>NC_134537.1:49367118-54367118 GCF_050624435.1 Tenrec ecaudatus | reverse complement strand
ATCCTGGCCCAACAAGCCTTGAGGATGATATCCCTGCTCAGAGCAGCCAATGTACAGAGGACCATATGGCCGGACCCACTATGAGACACAACATCCCTCACTGACCCATAGTACTACATGGGACCACACTGGAGACAGAGTGGGAATTGTACCTGACCAGGCCCCACCACACCGAGGCAAATATTAAGGACATGCAACAGAATAGCAAGGGGTCCTGAGAGAACACCAAAAACAGATTTTGGGGGCAGTGTATGGGCAGCCCATCAGATTCAATCAGAAAACATTCCTAAAGGTCAACAAACAGACCTTAAACTATTTACAGGCTTTTCTTTTTCCTGTAATTGGCTTTTTTTTGTTGTAGCTGTTTTGTTTTCTTTTGTTGCTTTGCTTTGCTCTGTTTTGTTTTTATGCACATTATTGGCTCTGCATGTCTATGTAGATAAGATAGATGGGATAAACAATCTGGAGGAAAACAATGGGACCGAAATTTCTGTGGGACATGAGAGAGAGAAAGGTGGGGGAAAGGAATGAGTGTTAACAAATCCAGGGACAGGGGAACAGCAAGTGATTCAAAATCGATGGCAAGGAGGGTGTAATAGACCTGGAAGGACAATGATCAAGGGCAATGTAATGGAAAGGAATTACTGAAACCCAAATGAAGGCTGAGCATGATAATGAGATAAGAGGAAACAAAAAGGAAGTAGAGGAAAGAACTAGGAAGCAAAGAGCATTTATAGATGTCTAAATACAGGCATGCACATAAGTAAATATATTTATATATGATGATGGGGAAATAGATCTATGTGCAGATATATATAGGGTGAGCATTAAAGTAGCAGATAGATATTGGGCCTCCACTCAAATACTCCTTCAATGCAAGAACACTTTGTTCGATTAACCTGGAATTCCACGATTCTCACCTTCCTGACAAGATCACTGAAGACAAAGTGGGTTCATAAGAGAATGTAGTGAAGAAAGCTGATGGTACCTAGCTATCAAAAGATATAGCATCTTGGGTCTTAAAGGCTTGAAGCAGCCATCTAGCTGATAAGCAACAAAGCCCACATGGAAGAAGCACACCAGCTGTGTGATCATGAGGTGTCAAAGGAACCAGGTATCAGGCACAAAGAACAAAAATCATATCATTGTGATTGAGCGAAAGTGTGGAGTGGGGACCCAAAACCCATCTGTAGGCAGCTGGACATCCCCTTAGAGAAGGGTCGCTGGGGGAGACAAGCCAATCAGGGTGCAGTGTAGTAATGATGAAAATTTCAACTTTCCTCTAGTTCTTTAATGCTTCCTACCCCCAACTATCATGATCCCTATTCTACCTTACAAATCCGGCTAGACCAGAGGATGTATACTGGCACAAATAGGAACTGGAAATATGGGGAATCCAGGACAGATCAATCCCTCAGGACCAATGGTGAGTGGTAATACAAGGAGGGTGGAGAGAAGGTGAGGTGGAGAGGGGGAACCGATCACAAGGATCTACATAAACCCCCTCCCTGTGGGATGGACAACAAAAAGTGGGTAAAGGAAGATGTCTGACAGTATAAGACATGACAAAATAATAGTAATCTTAAAATTATCAAAGATTCATGAGGGAGGGTAGGCAGGGAGAGAGGGGGAAAATGAAGAGCTGATGCCAAGGGCTCAAGTAGAGAGAAAATGTTTTGAGAACAAGGATGGCAACAAATGTACAAATGTGCTTGACACAATAGATGTATGTATGGATTGTGATAATAGTTGTATGAGCCCCCAATAAAATTATTTTTTAAAAAGAACCAAAAACCAAAAAAGGGTACCTTCAAGTCCAAAGCCTTGATAGTTGCCAATGTGACCTTACTTAAAAAGTGTCTTTTCCGATGTAATTTTTTAACATGAGGTAGCCTTGAAGTAGTAGGATTTCTATTCCAGTATCACTAGTGTCCTTTATAAGAATAGGAAACGAGTCACAGAGGGAAGAATATCATGATGAGGGAGACAGAGTTTGCAGTGATGCATCTTCAAGCTAAACAGCACCACACATTAGCAGGAACCACCAGATGTTAGAAGAGAGGTCTGGTCCAGACTGTCACTCAGTTCCAGAAGAGATCATTGTATTTATGACTTCTAGTCTCCAGAATTATACAAAAATTAATTCCTGTTTTCTTAAACTACCCACTTTCTGGTAACTTAGTTATGACAGCTTTGGGATATGAATATACTATCATATAATAAGAATAACACATTATCCATACATGCGTATTCTTGATTAACAATATATTCTTCCTATTTCTTTTGAAAATGAACATATGCTGTAAATATATATTCTGTACAATTATTGGATATTTTTTAATTGAATGTATATTAAATTTTAGGGAATCCACTTCGATTGCCTTGATAGTGCAAAACATTAACACTTGGCGGCTCACTAGGAAGTTGGATGTTCAAGTCCACCCAAAAACACTTGGAAGAGAACATTGATCGTCTGCTTCCAAAATGATCAGGCATTGAACACACTATGGGCACAGTTCTACTCTGACTTAGATGTGGGTAACAAGAGTAGAAATAGACGAAGAGGCTAGTTTTGTTCTTCTTGTTTGTTTGTTTTGTCCTTAATTATGTTTTAGCAAGTTCACCTACTCAGGAAGCTAAGATTCAAAGGGTTTACTTCTATCTAGGTCATTAAATATGCCATGATTACTTTGGTTGCAATATTTGGTAAGAGTGATTCCAAAAATAGCTCGGACTTTAGGTGGGAATAATTCTCACTCAAACATCTCAGTACTGTCCTCGGTGTGTTAACTTCTTGCTTAAGTTGTAGATGTTCTGAAGTTTCATTCCAAAACCAAAGGCAATTAGATGAAGAAGAAGCCAGTTTCCTTTCAGAAAATCGCGTGGATAACTTCCCTGTAGTCCCTCAGGAATCTTCCTGTCCTCTTCATTTTTATGGGTCAAAATAATTAATAGGAATATTTATTGCTTTTATATGTGGCTAGGATAATGTCTCACTATAACATCTCCTCCTCACTTACAAATGATCTCGCTATCCAGCATTTTCCACTTATAACAATAGGAAACGTCTACTGTCTTCCTATTTTGAACATGAATGGTGTGAATTTAGCCCTATTAACAATGGATATGCCAGGTTAAAACAATCCTGGCTGTGAGGTTAAGGTTGTCTTTCAGGTTGACCGGGCCATGCTTCTTAGCAGTTCAACATTTATGTAAGTATGTCATTTGGCATTTATGCAATGGTGCACCCTCCATTGTGTGATTCTGGTATGTTTACTCCCAACTTTTGCAGAATGCAGATTTTCACACAATGAGCTGATCTTTGGAACCTAACCGTGCCAATAGTGAAGACTAGAGGAAATTCAGTTGTCAGTCCTAAATTCCTGTGCAAAGCACGAGATGACCGTGGTTGTCAGAAACAAAACAAGCCACTCTTGTACCTGAGATTGATCCAGCAAACTGCACTGGAGAAACGAGAAAAAGTTCACAGGTATAACTCCACGAGCTGAACCGAAAGGGCAAATGTTTGTCCTTACGTTACCCACCACACTGTGCCACCTTTGAAAGATTTAATTCAGGGCTATGTTACACAGATTCTATGGGACACCAGTCAGAAATATTAGGTCACATCTAATCAGCTCTTGAGTAAATTCACATTTTCACATAATTAAATGTTTTATACAGAGGGATGTCTATTTGTGTATTACTGATACTGCATCAGGGATGTTACATTGAAGAACGGCAGCGGTTAGCACGGCAGACAGCTTCTGTGGCGCATTAACAAGGTAAGAGATTGTAGACAAAAGTAAAAGGCCCACTGGTAGGTACATAGAGCCTGTCCCTCCCCGGCGTTTCCCGAGTGAAACAGGCAGTAAAAGGCAGGGGCTGCTCTACACCTGAGTGCTTCCTCCCACTGTCACTTTATCAGATAGCTTCTGATACAGGGCTGCTTTTAAAGGACTGATAAAAGAAGATGTTTTAGCCTGAGGTCTGAAGCCCGTGTTATGTGTATTTATCCTCAGAAAACTCTGAGTACGCACAGGCCAACCTGTTAACTTTGTCTTATGATTTGATTTTGTCTTTAATCCTTTTAATTCTTTTGTAGGAGATGGAAAGCAGCACAATTGCTAAACCGGTATGTTTCCAAGTGGATTGCGGAAACTTCACGTTGACTTCTATTGTCAGAATATTCTTGATGTATGAGGAAGACTTATATGAAACTGGAGGAAAGGGGAAGAAAAGTAAACCTCCAAGGATGATTTCTTTGGATGCCATAGTTGCCACGTGGCAGTGTCCTTGGACCAGCACATTGGTTCAAAGCTGAGAAGTGATCAGAAGCAAGCTGATAAATTAAATATATATATATATATATACATACATACATACATATTAATAGGATCCTCTCAATGTAGTGGACTTTTGAAGCTATTTTTCTTAAGCTCCACATCTATATTTCTTAAGGTTCCCAATCTAATCCGAAGCATCAATTAGATTTGAGAGCCAATGCTTAAAATGTAAACTCTATATTTTATGAGCCGTGGTAGTGCAGGATGCTAAACATTGGGCTGTTAATAAAAAGTTGGCAGTTTGAACCCACTAGCTGCTTCTCCAGGCACAAATGAGGCAATCTGAAACCCCGTAAAACAGTTCTACTCTCTCCTATAAAGCCACTCTCTATTCAATGTGGGTGGATTTGATTTGGTGATTTGATACAATACTTAAGGGCCTTCTAAATCTGACATCGTCTCATGTTTTCATTCCTTCCTTCCTGACTTTTAGTTTCCCCAAATAATCTATTTGCATCCAGCCCCTCTACTTTCTCTCCCAATGGAATACTACCTGGAATATTCTCCCTAATCCCTACTAACCTTCCAGGTCAATTCCCACACTCATTCATATCTATGTTCATTTCAGCCCTACTTCTACCTTATCTAAATCACAAGATCGCTCGTATTTTACTGTAGTATTACTCAACTTTTGCTATACATAGGTCTCTCGGTAATCTGACAATTACTCCTCAGGGAAGGGACTTAAGTTTTATTGATTTCTCTTTAGTATGCTATCTTGAATATTGGGTTTATGCTTATAGTAAATACCTAATGAATACTTTCTAAAATTGCATTTTAATCAAGCAATTGATTAAATTTACAAAGTACCTACTCCAGTGTTATAGTTCTATGTTGTGCAAATTAACTGGGTCAGGACACTCAGTGGTTTTATCATTTAAAGACTGGGAGTCCCTCATGATGTCACATAATACAATGTAACCAAATCTATTCTAGGACCTAGGTCTGTTGTCAATAGAAGATTCAGGGGGTGTGCAGTCCCTTATTTGAGTCACAGCACTGTAGCAATAGAAAGGAGGTTTCCTTGGGGGTGTGAACTAATTCTTATCTAAGCTAACTCTTTGGAGAGCTTGCTTACTTCTTGCTGGTTTGGGCTCCTGATTTTGGCTCATCGACTTCTGGTTCTTTGAACTTGAGCCAGTGGTCTCCCATATTGTCTGTAGACTTGGGAGACATCAGCAACCTACTATCTGATTATCCATTTGACCTGAAGTCCTCAGATTCATTGGACTCTGTAGCTGCCAGCTTGACTGCTAATCTTGGATTCATCTTCCTATACACGCCAGTCTTCCTGATTCCTCTTCTTACTTTCTGGTTTATCCGTCTCCAATTTAATACATAAATATAATATCTATATTATACACACACACACATACCTATATCACTGCTTTTGCTTCTTTATATAGTCCAGTCTAACTCATCCAGTAAAGAATATACCAGCTTTTGTTTTACATCCCTCCTTCCTAAATCAGTGAGAGAAAGCAATAAAAGAATAAGACTTAAGATAGTGCATATGCAGAATATTATATGTCTATATAATTATTAAGTGTGGCTAATTCGACACTCTGCAATATGCAACTTTAATTATATCCTTCCCCCATATAATCTTTCTTAAATTATTGCTATATTTATATATGGAATTTCTGTATTTAATGTAATAGTCATTATGTCTTTTGTTACTGTTTAATTAATATTTCTTCATTTTCCTACTCTACAAAAAAGTGAAAAATAAGACTATTTGGTTTAAGAATTACAAAGACAAATTATATTAAATATCAATCCGAAAATAGTCCCTCATATATAAATACCACAAATATTCATAAGCTTTTTCAAACCACATGTCAGTTATAGTTAACCATGGCAGACTTTTATGGTATGAATAATGAAAATCTAAAACAATTACATCATTATTTCTAGGTAAATTATATTAAGTGGTACCATATGGTAGGTAAACTAAAGGAAGCTGAGGATGCATATTTTTATACACCAATGTTTTAAAATATACAAAAACATTTTGTTAGAAACATTAGTGGAATGTTTTTATACTACTAAAAAAATCAAGAAGGGAAGAAAAGACAAAAAAACCCCTAAAATTTACAGCTAAAATAAATATAAAACAAATAGCAAAATGATACTTTCAAGAAAATATACCAATCATTAGCTAAATATAATTTTAAAAGTACATATTGTCAGGATAAAAATTAAGAATCAAATATATACAGCTATAACATATATATTAAAAATAACATTGATATGTTCAAAGTAAATTTTTCAAAGTATATGAATAAGAAAGCTGATGGATTTCTATCAATATTAGAGAAGACCAGATTAATCTTCAGGGAGTCAAATTATTTAAAAGTGAAAATGACCCTAAAAACAGGGGTTCAAAATCCCTGAAGCATTATATGTTTGAACTAAAGGGAAAAAAGCCAAATCAACATTCTGCTTAGTGGTTTTTATATTCCACCGCATTATGGGAAGAGAACTGTAACTAATCTATGATGATAAAAACACAGACATTTGGGAATAATAACTGACTGGAAAAGGATATTAAAAATTTTCTCATGTACCAAGATGTGAATACAACATACCGGCATGAAGCAGCAAAACAACAGAGTAGTCTGCTAGGCAGATCCCAATCCCAGCTATGAGGACCGTCCTCCCTGCGCCACCCTCTGACCCCCAGAAGAATTCACTACACAGGACAGCATTGAAGTTACAGCTCAGGGAGAGGGGCTCTTCAGACCTGAGCCCACAGGAGCAAACTAAGAAGGAAGAAGCGAGAAAGAGAGAGTGGAACACATCCTGGCCCAGCAAGCCCTGATATTACAGTTCAGAACAGCCAATGCACAGAGGACCATAGGGCCAGCCACAACATGAAGCAGATGTCCGTAACTGACCCTAGTGCTATTGGGGGACAACAACGGAGACACAGTGTGGGAATTGTACCCTATCTGATCCCATCACACCGGGACAAAACACTAAGGGCGTGCAACGGAGCAGCACGGGGAGCATAGACTTCAGAGGCAGGACATGGCACCTCATCAGACATGACCGGAGAACGCTCATAAAGGTCAACAAACAGACCTGGAACTATTTATATGTTTTTCTTTGTTGTTGTTGTTTGTTTTATTTTGTTGGTTTGTTTTGCTTTGTCTTGTTTTTGTGCTTATTATTACCTCTGCATGTCTAGCTAGATAAAATAGGCGGGATAAATAATCCGGAGGGGAAGACGAGACTGGAAGTTCTGGGGGGACAAGGGAGAAGGGGAGACAGGCAAAAGGAAGAGGGTAGCCATCAACCCAGGGACATGGGAACAATAAGTGATCTAAAAATCAATGTGGAGAAGAACGTAGGATGTCTGCTGGGACTTGATCAAGTGCAATGTAGCCAAGAGGAATAAATGAAAGTCAAATGAAGGTCAATCATGATAGTGGGACAAAAGGAAAGGAAAAGAAAATAGAGGAAAGAACTAGGAGACAAAAGACATTTATAGAGGTCTAAATACAGGCATGTACATAGGTAAATGTTTGTGTATATAATGATAGGAAAATAGATCTTTGTACAAATATTTATATGTTAAGTGTTAAGATAGCAGATGGACATTGGACCTCTGCTCAAGTACTCCCTCAATGCAAGAACATGGTATTCTGTGATGCTCACCTTCCCTGACAGGATCACTGAAGTCAAAATTGATTTCATAAGGAAAGGTGGTGAAGAAAGCTAATGATGCCCAGTTATCAGAAGATATAGTGCCTGGGGACTTAAAGGCCTAAAGATAAACAAGCATCTGAGAAGCAACAAAGCCCACATGGAAGAAACACACCAGCCTGTGTGACCTTGAGCTGTCAATGTGAACAGATGCCAGGCATCAAAAACCCAGAACAAAAAAAACATGTCGATATGAATGAGGGAGAGGCGGAGTGGAGACCCAAAGCCCATCTGTAGACAATTGGCCATTCCCTCATAGAAAGATTACAAGTGATAAGCCAGACAGTTTGCAGTATAGTACTGATGAAACATACAACTTTCTTCTAGTTCTTTAATGCTTCCATGCCCCCCCACCCCCCATTCCCACCCTACCATTATAACCCCAATTCTACTTTACAAATCTGGCTAGACCATAGCATGTACATGGGTACAGATAAGAGCTCATGATATAGTCAAGGTTTATTGTGCCAATCTGGCTGATAAACATATGTGGGATTACTTGAAGGGCAGAGAGTTAAATGGCTCAGTGAGACTTGCCTTTCTAGTTCTCGGGTCTCCTGCTCTCTGGTGGTCGGACCAGGGTACTGCCTTAGCCAGTTCCCTGCTTCAGCTGGCAAGGCTCACTTCCTGCAAGACAGCCCTGAGGAGAAGCCACATGGACCTACCCTGATGCATCTCTGGGTGCTGGAGCAGCCATGTGGAGACCCCTGTCAGTGCTGAGATGCTTACATGCTCACTGATTCAGCTTTCCTCCTGCAGTTGGCATCATTGCGTGTGTTATGTGAGATGGAGGAGGGCTTTGTAAGTTGCTGTCGGACATATACTTTATGTTGGACTTATGGGCTTTGACAGCAGTGTGTTGGGATGCTTTCTTAATGTACACTTACCCTTTATATAAAACTCTCTCTTATACATATGAGCTTCTGTGGATTTGTTTCTTTAATTTACCCAGACTAATGCAGCTCACATCACAGGGAATCTACTATAGATAAAGTCTTCAGGACCAATAATGAGGGAAGCAATACCAGCAGGGTAGGGTGAAGGTGGGGGGATACAGGTGGACCTGATTACAATGATGGGCATATGATGCCCCCCAGGGGGACAAGCAACAGAAAATTGGGTGAGGGTAAACAGCAGTTAGTGTAAGACATGAAAAATATATATATATACATATGTTAAGGGTTCATGACGGAGGGAGGGTGGGGAAGGGATGGAAAAACATGAGGAGTAGAAACCAAGGGCTCTAGTAGAAAGAAAATGTTTTGAAAATGATGATGACAACATATGTACAAATGAGCTTGTTACAGTGAATGCAAGTATGAACTGTGATAAGATCTGTAAGAGCCCCTCGACAAAATTATTTTTTTAATTATCTCAGGTAAAGGCCATACTCAATAACTACACCTGATTATGGATTTACAGATGAGGGTTGGTCGAACAGTACTGTTACTAGGGTTCCAATTCATACACAGAAAGAGATTTTTTCCAAACAAAACCTTTTGGAGCACCCCACTGCAATCGGTGTATGGCTGAAGACAAGTTCTCTCAGCAATGCTTAGTTCCCTCAGAATGCCTTCCCCAAAGTCTCCCAATCACACTGTGACTTCCTGGAGATGGACTGGGCCTGCAAAATTCAAAGCAGAGAAGCCAGCTCAGAAGGGTATGATGCTTTAAAAAAGAAAACATCTTTTTTAAAGATTCCTCAGGAAAACAAATGTTTTGCTTTTTTTTCCTTAAGTGAGTATAATTTTCTTTTTTTTCCAAACCATTTTATTAGGAGTTAATTCAGACATCATACCATTCCATAATTCAATCACATCAAACAGTATTGCACAATTGCTACCAAATTCACTTCCAGAACCCTTTCTTCCTTCTTGAACTCCTTGATATCAGCTCTTCCTTACCAGCCCCGGCCTGCCTCCCACCTATCACCTCCCTTACTGAGCCCTTCTGAAGCCCCTTAATCCTTACAAATGTTCTCAAAGGGCGCAGGATGATGACAGGGATTGATTAGAAAGAAGGTTAGGGAAATGGAAATTGACAGTGTTGCTGTGAGATGCCATAGAGTTGGTTCTGACCCATAGTGACCTCACGCACCACAGAAGGAATTTCGGTCCAGTCCTGCGCCATCCTCTCAATGGTTCCTATGTCCGGGTCCACTGTTGCAGCCACGGGGTCAATGCGTCTCCTGGAGTGCCTTTCTCTCCTTCACACACCACGGTGTCCTTCTCCAGGGATGCTTCTCCTAATAAGATGTCCAAAGTATGCAAGATGCAATCTTGCCATCCTTGTCTCTAAGAAACACTCTGGCCTTACTTCTTCCAAGACAGATTTATTTGTCCCTTCAGCAATGCTTCCAATATTCTTCACCAACTCCACAATTGGAATCCATCCGTTCTTCCTCGGTATTCCTTACTCAGTGTCCACCTTTGACATGCATGTGAGGTGATGGAAAATACCATGACTGCTCCAAGCACAACTAAGTTCTCAGAGAAACATCCGTGCTTTAATCACAGATTGATGAAGGAAAGTCCAAGAAACGTGCGCTGAGAAACTTTTCCCCCTCGTGACAATGCGTTGTCCATTCTTTGATTGCAGGAAGGGTTGTAATTATGAGAATTTCTTTGGGAATCTTACCCCATCTAGCCCAATGTTCATCCTCTCTTTCTCCCTAAAGCCACAGCTTTCTTGCTCCATGGCTGGGAAGTCCAGCACTGTATCTCATACCCATTCTGCTGCTCCACAGTCACAGTTTCTGCCGCTGTTATCCCTGCCTCCTGCCATCTCTGAGAAAAGCGCCCTGTCTCTAGTATCAAATAGATTCTCAGCTGATAGATCCTGAGTTCAAATGATGCATTCCATTTCTGGCTCTATTTTCTTGGTGGTCAAGATATTCCCCGACCCCCACCCCAATTCTTCTTGGGTGGCTCATTTTCAGTCTAGCAGGATGGAAAAGTTGACCAATCCCCATATTAGGGTTTTTACACCTTATTTTCATGGTCACACTCACACAAGCGAGCCGTGCATCTGTTTACATTACTAGCCATCTATCCAATACCCTGGGTGGGCCACAGGCACCTCACGTTTACACAGTTCTGCCATTCATTTAGTGAGAGTTACAATGTCTATGTACATATTAAGTAATTCACTAAACGTTCCCATTTCACAATCAGCATTAAAGATGCATCCCTTAAGAAATGATTAAATGGTGTTTGCTTTGGCAGCACCTGTGCTAAAATTGGAATGATACAGAGAAGATTAGATTGGCCCCTGTGCAAGGAAGACACGCAAATTCGCGAAGCGTTCCATATTTTAATAAAAAGAAAGAAAAGAAATGATTAAATCAATTGTATTTTACAAAGTTTGACACTGCCTCATACTTCTCCACTCACTGTGATGGTTAAAAGGAGTTTCTCAACCTCATTAAGTGGCAACGGGCCTTGAAAGACCATTATGTACAAAGTGGATTTTACTTGCTAAGAGGCCTGGGGGGAAACATTAAAAAAATTCAAAAAGAAATTTGTTTAAAGTAAAAGCCAATAGTTTGTTTGTTTGTTTTTCTCCTTAGGTGCCATCAAGGAGGTTCTGACTCTGAGTTGTCCTCCATGAAATCTATGTCAGATCCTGTGCCTTCCTCAAAGTCATTCCTGTGCTTGAAGCCTTTGTTGCAGCCATGGTGTCAATTCATCCAGTTAGATATCCTTTTCTTTCACGCTGGTCCTTCGCTTTGCCATGCATGATGTCCTTCTGCAGAGACAGACCCCTCCTGATACAGGGCCAAAGTGTACGAAAGGAAGTCTCAGCATCCTCAGCGGTAAAGAGCATTCTGTCTGTATGTCTTCCATGGCAGATTTGTTCATCCTTTGGGAAGACTGTGGTGTATTCAGCAGTCTTTGCCAATGCCATCATCCAAAGACATCAATTCTTCTTCGGTCCTCCTTATTCACTGTCCACTTTCTATCTGTCTGCATGGCAATTGAAGATCCCAGAGCTTGGTTAACCTACGCCTTCATCTTCAAAGTATCAGCTTGATTCTCAGAACTTCCCATAATTTTTACAGCAGATGACTCTATTCAGTATCTAGTTGTGACTTATAATTGACATGATAACATTGAGTTTAGTTTTTTTGGTTGTTTTTTAATTTTTTGAGTTATTGTCTTGTTTATTTTTTTCTATTGCTGCTTCCATATACATTGATTGCAGATCTACATAGAATGGAATGCTTCCACCATTTCTCCATTTATCACTATTTTGCTTATTGGAGAAGTTGTCAGAATTTTTATTTTTCTTTGTTCTGTGATGAGATATAATCTATATTGAAAGTTTAGATCTTTTTTTTTCTTTTCTCTTTTTACATTTTATTAGGGGCTCATACAACTCTTATCACAATCCACACATATACATACATCAATTGTATAAAGCACATCCACACATTCCCTGCCCCAATCATTCTCAAAGCATTTGCTCTCCACTGCATCAGGTCCTCTTTTTTTTTTCCCTCCCTCTCCGCTCCTCACTCCCTCATGAGCCCTTGATAATCCACAGATTGTTATTTTGTCATATCTTGCCCTATACGGAGTCTCCCTTCCCCACCCTTCTCTGCCATCCATCTCCCAGGGAGGAGGTCACATGTGGGTCCTTGTAATCAGTTCCCCCTTTCCAACCCACTCACCCTCCACTCCCCCAGCATCGCCCCTCACACCCCTGGTCCTGAAGGTATCGTCCACCCTGGACTCCCTGTGCCTCCAGCTCCCATATTCACCAGTGTACAACCTCTGCCCTATCCAGTCCTGCAAGGTAGAATTCGGATCATGGTAGTTGGGGGGGAGGAAGCATCCAGGATCTGGGGAAAAGCTGTGGTCTTCATCGGTACTACATCACACCCTGACTGACCCATCTCCTCTCCTAAACCCCTCTATGAGGGGATCTCCAGTGGCCAACACTTGGGCCTCGGGTCTCCACTCTGCACTTCCCCATTCATTCACTATGGTACACACACACACACACACACACACACACACACATACACACACACATATATATTCTTTTTTTTTTTTTTTTGCATGATGCCTTATACCTGGTCCCTTTGGCACCTCGTGATCGCACCGCTGGTGTGCTTCTTCCATGTGGGCTTTATTGCTTCTGAGCTAGATGGCCACTTGTTCACCTTCAAGCCTTTAAGATCCCAGACACTATCTCTTTCGATAGCCGGGCACCATCAGCTTTCTTCGCCACATTTGCTTATGCACCCGTTTGTCTTCAGCGATCGTATCATGGATGTGTGCAGCCAATGATATGATTTTTTGTTCTTTGATGCCTGGTAACTGATCCCTTCGGGACCACACAATCACACAGGTTGGTGTGTTCTTCCATGTGGGCTTTGTTGCTTCTGAGCTAGATGGCCGCTTGTTTATCTTCAAGCCTTTAAGACCCCAGTCACTATCTCTTTTGTTATCTGGGCACCATCAGCTTTCTTCACTACATTTACTTGTTCACCCACTTTGACTTCAGAAGTTGTGTCGGGAGAGTGAGCATCATAGAGTGCAAATTTAATAAAAGAAAATATTCATGCATTGAGGGAGTGCTTGAGTAGAGGCCCAAGGTCCTTCCACCACCTTAACACTAAACCTATAAATATAGACAAATAGATCTATTTCCCCAGGTGTTAACAAACACAGGGACAAGGGAACAACATGGGACCCAAAATGGTAGTGAAGGGGGAGTGGCAGGCCTGTTGGGGAATGATCAAGGGTAAGGTTGTGTATAGAAGAGGTAAATTGTAGCCCAGGTCGGGACGGAGCATGGTAGTGGGGCAGGAGGAAAGTCAAGGGAGATGGAGGAAGGTGCTGGGAGTCAAGGGGCATTTATGGAGGTCTAGATCTTTTTTCATCAGTAAGTGCTTCAAATTTTTTGTTTTGTTGTTTTTGCTTTCAAAAAGCAAGTTTGTGTCATCTGAATATAGCAGATTGTTACTGAACCTTCTTCCACTCTTGGTGCCAATTCAAATTGCCTTCATATAGTGTAGATTCTGGGGTTATTTTTTCAGCATACAGATAAAGTATAAAGAAAGATACAACCCTGGCAGCCTTTCCTGATTTTAACCCCTGTTCTCTTAAAACAGCTGCCTCTTGGTCTATGTACAGTGTCCACAGAAAGCCAGTGGAGCATTCTGGAATTCTCATTCTGTGTCATGGTATACATTTATAGTTTTTTAATATTGTCACTGTCAAAAGTCATTTCATAATAAATGAATGGAGACAAGCATTTTTCTGATCTTTCTGCTTTCAGTCAAGATTCATCTGCTTATCAGCAATGGTATCCCTTGTTCCACATCCTCTTCTGAAGCCAGGTTGGATTTCTGGAGGTTCTCTGTGGATGCTTGGTTGCAATCTATTTGAATTATCTTGAGAAAAACTTTATTTATTTTCAATATTAATTAATTATATTGTTCGATAATTTCTACATTCTATTGGGTTACCTTTTGTTGCACTGAACACAAATAATGATTTATTTCACTCAAATTTCATGGCATAGAGGAGTAAATATCTTCATTGATCTATTTCTGTTGGTTTCCCATAAATTCCCAGAGCATTGCTTGTGTTTTTATTATTTTGCCAAAACCTTCAGTGCAGTTTGGACTTCATCCTTCAATACTGTCACGCCTTGATCATATTCTCTATCCTGAAAGAGCTGAACATCAACCACTTCTTTATGGTACATAGCTTCCGGGTCCCGTCCATCTCCTTTGCAAGCTTCCTTCATCATTCCATATTTTGCACCTAGGAACCTTCAGTGTTGCAACATTGGGCTCAAACTTTTTAATTTAACTTCTCTCAGCTTGAGGAATGCTGGATGTGTTCTCCCTTTTTGATTTTCAATTTCCAGGTCTTAGTACATTTTATTACAATATTATATTTTGTCTTCTTTAGCAGCCCTTTGGAATCTTCTGTCCACTCTTTATCATCTCTTCCTTTCATTTTAGTTATTTTATGTTGAAGATCAAATTTCAGTCTATCTTCTAACACTCATTTTGTCCTTTTTAAATTTCCTGTGTGTTAAATGACCTTTTGGTTTCTTCGTGTATACTGTCCTCAGTGTCATCCCACAACGAATTTGGTCTCAGGTCATTAGTGTTCGATGGGAGAAATATAGTCTTAACGTGGTCTCTGACTTCATAGATAGAGGTATATGAACTGTATATCACGCATACTATGGTGGATCCATGTGTGCAGGGTAGAGCTACTCCCTAGTGTTTTCTAGACTATCTTTTGGCAACAGACCACCAAGCCTTTAATCTAAGGTTCCTATGAGTGGATTTCAACTTCATGCTTTTGGTTAATAATCAAGCACTTTGGTTAACCTTTTGCATCACTCAAGGATATATATTTTTTCATTTCTCCATAAATTTTTATATGTACACGTATTTGTTTCTCTCTACATGTGTGGGTGCATTTCTCTGTATATGTATAATTACATGTGTTCCTTTCTCCATATATACTTTTCCACAATTAGTGTCACTATATATATTTACATGTGTTAATTTCTCCATATATGTCATATATATTTAGATTTGTTCATTTATATATATATGGAGAAATTTGCACACATCTACTTGTGCATATGTGTGTGTGTCTCTATACATTTTGTACATATAGAGCTAAGGGTTATAGAAGTATAGTATTTCTTGGATTGTTTTTGAGAAGTAGATATTTTGTGGGAATATATTGAATCTGGGAGATTTGTTTAAGTAAATTAGAGAAAGAATGATGGACTACCTAAGGTCAACAAAGGACAGGAATCATCATAAATGATACCAGTGACTATCATATTATTTTCCTGAGAGAGTGACCTTCACCTTGATTACCAAGATCGATTTAAATGATAGACTGTTGTAAATTTTATTCCTCATTAGTTCACACATTTTTCTTACAGAATTTATTCATTCAGTTAAAAGAAAAATCATCTTTCCTGGCATGGAAGATTCATTCTATAAATACAGGCAGAGCCCATGTAAAATGTGAGGGTCAGATAAGTTTTCCCACACGTAATAAATATTTCTGGATGAAAAATGAATAAGACTTTTCTTCTGTTAATGGAATTAAAGTCATGTAAAATATGAGAAGAAGATATTGAGTACAAAGTGTAGATGCCAATGAAAAGTCTTGTAACACCATCTGTAAACCTACACTGCACAGGTTTTCTGCAGAAGTAAACTAGGATGTCAAATACCCAAGATTGTGGCCCCCATGTCTTCAATATTGTGGTAACATGTTGGTAAGAAACTCTGCTATCAAATAAAGAAATATTTTATTGCCATAACTATAAGCCAGTAAACAGTACATAATTAATTTAAATCAAGAGGCATGTTACCATTAAAAATACATCCATTAAGAAACAATTGAATCAATAATATTTCAGAAAAATGTACAGTCCTACAGTTGACTCTGTCTACCATGACCATTAAAATTAGTTTCTAATCCTCATAGATGGCAACAGACCTTGAAAGACTGTTCTGTGCAGTGTGGATTTTACTTGCTAAAAGGGCTGGGGGGTCAACAAAGCCACACAATGCCATATGAGGTGTGCTTCATTTAGGAAATCTAATGAAACTGAGGGCTCCGCTATTAACCTTCAAGGAAGAAAAGCTGGGTCTTGTGCTTTCAAAGTTAGTGAGGCCAATATTTCACCATGACAAGCATTAGTAATGAATAATTAAGTGTTTAATATAATGTTGCTTCGGTGAAAAATGATAATTTTACAATTGATGGGACTTGTACCTATTCTATATTATTAGGCAGCACTAAAATGTAGGGGGTGGTGAGCTGATGGAATAAATGAATTTCTGATGGCTGAGCGGCAGCATTTCTTATGTCGAATATCTTTTCGGAACCCAAGAGTGACCCTGCTGGGAGAAATCATGAAAAATTTAAGAGGGAAAATTTAACCTGAAACAAGCTCATGTCTCACACCAACTTGCCGGAGGTCAAACAATATTTCTTCCTCTAATACTCAGCTAATGCCACAGATATGTCAGTCAGCAGATGCAGATGTTAGCTATCATACTTTAAAATAAATTTTTAACTTTCCTCCATATCCTATTTTTATTAAGTACTGGAGCTATTTAAAACAATTTAGCAAATATATACATGCATGAATACTTTCCTATATAAAATATATATCTGTTGCAAGAATTTTTTTTCTTCCACTAAATACAGCTACTATTCTGAGAGGTCTCTGTATCATTCAAATTGTTACAGAATATTTTAGCCTCTGGACATGTCTGTCACTTGTAGCATGCTCTGACTAAGAGTTATCACTACTATCTGAAAAGAGAAATTATATTTCAAAGATCATTTATATCTTCCAAGTAACATTTCTTTAAGCAAAGGAAGAATAATTTCTTTAATATATCGGAAGTGCTAATTAGAATCAGCATTTTCATTCCTTCATTCTAATTTTGTTGAAGAGTGCAAAAGATCTAGAGAAAGATTTAATTAGAGCAACATTTAAAATAGAGAAATGGAGCATTCATCAGAAGGAATGGCACCAACTATTACTACTGGATGGAAATATAAAAACACATTAATTTTTTCTTTGTATTTGTTAAAGTGAAACTTTGAATCCACTAGAGTTAGCATGTTGTGATGCTTCCAGAGCTCTCAGCCTCTGGAAGGGCTCAGAGAGAGCTAAACTGTAGTTTAGTCTTCATTGTACCAAAGACCGAAAATGGTTCTGCACAGAATTGAGAGGGATATCCTCTATTCCACCCTATTTTACCTGCTATCACTTGGCTACTATGTAACTCAGACCCCTGCGGTAACTTAGGGAGTCTTTCACATTAACCCTTTCATCTGATAGCCTTTCTCTCCTCAGGCTCAAATAAGAGTCCATCGAGCTAAGCTCTCACCTGCCTCAATGATCTTTTCCTTTCTTATCTCTCTGATCCAGGTGCCACTAGGCACTTCCCACACCTTGAACACAGGATCCACACAAATGCTACTCACTCACTGTCATCAAATTGATGCCCACTAACAGCAACCCTAGAGGACTGGGTAGAACTGCCTCTACGAGCTGGGAGATTGTAATTCTTTAAGAGAATAGTAAGTCCAGTCCTTCTCCCATGGAGCAGCTGGTGTTTTCGAACTGCTAACCTTTCAGATGGCAGTCCAATGTGTAATCACTATGCCACCAGACCTCCACACAAATGCTAAAGAGTGCCTAAATCTCAGGCTTACTGAATAATCTGCCTTTCTCTATATATCGAGCATTTGCTCTATCCCACACACAAAACTGAGTGAATTACAAGCATTTCCTCATTTAGTCCCCACAACAACACTGTGAATTAGGCACATATATTTGCATTTTATAAATTTTGAAATGAGGTCCAATGAAATGAGGGCTTTTCCATCCCAAATCATCACACAGAAGCCAGGATTTCAATGTGATACCATCAACTTCAAAGACCACTGCAGTTGATTGTCCTTATAAATGTTGACTATAAGACAAAATTCTAGTCCTACCAACAGAAATTAAACCACATATCAATAGATTTGTTTTTATTAGAAACAGTATAATACAGTGCTTGAAAGAATGTGGGCGAAGAAAGAATGACCTGGCAATGAACACTCTACGGTTCCAGTTCTAAAGCCCCATTTAAAATATGCGTCACCACTAGCAAGTGCATGTCAATGCTCTGAGCATCTGCACCCAAGTCATTAAAACAGTGATGGTTTTTTAAAAATGATAATCTTGTTCATTTTGCTTCCTTTGAATACAGTGAAGCTCAAATAGGATAATGCATGGAAAAATCTCTGAAAACTGCAAAGTCAGAGCTAGTCTAAGATAAGAATACTGTGATTGCCTTGCCTGAGAGAGAATGGATAGCATTCTGTGTTTCCCTATGAGCAGAAGACACATAATATCCCTGCAGGAATCTAAGAGATAGAAACAACAAAATGCACAGGAAAAAAAAACAACTAAGTAAAATGTACTCTCTTGAGTTAACAAGGGTATATTTTATGCATCTTACACTGATATGTAAATCCTCCTTTCCCAGGGCTCTCGCAACATCATTTGAAGCATTGTTCCTTAACACGTTCTGTAGCTGTCAACATACTAAATTTGTATCTGCCCTGTTCATGCCAGTCAGGTGATCAAATTCAGTGCACAGGAGACACTCAGATGTGGGCATTTTACTTGTTTGTTTGCCATTTGAATTTTAAAGAGGCGTGTAGCTATCCATAAATTCAAGGGTGGCATTAAAAAAAACTGAAGCAAAACATAAAATATTTACTCCAGAATGTAGGCTGTTGGAGTCACTGGAGAAAACTGCTGCTTTTAGGAAGCAGACTGTTAGCCACCTGGTTTCAAAGAGTGATTTTTATTTTTATACATGAATAAAAACAAATAATAGCTGTCTGTGTTTCACCCATCAACTCACAGATCTTCGGTCATAACAGTTCCATTAATATTCTAGACTCCATTTAGGTTTCTCTAAATGAGAGCATATAGTAAAGTATTGCAGTTCTTCTCTAGAACATATGGCCTTAGAGGTACCAATAATGCCTTTTTTTCTATGAATTTCTATTATTGGTAAAAATCCAATTGCCAGCATTTCTCAGGGATCACAGACTACTCAGTCATGGGAACAATTTATATAGATTTATGATTCGATTCTATTTCACCTGGAGGACAGAGAAATAAATATAACTTTCTCTTCAATTTCATTTTTGTGTCTACTTGTAGGATGTGAATATGTAGTATACGTTGCACAATTAATGATTTGGCTATGTCCCTGTACTTTTGTAAGGATTTTTGCAATCAGATGAATTAATGTAGAATTAGTAGAATTTAATAGGAACCTAGTGAATATTTGGGAGGCCAGTGATGAGACAAACTTCTAAAAAGGATATGTTTTATTTGATGCCATTTTCTAAATTACCATAAAGCCTATGAGGATATCTTCTTTTTATGAGTTTTGTCCCCAAACCTTATCCCAGGAGGCATTAAGTTTCTGGGGAACAGTTACTGGAAAAGAGCTAGATAAAGTATCAGAAAACAGTGGCCTCACTTAACAAACTGCAAATGACAGAGTAACCTATGGTTGAATTATTTAGTACATAACAAATACTTTTAGCATGTCTAATGCCTGAAGTTTCTAAAGAGTTACAGTCTAATTGATGAGATTGAAGGGATAATTTAGAAACCCAATAATCAAATATGCTTTATGTGTAATTTCATTCTAACTTGTTAACTAGTCCTACCTCCTCCAACATGTCTTCTCCCTTTGAATCCCGGAGCTCAGCCAGTATAATGTGCAATACTTGCAGATAAAGGCGATTATTACTTCGCCAACATCTTATTTTAAAATAAAAACAAGTTATGTATGCATCAGTAAACTCAAAACTCACTGCCATGAATCAATGCATCAATACACAGTACATAACTATGATGGGATTTCTTATATGACATGAGCCAAACAAATTATCTCTGTTTCTAAAATGCTTAAGATTAGACAACCAGAAAAAAAGACATTTGGGGGGATGAATACCCTATTTTCAGTCTTCCAAAACAACATCATTTTATTAAGTACTCATCTATCATGAAGTCGGGTCTATTTCTTTTACTTCTAAGAAAAAATAAATATAAAACAAGTCTCTTCAGCTGCCCCTCCCCCCAAGAAGAATATACTTCTGAGGACAGCACTAAAGATACAGCTCAGGGAGAGGGATACAAGAGCAAATGAAGGGGACAGAAGAGAGAGTCGAGCACACCCTGGCCCACCAAGCCTTTAGGATGATATCCCTGCTCAGAGTAGCCAATGCAAAGAGAGGACCATAGCGCCAGCCCCACTATGAGACTTGACATCCCTCACTGACCCATAGCCCTACAGGGCCAAGGGACAACACTAGAGACACACTGTCGGAATTGCGCCAGATCTGACCCCACCACACTGAGGCAAACACTAAGGATGTACAACACAACAGCAAGGGGAGCAGAGCAAGGAAGTCCGAAGGGAGTACCAAATATAGGCTTTGGGGCCAGGGTGTGACACCCCATCAGACTTGAGCGGAAAACATCCCTAAAGTTCAACAAACAGAGCTTGAACTATTTACAGGCTTATCTCTTTTTTTGGTCATTGGTTTTTTTGGTTATTGTCGTTGTTTTGTTTTTCTTTTGTTGCTTTGTTTTGCTCTGTCCCATTTTTTGTGCATATCATTATCTCTGCAGGACTATCTACATAAGTTAGGCTGGATAAACAATCTGGAGGATTGTGTAAATCCAACAAGAAAACAATGGGACTGACAGTTCCAGGGCTACCTCTGAGAGTGGGAGGTTGGGGAAAGGAAGTGGTGTTAACCAACCCAGGGACAAGGGAAAAAGTGAACCAAAATCAGTGGCAAGGAGGGTGTAAGAGGCCTGGTAGGGATTGATCAAAGGCAATGTAACTAAGAGGAATTACTGAAACCCAAATGAAGGCTGGGCATGATAGTGGTACAAGAGGAAAGTAAAAGAAAATAGAGGAAAGAACTAGGAGGCAAACAGCATTTATAGAGGTCTAAATACAGACAGTACATATATAAATAGATTTATATATGATGATGGAGAAATAGATCAATGTGCATATATTTATAGTTATAGGTTTATTACTAAGGTAGCAGATGAACATTGGGCCTCCACTCAAGTAATCGCTCAATGCAAGAATAATCTGTTCTATTATATTGGCAATCTATGATGCTCATCTTCCCAACATGACCACTGAGGACAAATGAGCCCATAAGGAAAGGTGGTGAAGAAAGCTGATGGTTCCCGGCTATCAAAATATATAGCATATGGAGTCTTAAAGGCATGAAGGTAAACAATCTAGCTGAGAAGCAATAAAGCCCACATGGAAGAAGCACACTCGCCAGAGTGACCAGGAGGTTTTGATGGTATCAGGTATCAAAGAGCAAAAAATTATATCATTGTGAAAGAGGGGGAGTGAAGATTGGGAACTCAAAGACATCTGTAGGCAACGAACATCCCCTTACAGAAGGTTCACGGGGAGGAGACAAGTCTATCAGGATGCAGGGTAGCAATGATGAAACATACAACTTTCTTGTAGTTCTTAAATGCTTCCTCCCCACCACTCTCATTATTCCATTTCTACCTTACATATCTGGCTAGACCAGAGGATGTACACTGGTACAGATAGGAACTGGAAACACAGGGAATCCAGGATGGATGATCCCTTCAGGACAAGTGGTTAGAGTGTCATACCTGGAGGGTGGAAGGAAGGTGGGATAGAAAGGGGGAACTGGTTACAAGGATCTACATATAACCTCCCTCCTGAGGGAGGGACAACAGAAAAGTGAGGGAAAGGAGATGTCAGACAGTGTAAGATATGTTCAAATAATAATACTTTATAAATATCAAGGGTTCATGAGGAAAGGGGACAGGGAGGGAGTGGAAGAAATGAGTGGGGAGGGAGCTGATACTGAGGGCTCAAGGAGAAAGCAAATGTTTTGAGACTGATGATGGCATCAAATGCACAAATGTGCTTGACACAATGGATGTACGTATGGATTGTGATAAGAGTTGTATGAGCCCCCAATAAAATGATTAAGCAAAATAAAATTTTAAAAAGATCCATGGGTAAACATCAATGATATAAAGGCAATACAAAATAATCTACGGTTTTGTTTCATATGATACTTTAAAAATTATTTTTCTAAAATATCCTCTTTTGAAAATTTCTAGTCCAATTATTAAATGTAATTATCTTGATTAAAATAACAATATAAATTTTTAAAATGAAAACAAAACTGTTTTAAGATGAGAATGGCCAATTAAAATAACTATAGGTATCATTAAAGTTGTACTGGAATTTTGATTCTCTTCAAAACCACGTAATCTATCTGAAGCAGCAAATTAAATGGTTTAAAATTGTTTTTTAAAAGGTGTGGGGACACATATCAACAACAACAAAAAACAAATCTCTTATTTATGATTCCCTAAAACATTTTGTATTGCATATAATTATACTTTCCAACACACACGCACAATCTCACATGCATGCGTACTTTGGTCATGTTTGAATGAAAGAAATGAAAAACTTTTTTAAAGTTAAATATATTTTTATTGTTTTTAAAATGTGGACATTTGAGTGGTTTTCAGCTCAGAACACTGAGATAAAGCCCTAATTTAAATGTAGATCACAAAAAAATATAAAATGGTTTTAATTTTTATTTTTGAAAATTGTTGTTTAAATGTATTAACAAGCTCTAATCAGGAGACTGTTATACTTTTAAACTGAAAATCATGAGATCTAAGCCTTATTTGTGCCCCCCTGCTTTCTAGCTAAAAAAGTTGGGGAATTGATTATTTTTGGTTTGTTTGTTTTAGGATTTTTTGTAGTATGTATAGTTATTTATTTATTTATTAGTATTTAAATGAAAATAATGAAAGATTCTCAATTTTAATCTGTAGCAAAAGGAGAAGAAGAAAAAGATGCACAATTAAGTTGGATAAAGAAAGAACACACACAGAGCAAAAACCATAGACTTTAGGGAACTGTGTGGTGAGCCAAATGGCCTCAAGACCTGCCATCTAGGAGGGGGCCACAGATCGCAGAGAACGCTGGAAGGACATTGGAGAGCTTGCTGTTTCAGAGACTGTCTGCGTTGCCCTACATACTCACTCAATTAACTTTCACAACAAGTATATAAGGCTGTTATGAAAGCTATTTCTGCCTCACAACAGAGAAAATAAGCCTGAAGACGTTGACTCATCATGCCCAGCGACGCGCTGGTAAGTGGAGTAGTCAAGGCTTTGGCAACTTGTCTCCAATCTGTGTCTCATTCCCCCATCTTTACAGGACGGACTGCAACCATAGGACTAACACTGAAGACGGAAAGAAGGCTGATGATCTGCTTCCAAAAACGAGCCAGTGAAAATCCCATGGATCAAAACTATCCTCAAGGATTCAAAAGTTCATAGGGAAATAAACACATTATATTTTCATTTCATTTTTCCACAAACTTTTTAAAATTTCTACCCCCTCTCACACAAGGCAAAGTAGTTATACCATAAACTAGAATAATATAGACAAGAAATGCCTCAAGTGAAAAATTGAAGATTGTTCAGAAATGTGATTCTATAATAGTATTTAAATCTATTTCAGCTATATTCCTAGAATATTTGTATTAAAATCTTTCCCATATTTCCAGGGAAGTTTGCCGAGTCACTGATAAGCTATGTAAGGAAGCAAAGACCAGAGACCTGGTGGAGTAATTAGACTCTGAAACAAATAAATGTGATCATTCTTTAGAAAATTTATTTACTGGTAGCTAATATTTCCTTAGATATCATTAAATGCAAAACTTTGGGTCATTGAAAAACTATTTTCATAACTAACATTAGGTAGTAGGATTTAAGAATGATATGTATTAAACAAATTTTAGAAACTTCATTAAGCTCTAGATTAAATATTAATCACTAGATGAATATGGAATAAGTGCTCCAGTAAAAATTATTAAAAAACAAAGCTATTTACTATTGTGCTTTTGATTTGACTGCTGGCAAGAAAAATGCTTTTTAAGAAAGCAAATGATATTCCTTGTATGATTTAAATTTTGCTGTTTGCAGTTAAAAAGTTGTTTATAGTCTTAATATCCTAAATAAATGTTCCCAATAAAGAAAAAAAATTATTTTCAGGACCAGGCAGTGGTTTGTTCTAATATGGACAGATGGGTTGAGAGCCGCAAGAAAGCTGTTAGCAATAGTCAAGAACCCCTGTCATAATAACAAATATTATATAAAGGTAAGGAGCTTTGTGGTTACATTGTTGCCTTGTGGTTACATTGGAATGCTAAATATAAGGTCAGCAGTTTGAAATCACAAGCTGCTCTCTGGGAGAAAGGTAAGGCTTTCTCCTCCCATAGAAAGTTACAGTCTCTGAAACCCACAGACCCTGTTCAAAAGGTTGGTCACCATGAGTGAGAATCAACTTCATGGCAGTGTGTGTTTTTATATGAATGCTTCGATTGAATGAAAGGACTCTAAGATTGCATAACAAATCACACTCAACTGCATGCTAAATAAAGAGGAACCATTCAGCTATCAGTCATTCACAAATACATTTTGAATTTTGGTGTCAAGCATAGTTCGATGTCCTGTCACTGAAGACGAAAAAATGAAACAACTTTCTTGACTTCAAATAGTTGTGTGAGTTGAGTGAAAGCAAAATAAATAAGAAAATGAGTAATTGAGATGATGATCATTGCTTTGAAGAAAAAAAACAAGCCACGGTAAAGAATAAAGGGATGAAGTGTGAGCTGCCTTGTCTGGAGAAATGCTAGGATGGCCTCCGTGAAAAGCAGACACTTGTGGGAAAGCAGGAAGGAAGTGGATGCATAGATATCTGGGGGGAAATGTTCCATGCAGACGTAATAACAAGTTCAAAGACCGTGAGTCAAGATTGTGTCCTGATGTTCTTGAAATAGCAATAGATCAGAGGGGCTGGATGGTGTTAGAAATGAGAGTGGACAGTCAGGGGATTGTAGAGGGCACAATGAGGTCTACTAAATGACCTTGGCACTTACTCTGCGTGAAAGGATAACCATTGTACAGTTTCAAAGAAAGCATCAGCATTAGTTAGCATGATGGCTCATTCTGATTGCTTCATTAAAAATAGACTTTAGTAGGGCAAAGGTCCACCACTTGTTTGACAATTTTTCATACTGTGGTGTTTACTTTTTGCTGGAAACTATGTCACAGGCTTTTCAAATACGAGCAGAGTCAATGTGGACAGGTCTCAGCAGCATTCCAGACTAAGAACCGACTACAAAGAAGGAATAGGCTGTCCACTTCAGAGGGATTAGCCACTGAAGATCTTAAGGACAGCATTAAAACATTGTCTGATACCGAAGGCCTAGTTCATAGAAACATAAAATTGTCACAGATAGTGCCCTTAAGTTGGAAGGCACTCCAAATATGATGAGGAAGAATTTCTTTCGAAAAGTTCAAATCAAACATAATGCAAAGCTTTCATGACCTTTGTTTGCTGATGGGACACAACCCAAAAAGAGAAGAAGAGAAAGCTGCAAAAATCTATTAACAATTGGAACTTGAAATCCATGAATCATAAATATAGGAAAATCAGAAGCCATGAAAAATAAAATGCATAAAGACCAATACCTTAGGCATTAGTGAACTGAAATGGACTGATAGTGGACATTCTGAATTACAAAATCATATTTACTATGGGAAGGACCTAATCACAAGGAATCGTGGTGCATTCCTTCCCTAAAAGAACATCTCAAATTCTATCTTGAAGTAAAATGCTCCCAGTGATAGAATAATATCTCTCTGCATACAAGGAAATCAAGTCAATCCAACAGTTATTCAAATATATGCACCAAAACTAAAACCAGTGATGAAGAAATCAATCCAATTCTTCAGTATGAAACTGATCAAGCATGCAACCAAAGAACATTGATAATTATTGGTTGTTGGGATACAAAAGTTGGAAACAAGGTGAAGAAATAGTTGGGAAATAGAGCCTTGGTGATAGAAACTAAGCTGGTGGTCACAATGTAGAATTTCGCAAGACCAACTACTCCATTATTGAAAATACCTTTCTTTCGTCAACATAAATGATGATATATACGTGGACTTCTCCAGATGGAGTACATAGAAATAATATTGACAGTATCTGTGGTACGAGGTGATGGAGAAGCTCAAAATCAGAAGCCAAATGAGGGCAAGGGATGACTGTGGAACCGCCACAGTGAGGACAATTAAACAAGTCCATGAAAGCAAAATACAAGCCTTAGCTATATTCTACCTGAACTTCAAGAACATATCAACAATAAATTTAATTATTGAACATTAATGACAGAATACTTGACAAACTGTGGGATGACATCAAGAATGTCATGTATTAAGGTAACAACATATTATTGAAAAGACAGGAAAGAATGAATAGATAGACATGGATGTCAGAAAAGACTCTGAACCCTGTCCTGACCACAGAATAGCCGAAGCGAATGAAGGAAATGATGACGTAAAAGAGCTGAACTGTCAACTTGAAAGGGCACCTCAAGAGGTAGAATAGAATTGTAATGAAATGTGCAAAGACCGAGAGTTAGAAAACCAAAGAGAAAGGACATGCTCAGCATATCTCAACCTGAAAGAACTTAAGAAAAAATTCAAGCTTTGGCTTTCAGTATTCTATGGGCAAAGTATTGCATGATGCAGGAAGAATAAAAGAGAAGATGGAAGAAAAACTCAGAATTACTATATATTGAAATGATTCAACAACTGATGAAGCACTGGAGACACTCCCCCATATATACCGAGACATTGGATGAGCAAAGAATACCAGAAAAAAATGTGTACTTGTGATTTATTGATTATGAAAAGGCAATTGGCTGTGTGGATCATAACCAATATGGACAAAATTGAGAAGAATGAGAATTTGAGATCACTTCATTGTGCTTATGTTCTAACAAAACCAGGGAATATTAAGATCAGTATTAAAAACAGGAATGGTGTGTGCCATAATTGTATTCTCTTGCCATACTTATTAAATCTATATGTTGAACAAATAATGAGAGAGGCTGCAGAAAAAGGAGGCACGAAGATTGGAGAAAGTCTTATTAGCAACTTTTGACATGCAAATGACACAGCCTTGGCTGCTGAAAATGAGGACTTGAAGCACTTACTGATAAACTCAAGGATTGCAGCCTGCAGTATGGATTACAACTCTATGTACATAAAATCAAAATCTTCACAATTGGACCAATAGGTAACATTATGAAAACTAGAGAAAATATTAAAGTTGCCAGGAAAATCATCTTGCTTAAATTCACAATCAATGCTTACAGAAGTAGTAGCTAAGAGAGCAAGTGAAAATGCAGGGTAGCAACAATGTAGCATATAACTTTCCTCTAGTTCTTAAACATTTCCTCCCCCCTCCCCCGCCCCACTATCATGATCCCAATTCTGTTTTATAAATCTGGCTAGACCAGAGGATGTACATAGGCACGGATAGCAACTGGAAACACAGAGAATCCAGGACAGAGGACTCCTCCAGGACCAGTGGTGAGAGTGGCCATGCCTGGAAGGTGGAGATAATGTGGGGTAGAAAGGGGGAACTGATTACAAGAATTTACGTACAGCCTCCTCGTTGGGAGAGGGACAGCAGAGATTTTTTTGATTTTTTTATTTTCATCGGACAGTGTAATATATGTATGAATGATGAATGGTTCATGAGGTAGGGGAGAGTGGGAAAATGAGCAGCAGATATTAAGGGCTCAAGTAGAAGGCAAATGTTTTGAGAACGATGATGGCAACAAATGTACATATGTTCTTGACACAATGGATGTATGTATAGATCGTGATAAGAATTGTACGAGCCAACAATAAAATGATTTTTCAAAAAAAGAAAGAAAAACGCATTGAGTAAATCTGCTGCACAAGGTCTCTGACATGTGAGGAGCAAGGATTTCAGTTTGAGGATTATGGTATGCCAGACTCAAGTGATGGTGTTTTCATTTGCATCCTATGCATTTGATAGTCAGACGTTGAATAAGGAAGACCAAAGAACAAAGATGCATTTGCATAATGGTGTCAATGTAGAGTACTGAAAGTACCATGAACTGCCAAAAGAACAACTCTTTAGGATGAAGTATAACCAGGATGCTTCTTAGAGGCTAAGACGGTACTTCAAGCACTTTAGGCGTGTCATCCGGAGAAACCGGTCCCTGGATATCAGGCTTGGTCAAGTAGAGAGGCAGCGAAAGAATGGAAAACCCTTCAGAAGAATTGACACAGTGGCTGCAGGTATGGACACAAAAGCAGTTTTGAGGGTGACACAGGACAGGGTGGTATTTTTATTCTGTTGCACACAGGGTCTCTATGGATCAGAACCAATTTTACCACACAAGAACACAGAAAAAAATCCCTTAGAGGTGCACTCGGTTTCCACTCAACTGGTTACCAAAAGTCTGGCAGCTGGAAGAACAATCCTAGCAACTTGCTTCTGTAAAGCGATCTCCAAACAAACACTATAGAAAACTTTTACTCTGTAACACATGATTTTGCCATGATTTGGAATTGATTCAAAGGCACAAAACAAGCAGGACAAAGTTTATTGAAGTAATCCATGAAAACATTGGATGAAGGAATTAAAGATGAATGGAAAGGAAAAGGGTCTGACCCTAGTATATTTAGACACAGATCTAGCCAAATCTCCTAGGAAGCGGGACATGAAGGCACAAGAACAGAGAGAAATGACTGATAAAAAATGATTTTTATCTGAACAGCTGAAATAACAGACCAGGTATTTTAGTGTGCTATGTAACACTGCAGAATGACCAGGATTCGGGTCTAAGGATAAAGGAAGGCATGCTCAACCAGTGAAAACAAAAAGAAATGAAGAGTGAACTATTAACAATGAAGAAGGTTTATATCAAGTCAGCGAGCATTAGATCAGAGTCAAAAGTGATAATTTGTAAAATAAAGAGGATAATGAACAATTTCAATAATTATAAATATCTATGTACCAAATAATATATCATAAACTGTTATCAAGTTAATATTACAGGAAGTACAAGAATAATATACCATTTGTAGAGGGATTTTAATGAGTCAATCACAGATTAATTAGAATAAAATTAATAATAAGTTAAGAGACACAGATATTATATAAGTAATAACTTTAATCTTATTATGAATAAAGAATTCTAAACCCTGAAAACACAAGATAATACCATCTTCAGGAAGGAATATTATGATAGCCAGTTGGTTGATCTTCAAAAAGCATTCTACCCTTATTTCACAGCAAGAATTTTCTCTGGACATACAACTCTCTACAGATACATTCCCAGGATCCGTAATTCCTTTTCAGAGGATTGTGAACAGAATGATAGCGTGCAAATTCCAAGGTAATTTCTTTAAAAGAATTGCTTATCCGTCACTTTTTAATTCCTCTGTCTGCTTCCCCATAGAAAGAAGCATGGGCACAAAGCGAAATTTTAATATCAATAGAGAAAAGCCAGACGATTCAAAAAAAGTTCTTGGAATTATTAGTTATATGAAACATAAATGTGGGAACCATAACTATTTTACACTAGGATTATGATCAGATGGATTGAAATTCAAGATGAGGCTTTCTGCTCCTGTAAAGATGTATAGTCTTAGGAAACCAATGATTCAAAATTGACTCAATGTAATCTATTTAATTTTGAATGACCAGTGGTTAATAAGGAGAATAATATTTTCTTTTCAGAGTATACCCCTCTGTGTGTTTCATATTTTACTCTGTGTTCATCTATGCCTATATCAGCTCTTAAAACATAAATTAAATATTTCACATATATTAACATATATACATATGCACATAAGACAACTGTTTTAAGGTAATAAATACCACTTTCATCACATCAGTTATATCTCATAGTAACTTTCTATAGGATTTCAAAAACATTGAAACTTTACTGAAGCAGAGAGCTTCATTTTTCTCTGCCAAGTAGCTGGTGGGATTGAAACATTGACCTATGTTTAGTACCCTTAACTTATTATAAGGTCATATGCATGGAGACTCAAGAAAGTCTTAAATTATATGCATAAGTAAGGAATTGATTTGAAATGATTAATAGTATTATAAAATGATGTGCTGACATATTTTGCTAAAAGTAATTCTAATTTCTCAAATAATAGTTTTGGCTTGTTTGGAATCATTATGATAATATACTATAGCTTTTAAACCTTCTGTTTAGCAGTTCTTTGATTTCAAAATTTAAATAAAACAAAACATTTTCTTACATTATCAGAAATTAATTGTAATATTATTCTCAAACAAAGCTACAGGTTTATGAGTTAATTGGGCACGCCAGACCAGAGAAAGAGAGATCCTAGCTGAACATTAGAGGTAAACCAGATTATAGGGTAAATTTTGGAGCTAGCAGGGGGCACAACTCCATATCCTAGGAGAGATTTTAATGACTGTGGTCATTTTGTCAAATTTTAACACCTCACATAATCTGAGTCTCACATAATCTGTATCTCCACTTCTCCCTATAGTTGGGCCATGGAGAAGACATGGTCTTCAAACAAAGACAATTGCTCATGGTCCTCCAAATATTCTAAACAAAACCTTCTTTTCCCTCCTGCCCATATGGGACCTAATTAAACAGTCTTCCAATTTACAGAGTAGGTGTTCTCTCTGAACAAACCTGGGGCATATAAGACTCCTAAAAGCTTTTGTAATTTTTCAGCATCTGTCTTGCCTCTACAATAATTTGTTCTTTTGCATTTTTACCCCCAACCCCAGCAGTGTACTCTCCCTACTCCAAAACCTTATTGTACTTGCTGAACCTATAGGTTCACCCATCCTGGGTTTCACATACTGAAACTCAGTAAAACATATAACACAACTTCAAGAGGGTGACACTATGACATCACACCTCTGAGATACACCCTAATGTGAACAAACAAAAACAAAACAAAAAAATACAGAAAATATTGAAATACAAATCAGGAGTAGCATGCATCAGAAGGGGGATCAAATTACAAGGTTTTCAACTGTTCAAGTCAGATTTATACCTTTGATCTTCTATATTCATCTCTCCAATGCACTCTGTTTAATAACCAGTATCCTCCTATCTCGAAAAACAGAAAATCATACAATACAAATTCAAGAGGCTGACCCCAGTGACATGACACATCTGAGATAAACCCCAATATGAACAAACACAAAAATATAGAAAGTGTTGGAAACCAGCAAGCCTGACATGCATCAAAGCAAGGATCAACTGCCAAGGTTTTAACCTTTCAAGCCAGGTTTATCCTTTTGATCTTGCAGTCATCTCTCCAGTGCATTCTGCTTAGTAAGCACTTACTCCCATCCTTCTAGTATAGACAGAGGGTTACAAGTATCCCACAAATGTATCTTGGGTTCCACTGTCATCCATAGGCTCCCTAAAACTAGATTCTCACATTTTAGGCTCTGATATTAATGCCTCCTTCAGCTTCAGATCATATTATTTACAGTTCTTCAGTGATTGATGTTGGTGTGCTTCTTCCATGTGGACTTAGTTGGCATCTCACTTAGATGACAACTTGTTAGGAAACAAACCTTTAAAACTCTGGACATTATTTTATCTGAGAGCTAAGAACCATCTAATTTCTTCACCACATTTTGCTACGGCACCCATGCCTTCTGTGTTCCCATCTTGAGGGAAAGTATCAAGCAGGGCCATGATGTGAGAACTAATTTTTCTTACATTGGAGCTAGAATTCAGTGTGAGCTCCAAACTTATTCCTGAATCTGTGTTTTGTTGTTGTTGTTTGTTTGTTTTATCTGCCCTTGGCTCCCTTTCAAAACTTCTTTGTTAATGTACTGTAGAGAGTCTTATTGAGCATCCCTCGTGCATAAGGATCTTCTGTTAATATTGTCTTTAAATAGTCACTGGTACTAATTTCTTAAAGCCCGGTTGAGAGAGGGATATTGGGCCAATGTGGACTAACTCCAAGTCACAGTAAATGAAGTATTCATTTGTACAGAACCAGTCCTTTCATGACTGGATGTTATGTACACAAACAATGGGGTCAATTGTTAGGGAAGTTTATAATAATCACTGAGGATATCTGTCACAGGTTTGCTGGAATCATGCATATCTTAATACAGCATATAGGTCACTGGTGTATCAAGACCATGTTTGTCCACCTAGTTCAACAATCTTGGTACAGCTGTCTTCTGCATCCTCAGACACCATGTATTTTCCAATTTAGGCCCTCAGTTTACAAGTATGTCTGAGCTAGTGTCTATCTAGTTCACCCTGTGGAATTTAAGCACTGGATCTCACTGATGCAGCCTCTGGAGCATGTCATGTGCCTTGAAGATCCAAGATTCAATGTCCCAGCCTTCCATGGCACCCGGCCTGGGTCCCCAGGATGCACCTAGAAGCCCAAGTCAATTTGGCCCATTCAGTGCATACCACCAAAGACACTCCCATCTCCTAGGGTCCCATAAAGCATTTTCTGTCATTCTTCCCCCTAACTGGAGGTCAGTCCTCCCCATTTTCCTATCAAAAGCTATGCATTTGTGATCCCCCAGATGCGTTTGCTTCCTTTCTCTTCTGCTGCACTGTTTTCCCCAGTGGTACCCTCATCCTTCTGACAGGGATGTCTCCCTGTCTGGGGTGGGCGGGGTGGGAATTCATAGCTTTGCTTGGCAGCCACCCGGTAGGCACCATCCCTTGATCCCAGCTAGTGCTAGGCTCACTGCATCCCAACAAATGTGATTTTCTGGAAGTTGATCTCCCAGTCTTTATCCTCAGGCACCAGCAGGTAGACATAAACCTACAATTACGAAATTAGAAGCGAACTACTTTCACTGTGTATACTACCATGGGATGCCGAGGCCTTTAATCACAACTTTGCGTTTTCAAATACCTGTTCATAATTTAATACCAGGGAAAACTTTATCTCCTCTAAAGCCTATTACCTCTTTTTATTTAATGAACCCATATAACTAACTTCACCTCTTTTGTATTGCCTCAAGGAAGTTCTGAGCTAAGACTGTGATGTTGATTCACACATATATCTATTTGCTGTCAACTCTTGCCAATATTTACATAGTGAAAATATTTGATTATTTCCACCATTTGTTTGCATCTCTTAATATCCTAGTTCAGCCTAGAAAATCCTGTGGAAAAGTTCTACTCTGTCATACAGCATTGATATGTGCCAACAGCCTCTAAAAACAAAAATATATTTAGAAATATCAGGTTTATAGAAAATAAAACAAAGAACAATAAAACGTCCAAATAAACCATGTTATTTATTTAAAATAAATTTCTCTGAATACATTTATCATTTTTATTGTTCCTTGAAATTGTACTCCCCGTTCTCCTTTCAACACACCAATAACGTCATTCAAACTGAAGAGGCACAACTGCAGCTTTAAAAACCACGGACCGCTTTAAAATTCCAGTGGTTTGCATATTGGTACCCAGACACCTGCTTGCAGACTGAGATTTGAATACAAGTTGTCTGTCAACTTTTCCACAGCTTTTAAAAATTGCTTTATTTTATTTACATCTGTCATGATCAATTTCTCCTGAAGTTTCAGTCATTTTGCCTTTCATTTATTTTACATGAAATGACCTCAGGCCTAATCCGTTTGAGAAACAGTTTCCAAAGCATGGTTAAGGAAAAATCAGTATTTGTTTCTATGCAAATCAAGTGGTTAGACTAGCTGCACACACTTGGTAAATTACATTACAGATTTACTTCACCCAGTTGAAAATTGTTTCCACAAGAAACATAATTTTTTTTAAAAATCAAATTAAATTAATATTCAAACATTCCAGTACTTTGAAACATTATTTTCTTTAAATCTTTGAATTTTTTTCTTTGGTCAATTATTCTACGTTCGAGATAAAACGCAATGGTTACCCATTAGTACCCTGACTCATTGTGAATTGTAGCTATGTGTTTTTCTTCAGTTCTTTCCTAGAGCCAGTCAACCCTTACATATAATCATGTGACTTGATGTCATAGTGTCTGTCACAGGCTCTCCCTCACGAAGACAATGACAACAGCATAGAGACCAACTGACCTTGCTTCATGACGTCAGCAAAGGGTGAAATATCATTAGCTTTGGGGCCTGTGTTCACACAATTTGCTCTACTCTTAATGTAGGTCAAGTCCTAGGGTCTGTTTAGTTTCTGCTGAACCAAATATTCTTGTATCTATCAAGACCTCTTCCAAGCCTGGGATCTCTTTGGATGAATCAATACCTTACCATGTAGTCATGACAACAAGGAGAGATCGGCTATCCTAAGCACAAATTGCATTGATTTTTCTTTCTTCCTTACTCTCTCTCTTTTTTTATTCAGTTCAAGATAGAGCAGTGCTTAAGTGTCCAAATAAGTCTCTTCTCTACAGCATGTGCTGCTATATCTCTTAAGTGAGCATCTCTTGTGTGAAGAACTCATTACATTAATGCAGGTGGGGTAGGTGAAGCAACCTCCTCTCATTTAAAAGTACCAATTCTCACTAATCTATCATTTTAATAGTTCCTGTTTACAGAGAAACCAATATTCAATGGCTGGGGGAAGCCATCCTAGCACTGTAAATTGTCATCATCTCATCTAACAGAACAATGTCTGGTTGGATTGACTCCACTGCATTCCCAACTGAATCTCTGAAGCTCTCAGGGAGGTGGCTTTCTGCCACAACAACATATGTTGACTATGCAAAATTTACTGCTTGGAAGTATTTGAGAATCCAGTGACACTTCCATGAGGGTACAGGGGTTCTGAGGACACTTCTGACACTTCAAGAGGACTGACTCCCAGAAGGAACCCAGGATCCATGGCAGCAAGAGCAGCAGGAGAGGGGCCACCAAGGCAGCAGCATCCCTAAGGCTGATGTCACCTGTCATTCAGAGGAGCAGCCCCTCACCCATTCCACTTGTCACTACCTCTCAGAGTAAGGGTGAGTCCAGGAGGGAGGAGACCACAGCTTAGCACTGGGGTTATGTGGGCGCAGAGTGGAGAGGGAGTGGGGCACTTGCCCGATCTACCCACAGATAGGAAGTGAGCTACCACTCTAGGTGACACCAATCCTAGTGTTAGACGGTAAGAATGTTATTCCAAACAAGTGTTCAACTGTGCAAACAAATACAGTTATATCATGAAGATTCACTTTACTTCAAAATCTCATTTCTTTTCCCACCATCTTAACACCAGGAATTAGAGTTGTTTATTTTATTGGGTGCCATTGGGTCAGTTTCCAACTCAAAGTAACCCTATGAAGATCAGAAGACACACAAATCAGTCTTGCTTCATCTTCACAATTGTTGTTATAATTGAGCCCATGTGGCAGCCAGGGCATTATCCTGCTGTTGACAGTCTTCCACTTTTTCACTGAATTCTTATGTGACCAAATAGGATGTCTTTCTCCAGGGACTGTACCCTCCTGATACTTACCCAAAGGTAAGTCAAGAGTGCTGTTACAGTCAGAAAGCTTCATTAAACAAGAATCTAGAACTATTGTTTCTTAATGTATCCTCCATCTAGGTCTATACATTTCTGAAGAGCGTAGTAGTATCTCTAACCATTCCTCCAAAGAATTCTATGCTCATTGATTTGCACCACACCTTCAGGAGACTCTACTCACGTTCCTCTTAAGTGTGCTTTGAGTTTTGGAAACAGAAGTCTGAAGGAGCAAGATTAATTAGTTAATTTGTGATTAGTTTATGGTTATTCACTTTACCCCAACAACAGATTTCCAGTGAAATTCCTGCCAAGCTTGTGACTCTGGAAGAATGATTTTGCATTGTTATGATGGAAGAGTCCTTAGTGATGTTTTTCTCATATTTTCCCCACCCATACAGCTTTCAATTATTTTAAAACTTCTTCCTATTAAGCCCCTATGATCAACCTGCGCTCTTAAGAAATTCTTTCAAGATTACCCCTTCAAAATCTAAAAAAAAGCCAGGGGACCTAAGTTTCTAAGCCAACCTTTCTGCCTTGAATTCAACCAGCTCAGCAAATCCCCTCGGAAGTCCCTGTTTTAATTGGACCCTTTGGAAGGTGCCATGAGGATACTAAGACTGCTGTCAACATCATGTTTAAATATGTTATTTCCAAAAACGAACCCACACATGTATGAACTGGACTAATAGTAGCAACACTTGTTCACTTATCCTCCTGCCTGATGCAGTCTCACCATCCTCTGTTCTCAGAAGCAGTTAGAAATAAGAGTGAGAATGTATAAATCACAAGGGCCAACTCTGTGCTTTGTGCATTGTCAGCAAGACCAAGGCTTATTGTACAACTTTCCACAGGAAAATAGATAATTAAAAAAACAACCATAATGGCAATCCTCTTTTCCCATAGTTGGTCATGTATTTTAATTATTTAATGGACAATTATTACAGGCTAAGTTTCACATACTCTACCCCAAATCTCCAATGATGCTATAAATTTTCAGAAACCAGGGATGAAGATAGATAGATAGATATGATATGATAGACCATACATACATACACACATATATACATATGGGGTTATCCTCCCCCAAACAGAATTTTTTTCAAAGCTATCTTTTTTTTTTTTTACAAAATAACCTTCAAAGGTGACAAATGTATTTTTTAGATCATTTTATTGGGGGCTCATACAACCCTTATCAAAATCCATCCATCCATCCACTGTGTCAAGCACATTTGTACATTTGTTGCCATCATCATTTTCAAACATTTACTTTCTACTTGAGCCCTTGGTATCAGCTCCTCATTTTTTCCCTCACCCCCCACTCTCCCTCGTTCCCTCACCCTTGATAATTTATAAATTATTATTATTTTGTCATGTTTTCCACTGACCAATGTCTCCCTTTATCCACTTTTCTGTTGTCTGTCCCTCAGGGAAGGAGTTATATGTAGATCCTTGTGATCAGTTCCCCCTTTCTAACTTACCTTCCCTCCACCCTTCCAGTATCGCCACTCTCACCATGGTTCCTAAGGGGCTCATCTGGCCTGGATTCCCTGTATTTTCAATTCCTATCTGTACCAGTGTACATGCACTGGTCTAGCTGGATTTTTAAGGTGGAATTGCGATCATGATAGTTGGGGGAAGGAAGCATTAAAGAACTAGAGGAAAGTGTATGTTTCATCATTGCTACACTGCACCCTTACTGGCTCATCTCCTCCCTGTGAACCTTCTGTAAGGGGATTCCCAGCTGTCTACAGATGGGCTTTGGGTCTCCACTCAACAATATCCATAATTCACTATGATATGATTTTTTTGCTCTTTGATGCCTGATACCTGATCCCATCAACACCTCATGATCACACAGGTTGGTGTGCTTCTTCCATGTGGGTTTTGTTGCTTCTCAGCTAGATGGTCGCTTGTTTATCTTCAAGCCTTTAAGACCCCAGTCACTATCTCTTTTGTTATCTGGGCACCATCAGCTTTCTTCACTACATTTACTTGTTCACCCACTTTGACTTCAGAAGTTGTGTCGGGGAGTGAGCACCATAGAGTGCAAATTTAATAAAAGAAAATATTCATGCATTGAGGGAGTATTGAGTTGAGGGCCCAATGACCATCTGCTACCTTAATACTAACTTTATAAATATATGCACATAGATCTAATTCCCATCATTATTTATAAATATATTTACTATGTACATGTCTGTATGCAGACCTCTATAAATGCCCTTTGCCTCCGAGTTCTTTCCTTTATTCCTTTTACTTTCCTCGTGTCCCACTATTATGCTCCGCCTTCATTTGGGTTTCAGTAATTCCTCTCCATTACCTTGCCCTTGGTCATTGCCCTAGTAGGTCTACTACAAGCTCATCACTACTGATTTTGAATGACTTGTTCCCTTGTCCCTGGACTTATTAACACCCATTCCTTTCCCCAATGCCCCCTCTCCCCTGTCCCCCCAGAACTGTCGGTCCTGTTGTTTTCTCCTCCAGATTGTTTATCCCACCTATCTTATCTACATAAACCTGTAGAGACAATACTATGCATAAAAACAAGACAGAGTAAAGCAAAGCAACAAAAGAAAACAAAACAACAACAAACAATGACAAAACAAAGAGAAAGGCCTGTAAATAGTTTGAGGTCTGTTTGTTGATCTTTCGGAATGTTTTCCAGTTAAATCTGATGGGGTGCCACTCCTTGGCCCCCAAATCTATTTTTGGTATTCCATCAGAACTTCCTTGCTCTGCTCCTCTTGCTGTTCTGTTGCACATCCTTAGTGTTTTGCATTGATGTGGTGGAGCCTGATTGGGCACAATTCCCACACTATCACCAGTGTTGTCCCCCGTGGGGCTATGGGTCCATTAGGGGGGCTCATGAATGTCTCTGAGAGTGGGGCCAGTCATATGGTCCTCTCTGTATACTGGATGCTCTGAGCAGGGATATCATCCTCAAGGCTTGGTGGGCCAGGATGTGCTCCACTCTCTCTTTCTCCCCCTTCATTTGCTCCTGTGTACTCTGATCAGACATGTCCCTCTCCCTGAGCTGTAGCTTCAGTGCTGTCCCCTGAAGTAAATTATTCTGGGTGGAGAGGCAGCTGGCCACATAGTTGGTATTGAGACCAGCCCCTGAGACTTCTCTACTGGTTCTCTGCTTCATGCCACTATGTTGCATTCATCTCTTGGAGCACTGGATTGAAGTCTGGTCCCTCTTTCCCTGTGGAAATATAACCAATACCCTCCTCTTAAATGGGTTAGTGCCCGGTTCCCCCGCTACCCATTGCTTCGTTTTTTCTTCCCCCACCCCCTCCTTTTTAGTTGGCTACCATATGTATCCCTGTATTTGGTCTGGCCCCTGCCATACTACCAGGAACCTCACCCCAGGAATGTTTGTATACAATAGCTTTTTCCCTATGCACATTTTGCATTTTGTTTAGTGGACTCATGTTGTACTTGTCCTTTTGTGCTTGGCTTACTTCACTTGGCTTAATTTCCTTCAGTTCTACCCATGTGTCATTGTGCTTCATGCATTCATGACTGCTTTTTAGTGATGCATAGTACTCCATTGTATGTATGTACCACAGTTTTTAATCCATTCATCTGTTGATGGAAATTTGGGTTGTTTCTAACTCCTTGTGATTGTGAACTGTGCCATGATGAACATTGGACCACAGATGTCTGTGGTTGTTTCTTGCTTCTTTTGGGTATATGCCCAGTAAGTGGTTTGCTGGGTCATGTGATAGATCAATTTACATCTCTTTTGCACATTGCCAAATTGATTTCCATAGTAGCTGTACATACCTACAGGTCCACCAGCAGTGGAGGAGAGTTCCTGGTTCACCACAGCCCCTCAAACATTTGTTGCTTTCTTATTTTTTGAATTGGGCTACCTTTGGGGGTTTTAGATGGTATCTCGTTGTTTTAATTTCCATTTCTCTTATGGCTAATGATTGTGGACATTTTCTCATATGTTTATTGACCATTCGGATTTCCACCCTTGTGAAACTTCTGTTCAGGTCCTTTGCCTGAAGAAATTGCCTGGGCAATCAGTTTTATTTTTTTCCTTTTTGGAAGCTAGCAGAGTATTGTAGATTTTAATAATAAGGCCTTTGTCTGATGTGTCAATGCTAAAGATGTTTTCCTAGTCCATGGACTCTCTTATTACTCTCTTGGTGGATTCTTTCGATGTACACAGGTGTTTCATCTTCAGTACACCCCACTTGTCAATTCGTGACTCATTTGTATTTGTTTCTTTCCCTATTTCTGATAGCCTGTGTATTCCTTGCACAAAAGTTCTCAGGTTTGTCCCAATTCCCTCATTGAAGGCCCTAATAGTTTGGGGTTTTACCTCGAGGTCTGTGATCCACCTTGAGTATATTCTTGTGCATGGATGAGATAGGGGTTTTGCTTCATTTTAATGCAGCTCAATATCCATATTTTCCAGCACCACTTGTTGAAGCAAGCATCTGCTTCCCAATTGATATTTTTGAGGCCCTTATCAAAGATCAGTTGTCTGTATGCTAAAGATTTTATTTATGGGTTTTCAGTTCTTTTCCATTGGTATGAGTATCTGTCATTGTACCAATACCATGTGGTTTTGACCACGATGACAGTATAATATGTGCTAAAGTCAGGTAAAGCAAACCCTCCCACTCTGTCCTTCTTGGGGAGTTCTTTGCTAATTCTGGGTTTCTTCCCTATCCATATGAAGTTGGTACTCAGTTTTTTTCCATTTCTTTGAAGAAAGATGAGGATAATTGTATCGGGATTGCATTGAACTTAAATCGTGCCTTGAACAGAACTGACATATTTACTATATTAAGTCTTTGGTTACAGATGTATTAAGTGCAATGTCAATTCTGTGATTCCCTTCTTAGAAACATTTTCAAACTAATCCGTTTCGATGGCTGATAGCACCTCCCTTTTTTTTCTTCTTTATTTCCTTCATGTCTTCTTTGCCATCAAATTGTTGTCCTTTCATGTCCTTCTTCATTTGCTGAAACAAGAAGTCACATGGAGCAAGATCAGGTGAGTAAGGTGCATGTGACAAGAGAGGCATATTGGTTTTTGCCCAAAACTGTCATGCTTAGATAGCTGCATGGGCAGATACATTGTCATGGTGCCAAAACACGTCTCCTGTTTGCCACAAATCAGGCATTGATGGTCACATATTATTAAGCAATCCTTTCAGAACCTCTAAATAGAAAGCTTGATTAACAGTCTGACCTGGTGGAATGAACCCCAATTGCACTAGGAGTCAACATATTCATCCACTCAGAAAGTTGGTGAATATCCGGAATGAGATTTGTCATAAGTCAACATTTCAGCTTTTTTGAAAGGAGAAACCCACTTGTACACGTGAGTTTTTCCCACAGCACTATCCTTGTAAACTGTGCTCAACCACACAATCGTTTCTGTGGCAGTTTTCCCAAGTAGAAACAAAATTTCCTTGCCACATGATGTTCTCTTAAACTAGCCATCACAAAAGAAAAAAAATGAGGTTTGTGTGAAACTGCTTTTATAAAAAATTTACTCTGACCAGAAAGAACCTTCCTAGGTGACGCCACTGGGTGCATTCAGAGAGAGTTGCTTGATGCTCGCCTAGTGGGAAAAATGTGTACTACAAAAGCCCCACCCCGCCCAGCACAATTCCATTTGGCGGGGGGGGGGGGGGGCGGGTACCCCCTTGTACATTGATAGCTAATATTGATATACCAGCAACTTTGGTGGGTTAGACATTCTGTTACTTTTTGTCATATGTCGAATAGAAGTGATTATTAGAAAATTATATAATACCCGTCTTAGAAAAAGGGTACTTCTGAGCTATATGGACAAAGACACTACAGCTTTTAAATATCTTAGCTTATTCTATGATGCATGGACTATCCTTTGGTTTGACAAAAGGTAAATTACTGAAGAAACAGTTGTCAAATAGCTCCTATCTTTGTTTAATTGCAAGACCCCTTGCTTTAGCTTCCTACAACTACCCTGAAAAATACCACAGAGAGTGTGTGATAAAAAACAGGAATGTACTATTTCCAGTTCCAGAGCATAGAGCATGCATTCAGGGCATAGCAGGGCCCTGAATCCAGGTAAACATTCTTCCTGGTCTCTTCCAGTTCTGCAGCTCTGGGTGTCTCTTGACTTTCTTTAGCTTGAAGATGTCTAGTCAGAGGTTCACATTGTTCTGTCTACACATCCATTCTCCCTTGTTATGAGATAACCACTCAGAAGAAATTAGATTTTGCTCTTATCCAGTATGACTTCTTTAACTTAATTACAAAGAAATGTTCCATTCACACTTCGACATAACTCTTTTGAAACTGAGGTCAATCCATAACATGTTCAAAGGCAAAAATACTAACAATGAGAGCCGGACTAAAAATATGCACTTCTGATAGGTAACAACCTTAATAATTTCTCCTGTAATCCAATTTAGCTGACTAGGCCACGCTTACTTTTTAGTAACCCTGATGCTGCTGTGATCTGAATAAGCTTCTTCAAGGGTAAAAGTTCTTCCCTGATTAAAATATTGTCATACTAATCATCATTCCATTGGCAAGCTAATAGTGAACACGTGCTATATTCATGAAGATCATCAGTATTTCAAACATCTCATATTGGCAGCTCTTCCTAAGATGCCACAGTGAAATATTCAATATTAATGCTCCAACAGAGTGGAGAGTTGGTGAGCCTGTATCCTTGATATCCCAGGATATCATCATTTACTGCTTTCTTTGATAAGCAAAACTGCTACAAAACAGAAAGCATTTGAAAAAAATGGCATGCCTAACAGGCAAAGAAACACGTACTTTTATACAGTTGTCAACATTAGTCATAAAAATACACATTGCTTTGTCGCAAAAATGTGTACCAATAACTTGATATGTAAAATGAAATGAAGACACTTATTGCTGAAAAAGAAGCCTTAGGAGTCTACCAAGCATGCTGACAGAGAGGGATTCAATCAATACTATACATCATATTTATTGTTTACATTCCACCTGGAAATGGAAGAAATCTCTCACAGAAGTAATAAGTAAAATAAAATAGCAAGGAGAGAGGGGAAAGCATGAAGATTGAGCTACACCCAAAGCTGATTGATGATGTGTGGAAAGAATGAATATCTTGCTAAAGATCAGGAAAAGCAGCCCACCTTTGGGCAAGATTTTCTAACATGCATTTTCTTGATATACTTTCTGTCAGTGCAATAAAAATTACAGAATGACAAGAAAGGAAATAGTTATTGAGTACTTACTATGTGTTAGGGAATGCGTTAATCACATGAAAAACATGGCAAGTGATTTGAAATGTTTTGAGATGTATGTAATAGATTTTTTTAAACTTCTTTAAGTTTCACAGAAGAGAAAATGTCCCTGTCCCCTCTTTGTAAGACAAGGAATAACAATGTTTTGAGGCAACATGCTCTTCAGACTATCAGTTTAATAGTTTATTCTTTCTCTCTCTTTTCAACATAGTTGATTCCTGAGAAGAGTAAATCTCACAGCAGATACTATTGAAATATCAATTATAAAATAGTAATGGTTAGTGAAAAAAATCCTAATGAAATTTTCATAGAAAATTTCTTGCTATCCTCAAAGTGTGAGAAGCCACAATGTGATGATGGAAAAAAATATTCCTCTGTATCATTTTCCTGCCTTTCTCCTCACCAATTAAGTTTTAAAACTTCTTCATAAAAGCATCAGTGATCCTCCTGTGTGATAAGAGGCCTCAGTGATCCTCCTGTGTGATAAGAAGACTCAGTGATCACCCTGGGTGACAAGAAGCCTCAGTGACCATTCTGTGTGATAAGGAGTCTCAGTCATCACCCTGTGTTATAGGAAGCCTTAGGGATCCTCCTGTGTGATAAGAAATGTCAGTGATCCTCCTGTGTCCCTCCAGAAAAAATCTGTCAACACTGTCCCTTTGGAGACAAAAATATAGTCACCATTTTCTTCTAAACTGCCCTTGGAAACCACTCCTCGGATTGCTCCTTCACTTTTTAAACAAGTAATGAGACTTAAACAGTTTTACTCAGATAATGTGTCTTCAGCCATGCACGGACAGAAGAGACAAGTTCAAAAACATTTTATTTAGAATTAACTGTATAAACTGAAATTCTTTCCTGAGTTATTTGTGTGTGTGTGCACTCGTATGTGTGTTTAAAGATCTCTTTGGAACTTTGGAGATAAAAATGAAAAAAGAAAAAAATATATATATTCTGTACTATTGCTAAAATGAGTTTGTCTTTTCTCAGCCGGAGGAAAAGAATATGAAGTGTGTTATGAACTACTAGAAGAATGACCAGTGCTGTGTTGGAAGACGAACAGTGAGAATCCTCCTTAGAAACAAGAAATTATGAGATGTAGTCTCGTGTGCTCTGGACATGTTATCATGAGGAACCAGGGTCGGAGAAGGCTATTGTGCTTGGTAAAGTAGGGGATCAGGACAAAGAGGGAAGCTGTCATCAGAGCAATTTGACACTGTGGCTGCAAGAAATGTGTCGTGCATGACAGTGATGGTGAGGATGGTTGGTAACCAGGCAACAACTTATTTCCATGGAGTTACAGTAAGTCAGAAGAGATTCAACGGGACCTAAAACCACACCAAGATTTTAGATCCATATTTCTGTGAGAAGAGGGGAAGGTGCTGTGTGAGGTAATTGAAGTATCCAGTAACTTCTCTTACATTTGAACCTTCCCAAGTTGTGTGTTATTATCATCCTATATTTAGAATATGTGAAAGTTCTTCTTTGAACATTAGAAATCACGTACCTAGGGTTTGAAGAGCTGTGAGAGAGATCAGGGTTTGAGGACTCCACTTTGAAAACTAAAACAACTTTGTGATGATGCCTCTAGTAGCATATTTTCTTTTCGTTCGGAAGGGATGTGGAACACTTAAATTAGTTAACCAACCCCCTTCCCCTCCCACCCGCGTACAGACAATCACACGATAATTCATCACGTTCTGTGACGAGAAACCAGCATAACCATGACAATCGTACAAGATGCACAATTCAGTAGTTTTGTGAAGAGCCAGCATAAATCCACAGGAATGCATATTTCTCTAACTTCTTAGATTAACTTTTAGGTTTTTCTAAAATCTGTATAAAAAAAAAGTCAGAAGGTAGACTGACTATGGTTTTTTATTGTACATCTTGATTATTTTTTCAGTGAATTTCTTTGGAAGTAAATCATAATAAATGTTAAATAAAATATATATTATAGGAAAATAATAAATGCTAAGCATTCTCATGAAAATGGGAACATTGATTTTTCTACACTGAGCTAGCCCACATAGAAACATTTAACTTTCATATACCAAGTTAGATTTGGTGAGTAAATCAATCAAGGTTTTGAATTTTGGAGAAATGGAGCCTTTTCTAATAAAATAATGATATAAGTCTAAATAATATCTCAGTTTAAAATTAAAACTTTTGCTTTATTCAATTAAAATGAAAGAGTAGCAAACTGGTATATAAGATACAGATCATAGAAGTTCCTAAACTTTAATAGTTGGCTTAAGGGAACTTTTTCCCCAAAGTTTTTACAAAATAATAATATGTTCCTTATTTATGAGCGTTACAAGATACCAAACATCCTTGTCACAGTAAAATCCCTTCGATACAATTGAACAAGTGAACTACTCAATTGTATGATATGTAACTTATGTGCCAACAAAACTGTTGGGGAGAAAAATCAATGTCAAAAACATGTTCTGGCAAAGGCCTCATAGAATTTTATAATAATGACTTGATAACAACGATTTCTACCTTAAAAACATTGCACATGCCTCAGTAAATGGCTGTCACTAAATTAGTTTAACACACAGAATGACACAGTGTTCTCTCGACTCCCAGCCTAGTCATCATTTAGGTGGAGCTGCGGGGTGAGCTATTTTACCACGAGGAAATGACAGACATCACATGGGCCGGTCTAACCTTGGGCTTCTCCTCCGCAGATGTTCTCATATCTGTTTACCAGTCGGGCTGAGTGGGGCGCAATCAACCAAAGTTAAGGATAAATAATCCAATCTCTGGGAACTTTTCAATAAGACCTGTTCAAATGTTCAGATGCTGGAAAACTTCATGATGGCCATTATTAAGAGAACTTTTACTGTTCTATTGTGTGTTACGTTGCTGATTCAGTTTATTATGCCATTTACACAACCATACTAAACAATTTTGTTCTCTAAAACATCTTTATTCTATTATCAGCTTCAGCATTGCCCATTAGGAGCACATGCTCTATTTGAGGCAACCTAAATTACATATTAGGAAGTTTGGGGTTCAAGCTTAAGCCCTGAGATGCTTGGTCATTTTTACAACAGATTGTGACTCAGTACATTGAAGGTGTACAGCAGGGAGGAGGAGGGTTATAATTTAAAGCAGTGTTTTAGGGTACTATCAACCTATAAACAACAAATAAGAGAGAAACTCTGTTGACCAAGTACTAACAGTATCTCTTGTTGCCTGAGGTTTCAGATCCAGGAAAATAAGACGTAAAAATGGGAGAAAGTAGTGGAGTTCGGGCTTTGTTTCTTTTTATAAAAACAACATGTCTCATTATAGAAAAGAATAGACTAGCACAAAAACATAAGCATTCACAATACCACATACAACCTCTATTAGAATGGTGAGAAACATCTTATAGATAAGATTTTTTTATGTTCACAAATACATATTTTTACAAAAATGAAATGTTCAAATACATAGTACTTTATACCTGTTTTAACTTTCTTTAAATTACAAATTTGTGATAAATTTTCTAGGTTAATGAATACTGTCATATATTATAGTTATTTAAAATAATAAAGAAAATAGTATTTCAATATATCAGTGAATCATATTATTATAATCAATTTCATATCATTAGATACTTTTTAATTTTCCAGTTTAAAATATCATGAACATTGTAAAATTGATTTTTCTCTTGAAGTTTTAATGGTTTCCTTGGGATATGAACCAGTCATGGACTTCTCAGAAACATTTCTAGTATGTCTGATCACCAAATTAGGATTCAGAAAACCATCCTAACTTACACTCTGAATGTAAAACAAGAAAAAAGTATCTGTCTCCCTATACTAGACATGACTATATTTATGTTTTTCTATTTGATACGTAAAAAATACAACCTCCCTGACTTAATCTTAATTTGTTCAATAAGTAATGAGGTCGAAACTCCCACACTCCCATTTTTTAAGCTATTATAAGATAAGTTGCACACGATATCTTATCACAAAGCAGATCATCTGTTGTTTTCACCCAAGCACTTGGTTATAAATAGATGATCAATAAAAATAGCAATATAATTTTATGTAATAATAATAACCTAAGTATAAAGGGGATTATCTAAGAGGATGCTTCAAAATACTCATACAAACATGCTCTCTTTTCTTTCAAGAAACAAGGCAGCAAGCCTGAGAATCACCTGAGTGGTGACTTAGACCCCCAAGATAGGAGAGGGGATCTAAAGGGGAAGTAGTGTTTACAAATAAGGAGAGAGCAAAGAAAAGGGGAAAAAATGAAAGAAGAATAAAGGGGATGCTTCAGAGCTACGAGAAACTGGCAGGTCCCCCAGCTGAGGTAGCAAGATAAGTGGAAAGAGGTGAAGATGATAAAAATGGAGATGGTGTTAGAGATACGGGAGGAGAGAAGAAGAAGAGAAAGAACCAGAAAAAGCAAGGAGAGGAGATAGAGGAGGAGAACAAAGGATTTCCAAGAAAAAGATATTTGTTACATATAATCAATGAAAACTCTGCTACCGTTCATTCTGCCATAGATGGCTAGATCATACTGGAGCAATAAATACCCAACGTTTTTATAATGTGGTACTTGCACATGGTAGTTCCGTATCCACCATTATTTTACATTAAAGGATCGTACACAGCACAATTTGAGCATACACTACTGTTTTTATGATGTCAAAAGTTGTCAGCAAAAGGATGATTATTAAACCCGGCTTTTAAAAAACTGGAAAAAATTAAATTATCTTCTTTTTTTTTTTTTAACAATTTATTGGGGCTGATACAATTCTTTTCACAGTTCATACATATACATACATCAATTGTATAAAGCACATCTGTACAGTCTTTGCCCTAATCATTTTTTCTCTTTTCTTCTTTTACATTTTATTAGGGATTCCAACAACTCTTACCACAATCCATACATATACATACATCAATTGTATAAAGCACACCCATACATTCCCTGTCCCAATCATTCTCAAGGCATTTGCTCTTCACTTAAGCCCCTTGCATCAGGTTCTCTTTCCCCCCCCCCCCTCCCTTTTCCCCCCCTCTCTCATATGCCCTTGGTAATTTATACCTCGTTATTTTGTCATATCTTGCCCTATTCGGGGTCTCCCTTCCCCCCTTCTCTGCTGTCCCTCTCCCAGGGAAGAGGTCACATGTGGCTCCTTGTAATCAGTTCCCCCTTTCCAACCCACTCACCCTCCACTCTCCCAGCATCGTCCCTCACGCCCTTGGTCCTGAAGGTATCATCCACCCTGGATTCCCTGTACCTCCAGCCCTCATATGTACCAGTGTACAGCCTCAGTCCTATCCAGCCCTGCAAGGTAGAATTCGGATCATGGGAGTTGGGGGGAGGAAGCATCCAGGATCTGGGGGAAAGCTGTGTTCTTCATCGATAATACCTCACACCCTAATTAACCCATCTCCTCTCCTAAGCCCCTCTATGAGGGGATCTCCATTGGCCGACACTTGGGCCTTGGGTCTCCACTCTGCACTTCCCCCTTCATTTAGTATAGTATATATATACACATACATATATACATATACACATATATACACATACATACACACACTTATATCTTTTTTTTTTTTTGCATGATGCCTTATATCTGGTCCCTTGGGCACCTCGTGATCGCACTGGCCGGTGTGCTTCTTCCATGTGGGCTTATTTGTTTCTGAGCGAGATGGCCGCTTGTTCACCTTCAAGCCTTTAAGACCCCAGACACTATCTCTTTTGATAGCCGGGCACCATCAGCTTTCTTCACCACATTTGCTTGTGCACCCATTTGTCTTCAGCGATCCTATCATGGAGGTGTGCAGTCAATGATATGATTTCTTGTTCTTTGATGCCTGGTAACTGATCCCTTTGGGACCACTCGATCACACAGGCTGGTGTGTTCTTCCATGTGGACTTTGTTGCTTCTGAGCTAGATGGCCGCTTGTTTATCTTCAAGCCTTTAAGACCCCAGTCACTATCTCTTTTGATAGCCGGGCACCATCAGCTTTCTTCACCATATTTACTTGTTCACCCACTTTGGCTCCAGCCGTTGTGTCGGGAGAGTGAGCATCATAGAGTTCCAATTTAATAAAAGAAGGTATTCATGCATAGAGGGAGTGTTTGAGTAGAGGCCCAAGGTCCTTCCGCCACCTTAATACTTGACCTATAAATATCGACACAAAGATCTATTTCCCCAACCTCCTATATATATTTGCATGTACATGTCTTTGTCTAGACCTCCATGAATGCCCTTTGACTCCTAGCTATTTCCTCCATCTCCCTTGACCTTCCTCCTGCCCTACTACCATGCTTCATCGCCACCTGGGCTAGAGTATACCTCTTCTCTAAGCAACCTTACCCTTGATCATTTCCCACCAGGCCTGCCACTCCCCCTTCTCTACCCTTTGGGGTCCCATGTTTTTCCCTTGTCCCTGGGTTTGTTAACACCACTTCCTTACCCCCCCTACCCCCCACCCCAAGTCCCCCCGGAACTGTCGGTCCCGTTGTTTTTCATCCAGATAGTTCATCCAGCCTGTCCTATTCAGACAGACCTGTGGAGTCACTAACATGCACGAAAACTAGACAGAGGAACACAAAGCAACAGTATAAAACCAGACAACAAAACAACCAAAACAAACCACTGAAAAAGAACAGAACAAAACAGTTCACAAGAGAAAAGCTTGTAGTTAGTTCAGGGATCTTTGCTGGCCCTTAGGAGCGTTTTCCAGTCCAGTCTGTTGGGGCACCACGCCCTGGCCCCAAAGTCCACTTTCAGCATTCCCTGGGGACCTTGCCACTCCATTCCCTTGCTGTTCCGCTGCACTCCCCCAGTGCTTTGCCTCGGTGTGGTGGGATCAGGTCAGGTGCAATTCCCACACTGTGTCTCCGGTGCTGTCCCCTGTATCGCCCTTAGTCACTGAGGGGCATCATGTCTCATAGTAGGGCCAGCCATGTTGTTCTCTCTGTGGACTGGCTGCTCTACTCAGGAACATCATCAACACGGCCTGGTGGGCCAGGCTGTGCTCCACTCTCTCCTCCTGCCCCTTCATCTGCTCCCGTGTGCTCTGATCAAATATGTCCATCTCCCATAGCTGCAGGGTCAATGTCGTCCTTTGGAACAAGTTCTTTTCGGGGGAGGGGCAGGAATCCACTTAATTTATGGTGCTGGGGCCAGCCTCCCAGACCTCTCCACCGATTTTTTTATGTTCACAAATACATATTTTTACAAAAATGAAATGTTCAAATACATAGTACTTTATACCTGTTTTAACTTTCTTTAAATTACAAATTTGTGATAAATTTTCTAGGTTAATGAATACTGTCATATATTATAGTTATTTAAAATAATAAAGAAAATAGTATTTCAATATATCAGTGAATCATATTATTATAATCAATTTCATATCATTAGATACTTTTTAATTTTCCAGTTTAAAATATCATGAACATTGTAAAATTGATTTTTCTCTTGAAGTTTTAATGGTTTCCTTGGGATATGAACCAGTCATGGACTTCTCAGAAACATTTCTAGTATGTCTGATCACCAAATTAGGATTCAGAAAACCATCCTAACTTACACTCTGAATGTAAAACAAGAAAAAAGTATCCGTCTCCCTATAGTAGACATGACTATTTTTATGTTTTTCTATTTGATACGTAAAAAATACAACCTCCCTGACTTAATCTTAATTTGTTCAATAAGTAATGAGGTCGAAACTCCCACACTCCCATTTTTTAAGCTATTATAAGGTAAGTTGCACACGATATCTTATCACAAAGCAGATCATCTGTTGTTTTCACCCAAGCACTTTGTTATAAATAGATGATCAATAAAAATAGCAATATAATTTTATGTAATAATAATAACCTAAGTATAAAGGGGATTATCTAAGAGGATGCTTCAAAATACTCTTACAAACATGCTCTCTTTTCTTTCAAGAAACAAGGCAGCAAGCCTGAGAATCACCTGAATGGTGACTTAGACCCCCAAGATAGGAGAAGGGATCTAAAGTGGAAGTAGTGTTTACAAATAAGGAGAGAGCAAAGAAAAGGGGAAAATATGAAAGAAGAATAAAGGGGATGCTTCAGAGCTACGAGAAACTGGCAGGTCCCCCAGCTGAGGTAGCAAGATAAGTGGAAAGAGGTGAAGATGATAAAAATGGAGATGGTGTTAGAGATACAGGAGGAGAGAAGAAGAAGAGAAAGAACCAGAAAAAGCAAGGAGAGGAGATAGAGGAGGAGAACAAAGGATTTCCAAGAAAAAGATATTTGTTACATATAATCAATGAAAACTCTGCTACCGTTCATTCTGCCATAGATGGCTAAATCATACTGGAGCAATAAATACCCAACGTTTTTTTAATGTGGTACTTGCACATGGTAGTTCCTTATCCACCATTATTTTACATTAAAGGATCGTACACAGCACAATTTGAGCATACACTACTGTTTTTATGATGTCAAAAGTTGTCAGCAAAAGGATGATTATTAAACCCGGCTTTTAAAAAACTGGAAAAAATTAAATTATCTTCTGTAATAAGTTTTATGTATATTTAGCTGGCCCAGGAGTATCCTGAAAAAGATCTAACCTCACATAATCAATTTCATCATGCATTGGTTGCCAATAAGCCTCTCTCGATACCTGATGGTGTGTTCTTCTTCGCATTGTTCAGATTCTTGGATATTTCCTCAGCACACAGATTCATTAAGTATTATCAAAGAAGATAACATTGATACACACCTCTCCTGATTTTAAATCAAGGAATATTCCCTGGTTCTGATTGAACGACTACCTCTTGTTCTGTGTACAGGTTTCATATGAACAGTGTTCTGAAATTATCATTCTTCACAATATTGGCCATAGTTTCTTATGATACATATCATAAAATGTCTTTGCAAAGTCAATTAAATACAAGTCAATATCTTTTTTTATATTCTCAGCTCTTAGCCAAGATTCATAAGACATCATTAGAGATATCCTTTATTCCATGTCCTCCTCTGAAACCCAGCCTGAATGTCTGTCAACTGCCAGTCACTGTACTGCAGCAGCCATGTTTGAATTATCTTCAGAAAAAAAATTTTTATATGTATATCAATGATATTGTTCAATAATTTCTACATTCTTTGGAGTCACCATTCTTTGTAATGGGCATGAATATGAATATCTTCCAGTCTGTTGGAACAAATGTCTTACAGTTCTTCTAGAACTGCATCAGTTTGTTGAAACATTTCAGCTGTTATTCTGTCCATGCCTAGAGCCTTGCCTTTTGTTAATACCTTCAGAAGAGCTTAAACTTCTTCTTTTAAGTCATTGGTTTTTGATTGTATGCTGCCCTTGGAAATCATTTAATGTCAATAAACTACTTTTCAAACAATGACTCTGTTTGTACCATTGTCTTCTGGTATTTCATGCATCATTCAATAATATAGATTGTCTAAGGTTTTATAAATATTAAATAACAAAACAAGATTTTCATCCATTCCTGGTAGGTGTGTGTCATCCTAAAACATACTGTCCTTTAGTCACATGAATATTCTTCAGAGCTTTAATACGGCAACAAAATTCCTTGATATTGTAAGAATCTAAGAAAAAAATTCTTAGCATTTTTTGGTTTATAATACTAAATAGCCTGTAAAGATTTTAAGATACCAAAGCAGATATTCTTTAAAAAAATAAGCCATAAGACAGCATCAATATACATTTAACTAAAACATAACCTTAATAAAAACCATGGATCACCTTAACTTGGTAGAATTAATTCAACAAATATTTCATGTTCTTAAAATAATCATTTTAGCATTTTCAGCCCCTGTTATCAAACCCTGAACTGATATTCATATAAATATGATTATGAAAATAAAGATCATAAATATTAAAATTGCTTAAGTTCATGGCATCCACTGGGTGTCAAACTCTGTTGTATGAATTACAGGTGTTGAGCCATCTAATTTGCTCAATCAGTACATTATTTTCCTTACTTCACAGGTATCAAATGAGTACAAAGGAATTAACTTGCCTAAAACCACATTGTGGTAACTGCTAGAAACAAGATTTGAGTACCAGCTCCACTGCCACTCTCACTTGTTGCTTTCATTCAACAGCATTGATAGGAGGCCCCTTTCATTACTTTCTATCCCTAAATTATTCATCCAACCCTAGATGAAGTCTGGCATCTGCACACAACTCACAGCTTACCAAGTCAATGAGTTCATGGAAATGAGTACTTTTTGAGTTCTGAAAACATGGACCTGTTGTTAACAAGTGCTGATGATTTGTTCTGATGTCTCTCCTGCAGAGGCCCTTCAATTGTACTACCTGGATTGCAAGACCTGGCACAGAATGGCTCTGATTTTTCTTGGCCTTGGTTTTTCTTGGCAGTCAACCAAAACTCAGATTTGTCACCTCTATGGCACAAAGGACAGAGTTTCAATTCAATTAAGCATCCATCTAAATAAAAGGTTATGTCAACAATCCTGCACAAGTCTCTACTAGAAAGATCAATATTTCTGATGCTTTCTGATGGAAATAAAAAAAGACTTTTAAAAACAGAATTGTCTTAAGAGCTATACCTTGGTCAATTTCCCCATTTAAATACTTAATTTATCATGGTAATAGTTATAGCATATAAATATATATAAGTATATAATGAATATATAATTCATTGTCACTGATATATAAAAATATCTATTTTCAGTAATTTTCTCGACTACATTGCCCTTGATTAAGCCCCACTGGGCATCCTATACCCTTTCTTTCCATCAATTTTAGATCACTTGTCTCCCCTGTCCCTGGGTTGGTTGACATCCCCATTCCTTCCCTCCACGTCCCCCTCTCCCTGAATTTCTGAAACACAAATGAAGGCCAAACATGAAAGTGGGACAAGAGGAAAGTAAAAGGAAATAGAGGAAAGGACTAGGAGGCAAAGGAAATGCATAGAGGTCTAAATACAGGCATGTACATATGTAAATATATTTATATATAAGGATAGGGAAATAGATCCATGTGCATATGTTTATATGTTAAGTATTAAGGCATCAGATGGATATTGGGCCTCTATTCAAGAACTCCTTCAATGCAATAACACTTTGTTCCAATAGCCCTGCATTCGATGATGCTCACCTTCCCTGACAGGGTCACTGAAGCCAAACGGGTGCATAAAAAAAGATGATGAAGAAAGCCGATGGTGCCCGGCTATCAAAAGATATAGCATCTGGGGTCTTAAAGGCTTGAAAATAAACAAGTGGTTATCTGGCTGAGAAGCAATTTAGTGCACATGGAAAAAGCATACCAGCCTGTATGATCATAAGGTGTTGGTGGGATTAGCTATCAGGCAACAAAGCCTCAAAATAAAAAATCATATCTATGTGAATTAGGGGTAGTGTGGAGTAGAGCCCCAAAGCCCATCTGTAGATAATCAGACATCCCCTTACAGAAAGATCCTAAGGAAGAGACGAGCCAGTCAGGGTGAAGTATAGCAACAATGAAACATGTAACTTTCCTCTAGTTCTTTAATGCCTCCCACCCCACCATCATGACCTCAACCTACTTTACAAATCTGCCTAGACCAGAGCCTGTATGCTGATACAGATAAGAGCTGGAAACAGGAAATCCAGCACAGGTAAACCCCTCAGGGCAAATAATAAGAGTAATGATACCCGGAGGGGAAGGGGAAGGTGGAGGGAGAAAGAAGAAAGCAATCGCAGTGATCTACATATAACCCCCTCCCAGGGGGATGGACAAGTTAGTCTGTAGTGTGTGTGTGCGTGTGTGTGCGTGTGTGTGTGTTTGTGTTTAAGGGGGTGCAGGTGGAGGTCATATTCAGAGAACACTTAAATGGTTTATAAAAATGAAGGCGTTAGGTATTAGAAAAGTCAAACTATTTGTTTTCAAAATAAATTATGAAGTCACATTTAGTGTAAGCAGGCATGAGACCAACCAATGCTTTGGGAGCAGCCACCAAGGGAAAACCTTCTCATTGAGGGGCTTAGCATCAACAATGCAATGAGGACACTGAAAATGCATGTGAGTGTGTTGTCTTAAAGCCACTCTGGGATGCGAAAATCTGAAACAGCCTTCCAGATATGTTTGTCGATTGCTTTGTCTGCTTGATGTGCTGTAGTTCCACATCTGAGTAACATTCTGCCAGACATAAGGCGTTCTTTTGTGCTTCTGTTTTGCCTACTGCAATTACTACAATTCCAGCCAATCACTTCATGGAATTCTCAGAAGATTTGCAACTTCTTTCTGATTTCTAAAAGAAATAAAGGTCTTATAAGTATACATTTCTTTTATGAAACTCATAACAGGTTTATGGAAGAGACCAAGTTTTCAATTGATAAGATTTTTCTTTGACCTATAGAGTTTTTATGATTCTAATCGACTTGATGGCAGTGGGCTTGCTTTCTATTTGGGTGCTTTAACATAAAATAATGTGTGAAACTACCATGAAAAACAGTTTGTATTTACAGATATTTAGTGCATACCAAAATAACTGTGCAGAAAAAAGGACTATAAAGCAGAAATAATAGTTAAAGATCAATTCGATACCAAGATAAAGCATGTTGTTAGCTGCCAGGGAGTTGGTTCCCACCATAACAACCCTATGCACAAGAGAGAAACGCTGCCCAGTGCCAGCCTCACACTTACTGCTCTGCTTGAGACCACTTTACCACCACGGGGCCAAGCCTTCTCACTGAGGGCCTTCCTCTGTTGGGCTGCCCTCCACTTGACCAAGCACAATATCCTCCTTGGGCCCTGGCCTCTCCTGACATCACGCCCAAGCTATGTAAGACGCTGTTGTCCACCATCCTTGCGTCTGAGGAACACAAAGATTTCTTTGTCCTCTTGGCAGGCCGGGGTACTTTCAAGATTCTTCTCCAGCCACCACAAGTCAAGCGCATTGACTATTCCGTGGTCATCCTGATTCAATGTTCCACGTTCTCTTGCAAATTGAAACTACCCTGGCGGGGAGCCTCAGTCCTCAAGGTAACGTCCTCGCTTTTCAATACTTTAAAGAGTTCCTGTGCAGCAGGTTACCCAATAAAATGCAGCAGTTGATGTCTTGACTTCTGCTTCCATACGTAATGATTGTGGAGTCACGTAAAATGAAATTTTTTGACAACTTCAACATTTTCTTCTCTTACTTTCATGTTACTGATTGGTCCAGAAGTGAGGATTTGGGTACTATTCATACTGATTCATGATCTATACTGAAGTCTGAAATCTTTGATTTTCATTAGCAAGTGCTTTAAGTCATCCCCACTTTCAGCAAGCATGCGTGTGCTTTCTGTGCATCTCAGGTTGTTAAAGAGCCTTCCTCCATTCCTTTTTTAAAAAGTTTTATTGGCACTTCATCTACATATCATACCAATCAATAGTTAAATCATATCAATAAAAGTTGTACATTCCTTACTACAGTCAACAATCAATTTAGAAGATTTTTCTTCCTTGGGTTCATTGTTATTTGTGTAATTACTGTTTTAAATTGTGGCAAAATATACCCAATATATTATCCATTTGAACAATTTCTACATGTATAATTCAGTGCCATTGATTATACTCTTTGTGCTGTACAGTCATTATTGATATCCTTTTAAAATTATTTCATAACCATTAACACAAATTAAATGTCCCCTAAGCAAAAACTCTTAATCATTGGTCAAGTTTGTTTACTTTCTTTCTTTATTTAATGTAATATTAACATATCATACTCTTCCATAGTTAAATTGCTGTCTAAAAGAGTTGTATATACATCATCATGGTCAGTTCTAGTGCTCCCTCCCTTCCTCCCCACATTCATTATTTGCTCCCCAATTCTCCTCACCCTCCCAGATAAGCTCTATGCTTCCTCTCTCGGTTTTCATAAACTGGGAACCTTAACAGAAACAATAAAAACAAAAACAAAATAGAAATGAGACAATAATAATATTAAAAAGATAAAAATAAAGAGTAAGAAGGAAAAGAACCAACAATAGTTTAAAGTCTGGCTGGACCAGAGGATGGACAATGGTACAGATGGGAACTGGAAACACAGTGAATGCAGGGTGCATGATCCCTTCAGGACCAATGGTATGAGTGGCAATACTGGGAAGGTAGAAGGAGGATGGGTTGGAAAGGGGGAACCAATTACAAGGATCTACATGTGACTTCCTCCCTGGGGGATGGACAACAGAAAAGTGGGTGAAGGGAGATGTTGGACAAGGCAAGATATGACAAAATAATAATTTATAAATTATCAAGGGTTCATGAGGGAGGGGGACAATGGGAGAAAGGGGAAAAATGGGGACCTGATGCCAGGGGCTTAAGTGGAGAGCATATGTTGAGAATGATGAGGGCAATGGATGTACCGATATGCTTCACACAATTGTTATATGTATAGATTGTAATAAGAATTGTATGAGCCCATAAAAAAAAACAATTAAAAAGAGGTCAAAGAGAAAATTTCTGTTGTGAAACAAGGGAGAAATAGTTGAGCCTAGAACAAATTTCAGTTGGATCACGAGGGAGGTCAGCCTGTTCAAGTATGATATTACACCCTGGTTCAATCTTCCATAATCAAGTTTAGAATAATCTCTGTCTGACAGTAAAGCTGTTCAACCCCCTCACCTGTGGCTAGAGAGGATCTGCACAGGCTTAATCTGACAAGACAGTATGCAAATGCACTTTGGGTTCCCACTGTCCTCCACAGCTTTCTACAAATTGGGTGTTCACAATTTAAGCTCTGACACTTTTCCCTTCATCCTATTTGGATTTCGTTATCACAATCTTTGGATCACATAGGCTTGGGTGCTTCTTCAATGTGAACTTCATTGATGCCTCACTTAGAAGATCGCTTGTTTGAACACAAGTCTTTAAAACCCCAAATACTATTCCAATTGATAGTCGGGCACCATCTGCTTCCTTCACTATACTTTGTTGTATCAACCTTCTTGTCAGTGATCTGTTCATGAAGCCAAGAATCATGCTGGGCCATGTTATAAGAACTATCTCTTCATGGACTGAGGCTGGAGCCCCGTATTCATCTGCTTGTCCAAGTGTTATGAACAAGTCTGGTTTTCTTTAGCGGTCATATTATGATAAAATCAAAAACAAACAAGAACATAAAAAATCAAAAACAAAAAATAAGCACAAGAACAAAAGAAAAATTAGAAAACTATTGTCAACATCCCCCTGGAGTATAAGTTGCATGTATTGATAACATCAATAATTTATCCAATGCCACAGAATTTAAGGTACTATTGATATGGAAAGTTTATGCCAGTATAGTCCAACTATAAGCCACAATCCATGACTTTCTACTTTGTACAGATTGATTTCTTAATTGATTGGGCTTTGTTTACATTAAGCATGGGGGTTGGTGCTAGGGTATGGTAAGCTAACACTAGCAGGGACTATATTCCCTAACCTATAACCGAGGGAATCTGGAATGCTAGTAATCCATAGTAGGAAAGCCCCCACTTTGGTAAGTTAGAGGTAAAGTCCATGTATATTATGCTGCTTTAAACATCATTCCCACAGATTCTCCCTAACAGCTAGGCTGCCTTCCAGTGAGCACATGGTTGAGTTTATCTCCCTGTAGAAGCAGACATCCTTTTGCTATCTCTTCCCTTAGTATCACCCAACCCCCCTCATTCCTTCCTCCAATTCAGGTATTAGGTTTCCCCACCTATGAGCTCAGGGACCTTAATGTAGACACCACCCACTTTGTGACGCATGTAACTACTGAATATGCATGTCTTTTTTGTTTAAGGGCTCATACACCTCTTATCACAAGCCATACATACTCAATTGTATAAAGCACATTTGTACATTCATTGCCTTCATCATTCTCAAAACATTTGCTCTCCACTTAAGTCCCTGGCATCAGCTCCTCATTTTCCCTCTCCCTCCCCACTCCCCACTCCCTCATGAATAAATATTCATGTCTTAAGGCTATCTATAAATGTCCCAAGATAGTAAAGTTTCACTCTCTCTTCTCCCAGTTCCATGTGGACCACCAAGAGGGGCTTAAATGAGCATGCTACTATAAAATGTATCTGATTCCTTTATTTCATTCTCGCTCCTATCTTTCCTATCCTCTGACTTTAATCTGTGGCTATAATCTTTATATAGCATCACCGTAAAATTGTGCCTACTGGGTCTTCAGTTGTTGGAAGCTGGTTTCCTCTGACTCTAGGGGAAAATTCACTGTAATATTTCTTATACAGTGTGGCAGTTACATAATCTCCTGTCAACTTGTCTAGGGGTGGAGTCCAGCCTGTCAATCAGTTTGCAGCTTGATGACCTCATTTGAAAGTATAATAGAGATAAATAGGTGACTTCAGGCCAGATAAGAGACTCTTTGCTTTGTCTTCCTGTTGACAAGTCATATGGAACTATGATGTGGCAGCCAGAGTGTTGAAGCTGGAGGAGCCATGTAGAGACCCATGCCAACACTATGATGCTTCCACTGTCACTGGATCCACAAGACTTTCTGTGATCTTCCTGCACGCAGCATCATTGCATGTGTTGCCTGACTCTGAAGAGGAATTTATAGACTGGTAATGGACATATGGGCTAATATCAGATATATGGACTTGATATGGACTGGGCTGGGATGTTTTCTTAATATACAATTATTCCTTTATATAAAGCTCTTTCTTATACACATGAGTGTCTATGAATTTGTTTCTCTAGTCCACCTGAACTAATACACAAAGGCAGATCCTTGCCTATCAGATTAATACTCATCAAACTCATGCAAGTGGAGCATTGAGGTACTACATACATGGTGATTCTGTGGTGCCCCATTGGACACCCACTAAGCCAGGGGTTCCATCCAAGTTCCAACGACTGTCATTTCCACAGTCTTGGGGTGGCCATCCTTTGCTTTTTAACCCATCAGGGTATTTAAGTCCTAAATCTAAGGGTACAGGTAGTTTTTAGATAGGGCCAAGATCATTAATTCAAGCATCCAGGTTGGGGGATTCCATGTTCTCTCAGGCCTGTGTCTGAGGTCATCATAGTGGTCAGTCCATGGCATGGTTCACTGAGACTTGGGTAGAAGTATATGTGAAGTGTCTACCTAGCAACACAGAACCAAGTTTATTCTCCCCTTAAGTTCCCTACAATTACTGTTTAGTATCCCTTCCCCATGTGGTTGTTCCTCCACATTTACCCACCACACTCACTTACAGAAACATGAGTGCTTTCTCTCAAATGTAGATGCTCCCCTCCCCTGGTCTGAACTTGATGTTCCAGGGAGGTTCTCCTCTCATTCCTGTGGAGGGCCTGTTCATCTGTCACAACCTTATCTCAATGTTCTATAGCATCAAGTGGAGGGTCTTCTCCCTTTCCCCTCTTCTTAGAGGAGAGATACCACGTGTTGTGAAATCTCTCATTTCAAGGTAGTTCTTATGAAGTGCACATGGGGGTGGGGAGGAATGCATGGTTAATGGCCAGTAAAAAGATATTCTACACCTCTGTTTGGGAATTGGTCTCTAGAACTTTCCTCCAACCATGATGCAGCATACTTCATATAATCCAGCTTCTCTAAATATTTGCTCAGAATGCAGACTAAATAAGTATGGTGAGAGTAGACAACCCCGATCTCCCTTATTCTGTTCACAAATGCCTATTGATCCACTACAATTTCTCACGAATGGGTGTGGGAAACAGAAAGATTTCTCCCAAGTTGTCTCCCCCAAATATATTACAAACTTAGTTGCTTGCTACACATGGCAAATAACTATATACTTGGAGGTCAACAGAAGAAGGTCAGGGGTTATTTTCCCTAAAGGTTACCAGCCATCCAGAGTAAGAAATCACCACTGTTTATCCAACAAATGGTGCCCATTAGATAGCAATATGAAAAGAATGCTTTTGAGTTATACCCCATGTAACAATTGTACGGTCCCACTGGAATATAGAGTGAATCAGAAAGTTGTGTGAAGTGAGGATCCGGTGTGGGGATTGGCAGGTAGGTTGTGTCAATAGTGAGTGAGTATTTTAAAGAGGACAATGGAGCAAGGTAAAAGTAAACCTGAACCTTATGGTACTACGCTCATCCACTTACTGAAAAGACAGGGTGTAAAAGTAAGGAAGAAAAAGATGGAATGCTTTCTAAAATTAGTAAAAAGGTATAATCCATGGTTCCCAGAGGAAAGAACTTTAGCTCTAGAGACCTGGGCAGAGGTCATTGTAAACTTAAAGAAAGCATACCGAGATGGGGAGAATATCCCCATGGAGACATGGTCTCTGTGGGTTCAAGTTAGGACGGTCTTTGTACCTTTGCAGGAGGAAGAGAATGAGGATGGTCAGTGCAGTGAGAAGTCTTGTGTCTATTATCCAAATCTAGAAAAGCAAGCTAAAGTGTCTGTGACTGAGCATGATTTAGGTGATCAAAGAACAAAATATCATATGATTGTGAATGACGGGGAGTGCAGACTGGGGACAAAAAGCCCATCTGTAGGCAACTGGACATTTACAGAAAGGTCGTGGGGAGGAGACTAGTCAAACAGGGTGCAGTGTAGCAATGATGAAACATACAACTTTCCTCTAGTTTTTGAATACTTCCTCCCCGCTACTACCCCCCACTCCCCACCCCCACTATCATGATCCCAGATCTAGCATACAAATCCGACTGGACTGGAGGATGTACACTAGTACAGATAGGAACTGGAAACACAGGGAATCCAGAGTGGATGATCCCTTCAGAACCAATGTTGAGAGTGGCGATACCAAGAGGGTGGAGGGAGGGTGGGATAGAAAGGGGGAACCAATTATAAGGATCTGCATATAACCTCTTCCCGGGGGACACACAACAGAAGAGTGGGTGAGGAGAGATATTGGACGGTGTAAGACATGACAAAATAATAATAATTTATAAATTATCAAGGGCTCATGAGGGCGGGGGTGGTAGGGAGAGAGGGGAAGATGATGCAAGGGGTTCAAGTAGAAAACAAATGTTTTGAGAATGATGATGGCAACAAATATACAAATGTGCTTGACACAATGGATGGATGTGTGGATTGTGATAAGAATTGTGCGAGCCCCCAATAAAATGATTTTAAAAACCAACCAACAAACAAAATATACCAAGCTCATTGCCATTGATTCGATTCTGAATCATAGGAACCCTGTAAGTCAGAATAGAATTATCCTTTTGGCTTTCTGAAAAGTTTAAAAATTATTTGCAAAAGTTTATTGCAGCGATGGTTGTACAACTTTCCTTAATAAAGTTGAATGATTAAAATTTGTGATATGTCCATTGTATGCCAATAAAACTATTTTTAGAGAAATTAAAGAGAGAAAGAGATCCAATGGAGCCAAATTCCTTTGGCCTTTCACCTTTGGCTGGAGCTAGATCATGCCTTTGGCTCCTTGATCTTCTGTTATATCGCCTCTTGATCCCAGAAGGCATCAGCCAACTACCCATGGTGGAGTCATTGAGCCAACTTCAAATTCATTTACCTCTACATCCAACAGCCTGTGCCACACCCACCCACACCCATACAAACCCCACCCCACTTTGTCATCATGTTTCCTATTAGTCTCATAGCTACATGAGTCAGGAGAAGCCTTACTTGAACGACCTGGACTCACCAATTCGACCGACAACTGTATCAGTCAGTCATTTCTCGGTATAAATCTCTGTAAACACATACACGAGCCACTGGTTTTGCTTCTCTAGAGGATGCATCTTAACATAAACCCCTCTTTTTCTAAGAGGACACATACAGACACAGAGATTCAGCGGCTGAGGGGGTCTAAAGTGTGAGGCACACGTGACAAATGGCAAAACTGAAGCGAGGCTGAGGCCAGAGTATAAAAGAGAAGGAAGGCCTGTAGAGTTTAGATTTAGTGTGACAAAAAGTAAGTGTGATTGAATGAGCTCAATGAGAAATACAATGTGATCAGATTCATCTCATAAATTTCACTTTAGTGGCCAGAGGAATGTGCAGAGAAATGAATATAAGGAGACACCTCTGAAGGTCATTCCACAGGGGAGAATGATCTAAATTCTCAGGTGCACAGCAGTGGATTAGAGAAAGGACCAAGGTCAAAGGTTATCTCTGATTTACTGTAGGTAGAAAGGGGGAGCATTGGGCAATTAGTAGATTATTAAGAAGAAAAGAAGGATGAATGGTGCAGTGCTTTACTTGAGCAGTTGGGTAAGTGGAAGAGGGATGGGTGGGACACCTGCTTGGAGAGAACCTCAGTGCAGGAACTGCATGCACCAGCTAGGTCAACTCCCTGCAGTGAGTTACAGCAGCCTTTTCTCTGAGCAATGTTTCCTTCTGCTTAAACATAAAATAATCTCTAGGAGAGCAGAGCAGACTTATTATCATGCTTTCAGATCAGTTTTCCATAAGAATAGAAGGCAAACAAATCAATACCTCTGAACAAGTTGAATATGCAAATCTTTGCAAGGGTGGTTATTAAACCTCATGATTCAGTCTCTGCAGTCCGTCATGCCCTTTATTAAAGAAATTTCTCAATTCCTCAGTCAGTATATAATGTGAGATAGGAGGTAATGATATTCATTGCTAGTTCTGAGAACATTCTCCTTCATTTGAAGGGTATAAACACTGAATATTTATATTTTAAAGAAAAGGATGTGTAGTATTATATTACTTTTCAATAATTTTATATGAATTCAATAAACAGATTATAAATGTCATAAGTCTCAGTGTATTAAAATAGTGAAATCTGCTGGATGATATGACAAGTTAGTCAATCAAATAAAGAAAATCCTAATGTTTGGTATAGAGCACTTTTTTCTTTCATCACAGGTTTCCATTTGTACTGATATCTGTGATCTATTTTTATGATTTACCATTTGAAGCACTACTGCTCGTGATGAGAAAGCAATCACCATCAGCCCCGCACAGGCATGCCAAATGAGATGGTAAATTAACAAGGAATGAAGAAACCTTCCCATAAGCCTAATTCAGCTTATCTGGGTCCTGAGGGCGGATGCTCATGCTTTCCAGCTGCATGTTCCTCTCACCTACACTTTCACAATGTCAGGATCTTATCTGGTTGCAGAAAGGCTTTGCACTGCCTGCTAAGCATCTCCTTTTCCTGGGGGCCATCCTCACAGAAGGAGACAGAGAAAAAGCAAAAAGTACTATCGCAAGACCAACACTCATATTTTTCAGGATGTCAGAGCAGAGGACTTTCATGAACAGAAAAGAAAGGAAGGCAGAAGTTAAATTTTATAAAGGGGGAAATTAGCACAATCTCCCAGCTGAGCTCAGAAAGAACTGATGAAAGAATACATCAAAATTGGTATATAAGGAACCCATTATTGGGGAAACAAATGAAGCTTTTAATATGAAATTGACAGCTTGGTCATTTTCAATAGGAAAACAGACAAGCCACAAAATGGGAAATGATAGATAGAGTTATATGATGGGTCTTAAAAAGATAATGTTAAATAAGAAAAGCAAAAGATTACATACAATATTATTTTATAATCCTCAGATAGAAACAAAAATAATGTATGTTTTGAGATGCATATCTATACAACTATTGAGGCTATAGGAGAATAGGATGAAATGGAGCATAGATTCCTGGTTCTTAGACAAGGAGATAAGCTCACCAGCAGTCATAAGATATGTTTACAGTTAGATATAATATGAACATTCATTTATGTATCATAGATTTATATACATATATAAGTACTAGATAAAAGAAAAAATAGGTTTGCAATAGTTAGGACTATTCAGATAGCAGAATTAAAGCCCATGGCCTCTACTCAAGTACTCCCTCAATGCAAGAACATTTTGTTCTAATAACCTGCCATTCTGTGATGCTCACCTTCCTGACACAATTACTAAAGACAAAATGGGTGCATAAGTAAATGTGGTGAAGAAAGCTAATGGTGCCCAGCTATCAAAAGATATAGCATCTGGGATCCTGAAGGCCTGAAGATAAACAAGTGTCCATCTAGCTGAGAAGAAACCAAGCCCACATGGAGGAAGCACACCAGCCTGTGTGATCATGAGGTGTCAATGGGATTAGGTATCAGGCATCAAAGACCCAGAATAAAAAATAAAATTCATACCAATGTGAATAAGGGGGATTGCAGAGAGGAGACCCAGTGGCCATTTGTAGACAATTGGGTATCCCCTCACAAAAGGGTCACAAGGAAGAGATGAGTCAGTCAGGATGCAGTATAGTATTGATGAATAATACAACTTTCCTCTAGTTCTTAAATGCTTCCTCCCCCTCATTATCATGACCCCAATTCTACCTTACAAATTGGCTAGACCAGAGCATGTACACTGGTACAGATAAGAACTTGCAACACAGGGAATCCAAGACAGATAAACTTCAAGACCAATAATGAAAATAGTGGTACCAGGAGGGGAATAGGAATGGGGGAGGGAGTAAAAGGAGAACTGATCACAACGATTGATATATAACCCCCTTCCAGGGGGAATGGACAACAGAAAAGTAGATGAAAAGAGACAGAAGTCGGGGTAAAACATGAAAAAATTTTTACAAATTATCAAGAGTTTTGAGAGAGGGAGAGTGAGGGAGTGGGGGGATGAACTGATACCAAGGGCTCAAGTAGAAAGAATATGTTTTGAAAATGATGATGGCAACATATGTACAAAAGTGCTTGACACAATGGATGGATGTATAGCTTGTGATAAAAGCTGCAAGCGCCCCCATTAAGATGGTTAAAAAAAGAAGAATTAAAGCCCATGAAAGCATAAACAGAATGCCCTTTCAACTCAAACAGTGGGAAAGAATCAATGGGTTCTTTAGACTAATAAATTCTGAAGCACAGGGCTAATCAAGTCACAGCTGTCGATGACTTTTGCTTGTTTTAATTACCATACTCAGTGCTATTCCAAAATGTGTGCTATCAGCTACGTAGAAAGGTTAAAACAAATTGCATGATCTTGAAGGTACCACTCCTTGTACAAATTAGTTGCTCTCAAAAATATTGCCAAAACTATGAATGCCAGCTGCGGAATACCGGTTTCTTTCCCAAGGACCCTATTACAATTTGCAATATTAAAAATTTTCTTCTAAAGCTCCCCTAAGCAGTTCATTTCACATAGAGTAACACCAAATGTGGGGAAAAATAATACTCACTGCCATTATGTAAATTCTGACTCGTAACAATCTTCTAGTACAGGGTAGCACCGCCCCGTGGGTTTACAAAGCTCCAGCTCTTTACTGGAGTAGAAAGCCTCATCTCCCTCCTGCAGCGAGGCAGCAGAACCTATAAATAAAACCCAGGGGCCTGTATGGTGTGACTCTTTCTACTTTATATTTATGGGTATGATTCCCTTGAGTCTCATTTGTATTTCTTTTGACTCTTTGATTTTATGAAGGAGTTTAATATGGGTAAGAATTCCAAAGTACTGGAGCCCTACCTGGTGACAGTGTGTCCCATACTGGGCTGTTTCCATCCTCCAGCTGCTGCACTGGAGAAAGATGAGGCTTCTTGCTTCAACAAAGATTAAAACCTCAGTAACTCCAAAGGTATACTCAGTAACTTTAGGCCACTAAATTCTAAGTTCTGATAACCACATAACAACATCAGTATCCTACAATACCTTGCATCTATGTGGTTCACAGAAATTCCCACTGCCAACAGTGGACCCTTCAAAGGCTTAATATGCCAGATTTGTTCTCAGTGTACTGGAAGGTACCTTATTCTCACTCACACCATACACAATAGACCCTGTTTGAGAATGCATCATTCATCCTTTTGGAGAAATCTACATGAAACATAACTCCTCTTGACCAGGACATTTGTGAATAGCTTGATTTTTAATGGAATAATAATAGCCAGCGTCCTCTTTTCATGGTCCCGTTTTGGCTAGATTTATGGCTGTGGCCGTATTACTTTAACATGGGCTTTTCTGTCCCTAAGCCATCTGGGAAAGATTTATTTGATTTGTGTATGCTCATTATGCATGCTGTTCAGTCCTACTTGCATTGCTCATTCTAGTTCTGATTAATGACAACCAGAGGATGGCTTGATGTGATTCAGATTGGGGGAAGGGATGCATACATATCCATATGCGTACACACATACCTAGCTATACACACATGTATACAATAGAGAAGTTGATTATAGATAGATAGATAGATAGATAAACAGCTATCTATCCTTAGTAGAGTAAATGTTAGCATTTGGGAAAGTTTATTTTTTAAAGAGAGAGAATAAGAAAGAATGAAATTGAAAGAGATCTTTTAAAGATATAAATTAGAAGAAATTTATGGAGGTCCTAACTATTATCAATTCAAATGAAAATGCCTGACATCTGCCCTCCAAAATTTTTATTCAGTAGTTTTGAGTAAGAAGTCTAAGAAAAATACATTTTTTTATTTTGTAAGGTAAGCCACTTTTCCTTAGAAAAATTCTCAAGGAACCAGGACCTCTGAACAGTAGCCCTTGCCAGGTGGGGAGGGAGGAGTGTGTAGACACGTAAAAGCCCCATGTTGTCCCCACCAATACTTCATGTTTACATAAACAGCTGGGGTAAATAGAATTTAAAAATAATGACATTCTATGAACTTTTGAAACCCTTTTTATGTAGAACATCGGCAGAAAGACTTCCCTAACCTTGGAGACTATCAGAGGGTCCTGCTCAGGAAAACTCATGAGACCTAGAGACCAAACATCCAGTCAGTGGCACTTGGGCCTCCCTGCGCAAAATTTCATCATTCTCACCCTACCACACTAACCCCTCAACAACCCCTATCTCTGTACCTGGAGGGTCCAATAAACTTAAAATATTACTATAAAGAAAATTTGGGGAGAGTTGGAAGATTAGGCAGATAGGCCACTTCAGTGAAGACATAGATCAAAGGAAACAATCACGGTGGATAATCATGGGACTCTGAACTTCAGAGGGAAATAGACGGTCACACAAGGAGAGAAAGTTGAGCAAAAATTGGTGGGAAAAATGACAAATAGAACTGTGAATTGCTGGTATGACACACCATAACCATTAAACATTCACAATGGTGTTCTGATAGGGGTAGTCAATTAATATGGCCCGTCTGGCCTCTGACTATGGTTATAATCCCATTTTGAAATGAATTCTTTGTCATGTGATTAAAGTACGTTATCTTACGTCTCTACCTTAGCAGAGGGTGTGATTTATGTCACTACCCATTGTTTTCCAGGGCCAGAAGTGTAGCAACCACCCCTGCCCTGCCTCCACCCACCACCACCACCACCACCAACCTAGCAGCTAGTGACATGTGATTCCTGTCTCCCAGAGAGCTTTTCACAGCTTGAAGTCATGAGCAGGCTCTCATCAAGAAAAGGTTGTGTGCACACTATTTTACTGTAGCAGAAAATTGATGGATTCTGGTTAAAGTCATCAAACAAGAATTATCTATTAAAGCATATTATAGGGAAATAAAAAGTCAACAACCAAAATTATATCACATTTAAAAGCTTCTCTGGAAGATGGTCTAAAAGTGCAGAGCGTTAGGAAAAGGAAAATGTTTGTTTTTCTTACATAACCCTTGAAAACTTTCATTTTTATTTTTTAGGTATGTGCAGTTAATTTAATTATTTTTATTAAGCTATAAGTGTATTTTTAATTAATTAATAAATATAAACATATGAAATAACTATTTAAATACTCCACAGGTGATTCTGTTGCATGATAAGAAATGAGAATACACACCACTATTTCAATTTTACTCAATGGTGGTAAAGACCACAGAATTATTTCACACCATCACCATACTTTTAAGCTATTTTAGAATCTACCTATGAAACTAATGTGTCCTTAACTGTACTTGACTGAATTCTTCTAAAAATTAAAATGATTAAGTAATACATTAAATACAAGAAGTTGAATGAGAACTTAGATAAGAAAACCAAACGGTGTTTGGGGGTTTGTTTTTGTTTTCTTTGATAATGCTGTTGGTAGGTGTCATAGAGTCAGGTCTGTCTCACAGTGACCCTATGCACAAGAGAAGGCACACTTCCCATATTGCAATCATTAACTGCTTAAATCAAACTAATCTATAGTCTGTCTCTTTTTCACCGACTTTCTACTTTACCAAGCATGACATCCTTGTCCAGAGATTGATTCCTCCTGATAGCATGTCCAAAACACAACATAAAATCTAGCTGCCTTCCCATCTGAGGAATGTTCTGGTTGTACTTCATTCTGTTGACATTGTTTACTTATTATTTTTGCCAACCCATAATTCAAACACATCGCTTCTTCTACAGTCTTCCTTATTTATAGTATAGTTGTCACATGTACATAGGGCAATTGAAAATACCATGGCTAAATGTTTGCTTTTCAAACATAAACTTTTTTTAAATTTGTTAATCCTCAAAGTGATATTGCTGGTCTTTAAGACTTGGAAGAGGTCTTGTGCAGTAGACTTGTCTAATGCAATATGTCCCTTGACTTCTTGACTTGAGTGTTGATTGTAAATCCAAGTAAAATGAAATCCTTCACCACTGTGATAGTTACGGTTTATTGTGCCAACCTGGCCAATGAACATGTGTAGGGTTAATTGAAGAGCGGAGAGAGAAATGGCTCAGCAAGCCTGGTCTTTCTTGTGTCTTGCTCTTAGTGAAGAGATAAATGGCTCTAGCGAGCCTAGCCTTTCTTATCTCTTGCTCTCTGATGATCTGACCAATTGTGGCTGCCTTAGCCAGTTCTCTGTCTCAGAGGGCAAGGCTTACTTCCTGCGAGAAATCCTTTAAGAGAAGCTTCATGGAACTACCCAGATGCAGCCCTGGGTGCTGAAAAACCCGTGTGGAGACCCCTGCCAGCGCTGAGATGCTTACACATTCACTGACTCAACTATCCTCCTGCAGTCGGCGCCATTGCGTGTGGTTTGTGAGTTAGAGGAGGACTTTGTAGATCGTTATCAGGCATATGAACTAATGTTGGATTTATGGGCTTGGACTGGACTACAGTGGGATGCTTTCTTAATGTACACTTATCCTTTATATAAAACTCTCTCTTATAAAATATGAGTCTCTAAGAATTTTGTTTCACTAGGCTACCCAGACTAACACAAACACTTTAATCCTCTTTGAGTTTATCATGAGGCTGCTCATTGGCCAGGACATTGGACATTAGGTTGTAATACATAATAAAGGTCTTTGATCATCATCAACAATGCTTCAAGTCCTCTTTGCCTTTAGTAAACAAGGTTGTGAAATTTGCACATTGCAGATTAAAAATCTCCCTCCAGTCCTCACGCTGTGTTCTTCAGTCAAGTGTTTTTAGCTATTTGCTCAGCATTCATATTAAGTAGGGTGAGAGAAAAATCCCTGACCCAAACCTCTGCTGCAATGACTACCCCTTAATCTAAGTATAGGTCCTGCCTGAACACAACTAAGAGTTCTAGAATCTTCATTATATAACAATATTATCCATAGTTTATTGTTCACATAGTTGAATGCCTTTGCATAGTCAATAAAACACAAGGAAACATTTTCCTGGTATTCTCTACTTTCAGAAATGGCCATCTGAGGTCAGCAAGAATTTCCCTCATCCTACATCCTATTCTAAATTTTACTTGAATTTCCAGCAGTTCCCTGTTGATGCACTGCTGCATGTTTTAATATCCTGACGCCAAATTCTTCTTTATATTATCCAGATTTTCTAATCACTTTCTCAACCTCCAGACTGAATAAATACGGCGAGAGGACAGAACCCTGATGCACACCTTTCCTGATTTTAAGCCAGAGAATGGAGCTCAGGTGAGTTGGCATTCAACTTTTGTCAAACAGAAAGGATCATACTTTACCTCCCACCTGATATTTTACCATTATAACACAATTTCATTTAAAAATTAGCTTAATAAAGAATTATTTAAAATACACATCCCTTATCAATAACCAATAGCACTTTCCCAAAATTCATGGTTAAACAGAAATGGAATTCAAGACGGATACTCATAAGGCGACTGGTTTAAGAGGTTTAAGAAGGAAGAGCAACTGTTGCTCATTTGTCAGCAGTCATCTGGGGAGGGAAGGTGAACAGGTTTTCTTGCAGATCTCTTCTTCTAATGGTCACTTTGTCAAATCTCATAGCAACATCGCTGCAGAACCCTGAAGGTCACCCTGAACTCTGGGATTCTGTGAGTTCACACATATACTTAGTTAATTAGTATCATCTCCCAAGATGTGGATTGGAGGAAGATGAATTAACAATCCGCAAGATGCAGATGACAAAACCTTGCTGGCTGAAAGTGACGAGGGCTGAAAGCACTTGCTGACAAAGGATTTAAAGATCAAGGATTGTAGTCTTCAGTGTGGACTACAGAAAACATAAACACAACCAAACTCTTCACAACTGAACCAATAGGTGACATGATAACTGGAGAAAAGATTGAAGCTTTCCAGGATTTTGTCTTACTTGTATCCAAAATCAATGCTCTTGGAAGCAGCAGTCAAGACCTCAAGAATCCATTGCGTTGGGTAAATCTGCTGCACAAAGTCCTCTTGGGGTAAAGAAAAGCATGTATATCCTTTGCATTCTCATGGATCTCTAATTGGAAAACATAAAATTCTTCCAAGTATCCACCCACTTCTTTGAGACTTCATAGTCCCTTAGCCATGATGCTGATGGGGGAGGGATGTATCACCATTGTTCAGGCCCTAAATAGCCTGCCCTTAGTAATTTCCAGACTGAAGCACTGATCATTTGGCCCAAAATAGCAAAGAGGAAAGGAATTGCAAGGAGTTCATTTAATTACAAAAGAGCATTTTCGTAAAACATACTAAAAAATAAGTCCCCTTGGCTATAAGTCTAGTCCCAGACACAACCTCAGGTATAGAGGAAAACGGCAAGCAGCGCAGGGATGAATGATCATGAGCCGTCACTGCTCCTGGGGGCTGGGCACTCAGCACTCGGCCTGACCCTAAGAAAACCCACCAATCACTCCACAGGAGAAAAATTAGCTTATGTCCTCTCTCCAGATTTAGGGACAGAAACCCAAAGGCACAGTTCTGCTCTGTCCAGCAGGATCTGTATGAATCAGAATCAACTTGATGCTCATGAGGGTGAGTCTGAGTTTGTGTAGGTGGGGAAGATGGCTAGTATCAAAAGTGGGAAGAGTGGAAATATGTCTGACCTTCCCCTCATAAGAATCAGCTTTGTGTTAATACTAGGCAATATTCCTCCTGCAGTTAGGCATATTCTGGTGCTATTATTGATACTGTTGATTCTACCATCCTATTACAATATGCATGGCATATATCATGCATAAAAAGATATACTGCAGAACATTAACCAAACTATTTAAAAAGTAAAGGAATGCAGTGATAAAAATTTTAATTCTAACTGCCAATCAATATTTCTTAAAATATAAATAAGTGCAGACACTTATTAAACATAAATTTCTTTTCATTATAATAATAAAACCTTCCATTTAAAGAGGACCTTCTAGTTTACTTTCCATTTTCACAAATAGTAATGGCTTAGACACAAATATCAGAAGCTTGGACACATGTAACGTCTGTTCATATTACGTCCACATCAGGTGTGCTTTAAAGAGGACTGGAGCCAGAGGCACCCAATGCCAGGAACATTTACCAGCAACCATCCTTTCTGGATGAGAGGCATGTCTCAAAACTGGGCCCCAAAGACTCAAAGGTAGAAAATTCAAGAGAGAGATTTTTTTCCCACGTGTTTTGGGATCTTTGCTTTCCAAACCAACTGCAGGGCCAAAGTATAAATAGAGAGATTTGAATCTTACTATAAGAAGAATTAATAAAAATGATGGGACACAGCCGGTCGAAGGAGAAAAATCAATTAAGCTTTAGAAACAAGAATTGTCTTTATATAGTGACTTAGATATTTTGCTATGTTGTTGTCCAATTTAAGACTATAGAATTTTAAGTGTGCAATGATCTTATCACCACATCCATTTGGAGAATTGGCCAAATGGGCCAGACTTTGGAAGTTCCAGACAGTCAGGCATTGCCCCAGAGAATGCAAGCAACCAAAGGGCCAAAAAAACTGGGCCATAAAAAGCTAAGGAAAGTCAACCAAAGATTCACAGTAAGAGGAACGAAAGAAAGAAAGAAAGAAAGAAAGAAAGAAAGAAAGAAAGAAAGAAAGAAAGAAAGAAAGAAAGAAAGAAAATATTCATTAAGGTGAAAAGATAATTTTAGAATGTGACTTTTCACATAATAAGGAACTGGTGGGTAGTATAAAGATAACTTTATTTTTGGCTTTCTTTGGAAAGTTTTTTTCTCTTAGCTTTGCATATCCACCACAACATGCATGACACCTAGTAATCTACCACTCAGATCAGCAAGTTCATCAATGTTTAGCCATGTACTTTTACATGGATGCATTTCTTTAGTTCTCTCTATGGACCATGGGACAGAGGTGTCAGCAATATGTGATTCAATTCAAGATCTCTTGTTCCACCTTTGCCCCACCAGAGAAGAATCTACATTTTAACAAGATCTTCCAGGGTTTGTGTATGCAATAAAATTTAATAAGCATTTCAGAGATATTCCTGAAAACTGAAAATCATTTATTATTTTCCACAAATACAGTGTTTGTGACTGCTCTCAACCACAAGTAAGAAAATTCTGCTGGTGGCACACTGTGGCTTCAAGGGCACCTCTGTGAAGACATCACAGTGGCCACACACACCAGGTTTTACAGACAGAGGTCTCACTCAGAGCCCCAGAGTCAATGGAATGAGCTCCGGCCCAAAGGATCACCTTTCTGCCCCAGGGTTCTTATGCACTAAATGAGGACACGGACAGTCAGTGATTGACAAAGTGATGACAAAATCCATTTTTATGCTCCTAGTTTACTTTTTAACCATTGGACTGTAGAGGAGGAGGAGAATATTAGGAACTACTTATAAAATCATAAAGTAATAGGTTGGAAGGAAACAGAGACTATTCAAACTGCTCGAGGCTACAAATGAAGAAATAGAATGTCTGAGAAGTTAAAATCCACAAAATGCCAGTCCGATCGTGGTAGAATCTTCCTTGCATGGATTCCTTTTCCGCCTCTCTAACATGAGTCGGGGTCATGATTTCTCCTCACTGTCTGCCGTCTTGTTGTAGTTAGACACCTACGATGACCCATATGGGTGTGGGGTAGGAAAACCCCACGGGGTTTTCAAAACTGTCACCTTTTGGAAATAGATTTCCAGGCCTCTCTGGGTGGGTTCAAATGGTCAGCCTTTCATCTAGGAGTCAGTGCTCAAACATGTGCAGTGCTTGGAAGCTCCACCTGCCGCCTACACCTAGCATCTTTCAGGAACAGATACCCTTGCTCTCCTTTCAGAAGCCCTGGAACTCATTTCCTCTAGTACTCACAATTCTTCCCCAAACCCTACATCAAGGTTAATAGATATTTTTTCACCCATAGAAATCTTATTTCTTTCATTGCTACAATAACAGCCACTTTTTTCATTAATAATTGAAATAACAACCACTATTCTCTACTCTCCAACTTTGAAAATACATATGATACTATTTAGTAGTAAACATACATTTGATACAAGATAGGAAAGACTATTAAGAATTAAACCCACCTATTCCCATGAAATATCTGGGTGAGTGCTTCTAATTTAGTTGGGCTCTCTAGAGAAGAAAAATAATCAAAAGTAAAACAAACAATAAAAATAAACAAGTGCCATCAAGTCTATGTCAAAATAAATCTTAGATAATGGAACACAATGGAATTTTTATCGACTTTATTTATATACTCGCTGATTTTTGAATCATACAGGACAAAATTTCCAAGTAGAATTATAAACCCGTTTGTGTGATATAAGATTGTAAATAATAAAATCGAAGACTGGGTGAGGAAACTGTATCAGAGCTTCAATTTTGAGCGGAGGTCTCAGGATGGATATGAAAGCCAAAAGCCCTTTTGCAGAGTTACCTGTTTAGTCTCTGGAAAATTCGCTCTGACCATTGACCAGGGACGTGGATAGCTTTGTTAGACAGACAGAGTGCACTGGAATGTGGCCTAAAGCCGATCTTCTCATTTGCTGTCCCTTATGATGCATTCTAAATGTGCTCTAGTTTTTATTATACTCTACTTTCCTTGGGGTCGAGGTTTTTCTGTGTTCTATTTTGTTAAAGAAGCTCAAAAAGAAAGAAATGTTTTCAAATCGTTTGCGATAGCAATTGTATAATAATGTTTGAAGTGATTGAACTACAGAATGCTTTGGTAGCTGTAAGAGCTCCAATAAAATCATTTTTTAAAAGCAAGAAAGAAAATAGCTCTTAAAATTGCATGCATTGGAGAATTCAAAATCTGAGGTCAGGCGGCCGAGAGACCTGCAGGCTTACATTCCAAAATCTAAAACTTAGTCAATAAAAGAGTGTAGGACTGAGAGAAAATGAGTGCTGCTTGACTATTCTGCAGACAGATCTAACCCCTCAGGAAACTATGCTTTCACCATCAGCTCGTATTATGAATAGCCATTATGTTACACTACACTGCACTGCAATGCTTTGGACTCCACTACACTATAGAGCTGGTTCCTGGAAGCAGTCATTCAATTAAACACTGTGGGTCATAAAAAAACTATAGCTAATGCTGCAAAGAATGAGAATCCCCAAATATTTCATTGTATTCATACGAATACAACCACTATACCTAAACCAAAATGACGTCATTCTAACAAGACAAGGGGAGCCTGGCCATGTGATTTAAAATCAGGAAATGTACATGTCAGCGTAGTCTCCTTCCACCTATTTATTCGGTTGGTATCCTGAGCAAATGGTCTGACAAGTTGGGCTATATACAGAAAACATTGTATCAGCATGTGAGGAAGGCTCACTAACAGCCTCCATTATGCGCATGACACAGCCTTTCTAACGGAAAGGGGGAAAGGTTTGCAATACTACCTCAACATACAGAAAGAAAAAAAATCCTCATTCCAAGCCCAATAAGCAACATCCTGAGAAATGGAGACAAATTCCTTGACTTTGTCACTGATTTCATTGTATTTAGTTACATAAGCAGCGCGTATGGTAGCAGCAGCCAAGAAGTCAAATGGCATGCACTACTCAGAGCAAATGTGCCGCAAAGAACTTCTCGAAAATCTTAGAAAGCTACAATGTCATTGTGAGAATTAAGGTCCACCTGACCCAACCCCTGGTATTAGCAATCACGTAATAAACATGCAAAAGCTGGGCAACGAACCAGGGAGGCCAAAATATGATTCATGTCTTTGAGTTATAGTGTTGGTGAAGAATGTTGAATAAAACATGGGCTGCCCGAAAAACAAATTTATCTTAAAGCAAGAACAGCCAGACTGTCCCTTAAAAGCAAAGGGTGAGACGGCGTCTCTCATACTATGAGTTATCAGGAGAGAGCAGTTCCTGGAAGAGTGAATCATGTTTGACAAAGTTGAGAGGGTCATTGGAAAGGAGGAAGAAGACCATAGACATAATTGATTAATAAAAATTGGTTGCATTTAGAGCAATGTAACCACATAAAGCAACACATGGACAGAGTGGGTTACAGGGCCGGGCCCAATCAGGGCCAAAGTGACTCCTCTCTAGAAGTCTGTGCTACGGAGGACAACGCTAAACTTATAGGTGGGGGAGAGGGGCCTGCCTGCCACACACACACACAGAAGCAAACCAAGAAGGAAAAGGAGAGAGTGAGGTTCTAGACCCCATTGTGGCATGGCACATCAAGCCCTAATGTCCCTGCACAGGGCTGCTAAGGCACACAGAGGGCTGTAGGGCTGACAACAGCTCAAGGCAGGATGACCCCCCCACTGGAGCATTCTGTGACAGAGGGCAACACTAGTGACACACAGCAGGGAGTGAGCAGTCTGATTCCCACCTCCCCCCCACCCCCCAGTGGGGTGAACCAAGAAGGGAACATAACATTAGCAACAGGAACAGAGCAAAGTCACAAAGCCCCTGAGGAGCCCCCAAAATAGACTTCAGGCATGGATGGGAAGTTCCCAGAATCCCCCCAAGACCAGTGAGGAGGTAGTCATAAAGGTCACACACAGGCCTGGAATAACCTATGCTTTGTCAGGTTTGTTTGCTAGTTATTATTTTTTTCTTAATATATTATTTTTCTATTTCTTTTTTTTTCCTTTTTATTTCTTTTTGTATCATCAACATCATTGTTGGTTTGCCTAACTACATAAGATAGGCATGGGAAGCAAGCCCAAGGAGAAAGCAACAGACAGTTCTGGAGGGACTTGGCGGGAGAAGGGGGCAGGGTAAGGGAGCAGTGAGCAAACAATGCCATAGACAAGGGAACAAGTAGGGAATTAAAATCAACAATGAGGAAGATGTAGAGATCCTGGTGGTGGTGTAACAACAGTAATCTAGCTGAGAGGAATTACTAAGAGGGAGAAGAAGGGCGAGTGTGATAGAAAAAAATGATGAAGGTAAAGGGAAACAGTGGAAAGATCTAGGAAGCAAAACTATGGATCTAGGTATAAATAGGATATTATTGCACACATAGGTGTGCACTTATGGAAATATATTAATTCATAAAGATAGAGTTATTGGCATAGGTAAATATATTTTATGGCAATACATTGAAGAAGTAGATGGACTTGGGTCTCTACTCAAATCCACCCTCAATGCAAGAACACTTTGTTCTAACAACCTGGCACTCTGAGATGCTCACCCTACCAGCAGGATTGCTGAAGACAAAACGTACATAAGCAAATGTGGCGAAGAAACCTGATGGTGCCCAGCTACCAAAAGACATAGCATCTGGGGTCTTAAAGGCTTGAAGATAAACAGCAGCCATCTAGCTGAGAAGCAATGAATCCCACATGGAAGAAGCACACCAGCCTCTGTGATCATCAGGTGTCAACGAGATCGGGTAACAGGCATCAGAAGACCCCCAAACAAACAAATAAGACATATTGTTGAGAATGAGGGGGGTCAGAGCAGAGACCTCAAACCGATTTGTAGATAATGGGACATCACCTCACAGAAGGGTAGCAAGAAAGGAATGAGTCAACCAGAGTGAAGTATAACATCAATGAAACACACACGATTCCTCTGCTTCCTTGAGGCTTTCTCATCCCCCACCATGATGACCCTAGTCCTGCCTTTCAGTGCGGGCAAGGCAGGACCATATACACAGGTACAGATAAGAGTTCAGGACACACAGTCAGATAAGCCCCTCAGGAACAGAAATGGGAATAGAGATACCAGGAGGGTAGGAGTATGCTGGGGAGGGGAGGGGAAAAGAAACCACAGAGGAAGGGAGACAGCGGTCTGTGTAAAATATGAAAATGATCATTTATCATTTATCAAGGAGTCATGAGTGTAAAAGGGGGGACGGAGGGTAAAAAGAGGAGCTGATACCAAGGGCTCAGATAGAATGTAAACGCTTAGAAAATAATGATGGAAATATATCTACAAATATGTTTGATATCATTGATGGATGGATTGTAAGAGCCCTCCATAAAATTATCTTTAAAATATAATAGAAATTTAAAAAGGAAATGGTTGCAGCTATGGCTCAAATATAATATTTGTATGTAGCATGCTGCTGCTTATTTGTCCCAGAAAATTATTGTTTGCTTATTTTATGAACCAATATAGGAATAGTGATCAGTTGAAGGGAAGGACCCAATGGAAAGTATGAAGTTGAACTTGTAGATGAGAAACATCTGTGATGGACTATAGTGTGGGTGGAGCTAGGGCACAGAGAGGGGAAAGAGGTACTAATTCAGTAAGGATGAGGGTTGATCTTGGAAAAGTCAGCAGAATAAGTGTCTTCAGTCAACACTTCAGGTCAGATTTTCTTTATGGGAAACAAGGAACAACCCAAAATGATCTCCCATGTGTAGCATATGTTCTAATGGCAGTGGAGAGGTAGGTGAGGGCGGTTAAAGAGTGGATGTGAGGGGAAATAAAGGTATAAAACAGACATGACATATTAAGGTAAAATTAAGCTTCATAATACGTTTAAAAGTACCCATTTTGTCTTCAGCAATCGTGTCAGGAAGGTGACCATCACAGAATGCCGGATTGTTAGAAGAAAGTGTTCTTGTGTTGAGAGAGTACATGAGTTGAGGCCCAATGTCCATCTGCAACCTTAATTCTTAACCTATAGATATGAGTACACCGTTCTATTCCCCCCTAATTTATATATATATATAAATATATATAAATATAATTTATATATACATAATTTATATAAATATATATAAATTAGGGGGACAAATAACAGAAAAGTGGGTGAGGGGCAACAGAGAATGATGTAAGATATGGAAAAAATAATCTATGACTTATTAAAGGTTCATGAGGGAGGGTAAGGGTGGGGAGGGAGGGGGAAGAAATGGGGAGTGGACATCAGGGACTCAGGTGGGAAGAGAATGCTTTGAAAATGATGATGGTGGCACATGTACAAATGTGTTACACACTGGAGGAATGTATGGATTGTGATAAGAGATGTAAGAGCCCTCAATAAAAGTACTTCTTTAATGTTTAAAAGCAAATTTAAGGTTAAGGTTAATCAGAATGCCAGATCATTTTAATTTTTTAAAAGCTATCTAGGGTAAGATTTATTAGGAATGTGACATTTGCGCAAAGACTTGCAGGAATGAGGTTGTATCATGCAAATGATAAAATAGACATGCAAATATTGAAGGAGACATTGCTCTAGGAAATCAAGACAGCTACACTAATTAGTTGTATGTATAGACTCACTGTGTTGTTCTCTTGTACAAAATGTTCCCTTTGCCTGGAGTTTTCTCCTTATTGCTCTCTGTCTCTCACTGCCATCGAACCAAGGATGATTCAGAGCGACGCCTGTGGGTTTTCTGAGATTGTAACTGTTTACAGGAGTAGAAACCTGGTCTGTCTCCCATGGAGCTGCTAGTGGTTTTGAACTCTCCAGCTGAGAGTAGCCTAACATGTAACCTCTACATGACCAGGACTCCCCACTCCTCCAGGCATTCATTTAACTTCTACTCATCCTTCAAGATGTAGAAAAACAGCTGGTTTTCTGAAAAACCCAGGTTGATCAGCATTTGGGGACAAGTGGTTTATTTGCCATTGATCATGCATTCTCATTGTATCCCCACCATGGCCATCTAGTGGATTCAGATTCAGTGTTACCCTTTAACAGGTTTGAAAGGATGTAAATCTTTAGGGGGGCAAATACTCTGCTCTTTCTCCCATGTACTTGTAAGGAAAATTCCACTAGGGAATTTTAACCATGGGAAAAGAAATCCGCTGTCTCACGCCGTGTAATTCCTCATTCCTGGAATGCCCCCATCTTCCACACCCCTTCCTCCTTGACTAAGGACCACTCCTGTACTAGAAACCCCTGCCTAGTCCACTTTGGTGGCCTTTTTCATGCAGATAAAGTATAAATGCCACACCCACCTGCCATTTGGAGCCCAGATCTTCCTGGACACTAGTTCCTCTGGGTCTCTTACTAATAAAGTTTTCCCCTTTCAAGGCTTCCAAGAGTGCCACCTGATCATTCCTGAGTCACGGTTTTGCTGTTACACAGTGGCTGCTGGTAAGTGGATACCTTACAGCATACCCTCTCTTCTGGAGAAGCCCTGTAATGTTGCTGCTAAGTGTGGAACTGATAACTGTAAGGCCTCTGATTCAATCCACCAGCTTCTCTGAGGGAGATAAAAAAAGGTTATCTGCTCCCATAAAGATTTCCAAAACCTCAGAAACCCTACATGGGCTCCCTGGGGGTTGGAATCGGCTTGATCACAGTGGATTTAATTTTTTGGTTTTCCTTCTATCGAGTTTGCATACGTGTTTCTCCAGGACAAGTATTGCACAAGATCTGTATCCTTATCACCAGTACCTCTGTGTAGTTACATAATTTCATGGCAACTTGAAGATCTATAAAATAAAGGTGATATTCAATCTGTCAATCAGGTCACAGCCCCATATGGTGCCTTCTCAGTGGGTGGAAGTGGCCTTCTAAGGAGGGCTGGCCAGGGGAAACTCCCTTTCTCTCTCTGTCCTCACCTTCCCTCTGGTTGTCCTTGGTTGCTGACAGAGGCCTGTAATGTTACCATGCCATCAGATTCACATGACTTTGCACCCAACCACCTGGGGCATTCCTAGATTCTGCATTATCTGCATCATTGCATGGGACTGTATGAGTCTGAAGAAGGACTTATGATCTTGAATTGGATAGTTTTCTTGATATATAATGATTTCTTGATAAAAAGCTCTTTTTTAACATTTTATTAGGGACTCATATAACTCTTATCACAATCCATACATATACATACATCAACTGTATAAAGAGTGTCACTGGATTTACTTCCCTAGTTAACCTGACCTAAGACAACCTGGAATAATTAGTTGCCATATAATTAATTATTACTCATGATGACTACATTGGTGCACAATAAAATTGTTCAACTGGCTTTTCAAAGCTGTCACCTCTTGGGAGCACAAAACCAGGTCTGCCTCCCCAGACACCTCTGAGTACGTTTGAATTGCCAACCTCTCTTAGAAGCTGAACTATCAAGGAACTCCCAGAATATAATAGATATTTTAAAAATACTTGTAAGTGGTGAATGAATGGACACAGATCAAGGATGATAGATGCAGATTTGTAGTGGAGACAGGACACAATATTCATAAAACATTGTTTCTACCTCGCTTACCTGCTACTGATAGGGCCTTGGACAAATATAATCACTTCTAAGAAGCTGAATTCTCCCTTACAAAATGCAGGGTTGTGATATGTATACTCCAAAGTTTCTAATGCTCTAAATTTGTCTAATTTCCATGTGGCAAAATTTCCAAATAAGTGAAAAGTGCTTTCCAGCTCATTAATGTTTCATAATATTTCTGCATTTTTTACAAGGCAAGTTTAATCATTCTCAATCATAGGAAGAAAATGAGTATGACACCACATATGTATAAAATCTTTGAGATCAGGAAATCCCTGAGGCATGTGACAATTCAGGGATTGGTACAAGAAAGGGTAACCCCCGCCCCCACCAAAAAAAACCAGGAAAATGCTCTGCTGGGTGGAGCTTTTATAGTACACATTTTTTTTCCAGCTGGGAAAGCATCAAGTAACTCTCTGAGTTAGTGCACCCAATGGCGTTGCCAGGAAGTTTCTCTCTGGTCATGGGGAACTTTATTGCTCAAAACTCATTCTCTCTCTCTCTCTCTCTCTCTCTCTCTCTCTCTCTCTCTCTCTCTCTCTCTCTCTCTCATGGCCGATTTAAGAGAACAGTGTGTAGCTGTGAAATCTTGCTTTCTGCTTGGGAAAAAATGCCACAGGAATGTGGTGATGTTGCACACAGCTTACGAGGACAACACTATGGGCAAAACTCTAGTGTACAAGTGGTTTTCTCATTTCAAAAAAGGTGAAATGACAATTGATGACAAACCTCATTCTGGATGTCTCTCAACTTCCTGAAAAGAAAATGCTGACTCAGTACATTTGAAGTTCATTCCACCAGGTCAGACTATTAATCAACCTTTCTATTTTGAGGTTCTGAAAAGATTGTGTGACAGTGTGCAACAAAAAAGGCCTGGTGTGTGCAGACGGGTACTGGTTTTGCCACCATGATAATGCACCTGCTCACACAGCCATCTCAGTGCATGTTTTTTGGTAAAAAAAAAAAAATCAGCATGCCTCTCTTGCCCCATGTATCTTACTCACCTGATCTCACTCTGTGTGATTTCTTTGTTTCTGTGAATGCAGAGGGATATGATTTGATGGTTATTTGATGACTTAGAAGAGGTGAAGAAAAAAAATGAGGGAGATGTTGTCAGCCATCTAAAAGAGATGAGTTAGAAAAATGTTTCCAAGAATGGAACCACAGATTTGACAAATGTATTCAGAGAAACGGCAAATACTTTGAAGGTGTTAAAGTTGTTATAAAAATCATTTAAATATACAGCATTGAAAATAATTCTGTTTTTTGGGGGGGTACACATTTCTATCCTAATAATGAAAATTGGAGTGATGATAGCACCCAGACATAGAATCACCAAATGCACAGGGAGCAATGCTGTCCACAGTTGGGGGTGGGGAGGGGGGAACCTGACATTCTATTTCCAGCCTGACATTCTATTTCCAGTAAGTGTGCCATTTATCACAAGCTGGCATGTGACCTTGTGATGTACCTCACTCAGGGTGTGGGAGGTTTGAAGGTGCACAGTTCTCTATCTCTACTGTGCACCAGAAAATACGGTTTCTGCATAGGCGCTAGCCACGTCTGGAGGCAATAAAAGCAAGGATTGACAGTCAGATGCTTGTGGAGCCTCCAAAGCAAACCAAGAAGCGGAGTGCTGTATCAGCATGTTGATCAGCCTGCGGAGAGAGGCTGGTTCCATTTCCATACTGATAGTTACAGGAATGTGGCGGCGACTTAGGACAAATGAGGGGCCAGGACAGAGAGTGTGAGACGTTCTGAGTAACCTAAGGAGAAGAGGATAAGACAGAGGAGAAATCTGGTCTGTCCATTTCCCAGTCAGCAACTGCTATTGCAAGGTTACTACTACAGACCAAGAGGGAAGAAAATAAATCTACGCTGCCTGTCAGCCAGGAGACAGGCTCCATATTCGATGAAGGGAGGAAATAAGCTCCCTTGGGAAATTAAGCCAGCCATTTTGGTGAATCTCCAAGAGGACATGCAATTAAAATTACTTTTTTTTTAAATGTCATTTCCTTCTCTGTGCTATGTACCTAGCTGCTGGAAAATCCCCTAAAGGTAGATCTGTCCTACTTCACAAGCCATTTGCTAACAGGTGGAGAAAGGGAAACAAATTTAAAACCTAGATACTTTTCTCAGTTAAAACCTTCAGCTTAAAACAAAATACACACAAAAGCGATCAGATCACTACATTAAAGGAGATACTATTAGCAAATCCTTATTTTCCCAGGACCAAGATCAAGTGAAACTATTGAAACATTCGAATGTCTGAGATACTATCTAAAGATTTGCAATCCTGAGGAAGTCCAAGAGAATACTAATTATAGTGAATTGTCTCATTCATAGAATCCTCATGTTGGCAGTTAAATGACAAAGCTAGGAATTCAGATTTGATAAAAAATCTTGATGGCTGTCAGCTCAAAGAGCAGAATAAGAGTGGGGATAGAATGAGCTGCTCTGCTCCGTCTAAGAGCCTGTGTGCCCTCCTAATTGCTTCTCTTCTCCTTCTGGCCCTTTGCATTCTTCTGGACAGCGCAACTTGAAAATCTTAGCAGAGACTTAGAGGCTGATGTAGCTAGTAAACAACGAAGGTAGTTTCTGTTCACGATCAGGGAAGTCATTGGAAATGAACACTAACTGCTTTAAACTTTTTGAAGGTTATTTTATAAATGTATAACTCTCACGAGTATAAAACTCGAGGCTTGTTTGAATTCAATTCATTTTGACTCTGATGTTATGTATTTGCACAATTGCTATCATTAAATCTAATTATATAATTAGTATAACATGTGTGATCATGTAATTAGAACGTGCAATTAGAATGTGCAGCTACATAATTACACTGTGCAATGGCATCATGAGGTAAATATCCTTCTAAAATATCAGGAAGGAATACGCTCTATTTGATCAAGAGGCAGTTTTGAAAGTTCAGTTTTACTTTTTAAAATATGGATATCTAAATATTATTAGAATCAATAGCTTTAAGTATGCTTGGGAAATAAAATACATAATTTCTCTTATTTTAATATATTTTCTACATGAACAACAGCAAAAAAACACTTTGAACTTAAGAAATTGCTTAAGTAACTGATTGTCCAACATTATCTGAGCTGAGAAAATAAAATTATTGAAGACCCCAGAATCAATATTAAAAAAAAAATCACCTTGGATCAGCAGTTCTCAACCTGTGGGTCATGACCCCATTGGGGGTCTAACGACCCTTTCACAGGGGTTTCCCGATTCACAACAGTAACAAAAATATAGTTATGAACTAGCAATAAAAATAACTTTATGGTTGGGGGTTCACCACAACATGAGGAACTGTATTAAAGGGTCATGATATTAGGAAAGTTGAGAACCACTGCCTTGGATTAAGCAAATTGATATGTGAAAGGTTACTATTTCCTTTCATTTTATCCCCATATCAACTATTTGTCAGACATGGCCAACCGGAAACTTCACAGACATTTCAAGCCCCCAAATATACAAAATCCAACTAATTTATTTTTCAACTAAGTATTTTTCACCCAAATTACTTATACTGGTATACATCGAAAACATCTGGAGGGATTATGAAGATAAACTGCTAGGCACATTCTCCAGAGGATTTTATTCACGAATCCTGGGATAGACCAAGACATTTTGTATTTTTAATGATTTCTCAAGTGATGTTTAAACTATTAGTTTAGGGACAACTCTTGGTAATCCAGTGTCTTAATGCATCATAAATTTTCTCAAATAAAAATGTCAACTTATTAATTCTTTGTTTCCTGTATTCCCCAACACACACACACACACACACACACACACACACTTGTCACCATTGGCCACCAATTCTTTCATATTCTAACTGAATACAATATCTCCTACATTTCTACTTAGACTCCCTAAGTGATGCGCATGGCTTGTGTACTTAATTGGTAAGCTGTTTTAGGATACAAAAGGAACCCTGACACAAATATAATTCAAGGGGAATTTTTATTAAGTATTAAAAGGGACAAAGACAAACAAGGAGACAGGTATATCATTTGAATGTGGTCATATGGCTTTCAAGGATTCAGTCAAGACACTAGTTCAATAAGGTATAGGATGAAAGAAACTATCACAAATTTATGGCTGGTGGCAGATCAATACATCCTAGTTACAGATGGGGCTACACCAGTGAGAACTGAACTCTGATTGGGACATGTACATGACATTAGAAGGGAATCAAAGATTGGTCTAGGACTTTTAGACCAACGCTGATAGAGAGAGACTCATGACCTTTCGACACCACCACCCCCTGCACTGTCCCCAATAAGGTGATTTCTATCAAGGACACACCCAGCCAAGGCCCCAAGAGAGACTGCCCTTTCCTGAGCTGGCTGGAGAAGGAGAGAAGTCATCCATTTTTCAATGTACTCTGCCAGAAAGCATAATTATCCATATCCCTGGTTAATGAGCCAAAGGAATTCATTGAAAACTTGATCTATGTGGGGATTTTGCAAATGGATTTTGGGTTTTCACTGTCATCCATATCCTTCTGTAAACTGGGTGCACAGAATTTTAGGTCTAATAAAACCCCATACTTGGAGACTTGAGTCCATTCAGTAGTGGTTTGGAAGGAAGATCTGTTCATCTAGTTCTGAAAAATCAATCACGGAAAACCCTGCTCTGACATATGGAATTGCTCTTCAAATACATTTAGGTTCTCTTAATTTCCTGGGCCAACAGAATTTTGTCTGAATCTCTTGAAGTCAGGAAGATACAGACTTTATTAACAAATTTAAAAGACAAATTTAAAATGGCCCCAATAAACAAAAACAGTTAATATAGTTAGCCAAGGTCCACGGAAAGGTCTGATCCATGGAAGCCAAGACTACAACCATTCTCACCATGACTTGTCTTTCTTTTAGGACTTTGGATGGCTCCGGTCAACCGCTTAATAGATTGCCTTCAGACTGGTCTCTATTTAGTGAGAAGTGTTCAGCCAGAAGCGAACGGTGTTGGTGATGGCACACACCTCCTCTCTGGCCGGGATAGAGTCTAGAGTGAGCCTGTGGTCCAAGACCTGCCCTGCCAGCAGCAGCAAAGGTGTTCGTGGGTCTCTGGGTGCATTTCTAGTGGAATTGTCCAGCTAGCGAAGGGTCTTTGTCAAATTAGTGATGGAATCAAAGACAGCTGCTAATCCAGCCCATAGAAACATAATTTCTGCCACATTCAGGCTAAGAATGGAAAATCATAGGATTAAGCCCACATGGAAATGTCTTCCTTTGTCTGAGTCTCATTACTAGAGGACTGTAAATACTGAAGGAAATCAATAAAGAGATATCTAAAGGCACTAATATCAATCATTGAAAGAAGATCTAAACATCTGTAGCCATAAGCATATTGAGGAGGGGAAATAAAACCCACACAAACTTGTATCCTCTGGGTGCATCTATAACCCCTAGGGCCAAAATAGAGGATTGTGAATGGCATTAAGCCATTCAATAAGGATAGAGAGGGAATGACTGCAATAGGGATGGATAGTCTCCCATCTCCACAGTGATATTGGGGAGATATGAAGAGATTGCTCCATGGAAGAGCAACTTTAGTCCTTGATAAAGGTCAAAATTAGAGATATTGCTTATTCCTCCCGAAATGCCACTACTGGTCATACTCATGCAGACAGTGTCTCTCAATATTCCTCTCAGTATGGCTTGGAAAGAAAGATTGAGACGTAAGCACTGAGACTTTTCTGGGGACACTTCTGACCTTGAAAGGAGAATGATAACCAGCAGTCCCCGTGATGTAAGGGGTAATAGCGGTGTTTACACACGGTAGAGCTTGGCCCCAAGGGACTCAGGGGTCTGCACATCGGAAGGGAAGGGGCCGTGGTGCATTCATCAGACATTACATTTCCTCCTTGTGCAACTGAGCTTACTGAGGTCACTAACTCACTGCTCTTGACCCCAGGGGGTCCAAAGACACAATCTTGGACACAACTAAGAGCCAAACTAAACTAAGTCCTTTAAGTAGCAAACAAAGACTAGCAACCTAATAAAAAGGAAGAAGAATCAGGCTTTAAAAAAAAACTGCCTCCCGAAACAGGGTGTTTAAACACGACTTCATTAGTCATAGGTGTGTAAAGACAAATGCCAAAGTAAACAAAACAGTTCCTTTCCTGTGACAGGTGAATCTTTTAGAAACAAACGTCTGCAGTCCTCTGTAGGTTCAGAGGAGGGCTGAGACTGGGGCTGTGATCTATGGAAAATTAGTCTGTGAGTAGTGGTCTCTGCTGGGTCAAGGCTTCAAGGTCTATTCCCACAACGAAGCGTGTATTCCCACAACCTGGTCTGGATTCTGTGTAAATGGTGATTCTCTTCTCCCTCCCACCCCCCACTAGAGCTCAGGTTAATGCAACTAATTCTGCCAGTTGAGCACTGGTCCCAGGGGCAAGGGTGCACTCTTAAGGGTCTCTTCTGGGGTCACTAGTGTATGTCCAGCACAGTGGAAGCCATTTTCTAGCATCTTTCAAAGGGGCTATTTCAGAACTTTCTAAACGGTATCTTTTAAGTCATCCCTGGTGGGATAGTACCTCAGGATGACTTGCTGACCTTCAAGCAGAGGGCTCTCTCCTCCTTCTGGCAAGAAGCTTCAGGGTTTAGTGAAGTGCAGGTTTGAATCTGTACCACAGGCCTCCCTAGGAGCCTGATATTTCAACAGGACATTAGAAACCCAGTGGAAATGTGTGAGGTCAAGTCTTGATCGGGTCTCTTCCTTGCAGCAATTTAGTCGCCTCAGGAGTTAGCAGAACCTCTGGTGACCACTCAGAGACCCTGGAGCCCTCCTTTGGCAACTCTGTCCATTTCCTTGCTCCAGGATGCACCTGGTTGTTGCCTGAGGCCCCTGGTTTCGGTTAACACACCTAGGGCAATCCCTCTCTTTTCAGTGGCATATAAATGGAAGTTCAGCCCAGTAGGGAGGCTGAGAACTCACATTAACCGCTGAAAGGCCTATTTTGCCTCAGGTTCCCCAGAGGGGCTGAGACAGCACTGGTGAGGCTTCCTTAAGCAGAGTGCACGGGGGAATGAACAAAATGTTTGTACCTTGGGATTTATTGATACCCAAGGATCCTCTCAACTGATTTAAACTACAGAGCAGAGACTAGGTGACTATTCTGGTCTTGAGCAAGGGCCTGTCTGAACAATTGAAGAATTGTTTGGTAACTCTTGGGTGAGGATGGTTCAGGTGAGGGGGGCGGGGGGGAACAGGTCAGAGAGATCTTATATAAATTGAGAGTCCAAATGCAAGAGAATACGAAAGAATGAATCCGTAGATCTGATACTGTAAACTATTCGGTTCCCTTGAGGTCAGAATATAGATGTTTGGGAGCAGAGTATTTGGGGGTCACAGTTTAATTTAGGTCAGTGGTTCTCAACCTTCCTCATGCAGCGACTCTTTAATACAGTCCCTCATGTTGTGATTACCCCCAACCATAAAATTCTTTTCGTTGCTACTTCATCACTGTCATTCTGCTACTATTATGAATCATCATGTAAATATCTGATATATGAAGGTTGTATTTTCATTGTTACAAATGGAACATCATTAAAACATCGTGATTCATCACAAAAATAATATATAATTATATCTTGTGAAATATTTATTTCTAATGACAAATCAAAGAAATTTTGTTTTGAAGCATGGTGTAGCATGGGTAAAAGTCTTCCCTCCCAGTACTCATGTGTGGGCGTATCTGCATGTGGGCAGACCCACTTGGAGACAGATGGAGGAGCGGTGTCCAGTGGAAAATATGTGTTACTAAGACCATTGGAAAATATGTATTTTCCGATGGTCTTCGGGGGCCCCCGTGAAAGAGTGGTTCGACCACCAAAGGGGTTGTAGCCCACAGATTGAGAACCGCTGATTTAGATCTTGGACTAATCTCCAACTTCCACTGGGTTTCTGGACTCCTAGGATGCCATTTCAGGGTACCACAGACCTTGAGTTTTTAAACTCTTTTTTACTTTGGACAAGGCTTGTCTTTCTTCTGGCCTGAGTGGGCACAGCCTCTGGTGGGGAAGGAAGTGGGTCTTCTTGATTTAATCAGGCTGGACATTCGTGGCTTTCCCGACTGAACTACACACTACTTCTGGATTAATTTCTTCCTCCACTAGGATTAAGCAAAGGATTGGCTCTGGGCCTACATTCTTATAAAAGGTTGTCTGGAATGTGTACAATAAGTCCCTGTCCAGTAAGCGGGTGGGGCTATCTGGCATGAGCAGGAGGTGTGATAAAACAGCGCTTCTTCCCAATCACAGTTCAGAGGCTGAGAGAATAATTTAATCAAGCTTATCAGACACTCCTCAGCAGACTAAGATGCATTTTTTCAAGGGTAGAATTAATACTTTATTGTCATTTATAAGCAGATGGTAGTATCGTACTTGATTCTTCTTTTATATAAAAAGTTTTACACAGCTGATGGCTGGGTACGTTTTTTTTAAGCATAATTAACATAACATGTCAATGGTGGCTTCAACTTTTTTCTTATTAACACCAGAACATTCTCCCACCTTTTATCGCTTTAAAAAACTGAAATTTTGGCATGGATTTGACTTCACACTCTGAAGCAACATCCTGGCATTCATCCACATCAACTTCAAAGCAGACCACATTGTCTTACTTCCCACAAAGGGAATGATAGAAAGGTGTGATCAGTTTTGCAGAGCCCACCCCACATGGCTGAGAAGTCAATGACTACGAGCTTCTCACTGACCCTATTCCTGGCTGCCTGAAAATCTTCCTTGCTTTAGATCTGCTTCACCATTTTGACCGTTGAGATTGGACAAGTGACAGGGGTCTCAGAAGGAATGAGCTTTAAGGTGCTATTTTTGACATAGAACCAAAACAGGACAGTAGAGTGGGAGTCAGAAAGTGACACACTTGTCAAATAGAAAATCAATGACCTTGCCCTTGACAAGGAGCTCCCTGAGGGCAATGCAGCACGCAGACACCAAGAAGGACTGCCCCAGGCTCCCTGATCTTGTTAGACCAGTTGGGAGTTGACCAAGGTTACTAGTGCTGCCCAGCACAATCCTTTCCCCAGTGGTCTCCTCAAATTGGGGGCCCTTGGCTCATGGGAGCAGTTCCTTCAAAAGTGGCCCTGCTGACCACACAAGTAACAAGTTTCAGAAGCTTTCCCTTGAGGGTAGCCCCCAAGAAGACTCGAGCTAGCCTTTTGGAGCACCATAGCAAAGGTAGCCCTTCCCTCACATTTCCTCTCCTCTTCTTCCTTCTTCTCAGGGTCCCCGTTGTAAAAGACCACGGTAGCAATCCCAGGAGGTTGTCAAGGTCTGAACTGAGACAGGAGTCAGCTTCTGTAGTTTCCTCCTTATGTTCAGAGCTGCCTGGGTAGTAAATTTTTCCTTAATAGGAGCTGACCCTCAATTGACTCAGGGGACACTGGGATGTTCTTCTTCATAGTCTCCCTTAATTGTTCCAGAAATGTTATGGGATTTTTGCTTTTTTCATGATTAATGGTGGGAAGCTCAGAGTAATTAAGGGGATTTTTCCTTGATCTTCTGAGACCTTCTAGGTTACAGGTTTGGAAACATCTCAAAGCCCCATCTCCATGCTCATCAGAATCCCACTCTGGATCTACTCAGATGCAGAGGAAGATGTGGAACAAGGGATATTACTGCCAATGTCAGGTAGTTCTTGACTTAAAGCAGAGAATACCAGAAAGATGTTTACTTGTGTTTCATTGACTGTGCCAATGCTCTTTACTGTGTGGACCATAATAAACTGAGATGACCTTGGGAAGAATGGGAATCCCAGGACAACTCATTGTGCTCATGTAAAACATACACAGATCAAGAGGTAGTCATGTGAACAGAGCAAGGGAATTCTGAATGATTTAAAATCAGGAAACGTGTGCCTCAGGGCTGTATCTGCTCATAATATGTATTCTATTTTTATGCTGAGAAAATCATCAGAAGAGCTTGTTACATTAGGAAGATTGTGGCATCAGGATTGGATGAAGGCTTATTAAGCACCTGTGACATACAGATAGCACAGCTTTGCCTGCTGAAAGTGAGGAGGATTTGAAACCCTTGCTTATGAAAATCAAGGGTGGTGCTCTTCAATACATGTTATAATTCAGTGTAAAGAAGACCCAAACCCACATAACTGGACCAATAAGTAACATCATGAGAAATGGAGAAAAGTTTGAAGTGTCAGGGTTTTTTTGTCTTACTTGCTTGGCTCCACAATCAGTGCTCATGGAAGCAGCAATCAATAGATCAAAATAGGCATCACATTGGATAAAACCAATGTCTTTAAAGTGCTGAAAAGCAGGGAGTTTACTTTAAGGATTAAGGTGCCTCTGACCAAAGCCATGGTATTTTCCATTTCCTCATATCATAGGGTAACTTGGACATAGACAGAATAAGGAAGATCGGAGAAGAATAAATTCATTTGAATTGGGGTGCAGAAGAGTAGTGAAAGTACCATAGATTGACCAAAGGACAAACATGTCTGCCTTGGAGGAAGTACTGCCAGGGTACTCCTTAGAAGTAAGGCTGGGGGGACTGCATCTCACACACCCTGGTCCTCTTGTCTGAAAAGACCAGTCCCTGGAGAAGGGTGTCATGCTTGTGAAGGAGAGGGGCAAAAAAAGAGTGGAAAGCCTTCAATGATGAGTTGACAAAGAGGGTGCAACAAGGGGCTCGAGCTTAGGAACAATTGTGAGGATGGCGCAGGACCGAGCAAAGCTTTGCTGTTATGCATATAGTTGCTATGGACCAAAACAGACTCAATGGCATCTAACAATAACAATACAAATACTTGTCTAGGATGTTTTCACAGTAAGATTAAGGCATAGTTAGATTAAAAAGCTACACTAAAATAATACTATTTAATTGACTGATCTAGAACTAGACAACAATTTCCAGTGTGGCTCTGTCTTTGGCCCAGTCCTTGTCAAAGCTTTGAGTAAATCCTATGAAGACATAGAGTCTATGGGCCTCAGGACTTGGAAGTTCTGTAATTAAATATCATCATATGGCTTTCCAAACACAATATTTATTTGCAACAAGGACAAATATAATATGGTCCATTTTGTTCCAAAATAATTGGAGAAATTCAGGATCATAAGAATGTTTTTCACTGACAGAATTGAATTTGTGAAATATGTAGTTCTTTCTCTCAACCTTAAACTTAGTGCATTCCAACAGTACACCATGACTCTTTAAAATCAATAAAATTTTACAAAGCTTGTACTTGTTTTCAAAATGGCATTGAGTTCAATGTTAAGAATTACTCTCCTGCTTCAAAGACACGTTTGCATTTACATTTCATATATTTATACAATATAAAAATAATAAGTGAAAATGCCATACTCCAGAGAGAAGAAAAAACCATAGAACAAGATAAAGGCCTGAAGCCATTATTTTGTTGGACTGTCAGTCTTGATATAGGTAAAGGCAGCTATACAGTAATAACTTCCAAGTTTCCCAGTAGGAAGTGAAGGACAAGAACCACGGTCTCTTTTTCATACTAGGTCCTATCTAGAGCTGTAATTTATGCATACAATTTATACCTGAAGGGTGAAAAATAAAAGATAGATGAACAACAAGGATGTGAATGAAGTCACCCATTGACTCAGTGATTGCTTTGAATAGAGTGTGCTGGGAGGAGAGTACTGACTTATATATATTAAGTAGATAAGAAAGAGAAACAGGAAAGGAGAACTTCGGAAATAAAATATCAAACACAAAAAGAAAAGAATGTGAAAAAGAGAGCCACAAATAACAACAACCAGGAGAAGAATTTGCTTCAAGCAAATTGCAAATGATAGTGCAACATAAAAGATATATAAAATAACCATGTTGGAAATCCTTAAATATGTTCAGGAATCTATCACTCATAAAAATTAAATAAGAGAGTAAGAAATAACTAAGATTAAAAACAAGTAGATGTGAATAAGAACCAATTAGAAATAAAAAATGTTGTCATTAAAATATTTTTGTTGTACTTCAGGAGACAGACCTGAAGCTTAAGCTCAGGAAGTGGGATACATGTAATCAAAGCAAACAAAGTGAGAAGGAGAGAGAGCGGAGCACACCACGGCCCACCAAGCCCTGAAGACAATATTCTGGCTCAGAGCAGCCAATCACGGAGAGGATCATAGGGCCGGCCCCACCGCCAGACACGATGACATTCCTCACTACTACATAGCGCTGGGGACACGGTGTGGGAGATGTGCCCAGTTCGACCCCACCGCACCAGGGTGAAACACTAAAAGTGTACAGCAGAGCAAAAAGGGGAGCAAAGTAATGACGTCCACGAGGAATGCCAAGTGTGGACTTTTGGACCAGGTTGTGGCACCCCAGAGGGCTCCACTGGAAAACACTCATACAGGTCAACAGACAGACCCGGAGTTGTTTGAGGGCTTTTTGGTTTTTGTTGTTGGTTATTAATTAATTTTAGCTATTGTTGATTTATTTTTGTCTTCTTTTTTGCTATGCTTTTCTTTGTTTTTGCACATATTATTATCTATGCATGTCGATCTGGACAAGATAGGTGGGATGAACAATCCAGAGGAGAGAACAATGGGACCAAGAGTTCCAGGGGGACACTGGAGAGGGGAGGTGGGGGGAAAAGAAGAGAGTGCCAACAAACCCAGGGACAAGGGAAGAGTAAGTGATCATGAAAAGGGCATAGGATGCTTGGGAGGGCTCAATCAAGGGCAATGTAGCCGAGAGAAATTACCAAAACACAAATGAAGGCTAAACATGGCAGTGGGATAGAGGCAAGAACTGAGAGGCAAAGGATATTTATAGAGGTCTAAATACAGGCATGTACACATATAAATATATTTATATATAACAAAAGGGGAATAGATCTATGCACTTATATCTATGTGTTAAGAATTAAGGTTGCAGATGGACATTGAGTACTCTGCTCAAGTAGTCCCTCAACACAAGAACACTTTGTTCTAGTAGAACAGCACTTTGTGATGCTCCCCTTCCCTGGCACCATCACTGGAGACAAAATGGGTGCATAAGCAAATGTGGTGAAAAAAGCTGACGGTGCCTTGCTATCAAAAGATAGAATGTCTGGGGTCTTAAAGGCTTGAAGATAAACAAGCGGCCATCTAACTAAGAAACATCAAAGCCCACATGGAAGAAGCATACCAGCCTATCTGACCACAAGGTGCAGAAGGGATCAGGTATCAAGCATCAAGGAACAAAAAAGCATATCATTGAAAATGAGAGTGAGTGCAGAGTGGAGACTCAAAGCCCGATGGCAGCCAACCAGACACCCCTTACTGAAGGGTTGTGGGGAGGAGATGAACCAGTCAGGGTTCAGGGAAGCAACACTGAAACACATAACTTTCCTCTAGTTCTTAAATGTTTCCTCCCCACCACCCACCCACTATCATGATACCAATTCTACCTTACAAATCTGGCTAGATCAGAGGATGTACATAGGTACAGAGAGCAACTGGAAACACAAGGAATCCAGGACAGATAACTCCTTCAGGACCAGTGGTGAGAATGGCGATGCCTGGACGGTGGAGAGAATGTGGGGTAGAAAGGGGAAACGCATTACATGAATCTACATATAGGCTCCTCTCTGGTGGAATGACAGCAGAGAAGAAGACGGAGGTAGACATCGGACAGTGTAACATATGACAAAATAATAATAATTATGAAGGGCTCATGAGGGAGGGGGGAATGGAGAAGGAAGGGGAAATGAGCAGCAGATATTAAGGGTTCAAGTAGAAGGCAAATGTTTTGAGAATGATGATGGCAACAAATGTACATATGTTCTTGACACAATGGATGGATGTATGGATTGTGATAAGAATTGTATGAGCCCCCAATAAAATGATTAAATAAAAAAACTAAATAAATTCAGGGGGGGGGGAAGAATGGGCTCAAACAGTAACAATTTTATGGATAGTACAGAACCTGGTGGTGTTTCATTCTATTGAAAGTAGGGTCTCCATGAGTCATAACTGACACAAAAGCACTTAAAAACAATGTGTTAGTCTGGGTAGACTAGAGAAACAAATTCACAGACACTCATATGTATGTAAGAAAGAGGTCTATATACAAGAGCAATTGAGAAAACATCTCAGCCCAGTCCAGTCCAAGCCCATAAGTCCAATATTAGCCCATATGCCTGATACCAATCTATAAAGTCCTCTGCAGACTCATGAAATATGCACAATGATGCCAAATGCAAGAGGATCACAGGCCAGTAGGTTGGAAGTTTTGTGGATCCAGTGGCGTTGTAAGCATGTCGACGCTGGCAAGAGTCTCTAAGTGGCTTCTCTAACTCCAGAGGTCTGTTTGCATCAGGGTAAGTCCATGTGGCTTCTCCAGCTCCCAGGGCATAACACCACATCTATTGTCAGTAGAACTGTCTCTCAGGGAATGAGGAGAGATATAGTGTGTCTCCTGCCTCCCAGGAGGAAATACAGGAGTTACTAGAATTCTTAGTAGAAGGCCATGCCGGCACAGAGTCCTCATTGGCTATGACCAGATTGAAAGACTAGACTCCACTACTGCACTCTTAATCCTCTCAGATACCAAATTGACACCAGATTATCTAACTACCACAACAATTACATACCATGATGAGTACAGATAGGAACTGGTAATACAGGGAATCCAGGGTGGATGATCCCTTCAGGACCAGTGGTGTGAGTGATGATACTGGGAGGGTGGGTTGGAAAGGAGGAACCAATTACAATGATCTACATGTGACCTCCTTCCTTGGGGACAAACAACAGATAAGTGGGTGAAGGGAGGTGTCGGACAGGGAAAGATATGACAAAATAATGATTTATAAATTATCAAGGGTTTATGAGGGAGCGGGGAGTGGGGAGGGAGGAGAAAAATGAGGTGCTGATGCTACGGGCTTAGGTGGAGAGCAAATCTTTTGCGAATGATGAGGGCAGTGAATGTAAAAATGTGCTTTACACAATTGATGTATGTGTGGATTGTGATAAGAGTTGTATGAACCCCTAATAAAATGATTAAAAAAGTACCATGATGACTACACTCTTTTCTAGCCTAAATGTGTATGATTTTGTATTACTGATTTTATAAAGATTTTGAACATTTATAACGGGTTGAATAAATGAGCCTTAAGATAAAAAGTAAATATTTATTCTAAAATCATCCAAGAATGAATTTTAAAATATGCAGACTATTGTGGATTGAATATATGTCATGGATTGAATGAATTTTAGTATTTATAAACTGCCATGGATGGAGTTGTGTTTCTCCAAAATATGTGCCCGCTTGTTTGACATATCTCTCAATAGTTTGACAGTTCACTACTGATGTTATCAGTGCCCATGATGCATTGCAATGGGTTCAGTCAGTTGTAAAGTGACCAGAGAAGCATGCACCACCCTTACGCAAGAATCAGTTCTCAGTTGCAAGGAGACCTTCCCTGGAGTGTGGCCTGAAACATCTGACAAGAGATAGAAGGAGCTAGAAATAAAGTTCTAAATGAATTGTGGTGGTTACCAGACAATTCTTCTTGATGTGATTGAACTATTGAATGTGAAGTATATGATATACTGATGTATGTAATATGAAAATTATATGCCAATGAAACTGTTAAAAAGGCAGGGGGAGCTAGGAGCCAGCAGAAAGGAGGAACCTACTACTGCCAAACAAACAAACAAACAAAAATAGCAAGTGGAGTGCATGCCCTTTGGACCCGTTGTGCCATGGCTGAGATCTTCCTAAATCAGCGCCAAAACACATGTTGATTTCCAAGGGATTCCTCCAGAGCGAGAAGAGTGGGCATGCTTCCTCAGACTTCTGGTAATTTCGAGTGTAAGAGAAAACGTTTATGATTGTGAAACTATCCACTTGTGATTTTTCTATATAGCAGCAGCAGATAACTAGGCGAGTAATACTCAAGAACATTGTCTGGTTTCCATGATAGGCAGCACAAAAGAAAGTATTTTCTTGTTCTCAGAGATCCAAACGACAACGGATCTGGGAAGGAAAAGGCTTCCACGCATGCATCAGTGTGCTAGAGTGATAATATAAAGTGTGGCGGAAAACAAGAGAAATGGATTGTCCCACAATCCTGAAGGCTGGGTGTCTGAACTCAAGGCATCAATAAAGTGACATTCTTTCCAGAGACTCCAGAGGATCCTCTCTTGCCCCCTCTAGCTTCTGGAACCAATAGGCGTTCTTTGTTTGCAACTGCAGTGTAACTTCCCTTCTGCCTGCAACTTCACATGGTTGTTTTTTTCCCGTGTGTGTCTGCTCTTCCCGTCTTTTATAAGGACAGCATTCATATTGGGTTAAATCTACCTTTCTGCAGCATGATCTTACATAAGTTGAAAACATTTTCAAAAACCGTATTTCTGATCAAAGTCACAAAGTTACATTTTTGGATGGTATCCACAAGGTCTGCAGTTTGAATCCACTAGCCATTGATGAGGCTTTCTAGTCTCTTAAAGAATTACAGGCTTGGAAAACCATAAGGGCAGTTCTGATCTGTCCTCCAGGGTCACGCGGAGTCAAAGTTCTCTAGATGGCAGTCTGCTTTACTTACATCAAATGGGCAGCCTTGATGGCACTGTCTGGCTAGTGATGGATTGTTAACCGACAATTTGGCAATTCAAACCCTCCAGCTGCTGCAAAGAAGATGAGGTTATTTTGGGTTATAAGGGGCCACTGTGCAAACCATAATACCATATGCTAAGTGAGCCATGAGTATCCCCGCATTCCTCTCCAAAACAGATCAGCACAAGTGGATTTCTCAGATGATGGAAAGATGATGAAGGTACAGACACTAGAGGGAGGTAGAATGTTGAGGAACAATTCCATCAGGAAATGGACTCATTGGCAAAATGCCATGTCCAGCAGCTCCTAAGTAACTGAGCAACATTCTGGGATGCAATCCCAGCTTCAAAGACAAAAACAAGTGTCTGCTGCCATTCAGACAACTGATGCATGGCAAGTCTACATGTTACAGAGTAGGCGTTCTCTATAAAGACTTCCTACTGATGTGGATCACCAGGTCTGATGCTATAGTACCACTGATACCAACTGAGAATGCTCCTCTGGAAGTGCTCACTCATCTATACCAAGACATTTTGAAGAAGCCAGCTACCTGACAAACTGATTAGGAGTGTTCTATATTCATACCCAATCCAGAGAAAGATGATCCAATGAAATGCAGAGTTATTGAACAATATCATCAAGATCACGTGTAAGTAAAATTTTGCTAACATGGTATGAAGATTGCTGCAGGAGTGCATTAAACAGAACTGCTAGAAATCCAATACGGGTTCAGAAGAGAACAAGGGATGGCTCAAGGGATAGTAGTGCTGATGTTATGGAACTTGCTCAAAAGCAGGGAATTTCAGGAAAGCTGTTGATCTGTATTGTACTGAGCATGCAAAGACATTTGAGAGTGTGTATGGCATGGAGGTCATGCCTGGCCTCCTCTAGCTACATAAGCGAGAAGGAGCATCCAACCCCACAGCTGTCCAAGGATGATTCCAGGAGGCAGAAGTCAGACATTCTTCTATCCTCCAACTTCCTTATCCTTTCAGACACCAACTTCCCCTCTCCCAAGGCACTCCAGTTCTTTGCTGGACTCAATAATCCAGTCTAACGGCCACAGAGAATTTGCAAAGAATATTCATGATTATGTGAATTTATTAGAGAAGTTAGTGGTTACCAGAAGTCACGGTCCCTCAGCTAAACTCTCCTTTGCCTTCAGCTCAGTTCATAAGACTGTTATGAAATTTCTTTAGTGCTGATAAATGCCCCAAAAGCATCCCTCTCTGCAAGCCAGCTCCTGCCCAGTGGCACTCAGCATTACTCTGTATGTCAGCCAGAAAGATCCTTGTTATTATCACAGTCTCAGTGCCACGCTTCTACACTGTCTTATGGTCTCAATGCTGTGATGCACCTCTGCTTCGTGATCCCAGGACTGTGGCCTCTGCCTCTGTCACCTTAGGCAGACATATGACCATGCACTTCACTAACAGCTCTGCTTTTTTGATGGCTGTTGGTTTTCTCTGTTCCTGCCTCTGAGATAGCTGACATTTACACACAGTGGAGTACAAAATTGACTAATCCCTGAGCTCGAGTCCTCTATACGTTATTTACATGATCCCACCCAGTGACTTTGCGGGAGTTTCGAAGAATATGAAGAGAAAAGTCAAACCAAGTAATTTCACTTCATTACAGTGGATCATAACAAATTATTGATAACATTGTGAAGAATGGGAATCTGAGAACTCTTAACTTTTCATGCATAAGCTGTTCATATAACAAGGAACAATTAGTTCATCAAAGAGATCAAGGCAATATTGATCATGGTTTAAAATCAAGATAGATGTGGATCTTAGCCTGGGTTCACTACTGAAGCAAAACCAGTGAAGTTTATATGTGTATGTATACAGAGAGATGGCTATCAAGGAAATTGATTCCACAGTTATAGAAGTACATAAATTCCAAACCCATGATCACATGCTGTACTGGAGGTACCTCATGACTTGTGTAGCCAGAGGGCCCAATGGACCCAAGATTGGCAAGAAGACAGCAGGCTTCTGGCTGCAGAAGTGAATGAATTCAAGGTCGGCAGGAGAGATGGGAGACCAGTGACGGCTCCCACGAGTGGCAGACAATACGGCAGGCCATTGGTGCAAATCCTAAATAACAGGAGGTTCAGGAGGCCACTGTAGGATCCAGACTCAGAAAATACAGCAAGTTCTTCGAAAGATTTTACTTACATTGAAAGCAGGCCAGGCACTCCAAAAGGTCTCATCACGGGAGATTGCAAAGTCTTAACTGCCAAACCGTTAGGAATCCTGGCCCAGTCAAGTTGACACAAAACTTTAACTATCAAAAAGTGTGTCATTGTGATGTATCATTTTACTATACTTATTTAATATGCATGCTTAACAAATAATCCAAGAATCTGGATTATGTGAAGGAGACACCATCAAAATTTGAGGATAAACTGACTAATTTCTAATAATGAGTTAGTGACTGACTCTTCACTAGACTGTAAACTCTTCAGGCTTACTAGATTGCTTACTATACTATGCCTGGTTTCTTTAACCAAATCCAGTAAGGAAAGTAAAATTGGCACCTCAGCCTTCTGCTGTTTGCATTTGTTTATTTTCTTGTTTTTAAAGAAGGGAGAAGCAGCAAAGGAAGATGAGAGTGCAGGGTGAGATATATCCTTTCGGTCTCAAATTCTTTCTCAGGAATTTTCCAAATTTACAAGTGGAGAAATCTTAAGATTTAGCCAGTACCACCTAACTTCTCCAGGATATCTCTTGTTTTTGTTACACTCTTTCTCCTGGATTTCATACCTTCCACATTTTAATTCTAAAATTTAGCAATACACTAATGAGAATGAATGAATCTGAAAATATGAAATGATACATGTCCAAAAATGCCTGCTTGTCATTGCTCTGTTTTCTTGATTTATATTTCAGAAAAAAAATAAAAGAAAAAGAAAAAACATACATTTGGAAGATATTTTCAAACAACTCAAGAGCGAGACTGTATTCCTTAATCCAGTCTATGAGCACAAACTAAGGTAAATTACAGGTAGTCAGACCACCCCTTACAGAATATTAACATGCTCCCATCTTCAAAGAAGTGCTTTTTAGACTCTCAGATACTTTTGCACACAATGTGTGTTCCCCCTGGCTCTTTCTGTCTCAGTTTATATTTATAAAGCTTCATCCACTCATTCATCCATTCACTTACTCTCTCTCTGTGGCGGGAACACCATCTCCTGCCAACCTGAGTGAAGGGGTGGCGTCTAGCCTGTCAAGCAGGTCATAGCCAATCATGCCTCTGTGTGGACATGGCCTTCTCCTGAGGATTCTGGGAACTCTGGTCTTCCTCTCTGGAGACAGGTCACACACTTCCTCTGCTTGACATTCCTGTCAAGGAATGTTGACACGCCACAGGGAGATATGCTGATGGCAGTCAGAGTCCTCGAGCCGGAGGAGTCACATGGAGACCCACACCAGTGCTGAGATGCTTCCACACGTCTTTTCACCCACCGGCATGTGATCTTCCTGCTTTGGCATCATTGCATATGCTGTGTGAGTCTGCAGATGAATTTATACACTGGTATGGGGCCTGGCATATGGGCTACAACCAAAATTATGGACTTGCTCTGGACTGGGCTGGAATACCAAGAGCTCAAGTAGAAAGAAAATGTTTTGAAAAATATGATGACAACATATGTGCAAATGTGTTTGACACAATGGATATGTGTATGGATTATGACAAGAGCTCTAAGATCCCCCAATAAAATAAAAACTGAAAAAAAGTAGTAACATTTGTATACATTTGAGTTATGTCTTCAAAGATGTGCTACTTAAACAAAGTTTAAACATTATTGAAACAAGTCAAATGCAAGGGTCATTTCAGAATGTTGCTTTCTGTCACTTTTAAGTCACATATAAAGGCTGAATATGTAGAAAAGTTAAATGGAGAAGAGTGTATAATATTTGGATGATTAGAAAAACAAATTAGTTGACACTCATATATGTGTAAGAGAGAGCATCATATCAAAGAGCAACTGTACATTGAGAAATCACCCTAGCCCAGTCCAGATAAAGTCCATAATTCCAATATTAGCCCATAAGTTCGATATTAATCTATGAATCCCTCTTCAGACTTACACAGCACATGAAATGATGCAAAATTCAAGAAGATCACAGGCCAGTGGATACAAAGTCTTGTGGATCCAGTGGTTATGGAAGGATCTCCAGGGCCCTTGCAGGTCTGAGCATGACTCCATGTGGCTTGTCAGCAAGAAGGTGAAAGCAGAGAGAGAGTGTATGGGCTGCCTCCTAGGGAAAGAGAACTTCCCAGAATCCTCATGAGTAGGCCACGCCCACAAAGAGTCGCCACCAGGCTGTGTGACCTGATTGACAGGCTAGACCCCATCCCTACACTTACTTATCAAGTTGACAAGAAATTAGGTAACAACCACAAAGAGTTTATATTAATGATAGATGTAAGAGATATATAAGATATACGAAGCACTCTTAGGGCTATATCTGCTGAGATAAAACATTGAATGTTTAAAACCAAGCATGAGGAGAGAAGCAGAGAGAAGTGTCCAAATGTTTTCACACTATGAAAACAGATGTCAGTGATCACCTGGCAGTTTTCAAAGTTACATTGAAAATGTATTTACTTATATCGGTTGACATTCATCAAAAGAAAATGCAATGTTCTCTGTAGCACTTAAATGTTGATATTCACATTACACTGCTAAAGTACTTACCATGTGATCATTTTATTATGTAAGTGAATCCTGCATGCTTGGTACAATCTCAGAAACCACCTGGAGTAGCTCCATTGTTTTCTAGGGAGCACCGGAGTCAGAATTTGTTTATGGCAGTGGCATGGGCTACCTCATTGTAACCAGCCAATTATTTAAATATCCGACCTGTGCACATAACTGCCCAGGAAAATAACAAGGGTGTTCTTAAGTGTTAAGACTCAGAAGTAGCACAGCTTAAAGAAACAAATAAATTAATAAAATGTAATTTTAAAATTAATTAGTTAATATAATGTTTATCGATTATTAAATTTTCTTCATGTTGAGAATTAGCTAGTCTATGAAATAGCTTTGATTATACACATTTTAGGTGTATTCTCCATCTCCCAATACCATATTACAATAGAAATTCATCAGAGCACATCAGATTGTGAGACATTGTTCTTGGTCTTAAATTACCCACATAATTTTTAAATGTAAGAAAACATGTAGATCTGTAAGTGCCCCATACTGGTTTGAAGTCTCTCAGGCAGTGGGATATAACTTTCCGAATGCTGCAACCCTTTGATACAGCTCCTCATATTGTGGTGACCCAACCATAGCATTATTTTCATAGCTACTTCATAACTGCAATTTTGCTTCTGCTATGTATCAGGCAGCCCCTGTGAAAGGGTCGTTTGATCCCCAAAGGGGTCACAACCCACAGGTTGAGAACCACTGCTCTAAAGCTAGTGGCTAAAGTATCCTTTCTGTCTCTTTGTTCTGAATGGATGGTGTCTCAGGAAATGGCTTTCATTTCATGAAAGACTGGAAGACTCTTAAAGGAAGTCTTTCCCTATCCCCTCCCCCAATTGATGACAACACACACAAAAAATAGAAATTAGAATAAAAAATGAATTTTAACGACAAACTAAATTGGCAGATGTAATCAGCATCTCTGGCGCCATGAGCTTGTATCGGGGCCCTCGTATATGTAAAGCATCATTGTTAGACCACTACCCTGTTGCTATTGTGCTCACTACACATCTCAGTGGCCAGGCTACGCGTCTCATTGGAAGGTGAATTAGGGGCAGATGCTAGCATTCCACTCCATCGGCTTAGGCAGGTTGCTTCAAAAACATGAGGGGAGCAAGAGCGTGAAGACTGCTTTGGGAAGATGAGTCCTGTCGCTGTGTGTGCCATTCGGCTGACTGCTCACAGTCATTCACATCATGAGAGTGGCCCGTGGGTCAGGGGAGGTAATGGCAGGCTATCAAGGGGAGTGGGCATTTTCAGACTATACTTGTGTGTATTATTTATGCCAAGAGAATGAAATATATTCTGCTATTTTCATTGTTCATGTCACTTTAGTTTTAGGGTTATACTGCCAGATTTGGATTTTTTTAAAAAACAATTTTATTGGGGGATCATACAACTCTTATCACAATCCATACATACAATTGTGTCATGCACATTTGTACATTAGCTGCTCTCATCATTCTCAAAACATCTGCCCTTCACTTAGACCCTTGGTATCAGCTCCTCAATCCCCCCTCTCCCTGCCCCCTGCCTCATGAACCCTTTATAATTTATAAATTATTATTTTGTCATATTTTACACTATCTGATGTCTCCCTTCACCCACTTTTCTGTTGTCTGTCCCCCAGGGAGGAGGCTTTATGTAGATCCTTATAATTGGTTCCTCCTTTCCAGCCCACCTTCCCTCCACCCTCCGGTATTTCCGCCACTCTCAGCAAAGGTCTTGAAGCGATCATCTGTCTTGGATTTCCTGTATTTCTGGTTCCTATCTGTACCAGTGTACATCCTCTGGTCTAGCTGGATTTGTAAGGTAGAATTGGGATCATGATAGTGGGTGGGGGAAAAGCATATCTGAGCTTCCTTCATGCCCACTGATAAATTCCACTGAGCTACACTAACTGCAGCCAAAACTGGATCTGGAGGCGCTGAACATACAAGGTGTCATTGTTCTATTCCTTGGTTTAGTAAATGCCTAATTCATAACTTTAGGCTGTACCAGAAAAGCACGTTGGACACTGAAATATATGCTTTCCAATAGATGCCTTGTTTTGCCAATCTTTTCCAAGCTTTATGGAATTACTTAAGCTCTTTCCTCAATATAGACACTTTGGGACATTTTAAATGGCTCGAATATTCTAATTAAACTGTTAAGAAAAGTAATTCTGAAAATATATAAAGCATTTTGTGGTGCTTAAAAAATTAGTTCACATGAATTATCCCATTTTTTCACCAAATTCTCTTCTTGGGATATGGGGAGGAAAGAATTACTTGTTGATTATACCCAGTATGTACAGAGGAGCCCCGGTGATGTGCTTCATGCTGGGCTGGGATCCACATGTTAGCAGTTCAAAACCACCAGCAGCTCCAAGGGAGAAAGACTGGACTTTCTACTCTCCTGAACAGGTACAGTCTCAGATCAACAAGGGGTTGTTATTGACTCAAAGACAGTGAATTTACTGTATGGTAGTTACATTCAAAATTCTCAAAACAATGTTCTATATAATGCTTCACTTTTACTTTATAGAAAGATAAACCAAAGTTCATGAATATAAGTTAACTTGTCTGTGGTCAGGTCTGCTTATGATCTGGAACACAGTTGTTGGGACTCCAGAAAGCTTTGTGTTTTTGTGTATGGTTTTTTTTTTTTGCTCCACACACCAACTTTACATTTCTGTACCTTTCTATCAATGTAATGAAAGTGTAATGAAAGTGTCCACAGTAATGTAATTTCTATGTAATTAATGTGTCCACAGTCTTCACAATATGGTTTAATGAGCCCTAACTACAAACAATCGTCTCACCTTTCAGCAAAGGTTCTAAAAAGTCTATGTAGAAGAATCTAGAAGGAATTACAGCACTAGTGGACTCTAGAAGAGAAATGAGAGATGTCTGAAACTCTACTGCATCATATGTTCCCGTTGGACCTACATGGGGCCACACAGGTCTCAGGGTTAAATATGGGATCAATAAATGTGAGGGAGAGGACAGATATTAATTTTTCTAAACAAATTAAGCTAACTGATTCCTACAACTCATCCAAGTCAAAGTGAGCTGAATCCAAGAGGGCAAACACAACCAACAGACCCAAATGAGTTGGAGGTTGGCTGAGAGGAAGTCACGTGAGCAGGACAGACAGACACCTTTCTCGATGAGATATAGTTTCTCTAAGGTGAGGAGTCCAGAAACAGAGGATCCACTTCATCTACATTCTCTGCTAACTGTTCACTTCATCACACAGTATCAAAATTAAGAGGCAGGTTTGCTGAGTTAATAGAAATAAGTAGGTTAGAAGAAAATTCTCCAGATGTATTAGTGTGAGAAAGATTGCTTAATATACTAGGATTGGGTAAAGAGTGTCTTCCAGAACTTTGAGAGTTAAGATTTGCCTTTTACCTTTGGCTTTATCTTTTGGTGTTAAGTTCTGAACTAGAGGAAACAAAGAGATCTGTCTGTTGAATTCAAAGGAGAAAGGAGGGTGGGTTTGTAGTTGATAGACATAGTGGGGACAGGTGGACATTTCCCCAGTGTCAACAGTAAGACCAGCATAATGGACAGAAATCATAATAAAGATGTCACGTCATTGGCATTTCCTCCCTGCTCTAACTCTCCTGAAGTTGAGCATCTAACACAGAAAGATACGGCGTTTCTATGTAGTTTTAGCGGTAATAAAAGGGGGCCATCCTGAGGGGAAGGACTAGCGTGGCATAGAATCACAGTAGTAGCAATTTCTAGCAGAAGCGATCTAGACAGTGCAGAGACCCAGAGAAAACCTAAGCCCTATTTAAACTAACAATTTCCGCATTCAGTAACCAATTTAAATATCAACTGATGCTATTGCTTCCGTGTAGAGCAGACCAAGGACATTCGTACAACGGTCACAATGGCTTCAACTCACTGCTCATCTCCTTCTTGCTAGAGCCCAGTTGCAAGCGTTTTGCATGATCTCATTGACTCCCCACAACACTGGGAGGCAAACGCACCCATTGTCATTTGGAGTCTCTTAGACATGAACAGAATGTCAACACTACATGGCTGGTGAATGGCCAATATCACAGTCCCAAGGAGTCAGGACTGCTGGTGAGCTGGGGATTGCTGGATAGGGTAGAAGCATCAGGAGACCTCAGTTCCAATTCTGCCTTTGTCAGTAGCTAGTCATGAGTCTTTTCACTTCTAATGTCTCTGTTCAATCCCCTGCATATAGAGACAACACTGTCTGCTGCAAAAAGTCATAAGGTGGCTCTAAGATCAAAGAAGAAAACAGACATGTGAGTTTGGTAAATAACCTAAAACCCTGCCCCTACATTTTCATTCTTATATCTTCTTTTTCCTTCCTTCAAGATAAGAGGGTTTTTTTTTTTGGTAGAGTTAGGGAAAAGCTACTGAGAATTCTTTTATAAATTGCAGACAAAATTCCTTATGTTCTCACTTGGCTACATTGGGGGGGTGGAAATCAAGCAATCTTTCCAAAAACCTGGGCAAAGTGAGTGGTGAAGCAGAGATACAGTTCAGAGAGTTGGTGAGATCAGTACTTAGTGCATGAAAGGCAACCTTGTGGCTACAGAAACTGACTTCTGAGAGTTTTCTTTCAGCCATTTCAAAATAAAATTTTGCAAGTGACTATTGAGGTTAAGAGAGTGACTACGTGGGGGCGGATCAGGAGCCAGAGGAGCTGTGTGGGAACTTCTTGGATAACTGCGGCCTGTGCCCAGAGGGGGTCTGCCCACAGAGCTGTCTCTGTTCTGCCTTTGTCCTTTCTAGAAAACATGAGTCAGTAACTCTGACTTAGGAAAAGATCACTAATTGGATGTAATTGAGAGGAATTAATATTTGTTTCTTTGAAAAAAATCATACTTCATCTTGCTTCCCAGACTACAAACCTTGTAATGGAAGAATTATATGCAAACTTCTGGATGAACGACATGGCTGCATACGAGGTCACATCTACACAGAAGATCTCTGATAGGGCTTCACCTTCCATAAATCAGCTAAGGAGACACTTGTATTCCAAGTAGGGTTTAGTTGATTCCCAACGTGGTGAGTAATGTACTCTCAAAGAAGATTCAAAAAAAAAAATAATAATAATAATATGTAAAAGTTAAACTGTTCTCACCCGTAACAATCAACCATGCTTCATGCTATGAAGAAAAACTTTGACCACATTTATGAATACTTATATATTTTATTTCTAAAATTATTTTCCCTTCCTGCTGTTTATTTGACCCTGGCTTTCTGTGCTAGCCACACCCATTCTCTCAGATGACAGCGGAGCAGATTCTATGATATTACATTACTTGAACACTTTGTTTTTAAAAAAGGGGGCGGTGGCTGATTGTTAACGGCACACGCACACAAAGAAAGGGACATGAGAAGACACGTACCAGGGGGTGGAAGGGTCAGTGGGGGATCAGGGAGTAATCAGTGATGAATGGCAGCTAGACAGCAAGGCATTTTACTACACAACCTTGCTGTATAAGCAAAAAATTAGCCCAGCCCCAAGCAAGCAAAGCAAGTCAGTAAATGCTACAACCCCGCTCTGTAGCACTCTGGTCGTGTGCTACATTTTCCTGACAGCAAAAGAGTTTGGGCCCTATACATTGGTTTCACAGGGAAACCTACTCACTAAAACCCCAGCTCCTTTAGGAAGTCTCCCTTGACCAAACAGAAGGGAGGCCTTACTGCCTACTCTGGCCTGTGCTCAGCCAATTATTCAGGCCACACGAGAGGCAAAATGGCCATGGATTATAACCCAAACATATATACATATATAAGGATTAGATATATATTATTATATACATATATAAGGTTATATATATAACCCTTATACATATATAAGGATTCAGGGAAGAGGGTGGTGATGGAAAATACATAGAATCTAGAGTCAGAATCCCTAGGTCTAAATGTCTTCCCTGGTCATCCACTACTTACGATGTATGGTTAGTGTGTTAGGGTTCTCTAGAGAAATAAAACCAGATTGCTGATAATTTTATATATATATAAAGATAGATATATAACATAAGAAATGAACTGATAAATGATATACAGATAGATATTTAATACAAGAAATGAACAGTTAAATTATAAAGCAGCACAAATGGCTCAGTGCAACTCACTCCCCTGAGAGAGTTGTGAGACACTGGCAGCCCTCTCTGTAGAGAGAGCTTGGCTCTCCCAGCACAGGCAGCAAACAGCAAGGCAGGTCACCAACTGTCAGTTCCCAGCTTCAGAGATGTAAATTCTAATTGTGTGGTCTTAAAGGGACCTCAACTTACAGCGAGAGAGTCTGCAGGCTGTGTCCCACAGGTAGTGTGCCCTTTAAATTGAGGCACAGAACAAGCAAGGCAGCTGCACACTGGTCCGATGATTAAAGAGGGGGAGACAAGAAAGGCGAGGCTCACCTAGCCACTTATCTCTCCACCCTTCAATTAATCCCACTTGTGTTTATCGGCCAGGCTGGCACAATAAACTATCTCAGTTAGCTCCGTAACTTTTCCATGCTTTGGTATCCTTATTTAGAAATGCAGCAAGTCACATTAATGGCTTATAGGGCTGGTATAAAACTCAAATTGCCCTTCATTTGAAGCCCAAACCAGCCAAAGGTGTGCTCAAAGTTGAAAACCACCGGGCAGCACTGACTATCGGCTGAAGTGCCATTGATCGACTCAGTTCTAACTGTGAGTCGGTGTCATTAACATGGGTTTTCGAAAAAAAAAAAACACCATTTTATTCCATTGTTGAATATTCTTGTCTAGAGGAGAATATTGTTCCCTGATTATACTTTAAACCTGAATAATAGGAAGGCTGCTTCTTCATTTTGTTTAAACTCTCTGACCTTGAGCTACTACGTACGCTCTATGGAGAAGAGAAGCGGCATTATTTATCTAAAAGCTGTGCATCATTGTCAGCTACAGGGACACTTGACCTGCTCTGCACATCTCTAAAGCGCGAAAAAAATCGGTGTACTTTGTGTTCTCTCTCGCCCTGTACTGGATGGTGGTTAGGATGGCAAATCCAAGCTCTCACCACTGAGGGGCTGGCCAATCCAACTAGGAAGAAAGACAAATTGATTGTGAGCACAGCTCCTTAAACTTACCTGGTAGGGCTTAAGTGCTGCTCATTACAATAAAGCTACTTTGCAGTGGAGGAAACACTTACTGGAAAGAGCTCATTGAAGTCAATCTGTTCCATCATTGTGCTTGATTCCAATCTCTCGCTAGTGCTATTACAATCAAAAGTGTAGCCTTTCACTGTGCAAATTTGTCTTCCATATACAGTTTCAGTTCAAGACCTTCTCAGTACTTTGAATAGGTGAAGCAGGAAAGGCTGCTACAGCTGTGGTGAAATACTTACAAATGCCCCAGCGCCAGCAATCCCATCTGTTTTGTGTTTTGGTTTTAAATTTGATTCAATGCTTCTTATTGTCAGATTCTGAAAAGCCATCATTTCCTGAGACCTGCAAACAGCTGAAAGAAAGTTTTGTATTTTTAACTCAAATAGTTAATTCACTAACAGTAAGGTTTAATTCTAAATTCTAAAGAATTATAAATTAACCTATTATAATAATCTTAATCAATTACCATTTTTCATAAACTTAACCCAGAAAACTCTTCATTTCTTAAAAACATTTATTTCTAGGTATAGCGCTATAAGGAGGAGAATTAAGCTTTCTTTGTAAAACTTGTACTTTACAGGAACATATGCATACACAATTTTGTGTTTTTCAAAAGTTAACATTAACCAAAATGTATAATATGACTCTTTAAATTGCATATTCCTGAATATGTGTCTCAATAGTACAATGTAGTTTAGTGTGGCAAACCACTTGTGTCCTAGAATAAACTGAGAAGTGATTCAATGGGACATTAGTTAGCTTGGTCGAGATCACCATACCTTAATTCATTAAATGAGTACTGACATCAGCAGTTTGCAGCTGACTAATACCCTAGCAGTTGTTGATTTGCACCGAAGCAATGGCACTGAAAAAGTTTTGATGGAAACTTTTGAAATAGATCTACTTTCTATCACTTGGAATCGCCATGAGTTGGAATGGACTCAATGGCAACAAGTTTGGCTCTATTGTTTTGTCTTACAAATGTTGTATTTGGTTACATTTTCTAATGGATCCATGAGAACTTCTGAAAAGATGCTGTCTATTAGGCATGCAGGATGCCAGTAGGTCACTTTCATATCCTTTTTCCCTACCCACCTAGGTTTTGAGGCTGAAACTATCAAATCTTTTAAAACGAGGTTTCTAAATGTTTAAACAAGTTACTATGAAGTGAATTCCCAAAAAAGGCAACCCTAGGTGTGCCAAAGTGGAACTCAGAGCAGAGCATAGGGTATTCAACGGGGCAGTTTTTGCAAGTAGATTGCCAGGATATTCTTTCAAGACAACTCAGAATTACCAAAACCATAACCTTCCAGTATGAGGAAGGTGAATGCGATAAAAAGAGATGAGTATTCCCGGCTTATCTTTGTAAGAAGGCCACACACCCAAGGAGACATCATCGGGTTGTGACCTGATTAACAGATTGAACTTGATCCCCCACAAAGGCAAGCTGATATAAAATCCAGCTACCACAGACATGCAGTCAATTCCAACTCATAGTGACCTTACAGGACAATGTAGAACTGCTGCCTTTGAGTTACCAAGTGTGTAAATATATTTTAATCATTTTATTGAGGCTCATACAATTATGACAATCCATCCATCCATCCATTGTGTCAAGCACATTTGTACATTTGTTTCCCTCATAATTCTCAAAACATTTGCTTTCTACTTGAGCCCTTGATATCAGCTTCTCATTTTCCCCTCCCTCCCCACCACTCTTCTCCTCATGAATCCCTGAGAACTTATAAATTATTATTTTGCCATCTCTTACACTGTCCGACGTCTCCCTTCACCCACTTTTCTGTTATCCATCCCCCAGGGAAGAGGTTATATGTAGATTCTTATAATTGGGTCCCCCTTCCTACCACCCTCTCTACCCTATTGGTATAGCCACTCTCACTACTGGTCCCGAAGGGGTCATCTGTCCCGGATTCCCTGTGTTTACAGTTCCTATCTGTACCACTGTACATACCCTGGTCTAGCCGGATTTGTAAGGTAGAATTGGGATCATGATGGGGGTGAGGGGAAGCATTAAAGAACTAGAGGAAAGTTGTATGTTTAAATCATTGCTACATCGTACCCTGATTAGCTTGTCTCCTCCCTGTGACCCTTCTGTAAGGGTATGTCCAGCTGCCTACAGATGGGTCCCCAATATGCACTCCCCCTCATTCACAATGACTTGATTTTTTTGTTCTTTGATGCCTGATACCTGATCCCTTCGACACCTTGTGATCACACAGGCTGGTGTGCTTCTTCCATGTGGGCTTTGTTGCTTCTGAGCTAGATGGCTACTTGTTTACCTTCAAGTCTTTAAGATCCCAGATACTATATTCTACTTTTGTTTATGCACCTGCTTTGTCTTCAGCAATCGTGTTGGGAAGGTGAGCATCATGCAATGCCAGTTTAATAGAACAACGTTTTCTGGAAATGAGGGAGTACTTGGTGGAGGCCCAATGTCCATCTGCTACCTTAATACTAACCTATGCACATAGGTCTATTTCCCCTTCATGTTATATAAATATATTTACATATGTACATGCCTATATATAGACCTCTATAAATGTCCCTTGCCTCCCAGTTACCAAGATTGTAAATCTTAATGGGAACAGAAACTTGTCTTTCTGCCACAAGAGATTGTTGGGTCTGAAGCACTGACCTTGCAGTTGGTAGCTGAATGGGTTATCAATACACCACCAAGGCCCTATACTCATTTAAAAATAAATGGGTAAAGATGGTAATGAGACTTCTCTTCTGTGCTACTTTGAAAGCAAAGTATTCATGGAAATCAATAAAAACCATCATTCATTATACATATAAGGACTTTAACAAATCGTATCCTTTTCTTATTTTTACCATTTCCTTGTACCAGGTAAGCCAGTGTTAAAAAGATTGAGATCCAAGGAGAAAGAAGCATAGTCTAAGAAACACTTGTAAAAACATATGACAATACATTTGAGTGGTTATTTTGCATCAAAAGTTTTATTCAAATCTGTGGCTTCTGACAATAATTCCAGTTCTTTTGCAACTGCTAATTTCCAGTGGTTCGCTTCTTCTTCTTTTTTTCCCTACTATCCATGATGAATAATTGTTGGTCCTGAAAGGAGAAATAGCCAACTATTGCAAACAACTAAGATTTTGGGTGGCCCTTGATTTCCAAATTACATTCTGCTGTCCTTGTTTCTTACCTGGGACCCTCTTCAACATCTAGGAATTATGAATTAGAACACTTTTAACAGCCATGTTATTTTCCTGATAACTTCCCAGTAGCCAAGAATTGACAGGAAGCATCAACCATTGCCCATTATTGTCGTGTCGACCTTACTTGAGGGGGAAATCGTGACCCGCCTGCCTTTGTATCCCTCATACAGTAAATCATCAGGTCAAACAATGATCTTCCAATAATCATTCCTTTGAGTAAGCTGAATTCAAAAAGTCAGAATGAATGTGTGCACAATGGAAACGTGGTTGTTGTTATTGCTGCTGTTCTTTCTAGGTGCCATCAACTCTGCTCCAGCCCATTGCACCCCCAAGCACAACCCTAAGAACAAAACATTGCCTGGTCCTCCAACATCCCTGCCATATTTCCTTTGCTTGAGCTCATTGTGGCAGCCACTGTGTTGACAGTGATGGCCTTCCTCTTGTTAACCGTTCTCTGGAAATACTTCTTCCCAGACAAATCTGTTTGTCTTTGTAGCAATCCATGGCACTTTCAGTATTTTTCTCCAGCACCACAATTCAAATGTGTAAATTCTTCTTTGGTCTTCCATTCAATGGCCAACTTACACAAGCAGATGAGACCATGTAAAATACTACAGCTTAGTTATGGTGCACCATAGTTCTCAAAGGAACATCCTTGCTTTTCAATATCCTAAAAATGTCCTGTGCAGCAGATTTACCCAATGCAATGCACCTTTTGACCTCTTGATTGCAAGTTCCATGAGCATTGATTATGGATCCAAGCAAGATGATATTTTTGAAAATGTTAATATTTTCTTCCCTTAAATGAATGTTACCCATTGGCCTAGTTGTGAGGATTCGGATCTTCTTCACATTGAGTCATAATACATATTGAAGGTGGTAAACCTTGATCTTCATTAACAAGTGCTTCAAGTTCTCCTCAATTTCAGCAAGCAAGGTTATATCATGTGCATATCGCAGGATGTTAATAAGCCTTCCTCCAATCCTGATGCCACATTCTTTTTCATAAAAACCAGCTTCTCTGATCATTTGTTCAGCACACAGATTGAATAAGTGTGGTGAGAGGATACAACCCTGATGCACACTTTGCCTGATTATAAACCATGCAATATTTCCTTGTTCCGTTCGCACAACTGTCTCTTGATCCATGTAAAAGTTCCACATAAGCACAATAAAGTGTTCCGGAATGCCCATGTTTTTTCAAGGTTATCCAAATACACATCTTTCTGCTATTCTCTGTTTCCAGCCAAGGCCCTTCTGACTTCAGCAATGAGATCCCTGTTCCACGCCTCCCTCCGTCCCACGCCTCCCTCTACCCCACGCCTCCCTCGGCCAATCCGAGCCTTTCAATGGGCTGCTACAACTGTTGCATGATCTTCAGCAACATTTTTTGCAAGTGATATTAATGATATTTTTCCTTAATTTGAACACTTCGTTGGATAACCTTTCTTTGAAATATGGATCTTTTGCAGTCAGTTGACGAAGCAGCTGTCTTGTGATTTCCCTGGCATAGGTGAGCTTGTGCTCCCAGTGTTTCACCAGCTTGTTGAAAGATTTCAGTTGGTGTTCCATCAATTTCTGGAGCCTTGTCGGTTTTGTTGTTGTTGTTTTGGCTAAGGCTTTCCGCCCAGCTTGCATGTCTTCCCTCAGCACCACTGGCTCTTGCTCACATGCTACTGCGTGAAAAGGTGGAATATCATCCAGTTCTTTTTGGTACAGTGACTCTGTGTGTCCTTTTCATGTTCTTCTGATGCTTCCTGCATCATTCAATATGTTTCCCTTAGAATCATTCGAGATTGCAACTCAAGCCTGGGATTTTTCCCTTCAATTCTTTCCATTGAAGATATGCCGAGCCTGCTGTTCATTTGTGGTTTTCTAACTCCGGGTCTCTGCGCATTTCATTATATCTGACGTTGTCTACACAAGCTGCCTTTTGAAATTGTCTACGCCGCTCTTCCACGTCATCGTTCCTTCCATGTGCTTTAGCTACTCTGAGAGCAAATCTCCATCCACTTGGATCTTTTCTTTCTTTCCTGTCATTTTAATGACCTTTTGATTTCTTCATGATTGATGCATGATCTTGATGTCCTCACACTGCTCATCTGGTCTTGTGTCATCAGTGCATCAAATCTATTCTTCAGATGGCTCCAAAATTCATATGGGCTATACTCGAGGCTGTAATTTTGCTCTAGTGGACATGCTTTAATGTTTTTAGCTTTAACCTATACTTACAGATGAACAACTAATCACCTGCCGTATAGTCAGGCCCCGGCCTTGTTTTAACTGCTGGTATTATGCTTCCTCATAGTCTCTTCCCACAAATGTAGTAAATTTTATTTCTGTGTTTTCCATCTTGAGAAATCAATGTATAGAGTTGTCTTTGTGTTGTTCAAAACAGATATTTTCTATGAACAAGTCATCCGTCTTGCAAAACTCTATCACACTATCTCCAACTTCATATCTATCACCAATTCCATATTTTTTCAATTACTGTTCCCTCCTGTGTTTCCAATTTTTGCTTTCCAATCGCCAATAATTATCAGTGCATCTTAATTTCATGTTGGATAAATTTAGACTGAAGACATTGGTGGAATTATTCAATTGCTTCATCACTAACTATTTTAGTTGGTGCATACATTTGAATAATAGTTGTATTGATTGGATTTCCTTGAAGGTAAATAGATATAATCTTATTATATACTTCATTATACTTCAAGATTGATTTTGCTGTCCTTTTTGACAATGAATGTGATACCATTCTTCCTGATTGTATTATTCCTGGAATATGTTTGAACCAAAAAGGACAATATCAGTCCATTTCAGCCCACTAAGGTCTAGTGTCATTTGATTTTATGTGTTCCATCTAAGTTGTGATGGCTTCCAATTTTCCTAGATTCATACCTCACACAGTGCAAGCTCTGATCATTAACATATTTTTGCAGCTGTTCCTCCTTACTCTGTGCCATGCCCCAACAGCAGATGAAGATCCCAAAGGTGCCACTCCCACAAAATTCACTCCCTTCAACTCACCCAGGTTGACTCTGTTCCAAGACAGCAGCTCTTTCTCAGTCACACTTAGATCGTCTCCAACTCAAGGGGCGCATCCGGAGACACTGCATCCAATAATAGTTTGCTTCCATTCATTAGGCCTTCAGTATCTGACAATGTTTCCAAGCTGTACATAGGTTTTCAGTGGCTACTTCCTATGAAGCAGGCAGCAGGTTCCTTCTGCATTGTCTGTTCTTAATCTGGAAGTTCTACTTCGATCTCTTCCCTTTGGGTGAGCCTGCTGTCACTTGATATACTAGCAACACAGCTCTCAGTGTCACAGGAATACGCAAGCCACCATAAAATGACAAACTGACAGACAAGTGGTAGAGGGGAATGAAAATGGGTCCATTTAACTTATAACCAATTTGAATTAAGTTTGGGAAAAGGCGATTGTGATAAAATTTCACCTCAAAATACTCAACTCATTGTTACTATCCCTCATAGGCCTCTTATTAGTGTTTGGTGAAAATTCAGTGGTTTGGGGGGATCTTCTTTGTGTTGCCTCATGAGTTTATATACATTCATTAAGATATACAAGGGGGTACCAAAAAAAGGAATTTTTTTCAAAGCTATGCATTTAGTTTTTTTTTTACAAAACAACCTTATTACCTTCAAAGTACTCTCCATTTACACTTAATACATTTGTCAAATCTGTATTCCATTCTTGGAAACATTTTTCAAACTCAGTTTTTATGGCTGACAGCACCTCCCTGGTTGTTTTTTTCATCACTTCTTTATCATCAAATCGCTATCCTTTCATGTCCCCTCTTCATTCACTGAAACAAAAAGAAGTCACATTATGAGAGGAAAAGTGTGTAATATTAAAGCTCCTCCTGTCAGGGAAGCCAGCCCCTAACAAATCATTACAGGCCCGGCAGGCTCAATTTTACAGCAATAATAAGTAAAGATTATACTAAAATCATAGAGAATAAGAGAAATAGAAAAGAGAGTGAAATAAATGTGTCAGACACATTTCATAGTAGCATGCTCACCTCAGCCCCGCTTGGTGGTCCATGTGAGGATGTGGAAGGTGGGAATTACAGGAGAGAAAGAGAGAGAGAGAGGTTTATTACTAACCAAGGCTTATCTATCTTTTGGGCACATGCAAGACCCCTACTAACAAGTAAAAACATACATCACAGGAAGGTATTGTACTATAGATAATACAGTAATGAGAGGAGGGTAATCTAAGGGAATACATGCAATAGGAAGGGGAGGGATTGGGAGTACACATGTGACAAGATTGGCAGATCCTAGATTACATTCAGGGAGGCAGCCTAACTTTGGATGTCACTGAGCAGGTTTGACCTGTTCACTGGCTCTCCATGGAAACAATTATCAGTAGGGTATGAGCCCCACCTACAGTGGACTAGACGGTGGTCTGATGGCTGAATGCCTTCAGAGAGAATCTCTAAGCATCTGACTTCCCAGCAGGTGCTGGCAAACAACCTCTAATATTTGGTATATCTTTGGGGAAGACAAAGCTGGGGAAATGTCTTTTTACATCCCACATCCTCTCAGTGGAACTTTTTTCGATTTTTTGAGGTGGGGGTAACCCTTCATATGCATGTTAATTCATAAGGCAAGATACCCACATACAGATCCCAAGATCCTATTACAGTCATAAAGGATTGTTGAAGATTTTAAGCACTGCAATTATTGTAATAATCAAGTTTAGAAATGATCAGTTCAACGACGTCTTCCCAGTATTCATAAAAAAACTACATGACATACTACAACTACCTAATTTAAATGCTTAGGTGTTACTTGTTAGGGTTAGTAACCAGGACTTTTTGAATCTGAAGCTTTGTGAAATTAGAGTCTATCTAATATCAGAAACTGAAGAGAATAAAATCATTTTCTCTATGAAAACTGTCAAAAGACTCTGCTATTTTGTAATAATCTATTTTTATTACTTCTCTAAGCTTCATGAAGCAAATCAATGACATTTTGCATACTGAGGCAATTTGCTTGCCAGCGACTGCCTGGAGTGCTGCATTGGCAAAGACTCTGGACATGCTTGATGGAATGGAGTGCTAAGCTGGGGCTACACTGACAGATATGTCATAGCTGCCAGAATCAGGAGGGCCAACAAAATGAGCAGGAAACTGTGGGGACAATCCTTTAAAACTTGGATAATCAATTGTGTTAGGCCAGGTTGACTAGAGAAACAAATCCAGAGACACTCATATATGTGTGTGAGAGAGCTTTATATCAAAGAATAATTTTATATCAAGAAATGATTCCAGCCCAGACCAGATCAAGTCCATAGTTCTGATATTAGCCCATGGGTCTGGTACTAGTCCCTAAATATCTCTTGAGATTTATGCAGCCACATGCAATGATGAAGAAAGCAGGAAGATCACAGGCCAGTAGGTGAAAAGTCTTGTGGATCCAGTGGTGGTGGAAGTGTGGAAGTATCATGGGATTGGCATGGGTCTCTGCTGCATGGCTTGCTCATCTTTCAGCCTTATTCTATGTGGCTTGTCAACAGGAAGATGAAGGCAGAGAGAAAGCGAATGTTCCTAGAATCCTCATGAGAAGTCCATGCCCACCAGGAGGCCTGATTTACAGACTAAATTCCATCCATTCACTCTTAATAACTTCAAGTTGACATGAGTTTATGTAACTACCACACCAATCATTTTTCTTGTTGTTAGTCGTCATCAAGTCAGTTTCACCTCATGACTACCCCATGTGTGCAGAGTATAACGGGTCCATAGGCTTTTCAATGACCTTAAAAATGAAATCCAATTCATGAGGTCCTGAATGAAGCGAAATTAAAAATTCTCATCAGTGTTCTGGGTGTTTGCTATTAAAATATCCTATACATTTTACAGACAATAAGAACAGTCCTATAAGACACAATTATTCATTATCAACTATAAATACATATTATATATTTATATCAAGTCATGGTACTTTCAACTGCCTCATATGCATGTGAAAGTTGGATATTAAAGAAGGAAGACCAAAGAAGAATAGATGCATTTGAATTGTGGTGCTGGGTAAGAGTATTGAAAGAACAAACGAATCTGTCTTGGAAGAAGCATGGCCAGAGTCATCCTCAAAGATAAAGATCCTGCAACTTCTTCATACACATTCTTTGCACACATTGTCAGGAGAGACCTGGCTGTGGAGTAGGATCGTTCTTGGTAAAGTACAAGGAAAGTGAAAAAAAGGAAGTCCATTGAGGAGATGGATTAACACAGTGGTTGAAAAAATGGGCTCAAACATAGGAACAATTATGAAGATGACCCAGGACTTGGCAGTGTTTTGTTCTTTTGTGCATAGGGCTCCTGTGAGTCAGAGCCAACTAAATATATGTGGAGTTAGGTGCTACTGATAAATATTATTATACTTGCACTTAGTGGTTTGGCATTCATCTAGTAACTGAAAGGCCGGTGATTTAAACCCAGCAACCTCTCTCGGAGAGCAAGTTTGGTAGTCCTTGTCCATAAAGGATGCAGCCTTGGAAATCCCATGGGGTTAGTTCTACTCTGTTCTATCGAGTCATAATAATTAGGAATTGACTCACAGCAATGAAGTTGGTTTCTATATGGTTATCATGATCCCATGTAATATTTCACTGGAATCTACTTTGACATTATTAGAAAGGTAGAGTAACTAGTGTTTATATTCTACAGACACTAGAGATGTTAATTTAATACTATATCTATGTTGAAAAAAAACTTGTCAATTAATAAGCATTGTGTGTATTTTATTTGCTTCAAAAATTAAACCATCTTTAGAAAGTTTTCAAAAATAAGTGTTAGTTGAGTCCTGCAGCATAATTTAATATGGTGTGATGTGATCTATTGCAAATTATGACTAGAAATTTGTATTCTGAGTTAATTTAAGAACTACAAAATATGAGTAAAATCAAAGAAATAAAAAATGTTAGGCAAATAAATTTAGAAGTGCTGAGGCAATACTTGAATGTACTCATCACATAATGTCCAAAATTGAAAGTCTGTTTTCTATAAGCAACCAAATCCCTGCAATTGAATCCATGCTATTCATGGCAACCCTACCAGACCAGGTAGAGTTGCCCTGTATGTATGGGAGAAGGAAGCTCCGGCTTTCTCCTGAGGAACAGCTGGTGGTTTTGAACTGCGTGCTGTTGGAAGTTCCTTCCTTCACTGACACTTGGTTATCCTACAATATGGAGGAATTATCACTGCTGCTTAAAGAGAAAATCCATTTTTATATCATTAAATACAGGGACTCTATTTCCAAACCAAAGGCCCTGTACAATATTAGCCCAGAGCAGAAAACAAATATTTGCAAATTAAGTAACTGAAAGTGTTCTCAAGGGGCAATGAGCTAGAATATGTGAAATCCCAGAAAATCTAACACATAAAGTTGACATCACCAGTAATAGAATTCCCTTAAAGTCTGACTGAGTCAAGCTGAGTCAACAATTTTCTGAGAATGACCTCTGTCACTGAGTATACACATTGCTTCTTAGACATAGACCTGATGGCCTAGAGACTGCTCTTTGCAAGCCAGGCTAAAGTTAACTGAAAGGGTGAATATTGAGTTCCCCTAAGATAGTCATAAAGGGAGCAAAAGTTGAGTGCATAGATGGCATCATCTCTGTGGCCCTTGTCCTTCTGCCATCGTTAGACTCCCTGGCTTTCCTTCCAACATCCTGATTCCCTACCATTTACTTAGTTCTTACCTCCTATTCTTTTGTTCTTTCATGTATATTCCTAACGCCTACCTGATTCTGGTGCTAATTATTTTCCTTACCGGAAAGTATTGAATGCTGCATTTGCCAGAAATTAGAACCAATTACCCAAGGTAAAGCGTAACTATATCGTGTCTTTTGTTTCATAGAGCATAGTCTCTATTGCACTTGTTCCCAGCCCTAGGTACATATTAAAATTACTTGTGGTGGTGGCTAGGTGCCATCAAGCTGGTTCTGACCCATAGAGATCATAGGTACAGCAGAAGGAAACACTACATAGCCCTAAGCCATCCTAACAGTGTTTCTGATTTTCAGCCCAACATTGCAGCCACTGTGTCAGTCCACCTTGTCTAGGTCTTCCTGTTTCACTACCATCATTTCTTCACCAAAAAGGATGTCCTTCACCCAGGGACTGGTCTGCCCTGACATTTCCGTAGTATGTGAGACAAAGTCTCACCATCTGTACCTCTAAAGAGTATTGTGGCTGTCCCTCTGCCAAGAGAGTATTAACTGTCCTTTTGGCGGTCTATGATACTTTCAATGCTCTTCACAAACACCACAGTTACATGCACCCGTTTTTCATTGGTCTTCCTTTTCAGTATGCAAATTTCACATGCATATGAGATGATTGACAGTACTGAGTTTCAGTCGAGTGAACCTTAGTTCTCAAAGGGACCTCCTTGCTATTCAATACTTTAAAGAAGTCACATGTACCAGGTTTACTCAATGTGATATGATTCTGTCTCTTGAATGCTGCTCCCACGAACATTGATTATGGACCCAGGCAAGATGAGGTCCTTGGCAAATTCAATCTTTTCTATGTTTACATCGATGTTATCTATCAGACCAGTTGTGAGATATAATCCCTACTGAAGGCTGCAATCATTGATCTTCTTCAACAAGTGCTTCAAGTCCTCCTTGCTTTCACCAAGCAAGATTGTGTCACTTGTATACTGAAGGTTGTTAATAAGCATTTCTGCAATCCTAATGATTTTCTCTGCACACAGATTGAATAAGTATGATGGTACACAACCCTGATGCACAACTTTTCTGATTTGACAACACTGCAGTATTCCCTAGTTCTCTTAGCCTCTTGATCCATGTACAAATTTTACATGAGCACAATGAAATGTTCTGAAATTTCCATTCATCTCAAGCTTTTACATAGTTTGTTATGATCCACAGAAGCAAATGCCTTGGCACAGTCGATGAAGCACAAGCAGATATCATTCTGGTGTTCTCTGCTCTCATCCAAGGTCTATCTTACATCAATAATGATGTACCCTTTTCCAAATCCTCTTCTAAATCTAGTCTGAGTTCCTGGCAGCTCCTTGTCACTTTACTGTATTAGCAGAGAGATAATTATAAAAGATTTTTAAATAGACAACATGTTTTATATACCTTAATTTTGATATTCATTTGTAAATAGCACTCTATGCAAAAGCACCTGATGGTATAGTGTTGCACATGGGGCTTCTAAGCCCAAAGCGGCAGCGGGAAATCACCAGCCATCCACAGGAGAAAGAGGAGGTGTTTTATTGTAAAGAGCTACAGTCTTGAAACCCTCAGAGGCAGTTCTTCCTGGTCCTAGAGTGTCACTCGGAGTGTGACTCAATCTGATGACAGTGAGTGGGAGTTGAGAGTTGGCTTCCATCTGTTTTTCTCCATCGATGGAGTTTACCACTACTTAGATCTATAATAGTGATTCTCAACCTTCCTAATGCCACGACCCTTTGGTACAGGTCCTCATGTTGTGGTGACCCTCCAGCCATAAAATTATTTTCATTGCTGCTTCATAACTGTCATTTTGCTGCTGTTATTAATTGGGTGACCCCTGTGAGAGGTCCATTCAACCCCCAAAGGGGTAGCGACCCACAGGTTGAGAACTGCTGATCTATAATAAAGTAGTCCTACTGGCACAGTGCGCTACACACTGAGGTGCTAACCAGAAGGTCAGTGGTTGGAATCCACCAGCTGCAGGAGAAAAATGAGGCAATCTACGCCCATAAAGATGAGTCTCCCACACAGCAAGTGGTAGTTCTAGTCTTTCCTATGCGGTCACTGTGAGTTGGAATCTACTAGATAGCAGTGAAGTTGCTGTTGTTTGTGTTTTGTTTTTATAACTATAATAACAATAAATAGGAATATTCTTGATGCTAAATATTATCATATGAAAAAAGGAAAAGTGAGCTAAGGGTAAATAGTGAACAAAACGCACACACCACATTTCTAATAATCTTTGTTTTATATATTTAACATTTGCCAAAAAAACAGTGTATATAGGTTGTTCTGATGAATTTTCACAGATTAATTTAAATAATTATTTAACTTCAAAGAATGTTAGGACTTACAATTTCACAAAGAATATTTTTTAAGTTTAGTACATATATATCTTGTATAATAAAGAAATATGAAAGTATAATCAATAAGTCCTTTGGTCATTAAAATAATATATTAAGAATCAGTTCTATAGGGAAATATAGAATGGAATTATGAGCTGAAAGGGGAAAGATGTAACATTTATAATTAAATAACATGTTGATCATGTATTTTAAAATCAATTTGTGGTATTAACTTTCTGATATTTATATTTCACTTGATAAAAGGTATATAATAGTTGTTGTAAATGATAATATTAATAGACACCAGAAATTAATTCCTTTGTAAATGTTCAAAATAATGGTGGGTAATTTAGATGCTAACTTCAGAGTGTATAAACAGGTACGTCATTTTCCTAAATTTTTAGTACATTTACAGCAAAATATTTGAAGACTCCAGGTCAAGTTTAGCATTTACCCTCTAGAGGGCACACAACTATTATGTTTGTTAAGTTGCCCATGACCCATCCTTTGCCTGGCACTTGTATTATCTTTCATTAAAGGGATTACAGCATGACTAGACCCCTTTAAAAGAGTCTGCCCTATCTGAATCACAGGAATTCCTTGAAATAGCAGATAGAATCTTCAACTCCTGATGTCTAATGAAGCCGAAGGTTTGAACTATTTGTGCCCCAACCTAAAAAGCAAAAGTAAATAATGTCCTGGTTATGTCCTCCTTGTATCACTTTTATCTACATTACAAATATGAGTTCTACTACCTTGTAGGGAGGGGACCCAATGCACCAAAAATGTCTCCATACTGACTGAATATGGAGAGGCTTTGATATTTAATGAATTTTAATCACAATAGTTAAATATTCTCCAAGACTTCCAATAACAACAGAAAAGTCCATAGAAAAGCAAGTATTTGAACATACGTTTGAAGAAGGTAAGAATTGGGAGAACAGTCCATGAGCTGCCATTTGCAATGATAGACAGACATCATTCTTAGTGATACAAGGTACACCTGAGCTGCACTCCAGGGCACAAATATTCACTAGCCAGAGTATATATTCTGCCATCGCTTACCATCTAGAAGCTTTCAGACATAATATTCATTTAAAAAAAGGAGAATGAAGAAGCCATTTCAGGATCAGACTAGAACTGATGATTTATGTTTGAGGGATAAATGCTCACAAGCACTCCATTTTCTATCCCTTAGAACATGTATTAAGTGAGAAAGAAAAGATTATTAAAACATTATGTAAACCATTATAAAAACGCTCAAGTCAGGCAAAAGTCAGCGTTTATAACCTCTCATTCCTATTTGAGGAAGGTAAATGTAGAATATTAGCAATGGAAACATATTAAATATCTTACCAAGTATGTGTGTCCTCAGGGAACAGTGGTGTAAGGCCCCGGAAATTTGAGAAGTGAACTGAAATACATCGACTCCTGAGTGGAATGAAATTATCTGAGAAAAACATGCCTTCATAAAGCATATATCTTAGTTATGCCCACCCAGCTTTGAGGCTTGGCTGTCACGTAGGAAAGCTCTGGACCTTAGTAAGGGATATAGTCTTTGCTAAAATTTTCTCATGGCTCCAATCAGTTATGGAAATTCAATTCTGAGATAACTTTTACATTTGATAACATGGCCTAATATAATCCTTAAGAGCAACAATTTAAGAGTCTTCACATATTTAAATGTTGACCTAGGTACCATTATTTAATCTCTCTAGGACTTACTTTCTCTATGTGTGAAGTGAGAAAATATTATACCCACCTCAATGAGTTGTAGGAGAAATGTGTTATATTTGTGAAGTACTTAGTACAGTGGCTGAGACAAAGTAAGTTCTTGGTAAGTACTTGGCTATAAAAAGTCTTTCTTTGACAGTATATTTTAGAATGATTACAAAACAAGTCAAAATCAAAACCAAAGGAGAGTGTAATATTTGTGACTAAGACCAAAGAATGAAGCTAATGTGTCTGTATGCATGCTTCATAAATGGACTCAGAAGTTATTTCCAAAGGGGTCCTGCAGAAGCATGTTGAGCCATAGTAAGTTCTTCACTGGTTTAAGTGGATCCTATGTCTCCAAAGCAGTCATGTTCCTGAATGTGAATTCCACGTTCCTGAAATCCTATCAATGGTGTGATTCTTTGGTAGTGATGAAAGAAGAGAGGGCTGAGAGATTTGCCTAACACGGTTATCAAATGTTTATATTGTTTATGTGATAATTAACTTGAAACTGCTTACTTGAGTTAGGGAAGCTGATAGAAGTGGGAGGTGGCTTCAGTTCCTCTTTGTTAGGTGATTATTTTGACTCATTTGTTCATGCAGCCAGCATTTGGGGCATTGGGTGTGACTGGCACTTTTCATTGCTGCAGATGCATCCATGAAACAGACATGATCTGTCTTCAAAAGACCTATAGAAGAGGCAAGTATTGAAGAGGTACACACCATGTCCAGAAGTACTGTAACTGTGTGCATGTTGGGTAGGAGATTGGCAGAGATGGCTTACTGAATAAAGGAACAGCTCAGGTAGACTTTCAGGGCCTAGTAGCCAAGTAGTACATGACTATAGCTATCAAGGTAAATGACATCACATGGGCAGACGCTGAGCTAAAAAGACAATAAAGTGAAAACAGCATAGTTTGTTAGAAAGGTTATGAACAGCCCAGTGTTTCTACAGCACAAAGTGCAAAGAAGGAATGAGAGAAGAGTCAGAAGTGTGGTGATATTAGAAAAGCATTGTTACACTATGCAGTGGGCTCATGTTTGTGCTCTATGGATGTTGGTCTTCTGACCAAAGTGAGTTGGAAAGTAACTTTGTAGTGCTGTTTTTGTTATTGTTGTTGCTGTTGACATATTCGCCAAATTTTTCCCGATCTGGGAAAATCCTTACCATTCTATTTTGAAGGTTAGTTTGACAGGGTAGAGGATTCTTGGGTTACCACTAGGTTCCTTCAACTTTCTCAAGATGATGTCTCTTTCTCTCCCCTTCTTCATGGTTTCTGCTGAGAAGTCCGAACATGTTCTTGTCTGGTTACCCTTATAGGGGACTGCATTTTTCTATCTGCTCTGATGATTTTTTCTCCTTTTTCTCAAAGTTGGATAATTTAACTACTTTATGCCTCAATGTGTTCTTCTTGGGGTTCCATCTACTTGAGGTCCTATCTGCTTCCTGAATAATTGTCTGATTCTCTTTCATAAAATTGGGGAAGTTTCTTCCAGGAATTCCCTTGGTATCTTGACTGTTAATTATTTCATTGTGTCTTGCTCAGGTAACCTGATTGTTTGAACATTGTTTTTCTTTATAGCATCTCGTTGCAGGTTTTCTTCAGCTCTTTGATTATCTTGTTTGATTGTATTTCATGTTTGTTGAATTCTCCTTGGCTATCTTCACAGTGGATGATGTGATTCTGTGCCTCTTCCAGTCTAGTGGTAAAGTCTTTTACCGTATGCTTTGCTTCTACTGTGTTTTCTTTTAACTCTTGTATTTCCCTTCAGTAAGCAGACTCCATCATCTCTATTTTTTCATTCTCTGTCTGTATTAATTCCTTCATATCCTGTATGACTTTAGGCAGCATACTGAAGATTTCTTTCTGTTGTGGCTCAAAGCCTGCTTCTTCCAGGTACATTAGTAGGTCCGGGAGTTCAGAGACATAATGCTTTGTTTCCCTTGGTTTATTGGAGTGGCTGTGGCTATGGGTTGTTGCCTGTGTGACATTTTGGTATACCTTGGCACCATTTACTGGGAGTCCGGGAGCCCTGTGTTTCTTTCTAAGGGGCTAGTAGGAATGATTCTAAGGATTACCTGGAGCCAGATGTGCTGCAGGTTCGAGCTGCATCTCTATCTCACTGGGATTAACTCTCTACCTAGGCAACGGGAGCTATCTATTTGTAGGGTGATGTGGGTGGCTCTTTCAAGTGCCAGTGAGGGGTGGGGCAGCACTCATGGACCATAGCAGGGGAGGGAAGCACTCAAGGGTCCTGTGCGCAGACCAGTCTCAAGCTCTGATCGCTAGCATTAGCACCGGGTCTGTCACAATCAGTGAGGGTGGGCTGAACACGTGCAGGCAGATCAGCATCCACGGGGACCTGAACATGGAGGCTTAAGGGGGATATGTATTTAGTTGATAAATTGATGGAGAATAGGTATTGTTGAGGTACAAGAAGCAGGCTTTAGATGTTGTGGTGGTTGGGAGGCATGATGGGTATGCTAAATCTACCAGGGTCTCTTAATAACCCTAATAATTCAGACCTTGAATTATGTTTGTTTATAACAAAAGGACCCTTTCTAATAGATTGCTACAACCTCTGAATTATCTTCCCTCAATGTAAAATCCTAGAGTAGATATAGATTATTGTTGGGGGTTCCCCTGTGAGGTGGGGCTTCTGTTCAGAAGGTGTTCGGGTTAATGAGGTCCCATGCTCACTGGCTACCTTGCCAGGGGTGCAGAAGGTCGCTGAGTAACCCTAATGTGCTTTGTCCCAATCCTGTGGCAGAGAAAGGAGTCCTGTGTTTTCTTTCCTGGAAGGTAACGTGAATAGAACAACTACCTGGAGCTAGCTTTGCTGCGAGTTCAAATTGTGTCTCTGCCTCCTTGGAGGCCAGCTCTCTGCCTAGAAACTACAGCTTTGCTTGGTGAGTTTAAAGGAGGGTATGTGGTGCTCATGTGAAGGAAACCGTTTCCAGAGGTTGTCGTGTTTGGGGTAAAGGAGGAGTGTAGCGAATCCTCCATGGTCCCTTGCCCATCTGCGTATTAGATAGGGGCGGTGTTTGGTGGTATGATGATTTACTGACTTCTGGTCTCCTAAGGTGTCAGAGAAGGGGTAAAAGGCCAGTTTAGCTTACTATTGTGTGGTTTTAACAGACTTTCAGAGCCTCTTTGTCAAGGAGAAAACTGGTAAAACCTGTTTGTAGCCAGGGTGAGGCCTTTCAGCTCAGAGTGGCTTTCCCTCTTCTGTTATGCCTTTTCATGAATTCGCTTGGGATGGCTTCCTTTCAAAGTTACCAAAAGGAACACAGCCTTGGAATGAACACTTTTTCAAAAAGGGGGCTTATAGGGTGTCCTTCAATTGTGGCTGCACCATTCTGTCCCCAGGAGGAGACGGGATTAGACTAGCTGAGTGAGTTTAGGGCACCCTGGGTCTGAGTTGTCTTGGCTAACCTCTTGGGTCCTCTCCTGGGGAGCTCCCTAGGTTGTGGTTATCTGCCTCTGCCAAGCAAATAGCCTAGTGGCTCTCTGATTGCAGCAAGTCAGTTTCTAATTAGTGAAGTGGGTGAGAAGAGGTAAGGGGGTGTCTCCTGCAGTTGCTCTGTTTCTGGGTGGGGAGGGGAGGTACAAAACCTTTGAATTCATGAGTGTAGAGGGAAGAAGAAAAGGAACTCCGAAGTGAGATATTGTGGTTAGTTTTTGGAGGCCTGGGATTATGACCACCCTTGGACAGCACTCTGGGGACATTTGGATCTAGGGCACTGGATGGGTGGTGGATGCTGTCCCACAGGACCCACCGCCATGGGGAAGCTGTGGGAAGACCTGGGGAGCTAGGAGCTCCACTGCCAGCTTCGAACTGTGGGGGTAAGCTGAGTCACAGATCGAGTTCACTAGGATTCCATTTCTAGCACCTGTTCTCCCAATATTGGCCTCATTACCTCTTAATTTTCTGATCGAAGGCCAGGAGCACCCGGTGGGTGAGTCTACCTTAGGGGACTCTGTGTTAGACAAGGTTCTTCAGAGTGAAATAACCAGATTGCTAATAATTTTATATGTATATTTATACAATTAGATAGCTATATAACACAAGAAATGAACAGTTAAATTATATACAGATTGATATATAACAAAAGAAATGAACAGTTAAAGTATAAAGCAGTACAAATGGATCTGTGAAACTTACTCCCTTGAGACAGCTGTGAGACACTAGCAGTCCTTCCAAGTCTTGAGGGCCACCAGGTAGTCCTCTGTAGAGAGATTCAGGCTATCCGGGCATAGGCAGCAAACAGCAAGGCAGATCACCAACAGTCAGCCAGTTACCAACACTCAGTCCCCAGCTCAAGAGACATAAATTCCAATCGTGTGGTCTTAAAGGGACCTCAACTTACAGCGACATGGTTCACAAGCTAGATGTCCCACAGGTAATGTAGCCTGTCAATTGAGGCACAGAACAAGCAAGGCAGCCACACACTGGTCCGATGATCAAAGAGTGAGAGACAAGAAAGGCGAGGCTAGCCAAGCCACTTATCTCTCTGCCCTTCAATTAATCCCAGTGTGTTTATTGGCCAGGCTGGCACAATAAACTAATTACCACAGACTCCATCTTGATTCCTTGACTCTTTTTTTGTTTACTAACTCTAGGCCTGTGAACATTTCATTATATTTGACTTTGTCTCCTCAAGTGCCCTTTGAAATGCAAGCTTCAGAGTCTCTTTGGATATCTATTTTGATATGTTCTTTCTGTCTTGTATTTTTAACGACTTTTTGTTTTCTTCAAGAATGATATTCTTAATGTCTTCCCACAAATCATCAGGTCCTCTGCCATTAGTGTTCAAGGCAGCAAATCTGTTCTTAAGATGTTCTCAAAATTCAAGTGGGATATATTCGAGATTATATTTTGGCTCTTGTAGACTTAAAATTTTTCTTCAGCTTTAACTTGAACTCATACATGAGCAACTGGTGGTCTGCTCTACAGGTTACCTCTGTCCTGGTTTTAGCTGCTGATATTAAGCTTTTACATGGTATCTTCCCACAGATGTTGTCAATCTGATTTCTTTATATTCCACCTGGAGAAAGCCATGTATGTAAGTGCCTTTGTGTTGTTGAAAGTGGGTATTTAAGATGAAGATGTCGTTGGTTTTACACAATTTTATCATGCAATATCCAGCATAATTTTTTTCACCAAAGCCATGTTTGTTTTTTCCCAACTACTATTCCTTCCTCTCTATTTCCAGCTTTTGGATTCCAATTATCAATAATTATCAATGTGGCACCAGGGGTATGTAAAATATGCTATACATCCTAAAGCAATCACTAAAATAAAAAATAGTTCTAGTGAAGAATCTAACAAAGAAAATAAATGGAATAGATATATTCATATATTCAAACGAAAACAGGTAAAGAGGCAAAGTTAGAAACGGTACAAACAGGGAGGAAAAAAATAGCAAGATGCTAGATTTAAGCTAATCCATCAACTAGAGTCACATTGAAGATAAATGATTTAAACACTCAACAATCCAGCAGAAATTTAAGGCTAACTCAGAAAGGTGACTCATCTATATCTTACCTAGAAGGAACACCTAAAATAAATTTAAATTGTACAGCTAAAGACTCAATAGACCCAATAGTTTAAAAATGAAAAAATATATACTATAGTAACCATCATGAAAATAAGCTGACAAAACTAACAAATCCACAAAGTCAGTTGAAATATGTTACTTGAAAATTTAATCAGTCAGGTAGGGCGTGATCAAGGGTAATGTAACCAAGAGGAATTACTGAAAACAAATGAAGACTGAACATGATAGTGGGACAAGAGGAAACTCAAAGGAAATACAGTAAAGAGCTAGGAGTCAAAGGTCATTTATAGAGGCCTAAATAAAGCCATGTACATATGCAAATATATTTATATATGAGGATGGGTGAAATAGATCTATGTGCATATATTTATAGGTTTAGTATTAAGGTAGCAGAAGGACATTGGGCCTCCACCCAATGAAAGAATACTTTCTATTATTAAATTACCATTCTATGATGCTCACCTTTCAAACACAACAATTGAAGACAAACTGCTGAATAAGCAAATGTGGCGAAGAAAGCTGATGGTGCCCGACTATCAAAGATATAGCATCTGGGGTCCAAAAAGCTTGAAAGTAAACATGCGGCCATCTAGCTCAAAAGCAACAAAGCCCCCTTGGAAGAAACACACCAGCCTGTGTGATCATGAGGTGCTGAAGGGATCAGTTATCAGGCATCAAAGAACAAAAAATCATATCATTGTGTGCTCACCTACCTGATACGATCACTGAAGACAAATGGGTGCATAAGCAAGTGTGGTGAAGAAAGCTGATGGTGCCCAACTATCAAAAGAAATAGCGTCTGGGGTCTTAAAGGCTTGAAGGTAAACAAGTGGCCATGGAGCTCAAGAAAGCAACAAAGCCCACATGGAAGAAACACACCAGTCTGTGCAATCACAAGCTGTTGAAGGGATCAGGTACCAGGCATCATTAGAACAAAAAATCATATCATTGTGCATGAGGGAGGGAGTACGGAGTGGATACCAAAGCACATCTGTAGGCCACTGGACATCCTCTTACAAAAGGGTATCCGGGAGGAGACAAGCCAGTCAGGGTGTGATGTAGCAAAGATGAAACATACAAATGTCCTCTAGCTCCTAAATACTTCCTCCTCTCCTACTATCATGATCCCAATTCTACCTTAAAAATCTGATTAGACCAGAGAATGTGCACTGGTACAGACAGAAAATGAAAACACAGGGAATCCATGGTGGATGATCCCTTCAGAACCACAGGTGTGAGTGGGGATACTGGGAGGGTGGAATGAGGGTGGGTTGGAAAGGGGGAACTGATTACAAAGATCTATATAAAACCTCCTCCCTGGGGAACAGACAACAGAAAAGTAGGTGAAAGGAGACGTCAGACAGGGCAAGATATGACAAAATAATAATTTATAAATTATCAAGTGTTCATGAGGGAGGGGGCAGTGGGGAGGGAGGGGAAAACTGAGGAGCTGATGCCAGGGGCTTAGGTGGAGAGCAAATGTTTTGAAAATGATGAGGGCAATGAATGTACAAATGTGCTTTACACAATTGATGAATGTATGGATTGTGATAAGAGTTGTTTGAGCTCCTAATAAATTATTTAAAAAATTAGTCAGTAGCAACACTTTTTGATTTACGCTCATATTTTCTAAAAATATAAGATGTTACAGTGAATGGGAAGCACTATCCAAGTAAGAAAATATGACAATGTTTATATATAAGACCATCCTAGCTGAACTCTCTTTAAAATAGTCCTGAGCAAAACTCTAATAGGTCTTTTATAGAGCATAGAAAGCTGGTACAAGCTGGCTAAAACAATAGGCTCAAACCTAACAATAATTATAAGAATGGGGCAGGACTGTGCAGTATTTCATTCTACTGTACACACTTTCACGATGAGTCAGAACTGCATCAATGGCATTGAACAGCCACAGCATATAGAAAAACAAAGGCTCAGAAATAGTTAAGCTTCTATAATGATCAAGAATAAGAATGTGGAAGGCAGGAGAATTGCAGGAATTGATCAAACAGGTATCGACTCTCTTAATACTACAGTAACTAAAACAGTATGGTTGTGATGCAAAGAAAATTATAGACCAATTAAATAGTATAGAAAATTCAGCACAAATTTGGGAATATATTAAAGTTTAATTTATGACCTAGCTGGAAGGGCAGATGAAGAGAAAAAGGACAGCCATTGGATATTCTTATGCAAAAAAAAAACCCAGATCTTTACCTCAAATCATATGCAAAATTAATTTTACTGCCATCAGTAACTATAATGTGAGAGGAAAGCAAAAAAATTAAAAGGTGTGGTAGTTCCACAATTTCATGTCAACTTGAGAAAAGAATGAAGGGGTAAAGTCTAGCCTGTCAATCAGGTCACAGACTGATCTCTCTTTATGGGTGCGACCTTCTGATGAGGATTCTCGAAATTTCCTCTCTTTTCATTCTGCCATCAGAAGAGGTGGGCCACTCTCTCTCTCTGTGCTACACCTTCCTGTAGAAAATCCACATGGAGCCACGCTGATGGCAGCCAAATCCCTGGAGATTTGTCCTCTGCCATTGGATCCACAGGACTTTCCACCACTGGCCTGTTATTATCCTGTCTTAAGCATCACTGCATGTGCTGTGTCTGCCTGAAGAGGAATTCATAGGTTAAGACCAGGCATATGGGTTAATATCAAACTTAAGGACTTGATCTGGACTGGACTGGACTGGATGCTTTATTGCTGCATAATTACTTCTTGATATAAAGTTCTCTCTTACACATAAATGAGTGTCAATGAATTTGTTTCTCTGGTCACCCCGGTCTAACACAAAAGGCAATATAGAAAAAAAATCTTTTTTTTTAATTCTCATAAACAAAAGAAAAATACCTTTATAAAGTTCAAGGGGATGAGGTTAAAACTTCTCAGTTACATATCTTCTTGTGCATTCATTCTCTTAATCCCTCCTTTTTTGGCAATTTGACCCCGTGAGGGAAAGCAGTGAGCAGAGAAAGGGGAGATAAGTCACCGGAGATCTTATGAAAATCACTGAGGACTTTCAGGGAACCAAACCAGAATCTTCAGCATTATATTATTTTCAAATAATTACAGCTGCCCAGAAAGCAGCCACAGTGAATGTGCAGTGACTGAAGAATGTGTATGAAGCAACAGAAAGCTAGACAAGCATTGGCAAGAACAAATAGCCTTAGGCTCTAAGAGCAGAGAGACAGCCTGATAGACATGGTTTTATCAAAGTGCCATCTGAAAACTATGTGACACTAAAATACTGGTCATTTTCCTTTGGTCTTTATTTCCATTTATTCTTTTTTTATTTACTCTTCAAATACATCTTTCACATGAATACCTAAATAAAAATGTTGCCATTTTAAATTTCATGTAGCAGAATTTTTATACTTTTAACAGTTTTATCACATTTTTCACTATGACAAATCTTTCTGTTCATTTTGGATTGAGAAAATATGGACCGGTCCCGCAGTACTCCTGATGGGCATATGCCTTAAAGAAATCAAAGTCGTAACATGAACAGAATGTACACTTCTTTGTTCATTCCAGCACTGTTCACAATAGGAAGAAGTTGGAAATAGTCCAACTTCCCACCAGTAGAAGAAATAGATAAAGACCTGAGGGTACAGACACACAATGGAGTACTGTGCTGCATTAGTCTGGGTAGGCTAGAGAAACAAAATGTATAGACACTCAAGTGTGTATTAGAAAGAACTTTATATTCAAGAGCAATTGAATCTTGAGAAAAACATCCCAGCCCAGTCCAGATCAAGTCTATAAGTCCCATATTAGCCCATATGTCTGATACCAACCTATAAAGTCCTCTTCAGACTCATAAATCACATGCAATGGTGCTAAATACAAGAAATTTACAGGACAGTGGGGTGAGATGTCTAGTGGATCCAGTAGTGTTGCAAGCATCTCAGGACTGACATGGGTCTCCACATGATTCCTCCAGCTCAGGGCACTAGAATACCTCCATGTATCTTGTCAGTTGCAATGCCACTCAGGGAGTGAACTTATGTCCCTCCTCTAGTGAGCTATTTATCTCCTTAGCGCCTCCAAATGAGATCATCAAGCTGTGACCTGCTTGACAGGCTAAACTCCACCCCTTCACTCTCAGTCCCAAATTGACAACAGATTCTGTAACTACCACATTTGCATTGCTGGGGGAAAAACAAAACAAAACACTCATGAAACCACGGAACACCTCATGACATGGTTGGATTGGAGAACATAATACTGAGAAGTTAGCCAATCACAAAAGGCTAAGTAGTGTGTGAGACCACTACTAAAAGGATAAACATGAAGACAACTACAAATGGGAACTGACTTTAAGGATTACCAAGGGAGGAAGGGCAAGGGTGAAAGATGAAACAATGAGCTAAAAGACGGACAGATATAGAACTGGGTGAAAGGAGGAATAGAGTTCTACAAGAAGGATAAGGGAAATTGGGGAAGCTGGAGTGGAAAAGAAAGGGGATGGTATCGATAAGTAGTTTAAACTGTTCAATGCAGAACTGATAGTCTGAAATGTCACCACCCCTCACCTAATTCACAATTTTAAAAAATCATTAAAAGGAGAGTGTATGGGAGGGAGCAGAGCAAGATGAAGTGGGTACTTCTATGCACCACCCACATGTACCTCACCTTACCCTACCCTCACTCACCCACACTGCCCACTTCCTATTACCTCCCCCCCCACCCCCACAGGAACTAACTCATGGGACCAGCACAGATTGTGGTCGCACCAATCTGGGTGACAGCAGAGGTGTTGGGGGGTCAGGATGAGTCCAGAAACCTTGGCGAGGCAAGAACAAGAGCAATACAGAAAGAACTGAGAACCCACTTTCTAACATCTGAAGCATATGAGGAACATGTAGACCAATTGTTCAATGGTGTACACAGATTGACTTTGGGAGTTTGCAGGCCTAGTAATTGGTAGGCAAGAAAGAGACACCAAGGTGCTATGGGAGAGTACGGCTGAATCTCACTGATGCCAGGAATGGATGGGCATTAGGACTTGGAAGAAGTGCAACTCCAGCAGGGACAGCAATGACTAACTGTCCACAGCAAGTTCCTTGAGAGAATCTGTGGAGGGGTGCTCTGGAGAGAAAGGAAGAGAGAGCTGCACAGGAAAGCAGAGCTGTATATCTGTACCCAGCTACATGCCATGCTGCTCACCCCACACAGGCGTGTTAAGTGGCAGAGATCAAGCAACAAAATGATAACTGTAGCAACAAAATGCTCAGAGACCAAAGGGTGTCCTCTAGTGTGTCTCAGGATAAGATGGAAGCACCACCTTTTAAAGTATATAATTTAGAGGCTATGCTGAGAAACACTATTTAAAATTTTTTCCCATTTTTGATGAATAGAAGTTCATATTATTTTGTAGCAATACTTTTTGACTTACCCACATATTTTAACTGTTATAGATATGCTAAACATTGTTGCAACTCTAAGTTGTGGGCTATATCGGTTCATACTCTCGGTGCTGTGGAGGCAATTCTCACTCCTAGTGACTTATAAGGAAAGTAGAACTGCCCCTAGGGGGTTTTGAGACTAAACCTTTTTTTAATTAAAAAGATAATTTTATTAGGGGCTCTTACCACTCTTATTGATGTACCATCAATTGATGTACAATCCATGCAGCAATTGTATCAGGAATATTTGTATTCATGTTGCCTTCATTCTTTTCTAGACATTTACTTTCTATTGAGCTCTTGGTATCAGCTCCTCTTTTTTCCATCCCTCCCCCCCACCCTCATGACCCCTTGATAGATTATAAATTATTATTATTTTCATATCTCACACCGACCTCTGTCTCCCTTTCCCTTTGGTTTCTGTTGTTTTTCCTCCAGGAGGTGGGTGTGTGGTTATGTGTTGGTCATTGTGATAGGTTCCCCCTTACTTCCCTCCTCTCCCCACCTTCTCCCTACCCTTCTGGTATAGCTATTCCCATTCCTGTTCCTGGACTCCGTGTGTGCGTCGTGATTTCTTATCTCTTATCTATACCTGTGTACATGCTCTGGTCTAGTCTGAAGTGCAAGGCAGCACTGGGGTCATGATAGTGGGGGGTGTGGAAACCTCAAGGAACCAGAGGAATATAGTGTGTTTCATGGATGCTTTATTACACCCTGGTTGTAAACCTTTACAGGAGAAAAAAACCTCATCTTTCTCCCAGTGGCAGCAGGTGGGTTTGAACTACTGATGGTAACACTTAGTGCTTCCTAAGAAATCATCAAGACAAAACACACAGAAAAATAGAAAAAAGCAAGAAGGATTATCACAAGAAACAGCCAAACACTAATAAAAGCAGACAAATCACAATAAGAACACAAAAACAAAAAATGGGAAACATTCAGAAAATAAATAACAAAGTGAGATAGATACTTTGTTTCCACTAATAACCATAAATGTAAATGCCTTAAATACCCATGAAAAAGGTAGAGTGGTAGAGCAGGTGGCCAAGAGCCTCAGAAACAGGATCCATCCTCTTGCTGTCTGTGAAAAACACAGTAAGTATATTGTACTTAAATAGAAGTACAAAAAATCAAAACCCAAAACTATTCTCCTCCAGTGTTATAGATATTTATTAGGAATAGGCCACATGCTATACACAAAACAAGCCTCTAAAAATTTTTAAATGAAATATAAAGTCATTTTTTAACATAATAGTATGGAAATAGAAATGGAAAATGGAAAAAAATAAGGATAAATAAATAAGTAAATAAATAAATAAATAGATAGATAGAAACTACTCCATTACTTATAAAAACTACTGGGTCATACAAGAATCAAAAGTGAGACGCAAAATCCTTAAAATCAAATGATGAAAACACAACACACCAAAGCCTTTGGGATGCATCAAAAGCAATATTCAGAAGGAAATTAATAGCAATAAATACATTTTTTAAAAGGAAAGATATGAAATCATTAATGGAAACTGATAACTTGAGCAAGTATAAAAGAAAGGAAAAGAGCTACTGGGGAAAAAAAGATCAGAAATTAAATAGAATCTAGAAAAACAATTTTAAAAATTGAGAAACCCAAGTTAGTGTTTGAAAAATGTCAACAAAATAAACAAATCAGTAACTAGATTGACAAATGAAAAGATATAACCAAAGGAGCTATAATCACAGAGAGGCATATAACCAAATTCAGAAATTCAACTGTTGGTTTTACTTATCTAACAGAAATAAAGATCATTACTGATTACAATCCTAGAAACATACTACCTATTCAAGCTAGCATAAAAAGAGGTAGAAATTTTAAATAGGCATATTACAGAAAAAAATTAGACAACAGAAACCAATTTTTGTGTTAGCTGCTCTTGTTTTGTTTTTAAAGCCAAGGACAAAGGAATGCCCTTGAAAGGGGAAATGGGGGTGGGACTCCACTAAGTATCCAGTGAAAAGTTACCACCATTCCTTCTTTGCAATGTTAAGGCACTACTGAAAACTTTCTATAGCAATGATATAGCAAAACACTAAAACAGAGACTTCACATGATAAAAGAGAAGATAAAAAGAGAAGGAAAGAAAAAATGAAGGGAGAAGAAAAAAAGAAAACAAAAGAAAGAGGAAGGGATGAAGGAAAGATAGGAAGACAGAGAGATGAGCAGGCAGACAGAAGAGAAGTAGAGACACAAAATGTCAACAAGAATCTGTTAGAAAAACCAATCATTGCAGTCCACCACATAGATTAAAAAATGAGGAAAAATACCCAATATGATCATGTGAAGTGATGCAGAAATATAATTTGACAAAACACCTTTCCTGATAAAAACTCTCAGCAAAATATGAATAAAAAGGTCATTTCTAATATAATTTAGGGCATCTATCCAAACAACAGCCTATGGTGTACTCAATGGAGGAAGTCTAAGAGCCTCCCTTTTATGAATGAGAACAAGAAAAGGATGCCAATGACCACCACTCTTATTCAGCATTGTACTGAACATTCTAACAGTAGCCATATGAAGAAAAGAGAAATTAAAGTATTGAAATGAGAAAGGAAGGAGCTAAATGATCTCTAGTTGCAGATGACATGAAGCTGTACTTGGAAAAAACATAGTTCCACAAGGAAACAGTGAACGCACGTACAGAAAAATAGCAATGTGGTAGGGTGTAAGATATGGTGGGCCTCCTCTCTTCATTAGCAAATACTACTCTGAAAAAGAACTTCAGAAAATAGTATAATTTACATTTACCCCCAAATCAGTAAAATACCCAAGAATGAACCAACTTTGGGACATAAAGGTTTATATAATGGAACTGTTAGGCAGCTTAGCTTAGGGAATTGGGAAGTCCATTTACGCATGCCCAGGAGAGCCAGCAAATGACAAAGCTGGATTTTCCCGCCAGTAGGTGGAGATGGGCGTTACACCTGGAGCAGCCCACCTGGGCCAGGTGACTGCAATTCAGCCAATGGGAACGACCTGGGGTCGTTCACCACGTCTCCCCCGGGAACCCTTAAGAAGGCAGGAACCGAGAGGGAGACGGTCTTGCTTGGCTGGTCTGGTCGTCTTCCTGGGAGGAGAGAGATCCTTGTGTGACCTGGGGCAGTTTCTGCCAGGCCGCATGGTCAAAGGAATCCCAATGGTGCCGCATAAAACCTGAAACTTCTTTTAACTCTCATTAAATTCACTTGGATCACGAGCCCGGCTTCGGCGTGAAATCTTTCTCGCGTGGAGCCAAGGACCGAGTCTGAAATTTAGGACGGAGAGAGAGACCATACAGAACCTATAAAACACTACCACAAGAAAATAAAATCGAGCTATACAAAATGGAAAGATTCCTATACTCATTCATTGGAAGACTGTCAAATCTACCTAAAGTGATTTATAGGTACAACACGATCCCAGTGCACATCAAAACTATATTCTGAACTTCATATAGAAAGAAAGGAAACCCCCCAAAGCAAATGCAATATTGAAGAAAAGGAATCAAGTGTGAAACCTCTCACTCCTGGATATGCAAACATACTGTACAGTCACCATAACCAAAAGTGCCCGGACAAATACACCAGTGGATTGAATTGAGAACTCAGATGTTAGCCTGTAGGAAACAGAAGGATTTCTCCCAAATTGTCTCCCCCAAATATATGCCAAAAATAGCTGCTGCCAATGACTATATACTTGGAGGTCATCTGAAGTAGATCAGGAGTTATTCTCCCTAAGGGTTATCAGCCACCCAGTGCAAGCAGTTACCATTGTTTATTCCACAACAAGTAGTTGGATAGTAGTTGACTGTTTCCATGTAGGAGACCCCAGAGCGGTGGTCAAGCCCACTCAAGGGTGACCAAGGTTAGTCCACCATCATGAATCTGGGGTCCGCCCATCTTGTCAAATGTATACCTCTAGTACCTCCCATTCCTGTGTGCACACCCTTAGCTCATCCCTTCCTGTTACACTTATGCCTATCGTACAGCCCCTTCCTATGATGTGCATGCCTATTGTACTGCCCCTTCCTGTGCCGTGTGGTTACCTGTAATCACGCCCCCCTAAAAAGTTAGAACCTTTGGTTAGCAATAAAGTGGGACTCTCTACTCCTCTCGCTCCCGGGCTCCCCCAGAGGACCACCAAGCGGGGTTGAGGTAAGCATGCTGCCGTGAATTGTGTCTGACTCCATTACTTCCATCTCTCTTCTATCTCTCATGCTCTCTATGACTTCACTTTAATCTTCACTTATTATCACCATACCATTGAGCCCACCGGACCAATGATGATTTGTTGTTTCCCCCACATTAGCCCCTCTATGGACAACTGATTTTCAACAAAGGCTTAAAGTCCATTTAGTGGGGAATAAATAGTCTCTAAGAAATGAATTCTAAAGAAAAATCAATCAGGGCTTATACTACACATGGTATTCAAAAACTAATGGAAATAAAACAAAGGCCTAACTGTTAACCCCAAATCAAGAAATTCCTGAAAGAAAACTTAGGAAGAAAACTATAACCTCTAACTTTTAGAAAAGTGCAATAGTGAACAATGCAACAAATTCATAAGCACAGACAACAAAAGTTTTATAAATGAAACCTCATAACAAGACTTTTTCAAAGGAATAAATACCCAACCTGTGCACTAGGAAACAATTTTCAGAAACAGCTTATCTGACAAGGACCTAATCTCTAAAATATATAAAAACTTACAACAAATCAACAATAAAAATATAAACAATCCAACCACAACATGGACTAAAACCATGGACAAAATTTTTACCGAAGACAACATCCATGCAGTCAAGAAACATATGAGAAGATATTATTAGAGAGATGCAAATCAAGACTACAATGAAATATTGTGTCCCAGCTAAAATGACAATGATATAAAAGAAACAAAAAATCAATAAATAGTTAAAAAGAAATGTTAGCAAGGATGTGGGGAGATTGGAATTCTTGCAAATTTTTGACTGCAAAATGGTACACCCACTATGAAAAGTAATATGCTTTCTAAGAACCTATAAATAAAACGACCCTATGAGGAGCCTTGCCATTCCCAAGTATCTATCCTGCCACTGACATTGAGTGGATTCTGATCCATACATAAGCTACGTGTGCTTTCTGAGACTGAATCTTTACAGGAGCAGATAGTCTTGTCTTTCTCCTGTGAGGGGCTGTGGGTTTAAACTGCAGCCCCATACCTAGAACACAGCAAAACCAGTGCCCCATAAACCCAAACGCACTGCTATGGAGTTCATGCCTGTTACAGGCCGGGATAGGACTACCTGTGAGCTTCTGAAGCTGTAACTCTTTATATGGGAGTAGAAAGCCTTGTGTTTTTCCCACAGCTGGTAGTTTCAAACTGCTGACCTGGAGGTTAGCAACAGCCAATGCTCCATGGAGACCTAAAAGTAATAATACCTAGGTTCCTTGTTGCTTTATACACAATTTGGAAATAAAAGGACCCAATTAAAGTGAATGAATAAACAAATTGTACATATATAGAGCCCAATATTCATCTACAATTATTAGAAATAATTAGATCCCATAGAGTTGTTTCCATAGGAGAAGCATGGGGCTTTCTACTCCCTTAATGAGTTACAGTTTCAAAACCTGACAGGGGCAGTCTACCCTGTCGCGTAGGGTGACTATGATTCAGCATCAACTAGATTGCAGTGAGTTTGAGCTTACCGAGGGCCCCACCTCATTTCTGACCTATATAAACATCATGAAAATGTGCACGGCCATGTGCCATACTCACAATTCTTACTGTTTTGGGGTCCACACATCACCTACCCTGTCAATTAATTTTGTTGAGGTTCCTAGTGCTTGTCACTGATCCTCTACTTTACCAAGCATGAGGCCCTTCTCCAAGAGATAGTCCGTCCTAATAGCATGCCCAAAGTACATCAGATAAAGTGTCACAATCCTTACTTCTGAAGAGCATTCTATCTGCACATATTTCAAGACCGATTTGTTTGTATTTCTGGCAGACCACAGTAATTTTAATAATATTTGTCAAAACTGTAATTCAAATTTATTTATTCTCTAGTTTTCTTATTCATTTTCTATCTTTCACATTCAAATACAGCTACTGAAAATACAGTAGCTTGGGTCAAGTGCACCTGAGTCCTAAAAGTTACATCTTTGCTCTACAACACTTTAATAGGTCTTGTACACAAAGTTTGCCTAATGCAATATGTCATTTGATTTCTGGACTGTGGTTTCAGTGAACATGGATTGTGAATCCAAGGAAATCAAAATCCTTAACAACTTCAGCTTTTTCTCCATTTATTATGATGTTGCCTGTAGATTTATGAGCACTTTCGTCTTCCTTACATTAATATGTAATCTATACTAAAGGCTTTTGTGTTTGAGTTTATCAAAGTTACTTCAAATTCTCTTCACTTTCAGCAAACAAGAGGGGGTCATCTGCATACCATAGGTTGTTAATTAGCTTTCCTTTGATTCTGATACAGAGTTATTTATATAGTCCAATCACTCAGATTTTTTGCTAACCATACAATTTGAATGAGTATGGTAAAACAACACAACCCTGAAACATATTATACTTATTTTAATCCACCCAGAACTCCCTTGATCTGTGTGAATGACTTCCTCTTAGTCCATGGATAGCTTCCATATGATTACAATTAGGCATTCTGAAATGCCCATTCTTCTTAATGTTATCCAAAATTTTCTCTGGTCTACATAGTTGGATGCATTTTCACAGTCAATAAAACACAAGTAAACATATTTCTGGTGTGCTGTGCTTTTAGGCAAGATTCATCTGACATCCGCGCTGATATCAGTTGGTTCTATATATTGGTAAAGGTAAATACGAATGTGGGATAAAGAATACATATCTTTACTGAAGACATAAATAGATACTCCTCAGACATAACAAAACCCCTGCCGCATTGGCTTTCAGCATTTTAAAGCTTAGAATCAGTTTCATAAGACAACCTAGTCCCTTAGAATAACAAATAGAACAAAAGTCCTGATCTACACCTTGTGAACTGAGTAGCATCTGGAGTCTTAAAAACTGTAAGTTGCTGTGTAAGATACAATTCGGGGTCTCTACTCAATGGCAGTAAAAACAGTAAAAAAGGTAATCAAAAGTTCAGAGAGGAAATAAGTCTATACAGCCTCACCTACCCTGAGAGCAGAACTAGAGAGCGCCTAGCTACCACCACTCACCATTCTGAATGCAATCACCAAAACCCGAGCTAGGATTTGAGAAAAGTGTGGAGCAGAACTCAAATCCTTATTTTAAAAGCTAGACACATCGGGGTAGTAGAGAACGGGGAGCTTCTTGAAAACATTGCCCAAAGATACGTTTTAACCCTAGAACTCAGTCCCTCTCCTTCGACTACCTTTTAGCAAAGTAGCAGAGTAGAATACAAAATAATGGAAATTACCTGTAAGATCTGCGATCGATTTAAAAAAGCATCAGTATAAAACCCAAAGTGCAACAGTTACCCTAAAGCAAATGTGAATAATAGAGGTCAGAGGAGAGGAAATGAGCAGAATGCAATGAGAGAGAATGTGAACACACTGTGATAAACGTAACTGATGCCGCCGACAAATTGTGTGCGAAATGGAAATGGGAACCTAATATTCTGTATAAACTTTTGACAAAACTCTATAAAGTATTATTTTAAAAACAGAAATAAAATAAAGGAAATCTGCCTTCTATCTCCTATTAAGGTCTGTCTTAAAGGTGATGATAAACTTTAAAAAGCAAAAACCACGATGAGGGATAGACCTCTCACCCAGAGGGGGAGCATCACAAACAGCTTCCAGGGGCTGTGGTGACCGCGCTGATGCTGCCGGGAAGAGTTGAAAGGCCCGTGGCAACGTGAACTGAGAGACTGCTGCCATCACAAAGAAACCTAGGGGAAGGGGAAAACACGAGATCATTTGTGAGCTAAGGAAAAACTTCTTACATATGACATAATATAGAGTGTATTCATACAGACTGCATTCAAAGCCCAACTTTGCCAGGTAACCTGTTTATTGTTGGCTTTGAGTTGAGGGACCTCTTATCTTTGAAACAAAGATAAAGATTGTAAAAACAGAAATCGTATGTTCAAAATGGCTGACACAAAAAAGATGAATTGCCTTCACAATCTTTTCTTCACATTATTAGCCAATTTCAAAGCATTTGGTAGCTAATAGCCTATCTTTTACTCAGTGATTTGCTTTGCCACACTGCTTATTAAAATAGCGTTTGTATGTGAATGGGTTTGCTTCAGGATTTGACATCTTGTTCCATTTGCCCATTTTCTATCCCTGCACCATTACTCTACATATTTCAATCATTTTAACTTTGTATCTGGGCAAATCCTGGTTCTACAAAATCATCTTGAATATGTGTAATGGGTCCTGTTTTCCAATGATGATTATGCACACACACACACACACACACACGATATTCCATGCCTTATACATTTCTTACACTGTTACGGATATTCCTTTTGAGAGGTGGAATATATGTTTCCTGCCCTTGAATCTAGATTGGGTTCTGCTGCATCCACTGAGACGGTGAAACTGATACATTTGTGTCTTTTCAGACAAGATTATAAATGGACTTGGCATCTGTCTAGTTCTCATAGAGAACATGCCTTTGAAGCCGGTAGTTAACATCTTAGAGGCTCAGTTTCCATAAAGTGGCTATTCATCAAAGAACCCCACCAATATTCCCAGCCTGGAGACCAAATATGTGAGTGAATGGCTTCAGAACATCCCAGCCACATTCCAAGTGCAGTCCAGAGTACAGAGTGATGAGTGAAATAAATGTTTTTAACTACTAGATTTGGGAGTGGCTTGCTTTGCAGAAGCAAAGGGAGGAGTGGACTCTCAGGTTGTTTTCTGCCTCCAGAAGTTTTGTTATTTTGATTGACATTTCCTGGGTAAACTGTAACCAAGTTGATGGTTTGTTATTTTTTTGTCTAGTCCTTGGCTGAAATCTATCTTATTTTTCTATCTTAGGAATCTTGCAGAAATGGATCTGTTTACTATGAAAATTGAGTTTCCTTCAGGACTACTAGTTTTCGATCCCTCTAGGACAATGGTTCTCAGCCTTCCTAATGCCATGACCCTTTAATACAGTTCCTCATGTTGTGGTGACCCCCGACCACAAAATTATTTTCATTGCTACTTCATCACTGTAATTTTGTTACTGTTATGAATCGTGATGTAAAGATATGATATGCCAATGTATTTTCCTTTCTTTAACATTTCATTAGGGACTCATACAACTCTTATCACAATCCATACATATACATACATCAATTGTATAAAGCACATCTGTACATTCTTTGCCCTAATCATTTTCTTTTTTTAAATATCTTATTAGGGGCTCATACAACTCTTATCACAATCCATACATATACATACATCAATTGTATAAAGCACATCTGTACATTCTTTGCCCTCATCATTTTCAAAGCATTTGCTCTCCACTTAAGCCCTTTGCATCAAGTCCTCTTTTTTCCTCTCCCTCCCTACTCCCCCCTCCCTCATGTGCCCTTGATAATTTGTAAATGATTATTTTGTCATATCTTTCCCTGTCCAGCGTCTCCCTTCACCCCCTTTGCTGTTGTTGTCAGATGTATTTCCATTGTTATAAATTGAGCATCACTAAAGCATAGTGATTAATCACAAAAACAATATGTAATTATACATTGTGAACTATTTATTTCTAATGACAAATAAATGAAATTTTGTCTTGAAGCATGGTGTAGCACGGGTACAGTCTTCCTGCAGGGTACTCGTATGTGGGCGTCTCTGCATGTGGGTGGACCTGCCTGAAGATGGATAGAGAAGTGTCTGGGTTCCTAAAACCATGGGAAATATATATTCCCATGGTCTTAGGCTACCCCTGTGAAAGGATCATTCGACCTCTAAAAGGGTCGCGACCCACAGGTTGAGAACTGCTGCTCTAGGAGGACCGAGTCTCACTATTTACAGAGAGTGTATCTTTGAGCCAACAAGCCCCATGAGGTTTTCTGAGGCAAAGAAAAGGAGGGAAGCAGCAGAAAACAGAGTGAGAAGAGAACCTTCTAAAAGCGCAGTAAGGCAAGTTAAAGGTGGTAAGGACAAGACAGCAAGAGGCCTGGAAGAGACAAACATCAGGCCTGGAAGTGCCCTGGGGCAAATTCGGTGACAGCAGAAAGCTACTGTGGGAAAGAAGATTCGAGATCTGAGCAAGCTTCTATAGGGGCTGTGACCTGGAGAGTAGAGATGGACGTGAGAAGGCTGATGGCAGGAAAGCCAAGGCCGAGAAGAGGCACACATCTGAGAGGGGTGTTCATGCCCAAGAAAGAAAGGCCTGCCTGCTTACAAGTCTGCGTGGGACGTCCAGCATGGAAGAAGGGAACGATGTGCTCTCAGCTACTGACTCTGCATACCTCCTTCCCGACGCTGATATCCTAATGTCAAGAGTTGTGGCCTGTTCTCTCCACGCTTATTGTGACTCCCAAGTTCTGGTCTGCTATTTCCTCAGTCAACTACATAATAACGACTCGAGTCTGTCAGCAATGTATTGTTGAATACTGAAGATAGCTACACAGTACTGTAAAGAGAATGACTGTATCAGAAATGGGGGAAACGTCAGAGACTAGATGGACATCCAATCTCCACCCTTCTAGGCACCAGCTGCGTAATGATCCTGATTCTTAGTCTCTGGAATCTAGACAAGTACAAATGCTATTCTGTACTTCTAAAATATCTTTGTAGCCTGTTTCTAGCTTATTTTATTTTTGTTTGATTTTCCTAAAGAGATTCCATCAATGTTTATATGAAGTTGTTTTCTAGTATTTACTTTAATTTCCTAATGAATCAGGGTGGATTTATTTTTAGTTATTCCTTTCATGGTGTCTTATTCAGACATAACAAGGCTACTTCCTCACCTTACACAACACCAGAACATGATCACTTTAATTGGTATTACAACTTCATGTCCTAAGTACTACCAACAATAATTACATTGTCCATGCTGAGGACTAATAGAACAGATTTTAAGGGCTTTCCATTATGGGTATCAGATTTAATTTTAATTTTGAGCCTTGAATGTGTTCTTTCCATTTCCTTAAAGATCAGATAATCATCTAAAATGTTATAGTTACTTCAATATTTCGAAACGGTTTGCAGGTATCCTCTGTTCTGTGACACAATGTACTTGACACAATGCCTGGCACAGTCAGAAATGCTGCAATTGTTGTGTCTGTCTGCTTGCTTTTCTGCTTGTTTTGTGTTGAAAATGCATACCGCAAAACCTACAACAGCCTGCACGCTCTGTTCAGTGATAATAATTACTCTCTCCATTAAGTTCATCATTCTTTGATGAACGGTATATTCAGTTTTCATAAAGTCCCAATTATCTATTTCATCAAGTTTGTGTTGCTCGTTGAAGTTATTACTGCTCAAGTTTTTGTTGTCATATCTGATAATCTGTTGTTAAGTATGACACCTTATAGCATCACCCCTATGTTTTCTTGTAAGTATTATATGCTTTAGTTTTCACATGAGGGTGTGTATTCCGTAGTGAACTAGTTTTGTGTATGGATTCTGCTTAATTCTTCTGCATGTATATATCCAATTTTCCCAGCACTATTTATTAAAGATACTCTCAATTCCTCATTAAGTGGACTTATAATTCTTGTCACACCTTAACAGCAGCTTCACATCCTGGAACTAAGTAGAGGAAGATTCAACTCCTCGGACCATAGGAAGCTACTGTAGCCCCACCTTCTGAATGTTAGAGGCCTTGCTTACCATGTTCTCTGCTACTTCCAACAGACCTGCTGACCTCCAAGCTGCTCCAAGGATGATACCTTTCTCTTTTTTAAGTGCAAAAGATGCCTAAAGAACTCAAGAATACAACACGAACAGACCTGTTTATTGCAGCAATCTCCACAATAGCAAAAACATGGAAACAACCCCAAACCCCACTTATAGAGGAATGGAAAAACAAACTCTGGTACATTCATATTATGGGATTTTATGCATCAATATATATTTTTTACTGATCTCTTTTTAACACCACAAGATATGGACAATGCTAGAGAACATAAAGCTTAGCAAACTCAGTCAGGAGCCCTGGTGGCATAGTGGTTAAGCACCGGGCTGAGCTACCCAAGTTAGGCAGTTAACACTATCAACTGCTTCCCAAGAAAACATGGGGCAGTTTCCTCCTGCCAACTGTTACACTCTCAGAAAACCAAAGGTGCAGTTCTACCTGACCTCCAGGGTCAGTATCAACTGATGGCCATGACAGTGAATATTGTTATAATAAGGAAAAACAAAGAAGAGGAGGAAAAGTAAAACTGAAATGGACTTGGAGTCTTTAGTGACAAACAATTTAATCTCAACCCCCCACCCCCACCTCGCCCACCAAAGAGAAAGGTCAACAGATGAAGTCCCTTAGAGCTGTTTCCTGCCTGTGGACTTCCAAAAGGTCATTTTCTTTCTGTTCAGTTTTCTCTGTGTCCTTCAGTCTAAGCTCATGAGTGTTCTGCTGTGATGGCTGGTTGGATCTAGTTACAGGCTTAATTGCTTTAAGTGATGATTATGTAACCACATCCTTCATGAATGTTCTAGGACAAGTGTTCTTAATTTCAAAGACTTCTGTCCCCATTTTTCATGGTTCATTTTGAAGTTTGTCTCTTTCCTTTCACATTTTATTATAAGCAGCAAGAAGAAAACAGATGGCTCCTTAAGATCTTGGTTAAAAATCTCATCAGTCAGATACCCAAGTTCATCGCTGATAGATTGGCTCTTCCACCAAGTATTTCAACATTCAGACAAGGCTTTTTTTTGCCACCGCATAAAATCACTGCCCTTCCTCCATTGTCCAACCACATGTTCATGATTTACTGTTGAAACCTCACCAAAAGATTATTTATTGTCTACCGTTCTAGCAACAGAATGTTGCTGATGTCATATGTATTCTCTAAAGAGGGACACTCTCTCTCCATAGCTCTGGTTACTGCTTTCTTAGCTCTCTCCAGAACTGCCTTTGATGTCCAAAATCCCATGAACAATTTCTTCCAAAAACTTGAGGCTTTTACTATTAAGAACTTTAAAATTCCTTTACTCTCTACTCATTAACTCAGAACGTGTTGCCATCAGGTCGGTGCTGACTCACAGCAGCCCCGCAGGACAAAGTAGAACTGCCCTGTGAGTTTCTGGGACTCAGGAGTCTTTTCCCAGAAGGTCTTGCCAAGGGTGGTTGGGGACTGCTGATCTTTCTGATTGAAGCCCAACACATAGCTACATTGCTGCCAAGGTTCCTTCCTCTTTCTCCTGTGGAGTGGCTGGTGGCTTCTAACTGCTGACCTTGAAGTGAGCGGCCCAATGCCTAACCATCACACCATTAGCTCAGTCCTCCACCCACGACTCAATTCCAACACTGCTTCCACACTTTAGGTGTTTCCTACAGCAGTGTCTCACTCTTCTGCTACGAAATTTTGTCTCAGATTTCTAGGGCCTCCATGATGGAAATACAACAATTGGATGGCTTTTAATAAGCAGAAATTTATTTTCTCACAATTTAGGAGGCAGAAAGCCAAATTCAGAGTGCTGGATCTAGAGAAGCCTTTCTCCATCCATTTGCTCTGGAAGAGGATCCTTTTCTCTTCAGCCTCTGTTTCATAATTCTTGGGAGATTTCTGTGGGTTTGGCGTCTATCTCACCCCATCTCTTTCTGCTCACTGTTTACTCTCAGATTCCAAAAGAGAGTGATCCCAGGTGTATATTTCTACACTAATCCAATCTCATTACCATTACAAAGACAACACATTACCAAATGAGATTATATCCATAGGATTTAAAATATACATATTTTGGGAGGATATAATTCAATCCACAGCAGCTTTCGAGCTTTGGAGTTGTCACATCTGAGCTCAAAAGCACACTTAGGTAGTTAGTTTATTGTGCCAACCTGGCTGATAAACACATGTGGGGTTAATTGAAGGGCTGAGGGATAAATGGCTCAATGGGCCTCACCTTTTGAGTTCTCGGGTCTCTTGCTTTCTGATGGTCGGACCAGTGTGCAGCTGCCTTAGCCAGTTCCCTGCTTTAGCTGGCAAGGATTATTTCCTGCAAGACATCCCTGAGGAGAAAACACATGGACCTACCCAGAAGGAGCCCTGGGTGCTGGTATAGCCGTATGGAGACCCCTGCCAGCGCTGAGATGATTACCCTTTCACTGACTCAGCTTTTCTCCTGCAATCAACATCATTGTGTCTTGTTGTGAGATGGAGGAGGGTGGATTGGTGTCAGACATATGGGTTAATGGGTTAATGTTGGACGTGTGGGCTTGGGCAGCACTGGTTTGGATGTTTCCTTGATGCACACTTAACCTTTACATAAAACTCTCTCTTATACACGGGTTTCTGTGCATTTCTTTCTCTAAAGTACCCAGACTAATACACACACCATCTGTGTTTTTTTTTTTCTCAAACCTCTAAAGTGTCCCCAGCTTAAATGCTAGAGCTACTAGAACATTGTGTTGCAGACCGCTATCATCTCCAGAACATTGGGTTGTCTTTTATCCACCATTGTTAACACTTGAGAGACAGGTATAAGTCATAAAGTAATACTGTTGTTCTTCACTTATCTGCCAGGACTGTTAATTCCAAATAAAGATGGTCCTTTAAAGCAATTACCTTCCTTTCAAATTACCTTCCTTTTTAAATTGCCTTCATAACTAGTAAGCTGGAAACACACATATACCCATACATGAGACTCGGGACTACTGTACTCACAGAATGCCCTCGGTTAATTTACTAGCTCTCTTTTCTTCACTTCCTTCACTCCCCCTCCCCACTCTTTTCTAATTCTTTACCCAACTCTCAAGTCGTTATGTGTTGGAATTTCTTGCTCCAAGAAGCACTGGAACAAAAAGATGAAGCTGACTACTGAGGAGACCCAAACTAACTACCATAGAGTCAATGCTGACTGACGGTGACCTCCTTTGGGTTTGATGGGAACAGAAAACCCACGCTTTCTCCTGCCTATGCTGCTCCTAACCACCCAATGCATAACAATTACACCACCAGTGCTCCATCCAGAGAACCAAAGAATGTTTTTATTGGGGCCTCATCAAGAAGGAAGTCTGCAGATGCAAGTGTGTTTGTGTTTAAGTGTATAAATGACCCACTAACCTGTAAATTCTTCAAGTGGATATGTGGGAGCTGGGACCATCAATGGCATATGAGGCTGTATTTAAGTATGATGAGTTTGCCAAACAGCATCCTATGTCTTAATGTGGCAACATCTAAAACAGAGATAAAACCAAATACAACCACAAGCAAATTTACCTTTTGTCCTAAATATCCCTGAATTCTTCCAAACTTTGAGGAATTTTCCATATAGAGTAAAATAATTTTCCCTCAAAAGTGTTTATCCTTTTAAATTTTACAAATGGAGTCATACTGTCGCCCTCCATGTGAGCTGTTCACTCCAGTTTGGGATCCTAGGCAGATTAGCACTGAGGATGTGAGTGAAAGAAAGAACCTCCATTTGTTAAACTGATGCCTTGTACCTATCACTGTCCTCTGCAATTTCTGTGTTACTGACGCAATCACACTCCTGGGGTGCGTTATCTATTAACCCTGTGTCACAGACGGGCAAACGAAAGTTTAGAACCGACTTGACAAATAGATAATATGTAAAGTATTTAGAGCAACCCAAAATCAATTTAGAGCCTTCAAAGTGAGATAGTGACTATGTGGAGGTCTAAGTCCAAATTACTGTGAATCAGATTTAACTACTGCACCAAGAACTGCAGCCTGCCATAGCTGTAATTCTCCTCGTCCCCTGAGAAAATTACCTAGTTTTAGAGAAGAACATGATTTTCTTCGCTTAAGAGTTTTGCTTGCTTAGGAATACGTTGTGTTCACAACAGAGGACCATAAGCAATTCTCAAAAGAGATATTTACTCAAGAATTCTGCATACCCTTCCTTATGTCAAGCAAGAATGGTCACATGATTGCTACAAGGCCAGATGCAACAACATGATAGCCATTGCTACGTGTCAGCCAATCACGTAACTGTTCCTGGTGGCTCCTTGTATTTTCCTACCTATCAGATGCACCTGCACTCAGTAAACACTTAATATCAACGAATCACATGATTTATAATGAACTTCCTTACATGTACTCATAACACCTCCCTGAACTGTCTCCTCCCTGAATCACTAAATTCATACTCCTCTGACCTTTCCTTTCCATTCCCAATTTGCAAATGCCGTGACTCTTGTCATCCACTCTGACATTTTTGGAGTCAGGATACAAACCCAGATTTTTCTAGGTCTGAACATCAGACTTCTTTAACTTATGCTCCTTTCATAATGCTACCTCTTTGGACCAGAATCAGGACTGACTTCAAATATTAGCTCCGCCATTCATCAGCTGCGTCACTTCGTTCCTGAGCCTTCAAAATACTAACTTGCTCATCTACAAAGGGTAAACGATAAAACAGCACCCTGGCTCTCTCACACAGCACATCACAATTACGGTGGAAATACCATGCAAGCCCACAAGTGCCACACACATAGAAAGCATTGAAATGTTGCCAGAAATGCTTCTAGGATTTTCTTAGGTGTGATCTTTATGGGATTTCATCAAGAATACACCTGAAAAGAAGAACAAATTTGCAGGAGGATAGTGACTAGGCCACGCTGTAGAGACAAAACACAGCCTGAGGCCTTTGTACCTGGCAACTGTGAGTGGCAAGCTGTAGAACTGTGAGTTTCACAAATCATCCAACGTAACAGTGGATATCAAGCGAATGTCTTCTAAGCAGCTAATACAAAGCAGGCTTAAAATGTAGAGGCACAAGGTAAAGCTGTGAGTGGTTGTAATGACATGGAAAACCGGTGGCTCAGTGCTGCCGCCTTCCCATCCTCAGTCTCGAACGCCCACGGAGCAGTGCTACCCTTTCCGATAGTGTCACAGGGTCAGAATCGATGTGATGGCAGTGGCTGCTTGCTTTTGGTTCGCATCTCTGGTAGTAGGTAAAACTGGTTGTTAGCCCAGGATGTGGACACGAGTGTGTTCTGTGAATATCCTCAGGTTATACATGTTTGAGCCCAAGCAAATGACAGAGCTGCTTCAGTAGAGACTAGGGAAAATGCTTTCAAGATTTAGAATTTTCTCTTCTTTTGGCTTGTACATCAGTAGAAATACCTTTAATTTTGTGGCCACAAGACCATTTCTAAAAATGAATATATTCTAAAACATACATTTTTCAAATAAAGTTCATAACAAAACTCCATACGTCTCAGTCCAAGATTTCAGTCTCTTGTCCTGCCAGAAATACCCAGAACTATATCTGACACTTGGCTACCCAATAATATGTGTATGAATGGAAGGAAGAGAGGGGACAAGGCAAGACAGTGAGAGGGAGGGAAGGAAAAAGAAACAAAGAAAGAAAGAAAGAAAGAAAGGGAGGGATTGGGTGAAGAAGAACAAAAGGAAGGTTGTCACATACTGAAATAAAATGTGTCCAATAGTCCTAGGACAGTAAATTCGCTAATGCTCGTGAAAGCAATTTGCTGCTTGTGAGGCACTATTTGACTGTAAAGAACCACTGTTTGGTAGTAGTCGTAGCTGCACTCTATCTGCTTGTGGTCATTGTTGTTGCTGGACACCGTAGATCCAGTTCTGACTCATAGTAACTCTACGCACAGCAGAATGAGCCACCCTCACCATTTTTCCTGTGTCTGAACCCATTGTTTCAGCCAGTGTGTCATCCCTCTCATCAAGAGACCGTCCTCTTTTTCTCTGCCGATCCACTTTATTAGTCATGATATCCTTGTCCAGAGACTAGTCTATACCGATAACATGTCCACAGTGCCTATTAAGACATTCAATATTGAATCCCCTGGTTCTTAGTTATCCTGTACTAACTTTGATACCCTTAAGCTCTGATTATTGATCTTATATTAGACTTGGTACAATCCTTCTAACTTTACTAGGTAGATCTAGCCTTACTTTGTTCTCATTAAGTCACATCATTCAATTTAAAGACTAATACTCTCTTAGGAAGCAGTGTCATGGGGTAGAAATACTGTACACATTAAAGTTAAATAAACCTTATCCAAAACATTAAGGACTCTGGTACCTCAGTTTCCACCTCTATAAAGTATAGGTAATAAAAACATACCTTGAAATGTTGGAATGGTTATGTGTGGTGAAAAGTACCATATCTACTCGAGTATATGCCGAGTTTTCAGCACATTTTTATTTATTTATTTTTATTTATTTACATTTTATTAGGGGCTCATACAACTCATCACAATCCATACATAAACATATACATACATCAATTGTATAAAGCACATCCGTACATGCTTTGCCCTAATCATTTTCTTTCTTTTTTTTTAATCTTTTTATTGGGGCTCATAAGGCTCTTATCACAATCTGTACATACATCACATGAGCAAAGCACCCTTATACATTCGTTGCACTCGTCACTCTCATAATTCACCTTCCACTTGGGTTCCTAGAATCAGCTCATTTTCCCTTTTTTTCCCCCCATCCCCCTCCATCCCCGATCCCACCCCTGGTCCCTTGATAGTTTATAAATAATTATTATATCTTATCTTACACTCCCCGGAGTCTCCCCTCACCCACCTCCCCCTTGACAATCTCCCAGAGAGGAGGTTACACATAGATCTCCGAGATCGGTTCTCCCTTTCTACATGCCCTTCCCTCCTGGTGTCGCCACTCCCACCGCTGGTGTTGAAGGGTTCGTCTGTCCTAGATTCCCTGTGCCTCCAGATCCCCACTGCACTGCTGTACATCCTCTGGTACAACCAGGTCCGCAAGGCAAGGTAGGATTGGCGTCATGATGGTTGGGAGGGGAGGAAGCGTTCAGGAACTAGAGGAAGGTTTTGAGTTTCATTGTTGTTACACTGAACCCTGTGTGGCCCATCTCCTCCTCACTACCCCTCTGGAAGGGGTGTTCAGCTCTCTACAGGTGGGCATTGGGTCCCCATCATGCACTCCCCCTCTTTCACGGTGATGTGATTCTCACCACCACCCCATCTTTGATGTTGGAGACCTGGTCTCCTCTGTCCTTCATGGTCACCTATGTTGGTGTGCTGCTTCCGTGTGGGCTCGGTTGCTTCTGGGCTAGATGGCCGCTTGTTTGCTTTCAAGCCTTTAAGTCCCCAGACGCTATATCTCTCAGTAGCCGGGCACCATCCGCCTTCTTCACCACACTTGCTTATGCACACTTTCGTCTTCAGCCATTATGTGAGGAAGGTGATCACACAATGATTGTTTTTGTTCCTTTGTATCTGCTACATGGTCCATTCAACACCTTGTGTTCGCTTAGGCCGTGTGCTTCTTCTCTGTGGGCTTTGTTGCTTCTGAGCTACATGGCCGCTTATTTGCCTTCAAGCCTTTAAGACTCCAGACGCTATATCATTTTTTGATAGCCGGGCACCATCAGCTTTCTTCACCACATTTGCTTACACACACGGCTGTCTTCAGTGATCATGTCAGGAAGATGGGTATCCTGCAATGGCTGCTTAGCAGGGCGAGGTCAGCACATTTTAATGCAGTCTGTGTGGTACAATTAGATGCCTCGGCAGATATTCAGGTCAGCTTACACTCGAGTATATATAGTATTAGGGGTATATTCAGTGAAATCCTTGTCTTTCAGAACCAGGTTCAATTCCTGGCTAATGCACTTTATGGGCAGCTACTATCTACCTTTCAGTAAAGGCTTGCATATTACTAGAATGATTTTTAGCAGAGCTTCTAGAATCTAGACTGAAACACACTAGGAAGGAGAGTCTGGTGCTCTATGAAAATTAGACAATGAAAACCCTATATATCATTTGGTCAAACTAGACCCCATCATGGGAACGGTACAGGACCAGGAATTATTTTGTATTGTTGTGCACCAGTTGCCATGATTACTTGGCAGTAATTAACAAAGATAAAGACATTTAGATAGATGATTGATAGATGGATGAAATAGATAGATGAGATAGATAGATAGATAGATAGATAGATAGATAGATAGATAGATAGATAGATAGATAGGTAGATAGATGTAGATAAAGCCTAGCATAGATCCTAGGACCCCTGGTAGCACAGTGGTTACGAATTGAGCTGCTAACCACAAGATCAGTGGTTTGAAACCACCAGCCACTCTGGAGGAGAATGATGACATTTTCTAAGTCCTTAAAGAGTTAGTCTAGGAAATCCATGGGGCAATTCTACCATGTCCTACAGGGTCACTGTGAGCCAGAAGCAGCTTGATTCTGGCAGGAAGTGAGTGAGTATACTGCCCGGCACAAACAGAACAGGATAAATATGAGCTTCCTATACCTCCCTATAAGCGACAATAAAAATAAAATTTGAGAGTAATTTGGCTATATTTTTCTCTTTGGATAAAGCAGAAAAGAGCATTTTGGTCTCCAAAGAAATGACACTCCATCCTTTTTAGCAATCTCTGATGAACACATTCTGAGAATATTTGGTCTCAAAGAAAACAAAAAGATTCATGCAATGAAGAAAATCTCTAAACAGCAAACCCTAATTTATTAGGTTCATTGGTTACATTCTGGGTAACAGAGCAAATATATCATTAAACTAAATATTTACCTATATTTATATTCCCTTTATTTGAATACATAATTTTATTCTTGCCAGCTTCCCAGTACAGTGAATACAAAAATGCAAGCCACGAGAGTCTACATTCGCTGTGCTAATGCCCTGAGACAAATAACTCAACATCCTAGCATCCAAGACCAAAGAACAAGATGCTAGCGCTGACAAGATTCACAGGATAAGATAACCACTAAACTATTAGGTCAAATGCTAGCATTAACATTATTTTGTAGATGGAATAAATTATCTTTGGTGGGGCGTTTTGCTCATGTCCTAGTGTCTTCTGGTTACTATTTGATTTGCCAAGATACTTGTGTATTTCCTATGTTCTTTTGGATACTAGAAAGGGCAAAGGTGTAAAAATGTAGTGTCAGTGATCTAAACACCTAGATGTTTTTCATAACACTTGAGTGGAAAAGCGAATTTGTGCCCTAGAAGCCTCAAGGAACCAGAGGAATATTGTGTTTCATCAGTGTTAACTGCACCTTGGTTGACTGATTCCTTCCTTGTAACCCTTCTGTGAGGGGATGTCACATTGTCTATAGATGGGTTTGGGGATTCTGCTCCAACCTTCCTCATTCCCATCAATATGTTTGTTTGTTTGTTTGTTTGTTTGTTTGTGGTCTTCTGATACCTGTTACCTGATTTCATCAACACTTCATGATCGCACAGACTGGTGTGCTTCTTCCATGTGAGCTTGTTGCTTCTTTGCTAGATGTCTGCTTGTTTAACTTCAAGCCTTTAGAACCCAAGATAGCATATCTTTGATAGCCGGGCACCACCGGCTTTCTTCACCACAGTTGCTTATGCACCCGTTTTGTCTTCAACAATCGTGTGGGAAGGGTGAGCATCACAGAATGCCATGCTATTAGAACAAAGTGTTCTTGCATTGAGGCAGGGATTGAGCAGGTAAGACCTGTCCACTACCTCAATTTATGGCCATATTAATATATGTACATATACCAATACCTCTATTTTTATGAATTAATATATTTACATATGTACACACCTATGTTGATACCTCTCTCCATAGCTTTGCTTCCTAAATCTTTCCTCTGTTTCCTTTTACCTTCCTCCTGCCCCACCATCATGTTTTCCCTTTTTCTAATTTCCTCTCAGCTAGGTTGCTGTTGCTTCAACACCATCAGGATCTCTACATCCTCCTTGTTGTTAATTTTAATTCCCTAGTGGTTCCCCTGTCTATGTGTTATTTATTCACTGCTTTCTTCCCCTGCATCCTCCACCCCCCAAGTATCCTCCAGAACTGTCAGTCCTGTTGCTTTCTCCTTGGGTTTGCTTCCCATGCCTATCTTATATAGGCAGGCAAACCATCAATAATATATACAAAACAAAAGATTGAATAAAAGAGAAAAACTAATAATAAATGCTAGCAAAAAATAACAAAAAGTCATACATATTTCAAGATCTGTCTGCTGACCTTTATGACTATCTCCCCATTGTTCTTGGGGATTCAGGGAACTGCCCCTTCTAGGCTGAAGTCTATTTGGGGGCTCCTCAGGGGCTCTGTGGCTTTGCTTTGCTCCCATTGCTGATTCTGTTATCTTCTCTTCTTGGTTCACCCTGCTTTGGGGAGAGGGGAAGAGTTCAGAGCATACTAACCCCCACTGCGTGTCCCCAGTATTGTCCTCTCGCAGTATGCTCCAGCGAGGGGACATCATGTCTCCAGATATTGTCTGACCTACAGACCTCTCTATTCCCTTATCCTGTTCCCACAAGTACCTCTTGATCCATGTACAGGTTCCACATGAGTGCCATTTTGTGTTCTAAATTTCAATTTCTCTCAAGGCCATCTAAACTTTGTTATGGTTCACATAGTGGAATGCCTTGACAGAGTCAATAAAACACAAGTACACATTTTTTCTGGTATCCTCTGCTTTCAGCCAATATCCATCTGCCATCAGCAATGATATCCCTTGTGCCATGTTCTCTTCTGAATCCAGCCTGCCTGCATTTCTAGCAGGTACCTGTCAATGTACTGCTACAACCATTGTAGAATTATTTTCAGTAAAATTTTACTTGGATATGATATTAATAATATTGTTTCATAATGTTTGTGCTTTGTTGGGCCATCTTTCTTTGGACTGGGTACAAACACAGACCTCTTCCAGTCAGTGGGCCAACTCTTCCAAATGTCCTGGCACAGACGAGTGAGTGCTTCCAGTGCTTCTTCAGCTTGTTGCAATGTTTCCATTCGTATTTCCTCAATTCCTGGAGCCCGGTTTCTAGCTCATACTTTCAATGTGCCTTGCATTACTTCTTTCAATATCATTGCCTCGTTACCATAAAGATGTTCTCTCGAAATGGCAGAATGTCGACTACTTTTTTTGGTACAGTGACTATATGTATTCTTTCTATCTTCTTCTGAAACTTCTTGCATCATTCAATATTTTTCCCATAGAATCTTTCAATATTGGAACTCGAGACTTGAGGAATTTCTTTAGATAGTTAAGCTTACACATGCTGAGTGTATTCTACCTTTTTGGTTTCCTAACTCTGAATCAATGCATTGAATTGTGGTGCTGGCAAAGAATGTAGAAGGTATCATAGACTGCCAAAATAACAAACACATCTGTCTTTAAAGTACATACAAAATGCTCCTTAGAGGCAAGGATGGAGAGGTTTTTGTCTCATATACTCTGTGTGTGTGTGTTATCAGGAGACATAAGTCCCTGGAGAAGGAAATCATGCTTGGTAAAGTAGAGAGACAATGGAAAGAGGAACACCATAGACAAGATGACACAGTGGCCTCGATGAACTCTCAAATAGAAGAACCATTGTGAGTATGGCATAGGACCAGGTGGTATTTTGTTCTGTTGTACATAGGGTCCCTATGACTTGAAACTGACAGTAACTAATAACAACAATAATTGTAGGTTTTTCACATTTTAATATTTTACTATTCTCCTCCAGCTACCCATTGATATTTTCTGTTCAGCTATTTGATTTATCATTTATTTCATTTGTTTAGCTACTCTATGATAAAGGGCAAGTTTCACAGTCTCTTCTGGTATCCACTTTGTTCTCTTCTTTCTTGTATTTTTAATGACCTTTCACTTTCTCTATGAATTATGTTCTTGATATAAGCCCACAGGTCATCAAGTCTTCTGTGACTAGTATTCAATGTGTCAAGTCTCTTCTTGAGGTCATATTTTGGATTTCATTGACTTGTTCTAATTTTCTTCAGCTTCAACTTGAACTTACATATGAGCAATTGATAGTTTGTTCCACAGTCCGCGATAATCAATCACAAATGGATAGTGATTGCATTGACAAATACTATAAATAAAAATAATAAGAGAAGGTTTTCATATAGAAATATGTTTTCTATGTTTGCTAGGGATGAAAGGGGAAGTAAGGTGAGATTTCTAACTAGCAGGTAAACACAAATTGACTTAGGTAAAGGGTAAGGCAATATACAATAAGAAGGAAACCAACAGAGAATTACCAAGGCAAGGGAAGACCTGCAGGAGCAACATATATAAAGGCAACACAGGTAAAAACAACATACTCAATCCCGCAATAACAATAAAACGCAATCTAGGAAGCCAGGTGGTATAGCAGCCATGCATTGAGCTGATAACTGCAAGGTCAGCAGCTGGAAACCACCAGCCTCTACACAAGAGAAAAATGAGGCTTTCTATTCCCACAAAGAGTTCATCTCAGAAACCTAGAGGCAGTTCTCTGCCCCATAGCATGTGAGTCTGCATCGACTCGATGGCAGTGAGCTCTTTTTTTAATTATGAGTAGATTCCTAGATAGACATGAAAGATTAACAGATATGGAAAGGCATGTAGGACTTTACTCGAGAATATATGTAAGTTTTAAAGTGTATTTTTTATATACTGCAGGCTGCAAATATGTCCTTGAATATAATACAGCATACAAGAGGCAAAGATTTGGAAATTCTATTGCTATAATTAGAAACATCAGGGAAATGAGTCACTTGACCTTGGCATTCAGGACCGCAGTCTGAAGAGCATCAAAGTCCATTGGCATAATGTAGTGCCCAAAGAATATGTTCTGCATTCCACTTTTGAGAGCAGTGACTGAAGTCTTTAAAGCTTGTAAATGCCACCTAAGGTGATTTAAGACAGAATTTTAAAAAATCAAACACACATGTAAACAATTAGTTCAATGAACCAACAGACCACAAAACCCTCAACCCTGACACCCTGTTACCACATGAACAAATAGTGCTCAGCCACCAACGCTAGCTGCTTGGGCAGGGGTCACGGAAGGAGTGGTGGGCAGAATGGGAGGGAATTGTGGAACAAAACCACAAATCACGATGAGACCAGGGCTACTGCTCCAAGAGAAAGTGGTGAGACTCCCAAGACTATACATGCCTGGAACAGAGCCCCTCTGTGGCTAGACTTTCAGCCAACAATAGACAACCCTTGTAAGGTGAACACGAAGGATCAATGGCTCTGGGAAGGCAAACAGAGCTTTACTCATGGATATATACAGGTTGACATGGTATATTTGAACATGTTTACAAGGCTGCACATATGTCCATGAGTGTAACAGAGCTCCTCACTGAACTACCTTACAGAAGCCTCACAGGCAATACTTTAGCAAGCATGAAAGAGGTCACCAGTCGGACAACCGCCATTTACATAGCCCTGCATGCACAGAAACATGAGTCTCCGGATGGAAGATGGAAACAAACAACGGTTTATCAACGACACCTTCCTTCCAGCACCTTGAACTTGTCCTTAGAAGGGAAGCCATTCTGAAACCCGAGAAATCTTTGTGGGATTCTTAAGGGGCTGTCATAATGTGTGATCCAAAATGAAAATTTAAGAGTTGGAAGCAGGAAACCTGCTCTAGGCAGAAAATCTTAGCTAGTTTAGCCAGGGTAGTAGGGCATGCAGCTTTATGGCAAAGAAATGACACTTTCTACTTAACTGAAAATTTTTGAACACTTAGATGTATTTATTTAATTTTCATGATAATCCTCTTTTATATCTGAGAAAGGGGATCAAGGAAGTTAAGTTACCTAAGGTACTGGAAGTAGATGAAACTTGAGCATCTTGGACGAAATATCACTCACAGTCTATTCTCTGAATTACTCTCTACTGTACTCATCTAATGTCATGTATAGGCCTAGCCTGAAAAATTCTAGCACTCACCCTACATATCAGCAGAGTTCATATGATGATTTCTTTTATTTTTGTGTTGAATCAAGGTCTGTGTCACTACAAAACCCAATACTTTCACGTGGCTCCATGCTCCTTCCACACACCCACCAGCTTGTGACTTACAGCTCCTTCTGCATTTCTCACCTACCATATTCCATGGTCCTGCTCTGGGATTACTCCTGTCCTACATCACCTGGTAAAACATACAGTCATAATTTTTTTTTAAATACAGCACAAGTGCCCAACCCTCCTTTTAGAGATAGTTTCATGAGGAAACTATCTAGACAAGAAGAAAATAACAGAAACTACCTGCAAGCTCACACTGAGAGAAATGATAATTTATAAATTATCAAGGCTTCTTGAAGGACAAAGGGTGGGGGAGGGAGTGGGGACATGAGGAGCTGATACCAAGGGCTCAAGTAGAAAGCAAATATTTTGAGAGTGATGATGGCAACAAAAGTACAAATGTGCCTGACACAATGGACATATGTATGGATTGTGATAAGAGTTGTATGAGCCCCAATAAAATGATTTTTAACCCCAAAGATACAGCATCTGGGGGTCTTAAAGGCTTGTGGTTAAACAAGCAACCATGTAGCAGGGAAGCAACAAAGCCCACACCGAAGAAGCACAACAGCCTGTGTGATCATGAGGTGTCAATGGGAAGAGGTATCAGAAATTCAAAAACAAGAAACCAAATTGATGTGAAGGGGCATGGATGTAGTGGAGACCCAAAACCCACCTGTACGATAATTGGACAGTTCTCAGAAGAGTCACATGGAAGTCATGAAAAATCCAGGGTGTGTTATAGCATTAATGAACTACATAATTATCCTCTAGTTCTTTAATATTTCCTCTCCTAACTATTAAAGTTTTTTTCCTCATAAATCATGTTAGATTTGAGTATGTTCATTTGTATAATTAAGATCATTCAATACATGAAAGCAAGATCGAGACCCTTTAGAAACAGTAACAGGAGTAATGGTTCCCTGGGGGTACGGTGAGCCGGAATAGGGAGCTGATAGCATTGACGACAGTATACTCCCACTCGATGGGATTAAACAACAGAATTGTATGTGAATGGATATACTGAATCCTGTAAAATATGGCAAACCCCCCACACATACTATTACAATCATAATAATAAGGGTTCTTTGGGGGGTAATAAAGGTGGGGGAGGGAGGGGATAAAAGGGAGCTGATATCAAGGAGTTCAAGAAGAAAGGAAGTGTTTTGAAACTGGTGTGGTAGTAGCAATTGTACAATATTGCTTGATATAACTGAATTAAAGATTTTTTAATGATATTTGAAAGAGCTCCCAATAAAAATATGTAAATTTAAAAAATAAAATAAATATAATCAGGATAGATGTACAAAAGGGTTGTATCCTCTCATCAAAACTATATGGTGAGCAAATCACCAGCAAAGCTAGGTTATATGAAGAAGAATGTGGCAGCAGAATTGCAGAAAGGTTTTTTTTAACAACTTGTCAATGTGCAGGCAACACAACCTTGCTTGCTGAAAGTGAGGAGGGAGAATGTACAGCACTTGCTGATGAAGATCAAGGATTGCAGCCTCCAGTAAAGATTACAGGAACATAAAGAAAATCCAAATCCTCACAAATGGAGCAATCGGTGACACAATGATAAATGGAGAAAAGATTGGAATTGTCAAGAATTTTGTCTTGTTTGGATCCACAATCAGTGTCATGGAAGCAGCAGTCAAGAGATCAAAAGACTTGTTGCATTGGGTAAATCGGCTGCACAAGATCTCTTCAAATGAGTATTGAAAAGCAAGGATGTTACTTTGAGAACTAAGATGGACCTGACCCAAGTCATGTTATTTTTCATTGTCTCATAAGCATATGAAAGTTGGACATTGAATAAAAAAGACTGAAGAAAAATATTGAAAGTACCATGGCCTGATCTGTCTTGTAAGAATGCTTCCAGAGTATGCCTTAGAGGCAAGAATGGTGAGACATTGTCTTGTATGCTTTGGACATGTTGTCAGGCAATGCTGGCCCCTTTTTGGCCAAGTGTCCTCCTCCATCTGCTATTTATTCTGAAATTTATTTGCCTCAGATGCTGCACCACAGACCTCCCCAGAGACAGACTGGCCCCTCCACTTGGTGGGACCCCATAGGGCCAGGTGCTGAGCGGAATCTCTCTGTCCCCACCCCCCTACCCAGGAGGACAGATTGGGCACAGGGCTATCCAACAATACCTCAAAAGGTCTGGGGTGGGAGAGGGGTGTTACAACTGTCCTGCTTGATTATTCACCTGGAGCTGGAAGAAGGGTCATGTCCTTCCCAGGAAGCAGGGGGGTTGGGGGGTATCCCAACTTACACTACTGCACTGGCCACCGCAGCCACTGTGTCAACAGTGAGTTCATATCCCTGAAATTTTGTAATCCATTTGGGCTGGCACTGCACCCCACCCTGCCGGAGTCATAGAAAGCAATTCTCTGACTTTGTGCAGTCTTAATGTACAGTGGTGAAAACTGTTATGATCTTTTCATTAAAAGCTTATTGGGAAAAAAGGGGGAGCGGAGGTAGGTTAGGGGGCCATTAAAAGACAGGAAGGTCCTCAAAGTGATGGACTGGCATGTGGCCACAACAATGGCCTCAGACATAGGAACAATCGTGAGGATACTGCAGGATTGAGGTCAATATGAGTTGGCACTGCCTACAGCACTTCACACACAGACAAGGATGCTAAAATGGTGGTGTACTATGCGAGGTTTCCTTCCTCCTAGGAGCCTCTGATAAAACTCCCCAGCATTGTCCTATGAGTAAGTGAAACAAACCTTTCTCTTGGTAAAGACAAGAACCTAATTCCAGTGATAATGCTAAAAAACAGTTACTTAAAAGCCTATGGAAAACAAATCTACTGTGACATACATGGGGTCACCAGGAATTCTAAACCATTTGCTCTTTGGTCTCAGTATTTTTGGCCACAGAAAATTGCTCTGGATAATAATGTTTTGTTTTGTTTTGCTTTAACTTGAAAATGCTATTTCTCTAATAGCCAGACACCATCTGATTTCTTCAACATACTTTGCTATAGAACCCATATCTTCAGGGATCTCCTACTGAGAGGGACTACAAAACAGGGTCATGCTACAAGAATTACTTTTTTAAAAATTAGGGCTATGAGTAAATCATATATATATATATATATATATATCCCTGGTTCAGTGTATTGGCATTCATCATAAATCATCCCCATGTGGCATAAAGTAATGCTATTGATTGATTGCTGTTATTTGGTGCCAGCAAGTCAGTTTCAACTCACAGCAACCCAATGCACTACAGAATGAAACACTGAATATCCCCGCACCATCCTTAAAACTATTCCTATGAGTGAACCCTATCCAACTGCCAATCCAGTTCATTGAGGGCCTTTTCGCTTATGCTGCACCTTCACTTTGCCAAACACGATGTCCTTCTCCAGAGACTGAGCTTTTCTGACCACACATCCAAAGTAGATGAGACAAAGGCTCATCATCCTTGCCTCTAAAGAATAACGTGGCCATACTTCTTCCAATATTCTTCTCCAGCAGCACGATTCAAATAAATACGTTCTCCCTCAATTCTATTGATCATATTACTTCAGTCAATGGTATAGAATTTAAGACACTGTTGAGAGTGCATTGAAGATCAAAATGATTAATCTGACTTGGATGGTTAAAACCTTGTCAGTTGATCCTCCCTCTGATGCACTTTGGGACTGATCAGTTTTTCAACATTCTGTGTGTGTGTGTGTGTGTGTGTGTATCTTAGAAGTGTTTTGCCTCTTGAATTTCTGTTATATGTTTATCTGGTTTTCAGTATATGAAACCCAAGACTGAAAAACCTAGTGACAGAACAAGTAGAATTAGGGTCCCTGGGGGGTACAGTGGGCAGGGATGTAAAGGAGAGCTGATGTCAAGGAGTTCAAGAAAGAAGAGACTGTTTTGAGCCTCGGTGAGTCTTGCCTTTCTTGTCTCTCGCTCTTTAATCATCCAACCAGTGTGCGGCTGCCTTGCTTGTTCTGTGCCTCAATTTACAGGGTACACTACCTGCAGGATGCCTAGCCTGTGGACTCTGTTGCTACAAGTTGAAGTCCCTTTAAGACCACACAATTAGAATTTACATCTCTGGAGCTGGGAACTGACAGTTGGTGACCAGGCTGACAGTTGGCGACCTGCCTCGCTGTTTGCTGCCTGTGCTGGGATAGCCTAGCTCTCTCTACAGAGGACTACCCAGTGGCTCTCAAGACTTGAAGGACTGCTGTGTCTCACAACTCTCTCAAGGGAGTGAGTTCAATTGAGCCATTTGCACTGCTTTATATTTCATTAACTGTTTATTTCTTATGTTATAAATCTATCTGTATAAATATATATACAACTATTAGCATTCTGATTTTGTTTCTCTAGAGAACCCTGTCTAACACACTGTATTAGCTCATAAATATGGTTTTGGGGAAAAATAATTAAAATTAAAAAACGACTATTGAGAAAAAGAATTTATACATGTATATGACATCTTGCTGGACTGGAGTATATAAATTGTTACCTTGTACAGTGTTGAAACTTGGGCGATTGGCTACTAGTTACACAAACCATGATGGTTTAAGGGGTAGCAATACTTTTAATAACACTCATTTACAAAGACCGAACTCTGTCTATTAGGCTAATACATTTTACAAAAAAAGCACAGAAAGTCTGAAAACAGCAAGTTTATGTCCTTCCCAGGCCTCTATTCGTTGTCCAACCTCAAAGCAATAGGTTCAAACTAAGCCTGAGTCCAATGACCACCAGTTCTCTAACCTGGGGATGGTAGTCACTTGCATCTTCTCTCACTAGGGCATTTCAGTGCTAAGTTCAAGTGAGGATTTCTTTTCCTTAAATCTGCTAAAGGTGATTTTAAGGCAAAGGTTAGTTTTCTTAGTGGAGTTTCCAGTTTGAATCCTTCTGGTATTTTCTATGAATGAAGGATTCGACTTATTTTGTTAATCGACCTTTTCCAGATCGAGAGAGAGAGGGAGAGAATAATGTCATTGTTAATAAATGGAAAAACTTAAATATTATTCTTGTTTTCTCCCTTTCTTCTGGAGATACAAATACATAATAAGAGAATAGCTGCAGGGGACCAAGATTTCATGTTTTGGAGCCAAATAGAACTGATTCAAATATCATCAGAATGATTCCGTTAGCAGCGAAGCCTCAGGGAAACTTAATCACTCTCAGCTTTAATTTCATTCTCTCTAAGAAGCGAATGATGAGCCTCACCTCCAGGGTTACTGTGGGTGTCAACCTGTCTCAGGGTGGCACTTATTGTATGACAGGTTTTGCAATTCTGTCAACCCTGTGTGTGGATGTCTATGAGCAGTGGTTTATAAATGTGCAGAGAGACAATGCATACACTACTCCCCCAGCTCCCCAGTCCCCCAATCACCCTTTAAACTGTGGTAGGTGAGAAGATGTGTATCCATCTTCCTTCTTCATCAGACCTCAAAACTGCTCCTTGTAACACCTCCAACCCTACCTGGCCGATGTCCCTTCCCTTTACTTAGCTATAGGTGTGAAGAACTAGAGCGTGCACAGGGGAATTTCCCCTGGCTGCCCCCACAAAGGGAACATCTCAAACTGTGGTTGCTGGGGTGATAGGAGGAGAAACCACCGACCAGGTTCCACGTGACGCAATTCCTCATTTCTGAGGAGCTACAGATGTTTGGGCAAATCATTTGATTTGGCTAAGTTTCAATCTTTAAGTTGTTGTCAAAATGTATTGATAATTCTTAGTTGTTAGCTTTCATTGAATGTTTTCCCCATTTAATCGTTTTAAATCCTTGTTTACAGGCTTTGAGATCAAACAAGTGTCATTTGGGATGATGGGCTATCTTGCCATTGACTAGATATGCAAGACTGTGAAACTTGCTTTGCCTCTCAGAGTCTTGGTTTCCCTTTTGTAAAATCAGGATAATAAATCAATTGTTTTTTGTGGCTGTGCAAATAAATTATAGACATAAACCACATAGTAATAAGACATCCCCCCTCACTGTCTATATATCATACTGCGGTACCTTTAGAGCTGCTGTGATTTTGAAGTTAGATCATAGGTATTTAAAATACCAGCAATGTCATCCATGGTAAACACATTTCAATGGAGCTTTCAGAGCAGACTAAGAATAAGTAGTCCACTTATGAAAAATTAGCCAGTGCAAACTTTTTGAATAACAGCAAAACATTGTTGGATTTAGTACCAAAAGATGAGCCCCTCAGGTTTGAAGGCACGACATTCAACTGTATGGATCATAAAAAAACTATAGCAAACATCACAAAGACCAGAACCTTCAGCATGCTCAATAGTACAACCTAACCCAAGGTGTCAGGTACACCTGACCCAAGGCATGGTAGTTTCACTTCCTTCATATGCGTGCAAATGATGGACAACGAATAAAAACGATTGGAGAGAACTGATGCATTTGAAATATGGTGTTGATAATGAAGGTGCTGTGAACTGCCAGAAGAACAAATAAATCTGTCTTGGAAGACGTACAGCCCGAATGCTCCTTAGTAACAAAGATGGTGATACTTTGGGCATTTTATCATGAGCCATTACTCCCTGAGAAAGGGCAGCATGCTTGGTAAAGTAGAGGGTCAAGACAGAAAAGAGGAAAACCCTGAGCATAATGGACTCACACAATGACTGCAAACAACTGCTCTAAGAATTGTAAGGTGGGTGCAGGACAAGGCAATGTTTCTCTCTGTTGTGCGTAGACTTGAAGCTGATTCAATTAACACCGAACAGCAGCAATAAGCCCTCATTATGTGCTATATACTGTGATGCTTCAAGAAGGACCATCATTATACCATGATGATGAAGAAGAACTTAATCATTAATAGACAAAATAAAGAAGGAAAAGCACACTGCGTAACTTCTGGACCTTAGTAAGTATTTAGTAAAATGTCAGTGGTTATTGCTGTTGCTATTACAGTCATTCATTCCCTATGTATTTTTATAAACTAAAGTTTTCCGTATTATACCGTATCATTTCCTGTTCAGCAGTACCTTTGTTTCAGGGATATGAGGCAGATGAAGAGAGGTCATGATGTTTCGTGACTAGGCAAGTCCCCAGACTACAGGACAGCATAATCCTTTTCTCAACCAAATAAGTTCAAGAGAGACAGCCTGCCTCCTACGTTCTGATAATCGGTAGAAACTTTCATCCTGGATTTAACATGTTCTGAGAAAATATGCCTGCCATTTAGCCTTCCCTACCTAAAGCATTCTCTTTAACACTTTCACTCCCGTGCTGTTCTTCTTCCCCTGACCTTTGCCGGTTTTCTGTAGACCTAGAGTCCCTTGAGCCACTCATCTGTGGTGCTCCGACCTTCTACAATCTGTGCTTTAGCTAAGCTATAGCATCTTTCCTTTCAGTATTCTCCCAGCCCTGCCCTCTTTCTGGTGACTGGGCTCCTTCACGCTCCCTTGGGCTGTCTCTTTTCTTCTCAATGGAAGGGTGTCATTGTTGGAAAATCTGGGATTCAAAATTCAAACATGGCAGAAGATGAATAATGACTTTTGGTCTAGTGGCTTAAAATTGAACTTGGTGTTATCTCCTTAAAACTGTAACTCAGACCATTGTTATTTTCTGCCAGCCAGGAAGAAATTTCACTGTGGCATTTACTTATAATAGTGACAAGAAATAATCATCAATCAGCATAGTCCATACTATGTCCCAGATAATATCCAATGTACTTAATGTGAACTATTTTATAAAATCATCATAATCAAAAGAAATCTAAGAAACTAATATACTTTCTTGGAAACTAATTACTGCTTGGCTACTGGGTGTAGTGGATAAGTACTCCACTGTTATACATAAGGTTGGCAGTTCAAACCCACCCAGAAGGTCCATTGAAGACAGATCTGATAATGTGCTCCCATAAAGATTATAGGCTAGAGAACTCTTTGGGCAACTCTGCACTGTCGCATGGGGTCACTATGCGTTGGATGATTCCTAACCGCAAAAGCTCTAAGGAAAGAAAATGAACAAATCTTTGGAAATAGCCTTGTAAAAGTCTTAGATGTTCCAATAGGTACAAGAAAAAGAAAGATTGCCTATGGGGAAATCAACCATCCATGGCACAAGTTCAAGCTTAGTGTCAATTAACTGAGAAACATTTGCTTTCATTATGAACCTGACATTTGACTAGAAATTCTCAAAACCAAATTTTTTAAATCATTTTACTGGGGGCTCATACAACTCTTATCACAATCCATACCTACATCCATTGTGCCACGCCCATTTGTACATATGTTGTCATCATCATTCTCAAATGATTTGCTTTCTACTGGACCCCTCATCAGCTCCTCATTTTCAGAACCAATTTTTAAAACCTCTAAATATTTCAAAAGTTCACCTCAAACTCACTGCCATCAAGTTGATTCTGACTGATAGCAACCTTGTAGGGCAGGTTACAGAGCTGCTGTGGGTTTCCAAACTGTTACTCTCGACAGGTGTAGCCAGTCTTGTCTTTCTCTCTCAGAGCAGCTGGTAATTTCTAACTGCAGGCTCAGCAGTTCCTAATCACCAGTTCAAAGTTACCAGCTCTTCTGGGAGAGGAAGATGTGGCGTTTTACTCCCGCAAAGACTGATGGACTTGGAAAACACAAGGGCAGTGCTAAATCTTTAGAGCTATATATTTCCATATCCAGAGATTGTCATCTTAATTAGAATTAAGTTTCTTCATGAAGTAGAACAAGTCAAGGATCAGCAAATGCTTTAGTAATCATTTACTTTGCACCTCTAGTTTAAATTGATGAGCTAAATGTTTAGGGTGTTAGAAACCAAAACGCTGCTTGCAGTTATGTCTTAATTCTCTTTCTTCTGAGACTATAGTAGGACCGCGTTTCTTTGCCTCTCTAAAGCTAGGAGTGGTTATATAATTTGCTTATTTAATAAAATATAAACAGAGTAGATTGTATTTCTTTCTAGAAGAAATTACAAATTACGGTAGTCACCAATTCAGCTCTCCTTGTCCAGATGACAGGGGCTGCTCAAGGGTCCCTACTCACAAGAAAGGAACAGACATGAACAAGAACCTCACCTGTAAGATTTAAGAGTTTCTTTGTCCTCCAGGATAGTCTAGAGCAGCGGTTCTTAAACTCTGGGTCACGACCCCTTTGGGGGTTGAACGACCCTTTCACAGGACTTGCCTAAGACCATCAGAAAACACATATTTCCAGCTCCTTTATCTGCCTCCAGGTGGGTCTGCCCACATGCAGATATGGCCACTTATGAGTACCAGGAGGGAAGACTGTTACCCATGCTACACCATGCTTCCAGACAAAATTTCATTTATTTGTCTTTAGAAATAAATATTTCACAATATATAATTATATATTGTTTTGTGATCAAAACTATGCTTTAATTATGCTCAATTTGTAACCATGAAAATACATCCTGTATCACAGATATTTGCATTACAATTCAAGCAGTAGTGAAATTACAGTTATGAAGTAACAGCGAAAATAATTTTATGGTTCAGGGGTGACCACAACATGAGGGACTTGTATTAAAGGTTTGTAGCATTAGGAAGGTTGAGAACCTCTGGTAGACTCTACAGATTAATAAACAAAACATCTTCCAAATGTCAAGCATTATTCTAGGTGCATAAAATGCTTCCATTAACACAAAAGTTAGTAGGACAGAGATTGGTGAAAGATAATGCATTGAGGACAAGTCCTGTATGAAGATGGAAAGTCAACAGCAGCACTGACTTCTTTCAGGAAGAAAATTCAGAAACTATAGGAGCAAGGAAAAGACTTGCCATGACAACTGGTGGTAGAATCCTGTGGTCAAGATGGTTTGGATTCTTCCAGTGAATTCCTTCTGCCCTTAGGCCCGGCATATGAAGAGCCTTGTTATCAGGAGAGTGCATTGGAAAGTGAATTATTACAGATGCAGTCAGGTTAACAATTGGCATCTTGTCGTGTGATCACCCATTTGACCCATTTTAAATTTGTTATCATTTTTAATATTTTCTGCTTTCTTTTCTATTGAGGTTTTTCTCTGTTTTAGTTAAGTGTTATTGGTTTGGGGTTGTTTGTTTCTTTTGGTATGTTTTCTGTATATGAAATCCAAGATAGGTAAAAAATATGGAAACGGTAATTAGATTGGTGGTTCCCTGGAGGCATGACAGGGAAGGTTGGGGGTGGGGGTAATGAGAGCTAAGATCAACGAATACAATAAAGAAGAAAATGTTCTAAAGTTGATTGTGATGATGATTGTACAAAAAATCTTCCTAATATTAATGAACTACTGAATTTTGTGATACGCGAATTCTAGGCTGGTAAAATTGTTTTTTAAAAAAATGGTTTTGCCTCCGTGTTTAATCAGCAAGAACTTCTTAGCAGCCTTAGAGTGTCATGCTACACAATCACCGGATCGTTAGGCAAAGCGACTGTCAATACAGCCTGCACTACACAACCTTCTACAACCAAGATTGTAATGACACAGAGAGAGGTGGAGGCAGGGCCACCGGGTGATTTGCTTCTTGCATGCAGTCCCTTATGCATTTCTCTATATGGTATCTGCTGGACACAGAGCAGACTTTTCTTCATGCAAATGCTCTTCATATTGTGTAATGATGCTCTCTGTTTGGCCTTATATTTTCAATTTAGCTTTCTCACCACGTGGATATTTGGCTTATCACGTTTGCAATTCTGAATCGAAGTCCACACAGGTGAGCAGGGAATGTCAATGAGAACACCAAGGAAATACATGGCACACAGACAACCACACCAACCTGTAACTCAGAATTGCCATAGCCCCTTTGTAAATCCATTTTCTGTTCCATCCATCCATTCTTATGCTCCACAGATTGATGTAAGAGCTCCAGGAATGTCTCACTTTCTAATCACACACTTGGCAGAGCATGCTATCGATAAGGCAGTATTTCAATAACTAGTGTTTTCGGTTGCGAAATGAAAGATAAAAATGCACAGTCCTTTTAAATTTGACTTCTGATTACTGCATTGTGTACAACCCAGAATGATGGTGAATTGATAAAATATGCAAATGAGCCAACAGTTCATAGAATATATTAGAATTGTCGTTTACACTCTTAGTTAAGCTGTACATGTTTGTAAATGTAAATAGTAACCCTTGGGAGAAATATTTCTAAAACTACAACATAATTAGAAACTCCACAATAATATATAAAAGAAAGGGAATCATTGCACGGAGGGCATTTTCATTTCTATAAAGTAAAGCAGAGTACTTCCTGAGTTGTTTCTTTGTTCGAGCTACTTCCATAGCACTTATTCTCATCTCCATAAAGCTTTTTCTCTCACTTCTTTTTTTCCATCCTTTCCTTTATAATAGCTAAGTGTGCGTGCATCAACCAGAAGACTGTGAACTCAAGAAGAATAAGCAAGCGTTACTCATCCTGCGTCCCTCATGTTCCTCCGAGCGGTGTCCTTCATGGAGAAGACTCTTGCTCAGGTTGGTTGAATGGATTAAAAGTGAGCTGCTTGGAACTGAGCTGAACTGAATGCAATTACATGCTATGCAATGAAGTTTGTGAACTTCCATGTTGGAAAATATAGAAACACATCAGAATTTCCTCTTCTACCTAGAGTCAGATGAAGTGCCTTTGGCCCAACATGCAGACAAAAAGTAAATGGATTTATAATATGTTCAGGGCTGAAATAATCCATAAATGGAATAAAAAAGGATGTGCTGTTTGTGAGACATACTAGCCACCTTCCCATTTAGAAAAAAAAAAAGCTGTATTCCTGGATCATGAGAAAATGAGCCAGGACCACATTTACTCTGCTCAGTTCCTCCTTAAACTGACCCCATCAAGATCCTCTCTGCATGAAAATCTCTCTGCTAATGGGAAGCCATAAATGTGCTATGCTGAATATTAAACAAAACCCCTATTTCCCATTAGTTCCAACAGTTTGTCCAAAGAATCTTGTTAGAACCTGTGTCAATAAAAGTTGGCTTTCAGGAGAGTACATTTATGTGTTTTTTATCTGCAATGTCCACTGATTGTTTCTACCCGATTTTGCCCACACTACAAGGACGCTTACAGTTAAACCTCATGTTCAAAAGCAGTGATCCTTGTGTCACCAATTATTGGATTGTTCCTTTTATGTTCTCTTTGGCTCTCTATTTTTAAAAGCAGAAATTCATAGAAAATGGGTTCATGTTGCTTTCAACATATAAAGATAACAATAATAAAACAAAAGAAATTATATTGAAATTGTTTAGCAAGGGAATCTATATCCAAATAAATATCCAAATAAATTCCCTTGTATCCTGTCAAAATTTTTAATGTAAACATATTTAATGAGTTATATCAGAAAAAGATTCGAATTCAAGACTCAGAAAAGACAAATTCTTTGGCAAAGGGCACCAGTGATTTCTCCCTAAGGTTGGTGAATAAATGATCCAGAAATAAGAGTCACATAATTGTCCCTTTGACTGATCAATTAATAATGGGAGAAGGCAAGGAGTTTATGATTATAAGAATATGCCTGTGTTCCAGGTGATTCTAGGTACAGTATTCTACATGAGGTAGCCCATGAGGCATAGAGGTTAAGAACCCAGCTACTTATGGAAAGGTGGTGGTTCAAACCCACCAATCACTCTAAGGGAGAGTTATAGATGACATGAGGGTAATAGGCTTTATTTTTACATGCAGTAATTTTGAGGTAAATATCATTATTCTTATTTTATACACGAGACTCATTTTATTAAAGCTCAAATAGTCAACTCTCTCAATATCAGAAGTCATAAAAAGTAGTAAAGATTCCATCCAATTTTAAGTTCTGTTTCCCCTCCATTAGATGCTTCTGTATACACTAATAAAATATATTATGACATTTTATTCACTCTTTAACCTTGGAGATTATGCCAACTTGGAAGTGAAGATTTGGAATCAAGAGGTTTAAGTGACTTGGCTGGGTTAATTCCAATATTTAATAGCAGAACCAGGCCACAGTAATTTTTACTCCTAGAATATCTTAGTTATAGAGTGCTGCTAAAATATAAATGCCAAAATTGGGTGATTTCAACAAAAACTAATTTATTTTCTGACTGTTTGGGAGGCTAGAGGTCTTAATTCAGATCACTAGCACTAAGAAGGGAAAACATGTCGATTGACATCTTCTTTTCCTCGCCTCCACTAACTCTTGCTTACTTAATAGTTTTATATCTCAAAAGTATTGACTCAAGATACACTGCATTAATTCTTTCTCATTGCAATAACAAAGACAACCCATTTCCAAATGGAACTATAATTTCAAGAATACAGGTTAGGAATTATGACACATATATATTTTTAAATTAGTGTATTGGGTGTTCTTACAGCTCTTATTATATCCGTACATGCATCCATTGTGTCAAGCACATTTGTACACATATTGCTATCATCATTTTCAGAGTATTTTCTTCACACTTGAGCCCTTAGTATTAGTTCACTTCCCCCTCCCCACCCTCCCTCCCTTATACTTTATCTTTTTTTTTTTTAATGTCTTACACTGACCGCTATTTCCCTTCACCCACTTTTCTGAGAGAGTTATATGCCAATCATTGTATTGTTCTTCATTTCTCCCTCCATCTTACCTTTACCCTCCTGGTATCACTGCTGTCATTATTGGTCCTCAGGGGTTTATCTCTCCTGGATTCCCTGTGTTGCGAGCTCATATCTGTACCAGTGTCAGCGCTGTAGTCTAGTCGGATTTGTAAGGTAGAATTGGGGTCATGGAAGTGGGACGGGGCGGAGGGCATTAAAGAACTAGAGGAAAGCTGTATGTTCTAAAGGTGCTATACTGCACTCTGACTAGCTCATCTCTGCCTTGTGACCTATCTGTAAGGGGATGTCCAATTGTCTACAGATGAGTTTGGGGCTTTCCCCCTCATTCACATCGATATGATTTTTTGTTCTGGGTCTTTAATGCCTGATACCTGATCCCGACACCTCATGATCACACAGTTTGGTGTGCTTCTTCCATGTGGGTTTTGTTGCTTTTCAGCTAGATGCCCACTTGATTATCTTTAAGCTTTTAAGATCCCAGATGCTATATCTTTTGATAGTCAGGAACCATAAGCTTTCTTCACATTTTGTCTTCAGCGATCGTGTCAGGGAATATAAGCATCACAGAATGCCAGGTTATTAGAACAAAGTTCTTGCATTGAGGGAGTACTTGAATAGAAGCCCAATGTCTGTCTGCTAGTTTAATACTTAACATATAAATATAGGTACATAATCTATTGCCCTATCATTATATATAAATATACTTCCATACATACATGCTTGTATTTAGACCTCTATAAATGTCCTTTGCCTCCAAGTCCTCACCTCTATTTCCTTTTACTTTCCCCTTGGCCCACTATCATGTTTGGCCTTCATTCAGGTTTCAATAATTCCTCTCAGCTGCATTGCCTCAATTAAGCCCCACCAGGCATCCTGTGCCCTCCTCACCATCTATTTTAGATCATTTGTTGTTTCTTTGTCCCTTGGTTTCTTGGCACCTCCCTTCTTTCCCCTGCCTCCCCCTCTCCCTCTCCCAAGTCACCCCCCCCGCACCCCCAAGCATGGTCCCATTGTTTTCTCCTCTGGATTGTTTATCCTGCCTATCTTATCTAGATAGAGATGCAGAGATAATAATAAGCACAAAAAGAAGACAAAGAAAAACAAAGCTACAATAGAAAATGAAAACAAAATAAGAAATCCAAGAACAAAAAATGGAAAGCCTATAAATAGTTTCAGGTCTGTTGACCTTTAGGAGTATTTTCTGGTTGAGTCTGATGGGGTGCCACACCCTGGCTCCAAAGTCTACTTTTGGTTTTCCTTGGGACTTCATTGCTTTGCTCCCCTTGCTGCTCTGTTGCATGCCCTTAGGGTTTCTCCCCAGTGTGATAGAGTCAGTTTAGGCACAATTCCCACACTGCGTCTCTAGCATTGTCCTGTGTAGCACTATTGGTCAGTGAGGGACATCATGTCTTATGGTGGGGCCGGGCCTGTGGTTCACTCTGTGCATTGGCTGCTCCAAGCAGGAATATTGTCTTTGAAGCTTGGTAGGCCAGGATACAACACATATTTTTGATGGCAAACATTCAGTTCTAAACATCTCATACTTTGATGTCCCCAAATTTAGTCCTTCCCACATGCAAAACACATTTACCCCACCAAATCACAAAAACCTTAAATCAACTCCAAATCCCAAACCTCATCTTTAGAATCATCTACATCAAATATAAGTAACACTATGCGTGTATTTCATCCTGGGGCAAAATTCCTTTGTATCTATGAACTTGCGAAATCTAGAATACAAGATATCTATTTGCCAGTAGGGTATAGAATAAGCACAAGTGGGCATTGCCATTAAAAGTGGGATATATTGGAGGAGAAGAACAAAAACAAATACCATGATGGTTAGAGATTATATCGACTAGACACTCCTGGCTAGGGTAGGGGTGGAGCCAAACCCACCATTCAGATTGCATCCTGATAACACCTCTTTGGGAGTGTGGACTTTTGTATAGTAGAGAGCCCTAGCAGAGCTCATTTCTCTTTGACCCTCCCTTCTGCTGGAACTGGTTCCTGCTTCACTTTCCTTCATTTCCTGTGGTGTTGTCTGCCAACCCCAGGAGACATCAGCGAATTACCAGAAGTGGATTCATGCAGCTGACCTCAGATTCCTTTACTGCTGCCTTGCTTTGTCTTTCTGCTTCCCGCTTGTCAGCTTCCACTGCTACAGGAGAAGCCTCAGGTGAACTGCATCTCCCTGCTTCTACAACTGTGTGAGGTTTTTCTCAATATAAATCTCTTTTATTCACAAATACATACAAGCCTCACTGGTTTTCCTTCTCTTATGAACACAATCTAACATAGGTATCAAGTCAAAACACAACACATTTTACGTGATCTCTCAAGGCTTAAAAATAATTCTCTGTCCTTTGAGATTATGTGAGCACGGCCTCTGTCCTCTAGTCTCTGCGTATTTGCCATGCCTTCTGCATTCCAGATGAAGGTCTTCAAGGCTACCTGGGATGGCAACTCTTCTTTCTCAGCCTGAGAGATGTCATTTTCTTAGACCATCTGCATGGCAACTGTACTCCTTCTCAGACTGAAGGCCTCGTTTGCTGCCCCTCGGGATAGCAGCCTAATGCTCTCAACTTTGGGCAATTTTTCCAAGCTCATGGCCAACCTCATATTCAAAGTCCAGTTGGTAAAGATCTGACTCCTTGAAACCTGGGAGATGGTGTCTCTACACTTAAAGATCTCACAGGCTCTGGTCCCAATATGAAATCCCAGAGAAATTTGAGACCTAGCACTTCTGATTCTCATGCCACTTCCAACATCTCTACTCATCTTCTAGCTTCTCCACAGGGGATGCTTCTTTTCTTTTCTCTGGAGGACAAAGGTGGACAAAGAGACTGTCCACATCATTTGGGCTCTCTTTGGGCATCAACTTTCTCATTAGAACTTAAGTGATACATTTAGATACCACTTGGAGTATTGTGTAAAGAAATGGTGGAAATAAAGTTTAACACAGAGTTTTCACAAAGGATTCAATTACTAGAAGCCAGCATTACTAATTAATCCAGAATATATGACTGAGGAAGCCCCTGGTGTCATAGTGGTTATGCATTAGGCTGCTAATTGCAAGAACAGTTTCAGTTTGGTGGAACAATTGCAAGTTCAAAACCAACAGCCACTCTGCAGGAGGAAAGGATGAGGCTTTTTACTTCCATAAAGAGTTATAGTCTTACCAACCCACAAGGGAAATTCCACCCTGTCCTATAGCATCACAGTGCGATGCCCTTGGGTTTTGGTTTACCGTAGAAAATAAGGAAGATAACAAGTACACACATTACTGAGAAGATGGTATGGGGGAAGAGAAGCAATAGAAGTGATCTTGGGACACTTGAAATTGTGATCTTTTTGTTTTCTATGAGGATTCTTAATTTACTTTTCTGTTCTTTTACCTTGGGCAAATTTAAGAACACTATCCCATTTGCAAGATTTTGTGGCTATCCATTAAATGGTAGAAAAACAATAAAAACATCAAGAAGGGGTTGAATTATATAACCTTCAGGCTCCTTGTGATTCAATGACAGAATTATTGCCTTCTATGAAGAAGATCCAGATTCAATTTCCAGTAAATCTACCTCATGGGCAGGCCACAGCCATCTGTCAGTGGTCATTTGCATGTTGTTATGATGCAGAATAGGCTTCACCTTAGTTTCCAGTCAAAAATGAACTAGGTTTGCTGATCTGTTTCCGCAAATCAGCCATGAAAAGCCTCTGGATCACAGGGACCAAGTCCTTAGTAGCACGGGGACAGGTACCCAGGAGCCGGGGCATTTACTCAAGAGCAGGAAACAGCAATAAGGAAGGATCCTTCCAGTATTAAAATTATAACTTTCTAAATTCTCAGTTTCAGCAGTGAAATATGAAAAAAAAGAACAATGGAGAATTAAATTACTTGCTTTTCACAGTAACATTCTTACTTAGGAATTCCAGTTATTTTGACCAATCCATTCTCGATTTTGTTATAGAGATATGGCAAATCATTTTAGTCCCATGTTGCAGAGAAAAGAACAAAGAAAATATGATGCTCTTTAGACCCCAATCAGACAAAACAGGGAACCCGCAGAAAAGATGGATTTTTTATCTTGAATTTGAACTTGGAGATTTATAGTAGTCGTGTTGTTATTAATTGCCATTGAGTCATCTCTAACGAATAGTGACAGCATGTATAGGAGAATGAAATATTGCCAAGCCCGGTGCTACCTTTATGATTATTGGTATGGTCCAGGTCATGGTTGCAGTTACTGTGTGAAGTTGAAATTAAAAGCCCTCTTCAATGGCTAGAAGCCTGTAGATGGCGCAAGTAGTTGTACACATAACTGTTGTCAGGAGCCATGCTGGTTTTCTGACTCATGGTTTCTCCATGTACAGCAAACAAAGAAACACTGCTCTTAGACAGGCAAATGAAGGAACATGTCTGTCTTGGATTAGAAGTGCAGCGAGAATGCTCCTTAAAGGCAAGGATAGCATGATTTTGGCTCACATATTTTGGACATGTTGCCATCAGAGACCATTTCCATGCTTGGTAAAATAGAAGGGTAGCAGAAAAGCAGGCCTTTGACAAGATGGATTGACACAGTAGCTGCAAAACTGGGCTCAACAATTGTGAGGATGGTGCAGGACCTCACAGTGCTCCCTTCTGTTATTCACAGGATCACTATGGGCCCGAACCAACTAGACACCTGCCAATAACAACTAACCCAAAGGTGTCTGGTAAGAAATGCTGGCAATTTTCTTCCAGAAGATTCCAGCCATGAAAACTCTAGGTAATGGATTTCTACTGTGAAACATATAAGGTTTTTATGCAATGAGTATAAATTCAAGGTCAACAATGAATTTGCTGTTGTAGTGGAAGTGGGTTGGTGAATGTGTAATGATATTGAAGATCAGAAATATTGAGGTATAACATCTTCAACATTACACAGGTAACAAAAAGTAAAGGTATTTGAATTCAAGTCTCCCCCCCCCCCCCACATCATAGACCAGGAATGGCTAAGTTTCCAGGGACCTTTATTGCGCAACCTAACAATAGTACTGAACTGCTGATCTAGGCTATAGGATAATATATTCTAACCACCTACAAATTTTCACATTAAACTAATATGTGAAATCTCACAGACTGGTAGGAATTAATGTTCACCTAAGTGTTCCATCTTCCAACATCAATTGCAAAATAAAACTCTTGCATGTGTTTCCAGAGAAGACTTCTTTAAGAACATTGCTACCATGCAAAAGAAATAAAAGAAGAAAAAGAAAACACCAGCTCTGGATTTCAATGGCAATAACGTGAAAATACCCTGAATTGAATAACTTAGGAATCGCTTTCCCTGGAGAAAATAGGTTACTTATAAGAAACAAGCTTGAAATCTCTGCACCTGGACCAGCTTCCAGAGTGTTTTGTCAGGACCAGGTGAAAAGAAAGAAAGTGGGGGGAAAAATAAAAGCAAGAAAATCTGATACTTGTTAGTAGATGAACAGTGACATCCAGTGGCCATTTAAATTAATCAATTATGTATGCCTCCAACTCAACTACCTGTAGGAAAGAAAATATTACCATGACTATGAGTCTTGTTATTCTGAGTTACTGTAACAAATTACCAAGTAAGTGCTAGATATGATGTCAGACATTATAACACCCTCTCATATACAGAAGAGGAACTCTGGTAATACAGCAGTTAATTGCTAAGTCAGCAGCCAAACTACCAGAGAGAAATTAAGTCAGTTTCCACAAGGATTTGCAGCCTTGGCCTCCCAGTGGGGCAGTTCTACTCTGTCCTACAGTGCCATTATGAGTCAAAGTCGCAGGAACGTAATAGGTTTGGATTTGCGTGCTTGCCCCCTATCCCACCAAAACTATACCCTGAAATGAAAATGGAAAATATCTAGAGCCTTGAATCTTCTTTTAAAATTCTCACATGGGGGAGGGGAGAGAGAGAAAAGGGGGCAAACATTTAAAAGAGGGAGACGATGGCACTGGGGAGCAGGGCACCAATCCACTCAGGGTGAGGGTACTGTTTATGTCTCCACCGAAATGGAAGTTTGATGCAGACCCCACCATGGGGCGTCAAACCTTGAGGGCAATGTAACCACATGGAGCAACTCATGAACAGAGAGGGCTACAGGACTGGTCCCAGTCAGAGACAAACTGACTCCCCCCACCCCAGAAGTATGTGCTAGAGAGGACAACATTAAAGCTACAGGTTGTGGGGAGGGGTTGGCTTTCTCACACAAAACCAACCCAAGGAAAAAGACTGAGTACGGAACTAGGCACCATACCGCCACACCAAGCCCTGAGGACCATGTCCCCACTGGAGCTGCTAAGGCCCAGAGAGAACTGTAAAGTCTACAGCAGTTCAAGACATGGTGGCCCCTCGCAGGACCATACTGCCACAGAGGACAATACTGGGGACTTGTGGCAGGGAGTGAGCCCAGTCTGATTCCCCCAACAGTGGGGCAAAACAAGAAGGAAATGGGATTACAGATCAGCAATGGGAGCAAAGCAAACCCAAAAAGCCCATTAGAGCCCCAAAATAGACTCCAGGCTAGGAAGGGCAGTTCCCAGAACCCCCAGGACTGGTGGAGAGATTGTCATCAAAGACAGTGGACAGACCTGGTATTACATATGCTTTATTGTTTATTTTATTTTTATTCATTCTTTTCTGTTTGTTTGTTACTGTTACTGTTCTTTTGCCTACCTATATAATATAGGCATGGGAAGAGAAAGCAATGGGACCAATGTTCCGGAGGGATTTGGGGACAGGAGAGGTGGAGGAGGGGAGCAGTGAGCAAATACCATAGACAGGGGAACAACTATGGAATTAAAACTCAGCAGCAAGGAGTACATAGAGATCCTGAGGATGTTGGAACAACTTCAGTCTAGATGAAAGGAATTACTAAGAGGCAGAATAAGGGCAAGTGTGATGGTGGGACAGGAGGAAGGTAAAAGGAAACAGGAAAGATTTAGGAAGAAAAGCTATGGATAGAGGTATGAGCATAGGTATGTACATATATAAATATATTAATTCATAAAAATAGAGGTATTGGCCTATGTACATATATTTAAATTTCAACCCATTGAGGAAGTGGACAGATGTTGGGCCTCTGCTTAAGCACTCCCTCAATGCAAAAACACTTTGTTCTAACATCCTGGCATTCTGTGATGCTCACCATCCCCCACACGATTGATGAAGGCTAAATGGATGCATAAGCAAATGTGGTGAAGAGAGCTAATGGTGCCCAGCTATCAAAATATATAGGGTCTGTGGTCTTAAAAGCTTGAAGTCAAACAAGGGGCCATCTAGCAGAGAAACAACAAGCCCATATGGAAGAATCACAGCAGCCCGTGCAATCATGAGGTGTCAATGGGATCAGGTAACAGGCAGCAGAAGACACAAAACAAAACTGAAAAGCATATTATTAAGAACAAGGAGGTTCAGACCAGAGGCCTAGAACCCATCCATGGAGAACATCCCTCACAGAGGGGTCACAAGGAAGAGATGAGTCAACCAGGGCGCAGTATAGCGTTCATAAAACACATAATATTCCTCTGGTTCTTTGAGGCTTCCTCATTCCCCCACTATCATGACCCTGGTCCTGCCTTTCAGTTTTTGCTAGACCGGAGCATGTATACTAGTCAGGTTAATTGCTCATGACACAGGGAACCCAGGTCAGATAAACCCCTCAAGACCAGAAAGGGGAGGGGGAGTAGTGATACCACGAGAGTAGGGGAAAGTGGGGGGAAAAGGGGAGGAAGGGGAACTGATCACAATGATCTGCATACAACCCACTCCTCCCCTGGGAGGGGGGATGAACAACAGAAACATGGGTGATGGGTGTCAGTGATCGATGCAAGATATGAAAATAATAATTTATCAAGGGGTCACAAGGGTGTGGGGTGATGGAGGGAGGAGAAAAAGAGGAGCTGATACCAAGGGCTCAAATAGAAAGTAAATGTTTAGAAAAAATGATGGCAACATATGTATAAATATGTTTGATACAATTAACGTATGTTAGAAAGCTGTAAGAGTCTCAATAAAATGATCTTAAAAAAAAACCAAAAACTCTCAGGGTGACACAGCCAGAGAGCTCAGTGACTTTTGAGGGAAATAATGGCCTCACCGTGACAGGCAAAGTACAGATCGCAATTAGATAGTTTCTTGGGCCTCTTGAAGCGACTGCCACTTTGTACATGATAATTCAAAGAATAGGTACTGCACAGTTCAGGTATTAATCTTCAGTACACAGCAAGGTGAATTTTCCAGACTTTTCTTGGCTGTTGCTCTCATAATTTTAAGCAATCTTCCACGTGTATGATTGGCAGACAGTCACTTTCATTATTCCTTTATATCTTAATTTGTGGAAATAAATGGAGCTCTGGAGGAGGAGCTGAAGGACTTTACATTGAATGGCTAACATTGTTTTTCTTTGGGGGCCCTTAAAAACAGTTATCAGAGAATATTCTTGAAACAATGATATTTATTTTATGTACTGAAAACTAATAGCCAAGGAAATCTACAAATTTAATTTTTAAAATATAATTCCAGAGAAAACACTGTGAGTGACATTGCATAGGGTATTACAGAAATGAAGCATTAAAAATACTTTGTATTTTCACATGAGGGAGACCTAGGTTTAAGCAACTCACCCAAAGCCAAAGATACCACTTGCCTGTCAAGATAGTGCACGTTTCAGTAAAGTGTCTAGGCTAAGACAGGGTAGGGGGAAAAAGTCTGCTAATCTACTTCCAAAATCTCAGGCAATGGAAATCCTATGGCTCACAAGATCTGATCCTCAACTGATTATGGGAATGACACTAGGCTGAGCAGCGTTTTGTTCCATTGTAGATTGGGATCAACATAGGTCAGGTGATGATTCCAACGCAGCTAGTAATAACTCACACGGCAGCATATTTCTACAGATAACCATATTGTACATTTTGCAATTCAGAAAAATTGTCCCCAAATATCATCTCAAGTTATTCCTGAAACAACCTTGAAGGGAGATTATTACCTCAATTTTTCAGGTGAGAACGCAGAGACCCAAGGCCATAAGGCTGAGTAAGTAATATTTGCACTGTTGGTGCTCTTAAATACTTAATGACCAACATAGTCATTAAGAATTCAAACTATTTCATATTTTAAATTTTTTAAAGGGCACAAAATATAATATGGACCAATCCAACTCTGAGAATAAGTTTGTTCTGATGACCATGACCTCAGTCTAAGGAAGTAAGTATTGTTGTGTCACAAAGATGGCTACCCAGAGAAGGCTATCGAGAGAAGCTCATGAATGTGCTGGTGATTCAGAGATGAAAGACAAGAAGGATGTCAGGAAACAGAGCAGGAGACAAGGAGCTGGACAGAACCCACTGTGCTTACGGGTTACATAGCACTGAACAAAGCATATCTTAAGGACTGCAAGAGGTCAAAGAAATTAGATGTCCTCGTGGCTCCTGTACTTACAGAAAGTTCCTAGGACGGCACACACATGACCAACGTGAGGCATTTCCTGAGATCAAGGTAATGTGATTTTACGACTGAGAAAGTTAAACTCTGTCTTTCACTTCAATGTTGACGCAAGTGCTTTCCTTGAGGTTCCATGGAGTCCTCACTCACTCTCGTGTTTTTTTCTTTCAGATTTTGTATTCATTTCAACCTACTCAAGACATGAAAGCACTAGAGAGCTGAACATTTTTCCAAGAATTTCTTTCAAATTTTATGCCAAGGCTTCGAACTAGCTTTTCCATATTTAATCGAAAGCATTCAAGTGTTTACTTTCAAAGAAGCAAGAGGCAAGGCCCCTGTCCTTCAGCTGTAAGATGCCTCTCTTCAAAGAGCTGGGTAGATTGACCTCAGCCAATCACCAATGGCTTAGAAATTCTGGATGCTTCACCAACTGAGGATCGACTGCTGAATTATGGTCAATGTATTTGTAGCTGAATACACTATGCAATGGGTTCTTGGGTTATTATTTTCAATATATGAAAAAGTAAGATAAGAATAATTATTTTGTTAATTTTCCTTTACTATTTTCAAATCTAATTGGCAAAGGAGAAAAAAAAGCCTACAAAATGCAGTAAACATTCCACCTTAGTCTCTCTCTCTCTCTCTATATATATATATATATATATTTTTTTTTTAAATTTATTTATTGTCAGAACTATCAAAAGGCTTGCAAGGATAAGAGGGAGAACAGGCTGGAGTAGTCTCAATTTTCAGAAAGGAAATTGATTAGTGAACTAAATCAACTCCCCATTTATGAATGGGGATTATTCAACTTCCAAACTTATTACTGATTTCCCAAATACTGCATGTTTCTGAGGTGACCGTGTGGTATCTCAGCAAAGAGGTCTACTAGCGACTCCTTCCACAGAGGAGCACTGCCCTTGCACCACCTACCCTGGAATCTCTCTATAAAGCAGCCGCTGCTAATATTAAAGACACATGTAAGTGGGTAAATTCAGTTCTTTGAGATGATATTTCAACATTAAAAAGTTGAAATCATCACAAATTATTATCACAGGAATTAAAAAGTCAATAAGATGTTTTCTATATTTTCATAACACCAGGCAGCCAAGAAATCTTTCTAAATGAATTTTATGAAACAAAATAAGAGCATTAAAAGGGAAAAGACTAAAAAATCTTTTCTCAGTACCCAGGTACAACACTGCTCTGTCGTTTCCTTGAGATGATAAATGAGCTGTCATCTATGTCCCACATTCTGTAGAGCAGGTCTGGCACTTATCTGTTAGTAGATGGAAACCATTATAACAACAAATAACAAAGAGCTCTTACCAAATCAGCCTGTTCAACATAGGAAGAACCATTATAACAACAAATAACAAAGTGCTCTTACCAAATCAGCCTGTTCAACATAGGAAGAACCATCTTTCTTTCCAATGCTTATTTGTAAGGGCTCATATCATATTATGAATCAATGTCTTATTTTGAAAAGTAGAATACTGACATAAAAATTGTTTAATAATTCTGTTGTTTTAAACCCAATTAGATCATTTTGGAATAATAACAAATTTTAAGATAGAGAGATTTGAATTTGTGTAAAAATGTAAATAAATACATGCAAAAAAAAAGGTAACTGGGATTTTCAATTTTTTTCATACAATGTAAATAAATAGACGCAAAAGAAAGGGGTAACTGGGATTTTTTATTTTTCTCATACTACACGAGTATTTTACTTTTGTTATTGTTTTGTAAGACACAAGAACGGCCACATTTAATTGAGTATGTTCTAGGTCCATGCTCACAAAGGAAGTGGAGATGGGAGATGGTAATTATTTTCAATTATAGTCATATATTTACATTTATAAAATCTAAGGTATATATTTTAGACCTTCTATATAAATTTAGTGACATAAAATAAAATGTAACATACAAAATACAGATTGAGGATTTTTTTTAATGTGCCTATAAATGAGAACACTATTCCATTAGAAACATTGGGGGGAGGGAAGGGGATAAAAGTCAAAAAAAGACAAATTGAATTTATTTGCAGAGGGAAAATGGCCTGGGCTAGGGAAGGAAGACAACCTGAGAATTTAGACCAGTTTTGCCTTTAAGAAGATCAAGTCCCTTCCTCTTTCTCGGCCTCAATTTTCTGTTCTATACAATTTGTATCAGATGATCAGAATACTCCCTTCCAGTTCTAAATAAACAATGATACTGTAAAGAATAAAATTAACATCCCACCATGCTGGGGTTAATTCTTAGGGTAAAATAATATCATTCTGAGAATTTGTAGCCTGGAACTCTGTGTTAGTCTGGGTACTTTAGAGAAACAACTTCACAGAAATGCATGTATAAGAGAGTTTTATATAAAGGTTAAGTGTGCATCAAGACAACATCCCAACCCTGTGCTGCCCAAGCCCACAAGTCCAACATTAACCCATTAATCCATATGTCCAACACAAATGCACAAAGTCCTCCTCCACCTCACGAAACAGATGTAATGACACCTACTGCAGGAGGAAAGCCGAGTCAGTGAATGTTTAAACATCTCAGCGCTGGCAGGGGTCTCCACATGGCTGCTCCTGTACCCAGGGCTTTATTGGGTTAGGTCCATGAGGCTTCTCAGGGATGTCTTGCAGGAAGTGAGCCTTGCCAGCTGAAGCAGGGAACTGGCTGAAGCAGCTGCACCATGGTCCGACCATCAGAAAGCAAGAGACCCGAGAGTTCGAAAGCGAGGCTCACCAAGCCATTTATCCCTACGCCCTTCAATTAAGCCCACATGCGTTTATTGGCCAGGCTAGCACAATAAACTAACTACCTCAAGTTAATAAGAGGAAGGTCACAGGCTAATTAGCATTGGACAGAAAATATATATATGTATATATTCCTAATTAGAATGTTCAGTAAACCTGGGAAGCCATTTCCAAAGCCCTGGAAGTGGTAAGCTGTAGGGCTAGGCTGGAGCGCACTTACATTAATGCAGCCCCTACAGTTGCTAAGGAAGCCGCCTGAAGCATTAAAGGCAAGCCCATTTTCTGGATTCCTCCGTTCTAGTCATTAGGTACCACATGAACTTTTCTGGAAATCATCCTGAGCAAAGATATTGATATAGTTTCTGGCTCATGAAGAGAAAACATGCCTTTGGTTCAGTAATTTCTCACTGTGAAGAAATATTTTCAAAGAGTCAAATAAAAAGAACACTCTCTAGTCCATAAGAGAGATGCAAAAGGGAAAGGGTTCATTCTCTTTGTAAGCATCACCAACTAGTAGCAGATGACCTTTCTTCTCACATCTCATTGGTCAGACCTCAAGCAGAGAGCTGCATTGAGTTCCAAGGATCTTTCCACTGTAAGAAAAGAAGAATGACTACTAAATGGTACCCGGCGGTGACCAGTGTGTCACTGTGTGAACATCCACCCCTCCTCCTTAACTGTGGTTCTATGAAAACTAGAGCTCAGTCTCTCTTGTCAGCCCGTGTCTTACCATACTAGGTGCTCAATAAACCTTCACTGAATTGAATTAGCACTCTAAATCTCTTTCATGCGGCTGTGTGACATAACAATTATGGTGTAATATGAATGGCCAGCACATACTGAGCAATTATGATATGACAGAAAGGGGCTTTTCACTAGAGCAATTCTTCCACAGTCACGCTGGGAGGTACAGGTCATTATCCTCATTTTCCAGGTGAGGAAACAGACTCAAGAGCTTTCATGAATTATTGCAAGTCCCAAGATGGAAGACACAAAAGATGCCAGTCTTTCTGGTTTTCCAACCACACTGCTTGCCATCTAAGGCAAAAAGCTTTGTGCTTAAAATTACACTGTGTCACCTCTGTCCTAAGAAAAGGAAAACAACACAGTGGTCCTAGAGACACTGGTCACAAACTGCTTTGTTTTGTTTTGTTCTCAGTGAAGAAATCCTCACTCAGAGCAACAGCCTGTGTTGCCTCAGAGTAATCCAATTTCCAGACATTTCAATTAAGCCCACCACATGGCTCATCTGCAAAGAGTTTTGCATTGATGGACTCAGCTTCCTCCTTTTGTGGCTAGACTGTGAATTCGAGAGAGGATTGAGCTGGAACGAAAGAAGAGTGCAAATTTGATCTCAGTAAAAGCCTGCGCTTGGCCACATAGTTCATTTAAATATCAGCACCAGACTCTGTGCTTATTTTATAATGATTGCTAAAAAATTGCTTGCAAATAATCACAGAAGAAGCCTTTTCCCATCCTCACCCTTCCAGTCACAGTTATTTTCAGAGAGTCCATGTTTAAAACTCCGCAGTACAGAACTCACCCGTGAGAGAAAGCACTCACCACAGTGAATGGAAGTCTTAACCGAATGCTTATGACTATAAAATGCAAACAGGCAATTGAAAGACTGTCACCAATTACTGAACAGCTCAACCCCAGAGTTGATAATTTCACATATTGGCAAAGCAAGCCAAGCCAGTACGGCAGTTTCCTACATCAGAGTGGGCCATGTGGGAAGCCAGATGACTACCCCAAATGCTAGAAATTATTTTCCTCAAAGTACAGGTGCAAGGCCATAAGGCCAGTCTGGATTTCCTAAGCTATCAAGAGATTTCAAATCATGACAATTTTATAAATTTATATTTACTTCGGGGAAGGTGAAGGTGAGGATGTGAAGTGTATGCTCTAAGGTGAAAATCTTTAAGCATTTTGCTTCCAGTGACTACTACAATGTCTTGTAGAAAGTAATTGCACAACGAAATTTGCTAAATAAATGTCTACCCTAGAAACAACACTGAAGGTAACTAAATATATTTTCTTGGGGATGATTCCATTTTCTTGTCAGTGGCTTCTGCTTTCTGGTGATTCCCCACGGGGCCAGGATATTGTGCACATTCTCATCTTCTCCTATTTCTCCCAGACGTTGCCTCCCCCTTCTCTTCAACTTCAGCTGCCCTGAACATGCCTTCTTGCCAAAAACTCACTTCTGGTTAGGATTTTCCCAGATTCCTTACCTCAAAAACAATAATGAAATGGTTATAGCACTTCATACATCATTTTATTTTGGAGGTTCATTTACCTAAATGGAACTGGAATAGTACAGACATCTTGATATTTGGATCCAAGGATACCAGATCAAATCCTATTAAAATCACTAAGATTTTGTAGTCTTAGAATGATTACTTAATAGATTTCAATTCAATTTTCTTAAGTAGATGATAACTTTTTTCAGCACTATGATAAAGAATAGACCCAGTGTATGTGTATTTTTAACTAGTATGATAGATAATAGAAATAGATAGATGATAGGTAGATAATAGAAATTCAGAAATTGTAGAGGATCTTATCATTATGAATATCAATATCAGGATTTGGCGGGATAGTCTTTTAAGATGTAAACCTGCTCTTCTATCTTGTCCCATGAGTCCTGCTAAGTCAAGCACATCATCAGTGTCAGAGGAGACCAATGACAGGTCAATTTTTTTTAGGATGGTCTTTATTTCTCTCTGATTTTTCAAAACAAAACAAAAAACTAATCCCTAGATCGGGAATCTTCAATAAGCACAGTTTTCCCAGAACATACCATTTCCCTTGGTTTCAGAGAACATAATGAAGGGTTCTGTAGATTCTATAAACACCGAGAACTCTAGCCTACAATTTAGAAGCTCTGGGAGGCAGTGGCATGTTCCAGAGAGTGCATCTGGAGCAAAAGTTACAAGCTGGCAGGCCAAATCTTAGCTGTAAAGGTTTCCCTATGTGTGCACAGCAATTTTATTTGAAAATTGAAATAATTTCTAATACATGGAAACGGGGATGTTGTGCAACACAAAATCTTAAGGGATAACTGTTCACATCTAGAGGGTGATGGAACCCCTAAGGTGCTGGTCCTTAGTCATTCTTCAAGGCTGAAATTGAACTCATCCTCGTGGTTCAATTCTCAGCCAAACAATAGACAGGACTATAGGAGGAACAATAACACTAGCAAGGTGTGCATAGAAAGGAAGTGGTGATGGTGCCCGGGTAGCAAAAGAGATAGTGTCTGGGGTCTTAAAGGCTTGAAGATAAACAAATGGCCATCTAGCTCAGAAGCAACAAAGCCCACATGGAAGGAAGAACATACCAGCCTGTGTGATCACGAGGTGCCAAAGGGACCAGGATTAAGGCATCATGCAAAAAAAAAAAGAATATATATATGTATATATATATAGATATAGATATACACACACACACACCATAGTGAATGAAGGGGGAAGTGCAGAGTGGAGACCCAAGGCCCATTTGTCAGCCACTAGAGATCCCCTCATACAGGGGTTTAGAAGAGGAGATGGGTCAGTCAGGGTGCGAGGTAGTACCAATGAAGAACACAGCTTTCCCCCAGATCCTGGATGTTTCCTACCCCCAACTACCATGATCCGAATTCTACCTTGCAGGACTGGATAGGGCAGAGGTTGTACACTGGTGCATATGGGAGCTTGAGGCACAGGGAATCCAGGGTAGACTATACCTTCAGGACCAGTGGTGTGAGGGGCGATGCTGGGAGAGTGGAGGGAGAGTGGGTTGGAAAGGGGGAACTGATTACAAGGATCCACATGTGACCTCCTCCCTGGGAGATGGACGGCAGTGAAGGGGGGGGGAGACTCCAGATAGGGCAAGATATGAGAAAATAACAATCTATAAATTATCAAGGGCTCATGAGGGAGGGGGGAGTGGGGAGTTTGGGGAAAAAAAGAGGACCTGATGCAAAGGGCTTAAGTGGAGAGCAAATGCTTTGAAAATGATTAGGGCAAAGAATGTACGAATGTGCTTTATACAGTTGATGTATGTATATGTGTGGATTGTGATAAGAGTTGTAAGAGCCCCTAATAAAATATATATAAAAAAAAAAAGAAAATGATTCGGGCAAAGAATGTACAAAGAATGTACAGATGTTTTATACAATTGATGTCTATGTATATGTATGGATTGTGATAAGAGTAGTATGAGCCCCTAATAAAATGTTTTTAAAAAGAAAAAAGGAAGAAAGAAATACACACATTGTAAATAAAGTTTGAGTAAAGTAAAAAAAGAAAAAAAGAAAGGAAGTGGTATAAATGATGTAACATTGAGGGAATTTGCTGGAAACTAAAATGACTTGTTATGGCTCTTTGATACATTGTTCTTATAGCTCCAACCAAGTGATTGGGTGTTCTTGTTGTTAGATACCCTTGAGTCAGTTTCCCATTCATAATGAACAACAGAATGAAACACTGCCCCATGCTATGCTGTCCTCACAATTATGGTTACGGTTTGAGACCACTGTTGCAACTGCTGTGCTAACACATCTTGTTGAGGAGTTTCCTCCTTTGTGATAACCTTACACTTTATCAAGTATGATGCCTCTTTTCAGAGATTGGGCTCTCCTGATAATGCATTAAAAAATGCAGGAGACAAAGTCTTTCCATTCTTGTTCTAAGGGGCATTTTGGTTGTACTTCTCCCAAGACAGATTTGTTTGTTCTTCTGAAAGTCCAAGGTACTTTCAATATTCATCACCAACACCATAATTTAAATGCATCAATTCTTCTCTTGCATTCCTTATTCATTGTACAACTCAGCATGAATATGAGAGAAACTTGCACATGTACATGTCATAATTTAAAATCGCATGCTGTGGGTCAGGCAGGGCTTAGTCTTCAAAGTGATGGATGGAATGAGGTAAAAGAGTAAGTAAAGCTTCTGGCCTTCAGGCAGGAGATTGGCTTGAAGAGTGATGTGTCCTGTGGGCGTTGTCAATGCTGAAGGAGCTTTAGAACACTTGCCAAACCTGGCTCTCAGGGGGATGCCCAGAGAGGGAGTAATGCCTAGAAGCATGTCAGATGGGGATTAACTTTTTCCTTTCCTTTTGTAGCCAGGGGAGGTCAACTGCTGTTCTCATGCCATTTCCTCTGATAGCAATGAATGAGATGAAAGTCACAAATAAATGTTATATGAATTGTTTGATGTAAAACTGATTATCTATTCTATAAACATTCCCCTAAATCACAATTAAAAATTTAAATTGAGATATTCTATAATATATCAATTTCTGACTTTTTTTGAGAAATGGCAGGATGTGGCATGATTGAACCCATATTCTAATATGCAAAAGTCAGTTTTCACTAAGTAGGTCTACACCCGTATAAGGCACTTTTTATAACTCTCATGCCTTAGCATTAACATGACATTGCTTTTTTTTTCCTGTTTCCTCATCGTATTATCATTATTTGTATTGTGGCTGCCTAATCCAAATATAAAGCATCCTAATTAGTCTGTACAAAGATTCCTGTGTTCTGTTAAAAAAGGGCAAGCTTTTGACAGTGAGTGTTTTCAGAATAACCTACATTAAAGAATACATACACATGGCATAAGCATCTCTCCGACCATAATTGAGAAATCGTAATAGCCTGATTACCAGAGAAAGAGAGTTTTGGAGTGACAACTATCGATTAAAATGATAATTCTGACTTGAATGGTTAAAATCTTGTCATTTGATCACTTTTGTGATAGTTTGTTCTTGATCTGTTTTTTTATATTTTGTGGGTTTTTTCATATTGGGATTGATCTCTGTTGTGTTTTGTCATTGTTGGTAACCTTCTTGGTGGCCTGGTATATATTTTTCTATGTTTTAACTATATATGGGTTACAGAGACAATAACTAGAATAAGGGTTCCTGAGGGGAATGGTTGGGGAGGTGGGTCGAGGTGGGGAAGCGGGGAGTAAAAGGGAGTTGATATCAAGTAATTCCAGAAAGAATACAATGTTTTGAAACTGACTGTGGTAGGGATTGTACAACACTGCTTGCTGTAATTGAATTATAAGGTGCTATGGTGTCTGGATTAGGTCCTAATAAAATGGTTTGAAAGAAAAAATAAAGAAATAAAAATTAAAATGTTTTAATGATAAGGTGTTTAAAAGCAAAGTTGTCACTTTGAAGATGAAGTTGCCCTATTCATGGCATGTCTAATCATTTAATATGATGGAAAAGCTGGACAAAGAATAAGGGAAAGCAAAGAATAAATAGCTTTGTAGTATGTGGTTGTCAACGAATATTGCATATACCATGCACTGCTGGAAGAAATACAGCCAGAATGCTCTTTAGAAACAAAGGTGGCAAGACTTAAGTCACATAACATGGACATGTGATCAGGTTGGAGCAGTCCCTGCACAAAGACGTTATGCCTGACAAAGTGGAAGGTCATCAATGAAAGAGCAAGATCCTCAACTAGTTGGATTTGCACATGGTTCTAGTGGAGTCAAACACAGAAACAATTATGAGGAAGGTACATGACGGGGCAGGGTTTCATTGTGTTGTACATAAGATTATAATGAGTAGGAAATGACTCAATGACACCTAAGAAGAACATGTTTTCAACATAATGGTATCTGCAAATGGAAGAAAGTTCAAGATAGATCTCCTGCTTTGAAGATGTTCAATGAATGGTGGCCTGAGACGATCATATGCTTATCCTTTTAATGCCACTCTTGCTTTCTGATGACATGTATTTATCTTGTAGGCTTGATTATGCCCTGTGAATGTTATTAAAGGTGTTGTCCTATCATCAACCCCCACTGTTTATAAAAATAGGATCCAGTCATTTAAGAGCTTAATCTGTATATGTCAACCATTCATGTCTTTCAGTTTGAAGTTAGCCTATACTTACCTAATTTCCTTTTCTCAACAATGTTTCAAATTATACAACATTGGCTAAATTAATGGCACTATCAACTGCCAATGCCCCAGTGGGGATGATGTATACTCTCCTCTATCATAAAATGTCAATGTCTCTAAAGTTAACCAGAGGCCTACATAAACCATAGATATATGAATTTCCAGCATATACTTGGTTTTAACCCAAATCTGAGAGGAATTAGTAGTTCTAATGACATGGCTCTGCTCAATATTTACCCTTGGGAATAGAGATTACTGAAGAAATCAGATAGGGCCAGCTATCAGAACGAATGGCTTCTGCAGTCTCAAAGAATTGTCTTCAAACAAGCAGCCATCTATCTGAAGTGTCAACTAAGTCTACAAGGAAGAAGAAGGCCAGCCTGGGTGATACAAGGCTTGCAAATAATAAAATACAAGTCTTGAGGAGGAACAGCATCATAGTTTAAATTGTGACAACCCAATTTGCAGAAATTTCTGGATGAGAGTGTAAGGCCAGGTTCCACACATGGGTTAAACTTTCAGTTAATCCCCTCTGTGCATAATGCAGGGATATAACTAGCCTGGAGAGAGGAGCCCTAGTAGTGTAGCAATTACATGTTGGGCTTTGTTTCGGATGGCAGGCAATTCAAAAGCATCAGCAGCTCCAAAGGAGAAAGACTGGCCTTTCTATTCCCATAAAGAGTTACAAGTCTGGAAACCCACAGGGGGTCACCATGAGACAGCAATGACTCAATAACAGTGAGTTATATTGCTTTTATACATTACTGAAAAGTTTAGCAAAGTGTATGTATAAAGGAAGTCCTTAGATGGTGCACAATGGTTAGCACTCTCAATTGCTAGCCAAAAGGTGCAAGTTCAAGTCTGCACAAAGACACCACAGAAGAAAGACTTAGTGCTTTATTTTCAAACATATCATCCTTTGAAAACTCTATAAGAACAGTTCTGTTCTAACTAACATTCAAAAATAGATAATGGCTCTGTCTCACCAACAAATTTAATCATGAAAATTAGTAACAATGAGCAAAGATGGATAACCATGAGTCAGAATCAATTGTATGTTAGCTTGTTTATGCTTTTATTTTTAAAAAAACAACAAAACTTCTGCTTTGGAATTATACCACAGCTGAAAGAGGTTCTGCCTTGGAATTATATCACAGCTGAAAGAGGGAAGGTGAATTTTGGTTCCTCTGTTTTTATTTTCGGGTTTTCCCTTTGGGAAAAATTCAATGTAATAACAAACATTTATTAAACTGTCACTATGTGCCAAGAATTGTTCCGAGTATTTTGAAATGATCTATTTCATTCTCATAATAACCTGATGGGACAGGTATCATTAGCATTACCTATAGGCAAGGAAGCTGAAGCTAAGAAAGGTCACATGCAGAATTGCACTGTTAGGGAGTGGTGGAGAAAGGATCCTTCCATCGTTTTTCTCTTTAGAACAAAATTAATTCATTTATTTTCATTTGTGATGTGCTGCCAAACATCCTATCATTCTTTTTCAACAATATGTTTCCTTATAAATGGGGACTGCACATTGTGCTCTTTCTCTTCCAGAAAAGTAAATTGAGCAGAGAAACATTTGCCTCCATTTTTGTAGAAGGAACGACAAAACAAGATAACAGTATGGTAAGAACATAGTCTCTATGAACAAGATTAAGGAACAAGGAAGTATGATTTGGGGTTTGACCACCTTAACACTGTCTTGTCAAGTAAATAAAGAATTCTATAAGATAGGTCTACAGAAACAGGATATTTCAATTTGGTCATACATGCTGAGAAAGATTGAAAAGTGACAAAAGCAGATTAGTGCATTTTCCAATTTGCTCTTACCTGGAATAGTATAAGATTTCCAGGCTGTTGACACCCCTCTGAAAATTAAATGCATCAAGATATGTGATGTCCTTGGACCTGACTGAAGGACATGCCTAGAGATCAAAAATAAGACCTTGATCTATTTACAGGTTTTTCCTTCCTTTAAAATTTTTTTCTTTCAATTAATTTATTCTTCTATGCGTGATTGGTTTCCTTTTCTGTTGTCATCACTGTGTTCTCACTCATCGCCTACCTTGCTATGACTTGATTTTTGGTGCATATTATTATCTCTACATATCTATCTAGATAAAATAGACTGGATGAATAGTCTGGAGGATAAAACAATAGGACCAATGGTTCCAGGGAGACATGGGAGAAAGGGAGGAGGGGGTAAGGATGTGATGCTGACCAACCCAGGGACAGGGGAGCAACAAGTGATCCAAAATCAGTGGCAAGGATGGTGTGAGAGGCCTGTAGGGATTTATCAAGGGCAAGATAACTGAGAGCAATTACTGAAACCCAAATTAAGGCTGAGCATGATAGGGGGACAAGAGGAAAGTAAAAAGAAATAAAGGAAAGAACAGGGTGACAAAGGGTATTTATAGAGGTCTAAAGACTGGAATGTACACATGTAAATATATTTACATATGAGTGTGGGGAAACAGATCTATGTGCATATATATTTATAGGTTTAGTATTAAGGCAGCAGATGTACATTGGGTCTCCACTCAAGTACCTATTCAATGTAAGAATACTTTGTTCTATGAAATTGGCATTCCAGGATGCACACCTTCCCCACACAAGTGCTGAAGCAAAATGTGTACGTAAGCAAATCTGGTGAAGAAAGCTGATGGTCCCCGGCTATCAAAATATAATGTCTGGGGTCTTCAAGGCTTGAAGATAAACAAACAGCCATCTAGCTGAGAAGCATCAAAGCCCACATTGAAGAAGCACACTAGCCTGTCTGACCACAAGGTGTAGAAAAGACCAGTTATCAGACATCAAAGTTCTAAAAATCATATCAGTGGGTGTCCACCTTCCTGATACAATCACTGAAGACCAAATGTGTGCATAAGCAAATGCGGTGAAGAAAGCTAATGGTGCCCGGCTATCAAAAGATATAGCATCTGGGGTCTTAAAGGCCTGGAGATAAACAAGTGGCCATCTAGTTCAGAAGCAACAAAGCCCACATGTAAGAAACACACCAGCCTGTGTGACCACGAGCTGTCGAAGGGATCAGATATGAAGCATCAAAGAAAAAAAATCATGTCATTGTAAATGTCGGTGAGTACAGAGTAGAGACTCAAAGCCCATCGGTAGCCAACCGGACATCCCCTTACTGAAGGGTTGTGGGGAGGAGATGAGTCAGTAAGGGTGCCGTGTAGCAATGATGAAACGTATAACTTTCCTCTAGTTCTTTAATGCTTCCTCCTCCCCACTGTCATGATCCCAATTCTACCTTACAAATCTGGCTAGGCCGAAGGATGTACACTGGTACAGATAGCAATTGGAAACACAGGGAATCTAGGACAGATGACTCCTTCAGGACCAGTGGTGAGAGTGGTGATGCGTGGAAGGTGGAGGGAATGTGGGGTAGAAAGGGGGAACTGATTACAAGAATCTATGTATAGTCTCCTTCCTGGGGGATGGATAGAGAGAAGAGGGCGGGAGAGATGTTGGACAGTGTAACATATGACAAAATAATAATTTATGAATCATGAAGGGTTCATGAGGTAGAGGGGAGTGGCGAGGGAGGGGGAAGATGAGCAGCTGACATTAAGGGCTCAAGTAGAAGGCAAATGTTTTGAGAATGATGATGGCAACAAATGTATATAACTGCTTGACAGAACGGATGTATGTATGAATTTTAATAAGAATTGTACGAGCCCCAATAAAATGATTTTTAAAAAGAAAAGAAATGTCTAGAAAAGAAAAACAAAAGAAAGCAAAATCATCACTTTATGATGCTTATTTTTATTCATACTATATTCTAAAACGATAGCAACTTTTTGTTAAGTACCTACCATATGGCTATTATCTTTACTTGTGTTACTTTATTTAATCCTAACAACAAACACACCTGAGGAAGTAAGCATCATACCCATTTCACAGGTAAAGAGACAGAGACTCAGAGAAATAGGCCATTTTCTTCATCTATAACGGTGGTTGTCAACATGTAGGTTGTGACCCCTTTGGGGTTTGAATGACCCTTTCACAGGGGTCACTCAATTTATAACAGAAGCAAAATTACAGTTATGAAGTAGGAATGAAAATAATTTTCTGGTTAGGGGTCACCCCAGCATGAGGAACTATATTAAAGGATGACGACAGTAGGAAGGTTAAGAACCACTGCTCTATAACATTGCTCCTTCTAGTCATTCACATTCTACCTTTTGGGTAATTTTCTGAATCTACTTATCACTACTATTTCTTTAATATTTTTTCTTTAACTTGACTGAATTCCTTCCTGCCTTGGACTGAATCTTCTCCCTGCCTTGGAAAGCATGTGGAAATAGCAATTTCTCAAGAAAATTTTGAAAATTAATTAATTTTTTAAATGAATGAAAGAATAACCTAAAACAGTGTCTCTCATATCAGGGGAGCGCTGCTCCTTTTGCTGACACAGGTGTTTGCATGACAGAGGCCAAGATCTGGGGTCACGCTTCACTCATACACAGGGATTCTCCTGCCCTAAGTGGTACTTCCATTTCCTTCTGGCTTACATATTCAACAGAATTATTTAAACTGAAATGGTATTTTTATTTAATTTTTTGAAAATTTCATACCGAGATATAAAATTTGAAATACTTAAAGACCTTAAAGTAGTTTTATAAAGTTAAAAAGGAGAGCTATCTTCCTGCATTTGCCTCTCATAGGAAACCTATTTATTTTTTTACATTTCTATTTCATTATTTTGATGTTATTGTATTATAATGAAATGCTAAATTTATAATAGTACACATGCTTAAAGAATCCTTGCAATAGAGCACAACCCTATGCTCTCTCTTCATTACAGGGAGATTTCCACAATAAGCTGATTTTCTTTTCAATAAACATGGTTTTTAGAGCCCACCATTTCCGTAGAATTGTGTGAGCTGCCACAGGGAAAACACACAAAGCACGCAAAGCCCTGGCCTCAAGACACGTGCCCTTTAGGATTTGTAATGTTGCTACTAATCACAATGACCTAAGTGGACAACCAAGACAAACCATTTGTAATGAAAAGAGATCAATAAATATTTAGTTCAAATGAAGAGCATCTTGACTCCAATTTCTAGATTTAATAAAGGGAAAGCCAAGTGGGAAAAGGTGGTCAGGGAAAGCTCTGTCACTGGAAATATCTACCTGCCTCCTCACTAGCCTGCCCTGCTGCAGACCTTTCCAATTTTTCCCTCACACTATCCTATGATTTGACTTTCTAAAATACAAATCTAAATATACGAATTTTTTGTCCACAAGGACAGTTATCTTATTCTAATTTCTCATAATCTGTTATATCCCGTCTTTCTCTGTTATCTACAAAGAGGAGCTTTGTAGTCTGGGTCTACAAGGCCCTTCAGGTATGACCCGCAATCTCTAGGAAGCTCAGTTATTCCACTTTACCACTTGACCATTCCACTTTGAACACCTAGGTTTCTGCATAAACCCTTTATTTAGCTTAGTACACCAGTTTTACTTATCCAGGAGCTCTGCTGGCATAGTGGTTATGCATTAGGCTGCTAACCACAAGGTCAGCGGTTTGAAACCACCAGCTGCTCCGAGGAGAAAGATGAGATTTTCTACTTAACTTCCAGTCTGAAAGTTGAAAGATGAGGCTTTAACTCCAGTAAAGAGTTACAGTCTCAGAAACTCACAGGGCAGTTCTACCCTCTCCTATAAGGCCACCATGAGAGTTTTACTCTCTCCTATAGGTATTGGCTTGCTGGCAGTGAGTTTGATTTGGTTTGGATGCCTTCTCCAGGAGAAACATGGGGCTTTCCACTGCCATCGAGTCTTCATGACTTGTATACATACCTCAGAACCCCGGTCAAACATCACCACATTATGCAACCTTTTCTAACTCTCCACACAGAGCAATAACGTATTCACCTCCATGTACAGCATCACGCCTTCTTCCTTTCTCACATTTGAAATGCAATTATTGTTTCCCCTCGCTTTAGCCTTTCTGCTGATAAAGAGGAAGCTGAGCTAGGCCTTGAAGAATGTAAAATACTAAGACACTGAGAAAAGCAGGTAGAGCATTGGTGGGCCTCCACTCAAGGGCGGTTTAGGGTTCAGGAGACTTGAAGCATCATGCTGAGTACAAATTCTGGAAAGCTTTGATGCCCAAGTTAAAAAATATATGAACTTTTATATTTTGTGCAGAATATCCATTGATGATTTTAAGCAAAATGTGGCATAATAAAAGTAGTATTTGATAAAATAGCAATGATATATCAGGGGATTGGAGTGAATGGAGCAATAATGAACGTGTTATTGCTGGATTGTTGCCCTGAGGAAATAAAGCCAGAATTTGTGATGACAGATTGTAGAAAATTGAAATAAGTTTAACTTTACTTTATTGATAATACTCAGCAACCTATCTTTTCATCAAAAATTTCCAAATATCACCAGAGCAAACGGTCAATAGCAAAGCCAATGCGATGTAAGCATTGAACAGATGAGGGGGATGCATTTGTAATAGAATATAATGCTCAACATCCAGACTACTATGCCAATGGCTGTTTCAACAACAGACATTTTAATTCCATTTTCTTTCAGGAGTTGTAAAAACCTCTTCTTATTTATTGGCCCAGTCCTTCACAGATACTATTACAATGTTCACATTTCCATATTGAACAATTTGTTTTGGAAAAGGGCAGTATTTGTATGTATGCTTTTTGTTTATAGAACAGTCCAATCAGAGCCTGAATGCAAATAAGAACCAGGCTTATTTATGCTGGGAAAATAGCATAACCAACCAGCACATAACACACCGCAGTTTCACGTGCCTAACTCTGACAAGGCGTTAGGAAAGCAATTCTTCCCATGCACTGTAATCATGACGAGTCCGTGTCTGATTCCAGAAAAGTAAGAATTAAACACCAAACTTATGTAGTGTATTTAGGGCCTTCATGACAGAAATTGCTTACATGTCAGGTACCATTTATCGTACAGGTTCATATTTAGAAAACTTTCAAAATTCATATTGACTACCTGATAAACAGCAATGATACTCCTGACATTGCTACACTCTACCATGCACAGATGGAAGCTTAACTCTTTTTAAAAATAAAATGCATGTTATGTGTTTGGGGAGCAAAGCAGCCTCTTTGAACCCTCTTCCTCTATGAGGTTAGTTCTTGTAAATCAGCATTTAGTGTCAGCTACTTTGGAGTCATTACAAGACATCGAATCAACTGTAGCATAAAAGTGTTATAAAAAATATGTCAGCTCTTTGACATGATAATTTCCAATAGCTTAATACCATTCCACTTTATAAGACAAGGTTATTGCAGCATTAGTCTGATTGACCAATTTTTTTCCCCTACTTCACCATATCCCCAAATAGAACACCTACTGACCTGGGAAAAGTTGCCTGAAAGGAAAGCAAAAACTTAAGAAAATTGAGGGGGCAAAATTATTTAAGGACAGGAGAGTGATTATCTCTTTGGAATTTGATCTTTAAAGGGTTCTGAAACATAGTAAATCAATTGTTATTAAAATTGGGGCACTATATTTAACAAAGAAAGATTGCTTAACAACTCTGCATTAGGTATGAAATGCAAAACAATGTTTGATTTTATAGCCTTTTTAGCTATTAACCCTGCTGCTACTTAAAAAGCAAATGCAAAAGACAGGAGGAGAAGTAGGTGGGGCACAGGGCATTTGGGGGTCTGTGAAATGATTATGATACTGTAATGGGGGACACATGGGATTATTCTTTTGTCAAAACTAGGGCTATGCAGCACAAGGATTAAAATCCTAATGCAAAGCGTAGACTTTGGTTAATAACAATGCATCGACATATTGGTTCATCAAGGGTGATAAATGTAACGAATGACTACGGGATGCAAATAACGACTGCAGGGGAGTACACAGGACCCTACTCTCTCCACACTTTCCCGATAGCCAGAAAACGACCTAAAGAAAGCTGTGTGAGGGGGAGGCCCAGCAGAATTTAAATAAATAAAATGCTCTAAATTGGGAAAAGGAAAGCTCTACAACCTAGTGTAGTGATTGTGGGGTTCACTAGATTTAGCCATCTCTAATGCCTCATATTCTGATTTTGTAGAAGTAAATATTCAAACAAGAAATATGTTCACTTTGAATCTCACTATCCTAGGTGGAAATGGAATGTAGGGTATTTACTCTGAAAAAGATACCCAAATTTATTAATTTGTGATCAATATTTTTAAGTGAATTGAATGAATTCAGTAAGTAAGGCTCTTCTGAAATGAAAGCATGTGACGCATCGCTTGGGTTCTACAGGCTGACAGAGTGATTGCAACAATAGGCTCCAAAATAAAAATATGAGGCTAGCACAGGATTGAACAATTAACAATAATTAACTCTTCTGTCTCCCCCATTCAACTGTTTACTCATTCATTCAACCAACCAAGTAGCTATTATTTTTGCTATGATAACAATTTTTTTTTCGATTTTTTTAACAATTTATTGGGGATCATACAATTCTTATCACAGTTCATACATATACATACATCAATTGTATAAAGCACATCTGTACAGTCTTTGCCCTAATCATTTTTTTCTCCTCTTTTCTTTTTTTACATTTTATTAGGGATTCATACAACTCTTATCACCATCCATACATATACATACATCAATTGTATAAAGCACCTCCATACATTCCCTGCCCCAATCATTCTCAAGGCATTTGCTCTCCACTTAAGCCCCTTGCATAAGGTCCTCTTTTTTTTCCCCCTCCCTCCCCTTTCCCCCCTCCCTCATGTGCCCTTGGTAATTTATACATCGTTATTTTGTCATATCTTGCCCTATCCGGAGTCTCCCTTCCCCCCTTCTCTGCTGTCCCTCTCCCAGGGAAGAGGTCACATGTGGATCCTTGTCATCAGTTCCCCCTTTCCAACCCACTCACCCTCCACTCTCCCAGCATCGTCCCTCACACCCTTGGTCCTGAAGGTATCATCCACCCTGGATTCCCTGTACCTCCAGCCCTCATATGTACCAGTGTACAGCCTCTGTTCTATCCAGCCCTGCAAGGTAGAATTCGGATCATGGTAGTTGGGGGGAGGAAGCATCCAGGATCTGGGGGAAAGCTGTGTTCTTCATCGGTACTACCTCGCACCCTAATTAACCCATCTCCTCTCCTAAACCCCTCTATGAGGGGATCTCCATTGGCCGACACTTGGGCCTTGGGGCTCTACTCTGCACTTCCCCCTTCATTTAATATGGTATATATATATATATATATATATATATACATATACACATATATACACACACTTATATCGTGTTGTTGTTTTTTTTTTTGCATGATGCCTTATACCTGGTCCCTTGGCACCTCGTGATCGCACTGGCCAGTGTGCTTCTTCCATGTGGGCTTTTTTGCTTCTGAGCTAGATGGCCGCTTATTCACCTTCAAGCCTTTAAGACCCCAGACACTATCTCTTTTGATAGCCGGGCACCATCAGCTTTCTTCACCACATTTGCTTATGCACCCATTTGTCTTCAGCGATCCTATCATGGAGGTGTGCAGTCAATGATATGATTTTTTGTTCTTTGATGCCTGGTAACTGATCCCTTTGGGACCACTCGATCACACAGGCTGGTGTGTTCTTCCATGTGGACTTTGTTGCTTCTGAGCTAGATGGCCGCTTGTTTATCTTCAAGCCTTTAAGACCCCAGTCACTATCTCTTTTGATAGCCAGGCACCATCAGCTTTCTTCACCACATTTACTTGTTCACCCACTTTGGCTCCAGCCGTTGTGTTGGGAGAGTGAGCATCATAGAATTCCAATTTAATAAAAGAAGGTATTCATGCATTGAGGGAGTGTTTGAGTAGAGGCCCAAGGTCCTTCTGCCACCTTAATACTTGACCTACAAATATAGACACATAGATCTATTTCCCCATCCTCCTATATATATTTGCATGTACATGTCTTTGTCTAGACCTCCATGAATGCCCTTTTACTCATAGCTCTTTCCTCCATCTCCCTTGACTTTCCTCCTGCCCTACTACCATGCTTCGTCGCCACCTGGGCTAGAGTATACCTCTTCTCTAAGCAACCTTACCCTTGATCATTTCCCACCAGGCCTGCCACTCCCCCTTCTCTACCATTTGGGGTCCCATGTTTTTCCCTTGTCCCTGGGTTTGTTAACACCACTTCCTTACCCCCCCTACCCCCCATCCCAAGTCCCCCCGGAACTGTCGGTCCCATTGTTTTTCCTCCAGATAGTTCATGCAGCCTGTCCTATTCAGACAGACAATTATTTTTTGCTATGAAAGCAATTATTTTTTGCTATGAAAGCCTTACTCATGAAGATCAAGGACTGTAGCCTTCAGTGTGGATTACAAGTTAATGTAAAGGAAACAAAAATCCTCACAACAGCATCATGACAAAGAGAAAAAAGACTGAAATCATCAAGAATTTCATACTGCTTGCATCCACAATTCTCCTGAAAGCAGCGGTCAGGAAGTCCAGTGACATTGCATTGGGCAAATCTGCTGCCCAAGATCTTGCTAAAGTGTTCAAGAGTGAGTGTTAAAGTGTGATTTTGGTGACTAAGGGGTGCCTGACCGAAGCCGTGGTGGATTAAGTGGGGTTTGTCTAAATACAACAAGTCCAGTAACACTCCTGTGCACAAGAAAAAAACTTTATCTTAAGAAGCAAATTTACAGCAAGAATTCACCTCAACAAAGTCCAACTCAATCCATCGATTCTCTGGGCACTTTTCAGACTCACAGAAGTGAAGACTGACGGCACAGAGAGAGGAAGCAGGGAGATCACTGGCAAATGGGCTATAGGTACTCATGAACCTGTCTGTGGAAGCAGGGCAGAACATGAACCATGCTCAAAGTTGGGTGGCCCATTCAGGGCCACTCCTGGAGGCAGACACAGCGTCTCCGTGAAGTCCCAGGAAGGAGGAAGGTGTAGTGGTAGAGAAAGAAGTTTCCTAGTCCTTCACGCTCATAGAAAAGGCCACACACTCCTCCCAAAGAGGTGAATCAGGCTACCATTTGATTGACAGCTTTGAGTCCTCCTCTAGCCTGGAGTGTCTAGTGGACATAAATCATCCAACTATTAAACATGGCATTTTCCATTGCCCCATATTAATGTGAAAGTTGGACAATGAATAAAGAAGAGAACAGAAGAATGGATGCATTTGAATCGTGGTTTTGGTTAAGAGTATTGGGAATACCAGGAACCGCGAAAAGAACATACAGATCGTGCTTGCTTCGGCAGCACATATACTAAAATTGGAACGATACAGAGAAGATTAGCATGGCCCCTGCGCAAGGATGATACGCAAATTCGTGAAGCGTTCCATATTTTTAAAAAAATAAAAAATAAAATAAAATAAATAAAAATTAAAAAAAGAACATACAGATCTGTCTTGGGAGAAGTAAAACCAGGATAACCTTAGAAAAGAGGATGGCAAGACATACTTTTGGGCTTGTTATCAGGAAAGACCAATTCCTAGAAGAAAAAAAAACCATGCTTCATAATGTAGGTGGTCAGGACCAAAAGAGAAAGATTGTCAAGGCACTGGATTGACACAGTGGCTACAACAATGGGTCAAACATAACAAAAATTATGAGGATGGCACAGGGCTGTGCAGTGTTTAATTCTGTTGTGAACTGAGTAGACATGTATCAGAACTGACAGGTTGGCACCTAACAACAAGAATATGGTCAAACATTAAGGAAAAGGTTGGAAGCTACCTTGCTCAGCAAAAGTGGTGAGAGATTGTTCCATTCATGTCCTATGAGACCCTATAATGCTTTTCTCTTTAATTTTTATAACCGAGTCTAGAATTGGTTTTGATGGAATATAATTTGAGGCACACGAAGGTGGAGACAACCCTCCAAATAAAAGAAAGAAGCAAGATGAGAGGAAAGAAGAGAAAAAAGGAAGAGAAGGGAAAAAGTGAGATGAAAAGAAGGGAGGAGGGTGCATTTCTTTAAGTGGCACAGAGAGATTTTTAGACACAATATGCTAAACCTGAAATGAAACCTGCTGCTGTTGTTTGGATGCAACCAACTCAATTCTGGTTTATGCTGTTGTTGTTGTTGTTAGATGCTGTCCAATCATTTCCAACTCGTAAATACCTCATGCACAAGAGTGAAACACTTCCTGGTCCTGTGCCATCCTCAGAATTGTTCTTATGTTGGAGGCCACCCATGCAGCTACTGTGTCAACCATCTGCCAGAAATTCTATCTGCTCACCATATTCTCCTTGTTGAATCACTTTCATTCTCATCCATCAATTCTCAACTCAGAGTCACTACCTGCATAAGGATTGTCTGGATCATATAGATTATAACGCATTTCTTGTGTTTCTTTGCATTAATTACATATTGCAAGTAAGCATCTTTGTCATAATGAAATCCATTATTGCCCCTTATGTCTCTAGTGCTTAGTAAAGTGTAAAATGTTTAAGAACAACTCGATGCAAGAATAAATAAAACAATATTACTATTAGAATCCCAGTCCATGCATGCACAGGTGTATTCCAAACAAAGCATGCTTCGTGACTCTGTTATCAGTGGATGGTTTTAGATAAATCAAATCACTAATACTCTCTTCATAGTCTCATTGATAAGGTGAGTAGATGTCCCAATTTTGGCAGGACAGTCCCAATTTTTAACAATTTTTCCTATACCCTGCAGCATTTTTTAAAAAGCTAGGTTATATGGTTTTCGGCTGCCATGTGCCTATTTCGCCAGGATATGATTTTTATCAATGGTGTCCCACTGATGTATGATAAAATTTTAAATAATATTGGTGACAAAGTGGCAAGGAAAGTCACACTAAGGAATGGGTTTATATCATAAGAGTGTGTCTGCTTATTCTTCAAGGGTAACAAGGGCTAATACTGTGAGAATTTTATTTGCAAACCTTACCCATCCTCACTCTAGTCATGAAACTATCCCTTAACACATCATGTTGATCTCAAACGCAAAGAATATTTCAAAGAAACACAATTTGGGTTCCTTGAGGATACTAAAGCTGGCATGTAGTCATGGTGTGCATCAGGGAGAACACGATTCTTCTGGGAAAGGTTAGAGAGTGCAAACACTGCCTTCAGAAATGTTTAGAGCTAGAGGGTGGAAATTTTGTTTAATGAAGACTTCTATGGTTTCATAGCAGCAATACATTTTAGTTTACACTCGCATAATTTGTTCAATAAACTTCTGCTGACTGAATTAATGACAGTAAAAATGAATATTCTAGTGTAAATGGATTGCATTACATCCCACAACATGTTTCTTGAAATCTTAACCCCTGTACCTATAAAGATATCCCTGGGTAGCACAAATGGTTAACTTGCTTGGGCAATAACAGAAAGTTCAACACTTTGAATCTACACAGCAGTATCTCTGAAGAAAGAACGAGGTTGGGGGTCTACTTCTGTGAAATAAGCTATTAGTAATGCTATGATTCACAGTTCTATCCTACACAAATGAGTTCACCGTGAGTTGGAATCAACACAATAACAACTTGTGACTATTACCTGTAAATATGTCCCCAATAGGCATGAGGGACTTTCTTTTATATTAATGTGATCATAAACTTAATCGTTTTGACTAATAAAAGAGAAGAATAGATTTGCATAGAAACACAGGGGGAAAAGGAAAACAGACAAAGGAGACGGGGTTATCTATAAGCCCAAGAATACCAAGTGTTGCTGGCTGGTACTAAAAGAAAATGAAAGCAAGTCCACAAGAGCCAAAATATGACCTTTAATCTATCCATCAGAATCTTGAGAACATTTCAAAAATAGATTTGACTCATAGGATACTATTAATGGAAGGCCTGATGAACTGTGGGGTAATATCAAGACCATCATTCATTAAGAAAGTTTGTTAAAAAGAAAAAAATAAAGTAGACGTCAGAGAGACATTGAAACTGGCCCTTTATCAGAGTTGCTAAAACAGCTGAAAGATATGATGAAGTAAAAGAGCTGAACAGAAAATTTCACAGGGCCGCTCAAAAAAAAACAACCTAAAGTAGGATAAGGAAATGTGCCAAATATTAGAGTTAGGAAATAAAAACCACAGGCTATCTCAAGCTGCAAGAACTGGGAAAAAAATTCAAACCTCAAGTTGCATTACTGAAAGAGCCTATGGGCAAAGTATTGAAGACGAAGCATTGCAAGAAGGTAAAGGAATCCACAGTCCCTGTATGAAAAGAATGGGTTGATGTTCAACCATTTCAAGAGTTAGTAATGTGGAACCACAATGAGACCTGCAAGAGCCCAGGAGATCCTTCTACCACCACTGGATCCACAAGACTCTTTACCCAATGGCCTGTGATTTTCCTGTATTTTGCATAATTATATATGCTGTGTGAGTCTGCAGAGGGATTTATGGGCTAATATCTGATGTATGGACTTGATTTGGACTGGACTGGACTGGCACATTTTCTTAATATACAGTTACTCATTGCTATAAAGTATTTTCTTCTGAAGTCTCTGGGTTTGTTTTTCTAGTTAACCTTCCCTAACCCAGGACTGAAGGAAAAAGTCTGAGCTGCACTAAAGGCATTAGCAAAAAACAAGTCTCCAAGAATAGACAGAACACTGACTGAAAGGTTTAAACAAGCCAATGAAACACTGGAAATGCTCACTCATCCATGCCAAGAAATTTGGAAGACAGGGTGAAAGAGGTCCATATTTGTACCCATTGCTAAGAAAGGTGACTAAACAGAATGCAGAAACTACTGTCACATTCAAGTAAAATTTTGCTGAAGATAATTCAACAGTGGTTTCAGCTGTGCATTGAGAGGAAGTTGCTGGAGATTCCAGTTGGATTTAGAAAAGGAGATGACACTGAGGACGTCATGATGTCACATGGACCTTGGCTGAAGAAGATAATCTCAGAATGATGTTTACTTGTGTGTTTGTTTGTTTTTGACTATGCAAATATATTCAACTCTCTGGATCATAACAAACTATGGATAAGATTGAGAAGAATAGGAATTCCAGATCCGTTAACCGTGCCCAAGTGGAACCTGTTCCTGGTTCAAGAAGCAGCTGGGCCAGCAGAATAAGAGGGTTCTGTACAGTTTCTCATCGAGATTGGTGTGTTCTGGGGTTTTCATCTTCTCTCCATGATTATGCAATCTGTACACTAAACAAATCATCAGATAAACGTGATTATATGAATAAGAATGTGGCATTTGTGTTTGAAAGGCTTGTTAACAAGCTGCAGATGACACAACTTTGCTTGCTGAAAATGAGGAGGACTTGAAGCAATTGTTGATGAAGATCGAGGTTTGCAACCTTTAGTATGGATTACAACTCAATGTGAAGAAGGAAAACAAAAAAACCTCACAAATGGACCAATAGGTGACAGCATGATACATGGAGGAAAGCTGGAAGTTGTGAAGCATTTCATCTTACTTGGATCCACAATGTTCATGGAAACAGGAGTCAACAGATCACATGACACATTGCATCGGGTTAAATGTGTTGCACAAGATCTCTTTAAAGTGTTGAAAAGCAAGGATGTCACACTGAGGACTACAGTATGCCTTATCCAAGCCATGAGATTTTCAATCACCTTGTATGCATTTTCACATTGGACATTGAGTAAGGAAGACCACGGACGAATCGATGCACTTGATTTATGGTGCTGCAGATGAAAACTGGAAGTACCATGGACTGTCAAAAGAACAGAAAAATCTATCATAGAGGAAGTACAGCCAGAAAGCTCCTTAGAATCAAGAATAGGGACACTTAGTCTCCCCTACTTTGGATATGTTATCAGGAGAAACCAGATGCCCTGGAAAAGGACATCATGCTTGGTAAAGTACAGGGACATGGTAAAACAAAGGAAGACTCTCCACACAGTGGATTGACACAGAGGCTGCAAGAGCAGGCTCAAATATAAGAACACTTGTTAGGATGTGCTCAACCAAGCAGTATTCCCTTCTGTTGTACTTCTGGTCGCATCTGACTTGGTGGCACCTAACAACAACAGCAACGATTCACAGTATTGTTAGGACAGCAACTGTGTGTACCTTTGTCGTTGTTAGGCTTTGGCACAGAGTGGTCCTAAATACAAGGAACAAATATGACCATCCCAATTTTCACCATCCTTAAGACGGTTCCTATGTTTGAGCCCATCGGTGTACCCACTGTGCCAATCCATTGTGTTGAGAAGCTTCCTCTTTTTTACTGACCATCTGCTTCCGCAAGCCTGGTGTCCTTTTCCAGGAACCGGTCTCTCCTGATTAAGTGTCCAGAGTAGTGAGACAGAGTCTCTGCGTTCTTGCTGTACTTCTCCCAGGACAGATTTGCTTTTTCCCTTGGAAGTCCATAGCACTTTCAATATTCTTTGCCAACACTATAATTCAAATCCATCAATTTTCTACAGGCTTTCATATTCATTTCTTTTGTTACCTTTTATCCCAGCTGTTTTTGCCTTGTTTTTCATTTTTACATTGATTTTCAATCCACACTGAAGGCTGCGATACTTATTTCTATCAGTGAGGGCTTCTGAGTCCTCACTTTCAGCAAGCAAGATTGTGTCATTTTCAAACCAAAGCTTGTTCATACGCCTCTCTCCAAACCTGATGCAGCATTCTTCTTTACACAATCCAGCTTCTTTGGTACACAGATTAAACAAGTATGGTGAGAGGCTACAAACCTCACACACACTTGACCCAGTTTTAAACTGGGGAGGATTCTCTTATTCTGTTCTCACAACTGCCTCTTGGTCCAGGGAGAGACACCAGGTGAGCGCAATGCAATGTTCTAGGATTCCTGTCCTCATCAAGTCTATGTGCGGTTTGTTGGGATCCACATACATAATGTCAGTTGTATTATATGCTAATGTTTACATTCTGCTGGCTCGCCTTTCTTTAGAATACGCACAAACACAGATTTCTTCCTGCTGGCTGGTCAATTAGCTGTCTTCAATTTTGTGTGTGTGCTTAAACTAGTGAGCGCTTCCAGTTATTCATCAGTTTTTCAAGCTTTCCTATCATTATTCTATCAATATGAGAAAACTTGCTTTTCATCAATGCTTTCAGTGCTCCCTGAATGTCTTCCTTCACTGCCATTGCTTCTTGATATGATTGCATACCAACCCATTACTTTTGGTAGAGTGACTCCCTGTATAACTTTCTCATGTTTCCTGTATCATTCAATAGTTTCTTCATGATGTGTATCCATGATGTATTTAGATATTTTCAAGACTGTTTGGATTCATAGAAACCATATAAACAGCATATCAAAATGCTGCCTGGCCCTTCACGATCCTCACAATGCTCATGTTCCAGCTCATCATGGTAACCATGGTGACAACCATCTCATCGAGGGTCTCGATGGTGCTCAGTGATGGAACCCTTCAATGGTGCAATTCTAGAGTTGAATTTTATTCTGTTGTTTCACCTTGAGAAATGCTGACTATGTTCTTCCCTTCTCCTTTTCTGAGTCTTTGCATGCGTCATTTTAATACCCGACTTTATCTGCTGGAGCTGCCTTTTGAAATGTCCTGTTAATCTCTTTTGCTTCATCAGATCTTCTAGTCATATAACCTCTTCTGCCATCCTCTTTGGTGTTTTCTTTCTTATGCTTTTTTGGAGGGGATTTAACAAGCTTTAAAAATTATGTATTTTTTAAAACCATTTTATTGGGAGCTAATACAGATAGCCATATAATTCCATAGTTCATAAATAGAAGAAATAATGTACAATTGCTACTACAGTCGGTTTCAAAACATTCTCTTCCTTCTTGAATTCCTTGATATCAGATCCCCTATATCCCTTTCTCCCACTGTACCCCCCAGGGACCCTTATTCTGCTTGCTGTCTCTCCAGGTTCATCAATCCTGGGTTTCATATATCCAAAAATATATAACAAAAATTCAAGAGCACTTCCCCCAATAACAAAATGCATCAGAGATAAACCCCAATAGGAGGAGAAAATAACAGACAAGGTTGAAAACCAGATCAGGCCCCACATTTATCAGAGGAGGGATCAGCCGACAAGGTTTTAACAGTTGAAGTCGGTTTTATCATTTCGTTCTCCGGTGGTCATCTCTCAATGCACTCTGTGTGGTCACCAGTTTACCCCCATCCTTCCATTATCAATAGAGGGACGTCACCGGAGGCTTTTTTCTTGTGTAGGTTTCACAAGTATATCTTGGGCTTCCACTGTCGTGCATAGCCTTCTGCAAAGCAGACCTCACAATTTCAGCTCTGAAACGATTTCCTCCTTTGACTTTGGATTATATGATTTACAATCCTTGGGTCACTGATGTTGGTGTGCTTCCTCCATGTGGACATAGTAGGCATCCTACTTAGATGACTGCTTGTTTGGAAACAAGCCTGTAAAACCCCAGATGCTATTTTATTTTATAGCCAGCAACCGTAGTTAATTTCTTCACCACACTTTGCTATAGCAGCCATATCTTCTGTGTTCTGGTCATGAATGCGAGCATCAACCAGGGCTCTAAAGTAAGAACTAATTGTTCTTAAATTAGAGTTAAGATTTAGCGTGAGCTCAAAACTTATTCTTGGACCTATGGTTTTTAACCTGACTTTGACTCCTTTTAGAGATCTCCTTGTTAATTTATGGTAGTGTCTTATTAATCATCTCCGTGGAGCCTAAAGTTCTTCTGTTAACATTGTCATTGATTAGCCCCTGGTACTAATTTTCAAAACACTGTTGAGAGAGGTATATGGGCCAATGTAGACTGAGTACATGCTGCAACACCTGAATTATTCACTTGTACAGAATAAATCCTTACATGGCTAGATGCTATTTACTAAAATAATGGGAGTTGGTTGCTAGGGAAAATTTACAATAATCTTTACTGACAACGTCAGTCACTTTCTTCTTATCCTCAGTGTCGCTCCATAATTGGTTTGTTATCCGTTATTAGTGTTTAAAATGTCAAATTTGTTCTTGAACTACTCTGTAAATCAGATGGGATATGCTTCAGTTCATATGTTGGTTCTTATGGACTTGTGTGGCACTGATCTCACCTCACAGGTTTTGTCACTTTTGTTTCTGTGTATTCCATCTGACACGGTTGTTTGTGCTATTGGGGCGGGAAAGGTACTTGCAATGAAGAAGTTGACCTTGCGAAATTCATAATCTCTAACTTCATTTCTATCACCAGAGATATACTTTCCAATTACTGATTCTTTCTATTTTTACTCAACTTTTGTATTCCAATCACCATTAATTATTAACACGTCTGATTGCATGTGTGATCAATTTGAGACTGTGGTAGTTATATACTCTGGTGTCAATTTGGAACTTGAAAGAATTAAGAGTGAAGGGATGGAGTCTAGTCTGTCAATCAGATCATAGCCAATGAGGCCTGGACTGGACTGGATTGTGATGCTTTCTTTTTTAAAACATTTTATTAGGGCCTCATACAACTAAAATGGGAAGTCCGTGCATCCAAAAGGGTTATGCTCCAGGTGAGGGACGAAGGGATGCTTTCGCAATGTACAATTACCATTATATAAAACTCTCTTATACACATATGAGTTTCTATGGATTTATTTCTCTGGCCTATCTGGACTAACACAGAGACTGAAGAAATTTCTCAATGTTTTTAACCACTGACTCTAATGGCTGGTGTGTACATCTGAACAATAGCTGTATTGACTGGTCTTCCTTGTAGTCAGGTGGTTACCAGCCTATCACCATCAGCATTGTACTTCAAGCTAAATCTTGAATTGTTCTTTTTGATAATGAATGCAAATTGCATTTCTCTTCTATTTGTCACTCCTGGAATAGGAAACTATCTGATTACCTGAATTAGAATTTTCAATACCAGTCCATTTCAGCTCACTAGTACCTACTTAACTTAAACATTATTTTAAAAGCTACTACACACAAATGTTTTGTTTCATTCTAAGAATCTGACTCCACTCTCCTTCCTGCATACACAGCATATAATGGCCTAATTGAAGCCAGCATAAAGTACAATGTCTTCCAATGAAGTGATTGTTGACATCATTAAGAATCCCACCTGCTCTTGTGATTTTTTAAATCTCTGGGTTTTCTAACTAGAAAATGCACATAAAAATGTTACATGATTCTGGCTAGCACATTGTTAGACACTTGGCTAGGAACTCTTATTCTGAAATATTCTAAAGTTGCCTTCAACAAAATGTATATGACTTCTAGGATTCTAGATGCAGACATTGAACATTTCAGGATTGGGTGAAAAGACTATTGGATGGGTGCATAAACAAATGTGGTAAATATGCCTGGCTACTAAAATATATAGTGTCTGGGGTCTTAAAGGCTTGGATTTAAATGAGCAGCCACATGAGGTGTAATCATGAGGTGCTGACAGGATCAGGTATCAGGTATCAAAAGATCCAAAACTAACAATTATATCAGTGTGAACAAGGAGGGTTGGAATGGAGACCCCAAACCCATCTGTAGACAATTAGATACCCCCCCAAATGGCTATCGGGAGGGGATGATTCAACCACGGGTGCAATTTAGCACTGACAAAACACACACCATTCCTCTAGCTCCTTAATGCTTCCTCCCCCACTCCCATGACCCAGTTCTACCTTACAAATCTGGCTAGACTGGAGAACACACATTGGTACAGATAAGAGCTCTTGAAACATGGAATTCAGGACAGATAAACCCCTCAGCAATATTAGTGGAAGTAGCAATATCATGAGGACAGGGGGATGGTCAGGAAAGTGGAAGGGGGAGAATGAAGGAACCCATCACAAGGTTAGATATGTAACCCCCCCCCCCCGAAAGGGATGAATAACAGAAATGTGGGTGAAGGCAGACAACAGACAGTTTAAGATATGAAATAACAATAAAATATATAACTGATCAAGGATTCAGGAAGGTGTGGGGGGGCGGGGTTGGGGAGGAAGGAGATAAAAAAGAGCTTATACCAAGGGCTCATGCAGAAAGAAAATGTTTTGGAAATGATATGATGGCAACACATTTAAAAATATTCTGGATACAATTGATGTATGGAATGTTATAAGAGCTGTTAGAGCCCCCAGTAAAATTATTTTTAAAAAGAAAAAGAAATGTTTGGGGCCCAATACCTACATATGATGCTATTTTACATCCCTATTATAAGACCAACTGATTTACCATATTTTTATTGCTAAAAAATAGAGACAATCAAAGATTCTGACAATTATTTCTGGGGTTTACTTAATAATAGCACTGCTTTTGGTAGATATATCATGTAAATAGAGCTAAACCACAAAGAAAGAGTCCACATTTTTAAAAGTGAGATCTAATCCAAAGCAAAGTTTCTAGTGTGATAAACCCTGTCTAATATTTGATGTCAAAGGGTATCTTTTTCAAATTTTAGTCTTAACCTAAATAAAACAGAAAAGAGAAAGAGCTACGAACTTGCTAATAAAAACTTGTTGCCATAGCATCACTTCTGATAGATAATAATACTGTAAAGTAGAACTGACCCTGTCGATGTGTTAGACAGGGTTCTCTAGAGAGATAAAACCAGATTGCTGATAATTATATATATTTATAAAGATAGATAACACAAGAAATGAACTATTAAATTATAGATAGATGATACAAGAATTAAACAGTTAAATTATAAGGCAGTACAAATGGCTCAGTGTAACTCACTCCCGTGAGACAGCTGTGAGACACTGGCAGTCCTTCAAGTCTTGAGAGCCGTCAGGTAGTCCTCTGTAGAGAGAGAGCTAGGCTATCCGGCACAGGCAGCAAACAGCAAGGCAGGTCACCAACCGTCGGCCAGGTCACCAAATGTCAGTCCCCAGCTCCAGAGAGGCATATCCCAATTCTCTGGTGAGGCAAGTCTTAAAGGGACCTCAAATTGCAGTGACACAGTTCACAGGTGAGGTGTCCCACAGGTAGTGTAGCTTGCAAATTGAGGCACAGAACAAGCAAGGCAGCTGCACACTGGCCTGATGATCAAAGAGCAAGAGACAAGAAAGGCGAGGCTTGTCAAGCCATTTATCTCTCCGCCCTTCAATTAATCCCACATGTGTTTAGCGGCCAGGTTGGCCCAATAAACTAACTACCTCAGTTGGTTTTCAAAAAGGTAACTTTTTATGGAAGCAACTGGTGGTTTCAAACTACTGACCTTGTAGTTAGCAACCCAACATGTAACCACTACACTGGCAGGGCTCCTGAGTTTGCTAATAAAAGGTACTGAATCCATAGGCAACCTTAAGCATTGTAATCAAGTCTTTCAAATAAACAGGGGTCAGGGAACAGCCCAGTTCCAAAATATGTTTACTAAGTCATTCGTGGAAGCTCTAGATAGCGCTATATTTTTGCTTACCGTAACAAAAAAAATTAACTTGCAATTTTGTTTCTGAGCATTTGAAATAATAAATGGCATCCGTAGCATAGTCCCTGGCTAAGAACTGGTATACAATAAAGAGACACTATGATGCTTGTGTTGGTCTGGTAACAGTCAAGTAAGTGGTTCCAATCCACCAATTAGTTAACATGAAAACTGTGAAGCTGTCCTTTCTTATAAAGATGTACAGCCTTGGAAACCCTATCTCGGATCGCTGTGAGTCATGATAGGCTCAGTAGCATGGACATGGAGTTGGCTTCACCTACATTTTCACTCTAACGAGCTGTTGTGGAGTCAAAGTGTTTGTCAAAGTAAAACTATGCATCATAGCGTTTTTGATGATGACTTTTCAGCAGCAGCTCACCAGGCCTCTCTTCCGAGGCTCCCGTGGGTGGACGTCACTTCCAACCTTGTTATTAGCAGCCAAGCAGTTTAACTATTTGCAACACCAAGGATACACTCTAAATAACCCATTCATGATATCATGTCACTATTCATTAATTATTATAACCTTGGAAGAAAATGTAGGTAAATTTAATTTTCTTGAGCAAAAAATACAAACTATTTTAATAAAGGAATCATAAGAGGCAAGGTAAATTTTTCACATCAAAAAATAATAATAATAATAAAATAATACATTAGCCAGGTAAAAGGAACAGACGGAAAATTCGTAGATGTTATTATAACCATAAAAAGAAATTTTAACATGTAAGAGCAGGAATATGCTTCTCTAATAGTCTCCCAAGCCAGAAAATCTGTCAAAAAACGAGGTGAGGAGAGAGAGAAGGAAATATCACACGATGACAGAAACTGTCAATTTATAGGTTTCTTGGCTTCTCTCGTGTGAGTTTGGAGAAATTACTACTATTTTGGTGAAATGCATAACAGCAGGGAAACAAACCTGAAAAATGTAGTTTGCGTACTATTTGACAATGTAATATTTCAAGGGGCAAAAGGGGGCATTTCAGCCACATTGAAAAAAAGATTATTACTGTGAATTGCTCTTCCCTCATTCTCTTTATGACAGGTTGCCATTTTCACTTCATCTGCTCTTGTCTGTTAGCTCAGGGAGACAGTGAGTGTGCATGGAATGCTTTCTGGTCGTTCTCCTTAAAAGAAATGCCTTTCTTTTCCTGAAACTTAAAGAAACATCAGCACCTTCATGATTTAATTCTAATCAGTCACCAAAACAAAGTACTCTATCTCCTAAAACTATATTATTGGGTGAATGTAACAAAAATATAATCAAAATAAATGCTTAATTCCTGTGACCTTTACTTGTTAGGTGCCAATTAGTTTGAAAAGTTGTTCAGTCCTTTTTACCTACAAGTACGTGATATAAATTTCATACAGGACCAGAGGCTGGTCTCTCCTGACAACATGTGCAAAGTATGTAAGATGAAGTCATGCCATCTTTGCCTCAAAGGAGCACTCTGACCTTACGCATTCCAAGCATAGATCAGTGGTCCTTTCCGTATACTTCTCCAGCACCACAACTCAAATGCATGGATTCAATGTCCCACTTTCAGGTGCATGTCATGCAATGTCGAATACCAGGTCTTGGGTTAGGCTCACTTCAGTCCTCAAAGTAAGTCGTCATTGTTGTAGTATTCCACTTTGAATAGATGTAGACATCTAACATTTAAAAATAACTTAACATAAGAGACATAGACCAAATAAAAACATTGTTTTTCAAACAATTAAAACATGCCTCCAAGTTGAAGGCATGTTCAGAGAACAAGAAAGATAATATGTCCATGAAATAAACTATTAAAGAAATTTTAAATTTTTTAATTCTATGCAAATATAAATTTTTCAAATTCGATAAAATAATAATAATGGAAAGGTAGAATGGAGAAACCCTCACAGAAACTAGAGCAAGAGAGTCTCTTAGGCTCTCTGTTACCCATTTCCATGACTGACCAGTCACCTTTTCATTGTCCTGTTTCAAGATGACTGCACTCGAAATACCTGGGTCTGAGACTGTCGAGGATCCCATTCTTGGTAACTGGGGCTGGGGACCACTGGGTTGGCTTCAAGTATGGCATAAAATATGAACATGAAACTATGTATCCATCGAATTCAATGAGAAAAATGAAATATAAAAACCAGATCTAAAGAGAAGGTAGGAGGTAGAGAAAGCACTGAGAGGGGCACTTGGAGGTCAATCCTACAGATTCTCTAAGGTGTCAGGGGATATAAGCAGGTCAGTGGTCCCCTGCTATCCAACCTGTTGACAAACTCGGAGTAATTGAGGTAGATCTCTCCTTCAGACAGCTGTCCCCTCTCTCTCTACCTGACTCTGGTCTGATCTACCATGCTTTGGTATTGAGATTTAATATTCAGGAATAAACCCTACTTCATTAACTTCTTTCTCAATTCCCTAGAACCTTTTTTTTTTTCAGTAAAATAACCACATTTTTACTAAAGCAAGGAAATTTATATACTGCTTGACAAACATGTCTCCACCGAAACTTTATTGCAATAATGGTTTACTCTGTGGACCTTTCATAGAGTGACCCAGTTTTCTTTTTATTGGCATCTTCTAAAAAATATGCGCTTTAGTTCATATTTAATATTTTGAGTATGCCATTGGAATTGGAAGTGATATTTTCTAAAAGACACTGATCCATTATTATCCTCACACTTGGAATTCACCTCATTGTATGTCAATTGATGGCAATTAATATTTTAATTTAACAAGACCCTATAATCAAAAGTTTCCTGTTCCATTTATGTAATTATTTTTCTAATTGAATAGCATTCTTAATTTATCAAGATTGTAAAGAAGTACAATGTTTGTTCACATTATGTGAAATCTGTTATCCATTCTCCTAATTGCAGAATAGCAAAAGTAATTTAAAGCTAAAATTAACATTACTTTATAATGAACTCTTAAATTCCTTTTATTTAAAGAAGTTCCCCAAAGGTTCTGTCATTTTAAACAATGCAAGGCATAGACATCAAAAATGGATACTAGCAGCAAACTAAATTATGAAAACTGTTTTCCAGGCCATAGATTGCCAATGAAATGAAGGACCAATACAAAATGATGCCTCATATCCTTTCCAACATTCCCCAATTCTCCTTCTTCTCACCTTTGCACACTTGCAAGTTTCCTTATTGCTAATTGTAAGATGCAAAAAATAAAGTTTTCTGTGGCTAATCCTTCTCTACTGTAAGCCTATTCTTTCTTCATAGTCTGTTTTTAGTCTAGACGTTTCACTCAAACCTGTTCACCTTGAGTGACCACGATGGTATACGAAAACTTGTGACATAGCTTCAGCATCACAATAACAAACAAACACCACAGTGTGATAAACTGACAGATGGGTGGGTGGCAGAGAGATCCCAAATTAACCTCCATTCTAAAGATGAGGGAGCTCTTCTGAACAGATGAGGTTCAGTGAGGCTTAAGAAGTTTTTGAAATGACAGACTTAACATTCATGCCAATGTTGTCTGACTCTCCAAGACTCAGCATTCATGCCAATGCTGTCTGATTCTCTTTCTATACTAAACTTCTTTCATGTGACAGAATGATCTAGCTTCCAAAGAAGTTAGAATACTCTTAATATATGTGGAACTAAAATATTCAGAATCTGGGATGATAGAATTCCGCATTATGCTGGGTTGGAATACATGCTTTGTTTTGTTTGAGATGAACATTTTCAGAGTTATTAAGAGTGTTAAAGGGTGACTAAATGCAACAATTAAATAAGCAATGCACAGAGAGTGATTTTAACACATTGTATGTATATATATATATATTCAACAGTATTAGTAAATACTTTTTATTCTTATTAAGTTATATACTAAAAAATTTACCAGTGGTTTTTGGTTAATCACTTTCTAAATATATAAAATCATTCAAGTCTAAATGCGAAGAGTAAGATGCTGGATAATTTTGGTTCTTCTCCTGAACCTGAACAACGTACACATACTACCCAGCACTCCACTCTCCGTGGATCTTTTTATTGAAAGTGGAACACTCTTAAGTGCCCAGGATGATCAGAATAATGGGGATGGTGGACTAGTCAAAATTCCTTTTCAAAAGTGTGCCTTTTGTAGATGATGCCAAGAAAGAAATGTATTCAGAAGCAATCAATATAAAACTTGTATACACATCATACCTACATAAGTAAACTATAGAATAAAATTCATGAAGTAGAATATTTCCACTTCTTTATAATTTTACCATTTCTGTTGGTAATTATTCTCAGAAAGCTGTAATGCACTGCTGATTAATAGCCTTACTGACATAAACAAAATAGGAAGGAAAGCTTGATAGGCTAAAGGAGGAAAATTGTATATAATGCAACACATTTGTGTGTTTACATAATCTCTTCCAATCTTCATCCACTGACTGATTTTTTTGTATCATCATAACCATGGAAAATTAAAGAAAGCACATTAAAATACTGACTGCCTTTTTTCTCCCAAAGCCTTTTTATGGAGAGGTTATATATATATAATATGATTCCATAGTTCAATCACATAAAGCAGTGGTATTATCGTTGCCACAATCAGTTTCACACAGTCTCTTTCTTCTTTAACTCCTGATACCGTCTCCCCTTTACCACTCTCCCTCCCCCACTGTACTCGCACCTCCCCCACTGTACTCACAGGAAACCTTATTCTCCTGCTGCCTCAGCAATCCTGGGTTTCATGTACCTAAAAACACAGAGAAAACATATAAAATAATTCCAGAGCTACCCTCAATGAGAAAATACATCAGAGCTAAACCCCAATATAAAAACAAGACAAAACAAAGCAAAGCAAATGTTGAAAACCAGATCAACATCTATGGATGGGAAGGGGATGGAGTGGATAATTTTAATAGTTCAAATTAGCTTCAACATTTTGATCTCCTATAATCATCTCTCCTCTGTATTCTGTTTGGTAACCAGTTTATCCCCATCCCTCTATTATGCATAGAGGGAAATCACTGCAGGCTTATTTTCGGTGTAGGTCTCACACATATATGAGTATCTTGGATGTCCACCATCACACATAGCCTTCTGCAAACCAGAATGTCACTACTGGAACTCTGATAGCATTCCTTCCTTCAGCTTCGGATTAAATGATTTTCAATCCTTTGGTCACTCCTTTGCAGGAGTGCTTCGTCCAAAAAAATGATTTCCAACAATTTTTTAAACTTATAAATGCTTGATTGCTAAGGAATGGCTCCTTTACGGGCATTGTTTTGGTTTTGTTTTTCATTTTCTCTCAACGTTCCAATAATCAGAATGACAAATTGCAAAGTGATCTCAAGTGTTAAATTACTTCACCTTTCCTCTAAATTATACTTTATAAGAAGCTTCTGTCCTTTGGCTTCCAGCACAAACTCAAATGGCAATGCATGACTCAGTCCTAAAAGATGCTAAAACCAGCACAGAGAGTGCCTCGTTTTAGCATGATGGAAGAATAGACAAACAAAACCAGGCTTAAAAACTGTTTCTGACCCACTTAGCTTTGGAAGGACACAAGTGTTTGGTTAAAAAGCAGAGAGTTGCATTTACCATCCTGCTACATTTGTACAAGATTAACTTCTGGCATCCCAATTTATCTTCTTTAGAAATAATAAATTGAACCCTCGATTTTTTGTCATGCCTTGGCATGAGAATTTGCTGTTGTGTCCAAGTGTCTTTACATTTGAGTGCACATAATTCAACTTCCGTGGAGGTCAGACCCTCATTAATTCAGTTGACCAGGCTAGAAAACTGTTCTTTAAGAAAGCAGGAGGAAAATAAAAACTCAAATATCTTCTAGTTAACAAATAGCCAAATCTGGAATAACCTAGGAGTTATCAATAAACCAGATACCAAGAAAATGAGAAAGGCAGAAAAAAGGATAAACTCTACATTTCTTATAAAATTAATATCCAGGACCTAATATAATTCCAATGCAATTGGTGAACATTAAAAATGTAGTTTAGGGTCCAATTTCTCTTCCAGCTGCAATTTAGAAATGCTAATAAAATTATGAGCTGATACGCACTCTCCTGCTGAATCTTTAAACTTTGAATAGGCTGTATGACATGAAATTACACTCTATCATTGAATTTCAAAATGTTTGTGAAAGATGATGCATTCTCCCTGAAGACCCCACAGGAATAAACATTCCCATCCTTCTATCTGAGGTTGACCTATTGATTGTGCAGGAAAGGGCATACTCAAAGGCAAAGCAGTTTTTAAAATTGACACTACCCAGATTCATCTTAATGCTTTTAAGAAGTGTCTTTAGTACATGGAACACCAGTCTAAAGTTTTTGTTTTTAATCAGCTTGTCTGGTGTGTGACCAGGGAGAATATTTTGGAAGTGCTGCTACCTTTCTACATTATCACCTTGCCTCGAAGAAAAAGGAAAAAAAGAAACAGAAAAAGAAGGAGCCATGGTTCCTTTAAGGGTTACAAAACTCACTATCCTTTAGTGGGTACTGAATTCCCACAGCCAAAGGTCATATGGTCTGTCAGAGAGGTCACGATCTTTTGAAGCATTAGCCCCATTTGTAAAAGTCCATAGTATTAAGTAAAAAGAGTGGAAACTCATTTATGTTTGGAAAATATAGAAGTGGTAGATCATTAAATCTCACAAGAGCCAGGTCATTGTGCTCAATATATTAACATTCCATACGCAGGGCAGTTGACAAAAAAACTACAGTTAGGTCTCATGAAAGTTTAGCATGCTCAGAGAACTGTGCAATGGAAAATTAAAGCATTGCATCCACCCCTCTGCAATTAAAGGTATTTCCTTTTAAGGCACATGTGGGCCAAGGTTGAGTCGGTTACGAAAGCTTAACCCTTGTTCTATTATTTGGATGTTTACATTTAATATCAAATCTCTAATGTGAGAGAAGGTTTTGGTTTCACACTTTTCATCTCTTGGTTCATTTCTCCCTGATCAATCTTGCCTACTGAAATCTACTTGGGATTTTATGCCTGTGGTTGGCAATGGGATGAGGTGGAAACTTATTTACCCTGGTCCCTTTGCTAGGGCTATTATGTTCACATAAAACTGGCAAGAAAAGTCGCTCAGACCATTACATTAAAAATCACAGCAAAATGTTCTGGGTCTTGTTCTGCAAGGCCGTTTTAAATCATGGCCCACAAACACAAGGTATCTCTCATGACTCTCTTTGAAAAGTTTTTATTGAAAGTGACACAACCCAAATTCTAGCATCTTTTTTTTTCTTAACTAACATTTATTTAGCATTTAATATACTCCAGGCCCTTGGCTAATAGTTTCAAATATCAATATGAAAAACACATTCTCTTTCCCTGTAAGGTTTTTATTACTTTCAATAACAATTATTAATCCTGGAGCTAACCCCCTACTCTAATGCAAGGTGTGAGATTAATTTCAAAATCTAATTGAAAGATTAAATGAACTTTCAAAAGCTTAATATTCAGAATGAATACAAACACACACAAAATGAAAGTGAACTGAGAGATTATAGGGCATTCACTTCCTCATTAAGCTGCAATCTTTCATGCTAATGTTTTCTTTTCTTGAACTTGAATTACTAGTCAAATTGTTACATTTAGTCAAGGAAACTCAAGCACATAGTAAATAGTCTTATTTTTACTTTCAAATTCCTAAATCCTCTAAAATTTATATGGAAGTGCAATGTGGAATCCAGTAATAGTTGTGTTCTTTTCATTGTGAAAGAGGAATTAGATTGAGAAAAAACAATCTATGGAAACATGGGCATTGAGAAGGAAGACCAGCTTGATAGCTAACATCAACCTCCCCCTTCTAACGCAGGCCCTTTCTCTTCACTCTTTCACCTCTGTGTCATTTTCAAATTGTCAGAGGAAGTCCTGGTGCTGAGAATACCCTTCGAACATCAGCATTGATTAAATTCTGTTGCGCTTGTGGTGGTGGTGAGTTGGCATTGAGAACGTTCTGGCCTATAGAAACCCTGTGCTTGACCCAATGCTCAATTCTGCGACACCCTCACAATACTTAGTATAATGTTACCAAATTGGTAACATTTCATTTCAAATCAGATCCCCTCTCCAAACCTGCTCCCTTGACTATCAATTCCATCTTATGGCTTTGGTGTGGACACCGCTCACCTCAGTGATATAGGCAAACTCCAGTTCTATTTTGTAGTCCATTTTTTACCCTGCAGGTAAAACAACTTAAGGTTACAGCCTAAAATACCACATTAAAATGTATTGATTCCTAGAGCAAATAATTTATCCAAAATGACGCAAGAGGAAATAGTCTCAACACATCTATAATAAATGGAAGATATCAATTGGTGACCAAAAGCCTCCCAACAAAACAGTCTGTAACAAGATGGCTTCAGTGGGGAATGCTAGCATACATGTAAAGAATTAAAACCAATAATGCTTACACCCTTAAAAAAGACAAAGAAGAAAGGAGTATTATCTAATCTAGTCTATGGAGCAAACTATTTTGATACCAAAACTAGATAAAAGTGTCACAAGAAAGGAAAATTACAGAAAAATATAGCTTATAAACATAGATGCAAAGATATTTAACAAACTACTAGTAAACAGAACCCAATAGCATAATAAGAGTTACATATCGTACTGAAGTTTTATTTATTCCAAGAATTAAGAAATAGTTCAATAGTTCAAATCCTAATTGATGTAATATGTAAAATTTTGTGAAAAAAATCCACTAGTTTTAAATTCACTTTTCTACAGAATTTGGAAGCTTGTTTATACACCACAAAAATAGAATAAAGAAAAAGAATCATGTGATCATCCTTAAAGATGCAGAAAAGCATTTGATAAACTCTAACATCTTTTCTTGATTAAAAAAAGTTGTACAGAATATTGGAATGGAAAGGAAAGTCCTCAAAATAATTCAAAGCATATATGGAAAGCCAACAGCAAATATTGTACTTAACCAGAAAAACCAGAATACTCCATTTGAAATTTGGAACAAGACAAAGATTCCAACTCTCGCCTTGTCTATTCAATATTGTATTAAAATTCTAGCCATAGCAGTGAGGCAAGCAAAATGGAATGCAAAAGCTATCCAGATTGGAAAAATAAAACTGTCTCCATTTACCAAAGATACGAAAAAAAATTCTGAGTCCACAGAAAATGTTCTAAATTAAAGAAATTTAGCATAGCTTCTCAGTAGAAGCTCAACGAACAAAAATAAGGTGTTTTTCTATGCAATTATAGATCTGAAAGAGAATTTGTGAACCAATTACATTTACATAGTATCAAAAGAATAATATATCTCAGAATAGATGCAACCAGAAACATGAAGGACTCATACAATAAAAATTATAATGCATTGCTAAAATATTTTTTTAACTTTATGAAATGGGAAAATGTTTTATGTTCAAGGGTTGGAAAATTTAATATTAGACGCCAATACTTCCTAAAGTAATCAAAAGATTCTACATTATCCGAGTAAAATTCCATTAGACTATTTATATTGCTATTGATATTTTTTACGTGCCACTAAGTTCGTTCTGACTCACAGTAAACCTGTGAACAACAAACGAAACAGTAACCTATCCTGCATCATCCTGACAATTGCTGTACAGACACGTTTTTATATAAGTCCTTTATTGCAACCACTGTGTCAGTCCATCTCACTGAGAGTTTTTTTTAAGGCAGCCCTAATGAAACACAGATTATTACTTAGAGAACTTGCATGCAGCCACCCAATGATCACAGAGACATGTTGCAACATGTTTGGTTTGAAATAAATGAGTGCATTTCTGAATTTGAATCCCAGCGACAATAATTTTTTACTATCTTCATGGTATTTGTGGGTATATACAGATTTGAAAAAGTTCCTGGAAAAATTGAACTAAGAGATAACAAAATGTTTCCATAGCCTTTTGGAAGCTCCCTCCTATGCCAAACTTTACTGTCTAATGTTTTCCTGCTTTTTCAGATTAACTGAAAGAGTCAAATGTGAAAATATTCTTTATTGATTGCTTCTTATCCGTGGCCCTGACTGTCAGCTTCTTCCACAGCTTTGTGTCACTTCCTGGACACACAATCTGCCTCTCCTTCCTTGTCCTCCTACGCCAATGCTCCACTTCTGCTTCAACATTCACAGTTCTTGCATTCTCTTTCCCACCACATCGTACTAATGGTTTTATAAATCATTCCAATACCCACGTTGACGCTTCCAATCAGCATGTCAAACATAAACAGACGATAAGAAAAAGAGATGTCACTTATTTAAAAATAAAAAAGAAAAAAACTACTTTCAACTTAAACTTCAGAGCTTTATAACACTAAGATGCTGCAGATCCAGGCTTCTGCCACATCAGGCATTCATCATCAATTGTCCTAGATGACCATTGCCTCAGAAATGTGGTAGATGCTGTTGTTAGCTGCCATTGGATTCATTGCCAACTAATGGTGACCTCATACACAAACAGAACAAAATGCCAAATAAAATGCACACTCTCATGATGGATTGCAGATTGGACAATTAACATTTATAAGGTTTTCACTGGATGACTTTTGAAATTAGATTGCTAGGCCTTTCTGTCTACTTCATACCTGTCTAGAAGCATCGACCAGAAGTCAAACTCATGTCTAGTGTATAAAATGTAGCATTCTGCCACTGAACAAAACTGAGCACCATCACCTCTCCCAGTTGTTCCTATGCTGTTAATGTACTCTCAAGCCAAAAGCCTAACTCACTGCCATCTAGTTGAGCTGATGTTGACTCATAGTGACACAAGAAGACGTGGTCTAAGTGCTCCTATGAGACTGTAATTTTTTTAAAGAGGAGAAAGCCTCATCTTTTTCCCACAGAGCAGTTGGTGATTTTGAACTGCTAACCTTGAAGTTAGCAGCTCAATGCAAAACCACTACATCACCAGGGCTCCCAAAATTACTCTAGTTCCCCAAAGGTCTACACCCATAGTTCATCATTTATTTTAAAAGGAAAAATTATTTTATCACTCTGCCTATTTCAATATCTGTTTTCTATTAAACCTTCGATTTCTTTTGGGTTGCAAACCTAGTCACATAGAATCTCCCAATTTTCCCATATTGTTCTAGCTAATGTAACTCCACTTGTATCCAAAGGCAGCATGAAAGCCAGGGCCATTGTTTCCAAACTCCCACTGTCCCTCTCGACATTTTGCCACATTAAGATTCTCTATTCCTGGACCACTGGTCCCTCTATTTCATCACTCAAGCCAGGGTGCAACAATTATCTGTCCTGAAAACATAATTTCCCAGTAAGTGAGTAATAAGAAATTATGTATGCTCTATTTGGGTTCATAAAGTTACATTTTGACATAGTCAATGGGAAAACAACTTAAATCTGCATAAAGATGAAGTCTTATATTTACAATTTTCAGAGAACATGTAATGTGTCATGGCACATTTCTCATAATGCATAACCTGAAGTAAAGAAGTCTCCTGCAGCAGTTTCATAGCATAACTATTGTGGGTATATAAACAATATGAGGTTCTCCAGATTTCTTTGAATAACTAACACCACTTTTTCCAATTATGTTTTCATTACAAAGCCTATATTTACAAAATTTACTTTAATTTGTTTATTATGTGAACCATTAGGAAAAAATATTGAATTAGTTTTAAATCCCAATCTACTTTAATTTCAAGCTTGTAAGAACTGCATCATATGCTTGGAAAGGAAAATGGAGTTCAAATATCCACTCTTACTGGAGTCCATAAAATGATCTTTGTGAAGTGCCACAAGGACAGAAATACAAAGAACAGTAATGCCATGGCAGGAAAAGCAAAGTGGGAAGAAAAGGAGAGAAGAAAGAAGAACAGGGGAAAAAACTTACAGAGGAGGAGGGGCAGAACTCCTGATCAGAAAAGAAGGAAAGAATTAAGGACTAATTTAGTTCAATGTTAATTAACTATCAAGCACAATAGTGCATGATTTCATATATGTAAGATCATTTAAGTTACAGAAATATCAAGAAAGGTAAGTACTACTATTTTTCTCAATGCCATTAATGCTCAGAAAAATCCGTCAAAATGGCAGTTCACATGAAGTACACATGAACTCACTGAGCCAAGTCTAACCACAAACTATGCCATACCTATAATCCCCAAAGTTATTACAAATGAATATTATGAAAAGGCTGCCAGAAATAAGAAAAGATGCATATATAAGACCCTGGTAGTGCAGTGGATTGGGCTTCTAATCATAAGGTGCGGGGAGAAAGATGAGAAAGTCCGCTTCTGAACTCTTTGTCCTCTAGTTTTTTAGCTGTCAACGTGATTCTTATCAATGATTTTAATGATATAATGCTGACTTTTTCTGAAATTGCAATGAATATAAGACTTTGTAGATTAAATTCAACGTCCCTCTTCTAACCTTTTGAAAGGTTATAAAGTTTGGGGCAGTCCAGCAAGATGGTGACCGAGTAACACAAAGCGGAGGGGCCCAACGGAAATCAGCACAGGAGAGTCACTGAGAGGGAAACTCCACTCTTCCAGGTCATAGGCGTAGTGTCATAAAGCTAAGTAGACTCAGATACCCTAGGTTGTGAAGAGCTGGGGGCTTTTGGTTTACCACTACAGAGGCTAACCGGACTTAGCTGTAGACCTGCCACAATCATGGCTAGAGGCAGGCTACTTTGGCTGTGCCAGGCCTCTACCTCAATGCAGTCACAGGCTGCTGCCCCCTTTGGGCAGGGTTTAAACCTCTCCAGCCCCACGGTCAGGCAGCTGTGATTCATTTATTTCTTTACCTTTTTCTTTCTTCTCTCTTTCCTGCCCAGTTTGGTCCGCCCCCCCTTTCCCCCCACCCTCTTTTCTTTCACATGCCATTGCTTGCCTCTAGGGTTCTTCCCTCCATCTAATGCAACTACACCCACCCCCCACCCAGCTGGACTAACTGCTACCCACCTCACCCTCCACCCTCCAAGCTGCTGGGGAAATTCGGCTGCCCCCAAAACAGCTTGGGGTACTCCCACCAGCCCTCCAAGCAACTAGGGAAATCCCATGTGCCTTCCACAACCACCCAAACAGTTGGGGAAAATCCTGCTAGCCTTCCACCACCATAGACATGGCTGGAAGAACTTGCCTTCCAAGCAACTGGGGGAACTCATGCTTCTCTCTCAGTGGCTGGTGGAACTCCTGCTTGCCCTGCAAGGCTCTGTAAGTGGCTGGGGGAACTCTATTCAGCCCTTTGTGATCATCCACTTGTCTGTGGAATCCCCTGCCTGCCCTCCTCCTCCCACCTTTCACAGTGCTTTCACACAGCCTATAGCAAGCACTCCACACTGCTGCAGGAAACCTCTGCCCAACCTCCATGGCAACCTTGCTGAATAGGGAAATTCTGACTGCCATTATGGTGCACTACACCAAACGTGCCACATCAACCACCCTCTGCAGCACTCCCATTGCAGTGGGCACACCCTACACCCTCTAAGGTGCTCCAAGCCACTGTGGACCACACCGCCACGGTGTCCTGTGAGATCACCCAGTGCAGCACCATCCTCATGGCCCACAACTGCCCAACCAGTGCACGCTGAAAGGGCCAATCAATTTGCCCTTCAAATAACAGAATTCTGGTTGGCTAGGAAAAGAGTGAAACCACAGGAGCATAAATCCATAGCTAACTACACCCCCTACCACCTCCCCAAGCACAGTTAGCTGCAGGCAGTTTGAAGAAGCTTTCCTAAAAGTCTCCCAAAAAGATAGGCCACTACTTTTCAACTCTCTGGAAAAATGGCACCGGGCTCCTGTAAAACAGCATCCGGTCCCAACAATCTCAATGGGAAAAAAAACAGGAGAAACACAAGGCAGTGTTGAAAGAAGTCCTAAACCTAACGACATGTACTTCAAATACCAACAGGGTTACCCATGGTGAACAGGTTTCCATTGAGCTCCCTGATGGAAACCAAACTAGAAAGAAGGAGTAGGCAGTTAATTTTGACGGTGTTAGCCACTGTTAACCTAAATTTCAATGGAACACTTTCTGATGTAGTGCTGGGGAAGGATTAAGCTAACGGTGAATCCCCTCTGAACTGAATTGAGGAATATGAATAGCCTTGTTATCAGACGAAAAGCACTGTAAAGTACATTATGGCAGACAGGGGTTAGGTAGGTAGGGAAGACAGTATCTTATCACTTGTTCTCCATTTTAACCTTTTTCAAAGTTGTTTCAGTGAAGAAGAAAAAGAAAAGGGTAAATACATATGGATTTCTGTTAAATACATTGTGATCACAAACCAGGGATGTGAATAGCCTTACTATCATGCAAAAAAAGGGGGGATGATTTAACACAAAATTTAACACTTTATCATTTGATCTCCCTTTTGTCCAATTTTAATTTTGTTCTAGCATTTAATATTTTCTACTTTATTTTCTATAGAGGTTTTTCACTGTTTTACTTTGTTGTTGATGTTGATATTTTCTTGTATTTTTGGTTTTTTTTTATCTGAAGTCTAGGATAGGTGAATCTATAGTGACAGTAACTGGATTAATGGTTCCTGGGAGTTGGTCAAAGTGTTTATCAGAGGAAATTCTGGAACTTTCATTTAATCATGGAGTACTAAGGCAAATGGAAGAAAGAATGAAATCAAAGAGCTGAACAGAAATTTCAAATGGCAGCTCAAGAAAACAAAATGAAGTAATATGATGAAATGTGCAAAGACCTATAATTAGAAAACCAAAGAGAAAGAACACGCTCGGAAACAACTCAAGAAACAATCCAATCCTACAGTTGCAAGATGGAAAAAACTCTATAGACAAATATTGAATGGTGCAGGAAGTATCAAAAGAAGATGGAAAGAATACACAGATTCACTATTCCAAAATGAACTGGTAAACATTCAATCATTTCAGGAAGTAGCATATGAGCAAGAAACAACGGTCCTGATGGATCTACACTGAAAGCATTTGCCAAAAACAAGACTTGATCAATTGATGGAATTGGAACCATCGAAATGTTTCAGCAAACCAATGAACACTGGAAACATTTTCTAGTTAATGCCAGGAAACATAGAAAACAATTATTTGGTCAACTGACTGAAAGAGATCCATATTTGTACCCATTCCAAAGACAGGATACCCAACAGACTGCTCAAGCTATAGAACAATATCACTATTATCACAGGCAAGTAAAATTTTGGTGAACATCATCTAATAGCATGTGCAACAGTCCATTGACAGAGTTTCAGGCTGGAACCAGGAGTGGATGTGGAACAAAGGATATGTCACTGGTGTCAAATGGACCTTGGTTGAAATCAGAGCATACCAGAAGGATTTTACTTGTGTCTTCTTGACTAGGCCGAGGCATTTGACTCTGTGGATCATAACACACTATGGATAACCTTGAGAAGAATGGGACTTCCGGAACACTTGATGGTGCACTTGCGCAACCTGTACATGGATCAAGAGGGAGTTGTGAGAACAGAACAAATGAACACAGCATGGTTTAAAATCAGGAAAGGTGTTAGTCAAGGTTTTATCCTCCTACCAGACTTATTTGATGTGTGTGCTGAGAAAATAGTCAGAGAAGCTGGATTATGTGAAGACGGCTATAGGATCAGGATTAGAGGAATTGTTTTAACAACCTGTAACACACAGATGGCACATCCTTGATTGCTGAAAATGCGGAGGATCTGAGGTACTTGCTGATGAAGATCAAGGATTGCTTCCTTTACTATAGATTACAACTCAATGTAAACAAGACCAAAATTCTCACAACTAGACCAATAGTAATTTGATGATAAATGGAGAGTAGATTGAATCTGTTAGAGACTTTGTCTTGCTTGGATACAAAATCTATGTTCACGGAAGCAGCAGTCAAGAGATCAAAAGACATATTGCAATGGCTAAGTCCCTTGCATAAGACCTCTTTAAAGTGTTGGAAAGCAAGGATGTTACTTTGAGGACTAAGGTGTGCCTGACTGTGGTAGTTACATAACCTGGTGTCAATATGGGACTTAATAGGATTAAGAGTGAAGGGGAGGAGTCTAATCTGTCAATCGGATCACAACCAATGAGGCCTCTGTGTGGGCATGGCCTTTTCCTGAGAATTCTGGGAATTCCTGTATTTCCTCCTCGGAGGTAGGAGAAATACTTTTTCTCTCTCGGCTCACTCCCTTGGAGACTCTCTACTGACAAGACACATGGCCACATGCTGATAGATCCCGTGCCCTGGGAACTGGAGAAGCCATGTGGAGACTCCTGCCAGCCCGGAGATGCTTACAACACCACTGGATCCAAAGACTTTATACCCACTGGCCTGTGATCTTTCTGCATTTGGTGTCATTGCATGTGTTTTGTGAGTCTGAGGAGGACTTTATAGATTAGTATCAGACATAATGTAGACTAATATCAGACTTATGGTCTTGGATTGGACTGAGTTGGGATGCTTTTTGAATGGAAAATCACTCTTTATATAAAACTTTCTTATACACATATCAATGTCCATGAATTTGTTTCTCTAATCAACTGAGACTAATACACTGATGCAAGTCATGGTATTTTCCAAAGCTTCATATGCATGTAAAATTTGGATATTGAATAAAGAGGCCAGAAATAAAATTGATGCATCTGAATTTGAGTGCTGATGAAGAATCCTGATAGTACCATGGATAGCCAAAAGGACAAAGTAATCTGTCTTGGAAGAAGACTGGCCGGAATGCGCCTTAGAGGCAAGGATGGTGAGAATTCTTCCTGCAGACTATCAACATGTTGTCAGGAAATTCCAATCTCTGGAGGGGAACATCATGCCTGGTCAAGTGGAGGGGCAGGATAAAAGAGGAAGGCCCTCAAAGAGATGGATTGACACTGTGGCTGCAGCAGGGTGTCTATATGTCAGAACCAACTCAATAGGACCTAACAATAAGAACAGCAACATTCATAGGAAAAGAAAGCCTCTTTTTTCTCCTGTGGAGCAGTATTGGGTTTGAAGTGCTAACTTTATGGGTAGCACCTCAATGAGTAGAGTTGACCTTAATAATGGGGATGGAGTAAGTTTTCAGGACATCCATTCACAGTGGGACAAAACTCAAAATAAGAATAACCAAATGATGATCAAATTAAGAATCAGAATAAACACATTAATAATCAGAATGTGGAATACACACAGCATGAATCTAGGAAAAGTAGAAGGGAAAATTTAAATAGAACACATAAAGATCAATATTAGATAAGTATAATTATGAAAAAGTGTTTGACTTTTTGAATCATCGCTAACCATGGAAAACATTAAAAAGGATAGATATTTCAGAACACTTAATTGTGTTCATGTGAAATCTTCAGAGGCCAAAAGGTTGAATGAAACGGGATGCTGAATGGTTTAAAATCAGGAAAGATATACTTCAAGTTTTCATTCTTTTATCAGACTTATTCAATCTTTTTGCTGAGTAAACAATCCAAGAACCTGGATTATATGAAAAAGAATGAGTAATTAGAATTAATGACACAACCTGTTTTTCTCAAAGCCAATAGGGAGCAAAGGGTTTACTGCTGAAGGTCAAGGTCTTGAACCTTCATCATGAATCACAATTCAACGTAAAGAAAACAAAAATCCTCACAATCATGATACACTAAGAAAAGAAGGAAATTGCCAGGAGGGGGAAAAGAGGAACTGATAGCAAGGGCTCAAGTAGAAAGAAAATGTTTTAGAAATTATGATGGCAACACATGTACAAATGTGCTTGATACAATTGATGTATGGGTTGTTATAAGACCTGTAAGAGCCCCCAATTAAAATGATTTATTAAAATAGATAGATAGATAGATAGATAGATAGATAGATAGATAGATAGATAGATAGATAAAAAGAAGGAAATGGTCAAAAATTTCACTCTATTTGGATCAATAATAAACACCTGTTGAAATAACAGGTAAGAAACCCAACTCAAGACATGATATCCCCTCACTGGAATATAGTGCTACCGAGGACAATACTGGGGACACAGTGTGGGGAATGAGTCTGATCTGACCCCCCCACAGTGCGACGAACCAAGAAGGGAACATAACAGAACAACAATGGGAGCAAAGACGCAAAGTCCCTGAGGATTCCCAAAAATAGACTTCAGTCAGAGGGGCAGGGCTTGGAGCCTTGCCCGACCCAGGGGGAGGGGAGAGATAGTTATAAAAAAGATAGGCCTGGAATTATTATAGGGTTGTTTTCTTTTTGTTTTGTCTTCGCTGTTTTTGTTTTGTGTATCTATATTAGATAGGCATGAAAAGCAAGCCCGAGGAGAAATCAACAGTACCAATGGTTCTGAGAGGACTTGGGGGAGGAGTAGGCAGGGTAAAGGAGTGTGAACAAATAGCAACATGGACAGGGGAATAACAAGGGTCTAAAATTGATGGCAAGGCAGGTATAGAGTTCCTGGTGGTGTTGGAGCAACAGTAATCTAGCTGAGAGGAATTACTGAGAAGTGGATGGGCAATGACATGACAGTAGGGCAGGAGGAAGGTAAAAGGAAATAAAGGAAAGAACTAGAAAGTAAAACTATTTATAGAGGTATAAACATAGACATGTATACATATAAATATATTAATACATTAAAATGGGTGTTTGGGCCTATCTACATATATGTATATGGCAATACATTAAGATAGTGGATGGACTTTGGGCCTCCACTTAAGTTTTCCCTCAACACAAGAACACTTTCTTCTAAAAACGTGGCACTGAACAATGCCCATCCCCTAAGCACATCTCCCACCCACCACTGCATGATTTATGCATGAATAATATTTCTCACTTTCAGGAGAAATCAGCTAGACATGAGCAAACCAACATTTTTAGCTGTCGGTCTGCTGTGGAATTATGAGAGGAACCAGCCCCTAACAAATAATCCCGGGTCCAGTAGGCACAATTGTACAGCTATAATATGTAAAGATTATTGTAAAATCATAGAGAATAAGAGAGTTAGGGGAGAGAGTAAAATAAAGGAGTCAGAAACATTTCATGGTAGCATGCTCACCTCAGGCCTTCTTGGTGGAGGGGGAAGAGGGCGGGAGAGAGAGAGGGAGAGGGAGCAGAGAAGGAGGGAAGGAAGGAGAGAGAAGAAGGACCGGAGGAGAGGGGGCTAGAGGAGAGCTTTATTTCTAGCCAAAGCTTATATGTACTTGGGGACGTGCAAGCCCCCTGATTACAGGTAATGACATATGTCTAAGGAGGGGGTTGTACTATAGGCAATACAAGCAATAGGAGGGGGATGATTTAGGGGTGAACACGCTCTAGGAAGAGGAGGGATTAAGGATACATATGTGAAAAGATGGGTGGAACCTAGATTCAGGATGGTAGCCTAACCTTGGATGTCACTGAGCTGGGTTGACCTGTTCTAAGCTCTCCAGGGAAACAATCACTATCCTATCAATAAAGTATGAGCCCCAACTATGGTGGATCAGACAGTAGTCTGATTGCTCTAGATGGCTGATGCCTTCAGGGAGACTATCTCCAAACATCTGACCTCCCACCATGAGCTGGCAAGGAGCCTCTTTTGTTAGGCATATAATTGGGGGTAACAAGCTGGAGAAAAGCTATTTTTATATCCCACAGTGGAATATTGCCCCAGCCAATACCAGCACCTGAGCATACCTAATGGAAGGGTCAAGCCTATCCAGACTAGGGGTGGTCACCCTTATCTCCTTCTAAGCTAATTGTTCGACCCATTGATTCATTTTCTAACTGGTTTAATTCTCTGCCATCCACAGGTTGTACAATGCTCTGGTCCATTTGGGGAATTCTTTGCTTTGAGGTAGCCTTTTGCTGTGGGGTTTATTGCTATTGTCCTCTCTGGCTACAAATCTCCAAAGCCAAGGCCTAAGGAATACTGCGAAAGATGGGCAATAGGACTGTAAGAGCCATTTAAGGAGGCACGAGGGTGGAGTTTAGGTAAATGAGTTAAAGCTCCACATGGCCACTTCTTTCAAGCTTGTGTTCTCTGTGGGTCCATGGGCTCACTTGAATGAAGGCCTACCCGTATAGGTAGGTAGGGTGCTACAGCACAAATAGGCCTTATGAATGCCTCCCACTTCCTCCCTTTAACAGAATAGCATCACCCTAACCATGAATTTCAGGTATGATATTAATGGATTCAGTAGATCATCCCACTCAAAGTTGTAACTGATTTAAGAGACTTCTCTAGAATGGCCCCCTTAGTGGGCATTTTCCTGTGCAGTTAGCTGTTGCTGGAAGCTGTGCTGCTCTCCAATACAAGCTCCACTCCCATGAAAATGTATCTCAGATTGGTTCTCAATCACTTATTGGATCTCTCAGCAACTACACATAGGGAGTCTCTCCTTTAAGGTTTGAGCCCAAACACTGACCATTTGGCTAGCAGCTGAGTGCTTAATCACTGAGCCATCAGGGCTACTTGCTATTAATAGGAACAGGAGTGAGAATTTCAGCATTTTTTTGTGTGCAATATATTTCAATCCATAAGAGGTTATATCTTTCCATATTATTTGTCTCATATGGCTGATCTTGTTAAACCTCAACCAATGTTTATTGAGTAAATAAAGCTAATGGTCCAGAATAGAAACCCATGCATAAAGCACAATGTAAATGAATTTCCAGGAAAAATGCCTTTAATAGGAAATTAGAATAAATCTTAGGACTAATAATATTGTCTCTGCAACAATATATACAATAAATTAGGGAATTGATTTCCTTAAAATCTCTGCCAGAAGCAGTAGCTGATGACCTGGATCCAACTCTTACATGGAAAAGGTAATTTTAAAAAAATATAACAATGCTGGATTTTATGGAATTCTCTGATCCTTGGAGAAAGTATAAAGGTACAAAAACATTAAGTTAATTTTTAAAACATCATTTGCAAGTATATCAGAGATAATTCAGTAGGTTGGAGAAATTGGCTTCATTTAGAAGAATTAATCAAAGATGTTTTGAATAAGTTTACCACCAATCATTTTTTAAAATTTGGAAAAACAATGGGACTAATAAAAAATAGAAACCAGCACCTTCCTGACACAACCACTGAAGACCATGCAGGTGAATAAGCAAATGTGATGAAGAAAGCTGATGGTGCCTGGTCATAAAAAGATATAGCATCTGGGGTCTTAAAGGCTTGGAGGTAAACAAGCGGCCATCTAGCTCAGAAGCAACAAAGCCCACATGGAAGAAGCACACCAGCCTGTGTGATCACGAGGTGCTGAAGGGATCAGTTATCAGGCATCAAAGAACAAAAAGTCATATCATTGTGTGCTCACCTCCATGATATGATCGCTGAAGACAAATGGGTGCATAAGCAAATGTGGTGAAGAAAGCTGATGGTGCCCGGCTATCAAAAGATACAGCATTTTGGGTCTTAAAGGCTTGAAGGTAAAAAAAGCGGCCATCTAGCTCAGAAGCTACAAAGCCTACATGGAAGAAGCACACCAGCCTGTGCGATCATGTGGTGTCAAAGGGATCAAGTACCAGGCATCATCAGAACAAAAAATCTTGCCATAGTGAATGAGGAGGGGAGTGCAGTGTGGAGACCCAAAGTCTATTTGTAGGCCACTACATCCCCTTATAGAAGCGTTTCTGGGAGATGAGCCAGTCAGGGTGTGATGTAGCAACAATGAAAAATACAACTTTCCTCTAGTTCCTAAATGCTTCCTCCCCTTCCTCCCCCCAGCCCCCACTATCATGATCCCAATTCTACCTTGCAAGTCTGGTTGGACCAGAGGATGTACACTGGTACAGATAGGAACTGGAAACACAGGAAATCCAGGGTGAATGATCCCTTCAGGACCAGTGGTGTGAGTAGCGATACTGGGAGGGTAAAGAGAGGGTTGACTGGAAATGGGGAACCAATTGCAAGGATCTACATGTGACCTCCTCCGTGGGAGATGGACAACAGAAAAGTGGGAGACGTTGGACAGGGCAATGAAGACGTCAGACAGGACAAGATATGACAAAATAATAAATTTATAAATTATTAAGGGTTCATGAGGGAGGGGGGAGGGGGAGGGAGTGAAAAAAGTGAGGACCTGATGCCAGAGGCTTAAGTGGAGAGCAAATGTTTTGAGAATGATGCAGGCAATGAATGCACAGATGTGCTTTACACAATTGATGTATGTATGGATTGTGATCAGAATTGTATGAGCCCTAATAAAGCGATTAAAAAAATAGAAGCCAGGATTCTCACTGCCTGAAAAAAGAAGTTTTATATATAGAGAGAAAACTTGAAAGAACTCTGTAGTATTGAATTGAAATTAGAGGTATGGTATATACTCCTGATTTTTAAATTTCTAAACACTGAGAGATAAATACACATTTACAAGAATCCTAGTAGAGGGTCCAGTTTTGATTATTGTGTTGTGTTTTTATTGTTGATGTTGCTAGGTATCTACTTGGTTCCAAACCACAGAAATCCTCTGCACAACAGAACAAAACACTCCCCAGGCCTGGGCCAGCTGCACAATTGTTCCTATGTTTGAGCCCATTGTTGCGGCCACTGTGTCAATATCCTTGAGGGCCTTCCTCTTGTTCGCTGCCCCTCTCCTTTACCAAGCATGAGGTCCTTCTCCAGGGACTGGAGTCTCCTGACAACATGTCCAAAGTATAGAAGACCAAGTCTCACCACCCTTGCCTCTGAGGACACTGACCTTACTTTTTCCAAGACAGATTTTTTTTGTTTTTTTTTAGAAGCCTGTAGTAATTTCAATAGTCTTCACTAGTACCATGCTTCAAAAGCATTGATTCTCCTTCAGTCTTCCTTATAGAATACCCAAATTTCACATGCACATGAGGTTATTGAAAAATACCGTGTCTTGGGTACCTTAGTCCTGAAAGTGTGTTTGTGTTGGGATGTTATCCCCTTATTAATGGCAAATACATTGGGGAGGATTTGAAGATGGTGGAGGAACTGTTAGCAGAGGAAATACCAAAGCTGGCACTTCTCCTTCCTCTTGTTGCCATTTAGAGAAATAATTCAAGGATTGAGACATGTAACACAATAAATCAAGAAAGCTTTTATTGGGAAGAGAAATAAACTCAGCACAAAGCAAGAGTGGGCAAATTGAGCTCATCTAAAAAGCCCTGCCTGCTGGGGCTGTGGAGCTTTTAGATCCTCAGTTACAGGTGTTCAGGTTCCCACCTTCTGGCTAGCAGGTGAGCACACTTGGTGCCTATTGTCTCTTTGCTGTAGCTATTAAAGCAGCTGTGTATCTCATTCTGCCTGCTTCAGAACTACTGACGTCCTTGCTCTGTGAGTAGGAAATATTTTGCTTTTTGTTGTTTTTTGTCTCTCCAAACCCCATCTTCCTGCCAGGTTGAGTTTTCGAACTCCTTAAAGGACCATCACGGTAACTTCTTCTCAGGTAGGTAAAGGCAAAAACACAGCATAGGTTTTTATGATTTTTGCAGCTTTGATATAACTCTAATATTATTTTTTAATCCATATTAATCCAGATAGATACATTGCAGAAAGAACTTTGTAGTTGGAGTTAGGTTCCTTCTCAAAATTACTGGAAGGAACCCTACCTTCAACTGGAAACCCAGCTACAGTAATAAAGGAAGGAGCGCACCATCAGGTGTGTGCCTGGAAGGTGTTGCTAGTGTCAAGGATTTGCCGGACCTCCATTTAATGCAGGCTTATTTGAAATGGTCGCTAAAGTGAGTTCTCACTGTTGTGCTCCCTCAGCCTCGGGCACGTGGCTGGGCGAAAACAATGGTGCAGATGGCAACGTCGAAAAGAGGACTATGACCCACATGAACACTAACCAGATTCTTCATCCTACATGATTGGTAAGAAATGACAACCACTCAGAGAGCCAGGCTGAAGATAACCTACCTGAGTCATTCGTACCTAAACCTTTGGGTGACAATGTATTAAGTAATAAGAAAACTTAAGTAAATGCTGCTCTTCCTGTCCTTGCATTTTTTTCTTTCTTTCTTTTCTTAATGAAGGGTTTAGCTATCTTGGATTTCATACATTGAACAATATTAATTATACGGATGAACATACACAGGTCTAACAAAACTAATGAGGTAAAACTAAACCATAATAGGAAGGAGAGGAAATATTAAAGAATTAGAGGATAGTTAGGTGCTTTATTAGTACTATACTGCACCCTGAATATATCACCCCTTCTTTCTGTGTGGCCCTTCTATGAGGGACTAATTATCTTACAGGTGTGTTTTGGGTCTCCACTTTGTCTATGCTCCTTCACATCAATTTGATTGCTTGTCTTTGAAGGTCTCATACCTATCCCCATCGACAACTCATGATCACACCAGTTGGTGTGCTTCTTCCATGTGGGCTTTTTAACTTCCCTGCTAGATGGCCACTTGTTTAACTTCAAGCTGTTAAGACTCCACACACAAGATCTTTTAACAGCCAGGCACCATCAGCTTTCTTCACCAAATTTGCTTATGTACCCATTTTGTCTTTGGCGATTTTGTCAGGAATTTGTGTATCATACATTGCCACAATATTAGAACAAACCGTTTTTGTACTGAGGTAGGATTTAAGTAGAGACTCAACATCTATCTGCTTCCTTACTGAATTTACATATATATACAGAGACATACCTTTCTTCATATATTTCCATATATACATATCTAAATTTATACATATATATAATTTTTTACATTCGTGTTCTTTCCTCTCTTTCTATTTTCTTTCCTCCTGCCCCACTATCATAACTACCCATCGTTCACCTCCAGGTAATTCCTCCCAATACATGTCAATTGATCCAACACAACCAGGAATGCTACACCCTTCCCACCATCATTTTAGATATCTTGCGGTTCCACTGTCCCTATTGTTCTTGGCTCATCGCTCCCCTCCTCTCCCATTACAATCCTCCCTCCCCCACAAACACAGCCATCAGTCCGTTGCCAGCTACTTGGTATTGCTTTTCCTGCCTATCTTTTAGCGATAGACACCACCAAAAGAAAAAGAAAGAGAGAGATACCAAACAGTTCCACGTCTAACTGTCGTCCTCACCCAGAGTAGAATAGCATCCCTCTGTTAGATATCGAGCAGGCCCTGATGTAATCCATTGATCCAATCACCTTTTCTTTTAGGGATCCATATCCCCGCTTACCTAACAGCACTTAAGCCCTTTAATTCTCAGCGTTTGTGTCTGAAGGGCATGCCTCCTACAAGACCTCATTGTTTGTCCCGCTGCCAAGAATGGATCGGTGGAGTGCCACCCCCCACACACCCTGTGGCAGAAGCAGTCCCACTGGGCCTGGTGAGGGGTTCGGAGAGCCCTTAGAGTGGTGAGTTTAGAACACTGCAGCAAGCACTCGAAATGCTCCATGGGCAAAAAATCACAAGGGCAGGTCTGATCCACTGACCCGAGTACACTGGGATTCTATTCTAGCACCCAGCTTCTCAGTATTGGCCTCCTTACCTCATCTTTTTCCAATCTAACAATGGGAGCGCCGGGCAGGTGATTCTACCTGAGCACTATCTTGACTCCTCCCCCTCTTTCCAGTTTCCCTGCCCTTATTTTGAATTCTTCATTTTAACACCAACACTTAGCCTATTTAGGGAACAATTAAACTGGACAACGAGAGATTCCCAACATTGCAACCTTAGTGGTAATCCCATTTTCAACGTGGGTCCAGAGGACAAACAAACCAGAGAGACATCACTCTGAAAGTACTGGATGATTTGCAAAATAGCAAACAATTCACCTGGAACCACAACATTAAGGATCTGATCAGCATTGTCTGAACTAGAATTATCTATTATATCTACATGCAGCAGTACATCTTATCTAAACCTACAAAAGTGTACTGACCTCTGATGCACTGTTATAGTTTTGCAGTACAGTAATTTTACATAGGATTCATCTGAAGAGCTCAGTCATATGAAACCTACTTGCTCTCAAGTTTGGTAATTGTGTAATTATAAAATGGGGCAATTATATGATAATGTAATCATCCTCTGAAATGTGATCTTGTGTGATCAGCCCTGTTGTTGTTAGGTGCCATCATTTAAGTTCCAATCCATAGTGATCTTAAACACAACAGAACAAACACTTCCAGTCTTGCCCATCCTCAAAACTGTTCATATGCTTGATATCATTATTCCTGCTATGGTATCAATCCATCTCCTTGAATGCCTTCCTCCCCCTAAGAATTCCTCTACTTTAGCAAACACAATGTCCTTTTCCAGGGACAGGTCTCTCTTGAAAACATGTCCAATGCATGTAAGACAAAGTCTCACCATCCTTGCCGCCGAGGATGACTCCAGCCATACTTTTTCCAATTCAGATTTGTTTGTCATTTAGAATTTCATGGTACTTTTCAATATTCTTTTCCATTACCAGAATTCAAATGCATCGATACTTCTTTAGTCTACTTTATTCAATGTCCAACTTTCACAAGCATAAGAGGCAATTGAAAATAACACAGCTGCCTAAGATATTGATCCCTACATGTTCTATTTCACTTTGATGAGTTTCAATTGCCCTAGATTCATATTTCTTATATTCCAAGTCCTGATCATTAGTAAATTTTTGCAGTTGCTTTTTCTTACCTGCAGTTGTGTCCCAACAGCAAATGAAGATCCCATAGACTTTTCGCCATTCATGTTATTACGGTTGACTCTACTTTTAGAAGGCAGTTCTCTTCAGACACATCCTGAGTGGCTTCTGATCTGAGGGCACAATCTCCAGTACTATCTCTGAGAATGCTCTGCAGCCATTCATTAGGCCTTCAGTGTCTAAAAACATTTTCAAGCCTGTGCATAAGTTTTTCAGTGGCTACTTCACCTAAGTGAGCAACTACACAAAAGCCACTACAGTAGGACAAGCTGATAGGAAATGGTTCTACCTGTCCTACAGTGCTGTTATTAGTGTGCATCAACTCGATGGCAGTGAGTTCATATCACCTCACATTCAGTTCTCTCTCACTGCAAGAGGCAAATGGATAAAAATCATTGTTCTGGTGCTGAAATTACTACTAGCAGCATGATTATAACGGAATTTCTTTCAAATTCTGCATCTATTCCTTTGTGTAATACAAAATTAAGAATAGACTACAAACTGCAACAATGTTATGATCTGAATTGGTCTGCAGAGCACATAAACAATGGAAAACAAATCTGGACTAATTTGGAGTAATTTCTCTTCGTATAAAGTAAAGCATTAATTAGATGAAGGGATTGTCAACATCACAGTGGATAATTTGAAAATTCATGTTGAAAATTGCTGCATAGTGAACAAAGAGCATTCAGTCACTAGAATACATGTTGTAAAACTGACAGGAGAATTATAAGAAGGTGTATCCTCCATTAATTGGTACTATCTATTGTTTTATCCATAAACTATACAGTCCTAATTCACTGAATTCTAGTTTTATTAAAGATGAGCTTAGTAATTGGTATAATTTGAATCTAATTGATAAACATAACAGTTTGATTCACAGAGACTCTATGCTGTCATATTTAAACCAAAGACATGCTTTTGGCTTAATATAGACATTTAAATACAAATTTATTAATAGTGTTATTACTGGAAAGCTAGTGTGCAGTAGGTGGTTGCTGTCCTTTTAACAAATGCTGGATATGGGCTATCTTTTCAAGGAAGTAACAAAATGTTTGAGTCCCCACAAAATGTAAATGTTGTGTGTTTTCTTGAATTTGTTATTCAATTTAATCCAATTTCTGCAGGTCATAGTTCAAAATGAAAATCCATCATGTGCCTAATATAACATGTGAAGAATTAATAAACAATAAGTGAGTGATGAAGTTCAATTTACTATTTTCAATGAAATAAAATAGCTCAATATTTCACTTTGTATATTTCACTCCTAATATTTCTCACACAGATCAGCTGGTTTATAACATTTACTTGTGTAAAACAAGATACAAAAGTATAAATTGAAAATCAAGTTTTTCACTAATTAGATGCATTTTTGCAGAATTGTTTTTTCTTTCATAAGTGCTGAGTACAGTCCTATGACAAGACTGTGAATATGTTAGGATTCTATAGAGGCATGCAACAGAAAAATCTAGGTTGTAATGAATATACCAATTTTATATGATGTGTTTCACATTCACATTATTTTGTAGGACATAGGGCAGAAGATTGTTTTCTCGAAGCAGTTGATATTTTTTCTACTGTTAACTTATTTTACACATTTTTCCACCTCTGCTCACCAACTGGAGGTTCTTCAAACATATTTAGGCAATGCCCAAGCATTAAAATGACTTTCTAATAAATGTTGGGAAATGCATGCTCTAAGAATGAGCACAATTATACAGTTATACAGATTTTAGATGCCTTAAAAAATCTTGCTGAAGACCAGGCACAAGAAAATACCAAAAGAGAAGCTGAAAATATACTCAACAAAATGCAACCAATACAGTTGGCATTTATGATTTATGTTGGTTATTAGAAGAAAATACTGAAACATTTTTATCAGATGATAAAATTATGCTCTCTTAGATTGAGAACTAAGAGTGAAGAAATGCACAGATCTTTCCCAGTCACTGATGGGGTTTTACACAGTTTAAGAGAAGACTGTGGAACTTTTGAAAACACAACAAAGCAAATACTGCCAAGTTCAGATTACCAAGCAATTTACTGCCACAGAATCATTATTAAAACACAAAGAAATGATGGATGTACTCCAGAAGTATTGAGTGTCAGAGACCATGCAACTACATCATGCATCATCGTTACACACCTGAATTTTGAATAACTAGGAGGTCAAAAATTTAGGACGTGTTTTTGTGTGTTTGTTTTCAAATAGGTTTTCTTTCATACACAATGTGGATATTCTGATCAGGGATGCATAAAGTCATCCAAGAAATTATTACAGTGTTATCCCCATTATTGAAATACTGATTCATATTCTTTATTGTAGAGTATGTGGACTATTCATTTTATATAAATTATGGTAAATAGTAAAACTTCTGGTATCACTCATCCATTAAAAACTTTATAATCCAATTAGTCTGATTCCACTAAAAGAGTATATGCCATTTTTGTGTACAATCATTAAGATTATGGTTACATTTTAAAAGAAGTTACATTACAGAGAGCTAAGGCACACACACACACACACACACACACACACATATATATACAAATAAATTATCTTTATATTCACTTATTTTAATAGTTGTATTGGTGTATAATTCACATATTATATAATTTAATTGCTCAATCATATTAAGCAGAGTTGTAGAATCATCACTCCAATCAATTTCAGAACCTTTTCTTTTATCTTATATTCATGATTGTTAACTCCCCTTTTTTTCCTCCTTCTCTCATACTATGTATGCCTAATTGCTGTCTTTGTAAATTTACTTATCCTGCATTCCATATACAGAAAATCATACAAAACAAAAACAGGAAGCAATCAAATAAAAACCAACAACAGTGAAACAAAACATCGAAAAACTTAAATCGAAAAGCAGAAAATATTAAAAACTCAAACAACTATAAAATGGATTTAAAAAGGAGATCAAATGATAAAGTGTTACATTTTAACCTAAGTACATCTTTAACAATTGACTCTACAATGCCCTCTATATGATAGCCAAGAGATTCACATCACCAGACTATGGCAAGAGCACATCAACCTTAATGGATCCACAATCCATGTGTGGATATTGCTAATGGATTTTGGCCTTCCATTGTCATCCAGAACTTTCTGCAAATTGACACAATTTAAGCTCTGATGCCATTCCTTCCTCCTGATTTAGATTTTATTATTTGCAATCCTTGACTCACATAGGTTAGGGTGCTTCTTCCATGTGGACTTAATTGACATCTCACTTTGGATGGCTGCTTATTTGAAAACAAGTACTTATAACCCCAGATATCTGGGCACCATTTGATTTCTTCATACATTTGACATAATACAAATATCTCCAGTGATCTATTCTTGAGGGTGAACACTGAGCTGGTCCATTTTTTAAGAACTAAATTTTCTTACATGAGAGCTACATTTAAGTACCAGCCCCAAATCCATTAATATTTTTGTGATTTGTATATGTCTCTGGTTCACTTTAGAGACATCATTTTCATTTTAAAATAGAGAGTATTACTAATCACCCCATGAATCATGTGTTATTTCTATTGAGAATGTCATTAATTTAGCCAATAATGTAGAATATAAAACATGTTAAGTAAATGAATTATACATGCATAGACTACCTTTTCAAACTCTAATACCTGAATTGTTGATTTGTACAGATAAAAAGCTTAAGAGACTGGACACAACCAAAGAAGGCTGGGGAGATGGCAAAGCTGTCAATAACACTCATTCACAAGGCATAGCCATACTCGCCAGACAAACACATGTCATAAAAAAGCAAAGAGCATAACAATAGTAAATAGATGGTAATCCCAGACCACCCTAATTGGGAACCCTCAAAGAAAGAGATGAGGTTGGAGCCAAAGCTCAATTATCACCAATTCCATAAGTTTAGGATAGCTGTCATCTGCTTCTTGCAAGAATAGGTCATGTCAGCCTTAAAACAAAAGAGGTATGCCAGGTATTGAAATCTGCTACAAGTGAGTTTAGGGTAAAGTCCAGTTCATTGAGTGGGTTTCCGAGTTGGTCCTTCTGGTGTGGACAATGAAGAATGTTTTAAGGATGGGTCTAGAGTCCCAGTTGTCTGGGTTCACCCAGGGTTGCATAAAAACTATGTCAAAGTGTCCAATTAGGAACAGAATACCAAGCATATTCTCCCCATTGGGTTCTATGTAAGTATCATTAAGCTTTACTTCCCTGATGATATGTTGCACTGCACAGTTTACTCACCCACAGAAATACTAGAATATAAGCCGACCTGAGTGTAAGCCAAGGTACCTAATAATTACCTGGTAAACCAGAAAAACTGATTGACTTGAGTATAAGCCTAGGGTGCAAAATGCAGAAGCTATTGGTGAGTTTCAATAATCAAAACAAATGAAAATAAAATTACTAAAAATTGAGACATGAGTGGGGTAATGTATTTAAATATTTATTTTAAATAAAAGAACAAGTCATTTAACATTAGTAACCAGCACAGTAAGTGGAAAATAGGGTCAACAAAAACAATAAGGTATCAACAATGATACCTTAAGAGTACTATTCCCTGAGTTCAATCAGCAACCAAGCTAAAATGTAAAGAGTTAAAATCCTTCAAAAATGGATTCCTCATCATCATCCATATCCCAATGCAAAGCTTCAGCTGGTGTGAGATCATCATAGACGCTGTCCTCATTGAGATCGCCATCATCCATCACTGCTGTCATTTTCATACAAAGCGCAGTCTTCACTGCCATCCATAGCATTACTAATACTACATTTCTGGAAGGCACATCGCACCATGTCTTCTGGGATGTTTTCCCATGCATCTCGAACCCACTTTGCTATTAACTCTATGTCAGGCTTCATGAGATTTCCTCCTTTTGTTAGTTGGGCTTGACCAGATGACATTCATTCATGCCACATCCTTCGCACATGGTCTTTAAAAGGCTTATTCAAAGATACATCCAGAGGCTGCAGTACAGATGAAAGCCCACCTGGAATAATGGCTAAAGTAACTTTACTAGATTTTGCCAGTTTTTTTATGTCATCCAATAGGTAGACTCTGAACATATTCCAAACAAGTAACAATGGCTTTTTCTTTAAGGTTGCTACTGGTCTTTAGTTCCAAATTTCTTCCAGCCATTTTTTTGTTCCGTCTTCTTCCATCCAGCCTTTAACATGTGCACACACAGTAATTCTTAGTGGGAAATTGATCTTTTTAGGCAAGGTATTTCTTTTAAAAATAATGACAGGATGCAGCTTAGTTCAATTAGCAAAACATGATATAACAACTGTTAAGTGTTTTTTTACATTTCCTGTGGTTTTGAGAAAAATGTTTTTTTCTCCTAAAATTGACACAGTTCTGTTGTTTGGAAGATCAAAAGTCATGGCAGTTTCATCCAAAATTCCCAATATCTGCCAGGTCATAAATATAAATCCTTCTTTGTTTTATAATAAATGACTGGAATGATGCACAGTAATTTTTTCTTCAAGGTCTTGTGGCAATTTCTGGGAAATCTTTGTTCTTTGTCTCAAACATAGTAGGCCAAACCTATTCATGAAGCGGGTACACCATCCTGCTGACGCAGGAAAATTTTCAATGACTGGTGCTTTATATTTGTCATCCTTAGCTATTTGTAGAGCATATATGCGGATTCCCATGTGTGTTACACAGTAACCATTTTGACAACACTCCATAACCCATTTATGCAATTCACTCTCTAGAGCCCCATAGAAAGACATTAAACCAAGAGGAGCTTTATTAGCTTTTGGAATCTTTTCCAAGTCAGCCTTCATTTTCCACCACTCCCTCACTTACTTTTCATCAACACAGAATTCCCTACTTGCAATACTGTTATTGCTCTCTTCTGCTCCTGACACAACCTCCATTTTGAAACCAACCTCATATGACCGACATTTTTGTTTGGGTTCAAGAGTATCCATTTCTAACAGGATAAAAAAACAAGACATTGAAAAAGAATTTCATGGTAATGCCCCCATCCCCCAAATCGCTACTTGTTAACTGGGAGGAGGGTGGGGGATGCAGAATGTGAATTAATACAGAGACCAGAGGGGAGAGAAGGAGAGCAGCCACAGACACATCCTTACCAGTTCAGCTGCCGGCGTAAGTGAATCACTACAGGAGCTTCTGGGAATTGGAGCTGTCCACATCATAGGACAGCTCTGATTGGTTAGATGTGAGTAAACAAACATTCAAAGCCCTGCAGTGTCAGCTGGGCTTTGAATGAACAGCGGAGAAATGGCAATCACCCATGAGCTAATGGGTGCTCATCCATTGTTACCTTGTGCGGGGTCAGGGCAGGGGGGCAGCGAGATGTTATACCTCGCTGGGATACCACTCTCCTGTGTATAAGCCGAACCCCAGTTTTCCAGCACATTTTTTGTGCAGAAAAACTTGGGCTTATACACGAGTATATATGATAATCACACCTTCTCCGAGACAAGAGACGTGACCCCTTTACATCTTGACTTGTGTTTCTAGTAAGTTTTACTAATCACTCTTATAGGCGTGTCTGTTATAAATCCATTATCTTTTTATTCAATTTTTCCATGAACTAATCGAAGCCTTCTTGTATAATTCATAGAAACTATTAAAATATGTAAATAAGACCAGAGGCATCACAGAATCTCAGTGTTTAAATCCTCAAGGGAGAGCTGATGGTTTAGTGTGTTAAACACTGGGTTGCTATCCATAAGTTTGCCAATTCAAACCCACCATCTTTCCTGTGGGAGAAAGATGCGCAGTCTACATCTAAGGGCTTACAGTTTAGAAACCCGATAGTGCAGTTCTAATCTGTCCTATCTGGTCACTTTGGATCAGAATTTACTCAAAGGCAGTATATTCTTTAATCTGACCTAGGTAATAGCCCTTCTTCTGTGTTAGAATTATTCATTTAGGTCTATTTAATGAAAAACTACTCTCACTTTCAAAGATATTATCCACAATTGGGTAAGAAGAAATACTATATATATATATATATAATGCTTCAAAAATAATAAGGTCTCATGGGAAAAATCCTGCTGTTAGATAGATGTAGTTTTAACTTTCACTACAGCAAACAAAAGTGTGATGTCTGATACTAAGTATAAAACTTAGCCAAGTGGATTTTATTTCAAGTGTACTTGCTACAATAGAATTTACTTTATATCAAATGGGTAAATTAATTCAAGATGAGCTAGTTATTAAGAATTTGTTTGATTCTAAAATAAGGCATTTGTTTTAATTTTTGCCATTTTTAATCATCTGAAAAATCAGTTTTCATTCACTCTAGAAACAAATGAAATTTAAACGGTTTTCAAATTAGAATCAGTTACAAATTGTTTGTGCATAAGGTTTTAATGGATTAATGACTGCTTTTGTCTTAACTTTCAATGTATCATGAGAATAGTATAAAGTAACAAAAATGGATGCAAGTTAACACTTCATATAAAATATATCAGGGTCTTTGTTAACTACAATTTCTACTCTCTAGTTAAGCCTAAGATTCATCTTTAGTGAACATTATGAGAAAAATCTAATTAAAAAAGACTGAAGATAAGAAAAAATAGTCCCTGACTTCAAAGAACTAACAACTTAAAAAAAAAACTAACAATCTTCACATTATCTCAAATCCTGCCTATAGCAAGGAAAGGAAGAAATAAAAAAATAATAAGTAAATAGTTCAGGAGCAGGAGGCAGAAACATTCGTGGTAAGATGAGCTTTGGCAACACTGTTTCTGAAGTACAAGGTATATTTACCAGAGAAATTGTCATCAAGGAGATTAAACCTGAGTCACTTTTTAAAAATTAAGTACATTTTCATCAGTCAGCAAAAGGGGAAAAGAGTATTCTAACTAGAGGGAACAGCATGAGCAAAAGTGTACAGACATGAAAATGCATGACATATTCAGGAAGCAGTAAGGAATCAAGCAGTAAGGAATCAATTGTGAATTCCAAAAATTGAGAAGTGAGTTACATCACATTCTCATACTGAGACAAGCTCCAATGGTACATCAGTCTTGATCCTATTAAGTCTAGGAAGCTGGTTGTAAAACTTCCCTATTCTCATGAGCTGAAAATGACAGAGGTAGCCTGTTTGAAAGAATAAAAAACTCTAGGTGGTAGTATTATTAGCCCTATATTGCTATGTCTTTTTCCTGTGTTTTGATTATCTTATTTAGTATCAATAGCATATAGTATCTTTCAGCCTCTACATTAATTTGTAGTTATCACCTACTCAGCATAATCACTCTGAAAATCATTAGTGGAATTGCTGTAGCATAGGATATCCACATTCAGGAAATTTAAAGTGGTTCTTTAACTACAATTTCTACTCTAGTTCAAGATCATCTTTAATGAACATTAGGAGAAAAAAAAGAAAGTCAAGTGAAAATATGAATTTAGCATGTAATTGTGACCTTAAAATCAAATAGAAGGCCGATAGCAAAATTAGGATCATCCAATCTTCAGGATTCCAACAATGTGGAGACACCATCCAGCTCCCCGAATTACCTAGATATAGATGGCTCTGAACGAACACCAGGAGGAGAGAGAGAACGAAATTTCAATGAAGCTATTTCTGAAAGTTATTACATATTTGAGTGTCAGAATGAAACTCTGGGAAGTTATGAAAGTGGAAAAAAACTTTAAGATTTTGAAACAATAGCGCTACTAACCCACACATTATTTATTGGTTAATTGTATATAAGTATATGCAAAATTTCTGCAAAATAAAGCAAACAATTGGAACAAAATGGCAATAACTTCTTATTATACACTAAACCAAACATCTAATTTTAGTTAATTGATTAAGAAAAGACAACCGAGTTAGAGAGAGCTAGGTTTTTTTGTTTTAATAGAATATCTAAAATCCTACAGGAAATCCTAAGCATATCCTTAACAAGAGCAACTGACAACAAGGAATCATTGACCCCAAAGAGCCGGAAACATGAGCGGCATAACGCTTGTCAGAATTTTCATTTTAAAATAATTTATAACCTAAAAATTAGTAAACCTTTGCTATCACACAAAGCAAAGTTTTCTTTTCTGAGTATTGAGATCTGATACCACATTAGATGACCCACTAATGAATGGTTAGAAAAAAAAGAGTGGGGGAAGCGGTCACTCATGGTTGTGACCATACCTGTTCCTGGGTAGTGAAAGTGAGCTGTGGTCTTCTACTCATAAGAAAGTTGATGGCTCAAACCCATCACCCCCCCCGGTGCTGAGGATTACAGAAAAAATACTAGTAGAAGACCCTATGGAGCAATTCTCCTCTGTAAACACATGGGATCACTATGAGTTGCAATGGACTTTATGGACAAGGATTGATTTATTGTTTCTGTTTTGGTGAGGAAAGGGTTTTTTATATGCTTTTATCCCTATGCCTACAAAACGCATCAAAATCAACAAGAACAGACGATCTGAGAGCAGGCATATGTATTAAGAATAATGGGGACATTTACCAAGCACCTTTCATATGTCACAACCTGTGCTGGGTGCTTCACGTACACCAACGTGTTTCAATCATAATAATGACTGCAGGACGTGGGCACTTTAAATGCTCATGTTTTAAGATGAGATGATGAAACTTGGAGTTAAACAAAAAATAACTTGCCCATAATGATACCTCCTCTTTTGTAACCAAAGTCATTTTTTCCATACCTTGAAACATGGCAGTCATCTACCAAGTACCTACCTCTCCTTTTAAAAAAAAAAACCCAACACTCCCAGGAGCTTGCCATTCATAAATCTCATTTACTACACTAACACTAAGCCCTGTGCTCTTTTCTTCTCCTCCACAGTGCCTCTTACTTCATATTAGGGAAATATAATGTGGGAGCAGGAAATGATCAACCAATATGCTCATAATAATAGCCAAAATTTACAGAACACTTCAAATGTGCCAGGCATGGCTTGAAGTGCATTACATATGTCAGCTCATTTAGTCATAACAACTCTGTGAAGTCAGTGCTGTTATTCCCAAAGCCACTAAGTAATCTGGCTCAGAGCCTTCAATCGTAACCACTGTGCAATGCTCTCTCAAAGCAATGCCTGAGGATGGTACAACCAAGATACAATGATGAAAGAATCTTTTTCTTTCTCTTCCATCAAAGCATGTTATCTCCCAGACCAAGGCAGATAACAGAAAAATACCTTTGACAACAGTTTATATCCATGAAACATTAAATTTTCTTCAGGATAACAGCATAGATTGTTATTAGCTGGCTTTAAATTGGTTCCAACTCATGGTTACATTGTGAGCAACAGAACATGTTGCCCAGTCCTGTACCATCTTTATAATTATTTATGTGTCAACAAATATCTTGCCTTTAATGATGATTGTCTTTGCAGAGTGGAGACTATAAACAGACCTTAAGAGTCACCTCTTAGATGGAGGATTATTATCAGGATTCTGGGGTTAGTAGAGTAAATCTTAATAGAAAATTTTTGTAAATATTGTATGCAGTGATCATTCATGATTTCTTTATTTAACAATAGCAGAGACGTTAAACTATAAATGATGACAACTTTAAAAATAAGTCAGTGGTTAGTTTTACCAGATACAAACATATTTTCTTTTTTCTAATTCCATTGTCTCTTTTTAATCATTTTATTAGGGGCTCATATAACTCATCACAATCCATATATATATATATATATATATATATATATATATATATATAAATTGTGTAAAGCACATCTGTACATTCATTGCCCTCATCATTCTCAAAACATTTGCTCTCCACTTAAGCCCCTGACATCAAGTCCTCATTTTTCCCTCCCTACCTACTCCCCTTGATAATTTATAAATTATTATTTTGTCATATCTTTCCCTGTCCAACATCTCCCTTCACCCACTTTTCTGTTGTCCGTCCCCCAGGGAGGAGGGCACATGTAGAACCTTTGAATCAGTTCCCTCTTTCCAACCCACTCTCTACTCTCCCAGTATCGCCACTCACAAATCATTTTACTGGGGGCTCCTAAAGCTCTTATAATAATCCATACATCAATTGCATCAACCACTCTTGTACATATATCATCATTTTCAAAACATTTTCTTTCTACTTGAGCCCTTGGTATCAGCTCCTCTTCATTCCCTTCCTCCCCCACCCTCCCAATCTCATGAATTCTTGATAAATTGTAAATTATTATTATCATCTTCATATCTTAAACCATCCACTGTCTCTCATCACCCATGTTTCTGTTGTTCTTCCCCTGGGGGTGGGGGTGGGGTGATATATGTCAATCATTGTGCTTGCTTCCCGCTTTCTCCACCTTCTTCCTACCTTCATGGTATCACTACTCCCATTATTGTTCCTGAGAGGTTTGTCTGTCCCGGATTCCATGTACCAGTGTGCAAGCTCTGGACTAGCTGGGTTTGTAAGATAACACTGAGGTCATTATAATGTGGAAGGACATTAGAGAACTAGAGGAATGTTGTGTGCTTCTTCGGTGCTGTACTGCACCTTGGATGACTCATCCCTTCCTGTGAGCCTTCTGTGAGGGAATGTTCAATTGTCTACACAGATGGGTTTGGGTTGTCAGTCCAACTCCCCTCATTTGCATCGATATGATTGTTTGTTTTGGGCCTTCTGATGCCTGATACCTGATCCGGTTGACTCCTCCTGATCACACAGGCTGCTATGCTTCTTCCATGTGGGCTTTATTGCTTCCCTGCTAGGTAGCCGCTTGTTTAACTTCAAGCCTTCAAGACCCCAGATATATCTTCTAATAGCCAGGCACCATCAGCTTTCTTCACCACATTTCCTTATGCACCCATTTTTACTTCAACAATAGTGTCAGGAAGGTGAGCATCACAGAATTCCAGGTTATTAGAACCAAGTATACTCACATTGAGGGAGGACTGGAGTAGAGATCGAATGGCCATCTGCTACCTTGCTACTTAATATATAAATATATGTACTTAGATCTATATCCATATCATTATATATTAATATATTACTTATATACATGCCTATATTTATACCTTTAAAATTTCTTTTGCTTCTGAGTTCTTTCCACTATTTCCTTTTAATTTCCTCCTGTCTCTCTATCATGTTTGACCTTCATTCACTCTCATTAATTTCTCTTGGCTACATTGCACTTGATTAACCACCACCACGTATTCTACACCCTCTTTGCCATCGATTTTAGATCTCTTGTTGTTCCCTTGTCCGTGGGTTTGTTGTTCCCCCTCCCTTCACCCAACTTTCCTTTATCCCCTCTCCCCCTGGAACTGTCAATCCCATTATTTTCTCCTCAGGATTGTTTATCTTGCCTATCTTATATAGATATACATGGAAACAAGAAGAAGAAAAAGGGTGGAGGCCCATAAATGGTTCCAGCTCTGTCTGCTGTCCTTTATGTATGTTTTCCAATTGAATCTGATGAGGTGCCAAGCCCTGCCCTCCGAGTCTGAAGTCTATCTTAGGGACTCCTCGGGACTTCGTTTTCTTGCTCCCCTTGCTGCTCTTTTGTGCTCCCTTTGTGTTTCTATCCTGGTGTGGGGGGGTCAGACTGGGCCCAATTCCCACCCTGGGTGTCCAATGCTTTCCCTTGAAGTGTTGTGAGTTAATGAGAAGATGATGACAACTTCTAAACAAACATGGGAAAGTGGTGTGGCAATAGAACCTCTATATGGAGAATAAATGAAAGTGATAGCATGACATAATAGATTATTATAATCTCAGGAGGATAAAGATAAACTTGGAGGTGACCACAAATGATATTAATTAAAAATACTCACCAAAATTCAGAAGAAAATCAAAGAGACTCAATAAGCACAGATACAATAATGAACTATTAGAAAAGAAAATCCATATACAAAAAGAAGTCTTGGCAAAATATTAGGAGAAACAAAACACCATTAGCATTACATACAAAAAAGTATAACAAAATGTTAGCAGTGAATTCATATTTATCAATAATCACATTGAATGGAAATGATTAAATGCAGTAGTCAAGAGAATGACAGATAAAAAAATTATAAAACCACAATACATCATTATTTTGCCTATTAGACACACCTAGATATATAGACATAAACAGGCTAAAAATCAAAGATAGAAAAATGTATACATATCAAGCAAACAGTAAATAAAGGAGAGCAACAGTTGCAATACTATGTCAGATAAAATGAAATTGAAGTTCAAATCCATTAAAGAGATAAAAAGGCATTGTATAATGAAGTCAATTCATCTAAAATAGTTATTAATAATAAGTGTGTATGCCCTCAATCACAGTTCCAAAATATGTATAATTTTAAACTAACAGAATTGAACAGAGAAAACAGTTTCTCAATAATACCAAGAGATACATACCACTTTTGACCAGGGCATTGTGCAAAACTAGGTGTTTTGTGAAAATGGAGGATGAATATGTTAGATCACAAAATGGAGGTTAACTACATCATTACACAACTACCCAACGCTGAGAATCACAGCCCTGCCAATTTGGCAGATAATCTTAATGATCACAGACAGCATTCTTGCCTAGCACCTAGGTTTTCACTGTTGTCAGATATATATTATTGTAAAAAATGATCAGGAAATTGAACTTTTACTATTGAAAATGCAAAACATCAGATAGCAAGAAAGTTACTAAATATGAAGTAGTTGTCATACAAAACATCTTCTCTGGCCATAACCTTATAAGCTAGAAATCAATGGAAAGCACAAGAGAAAAAAAACTAAAAGGGAAATGATCACCCTATTTAAAAGCTATTGGGTAATAGAATACATTTTAAAATCTTAGACTCAAATAAGAACGAAAATTCTGTGTACCAAAACCTTTGGAAACAGAAAATGCAGTGCTCTGAGGAAATTTTTTAGCAATTAATTGCACATATCAAAAAAAAGAATGGTCCAAAATTTGTATGATATTATCTCTCCTTCTCCATAGACAGTTCCCACAAAACATATTCAAAAATTAAATTCTCACTGGCTGATCCCCGGATCAGCTCCTTCTCATGTTTCTAGACTTGGTGGATAGTGTGATTTTCTCATTGTCCAAGCCAGAAACTCTGGCAGGATTCAGCATTGAATAACCTCCCGTCATCATTTCCCACCTTTATCAATCGCTGAATTCTACTACATTGCATCCTGAATACCTCTCCACTCCTACAGCCCCCTGGTTGGGTCATGGCACTCTCCTATCACATCTGGATTACTCCAAAGCCTGCCAAACTGTATCCACATCTCCAGTTTTGTCCCGCCCCTCTAGTTTACATTCCATTTTGCACCAACTTTTGTTTTTCTGCCTGAAACTTTAATAGCTTCCAATTGTCCAAAAGGGAGACCCAATGACATGGTGATTAAGAGCTCAGCCACTAGCTAAAAGGTACATGGTTTGAATCCATTAGTCAATCCCCAAGAAAAAAAAAAGACCTAAAAACTATATTCTTCGAAATCCTATAGGCTCTTCTACCCTGTCCTATAAGGTTGAAATCAACTTGATGATGCACAAACACAGTATTGCTTGTAATGCAGTGTCCAAACTGACTTGCCTACAATGTCCATAGTGATTTCTCTCTAGCTTTCATCTGCAATCTCTGAGCTTTCTACTCCTATAAACAGTTACAGTCTCAGAAACCCACAAGGACTCAGTGACAGTGAGTATAATTATTTGTGGATAACTCTTCAAGGTTTGACAAATTGCTAAGAAAATTTCAGCCTGAGTCGGAGTCCTGGCGATGTGTTAAGTCCCTTCCTTTGTATTTTCTGATTTAACTAGGTTGCAACAGCACAAATAGATTACAAATTCTTTAAGAGACTATGCCTTGTACAGATAAGAGCTCAAAACACAGGGAATCCAGGACAGATAACCCCCTCAGGACCAACATTGAGAGTAGCAATACCAGAAGGATAAGGGAAAGGGGAGTGGGAGGGGGAACTGATCACAATGATCTACCTATAACCCCCTCCCAGGGAGACAGACAACACAAAAGTGGGTGAAGGGAAACATCAGTCAGTGTAAGACATAAAAATATAATAATTTACAAATTGTCAAGGGTTCATGAGGGAGGGAGGGTGGGGAAGGAAAGGGAACAATGAGAAGCTGATATCAAGGGTTCAAGTAGAAAGAAAATGTTTTGTTAATGGTGATGGGAATATATGTACAAATGTGCTTGACACATGGATGGATGGACGGATTGTGATAAGAGTTCGACTAGACCCAATAAAATGACGAGAGAGAGAGAGAGAGAGAAGAGAAGAGAAGAGAAGAGAAGAGAAGAGAAGAGAAGAGAAGAGAGAGACTGTGCCTGACTTTCTTGTTTGAAAGATTAACCCCTAGCATAGGACATAAGCTAGATATTTAATCATTTGATTTAGCTACAATCATACATAAATATTCTTTACCTGTTAAATGTTGCCTTAAATTTGAATTGCTTACATAAGACACTTTCTTACCCTCAAGATTACTTTATTCTAGCAGAAAACACAAAAGGCACAACTTCAAGTCATAAGGCAGTGGTTCTCAACCTGTACGTCGTGACCCCTTGGGGGGTCAAATGACCCTTGCATAGGGGTCACCCAATTCATGACAGTACCAAAATTACAGTTATGAAGTAGCAACGAAAATAATTTTATGGTTGGAGGTTTCATCACAATGTGAGGAACTGTATTAAAGGGTCACAGCATTAGGAAGTTTGAGAACCCCTGCTGTAAGGAGTCTAGGTAGTAAAATTGGTTATGTGTTAGGCTCCTAACCACAAGGTTGGTGGTTCAAGCCCATCAGCTGTGCCATGGGAGAAAGATGTATCTGGTTGCTTCTATAAAGATTTACAGTCTCAAAAACCATTAAGGTGGATTTCTACTTTATATCATAGAGTCATTCTACTTTGGAATCAACTCGATGGCAATGGACTTGGTTTTGTTTGTTTGTTGTTGTTTTTAGTGATAAAGCAACTCTATATGAGACTTCCCTCATATCTCCCATTTGTATTGTGTTTTCATGTATTGGTGAAAATTGCTATTCAGTATTTGACTTTGCTATTAAATTTTGAGCATGGGTCAAGTATATCTTAGATGATAAATAAATATGTTGTTATAAAAATTTATACTCTTTGGGGACCTTTGTTTGAAGAGACTTCCTTAAAACCTTAAAACACTGTCTTTCTTTGGACTCAAATTGAATTCACTGTCATCGAGTCAAGGCTGACTCACGGCAATCTGCAGTAGGTTTTCTAGGCTGTAACTATTTACAGTTTCTTTCTCCCAAGGAGCTGCTGGTGGTTTTGAACTGTGGAACATGTGGATCACAGCCCAAGGTGTAACCATGACACCACCAGGGCTTCTTTCTTAGGGCTAGGAAAATTACAAAAGCAGAGCCAAAACACAAGCCTGTGCCAACTATCCTTTTGCTGGCACATTCTGCCCCAATAACAACATTTACTACATAAATTTAACCAAACTCACTGTCCTAGATTAAATTTCAACTCATAATAGACAGCATCATGGTAGTTTCAAATGGCTGTATTTTCATTTAGTAACCCAATGCCTAATCCACGACACCATTAGAGCACATTGAGGAGGCAGTGGGGAGTAGCCACGCTCTAAACACTCAAGTTCTGATTTGTAATTTCATTCCCAAAATTTACCATAAGCTGGTCACCTAGCAGGCATTTCTTGAAGGTGGTTCTATAAATGAATGAATGAATATTGCATTTGGTACTCAGTAGATATAAGTACCTTCCTTAAGATAAACAACTCCTTGATGAAGTAGGAATTCTTGTGGCGTAGTAGGTTAGGTTAAGTGTCAGGCTGCTAACCACAAGGTTTTTGGTTCAAACCTACCAGGCGCTCTAAAGGAGACCATTGAGGCCATGTGTTCCTGTAAAGATATACAGCTTCAGGAGACCTTAGATAGGGTCCATTTGAGAGGAAGTGACTCCATGACTGTTGGTAACAATAAATTACCAATCAATGATAAAATGTAGTTCAACTGACTGTATTATCCATAATAATCCTATCTCATTGACTGGTGATTCTTTAAAGATTTTCATGCTTAGAACTCAGAAGCACAGCAACTGAGTCTTCTTGGATAATCACACTGTTATTTCACCAGTCTTGGAATCAGGAGAACTCAATTTCTCTTGCATCCTGAGCTTTTGGAGTAATTGGAAAAATAAATTAAATGCATCAGCTAAGATCTGTTTCACATTTTGAGTGCTCAAATGACTGACAGGGATACAACCCTCTTGTTGAAGCAACTCAGAAATGCACATGGAAAGAAAATAAAACCTTGTAAATGTAAATGATAAGCAGTTTATTTTGCTTTCACACCGCATTGGATTGCAGAGAATGTAATTATTTTATTATTTATAATGACTGAGACTTAGCCGTATGAGACTTGGCAGAAGAGTCTGAATTTCAGATCATTTATGTTTTTTATTATTAATATCTCCAGACAAACACTTAAACTATGGAAATACAGAGATCCCAAACTCAGAGCTGTTAAAAGCATACAGATTTTTCTGCCAAACAGCATGTTTGTATGTGTGCCATTTGGAGCAAAGAGAATCTAAGCACATGTTGTCATCCTGCACTGTAAGGGACATTAGAGATCATCTGGACCTACTCATAATTCACAGACGAAGTGTCTGAGCGCAAGCAAGATGACGATGTTTTTTTTTGTTGTTGTTGCTGTTGTTTTCTGAGATGGTTTTGTAATGAGAACATGAAACTAGGTGTTCACTTCATCAGCAAAGAAATGCATGATTTGACGCAAGTAATACAACTGTAGGAGCACTTGGGATGCAGTGGGTTAAGCAATGTGCTGTTAGCCTTGAAGTCAGCAGTTCAAAATCACTAGCCACTCCTTAGCAGAAACATAAGACTTCCCACTCATATAAAGAAGAACAGTTTCAGAATGCTTCAGGGGCAGCTCTACCATGTCCTATAAGGTTTCGATGAGTCAGAATCAATTTGTTGCAGTGAGGTTAGTGTTGATTTTAATGTAAATGTCTCGGTCTAATTTCTTACTTGACAACTCTTCCTCACCATCATGATAGCACTTCCTTTCCGACAGTTGTTATGAGGATGAAGGAAACAATTTGTAAGACATATTGTGTGACCCATACATTATTGCATAAATGTGGCTACCGGCACAGAATCCCACATACCTGGGGGTCATGTCATTTCTTTCCAAAATTACCATAACTTTACCCCTCCAGAGGGCATAATTTTTAATGGCTACTCTGAAACTTCCCAGCCCAAGCACACTGCCATTGTGTAAATTCTGACTTATGGACACATATAACCATTGAGCACTTGAATATGCCTACTCACACTGGATTTAGAAAACTTCATCCAAAGCATTGTCGATATTTTTGTTGATATTTTTAGAATCATTTATGTTGCATGGACAATGTTTAGGTTTAATGGATTTAAAGTGTATTATTAAAATGTATTTTAACTGCTTCATTTTACTTTTATTTATAAGGTTACTAGAAAATTTTTAATTACCTATGTAGCATGCACATGTGATTGGCATTAATTTACTTGTGGAAATACCTGTGCTGCCAAGTCTATTCAGCCCTGCCACCCTGTCATATTAGGTTTCATTTTCTCTCCGGAGCACCCACTGTGAGACTGTTGTTGTTGGGTGCCATAGCATTGGATCCAACCCATTGAGACCTTATGAACAACAGAACAATGCATTGCATGACCCTGTACAATCTTCACAATAGTTCCTATGTGTGAGTCCATTATTGCACCCACAGTGTCAATCCAATCCCTTGAAGACCTTCCTCATTTTTGCTGAGCATGTACTTTACCAAACATTATGTCTTTCTCCAAAGACTAGTCTCTCCTGACAACATGTCCAAAATACGTAAGATGAATTCTTGCCATCCTTACCTCTAAGGAGTCCTCTGGCTGTATTTCTTCCTAGACAAATTGATTTGTCCATTTAGAAGTTCATGGTGCTTTCTATATTCTTCTCCAACACCAGAATTTAAATGCATTGATCAAGTATTCCTTGATCTTACTTATTAAATGCCCAACTTCCACATGAGGCAACTGGAAAAAAATACCGTATATACTCGAATATAAGCTGACCCGAGTATAAGCTGAGGCACCCAATTATTACCTGGGAAACCAGAAAAACTGATTGACTCGATCGAGTATAAGCCTAGTGTGCAAAATGCAGAAGCTATTGCTGAGTTTCAATAATCAAAACAAATGAAAATAAAATTACTAAAAATTGAGACATGAGTGGGGTAATGTATTTAAATATTTATTTTAAATAAAAGAACAAGTCATTTAACATTAGTAAACCAGCACAGTAAGTGGAAAATATGGTCAACAAAAACAATAAGGTATCAACAATGATACCTTAAGAGTACTATTCCCTGAGTTCAATCAGCAACCAAGCTAAAATGTAAAGAGTTAAAATCCTTCAAAAATGGATTCCTCATCATCATCTGTATCCCAATGCAGAGCTTCAGCTGGTGTGGGGTCATCATAGACGCTGTCCTCACTGAGATCGCCATCATCACCATCACTGCTGTCATTTTCATACAAAGCGCAGTCTTCACTGCCATCCATAGCATTACTAATACTACATTTCTGGAAGGCACCTCGCACCATGTCTTCTGGAATGCCTTCCCATGCATCTCAAACCCACTTTGCTATTAACTCTATGTAAGGCTTCATGAGATTTCCTCCTTTTGTTAGTTGGGTTTGACCAGATGACATCCATTCATGCCACATCCTTCGCACATGGTCTTTAAAAGGCTTATTCAAAGATACATCCAGAGGCTGCAGTACAGATGTAAGCCCACCTAGAATAACAGCTAAAGTAACTTTACTAGATTTTGCCAATTTTTTTGTCATCCGAGAGGTGGGTTCTGAACATATCCCTAACAAGTAATGATGGCTTTTTCTTTAAGGCTGCTCCTGGCCTTCGGTTCCAAATTTCTTCCAGCCATTTTTTGGTTCTGTCTTCATCCATCCAACCTTTAACATGTGCATGCAGAGTAATTCTTAATGGGAAATTGATATTTTTAGGCAAGGTATTTCTTTTAAAAATAATGACAGGATGCAGCTTAGTTCCATTAGCCAAACATGATAGAACAACTGTAAAGTGTTTTTATCATTTCCTGTGGTTTTGAGAAAAATGGTTTTTTTCTCCTAAACTTTGCCATAGTTCTGTTGCTTGGAAGATCAAAAGTCATGGCAGTTTCATCCATATTCCCAATATCTGCCAGGTTATAATTATAAATCCTTCTTTGTTTTATAATAAATGACTGGAATGACATAGTAATTTTTTCTTCAATGTCTTGTGGTAATTTCTGGGAAATCTTTGTTCTTTGTCTCAAACATAGGCCAAACCTATTCATGAAGCGTGATATACCATCATGCTGATGCAGCAAAATTTTGCAATGCCTGGTGCTTTATATTTGTCATCCTTAGCTATTTGTAGAGCACGTATACGGATTCCCATGTGTGTTACACAGTAACCATTTTGACAACACTCCATAGCCCATTTATGCAATTCACTCTGTAGAGCCCCATAAAAAGATGTTAAACCACGATGATCTTTTTTAGCTTTTGGAATCTGTTTCAGGTCAGCCTACATTTTCCGCCACTCTCTCACTTGCTTTTTGTCAACACAGAATTCCCTACTTGCAATACTGTTATTGCTCTCTTCTGCTCCTGACACAGCCTTCATTTTGAAACCAGCCTCAAATGATCGGCGTTTTTGTTTGGGTTCAAGTGTATCCATTTCTAATAGGATAGAAAAACAAGACTTTGAAAAAGAACTTTCATGGTAATGTCCCAATCCCCGCCCCCCCCCCCCCCCCCCGCTCCATGTGTTAGCCGGGAGGAAGGAGAGGAGTCCATGCAGGTAGGGGATGCAGGGTGTGAATTAACACAGAGACCAGAGGGGAGAGACGGAGTGCAGCCACAGACACATCCTTACCAGTTCATCTGCTGGTGTAAGTGAATCACTATGGGTGCTTCTGCGAATTGGAGCCGTCCACATCATAGGACGGATCTAATTGGTTAGATGTGAGTAAACAAACATTCAAAGCCCTACAATGTCAGCGGGGCTTTGAATGAACAGCGGAGAAATGGCAATCACCCTTTGAAATTCCATGTTCTTTTCTGAATCTATCCTGAACCTCTTGCAGCTTCTGCCAATGCACCTTTGCAACTTTTGCTGGAATATATTCAGCACAATTTCCTTGCATATTATATCAGTAATACTGTTCTATAAGATGAGCATTCTGTTGGGTCACCTGTCTTTGGAATAGGTACAAATATGGATCTCTTCCAGTCAGTTGGTGAAGTAGCAATCTTCCAAATTTCCTGGCATACATGAGTAAGTGCTTCCAGTGTTTTATCAGCCTATTAAAACATTTCAATTGATATTCTCTCAATTTCTGGGGCATTGCTTTTGTTTAATGTGTTCAGTGCACTTTGACCTTCTTCCTTTTGCATCATTGGTTCTTGTTCACATCATACTTCCTGAAATGGTGGAATGTTCACTAGTTATTTTTAAGAAAACATTGAATCTGCATTTTCTTCTTTTGATTCTTCTTGTATAATTCAATACTTTGCTTTTACAATTTTTTAAGATTGCATCTCAAAGCTTGAATTTTTTCTTCAGTTCTTTCCATTTAAAACAGGGGTTCTTAGCCTGTGGGTCACAACCCCTTTGGGGATCGAATGACCCTTTCACAGGGGTAGCCTAAGACCACCCGAAAACGCATATTTCCAATGGTCTTAGGAACCAAGAAACCGCTTCTCTATCCATCTCCAGGAGCCTCTGCCCACATGCAGATATGCCCACATATGAGTACCAGCGTGAAGACTGTCACTGTGCTTCAAGACAAAATTTCATTTGCTTTTTATTAGAAATAAATATTTCACACTACATAATTACATATTGTTTTGTGATTAAAGGGTCACGGCACTAGGAAGGTTCAGAACCACCATTTTAAGATAAACTGAGTGGGTTCTTCCTTTTTGGTTTTCAAACACCAAGTTTTTACACATTTCATTATAATAACTGACTTTGTCTACATGACCTGCCCTTTGGAATTTCCTCTTAAGCTCTTTGATTTCATCCATTTGTTCTACCTATTCTATGATAAAGAACAAGTTTCAGAGTCTCTTTTTTACATTAACACTGATCTTTTCTTTCCCATCTTTTTGACGATCTTTGCTTTCTTCATTAAGGTCTTCTATCATTAATATTTAAAGTAGTAATTCTGCTCTGGATATGCTTTCAAAGTTCAGCTCAAATAGACTGAAGGTTAGATGTTGGATCTAGTGGACTTGTTTTAATCTTCTTCAACTTCCACCTGAATTCACATATGAGCAATCAATAGTCTGTTCCACTGCCCAACTTTGGCTTGGAATTAGCTACTATGAGCTTCTCCATCTTCTCTTCCCACAGCTGTAGTAAAATTGATTTCTGTGTATGCCATCTAGAGAAGGCCATGCATATAGCTGCTCTTTGTGTGGTTGAAAAATGGTATTTTCTATGAACAAGTTATTGGTCTTGAAAAATTCTATCATGCAATATTTGACTTCATTTCTATCACCAGATGATATTTTCCAACTATTATTCTTTCTTCTTGTTTTCAACTTTAGTATTCACATTTTTCAATATTTATCAATGCACCTTAATTGCACATTTGTTCAATTTCTGACTGAGACATTGGGAAAACTATCGAAATGTGGTGTTAAATTGTGCAAAGTAGTCAAACCATTGGCTTCAGTCTTATGATTATTGGACCCTTATAACATTAAGAACTCATCCTGTTATACCTTAAATTGCCTTTCATCCTAGAACCTTCGATTGTTAAATTTCCGGCTTTCCACAATGTGTTGTTAAAACAAAAGCATCCCAAAGTAGCCAATAATCCTAAAAATATGACATAATTGAGGCACTAAAAAACAAAAATAAACAAAAAATCCTCCAGAGTTCACAATGAACAGACTTTATTTTGCCAGATGTACATACATAATCAAGTATCTATCTTTATCAAAAAAGGTTTTTGAAGTTTTATAGTTATTATAAAACTTTAACACCTACAATGAAACATAAGAAACATGTAATTTATACATTCCATTTATAAGAACAATTTCATGACAGAAAGCTGATTAATAGTTCCATATGAGCTGTGATGGAGGAAGGACAGGGCCACCAGAAAGGGACAGGAGGAAAATTTGGGGATGATGGCAATGCTGGACATTTTGACATTGGTAGAAACTTCAAGAATTTCTACAATTTTCAAAATTCTTCACTTCATATACTTCCAATTGATGCAATTCATTGTATATGTCAATCATGTTGGTTAAGAAAATTTTACACAGAATTTTAATGAAGTTAGATATAATTTAAAATAATTTTACACTAATGGAATCATCATCATTGTTTTACATTGGAAATTCATTGATAAGTTTTATACTTTAACTTGTATAGCTTTTTTTCCAAAAACCATTTTATTAGGAGATAATAAAGATGTCATATCATTCCATAATTTGATCAAATCAAGTAATATTGTACAATTGTTACCATAATTAGTTTCTAAACATTCTCTTTCTTCTTGAACTCCTTGGTATCAGATCCCTTTTACTCCAACTCTGCTCACTTATATAGCTTCTCGAGGAATCTTATACTTAGTAGTTATCTCTGCTTTTAATATTGAATTCTAGTATTAAATTTTAAATCATTCATAATTTAAGAATAGATTATATGCTGTAGGATCAATGTAAAAACATTTCTGGAAATAATTTTAATAAAGAAAAATGCTAAAAATGCATTCATATCATGGTTTATAACAATTTTAGTACAGCTATAATTTCTATTGCACTTTGAATTATACAATGCAGAAACTGCATTGTATAGTTTTGATAGAACATTTCCTTTATACTTTCAGAGAATGTTACAGGAGTAGAAACTTTGTCTTTCTCTCGAACATATGCAGTGAGTCCTTAAAATTTGGGGGCTAGGTTTATCTATAAGTTACACAATGAGAAATGAACCATACGCACTGCGCCTTTTTTAAAAACTTCTGAAAGAAGGTTAATCATAAGGATTCTTGGCATATCAATAAACTAAATAAATGGTGGGAATAATTTTTAAATACATCGATAAAATTTCAGCCAATGGTGGAATATTTAAATGTGAGACATACATCAATTTTCTTATAGCCTTACTATCTGTTGTTAGAAGGTTTTTTATACACTTTCAGGCCAAAGGGGCCACATATACAAGCATTACTTGTCAATGACATGCCATGTTGTCAAAGCTCACAAAAGAGGTTTGAAAACAAAATGAACAACAACAACAAACCCTCCAACATCAAAGACTTCTCATAGGCGTTCCATAGAAAATAACTAACAGAGCTAACTAAACATTGCATTGATACAATCTCCCTCATATTTTCATATTTCAAAAATACCATGAAATGGAATTAAAGTATTCTTTGAAGAAATAAAATCTATCTGGGTTAAAAACATGTCTTTAACAAGAACAGGAATCTACCATGATAATGTTTATATATGTGTGTGTATGTATATGTATGATATATTGCTTATATGATATTTATATATTTGCCTAAGTAAATTAGTGAGTGAGGATTTCAATGTTACTGTGTAATTGATAGAATGATTTTTTTATCCCACAATGATCTTAATATTATACAGCATTTATGAAAGTTTGCCTGCTTTATTGTTGAAGCCTAGCACTGAGTTAAAGTAGTCCTAGTCATGCTGTGGGTTAGGTGTTGAGCTGTTCACCACAAGGTTGATGGTTTAAACACAGCAGTTGTTCTCTGGGATAAAGATGAGGCTGACTGTTCTCATAATGATTTACTGGCCTAGAAAGCCACTATAGGGTCCTATTAATTCAACTAAACATAATAGCAGTGGATAACACTAAGTTAAGATATTTGAGTAAATCCTACACTACAGTCAGATTTTTTTTCACATCAAGATTTTAATACCATTCAAACACACTTGAAATCTTTCAAGTAAAATTATTTGTGAGGGATATCATACTAAATTTGTACCCATAATGTTTTAAGTGGCCATAAAATCAATACTACTGATGCCCTCAAATAACCTTAGCTCACGAGTCACTGGGCATTAACTTTACAGGTTCTTCTATATTTCCTTTCATAAATACCAAAGAACAAATTTCCCCAGCTTTGGTTATGAAAAATGCATCCATTATTAATGGATGAGTTCCCAATTTCCTAAATCTCACAGAGTTTTTTTCAAATGAATAATTGCCCAGAATTAGATCCTTCCCAATATTTATTTCACAGGATTCCTGAGTAGAGTACATCTGAAAAATTCATAAGGGCAAAACTCTCATAGATCAACACATTTCTCTCAGTAGCTAAGAAAAAAAGAAAGAAATTATTAGGCCAAACAAAGCTGAACTGATAGTTCCATTTTTACTCTTCTAGGTATGGTTATAACTCAAGTCCAGCAGTACAAATTTCCTTCATCCCATTAGAGAGCCCAGTTATAGGGAACTGTCAAGGTTCATTGCCTACAGAGGCTGTGCTGTCATTTTAGAATTCCAGTAAGGTTTTGTACAAAAACATGTGAAATGATGACCTGAAAGCTTATTGCATCAGTGTTTGGCAAAGAGAAAACCAAGCTCAGTCTTTATAAATATTGCCTTCTATCAAATGAAGCATCTTTTTTCTTCATTAATTCACTATACAGAGAAAAATAAAGGTGAACAATGATCCTGTCAGATATTGGTTGAAATAAATATAATTGGAAAGAAAAATGTGTCTCCACTATCCAGGAAAGCTAACCTACCTGAAAAGTCAGGCAATGAATGCTGTGCTTGGAGACTAGGGCACGCAAACAAACAGAGCACTGGTTCTTAGAACTAGAGCTCACGTAAGAAGAGACATCTGTCTGTCAAAAACTGTCACCACTTGAACAATTAGCATGGCTCCCTAATCATGAATAACAAGAAACATCCATGTAAGTGTGCATGAACAGTTTTATTATTTTGAATTAATGATGACTGTGTTCTTTTGGACCATTAAATACTCCCTGGTACTGATTATCTATTATCCACACATGGATCATTTTACATATAAATCACACTCTTGTGGACTACCAATAATAGAAAATAATTCCAAATTTCTTACTTATTATGATCTCTGGCAGCAATAGATGAAGATTCCTGTATCTCTCTCTACCCTACCTGGAATTGATGTGTACTTAGAAAATACAAACAGATGACAAAATAATAATTTTTAATCTTCAAAATAGATTTTATTAAAAATTTTAGATATTACCAAGAGATTCATTCAAAAATATTTAATGAGTAATAATTATGTATTAGATGCTTGTGATAGGTTTATGTGCAATGTGGCCCTCATAAGAAGTAATAGGTTTCATGTGCAACGTGGCACTCATAAGAAGGTATCAGTGGGATTTAACCTGTTAATCAGGTCACAGCTTGATGACCTCCTTTTTTTGTTAGTTTATTTGATGACCTCTTTTGGAGGTGTGACTGGTGGTTAAACAAGCAGTCTTCCTGAATTAGCTGACCTGTTTCTACATGTGTACTGTGCTACCTGTGGGCTGAGCCAACCCGTGGACCATGCTGGACTGCATTGCTGTGCCTTGCTGTTCCATGCTGGGGTGTCGCCCTACCTTACTGTGTCTGCTGCTTGCTTGTGGACTCTACCTATCCAGATGTCACACCTCCTGCCAGCCATTTTGCATCGCTACACTATGAGGCTCCACCATGTCTTGCTTGCCTACACAGTGCTACTGGCCTCTGCTACACCTTGACATTTCATCTTCCTGCCATCTGCTTCGTTGGTCTTGGGCTAGTAGATGGCATGTGTTGGAAGGATCTTCAGTATCTTGACTGTCATACAAAAGTGAGTTGGAAAAAAAAGTGAGTTGTACTGAGCGCTCTGTACTTCTGGGGGGCTAATTTGCTATTGTATTTTTTTCTCTATGTAAGCCTATCTATTTATATTCATAAGTGTCCTGGTTTTGTTTCTTTAGAGAACCCTGTTTAACACAGAGGCCTAGTGGCTTAGTGGGCTAACCACAAAGTCAATGAATTGAGCCCATCAGTTGTTCCACAGGAGAAAGCTGAGGCTGTCTACTTCTGTAGAGATACAGTCTCAGAAACCCAGAGGGGCAGTTCTACTCTCCCCGATAACATCACTAAGAGCCAAATTATGTACTGGAACACTGGTGGCACAGTGGGTCATGCATTGGGCTGCTAATTGCAAGATCAGTATTTTGAGCCCACAGGCCACGTCAAGAGAGAGATGAAGATATCTTCTCCCATGTACTGTGTCAGGCATCTGTGGTATTTACACAGTTTTATATCAATTTGATAAATAGGTCTAGGGGTGGAGTCTAGCCTCTCAATCAGGTCACATGCTGATGATGCTTCCTTGTGGGTGTGGCCTTTTCATGAGGATTCTCGTAACTTCTTCCTTTTCTCCCTAGAAGACGCCACACACTCTCTGTCTGTTTCACCTTCCTGTTGATGAGTCACACACTTAGAGAGCTAGAGGAGCAATATGGAGACCCATGCCAGCGCTGAAGTGCTTTCACTGCCATTGGAAGACTTTTCACAATGGCCTGTGGTCTTCCTGCATCCATGTGCTACTTGAGTCTGAAGAGGAATTTATGAACTAGTACTGAATTTATGGGCTAATATTGGACTTATGGACTTGATCTGGACAGGGCTGGGATGTTTTCTTAATATACAATTATTCTTTGAGATAAAGCTCATTCTTATACATATATGAATGAGTGTCTCTGGATTTGTTTTTCTAGTCTACCCGAACTAACACAGACATCCTAAATAGTGTCACTATGAGTTGGAATCAACTTAATGTTTTGCTTGTTTTCCTAAGTGCTGTCAAGTTCATTCAGACTCATAGCAACACTGGTGTTCATGCTTTAGTCTATTGTTGCAGCCACTGTGAAAGCCCAACTTGTCAAGGACATTCATCATTTTGCTGCCCCTCTACCAAACATGATGTCTTCCATAGGGACCTGTCTCTCTTGAAAGAATATCCAAAGCACATGTGATGGAAGTCTTGCTATCCTTGCCTCTAAGGTAAATTCTGGCAGTACTTCTTCCAAGACAGGATGTTTATTCTTTGACAGTCTATGGTACTTTGACTGCTTCTTACAAGCACCATAGTTCAAATGCATTGATTTTTCTTTGGTCATTTTTATTCAGTGTCCAACTTTCACAGGCATGTGAGATCATTAAAATAACATATATACTCAAGTATCAGCTGACCCAAATATAAGCCAAGACACCTAATTTTACCATAAAAAACTGGGAAAACTTAGGAACTCGAGTATAAGTCTAGGGTGGGAAATACAGCAGCTACTGGTAAATTTCTAAATAAAAATAGATACCAATAAAAGTACATTAATCGAGGCATCAGTGGGTTGAATGTTTCTGAATACTTATTTCAAAGCAAAACAGTAAACTAGCTCTGTAAGTGGAAAAGAGAGTCAACAAAAACAATATGGTATCAACAATAAGTAACAGGCTGTGTTACTGCTTGCACTGCACTACTACATGCATTGCCTTACCGCATGCACCCAACTATGTACTTTGAGGCCTCATGCAGGCTGATGATATTCCAGAATTTGATGACATGACTGCATAGAGCAGCCTGTGTTAGGACTCATATTAAAGGCTGCTCTATGCAAGCATAGTCAACACTGGGTACAGAGAGGGGTTAATAAAACAATGAAAAAAATAAAATATAGCAGACTAAGTCCTGGAAATAAACATACTGTATATCCAAGACCAGAGATATACCAGCATTTGTATTTAGCAATGCTTGGGCAAAGCTAGGGGGCATGACAGGTAAGACTGTAAAGGCTACGTCATTGGACACAGCCCTGGAGAAGAGCAGCCCCATCCAACATTTGTCTAACAAGGATGCAGTGCGCCCCAGGTACCAGCACACAGAAGCAGACAGGTACTTGCCCAGCATGGCACGGACAACACAGAGGCTGCCAGCGTGCAAGAGAAAAGAGAGAGTGGTGATATCAGCAGTCATCGGAACACCCACAGAGGCTGCAGGCACCTGCAGATGAGCAGGAGAGACCGAAGAACACCTGCACGGCACCAAAGAACAGGTAAGTGGGACCCTCACTCGATTATTAGCCAATGAGGGGCCTTTTCAGCTTAAAAAAGGTGCTGAAAACCTCAGTTTATATAAAGTACCAAGTCTGGGTAAGGTGAACCTTAGTCATCAAAGTGACATCTTTACTTTTCAACACTTTGAAGAGGTCTTGTGTCCTCTCGGGTCTTAAAGGCTTGAAGATAAACAAGAGACCATCTAGCTGAGAAGCATCAAGGACCACATGGAAGAAGCACACCCACCTGTCTCACCATGAAGTGTAGAAGGGACCACTTCTCAGAAATCAAAGAACTAAAAATCATATCCGTGGGTGTCCACCTGCCTAATACGATCACTGAAGACAAACGTGTGCATAAGCAAAGGTGGTGAAGAAAGCTGATGGTGCCCAGCAATCAAAAGATATAGCCACTGGGGTCTTAAAGGCTTGAATATAAACAAGCAGCCATCGAGCTCAGAAGCAACAAAGCCCACAGGGAAGAAGCACACCAGCCTGTGCGACCACGAGCTGTTGAAGGGATCGGTAAAAGCATCAAAGAACAAAAAAAATCATATCATTGTAAACGTGGGTGAGTGCAGAATGGAGACTCAAAGCCCATCGGTAGGCAATTGGACACCCCCTTACTGAAGGGTTGTGGGGAGGAGATGAGCCCGTCAGGGTGCTATGTATCAATGATGAAACATATAACTTTCCTCTCCCCACTATCATGATTCCAATTCTACCTTACAAATCTGGCTAGACCAGAGGATGTACACTGGTACAAATAGCAACTGGAAACACAGGGAATCTAGGACAGATGACCCCTTCAGGACCAGTAGTGATGCCTGGAGGGTGATGCCTGGAGGGTGATGCCTGGAGGGTGGAGGGAATATGGGGTATAAAGGGGGAACCGACTACAAAAATCTACGTATAGCCTCCTCCCTGGGGGATGGACATCAGGGAAGAGGGCAGGGGGAGATGTCAGACAGTGTAACATATGACAAAATAATAATAATTTATGAATTATGAAGGGTTCAGCAGAGAGGTGGGGAGGGGAGAAGGGGAGGGAGAGGAAAAGTGAACAGCCGATATTAAGGGCTCAAGTAGAAGGCAAATATTTTCATAATGATGATGGCAACAAATGTACATATGCGCTTGACACAATGGATGTATATATTGATTGTGATAGGAATTGTATGAGCCCCCAATAAAATGATTTTTTTAAATTCATTAGAGTTCTAGAAAGCATAAAGACTATAATCTTCTTGGAAAAGTAAGGCATTATTATAAAGGCTTACTAAAAGTTTAAGTATAAAATATAGCATTTTTTCTAAATTTCAATTAAATAGATAATACAAAGAATGTAGACATCTGGTTCCTATTTTTTATGACTGCTATTTCTTATTAACTAGTTGGTAATTTGGGTCAAACTGGAATGAAAAATCAATTGTCTTGATTGTCAATAATTTTGACTCTTCTGTCTTCACCACAAAAACAAAAGAATTTTGCATTAAAATGATGATTCAAGATTATTTTAATCTAGAGTCTTTGTTTCTCTTTATTTTGAACTAGGTGAATGCTTACAGTCATATTCAGCAATTTGTAGATTTTTTTCAATTCATTTATTGTAGTACCTTCAACATAACATCATTTATTCCAAGGTCAGTCTGTTTCCTTTTTCTATTTCTCCCCCTTTCTAACTCTCTGAATTTTGTAGGTGGGTAAATGCTGCTTTTTTGGTCTTAACGGTTTGATTATTTTAATACATGGTAAGTTCAATCCCAAAGACAATCTTCTCATTAATCCAAAATACTTAGTTTATCCTACATCTAAGGTTTTAGGAAAATTGATCATAGGAAATTATATTTTCTACTAACCTCATTCATCTTTAAGTGATTGGCTGGAGTCTGATTTTCTTAGTCGCACAAGAAAGTGATTTTACACACATCTTCACAACAATGTTATCAATAATGTCACATTGATAACTTCAAATCACCAATGGTGGGAATATTTACAATATGAGAACTGGCAAATGCTCATGCACCCTGATTGACTTATCCCTTCCTTGTGACCCTTCTGTGAGAGGATGTCATATTGTTTACAGGTGGTTTGGGGGTACCTGCTCCGACCCACCTCATTCTCAACAATATGTTTTGTTTTATTTTGTGTCTTCTGATGCCTGTTACCTGATCCCATCAGCACCTCATGATCACACAGGCTGGTGTACCTCCTCCATGTGGGCTTTTTGCTTTGCTGCTAGATGGCCACTTGTTTAACTTCTAGTCTTTGAGACCCCAGTTGCTATATTTTTGGATAGCTGGCAACCATCAGCTTTCTTCACCACATTTGTTTATGCACCTATTTTGTCTTCAATGGTCATTTCTGGGGTGGGAATCATAGACTGCCAGATCGTTAGAAAAATGTGTTCTTGAATTGAGTGAAGCCTGAACAGAGACCCAACGTCCATCCACTACCACAATGTATTGCCATATTGACAGGAGTTTAGCCTGTCAATCAGATTGCAGCTTAATGATCTCATTTAGAGGCGCTAAGGAGATAAATAGCTCACTGGAGGCATGACGTAGGCTCACTACCTGTGAGACATTACAGCTGACAAGACACATGGAAACAGGCTGATGGCAGTCAGACTTGCAGCTGGAGAAGCCACGTGGAGACACCTGCCAGCGTTGAGATGCTTACAACACTACTTGATCCACAAAACTTCCCACCCACTGGCCTGTGCTCTTCTGCATTCAGCACCATTGCATGTGTTTTGTGAGTCTGAAGAGGCCTTTATTGATTGGTATCAGACATATGGGCTAATATCAAACTTATGGACTTGATCTGGACTGAACTGGGCTGTTCTCTCAATATTTAATTAATCTTATATATAAATCACTTTCTTTTTGATGGCAGTGAGTTTTTCTTATTTATTTATGTAATTTTATTGGCATATATACTCGTGTATAAGCCAAGTTTTCCAGCACATTTAAAAAAATAATTAAATCATTTTATTGGCTTGTACAACTCTTATCACAATCCACACATACATCTATTATGTCAAGCACATTTGTACATTTGTTTTCCTCATCATTCTCAAAACATTTGCTTTCTACTTGAGTCCTTGTTATCAGCTCCTCATTTTTACCCTTCCCTACCCCCTCCCCCTCCCCCATGAATCCTTGATAATTTATAAATTATTATTATTTTGTCATATCTTACACCATCCAACATCTCCCTTCACCCACTTCTCCACTGTCCATTCCCCAGGGAGGAGGTTATATGTAGATCCTTGTAATCTGTTACCCCTTTCTCCCTCACCTTCCCTCCACCCACCTGGTATCGCCACTCTCCCCACTGGTCCTGAGGGGTTCATATGTTCTGGATTTCCTGTGTTTCCAGTTTCTATCTGTACCAATGTATATCCTCCGCTCCAGCCAAATTTGTAAGGTACAATTGGGATCATGATAGTGGGGGGAGGAAGCATTCAAGAACTAGAGAAAAATTGTATATTTCATCGTTGCTACACTGCACCCTGACTGGCTCATCTCCTCCCCATGACCATTCTGCAAGGGGATGTCCAAAATATATGTGTGTCTCTGGATTTGTTTCTCTAGTCTACCTGGACTAAAACAACACTTCTATCTATAGCTTTGCTTCCTAGATCTTTCCTCTGTTTCCCTTTACTTTCCTCCTGCCCCACCATCATGCTCACCCTTCTTCTGCCTCTTAGTAATTACTCTCAGCTAGAAAGCTGTTGCTCCAACACTACCAGAATTTCTATATCCTCCTCATTATTGATTTAATTCATTAGTTGTTCTCTGTCTACAGCATTGATTGCTCACCTTCCTTTCCCCTGCCTCCTCTTCCCTCTAGGTCCTTCCAGAAATGTCAGTCCCATTGCTTACTCCTCAGGCTTCCTTCCCTTGCCCATCTTACTGTGGTTGGTAAAACAACAATAACAAAGACAAAACAAAAAGAAAACAAAGATTGAAAAAAATTACGTAAAAAAAAAACAAAGAAACCAAAAAGGCATATATAATTCTAGATCCATCCGCTGACCTTTATGACTATTTCCCAACTGGTCCTGGGGCTTCCAGGAACTGCCCCTCCTCGCCTGAAGTCTACTTTTGGGACTCCTCAGGGGGGTTGTGACATGGTTTTGCTCCTCTTGCTGATCTGTTATATTCCCTTCTTGGTTCACCCACTGTGGGGATGGTCAGAGTGGACACACTCCTGACTGTGTGGCCCCAGTATTGGTCTCTGTCACGGTATTCTCCAGTACATAGACATCATATCTCAAGCTATTGTCAGCCCTATAGTCCTCTTGTTGCCTTAGCAGCTATAGGCAGGGCCATCAACCTCAGGGCTTGGTGTTCCAGTATGGGGTTTGGTGCCTCACTCTCTCTTTTTCCTGATTTGCTTCTGTATGGACTGCAGGCTGGCTCCTCTCCCTAAACTGTGGGTTTAGCATTGTCCTCTGTAGCATATATTCCGAGGAAGGTGGGTCAGTTGGGCTCTGATTGGGGCCAGCGCTGTAGACCTCTCTGTTCATGAGTTGCTCCACGTGGTGATGTTGCCCTCAAGATTTGAAGCACTGTGGTAAAGTCTAAACTCACATGCCCAATTCTGTGGAGACATATACAAGACCTTACTCCTTCATGAATTAGTTCCTTATTCCCCCATTGCCTTTGTCTCTTTCCCGCTGCCCCACCCTTTTCTCTCCCCTTCCCTTTCACCCTTCTGTGTGTTGAAATGACATGTACATTTTGGGTTTGGTCTGTCCCCAGCTTCATCCCTCAACCCATATAGTATGAGATAAGTGTCTTTTCTTCTATACACACTGTGCTGATTATACTTACCTCAGTGGACTTATGTTGTACTTGTCCTTTTGTGATTGACTAACTTTGCTTAGCATAATTTCCTCAGGCTCTTCTCATAAGATGGTATGCTTCATGCTATCATCAGTGCTTTTCAGTGATGCATAGTACTCCATTGTGTGTGCCAGAGTTTTTTAATCCACTCATCAATTGGTAGAAATTTAGGTTGCTTTCAAAACTTTGCTATTGTGTATTGCACTGCAATAAAAATTGGAATGCAGACAACGGATCTCGGTCTATTTCTTGCCTCTTTTGGGTATATGCTGGGTCCTAAAGTAACTCAATTTCCATTTGCTTTAAATATCACCAGATCGCTTTCAACAGTGACTGCACGTATCTACATGATCACCAACAGTGGAGGAGAGTTCCTATCTCACCACAGCCCCCGCAACATTTGTTGCTCTCTGATTTTCTGATGTGGGTTATCCTCAAGGGTGTTAGGTGGTATCGCATGGTTGTTTAAATTTGTATTTCTCTGAAGGCCGATGATCAGTATCATTTTCTCATATGCTTATTGGCCACTTGGGTCTCCTCCCTAGTGAAACTTCTATTCAGGTCTTTCACCCACTTTCTCAGGAGGTTAACTGTTTTCCTCTTTTTGCAGGCAAGGAGGGTATTGTAGATTTTAGTAATAAGCCTTTTGTTGTGTCATTGCTAACAATTCTCTCCCAGTTGGTGGGTTCTCTTGTTACTCTCTTGGTAAAGTCATTCAAAGCACACAGGAGTTTTATCTTTTGTATATCCCACTTGTTGCTTTCAACTTCATCTGTGTGTATTCCCTTCCCTATTACAGTCAGCCTATGTATTCCTGCACCAAAGTTCTTAGATTTGTCCCAATCGTTCATTGATCTTCTTGTTTTCTTCTAGGTCTGTGACTCACTTTGAGTTTGTTCTCATGCATGGGGTGAGGTAAGAGTCTTCTTTTGTATTTTACAAGTGAATATTCATTATTTCAATCACCACTTGTTACATTGGGTATCCACCTGCCACTTGATGATTTTGGGGCCATATAGATTAAAGGTTTTATTTCTGGGTTTTCTGAGTATCTGTCACTATTCCAGTACTATGCTGTTTTGACTACTGTGGCTGTAGCTTAGGTGTTAAAGTCAGGTAAGGCGAGCCCTCCAACTTTGTCTTCTTCTTGAGGAGTTCTCTGCTAATTCTGGGCTTTTTCCCCTCTCCATATAAAATTGGTGGTCAGTTTTTTCCAATTATTTGAAGGTTGCTGGTACTTGATTCTGGATAGGGTTAAACTTATATAGTGCCTTGGGTAATATTGACATCTGTACTACATTTAGTCTTCTGATCCAGGAGCATGGAATATTCTTCTATTTGTGAAGATACTTTTGGTTTCCTGTAGTAGGGTTCTGTGATTTTCCTTGTAGTAGTCTTTTGGGGTTTTTTGTTTGATATATCCCTAAGTATTTCAGCTTGTTCTTGGCTAGTATGAAGGTTGCTGCCTTCTTGAACTGTATATATCAAACCAAAAAATTTCTGTTTTTTCATCTGATATCCCACCACTCTTGCATATCCCTCTATCACTGCCAGTACTCCTGCTGTGGGGCTTTTCAGTTTTCAATGTATAGAATCATGTCATCTGCAAATAGCAATAGCTTCACCTCTTCCTCTCCCAGACAGATACGTTTAATGTGCTTCCACTGCCCTATGTTGTTATCTAGAACCTCCAGTACAATGTAGGAAAGCAGTGGGGAAAAGGATCATCCTTGTCTGGTCCCCTTTATCAGTGGGATTTTTTTCGTCTTTTCTTCATTGACAATGATGTTGGCTGTTGACTTTTCATAAATAGCTTATATTACCTTGAGGAATTCCCCTATATTCTTATCTTCTTGAGTGTTTTAATTGGGAAATAGTCCTTGGATGTTGCCAAATGCTTTTTTCTGCATTTATTGATATTATCATGTGATTGTTATCTTTTTTTTATCAATGTAACAAATAATACTGATGTGCTTTCTGATGTTAAACCATCCCTACATACTTTTGTATTCTATTGGCCAATATTTTGTTAAGTATTTTTGCATCTATGTTTATTAGAGATATCGGTCTGCAGTTCTCTATTCCTGTGGGATTTTTGCCCTGTTTGGGTATCAACGGTATAATTTTATAAGTTAGGCTTTTATAAACCAATTTAAACTGGCTTCATAGAATGAGTTAGGGAGTTTGCCGAGGGTTTTGTTTTTTTTTTTGGTTGTTGTTGCTGCTGTTGTTTTCTGTGCTCTGGAATAATTTGTGGAGGATTCGTGTCAACTCTTCCCTGAATGTTTGGTAGAATTCTCCTGTGAAGCCATCTGGTCCAAGACCTTTTTTCATGGGCAGTTTCATGATATTCATATCCATTTCTTCTTTTGCAATGGGTCTGTTGAGGTTCTTGACCTCTGTCTGGGATAATCTAGGGATGAATTATTCTTCCAGGTATATGTCCATGTCTTCCACATTGTTGAAATCGTTAGAATAGAGATTTTCATAGTACTTGTGATTATCCTTTTAATTTCATTGGGCTCCATTGTGATTTCCCATTTCATCCCTCGTCCTGTCTATTGATATTTGCTCCTTCCTTTCTTTGGTTAGGTATGCCAGTAGTCTATTGATTCTGTCAATCCTTTCAAAGAACCCGCTTTTTGCTGCATATGTTTTTATACATAGTTCTCTTGTTTTCCTTCTCGTTTAACTCCGCCCTGATGTTGATTTTCTTTTGCAATTGGAGGGATTGTTTTGTTGACTCTGTGCCAGTTACTGGAGGTTTTGTAATAGCATATCAATCATACCCTTCATTTTTCATATGCATTAATCACTATCAAACATCCTCTGATAACTGCTTTTGCTGTATCTCATAGGTTTGGGTATGTTGTATTCTCATTCTTATTAGTTTCTATAAACTTTCTAATTTCTACTCTAATCTGGGCCAGTACCCATTTTGTGTCACAGAAGATTGTTACTCATCCTCCAGTTGTTTTCCTTGTTTTTCTTATCAGCCTTTTGTTGATCTCCAGCTTTATGGCAAGAGGGACGTCTGAGTGATCTCTACATGTTTGAATTAACTTAGGCTAGACTAGTGCCCCAGCATGTGGTCTATTTTCAAAAATGAGCCATGTGCAATTAAAAAGAATGTGAATTTTTTTGCATTTGGATGGAATAGTCTATAAATGTCTATCCGGTCCAGGCACCTAATTGTGGTGTTTAGCTCTCGTATCCTCTTTGCCCAGCTTCTTTCCCAGTGATCTATCTTTCTCTGACAGTGATGTATTGAAATCATCTACTATGATTGTTGAGCCTGTGATTGCATTTTTTGTCTTTCAGATAGTTTGATGATTTCTCGGGTCTTTCATTAAGTTCTTATATATTTATTTTGCTTACTGGTTTCTGGTCTACTGATCCTTAGAGCATTATATAGTGCCCATCCTTGTCTCTTGTTATGGTTTGCACTTTAAATTTAATTTTGTTGGAGATTAGGATTCCAACCCCTGATTTTATAAAGTTGCTGTTTGCCTGGTATATTTTCACCAGCCTTTTATTCTTAGTCTAATTTTGTCTGCAAGCTTAAGATGTATCTCTTGCATGCAACAGATTGATGGGTTATGTTTTCTGAGCCAATCTTCCAACTTTTGTCTTTTAATGGGCAAGTTCAAGCTGTTGACTTCCAGAGTAATTACCGCATATGTGGATTCATTGCTGTAAGCTCATGCATTTTGTGTTGAGTGTTTTCCTATCTCCCTTCATATCAAGGTCCTGCATTTATGTGGGGGGCTTCATTCTTGCCTTCTTTCATTCTTGCCCTCTGAGACGATGTTATCTTCATAATTATTTTTCAGCATGTTGACTTCTGGAAGGAATTGAGCTATATGGTGGTCCCTGCTTGAGCTTCATGAATGTTTGTCTTCTGATCACAGTGAGTCCACAAGGATATTCCACAGGATTGGATGTCTTATGGTGTATCCTTTGAATTTTTCCTTCTCTGGGAAGATTCTTACTTCACCTTCTATAGGTATGAACATAGTCTTACGTGAGCACCATTTTATGTGACTGCCTTGTTTTCTCTTGCTGCTCTTAAAATTTTCTCTTTTTCCTCAATATTGGATAACTTAACTATTATGTGCCTTGGTGAGTTCTTCCTGGGCTTTAGTCTAATTGATGTCCTGTCTGCTTCCTGGATGAATTTTTGATTCTCATTCATTAAGGAGGAGAAGTTTAATTCTAGGAATTCTCTTGCTAATTTAGCTTCAGACCTCTTCGTGTGTCTTGTTCTGGTAGACCAATTATTAAATATTGTTCCTCTTCATAAAATCTGTCATTGATCTGGTTTTCTTCTGCCTTTTTGATGATCTTGTTTGACTATCTTTCCCGTTGGCTCAAGTCTGCCTGATTGTCCTAAGATTGATGGCACAATTCTCCACCTCTTCCAGTCTGTTGGGGAGGTCCTTTATCTTGTGTTTTGCTACTGTTACCTCGTTCATAAGTCTTTGTATTTCGCTTTGGTGCACTGACTTCATCTCCTCTATTATTGTGTCCTCATTCTGTGTTGTTTTCCTCCTACCCTTTATTACTCCAAGCAGCATTCTGAAGATTTCTTTTTGTTGCAGATCAACCTGTTTCTTCTATGAGCATTGTTAGGTTTAGGATTTCTTCCACTGTTTCATTTTGTTGTTGCTGTTGCTGTTGCTGTTGAGGTTGTTTGGGTATGCTGCTGTCTGTGTTTTGTTTTAAAAATTGGGTATCATGCTCCCAGGAGAACAAGGGACCCTAAGCATTTTCTCTGTGTGATGACTGGTAAGTGTGGTGCGTGGAACTACCTGTGGCCTAATATGGTGGTGGGTTGGGTTGCTGTGTAGGCAAAGGGCTGTAGCAACTCAGTAGCCAGTGGCAGTGGGGAGCCTCAGAGGCTTGCACAGGCTGGAAACTGTAGGTATACCACTTGGCCATGTTGAGGTAGGCCTGCAACTTTGGCAAAAGTATGGTCTGGATTGTCTGGCCACAATTTTAAGTCTTTTTAAAGATTCTCTGTGGAGCCCAAACTTGGTAGAGCCAGTTTTGAGATTTGTCTGTGGCTTTCAGACCCTGGATTTTCCTGTTTTGTTATGTAAAAATCACAGGTTCTGCTCCTTAGATTAGAGCTTTGCCTGTCTTTTAATGGTAATATTATGATAATAGACCTGGACCAAGTTTCTGAGGGCTTACGTTCAAAGTTTCTGAAAGATTCAAAGCCTGGAATTTTAAGCATTAAAATAAACTTCTTTTCATTTTATAACGGGCTTGTGGGGTACCCTGGTTTGGGGGCTGCGCTTCCTTGTCCTCCAGGGAAGAAGGACCAAATTATCTGAGTGGTTTGGGGGCCATGTGGATCTGAATTCTCCCCCAGCTGCACTCCTGTGTCACTCCCAGCTCTCCTGCACAGACATATTGTGTTAATTATACCAGAGGCTCCGCAATTGCTGAAAATTAGTGACGAATTATCTATTATTTCCCACACCCGGACAGCATGGAGCTGGGGAGAAGGGGTAAGCTGAAGGCTGATGTAGTCACTCTGTACCAGGCTGGGGAGGGAGGATGCAAAGCCAAAGAGTGAAGGAGCAGAGTGAACAGCAGAGAGAAGATCTCTGGTGTGAGCTCTTATGGCTAGTTCTCTTGAAGGCTCTCCATGGTGTGGGATTATGGCCACCTTTAGACAACAGCCTGGGGAAATTATAGCAGGCTGAGAGTCTTGTATCTTGGGCAAAAGAAGGGGTGGTGGATGCTGTCCCACTGGATCTAACAAAACCTGCAGGCAGATGTGGTGAACTTAGAGCATTTCAAAGCATTCTTGGTTTGCTGTGTGCGTGAAAATCACAAAGGCAGGTCTTAACCAGACCCTAGTACACTGAATCTACTTTTATCATCCAGCATTAGCCTCCTTATCTCTTAATCTTCTGATCTAACAACAGGAGCACCAGGTGGGTGATTCTACCTGGATGCCACCTTGACTCCAGTTCTCAGAGTATAACTATTTAAAAATGAAACTTAGAATTCATCTTTTTAAAAGTATAAAAAAATTAGTATGGAAAAAAATTTTTTAAGCAAATGAAGAGAATATTCTTATTAAATATTAGTATTATTTAGTATTAATTTAATAATTGCAGGTTTTTATTAAACTAAATATAAAATAATAATTTATTAATAAAATGAAGTATTTTTTTAATTTCGAGTATTTTCCCTATGTATCTTTTACACATCGCTATTAAAATTTTAATATTGATGTAATGAAGTATAGTAAACAGCACAGGGTGTTGCCAAATTTGATTTCTTGTGGCTTCCCTATTGTCATGTGTATGTACAGAGCAAATACATTTAAAATATATACTTCTTATTTCTCAACATTCAAGACATCACTCCAAGTTACAACACAAGATGTGAAACTAGGTCCGATCCCATGGGCCTCTCACAGTGTCCCATGAGAAAGCAAACTGTCACCCTGAACCATTGCCTGGCTTTACCCCCGTGGGCTTTCAGGCCCTGAAGTGGGTTGCACAGTGGGAAAAAAAACTGTGAATCTAAGATAACCCACCACCACCAGGGATGCAAGCTTATCTGGAAAATATGGACTAAATATGTCACCATCATGGTCCCTACTCAGAGACTGGAACTTATCTAAGAAACATATAGACTAAATAAATCACCATCACAGACTTGACTCAGGGACATGGACTTATCTAAAGAAACATATGAACTAATCAACTCCCACCAAGAGGTATTAAAAAAAAAAAAACCTAAGAGCAATTAGAACACAATAGCAGTCTCTTATGCTGAAATCTCTATGCTGTTGTTCTAGGCAAGCATTCCCCTCTTTCTTACTACATTGTTATTTGCTGTGTTAACTAACATTTGTGTGATATATTATACATCATCAGCAATGTAAAACTGTCTCATGGGTGTTCTTACCTGCATTGAACTCAATCCCTCAAGATACCATGACATGCCTACACATTTATCCTTACCTATTCTGACTCCACTGTGCCTCCCATGCCACTCTACATCTCTATTTGGTTCTCAACTTCATTGTAATCATCATACAGAATTCATAGCACTATTCATAATTAAGAGAGTCTATTGAGGGGTTATCAAGTAATACAAGTCAGAATCAGTTAACATTAAGGATAGTTATAGGTCCACAGCAACACCTCTGTCCAACTAGCAACCGAATCTCTCTCTAATGCTCAGACTCTGAACCTCATGGTCTCTTGTCCTCTGCCTCCATTGGCCAAGAAGCCAGCCCCATACACTGCCTCCCAGTCTCATAGTGTAGGCACTGTTCTGATTCTGTCTCAGTGTCTCCTTGCTTTAGGTCTCAACCTCTGCCAGTTCACACAGATGTCACAAAGGTGCTCTACTTTTAATGGCACTGGGATTTCTCTCTCTTACACTGTCTCAAAGATGGCTCATCCTTAGAGCCAGAGGTATACTAAAACTTACCAATCCCCTTCTATTAGGACTTCGCATCACCTATTTGAATAGCCCCACCCAATTATTTGGTGGGAGTTACATTTATGTGTAGAACCAATTTAACATAGTCTATTTTTTGCAAATTCTACAGAAAGCATAAGGGATTGTCTAAATTTTTAAGCTGGGAGAAAAAAATGAAAATATGCTCAGATGTATGGGAATCACACATTTCCCTGGGAGACATTACTGAAGACAAGCCTGATGGAACTACACTGATGCAGCCAGAGCCCTGGACCTAGAGGAGCGACGTGGAGACCCACACCAGTGCTGAGATGTCTCTACAACCACTGAATCCACAAGACTTTCCACCCACTGTCCTGTGATCTTCCTGCATTCAGCATTACTACATGGCTCCATGAGTTGAAAGAGGAATTTATTGACTAATATTGGACATATGGGCTAATGTTGCACTTATGGTCTTGATCTGGACAGGACTGGGATATTTCTGAATAAGCAATTGCTGCTCTTTCAGATAAAGCTCTTTCTAATACTCATATGAATGCTTCTGGATTTGTTTCTCTAGTCAACCCAGACTAACACATTATGGTACCTTGGGAGTGAGGTACTAAAGAAACAAATCATAAAGATGGAAAATGGATGTTTGTTTGACCTCTGCCTCATAGTAGTGTTTCTTCTTTGACTAGCCAGATGTCAGATATGGCCATGCAGTTTACTGGGTTGTTTTCTGGAAAAAAAAAACTGGGAAGTTAAAGTTTTAATTATTTTGTTTGGTTGTTGTCTTTGGCTATCCTTTTTGAGATGATGAAAATGAATGTGATAACATATATTTCGAACTCAGGATAGAAATCACCCCTTGAATTTCTCAGAGACCATACTGCTTAGAGAAAATGGCTGACAGAAAGCCTGGCTCTGGCTTGGTGCTGTAAGAGGCCTAATCCCATACTTGGTACCAATGGAATAGTTTAGATAAGGAGTAAGATAAGATAGATAGGATTGCTTTTGACCAGTGGTTCTCAACCTTCCTAATGCCCTGACCCTTCAAAACAGTTCATCATGTTGTGCTGAACCCCAGCCATAAAATTATTTGTGTTGCTACTTCATAACTCTAATTATGCTACTTTTATGAATTGTAATGTAAATATCTGATATGCAGGATGTATGTTCATTGTTACAAGTTGAACAATTAAAGCACAGTGACAAATCACAAAAATAATATGTAATTATATCTTGTGAAATACTTGTTTCTAATGACAAATAAATGAAATTTTGTCTTGAAGCATGGTGTAACAGTTTTCACACCAGGTACTCTTATGTGGGCATATCTTCATGTGGGTGGACCTGCCTGGAGACAGAAAGAGGAATGGTGTCTTGGTTCCTGAGACCATAGGAAATATGCGTTTTCTGATAGTCTTAGGCAAGCCCAGTGAAAGGGTCATTCAACCCCCAAAGGGGTCGCAACCCAGATTTTGAGAATTGCTACTCTTGACTATTTTAAGAATTGAGATTAATATCTGATTCTGATTTGTTTATACTGATTTCTTCTGCTTATTATTGCTGATATAATGACTGATAGAGACGATTGATAAAATGACCAATAGCAACGATTATTGGGAAGTATGAAAATAGAGACTTTGTAAGCCTGACTTTCAGCCACTACAATTTGAATCGTTAAAATGATTTAGGACATGCCTGCAAAGAAGGCTCTAAAAAGATAAGCCCCACCCAGTGCTCTGGAATGCCTAGGACATTTGCAGTCCAAGAGAAATTCTGAGGGGGGTTTTGAAAGACTGAAGAAAAAGGAACTCTGGCTTTTTGAATCTTGAACTAGTGGTTTCTGTCAGAAACTGGAAAAAAGCTGGAGCCCTGAAGAAGCTCCTTGCCCTAGGACTGAACTGTTAAAGGGAACCTGTGGCAGGCTCAAATGCTTGTGAGGTGACCACTTGGATGTACTTGTTGAGTGGAAATGAGAGCAATGCAACAATAAAGAATCAGGTTGACTCTGGCCACTGACACCTGTGGATGTGGCTTACATGAATTAGAGGTGATGGTGACAGTGGATTGGCTGGTCTGAAGTTCATTACCTAGCCTAAGGGACTAGGGTTGTTGAGAATTTTTTATAGGACCCATGATCTAAAGTCAAGTCAGCCAATGGGCACCCTGATGAGGCTAAGTGAGGCAGCCCACATTGAGTTGACCAGAACCCAACCATATGAAGAGAAGACATTTGAGCCTGTGAACTGGAGCATATTGCTGCTGACTTTATAGATTGCCTGTCCTAATCTGACTTTGCTTATGGATGCAGACTTTACAATGTTCCAATCGGAATGAAGATTCTTTACATCAAAGAAGATAATTGTCTCCTCTGAGTACTGGGTTGATGTAAGTGAACAGTATAGAAATTGGATAACCAAAATTGGGACATGTAGGAATATGTTCACAGAATTAAGGTGTAGGTATTACCATACTTAACTGCAATTGTTAGGCATGGGATATTTTTGTTTTGTTCACTTATAGGAAATTATGTTTAAATGAGGGTGGCACATATTGAATTGTACGTATTTTAGTTTAATCCTGTTAGGTACAGATACGATTTTATTATTGTTCATTTGAAAATTATATATGGCAAGGGAGTGTGTGATAGTGTGAAATTGACAAGGGGTGGTCTGTGGTAGTCACATAATCTGTTGTCTGTTTTGAGTTGTTTGATATGTAGATTATGTCTCCATAAAACTGTTTTTTTTTAATTCTGTCAAAAAGAAATTAAACCCTGCAAAATTATCAAAAACCAAAACCCAAGATTCCTGTTTCAGGACTGGGTGAAGTTCCAGAAACTGAGTTTGCTCTCTTTATTAGTTGTGTGCTGTGCAGTTGGTCCTGACTCACAGTGCCCCTATAGAGCAATAGAGAACTATACAACAGAAGATTTTAGACATTGGTCTGTGCGCATCTAAGGACTGTGCTCCTGTGGAGATGGAAACTAAACAAGTGTTTTTCCCTGATTGACTCACTTTTCTGCCTGAAGATAAGTTTCCACATCATAGAGCAGGGAAGGAGAGCACAAAGAAAGTCTGGTCCTCTCACAGAATGCAAGAAGCCAAGTGTAGTTCTGGTGGGGTTGAATCAGGGGATCACCTAATCTAAAGGTACCTGAAATCTGCAGGACAAAATAGCAGGGAGATAATTGAACAAAGGATAAGCTCTAAGACCTGCACAGTGCTTGATGAAGAACTGATCTGTACATTCATGTGAAATAACTTCCTGAGTGAAGACTGAATAATTTTCAAAGGATTTTGATTTTCCTATACCAAATAGAAACAGTCAACTCATAAGAACATCTCCTTTTTTATTTCAATCAAATGCCTTTTTCTAAATTAATTTCACATTCCAAGTGTTCTGGTGAATAGACAAATTGAGGAGTAATAGCTATTATTGTATTTTCTCCAGAAGAAAATACTGCAAACTTTTAAATTATATCAAATCTGTGTGTTACTACATATTTTAATTAGAAAAAAGTACTGAACTTATGAAGGAAAATGTACCTGAAGTTGGTTACTATTTATATCTTTTAAAATGGTCACATATTGCAGATAAAATAAATTGAAATATGAGGAAATTTGTAGCATAAATTTCTAGCACGAAATCTTTTTAGTTGTCATAGAATAATATTCTACCAACCAAAATGTCAACCACAAATAAATAAACAAAAATTAGTGGTATTCAATCAGTTCTGATTCATAGCTACACTATATAAGATTTCTGAGATTTTAAATCTTTTTTTTATTTGAAATTCTTTTTATTTTTTGGTCTTAATTTTTTTAACTACTATTAATCATTTTATTGAGGGACTCTTGCAGATCTTATAGCAATGCATAATTCAATTGTATTAAGCACATTAGTACATATATTGCTATCATCGTGTCCAAAACATTTTCTTTCTTCTTGAGCCCTTGGAATCAGCCCTGTTTATTCCCTCCTTTCCCAGCTTCCCACATTCCCACTCTTGTGAATCCTTGATCAATTATATATTATGTTTGTTATTTCATATTTTACACCATTCATTGCCTCTCTTTGCCCAGATTTCTCTTATTCTATTATTCGTCCCCCTCAGAGGGTGGTGGGCATTAAATATCCAACCTTGGAATCAGTTCCCCTTTCCTCCCCCTCTCATCCTCCACCTCCCCTCATGGTTACACTACTTCCCCCACTGTCCCTGAGGGGTTTATTATTTTGTCCTGGATTCTATGTGATGAGAGCACTATGTGTACCAATGTATCTACTCTGGTGTAGCTGGATTTGGAAGGTAGAATTGGGTCATGATAGTGGGGTGGGGAGAAGAAAAATTCAAGAACTAGAGGAATGTTGTGTGATCTGTGGGTGCTATACTGCACTTGGTTGAATTGTTCCTTCCTTGTGGTCGTTCTGTGAGGGGATGTCCAATTTTCTACATATGGGCTTTGGGTCTCCTCTCCAACCCCTATGTTTCATCCATATTCCCAATATCTCCCAGGTCATAGTTATGGATCATTCTTTGTTTTATGATGAATGAATGGAATGATATCACTTTTTTACAGCAACTTCTGTCTTTTGGCAACTTCTGTGAGATCTTTGTTCTTTGCTAGAAGCATAGTGCAAATCTATTCATGAAGCAGGTACACCAACCTGGTGATGCAACAAAATTTTCAGTGCCTGGTGATTTGAATTTGTCATCTTTAGCCATTTGATGGGCACATAAGCAAATTCCCATGCATGTTATTCAGTAACCATTTTGACAACACTCCATAACCCATTTATGCAATTCAGTCTCTAGAACCCCATGTGAATTTGTTAAACCACATCAAGCTTTTTTTGGCCTTTGGAATCTTTTCCAAATCAACTTTCATTTTCCGCCACTCCCTCACATGTTTTTTGTCAACACAAAATTCCCTACTTGCAATACTGTTATTGCTTTCTTTTGCTCTTGACACCTTAAGTTTGAAACCAGGTTTTTATGACTTGAGATTTTGTTTTGGTCCAGGATTAGAAGTATTGAGATCAATTTCTTACAGAATAAAATTTTTAAAAGACTTTGAAAAAGAATGCCATACCACACTGATGGAATTCTCAAAATATACCATAAGCCCTACTCCAAAAATAAGCCCTAGGTATAGTTCTTAAAAGAGGTCAATTTACAGTAAAAACAATGGTGTCCAGGCAACTACCAGTGCATATATATATATATATATATATATATATATATATATATATACAAATGAAATTAATTGGCGATATAATGCGTCAATGTAGATAGACTTCACCATGGAAAACAGATACCCCCCCAAAAGGATCACACTCAAAGACATCACAAGGCCCAAAATATGCTGGTTCAGCAAGGGAGCTGACAGTAATTCAGGGTGTGGAGAGTTTGGTATGATAATATTCCAGAATGTGATGACCTGACTATGTTTGCATAGAGCAGCCTGTGTTAGGGCTCATACTATACATGCTGTGTTACTGCATGCACTGCATGTACACAACACAGCCTGTATAGTTTGAGGCCTAACACAGGCTGATGATATTCTAGAATGTGATGACATGACTGTTTGCATAGATCAGCGTGTATTATGGCTCACAATATACACAATGCATTGTGTAAGCACTGTGTTACTGCATGCACTGCATTACTACATACGTAGCATTACTGCATAAGTATGGGAAGTGCTGGCATCATCAACACTGCGTCCAGATAGAGGTTAATACAAAAATGAAAATAAAATATAGCAGACTAAGTACTGTAAATAAATGTTCTGTAGATCCAAGACCAGAGATATACTGGTACTTGTATTCAGCAATGCTTGGGTGGAGCAAGGGGGTGTGACCAAGCACACGTAAGACTGTAAAGGCTACATCATTGGTCACAGCCCTAGAGAAGAGCAGAAGAGTGGCCACATCTGACATTCATCTGGCAAGGATGTACTACGCTCCAGGTACCAGTACACAGAAAGTGGGCAGGTTCTTGCCAGTACAGCACAGACAACACAGAAGCTGCACATGCAGGAGAAAAGAAGAGCGGGGATATCAGTAGTCATCAGACCACCCACGGAGGCTGCAGCACCTGCAGATGAGTGGGAGAGACCGGAGAACAGGTATGTGGCACCTCACTTGAGTATAAGCCAAGGGGGGCTTATACATGAGAATATTCAGTAACCTACTGATGCCTCAAATAATGTAACTTTATTGGTTACCGACTTTTATTTTGAAATTTACCAATAGCTGCTGAATTTCCCACCCCTAGGCTTATATTCAAGTGAATAAGTTTTCCCATTTTTTTGTGGTAAAATTAGGTGCCTAGGCTTATATTCGGGTTGGCTTTTACTAGATAGAGTATGTGTGATATATTGTATTTGATCAAACCTCACCAAGTATTTTGTGCCCTCCTTGCCATCAATTTACATCTCTTCTCGTTCCCTTTTCCCCGAGTTTGTTTGCTTCCCACTCTCCCCCCCCCCCGGTCCCCTCCTCTCTCTTGTCCCCCCAGAACTGCCAGTCTCATTGTTTTTCCTTATATGGATAGACATGGGGAAAGAACAGGGGTGAGGAGCAAAGCAAAAGGCCTATAAATAGTTCCAAGTCTGTCTGATGATCTCATGAATGTTTTCCAATAAGGTCTGAAGAAGTGCCGCGCCCAGTGCCCCGAGTAAGAAGTCTATTTTCAGGATTCCTCGGGGGCTTCGTTACTTTGCTCCCCTTGCTGCCCAGTTACACACCCTCCATGTCTCGCCATGCTGTGCATGGGGCAGATCGGACATACTTTCCTAACGGTGTCTCCAGTGCTGTCCCCCTTAGTGTTGTGGGTCAGTGGGGACGTAGTGTTTCATGGTAGGCCTGGCCCTATGGTCTCTCTTTGCATTGGCTGCTTATATTAGTCTGGGTAGACTAGAGAAACAATGGGTAGACTAGGGAAAAATTGGTAGACTAGAGAAACAAATTCATTGATACTCATATATCTTTAAGAGGGAACTTTATATGAAAGAGTAATTGTATATTAAGAAAACATCCCAGCCCAGTCCAGACCAAGTCCATAAGTGTGATATTAGTTCATATGTCTGATACCAGTCTGTAAATTCCTCTTCAGACTCATGCAGCACATGCAATGATGCAGAATGCAGGAAGATTACAGGTCAGTGGGTAGAAAGTCTTGTGGATCCAATGGTGAAAGCGCTGGCATGGGTCTCCACATAGCTCCTCTAGCTCCAGGGCTCTTGCTCCATCCGCATATAACCATGTGGCTTTTCAACAGGATTGTCTCCAGAGAGACGATCATAGAGTCTATGTGGGTCTGGTTTCCAGTGAGCTATTTATGTCCATAGCACCTCCAAATGAAGTGATCCAGATAAGGCCTGATTGTCAGGCTAGACTCCACCACTTCACAAGTTGACAGATTATGTAACTGCCACACTACTCCAAGCAGGGATGTCGTCCTCGGGGCTTGGTGGGCCATGACGTAGTCAACCCTCTGTCCCTCTTAGTTTGCCACCATGTTCTAGACCGACCACAACTCTCCTTGGGCTATATCTTCAGTGTTGTCCTCTGTATTACATTCTTCTGGGGACGGGGTCAGAATAGCTCAGTTTGGGTCCAGGCCAGTCATCCTCTCTGTTGGTTCACTTTTCTATGCTGGCATGTTCCCCTCAAGGCTTGGTGCTCCAGGATGAGGTCTGTTCCCTAACTCCCTTTCCTGGGGAGAAATAAACATTACCCTCCCCATGGGTGGATTAGTGTCCTGTTCCCCCACCACCCTAGATGTTTGGTTTTTTTTTTTCTTTTCCCCTCCTTTTTAGTTGGCTGCATAAGAATAAAGGCATTGGGGCTTACCCCTGCCAAAGTGCCTAGACCTCAATCTGGGAATTATGCATTAAGTAGCTTGTCCTCCATGTCCTTTGTACTTTTTGAGCTTACCTCAGTGTCTCGTGTTGTACTGGTTCCTTTGTTCTTGGCTAAATCCTCTTAGCATACTTTCATCCAACTCTTCCCATGAGATGATGAGCTTCATGTGTTCATCGCTGCCTTTTAGACATGTATAGTACTCTTGTGTGTGTGTGTGTGTGTGTGTGTATAATTTAGATCATTTCCAATTGTCCATGATTGTGAACTGTGCTGCAATGAGTGCTGGCGCACAGATGTCTGGTCTTGGACTGTTTCTTACTTCTTCTGGGTATGAGCCCAGCGGGGTGATTGTTGGATCATATGGTGGCTCAATTCCCATTTGCTATAAGTATCACCCGATCAAATTCCATAGTGGTTGTACATACTTACAGGACCACCAGCAATGGAAGAGTTCCTATATCACCATAGATTTTCTTTAACTGGGCTATCTTTGAGGGTGTTAGGTTCAATATCTCGTAGTTGTTTTAATTTGCATTTCCTATGGCTAATGATTATGAACATTTTTCTGATGCTAATTGACCATTTGGATTTACACTCATGTAAAACTTCTGTTCGGGTCTTTTGCCCACCTTCTCAGTGGGTTTTTTGTTGTTGTTATTGTTGTAGGCTAGCAGGGTGTTGCAGATTTTAATAACAAGTCTTTTGTTTGATAGATCATTGCTAAAGATGCTTTTCCTGGCTGTGAGCTTATTACTTCTTTGCGTATTCTGTTGACGTACATAAGCATTTCATCTGCAGTATGTCCCACGTGTCAATTTGTTTTCCTCCTGTGTTTGTGCCCTTCCCTATTACAATAGCCTGTTTTCCATATGCCAAAGTCCTTAGGTTTGTCCCAATTCCTTCATTGATGGCCCTAATAGTTTGGGGTTTTCCTCGAGGTCTGTAATACACCTCAACTTTATTCTTTTGCATGGATGAGGTGAGTGTCAATTCATTTTTTGCAGGTAGATATCCATTTTCTCCAGCACCACTTGGTGAAGAGGATGTCCAAATCCTCTTTTGATATTTGATATTTTGGGGACCCCTATTGAAGATTGTCTGTATACTGATGTTTTTATTTCTAGATTTTCTGTTCTTTCCATTGATCTGAGTATCTGTAGTTATACCAGTGCCATGCTGTTTTGACCACTGTGGCTGTATAATAGGTGTTAATGTCAGGTAAAGAAAGCCCTCCTAGTTCGTCCTTCTTGAAGAGTTCTCTGCTAATGCTGGCCTTCTTCACTCTCCATATGAAGTTGGTAGTTTTTCCAATTTATTGAAAAACTATGTTATTTGTATCGGGATAATGTCAAATTTATATAGTGTGTTGTGTTGGATTGAGTGTTCTGATCCATGAGCATGTGATATTCTTCCATTTGTGACGGTCACTTTTGTTTTTCTATAATGGTGTTCTATAGTTTTTCTGATACAAATCTTTTGGTTTGGGGTTTGGTATATCCCTAGATATTTTAATTTGTGCTTGCTTATTGTGAAGGATACTATCTTTTTAATTTCTTCTTCCATGATCTTGTCTGATGTATATAACAATCCAATAGACTTCTGTTTGTTAATCTGATATCCTGCCACTCTGCCATATTACTCTATCACTTCTAGCACTCCTCTTGTGGAGCTTTTGGTGTTTTCTACACATAAAATCCCATCATTTGTGAATAATGATAGTTTTGCCTCTTCTTTCCCCAGATGACTTCCTTTAATGTCTTTCCCTGGCCTTATGTTGTTAGCTAGAACTTCCAGTATGATGCTGAATAAAAGAGGGGGCAAGGCCCATCCTTGTCTGTTCCTTTTTCAGTGGGAATGTTTTCATCTTTTCTCCATTGACTACTACACTGGCTGCGGTTTTCATATATGGCCTGTATTACATTGAAGAAATTCCCTTCCATTCCTTTCTTCATGAGTGTCTTAACAGGAATGGGTGTTGAATATTGTCAAATGTTTTCTCGGCATCTATCCATATTATCATGTGTTTCTAACCCCTTTTCTTGTCAATGTCGTAAATAATGTTGATGGACTTTTGGATGTTGAACCATCCCTGCACCCTTGGAATAAATCCCACTCAGTAATGATGAATTATTCATTCTACAAACTTTTGTATTCAATTGGCCAATATTTTGTTAAGGATTTTTGCATTGATGTTCTTTAGCAATTTCAGTCTGTAGTTCTCTATTCCTGTGGAATCCTTGCCTGCTTTAGGTATCAGTGTTATGCTACTTTCATAGAGAGCATTTGGGAGTTTACCTTCCTTTTCTATGCTCTGGAAGACTTTGTGTAGGATTAGTGTCAGTTCTTCCTTGAGTGCTTGGTAGAACTGTCCTGTGAAGCTGTCTGGCCTGGGAGATTTTTTAGTTGGTAGTCCCTTGATAACCTTATCTATTTCTCTTATTGCTATGGTTCTGTTGAGGTTCTTGACGCAAATCTGTGCTATTCTAGGAAGGGGTTGTTTTTCCAAGTATTTGTCCATATCTTCCAAGTTGTTGAGTTCACTGGAGTACAGGCCTTCATAGTACTGTGTAATGAACCGCTTATTTTCATTAGAATCCATTGTAATTTCCCTTGTTTCATCCCTCATCCTGTCTATTGATGTTTGTTCCTTCCTTTGGTTAGGTTTTCTCTTTATTTTAGTAATCCTTTCAAAGAACCAGGTTTTTGCTGCATTGATTTTTGAATTGGTTTCTTTTTTCTCCACTCATTTCTACCTTGATTTTTATTATTTCCTTTCTTTTTCGATTAGTAGGATTATTCTGTTGACTGTGTTCTAATTGCTGACAGTTTTGTGACAGTGTATCCATCATAAATCTCTTCCATTTTCATGTGTTCATTTATTGCTTTCAAACTTCCTCTGATAACTGCTTTTGCTGTGTCCAAAAAGTTTTACTATGTTGCATTTTTGTTTCCATCACTTTCTAAATACTTCCCAGTTTCATCTCTGATCTGGGCCAGGACTCACTTATTTTGCCATAGGGAGTTATTCACATTCCACTTATTTTCCCTTCCCCCCCCCAACTGACCTTTTGTGGATTTCCAGTCTTATTGCATAATGGTCCAAGAAGGTAGTCTGAGTGATCTCTATATGCTTGAACTTACTCGGGCTGGACTCTTGTCCCAGCATGTCTATCTTTGAGTATGTGACATTTGCACTTGAATGTGAAATTGTTTGCATTTGGGTGATGAGTTCTAAAAATGCTTATTAGGCCAAGTTGCCTAACTGCACAGTTCTGTTGTTCCTTCTTACACTTCTTTTCCTATGATCTGTCTTTTTTGGAGAGAGGTGTATTAAAGTCACCTACTATGATTGTTGAGCCTCTGATTGATTTTTTCATCTTTCAGATAATTTGATTGATGAATGTCATGGGTCTCTCATAGTATGTGTATCTTTTTATTATGCTCACTGGTTCTTGGTCTATTGGGCATTATATAATGTCCCTCCCTATCTCTATTATGACTTGCACCTTGAGATCAGTTTTGTCAGAGATTCAAAATTCAACCCCTGCTTTCTTTGAATTGCTGTTTGCTTGGTATATTCTTTGCCAGCCTTTAATTCTCATCTTATTTTCGTCTGCAAAGTTGAGATGTGTCTCTTGTAGAAAACAGATCAATGGGTTGTTTTCTAAACTAGTTTGCTGGTCTCTTTCTTTTAATGGGTGAGTTCAGTCAATGGGGTAACATTCAGATTTATTATATCCATCTGTGGACTCTGTGATGTCATCTCATACTTTTTGTTAGGTATTTGCCTCCCTCCCTTCTTATCAGTGGTGCATGTGTGTTTGTGTGTGTGTGTGTGGTGGAGAGGGTTTCATCTTGACTTCTATTTACCTTTGAACTATTGCTCTCTTGGAGGTTGTTTTCAATGTGTTGACCTCTGGGTGGAGTTTCTCTGTATGATAGTCTCCTATTTATGCTCAGTGCATGTTGTTCTGACCACAGTAAGTCAGTTAGAACTTTTTGTAAAGCTGGGTTTCTTTTAACATAATCATTAAGTTTTTCCTTGTCCGGGAAGACTCTTATTTCTCTATCTTAATAGATAATTTGGAGATGTAGCAGATTCTTGGGCTGGCATTGTTCTCTTTCAACATTTTGAAGATTTTACTCCACTCTCTGCATTACTTCATGGTATCTGCTGATAGGTCTGAGTATATTTTTATCTGAGTACATTTGTAGGTGACTGCCTTTTCCTCCCTAGCTGCTCTTATATTTTTCTCCTTTTCGTCAAAGTTGGATAGTTTAACTGTTTGCCTTGGCAACTTCTTCCTGGGATTCAGTTTAGCTGGTGTTCTTCCTGAATGGTTGCCTGATTCTTACTTATTAAGCTGGGGAAGTTTTCTTCAAGAAATTCCATCACTATTTATGCAGTTGACTTCTTTGTTGTGTTGTGCTGGTAATACAATTATTCGAATGTTGTTCTTCTTCATAGCATCAGACTTTGTTCGTAGGTTTTCTTCAACTTCCTTGATTAATTTGACTGTCTTTCCCACTTTTTGAAGTCTGCCTGGCTGTCCCTGAGGTCACTGGTAGGGTTCTTTGTTTCTTCTAGACTGTTGGTGACATCTGTTAACTTGTTATTTAATTATGTTACTTCCTCCCTAATCTCTTGTATTTCCATTTGGTACTCGTCCCTTAACTCTTGTATTTTTCTTTGGTGCATGCTCTTTATCTCTTCTATTGTTTCATCCTTTTTCTGCATTGCTTCTCTCATAATCTGTATAATTTCAACCAGCATTCTGAAAAATTTTTTCTGTGATAGATAAAAAGCTGCTTCTTCTATGCATGTCATTAGCTTTAGGACTTCTGCTGACATTGCATCTTTTTCTCCTGTTTGTTTTTTTTTTCCATTGAAGTTGTTGGGGCTGATGGTGTCTGTATATCATTTTAGAGGGGTTCAGTGCCATTTTCCAGAAAGTCAAACAACACTGGGCTCTTTCTCTGGGAGGCAGGTAGGAATGTTTCTGTGAGCTGCCTGTATCCAATTGTGCTTGAGGATCAGGCTACCATTTTCTCTGACTAGGGTTTCACTCTCTCCCTTAGCCAACTGGGATTCTGTTATTTTGCAAGAAGGATGGCCCCCTCAGGGGATGCTTTTTGGATGGCTGTGAGACATGAGGGTGGCACTGCACCAGTCGATCACAAAGGAAGCCATCGCCCACAGCAATGTGGAGAGCTCCAGAGAGCATGGAGCACTACAGAGGGTGGAAGGAGGTTCCCTGCATTGTGGAGAACCTAGGAGGGAGGAGGGCAGGCCAGCTTGCTCTAGGTGGTGTGTAGCACTGCAGAATGCAAGTGGAAATTCCCCACCCAAGTGAACCACTCTGAAGAGTTGGTGGGGCTGCTTAGTCAGCATGGAGCACTGCAGATGGTGGGCAGAAGTTTCCCCAGCTGTGTGGAGTGCCACGGAAAGAGTTTTTAAATCTTGAGAGATCCCTTCATATTGTCAAATAGATATTTTTACAAATTCAAACAGTACATGAGCTTCAAATTGGTAGTGATTATGTTGTGATAAACAAACAAAGAAAACAACTTCAACAGGGCAATAATCACTTTGTCATACCACCTCCTATCGATATTATCCAGTTCTGAACAATGGTTTACACAATTATCCTAATCCTTTTCCCAATGGAATTTACCTATTTGCTATTGAGTTGGTTCTGATTCACAGTGATCCCATATAACATTTTTCTTCTTATAAGAATAAATGTTTCCCTCTATACCTACCAAAAATGTTATAGAGGAAGGTAGACATTATGTATAGAAATCACAGAAAATGGCAGTTTTAAAGAAACGTGGCTTGACATGTCACTTCTCATGGAAGTATGATCTGTTGACTTGATGATTGATTCTTCATCTTTATATAAATTAAGAGATAACAGAATTAAAGTATATGTCAAAGATCAGTATGTCTGCTCCACCCTCATAGTTCATTGAATAGCACCTGGGATCTGACAACCTTTCTAGTGGCCACTTAAATTGCAACAATTAGCCTATATACATCTGAAGCAGCAGAGAACGGGGAGTCCACAACAGGAGAAGAATATGGAATATATGGCTAATTGCCTCTATGGACAACTACTATTTTTTACTGAGACTAGAATATTGATCGTGGATTCAAGTAAAATTAAATCCCTGACAATTTCAATGTTTCCGCTGTTTAACATGATTTTCCTTATTGATCCCGTTGTGAGAATTTTCATTTTCTTTATATGGTTTTTAATACATATTAAAGATTGTGTTCTCAGTTTTCACTAAGTATGTGAACACCTATTTTAGCTAGCAATATTGTGTCATTTGCTTATTTCAGGTTGCTAATGAGATGCCTTCCAATCCTGATGCTGAATTCTTCTTCTAGTTCAGATGATTTGCTCACTATACAGATTGAACATGTATATGTTCAACTCTATACTTAGTAGAATATAGAAAGCAACTTAAAGAAAGGTCACATGTTGAAGACAAAATCAAATTGGAAAAGGAGGAAAATTATAGCATAAATTTCTAACAGGAAATCTTTTTGGTGGTCATAGGCTAAGGGTTTTATAATGGTAATAATATTTCATGTATTTTAAATTGCTATAACATTTTTAATGGCTCAAAGAGAAAAGATGTCTTATATATCCCTAATACTGCTGAAGCATAAACTGAAAAATCTAAGTTGATTCATGCCTCACCCACTCCAAGGGCATTTGGAATCTGGAATCTGTGCATCCACTTTGATGAGATCAATTTCAGTGCAATGAATGTAGGTGAACAGTTAGCCTCAATCTGCATTCTTTAAATATCAGGAAGCAACAAACAAGAGATGCTATGTGTGTGTGTGTGTGTGTTGGTGTTCCTCAGAGATTTTTTTTTATTTTTCAAAATGCTTATACTCTACAAATTTTTGTTAGCCAGTATATCTTAGGAATATTACAAAAAGAATACACAAAAGGCAGCTCAAATATACTATCTTTTATCACTTTAGTGAAAGCAAAAAACAAGTACATCCCTCTTTTAACAGTATTCCCGACTTTCTCTCTCTTCTCTCTTTCTCTCTCTCTCTCTCTCTCTCTCTCTCTCTCTCTCTCTCTCTCTCTCTCTCTCTCTTTCTCTCTCACACACACACAAACTATTGTTCAATTGAAAGAGAAACAAAACGTTTTAACTCCATGCTAAAGTTCTAAAGACAACCCTGAAAGCTTTTAAATATTTTCAAGTGCTTGACACCTTGGGTCAAGATTTTGACTTGTTCCTGTGCTGTGGCATACTTAGTGAAGTTCTGGGAATTAATACAGCAACTCTACACATTCTAAACAAAAAAAAAAGGACAGGGAAATTTTAAAAATTCAAGTTTTCTTTGTATAAACACTAGTTTTGATTTAAACTTTGTGGACTTTGTATTACAAACTATTATAATTATCCAAACCTTTTTAAAATAAGACCATGAAAAAATAAATACTTCTGACTAATTTCACAAGGTATAGGAGTTAAGAGAAATCTAGAAAATTGATGTGTGAGGTCAAATAAATATTTAATAATAAGTAACATGCTACTAAGACATTTTAAGCATAAGAAAATAATATGTGTATAAAAGATTTTAAGATAAATGAGTCTATTGCCAATAATTATAATTATTTTTAATGTGTTTATTTATTTATTTTTTACTTTTTTTTAATTAGGGGCTCATACAACTCTTATCACAATCCATACATATACATACATCAATTGTATAAAGCACATCTGTACATTCTTTGCCCTAATCATCTTTTCTTTTTTTTCCTTTTCTTTTTTTACAATTATAATTATTTTAACAGTAAAAATGACTAAATTCTAAAGATGACAATGCTCAATATCTTTAAGTGGAAAACAATTAAGTTCTTATTGTTAAAATACTAACACCCTAAATGGCACAAAATTTTATATTTTTAACCAAAATGTAAAGGTAAACAGCTTGCCAGTTCTTTAAGTTTGACTGGAGCCCAAAAAAATAGGGACATAAAAGTTCTAAGTGTATCTCAGAAAAAGAAAACTCAAGTATTTAGAGGTTGACTACAGCCATTTCAAAGGTCGTGAAAGGTGGTATGGACACAGGTTGTTTCCTATCCCTTCGGTTTTCTGGAAGATTTTTGTGAGGCATAATTATAAAGAGCCGCATTTAAATATTTGTTAAAAAAGAATTTCACCAAGAAAGAAGTCAGGGTAATGTTGATTCAGTTAGGAAACCGTCACTCCAACCTTTAAATAAACTCCAATTCTTTGGGCTTTAATTATTCCTCGACATAATTTTATTGCTGTTAAATAGAAAACCCATGATTGAAGAAATAATGGAATTCAAGTAGGTATAATGGTGATTTTTTGTTGTTGTTGTTATTGGGATCCACACCCAAGCCATATGAAAGACAGGTTGCTTTTTTTTTTCTTTTTCCCTCAAAGCTGTGATCTAGACACATTTTTCATCCAATTCTTAAGAGAACTGGTATTTATGTTAGAGCTTGGATTTTCAGTTTATTTCTTGGGTAGACAGAAGAGTGAACTGAGGCATGCTTCATGTCAGTAATCTAGGTTCTGTAGCAATAAACCTGTATAGCTAAGCACAGCTTATCCAGACAACAATGCACTCTCAAATAGGCAATTACACAACCTTGAGAATTCATTTTGAAACTAGCTTTGTTGCACGTTAGCAATTGTCTTGTTTCAGCTAATGTAAAGCTATCTCTGCTGTCCCTTCCACTGTCTTGTACATCCTCTACCCATCACCATGTGAGACGTACTAGAACTATATGTTGTTTGAACCTGCATCCTTATTCAATTATAACATTTAGAACCCTCTGTATACAAATAACAACAGTAACAAAAAAGAGTCTGCTGCTATCAAGTTGATTCCAACTCATAACAAGTTTATATAGGGTATCCAAGGCAATGTAACCCTTTACAGAAGCAGCCAGCCTCACCCTTTCCAATGGAACAGCTACACGGTTTGACTACTCTCTTTACTAATCCACCTGCTAGTTACTAGTCCAAAACTTACCTGATAGTGTCACAAGCATTCCTGAAAGGGTTATTTAATCCATCTTTCTGACACTCAGCCCATTCTGGACCATGAGGGTTTGAATTTCAATTTTCTTTTTTAAGAAAACTGTCATCAACTATAGCAGTCATACAGATGCAATATTTTAAAATAAACCAGTATTTTTATATCAATTAACATAAAATGAAACTATTTTACGCCAGTATTTTAGATTCTTATGGCTTGGCTGTGTCCCACAGTGACCCTACATGTAAAAGAACAGAACACTGCCCAGACTTGCACCATCTTCATGATCCCTAGTAAGTTTGGGCTCATCACCCAGCACTATACCAAACAACATTCTTATGTGAACTCTAGAGTTTTCACTAATTAATTTTGATTTGCAGACATGCATTTTCAGTCTAGTCTGTCTTAATCAGGAAGCTGCAGTGAAACTTGTCCACCATATGTAATCTTTCTGGTATTTGAAATACTGGTGACTTGGTTTCCAAAGCCATAGCAATATACAAGCCACTACAGTGCAATAAACACAGTATTTCATGTTTCATAATGCTTAAACTTTTATTTCTTTGTTTATCACAATAAACATATACTAAGACAGGATGAGTATTATAGTGAATATAGAATGCATACAAAATAAAAGAAAGAGGAGAGAAGGAGGGAAGATGGGAGAGAGCATTAGTTCAAGTCCCTTTCCTATACTATCTATAGTTCACTTGTGACTTCAGGCAAGCTATATGACCTCCTATTGATCAATTGTATGGTATCTGTTGTCAACTTCATGGTCTCTAAATTTGTTTATAGTACCTATGGTCTATGATTGTATTATCATTCTCACTTTTTAAGGAAAATAGGAAATGAATGGACATTGAGAATGAGTAAAGTATTCTAAACTATACAGCCAAAAGGTAGATTTGGCCTAGAGCTCTGCGGCTCTTGCCCCTCATCCATTCACTATCCACTACCATCTACTAGTCAGAACTAAACCATGTTTAAAATCTGACCCAGGGGAACCTGGTACAGGGTGTCTGTGGCTTTGTAAATCATTATAGACACCAGAGCCTCATATTTTCCCCATGGCCAACTGGTAAGTTTGAGCTACAAAGTTTACTAGGCAGAAGAGACATCACAAATAAGAAGAAGTATAAAATGAAGTTTTAAAGGTAAAAATATGCACCAAGTATGCAGCTCAATAAAAATAGTTTGACCCAATACCCAAAGGGAAAACCACTCCACTGCCACCGCATTTACTCAGACTCATAGCATCCCTGCAGAAGAGAGCGCAATGGCCACATAGGGTTGAACGACGTAGATGCCAAACTTGTGGGTAGCAGTCGAGCCCTTACCCACTATGCCAGTTGGCTTCCTGGGACTATCTACCAAAATTAGCTACCTAAGTAAAGCTAATGATGATTAGCATTATAATTATATATTTACTTTTTAAATTGGAACAGATGATATAGTCAAATCTAACAGTAAATTGAGAAACTAACTATGTTAAAATAATAGGTATTTTTAATGCTTCCATTGGCAACAATGCATAACTAATTACAGATAGTGATCTTTAACTAGAGCATCCTAAAATTGCCAATGTTTCTATTTATGGTCTGGCCATAAAGAGCAAGAGCATACCACAGAGGCAAGTGCAGTCATCATTTTAATAGAGGCTCTAGAGAGAATAATCTACTTACCTTATTTTATGTCACAACAAAAGAAGACAACCAAAATAAAATAACAATAATATCTAACATTTTCAGTGTTTCCATGTGCCTGCCTCTGTTCTACGTTATTTATAACACCTCTTCTCTTCAGAACAACTTATGCTCCTGTTATTCTCATGAGGCCCAGTTTCTGGGTGAGGAGCTAAGTCAGGTCTGATCCAAAAGTGAATAGATGGGAAAGCCAGATTTTTGTAGTTTGACTTCAGAGCCCATTTTCTTTGTTTCTTTTTCATCTTTTTATTGGAGGCTCGTAACTCTTACCACAATCGATACATCCATCCATTGTGTCGTGTACATTTGTTCCATCATCATTCTCAAAACAGTTGCTTTCTCCTTTGCTCCTCATTTATCCCTTCCCTCCCCCGCCTCCCTCCCTCATTAACCCTTGATAATTTGTATATATATCTTTTATCAAGTCTTACAGTGATCGATATCTCCCTTCACCCACTTTTCTGTTGTCTGTCCCCTTGGGAGGGGTTTATATGTAGATCATTGTGATCAGTTCTCTCTTTCTCCCACACCTTTCCCTTCTCCTCCTAGTATCGCTACTCTGATTATTGGTCTTGAGAGGTTTATCTGTCCTGGATTCCCTGTGTTTCCAGTTCTGATCTGTACTAGTTACATCCTCTCGCCTAGCCAGATTTGTAAGGTAGAATTGGGATCATGATAGTGGTGGGCAGGGAGGAAATATTAAAGAACTAGAAGAAAGTTATATGTTTCATTGTTACTATACTGCACCCTGACTAGCTCATCTCCTCCCTGCCACCCTTCTGTAAGGGGATGTCCAGTTGCCTACAGATGAGAGCCCAATTTCTTAACAGCACAAAAATATGTTATTCCATGAACATACACCTTCCCAAATAGCATATATATTATATATGTCCATATAGACATACTTGTATCTATATATATGTGCACATATATGTGAAATATATATAGTTCAAAAATATCTAGAAAAATCGAGTAAAAAGATCTTTGGATTTTTCCATGCACTTTTGAAGTGCCCTTGCATATGGTTCTAAGATGCATTATTATACTTTTACATAAGTGGAATAAATTATAGGTAACTGTAAGTATATATGTTATTTTCAAGGTAGCTGAGTCCCTTTGAAATACCAAGTATTGGTTAGTATTTGAAGAGGAAGGGAAGGTATGAGCCATATAGCGATTTCCAACTAAATATTACTGACCAAACTCCTCCCCTCCAAGCTATATTAAAAGGACAAAGAGGGAAATTTCATAAATGTAGTCTTAGTCATTTAAAAACAAAACTTGGGCAACCAAAATATAAAATTCAGGCTTTTAATAATCTACTGCCACACTTCTTAGGCTAATGTGAAAAAAGTCTAATTTTACTTTCATTTGCCTTGTCATCCTTCGTAGTTTTTCTGTTGTTTTTCACAAAGTTCTTTAATTTATTGTCCCTCGGGCATCTTTTCTTGAAATAGTTGATCTGGTGATGACTGTCCAATGGGTTCTTCCTTCTCAGGCTCCTGTTCTTGGGTTTGCTGCTCTAGTGATAGTATTTCAAAGGATCCCTGATTTTCAGGAATTTGTTCTTGAGATGATTGTCTTAGTGGTGGCAGCTCAGCAGATTCCGGCTTCTCAGGTCTTTGCTCTTGTTGTTCCTCGGGTCTTTGCTCTTGAGATGGTTGTCCTGGCTGTTGCTGTTCAAGTGATTCCTCTTGCTCCTTGGGAACGCGTTCTTGATGGTGCTGTGACAGGGAGAACAGTTCAAGGGGATCCTGTTTCATAGTTAGTTGTTCTTGCGATGATTTTCTAAGCAATGGCAGTATAAGGGATTCTTGTTTCTCAGGCATTTGTTCTTGTTGGATTAGTAGGGGCTGTTCTTGTAATTGTTCTTTCAGTGGTGATTCTCCTTTGACTTCTACTTTTACTGATGTTTTTAGTAGTTGATGTGAGTTTTTTCTTTGTACAGTGTTATATGGTTCTTTTTCTTGTTTTCATGAACAAAATAAAACAAAATTGCTAGTAAATATCAACATCTAAACTAAGTGAAATAAATCAAATGTATGTAATTAATCAAATCATGACAGAGATAATATCACAAAATACGAATTTTCACAGTGCATTATAGTTACAATATGACTTTACCTGCATTATCACTTTTTCTCACCCACTTTCACTTGAGAATATTATCTCAAGCAATCATAAAAGCATAAGCTAGGATAGTAACAGAGAAGCAAAAATAGAAAATAATTTACAAATATTCACAAACTAATATAACATTTAATTTTTGTTTTTTACATTTGAACTCAATTTTTCTATTAGCCACTGAGGTAGAGAAGGCACTTGTGGTAAAATTGAGAAGAAGAAAATTAGAGAACAGAAGAACCCAGAGAACATATTCTCCAGAATAGGCACCAATACATGAAAACTATCTGAAGAGTTGAGAAAAACAGTGTCATATACTTATTAATGTTTCAATAATTATTGTTAAACTGATCAATGTCCTTTGGCAATTAATTTTTTTAATGCTACTGAAAATTTAAAGCAAACAATTTAAAATAAAATCTGTGAAGTCCTTGTCGCTGGAGTCCTCATGGTACCTGAATAAAGGCAAATAACTACACTTACATATTTTAAACTCAACATGTGTAAGTATTATGTTCCCTATAAAACCTATTATTTCTGTTTTCAGGGTATTTCTGATACTCATATTCTGATTCAGAAACCTCAATGCCAATTTCATCCTCACTCTTCATCTTGATTTTGTGGCCAATTGCAATGATTTGCTCAGCTCTCAAAAATGTGTGACCTCCTATGCGCCTAGATTTTTTGCTTGTGTAAACCTTCTCCTTTTTAGTAGGCACTTTCATGGAAAGAAATGCACAATTTTTTGAGCCCTCTACCCATAGGGCACCCATTACTGTTTGCAATAAAAGACTTGGTTTCTGAAGAAAAAAAATGTGTGACCTCCTATCTCTTAACTAGTACTGGTCTTCTAATAGCTAGACTACTGTGACGAATGCAGAATGTTCTTATTTTTCTCTCTCTCCCTGCCACTTAAAAAAACACACGTAAATTTGATCATATCATCTTTCTGTTCTAACATTACTTATAAGATAAAGACCAAAACATATAGAATGACAACCAGAGATATAACAGAAATTGTTAGCTGACTAAGCTATGCGTTCCCCACCCATAACGTAGAGTTGTCTAACATCTGCATTAAGCGCTCTTCTTGAGTTCAAGTAGGGCCAAATGACTAGTATGTGACCAAAGTGAAGCTACACTTCGGAGAGGTGGTAAAGCATCTAAAGCAATTTCCTCTTCTCTTTCATCCATCTTTCTGCAGCTAACTTGGAGACCATAAAAATAGTTGCATCACAAGATCAAGAATCCTTGATTAATCACTTGATAAAAGACACCTAAGAAAGTCTCCATCCTACAGTTTTCTGTGATTAAAAATATATATATATATACATGGTAGCTGGGGAGCAGGGCACTTACCCACCTAAGGGGAGTGTATTATTTATATCTCCACAGGAAAGGGAGAAAGGGACCAGACTTCAACCCAGTGTACCAAAACATGACTGCAACATACAGGCATGAAGCAGGGAACCAATAGAGAGGTCTGTGGGGCCGGTCCCAATGCCAACTATGTGGACACTGCACCCCCATCCCTACTCCCAACCCCCAGAAGAATGTACTTCGGAGGACAGCACTGAAGCTACAGCTCAGGTAGAGGGGTACATCGGATCAGAGCACACGGGAGCAAACAAAGAGGGAAGGAGAGAGAGTGGACCACGTCCTGGCCCACCAAGCCCCGAGGATGATATTCCTGCTCAGAGCAGACAATATACAAAGAGGACCATAGGGCTGGCTCCACCATGAGACAATGACATCCGTCACTGACCCAGAGCACTACTGCGCACAACACTGGAGACAACAGTGCGGGAATTGTGCCCAATCTGGTGCTACCGTACCAGGGTGAAATACTAAGGACATACAACAGAGCAGCAAAGGAAGCAAAGCAATGAAGTCCCCGGGAAATACCAAATATATACTTTGAGGCCAGAGCGTGGTAGCCCATAGACTCTACAGGAAAATGCTCCTAAAGGTCAACAAACTGACCTAGAACTATTTATAGGCTTTTCTTTCTTCGTTTTTTTTTTATGCCATTGTGTTGTTTTGGGTTTTGTTTGTTTCCTTTTGTTGTTTTGGTTTGTCTTGTTTTTGTGTGTATTATTATCTCTGCATGTCTATCTAAATAAAATAGGAGGGATAAACAATCCAGAAGAGAAAACAATGGGACCTATGATTATGGCGGGGCAGATGAACATTAGGCCTCTACTCAAGTACTCCCTCAACACAAGTACACTTTGTTCTAAGAACCCAGCATTCTTTGATGCTTACCTTCCCTGACACAATCTCTGAAGACAAAATGTGTGCATAAGCAAATGTGATGAAGAATGCTAATGGTGCCCGGCTATCAAAAGATATAGCACCTTGGGTCTTAAAGGCCTGAAGATAAACAAGTGGCCATCTAGCTGAGAATCAACAATGCCCACATGGAAGAAGCACACTAGCCTGTGTGGTCATGAGTTGTTGATGGGATCAGGAAACAGTCATCAAAGACCCAGAACAAAAAATTTTATTAATGTGAATAAGGGGGACCACAGAATGGAGACCCAAAGCCCATATGTAGACAATTGGACATCCCCTCACAGAAGGGACACAAAGAAGAGATGACCCAGTCAGGGTTCAGTATACACCGATGAAACATACAACCTTCCTCTAGTTCTTTAATGCTTCCTCACCCCACTATCATGACCCCAATTCTACCTTATAAATCTGGCTAGACCAGAGTATGTACACGGGTACAGATCAGAGCTTGAAACGCAGGGTATCAGGACAGATAAACCCCTCAGGACAGATAATGAGAGAAGGGGATGGTGGGGTGATAAAGGGGGAGCCAATCAAAATGATCAACATAAAATCCCCTCCCAGAGGGATTGGCAACAGAAAACTGGGTGAAGGGAGACAGCAGTCGGTTTAAGACATGAAAAATAATAATAATTTATCAATTATGAAGGGTTCATGAGGGAGGCAGGGTGGGGTAGGGGGTAAATGAGCTGATACCAAGTGCTCAAGTAGAAAGAAAATGTTTTGAAAATGATGATTGCAACAAATGTACAAATGTGCTTGACACAAGGGATTTATGTATGGATTATAGTAAGAGCCGTATGAGCCCCCAATAAAATGATTTTTTAAAATATGCATTCATTATGTAAAACCATTGACTTTGAAAGTTGATCCTTTCAATACAGTTTAGCATACCATAACTAATATACAAGACTTTAAGAGCTGAATCTGTAGTTTTTATGTTTATCTCACACTATTCTTTGACATGTATTTTTTGTCCCAACTTCATCAAACTATATTCACCTTCCCAAATGAATCCTAATTCATTTCCACATGCACTGATCCTTTTCTCCTGCAGCCTCTTGTCCTTTGTGTCTACCTGGTAAATTCCTACTAATCCTTTAAAACTCATCTTAAGAATCATCTCATTTGTAACATTTTCTAGAAATTCTTGAAGCATCTTTCCTAGTGCAAGACAGTCACTCTTTTATATGTTCCCAAAGTGTATACTCAGCACTTCATGTATTATATTTGACTTTTGTATACATCAGAGTCCTCAGCCCCAAAGGATATGGACTTTTTGAGAATACCAATTTGAATTTTATTCATATGTACAATTTTACAAAAGGTAATGGAAAAAGTATATCATGGAGAAATTGTGCATAGATATCCAAAAAATCTGCACAAAAATAAATTTATACTAACTTGACATAGTTTGAGGCACTAAGAAAGATAAGACATCAGTTTCAGCACAGCTCCATTTAAAAGGACTTGATTTCTGCTAAAATTGAAGCAGGAACCAGCATCAAGTTTATGATGACACTTGGGTGGGAAAATGGTAATATTTGCAATGGCTCATGAAAAGCTTGTGGAGAAAATCCTCCAAAGAAATCAATCGTTTAAAAAATATTTAATTTAAGGAGGGACAAGACATTGCTGAAGGGGAATCCATAGTGACACACAATCCACATTCATTTTAAAGGAAAAAATAATCTTGTTCGTGTACTAATTGAAGTGGATTGACATTTGACAGCAAAACCAATAGCAACATCGTAGGCATCTCAAGTGAATTATCATCCATTTTCTGATGGAAAAACTAAAGTTGAGCAACCATTAATTAGTGGGTACAACAGTGCTGAAGCCAGATCAACAGCAGACAAGAGCAAGTTGCAAGTCTTTCCATGAAAATTTTAAGCACGTGAGATCAAAATCCTAAATAATATCTTCAAATAGTTGTAACAGAAAATATAATAAGTTCAATTGAATCAACAGTAACTAAGAGGTGGAAGTGAACCAGTCAAGCATAAATGCCTGCTGGAGGCTCAAAACATTTTGCTTATTGAAATTCTGGATAAAATAATAACAATATTTTCTTATTATTAAAGCATTTTTAGAATGCTACTGATCGAGAAAGCTTCGCAAGAGGATCCTCCACCAGGAAAACACTCCTGTTCATTCCTTTCATCAAACAAGGGCATCTGTGAGGGAGTTTCCCTGGGAAATGGTAAGCATTCACCTTAGAGTCCTGATTTGACTCTTTGCTTCTTTTTGGTTTTCTAATAATAAAGAATATGTAAATATTTACATTATTAAATGTAAAAAAAGTCTACACAGTCCTGGTTAATTTCCAAGAATCCTAAATTGATGAGATGTGTGTTGAAAATAAAGTGTTTATTGTTTTTTATCTTTTAATTCTATTTTCTAGAAGCCTAGAAGTTTTCTTCATAGTTCCTCATCTCTCAATATCAGGATTTGGTGAAGAGTTAGCAATTTGATACATGTTATTTGTCCTTCTGTGGTTTATTTGTTTTTATAGAATAGTGGTTGAATGAATAAACTGTTACCCTCAGCTCCTCTACCTACTTACTGAATAATCTTGGACAAGTCACATTCCTTTTCTGGGACTCAGTTAGTTGTTTCTTGAGAAACAGGAATATGGCTCCCTAGGAATTATATGTTTGGTGATATATAAACTTAGTCATGTGTAAGAAAGCACATCGCTAATGTAAAGACTGATATTCTGTCGAGTCGATTCCAACCAAGAATGTCTCTATGCACAACAGAACAAAGTGCCACATGGCCCTGAACAATCCTCACAATTGTTCCCATGCCTGAGCCCATTGTTGCAGCCACTGGGTCAATCCATCTCATTGAGGGCCTTCCTCTTTTCTCTTTCCCTCCACTTTATCTACATGATGTCTTTCTTTAGGCGCTGGTGTCGCCTGACAATATGTCCAAATATGTAAAACAAATTCTTGCTAGCATTGCCTCTAAGGACCATTCCGCCATACTTATTCCAAGAGCACCACCCGTCCATCTACAATTAAGTGCATATGAGTGTAATTCTTAGTGGGAGTCTGGGTCCCTCACTAGAATGGGAGCAAATTCACAGCAGTCTTACTTGGCTTTGTTTCTCTAGTGCCCACCTCAGTCTAGTGCATGGAAGGTATGCAGAAAATACGTTGATAAATGGAAGAATAAAGACTGCACCAGTGGTTCCTTAGTTTCATGCATAAAACATTCTGGAAGCCAAATGAGATCATAATATACAGAATTAAAGGTAGATTGCAATATATTTGTACATTAATATATTAAAATAGCATATAAATCTAGATTATGTTGCTGTTAAATGCCATCAGCTGATTCTAACCCTTTGTACAACAGAATGAAACACTGCTGGATCTTGTACCATTCTCACAATCACTCCCATGTTGGGAATATTGTAGCCACTGTGTGCGTCCACTTCATTGAGGAGCCTCCCTGTTTTCCTACCACGGTTAACCCTCTCATTTAGCAACCGTGCTGTCCTTCTCCATGGTCTTTCCTGATCAAATGCCTACGATCTGGGAAATAAAGTCTCACCATTCTCCTTTCTTATGTGGAGTCTACCTGTCTTCTTCCAAGACAGAGTTGTTATTTCTTTTGGTAGTGGATGATGCACTCAATATTACCCACCGATGCCACAATTCAAACACATTGGATCTGCTTCTGGATTCTACATTCACTGTCAAGCTTTTGCAGGCAGATGAGAACACTGAGACGATCTCACTTTAGTCCTCCAAGTTACAGTCTTACTTTGATCACTTCGAAGAGGTTTTTGTGTTGTTCACGTTTTTGTTTTTTCAGCTGTAGATTTCCCTACTACGATATGCCATTTGACTTCCTGGTTTTCAATAGCGTTAATTGTGGAGCCAATAGAAATGAGATTCCTGCCCAATTATTATTACGTCATGAGATTGCATTGTGAGGGTTTTTTTATGTTAAAGTATTGTCCACAGTGAAGATTGTAGTTGTTTGCCGTCATCAGTACGTATATCAAGTGCTCTTCACTTTCAACAAGAAGGTTGTGTCATTTGCATATCGCAGGTTGTTCATGAGTCATCCTCCAGTCCTGATGCTGCCTTCTTCCTACATCAGCTTCTCAGTGTCTTTCATCAACATACTGATTGTATAAGTATACTGAAAGGACCTTGATGCACACCTTTCCTGACTTTCAACCATTAACTGTCCCCTTCTTTTGTTCAAAAGATTGTCTTTGTCTACGTATAGGTTACTCTTCACTGCATATATGAATTCTCACACTTCACAGTTTTATCCATAATTTGTTATGATTCATACAGTGAAGTTCCTTTGCATATCAATAAAACACAGTAAGCAACTAATATTATCTAATTTCAGATGAGATCTATGTGACAAAACAATAATATTCCTCATTCCATATCTACTATTACTTTAAGTCTGCATGTCTCTATTGATACACTGCTTTTAAAATTATCTTTATTTATATTCTACTTGTCAGGTACCTATTTTCCAAAATTTCTTGGCATAGACAAGTGAGCACTTGTAATGTTGTAGCTGCTCTGTGAAAGATCTGAACGTATAGGCCTTCAATCCCTATTGTTCAGAACCATTGAGTCAGTTCAGACCCAAAGCAACCCGAGGTACCACACAGTGAAACATTGTCCTCACAGGTATTGTTTGAGCCCACTGTTGCAGTCATTGTGCCAGTCAATCTTTCTGAGGGTCTTCCTCATTTTCACTATCTTTCCACTTTACTAAAAATGATGTCCTTTTCCAAGGACTGGTCTCTCGAATAGCATATGCACAGTATGAGAGATGAGGTCTAACCATTCTCAATTCTAAATGCAGCATTCTGATTGTATTTATTCCAAGACAGATTCATTATTTCTACTGCTGTGGCATAGAAATTTTTTTATGTTCTTCATCAGCACCATAATTCAAGTGCATTGCTTCTTCTTCAGTTTTTTTTTATTCAGCAGGCAACTTTCAGATGCATATGAGATGTTGGAAAATAGCATGTTGTTGTTAGGTGCCACTGAGTCCGTTTGAACTCTTACCAAACCTATGCTCACCAGAGAAACAAGCCCAGTCCTGCGCCATCCTCACAATTGTCCTTATGTTTCAGCCAATTGTTGCAATCACTGTTTCAGTCGATCCATCTTGTTGAGAGCCTTCCTCTGTTTCTACCCCTTTATTTATCATGTCCTTCTTTAGGGGCTAATCTCCTGTGATAAGTCCAAAATACATTGGACAAAGTCTCGTCATCCTTGCTTCTAAAGAGCTGTATTTCCTCCATGAAAGATTTGTTCTTCTTCCAGCAGTCCATGGTATTTCAATATTTTCACCAGCATCCAAACTTTAGTGCATTGACTGTTCCTCAGTCTTCCTTATTCAATGTCCAAATTGGACATGCAAGCGAGGCAACTGAAAATAGCATGCTTGAGTCAGGCATGCCGTATTCTTCAAAGCAATAGCCTTGCTCTTCAACACTTTAAAGAGGTCTTGTGCCACGGTTTACCTAAGGAATTGCATCCTTTGATCTCTTGACTGCTGCTTCCATGAGTGGTGATTGTGGATCCCAGCAAGAGAAAATCCTTGACAACTTCAATCTTTTCTCCATTTATTATGATGTTACTCATGGATCCATTTGTGAGAACGTTGGTCTTTACCCAGATTTGAAATTTATATGAAAAGCAATAATCTTTGATATTCATCAGAAAATGCTTCAAGTCCTACTCACTTTCAGCAAACAAGGTTGTGTCATCTACCTATCACAGGTTGTTTATAAGCCTTCCTCTGATCCTGACACTGCATCCTGCTTCATAAAATCCAGTTTCTCTGATGATTTTCTCAACACTTGCTCAACAGATTGAATAAATATGGTAAGTATGTCCAACTCTGATGCACATCTTCCCGATTTTAAAATATGCAGTAAACCCTTGTTCTATTTTCACACTGCCTAGTGGTCCATGTCCAAGTCCCACAGGAGCACAATGAAATGGTCTGGAATTCCCATTCTTCTCAAGGCTTTCTATACTTGTTATGGTCCACACCATTGAATGCCTTTTCATAGTCAAAAACACAAGTAAACCTCTTTCTTGTATTGTCTGCTTTGAGTCAAGATCCATTTGACATCAGCACTGATATCCCTTGTTGCACGTCCTCTTCTGAATCTGACCTGAGCTTCTGACACCTCCTTGTCAGTATGCTGCTGCAATCATTGCTGGATGATCTTCAGTAAAATTTTACTTGCATGTGATATTAATAGAACCATTCTATAATTTGAACATTCTGTTTGGTGACCTTTCTTTGGAATGGGGATACCTGTGGATCTCTTCCGGGTCATTGGACAAGTAGTTGTCTTCCAAATTTCCTGGCCTAGATGAATGAGTGCTTCCAGTGCCTCGTCAGCTTGTTGAAAGATTTCTATGGGTATTCAATCAATTCTTGGAGCCTTAATTTTGGCTAATACTTTCAGCGTAGCTTCGACTTCTTCCTTCGGTGACATTGTTTCTTGCTCGTGTGGTACCTCCTGAAATGGTAGAATGTTGACTGGGTTTTTTGGGGTACAGTAACTGTGCACTCTTTCCTCTTTCTGGAGAGGCTTCCTGTGTCTTTCAATAGTTTGTCCATAGAATCTTTCAATGTTTCAGCTCAAGGCTTTATTTTTTCTCCAATTCTTTCAGTTTGGAATAGTAAGCATGTTCTTCCTTTTTGGTTTTCTAACTCCAGAACTTTTCACATTTCATTACAATATCTTACTTTTTCTTCTTGAGCTGCCCTTTGAAATTTTCTCTTTAGCTCTTAGATGTCATCATTTCTTCCATTTGCCTTACTTGCTCCATGATTAAGAAAAAGTTTCAGAATATCTTCTGACATCCACTTTCATCTTTTCTTTGTGTCCTTTATTTTTACTTGTCTGTTGCTTTCTTTATAAATAATCTTCTTCATATCTTCCCATAGTTCATCAGGTCTTCTGTCATTAGTGTTCAATGAGTGAAAGCTGTTCCTGAGATATTCTAGAACTATAAATGGGATAGACACAAGGTTATAATTTGGCTCTCTTGGACTTGTTTTAATTTTTGTCAGCTTTAACTTGAACTTACATGTGGGCAATTGACCATCTGTTCCACAGTCAGCCCTGGCCTGGTTTTAGCTGCTGATACTGAGCTTCTCCATCATCTCTTACCACAGATGTAGTCAATTTAAGTTCTGTGTATTCCATCTGGACAATCCACATGTATAGTCACTATTTTTGTTGCTGAAGAAAGGTATGTGCTGTAAAAAAAGTCATTGGTCTTGCAAAATTCTATCATGTGATCTCATAGTATAGCTTAGTCTTTAAAAAGATATCCTTGCACTTCAATATTTTAACAAAGTATTGTGCAGATTTTCCCAGTGCAGTATTTCTTTTGATTTCTTGATTACTGTTTTCATAAGCATTCATTTGGAATCTAAGCAAGATAAAATTCTTTACAACTTCAATCTTCTCTAAACTTATGATGTTTTCTAATGGTCCTGTTGTGGTGTGGGGAGTTTGATTTTCTTTGTATTGAGTGGTCCATACTGAAGGATGGAGTCCTTGATCTTCATCCATAATGCTGCAAGTCCTCTTGGCTTTCAGCAAGCTACTTTGTGTCATCTGTGTATCACAGGTTATTAATATTCCCTCCAATCCTGATGCTGAGTTATTCTTCATACAGACCAGATTCTCAGGTTATGTTCTCAGGATATAAGTGGAGTGAGTATGGTGACATGATACAACCCTAAGGAATAGTTTTCCTGAATTTATGTGACACTATCTTCTCTTGTTCCATTTGAATAGCTATCACATATTTCATCTGCAGGTTCTACATGAGCACAATGAAATGTTCTAAAGCCTTGTCTTTCACCAGTGTCTTCAGATAATCTTGAACTTTTTCTTTTGGATCATATTTTACCTCCTAAATTGGCAACCAGTTATTTTTGGGACAGTGATTTGGCATATGTCTTTAATCTTACTTCGATGCTTCCTACCTTATTCAATATCTTGCATTTAAAATCTTTCAAGACTTCAACTTGAGGTTTGCATATTTTGTTCAGTTATTTCACCTTGAAAAATTCTGAGAATTTTCTTCTCTTCTGTTTTATGATTTTGTAAATAACAAATCTTTGTAAATTTCCCCATAAGACTCTAGTCTGTCTTCTTGAACTCCCCTTTTAAATTTTCTGTGCATTTCTTTTACTTCTGTCCATTCTTTCTATTCCCTTTAGCTACTCCACATTCAAGAGCAAGGTTCATCGTTTCTTCTAAAATCTATCCTGGTCTTTTTGTTCTTTCCTGCCTTTTGCTTTTTGTGATGTCCTTGATGTTGTCGCACAACTTAGCTGGTCTTCGATCACTGGAGTTCAATGTGTCAAATCTAGTCTTCAGATAGTGTCCACATTCAGATCCAATTTTGGCTCTTGTGAACTTATTTTAATTTTCCCCAATTTTGACCTGAACGTGCATATTACCAATCGATGGTCTTTTTCACTGGCAACCCCTGACCTTGCTATGACTGAAAATATTGAATATATCTATTGTTTCTTTCCAAAAATATAGTTTATCTGATTCCTATGGAGTCCCTTTGGTGAAGTTTATGTGTACAGATGCCATTCATGTTGCTGAGGATATTTCCAATGAGGGGGTCATTAGTATTGCAAAATTTTATCATGTGATTGCTGGCATTATTCCAATCATCATGGCCATATATTTGACCTACTGATCTTTCTGTCTTTCCCACTTTCATATTCCAACCTCTACTAATTACCAATGCATCTTGATTGCATGTTTGTTCAATTTCAGCCTATATACTAATTTCTAGTGTATGTAAGTTATATATTAGATTTGCTTTGCCTTTTAAGCACAATCTTCAATGAAGTATACTCCAGCATTAAGTTACATGTTTTCAAAATTAAAAAGTTAGAGTACAATGAGCATCTAAGTGTGCTCAACGATTGACTACCTGCAGTGACCTAAAGATATCCAAGTTTATCTAAGTCTTGCCTAAAACCTATACTTCTTATCACAAGTTTTAAAGGCCATATGTTCTCTTCTCTTTTATAACATTATAAAATGCAGTGAAATATTTTATTGCATAATAAAATAAGAAACAGTCTGCTTAAACTGAACTGCTGGTTGACATCAAAACCTTAATTTATGAACTGGCTAGAATCCCTCACCATACAAAACCACAGCTAACAGGTTACATATGAAATTATACCTTGTTCCAAAGCCAAATGCTAATCATGGATGTTTGTCTGAAAGAGGAAAGGCTGTTGGGCATTGAGGAAAGGTATCCTACTGCTAATATTTTCCAGTGGGCCAACATTACACAGAAGAACAATTTTTGAGCATATAGCTATCATTTGAATTACATTATATATTAGTGTCCCATAAATTATATCATATAAAATGCTCTCATACCAGGAAATGGAACCATCTTCTGATTCTTGCTGATGTTCTTGATAGCTGCTTTAAAAAGATAGATATTAATAAGTTGGACAAAATATTTACATACCGTGAGATTTTAATGCAAGACATACAGCTAAAAGAATTGCTGGAATTGTAACCCAATTGATTAGTTTTAAAGCAGCCCAGGTGGTTTAGTGTGTGAGTGTGAGTGTGTGTGTGTGTGTGTGTGTGTGTGTCTGGGTTGACAAGAGAAACAAATGCATAGGTGCTCATATGTGTGTAAGAGAGAGATTTATATCAAAGAATAATTGTATGTTAAGAAAATAGCCCCGCCCAATCCAGATTAAGTCCACAAATCCAATATCAGCCCATATGTCCAATATCAATCTGTAAATTCAGCCTCAGGCTTGTGTAATACATGCAAGGACACTGAGTAAAGGAAGATCATAAGCCAGTGGGTAGAAAGTCTTCAGGACCCAGTGGCGGTGGACGCATCTTAGTACTGGCATGGGTCTCCACATGGCTCCTCCAGCACCAGGGCTCTGGTTCCAGCTGTGGTCTCTATGTAGCTTGTCAGCAGGAAGACAAGGAGAGTGCCTGTGTGTATCTGGCCTCCAGTCAGCTATTTATCTCCTTTGAGCCTCTAAATGAGGCCATCAAGCTGCAACCTGATTGGCAGCCTAGATGCCATCCCTTCACAAGTTGACAGGAGATTTTGTAACTGCCACAGACGACCCTTTGTCAACTTGACACTTTTACACAACTCTTTTGCCACACATAATTTTTAACAGAACAATAATAAAATTATATCTGTACCAAAAGGGATAAAACTAAAATATTACAATTCAATATGTGCCAAATTCTCATTTACACATATTTTATTATTGAACAACACAATATTCAACATCTAACAATTGCAGTTAAGTATCACCTACCCCTAAATCCAATGAATATATTCCCCCACCTATGAAAGTTTGTAAGCCAGCCACTTTATGCTTTTATCTGCCCAATTTTAGGTATCCAATTTTTATACTACCCACATAAATAAACCTAGTGCTCTAAAAAGATAATCATTCTTTAATGAGAAAAATCTTCATTCGAGTTGGAATGTGGAGTCTGCATTTACAACCACAGTCAAATCAGGACAGGCTTTCTATAAAGTCGGTAGTAATATGCACCAGTCCACAGGCTCAAAAAGCTCTCCATCTGGTCAGGTTCTGGTCAACTCAGTGTGGGCTGCCTCACGAGGGTGACCATTGACTGACTTGCCTTTATACTATGGGCCCCCGCAAAAATACTAAACAACTCTATCCCCCTTGTGCTAGGTCATGAACTTCAGATCAGTCAACCTGCTCTCATTTCCTCCTCTTGTCCCTGTGAAGTAGGTCCCTGAGTGTCAGTGGCTAGACTCAACCTGGATCTTTATTTTTCTCACATCCACCCAACAAGTAGTTCCCGGTGGTCACCTATAGGCTCCCTTTAACAGTTCAGTCCTAGAGGAGAGAGTGACTTCCATGTTCCAATTTTTTTTTCCAGTCGTAGGACAAACCACTAGTTCAAAATTCAAAAACCCAGAGAGTTCCTTTGTTCTTCAATCTGTCAACAGACCCCTAGGCAAGTCTCTTCACAGTCCTGAGCCCTCCAAAGCACCATAATGGGGCTTATCTCTTCAGAGCCTTCTTTGGAGGTATGCCATAACCCAATTAAATTCCAATTTAATGGCTAAAGGCAAGTAGTTTTACAAACCTTCTATTTTTACTTCCCAACAATCATTTCTATCAGTCATTGTATCCATAACAATAGGCAGAAGAAAACAGTTATCAACCTAGTAGAGCCATGTCCTAAACTCAATCTTACAAAACTCAAATTCTATCCTTATCTCATTTAATCCTTATCTCAACTACTCCATTGATACAAAATATTGCCTGAGGCTTCCATTTTGACCTTCTGTCGGCCATTTTCACTAAGCCACATAGCTTCTGAGAAATTCAAGAGGTTATTTCTACCCCTACGCTCAGAATATACACTAACCATTCATTTTCATCATTTCAAACAGGAATAGCCAAAGACAGCAACCAAGGGAAAGAATCAAAAGTTTAACTTCCTGTATTCTTTCCAGAAAACAGTCCAGTAAACTGCATGGTCATATCTGACCTCTGGATAGTCAAAGGAGAAGAACTACCATGCGGCGGAGGTCAAACACATCCACTCTCCATCTTTATGATTTGTTTCTCTAGGACCCCACTTCTGGTACCATAATGTTAGTCTGGGTTAACAAGAGAAACAAATTCACAGATACTTACATGTGTGTAAGTGAGAGCTTTATATCAAAGTGTAATTGTATAATAGGAAAACAGCCCAGCCCAGTGCAGATCAAGTCCATAAATCTGATATTAGCCCATATGTCCGATATCAGTCTATAAAATCTGCTTCAGACTCATCCAGCACATGCAAGGACACTGAGTACAGGAAAAACACAGGCCAGTGGTTGGAAAGTTTTGTGGAACCAGTGGTGGTGGAAGCATCTTAGCACTGGCATGGGTCTCCACATGGCTCCTCCAGCTCCAGGGCTCTGGTTCCACCCGTGGTCCCCATGTGGTTAGTCAGCAGGAAGACAAGCAGAGTGTCTGTGTGTATCTGGCCTCCAGTGAGCTAGTTATCTCCTTCAAGCCTCTAAATTGACAGGCTAGACTCTACCCCTTTGTAAGTTGACAGGAGATTGTGTAATTGCCACAGAAGGTAAGTTCATAGCTGTGAAATCAAAAGGTAGGCAGCTTGAACCCACCAACCACTTTCAGGATGAAGATGCAGTAGTTTGCTGCCATGAAGCTTTACAATCTTTGACACTCTATACAGCAGTTTTACTCTGTCCTACAGAATCGCTATATGTCCAAATTTATTGGATGACAGTGGGTTAAGTTTGATTTGGGTAGATAGTTTATAAAGTAGGATCAATTTCTGTAAAAATATAATCATGCTTTTATTATAGAGTTATATTACCAATATGCAAATTGTAGCTTTTGAGATGACATGGCAACTAGCAATTTTTTAATCTTATTAAAGCAAATTTTAGTTGGGCCTTTTCTTTAGTCTACTTCTCATGCAGTTTCATAATGGAAAGTAAGTGGAATATGGTGGCAATTTATTTAACCCATACAATATTTGGTAACAGAGTCCCTTCAATTAGATTACTAAAACTTAAAATTCAGGTATTGGGTGTACTCTATGAACAACTAGGATATATCAGCCAAGTCAATTTTCACTGCAGCTGTTTTTGAAAACCTCATAGTAAATAGCAAACAAAATAGAATATTCACTATAAAATAAGAAATAGTAAAGCTACAAACATATAGCATGCCAAAACTTGAGGCAAAAAACATACAAGAATAAGGTAGATAACTATGATAAACTGTCCTGCAAATCTGTTCCATTTAACATCTTATCTGATGACAATGTGGCTGTGATTTCAGATATTTTGTTGAGTTTTGTGGGTTTCTGCCAATTCACAAATGTAACATGAAGACATTGGCTCTATTATAGATATAGGTCCCTAAGTATCTGTATCCCATTTTTTTCTTTTGTAGAATTAACACAGAACTGGTTTTGCTAATAAGCATTCTATTTCAATGGAACACAGAAGCCAAATAACTATGCTGAAGCTGTTGTGCAGACCTGCCATTTTGGCAAGAGAGATGAAGATATGCACAAGCAGCTGGATGGGGAGCCCGTCACTGGAAGAAGAAATTTGAGAAGTGCATAGAATAGTTGACTGGAGAGATTAAACTGTCAACTGCAGCAGCTGGGGAATCTGAAAACTGGAGCAAAGAATAGAAGAAAAAATAGAACAAGAACTAAGGGTTTCAAGACAAGGCTGGTTTTGATTATAATCGTGTGAGGTCACAGGCCACAAGAATCAGAGAACTTTCAGCAACAGCTGGATGAGGTCAAGAAAACCCCTACTTTTGTCCACAAATAATCTCATCAATCGCACAGTTTAAAGTGTAACCTGATTTGACCATCATGCAAGTACTGTATTCAACACTTGGTTTAAAACTGAATTTTCATTTTTGCTTATTTTTATGACTACCAGAGCACATAGCAGCTGCTAGTTAGGAATCATGGTGCCATGCTTCAGTGGGAAAAGATAAATCACATGTCTTGGTTTAAGGTATGATTCATTTATGAAAAGCCCAAACGGTAGAGCATTTACCGTAGCTTTTTGTTTGGTAACCATTACCTAGGTACCTGATTTCCCTGAGTGCCACAATGCTTCTAAATAAGTCAGCAAAGACCTTTAACAACCTCTTTACAGAGGTAAATCAGAAAGTAGTTTGAAGTCCCCAAGTCTCTGAGAGTAGTTTGAAGGATTTATTGCTTCGCTGGTGGATCCTGGAACAACAAACTAATTAAATGAGCTCTACAGCAACAGATTCAGGGGCTTTTTTACGCTTAAAGTAATATTGTAATTTTCTGATTTCAAACATGCTCATGATAGGAAATCTGGAGAATAGAACAAAGTGTAAAAAAAAGAAAAATAAATTAAACCTTTACATTTTATTACATATTGTCTCTAAATTATGTCCAGCAATAGGACATGAGAATTTATATCTGATTATATAGCCTTAGAATAAACTTCTACATGATGATTGTTGGTTCAAAGGGTATAAACACAAACATATCTCGTTTTATCGTGCTTTCCTTCAATGTACCTCATAGATACTGTGTTTCAGTTGAAGGTTGTGGCAACCCTGCATTGGACAAAACTACTGGCGTTATTTTTTTCCAACAGCATATACTCACTTTGTGCCTCTGTATCACATTTTGGAAATTTTCACAATATTTCAAACTTCTTAATAATTCTATTGCATATTTATTAGACTCCATAATAATTCAAATATAACCTTTACATAAATGAGGAAAATAAATAATTTGCGTGACTTGCTTTATTTCAGTATTCACTGTATTGCAGTAATCTGCAACTTAACCCACAGTGTCTCCAAGGTGTGCATATATACATGTTTCATCTTTTAAAATATACCCTGTTTCATGAATAACCTTCTCAAGCACGACTTCCCTAGGAACGCGAGTGACTGGTATTCTCATTGCTGCCCATGGCACTTTCCAGCCCTCTATAGAGCCCTTCAGTCCCTTTGACATGGTGGCACCGACGCTACTGCTCCTTGGAGAACTTATCTACAGACGTGCCAATCCTGTCCCCTCACTACTCGAACATCTTGTAACTGGTTGCCTGATTCTCTTCAATATGACGATTGCCACAATTCTTGGAATTCCCAATAACCAATTAGGAACACCTTCTAATTGTGACTTCACCTCTCCTTTAAATTCGCCTATAATAATTTTGTTCTTTACTTTAGTCCATTGATCATACCAAAGACCTTGTTATAGCCTCAAATTCTAACTCCCTCCCCTCCCTACCCACAAAAATCTCGATTTTGCTATCCAAGCTTCATAGCTTTCTCCCTCTAATGCTCACTTATAAATCTAAAATTTCAGCAGCAACTCCAATCCATTGGTCTATCATAATTTTTCTTCCCCTCACCTATCTTATACACAGTGCCTTCTCCACTCACCTTTTTAGCCCATAGTCCATAATTTTATTGTGGCAGTTGTAGGATTTGGAAGCATGGTTAAGATATTTTTTTAAGTAGTGAATAGTACAGTATATTTCTAATAGAAAAATCTGTTAATGAAAAAATTAGAAAGGGAATAATTGCTATTTTGATGTGGATGAGCATTCCAGAGATATGAAACTAGTGTCCAAGTGCAAGTGTTGGCCCTATTTAAGACCACACACTGGATGAATATATGGATTATGATAAGAGATGTACGAGTCCCCAATAAAAGTACTAAAAAGAAGAAGAACAAAAAGAGAGGGGTGTGAGTAAATGAGTAATGGAGAAGAGAGACTGCAGCCTCTACTCATGTAAAATGTCCTTTAACATGTAAATACTGACACAGTATATGAGCCCCCAATAAAATGATTTTTTTTAATAATATATAATTGATCAAGGATTCAGAAGGGTGGGAGAGGGGGAGGGAGGGAAAGAGAAAATGATTTGGAAATGTTGATGGCAACAAATGTACACATGTGCTGGATACAATTGAATGGTGGCTTGGTATAAGATCTATAAGAGCCCCCCAATAAAATGATTGATGATAATTAGTACTATAATAAAGATGAGAAGGCTAAAATATGCTGATAACTTCAGAAGTGTGTTGGTGACTGCATGTGGAAAGTTTTACTAATTGCTCTTATTTTCTCATGCAGAAACAAGGTCATGGCTGTACGTGCAGCAAGGAGAGCTAGTGTTTGAAGGGGAAATGAGCATGAAATAGTTGCTTCTAGAGGGAAAGACTAAACGGACCAGGAAAATATATTAAGATTTTGTTGTGACTAAGGGACCATTTAAGGTTAAAGATGATGCATACATCACTGGCACTTCCCCAATTTACATTGCACTTTATAACATAAGTCCTGGAAAATGTTACCTATGCCAGATGTCTATTTCTACTCCTTCAACTCTATGAACCCATTCCGATCAGGTTGACTATTTACCTCACTATAGAAACAATCTCCTGCTAAGGTTTAAAAGTGTTTCCACATTATCAAATCCAACAGTTAAGTATCAGCTCTCACTTTGCTTTCTAATGAGCAATATTTAACTCAATTGACCATATTCTCTCTTTTGAAACATTTAGCCCAATTGACCATGTGCTTGTGTGTGTGTGTGTGTGTGTGTGTGTGTGTGCCTGTGTGTGACACTTTATTTACTTTATTTCTGGAATTTACCTCTCTAGTTGCCCCTCAGTATGTTTTCTTCTTCCCAATCTCAGTCACCTACACTGGTTCTCCCTTATTGGTCAGATTTCTAACATTACAGTATCCAGACTCAGATTTCCGGCTCTTCTCTTCTCTATTCCCAGCTTATCAAGAGCCATTTCCTTTATTGTTGCCTTGCCACTTCACCCAACACGATGGCTTTCTCCAGGCACTGGTGAATCCTAATACTATATCCAAAGCACATGAGATTCTGAAATCTTGCCTTCCTTGCTTCCAGGAAGCAGCATGGCTGTTATACCCGACCCTCAATAAGATGAAATGGACTGACCCAGCTACAACGGGCTCAAACATAACAACAATTGTGAGGATGGTAAGGATGAGACAGTGTTTCATTCTGTTGTATGTAAGGTCATTTCAAGTCAGAAGCCACTTGATGGATGTACCATGGACCATGGACCATCTCTATTTATAGCCATCCCAAAGGCTATTTTATTCAGTCTTATAGATTTAAATACTAAGTTCTGATCTTCCCAAATGTCACAACCTTCATGCTCATGCGCCCACAAATGTAAGACTTAGAGTAGCCAATTTCCTAGTTAATATTGTTAACAGGTCCCATACTGAACTCGTAATCTTCCTCTGAATTGAACGCAGCCTTCACAGTCACAGCATATAGACAAATCATCCTTCTAATTTTAGGTCACTCTGCAGTCCTCTTTTACTTCTCTCTTCCTCTCATGTCCCACATCTAATCCATCAGTAAATAAATACTATTGGTTCTACCTTCAAAAGGTCTCCAGAACCTACACCACTATTATCCTCATCCAATTCACCGTCATGTTTCCCCACCACCATCATCCCCTACAATCTCATCTGTATACAATAGAATGATTCGTCTAAAATAAAAGTAATGTCATATCAATACTGTGCTCATACCCTGCAGTTGTCTACCATTTTACTAAGAGTAAAAACACCTTGGTTCCAGGAAGATGGCAGTGATGTAGGATTCCCTGCGGGCACCACTCACAGGGGCATCGCCAGATGTGAGGGTAAGGTAACCGTGTCAGGCACTGGGACATGAGGCCAGGTCATGCAGCATCCGAGTTCTTGTGTTGGTTCCCCCACAAACAGCTCAATGGTGCTTGCCACGCATATGGTCCCTTTGTACAACATGCACTCATGCTTAACATCCCTTGTTGGTGCTGTGTTCACTCCCACATTCTTCTTCTTCCCTCCTAAGACCTCATGCAGTGGTTTGCCAGTGTGGGGAACTGGTCCAAGATAGTCTATATTTTGGGTGCGTCTCCAATTCAGCAACACACAACCTCCTTTAACTTGCCAAGTAAAATTCTGTGTTAGTCTGGGTATTTAAGAGAAAAAAATCCACAGAAACTCCTATGTATAAGATAAGAGTTTTATATAAAGGCTAAGTGCACATCAAGAAAACTACCCAATCTAGTGCTGGCCAAGCCCACAAGTCCAACATTAACCCATATGTCTGACACTAATACACAAAGTCCTCCTCCATGTCACAAAACACACACTATGACACTGACTGCAGGAAAAAAGCCAAATCAGTGAGTATGTAAGCACCTCAGCGCTGGTAGGGGTCTCCACACGGCTGCTCCAGCACCCAGGGCTGCATCAGGGTAGGTTCATGTGTCTTCTTCTCCTTGGGGATATCTTGCAAGAAGTAAGCCTTGCAACTGAAGCAGAGAACTGACTAAAGCAGCTGCACCCTGGTCCAACCATCACAGAACAATAGACCTGAGGACTGAGGTTCACTGAGCCATTTATCTCTCCACCCTTCAATTAACCCCACATGTGTTTATCAGCCAGGTTGGCACAATAACTAACTACCTCAAATTCCATCACCCAAAACCCTGTTCTCCAACTCATTAAAAATTACTATAGCTAACAGAAGGCCATGATTAATACTACTACTTAAAGCCTTGTCCTGAGCACCTAAAAACTATTCAGCCTACTCATTCAACTAACACTCCTTCCTCATCTACACACAAGATATTTTCCAGCACCTATTTGATCCTACCCTAACCTAAAGAGCCAGTCCCTCCCCCCACACATCCCACAACGTTACACTCCACCATCAGCTCACCCAAGATGTGACACAAGCAAAAGTCAACACCTGAAGCTACCATAAAAAAGTCTAGTGAAACAAAAGTCGATTACTGAATATGACCAAAGCACAGTAGTTTACATGGAAGAAGCAGCCCTTGAACTACCAGTGAAAGAATACTTGAAAATATTGCTCAGTGCTGTACGGGAAATTATAGGATCAATCTTGAAAACAAATGAAAAAAATACAGATACTATAATCCTCTCATCAAAGGGATGTCATGGAGTTAAGGAATAATATAGCAGAAATGAATATAAGGTGAATAAGGCCAACAATAGAATGGAAGAAATGGAAAACCAAGTCAGTGATCTCAAAGATAACCAGGCAGAATTCAGCAAACATGAGAAAGTCAAACAAAAACACAAAAGAATCTGAAGAAAGCCTGATAAGATGTGGAATTCCATGGAGTGAAACAATGTTTGAATTATTGGGGTCCTATCATAGGAAGAAATAAATAAGTCTACAGTTAAAATATTAAGGGAATTCTTGGAAGAAAATTTCCCCAATATCACAAAGAAGCAGATGATAACTGAGGTAGTGAATTGTGTCAACCTGTCCGATAAACACATGTGGGGGTAATTGAAGGGTGGAGAGATAAATGGCTCAGTGAACCTCGCCTTTCTAGTTCTCAGGTCTCTTGCTTTCTTATGGTTGGACCAGGGTGCAGCTGCCTTAGCAGTTCCCTGCTTTAGCTGGCAAGGCTCACTTTCTGCAAGACATCCCCAGGAGAAGACACATGGACCTACCCTGATGCAGCCCTGGGTGCTGGAGCAGCCTTGTGGAGACCCCTGCCAGTGCTGTGATTCTTATACGTTCACTGATTCAGCTTTCCTCCTAAAGCCAGCATCCTAGTGTGTGTTCTTTGAGATTGAGGAGGACTTTGTGGATTGGTGTCAGACATATGAGTTAATGTTGGACTTGTGGGCTTGGGAAGCACTGGGTTGGAATGTTTCCTTGATTTACACTTATCCTCTATATAAAACTCTCTCTTATACATGAGTTTCTGTGGATTTGTTTCTCTAAAGTACCCAGACTAACACAATAACCATTCCGGAACATAGTGAACACCAACTAGATTAAACCCTTCAATTAACACATCAAGACATACAACAGTCAAATTATCCAAGGTCAAGTAAAAGGAGATAATCATGACAGCAGCTAAAGAAAAAAAAACCAGTCACATATAAAGGTAAACAGATGAAAATAAGTTCAGGCCTCCCCACAGAAACCTTGTAAGAAAGAAGAAACTGGAGCAACGTGTTCCAAAAGTTAAAAGAAAACAACTGCAATCCAAGAATCCTTTATCCAGCAAAGCTCTGTATCGAATTTTAAGGAGATAATAACATTTTCTCTAACAAGGAAACACTTAGAGAATTCCTAAAAACAAAAGCAGATTTCACAAAATATTTTCCAGTATTTTATGGACAGAAAACCAATATCCACACACATAAACATGGGACCACCACAGGGAAAAATCAACACTCTGAAAACAGTACCCAAAACATTACAGATCCAACGGAGAATGAAGATAAGAAAAAACTCACACACACACACACACACACACACACACACACACACACCATCCTATAAAGAAGAAGAAAGGAAAATACAAAGCACAAATAATACAAGAAGACAGCAACTAATCCACATTTGGATTTAATTACACTGAATATTAATGGTTTAAATGCATCTATTGAAAGATAAAGGGTAGAATACTGGATTAGACAATAATGACCATCAATCAGCTTTCTTCCAGAGACACATCTCAAACTCACAGACAAAAACAGACTGAGAGTCAAATGTTGGTGAAAAATTTACCAAGCAAATGACAAAAACAAAAAATAAAAAGGGGCCGCCATACTAATCTCTGACAAAATAGACTTCAAGATGCAGGACATAACCAGAGATAAGAATGGCATTGTATAATGCTCTATGGATCAGGAAACCAAGAACCCATAAATATAATATATATATGCATCCAAAGAAATATCCTTGAAATCTATCAACCAAATTCTCAAAGAGAATTCTCCGGATCAATAATTACAGTAGGTAAATTCAATATACACCACTTTCAAAGAAAGAGCAACAGGTAAGAAACTCAACAAATAAATTGAAGAGCTGAATAATACAATCAAATAACTTGTCCTAATAGACATATTCAGAGCTCTTCAGCAAACAACAAAAATACACATTCTTCTCCAATACACATGGGGCAAGCTTCAAAATATACGACATGTTGGGAAAATGCAAACACACAGAGGTCATTCAGACCACCTTCTTTGACCACATTGCAATAAAGGTGGAAATCAAACATAAAAAGAACAACAAAAAGATAAACACTTGTTGGCTTAATAACATGCTTCTCAAAAAGCAATGGGTTTTAGCCCAAATTAGAGAGAAAATTAAGAAGTTTCTAGAAACTATTGAAACTGACAAAACAACATGCCCAAACCTATGGGACACAGCAAAGGCAGTTATCAGAGGTCATTTCATTGCAATAAATGGCCACAGGAAAAAAGAGGAGAGAATTATGGTCAGCACCCTAACTCAGCACCTCCAGGCAGAGAACAGAGATACCAGAATAATCCTTCTAACAGCAAAATAAAATAAATCATAAAAATTAGACCAGAGATAAATGGACCACAGAAGAACAATGGAAATAATCAACAGAGCAAAAAGTTGCTTTGAAAGGATCTACAAAATCAACAAACCACTAGCAAACTTAACAACAGAAAAGAATGATGAGATATCTATATCTAGAGTGAGGGATGAAACAGGGGAAGTTACAACAGATCCTAATGAAATAGAACGATATTTCAACAAATTCAGTAATTTGGAGGACATGGAAAATTCCTAGAAAATCACCCTCACCCCAAATTAATGCACATAGACATGAATCACTTCATAGCAAAAGAAGAAATAGACAAGGGCATCAAGAAACTCCCAACGGAATAAAGCCCCAGTCCAGATGGCTTCACAGGAGAATTTCACCAAACATTCAGAGAGGACCTGACACCAATCCTCCACAAACTCCCCCAGAACATAGATAGGGATAGCAAACCTCAAACTCGTTCAATGAAGTCAGCATAACCCTGATACCAAAACCAGACAAATATCCCACAAGAATAGGAAACCTACAGACCTATATTTCTCATGAACATAGATGCAAAAATTCTCAAAAAAATCCTGGCCAATAGAATCCAACATTATATATAAAAAAAATACGCCATGGCCAAGTGAGATTCATACCAGGGACGCGGGGATGGCGACAAGTTTAAGCTTTTGCCCACACAGCCACTGTGAAAGTAGATATGGCAATACCTAATACAGATGGAAATTGAACTACCATATACACAGCAATACCATTGCTGGGCATATACCCCCCCCCAAAATAAGCAGAAAATCACAAGTAGATGTTTGCTCCCCCATGCTTATCACAGCATAGTTCACAATAGCAAGAAGCTTGAAACAGCCTAAATTCCCATCAATAGATGAGTGGATTAAAAAACATGGTACGTGTACACAATGGAATACTATGCATCCCTGAGAAACAGTGACAAAACCATCAAACACCTGAACACTTTGAGGGATCTAAAGAAATTAAGCTGAGTGAAGTTAGTCGAGCACAAAAGGACAAATACTGTAAGGGTGCACTACTGTAGGAACAATCAGCAGAAGGGGCACAAGCTCCAGCTTGCAGGCCATCCTGTCTTCTGGCCGGGGACCAGACAGCCTGGTAAAGAGCTGCACCTGTGCCAATCTACCACACACCTTCGTTCCAAGTAAGTACAGTGTAGGTTACTTGGCCGGAGTGCACCTGATGACAGCTGGGGACAAATGGACGGAAGAGGGGTGGTGGTGAATGCTGTCTGCTGAATGGTAGCCATGTGGATCTGGGGAGTATCTCCCAGAGAGTGAAGCAGCCCTGTCAAAAGGATGAAGCTTACTGATGGGAGGGCAGGTGCCGCAGTGGGAAGAGGAAGGATCAAGCTTTGGGGAAATATGGGCACATTTCTATAGAGGGGAGGGGAGGAAAGACTAAACTCCACGTGAGGGGCATAGATTGAGAATGCTCTTGGGAACATTAGGCGGGTATCAGAATTCACCTAGGTCATCTGGGGCTATCCTGGGAACCGAGACCAGGTGTTGTAGAGTACTGGGACACTGAATTCTGCATCTTCAGGGTGCATGCCATGCTCCAGAAGCTGCATCGGTGAGATGCCTATATGGGTGAACTGGAGGCTACCTCAGACTTGATTGTAACCTCAGGACTTAAGCTGGAAAAAACATGGTGTCTGTGTAAACAGAAGGCAACTCTACCAAGAACGAAGTATTGTTGGTTGGCAGACAAGGTCTTGCTATATCAACACCTTGTAGACCATATTAAGAGATGTATTATGTCTTCCATTCACCGATGTCTCTCTTCACCCACTTTTCTTGACCATCCCCAGTGTAAGACATGAAAAAATAATAACAATTTATAAATTATCAAGGGTGAGGGAAGGAAAGAAGGAGGGAGGGAGGGTTGGAGAGGGAGGGGGGAAATGCGGAGCTGATACTAAGGGCTCAAGTACAAAGAAAATGATGACGGCAACAGATGTACAAACATGCTGGACACCAGAATGCATGCATGCATTGTGATGAGAGCTCTAAGAGCACATGTACCTAAAAAAGAAAATTTAAAAGAGATGAATTATTCCAAGCATTCTGTTATATTCTGCTTATGTGTGTGTATATTATAGTGTTCTGCCATTAGGGTCACCCTATCAAAGCTCTGTTATTTGTTTCTCTGTTTTTTCAGTAAATAAAACCCAGGGATGTTGAGCCTATAGGGAAAGAAAACATAACAAGAGTTTTGGGTGAGGGGCAATATAGGGGAGTAAGGGAGAAAAGAAAACAATGATGTCAGGAAGCCCAGGAAGGAAACATATACATATATTTGGAGACTGACTATAGAAACAATTATGTTTGGCATGATTGAACTATGGGATGATATGACATATGTATTAAATCCCAAGTTATAGCACACAAAAAAAAAGTAGTTCCAGGAATGACTTTGGGGCTCACACTGAATCCCAGCTCCAACTTAAGAACAATTAGTTCTTTCATCATGGTCCTGCTCAAAAATCACCTTCATGAAATGATCACTGAAGAGCCTTTGATATAGCAAATGTGGCAAAGAAAGTAGATGGTGCCCGCTATCAATCAGAAAGAGGGCAGGAATAAATCCCCCAAAGCAACTACAAAAGAGAAGAACTTTTTAAGGGCCCATGTGCCTGGGGTCTTAAAGGATTGTATTCAAACAAGCAGCCATCTATGCGAGGAGTCAACTAAGTCCACACAGAAGAAGCACACTAGTTTGTGTATCAATTACACATTTGTCAATTACAAATTTAGAATATGGTGGACTAGAATATAACTGATCTCTACTCAAAATCAGCACTATTTTTAAGGGACAAGTCCTAGGAGAGAAAGAAATCATCAATTTACCTCCTCTAGATCCTTTAAAGATAACTGACTACAGATACTTATAATGATGGCTTACAGTAGAAAAATTCTTCTTAAAATGTACCATACGACCCAGCAATCCCCCTACTGGGCATATACCCAGATGAGGCAAGAAACAAACCAAGGCCAGACATCTGTGCTCCAATGTTCATTGCGGCACAGTTCACAATTGCAAGGAGCTGGAAGCAACCCAAATTTCCATCAACTGAGGATTGGATTAAAAAACTGTGGTACATACATACAATGGAGTACTACACATCACTAAAAAGCAGTGATGAACATATGAGGCACATAGCGGCATGGGAAGAACTGGAGGAAATCATGCTTAGCGAAGTAAGTCAGGCACAAAAGGATAAGGACAACATGAGCCCGCTGAGGTAAGTATTAAAAAAAAAAAAACGCAAAAGGGGCATAGGGAAAAAGCTACTGAATACAAACATTTTTGGGGTAAGGACTGTGTAGTATGGCAGAGACCAGATGAAAACCAGGGATGCACATGGTAGACAACGGTGGAGGAGGTGGGGAAAGGAAAATAAAAGGATGAATACAAGGAAGAAAAGGGAAGTGGGGGCATGGGGCATTAATCCACCCAAGGGGAGGGTATTGTTTATATCTCCACAGGGAAAGTGGGACCAGACTTCAACCCAGTGCCGCAAGGTGTGAATGCAATATCCTGGCGTGGAGTAGGGAACCAGGGGAGAGGTCTGGGAGGCTGGCCCCAGCACCAAAAATTAAGTGGATTTCTGCCCCTCCCCCGAGAAGAATTTGTTTCAAAGGATGACATTGATTCTGCAGCTCTGGGAGATGGACATATCTGATCAGAGCACACGGGAACAGATGAAGGGGGGAGGAGGAGAGAGTGGAGGACAGCCTGGCCCACCAGGCCGTGAGGATGATGTTCCTGATTAGAGCAGCCAGTCCACAGAGAGGACATTATGGCTGGCCTCACTTTGAGACATGATGCCCATCATGACCAATGGTGCTACAGGAGACAGCACCAGAGACACAGGGTGCGAATGGCACCTGACCTGATCCCACCACACCGACCCAAAGCACTGGGGGAGTGCAGCAGAACAGCAAGGGAATGGAGCGGCAAGGTCCCCAGAGAATGCAGAAAGTGGACTTTGGGGCCAGGGCATGGTGCCCCAACAGACTGGACTGGAAAACACTCTTAAGGGCCAACAAACGATCCTTGAACTAACTACCAGTTTTTCTTTCTTGATGTGTTTTGTTTAGTTCTTTTTCAGTGGTTTGTTGTTGTTGTTTTGTTGTATACTATTGCTTTGCTTTCCTCTGTCTTGTTTTTGTATATGTTATTATCTCCAAAGGTCTGTCTAAATAAGACAGGCTGGATGAACTATCTGGAAGAAAAACAACAGGACCGACAGTTCCGGGGGGACTTGGGATAGGGGGAGGTGGGGGCTAAGGAAGTGGTGTTAACTAACCCAGGGGCAAGGGAACAACATGGGATCCAAATTGGTGGTGAGGGGGGAGTGGCAGGCCTGTTAGGGAATGATCAAGGGTAAGGTAACATAAAGAAGAGGTATAGCTGTAACCCAGGTGGGGACGGAGCATGATAGTGGGGCAGGAGGAAAGTCAAGGGAAATAGACGAAAGAGCTAGGAGGCAAAGGACATTTATAGAGGTCTAGACAAAGAAATGTACATGCAAATATATATACGAGAATGGGGAAATAGATCTTTGTGTCTATATTTATAGGTTTAGTATTGAGGTGGCAGAAGGACCTTGGGCCTCTACTCAAGCACTCCCTCAATGCATGAATATTTTCTTTTATTAAATTGGCATTCAATGATGCTCACCCTCCCGACACAACTGCTGAAGCCAAAGCGGATGAACAAGTAAATGTGGTGAAGAAAGCTGAGGGTGCCCAACTATCAAAAGAGATAGCGTCTGGGGTCTTAAAGGCTTGAAGGCAAACAAGCGGCCATCTAGCTCAGAAGCAACAAAGCCCACATGGAAGAAGCACACCAGCCTGTGCGATCACAAGGTGTCAAAGGGATCAGGTATAAGGCATCATCCTAAAAAAAAAAAATCTTACCATAGTGAATGAAGGGGGGAATGCAGAGTGGAGACCCAAAGCCCATTTGTCAGCCACTGGAGATCCCCTCACAGAGGAGTCTAGGGGAGGAGATGAGTCAGTCAGGGTGCGATGTAGCACCGATGAAGAATACAGTTTTCCTCCAGTTCCTAAATGCTTCCATCCCCCCAACTACCATGATCCGAATTCTACCTTGCAAGTCTGGATAGAGCAGAGGTTGTACAATGGTACATATAGGAGCTGGAGACACAGGGAATCCAGGGTAGATGATACCTTCAGGACCAGGGGTCTGAGGGGCAATACTGGTAGAGTAGAGGGTGAGTGGGTTGGAAACGGGGAACCGATTATAAGGATCTACATGTGACCTCCTCCCTGGGAGCCGGACAACAGAAAAGAGGGTGAAGGGAGACACTGGATAGGGCAAGATATGACAAAATAATAATTTATAAATTATCAAGGGCTCATGAGTGAGGGGAGAGCGGGGAGGGATGGGAAAAAAGAGGACCTGATGCAAAGGACTTAAGTGGAGATCAAATGCTTTGAAAATGATTAGGGCAAAGAATGTATAGATGTGCTTTATACAATTGATGTATGTATACGTATGGATTGTGATAAGAGTTGTATGAACCCCTAATAAAATGTTTTTAAAAATGTAACCTCAATCAGTTTATGTAACCTCCTTCATTGCCTTTTATTGATTTTCAATGATATGATTTTCATTAGATCTGAAGATAAAAATACATTAGGGTAAACAGACTGCCATCAAGTTGTTTAGAAAGCTCAGTGTTTGATCAGTAATAAACCATATATTGGGAAGCATACTTTTAAATGAATGTATGACAGTCATGTTAAAAAATTGACGCTTAAAAAGTGAGTCACTATACTGGAAGATAGACCTAGGTTATGAGAGGCTTAAGCAATGAGAATGGAAAGAATATGAGGAAAGTGATGCATAAGACTCACAAAATAAAATGTGTTACATTTAAAAAAATCCATTCACCTTTGTCCAACAAATTGTTATCTTTGGCACATACGAGAATTAGTGTCACCACTTGTCTATCAGTTTGGCATGCCTTGTTGGCTTGTGTATTGTTGGTATGTTGGAAGCCATGTCACTGGTATTCCAAATACCACTCGAGTCACCACATTAACAAGTTTCAGTAGGGTTTCCTGACTAGGAACAGACTACAAAGAAGTAACACGCTGACAAATTCAGAGGCATAAGCTACTGAAAATCTATGGTTAGTATCAGAACATCATCAGTTTCTGAAAAGCTAATGAACAGAAGTAAAACATTGTCAGAGATGGTGGCAGAAGATAAGCCCCTTGAGTTAGAAGGCATCTATGTCCACCTGGGAAAGAGCTTCCTTCTCAAAGTGGGATCAATCATAGTGGTGCAGAGGAAGTAAAGTCTTTGGGACAGGAAAGCCTTCTGGCCATTCCTCCCCTCCCCGCCCCCCAAAGTGAGTCACCACCCAAAATGAGTAGAAATAGCTGCACATTTTTTCCTTTTATTTTTATCATGTTATTGGGGGAGGGGCTCTTAGAAATCTTATAACAATCCATCATTCAATTGTTTTAAGCACACTTGTAATATGTTGCCTTCAACATTTCCAAAACATTTTCTTTCTACTGAGCCCTTGGCATCAATTCCTCTTTTTTTTCTAAAAATCATTTTATTGGGGACTTGTACAACTCTTATCACAATCCAAACATCCATCCATTATGTCAAGCACATTTGTACATTTGCTGCCATCATCATTCTCAAAACATTTGCTTTCTACTTGAGCCCTTGGTATTAGCTCCTCATTTTTCTCCTCCTTCCCTGCCCACCCCACAAACCCTTGATGATTCATAAATTATTATTATTTTGTCATGTCTTACACTGTCCAATGTCTCCCTTCACTGACTTTTCTGTTGTCTGTCCCCAAGAGAGATGCTTATATATAGATCCTTGTAATCGGTTCCCTCTTTCTACCCCACCTTCCCTTTACCCTTCCAGTATCGCCACTCTCATTACTGGTCCTGAAGGAATCATCTGTCCTGGATCACCTGTGTTTCCAGTTCCTATCTGTACTAGTATACATCCTCTGGACTGGCCAGATTTGTAAGGTAGAGTTGGGATCATGATAGTGGGGCAGAGGAAGCATTTAAGAACTAGAGGAAAGTTATATGTTTCATCATTGCTACACTACATCCTGATAAATCTTGGAAAACTGGAATTCATCACAAATGAAATTGAATGCATAAAGATGGATATTCTAGGAGTTAGTGAGCTGAAATCTATTAATATTGGCCATTTTGAATAAAAAATCATATGGCTTACTATGGCAGGAAAAAGACACAGTCAAAAGTACTGGGTTTATATTCATTGTCAAAGGACAGTTCAAGATCTATCTTGAAGTCCAATGTTGTCAGTGATAGGATTATCCACCTTCAAGAAAATCCAATCAATACAACTATTATTCATATTTATGCACAAATCAGGAAAACTGGTGATGAAATTAAAGAATTCTACCAACTGTTTTAGTTTGAAATTGATCAAGCTTGCAATCAAGATCAATTGATAATTTTAGGGTATTAGAATTCAAAAGATAAAAACAAAGATGAAGGAACAATATTTGGAAAATATATTTTGATATTTTAAAAAGCTTGGAATAGCATGATAGAATTTTGCAAAAGCAACTTGTTCGGAGAAAATACCTTTTGTCACACAATAGTCACAAAGGACTGCTTTTCCCATAGGACATTGTTTCCTGCTAATATTGCATTTTTGTACAATGTGATTCCTGGGAATGGGTCACAGAGTTTGGTTACAAACATTCCCTTGGGCATCAGATTAAGTTTGTTTAAAGCTTAACATCACAGAGTAGAGCAGGCCTTTTCAAAATTCAAGTTTAAGTTCAGGCCAAGAGGCGACCATTCTTGACTAAAGACAAAAGTCCTAGAGATTTAATTTTTATGGTACTCTTAGTACATAAAAACCTTATGGATTTTCCAACTTGTATAAAGAGGACTGGAAAATAATTAGATAAAACGTGTGCATGTTAAGCTACTGAGACGTATTTGCTATAGCAGTAGGAGGGTGCTATCGTAGTTATTTCATGCTGCTATGAGAGAAATATCATAAATGGATTGCGAGAACAAATTTAAATATTTTTCCTTATGGTTTAGAAGACTAAAAGTTCATATTCAGGGTACTAACTACAAGGGAAGCCTTGCTCTTTCTGCAGTTTAACAATTGGGGTCTGGTGTTCCTTGAAGATCTCCATGTGTCTTGGAATCCATCTTCCCTTGGTTCTAGAAGGTTGTCAATACAGAGACCCTGGGTCCAAAGGACACATGCCACTCCCAGATCATCTTTCTGGGTGATACAAAGGTCCCTCTCTCCCTGCTAACTTCCCTTTCCTTATATGTCATGTATTAAAAAAGTGATGAATGTTCCACTCATAGGGACCCCCTTCCAACACATCAGGGCCATGGCTTGAAACCTGCATCATAACATAACAAACATAACCTAATCCTCATTAGCATGACATAATCTTGACTCATTAACGCACAAAGTTCTGGATTTACAATGCATTGCAAATGTAAGATAACTACAACAAGTCACATCACATGGATGATTATATTATTAAATCACGTCTTCATAAAACTGCCAAGCTACATCTTTACATAACAGATAAATCACTGAGAGCCATGGACTATCCTAGTTGACTTACCTTTGGGGACATCACTGCAATCTGTGGTAGACACTAGTTCAGTGGGGGTAAATCAAAAGGCAGCTTTATATTCAGAAACAGAATGTAAAATTCATAAATAAAAGTATAAGACCATCTTCAGTTTCACTCAGGAAAGCATTGTGCAGAGAAGCCATGACTCTATAGTGGAGATGACAATGTCCTATTAGGCCCTCATCCTGAACTTTGTATTCAGTCATGGACAGCACACTAAAGGAGACACTCAAATAATTTTGAATATAGATAGTCAAAAAGAAGTGGAAAATCAGGTACCATCACTAGCTGCAAAGGAGGAGGTGTTTGGTTTTATTTGAAGAAAAAAAAATCTTAAGATGAAACAGCAGCTTTCTCCAAATACAAGATAGAGGTCCTACGGAAATGAAAGGCTTTAAATGAAATGTGTGAGAGAGGTGCTAGCCCTATTTCATAGGGCCACAAGGGTTTTAGTTCAATTCTATGAATATCTTCTATTACAAAAGTTATTCAGTAGCAGCCTCAGGGAGTGCTTAACAAGCAGTTAGGTTACCCATCAGAAAAGAAATTACAAAGGAAATCAATAAGCTATATGATCTTAAATTTTTTCCTAGTAAATTTCTATGATTTTTAAGCATATTTATTTTTCCTTTATTCATACTGATAAGAAAGACAATATGCACTTGAAAGAAAATAACAACTTATTCTGCTACTGGTTTAAAATAAGAAAGGGCCTTTAACATCACATAGCCCCAAATCCTGCCTTCCTATTTCCTTTGCATTTTCTGAGGAGTGATTCATGTGTTTGCTAACTTCCCCGCTCTTCAATGTTAACAAGAGGTTAATGACTTAGATTAGATTACATAGAGGTAAAGAGGTACAATGTGGCATTTAGAAATATCAGTATCCTAAGTCTACTACACGTTCCACTACACAGATGATTGAATGAAATTATTAATGTTCATTTTAATATACAGTTTATTTGATTAACATTTTTAATTTTCTCTTTCTAATTGTCAAATACTTTAATGATTTAAAAATAACTACATATTAGCGTTCTTAATGATATTAATTTATCCAATGACAGTTTCTCCACAGTCCTCTTGGAGGAAGACTTTCTACGCAAGGGAGAAGCTGTACTGTTTTTATGGCTATGAGACCAAAATATGTACCTCTTCTCACACAAACACATAAACCTAAAGCATACGGTCTTTAGTCACTGAGGGAATTGTCATATGAATCCAATCTGTGTTGGAATCCCTAAGAAATATATTTTATCAAAATGTGAAGATGTCTTTTGTAAGGGTAATTTAATCCAGCTAAGGTTATTATTCTAAGACTAACAAATGCTATCTTATGTACCAAATGCGGTACAGATTCTAGTTAATTCTTCTACCAAAAGGAAAGAAATTTTAGATTCAACTCACAGAAAGTATCAAAGGATATATGATGAAAGTATGATGAAAACTTTTTCCAGTGTTTTGTTCTTATTCTGTATAAGAGCAAAACTCTATTCAAAACTCAAGCAACAACCACACAGCAAGTAAGAGTGGAACTCACCACACAATTCAAAATCTTATCACTGAACTCGTGACTCGTCCATGTTCTTATGGTTACTTTCCTGGACTCTCAGACACTCCACTCCAGCCAACTCATCTCAGGAAAGGATCACAACTTGGGAAGGGGCCAGCTCTCTGCACTCATTTATCAGTGGCTTTTCCAGTGACCATGGGGAACCATATGCACACACATCACAAGTTTAACAACAAAGAAAGTTACAAAGGAGCATCTGCTTCCACCACTTCATCTTACCAATGAGAAAACTGGAAGCCTGAGACTGGCCTGAGTTGATAAAGCCCCTTGAGAGCAGGTCCAGGGCTAACACCAGGTCTTTGGGATGCAGAGGCAGGGCTCGCTCGCCTCTGGACCAGGTTGTAGTCCTAAGCATCGTCTTATACCTAAGCAAAAGATCACAAAGTATCACTGAGCTGATTTAGCTAAACAAATAAAGCCCTGGAGAAAAGCACTTATACTTTCAAACGAAATACCAACTAGCTAAATTGTCACCTACCAAATGCTTGTGAAATGCCACAAGAGTACTGAGATATGAGCACAAAGATCAGGGCTCTCGCTGCCAATAAAACACTAACGTGGAGTTTCAGTTTTATCCTTGAGTAAAATCAGATGCATATTCAGTTAAATAACTTTGTGTGGTTAATACCTATACTGATGGGCGGGGATTATCTTCATTTGTTTAACTTTAAAAGATTCTGAATTTAGAGCTCAATTCCCTTACTCTAATTAGTCATTCCCCGCACCAATACACAAATATTCAGTCTCCTCGATGAAAAATGACTTCCTCCAAAAATTGAGTATAAATTTTTCAATAGCATTCCTTATAATTGAAGTAAAGCTTATGAGTAATGCTTCCATTCACAGGATAATATCCCAAGAGTGGAAGTTTTATCCAACAAATACCTGATATGAGGAGGGAAATTGGGAAGGTGGTTTTTAAATCTGGAAAAAGGGAGGTGAGGAACAGTCCTGCGAAGCCCAGAAATACAGAGATTCACCATTTCCCTAAGGGCCACCCTAAGGAAAGCTGGCACATTAGGAGAAATGAACTGAAGTCCCTCAAGGGAAAACAAGTCTCTGTGTCTATCCAAGGATTTTGAGATTGTGATTGATTTTGCTTCGAGCAGGCTGTTATCAGAAGTCAAAAGTATAGCAAAGCCATGATATGATTTGGAGCTAAAAATGTGTTGCTTAAAATGGTAACCACCCCCTTTTCTGTTATGCTGACTGATGTCTCCCACTGTTCTCTTTTCCTTCCCCCTGGGAGGGGGTTATAACAGATCACTGTGATCGAAGGGAGACATCAGTCAGTGTAAGACATGAAAAAAAAAATAATTTAAAAATTATCAAGGGTTCATGGGTGTGGGGAGGAGGAAATGAGCTGATACCAAGGGCTCAAGTAGAAAGAAAATGTTTTTTAAATGATGATGGCAACATATGTACAAAAGTGCTTCACATCATGGATGGATGGATGGATTGTGATAAGAGCTGAACAATCCCCCAATAAAATGATTAAAAAATCAAACAGTAATCAGTATGTCTGTTCATTCATTGTTGTCGCTAGGTGCTGTCCTTGCTCGATCATCAACCATCCTCATAACTATAGTTGTTTGATACAATTGTTGCAGTCACATTGCTCCATCTCCTTGAAATTCTTCCTCTTTTATGCCGACCTTCTCTTTACCAAGTATTATGTCCTTCTCCAAGGACTGCTTCTTCTTGACCACATGTCCAAATTATATGAGACAATGGAGCGAGTTGGCTGTAGTTCTTTCTAAACAGATTTGTTCATGCTTCTGGTAGTACATGGTACCTCGAATATTCTTCATGAGCATCACAATTCAAATGCATCCATTCTTCCCCAGTGTTCAATAGTCACATGCATACGAAGATTTTGAAAATCCCTTGGCCTGTATCAGGCACACATCAGTCTTCAAAGTAACATCCTTGTTCTTCAACAACTGAAAGAGGTCTTATGTAGCATTTCACTCCATAAATTATGTTGTTTACGTCTGAACTGCTGCTTCCATTGATTACTCATTGACTGTTGTCCATTCCCCACTGTCTAATGCACAGTCAATTAAACACATGTAAAAACATTCCTGGTATTTTCTGCTTTCAATACTCAACTGACTTCAGCAATGACATTGCTTTTGCCATGTCCTCTTTGACTCCAGCTTGCATTTCTGTAAGCTCCCTGCTGATACACTGCTGCAGCCATTGTTAAAGTATCTTCAGCAAAATTTTATATGCATGTGATATTAATGGTATTGTTTGATAGTTTTCACATTATGTTAAACTTCACATTCTTTGGAAGGGGAACAAATATGGATCGCTTCCTTTTAGTTGGCCAGATGCTGTCTTCCAAATTTCCTGTCACAGACAGTGTGTTGAAATATTTCAATTGGTATTCCATAAATTCCTGAAGGATTGTTTTTTTAATTTTTTTAATATTTGGGGGGGGTTGGCTAATGAATTTAGTGCAGCTTGGACATTTCCCTTCAGAATAATTGGTTCTTGATCATTTGCTACTCTTGAAATGGTTGGATGTCAACCAGTTCTTTTTTGTACAATGACTCCGTTAATTCCTTCCATCATCGCTTGATAGCTTCTGTATTATTCATATTTTGCCCATAGTGTCATTTAGTAAGTGCTAACTTGTGGTCTAGATTTTCCTTCAGTTCTTTGAGCTTGAGCTATTCTGAGCATGTCCTTCCATTCTGGCGCTCTCTTTCCAGATCTACGCACAGTTCATTGTAATACTCTATCTTCTTAAGCTGTTCTTCTAAATTTTCTGTTCGGTTCTTTTATTTCATCCATTTTCCCATTTGTTTTCACTACTCCAGGTTCAAAGAGCGTTTCAGAGTCCCTCTGACATACACCTTAAGTTTTCTTTCTGGCCTTTGTAATGACCTTTTGCTTTCATGTGTGATGATCTCGATGTCCTCCTACCACTCTCAGGCCTTCTGCCATTACTGTCCAGTGGGTCACATCTGCTTTTGTACTGGGATAGATTCAGCTGGGATAGATTCGAGGCTGTATTTTGGCTCTAGTGGACTTGTTCTAATTTTGTTCAATTCGAACCTGAACTTACCTATGAGTAATGGATGATTTGTTCCACAGTCAAACGCTGGCCTTTTTGGGTGATGTTATTGAGTTATTTAACCATCTCTTTCCATACACATAGTTAATCTGATGCCTATGTATTCCATCTGGCAAGATCCATGTGTGCAGTCACCTTTTATGTTAAAAAATGTATTTACAACAAAAAAGTCATTGGTCTCCAGTTTCATTTCTATCACCAAGGCCATATTTTCCAGCTATGCTACTGTCCTCATTGTTTCCAACATCTGCATTCAGATTGCCAACAATTGTCAATGTATCTTAATTGCATCACTGATCAATTTCAATATGAAGAAGTTGGCAGAAATGTTAATTTTTCATCATTAGCTTTAGTGGTTGATATGTAAATGTGAACAGTCATTGTATTAACTGGACTTGTTTGTAGGCATATAGATATTAACCTATAACAGACAAATTTTTACCCGAGGACACATCTTGAAATGTTATTTTAGACAATTAATAAGATGTCATTACTCCAGAACTTGTCATTCCTGATATAGTAAGGCATATAATGATCTGACTCAAAATAGTCAGTAACAAGTCCATTTTAGTGTACTAATATCAATCTTCATATACTCCATTTCATGTTTTAAAGTCATACAGTTTTCCGAGATTCATGCTTTATACATGCCAATTATTGATGGACGTTTGAAACTGTTTCTTCTCATTTTGAGTCACATCCCATCAGCAAAGGAAGGTCCCAAAGGCTTTACTCCAGCCTCATTATGGTTGACTCAACTTTATGGAGGCAGCCCTTACTCGGCCACCGTTTGAGTCTCTTCTAACCTGAGGGGCTAATTTTCCGGCAGTACATCTGATAATGTTCTTCTTATTTTCCCAGGGGTTTAGTGGCTAATATTGCAAAGTTGGAAAACTACCCCCATTTCTGATAACATTCCACTGCTATTCATACAACTTTCAATGCTTAATTTCCCATGAATAGAGTTTGATTATTCCAACTTTGCAGTCTGTTATTTAGCTGTAAGCCCTTCTGAAATTTATTCACTTTGGGTGGCCCTGGTGATTTTTAAAATACTGATGACATAGCTTCCATTGTCATAGCAGCCCACAAATCATCACAGTATAACAAAATAACCAGCAAGTGGCAGTCTCTACTCATTAGAAGAAGCTTTACTTGACTGCTAAACCCAACTATGTACAACTGCTAGTAGTTCTTTGAATTACAATCAATCAACAAGTATCAAAGTGCCAAACTAATATATGGTTGTAAACAAACATTTTAATTTCACTTTTTAATAACTCCCTAATTGTCAGATTGATTAAAATTATAGGGGTGGAAGGAAGATACGTATCTCAAGCAGGATGATAATTTGACCTAAATATGCCTGTGATAAAGGAAAGGAAGTGTAAGGAGACCCAACTGTACCTACATTTCAAAGAGAAAAGAATTTATGAAATTGTATCATGAACATTGTACTGTATCATGATTTCCCCCAATTATTTTGCCACTGGAAATGTAAACATTCAGATGTAAAATATAACAGGTTTAAAATCACAGTGGAAAAAAGAAACGTTGGTGTTTTTATGGTGATTCTACTTTTCCTACTCTTTGAATCCCTCTCTTTCAAAAGCAAATAAAAACAACTGGAGTCAAACACAGCCAAAAATTATTCCCAATGACAAAATAATTTTTAAAAAACAACATAATACTACTGCCCAGTCTCCAAAACAAAAATGGAAACTTGCATATTTCACAAAATACAAGAAGTTAATGTGGCTCAAGTTGAAAGAAAATACTTTTAAAATGATGCTGGCAACATAAGTACAAATGTGCTTGACACAATGGATGGATGTATGGAGTGGAATAAAAGCTGTAAGAGCCTCCGATAAAATGATTTTTTTTAAGTTACAGTCAAGTGCCCCCCCCCCCAAAAAAAAGTCAATGCAATATTTCAGAAACAAGTAGTAAAGCTTTTTAAAATTCTGGAATTTTTTTTATTAAAAAACATTTTATTAGGGGCTCATACAACTCTTATCACAATCCATACATATACATACATCAATTGTATAAAACACATCTGTACATTCTTTGCCCTAATCATTTTCTTTTTTTTTAATTTTTTTAATTTTAACAATTAGGGGCTCATACAATTCTTATCACAGTTCATACATATACATACATCAATTGTATAAAGCACATCTGTACAGTCCCTGCCCTAATCATTTTTTTCTCCACTTTTCTTTTTTTACATTTTATTAGGGACAAAATTCTGGAATTTTAAAGGACCTGATTCTATATAGTTTAATAGGATGAATGGTCAGTAACAGCCATAAGCATTTCACTTTCTAAATAAAGTGTGAAAAGAGTTCATTCCCTCCTCCCAAATAAATCTTTGTGTTGAACCACAATTTCTGGCTGCCTCAGATTGGCTGGGCAATTCGCACAGTGCTCAGTGATGAACTTTGGTGAAAAAGTGCTTAGAGGTTTTTGAGGACATTGGGCAGCCTTTGGGCAGAGCCCAACCTGAGCACTTGGAAACAACTTTAATAGTCTTGGCAACCTTCCTCTGGCTACTGGGTGCCCAGGTAATGGATGCATGCCCAGGTAACCCAGGTTTAAAGGACAGTCTCATGGGCAAGGTAAACCACAGCTCAGAACACCCATGGCTTGTTGGAAATGGGGTCTAGTGAAAAGGAAAGTGTGTTTGAATTTCTTCCCTGTTATTTTATCACCTTTGTTACCAATGAAGAGACAGGAAAGAAAGTGCTCCATTTTATCCTATTCAAACTACCATCATCTGCCTAGATTGATAGGATCAGAGTAGACACCACATAAACAGCTATAGAAACTCTCCATAACATACTATGCATTTCTAAGTCATTGTTGCAGCATATGGTTTAATACACGCTTAGGTATCCATAGGGCTCCATCAAATTATCGGGAATTTATGGGGGTTAAAAAACACCCAAGAGCGAGACTACAAAAAAACAGTGGAAGATCTGAGAAGAGGGAGATTTGGCAAAATTTAGCACTCTGATATTTTTCTCCTAAAGGACATCCTTTAACCAAAAGCCAAATAGAAAAGTAGTAAGCAAAATTCATATTCTAAAACACAACTGACAACTTTCACCATAGACTTACTTGTGGTTCCACATGGGTTCTTGTCTGGTCACTAGGTGGCGGTCTGGGGTCAAAATGTACTTCTGTGCCAGAGTGGTATAAACACCACCTTCAAATGTTAATATCTGGGGAATCCAGGGTATTGATGTCTTTTCTTGAAAATAAAAAAAGCTTCTCTGATAATCTTGTTGGTATTTAGCATATTGGATGATGAGTTTTAAGTTCCCAGGAAGAATAGAAGATTAAAAAGTGAAACTTTTGCGACATCCAATGGAAGTTATATTTCCCAAACACTGAATAAAAATTATTGTTTATAGATTTTTTTGGACGAGGGAATATCAACAATTGTAATAAAACTTGTAATAAAAATTGAAGCTGAAAAGAGCCCCCATTAAGCCTGTGTTCCTTAACAGCTGTTTTGTTTTTTCCTTCTAATCCAAGCATGAAAATCCCTCTCAAGGTTCACCCTCTCACCCTCTCAAGGTTCACCCCCCCACAAAGAACTGCAACCATGTTGTAACCAAACTCCCCACTTTGACCCCTACTTTGACCCAGTATCATTAGCCAGCATTTTGCCATTTCTGGCACATGCGAGAAACACTTGCCACAGTCCCTTGGTTTGCCTCCTGGCCATACCAGACCTCCCGTACTCTGCGCTTCCACAAATAGCCTTCAGGTTGTGCTTGTATGGTCTATCCGCCCTTCAAGGTTCCCTTTAGGATTCATGTATCTACTTTTCTCCACATATAAATGCTAAGGTTCAGTGGGTTCGGAGTTGAGCTGCTAACTGCCAGATCAACAGTTCACTGCTGCACAGGAGAAAAACGAGACTTTGTGATTATGTGAACGTTTATCATCTCAGAACCCATATACAAGCTCGTGATGAGTCAGAAGAAATTCAATGTAGCGGGTTGGGTGTGGTTTATAGCTGCTAAAGAAGTCAGTAGTAACATGTGATAATTAATAAAGCCCAGAAGTTTAGGGAGTTGCGGTTGTTCCGCCTGGCTAGAAAGGAGCAGGGCGTCCTTAAATCTCTCAGGCAAAGACTCTTGTTGATTTTCCTCAATAGATCATGAAGCTTCAGGTCCTTGCACATAGCAATCCATCTAAAAATGATTGTAGAACATCAGAGAAGAACTAAAGAAGGATAGTAGGGAGAAGAGAAAAAGAAATCTGTTAAAAGGAAGGGGAAATAAAAAGGAAGGAAGGAAAGACACCTGTCGTGGACATAAAGCTGCAATACCACCCCCACCACCCCGCTAAAAGCCCACTGCTATGAAGTCAATTCCAACTCGCAGCGCCTCTACAGGATGGGGCAGAACTGCTCCTGTGGGTTTCTGAAGCTGTAACCCTCCATAGGAGTAGAAGGCCCTGCCTTTTCCCCATAGAGCTGCTGGTGGACTTGAACTGCTGACATCAAGGTTAGCAAGCCAGTGTGTAAGCTCTACTCCACCAGGGCTCTGATCAGAGCAACTGTATAGGACAAAGAAAAACTGCTTCGCAGAATGTTCAAGGCTGTCATTCTATAGAGACAGCAAGTAGAATAAGGGATCCTCAGGGGTACAGTGGGGAAGAGGGCACTAATGAGGAGATGATATCAAGGAGTTTGAGAAAGAAGAGAATGTTTTGAAACTGATAGTGGTAGCAATTATATAATACTGCTGAATGAGATTGAACTATGAAATGATATGATATCTGTATTAGCTCCCAATAAAATGGTTTTGGAAGAAAAGAAAAAAAAAGCAGACTGTCGTATTTTTCTCCAGTGGAGCAGCTGCTAAGTTCAAACCTGTAACCTTGTGGTTAGCAGCTGAGCACTTAATCACAGTGCCGCTAAGGCTGCTAGGTATCTCTTTGCTGTTTCTGCTGATGCTGCATTCTCAAGGGCTGTCATGTTGGTTCCAACTTATAGCAATCCTATGTACAATAGGAGAAGACACTGCCCAGATGTGGACCCTCCTAACCACTGTTGGTTCATGTAGGCCCGTTATTGCAATCATTGTGTTCACCCGGCTCCCTGACCCTCTACCCATTACCTGCCCTAATGTTCTGCTGCAGGGATCAGTCCCTCCTGACAACACATCCAAGATATAAGGGGAAACTTTCATCGTCCTCATTTCTAAGGATCATTCTGGCTGTACTTCTTCCAAGATCGATTTTCTATTTTTCTAGCAGTATGCATATTTTTCAATATTCTTTGCCAATTTCAAAGGCATCAATTTCCTTTTGTCTTCCTTTATTCGTTGTCCAGTTTTGAAATGTATCAGAGGCCATTGAAAATACTGTGGTGTGAGTCTTTAGCTGCTTAGTTCAACGTGACATATATGTTCTTGGTATGCTTTCAATAAGCTTCTTGCAGCAGATTTGTCCAGTGCAATATATTTTATTTCTTGACAATTACTTTCATGAGCATTGATTGTTGATTCAAGTAAAATGAAGGGGTTTTTTTAATGAGTTTTTTGATAACTTCAACCTCTTCTTCATTGATCATCGTGTTGCTTAATGGTCCAGAACTAAGAACTGTTGTTTTCTTTCTGTGAAGGTGCAATTCATACTGAAGGTTAGTCATCAGTAAGTGCTTTAAGCCAGTCCACATTCAGCAAGCAAGACTGTGAATCTACATATCACAGGCTGTTAATGAATCTTCCTCCAATCCTAATGATATATTCTTTGTGTTAGACCAAGTTGACTAGAGAAACAAATCCAGAGACACACATTTGTGTGTGAGAGAGAGCTTTATATAAAAGAGCAATTGCATATTGAGAAAACATCCCAGTCAAATCCATAAGTCCAAATGTCCAATACTAGTCCATAAATTCCTCTTTAGATTCATGTGGCGCATGCAATGATGCCAAATGCAGGAAGATCATAGGCCAATGAGAAAAAAAGTAATGTGGGTCCAATGGCGATGGAAGCATCTCCAGGGTTCTGGCTGATATTAGCATGGCTCCATGTGGCTTGTCAACAGGAAGGTGTAACAAAGAAAAAGTGTGTCTTGCCTGCAGGAAGAAATGGAAGTTTCCAGAATCTTCATGAGAAAGGCCAAGCACACACGGAGGTATCAGGCTGTGACCTGATTGACAGACCCCATCCATTCACTCTTAATATCCTCACATGGACATGAGATTATGTAACTACCAAATTCTCCTTCATGTACTCCAAAATCTAGGACTATTTGCTTAGCATACATAATAAATTAGTATGGTGAAAGAACACAACCCTAATGCACACCTTTCCTGATTTTATATCAAATAGCATTTAAATACCACCATAAAATCTTAACAATCTATGGATAACATTGCAAAGAAAGAGAATTCCAGAACAATGCATTGTGCTCATGCAGAACCTGTCAATGGACCAAGAGGCAATGACTCAATAGACAAGGGGTTATTGCTTGGTTTAAAGTCAGGAAAGGTGTACATCAAGTTGTCATTTTCTACTATACTTATTCAATATATATTCTGAGCAAATCATGTGAGAAACTAGACAATATGAAGAAAAACACAAGGTCAAGATAGTGGATTTTTTGTTATTAGGTACTGTCAAAGTTGATTCATAGTGACACAATGCAGAGCAGAAGACACACTAACTTGTCTTGTACCATTCCCACAATAGATGCCATGTTTGCGCCCACTGTTGCAGTTATTGTGTGAATCCTCAGAAAGTGCCTTTCTCTTTTTCATGCCTGCTGTCCACTTCAAGGACTGGTCCTTTCTGATAACATGTCCAAACTATGTGACACAAGGCCCTGCTGTCCTCACTTTTAAGGAGCGTTCTGCCCATACTTCTCCTGAATAAGAACGATTTGTTGTTTTAGAAGTCTATATTGAAGGCAGCAGTCAGCATTATATTTGGGGGAAGACTTATTAACAATCTGCAATATGCAGATGACACAACATTGCTGCTAGAAATGAAGAGGACTTGAGCCATTTTATGATGAAAATCAAAGACTGCATCCTTCTATATAGATTACAACTCAATGCAAAATATAAAATCAATCCTTACAGTTGTCAGGTGCCCTGGAGTTGGCTCAAGTCCATAGCGACCCTATGCAAAACAGAACAAACCCCTGCACAACCCGGCCCCATCCTCACAGTTAATCCTTTCCCAGAGTCCTTTGATGCAGCTACAGTGCCCATCCGTCACATCAAGGGGTGTCTTCTTTATCACCGGCCATCCATTTGACCAAACGTGATGTCATTCCCTGGGGGTTCATCTCTCCTGACATTATGTCCAAAATACGTAAGATGAAATCTTACCATCCTTGCCTCTAAGGAGCACTCTGCCCTTACTTCTTCTAATACATATCCATTTTCCCTTTTAGCAGTGCATGGTACTTTCAATGTTCTTCTCCAGCACCATGATTCAAATGAATCAATTCTGCTATGGTCTTCTTTATTCCATGCCCAACTGTCACATGCATACGATGCAATGACGAATACCATGGCTTGGGTCAGGCGCACCTTAGTCAGTCCTCAAAGGAACATCTTTGCTTGTGCAGCAATTTTATACAATGCAATATAACTTTGGTGAAAGTTCCACTGAAACCTGTCCACTTGACATGAATTCAGTGACATGAATTTCAGCATCACAGTATCACATAAGCCACCACAGTACAACAAACTGACAGATATGATAAGCTGTGGGAAGACATCAAGACCATCATTCAAAAGGAAAGCAGATCATTAGAAACACAGAAAAGAAAAGATCAATCTGGATGAGCATTGGTTGCGGATCCAAATAAGACAAAATTCTTGACAACTTCAACTTTTTCCCCATCTATCACTATGTTACCTTTGGTCCTGTTGTGAGGATTTTTGTCTTCTTTACATTGTGTGGCAATTCACACTGAAGGCATTGATCTTGGATCTTCAGCAGCAAGTGCTTCATTTCCTCCTCACTATCAGCAAGCAAGGTTGCTCATCTGCATACCTAAGGTTGTTCATAAGCCTTCCTCCATTCCTGATGCTGCAATTTTCTTCATATAATCCAAATTCTCTGATAATTTACTCAGCATATAGATTGAAAAAGTATGGCAAGAGGATACAACCCTGATGCAAAATTTTCCTGATTTTAAACCATTCAGTATTTCCTTTTTCTGTTCCCGCACCTGCCTCTTAATCCTTGTACAAGTTCCTAATGAGCACGGGAAGTGTTCTGGAATTCCCATTCTTCTCAAGGTCATCTGTAGTTTCTTATGGTCCACACAGTCGAATGCCTTGGCATAGTCAATGAGACACAAGTAAACATCTTTCTGTATTCTCTGCTTTCAGCCAGGATCCATCTGACATCAGCAATGACATCTCTTGTTCCATGCCCTCTTCTGAATCCGCTCTGAGTTTCTAGCAGTTCCCTGCTGCAACAGTTGTTGGATGATCTCAAGCAAAAATGTACTGGTGTGTGATATCAGTGCTACTGTTCTATAGTTGGAGCATTCTGTTGCATCATCTTTCTTTGGAATGGGCACAATCAGTTAGCCAGGTAGCTGTCTTCCAAATTTTCTAGCATATATAAGTGAGTATTTATAGTGCTCCTTCAGCTTTCTGAGACATTTCAATCAGTATTCCATCAACTCTAGAGCCTTTTTTTTTTTTGCTAATGTGTTCAGTGTAGTGTGAACTTCTTCATTCAGAACCATTGGTCCTTGTTCATGTGCTGCCTCCTGAAGTGATGCACTGTCAACTAGTGCTTTTTGGTAAAGTAACTATATTCTTTCCATTTTCTCTTGATGCATCCTACCTCAATATTTTGCCTATAGAATTTTTCAAAATTGCAATTTTAGGTTTGAACTTTTTTATTTCCTTCAGTTTCAGATATTCTGTGTTCTTTCCTTTGGGTTTTTAATTACTTGCACATTCATTATAATATTTGGCTTTGTCTTCCCAAGCTGCCCCTTAAAAGCTTCTTGCCTTCATCCTGTCTTCCATTTGCTTTAGTTACACTAAAATTAATAACAAGATGCAAAGTCCCTACTGATATCCAATTTGATCTTTTCTTTCTTTTATGTTTTTAATTATCTTTTGCTTTCTTTGTGAATGATGGTCTTGATGTCCTCCCACAGCTTATCAGATCTGTCAATTTGTCACTCTGTGGTGGCTTGTATGGTATTATGATGCTGGAATCTATGTCACTGGTATCTCAAATGCCAGTAGAGTTACCCAAAGAGAACAGGTTTCAGCAGAACTTTCAGATTAAGAACAGATTATGAAGAAGGACTCAGCTCCCCACTTCAGAGGAAGAATCTGCTGAAAACCTTATGCATAACTTTGAAGCATTTTCAAATACAGAAAACCAAAACAAGGGAAGCAGAACATTGACTAAGATACTCCAGAAGATGGGCCTCTCAGGTTAGGGGACATTTAAAATGTGACTGAAGAGCAGCTGATTTCTTAGAAGACAGTCAACCCTGGTGATATGAGTCCAGTAAAGCCAGTGGGATATTTGGGGGTCTTCATTTTCTGATGGGGCACAAAATGAGGTAAAGAGGAACAACTACAAAAATCTTCTAGGGATTGAAACTTGGAATGTGTGAAGTATGAATAAAGGGAAATTGCAAGTGGTCAAAAATTAAATGGAACACATGAAATCAATATGCTACGCATTAGTGAGCTAAAACAGACTGGTATTGGCCATTTTGAATTAAAATCATATAATCTACTATTCCAGGAATATCACAATCAAGAGAAATGGTGTAACATTCATTGTCAGAAAGGGTTGTGCTAAACCTAACCCTAATTACAGTGCAATCTGTGATCAGATTCTATCTATCTGCCTTCAGTGAGATCCAATCAATAAAACTACAATTCAAATTTATGCACCAATTCCAAAAGTTAATGATGAAGAAACTGAAGAACTCTACCAATGACTTCAGTTGGAAATGTATCCAAAAGGCAATCAAGATGCACTAATGGTGATTGGTGACTGGAATAAAAAAAATTGGAAACCAAGAGGAAAATAGACTTGGTGTTAGACATGAAGCCAGAGACCACATGATAGCATTTTGCAAAACCAACTTGTTCATAGAAAATACCTTTCTCAACAACACATGGAATTCCCCAGATGGAATACGTAGAAGTGAAATTGACTACAGATATGAGAAGATGGGATGGAACAGCTCGGCATCAGCAGCTAAAAACAGACTGGGGATTACCCCACCAATTGTTGGAACATGTGTGAGGTCAGGATAAAGATGAAGAGAAGTAAACAAGTTCTCAGAAGCCAAAAAATGACCTTAAATTTGTCCCACCTGAATTTCCAGAACATCTCAAAACAGATTTGATGTACTCAACACTAATGAAAGAGCATCTGAGTGGTCAGAGTAAAGGTTGACATTGTGAAGGATTTCGTTTTCCTTGGATCCACAGTTGGTGTTCATGGCGGCAGCAGTTAGTGAATCAAACGAAGTATACAGTGGGTAAATCAGCTGCCAAAAGCCTCTTTTACATTTTTTTTACACAAGACCTCTGTTAAATTGTTAAAGAATAAGCATGTCATTTTGTCGACTAATATACACCTGCCCAAATTTTTTTTTTAATTTCTGAGTTTATTGGATCATCTTTATTTGAAATTGGTACAAATATGGGCCTTTGTAGGCCAGGTTAACTGTCGTCTAATTTTGGGGTCATAAATATGTGATCATTTCTAGCACTACCAACATTGCAAAAACATCTCAAATGGTAGTCTATCAATTCCTGAAGCTCTGTTTTTCACCAATTCCTTCAGGGCCGCTTGAACTTTTTCTCTTAAATCCCATTGATTCCTGATCATCCTACCTCCAGAAATGACCAACCATTGACCAATTCTTGTTTTACATAGACAACCCTTCCTCCTATATAATCTCACACCGTGGTGGTTGTTAGCTGCCATTCGGTCAGCCCCGACTCATAAGCAATCTGTGTACAACAGAACAAACCTTTACCCAATCTACACCATCCTCACAACCATTGCTTTGTTTATTAGTCATAGGACTCGGAAATCTTAATTAGCATACTTTGAAAACTGCACTGTAGGAATTTATTTTGAAACTGTACAGCACCAAATTTAATGAGAAAGATCTAAACTCCAAATGAGGTATCCAATTTTCTGACCCTACCCACCAATATAGAACATATAGAATAAATGAATTCGCTCAGTGAATTCTGACTTCAACTTAAAAAAAATGCCATGAGTTGCTTCTAACTCATAATGAATGACCCTATAGGACAAAGTAGAACAGTTCTATAGGGTTTTCAATGATATAATCCTAACAGAAATATATTGCCACATCAAGTGGCTGGGTGGGTTTGAACTGTCAACAGTTCAGATAGCAGCTGAGCACTTCATCGCTGTGCCACTAGGGTGTCTCATTTCAATATTCCAAATAGAGTACTTAATGTAGAAACTGTCCATGTGATCTCCGTCAGGATTCCTAGCCTCTACTACCTCAATGTCCTCATCTGTAAAAATATCCACTTACTTAATAAAAAGACATTCTGCCTAAGGACTTTTACTATTTGCAAAGCACTTTATTATATGATTTAATATGTGTTATTTATCTATACACAGGGATAATTAACCAGAAAGATAGATATATGAAATTATACTTTGTTAATTTCTTTTAAAACTGTAAGTATAAAAGATTATTGTTATTAATAGTTGTGAAAAAATTGAGAAAATGAATTTATAATCATAACATTTTAGGAATTTGTAACACCAAAATATTCCCATAATTGCTAAATACTAGTGAAGTTTGAGTGGCTAGTGGTAAGGAAGCAAAACCTATTCTCTATCAAGTAATCTCTGAATATTTTAACTATTTACCAAGGGACTCTCACTGACGTGATTATACTATTTACAAGAGAATATTACAATATTCTAATCATGATTGAAATAGCATAAAAATATACCATTATATTTCTTCAACATCTACATGACATACCTTTTCTCTTTTCTCTGTATCTTAAAGGAAACTTTTTCTTAAAAGACATTCCTGAATTGTCTTCCTGAAATAGAAACCACCAGTGTTAGCAACTGATACTCCTCTGAACAAGAGCCCTTGGGATTAGAATAAATCAGATACAATTGGATCCTGAGAAATAAGATTTGTGACAAAGGTTAATCCACTGACAACATCAATGCACCCAAGAAGGATTGCCAACATGTGATAGGCAGTGCTGGAAAGCCTTTGCCCCCTTCATGGTCAAGGCAAGAGTCAATCGCATTCAGACCCTTCTGGGAACCTTGATCAATGAAGCTCATGGGACCACTGTTGCCCAAACAAGCATCCCTAGTCTGACCTCAGAATCCAGACCCACCTGCCAGACTCTGAAACCAGTGCATTCCATGGGGCCAAGTTGGAGATCGAGACATGAAAACATAGTTCATGTGAATTCCATGAGTCACTCCAAGTTTTCTACCACTATCCTGTCCTCAGAAAGGTTGTCTGTATCAAAAATAACACAAAAGTGGCATAGCTCTAGTTTGAAATGTAGAAAACTGACCAGAGCATCACTCCCACCCTACTAACAAGAAAGAAAAAAAACCAGAAAACCTATTGGAGAGTTTCAGTAACAAGTTTATCAACTAGCCTAAAATAAAGGAAAGACAGACTCCCACGGCTGTTCGCAATGGCTTGTGTGCAGAGAAAGACTGGTGTACAAATGGGTAAAACGTGTGATGTGTGAGGGCAGTGCGAGAGAATAGAGTCACTGATTAATGTAGACCCGAGGACTGGTCACGTCCATTCCCAGGCTCTTTTGCACAGAGCTCACTGTGTGGCCACAGGAAAGGCCAGGAACACGGCAGGGGACAAAACAAAGTCTCCTTGTGAGGTCAGCTGGGAAGGGGAGCAACCAGTGCTAGAGGAGAAGCAAGAGCCCTACCCTGTCCCTCTAACATGGGGCCTAGAACTCTGGTACCCAGAGAGTCCTAATGAAGACCCCTTGCAGGTAGAAAAGCAATTAGAAGACTTCTCCCTCTGGCGGCAGAAAACAGTTCTTGACCCAGACCACCAATATATATATAACCACTAAGGAAAAGGCAGAATCACTAAGAAATTCCTATTCCCCAAGGCCCAGGAACATAGAGCTTGCCTGAACTTAAGGCTCAAGCTTAGAAAAGGGGAACTCAGCCCCCAGCCTCCACATATCGTCTACCAAAAAACAGGTAACAGGTATCGGAAGTTGGTGGCTGGAAGAGAGAGAAGAGCTTGGGGGAAAGCTGCTCTCAAGGGCAGCTAGAAAGCATAAAGCTGAAAGTAGAACAATAATATAAAACCAAAAATCTTAACCCATTTCTTACACTAATTCTGGGTACTATTTGAGGAATTTGAAGCTGGTGGTATATTGAACACTGAACTAAATTCTCCATAGATTTATTCAAGTGTCCTAAATAAGGGAGTAGCAGAAGATGCACAACTTTCAGAGCTAAATCCTATTCAAAACTTAGTTCTTTGAAAAAGTCAATAAAAATAATACGTTTTCAGCTATGCTCATGGAGACATCCCTGAGGAAAAGCCACATGGACGAACTCCTAGGTGCTGGAGAAGGCGCATGGAGACCCCTGCCAGCCCTGAGATGCTTACACCACCACTGGATTCAAAGACTTTCTACCCACTGGCCTGTGATCCTCCTGCAGTCAGCGTCATTGTGTGTGTTTTGTGAGTTTGAGTAGGACTTGTAGATCAGTGACAGACATATGGGCTAAGTAGGACTTCTGGGCTTGGATTGGATGGAGTTGGGATGCTTTCTGAATGTACACTTATCCTTTATATATATATAACTCTCTCTTATACATACATGAGTTTCTGTGGATGTGTTTCCCTAGTTTACCCAGACTAACACACCCACCAAAACGACAAAACAAAATTACTCAAATTAAATAAAGTCAGTATTAAAAGAAGACATGCCTTACAGGAAGAAAAAAACTTACTAGACAATGTTATGAACAATTGTATGTTAGTAAACTAAATATGAAATGAACAATCTCTGACAAAAGCACTAACTGAAGGAACCCATGCAATAAAAAATAGAAAATCTTGTTGAGATTTTTCCTTCTTCTAGTTGAACAAGGAAGGAGACTGAATTAGTAATAAAAAAACATCACCCTTTCTCATAGCCCTGGATTGCTGGAAAGAAGATCAATGTACAACAATCAATTTTATTGCGGTACACTAGCAACAGAACAGCATGAAAATCAAAATTAAACTAATTCTTGTAAAAATGAGTAAAAAACAATAATAAAGTGCTAGGAAAATAATTGACAATTATCAGGGGGGCTGAAGGGAGATGCCAGATTATGCAAGATATGACAAAATAATAATTTATAAATTATCAAGGGCTCATGAGGGGGAAGCGAGGAGGGAGGGGGAAAAAGAAGACTTGATGCAAAGGGCTTAAGTGGAGAGCAAATGCTTTAAAAATGATTAGGGCAAAGAATGTACAGATGTGCTTTATACAATTGATGTATGTACATGTATGGATTGTGATAAGATGATAAGAGTTGTGTGAGTCCCTAATAAAATGCTAAAAAAATAAAAGACAAAGTCTAGCAGGAAAAAATTTCATTTTCCCAGGTTAAAAAAAAGAAGCAAACAGTTAATTAAATTATAAAAAAATGAAAATATTTTAAATCTAAATAAGTTGAAAGGCACTTATTAACAATTTAATATTGTTGGGGTTTTTTTAATCATTGTATTTGGAGCTTGTACAACTCTTACCACAATCCACACATACATCCACTGTATCAAGCACATTTGTACATTCGTTGCCATCATCATTCTCAAAACATTTGCTTTGTGCTTGAACCCTTGGTATCAGCTCTTCATTTTTTCTCTCCCTCCCCAATCCCCCCTCCCTCATGAACCCTTGATAGTTTATAAATTATTATTTTGCCATATCTTGTCCTGTCTGACTTCTCCCTTCACCTGCTTTTCTGTTGTCCATCACCCAGGGAAGAGATTATATGTAGATCCTTGCAATCTGTTGCCCCTTCCCACCCCACCCTCCCTCAAACCTCCCAGTATCGCTACTCTCACCACTGGTCCTGAAGGGATCATCCACCCTGGATTCCTGTGTTTCCAGTTCCTGTCTGTACCAGTGTACATCCTCTGATCTATCCAGATTTGTAAGGTAGAATTGGGATTATGATAGTTGGGGGGTATGGGTTGGGGAAGGAAGCATTGAGGAGCTAGAGGAAAGTTGTATGTTTCATTATTGTGACACTGCACCCTGACTGACTTGTCTCCTCCCCATAACCCTTCTGTAAGAGGATGTCCACTTGCGCACAGATGGGTCTTGGGTCCTCAATCTGCACTCCCCCTCATTCAAAATGATTTGATTTTTTTGTTCTTTGATGCCTAATACCTGATCCCTTCAACAACGCATGATCACACAGGCTGGTGTAGTTCTTCCATGTGGGCTTTATTGCTTCTGAGCTAGATGGCCACTTGCTTACATTCAAGCCTTTAAGACTCCAGATGCTGTGTCTTATGATAGCTGAGCACCATCAGCTTTCTTCACCACATTTGCTTATGCACTCATTTGTCTTCAGCGATCATATCAGGGAGGTGAGCATGAGCATGCAATGATATGAGTTTTTGTTCTTTGATGCCTGATAACTGATCCCTTTGGCACCTCATGATCACACAGGCTGGTGTGCTTCTTCTATGTGGGCTTTGTTGCTTCTCAGTTAGATGCCACTTGTTTGCCTTCAAGTCTTTAAGACCCTAGATGCTATGTATTTTAATAACCGGGCACCATCACCTTTCTTCACCACATTTGCTTATACACCCATTGTCTTCAGCAATCGTCTCTGGAAGGTGAGCATCATGGAATGTCAGTTTAATAGAACAAAGTGTTCTTGCACTGAGGGAGTACTTGAGTGGGGCCCAATGTCCATCTGCTACCTTAATACTAAACCTATTAATATATGCACATAAATCTATTTCCCCATCCTCATATATAAATATATTTACATATTTACATGTATTTATTTAGACCTCTATAAATGCCCTTTGCCTCCTACTTCTTTCCTCTATTTTCTTTTACTTCCCCCTTGTCCCACTATCATGCTCAGTCTTCATTTGGGTTTCAGTAATTCCTCTCAGTTACATTACCCTTGATGATTTAATATTGTTAAGGTGACAAAACTCTCCAAATTGACCTATATATATTCAATGTAATCCCTACCAAATTCTAGCAGTCATTTTGGAACATATTTAAATATTCATCCTAAAATTCTTATTATTCAGCCCTAAAAAGAATAAAGTATTAATATGTGATGCAACAACTATGAACCAGAAAACCATGTACTAAATTAAAGAAGCCAATCACAAAAGGTCACATATATGATTTCATTTACATGAAACATTCATAGAAACAAATCCTTAGAAAGTGAAAGTAGATCAGTAGTCTCCAGGATGTAGTATGAGACTCTTTCTGGGGTATGACAATATTCTAAAATTATAGAGTGGTGACTATTGCCTAATTCTGTGAAAACACTAAAATATACTGAATTTTGTACTTTAAAATAGTCCATTTTTTTCTAAAATTGATTGTAGTGAGGAGTTCACAACTCTTTTTATAATATATGATTATCTCCATAATTATTTAAGAAAGATTTTGTTTTTAATATCATTCTTCAATAAAGAGACTAGGAAATTCTTTTGATAAATGATAGATTCTAGGAATGAAACAGAAAATATACAGGTGAGCTTGGAGCATCTTCTAAGATTAAAAAATGAAGACATACATAAAAAAATAATAAGATGAGAACATTCAAAGAAATATAGAAGTCAAACAGAAAGACTTGCAAATGATCAAAACTTGAACAATTTCGATAAAATTATTATGTATCATTGGTTAGATATAACCAACATTTAAAATAAATATATGAGTCAGTTTGATGTAAACATGACTGAATAAATGATCGATAAGAAATAAATTTTTCTATCAAAGAATATGGGTAAATAATCCCTCCTTCTGGAAGTGGAGCTTAATTTTCCATTGTGAAGGGCAGCTTTATTACTTCGTTCCAAAGAATAGGGCAGATAAATAAATAAATGTACAGTGAAACCACCTAGTAAGTCTTACTTAAGCAAGTGATGAACTTTAAGTTCATAAAGGGATGCCGTGTGTCCAGTCACATCATGCAACAAGATGAGCACTTGCCCTCTGTTACATTCTAAACCTCCTTAATTCCCATCTCCAATGAGAAAGTCATTAGTCAAGCCCAGATTAGGAAACATTTTAAGGGAGCAGCATTCTTCTAATATCAAAGTAATTATAAATAAAGACATAAGTAAATAAAACTATAAATTAATATTTTTAAACATGGGCACAACTATTTTAATCAGATCACTACCAAATTGAATCCAATGATATAGATAAAAGATAAGTGTGAGTAAAAAAGACAATTATGAGTAAATGGATTTATCCGTGGAATAAACTATGGTTCACTCTTTGTAATCCATTAATGCAATTTACTATCTAAAGAGTCTTTTAAAAAAAGATTGTGTTTTTATTTCAGTAGATGGAGGAAAGCCATCTGAAAACTTCAGCATTCATTCATGGCAGAATTCTCAGAAAAGTGGGACTACAAGGCAATTTCCTTGATCTGATAAATATCATTCACAAGTACACACACAGTGTACACCCACACACAATTAACCTCATCCGTATTGGTGAGCATCTGACTATATTCCCTTTAAAATCAGGTAACAAACAAAGCTTCTGCCAAAACTCCTATCCAACAGCAGAGGTGCTCTGAGCAGTGGTGGCAGGTGGTTAAGTTGAAGTGCTGATCAAAAAGTTTAATGTTCAAAAGCAACCATTGCTTTGTGGGAGAGTAATGAGGTAATCTGCTTTTGTAAAGATGGAAACTTTGTGGGGCACGTTGACTCCGTTTCAAAGAGATGCTTTGAGTCAAGAACACCACCAAGCATTTTTACACTGTCTGTGATCACCATCTGCAAGTGCTGTTTTAGGTTTTGACTGTTATGTGGTATTATTTATCAGGTTATTTTCTGTCTGAGAACACTCAAATGCTCCCCCTGTAGATTAATGGGAATTGCTCCCTCACTTTATGAAGGGTTTCTATAGAAATAATCGACTTTCAGATAGTAAGCGTGATCTGTAATTCATACCCATTATTGTTAACATGTAGATTCTTCCCAAATTGATCTGCACATTAATACAATCCAAATCAATTTCAGAAGAACTTTTTGCAGAAATCAACCAACTGATTCTACTATTTATTTAGAAGGGGGAATCATCTAGCATGACCTAAAACAATGGGTTTTTTTTAAAAGAGTCAAGTTGAAGACCTCATACAAACTAATTTCAAAGATCTACTATAAAGGTACTATGATTGAGAAAGTTTGGCATTGGCAAAAAGGAAGACACATAGAATAAAGAAAGAATTCAGACACTGGCTACGTGTATGGTTGATTAATAAACAATTAAAAAGCTATATGGGAAAAAAGAAAACTCGTGGCAATTATTGCACCAAAGACAAGCATTAATTAACAAAAAATAAAATGTGCTAGACAGAAATGGGTAAAAATCTTTTAGCCTTTGGGTTAGGCCTAAACGACAGAAAATGACATACGACAGAAAATCACAAGCCACGAAGGGGGATACATGATAAACTGGACATCATCAAAATTTAAAGCTGCTGCTTTTCAAAGTACTATGAAAAAGCAACCAAGTTTGGGGAGAAGATATTTTCAAGATCACATGTCTAATTAAAAGGCTCCTTTTAATTAAATTTTTAATTAAATTTTAATTAAAAATTTCATTTTCCCATGAACTTTTTGAAGCTCCTTCATATTTTATGCACAGAATGAGCTCTCAAAACAAATAATAATAGCCCCCACCAAAATAGAATGGAAACACATTTGAACAGACACTTCTCCAAATAAGCACATGAAAAGATGTTCACTAACATTAGTTCTTCAGGAAACAGAAGATAAAATGTGGTGCCACTGCAAAAGATTAAAATAATTTTTTTAAAGCCTGGCAAGAAAACTTACTGTCTAAGCAGTAAATCAATTGGCACCTCATACACTGGTGCTGGGATAGAGATGTTATACAATTGTTTAGAAAGATTTGTTAGTTCCTTAAAAGTTAAATATACACTAATACATGACCCACAAACTCAACTACAGCGTAGGGGTGCCACAATGAATGCATGATTTTTTTTATAGTAGCTTGATTCAAAATTGGTCCAAACTGGAAATGATCCAAATATTCTTCAGCTGCTGAAAGAATAATCACACTGTATTCTATTCATTAAATGAAATAAGACTGGGCAGTTAAAAGGTACAGACCGTTGGCATGTACAGCCAGATGGATGAATCTCAGCTACATTTGGTAAGGGAAAGAAGGCAGAATCAAATGACTGCATACTATATGATTGCATGCAAAAACATAAGATTAAAAACCAGAGCAGTGGCTACCAGCTCATGGGAGCGGGAGTAAGGAAAAATGGTACACTACAAGGGACATGGGGAGCTTGGAGGGAGTGGATGCTCTATATCTTTATGAAGAAAAAAATTGCAAGATAATATACTCTGGAACTAGCCTATGAAAAGCAGTTCCTGGAACAGACACTAAGTCTGCATAAAACTACCACAACTATAGTCAACTAGAATAACCACGAGGAAAGAGCAGCATGTGAACAGAATTCACCAGGAGCACTAGAGCGGCGCTCCGTTTATCTGGAAGCGACAATGCCTAGAGGCATCCTTTACACATAGCATCGCTAAAAGCTAGAGATAGGTTTTTTAAATTAAAAAATGGACATGTTGAACGTTCTGCACAGTGTCATAGGAGAGCCCTAAGCTCCTCGTGCAGGCCCTAGTAACAAAATTCTAACAAGTTTTGTTCTCTGACTTCCCTCCTTGCCAAAGAACAGAAGCCATGTGTTAGACAGGTGTGAGGGCACTGCTAGAAGCACTCTGATTACAAGAAGTGGCTTCTAAGTATAGTAATGAGAAAGGACGGAGGAAGACTATAAAACGCCAACAAGAGAATTAAACAGCACAGCAGGTTAGAGCCATTTTGCAACGAGCACAACTCTACGTGTCTCAGTCTGCTCTGAAAACATCACACAACACAGCAAAGAGACTTGCTATGTGCAAAACAATGATTAAATTATCAGGAAACAAATTTAAAGAAATTCAAGGTATTGTGGTTTAACCAGGGATACTACATGTATAAAGAATATCCATGTTTGCAAAACACATCATTTTGTAAAAATATGGGGCAAAATGAAGCATTACAATATTTGCATTTTTATTAAACTATTATCACTTAAATATTTTAGATTGACACAAAGTGTCATTAAAAACTTGTGATACACAATTTATAAATCCTTATCACCATCTCTACAATTAAACACTAACAACTTAGTTGCAGCCACCTAGTCATTACCTTTAAAATATCTTTAAATACTGTATTTAGCTCTCTATAACTACCCTTTGCCTCCCAGTTCTTTCCTGTATTTCTTTGTACTTTCCTCTTGTCCCACTATCATGATCAGCTTTCATTTGGGTTTTAGGAATTCCTCTTGGTTTCATTGCCCTTGATGCAGCCCTGCCTGACCTCTTATACTCTCCTTGCCACTGATTTTAGATCACTTGTTGTTCCCTTGTCCCTGGGTTTGTTAACACCCACTTCCTTTCCCCTGCCTCTCTTTCTCCATGTCCCCCGAAATTCCATCCCATTGTTCTCTCTTCTGGCTTGTTTATCCCACCTATCCCTTTCAGGTAGACATGCAGCAACAACAATATGTACCATCACAAGACTGAGTACAACAAAGCAACAATAGAAAGTAAAATAGCTACAACAACAGCACACAAAAAACTATAAATAGTTCAGGTTCTATTTTTGGTCCTTCACGAGTGCTTTCCAGTTGAGTCTGATGGCGTACCATGCCTTGGCCCCACATCTATCCCTGGGAACTGCATGGCTCCACTCCCCTAGCTCCTCTGCTGCATGCACCCAGAGGCTGGCTTTGGAGTAATGAGCTCAGGGCGGGCACAATTCCCACCATGTGTCTCTAGTGTTGTCCCCAATGGTGCTATGGGTCAATGAGGAATGCTGTGTCCCATAGTTAGGCCGGCCCTGTGGTTGTCTCTGTGCATTGCTGCTCTTAGCATATACAGATACAAATAAATTTATATATGATGAAGGGGAACTAGATCTAAGTACATATATTTTGGGGTTTAGTATTAAGGAAACAGATGGACAGTGGGCCCCTGCGCAAGTACTTCCTCAACACAAGAACACTTTGTTCTAATAATTCGGCAATCTGAGATGCTCACCTTCCTGGCACAATCACTGAAGACAATGGGTGCACAAGTAAATGTGGTGAAGAAAGCTTATAGCATCATGTATAGCATCAAGTAAATGTGGTGAAGAAAAATTATAACGTCATGAATGAGCGGGGGTGTGGAATGGGGACCCAGGGCCCATCTGTGAGAAATTAGACATCACCTTGCAGAAGGGCTGTGGAGAGTAGATGAGCCAGTCAGGGTGCAGTATAGCAATGATGAAGAATAACAATTTTCCCCTAGTTCTTAAATGCTTCCTCCCCCCATCCCCACCCCCCACCCCACTCTCTTGATCCCAATTCTACCTTACAAATTTGGCTGGACCAGAGGATGTATACTTGTACAAATAGGAACTGCAAACACAGGGAATCCTGGACAGATGAACCCCTCAGGACCAGTGGTGACAGTGGCGATACTGGGAAAGTGGAGGGAAGGTGAGGGAGAAAGGGGGAACAGAGTACAAGGATCTACATATAACCTCCTCCCTGGGGGACGGACAGCAGAGAAGTGGGTGAAGGGTGACGTTTGATGGTGCAAGATATGACAAAATAATAATAATTTTTAAATTATCAAGGGTTCATGGAGAAGGCAGGTGAAGGGGGGAGGGTAAAAATGAGGAGCTGATACCAAGGGTTCAAGTAGAAACCAAATGTTTTAAGAATGATGATGGCAACATATGTACAAATGTGCTTGACACAATGGATCGATTTGTGAAGAGTTGTATGAGCCCCCAATAAAATGATTTTTTTAAAAAGAAGGCAAGGGGTCAAGGAAATAGGAGGAATGGCTAAGTAAGTCTGAGTGGCAATGGGGAGAGTTCTGACACATGGGATATAATCAATGTTATACCAATTTCTATACAGATTGTCGAATGAAAAACTAACTTGCTATGTAAACTTCCACCTAAAACACAACAAACCCTTTTTTTAAAATCATTAAATCATTTCCAAAACATTTCACAGAAGCACCGGGCTGGAAATATAGGCACTACAAGACACAGTCAATGTTTACGATGGTTTTAAGGGTCTGTGGCAGCTGCTACAAGGGACCACTGAAAAAGGCATCTTACTGTTCCCACAGCCACTGAAGAAAGGGATTTATCAAAACACCCACTCTGGACATATGATCACAAGGTGTTGTTGTTGTTGTTATTGTTCTTCTTATATGCCTTCCAGTTGGTTTCTGCTCACAGCCACCCTTCATACAACAAACTGAAACAGTCTATTTTCACAATAGGTATATTGGAGCTTTTTGTTGTAGCCACTGTGTAAAGCCATCTTGTCAAATGACTTCTTTACCATTGCCCTTCCACTTTACCAAGCATGATGTCCTTTTCCAGGGATAGATGTGAGATAATAAAATTGAAACTCTGCATTTTTTTTATTTACTGTGAATAAAGCTCTGATATTTTCTCCACCATGATGGTTCTCGTTCATGTTATCTAAAACCTATAGTAGCATGGAGGAATCCGAGTGGCTTAATGGTTAAGCTTTGGGCTGCTGGCCATAAAGTCAACAGTTCAGAATCAACAGCCAGCTCTGCAGGAGAATGACAGGGATTTCTACTCCTGTGTCTCAACAAGTCACTGGGAAGTTCTACAGAGAATCAGCATATAAACTCAATGGCAATGAGTTTGCCTTGGCTTTTGGTATGACAAAATGGGGAAAAAACTGCTCCCAGCATAAAGATCCCAGCATAAAGATATCATCTCTCCCTAAACTCATCCTTAATTTACTCTGACTGCATTAATGCCACTCCTGGATTCAATTGCCCATAATTTCTATTCTCTCTCCCCCACATCTGTTCTGGAATGAGCAAAGAATAAAAGAAATGGTGCTTGCCAATTTATGGATGTTATAGTAAAGTGTGGTGAAGAAACCAGATGGTGTCCAATCAGTACGAACAGCATCTGTGGTGTGAAAGCCGTGTCTTTAAAGAAACATCTATCTGAGTGAGACATCGACTAACTCCACATGGAAGCAGTACAACAGCCAGTACAATCCAAGGATTTTAAATAATAAAATCCCAGTGCTAAGAGTGAATGGTATCAGGCCTTAAATTGTGAACACCCAGTTTGCAGAAGGCTATGGATGACAGTTGTGTCTGTCCATAAGTTTTCAGTGGCTCATTTCTCAAAGGTGGACAGCCTATTCTTCATAATCTGCTCAGTCTGGAAGATCTCCTGACACCTGCTCACTTTGGATGACCCTGCTGCCATTTGAAATAGCGATGACAACTTCCAGCAGAACAGTCACACACAAGCCACCGCAGTAGGATAAACTGACAGACAAATGTGGTGACCGGCAAGTGGTGGGCATACTGCATGGTACAAAATCAAGAAGCGTGTGGCAAGATAACATCCTGTCATCATACTTGTTCAATCTGTATACTGAGCAAATCATCAGAATAATTGAATTACCCTATATACTCCCATATAAGCTAAGTTTTTCAGCACACTTCTAATGCAGTTTTTGTGGTAAAAATATGTGCCTTGGCTGACAGTTGGGTTGGCTTATACTCGAGTATATATGGTACATGAAGAAGAATGTGGTATCAGGATAAGATAAAGTCTTATTAACCACCTGAAATATGCAGATGACATAACTTTGCTTGTGGAAACTGAGGAGGACTTGAAGCACATGCTAATGAAGAACAAGGATTGTGGCCTTCAGTATGGATTGCAACTCAATGTAAAGAAGACCGAAATCCTCAGGACTGGACCAATAGGTGACATGATGATAAGTGAAGAATAGCTGGAGTTGTCGAGGATTTTCAAGGTCCACGTGTGGGTTTAGCCTCCGGTGAATCCCTTCCAATTATTAAGGTATGTGAATAGCCTGTAATCACACTTAGAGCACTGTAGTCGATTACGGCAGACATAGGTCAAAATGTAAGATCTTATCATTTGATCTCACTTGTGGCCCATTTTAAAGCTGATTCAATTTCTTCCGTTTTTGTTAAGTGAAGGGAAAATGCACGTGGATTAAGCCCCTGACGAATCCTCTCTAATTACGGACCAGAGATGTGCATACCTTCCTAACATGCAAAGTAGATTGGAAAGTGGATTTCAGATGCAGTTAGGTTAAAATTTACCACCCTATCATTTGATCTCCCTATCATTTAAATTTTCTCTCATGTTTAACATTTTAATATTTTTGCTTTCTTTTCCATTGACGTTTTATGTTTAATGTTGCTCTTCTTGTTAGTTTTTGTTGTTTGTCTAATGTTTTTCTGCATATGAAATGTAGGGTAGGTAAATTGATAGAAAAACTAACTGGATAATGGTTCCTTGGGGGTATAGCAGGGGAGGTTAGGAGGGAAATGGGGAGCTAATAATGATGAGTACAAGCGTGAAGAAAATATTCTAAAACTGATTGTGCTGATGATTGTATGACTCTTCTTGATGTGATTGAACTATTGAATTGTATGATATGCAAATTAATGCCAACAAAACTACTGGAAAAAAAGGGATTAGAAAGAAAGATTTCATAGAGAGTAAATTTTTCCTCAACCTACATTAAACTTCTTCTAAGGAACCAGAATGGAGAAAAATATTATATTTAAATTTTTACTATATACACTACTTCTATTATAAGTGTAACCCTTGCATAGTACATTGAAATAATACTTAAATCATTAAAAATATATGTAAAAACCAAACTCATACTTTTAAGTCATATATGCATCCTTCTCTACAAAAAAGACTATTTTCACCAGAATAAATAAAATATTCTAAAACAAATTCATATTTTATACCAACATTATTTACATTAAAACTATGAAATTTCAGGAAATATTGCAGACAATTTCAAAGTGTGACCATCTGGAAAATCAAGTGCAAGCATGGTAATGACATAAAGTTCCTAGAAAATAAACCATTATCCTTTCATAGAGTTTCTGTTACCCTTACAGTTATCCTTACAGTTGATTAATGGCGCAAGTAGAAGGCAAGTGCTTTGAGGATGATGATGGCAACAAATGTGCATATGTGCTTGACACAATGGATGTATGTATGACTGTCATAATAATTGTATGAACCCCAATAAAATGAAAAACAATAAAGAAAATCAGAAACCAGAAAAGCAAAAGTGGTAAATAATAGACAAGGAGTTAAGTGAAATGGAAAATCTACATAGTGGAAGAAAAAAGGGAAAAAATAGTTCCTCTCTTAAAATGGAGAGCATGTTTTATCCCACAGAGTGAAAGAGAGAGAGAGAGACAGTCCTTTTTTAAAAATACCTATTTCCAGGAAGCATCAAACAGGAAACAATATATATCCTTTCCACTCTTGTTTTCCCATTACTCTATCAGTCACTCTTACAGACTACCCAGATGATGTAAAACAGGGTCTTAGACTCAATGAATTTTTATTTATATTAATTATATTAAATAACTAATTAATAAATGTTTAATGAATACCAAATGATTACAGCAAATCTTTATTAAAATATACTTATATTAGGACTAAGTTGGGCAAGATTTTAGAAATTACTGAACTCTTTAATGGATAAAGGCAGTTTCACACAAGAGTTTTGAGTCTTGAGGTTATGGCAGCATTTGAATACCGCAGAGTTTAGTCTGAACACAGCAGAATCTCTGTTAGGGAAAAATGTTAGATATCGCTATATTTTGGAGATCAAAGAGCTCATAGATATTGTTGGCATGGGTTTCATGAGAGGGAATTAGAGAAACAATAAAGGTTTTAAACACAACAGTGACACAATTAATCTGTTAAAGGTCTCAGCTACTAACCAAAAGATTTGAGGTTCCAGTTCATCCAGAAGTACCAGGTCACCAAAATATGTTTGGTGACCTGGGTCTCAAACACCAGCCACTGAAAACTCCATGGAGCGCAGTTTTCCTAGCACCCCTGGGTTCTCCGTGACTGTAATATGTGCAGGGCTACATAGACTTGGGATAACAGTGTGGGGGCACACATTGAATAACAGTGAATCTGTGAGCACTGAGAGAGAATATTCTATAAATCATTGGACTACTGACTTGAAATAGAGCATGAAGCAAAGGGAAAAGTAAAACCAAGACTCCTGCTGCCTTAGAGTCTAATTCACAAGTGGAACAAATCTGTCATTGGCACAGGTAAACAAGAATCCACCTGGTAGTTCTAGAACATATTTTTCTTGGAAAGGTTAAAGCAGTAGTTCATACAGATCATGAGGTAGAAACAGAAGGTTTTAAAAGAAGAACCTGGTGAAAACTGAACTCCTCAGCAGTTTCCTTAAAGAGATATAACTGGAAAGGTGCTTGGAAATAGAATGGAAAGACAAGACAACCTAAATCATTTTTGGACTCAGTCGTGTAAACGCATCTGTGAAGTGAAACAATAGAGAGAAGCATTGAGAGAGAACTGAATATGACTCTCTTTGCTTGGGGCTCAGACCGAGGTGAAAAGGCAAGCCAGTGAAAAGACAGAAACTGAATGAAGTTGCTTCCAGGGATTTCCAGGGAGAGAGCAAATGAAATGTATCAGTAAGAGGTGAATGATTATGAGATGAGCAAACATAGAGTACTGAGGGTAGAACCATGTTTCCAGGGACTAATGCAAAACAAAACCAATAAACAAACCACGCACATATGCACCCACACAGACCCTCACTGCCATTAAATCAATTTTGACTCATAGCAACCCTATAAGGACAGGGGAGAGCTGCCCCTGTGTGTTTCTCAGACTAAATTCTTACAGAAGTAGAAAGCCTCTTCTTTCTCCCAAGGAAAGACTGGTGACTTTGAACTGCTGACCTTGTGGTTAGCAGACCAATGCGTAACACATTGTGGAGTTATTAGCATGTAAACACTGAGAGAAACAGCAACCATAGCAACTGCCACATGAAATTATCCACAAAGCAAGTTATAATGAAATGTTTTCGGTTAATAAATGAGTATAGGCAAGGTATGTAGCTGTGTGTGCTGGAAATTCCAGGAACAACATTTCACAGATAATGTTTCTGCATCCCGGAGAGTACAACAAAAGTTCTAAGAAAGAGGTAAAGATTAATACTGATAGGAAGATGTAAGCACAGGGTCCCTCAAGGGATGAGGGGTTACATTTTAGAAAAGGGTGGGGAATAGGTTCATTTCTGAAAGAAGGACCAATCATTTCCCCTCTAGGACTTAACCCAGAAATCTAACTAGAAAGATGAATCTAACTAGAAAGATGAATCTAACTAGAAAGATGAATAGTCCCTGGACGGTTGAGCTAGCAGTCATACCACAGCTTTTCCAGGTATTTAAACCTTATATCTACATGGCTTTCATTCCAAGGTATAATATTTTATTTCCATGCCAGACATCTGTGCAATTACAAGCAACCATTGAAGAGTCACTTTAATGTACTCCTAGAATACTAGGGCTGGCTAATTACAGGTCAAAGGGATGGCATGACTAGAAGGAATAAATAGGGTCAGTCCTACAATGTATAGATTACGATACAGAAAAGATGACAGCACCCAAGTTAACACATTTGGAGAGATTATGAACACTGGAAAAAAGCCAAGCATGACTTTCTGAAGACCAAGTTGTATTAATCTGAACACATCACTGCAGATCCATTGGATGAAATGAAGTGTAGTACCATTCCTATATAAATTCTTTTGAGTTAATCTCAGATAGCATATCTGAGCAAGCAATTAGGGATATTGCGCTTAAAGAATATTATTATATTGATATAGGAAACAATTTGCTGAGATCAAATAGTTCATCCTGCCCTTTCATGGGCCAGCTTAATGTGCAATGAATTCTTAAAAGGAGTGATGTCCAATGTTTGCCAATTAAAGGGCACCACTGATTGCAGACTTTTGAATGCATTTAAGGAACTATTACCAAAAGTGGATACACCATGCACAAGTTGAAGTCAATACATAAAGACTAGAGTTATGAAACAGATTCAATTCAGTCTCAGGAGAAATGGCATATGAAGTTAGTGGATACTCTGTTCAGAAGCCAAATGATAATTTAACAGGGGAAGTTCAAGCTGTAGGTAGGTGGCTGAGCTCTGTAACATTGTGTTAACATTTTCACTGCTAGAGGAAAAACAAGACTGAGTAAAACTCCTGACATTTTAGCACAAATAAAGACAGTGTCACCAAACGGAACTTGAAGTCAGTGGTATTTAAAGTCACTGTATGCTTCAATGCAATGCATTTTCTATTATTTTTTTGTAATGAACTTGCCAGTTTTCCTTAAAATATCGCTTATGAATCAGTGAATATTATTAGTTTTACTAAATACTGGTATTGAGTGCATGTCTTTTAAATAGTCTGTAAGGAATCATAAATAAACACAACATGCCTGCTGAAAATCAGAGTATTCCAGTTGTCTCAGAATAAGCACTTAAGTGATTGAGTTGCCAGCTCAACTAGCCACTTTATTCATGGAACACTATTTAACATAAAGAATGAACAAAAAATAAAATATACCTAGTTGTTTCTGAAATTTGACAGAAATTTTCTTTTGGAAATAGGAGCCCCATAACTTCAAAGGAAACTAATAAGCATTTATGGTCTAAGAAAAAAATTGAGAATGAAAAAGCATATAGTATTTGTATGCATGAACTTTTCCATTTCCTAATACTAAAAGGCTTCTAAGTAATACTGTATTTCTAATATTATATTATTAAATGTATCAACATTTGTACAACCCAGTGAACCAATTTTCCAAAGGACCGAGGTATAACATCAAAGAAAATCCACAATTATCTGTGGCAAAAATCCCTTTAAATTATTCTTCTCTTTTCCAAGTATGTGTTTATTGGAGTCAAAATTACTTTGTCTCCTACATCAATCATAATAGCACATACTGGCGAGAATACAGGACCATTTGGAATAGCACAGCCAATATATTTTATCAGAGTGGCAGATACACCAGAGACAGTAGCATGGAGGGACAGTGCGGAGACTATGGGGAACTCTCCCCTCCTCTGGCCCAAGACTATGGGATTGTGAGACAGATTGACAGGTAGATTGGCTTCCTGGCCCATGGAGGCTGAGGAATGGAAAGAGACTTGGCTGCTGGCCAAGGAGTTGTGTTGCTGTGGATCACTGATTTACTATTTGCTGATCCTGACTGGTGGTAACCTATTAACTTCCCTAGTAACCCCCCTTAATTGTGGGGGTGAGGGAGTGGGGAGTACATATCAAAAAAGTGATGCAAAAGCAAATGTGAGAATTCAGTTGTCTTTTGTCAGTCATGAAATAAAGAGATTTGCAAAAATGTAAAATAATATCACTGCTCCATGATTCCAATTCTACCTTACAAATCTGGCTAGATCAGAGGATGTACACTGGTACAGATAGGAACTGGAAACACAGGGATTCCAGGACAGATGATCCCTTCGGTACCAGTGGTGGGAGTGGTGATTCAGGGAGCGTGGAGGGAAGATGGGATAGAAAGGGGAAACCGATCACAAGGATCTACATATAACCTCCTCCCTGGGGGACGGACAACAGAAAAGTGGGTGAAAGTATATGTCGTACAGTGTAAGATATGACAAAATAATAATAATGTATAAATCATTAAGGGTACATGAGGGAGAGGAGAACGGGGAGGGAGAGGAAAAATCAGGAGCTGATACCAAGGGGTCTAGTAGAAAGCAAATATTTGGGGATGATGAGGACAACAAATGTACAAATGTGCTTGACATACAATGGATGAATGTATGGATTGTGATAAGAGTTGTATGAGCCCCCAATAAAGCAATTTAAAATATCACTACTCACTGACATATCTGGTTTTGAAAAATATAGTTTTTTGGTAAAAATACTATCATTTGTACAAACGTGTAATTGACTTACCATTTTTTGATGATTTAAAAGCTAAATGTCTTTGCATGTATATTAATTCCTTGTACAATGAATATTGATAGATGTAGCCAACATAAATAAATTCTTTGGTGTCCTTGATAATATTTAAAAATATGGACAAAACTTGAAAGGAATAAGTTTGGGAAACATTGCTCTAAACATTTATCAAAATATATATAGAGTACCACTGAATTGATCTAGCATATTATAAAAGGAAAAAGCTTATACCTTCATTCTAATAGTATTAAAATTTATACATGAGCCCCACAAGGACCTACAATAAAAACAGCCACAATTCCCACACCTCATTTGCAGGGAGTATTTCTGAGCTTCGGTATGCTTTTTCTTCTTTTCACTGGAAAAAAAAAAAAAGCAGCTCCCAGGTCCACCTATTTAGGTGGCTTTTTATAGTTTTAATTTTTTAAGTCTAATTTCTATTTTAATTGTAGATATTAATACATCATAAGTAAGAAGAGGTGCATTGCCTGGAAAATATCATCTTAAATCGCCATTTCCCATAACCATAGTCTCTCCTTCCATGTGCTCGCAGCCTTTCAGGACAGCGCTTGGCTCTGAGGAGCAAAGCAATCTGGAGCTTGGAAGACAGCGTCCGTGTCTTTTTATGTCACACTGGGCACCTTGCACAGCTGAAGAGGCATGAAGACAATATGCCCTCGCTGGTTACCTGGAATTGGCTTAAAATATTTGTTGCACTACAAAAAATAACAAAAACTAAGAATTTCCAAACTAAGAGAGCCAAAGAGATGCTTGCATTTCCTTTTCCGTAATAATTTCTCCACGTGCTTCTGCATCAAAATTTTTAAGTTAACATTTATGCATGATAGTCTACTGTTGGACTGACCAGAGAGACAGCTGCTAGTTCCACACAGGTTTATCTCCACAGGTACATGAAAGTGGTGTTACATGTTTGCACAGCTGTGACAAGAGAACATTTAGCACTTCTTTCACTCCAACCTCAAATACACATATGATTCACTAAAATTCAAATGCATTCTGTGACCACACTATTTTTACCAATTTTGAAATATATTCTTGATTTTTATTTTGGTGCAAGGTGCACATTTTGTTTTTGATATTAAAACTTCAAATATTTTGTCCTGCTCATTCTATTTATGAACAGAAAATGAACATTTATTTATGGAATACATTTGCATGATCCCTTTCCTTAAGACACCAATGTAGAAAGACCTTAAAAGTGAATAAATTAATTCCTCAACTTGAATTATATCCTATGGCGTCGCTTGTGGAATCTTTATGCAATCGTAATGGCACATCTCAGGTCTGAGTTACAGCTCTAGTTCTCTCATCCTGACTTTCCCTTGGGGAAAGGCTGACAAGTTCAGAGAAGATATGTGGAATAAAGAAAAAAGGACTCCTGTACAATCTAATTTCATAATTCAAAGTGCCTGTGGACCTTCAAAGCCTCTTTCCTCCCATGATTCTGTTTTTTTTTCCTTCAAAACTACTCAAGGGAAATGATATTTTGCCTCCAAAGTATGACTATCAATCTCGGGTAACTAAATAATAAATTCACCTAAAAGTCCCTTCACAGAGTGTAGTGTAGCTAGCCAATACAGGTTTCTCAGAAAGCTTTCCCAGAAATGAAATATTGTAAGCACCACTTTTTTTAAGTCCAGAAATTATATTTATGACTATGTATATGGCAAATGTACCTAAACTCCAAGTTGTTACCTTACAGAAGCATTATAAATTAACTACGTTTTTATAATTAAGAGTAACTCATATGTATAAAGAATTATAGATAGCATCTCTGTAAGTCATGTGATTATGGTGGAAAGCCACATAAATACAAACAAATGCCTTCCTTTTGTGATACAATGGTTTTTGTTTCATTTGGTCACACTTTAATCATTATCTGTTAACCTGAGACTCACAAGCAGTGTGTTAAGACTGCCCCCTCCATAGAGAGAAATGGATTCAGTTATGCCAGTTGTGAGGAGCTAGATTCTACACCCACAGAATAAGACAGTCGAGCTGAGCTAAGAAGGTTCATTTCTCTTTTTTCTTTATGTCTTCTATCTCTGCTATCTAGGCATTACAAGTCAGATATATAAAGTTATATAAAGTGTTTTATTCTATTCTTATGTCTTGAAAGATATTGAGACTGACACCATCCAGTAGTTTTTAATTGAGTTGTTCACAGAAAACCCTCATTGCTATTCTTTGTCTATGTCTTAAAGTGTTAATTGTTCAAATCCATTTTCTGCAACAAAAAACATTGTGAACAATTGGTGAGTGAAGAAAACCAATACATGGATGACAATACCAAAATTGCTGAGGAAGAGTATCTCTGTGCATCGGGTTAAATTTCACTTCCTCTCCTTTGCACAATGTCAGCAAAAAAGGGGGAAAGTGGGATGCAGCTGAGAGACAGACAGCTCAGTGAGTGCGTCCAAGCGGAGTTACTTTGATTCTGAATTCTGCTCAGAGGCATCAACTAAGAGAGGAAGAAAGTTGGTTGAAAGGACAGGAAAGCCCTTGCCATGAACTTGAAATGCAGCCCGTGTGGCTACAATAAATAAGGAGCTGGGAGAAGTCAAGGGATTGTCAAACCACCATGAAGGAACTCCACATCAACTAGAGGATGAGGAGGATGGAATTTTAAATCTGCAACTTGAAATACTTTGTAGGTGGAAAGTAGGATGATGAGAACTCTATTGGCAGTTCTTTTACCACTAATTCTCAAGACTAGGTTGAAGCCATTTCATATCTTCTTTCCAAACCCTAGCTGTGAGTTCTAAAGTTATCATGATTACAACAAGCTATTGAAATGAAGTTCTTCTTAAGAAAGATGTATAGGTTTGTCCGTGTCTGTTCTAATAAAGAACACCAATGACATACCTTATGCTTTAGTGAAAATAAATCTGAATGTCACAGAAAATATACCTGAATTGTGTTGAAAATACAGCATTTTTTCTATTTTAAAGTGAAAAATCCCCTTTCGATTTCAACCCAAATGAACCTGCTAAGTACAGAAGAATTCAAGTTACACTTTTCTAGAAACATGTAATTGTCCAAAATTTGTCATGACCTAGTATTTAATTCACCATGATCCCACTTAGCATTATTGATGACTTACATGTAGCTTTTGAGACTCCAATATTGACCTTGTTTCTTAGGGATGCAATACAATACTTTGGGGTGGTGGTGATGGAATAGTATCAAGATAATAAAAAGAAAAAGCAATAAAGATCCTGTGTAGGCAATGAATTTAAAAAATCAATTAAAGAATCAATGGCATTTTCATTTTGTCACAAAATCCCAAGTCAGAGACAGTGCTAGATCCCAAAGAAACCCTGGTTCTATTGGCAGTACTGGCAACATTAATTAGTGAAAATCCTCTACTGATTGACTGATAAAGCATACAAGAGTAAAGTACCCTTATGGATTTGCATATGCACTTTACTATAGAGAAATCCTTAAAGGATGTTTCATCAGTCGCTACAGGCAAGAGAAATGAATCATATTCTGCACTTAGCATTTATTATGTATTCAAATCTTTTAAATATTATTTATGGTAATTGAGTTAGTTCACTAGTTTTATCCCTTTTTTAAAGTTTCACTGTTTCACTGCTGGTTTTATATCTAATAGCACATCATCTACTTATTTTCTCTGTCCTTGATCTCGTCCTAGATTCTCTGCGCCAGCACTGGCAACAGGCACGTGGCTTCCAAACAGACGGGGACGAGAGGACTCGAAAGATTCGGTTCAAGAAGGAGGAAGCGTATATTTTCTTCAAAGCCCTTTTTCCATCCTTTGTGATTTCGATCCTCAATGATAAAAAAAAAACAAAGTAGAGCATCAATCTCTTCTTTTAAAAATGGCAATAAGCACACAACAAATAGCACATAACTCCTGTTTTGTTGCTTTTGCTTATTGTTGCTCTAGGTGTGATCTAGTCAGCTCCAACCCACTGAGAGCCTATGTGCACTAGGACAAAACACTGCAGGCCTGTGTTAACCTCACGATCCTTACCATTTCAGTTCAATGTTGTGGCCATTATGCCAATCCACCTCCTTGGCGAATCTTCCTCTTTTGGGCTTTTTGGTTCAATATTACTCACTGCTAGCAACATGAAACTTTGAAGACTAAGCTGTGAGAGTGCTGATCTCTCTTTCTTATAACAAATTCTCTTCCTAGGGTGTCATAGTTGAGCTATTTATTTTGAGTAAATAGAGCTCCCTTACAGAAAAGGAGGAGCAGGCATATGAGCAAAAGATAAATGGACCAGTTTGTAGAAGGGAAAAAAGATAACCACAAGACATTCAATAGATTGTTGGAAACTCGAATGCACACATAAAATAAGGTTAAATAGGAAAAGGCAGAATATTTGAAAATGACATCATTAAAATAGTATGCAAAATTGCTGAAACCAGCGAGCATCAAGGAATGACCACATGGGCAGTTTAAAAGTTTCTGCGAAGAGATGAGTCTGACTCTCAAAGTAATTGGAGGCAAGGCACTGGAGAAAGGACGAATATCTGCCCATAAGATGAAAATACTGCCATACCGTAATGAATCTCTTCAAGAGGAAAACTAGGCCTGCATTTCCAAATCAAAGGAAGGTTGGGAAGAAGAAAAGAAAAAATAAAACTGGCTGTGACATTCAATGGCACATACATCTGTACAGCTGTGACAACAGTACCATCTAATGACACACCTGCCACCACATTACACCTGGATACTGTTAAAAGTCCCAGGACTATTACAGAGGTTTCTGCATCAAAAAAGCTAAATCATAAACTTGCCAAAATATATTAGAACCCTAATACAGAAGATACAAGTCTTGCCACATAATGAGGTCTTCTATTAATACTAGCCTAGGGCAAATCTAGACAAAAGAACAAAAATGTTGCTTAGTGCATAAATGAACAACTGGAAACTAGAGAGAAAAGAATCTCACTTGCATGCTTTTAGTCTACATGTTTCAGTTTATAAACACAAACATTACATCAAAGCAAGTGACACTCAAAATGCATATTTAACATATGTCTTATGCATTCTAAAAGAACTAAATAATGAACAAAATAAAATATTAAATAACAGAACATAAAATCTCTTTATGTGATGCTTGGTGATTTCTGTCTTCTTTAACTGTATCTTTATTTCTTTAAGGACTAAAATATAAAGGCACAGAAAAACTAACTGTTTTTCCACAGGATTTAAAATGCTTAATGCATGCTGTTCATCAGGATTTGAATGATGGTCCAATGTAAACACACCTCTAAGAAGTCTATTTCATAAATTAACAAATATAAAATTAAAATGTCTTTTATATGGTCTGTGTTTTTACTACTAGCAAACATAATTAAATTATAATTGATTTGTTTAGTCTTTGAAAAAATTTACAATTTTTATTTTATCTTATTATGTAGTCTGAATTTGGAAATTGTCAGTGTTACTAATATCCCTTGATATTTAGAAATTAGAGGTGATACATATTACATATACTATAAATTTTTTAAAAACTGAACACACAGTTTTCAAAATTCTGAATAGTCTTTTTCCAGGGAATTATTATCAGTCTGATATAGGATGGACAGTCAATACATAGGTTCATGATTTAAAATTTTAGCCTCCATTTTATTTGTTATTTATTTTTTTAAGGTTGAAGATTCAATTTTAATCCAGATTAATTCCCAATCTCTATTTGTGTTCAAGTGTTCCTAAATTTACATTTAATGAATTTAATTCATTAAATCACCACCATTTGTTTTCAATAGACTTCCTGGTACAAAACTATTATAAAATATTTTTAAAATCCTAGACATAATATTTACAAAGCACAGTAGCAGACATTTACAAAAACTTCAATTCACGATATGTGTTAACAAACCATGTCACACAAATTTTAAGGATAAAGGAAATTAAATGCACCTAATTGAATTGTTTAACAAATACTTTAATTTTCTTTAGCTTTTATTTTACAAGATAATTACAAGATAATTATTACAAGATAATTAATTTCATCTGTGTATTTTTCACTGTCAAGTTTTTCTTCATTTTTCACTATCATCACACAAAATAGATCCACTGAGAAATCACCTCCACTGCAATAAAAGACAAGTAAAACATACCTTTCCAACCCTGGTGTGAAATGAGATGTTCGGGAAAGAGAAAAGGCAAGAAGCAACACTTGGTACTTGACTCTGGATGACTCCACTAACCACATGATGGATGCATTGCTTTGTTCTATGTATTCATGGGAATGGCAGCTAGGCTCAAAATATTTAAATCGATTTCAAATAAGTGAAGTCAACATTGTGAAGTATACTGGGATAAAATTCAAAAATTTTTAAGTAGTCTCAATATTGATTCATGGTATATGTTAAAAATCGTTTTTGGAAAAAATAGCTTTTGAATAGCCAGAAAGTCATGATATCTTTAAGATATACTAAATAATAGGATGGAAAATCATCTTGAATAACATACACAAAAGGAAAACCAGATTCTGAGCAGAGGAGTCATGTACTTTTCTTTTTTTCCTGTCATTTCTTATTACAGTATAATAAATTAGGTTGCTTGTGATTTGATAAATTATTCTTCATCTTAAAATTAATGTAAGGTAGTATAGAATAGCACACAATTTAAAACATATGCCTACAATATATTAGGCATTGCATAAGTCAAATACTGAGAAAAGTATGTATATGTGTGTGTGTGTGATGAATACTCAATTCCCATTTTTATTTATCTATTTATTTTGTAATCCCAGCTTTTAACGATTTTAACATTTGCTCAAAACCATGAGATTATATAATAATAATAATAGCCTATAATTCATTCCCAAAGTATTGTGTAGGCATTCTATGAGTATTTATAATATTCACAAATATTGGTGAATTATAGCAATTTTAGAGATAAGGAAACTGAGACTCAGAGAGTGAAACTTTGTCTTCATGGACACAGAGTTTTTTATGAAGATGACATTTGAATTGTTTTCATTCTATGTGTTTACTAGAATATTCTGAGAGAAAGAAAGTAGCAAGTATGCCAGGCAAATAATACTTTCCAAAAAATTACTTGACACTGAAAACCAAGCTGAATGCTGAATAGTACTTAAGTATATTTAGAGAGAATTATTACAAACACAGGTTACTATGGTACCTGCAGCATGCAGGTAAATTTGTCAACTGAAAGTCAGTGGACAAAATGCTAGATGACAGTTGAGAATGGGAATGCCTGTGTGTTTAATTTCAAACCAAAGAACTTGTATTTTCATGCTCTATTTAAGTATAATAATACCAACATTGTTTTAGCATGGATATTTTATGCTTTCACAACCTTTCGAATTCTTTGTCTCAGATGAGTCTTGAGAGGGAAGTAAACATAAACATGTTCAACAACTGTTATTGCTATGACTGGACTACTCACAAAATACTCACTGCTATCCAGTCAATTCTGGCTCACAGTGACCATATGGGACACGGTAGAAAGCGGCCCTTACTTACTCCTGTGGAGCACATGGCAGGTCCAGACTGCTAACCTGGTGATTAGCAGCCTGACGCATAACCCACAATGCAGAGATGTTCAATTTCTAACAAGAGGCCCTCCATCGTTCACAGAAGGGTCAGCATCTTGCTCTTTTAGCAGGTCACAACAGGACTATGATTTCTAGTTTAAGTACGTACCACCCAGCCCCCAGAGAATACTGATAGTGTCTTACAATCCAGCTATTTCTGATATAACTAAAAAATAGTAACAGTGAACATATTTTACACATTATCTATAATCCTGAAGATTGATTTGTTATAAACAAATTTTTTAAACAGATGAGGAAATTGAAGCTCTGAGACTGTAAGTGATTTTCCCAAGGTCATGCAACAGTTGAGGTAAAGTCAAACTCAAGCAGTTAACTCCAGATTGATTTGACTTTCTTCCCAGGTGGTTTTCACTTGCTGGTTTTGATTAGGTAGACTTGGCAAATATTTCTATTTATGGCCCACATTTTTTAGAGAGCAATGAGGAGCCGAGTTAAATAAATAAAAAAATTTTTGTACTCAGAAATTATTATCAACACTTAGTCATTTACCAAATAACAATTAAAACTTAATCCTACTTAGGATAGAGCTACATCAAGTAGAACAGTACTAAAAAAAGGCATTGCTTTCACCCACGATTCACCTGCCACCTTAGGGAACAGCTGCCCAGCTAGAGCCATTAGCTGTCCCAGAGGGCCTATAAGCTTCGTGGGTTCTGGGGGAGTGAGTCCTCTTTCTAAGCTCTTACTAAGCTGACACATTTATCCTCAGCTTAATGGCCAAAGTCTGAAAGTGCAGCTTTTAGGACTGCCTGAAAAACACAAGTGAGTGTCTCCAGGTGTCTGCTTACAGATAACTTATGGATAGAGTCGTCTAATGCACTGCACCAAATGAGTGTCCACTACCATAGCTTTTATTTGCCTTTTGAGTGGGTCAGCGCACGCTCTTGAAATTCCTCTTTTCCTCTAAGTTTGTTTTCTAACTCTGGGGAAAGAGCTATGGCATAAAAGACAAAGGTGGAGAGGTTATGCTCCTGAAAAAATATCTGCCCAGACGTTGCTACCTATAGATTATACTGTAAGGTCTAGATTAGTAATTGAAATGTCTGTCTTCAAAAAAGGAAACACAAAGCTACCAAATCCGTTGGTACAAACCTTTCTTTCATTATCCTCAAAAAGCTTTTCATCTTTTTTTTCCTATTAAAAAAATAAATACAGTAATCAATTACCTGTAAGAAAAATACTGTAAAACTAATCTGTAATTTCTCCTATATTCTCTCACATCTTTGGCTAAATCAAGTCATTTCTTATTGTAGATATTGTTCGATAGTTCCGCTTAAGCCTTTTCACCTTATCCTTGCCAATACTTCTGTTGCCCTGATTCTCATAGTTTTCTTGCATTTTGTCAAGCATTGAACCTTTATTATTCATATATATATATATATATCTTGTTAAGTAGAGCATATCATGGTTTCTGTTCTGTATCTGGATTTTTAATTTTTACTTATTAAAATATGTGGCAATCCTAGACTTTCAGTACAAACAGATCCACCTTAATGCTTTTGTACCTTTAGTGTTTTGCACTGCATGAATGGAACATATACTAACCAACCAGATCCCTACAAATTTAAAATTATTAGCATATCTGTACGATAGTTCTAACTGCAAACCAGGTGCAATTCCTGATGGAACAGGAAGCAAATGATGGCATCCAAGACTGTGGAAGTGGTGGTCATTGGACATTGGTTGGGATTCCCAACTTAGGAGGGATGTCCAATGAAAGGAGGCCCAGAATCACCAGATATTTACTATATGGTGATTACTCAATGCCCTCCTTGCATTAATATGACATATATTAACCAGAAAGGCAAGGATCTACCCTTGCAAGGAATGTTAAAAGGAATTTTCCCCTAGCACCAACCCCCCATGCTCAGTGTAAAGAAAGTTCAATCATTTAAGTATTCAATCTGTACAAAGCAACAACTCATGGATTGAAATTCACAACTGGACTATACACACATAACCTCCTTTTCTCAAGAGCGCCTTAAACTCTACACTGTTGGATAGATGGTTGATGTTATAAGTGCAATTGCATTAACCCCCCCAAAAAAGGGATGATTGATACTGCTTCTTTTTGGGGTTTTGGTCATAAAGTGATCATAAGACCATTAAATTCAGCCGGAGTCACTCATAACCCGTAGACAAGCAGACGGATTATGGGCTCTCACCAATGTCTAGTTCCAATCCAAGAACAGCTGGTTGTTTTAAAATGTGTCTGCTTGATACTCGTCTTCATGAAGTGAACACTGAAGATAAGGGCGCTACAACACAGTGTGCTAAGAGAGTAGATGGTGCCCAGGTATCAATTGGAATAGTATCTAGGGGTCTTAAAGGCTTGTATTCAAGCAAGCAGTCATCTAACTGAGGTGTCAACTAAGTCCACATGGAAGAAGCGACCAGCCTGTGTGATCCAAAGATGACAATAACAAAATCCAAATGTGATGAAGGGAAAAGCATCAGACTTTCCATTGGGAACACCCAATTGGTATAGGGTATAGGGAACAGTGGGAGCCCCAGATCCATCTGCAGAGTATCTAATTGGATTAAGTCTCTGGCAGATACCCTCTTTCCACAGTCAGGGACACCAACAGCTTTGCTATCAGCTACTATGTGAGCCGCAATATGGTGGATGGAACTCTAGTATAATATAATGCCAGGTTGGTTGACCTACCTCTTGACCCATCCTGAATTTCTTCTAGATTTAAATATATCTCACTTGTTTCCTGACAGAAATTTGCTCACTGGCTGATTTTAATATTGCTGGTGGTCTTTTCTTTCTTCCTCTTCATTTTTATTTTCTTTCTTTCTTTTTTTTTGTTTGTTTGTTTGGATTTCATTGTTTCTGTTATGCACAGAAAGGGTGGGTTCACAGAAAGAGTGGGTGCATAGAAACAATAACTGATGCAATAGTTATTGAGGATGAGGGAGGCAGAGAGTGAGGAGAACTGGGGAGCAAATAAAAAATGTGGGAGGATGGAGGATACACTAGAACTGACTCTGTTTAAGTCTATACAACTTTTTAATAAGCAACTAAACTATGGAAGTGTGTATATGATATGTGAATTCTATATAGATAGAACTATTTTAAAAGTGAGAATAAAAAGCTAAAGAAATACTCATGCAAAAATGGAATTTCTTCATAAACTTTTAAAGTCCCCTAACATATGTGTGTATAAATAAAAACAAAATAATATAAGGAAACCCATTCAAAAATAAGTGCATAATTTTATTTTAATGGGAAGCAAAACTTCTTTCCAAAATGGTATACCAATGTATACTTTGACCCTGTTACCCTGTTAAGAAGCATTCTGATTTCCTGTATCTTCCCCAGCACTAAACATTATCAGTCTGATAATTCTCATTTTATTATTTGCATTTCTTCATTGAATAATTATGTGAATATATTTCCATATGCATTTTGAAAAATATATTTCTTGTCTTAGAATCTCCTACTTGTTCATTTGCCTGTGTTTTTATTCAGATATATTTGCATTGGCATATGATTAATTTGTAAAATTTTAAAAGTATAATTTGTGCCCCAAATATTTTCCTTTATATTTTGGTTAATTTTTGACTCTATGGTATATTCTAAACACCAGAGTTTAATATCCATATAGACAAGACTTTGAGACTTAGGGGGACGTTCAACTTCCTTTCTAGTTCTCTCTCTGCCGAACCACTTCTCAGCACTGGTTTTGCCACCACCACACCAGAACTCTTTAAATTGCCCCATTCTGACAGCATAGCCATCTAATAGATGCCTAATATCTTCAAGGTTCTTTATCAAATTCAAGAACAGCTACTCCCATTGGCCGGGTAATAAGAGATGTGCTAAAAATGAATTAATCATAGGATTTTTGTTCCAAACCTTACAGTATCAGAAGAAACACAAAGATACACAAAAGCCAAAGTATAATTTAGATGATGAAAGAAGTGTAAACAAACTAACATTGGGAATCGAGGGAGGAAGAGATAATACCTCTTGGTAAAGGATCCAGAAAGCCTTACTGAAGATTTCGGCATTTACAAGGAGCCTAGGAGGGTAAGTGAAAGTTGAAAAGGCAGAGATTAGGCAGGGGGCATTCTCAGCAACCAGACAACACACGAAGAGGCAGCTAAATACAAAGCATACTCGAAGAAAGAAACAAATGTCACCCAAATATTAGTTTCTCTCTTTTCTCTCTCGATTTCATAGAGCACACAGAATTGCCCATGAAACTTTTATATAGTCCTTTCAAAGAATATTAAGTTAAAAAACAATTAAAAGGCTGGCCTTCCAGACATCAGAGTAATCGTGCCGTAATAAATCTTCTCTAAAACATCCCTGAAGAATTGCCATACAGAATACACTTAAAATTTTCAGGTCAGGGAGAGGCTGACTAACCGATTTGTGTTGTTGTTGTCATCAGGTTTCATTGACTCAGTTTCGACCTATAGCAAGCCTAATACACCGCAGAACAAAACATAGCCTGGGTCCTGCAACTGCCTCACAATTGCTCCGCTGCCTGAGCCGAGTGGTGCAGCCACTGTGCCACTCCATCTCCTTGAGAGCCCTCCTCTTTTTCAATGCCCCTCTGTTCTACCAAGCATGATGCCCTTCTCCAGAGATTGGTTTCCCTGACAACAGTGTGACGTGAAGTCTTGCCATTGTTGCCTCTACGGAGCACTCTGGTCATATTTCCTTTTGCTTTCTTTTTTGGTCATATTTATTTTAAGACAGATTTGCTTTTCCTTTTGGCAGCCATAGTTCTTTCAATATTCTTCACCAGCTCCATCATCCAAATCCATGAATCCTTCTTCTCTTCTCCTTATTCACTAAACAGCTTTCGCATGCATATGGGGCAATGGAAAGTACCATTATGTGGGTCAGGCACACTTCAGTACTCAAAGTAGCATGCTTGCTTTTCAATACACTAAAGAGGTCCTTGAAGAGAAAAGTTATTTTTGATATGTTAATTGATGCTTCCCTGAGTATTGATTTTGGATCCAAGCAAGACAAAATTCTTCACAACTTCAACCTTTTCCCCATTTACCATGATGTGACCTACTGGTCCAGTGGCAAGGATTTGGATCTTCTTTACTTTGAGTTGTAATCCATATTGAAGACTGAAATCCTTGATCTTTATCAGCAAGTTCCTCAGGTCTTCCTCACTTTCAGCTAGCGATCCTAATGTTGGCTTCTTCCTCATATAATCCAGCTTCTCTGATTAGTTGTTTATGATCCACACAATCAAACCTACTTTTAGAGAGCTCTAAATAAATCATCTGTGGGTGCCCCATTAGCATGGCCATTCTTTTCTCCCACAATCATTGTTAAAGGAAGCTTTGAGTCTTTTATATTAAATTTAAAATTACTGGTTACACATGATATTTTTACTATCAATTAAAATAATTCAAGCACTAAAAACTAAAGCCAAATATTTCCAATATATCTTGCTTCAAATGGTTCTCAAGAATCCAATTTATTTAAAATTGTGTGCAGTGAACATTACTTGAAATAGGTAGAGAAAAAATATTATTTCACCTTCATTATCTCACAAGAGAGCTTCTCAATTAATAAATGTTGGTAGATTCCATTTTAATAATAAAAATATTTTTGATAATATTTTACAATGCTGCACTTTGATAAAATTTTTATCAAGTGTACCTTCAGGACCAGGGGTGTGAGGGGCGATGCTGGGAGAGTGGAGGGTGAGTGGGTTGGAAAGGGGGAACTGATTACAAGGACCCACATGTGACCTCCTCCCTGGGAGATGGATGGCAGAGAAGGGGGGAAGGGAGACTCCGGATAGGGCAAGATATGACAAAATAACAATGTATAAATTATCAAGGGCTCATGAGGGAGGTGGGAGCGGGGAGGGAGGGGGGAAAAAAGAGGACCTGATGCAGAGGGCTTAAGTGGAGAGCAAATGCTTTGAGAGTGATTAGGGCAAAGAATGTACGGATGTGCTTTATACAATTGATGTATGTATATGTGTGGATTGTGATAAGAGTTGTATGAGCCCCTAATAAAATGTAAAAAAAAGAAAAGAAAATGATTAGGGCAAAGAATGTACAGATGTGCTTTATACAATTGATGTATGTATATGTATGGATTGTGATAAGACTTGTATGAGCCCCTAATAAAATGTTTTTTAAAATTTTATCAAGTGTTGTCACAATTTGCATAATGACTTAGTGAAAGAATTCTGAGAATGAAGAAATATCCTGTTAAAGCAGAGTTCTATTTCTACTTTTGATTCTGATTCCATTCACTCTGTCACTGACACACACAATGACAAAACAAGCATATTTGTCCCTAATTTCCTAGCCTTGGGGGTGGAAAGATCTGATCATAATGCCTACAATTAAATAGCTACACAAGACTGCGATGGACTAAATGTCCTATAAAAACAACAGAAATCCTTCTGAACACATTTGAGATACGTAATATACATGTTTTTGAAATAATTATCATAATAATATGTCCTGCTAAAGTTTCAAGGCAATTATCCCAGGATTATATATTTAAGTTTAAGCAGTTTACCCAGCCACAGGTAACTCAAAGCAAATTCACAACATTTATTAAACATACACTACATACAAGGCACTGTGAAAGACACTGAAAACATAAAAGATTGTGAAACACAATATCAGCCTCTTATGAATTTAACAATCTTATCTGACACAGGGTGAGAGGCGATGGAGATTAACAAGTCAAAATTTTAATATAATCAATACCAAATAAATGTCTTATGAAAAATTTGTCAAATGAATGTACAAATGAAATGCCAAGTGAAACTACAGTTCATTGAGAGCAGACCATGAATAATGTAGCCTATTGAACAGGAAATAATAATTGAGCATCACTCCTTAAAATTATTATTAATGGCTATCATTATAATATAGAATATACATTCTCACTTTCTAAGCCACCAAACAACCTAACTTTTAACTCCCAGGAATAGTACATGGCAATGAAGAAAGAACAAACAGCAAAGTTTTGTTCATGCTACCCTAGAAACAAATTTATAGGAGTACGTACCTACCCCATCTAAGAAGATGACATGACCCTGCTTAATGCCTACCCCCATGAAGTGACTGCTGAAGATACAGGTTCTAAAGCAAAGTGTGGTGAAGAAAGCAGATGGTGTCCAGCTATCAGAAAGAATAGCATCTGGGGTCTTAAAAGCTCATCATCGAAAACACAGTCTTCTAAGTGAGGTATTAGTTAAGCACACCAGCATGTGTGAGCCCAAAATTGTAAATAATAAACTCCTAACCCAGAAGAGGAAAGGTATTAGAACTTAAGTTCTGAACACCTGCTTGCAGACAGTTGTGGATAAAGTGAAAGCCCAAAATCCATTTGCAGGGTTCCCCATGCCGATTAAAGCTCTGGTGAATCCCCTTTGACTATGGACCAGAGATGGGCAGGCCTTTGTTACCAGACAGAATATATTGTGGGGTGAATTACTGCAGTTCTAATTAGGTCAAAATATGACAGCCTGTTATTCAATTGATCTCTCTCCCCCTTTACCCAATGTATAATTGTTCTAGTTTTGAAAATCTTCTACCGTGTTTCCCACTTAGATTTTTCTTTATTTGATTGAATCATTTCTGTTTGGCCATTTGCTTTTATTGTGCTTTGATTTTATTTATATGAAACCCAGATTAGGTAAACCTATTGAGGCAGTAACTGGATAAATTCAAAAGACATGACAGCAGAGGCTGGCAGGCAACGGGGAGCTAGACAGCAATACGAAGAGGAAGGCTTGTCTGTGACGTGATTGTGGTGATGGCTGCAGAACTGCCATGAATGTGATTGAACTATTGAAGTTATGATGCATGGATTGCACACCAGTGAAATTGCTAAAAATAAACTAATTTTAAAAGATACTTTTTTAAAAAGAGTATGGCCTAATACAATGAAACATTTTGAGACATCTCAGATTACTTAAGCAATGCATAATGATAGCAAACCAGTTGCCTAAATGGAGGATAAGCTGTGAAGCTTGATGCAGTAAATCTCTCTCCTGGGGAAGTCTATGCTAGCCAGCATGCTTCAGTTGGTGGGGAGTGAAGAGATAAACTCAGCCTTTGAAATAATCAAACTGGAGTTCCAAACGGATGCTTCACCACTCCCTATGTGATATTAAAAGGTTCCTTCAGCTTTCCAATTCTTTTCCTTCTTATGAAACGGGAGTGTTAACGCTTTCCTTGAAGAGCGAATGGGAGGAGCTAATGGAATAACACTTATAAAAAGGACTACCCGGCATCTGGCACATACAAAAGCTCAATAATATGTTTGATTTCTCCAGCCTTTCCATTCTCTATTTTATGGTATGAATGTGTGGGCAAGTAATGGAAGTTTGATTGTTCCACACACTATCTTTCCCAAAGGCTTAGATCCTTATGCTTCATTTTGCCATTACTCCAGTAATATTCCTTACATTAAGATATTTTGATTCACTCTGAGAAATTAAATCTGAAACTGACTGATATCAAGTTACTAATACACATTACTACTCCCAGAGGTCTAAGCAGATTTACATAACAAGTCAATAAGGCCAGTCTGCAAAATACTCAAGTAACATCCTAAACTCAGTGTAGTCAAATGCCTTTGTCCAACTTCTTTTAAAATATGAGCTTCAAGCTGTTGATGAACTAGAATCGTACCCTTTCCTTTGCTCCCCCAGTGGAGGCAAGAGCTCTTTTTCTTGCCACTCTTTCTGTAACGTTCTGGGACAAACATCTCATCCACGGCCATTCCATTTCTTAGAACACCGTCGTCGATCCGTCCTCTAAGAGTTAGGGTACGACATTTCCTCCTCACTCTGAAAGTCTTCCCTACTCATCTAGACCAAGCACTGGAAACCTGTCAGGATAAACGATCTTCAAGTCAAACGTAGCTCAGAAAGCAAGGAATGGGGGGGGAGGGGCGGGGAGGCGGGATCAATGTTTTCCAGGAATTATTCTTGTTGACAGTCTGTTTTAGAGCATAGTCCTGTTGATGTTTTTGCTGTTGTTGCTCTTTTTAACCTGTACCCCAAACGGCCCTTTCCAAGTTGGGCAAAGAAGCTGGGGGTGGGGGGGACGACCGGGGGGAGGGGGTTCTCAGAGTATCTCTGTGGCTTCTCAAAAGCTCCCCTGGCCTCATTTCTCCTTCAAGGTGCCTGAACTTTGAAGTAAAGAAGAAGGAAGCAGCAAGGCAGGGTTAAGAACAGGAAAGGAGTGTGTGCGTAACTGTTGTATCTCCAACTTTATTTCTAGCTATGAAGTACTAGCACCAGAACCCACTGAGACTTGATATCCCAGGTTTATTAAACAACTTCCAGCCCTGGGCTAAAATTTTAAAGTTAAAAATAAAGCAAACAAACTAAACGCACCTTAAAAACATCTATAGACAGAACTTTGAAAAGAAAAAAAAAGTCTATTTCCTCGCTACATGATTGTATATTTAGAGTAAACCTTGTTTTCCCGATGTGTATATATTTAGGGATAAGATCCATCACAAAGTTTCATAGAATACGACGAAAACCTGCTTCCTGTGTGGGCAATAAGTCTAATGCCTGACTAGGGATGAGAGCGGAGACCACACTGCCCAGAAACGCCTTGTGCTAGCTTATGCTGCCATCTATAGAGCATACACAGTAGGCGTTCTTTTTTTTTCAACATTTTTCTTTCTCTATTATTCCACATATTGTATATTTGCAAATCCTCCTGCAAAATAGTTTTAATACTTTCATTGAGGGCTCTTACTGTTAAGCACATTTGCACATGTGCCGCCATCATTTTCAAAGCATTCTCTTCCCACCAGAGCCCCTGATATCAGCTCCGCATTTCTTCCCCCTACCTCCCCGCCTGCCCTCCCTGATGAACCCTTGCTAATTTTAAAAAATCATTTTATTAGGGATTCATACAACTCTTATCACAATCCATATATCCATCCATTGGGTAAAGCACATTTGTACATTCATTGCCCTCATCATTCTCAAAATATTTGTTCTTCACTTAAACAGCATCAGCTCCCCATTTTTCCCCTCCCTCCCTGCTCCCTCATGAACCCTTGATAACTTACAAATTATTATTATTTTGTCATATCTTACACTGTCCGACGTCTCCCACCACCGACTTTTCTGTTGTCCGTCCTCCCGGGAGGAGGTAATATGTCCATCCTTCTTATTTGCCCCAACGAACCATGCTATTTACACTACCCTGGCAATCACAAGAGGTTGTATGCTAGAATGAAACCATCTACACACCTGCTGCCATATTTCTCCCCCAAACCTTCTCCTCTAATTCCACACAGCTTAAGCCTTGCTCAGGGAAAATTTCCAAGTGTGTGACTAGAAGTACAGTAAAAGGGAAGAAGGACAAGTATCAAAGTAAACTGACTCTGCTCAAGTCCATTCCAACTCATGGAGACCCAGAACATCAGCGTGGACCTGTGCTCCCTGACAATGGCCTTCCTCTCTTCTCGCGTGTCCGTGCATCCAAGAGGACAAAGAAAAGGCGCACCAACGACCACCGGCAGCCCCTTCGCAGCATGGACTTCATCAGCGCGAGCCCAAAGACAAGGCCATTCAGAAAGTCGTCAACAGAAACGTAGTGGAAGCCGCAGTCAGCACAGGCATTTCCGAAATAAGCATCTTGGAAGCAAATGTGCTCCCCAAGTTGTATGTGAACCTACGTTATTGTGAGAGTTGTGCCATTCACAGCAAGGTGGTTAGGAAGCAGTCACCTGAAGGATGGACCACACACACACATATACACACACACACACACACACACACGCCACCCAACTCGATTGAGACCTGCAGGTGCTGCCCCACGACCTAATTTTCCAAAGCCTATGTAAAGATTAGAATCTGAAGAAAAACAAACCTGCAAGGAAATAAAATGGAAAGTGTTCTTTAAAAAAAAGTCTTTCTTCCAAGGTGTCTCTCGGTAGAGTGCGCCCCCGGTTTTTCATTTCCCATCACCCAGGAGACCTTGGTAAAGCAGGGTGGGGGGCAGCAAAAGAGGGGATGTCCCTCAAAGAGATGCGCTGCCACAGCGGCAACGACAATGGGCTCAAGCACGTGAGCGATTGTGAGGCTGGCGCAGAGCTCCGGTGCATAGGACCCACTGATGGCACCTAGCGACACAGCAACAGGCTCTCCGGGACAAGTATAAAATCCACTTCAACTACTTTTGTGGTTTTTCTGGCACACAAAAGGCCTGATCTACAATAAGCGCTACCAACAAAATACACAGTTTCTAAGCAGAGACTGATTTGTGTTCTCACATACATGTGACTGTCTAACGGTTCACCGCCAAGCGTGAGCTCCCTCAGCTTTCAACAGTGATCCGATAACATAGACCCGAGCCGTGCAATACAAAATAAAAGGAACTCACTTCGCTGCCTTCCAAATCTGACGTTTTATCACAGCTCTCTTCGTCTTCTTTGACTGTCTCAGCTGGTGTCTAGGGAGAAAAATACATGGCGTTCTAAATTTAGTCATGCCAACCTGTGTCGAAGTGCTTTAAACATGCAGAATACTGCTCTCTCCACGTTGTGCTCTTTCTATGGACGGGGAGAGCCTTTCCTTGCAAAGGGAACAGACTTTGAAGATTTCAGGGGTAGGGGAGCAAGGGAGGGAACTTAGGTGAAATGGAAAAGAGGGGTGCACAAGAGGGAAAAGAGAAACCAGGGGCCAGTGAAGAGTAAATATGACAGTGGGGGTGGGGGTGGGGAGAACGATCAGAAATTTAAATTTTGAATACGAAGCTGATGATCTGATACGTAAAACCAAACCAAACTCACTGCCATCTAGGCGGTGCTGACTCATAGCAGCCCGACAGGACAGAGAACTGCCCCTGTAGGTTTCAGAGACTACGTTTTTATGGGAAGGGAAAACCTTGTCTTTCCCCACGGAGAAGCTGGTGGTTTTGAACTACTGACCTTGGAGTTAGCAGCCCACCATGGAGCCCCTCTATCCCACCAGAGCTCCACCTACTGCACAGTAACAAGTGTTATGTTTTAAAAGTCACGATATCCATTTATACTCTACATTCTTACCTTTGGCCCAATCGAGGAAATTCTAACCTCTTTGATACATTTGCTGAAGACGTCTCTTTTGTGTGTGTGGGGGGGGGGGGAGGGGAGGAAGGTGGTCAAGAGGGCTCGGTGACTCCATGTGTCCCTGGTCAGCAGCTAATAAGTGACGTCATCGTTCTCAGTGCACCTCAAGGTTGTCAATTCGGGCACCCCGTTTTCTAGATTCAGGAGACAGCCTCCACAACCTGGCATATTTCATTCCCCATGATTCTTTATTATTCTTGCTTATTATTTTCCAGTTTGTGTTATTTCCTGGACAGGTGCGGATCCCCCCATAAACACGGTAAGCAAGAGCTTGTGTTTACTTACTAATCTATTGTGAACCTTTACATTCATTTCAGCACGACAGGCGATGGGAATTTTGTGAAACTGTTACCATAGACTTGTCAGCCCATGCTTACTTTGATCCTTGAAGGTCAGAGCAGTTTAGAACCTGACCCAGGCTAGCCTGCCAGAAGTACAACAGCCGTCACCTGGAGGAGTCAAAGTCAATCTCAGGCGAGATCTGCAAAGCCAGAGGGCAGACCCCTGCCCTATCCAGATCGGTTCAGCCGCTGAGAAAGGCAGGGGCAGACTAAGACCTGAAGCAGTGGGGCCAAGGCGCATGCTGCCTTCCTCCCTTGGATCCAAGCTGCAGTTTTCGTGAGAAGAGTCAAGTGGGAAACAGAATGACCCCTGCGCAGGGAACGCTCGTCAGGCCCTGGACTGTGACTACTGGCTTTTCGGAGTTGTGTTGCTTCAGCCTTTTATGTTGTCTTTCTGTAGCACAATGGTTTAAAACTTCATTTACTCATAAGGTAATAACTTAAATGGTCTAAGAGTAAAAATTGAAGGACTGTACTGGACACTGAGTTCAGAAGCAAACAGCTGCAAACACATTTAGAGGTTTGTATTCCCCACCCCACACTGGACACAATTCATGTGGACATCCTTTTGCTGCATGGACCAATCCGCCAGCAGTCTTTCATTTTTCTTTTGTAATTCAATTAATATTATTTAGCTTTGAATTTGTGTGAGAATCTGAGGGTACAAAATAAGAGAGAAGCTCTGAGCTCAGAGAGCTCACAGCCTAGAAGTGGGAACAAGGCAGAAAGTGGCCAGTGCAGAGTACCATGAGGATGTATAGGTAATGTGGCAAGGGAATTGGGAGAGTAATGCACAGAGAGATGTGTGAGGGAGGGACTCGTGGAAGCGTCTTGGAAGCAGAGCTGTTAGAGTGCAGAGTGTCTCAGACATGACTGCTACAGAACATTGTTGTGCACAAGTCTCAGTTCAGGAAAAATAAGTGAGTGATTTTTACTTTTATTCAAAATGAAAAATGTTATTAATCCTTGTGGAAATACATTATACTATAACAATTTCCAAAAAGGACATATATTTACAAAATATTTGTTTTAAATATCTGCTCTGGGTATGACTCGGCTCCAGGGCACCATCCTACAGAATCAACTACGCTTTTCAAGTTCAGTGTTTCACACGTGTTCAACTGGGCGTATTTGAAATACTGGCAGGTAGGTGGCCACGTGGAATCTATTGGCCAAGGTTTTTCATCTATGTCAGAGTAACTCTCAGGAGAGGAAGGGAAGAGCAGTCTAGGGCAGGGGAACAGCATCAGCAAAGGCACACGGAAAAGCCAAGTGAAGGGTGGGGAGTAACAAACAGTCCAGCCAAGAGTGAAATACGGAAAGGCAAACAAAACAAGAGGCTGACCAAGGCCTAATCACAAAGCACCTTATTTCCACATGCAGGCCCTTGTTGGGCTTTATCCCAAAAACAGCAGAGAGCCATTAAGAGGAATTGAACAGCAAAGGGTCAATTTGCCCATGGACTCATTCAATATTAAAATTTAAGATTTGAATTGTGTCTTGGGCTCTTTCAGTTTAAGATATGCTGAATATGCTCTTCCTTGTTGGGTTCCTACTCTAGGACTGTGCACATTTCATTCTAATCTTTTACTTCCTCTTCTTGAGATCTCCTTTGAAATGTTCTGTTTAGCTCTTTGACTTCATCATTCTTCCATGTGCCTTAGCTATTCCATGATTAAAGTGGGGATGAGGATGTAGAGGTAAAACGGAGACGATGTCAAGGAGTCCAGGAAGGAAAATAATGTTTAGAAACTGATTGTGGCAGCAATTATACAATACTGCTGGATGTGATTGAACTATACAATGTTGTGATGTATGGATTAACTTCAAATTAAAAATATTTTTTAAAAAGAGGGAGACGTCGGACAGTATAAAATATGATTAAATAATAATTTATAAATTATCAGGGTTTCATGAGGAAGGGAGGAGGAGGGAAGGAGGGGGAAACATGAGGAGCTGATGCCAAGGGCTCAAGTAGAAAGAAAATGTTTTGAGACTGATGATGGCAACAAATATACAAATGTGCTTGACACAATGGATGCATGTATGGATTGTGATAAGAATTGTAGGAGCCCCCAATAAATTTTTAAAATAAAAAAGAACAAGTTTCCAAATCTGTTCTGACATTCAGTCTTATCTTTCCTTCTTGTCTTGTCCTTTTAATGACCTTTTACTGTCTTCATGAGTGGTGTTATTGGTGCCCTTCCACAGCTCATACGGTTTTCTGTCAGTGTTCAATGCAGCAAATCTGCTCTCGATATTCAGGTGGGATAGACTCAAAGCCATATTTTGGCTCTTGTGGATTTAGTTTAATTTTCTTCAGCTTTAATCTGCACTGCTGCGCAACCTCATATATGATCAACCTATAGATGATGGTCTGTTCCAGAATCAGTCACTGGCCTGATTTTAGCTACTGAGATTGATCTTCTGCACTGTCTCTTCCTACAGAAGCTATGAGGGGGTTGGATAGAAAGCATCATTAAAGAAACCAACCAAATTAGGAGGATGGATGTTTTTGTCTTGAAGAAGGGGAAGCTTGACACATCAAATGTTCAGGTCGTAGACACCTGGCAAGCTGCTTGTATGAAGGCAAGCAATGGAAAATCTATGGGGTTCTTCTACTTTGTCAGTCAGGATGTCCAAGAGGCAAAATTCACACCGCAGCACCAAAATCCAACACTGATACTGATACTTATTAATCCTCAAAGCAGTCCTCTGCCTTTGTTCTTTGCTTTAAAAAACCCCAATCTACAGATATTATTCATATAATTCAGGGGAGTCCGGGCCTCTCTTCATACATTAAAGAAAATGTCCAGTAATCTAAGTCACCATAGATTAATTCTCTTTCCCTAGTGATAAATATTAATGGGCATAAACATATGCTGAATTTTCTTAATAAAAATAACCACAATACATCTGCTGGCAATCTCCAGATGACACAACCTTGCTTGCTGAAAGTGGGACGAATTGAAGCACTGGCTGGTGAAGATCAAGGATTACAGCCTTCAGTGTGGATTGCAACTCGATGTAAGGAAGACCCAACTCCTCACAACTGGATCAAAGGTGACATGATAAACGGAGTTCATCTCACTCGTTCAAAAAGACCAGCCAACCAGCCGGGTGCCATGAGTCCCTTCAAACTCATGGTGTCCCCACGTACGTCAGAGTAGGGCTGAGGGTTCTGCTAGGGCTTTCACTGGCCTTTGATTTTAGAAGCAGACCACTAGGTCTTTCTTATGTAGTGCTTTCAGGTGGACATGAAGCTCGGACCTTTCAGTTAGCAGATGAACCCTTTGCACTGCCAGGGACTCCTTCAAAAAGACTCCTGGGAAAAATAAGTATCGCTGTGCCTTTGCTCAGCATTAATGTGTCTAAAGGTACTACCCAGTCTGCGACCACTATCCTGAAACAATGAAGAGATAGCCGAAGGACAAAAGTCCATGTGCTAAGGAAGTGAGGATGAAAAATTAGAAAGAAAAAAAAATTTTTTTAAGAAAAATTAGAAAGAAACTGAGCCCTAAATTGCATCTGAGTTGACAACTCTTGAGACAACCTCTAGACCTCCCCTTCCATGGCGTAATAAATGTTCCTCATTGTCTAAGCCACTTCTACTTAGGTTTCTATTCTTTACAGGTAAAAACACCCTACCAGATATAGACACTAATTATACTTTTAATTTATTCATTAAAGCAGATACCCTAAGGACCTTTGTTAACTTAGTTAGAGTTACTCTATGTACCTGAAAGTACTAAAGCTTTAAAGCTTCATTATGTTTTTCTAATTAAACAATTCAGAGATTAGGCCAATGTAGACTGACCTTTGCCTAATGAGTCCAGATTATTTTGGTTTTACATTAGTTACCGACTTACCTCTTTCTCGAAAGTAAAATGTAATAAACGCTTGGGAAGTGCTGCCTGAGGTGTATTTCGCCCCTTTCTTTAACTAACGCTTTGGGACAATGAAAGCAACCGAATTTCAGTAAAGGTCAAAACTATACTCAATCCTTGTGATTTCAGTCAATCCACTCTCTTCGTGCATCACCTAGAGACCTAGGATTTATTCAAAAATAGTTTCATCCTTTAGGAAAGGACAGAACAATTCTACCAAAACCGATTGGTTCTGAAGAGGGCAAATTCAAAACCGTTATCATTGTTAGGTGCCATCGAGTCTGCCTCAGACATAGCGACTCTATACACAACAGAATGAAACACTGCACAGCCCTGCACCATCCTCAAAAGTGCTCCTGCACCAGAGGCCATTGGTGCAGCCCCTGTGTCAATCAATTCCATAAAGCACCTTCCTGCTTTGCGCCACCCCTCCCTCCACTTTACCAAACTTAATGTCCTTCCCCTCCGGACGCTGGTCTCTCCTCACCATATGGCCAAAGTAAGAAGTCAGGCCATCTTTGCCTCAAAGAAGCACTTGGGCCTTACTTCTTCCAATAAAGGTCAGTCCGTGGGACTTTCCAACATTTTTCTGCAGTGCCACAATTCAAATGCGTCAATTATTTTTCTGTCTTTCTTATTCAATGTCCAACTGTCACATGCATATGAAGCAACAGAGAACACCATGGCTTGGGTTAGGTGCATCTTGGTCCTCAAAGTAGCATATTTGCTCTTCAGTACTCTAAAGAAGTCTTGGGCCGCAGATTTACCTGATGCAATACATCATTCGATCCTTGATTACTGCTTCAATTAGCATTGATCGGGTATCCAAGTAAGACAAAATTCTTGACAACTTAAACTTTTCTTTATTTATCATGATGTTACCTTTGATCCAGTTGTGAGGAGTTGGGTCTTCCTTAGATTGAGTTGCAATCTATACTGAAGGCATTGATCTTTGATCTTCATAAGCAAGTGCTTCAATTCCTCCTCACTATCAGCAAGGAAGGTTGTGTCATCTGCATATCGCTTGTTGTTAAGAAGCCTTCCTCTGTCCCTGATGCTGCACTTTCTTCGTACAATCCACTTCTTATGATTTGTTCAGCACTTAGATTGAACAACTATGGTGAAGGATATAATCTTATCGTACACCTTTCCTTATTTTAAACCATGCAGTAGTCTCTTGTTCCTTGTTTTGTTTGCACAATTGCCTCTTGATTCATGTACAAATTCCTCAAAAGAACAATGGAGTATTCTGAAATTCCCATTTTTCCCAAGATTATCCACAGTTTATTATGACCAGCACAGTCTAAAGCCTTTGCATAGTCAAACACAAGTAAACATCTTTCTGGTGTTCTCTCCTTTGAGCCAAGATCCATCTGACTTTAGTAATGATATCCCTTGTTCCAAGTCCTCTTCTGAATCTGGTCTGAACTTCCGGCAGTTCCCTGTCAGTGCTGCAACAATTTTACTTGTATAATTATTCATCTGTATTTTGAGCATTCTGCTGAGTCACTTTTCTTTGGAATGGGCACAAATCTCTCCCAGTCATTTGGTAAAGTCTTCCAAATTTCCTGCGTAGCCAAGTGACAGTTTCCAGTGCTTCTTCAGCTTTCTGTGACATTTCCATGGTAGTCCATCAATTCTTGGAATTGATGTTTGGCTAGTACATTAAGTATTGTTTGAATGCCTTCCTTCAACACCATTGTTTCTTACCCCTGTGCTACCTCCTAAATCGGGGGCTGTCTAGTTTTTGTGGTGCAGTGGCCTTGTGTATTCTCTATCTTCCCTTGATGCTTCCTCCATCATTCAACATTTTGTCTATAGAGTCTTTGAAAATTGTAATTCAAGGCTTCAATTTTGTGAGTTCTTTCAGTTTCACATACCCTAAGCCTGGTCTTCCTTTTCAGTATTCCAATTTTAGGTGCATGCACATTTAGTTCTATCCATTCTCAAGCTGCCTTTTGAAATTTTCTATTCCGCTTCTAGACTTCATTCATTCATCCATTTGCTTCCAGTACTCTACAATTAATAGCAAATTTCAGAGACTTTTTGACATCCACTTTGATCTTTAATTTCTTTCCTATCACTTTAATGGCCTTTGGCTTTCCTCTGAATGATGGTTTTGATATCCTCCCATGGGCTCATCCGTTTTTCTGTCATTGGTGTTCAATGCATTAAATGTTATTGAGATTTTTTTTTCTTTGAAATTCAGGTGCGATAGACTCAAGATCATATTTTTACTCTTGTAGATTTATTTTCACTTTCTTCCACGTTATCCTGACCTCACTTATAAGCAATTGATGGTCCATTGCACAGTCAGCCCCTGGCCTGGTTTTAGCTGCTGATGCTGGGCTTCTCCAGCACGTCTTCCCACAGATGTGGTCCACTGGATTCCATCTAGGGAAATCCTTGTTTATATTTGTGTTTTTGTGTTTCTGTTTGTCATACTGTGGTGATGTGTGTGTTGCTGTGATGCTGGAAGCTATGTCCCTAGTTTTTCAAATGTCAGCAGGGTCACCCAAAGTGAACAGGTTTCAGTGGAGCTTCCACACTAAGAACAGACTATGAAGAAGGACTCAGCTCCCCACTTTGGAGGAAGAAACCACTGAAAAGTTGATGCATAGCTTCAAGGCATTTTCAAATTCTGAAAACCTAAGCAAAGGAAGCAGAGCATTGTCTGAGATATTGCCGGAAGATGGGCTCCTCAGGTCTGAGCGTACTCAAAATGCGACTGAGCAGGAGCTGGTTTCTTGGAAGGGAGTCAACCGTGATGACATAGGTCAGGTAAAGCCTGTGGGAGTGGATATTTGGGGGTCTTCATTTGCTGATGGAGCACAACTCAAGGTGAAAAGAAACAGCGGAAAAATCTTCTACTGACTGGAACTTGGAATGTACTGAGTATGGATTTAGAAAAATTGGAAGGACTCAAAAATGAAGTGGAAGGCATGAAGTAAATACAGTAAGCATTATTGAACAGAAATGAACTGATAGTGGCCACTTTGAATCAGAATTTCATATGAGCCAATAAGTCAGGAATAATACAATCAAGAGGAATGCCATAGCATTCATTGTCAGAAAGGACCTTGCTAAATCCATGTCTGTGATCAAATTATAGCTATCTGCTTTCAGCGACATCCAATCCCTACAACTATTATTCAACTTTATGCACCAATCACGAAAGCTAATGATGAAATTGAAGAATTCTACCAATGACGCCTATCAGAAATTGATCAGTCGATCAAAATGCTTATTGGTGATTGGAATGCAAAAGTTGGAAACACCGAGGAAGTAATAGTGGTTGAAAAATACGGACGTGGTGATAGAAATGAACCTAGAGATTGCATGACAGAATTTTACATAAGCAGGACTTGTTAAATAGCAAATTTCTTTTTTCAACAACACAAATTCCAAAGTATATTCCTCCCAACCCCAAAAAAGGACTCAAAGATCAGAGACTCCAGTTAAGCACTGCCTGAAATTATAATCACTTTTCTGTATTTAAAAAAAACTACCCCTTCTAAACCCAACTTCCTCCACAAGCACCGCTTAAACTAAAGTGGCCATTGACCTTTCAAGCTTTGAGCGGTGATGCAGCAGAGTAGTATTTCAAAGAAAAAATAGTTATCGAAATTTTGGATCTGGTTTTCCCATGAGTGTGAATGCTTTAAAAGGTCACATTCAAACTAGGTCACATTTTGGGGGGCAGTGGGTAGGCAAGACAAGTTTCCAACGAAGGCCTGGCAGCATCTATGGGGGTGGGAGGAGGTGAGGGCCCCTGGTCAGAAAGAGGTGCTGAGATCCCTCTATATTCCTGGTACCAAGGTGCTCATCCTCTGGGAAATTGCGGAGCCGAGTCCTTCCCAGACCGCGCAGCCTGAGGCCCGCTGCCCTGTGACGCACGTGTGTGCAGGGGAACTGTGGGTGACCGTGCCTGCGGGCGACTTTCCTATCTGCCTGCTCAGCCCTGGGGAGCAAGATCAGGAAGCTCTGTGTCCCCTCCCCCTCTGCTTCTATTTTGGACATCCCGCAGGGACTCTTTTTGGGGTTCCCGCTGGCTTCAAGGAAGGACTCATGCCCCTCTCTGATTCCAGCTCAGGCCGACACCCTGTCTTTGTTCTGGTGAGTTCATGACCCTGCGTTGCCTCGAACCCTCCAGGAATGGTGCCGAGGGGACACGGAGCCAGTAGGGTACCGTGGGGTCGGGCGAAGAGCCGGCTCCGGAGGCTGCGCGTCTGACGAAGGCCCTGCGGGAGCTCAAACAGGATGGGACTGGGGAGGTATGACTGTTAACGAAGCCAAAGAGAAATAAAAGAGGCGCCAGAAGGAACGTTCTTGATTAGAGATGGTTCGCATTCAGACTACCTACTAACAATATCTGTTAAAACATCAGCTGGACCAACTAATCTGTGAATCGAATACCAAGATGGGCAGATTGGACTCAATCATATGTGTCAAGTCCAAGCTGAACACAGTTTAAGAGTGTGATCGACTACTATGTTCAGATGTGCAAGGATAAGGGAAGTGGCCCGGAAGCCCCCCACCCCACCCCCACCCCCGCCATCGGCACTGTTCACCTCTATCGGACCAAACCACTCTACACGGCAGCACCATCCCTGCACCATCTCTGCAGACTCACCATTAACAAATGTACCGGTACCATCTGGGGACTGCCGTTACCAACAAGACTAAAAGAGTACTTGGAAGAGTATAAATTCCGGGTATCCATGTTTCTCTTCTTCTAAACATTCCTCATCTAGAGTCTATCCGAATGCAGCTCTGTGAAAGAAGCAAACCTGAGCGACTGTGCTGGATGACTGCGTGGAATGCTTCCTAAGAACGGCGGGAGTGGATCTAATTTAAGAGTGTGGAGAGGTAGCTAGGTATTTAAAGAGCTCTCCTCTCTCCCTCTACCTGACTGTAGCTTCCCTCCCTAAGGCTGAGCAAGAGCACTTGATCCTTTCCTATTAATGGTAAAATGGCTCACCTGAACACTGTAGGAGCATTTTATCAGAATGTCTTGCCTTTCTGTGGCTCCTTTCCACGAGGTGTTCGGGCTAGTGCCAGTGGCTGTAGGTGGATAGCTCTCCACAGGAGGCTGTGAAAGTGGGGGGAACCTGGCAGACTCAGGTGAACTTTAACCTCATCTGCCTGGTGATCAGTCATTTCAGAGTTCTTGCATTCTGGTGCACCAAGAGTTTTAGGAAACAGATTGTGCTTGTGAGTATTTATCCATCATTTTATGCAATTAACCAAATCAACCAAAAAAATTGACCACGAAATCCTCTGTTTGTCTTTTTTACTACATGTATGAACTCTCTCGTGTGAATGAGTACTGTAGTAATCCATTTAAAGGGAGGCTTATTTCAGAACTACTTCAACCTGGTGCAAATTGAAAAGATTTCCTCTTTTCCTTTAAGGTTAAAGATATACAGGTGCAACCCAAACCTGCTAATAACACCGATGTAGAACAGACAGTTCACCCCTGACATAGCTGTGTTTCAACCTGTTGTCATTGATTTTTTTGGAAATGGCTTTAGAACTTTCCAACTTGTCCTCAAATTGTCTAGCCATGGACATCAACAACTATCTCCCTTCTATCATGTAGAATACTTTGACATAATTTTCTTCCAGATATAGGGGATACCTGCCTATTTTTCCAAGTGTTTTATTTACTGCTGTTACTATGTGATTAGAATGTATGAAATAAATTGAAAAAACAATCACAAATGTGTATTACCAAAATTAGACCGTCAGTGCTTTAACCTGTGGGTACCATTTTGTGCAGATCTTAAGTGCTAAAATATGGTTTCCTTTACATTTAAGAATAAGTCAAATGAAAACTAATTTAAAATTTCATGAAAATGATCATTTACTTGATTGACCTTGTATGCCTCTGCTAATCTACACAGTAAACAATGCTAGTAGAAACACTGTGGGGGAGAGACAACTCTGCCTCTGTTCAAAAAGAATCAAAAGCATGAAAAAAAAATACAATTTGTATTTAAATAAATTCAGAAAGGAAAAATTCAGCCTAAGAGGAAAAGTAAATTAAAGATCAATCACAATCAATGTCATGACCATAGAAAGAGTACTTTCTCTTGAAGGCCCAGAGTGTCCATCTCTAGCACACTTTCCCTTTTGCTTGTATTATATTTTACACAACTCAGGCTTCTATCCTATTCACTCGCCACTTAGTTCAGGACAAATAGGATTCGGTGACTTTGAAATTTCACTACTATGATATAATACAGGTAACAGATTATGCAATTAATTTGAGGGGCATCTTTTCTAACATGCACACCTTATCTTGATTATCTTATGAGCCAAAATCAAGTATCAACAGAATTCTGTAAAGCTCTAATATTAGGTTTGTTTGTTTTTTTTGGTTTTTTTTTTAGGTTTGTTTTTAAATAACAGGCTTTTACTACAAGCATCTTGTAAGAATAAAATGGACAAAATGTGGAAAGAAATTTAGGATTATACAGAAATCAAACAAAAATGGTAAGATGGCAGCATGGTATCTTTGTTGGTAGAAAACAAAGTGCCTGAAGTTGGAGGATAAAAAGGGGGCAGAGATATTTGAAAAAGAGGAAGACTTTCGACCAGAGGGACTGACACAGTGACTGCATCCACGGGCTCCATGAGAAGGACAATTGTGAGGACGGTACCAATCTGGACAGTGTTTTGTGTATTGTGCAAAGGGTTGCTATGTGTAGGGACCGGCTCAGTGGTGCCTAACAACATCTTTGAAAATGTAAATCACTTTTTGAGTAGATGGGGGGAAAACTGGATGGTAAAACAAAAATACAAAATATTGTTTTAGAAATTAAAATGCTTGATTCATAGTCATCTTGACTATTGGGAATGCTTGCTCTCAAAGTAACTGAACTTCCCTGTAACAGAAGTTTCTGATACTCCCTGGCCCATATTCCAACATAGCTATTCTCTCTTCTCTGTAAGAAATTCTTGAACAGACTTTAAAATGTTGGGGATAAAGCTTTGAGAGACTGGTGCTAAAATAAAGAAAAGGCAATAATTAAGGAGGCTACAGTAACTGTCCTTTCTGTTATCACACAAGAAATGGTGATATGAAACCACTTAGCAAAAGCAGAGGAAAGCCTTCACAGACTAGTCATCAACACCTTCATTTCCACTCTTCCTTTAATAAGTGGGGTTTAACATCTTACACCGATGCCAACATGAAAAACATGTACATGTCTTCTAGTGTAAGTACTACTCATTGGTGTGCGCTTTGGTTAACATGACCGACATGATCAGCAAGTATCAACAACTACACACCTGTTATGTCAGCAAGTATCAACAACTACACACCTGTTATGTCAGCAAGTATCAACAACTACACACCTGTTATGTCAGCAAGTATCAACAACTACACACCTGTTATGTCAGCAAGTATCAACAACTACACACCTGTTATGTCAGCAAGTATCAACAACTACACACCTGTTATGTCAGCAAGTATCAACAACTACACACCTGTTATGTCAGCAAGTATCAACAACTACACACCTGTTATGTCAGCAAGTATCAACAACTACACACCTGTTATGTCAGCAAGTATCAACAACTACACACCTGTTATGTGGGATTCAGCAGATCCTTAGTTCTTGGGGTTCTTTTTCATTCTAGAAGGTCTGACTTTACATTCAGAAATTTATCTTTTGGAAGGTTTCTGTGGCATTGTGTCTACATGCCAAATAGAGGAAGCATAATGCTGCAGATGTAATAAGAAATGCATGTAATCGTGCCAGAAAGGTGAGCGTCTCAGCCTGCCAGATTGTCAGAACAAAGTGTTCTTGTGTTGAGGGAGTGCTTGAGCAGGAGCCCACTGTTTGTCTGTTTCTCTAATACTAAACCTATAAATATATGTACAGAGATCTATTTCCCCCTCGTCATACATAAATATACTTACACCTGTATATTCCTGTATTTAGATCTCTATAACGGCCCTTTGCCTCCTAGTTCTTTCCTCTATTTCTTTGTATTTTCCTCTTGTCCCACTATCATGTTCATCCTTCTTTTGGGTTTCAGGATTCCTCTCAGTTCCTTGCCCTTGATCCAGCCCTGCCAGACCTCTTACACCCTCCTTGCCACTGATTTTGGATCACTTGTTCCTTTGTCCCTGGGTTTGTTAACACCCACTTCCTTTCCCCCACCTCCCCCTCTCCCATGTCCCCCTGGAACTATCATTCCTTTGTTTTCTCTTTCAGCTTGTTTATCCCACCTATCTCTTCCAGGTAGACATGGAGCAACAACAATATGTACCATCAATACCAAGGGCTCAAGTAGAAAGCAAATGTTTTGAGAATGATGAGGGAAACAAATGTACAAAAGTGCTTGACACAATGGATGGATGGATGAATTGTGATGAGAGTTGTATGAGCTCCCAATAAAATTATTTTTAAAAGAAATGCATGTAAGATGTTCAGGCTAACACACAAAGTTAAATTTAAATACTCGGGGGCGGGGGGTGAAAAACTTATCTGGATCACCAAAGTCAGAACTATACTTGAATGTCATAATATTAAGGCTAAACAACCTTCATGAATAGACTAGAATGTAGGGAGGGCATTTCTGAGCACCAGAAGTACGCACACAGCACAGAGAACTGACTCGGCCTACATTGCCGCCACATCGCACTCGGTTCCTTACGTTTATGAGCTTCTTTAGTGTAGACACCCATCTGACCCTTCTCTACCCCAGAAGCAGAAGGGTCCTCTGAGTTTCCTCAAACTCAAACCATGTTCTCTGCTCTACATGACCTCTACTTTCCCTCACCCATGCAGAAGAGAGTCCCTCAAGCACTGTATTGTTAACTAGAAACTTTTAAATTGTTTTTATTCTGAGACTTCTCAAAAACCTTTAATATGCTAATGTGAATGGCAACGCCCCCAACAGAGAGCTTCAAAAGGCAGGGTTTCTCAAATGCAATTGACTCCAGAAACTTTTTCCAATGACACAGAGCACAATTTTGGTGACACTGGTCTATGATCTTGAACTTCAATTTAACCTTATTGTGCTTTGTATCTACTTATCTGATCGCATGGGATTTCTTGTATCCAATCCAAACTGATGTAATAAACATTTGTTGAACGCCTGCTGTGTGTTGCATAATGGAATGGTGAGAGATAAGAAGGTAAGTCAAGACATTTCCCTTACCCCAGGTATGCTATGCGTGAAGGTTCTTCCCCAGTACTCAACTTTCCCACCTCCCCTCATCTCTGACACACCAGGTAGCAGCCTGAAGAGCCTTCTCTCATTTGATCACACATCAGACTCTTATTGTGACACAGCGGAAGAATTGCTAAACCAACTTGCCCTCAAAGTATTTATGCCAAATGAAGCAGTCACAGTTAGGGGCCATTAGAACTCTCCAAGTCATAGGACTCTCCCTTTAATCTTGTCACTAGCCTACCGAATCAAAACATGCTGCTGTGGAGAAGTCAGTCGCAATGTCCACTCACAGAAACCCTATGGAACTCCTCAAAGGATTGACAAGGCAGAAGCAGAGCCACATCTTCCTCCGTTGAAACAGCTGGTGGGTTTGAACCACTGACCTTTTGGTTACAGCCCATCACTTAACCACTGCACCACTCATGCTCCTCGTTGGATTACTCAAAAGTGTCCATTTACAGAAACATGAGCACTACCTAAGGGTGAAGAATTGCTAGAAAGAAAGCAGCACACCATGGCAGTGTCCCTTTCTTAAATCCTTTTCCTCCATTAGTCACTGTAGCATCATGCCCCTGACCACCTTCCATTGCCCCTCTTGGGTCTGCTTCTGGCAAATAGTCCTTACTGTTGGAACTTCCTCGAATTCATTATTTCTCTCCTTTCTTCTTGACAATATGGAGTAACTTTATTCACCCCACAATCTCAAATCCACAGAAATTCCATAGTCTCGCAACTACAACTTATCAATAGATTTGTCATACGGATATTATAGCAATCGTATGTGCTGTATTGAGCCTTTGCCTGTGTTCACAACTGGCATGGAACCCTTTGTCTCCATCCAGAAGAAACACATTAACACATCAATAAATTGAGCATGAGTCACTGTCTTGAAATGTTTTAAGTTCCTGTTACTATCAAATTGTTAATTATATAATAAAATATTTAAGCTATTAGTATAGGATTTTGGAGAAATACAAATTTGGGGGTCAATTTTACTATCAAGTGAAGTAGTAAATAATGCTACTATTAATTTAGAAAATATATCTGACAAATAGAAGGAAGGTCAAAATGTCTTTCGACAGGAAAGAAAAGAGAAGTTAAAAATAAGGTGATCCATGTAAGAATGATTGATTTTTGAAAAAGGAGTCTAAAAAAGGCTTGTTGGTTCCCAGGATTCAGTGCTTTGTAATTATGTGAGTGCTGTTGGTACTTGATCTATTAAGGAGAAATTAAAATGAGACTCAAATGTTAAATTGACCTTTACGGAGTAGGAATTTTTTCTCTAAACAATTTGCAACATACTTTCTGTGCCTGGAGGGAGAAAGTGAAAATGAAACCACGTGGTGCCGCCTCTCCCTAGATGACTGGTGGCCAGAGTGTTCTGGAGACGTCCTCGGGTGCCCAGCGGTGGCAGAGCTGGGCCTGAAACCAGACCGCGGAGCCTCGGCGCTGTGCTGGTGTCCCTCAGCCAGGTGTCTCCCTTCCTCTGACTCAGGCATCATTCATCGTACTAAGAAGTTCTGTGCCAAACCATTCCTCGGCACAACACATTCTCACTCTGCTTTTCCACTGGCCTTCCAGGGTGCTTCCAGAGAGACACGGTTCAGCGGGTCTTCATTTCAGCATGCCTTTCTCATTCTCCTCTGCTCCTCTCCTCATTCCAACCTCATTTATTCCCCCCTTTGCCCTCGGGGCCCTTCGTAGGGTGCTCCTTCTCACTGTCCTCTGAAGGCATGAGGAAGGAGTCTATGATGTCCACTCGGTGCTAGTGTACCTGAGGATCCACGCTGTGCGAGTATGACTGAGTATCTACTCTGTGCGGTGTGAGTGTCACTCTGTGCCAGTGTGACCGACTGTCGACTCGGTGCCAGCATGAGTGTACACTCTGTGCCAGTGTGACCAAGTGTCTGCTCTGTGCCAGCGTGAATGATGGTCAGCTCTGTGCTGGTGTGACCAAGTATCCGCCCTGTGCTAGTGTGACTGAGTGTCCACCCTGTGCCAGCCTGACTGTCTGCTCTGTGCGATATGACTGAGTGTCCACTCTGGGGAGTATGAGTGAGTGTGCACTCTGTGTCGGTGTCACCAAGTGTCATCTCTGTGCCACCATGACCTAGGTCCACCGTGACCTAGTGTTCACCAGGACCTAGTGTCCACCGTGACCTAGTGTCCACCCGGACCTAGTGTCCACCGTGACCTAGTGTCCACAGTGACCTAGTGTCCACCGTGACCTAGTGTCCACCATGACCTAGTGTCCACCAGGACCTAGTGTCCACCAGGACCTAGTGTCCACCGTGACCTAGTGTCCACTGTGACCTAGTATCCATCGTGACCTAGTATCCACCGTGACCTAGTGTCCACCAGGACCTAGGTCCTAATACAAGAATAAATTCACCAAATGCATATACAAGGATGAGTCAGAATTAACTCAAAGGCAACAAATTTGGCTTCGGTTTTGCTTTACATCCTAGGTACGCTATCTACTAGGCGCAATGTGACTGCGGCAAGAGAAACAGACCCGTCTCTTTCTTTATGGCGTGCATAGCATGGTGGGGGAAGAGCTTTAGTAAAATAATTATAACACGATGCTGGTTTCACTCTGTCGACATACTTCAGCTGTAGTTAGTAAGTGCTTATTTAACTGTATGCCCTGTGTCTAATCCTCATTGTTAGACAACATAGTGTTCAATCAGTTGTGTTTTAAAGATGTATAAGAAAGCACCCAAGTTATTTTAGTCTAAAAAGCTTTCTCATGTACCGATATATCCCCAATCTCAACAATATCCTAAAGTCTATACCAGTGGCTAATTTAATGATACTGTAGAGCCCTGATTGTGTAATGGTTACTCATTGGGAGCAGTCTGCATGTTCAGCAGTTCAAAACCACAAGCAGCTCTGTGGGAGAAGGATTTGGCTTTCTACTCCTGTAAGCTAAACTGTTACCCTTCTCAGAAACCCACAGGGTGGGTGCTGTGCATCAGCATTGACTCTATGGCAGTGAGTTTGGTTTGGAGGGAGTTATTAGAATTAATAAAGACCCCATAGAGGTTGCTTAAAATATTCCTCAAATAAACTGATAATGCTGCCACTCACCTTGAACAAAGATATATGCACACCTTAGGTATATGAATGGATTTCGAGTTCACATTAATTGCAAACCTTAAACTAAGAGTGATAAGCTCAATGCTCACCCTCATGATGGAATCACTGATGATAAGGGAACTACTGTAAAGTGTGGTGAAGAAATCACATGCTACCTGGCTATCAGAATGAATCGCATCTGAGGTCTTAAAGCTTATCTTAAAACAAGCATTCATCTAAGAAAGGTTTCAGCTAACCCCACACAGAAGAGGCATATCAGTCTGTGTGCTCCAAGAAGTGTAAACAATAAAATCAAAGGCCAGAGTAGGGAACTGTGTTAGAACTAAAATTCTGAGGAACTGGTTTGCAGAGGCTATGGATGACAGTCCACCACTTGTCATTTTGTGGTGGCTTGTTTGTTGCTATGAGGCTTGACCCTCTGTCACTGGTATTTCAAATGCCAGCTGGGCCCTCCACAGTGAACAGGCTTGCAGACGAAGAATAGAATACGAAGAAGGAATCAGCTGTCCACGTCCCACGACACAGCCACTGGAAACCTTCTGGATACAATAGTAACACTGTCAGATACTGAAAACCTCATGGAAAGAGAGCATGGTCGGAGATAGAGGCAGAAGGGAAGCCCCACAGGTTTCAAGGCCCTCAAACTTACTAAGAGCTGCCTTCTCAGAGTACAGTTCTCCACAATAACATATATGGAGGAGAGCCTGTGGAAGCAAAGCCTTCGAGAACTTTATTTCCTGATGGGGCAAAACTAAAATGAGAAGAAACAATTGCAAGATTAATAAATTTGGACTCTCTGAAGTATGAATCTAGGAAAATTGGAAGATGTGAAAAAATGAAACGGAATGCATGTATGGATTGTGATATGAGTTGTATGAGCCCCAATAAAATGATTTTATAAAAACATGTTTAAAGAAAGGTGTTTTATTGACTACTCTAAGGCCTTGGCCTGGGTGGACTATAATCAACTATGGATGGGAAGAATGGGAATTTCATAACACCACATTGTGCTCATATGGTGAAAACAGAATAAAGAATAGAACATGGTTTAAAATCAAGAAAGGTTTGTACCAGGGTTGTATCCACTGACCATATTGCTTCAATCTGTATGCTGAGGAGATAATTAAAAAGCTATTTAGATGATGAAGAAGGCAGTATTGAGATTGGAAGTGAGCTTTTTAACAATGGCAAAGCCTTGCTTGCTTAAAGCAAGGACATGAAGCACTTAGTAATGAAGATCAAAGACAGGAGCCATCAGTAGAGATTACACTCAATATAGAGACAACCCAAACCCTCACAATGGGACCAGTAAGTGACATCATGGGAAATGGAGATAAGGTTGAAGTTGTCAAGGATTTTTGTCTTGCTTGGATCTACAATCAATGCTCTCAGAAGACAAGAGATCAAACAACACATTGCATTGGGTAAATCTGCTGCAAAAGATCTCTTTAAAGTGTTGAAAAGCTGGGAAGTTACTTTGAGGTCTAAGGTACACCTTGACCCAAGTTATAGTATTTTCAATTGCCTAATATGCATGGGGAAATTGGGCATTGAATAAGGAAGATCAAGGATGAATCAAGTCATTAAGTGATTGTGCTGGCAAAGAATATTGGACATACCATGGACTGCCAAAAGAACAAACATCTGTCTTGGAAAAACAACAGCCAAATTGCTCCTTAGAGACTAGGATAGAGACTTTGTCTCCGGTACTTTGGGCTTGTCAGGAAAGACCAGTCCCTGGAGAAGGACCTCCAGTTTGGTGAATTAGTGGGGTGGTTAATAAGAGAAAGACTCTCAACAAGATGAACAGTGGCTGCACTGATATACTCGAGCCTAAGAACAATTGTACAGGTGGCACAGGACCAGCCAGTGCCTCATTCTGTTGTTACAGGGTCATGAACATGAGTAAGAAGCAACTTGACCGCACCTAAGACAATAACATGGATGACAGCGCAATCCTAACTCCATTTTCAGAGACCGTATGGGGAATTTTTTTTAAAAAAACTAAATGTACTATCACAAACTATGGTTATGATCCATTTAACAAGAGAATGGTCATGTAGAAAAATGTTTGATACAGGAGTTGATGATTAAGGAATAGCTCTTTAGAGGGTCAAGAGGACATTATAGAAACTATAGAGCCTTGAGGATAACTTCTGGGGAGAGGAAGTTGAAGATGAGAGTGGAAAGGCAAGCAAGGGACTGATGGAGCAGAACTAAGGTCTTCAGGAAGAAAAGCATCAAAGGGCAGTATTCACAAGTGTGAGTTACTCGGAAGCAGGCGGATAAGAATATAGTCCTAGTTCACCCAATTCTCCACGCATGCACTACTGTACCTGATCCACGGGCACTTCCACTTTCACATCCTGGTCCTCTTTCACGTCTGGGGCCCCTTGGGTTTCTGCATTAGCAGTCCGAGCTTTATACACATCACCTTCTGAGACATAAGAAAAGGGTTAGTTCAACCCATTGAAAACAAAAGTAGGCTGTGTTTCTGGCCTAAGAAAATCAAAGTTGCAATAGAGGCAAGCAAAATTTCATATTCTTTTAGCTTCCTGTGCCACCAAGGATGCAATCTGACCCTGTCATCACAGACACACACTCCACCCCAGGGGCGCTCACGCTCTCCTTTAATGTTCCCTTGTCCTTTGTTTAAGCTTCCATGCTAGAACTCTAGTACTCCAGTACCCTAGAGTACTAAGCCCTTGTGGTGCAATGGTTCAAACCTACCGAGCAGCTCTGAGGGAGAAAAACCTGGCAACCTTCCCTCGTTTTGGGGCAGATCTCCTCTGTCATGTGAGATCTCTATGAAACAAAATAGTTACACATTTAAATATTTTTACAGTATTTACAATTTTACAGTATTTACAATATTTTCACAGTAGAAAATTTACTTGGGAAAAACGCATTCTTAATATGGTCCCATTGATGAGGCTGACTGCTCCTGTTAAAGAGTTACAGTCCCATCCCCTAGAGGCACAGGCGAGGGACTCAAACAGCTTCACGACTGGACAGAGATTTTTGTAAATCGAACTATGGTATAATATGATACTTGGACAGTTGACCACCCTCTTGACCCAACCTGAATTTTCTCTAGGCTCAAATATCTCTTTCTTGTTCCGTGACAGAAATTTCTTCTCTGGCTTTTAAAATATTGTTGGGGGTCTTCTCTTTCTTACTCTTTACTGTTATTTTTATCTCTATACGATTATCATTTTCACCTTTTGTATCATTATGTTTGGGTTTTTTATTGCTTTCAGTGAGGTTTCCCAGCTTATGAAGCACAGAAGGAGTGGATGCACAGAAACAATAACTGATGCAATGGTTTACTGGGACGGGTTTTGGAGAGGGGGAAGGGAATTAGGGAGCAAACAATGGATGTGGTAGGGGGAGGGAGCATTACAGATGATTGTGATGATGTCTGTACAACCCTTTTTAAAAGCAATTTAACTATGGAAGTGTATGCTGTCTGAATGTTACATCAAGAAAACTACTAAGAAAGAAAAAGAGTAACATGGGTGAAGGAGAAAAATTGTTGCTTAGGAGGCATTGAGTTTATGTTATTGTGCTGGAATAAATAATGGTTGTACAACATGACGAGTATAATCAATGGCATTGCATTGTACATGTAGAAGGTGTTGAATTGGAAGATGTTTTGTTGTTTATATTTTTGCCATAATTTAAAAAATAATTACATAAATACCAGTGAGAATAACAAAGGAGAAAATGTCCTCACATTGATAGAGCAATGATTGTGGAACACTCGATATGATTGAATTATTGAGTTGTATGACATGCGGGTTAAGTGCCAATAAAACTGTTTTAAAAAACAAAGATTTAGAGTCTCAGAAACCCTAGGTGGTTGCTCGTAGTCAGAATAGACTCAGTGACAACGGGTTTGAGTTTTGGTTACAGCAAAATGGAATTTCACATGACCTGCCCCAGAAGGTTCTACCAAAGAGTGTTGCTTTCCTTCTCTTGCATAGAAAACAGAATCTTGTGCTTCCGTTGGTATGCCTTCATGTTTATTAGGTTCGTTCCCTTTGGAATTCTCCTGCGGTATAAATAAAACATAACAAGCATATCAGGAAGTGAGCCTTATCCATTATTCTGTTTTATCAGAAGAGACACTAAGTTCTTTAAGCTAAACAGCAGATTGGAATTCAGATACTTCAAAAGAAACCAGACCTCTAACACAATATAAACTAATCCTTACATTTCCCTTCAATAATATGTGTAAAATGACAGTAATAATTATCTCCTCTTGACCATACTTCAACCCGATGCTCCAAGATGTGAATGCAACATACCGGAACCAATGGAGAGGTCTGAGGGGCCAGCCCCAATCCTAACTATGAGGACAGGCCCAGTCTCCATGCAGAAGAATTCACTTCAGAGGACAACACTGTAGCTATAGCTCAGGGAGAGAGACATGTCTGATCATACCACACAGGAGCAAATAACGGGAGAGGAAGAAAAAGTGGAGCACATCCTGGCCCACCAAGCCCTGAGGATGATATTCTAGCTCAGAGCAGCCAAAGCACAGAGAGGATCATAGGGCCGGCCCCACCACAAGACAGGACATCCCTCACCCACTCATAGCATTACCAGAAACAACACTGGAGACCATTCGGGAATGACTCCTGATCTGACCCCACCAACAGTGAGGCAAAACAGTAAGGGTGTACAACAGAACAAAAAGGGAAACAGAGAAACAAAGCCCCCAGGGAATACCAAATATAAGACTTTGGGGCCAGGGCATGGCACCCCATCAGACTCAACCAGAAAATACTCCTAAAGGTCAACAGACCTTGAATTATTTACAGGCTTTTCTTTCTTTTTTTAAAATTTTTTCTGTCATTTTGTTGTTGTTGTTTTCTTTTATTGCTTTATTTTGCAATGTCTTGTTTTTTGTGCATATTATTATCCCTGCAGGTATATCTAGATAAGATAGGCAGGATAAACAATCTGGAGGAGAAAACAACAGAACTGATGGTTCTGGGGCGAAATGAAGTGGGTGTTAACAAATCCAGAGACCAGAGAACAAGTAATCCAAAATAATGGCAAGGAGGGTGTAAAAGGACTGGTATGGCTTGATCAAGTGAAATATAACCAAGAGAAATTACTGAAACCCAAATGAATGATGAGCATGATAGTGGGACAAGAGGAAAGTAAAAAGAAATAGAGGAAATGACTAGGAGGAAAATGGCATTTATGGAGGTATTAATACAGGTGTGTGCATATGTAAATATATTTATAGATAATGATTGGGAAATATATCTATGTGCATATATTTATAGGTTTAGTATTAAGGTAGCGGATGGACATTGGGATTCTACTCAAGTACTCCTTCAATGCAAAAACACTTTGTTCTAATAACCCGGCACTCCATGATGCACACCTTCCTGACAAGAATGCTGAAGACAAAGTGGGTGCATAAGCAAATGTAAAGAAAGCTGATGGTGCCCGGCTATCAAAAGGTATAGCATCTGGGGTCTTAACGGCTTGTAAGTAGACAAATGGCCATCTAACTGAGAAGCAACAAAGCCCACATGGAAAAAACACACCAGCCTGTGTGATCATGAAATGTCGATGGGATCAGGCATCAAAGACCAAAAAAATCATATCAATGTGAATGAGAGGAAGTGCAGAGTGGATACCCAAAGCCCATCTGTAGGCAACTGGACATCCCTTTACAGAAGGGTCACTGGGAGAAGACGAGCCAGTCTGGGTGCAGTATAAGACCGATGAAACATACTACTTTCCTCTAGTTATTTAATGTTTCCTCCCCACCACTATCATGATTCCAATTCCACCTTACATATCCGGTTAGGCCAGAGTCTGTACACTGGACACACAGGAATTCCAGGACAGATAAAGCCCTCAGGACCAATAATGAGAGTAGCCATACCAGGAGGGGAAGGGGAAGGTGGGGGAGATATAGGGAACTGATCACAATAATCAACATATAACCCCCTCCCTGGAGGACAGACAACAGAAAAGTGGGTGAAGGGAGACGTCAGAAAGTGTAAGACATGAAAAAATATTAATAATTTATAAAGTATCAAGGGTTCATGAGGGAAGGAGGGTGGGAGAGGGAGGGGAAAATTGAGGAGCTGGTACCAAGGGCCCAATAGAAAGAAAATATTTTGAGGATGACGAGGGCAACAAATGTGCTTGACGCAATGGGTGGATGAATGCATTGTAATAAGAGTTGTACGAGCCCCCAATAAAAGGATATAAAAATAATTTATTATTATTAACTCCTCTCTCCCTGCTAGGGGCAGCCTGGAAGTACCATATCACAAAAGGAAACTAGTTATCATTGAGTGACTCTGAACCCCAGGAGATCCAACCGCTGTTAGAGAACTGTGCCCCATTGGATTTTCAATGGCAGTTTCATTAGAAGCAGATTTCCAGCCTTTCCTCTGAGGTGCCCCTGGGCATACTGCAGCTTCCACCCCTTCAGTTAACAGTCAAGTGTATTAAACCTATTACCACCCAGCAGAGGTTCTCCACCTGTGGGTCGTGACTCCTTTGGGGGTCAAACGACCCTTTCACAGGATTGCCCAATTCATAACAGTAGCAAAATTACAGTGATGATGTAGCAACAAAAATAATTTTATGGTTGGGGGTCATGACAACATAAGGAACTGTATGAAAGGGCAAGGCATTAGGAAGATTGAGAACCACTGACCCAGAGAATCCATCAAAGGAGGGAGGATCAATACACTTCTTAATTTAGGTGGACATCTGATTACCTAATAAAATACTGAGATTGCATTAAGGGAATGAACAAGTTACAGATTTGTCTGACTGTTCAGAGACACTTTTTAAAGCCTAATAAAAATCACTGCTTCAACAATTGCCAACCTATTCCTGATGAACCTGCTTAATAGAATGAACACCTCTAATCAAAATAAAGATGTAGCAGGGTATATTTTTGCTGTTCAATAAAGGATAACTCCGATTTTTAATTATGAGCAAATCATTTTATTGGGGGCTCTTATAACTCTTATTACAACCCATTGTAACATCAACTGTATCAAGAACATTTGTACATATGTTGCCTTAATTTTCAAAATATTTTCTCTCTCTTTGAGCCCTTGGTATCAGCTCTTTTTTTCCCTCCCTCACCCGCCCTCCCCTGATAAGTTATAAATTATTATTTTCACATGTCACACCACCTGCTGTCACCCTTTGTCCACATTATTGCTGTTCATCCCCCGGGGAAGGGGTCATGTTGGAGTTATATAGCATTGTGGTCAGTTCCCCATTTCTCCCCCTCCTCTCCCCACCTTCCCCCTACCCTCATAGTATCGCTACTTCCATTGCTGTTCCTGAGGGTGGGCGGGGGAGGGGGTGGTATCTGTCCTGGATACCATGTACTGAGAGTTATTATCTGTACCAGTGTACATGCTCTGGTTCAGCCAGATTGGTAAGGTAAACCTGGGGCCATGATAGTGGGGAGAAAGAAGCATTAAAGAACTGCAGGATTGTTGCGTGTTCCATCGGTGCTGTGCTGCACCCTGGCTGTCTTGTTCTTTCTTTGTGACCCTTCTGTGAGGGAATGTCCTATTGTCTACAGATGGGCTTTGGGTCTCCACTCTCACCCCCATCATTTTCATTGATATATTTTTATGTTTGGGGTCTTCTGATGCCTAAAACCTTATCAGGGTAACTCCAATTTTTTAAAACATAGACAGTAATATAGTATAATTGGATCGCAGTGTAAACATTAAATTAGAATTAAATGATTATCATTGCAATGCTATTCTATAAATTGCAGCTATAATATAAACTTTTTAGAATGTCCTTTTTCAACTTCAGAGGATTCGCAATAGAACATAGAATAGAAATAGATATTCCTCTCCAATCTTTATCACTTAAAATTATCAAATTAAAAACTACTACGTGTGCCATTAATATAGCTAAATCCACCTGGAAGAAGCACACCATCATCACTCACCAAAGAATTGTGAAGCACATAATCTGGAGTCGAAGGAGGGATTAGCATAAAGGCCTAAAGTGTGAGAATCTGGTGTGCAGAAGGCTATCAATGACAGTAGGACCCCAAAATCCATTTGTGGAACTCCACAGGAAATAAACCTCCCGTGAACCCCCTCTGTCCACAATTGAGGGATAGGAGGAAAGTGGTTACGGCAGAGTGCATTCGAGTTGAGTATAAAAAAATCAAAGACATAAATTTTAAACTTGTCAGTAGATTCCCACCTACGATGCATGCTGGACCTTAGCTAGTTTCTAAATTTTTCGGCTTCTATTGTTTGGTTTGGTTTGGGTTTGTACACATTAGAGTCGTCGAGAGTCACCCTCTTGAAGTTGTGTCATACGTTTTTTCATTTGGGGGCACATGAACTCCAGTAGTGATGAGCCTATAGAGATAACAAGTAGAATAAGGGGTCGGGGAGGGCTACAGTGAAGGGGATGGGATGAAGGGGAGACGGTGACTAGGTGTCCATGTAGAAAAGGGAAGTTTGGGAACTGTGGTAGCAAGTGTACAAGGCTTCTGGACGTGAATGAACTATGCAGTGAGATGATGAGTATTAATTTCCAATTAATCATAGTTTTAATAGCATGTTTCAGAAATAATGCCTCAATAAGAGCAATAGAATAAAACAATCTGAGCTTTTCTTTAATAATTAAACTCATCTCTCATATTTATAAATATAATAACAAGGGCCTACAAAATTTTTCCCTACTTTTATGCTGGCCCTCTAATTTTCAGTCTGCTTGGTTTTAGTTAATTACTTGGCAAAGCCTGTAAGCATTCAGCAGTTGCATACAGATGGGAAACTTGAGTTAGATATATTGTCCACAATAATTCTGTGGACTTCGAGCACTCTTCATTTATGAGATCTCATTCTGACTTTCAGGAAGGAGTCAGAGATTAGCAACACATGTCCTCTTATTTTATAAAATAATATATCTGAAAAACTACTTAGGAGTTATTTCTGGGATGCTGAATGCTTTTCTAAATGAAGAAATAAAAAGAAAATTGAGTAGCGTGGCTAGGTCACTTTGCTACAGATAAATATTGGGCTTAGCAAAATTACTGTCTTTAAATTAGAAAAATAATACACATTCATTGTAGACATTTTGAAATATGGGAAAAACATAGAATACGAAGAGTCTAAATCAAACGTGATGAATCCAAGACAGATATTTAGAATAGGTTGTCATTTTAGTACAAATCAGCCTAATATTTTTCTGTATCTGTATATATTTTTAAAATGTTAACCAAAAAGTAAACACTATTTGTGTCCCAACTTTCATATGAATATTTTGCATGTGAGTAAATATTTGAAAACATGAATTGTAATTTTCCATGGTATCCATGTAGTTGTATGTATTTTAAAATGTATACCTCATCTTGATTATTAATAACCAAGTTTTTATGTTATTGTCCCCTTATTTCCTATTATAAATAAAGCTGTGATGACTATTCTTGTATAATATATATAAATATTCTCTATTATATGTAATATATTAATAGATAATATATAGTATATGAGGGGTTACAAAAACAATAATTGGTATTGTTCTGGGTAGAGTGGAGCTTGCATAATACACATTTTTCCTTCTAAGCAACTCGCTCTGAGTTAGTGTGCCCAGTGGCATCACCTGCAAAGGTTCTCTCTGGTCACAGTGAATTTTTTTGTAAAAGCAGTCACACTCAAACCTCGTTCATTGTAATGGCTGATTTAAGAGAACAGTGTGCAGCTATGAAATCTTGTTCCCCTTTCAGGAAAATGCCACAGAAACTGTTGTTTTTGTTGTTAGGTGCCATTGAGTCAATTCCAACTCATATCGACCCTATGTACAACAGCACAAACCACCACCGGTTCTTCCACCTTCCTCAAATTGTTCTTATGTTTGAAGCCTTTGTTGCAGCTGTGTGTCTATCCATCTGCTTAAGGGCCTTCTTCTTTAGTCGCTGCCCATCTCCTTTACCAATCATGCCCTTCTCCAGTGACTGATCCCTCCTGAAATGTTCAAAGTATGTGAAATAAAATCTTGCCATCTTGGCCTCTAAGGAGCAGATTCTGGCTGTACTTCTTCCAAAACAGGTATGTTTATTCTTGGGAAATACATGGTACTTTTAATATTCTTCCCCAATTTTCTAATTTAAATACATCAACATTTCTTCAGGCTTTCTTATTCTTTGTCCAATATTCACATACATGTGAGGTGACTGAAGATACTCGTGACAATGTGGAAGAATTTTCACTAACTGGGTTTAGGGCACATATATTGACATGAAAAAGAAATATGTGGAATCATTTTTGAAATACAATGATGCTCTGGAAAAACGTTGGTGCTTAATTTGACGATTAAATTGTCTTTTTAGACCAACCGAAAAACATTGTAATACCAAATATCCATCATAAAACAATAAACCAAAGGAATATTTTGAATGACTTTTAAACTCTTCAAATAAAGAAAGCAATGTTTTGAGAAATTTGCTACTTTCAGGGAAAAAAGTATCTAGTTGCATCCTACAAAACTTGTTTAATTGTAAAAATGTAAAAGCTCTACATAATAGAAGATCATGTTATAGCTTTGTATGTTATGCGTGCGGCTGCTAACCCTAAGGCCAGCAGTCCAAAACCACCAGCCACCTTATGGGTTAAAGATGAGGCTCTCTACTAAAAGACACCCGAAGGCAGTTCTACTCTATGTATTGCAAGCAACTGATGGCAATGAACTGCGACTGAAATAACAGAAATGGGAAAGGGCATGAGGATGAGATCTGAAAAGCTCCTGTAGCAAATGATACGACTTACCAAAGAATTTTAAAATCAGTAATGGCCAGTTCCAGAAGCTTATTACCAGGTTTAAGGACAGTCCAAAGTTTGCAATTCCATTAAGGGAAACAAGCGATATATCTAACATGGCACAGCCATTCCTTTTGTTTATGAAGGAAGCAGCTAAATCACTATTGTGGAAGGCGCTCGACCATTCGCTCAGGGTGGGCGTGGGATGTGCATGTGGACTTCCTCCATAATAGATGCGTGTTCTGGAATAAGCTTTTTCATTTTTAATGTGTGGCCAGAAGAAACAGGAGGATGACATTAAAACCAGTTTGTTTTGTTTGTTTGTTTGTTCCCTATTCTTATCTAAGCATCTGACGGAAAAGTGGGGCACTTTCAACAGTCCTTTGACATACAGTTCATATACCGTGTAATTAAATGATTTGAGTGAGTTAAAAAAATTGTGCAATCATGACCACAATCAAACAGAGCAATTTCTTCTTTTTGCACTCATTGTTTTAGCTCCCTATTTCCCCCAACCTCCCCTGCCATAACCCTAAGGAACTATTCTAGTTCCTGTCCCTATTGATTTACCTACTCTGAATTTCATATAAAGAAAATCATACAAAGAAAAAAAATCTCAACAAAATAAAACCCAGAAAAACTGCAATCCAACAGAGAACAGAAAATAATAAAAATTTGTTTTTTTATAAAAAAATAATTTGTTCTAAATTTAAAATGGGTCAAAGGGCAAAATGAATAAGATATTATGATTAAGTTCAGTAAATCTGCATTAATGCATTTTCTGATGCACTCCCTCTGAGAGTCTCACATCCCTGGCCAATGGTCTGAGGGAATTCAATGGATGCTTGATCCGTGTGGGGACTCTGCAAGTGGATTTGCGGCTTTCACTGTGATCCATAGCTTTTGCACATTGGGTCCTAAGAATTTAAACTCTAATACAATTCTTTCCTGCAGTCTTAGAGTTTCTTGTAAATTCTGGGGGTTTTTTTTGGTTTATTAATGATATCTAAGAGCAGCACTGGTTTGGCCTATTGTAAAGCCTTGCTTCCAATACCACTTGCTCAGAACTCCCGAGAAGGCTAGCCATATTTCATCCACTTCTACTTTCTCCATATTTTTATCATATTGTTTTGTGTAATCTTTGGATTATTTGCGATATTTAATGTTTAATTTTCAGTACTAGAATCTTAGAAGCCCTGCAAGGGTGGGGCTATATGTTAATTTATTAATTCCCAGAGCCTAGTCTAGAGCATTTTTCTGAACCATAATTGTTGTTTATATTATTGCTAGTTGCCACAGAGTTAATTTTTGACTCTTAGAAGCCTCATGTGACAGAATAAAGCTGCCCTATATGCTGGCTCCTCGGTGATCTCTGCAGTCACAAATCACCGACATGAACTCACACTGAGAGCTGGACGTTTAGTTAGCAGCCAAGTGCTCAACAGTTTCATCTCCTGGGCTCCTGCCCCATTTTAGGAGTTCAACAAATATTAGGAGAATAACTAAGTAGTGCCCGTATAAATATGATCATTCCCTATCTTTTAAAGGCAACATTTTTTAGGATAATGTGGTCGTTATATAATCGTTTGTCCATTTGAGAGTATTAAGAGTAAAGGAGTGGGTCTAGCCTGTTAATCAGGTCATAGCCAATGAGGCTTCTGTGTGGGCAGGGCCTTCTCCTGAGGATTCTGGGAACTCCTGTAGTCCTCCTTGGAGGTAGGAGACACACTCTCTCTATATGCTCACTCCCTGAGAAACACTGCAGCTGACAAGATGCATGGAACTACGCTAGTGTCCTGAGCTGGAGGAGCCAAGTGGAGACGCCTGTCAGTGCTGAGATGCTTACAATGCCACTGGATCTACAAGACTTCCCACCCACTGGCCTGTGGTCTTCCTGCATTCAGCGTCATTGCATGTTTCTGAAGAGGACTTTATAGATTGATATCAGACATATGGACTAATATCAGACTTATGGACTTGATCTGGACTTGGCTAGGATATTTTCTCAATATTCAATTTCTCTTGCATATAAAGATCTTTCCTATACACATATGAGTGTCTATGAATTTGTTTCTTTAGTCTTCCTGGATTAACACAGATAATGTGCCAGTGCTTTGGTTTACTAGAGGCCCTAACTCACCTTCTGTCCTACCCTCAGGCCCACTTTCAATGTAGAAATGCCAACTACTTAGAAATGCCAGGCCTTTCTAATTACAGCTTACCTCCATCTGAAATTCCCTTGCTCCCTTCTTCCTAACCAACTGCTGCCCATCCTTAAAATTCAATTAAATTTCACCTCAAAGCTCACTTTCATGTGTTCCTACACCAGGACACGTCCTTACCAGACTACAGACCTTTTCATCTGTGTATTTTAGGTGGCAATCATACAGTTTATTAATATAGTATTCTTTTATTTTTAAAAATTGTTGTTTAGTACATCACTGCTGATTTAATTAAATGAGTAGGAAGATGTATGAAAAGACTGAAGAGAGTAGTTGAAAATCTGACATTTTTCAGACAAGGAAAGGTGAAGAGTTGCTAGAGTGCTTATTTTAATAATAAAGATTTCATACACAGAAATGTATGTACACATGGATGGATATATATCACATTACCATTGTTCCTGAACTCTTTTGAGAGTAGGTTGCATACATCATAATAGTATACTTAATATTAAAAGCATAAAATCTATTTAATACTTTAATGTTTGTCTCTTAATAAGAGATATCTTACATAATGACATCAAATTAAAGAAATTAACTTTGATACAGTATTTGTATTGAGCCTACCATCTATATTCTAATGTGTCTATTGTCCTATAATGTTCTTTTTAGCAATTTTTCCACAGGTAAAAACCCCAGTGAAGGATCATATATTGCATTTGAATACAAGTCCCTTTGGTCTCTTTTAATTTGTCACTATCTTTCACAGCATTGATATTTTAAGAAATAAAGACCTCATTTGTTTTGTTTTGCTTTGCTTTGTTTAATAAAAGATTCTAAGTTAAGCTCTGTCTGCTGTTATGACATAATTAGATAGGCAGTGGTGGTACAAAGGTTAAGTGCTTGGCTGCTAGCCCAAAGGTCAGTGGTTCATATCCAGCAGTTGCTCCTCAAGAGAAGAGACTTAACCATCTGCTCCGGTAAATATTTCCGTCTAGAAACTCTGTGAAATATTCTACTCTGTTACATAGGGTCAGAGACAACCATACGACACCTAATAATAACAATCCTTGACTAGAATTCTATATCTTCATACCTTTCTTGGCATTATCTGAAAATACATGAACGTTTTCCTGCCCCTCACTATGCCTGGGCAGGAGCCCTGTTGGTGCAGTTGTTCTGCGTAGGGCTGCATTCTGAGTGCTTGGTAGCCTGACACCACTAACAGCTCTGCCTGAGAGAAAGACTGGACGTTCTAATCCCGTAAACAATTAGAGTCTCAGAAACTAATTTTGCAGTCAAAGTGTTTCTATTTGTTTCTATTCTATAGTGCACTTTCTCATTTTCAACTAATAATTATAAGACATATAAATATCCTACAAAACTTCTAGAACTTTTTAAGAATTTTTTAAATGTATAAGTTTTTACCTTATAAAACTTTCCCAACCCAAAAATTTTGTATTTATGTCTTGTCCTAATCAAGCTTTACACTATACTTTCAACTAAATCTAATTTTTTGTATGAAATATCTTAACTTCTTTAAAATCCTAAAATATAATATAAATTGGAAATATAAAGAAAAATAAACAAAATGTTAGTATAGTTCTATTTAAAATGAGGGAAAGCATCATCTAAACCCTAAACACTTCATTAAAGCTTAATACATCGAATCATTCACCCACAATCTTGGTATGAATTTAATTTTCCTAGGTTCTTCCCATATCTAGTCCCAAAGTATTTCAGAAATATTTAAGTTATATTTGTGAATATTTACATATTCATACCATATTTACAACTTCCTAGTACAATATAACAGAAGTAAATGTTTGATGATTAAGTCCAGGCTTTTTCTGAAAATACTGTAATTCTAACCCAGTCATCTAGAAGTCTGTTTGCTGTAGTAAGCTACCTTGATAACAGATTAGACATCTCTGAAGTTTCTCTACAGTAGAATGGAATTTTTATACCACTTTTCTCATGGCTGAGCTGTAGTATTCACTAGCATTTGCAGAGAAGCTCTGCTGAGTGAATTCACTTATTCAGTGATCACTCGTTGAAGCATGATCACAGAGCGAAATGAAGATCAACGGCACACTGTTCGTTAAAATTATTTCATGAATGCAATGCATCCTGTTTTCCCGCTAACACCATGGCTTACCAAGAAGGACTGTGAATTCATGTTCTTTTAACCACAGTGAAAGGGCATCCAAAGTGACATGATGACCCTGAGAAAACATATCCCCACCCTCCTAAACAGAGTGCCCAGTAAATGAAAACAGACATTACATGCAGGGCTCAATTTTTATAGAGAACATAAAATAAATTGTATCAACTTATAAAGTCGGTGTGATCCATGTCAAGAAACAAGGAGGAAGATGAGATCCAGCCACGTGGAAACAATTAGTCCAAAGGACTAGTGGACAGTGCAAACATCAGGCTCCACACCCTTGATGATGTACAGGTTTGGAAATGCTCTGGGCACAGTTCAATTCTGTCGCGTGGGAATAATTACGAAGAGGATTTCAACTTGATGACAATGGTTTGGGTTTAAAAGGTCAGGAAAGTTTTTCAAGAAAACATGACCCTTATGTTCAATAAGTATGCACTGGGTAGTATTCTATTCCAGGAAGAACAGATACAGAAGGATTGGGGGCTTTAGCCATAACCCAACAACAACAAAAGAGTACTAGGGATCTTTAGCCATAACCTGACACCTTGAGGGAATGATTTGCTGGATCTAGGAGATCAGAACTGTAGATCTGGAAGACATCAAGATGAATTGGCATAATATAGTCTACAAAGACATCCTACTGAGAAGCGACTAAGATCTTAAAAACTTGTGAGTGATCATCCAAGGTACAGTTACTGGACTCTTCCCATTCAGAAGAATGAAGAAGAAAAACATTGAGTACATATAGGAATAAATTAGTCCAATGGACTTGCAGATCATGTAAACTTCAGGGTATGGTTTCAGACAATGAAACCAAAAGAACTGGATAGTACCTGGCAACCACTACCAAGCATTCTGAAAAGCAATAACATTGAATGGTCCTAAATGAGTGGGTGAAAAATGTGATACAAAATGATTAAAAAAAAAAACTCACTGATCAGGTAGAGACTGGTGGAATTGCAGACACTATTGCACTTAGACATCCTGCAGGCTTGAAACTGAACCTACCCCTAGAGCTCACTTTTTAGACAAACACTGTTATTAGGTGCCATCGAGTCAGTTGAGACTCATAGCAACACTACATACAACAGAACGAAGCACCACCCAGTCCTGAGCCATCCTCAAAATTGTTCTTATTTTGAGCCCATTGTTTCAGCCACTGTGTCATTCATCTTGATGAGGGTCTTGCTCTTTTTCATTGCTCCTTTGTTTACCAAGATGATGTCCTTTCCCAGTACTAGTATCCCCTGAAAACATGCTGAAAGTACATGAAATGAAGTTTCACTGTCCTTGCCTCTAAGTCACTTTATGGCTATACTTCTTCCAGTATATTTTCTAGGACATACAAGCCTTCACAGTGTGGCCCAGCCTGCCATCTAGACAGTCTCCCCCTCATTCTTCACCTTACCACATGCCTTGCATCCATTGATATGTCAGGCTTCTTCATGTTTCAAAAATCCTGTTTCTTTCTTTCTTTCTTTTGCCATATCTTACTCAATCCAATATATCTATTCACATACAATTCTGTTGTTCGTTCCCATGGAGTAGGGTTATATAGTCATCAATGTTATCTGCTCCCTATTCCTCCCTCCTCCACCCCTCTCTTGTGGTACTCAGGGAACCATTATCCCTGTTACTGTTTCTGAGGGGTTATCTATCTCAGCTCTCATGTACCAAATGATCTTAAATATATAAATGTAAATGCACATGCAAATCTAACATGATTTATGAGGTAAAATGTATAGAAACTATAATAGTAAAAGGAGGAATTATTAAAGAACTAGAGGATAATCATGTGGTTCATCAGTGATATACTGCACCCTGGCTTTATCATCCCTTCCCTGTGGCCCTTTTGAGAGGGACTGTCCAATTACAGGTGGGTTTGGGGTCTCCACTACATCCATGCCCCTTCACATTGCTTTGGTTGCTTGTTTTTGAACTTCTGATACCTCTTTCCCTTGACACCTCATGACCAACTATTATAGGGGAAAAGAAGAAGATTTCCTGGGGGCTAGGGGGGGAAGGGAGGGGATAAGGGGAGCTGACATTAAGGAGGTCAAGAAGAAATTAAATGGTTTAAAACTGGTTGTGGTAGCGATTATCCATTACTGCTTAATGTGATTGGACTACGGAATCTTATGATATCTGTAAGAGCTCCCAATAAAATGACTAATGAATACTTTTTAATCCTTTCTTTTCCTAGAGTAGCCACCTCTCCTTCATCAACCTGAAAAGCTTTATCAATCCTACAAGACCCAAGTCCAATGTCATCTTGCTGCTACATCTTTCTTTCCCCTAACAAGACAAAACTACTCTTCTTTGTTCTCAGACCATCTTTGAATAGCTGTACTATTGCAACACCATGGATTATTTTACTTATATGTCTATTTACCCCTCTGGCCTGTAAGCTGTCTAGGGCAGAGACATGGCCTTTTTCTTCACATACTCCATGCTTGGCACATTGCTTGGCAGAAAGAAGGAGCTCTGAATATGTTTTAATTATACCACTAGGATTATTTGATTTATTTGTAAAGAATGGATTAAAGGGGAAAACAGAAAAACCATTGCTTTTCACAAAGAAACCTCATACCTTCGATCCTTGTTCTCTCTGTGCCTAAGTCTCAAGACCCCATGAAATCATTTAAAGCTCTATTTATAAGAGTGACAGGTTCTTATTTTCAATTTCATTAATATTGCCTCCTATTAAAAAAATTTTCAGAAAATAAACCTGAAAAACATTGGATGTATTTATTTTTATGTTTCTCCAGAGCCTATTTCAATCAGTTCAGCTGTATTTTAATGCTATTGTAACATCTTATCTAGCTCAAGCACATGAGAGTCAGCCTCCCAAGGTAATTTAGGCTGAATTAGACAGTTTGCCTAATTGAAGAATAATTACAACTATAGTGACTATAGTCTTGTAAGCATAAAATTTCACTGGTGTCCTGTGTGCATCTTCTAGTTCCAATGTAGGTCAAGGTCATCCATCAATGCCCCAAGCCCTGCTTTCAATATTTATTAAACAGACAAGATAAATTAACACTTGGGCCTAGCTGTTCCATCTTCTGACTGCTAAGAGATGACAATGAGTGTTGTCTCTATTGTTTCCAGATATGGCCTTGACAGTGTTAGCCTGAAAATGTCAATTCAAAAATACTTATTTCATTCTGCATTTTATGGATCAGATTAGGTTACTATATACATGAATCACAGGTTCATATTGTACGAGGCTTTAAACTGTTTTCTTCTCTCTCTCTCTCTCTCTCTCTCTCTCTCTCTCTCTCTCTATCTATCTATCTATCTATCACACACACACCAATGCTTTATCCCCTTTTCATTATTTTTTACCACCCCTTGTTAGCTCTAAGCTCAAAAATATGTAATATTAATATGTTGAAGGCAGATGTGAAATAAACACAATGCTTATTAACTATTTACTGATTTTTCAGAGGCTTGCAATATAAAATATTCATTTAATATATGAATGCAATTTAAACATTTATTAAATTAGCCTTACTTTTCTTTGGAAGGCAATATCTATTAAAATCACAGTAAATGCAGTTTCTGTGAAACTGGATTTTATATAACACATTAAGAGTAGATTCATTCAATAACTTTCATTAGATTAAAAAAAGTCATACTTCAAGTTAATTGTGTTGTAGAAGACATTTACAGACTCATAATGACATATCTTAAAAGGGTCAAATATTTGAAGGACTAATGGACTAAACCAATCCAATAATTCTGGCTGTTTTCAAAGCATATTTCAAATCTGCTAATCAATAAAATTGCACCAATAACTTTCTGCCATTTTATTAGGGAATGTACATGCTTCATAGTTCAGTTATAACTTCTTTTGGGTAAATGAAGATATAATCATTCATTCCATTCAGAATGGAAATCTAGGTGCAAAAAGCACACAACTATCTTGTTTCAAAAATTTTTTAAACTCTGCACTGGGTACTTAATTGTAACTTAAACCAGAATGTCATACTCTTTTAAAATCAATCTCATAACAGAAATCCATTGGAGGGAGATGGGGTAAGAAATGCTAACGGTAAAGCAGACCGATGTTCATGATCTGAGTCAAAGAGATTACAAAGGACATTAAAGTTACAAATCCACCAAAAACAGCCAGGATTCCCACTGAAAAAGTCTGACTCAAAAATTGTAACAAAATCACTTTGCTCTGAGGACAATAATAAATTCATTAAAAGGAAAAATTGTTATCATAATGCACAGAGAGACTTTATCTATTTCCTAGACATTCAGCTGAATCCAGAGAAGAATAATCATTTTACTCATTTAAAAAAATCCACCTAATTATCCCAGACAAATAGAGAGCATTTGTCTTCTGCTATGCAAGAAATCCTATTTGACATCAAAGCACTATTATACGTGTGGTTATTGTATGTGCCACTGAGGAAGAAACTAAGCTACCATTTAAACTGTGACATATATAGTTCTATGTATTAGCTATGATTTCACTTTTCTACTAATTGAAAAGACCCTTTTCAAACTATTTGGACAAAGAGTTGTATCATATATGAACATAAAAGGAAAATAGATGTGAACTAAATTGCTTAGGTGTTCCAAGATGTTCTCACCTGGAGACTGACTTGTCTGAATTATTTCTAGTTATTGTTGTCACTGGTGTTTGGGGTAGGGAGTGGTTTGTTGTCTTGTTTGACTCAGTGATACTTGAACAATGGTGTTTGTGCTTTCCCATATAATATGAAAAGAGTGCCCTGTTTTCTGTAGACGTTTCTTCCTAGGCTGCCACTACCCAATCGGCAAATGTTCATGCTGGTGCTTACTGTGTGGGAGGCTTGAGAAGAAAAAGTATTATAGTGAAATGGAAAAAAAACGTTGGAAATGGAAAAAAAACGTTGGAAATGGAAAACCAAAGGAAAGAACATATGCAGCATTTGTCAAGCCAAAATAAGTGAAGAAAAATTTCAAGTTCTGAATTGCAATGTTGAAGGATTTTATGGAAAAAGTATTGAATGATGCAGAAAGCATGAAAAAACAGTAGAAAGACAACATAGTCACTATGCCAAAAAGAACTTCAATATCCTCCTTTCCAGCTAGTTAGTTGTTTCATATGACTTTATTAGGCAGTATTAGTAGAGAGATATAGACAGAATTAAATAATTAAATAGAACAAATGTTACTGATCTATTGAGATTGAAGTAGTGAGGATGGGTTGATGCTCATGGAATCAGGAAGATCTTCTAGGATTGGGCATAAACAGTAAATAGGATTTAATATGGACTGATATCCTTTTGCTGTGCCTTCCTTCCCCAATATACTAACAAAAACATTCAACTCATCTTTATATTTTCAGAACTGGCATTGGGTTTAAAAAAAAGAGAGAGATAAGGTGGCAGGATGGCAACCAGGTAGGCTGTTCATCCTGAGAGCACTGTGGAGTTCAGTGAATGGGAAGATTTGGGGGCCAAGTAGGGGTTCTGAGGCTGCTGGTTAAATTCCTGCGACAGCCCAGAGTACATCCCTGAACCAGAAGCTGACTTCCACCCCAACTCCTGCACCCACTGTGGAATCCCAAGGACCAAGGACTGCTGCAGGAACTGGCCAAGCTTGAGTTGTTCGCACTGCTGTGGCCACATTCCAGCAACAGTACCCCAAGCACACCAGCCAGCCAGCAGAGACTCATGCAGCCACGTTTGATATTCCAAATGGCACAGGGACCTCCTGCTGCCTGTTGGCAAAACCCTCCTACAGCATTCTCCTGTCCACCTTTCCTGCTCTGCCTGGGGCTCCCCTTAACCTCTGTGCTCTGAGTTGCAGAGCTTCACAGACAAGGCCCTATTTCCTGCCTTCCTACCTATCCACAGTGCCTCTAGATGGGAACAGACCACTACCAACCCTAGCCCATCCCCAGCCCCACATATATGCCCTCCCATAACCAGGCCAGCACTTTTCTTCAGACCGAAGTGTGCATATCTGCAAACGGGCCCCAATAGAAGATTGAGTGTTACTAGAGTGCAATGCAGGCTGACCTCAGAGCCTGATGACTAAGAGGGCCATCAAACCTTACTTCCAAACAACAGATTACTGGTAGGTTGGGGCTAGAAGGAAACCTCAGTGGTACAACGGTAAAGTACAACTCCACAGAGCAGCTGGCTACAGGAAACCAGCAGAAGTATTCATATCAAGCTCATAAAGAGAGCCCAAGTTTCTTTGACTCCTGGAAAATGGCACCAAGTTTCTCCATAATGGCATGTAACAGCAATCACCTCAACAAGAAAACAGGATAAATAAAATCCAGTGTCAGAGGATGACCGGAACCTAACAGCAGTCATGGAAGAGGTAGATGTTGACCTGCCACAGAAAGAAGTCTTCACAATGCTTTCTTAAAGTCAGACAGAATATGAGGGAAGCAATACACAAAAGGGAAATACAAGAGTTAAGGGATGAGGTAACAAAAGCCAGGAGCAAACTCACAGATTTCTCCAATAGACTTAAAGAGGCAGAGAATCGCACGAGTGACCAAGAGTATAACCAGGAAGACTTCAACAAACAAGACACTCAAACAAGATAATCAGAGAAGCTGAAGAAAGCCTAAGAACCGTGTGTGATGCTATGTAGAGGAGCCATATTAGAATAATGGGACTACTGGAACAAGATACAACAAAGAAGTCAAAAGAAGAAATAGTGAGGAAATTCTTAAAGGAAAATTTCCCCAGCTTAATGAATGAAAACCAGGCAAACATTCAGGAAGCCAAAAGAAAACCAGCTAGACTGCGTACCAATAAGAACTCACCAAGGCAATTAATATTTTAAAAACCCAACTATCAGGAAAAGGAGAAAATCATAAGAGGAGCTAGGAGGAAAAAAGCAATCATCTATAAAGACACTGAAATAAGAATATGCTTAGACCTATCAGTGGACACTATGAAGAGGGCAGAGTGGAGTAACATATTCCAAAATTTGAAAGAAATTAACACAAACCCAAGAATACTTTATCCAGTAAAAATATCTATCAAGATAGTTGGAGAAGTAAGATTCTTCCTGGATAAGGAAATAAATCAAAGAATATGTTACCAGAAACCCAGCTCTACCAAAAAAAAAAAAAATCCCTTGCTGACCCAGTATAGGCAAAAGAACAATACTCACCGAGCACAAGTAAGAGACTACTACATAGAACTCCATGTAAAGATTAACAAAGCAAAAACAGGCCCCAAAATAGCATTTGCTCAACAGTGGAAAGAAGGCAAGAGTGAAATGCACACACAAAAAACACACTGATAAGAAAGGGTAGGAAAACACAAAAAACAAAAAGTACAATATGATATCACAGAGTCAATAGATGGATTAATTACCCTGAATATCAATGTACTGAACTCAAGCATTAAAAGGCAGCAACTAGCAGACTGACTTAGAAAACACAACCCGTCAACCTGCTGCTTACAGGAAACACATCTCAATATTAAAGCCAAAAATAGGCTGGGAATCAAATGCTGTAGAAAAATTTACCAAGCAAATGGCAATCAAAAAAAGCAGGGGTTGCAATCCTAATGTCAGATAAAAAATGATCTCAAGGTGCAAGCTATAATAAGAGATAGGAGATGTACTATGTAGTGTTCAAGGGAATAGTAGACAAAGAATCAGTAAGCATAATAAATGTATGCATGCTCAATGAGAGATCTGTGAAATCTGTCAATCTAAAACTCCAAATGATGAATAAAGAAATCACAGGCTCAACAATTATAGTTAGATGACTTTAATACTCAACTCTCAGAGAGACTATAGATCTAAACTTCACAATTAGACAACTTGCCCTGTTAAATATTTTCAGAACTCTCCACCAAATTAAAAAAAAAATCTCACATTCTTCTCAAGCCCACATGGCACATACTTGAAGAAAGACCACATGCTAGGACACAAGTTGAGTCTGGCAATCAATAAAAGGGTGATGAGAAAACAAGGGCAAACAATTGGAGGATGGATAACTTTTCTGTTTCAAAAAGTGTGGGTACTAGCCAGAGCAGACATGAAATCAGGAAGTTTCTAGAAACCAACGAGAATGTGAATATGACATACCCAAACCACTAGGATACAGAAAAGGCAATTATCACAGGAAGTGTGATAGCAACACATGCACACATAAAAAGGGAATAGACACTTATGAAAGATATTCTGGCTCAAATTTTACAGCAATTAGAGCAGAGTCAACAGGACAGTCCTAGTAATAGCAAAAGAAAAGAAATGCTAAAAATGAGGGCTCAGATACACGAGAGGGAAAAAAAAGAACTATGGAAAAAATAAATGCATCTAAAATTGATTATTTGAAAGGGTTAACAGAATCAACAGACCGCTGGCAAACCTAACCAAAAAAAAAGGGGGGGAAAAACAAACAAATTTCAATAGCAAGGATGAGAAATGAAATGGGGCATTACAACCCTAATGAAACCAAAAAGATAATATACAGAACTACGAAGGCCTATACTCCAATGAATTAAAAAACTTGGACATGGACAAAAACTTGGAAAAACAATCATTCCTTAGACTAGCTCAGATGAACGTCAAGAATCTCAACAGACCCATTGCAATAGAAGAAATAGACAAGGTTATCAAGGAGTTACCAACAAAACATCCACTGGATGAAATGACTTCACAGGAGCATTCTAACAAGCATTCAGGGAAGAACTGACACCAATATTACAAAAATTCTTCCAGAACATAGAAAAAGATGGAAAATCCCCAAACTATTTCTATGAAGCTAGTATAACTCTGATACCTAAACTGGGAAATGATCCCACAAGAATAGAGAACTACAGACTAATATCGCTAATGAACTTTGATGCAAAAATCCTTAATAAAATACTGGTCAATAGAATATAAAAGTATATAAAATAAATAATTCACCATGACCAAGTGGGATTCATACCAGGGATGCAGGGATGGTTTGACATATGAGAGACATTCGTATTATTTGACACATTGATATGAAAAATTATAAGAATCACATGATAATATTGATAGATGCCGAAAAAGCATTCGACAACATCCAAGACCCATTCCTGTTTGACATTCAAAGACAGGAATGAAAGAAAATTTCCTCAAATATAATACAAGCTATATATAAATATCCAACAGCCAGAGTGGCAGTCAATAGAGAAGAGACAAAAACAATTCCACTGAAAAAGGGGACCAGACAAGGATGCCCCTTGTCCCCATGCTTATTTAACATTGATCTGGAGGTCCTAGCTAGCAGCATAAGGCAAAGGAAAGACAAGAAAGGTATCTGTCTGGGGAAGGAAGAGTTGAAATTATTCTTATTCGCAGATGATAAGATTTTATGTATGGAAAGACCCAAAAGCTCCACAAGTGAGTGCTGGAAGCCATAGAGGAATGTGGCAGAGTGGCTGGATACAAGACCAACAAACAGAAGTCTATCAGACTGCTATACATATTGGATATACCTGACCACAAAAAATGTTTGTATGAGGAACACTACAGAACACTATTATAAGAAACCCAGAGTGACCTCCACAAATGGAAGAATATTCCATGCTAATGGATAAGAAGAGTCAATATGGTAAAGATGTCAGTTCTGCCCAAGGCACAATGTAAGTTTAATGCTATCCCAATACAAATACTATATCATCTTTCTTCAAAGAATTGGAAAAACTAATTATCAACTTCACATGGAGAGGGAAGAAGCCCAGAATCAGACAACTCCTCAAGAAGAACAAATTTGGAGGGCTTGCTTTAACTGATTTTAGTACCTATTCTACATCCACAGTGGTCAAAACAGTGTGGTACTGATATAAAGAAAGATAATCAGACCAATGGAATAGAACTAAAATCCCAGAAATAAAATCATCAACATACAGACAACTGATCTTTGATAAGGACCCCAAAAATATCAAATGGGAAACCCATGTCTTCTTCAACAAGTGATGCTGGGGGGAAAATGGATATCTACTTTCAGAAAAATTAAGCAAGCCACTTCCCTCACTTCGTGCACAAGAAAACTTCACACTATTAGAGCCATCAATGAGAGAATTTAGACAAACCTGAGAACATTGTCACAGGGAATACACAGACTTTGTTAAATAGGGAAGGGCACACAAACACAGACGATGCACAAATTAACAAGTGAGATATACTGAAGATAAAACACCTGAGTACATCAAAAGAATTCACTAAGAGTGTAATAAGAGAGTCCACAGACTGGGAAAACACCTCTAGCAATGACACATCAGACAAAGGCCTTATTACTGAAATCTACAATACTCTGCTAGTTTACAAGAAAAAACCTTAATAGCCCATTGATAAGGTGGGCAAAGGACCTGAACAGAAATTTCACAAGGGCAATAATCCAAATGGCCAATAAACATATGAAAAATGTTCTCAATCACTAGTTATGAGACAAATGCAAATTAAACAACTATGAGATACCAACTAACACCCTCAAAGATAGCCAAATACAAAAAAATCAGAAAGTAACAAGTGTTGGAGGGGCAGTGGTGATATAGGAACTCTCATCCTCTGCTGGTAGACCTGTAGATATGAATAGCCATTATGGAAATTGATTTGGCAATATCTAAAACAGGTGGAAATCAAACTACCATACAACCCAGCAATTCCCCAACAGGGCATATACCCAGAAGAGGCAAGAAACAAAACACGGCCAGACAGCTATGCTCCAATGTTCATTGCAGCACAGTTCCCAATCACAAGGAGTTGGAAACAACCTAAATTTACATCGACAGGTAAATGGATTAAAAAACTGTGGTACATACATACAATGGAGTACTATGCATCCCTAAAACACAGTGGTGAATGCATGAAGCACATCATGCATGGGAAAAATTGGAGGAAATTATGCTAAGCAAAGTAAGGGTTGAGGTCTGGTCCGTCGTGAGGGAGGGATGATGGAGGAGGGAAGAGCTGAAACCAAGGGCTCAAGTAGAAAGAAAATGTTTTGAAAATGATGATGGGAATATATGTACAAATGAGAGGATAGTTACACATTAGAAATTCAGTATAACTCACCACCACATTAATAGATCAAATGAAGGGAGAAAGAAAAATTTAAAAATTCATCAAAATCATTTATTACAGCAGAGAAATACAATTCCATTCATTATTAAGGGGAAAATAACTGAACAAATTATAAAGGAGGACTATCTTAACCTGAGAAACGGAATAAAGCCCACACCAAAAAAGTTCAAAATGTACTGAGTATTCCAAATAGATTTTTTAAGCCCATTGTTAGGAGTAAAACATTAGAAGCATGCCATTCACAGTCCATACACTGATGCGTAGTATGACCGCTCTATTTTCACTAGAGTTGTCAGCCAAGTATATAAGTTTATTTTTCTTTTTAAGAAACCACTAAAATACTGTTTTTATGACATGACTTGGGGTACAAACACAGATCCTCCAAGGTCTGGCTTTTACTGATATTCATCTAGTCCTGTAGCCTCTATTCCTTAACATTGTTTCTCTAGCTACTGTGTTGCAATCACACACACACACACACACACACACACCAATTTCTGACCTCTCTCTCTTGTCCCAGGTATCCTCTATGACAAGGTGCCCTTCTTCCAACTCCACTCAAGCACCCTGTTACTGCTGAGATAGATCGAAATTCAGTACTAACCATTGTAGCCCTTTTCCTTGGGGAAAAAAATTACTTACATTCTTCTTTTTCTGTGGATGTTTTTCAATTTCTTCATACTTTCTGAAAGACAAAAGAAAGTCATATTGAAATTTTTAAAACACAGCCCAAACACATCCTTATAGAAATTTAATCTGGGTTCTTTACTTTTCAGAAAGGGCATTGACCAAGAGCTTACTGTGTACACAGTGATCAGACTCATGTCAATAAAGTGTTTGTCACATGCTCAGTACTCGGGAGGAATCCAAAGAAGTGTGCTAAAGTATTTTAAAGATCGTTGAAAATCAAATATTCTCATTATTAGGGTTGTTGCCTTATCAAGGGTGCCGTATCTGCAGGTGTGTGTGTGTGTGTGTGTGTGTGTGTCTGTGTGTCTGTGTGTGTATTCACTGCCATTCAATGATGTGTTGCAGCAACCCAATAGGGCAGGCTAGAACTACTCCTATGATTTTGTGAGGCTGTAACTTTTCAGGAGTGTAGAAAGCCCCATCTTTATCCCAAAGAGCAGCCGCTGGTTTTGAACTGCGAATTTTGCAGTTAGAAAGTTAATATGTAACCAGTAAGCAACAAGGGATTCTTTTGTATAAATACCAAAACCAAATTCACTGCCCTCAAATAATACTGACTCATAGTGACCCTATAGCACAAGGTAGAACTGTCCCTGAGAGTTTGCGACTGTAATTCTTCATGGGAGTAGAAGGTAGAGTCTTTCTCCCAAGGAGCAGCTAGTGGTTTTGAACTGCAGACTTTGCAGATCGTAGTTTAACTTGCAATCACTATACCACTGTGGTTCCTTTTTATCTAATAGAGAAGATTTTTTTTTTAATTTTTGAAACATTTTGATAGTTGTAAATCACTTTTACCAACATAGTTCCTTCACATAACTCTCAGAATAACCAGGAGGCAGGTAGGATTGCTGTCAGTACACTAACAAAGAGAATAAGGCTCTGGGAAATGATATTTTTATACAATGTCCCCCAGCTAACTGATGGAAGAACTGAGTTCTAAATCCAATTCAAAACCAAGTGCATTCTCTTTAAACCATATCACAGAGTTCTTGTCTGCCACCTATACTTTCTAGGCTTAACAACAGTGCAAACACAGGTACCTTTTGTTTCTGTTGCTTCTTTAGCAAGACTTTCTCCAATAATTGCTATGCAAATTTGGATGGTCTACTACATGAGTCTCCAACAAAAAAGGACCTCATTGTTATTCATTAGTGCTAAAAGGTTCTGGTCTCTTGGTGATTATAGGAAACCTCCTGCTCATCCTAAACCTACACTTCTTTGGCAGAGGAAGAAGATCTTTAGCCAACTGATGGATTCTGCTCAGTGGCCAACAGATTAATGGACAATAGGGAAATATACAGCTCATTGAAAGGAGGAGAAACATATTTAGGGAAGAATGGAAATAAAGTAGAGGGTACTAGTCCAGTCAACTCAGCTGTTCCAAATGGAATACATAGCCCACGATACCATCAGGACTATTTTCAATTATTAAGAATGATTAGTCACCATTAAAAATAATTGTTAAGAATAATTGTTACCATTAGCAGTTATCAAGAAGTTGATAAAATCAAGAAATGTTCATGCTTTCCAGACAAGCAAGCAGGCAGAATTCTAACTCTATGTTTGGATATCAAACTGCTCTAGGGCTCTACATGCACAGAGAGGTCAAAGGACCCTCCTCGGGCTTCAGAAAAGAAAACGTAAAGCATATAAACCAGAACAGAGATGAGGTCAGCCATAGAGCCTGCGCCCACAGACACGTCTCAGGTTGTCTGACTACAGAAATGCTCAATCTGTGCTATGAAACTTGGGGGGAGGGAAGGCAGACCACGCTCCCCGGTGTTTTCTGTCAATAAAATGCACCACTTAAAACTAAAGGACCTACTCAACATTCGATGAAAGATGGCATTTCCTTTTCTTTCCTCAAAATAATGACCATTAAAAACCTTGACAGAGAAATAGCTCCAGGGAAGTTTTGTAGTAAACCCTTATATACTTTTTCCTACACTAGATAGATTACAAATGCACCAATAAGAACTAAACAATCAAGGGTGTACCATCCCCAAGAGTAGCTATAGAAAATGCTCATTTCAACAAGGCCTTGAAGACGAGAAAACCCATCAGTGGATGAGCTGGTGGTCAATGTCTGTTTTTTAAATTGTAGATGACAGGGACTAATAAAAGGGACATTTCAGCTACATCTATCGACCTGAAGGGAGGCAATTCCAGGCAGTTACTCATCCCTACTACGAGCAAAGTGTGGCCTGGTTGGCTTGTCAAAATGAGAAGCCCTGCCTTTCAAAGTAAGTGAAAAGTAAAATGACTTGGAAGAGCAGGTCAAGGTCTCACCAATGTGGCCACAGGGCACACACCATGTAGGCTAAGTTCTGCATTGAAGCCTACCTACAGCACCCACAACTCTACCTCACGGTCACAAAGGCGAACAAGCTCATCCTCAACCCCAATGCTGACACTTGCCTTTAAAACAGACAACAATATATATAGGATTTGCATAAATGTATACCTCTGAACCTATATCAAGGAATGGCATCACAATAGCATATTTCAGACACACTTTACAATATGTACATTGTCTTCTCATCTATGGTCTCATTTTCCTCAGGACAACCTGACTGTTTACAACAGGAGAAATAAAGGGTTCTGGGGACATAGGCAATAGACATAAGAACAGAAATTAAATCAAATTTTTGAAATCCAAATTCCAAAGCTCTGCCCTCTTTCTGCTGCCTTCTTTAACCTACCACTGAGCCTGGCCCTACAATCATCCATAACATCAAAGCTACATGGGCACAAATAGTAGTTGTAACTGCTGAGGGTCTCAGACTAACAGTTTTCTATAGGTATACAATGCAATATAAGAAAAGTTATTAGTTCTGAATGATTTACTGTCCCACTGATATGTGAAGAAGGAAATACTATGAAAGAGGGGGGACACTATGAAGCTTATTAAGACAACATCAAATGAAATTCTATCCTTCAAACCATAAATCAGACCAACTCCACCCCCACACAGACACATACACTTTTCCTTCAAATTAAAGAAAGACTACTAAAAAGTTCCTTAAGCAAAATTATTCCCTCCCTAAACTATCCATTTTTGTTATACAGGCTTTTATATCCTGAGCCCAAAGAAAACAATTTATATGAGAGCCTCAAAAAAACTCACAGAAAGATCCAATAACAATAAATAAATTATCCTGCCACCCACCATCCCCACAAGACAAGCACAAACAGAAATCGCAGAGAGTCATTGTTTATCAAAATACAAAAGACATGACGAGAAGTCATTTCTGGAGTTTTGTACCAACAATACAAATTGCTAGAGTGAAGAGAGAGACAGTGGGCATCATGGCAGATAAATGAAGTAGGGATAAGACTTACTCAGAATAATTTTTAATCAATCTAATTCCTCCCTCCTTCTGTTTCATTCGTCAAGAACTATAAAGGATGAACCTGCATATCCCAAAGATGGATTCATTTTTGCTCAATGACTTGGAAGACAACCTCTTCAAAACAATCACCCAGACTTCACCTCTCACTTACTGTTCAGGATATTCCCCTTACGTGGCTCAGAGTCCCAGATCTGATCAGACCGGCCTACCAGTAGATTATACTAACTCAATTTCCATGTTCACCAATTGCCCTGTGTCAACCTCATGTGAACATTATTCAAACAAGTTTATTGTATAATGTATTTGAAGGTAGTAAGGGCAGTTTGAATACAGGCTATGTGTTAGATAATATTATATAATTAATACTTTTGTTAAATATGATCATGACATATTCAAAATAAGTAATCCTTAACTTGTAGAGATAGATATTGAAGTATTTATTGCTAAAATATATGTTAGAATTAAAGTATGTTTAAAAAAATTGGTAAGGAGACAAGTGGGGGCTTCAAAAAGTTTGTGGAGAGATTCCATTATCTTTCAATTCCATTTTTCTGAAAACTTTTTGAAGGCTCCTCATATATTAGTGAACTGGAATAATTTGGAAGTTAATTCATGAATTAATTTCCAGTATTTATGTACATATCTGAATATTTGCATAGTTTAAAAAATTGAAGAGTAGCATGGCTTGAAACTCCAGAACTTTTTAGAAGCCTCCAGAGCCTCCTTTCCACTGCCATTCTCGAAGCTTAAGGAACATTCAAATTAAGAATAACAATATTGAATAGCAGTTCTTATTGAGTGTGCATCCTCTCTTAAGAGGAAAGTTCTCCATCTATAACCATTAAGTATGTTAGCAGTGAATTTCTTCATAAATGCCATATATCAGATAGAAGAATTTCCCTTCTATTACTATTTTAATGGGCATTTATATCATGAAACAGTAAGGATAATTATAATAATTTAAGACACATAACATCAGGGTTTGGAGAACTTTGGGCAGGAACATTTAGAAAGCTGCTAGATAAAAACTAAGAGCAAATAAAAATAGTATGATCAAGTTCCAAACATCTTTGATTTCCTGAGACCCACTACAGGGAGAGAGATCATTGCAAAATTACACATGGATTCTTGGTTTCTAAGACTCCCAGTATCTCTAGAGAAAATGTAAGATTATGAGATCTTTTTTTTTTTGAACTCTTCATTTTTTTTATGATTTGAAACATTACAGAGTAAATTGGTTTCAATTCAACAATTCATACATTGACTGTGTTCCCCAAGATATATCAGCCTTCTTCCCACTTCCACCCTCCCTTAGTTTTTATATTATTCATCCTTCTTTCCTGTTCCTTCTTGTTCAACAGTTTTGATCCATAAGCAACTGCTGTTCCTTTGATTTTGTACAGTTCACCTTCCAGGGAGTGCATGTTATTCTTTGATGTTATTCTTCCTCTCCAAGCCTGTATATTGTTTGGCTGAAAGCTGAAGCAGAGGAGTGAGTGCAGGTCCAAGAGTGAATGGCCACTAAAGGCCATAATCTACGGATTCCAAGTCTCCTTCAGACCAGTAAGCCTGATCTATTTTATGATTTTGGTTTTGTTCCACTTTTTTCTCCCACTCGACTCAGGGACCCTCTTTTGTGATCCCTTTCAGAGTAATTAGTAGTGGAAGCTGAACACCATCTAGTTCTTTGGTTTCAGGGTTGTGGAGGCTGAGGTTTGTTGTGGTCCATTCATCCTCTGGATTAATTGTTCCCATACATCAAAGAGCATGCAGGTGGGGAAGGCTCAAGTGGAATCAGGGTGGGCATTCTACTTCTTGGTATAGCTGTGATCTGGAAACACCAGGTTCAGCTCTCTTCTGGGCACTGAAAGCTGGAAGAGAAATGATGTACCCATGTACCCTGTAGAAGTCTGGAAGATCCTCTCCCCACAAAGTTGGGTCATGCCAGCAGTGCCGAACATGGGTCCCCATAAGTCACAATTGTCTGTTCCTATGCTTGGCCCAGGCCAAACTCTAACACCTCTTCCTCGGTTTTAAAACCTTTGTTACACTAACCCCAATGAAAGTTTTTCTTGTGGGGAATTTTCTCATATTTAACGAACTCAGACTTTTACATATAAGATTTTCCACATTTAATTCATGCAAAGGGCTTTTTTCCTTTGTGAAATCTCTGATGTGCTGTAAGGCATCACATATGGCTGAAAGCTTTAACACACTCACCACATACATAGGGTTTTTCTCCTGTGGATTTGTAGATGAGTTTTGAGATTTCCTTTATGAATGAAGCTTTTGCCACATTCACTACATATATGGGGTTTATCGCCCGTATGAGTTCGGTGATGAACAGTGAGAGAAGTCTTCTGGATAAAGCCTTTGCCACATTCACCACATACATGGAGTTTCTCTCCAGTATGAATTCGTTGATGAACAGTGAGAGCAGTCTCCTTGATAAAGGCTTTGCCACATTCACCACATACATGGGGTTTTTCTCCAGTATGAGTTCGCTGATGAACAGTGAGAACATCCTTCCTGAGAAAGGCTTTTCCACAATGACCACATACATGGGGTTTCTCTCCAGTATGAGTTCGCTGATGAACAGTGAGAACATCCTTCCTGAGAAAGGCTTTTCCACAATGACCACATACATGGGGTTTCTCTCCAGTATGAGTTCGCTGATGAACAGTGAGAGCATCCTTCCTGAGAAAGGCTTTTCCACATTGACCACATACATGGGATTTCTCTCCAGTATGAGTTCGCTGATGAACAGTAAGCTTACTCTTCCGGATAAAAGTTTTTTCGCATTCACGACATACATGGGGTTTCTCTCCAGTATGAGTTTGTTGATGAGCAGTGAGATCACTCTTCCTGGTGAAGCCTTTCCCACATTCACTGCATACACAGGACATTCCTGCCACATGAGGTTCCTGATGTCCCTTAAGGTATGAATACACTGTGAAAACTTTTTCCACAGTGCAATGATTTCCTAGCTTTTGTCCTCCATGACTTCTTTGATAATGTGCATTGAGTTTGAACGGTTTCTTGAATTTTTGCCCACATTGACTGCATTCATAGTTATTATCTAATATACCAATAATCTGCTGCTCATAGAGCACAGAGTCCTCGATGAAGGTTATCCCACATTTATCGCCTGTGTGTGGTTTCTCAATTTCATCAGATTCCTGATGCTGACTGCATTGTGACTTTATGAGCCTGGGGGGTTCACACTCAGGGAATTTCATTTCAGTACAAAACTGCTCTTGTTCACTGTGGAGAAAAGTTTTCTCATCTTCACTGAGCACAACTGACTTGTGTATTTTGTTCCTTCTGTTCTGATTTGATTCCAGAATGATTAAATCTAATTTTACGATTTTTTCATGTAAGCCAAACATCTCATAATTTTCCATTGGAAGAAAATTGTTTTTGTGCTGAAAAACAATACTTTCCAATGTATTGCATTTATAGCACCATTCCGTTCTGTCCATGCATCTTTCACATTGCAAGTGATCAAGCAAATGATCTTCTTTCTGGATTTCAATGAAAACCAGGTTGCGATAGTTCTCCAACATCACATTCTGATATAGGGTCTTCTGAGCAGGGTTCAGGAGCTGCCATTCCTCCCAGGTGAACTTTACAGCCACATCATTGAATGTCAGTGATTCCTGAGCCTTGGTCATTTTCTTTGGTCCTTAGGGCACTGCAGGCAACTGGGATGTTCTGTTTGTCTTATCTGGATCAGCTCTAATGATGCTCACAAATTTCAATCTCTAATGAGGACATCCCAAAAGTAATAATACCAGGCACTTCTTTCTCCTTCTTCTAAACTGCTGGTGATGCACCATCTGCAGGCCTTAGGAACTCATGGATGCTCACAGGATCCTTCTCACTCAGAGGAAATGGTCAAGATTATGAGATCTTGCTATCCAGAAATACCTACTCCATTTCTAATCTTAAACATCCTAAGTTGTTTCATAAAAATTAAAATGTCCAATTTTAGTGCTAAGAATAACAAATAGTTGAACTGGCCAAATTTGAGAGAAGACCAAAAGAGACTAATATTACAAATGTACAAGACGGAAAAATGAATAATATGCTTACTGTTGGACGTCACTAGGAACTTTTGAGGATTTCCAATAAGAAAAACGTTTAAAGTTCTCCAATCCTGCTGCAACATAAAAATTATTATCTTGCAATTCATTCGAGTTTTCCAAAAGATGCCCATTCATTGTAAATAATCTGTAAATAAAGATTTATTTAATGTTATTTCTTTATAAAATACGGACTATAAATATTAAGACTAGTAATATTTAGAGTTCTTTTAAATTATAAAATACTGACAACAAACAGCCCTAGTAGAACACCAGTTAAGCACTCAACTTCTAGCTGAAAGTTCAGTTCCTCAGGGGGAAAATGTGGTGGTCTGTAGCTATAAAAATTAAACCCAAATGACAAACATACAAACCCACTGCCATTAAGCCAATTCCAACACTTAGTGACCCTGTAGCGCGCGTGCACGCACACACGTAGGAGATTCCCAATGCTACAATCTTTATGGAAGGAGCCCTGGTGGTAAATGATTAGAATGCACCGCTGCTCACCAAAGGGTCCACAGTCAGGTCAGCAGTTGGAACCCAAAGGCTATGCTGCAAAAGGAAGATGTGATTACTTGCTTCCAAAAAATTCATAACCTTGGAAAGCTCATGGGGAAATTATACTCTGTCCAACAGAATGGCTAAGAGTTGGAATCAACTCTTGACCTTTTGTAGAAATCATATACTCGTAAGTAAACATAATCTAAATGGACTCGTTAAAAACATAAGTGAGCCCCAGCATTCGGCTTTCCTTCCATTTTTAGACTTTTAAATATTAAAGCATAGTTTTGATTATGTACAAGTCCTCAGAGGCCCTCGAGAACATTTTAAACTCTTGGTTGGTGTTCAATTACAATTAACATTTAACAGCTAAAATTAACACAAATTGGTTTATATTGTAGTAACGACACTTGGAAAGCAAACCAGTATTTATTAGAAAATTATGTGCCTTTTATAAGCAACAAGAACTATTATAAGTCTACTTTTTATTCATTATTATTGGGAAACATTAACTTACTAGTTTGTTTATTCAATAAATAACTCAATTCATTTACTTCTGTACACATACTATGCTTATGGCAATGAAGTAGGTATTGAATTGGATAAAAATATCAGTAAAAAAAAAACCACTGCTTTCCCAAGGCAAGAAATAAACCAAAATCTACAAAGATAAATAAAACAAGAAAAGGCAAAATGCTGAGAGTCCCAAGAGGAGAAAGATTCCATTCAAATGCTGACTTCACAAAGGTTAAAGAATTCACCATAGGTTGTGAATGATGGGTTAAACACTGGACTGCTAACTGTAAGGTCACCAGTTCAAACCCACTAGCTACTCCATGGGAGACAGATTAAGTTATCTACTCTCAGTCCTTTACAGCTCTATATGGTTTCACTGTGAGTTCGGAATAGACTTGATCCAGCGGGTGAGTGGGGTTTGAAGGATTGGTGACTATTTTGTATAGCAGTGGAAACATTGGCCAGTCGGAATACGAAGGATTTGAATGTCCCTAAGGGTGAAATGGAAATTAGCAAGTATTTCTAAAGAGATCTGAGTTCCAGGGCAAGCATTTGAAGTTAATTACACCCGAGTTTACATTCTTATTGGAGAGTAAGAAGAGGCTTCCTTTCTGTAAATGTTTACAGTCTCAGAAACACACAGGAGCAATTCAACCCTGCCTTAAAGAATTGCTATGAATTAGAATTACTCTATGGCAGAGAGTGAGTAAGTGTGAGTGAGAAATCAGAATTAATGAATATTTCCCTGGAACATTAGAATGAGAGCCATATTTTAGGAATAGAAGAGGTGTTTGTGTATGGGATGGAACAAAGACAAAAGAGATTTGGAAAACTTTGGCAAGAGTTTGGTATAGTGTACTTAAGAACTGATTCAGGTGGCATTAAAAAGGGTAGAAGCTATAGAATTTATCCATTCCTATAGATCAAACTAAAAGCATGAATCAGGATCATCTGAAAGGTTTCTTAAAATGTAGATTGCTAGGTGTTACCCTCAAAGTCTCTGATTCAACAGATAATGGATAAGACTCAAATATTTCATTTCTATCAAGTTCTTAGCTTGTGCCTGGCTCATATTTGGAGAAATACTTCCCTTGGTCAGTCCTGAAGGAAATACAGAAGAAGAATGTCATTGCAGAACTGCACAGCCACTGTAGAGCTGAGCCCATGTGGGGATCGAGTGGCTGTGAAGAACACTTCTACCAGACAAGTAACTGAGCCCCCCATGATTTTCTTGGGTCAAAGAGTGCCTATGTTCAGTTGATTGACTTATGGCAACGAGGGCATGTGTTCCCAGAAGTGATCATAGATATGTACAAGCTTTGGAGTATTCATCAGGTGAGGAACTGCTGGAAATAGCGAGACTGACAAGTTACAATTTAAGAGAACTGCTATCCAGAACTATTGCTGCTGGGGCTGGACACAATGAGGCTCTGAAGACAAAAGTTGATTGGGAGATACCATTGATTACAGAAGTACTGGAACAGATGGACTAAAAATTTAACATAAACATCAAACATGTTGTGAAAGAAATAAAGGGAGAGATTGTCAATATAACACGTGAGCAGTAAATTGTAACAAGAACTGTATGGAAACACTGATTTGAAGCTAGAATAGTTGAAGCAAAAATTATGAAAATGAACACAAATACAAATTAGATTGAGAAACTCTTCTTGAAAGAAGCAGAAAAGAATAAAGAAATAAAATACAGAAGGGAGGGGAGGGAGTGGGGAATTGGGGAGCATTCAGTGGATACAAGGAAGGGGGAGAGAGCATTAGAGTTGATTCTGATTATGTACACACACCTCTTTTTAGAAGCAGTTTAACTATGGAAGTGTACCATATGTGAATATGATATCAAGGAAATGACTTTAACAAGAAAGAAAGAAACCAAACTCGACCATAGGTTGCCATGGGCGAAGGAGGAAGTGCTTTGCTTAGGGGGCATTGAGTTCATCTTAATGGTGGTGGAGCAATTTAGAGAGGGATAACAGCAATGCCTGGAAAGCACAAAGAATACTGAATTATACATGTAGAAGTTGTGGAATTAATTACTATTTTCTTGTATATATTTTGTCAACATGGGTGGAAAAATTACATGAATAACAATGAGTATAGGAGGAAAAAGAAAATGTTCTAAAATTGATTGTGAGGAAAATTTACAAGTCTTCTTGTTGTGGTTGAACTATTGAATTATATTATATGTGAAGGAAGTCCCAATAAAACTGTTTATTTAAAAAAAATTGAATACATAGAGGAAAAGTTATTTATATTTATCTCAGAAGATATAAATACTAAATAAAACAACCATGTGTAAAGTTGTTTAGTAAACTGGAAAATCATTCCACAAATGTCAATTGTTAAATACTTTTTAAAGCACCTTAACATTTGGGTATAACAGTAAACAGAGTTAAATTTCTATAGCTTTCTTTTAAATCCTCTTATTTTACAAATAATGAAAAAAACAATTTTGTTGTGTTCTCAAAATAATGATACATGGTGAAGGGAGACAGCAGATGGTGTAAAATATGAAAATTTAAAAATCAAGGGTTCATGAGAGTGAGAGGGTAATGGAGGGAGGGGGAAAAGAGGAGCTGATACCAAGGGCTAAATAGAAAATGTTCTGAAAATGATGAGGGCAAAATATGTGCAAATGTGTTTGGTACAATTGATGTATGGATTGTTATAAGAGCTGTAAGAGCCCCTAATAAAATGATGTATTAACAAAATTTTTAAAATAAATAATTATACAGCCTGCCTAAAGATATTTCAAAACCTTTAACAAAAATTTTTGGTAAGAAAATGTATGTAACTTTTAAAAGACATACTTTATTTTCAAGTGAGGTTTCAAAATCTTTATATATGAAAGGCGGGCCTTGGGCACAGTTGTACAAAGTTCCTAACAGTTTATAGGTCCCAATGAACAGATCAACTGGCTTTTCCCTATTAAGGAATTTAAAATAGAGATTTAATCCCAAACTTAATAAACCTAATACATAATAGGGAAGATGTGACAAGTTCACAAAGTACAAAATCAGAGTTGAATAAGATAGTTACCTTAAGAAAGTATACCCTACAAAATTAAGAAAATGCCTTAGTTGATAGCCAAACACCTTAAAGGAATGAGTTGCTGAGCCTAGGAGATCAGGAACATAATCTCAGCATACATCAATGACAACTGGCATAATACAGTTCACAGAGATAATGTTCTACATCCTAATTTGGTACGCAGTGCCTAGGGTATTAAAAGCTTTGTGAGGATCCATCTAAGGTGTAACTATTAGTCTTTGCCTAACCAGAGCCAAGAGTAGTGCAGGAAACAAAGATGTGAGGAAACAATTAGAACAATGAAGAAAGAGCAGGGCTACTGATCAGAAATCGAGTGATCAAACCCCCCAAACTGTGGCCCTTAGTCCCCTCAGGTCTGCAAATGGGTGGCTCGATTTCAGCCCAAAACAAAATAGACATGTATTAAAAGAACAATAACACTAATGAAGCATGCACACCTTAGAAAACCCAACTATTGAGAAAAGTATTAAGAAAGAAAACTTGAAAGAGAAAATACAGGAAGAAAATGGGTAGTCATGGTATATTGAGGGAATTGCAATAAATGATATAAAACAAAATAGATATGAATGAGTTGCTGAATGTAAAACTACTGGTCTTCACTGTAAACTTCAGCCAATCACAATTTTAAAACAATTTTAATCAAGTAAAACAGAAATGTTTTCCTAAAACTCAAAAAGTGGGGCAAAAAATTAACAGGCTTCCTGATCTTGACAACCATCAAGCCTGGAACTGAAATCACCCCAGTGGCTCAACTTTCAGCCAAACAAGAAGCCAACCTGGACGGTATGCATGAACAACAGATAGACGCCAACCCCACAAAACAGCCAACCCCAACAGGTCAAAACAGCAGCACTTACCCAAAGATGAACTTGAGAAGACAGGATTTATGGTCACGGGAGAACTAGGCAGAAACGAGAAGAGTGCAGCTACTTGGTGAGGACTGCAATTGGTCAATGTCTCACATCAAAATGAGTATGCCTTGTTGAATGGAAAACTAATTTTCTCTATAAACTGTCACTCAAATCACACCAAAAAATTTATTTTAAAGTCAAAGAATTTAGACCCTAAGACTAGTCTTTAGCTCTCTTCTCTAGAACTATCTTAAGTGTGTCCTTTAAATATCATCTATTACATAGATATATTCCTACTTTATTTCTCTTCCTGGAGCTCCAAATTCATAAACCCAACTTGGCATATCACCATTCAGACAATTTATAGACATATCAAGCCAGACGTGTCCAAAAATAAATTTTTCATTCCCCCAAAACATCTCTCCTCTACTTTGTCCATATCAGAAAATGGCACTATCAAATCACTCTTATCCTAACGGCTAGGAGTGATCCTTAACTTCTCTCCTGCTTTATTTCATTTTTTCTTCCATACAGCAAATTCTACCACATAAGCCACTGAAATATGACTACTTTGAAATGAGCCATTCTGACCTCCCAACACATATACATACCCCATTATCCAAGTCATAATAATTCCTTGTTCAAACTTTCCAATGGTTTCCCCTCACACTCAAAATATAATTCCTTCTTATGGTTCTAAGGTCCACTCTCCTTAGTAAACTCCTATCACCTGGCTCTTCTTTAAACATTTAAACAGAGATACTTCCCATCTCAGAACCCTTGGGACCATGATTCATACTGTGTGACATGTTCTGTCCCAAATCACTGCATGCTTTTCTTCTTTCTGTCATTCAGGCATACTCTTCAATGCCTCCTTCTTGGAGAAGGTTTTCCTGACAAGCTTTTCAAAAATATCCCCATTCTTACCTATCTCAGGTCTTCATTCTCAACTCCCTATTATATTCTATTTCTCTTTGCAGGACCCATCATTACCTTGCAGTTTACTACTGATAGCCTCCTTACTTACTGCATGTTTAATGCGCTAGGATACCTGCTCTATGGGGACAAGAGCAATGCCTGTTATGTTCACCCTAGTATTTTTATAAGAACACAGAAGATTTTCAGCAACTGTGTTTTGAATGGCTAAATAAAGAGATGTTAATTACAACATGAAACTTCAAAAATCGCTTTTGTTTATGGGTTAGGCAGCCCAAGATATGCATGGCATGCATCATATATTTTATGCACGCAAAGACTAGGTAACTTACTGAATTTAGCAAGATGAACGGCTCGTGCTGGTGCTGGCTCAAGGTACCATCAATTTAATCATGATTATGCCATCAACTAAGGAGGCAAATCTGCTGTCATGGTAACAGTTTACTCTGCCTCTCTCAGACCATTTTCTGACTTCAAATGAGCACCATTCTCCTTCATAATCCAGTTATTTAAAACAGGCAAAAGTTTTCACTGCGACCCATCCAAAGTATGACTGTCACCTAAATTATGGGTATTAAGGCTGGAAGCAGCCATGAAGGTTTATAAAGAAGAGCTGTAATTCCAATACAAAGTAGTCTTCTTGATGCTGGATATCACAAGAAAACTAAGTGTGGTGAGTTCTTTAGTTCCTGCCTTTAGCGAGGAAAATACCAAGCTCTATAATAACTTCTCACACAGACTCATGCCACGTTTTTATATTTCCCCATAGCTTGTGTGTGTGTTTGTACGTGTGTGTGTAATCCATATATATTGAAGTTCAAAAGTGTCCAGCAAAACAACCAATTTTAATGGTATCAAAAGCCTTGTGGTGTAGTGGGTTAAGTGCTGAGCTGCTAAACACTACAGAAAGATGAGATTGGCTTCTCCCATAAAGAATTAGTCTTAGAAACCATGAAGGGATTTTATATTCTTCCCTAAAGGCTGTTATGAGTCAGAATCAACTCAACTGCAGGGGTTATGAATAATTGCCTACGTTTCTAACTCTCACAAGGAGAATGTGTGGCTGCAACATTAACTTTGTCTAAGAAATTATAAATACAAATGACTTCACAAATGGATGTTGACTATTAGCTATAGATTCCACTCAAAGAGATCTTAGACATTGCTACTTCTTTAATCTGACATGGACCTAGTATATCAAACTTTAAAGTTTGGGGTTTTTTCTATCATATTATTTGGGGCCCTTACAGCTCTTATAACAAACCATGCATCAATTTTATCAAGCCCACTTGTACATATGTGGCCATCATCATTTTCAAAAAATTTTCTTCCTACGTGAGCCATCAGTATCAGCAACTCTTTCCATCCCACCCTCATAAACCTTTGATAAATTATATTATAATTATAATTTTCATATCTACTGTCTCCTTTCACCCACCTTTCTGTTATTCAGGATTTGTATTTTTAAGTAACACTTTATTTACAAACTCTATCCGTAAAGAAGAGCTTCATGGTTACAAATTGGGCTGTGGTCTGAAAGACCACCAGTTAAAAACTACCAGCCATTCCTTGGGAGAAAGACCGGGCTTTCCACTCTCATAAATAAGTAGTCTCAGAAACTCACAGGGACAGTTCTACCCTGCTCAATAGGGTTTCTGTGAGCTGGCACTTACTTGATGGTAATGAGTAGTATTTCTCTTTAAAGCTTAATCATAAAGAGAATTTAAGTTCCAAGTGGGGAAAATAAATATCTATTGATCTAATGTCCTATTTTCCTTCAAAATGTCCTATTTTCTTGTTTACTGCTCCTGTTTCAGGATATTCTCTTTTACTTTCATAATTATCATTCTATATGTGATACTACTGTTCCTGGCCTCTTTCAAAAATTTACACATTTGTCTACTACATACAATTGCCTCTACTTCTAACACAGTCAGACATCTGTGCTCCAATGTTCATCGTGGCACAGTTCACAATTGCAAGGAGTTGGAAACTCAAATTTCCATCAGCTGATGAGTGGATTAAAAAACTGTGGTACATACATACCATGGAGTACTATGCATCGCAAAAAACCATTGATGAATGTATGAAGCACATCGCTGCATGGGAAGAACTGGAGATCATGCTAAGTGAAGTAAACCAATCAAAAAAGGACAAGAACAACATGAGGTACTGATTTTAAGAAAATTCAAAAGGGGTATAGGGAAAAAGCTACTCTATACAAACATTCCTGGGGGTGAGGACCAGGTAGTATTGCAGGGGCTAGACCAAATCCAGGGATACATAGGGTAGCCAACTAAAAAGGGGTGGGGGAAACAACAAAAAAATTTAAAATAAATAGGTAGTGGGGGCACAGGGCACTGATCCACCCAAGGGGAGGGTATTTTTTATATCTCCACAGTGAAAGAAGAACCAGACTTCAGCCCAGTGATCCAAGATATGAATGCAACGTTCCAGCATGGAGTAGCGAATCACAGGAGAGGTATAAGGTGCTAGCCCCAATCCCAACTATGTGGACACCTGCCCCTCACACCAGAAGAATTTATTTCAGAGGACAGCACTGCATCTGCAACTCTGGGAGAGGGACATGTCTGATCAGAGAACAGGGGAGCAAATGAAGGGGGAGGAAGAGAGAGTGGAGCACATCCTGGCCCACCAAGCCTTGAGGATGATATTCCCACTGAGAGCAGCCAATCCACAGAGAAGGCCATGTGGCTGGCCCCACTATGAAACAGAGCATCACTCACTGATCCATAGCCCTACAGGGGACAATACTGGAGACACAGTGTGGGAATTTTGCCGGATCTGATCCCACTACACTGAGGCGAAACACTAAAGACATGGAACACAACAGCAAGGGGAACAAAGCAACAAAGTACCCAGTGAATACCAAAAATAGACTTTGGGACCAAGGTTTGGTTCCTGAATAAATTCAACTGGAAAACACTCCTAAAGGCCAACAAACAGTCCTTGAACTAACTACAAGCTTTTCTTTCTTGTTGTTCTGTATTGTTTTGTTGTCATGGCTTGTTGTTGTTGTTTTGTCTTTTGCTGTCTTGTTTTTGTTCATGTTATTATCTCCGCAGGTCTGTCTAAATAAGATAGGCTGGATGAACAATCTGGAGGTGAAAACAATGGGACTGACAGTTCCGGGAGGTCATGGGAAAGGGGGAGGTGGGGGAAAGGAAGTGATGTTAACAAACCCAGGGACAAGGGATGAACAAATGATCCAAATCGGTGGTGAGGGGCGTGTAGGAGGCCTGGCAAGGCATGATCAAGGGTAATGTAACAAAGAGGAATAACTGAAACCCAAATGAAGGCTGAGCATGAGAGTGGGTCAAGAGGAAAGTAAAAGGAAATAGAGGAAAGAACTAGGAGGCAAAGGCACTTATAGAGGTCTAAAAAAAGGCATGCACATATGTAAATATATTTATGTATGGGGATGGGGAAATAGATCTATGTGCATATATTTATAGGTTTAGTATTAAAGTAGAAGATGAACATTAGGCCTCCACTCAAGTACTCCCTCAATGCAAGAATACGTTATTCTATTAAAGTGGCATTCCATGATGCTCACCTTGCTGACACAATCGCTGAAGACAAAGTGGGTGCATAGGCAAATATGGTGAAGAAAGCTGATGGTGCTGGCTATAAAAAGATATAATGTCTGGGGTCTTAAGGCTTGAAGGTAAACAAGCGGCCATCTAGCTCAGTAGCAACAAAGCCCACATGGAATAAGCACACTAGCCTGTGTGATTACAAGGTACCTAAAGGATCAGCCATCAAAGAACAAAAAAAAAAATCATATCATTGTGTGCTGACCTCCCTGACACAATCACTGAAGAAAATGGGTGCATAAGCAAACGGGGATAATAAAGTTGATGGTACCCGGCCATCAAAAGATATAGTGTCTGGGGTCTTAAAGGCTTTTTGCTGGGGGAGCCCCTGACCATGCTCTGCAGTCCCATTTGGCTGAGAAAACATCCTCTCACCTGCCATAGTGCCTCACACAGCCTAAGGTAGCTCCACCAACACTCTCCAGCATTCCACACTGCTGCAGGAACCTCTGCTTAACTATGCAGCAATCTAGCTGATTAGGACATTCTCTCCCACCATCTGCGGTGCTCTAAACCAAAGCGGGCACACCAACTTCCTTCCACAGCCACTTCAAGTGTAGCAGGCACCCCCGCGGGCCCTCTGCAGCACCTCATGCCTACATGGGTCACACCGCCATGGCTTCCTGTGAGATCATCCCAGGAGGCACCATCCTCATGGGTCCACAAACACCCACCCAGTGTCCCCAGAGAGGACCATCCAACTTGCTCTCCCAATAACAGAATACTGGTTGGCTAGGGAAAGAGTGAAAGCACAGGAGGAAAAAAACTGTAGCCTAAACCCATAGTGCAATTAGTTGCAAGCAGTTCAAAGAAGCACTCCTGCGAGCCTCCCAGATATAGCCCAGTTATCTTAGACTCTGGAAATATTGCCGGGCTCCTCTAAAACATAACTTATACAGCAATCAGCCCCAACAACCTCAATGAAAAACACAGAAGAAACAAAAGGCAATGTCGGAAGAAGTGCTGAACCCAATGTCATGCATAGAAGAAGGAGACATTGCTCTGACACAGAAAGAAATCTCGGGAATGTTTCTTGGAGTCGTACAGGATGTGAGGAAAGCAATAGAAAAGAAGGATGAAATGACAGAGGAGATAAAGGCCATGGACCACAGGGAAATACAAGACCTAAGGGATGAGAAAACAAAAGCCAGTAGAAAATTCACAGACTTCTCCAACCTGTGGAAGAAGAGAACTGCACAGGGGACCTAGAGTAAAGCCAAGCAGACTTTAACAAACATGAAAAAAAGTTAAATGAGATCATGAGAGAAGCTGAAGAAAACCTGAGAGCTATGTCTGATGCTATGAAGACAAACAACATCAGAATAATTGAATTGCCAGAGAAAGACACAACAAAGAATTCAACCACAAAAATAGCTAGGGAATTCTCAGAGGAAATTTTTCCCAGCTTAATGAATAAAAACTAGGCAACCATTCAGGAAGCCAAAAGAACACCATCTAGATGATTGAAGGCCAAGAAATGTCAAATGGGAAGTGGATGCCTACTTCAACAAGTGGTGCTGCAAAACGTGGATATCTACCTGTAGAAAAAATAAAACACGACCCTTACCTCTCTCCATGCACAAGAACAAACTCAAGGTAGATCACGGACCTTGAGGCAAAACCTCAAACTTTTAGGGTCATCAATGAGGGCATTGGAAAAACCTGAAAACTTTGCCTCAGGGAATATATAGACTATTGGAAATAGGGAAGGAAACAAATGTAGATGAGGCACAAATTGACAAGTGGGATATACTGAAGATAAAACACGTGTGTTCATCAAAGGAATTCATCAAGAGAGTAATAAGAGAGCCCACAGATTGGGAAAACATCTTTAGCAATGACACACAAACAAAGGACTTATTACTAAAAATCTACAGTACTCTGCTAGTTTCCAAAACTAAAAAAACAAATTGCCCACTGAGGAGGTGGGCCATGGAACTGAACAGAAGTTTCACAAGGGCAGAAATCTGAATGGCCAAAAAACAAATGAGAAAATGTTTCCGACCTTTAACCAGAGGAGAAATGCAAATTAAAGGGTGATACCACCTAACACCCTCAAAGACATCGCAACTCAAAACATCAGCAAGCAACAGTGTTGGAGGGGCTGTGGGGAGACAGGCACTCTCGTCCACTGCTGGTGGGCCGGTAGGTATGTACAGCAATAATGGAACTCGATTTGGCCATATCTAGAAGAGATGGAAATTGAGCTAACATACAACGCAGCAATCCCCCTACTAGAAGAGTGTAATTCCCAGAAGAGGCAAGAAACAAACCCTGGCCAGACATCTGTGCTCCAGTGTTCATCGCGGCACAGCTAACAATTGCAAGGAGTTGGAAACAACACCAATTTCCATCACAGACAAATGGATTTAAAAACTGTAGTACATACATACAATGGAGTACTACACATCCCTAAAAAGCAGTGATGAAGGTATGACACCCAACACCCCATGGGAAGAACTGGAGGAAATTATGCTAAGTGAAGTAGCCAAGCACAAAAGGACAATATAACATAAGACCATTCAGATAAGCTTAAAAATGCAAAGAGGGCATAGGGCAAAAGCTACTGTATACAGACATCTCAGGAGTGAGGTCCAGATAGTATGGCAGGAGTCAGACAAAATCCAGGGATACATATGGTAGCCAACTAAAAAGGGGGAGAAAATAAAAGAAAGAAAACATGGATAGCAAGTGAACAGGGCACTAACCCACCCAAGGGGAAGGTGCTGTTTATATCTCCACAGGAGAGGGAGACAGGGACCAGACTTCAACTCAGTGCACCAAGATGTAAATGTATAAATGGGCATGACGCAGGGAACCAATAAAAAGGTCTGCAGAGCTGGCCCCAACCAAACTATGTGGGCACCCTCCTACCCCCTAGAAGTTACAGCTCAGGGAGAGGGTGCATCTGATCAGAACACACAGTAGCAAATGAAGAGGGAAGGAGATAGAATGGAATCATTCTGGCCCACAAAGCCCAGAGGACGATGTTCCTGCTCAGAGCAACCAATGCCCACAGAGGACCATAGGGCCAGGCGCACCACAAGACAAGACATCCATCACTGATCCATAGCACTTTGAGGGACAACACTGGAGGCATAGTGTTGAAATCGTGTCAGATCTGACCCTACCTCTCTGGGGTGAAAATCTAAGGGCATACAACAGAGCAGCAAGGGTAGCAGAGCAATGAAGTTCCCAGGGAATACCAAAAATAGACTTGGGGGCAGGGTGTGGCAATGCATTAGACTCAGAAAACACTCTTTAAGCGCCAAAAAAAAAAAAACAGACCTGGAATTGTTTATAGGCTTTTTTTTGTCATAATATTTTTGGTTATTTTTTGTTTTGTTTTGCTGTCTTGCTTTTGCGTTTATTATTATCTCTAAATGTCTATCTAGATAAGACAGGCAGGATAAATAATCTGGAGGAGAAAACAATGGGACCAATGGTTCCAGGGGGACATGGAACAGGGTAAGGCAGGGGAAAAGAAGTAAGTCTTAATAAACCCAGGGAAAAGGAAACAACAAGTGATCTAAATTCGATGGCAAGGAGGGTGTAGGAGGCTTGGTAGGGTTTGATCAAGGGAAATGTAACATAGAGGAATTACTGAAACCCAAATGAAGGCTGAGCATGATGGTGGGACAAGAAGAAAGTAAAAGGAAATAGAGGAAAGGACTATGAAGCAAAGGGCATTTATAGAGGTCTAAATACAGGCATGTACATATGTGAATATATTTATATATAATGATAGGTAAATAGACCTATGTACATATATTTATAGGTTTAGTATTAAGATAGCAGATGGACATTAGGCCTCTCAAGTACTTCCTCAACACATGAATACTTTGTTCTAATTATAACCTCCCATTCCATGATGTTCACCTTCCCGACACCTTCCCTACATGATCGCTGAAGACAAAATGGATTCATAAGCAAATGTGGTGAAGAAAGCTGATGGGTCCTGGCTACCAAAATATATAGCATCTGGAGTTTTAAAGGCCTGAAGAAAAACAAGTAGCCATCTAGTTGAGAAGCAACAAAGTCCACACAGACGAAGCACACCAGTCTCTGGGATCATGAGGTGTCAATGGGATCAGGTATAAGACATCAAAACCCAAAACAAAAAATCATATCATTGTGAATGCGGGGGAATGCAGCATGGAGACCCAAAGCCCATCTGTAGATAATTGGACATCCCCTCACAGAAGGGTCACAAGGAAGGGACACAAGGAAGGGACAAGCTAGTCAGGGTGAAGTATAGTACTGATAAAACATACAACTCTCCTCTAGTTCTTTAATGCTCCTTTCCCCCTCCCCCTGTTATGACCTGAATTCTACCTTACAAATCTTGCTAGACAAGAGCATGTACCCAGGTACAGATAAGAGCTGGAAACCCAGGGAATCCAGGACAGATAAGCCCCTCAAGACCGAAGTAGCGATACCAGGAGAGTAGGAGGAAGGTGGGGAGAGAAAGGGGGAACCAATCATAATGATCTACATATAACCCCTCCCCTCCCAAGTGGACAGACAAAAGAAAAATGAGTGAAGGGATACATCAGTCAGTGTAAGACATGGAAAATTAATAATTTATAAATTATCAAGGGTTCATGAGGGAGGGTGGTTGGTAAAAAATGAGCTGATACCAAGGGCTCAAGTAGAAAGAAAATGTTTCCAAAATGATGATGGCAACAAATATTCAAATGCACTTGACACAATGGATGGAGGTATGGATTGTGATAAGAGTTGGATGAGCCCCCAATAAAATGAATAAAATAAATAACAGAAATCAAGATTTTAAAAAAAAACAGTACAAAAGGTGTGTCTCAGGGCTCTCCTTTCACCATACTGATCCAAACTGTATGCCGTGAAAATAAACCATGAAACAGGACTATATAAAAAAGAACAGCACTGTAGTTGGAAAAAGACCCATTGAAAACCCTGCATTCGGAAGCAAGGAAGGCTTAAAGCACTTACTAATGAAGCTCGATGACTATAGCCTTCAATTAGGATTAGAGCATACATAAAACAAAAGTCATCACAACTGGGCCAATAAGCAAAACCATAATAAACGGAAAATTACTGAAGTTGTCAAGGTCTGCATTTAAGTTGGGTCCACATGCAATACCCATGGAAGAACCAATTAGGAAATCAAATCACATATTACACTGGGTAAATTTGCTGCGAGAGATCTCTTTAAATTGTTGAAAAGCGAAGATGTTACTTTGAAGACTTTAAATAAGGTGCACCTGACCCAGCATTGGTATCTCCAATCATCTCATACGCTCACAAAAACTGGAGAATAAGTAGGGAAAACCAAAGGAGAATTGATATCTTTGAAGTGTGGTGTTAGTAAAGAAAATTAAGTATAAATATTTAAATATTAAGAATAAAAAGCTTTCTTGGAAAAGCATAGCAAGAATGCACTTTGGAGTGTGGATGGTCGACTTCATCTCAGATACTTTGAATATATTATCAAGAGGGACCAGTCCCTAAAGAAAGACATTATGCTTGTGTGTTAGTCTGGGTACTATAGAGAAACAAATCCACAGAAAATCATACATAAGACAGAGCTTTTTATAAAGGTTAAGTGCACATCAAGAAACATCCCAACCCAGTGCTGTCCAAGCCCACAAGTCCAACATTAACCCATATCACCAATCCACAAAGTCCTCCTCCATCTCACAAACAGACACAATGATGCCTTTTGCAGGAGGAAAGCCAAATCAGGGAATGTGTAAGCATCTCAGCGCTGGCAGGTGTCTCCAAATGCATGCTCCAGCACTCAGGGCTGCATCACGGGGACATCCATGTGGCTTCTCCTTGGGGATGTCTTGCAGGAAGTCAGCCTTGCCAGCTGAAGCAGCGAACTGGCTAAGGCAGCTGCACCCTGGTGCAACCACCACAAAGCAAGAGACCCGAGTACTTGAAAGGCAAGACTCACCAAGCAATTTATCTCTCCGCCCTTCAATTAACCCCACGTGTGTTTATCTGCCAGGTTGGCACAATAAACTAACTCACTGGGTAAACTAGAAGGGCAGTGGAAAAGAAGATCTTCAAAGACAATGACTGAATCGATGGGTTTAAACATGAAAATTGTGAGGCTGGCATAGGGCAGGCAGGGTTTTGTTCTGCTGTACAAAGATTTACTATGAATCAGAACTTACCAACAGCAGAAGCCTCTTTTATTCGCACTTTTGTGCTCCCACGGAATTTATTTCTCCACTAATCTCTCTTGATGCTCTCTCATGTGGCCTCTCAGCCATCGTGAACCACACTCAGAGACCAAGTACAGTATCTCATTAAACTTCAACTATTGGTCCCACCATTCATTATACCTAGCATGTGGCAAATGTTCAATAAGCTTTACTGAATAAATGAAACTCATTTTTAAAAGCATAATATCAAGATTTAGACAATGCCATCTTTGAAGAATTAAAGTAATTTAGTGAAATTAAAGTTGGAATGCACAGCTTATTGTGAATTAATCATTTTAGACCTTGGTGGTCTAAGCAGAATAATTTCCCATAGAAGTACAAAAACATAAATTTGGGAGTCTTCTTACTTTCGCACACCTCCTAGGGGGAAGACTTTTTCTCCAATAATGGCCAGCACATTACTCCAATCTGACAGACTGAATTTGGGTATAATTATTTTTACAGGTGGAATAAGTAATTTTCCATTTGTGAAAACACTGTAGGAATAAAAAGAGAACCAATTAATACCTTAAATTATATGTAGGGTAATAAAATTTCAAAGAAAAAATGCATACTCATAGAACTATAACAAAAATGCGTTACGATTTTAAAGTTTGCTCAAATAAATGCCATGCCATAACAGGCTGTCCTTATTAAGCTGCACGGAACATCTTAGAGCTTGGGGACATTGCGATGATGTTGGGGAAGGCAGCACTCTTGAATTGTTACATGTGTTCTGTTTTCAGTTATGAAACCCAGGATTGATGATGCTATGGAGACAAGTAGAATAAGAAGTGTTCCTGGGGGTACAGTGGGTGCAGTGAGGGCGGGGGCATAAGAGGGGGCTGGTATCAAGGAGTTCAAGACAGAAGAACATGTTTTCAAGCTGATTGTGTTAGTAATTGTACAATACCGCCTGCTGTGATTGGACTATAGAATAGTATATCTGTAAGAATCGTCAATAAAGTTGGGGGTGGAATAGAGTTATTTTCCCTTGGAAAGGAGGGCAGCCAAAGGAAATAATGTGTAATCCTTCTAAAAAATAATAGAAACATTTGATTTCACTGTCACAGATTTAAGGAAATTGGCATGATTTTGGTGGGCCTATTTTATTATTTCTGTATGTTTGAGTGGACAAAAGGAGCATTTGTAGATTTTATTTCAAAACTCAATAAAAAATCAGTTCACTAATGTTAATCAAATGGTACCACATTAGTCAAAGTCACTTGGAAATAGTTTTAAACTCTTAAAACTCATATTAAGATACAAAATATGAGGTTTACTTCTTTTAAGTCTAAAAAATTAATGATATCAGTTATTAACATATGAGCTCACTTTTATAATTCCAGTTGGTTATTTTTATATTAATATTTGTTGCCATTCTGTTGTTTCTGCTTAAATTCAAATAATTCAGAATTTGAAAAGGACAAATTTTTAAGTAAAAATATTATTTTTAAGTTAACATGTCTGAACATAATTAACAAAATATGAGTTGTCTCTGATAGGAAATCTGTGTTAGTCTGAGTAGACTAGAGAAACAAATTCATAGACACACATGGGTGTATAAGAGAACTTCATATCAAAGAGTAATTGTATATTAAGAAAACAGCCCAGCCGAATCCAGATCACATCCTTAAGTCCAATATTAGCCCATATGTCCTATACCAATCTATAAATTCCTCTTCAGACTCACGCAACACAGGCAATGATGCCAAATGCAGGAAGACACCAAATACAGTCCAGTGGGTGGAAAATCTTGTGGATTCAGTGATGGTGGACGCTTCTCAGCACTGGTGTGGGTCTCCATGTGGATCTTCCAGCTCCGGGACTCTGGCTCCATTAGCATAGCTCTATGTGGCTTGTCAATAGGAATGTCTCACAGAGCCTCTATGTGTTCCTAGCTATTTCTCTCTATACGCCTCCAAATGAGGTCATCAAGCTGTGACCTGATTGACAAGCTAAACTCAACAATAATTGCCACAAAATCTGGGGCAAAAGAGACTTCTAATCAACCTAAACTCCAACTCCTTCCATAATTACAACAGTGCTCCCAAACAAACCACAGAAACAAAGTTTTATGCTTTATATCACAATTAATCATGTGCTATTACTATTACATAAACAAGGCATGTTGTATTGTTTCCAACTTTTTGTTTTCTTAGTTGATTATGCCAAACTTCTTTCTGGCAATCAACCACTGGTAGTAACTTTCCCTGTGATGGGAGTGTCTGTTGGTTTCGGGTGACCCTAGCACACCTTGGTATGGCAGCACCGGAATGGTCATCTCCCTTTCTCGGATCTTGAACAACTGGCCTCTGCTGAGTTGAGGTCTGCTCTGTCCAAGTGCTTTTCAAGATGTGCATATGGAGGGTGGAATGCTGCTTGATGTGATTGGTTCACGGTTCATGAGCGCTCGGTCATTGATGTATGGTTCATGAATGCTAGGACATATTACTTGGTAGATCTGGTTAGAAGTCAATCTATCTTGCCAAACTTCTTTCTCTTTTCGCTGACCTACTTTACCAAGCATGTTGTCTTTCATTTCTTAGTGCTGCTGTAACAGATATACTTACTAACTTTCGAGTCAAGATGGGTGGTGGGAGGGGAGCATGCATATCTTACAGTAGGTAATTACAGGTGTTGGTAGGATACTGGGGGGAAACAACCTCCCATCAGTAAAAATGCTTAACCATATTCTATAGAACCCAAGGGGAGAACATGCCTAGTACTATGTCACTTTTGACCTAGTTTCTTTCCAGTCCTTGGTGACCCAGGACATGTGCTATAAACTACTGGGACTTTAAATGCTGCTCTTTCAAGGCAGACACTATATGTCATAAGCCGTACCAGAATGACTTGATGTAGAGACCCCACTAAGTGAACTGGGTTCGCCCTCAAACTCACCTGTAGCCCTGGCATTTAAAACTGAAACGCCCTACTTTGAGAAGAAGCCAAGAATAAAGAACTGGAAGTCATTGGGCTTTGGTTCAGATAACTTGCCTCGGGTTATGGGATGGGACAACCATATACTTACTACTTTAATTCCCTCTTTGCTTTTATTATGATATATGTATTCTTCTGGTAGGCATGGGTCAGCCACTATTAATAAATATTATTGAAAGCTTTGTCTTATGACCAACCTTCATTATTTATATAAACATTATCCAGTCATAGGAGTTAATCTACACAAGTCAACAATTCATTTCTTTCCCTTCACAGCCAGCCTATACTTGTATAATTTCCTTTTCTAAAATGTGTTTTTAATTCTATGTCATTGGCTATATCAATGAATTTATTAATAGAATTAACTTATGCCCCAGGGAGATGACTAATAATTTTCTGTATATTATTTCATAAAATGACAATGATGTCCCTAACATGAACCATAGACATATATAGACCATAGATTTATATGAACAGATTTCGGGATCACACTGAATTCTAGTCCCAATCTAAGAACAATGATCTCTTATGACATGCCCTGCTTGATGCTCACCCTAAAGAAGAGATCACTGAAGGTATGGGTGCTACAGCAGTGTTGAAACAAACTAGATGGTACCCGTGCTATCAGAAAGAATAGTATCTGGAGTTGAGTCTTCAAAGCCAAAAGTGTCACACAAGCAGCCTTGTAAGTGAGGCATCAGTGAAGTATACATGGAAGTAGCACACCAGATTATGTGATCCAAGGATTATAAAAATATAATCCAAATCTGAAGGAGGGAATGGCATCAGAGTTTAAATCGTGAACACCAGGTTTACAAAAGTCAGTGAATAACAGTGGAGAGCAAAATGTATTTGCAGGGTCCATAGATGGATTAAGCCTCTGGTGAATCCCCTTTGACCATTGTCAAGGATGTGACTGGCCTTGTTATCAGACAGCATCGTGAATGCAATTGTGGTAGACAGAGTTAGGCTAAAGTGTAACCTCTTATTTGCCATTGACCCATTTTAAATTTGGTTCAGTCTAAGATCAAACATGAAGGGGAAGTACATATGAATCAAGCCCCCAGTGAATCCCCCCTGACCACAGACCAGGGATGTGAATACTCTGCTATCACGCAGAGAGCATGGGAAAGTGGAGGGCAGCATGAATAGTTTGGCTAGGATTTAACACTTTATCATTTAATCTCCTTTTTGGCCCATTTTAAAGTTGTTCTAGTTTTTAATATTTTCTACTTTCTTTTTTAGAATGAGGTTTTCTGTTTGTTTTATTTTGTTATTGTTGTTCATTTTTGGTTTTGTACATTTTTCTGTACATGAAATCCAGGATAAGTAAATCTATAGAGACAGTAACTAGATTAATGGTTTCTTGGGGGGGAAATGAGCTAATAACAATGAGAAGAAAAAAGAAGAAAATGTTCTAAAATTTATTTTGATAATGATTCAACTATTCTTGATATGATTGTACTATTGAATTGTGTGATATGTTGATTATGTCCCAATAAACCTTTTTTAAAAAGATGGTTTAAAACAATGACAGTGTGAGTGGCACAAGCACAGCAAAGACTGTGAGATGGCACAGAGCCAACAGCGTTCGCTCTGTTGTAAAGAAGGATACTCGGAGTTGGATTCAATGGCACCTGACAACAAAAAGAAACTAAGACAAGGAGCAATGCTAACCTTCAGTTTTAATAATATTGTACTCACTTGATATGTCGAGATATTCGATTATATGTTCGCCACCGGGAAGGTACATTCATTTCACAGTGTACCACAGGTTTGATCTGTAAAAAGAAAAAAAAATAAGTCTTATAATTCAGTTCAAATTTAAAAACACACAGCATACCCTGGCCTAAAACATAAGTAAAAGGAGGTGAGGGCAGACACTCGGAGAACATATAAGGAAGGATTCAGAAAAAGGATGGGGGTACATGAAAGGCAGATAGGATTCCAAGGAATTCCCTGAATAGTGGTGTTGCAGTAAAGGGCCAGGAATTCTCAGTGGAGGAAAAAATTCATCTGGCACAGCAAAAAGTGAAAGTGACAGAGGTGCCCAAACCAGCCAATTGCCAGAGAGTCAACCAACTAACGGCAGTTCCACAGGTATCAAAGTAAAACTACGCACCACAGAGTTTTCAAGGACTGAATTTCCGAAGTACATGGGCATATTTTCTTCTGAGGCTTGATTTTTTTCCTTTTGTGCTTTCAGTTGAAGATACTAAGTATATTCTTCCTCTGTGATTTTCTAACCCTAGGTCATTGCACATTTCATTGTAATTATTTGCTCTTCCCAAGCCACACTTTGTGGTTTTCTGTTCGGCTCTGGGCTTTCATCATTACTTCCATTTGTTTTAGCTACTGTAAGATTAAGAGAGTTGCAGAGTGTCTTCTGGCATCCTCCATAATCTTTTCTTTTTTTCCTATTTTTAATGATAGTTTGCTTTCTTCGTATAAGATGTTCCGGGTGTCCTCCCACAGCTCATCGGGTCTTGGTCATTAGTGTGCAATGTGTCAAATCGGTTCCTAAGATGCTGTATAAACTAAATGTTTTATTTGGACTCTTGTGGACTTGTTTGATGTTCTTCACTTCGACCTGAACTTGCATATGAACAATGGATAGTCTGCTCCACGAGCAGCCCTTAGCTTCCATAGCTGCTGATCTTGAGCCTCTCAATCGTCACTTTACATAAATGCAGTCAACTTGCTTTCTCAGTATATCCTCAGGAGAAGGCCGCCTGTGGGATACCTTTTGTGTTGTGGCAATGAGGAAGTCATTGGTCTTGCAAGATTCTATCATGTGATCTTCAGCTTCATTTCTATCACAAAGACCATATATTCTAACTACTGTTCCTTCCTCTTCGTTTCCAACATTTTCATTTCAATTGCCAAAAATTATTTACAAATCTTACTTGCATGTATGATCAATTTCACAGTGAAGATGTTGGCAGAATTCTTCATTTTCTGTATCATTAACTTTAGTGGCTGGTACATACATTTGAGTAGTGGTTTAATTGACTGGATTTCCTTGTGGAAGATTAGTTATTATCCCGTCACAGACAGTACTGTACTCCAAGATATATCTTGAACTGTCCTTTATGATGAAGTATGTAGTGCCATTTTCTTGAATCTGTCATTCCCAGCAGAGTAAACCATATTACCCTGATTCAAAATGGCCAATTCCCATGAATTTCAGCACACTAACACCTAGGATATAGGTCATTATGTGTTCCATTTAATTTTTTTAACTTCCAATTCTCCTGGATTCATGTCATTACATTCTAATATCCAATTATTAATAGATGCTTCAGGCTGGTTCTTCTCATTTTGAGTCATGTCTCATCAGCAAAGGAAGATCCCAAGGTTTTACTCCATGCACATCATTGTGGTCTCCTCTGTTTTGAGAACGCAGTCCCTTCTCAGTCTCACTTTGATCGTTTCCCAGCTGAAGGTCCCACCTTCTGGTACTGTCTCTGACCATGTTCTGCTTCTATTCTTGAGGTATTAAGTGCCTGACAATGTTCCTTTGCTATTCATAAGGTTTTCAATGGATAATTTCTCTGAAGTGGACACCTACCTATTCCTTCTTCGTTGTGTATTCTCAGTCTGGAAGCTCTGTTGAAGCCTATTCACTCTGGGTGACCATGGAAGTGTTTGAAGTATTGAATGATGCAGAAAGGTTCAAACAAAGATGGAAAGAATGTATAGTCGCTGTACCTAAAAGTATTCATTGCACACCCAAAAAGAGCTAGTTGACATTCAACCATTTCCAGATGCAGTAAATGTTCAAGAACCAATGGTACTAAAGGAATTTCAAGCTTCGCAAGAAGCATTCGCCAAACAAGCCTGAGGAATTGACAGAATACCAATGGAAATGTTTCAACAAGTTGATGAAGCACCGAAAGCACTCACTCATCTATGCCAATAAATTTGGAAACAGCTTCTTAGACAACTGACTGGAAGAGAACCATAGTTGTCCCCATTCCAAAGAAAGGTGGCCCAACAGAATGCTCAAGTTATAGAACAATACCTCTGCTATTATAGGCAAATACAATTTAACTGAAGATAACTCAACAACAGTTGCACCAGTACATTGGCCAGCAACTGCCAGAAATGTAGCTGAATTTAGAATAGGATATGGAACAAGGAAAATCCTTGCTGATTGAAGATAGATCTTGGCTGAAAGCAGAGAATACCAGAAAGATATTTACTTGTGTTTTATTGAGTATATAAAGGCATTCAACTGTGTGGATCATAACAAACTATTGATAGCTTTGAGAAGAATGAGAATTCCAAAACACTTCAATGGACTCCAGGGGATATTGTGCATGGATCAAAAGGCAAACAGAACAAGTGAATACTGCATGGTTTAAAATCAGGAAAGGTGTGTGTCAAGGTAATAGCCTTTCACCATTCTTTTATAATCTGAATGCTGAACCAGTAATAATGAAGAAGAATGTGGCATCGGGATTTGAGGAAGGCTTATTAGGCAGTATAAAAGAGGAAGACCTCAACAAGATGGATTGGCATAGTGGCTTCAACACTGAGTTCAAACATAACATTGATTAGGATGGTACAGGGCAGCAGTGGTTCATCCTGTTGTGCATATGGTTTCTATGAGCCGGAACTGACGCAAGGGATCCTAACAACAACAAAAGACAGACACATCAATACAAATGTTCTGGGGAAGGGGCAACTAGACAGTTCCCCAGGGAAGAAGAAAATGCTAATGTCCAGTACATTAATAGGGGGGAAAGCTCATCCGAAGTTACAGGAAAATTTACATTTAAAAAAGGAGAAAATTCCACTTCACCCTCTATTGTTGTTTCTGGAGCTCTTATGAATTATTTCAAGTGGAGTAAAACATCACCTGAAAGTTTCTTTTCAGCAATAACATATACAGTGCTCTCTATGTTCATAAGGAGAGGAAAGAAAAGGTATCACACACTATGATGAGGTAACAAATTATGGACACCTCATGGTTTCCTGCGGTTGGTTGTTTACATAAGGCGGAAGAGGAAATGTATTATTCGGGACCTTCTGAAGGAGACAAGAGAGGAATCGTCTCAACTCGGGCTCAGGATGAAGAAGAATAAGAAAAGAGAGAGAGCGCGCACTGATACTGAGAAGTCTCCTTCAGCAACAGGCTCTAATATTGAACCACCATTAGTTACAATGGGAAAGTAAGTGAAAGGCTTCAGATTAAACAGAGCAAATCTTGGAAGCAGCTTGGTAGATGGGAAAATATCACACTTCTTTGGGTTAGACTTGGATTCAAATTTCAACTCTATCACTTATTTTCTATGTGACTTTAGAGACACTATTTCATCTCGGAACCACTATAGGTTACTTTACAGAATAGTTCCTGTCAGGGATTTTATGAGAATAAATTATATAACATTTTATAAAAGACAAACTGAAATACCTATCACCTAGGGAAAATATCCAAGCCAATAAATATTTGCAACGCTTAACACACAGGAGAGAAAGAAAGAGACTAAGATCATTTAACATCTCAATCTTATAATCAAGATGGAATTGTTCATTTTCCCAATCAACATATCCTCCTTAAGTATTCCTTGTCTCAGAAAATGGCACAAATATGGACAATACATACATGAAATATCTTTTAGCCTTCTTTTGCTTCCATTTCATATAAACTCTCAGTGTATCTATCAATTCTACTTCAAACCCTATCTTAGATCTCTACTACTAGAATGTTGACCCAAGCCTCCTTCATTTTCTCCACAATCTGGTTTCCTACTGCTGCTAATCTCTTAGTCTTACCTCCCCATTCCTTACATCCATGTGGTCCATTTGAACTGTGAGATAGTTAAGGTTTATTGTGCCAACCTGGCTGATAAATACATGTGGGATTAATTGAAGGGTAGAGACATAAATGGCTCAGTGAGCTTCACCTTTCTAGTTCTCAGGTCTCTTGTTTTCTGATGGTTTGGACCAGGGTGCAACTGCCTAAGCCAGTTCCCTGCTTCAGCTGGCAAGCCTCACTTCCTGCAAGACATCCCAGAGGAGAAGTCACATGGACCTACCCCGATGCAGCCCTGGGTGCTGGAGCAGATATATGGGACCCCTGCCAGCGCTGAGATACTTACACGCTCACTGATTCTGATTTCTTCCTGCAGTCAGCGTCATTGCGTTGTTTGGTAAGATTGAGGAGGACTTTGTGGATTGGTGTTGGACTTATGGGCTAATATTGAACTTATGGGCTTGGGCAGCATTGTGTTGGGATGCTTTCTTAATGTACACTTACGCTTTATATAAAACTCTCTCTTATACATATGAGTTTCTGTGGATTTATTTCCCTAGTTTACCCAGACTAACACAAGCTGACATCTGTCTACATCTCTGCTTTCCTCACTCTCCAGTCTTCCCTTTCCTCCCTAAACGCTGGACCTTCTGAGTGTTTCAGTTCGATAAACATCAGGTCCCATAAACTGTTGTGTTTGTGATGTTCTTCCAGATCTTTGCATGACTTGCTCCTTCTTGACATAAGATGATTTAGATGTCACCTGAGTAGGCAACACACCTTGATTTATTTTCTTCATAGCACTAATATTGCATAATATTTTCTTGTGTGTTTATTTACTTGTTTTGAATAATGATGAATGAATAAATAATGGGTACATGAATGAACACTTATGGCAAGTGAAACAGCTCACTAACTCTAGGAATGATCACAGATCATTAAAAATTATGGTAACACCCAGCTATATCCATTTCTTTCCTATTTTCATACTGTATATAAAATTATATACACCTATATACTAACAATGAAAAGTCAAGATCCTGAGAATGAAACATTTGAGTGAATTTACAGAGCTACTTTAAAAATAAAGCAACTGGCTCTCTTTCGCATCTGGCGGGCTGGTTGACAATGGAATCCACCGAGGGAAGAAGGCCTGGTTCTTTAGTAGCCTGCATGCCAGGACAGGTGCGGCACTGTGAAACCTGGGTAACATCTGCTGCAGAGCCACCCCCCAAAATCAAGTGGACTTGGATTTGGACATTCTCAGGATTAATAGATGATGATGGGTAGCTGATGACAGATGGTATAGTTCAATGTGATTCCTAGACACTGGATTTATCTCCTGAAAGGAAAGTCCAAGAGTCTGAAACTAGATTGGAATCTCCCCTTTCCAGTCTGAAACTTGTGAGGGCTGTAAATCCCAGATTCACGGATGACCACTTGCTTGTTTCCCTACTTATGCATGAAGGCAGATGATTCTTCAAATGAAAGATGGAAGCGGACTTCTTATCAGAAACGATCCTACAGAATCAGTCATTTTGCAATTGTGTAAGAGGCAGCCAAGGAAAACAAAATATTGTTTCTTTTATTTTTGAAATTGGTAGATTATAAAACTCCATGAAAGCTTAACCAACATACAACTTAAAATAATATTTAAAGTGAAAAAAAAGCAACTGAAATTATCCTTTGCAAACTTCTGTGAAAGTACAGGCACCCTAGAAACAGCTATCTGCTTGATTGCATAAAATTATGGATACAATGAGCTAATTGCTCTTTTGATGTGTTAATGATTCATTAGCCCTGATATCATCTGCCTAATTAAATAACTCAAGCAATTAAATACAGGACTCTGAATTTTTTTCCTTGTACTCCAAATAATAATCTACTAAGAAGTATTAAGCTCATCTGGTTTTATGACATTATCTAATGATGATGACAACTTCATTAACACTTGCCAGAACCAGACTCATGTCACTCATCAGCACTGAAAGGCTGAAAGACTCAACGAGCTCTAGATGTCTTTATCCAATAGCCCAAGCTAATTAAAACAAATCTAAAAGAATAATTGAAGACACTCAAGTATTATCATAGGTTTATTTCCCAAAGTAACAGCTCTCATTTATTGAATGCCTTCTATATAATGAAGCACTAGACTTTTCAAATTAGAATACTTTGATATCAAATCCTCAAAATAATAGGCAAAGTAGTCAGATAACAAAGAATCAGAGCATTAAGTAATTTTCCCTTGCATAATAACATGAATGTCAAGAATATATATATGTATATATATAAATTTGGAGTTGTTAGCAAAATATCGATTTGAACCTACATTAGCACCATCTGTGCTTTGAATTAGCCATGATTCCTGAACTGACTCTGCTTCTTTACTAGCTGTGTAATAAAGGTGAGGTAGTTCAACATCCCTAAACCAGTTTCTTCATGCATACAATGCAGATAACAGAAATACATGAACACATGTGTCACTGCTTTCCATATGAGTAACACAAATTAGATAATGCATGCAAAGTGCTTCACAAGATGCCAGAAATATATTAAGAGCTCAACTGTAAATAATTGTTGCTTTTGGTGGTGGTGGTGGTGGTGGTGATAGTGGTGATGGTGTTGGTGGTGGTGGTGGTGGTGGTGGTGGTGGTGGTGGAGGTGGTGGTGGTGATGGTGGTGGTGGTGGTGAGGTAGTGGTGGTGATGGTGGTGGTGGAGGTGGTGGTGGTGGTGGTGATGGTGGTGGTGGTGGTGGTGATGATGGTGGTGGTAGAAGTGGCATTGGTGGTCTTAGGCTACAAAATTCCTACTTTTGCCATGTCATCATGCTGTTTATAACTGCCTACCATCAACATTGTCATAGCTTTTTCTATGCAAACAAACAAAAAAGACTCAAGACTATTTAATTATCAAGAACGACCTCACCATGTAAGTACCTGAAGGGGAGAATGTCAGAGTGAGCCAATAGAGTTTATCAAGCTTATCAATGCTATGAAAGGTGAATTAGAAGAGAGTGGCTTCACTAAGTAACTTAACAGGAGATGTTGAACCTAAACATTTTAATTACTAAATCACAAAGCAATAGTCAATCGCCAAGGTGGCACACCAAAGAGCAGTATCTGTCTGTATTGTTTCCTTCTGAAAGCCAGGAGATTGCACTGGGTCGGCTCGAAAACTGCTTCCTATGCTGTGGTGCTGTCAGCAAAATGAGGATTTGCTAACAATGAAAAATCCAATATTCCTCTCTCCTTTCTCCAAAAATATAAAAAGTTTTTCTATGAGTCTTGAGAATTTTTCATTTTAGGGCAGTGATGCAAGGAAGGGAAAAGAGGCAGGCATATGAGAAGCCACCCTTCACCCATCTGTGTACCATTCCCTATGCAAATGCAGCAGGTCTGGGCGAAGCCCAACAATAGTATTATACTGCACTGAAGACCCCTGCTGGAAGCAGGGCTGAAGCATGATTAGAGAATGGGAGGCTCCTCATTCTTGATTATGGTCAAAATTAGGTGGTTTGTTTGTTTGTTTTTTCAACATTTGGGAAATATTTGTAATACTTCTCATGGAAAAAGAATTATAACTGAGCTTTTATGGTATACTTAATTGATGTTATTTACCTTGGAATGATCTATCATGAATGTAAATTATTCTTTTTTTCTCCTCTGCAAAGTAAGGAAAGAAGCAGGTAGCATCTACTTGCCCCAGTCAGTCCTATGTTGCCCTCCCTGAGATACCTGTCATCTGTCTGTTCTTTAAGGTGGTGCCTAAGTTGAGTAATTACTAGGGCATGAATTGCAGTTGCTAGAACTTAGGAGTTTGGGATCATCCAAACCAAAGGTTCTCATGCTTCTGTCAAGAAAACTGAGGCAACTAGTGTTTCACTTACAATCAGCAAAGAAGTACCAGAGTCAACTAAAAACAAGTGCTCTTAATTCTCAGGCAATGGTGTTTTCCATAACATTGTTCTTCTTGATTAGCAATGCAATTGCAATTTTTATATTACAAATCCTATTTTTGATTGTTTCTATATATCAAAGGGTGTTTTATCTACTTCTCCAAAGTATTTTGACATCCAGTGTATTTAAGTTTCTCCCCCTCTTGCCTCCTCCTCATCATCATCACAGCCTCACCAATATTATGCCTCTCAACCAGCAGAGAGTACACATATGCAAAGTAATTAGTCAACCAAGAATTAATCTTGGAGTGAGCTCAATACTCAAAGGACATATTTCAATAACTCCTTTCATAAAAGGAGAATAGTAGCAAATGAGACTAACCACTTCAATAGGCTTCTTGCTAATCACTTACATTAACTGAATAGTCTCTAATAATAGCCAGTATGAATAAAATAATTGAAAAGGAAGAAGAGAGAATAAGATTAATGTGGTGGCAAATTGAGGAAAAAGAAAAGACGTAAAAGAGTACAGTTTTAAATAGTATAAATGTTATCAAAGTTAACTGAAAAAAAATTAAATTAATTTGACCATAACCAAGAAACCAAAATCTTCATAACTGGATCAATAGATAACATTATGAGAAATGGAGAAGAGATTGGAGTTTTCAGGGATTTCAACTTGCTAGGATCCACAGTCAATGATCACAGAAGTAGCAATCAAGAGATTAAATGATGCCTTGTATTCGGTAAACCTGATGGACAAGACTCTTTTAAAGTGTTGAAATCAAGGACATTATTTGAGGGTTAATATTTTGCATACCTTGAAAAAATCAATCATGAATGTAAATTATTATTTTTTTCTCCTCTCTAAAGCTGGGTCAGAGCATTTTCAATTATCTCAAATGCATGTGAAAATGGGCATTGAATAAAAAAGGCCAAAGAAGGAATGATGTATGTGAATCATGGTGCTGACAAAGAATATTGAAAGTACTATGGATGCCAAGAGAACGTACTGCTGTGGAAGAAGTACAGACAGAGTGCTCCTTGGCAGCAAGGATAATCAAAATGTTATCTTCCTCTCTCTGCACATGCTGACAGGAGAGGCCAGTCCCTGGAGAAGGACGTCATGCTTGGTAAAGTAGAGGGGCAGTGAACAAGAGGAAGCCCTTGACAAGATGGATGGACATACAATGTATTTTCACAGTGGCTTCACCAATCGGTTCAAACATAAGAACAAGCCCACAAGATGACGCAGTGAAGGTTTTTGTCTGTTGTACACGGGGTCACTCTGGTCACAACTGACTCAACAGCACCTAACAACAGAAACAACCTGCATGACTTGATTCAAAGAGAATAGTGAAACTTTTTCTAGATTTCATCTGATCATGGGGGGCAAGTTATGATAAACAACTTCTATGACCAGTCCAGAAAAGGAGCCCAGTCTACAAAGAGAATTGAGGTGAAATGAGGATGTAGAAAGCAAAAAGAGCCTAAAACATGACATGACTTAGTATATATTCCATTGCAATGGTAAAGAATCAATTTTCAAGATAATATTAAACCTATCTTCTATATCCTTTCTGTTTACTCTTTCTATCAAAGGTATTGTTTTTTGTTTTAAAAAAATGGTTTACTCTTTTAGAAAGCAATAGTGAAAATGTTCACTATTGTTTTAGGTTCATATGTTTGTCTCAAAATTCTGTCAGCTTTCACTTCATGTGTTTTGAAGATTGTTATTCAATATGTAAATATTTAGAATGATTATGGCCACTTGATTTATTGACACATTTATCACTATGAAATGTACTTTATTTCTGGTAATACATTTTGAAATTAGGCTACAAAATGGGTCTCTGTAAATTTAAATGAATTCAATTCATGCAAACTATAAGGTTAGGTTTTTTTTTCACCATGGCATGATATTAGAATTCAGTAACAGAATATCTGAAAAATATCTAAATATCTTCAAATTAAATAGCACATGTCAAAATAATTAATAGACTTTTTATAAATTTTAAAGTGCATGAATCATACGTTGGTGAAATCATTTTAAAATAAATCAATTTAATTTTTTTGAAAGAAAAAATGTTTTAAGTGTTTTGAACTGGATGAAAACAACAATCCAACATTTCAAAAATGGTAAGTAGACCCTGTTTATAGATTCCAATTTTTGGAAGAGGAGCCCTACTGGCACTGGCTTATGTTGGGCTATTAAACACAAACCACCAGCTCTTCCTCAGAAGAAAGGTGAGACGTTCTGCGCCCATACAGTCATGGAGCTGTTCTTCTCTGTCTTATTGGGCCCCTGTAGGGATGATACACCTAGCACTAAAGTCTTATATTAGAAGTGAAGCTTTTGTTAAGTGCCTTCAAATCCAATTTGACCTACAGCAACTTATGTGCAACAGAACGAAACACTGCCCAGTCCTGTGCTTTCCTCCAAATTGTTCCTATGCCTGAGCCTATGGTTGCAGCCACAACAATCCATCTTTTTGATAGACTTCTTTTTCAATGGCCCTCCACTTTATCAAGTAAGATGTCCTTCTCCAGGAGCACTCTGATCCTACTTCCTAAAAGACAGCTTTATTTGGCCTTTTGGCACTCAATACTACGTTCAATATTCTTCACCATCATTCAAATGCATTGATTCTTCTTTGTTCTTCCTTATTCAATGTCCAACTTTCACATACAGATGAGGCAATTGGGTGTACCATGATTAGGCACACCTTAGTCCTCAAAGTAACATGCTTGTTTTTTCAATACTCTAAAGAGGTTTATGCAGCATTTATCCTGGTTTTCCCTATTGGTCCAGTTGTGAGGATTTGGGTCTTCTTTACAAAGCTTGTCATATGAGTATTTCATGTTGTTAATAAGCCTTCCTCCAATCCTGAGGCCACATTCTTCCTCATACAGTCCAGCTGCTCTGATGACTCGGCATACAGATTGTGCAAGAATGGTGAGAGGATACCATGCTGTCACACACCGTTCTGTATCTTAAACCGTGCAGTACCCTTGTTCTTTTTTCACAACTGCCTTTAGAGAACAATTAAGTGTTCTAGAATTCCCATTCTTCTCAAGGTTATCCATAGTTTGTTAGGATCCACACAGGCAAATGCCGTGGCACAGTCAATAAAACACAAGTAAACATCTTTCTGGTATTCTCTGCTTTGAGAGTTACAGAAAAGAAAGCACGTCTCAACTCAATACCTTAACATTCCACCTTAATAAACTAGAAAGTAATTCTCACTGTCCGGGATTCTAATGAGGATTCTGGTTGCTTTTTTTTTAAGACTGATTTGTTCGTTCTTCTGGCAGTGCACAGTGTATTAACTATCTTTGTTGGCATCACCATCCTGATGCATCAATAATTCAAAATCTACCGCAGCCATACATCAACAGGGAACATGCAGGATTTCAAAGCAGATTCAGAAGAAAATGTGAAACAAATGGCATCATTGTTCATGTTGAATTAATCTTAGTCTAAAGGAGTAGGAATACTAAAAAGATGCTTTCCTGTGCATTATCAATTACAGAAAAACAATAATGAGAGTGGATTATCAGAAATTATGGAAATATTATGAGGAATGGAAATTCCAAATCACTTCATTATGCTCATGTGAATCATTCACACAAAATTAAAGCAGTTGTACTAATAAAACAGAGGGCTATTGAGGGGTCCCATTCTGCAGTGTTCAAAAGTGGAAGGGTATGACATGTATGAAAGGATTATAAACTTTCACACTTATTCAATCTGTATGTTCAACAGAATCTAAGGATTTGGCCTATATAAAGAAAAATGAAGCATTGGGAATAAAGGAGGACTTATTGTTAAACTGCAGATGATGCAATCCCCTTGCTTGCCAAAAATAAAGACAAGTTGAAGCACTACTGATGAAGGTCTAAAACTTCAGTTTTCAGTGTAAATTATATCTGAAGTTGAAGAAAAGGAAATTCTTAACAACTAGACCAGTTAACACTATCATAATAAATGAGGAATAAATTAAAATTTCCAATGATTTCATACTAGTTGGACCAACAATCAACATCTATGAACAGAGTGCATAAGAAATCAGATGACATTTGAGAAAATCTATAATAAAATATCTTTTTAATGTATTATGCAGTACTTATTATTCTACAATATGAACATTCTATTCTTACTGTAGTACACCTCATTGACTGTAAAAGATCTTTTTAAAATTTGAAAGAGAAAAAATGTCCCTTTGATGACTAAGGTGCACTGGACTGAGACTCCATGACCTTCCCAATCACTTCATAAGCATTCGAAAGGTGGACAATAGGGTAGGCAGGAGGGAAGACAGAATAGCAATTGTTGCATTCAAATTGTAGTTCTGACCAAGAAATTTAGGAACAGGCCCACTGGAATAACAGGATCAGAATATAGGATCAATAGAAAGACATAGTTAAGGTGAGATCATTGGTTTCTAGAATTATAAAGAAAAGAACTGGAAAGTATGTCTGAAGTATACGTAAATCAAAAATCCCATTTCCATCAAGCAGATTCTGACTTAGAGTGAGCCTATCTCCAGTAGTATTGCTCCTTCGGGTTTCTGAGACTATAAATCTTTATATGAATGACAGCTGCATCTTTTTTTCCTGAAGAGCAGCTAGAGGGCTGGAACCACCAGCCTTGTGGTTAGCAGCCCAATGGTATCGAATTAATTTTAAAGGAGGTCTGGTAGCTCAGTGGTTCAAGCTCACTAAGTAGCTCTGAGGAGGAAGATGTGGCTGTCTGCTTGCATGAAGATGTCCTCCTGGAACCAAGATCAGTTCGCCTCTGTATGGTACAGGGTTCCTATAAATCATAATGGACTCCACAACAATAGGCAATCACTCTCTCATTCACTGCCTTCAAGTCAAATCTGGTTTACAACATATATATTATAATTCAATATATAATATAATATAAATATGTTTAAATATAAATCATATAATTGAACATATTGTGATTAAATTATAAAATATTCTAATAATTATAATTTATTATAATTGTATGGTCTATATAATTACAATATGTCATGATAAATTAAATACAAATAATATAAAATCAAAACAGTACAATGTAATATAATAATCATATATATGCTTACTAAAATGTTCTGTGAAAAAATTAATTTACATCTAGGTAGATATGTGGTGGCACAATGGTCGAGCCCTCAGCTGGTACCTGAAAAGATGGCAGTTAAAACACACCCAACGATTTGAGTGAGAAAACACTAGTGATCTGATCCCACAAAAAGCCTAGAAATCCCTGGGGCAGTCCTACTCTGCCACATGGACTCACCATCAATTGAAAGCCAAGTCAACAGTGTCTAACAAAAATAGATACCTTACTATGTGTCGCCATATCACTAAATAATTTAGTAAATCCCTGATATAATGAATTTTAATTTGACAAAAGCTTATAATTTATTCTGCTTAGTTTTCTAATAGCACTCCTCCTTCCCCCACCACAAACCTGGGGATAACCTGAATGTCCATCAATAAAGGAAGGATTGAATGGTACTTTATACTGTGATTAGATCTTTGAGTATTATCTGAAATTATTTTCAGGATTTAATGAAATGAGCAATTAAAATCTGGTGATCCTCTGGGATAAGCATTGGGCTACTAACCACAATGTCAGAGTTTCAAACCCACCAACCAATACAAAGCATAAAGACAAGGCTGTCTGTTTCCATGAAGACTTTCAGTCTCAGAACGGCTTTATGAGTAGACTCAGACTCTACTGATGGCAGTGAATTTGGCAGTGGGTCTAAATTTAAGATGCATGCATACTCACTACTTTGAATAAAATGTAGCATTTGGGTCTAAAGAACTGACAAAGCTCATATCCGTGTTTAAGTCCTGAAATGTGTGCTTTAAAATACAATTATTGAGGCATAATGTAACAAATTATGTCTAGGACAAAAGTACACAAATTCTAACATATTTCCTGCCATTAGGCAGGTCATTTATTCCATCTGGATTAAAGCTTCCTAAACCAAAATTAAGGATATTTCCTTTTAGGCCTAAGATGCTAAATATTACTCTATAATTACATCTCAATTCTTGAGTCACTGAAATATGCAATGGGAAAACAGAATAGACCTTTCACAATTATCAAGGGATAACTCTCATTTTTCAGAATTAATACTTAATCTCACTCCCAGCCTCAACTGGAGATAGGTAGTTCAGTTATCTGGATTTTTATAAAAATCATATATAATTTGTCTACTCTTTTTTGTAGGGTAATTCTAAAATTCAATGATTTCTGGAAATTCTTTCCAGAATTGGAAATTTGCTGACAAATTGTAATTTAAGATGGGTAAGTAATAAATTTGTTATTAATGCTGGGGCAACTAGATCCTTCTTGATTGGACTCCAGGATGGTAATGCAAGTACACAGAAAGCCAACATTTATCTAGTGCTAGTACATTTTTCATATATATGGTTTATATTATAATCTTTTACTTTTATTAATTATATATGTATTAGCACAAACTTGGGAGAAAGAATCAATTTTCAACTCCATAAAGAGTCACAGTCTCAGAGACTCACAGGGGGAGTTCTATCCTCTCCTATAGGGTGGCTATGAGCCAGAAGCAACTTGACGGAAGTGTGGATGAAGCATATTATTTACAAGGAAGCTTCAAAGAGTTCATGAGCAGGTAGAATTAAAAGGTAATGGTGGAATTTTTTCACAAACTTTTTAAAGCCCCATTTTAAAATTTAATTGTACATGTGTATATATACATATACAATTTCATCCTTACCACAATTTAATCCTTACAATATTCCTTTGAAGTCAAGATTGTATACCCTTCATTTTCAGGACAAGAAAATTTAAGACCAGCAAAACTACTACTTAGAAAAGTAGATATCCTCAAAAATTCTTATCTTTGTAATATACCACAAAATAACGTTTTAAAGTAAAAACCCATGCTAAATTCTGAATATCAGCATGATATCTCACTTAAGCCCTAGGGACTTTTAATGCTTTAAAAATAACAATTAATTTTTTAACCTACACTTTAAATAAATATTTTTTGTAATATTCAAGGATGTGAATTGGGTGATGGACGGGACTATCAAGTAGACTTTTCAAGTGTCTATCAAGGCAAAAATGTTGAGAACTTGAGGTAGACCTTAAATTTAGTGTTATAATTAGCTTCAACATTGCATAACTTAAAATAACTTTTCCTGACACCTGTCTTTTAAAAAACCCCAAAGAGAATGTTAAAAAATTTAATGAATAATTACACATTGCCTCTGAAAGGTGACTATCTCTCTACCAATCATCTTAGAACATTTTTACCAACGTCATCAATTTCTTTACTCAAATGCTTTGACAAGTGTGACAAGCATGCACAGTGAATTCTGACTTTGATAGCATTCCCAACTAAATGCTGTTTTGTAAAATTTCAATTATTCAATACTGACATTTACATTTTTACCAAACTGACACTTTTAGCCCATCCTTTGTAGTTAGTGGTGAACACTTACTTCCTTGAGTTTCCTCATCTTGCCAGGTCTTCTGGGAACTATGTGAAAATAACTGCAAAGGAAAAAAAGGAGTATATATTAGAAGTTTCCAAAAGAACGTTCAGCCCTCTTTACAGATGACTTCTTTACAGCATTAATATACGAGCCCGCAGAAATTAAAAAGTAAAATTAAAAGCACTGTAAATGCTAGAATGTAAATCAAAATACACCCATCGCCCGCTTATCAACTAACTAAATGACCCATCCCCCTTATCAACTTACTAAATGAAGTACACATTTAATACAGCTCTTCTAAAGTGTTTGTAGAAGTTGGGGGGAAATCGTGACCTGATAGGACTCATCCGTCTGGAACTCCTGCTGCCAGACCAGAAAATTGGGAGCCTGACAGCCCCCAAATCAGAGCACATCACAATCATAATTTTAAAAAAGGGTGAAATATATATTATTGGTTTAAACTCAAACCAAAGTCTGGTTGCTCAGCTCCAAGGAGCAAATAGGCGGGAGTCCCTTAACATAAATCAGCATAAGAAGAAACCTAGCTAAGGAACGCCAGAACTCAGCCACTGGGCCTGGCAGCTTTTTGCATAACAAAGACTCACTGTAGCAAGAGTCAGCTTCAAACAGCAAGGAGCTGCAGCCCAGTGAGTGAGGGAGAGAATTTCATTTGATTTGATTCTAGCTGGCCATGGGGGTAAAAATAAAATCTTCTGATCTAGTAAGCACCAGCAGACTAGATAGGACAATAAGCCCAGCTTCCCTCTCAGTGATTCTACACATAGATGAGGAGACCCTGCCTGTCCTGGATCCCTAGACGGGGCTGAGGAAACACCCCAGTTCCTCTCCTCCACTCCTGCAGCAGTGCTACATACAGCACAAGGCAGGTACACCATGGAACACCAGCACTCAATTGATGCCTGACCACTGGTGCAATCTTGCCTTTGAAGTAATCTCACACAGGATCTGTGGAACCCTACATCAAATAGGTACACTACCTTGAGGAAGAGTTGGAATTCCCCAGCCTCACAGACATGTGATCAAATCTCAGTTATCTCCTTACCTACTTCTCTATTTCTTCTCTTTCTATTCACAAGCCCTTCTATCTTTCCCACCACAATCAGTTTCAATCAGCTGAGGGACGTATTGGGTTTTTTTCCTCTTTTTTTCTTTTTCCCTCTTTTTTTTTCCTTTTTCTCTCTTTCTCCTATTCTCTCCCACTCTCTCCTATCATATGCCACTATTGGCTTCCAGGTCACTACCCTCAGCTTAGGGCAAATCAACCCAAAGAGCAGGAGAAACTCCAGCCTGCCCTCCGTGGGAGTGCTGTACACCACACAAGGCAGCTGGGACAAACACCTACACCATGCTGTGCTGATGAGGAAACCTCTGTCAGACCTCTAAGGTGATCTCGTCATCAAGGGCAATTCTGCCCAGGACCTCTGAGTCCCAGCATTGAAGGGGCACACCAACCTGCCATTGTAGGGCAGGGTCTAAACCCCTCTGGTCCCAAATCCAAGCAATCAGGGATTAGCTATCTCTTTATTCTTTAATTCTGCCTTCTCTCTCTCCTCCCTATTTACCATCACAGCCAATATTAATAAACACAGTTGGGCTTTTTCCCATTTCTCTTTAGTCTCTCTTTTTTCTTTCCTCCTTCTGTCTGTTATCTTTGCTTCTCTCTCTGTAGGATTCTCTCTGCTCCCTCTCATTCCTTTCACATTCTACTGCTGGTTCCCAGACCCTACACTGCCCTACTGTCCCAGAAGGCAGACTGACCCCGAAGACAGTGCTGCACACAGCAGAGCACAGGGTCAGCTATTTCTTTAACTATTTTTAAAATTCCCTCTCCTCCTTCCTTTTCTCTACTCTCTTTTTTCTCTCATGTGTTCTTCTTTCACATTTTCTTCTTTTCTCCTCTTCTAGCTCTTCTCTATTTTCTACCACAGCCTCAGCAGATTTAATTCTCCTTTTTAGTTTTCTTTTCTTTTTTGCTGTTTTCACTTTTTTTTAATCTGTGCATTTTAGTTGTGTGCATGTGAGTGGTTGTCAGTTTGCTTGGCATTACTGATCCAGTCTGTAGTCCCCTTTCTCTCTTTTTCCTCACCTATCACCTATCACTCTCTTTCCTGTTACAAGCCACTAGCGGCCTCCAGGTCACTCCCCTCTGCCTGGGAAACCCTGAAGTCCAAACTGGAGAAGCTCCCACCCACATTTATTGGCTTGGACAATTCACACCGGTCCCCTTCCACACAACAAGCAGCAGGGGGTTCTTCCCTACAAAAAGTGGTGATATCCCCAGCCTAAATCCTAAGGTCCTACAAGTGACTGGGGGAAATGCCTGACCACCACTTGTGGGGATCCACGCAACTCTGGGAACATCTACCCAACCTCCAAGGCGATCTCTCTGTCTACGGTAATTCCCCTTCAAGCTACAGAGCTCTACACCAAGGAAGGTATACCCGCACAACCTCAGCACTACAGTTGCAGAGAAAACACCACAGGCCAGCCGAGGTGCTCCAAGAACTGTGAAGCCTACTTAGAGATCAACCAGGGAAGTGACAGCCTCGTGGACCCACAACAACCTGACCAGTGTCACATGAGAGGAATATCCAACACACATTCCAAGTAACGGAATACTAGATGGCTAGGATAAGAGTGAAACTATAGGAAGATATAGCAATAGCCTGACCCCTCAGAACAGCTACCAGCAGGTAGTTCATTGAAACACTCATATGAACACCCTAAGAGAGAGCCCAGGGTTCATTGACTCAGGAAGATGGCTCCAGGCTCCTCTGAAACAGCACATAAACCACAACCAGTTCTAACAGCTTCAACGAAGAAGGAGAAACAAAAGACAATGTCGGAAGAAATCATGAACCTAATGATGGGCTCAACAATTATAGTTGGTGACTTTAATGTACCACTCTCTGAAAAAGACAGACACTGGGAAAGAAATTCAACAAGGAGGCTACAGATGTAAATACCACAATTGGACGACTTGACTTGATAGATACTTTCAGAGGTTTCCACCCACATACAAAAAATTTACATTATTTTCAACACCACAAGGCACATATTTAAAAACAGACCACATGCTGGGACACAATTTGAATGTGAGTGATTTCAAGCACACAGAGGTTATACAGACACCGCTCTCCAATCATTGTGCCATAAAGCTGGAAATTAACATTAGGACAATAAAGAAAACAATGGTAAACAATTGGAGGATGAACAATTTCCTATTGCAAATGGAGTGGGTATTTCCCCAGATCAGAGATGAAATCAGGAAACGTCTAGAAACCAATGAGAATGAAAATACGACGTGCCAAAACCTGTGGGATACAGCAAAGGCATTTAGCAGAGGAAGGCTGATAGCAATAAATGCACACATTAAAAAAGAAGAGAGACTCGTGGATGATATAGTGACACAAAACTTACACCAATTAGAGCAGAGTCAACAGAACAACCTCACTAATAGCAAGAGGATAGATATAATAAAAATCAGAGCCAAGATATGGGAGAGGGAAAACAAGAAAACTATGGGAAAATTAATGCCGCTAAAAGTTGGTTCTTTGAAAGAATTAACAGAATTGATAGACCTCGGGCAAACCTAACCAAAGAAAGGAAGGAACAAACAACATTTGCAAGGATGAGAGATGAAACAGGGGACATTGCAACGGACCCTAATGAAATCAAAGGATAATTACGCAGTACTAAGAAGGTCTATATTATAGCGAATTCAACAATTTGGAAGACAGGGACAAATATGTGGAAACACAATCCCTACCTAGACTATCCCAGATGGATGTCAAGAATCTCAATAAACCCATAGCAATGGAAGCAATAGACAACGTAATCAAGGGATTACCAACAAAAAAATCCCCTGGGCCAGATGGCTTCACAGGAGAATTCTACCAAGCATTCAGGGAAGAACTGACACCAATCCTATACAAACTCTTCCAGAACATATAAAAAGACAGAAAACTCCCACACTCTTTCTCTGAAGCTAGTATAACTTTGATACCTAAAGCAGGCAAAGATTCCACAAGAATCGAGAACTATAAATCAATATCTCTAATGATCATCGATGCAAAAATCCTTAACAAAATACTGGCCAAAAGAATACAAAAGCATATTTTTAAAATAATTCAACATGAACAAGTGGGATTCAGACCAGGGATGGAGGGATGGTTTAACATACGAAAGACCATCAGCATTATTCACCACATTGGCAGGAAAAATGATAAGAACCACATGATTATATCGATAGACGTGGAAAAGCATTCGACAACATCCAACATGCATTCCTGTTTCAGACAAATAAGAAGATAGGAATAGAAGGAAAAATCCTCAATATAATACAGGCCATATATGAAAAACCAACAACTAATGTGGTAGTTTACAGAGAAAAGATGAAAACAATTCCACTGAAAAAGGGGCAAAGACAAGGTTGCCCTTTGTCCCCACTCCTATTTAACATCATACTGAAGGTCCTAGCTAACAACATAAGACAAAGGAAAGATATTAAAAGTATTCAGCTGGGGAAGGAAGAGGCAAAATTATCCTTATTCACAGACAATATGATGCTATATATTGAAGATCCCTTAAACTCCACAAGCGGAATGTTGGAAGCAATGGAGGAATATGGCAGAGTGACAGAATACAAAATCAACAAACAGAAGTCTATTGGACTGCTCTACACATCAGACAAGACCACAGAAGAGACCATTTAAAAAGGTAGTACCCTTTACAATAGCCAAGCACAAATTGAAATACCTAGGGATATACCTGACTAAAAAAATGAAAGATTTGTATGAGTAAAATTATAAAACACTACTTGAAGAAATCAAGAGTGACCTCACAAATGGAAGAATATCCCATGCTCGTTGATTGGCAGACTGAATGTAGAAAAGATGTCAGTTCTACCCAAGGCACTATATAAGTTCAATGCTATCCTGATAGGAATACATTCTTCAAATAATTGGAAAAACAGATTACAATTTCATATGAAGAAGGAAGAAGCCCAGAATTAGCAGAGAACTCCTCAAGAAGAAGGACACAGTAGGAGGGCTTGCTCTACCTGATTTTAGCACGTACTATATGGCCACAGTAGTCAGAACAGTGTGGTACTGGCATAATGACAGCTATTCAGACCAATAGAAAAGAACTGAAGACCCAGAAACAAAAAACAGCAGCATACAGGCAAAGGACCCAAAAATATTAAATGGGAAGCAGATGCCACCTTCAAAAAATGGTGCTGGAAAAATGGATATCTACCTGAAAAAATAAAATGAAGCAAGACTCTTACCTCACTCCATGCACAAGAATAAACTCAAGGTGGATCACAGACCTTCAGATAAAACCCCAAACAATTAGGGCCATTAATGAGGGAATTGGGACAAACCTGAAAACCTTGGCACAGGGAATACATGTAGGCTATCAGAAATAGGGAAGGATACAAATACAGAGGAGTCACAAATAGACAAGTGGAATATAGTGAAGATAAGATGCCTGTGAACATTGAAAGAATTCACCAAGGGAGTAATAAGAGAGCCCACCAACTGGGAAAAACTCTTTAGCATGACACATCAGACAAAGACATTATTACTAAAATCTACAATACTTTGAAAACTTACAATAAGAGAAAAACTAACTGCCCACTGAGGAGGTGGGCAAAGGACCTGAAGAGGAGTTTCACAGAATCTGAAATCCGAATGACCAATAAACATGAGAAAATGTTCCCGATCATTAGCCATAAGAGAAATTCAAATCAAAACAATTTTGAGATACCACCTAACACCCTCAAAGATAGCCCATTTCAAAAAACCAGAGAGCAACAAATGTTGGAGGGGATGTGGTGAGATAGGAACTCTCATCCACTGCTGGTGTACCAGTAGGTATGTACAGCCACTATGGAAATCGACTTGGTGATTTCTCAAACAGATGGAAATTGAGTTACCAGACGACCCAGCAATCCACCTACTGGGCATATACCCAGAAGAGGCAAGAAACAAACCACGGTCAGACATCTGTGCTCCAATGTTCACAATTGCAAGGAGTTGGAAACAACCCAAATTCCCATCAACAGATAAATGGATTAAAAAACTGTGGTACATACATACAATGGAGTACTATCCATCCCTAAAACACAGTGATGAACACATGAAGCATATCGTCACATGGGAAGAACTGGAGGAAGTTATGCTTACTGAAGTAAGCCAAGCATAAAAGGACAAATATAACATGAGTCCACAGAGGTAAGTTTTATATATATATATATATATATATATATATATATATATATATATATATATATATATATATATATATATATGAGAACAGAAAGGTAAGTGCAAAAGGGACACAAGGAAAAAGCTACTGTATACAACACTCCAGGGGTGAGGTCCAGGTAGTATGGCAGGGACCAGACCAAATCCAGGAATACATATGGTAGCCAACTAAAAAGGCGATGGAATGAACAAAGGGGAAAGAAAAAAAAAAAGAAAGATGTGTGGTGGGGGAATAGGGCACTGACCCACCCAAGGGGAGGGTATTTTTTGTGTCTCCACAGGGAAAGGACGACCAGATATAAAGCCAGTGCCAGATGAATGCAGTGCGCCAGCAAGGAGTGGGGAGCCAGTGGAGGGGCCTGAGAGCTCAGCCCCAATACCAGCTACGTGGACAACCACCTCTCACCCCAGAAGAATTTACTTGAGAGTATGGCACTGAAGCTGCAGCTAGGGAGAGGGGTATGACTGATCAGAGCAAATGGGAGCAAATGAAGGGGGAGGAAGAGAGAGTGGAGCACATCCTGGCCCATCAGGCCTGGAGGACGATATCCCTGCTCTGAGCAGCTAATGAACAGAGTCGACAATATGACCGATCCCACTATGAGGCACGCCGTCCCCTGATGGCCCAGGGCCATAACGGGGACAACACTGGAGACTTAGTGTCAGGACTGGACCAGACTGACCCTGTGACACCGAGACAACCCACTAAAAGTGTGTAGCAGAGCAACCGTGGGAGCAGAGCAGGGATCCCCTGAGGGAATACAAAGGACAGACCCTGGGGCAAAAGCATGGTACCCCTTGGGACCTGACTGAAGGGCACACCTAGTGATCAAAAATCAGACCTTGATCTATTTACAGGTTTTCTTTCTTTCTAAATTTTTTTAATGAATTTATTCTTCTATGGGTAACTGGTTTCTTTTTTTGTTGTCATCGCTGTGTTCTCAGCCATCGCCTATCTTGCTATGGATTGATTTTTGGTGCGTATTATTATCTCTACAGATTTATCCAGATAAGGTAGACTGGGTGAATAGTCTGGAGGAGAAAACAACGGGACCAATGGTTCTAGGGGGACACGGGAGAGGGGGAGGAGGGGGTAAGGTGGTGGTGCTGACCAACCCAGGGACAGGGGAGCAATAAGTGATCCAAAATCAGTGGCAAGGAGGGTGTGAGAGGCCAGGTAGGGATTCAGCAATGGCAAGGTAACCAAGAGAATTTACTGAAAACCAAATGGAGGCTGAGCAAGAAAGTGGAGCAAGAGGAAAGTAAAAGGAAATATAGGAAAGAAGTAGATGACAAAGGGTATTTATAGAGGCCTAAATACTGGCATATACATATGTAAATATATTTATATAGGAGGGTGGAAAACAAGATCTACTTACATATATTTATTGGTTTAGTATTAAGGCAGCAGATGGACATTGGGCCTCCACTCAAGTACTTACTCAATGCAAGAATACATTGTTCTATTAATTTGGCATTCCATGATGCACACCTTCCCAACACAATTACTGAAGAAAAGTGTTTGCATAAACAAATGTTATGAAGAAAGCTGATGGTGCCTGGCTATCAAAAGATATAGCATCTGTGTCCTTAAAGTCTTAAAGATAAACAAGCGGCCATCTAGCTGAGAAGTATCAAAGCCCACATGGAAATAGCACACCAGCCTGTCTGACCACGAGGTATAGAAGGGACCAGATATCAGACATCAAAGAACTAAAAATCATATCAATGGATGCCCACCTTCCTGATACGATCAATGAAGACAAACGTGTGCATAAGCAAATGTGGTGAAGAAAGCTGATGGTGCCCAGCTATCAAAAGATATAGTATCTGGGGTCTTGGAGACTCGAAAATAAGCATGTGGCCATCTCGTTCAGAAGCAACAAATCCCACATGGAAGGAACACACCAGCCTGTGTGACCACGAGCTGTTGAAGGGACCAGGTATCAAGCATCAAGGAGCAAAAAATCATAGCTTTGTAAATGTGTGAGCGCAGAGTGGAGACTCAAAGCCCATGGGTAATGGGTGAGTGCAGAGTGGAGACTCAAAGTCCATCTGCAGCTAACCGGACACCCCCTTACTGAAGGGTAGTCAGAGTTCAGGGTAGCAACGATGAAACAGATAACTTTCCTCTAGTTCTTAAATACTCCCTCCACCCCACCCCCCCACTATCATGATCCCAATTCTACCTTACAAATCTGGCTAGACCAGAGGATGTACATTGGTACAGATAGCAACTAGAAACACAGGGAATCCAGGACAGATGTCTCCTCCAGGACCAGTGGTGAGAGTGGCGGTGCCTGGAGGGTGGAAGGATAGTGGGGTAGAAAGGGGAACTTAATACAAGAATCAACGTATAGCCTCCTCCCCGGGGGATGGACAGCAGAGAAGAGTGCAGGGGAGACGTCAGACAGTGTAACATATGACAAAATAATAATAATTTATGAATTATGAAGGGTTCATAAGATAGGGAGAGTGGGGAGAGAAGGGGAAAATGAGCAGCTGATATTAAGGGCTCAAGTGGAAGGAAAATGTCTTGAGAATGATGATGGCAACAACTGTACATATGCGCTTGATACAATGGATGGATGGATGGATGGATGGATGGATGGATGGATGGATGGATGGATGGATGGATAGTGATAAGAACTGTATGAGCCCCCAATAAAATGATAATTTTTTTAAAGATCTGTTCATCCCTGTACACTGGTACAGATAGGAACTGGAAACACAGGGAATCCAGGGAGGATGATCCCTTCAGGACCAGTGGTGTGAGTGGCCATACTGGGAGGGTGGTTTGGAAAGGGGGAACCGATTATAAGGATCTACATGTAACCTCCTCTCTGGGGGCCGGACAACAGAAAAGTGGATGAAGGGAGACGTTGGAAGTGAAAGATATGACAAAATAATAATTTATAAATTATCAAGGGTTCTAGAGGGAGGGGGGAGCAGGGAGGGAGGGGGAAAATGAAGAGCTGATGCCAGGGGCTTAGGTGAAGAGCAAATGTTTTGAGAATGATGAGGCCAATGAATGTACAAATGTGCTTTACACAATTGATGTATGTATGGATTGTAATAATATTTGTATGAGCCCCTAATAAAACAATTAAAAAATAATAAAGTGTTTGTAATTCCTACTAAATGACTGGGCAGGACTATGTAAATGTGAAGTGTTTGTGGCCCACCAAGGTACCTGGTACCCATGTGAATAGAATCATGTAAATAGGAGGTATCAAAGATCTGAGGAGCTGTAGGATGACATTAAAAACATGAGACAAAAAGAAAAAAAGTCAATAAAAAGACAAGAAAGAAAAAAAATCAAAGTGGATATCAGAATCCTAAACTTACTCTTAATTGTAGAACGGCTAAGAAAAATAGAAGAAATGATGAAGTCAAAGAGCTGAACAGAAAATTTCAAAGAGTACCTTGAGCAGACAAAGAAATGTGCAAAGATCTAGAGTTAGAAAATCAGAAGAACCCACAAAGCCTGTCTTAAACTGAAAGAATCAAAGGAAAATTCAAGCTCTGAGTTGCAATATCAAAAGATTCTATGGAAAAAATATTTAATAATGCAGGAAGCATCAAAAGAAGATGGAAAGAATAGTCACTGTAACAACAAGAACTATTCCATCATTTCAAGAGGTAGCATCTGAGCACAACCCAATGATACTGAAAGAAGGAATCCAAGCTGTACTAAAGCATTAGCCACAAACAAGGCTCCAGGAATTGATGGAATGCCAACTGAAATGTTTCAACAAACTTAGGAAGCACTGGATGCATTCACTCGTTGTGCCAAGAAATTTGTAAGGTAGCTGCATGAATAACTGACTGGAAGAGATCCATATATGTATCCATTCCAAAGGCAGGTGATCCAACAGATTGCTCAACTTATAGAACAGCATCATTGATATAACATGCAAGTAAAATTTTGCTGATCATCCAACAATGAAATTAGTTCAGCTCACTAGCACCTAGAAGATCAATCTTTATGAATTCCATTTCATTTGAAATAACTTCTAATTTTCCTAGATTCATATTTTGTACCTTCCAAGTTTCAATTTTATTATTTTATTGGGGGTTCTTACAGCTCTTATCACAATCCATACTTATATCCATTTTATCAAACACATTTGTACATATGTTGTCATCATCTTTTTCAAAAAATTTTCTTTCTGCTTGAGCTTCTGGCATCAGCTGTTCATTTCCTCCCAACTTCCCCCACTTTTCCTCCCCCATGCCCCTGGTAATTTGTAAACTACTGTTTTTGTTCATGTCTTACACTGCTGTCTCATTTAACTCAGTTTGCTGCTGTCCGCCCCCCTGAGATGAGAGCCATACATTGATTATTGTGTTCAGTTTCCCCTTACTCCACCCCAACCCACCTTTACCTAGTATTGCTGCTCCCCTTATTGGTCCTGAGGAGTTTATCTGTTCTAGATTCCCTGTGCTGCAAGCTCTTATTTGTACCAGTATATATGTTCTAGTCTAGCCAGATTTGTAAGATAGAATTGGGTTCATGGTAGTGAGGGTGGGGGAGGAAGCATTAAAGAACTAGAGAAAGGTTGTTTCATCAGTGCTATACTACACCCTGAACTGGCTTTTCTCTTCCTTGTGGCCATTCTGACAAGGGGTGTCCAAATTGACTGCTGATGGGCTTTGGTTCTCCACTCTGCTCTCCCCCTCATTCCCATTGATAAGCTTTTTGTTTGTTTGTTTGGGTCTTTGATGTCAGCTACCTGATCCCATCGAAACCTCATGATCACAGAAATTGGTGTGTTTCTTCCATGAATTACCAAAACCAGATTGAAGGCTGAATATGATAGTGGGATGGGAGCAAAGTAAAAGAAAATAGAGGAAAGAACTGGGAGGCATAGGACATTTATAGAGCTCTACATTATAGGCATGTATATGTGTAAATACATGTGTATACAGTGACAGGGGAATAGAGCTATGCACACATATTTATTTATAAAGCATTATGGACATTGGGCCTCCACTCATGTACTCTCTCAATGCAAGAACAATTTGTTCTATGAACACGGCACTTTGTGATTTTCACCTTCCCTGACAGATCACTGACAAAGTGGGTGCATAAGCAAATGTGAAGAAAGCTGATGGTGTCTGGCTATCAAATGATATATCATCTGGGGTCTTAAAGACTTGAATATAAAACAAGTGGTGACCTAGCTGAGAATCAACCAAGTTTCAATTATTAATGGATATTTGCCACTGTTTCTTTTCATTTTGAGTTGTATTCCATTAGCAAATAAGCTCCTGAAGGTTTTACACCCACAGGATTGACTCATTCCATCGCCATCATGGCTGATTCTACTTTGAGAAGGCAGCTCTTCTTCAGTCATATTTTGAAAGATTTCTGACCTTAAGGTCTCATAATCTGGAACTATATCTGACAATGTTTTGCTGACATACATTCAGTTTTTGTAACTGACAGTGTTTACATGTAATCCATAGTGTTTTCAGTGGCTAATTCCTCTGAAGTGGACAGTTTTCTATATTATTTTAGAAATTATTTTTAATAATTAATAATAATAAATACCTTAAGACATATTCTTAACTGGTGTTAAGATTTTTCCTGATTAAAAAGGTGAGGAGGGTGTAGGAGACCTGGCAGGGCATGACCAAGTGTAATGTAACTGAGAGGAATTACTGTAACCCAAATGAAGGCTGAATATGATAGTGGGACAAGAGGAAGGTAAAAGGAAATAGAGGAAAGAGTTAGGAGGCAAAGGGCATATATAGAGTCTAAATAAAGGCATATACATATGTAAATATGTGAGGGTGTGGAAATAGATCTTTGTGCATATATGTATAGGTGTAGTATCAAGGTAGCTGGTGGACATTGGGCCTCCACTCAAGTATTCCCTCAATGAAACAATACTTTGTTCTATTAAACAGGCATTCCATGATGCTCACCTTCTCGACACAATTACTGAAGACAAAGCAGGTGTATTAGCAAATGTGGTGAATAAAACTGACGGTGCCCAGCTATCAAAAGTTATAGCATCTGGGGTCTTAAAGGCTTGAGGTCAACAAGCAGCCATCTAGCTCAGAAGCAATAAAACCCACATGGAAGAAGTACACCAACCTGCATGATCATGAGGTGTGGAAGGGATCAGATATCAGGCATCATTAGAACAAAAAATCATATCACTGTGAATGAGGGGGAGTGCACGATGGAGACCCAAAGCCCACCTATAAACAATTGAACATCCCCTTAATGAAGGACCGTGGGGAGGAGACAAACAAGTCAGGTGCAGTGTGGCAACGCTGAAATATACAACTTTCCTCCAGTTCCTAAATGCTTCCTCCCCACACTACCTCCACTATCATGATCCCAATTTGACCTTACAAATCTGGCTAGACCAAGGGATGTACTCTGGTACAGATAGGAACTGGAAACACAGGGAATGCAAGGCGGATGATCCCTTCAGGATGAGTGGTGAGGGTGACAATGCCGGAAGGGTGGAGGGAGGGTGGAGTGGAGAGGGGGAGCCGATTACAAGGATCTACATATAACCTCATCCCAGGGGGACAGACAACAGAAAATTGGGTGAAGGGAGCATCGGACAGTGGAAGATATGACAAAAGAATAATTTACAAATTATCAAGGGTTAATGAGGGAGGGATAGAGGGGAGGGGGGGGAATGAGGAGCTGATTCCAGGGGCCTACATGGAGAGCAAATGTTATGAGAATGATGAAGGCAATGAATGTACAAATGTGCTTTACACAACTGTTGTATGAATGGATTGTGATGAGTTGTATGTGCCCCAATAAAATGATTTTTTAATTATACATGTATATATTTATGTATACACTGGACATTGTTCTCATTTTGCATGGTTTTAGCATTATATAAAAGATAGAATTATTTAGTAGATGGAAGGGGAAATATTGTTTTTTAACTCTAATAAGAACAGGCAAATGTAACAGACGAACGTGTATTATTAGTTACTTGAGATGGAGGTGGGGAGGAGTTGTGGTTGATGGATAAGTCCCCTTACATAAGGGCAGATTTTCACTTTAAATTGTCTTAATTGCTGTCATAAATTGTATACTTGTAAAAAGTTGAGTTGGAAAAATTTATTCTATATAGTGTCATAAATCAAAACTCAGATGCTACAGAGACCAGGGAGGTAAAATTTCATAATTATACATTTGATCATAAACATTAACCTACCAAATGAGAAACTGTAAACAAAAAATGAAGGAAAATATCAATTCAAAAGAGTCTACAAAACACAAAATGCTATATTTTGTTTCAGTGTTACATTCCGGAGGGTGTAGGATACATTCCAGAAGACCTATAGAGGATAGAAAGAATTCCTCAAAAATCCAAAGAGCTGGAATTTTTAGAGCAGGCTCTTGGAAAGTTGATTGGTTGGGTTTAATTTGCTCGAAGATGGGCCTGGGAAATACTATTTGAAGCAGAAACTAGACAGTTCACTTCTTGCTACTTCAGAGAATAAACAGAACACCAACAGTTAAAATCAATGCTAGGAATTTTGCTACTTTATTTATTTCTCCCAAGAATAGTGTGGAATAAGTATTAATTAATACCACTTTGTTGGTGAGGGAACTAAGGCTTAATTTGCTAAATGTTGTTCAGATAGAAAAAAACAAAATTCAACTCAACCCAGGTCTCTTGACTCTGAGACTAGCATTCCCTCTTCCTCCCTCACAGTTGCCTTTCTACTCACTTCCCTCCTTTTCCTATTGCTCTTTACTCCCCAAGGTGTAAATGGATGGGAAAGGAGATCTGAGAACACAGATAAGATATAGAATAACGATGACAGTTTAATTTAAATCTCACTGCCAGAGAATCAGTCTGACTTATAGGACAGAGTAGAACAACACCTTCATATTTGTATCACAGAAACAATTCAAAACTTAAGATATCTCTACCATAATTCAAATTATTTGAGATGTTCCTCCCCACCATGCCACATTCTACACACACCCTGATCCAGATTTTGTTTTAAGAATGGCTTTCTTCGCCAATAGTCAATTCCAGGCTTACTAATACAGTTGTTTGTTTGAAAAGAAATTACCATCCTATAACATTTTGTTTAATATAGAGAAAAATCATTTTATTCACTTTAAATTAATTTATTTTTAAAACGTAGGAAATGATTGAATAATGATTAGATATTAAATAGATTGTTATTCTGTTTGTCTTTTCAATTTATCATCCCACAGCAATTTTTGTGAGGAGCTGCAAGATGATTAATATATCATTGGATTTCATATCAAAGTTCATTTACCGAAGGCACAATTAAGATTTTATTTTTTGGTAAAATCTATTTAAATGATTCAATAGCTTTGTAATTACAGAATATATATTTCCCACAAGGACTAGTTCACTGATTCAAAATCTGTTGTCATAAAGTCAATCTCAACTCATGGCAAAAAGGACAGAAGAGAATTAGATAGGTTTTCAGTGCTGTATTCTTTATAGAAGCAGGCTGTCACTTCTTTCTACAACAAGGTGGTTAGAACTGCTGACCTTTCTGTTAGCAGCCAAGCTCTTGATCGCTGAGCCATCCAGGCTCCATTAGTTTATTTATTTCAAAGAAATCAAGTCCAATCACAGAGAGAACTGCAGGACGGGCCTTTGCTCCAAACATGTCCTCTCCTTAGAGGACAACACTACAGAGGTGCACAGTGCAGCCTGCAGGAGGGGAGTGCAACAGACCAGCAATGGGAGCAAAGCCATGAAGTCCCTGAGAAAGCTCAATTATAGACTTCTAGGGAGGCAGGTGGGGAGGGCAGCACTTACCACCTCATCTGAACTGGTTGGCAGAGATTTACAATGGGGGCAGACAGAAAGTGTAACAGGGTGGGGGTGGGACATTATACACCCTCCACCCTTGACTGCAAGAAGAGCAGGCAGGTCTTGGAGAAAGTGCACCCCTTGGACATGAACTCTATCTAGGACTAAAGGGCATCAGGTCTTGGGAAAGGGATCCCTGAAAGAAAAGGAGATTGGACCGATGGATTATAACTGGACCAATGGACTATAACTGCCTGCTTGCTATTTAACAGAGGGATACTCAGAAACTCTGGGCAGGACAACAGTTATACTTGGAACTCCTTGTATGATCTCTCTCTCTCTCTCTCTCTCTCTCTCTCTCTCTCTCTCTCTCTCTTTCTCTATCTCTATCTCTATCTCTATCTCTATCTCCTCTTTTGGTGTGTATATAAGATAAGCAGGATAAGCAATCCCAAGGAGACAGCAACTGGACTGAAGATTTAGAGGGAGGAGAGAATGGGAAAGGAGGAGGTGTGGGAGAGGAGAGAAGAGCCAATAATGGCAGGGATAGGGGAATAGCAAGGAATATAAAATCAATGGAGAGAAGTGTGTAGCATTCCAGATAGTGCTTGATCAATTGAAATGTATCTAAGAGGAATAAGTGAGAGATAAATGATAGGTAAACATAATAGTGGGGCAGGAGGAAAGAACTAGAAAGTAATAATCTTATATATAAGTATAAATATAGAAATGAATATATATAAATAAATGAAGATATAAAATAGGTGTATTAGTATGCATATATAGTAATACACACACAGTAAGGAAGTAGACACACTTTGGGCCTCTACTTAAATCTTGTCTCACTATAAGAATGATTTGTTCTAATTATGTGGTACTGCATGATACCTTCCTTACACAATTGCTGAACACAAAATGGGTGCATAAGCAATGTGGTGAAGAAAGTTGATGGTGCCCGTCTATCAAAAGAGATAGCGTCTGGGGTCTAAAAAGCTTGTGGTTAAACATCTGTGCGATCTAGCAGGGAAGCAAGAAAGCCCACAGAGAAGAAGCAAACCAGACCATGTGATCAAGAGGTATCAACAGGAATAGGTATCAGAATTTTAAAAACAAGCAATCAAATTGACGCAAAGAAGCGTAGATAAAATGAAGACCCAAACCCCACCTGTAATATAATTGTACAGTCCCTCACAGTAGGGCCATACAGGAGGAAAGATATATTCAGGGTGCAGTTTAGCACTGATAAAACAGCTAATTGTCCTCTAGTTCTTTAATATTCCCTACCCTTAATATGCTGGTCCTAGTTTTACCTCATTAAGCTTGTTAGACCTACAAATATTCATTTGTATAATGAAGATTGTTTGATTCATGAGTTTCAAGATAGATAAACCTATCACAAATTGTAATGGGAACAATGAATCCCTTGGGGATTGAGTTACAGAAGTGTATTGAAGTGGATACAGTGGATGGTGTGTGGCAATAATAATGATAACTAAAAGAGGACCTGATGCAAAGGGCTTAAGTGGAGAGCAAATGCTTTGAGAATGATTGGGGCAAGGAATGTGCAGATGTGCTTTATACAATTGATGTATGTATATGTATGGATTGTGATAAGAGTTGTATGAGCCCCTAATAAAATGTTTTTTAAAAAATAAGGGATCCTGTGGGTAGGGTGGGGGAGGAGGGGATTAAGGGGAGCTGATAGCAAAATGTTCAAAGAGAAATAAAATGTGTTAGAAACAATGATGGCAGTAATTGTACAATTATGCTTGATCTAATTGAATTATGGATTGTTATAATATCTGTAAGAGCGCCCAATAAAATGACTTAAATTTTTTTCAGAGCTTTATTCACCAAAATCTGGATTCAGGTTTCATACTTCATTGACCTAAAAAGTAATGAAGAAAATAAAATACAAATGTTTCTTAATGCTGAATCACATGCACAAGTATTATCCATTTATTTTATAGCAATGGATTATACAAAATAACCACATCAAAATCTCATATCCCCTTTCTGTTCAATGAACTGGTTCACATTGCCTTCCTTGAAGAAAATAATAGAATGTTAAGAAAGCTGGAAAGTTGGGAATACAAAAACTTCAGAAATTTTCATAATATTTTTGCCACATAACCACAACATTTAAAATAAATTCCCTACAAAATTGAATATATTTTTAAAAAAAGCCACCTCCCCGGCCTACAGGGATGAGGAAAGGTTAACATCTCGTGCACTGCAGGTTCCAGGTATTACGACAGGTCTTTCTAAAGCTTTCTTTCTCATTTGCTAACATACGCCAATTTTACAAAGAAATATTTAGAGAAAACTATGCTTTTAATCATACATTTTAGGAGATGTTATTATTGAAAAGGGCTTTAAAACTGATTTTTGTACAAAACATATTCATTTGTTGTTGTAAAATACTGTAAAACACTGAATACAACATTCTGGTAGACTGTCAGGAGTCCTGAGTCTCCACTATAACATTGCACTAACCCAGAAAGAAATCATAAAATTACATTTCTAGAAAAATAATATGTTCTTACCAGTGCATTCTGATATATAACAAGATAATCATCCTAATAAATTTACATCTAAAATGGTACGACATCAATTAAATGACATCAACAATGACATCAACAATGACATCTATTTTCTCTATGAGAACTGCACAACAGGATGTTGAATTTGCATATCGATAAATGTCATTAAGATTTTGGCACCAGGGTCTTTAAACTTGGAAGCAACCATCAAAGAAGCAGCTATTGGTCTCTTCTGACCTGAAGCAAAAGAGAAGAAAACTAAACTTTCAAGAAGCAATCGATCCAAAAGATAAGGAGCCATAGAAGGACCAGAAGCAGATGGTGTCCAGTTACCACCACTGACCACTCTGACCAGGAGTAGAAGACCCAGGTTAGTGTGGGGGGGAAATGTCGAACATAATTCAAGTGTGAAAAAGATCAGTCTTATTGATGAAAGGGGAATTCCTGATACTACCACTCTAAGACAATCCTTTAACTTGAAACAGAAGACCCTCTGGGGTGCAACTTTCAGTCACATAATGCGCTTTCAGAATAATCAAGGAACAAAGTGCTCCAGAACAATCCACTATGTAAGACCAAAAGGACAACATTTACCCAAAGCCAAAGATGACAAGGCAGGGAGGGACAGAGAAGCCTGACACACAGGGTCAGGGAACTCAGGAAGGAGAGAGGAGGGAGGGTTGACACATTGCAGGGATTCCAACCAATGTCACAGAGGAATTTGTGTGGAAATTATATTTTTTGAAAACTAATTTTCTATGTAAACTCAGGGATCACATGATAAATGATCAAAATCATAAGAATTTGGACAAAGAATCAGCCCTCATCCCAAAATCACACTATCTGGGTGATCCCAAAATATGTAAGCTCTTAATTAATTCAGAGTGTTCTTAGATTTAATAGTATTTCCAGGAAATTGTTGGGGGGATGCAATTATCTCTAGAGAAATTCATTTTTATCTCAACTCTCAATAAGTTTTCTTAAATAAAACTCCTATAGAATGAGTAGTTCACAGTCAAAAATAACTAAACCTACTTACCAGGAAATAAGTACCATAAAAGGAAAATCTGTTGAAACTACCCTGCTCTATAGGTTCACCATGAGATGTAACAGTAAGACCATGATAAATTAAAGTCAAAAAGAATATATTTCAAATGAGCAAAACGACAACATAATTCATTCAAAGAAGTGAGTGATGATTGCTCACACCTCAACAGCAACTCCAAAGCCAATGTACTATACACTCCTTGCCAATGGGTACAACAATTCCACAGACCGCATAGCACTACTCCTGTGGGTTTCTGTCTCTGTAACTGTCTACAAAAGTAGAAAGCTTCATCTTTCTTCTGCCGAGTGGCTGGTGGTTTTGAATGGCTAACCTTGCAGTTCAACACATCGACAGCTATACCATGAGAGTCTCTGCCTAAACCAAATACAATTTTAAAAGCTTCCTTCGTGGACGAAAAAAACTGCCATCATAGAATTGCATAATCAAACAAAAAAATATTCAGAGAAAACATATAAAAAGAGAACTTCCAATTCTATAAACAGTGAACTAAATAATTCATATCAGCCCTTCTGTGAAAAACAATAGAATTAGACAAAATTAGAATTTAAAACATTTTTTAAATGTGAGGCATCTAATACAATATAATGAATTGCCAGACCAATAACCAGAAAAGGAAGCATATTCAAAGGTATATCTTCATTATTAGGGGCCATTTTGCCCATTGGTAATTGCCGATTTGAAAGGAGTAGGAAAGAGGCTGAACCATGATTCTGAGAGTTTTTTTTAATATGGCTGATAAACAAACGCACTTGTGTGGGCACACCAATAACAAAATGTCACTCATACCGTCTCCAGGGTAAACTAGAGCCCCAGTGAGCTGCAGTTTAGGAGAAGGATGTATCTTACATTCAGGCATCTGGGTGACCCAATTTATCTCACTCTGTGATAGCAGATTAAGATACTTTTTACTTCCTAGTATCTGACTAAGCACATAAAATTCTTCTTTGGCACAATATATCATCCTATCTATCACAATAGATGTACAAATAATTTTTAAATATAATGCTCAGCACACACCAAACTAGACGGATCAAGAAGATAGCATAAAAGAGATACAGCAATAAATGTAGCAGACCTGTGGCAGTCTTGCTCCTTCTCACATCACTCACTCTCAGAAAGGAGCTGCCAGATCCTCCTATGGAGAGACTCGCAAGACAAGGCACTGAAGCTTTCTCTGACAAACTTGAGACTGAACTACCAACACCACTCAAACCTTCAGGTGACTGCAGTCAGGATCACTGTTGGTGATTGCAACATTATGAAAGAATCTGAACAAGAACCTCTGATTTAAATTGCTCACAAATTCCTACCCATGAAAATGATGAGAGAATAGACGCATTAAGCTATGTTGTTGTTATTGTTGTTGTTTTGTTAAGTGTTCTCTAATCACTTCCAACTCATAGCAACTCTATATACACAGGATGAAATATAACTCAGTCCTGTGTCAGCCTCACAATTGCTGTTATGTTAAAGCCTATGGTTTCAGCCAGTGTATAGTGAGCATTTCCCATAAGGGGGCAGAAATAAGAGTTACTGTACAGTAAATAAGGAGCCCTGGTGGTGTAATGGTTTATGTGGTTGACTGCTACCCACCAGTTTCTCTTCAAGAGAAAGATGATACTTTCTGCTTCCCTAAAGATTGACAGGCTGGAAAACCCCCAGGAGTTCCATCTGCCCTGTAGGGTCACGATGTGTTGCAATTGACTGACTGGTAGTGAGTTTGGTACAATAAGTAGAGATTTGAATGTTCTGAAATGCAAAATAGGTATGTTAGAGTTCAAATACCTTTATTAAAATTTAAAATGCCCTGGTCTTGTTATAAGATGGCATAACTTCTTCACATGTGAACAGAAACTCTTAAAAGAAAAGTTAGAATTTTTCTTATAAAGAAATTTTCAGTCAAACTCACCTCTGAAACAATTAATGTGATTTATCCATTGGCTTCTACATATTAAAATAGGTTCTGAAATGTTTACCGCAAAATTTGAAGAAAAAATAGATATTAAAAATGGTTATGAAAATTGATATGAAGTCTTATGTTTTAACACTCTAAATTGCCCTCACACCTTCCATAATATATGCCTTTGCAATTTTCTTTTTTACCGCCCACCCTTCTCAAGCTGCAGATCCAACTTGAAGAGTCTGTACATAATGGGCAGCCTCCCATATCAAAAAGGAAAAACCTGTTACAATCTAATGTATGGAGTAAGAATCTAGGAAAATTGGAAGTCATCAAACATGAATATATAGAGATGACTGTCCGAGGCATTAGTGAGTTGAAATGGACTGGCATTGTCTATTCTGAATCAGATAATTTTATAATTTCTATGCAGGAAATGAAAAATTCAAGAGGAATCGTGTTACATTCACCATCAAAAACTTTTTTATTCAAGATCTATCTTGAAACACAATGCTGACTCTGTTATCTCACGTATCTTATGCCCACAAAAAAGTCTAGTTAATATAAATGTTATTTAAATTTGTACCAACCACTAAGGCGATGGATAAAGAATTCTACCAAATTCTTCAGTCTGAAAGAGAAAAAATTCAACCAAGATACATTAATAATTACTGGTGAGTGAAATGCAAAAGTTGGAAATAAAGAGAAAAGAAGAATAGTTGTAAAATAAGGCCTGGCGATTGAAACGATGCTGGAAATCGAATGACAGAAATTTTGTGAATCAAATAAACTTTTCATTACAAATGCCTTTTCTTCCCTCCAACAACATGAATAGTAACTGTAAACACAATCTCACCACGGGATGTGGAATACATACGTATCAAATTAACTACATTTCCCAGAAGAAACTATGGAGAAGCTCAACATTAGCAGCTGAAACAAGGGCAGAGGTCAATTGTGGAACAGACCATCAAACACTCGTACATAAGTTCAGGTTAAAGAAAATTATAAGGAGCCAAAGTATGACCTTGACTATATGCCACCAGAATTTTGAGAGCATCTCAAAAACAGACTGATACATTAAACACTGATGAGAGAAGACCTGATAAGCCATGGGATGATATCAAAAACATCATACATAAAAAAAGCAAAATGTCACTATAAAGAAAAGATTAAAGTATATGTCAGAAGAGAATTAAACTGCTCTTGAGTATAAAGAAGCTAAAGTAAATTAAAGAAATGATGGGAAAAATAACTGAATATAAAATTCTAAAGGCAGCACAAGTAAACAAAGTATTATAGTGAAATGTGCAAATATATAAATAATAAATATATGGAAACCCAAAAAGGAAAAATACACTCAACAGAACTCAAACTGAAAGAACTGGGGGGAAAAATCAAGCCTTGAGTTGCAGTATTAAGGATTGTATGAGCAAAATATTAAATTATGCAGGAAGCATAAAAAGGAGGCAGAAGGAACACAGCATTATTATATCAAAAAAAGATTCCAGGAATGAATGAAATACCATTTGAAATATTTCAACAAGTTGATAAACCACTGATTTAATACCAAGAAATCTGGAAGACAGCTACTTGGCTAACAGGAAGAAATCTATATTGGAGCCCATTCCAAAAAGGTGACCCATAGAATGTGGACATAACTAAGCGGTATCATTAATGTCACCTAAAACCAAAAGTTTGCTGAAAATAATTTAAAAGTTTCAGGAGTACAACAACACAGATCAAGAAGGTGACACAAGGGATATCACTGCAGCTGTAAGATGGATCTTGACTAAAAGCAAAGACTATCAGAAAGATGTTTACTTGTGTTTAATTGACTAGGTGAAGGCATCAGACAGTGTAGATCATAAGAAACCGTGAATAACATTGAAAGAATATGAATTCCAGTAGACTTCACTGTACTCATGTAGAACTTATAGATGAACCAAGAGACAGCCCTTTAAACAAAATGAGGAGATATTATTTATTTTAAAATCAGAAAATATGTGAATCAGGGTGGATCCTTACACCACACCTCAATTTTTTCAATTTGTATAACGATAATAAAGCATCAGGATTGGAGGGTGGCTTAGCCTGTGATACACAGATGACACAACCTTCCTTGTTGAAAGTGAAGAAGACCTTAAACACTTGCTGATGAAGATCAAGGGCTGCAATCCTCATTATGAATTATAACATAATGTATAGAAAGCCAAAACCCTAACAATTGGACTTAATAGACAACTTCATGGTACACACAGAAAACATTGCTTTGGGCAAATATACTGCAAAGGACCTCTTTAAAATGTTGAAGTGGTATGGGAAAGGTAGGGAGAAGAGGGGAGGAAGAAGGAACAGATCACAATGATAGACACATAACCACCCCACCCCCAACAGGAGTATGAATAACAGAAACATGGGTGAAGGGACACAGCAGTTGGTGTAAGATATGAAAAATAAAACAATTTATAATTCATTAAAGGGTCCTGAGGATGGTAGTGAGGGGAGGGAGGGGAAATAGAAGAGCTGATACCAAGGGCTCAAATGGAAAGTAAATGTTTACAAAATGATGATGGCAACATATTAACAAAAATGCTGTATGGATTGTTGTAAGAGCCCCCAATAAAATTGTTGTTAATTAATAAATTAAAATGTTGAAGGGCAGACTTCCGGGATGATGGTGAATAACACATACCAGAGGGCTCCACAGAAATCAGCCCAGAATAGTTACTAAAAGGGAAATTCAAGACTGCTGGATCACAGGAGGGGTATCATAAAGATAAGTAGGCACCGATCCACAAGGTTTTGAGGGGCTGGGGCTTTTGGCTTACCACAGTGGAGGCTGGCAAGGGTTTGACCTAAGGCCCGCCTGTCTCGGCAGGAGCCAGGATCATTTGGAGCTGCAGGAGGGACTTTACCTCAACACAGCCACAGCTTGCTGCCAAATCAAGGCAGAGATTAAACCTTTGCAGCCTCACATTTAGGGATCAAGACTCACATATTGTTACTTTTATTTCCCTCTCTTCTCTCTATCCTCCCATAGTCTCAGCAGGCTTAGTTTTTGTTTGTTTTTTCCCCTCTTTGCCTTTTCCATTTTCTCTCACACACCACAGCCGACCTCCAGACCACTCCCCTTAGCCTAGTCCACAATAACCCAACCAGCATCCCCTGAGAGGAGCATCCAACTTTCTCTCCAAATAACAGATACTGGTTGACTATGGAAAGATTGAAGGCACAGGAGGATAATGTGGTAGGCCAATTCCATAGTGAAATTAGCTGCAGGCAGTTTGAAGAATCATTCCTATGAGTCTCCCAAAAAGAACCAGTGCTCTTCGACTCCCAGGAAAATGGCACCTGGCTCATCTCAAACACTGCAATACAAACAGCAATCAGCCCAAATGACCTCAATGAAAAAACAGGGCCAACAAAAGGCAATGGCATAAGATTCCCTGAACCTAACGACATGCATAGAAGAGGCAGACACTGATCTGCCAAAGAAGGAAATTTTCAGAATACTACTTGGAGTTATACAGGATATGAGGGAAACAATACAGAAAAAAGATTAAATGATAGAGGAGATAAAGGCCACACACCAAAGAGAAATACAAGAGCTTAGGGATGAGATAACAAAAACCACTAGCAGACTCACAGACCTCGCAAATTGACCAGAGGAAGCAGACAGCCATACCAGAGACCCAGAGGACAGCCAAACAGATTTTAACAAACGTTATAAAAAAATCTAATAAGATCATCAGAGAAGCTAAAGAAAACCTAAGAGCTACGTCTAATGCTATGAAGAGGAACAACATCAAATTAATTGGATTATCAGAGGAAAACACAACAAAGAAGTCATCTGCAAAAATAGTGAGAGAATACTTGGAGGAAAACTTCCCCAACTTAATGAATGAAAACTGGAAAACCATTAAGGGGGCTGAAAGAAGATCACCTAGACTGAATCCCAAGAAGTCACCAAGGTACATAATAGTTAAACTATCCAACTTTGAGGAAAAGGAGAAAATCATGAGAGCAGCTAGGGAAAAACAATCACATATAAAGTTTCCTAAATAAGAATATACTCAGACCAATCAACAGACACTATGAAGAAGAAGAGACAGTGGAGTAACATATTCTAAAAATTGAAGGAAAATAATGCAAACACAAGAATACCAAGCCAAATTATCTATCACGATAGATGGAGAAGTAAGTCTTCCCTGACAAGGGAAACATCAAAGAATATTTTAGAAGAAACCCAGCCCTACAAAAAATCCTTCCAGACGCACTATGGGCAGAAGACCAGCACTCACCAAGCATAAATAACAGACTGCTACACAGAACAACCTCACCCAGAGCGGATCAAAGAGAAAACAGTACCCAGGATATCATTTGCATAGGGTGGAAAGAAGTCAAGAATGATACACATACACACACAATATACTGATAAGAATGGGAGGTAGGAAAACATCAACACAAAAGGTGCAAGATGACATCACAGAGTCCACAGATGGAGATAATAACCCTGAATATATCCATGCACTGAACTCAGACATTAAAAGGAAGAGGCTAGCAGACTGGCTTAGAAAACACAACCCATCAATCTGCTGCCTACAGGAGACACACCTCAAAACTACATTCAAAAATAGGTTGAGAACCAAAGGCTGGAGATAGGTATATCAAGCAAATAGCAATTCAAAAACCAGGGATTGTGATCCTAATCTCAGCTAAAATTGACCTCAAATTGGAAACCATTAAAAGATATAAGGAGGGACACTATGTAATGCTCAAGGGAATGGTAGAAAAAGAACCACTAAACATTGTAAACATATATTTCCCCAAAGGAGAGACCTGCTGAATACGTTAACCAAACACTCCAGAAGTTGAAAAAAGAAATCACATCCTCAACAATTATCATGGGTGACTTCAATACACTGCTCTCTGAGAAAGATAGATAACAGGGAAAAAAACTCAACAAGGAGGCTAGAGATTTAAACACTACAATTAGACACTTTCACCTGATAGATATTTACAGAGCTTTTCATTCAAATACAAAAAATTCACATTCTTTTCAAGCACACATGGCATATTCATAGACTACATGCTGGGGCATAAGGTGAATCTACATAAATTTAAGCACATTGAAATAATACAGACCTCTCTCTCTGACCACTGTGCCATAAGGCTGGAAATCAACAAAAGCAAAATGAAGAAAACAAGAGTAAACAATTGGAGGATGAATAACTATTACAAAAGGAGTGCATATTGGCACAGATCAGACAAGAAATTAGGAAATTTCTAGACACCACCAAGAATGTGAACACGACGTACCAAAACTTATGGGACACAGGAAAGTCAGTCATCAGAGGAAGTTTCATAGCAATACATGCACACCTGAGAAAGGAAGAGAGACTCATGATTGATATGCTGGCACAATATTTACAACAACTAGAGCAGAGTGAGCAGGACCATCCTACTAATAGCAAAAGAAAAGAAATAATAAAAAGGGCTTAGGTTCAGGAGAGAAAATATGAAAACTATGGAAAAAATTAATACTGCTAAAAGTTGGTTCTTTGAAAGGAGAAACAGAATCGACAGACTGCTGGGAAACCTAACCAAAGAAAGAAGGGAACAAATTTTAACAGCAAGATGAGAGGCGATCGAGGGGACATCACAACAGACCCTAATAAAATCGAAAGGATAATTACACAGTACTACAAAGAATTGTACATTGGAAGAAGGGCAAATTCTTGGAAAAACAATCCCTCCCTGGACTATCCAAGATGGATATCAAGAATCTCAACAGACCCATAACAATAGAAGAAATAGACAAGGTTATTAAGGGATTACCAACAAGAAATCCCCTGGACCAGATGGTTTCACACGAGAATTCTACCAAGCATTCAGGGAAGAACTGACACCAATCCTACACAAACTCTTCCAGAACATAGAAAAAGATGGCAAACTTCCGAACTTCTTCTATGAAGCTTGTATAACTCTGATACCAAAACCGGGAAAGGATCCCACAAGAATTGAAAACTACAGACCAATATCCCTAATGAACAGCAATGCAAAAATCCTTAATAAAATACTAGTCAATAGAATACAAAAGTATATAAAACAAATAATTCACCATGACCAAGTAGGATTCATACCAGGGATGTAGGAATGGTTCAACATATGAAAGATCATTAGTTTCATTCGCCACATTAACATGAAAAACTATAAGAACCAAATATAAGAACCAAATGATACTATCGAAAGATGTGGAAAGAGCATTTGAAAACATCCAATACCAATTCCTGTTTAAGACACTGAAAAAGACAGGAATGGAAGGAAAATTCCTCAAGACAATACAAGCTATATATGAAAAACCAACAGCAAACATGGTAGTCAATGGAGAAAAGATTAACACAATCCCACAGAAAAAGGGGACCAGACAAGGATGCCCCTTGTCCCCACTCTTATTTAACATCGTCCTGGAGGTTTTAGCTAACAGCTTAAGGCAAAGAAAAGACATTAAAGGTATTTACCTGGGGAAGGAAGAGGTGAAACTATTGCTATTCTCAGATGATATGATTTTATATATATGGAAATTCCAAAAGCTCCACAAGGGTAGTTATGGAAGCAATAGAGAAGTATGGCAGAGTAGCAGGATACAAGATCAACAAACCGAAGTATATCAGACTGCTATAAACATCGGATAAGACACAGAAGAGGAAAACACAAAGGTGGTACCCTTCACAATAGCCAAGTACAAAGTGAAATTTCTAGGGATATACCTGACTAAAAGAACACAAGATCTATATGAGGAACACCACAGAACTCTATTACAAGAGATCAAAAATGACCTCAACAAATGAAAGAATATACCACACTCGTGGACTGGAAGACTCAATGTAGTCAAGATGTCAGTTCTGCCCAAGGCACTATATAAATTTAATGCATCCCCAATACAATTACCCTCGTTTTTCTTCAAAGGAATGGAAAAAGTGATTGCCAACTTCATATGGAGAAGGAAGAAGCCCAGAATTAGCAGAGAACTCCCGAAGAGAAAGGATACAGTGGGAGGTCTTGCTTTACCTGACTTTAGCACAAATTATACAGCCACAATGGTCAAAACTGCATGGTATTGATCTAATTACAGATTCTCAGACCAATGGAAAATAACTGAAGATCCAGAAATAAAATCATCAGTATACAGAAACTGATCTTTGATAAGCGACCCAAAACTATCTAATGGGAAGCAGATGCCCTCTTCACCAAGTGGTGCTTGAAAACATGCATATCTACCTACAGAAAAATGAAGGAAGACCCTTTTCTCACTCCATGCACAAGAATAAACTCAAGGTGAATCATAGACCTCCAGGTAAAACCCCAAACAATTAGGGCAATCAATGAGGGAATTGGAACTAACCTGAGAAATTTGGCACAGGGAATACATAGGCTATCAAACATAGGGAAAGACACAAACACAGAGGAGGTACAAATGGACAAGTGGGATATACTGAAGATACAACTCCTGTGTACATTGAAATAATTCACCAAGAGAGTAATAAGAGTCCATGGACTGGGAAAACATCTTTAGCAATGACATATCAGACAAAGGCATTATTATTAAAATCTATAATAATCTGCTAGCTTCAAAAAGAAAAACTAATTGTCAACTGAGGAGGTGGGCATAGGACCTGAATAGAAGTTTCACATGGGCTGAAATCTGAACGGCCAATAAACATATGAGAAAATGATCCTGATTACTAGCCATACGAGAAATTTCAAATTAAAACAACGAGATAACAACGCCACCCTCAAAGACAGCCCAATCCAAAAAATCAGAAAGCAACAAGTATTGGACGGTCTGTGGGGAGACAGGAATACTCACCCACTGCTAGTAGACCTGTAGGTATGCACAATCATTATGGAAATCAATTTGACAATATCTAAAACAATGAAAATCAAGCTACCATACAAACCAGCAATCCCCCTACTGGGCATATACCCAGAAGAGGCAAGAAACAAACGACGGCCAGACACCTGTGCTCCAGTGTTCATTGCGGCACAGTTCGCAATTGCAAGGAGTTGGAAACAACCCCAATTTCCATCAACTGATGAATGGATTAACAAACTGTGGTACGTACATACAATGGAGTACTATGCATCACTAAAAAGCAGTGATGAACGTATGAGGCACATAGCGGCATGGGAAGAACTGGAGGAAATTATGCTAAGCGAAGTAAGCCAAGCACAAAAGGAAAAGTACAACATGAGTCCAGTGATGCAAGCTTACAAAAATATGCAAAAGGGGCATAGGGAAAAAGCTACTGTATACAAACATTCCTGGAGTGAGCTTCAGGTAGTATGGCAAGGGCCAGATGAAATCCAGGGATACATATGGTAGCCAACTAAAGAGGGGGTGGCAAAGGAATAACAAAAAAGAAATGAGTAGAGGAAACAGGGCACTAACCCACTCAAGGGGAGGGTATTGTTTATATCTCCACAGGGAAAGAGGGACCAGACTTCAACTGAGTGTCCAAGATATGAATGCAACATACCGGCATGGAGAGGTCTGAGGAGACAGCTTCAATTCCAACTACGTGGACAACAGCCCTCCCCCAAGAAGAATTTATTTCAGAAGCTGCAGCTCAGGGAGAGGAACATATCTGATCAGAGCACACGGGAGCAAATGAAGGGAGAGGGAGACAGAGTGGAGCATATCTTGGCCCACCGAGCCTTGAGGACAATATCCCCACTAAGAGCAGCGAAGCCACAGAGAAGACCATATGGCCAGCCCAACTATGAGACATGACATTCCTCACTGAACCATAGCCCTACAGGGGACAACACTGGAGACACAGTGTGGGAATTGCGCCCCATCTGACCCCACCACACCGAGGCAAAACACTAAGGGCATGCAACAGAACAGCAAGGGAACAGAGCAACGAAGTCCCCAGAGAGTACCAAAAATAGACATTGGGGCCAGGATTTGGTACCCCATCAAACTCTACCGGAAAACACTCCTAAAGGGCAACAAACCGTCCTTGAACACGCTTTTAATTTTTGTTGTTGTGTTGTTTGTTAGGGTTTTTTTTTAATTAACTGGCTTTTTGTTTTTGTTGTTTACTTTTGTTGCTTGGTTTTGCTCTGTCTTGTTTTTGTGCATGTTATTATCTCCGCAGGTCTGGACAATTAGATAGGCTGGATGAACAATCTGGACAAGTAAACAACGGGACCGACCATTCCGGGAGACATGGGAAAGGGGGATGTGGGGGGAAAGAAAGTGGTGTTAGCAAAACCAGGAACAAGGAAACAAGTGATCCAAAATTCGTGGTGAGGAGAATGTAGGAGGCCTGGTAGGGCTTGATCAAGGCTAATGTAACCAAGAGGAGTTACTGAAACCCAAATGAACGCTGAGCATGATAGTGGGACAAGAGGCAAGTAAAATGAAATAGAGGAAAGAACTAAGAGTCAAAGGGCATTTATAGAGGTCTAAATAAAGGTATGTACATATGTAAATATATTTATGAGGATGGGGAAATACATCTATGTGCATATATATATATATATATATGTTTAGTATTAAGGTAGCAGATGGACATTCAGCCTCCACTCAAGAACTCCCTCAATGCAAGAATACTTTGTTCTATTAAGCTGGCATACCAAGAGACTCACCTTCCCAACACAATCACTGAAGACAAATGTGGTGAAGAAAGCTGATGGTATCCAGCTACCAAAAGATATAGCATCTAGGGACTTGAAGGTAAACAAGCGGCCACCTAACTTAGAAGCAACAAAGCCCACACGGAAGAAGCACACCAGCCTGTGTGACCACAAAGTGTTGAATAGATCAGATATCAGGCATCAAAGAACAAAAAATCAAATCATTGTGAATGAGGGGGAGAACAGATTGGTGACCCAAGACCCATCTGTAGGCAACTGGACATCCCCTACAGAAGGGGGCAGTCTAGCAGCAATGAAACATACAACTTTTCTCTAGTTCCTAAATGTTTCTTCCACCCACCAATTATCATGATCCCAAGTCTACCTTGCAAGTCTGGCTAGACCAAAGGATGTACACTGGTACAGATAGGAACTGGAAACACAGGGAATCCAGGACAGACGATCCCTTCAGGATCAGTGGTGAGAGTGGCGATACTGGGAGGGTGGAGGAAGGGTGGGGTGGAAAGGGGGAACCGATTACAAGGATCCTTCTCCCTGGGGGATGGGCCAACAGAAAAGTGGGTGAAGGGAGATGTTGGACAGTGTAAGATATGATATAATAATAATTTACAAATTATCAAGGGTTCATGAGGGAGGGGGTGGGAGGGAGGGGAAAAATGAGGAGCTGATACCAAGGGTTCAAGCAGAAAGCAAATGTTTTGAGAATGATGATGGCAACAGATGTAAAACTTGATAAAATGGATGGATGGATTGTGATAACTTGTATGAGCCCTCAATAAAATGATTTTTTTTAAAAAGAAAGAAAACAGAACTTGAGGGATGGAGCATAAAAGTGATTGTGAAGATCTATATACAACTCTTTTTAAAAGCAATTTAACCATGGAAGTGTATGATATGTGAACATTATAGCAAGAAAACTCCTAAAATACACCTGACCAATGGTTACCATGGGTGAAAGAGAAAGAATTGTTGCTTGAGAGGCATTAGGTTTCTGTTAATTTTGGTGGAGTCATTCAGGAAAGTATATCAATAATAATAAATGACATGAAGAGTATAATCAATGCCACTGAATTATACATGAAGAAGTTGTGAAATTGGAGAATGTTTTGTTGTGTACATTTTTGCCACAATTAGAAAAAATTAAATTAATAACAATGAGTACAATGAAGAAGAATATGTTCTAGAATTGAACGTGGTGATAGTTGTACAACTTGATATGATTGAATTATAGAATTGTATGACATGTGAAGTGGTAATAAAACTGGAACAAAAATGTTGAAGGGCAAATATGTTACTTTGAAGGTATACCTAACCCAAGCCATGGTATTTTTGTCTCATATGCATGAGATTTGGACAATGAATAAAGAAGACCATAGAGGAATTAATGCATTTGAATTATGGTGTTAGCAAAAGAATATTAAAATTACTATAGACTGTCAGAAAAATGGTCTTATTTTGGAAGACATGCAGCCAGAACACTTCTTAAAAGCAAGGATGGCCAGAATTGAACTTGTGTACTTTGGACAGGTGGTCAATAAAGAGCAGTCCAGGACAAGGACATTATGCTTGACATCATAGGCCAGCCTAACAAGAGGAAGACTGTCAAGGACATGGAGTGACGCCAGGCCTACAACAATGAGCTCAAAGATAACAGTTGTGAGGAGGGTGCAGGACCAGACAGTTGTCCATTGTCTGTTTTATGAGTTGGAACTCAGCGGCACCTCACAATGACATAAGCAAAGAGTAGGTTGTTCAAGTAGAAGCATTTAAAAGATTGGCAATGTCTTTTTTTCCCCAATTATCCAGATAATTGGTTACACAGAAATTTATTACTATTTTTAAGCTATAATTTTCTATACTTGTCTCTATGTGACACATTTCTCCATAAAACTAGGTGGGATTAGCAAGAATATAAAAGTAATGTCTTTTGAAAGCAGATAAAAATTGATGGAATCCAAGGATTCATGAAAGAGGGGGCAGCGGGGAGGGGGGGAATGAGGAGCTGATATCAACGGTTCAAGCAGAAAGAAAATGTTTTGAGAATGATGGCAACAAATGTACAAATGTGCTTGACACAATGAATGTATTATGGATTGTGATAAGAATTGTATGAGCCCCAATAAAATGATTTTTTTAATTTAGTGGAATCAGGAATTCATAGAAGATTCAGAGATTAAAATATTCTCACATTATGCCCATTCCATTCTGTAAAGAAGTCCTGGTGGTACATTGATTAAGCACTTTCAGGATAACCAAAAGGTCTGTGGTTCAAACTCATGAGCCACTCTGTAGGAGAAAGGGCAGTCAGCTTCGGTGAACATTTCAGCTTTGAGAACCCTATGGGGTGCTTTTAGTCTGTCCTACAAGACTGCTTAGGAGAAAGATGAGGCTTTCTACTTCTATGAAAAAGTACAGTCCCAGGAACCGATAAGGTTAGTTTACCCTGTCTTATAGGTTCACTACAAATCATGATTGACTCGTTGGCATTGAGTTATGAATGAGACAAGGTTCCTATGAGTTAAAATCAACTTGGCTTCAACAGGTTTTCCATTCTGTAAAGGAAGATCTACACAAATTTCATCTGTGCTTCTGTCATAATAGGTAACACTTTGTCATTTGTACTCCTTACACTAATGCCCTTGAAACACCTGCAACCCCCTAAAGACTGCCCTACACAAAGATGTATACAATCTGCTGATTGACTGCACTTAACCTGTCAAGTTGGATTACAAAGACAATTTAATGGGGTTTATAAGAAATTCGAGAAAATTATAAACTGAGGTATCCCTGGGAAGAAAAGCTATAAACATAAGTGTTGTATAACTACATGTGCTATCATGTATTCAAAAGGATTGCAATAACAGGCTCAGACTTAACAAAAAATAATTAAATGGACATTTTGAGTGGACATTTTTCAGTATAACTGACAGCATGAATATGACCAATCAATTTCCATTACCATTTTCACAGTGGCTTTGGCATTTATCCGTGAATGGTTTTTCACGGGACAAATGACATTCCTTCTGAGCTACTATCTTGATCTAAGCAGAAATGGAGAATAAGATTTATTTGTTCATCGGTCAGCATTTTCAAGGTCTCTACTGTAGGTCAGCATTGTTTGATGTGCCCGTCAGATGGAATTAATAGGCACAGGATCTGTCTGTGTAGAGCAAGAGACACTGACAGAGACTAATTAAATACTTTGGTGTCTTGATAAGCGAATACATACATAGTCCAGGTACCACACAATGCCCAGTCCGACCAGGCTTGTGTGGGATACATAGTGACCTGATGAGGGCCCTTCACTGTGTTTCCCTCACTGTTCATCTTCCCAGCTAACCCTTTTTCTCAATGTTCTTTCAAACATCAAATTTTCAGTGAGGCTTGTTCTGACCACCCTATTTTTAAGTCACAACTGATAGTCAAGCCCTTTTTTGCTTTATTCCTTTCTAACATTCTATAAAATGTATATGTTATATGGGTTGTAGATCATCTTCCTTCCCCCCTCCCCCCACCCAGAGTAAACTCCAGAGAGCAAAAACCTTTCTCTATTTGGGGTTTTTGTTTTGTTTTGTTTTCTCCAAGAATATGTCTCCCCCAGCATCTAGGTGCGCAAAAGGCGCACGCAATGATTCCATGTTACGTAAATCGCTGTGGAAGCGTGAGTAGGGCTCTTGGCCAGAGGAAGGAAGTGCCAGCGCACATCTTTGGATGGAGGAAACATAAATTAGCACTACCCAGGTAGCTCAGAGTGAATACATTACACAGACACCTCGGGGTTAGTCTGGTTTAAACAGAGGCTACAAAAGTAAATAAAAAGTGTTCCATGACTTTAAAAGGTGTAGCGATACAACGAAAAAAAAATTATCCAAAGTACTTAAAGGGGTCTTCGAGCCAGGGACCCGAATGTCCGGAGTCCCAATAGCGCAACCAGTCCCAGCAGGGACAAACTGCCCACCGAGGCAGCCCTCACGCGCCCGCCACTTACTCTAGCTTCTTGAACCGCTCTCTACCGGCGGCCACATACTTGGCCCCTTGTTGCAAAGTGTCCAGATCTTGGACCTGGTGGCCATGGGTGGGTGTGTAGATGCGCCGCACGCCGAAGGGCACCTCGATCTCCTCGTTCAGCTGGTTCAAGAAGGCCTCGAAGGACGCCACCCGCCGCCGGTTGAAGACAAACTTCTTGCCCACATAATACTGGTCCCCGTTGCGGTACACCAGAATGGTCTTGGCAGGAGTGGTGTCGATCAGAATGTAGGTCCCGTGGGTGCCCATGATGGCACCGGGCGCGGGCAAGAGGGCAACAGGGTGGCGCTCCACTAGCGCCTGGGTCTAGACGCCCCCGTCCTTCCCCTGCTGCCTCCTGTGCGCTGCTGTTAGGTGAGCAACCTGCGGCTGGTGGGTGCCTTCACAGTTGCTGGGGCTGGAATTCTGTTTCTCCGGGGTCTCCGAGCCTGGAGTGCCGGCTGAGACAGCAGCGAGAAGGCAACAATCAGTGTGCCACCGATGGCCTCAGCTCCCTGGCACATGCAGGTGGGATGCAGCTGGACTGGAATCAGCTCTCGAGCCCTCGGGGCGCAGTCAGCTGCCTGCGATGCTGCCACCACCTGGGCGTCTGCGAAGTTGCCTGCAAGAGGATGCTCCTGACATCTGCATGGGCCCTTTGTGTTGACGCGACCTCCGGGCGATTATGACCGCTGTCTTGAGCCTGGCCCTCGGAGGAGAGAGACAGCAGGGAGCTGGGAGGAGATACTTGAAGAGGGTAACACAGCTGGGGAATGGATGGGAGGTGGCAGTTCCTCCCTCTGCCCTCCAACAAACCCTTCCCACCGCATTTTTTTCAACAGCACTCCTTGACCTTCTCCGCAGAGCCGGCCACTTGGGTGCCCGCTGTATGGGCTATGCCATCTGTGGAAGGGGTATAGAGGGGCTGGGGCAGATAAGGGTGAATGAAGTCTCTGAATCCGATAAATGGATGTTTTAGACCCCAAACTGTGTGTGACTCCTGCAAGAAGAGGCTCGGGCTTTCTTCGCTTCTGTTCAATAGGGGTTGTTTGACCAGTTCAAATAAAAAGAGCACATCTAGGACCCTGACGTAGCATTGGCGACATGTCTCTTTCCCTGGGATCATTCTGATCCTGTGATAAAATGGAATTACTAGCCATCGAGCCGCTGCTAACTCATAGCAACCCTCTCAGGCAGAGTAGAATTGCCCCTTTGAGTTTTCAGGCTGTACCTGTGTACAGGAGTAGAAAGACCTATCTTTCTCCAGTGGAGATGCTGGTAGTTTCAAATTGCTCACCTTGCCAGTCTCTGCCCAACATGTAACCATGAAAGCATTCCCTATCCCTGGTAAAGGATCTCTGAGTGGTATAAACAGCCGTGTACAATCTTTCCAGAAGTGCATCCGAAGAAAGTCCTGGCAGTCTACTTTTTTTAAACTCCATCATTGAAAATCCTGTGGAACACAGTTCTACTCAAACATTATCATGAGTGCAAATCCTCTCTGCCGCAACTGGCATTGATATTCTGGGTAGAGAAGGGCTAGTTGTTGTGAATTAGGACAATGGGTGATTCTATACATATATTGTTCCTAAAACAATTGTTTTATTGGCCTTAAACACATTTTTAAAGACAATAGACTATGTTATTTGTTAAACCTATATCCTCAAAGTATACAATATGGATGCTATAAAATGTCAATATTTTTATTGTTTAATAAAAGCTTCATTCCTTAAGAGAGAATCTACCAGAGACCATTTTTAAACTACCAAGTGTGTCATAGTAATCTTAAAAACAGGCCTCAATTTGTGAGAGTGATCACTTTATTAAATCGCCAGGAATTGTGGTCTTAAAAGATTCATTGCTCAAAACACATTAAGATTTGGATGTTTGAACCAAATCAAATGAAGACCATTACTGAATAGCTATTAATATTCAAGTAGCACAACCGTTGTGTGTTTAAAGGTTTGCTCTGAAACCTGGTTTCACTGAAAGCCTCGACGTGGGCTTTTCCCTTGGCCGTAGAAGGCAGATGGAGCTGGGAAAGCCCTTTAGCCGAAGACGGCTGACCCCTCCATCAGGGGCAATTGTCAGCTTTGCGTGGGTGATGACATCTTGGAGCTCCAAGGTTAGACTGTCAAACAGGTTATTCTGGTTTGGTAGCAACTGGAAGAAAGGCAGAGAGAGTGGCAGTTCTTAGTTATAACATGGTATTCATGTTCCAAATAGACTTCATACACAAGGCCTACATACCCAATACCTGTGAATTACTCTGTACACAGCATGACCTATCAGATTGAGTTATATTAAATGACTTTAGAAGTAAAAGCTACTACATAAATAATATTCCCTAGTTGGAAAATGATGACTACGTCTGGCATGAATACTCAGATTCCTATGATGTTTGTAGTTTTCAGTGATTAATTAATTAAATAGATAAGTAAAACACCTTCATGACCTGCAAATGACCACCCCATCCTACTTGTTAAAAGACATTTCTGTAGCATCTCAGAACATGCTTCACACATTATAGCTTTATTCATGCTGTGCACTTCCCCCCAAAAGTGTATTTTTATATATGTAAACAAAAATTTATTATTAGACATTCAAAAGCAGAAAATTATTGTATAATGACAAGATAATGGAACTTTTCTATGAATGTTTGAACACATACACACAGAGTATGGTTCTTGAAAACGCATTCTTCTTTATTAAACCAAGCAGAGCATTTTTTTTTCATAAATGGAACTTTATTTTCTCATAGTTTAAAACTCACTGCCATTGAATTGATGCCAATTTATAGCAACACTTTAGGACAGGGAGAATTGCCCCTGTGAGTTTCTGAGACTGTAACTCTTTTTTTTTTTTTAACAATTTATTGGGGCTCATACAATTCTTTTCACAGTTCATACATATACATACATCAATTGTATAAAGCACATCTGTACAGTCTTTGCCCTAATCATTTTTTTCTCTTTTCTTCTTTTACATTTTATTAGGGACTCATACAACTCTTACCACAATCCATACATATACATACATCAATTGTATAAAGCACATCCATACATTCCCTGCCCCAATCATTCTCAAGGCATTTGCTCTCCACTTAAGCCCCTTGCATCAGGTCCTCTTTTTTTTTTCCCCTCCCTCCCCATTCCCCCCTCCCTCATATGCCCTTGGTAATTTATACATCGTTGTTTTGTCATATCTTGCCCTATCCGGAGTCTCCCTTCCCCCCTTCTCTGCTGTCCCTCTCCCAGGGAAGAGGTCACATGTGGATCCTTGTAATCAGTTCCCCCTTTCCAACCCACTCACCCTCCACTCTCCCAGCATCGTCCCTCACACCATTGGTCCTGAAGGTATCATCCACCCTGGATTCCCTGTACCTCCAACCCTCATATGCACCAGTGTACAGCCTCTGTCCTATCCAGCCCTGCAAGGTAGAATTCGGATCATGGTAGTTGGGGGGAGGAAGCATCCAGGATCTGGGGGAAAGCTGTGTTCTTCATCGATACTACCTCGCACCCTAATTAACCCATCTCCTCTCCTAAACCCCTCTATGAGGGGATCTCCATTGGTCGACACTTGGGCCTTGGGTCTCCACTCTGCACTTCCCCCTTCATTTAATATGATATATATATATACATATATACATACATATATACATATACACATACATACACACACTTATATCTTTTTTTTTTTTGCATGATGCCTTATACCTGGTCCCTTGGGCACCTCGTGATCGCACTGGCCGGTGTGCTTCTTCCATGTGGGCTTATTTGCTTCTGAGCTAGATGGCCGCTTGTTCACCTTCAAGCCTTTAAGACCCCAGACACTATCTCTTTTGATAGCCGGGCACCATCAGCTTTCTTCACCACATTTGCTTATGCACCCATTTGTCTTCCGCGATCCTATCATGGAGGTGTGCAGTCAATGATATGATTTTTTGTTCTTTGATGCCTGGTAACTGATCCCTTTGGGACCACTCGATCACACAGGCTGGTGTGTTCTTCCATGTGGACTCTGTTGCTTCTGAGCTAGATGGCCGCTTGTTTATCTTCAAGCCTTTAAGACCCCAGTCACTACCTCTTTTGATAGCCGGGCACCATCAGCTTTCTTCACCACATTTACTTGTTCACCCACTTTGGCTCCAGCCGTTGTGTCGGGAGAGTGAGCATCATAGAGTTCCAGTTTAATAAAAGAAGGTATTCATGCATTGAGGGAGTGTTTGAGTAGAGGCCCAAGGTCCTTCCGCCACCTTAATACTTGACCTATAAATATAGACACATAGATCTATTTCCCCATCCTCCTATATATATTTGCATGTACATGTCTTTGTCTAGACCTCCATGAATGCCCTTGGACTCCTAGCTCTTTCCTCCATCTCCCTTGACTTTCCTCCTCAGAGCATTTTTTTTAACAATTTATTAGGGGCTCATACAACTCTTATCACAGTCCATACATATACATACATCAATTGTATAAAGCACATCCATACATTCCCTGCCCCAATCCTTCTCAAAGCATTTGCTCTCCACTTAAGCCCTTTGCGTCAGGTCCTCTTTTTTTTTCCCCTCCCTCTCCTCTCCCCCCTCCCTCATGTGCCCTTGGTAATTTATACATCGTTATTTTGTCATATCTTGCCCTATCCGGGGTCTCCCAAGCAGAGCACTTTGTATTGTGTCATTTAAAAGCTATCTGGAGTGAAAGAGAACTGAAGAGGGGCCAGACTACACATTTTCTAATGGTTTCTGTATCACACTAACCTTTGTAGCTGGGAGCAATGATTTCCATTTATGGTCTGGAAGAGACCAGTTTTGCTTAATCATGTCTTCTTCCTCTTGACTTGTTAGGATACAACCATCAAGTTGACAGTTGTCAGGAAAATTGCCTATTTGGAAAAAGATAATTACTTTGTCTACTCTGCTTGCGCTTAGCACAACTAGACTCAGGGGATATCAGACTTCTGAATGAGATTTTTTAAAAATACAATAAATAACAAATCATTTTTCTTTCTAAGAAATGGCAATTGTGTGAAATATGTGAAAGAAGGAATGTACCAGTTTCTGATGGAATTGGACTGTCTCATAAAATGGATGAGCATTTGTTTTTCAAAGGTATCAGAAATGTCCTAACATATGTTAATGACTGCCATGTTTGAATTCATATGACTAGTATTCTTACTTTGAAAGTCAAATATATTTGATAAACTTCCTGAACTGCAGTTTTATTTGCTTGCATATTGCTATATGCCTAATCTGAAATTAATATGAAGCTGGAAGCCTTTCTTATGATACTATATTTTGCAACATGGCAATAAAGAAAAAATATTGAGCTAAGTTAACCAGTACTTAGCACCAATCAAATGCACTGTATTCAAGGATTTCTATGTATTCTCTAGATATGAGGTCCTGAATTTCTCTTCTCCTTTTGTGATTTGATAGAAGTTGTGTGCCCAGTGAGGCTACAAAACCATCGATGAGAAGGCGTCACACAATCATTGAGAACTTCTACAGAGATTCCTCAAGGCAGTGAGATAAACAGAGAAAGAGTTGCTGATTAAAAATCCTAGGACACAAAGCTACACGTAGCTCTAATGCAACCAGTTTATGATCCAACTCTTAAAATAGGGTCTCCAGAGTATACCTTGCACACTCCTCGAGGTTTTCATGAAAAGCCAAACATTTCTAAAGCTTAAAATACGTTTGTGTGCATACATATAAAAATTGTTGTTAGCTGTTGCAGAGGCAATAGTCAGCCCTCAGCTCATGGCAGCCCCATGCACAATGGTGGTCCACAGAGTTTTTGTTCAGTAGCTCACCAGGCCTTTCTTCCTAGTCAGTTTCAGTATGGAAGTTGGATAGAAACCTGTTTGGCATTATAGAAAATGACAAGCCCCCACTAACAGACAAGTAATGGCTGCACACGAGCTACCTTGGCTAGGAAACTAACCCAGGTGTCCCAGCTGGAAGACTTTGGGTATTTTGCTATTATAGATGGACACTACCACTGGCCTCCCCGTGACAGTCATACAGTACATATAGTGATCTCAGGCTTAATTATTCTTGGGGGGGGGGGGAGAGATGCTTTCAAACAATTCATGTAAAGGACAATCCATTAAAGTTAATAATGAAAATGAAAGTACAAATAAACAATAGGGAAATAGCAGAGCTGATATTTTCCTACCACTCAGGATGATTTCTCTTTAGTCCTGTTAAAAGTAAAATCAATGGCTTGCTAATCAGATCTAAATTACAGATCTAAATAAAATAAATCAGAGATTGGGGGTTGAACAATTAAATTATATAAAATGATAAATATATGCCAAAAACCTATTTTTTTTAAAAAAGAAGTTAGAATTCGTGATGGAAACCACAGTCAAGAGATCAAGCGACGGCCTGCATTGGGAAAATATGCTGCACCAGACATTTTTAAAGTGTTGAGAAGCAAGGATGATACTATAAGTACTAAGGATGATACTATAAGTACTTTCAAAACCATGGTTTCTTCAACTGCCTCCTCTGCATGTGAAAACTAGATCTCGAGTAAGGAAGACTGAAGAATAATTGATGCATTTGAATGGTGGTCTGCCAAAAGAACAAACAGTTCTGTCTTGGAAGAAGTACGACCAGAATGCTCCTTAGAGGCAAGGATGGCCAGACTTCTTCTCAAATACTCTGAACAGGTTCTCAGGAGAGATCAGTCCCTGGAGAAGGACATCACGCTTAGTAAAGCAGAGGAGCGAGAAGGGGAGGCCCTCAATGGGAATGGACTGACACCGTGGCTGCGGCAATGGGCTCAGGCATCAGAACAGCTGTTCTTTTCTATTTTATACACAAGGTTGTTATGAGTCAGAATCCACTGGAAAGCACCTTCCTACAATAATAATATTGGCAATGAACATCATCATAACCATATATTTTGTCTTGATAATATTAATAATTGAGTCCAACCATATTGATTAGCAAGATATTTAGAAATCAAGCGTTCAAAATGCGAATATAGAGTGTGGTAATTTTTTCAGAGACAGTAAACAAGTATGATACCTAATCCAGTGCTTATTATGATTTCATCTAACAGTGATAAAATGTTGATGCTGCTGTTGTTGATGTGTGCCATAGGGTAAGTTCTGACACATAGCAACTCAATACAGAGCAGAAGGAAACTGCAGGATTCTGTGCCACCCTCACAACTGTTCCTAAGCTTGACCCAATTTAGGAGCCTCTTTTAAAGTCTCTTCATAACATATGTATCTATCTCTTTTTAATGTGAACAGTTGTATTGATATCCAAGGGGGTATCCCAAAAACAACGGGATTTTTTTTCAAAGCTATGTATTTAATTTTTTTTAATAAAACAACCTTAGCACTTTCAAAGTATTCTCCATTATACTTAATAAATTTTTCAAATCTGCAATTCCATTCTTGGAAACATTTTTCAAGCTCATCAGTTTAGATGGGTGACAGCACCTCCGTTGGTTTTTTTCTTCACCTCTTCTACGTCATCAAATCACTGTCCTTTCGTGACCCTCTTCATTCAAAAAACAAAAAGAAGTTGAATGGACCAAGGTCAGGTGAGTAAGATGTGTGAAGCATATGTGAGTCATGCTGCTTTTTGCCAAAACTTGCACACTGAGATGGCTGCCTGAGCAGGTGCATTGTCATGTGACAAAACTGGCCACAAAATAGGTCTTTTTTGTCACACACTGTTATGCAATTTTTCAGAACCCCTAAATAGAAAGCTTGATTACCAGTCTGACCTGGTGGGACAAACTCCAAACGTACTATCCCCCTCACATAAAAAAGGGGTATCATCTTAAGCGTTGATGTCTCTTGACAAGCGTGACAATGGCGTCTTCCTCTGGTTTGACTGATGTTTGCTTGGGGGGTCATAAGAATAGCTCCATGTCTTGTCATCAGTAATGACCTTGGACACAAAGCCTCGGTTGCTTCAGAGTTGATCTCTCAAAGTAGAGCATGTTCCCACTCGATGCTCTTTTTCCCGGTCAATCAGAACCAGAGGCACACAGTTCACAGCGACTCTTTTCTTTCCCAAATCTTCCTCTAACATTTGCTGCACGGAGGAGCTCCAGGACAGTCCAGATAACGTCCCTCTCCCTTCGAGGCTTTTTCACTGTCGTCGAGCCCAAATGCACGAATTTTGTCGACATTTTTGTCCATTCAGGAAGTTGACAGACATCCAGAATGAGGTTTGCATCAATCAACACTTCACCTTTTTTGAAATAAGAAAACTACTTGTACACTTGCATTTTTCCCACAGCACTGGCCTTGTAAGCTATGTTCAACATCACAACCATTTCTGAGACTTTTTTTTCTGAACAGGAAACCGAATTTCACAGTCACATGATGTTCTCCTAAATCGACCATCACAAAAAGTAAAGTTTGAGCGAAACTGCTTTTATGGAAAAAAAAAATCACTGTGACCAAAGAAAACCTTCCCCAGCGACACCACTGGGTGCACTAACTCAAAGTTGCTAGATGCTCACCTAGTGGGAATAACGTGTACTACAAAAGTTCCGCCCAGTGAAGCCTTTTCCGTTTGGGGGTGGGGGTACCTCCTTGTATAATTCACGTACTAGATAATTCAATTGTTTAACATATTAAAATTAGGCTGAGGAGGATATCCTGCATGTCCTGAGGGCAAGAACCTCAACATAAAGATAAGTAGACTCAAGTTTCTTAAAGTGAAAGAGTAAAAACACCAGCAGACAGTGTTCCCTCTGTTATGGGTATCCTCATGAAGATGGTGGAGAGTTCTGCTCCTGCCCCACACATTTGTGGGGGAAGCTTGGACCACACATAACCAGCAAAAAGGCTTAACTTTTCCCATGACCTAGGGCGCTCCACTCCCACACAATGATTTTTCCCAGTCCCTGAGGTAACACAGCTGACCAAGCTTCAGGGAGATAGTGGGGGTGGGGAGCATTTCTTCTCCCCTGTATTGTTTACCAATACCTTCCACACATCTGAGTGCAGCACACTTGCTAGCATAACAATACAAGCTGAGGAAATGGGAAAGGGGAGAAGCCAACCACTCCCCCCCTGCACCAAGCTCATGACAGACATGAGCGTCCACATAGTCCTGCTTTCTCCAAGGACAGGGTTTAAACCTCCACTCTCCTACTGTTGGTGGTGATGGTGTGTGTTCTTTCCTATCTATATCCTCCCCTTCTTTAAAACAGTCTTGCACTATCTCATAACTCATTCCTAATCAGTATTTCCCCATCTGTTGGTCTACATAAAAGATTACTTTTTGACCTCACCATATCTTCAACCCCTAAGTTAACACTACCCCTATCTCTCAGTTAACATGTCATTTAAATCATGCTATACTGTCTGAGCCAGCTCAAAGTCATAGCCTGTCACCTTAGACCACTCACCCTCCACCCCATTCCATCCACAAGACAAATTGCAGTCCTGCTATGCTCTCCTCCACACACACACACACACACACACACACACACACACACACACACACATTGTTTCTCTGAGACCCCTGTCTCTTGGAAGGTTTAAGCCCCATCCAATCACATCCACTCTGCCCAAGGCTGCCTAGAGAAACTTATCCATATCCTTCCATTACACCCAATGCAGGACACTGAAAAACCTGTACACATTCCAGTCACCATAAGTCCCTGACCAGGAGAAATCACCCACCCATAAACACTGAATATAACCTGCTCAATTGATCCTCATGCAATTGTGCTCCAAGCACAGGTCCAATGTCCACCCAACTCCTCACCCATTCTTCAAGAAACACATTGTGTTCGAGAAGCACAAATTTCTTTTGCTCAGATCTGCAATAAAGCTTAAAGCCCAAACAAACACATTAATAGCTCTTCCACTTCCTGTTTCATTATTATGTTTTTTATTATTTAAAGGTTTTTACTCTTATTCTTTTCCTCTTATAATTTTGATTTTTAAATTTCTACACTGTAGTTTTTATCTATCTGTCTCTTCTCTTAAAATATTTTTTTGCTTCTCATTGTCTTAAAAACAAAATCTGATACTACTCTTATATTCCCCTCCTCGTTCATTATTAAATTTCCTTCATCCTTGCAAAACAAGTAAATTTTTTAAAAATATTTTTTCTTATAAACCACCAATTAACTCTACCCGATCCATCTTTTTTGTTTACTTTTCATTCTCCTTTCTCCAGTACTTTCTCTTCCACACTCTGATCTCTGTCCCAGCACTCACTCTAACATTCTTCCCCCAGTGCTTGATCTGAAGGGTCTACTTCCTTCACGAAAACACCTACCGCACAGAACTACCCCTACACAACCCCACTTCCCTACCACCCCTGTATTAGTCTGGGTACTTTAGAGGAACAAATCCACAGAAACTCATGTATAAGACAGAGTTTTATATAAAGGTTAAGTGCACATGAAGAAAACATCCCAATCCAGTGCTACCCAACAAGTTCAACATTAACCCGTATGTCTGACACCAATCCACAAAGTCCTCCTCTGTCTCACAAAACAAATACTATGACGCTGATTGCAGGAGGAAAGCCAAACCAGTGAACATGTAAGCATCTCTGGACTAGCAGGGGTCTCCATGCGGTGTTCCAGAACCCAGGGCTGTCTCGGAGTAAAGTCCATGAGGCTTCTCCTTGGGCATGTCTTTCAGGAAGTGAGCCTTGCCATCTGAAGCAGGGAACTAGCTAAGGAAACTGCACCCTGCTCAGACTATCATAAAGCATGAGACCCAAGAACTAGAAAGGCAAGGCTCACCGAGCCATTTATCTCTCTACCCTTCAATTAACCCCACATGTGTTTATCGGCCAGGTTGGCACACTAAACTAACTCAACCCCTAACAGCTACACCAAAATGTCAAGTGAAAAACAGAAAATATTGATACACACGAAAACAGAGAGAGAAACAGACGCAAGTAGTGAACAACACCCAGACCTAAAATAAAAAAAATTTTAAAGCCTGAAACAGGCTATGGAATTACAAGAAAAAGAATGCAAAATAATGATGTATCACACATACAACAGATAGGGAAAAAGTCTGAGAGAGAAAAAAAGGAGAGAATAGAAAATCCTGAGCTTTATAGGACAAGCTTTACATGGCAAGCTTTCCAAGAAAAACTCCAAAGAGAAAAACAAAAGCTGAGCACTATGATAAGAGCATTTCAAAACACTTTCGAGAAGAGAGAACTAGAATTGAAGGGATGGACATCTGAATCAGTGTGTTGGAAGATAAATTTCTAGACTCCAATCTAAAGGAAGAACAAACAACAAAAATGAAAGAAGACTGTAAAAAGCTACAATCAAGAGAAACAATCTATGTCTTATAGGGATTCCAGAAATGGAAGTAATGTACAAACAAATATCCGAACAGTCCAGGAACTTCTGGGAGAATTTTTTCCTCACTTTATGGAGGATGAAAAAATAACTATCCAGGAAGCCGAAAGAATACAAATCAGGAGAGACCCTCAAAAAGAAAAACCCCTGATATATTGTAGTCAAGATGTCTAACATCAACAACTAGGAAACAGTTCTAAAAGCAACAAGGAAAAAGAACAGTTGCATAAAAAGGGACAGCAATTTGAATAAAAAGAGATTTTTCAGCAGAAACCAGGCAGACAAGAAGACAATGGAGTGACATATAGTCTTTTGTTTCAATCCTCACAATGTAACATCACTTATACTATTTCCTTCCTGTGTTTACTGACTCCACTCCTCTTTCTTTCCTAACCCTTCTGAACTTTGTTTTTGGATAAACCCTGCCCTTCTGATCTTAAACGGCTCATCATTCTAACGTGTGAGCACTTCACTGGTGTTATTGTTCCCTTCATAGACCAGTCTAGTGTTTGATTGGAAACTGAAACACTTCAGTTGCAGCTCTGAAGGGTGACTAAGGGCCACAACCGTGGGGGTTCCACAGTTCTCTATACAAGTTAGCTGATAGTAGGTATGCTTATCAAAGAAACTTTCAAGCCTTTTTATGATGAACTTAGCTTAGCTCCATACTAGATCCTCATTATTTGTGCTATGGATTTTTAATTTATTTTCTCTAATTTCATGTATGCTGTGTTTTTGGTACAGTATATGATGGATACATATGAAAAAATGTATCCTTGGAAAAAACACAGTTTGTTAACTTTGGGGAAAAAAGAAAAATTTTATAGAAAAAAGTTTCCTAAACTAAATGGAAACACAGGAAATCCAGGGCAGATGACCCATTGGGACCAGTAGTGAGAGTGGCAATACTGGGAAGGTGGGGTGAAAAGGGAAAACTGATTATAAATATCTACATATAAGCTCCTCCCTGGGGGATATACAACAGAAAAGTGGGTGAAGGGAGCTGTTGGACAGTGTAAGATGTGACAAAATAATAATTTATAATTTATCAAGTGTTCATGAGGGAAGGGGGACCAGGGAGGAGGGGGAAAATGAGGAACTGATGCCAGGGGCTTAGGTGGAGGGCAAATGTTTTGAGAATGAGGGCAATAAATATACAAATGTGCTTCACATGTATGTATGGATTGTGATGTGTTGTATGTGCCCCTAACAAAATGAATTTTTAATCATGAAAACCTTTATTAAACAAAAATATCAACAAAAAGTTTCCTAAACTGAAGACCAATCTGGAAAAATAATAGATTTTAGCATGGAAACAAACCAAAAAAATGGAAGATGAAAATGATGCAATTAAGGTTTTGAAGAGGACAGATTGTTATGTTAAAGTGCATAACTGTGGCTACTAAACTGTCACTGAAGGCTAAGAAGCTTTTAATAGAATAAATAAGGCCTAAACTGAATCTTACAGAACGTTCTAGAAAAGGGAAAGCGCATATAAGAAGTCTTAGAGACATAAATAATCATTCCCCAAAAGTCATTTACTCGGGTAAATCAATTTTTGCTCTGCTCTCGAAACCCCATCGTGATGTCTGTGGCCACTTTTAGTTTCATTTAATTTCTTCTTCTTTTTTCCTGGTATTCTCTACTTTTTAATTTTCTTAATATTTAATTATTTTCATATAGTCTTAAAAGGAAAAATTCTGTCAACCAAGAATCTCGTACTCAGTAAAATATCACTCAATATGATAGAAAATGAAAAGCATTCCCAGACAAGGAGGAATTAAAATAATTTTCAAAAGCAAGACAAGCTCTACCAAAAAAATACTAAATAGAGTACTATGGTCAAGAATAACAACAACAAAATCAACAGCACAAACCTGAAACCAAAATACAAAACATTTACTCACAATAACCAGCCACACAGAGCAGCATCCAAAACAATGAATGCAGGAAGAACAAAGAAACTAAACACACCACACACACAGCACAAGTGCAAAGCAAAATGTCAGTTAACAAATCCATATATATCAATAATCACATCAAATGTTAATGGGCTAGATGCACCAGTAAAGAGACAAAAATTAGTAGAAAGAATAAGAAAACAAAAATTGATTAGTATGTTTCCTTCAAGAAACACTCCTCAGAAACAGACAAAATAAACTAAAAATCAGAAGCTGGACAGACGTATACTAAGTAAATGGCAATCAAAACAAAGCAGTTGCAATAATATTAATCTCTGTAAACAGTAGATATCAAACAAATAATGTAAGTAGAGACAAGAAACGACACTATATAATGATTGAAGGAACAACAGTCCAAGAAGACATAACCTGAATTAATATAAATGCACTTGGGTAGTTACATAATTTCATGTCAACTTGAAGTCTAAGAGTGGACTCAACTTGTGGACAAGGTCACAGCCTGAGGGTATTTCCTAGTGGGTGTCTCCTTCTCATAAGGAGGGTCCTAGGAACTTCTTATCTCTCTCTGCTTCACCTTCCTGTTGTTGAACCACACAGCTGAAACCTGCCAGAGTTTTGTGATGCTTCCACTGCCATTGGATCCACAAGACCTTGCACCCACGGGCCTGATAGCTTTCTGCATTCTGCATCATTGCATGAAGCTGTGTGAGCCTGAAGAGGAACTTACGTATGGACTAGCATTGTACTGATGGACTAAATTTGGACTGGGTAGGATGTTTTCTTGATGAATAATGACCTCTTGATACACAGGTCTTTCTTGCAGATATATGAGTGTCCCTGGATTTGTTTCTCTACTCGGTTCAACCTAATGCATTATGGTACCAGGAATGAGGTACCAGGGAAACAAATCAGGAAGATGGAGAGCGGAGGCTTGTCTTTCTACTGCCTTATTTCAGGTGTTCTTCTGTGGCTAGCCAGAGGTCAGGTATAGCCATGCAGTTTTCTGGAAAGGACATGGGAAGTGAAGGTTTTAGTTTCTAGAAACTGTCTTTGGCTATTCCTGTTTGAAATGGTGAGGGGAAATGAATGTGATAAATGTTAATTTGAACTCAGAGGGTAAAATGCCCCCTTGATCTTCTCTAAAACCATGCCGCTTAGTCCAAATGGTTGACAGAAGGCCCTACCCTAGCTTGATGCAACCCGATACCTAAAGCCATATTGCATATGAATGGGGTAGTTTAAATAAGGATCGAATTTGATTGTGTTAAGAATTAAGTTTAAGATCTGGTGGTACTAGTTTTATACTGATTTCTTCTGCTTATTGTTATTGATATAATATGTGGTAGAAATGATTATTGGGAAGTATGAATAGAGTGTTTGTTTAAACCTATTGCCTTCAGCTATTAAATTAGATTTTTAAATGGGTATAGAAAAGATAAGCATCACCCAGTGCCTTGGGTACTCTGTACATTTGCTTTTTAAAAGACTTGCTAAGAGATATTGACAAACTGAAAAAGAATCCTTTTCATTTTTTAAATTTTTAGCTAGTGGGTTGACTCCTGAAGCTGGAAAAATATGAAGCCATGAATAGATTCTCTTCTTTGGAACTGGATGCTAAAGGAAACCTTCACCCAGCCTTCACCCTAAGTGACCACCTGGATCCACTTGTTCAGTGGAAGTGGGAGAAACGCAGCAACAGAGTGAGTGGGAGAAACACAGAAACAGAGTGATGGGTTGAGTCTGGCCGCTGACACCCATCGACCTGGCTTACAGGGACTAAATGAGAAGATGCAAGCAGGTTGTCTGGTCTTAAGTTCATAGAGTTGTATGAAACCTGAGCCTATGACATTACCTAGCCTAAGGGGACTAGGGTTGTTGAGGATTTGTGACAGGGCCATGACTGAAAGTTGAAGCAGCCAATGGGCACCTTGGTGAAGATAAACAAACCAGAGCACACTGACCAGAGCCCAACCAGATGAAGAGAAGATTTTGAGCCTGTGAATTGGTTCATATTACTGCTGAATCTATGGATGGCCTGTCCTGATTTGATTGTGCTTATGGATGCATACTCAAGCTTCCAACTGGAATGAGGATTCTTTCAAAAGCATGTTTGTCTCCTTAGAGCACTGTGCTGATATAAGTGAACAGTATAGAAATTGGATGCACAAAATGGGGAGGATAAAGGCATCACATGGATGGCTTGCAAACTTTCATAGATGAGGAAATATTTTGATTGAATTGTGGTGTAGGTGTTCACTTCACTGCAATTGTTAAGTATAGAATATTTTGTTTTGCTCACTAATACAGCATTATGTTTAAATGAAGCTGGAATATTTTGAGTTGTGTGCATTTGGGTTTTATCGGGTGATGCACAAATATGATTTTACTATTTTCTTTGCTTTAAAAGTTATGTATGGCTAAAGAGTCTTGTAAAGGTGTCAATTTGACAAGGGGTGGTCTATAGTAGTTACTAAATTACTATAGATGCAGAAAAGGTATTTGACAATATAATAACACCCAGTTGTGACTAAAAAGACACTCAAAGTAACCATAGAAGGGAAATTCATCAACATAATAAAAGCCATATACAAAAAGCCAACAGCCAAACTCATGCTTAATGGGGGAAAGCTAGAAACATTTTCCCTGAAACCGGGAACCAGAAAAGGATGCCCCCTATCACCACTGTTATTCAATATCATACTGGAAGCCTTAGCCAAAGACATCAGACAACAAAAAGAAATCAAGGGAATACAAATAGGCAAAGAAGACGTGAAACTCACTATTTGTAGATGATATGATCCTATAGAGAGAGAACTCAAAAGTCTCCACAAAAAGTCTGCTGGAAAAAAATTGAGGGATTCAGCAAAGTAGCAGGCTACAAATTAACAACCAAAAATCTATTGGACCCCAGGTGTATACTAGCAACAAAGAGCTACAAAAAGATATTAAGAAGACAATACCATTCATAATAACCTCAAAAAAGATTAAATATTTAGGAATAAACCAAACCAAAGTATAAAAGACCTGTACACCAAAAAAGACCTACATATATAGAAGAATATTTCATGTGCATGAATAGGTAGATATAATATTGTTAAAATGTTGGTACTCCCTAGAGCAATCTACAGATACAAGAAAATTCCAATCCAAATCCCATATATTTTTTAAAGAAATGGAAAAACTAATTACCAACTTCCTTTAGAGAAGGAAGAGACTGGGATAAGAAAAGAAGTTCTTAAAAAGAACCAAGTAGGAGGTCTTGTTCTAAAATCTACTATATAGCAACAGTAGTCAAAATAGGCTGGTACTGTACAATGATAGATACATAGACCAATGGAGTAGAACACAGGTGTAACACAGAAACCACATGTGTAAATGCATCTGCCTACAGGCAACAAACGGACAAAAACGATTTAAATGAGTTTGAAGACAGCCTCTTCAACAAATTGTTTTGGGTAAATTGGATCTCCATATACAGAAAAGTGAAACAAGATCCATATTTCTTCCCATGAACAAAAACAAATCAAGATGGACTAAAGACCTAAATGGAAACCCAGAGCTATCAGGATCACCAATGAGAAAATTGGAATAAACTTAAGGGCCCTATTGAAGAACATTCATACACTACCAAGCATAACAAAGGAAGTACACTCAGCAGAAGACAAAATAGAAGACTGGAACCTATTGAAAATCAATCACATGCACATCAAAAGAGTAAAATAAGAGTCTACAAATTGGTGGGAAAATTTTACCAATGACACAACAGACAAGGGTCTAACCAGTAAATCTATAGAACTCTACAACAGTTTAATAACAGAATAAAAAATGGCCCAATTAAAAAGCCCCAATCCACCTGCCTGACTCCTGAAATCATGACTGAGAGAATTGGGAGTGTGTGTGCAAAACCCACTACAGTGCACCAAACCTTGAGATCAATGAAACCACGAGGAGCAGCCCATAAACAGAATAGGTTAAAGGACCCATCCCAATCAGAGCCAAACTGACCAGGTCCCTACAGGTTGGAGAGAAAAGCCAGTCTGCCATGCCCACACAGAAGCAAACCAAAAAAGAAAAAGAAAGTGAGGCTCTAGACCCCATATCAGCACACCAAGCCCTAAGGCCATCATTCCTGCACAGAGCTGCTAAGGCACAGAAAGGACTGAAGGGCTGACACCAGCTGGAGACATGATGACCTCTCACTGGAGTTGATTGCAACAGAGGATAATACTGGGACACATGACAGGGAGTGAGTCCAGTCTGAAACCCCACAGTGGGCCAAACCATAAAAGGAGCATAACAAATGAGCAAAGGGAGCAAAGCCAAGCCACAGAGCCCCTGAGGAATCCCCAAAATAGCCTTCAGGACCAGAACTCCCCTGGACCAGTGGGGAGATAGTCATAAGGTCAGTGGACAGACCTGGAATTATCTATACTTTTGTGGGGAGGTGGGTGGGGGTACTAGCTATTTTTTCTCCTTTATTCAACTTTTGTTTTTCTTTTTGCATTGTCTACATTGGTTTGCTTATGTATAAAAGACAGGCATGAGAAGCAAGCCTGAGGGGAAAGCAAAAGGACCGACAATTCCAGAAGGACTTGGGGGAGGATGAGGCAGGGGTGGGGGGCAGGGAGGAGCAGTGAGCAAACAATGCAATAGACAGGGGAACAACTAAGGAATTAAAATAAACAATGAGGAGGACAGAGAGATCCTGGGCTGTTGGAGCAACAACAATCTAGTTGACAGGAATTACTAAGAGGCAGAAGAAGGGCGAGTGTGATGGTGCGAAATGAGGAAGGTAAAAGGAAACAGAGGAAAGATCTAGGCAGCAAAGCTATGGATAGATGTATAAACATAGGTGTGTACTTATGTAAACATATTAATTCATAAAAATAGAGCTATTGGCATAGGCACATTTATTTAGATGGCAATATAATGAGGGAAGTGGACAGACTTTGGACCTCTACTCAAGCCCTTCCTCAATGCAAGAACACTTTGTCCTAATAACTTGGCATCTGTGATGTCACCCTCCCGGCATGATCGCTGAAGACAAAATGTGTACATAAACAAATGTGGTAAAGAAAACTGATGGTGCCTAGCTATCAAAAGATATAGCGTCTGGGGTCTTTAAGGCTTAAAGTTAAATAAGTGGCCATCTAGCAGAGAAGAAACAAGTCTACATGGAAGAAGTACACCAGCCTGTGTGATCGTGATGGTCGATGGGATCAGGTAACGGGCATCAGAAGACCCAAAACAAACACACAAAAGAACATAGTGTGAAGACGGAGGGAGATCAGAGCAGAGACCCAAAACTCATCTGTAGACAATAGGACATCCCCTCACAGAAGGGTCACAAGGAAGTCAACCAGGGTGAAATATAGCACTGATGAAACTCAATATTCCTCTGGTTCCTAGAGGCTTCCTCACCACCCACTATCATGACTCCAATCCTACCTTCACTGTGGGCTAAGCCAGAGCCTGTTCACAGGTACAGAAGAGCTCACGACCCTTGGAATCCAGGTTAGATAAACCCTTCAGGAACAGAAATGGAAATTGTGATACCAGGGGAGTAGGGAGAAGGTGGGGAGAGGAAAGGGGAAAAACCATGGGGGAAGGGAGACCGCAGTCAGTGTAAGATATGAAAATAATAATTTATAATTTATCAAGGGATCACAAGGGTAGGAGGGGTGAGGGAAGGTAAAAAGAGGAGCTAATACCAAGGGCTCAAATAGAAATAAAATGTTTAGAAAATAATGATGGCAGCATATATACAAATATGCTTGATACAATTGGCATATGAACTGTTATAAGAGCTGTAAGAGCCCCCAATAAAATGATCTTTAAGGGGGAAAAGTCTCAATCCAAGAACTCTTAGTTCTTATTACATAACCTTGCTCAATGCTCACCCTCATGAAGAGATGACTGAAAATATAGGTGATACAGAAAAGTGTGGTGAAGAAATCAGATGATGTCAGCTATCAAAAAAATCGAGTCTAAGGTCTTAAAGGCTTATATTCAAACAAGTAGCCATTTAGGTTTAAGTGTCAACTAAGTCCACAAATAAGAAGCACACCCTCCTGTGTGAGCCAGGGATGAAAAATAACAATATCCAAATACAAAGGAGGGAAAGGTATCAGAGTTTAAATTGTGAACACTCAATTTTCAGAAGGCTATGGATGGCAGTGGAAGCCTAAAATCCGTCTGCAGGGTGCCCACATGGATAAAGCCTCTTGTAGATCCTCACTGACCACAATTTTGGGAAGCCAATAACCTTGCTATAAGACAGAGACTATTGTAAACTTGATTGTGCAGTTGGAACTTGGTTATAACGTGATACCTGTCATTTGATCACCCTCTTGATCTATTTTGGATCTGTTTTAGTTTTAAATATTTCTTACTTTTTTTTCTCAACAGCAGTTTTTTCCCTCTGGCTCATTTTATCATACTCAGTCTTTTATTTCTTTCTTTGTGTTTTCGTTTTGTTTTGTTTGTATGTTTCCCAGTTTATGAAACACAGGAGGGACTGATAGATAGAGATAATAACAGCTGTGATGACTTATCTGGTACACAGGAGGGGGGTGGGTGGAAGGTAATGAGGAACAAACATTGAGTACAGGAGTGGAGAGGACATTAAGAACTGCTTGTGGTGATACATATATATAACTCTTTTTAAGTACAATTGAATTATGGAAGTGTATGATATGTGAATTATCTCAATAATACTATTGGGGAAAATAGTTGTGAAATTATTAACACAATACATTTTAGAACATTTTCTTCATTCTTGCACTCATTATTATTAGCTTCCAACTTCCCCTGGCATAAACCCTCCAAACCCCAAAAAACTATTAATCCAGCTAATTTCACTATATATTTACTTATCCTAAATTTCATATGAAAAATATAAGCACTTGGCTATTAAAAGATACAACATCAGGTGTCTTAAATGCTTGAAGATAAACAAGCAGCCATCTAGCCCATAAAGCCCACATGGAAGAAGCACATCAGCCTGTGTGATCATGAGATGTGGATGGGATCAGGTGTCAGGCATCAAAGATCCAGAACAAAAAAATCATATCAATATAAAGGAGGGGGAGGGCAGAGTGGAGACCCAAAGCCCTTCTGTAGATGATTGGAATCCCCTTACAGAAGGGTCACAGGAAGAGACAAGACAATCAGGGTGCAATATAGGACTGATGAAGCATACAACTTTCCTCTAGTTCTTGAGTGTCCCCTTCCCACTATCATGACCCTAATTCTACCTTACGAATCTGGTAGACCAGAGTATGCACACTGGTACAAATAAGTGTTCACAACACAGGGAATCCAGGACAGATAAACCCTCAGGACAAATAATGAGAATAGCGATACCAGGAGGGTAAGAGGAACATTGAAAGACAAAGGGGAAATAGATCACAATGGTTGACATATAAGCCCCTCTAGGAGGGACAGACAACAGAAAAGTGAGTGAAGGGATACAGGGGTCAATGTAAGACATGAAACAAATAATAATTTATAAATTATCAAAGGTTGATGAGGAAGGGGGGGTGTTGGTGGTGGGGTGGAGATGGTGGGAATGAGCTGATACCAAGGGCTCAAATAGAAAATAAAGTGTTTTGGAAGTGATGATGATGATGACAACATATGTACAAATATGCTTGACACAATGAATGTATGTGTAGAATGTGGTAAGAGCTCTAAGAGCCCCCAATAAAATGATTTAATAAATAAATAAATAAGCAAATAAAGAATATAATGGTACATTTCAAGATGTTTTTTCTTTATTAATATGAGTGCACAATTTTAAATATGTTTAGATTATTTCATTCAAAAGTCAATTCTGATAGAGTCACTTTGCATCAATCTGCTTAGGACCACTAAGCAAGAAATAATCATCAAAAATTTTTAATCAAAATAATCCTCATATGATTTTTATCATAACCCAATCAAGAAATACTTCATAAGCTCTTCCCAAGGTGGATTAAGCGATACTTTCATGAAGAGTCTTATAGCATCATAGCATCGGGTCTGGGGATGGGAAGAGGGGCAGGCATGACTTTCTATTCCGGTATCTTACAAACTGAGACATTAGAGTATGGAAAGTTGAAGGAGCTTATCTAAAACTGCACACTAGTGAGTGGGAAAGCCAAGGCCAGGGGTCAACTGTCCTGAATACTATAACTATCCTTCCTACTATGTCACAGGACCATGATGCATTCATAGACAGTACATTAGCTATAGAACACTTGGGAATGGCTTTACACTTACCTTTGAAATATTTTGTATCTATTTCAATCTGAGTTATGACCCCAGGATGTGCTAGTCGGAACACTGCCCATTCACAACCTGGAACCAGGAGAATGCCATTCTCATCTCTCTGGAATGGAAAAAAATTTAAAAAGATAACATAACATGGAGTCATTCAAGAAGCAAATCTTGAAAACAGGCAATTGAAAAATTTTTATATGCTGTACTTATGCAATTACTTACCATAAAGAAATATTTCCTAAGACTTGATTTCTAAACTCTGTGGCAAGTATTGCCTTCTTGCTATTATTCTTAAGTGCCTTGGGCTGACTAGCAAGTGTGTTGGTACTCAGTAGATTTTTTTATACATTTAAAATTATTTTATGTTGGATGTAGCTTCATGTATACAAGAAAGAATGTTTATCTAATCCAAATCATAGGTCCTCTAATCTGCTTTGAACATTCAAAATAGGCATTTTCTTGCTCAAATCTATACCAAGTCTATGCTGCTGTGCCCTATTTTCAAGAGAAATTGGTTAATTCATTTATACCTGGAAGCATTGGGTGGCTTGAAATATAACCCAAGCAAAGGGTGTTGGAGACTATTTTCTATGAGATTTACACACTGAATGATGTTTCATTGCGTGTGCTTTCATTTTGGTCTTGATCTTGAGTTAGTACAAGTCCTTTCAGGAACAAAATCACCTACTCACCTGCAGACACATTTAGATACGGCTAGGCGTTTTCTATCTAGATCTACCAACAAATATACTTGTAACTTTCATTTCATGAAATGATATGCACCGCCATCAAGTGGATTCCAACTCACAATGAGCCTATCGGACAAACCAGAGCTACCTCAGTGGGTTTCTGAGACGGTGAACTCATCTTTCTGCTGGTGGTTTTAAACTGCTGATTTGTTGTTGCCGTGGTTGTTGTTGTTGCTGTTATTTGCCAATGAATCAATCCCAACCCCTAGTGACCTTACGCATAACAGAATGAAACGCTGCCTGGTCTAACTGTATCCTCACCATTGTCCCTGTGCCCAAAACCATTGCTGCAGCCGTGGCATCAATCCATGTCATTGAGGGCCTTCCTCCTTTACACTGCCCCCCGCCCCACTTTACCAAGCAGGGTAAAGGACATGGTCTCTCCTGACAATATGGCCAAAGTGCGTAAGATGAAGTATTGACATCCTTGCTTCTAAGGGGCACTATGGTCATATTTCTTCCAAGACAAGTTTGTGCTTTTGTCTCTACATGGTACTTTCAATATTCTTCACCAGCACCACAACTCAAATGCATCGATTCCTCTTCTTCAGGCTTCCTTATTCAATGTCCAACTTACGCATGCGTGTAAGACCATTGAAGATAGCATGACTTGGTGTGTTAGTTACATAATTTCATGTCAGCTTAATAAAGAATGAAGGGGTGGAATCCAGCCTGTCAATCAGGTCACAGCCTGATGGTCCCTCCTTCTGCGTGTGGACTTCTCATGAGGATTCTGGGAGCTTCCTCTCTTACTTGCTGGAGATGAGTCACGCTCTCTCTACTTCACCTTCCTGTAGACAAGCCACATAGAACCACGCTTATGGCAGCCAGAGCCCTGAAGATGCTGCCACCACCACTGGATCCATAAGACTTTCCACCCAAGGGCTTGTGATCTTCCTGTATAGGCATCATTGCATATGTTGCACGAGTCTGAAGAGGGATTTATAGACTAGTATCCAACATATGGGCTAATATCAGACTTACAGACTTGATCTGGACTGGGCTGGGATGTTTTCTTAATATACAATTACTCTTTTATATAAAGCTCTTTTTTTATACATTCATGAGTGTTACTGGATTTGTTTCTCTAGTTTACCTAATCTAACACACTTGAGTAAGCTGCATCTTATTCCTTGAAGTAACATCCTTGCTTTTCAATATTATAAAGAGGTCGTATGAGGCAGATTTACCCCATACAAGGCATATTTTGATCAATTGACTGCTGCTTCCATGAGCATGAACCGTGGATCCAAATAAGACAAAATCCTTCATAACTTCAACTATTTATCCATTAATCATGATGTTACCTTGGTCCAGGTGTGAGGATTTTGGTCTTTTTTACATTGAATTGAATCCATATTGAAGGATGCAATCTCTGTTCTTCATCAGCAAGTGTCTCAGGTCCTAGTCACTTTTAGCATGAAAGGTTGTGTAATCTGCATATCATAGGTTATCAATAAATCTTCCTCCAATCCTGATGCTGAATTCTTCTTAATATAATCCAGTTTATCCAATCACTTGCTCAGCATACAGTCTGAGTATGGTGAGAAGATACAAACCTGAATAATACCTTTCCTGATATGAAACCATGCAGTATTCCCTTGTTCTGTTCGCACAACTGACTCTTGATCCATGTACAAGTTCCTCAGGAGTACAACGAAATGTTATGAAATATCCATTCTTTTAAAAGTTACAGTTTGTTATGATGCACACAAGTGCTTTTGCATAGTCAATAAAACAGAAAAAAACATCATTCTGGTATCCTCAACTGTGAGCTGAGATCCATCTGACATCAGAAATTAAATCCCTCGTTCTATGGCTTCTTCTAAATCCACCCTGAAACTCTGTCAGGCTCCCTGCCAATGTACTGCTGTAATAATTGTTGGATGATTTTCAACAAATTTTATTTGAATGTGATGTCAATGATATTTTCCTATAAAATTTCCTTTAAGCATTCTGTTGGGTCACCTTTCTTTGAAACGGGTACAAATGTGGATCTCCTCCAGTCAGATGGCTCAGCAGCTGTCTTCCAATTATTCTGACATTGACAAGTCATTAGTTCTTGCTAATATCCTACCTCCGAAATGATGAAATGTTGGCTAGTCCTTTTTTGGTAAAGTGACTCTGTATTCTCAGCATGTTCTTTTGATGCTTCATATATCATTCCATAGACGCTTTCAATATTCCAACTCAAGGCTTGAATTTTTTCTTGAATTCCTTCAGCTTAAGATATGCTGAGTCTGTTATTCTTTTTTTGTTTTTTAACTACAGAACTTTTCATATTTCATTCTAATATTTCATTTTGTCTTCTTAAGCTGCTCTTTGAATTTTCTGTTCAGCTCTTTGACTTCATCACTTCTTCCATGTGCCTTTGCTACTCTACAATTAAAAGCAAATTTCAGAATCTCTTCTGACATCTACTTTGATCTATTCTGTCTTTTCAAAACCCTTTACTTTCTTTTTGAGTGGTGTTCAGGTCTTCTGTCATTGGCGTTCAACGCATCAAGTCAATTTTGTGATGTTCCTGAAATTCAGGTGGGATCGACTTATGGTCATGTTTTGGCTCTTGTGGAACAGATCACCAATTGCAAGTACAACATCAGGTTAAAGCTGGAGAAAATTAAAACAAGGCCACATAACCCACTATGCCATCATATGACTCTTACTTCTTCACTAAAGAAACAGAGAAATAGTCCCAAAATACATTAGAGTACTTGAAAATAGCTAGTGTTTGATATTCTGGGTCTTTGCTCTGATATTATAGTGTTGTTGTTGTTGTTGCTGCTGCTGCTATTGTTGTTGTCAGTTTTAGGTGCCATCAAGTTACTAGCCCCTTCTGTACAACAAAATGTACCACTTCTTAGTCCTTTGCCATCTTCACAGTTGCTGTTATGTTTCAACCTATTGATATTATAATGAAAATTTGGAAACACTGGAAGCAAGGAATAACATTTAGAACAATACTTAAGAGGTTTCTAAAGTAAGCTAGCATTTTCTTGGCTTAAAAATAAATTTAAAGTATACTTTTCCAAAAAAATTTATACTTTTTTTGTTTGTAATTTCTTACTTCTAATACTGGTGGTCTGTCTAATCTCCTTGCAGTTGTCCAGCCATCTGCTATAGACTTTGCTATGCCAACACCTACAAAATTTTAAAAAAAGAGAAATAATTTAACTGTGCATCACGTGATTTTATTTTAAATATGAGAATCTATCATTAGCATTCTATAATTAGAGATTCTATGCAACTAAGCATGTTATAAACATTATTTTTATTAAAGGTAATATTTTTAGTAAATTTACATTCAACCAAATGTTACCAAATGTTACAACATATACTTAAACCAAAATGGAAGGACAATTGTGACTGTTGGCTTATGACAAGTTTTATATGCATCAAACTGTATATATAAACAATTAATCTCATCTACTCCTATGCTTTAAAATGAATCCTTCCTTTAAAAAAATCCCCCCCAAAATAAGACGTTTAATCCTGATACCCCAGACTTTATGAATAAAACCTAGAAACATCAACTTACCTATGATATTGTTTGGGTGACCAAAATATGTATTACTGAACCCCACACAGATGCCCCCATTAGCAATGGTCACCAGGTCTAGAGCTTCTTTGGGATCCGTTGCAGTCCAGTCTTTTTGTCCAGTACCATATACTCTAAAACGTGCAATTCCACCATCTGAAAAGAAAAATCTGTCTCATTTACTTTTGTTTAGAAAAGTAGCTGTCAGTCCACAGTAAAACACAACCCCGGTGTAATCTGAATTTTGCTTCCTTCTCTAATGTCATTTCCTAGATTCCAGCCATACTCACCTCCTTTTTGTCTTCTAACATGCCCAATGTGCCTCGGAACCTTTGTATTTGTTAGTTGCTTGTACTGGATCAAGTTCCTCTAGCTCTCCAAAGACTGATTAATAAACTAAAATAAAACACTTGCTGCTACAATAGAGTCAATTCCAACTCATAATGACCCTTTAGGGCAGAGTAGAACTTCATCTTTGGGTTACTGAGGCTATAAATTTTTACCAGATAAGACAAGCTTATGTTTCTCCTGAGGAGCAGCTGGTGGGTTCTAAGTGATGACCTTGAAGTTAGCAGTTCAATGAGTAACCAACTGCACTACCAGGGCTCTTAAACTGATTATTACTCACCTCTTATCTGTACCAGTGTACATCCTCTGGTCTTTCTGGATTTGTAAGGTAGAATTGGGATCATGAGAGTGGGGAGGAGGAGGCATTAAAGAATTAAAGGAAAGTTGTATGTTTCATTGGTGCTATACTGCACCCTCACTGGCTCATTTCCATCTTGCGACCTTTCTGTAAGGAGATGTCCAGTTGCCTAGAGATGGGCTTTGAGTCTCTACTTGGCACTCCCCCTCATTCACAATGATGTGATTTTTTTGGTCTTTGATGCCTGATACTTGATCCTATCAACACCTCATGATCACACAGGCTGGTGTTCTTCTTCCGTGTGGGCTTTGTTGCTTCTCAGTTAGAAGGTAGCTTGTTTATCTTCAAGCCTTTAAGGCTATATATTTTTATATGAAAATTTTGGTGTAACAGTGATCTGAAGAAATTTCTGTAGAACAGTAAAAATCTTGCTACTAACAACAATTAAAACCACACTGCAAAAAGTGGGTGAAGGAAAAAACTATTTTTTTTCTAGAAAATTGATGCTATTCACCAAAAAAAATCCACTGAGTTACTTTAAAATCAACCCAAATGAGCAGACTATTAGCCACTTAGTGCCTTTCAACTTTATATATATATATACACACATACATATATATATCCCAAGAAACTGTACCCAGCATCTGCTAAAGATAAACCCCAATACTTATAAGGACCCCCTGTTGCCTCTCTGACCAAGAGACTCCCCGCCTTGCTACAGTAAACAGTAGGTACCAAGATGTAGTTAAGCACACCTCCCTTTGCCTCTCCCCCGAGTGCTGTTCATGTCCTCTTTCTCCTTGTGGCACAAAGATTGCCTCTGACAAAATCCCTGCTGTGTGGGGAGGTGATTCACCACCTGTAACTATCAATGTGTCAGCTGCAATAAATAGTTGTATAACACTGTTATCTCATCATCATATTGTTGTTAGTCAGCCCCAATTCCCTCAAGTTCACTCCAAACCATACTGCCAGCTTCAGAAACTCTGCCAAGGAAAGAGGCAGATCAAAAGTCCCTGGTTTAATTTGCCACCGTGTATGGGGAAGTTCAAGCCTAAGAGAACTCTCAAAAATGACAAAACCATGGCATAGACAGACCTGGAAAACATACTGAGCAAAATCAACCCATCACAAATGGACACATAGTATAGAAGACCACTTGTAAGTGTGAAATAAATAACAACAAAATAAAGACTTTCATACCAAAGGGAACAGACTTTGGAGATTATCATGGTGAGAAGGGCAAAGAGGAGGAGATAAATCAATGGCTAGACTCTTGGCCAGTTTTGACTTGGTTGACGTGGAAGATGGTAGTCCACAAGAGGAAGAGAAATCAAGGAGCGGTGAAGCGCAAACCAAGAGGGGTGGGGTGGCCTTGATAAGACATTTAAACTGTTGAATACAAAGTTGATTACCTGAAATGTAAACCAACTATTTTGTTTTATAACTAATTTTTAATTTAAAAATGATTATTAATCTAAGAACAATTAGTTCTTACAACATGGCCCTGCTCGATACATTCCCTCACAAAGGAGACGTGGAAGATATGCGTGCTACAGCAAAGTGTGATGAAGAACCCAGATGATGCCAGCAACCAGAAAGACTAGTATCATGGCCTTCAAGGCGTGTCTTCAAACAAGGAACCATTTAAGTGAGACGTCAACTAAGTCCCCATGGGAGAAGGCTACTGGCCTGTGTGATCCAAGGATTGCAAATAATAAAATCCAAATCAGAAGGAAGGAATGGTATCAGAGCCTAAATTGTGAACACCCAGTTTTCAAGTGGCTATGGATGACATTTGCTGAACAAATCATCAGAGAAACTGAATTAGATGAAGAAGAACATGGCATCAGTGAGTCATATTAACAACCTCCAGTATGCAAATGACACAGTCTTGTTTTCTGAAAGTGAGGAGAACTTGAAACAGTTGCTGGTGAAGATCAAGGACGGCAGTCTTCAGTGTGGATTATGACTCATTATAAAGAAAACAAAATTCCTCACAACTAACCCAATAAGGTCTCTATAAATAGGCATCGACTCAATGGCAATGAGTGTGGTTTTTGGTTAATCAGACAGATAAACTAATTTCAAATTATATGGTGCCCAGTTATCAGGAAGAATAGCATCTGGGATCTTGAAGGCTTGTTTTCAAACAAGTAGACATCTAAGTGAGACATCAGCTAAGCCCACGTGGAAGGAGCACACCAACATCTGTGATCCAAAGATCCAAATCTGAGGAAGCAATGGTACAGAATTTTAATTGTGAAATTCTGGTTTTCAGAAAGCTACAGATGACAGTGGAAGCCCAAAATACATTAACAGGATCTACACATGGAATAAGCCTCTGGTGATTCTCCTGTGACCATAATTGATGGATGAGAACAACCTGGTTAGCATACAGAGAACCTTGAAGAGATTATAGTACACTAAAATGATAACTCTGACTTGAATGGTTAACCTTGTCATTTGATCTCTCTTTTGATACACTTTGAGCTTGATCTAGTTTTTAATATTTGGGGGGGTGTTTGTTTTCAAATTGGAGTTTATCTCTTGTATTTTGTTTTTGCTAGTAGTGTTCTTGCTTCTCTATGTTTATATCTTTCTATATTTTTGAGTATTTGAAACCCATGTTAGTTGAATCTATAGAGACAATGACTGGAATAATGGGTTTGGTGGGAGGCTTTACAGGGGAGCAGGGCATAATGGAGAGCTGATATCAAGGAATACAAAGGAAAAAATGTTCTGACAATTGTTAAGTATCAATTGTACAACACTGCTTGATATGCGTGAACTATTGAATGGTAAGAAGTCTAGATTATGCCTTAATAAAATTATTGTTTAATGCAGAAATATTAAAGACTAGAACACGCTGAACTTGATTTCATTTTCAACATTTTCTATATTTTTGCTACGTTTTGTTTTGGTTTTTGTTTGTTCATAGTAGGGTTTATCTCAGAGGTGTGACATCACTGAGTTCATGTTATATGTCTTTCTGGGTTTTGGTATCTGAAACCGAAGACTGATGAGCCTATAGGGACTGCAGATAAAACAAAGGTTTGGGGAAGGGAGTAGGAAGCAGTACATTGGAGGTGGGGGGAGGGGTAAAATTACGATGGTATCAAGGACTTCAGAACGGAAAAGAATGTTTGGAAAGTGATTGCAGGAGCAATTGTACAATACTGCCAGTTGTGATTGAGCTAGGGGATGATATGACATATGTGTTAACTCCCAATAAAGAATAAATGTTAAAATTAAATAAAATAATTTTTAAATTGTAAATAATAATAATGAAGATTGTGGCAAAAAGCAATTGAGAGAAGCTTTGTAGATTTATTAGAGATATAGACTAAACTGTAGAGTAACCAATTTACAGAAGACAATCAGGGACATGGCAACTAAACAGCGTACTTATGAGTCAGAGCAAATATCAAACACTGCTATCAAACACGGCTGTAAATCCAACTGTATTGCTAATAACAATGAGTGTAAACAGATTTAAAGAGGAAAGAACAAGATTGAATTACATGTTGTCCATGGGATATGCTAACAATTCAAAAGCACAAATAGGTTAAAAATAATAGGAAAGAAAAGTTATATAATGACAACAGAAACAATATTTAAAATGGATGAGCTGTACAAATATTGGACAAAAGAGGTTTTGTTCTTATTTTAAGTCAAAAATATGAGGAGCACTTTAGAAGCAAAAAAAATGACAGAAAATAAGAGCAACATAGACAAGTCAAAACCCTTTTTGGTGTTAGATGTCCCCCAGTCATTTCCAACTTGCAGTGATCCCATGTAGAACAAAACACTGTGCAGTCCTCCACCGTCCTCACAAGTCTTCCTAGATTTGAACCCATTGTTTCAGTATTCTGTCAATCCATCTTCCGAAGGGCCTTCCTCTTTTTCATTACCCATCTACTTCACCAAGCATGATGCCCACCAGGCATGATGTCCACCAGGCACGATGTCCACCAGGCATGATGTCCACCCGGCATGATATCCACCAAGCATAATGTCCTTTACCAGGCTGATATCCCACTTTTAATAATGGGTAAAATTAGGCAGAATATCAACAAGGTACAACCCACCACCCCCAACTTACATGACAACCCAGTGACTGTAGGCACAGTCCTGTCTCCCCTTACCAGCCCAACACCTGAACGCCCGTGCTGTGCCGAATTCTTTTAAAATCTTTCTTCTTAGTTCTTCCCTTTTCTCCCACCATTTTCTGTTTTCCTTTCCTTTTTTCCCCTTCCTCGTCCCTTGCATTTCTATCCAGAAGAGAGTTCTCTCTCTCTCTCTCTCTCTCTCTCTCACACACACACACACACACACACACACACACACCCCAAAGCGGTTAACAGAACCCATTCTGTCCAATCCGGAGTCAGAAGGGCACACTCCCAGAAAGCAAGTGGGGGTCTCAGGCAGCCAAACTGGGAAGCTAGCAGTTCCACCAGTATTTTGCTGCTATTTTTGTCTTTTCTTTCTTTCTCTTAGTTCTCCCTCTCCCTTTGCCTCCTTGTTTTTCTCTTCTTTCTTCTCTCTCTTCGAGTATTTTTTGATTTCTCAGGATAGGTACCTATCACCTCACTCCCCTCATGGTCATTACCACTCAAGCCTATCAATAGGATGCACTCCAGCCTTCCTTGTTCTTTGTCTAGCATTTGAATGCATGAAAACTCATTAAAAATACCATGGCTTGGTTCAGGCACACCTTAGCCTTCAAAGTGACATTAAAATGTTAATTTGCTCCTTAGCACTTTTGTCCAATGCAGAAATGCTTGTGATTTTATTTTCTTTTTTAAGATAATGCAGGATGTGACATTTTATTGTGCTCTACCTAAGGTTACCATGAATTGGAGTCAAGTTGACAGCAACAGGGACAAAATGATAAGTACCCATGTGTTAGGCTCAGAGAGCTCTATACATCAATGCATATTTGTTGTATGAACAAATTAAAGAATTGTTTCACTTGCATTTTCAACTTGTCAAATCCATAATATGGAGATCCAATAAACTAAAAAATAGTTATGGCCGCCCTGTGATTTTTCTTCCCTCTTCTCATCCTTCCTTCCTCTCTCCAGAATCTTCTGTTCCTCCCTTCTCACTGCTCCCCATGGTCCCTGGTCTCCTTGTAGTTCTTATAATCCTATATCACTTGGTGTGAAAAACTTTCCATTTTCTTTTCCTTATAATAATTGTGTCATTAATGATTTGTCATTATGAATTTGACTAACTTTGCTAAGCATACTATTCTCTAGTTTTCACCATGGCCTCTGGTGTTTAGGAGACTCATCATTGTTTTCTATTGATGCAGAATATTCTATTGTGCCAGAGTGTACCAGAGTTTGTGTATCCATTCCTTTATAATCGGTGTTTCTGTTTGTTTCCATCTTTTTGCTTTTATGGAAATTTCTGCAAAAAACATAGGTGTGTATATCTATTGTGTTGTATTCTTTTACATCCACAAGAGAAATCACAGGGCCATAGGGCAATTGCCTTTGCATTTGTTTATGGAAGTGTCACACTGATTTCCCTAGTGGTTGGGCAATTCTACAGTCCCCCCAGCAATGTATGAGCATTCCATTCTCTCCACATCCTGTCCAGTGTTTATTATTTTCTGGGGTTTTTGAAGACTGTGATTTCTTGACACTGCTTCCTTGAGCATTAAGTGTGAATCCAAGTAAAATGGAACTTTCTATTGATTCCTTGTTTATCAGAATGGTTATGGTTCTAGTTGTGAATATTTCTAGGTCTGTTTGTGTGTTTTGCATTGAGGTATAACCAATACTAAAGGCCATAGTCTTTCATCCTCATCAATATGTGCTTCAGGTTCTCATTTGAACATTTCTCCAAGCCTGATGTTATGCTTTTCTTCATACAGTCCAGCTTCTCAAATTATTTGCTTAATATACAGATTGAATAATCCTGATGCATATCTTTCCTGATTTTAAATCATGTAGTCTCCTATTCTTCTGTGGGAAAACAGTCTCTTTGTCCATCTATAGGTTCCACATGAGCACAAAGAAATGTCATGGAATTCATTCTTATCCATATTATCCATCGACTGTAATGATGCACTAAATATAATGTCTTTGTCATGGTCAATAAAACACAAGCAAATATCTTTTGAGTGTTCTCTGCCTTCAGCTAAAAGTCATCTAACAGAATGATATCCCTTGTGCCATTTCCTCTTTTGAATCTGACCTGAATTTCTGGCAGCTCCCTGTTCATGTATTGCTGAAATTGTCTTTGAATTATCTTCAGCAAAATTTTACTTGCATGTAGTATTAATGATATTGTTCAATAATTTCCACATTCTGTTGAGTCACTTTTTTTATTGAAGGAGCACAAATAGTGATCTCTCCCGGTCAGTTGGCCTGGTATTTCTTCCAAATAGTTTGCCACAGACAAATGAATGTACCCAGTGCTTCATCAGTTCACTGAAACATTTCCACTAGAATTCCATCACTTCTTGGTGCCTTGTTTTCACTTATGCCTTTAGTGCAGCTGGGGTTTTGTCCTTCAATAGCACTGGTTCTTGATCATATGCTAGCTCTTGAATTGACTGAATGGATGTCAACCAATTCTTTTTGGTACAGTGATTCTATGCATTCCATCCATTGTCTCAAGCATGCTTTGAAATTTTCACTTCAGATCTAGTACTTCATAAATTTCTTTAGATACTCTACATTTAAGAGCATGTTTCAGAATCTTCTGCTGTCCACTTTGATCTTTTCTTTCTTTCTTGTCTTCTGAATGGCCTCTTGATTTCTTCGTGTATAATGGTCCCGTCATTAGGCTTCTCTGTCATTGGTGTTTAATGTGTCAAACTAAGTCTTCTGTCATTAAGAACCCAGAGGCTCTTGTTTCTGATAGCCAGGGACCATCTAATTGCCTCTCCACTCTTTGCTATAGCACCCATATCTTCAGTGATCTCTTCATGAAGGTGAGTATCAAGCAGACCCATGTCATAAGAGATCATTGTCCTTAGATTGGGCTAGAATTAAGTGGGAGTCCAAAATTTTTTCATCTATCTCTGGTGTGTATATGTCTCTGGTGCAGCTTAGAGATATCATTGTCACTTTTTTTGTTAGAGAACATTATCAGTCATCTCCCTAGAGCATAAGCTAATTCTCATGATAGTTTTATTGATTTAGCCCATGGTGTCGAATTTAAAACCTAGTTAAGAAAAGGAAATTATACAAGTATAGGTCAGCTATGAAACAAAAATGAGTCAAACAGGAATTATTGAACGCTACACCAAAAAATGGAATTGGTGATAAGGCAGAACATTCAATAATATTCATGAACAGTGGCTGAACCATACCTACCATATAAATAAAGAGAAATCTTGAAATATTCTCTTTGTTGATGAATGCAACATCATTCCTCTTGAATTTATCATTCCCGGAATTGTAAGGTATTGGACTATCTGATTCAAAATAGCAGTTCATTTTGGCTCACTAATTCCTACAATATTGATCTTTAGGGATGCCATTTCACTTTTGACAATATTCGAATTTCCTAGATTCATACTTCATACATCCCACATTCTAATTACTAATTGATGTTTGTAGCTGTTTCCTCTCATTTTAAGTTATCCCCCATCAGCAAATGAAGATTCTGAAAGCTTTATTCCGCCCATGTCATTAAGGTGGACTCTACTTGTGGGAAATAGTATTTGCTTGGATTTCTTCTCTGGAACTTGTTGTTGAGGTAATAATTTTTCTCTAAAGCTAACTGTGGTGATGTTTACAGAGATCTGTGACTGAACTATGAATCATTGAATTATACTCCTCAAATGTTTTAATTGCATGTGTTATGTGTATTATATCACAATGAAGCTGTTATCAAAAACTTTGAATAAAATGGGGAACATTTACACATACTACATTAACTGCTGGTAAAATAAACCAGTGAAACTGAAAATTTCTGGAGATACCTAAACTAATACAGCCTAGTTCTGTCATAACTTAATTTTTTTTAAAAAGAGGCCACTCTCATTGAGGGAATTCCTACGAATATCAACTCTATAAGACAAAGTAGAAGTGACTGGTCCATCGAGTCTGCAGCTGCAAATCTGTACAGAAACAGATTGAATCATCTTTCTCCTGAAGAGGATCTGGTGGGTTCCAATTTTCCAGCTTTCAGTTAGCAAGCCAATATTTGATCCTATGAGCCAATAGGATTCCTCATCCGAATTCTTACGCTATAGTTTTTCAGTAACTACTTACTCAGAAAAACTCACTCACTCCCATGGAGGCAATGCTGACTCATAGCAGCCCTATAGGACGGGTAGACTTCGGCCATTGTAACTCTTTTCAGGAGTAGAAAGTCCTGTCTTTCTACTGTGGAGTGGCTGGTGGTTTTGAACTATTGACCTTGGAATTAGCAGCCCAGTGCATAGCCACTACACCACTGGGACTCCTATTTATTTCCACATGGATTAAAACAAGGATTCCTTTAAAGCACAAAAGGGAAAAATTATAACCTAGAAAGCTAACAAGATCGGGGGAGAGAAAGAGTGATTTCATTCTGTAGCTTTTTTAACATGCTGATATAAAAAAAAGTCACAGAAATGGAAATGAACAAGCATCGCACTTACCTGGGAAAATGTTGAGCCTTATGTGAGTCCATCTTTGGTAGACATTGGCAGGAAAATAATTGTGACTGGAACCTCGTTTTCCTGGTTGAAGCTCTGCAATGGGAACCAAGTAGCTCCAGTTTTCAGACTTTAGCTAGAAATAAATATCAGAATGTTTGCGATGGACGGGAGGAACGGTAGATTCTCTCATCCTAGTGCTTGTGTAATACGTAAGTGTTAATTGTCGTGAAGTTAAAATGTAGCAGGCTACATGACTACAAAATAATGAGCTACTGTCAGAGACTTGATCTCAAAGCAAAGCTACAAAGCAGGGAGAATTGCCCTGTAGGGCTTCCAAGGTTGCAGCCATCACAGGGGCAGACAGCCTCATCTTTCCCCCGAGGAGCGCGGGGCGTCCCAAACATCAACGCTGTGTCAGAGCTGAACATTTTAACCGCCGCACCCGCAGGACTCCGCTGATGGTTCATAGGCCCAAACTCCCTGCCATTGGGTTGACTGACTCAAAGACACTGTCTTGAGTTCCTAACATGTAAATCTTAGGTGAGCAGTCTGGTCTTTTGCCCACAGCAACTATGATGTTAGCAGCCCAACACATAACCCACTATGCCTCCAGGACTCTTTCACTGATCAAGGGTTTTATGAATACAGTAAAAATTATGAAGCTTTTAAAAATGTACAAAAATTAGCCCAAAGTGTCTATTATTTCATCCTTTAGGCACATTGTGATTATTATCAAAAGTATTTAAACACTGACTGTCAATTTCTGGTTCTCTCATCAGGGACGAGTAACAGCTACTGATGGACACCAGTGAGTAGTCTACACTTTGAGAAAGATTACTCTGCTCTTTTAGGAGCTTGGAAGTTCCCTCAAACAAGAGTTCCATAAACTCTGACTGGAATATATTCAGGGTCATAAGTGCATGAGCGAATGAGCTAAGACAGGGTAGGATTCCTTATATCAAAGGGTTTCTTTTCAGAGCATGGTGTGCCAAGTAATGTTTCATTGTTGTTTCAGTAATCACTTAAAACAATCATCGGACAATGTAAGATATGACAAAATAATAATTTATAAAGTATCAAGGGTTCATGAGGGAGGGGTTAGCAGGGAGGGAGAGAGGAAACTGAGGAGCTGATGCCAGGGGCCCCAGTAGAAAGCAAATGCTTTGAGAATGATGAGGGCAACAAATGTACAAATGTGCTTGACACAATGTATGTATGTATGGATTGTGATAAGAATTGTATGAGCCCCCAATAAAATGATTTTTTTAATCAGTTACATCTTTGGAGGCATACCTCAGAAATAGCTTCAAATTCCTCAGCTGTGGCTGCAGTTCCTAATCTGGGTCCTCTTTCTGGTAATTCTGGTAGTTTATCTAAAGTTAGAGTGACCGATTATCAAGATCAAAATCAAAGACAATACACTAAACGGGCGGTAATGTGATTACCATTTTGTCAAATATCAGCGTAACAGTTAATTAATAATGCAAAGTACCAGATAATCAGAGTAATAGAAATACATGTTGAAGTTCCTCAACATTTAAATTACTGAGAGCAGTTTTTAAATTTGTGCAACATATTTGATAATACATTTGCTTACCAAAATAAGAAATGTCTAAGTTAGGTCAAGGCTTTAACAAATTGATCACATAACTAGAGTTTGTAAAATTTGGATCAATCAAGTTCAAGTTTAAGAATATTTCAAGATTAGTTCCAGAAACTCTGCTTCCCCAAGAGACAACCTTAGATTCTATGCCTTCGCAATTCAGAAATAGAAACACTCATGGGTGAGTGATGGGCTTGCCCAAAGAATGTTAGCCATTTGTCACTCATTTCCCATTAATTATTTCTGGCTGCATCTCTTATATAGTCATTTCACTTTGAGGGTATCAGAGCTATCTTTTGGGAGAAAGACCCACCCATTTCACTTCCACAGAGGCTGACACAGGTCTGTGCACACAGAGCTCTCAGTATAAATTTGCCAGGTGACATGATTTATATATCTATATATATATAAATAGAGAGAGATAGAGATAGATATAGATATGTATAGTCACTGCTATTAATCAAATCTGACTCATAGTCACCCTATAGAACAGGATAGAAACACCACTGAAGGTGTCCAAGACTGGAATTATTTACAGGAGTAAAATGCCATGCCTTTCCCCTTTGGAGCAACCAATAGATTCAAAATGCTCACCTAGATGCTAGTAGTCCAATGTGCAACCCACTCTTCCACCAGTGCTCCTAAATATATACACACACATGTATTTGTGCATTTGTTGAAGAAAAATTAATTCTAGGGCCAACCACCATTAAAATTAATTCTAGGGCCAACCACCATTAAAAAAAAAAGGCAGCAAACTCACTGCCATAGCATCAGTGCTGATTCATAGCCACCCTGTGGGACAGGGTAGAACTGTCTCTGTGCAGTTCTGAGACTGTCACTTTTCACAGAAACAGAAAGTACCAGATGGTGACAGTTTAAGGAATAAAACCATAGATCTAGTTTACAGACCCTGCAGGATTCACAAAGCCCAGATTCCAATATATATAAAGGAACCTCTTTTATAAACATCATCGCTGCTGCGCACACTGGAGAGTGGGAGAAATGGAGCTGGTGGAGATTGTCCTCTAGCTGGCGGACCCATAGCTGGTTCCAGACCATGCGGATTATTTTAGGACAAAGTCCACGCCCTGCTACCTGCTTAGCAAACCTCAACGTTACATGAGGTTGTGCTTCTGGGTAGCTTTGAGGTATTTAGGACTGATGAAATTTGTACTGGACCAAAGAACATAGATAGAAATTAAAAACAGAGATCATGCTTGTTGAAAATCCAAAGCTCTGAGTTCTCAAGTTCAGTCACAGTGAAGTGGTCTTGGATAAGTAGCTGGACTTGTCTGCATCTGATCTGAAGGAATAAAGCAGAAAACCAAACCAAACTTGCTGCCAATGAGTCATTGCTAACTCATAGCAATCCCTCTCTGGGTTACTGAGACTGTAATTGTTTATGGGAATAGAAAGCCCAGTCTTTCTCCTGCGAATATGCTATTGGTTTCGAACTGCCAGCCATGTGATCACAGCCCAAGGTGTAATGACTACAACCCCAAACCCAAACCAAACCATTGTCAGATAATCTATTCCAACTCATAGTGGCCCTGTCGGGCGGAGTGGAGCTGCAGCTGAGTGCTGTAACACTGTACCACTCCTTCGATGAACTTTAAAATAAATAAATAAACCCATTGCTATCAAGGGGATTCCAATTCATAGTGATCCTACAGAGCAAAGCAGAACTGCTCCTCCATACATCTTTCCTGGAAGCGACAGTCTTCATCTTTCTGCAGTGGAGTAGTTGGTGGGTTCGAACTGCCAACCATGCAGCCAGCACACTGCTTAATCCACTGTGCCACCAGCACTCCTTCAGATGAGTCTTACAATTATTCTAGGAGGAAAGCCAGTAGTTCCAAAAGTACCTGCTGGATAATTTGCTGCTTGGATTGACATTCGGGGAGCATAATTTCCCTCAAAGTAGGAAATGTCCACGTCAAAGCCTCGGATAATTCCTTGTATTCCCAATTTGATTATACACCAGTCATGGCCTGCGCAGCATAAACCACAGGAGTCCTTTTTAGAGACTGAGCATTCATAAAAGAAAACCGGCGTGCAATAAAGGAGCACCTTCCCCATCCCAGAAAAATGTATACAGCTTAATTCTCAACTAGCATTGTGTTAAGGCCGCTCCGCACCGACCACCCCCATTCCTCCGCGGGAATCCTCATCGCTAGTCAGACCTAAGGTAGAGGCACTGGATTCAGAGAAACTTGAGGCTGACTCCGTATTTTAAGCTGTGTCCTTGAAAACATGTTTGAATTTCCTGTGTCTTTTTGTCTACCTTTGTCAATATGGATTGGCTTCGAAGTAACTAGGGGAGGTACATAAAATCTCAGCTGCCAGTTGAAGGTGCTCAATAAAGTGGTGGTTCTTCTGGATGCCTCATGCTTCTTGTCATCTCGGGCTTGTTCCCTTCTGCCCTCCTGCCAAGGATACCTTCCCTTGGGTATGTCAGAGTGTAATAACTCTTGAAGTCAGTATGCCACTACGCAGTTCTTGGTTCCTTGCTGCCATGGACAAGCCAACTGTAAAATGATAGGTTTAATAGAATTCAGTGATGGCTCCAGTATAATAGGAATAAAGGAAACGAGAAACTGCCAAGAGCTTGAGGCAGGAGCAAAAACAAAATCAGCTCTCAATACCTGGATTGTTTCTGTTTTATAGGCAGTGATTCTACTTTTAAAAGTGTGTTTTGATTGAATAACAATGAATGAAATAGCGTCTTAAGATGGCATAAGAGACCAAGTATGCAAGGGCGTAGGGCAGACCTTGGTTCAATTCCCGCCTTCTCTCACTAGTTACAGGATATAGGCTAAGTTAATGAATTGTTTCCTCGACTCTTAAATAGAAATAAGAGCAACTACTTAGGAGAGTTGTTCTAAGAATCGGCTTATCATTTAATGCTTGCAATATTTCTCCATAAATATTTGCTCTATTTCTCCAGCTATGGCCTGCACCAAAATATTCTCTTTTTCCTAACTGTATGTTTCCACCCTCTCTTGATGATGGTACCTATTCCTGACTTCTCAGGGATGGTTCTCTGGTAGTGAGATAGTTAGGATTTATTGTGCCAACCTGGCCGATCGGATAAACACATGTGGGGTTAATTAAAGGGTGGAGGGATAAATGGCTCGTTGAGCCTCGCCTTTCTAGTTCTCAGATCTCTTGCTTGTGATGGTCAGACCAGGGTGTAGCTGCCTTAGCCAGTTCCCTGCTTCAGCTGCAAGACTCACTTCCTGCAAGACGTCCATGAGGAGAAGTCGCATGAACCTACCCTGATGCAGCCCTGGGTGCTAGAGCAACTGTGTGGAGACCCCTGCCAGCGCTGAGATGCTTACACGTTCACTGACTCAGCTTTCCTCCTGCAGTCAGCATCATAGTGTGTGTTTTGTGAGATGGAGGAGGACTTTGTGGATTGATGTCGGACACATGGCTAAGGTTGGACTTATGGGCTTGGGCAGCACTGGGTTGGGATGCTTTCTTAATGTACACTTACCCTTTATATAAAACTCTCTCTTATACATATGAGTTTCTGTGGATTTGTTTCCCTAGTTTACCCAGACTAACACAGGTAGGAACATCCAACATTACAGGGCATTCCACAGATTTATAAAAATGGACAGCCAAGGGAGATAAATTCACTGCCAATTCTGATCATAGTGACCACATAGGGCAGAGTAGAACTGCCCTGTGGGGTTTCTGAGTCTTTAAATCTTTACAGGACAGTCTCATCTTTCTCATGAGGAGCAGCTGGTGGCTTTGAACCACTGATCTTGTAGTTAACAACTCAATACATAACCCGCTACGCCACCAGCGCTCCTTGCATGGGAGATGGGTTTCTTAAAATACACACAAGCTTTGTGATAGGCCCTATATTTTTAATTTTAATAAAATCATTTTATTGGGGGCTCTTACAGCTCTTATAGCAATCCATACATCCATTTAGACCCTATTTTTAAGCTTACCATTATGGAACAGAGTCACTATCGACTTACCTGGAATCCTTCTCCATCTAGTTTCCCATCCATCCATCCATTTTCCAAATTCAGTATATTCGTGTTCTTTAAAATGTGGGGCATCACTCTAAAGCAAAGATGTATAAGAGTTTGATAGTTAGCATCCATGTGGTAGCATGTACTTCCCATATATTAATTCTTGTCCCAAAGGGACAGATGAATAATACAAATAGGGATTCTAGAGGGGTTCTTAGCAGGCAGAGGAGTCTCTGCTCTTTCCTTGATGCATAGTTAACCCATCTATATCGGAAAGAAATTCTACTCCCTTAGCATCAGCATACAGAATTACCGGTAATCCCTGATATTGCAATGCGTAAAATAACATTGCCAGTCATTCCAGGGGCCTCACAGTTGGAGCCATGCAACCACCAACTGCAATCTAGTATGATACTAACGCATCATTGGAGCAAAGGAAGAGCTGTTTATTAAACTTCCAACACAGCTCAGAAAAGGGCTATTTCACAATTAATTCAGCTGGAGTTGTTTTCAGGGTAAGCCTGATGCTCAGGATTAAGCTAAACACTTAAGACTCAGGGCTCTGTGCCATCAAAATCCACAGGGAGGGAAGCAGGGACCCTCGTATAACTGCATGGTGTGAAACTGGGTATGAAGGTCAGCTTAGCCACTTGCAGCTGAGTAAACAAATAACTGAGTTTCTGTTTCCTATCTGTAGCAGTGGAGATGTGGATCCATACCTGGAAGGATTTGCTATGAAGTTGAAGTCATATGCACATACTTGAAAATATGAAAATAATTAGATGTTCAAATTGCTTTGTGCTTGGTGTATAGGGGGCAAGGAAGGATGAGAGATAGTTTCTCTTTTCAAATAAGGATACATGCAAAAAATTCTGTGTTACTGCTCAGAAAAAGCCTTTTGTATCGCCTTCAGTAGAAAAAAATGCTACGTGTTTAAGAGCATAAACGCACAGAGTGAATCCTGATAGGAGCAACTAAAACCGCGAGGACATCCTCTCCAAGATGAGACTAGCCAAGGACCCAGATGAGTAGCAGCTCAGTACATGAACTCTGGGACCAGGCTGCCTGCGTGTGCAGCACAACTCAGTCCAGCCTCCTCCAGCCAAGTGGCCTATAGCAAATGTGCCTCGGTTTCCCCATCTGTTAAGTGCTCTATCTAGCCACTTCCAAAGCCCACTGTGAGCATGAAGAGGCTTATAGAGTGCCTGGCACATAGTTAGTGCCCCGTATTTCTTTAGTTGTCATATCTTGAATTTTATTATCATCAAATCACATCTGGTAGGGCAGGAGAAAGATAAAGGGAAACAGAGGAAAGATCTAGGGAGCAAAGCTAGTGATAGAGGTATAAACATAGTTGTGTGCTTATGTAAATACTTTAATTCATAAAAATAGAGGTATTGGCCTATGTACATATATTTACACGGCAATACATTGAGGAAGTGGATGGAATTGGAGCCTCTGCTCAAGTCCTCCCTCAATACAAGAACACTTTATTCTAACAACCTGGCATTCTGTGATGCTCACCCTCCCAGGACAATCACAGAAGACAAAATGGATCCATAAGCAACTATGGCTAAGAAAGCTAACAGTGTCAGATTAGCAAAAGATACAGTGTCTTGGGTCTTAAAGGCTTGAACTTAAACAAGCAGAGAAGCCGCAAGTCCACATGGACGAAGTCCACCGGCCTGTGCGATCATGAGGTGTCATCAATGGGATTAGGTAACAGGACTCATAAGACACAAAACAAACAAACAAACACATGTATTATTGAGAACTAGGGGCATTGGAGCAGAGACACAAAGCCCATCTGTGGAGAATAGGTGCTCCCCTCACAGAAGGGTCACAAGGAAGGGACCCTTAATACAGCACCGATCAAACAAACAATACTCCGCTGGTACTTTGAGGCTCACTCACCCCCGACTATCATGACCCCTGTCCTTCCTTTCCATTCCGGCTAGACTGGAGAATGTACACTGGTGCATGCTTATCTAAGCGCTCATGACACACTGAATCCAGGTCAAATACACCCTTCAGGATCAGAAATGGGAGTAGCAATACCAAGAGGGAAGGAAGGGGAAGCCGATCTCAATGATGGACACATAACCCCCTCCCCCAGGGGGGATGAACAACAGAAACATAGGTAATGGCAGACAACAGTTGCTGTCAGATATGAAAATAATAATAATTTATAATTTGTCAAGGGGTCACGAGGGTCGGAGGGTGGGAGAGGAAGGGGAAACGTGGAGCTGATTCCAAGGGCCCAAATAGAAAGTAAATGTTTAGAAAATGATGATGGCAATGTGTGTACAAATACGCTAGATATAATTGATGTATGGAATGTGATGAGAGCTGTAAGAGCTCCCAAAAAAGTGATCTTTAAAAAGAATCAAATCTCATCTTAAAGGTTAATGTAATTCTAGTGTATCCGTAGTTAAAGTAACTATGTTCTAAACCACAGGTCGCAAACTCATTTGGACTACCACACCCTGCTCTTTTTAAATCATTTTATTGGGGGCTCATACAACTCTTATCACAATCCATCCATCCATCCATTGTGTCATGCACATTTGTACATTTGTTGCCATCATCATTCTCAAAACATTTGCTTTCTACTTGCTCCTCATACAATTATTTAACAATATAATGAAATAAAACCAATCTTACAATCTTCATAACCCTATGTAGAAATGTGATTTGGCACGAAAGTTGGTGGTAAAGCAGTTTTAGATTTATCTATAATATTTTTCCTTTTTCAAAAAGATGAGTAAATAGTGTGTGTGATATATTCAGGATGAATGTCTATAAATGCACATGTGTGAGTAGAGGCTGTATGGAAGAACTATATACCAAAGTGTGTACAAATAATAGGTCTATTCTCTCCTCTGATTTATCAACACTTTCCCAAGAGGGTAAAAATGTCCATATTATTTGTTAATGTTAAGTGTTGAATCCATGTTTCTATATATTATATAAAAGTTTACAGAGAATATCAGAGTTCTGAGTGGCCTACGGGGTTAAGAATTCAACTACTACCAGAAAGGTTGGCAGTTCACACCCAGCCTGAGGCGCCTCCAGGAGCCCGGTCGCACATTGGTTCACATTGAGCTGCAATCTGCAGTTCAAACCAGCAGCTCTGCACTGGAGAAAAGCCAGCCTTCTACTCCCGTAAAGAGTTACAGGCTCAAAAGCCCACAGAGGCAGTTCAACCCTGTCCTATAGGGTCGCTGAGTTCGAATCTACTCGGTGGCAAGGAGTGTTAGCGGGGACACAGACTTTATGACCTGCCTTTATAGAATCATCATCTTGGAAAGTCTAGGAAGCTGCTCTGCTGTGCATATAAGAGGTTGCCGCTGGTTAGATTCAACACCGCTGCTACGAACAACAAATAATATAAAGAAATATCAAATAAGACAATGTGACATATGAAATTGAAACCCGTGCCTTCAAGTTCATTCCCATCTACAGCATTCCTGTGGGACAGAGCACAACTCCCTCCAGTAGGTCCCAAGGGCGGCAATCTTCAGGAAAGCAGAGCGCCTCATCTTCGCCTGCAGAGCGGCTGGTGAATTCTAACTGCCAACCTTTCAGTTAGCAGCCAAAGGCTAAACCCATAGCTCTGATCTCCTCTTAGCAGGTATACTCAAGTGCAAAATAATCCTGTCCCTTATTCTCTCCCACCCCTTTCCCAAACCTACCTCTTCACGGCTTGCTGTGCATCCTCTTAAGTTTTATTTTATGCACATGTAGTACTAAGTCACAGGCATCGTTTATGACCGTGCATGCAGAATTCTACCCTTTCTAATAATTATGTAGAGGTTCATAATCTAGAAGGCTCATGATTTCTTCAACTAGTCCCTTCTTAGTGGACCATAAATGAGTTGTGTTTTGGTTTTCATTTGGTTGTTTTCCCTTTAAGCAATCTCAGAATGAATATTTCTGTATAGTTCTGCCTACATGTGCAAGTACTTTAACTCTATGGGAAAGCTCAGTCAATGGATGGGCACTTGAAATTGTTAAAGGTGGCAAAGGCTTGTCACTTGTTATCTGTGTGACGCAGAACAAGTGAATTAACATCTCTGTTCCTTGGTTTATTTTGTTTTCCCTATTGCATAATGCATTTATTGGCACACTGTCGCATGAGGGCACGGGCTGGTTCTTCCACACAGAGTAGCCATTTTGCCCAAGTGACCAGGTAACACCCCAATCACAGTTGAAGACAATATGCCGTGTGACAGATCATAGAAAGTGGTTATAAAGTAAACTTAACTGTAATTTCTTTCACTGCACGGGGATCTTGAACATATGTATCCTGTGACCTCAGCCCTCACAACAGTTCTTTGTGACAAGGTATTCTGGAAGAGTTTCGATTTCCTTTCCAGGTTTTTTTTAGGAACTTTCAATAAATGTATACTTTTATAGGCAAAGGAGTAAAACATTTGTAAAAATGTTCAAGATAGAAGTCAGTTTTATTCTCAACAAAAATCCACATTAGACTACTGACACTTTATGAAGATCTCATAATGTGGTCACAAATTCTTCTGACAAGTGTCTGTGTTGGTGCTCATCTGTACATGTGTCTAATGCTCTGGTTTGCTAATTCCCTGGTACACACAGCCTCATTCCCATCTCAGATATTCTCATATATTTTAATTAACATGGCTGCATAGATCACTTCGACGCCAACACTTTGAATAGAAGAATGTCAATTTACAATACCTTTAAAAGGTTTTCTGCCGGAGAGAAAAAGTCGTCTGTTGCAAATAAAATCTAGAGAAACAAAGAAGATGAAATCATCATAAATTAAAAACCATTTTATTTCATTCCCTAGGGAAACATTATGAGATGCAGTAAAAAGAAAATGGGAAATTGCCTAGGGAAAGAGAAACAATATGCAATTAAGTCACAATGCTTTCTAAATGGCTAGATTCCATTGCTTGCCTCCCCCTTCTTCTTTTCTTCCCATACTTTTATCCTTAATCTCTCTTACCATCTGGCTACAAGAGTGCTAACTAACATCTCACATTTGGGAAGCAAATTAAACCAACTTTTTTTTCCCCCAAAACTGAAAACATTAGACCTTGTGATGCTTTCCTTAATGTGATGTTGTGTGCTGTCATGTCAATTCCGACATGAGGTGACAGAGCAGAACTGACTCATAAGGTTCTATAATCTTTACAGAGACCACCAGCATTTCCCCATGAATAGCCTCTGGGTGTGTTTGAACTGCCAATTTTTGAGGTTAGCAGCCTAACTGTTGCTCCACATCTCACTGTCATCAAATCAAATTCAACTCAGTGACCCTATGGGACAGAGTGGAACTAGAGCCATGGCTTTCAAAAACTTTAGGAGAGCAAAAATTCTCCGCTTTCCCCCGTGGAGCAGCTGGTGGGTCCCCATGATGTCACCAGGGCGCCTTTCCTTTGACACCATGGAGCAATAGCAGAATTCCACGCTGGGTCAGCCCTGTAACTAGGCTGTCTCCGTGTTCTCCTTCCAAAGGCAGCTCAAGAGGCCCGGTAGTAAGCTGACCTGGTAATTGATAGACAAAGCAGAATAGTTTGAGAGTAAAGAAGGACTCTTCATTGTATTCCAAGAAGAAGAAGAAAAATAGGTGTCAACTGGGATTTTTTTCCCCTTACAAAGCAGGGTGAGCTGGTCTCTGCAGATTTGGAAGGGCCAAGTTAGACTGGTTTCTGATTTTACCTCAAGAAACCTAAAAGTCAAGCGAGCCTCTAATTGTGTGGCCAGCTGCCAGCTTTCAAGCTGCCGCTACTGTTTGTAACAAAGAAAAGTTTGTCCTAATGGGATTGCCCTGTGCCCTGAGAATTTGCTAGGACAGCCAGCAAGTGAGCCTATGAGTCCTGCTCTTCCCTTGTTCTGTAGCCCTAGCAGAAACTGCCAGGCCCATTCTCGCCGCGCCCTGCAGAAACACCTGCCGTGTTCCTCAGACACTGCAGCGCCTCCACATGGCAAACTCCTTTCCTCTCCAAGGCTTACCGGCCTCTCTCCTTCCTTTGCCTTGCCAACGCCCCTCTCCTATTTTAAGATTCCCTATCTAGACGTGGCTCTGACTCCTCCCCACATCTGCTGGGCGGGGCTGAGAGAGATGCTTCTGTTCACCATCATCTTCTCTACTAGTGCCTTTTACATATTGTCCCACCCACGAAGCAGGCAGGCTCAGCAGTGTCACTGGGCAATTTGAAATTACTGGAGGTTTCTTCCCCAAAAGGGAAGTTTGGGGTTATGGTCTGGGATCACTTAGGAAGTGAGAGAAATCCTGAAGAGCTGTTGCAATAATAAGAACAAAAAGTAATGAGAGTCTAAAAAGCAAGGCAAAGACCAAAACAATGGAGAGGCAGGGGTAGACATCAGAGGCAATGTGGCCATGGCATGAATGGGACATGGCAACTGCCTGGTGTGAGAGGCAAAGACACTCAAGATGCACCCAAAATGTTTACACGAATTACCAGCATATGCACAGCTCCTGAACAAAACAGCCCACCCAGGACATGGAGCGAACTCATAACGGAAGAAAAGAAGCGAAGCTTTGGACAAACATATACGATAAGGACAGGACATGTAAGTAGGAAGCAGAAGCAGAGAGATTGGAAGGAGAGAGGTTAGGGCTATGAGGACAGAGTCTGAAATTAGTTCCACTTTGGGGGTCTCAGAAACGCATGAAGTTGTTGTCAAAGGAGAATGTGAAGATTAGAAGTAGAAGACAGAAAACAGCTTGATAAAAAATAGAAATGGTATGTATGCATACATGCTTGTACATACATGTGGATTGTGCACATTATATAAGCATGTATAAATGCATATGAGGATATACATGTACATGTATATATTATATGTGTGTGTTGAAGTGAAATTACTTGGAATGGCTCAACTATCCATGTCGTTTTAACTCTCAGCAACTGATTGGCTGGGAGCATCCAAATAGGGTGTGTGGAACACAAACAGAGAGGATGAGGGGGAATAAAAATGAGGCCTCTCAGCAACAGGAAGATAGAATTCCTGGGACCAAAGGAAAAGAGTCAACAGCAGAGCATGTTCCAAATCCATGCCTGAAGTGTGTGGAGGAAGCAGAGGCCAAGCCAGGCGACCATGAGACAGAGCAGAGGAGCGGGATGGACACTTTCAGTCTCTGGAGGGAAGCAACAGGTGGGCTTCATGGGCAAGGGACTGCATGACTGAGAGGCTGAAGACCAGAGAGAGTCACGGCTGCTGCCTGAGGAGGGGTCCTGTAGTGGACAAAAGACTGTATCCTTACGGATTTATGATCCTGCCTGGAGTTAACCTGTTACATACCTAATAAGCCTTCATAATTTTGAGCATTTGTCTGTGAATTGTGTGGCCGTTGTGCGATAGAATGGTTGGTATCAGAATAGGTAAAGAAGGAAGAGAGGGTGGATGCAGTCAGACCCCAGTCACGTAGCCATCAACTTTGGGTTGGTGTGGATTGTATACTCCTTCTCCTTTGTGTACCCAAAGGGCGTCAGATGTGGCCCCCAGGCTGTTTTCTCAATGTGTATGCAAGCTGTGTGTGTGTGTGTGTGTGTGTGTTTACAAAATGCCTAGTTTACAAAGTCCAGACAACTCATCTTTGCCCTTTAAAGTTGCATAAATTTGATTTCATTTGAAATGATTGAACTGGTACTTACTCAAAACAAATTTGCCATCACAGCCACCTCCCCTTATATGGTGCAGCTTTTAAAATCACTGAAAGTGCTTCAATTGTTTTTCTTGCATTGTACATTTAAAACTAAGTAAGAACAGTATGCACTTGTGTGACTTACCAACAACTTCTTACAGACCCAGTTAGGAGTGAGTCTCTTTCGTACTCTGGGGACTATTGGTGTACATTAGGTAGCAAGAGAGGAGACAGGAAAGAAACTGTAGGCAAGCAGTCAGAGTCTACGTTAATGCAGCGGCTTTTTAAAAAGATGATATAATAAGATAATTATAATAGTCTTAGTGGTGCAAACAGTTAAGCGCATGAGGATGAGCCAACAGTTTACAAAATCAAGCGCAGCCAGAGGTACCTCAGAATCTGCTTCTGAAAGGTCGCAGCCTTGGAAACTCTCCTCTGCTCACATGGAGTGGCCATGAGTGGGAATCCGCTTGATGGCAACTAGTCACATTAACCCACAAGGCTTTGTGCAGATGCAGTTAAAGAAAGCTGGTTTTAAATGTATGTATTGTTTTCTTTTTTTTTTAACATTTTATTAGGGGCTCATACAACTCTTATCACAATCCATACATATACGTACATCAATTGTATAAAGCACATCTTTGCCCTAATCATTTTCTTTTTTTCTCCTCTTTTCTTTTTTTACATTTTATTAGGGACTCATACAACTCTTATCACAATCCATACATATACATATATCAATTGTATAAAGCACATCTGCACATTCCCTGCCCCAATCATTCTCAAAGCATTTTCTCTCCACTTAAGCCCTTTGCATCAGGTCCTCTTTTTTTTCCCTAAATGTATATATTATTGTACTTCAACCAATGTAAGCAAAATGTATATGATGCTGAAACAAGCAGCATCATAACATACTAACCTACACAACTCTGCACTTACACGTACTTAATCTAGCAGCTACAGTGTCAAATTTTAGAGTGCTTAACATAGATTTGAAAAGATAAGAAAATCATGTATTCGTTTTCTGCCTTTGGAAAAGTTAATTTCCGGAGTTTCAATATTCTCCTTATAAAAATGAAGACAATATTCTCATTACAAAAAATGAAGACGATGCAGGTGTTTATATGACAGTCACAGGAAATCAATGGCAAAGCACTTAGCACATGCCTTGTATGGAGGTATGCATGAGAGCTTTTTATGCCAAACGTTTGATGCATGTAATAGACACTCATTAAGTAGTTATCAACTTGAACTATAGAGCCACAGTCTTGAATTCAGCCTCCTTACAGTGTTGGTACCTGGTGATACCTTTTGTGAAGCATCTGTTTCAGTGGTTCTAAAAGTGTGGTCCTAGATATTTGTTGAGACTGCAAATTCCCAGGCCCCACCCAGACTCAGAAAATCTGAGTGTAGAGCCCACAAATTGTGGTTCATAAGAATCCCCAGGTGAAATAAGTAGATAGATAGATAGATAGATAGATAGATAGATAGATAGATAAAAGAATCCCCAGGTAGCATGCTCAAGTTGGAGAGCTACCCATTATTCTATACTCTAATAAAAAAACACAGAATAGTGAGTTGTTTTTATAAGTGCAAAATCTCACTTTTGTACTTATAAAGTTTTTTAAATCTTTTAAAATCATAAAGCAAGGCTGCAGTTAGTGGGACGTGTCACCAGTTTAAGAAAAAATCAATTCCTTGGAAGTCTTTTGAGATAATGGGCTTCAGCCTAATGCTTGCCAATCTAATTGTGCTCACTGCAGTGGTTGGCTGGATCATTGGCATAAGTACATTAAATACTTGCTCTTGCAAATAGAAACCCACTCACCTTTCCTCCAACTGACTCAGATGCCATGTCAATCAACTGGATGAAGTCCGGAAACCTAGGAGGTTTCCTTTCCTTTGGACAGTCAGCCATACTTCCTCACTACAAGGAAAGCACATTCGGGTCAACCTTCATAGGTAAAGGGTGAGAGTGACAGCATGGGCAGGGGGTGCATGACTGGGTGAGGCCCTCTTCCAATCCCAGACAGCTAAGGGGTTGAGAAATTCAAAGATCAAACAAAACATACATATTTTCAAGTGGATGGGACAAGTGCTCTTCCACTCCATGGTGAATTAAAATTTGAATTTGCATGAACATGTGGAAACAGGAGAAGAAATTGGAACATGGTTTACTTCTTAAGTACTTAAGAATAACTTATAACTAAATAATTTTAAAAGAATAATTTGCTTTTATACACTGAGCAACAGTGACAGGCAAGGCTGTGAGTGGAGCTATGGAGGAAAATGCATGGCCAGCCTTCCAGGAGCTCACTGCCTGGAAGAGAACAGACCAATTCACACACAATTCTGCTGGGGAGCACTCAGGAACAATCATACATTGAGTCAGAAAGATTTCTCCATTACAATCACTCAAAAAAAAATTCACTGCCATCAAATCAAGGTTGACTCATGACAACCATATAGGACAGAGTAGAACTGCCCCCGTGGGTTTTCAAGACCGTAACTCTTTACAAGAAAGCCTTGTCTTTCTCATGATATAATCACTAGTTGAGAAGACAGGGACTCCGAGAAATGGGGAAAGCCACCAAGGGGGGGCCATGATTTTCTGGAAAAGTCAAGTTTGACCCAATGTCTCCCACTCCTAAGCTATTGGATGCCTTTTGTTTCTACTTTTTTCCCCTCTAACCCTCACTGTGAAAGCATAAAACGACATAAAAGTTAACACCGTATAAAGAACAATTCTTTTTTTTTAAATAAATCATATTATTTGGTGGCCTTTACAGCTAGTTTTTTAAATCATTTTATTGGGGGCTCATACAACTCTTATCACAATCCATACACACATCAATTGTAAAAAGCACATTTGCACATTCATTGACCTCATCAGGCTTTTACAGCTCTTATAAAAATCCATGAACCAATTATTTTGAGCATATTCATACATATGTAACCATCATCATGTTCAAAACAGTTTTAAAGAACAATTCTAATTTACAAAAAAATAAATACAAATGACCAACAAACTAACTCTCCCTTGAAGTAACAGAAACACACATACACTTAATCAAAAAAATGCTACTTTTCTCATAAAATGAACATTTAAGAAAAAAGTAAACAGACCTTCCCATACTCTGCTGTCATGTTTTAATCCAGAGAGTGTATGATAATATATATCAAAAACCTTTTTAATGTTATGTCATTGATTTAAAAGCTTCTACATATCTGTAATAAGGAAAAATCAAAGGCACACAAAAGGATGTATGTATAAAGATATTCATCACAATATTTATAATTTTCTTTAAAAATGAAAGCAAACTAATTTGGACTTATTAAGTCGGTTACTATAAAATAAAATACAGTGCATATAACGAAAATCATGTTTCAAAAAGTACTTGGTTGCATAGGAATATATTTATATAAAGTAATCAGTAGAAAAGTCTATCTATGCACTTTGGTGTACTAATAATTCAATTGTAAATTAGTATGTCCCTTTACTGTGCTGAGGTCCCTGGGTGGAATAAATAGTTCATCTAGGCAGCTAATCTGAAGGTTGGTGGTTCAAATCCAAACAGTGGCATTCACAGTAGCACTGGTGGGCCTGGAAATCTACTGCATAAAGACTATAGTCAAGAAAACCCTATGGGAAAGTTGAATTAGAATTAACTGGGTCGCGACAGATTGTAAGTACTAATCGAAGCACTGGATTATATTGATGACCAAACGGGTCCTGAATGGTACAAAGAGCTAAAAGGTTGGCAGTCCAAACCCACATGGTATTCCCTGGGAGAAAGATGTTGTGATCTCTTGCCATAAAACCTTGGGAATCCTACCAGGAACTAGTACTGTCCTATAGAATCCCTATGAGTCAGAATCAGTGCAATGGGCATTGGAGTCTATAACAGAAGCTTAGGTCATTCTTGGGGTGGGGGTTGGGGTAAGAAAGTCTTCCTTGAAAAATAGACACTAAAAGAGCATCTAAAACATGAGTAGGAGCCTGCAGGGTAAGGAGATGAGAGGTGGGGATAAAGAAAATAATGTGGATGAGTTTTCCAATGAAAGAAACCACATGTGCTAAGGTTGAGTCAAGAGGAGACCCTATAAAACGTGGTAAAGTGTTAGAGAATATTACAGGAAAATAAAATGAATGGGGGAGGAGGGAAGGAGCAATTAATTCAAGATCTAAAGGTATTATATAGTCTTTGAGGATTCCACATGACAGAGGGAGCGTGGTTTAGCTGCTTTTTTGAAACATTTTTATGGCTATAAAATTGACCTCTAGGGGAAAAGTTGGCTGCGAAGTGTCATGAGAAGAAAGAGGCAGGGATGGCTCCTTTCTTCTAATTGAGTAACTAGAGGCCAGCTGCCTCATTCGTTTATCAGAGGTAAATGAATACACGAGTCTGAGATAAAGAACTTTAGTTTCACTTTGAGACATGTGTGTTTAAGACATTTTCAACATGCAATAGGAGATGCTGGAGGGGGGGGGGCAGTAAAACGTATAAATGTATATCAGGGAGGAGTCTGACCTGAAAATATAACTTTAGAAATTGTCAGCATGTTAAATGATGATACCGTAAATGTCACTCGGCGTTTTCAATGACAGAACTTAGAGAAAAAAGGGGGAAAGGGCCTTGATAGTGCATGGAATTCGATGCAGTTCAATTCAGCAAGTATTCACTGAGCACCTGTTACATCACAGAGACTGTTTTCGACACTTGGGATATACCCGTAATCAAAAGATGAAGAACTCGGCCTTCATTGAACGTACTTGAGAACGGAGACAGGGTAAGGCGGAGGAGGAGACAATAAACAAATATGACCATTACTTTACTCCATTGGATGGGAATAAGTGCTGGAGGGAACAACGGAGAATGATCATGAGAGGAAAGATGGTGTTTGAATTGAATAAGATTTGAGCTCATTGAGGTGACATGTGGTAAGAGATTCAAAGGAGGTGAGGAAACCATGCAGAGAAACAGGTTAGGGGGATTGGTACCCAGTGCATTTGAAAGTAGTAAAAAGGTCAGTGTGACTGGGGCTGAGTAGGTAGAGTGAGAGAAAGAGGAAGTAATCGAGAGAAGTTAACAGGAAGCCAGATTTGTTGCTTTCACCCCAGGGCTTCAAAACAGTTCAAATTGCTTCAGTCATGGCCAATAAAGCAAAACTGGAACAGAATTGAAATTTTAAAATTCAATTCCTTTTCAGATACCTGATACATGACATAGGATTACTGCCAAAGCTGTGCGGAACCACATACACTCAAAGTGGCCGCTGCTATCTTGAAGCCCGGCGTGCTTTCAACTCTTCTGATCAAGAGATTTGTCTACTATGCAACTCACACACTGACCTTGTTTTCTAAGTAGGAGGTTATGTTTCTAGCAGAGTTGGGACCAGTAATGTTTCCCATTCTCATTAGCCTTCTAATTCACCCACATTTTCAAAAGTCCATCCTGCTCCAATATCGCTTCACCAGTCAATGGCCCTACACAGAGGTCTCTGCATCGATCTGATGGAAAGCTGTTGTTCTTTTTGTCAGTGCTCTATTTTAGAAACCAATATATTATTTTGTAATGATAACTTTTATATCAACACATCATGGAAAATATCAAATTTTAAAATGTTCCTTAAAGACCAAACACAAGCTGGGTCAAAAAGAGAAAAAATGGCCTGGTATATAATATAAAGATAGACTAGAAGCAGATGCCCTTTTAACGACTGGAAAAACTGGATATCAATCTTCAGAAGAATGAAGTAAGAACCTTACTTCCATACACAAAAACAAATTCAAGGTGGATCACCGACCTCGAAGTAAAACCCAAACTATCAGAATCATCAATGAGAAAAGTGGGACAAAGCTAAGAACCTTAGCACAGGGACTACATGGGCTATCAAAAGTACAGAAGGATATACAACCACAGGAAGACAAAATAGATGAGTGGAACACACTACAGGTAAAAAACACTGGGGCACATTGAAAGACTTCAAGAGGGTAAAAAGATAGCCTGCAGACTGAGAAAAGATATTTATTAAGGACATCAGACAAAAGTCTTATTATATTCTACAATCTCACAACAAGAAAAAATGAATACCCCACTGAGGAGGTGGGAAAAGAGATGGCAGAAGTTTCACAAAGGAGGAAACCCGAATGGCCTATAAACAAATGAGAAAATGTTCTTGATCATTAGCCATCCAGTTAATGCAAATCAAAACAACTATGAGATACTAACACCCACAAGGATAGCCCATTTCAAAAAATCAGAAAGCAACAAATGTTTGAAAGGGGGAGGAGGGGGAAGATAGGAACTCTCATTCACTGCTGGTGGTCTTGTAAATATGTACAGCCACTATAGAAAGGGATTTGGTGAAATAATACTTTAGGATGGCGACGGAGTGACACACACCAGAGGGACTCCGCAGAATCCAGCCCAGGAGAGTTGCTCAGAGTGAAATTCAACGCCACTGGATCGCAGGAGGTGCATCATAAAGATAAGTAGGCACAGATCCACGGGGTTTTGAGGGGCTAGGGGCTTTTGGCTTACCTCAGTGGAAGCCGGCTGGGGCTCCACCCTAGTCCAGTTGCCGGGACCATTTGGAGCCTGTAGCAGGGCTTGGTCTCAGCACAGCCACAGTTTTTCCCTATCTGCCTCAGGGCAGGAACAGGACTCTTGCGGCTCCACCGGCAGGGATCGGGGTTCATCTACATTGTTGCTTCTGTTTGCGTCTCTGCTTTATATTCCCACACAGCCTTGGAGGGCTGCGCAGGGGCTTTTTCAAGGCACAGCCGCAGCCGCAGCCACGCCGCGTGGTCTGAGCAGGGAATAAACCCAAACCCCCACAGCTTCATAGGCAGGGATCAAGCTTCAGCTACACGGCGGCGTCTGTTAACATCTCTGCTCTCTGTCCCCCCTCTCTGCTCTCTGGGGGCGGCTCAGCAGTTTTCTTGCGACCCTTCTTGGGGCTCAGCTGCGAACTACCGCTGGGGCTTGGGGCAGGGAGTAAGCCCTTGTAGATCCACAGGCAGGGAGTGGGACTCAGCTACATAGTTTCTTTTGCTTCCCTCGCTTCCCTGTACCCCTGCACAGTCTAGTCTCACTTTTTGATTTTTCTCACCCCCCTTGTTCCTGCCCTGCTCTCTCACACTCCATTGCGGACTTACCGGGCACTCCCATTGCCCTAGGGCATTTGCGCCTGGGTCACACCCAGCTAGGTGAGCTCCACCCTGCATAGATAGCCCAAGGCTAGGGTAAGGCCTGCTTGCTCTCCAGGGGATACTCCTCAGACTTCTAACCAGGGAGTTCCTGCCTGTGTACCTGGGGACATAAGGCAGCTCAGCCAACACTTATCAATATTCAAACCAATAGCGGGAACTTCAGCCCAGCCTCTGCAACACTGGTGCAGGCAGTTGATCTGCCATCTGGGGCACTCCCCTAATAGGGAAGCCACAGGAAGATAAAGTGGTAGGTTAATCCCATAGCAAAATCAGCTGTAGGCAGATCGAAGAAGAATTCCTATAAGTCTTCCAGGGAGAGACTAGAAAATGGCACCTGGTCCCTCAAAAACAACTCAACGCAAACAGCCATCACCCCCAATGACCTCAACGAAAAAACAAGAGAAACAAAAGGCAAAGGAAGATGTCCTGAACATAACAACATACATAGAAGAAGCAGACATTGAGATGCCATACAAAGAAGCTCTCAGAATGGTGCTTGGAGCGATGCAGAATATGAGGGAAACACTACAGAAAAAGGATGAAATGATAGAGGATATAAAAGACACATACCAAAGGAAAATACAGGAGCTTGAGGAGCAGGTAACGAAACACAATAGCAGAATCATGTTCCTTGAGAATCGATTGGAGGAATCAGAGAACCGCATCAGTGGCGTGGAGGACAGCCAAGCAGACTTTAATAAACGTGAACAAAAATCTAATAAGAGCATCAGAGAAGCCGAAGAAAACCTAAGAGCTATGTCTGATGCTATGAAGCGGAACAACATTAGAATTATTGGCCTACCAGAGGAAGACACAACAAAGAAGTCATCTGCAACAATAGCGAGAGAATTCTTGGAGGAAAACTTCCCCAGCCTAATGAATGAAAACCAAGCAACCATCCAGGAGGCTGAAAGAACACCAGCACGACGGGACCCCAAGAAGAAATCACCAAGGCACATAATAGTTAAACTTTCAAACTTTGAGGAAAAGGAGAAAATCATGAGAGCAGCTAGGGAAAAGCAAGCAATCACATATAAAGGTTCCCACATAAGGATATGCTCAGACCTATCAGCAGAAACTATGAAAAAAAGGAGAGAGTGGAGTAACATATTCCAAAAATTGAAAGAAAACAACGCAAATCCAAGAATACTCTACCCAGCCAAATTATCGATCAAGATCGATGGAGAAGTAAAAGTCTTCCCAGACAAGGAAAAACTCAAAAAATACGTTACAACAAACCCAGCATTACAAAAGATCCTCGCCGACTCAGTATGGGCAGAAGAACAACACTCACCAAGCACAAATAAGACACCAGCACATAGAACAACTTCACCCAGAGCACAACAAAGAGAAAACAGACCCCAAGATAGCAATGACTTAAGGATGGAAAGAAGTCAAGAATGATACACACACAAAACACACACTAATGAGAAAGGAAAGTAGGAAAACTCCCAACACAAAAAGTATAAAATGGCATCACAGAGTCCGCACATGGAGATAATAACCCTGAATATCAATGGCCTGAACTCAGGCATTAAAAGACTGAGACTTGCAGAATGGCTTAGAAAACACAACCCATCAATTTGCTGCCTACAGGAGACACACCTCAAGGCTACAGACAAAAATAGGCTGATAATCAAAGGCTGGAGAAGGACCTACCAAGCAAACAGCAACACAAAAAAAGCAGGGGTTGCAATCCTTATCTCGGATAAAATTGACCTCAAAGTGCAAACCATAAAAAGAGATAAGGAGGGACACTATATAATGCTCAAGGGAATGATAGACAATGAACCACTAAGCATTGTAAACATATATTCCCCGAATGAGAGACCAGCTCAATACGTGAACCAAACACTCCAAAAGATTAAGAAAGAAATCACAGACTCGACAATTATAGTGGGTGACTTCAACACACCACTCACTGAGAAAGATAGATCACAGGGAAAGAAACTCAACAAGGAGACTAGAGAGCTAAACTCCACAATTAGACAATTTGACCTAATAGATATTTACAGAGCTTTTCATCCAAATACAAAAAATTTCACATTCTTTTCAAGTCCTCATGGCACATATTCGAAGATAGACCACATGCTGGGGCATAAGGCAAATCTACATAAATTTAAGCACATTGAAATAATACAGACCTCTCTCTCTGACCACTGTGCCATAAGACTGGAAATCAACAAAAGGAAGACAAAGAAAATAAGAGCAAATAATTGGAGGATGAATAACTCTCTACTGCAAAAGGAGTGCATACTGGTGCAGATCCGAGACGAAATCAGGAAATTTCTCGAAACCAACGAAAATGAGCACACGACGTACCAAAACTTATGGGACACAGCAAAGGCAGTCATTAGAGGAAGGTTCATAGCAATACAAGCACACCTGAGAAAGGAAGAGAGACTCATGACGGATACGCTGACACAAAATTTACAAAAACTAGAGCTGAGTCAGCAGGACAACCCTACTAATAGCAAAAGAAAAGAAATTATAAAAATCAGGGCTGAGATTCAGGAGAGGGAAAATAAAAAAACTTTGGAAAAAATTAATATCGCTAAAAGTTGGTTCTTTGAAAAGATAAACAGGATCGATAGACCATTGGCAAACCTAACCAAAGAAAGGAGGGAACAAATCTCAATAGCAAGAATAAGGGATGAAAGAGGGGTCATTACAACAGACCCTAATGAAATCAAAAGGATAGTTACACAATACTATGAAGGATTGTACTCCAATGAATTCAACAATTTGGAAGACATGGACAAATTCCTGGAAAAACAATCCCTCCCTAGACTATCCTCGGTGGACATCAAAAATCTCAACAGACCCATCGCAATAGAAGAAATAGAAAAGGTTATCAAGGGATTACCAACAAAAAAATCCCCTGGACCAGATGGATACACTGGAGAATTCTACCAAGCATTCAGGGAAGAACTAATACCAATCCTACACAAACTTTTCCAGAACATAGAAAAAGATGGCAAACTCCCAAACTCCTTCTATGAAGCTAGTATAACTCTGATACCCAAACCGGGCAAGGATCCCACAAGAATCGAGAACTACAGACCGATATCCCTAATGAACATTGATGCAAAAATCCTTAACAAAATACTAGCCAACAGAATACAAAAGTATATAAAACAAATAATTCACCATGACCAAGTGGGATTCATACCAGGGATGCAGGGATGGTTCAACATACGAAAGACCATTAGTATTATTCGTCACATTGACATGAAAAAGTATAAGAATCACATGATAATATCAATAGACGCAGAAAAAGCATTCGACAACATCCAACACCAATTCCTGTTTAAGACACTAGCGAAGATAGGAATGGAAGGAAAGTTCCTCAAGACAATACAAGCTATATATGAAAAACCAACAGCCAAAGTGGTAGTTAATGGAGAAAAGACTAACACAATCCCACTGAAAAAGGGAACCAGACAAGGATGCCCCTTGTCTCCACTCCTATTTAATATCGTGCTGGAGGTTTTAGCTAACAGCATAAGGCAAAGAAGTGACATCAAAGGTATTCGTCTGGGGAAGGAAGAGGTGAAACTATCATTATTTGCAGATGATATGATTTTATATATGGAAAATCCCAAAAGTTCCACAAGGGGAGTACTGGAAGCAATAGAGGAGTTTGGCAGAGTGGCAGGATACAAGATCAACAAACAGAAGTCCATCGGACTGTTATACACATCAGATAAGACCACAGAAGAAGAGATCAAAAAGGTGGTACCCTTCACAATAGCCAAACACAAACTGAAATATCTAGGGATACACTTGACTGAAAAAACAAAAGATCTATATAGGGAAAACTATAGAACACTATTACAAGAAACCAAGAACGACCTCAACAAATGGAAGAATATTCCGTGCTCTTGGATTGGGAGACTTAATATAGTTAAGATGTCAGTTCTGCCAAAGGCACTATATAAGTTTAATGCTATCCCGATACAATTACCATCATCTTTCTTCAAAGAAATGGAAAAACTGATTACCAACTTCATATGGAGAGGGAAGAAGCCCAGAATTAGCAGAGAACTCCTCAAGAAGAAGGACACCGTGGGAGGGCTTGCTTTACCTGACTTTGGCACATACTATACAGCCACAGTTCTCAAAACTGCATGGTATTGGTACAATGACAGATACTCAGACCAATGGAAAAGAACTGAAAACCCAGAAATAAAAGCATCAGCATACACACAGCTGATCTTTGACAATGGCCCCAAAAAGATCAAATGGGAAGCAGATGCCCTCTTTAACAAGTGGTGCTGGAAAAAATGGATATCAACATGCAGAAAAATGAAGCAAGACCCTTATCTCACTCCATGCACAAGAATAAACTCAAGGTGGATCACAGACCTTGAAGTTAAACCCCAAACTATTAGGGCCATCAATGAGGGAATTGGGACCAACTTGAGAACTTTGGCGCAGGGAATACACAGGCTATCAGAAATAGGGAAGGACACAAACACAGAGGAGGCACAAATCGACAAATGGGATATACTGAAGATAAAACACTTGTGTACATCTAAAGAATTCACCAACAGAGTAATAAGAGAGTCCACAGACTGGGAAAACATCTTTAGCAATGACACATCAGACAAAGGCCTTATTACTAAAATCTACAGTACTCTGCTAGCTTCCAAAAAGAAAAAAACCAATAGCCCACTTGAAAGGTGGGCAAAGGACTTAAACAGAAGTTTCACAGGGGCAGAATTCCGAATGGCCAACAAACATATGAGAAAATGTTCCCGATCTTTAGCCATAAGATTAATGCAAATTAAAACAACAATGAGGTACCACCTGACACCCTCAAAGGTAGCCCAATTCAAAAAATCAGAAAGCAACAAGTGTTGGAGGGGCTGTGGGGAGACAGGAACTCTCATCCACTGCTGGTGGGACTGTAAGTACGTACAGCCACTATGGAAATCAATCTGGCGATACCTAAAACAGATGGAAATAGAGTTACCATATGACCCAGCAATCCCCCTACTGGGCATATACCCAGAAGAGGCAAGAAACAAACCAAGACCAGACATCTGTGCTCCAATGTTCATTGCGGCACAGTTCACAATTGCAAGGAGTTGGAAGCAACCCAAATTTCCATCAACTGACGATTGGATTAAAAAACTGTGGTATATACATACAATGGAATACTACGCATCACTAAAGAGCAGTGATGAACGTATGAGGCACATAGCGGCATGGGAAGAACTGGAGGAAATCATGCTAAGCGAGGTAAGTCAGGCACAAAAGGACAAGTACAACATGAGTCCGCTGAGGTAAGAATTAAAAAAAAATTTTTTTTTAAAAAGCAAAAGTGGCACAGGGAAAAAAGCTACTATATACAAACATTTTAGGAGTGAAGACGGGGTAGTATGAAAGAGACCAGACCAAAACCAGGGATGTACATGGTAGACAATGGTGGAGGAGGTGGGGAAAGGAAAACAAAAGGATAAATACAAGGAAGAAAAGGGTAGTGGGGTCATAGGGCATTAATCCACCCAAGGGGAGGGTATTGTTTATATCTCCACAGGGAAAGTGGGACCAGACTTCAACCCAGTGTCGCAAGGTGTGAACGCAATATCCCGGTGTGGAGGAGGGAACCGGTGGAGAGGTCTGGGAGGCTGGCCCCAGCACCATAAATTAAGTGGATTCCTGCCCCTCCCCCGAAAAAAATTTTTTCCAAAGGACGACATTGACTCTGCAGCTCTGGGAGATGGACATATTTGATCAGAGCACACAGGAGCAGATGAAGGGGCAGGAGGAGAGAGTGGAGCACAGCCTGGCCCACCAGGCCGTGATGATGATGTTCCTGAGTAGAGCAGCCAGTCCACAGAGAGAACAACATGGCTGGCCCCACTATGAGACATGATGCCCCTCAGTGACTAAGGGCGATACAGGGGACAGCACCGGAGACACAGTGTGGGAATTGCACCTGACCTGATCCCACCACACCGAGGCAAATCACTGGGGGAGTGCAGCGGAACAGCAAGGGAATGGAGTGGCAAGGTCCCCAGGGAATGCTGAAAGTGGACTTCGGGGCCAGGGCGTGGTGCCCCAACAGACTGGACTGGAAAACGCTCCTAAGGGCCAGCAAACGATCCCTGAACTAACTACAAGCTTTTCTCTTGTGAACTGTTTTATTCTGTTCTTTGTCAGTGGTTTGTTTTTGTTGTTTTGTTGTCTGGTTGTATACTGTTGCTTTGTTTTCCTCTGTCTAGTTTTCGTGCAAGTTAGTGACTCCACAGGTCTGTCTGAATAGGACAGGCTGGATGAACTATCTGGAGGAAAAACAACGGGACCGACAGTTTTGGGGGGACTTGGGGTGGGGGGGTGGGGGGGGTAAGGAAATGGTGTTAACAAACCCAGGGACAAGGGAAAAACATGGGACCCCAAATGGTAGAGAAGCGGGAGTGGCAGGCCTGCTGGGAAATGATCAAGGGTAAGGTTGCTTAGAGAAGAGGTATACTCTAGCCCAGGTGGCGATGAAGCATGGTAGTAGGGCAGGAGGAAAGTCAAGGGAGATGGAGGAAAGAGCTAGGAGTCAAAGGGCATTCATGGAGGTCTAGACAAAGACATGTACATGCAAATATATATAGGAGGATGGGGAAATAGATCTATGTGTCTATATTTATAGGTCAAGTATTAAGGTGGCGGAAGGACCTCGGGCCTCTACTCAAACACTCCCTCAATGCATGAATACCTTCTTTTATTAAATTGGAACTCTATGATGCTCACTCTCCCGACACAACGGCTGGAGCCAAAGTGTGTGAACAAGTAAATGTGGTGAAGAAAGCTGATGGTGCCCGGCTATCAAAAGAGATAGTGACTGGGGTCTTAAAGGCTTGAAGATAAACAAGCGGCCATCTAGCTCAGAAGCAACAAAGTCCACATGGAAGAACACACCAGCCTGAGTGAGCGAGTGGTCCCAAAGGGATCAGTTACCAGGCATCAAAGAACAAAAAATCATATCATTGACTGCACACCTCCATGATAGGATCGCTGAAGACAAATGGGTGCATAAGCAAATGTGGTGAAGAAAGCTGATGGTGCCCGGCTATCAAAAGAGATAGTGTCTGGGGTCTTAAAGGCTTGAAGGTGAACAAGCAGCCATCTAGCTCAGAAGCAAATAAGCCCACATGGAAGAAGCACACCGGCCAGTGCGATCACGAGGTGCCCAAGGGACCAGGTATAAGGCATCATGCAAAAAAAAAAAAAGATATAAGTGTGTGTATGTATGTGTATATATGCGTATATGTATATATGTATGTATATATATGTATATATATATCATATTAAATGAAGGGGGAAGTGCAGAGTGGAGACCCAAGGCCCAAGTGTCGACCAATGGAGATCCCCTCATAGAGGGGTTTAGGAGAGGAGATGGGTTAATTAGGGTGTGAGGTAGTATCGATGAAGAACACAGCTTTCCCCCGGATCCTGGATGCTTCCTCCCCCCAACTACCATGATCCGAATTCTACCTTGCAGGGCTGGATAGGACAGAGGCTGTACACTGGTGCATATGAGGGTTGGAGGTACAGGGAATCCAGGGTGGATGATACCTTCAGGACCAAGGGTGTGAGGGACGATGCTGGGAGAGTGGAGGGTGAGTGGGTTGGAAAGGGGGAACTGATTATAAGGATCCACATGTGACCTCTTCCCTGGGAGAGGGACAGCAGAGAAGGGGGGAAGGGAGACTCTGGATAGGGCAAGATATGACAAAACAACGATGTATAAATTACCAAGGGCATATGAGGGAGGGGGGAAGGGGGAGGGAGGAGGGGAAAAAAAAGAGGACCTGATGCAAGGGGCTTGGGTGGAGAGCAAATGCCTTGAGAATGATTGGGGCAGGGAATGTATGGATGTGCTTTATACAATTGATGTATGTATATGTATGGATTGTGGTAAGAGTTGTATGAGTCCCTAATAAAATGTAAAAGAAGAAAAGAGAAAAAAATGATTAGGGCAAAGACTGTACAGATGTGCTTTATACAATTGATGTATGTATATATATGAACTGTGAAAAGAATTGTATGAGCCCCAATAAATTGTTAAAATTAAAAAAAAAAAAAAGAAATAATACTTTAGTTGCCTGCTTAAAAAAAAAAAAGAAAGGGATTTGGTGATATCTAAAACTTACGGAAATCAAGTTGGGGAGAGAAAAATGATGGCAATGGGGGGAGGGGGGTTCAGAGCACTAACCCACCCCAGGGGAGGGTATTGCTTATATATCTCCACAGGAAAGGGAGAGTGAGAGCAGACGTCCTTCCAGTGTGCCAGTCCTTGAGGATAATGTTCCTGCTCAGAGCACCTCATTCCCAGAGATGACTGCAGACTCAATTGGAGACCTGATGTCCTCTCCCTCCTTAGGTGGCAGTGCTACAGAGGAGAGCTATGAGGATACAACTAGGAGAGAGTGGCAAGTCTGACCAGGCCACATGAGGGCAAACAAGAGAGGAATGCAGCAGACCAGTGAGGGGAATGAAGCCACAAAGTCCCAAGGAATCCCAATGGTAGACTTCTGGCTGAGGGAGCAGCTCTGGCACCTCAGTGAACTGGCCGGGGGTTACTCACCAGGGGGCTATGCCGAAAGTTTAAAGTGTAAGGGGAGGGGCACTAGACCACCCCATCCCCGACTGCAGGAATAGCAATGGGGACTTTTAGGATGCACCTTTGGGACACAAATGTGGCAGACTAAAAGGGTGTGTGCTCTTAGTTAAGCAGGTCCTGGTATATGGAACTGGAGAGAAAGGGGACTGGGCTGATGGATTATAACATGTGCTTTTTGCTATTTAACAGATGTTCATCTATTCTGTGTCAAGATCCCTGTTAGACCTGGGCTATTTGTATTCTCTCTCTCTCTCTCTCTCTCTCTCTCTCTCTCTCTCTCCCTCCCTCCCTCCCCGTGTGTGTGTGTGTGTGTGTGTGTGTGTGTGTGTGTATGTGTGTGTTTATCTATACAAGATAGGCAGGATAAGCTATCTCATATAAACAGCAACAGAACTGAAGGTGCGGCAGCTGGAGTGGGAGTGGGGCGGTGGGAGGGTGCATGGGAAAGGGGCCAGGAAGGGAGCAGTGAGCCAAAAATGATGGGGACAGGGAAATAGTAAGTGTACTAAAATTGATGGCAAGGAGGATGTAGCTTTTCTAGTCACGTTGGTCAATTGAATTGTGTCTGAAAGGAATTGCTGAGAATTGAATGACAGATAGACATAGTAGTTGGCAAGAAAAAAAGTATATACCGTATATACTCGTGTATAAGCCAAGTTTTTCAGCACATTTTTAATGCAGTTTTGTGGTAAAATTAGGTGCCTCGGCTGATGTTCAGTTTGTCTTATACTCAACTATATACAGTATATAGGCATACATATAGATATGTATATAAATATATAAGTATAAGCGTATATATTTATATATGTAAATGCAATAAGGAAGCAGATGGTCTTTGGGCCTCAACTTAAATCTTACCTAAGTACAAGAACGGTTTGTTCTAATCATGTGGCATCGTATGATACTCACCTTCCTGACACAATTGCTGATGACAAAATGAGTGAATAAGCAAATGTGGTTAAGAAAGCTGATGGTGCCTAGCTATTAAAAGATATAGCATCTGGGGTGTTATAGGCTTGTGGTTAAACAAGCAGCCATCTAGCATAGAAGTAACAAAGTCCACATGGAAAAAGTACACCAACCTGTGTGCTTATGAAGTGTCAATGGGAAGAAGTCTGAGAAGTTCAAAAACAAGCAACCCAATTGATGTGCAGGGGCGGGGATATAGTGGAGACCCAAAACTCACCTGCAAGTTAATTGGACAGTCCCTCTCAGAAGAGCCACCTGGAAGGGATGATAAATCTGGGGTATGGTATAGCACTGATGAACCACACAACTATCCTCTAGTTCTCTAATGCCCCCCTTACTATTATGGTTTTTAGTTGTTTTACCTCTTTAATCATGTTATATTTGTATTTGTTCATTTATATAATTAAGATTGGTTTTTTTTAAAATAAAGATTGTTTGATTCATGTAAGCCAAGCTAGATAACCTTGGGGGGAGAGAGCTGATAGTACTGATTACTATATAACCCCACTTAAGGGGAGCGAACAACAGAATTTTATGAGAATGGATATATTGGATGGTGTAAAATATAGCAACAAATAAAATAAGAGTTCCTGGCCTATAGGGTTGGGGAGGGAGGGGATTAAGGGGAGCTGATATGAAGGAGTTCAAGAAGAAAGAAAATGTTTTGAAATTGATTGTGGTAGCAATTGCACAAAAATGCTTGATGTGTTTGAACTATGGAATGAGTATGATATCTGTAAGTGCTCCCGATTAAATGATTCTTAAAGGCTGTGCCACCCCAAATCCTCTTGTTCTACACCCACACTTCCATCTTTAGCGCCATTCTTGGGGCAGAGGGGATGTACCAGTAAACTAGCTCTCATATCTAGTGCCCTTGCCAATTATATATCTCTTGGTTGCTAGGAATCTGAGGAGCACTAGTGGGGTATTGGATTACGGACTGCTAGATGCAAAGTCAGCAGTTCAAAACCACTAGCTGTTCTGTGGGAGGAAGATGAGTCTTCCTTCTCCAACAAACGTTCACAGTCTCAGAAACCCACAGGGGCAGTTCTACTCTGTCATCCAGGGTTGGTAAGAGTTGGAAGTGAATCAATGTAAAGGATTAGGGTTTTCTTAGTAATTTGTCATCTGCTTACACACAGTGGGCTTACCTTCCAGTTTTCCCAAAGCAATAAGTTTCACCTGTTATCCCAATGAAAGTATTAATAAAGCTCCTTCACTCGCAAAACCATTGCAGTTTGGAAAATTAATTCTATGATCTCCATACTTAGACATCAATGTATTGGGTCCTCTCTTGTTGTGTGACAAACACATAATGTAGGATCAAGCCTGGAAGACGGGGGACCTCACCATTATGGGGCTTCTTTGGCAGGCGTACCACCCAATAAGTATATTGGGGCAGTTGTTCACAGTCCTTTCTCCTATCCAAAATGGAGCTGTGACAAGCTCTCTGGTTTTCCAAAGTGGTAAATGACAGTCTACTTCAATAAACAGAAGAAGAAAGCTGGGAAAAACCCATCCACTTCTCCTCCATCAGCGTTCCCTTGTTTCATACCAAATGCCGAGAAGCCCCATTTGCAGAGGTACCCCAAGGCAGCTGCAGGAGGTGTGGACTGCACTAGATGACACAGTCAGAAAAAGGGGTGCCTATGACATTTTGTGCATGGTTTCATCAGAAAATTATTATATTTTCTAAAAATATCCCCGTAGTTAGTTATAACAAGAAAAATTTTCAAATACCTAGCTTAAGTATACTAATATACTTAGAAGAATAAAACTGTGTTACTTAATTTATTTCTAGTGTGTGCCAGTCATACTCAATTTCCATGACACTCGGAATCACACAGTGCAAATACACACAGTTTTTTATATAGTCTCTGAAGATATAGGCTATCCTGGTGTTTTATCCACAATATTGTGGTAATTAGGGTTTGTGTACCAGTGCCGATACTTTTTAGACAATAAAGTGGTATCTAAAGGAAAAAATACTCTACACTCCAAACTCATGGCCATCAAGTAGATTCTGACACACAGACGACCTATAAGACTATAACACAGAGTAGAATTGCCTCCTGTGAGTTTCTAAGACTGTAGCTCTACATGAGTATAAAGCCTCCTCTTTCCTCTGTGGAGTGGCTAGTGGTTTCAAACTGTTGACCTTGCTGTTAGCAATCCAAAGCATAACCACCATGCAACCAAGGAAAAGGAGGAGAAAAATAAAAAAGGTTCTATTCAATTACTAATTAATGTTGTATTCAATGTAGAAAGAGACTTGCTACGTTTATTATTAGTTTAGGCAGTTTACTTTATCAAATATTACTTATGTGATAACGATATTTAGCACATATTATTCTGTGGTTAAAACTGACAACTAAAGTAATATGGATTCTGTACAGTCTAGTATGGGAGGATGGTCATGGGGGCTGAGGGGGCTGAGTCAGAAAATTAGTTACTGTACCAGATGACACCAATCCTAGTAAGACCACTGCCCTATTTTATTTTTTAATATCACTTTCCGAATAAGGGCTCTACTTGATCAGACTGTCTCTGGAGTGTGAATTCAATGGTGGCAACATCAGACCTAGAAAATGAAACAAATGAAATCTGGAAACATATTTGGTAAAAGGCAAAAGATTTATATGATTTGAAGAGAACCAGAGTATATGGAAACATATTTGGGATAAGATTTTGGACCATATACCTCAAGCCATCCTAAGCAGGATGCTCCACCCTTGCACACCTGAAATTTATGTAAAGAAAAATTGTTGCTGCTCCCCTTATTGGTTGTGAGAGCTTTATCTATTCTGGATTCCCTGTGTTGTGAGCTCTTTTTATTTCCTTTAATAATTAAATCATTTTATTGGGGCTTATACAACTCTTATCACAATCCACACATATATCCATTGTGTCAGGTATTTTTGTACATTTGTTTCCCTCATCATTGTCAAAACATTTGCTTTCTACTTGAGCCCTTGGTATCAGCTCCTCATTTTTCCCCTCCCTCCCACTCCACCTCCCTCATGAACCCTTGATAATTTATAAATTATTGTTATTTTGTCTTATCTTACATCCTCCTACTTCTTCTTTCACCCAATTCTCCGCTGTCCATCCCCCAGGGAGGAGGTTATATATAGATCCTTGTATGCTATTCTCCCTTTCTTCCTCAACTTCCCTCCACCCTCCAAGTATCGCCACTCTCACTACTGGTCCTGAGAGGTTCATCTGTTCTGGATTCCCTGTGTTTCCAGTCCCTATCTGTACCAGTGTGAATCCTCCAGTCCAGCCAGATTTGTAAGTTAGAATTAGGATCATGATAGTGGCGTGGAAGGAGCATTCAAGAACTAGAGGAAAGTTGTGTGTTTCATCATTACTACACTGCATCCTGACTGGTTCATCTCCTCCCCATGATCCTTCTGCAAGGGGATGTCCAATTGCCCACAGATGGGCCCTGGGTCCCCAATCTGCACTCCCCCTCATTCACAATGCTATGACTTTTTTGGTCTTTGATGCCTGATACCTGATCCCTTGGACACCTGTGATCTCGCAGGCTGGTGTGCTTCTTCCATGTGGGCTTTGTTGTTTCTCAGTTAGATGGTCGCTTATTTATCTTCAAGCCTATAAGACACCAGACTCTCTATCTTTTGATAACCAGGCACCATCAGCTTTCTTCATCACATTTGCTTATGCACCCACTTTGTCTTCAGTGATCTTGTCAGGACAGGCTGGTGTGCTTCTTCCATGTGGGTTTTGTCAGGACAGGCCTTTAAGACTTCAGATGCTATATCTTTTGATAGCCAGACACCATCAACTTTCTTTACCACATTTGCTTGTTGTTGTGAGCACTTATCTGTAGCAGTATACATGCTCTGGTCTAGCCAGATTTATAAGATAGAATTGTGGTCATGTATTGCAGGGGAGGGGAGGAAGCATTAAAGAACTGGAGGAAGATTGTGTGTTTCATTGGTGCTATACTGCACCCTGACTGGCTCTTCTCTTTCTTGTGGCCCTTCTGACAGGGGGTGTCCAATTGAGTACTTATAGGCTTTGGTTCTCCACTCTGCCCTTCCTCTCATTCCCATTGATATTCTTTTTGCTTGTTTGTTTTATTTTGGGTCTATGATGACTGATACCTGATCCCATCGACACCTCATGATCAATAAGTGGAGGAGTGAGATTAGGAGGGTAAGGGTAGAGGGGTAGAGTAAGAAGGAACAGATCACAATGATCAACTTATGGCCCCCATCCCAAGGGGACGGATAGCAGAAAAGTGGGTGAAATGAGACAGCAGTCGGAATAAGACATGAAAAAAAAAGAAAACAGAATAATTTACAAATTATCAAGGGGCATGAGGAGGGAAGGTGTGTGGGGAAGGGGGTGGGGAATGAGGAGCTGATGCCAGGGGGCCAAGTAGACAGAAATGTTTTGAAAAAGATGATGACAACATATGTATAGATGTGCTTGACAAAATAGATATATGTATGGATTGTGGTAAGAGCTATAAGAGCCCCCAACAAAATAAAATATTTTTTCTAAAAATAAATTTTTTAATGATTCCTTTATCAATAAATGTGTTGAGATAGGGGTCACGTTTTGAGGTATATGTCAGATTCTAACTTCTTGTGAGGAAATGAAAGAGACAGTAAAATGTAATAGCTTCTAAGAACATCTTGGGAAGAATACTAGCAAAGATAATGAAGATGAACGAGAGATGCTGCACTATTTACCAAGCTTGCTCTCACTGTCCCTTTTGCTTCCCCAATTCTGGACCTACTTTTATTGAGATGGCTAAATAAAGCTTGCTAAAAGAAAACAGCAACCTTAGCACTTTGACATATTGTAGTGCATTCCTCCTAATCTCTGCCAGAGAGCCTTAGTGTTCAATGGATGTTAAAATGAGTTTGATGATTGACTGATTAACCGGCCAGTGGGCAAAAGAGTGGAGTGGATAGATGGATCAATTATGGGTGAGAAAGTCATTACTACACAGTATTCCTCCAGGGAAAGATACAGCAGGCATAACAGGAAAGAATTCTGAGAAAATGTTGTTGTTTAATTTGCCATTTCAAATAAATGTATTTTACTCACTCTCTGTGGAGCATTTGATATAATGGGCAGCTCATCAAATCCTTTCCTCTATAAAAATATTTCCTCGATTCCTCTCATCTACCTCTTCCTCTCCTTTAAACACAAACAGCAATAAGATAACCAATCACTAGTAGTCCTCAAAGAGGAAGGCACTCAACAAGATGGATTGACTCAGCGGCTGCAACAAGGGGCTCAGGGTGGGAAACATCAGGAGGATGGGCAGGGCCAGGCAGTATTTCATTCTGTTGTGCATATAGGTCACTATGGGTCAGAACCAACTCAATGACACCTAGAAACTATAGTCCTTCACATCCGAATCAAGAAATCGCTATTCTATATTCCCAGCAGATGATTACTTAGTTCTCTGAACTTTCTGCTATGAATACTTATGCTGTCCTATACATTGAAACTGCTCCCATCAAGGTTACATGTGTACATTTTTAAATTCAACAATAGATTCTGTCTCTTTTCATTCCCCTAGAACTACATTATTCTTCTGGATGACACTCATCCTACTTCAAGAGTAGCGTTTCTCATTTTCCTGTTCTGAAATATTCTAGGCTCATCCTGGAGTCTCATCTCTCCCATGGGGTGTGGAGGCACATCTAATTTCATGGCTCATAGCTCATCCCCTGATATATATATGTATATACACACACACACACTCCAAATTGATGGCCATTGAGTCAGTTCCAACTCATAACGATGTGACAAGACAGAAGACAACTGGGTCTGTGGGTTTCTAAGACTGTGAAAGCCTCATCTTTGCCCTACCTAATATGGATCTATACTAATATAGCTCCTGCCTGGACCACTCTCTTCAGCAACAGACTTGAGTTTCCACCTACCAAGCCAATGTAAAAGACGCCAAACTAAACTCCTGTCCCTACTAAATCAACTCCACCCTCAGTGTTATTTGTCTTAGTCGCAACTCCATTCTCCCCATTTGTCAAGTCAAATACCTTGGAGTCTGCTTTCGTTTGTCTCCATTTTTTTTGTTATACCCCCATATGCAAACCAGATAAAAGGCATATTTCATATTGTGCTGCACTTTATTGGACTTCACAAATAATGTGATTGTAACAAATTAAAGGTTGGGGAGTTCTTCATCTAGCAAGCCTGTCAACACCTTTTTAAAAGCATGGGCTCATTCCATGTCTCTGTGTCATGAAAGTCCTCACAAGATTTCAAACTCTTTTATCATGCTATTCCACACTGACAAGGCTGTAGTATAGTGCTGACATAACTTTTGTGTGAGAAAAAAAAACATTATGTGACCCACTTTATTGCAATATTTGGTTTATTGCTGTGGTCTGAAACCAATCCTGCAATATCTCAGTGGTTTACCTGTATTAAAATATTCCCAACTGATTTCACTATGTCCATCCTTGCCTTTCTATGGTCTATTCAAACATAAAACCCAGAGCAGCCTTTCCAAACCTGTAATCAGATTGCTAAAGCTCTATAATACTTTCCCTTTTTCTCAGAACAAAGCCTGGTATTTTTACAATGGGCACAATACTTTCCTCATCTGGGGATATTTCTTCTCTAAGCTCATTTTCTCCTACCCCCTCACCTAACTAGCCAAACTGGCCCCCTGCTCCTCCTTGAACATAGCAGACATGTTCCTGCTTCCAATGGTTTGCTGTGGTTGTTCCCTCTTGTGGAAATCCTGTTCTTCCCCCTCCCCCCAGCCCCTGATCTGCATGAACCATTCTCTCACTTCCCTTCACGTCTTTGCTTGGTGTTCACCTTCTCAACAAATCCTACCCCTACAATCCTATTTACAAAGTTAGAATCTACTTTTCACAGCATATAAACATAAAATTTGCTTATTTATAATATTTGTTGCTTGTGTTATTAGGCAAGGTTCTCTAGAGTAACCAAACCAGGACATTTAGATAGCTAGATAGCTAGATAGCTAGATAGCTAGATAGCTAGATAGCTAGATAGCTAGATAGCTAGATAGCTAGATAGCTAGATAGCTAGATAGCTAGATAGCTAGATAGCTAGATAGCTAGATAGCTAGATAGCTAGATAGCTAGATAGCTAGATAGATAGATAGATAGATAGATAGATAGATATATAGATAGATAGATAGATAGATTTATACAGCACAAAGGCTATAACAGCTAAGTAGTGCACACAGCAGTACAGAGGGCTCAATTCAACTCACTTCCATGGAACAATTAATATACTGGAAGTCCTTCAACTTATGAGGAAGCAGAGAGCTGAGTCTTCCCTCAGGCAATGCAGGCACTCTGCCCACAGGCAGCAAACAGTAGGGTGGATCACCAACCTTCAGCAACTCAGCTGCTTAGTGAAGCAGACCTAACAAGGGATATTGAACTCAAGCAATGCAAGAAAATAGGATCCACCAGCCTCAAGCTCTAGTGATGTACACACCAGCAACATGGTGAAGCAGGTCTCAAAGGAACCTCAAGCTCTAGCAACAGGATCCATGGTTTAGCTTGTCCTACGGGTAGTGTACCTCATTAAGTATTAAGGCAGAGAACTAGCTAAAACAGCAGCATGATGGCCCATTCACCAGAGAGCAAATGGCCTTTCCGGGCCATTTATATCTTTGCTTTCCAATCAAACTTGGACCTGATTAATTCCAGGTGTTCCTGTTGGCCAGATTGGCACAATAAACCTACTTATCACACCTGTCTTCCCTGACTAATCTGTTAGATTGATCGGTTAGAATCTGTCTTCTATAAGGTCAAGAGCTACATGTTTTGCTTACCAGTGTCTTCCCAAGGATTGGAACCTTGTCTAGCATGTATAAGGTGCTTAATAAATATTTGTTGAGTGAATAAGTGAATGTTTTCTCATTTGTTTCATGTTTTAAAATTCTGATTCCTAAATAGCCTAAATTCTTCCTGAAGGTGAAAAGATGCAGAAAAAAACATTTACTAGCATACACAGAAAGGTGTCCATATGTCATGCACAGTTCATATTTTTCTCGTGTCAATCCTCAGAATAAATAAAATTTTGGAATTATTCATGTATTACAAATGAAGAAAATGCCTCTTTGAGAGGTCAAATAAATTACCTAAACCATACACTAAGAAAAACACCATGTTTCCATGTGATGGAATATGATAATAATGATTTTGCTAAATATATAAGATCTATTAAAATTTGTGTTTATTCATTCAACAACCATTTTTAAAGTTCCTATTATGTTCAGACACTGTCTCCAGTATTGGGGATACACTTTCTATGCTGGGGTTCACAGTGTAGTAGATTCAGACATAGCAGGCCATGGTAACCCATTCTAGGAAACACAGTCAAATATGTCCTAGAGATGAGGGGCAAACTGCAGACAGACATCCTATCAACCTTTGGGGTTCATAAAGCTCTTTCTATTAGGGGACACCAGACTGAACTGTAGGCTAAGGGACAGTTAGCCGAAGAAGACAGTTTATGCAAAGACATGCTGCCATGGTGGGCTCAAGTACCCACAAGAATTGAGTAATGACCTTTATCTGGACCTGCACTGTTTAATACGGTAACCACTAGCATAAACAGAAGTTTAGACTTAAATTTTCATTAAAGTTAAATGATGCAAATGTGGTAGTTTAAAAAAAAACTAAAAATAGAACTAGCACATGTCCCAGCGAGTTCACTCCTAACTCAAAGGACTTCAAAGAAGAAGCCCAAACAGATACTTTACACTAAGGTTTATTCTAGTACTATACAGAAAGGTGGAACCAATATAAACTTCTGTTAATGGATGAATAAACAAAGTGTAGAAAATACATATAATGGAATACCACCCAGCCAGTAAAAGAAACAAAGTCTCCATTAATGCTACAAATTGATGAAACTTGAAGACATCATGCTGAGTGAAATAAGTCAATCACAAAAAGATATTTTATAAAATGACCCAAAAATACAAACGCACTGCCCTTGAGTCAATGATGACTCGGAGCAACTCTATAACACAAAGTAGAACTATCGCTGTGAATTTCTGAGACTATAACTCTTTATAGTAGTAGAAAATCCCACATTTCTGCAATTACGAAATGACAGTGGCAATTGTATAGAGACTAGGGTTTTTAGTGGTTTTCAGGAGCTACAGGGAGGAGGAAATGAGGAGAATTATGAGGAAAACTAAGATTTTATCTATGGTAGTGGAGAAATTACATTGGCTAAAGGTAGATGTGCAAAGTAATTACTGTCAACAATTTATACACCTGTAAAAATTGAATTGGCAAAAATGTCAAGATATAGTTAAAGCTACAATTAAAAAATGAAAGAGAGACATCAAGAGCAAGATGGTGGCCACAGCACAGACAGGAGGGACTCCACAGAAACCAGGACAGCAGGGCCACAGAGGTAGATATCCTACACTTCCAGAACACACGGTTCTCAACATAAAGATAAGTAGACAGAGATTTATTAAAATAAAAGAGTAGAAACACCTGACAATAAACTGCCCTTTGTCATCAGCCCACTGAGTGCAGATCCCCAGCACTCCCAACCTCCTTTCCCTGGTCCAGGAGCTAGCTAGAGTGAGGGACTGGCTGAATTGCAGAGACATAGCTCTCTGTGGCCAGCCGGGGGAGAATATAAGCACGACTAGGCATGGGTCTTGGCCCAAGTAAAGGAAGATCATGTCTGATACCTTCTGTGGTAGTTACATAACCTGGTGTCAATTTGAGGATTCAGAATGAAGGGGTGGAGTCTAGCCTGTCAATCAGGTAGTAGCTTGATGGCCTCATTTGGAGGCTTTAAGAAGATAAATAGCTCACTGGAGGTGGGGCACATGCTCTCTCACTGCGTCTTCACTGTGGAGAAGACACATGGAGAGAGGCTTATGGAGCCAGACGTCGGGGGCCGGAGAAGCCATGTGGAGAGCCCTGCCAGTGCTAAGATGCTAACACCACCACTGGATCCACAAGACTTCCCACCCACTGGCCTGCGATCTTCCTGCATTTGGTGTCACTGCATGTATTTCATGAGTCTGAAGAGAAATTAATAACTAGTATCAAGCATATGGACTAATTTCAGACTTACAAACTATCTGGGTTGGGCTGGAATGTTTTCTAAATATTCAACTGCTCTTGTATATAAAGCTCTTATACATGCATGAGTGTCTCTATGAATTTTTCTTCTCTAGTCCACCTGGACGGACACACCTTCATACCCTCATAGTCCTGCCTCCTGAATCGCAGGGGTAGCACAGCCTACTGAGTCTAATGAAGTAAACTCTACAGGGAAGCCTAGTGTGGGTATAAATAACTAACTCTCTGCACATGCCAGGGGAGCTCCAGCCCCATTCAGCAAAACTAATTCCCCATGCCCCCATCCCTGAGGTACAGCTCTGCAAGCACCCCCACCCACATCTTAAGGCATGGTCATTCATAGGTTGTTGTTTTTTTTTAACTTCTTTGGTTAGGAAAGAAACACACACCTGACCTATTAGCAATATATTAATATAACAATACAAGTAGAAACTGAAACTGCAGTTTTACAAAGTATAGGAAGGGAGTTTGAGCATGAGACAAAGACTCAAAGCCCCTGGACCTAGAAGTGGCTCCTGAATGACATACTGGTTAGATTATTGACCAGCTGTCCCACAACATCGGCCCCTGGTCAACACTTCAAGTCACTCAGATAAGCAACCTGCCCTCTAAGTAAGTTAATGCTTCATTCCTCCCTCCTAGAGTCCACTCCCCATCCCCACTTGGTCACCTCCATCCTCTGAAAAGACCAACCTCATCCTTCTGATCTCATCCACCAGAAGAATATTCCTTTAAGATAATTAATCTAAATCATAAAAATACAGGACTATCAGCCACACCAGACACCAATATCATTCCCCCAGCCTTACTCTCAACCCCACCCTGACATCCTAAACACCACCAAGTAGTAAAACAACTTACTACCAGATATCGTCCCCAACAGCTCAAAAAACCTCTGCTCCACACAGTCCTCATTAACTGCTAGCACAAGGTCTAGACACCAGCTGTTCTTTTCTTGGAACTGTTGTTGCAATTTTGACTAAGCAGCGTAGCCTAAAAGAAGTTCAAGAAATTCATCACATTCATGTTTGCCATTTCAGTTAGGAATAAACAAAGACAACCTCCACGAATCAAAATCTTGACTTCCCATGTTCTTTCCAGAAAACTCCTGAGTAAACAACATGGCTATAGACAGCCAATGGCTAGCCAAGGAAGAAAAACTACCATAAGGCAGCATTCAGTCAAGCCTCCACTCTCCATCTTCATGATCCATTTCTCTAGGACCCCATTCCCCAGGCACCATCAAGTGTTAGGCCAAGGTGACTAGAGAAAACAATCCAGTGACATTGACACTCATATCTGTGTAAAAAAGAACTTTATATCAAGAATTAATTACATATTAAGAAAACATCCCAGGCCTGTCCAACTCAAGCCCATATGTTCATTAGTAGTCCCGAAGACCCACTTCAGACTCACAGAGCCTCGTGCCAGGATGCAGACTGCAGGATGATCCGGCCAGGGCGTGAAAAGTTGTGTGGATCTGCAGTCAATGGAAACATAGCAGAGCTCCAGCAGCTCTCAGGGTATCCAGTAAGCAGGAAGGTCAAGTGAGATGGAGAGGAGAAGGTTCCCTTATGAGAAGGCCATACCCACAAGGAAGAGCCATCAGGCTGTGACCTGATTGACAGGTTGAATACTAACACAACACTTTTATATATCTTCAAGTTGACATGAAATTATGTAACTACCACAAAGGCCTTGTACCTGACCTAGTAGCCACAGTAGTCAAAACAGACTGGTATTGGTACAATGAGAGATATATAGACCAATGGATCAGAAGAGAAAACCCAGATAAACCGTATATACTCATGTATAAGCTGAGTTGTTCAGCACATTTTTATGTCGTTTTTGTGGTAAAATTAGGTGCCTCAGCTGATATTTGAGTCGGCTTATACTCGAGTATATATGGTAAATGCATCAGCATACAGGCAACTAATCTTCTAAAAAGGACCTAGAAATATCCAGTAGGACAAAAACAACCTCTTCAACACATGGTGTTAGACAAACTGGATTTCCATATGCAGAAGACTGAAACAAGACCCATATCCCTCCCCGTGGACAAAAACAAGCTCAAGATGGATCAAAGACCTAAATTTGAAACCCCAGAGCTATCACGATCATCAGTGAGAAAGCTGGACCAAACCTAAGGGACTTAGTGTAGGGTATACATAGACTACCAAGTATAATGAAGAAGGTACACACAGCAGAGGACAAGATAGATGACTAGGATATGCTGAAATTACATCATTTAAGAGTAAAATGAGAGCCCAAACACTGGGGGGGGGGGGAACTTTACCAAGTCAGACAATGGTCTAACTCCCAAAAGCTCCAGAACTCTACAACAGCTGAATGAAAAAATAACAAATGACTCAATTGAAAGTAGGGCAAAGCAATGAACAGACAGTTCACCAATGATAAAATGCAAATGGCTAACAAACATGAAAAAAATGCTCATGATCACTGGAAGATGCCAATTAAAACTACAATGAGATACCACCATACATTCACTATGCTAGCCCAATTCAAAAAAGCAGAAACAACAAATGCTGGAGAGACGGTGGAGAGACTGGAGCTCATATACACTGCTGGTGGACTTGTAAATGCACAACCACTGTGGAGAATGATAAAACCATACTTAAAGTAACTGAGAATTGAAATCCCATATGATCCAGCAATACCACTGTTAGGCCTAATCCCCAAAGAAATAAGAGATACAGCGAGAGTGGATGTATTCTCTCCCATGTTCATATCAGCACATTTCATAATAGCAAGAAACTAGAAGCAGCCCAAATGTCCAACAGTGGAAGAATGGTTAAAGAACCCATGGTACATACACATGGTGGAATACTATCCATCCCTAAAAAACAGTGATGAAAGCATGAAATACCACATGACATGGAGGGATCTGGAAACCATTATGCTGAGTGGAGTTAGTCAATCACAAAAGGACAAATAAGGTATGAGTCCGCTACTATGAGGAGAAACACCAATTAAACAAATCTTCCAGACTAATTCCCAAACAAAGGGATAGAATATCTGCCTACCAGCCATGCACCATACATCATACCCTATGTGAACTTCCTAATAATCACCTTGAAAGAGGAGACCTCACATTGGCTGGGGTCACTCCTTCCATAAGGGAGAAAGGAGAGAAGACCATTCACTTGATGCTATACAACATTGAGGCAGAGCTACAAAAGATCCACAGGCCCTCCCCAGGAGTGACAGAACCTTACTGGAAAATCAGGGAAGAGAATATCTACATTTCCGAGGTGCTGCTGACATTTCTGTTGCTGGGGGTAGTGAGTGAATGGGGAGAGACCACCTCTCATCCTGAGGGGATGCTAAACAATAATTGTAGGGAATGTTAGGGGAGAAGAAGCCGGTTCTATGTTCCTGGATAAGCAGTTTGAATATGTATCTACTCAACCCTCAGTGAACCATGCCATGGACCAAGCACTGTAATGACCTTAGATACTGGCCTTACAGGGAAGATTGCATCCCCCAAAGGCCACACCAGAAGGACCCAATGTGGAAGCCTGACTGAACAAACAGGGCCCTATCTCTAAATTATCTATACTCTGGGGTTAGGCCTGAAATGCTCTGATGAGAGGAATCCAAGGATGGCCATCCCAAGGCTGTGGGACTCCCTTGGGTGGGACCCCTGACTTAGTGGGTGTCCAATGAAAGGGGACTCAGAATCACCATCTATTTAGTACCTCGATGCTCCCCTCACATTAATATGGCAGGTTTTGATCTGATAAGCAAGGTTCTGAACTTGTAAGAAATGATAAAATATTCTCCCCTAGTACCAACCTCCATGCCCAGTGTAAACAGTGCTCAATCAATTAAGAAATCAATCTGTGTAAAGTGACAATTCATGGTTTGCAGCTTGAAGTGACTGACAGTGCATAAACTCCTCGTGTCAGCAGTGCCTTAATTTTATGCTTCTGGATAAGTTACTGATGCCATCAATGCAATCGCCTTATACCCCAGGGGGTGATGGACAATGTTTTTCCCTTTTTGTTCCTTTTGCTTTTTTTATTATTATTAGTGCAGGGGTGGTAGGGGCTTGTTATTCGTTTTTTTTTGTTAATTTTGGTTTGGGTTAACATGACCGTCAAAGTAAACCAGAGTTGTTCATAGCCCATGGATAAGCAGAAGGATTCTGGGCTCCCACATAATTGTAGGCCCAATCCAAGAACAGTCAGTTCTTATAACATGGCTCTGTTTGTTACTCACCTTTGTGAAGAAATTACTGAAGGTAAGGGTGCTACAGCAAAGTATGGTAAAGAAAGCAAATAGTGCCCATCCATCAATTGGAATAGTGTGTGGGGTCTTAAATACTTATATGCAAATAAGCAGCCATCTATGTGAGGCATCAGTGAAGTCCACATCGAAGAAGCACACCAGCCTATGTGATACAAAGATGATGATAACAAAATCCAAACACAATGAAAGGGAAAGTATCACAGTTCAATCTGTGGAGGACACTGGGAGTCCGAATTCTGTCTGCTGACTCTCTAGTCAGATTAAGTCTCTCACAGATCCCCTCTAGCCACAGGTGAGGGACTTGAAGAGCTTTCCTATCAGAGATGATTGTGAACTTGATTATGGTGGATTCAACCATGGCACAAGATGATACTTGGTCAGGTGACCTCCCCCATGACCCAATATGAATTGGTTCTAGGCTCAAATATTTCTCTATTGTCCCACAACAGAAATTTCTTCTCTGGCATTTGAAAAATTGGTGGTGGTTTTTATTTCTTACTCTTTGTTTTGATTTTCAGTTTTGTCTTCATATTCTTACTATTATTTTCTTCCCTCTGTTTAGTTTTGTGTTTGTTCTATGGGCTCTGTGGGTTTTCCTAGTTGAGGAAGCACATAAGGAGGGGACACATAGAGGCAATAATGGAAGAAGTGGTTGATCAGGAACGGGTTGGGGAGAGGCAGGACTGGGGAGTAAACACTGAGTGAGAGAGAGGAGAGAGAGATGTAGAAGTAAGTGTGATGATGTATATACAACTCTTTTTAAAAGCAATTTAACTATGAAAGCATATGTGATGTGAATAGCATATCAAGAAAACTAATTAAAATTAAAAACTTGCCCAATGGTTCCCATGGGTGAAAGAGGAAGAGGTTTTGCTTGGGGGGAAATGAGTTTATGCTAATGGTAGTGGAATAATTTGGAAAATAATATCAATAATGGTTGTACAACATGAAGAATATAATAAAGGTACTGAGTTTTACATGTAGAAATTTTTGAATTGGAAAATGTTTTGTTGTGTATATTTTGCCACAATTTTTTTAAATTGCATGAATAACAATAAGTACAAGGAAGAAGAAAATGTTCTAAAATTGACTGTAGTAATAAATGTGAAACTCTTTTGGATATGATTGAATGGTTGCATTTCATGATATGTGGATAAAGTGCCAATTAAACTTTTTTTCAAAGAAAATAATTCAATTAAAAGGTGGATGAACCCAGGAGGCGGCAATACAGAGGACAGCCCTGAAGATATAGCCCAGGGAGAGAGGTGAGTCTGTACAGACCACATGAGAGCAAACTAAGAGGGAGGGAGAGCGAAAAAGAGTAGATCGCATCATGGCCCACCCAGCCCCAGGACAACACCCTGCTCAGAATCGCCAATGCATTAGAGAGGACTGTAGGACCAGCTCCCCCACAAGACATGACATTCCCTCACTGAGCCATAACGTTATGGGGGACAGCACTGGAGACATTTGGGGGGAAGTGTGCCTGGTCTTCCCTATGCACAGTGGAGTGAAATACGAAAGGAGTACAACTGGGCAGCAAGGGGAGCAAAGTAACCAAGTCCCCAAGGAATCCTAAATATAGACTTCTGACTTGGGGGACAGAGCTTGGCACCTCATCAGAAAACAAAGATAAGGGTCAACAGACAGACCTGGAACTATCTATTGGTGGGTTTGTGTTTTTTTTTGGAGAGGGGGGGTTCCTCATTTTGGTTTTTCTTTGTGTGTATTTGTTTTATTATGTGTGGTTGTTTGTTTTGGTTTTCTTTTTCACTCACCCTGTGTCTATCGATATAAGTTAGGCAGAACAAATAATCCCCAGGATAAAACAACAGGACCAGCAGTTCCAAGAGGGACATAGGAGAGGAGGGGGTGGGGAGAGGTAGTACGGAGCCAACAAACTCAGGAATAAGGGAACAACAAGAGATCTAAAATTTATGGTGAGGAGGGCGTATAGTGCTGGGTGGGGTTTGAGCAAGAGTGATGTATACGAGAGAAAAGACTGAGAGTCAAATGGAGGGTGAGCATGGTAGTGGGACAGGAAGAAGGTGAAAGGAAATAGAGGAAAAAAGTAGTAGGGAAAAGATATATAGAGAGGTATAGCTATAGGTGTGTATATATGTCAATATACTAATTTATAATGAAAGGGATCGAGGTCAATGTGCATATATTGATTGATATGTTAAAGTATTAAGATAGCAGACAGACTTTGGGCCTCTACTCAAGGCTTACATTAAGACAAGGACACTTTGTTCTGGTAACCTGGCACTCTTTTATACTCACCTTCCCAATGTGATCGCTGAAGACAAAATGAGTGCATAAACAAATGTGGTGAAGAGAGTGGATGGTGCCTGGATATCAAAAGATAGAGCATCTGGGGTCTTAAAGGCTAGAAGTTAAACAAGCAGCCATCTAGCAGGGAAGCAATAAGTCCACATGGAAGAAGCGCACCAGCCTGTGTAATCATAAGATGTCCACAGGATCAGGCAATAGGTATCAAAAGATCCAAAACACATAACTATATTGACGCAAAAGACGGGGGTTGGAGTGGAGACCTGTGTTAGTCTGGGTAGACTAGAGAAACAAATTCATGGACACTCATTCGTATAAGAAGGAGTTGTATATAAAGAATAATTATACATTAGGAAAACATCCCAGACCAATACAGATCAAGTCCATAAGTCTGATATTAGCCCATATGTCCAATACCAATCTATAAAGTCCTCTTCAGACTCACAAAACACATGCAATGTCACTGAATGCAGGAAGATCACAGGTCAATGGTTGGGAGTCTTGTGGATCCAGGGGCGTTGTAAGCATCACAGCACTGCCAGGGGTCTCTCTATGTGATTCCTCCAGTTCATGGCACTAGCATAGTTCCACATGCTTTGTCAGCTGCAATGTCTCCCAGAGAGTGAGCAGAATGAGAGAGAGTGTCTCCCACCTCCAATGAGGAACACAAGAGTTCCCAGAATCCTAAGAAGAAGGCCATGGCCACAAAGAGGCCTCATTGGCTATGACCTGATTAGTGGGCTAGATCCACCCCTTCACTCTTAATCCTCTCAAATTGACAAACAATTATATAAATATCACAAGACCCAAAGCCCATCTGTAGATAATTGGATATAGCCCCATAGAAGTGGTATAAGGAAAGGATGATTCAACCAAGGTGTAGTATTGCACCTATGAATCACACATCATTCCTCTAGTTCCTGAATACTTCATCTCCATGGCCCCCAGCCCACCATTACCCAATTTTAATTTACAAATCTAGCTAGACCGGAGAACACCCATTGGTATAGATAAGAGCTCTCAATACAGGGAATTGAAGAAAGATAAAACCCTCAGGAACAATAATGGGAGTAGCAATATCACGAGGGTAGGGGCATGGTCAGGGAGGGAGAAGGGTAAGATAAAGGGAACCCATCATAAGATTGGATATATAGCGCCTCCATCCCCACCCCGAAAAGGGGACAAATAATGGAAATGTGAGTAAAGGAAGACAAAGGACTGTGTAAGATACAAAATATTATTAATAATATATAATTGATCCAGGATACAGGAGGGTAGAAGGATGGGTGAGGGAAGGGAAAAACAAGGAGCTTATATGATGGGCTCAAGTAGAAAATATTTTGGGTGGGTTGGAAAGGGGGAACTGATTACAAGGATCCACATGTGACCTCTTCCCTGGGAGAGGGACAGCAGAGAAGGGGGGAAGGGAGACTCCGGATAGGGCAAGATATGACAAAACAACGATGTATAAATTACCAAGGGCATATGAGGGAGGGGGGAATGGGGAGGGAGGAGGGGGAAAAAAAGAGGACCTGATGCAAGGGGCTTAAGTGGAGAGCAAATGCCTTGAGAATGATTGGGGCAGGGAATGTATGGATGTGCTTTATACAATTGATGTATGTATATGTATGGATTGTGGTAAGAGTTGTTTGAGTCCCTAATAAAATGTAAAAGAAGAAAAGAGAAAAAAAATGATTAGGGCAAAAAAAAAAAAAAGAAAGAAAATATTTTGGAACTGGTGATGGCCACATAGGTACAAACATGCTTGATACAACTGATGTATGGAATGTTATAAGAGCTGTAAGAGTCCCCAATAAAATGATTTTTAATTAAAATAAATAAAAGATGGATGAAGGACATGAATAGACAATTCAGAAGGATGACACTCGACTGGCTAACAAACAGATAAGGAAATGCTCATGATCACTAGCCAACTGGTAGATACAAATCAAAACAACAATGACACAGCACCTTATCCCCACAATGATAGCCCAATTTAAAAGAGAGAGAGAAAAATGCTGGAGAGGGTGTACAGAGATTGAAACTCAAATGCACTGCCAGTGGACTTGTTAATGTATACAACTAGTATGGAAAGTAATACAACACTAAAACAAGTGACAATAGAAATGTCATATGACTCAGCAATGCCATTGGTGGGCATATACCTGAAGCAATAAGAGACCGAATACGCACAGACATGTGCTGCCTCGTGCTCATTACAGCACCGTTCCCAAAAGCAAGAAGCTGGAAACAGCCCAACTGCCCTTCAGTTAAGAAACGGGTAAAGAAACTCTGGTACATACACACAATGGATTACCATGCAGCGCTGAAAAGCAGCGATGAAACGCCGCATGACATGAATGGATGTGGAAGCCATTATGCTGAGTGAAGTTAGTCAATCACAAAAGGACAGATATTGCAGGAGTCCACTCCCTTCAGGAGAAACACCAAGATGGAGGCAGGCGTCAGCTCGCAGGCCATGCAATCCACTAGCCCAGCCCGCCAAGCACACTGTAGAGAGCCTGACCATGAGGCATGCAGTACCCACTGTCTACACACATCTTAAAAATCACTTTGACAGAGGGGACCTCGCCACAGATGGGGTCAAGTTTCAAGGTCAGGGAAGAGTGATGGGGATGATGCCAGTCTGTGTCTGAGCTCACCAGGTTTATATTTTTCAGGTCACCCAAAAGTCTGTCTTCCCTTCCCATAAAATCTTAATGCCTATCCTATATCCCAGAGAAACGTATGCTGCGCTAGGCCAGTCATAGACACTTAATAAGGGCTTGTTCAATATTCTGGTTGCTTAAATAAAGCATTCGTTTTGTCCAATAATTCTTTCCAACCGCCTTTTTTTAGTCATTTATTGCAGTTAGCTGAAATGCACCAGCACAGAGCATATGAACATTTTTCCCAAGTTAATAATTTAACGTTCCTCTCTCAGTTGCTTGCATTTGGTGAAACAACATGGTACATGGGAGATGGCCCATGCAGCTCTTGATCAAATACCTGTATCATTCGGCTTCCCTGCTAACCAGAGGGCATTGGGGAAGTTGAAGGATATTCTTTCATCTCTGCTCTCTTTTAACTTTGCTTTGATGTGCCCCGGATGACCTATACTGAGCATTCTAGATGACATGCATGTACTACCAGCTGTGAACTCAACAGAGAAAGAGATCAAGAGAAAGAGGAAGACATTTTACTTTTTTTACATTTGATTTTTTTTATGCCCCAACCTGAAAAACTCTCACTCAATGTAGACAATAAACCACATGCATACTTATTTTAAAATCCTTCTAGAAAGGAATGTTTACAGTTGGAAAATAAATATACAAAAGCTCTCCTTCGGAAACTGGTTTCTGGTGTCGCAGTGCCCTCTATAGCTAATGCTGTAGAGCAGATGAGACTCCTCCAAATGTCCTCTAATGTACAGGCATCACACAGGCGGATTTAACGTAACCAATAGAGCCACAGCATCATTCAAGCCGCATGAGCAGCCTTTCCTCAAGCTCTATTTAGATGCATTGATCAGCACCTCGAAAACTCGCATGGAAATCTGCAAGGCTAATGTTTGTTTTTTCCAAATGAAAACGAGGTTTTGGCATCACCCCTTTTAATTGGCAGAAATAAATTTGGTTTAGTAAAAAAAAATGCTCTGGAGACTTTTGCCACTTCAGCTAACGCAGCCTGCAAAGCTTTGCTAGAGATGAGTTATAAAGGGGCTTTTACAGCTTTTTCCACGAAATATTTATTTAAATGATTTTTTCCCTTTTTTGGCAAGGCTCCATTTGCTGTGAAGACACTGCTACTCAAGTGTATTTAAAATGTGTTACACTGAGATAAAAGAAAAACAAACAGACCCTTCTAAAATCCTATAAAAGAGCTTGGGTAGAGAGAAATTTCAAAGCAATTGCAAATTTTCAATGCAATTTAATATAAATAGTAACTGTAGGGGTGTGAGGAGTTATAAAATTCAGGGACCCATTTTCTCTGATTTTCCTATTACTTTGTATCTAGTCAAAGAAATCAGACCTTCTAGTAAAGCACTCAGGTGCAGCAGAGCTGCATGACATCTATTTAGTCAACACCTGACACACATACATCTGTAGTCCAAGAGCCACAAAACCAACTCCAGTAAAAATCAAGGTTTCCACATAATAGCAAACAGTAACTCCTTTGCAGCCCATATCAAAACATCATCATCATCATTTTTATTCTGACTCTATTATGTTATGGATATTTTAATGTATCTAGAAATGTTTCTTGAGTTCTTGAGTGTTTTTAAACATAGAATAAGACAAATATTTGACTAACTGACATTAGATATCAACCCTACATAAATGTGTCAATTTAGTTCAAATTCGATTTAGAAATAGATTAAGGGCTGAATTTGCTCACAATCCAGGGATGGCCTGTATAAAATATAGCATCCACACAAAGCCCAAACCACATAAAATCACACTTCACAGAGCACATCATGGACATTAAGTAATGAACGCATGGGTGAACTTGATACTGAGCCTGGAAAATGTTTAATCCTGGCAACCTGCATCTCTTTTCCCTTTAATATGTTATAGTTGCACTAACGTTATAGTATTGTGCTTTGTGAGTTAAGTTTTTTTAATTTAATATTCAATTATTTAATCATGGGTCAGAGTGTATGCTGTCAATATCGATATGTAGATGGTGTTACTATACTGAACAGCACAAAAGAGCTATTTCCATTATTCTGGAATGTTCTATTGGATAATGTAATTGTGCAGCTTACAAAGCATTTCACATGTAGTACAGCATGAGTCATTTTAATGTCTCTTTTTATTATTGACTTTAGAAGTAATACCTATTTTTATCAATAGTCTTAATTAGAACCTTAATAACCTCTTGTCAGTGAAGGAACTCCCTCAACACCATTGTAAAATCATCACCTTAGTTACCTACTATTGTCTATTATGCCACACAAGGGCACTGGGTCTCTCCATCCTCACAACCACCCTACAGGTCAAGCATGGTTGTCCCATATTTCTCATTAAATCAGAGTGGTTACGTAATATTGCTCCAGAATCATTACACAGTTCAAAAATTAGCTTGATCAAACCCTTGTCCCTTCAACTCCACAACATTCAGCATACTTTTTCTTTGAGAAGCCAGAAAGTAAATATCTTCATAGTGAACAACAATTAGCTTCAGATTGGATAAGACACGCAGACTCATCACAGTCACGTTAACTCAGTTAGTCATCATTAACTCCATTCTTCCATTACCGCATGAAAGCCATCACAGACCGAGCAGAAACAAATGAATGGGACTGCTTTCCAAAATACTTTCACTTTTGGACATTGTAAATTCAATTTCAAATCACTTTTGTCATGAAATATCATTATTTTAAAAATATTTTTCAGCCATTTAAAAATGTAAATATCAGAAACAGAATTAAATTGAAGTGCACACAGTTTCGTGAACATAAACAATGTCAGGGGAAAATATTCAAGTCAAAAGAATCAACTGGTAACAAAGAGGAAGGATAAAAAAATGACCTTGGTGATAGAAAAGAACCTAGGGATCACATTTACAAATTTTACAAGACCAACAACTGTTGATTGCAAATACCTTTTTAAAATATGTATACATGCGATCCTCACAAGATGGAATACTCAGGGATCCAATTGACTACTTCAATGGAAAGAGACTATGGAAACACTCAGTATCATAAGCCAAAACACGACCAAGAGACCAGTATGGAACCGGCCATCAATAGATCATATTCAAGTACTGATTGAAATTGAAGAAAATTAAAACAAGTCGATGAGAGCTAAAATCCTACCTCAAATACATCATACCTGAATTTAGAGACCATCTTAAGAATAGATTTGATTCGTGGAACACTAATGACCAAAGACCAGATGAGTTGTGAATGACATTAAGAGCATCGTATGAAGAAGGCAAAAGATCATTTAAAAAAACAGGAAAGAATAATTTATAAATTTATCAAGGGTTCATAGGGAGGGAGGGTCGGGGAGGGCAGAGATGAGCTGACACCAAGGGCCCAAGTAGAAAGGAAATGTTTTGGAAAGGATGATGGCAGCATATGGACAAATGTGCTTGACACAATGGATGTATGTGTGGATTGTAATAAGAGCTGTAAAGCCCCCAACTAAGTGATTTAAAGAAAAGATAGGAAAGAAAGAAAATACCAAAGTGTATATCAGAAGAGGCCCTGAAGTTTACTCTTAAAAATAGAGTAGCTAAAGAAAGCGGAAATATTATTACATTAAAAAGCTGTATATCATCATCACGGCCTGGTGGGCCAGGCTGTGCTCCACTCTCTCCTAATGCCCCTTCATCTGCTCCCGTGTGCTCTGATCAACTATGTCCATCTCCCATAGCTGCAGAGTCAATGTCGTCCTTTGGAACAAATTCTTTTCGGGGGAGGGGCAGGAATCCACTTAATTTATGGTGCTGGGGCCAGCCTCCCAGACCTCTCCACCGGTTCCCTCCTCCACGCCGGGATATTGCATTCACACCTTGCGACACTGGGTTGAAGTCTGGTCCCCACCACACCGAGGCAAATCACTGGGGGAGTGCAGTGGAACAGCAAGGGAATGGAGCGGCAAGCTCCCCAGGGAATGCTGAAAGTGGACTTTGGGGCCAGGGCGTGGTGCCCCAACACTGGACTGGAAAACGCTCCTAAGGGCCAGCAAACGATCCCTGAACTAACTACAAGCTTTTCTCTTGTGAACTGTTTTGTTCTGCTCTTTTTCAGTGGTTTGTTTTTGTTGTTTTGTTGTCTGGTTGTATACTGTTGCTTTGTTTTCCTCTGTCTAGTTTTCGTGCATGTTAGTAACTCCACAGGTCTGTCTGAATAGGACAGGCTGGATGAACTATCTGGAGGAAAAACAACGGGACCGACAGTTCCAGGGGGACTTGGGGTGGGGAGGTAGGGGGGTAAGGAAGTGGTGTTAACAAACCCAGGGACAAGGGAAAAACATGGGACCCCAAATGGTAGAGAAGGGGGAGTGGCAGGCCTGCTGGGAAATGATCAAGGATAAGGTTGCTTAGAGAAGAGGTATACTCTAGCCCAGGTGGCGATGAAGCATGGTACTAGGGCAGGAGGAAGGTCAAGGGAGATGGAGGAAAGAGCTAGGAGTCAAAGGGCATTCATGGAGGTCTAGACAAAGACATGTACATGCAAATATATATAGGAGGATGGGGAAATAGATCTATGTGTCTATATTTATAGGTCAAGTATTAAGGTGGCGGAAGGACCTTGGGCCTCTACTCAAACACTCCCTCTATGCATGAATACCTTCTTTTATTAAATTGGAACTCTATGATGCTCACTCTCCCGACACAACGGCTGGAGCCAAAGTGGGTGAACAAGTAAATGTGGTGAAGAAAGCTGATGGTGCCCGGCTATCAAAAGAGATACTGACTGGGGTCTTAAAGGCTTGAAGATAAACAAGCGGCCATCTAGCTCAGAAGCAACAAAGTCCACATGGAAGAACACACCAGCCTGTGTGATCGAGTGGTCCCAAAGCGATCAGTTACCAGGCATCAAAGAACAAAAAATCATATCATTGACTGCACACCTCCATGATAGGATCGCTGAAGACAAGTGGGTGCATAAGCAAAGGTGGTGAAGAAAGCTGATGGTGCCCGGCTATCAAAAGAGATAGTGTCTGGGGTCTTAAAGGCTTGAAGGTGAACAAGCGGCCATCTAGCTCAGAAGCAAATAAGCCCACATGGAAGAAGCACACCGGCCAGTGCGATCACGAGGTGCCCAAGGGACCAGGTATAAGGCATCATGCAAAAAAAAAAGATATAAGTGTGTGTATGTATGTGTATATATGTGTATATGTATATATGTATGTGTATATATGTATATATATATATATATCATATTAAATGAAGGGGGAAGTGCAGAGTGGAGACCCAAGGCCCAAGTGTCAGCCAATGGAGATCCCCTCATAGAGGGGTTTAGGAGAGGAGATGGGTTAATTAGGGTGTGAGGTAGTATCGATGAAGAACACAGCTTTCCCCCAGATCCTGGATGTTTCCTCCCCACAACTACCATGATCCGAATTCTACCTTGCAGGGCTGGATAGGACAGAGGCTGTACACTGGTGCATATGAGGGTTGGAGGTACAGGGAATCCAGGGTGGATGATACCTTCAGGACCAAGGGTGTGAGGGATGATGCTGGGAGAGTGGAGGGTGAGTGGGTTGGAAAGGGGGAACTGATTACAAGGATCCACATGTGACCTCTTCCCTGGGAGAGGGACAGCAGAGAAGGGGGGAAGGGAGACCACGGATAGGGCAAGATATGACAAAATAACGATGTATAAATTACCAAGGGCATATGAGGGAGGGGGGAATGGGGAGGGAGGGGGGGGGGGAAAGAGGACCTGATGCAAGGGGCTTAAGTGGAGAGCAAATGCCTTGAGAATGATTGGGGCAGGGAATGTATGAATGTGCTTTATACAATTGATGTATGTATATGTATGGATTGTAGTAAGAGTTGTTTGAGTCCCTAATAAAATGTAAAAGAAGAAAAGAGAAAAAAATAATTAGGGCAAAGACTGTACAGATGTGCTTTATACAATTGATGTATGTATATGTATGAACTGTGAAAAGAATTGTATCAGCCCCAATAAATTGTTAAAATAAAAAAAATAAAAAAAGAATGGAAAAATAAAAATTAAAAAAAGCTGTATATCAATGTAACTATCATATGAAGATTAATGTGGTAGTTATATCATCTGCGTCAATTTGAGAGGATCACAAGTGAAGGGGTGGAGTCTGGCCTGTCAATCAAGATATAAGCAATGAGGCCTCTGTGTGGGCGTTGCCTACTCCTGAGAATTCTGGGAACTCCTGGGTTTTTTTCCTCCTTGGAGGCAAGAGACATTTCTCTCTCTCTCTGCTGACTCCCTGTGAGACATCCCTGAGGAAAAACCACATGGATCTATCCTGATGCACCCCTGAAAGCTGGAGAAGCCAGGTGGAGTCCCCTGCCAGCTCTGAGATGCTTACAATGCCACTGTATCCAAAGACTTTCTACCCACTGGCCTGTGATCATCCTGCATTCGGCATCATTGCATGTGTTTCATGAGTCTGATATAGATTGGTATCAGGCATATGTGCTAATATTAGACTTATGGGTTTGGACTGGACTGGGTTGGGATGCTTTCTTAATGTGAAATTACCCTTTATATAAAACTCTCTCATACACATATGCGTGTTTATGAATTTGTTTCTCTAGTCTACGTGGACTAACACAATCAAGAAGAGAAAGTAAAGTATTATGATAAAATATGTTAGAAAGCCAAAAAGGAAAAACATGCTCAAACTGAAAAAAAAAATCATCCTGGAGTTGTAATACTAAGGAATTCTATGGGCAAATTTTTAAGCAATGCAGACAGCATCAAAAGGTGATGGGATGAATACAAGGAGTCCTTGCACCAAAGAGAAGTAGCTGGTGCTCAACCATTTCAGGTAGCATATAATTAAAGCCTAGAGTAGTGAAGAAAGAAGTCCACCAGGGCTACTCAGGTGTTATTCTAGGTAGCAAAAATCAAAGGTAAATAAGACCAAATCTCTTTCCTTCTGGGCCAGAGCAGTAAGAGGTATACAAATAAATAAGTAAGGGAATAATGGAGAACAATGAGAGTGGTAAAGATGTACCCCCTATCCCCCAAGAGCAGCCAAGCGAGAGAACAAAGGGTGGGGAGGTGATGAGCAATTCCTGAAAAGAGGCGAACTAGATCTTCAAAGATGAACCAGAAACCACAGGAGAATGGGGAGACATTTCAGACATGAGCATGACGGGGAGACTATGCAAAGAACCTGCAGTTTCGCCTAAATGCTGAGTAGGGAGATAATTATGAGAGGCGCAACTTCAGGTGGATAGACATGAAGAAAGTAGCGGTCTTGTGTGTCTTTTGACAGGACTGAGCCTTTATTTTGTGTGTTAAAATTTAAGGTGAAGCTGGGATTATTTTCTGCTCAGTCACAGAGTAGGGGGTTAGACAGAGACACATTAGAGATGTTTAGAGTCCTGCACGAAATAACAAGTCCATAAGAGCAGGAGCTGTCAAAAAGTATCTCAGGAGTGACCAGATGTGTAGGAGCTATGAGAGAGAGAAGTCAGAGATGACTCCCAGTTTTCTAGCCTGTGCAATTAAGTGGGTGCCCTTAACACCAACTGAGGCACATTACGTAGAAGAAGAGTCGGATTTAGAGACCAGTGGTGGGATGAATATTTGAATACAGACTGCCGGGCAAACAAACACTAGAGTATAGAGTCTGAAGGAAAAATAAGGTTGGAGTCTGAAATTCCACATTGCGGGAGTACCTGAAACCATGGGTCTGGATGGACTTGATAGGAGAGAGAAGGTGCATTGAGATGAACCAAAACTCAAGGGGGGAAAAATGAGAACACCAGCACTTATCAGAAGTCACAGGGCCTTGAAGAAAAGGGAAAGTCAGTGAAGGGAGAGAGTTAAGAAGTTTGGGAGTAATGGTGTCAGCACCAGCAAATGAGTATGAAAAGTGTTTTGGTGGATTGATGCTTAAAAATCAACAGAGACATTTCAGTCGACAGGAGGACTAAGCAGACCGAGGTTCCATCCCACCCAGCCAAGTGTGTGCATTGTACAAACAGTTTACCTTAAAGCCTGTCTCCAGATCCCAATTTTCACCCAGTGTTGGGACGAGAATTCCACACAGTAGTGCCAATTGCTTCATGAAGGTTGCATTCATTTATCCTGATCAAGCAATATATACAAGACACAGCACACAATGGTAGGAGTCATTTAAATACTCACCAGATACAGGGAGCTTCCAGATTTCAATTCCTTCCTAATGCTTTATCTAAGTGAAATGCATGCATAAATCAGAACAATTAGGTGCAGTGCATATCTAATGTCAGTTAGCCAAATGTTTATCATAGTTTAAAGTATACATTTCTGTGCTTTAAAAAATCAAAGAAACACTTCTAGATACATAAAAACATATTTAATAACAATGCAGTAATAACAAGTGTTTTGAGATGTGCTGCAAAACAGTACCCATTTTTTATTATAAAAGATTATATGTACCTCAAAATTATAACATGACAGGTTTTTAAAAAAAAATTGTTACCACAGGTTGAGCAGTAAATGGGATAATCATAACCTAGGACTGCCTATTATGTACAGTAGGACAAGTTCCATCCGGAGTGAACCCCTCTGGTTAGGAAGATTTCTGGAAAGGATGGGAAACTTCCACAAGTGCGCCCCTCTCTTTGCAGCATCGATGAGGCACTCTGAGGACCTGCTGCCAACTGGTCTTATATTACAAGGGTTATATGCTCATGGTTCACTTCACAGAGTTATATGCTCATGGTTCACTTTACAGAGTGCCATTCAAGCATCCCACCTGATCAGATGGGGAGGCAGCAGTTCAGAATACTAGCCTGGATTTGCGTCTCTTTAGCGCTGCTGCTTACTTCAACCTACCACTGGGCTTCAGAGGACAAGATACAATGGTGTGTTTTGAAATCCAAAATGCTAGCAGCAGAGAAGGAAGGGGAAGTATTTGTAGCATTTGGGTCATCTAAAGGCCTGTCCACTTTCAGTGACTTTGGGCAGGTTAATCTCTAAATTTTCTTTTCCATTAGTATAAAACAAGAATATTAGGTCTTATTCTTCAAAGGGTTCTTGTAATGCCTCCAAGAGAAAAACATGCATGTTAATGATAGATGTTTGGAGAACCTAATACCATCTCTGAGAAGTGACCTGATAGCCTGTGGGAATGCCCCTTTGACACTGTGTGGAGAATCCTGACACTTAACACTATGCCAGGCCCAGAAGAGCAATTCACAACGACATGTGTAAAAGTAGAACTATGTCCCATTGATTTGCAGTGGCTGAATTTTCAGAAGTAGGCCTCTCTTCAGGCCTCTGTACATATTTAATGGGTGAATGAATGCATGAGTGAAAAAATACATGAGCCTCTTATGACCCAGACAAGCAAATGCTAAGAAGGATAGCGCCTATCAGCTCCCAAGAGAGTATTGTCAGGTCACAGTACAACCAGGGAAGACATAAAAAGCAAGGCAACTCACCCTTGCAAGCCAGAAACAGTTTTGCTTTCCCCAGTAAACATGCCTTTTCATTATTTTCTACAAACACCTTTCACCTCAAGGTATTGGATTGGTTTCCTTCCATAATTTCTTCTCTCTGGAGGCACTACACAATTACCTCTTGCTAATATCACTGCCTCCTAAGTGCTGGTCATTAGCTTCCCCTACATTTTCATTAAATGCTCAGCCATAATCTAAATGCCTGCAAATGAAGCCTGCACCCTTGGCCCATTCCAAATTCTATAAGGCCAGTCTTTTAAATCTCACAGCTGTGTTTATATAAATGGCATTTGGCCCCTTGAGCCTACAGCTTGTGAAGAGGACAGCAGGAGTCAGGTTCTACCCAAGTCAGGTCAAATGTGGTGGCTTTTGAAGACCAGAAATGAAGGTTCCCGCCCTGCTTCCTGAGAAAGGGTCAGCACTCAGGCCTCTGTCCTGTGACTCTCTTGGAGAGGATCTATAAAAGGTTCAAGGCACAAAGTCTGGGAATAATTCTCTGATGCTTCCTCACCAGGCTGTTTCCCTTCACTTCTCCCAGTCTCACCTTCCTGACCTATGATATAGGAAGGCTCAAAGCCTGTCTCCCAGTGTGGCTGAAAAGTTACGTGAGAAAATATTGCCAACAAGCTCTGTCAAAGACTCAACAAGAGTGGACATTATGGAGACCATAGACTCCGTTTCAATGTCATGAACCACAATCTGGGTCGCCACCAATGGCACACGGTGTTACTCCACATAGAAAGGGACCACATTAATAAATGTTTGGTATAGAATCTAGTTAAACAGGTCCTGGCACATGTAACGAGCCAACCCAATTAAATGTTGTCTTTCACTATCATTTTTTCCCAGTCTTCAAAATGACCTCATGTGGTGAGACCTATTATTATCTTCAATTTAAAGATGGCAGCAAGAGGTTAAACAACAATCCCATGGTGGCACATGCAATATGTGGCAGAGATGTGGTGCTAACTCATATGCTTTTATCGATTAAGCTACTCTGTGGACCTGACATAGTAACCTGAACAGCAGACTTTGTTTATCAATGTGGTAGTTATATAATCTTGTGTCAACTTGAAGGTATTAAGAATGAAGGAATGGAGGCTAGCCTGTCAATCAGGTCACAGTCTGATGATGATGCTCCTTCTGGGCATAATCTTCTTGTGAGGGTTCTGGGAACTTCCTCTCTCTCTGCCTTCATCTTCCTGCTGAAGAGCCACAACCAGAGAGCTACAAGACCATGTGGAGACCCACACCGGCACTGAGATGCTTCCACCACCACTGGATCCACAAGATTCAATATTTAATTGTTCTTGCATATAAAGTTCTTTCGTATACACATATGAGTGCCAATTAATTTGTTTCCCTAGTCAACCCAGACTCACTGAGTTGAGGAATATGGCAGAGTGAGAGAATACAAGATCAACAAACTGCTGACTACTATATACATTGGACAAGTCAATGGAAGAGATCAAAAAGGTAGTACCCTTCACAAGAGCCAAGCACAAATTGAAATATCAGGGATGTACCTAACCAAAAACAAAAAAATCGTGTACAAGGAGAAGTACACAACACTATGACAAGAAACTAAGAGTGACCTCCATAAATGGAAGGATATCCCATGCTCGTGTCTCAGAAGGTTTTATGTAGTAAAGCTGCCAGTCCTGCCCAAGGTGCTGTACAACTTTAATGCCATCCTATTACAAATACCAACATCCTTCTTCAAAGAATTGGGAAAAACTGACTACCAACTTCATGTGGAGCAGGAAGAAGCCCAAAATTTGTAGAGAACTCAAGAGAAAGGGCAAAGTTGGAGGGCTTGGTTTAACTGACGTTAGCCTTAACTATACAGCCACAGTGGTTAAAACAGTGTGGTACTGGGATAATGACAGATATTCAGACCAGTGGAAAAGAGCTGAAAACCTAAAAATGAAATCATCAGCCTACAGACAACTGATATTTGATAAAGGCCCCCAAAAGCAAAGCAGAAGCCCTCTTCAACAAGTGGTGCTGGGGGAGAAAAGGGTTGTTTATCGGCAGAAAATTGAAGCTAGACCCTTACTTCATTCCATGAACAAGAATAAATTCAGGGTGGATCACAAACTTTGAGGTAAAACCCCAAACCAGTAGGATCAACGATGAGGGAATTGGGATAAACCTGAGTACTTTTGTGCAGGGAATACCTAGGCTATTGGAAATCGAGAAGGCCACAAACAAAGAAGAAACACAACTTAATAAGTGGGAAATACTGAAGATAACACACCTGTGTCCATTAAAAACTTCATCAAGAGAGTAATAAGAGAGCTCACAGACTGGAAAAACATCTTTAGTAATGACACATCAGACAAAGGCCTTATTACTAAAGTCTACAATACTCTGCTAGCCTACAATAAGAAAAAAAACAAACAACCCATTGATGAGATGGGCAAAAGACCTGAAAAGAGACTTCCAAGAAGATGGCAATGGAGTGATACATACCAGAGGGACTCCACAGAATCCAACCCAGGAGAGTTGCTTAGAAGGAACTTTAAAACAGTTGGAACGCAGGAGGAGCATCATAAAGATAAGTAGGCACAGACCCATGGGGTTTTGAGGGGCTGGGGGCTTTGGGATTACCTCAGTGAAAGCCAGCTGGGGCTTGACCTTGACCTCTCCACTGTCTCTGCTGGATCAGGGACCATTTGGAGCCCATGGGGGGGGGGGGTTGGTCTCAACACAGCCACAGCTTGCCCCTGCCTGCCTCAGGGCAGGGACAGGACCCTTGCAGGTACACGGGTAGGGATCAGGGTTCAGCTACATTGTTGCTTCTGTATACATCTCTGCTCTCTGTTCCCCCGCAGTCCTGGAGGGCTGCCCAGGGGCTTTTTCTCAGCACAGCCACAGCTTGCCACCGCCGTGTCTGAGCAGGGACTAAACCCAAACCCTTGCAGCTCCACGGGCAGGGATCGGGTTCAGCTACATTGTTGATTTTGTTTACATCTCTACTCTCGGTCCCCCATGGTCTTTGAGGGCTGTGCAGGGGCTTTTTCTGAGCTCAGCTGTGGCTTGCCTCTGCTGCCTCAGGGCAGGGACTAAACCATGGGAGGGGAGTGGGACTCAGCGACATAGTAGCTTTTGTTTCCCTCTCTTCCCTATATTCCAACACAGTCTAAATGGTCTTACTTTTTCATTTTTTTTCTCCTCTTTGTCTCTTTCATGTGCTCTCACACTCCACTGCTGACCTCCAGACCCTACCCCTTAGCCTAGGGCATTTATGCATGCCCTACACCCAGGTAGGTGAGCTCCATCCTGTGCAGGTAACCCAAGGTTAGGGAGAGCCCTGCTTTCCCTCCAGTTGATACTCTGCCCAACTTCTCACAGGGAATTCTTGCCTGTGTACCTGGGGGCATAAGGCAGCTCGACCAACACTCATCAACATTACAAGCTGTTGCAGGAACCTCTGCCCAACCTCCGCAACACCAAAGCAGGCAAACTACCAGGCTTCTGGGTTACTCCCCTGAGAGGGAAGCCACAGGAGGATCAAGTGATAGGTAAATCCCATAGTAAAATTATCTGTAGGCAGTTCAAAGAAGCATTCCTACAAGTCTCCCAGAGAGAGCCAGTGTTCCTCAACTCCCTGGAAAATGGCACTGGGCTCCTCTACAACAATGAAGTGCAAACAGCCATCAGCCCCAACGACCTCAACAAAAAAACAGGAGAAACAAAAGGAAATGGCAGAAGATGTCCCGAACATAACAACATATATAAAAGAAGCAGACATTGAGCTGCCACAGAAAGAAATTTTCAGAATGCTGCTTGGAGTCATACAGGATATGAGCGAAATAATACAGAAAAGGGATGAAATGATACAGGAAATAAAGGCTATACACCAAAGGGAAATACAGGAGCTTAGGGAGGAGGTAACAAAAACCAGTCGCAGAAACACGGGCCCCGAGAATCAACTGGAGGAAGCAGAGAACTACATCAGTGACTTGGAGGACAGCCAAGCAGACTTTAACAAGTGTGAACAAAAATCTAATAAGATCATCAGACAAGCTGAAGAAAACCTAAGAGCTATGTCTGATGCTATGAAGCAGAACATTAGAATAATTGGATTACTGGAGGAAGACACAACAAAGAAATCATCTGCAACAATCGTGAGAGAATTCTTGGAGGAAAACTTCCCCAGCTTAATGAATGAAAACCAGGCAACCATTCAGGTGACAAAGAACACCAACTAGACTGAATCCCAAGAAGTCACCAAGGAACATAATACTTAAACTATCCAACTTTAAAGAAAAGGAGAAAAACCATGAGAGCAGCTAGGGAAAAGCAAGCAATCACATATAAAGTGTCCCTAATAAGAATAAGCTCAGACCTATCAGCAGAAACTATGAAGGAAAGGAGAGAGTGGAGTAACATATTCCACAAATTGAAGGAAAACAATCCAAACCCAAGAATACTGTACCCAGTCAAATTATCAATCAAGATAGATGGAGAAGTAAGAGTCTTCCCAGACAAGGAAAAACTCAAATAATACATTAGAAGAAATCCAGCCATACAAAAGATTCTTGCCGACCCAATATAGGCAGGAGAAGAACACCAAGTATAAATAAGAGACCTCCACATAGAACAACCTCACCCAGAGGGCAACAAAGAGAAAACAGACCCCAAGATAGCATTGGCTTAAGGATGGAAATAAGTCAAGAATGATACACACACACACACACACACACATGTACAACACACTGATGAGAAAGGAAAGTAGGAAAACTCCCAACACAATGTATAAGATGACATCACAGAATCCGCAGATGAAGATAATAACCCTGAATATCGATGGCCTGGACTAAGGCATTAAAAGACCGAGACTAGCACACTGACTTAGAAAACACAACCCATCAATCTGCTGCCTACAGGAGACACATCTTAAGGCCACAGACAAAATAGGCTGTGAATCAAAGGCTGGAGAAAGTCATACTAAGCAAACAGCAATTCAAAAGAACAGGGGTTGCAATCCAAATCTCAGATAAAATTGATCTCAAAGGGCAAACCATAAAAGGAGATAAGGAGGGACGCTATATAATGCTCAAGGGAATGGTAGGCAAAGAACCACTAAGAATTGTGAACATATATTCCCCGAATGAGAGACTGGCTGAATCGTCAACCAAACACTCCGAAAGATTAGAAAAGAAATCACAGCCGCAACAATTATAGTGGGTGACTGCAAGACACCACTCTCTGAGAAAGATAGATCACAGGGAAAGAAAGTCAACAAGGAGGCTAGAAATCTAAACACCACAATTAGACAATTTCACCTGATAGATATTTACAGAGCTTTTTATTCAAATACAAACAAATTCACATTCTTTTCAAGCCTATATAGAACATATTTGAAGATAGTCTATATGCTGGGGTACAAGGTGAATATACATAAATTTAAGCACATTGAAATACTACAGACCTCTCTCTCTGACCACTGTGCGTTAAGGCTGGAAATCAACAAAAGGACGACAAAGAAAACAAGAGCAAAAATTGGAGGACGAATAACTCTCTACTGCAAAAGGAGTGCATACTGGCGCAGATCAGAGATGAAATTAGAAAATGTCTAGAAACCAAGGAGAATGAGCACATGATGTATCAAAACTTATGGGACACAGCAAAGGCAGTCATCAGCGGAAGTTTCATAACAATACATGCACACATGAGAAAGGAAGAGAGATTCATGATTGATATGCAGCACAAAATTTACAACAACTAGAGCAGAGTCTGGGAAGACTCTTACTTCTCCATCTATCTTGATTGATAATTTGACTGGGTACAGTATTCTTGGGTTTGGATTGTTTTCCTTCAATTTGTGGAATATGTTACTCCACTCTCTCCTTTCCTTCATAGTTTCTGCTGATAGGTCTGAGCTTATTCTTATTAGGGACACTTTATATGTGATTGCTTGCTTTTCCCTAGCTGCTCTCATGGTTTTTCTCCTTTTCTTTAAAGTTGGATAGTTTAAGTATTATGTTCCTTGGTGACTTCTTGGGATTCAGTCTAGTTGGTGTTCTTTCAGTCACCTGAATGGTTGCCTGGTTTTCATTCATTAAGCTGGGGAAGTTTTCCTCCAAGAATTCTCTCACTATTGTTGCAGGTGATTTCTTTGTTGTGTCTTCCTCCAGTAATCCAATTATTCTAATGTTGTTCTGCTTCATAGCATCAGACATAGCTCTTAGGTTTTCTTCAGCTTGTCTGATGATCTTATTAGATTTTTGTTCACATTTGTTAAAGTCTGCTTGGCTGTCCTCCAAGTCACTGATGCAGTTCTCTGCTTCCTCCAGTCGATTCTCGGGGTCCGTGTTTCTGCGACTGGTTTTTGTTACCTCCTCCCTAAGCTCCCGTATTTCCCTTTGGTGTATGGCCTTTATTTCCTGTATCATTTCATCCCTTTTCTGTATTGTTTCGCTCATATCCTGTATGACTCCAAGCAGCATTCTGAAATTTTTTTTCTGTGGCAGCTCAATGTCTGCTTCTTTTATATATGTTGTTATGTTCGGGACATCTTCTGCCATTGCCTTTTGTGTGTGTGTGTGTGTGTGTGTGTGTGTGTGTGTGTATGCCATAGTGAATGAAGGGGGAAGTGCAGAGTGGAGACCCGAGGCCCAAGTGTCGACCACTGGATATCCCCTCACAGACGGGGTTAGGAGAGGAGAAGGGTCAGTCAGGGTGCGATGTAGTACCGATGAAGAACACCGTTTCCCCCAGAACCTGGATACTTCCTCCCCCCAACTACCATGATCCGAAATCTATCTTGCAGGACTGGATAGGGCAGAGATTGTACACTGGTGCATATGGGAGCTGGAGGCACAGGGAATCCAGGGTGGATGATACCTTCAGGGCCAGGGGTGTGAGGGGTGAGGTTGGGAGAGAGGAGGGTGAGTGGGTTGGAAAGGGGGAACTGATTACAAGGATCCACATGTGACCTCCTCCCTGGGAGATGGACGGCAGAGAAGGGGGTGAAGGGAGACTCCGAAGAGGGCAAAATATGAAAAAATAACAATCTGTGGATTATCAAGGGCTCATGAGGGAGGGGGGAGTAGGGAGGGAGGGGGGAAAAAAAGAGGACCTGATGCAGAGGGCTTAAGTGGAGAGCAAATGCTTTGAGAGTGATTAGGACAAGGAATGTACGGATGTGCTTTATACAATTGATGTATGTATATGTGTGGATTGTGATAAGAGTTGTATGAGCCCCTAATAAAATGTAAAAAAAGAAAGGAAAAAAAAGAAAGAAAGAAAATGATTAGGGCAAAGGATATATAGATGTGCTTTATACAATTGATGTATGTGTATGCATGGATTGTGATAAGAGTTGTATGAGCCCCTAATAAAATGTTTAAAAAATAAATAAATAAAAATAAAACCAGAAGGATGGTTAAAAAAAAAAGTTGGTTCTTTGAAAGGATAAACAGGATCGATAGACTACTGGCAAACTTAACCAAAAAAAGGAGGGAACAAATTTCAATAGCAAGAATAAGGGATGAAAAAGGGGACATTACAACAGACCCTAATGAAATCAAAAGGATAGTTACACAATACTATGAAGGATTGTACTCCAATGAATTCAACAATTTGGAAGACATGGACAAATTCCTGGAAAAACAATCCCTCCCTAGACTATCCTCGGTGGACATCAAGAATCTCAACAGACCCATAACAATAGAAGAAATAGAAAAGTTTATCAAGGGATTACCAACAAAAAAAATCCCCTGGACAAGATGGCTTCACTGGAGAATTCTACCAAGTATTTAAGGAAGAATAACACCAATCCTACACAAAATCTTCCAGAGCATAGAAAACAATGGCAAACTCCCACACTCCTTCTATGAAGCTACTATAACTGTGATACCAAAACCGGGAAAGAATCCCACAGGATTGAGAACTACAGACCATATCCCTAATGAACATCGATGCAAAAATCCTTAACAAAATACTAGCCAACAGAATACAAAAGTAAATAAAACAAATAATTCAACATGACCAAGTGGGATTCATAACAGGGATTCAGGGATGATACAACATATGAAAGCCATTAGTATTGTCCGTCACATTGACATGAAAAACTACAAGAACCACATGATAATATCAATAGATGCAGAAAAAGCATTTGACAACATCCAACACCAATTCCTGTTTAAGACACTTGAGAAGAGAGGAATGGAAAGAAAGTTCCTCAAGACAATACAAGCTGTATATGAAAAACCAACAGCCTACGTGGTAGCCAATGGAGAAAAGACCAACACAATCCCACTGAAAAAGAGGACCAGACAAGGATGTCCCTTGTAGCCACTCTTATTTAACATCGTGCTGGAGATTTTAGCTAACAGTATATGGCAAAGAAGAGACATCAAAAGTATTCATCTTTGGAAGAAAGAAGTGAAACTATCATTATTTGTGGATGATATGATTTTATATATGGAAAATCCCAAAAGTTCCACAAGGGGAGTACTGGAAGGAATAGAGGAGTTTGGCAGAGTGGCAGGATACAAGATCAACAAACAGAAGTCCATCGGACTGTTATACACATTGGTTAAGACCACAGAATAGATCAAAAGAGATCAAAAGGGGGGTACCCTTCACAATAGCCAAATACAAATTGAAATATCTAGGGATATACCTGGCTAAAAGAACAGAAGATCTATATGGGGCAAACTATAGAACAGTATTACAAGAAACCAAGAGTGACCTCAACAAATGGAAGAATATCCCATGTTCGTGGATTGGAAGACTCAATATAGTGAAGGTGTCAGTTTTGCCAAAGGCACTATATAAGTATAATGCAATTCTGATACAACTAGCCTCACGTTTCTTCAAAGAAATGGAAAAACTGATTACCAACTTCATATGGAGAGGGAAGAAGCCCAGAATTAGCAGAGAACTCCTCAAGAAGAAGGACACAATGGAGGGCTTACTTTACCTGACTTTAGCACATACTATACAGCCACAGTAGTCAAAACCACATGGTGTTGGTACAATGACAGATACTCAGACCAATGGAAAAGAACTGAAAATCCAGAAATAAAAGTATCAGCAAACAGACAACTGATATTTGATAAGGGCCCCAAAAATATCAAATGGGAAACAGATGCCCTCTTTAACAAGTGGTGCAGGAAAAAATGGATATTTACCTGCATAAAAAAGGAAGCAAGACCCTTATCTCACTCCATGCACAAGAATAAAATCAAGGTGGATCACAGACCTTGAAGTTAAACTCCTAACTATTAGGGCCATCAATGAGGGAATTGGGACCAACTTGAGAAATTTTGGCACACGGAATACATAGTCTACCAGAAATAGGGAAGGACACAAACACACAGGAGGCACAAACAGACAAATGGGATATACTGAAGATAAAACACCTGTGTGCATCGAAAGTATTCACCAAGAGAGCCCACTGACTGGGAAAACATCTTTAGCAATGGCACATCACACAAAGGCCTTATTACAAAAATCTACAATACTCTGCTAGCTTCCAAAAAGAAAAAAACTAATAGCCCACTTGAGAGGTGGGCAAAGGACTTGAACAGAAGTTTCACAGGGGCAGAAATCCGAATGGCCCACAAACATATGAGAAAATGTTCCCAATCTTTAGCAATAAGAGAAATGCAAATTAAAACAACAATGAGGTACCACCTGACACCCTCAAAGGTAGCCCAAATCAAAAAATCAGAAAGCAACAAGTTTTGGAGCGGCTGTGGGGAGACAGGAACTCTCATCCACAGTTGGTGGACTTGTAAGTGTGTACGACCACTATGGAAATCGATCTGGCGATATCTAAAACAGATGGAAATAGAGTTACCATACGACCCAGCAATCCCCCTACTGGGCATATACCCAGAAGAGCCAAGAAACAAACCAAGGTCAGACATCTGTGCTCCAGAGTTCATTGCGGCACAGTTCACAATTGCAAGGAGTTGGAAGCAACCCAAATTTCCATCAACTGACGATTGGATTAAACTGTGGTATATACATACTACGCATCGTTAACAAGCATTGATGATCGTATGAAGCACATCACGGCATGCTAAGCAAAGTCAGTCAGGCACAAAAGGACAAGAACAACATGAGTCCGCTGTGGTACGCATTTAAAAAATGCAAATGGGGCATAGGGAAAAAGCTACTGTATTCTTGGGGTGAGGACCATGTGGTATGGCAGGGACCAGATCAAATGCAGGAATGCACATGGTAGACAACTGGGGAGGAGGTGGGAAAAGAGAAAAACTGATGAAAATAAGGAACAAATAAGTAGCGGGGACACGGGGCGCTGACCCACGCAAAGGGAGGGTATTGTTTATATCTCCACAGGGAAAGAGGAACCAGACTTCAACCCAGTGCCCCAAGGTGTGAATGCAACATTCTGGCGTGGAATAAGGAACCAGTGGAGAGGTCTGGGAGGCTGGCCCCAGTCCCAAATACTAAGTGGATGCCTGCTCCTCCCCCCAGAAGAATTTATTTCAAAGGACAGCATTGAATCTGTAGCTCCAGGAGAGGGACATACATGTCTGATCAGAGCACACAGGAGCAGCTGAAGGGGGAGGAGGAGAGAGTGGAACACATCCTGGCCCACCAGGTCTTGAGGACAATGACACCAATTAGAGCAGCCAGTCCACAGAGAGGACCACATGGCCAGCCCCAGTATGAGACATGACTCCATCACTGACCCATGGCCCTGCGGGGGAGAGCACCGGAGACACAGTGTGGGAATTTCCCCCGATCTCATCCCACCACATCGAGGCAAAGCACAGGGGAGTGCAGTGGAACAGCAAGGGAATGTAGTGGCAAGGAATGCTGAAGGTGGACTTTAGGGCCAGGGCGTGGTGCCCCAACAGACTGAACTGGAAAACACTCCTAAAGGCCAACAAATGATCCTTGAATTAACTACAAGCTTTTCTTTCTCATTGTGTTTTGTTTTGTTCTTTGTCAGTGATTTGTTGTTATTGTTTTGTTGTATATTGTTGCTTGGTTTTATTATGTCTTGTTTTTGTGCATGTTATTTTCTCCACAGGTTTGTCTAAATAAGAGAAGCTGGATGAACTATCTGGAGGAGAAAACAATGGGACCAACAGTTCCGGGGGGCGCATGGGACAGGGAGAGGTTGGGGTAAAGGAAGTGGTGTTAACAAACCCAGGGACAAGGGAACAACAAGTGATCCAAATTGGTGGTGAGGTGAGTGTGGGAGACCTGGTAGGACATGATCAAGGGTAATGTAACAAAGAGGAATTCCTGAAACCCAGGTGGGAACTGAGAATGATAGTGGGACAGTAGGAAAATCAAGGGAAATCGAGGAAAGAGCTGGGAGGCAAAGGGCATTTGTAGAGGTCTAGATAAACACATGTACATATGCAAATGTATTTATATATGTAGATGGAGAAATAGATCTATGTGCATATATTTATAGGTTTAGTATTAGCTAGCAGAAGGACATTGGGCCTCCACTCAAGTACTTCCTCAATGCAAGAATACTTTCTTCTATTAAATAGGCATTCTATGATGCTCTCCTTCCCAATACAACCACTGAAGACAAAGGGGGTGAATAAGCAAATATGGTGAAGAAAGCTGATGGTGGTCGGCTATCAAAAGATTTAGCATCTGGGGTCTTAAAAGCTTGAAGGTAAACAAGCGGCCATCTAGCTCAGAAGCAACAAAGCCCACATGGATGAACACACTAGCCTTTGTGAACAGTTATCAGGCATCAAAGAACAAAAAATCATATCATTGGGTGTGCATCTCCATGGTACTATTGCTGAAGACAAATGGGTGCATAAGCAAATGTGGTGAAGAAAGCTGATAGTGCCCAGCTATCAAAAGGTATAGCGTCTGGGGTCTTAAAGGCTTGAAGGTAAACAAGCGGCTATCTAGCTTAGAAGCAACAAAGTCCATATGGAAGAAGCACACCAGCCTGTGTGATTATAAGGTGTTGAAGGGCTCTGGTGTAAGGCATCATCAGAACGAAAAAAAATCTTGCCATGGTGAATGAGGTGGGGGAGTTCCCAAAGCCCATTTGTCATCCACTGGAGATCGCCTTGCAGAAGATTCTGGGGGAGCAGACGAGCCAATCAAGGTGCAATGTAGCAACGATGAAAAATACAACTTTCCCTTAGTTCCTAAATGCTTCCTCCCCCCTACCCCCCACCCCCCAACTATCATGATCCAAATTCTACCTTGCAAGTACAGATAGAGCAGAGGATGTACACTGGTGCAGATAGGAACTGGAAACACAGGGAATCCAGGGATGATACCTTCAGGACAGGGGTGTGAATGGTGATACTGGGAGAGTAGAGGGAGACTGGGTTGGAAAGAGGGTAGCGATTACAAGGATCTACATGTGACCTCCTCCCTGGGGGGCGGACAACAGAAAAGTGGGTGAAGGGAGATGTCGGACAGGGCAAGATATGAAAAAATAATAGTTTATAAATTATCAAGGGCTCATGAGGGAGTGGGGAGCGGGAGGGAGAGGAAAAAATGAGGACCTGATGCCAGGGGCTTAAGTAGAGAGCAAATGTTTTGAGAATGATGAGGGCAATAAATGTACAGATATGCTTTATGCAATTGATGTATGTATGGGTTGTGATGAGTTGTATGCGCCCCTAATATAATTATTTTTTTTAAGAACTAGAGGACGGTTGTGTGTTTCATCAGTGCTACACTGCACCCTGACTGGTGCGTCTCCTCCCCACAGCCCTTCTGTAAGGGGATGTCCAGTTGCCAACAGCTGAGCTCTGGGTCTCCACTCCGTATTTCCCCTCATTCACAATGGAAGATCCCCCTATTTCATTGGTATTTAAAATTCTCTACGATTGGTTAGTTTAATGATACTATTATTAGAATTACCAAAGGCCCAATGGAAGTTGCATATATTATCTTTCAAAGGCTGATAATGCTACCACTATGCAGAATCTATGGTTGACAGTGAAAGTTCAAAATCGATTTACATAGTCCACATAGGGATTAAGCCTCCATGTAATTCCCTAAGACTAATGACCAGGAAAGTAAATAACCTCACCCTAATTGTTCATCAGAAAGTGAATTAATGCATCAGAAAGTGGAACAGGGACAGATGCCAACCTTAGATAGATTCATGAATTTTGAGCTCACTCTTAACCATAAACTCTAATCTTAGAAAAATCCTTTCTAATGATGCAGCCCTGCTTGATACTTACCCAAAGGGATCACTGAAGGTATGGGCGCTATAGGAAAACGTTGTAAAGAAACCAGATGGTGCCTGGCTATCAGGAAGAACATCTGGGGTCTTAAAAACTTGCCTTAAAACAAGAAGCCATCTAATTCAGGTGCTAGCTAAGCCCACATGGAAACACACCAGCCTGGGTGATTCAAGGATGGTAAATAATAAAATCCTAGGGAATTGAATGAGAGTTACATTCTGAGTGCCTGTTAGCAGAAAGTTATGAATAAAGTGAACACCCAACATCTATTTGCAGAGGCCCCACAGGGATTGAGCCTCCACTGAATTCCTTCAGGGCTCTGAATGTGTTTACTCTCAGAGTGCATCAGGAAGTGAATCAATGCAGATAGAGTTAAATTAAATTAATATCTTAACATTTGTTTTCCCTTTTGACCCATTTTTAATTTATTCTTGTTTTTATTAATCTCTGCTCTCCTTGGGACTAAAGTTTTTCTGTGCTTTACTGCTATATTGCGGTGGCAGGGAGGTTATATTGTTTTCTTTATATGATATATAGGCTATCAAACAAGAGTTCACAGCCATGGAATTGATTCCGACTCAGTGACCCTGTAGGATAGGGGAGAACTGATCCTGTGGGTTTCTGAGACTTTATGAGTTGACAGCCTCCTTTTCTCCTGTGGAGTGGCTGGTGGTTTCAAACTGCTTAGCAGCACAACGCATAACCTCTACAGCACCAAGTTGGATAAACTTATAGAGCCAGTAACTAAAATAATTGTTTCTTAGAGTTATGGCGGGGAAGGTTAGGGAAAATGGGGAGCTAATAACAATGAGCGCAAAAAATGGCAATGTTCTACTAATGATTGTACAACTCTAATATAATCAAACCATTGCCTTGTATGATACACAGATTATATGTTAATAAAACAGCTGAAAAGATTTTTTTAACTACCCTGCCATATGCAAGTATTTCTCCATAAATCATACAAATTCAACAGTCTTACAGGTAGAACAGAGCAGATGTGGATTTCTGAAGCTGTCAATTTTTCCAGAAGCAGAAACTCGTCTTTCTCCCACTAAGTGGCTGATGGGTTTGAACTGCCAATCCTGCAGTTAGCAGTCCAGTGCCTACCCAACAGTGCCACCACTCTCTGACTCACTCACTCACTCACTCACTCCTCCTTCGCTCACTGCCATGCCCTCATAGGATAGGGTGGGGTGGATTCTGTACATCGGCGAGGCTGTAACTCTTTACCGGTGCGGAACCCTCATTTCCTCCTGCAGAGCAACTGGTGGTTTCCTACTGTCGCCCAACTCGTAACCCACTAAGTTATACAGAGGAACTTCCGAAAGTCCGTGGAAATGGAATTAATGATCATGGCACTTTCACAAACTCTTTGAAGCCCCTTAGTATGTATAACTAATCCGCAAGTGAAGTTTGGTTTCTAATTGGATAAAAAAATGAAAATACTTGATGCCATTGTTTTATCTCCACATTGCATGTGACAAGGCTACGGCCCACCTTCCTGCCTCCAACCTGAGGAGGGTACCGCGGTCCTAAAACTCGTGTCTGGTGTCTTCACTAGACTGTAAGGCTTTCAGGCAAAGATGCAGTTTTAACTCTTTTTTCCCCAATAATTTTATTGGCATATCTGTAATAATTCACATGCCTTAACTCTTCTTTGAATCTCGAGCCTGATACCACGCATTTAATGATTGATTGAATGATTGATTGACAAATGCTTACTGACTTTGTAAGATAAAATCCTTAGCCTCAAGGAACATGTAGTTACCTATTTCTGCTTAACAAATTTCCCTGAAAACGAATCGCTAAACAATCATTTGTTATCTCACTGTATCTGTCAAGAGTCTACAGCACTCAGCTGGGTCTTCTAGCTTAGAGTCCCTCAGAGGCTATGGTCAAAGTGTTGGCCAAACTCCAAGTTCCCTCACATGACTGGCGGCCAGTTTCAGAAGATTCACTTCCAGTAGTTCTCACACCAAGCTACTGGCAGGGGTCAGTATTCCGTGGGCAATCAGATGGAGGGCCCCACTTTCTTTCTAAAGGAAGGGCCTGTTCCAGTCCTTTGTCCTGTGAGACTCTCCACTGGTTATTCACAACATAGTAGCTGGCTACCATCAGACCAAGCAAGAGCGAGAAGAGAGTGCAAGCAAGATGGAAGCCATTGTTTCTTGTAACCTAATCTCCGAAGTAAGTTGATAGGGGCTGTACATACTCTAAGGAAAAGAATTGAATTAAGGCACGACTATCAGGAAGCAGCATTAAATTTCAGTCCTATCAGAAGTCGCCTACCACATGTCGTAAGGAAGCGCACTAGGGGTTGTTCTTTCTCACAGCCTCCATCAAAGTATCTTGCGCAGCAGGTAGTTCCTAGCACAACCCTGCATCCCCCAAACCACATGGAGAACAGGGTGGGACCATGGGGCACCCCCTCTTCTGATTTTCTAGCCTGGAGTTTCTGAACTGAGATTCTAGTTTCTATACAGCTAACTGAACATTCTGGTCCTGAAAGATTTGTCAAGCTGAGCCTAAGAGAGTCATGGGAAGAATGGGGGCCGGGGAGCATGGGGGGGGGGGGGGGGAACCAAGCTAAAAAGTATGAGTGTGTGTGTTGGGTGAGGGGGTGGGGGCGGATACAAGTAGAAAAGAGCTTATAAGGCCCCAGATACTAAGAATCACAGCAGCCCCTCCCTTTCGGCGCCAGATGTCAGGTGCGATCAAGGTTACTTCCAACGTTTTCTGACTGTGGACACTGGAAGAAACTCCCAATTCCTACCCTTTTGTTTGCAAACGTGTTTCTGTGAGTTTTAAAGCACAGTTGAGTCAGAGTGCAGATTTGCCATTCTGTGAAGCAGAAATCACCTGCAGTGTTTAGCATAATTAGCGTTCTGATTTCCAAAGGTACTGGGCATCGGACACCAAATTGACACTCTGACACAATCTTTGGGAAGCACTCTGTCAGGAAATATTATTGGAGGTGATACAGACTTAATTAAAGTATGTGACTTTATATGAATGAAGTATTACAGGAATTTTGGAAAATACAGAAAAATACAAATAAAACGGAAATTATTCATAAGCCATCTCCTTAATATTGTGCCATATTTCCTGCTAATTTTCTGTATAAAGAAGTAGCAATCAAAAAAAATTTTTTTAAAAGAAATAGCAATCGGGTCCTTATTCTAACATGCAAATTTCATATCCTTCTTCAGTCTGGTAAAAAAGCTCTCCTGGTGCCATGGTAAATCATTATTAACCTGGCTAGTCGAGCCAGAGAGCCAGACCCAAGAAGAAAAAAACAGCCTGCCTGCTCCTGCAAAGATAGACAGTCTCAGAGACCCTAGGGGTTCTGTACTAGAGATCTCTGTACTAGAGAGCTCTCTACTAGAGAGCACTCTACTATAGAGCTCTGTACTAGAGAGCATTGTACTAGAGAGCACTGTACTAGAGAGCACTATACTATAGAGCACTGTACTAGAGAGCACTCTACTAGAGAGCACTATACTATAGAGCACTGTACTAGGAGCACTCTACTAGAGAGCTATGTACTAGAGAGCACTATACTATAGAGCTCTGTACTAGAGACCACTCCTATAGAGTTCTGAACTAGAGAGCTCTGTACTATAGAGCTCTGTACTAGAGAGTCCTGTACTAGAGAGCTCTGTACTAGAGAGGATTCTACTACAGAGCACTGTACTAGAGGGAACTCTACTATTGAGCTCTGTACTATAGAACTCTGTACTAGAGAACACTGAATATAGAGGTCTGTTCTACAGAGCACTGCACTCTAGAGCTCTGTACTAGAGAGCACTCTACTAGAGAGCACTTTACTATAGAGCACTATATACTATAGAGCACTGTACTATAGAGCACTATACTATAGAGCTCTGTACTATAGAACACTGTACTATAGAGCTCCATATAAGAGAACCCACTACTAGAGAGCACTTTACTATAGAGTGCTATATACTATACAGCACTGTACTACAGAGCTCTGTACTACAGAGCACTCTACCATAGAGCTCTGTACTATAGAGCACTGTCCTAGAGAGCACTATACTATACAGCACTATACTAGAGAGCACTCTAATATAGAGCTATGTACTAGAGAGCACTCTACTAGAGAGCACTATACTATAGGGCACTATATACTATAGAACACTATACTATAGAGCTCTGTACTATAGAACACTGTACTATAGAACTCTGTACTAGAGAGCTCTGTACTAGAGAGCACTTTACTATAGGACACTATATACAATAGAGCACTATACTATAGAGTTCTCTACTATAGAACACTGTACTATAGAACTCTGTACTAGAGAACGCTGGACTAGAGAGCACTCTACTATAGAGCACTTTACTAGAGAGCACTATATACTATAGAGCACTGTACTATAAAACACTATACTATAGAGCTCTGTACTATAGAGTACTGTTCTAGAGAGCACTATACTATAGAGCTCTGTCCTAGAGAGCACTGTACTATAGAGCACTATATACCATAGAGCACTGTACTACAGAGCACTATACTAGAGAACATTGTACTATAGAGCACTATACTAGAGAGCACTATATACTATAGAGCACTGTACTATAGAGCACTGTCCTAGAGAGAACTATGCTATAGAGCACTATACTAGAGAGCACTCTACTAGAAAGCAATTTACTATAGAGCACTATATACTATACAGCACTGTACTATAGAGCTCTGTACTAGAGAGCTCTGTACTAGAGAGCACTGTCCTAGACAGCACTCTACTAGAAAGCACTATACTATAGAGCACTATATACTATAGAGCTCTGTACTGCAGAGCACTGTACTATAGAACTCTGTACTATAGAGCTCTGTACAAGATAACCCTCTACCATAGAGCACTGTACTATAGAGCACTGTACTATAGAGCTCTGTACTGCAGAGCACTGTACTAGAGAGCACTGTACTATAGAGCACTATGCTATAGAGCTCTGTACTATAGAACACTATCCTAGAGAGCACTATACTATAGAGCTCTGTACTACAGAGCAGTGTATGATAGAACTCTGTACTAAAGAGCACTGTCCTAGAGAGTACTGCACTATAGAGCACTATACTAGAGATCATTGGACTATAGAGCAATATAGTAGAGAGCACTATGCTGGAGAGCACTATGCTGGAGAGCACTATACTATAGAGCTCTGTACTAGAGAGCACTGTCCTACAGAGCACTGTACTATAGAGCACTACACTAGAGAGCACTGTACTATAGAGCACTATATACTATAGAGCACTGTACTATAGAGCACTATACTAGAGAGCACTGTACTATAGAGCACTCTATACTATACAGCACTGTACTATAGAGCACTATATACTATACAGCACTATACACTATAGAGCACTATACTATAGAGCTCTGTACTAGAGAGCACTTTATACTATAGAGCACTGTCCTAGAGAGCACTCTACCATAGAACTCTGTACTATAGAGCACTGTCCTAGAGAGCACTATACTAGAGAGCACTGTGCTAGAGAGCACTGTACTAGAGAGAACTCTACTATAGAGCTCTGTGCTAGAGAGCATTGTACTATAGAGGTCTGTACTAGAGAGCACTGTAATATAGAAGCCCTAAACTATAGAGCACTATACTATAGAGCTCTGTCCTAGAGAGCAGTCCTAGAGAGCACTGTACTAAAGAGCACTATACTAGAGAACACTGTACTAGAGCACTAAATACTAGAGAGCAGTGTACTATAGAACACTGTCCTAGAAAGCACTGTACTATAGAGCACTATATACTATAGAGCACTAAATACTAGAGAGCACTATATACAATAAAGCACTATATACTATAGAGCACTGCCCTAGAGAGCACTATACTATAGTGCTCTGTACTATAGAGTACTATACTATAGATCTCTGTACTAGAGAACATTGTCCTAGAGAGCACTGTAATAGAGCACTAAATACTAGAGAGCACTAAATACTAGAGAGCACTGTACTATAGAACACTATACTAGAGAGCATTGTACTATAGAGCACTATATACTAGAGGGCACTAAATACTATAGAGCACTATATACTATAGAGCACTATACTATAGAGGACTGTACTAGAGAGCACTGTACTAGAGCATTATACTAGAGAGCTCTGTACTAGAGAGCATTGTACTATAGAGCACTATATACTAGAGGGCACTAAATACTATAGAGCACTATATACTATAGAGCACTATACACTATAGAGCACTATACTATAGAGCTCTGTACTAGAGAGCACTATACTAGAGAGCATTGTACTATAGAGCACTATATACTAGAGGGCACTATATACTAGAGGGCACTAAATACTATAGAGCACTATATACTAGAGGGCACTAAATACTATAGAGCACTATATACTATAGAGCACTATACTATAGAGGACTGTACTAGAGAGCACTGTACTAGAGAGCACTGTACTAGAGCATTATACTAGAGAGCTCTGTACTAGAGAGCATTGTACTATAGAGCACTATATACTAGAGGGCACTAAATACTATAGAGCACTATATACTATAGAGCACTATACTATAGAGGACTGTACTAGAGAGCACTGTACTAGAGAGCACTGTACTAGAGCATTATACTAGAGAGCTCTGTACTAGAGAGCATTGTACTATAGAGCACTATATACTAGAGGGCACTATATACTAGAGGGCACTAAATACTATAGAGCACTAAATACTATAGAGCACTATATACTATAGAGCACTATACTATAGAGGACTGTACTAGAGAGCACTGTACTAGAGAGCACTGTACTAGAAGCACTCTACTATAGAGCTCTGTACTATAGAGCACTGTACTAGAGAGCACTGTACTATAGAGCACTATACTATAGAGCTCTGTGCTAGAGAGCAGGGTCCTAGAGAGCACTGTACTAGAGAGCACTGTACTAGAGAGCACTGTCCTAGAGCATTATACTATAGAGCTCTGTACTACAGAGCAGTATACTAGAGAGCACTGTACTATAGACTTCCTATGAGTTGGAATTGATTGAACAGCAGTGGGTTTGGATTAGGGGGTAGAGGACACATATCCTCACAATCTGAGTACATGTCTTAGATGCGCAGCTAATAATAGAAAGTATATTTTGCTTTTTTTCCCTTAATTTACAGCAAGCAATGTGGCATGCCATGAAACATCTTGCGGGCAGCACTCTCGTCACTGCACAGCTTCCTAGCTTGGCCATTTCCAGTCCATTAAACCTTGTTGTTTCCAATTTACCACCATCACAAACAGCAAAATTTATAAAGAATGATACAAGGGCTGTCGGAAACAATTATAATGACACTGCTGGAGCAAATTGGTAGACAATGTGTCCTTTATTTCTGATCCTTTCCTTGGTGAATTCTAAGAAACTTAATTGGGGGGGGTGTTAATGGATCCCCAAGTTCTAAGGCTTGTGATGTATATTGCCAAATGGCCTTCTGGTTACACCAATTTGTGTTCCTGATTATAGTGTATGGGAAGCCCCCTTCTTTACCCATTGTCAACGTGGTGCATAATGAGATTGTTTTCTGCTGGATTGATATCCAAAAATGTCTTCTTTGATTTGCACATTTATGTTACTAGTAATGTTGAACACTTTCCATTTCTTTATTGGCCAATTTATCTCTTTCTGTACATTGTCTGCTGTCTGGTTTTGCATAAGATCCTTAGAGCCAAACCCAGCTTTCCACCCTTCTCTCTGACCCTCTGCCTTGCCTCTGAAAGCACCAACTAACCTCAGAGGTTCCTCAAAGATCTTACTGCCTTAAAAACAAACCTTATCCTCAGCCAATAACTAATACAACAGTGGGAGAGCTTCATTCATGGATCCCTGGTGGTTATGCATTGGGTTGCTAACTGCAAGGTCAGCAGTTCAAAACCACCAGCTGTCCCTCAGGAGAAAGCCAGGCTTTCTCTGCCCATAACAAGGTACATTGTCAGAAACCCACCAGGCGAGTTCTATTCTGATGTATAAGGTGGCTCTTAGTTAGTATTGACTCCACTAGAGAGCTTCATTCCACTGAAACGGTCAGTTGTGCTTGGACTCTGTCATTCAGTCCCATCTTCTTCACCTGATTCTTCAGCTTTTAAAAAACTCAGAGCCCAAAGTCTGATGGGACTCCCAGAGGTCCCCTCAGGTCCTTAGCCACTTTTCAGGTCTGGACTGCTACTCCCCTCCCCGATAAAATAATCAAGGTCAAAGCAGCAGCACTGATCTGAAAAACAAGTTCAGAGGAAAGAAGAGGAAATGACGCAGGAAACACAGGGAGGAAGCGGGGTTCCTGGAGGTACACTGGGGGGAGCTGGAAGAAAATGCATATGAAGCGTTGAACATAAAACTGCTGGTCTGTTATGTAAGCCTCCCCCTAATTCCCAAGAAAAGGTTTTTAAAATGCTAATAACTCAGATTCTGGACTTCATTCCAAACATGGGACTCAGAATCAACAGGGTAGGATCAGTGACAGCCACCTAGGGCTGAGATCCTGCCATTTCCTCTCTATCCAGCCCTGTCATTTTACCAGCAAGAAAACTGAGGCCCCGGAAGATCAAGGACCCAAGTGCACAGTTCTGAATTGCAGCAGTTATGAATTACAACAGTGTGTTCTTTCCATTCCACTTCTCTGCCCTGGACCTGCTAGCAGAGAGAAGACCAAACAGAACACCGCCTTCAAGCAGGAGAAAACCCAGCAGAAACATTCTCCAGGGAGACAGCCAGTCAGGATGCAGTCGAGCATGAGGAAACATAAAACTTTCCTCCAGTTCTTTAATGTTTCCTCTCCCCTCCCCCCCACTATCATGATCCCAATTCTGCCCTACAAATCCAGCTAGACCAGATCATGTACACAGGTACAGATAAAAGCTGGAAACACAGGGAATCCAGAACAGATGAACCCCGCAGGACCAATGATGAGAGTAGAGATACCAGGAGGGGAGGGGGAAGGTGGGGCAGAAAGGGGAACCGATTACAATGATCTACATATAACTCCTTCTCTGGGGTACGGACAACAGAAAAGTGGGTGAAGGGAGACGTCAGACAGTGTAGGACATGAAAATATAATAATTTATAAATAATTAAGGACTCGTGAGGGAGTGAGAGCGAAGGAGGGATGGGGGAAATGAGGAACTGATGCCAAGAGCTCAAGTAGAAAGAAAATGTTTTGAGAATGATGATGTCAACAAATGTACAAATGTGCTCGACCCAATGGATGGATGGGTGGATTGTGATAAGAGTTGTACGAGTCCCCAATAAAATGATTTTCCTCCAAGGTCGCTCAGGAGCTAAGGGAATTCCCCAGTCTAGGAAGCCCTAGTTGGAAAAAAGAAAAACACTGGAGCCTTCAGGAGACAGCAAAGTGGGAGCTGCATTTCTATCTTCGTCCGCCAGGTGGCAGCCGCCTACCGCATCATTAGCAACAGTCCGCTGGCATTTAAATGTCCTTTTGTTAACCAGCCATGCTCCTGTAGCGGGTTACTCTCTGGTCCCGTAAGAGCAAGACGAAAAGTTCGCAACCCCCAGCCGCTCACTGAGAGAAAGAGGAGATGTCTCTATCAGAAAGTTTTCAGAGGAAGGAGAAACCGAAGTGTGTGAGAAATTCAGGTTGTAATGAGTTTTCACACCAGTCTCAATCCGATGAGTTTACTAGTCAAATCGCTTGCCTTTCTCATGATATTTTCACCTCTGCTGCTCTCCTTTATAGCTTTGCCTCATATGAATTTATTTCTGAAAATGAAAGAGGACAGAGTAAAAAATAAATATTAAAGAAAAAAAATCAGATACAAATTTGGAAATCCACAAGTGCCTTTCTACTCTGTGTCTCTGTGAGTGGGAACCAACGTGGCAGTTGGCTTTTTGATTTGGGGTTTTTTATTTTAGTTTTCTTTTCTTTGTAGGTAAGACTCCAGAAGAAGCCTGAGTTGGAGAAAATTTCCCATTGGCCCTAAAGAATGTTTTTTTAATCATACATTTATTACACTTCTTTCATTTGATTTTTGTCATATAATTCACATATCATAGAATGTGGTAGTTACATAGTTTCATGAATACCTGATAAATAAGTGTAGGGGTGGAGTCAAGCCTGTCAATCCGGTCACAGCCTGATGACGCCTCCTTGAATGCATGACCTTCTCGTGAGAATTTTGGGAACTTCCCTCTTTTTCCCTGGAGGCAAGCATGCATCTCTCTCTCTCTCTCTCTCTCTCTCTCTCTCTCTCTCTCTCTCTCTCTCTCTCTCTCTCTCTCTCTCTCTCTCTCTCTCTCTCTCTCCTTCCCCTTCCTGTTGAAGATCCACGTGAGGAGAGATCCAGTAGCCATGGAAACCCACCCGCACCAGCACTGAGAGATGCTTCCACTGCCATTGTATTCACAAGACTTTCCACACACCAGCCTGTGATCTTCCTGCATTCAGCATCATTGCCTGTGACTGTGTGAGTCTGAAGGAGGATTTTTGGACTAGTATTGGACTTACAGACTATTATCAGACTTATGGATTTGATCTGTATCAGACTGGGATAGTTTCTTAATATACAATTACTCTTTCCTATAAAGCTCTTTCGTGTGTGTGTGTGTGTGTGTGTGTGTGTGTGTGTGTGTGTATTTGTTTCTCTGGTCAACCCAGCCTGACATCAAATTTAATAACATCAAGAAACGTTCAACAATCATCACCACAATTTTAGAACATTTTCTTCACTCTTGTGCTCATCAGTATTAGCTCCCCATTTCCCCCCAACCTCCCCTTTCCATACCTCCAAGAAACCATTCATCCCATTGCTGCCTCTACAGATTTGCCAATATTAGATTTCACATACAGGAAAAACATACCAAAGGCAACAACCAAACTAATAGCAATAACAAAGGAAAACAGATAAAAATCTCAACCAAAGAGAAAGCAGAACATAATAAAAACTAGAACAAAATTTAAAATAGATCATAAGAGAGATAAAATGACAAGGTGTTGAATTTTTTTATTTTTAAATTATGTTTTAAAAATCATTTTACTGGGGGCTCATACAACGTATAACAAGCCATACATACATCCATGGTCTCAAGCACATTTGCACATATGTTGCCATCATCGTTTTCAAAGCATTTTCTCTCTATTTGTGCGAAGGTGTTACATTTTAGCCTAACTCCATCTGCAGTGACCCGCTCTCCGTGCATCCTGCATGGTAGCACAGTTATTCACATTGCTGCTCTGTGACGGTCAGGGGGGTTCACCAGGGGCTTCATCCGTGTGTATTTCCCATTCATGTTGTTTTTAATTAAAACAAGTTTAGAATGGATCGAAAGGGAGATCAAATGATATTAAATTTTCACCTGACAACGTCTGCCATAATCCACTTTGCAATGCTCTCTGTCTACTGACAGGGTTCGTCACACCCCTTAACTATTCAGAGGGCATTCACCGGAGGCTTCATCTATGTGTGGGTGCTGCAAATCGATTTTGGGTTTTCACTGTCATCTTCTGTCAACCTTCTGCAAACTAGGTGTTCGCAATGTAAGCTCTAATGCCATTCCCTCCTTCAGATTTGGATTATATTTGTACAATCCTTGGATCACACAATCTGGTGTGCTTTTTCCATCTTGACTGAGTTGATGCTCCATGTAGATGTCTGCTTGTTTGAAGACGAGCCTTCAAAACTCCAGATGCTATTCCTTCTGATAGCTGAGCACCATCTAGTTTCTTCACCACGCTTTGCTTGAACACCATATCTTCCGTGATCTCTTCATGAGAGTGAGCATCCATCAGGACTGTGTCATAAGAACTAATTATTCTTAGGTTAGGACTTGAATTAAGGATTACACTTATTTTAAGCCTTTTTAAGAGTAAAAGTAAGTAAAATTAAAGAACTTCCACACCTCCTTATTAGCTGCCACTCAGATACAGCCCCTGACAGTGTTTGTCTTCACACGAGTCTGATCAGTCCTTCTTACTGTGCCATCTTACGAATCTGATCAGTTCTTCAGATTCTGCCACGTGTCCTTTGTCAGAGGGTGTCTCTGCATTAGTTTCCACTAAGTTTCTCTTGTCAGTCATTGATGCCAGAGGACTGTATGTTGGGCATTAAAGAGGGAGCCCACTCTGCCTCCAAAGAAGCCATGCTGGGCATGACGCGTGGCCATGAAGGGGAAAGGGGCTGGAGGAGAAGTGGGAAGGGAGCCTGGGGTGGGGGGAGCCTGGGGGGGCAAGTATTGAAGAGGACCCCACAATGATTTAGACTGGGACTCTCCAGAGACAGACGATAGCCTTGTTTCTGGAGAGGTAAAGGTAGGGGGTGGGAGCAGGGATGGGAAGGCGACTATTTACCTTCTTGTTCAATCACAGTTGGGTTTTCACATGTACTTCCTGTCCCTTGGTGGTGCATCCAGTTAAGCTGCTCAGCTACTATCAAAAAGTGAGCGTATCAAGCTCACTCAGAGGCGCCTCAGGGGAATGGCCTAATGATTGTCTTCAGAAACATCAGCCACTGAAGAACCACACGGAGCTCCGTTCTACTTGGACACAAGGGGGGTATCACCAGTGAAAATGAACTCTATAGCAACTGGTAGTTATATATTGCCTAGTTAAATGGATCTGATTTAAATAAAATGTACACCGAAATGCATAGCTAATTGTTTCAAGGAACTTACTGTCTAGGAGGAGACGTACAAGGGAGTAACCCCCCCAAAAAAAACCCATAGCGTGCATTTTTCCTGCTAGGCCAGCATCGAGCAACTCACGCTGAGTTAGTTCACCCGGTGGCCTTTCCAGGGAAGGTTCTTTGTGGTCACAGTCCATTTTTTGTGGGGTGAAGGCCATTTCCCTCAAACTTTGTTTTTTGTGATGGCCGCTGACTTAAGAGAAGAGCTTGCGACTGTGAAATCTTGCTTCCTGTTTGGGGAAAAGGCTGCAGAAAGTGCTGTGATCTTGAACACGGCTTAAAAGGACAGCACTGTGGGGAACACGCAGTATAAGAGTGGTTTTCTTGTTTCAGAAAAGGTGAAATGTCGATTGATGACAAACCTTATTCTGGATGCCCGTCAATTTCCAAAATGGACAAAAATGTCGACTCGTGGGGCATCAGTAGTTCATTCCACCAGGTCAGACTGGTAATCACGCTTTCTATTTAGAAGTTCTGAAAAGATAGCATGACTCTGTGCAACCAAAAAGGCTTGCTTCATGGCACATCCAGGACTGGCTTGCCACCACAACAATGCACCTGATCCTGCAGCCATCTCAGTGTGCTAGTTTTGGACCAAAAAGCAGCATGCCTCTCGCCCCACACACTTGACTCACCTGACCTCACTTCGTGTGATTTCTTTTTGTTTTCGAGAATGAAGAGGAGCATGAAAGGACAGTGATTTGACGACATGGAAAAGGTGAGGGGAAAGAAACAAAAAGACGAAGGAGGGGCTGTCAACCCTCCAAATAGATGAGTTTGAAAACGTTTCCGAGACTGGAACCACAGATTTGACAAAGGTATTAAAGATAATGGAGAGTACTTTGAAGGTGATAAGGTTGTTTTGTGAAAATAGATTTAAATACATAGTCTTGAAAAAAATCTGGGTTGGTGGGGGGGGGTACCTTTTTGTAAATCACAAACACACAGATGCGCCCAAGAACAGGTGACGTGCACACAGAGTCCTGAAGTTAGCAAAGCACTTCCAACCTGCAGTAGGCAAAATGACCCCCCCAAGGTGCACATTGTTTAATCCCTGGCAAAATTAATGCTATGTTACAGAAGATATAATTAAGGTTGTTGTGAGCATGAGTAGGTATTTGGAGTAGCTCAAGATGGCTTGTAAGTGTCCTGGCTCCAGCCAAGAGCTGACTCCCACTCCTAACAGCCCTGAGCATCCGATGGAAACTGAATTCACTCTTCAGATGGACATCACCAGGCCTGAAAGAGCTCAGCTATGGGTGCGCTTGAACCTCCAGCCTTTATGTTAGAAACTGACTGCATTAATTGCTTATACCATCATGATTTCCTACTTACATTGTGCTCTAATTGGTGGCTCTTCTTTTGAATATAAGTTTATATCCTCCATGGCAGTGGTTCTCAACCTTCCCGGTGCCACGACCCTTTAATACTTTTCCTCACATTGTGGTGACCCCAACCATAAAATTATTTTCATTGCTACTTCATAACTGTCATTTTGCTACAGTTATGAATCAGTCAACCCCTGGGAAAGGGTCATACGGCCCCCAAAGGGGGAGCAACCTTCAGGTTGAGAACTGCTGTTCTATGGGCTTAGTTCATTCAATGAATTTCTTAAGGCCAAAGACACATGGCTTACGACATAGAAAAGCAGGTACTAGGGTCAGCCCTAACTCCAAAGACCTTTCTTTGCCCGTGTGCTGCCACATTCAAACCCTTCAGCAGCACATAGGGGGAGTCTGCTCTGACTTTCACAGGCGCCCAGTGCTCATGGCACTGTTAAAACTCCCTGCTCTCCTCTGGAAGAGTTTCTTATTTGCTTGTTTGTTTGGCAATGACGACTTTTAAAACAAGAAGTTATTTATCAATGGCCCTCCAACCTCACCTTTGTCTGAAGTCCAGTATTATGGATTGGCTTTCAATACGCCAGTCGAGTTCCCATGGTGCTTGGGTGGCAGCGAGGAGAGAACTGCTAGAGGCCTGAGGGAGAAGGCAGGAGCGCGCTGGAGATTGGTCGTGCCTGTGTGATGTCACAAGGGCTGAAGAGGAATGGAGCGTGGAGAACAGCCCCTCCCTCCCTAGAGGAGCCAACTCGGTCTTTCTACCTGAAATTCTTCTTGACTCAGCCTTTTATTTACTTAAATTAAACATTTGTCTCTAGAAGGCACCTATTAAGTTGTCTATTCAGTAAACATTGAGTGCACCCAGCCATGATTCCTAAACTCCTGAGAGAACAGGAGCCTGTCGGGGTATCTTTTAAGACTAAGGATCTTCAATGTGAAAAATACATACACGTGCAAAGTTTTAATATAATGTCAAGGATTTCATGGACCTATGCGAAAGAATACCTTGCTAAACTCATGCCATGGCTCCTGCTAGATGTCAGACAAGTGGCTCGCTGCTCTAGGAGGTCTCACCGCTTAGAGGAAGAAATGTCAATGGAGAAAACAGTCGAATCAAATGAGCCCCAGAGCGACATGGTTGAAGCAGGTGTTGTTCCCAGTTTGCAGGGATAAAAACAACACGCAGGAAGTCAGGAGCTTAATCAAAGGTTACCTAAGATTCAGAGCACAGATACCCTTGAGATGGAGACAGAACAATTGTCAGGAGACAATTCCATTTAACAACAAGAACCTGGATCCTTCATTCCTCTTTTCTATCCTTCTTCCCCAGCCCCCCAGCCCCACCCCATTGTTCCCGAACAAGAATGCTTTGAAAGCATCAGATCCAGTGCCACCCCAGTCCCTCCTCCCCGCCATCCTGCTGAGCTCATGCGCTCCCTGCAGGAAGGGCTCACACCTGGCTCTGTGCTGCACTGACGTTAGAGGCTGGCTGCACTGTCCAGCCAGGGATTTACACATCTACCTCCTTTTCAAGAAAGAAAACCCTGAGAGAGCACAAAACACATCCGTTGCTGCCTTGTGTAGCAGATTGTATTTCAACAGACTCGCTGATGTTGTTTTTTATCACCGTTATTTCTAGTCACCCAGAGATCTTTCCCCATGTGGGTAGCTAATGTGGTCTTGAGTTTATTTGTCTCTTTTTAGTTTCAATACACTAAATAAACTAAGAACAAATAAAACTATGGAAGAATGCCCCACCCATCTGCCATTATGTCATAGCGGCAGCTTGCTGTTCCCATGACGCTGGAAGCTAGGTCATTAGTAACTCAGATATCAGCACAATCACCACGGTGAACAGGTTCCAGTGGAGTTTCTAGACGAAGAGTGAGAAGAAAGGCCTAAGGATCTCCTTACAAAAAAATAGCCCACTAAAAGCCTTACGGGTCACAACAGAACACGGTCCAATTTTCTTGCTTTGGACACTAGGGGAAGTGTCCATAAAGATCAAATGCTGAAGGTATCAATCATGCTCTTCAAAGTAACATTCTCACTTTCAAATACTCTAAAGAGGCCTGTGCAGCATATCTTCCCAGCGCAGCTCTGCTTCTGATCTCTTCCCTGCTGCTTCCATGAGCATGGATTGTGGATCCAAGCAAGATGAAATCCTTGACAACTTCAGCTTTTTCGCCATTTATCAGGATGTTATCTATTGGTCCAGTTGTGTGGACTTTGGTCTTCCTTATGTTAAGTCGTAATCCACACTGAAGGCTGCAATCCTTGTTCTTCGTCAGCAAGTGCCTCAAATCCTCCTCACTTTCAGGAAGCAAGGTTGTATCATCCACTTAGCACAGGTTGTTGATAAGCCTTCCTCCAATCCAGATACTGAATTCTTCTTCATAGAATCCAGCTTCTCTGACGATGTGCTCAGCATACAGATTGAATAAGTATGGTGAGAGGATACAACCCTCTTGTGCACTTTCCCTGATTTTAAACTATGCAGTATTCCCGTATTCCATTCTCACATCTGCCTCTTGATCCGTGTGCAATTTCCTCAGGAGTACCATGAAGGGTTCTGGAATTCCCATTCTTCACAAGGGTATCCATTGGTTGTTATGATCCACACTGTTGGATGCCGTGGCAGAGTCACAAGAACACAAGCAAATCTCTTTCTTGTCTTCTCTGCTTTGAGCCAAGGTTCGTCTGACATCAGCAATGATACCCTTGTTCCTTGTCCTCTTCTGAATCCAGCCTGAACCTCTGACAGCTCCCTGCCAATGTACCACGGCAACATTTGTTGGATGGTCTCAGCAAAAGTTTACTTGCATGTGATATCAGTGATGTTGTTCTATAATCTGTGTATTCTGTTGGGTCACTTTTCTTTGGAATAGGTACAAATATAGATCTATTCCAGTCTGCTGGCCAATAGCTGTCTTCCAAGTTTCCTGGCATAGAAGAGTGCTCCCAGTGCTGCATTGGCTTCTTAACCACCAACTGCTGTAGCCTTGTTTGTGGCTAGTGCTTTCAGCGTGACTTGATCGTCTTCCTTCAGCACCATTGGCTCCAGTTGTGTCATCAGCTTGTTGAAACATTTCAGTTAGGATTCCACCAATTCCTGGGGCCTTGCATTTGGCTAACGTTTTCATTGCAGCTTGAACTTCTTCCTTTAGCCTCCCAGCCAGGGAAAGGATGGAGGGAACCAACAAACCCAGGGAGAAGGGAACAACAAGCGACACAACATTGATGGCAAGGAGGACGTAGGGTTTGATCAAGTGCAATGTAGTTGAGAGGAATTACTGTGAGAATGAAGGTCGAACGATAGTGGGAATGATAGTGGGACAGGAGGAAAGTAAAAGGAAATAGAGAAAGAACTAAGAGGCAAAAGACATTTCTAGAAGTATAAATATGGGCACGTACATATGTAAATATATTTATATATAACTATAGGGATTTGGGCCTATGTACATATATTTATATGTTAAGCACTACGGTAACATTGGGCCTCTTCTCAAGTAATCCCTCAATGCAAGAACACTTTGTTCTAATAACCTGCCATTCAGTTATGCTCACTGTGTTAATCTAGGTATTTTAGAGAAACAAATCCACAGAAAATCATATGTAGAAGAGAGACTTTTATATAAAGGGTAAGGGGACATCAAGAAAACATTCCAACCCAGTGCTGCCAAGCCCACAAGTCCAACATTAACCCATATGTCTGACACCAATCCACAAAGTCCTTCATTTCACTCAACACATGCAATGATGCCGACTACAGGAGGAAAGCGAATCAATGTGTGTGTAAGCATCACGGCATTGCCAGGAGTCTCCACACGGCTGCTCCAGCACCCAGGGCAAGTTGTTCTCCAGTCTTATGGAGAGGATTACATAACAAGGAATTAAGAGCAGACTCTGGCCAGCAAGCAGTGAGGAGGTGAGGGTGACAGTCCCCGGGCTGTAGGAAGCTCACCCTAACAAAGACCATGTGGCTAGGAATGCCCTGTGCTCACAGTCTTGAGATGGCAGCATTTAGTTGATCGACACTTGAGTGCAGCCTGTGAAAGACCCAGTGACTCTGAGCTCAGATGAGGGGCTGCAAAAACTGCAACATAACATGCAGACCGAGAAGGCTAAGGGGGGATGAGGAATAAGGAATGTCTAGAAATAGACTGGTGGTTGTGGCCTAAAAGAAGCAAGAGAAGATGGCGATCAGAATTCCAAAAGGAAAATATGATCTATTTGCAAGAACTTAACCTTCACCCCTCCCCTATTCACACTGCTAATGGGATGAAAGAGCATGAGGTGCAAGGATAAACTAGGAGGAGATTTGATTCATACTTTAAGATATTGAACGCAAAGTTCATGGCATGAAATGTAAACCTCCACCTAATTTATCATATATATTTTATTTATTTATTTAATGAGAGAGAGAGAGAGAGAGAGAGAGAACGGTAGGTGTTACCTCGTGGTCACCTTGATTAAACAGAGTGTCACCAGGAAAGCACTGCGTAAGTGAAGAGGTGTACCTGGCAAAACTGGAGTTTGAGTCTATGATGCTCACCTTCCCAACACAATCGCTGAAGAAAACGTGGGTGTATAAGCAAGTGTGGTGAAGAAAGCTGATGGTGCCCGGCTAACAAAAGATATAGCATCTGGGGTCTTAAAGATTTGAAGATAAATAAGCAGCCATCTAGCTGAGAAGCAACAAAGCCCACGTGGAGGAAGCACACCAGCCTGTGTGATCATGAGGTGTCAAAGGGATCAGTGATCAGGCATCAAAAAACAAAAAAAAATCATATTATTGTGAATGAGGGGGAGTGCAGAGTAGAGACCCAAAGCCCATCTGTAGGCAACTGGACATCCCCTTACAGAAGGGTCCAGGGAAGAGAGGAGCCAGTCAGGGTGCAGGGTAGCAACGTTGAAATATATAACTTTCCTCTAGTTCTTAAATGCTCCCCCACCACCACCACCACCACTCTCATGATCACAATTCTACCTTACAAATCTGGCTAGACCAGAGGACATATACTGGTACAGATAGGAACTGGAAACACAGGGAATCCAGGGCAGATTTTCTCTTCAGGACCAGTGATGAGAGTGGTGATAACCAGGAGGGGGAAGGGGAAGGCGGGGGAGAAAGGGGAAACCGATCAAAAGGATCTACATATAACCTCTCCCTGGAAGATGGGCAATAGAAAAGTGGGTGAAAGGAGACATCAGACAGTGTATGACATAACAAAAATAATAATAATTTATAAATTATCAAGGGTTCATGAAGGAGCAGGGAGGGACGGGGGAAATAATGAGGAGCTGATACCTAGGGCTCAAGTAAAAAGCAAATGTTTTGAGAATCATGAGGGCAGCAAATGTACAAATGTGTTTGACACAATGGATGGATGGAGTGTGATAAGAGTTGTACGAGCCCCCAATAAAATAACTTAAAAAAAACAAAACTGGAGCGTGGTAACCAGTAGCACCTCCCCACCATCCCTGCATCTCAGTTGAGCCCAGGGCTGGAAAACAGTCATCCACATCTAGCACTAGCCACAATGACAGGGGGAAAAGACTTTATATGGTTCACAGAATGTTCGGTACATCTTTAAAGAAGGAGGCAAGGAAAGCAATTGTAACTGCAGTAGGCCAGTCCCATCAGGCTGTGCCCCTACAGTCTAAAACCCCTGCCTGAATGACCAGTTGCCTGGGGTGCCCTTGACTCTTCGCACAAAACCCCATTACCATGAGCCTGTGTATTTCGCTTTGCACATTGTCCTTCCTTCCCATGTGTAGCAGATTGAAAAAAATCATCACAATCTTTCTCCCCTCCCTGTATCCATGGCCCCTGGGCAAGGTCGCGCCTTGTCGTGCTTCTCACCAAGAGGAAGAATCTACCTCCCCAACTCCTGGAATCTAGGCTTAATGTATAACTGAAGGCTCACAGAATGTGGCAGGAACAATGCGCTTCCATTTCTGAGGCTTTGCAGCCCTTGGAGTCCTGTAGCAGCCATGTGACCACTCAGAGATTGGACGGTTGCGGTGGGAAAGCACACAGAGCAGAAGAGCCCCTGAGCTGAGGTGTCCTGAGGCAGCCAGTCCCAGCCACTTCAGCAGCTGACCAGGGACCTACAAGTGAGCTCATAGGAGGCCAGAAGCTCCCAGAGAGCCTCAGCTCAGTCTGCTGACCGGTAGAAGCAGGAGCTGAGACTACATATGCTGGTTTTCCTAGCCTCCTTCGCATGCAGGGCACGAACACAGGCAAGGCTCCTGTATAGCCAGCAGCTAAGTGCATGGTGTATCTGGATTAGTGTGCGGACGCACGGTGCATGTGACCCTAGAAACCTACTGCCACACAGACTCTGCGTAGGAAGCTCGCCACCCGCAGAGCCAGCAGCTCCGCCAGTCTCCCCAGCCAGCCTGACAACAGCATCACAGCGCTGAGCCGCAGACGCCTCCCCGCCAGAGCTAGCGTTCACCACGGTTTATGGGCTTTGTTCCCATCTGTGTGGCATTCAAGGCAGTTTCCTGGTCTCTCTAAAATTCCTGTGAACTCCCTAAAAGCTTTCCCTAGGTTCACTTTCTGCTCAAATGACCTCCACTGGGATTGTCTTTGTGCTCTATGGCTCAGAAATGCACGCTCCCCACACCCCCTACCCCCCATCCTGAGGTTCAGATCCGTGAAGAATTGGATAGTCCAGCTTGAACCACCAGCCCCTGGCACTGTGAGCCTTACTCGTGGATGCTGAGCACGCAGGAACGCAGTGGGGTGGGGGAGTTCCCAAACCAGAAAGAGGAAGCCATCCATCGTCTGAGATGTGGCAGACCGTGTGAGAGAGACTCGGGGTGTGAGGGAGGCGGCAGAATAAGGATCCGGAGCCACACAACATGGCATCGGGACACTGATGTCTCCTAGCCCTTCAGCCTTCAGTGTGCTGCCGGGAGAAGTCACGCCCCATCTTTGCTGTCAACAGAACGACCGGTTCTTTTCTGGACTGGCCTTTTGTTTGTCTGCCCTCGGTAAGTGGTAAGTGCTGCTGCCACGCCAGCACACTGGCTGGGCCCTTCGGGAGGAAAACACCCCAGGAGCGTGGCTGCGGTGGGACTGGCCCCAGTCCCTCCTTCCCCATCTTGGCCTGCCCTTTGTTCTTTGTCTGGCTCATTCCCTGTCACTGCAGCTCTAGCTGATCTCTCTCTCTCTCTCTCTCTCTCTCTCTCTCTCTCTCTCTCTCTCTCTCTCTCTCTCTCTCTCTCTCTCTCTCTCTCACACACACACACACACACACACACACACACACCGAAAGAATGCCTGTTGGCTGGCTGTGGACAGCCACATGGTTGGACCGTTTAACCTGCCTTGGGACCAAAAGGCCTTGCCACCTTCCCTGTGGGTGCTTGTTGCGGCTGCACTTCTCTTTCCTGCCGCTGGATGGCAGTATGGAAACACAGATCCTCAGACACCTGCTGGGCAGCCCCAGGCTGTGTCTCAATGCTCATCTGTCTCAGCCCACGCTTCACGGAGGGCTCTGGAAAAAATATGTACACCAGCTTCTTGGTCATGCCTCAATGCAGCACCTAATAAATCCCGGGTCTCTCCTCAGCTAAACCATGTCCCTCATACTTTGAAAATCAGATTTTACAATAGGCCTCTTCCTGGGGAAGTTGCTGAATTAAATTAAGGGCTTTATGTCCAGTCGTTTATGTTTTACTCCATTTGCTTAAAAACATCACATACCTATAAAGGTATTTGCCAGGTGCAAAGTAAAGTTATGCCTTTCTTGTGCTTAACATGAACACAAATCCTTCTAAATATAGCATCTGTCACACAGGAAGCTACCAGGAAGGGTTGTTGTGGCAGCTGATCTCCTCGCTAATTCCACGGAGAATCTGCAGCGCTACATGAAATCACAGAGGCGTTTTCTCCCAACCGCCTCGTTTCCTACAGGGAGAGGGCAAGACCCAGGGAGGTGAGAGGATTTAGGCAGGATGGTACAATCCCCCTACAGAACAACTGAGGAGAAGGCGGGTCTGCACACTTCCCATCAGTGCTTCCTCTGAGACACCAGGGCTCCTCCGGTGCACCTCCTTTTTAGGTTTCAGCAAATTTCACCATAAACCAAAAGAGGAAATAGTTCCGGGGCGATTGATTGAAAGCAGCTCCCTGAGCTCCCTGGATTCATCAAGATGCTGTTGAAGTTCAAACCGTAGGACCCCTTCATTGCCTCCCTCTTCCAAGGCCTTACTGTCATCACCATGTATTTTTCCCAAATACGACTCCCAAAGTATATAAGCTTCACACACCCAGGCAACCTGGCTGAGGTACTTAGTTTATTGTGCCAACCTGGCCGATAAACGCATGTGGGGTTAATTGAAGGGCAGAGAGATAAATAGCTCAGTGAGCCTCGCCTTTCTAGTTCTCGGGTCTCTTGCTTTCCCGTGGTTGGACCAGGGTGCAGCTACCTTAGCCAGTTCCCTGCTTTAGCTGGCAAGGCTCACTTCCTGCAAGACATCCCTGAGGAGAAGTCGCATGGACCTACCCCTATGCAGCTCTGGGTGCTGGAGCAGCTGTGTAGAGACCCCTGCCAGTGCTGATGCTTACACGTTCACTGACTCAGCTTTCCTCCTGCCATCTGCAACTTTACATCTGTTTTGTGAGATGGAGGAGGACTTTGTGGACTGGTGTTGGACATATGGGTAAATGGGTTAATGTTGGACTTGTGGACTTGGGCAGCACTGGGTTGAGATGTTTTTTGATGTGCACTTACCCTTTATATAAAACTTTCTCTTATTCATGAGTTTCTGTGGATTTGTTTCTCATAAAGTATCCAGACTAACACTGACTCTGCCTCTGAACTTTGGGGGATAGAGAAAGAAACTATCCAGTCAGAGGCAAGGCACTGGGGACAGTTAATGAGTCGATCAGGACAGGTGTCATCCCTATCAGAGCCTGTCTGCCTGGTAATGGTTCTCCCTTCCCTAATACCTTGCCTGCCTCCATGAGCTACCAGTGGCAGCTCCGGCAGGAATCTGGACGGTTTCTGCTTTTGACCCTTCTCCTTCCCTAACCTTGCTCCAGCACCTAGAGAATTCTCCCTCCTCTCGAAACTGTTCCTCTGACATCTGTCGTCAACAAGCCCTCTTCCTTTCCAATTACCGTTATTAAGCAATTGACACTGACCTTTTTTAATGATTTGCCCTAGCATATTTGGGTATAAGAGGGGAAAAGAGGAGTCCCAAAGATTCTGATACAGTTTCTGTGTGTGAAACAAGGGATAATATCTGTTTCACTAAAGAGAACCACTAGGAAATGTCATAGAAGCTGTGAAACAGCGTTGGTCAAGAAAACAACTCTGATCGGTTATTGTCGCCACCTTCTACTGAGGACTGACCGTGTGTGGTGCTGAGTTGTGCTAAGGGATGACAAGCTCACAAGACCTCACTGAAGCTGACATTCAAGAGGTTTAAATAACAGCTGAAGTCATGCAGCTAACAAACGCCTTTGTCCCATCCCGGAGCATGGCCGGGCGCTTTGATGAGCCGATGAAACAAATGGCCATTTGCTTGAGGTGCTCCGTGAGGGCGTGAGATTGCTGTTGGAGCAGGGTCAGGAGAATGGAGAAGACAGACAGCAGTCTGTGGGCTCCTCGACCCAGGCCATGGCCTCCTTGATGAGAGCCCTGACAAGAGTTGCGTAGATGAATTCAAGGAACCTCTTGGAGGAAGAGGGTGAGAGTAGTGCTTCCTTGGCGACACCGTCATAGACAACACTGGCTGTAGGAGAGGGACACATACCTTGCCTCTGCAGAGGCCTCACAGCTGAGCTGCCTCTCCAGGGCTGTTGGCTTGGTGGACAGGGAGAGAAGGAAGGTCTCTCTGTGGCTTCACAGACGGTGGATATCCCCATTAGGAGGAAAATCAATGGCATGGCATGGACAGAAGCCTATAGTGTGGCCTGTGAGCGTGTGAGACATTCCAGAGTCAGGAAGCATCAGTGGAACAGGCTTGGTGCCATCAATGCATCCTTAAGGATAGAAGCTCTTTCCTGCATTGGGGGCTGCATGTCATTCAGCATAAGGGATGCTGTCAACCTCTAAATAATTTACACACCTCTTTTAGGGAGAAGGAGCTAGAAGGAAGGCAAACTCCTCTGGACCCGAGTTCTCGCTCTCCTTCCTTCCAGCTCAAGGGACCCAGCCCGCAATGAAACAGGGAAGGGGGAGAAGCTGGTCCGGGGTTGGCCCTGCCCCCTGGCACTCCCTCTCTCTAATTTGATTCTCACACTAACCTACCCTCCCACCCCATTACACCTTTATCCAGAAGAGCCTCTTCTCTCTTCGCCTGCATCGAATTGGCCACACTTGGACATTGTCAACATGTTTAATGTGTAGACTTCCATGTCTATTTCCAGTCTGTGGATAAAATCTCACAATTCCAAAGACATGTTTAAGGGTATTTGCTGGAAGAATGAAGATTTAGAAACAACTTAAGTGTTCATCAAACAGGGAGCACATAAAAAGACTACAACGGAGCTGTGCTATTGAATACCACGTGGCAAGGTGAAAAAGAGGCTCCAAGACCTTGCTGTTAATGACAGGCATAAACCGAGTAATAAGACATACCTCGTGATAAACTATAAGGTTATTTTAAATTATTCTATATGTACATATGTGAATACCTGTCTACACACATATAGATATGTATGTTCATACATAAGTATATGCAAATATCTATGCATGTGTATACATGTGTTTGTATGCATACAAATGTATTTTTTAAGGCTCCCAAACGGGGGAAAGTCTTGGTTAAAGAAATGGGGGTAAAGAGCGATTTTTACTTGGTGCACTACATAATTATGTGTCATGTTCTATGTCGGCAGTTGGAAACCACGAGCTGGTCCTTGAGAGAAAGACAAGGCATTCTACTCCCATGAAGAGTTAGTCTCAGAAACTCACAGGGGCCTTGGCTATCGGGTTGCTATGAGTTGGCAATGACTTGATGGCAGTGAGTGTGAAGGTTTGAATCTAAATATTCTCACATTTTCTAGGAGCTGACACAAGTCACAAGAGCAAGCTGTACATGTCTGTGCCTTGCGTTCCATGTTCCCAAGGATACGCCAAATGAAACGAGGTGGTAGTGGAGTGAAGGGCACAAGAGGGAGGGTCTGTTTCCTCATGGGCAGCTCAGATGACTCTCACAAAGGCACAGGGAGCAGGTGGAGCTCAGCAGGTGACAGACCAGGACTCAATGTACCACTGAGACCCTGGCAGAGTTGCCCTCCCCTACAAATAGCCTTTTCTCCTCCAGAAAGCCATCCTCCTGATACTGGATGGAGCTCCTATGTTGGCATCGCTACCATTCAAGTATGATAGAATCCAAAGCAGAAGACACTTAAGAAATGAATGTGGACTGGAAGGCAACATGGATGGGAGAATCAATGTATGCAGTAACTTCTAAGCACTAAAAGTATATAATCATGTAAAATTTCATTTGAAATATTTTTAAACTGGCAATTTTTATTCGTTTGTTTTTAACTTATATGACCCTTTGCTTTTCTGCTTTTGTATTACACAATGAATTATACTTGGTTTGCTTACAGAACTTCTCTATCCAGCTGAACTGAATGCATGCTAGATACAAGATAGCTGAAGAACCTGTTTGCTATGGCCTGCCAATGAGGTCACTAATGAAATCCATGAAAATCTCAATAAACAGCCATCAAAACCATGAATGGCCACAGGTATTCCCCTACAGATAAGCTAGCTAGTTGGTTGGCCGTGGCTATAAGGATGCTGACAGAAGACACAGACTCTTCGCTCAGAGAAAAGAACTTTATTACTCAGCGTAATCACGGTAGCCAGACCACCACCAGCTCCCTAAGTCCTAATTCCTCCATGTTTTCACAAAGAGGAACTGGTATTGACGACATGTGTGGCGTGTTGGTTACAAGAAAAGACCGTTGAGCTTAGGTAGCCTAAAACTTTGCTCATAGACAGGAACGTGCGGACCGCCCCTTTTTCCTGAGGAAATATTTTTATGCTGCTTGTCTTCTGATCTACTAAGGAGGAGACATTTTCTCTTCCAAAGCTGGAAGCAAACCTACCCTTTACTATGAAGAGGTGCACCACCTCTGTCCCTTAAGGCTCTTTGCCATCCAAACCCTCTTGAAAGGACAGTCCAGGAAAAGTGACCGTCAGTGCCTCACTCACAAGACACACCGAGACTCAAAAGACCTTCAGAGCACCTTTCTTCTCAGTCCACCTCTACTTCCCCAACTGGGTTTCCTTTGGATGTGCCCCAGGGTGGGGTTTCTTCTTCGAAAGCTGAAGGTGTTGGGATGCTGTTGTAACAAAAAGAAACAGAAGTGTGGATTCTCTGGTAGGTTCCAAATGGTTCCCAATGACCCCCATCTGTATTCCTACCCTATGTATCCCTCTCCCTTGACGTGTGGGCTGGAACTAGTGACTTGCTTCTAATGATTAGAATGCAAACAACAGATCTTGGGAAGTCACTTTCCAGACTAGGTTATGAAAGTGTCCTGCCACCACTCCTCTCTGGCTCTTTGTCCTAGCCACTAATGAAGCCAGCTACCACCTTGTGATCTGCCCAGTGGAGTGGTCCATGTGACGGGGAGCTGAAAGTGGCCACTGGCCAACAGCTGGGGGGGGGGGGAAGCCCTTGAATCGAGCAACACATGAGGAATGCATCGTGCCAGCAGCCACATGAGTGACCTTGACAGCAGACCCCTCCCACTTTGGCTGTATCTGGTAAGAGACTCGAGGGTCTTGCCAAGCCGGGACAGACACAAATTCCTGACTGACAGAAACCAGTGATTGACTTCTAGTGATTAGAACACAGAGATAAAAAATATTTTTATTTAAAACGATTAAGTCTTGGAATAATTTTATAGATAATAACTTGCAATACAGAGAATACCTCACAATAGATAGCTAAAACAATGATTGAAAAAAGTAAGAGGGAAAATGACAGCACATACTCAGTAGTAAAGTACGGAGAATCCTTTCTGTTTCCTAACATCTGAGTGTTAAAAGAAACCCACAGTTTTTACTTGGATGATAGTGAAAAGGAACCTAAACTTAATGTGATTTATAGAAACATTGGCCAAAGCTAAGTGGGTTGTTCTCCATATGGAAATTAAAAGGATGACAGTAATTTAAGACCAACTACCATCCTTCTTGCCTAACTACTGTAATATTTAGAGACCGCACCATTTGGACACAGGCAAGAGCTTCGTGGAAGAGCAATTCTGAGTAACACTTGTGTAATGAACATTTGGGCTACAAGACAGATAATAAAACTTTACTTCTCCAGAAATAGCAACCAACAGGCTTTTTTGGTTTTTTCCTTTAAGCATACACCATTTTCTAAGGCTTAGAAACTCAGACCTTTACTGACTGAATCTCTTCACTTTTGAGAGAGAAACGATGCTATCGAAACCATTCCGCTCCCTCCGGATGCACAGCTCCCTGGCTGCCGTCACTTTCTGGGGGACAGCACTGTTCATAATGCCACGAAAAGCCAGGATTCCACCAGGCCGCTTTCCATTGACCATTGGCACCGGCTCACACATTCTCCTTGTCAAATTCACATATGAAATACATGGTGATGTGGCAAGCCACGTCGTTCCAGCCCCCGGAGGCCACCATTTCCACACAGTCCTCCTCATCGTAGGCATTGTTGGGCTCGCCATTCCGCCACTTGCTGAAGGTCTGCATGGGGGACCGGTCAGAATAAACAAAAGTGCCCTCTTTTTCCAGGTCATTGATCCCAACGAACACGCGGGCGAGGCCTGCTTGTGTGATGTACGTGGCAAGCAAGCCATTGGAGGTCTCATCTTTGGGCATGCTCAGCGTCCCTCCTCGCCCTTGGCAGGACAGCTGGGCATCCACATACCTTTTCTCCTCCTTCACCAGCAGATAGATCTTATTATCTGTCTCTCGCACACCAGCGACAGCTGCAGGGGAGGGCAGTGCTGAAAAGTGAGCACTTGCATTTCTATAAACAAACTCAATGCACACCACATCCAAAAACAGACACAGATATCGGAGAGGTGGGTAATACGGAAAGATCATTTAGGATACATTATCGGCGGGGGGGGGGGGGGGGGGGGGGGGGGGGGACGGGACTAGGGTGCGGGGAAGGCAGGCACTAAGGGGAAAAGGGGAAAGCACTGCAGAGAACATACCATTTTTTATGAATTGTAACTCGGTTGTCAGTTGAGTGACCTGGTTATCCATCTCCCCAATGGCCTTCCTCAGCTGGCTGCACTCACACGGGATCCCTGTGAACATCAGGGTCGTTGTCGCATAAAATGGAACCAAGGAATGGGTTTCACGAAGAAGTCGATACCTCTTCCCAGAATGTATACATTTTATTCAAGATAACATGCAGATCTTTCAGGCCATGATGATGGATTTGGGAATTTATCCTAAAAGCAAGGAGAAGCTATGACTATGAGAAATTACATAGATTTTTTATTTTAAAGAATCTTTCGGCTAGCAGTGTAAAGAATGAATGGAGGTTCAGGGACAAGAAAGGGCAGACAGACATCACCTGAGGAATTCTTAAAGTAATTGAGACAGTAGTGTTAATAGCTTGCATTAGAGTAGAACTGGAGAGGGAGTAAACTCAGAACTGTTTATAAAAATGATGATGTAGAGTCCGCATGATTCTATGATTGTTTTGAGTCAGGAGGTGAATTGAAAGAAGTTGAAGACACCCTAGTATGTGTTTGAGTAACTCAGTGGAAGGTGGTACCATTTATGTGTAGTGGCTTGGGGAAGAGGATGATGTTGAGCTAAAACTCACTAGGAAACACCCAAATGGGGAATTTGAAATGACCAACTGTGGGGCTCTGTATGAGAGCTGGGGCCGGAAATGGACACCAAGCTGAAGCTAGTGCAAACAGTGCTGCTGCGTGAGGGGACACTTGACTGTCTGGTCTCTTCCCAATGACTGTTCCTGGGAATAGAGGTGCTATTCCCAGGAAATGTCTCCCTCCTCACTGAACCCCGTGGTGTAGCACTGTGTCTGTACCGAGCCCCGTGGTGTAACACTGTGTCTGTTCTAAGCCCCGTGGTGTAACACTGCGTCTGTACCGAGCCCCGTGGTGTAACACTGCGTTTGTACCGAGCCCCGTGGTGTAGCACTGCGTCTGTACCGAGCCCCGTGGTGTAGCACTGCGTCTGTATATCCTATAGAAAGTACTTGTCCTTGCCCTTTGTAAACTATATTTGAACTAAGCTAAGACTAAGGAGAGGACTGGGTCCTTGAGGAAATGTGCCCCATTTCTGGGAAGAAAACTAGACACCAATGAACACCAAGCACATGGGAGAGCGAAGGGACACCATGGGACGGGAGGAGGGGGAGACAGGGTCGCCAAGAGGTGGGTAAGTCCAGACTCCAGCCAGTCCTGAGGTAGGCACTGCTTCAAGTGCTCTTTTTAGAAAAAGAAGAAAATCAAACAACAGGGTGGGCAGGGGCGGGTGTCCCATTTATAGACAACATTGTAAGCATACACGGTTTACAATGCATGTGCTTCCGTCTGATATTTGCATGTGTGTCTGTCTGTCTAGTTGGTCTTAGGACTGGATCTCAGAAACTTTACTCTCCCATTACTCCACCGACTGCCGCGCCTCTGGAACAGCTGGCAGGACTGGGTCTGAGCCATGTGGATGTGAGAATGTGCATGTATGTACGTGAGAAGTCTGCAAAAAATCAATATATTGGGGTTTTATTGGGCTATATGTGTGAACAAATGAGACGAGACCATTTAAAGCAGCCCCTGCAATGCTCCACAGTCACCCTGATTGAGTGGATACTGCTACACAGGTGTTCAGCCATCCAGTGAACATGCATGGCCAAGGGGACTGGGGGAGTTGTCTGTGTTTAAGAAGATGATTTCACTTCTGCCAGAGGCTAAGGGAAGAGGCTTGGCCTTGGAGAACGCACTTGACATGTATTTTTATGGAACCCCAAGACGGAGAACATAGTACACCCCATACTATATAGTTATTTTTAACCAAATTCCTTTTCAAGCATTGTTGACCCAAGTCCAATACTATCTGAACTTTGGATTTAGTCTTCTTCAAGTGTGCTGCTGTGACACAGGCCGCATCAGAAGGACCTGAGTCAGAAAAGGACTAAGTGAGCCACCCTTCCCTAACCACCTGTTGCAGATTAAAGGAGCTGATATATTCCTTGGGAGTGATCGCTGAGAGAAGAGAAAGAGGACTGCTAACCCCCAGGTCATGGATTTGGAAGTCATTGGACTTTCGTTCAGACCTCTTGCTCTTGAGGTTGTCTAATAATAAGCAACTTAAGACTACCATATGCTGCCACTTTCACATTTTCTTCATTTTTAAGACAAGTCTTAGTTCTGTAGACATAGTTCTGCCATAATGAGTATTATTGAAATATATGTCCTGTACCTAATCCTCACTGTTTGCTTAAACAGGATTCAGTCACTAAAGTTGTTAAATATGTATAAGTGATCATCCCACGTATTTTAGTCTCAAAAGCTTTCCAATATATGAATATTGCCCTTATCGCAATAGTATTTTAAATCCTATTTCATTGATTAGTTTAATGATACTATTATTAAAATTACCAAAGATCCTGTAGCTACTTACATTCTCTCTCTAAAAGCTGATTAACCTCCACTAAAGCATCAGAGCTTTATATATATATATCTTAGATCGGTGAATGATTTTGAGCTTGACCATAAGCCCTAACCCAAGAACAATCATTCTTATAATGTGGTCTTGCTTGATACTTATTCTCATGAAGGGATCGTTGAAGGTATGGAATGGTAGAACAAAATGTGGTGAAGGAACTAGATGGTTGGTGCCCAGTTACCAGAAAGAATAGAGTCTAGAGTCTTAAAAATGTGTCTTTAAAAAGCAGCCACCTAAGGAAAGTGCCGGCTAAAACCCACAAGGAAGAAACAAAGCAGCCTGTGTGAGCCAAGGATTGTAAACCATAAGCTCTCAGATCAGAGGAGGGAATTGTATTTCAGCTTAAATTCTGAGAACCCAGTTTGCAGAAGGCTAGGGATGTGAGTGAAAGCCAAAATTCCATTTGGCAGCAACCCCACAAGGATTAACCCTTCATTGAACTACTCCAGGCCATTTATCAGAGATGCAAATAGCTTTGTCCTATCACAAGTGAATGAATGCAAGTATGATTAGGTCAAAATTTAACACCATTTGTTTCTCCTTTCGACCCATTTAAAATTTATTCTATTGTTTATTATATTCTACTTTCTTTTGGATCAAGACTTTTTTCCTGTTTTATTATGTAACTATATCTACAGTAGTCCACTTTCTAATGCCCTCTGAAGTGACAGCAAAGCTCTTCACATCCCTTGACTATGGTCAGAGGGAATTCACCCGAGGCTTGATATCCGTGTCAAACATGCAAATAAATTTTGGATTTCCACTGTCGTCCATAGTCTTCTGCAAAGCTGGTGTTCACAATTTAAGCTCTGACACCATTCCCTCCTTCAAATTTGAAATATATTATTTACAATTCTTGGATCACACCGCCTTAAAGACCACAAACAGTATTCTGTCTGATAGCCAGGCAACATCTAGTTTCCTCACCAAATTTTGCTGTAGCACCCATATCTTCCAGGATCTCTTCATGAGGGTGCATATCAAGCAGGCCCATCATATTTCCTTTTAAATAAAAAATAAAGCAGCGCAGAGAATAACACCAACATACAACGGGTGAAGAATGGGCCGGTGATGACATTAAGGGAATGGGGAATAAGTGGTATCATATAAACCAAGAAGGGAGCAAGTCTCAGGAAGGTAGAGAGGATTTAGTCCACAATACTAACTGCTATTGAAAGTCAAGTAAGAAGGAAACTGAATACTTCCATTTGGTTTGGCCACAGAGAAGTCACTAGGACTTTTCAGCAAGAGCCATTTCAGTGAAGCGGTAGGGCAGAATCCAGTAGCAAAGGGGCAGACAGAGACACTGAGTAAGCCCGCACTCCTGAAATCTATATATGAAGCAGAGAACAGGTGTGAAAGTAAATGGCTTAATTGGTTCTGCCCATGGTTTTTTAATTCCCACCAAATGATTGGATGGGAACTCACAAATAGGGTGTGTGAAACGCTAATAGAGGGAATGAACCAGTTTTGCCATTCCTCTGTGCATAAGAGAGCCACCTCAGAAAAAGAATCCTGGGCCAATCAAGAAAGAACCGCCACCAGTAGAGTACATGTGAGATCCTGAGCTGAACCAGCAGAAGCCCTAGAGGCCACAACGTTGAGACCAGAGACCATGAGCCTGGAAGGTAAATCACCAGGCAAGTTTCCTGGCCCACAGAGGCTAAGGACAGAAGTGACATGCCTGACAATATGACTGAGAAGAGATGCTGTGGACCAAATGACTGTATCACTACTATTTTAAAACCTGTTCGTTTCCCTAATACACCCGCTTTATCATGGGTTCAATTTGGTCTTTACAATGAATTATCAGACCCAGAAGAGAGTGCCATGGGAGGGGTGGTTTGTAAGAGTGAGGTAAGGAGGAATTGAGGCTGGAGGCATGTCTGTAAGATTAAGGTAAGAAAGAACTGAGGCTGGAGGCATGGCTGACTCTGTTTTGTGACCATCCATTATTCAGAGGCCAAAGCATATCCCTCACTGCCCACACATAGGGATTTTCTTTTCCTATTTGCACATTTGAAACTTTTTGTCACTTGGAATTTTTAAAAATTATTTCAGTAAAAATTTTACCTGATTTAAATTTTCCAAAATATATTTCATCATCCGATTCACTGAGCTTTGACACGGAGAGAGGTTTTCTGGAGAGGCTCCCTCCAAATAAAGAGCAGTGGCATTGTTTCCTCATTTTCCTTTTGAACTTTCTGACATCAATTGGCCTGACAGACCCCCTCACGACTAGTAATGGACTCTTATAAAAGGAGCTCCCTCTCCCGGCCATGACCTTAACCTGACACTGAGTTCTTGCAGACAGAGAGAGATCTCTAGACTTTCCCTCATTTATTCTGCCTTGCTAAGTATCTCAAGATGGTCCCAAATGAATGATGCTCTGTCATCTCCGGTGACTAATGGGCTGATTTTTAGTCATATTTTGCATTAAAAGAGACTCATAAATGAAATCCAAGGGCCAATGATAATTCCAGTGTCACCATTCCTCCTCATCATCTCGATGGTGCATTATAGAACTCTTTAATTAGAGAGTATTTTATTCAGAAATATAATGACGCTTCTGGCTGGTTGTCCAATTATTGAATCTTTGTCAAGGAGCACTTTTGTAGTGGTACTATTAAAATTAATCCACCACTTGTCTGTCAGGTTGTCGTACTGTAGTGGCTTGTGCATTGCTGTGATGCTGAAAGCTATGCTCCCAGTATTTCAGATACCAGCTGACTCCCCCCACGTGAACAGGTTTCAGCAGAGCTTCCAGAATAATAATGGACTATGGAAGAAGGAACCAGCTGTTCACTTCTGAAGAACTGGCCCCCCCTGAAACCCTATGGACAGCATCAAAGCATTGTCAGTTACTGGAAACCTAATGAATAGAAGCAAAACAGTGTCAGAGAGAGTGGCAGAAGATGTGCCCTCCAGGTCAGAATGCAATCAAAGTATGACTGGGGAGCAGGGGCCACTTCAAGGCCTTCTCAAAGGACTCGGAGCACAGGCCACCATGTGGAGCAGAGCCTTCTGGACCTCCATCTGCCAATGGGGAGCAAATGAGAAGGAAAGGTTGCAAGCACCAATTAACAAGTGCAACATGGAATGTATGAAGTATGACTAAAAAATCGGAAGTCATCAAAAATGAAATGGAATGCATCAAGCTTGAATCCTAGACATTAGTGAGCTGAAATGGACTGGTATAGGCCATTTTCAATCAGAAAATCATATGGATTACTATACTGTAAATGAAACAATCAAGAGAAATGACATTGCTTTAATTGTGAAAAAGGGTATTTCAAGATAATGAAGTACAGTGCCATCTGTGACAGAATAATATCTATCTGCCTTCAAGGAAATCCAATAACAAAACTATTATTTAAATTTATGAACCAACCACTAAAGCTAGTAATGAGGTAATTGAAGAATTCTACCAATGTCTTCAGTCTGAAATTGACCAAATATGCAATCAAGATGCATTGACAATTATTGGCAATGGGAAGGCTAAGGTGGAGAACAAAGTGAAGGGAACAGTAGTTGGTTGAAGATATCGTTTTCATGATAGAAAAGAAGCTGGTGATCAGATAATAGAACTTTGGAAGACTAATGAATTGTTCACAACAAATACCACTTTTCAACAACACAAGTGGCAGCTATACAAAAGGACTTCTCTAGATGGAATAGACAGAAATCAAACTGAATATCTGTGGGAAGAGACTATTGAGAAGTTCTTCAATATCAGCAGATAAAACCAGGTCAGAGGCCAATTATGGAACCATCAATTGCTCATCTGTAAGCTCAGGGTAAAACTAAAGAAAGTTAAAGCAAGTCCATGAGAACCAAAATATGACCGTCAGCATATCTCACCCGAATTTCAAGAACAGATTTGAAACATCAAACACTAATTTAAAAAGACCTGATGAAGTATGGCAGGCCCTCAAAAACAACATACATGAAGAAAGCAGTCATTAAAAGGACAAGAAAGAAAGAAAAGATCAAGGTGGATGTCAGAAGAGACTCTGAAACGTGTCCTTAACCATGGCATACTTAAAGCAAATGGATAAAATGAGGAAGTCAAAGAGCTGACTATGTCCAACAGCAGCTCAAGCAGATAAAATTAAATATTATAATGAAACGTGCAAAGACCTGAGATGCAAACCCAAAAGGGAGAACAGGCTCCACAGGTTTTAGACTGAACTAAACTCAAAATTCGCTTCAAGTTGTAATATTGAAAGGATCAATGAAGAAAAAAAAAGATTCATGTACAAAATATTGAATGATTCGGGAAGTATCAAAAGAAGATGGGAAGAATGCACAGAGCCACTGTAGCAAAAGGCACTCGTGGACTTTCGGGAAGAAGTTCAGCTGCAGTCCAGCTGTACTGAAAAGATTAGCCAAAAACGGAACTCCAGGATTTGATGGAATACCAATTCAGGTGGTTCAAAAAGCTAGAGCAGTACTGAAACCCTCACTGGTCTATGCCAGGAAATGTAGAAAACAACTACTTGGAAAACTGACTGGAAGAGATCCAGATTTGTACCCATTCTAAATAAACGCTACCCTATAGGATATGCAAATTATACATCATTGATAACCACATGCAAGTGATGTTTTGCTGAAGATTATCCAACAAAGTTTCCAGCAGTTGTTCCAACTGGATTCAAAAGAGATGTTGGAACAAGAATATCATTGCTGATGTTAGATGGATCTTGGCTGAAAACAGAAAATACCAGAAAGCTGTTCACTTGTGCTTCATTGACAATGCAGAGGCATTCCACTGTGTGCATCATAACAACCTGTGGCTAGCGTGGAGAAGAATGGGAATTACAGATGCTTCATTGTGCTCCTGGAGAACTTGCTCATGGAACAAGAGGCAGTTGAGCGAATGGAACAAGGGAATATTGCATGGTTTAAAACAGAAATTGTGTATCTTCTCACCATATTCAATCTGTATATGCTGAGAAAATAATCCCAAAAGTTGGATTATATTTTAAAAATGCAGTATTAGGATTGGAGGAAGACTTCTTAACAACCTACCCTATACAGATAACACAACTTTGCTTGCTAAAATTGAGGAGTATTTGAAGCACTTGCTGATGTGGAGCAAGAATTGCAGGCTTTTATATGAATTACAACTCATTGTAAACAAAAGTAAATTCTCACAACTGGACCAATAGGCAAAATCATGAAAAACAGAGGAGAGATTAAAGTTTCTTAGGATTTTGCTTGCTTGGGTCCACCATGAATGCTCCTGGAAGGAGCAGCCAAGAAATCAAATGGTGCGTTGCATTAGATAAACCTGCTGCACAGGGCCTCTTTAAAAGGGTTGAAGAGCAAGGATGTTACTTTGAAGACTAAGGTGCACCCAACCCAAGCCATGGTGTTCTCAATCTCATATGCATGTGAAAATTGGACATTAAATCAGAGAGACCAAAGAAAAGTCAATGCATTTGAACTATGGTGTTGGTGGAGAATATTGAAAGAACCATGGACTACCAAAGAACAGACAGATCTGTCTTAGAAGAAATAAAGTCCTAATGCTCCCTAGAGGCAAGGATGAAGAAACTTCATCCCACGTATTTTGGACATGTTTTCAGGCAAGAGGAGTCCATGGAGAAGGACACGATGCTTGGTAAAGCGGAGGGACAGTGAAAAAGAGGAAGGGCCTCAAGGAGATAGATTGACACAGTGGCTGCAACAATTGGCTCAAATGTAAGAACAATTCTAAGGATGAAAATGACACAAGACTGGGCAGTATTTTGTCCTGTTGTACACAGGGTCACTATGATTTGGAACCAAATTGATGGCCCCTAACAAGAGCAACATAAAAATGAATAAGATCAAACTAAAATACAATATGTAAGAGATAGATTAATGTTAGCAAGTACAATGCAGGATGTTTTCCACAGGCACATCAATCTAGTTATAGGAAAAGGATCAATAACTAGCTACCCATTGGAAACATTGGATTTAACTGATTTTCTGCTGGACCCTAACTGGTGAACTTATTAGTTGATGGTGGAAAGGAAGGTTGGCATATGAACAAAAGAGTATTCTAGTTACATAAACATGATATCTTGTGATTCAATTTAGTATACTCAATTGTCTTTTGTGGTCTATCTTCAGTATGGTCACCTAAAAAATAAGTGACATAAACGCTGAAGACGAATGTGTGCATAAGTAAGTGTGGTGAAGAAGGCTGATGCTGCCCGGCTATTGAGAGATATAGCATCTAGGGACTTAAAAGCTTGAAAGTAAACAAGCCGCCATCTAGCCCAGAAGCAACAAAAGCCCACATGGAAGCAGCACACCAACATGTGTGATCATGAAGGGCCAAGGGGACCAGGTTTCAGGCAACAAAGGCAGGGGGAAAAAATCATATCATCGTGAATGAGGGGAGCGTATGATGGGGACCCAATGCCCATCTGTAGACAACTGGACATACCTTGCAGAGGGGTAGGGGGGAGGAGATGAGTCACTCAGGGTTCAGTGTAGCAACAATGAAACTCAAAACCTCCCTCTAGTTCTTAAATGCTTCTTCCCCCACCCTACCCCACCCCCAATTATCATGATCCCAATTCTACCTTGCAAACCTGGTTAGACCAGAGGATACACAGTGGTACATTTGGGATCTGGAAACACATGGAATCTAGGACAGATGAACCCCTCAGGACCAGTGGCGAGAGTGGCGATACCGGGAGGGAAGGGGGTGTAGAAAGGGGGAACCGATCACAGGGATCTACATATAACCTCCTGTCTGGGGGATAGGTAACAGGAAAGTGGGTGAAGGGAGACACCTGACAGTATAAGATAAGATAAAATGATAATTTATAAATTATTAAGGGTTCATGAGGGAGTGGGGAGCAGGGAGGGAGGGGAAGGGAAAAAGGAAAAGTGAGCTGATTCCAGGAACCCAAGTAGAAGGTGAATTTTGAAAATGATGAGGGCAACGAATGTAAAAGGGTGCTTTACTCAATTGATGTATGTATGGATTGTGATAAAGTTGTATGAACCCCAATAAAATGATTAATAAAATAAATAAGTGACATGTACAATTGGACTTCTCTTCATAGAAAATTCAAGTACACCTCCGAGATAATTTTGAAATCTATTTTCTAATGTTACTTTATTAACCCAGGTCTTCTTGGATTGTGCTATCATGTTCCACTAGAAAGTAGTCCCAGTGATAAGACTAGTATGTGGCCTTAGGATGATGGATCTAGGGGAAAGTATGCATGGGTTCTAGTTCTGAAAAAAATCACTGACTGGATTAATTATTTTGTCACTCATCCTTCTAGCATCCTCCTTAGTTAATAAATATGCTCATATAGTTGTTTAAATATGTTCATATAGTTTTATTTAACTGTTGCTAAATAAAAATGTACATTTTGTACTATTACGAACACATTTGAGTATCTACTATGCACATAGTTTTTTATTAAATCATTTAATGATATTTGAATCTCTTAACCCATTATGTGATACAAGTGAAACCACATGGCCACATTGTTAAAGACATCATTCAGTCCTTCAGAGCATTCTTTTACCGCCAGACATGTGCTAGAAGCAAGTGATAAAGGCATACTGGTAAATAAAATATAGATCCTGTCTACAAGGAGGTCACGGTCAAGTTGAAGGGTTTTTATGTCACACTTGACCATCACTTTACGAAGCCCTGGTGGTGTTGAAGGTTAGGAGTTGGGCTGCTAACCACAAGGCCAGCAGTGGAACCCCCCAACTTCCCTTCAGGGGAAAAAGAGGCAGTCATCTGCTGCCATGAAGAAGGGAGCACTAACGTATTCTGAGTCAGAAGAGCCCTGGCAGCAGGAGGTGTGGTGCAGGGCTACATTCATAGTTTAGAAAACTTGCACATCCATTATCCCATTTGCTCTCTCCCCAGAAACCTGCCAGAAGTTCAAACCACCATTAGGTAAGGCACAAGAACTTAACCATTGTGGAGATAGATTACCTGGATTCAAAGCCTGGCCATTCTATTCATCTTGGGCAAATTGCCTCACTAGTTTAAAACTCAGATTTCTTATCTGCAAAATGGAATGGTAATAGTTCTCTCAAACAATTGTGGAGAGAATTACATCCGTCAAAGACCTACCTGTAAGACACTTCAATTCATGGTTCCCAGTTCTGGCTAAAACTAGAATCACTTTAGGAGCTTTAAAAAATACATGCTCAGACCTAGGCCCACACTACCCCCACCCCCACTCCCCAAAAATATCCCAAATTAATTGTTCTGTATCAGCAGCTTAACCAAGCCCATAAGTACCAATGACTCTACTGTACAGTCAGAATTGAGGAAATATCTGGTACATGATAAATATCAACAAATATCATTAGAGATGGAGTAATAGGGAAAATGTATTGTAAAATGAAGAAGCGTTAGAGTATGATTTAATAATCTGCCTGAGACAAAGTGAGAGCCTGAATCAAGGAGGAGATGGTGGAGATACGGGGGGAAAGGATAGAGTTGAGAGATATTTTAGTAGGGTTAGCAAGATAGCTGAGGCCGAGAAGGAAGAGTCCTCAGTAGAGCCTCACTTTTGTGTATAGGAAAGGAAAGTGCCAATGTGGAAATGTGGGACATTGGGGTCCAGGGGTCTGGGGAGAAAGAGGAGGACTAGTAGTCCTCCTGATGCAAATGCCATCAGATAAATAGGTCTGTGAGATGGGTGTTCACAAGGAGAAATGAGCTAGCAAGAGCCATATAGGCTTCCACCACATGAAGATGATGGCTAAAGCCAAGAGAACGGGCTATTATATATATGAGGAAAAGGAAAGAGCTGCAGACTAAACTTTGCAAAGAAAGGAAGAGAACAGAAAGGAGACAGAAAGAGCAGCCAGCAGCGAGAATGAGGAACTCCACAAGCATCCTAGTCACATCAACATCAGGAAGGGCTGTCAAGTAAGACAAGCAGTCAGAAAAATGGCTGTAGCAAACCTGAACAAGAGAACCTGTGCTAAGTCCATTTGAGATGACTTAAGAGGTGACCAAGGAGGGACAGAAGCTTAAGTGGAAGGGTCACAAGGAGAGTCCAGCCAGAAGGATGTAACATGAGTTTAAAATTCCAAAAGCATTGTGGTAAAGATTGTACAACTCCTTTGATATAACTGGACTATACAACTCTATGTGGAATGGTGCCAATGAAACTGGTTTTTTTTTAATCTGCAGGTGCTAGACCATAGGGCAACCCCATTTTGAGACAAGACATCCCTCACTGACCCATATCGCTACCGGGGACAACACTGGAAACACACTGTGGGAACTGTGCCGAATCTGACCCCACCACACTGAGGTGAGACACTAAGGGTGTGCAACAGAACAGCAAGGGGAACAGAGCAATGAAGTACCCAGGGAATACCAAAAATAGACTTTGGGGCCAGGGTGTGGCACCCCATCAACTCAATCGGAAAATACTCCTAAAGGTCAACAAACAGACCTTGAACTATTTACAAGCTTTTCTTTTTTTGTCATAACTTTTTTCTTGTGGGTTTGTTTTGCTCTGTCTTCATTTTTGTGCATATTATTATCTCTGCAGGTCTATCTAGAAAAGTTAGACTAGATAAACAATCTGGAGGAGAAAACAACTAACTTATGGTTCTGGGGGGACATGGGAGAGGGAGAGGATGGGGAAAGAAAGTGGATGTTAACAAACCCAGGGACAAGGGAACAACAAGTGATCCAAAATCAATGGCAAGGAGGGTGTAGGAGGCCTGGTAGGGCTTGATCAAGGACAATGTAACCAAGAGGAATTACTGAAACACAAATGAAGGCTGAGCATGATAGTGGGACAGGAGGAAAGTCAAAGGAAATAGAAGAAAGAACTAGGAGGCAAGGGCAGTTATAGAGGTTTAAATATAGGCGGGTATATATGTAAATATATATATATATGGATAGGGAAATAGATCTTGGTGCATATATTAATAGGTATAGTATTAAAGTAGCAGATGGTAAGTGGAGAGCAAATGCTTTGAGAATGATTGGGGCAGGGAATGTGCGGATGTGCTTTATACAATTGATGTATGTATATGTATGGATTGTGATGAGTTGTATGAGCCCCTAATAAAATGTAAAAAAAGAAAAGGGGAAAAAAAGAAAATGATTAGGGCAAAGAATGTACAGATGTGCTTTATACAATTGATGTATGTATATGTATGGATTGTGATAAGAGTTGTATGAGCCCCTAATAAAATGTTTAAAAATAAATAAAAAATAAAGTAGCAGATGGACATTGGACCTCTACTCAAGTACTCCCTCAACGCAAGAACACTTTGTTCTATTAAACTGGAATTCCATGATGCTCACCTTCCCAATCATAATCGCTGAAGACAAAGCAGGTACATAAGCAAATGTGGTGAAGAAAGTTGATGGTGGCCGGCTATCAAAAGATATAGCATCTGGGGTCTTAAAGGCTTGAAGACAAGCCCATCTAGCTGAGAAGCAACAAACCCACATGGAAAAAGCACACCAGCCTGTGTGATCACGGGGTATTGATAAGAACAGGTATCAGGCATCAAAGATCCAGAACAAAAAAATCATATCATTGTGAATGAGGGGGAGTGCGGAGTGGGAACCCAAATCCCATCTGTAGGCAACTGGACATCCCCTAACAGAAGGGTCTCAGGGAGGACACATGCAGTACAGCACCAATGAAACATACAACTTTCCTCTAGTTCTTTAATGCTTCCTCCCCTCCCACTATCATGACCCCAATTCTACCTTACAAATCTGGCTAGACCAGAGCATGTACATGGGTCTAGATAAGAGCTGGAAACACAGGGACTCCAGGACAAATAAACCCCTCAGGACCAATATCGAGAGTAGCATTACCAGGAAGGGAAGGGGAAGGTGGAAGGGAGATAGGAGTAACTGATCACAATGATCTACATATAACCTCCTTCCAGGGGGATGGACAACAGAAAGTAGGTGAAGAGACACTGATCAGAGTAAGATAGAAAAAATAATAATAATTTATAAATTATCAAGGGTTCATGAGGGAGAGGGGAGGAAAGGAGAGGGAGGGGAAAAAAGAGAAACTGATATCAAGGGGAAAGAAAATGTTTTGCATATGATGTTTGCAACAAATGTACCAATGTGCTTAACACAATGGATGGATGGATTGTGATAAGAGCTGTACGAGCCCCCAATAAAATGATTCTTTAAGTAATAAATAAATACAGATATATTAAGATATAGTAGTCAAACAGACTATAATCTTAAGATCATCAAGGGTGTATTTCAGTTCCTTAAATCTGCTGCAGGTAAGTTTAAGGTAAAGTCTAGTTCATTTAGTGGGGTTTCTGATTAAGATCCCTATTTGTATCTTATTGATATTAGCTTATGGAACTAGTATATAATGATTTACACTTTTTAAAAAGTAAAGTGTTTAATACTAAAGAGTGTCTTAATGTTTGCCCTCTCTATGTTATACCTGGCTCTCCATTAGGACCAGGGGGTCCTATGTCACCAGAATCTCCTTTTTCACCTGAAAAAGAAAAGCAACATGAACGTTACCATGTGGGGGTCATCATGCTCTATTGGTTGAAAGATGTCAAGGTTAAAAATGTTCATTATATTAATATCCTAGGGTTACTCCTAAGCCTTATTGGCTCAGAATCATAGAGGATTGTGTCCCATACAGAATCATTCTGGATAAGCTTAGATGATAAATGCATATCATTGAATTTTGGGGATTAGCAGATGATCGATCATAAATTACTTCTGAAAAGTCTGCTGTACTTCATAGGACACTATAGATATCATCTCATGCATGAATTTTTTAAATCATGAGAGAAGTGGCCACTAATTCTGATGACAGCTCTACATGCCCCTCGTCACAGTGGAAAATTCAAGCTGGGACGGATGTTAGAGATTATTTAATGCAAAGCTAGTCACCATGTTTATAGTATCACGCTGAGATCAAAGTCCTTTTTAACCTAACTCTTAGAAACAGCATGGCTTACTAGAAAGTTCCCACACTGGGGAGACCGGAGTTCTGTCCTGCCATTAGACCCAGCCACCTGTTCAACAGAATCCTATCCCTCATTTTTCTCAACCTATAAAATTAAGAGATCGAATGAAGCCAACAAAGCTTTCTACTTACTCCAAGACTAAACCACAAATATATACATATATTTAAGTCACCATGAAAACATTATTTTTCTTCTCAGTGAGAGAACCTAAATCTCTCAACCAACATGAGATCGTGAATGGACAAACAAGACCACATCTGTGGGTTCATACTTTATTTACCAAATTAAATGATTTTCACCTAACTGGTTCCTTTATGCTCTTGTTGTTCTCCCTTTTCCCAAATGTTATTTTCTTGTTGAGTATATACACAGCAAAACATACACAGATTCAACAGTTTCTACATGTACAATTTAATGACTGATCATATGCTCATCTTTTCCCAAGTTTCCTCCTCATTAACATAAAATTACTGGACCTAAGGCTACTATCTACCCCTTTGAGATGCTGCTGTCAACTTTCTCCCATACAGATAGTTCTTGAAAGAGGACAATGCGCATGGCACGCTTTTTACTAATTGTCATGGATTGGTGTTGGAAGAAACAGTGTTGGATTTTATATAATGCTTTCTTTTCCATCCATAGAGATGATCTTATGGGTCTTTTCCTTTGTGCTAGTGATTGATTTTAATATATTCAACCATCCTTGCTTTCCTGGAATACATCACACTTGGTCCTGACATGTGACTCTTTTAATAAGCTCTTGAATCCTGTTTGTAAATATTTTGTTGAAGATTTGTGCATCTAGCTTCATGAGAGAGCTTGGCCTGTGGTTTTCTCTTCTTGTGGTGTCTGTGTGTGGATTTGGTATCGGGGCTATGTTCGCTTTATAGAATGAATTAGGGAATACTTCTTCTCCACCTTTTGGAAGTGGTTAAACAGTACTCATGTTGGCTCTTCTCTAAACATTTGATAGAATCTTCCATTGTGGCCATCTGAGCCACGATTGTTGCAAGAGTTTTGTTCATGTTACAATAGCCTCACTTGGCATAGATCTGTTCAGACTTTCTAGTCCCCCTTGAATTGATTTGGGTAGATTCTTTCATGTTCTTTTTTCACTAACTTTGGTGACTTGAGAAATTATTGGAAGTCTAGCTTAACAAAGTCAATGACAACTCATAGTCACCGTGTAGGACAGGGTAGAACTGCCCACGTGAGTTTCCAAGACTAACTCATTATGGGAGTAGTAAGCCCATCTTTCTCCCACAGCAAATCAAATATGGATCTTCTTAGCAAGTTTCACTTCAGTAAATATTTAAATTTATCCAGAGCATATGTTTCAAATTAAATGTATAAGTATCTTATTTCAACATGAAAATTCACATGTACGTTTAATATATCCATGCATCAGGAGGAGAGTTGGTTCATTCTGATTTCCCAGGCAAGAGACATGTTTCAGTTGATCTGATCACACTCAGAGTCAGCTCTTTAATTATAGAACTCTTGCTGCCAGGTGGGACCAAGGTGCAATTGAATTCTGTCGCCATGGAACAGCACAAATGAACTGAATTCATTCATAGGCCAAACTATGACCTTGGTGAAACAGCTCCTGGGTGAACCTACTCGATGGCAGATTAATCGAGTGTAAAGAACCTAGGCACCAGCATCAGGTAGAGGCAAAGTCCACGTCCGCTTCCAATTTTCAGGGTAACTTTGTACCAATTTCTAATCTTTTCCAGAAGTAGCTTCCTAATTTCTAATACCCATAAACAATTTTTTAACAATTGCCATCAAGTGAATTCTGACTCATGGTGAAAACTTAAGTTTCACAACAGAGTGCTTCCATAGGTTTTTCAATGGCTGTGACCTTCCGGAAGTAATTTGCCAAGACTTTCTTCCAAAGCTTCATTATAATGAATTCAAACTGCCATGCATTTCAGTTTGTGCATCACTCGTGGGCATTTGCGGTGTGTTTATTATAATACTTATACTTGTGAGGAAGTTTTAATAAGGTAATTTATTATGAATTTGGTGATTCCCGGTTCATTGCCTTCCTTAGCACCTCACTGTGTGGTCATCATTCTAGAATCTATCACAGGTAAGGAAAAACCAGGTCTTCAGAAACTGCCTGTTGATTGGATCATGAGGAGAGGCGCATAAGAGCATTGCAATTTTGAGCAATCCCTGAAGTATCCAGCGCCTAAAACTTCATCAAAGGAATAACAGGCCTCACCAATAATACAGCAACCATCTCGTCACCTCACCAATAATACAGCAACCATCTCGTCACCTCACCAATAATACAGCAACCATCTCGTCACCTCACCAATAATACAGCAACCATCTCGTCACCTCACCAATAATACAGCAACCATCTCGTCACCTCACCAATAATACAGCAACCATCTCGTCACCTCACCAATAATACAGCAACCATCTCGTCACCTCACCAATAATACAGCAACCATCTCGTCAAAGGTCGGACAAGTCAAATCAAGTAGCACAGATGAAAACAATCTGAAAGCCTCAGGAAGTAGCTGAATCCAGGCTACTGTCGAGCCTAGTGAGGCCGCTTACAGGCTTGTTGCTGCCAACCTGTTTCCTATTCTCGTGGAAAATCCTGCTCTCTCCTCAGAATGTCTAAGAAAAAAGCTGGAGATCAACACAGTGCTTCTTGTGCGGGCTTTATCAGTTACTTAAATGAGGCTCTAATTATGTTATTACACTTGTTAAAGAAATTGTAGTTGCAAAGTCAAAGTCTTCCTCAAGCTCCCCAGGGAAGTCCTCAGTTTACAGCTCCTGACCTCAGGCCCTGTGGGTCTATGTACGCCTCTCCTGAATTGGGATCACTTTTGTTCCACTTTAATGGGAACAAAGCGAACAGCTAACTCTGATAATTCACAAAATGCAAACACTGTCACAGAATTAATCATATATATTGCACATGCAAAATATAATTAAATAAAAACACCAGAGACTTTGGCTTGGTTTTCCATTATTTTTCCCCCAGAGTATCCTGAGAAGTAATATAAGGCAAGAATTGAATCACAGATACCTTTAGAACCAATGGGACCAATTTTTCCATGGCGACCCACACTGCCTTTCTGTCCTTTGTCGCCCATGTCCCCTGTAGAAAATAAAAGTTAATTAATGCACCTTTTTTTACACCATACATGCATGCATACATAAATAAGGAGGGGCAGACACAGCACATGTTGATGAGACTGTGGGGAGATTAGAATGCTTATCCATGGTACTTTCTCAAAAAGAAAAAAGAAATGGAGCTACCCAAAGTTTCAGCACTCCTACTTCTAGGTAAAAGCCCTCAAAAACCAAAACCAAACTCACTGCCATCAAGTTGATTCCAACTCCTAATGACGCTGGGACATAGAGCTATCCCCATGTATTTCCACGGCTCTAGCTTTTATGGGAGCACAGTCTCATCCTTCTCCCCGCAGAGTGGGTCCCATTTACTTGCAATATGGAAGAAATAAAATGTCCATCGACAGACGCATGGATAAGCAAATTGGTACGTACATATAGTGGATTACTGAACAATCATAAAGAAACATGATGTTCAAAAAACATCATGCCCGAGTGGACCTGGGGGGCATAAGGCTAAATAAAATAAAAGTTCCATACCAAATGAATATTGCATGCTTCCTCATAAGATGACAAGAAAAGACAAATAGAGCTAATGTTCACTGATAATAGAAACATGACTGGGTGGTAAATGTATAGCATATAGAGACTAGTTATTTTTTGGTGATGGAAACAGTGGCCCTGATTCTGGGTATAGTGAGTATAGAGAAGTAATAAGGAGTGGGTCCATATGGATAAGATAAGGAAATTTGGCATGTGGAGATATAGATATACATATATATTCATATGTATATATGAATAAACATTCTTTATCACTCACTGCTATCAAGTTGATGCCAACTCATAGAACAGGGTAGAATTGCACCAGTGAGTTTCTGAGAGTGTGGCTGTCAACAGGAATAGAAAGCCCTATCTACTGCAGAGTGGCCAGTGGATCACAGCCCCGGGAAAAACCACTATACGACCAGTGATCCAGCGTATAGCTACTTAAAAGTATCTACAGGTACATGTGAATACAAATAAATTAGTACAGGCACATAGGATACAGATATTCTTCAGACATAAACACCTTGGTTTTCTGGGTTGGAAACTTGAGATCACAGTCTCATGTGGAAACTTAGTCAATGTACATAAAGCAATTCATAAAAGTCATGGTCTCCATCTTACTGCTGTAGGGTTTTAAGAGCTTGTGAACAGCTAGCACACAGTACAGAAATCCATGTCTAGGAACAAAGGAGTAAAAAGGTAACCAAAAGCACAGGGAAGAAAAAAATCTACAAGACCCACAACTTCAGCTACCTTGAGGCCAGAACTAGACGGTACCCCACTACTACCACCACTGACCTATTCTGATGGGGTCCAAAATAGTTAGTCCCAGATAAAATAGGATAAAGTATAAAGGATTCACTTTTTTATTTAAAAAAAATATAGAGAATAGCGGGTCCCTCCCACCACTGACTACTGCCCTGAGACACTCTTTAAACCTAGACCTAGTATATCCCCTGAGATCACCTTTAAGTGAAATTGCAGTTGCACAAATATACACCCACTGCTCACTATTGACAAAATTCTAAATACCAACTCATCATTGTGAAAGTTGGCATTCTGCAAAAATGGCAAATAATCACATCAGATCACAAAATGGAGAATAACAACAATGTAATACAATTGTCACATTATTACAACACTTACAAATCACTGAGAATTCTGGCCTTGTCAAGTTGACACAAAATTCATAACCTTCATCATCATTGCCAGGGCATTGTACTTGCCTCACACATTGGCATTCACTACTATACATATGCATTGTTTTGTGTTGTTTTTTAATTTTTAATATTTTATTGAGAGATGCATTGTTAATGTACAAAATAGTGAGATAGCAGAATTTTCATAATTGTCATAAATGTCAGATAATGAGAGGTAGTAGGAGTGGCCATACCTGTAAGATTGGTACTTAGACCTTCAGTATGAGATCAAAAAGCTATACATTTCTGAAAAGCAAAGATGTTAAAAAATAAGGAGACAGAGAAGTAAGGTACTAGAAAGGAAAAGAAAAAAAATTTAAGACAATAATGACTCATCATGAATATTGAGCAATTTAAGATTGTAAAATTGTCGAATGAAACCTAACTTGCTGTGTAAACTTTCATAAAAAAACAATAAACATTTTTAAAGAGAAATTTACAAGTTAGCAGATGAGTAATGGACTAAGATAGATGTCAAGACACTTGGAGAGCACCAAGCCACCATGAAGCAGAAGCGGAACAGACAAGGACTCTCCTTCAGACCCAACAAAGACTCCCCATAGTGTGGGTACCATGAATTCATACTTCTCACCTGAAACTGAGAAATGATATTGCTTAAAAAAAATCATTCCCTTGTAGTAGCTTTGCTAGAGCAGCAAAAGATAACAACGACACACCTCCAGTGTTTGTACTAGTTGCTAAAGCAATCCATCTTTATTTCCTCTAATTATTAGAAAGGTGTTCCTTCATGGACTTAAGAGAAATCAGTAGCTTACACTCTAGTTTCACACAAAACTCCTGGTTTTGCACTTTGGAGTGCAGTGAAGTAAAATTACTTGGTATGACGCTTCCTTTTTAAAATCATTTTATGGGGGGCTCTTACAACTCTTATCACAATTCATACATACATTGTGTAGAGCACATTTGTACATGTGTTACCCTTATCATTCTCAAATCACTTGCTTTCCACTTAAGCCCCTGGCATCAGCTCATTTTCCCCCCTCCCTCCCCACTTCTCCCTCCCTCATGAGTCCTTGATAATTTATAAATTATTATTGTGTCATATCTTACACTGTCCGATGTCCCCCTTGACCCACTTTTCTGTTGTCCATTCCCCAGGGAGGAGGTTATATGTAGATTCTTGTCATCGGTTCCCCCTTTCCACCCCACCTTCCCTCCTCCCTCCCAATATCGCCACTTTCACCACTGGTCCTGAAGGGATCATCTGTCCTAGATTCCCTGTGCTTCCAGTTCCTATCTGTACCAGTGTACATCCTCTGGTCTAGCCAGATTTGTAAGATAGAATTGGGATGATGATAGTGGGGGTGGAGGGGGAGGAAGCATTTAGGAACTAGAGGAAAGTTGTTATGCTTCATCATTGCTACAGTGCACCCTGACTGACTCATCTCCACCCCACGACCCTTCCATAAGGGGATATCCAGTTGTCTACAGATGGGCTTTGGGACCCCACTCCAAACTACCCCTCATTCACAATGATATGATTTTTTGTTCTTTGATGCCTGATAACTGAACCCTTCAACACCTCATGATCTCACAGGCTGGTGTGCTTCTTCCATATGGGATTTGTTGCTTCTGAGCTAGATGGCCGCTTGTTTACCTTCAAGCCTTTAAAGACCCCAGATGCTATGTCTTTTGATAGCTGGGCTCCATCAGCTTTCTTCATCACTTTTGCTTATGCACCCATTCCATTTGTCTTCAGCGATTGTACCAGGAATGTGGGCATCATGGAAAGCCAGTTTAATAAAACAAAGTATTCTTGCATTGATGGAGTACTTGAGTGAAGGCCCAATGTCCATTGCCTACCTTAATACTAAACCTATAAATATATGCACATAGATCAAAATCCCCATATATATACATACATACATACATACATACATATATGCATGCCTTTATTTAGAACTCTATAAATGCCCTTTGCCTCCTAGTTCTTTCCTCTATTTCCTTTCACTTTCCTCTTGTCCCACTATCATGCTCAGCCTTCATTTGGGTTTCAGTAATTCCTCTCGGTTACATTACCCTTGATCACGCCCCACTAGACCTCCTACACCCTCCTCACCTCCAATTTGGATCACTTGTTGTTTCTTTTTCCCTGGGTTTGTTAACACCATTTCCTTCCCCCCCACCTCCCTCTCTCCCATGCCCCCCCGCCCCAGAACTCATTGTTTTCTCCTACAGAGTGTTCATCCAGCCTATCTTATTTAGACAGACCTGCGGAGATAATAACATGCACAAAACAAGACAAAGCAAAACCAAGCAACAAAAGAATACAGAGCAACAACAATAACAAAAAGCCAATGACAAAAAACAACAACAACAAAAAAGAAAAGGCTGTTCAAGGTCTGTTTGTTGGCTTTTCGGGGTGTTTTCCAGTCGAATCTGATGGGGTGCCAAGCCCTGGCCCCAAAGTCTACTTTTGGTATTCCCTGGGGACTTTGTTGCTCTGTTCCTCTTGTTCTGTTGCATGCCCTTAGTGGTTCACCTCGGTGCGGTGGGATCAGATTGGGAGGAATTCCCACACTGTGTCTTCAGTGTAGTCCCCCACAGGGCTATGGATCAGTGAAGGATGTGGTGTCTCATAGTGGGGCTGGCCATATGGTCTTCTCTGTGGATTAGCTGCGCTGAGCAGGAATATCATCCTCAAGGATTGGTGAGCCAGGATGTGCTCCACTCTCTCTTCCTCTCCCTTCATTTGCTCCCGTATGCTCTGATCAGACATGACCCTCTCCCTGAGGTGCAGCTTCAGTGCTGTACTCTGAAAAAAATTCTTCTTGGGAGAGGGGCAGGTGTTCACATAGTTAGGATTGGACCTGGCCCTTCAGACCCCTCCACTGGTTCCCTACTCCATGCCGGCATGTTGCATTCACATCTTGGGGCACTGGGTTGAAGTCTAGTCCCTCTTCCCTGTGAAGAAATAAACAATATACTCTCCCCTTAGGTGGGTTAGTGCCCTGTTCCCCCATACCTATTTCTTTTTGTTTTTCCTTGCCTCTTAATGTTTAGTTGGCTAACATATGTATCCCTGGACTTGGTCTGGCCCCTGCCATACTACCTGGTCTTCACCCCAGGAATGTTCTATGCAGTCTTTGTAACTACCAAATGACTGGGTAGCCTAGTGTAAATAAGATATAGAAGACTGTAAACAAGAGGACTCGTCAGTTTTGCTGTTTCACTGAGTATAAGCGAGCCATGTATGAGCAGGAAAGGAAATCACATGATCATGAAGAAGAGCCACCAGTGGAGTGTGTGTGAAGTTCCTGTCTGAAGAGGCAGAGACACCAGAGGCTGCAGTGCCAAGACCGTGAAATACAACATAGGAGCTACACTGAGACCATCAGACCAAGCAGTGGGTTTCCTAGCCTATGGGGCCAGTGAACCTCCATGCCCTTGGCAGGTAGCTTGGTTGCAGATCGTGTGCCTTTGGCTACTCATCAGCTTTAAAGAGCTTTGTGACACCTGCCACAGGAAAGGAGCGGCAAAGGGGCCTGTGGCTGAGAGACTGTGTACCTGCTGGCCCCACCGAAGAGGTCCTGCAGATGCAGGGACTGCATGCTTAATGTTTTCTGACCCTGACTTGTGGTAACTTGTTCATCTCCTGAGTAAAACCCCCAAATTATGAGTGCTCTGTGTTCATGCAGCTGATCATTGAATCCAACAGAGAAGTTGAAGGAGAGTTGTGTCAGGATAGGGTAAAAAAAGGATAAGGAATGGAGGTATGTCTGATTTCTGCCTTGTAGTAATCATCTTAGACATATATGGAATTGGATTCTCTTTCCTATTCTGGCCAGAGGAGGTCAGATATGCCCCCCAAGCCATTTCCTCACAGAGCTAGTTGGATCTGCCTTCTACAAGGCGATATTCTAATATCTTAGGGGTCTTATGAGTTGGAATTGACTCAATGACATTGAGTTTTTGTTTATTTATCTCTGAAATCTTCCCTTCCCCTGGCTAAAATCCCATACTCACTTTCCCATTCTGCCTGCCATTTCCTCTGGGCATCATCCAATCTGCTCTTCTGAAGGAATGAGATCCAACCTACTCTGAATGCCCCAGTCAGTTTGGCCACCAATCCTCCTTTATTCTGGACCTCTTCTGTCTATGAATGTGGTCTGAAGATAAAAGATTCTTATAGTACTTCTACCTACCGCAGGGGTCAAAATCCATCCTTAATGGACGTAAAAAGTGGTTATTGTTGTTTAGTGCCATTGAGTTCGTTCTGACCCATAGCAACCTTGACAGCAGAATGAAATATCACCTTGTCCTGACCATCCTCACAATTGTTCTTATGTTTGAGCCCATCATTGCAGCCACTGTGTCAATACATCTTGTCAAAGGCCTTCCTCTTTTGGGCCTCTGCTCCACTATACCTAGCATGATGTCCTTCTCTAGGGAGTGGTCTATCCTGATACATGTCTAAGTACACGAGACGAAGTCTCACCAGACTTGCAGCCCAGGTACTTTCTTGCTGTACTTCTACCAAGACAGATCCATTTGTTCTTTGGGCAGCCCATGGTACTTTCAATACTCCTCACTGACACCATAGTTCAAATGCATTCGTTTTTCTTTGGTTTTCCTTATTCACTGTCAAACTTTCACATGAATTTGAGGCAACTGAAAATATCTTGGCTTGGGTCAAGTATGCCTTAATTCTTAAAGTAACCTCCTTGCTTTTCAAGACTTCAAAGAGATCTTGTGCAGCAGATTTACCCAATGCAATGTGTCCCATGATTTCTGACTCTTCCTGTAATTCTGATTTCCCTCCACTGCCTACAGTAGCCCCCTCACATAGATCCTGAGGAGTGGAGCATTACTAGTGAACATTCTGACAGCTAAGATGGGGCATCGCCTCAGTGCTTGATGCTTTTCTTACTGTTGCTAGTAGTGCCATTGAGCAGACTCCGGCTCGCAGCCGCCCATGAGCAGAAAGAGACCTTGGCCAGGGCTGCCCCCCCATGTATCACTAGTTTTCTCGAGTCTGTTATTAAGGCTATTACATATTTTGAGTGCCTTTCAGTCAAGGGGTCATCTTCGTCCAGCACCGCATTGGACAATACCCTGTGGTCCGTCAGGCTGTCACTGCTTGAGTTTCGGAAGTTAACCACCAGGACGTTGTCTCCCAAGTTTATCCCAGTGGAAGCTTCATTGAAGCATGTCGTCATGGGCAACCCTGTTGGTATTTTACATAGTGGTGGTTTATGACACCGTGTCCTAACATGGAAACCACGGCAGAACAGATGGCAGTTCGTATGTTCATGTCTCCTCACAACTTGTGGTGTGTTTGCTTATTTTAACGCTGCTCACTCATTGATCAACTGACAGTCTGCTGTGACACTGCTGAATGGTGTCCTCTTCCCCCAAGACAGCTTACATGAAACAAATACCCAATCTAGCACTTTCACAAAATCAGTGAACCTGCAGGAGAAGAGGAGGCGGTGTTAGAGACCATATAATTACCCATGCTTCAAAAGGGATACCCAATGGTCAGCGAAACGGACTTATTCACATTCCTGCAGCTTCTTTCTGTCAGCGCTGGTACTCAGAGCCATCCTCGCCCTGTCCCGGCCGGCCCCTGGTGTTCTACAATCACAGTGCCCTGCAGCAGCTCTCTGAGGCTAAACTAACTGGTGCTTCCCAGCACCTCCCCTGAGAAGCATAATTGTGTGAGTCACCATTACCCCAGATACTGATGGATTATCAAACCGGCCGAGGAAAGGGCCCAGAGCCTCGAAAGTGAATGCCAAAAGTTCTACCCTATGACTACTGCCTCTCTTTGCAAAAGCCTAGGTACTACGGGACTCTGAGAAGCTCCTTGAATGAGATCTGATTTAATCTGATCAGGGACCCATCATTTGAGGCTATTTGCTGAGAATATTCCACGGGAAAAGATGCAACCATTTACAGAGCCCCCTACCACCCTGAGATGCTAACAGAGACTGCGGACTTGTTTGAGAACTGAGGTGAAGAGAAACAGGGCAGAGAACCCTGCAGAGAGGACTCAAAACAGATCCCTGCCCTTTCTTGCCCTGCTCTCCCATGCAGACAGCTCCTCGCTGGAGGGAAAGACCTGGCCCCAGACAGACAAGCAGACAGAGAATAATGAGACCATAGAGGAAACTGTTGAGGAGAAACACCTGCAATCATGAATATAATTGGTAAGGCGTGGGGCTTTTTCCCCTCAAATAAGATTTCCCACCTTAACAGAACTATTAATTAATGATTCATTCCATCAGCTGAAGGATCCGGGAAGAGTCTAGCACACATCCTGCTGTTGTTAAATAAGTTATAACCTGAAGATGATTTGAGAGCACTTGGCTTTTGGCCCATCTCTAACATTTTCACAGCTAAGCGTTCATACTAATTCAAGGTTGTTGCTGACACCGAGACCTGTCTGTGCCCTTAATCTGTCTTTTTGGAGTGGCAATCACCAGCCAGGAACTGTGCACTGCTCCTGCTCTTGGAGAAGCATCGGGCCTCATATTTATCTTAAGATGGTCTGAGAAATCCAACATAGGAGAATTCCATATAATATAAGACAATCAGCAACTCATCTAGGGTTTTATGGGCCAGTGATTTCTGAACCCAGAGGAAGCAAACAGTGCCAAGTGGGTTAATTAATCTAGGAGAGCCGCTCTCTCACTCGGGAGAGCATCAGAATTCCCAGAGGTAGTTTGTGGAAGCATAAATGTGGGCCCTGCCCACAGAGGCTACGAATCAGTAGGTCTGGGGTGAGACATCTCTCAAAAATTCCCAAGTGATACTGATGCTGACAGTTGAAAAGCCATACTTGAGAGTCGTTGCAGTTTGCAATATAAGGAGATTGAAGGAACTAAGAGGACATATGCACGAAAGACAGGGCTTTGGAAGGTCTAGGTTTAAATCACAGCTCTGGTCTTGAAGAGCTAAGTGATCTTGGGTGAGCTATTGAAGCTCTAGGTGCTCAGTTTGCTCATCTATCAAAAATGTATCCTAGGGTAAAGGGCCTCATGAGATGGCCTGCTGTATGTAGATGAAGGTCTCCCACATAGTCCTTGCTTCACTCCGGGGCTACGGCTTCTCTATGACTTCAGGCTCAGAATGCTGCTTTGCCCTACCCCCAACGAAGCAGCAGTAAAGCCTGGGGTTCAGTGCACAGACCCTGGGTTCCATGTTTACTCATGTAGCTGTGAGACTTCTGTGCCTAAATAGTGTCACCTCAATAGGTTGCTGTGGAAAATACATGGCAGCCATTCAGGGCAGTGCCTGACACATAGGGGGTGGCACGTGTGTTTTTGGTTTCTTGTTTTGTTATTTTTTTTTTGGCACATGTATTCTATTTGCTATCACTGTTATTATTAAGACAGGAACACTCAGAGTTGGGACCGATCTACGGCTTCAAGTGTAATCCTATAAAACCGGAAAATAGACATTTCCTGGGTGCTGAAACTCGGTGGACATGCAGAACCTTGGGCCTCATCCCACAGTTAGAGAATCAGAATCTACATTTAAACACACTCCCTGGTTGACTATCACGTGCAGGGAAGCACCAGTCTGAATTCTACAGAACCTAATTGAAACCATTTGGTTAAGAATATGCCATGGAGTTAAAGGGCAATTCTGCTAGTGTCTCCATCTTCCAGCTTGAGATTAACACTTCATTGTGCCACAAAAGCACTTTAATATTTATTCATTGATGTCAGCCTTACAATGCTATTCCAAGAGAAGCAGGAATTCAGAGAGGGGAAGTGATCTGCCCCAGCTAACACAAATAGGAAACATATACTATCTAGGATCTAGTTTTCCAGCGCTACCATCATAAAACGCCACAGGGAGAGATTTTAACAAATGAATGAAGTTCCTTCCACTTCAGGAGGTCCCAGGTTTTCTTTCTCTTTTGACTCTGGAGAAAGGCCTTTGCCACTTCTGAGTTTCTGCTCCTGTGTGATCTTCATGTGGCTTCGCATCGGTCTCCCCTCATATCCACTCTTCCCTTGTTTCGTCCTTTTTTGGCTCAAAAGAGATGGACTCGCACATGCTACACTAATCCTGTCTCATTCAGAGAACAAATACAATTCCCAAATAGGTCTACAGCTACAAGTATGCCAAGATTTACAATACATTTTGGGGGAGACATAATACAATTCACATCATCAAATGATATGTCTCTGCCCAAATCGCCAAAATATCCACCTTTGTAACCTTGGACAAAACACAATTTTTCTAAGCCTCAGTTTCCTCCTCTGCAAAATGACATGAGAATGTTTACTTCAGGAGTTAGAAGGACTAACTAGCATGCTAAATATAAAAATCAGACCACAGGGCTCGCACACAATAATGGGGATTTGGTTTAAGCCTAGCTCACCTGAATTGGGAGTCAAAGATTCCAACTCCTACCCATCAGCTATGGAATAATGGACTGCCGCGAGTCTCTGTTGCCTCTTTGCGGGTCTTGGGTTTTGGTGGCTCTAGTAGTATTACCATCAAAAAACAATTCTCCATAAATTCAGGGACAGTGCAGGATTATCTAGTGAGTCGATACTTACAGAAAGACACGCATGCCCCCTCCTGCAACCCAGAAGACAGGTAGCTGGCGGTGAATATCAGGTAAGGAAAAGCATTCACACCAGTCAGAGTCCCACGGAGTCTGCTTACCTCGTTGGCAATAATTAGGTCACTTTGGTCAGTGGTGAGCGGAGAAGGTGGTGGGGTCGCTGCACTTTCCTAATCCCTTCTCATTCACTGCCATCGCGGTTTCCGTCTTTGAACCCCACTCCACAGCCCGTACAAGAAATGAGAAGACATGCTCCACGTCCTCCCATTGTCCACAAGAAAGCCCTTTGTGAGGAAGAATGTGGGCACTGCAGACAGCGGGGCCTGGGAGAGCTGCATGGAGATTCCATCCACTAAGGAAAGCGCCTCCCTCTTCACAGCTCCCACCTCGTGACAGTCCTACTGATCCAGCTGCCATGCTTGGTGCGAGGCAACACACACACATACATATACTATTGCACACATACATATGTGCCTATGCTACATACACAAATATACATATACTACAAAAACACATATACATATGCCTATAGACATATACTATATACACACACAAGGCAATATACACACACAGGCATAACAAGATTAGTGGGGAAATTCTGTCATGGATTGAATTGGGGTCTCCGAAAATGTGTGTCAACTTGACTGGATCATGATTCGTCGTAGTTTGGCAGTTTTTTTATGATCCCCATGACGGGTTTGGATGTGATAAACCAGGATGAGGATGGGAGGAGAGGGCATGGAGCCCGGGTGGTCCTGCGGCACGGTACTGAGCTGGTAAGCACAGGCGAGGCAGAGAAAATCCACTAGCCACTCTAAGGGAGAAAAATGAGATTGTCTGTGCCTGTAAAGAGTCCGTCTCAGAAACCTTATATGAAGTTGCTATGAGTCTGAATAAATAGGAATCAACTCCATGGCGATGGCAGTGGTTAGGCAACATCCTTAATCCCATCAGAGCCCTGATCTGATGTAAGGAGAGTTTCCTTGGGTGTGTCTGCAACACCGTTTCTATTACAAACCGTAAAAGACGAGAAAGGGGGACAAAGAGGGCTCTATTATCACCAAGAAGAGCCAGAAGAGCAATAAGGACACAAAGACCAATCACAAGAGCTGACAAAGAAACAAATTAAAATGTTGACAGAGAACTAACAAAGAAAGGTCCTTCCCCTAGAGTTGGCTCATTAATTGGACTTCTAGCCTCATGAATGGTGAGAGAATAAATTGTTACAGCCACTCGCTTGTGATATCTCTGCGACAGCAGCATGAAGTAGCTAAGACAAGTGCCATTATCTTTCTATTCCATTTTCCATGAACGTTTTGAAGCCCCCTTGTGTGGATATCTGTGGATACGTCCTTCTTACCCTGCTACCACTCAACCTTGTGTGGATATCTGTGGATACGTCCTTCTTACCCTCCTACCGCTCGACCTTGTGTGGATATCTGTGGATACGTCCTTCTTAACCTCCTACCGCTCGACCTTGTGTGGATATCTGTGGATACGTCCTTCTTACCCTCCTACCACTCAAGGTTGTAAAGCTGATGATGTGGGAGAGCAGGGTTTGAACCTAGGTGAATTACTCGGTTGTCCTGCTATTTTTGTGAGCTATTGTTTAATAGAAGTAGTACAGCTTTTAAGTGTGTTGGGTAGAAGAAAAGAGTGAGAGTCGTTAAAACAGATCAAGCTTGTCGATATAATCTCTACTGTATTGGGTAGTAAACTGGATTTAACTTGAAGACATTTCTTGGAAACAACCCTTGGGCAAAAAAAAAAGTAATGTTCCTAACCCAGAACTCCTCCAAGAAGGGGGATTAAAACAAGAGATCTATTATCTATTTTCTATTTCCAAGAAGGTCTTTTTTCTCCTCCAAATGGCAATAAACATTTGGCAAAAGGCAAACAAATCTTCCTCCCCCTGATTTTATGAGATGATTGGAAAATGCACTAGAAACAATTATACCCTTTCCCTTTAAGTTTTAAAGAGCTTTTGGTTGAGGCACCCCAGAGTGCTCTGAGCTGATCTAATATACCATCCTCACATTCCATTACACTAATGAGAAGCGGTGAAAGGCTTACATTTGTCCTCTAGACACGCACAAGGAGCATGAGCAACTCACAGCAGGAATGTAATTCTTATTAATTTTAATGAAGATATCATACAGTCCTTTAAAGTAGAGAAGGGGCAAAAAGAGGCACTTGAAATTCAGCTTCCTCAGCGATTTTTAATGAAGGGTAATGGGCACATTATAAAGCCTAGAAATCCCATCACTGAAGTTAACAGTAACCCTCCACCTTCCCGTGCCAGGAGAATCCCAGCCTTCTGTGATGTAGGCACCCCGGCAGTGTTTCTCCTCTTGTCTCGGCGGTATGTTCAGGGGACTATGTGCCTAGAAAGCTGAGATGACACACTTTGAGTTAGTCATGTCAGCAAAGGCCTTCTCTGTACTATTTTTCAGCCAGCAGTGTAGGTGGGAAATATGGAAATTACTCTTATTTCAATAAAGGACAAAGGAGAGCAGGATATATCTGCTGGACCCGTTTGTTTATCTACCATTATTTCAGAAAAAGCAGTCCAGCGAGCGTCGTGCGTGCTTTCTCCTACAGCTGTTTGAGTTCCCCCAGTAGGGGGGCTGTTTGGTTTGCCAACTGGAGACCCCATACACACCAGGCATTAGCCAATTAGCATTGCCTCCCACCTGCAAACCAGGTTCCATGTGGACACAGGTTGTGTTTTGCTGACACTGAGGCAAGAAGAGCACCTGGATGGAGCATGTCTAGATCTTTGGGACCCAACATGTGGTCTGCAGACCAGCACCATCAGCATCACCTGGGAGCTTATTGTTAGAAATGCAGAATCTCAGGCCCGCCCTTGAATCACAATCTGCATTTTAGCAAAATCCTAACATGATTCATGTGCACATTGCTGTTTGAGAAGAGTCGGTGTAGGCAAAGCTTTCAATTCAGTCAGACAAACAGCGACTGAAACTGAGCTTGGCATGGCTGAAAGTCTTAGGCCCACAGTCCTATTCTTAAAAACAGGGGAAGTAGCTCCCTTGTGGAAGGATCTGCATGTATATAGGTGACCTGGAGCCTCCCAGCAGTCAACAGAAAACACCTACAGATTTCAAAGATGTGTTTCACAGAATTAAGGGCTTTCCATGTGTCAGGTCCTGTGCATACCTTTCCCGGTTTGAAGCATGCAATATTCCCTTGTTCTGTTCAAGATGCAAAGGTGTTGGAGCTGCAAAGACAAGAATGCCATGACCTCTGCCCCAAAATTGGCTACAGTTTGGCAGGAGAGGAAATATATAAATAAATGGGGACAATGTGCCAACTACCATGAGCCTTCAGCCCTTCTGTTACAGTTATGCATTAAAGGCCACGGTTTGCTGCAGTGTCTGCGTCTCAAAGGCCCAAGGAGAAAAGTCTCTCTGGCCTCAGTGCCAGGAACAGCTCTGTGTCCTAGGCACAGATGAATTCTGAGTCCAGTAACCTGGAGGATTTCAAATCCCATGCTCTTCAAAGCCCGACTTGTGCAAGGAGGCTCAGAGGGGGTCAGGAGGTGGCAGGGAGAGGAAGGCTCCATAGATGACTATAGGCACACTACTGTGTGTTTCAGCAATAGTAGTGCCGTTTTTATCAATTTTGTGTACATATGGCTTCTAATAAGAATACTAGAAATTATTAGAAATGTTTTACTGACTATGCCAAGGCATTAGGCTTCGGATCATAACTTTGGACAGCCTTGAGAAGAATGGGAATTCCAGATCGCTTCATTGTGCTCTTGCAGAACCTGTACACAGATCAAGAAGCAGCTGTGCAAACAGAACAAAGCACTACGGCATGGTTTCAAATCAGGACAGGTGTGCATCAAGGTTGCATCCTCTCACCATACTTACTCAATCTGTATGCTGAGCAATTCATTTAAAAAGCTGGATGATATGAAGATGGTGGCATCAGGCCTGGAGAAAGGCTTCTTAACAGCCTACAATATGCAGATGACACAACCCTAATTGCTGAAAGTGAGGAGGGCTTGAAGTATTTGCTGATGAAATTAAGCATTGCAGCCTTCAATATGGATTACAACTCAATGAAAACAGAGACTAAAATTGATGTGGGGGTGATTGTACAATTCTCTTGATGTGATTGAATGAGGGAACTATTGAATTATGTGATATACAAATAACTTTCCAATAAAATTATTGGGAAAAAATAATTTTTTTAAAAAACAGCAAGGATGTTACTTGGAAAACCAAAAAGAGAAAGAAAGAAAGAAAGAAAACATCCTCACAACTGGACCAATAGGTAACATCATGATAAATGGAGAAAAGGTTGAAGTTGTCGAGGATTTTGTCTTGCTTGGAACCACAATCAATGTTCATGGAAATAGCAGTCAAATGATCACTAAAGACAAAGCGAGTGCATAAGCAAATGCGGTGAAGAAAGCTGATGATGCCCAGCTATCAAAAGACATAGTATCTGAAATCTTAAAGGCTTGAAGGTGAACAAGCGGCCATCTAGCTTAGAAGCAACAAAACCCACATGGAAGAAGCACACTAGCCTGTGTGATCACAAGGTATTGATGCAATCAGGCATCAAAGAACAAAAAATCATATCATTGTGAATGAAGGGGAGAGCTGAGTGGAGACCCAAAACCCATCTGTAAGCAACTGGACATCCCATACAGAAGGGTTACAGGGAGGAGTCAACCCAGTCAGGGTGAAGTATAGCACCGATGAAACATACAACTTTCCTCTAGTTCTTTAATGCCTCCTCCCCCACTCACTATAATGGTCCCAATTCTATATTACAAATCTGGCTAGATCAGAGGATGTATACTGGTACAGATAAGAGCTGGAAACACAGGGAATCCAGGACAGATAAACCCTCAGGACCAATAATGAGAGTAGCTAAATCAAGAGGAGAGGCAAAGGTGGGAGAGAAAGGGGGAAACCTATCACAATGATCTACATATAACCCCCTCCCAGGGAAGCAGACAACAAAAAAGTGGGTATAGGGAGACATCAGACCATGTAAGACACTAAAAAATAATAATTTATAAATGATCAACAACAGTTCATGAGAGAGGAGGGTTGGGGAGGGAAGGGGATAAAAATGAGGAGCTGATACCAAGGGCTTAAGTAGAAAGCAACTGTTTTGAGAATGGTGATGGCAACAAATGTACAAATGTGCTTCACACAATGGATGGATGTATGGATTGTGATGAGTTGTACGAGCCCCCAATAAAATTTAATTTTAAAAAAGAAGGAAGTAGCAGTCAAAAGATCAAAAGATATATTTCATTAGGAAAATCTGCTGCTGCACAGACCTCTTTAAGTGAATAAGGACGTTCCTTTGAGGACTAAGGTGCGCCTGATCCAAGCTATGGTATTTTCCATTGCTTCATATGCATGTGAGTGTTGGACATTGAATAAGGAAGACTATAGGGGAATTGGTGGATTTGAACTGTGGTACTGGGGAAGAGTATTGAAAATACCAGGTACTGTTAAAAAAGGACAAACATATATGTCTTGGAAGAAGTACAGCCAGAGTGTTCTTTAGAGGCAAAGATAAGGAGAATTCATCTTACATATTCTGGATATGTTGTCAGGAGAGACGAGTCCCTGGAGAAGGACATCATGCTTGATGAAGTAGAAAGTCAGAGAAAAAGAGGAAGGCGCCTGATGAAATGGATTGATACAGTGACTGTAGCAATGGGATCGAGCAAAGAAACAAGTACGAGGGTGGCCCAGGACTGAGTAGTGTTTCATTCTGTTGAGGATAGGGTTGTTGTGAATCAGAACCAACTCGATGGCCTCTAACAGCAGGGATTCTAAGAAGGAGCCCTGGTGGTGTTCGGCTTATGAGTTGGGCTGCATTGGGAGGTCAGCACTTGGAAACTACCAGCCACACCTTCGGAGAACGATGAGGCTTTCTACTGTCATAAAGTTCCAGTTTCAGAAATCCACAGGGGAAGTTTTACTCTGCCGTCTAAGGTCATGGTGGGTTGGAATTGACATGATGGTAGTAAGTTTTAAATTTCAATGGCTTCTACTACATAAAAAAAAATTTTACAAATCACTGACAACTATTTTCTTTCTATAAGTGAGAGCTCAAAGTCACTTTAATAGATCACCCCAACCAAGTGGGCAGATATCTTTCATTTAAATAAGTATAGAATTCCCTTTTTTATATAGATTCTTTCTTCTACTCAAAATTGTCTGAGTTGAATGCAATTTGTAGCATTTTAAACAGAGCAAGGGGGAAGAGAATGAGAGCTGGAGGTAGAGAGAGATGCAGGGAGAGAAGGGAGAGCAGGGGGTTGCCGGAATGTGGAAGCAAACGGAAATCAAAGCAGCCATGGACGACAGTGGAGGCACCAGGAGGAAAGGTGCAGCTGTGCTTGGGAGAGTCAGCTAAGAACAGGTAAATCTTCAGAGCAGGAGTGGGGAGGGAGGAGGTAGAGGAAATCTGTGCTTTCTGCAGGCGTCCTGTTGGTGCCATGCATTAAACACTATGTTGCTTATCAGTGATTCACACCCGCTAACGGCTGCTCTGTGGGAGAAAGATGGGTTAGAAACAAATTGGTGGCCATGATTCTGGTACATTCCACACGTTTTGTCTGTCAGCCTGAGATGGCTTTAGAATACAAAGTGTTTTTTAAAGGATAATTAGAAGCTGGAGATAAACTTAACTATAAATTTGATTCTTTTGCAGCTGTTAAAGAAGATGAAGCAAAGATAGGACAGCCTCAAAAGCCACTCGTGAGCTAACTGGTTGATGCTATGTCAGCATGAGAACCTATTTAAGAATGGAGTAGAAGAATCCACTGCCTACTCGCTCGGGATCATGCACCTCTAACCCGAGATGAAGAATGATCTCGGGATATACGGAATCCAAACTGGGTAAGTGTCAAGTCTGAGGGGTAGTTTCAGAACAGAGATTCTTAAGTAAAACTGTGCATCCATATAACAGGAAGTCTGGGATGATCCAGGGTCATATTTGCTAACAGAAAACATGGCATTCTGGCCCCTTAATGCTGAACTCCAGGGCATTCTGCCCTGTGCATTGGAGAGCTCATCAGGCATTAAGCTCACACAGCTGCAGCCTGTTTAAAACTGCTGCAAGGACGTGCGTTTGGGGCACCCAAATAGCTGTGACAATCAGCCCTTCCCTTCGTCGTCCCCAGAGATGGGTGCGTGTTGAAAAGAGCAATCAGTGGTAACCACAAGGCACCCAGCACCACAACAAGCAGGGTTTGGAGCAGAGTATTCTATGATTAGGAACTTCCTTGAGGGAACATGAATATCGAATCGGGAAGAGAGAAGCACAGCAGTGGATGTTTGAAAAAGAGTCAACACAGAGGAAACTGAAATGTGTAGAAATTGAGAGATTTGAAGCTGATGAGAAATTGTGACAATAGAGCAATCTAGAAATATCTGAAGGGAATTTCTCTACTTTGCTCATAAACTAGCAAAAGGAGCAACTAATTTATTTCATAATAAGTATAACTGGTAGAAATACCAAATAAAATCAGACTGAGTGAAATTTTGCCACTAATTCAAAATTAATGGAAGAATTGTCTCTTGCAAATTCAGGGGGTGAGGGGAGTGGGAAGTTACCAAAAAATTAAATCTGATGGAAATAATGACACAAAAGAAAACTTAGAACGGCCGAAGCTATCATTAGTAAAATTCGATTTAAAGTAAAAAATCTGCTTGATGAATCAGGTAAAAAACACAGGGAAAAATTATTCCAGTGGAAATAATTTAAAAAGAAATATTTACAAGTATCCATTGTTACCTACAGGTAAACATAAACATGATTAAGGATTTCGGTTAGCTTCATGTAATTTGCTGAAGAAAATATCAAAACATCCTTCATGTCTACATGATCACTTCGAAGAGATTTTCAGGTAACTTTAATGTGTGCCTTTGGTTAGAGACCACGGATTGAAAGTGTGTGAGGGAACCCAAGTTTGTGTGTACTCTCAAACTCAAACTGAAGATAGGGGAAAGATGAACCTGGGTAAAATGAAGCAATAAAAGAACGGGGAAGACGGCATGATCGCTGAAGACAAATGGGTGCATAAGCAAATGTGGTGAAGAAAACTGATGGTGCCCAGCTATCAAAAGATATGGCATCTGGGCTCTCAAAGGCTTGAAGGAAAACAAGCGGCCATCTAGCTACAGAAGCAACAAAGCCCACATGGAAGAAGCAGACCAGCCTGTGTGATCAGGAGGTGTCGAAGGGATAAGGTATCAGGCATCAAAGAACAAAAAATCATTGTGAATGAGGAGGAGTGCAGACTGGGGACCAAATTAGGCAACTGGACATCACCTTACAGAAGGGTCTCAGGGAGGAGATGAGTCAGTCAGGATGCAGTGCAGCAACAATGAAACACAACTTTCCTCTAGTTCCTAAAGCTTCCTCCCCACCCACTATCATGATCCCAATTCTACCTTACAAATCTGGCTAGACCAGAGGATGTACACTGGTACAGATAGGAACTGGAAACACAGGGAATCCAGGACGGATGATCCCTTCAGGACCAGTGGTGAGAGTGGTGATACCAGAAGGGTGGAGGGAGAGTGGGGTAGAGAGGGGGAACCGATTATAAGGATCTACATATAACCTCCTCCCTGGGAGATGGACAACAGAAAAGTAGATGAAGGAAGACATCAGACATTGTAAGATATAACAAATAATAATTTATAAATTATCAAAGGTTCATAAGGGAGGGGGAAGGATAGGAAGGGGAAAAAATAAGGAGCTGATGCCAGGGGCTTGGGTGGAGAGCAAATATTTTGAGAATGATGAGGGTAACAAATGTACAAATGTGTTTTATACAATTGATGTATGTATGGATTGTGATAAGAGTTGTATGAGCCCCTAATAAAATGATTTTTTTAAAAAGGAAAGGGGAAGAAAAACAACTAATATTTACTCAGCACCTCTTATGCACCAAGCTTACCATACCTATTTATCCTTTAATTAATATAGTAGACAATAATACTTAATAAATACAAGGGTGTTGTGGTAGTCACCTAATGTGGTGTCAATTTGAGGATTAAGGGTGTAGGGGGTGGAGTCTAGCCTGTCAATCTGGAGATAGCCAATGAGACCTCTGTGTGGGTATAGCCTTCTCCTGAGAATTCTGGGGAATCGGGTACTTCCTCTTTGGAAGTAGGAGACATTCTCTCTCTGACACTCCCTGAGAGACATAGCAGCTGACAAGACACATGGACCCACCCTGATGGAGAGACCCCTGCCAGCGCTGAGATGTTTCCAATGCCACTGGATCCAAAACTTTTCTATCCACTGCCCTGTGATCTTCTACATTCTGTGTCATTACATGTGTTTCATGAGTCTGAAGAGGACTTTATAGATTGGTATCAGACATATGGGCTAATATCGGATTTATGGACTTGATCTGAACTGGGCTGGGATGTTTTCTTAATGTACAATTAACCTTTATATAAAACTCTCTCTTATATACATATGCATGTTTATGAATTTGTTTCTCTAGTCTGCCCAGACTAACACAGGTATTTTAGAAAGTCTGAGAAAATAGAATTCAAAGAAATTTTTCCACAAATTGTTAACCCTTTTGCTTATTATTTGGGTTTTAGGGAAACTGTGGCTTAGAGCAGTGAGAGCTGATAAGTGTCAAGAGTTGCATTTTAACGAGCGCTTCAACCCGGTTCACTCCAGTCCTCCCTGCCCTTGCCCCACCCACACACCCTGAGAACATGCATTTCCACCCCAGATCTCCTGGATCAGAATCCACATTTTTAACAAGGTCCTCAGTCACATGGTGTGATCCGTTCACTACATTTGGGATGGAAATTCAAATTCTCAGCAGGAAGTTGGACTAGAAAAAACTCACTTGGAACTTTGGTGGCCTGTAAGGTAAGATTGTGGCTTCTAACATCAGTGTCAACAGTTCAGAACCACTAGCCAGTCACTCCTCAGAAGAGAGCTGAAGCTGTCTGCTCCCATAAATACATACAGCCTTGAAAATCCCACATGGGGTCGCCCTGAGGTGGATCCAATTCCATGGCTTAGAGGTCTTCAGACCCCTGCCCTTTCAGCTCACGGGCCTGGCCTTTTCCTCAGAGACTTCTCTTCAGAAAGCACTTTGACATACACCCAGATTCACCCCACTGTCTCATCAGTGAAAATGGAATCACCTTTCCCAGTTTGCTAAATCTGAGAGGGCTCCCTGGAAGCCAAAATCAGGAGAGACTTGGTCCCCCAAGGTCCTGTAACCATCCTCGTTCACCATGTGCAGTCTCGGCTGGAGCACAGTGGTTTGGAAGCTACAGCTGCCGTGATTGAATGTAATCTCACCAGAGAACAGGTGCACCTGTGAAATTGCTGCAGTCAGCTAAAATGCACCATGCGGAGCTAGCAACGGGCCTCTGTGGGAAAGAGGGAAAGCAGGGATGATGGGCTGGGAGGAGTGCAGAGGAGAAATCTGAATCACTGAAGGTTTCCAGCTCAATGCTGCAGAGAGACATTCCTGTGAGAATCTTCGGCAGGTCAATGTTGTGCTAAGGTCGAGTTTCCCAGCACATCTGAGCTCAGACCACAATTGGTCCAGGCACCACTTACAGTGCTGACCTACAAGGCAAGCGGCACAATTGCAGAGAATGAACTCGGAGGCACGGTGGGGAGTGTGCCGGGCACATGCGAGTCTGAATGTCCAGCCGAAAATGTCTGTGGAGCTCAGTCTGGTGAGTCTCATCGCATCACTGGGCTTGAAATAAAAGTTATAAATTACTCCCATAAATATCACATAATCCATAAACATATTACATTCTCTCTGTATGACCTGCTGTCCTTGAGAATAAACATCCAGGATAGAGCTCTTATCATTAATAGCTAAGTGACAAAAAGAGCTATTATCAGAACAAGTGACTATGGAATCCAGGAAATCATGCTATTCTTCCATGAGTTCTCCATGTGCAATAGCAACCGTCAAGTAACCCACTACAATCAAGTTTATTCCAACTCTTAGTAACCCAATACAGGGGGTTTGCAGCTATGAATCAATATGTGATTAGAAAACCTCAGGTTTCTCCGGAGAAGCAGATAGAGAGTTTGAACAACCAACCTTGCAGTTAGCAGGCCAATGTTTACTGAATGAACCGCACCACCAGGGATCATTAACCCTCAAATCTCAAAATTATAAAATATTTGCACAAGTTTTCCTATATGTGAATAATACATAACAGGAACTGCCACAGACTGAACAGCTGCCGAGTCAACAACATTTTCCAAGTGTTCCCTTACTAAATCTGCCAATATTCCTTTGAGGTAGGTAGTACCCCCCAATTAACAGATAAGTTAAAATGGAAGTACAAAAGGATTAAGACATTTGAATAAATTTGGGGAGCTGGCAGACAGTGGAACTAAGATTCCAATCCAGACCTTTCTGGTTTTGAACCCTTATGCTTTTTAGAACCCCATTCAAGACAGTGACCATATCCTTCAGTCTCCATTTTCTCACTCACTGTGTGACCATCGGCATGGAAGGGGGCTTATTATCTTCCTTCCAGATGCAGGTGAGACAGCCTTGCTGAGTGTGGACTTGAAGGACATGCTGATGAAGATCAAGCATTGCAGCCTTCAGTGTGGATTACAACTCCATGTAAAGAAAACAAACATCCTCACAAGTGAACAATAGTAACATCATGATCCTGGAGAAAAGATCGAAGTTGTCAAAGATTTTTGTCTTGCTTGGGTCCACAATCGAGGCTCATGGAAGCAGTGGTCAAGAGATTGAATCATGTATTGCATTGGGTAAATCTGCTCGACAAGACCTCTTTACAGTGTTGAAAAGCAAGGATGTTACTTTGAAGATGGAGGTGCTCCTGAACCAAGCCATGCTATTTTTCAATTACCTCACATGCATGTAAAAGTCGGATAGTGAATAAGGAAGAAGGAAGAGTCAATGCATTTGAATTGTGGTGCTGGAGAAGAATATTGAAAATACCTTGGGTGGCCCAAAGGACAAACAAATGTCTCAGAAGTACAACCAAAATGCTCCTTGAAAGCAAGGAGGGCAAGACTTCACCTCACATACTTTGGATGAGTTATCAAGAGAGACCAATCTGTGGAGAAGCACACCATGCTGGATAAAGTAGAGGGGCAGAGAGAAAGAGGAAGGCTCTCGAGGAGCTGATTAACACAGTGGGCTGGGTCATAACAATTTTGCAAAGCGTGCAGGACCAGGCAATGTTGTGTTCTGTTGTTGGAATCCTCAACAGCACATCACAACCCATGGCCATGGGCCAGGGGGTCACTTAACCTTACTGAGCCTTAGGTTCCAAGTAAACAAAAGGTGAAGCCCCAGCTTGGTCAGTCTATGAATCTGTTTCCATCCACACAGAACATCTACAGCTGCAGAGTTCTGGTCAGAAGTTGCTGTAACTTACTTCACTGTTGAATGAAGTCAGAACAATCCCCACTTGATGACAGAAAAATTGATGTGCGTGTTCGTAAGCGCAGTCAGAAAGTGGCCGAGTCTAGGTCCTCCGTGTGAAAAGTGAGTTGCCATCAATTCAATGAAACTACAGTTAACCCCACGTGTGCCAACCTAGGACTATACTTCTAGGGTTTTCAGCGACTGTTTATTCAGAAGTACATGTTGCCAGACCTTTCCACCACAGCATCTCTCAGTGCACAACCAGCCTTTCAGTTAGCAGCCAAAATCGAGTATTAGCTATTGCCTCGCCCAAGGACTCCCCTGTGCTCTTAAATCCAATGATATTCGACCTGAATGTCTGAGTGCAAGTCTCTCTTACATGTTCCATGATGGAAATGTCTTCCCTGACTTTTTGAATGTCGATGGGGGCCTTTTCTTTCTTACCCATTACTTGTGATTTTTTCCCAACAGTTTTATTGGCAAGTAACTTACATATCATATAATTCAATAGCTCAAACATTCAATCATATCATGGAGAATTGTACTACCAGCCCCACATCAATTTTAGAGCATTCCCGCCCCCCACTGATCCCCTTAAGATGATTTATGCAGGTAGTGGGGCAGGAGGAAAGTCAAGGGAGATGGAGGAAAGAGCAAGGAGTCAAAAGGCATTTATAGAGGTCTAGACAAAGACACGTACATGCAAATATATATATGAGGATGGGGAAATAGATCTATGTGTCTATATTTATAGGTTTAGTATTAAGGTGGCGGAAGGACCTTGGGCCTCTACTCAAGCACTCCCTCAATGCATGAATACTTTTTTTTATTAAATTGGCACTCTACAATGCTCACCCTCCTGACACAACTGCTGAAGCCAAAGCGGGTGAACAAGTAAATGTGGCGAAGAAAGCTGATGGTGCCCAGCTATCAAAACAGATAGTGTCTGGGGTCTTAAAGGCTTGAAGATAAACAAGCGGCCATCTAGCTCAGAAGCAACAAAGCCCACATGGATGAACACACCAGCCTGTGTGATCACGAGGTCCCAAAGGGATCAGGCATCAAAGAACAAAAAAATCATATCATTGGCTGCACACCTCCATTACACGATCGCCAAAGACAAACGGGTGCATAAGCAAATTTGGCGAAGAAAGCTGATGGTGCCCGGCTATCAAAAGAGATAGTGCCTGGGGTCTTAAAGACTTGAAGGTGAATCAGCAGCCATCTAGCTCAGAAGCAACAAAGCCCACATGGAAGTAGCACACCAGCCTGTGTGATCACGAGGTGCTAAAGGGACCAGGTATAAGGCATCATGCAAATATATATATATATATACCATAGTGAATGAAGGGGAAGTGCAGAGTGGAGACCCAAAGCCCATTTGTCGGCCACTGGAGATCCCCTCATAGTGGGGTTTAGGAGAGGAGATGGGTCAGTCAGGGTGCGATATAGTACCAATGAAGAACACAGCTTTCGCCCAGATCCTGGATGCTTCCTCCCCCCCAACTACCATGATCCGAATTCTACCTTGCAGGACTGGATAGGGCAGAGGTTGTACACTGGTGCATATGGGAGCTGGAGGCACAGGGAATCCAGGGTGGATGATACCTTCAGGACCAGGGGTGTGAGGGGCGATACTGGGAGAGTAGAGGGTGAGTGGGTTGGAAAGGGGGAACCGATTACAAGGATCCACATGTAACCTCCTCCCTGGGAGACAGACGGCAGAGAAGGGGGGGAAGGGAGACTCTGGATAGGGCAATATATGACAAAATAACAATCTATAAATTATCAAGGGCTCATGAGGGAGGGGGAAGCGGGGAGGGAGGGGGAAAAAAAGAGGACCTGATGCAAAGGGCTTAAGTGGAGAGCAAATGTTTTGAAAATGATTAGGGCAAAGATTGTACAGATGTGCTTTATACAATTGATGTATGTATATGTATGGATTGTGATAAGAGTTGTATGAGCCCCTAATAAAATGTAAAAAAAAAAAAAGATTTATGCAATCACAATCCGTTCTAGTGCCCCCTCCCCTCTGCTGCCTTCATTGGTTACCCCTGAAATCCCCTTTCCCTCCCTATCTTCCACCCCACCCCCATCTCTGTATTCCCTTTATCCCTTTTTAGCCATTACTATTATGTATCCACCCTTCCTGTGCTTCACAGCTGGGAGACCCAATAAAAAACAAAATCGTGCTAAAGTGGTAAGGGTAACAACATAATATTATACAGACAAAAATACTAATATGGCATATGAAGGGAAAGACCATCAACAATAATCAAAAAGCCAGGGAAGAAATTTTTGCCATGGAACCAATAATAAATACTTGTACACAGAACAAATTCAAGTCCTGTCTATAGGTTGGTCAACTAAGCAAGTGTTGAGCTCAATCCAGCATAATCAGCATTACAATGGTCTCTACCTGGTAGTAAGGCTGATGGAGACTCTTGCCTGTTGCTAGAGTGGTCATTATTTTAATTTTGGCCTTTATATTATTATTACTTTATCTTTACCACCTTATTTCTATTTTGTTTTTATTGTTTCTGTTGGTTCCAGTGTGTAATATACAGTAATAATAACTGATAACGGGTTGATAGGAGATGCAGGGGTAGGGGTGAGTGGTAGGGAGGGAAAGGGGATTTCAGGAATTAAAAAGGAAGGCAGGAGTGGGAAGGGAGCACTAGAACTGACTGAGATTGCACAACCCATTTTAAAGGCGTTTTAAACCCGGGTGGGGGGAGATGTTCTAAAATTGATAATTATCACACAATTCTCCTTGATATGATTGAACTATTGAATTGTATGATATGTAATGTAAATTATGTGCCAATAAAACTGTTCTTAAAATTCAAATGATATTTCCACTCACCAAAGCTGGCTGCTGCATTGTCAAAAGCCACATTTACAAGTGCCTCTTAAACTTTCCATGTCCCACCCTATTTCAGAAACCTGGAACAGACCAGCAACCTCTTAAACCCTTGCTTCAGGCTGAGGCTCTGACCCTACACCAGTGGTACTCAACCTCCTAATGCCATGACCCTTTGATACAGTTTATGTTGTGGCGACCCCCAACCATAACATTATCTTCATTGCTACTTCATCACTGTCATTTTGTACTGTTATGAATCGTGAGACCCCTGTAAAAGGGTCGTTCCACCCCCCAAAGGGATCGCGACCCTCAGGTTGAGAACCGCTGCCCTACCCTACCACGGAGCTGTAGGGAAGCTCTCTTGGACAGGTGCTCTCTGCCACATCCTGCACTTGGGCCCACTGTCTGTGTCTGCTCCTCAAAACAGCACCCCTCCGCAGGGCCCTGCGGGCCTCCCAGAAGAATGTGAAGTCCTGCCCCACACTAGATCCCAGGACTGACCAGGCCTGCCTGTCAGCCTGCCCTTACAAGTGTAAATTGGCCGCAGTCCCTTCTTTTGAGCCCCGTGATTCCTGCAAAAAAACGGATCGGCTGGGCTGCAGGGCCTGAAGGTAACACTACTCCCCCAGCGCCAGCATTGGAGGATGAAGATGGAAGGAGGCGGGACGCAGAAATGTCTTCACAACAAAAGCCTTAGTTGACAGTCTCATAATAAACCTCTTCAGTGTCAATATTCCTGGAGGGGGTCTCCTCTTTAGTGTAGCCATCCAAAGTCAATGACTCCCTAAGTGTAACAGAGTCACATTTCATGCAAACTTGAATTATGCAAATTTGTGTATAATGCAAAAACATTAGTAAAATCCTATTAACTGGGTGAAGCCTTCCCATGTAAACCATTTGTTAATTATTACTCGCTACATTATTTCAAAGCTGGTGGGCCCAGATTACATTTATACCATAGCCACAGGCAGCACCACGGTGACAGGGTACAGAGAGAGTCTCCTCCACCCTCTGCCAGGAGAGAGGCTGCTGTGTGGCTGCGGCCGCACCCAGGGTGTCTGCCAGTGGCTGGTTTCCCAGCACCCCCAGGTTGTGAGTGGGAATCTCTCCAAACTATGTCTTTAAGTAGAATTTGTAGGTGAGTCAGAGCAGGTGCATGCAGTGCTTATGTGGACTATTTTAGTGCCTAGCAGGTGAAAGAAGGGACTTTCTACTCCCATAAAGCATCAGAGTCTCAGAAACTCACAGGGGCAGTTTTACCTGGCCCTATAGGGTAGCTGTGTTAGTCCAGGTAGACTAGAGAAAAAAATCCATAGAAACTCATATGTGTATAAGAAAGAGTTTTATATAAAGGGCAATTGTACATTAAGAAAGCATCTCAACCCAGTCCAGTCCAAGCCCATAAATCTGTTATTAGCCCATATATCCGATACCAATCTATGAAGTCCTCTTCAGACTCACAAAACACATGCAATGATGCCGAATGCAGGAAGATCACACGGGTCAGTGGGTAAAAAGTCTTTGGAGCCGGTGGTGTTATAACCATCTCAGCGCTGGCAGGGGTCTCGAGGTGGCTTCTCCAGCTTCAAAGGTCTGGTTGCATCAGGGTAGGTCCATGTGGCTTCTCCAGCTCAGGGCACTAGAGTAGTTCCATGTGTTTTGTCAGCTGCATTTTCTCCCAGGGAGTGAGCAGAGCGAGAGGGTGGTATCTCCTGCCTCCAAGGAGGAAATACCAGAGTTCCCAGAAGTCTCAGGAGAAGGCCATCGCCACACAGAGGTCTCATTGGCTATGACCCGATTGACAGACTAGACCCCACGCCTGCATTCTTAATCCTCTGAAGTCCCAAATTGACACTGTTAGGTAGCTTAGTCTAGGGAATTGGGAAGTCCATTTACGCATGCCCAGGAGAGCCAGCAAAAGACAAAAGCTGGATTTTCCTGCCGGTGGGCTTGGATGGGCGTTACATCTGGAGCAGCCCACCTGGGCCGGGTGATTGCAATTCAGCCAATGGGATCGACCTGGGGTCGTTCACCACACCTCCCCCAGGAACCCTTGAAAAGGCAGGGACCGGAAGGGAGAGGGGCTCTTGGGCTCTTGGTCTTGGCTTGCTTGTGCGGTCTGGTGGTCTTCGTGGGAGGGGAGAGATCCTTGCGTGACCCGGAGCAGTCTCTGCCAGGCCGCATGGTCAAAAGAATCCTATGGGTGCCGCGTAAAACCTGATGCTTCTTTGAGCTTTCATTAAATTCACTTGGATCACGAGCCCGGCTTCAGCGTGAAATCTTTCCCGCGCAGAGCCAAGGACGGAGGCTGAGATTTAGGCCGGAGAGAGAGAAACCTAACAACACCACATTATGTAACTACCGCAGTCACCATGGGTCAGAACCGACTCAATGGCAGGAAGTTTGGTTTATTTGGGTATGTTTCGTTTCATTTCATTTCATTTGTTTTAGTGCCTAGGTTCCCAAATGTAGCTGATCATTAGAATCACCTGGACATTTGGTTAAAACTATAGATCCATAGGCTCCTCCCCATAGAAATGCTAATTCATTAGGTTGAAAATAGAATTCAGAGAATTGTAGTTTTGCCAAACCCTTAGGTGATTCTAATAATCAGCCAAGTTTGGAAAAGTTGGCTTTGGTGCAAGGCTCAAAGCCCTTTCAATGATTTTAAAGCTGCATGTGCAGCAATGAAGGTGGTGGTGGTAAAGAATTTGTTGTGGGGGAGGGAGCACTCTCTAGAACTGATTACACAATTCATTTTAAAAGTGATTTAACCATAGGGTAGGATGGGAGAGAATTTGTTGCTAGTCCAGGTTCAGTCAATCATTTCAAACCAAATATCAGAAACCAAACCCATGGCCTCTGATCAGATTCCACCTCATAGCTACCTGATAAGACTAAGTAGAACTGTTCCTTAGTGTTTGAGATGATAAATCTTGATGGAGCAGCCTATTTCTCTTCCTCAGAGCAGCTGGTAAATCAGAACCACTAACCTTGAGGTTAGTCACCCAATGCTTAACCCACTGCACCACCAGTGTTCATACTAATTTCCAAGTGAGTGCAAATGACCTTAGCATTAAAAGGTAAGTTGGTAATTCTATCCCCAATCTATGAAAAAGTAGTTCCGTTTTTTTAAAATTAGTTTTTATAACACGGCCCTATTCAATGCTCCCCTCATGAAGAGCTCACTGAAGACACAGGTGTATAGCGAAAAACCAAATGGTGCCCAGCTGTCAGAAAGAATAGCCCCTGAGGTCTTAATGGTTTGTCTTAAAACAAGCAGCCATCTAAGTGAAGCATCAACTAAGTACACATGGAAGAAGCGCACCAATTTGTGTGGCCCAACGATTGTAAATAAAACCCATAACGTAAAACCTAAAGGAGGAAATGGTATGAGAGCTTAACTTGTAACCAGCTGGTTTGACAAAGCCTACGGGTGGCAGTGGAAGCCCAAAATCCATTCACAGAGCCTCCATGTGGATTCAGTCTGGCAAATCCCCGCCGACCATAGTCCAGAGATGTGAATGGCCTTGCGATCAGACGAGGAGCATTATGGTCAGGTGAGTTATGGCTATATCACTTCATCTCTGTTTTGACTCACTGTAAAGTTCTTTCAGTTTTAAATATTTTCTGTTTTCTCTTTGAAAGCTTTCTGTGGGGTTTTTTTTCTAGTCATTGTTGGGTTTGTTTGCTTCTCATTTTGTATGGTGTGTGTGTGTGTGTTAGTCTGGGCAGACTAGAGAAGCAAATTCATAGACACTAATATGTGCATGAGAGAGAACTTTATATCAAAGAGCAATTGTACATTAAGAAAGCATCCCAGCCCAGTCCAAGTTAAGTCCATAAATCCGTTATTAGCCCATATGTCCATTACTAGTCTATATTTTTTTCTTTAGACTCACACAGCACATGCAATGACACCGAATGCAGGAGGAAAGGTCACAGAGCAGTGGGTAGAAAGTCTTGTGGATCCCATGGCAATGGAAGCATCTCAGTGCTGGTGTGGGTCTCCACATGGCTCCTCTGTCAATGTAGCACATCTGGCTTGTCAGCAGGAAGACAAAGCAGGGAGCGTGTCTGATCTCCAGTGAGCTAGTTTATCTCCTTCCACCTCCATATGAGATCATCAAGCTGCTACCTGATTAAGAGGCTAGACTCCACCCCTTCACAAGTTGACAGGAGATTATGTAACTACCAGTGTGGTAATAATTTTTTTATAAGCATATGACCAAAATGGTCCCAAGAATTTGGAAATTGAAACAGTCCAATAGTCCAATACTTGCAAGCCCAATACTGCTCCATATTTCTCCCACTCCTCCCCTGAATATATTCCCTCTCATCTCTGGGTTCTGCAAATCACTGCGGTGTCCCACAAAGCTCACACTAGTTCAGGGAAATGGCTCACACGGCGGTGGGTGGAGTTCGTACAAAGTTTGGCCCTGGACTGCATCTTATATATGTACATATTACCGAGGGCCTCTTGCACGTGGTTTCCAGTAGACATTGGCCTCCGATTAATCTTAATCAGCCAGGTTTTTCCCAAGCCACAACAGAAACCATTTTCTTTCTCCTCTCAGCTGGAGCATATAATTATTTACATCCATTGTAAGTAATAGGATCTAAGACAACTATTAAACAAAGAATGTGGTCTGATACACACCCTCTACTAAGGCCAGAACTCAATCTCATCCTATTCCTGTTTGCTACCAGATAAGGCCCTCCAAAATCATGGCCATAGGCGTACGGATTGCAGAATTATATGTCACATAAAGGACTGCGGCTGGAAGGCCATGTTAATTAAGTATAACTCATATGCTTTTCTATAGATCACATCTAGGATAGGTAGATATTTCGACAGCACTGGAAAAGGGTGTGCAAGGGGAAGATGGAGGACAAATTGGGAGCTAATAACAATGAGCTTGAGAAGAAAATGTTCTGAAATTGATTGTGTTGATGATTGCACAAATCTTAATATGATTGAATGATTACATTGTATGATACATAAAGTATATGCCATAAAAACCATTTTTTTGTTTTGTGGGGCGGGTTTTGTTTTTTAATCACTTTATTGGGGCTCGCACAGCTCTTATCACAATCCATACATATGCCCAATGTGCCAAGCTCATTTGTACATTTGTTGTCCTCATCATCCTCAAAACATTTGCTTTCTGCTTGAGGCCCTAGCATTGGCGCCTCGTATTTTCCCCCTCCCTCCCTGGTCCCCCCTCCTTCATGAACCCTTGATAATTTATAAACTATTTTTCATGTCTTACACTGTCCAATGTCTCCCTTCATCCATTTTTCTGTTGTCCATCCCCCAGGGAGGAGGTTATATGTAGATCCTTGTAATCAATTCCCCTCTTCTCCCGGTATTGACACTCTCACCACTGGTCCTGAAGGCATCATCTGTCCTGGATTATCAGTGTACGTCCTCTGGTCTAGCCGGATTTGTAAGGTAGAATTGGGATCATGATAGTGGGGGAGAGGAAGCATTTAAGAACTAGAGGAAAGTTGTATGTGTCTTTGTTTCTACACTGCCCCCTGATTGGCTCATCTCCTTCCCAAGACTCTTCTGTAAGGGGATGTCCAGTTGCCTACAGATGGGCTTTGGGTCCCCACTCTGTACTTCCCTCATTCACAATGGTATGATTTTTTTGTTCTTTGATGCCTGATACCTGATCCCTTTGACACCTCGTGACCACACAGGCTGGTGTGCTTCTTCCATGTGGGCTTTGTGCTTCTGAGCTTGATGGCTGCTTCTTTACCTTCAAGCCTTTAAGACCCCAGATGCTATTTCTTTTGATAGCCAGGCACCATCAAGTTTCTTCACCACATTTGCTTATGTACCCGTTTGTCTTCAGTAAGCATAATGGGAAGGTGAGCACACAATGGTATGCTTTTTTGTTCTTTGATGCCTGATAACTGATCCCTTCAACACCTTGTGATCACACAGGCTGGTGGGCTTCTTCCTTGTGGGCTGTGTTGCTTCTCAGCTACATGGCCGCTTGTTTACCTTCAAGCCTTTAAGACCCCAGACACTATAACTTTTGATAGTCGGGCACCATCAGCTTTCTTCACCACATTTGCTTTTGCCATTTTTCTTCAGTGATCATGTCAGGAAGATGAGCATCAAGAAATGCCAGTTTAATAGAACAAAATGTTCTTGCATTGAGTGAGCACATTAGTGGAGACTCAATGTCCATCTGGTACCTTAATTCTAAACCTATAAATATATACACATAGATCTATTTCCCCATCCTCATATATAAATATATTTACATATGTGCATGGCTGTATTTAGACCTCTATAAATGCCCTTTGTCTCCTAGTTCTTTCCTCTATTTCCTTTTACTTTCCTCTTGTCCCACTATCATGCTCAGCCTTCATTTGGGTTTCAATAATTCCTTCCTCTCGGTTACATTGCCCTTGATCAATCCCTACAAGGCCTCTTATACCCTTCTCCCCTCTGATTTTGGATCACTTGTTGTTTCCTTGTCCCGGGGTTGGTTAATACCACTTCCTTTTCCCCACCAACCCTTCTCCCATGTCCCCCTGGAACCATCAGTCCCGCTGTTTTCTCCTCCAGATGGTTCATCCAGCCTTTCTTATCTAGATAGATCTGCAGAGATAATAATATGCACCCAAAAAAAACCAAAACAGAGCAAAACAAAGTGACAAAAGAAAGCAAAACAACGACAACATCAAAAAATGACCAAAAAAAAGGAAGAAAAGCCTGTAAATAGTTCCAGGTCTGTTTGTTGACCTTTAGGAGTGTTTTCTGGTCGAGTCTGGTGGGGCTCCATGCCTTGGTCCCAAAGTCTATTTTTGGTATTCCCTTGAGACTTCCTTGCTCTGCTCCCAATGAAATTCTGTTGCACGCCCCTAGTGTTTTGCCTCGGTGTGGTGGCGTCAGATCGGGCACAATTCCCACACTGTGTCTCCAGTGTTGTCCCTTGTAGAGATATGCTTCAGTGAGAGATGTCATATCTCATAGTAAGGCCAGCCACATGGCCCTCTCTGTGCATTGGCTGCTCTGAGCAGGGATAGCATAATGAAAGGTTGGTGGGCCAGGATGTGCTCCACTCTCTCTTCCTCCCTCTTCATTTGCTCCCATGTGCTCTGATCAGACATGTCCCTCTCCCTGAGCTGTAGTTTCAGTGCTGTGCTCTGAAGTAAATTCTTCTGGGGTAGCTGTCCACGTAGTTAGGATTGGGCATGGCCCCTCAGACCTCTCTACTAAAACCATTTCTTAAAGGCAAACTGGAGTTGTCTATAAGGTGGACATCTTAACCCAGGCTGCCTGTAAATCTACATTAATTCCTCTATTATCCATGCAGTCTTAAATGTTGGCGTCCCTATCAGTAGGGTTGGAAAAACACACTCCAAATTCAGTGGCTTTAGATTAGAAGTTAGATATGATTTTTAATGTCATTTTATTGGAGGCTCTTACAACTCTTATATAATCCATACATCAATTATATCGAGCATATTTATACAGATGTTGCCATCATTATTTTCTAAACATGTACTTTCTATTTGAGCCCTTGGTATCAGCTCCTCATTTTCCCCTCTCCTCCCCTCCCAAACATTCAGAGATGACTTTGTGTGGACTGAACTGACCTGCAAGGATAAGTAGAATTTGTCAAAACTGGGGCAAAAGACAGGAAGCACCTGATGTGAGGAAACAATAAAACAAAGAATAACATCGAGGGATCAAAGTATAGGACAGTCCCAAGAACAAACAGCGGTTCATTAATTCACTGGGCCAAAAGTTCCTGTGTCCAGCACTAGGCTTCTCATTAGAATACAATCAGTAAATGAGACATTAGCCTAGATGGATTTTTTTAATGGAGCTAAGGTGTAAGATTTGATCAAATGAATTAATAGGAAAAGGTAAGCTACACAGAATAGAAATAAGCCCCTAATCTACTTTCAATTTTATAAGCGTGAAGATCCATTTCAATAAGCACTCATGAGGAGAAGCCTTCCAGCTGAAGACAGAAGATGAGTGAAGGTAGATCAGGGAACCCCAAGGGGGACAGCTGGTGAGCCAAGGGACTAATGAAGAAAAACTATCGTTCATATCATCGTGTTAAGTAAAAATATCCTTGTTGTTGCTGCTTCTGCTATTGCTGTTAGAGGCCAGCAAGTGAGTTCCAACTCTGGACAACAAAACAAAACCTTGCATAGTTCTGCCCCATCCTCACAATTGTGTTGGAGCCAATTGTTGCAGCCACTGTGTCAATTCGTTCCTCTGAGCAGCAGCTTCTTTTGCACTTTACCAAGTGTGATGGCTCTCATGTCACCACAGACCAGGAGGCAGTAGCACCATCAGAAGAGGGAGTACTGTTTTCTTCTGCTGTAAATAGGATCGCTATGAGTTGGAAGACACTGAACAGCACCTATCAACAACATTGACTTCCCAGAGAGCTCTCAGGGTCAACCACAGGGTCAGCAGTTGGAAAGCACCAGCCACTCCATAAGAGAAAGATAGAGCTTTCTACTCCCACAGTTGGTCTTGAAAACCCACAGGGGCAGTTCTACCCTGTCCTTATGAGTCTTATTAACTCATTGGCAGTGAGTGCTTTGTTGTTGTTTATTACCATTCCAAATAAATCTCCATAATTGTGTTTTGTCGGTGAGTTCGGTGTGGACACTGCAATGAATTATCAAACCCAGCAGAGAAGGAGAGGAAGAGTTTGTCAGATCAATAAAGAAGGATGGAGTTGGAGGCATGTCTGATTTCTGCACCATGACAATAGAAAGCCTAGGAGATCAGATATGGTCACTCCCATACTGTCTACTGCAGAATGAGATAGGAACGTTTGTCCCCCCAGGAGGCTAGTGATCTGAAGCCTCCATCTGTCCCATCCTACCTTCCCTCTCTTTGACCTCTGTGTCCTGAGCTCTTTTCTACCTCTTGATCAAATATACTTCACTTCTCTCCGGGCACATCACAACACCCTGTTGCTTAAAGATAGATATCCCTCTGGAGAGGAACACAGAGATGCGATAGACCAGGTCAAGAATAGACTCCTTGATTCTCACTCAATCCTCAATGTGTTTGTTTATTCATATATGTGTAGAAAATGGAAAGACACTATTCACTTATAGAGGGAAAATTGACTAGCATTAATAAATATGTATCAACAGCCTTTCTAAAAGTTTATAATTCTACTTCCAGAAATTTATACTAAGGAAATATTCAGAGCTAAGTAAAGAAAATATAAGTTTCAAAAAATGAAATATCCAGACAAAAAGGGCACAACAATAAAAGATAAATACAAATGACTTTTAACCACATGGGGGAAAAATGATCTTACCACATTCATAATAAGAGAAAAACAAGGGGAATGCACATGGACAAAGCATTTTCCTACAATCAGATTGACAACTTCTATGTCAGCAAGGGTGTGGGGAAGCAGGCATTTTTTTGTATTGCCAGTGAGAGGGTAAATTGATTCAATCTTTTTGGAGGGCAATTTGGCAATATATACCAAAATTCAAATGTACACACATTTTGATCTAGCAATTACACTGCTAGGAATTTATCTCCACACTATACTCATACACATAAAAATGACATACATACAAGGTTATTCACTGCAGCAAATGACTGGGAAAATTTAAATCTCCCATAATAGGAGACCAGTTAGATAAATCATGAAATGCTCCTGCTTTGGAACACTAAATCACTGTAAAAAGGGGTGAGTAAAATCTTTTATGGCTTTGTGGGGAAATGAACTGCAAGATACATTGTTTAAAATGAAAGAACAAAATGCAGAAAATATGTATATAATGTAACTGTACCAAACGGGGAAGAACAACATATTATACAGTTGCTTGCCAATTCACAAAGATACATTTTAAGATTAGCCATGGTTTTCTGTGGGGAAGGGAGCTGGATGGCTGAAGGACAAGGGTAGGCAGGAGACTATCACCACAGATCTTTTTCACATCTTTTGAAATTGCAGCCATGTGAACATACTATTTATTTTTAAAACACCAGAAGATATTGTTTAATGTTCTAAGTCAGGTGGGCACATCTGTGAAGGCTTTTGAATTATAGACTTTAGGTTAGGAACATAAATTATACTCAAAAAAAATTTTTTTTAAACATACATATATGTGATGACATTTATCTGTGTTGTTACAAGTTTTTGAAGCACATAAACTGGAACAACTATTCAATGTGCTAAGATTGGAGGATTGCCTAGATCAGGAGCCAGCAAACTTTTGAGATGGAAGAGCCAATCCTGTCTCTCACAATTTAATAATTGTTCCAGAACCATAAATATATTTTTACAAACAAATGAAATCAGGATTATCTAGAAATATGTAGTAGAAGTTTTCAATTTGACTTCAGAGTCACAAGTACCTATATGGCTCTCAAGCCACAGTTTACCGATCCCTGGGCTAGATAAATTGCAATATATGAATATATCCTTATAGAATAATGCACATACTATACCCCAAAAAAGCATGTATAGTTTTAATAACTGAATAAAGTGATAAAATAGTTTTAAAAAGAAATAGATATCAATGCTAATAGTAAGTACTATTTATTGAACACATACCATTAACTGGTTATTTTAGCCAAACCAAAATTATTGCCCTCAGGTCGGGTCCCACAAACAGTGGACCTATAGAACAGAGAAGAACTTCACCCATAGGTTTCCAAGGCTATAGATCTTTACAGAAGCAGCCTGCCACATCTTCCCCCCCACTAAAGAGCCGGTGGGTTTGAATCACTAAACCTCTCAGATCGCAGCTGAGAACTTCAACCATAGTGAAGCAAGGGCTCTTCTATCTCTCTGAGCCTCAGCACAATCGTATGTGATGGGGAGAATTGTACCACTTAATAATGAGTAAATAGATTCAAAGTGTCTAGAGTCAGTTTAAACCCAGGCATTCTTCACTAAACTCTACATTTTTCTTTTTGTCCTATCACCTTCATATTTAGAACATAACCCTACTTATAAGATAATTAGAATAAGAGCTAAGCCTTATGTAACGCTTGAGAGTGTTAAGCAAGCACTTATTTCATGCTCACAGACATCTTCAATACTGTGCGTCGCATTTTGCCGGAGAATCTTATATAGGTTAAGTAGCTGTTCAGATACTCAGGTCATAAGTGGCTGAGCCAGACTGACGCAGGCTCCATGTATATAACCACTAAATTATATCCTGCCTGCCAAAATAAATTCACTTCTTGGACCCACTACAGAATGTTGTAAGGAGCACAAATGAAAGCTCACTCTCTCTTGCCTGTTTTGCCAGACATACTTGGCTCCCGCCGCTCCGCCCCCCCCCCACCCCACCCCACCCCACCCCAGCAGCTTTTCTGAGATCTGCCTAGAAGCCACACTCTCCTGGAGGCAGAAGCACTTCCTCTCTCATCTTATCCCATTCTTATCTTTTCTTCCCTGCCATTCTGGTAAAAATAATATTTCCTGTGTTTAGGGTGAAAGGTCACACAATTTTCCTTTCTTTTTTTAAAATAAATCATTTTACTGGGGGCTCTTATAACAAACATACATCAATTGTGTCAAGCACATTTGTACATATGATGCCATCATCATTTCTAAAATATTTCTTTCTACTTGAGCCCTTCGCATCAGCTCCTATTTTGTTCCATCCCTCCCCCACTCTCCCACCCTAATGACCCCTTCATAATTTATAAATTATTTTATTTTCATATTTAATATCATCCAATGTCTCCCTTCACCCAAGTTTCTGTGTTCACCCTCCTGTGGAGGTGGGGAGGAGAGGGCAGGGGTATGTTGATCATTGCAATCGGTTCTCCCCTCCTCCCCCATCTCGCCCCACCTTCCTTCTACCCTCATGGCATCACTACTGTCATTATTGGTCCTGGGGGGTTCTCTGTCCTGGATTCTGTGTGTTGAGAGATCTTATCAGTATCGGTCATGACAGTAGTAGGGAGGAAGCATTAAAGAACTAGAGGAATGTTGTATGTTTCATCAGTGTTATACGGCACCCTGTCTGGCTTGTCCCTTCCTTGTGACCCTTCTGTGAGGGGATGTGCAATTGGGCTTTAGGTCTCCATTCTAACTTCCCACACTTGCATCAAAATGGTTGTTTGTTTGTTTGGGGTCTTCTGATGCCTGAGATCTGATCCTGTCGACACTCCTGATCACACAGATCGGTCACACAACTTTCCTACTGTTCTTACAGAAGCTCACTTGGAAGGGGTGCAGCTATTTACAGAACAGAGAGGGTTGAGGAGGGACAGGTTCCCACAGGACCTGAGGGACCACGTGTACCTTTTTCTCCCGGAGGACCAACTCTTCCAGGCCGTCCTGGGGAACCTTTCTCTCCCTTTTCGCCAGCGTCCCCTGTGGAAGAAATGACATGCATTTAGGGATTAGTGGCCAGGACCAGGGGGTTAAATATGAAATAATAAAAATTAGAAAAAAGGAAAGCACTCCTAAAGGTCAACAAACAGATCTTGAACTCTTGATAGGCTTTCCTTTCTTTTTTTTTGTCATCAGCAATCAGCATTTTGTTGTTGTTTTTGTTATTTTGTTTTCTTTTGTCTTGTTTTTGTGCTTATTATTGTCTCTGCATATTTATCTAGATAAGATAGGCAGTATAAACAATCTGGAGGAGAAAATGATGGAATCAACAGCTGAGGGGGGAACATGGGAGAGGGGGAGGCAGGGGAAAGGAAGTGGGTGTTTAAAAACCCAGGGACAAGGGAACAACAAGTGATCTGAAATCAATGGTGAGGAGGTTGTAAGATGCCTAGCAGGGCTTGATCAAGGGCAATGTATCCAAAAGGAATTACTGAAACCTGAATGAAGGCTGAACATGATAGTGGGACATGAGGAGAGTAAAAGGAAATCAAGGAAAGAGCTACGAGGCAAAGGGCATTTATAGAGGGCTAAATACAGGCGTGTACATATGTAAACATATTTATATATAAAATGGGTAAATAGATCTATATATTTAAAAGTTTAGTATTAAGATAACAGATGGATAGTGGACCTCTACTCAAGTACTCCCTCAAGGCCAGAACTGGCATTCCATGATGCTCACCTTCCCAACACTATCACTGAAGAAAAAGCGGGTGTATAAGCTGATGGTGAAGAAAGCTGATGGTGCCTGGCTATCAAAAGATATAGTGTCTGGGGTCTTAAAGGCTTGAAGGTAAACAAGTGGCCATGTAGCTGAGAAGCAACAAGCCCACATGGAAGACGCACACCAGCCTGTGTAATCACAAGGTATTGATGGGATCAGGTATCAGTCATCAAAGAACAAAAAAAATCAAATCATTGTTAATGACGGGGAGTGCAGATTGGAGACCCAAGACACATCTGTAGGAAAGTGGGCATCCTCTTACAGAAGGAGTCACAGGGAGGAGATGAGCGAGTCAGGGTTCAGTATCGCAATGATGAAATATACAACCTTCCTCTGGTTCCTAAATGCTTCCTCTACTCCCCTCTCCCTCCACCACCACCACCAACTACTATACTGATCCCAATCTACCTTACAAATCTGGCTAGACCAGAGGATGTACACTGGTACAGATAGGAATTGGAAACACAGGGAATCCAGGGCAGATGATCCCTTCAGGACCAGTGGCGAGAGGAGCGATACTGGGAGGGTGGAGGGCAGGTGGGGTGGAAAGGGGAAACCTATGGCAAGGATCTACATATAATCTCCTCCCCAGGGGACAGACAACAGAAAAGTGGGTGAAGGGAGTGGGTAAAGATATAACAAAATAATAATAATTTATAAATTATCAATGGCTCATGAGGGATGGGGCAGTGGGGAGAGAGGGGAAAATGAGGAGCTGATACCAGAGGCTCAAGTGGAAACTGAATATTTTTGAGAATGATGAGGGCAACAAATGTACAAATGTGCTTGACATAATGGGTGTATGTATGGATTGTGATAAGAGTTGTATGAACCCCCAACAAGTGATTTTTTAAATTCCTTTTTCTATTTGTTTAAAATTATTTTATTGGGACTTCATACAATCCTTTTTTTAAATCATTTTATTGAGGGTTCATACAACCCTTATCATAATCCATATATACATCCATTGTGCCAAGCACAATTGTACATGTGTTGCCTTCATCATTCTCAAAATATTCACTTTCCACTAAGCCCCTGGTATCAGCTCCTCATTTTACCCCTCTCCCCTTTCTCCCCCTCCCTCATGAACCCTTGATATTTTATGAATTATTATTTTATCATATCTTATACAGTCTAATGTCTCCCTTCACCCACTTTTCTGTTGTCCATCCTCCAAGGAGGAGTTTATATGTAGATCCTTATAAGCAGTTCCCCCTTTTTACCCCACCTTCCCTCCACCCTCCCAGTATCACCACTGTCACCACTGGTCCTGAAGGGATCATCTGTCCAGGATTCCCTGTGTTTGCAGTTCCTACTTGTACCAGTGTACATCCTCTGATCTAGCCAGATTTGTAAGGTAGAATTGGGATCATGATAGTAGATGGGGCGAAGGACAGGGGGAGGAAGCATTTAAGAACTAGAGGAAAGTTGTATATTTCATCGTTTCTACACTGCAACCTGACTGGCTCGTCTTCTCCCTGGGACACTTCTATAAAGGAGAAAAAGGAATTTTTGACGCTAGGTTTTTTGTCCAATCTGTTCCACTAATGGGGTCAGTTGCCCTTCTTCCTGTTTCATCGCCGTGTGCCACTTGACTCCTGGCTTCTACCCTGACAGCCTCTCCTTCCTTGGCCTCTGTGTACAGTCCATTATAAGTTCTCAGTGTCTCCATTTATGTCTTCACCTCTTCCTGACCCACTACATAGGTAAGCCCCACATTTTTAGGATTGTCTCATGCATATACCAATCTAACTTCTTCTGCTGCACCTTAATTTCCACCTACATTGCTACCTTCATTTCAATATAAAGGTAAGGGTCTTGAAGTTCCTTGTACAATAGAGACTGTAATTAGTGTGTGATGGAATGGAATGTCTTAATACATACACTTTTTGTACCCAAGTCTCTGCAGCTCCCTCCAAATGAGTAGGTGGGACTTTGAAAATTGGGGTATGTTACATGAATAGAAAGGATCGGTCAGTTTTTCCTGAAGCCCCACTGGCTTTACAGATGAGCCATCTTTGATGCAGCTGCATAGGGAGAATGTCCAGGGCCTCTGGAGGAGCACGTTCTATATCTTCCTCTCCTGTGGCAGAGGCGACTGAGACACAATGCAGGAGAGACTGGCACAGAGTCAGAGCAGCCACACAGAGTCCAGGGGGTCACTTCTCTCCCCCTGAGCAAGAAACAAGGTTTTCCACGCCCACAAAACTTCACAGTCTCAGAAATTAACAGGGGAAATTTTACCCTGTCCTAAAGGGTGCCCTGAGTTGGAATCAACTCAATGGCAGTGAGCTTCATTTTTGGGTATCTTTTCATCTGGCCCAAGACTATGGGGTTGTGAGACAGGGCAAAAGGCAGACTGGCTTCCTGGACCATGAACACAAAGGCCAGAGAGCCACATAGCTGAGGAACTGAGGCCTGGATTAAGACTTGGCTGCTGGCTGAGCGGCGGTGTTGCTGTGGACCAATGACTATATTCCCAACCACTGTAACTGCAGCTGTAATCCCATGTGGGAATAGACTTTCTTTTTATGTTAATCAGGCCAGATCAGTGTAGGGTGTTTTGTAATCCATCACTTTTGCGATACAAAAAGAACAGACTTGAAAAAAAGTGCAGATGAGGGGAAACAGGTGCCAGCCCACATGAAGATCACCTAAGAAACACGGATCAGAGATAAGGGCCTTCCCCTCCAAACTGGCAGATAAAGCCTTCCCATGAGCCTGTGCCTTGCGGTCAGATTTCTAGCTCCCTAAACTGTGAAAAAGAATGAATTTCTGTTCATTCAATGCGCCATTCCAAGTGGCAGCAAAGGTAACTAAGACCCCCGCACAGAGCACACTCACCCTGCTCCTCCAGATGGCCTCCCACAGCGGGTGATGCCTCTGAGCAGGTGAAGACCACTGGTTCTGAGGGCCACTCTCCAAGTCCCTTGAGTTCTCACACGAAACTGAATCCGCCTACTGAGTCTTTATCATCAATACTGATTGTATGTAAGCACCGATCTACTATCATTTGCTTTAGTCATCAATTGGTTGAGAACTGAGTGGGTAGAAAGAGGGGATATTTATTGAGTCTTCTCAGAAACCCTGTACTTGTGATATACACAATCCACCTATCCCTTCTTCCTCAGAAGCTAGTCTATGTTGCTGACTTTCCTGTTGTATGACATGGCCCTTGAATCTGAGCATAGTTTTCAAATTTTATCCCTCGTCTTTTTAAAAGAAAGAAAACTTTAATAACAATGCTTGGAGAAGCATTGACAGCATTGCTTTGGATTGTCTGGTAAGTAATACCAATTAACAAGATAAGCTCACCATCACAAGTCAGCAGACGTTTTAGAAGCACCAACATCACAGAAGAGCAATCACAATAGAAGAAACTGAACTCCTGGAACAACCAAAATATTACCCTGAAATACATACATTTAATCCCCTCATAAAGACAGAGAATACTGTATCTATCAGTAAGCCTGAACAATAGAAAAGAACAAACGAGGAATCTTGTAAATGGGCTTGATTTTTGAAATAGATCCCTCAATAGATAGGATGACTAACAAAACAGAGCAATGATAAAGAGCTAATTAATAAACAAGATTGACATGAAAGGATTTATTCACAATGGAGCACAAAGAGAAAAGAAACTAGAAAGTTTGTTTTATTCTTAAATTGAGAGTTGAAGGAAAAAAATAAGCTCCAATATCCAGTTTAGAGGAATTCTATAAAAAGGGAACAGACATTTGAAGACTTAGTAGCTGTGAAGATTTAATAGCTGTGAAAGTCCTAGTACCAAAGAAAGACATGAAAGAACACTGTGAAGGTGCCCGCAGAGTACCAAACAGGGGAAATAACTTCGACATGTCAGAGTGGCATTTCAGAAGATCAAGAATAAAGAGAAAATTCTATATGCTACACAAAAAGAAAAATAGTTATTTAAAGACTGTATCACGAGAACTAGAATCCGATTGGCATGATTATCCTCATTACCAACACAAAATACAAGACTGAAACAAAGCACTAGCCTCAACAAAAGAGACATAACTTAGATTGGGGAATCTGAAAAGTCCTCCCCAAAGATGTGGCTTTTAAGCTAAGGCTTGCTGAATGACTAGGATTTTGAAGGAGAATGGAAAACAGCATTCGAGGGAACAACTGAGGCAAAGCTATGTGAGAAAGTGACTGGTCCATTAAAGGAAAACCAGTGTAGCATGAGCTCATGCCACCGGAGAGATATAGCTGGAACTGTAGACAGCACTGGGATGTTATTCATAAGGAGCATGCGAATTCATGAACAACTCTGTGTAGGGAAACAATAGGATCCCATTTATGCATCCAGGAAGCACGGCAGCAGGGAAGCTGTAGGTGAGAGTACACTGTTGTAGTAATCCAGCCAAAGACGACCCCGGCTGCGACAAAGACAGACTGTTTTCTCCTTAGACTCATTACCACTCCCTATTAGAGTCATCTGCCATCCCAGCTCCTCTCTTCTATTGGACTAAAATCTCCTTGGATGTAGAGTTTGCATCTTATCCAACGATAGGTCTTTCAGACCTACGTGCTCAATCAATACTCATGGAAAATTAATACTAAATGTATTTAGTATCATTTTTATGAATTGAGATAATTCCTAAAGTTTACAAACTGCCTTAATTTATTTTATGTAACTTATCCCCCAAATCAACCATTGAGGCAGGTATTCTGTTCATACTATTTATGTCGATAAGAGACAAACTCAGCTCAGAGAGTTCATACAGCTGACCCTCCAACTTGAATCTTTTCACTATACCTGTGAAAGTTATGTTTTGTGTCGACATTGCAATCTCTCACCCAGATCACAACCTGATGGCCTCTCCTTGATAGTGTAGCCTGTTGGTTATCTCTAAAGAGATGTTTCTAAGAACCTTCGTCTTCATAATGGCTTGGATCCTGCATCTGGCTTCCATGTGGCCTGCTGACCATGGGGAGCTATCATCCCTGCCTTGGATCCACTTGACTCTGTCTCCACCAGCCGGTGGTTTTCGTGCCACCTGCTTTATTTTCCTGGTTCATCAGTCAGTAGCTGTGTGAGTTGGGAAGGGTCTCCAGCTAGCATTTGACCCATGAATTAGAGTTGGATTGGGCTCCCCTCACTCTGTGGCTGTGTGGGCTGCTCTCTTGATATAAATGCCTTTCTTATACATATGAGTGCCAGGGTTTTATTTCTTTAGAAAACCCAACCTAAATGTAGCCAAGAGAAAGTACTGAGAGTCAAAGGAAGGTCCACCATGATAGCGGGACAGGAGGAAAGTTAAAAAAAAATTAAAAATAGAGGAAAGCGGGAGGAGGCAAAAGACATTTATAGAGGTATAAATATAGGCATGCACATATAAAAATATATTAATATATAACAATAGGTAGATAAACTTCAGTACTTATATTTAAATGTTCAGTGTTAAGGTAGCAGATGGGCACTGGGTCTCTACTCAAGCACTCCCACAATGCAAGAACACTTTGTTCTATTAACATGGCATTCTGCTCACCTTCCCATCATGGTTGCTAAAGTCAAAATGGGTCGATAAGCAAATGTGAAGAAAGCTGAGGGTTCCTGGCCATTAAAAGATCCAGTGCCTGGAGTCTCAACTCAATTCAGATGATGGGAGTTCAAGTGGAGACCCAAAGCCCATCTGTAGACAATTGGACAGTCCCTCACAAAAAGGTGACAAGGAAAGAATGAGATAGTCAGGGTGCAGCACAGCACCAACAGAACACACAACATTCTTCTTTAATGCTTCCTTCCCCCACTCCCTCCCCCCACCCCCAAGTTCTACCTTACAAATCCGGCTAGACCAGAGCATGTACACTGTTACAAATAAGAGCTCTTGACACACAGAATCCAGGACAGACAGGCCCCCCAGGAACAGTAATAGGAGTAGTGATACCATGAGGTAGGGGTAAGGTGAGAAGAGAAGGGGGAGAGGCGGGGAACTGACTACAATAATCAGAATATAACTCCCTGCCTCCCGCCCCCAGGGGGGACAAACAGGAGCCAGTGTAAGATATGAAAATAATAATCATTTATCAGGGGTCCATGAGAGTGGAAGGGTGAAAGAGGGAGAGGAAAAAAGAGGAGCTGATTCCAAGGGCTCAAACAAAAAGAAAATATTTTGAAAACGATGATGGCAACATATATACAAATGTGCTTGATACAATTGATGTATGGATTGTTATAAGAGCTCTAAGAACCCCCAATAAAGTGATTTATTAAAAAAAGAAAGAAAACCCAGCCTAACACACCTTCCTATTACCCCAAAATATCAATTAGAATAACATTAACTTGCATTATTATTTAGTCTACTTTACCCTCCTCTGTAAGAGAAAGCAGCAAATTCTGACAATCTCACCCTGTTTCTACATGTCTATCTCGAATCAGATTTTTTCAATTTAATTGAAGATATATATAACTAACAACCTATTTGCCACTTTTCCAATTTTCAATTGTTTTTCAAACTGTTCACAACAATGCGGAGGCACTGAAAAATCCTAAAACAGTACTGAGGCAGGAAAGATCCATAGGAAGTCGTCAAAACAAAAAGATACTTTAAAGAGTGGAATCTAAAATTATAGATAGATAGATACATCATAATCTGAAAACTCATGTTGGCACAGTGCTCCAAGGATTCTGCTTCATTGACATTTTGACCAGATGCAGAGTGTGTCCTGGTAGCCTAGTGTTTACATGTTGGGCTGCTAATCACAAGGTGAGCAGTTTGAAACCACCAACTGCTCTGTCAAAGAAAGATGAGGCTTTCCGTTTCTGTAAATAGTTATAGTCTCAGACACCTACATGGGCAGTTCTGCCCTGTCTTCCAGGCTCCTTATTAGGAGTTCACATTGACTCGCTGGCAGTGAGCTTGGTTGGGTAGCTGCATGAATAGCAGTTACCCTGAACTTCTCACGTTCTGTATAGAATAGATGGATTCCAGAATCTGGAGTCAGAAAATTAGATTCAAATCCAAGTTTTTTACATACTGGCTGGGCTTCTTAAACTTTCCGAGTCTATATTTCCTTGGCTTTGCTGAGAATTCAGTGATGTTGCAATTACAAAATTATTTTCCCTCATTCTCCATTGAAATCTCTTGTTCTAAAAAGCAACGTCAAAGAAGAGACCGATCTTTTATGGTAGATATGCCTCTTGGTTCTGTTCGCTCCTTGTTGCCTTGCTCCTTGGAGGGAATCCTTTGTGCTTCTTAAAATAAAGGAGTGTTTTCAAGCATTGTTCATAAATAAGTAGGGTTTGAAATGCTCATTAACCACTACTCTCGGAGGATATAAAATATATGCCCCTGCTGGTAATGAATCTAGTACAATAAACCTCTCCACTCAGAAATTGCATGTGTTCTATAATGCATGCCCAGGGAGTACAATAGCATGTTTCCCACATCCTTTTCTTTATCAAGTATTGATTTAGCACTAATTTACTGCATAGAGTTCTAATAATAACTTATTTCTTTACCAAGAAAAAGTAACATTTCAACTATCTAACTTATTTGGGGGACATTATTAAAAATACTCATTTCAACCAGACTTCAACCCAGTGCTCCAAGATGTGAATGTAACACACTGGCATGAAGCAGGGAACCAATAGAGAGGTCTGAGGGGCCATCCCAATCCCATCTATGTGGGAAGCCACCACCCCACCCCACCCTGCCCCCTAGAAGAATTTTCTTTAGAGGACAGCACTGAAGCTACAGCTCAGGGAGAGGGACAAATGAAGGTGGAGGAAGAGAGAGTGGAGCACATCAAACCTTGAGGACAATATTCCCACTCAGAGCAGCCAATGCACACAGAGGACCATAGGGCTGGCCCCACTATGAGACACAACATCCCTCACTGAACCATAGCCCCACAGGGAACAACACTGAAGACACAGTGTGGGAATTGTGCCCAATCTGACCCCACCACACTGAGGCAAAACAATAAGGGCATGCAACAGAACAGCAAGGGGAGCAGAGCAATGAAGTCCCAAGGGAAAACCAAAAATAGACTTTGGGGCCAGGGCGTAGAACCCCATTAGACTCAACTGGTAAACGCTCCTAAAGGTCAACAAACAGACCTTGAACTAATTACAGGCTTTTTTTGGTCATTGGATTTTGTTGTTGTTGTTCTGTTTGCTTTTTTCATTTTGTTTTGTTCTGTCTTGGGGTGTTTTGTTTGTTTGTTTTTGCATATTATTATCTCTGCAGGTCTATCTAGGTAAGATAGGCTGGATAAAGAATCTGGAGGAGAAAACAACAGGACAAATGGTTCCAAGGGGACATGGGAGAGGAGAAGGAGGGGGAAAGGAAGTGAGTGTTAACAAACCCAGGGACAAGGAAACAGCAAGTGATCCAAAATCGATGGTGAGAAGTTTGTAGGAGGCCTGGTAGGACTTGATCAAGGACAATGTAACAGAGAGGAAATACTGAAACACAAGTGAAGGCTGAGCATGATAATAGGACAAGATGAAAGTAAAAGGAAATAGAGGAAGAAGTAGGAGACAAAGGGCAATTATAGGGGCCTAAAGACAGGTGTGTACATATGTAAATATATTTAGATATGAGGATGGGGAAATATATCTATGTGCATATATTTATAGGTTTAGTATTAAGGTAGCAGATAGACATTGGGCCTTACTCAAGTACTCCGTCAATGCAAAAATATTTTATTCTATTAAACTGGCATTCCATGACTTCAACTTCCTGATACTATTGCTGAAGACATATGGGCACATAAGTAAATGTGGTGAAGAAAGCTGATGGTGCCTGACTATCAAATGATATAGTAACTTGGGTCTTAAAGGCTTGAAGGTAAACAAGCGGCCATCAAGCTCAGAAGCAACAAAGCCCACATGGAAGAAGCATACCAGCCCGTGTGATCACGAGGTGTCGAAGGGATCAAGTATCAGGCATCAAAGAACAAAAAAATCTTATCATTGTGAAGGAGGGGGAGTGCAGATTGGGGACTATCTGTAGGCAACTGGACATCCCTTTAGAGAGGGGTTACGGGGAGGAGACAAGTGCCATTGAAACATACAACTTTCAATACCAAGGACTCAAGAAGAAACCAAATGTTTTGAGAATGAGGATGGCAACCAATGGACAAACGTGCTTGACAGAATGGATGGATTTATGGATGTGATAAGAGTTATATGAGCCCCAAATAAAATGATTTTTTTAAAAAAAGAAACATACAACATTCCTCTAGTTCTTTAATGCTTCCTCTCTCCCACCCAACCCCCCAATATCATGATCCCAATTCTACCCTACTAATCCGGCTAGACCAGAGAATGTACACTGACTGGTTCAGATCAGATCAGGAGACACAGGGAATCCAGAACAGATAAACCCCTCAGGACCAATAATGAGAGTAGCAATACCAGGTGGGTAAGGGGACGATGGGGTAGAAAGGGGAAACTGATCACAAGGAACTACATATAACCCTTCCCTTGGGGACGGGCAACAGAAAAGTTGGTGAAAGGAGACGTCGGAGAGTCTAAGGCAAGACAAAATAATAATAATTTACAAATTAACAAGGGTTTGTGAGGGAAGGGGGCAGGGATGGAGGGGGGAAATGAAGAGCTGATACCAAGGGCTCAAGTAGAAAGCAAATGTTTTGAGAATGATCGTGGTAACAAATGTACAAATGTGCTTTACACAATGGGTGGATGGATTGTGATAATAGTTGTACGAACTCCCAATAAAATGATTTTTTAAATACTCCTCTCTCCTCCCTCAAGGAAATAAAGAAAGGGTGGTCAGTGTTTAATGCCTGCTTGCCTCTTTGCAAAAAACTTCTGACTAGGTTGCATTTGGAGTCATTCTTGGCCCAACCAGGAAGGCGCACATCAGTTAATTTAATGCAGAACCTGAGATACTTTGGTGTCGTAGATGATTATTATAACCACTTCTACAATTGAACACACACATCTGTGAGCACCCTTCCTCTCCGCCCGGCAGCCTGCACATCAATGTCCTGGCACCACAGAACAATGGAATGGAAGGCAGAGCGAGAAGACACCTCTGAGAGTTTAGTACAACTGGTACATCTGAAAGGAGGAGCAGACCCATCAAGCAGTACCGTGTTACTGGAGAGCTAAATTCCTAGACAGAATGTGTGTACTATTCAGGCCACATCATTTACTGTGTCAAGTAAACATAAAAGATACATCATCTTGTAAAAGATAATAGTTGATGGTTTTCAAAGAAATTTGACCAGAACTATAAAAACCAACTTTGAACAAGCATCCTAATACAAACAAATGCTGTCCAGTCCATCATTAAAGTTCGCTGTTTCAGAAAAAGACTCTTTGTGCCATCCAAATAGTTATTCTCTTCAAATAAGAAGATAATTTATTATTATTAGATATCTATAAATTTTAAATCAAGTACCAACACTCATCACTACCTGGTATATTATGTTGAGAACAATTGTGAAGATAAGTTTAGATTCAGCAGAAAAACTACTACATTCCAGGGGAGAAAGGAAGAGACGTGCATGGTCTATACTTGCAAATCATATACCGATGTCCAAATTCTGGGATTAAATGGAACATCTTTAATTAAACATGCATAACACTGACCCTGGCTCCAAACAAAACCAAACATATTGCCATAGAAGGGATTATGACTCACAGGGATTCTGTAGGACAGAGGAGAACTGCTGCCTAGGTTTTCTGAGCCTGTAACTTGGCTTGTTTTTTAATCATTTTATTGGGGGTTCATACAACTCTTATCCCAATCCATACATACACCCATTGTGTCAAGCACATTTGTACATTCAGTGCCCTCATCATTCTCAAAACATTTGCTCTCTACTTGAGCCCTTTGTATCAGCTCCTCTTAGTCCCTTCCCTCCCCGCTCCTCCCTCCCTCATGAACACTTGATAATTAATAAACTATTATTATTTGTCATGCCTTACACTGTCTCACATCTCCCTTCACCCACTTCTCTGCTGTCCATCCCCCAGGGAGGAGGTCATATGTAGATCGTTGTAATCGGTTTCCCCGTTCTACCCCACCTTCCCTCTGCCCTCCGGTATCGCCACTCTCACCACTGGTCCTGAAGGGATCATCTTTCCCGGATTCCCTGTGCTTCTAATTCCTATCTGTATGATTGTACATCCTCTGGTCTAGCCAGATTTGTAAGAATTGAGATCAAGATAGTGGAATGTGGGGAAGAAGCATTTAAGAACTAGAGTAAAGTTGTATATATCATTGTTGCTACACTGCACACTGACTGGATCATCTCCTACCTGATACCCTTCTGTATAGGAATGTCCAGTTGCCTACAAATGGGCTTTGGGTCCCCAACCTGCAATCCCCCTCATTCACAATTATATAATTTTTTGTTTTTTGATACCTGGTACCTGATCCCGTTGACACCTCGTGATCACACAGGCTGGTGTGCTTCTTCCATGTGGGCTTTTTTGCTTCTGAGCTAGATGGCCACTTGTTTACCTTCAAGTCTTTAAGACCCCAGATGCTATATCTTTTGATAGTCAGGCACCATCAGCTTTCTTCACCACATTTGCTTATGTGCCCATTTGTCTTCAGTGATAGTATTGGGAAAGTGAGCATCATGGAATGCCAGTTTAATAGAACAAAGTGTTTTTGCATTGAGGGAGTACTTGAGTGGAGGCCCAATGTCCATCTGCTCCCTTAATACTAAACATGCAAATATATGCACATAGATCATCATATATGAATATATTTACATGTGTACATGCCTGTATTTAGACCTCAATTAATGCCCTTTGCCTCCGAGTTCTTTCCTCTATTTCCTTTTACTTTCCTCTTTTCCCAATATCATGTTGGGAAGTAATTGGTGGTAGTAATTCCTTTCAGTTATATTGCCCTTTACAATCCCAACTGGGCCTCTTACACCCCCTTCGCCACTGATTTTGGATCACTTGTTGTTCCCTTGTCCCTGGGTTGGCTAACACCACTTCCTTTTCCCCACGTCTCCCTCTTCCAAGTCCTCCTGGAACCATGGGTCCCATTGTTTTCTCCTCCAGATTGTTTATGCAACATATCTTATCTAGATAGACCTGCAGAGATAATAATATTCACACACAAAAAAAGAACAAGACAAAGTGACAAAAGAAAACAAAACAACGACAATCATAAAAAACAATGACCAAAAAAAAAGAAAAGTCTGTAAATAGTTCCAGGTCTGTTTGTTGGCCTTTAGGAGTGTTTTTTAGTCAAGTCTGATGGGGTGCCATGCCCTGTCTACTTTTGATACTCTCACCTAGAGAGTAATAAGAGAGCCCACAGACTGGGAAAACATCTTTAGCAATGACACCTCAGACAAAGCTGTAAGCTTTTAATGGACAGAAAGTTGCATCTTTCTGCTGTGGAGCATTGGTGGGGTCCAACTGTTTGCAATTCAACTCACATCCCACTAAGCCACCAGTCCAACCCACAGCCCACTAAACCACCAGTCCAACCCTCAGCTCACTAAACCACCAGTCCAACTCATAGCCCACTAATCCACCAGTCTAACTCACAGCCCACTAAACCACCAGTCCAACCCACAGCCCACTAAACCACCAGTCTAACTCATAGCCCACTAAACCACCAGTCCAACTCACAGCCCACTAAACCACCAGTCCAACTCACAGCCCACTAAAACCACCAATCCAACTCATAGCCACTAAACCACCAGTCCAACTCACAGCCCACTAATCCACCAGTCCAACTCACAGCCCACTAAACCACCAGTCCAACTCACAGCCCACTAAACCACCAGTTCAACTCACAGCCACTAAACCACCAGTCCAACTCATAGCCCACTAAACCACCAGTCCAACTCACAGCCCACTAAACCACCAGTCCAACTCATAGCCACTAAACCACCAGTCCAACTCATAGCCACTAAGCCACCAGTCTAACCCACAGCCCACTAAAACCACCAGTCCAACTCACAGCCCACTAAACCACCAACCCAACTCATAGGCCACTAAGCCACCTGATATACTGCCTTAGCAGGTCCTTAGTAAGCATATTTCCAGTAAATGAATTGTTGCCATTTATGTACCTATTTCCACTTTAAAGAACTCTATTGGGACAAAAGTTAAGTAGCCTGCTGTTAACTCAGAAAAAAACTAAAATGTTGGTTCAAACATACCAAGCTGCTTTGCAGAAGAAAGACCTGGCAAACTGATTCCTTAAAGATCATCCATCGCCTGTGAAACAGCTCTATCATGCATTGTCATTATGAATCAGAGTCAATTCAACAGCACCCAACATTTTCCTCAGATTAGGGACTGTATTGTATCTGTAGTTTTAATCTCTATTAAATAATGCAATTCCTGACACACAGGATCCTTTTAAAATCTACTCCCCTCCTGTGCATATTTCTCACCTGAAAATTCTCATTAGTCATACGCTGGATTGAGATGACAGAGATGTTTATCTGTTCCCTTGGTTTAGTGCATTTTTAGTGACTTAGAAGTCACCTGGCCAGGAGCAGTGAAGGGACTGATTCACCACATCTGTGTACCAGCACTGCAGAGAACACGGCGTGAAGATAGATTGGATGAATGTACCACATAATACTAAATTTCCCCAGATTTTTATGGAAAGAATTTGGAACAATCTACAATTGAGACATTCTTACATTTCTATGCTACAGGTTTCACTTGCTTTTGCTTCCATTTATACTACATCATTTATACTATGTCTTGTAAACCATATTATGCAATGAATAAATATTCAGAGAGTGCGGTGAGCATTCATTCAGGCAATAAACACAAGGTGAACAACTGGGGGCCAGACAATGAGATAGCTGCTCACCTAAGATTATGTCTAGAGAGTGGCAAGACAAGAAGACATTGGGTTTGGACTGTTTCTATCAACCTGCCTTAGTTTTCTCCAACTGCTCCAACAGAATAATGACCAGCAAGAGGATTTGAACAAACCAAAATGTATTTTCTTAGTTTAGAAGCTACCAATCCACATTTGGAGCACTTGTTCCAGAGGAAGACTTCCTTACAGTGCTGGCGCTAAGGGCCAGTGCTTGTCCTCTTCCACTTCTGCTTCTCCTTTCTTGGAGAACTCCCTGGGGCTTAGCATCAAGTCCGCCCCACCTCTGCTCTGCTTCCTTGTTCAATATCTTCTATATCTCAAACGAGATTGACCCAAGATACCCTACAATAGTCACACCTCATTAACAAAAAGACAGGCTGTTTCCAAATAGGAGTATAACCCCAAGACTGGGTGGTGTTTTATTCTTTTGTACATCGGGTTGCTGTGAGTCAAAACCAATTTGACAGCATCTAAAAACAGTCAAACAAACATGAGGATTTACATACAGAGTTTGGAAGGACATAATTCAGTCCAGAACTCTGCGCTACTGGAAGGCCACGGGCCCCTTCTGAGCCATAGAAAAAAGACATACAGATTCAAAAGAAGGGATTCTTTTCTTATGACATCTGGTTTGGGTTTGTTTTGTTTTCAATCAGTTTACAAAAAATCTAAAACGTATTGCTTGGAAACCCCAGGCTTGCATTTTTGCAATAAATTTCACCTCACTCTCTCTTCTCCCGGTTGCCTACTTTACACATCAGAATAATAAAATTCTTTCCTTGAAATAAAGTGGGTTCTGATTGTAATATGCATACACATGATCACTCACAAAAAAGAACTCGTGTTGTCCCCTGGTTTCTATCATCAGAATAGTACATCCAGATTTTAAAGGTTTTACTACTAGGGGGTCTGTAAAAAGTTTGTAGAAAATGTAATTAAAAGATAATAGAATTTTTTCCATGAGGCTTAATTCCCCTCATAAACATATTAAAAAGTTTCTTTACTAGAATTGTCCCTTTAATATTGACAGTGTATAATCTGTCTTATGAATTCATCTGCTACCTAAATCTGCGTATTCCAACAACTCATTTAGCAATAAGGCTATGTTCCAAACACCAGGTCATTATACAAAAATCATCATAATCCAAAAATGAAGGATGACCACATCATATCAAAAAATGAAGATATATAATTACATAACAGCCAAACCACTGAGATTCATGACCCAGACAAGTTGATACATAACAATCAACATTACTCTTACCTCACACCACTGTGTTCATTACTAGAAGACATACACCATTAATGTAAAACACAAATGGATAGATATTTTTACTATTGTCATTCATGTTAAATGTCAGATCACAACATAGGGAATAATTGACGAGTAGGTGTGTATCTATAGTGCATAGCAATACATCTATCTATACTTTGCCCATAACACTTAAGGGTTTCTCACTCATGTCCTCTTTCACCAGGTAGACTATCAGCCCTCAGAAAGCAAGATTCAATAGAGGAAACAAGAAGGAGGTCAAGGGCATACATGGAGGCCTAAATACAGGCATATACATTTGTAAATATATTTATGATTATGGGGGAAATACATCTATGTGTATATATTTATAGGTTTAGTAGTAGGGTAGCAGATGGACATTGGGCCTCCACTCAAGTACTCCCTCATTGCAAGAATACTTTCTTCTATTAAATTGGCATTCTATAATTCTCACCTTCCCAACACAAACACTGAAGACAAAGTGCGTGAATAAGCAAATGTAGTGAAGAAAGCTGATGGTGTCCTGTTATCAAAAGATATAGCGTCTGGGGCCTTAAAGACTTGAAAGTAAACAAGCGGCCATCTAGCTCAGAAGCAACAAAGCCCACATGGAAGAAGCATACCAGCCTGTGTGATCATGAGGTGTTGAAGGGATCAGGTAGCAGACACCAAAGAACAAAAACCATCATTGTGCACTCACCTTCCCCATATAAACGCTGAAGACAAATGTGTGCATAAGTGTGGTGAAGAAGGCTTAAGCTTCCCGGCTATTGAGACATATCGCATCTGGGATCTTAAAGGCTTGAAGGTAAACAAGCAGTCATCTAGCTCAGAAGAAACAAAACTCACATGGAAGAAGCACACCAGCCTGTGTTATCATGAGGGGTCAAAGGGACCAGGTATCAGGCACCAAAAAAAAAAAATCATATCATCGTGAATGAGAGGGAGTGCAGGATGGGGACCCAATGCCCATCTGTAGACAATTGGACATCTCTTGCAGAGGGGTAGTGGGGAGGGGATGAGTCACTCAGGGTGTACTGTAGCATTGATGAAACACACAACTTTCCTCTAGTTCTTAAATGCTTCCTCCCCCCACTCCCCACCCCCACTATCATGATCCCAATTCTACCTTACAAACCTGGTTAGACTAGAGTATGTGCAGTAGTGCAAATAGGAATTGGAAACACAGGGAATCCAGGACGGATGTTCCCTTCAGGACCAATGGTGAGAGTGGTGATACCAGGTGGGAGGATGGAGGGGGTTAGGTAGTGAGGGGGAATCGATTATAAGGATCTACATATAACCTCCTCCCTGGCGGATGCACAACAGAAAAATGGGTGAAGGGAGACATTGGTCAGTGTATGATATGACAAATAATAATTTATAAATTATCAAGTGTTCAGGAGGGAGCGGGGAACGGGGAAGGAGAGAGAAAAAAAAAGAAAATAATAAATGAGGAGCTGATTCCAATAGCCCAAGCAGAGAGCAAATGTTTTGAGAATGATGAGGGTAACGAATGTATGCGTGCTTTACACAATTGACAAATGTATGGATTGTGATAAGACTTGTATAAGCCCCAATAAAATGATTTTTAAAAGGAAAAGAAAGCAAGATTCATGTGTAATCTCCCATTTAAAAAGTCTCATTGCCATCAACTCAGTCTTGCCTCTTAGTGACCCTGTAGGGAAGAGCAGAACTGCCGTTCAGGTTCACAAGGCCATCCTCTTTACGGAAGCAGACCACCACCTCTTTCTCCTGAGAAGATGTTCGCGGACTTAAACCATCAACCTTTCAGTCAACAGTCAACTACTTAAGCACTAAGCCTGAAGGACACCATGATTTATCATTTGGACCCGTTAAGGAGCCCAGGAGGTATGGTGGTTTCTGAGTTGGGTTGCTAATCACAAGGTCAGCAGTTTGAAACACCAGCCACTCAAAGATTTAGGGTCTCGGAAACCCAGAGGGGCAATTCTACCCTGTCCTAGATGTTCCCCCGGAGTTGGAATCCACTAGGTAGCAGTGAGTGAGGTGAGTGTGAAAGAACGTACATCATGTCTTGTTCATTGTAATGGTGAGTAAACATGTATTACACTGAATTGTGCATGTTAAAATTGTTGAATTGGAGTGTGTTTGTTATGGATTAACTTGTGTCACAAAAATATGTGTTGTAAATCCTAACCTTTAGGCCTATGGTTAGACTCCATTTGGGAATGAATTGCCTTTGTTATGCTAATAAACCCAGATTATTTTTTAATCATTTTATCGGGGGTTCATACAACTCTTATCACAATCCATACATACATCAATTGTATGAAGCACATTTGTACATTCGATACCCTCATCATGCTCAAAACATTTGCTCTCCATGTAAGCCCCTGGCATCAGCTCCTCATTTCCCCCCTCTCTCCCCACTCCCTCCTCCTTCATGTAACCCTCTATAATTTATAAATTATTATTTGTCATATCTTACACTGTCTGACATCTCCCCTCACCCACCTTTCTGTTGTCCATCCCTCAGGGAGGAGGTTATATGTAGATCCTTATAATTGGTTCCCCCTCTCTACCCCACCCTCCCAGTATTGCCACTCTCACCACTAGTCCTGAAGGGAACATCCGCCCTGGATCCCCTGTGTTCCCAGTTCCTATCTGTACCAATGTACATCCTCCGGTCTAGCCAGATTTGTAAGTTAGAATTGGGATCATGATAGTGGGGGGAGGAAGCATTTAGGAACAAGAGGAAAGTTATATGTTTCATTGTTGCTACACTGCACCCTGACTGGCTCGTCTCCTCCCCACAATCCTTCTGTAAGGGATATCCAGTTGCCTACAGATGGGCTTTAGGTCCCCACGCCACACTCCCCCTCATTCACAATGATATGATTTTTTGTTCTTTGATGCCTGATAACTGATCCCTTCAACACCTCATGATCACACAGGCTGGTGTGCTTCTTCCACGTGATGCCCAGATTATTTTAAAGAGCATCTTGAGTCAATCCTTTTTATAAAGATACCTTTTTGTTAGGTATTGTCAAGTCAGTTCCAACCCACGGCGATCCTAGGTGCAATAGAACAGAAACTGCCCAGTGATGCACCACCCACACAGTCGCTGTTATGCCTGAACCTGCTGTAACACTCATGGTGTCCGTCGATCTTGTCAAGAGTCTTCCTCTCTTTCAATGACACTCGAACTTTACCAAGCACAATTTCTTCCTCAAGGGCTGTCACCTCCTCATAACATGACAGGCATCCTCATTTTTCTTCCTCTGAGCAGCTAGTAGGTTTGAACAGCTGACCTGTGGTTCCCAGCCTAATGCTCACCTAACAGTGTCACTAGGGCTCCATAAAATAAAATTAGGGATGAGAGGCTGTGCAGCTGTAGAATAGACTGAGTCATTCGGCAATCATAAGTATATATTTAAACTGCTGTGTGCTTTCTAATAGTAACATTTAGTGTGTTTCCCAGGCTATGAAAGAGTTATATCCAGAGCTTTGCGCTCAGACCCCAGATAAGCTCAGAAAACAAACAACTACACAGATCCCAGTACGACCCACAGAACCCTACTGTGCGCAGTGATGTGTCTTAGCTCCGACAGTGCGTCAGGCCATTGGACCTTTGCTCTAAAATATGAGCATAATTTCATTTTCTCCAAAACCCTGCGTTATTCTTCCCAGTTTCACAAATGAGGACACTGAGATGATGGGGGATGTTCCTCATTTCTAAACATCCTCGTTTCCTAACAAGGAAAGGTATTTCACCAGCACAACAAACAAAAAACAAGGTGATGAGACCTGGAATCCTTCCCCATTTCTCCCATTACTGTGAGTGGGCTGGATATCTTCAGAATCACTCACTCTTGAATGTCAGATATGGAAAGATTGCTCAGAGCCTTTGGCGAGTCCAGAGACCTAGTTCAGGGAAATCACTTCTACAAACAGAAAGTTCAAATTTTCCAGTTGTAAAATGAAAGGTACTGATGGCAAACCCACACCAATCTTCTTTTTTTTTTTTAATATTTTGATAATCATCATGAACTTGACTGAGTGAGTCAAAATAGCTCACTCAGCAAAACTACTGAGTACATGTGAAACAGCACCAATTTCTTCAAACAGTCGAAACTTTTAAAAATAATTGGCATGGGCACTCTAATTTTTAAGAGAGTACGCCAACCTTGAAACTAGAAGAACCAGCTATCACTACCAACTGCTCTAAAAAGGGTCATTCAATAAAATGAGCGTTTAACTTTTTTTTAATCTAAAACTAGATCAGTTAAAAAAAGGATGATAGTAGAAGGCACTAGGCAGAGGGGTAGAAAAAGATGAAACCGAACTCAAAATTGTGAGACAAGGCTTATTGGCTGGAGAGATACTGATGAAACTCCCAAGACCAGGACCCTCACTTACCCTCCAAATCTGCAACTGAACCTCACCCCCATGTTAGAATAATTGAGCATTTAAGAACAAAAGGACAGCATTTGCCCAAGGACAAAGTTCAAAGAGTCAGGAAAAAAGGAGGTACAGAAAACCCAGAGAGACAGTGCCATCAGTGATGGAACATTGCGGGGGTTGCAACGGATGAGTTGGATGAACGGTTGGATGTACAACTGATGATCTACTCGGTAAACCTCCCCCTGATTCATAATTAAAAGTACTTTGTATTTGTAATACAATAAAAAGCAAGTGATCTCTGCAGGATTGCAGCATTGTCTTCATGGCTGCTACTGAGCACAATGAAAGCAGACAAGAGAAAAGAACCTTCCCAGACACGCTCGCTTCGTGGAGCATTTCCTGGCTGGAGGAGGACTTTCTGCTTTCCTGGTGCTGGTGCTGGTTGCCCTCCTCATCACATAAAAAGTGAGAAGTCTCTGTTGGGACCTCAGAGGACCCACCATGTCTGGCCGGCACTGCCTCACCCTCCGTCCTACACTCACTGAGGTCGCTGAACTTGGCTAGCCTCAGCTGGATACAATCATTGATGGTCAGTGTGCCCATAAGGGGCCTGCTCTCTTTCATTTATGCAACCAGGGATACTTGGGGCTCATCTTTTGTGGTGGTGCGTTCGGTCGTGGGTTTGGCAGCCCCTAAATATAAAACTATAACTTTTCTCCCTTTCGATAAAAAAGAAGAAGAAGAACCTATAGCCTTATCACAAAAGGCATGTTTTGGCAGAGCCCTGGGTATAGGAGCTCTGGTGTGCCGTGGGTGTGTGCTTGGCTGCGCCAAAAAGGTGGGCAACTTGAACCCAGCTGTGGTGATCTACTTCTGTGAAGATTACAGCCTATCGCGTGGATCCGCTCTCTCCTTCAGGGGCTGCTGTGACTTGATTTCAACCACAAAAGGTCTGGATTTTGTTTGTTCACTTTCAAAGGTGTCAATATTAATCCTTATAAGGATGAAAAAGAAGCAAAATTAAATTTGGGAATTCAAAACTTAAATTTATGTCTCCCTTCGTACACTACATGGTGTAGATAAAGTTCTCTGAGTCATGAGTCACAGGTTATACTCTTGTTCAAAGTCCATCTTGTTCCTCTCTTGCATTCAGAAACAAAGCCAGCGTCTTTCAATGTGACCTCTGCAGTCACAGCAGGACCCAACTTAGAACGCCCACCCTGGTCTGCGGCTCCGCTAGCGTCATCTTGGAACCCTTAATCTGTTAGCCAAGAGCCCCACATATTCACTTTTTGCTCTGGGGCCCACAGTTAGAAGGGACCCTGCTTAGGAATTACAAGGTTTTGGAATCTGTTGCTTAGGCTGATTTCCTTAAAGAAGATGCCGCTCTGAAGACTTCTGAGACTGTAGCCTTGGGTACTTTTTTCATAAATTGTTGCTATCCCTTTCCTGATCTACAGAACTCTCTCTATTTGGAAATCACTTATATCCCAGGGAATAAGAAAAATAAATTAAACTTCTTACAGGAAAGAATAAAAAGCTCTCAGGAACCAGCGTAGATGACACACGGGCTTAGAGCTATGCAACTTTAGGCAATTGGCTATGTTTCTCTGAGTCACAAGTTTCCTTGCCTAGAAAGTGGGATCAAATTAGCTAATCTCGTTCTGAGGGTTGCATGCTGCCCAGAAAAGAGGGTGCTATCTTCAGAATTAAAGAATCCAGAAATTAACAAAAATTCAGACATTAAGTAGTCAAGTTGCTTGATTTTTACAAATAGGTATAAACTAAGACCCAAAAGAGTTGAGGGTATTTGCTCAAGATCATAGCCTTCATCACAGAGCTGGAATTGGCACCCAGCTTCTGCTCTTTTCTGTAGGGCGGGGACCTGGGTTAACTGCAGAATAGCTTCTGCAGAAGGTGGTCACAGACGGTGAGTGAGCTTCCCCAGGGTGGTTACTGCTCATCATGGTCCAGCTGACAAGGACGCCTCGCCAGAAGCTGCCTGGCTCAGAATCAAGAGAGAGGAGAGTTGTAAGTCCTACCTTTCAGGCCAGGGACAAGAATCTGCATGGAGCAGGCCTCCTCGGCAGTCTGTTGAGGATAAACAGATCGGAGCAGCGACAGGAAGGCGAGGCTAATTAGGGTGCCCAGAAAAGCCAGATCTCTCTTCATAATGAATCCTTGAAGGTCATTGACTCCTAAATAAAAGAAGAAATAAACAGTGACAGGAATTCAGGAAACTTGGAACAGCGCGTGACAATGTGCAGGGCCACAGACCCAGGATCACAATCCAACATCCTGTGGGACCAGGAAGATCAAGGACCGTGAGAGCATCCAGACCTCAGTAGAGCACTGACTGCCTACACAGAGCCTCACACCACTGCTTCCCTTTCCAATGAGCCCTCCGCCTTTCCAAAGGCAGTAATACACTCGATTTCATGTGCCTTTGTTTTTCTTTGGGATAATGCTTATTATGCTAGGCATGTGTTGGCTCACTCACTCACTCACTCACTCACTCACTCACTGGTGTATCCATGAATCAGTCCTCACTGAGAGAAGTCCATAGCCTCACTGAGAGTGCATTTAGAAAAATGTAATTCCAGCCCTTGTTTAATAAATATGTATTAAATTCCCATTACAGTTGGGCCCTGGAGTCACATTTGGAATACGAACAAAATAAAGTTCCTTTCTCCCCCCACAACCCCCAAGAAGCCCACATGCTACGTGCTAGCATTGGCCACTCCCACACAGAGTGAACGCAGAGGGGCTCTGTGCAGCACATCGGGGAGGCCTCGTGGAGCACCTGACACAGAACTGTGGGAGAAAGAAGGGAGCCTGCGGAGGGGGAGCAGGGGGAATAAGAGAGTCTGGGGGTGGGGAGAGAGGAGAGGAGTCCGGAGGAAGGTTAACTGGTGTTTAGGAGGATATGACTCAGGCATGTTAAAAAACACAAAACTGAGAAAAAATGATTAGGGCAAAGACTGTACAGATGTGCTTTATACAATTGATGTATGTATATGTATGAACTGTGATAAGAATTGTATGAGCCCCTAATAAATTGTTAAAATTTAAAAAAACCAAAAAAAAAAAACACAAAACTACTTGAAGGTAAACAAGCGGCCATCTAGCCCAGAAGCAACAAAGCCCACATGGAAGAAGCACACCAGCCTGTGCGATCACGAGGTGTCAAAGGGATCAGCTCTCAGACATCAAAGAACAAAAAATCATATCATTTTGAATGAGGGGGTGTGCAGATTGGGGACCCAAGGGTCGGCTGTAGAAAACTGGACATCCCTTCACAGAGGGGTCATGGGGAGGAGACAAGCCAGTCAGGGTGCAGTGTAGCATCAATGAAACACACAACTTTCCTCTAGTTCTTTAATGCTTCCTCCTGTCCCCACTCCCCCACGCCCCACTATCATCATTCCAATTCTACCTTACAAATCTGGCTAAACCAGAACACGTGCACTGGTACACAGAGATAGGAACTGGAAACACAGAGAATCCAGGACAGATGATCCCTTCAGGACTAGTGGTGAGAGTGGTGATACCGGGGGTGGGTGGAGGGGTGGAGGGAAGGTGGGGGTTGAAAGGGGGAACCAATTACAAGGATCTACATATAACCTCCTCCCTGGGGGATGGACAACAGAAAAGTGGGTGAAGGGAGATATCGGGCAGTATAAGATATGATAAAATAATAATAAATTATCAAGGGTTCTTGAGGGAGAGGGGAATGGGGAGATAGAGGGGGAAATGAGGAGCTGTTACCAAGGGCTCAAGTAGAAAGCAAATGTTTTGAGAAGGATGATGGCAACAAATGTACAAATGTGCTGACACAATGGATGTATATATGGATTGCGATAAGCATTGTACGAGCCCCCAATAAAATGAATTTTAAAGATAAAAGAATCCACTGAGCTACTTGTTAACATAATAAAGTCCTTCCTTTTGTTATTAAAAAAAACACAAAAATTAAAACTGTTTTAAAATCAATTTCATCTCATGGCAATGCCATATTTTAAAAACAAAACTGCTCCAGGGATTTCATGGCCATAATCTCTAGGGAACCTGCCACCAGGCCTTTCTTGTGCAGCCTTCCCAGGTATGTCAGCATTGCCAACCTTCTTTAGGTTAAGAAAGAGTACCAACTATCGGCATCACTCAGTGACCAAGCACGTGATATGAGCTTCCATTAGCAAAGGAGATGGAAACAACCAACATGCCCATCGGTGGAAGAACAGAGGAATAAACTTTCTTATGTAAGCACAATGGAAAGCTGTGCATTGCTAAAGAAGAATCATGAAACAGCTCATGACATGGATGATTTGGAGGACATCATGCTGAGTGAAGTTAGTCAAACACAAAAGAGCAAATATACTGATGGTTACTGGGGTGAAAAGGGAGGGAAGGGAAAGTTAGAGGGTAGACAGGCATCAACTTTGTGAAAAGGAGGATAATAAACAACAAAAGGGAGATGGAGGGGGGGATGGTGCGGTGGCGGGCGGCTTTCTGGGCAAGCTAACGGGAGGGGTGGTTAAGTTGCTAAAGATGTAGAATACAAAAATGATCTGATATGTAAACCCCCAACTAAATCACCATTAAAAAAAGGATGAGCTTTGTATGTAGCCATTTGATTCAGAGACAAGAAATCCACGGTGAGATGACTACATGCAAATGTCTGAAGTGGGTCATTCCTGGTTCTTAGTGAGGCCTGTGCTCCTGTGTCACCCCACACGGAGGGCCACCAAGGCAAAGGACACTGAGAGCAGGACAGGCATAGCAGCCATCCTGAAGTGGCTAAAGGAAAAACAGGAATCCCATCCTACCCAGGAAAGTGGAGGGAGGGACTTACTGGAAGGCAATTCTTGACCATCCATTGAAGCCATCTCTGAGAGAGTCCTAAAATTGAACCCCAAAATTTCATCAGTTTCAAGACTTTTCCAAGAAGGGCCTGTTATTTGTGGCCTACCTTATTTTCTTATGATTCCATTGAAACTTTGGAAACAAAAGGGCAGCGAGACTCAAGACTTGAAGAAATAGAGATCAACAAGGTAGAGAGGAGCCAAGGAGAAGAGAAAAGAGAGCAGACAATTCTGAGGCACAACAAAGAAAGGTCAGGGTTAGGGCGTACCCCTGCCACTGCGCAGTAAGAAGAAAATGCTCTTGGCAAGGTGTCCTGGCCCCTTCAATGTATTAACATCTACATAGAGCCATTTCACTTATCCGTTCATTCAGCAATGTGTACAGATGCCCACCATATTCTCAGAGCCCTAGTGGTGCGTGGCTAAAGTGCTGAGCTGTTGATTTAAAGGTTGGTATTTCAAACCCACCAGCCTCTCTGTGAGACACGGGGGGACAGTCTGTTTCTGTGAAGATGTCCAGCCTTGGAAGCCCTGTGGAGAAGTTCTACTCTTGGGTCCTATCGGGTCCCTATGGGTCAGAATCAACAGGAAAGCAGGGAATTTGTTTGGGGTTTACCATAAGCCCTTATGTATAAAACGTTTGTGTGTTTGGCAGCTTATCAAAAGTTTGGCAGTTTGAACTCACCCAGGGACTCCATAGGACAAATATCTGGCAATCTTCCTCCATAAAGTGCATAGCCAAGGAAGCCAAATGGGCGGGGCTGCTTGTCATATAGCATCACCGGGAGGTAAAAATGACACGACAGCACCTACCAGCAACAATGATATGCCTAGGGAGTCCTGTGTGGCACAAACAGTTCAGTGTGAGACTTCCAATTGAAAAGTTGGCAGTCCAAACCCACCTAGAGGCACCTTGGGGAAAAGGCCTGATGATGTAATCCCAAAAGCTCACAGCCTTAAAGACCCTATGGAACAGTTCTCCCGGAAACACATGGGTTTTCCATGAGCCTAAATAACTTGATGGCTAGATAATGTCTGTGCGTTTGTGTGGGTTTTACTGTATGCCCGTCTTTGGGTGATTCAAGTGGTTACTACACTTAGCTGCTAACTAAAATGGGTAAAGATTTGAGTTCACCCAGAAGCACCTCAGAATAAAGGCCTGGCAACCTACTTTCACAAAAAGCTCTACTTCGACACACATGGAATCACCTCATGGTAACTGGTACTCTATAGCAGGCACTATTCCAGGCACAAGAAAAACAGCAATGAACAAAACAAAATGCCTGATCTCATTAAGAGCCAAACAATCAAAAAGAGATCATAGCAACTGGTGGTGAGAGCTGTAATAATCCCAAGTGAAAGGTGCTGCTGTCTTCGCTGCCTCATTATTGCGCTGGACGAAGATGCAGCCATAGGATGAGCATTCCAAAATGCAACCTCGCCGTCATCCAATCAATCTAGCTCAAAGGGGAGGTGGAAAGGGGGAACTGATTACAAGGATCTACATATGACCTCCTCCCTGGGGGATGGACAACAGAAAAGTGGGTGAAAGGAGATGTTGGACTGTGTAAGATATGATAAAATAACAATTTATAAATTATCAAGGGTTCATGAGAGAGGGAGGAGGGGGGAGGGAGGGAAAAAATGAAAAATTATTAGCTGATTCCAAGAGCCCAAGCAGAAAGCAAATATTTTGAGAATGATGAGGGCAACAAATGTACAAATGTGCTTTACACAATTGATACGTGTATGGATTGTGATGTATGAGCCCCCAATAAAATGATTTTTTTAAAAAGAATGTTACCCATGCTACAAAAATAATCAATCTAGCACATAGGTATCTTGTCGGCAAAATAAGAACTGCCTCAGTGGGTTTCCCTGGCTCTAAACTTTACAGGAACAGAAAGTCTCATCTTTCTCCCCACAGAGAAGCTAGTGATTCGATCTGCTGACCTTGGGGGTGGCAGCCCAACATTTAACTGCTTGGACCCCAGAGCTCCAGGTTGAGCATTTTTTAGGGCGAGGAAACATTCATCTCAAAGCCCTGACGCTGGAGGATGCTTGGAGAACTTGAAGATAACAGGTAGGCTAGTGAGGTAGGACCCGAGGACCACTGTGCACGCGACCTTCCTTGCAGGTCATGGTAACAGCTTTGGGGGGTCTTTTGGTTTTTTCCTAACTTTTCCCCTGATTCTGATCAGGAAAGTGACATTATAAAATTTCCTCTGACTTTTCTTACTAAACTAGCCTGGAGAGGAATAAAAAGGGATTCCATGAAACCAAACAGAAGGTGATCCAACCAAAATAAATAAACGCCAGCACGCCGATGCTGACTCAGTGAGTAAGAGAGCCCATTGGTGATGCGGACTGCAATGATGAGATGACATGGCTGGGACTGCTGGTGCAGATGAAGAGCAATGGAAAGCGCTCAGGTTTGGAAACTGAAAGGCCGTGCGAATTAATTCTATGTAAAAAAATTAGAGAAGAATCAAAGATGAGTGCGGGTTTGGGGCGTGAGGAACAGGAGAATGGTGTAGCTAATTACTGAGGGGAAAAGACAGAGGCAAGGAAGAGACTTTCAGGCAGGTTCAAGATCTGATTTTAGACATTTTGAATCAGAAATGCCTCAAAGACACTAAAGTGGAAACGATGAGTGAGTATTTAGGTCTAAACATACTACTGAGCAATGGTTTGGTGTGTGGAGACAAGAGTTCAATGTTAAGGAGCCACTACATTTTCTCCCCATAAACTCGGGACTAGAAAGCTCTCTCACAGCGGAAAGGAAGGGGGTGTTAGCTATTGGAGAAAGGCAGTCTGAGGCAGGGGACTTCCTGAATCAAGAGATTTGCTGAGGCCTTCACTGCTCACTTGCCCTGCACAAACGATGGTGCAGTGGGAGTGAGGAGAGGTTAAAATAGATGGCATTTAATATCCCATCAAATGGGATCCCATCAAATCTTGTGATCTTATGACCTCCTTCTAAGCAAGGCTCTGGAGTCTGGAGAGAAAACCTGACCTCCGACTTTTTGACTAACACACATCCTGGGACCTGTAACACACATCCAAGAACCCTCTTCAAAATTTCCAAAACTGTCAAGCCATCCAAGGAAATCTGTCATGGACATTCCTTAGCATCAGATATTTCAAAACATGACATCCTGTGATCTAGTCTTTGCACTTCTGTGAGAAACTACTCTAAACTACCCCAAAATGCCAGTTCACTGTCACCAAATGGATTCTGACTAAGAGTGACCCTATGGAGCATCTGGTGGGTTTGAACTGCTAATCTTGTGGTTAGCAGTCCAATGCTTAGCTGACAGCCTGTAATCCTGAAACGTATGCCCCACCAGTGGTAATCAAAGAGCAATTATGTGGAGATTGATATTTAACATTACTAGTTATGAACATTAAATATTAAATGTTCACATACATTTAAGGAAATGGCTAATGAAAAAACGGCAAAAGAAAAAGGGAAAAGAGATTGAGCAAGGCAAACTATTAACCTGAAAGTGTAAAGAGTTTCACTTAGTGGGGAATGTAAGTTTGAAGAAAACTGGTCTATTGCTGTTGGGTGCCCTGGAGTCGATTTCAACTCAAGGAGCAGAGTGGAGCTCTCCTGGAGGGCTCCGGGGCTGAAGTCTGTGTGGGAACAGATCTTCAGGTTTTTTTCTCCCATGCAGCCTCTGGTGGGTTTAAACCACAATCTGTAGGTTAGCAAGCAACCACTTAACCATTGCATCACTATGGCTCCTTAGTAAAAGCTTAACTTACCACAATTTATAAAATAAAAACTAAAAAATGTGAAATACAAAGCCATTATTCCCCCCTTACATCCTGAAATGGCTGTAGGGGGGAGGGGTAACATATTTTAAAGCTCAAAATAATACAAAGAAAATGGGGTGAGCCAAAAGTGCACTATACTCAACGTATCAGTGTTGGAATCTCCTGATTTAAATACTGAGTCTGTTCACTGAGGATTTTCCTGTTCAAAGACTGTGCTCTTGTTATTCATTCCTTCTACCTGGGTGCTTTTGATAACATGATGAGGTTTTTCTCTCTGCACGAAATGGGGAGAGTAGTGGAAAATGGAAAAACTCATGGAGAGCGAGAAGTTAATTAACAATGCCAACTACCCCCCACTTTTTACTCAACTGTTCAAAAGCAGTGACAAATCAAAAATACAGATCACTCCATGAAAGTAGATAAGGGCTTACAGGGAAGTAAGCAGGAAAATATTAAGTTGGAGAACAAAGAGGGACATGTACTGGGTTTTCACTTTTCAGGGGACAAAAAAATTAAAACCAAAATAAAAGTCTATAAAAGTAAATTCTGAATCAGAATTAGAAGGTGGGGAGAGAAGGGAGAGGATCTGAGCTACAGAAACAGTTGTTGCTGAGGAAGGGAGAAGTGGTCCAATGGTGCCCTGAAGCCCCCCCTCAAAAAGACCCATGAGGAGTGAGCACAGGTGCTGACTGAGAAAGAACAGAGTTGAACACACAGCCCTAGCACAGAGGTGCTACCTGTCTTGTCCACCACTACCCTCCTGCACTTACAGCCATCTCAATAACATCATGCACAGTATTTTCATAGTGAGAGTTTTTATGTTTAACCTTTATGATGAAAATTTTCTATTATACACAAAACTGGTGTAACTAATGTAGTCATCAGCCAGTCTTAACAATGAATATTTTGTGAAGTGGTATTTTGAATTCTCCTGAAGTTCTTTATTAACCTGTAGTATATACAAAAGTATAAACAAGAGGGCTTCAAAAAGTTTGTGGGAATAGTCCATAATATTTTAATTCCATTTTTCCATGAATTTTTGAAATCCGCTCATATTATATATATGGTATATGAAAATTCTGAGTGTAACTGTCAAACAAAAATTTGTGAGCCCACACAGTTTAAGAAATAAAATACTGGGGACTTCTGGGAAGATGGCGGACCAGGGGACCCACATAATCTGAGGGTTCTTTGGAACAAAGCAGGTTTGGTGTCCAGGGAGCCGAGTGGTAGGAGTCTGGTGAGTGAAATATCCCCCCAGGACAGCACCCCACCCCCACCCCATGCATTTGTCCGACCAGGGACTCGGTGATCCAGGACCTGATTCATGGGACATCTCAGGTCAGTAGGCTGCCGCCATCAAAGCCGTGACTAGCTCTAGCCCCACTCCATCACCAGACCAGGACCCTGAGCCCAGAGTCGCTTGGTTGCTCTGCCAAGACACACACAGCAGTGGTGGGACCCCTTACAGTGGCTGCCCACTCAAGGGACCCCACTAGGAGAGAAGCTTCCCTTTCCCATGATTCCCCTTTCCCCAAGTGGCAGCAATCTGCCCTTGGACCGGCATCCTCCCTGCATTCATCCAAGGCCCAGGTAACTGACCTGCAGGCTACCCCGGGCTGCCTGGGCAACCCCACGGGGGACCATCCACCCCCATTGCTGCCTGGGACCTCTCTACCAGCACCCCGTTTTCCCAGCCGCCCACCCCTGTCAGCTTAACACCCGCTCCACTCCCTGTCCAGGAACCTGCTCTGAACACTTCCCGCAGGCTCAGCCTGCAGCTGGAGCCCATCCCGCTTCTATCCCCAACACTGCGTTTCTGCAGGAGCCACTTCAGGCGTGACCGTGGAGCCCTGTGCCCGTGGCCCGGGGCACTAGACCTGCCTGCCGTAGGTCCCCTTCCAACATAGACAGCCCCTGGTGCAACAGCAGGCACCCTTGCCTACTGGGAGAGCAAGCGACAGGGCTTTGCACTCCTGGTCAGAGCAGCGTTGCCCTCCCTAATGCGCTGCGGGATTTGCAACAGCTGGTGGCTCCGAGTGGGGTACCAGTACCATTGCCCACTGTTTCCCGCCAGAGACTCCGCTGTCCGAACTGGCTCGGACCACATCGCTCAGGCACCTGCACCACCCACGGGCCGGCGGCTTCAGCGATAAGCATCTCCGCCTGCTAGGGAGCCTAGTACACAGCTTTGCAGTCCCCACCAGAGCTGTCTGTGCACTCCTGCTGGCTCTCACCACCGCGGTGGCCTGCGGGATCCCCAGCGCCAGCTCCTAAACCTGCCCTAGTCCTTCCCAGGTGGCATAGGAGGCGGGAGCTGCGGCCTGTGCCTCTCTCAGCACCCCTGCAGACCCAGATTTTTCCGCCGGTGCAAGAGGCCCACCCCTGTGGGGCTGCTCTGCCTGTGTAGCCTCTCCCCACAGGCTCAACTCAGCAAGCTTGCAGGGACCTGGGACTGCTTGTTGATCTGAAGAGCAGTTTCACCCCACATTGCCCAGCTCCAGAGCCAGATCAGCACCACGTCCCATGGCAGTGAGGCCTCGCTCACCTCAGCCTTCTATTAGGCATCACTAGAACTTGGAGGGAAAAGAAAGGGGGGGAGGGGATTTAACTAGATAGAGAGATAGAGATGTAGATCTATATATGGATATATTATCTTTTATCTCGTGCTTGCTCTTCTCTTTTCTTTCTTACTTTTTGTTTTCTTCTTTCTTCTTCCTCCTTTTTCATTATTGCTAGTACTTCTCTTCAGCCCCTTTTCTATAGGTTTTCCTTCTATCTCTTTTTTTCTCCTTCCACTTCCAATATTACCAGTTCTTTTCTCTCCTCTTTTATAGCTTCTCCTTCTTCCTCTCTCTCCATTTTTTCTTTTTCACCAAAAAATTGTGTTAAAAATTATTTTTTAATGTTTAACCTTTTAAATTCTTCTTTTATATTGCTAAACCAAAAAAGGGATGCTAAGGGTACCCTGACAGACCAGATCAAAGCAGCCTGTGGGCACTCACTGAGGCTCCAGCCCCCACTCCAGTCGCTGAAATATCTCACCACTGCGGGTCACTAAGCCTTCGGGGAACTCTGCCTACACAGAAGTCTGACCCACACTTACAGTAGGTCATAGGCAGTTGCCTGAAAGAATCCTTAACAGTAACACAGATAAGGTTCCCCTGGCCTCCCAAAAGCATGGGGACTATGAAAGGATCGAGGAAAAATCAACAGACCACATCACTCCCAACCAAAAAAAACAGAGAGACAAAACATAATAGAGCTAACGTCTCTCATAGAAGATACATATACAGATCTGCCACAGAAGGAAATCTTCAGAAGTATGCTCCAAGTAATACAGGAGCTGAGGGAAGCAACACAAAATAAGGATGCAAGATAGAGGAGATGAAGTCCACAATAGAGGGGATGAAATCCACCCACCAAAGGGAACTGCAGGAGCTAACAGAGGAGGTAGCAGAAGCCACACACAAGGTCACAGAATTTACAATTAGGCCTGAGGAGGCAGAGAACCATATCAGTGGTCAAGAGGACACTCAAACAGACCTAAGCAAGCGAGAAAGATAGTCAGATAGGAAAATTAAAGAAACAGAAGATAGCCTGAGATCAAAGACAGATGCTCTGAAGAGGAATAATATTTGAATAATCGGTCTACTGGAGCACAACACAACACACAAGTCGACAGCCAAGATAGCAAAGGAATTTCTGAAAGAAAACTTTCCCACTCTAACAAGGGAGAACCAGGCACTCATACAGAAAGCAGAAAGGATGCCAGCTAGTCTAATTCCCAAGACGAACACGCCAAGACATATAATAGTAAAAATATCCAATTTAGAGGAAAAAGAGAAAATTTTACGAGCAGCAAGAGAAAGGAAGACAGTCACATACAAAGGAGCACAGATAAAAATATTCTCAGACCTATCAGCAGATACCATCAAAAAGAGGAGAAAATGGAGCAACATCTTCCAAAAGCTGAAAGAAAAAAATGCCTCCCCTAGAATCCTGTAACCTGCCAAGTTATCCATTAAGACAGAAGGTGAGATAAGGGTCTTCCAGGACAAGGAAAGACTCAAAGAATATGCTGCAAGATGCCCGACCCTGTGAAAGATACTGGCTGACTCACTATGGCCAGAGGATCAACCTCCACCAAGAACAAACAGGAGACCACCATATAGCCCATCTCCATCTAGAAGCCAACATGCCAGCAACAATTACCAGGACAACAGGGTCTCAGATGGAAAAGAGGTCAAGATAGAAACTCTCCACTCCAACACAGCACACTGATATGAAGTGATATAGGTAAAGACCCAAAACACAAAACAGGGTGTGACAACTATGAATCCACAGATAGTGATAATAACTCTGAATTCCAATGGACTCAATTCGTACACTAAAAGAAAAAGGCTTGAGGACTGGCTCAGAAAACATAATCCATCAACCTGTTTCCTGCAAGAGACACATCTTAAGCACACAGACAAGAATTTGCTAAGAATAATGGGTTGGCAGAAAGTTTACCAATCGAATGGTAACTCCAAAAAGGCAGTGTGGCTATCTTAATCTCCAACAAAATGGACCTCAAGATCCAAACCATAAAAAGAGACAAAGAGGAACACTACATAATGCTCAAAAGTTCAGTAAACCAAGAAGCACTTAGCATATTGAATATTTACAATCCTAATAATGGTGTGGTGAATTTCACCAAATTATTAAAAAGATGAAAACAGGGATCATGGACTCAGCAATCATAGTAGGTGACTTTAACACTCCACTATCAGAGAAAGACAGATCACTGGGAAAGAAGCTCAGCAAAGAGGCTGTAGAGATAAACAATGCTAATTAGGCAACAGGGCCTAATAGACATTTATAGAGCTTTCCATCCAAACGCAAAGGAGTTCACATTCTTTTCAAGTCCACATGGATCTTTTTCAAGAATAGATCACATGCTGGGACACAAGTCCAGCCTGAGTAAATTCAAACACATAGATATTATCCAGACATCTTTCTCAGATCATCATGCCATAAAGCTGGAGATTAATTAGAGGACGTCCAGAAAAGCAAGGGCAACCAGTTGGAGCATGAACAATGATCTCCTGTGACATGAATGGTTACAGGTCCAGATCAGAGAGGATATTAGGAAGTTTCTAGAAACTAACAAGAATTAAAATACAACATATCAAAACTTATGGGACACTGGGAAGGCAGTTATCAGAGGTAGATTGATAACATTAAATGCATATATGAAAAAAGAAGAGAGGCATATGACAGATGTTAACACAAAACCTCCAAGAACTAGAACAGAGTCAGCATAACAACCCTTCCAATGGCAAGAGAAAAGAAATTATAAAATCAGGGGGGAGTTAAACCAGTTGGAAGAAAAGAGAACAATGCAAAAGATAAATGCATTTAAAAGCTGGTTCTATGAAAGAATTTTAAAAAGTTGACAATCCTCTGGCAAAACTTACCAAGGATGGAAAGGAGAAAACATCAATAGCCAGGATGAGGGAATGAATCATGGGGCAATAAAAACAGACCCCAATGATAGTGAAAGAATAATCACAAAGTACTATGAAGGTCTGTATTCTAATGAATTCAGAAACATGGAAGACATGGATAAATATTTGGAAAAACAGTCTCTCCCTAGATTATCTCAGACAGAGATCAAGAAACTCAACAAACCCATAGCAAAAGAAGAAATAGAGAGAGTCATCAAAAACCTACCAACAAAAAAAGCCCCAGGGCCAGACGGTTTCACAGCAGAATTCTGCCAAGCATTCAGGGAAGAGTTGACACCAATCTTCCACAAAGTGTTCCATAACATAGAAGAGGATGGCAAACTCCCAAATTCTTTTTTCAAAGCCAGAATTACTTTAATACCAAAACAGGGCAAAAAAAACCCCAGGTATATAGAATTACAGACCACTATCTCTAATGAACATAGATGCAAAAATCCTTAACAAAATATTGGTCAATAGAATACAAAAGTATATAAAACATGGTTTAACATCCAAAAATCCATCAATATCATACACCACATTGAGAAGAAAAAGGATAAAAACCATATGATAATATCGATGGATGCAGAAAAAGCATTTGACAACATCCAACACCCTTTCCTAATCAAGACACTCGTGAAGATAGGATGGGAAGGTTAGTCCCTCAATCTTAAACAAGCTGTCTATGAAAGACCAACAGCCAACATCATAGTCAATGGAGAAAAGACAAAAACAATCCCAGTGAAAAAGGGTACAAGACAAGGATGCCCCCTGCCCCCACTTATATTCAATATCATTTTGGAGACAGAGGAAGGACATCAAAGGGATCCAACTGGGAGAGGAGGAGGTGAAACTATTGCTATTTGCATATGACATGATCCTGTACATTGAAAGACCCCAAATCTCCACAGCTGGCGTACTTACAGCAATAGAGGGATATGGAAAAGTAGCAAGATACAAGATCAATAAACAGAAGTCGGTAGGTTTTCCATGCACATCGGATTGGACCATGGAAGAGGATATTAAGAAGAAAGTACCCTTCACAGTAGCTAAGAACAAATTGAAATACCTAGGAATATATTTAACAAAAAATAATAAAGACCTATACAAGAAAAACTATAAGCCCCTACTACAGGAAATCAAAAGCAAGCTCCACAAATGGAAGAACATCCCCTGCTCGTGGACTGGGAGGCTTAATATTGTAAAGACGTCAGTCCTACCTAAAGCACTTTACAAATTCAATGCTATACCAATCCAAATACCATCAACCTTCTTCAAAAGATTGGAAAAACTGACCACTAATTTAATATGAAGAGGGAAGAAACCCAGAATTAGCAGAGAACTGCTCAAGAAGAAGGATACAGTTGGAGGACTCGCCTTACCCGATTTTAATGCCTATTACACAGCTACAGTGGTTAAAACAGTGAGGTACTGCCACAACGACTGGCACTCAGACCAGTGGAAAAGAATAGAAACCCCAAGAATAAAACCATCAACATATAGACAGCTGATCTTCGACAAGGGTCCCAAAACCATCAAGTGGGAAGTGGGTGCCCTTTTTAACAAGTGGTGCTGGAAACAATGGATATCCACATGTAGAAAGATGACACAAGACATTTACCTCACCCCATGCACAAGAATAAACTCAAGGTGGATCACAGACCTAGAAGTTAAACCCCAAACCATCAGGACCATCAAGGAGGGAATTGGGACTAGTCTCAGAACACTGGCCCAGGGAGCTCATAGGGTCACTGCAATAGGGAAGGGTACACACAGGTGAACTGTAAATTGACAAATGGGATTTAATAAGAATAAAGCACCTGTGCATGTCGAAAGACTTCACCAAGAGGCTAACAAGACAACCCACAGACTGGGAGAGGATTTTTAGTAATGACGCATCGGACAATGGGCTCATTACTAACATCTACAACACCATCATGACCTGCAAAAAGAGGAAAACAGTTAACCCCTAAGGAAGTGGGCAAAATGACTTCCACTAGGGAGGAGACCCATATGGCCAATAAGCATATGAGAAAGTGTTCCAGGTCCTTAGCCATAAGAGAAATGCAAATCAAAACAACCATGAGATACCACCTAACACCCCTGAGGCTAGCCCAAATCAGCAAATCAGAGAACAATAATTGTTGGAGGGGCTGCAGTGAAGTAGGAACCCTCCTCCACTGCTGGTGGTCGTGTAGATTTGTACAGCCACTGTGGAAAGCAATCTGGAGATATTTAAAGAGAATGGAAACTGATCTACCTTATGACCCAGCCATCCCTCTACTGGGCATATACCCGGTGGAAGCAGCAAATAAAACACGACCAGTCATATGTGCTCCAATGTTTATTGTGGCACAATTCACAATAGCAAAGACTTGGAAACAGCCTAAGTTTCCATCGATAGATGAATGGATTAGTAAACTCTGACACATACACACAATGGAGTACTATACAGCACTGAAAAACACGGATGATCACATGAAACATGTTGTTTCATGGGAAGAGCTGGAAGGAATTATGTTAAGCAAGGTAAGAAAAACTCAAACGGACAGGTATAACATGAGTGCTCTGAGGTAAGTAAAATCAGCATGCCAGAAATAGAAGAATAAACACCTATCTCGCAATAAACAGGTGGAAGCATAGATAGTTGAAGGGAGGGCAGATCACACCTATGGAGGTACATGAGAGTCCAACATAAAGAAGGGGAAGGGGCAGGTGGAAGGAGAAGCGGGATGGGGAGAAACTGAGTGGATGGCACAGGGGGAACAGGACACTAACCCACCCACGGGGAGAGTATTGGCTGTGTCCCCAGAGAAATGGAACATGCATACATACCCCACCATGTCACGCCAAACCAGGAGGGCAACAGAACATGTGGAGGAATCTACAAAGAGACTGGACCATACGCTGGTTCTAACCACAATTAGCACGACCCCCACCATCAAAGGGAGTACCACAGAAAATGAAAATAGATTATGGTGCGGGAAAGGAACTGACCTACCACACCACACCCAGAAGGAAGCTGAAGCACAGGAAGGAGGAAGAACGGAGCAGAGCACACCTGGGCCCACCAAGCTCAGAGGAGGATAGCCCAGCTCAAAGGGCTCATTGTACAGAGGACCATATAGCCGAACCCATGGCAAGATACGACATCCTGCACTGACCCGTGGCCCTACACAGGACAGCACGGGAGACACAGTGGGGGATGTGCGACTGAGCTGACCCCACCACACTGAGGCAAAACACTGAGGGCGTGCAATGGAGCGGTGGAGGAAGCAGAGCAAGGAGGTCCCAAGCGTGTATAAAGGATGGACTTTGGGGCCAGGACGTGGCACCCCATCAGACTTATCTGGAAAACACTCCTAAAGGTCAAAGAACAGACCTTGAACTACTAGCAGGGTTTTTTGGGTTTTTTTGCTGCCTTTTCATTTTTGTTTTTTTTCTTTTTTTCTCTTCATTTAAATTTTGTATGTCAGTGGCTTTTTTGCTTGTTAGCTTGTCCATGTTGCTGCCATCGACGCCATGTTCTTATGTGCCACTTTGGAGCTGTCAAAGTCATCCACTATTTTATGCACATATTACTATATCGCAGGTCCACCTAGATAAGATAGGCTGGACAAACAATGTGAGAAGAAAATAACAGGACCAAAGAGTGTGGGAGGTAGGGGAAGGGAGGAGGTGTTGGCCATCCCAGGGACAAGGAGGGAACAAGTGGTTCAAAACCAGTGGGGGGAGGGGATAGGAAGACTGGTAGGGAGTGACCAAGGGCAAGGTAACTGAGAGGAATTACTGAAACCAGAATGAAGGCTGAACATGGTAGTGGGACAGGAGGAAAGCATAAGGAAATAGAGGAAAGGAGGCAAAGAGCATACATAGTAGCCTAAATACAGACATGTACATATGTAAATATATTTATGATTATGGGGGAAATACACCTATGTGCATATATTTGTAGGTTCAGTAGTAGGGTAGCAGGTGGACATTGGGCCTTCTTGTGCACATTCCCTCAATATAAGAGCACCTTGCTCAGCTAAACGGTCATTTCAAGTTACCCACCTTCCTGACATGATCGCTGAAGACAGACATGTGCATAAGCAAACGTGGTGAAGAAAGCTGATGGTGCCAAGCTATCAAAAGATATAACATCTGGGGTCTTAAAGGCTTGAAGGCAAACAAGCGGCCATCTAGCTCAGAAGCAACAAAGCCCACAGAGAAGAAGCACACAAGCCTATGTGAACACGAGGTGTTGAAGGGATCAGGTAGCAGATACCAAAGAACAAAAACCATCATTGTGTGATCTCCTTCCTCACATAAACACAGAAGACGGATGTGTGCATAAATAAGTGTGGTGAAGAAGGCTGACGGTGCCCGGCTATCGAGAGATATAGCATCTGGGGACTTGAAGGCTTGAAAGTAAACAAGCGGCCATCTAGCCCAGAAGCAACAAAGCCCACATGGAAGCAGCACACCAACATGTGTGATCATGAAGGGCCAAGGGGACCAGGTTTCAAGAACCAAAGGCGGTGGGTGTGGGGGGAAATCATATCATCCTGAATGAGGGGAGCGCATGATGGGGACCCGATGCCCATCTGTAGACAACTGGACATCCCTTGCAGAGGGGTCATGGGGAAGAGATGAATCACTCAGGGTTCAGTGTAGCAATAATGAAACTCACAACCTTCCTCTAGTTCTTAAATGCTTCCTCCCCCTAACTATCATGATCCCAATTCTACCTTGCAAACCTGGTTATACCAGAGGATGCACAGCAGTACAGATGGAATCTGGAAACACAGGGGATCTAGAACAGATGAACTCCTCAGGACCAATGGTGAAAGTGGTGATACCAGAAGGGAAGGGGGTGTAGAAAGGGGAGCCAATCACAGGGATCTACATGTAACCTCCTCTCTAGGGGATGGGCAACAGAAAAGTGGGTGAAGGGATACCCCTGGCAGTGTAAAATAAGATAAAAATAATAATTTGTAAATTTTTAAGGGTTCATGGGGGAGAGGGAAGTGGGGAGAGAGTGGGGGGAAGGAAAATGAGGAGCTGATTCCAGGAACCCAAGCAGAAGGAAAATTTTGAGAATAACGAGGGCAACAAATGTCTGAGTGTGCTTTACATAATTGGTGTATGTATGGATTCTGATAAGAGTTGTATTAGCCCCAATAAAATGATTTAAAACACACAAAAAGAAATAAAACATTGCCAATACTAAGATCCCTGAGTCCTCCACTCATCTCAGCTCTCTGACCTGCTACAGAGGAACTATTTTCATAGATTATGAATCTGTCGTTTTCTTGATGCTTGTTGTTGTGGTTGTTGTGGTTGTTTTAAGATGACTGCAATATATTGTATGTAGTCTGTAACCTACCTTGTTTACTCAACCTTACTCTCCAGGGTTTATCCCTAAAGTTGCACATGACTGTACTTTATTCATTTTCTAGTTATATTCATGTAGAGAGGATCAGTCACTACTGTGGGTTGAGACAGGGATAAAACTTAGAAGGGATAGCGGGATGCAGGTCATCTTACTGAGCTCATCTTAATATATGTGGGGAGCATGTCAATTCTTGCTTCCATGTGCTGTTGAGGAAGTCAATAATGAGCCACCTAAAACTTTAATATCTATATTCCATAATATTTAAGAGAAAATTATGACTGCTCTACCACTCACCAGTACCTTAACCAAATTGTATAACCTTTATAACCCTGTTTCTTCATCTTAAAATGAAGATAGGAGCCTTCTAGGGATATTTTTAAGAATAAATATAATAATGTACATGGAGCTCTTAGCACAGTACCTGACACATGGCAAGTGCTCACTAAATGAGTTATTGATATAATTACATAAAACCAGTTAGCCCTGAATTATAGCACAGAGGCCCACAGTTAAGAATAAGATATTAGACAAATGAAAAAGCCAGAAGCCAGGTTTTATAAGAATGTTCTATGCTCATGTTTAGTCAATTTTCTCTGAAATGGTCACAAGAAAAATTTGTTTCCATTCAGTACCATTTGATATTTTTATACACCAAATGAGAACCTGACTTCCTTACATATCATCACTTACAGAATTGACAGTGTAAAAGAACAAGGAATGGATTGGAGAAAAGGACAACTCCGAGGTCTGTCTAAATAAGATAGGCTGGATGAACAATCTGGAGGAGAAAACAGTGGGACTGACAGTTCCAGGGGGACATGGGAGAGGGGGAGGTGGGGGAAAGGAAGTGATGTTAACAAACCCAGGGACAAGGGAACAACAAGAAATCCAAATCGGTGGTAAGGAGGGTGTAGGAGACCTGGTATGGCGTGATCAAGGATAATGTAATCAAAAGGAATTACTGAAACCCAAATGAAGGCTGAACATGATCATGGGGCAAGAGGAAAGTAAAAGGAAATAGAGGAAAGAACTAGGAGGCAAAGGGCATTTATAGAGGTCTAAATACAGGCATGTACAGATGTAAATATATTTAGATATGAGAATGGAGGGATAGATCTATGTGCACACATTTATAGGTTTCATATTAAGGTAGCAGATGGACATTGGGCCTCCACTCAAAAACACCCTCAATGCAAGAACACTTTGTTCTATTAAACTGGCATTCCATGATGCTCACCTTCCCGACACAATCGCTGAAGACAAAGTGGGTGCATAAGCAAATGTGATGAAGGAAGCTGATGGTGGCCAGGTATCAAAAGATTTAGCATCTGGGGTCTTAAAAGCTTGAAGGTAAACAAGCGGCCATCTAGCTCAGAAGCAACAAAGCCCACATGGAAGAACATACTAGCCTTTGTGAACATGAGGTGCCAAAGGGACCAGTTATCAGGCATCAAAGAACAAAAAATCCTATCATTGGGTGGGCATCTCCATGATACTATTGCTGAAGACAAATGGGTGCATAAGCAAATGGGGTGAAGAAAGCTGATGATGTTCAACTATCAAAAGATATAGCATCTGGGGTCTTAAAGGCTTGAAGGTAAACAAGTGGCCATCTAGCTCAGAAGCAACAAAGCCCACATGGAAGAAGCACACCAGCCTGTGTGATCATGAGGTGTCGAAGGGGTCAGGTATAAGGCATCAAAGAACAAAAAATCAAATCATTGTGAATGAGGGGGAGTACAGAGTGGGGACCCAAGACCCATCTGTAGGCAACAGGACATCCCCTTACATAATGGTTGCAGAGAGAAGATAAGCCAGTCAGGGTGCAGTCTAGAAACGATGAAGCACACAAATTTCCTCTAGTTCCTAAATGCTTCCTCCCTCCCCCACCCCCCACTATCATGATCCCAATTCTACCTTACAAATCTGGCTAGACCAGAGGATGTACAATGGTACAGATAGGAATTGGATACACAGGGAATCCAGGGCAGATGATCCCTTCAGGACCAGTGCTGACAGTGGCAATACTTGGAGAGTGGGGTGGAAAGGGGGAACCAATTACAAGGATCTACATATAACCTCCCCCCTGGGGGATGGACAACAGAAAAGTGGGTGAAAGGAGACATTGGACAGTGCAAGCTATGACAAAATAATAATAATTTGTAAATTATCAAGGGTTCATGAGGGAGTGGGGTGTGGGGAAGGAGGGGAAAAATGAGGAGATGATACCAAGGGCTCAAGCAGAAAGCAAATGTTTTGAAAGAGTGATGATGGCAACAAATGTGCTTGACACAATAGATGTATGTATGGATTGTGATAAGAGTTTATGAGTCCCCGATAAAATGATTTTAAAAAATAACAACTCCACAGTGATTCAGACTGTTATTAACACAGATTAAGTAATCAAAGATTAAAGAAATTAAATAATATGCCCATTGTTACACAGCTAGTAAGTACTTGCGATGGGATTGAAATCTGGGTCTTCTCACTCTTCGCTTCTTAATTGTTTAATTGTCAGCTTTCTGTGCATCTTGGGACCATATTGCTAGGTATTAGGTAATACCTAAACAGCTAGTTATTCAGTTATTTATTTATATATTTGTGTCTACAGAAGTGCACCTCTTTCTGATATGAAAAGAACCAATATTTATTAACATCAAATGTGAACACATATATCTTATTTGGTGCTCAAAACAACCTTGTGAAGTTTTTAGGAGTTCTCATTTTAAAGATAGAGAAGTGAAACACAGGGAGACTGAACAACGTGTCTCAAATCTCACACATAGGCTTTCCGACCAGGTGTCTCTTACTCCAGCCGAGTGCAGCTTTTCACCCTGGTGCTGGAGCCAACCATGCAACGTCTTCACTTGTGTTCACATCAATGGGAAAACAGTAGGACACAATCAAAAGGAGAAGCACAATTTCACTCACAGCCAAGAATCCTTATCAGTTTAACTTTACTCCTTTCCCCAGTCCCTTAACATTTGGGTCCATGTGGAAATCATTTCTATTTGAAGCAAGTTGAGCTATGTAACTTATAAGAAGTTCTGACGAGCTCGCACGCCTAGCACTTAGCAGAAACAAAGCTGAGTGGATACGTGAGTGAAGTTCACCATGCAATAGAGACACTGTTTGATACTATTGTTCTATAATTTTCCTATATTCCCATAATGTTTAATGGCCATGCAGTGTTTCCTTAGCCTACTTCTCGGGTCACCAGGTCTGCATTTAGAAGGCCCTTAAACTTGGTTTGTTGCTCTTCTGTCACCAACTTGAAATCCCAATAATCCCCTCTCTTTTTTTTAACAATTTTATTGGAACATAACTTACATATCATACAATTGAATAGCTCGATCGTTCCATCATGTCAAGGGGAAATTGTACAATCACCACCACATTCATCCTAGAGCATTCCCTCCCAAAGTTCCAGTGCTCCCTCCCTCTCCCTCCTTCTTATTTACTCCCAAACTCCCTTCCCCTCCCTAGTGCCCACCCCTCTCCCTGACATTCCCTGTAGTACACTGTATCAGTTCCTAATAATTTTTTTTAAGGAGCACTGCAAAGCAAAGCCAAACCTTATTATTCCCTCAGAGTTAGTCTGGGAAACTCTCAAGGCCCACCTTGTCCTATAGGTCTCTAAGAGTCAACATTGATTCGAAGGCAGTTCGTGGGTTTTCTTAATTTGATTATTCCATGGTGTTCTCAACTATAATGTAATTAATCACTGTCTAGTAGTAAATATTTTGGGATACTTTCATTATGCAGTCATTAAAAATAATGATGAAAACTCATTTCACCTACTCTTATGATTAGGCCTATGGGTATACTTGCTTCTTGGTATTTGTTGAATGCAAGCTAGGTTTATATTTTTTAAATATCTCAGATGTCAATAACACACAGGCATTTCCTTTTTAGCCACAAATTTTCTGTCAAGAGATAAATATGTGACTCAGAATGCTTTTTATTGTTCTCACTCTCTGAAAGTTTCCAGAGTGATTCCATAAAAGACTAGTTGCAACTTGCAAGAAAAGAGGTAAGTAGTGAGAGTTAGTAAGTAACCCAAACAGATTAAACTCAGGATTCTTCATTAACTCATTAATCCATCCACCATTCACTTCCTCATATTTATCTACTCACCTATCCACTCATTTAAATATCCGCTAGTTAATTAGGATGCTTCTAAATATTAGAGAGACAAGACAAGGACACAGTCTCTGCCCTTGAGGAGCTCTGTCGCTGGTCGAGACTCAGCAGGTCATCCTACCAGAAATTGGGGAATAGAGGCTGAGGGAGAGGCACCCCCATGCCCTAAACAAAAGCCAAAGCCAAACCCACAGCCATTGAGTTGATTTTTACTTTAACCTATAGGAAGTCCAGGAGACAGAGTAGAACTGATCCTTGTAAGTTCTGAGACTACCAATATTTACAAAAGCTGAGAGCCTCCTCTTTCTCCAGTGGAGTGGCTAGTGGTTTTGAACCACCAGTTTTGCAGTTACCAGCCCAGCCCCTAACCTACTGCACCATCGGGGCTCCAACAGTCACAAAGGAGCCCTTCTCCCCAGATTTCTTGCTTTCTGAGTGCCTTCTTAGAAGAGGAATTTCATGTTATAAACGAAAAAGCCAAAGCTACCTCCAGGATCTCTTCAAGAACAACATCCTTATCTCCAAAAGGCTTAGGCCCCCACTGCATTCAAAGAGGCCCATCTTACAAAAGGAGGGGAAAGGATTAAGTTTGGAATTCTCTAATGAAATACTTTATAAGAACAAAATAGACAAGGAGATAGGTACAATATGACTTAGTTGCCAAGTATAAAATTCTGTATTTTCATTAAATATATATTGCAGGACAGAGCATTTCATAGCAACTATAAATATATTACCAAGAAATACATCCACAGCAGCATGAAGGAGCCCATTTCACAGAAAAACTAACAACTCCCTCACTCCTGGCCACTGCCCCTCCAACAGACAAAGAAGCACCCACTACTTTATCTCCTTTTTAAAAAAATCTTTTACTACTTTATTTCCTATTGTTCCTTTGGCTGGCGAAACAGATTTCCACCCCAATAGCACAAGTCTTCTTCTCATGACCAAGATCACAAAATAAGAAAGAGCCTTTTTTCCTGTTGTCTATCTCTAGTTTTAAACAAGTCATTAGCATATAGGAGTTTTGTAATTGTAAAGATTTCCAAATAATAAAAATCTATTAACTGTGAAAGATTGGGGCCTGCTCTGCCTAACATCAGCATTCAATTGACTAGCCACAGTCCTGAACTTTATCATGTAAAAGTGTATCTTTTAAACCTAGAAGTCTATCATCTCAACTCTGACAAGACATCTAGTTCCTACAAACGAGCAATGGAGTCAGGGGGCGGCCATCCCTGCTGTCTTTACTAAATGCAATTGTTGGAGATGACTCCTACCCTATCTATCCACATAAGACTGTTTTGCTCTCATTTTCCCCTTCGCCTGACATTTCCATTACTGAATCCAAACCATAGCTACTAGTCAATGAATTAAAAGTTAGTGACTTTCTTCCATGTTGCCAAACCTTCAGACAGTTCGGCCAAACTTGGAACCCTGCACTTAGAAATAATCAATTGGGTTCTGCAGCCATTTATGACCCTATTGCTTGGAATCAGGATGTAAAAAGATATATTGCCTCTCTGGATCTCAGGTTCTTTAAGGCTTATGTAAACCAAGAGAGCTTGATTTAATCATCAAAGAACTCTAATAAATTCAAATATATCTCATCAATAGATTCCAGGCATTTTCTACTCACTACCTTGAATTCATCAAAGTTTTGGAATTCTAGTGAGGAATATATTTGAAAGGTTAATTCTTTTCCTGATTCCAAAAACAAATTTCTCTTTCCCCCTTTAATTCCTTCCTATAGTCCTAGTGGGAATCTTGCCTTCTTTCTCAACACCTTCCCACTGCTTAAACCAGCAGTTCTGGTCTCGGCTGAAAGCGGCTGGACATTGTTTCCTACCTGAAGGCGGCACACGAGGCAGAGGGGGCGTCCTGACTGTCGCTGGCCTGTGAGGACACTGTTCTCAGGAGTCTCATGGCTGCTATTTACAGAAACTGGCCTACAGTCCACCAGTCGGAGAGAAAGCTGCTGCGGTGGGCCATCAGGCAGCCCAGCAAATCAGCCTGGACAGCTGTACTGTTATCAGCAAAGAGCTTCCTGTTTGAAATACATCAGCTGTCTTGCTGGTCTCTAATAAAGTGTGGGAAAGCTGAAAAACATTTGCAATGTTAGTGTTCTCCTCTGGGAAATATGTGGGACACTTCCTAAGTACCCCTTTAACACTTTAACCCAACCAGCTAAGTCCTTCCTATTAATTTCACCTCTATTCTTTTTCCTTCATTTGAAAAAAAAATAAGAGTATTTTGAAAATTCAGAAAAGTATAAAGAGTGACCACAAACACTAGATCTGAAAAGAGACATATAAATATGGCTAATGCATAAAAATCTGAACACACATCGTATTTTTGTCCCTGTGGGGCTTTATAGGAGCCCTGGTGACATAGTGACTATGAATTGGGCAGCTAACCAAAAGGTCAGCAGTTCAAAACACCAGCCACTATTCAGGAGAAAGATGGGGCTTTCTACATTCAAAATGAGTTGCAGCCTTGGAAACTCACAGGGTCAGTTCTACAATGTCCTATAGGGTCAATATGAGGCTACATTGACTTGAAGGCAGTGAGAGACGGGGCTTCATTTCAAAAAATAACTGCAGAACTACTGCTTGTTTAGACTCAACCCATGGTAAGACCCAATATTTATTCCATTCATGTTTCACTAAATAGGTGAGTCAAAAGTATTGCTACAAAATCATAAAACTCTTTATTGAATAAAAATATGAGGGGTCTTCAAAAAGCTCATGAGCCAATGAGACTAAAAGATGGTGGAATTTTCCCACAGACATTTGAAGTCCCCTCGTGCTGAATGAGCTGGTGTCTACACTTGCGCAGCCAGAGGCAGAGCCCTGGTGGTCTAGTTGATGAGTTGCATGCTGGGCTGCTAACAGCAAAGCCACTGGCTACTCCATGGGAGAACGAGGCTTCTACTCCCTTCAGGAGTGATGATTGGTGGCTGAGAATGAGTTCATGAAGAGGACGAAGTGAAGCAAATCTTGCAGAAATTGTAGGACGGGTGGATCAGTTCTATTCATTTCAAGACTCGTGGTGTTGAGAATGCTGGGAGAAAGCAACAGGATGTGCGAGAGGACACAGAGAAGACCCTGTGGCGGATGGCGGGAACAATGGGCTCTGCTCAAGGAAAGACCCGTATTCTGATGCGAACCAGGAAGGCACTGGATGTGACTCCGCACTAGAGCTTTCAGACTGAGGAGCTTCGCTCAAAGGCTTAAAGCTGGAGCCTCAGTAGAGACCAGCAAGACCTCAGTGCCTATGACCAAGCAGAGAAAGTCAACAGGACAGTTTCTATCAAACCTGACTTTCATCTAAACAGGGCAAAGCTACATAAATCTGAGGAGAGCTTCACGGAGGCCCTGGAGGCGCCTGGCTGGCCAGAGTCCCGGCAACGAGGACAACAGCTCCTGGCATTCCTGGATCCACTAGCCAGCCTCCTTGAGAGCAAGGGAACAGGAAAGACCAAAAAGTTGCCGAGCACTCTTGCGCCCAGCACACCTAGGCCCTTCTGGTGATGATGGGCGCATCAGGCAGCCTCTGAGCAGAAGGGGAGCTTGAGCCCAAGCAGCCTGGTTTCGTCCAGGGAAAGACGGTGTTGAACTTCACCACAGCAGCTTTCCACGTGGCTGGGCAGATCCAGATGGACTTTGCTCTGCAGTCATGGTGTGTAACGTAGTACAGCGCTAGGGCGTGCTCATTGAGGACATTGTGGCCATCCTGAGCCCAACCTTCAATTTCACCAAATTCAGCACAAGGGAAAGGACGACTCCTTTCCTGGTGTTCTTGTGGAGATGCCCCTCCTGCTAGTGGTGAATGGGCAGCGTGAGGGCTCCGACAGCCAGGCTGCTGCTGTGGCAGCCCCAGTGCAAATGACCTGCCCTGAGTCACAGGCTAAAGCGGAAGTGGCGGCCAGGAGGGCAGCTCAAGGGACATACAGTGCCTCAACCAGGATGGGGGTGAGGATGTTCTGATTTGCCCTTCCTCTGCACTCACAGGCACTGTCCCTTCTTTACCTGGCTCTGTCACTTGAGCACTCTCCAGGGCCAAATACACCCCTGCTGTGACCCTCCTGCCTCCTTCTTGACTCTGCTTTAGGCACAGAGCACTGAATTGGTGCAGGTGTTAGGCTCTTTCTGTGAGACAGAGCCCTCAGGATTATTCTTCTTAGTTCCTTCCTCAGCCTCATGTGATTTATTAGTTCAGCATTTATTGCTAACGGAGTGTAATGTTTTCATAATTTGGATTTACTTCAATTACTACTTTTAATTTTTATTTCCCATCATTGGGATGGGAGCGGAATTAAGTGAATTTGGACAAAAACAAAGAAAAAAAGTAAACAGTCTTGGAAACCTACAAGGGGCATTCAACCCCATCCTATGGGTCTCTATGAATTGGAATAGATTCTATAGCAGTGAGTTTGAATTTCAGTAACCTTCCTGGGAAGAATTCTGTATCTTTGATTTACACATCAAAACAGCAGTTTCTGAGTTTCTGAGTCCTTCAGGGACTCACACCGTGTTCCTTTTAAATATTCTGTTAGTATTAAGAACAAAAAGAACTCTGGAGGGACAAGACCAGGATTTAGGGTGGATGGGGTAAAGGTTCTTAATGAAATTCTTCATGAAATTTGCTATCCTCCAAAGAATGAGCAGGTGTATTTTCACTATGGGAAAAAAAATTTTTTCCTTAGTTCAACTCTTCTGTTTTTTTCTCAGTGAAATGTAGTTTTCAATTTTCTTAAAACTATTTTGAGCATGATAGCAATATGTGTATAATTTGCTTGATACAATTCGTGTATGGATTGTAATAAGAGCTGTAAGAGTCCCCAATAAAATGATTTATTTAAAAAAATAAACTATTTAAACAAGGAGTCAACTAAGTCCACACAGAAGAACCATACCAGCTTGTGTGATCCAAAGATGACAATTACAAAACTCAAATATGGTGAAAAGTATCAGAGCAAAAATCATGAACACCCAATTTGGAGAAGGCTATGGAGGACAGTGAGATCCCCAAGCCCTCTGCAGAGTATCTAGTCAGACCAAGCTGCTGGCAGATCCGCTCTAGCCAAAGGCAAGAGTCCCGACAGTCTTACTACCAAGGCAGAGGCCACTGCAATCCTGGTGATGCCGGATTGAACTCTGTACCAGGCCAGCTGTCCTCCCTATAGACACGACCTGAGTTAGTAGTGGGTGCGAGTGTCTCCTAGATTTCCCATGACAGAAATTTTCACTGGCCTTTTGAACATCGATGGAGTCTTCTCCCTCTGCCACATCATTTGTATTTGGAGCTTTTTAGTAAAATGATCTTAGACTTACCACCTTTAAAAAAAACTATTTCATAAGTCCCCATGATTATCTTGTGTCCTTCAAGAAAATCAATCAAAATGGCCCCTTGGGAGTCCTCAAGTAATAGGGCATCATAACTTTTTAAAAAAACTTTTGAAATGTTAATTTAGTACTAAGGTATAAAAAGAGCCTTTAAATAAAAATTCTCACACAAACTTATTGCCATCTACTTGTGACTTATAGAAACCCTACAGGGCAGGGTAGAACTGTAAACCTTTACAGGAATAGAGAGCCCCTCCCCCCCATCTTTCTCTTGCATTAAAAATTAGGGTTAAAGTTACAAAAACATAAACACCAATTGTACACTGTGGTCCTGAGACAGTCCATACCCCTTTCATGGTGTAGCGACACCGGCACAATTACTTGTCTATTAGAAACATGGGTTACCAGGCAAATGGTGCTGCAGTCTTCGGTGTTCCAGTTAGCACAAAGCTCTAACCTAGTTTGGTGCATTTTTTCCCCCCAATGTACCAAGGGAGCCAAATGAACCGCCTGGTCCAACAGTACTCAGGAGTTTTTTTGCCCCAAAATTCTGCTGGTTGTTTCTGTCATGGACATTTTCTTTCTTTTCTTATTAACATTTTGCTGTGACTTGGGTGAAAGTTTATGGAGCAAATCAGTTTTTCATTCAATCATTCATACACACTTTGTTTCATGTCGTTGCTTGATTGCTGTCCCCTCTATGGAACAGTATTTATTCCACTGCGTCTCCTCTTCCTGTTCCTCCTTCTGCCCTAACCCTGCCTTCTACACCTTGTCCCACAGCAAATGCTTCCCTTTTGATCTCAAATGAGTGATTGTTCTCAGAAGTGCTCACTTCACTCGTGCTGTCCCTCTTACAGACCTATTATGTTCTGAAAATTACACTACTGGGGTGAGTTCAATATCAAACCTGAATGGCAACCCAGGACCATAGTCTTGGGGGTTCCAGCAGTCTATACTTAACCAATCACTGTAGTCTTTTTTAGTAATTTGGGGTTTTGTTCCACATATTGCTCTCACTGTACCCAGAGTCTTCTAATGAGCAGTTGGTAGGAGTAGCCAAGTACCACCTAGTTTTTCTAGTCTCAGGGTCACAGAATCTGAGGTTTGCGGGGTCCATTCGTCTTTTTGCCTAATTATTCCCAGATGTCTTTAACACTATTCCCTCGTCTTTGTTCCAGGCAGAAAGAGAACAATGGGGAGAGACCAGCAGTTGCACATGAGATAGCTGTTCACAAGCTGGAAGACTCCAGTCACTGCGCCATAGAAAGATGTAAAACATTTTCTTTGAGAATCATTTTTGTCCAGTTGACCTTGATGTTTCCCAAGTCTATGGTCTTGAGATCCTTGTCCGGTACTTCATTCCTCAAGGGGTTAGCTATAGCTAAGAAGTTTCTGAACTTTGTCTCTGTCATCGCCACTGTATTCATGGGTATTTTGAAGGCTATAAAAATTCACATGTAAACATATCTTCTACAAACCTTAGATATATTCATGAGTATAGTCCATTCTCCTTCCACATCTATTCAGCTTTTACATATCTCCAGTCATACATTATTATCAGTATTAGTATTGCAGAATTGTGTTAATAGTACTTACTTCAATTAACTCTGTACTCTCAATATCTTACTTTGTCTTGAGCGATTTTTGCTTACCTTCCCGTCATTGTATATTGCCTTCCTCTTCATTTCCATAGCCTTCTAAGCTGGCCTCTCTACCTTGAATTAAATGGCCCAGCAGATCTCCTCGGAACCCAGTATTTTTATGGGACCATTTGCTTGAAGGCACTCTAATGAGGCTAAGACAAGTATATTGTTGCAAGAACTTGTCTATAGCCATTCACTGGACACAGACTTTTTTAAACACGTTTTTCAGAATAACCCATACATGTATAAACTGGAACTTAATAGCAATATGTTTTGATTTATCCTCATAGATTATGCAAGAAAATGTGAAATCATAAAACTTTTGGAAGATATAGGATAAAATCTAGGGCTAGACAAATATTCTTCAACTTAAAACCAAAAGTATAATATATAAAAGTAAAAAATAAACAAACTCTCCTACATCAAAACTGAAAATGTATGAAAGATCCTCATGAGTTATTCTTACACTAGGAAGGCTAAGATTTTTTAAAGTACAGAAAATAAAAGAAAATATTGACAAAGATTTGGAGAAATTGGTAGGTGTGAGGAAATTCTCTCCATTGCTGACAGAAATGTAAAATGGCACCACTGTTGTACCATTTTCAACAATGTGATAGCTCCCCATAAAGCAAAAATAGAACTCCCATATTACCCACTGATTCCACTACCAGGTATATGCCTAACACATTTGAAACCAAAGACTTAAACAGAAACGTGTACATCAATGATCAAGGTGTAAACAACCTATATGCTCATCAATATATGAATGGATAAACAAAATTTGTTGAATATATACAATGGAGTATTATTTGGTATGGATGGAGCTTGAAGATTTTTTTAATGCAAATATACAGAGACCAAAGTGTACTAGTGGTTGCCAAGGACAGGAAAAAACAGAGAAAGCAGAGGTCACTGTTTATATAGTATTTAATTTGTTTACAGTGATGGAAAGATGAATTGATTAAAGGCAGAGATGTTTAACTGGTTCTTATAAGTGATGTCAATGAGTATAAAAATTCATTTCCTTGTAAAAAGTGGAATTGGAAAAGCTATATATTTACAACAATAAAAAATACTACCTGTTAAGGCTGCTTATGTACAACCAAAACCCTTAAAGGACTTTATTCATTGGTTTGTATATTTAAAGTTATGATTTCATGAAACCAATCCCCACTCATCACCCCACCACCACCACCCAAAAAAATTCTTTGCTACCAAGTCTATTCCAACACATAGTGACCCTATAGGACAGAGGAGATATGCACCTGGAGGTTTTTTACTATAATTGTTTTTATAAGAGTAGAAAGCCACATCTTTTTCCCCTACCAAAGCAGCTGGTGGATTCAGTGAATTCAAACTGCTGACCTTTTGGTTAGCAGCTCAATGAGTAACCCATGCCCCTAGCTGTTGAGCTGCTAATGTACAACCAAAAACTTTGTAAGATTTTGTTCCTTGGTGTATTAGTCTGGGTACACTAGAGAAACAATTCTAGAGAGACTCATGTGCAAGAGATAACTTTATATCAAAGACCAATTGTATATATATTTTTAAATCTCCTGTAACCCAGGCAGGGACGGAGCATGATAGTGGGGAAGGAGGAAAGTCAGGGAAATAGAGGAAAGAGCTAGGAGACAAAGGGCATTTATAGAGGTCTAGACAAAGACATGTGCATATGCAAATATAAACATATATATATTTATGGATGGGGAAATAGATCGATGTGCCTATATTATAGGTTTAGTATTAAGGTGGTGGAAGGACCTTGGGCCTCTACTCAAGCACTCCCTCAATGCATGAATAGTTCCTTCTATTAAATTGGCATTCTATGATGCTCACCCTCCCAACACAACCGTTGAAGCCAAAGCGGGTGAACAAGTAAATGTGGTGAAGAAAGCTGATGGTGCCCGGCTATCAAAAGAGACAGCGTCTGCGGTCTTAAAGGCTTGAAGATAAACAAGTGGCCATCTAGCTCAGAAGCAACATAGTCCACATGGAAGAACACACCAGCCTGTGTGATCACGTGGTGCCAAAGGGATCAGTTATAAGGCATCAAAGAACAAAAACATCACATCATTGGGTGCACACCTCCATGATACAATCACTGAGGACAAACGGGTGCATAAGCAAATGTGGCGAAGAAAGCTGATGGTGCCTGGATATCAAAAGAGACAGTGTCTGGGGTCTTGAAGGCTTGAAGATGAATAAGTGGCCATCTAGCTCAGAAGCAACAAAGCCCACATGGAAGAAGCACACCAGCCTACGCAATCACGTGGTGTCGAAGGGATCAGGTATGAGGCATCATCAGAAAAAAAAATCTTACCATAGTGAATGAAGGGGGAAGTGCAGAGTGGAGACCCAAAGCCCATTTGTCGGCCACTGGAGATACCTTCACAGAGGGGTCTAGGGGAGGAGATGAGTCAGTCAGGGTGCAATGTAGCACCGATAAAGAATACAGCTTTCCTCCAGTTCCTAAATTCTTCCTCCCCCTTCCCCCTCAACTACCATGATCCGAAGTCTACCTTACAAGTCTGGATAGAGCAGAGGATGCACAGTGGTGCAGATAAGAGCTGGAGGCACAGGGAATTCAGGGCGGATGATCCCATCAGGACCAGGGGTGTGAGGGGCGATACTGGGAGGGTAGAGGGTGAGTGGGTTGGAAAGAGGGAACCGATTACAAGGATCTACATGTGACCTCCTCCCTGGGAGACGGACACAGAAAAGGGGGTGAAGGGAGATGCTGGACAGGGCAAGTAATGACAAAATAATAATTTATAAATTATCAAGGGCTCATGAGGGAGGGGGGAGAAGGGAGGGAGGGGGAAAATAGAGGACTTGATGCAAAGGGCTTAAGTGGAGAGCAAATGCTTTGAAAGTGATTAGGGCAAAGAATGTACAGATGTGCTTTATACAATTGATGTATGGATGGATTGTGATAAGAGTTGTATGAGTCCCTAATAAAATGTTAAAATAAATAAAAATTAAAAATGCCAGCCTAGTCTAGATCAAGTCCATAAGTCTGATATTAGCCCATATGTTCAATACCAGTCTGTAAGTTCCTCTCCAGATTCACACAACACATGCAATGATGCCAGATGAAGGAATATCACAGACTAGTGAGTGGAAAGTCTTGTGGATCCAGTGGCAGTACAAACATCTCAACACTGGCAGGGGTCTCCACATGGCTCCTCCAGCTCCTGGGCTCTAGAACAGCTCCATGTGTCTTTTCAGGAGGAATGTCTCCAGGGAGTGAGCCTGAGTCCTGCCTTAGAGCAAGCTATTTGTTTCCTTATTGCCTCCAAATAAGGTCATCAAGCTGTGACCTGATTGACAAGCTAAACCCCACTCCCTCCCTCTTAAGTCTCAAATTGACAACAGATTATGTAACTACCAAACTTGGTTTAGATGTTTAAGTCATCAAATCCCACTTCTACGCTGTGTTTCCTTTACCCATCCCCCTTCTTTCTAGTGATCTGAAATTTGTCCTTGGATAAATGTTGCCCTTTTGACCTTAAAAGACTGATTATTCTAATAGGGGATAAATTCAGCTCCAGATCTGAAGGGTAATCAAGGACCGTAATCTTGGGGATTCTACCAGTCTCTGTCTGACCAGCAAACCTACTCCTTTTATGATTTGGGGTTTGGGCTGCACATTTCACCCCTTCTCTATCCAGGACCCTCTAATGTGATCCCTTTCAGAGGGTTCTCTCTTCTGATCTCATAATCAAGGAAAATGACATTTGTCATCCATTGTTGATCCACTAATCTATTGGACTGAATGTTTCCATATGCTTTTCCATTTCCATCACTCTTCTTCCTTCCAAACAGGGAAAGACCAATATTCACACAATAGATGATTGATCACAAATAGGGTGTGCAGCCTTGTCTTCATGAACTATACGATACCAATTGAACTTGGTGTCCCCCAAGACTATGTTCCTGATCTCCCTAGGCCCATAAATTCATATTCTTTTTTTATCGTTTTATTAGGGGCTCATACAACACTTATCACAATCCATACAGGCATCAATTGTGTAAAGCACTTTTGTACATTCCTTGCCCTCATCATTCTCAAAACATTTGCTCTCAACCTAAGCACCTGGAATCAGCTCATTTTTCCCTCCCCACTCCCCCTCCTTCATGAACCCTTGATAATTTATAAATTATTATTTTGTCATATCTTGCCCTGTCCAACCTCTCACTTCACCCACTTTTCTGTTGTCCATCCCCCAGGGAGGTGGTCACATGTAGATCCTTGTACTCGGTTCCCCCTTGCCAACCCACCCTCCCTCTACGCTCCCAGTATCGCCACTCACACTACTGGTCCTGAAGGGATCATTCACCCTGGATTCTCTGCATTTCCAGTTCGTCTCTGTACCGGTGTACATCCTCTGGTCTAGCCAGATTTGTAAGGTAGAATGGGGATCATGATAGTGGGAAAGGAGGAAGCATTTAGGAACTAGAGGAAAGTTGTATGTTTCATCGTTGCTACACTGCAGCCTGACTAGCTCGTCTCCTCCCTGAGACCCTCTTGTAAGGGGATGTCCAGTGGCCTGCAAAAGGGTTTTGGGTCTCCACTCCACACTCATTCACTACGATAAGAGTTTTTGTTCTGATGATGCCTGATACCTGATCCCTTCGACACCTCGTGATCACACAGGCTGGTGTGTTTCTTCCATGTGGGCTTTGTTGCTTCTGAGCTAAATGGCCACTTGTTTACCTTCAAGCCTTTAAGACCCCAGGCGCTATATCGTTTTATAGCCAGCACCATCAGCTTTCTTCGCCACATTTTTTTGCACCCATTTGTCTTCAGCAATTTTATCATGGAGGTGAGCACACAATGATATGATTTTTGGTTCTTTGATGCCTGATAACTGATCCCTTCAGCACCTTGTGATCACACAGGCTAGTGTGCTTCTTCCGTGTGGGCTTTGTTGCTTCTGAGCTAGATGGCCGCTTGTTTACCTTCAAGCCTTTAAGACCCCAGATGCTAAATCTTTTGATAGCCAGGCACCATCATCATCATCATCATATTTGCTTATTCATCCACTTGTGTTTTCAGCGGTTGTGTCAGGAAGGTGAGCATCATAGAATGCCAATTTAATAGAAGAAAGTATTCTTACATTGAGGAAGTACTGGAGTGGAGGCCCAATGTCCATCTGCTACTTTAATACTAAACCTATAAATATATGCACATAGATCTATTTCCCCATTCTCATATATAAACATATTTGAATATGTACATGCCTTTATTTAGACCTCTATAAATGCCCTTTGCCTCACAGCTCTTTCCTCTATTTCCTTTGACTTTCCTCTTGTCCCACTATCATGCTCAGTCTTCTTTTGGGTTTCAGTAATTCCTCTTGGTTACAATACCCTTGATCACATCCTACCAGGTCTCCTACACCCTCCTCACCACTAATTTGGATCACTTGTTTTTACCTTGCCCCTGGGTTTATTAACACCACTACCTTTCCCCCCACCTCGCCCTCTCCCATGTCCCCCGGAACTGTTGGTTCCATTGTTATCTCCTCCAGATTTTTCATTCAGCCTATCTTATTTAGACAGACCTGTGGAGATAATAACATGCACAAAAACAAGACAGAGCAAAACCAAGCAACAATATACAACAAAACATCAACAACAACAAACCAATAACAAAAAATGCACAATAAGAAAGAAAAGCTTGTAGTTAGTTCAAGGACTATTTTCCGGTCCAGTCTGTTGGGGCACCATGCCCTGGCCCCACAGTCCACCTTCAGCATTCCCTGGGGACCTCGCTGTTCTGTTCCCTTGCTATTCTGTTGCACTCACTTAGTGTTTTGCTTTGGTGTGGCAATATCAGATCAGCACAATTCCCACACTGTATCTCCAGTGTTGTCCCCTCTAGGGCTATGGGTCAGTAAGGGATGTCATGTCTCATAGTGGGGCTATCCACGTGGTCCTCTCTGTGGACTGGCTGCTCTAATCGGGAACATCATCCTCAAGGTCTCGTGGACCAGGATGTCCTCCACTCTCTCTTGCTCCCCCTTCATTTGCTCCCGTGTGCTCTGATCAGATATGTCCCTCTCCCGGAGCTGCAGATTCAATACCATTCTTTGAAATAAATTCTTGTTGGGGGAGGGGCAGCTATCCATGTAGTAGTTTTTAAACGCTTTCTCTCCCCACCCCGACCCCCAACTGTTATGATCCCAACTCTACCTTCAAAACCTGGTTAGACCAAAGGATGCACAGCAGTACAGTTGGAATCTGGAAACACAGGGAATCTAGGACAGATGAACCCCTCAGGACCAATGGTGAGAGTGCAAAACCAGGAGGAAAGAGGGGGTAGAAACGGGGAACCAATCTCGGGGATCTACATATAACCTCCTCACTGGGGGATTGGCAACAGGAAAGTGGGTGAAGGGAGATGCCAGGCAGTGTAGGATAAGATAAAATAATAATTTATAAATTATTAAGGGTTCATGAGGGAAGGGAATCGGGGAGGGAGAGGGAGGGAAAAAAAGGAAAATGAGCTGATTTCAGGAACCCAAGTGGAAAGCAAATTTTGAGAATGATGAAGGCAACGAATGTATAAGAGTGCTTTACTCAATTGATGTGTGTATGGATTGTGATAAGAGTTGTATGAGTCCCAATAAAATTATTTTTAAAAATAAATAAATGCAAATATATAATTGTATATATAATAAATGCAAATATATATATTAGATTGAGAGTTGTTTTGCGGGGTTTTTCCCCTCCAGGACTCTGTATATATCACTTCATTGTCTTCCTGACTGTATGGGTTTCTGCTGAGAAATATGAGGTTATTCTAATTTCTGACTTTTTGTATGTAATTGTTCTTTTTTTCTCTGGTAGTTCTTAGAATGATTTTCTTGTCCTAGATGTTAGATGTTTTGACTACAATATGCCAGGAAGTTCGCCTTTAAAATCTCTCTTGATTTGGGTTCTTTCAGCTTCCAGAATAATTATCTTTTCATCTTTTAGGCATTCAGGAAATTTTTCTTGCAATTCTTGGAGTATTCTCTGCGTGGACTTTTTTTGTTTCTTCCTCTTTTGGAATCCTTATCAATAGGTTGTTCCTCTTTATTGTCTCCCACAGTGTTCTCAAGCTGTGATCAGCCTCTTGCGTTTTTTATTATTTGTTCTCTTCATGTAGATTGGAATTATAGATTTGTTTTCTAGCTCACTAATTCATGTTTTCTTCTCTTCAATTCTGTTTCTCTGTTCTATCATAGTGTTGTTTAATTCTGCTATTGTAGTCCTTGACTTTTGTGTTTCTGTTTGGAATTTTTCTTCTGCATCGTGCAGTGAGGGTACTAGCTTTTCTATGATTTCACTTTTCCTCTCAGACTCTTCTTCCTTCAAATGTTGTCTGAGTGCAATCATCACTCTTTTAAATTATTTTTCTGGTAATTCCATAGTCTGTTCAATTTCAAGCATTTCATCTAGGTCTCATTGGTATTCAGTAATTTGTATATCTTTTTTGTGCATGTGAACCAATACTTTCTGTTGTTTTCTTGACATTGTGTAGCTATTAGGAGTATTATGGGGGTGGTGTAGTATATTAAGTATCTGGGGGAGAGTGTAAAATAGATGTTTTAGGGGAGATCAAAAAGTGGAAGACGAGAATGTTAGAGGAGGAATAAAGAAAGGAAAGTAAGCTAAAAAGTCAGAGATCAGGTAGTGTTATTTGGTAGGTGTAGTAGTTACATAATCTGGTATCAATTTGTGAAGGGGCAGAATCTAGCCTGTCAATCAGGTTGCAGCTTGATGACCTCATTTTGGAGGCACTACAGTGATCAATAGCTCACTGGAGGAAAAAAAACAAAAAACAGCTCACCGGAGGCCAGATACACTGATTCCCTGAGAGACATTGCTGACAACGAGCCTGATGGAGCTACCATGCTGCGGCCAGAGCAGCCCTGAAGCTGGAAGAGCCAGGTGGAGACCTATGCCAGTGCAGAGATGCATTCACTGGCACTGGATCCACAAGAATTCCCACCCAGTGGCCTGTGATCTTCCTGCATTCAGCATCCTTGCATGTGTTTCATGAGTCTGAAGAGAAATTTATAGATTAGTATCAAACATACGGCCTACTATCGGACTTATGGACTTGATCTGGATTGGGCTGGGATGTTTTCTTAATGTGCAAGTACTCTTTATATAAAGCTCTTTCCTACACACATATCAGTGTCCATGAATTTGTTTCTCTAGTCTACCCTGACTAACACAGAGGTTAAAAGAAAGGAAACTAGATCCATCCCCCCAAAGTGCCTGTTTTTCAATAAGAAGGAATAGGTAATAATATTTTATATAAAAAATGTAAAAGTAGAAGAGGTCTGAGGGGCCGGCCCCAATACCAACTACATTGCCGCCTGCACCTCCCCCCAAAGGAATTTATTTCTGAAGACAGAACTAAAGCTGCAGCTCAGGGGGAGGGACGTGTCTGATGAGAGCATATGGGAGCAAATGAAGGGGGAGGAAGAGAGAGTGGAGCACATCCTGGCCCACCGAGCCTTGACGATGATCTTTCCACTCAGAGCAGCCAATCCACAAAGACCATATGGCTGACCCCACTATGAAACATGACATCCCTCAATGACCCATAGCCCTAAAGGAGAGAACACTGGAGACACAGTGGGGGAATTGTACCCGATCTGAACCCACCACATCAAGGCAAAACGCTAAGGGCATGCAACAGAACAGCAAGGGGAACAGAGCAACAAAGTCCCCAGGAAATACCAAAAATAGACTTTGGGGCCAGAGCATGGCACACTATCAGAATCAATGGGAAAACACTTCTAAAGACCAACAAACAGTCCTTAACCTAACTATAAGCTTTTCTTTCTTGTTGTTGTTGTTGTTATTGTATTATCATTGATTTTTTGTTGGTGGTGTTGTTTTGGTTCTTTTGTTACTTGGTTTTGCTCTGTCTTGTTTTTGTGCATGTTATTATCTCCAGAGGTCTGTCTAAATAAGATAGGCTGGATGAACAATCTGGAGGAGAAAACAATGTGACTGAAAGTTTTAGGGGCACATGGGAGAGGAGGAGGTGGGGGAAAAGGAAGTGGTGTAAACAAACCCAGGGAAAAGGGAACAGCAAGTGATCCAAATCAGTGGTGAGGAGGGTGTAGGAGGCCTGACTGACAGTGTGTGTTCAAGGGTAATGTAACCAAGAAGAATTACTGAAACCCAAATGAAGGCTGAGCATGATAGTGGGACAAGAGAAAAGTCAAAGGAAATAGAGGAAAGAGCTATGAGGCAAAGAGCATTTATAGAGGGCTAAATAAAGGCATGTACATATGTAAATATATTTAGATATACGGATGGGGAAATATATCTATGTGCACGCATTTATAAGTTTAGAATTAAGGTAACAGATGGACATTAGGTCTCCACTCCAGTACTCCCTCAATGCAAGGATACTTTGTTCTATTAAACTGGCATTCCATGATGTTCACCTTCACAACGTGTCACTGAAGACAAAGCAGGTGCATAAGCAAATGTGGTGAAGAAAGCTGATGGAGCCCGGCTATCAAAAGATATAGCATCTAGGGTCTTAAATACTTGAAGGTAAACAAGCAGTCATCTAGCTGAGAAGCAACAAAGTCCACATGGAAGAAGCACACCAGTCTGTGTGATCACGAGGTGACAAAGAGATCACTTATCAAAGAAGAAAAAACCATATCATTGTGTACTTACCTCCCCAATATGATTGCTGAAGACAAATGGGTGCATAAGCAAATGTACTGAAGAAAGCTGATGATGTCCAGCTATCAAAAGATATAGTGTCTGGTGTCTTAAAGACTTGAAGGTAAACAAGTGACCATCTAGCTCAGAAGCAACAAAGCCCACATGGAAGAAGCACACCAGCCTGTGTGATCACAAGATGTCGAAGGGATGAGGTATCAGACATCAAAGAACAAAAAATCATATCATTGTGAATGAGGGGGAGTGCAGAGTGGGGACCCAAAGCCCATCTGTAGGCAACTGGATATCCCCTTATGGAAGGGTCATGGGGAGGAGACGAATCAGTCAGGGTGCAGTTTAGCAATGATGAAACATACAACTTTCCTCTAGTTCCCAAATGCTTCTTCTATCCACCCACTCTCTCTATCATGATCCCAGTTCTACCTTATAAATCTGGCTAGACAAGAGGATGTACACTGGTAGAGATAGGAATTGGATACACAAGGAATCCAGGGCATATGATCCCTTCAGGACCAGTGGTGAGAGTGGTGATACCGGGAGGCTGGAGGGAGAGTGGGGTGGAAGTGAGAACCGATTACAGGAATCTACATATAACCTCCTCCCTGGGGGGGCAGACAACAGAAAAATGGGTGAAGGGAGACGTCAGACTGTGTAAGATGTGACAAAATAATAATTTATAAATTATCAAGGGTTTATGAGGGATGAGGGAAGGGGGCAGGGAGGGAGAGCGGAAAAATGAGGAGCTGATGCCAAGGGCCTAAGTGGAGAAAATGTTTTGAGAATGATGAGGGCATGAATGTACAAATGTGCTTTACACAACTGATGTATGTATGGATTGTGATAAGAGTTGTATGAGCCCCCAATAAAATTATTTTTTAATGTAAAAGTAGAGTCAGCTTGTGTTCTATGAGTATGAAAAGGAAATAAAGGTTTGACATGAAGAAAAGAAAGAAAATAAAAGATACATTAAAAGGGATATGAAATAAATGTTTAGAAATCAGTAGCTATTCTCTTCTTCAGAATTTTCCTCATTTTTCTCTTTTCCTCTCCACACCATGCCTACACACACACACACACACACACACACACACACACACACACACACACGCACACACACCGTCCCTTAGAGTTTTCCTGAAAGCATCAATGGAAACAGCCTTTCCTCTCATGAACTGTGATCTGCTCAGTTAAACAGCCTGACCATTTCCAGTCAGATCTGGATTAAAATTTGGCATCCATCCCAAGGATGACTTCGTTTCCTGGGAGATAACTGAGAAATGTAAGGGCTGGAATAAAGCAGTTTGCTTCCAGCTGGGACTTTCCACTGAAGGTCGCATGGTAAATGCTGCCATATCTCTGTGACATGTTGTCTGTGAGAACATTAACAGTGGTCAGCTCTCTTCCTACTTATTCTTATAAGACTTAATTTCTCAGTTTCCTTAAAGTGCAAAGCAATACTTCTGCCTCTTTCACATTGCAGGGCATACTCCATCTTCTAATTGTAATTCTCTCTTAGGCTAATTACTCATTTGGACACAAATTGTCCAAAAACATAGCCATCACTGCCAACATACTTAAAACCTTAGTAAATACTGCCTATCTCATGACTATATCAGAATGCAACACAGTGGAAAGCACTTCATTTTGTGCTTAACTGATCTTATTAGCAAGGTGCAACTTCAAAATGTTATCAGATACTTGTCCTCATAAAGCGATCACTGGGTGTTACAGCAAAGTGTGGTGAAGAAATCAGATGGTGCCTGGCTATCAGAAAGAAATGTTTGTGGTCTTAAACACTTACAACAAAGTAGCCACCTAAGTGAGGTGTCAGCTAAGTCCACTGAAAAGAAGCACACCAGCCTGTGTGATCCAAGGTCTGTAAATAATCAAATCCAAATCTGGAGTAGGGAACTACATTACCGCTTCAATTCTGAGCACCTAGTTTTCAGAAGGCTAAGGGTGACAGCAAAAGCCCAAATCCATTTGCAGTGTCTCCACATGGATTAAGTCGCTGGTGAAGCCCCTCTGACTGTTGACCAGGGATGCCAATAGCCTTACTATCACACAGAGGGCATTGGAAAATGAACTAATGCTGATGTAGTAAAGTAAATCTAGCCCTTTATCACTTGATCTCCTTTTGAGCCATTTTAATTTTGTTCTGGTTGTCATTATTTTCTGCTTTCTTTTGGATTGAAGTTTTTCTGCATTTTATTTTGTTATTGTTGTGAGGGTGTAGTGTATGTTTTTTTTTTTTAATGAAATCCAGAATAGGTAAATCTAGAGACGGTAACTGGACTAATAGTTTCTTAGGGTTATGACAGGAGCAGCTGGGGGTAAGTGGGAAGCTAATACTAACAAGTACAAGAAAGAAGAAACATTCTAAAATTGATTGTGGTGATGACATACTGCACAACTTTTTAAAATATGTTTAAGCCATAGAATTGCATGAGATAAGAATTATATCTCAATAAAACGGTTTTAAAACCTCACGGCAGTTACATAATATGTCAATTGATGAAGGGGTGGAGTCTAGCCTGTCATTCAGGTCACAGCCAATGAGGTGTCTGTGTGGGAATGTCCTTCTCCAAAAGATTCTGGGAACTCATGTCTTCTCCCGGGAGATGGGCCACACACTTGCTTCAAGACATTCCTGATAACAAGCCTGATGGACCCAGAGCCCTAGAACTGGAAGAACCATGTGGAGAACCACGCCAGAACTGAGATGTTTCCACTGTCACTGGATCCACAAGACTTTCCACCCACTAGCCTGTGATCTTCCTGCATTCAGCATCATTGCCTGTGTTGCATCAGTCTGATGAGGAATTATAGACCGGTGTTGGACGAATGGGCTAATATTAGACTTATGGACTTGACTTGATCTGGGCTGGGACTTTTTTTGATATTCAATTACTCTTTATATAAAGTGTTTTTATACACATGAGTGTCTATGAATGTGTTTCTCTAGTCAGCCCAGACTAACACAAACCTTTAAAGAAATATTATGAGTATTATGAAATAAATATTCTAATATGTCATCAGAGATCACTATATAACCTAATATCAAAGGTTTCCAAACTGCAGCATGTATCAAAATCATCATCTGGACAACATAGATCGCTAATCTATTTCCTAGAGCGTCTGATTCACTATGCTGAATGTGGAGCCTGAGCACATTCATTTCTACCAAGTTCCCAAGTGATAGTGATGCTATGGGACCAGAGACCACACTTTCAGAATCACTGTTTACCTCAAAAGATTAGTATAAGGAATTGAGTATCTGAAACAGTTTACTCCAGTCTAGCATGTGGTAGACATTCAGTGAGTATATGATAGCTGTTGTTAGCATTACTAAATACTTGTGGTCCACTCTTTTGGTCTCCTGTGAGTTCATGTATTTTCCCTACTAGACATTCATGCTCTCAGCACTGATCTTGAAACTGAAAACCAACAAATAAATAATTGATGAAAGAAAAAGCTTTCTGGATGCTGGTAACCAACTTAGGAGGAAACACTATTAAATAGTACTGTCAGTAACCACTCAGGAATAGTAAAGAATGATTGAGTAAGCATGCATGCGTCATCACCCGCATCAATAGGAAGGTCCAAGGTGAATCAAACAGTGTGCTCCTCAGGCAGGAGAAAATCAGATTAAAATAAACATCAAGGGCAGTGGTTTAAAATCTGATAACACCACATAAGGAACTCCTACGACTTTATATGTGCTGGCTTTTCATGAGTCTTCCCAATTCCTCACCCAAGACAGCCAGGTATGAGGTATAAGGCGATACATTTATTCTGCAGGCCACAATGGAAATTGAGTCTTATGGCACATCAGCTTAACTTAAGGAACTTAGTTTAGTCATTTAGAAGTCAAATGTCCCTTCTTTTATCAGTTTTGTATCTGTCTTGCCCACTGGTTTTGAGGACCTTTAAAAGTAGAGACTAACAGAATTGTATGATATGTGAATTATATGCCAGTAAAATTGTTGGGGGGACAGAGAATGAAAGATAAATGTCACTATTTCAAAAAAAATTTTTAAGTGGACTCTAATTTCATCTTTCCATTCCTAGGCTCTACCATAGAATCTGGTATATAATAAACATTTACTGAATTAAAGCATGCTTCTCCATAACCTATTGTGTAGAGAACAAATTTGATGTTATCAGTATAGCATTAAGAGTTAAAATGTAAATAACAAAGAGGCACTCAAATTAAGCATTATATAACTGCTCATTTTCATTAAAGCGCTGTAATTACATTCAATCAAGAATGAATCTGATAGTGAAGACAATAGCTGGAATCTGAACAAGCAAGTCATTGAGAAGTTAATAATCCAAATTATACCAAATTCATTAATATACACTTTAAAAGAATTTCAGCAAGGAAGTTGTGTCATCTGAATATCCAAGGTTGTAAATAAGCCTTCCTCCAATCCTGACGCCGCATTCTTCATATAGTACAAGTTCTCTGGTTATCTGCTCAGCATTCAGATTGAATAAGCATAGCAAGAGGATACATCCCTTACTCACGCCTCTCCGGATCTTCAGCCATTCAGTAGCCCCTTGGTCCGTTCATACAACTGCCCCTTGATCCTTGTGCAGGATCCACATGAGCCCAATTGACCATTTTGGAATTCCCATTCCTCTCAAAGCTATCCAGTTTTTATAGTCCACACAGTCAAATGGCTTTGCATGGTCCATGAAACACAAGTAAATGTATTTCTGTATTTTCAGCCAATATCCATCTGACGAAAGGAGTGCAGCCTTCAGTATGGATTACAACTCAATATAAAGACCTAAATCCTCACAACTGCACCCATAGGTCCATAATTAACAGAGAAAAGACTGAAGTTCTCGAGGATTCCATCTTGCTTGGATCCACAAGCAATGCTCGTGGAAGCAGCAGTCAAGAGAACAAACTGCATTGTATTAGGCACATCAGCTACACAGTGTTTAAACTATTGAAAATCAAAGAGGCTACTTTGGGGACTAAGATGTACCTGACCCAAGAGTATTTTCAGTTGCCTCATATGCATGTGAAAATTGGACGTTGATAAAGGAAATCTGAAAAATGATGCATTTGAAGTATGGTGCTGGTGAAGCATATTGTAAGTAGCATGGACTGTCCAAAGACAAACAGATCTGTCTTGGAAGGAGTGTAGTCAGAATGCTCCCTAGAGGCAAGGATGGCGGTGTCTGGTTTTATTGTGCATAGGGCCAGTCTGGGGCGGAACTGACCTGAAGGCACCTCAGCATAATCTGTGAATGTGGCCTTGTTTGGAAATAGAAGTTTTCTTTTGGTATCAGTTATGGCAAACAATGTCATATATGAGTAAGGTCAGTCCTTCTAAGGTGATTTTTATGCAAAGAAAGAACACAGGGAGGAAGATCCACATACAAGCCAAAGAACTCCAATCAAAAACTGAATGGGGCAAGGACACTCTCCTGCTAGTATTAGCAGAACAATTCTGCTGGATCTCCTGAATTCTATCTTCTAGCCTTCTGAATTGGGACAACACAATGTCTTAAAAGCCACCCACGTTGTATGAGCCCCTAATAAAATGTAAAAAAAGAAAGAAAGAAAATGATTAGGGAAAAGAATGTACAGATGTGCTTTATATAATTGATGTATGTATATGTATGGATTGTGATAAGAGTTGTATGAGCCCCTAATAAAATGTTTTTTTTTAAAGCCACCCACATTGTGGTGTTTTGTTATAGCAGCCCTGGGAAACTAAAACAAATACAAAACCTTAAGTACATACTTTTGGAATTAAGGGAATTCTCAACTAAGAAACTTTGTTAAAAATAATTTTTTTGGAGAAATTACCAAAACCCAAATGAAGGCTTAACATGATAGTGGGACATGAGGAAAGTAAAAGGAAATAGAGGAAAGAACTAGGAAACAAAGGGTATTTATTGAGGTATAAATACAAGCATGTACATATGTAAATATATTTACATAGGATGGTGGGGAAATAGATTTACATGCATGTATTTATAGCTTTAGTATTAAGGCAGCAGATGGACATTGGACCTCCACTCAAGTACTTACTCAATGCAAGAATATTTTGTTCTATTAAATTAGCATTCCATGATGCTCACCTTCCTAACACGATCACTAAAGACAAATGTATGCATAAGCAAATGTGGTGAAGAAAGTTGATGGTGCTCAGCTATCAAAAGATATAACGTCAGGGGTCTTAAAGGCTTGCAGGTAAACAAGAAACCATCTAGCTCAAAAGCATCAAAGCCCACATGGAAGAAGCACACCAGCGTGTGTGATCACAATGTGTATAAGGGACCAGGCATCAGGCCTCAAAAACAAAAAATCATATCAGTGGGTGCCCACCTTCCTGATAGGATCACTGAAGACAAATGTGTGCATAAGCAAATGCAGTGAAGAAAGCTGATGGTGCCCAGCTATCAAAAGATATAGCATCTGAGGTCTTAAAGGATTGAAGGTAAACAAGCAACCATCTAGCTCAGAAGCAACAAAGCCCACAAGGAAAAAGCACACCAGCCTGTGTGACCATGAGGTGTCGAAGTGAACAGGTATCAGGCATCAAAGAGCAAAAAATCATATCATTGTAAATGTGGGTCATTAAGATTCTTCTTGTTTAAAAAACAACATATATATATGAAAAGCAAACTCACTGCTGAGATGATTCCAACACATAGTGACCCTACATAACAAGCTGGAATTGTCCCTCTGGAGTTGCAAGAATGTTATTCTTTATTAGAATAGAAAATGTCCTTTCTCCCTTGAAGCTGCTGGTTTGTTTCAAACTGTTGAACTTGCAGTTAGCAGCCTAACACGTATCCACTACACCACCATGGCTGCACACACACACACACACACACACACACACACACAAGTCTGCAAAGGTCAGAACTCTGTAAAAAGAGGGAAATCTCTTATTTGCACTAAAATAAGTGAAGATCGTCCCTGCTAAAGACAGAACACTTTCAAGACCTACAGAAGAAAGCAATCCACATGAGTTCAGGTTCTCACTCCAATGGGTTTGTTTGTCAAAGAAAAATCATCATTCAGTCAACTAATATTATTATTTTCTTAAGTGCCAGAAATTATCCTTTGTGTGTATATGTGACATGTACTGAGAGTATATTTTTTGTTTTCTGTTGAAACACTGAAAATCACTGATTATTAGAATTGTAGTAATACTAGATTAACCATTTCATTTTACAAAAAACAACATGCGGTATAGAGGTGAGGTACCTCTTTGTTTTAGTCCAGGTTGACTACAGAAACAAATCCAGAGACATTCCTGAGTGAAAGAGAGCTTTATATAAAAGAACAATTGTATACTGAGAAAATATCCCAGTCCAGGCAAGATCAAGTCCATAAGTTAGATGTTAGCCCATATGTCCGATACCAGTCTATAAATTCCTCTTCAGACTCAGGCAACACATGCAAGGATGCCAAATGAAGGATGATCACAGGCCATGGGTGGAAAGTCTTGTGGATCCAGTGGTGGTAGAAGCAACTCAGTGCTGGTTTGGGTCCCCACGTGACTCCTCCAGCTCCAGGTCTCTGGCTCCATCAGCATGGCTCCACGTGACTACAAATACATGTAGCAGAGAGTGTACCTAGCCTCCATTGAGCAATTTATGTCCTTCTTGCCTCCTAATGAGGTCATCAAATTGCAACCTGATTGACAGACTAGACTCCACCCCTTTGCAAGTTGACAGATTATATAACTGCCACACTCTTCTAAGACTACAATTTGATGGAAGAAACACACCAGCCTGTGTGACCACAAGCTGTCAAAGGGATCAGTCAGGTATCATATCATAGAAAATGTGGGTGAGTCCAGAATGGAGACTCAAAGCACATCGGTAGCCAACCGGACACCCGCTTACTGAAGGGTCGTGGGGAAGAGATAAGCCAGTCAGGGTACAGGGTAGCAACAATGAAACATATAAATTTCCTCTAGTTCTTAAATGCTTCCTCCCCCCCACTATCATGATCCCAATTCTACCTTACAAATCTGGCTAGACCACAGGATGTACATTGGTACAGATAGCAACTGGAAACACAGGGAATCCAGGACAGATGACTCCTTGAGGACCAGTGGTGAGAGTGGCGATGCCTGGAGGGTGGAGGGAATGTGGGGTATAAAGGGGGAACTGATTACAAGAATCTATGTACAGCCTCCTCCCTGGGGGATGGACAGCAGAGAAGAGAGCAGGGGGAGACATCAGACATATGACAAAATAACAATAATTTATGAATTATGAAGGGTTCCTGAGGGAGGGGGGAGAGGGGGAGGGAGGAGGAAAATGAGCAGCCAATATTAAGGGCTCAAGTAGAAGGCAAATGTTTTGAGAATGATGATGGCAACAAATGTACATATGTGCTTGACACAATGGATGGATGTATGGGGGAATGATTTTTTTTAAAGACTACAATTTTTTATAGAGGATAAGAGACCCCAAAGCTAAATATATTTTGTAACAATCCCTTTATTTCATAAGTCTTAAACAGGACAAAGACAAAAATAAATTATCTCGTAAGGGAAGCCATAATGATATACAAAGGAGTCAAAGGTGCATCGATACTTAAATAGGGCATGTGAAGAAAAACAATTCACTGCAGTGGCAGGCAGGAAGAGAGAAGAGGGGAAGGGATCATGATTGAGACACATACACTATTGCAGATTAGAACCATTTCCAGGATTGGTTCTGAAGCTTTCTGGCCATCTTCATCAGGGCATAATTCAAAACCATGCATCCACAGTCCCCAAAATTCCATCAAAAGCAAACCCAGGTAAGATCCTGACTCAGAGACTGCCCCTCCCTGGGCTGCTTAGGGGAGTTAACAGTGATCTGCTTTAAAAAACCCTCTGCCTAAGAGCAAAACTTTCACACTGCAAGTCAATGGTCAGAAAGAACTCAATGGAGGCCCAATCGATGTGGAGGCTCAGAATGGTTCATCCCTACTGTCCACCCCAGCTTTCGGCAAACCTCGCTCAGAATGTAAGCTCTAATTCAAATTCAAGTCCAGGGTTTGACTCTTGCTTCGCATCCACCTCAGTAAAGTTTTAGGTAAAGACTTCAAATAGAATATAAATGTTTAGAAAATGATGACAACATATGTACAAAAATGCTTGATACAATTGATGGATGGAATGTTGTAAGAGCCCCCAATAAAATGATTTTTTTTAAAACTCCACCTGCACTTAAATCATGGACTGGTTTTCAAGGTCATAATTCAAATCTCCAGACACGAATAGTTTAGGTAAAGATAACAAATAGCACTCAAAGTAAGAACCTCATTTAAATATATTAGAGCATGAACTTTAGAGAATATTGAATGAAAATGTAATTACTGAAGAGAATTATAATCACACTGTTGCTGCCATTTAGAATTAACTAAGTTATAGAAACTTTAAAAGCTTATTTTAAAATAATAGGAACATCGGATAGGGCAGGATGTGACAAAATAATAACTTATAAATTATCAAGGGCTCATGAGGGAGGGGGGAGCAGGGAGAGAGGGGAAAAAAGAGGACCTGATGTCAAGGGTTTAAGTGGAGAGCAAATGCTTTGAAAATGATGAGGGCAACGAATGTACAAACGTGCTTTACACAATTGATGTATGTATGGATTGTGATAAAAGTTGTATGATCCCCTAATAAAACGTTTAAAAAATAATAGGAATATTAGTAACCAGGCCCCTCTCTAGTTATTAAATATCTCTATTTTCATAAGACTGTGATTGGATTATATTGCTACAAATTTTAATAAACATTAGCAGTCTAAAACTCCAAGCCATACCTATTGACCTAGACCAGTGTTTCATGAAGTGGTCTATTCTGCCCCTGTGGGGAGCATGCTGGAATGATACAGGAAGCTAGAAAAGCAGATACCTACACTTTATTCTGTATTGAGGGCTATAATACAAACGTTTTTAATTGTCAGGGAGACACTGAGTAATTTTTTATGAAAAGGGAGCTGTATGCCAAATGAGTTTGGAAACCTATGACCTAGACCAGGGTTCAGCAAACTTCTGAGTTGGAGGGTCAATCGTGTCCCTCACTACAATTTTTAAAGTATTTGAGAGCTGAAACCCAAATGAAGGCTGAACGTGACAGTGGGACAAGAGGAAAGTCAAAGGAAACAGAGGCAAGCACTAGGAAGCAGAGGGCATTATACAAGATTCTATATATGTAAATATATTTATATGTGATGATGGAGAAATAGATCTATGTGCATATAATTTATAAGTCTAGTATTAAGGTAGCAGGTGGACATTGGGCCTCTACTCAAATTCTCCCTCAATGCAAGAACACTTTGTTCAATTAAACTGGCATTCCATGTTACTCACCTTCCCAACACAATCGCTGAAGATAAAACGGGTGCATAAGATGAAGAAAGCTGATGGTGCCCACCTGTCAAAAGATAATACACATCAGACAGTGTAATATATGACAAAATAATAATAATATATGAGTGATGAAGAGTTCATGAGGTGGGGGGAGTGGGAAGGGAGGGGGGAAATTAGCAGCAGATATTAAGGGCTCAAGTAGAAGGCAAATGTTTTGAGAATGATGATGGCAACAATTGTACATATGTTTTTGACACAATGGATATATGTATGGATTGTGATAAGAATTGTACGAGCCCCCAATAAAATGATTAAAAAAATAAAAATATAATAGCTGCCAGGGGCTTAAGTGGAAAGCAAATGTTTTGAGGATGAGGGCAATGAATGTACAAATATGCTTTACAGAATTGATGTATATATGGATTGTGATAAGAGTTGTATGAGCCCCTAATAAAATACTGAGGAAAAAAAAAAGAAAACATTTCCAGCCAAACATAAAAAACCCTCTGACTGAAGTGGTAGAGGCCACAGGGCCTAGATGCACCAGAGACTGTGGAAAGGAGACTCAGAGAGGCATTGCTGAGACTACAGCCTACATTCTCCTCATCTGGCCGAAGACTATGGAACTGTGAGACAGAGGAACAGGTGGTCTGGCTTTCTGGTGCATAAAGACAGAAGCCAGGGAACCAGGTAGCTGAGAGAGTGAGGATCAAGTGATGGGAAACATGGCTTCTGACTGAGGAAGTGTTGCTGTGGACCAATGACTGTATTCATACTGTTAGCTGTCCTGACTTGTGGTTACATATTAACCTCCCTAATAAACCCCTAATTGTGAGCTATAAAAAAAAGATAATAGCATCTAGGGTCTTACAGGCTTGAAGATAAACAAGCAGCCATCTAGCTTAGAAGCAACAAGCCCACATGGAAGAAGCACACCAGTCTGTGTAATCAAGAGGTGTCGATGGATCAGGTATCAGGCATCAAAGGAAAAAAATCATATCATTGTGAATGAGGGGGAGTACAGAGTGGAGATCCAACGCCCAGCTATAGGCAAGTGGACATCCTCTTACAGAAGGGTCACAGGGAGGAGACGAGCCAGACAGGGTGAAGTATAGCACCGATGAAACATACAACTTTCCTCTGGTTCTTTAATGCTTCCTGCCTGCCACCGCCCCTCCCCCCACTATCATGATCCCAACTCTACATTCCAAATACAGCTGGACCAGAGCATTTACACTGGTACTGATAAGAACTGGAAACACAGGGAATCCAGGACAGATAAACCCCTCAGGACCAATAAAGAGAGTAGTGATACCAGGAGGGTAAGGTGAAGGTAGGGGGAGAAAGGAGGAACCAATCATGATGATCTATATATAACCCCCTTCCTGGGGGACAGACAACAGAAAAGGGAGACATCGGATAGTATAAGACATGAAAAAGAATAATTTATAAATTATCAAGGGTTTGGGAGGCAGGGAGGGGGGAGGGGGGAAAATATGAGGAGGTGATGCCAAGGGCTCAAGTAGAAAGAAAATGTGAGAATGATGATGGCAACAAATGTACAAATGTGCTTGCCACATGGATGTATATGTGGATTGTGCTAAGAGTTATATGAGCCCCCAATAAAATGATTTAAAAATATATACATATATATTTACAAATAAAATCACTGTTATCTGAATAATCTTTCAAATTTTTTCAGTTTAACTTCAGAGTCACATGTACATACCGAAAGAGCTGCATAACTCAAAAGCTGCCATTCACCAACCCTGCTCTACACACAGAAAGGGCATAAACACGAGGATCAGAAATGTGTGGCTTGAACACTCAACTCCTTTGCCATGAGACCAGAACTAGATGATCTCTGATTATCATTACTAAACATTTTAATCAAAGATTTCCTAAGAGTCCTGATCAAAAGCAGCAGAGAAAGACAGAACAAAATTTCAACAACTCAGGATCATATTCACAAACTTTTTAGAAAGAAATTACTCAGCCCTCTCCTGGCATTTGCTTTTGTAAAATCCCTCATAGTCCAGGATAAAGTGTAGTTATCTGCTTTTGTGGCCCCTGTGGAACTTCCAACACCCCACAGAGGGCAGTAATGTTCACCTTGAGAAACACTGCTCTAGACTTTCTGGAGCCTTGCAACGATTGCCAAGGCAATCTCTATACCTTAAACAAACCCCAAAAAACCCCTAAAGTCATCTTAAAATTAAACAATAGCTTAATAAAAATGTCAAAAATAAGGAAGATCTGGTAGATTTGATTATGTTGTTGGCAAAGAATATTGAAAACATCTGGCAATCTATTTTTTTAATCACTCTATTGGGGGCTCGTACAGCTCTTATCACAATCCATACATACATCCAGTGTGCCAAGCACATTTGTACATGTTGCCATCATTTTCAAAACATTTTCCTTCTACCTGAACATTTAGTATCAGCTCATTCTCCTCCTCCCCCACCCTCCCTCACTCATGAACCTTGATAATTTCTAAAACAATTTTTGTCATGTCTTACAGGGATCGCTGTTGCCCTTCACCAATTTTTCTGTTGTCTGTCCCCATGGGAGGGTATATAGGTAGATCATTGTGATCAGTTCCCCCCTTACCCCCCCATATCTTCCCCTTACCCTCCTAGCATTGCTACTCTAATTATTGGTCCAGAGTGGTTTATCTGTCCAGGATTCCCTGTTTCAAGCTAGCTCTTGTCTGTGCCAGTATACATGCTCTGGTCTAGCCAGCTTTATAAGGCAAAATTGGGGTCATGATAGTGGGGGCGGGGAAGAAGCAGTAAAGAGTTAGAGGAAAGTTGTAAGTTTCATCAGTGCTATAGTGCACCGACTGGCTTGTCTCCTCCTTGTGACCCTTCTGTAAGGGGGATGTCCAATTGCCTACAGATAGGCTTTGGATCTCCACTCTACACTTTCCCTCATTCAAATTGATGATTTTGCTCTGGGTCTTTGATGCCTGATACCTTTCACACCTAGTGGTCACACATGCTGGTGTGCTTCTTCCATGTGGGCTTTGTTGCATCTCATCTTGACGGACGTTTGTTTTATCTTCAAGCCTGTAAGACCTCAGATGCTATTATCTGTTGATAGCCGAGCACCATCAGCTTTCTTCACATTTGCTTATGCACCCACTTTGTCTTCAGCAATCACATTGGGAAGGTAAGCATCACAGAATGCCGGAACAGCGTTATTGGAACAGCGTTCTTGCATTGAGGGAGCACTTGAGTAGAGGCCCAACGTCCATTTGCTACTTCAATACTTAACATATAAATAATAATGTACATAGATCTATTTCTCTATCACTATCTATTTATATATATACATGCCTGTATTGAGACCTCTATAAATGTCCTTTGCCTCCTAGTTCTTTCCTCTATTTCCTTTTACTTTCCTCTTGGCCCACTATCATGTTCAACCTTCATTTGGGTTTCAGTAATTCCTCTGAGGTACATTGCCCTTGATCAAGCCCCACTAGGCATCCTATGCCCTCCTTGCCATTGATTTTTAGATCACTTGTTCCCTTGTCCCTGGGTTCACAACTCCCTTCCTTTCCCCTGCCTCCCCCTCTTCCTGTGTCCCCTCTGGAACCGTCAGTCCTGTTGATTTTGCCTCTGAATTGTTTATACCACATATCTTATCTAGATAGACATACAGAGACAATAATAAGCACAAAAACAAGAAGGGAGCAAAAAACAAAATGAAAAAAGAAAAGCCTTTTAAAAAATTATTTTATTAGGGGCTCATACAACTCATCACAATCCATACATACATCAATTGTGTAAAGCACATTTGTACATTCATTGCTCTCATCATTCTCAAAACATTTGCTCTCCACTTAAGGCCCTGCCATCAGCTCATTTTTCCCCTCCTTCCTGGTTCCCCCCTCCCTCATGAATCCTAGATAATTTATAAATTATTTTGTCATACTGTCTAACATCTCCCTTCACCAAGAAAAGCCTATTTTGTTGACCTTTAGGAGTATTTCATGTTGAGTCTGATAGGATGCCACGCCCTGCCCCAAAGTCTAGTTTTTATATTCCCAGGGGACTTCATTGTTTTGCTCCCTTTGCTGCTCTGTTGCACGCCCTTAGTGTTTAACTCTGGTGTGATGGGGTCAGATCAGACACAATTTGACATCCCTTCACACAGGGGTCACAGGGAAGAGATGAGCCAGTCAGGGTGCAGTATAGCACCAATGAAACATACAACTTTCCTCTAGTTCTTTGGTGCTTCTTTTAGCTCACTATCATGACCTCAATTCTAATCAGATTAAACCAGAGCATGCACTCTGCTACTGATAAGAGTCCAAAACAGAGAATCCAGGATAGATAAACCCCTCAGGGCCAACAAAGAGAATAGGGATACCAGGGTTAGGGGAGGGTGGGGGGAGAAAGGGGGGACAAATAAAGGAAAAGTGGGTGAGGGACAATGGAGGATGATTGAAGATAGGAAGAAAGCTATAACTTATCAAGGGTTTGTGAGATAGGGTGGGTGGCAGACAGTAGGGGAAGAAATGGGGGGCGGATATCAGGGACTCAAGTGGGGTGAATGTCTTAAAAATGCTGGCAGCATATGTGCAAATGTGCTTGACACACAATATGGAGTGTGATAAGAGATGTAAGAGCCCCCAATAAAAATATTTTTAAAAGATTGGGTCTGAAATATATTAATATGGGTGATTTAACTAAAGAGCAGTTATATGATGGCTATGAAGAACGTGGTTGCCCCATTTTAGATTAAGATAGTTGATTAGTTAGAAAAAGAAATGAAATTATTGATTACTAAGGTTGTGTTTTCTCCACGAATGCTGATCTCATAGTTTTTGTGCTGAGAACAGGGGTTATAATGAGAAGAAACTACAATGCTCAGTGTGAAATTTTTCAAGTTATTATTAAGCCATGACATCCTACAAGGAAAACAGTACATCAGCTATCTACCAGCAAACCAGAAGATGTACAGAATACGAACCAGATGTTAAAATCGATTGAACAATGGATAAAAAGATCATAGGTCTTGACTTTCAAGACTGGGCACAAAATCGTCATTCTTAGACTTCTTTCTGTCCATCATAGAAACTATCCAAGTAACACTTTCATATTAAAATTATGGAAGGTATCAAAGGTTTATGCCTGGGCTCTTTTTTCTCCATGAGAAAGCAAAGCAATTTGAAATATAATGAATGCAGCATTGTTTAGGATTGAGTTAAGACTCATTGATGCCTCTACTGTTAAAGGATAAATAAACCTAAGTGGGTGAATAAGTGGTAAACTACAAAATAGAACTCATGACCAAAAAAAAGCTCTTTAAAGTGTTAAAAAATAAAGATGGTCACTTTGAGGACTCCCATAGTATTTTCAATCACACCTGGAAAAGCAGCCTGATTAAGTCTAGAAATTGACACCTTTCAAATACATTTTTTGTTTAGAGCATAAAAGGCAGGGGCTTTCAAAGGTTCATGGAAAAATGAAACCCCCCTCATATATCACACTGCCAAAAGAACTAGTCTGTCTTGGAAGTAGAGCCAGAATGCTCCTTCAAAGAATGGCTTCCTTAGGCTGCCATTTACAATGGTAGGCAATTTGAGACCAAACAGCTGCAAGAGATGGGCATTCTACTCCTTTCAAGTTTCAGAACCCCACAGGGGGTCAGAGTCAGCATTAACAGGATGGCAGTGAGTTAGTTTAGGTTGTTTTATTACAAGATGCCCTTGGAAGAAATGATGCTTGCCAAAGAAAAGCCCCTCAAGGTAATGGACAGCATGGATGTAACCATGGGCTCAAACAGGTAGTTTCATTGTTGAACCTGTACTTTTCTGTGTCTCTCACCACTAGGCAGAGGGACAAGAAATGGCTTCTTTGCAGGGTATTGAGTCTTTGTGCTTTTATAATATGAACCCACTTCCCAAAGAATCCCCAAGTCACTTGTGAGTTCTGGCCTGCAAACAAAAATCTCACTGCCAGGCTATCAAAAGATCGTGTCTGGGGTCTTAAAGGCTTGAAGGTAAACAAATGGCCATCTAGCTCAGAAGCAACAAAGCCCACATGGAAGCACACCAGTCTGTGACCACAAGGTATGGAAAGGATCAGGTATCAGGCATCAAAGAACAAAGAAATCTATCATTGTAAATGAGGGGGAGTACAGATTGAGGACACAAATCCCATCTGTAGGTAACTGGACATCCCCTTACAGAAGGGTCATGGGGAGATGAGCCAGTCAGGGTACAGTGTAGCAACAATGAAAAATACAACTTTCCTCTAATTCTTAAATGTTTCTTCCCATCATGATCCCAATTCTACCTTACAAATCTGGCTAGACCAGAGGATGTACACTGGTACAGGTAGGAACTGGAAACAGGGCATTCAGGACAGATGATCCCCCTTCAGGACGAGTAGTGAGTGGAGATACCAGGAGGGTGGAGGGAAGGTGCAGTAGAAAGGGGGAACCGATTACAAGGATCTACATATAACCTCCTCCCTGGGGGACAGACAACAGAAAAGTCGTGAAGGGAGGCATCAGACAGCGCAAGATATGATAAAATAATTTATCAATTATCAAGGGTTCAAGAGGGAGGGGGAAAATGAGCTGATGCCAGGGGCTTAGGTGGAGAGCAAATGTTTTGAGAATGATGAGGGCAATGTATACAAATGTGCTTTACACAATTGATTAATGGATTGTGATAAGAGTTGTATGAGCCCCTAATAAAATTTTATACTAAAGCTCACTGCCACAAGTCAATTGCAACTCAGTGCCCTTTTTAAGACAGGGTAGAACTACTCCTCTGGGTCTCCAAGACTAACTCTTTATGGAATAGAAAGCTTGTCTTTTTCACAGCAGCTAGTGGTTTCAAACTGCTGACCTGCAATTAGCAGCCCAGTGCTCAAGTAACCTCTACACCACCAGGCTTCCTAGACTACCTAAACTAAAAAGCTCAGTTGGTACCCTCATAAAGACCCTATGGAACAGGGCAGAAATGCCTCTTTGGCTTTCCGAAATTAACTCTTCAAAGGAGTATACCATGTCAAAGGTAGAAAACTTACTAATTAAAAAAAAATAACAGCAATTCCCATATAGCAAGTCCTGGCTCAATTCCGACATGGCAAGTTCCGGCTCTCAGGATTCATTGTACATAATTTTTTATTACCCTTATGCCTCAAATGTTTCTAGTCATTTTATTGGGGGCTCATACAACTCTTCACAATCCATACATACATCAATTGTGTTGTCCATCCCCCAGGAAGGTTATGTGGATCCTTGCAATCGATTCCACCTTTCCACCCCACCTTCCCGGTATCACCATGCCTCTTGCATTGAAGACCTAGTATGCATTTAAACTTAACTATAGAACAATAAAACTGAGTTTACTCGAGAAAATTATTTCTATAAGCTAGTTTACTACACTATTCTTGGCCTAGAGAAGTAGTTCTCAACCTTCCTAATGCTGTGACCCTCCAACCATAAAATTATTTGTTACTTCACAACGGTAATTTTGGTATTATGAATCATAATGTAAATGATATGCAGATTTTCAGTTACAAATTGAACATAAGGCACAGTGATTAATCACAAAAACAATATGTAATGATGTTTTGTGAAATTTTTCCAATTACAAATAAATGAAATCTTGTCTTGAAGTATGGTGTAGCATGGGTCAGTCTTCACACCAGGGACTTTATCTGCGTGTGGGCGGACCCGCCTGGAGATAGAGGACCGGTGGTCTCAGTTCCTATGATCACCGGAAATGTTTTCTAATCGTCTTAGGCAACCCCTGTGAAAGGCTCATTTGACCCCCTAAACGGGTCACACACAATCCACAGGTTGAAGAACTGCTGGCCTAGAGCCTTGGTGGTGCTGTGTTACCACCACCCACAAGGCCAGAAGTTCAGTGGAAAAACGGCAATTTGCTCCCAGAACTTTAGTGTTGGAAAACCTATGGGGAAACAATTCTGCTCTGTAAGGTCAAAGCTAAGTTTTGGTATTATCGGCCCGTTTGGGGGACTTGTGAAATCTGCCCTTTCTTCAAATGTTAAGTCATTTTATTGGGGGCTCATACAACTCTTATCATAATCCATACATACATCCATTGTGTCAAGCACATTTGTTGCCCTCATCGTTTTCAAGGTAAACTATTTTTATGTATGGCTTCCCGAGAAACTCTCTTCCTAAGCGAATGCGCTGTGCTGGAAGCTGGGAGGGAGATGTAAGATGGTCTACTAGGGAAGGAAAGCCCTGTCCTGCAGATCCTTCAAAGTGTGCACAAATTCACTACAATGCAAAAGAAAATCTACTAAGCATAACGTGGTTTGAATCATTCTTGGAACCTTGCATGTTTCAGTCCATGAATTAAGCCATTCCTCCCGAGCAAATCTTTCTCTATATATATTCTGCCCAAGAGAATACCTGCATTTTTAAAGTTCAACACGGTTTAAAGTCCAAGGTTTACATTTTATCACTGGATACAAGTGCATCCTTACATGCCCCCCCAATATGCTCTGGCACCAACTACAAAAACTCTATGTTCAAAGCCTTCTGCTTTAAAGTCTTCTTTCTGTTTAACATCTTGTACCTTTTGGTTTTTCTAAGCTGTTAGTAGACAGCTAAGTCCATCCATCTCTGGAATTCCAAAAAAACATTCTTAACACATTATATTGCGAATATTTTATTCTGTCATCTTTGTTTACAATTGAAACTCTGGGAATTCAAAATTAACATCCTTGCCCGTAAGCTTCTTATAAACTCCAGAAAAGGTTTCAACCTACAAGGAAAGAAAAGAACATCAACAAAACTTAAACATGCTTCCACGAGACTGCCCTGTATGGTTTTCTCCTCAGCAACTAGATAGTGCGAAGATGAGGAATACATGGGACAAGGCCCTCAGCAGTGCAAGAACCAGGCCCAAGTCTGATCTCCAATGTCGGGGGACAGGATTATATCTCATTATACTAGTATGCGATGCTCCTTCCCAGCCACACGACGAGGTCAGGCTGAGTAAATCCCCAGCTCACATTGTTTGTTTCTCACAAGTGGCATATGCCCCTAAATATTGCCTTCCTATACCCAGGCGCAAAATTTTCAAGTCAGACTATGGAACTGTTTTTGTTTTACTTCCATTTTTCTTACTTTCAAGATACAGGAAATTGCAACTCTAGGACAACATCCCCTAACTGTATGTGGGTCCCTGATGATTCTTGTAGGTCCCTGTCCCCACCCTATATATGCTGCCGTGTTTAATCTAGAGGTAGATTTTAAGATTTATGAAGGCAGCTCATACACACTAACATCTGATTGTTTAAAATATTCCCAATTTAAATAAATAAATATTCCCAATCCAAAGCGTGATACACAACCCAAATGAGGGAAGGTCAAGGCATGCATGTAAACAGACTAGCCAGGCAGTAATAATTACTGGTTCTGGGTGGTACACAGAAACATGTAATGCAACCTTCTATTTATTTAGAGTCCATCTAATGGAAAATCAATTTGCTCAGTAAACATTCACTCCAATAAAAAAATAAGAGCAAATTTAAAAATTGAGTTAGTTACCTTGTGTTCTACATTGTTCTGCTGCGCTTTGTCCAAATGAACCTTTATAAGCCTGCTGCCATCCAGCTTTACCCGGATTCTCTTGCCCACAATTTCACTTGGGAAGACCAAGTCTTCAAGGATGGCATCGTGCACAGCTGTCAGAGTGCGGCTTAAAGGAAATATTTACAAATTTACACAATTAGCAACACCTGCCCTTTGACACCCCCCACCCCCGGGATCTCTTTAATTCAAAAATTCCATTAATATCAACTTTTAAAGAGTAGTTGCATATAACATATAACACCAACACCCAATTTAAAAAGGGTTGAAGCAGTTTAAGACACATGAGACTAAAAGCGGTTACCTTTAGAGAACATTAATGAGGACTTTCCTATCTATTTTCACAAAGAGCCTCTAGTCTTCCTAAAACACTAATGTGATCATGATTTCTCCAGTAAACGTCTTCCACGCTTTCTTGTTAGCCCCAATTTGACAAGGTCTGCTTATTCTCTAATATCAAACTGGGGCAACATCCCACCCTCAGAGGCGGTGGTCTACCCCCAACTCTAGGATAGTGGTCCCTCCCCATACAAATGAACCCGGTTATTCCTTTCACAGCACATTCCCCAAAGGGCCTCCAGGAGCTGGACGGACACGGTGGTTGCCAACAATGGGCTCAAGTAGAAGCACAAGTATGAGCACAGCAAAGGACCAGGCCTTACGTTGAGTAAACTGGGTACAGTTCTACTGTTCACAGTTGCTATGATTTGGAATCACTTCACTTGCACCTAATAACATACTCCATTCTTCCATGTAACTTGTGTTTAGGAAGAGTGTTAAGTTTTAGGATATATTTGTGTCTGCCTTTAATGTCAACGAATTCACCCTCAACATTTAATAGTAACTGCCACTGTGTGAACCCATGGAGCAAGCTTTTTGCTAATAATACTCTATCCTTACAGTAACTTCAAACAAACCTGATTTTAGCTTAGTTTTACAAATGGAAGCTTCAACAGAAATCTAAAAGTACCTCACCAGATCGTACAGCTAAGAACAGGCATGACAGGAAACAGGGCGTTTAAGCCCTATACTACACAATATTGTACTGCAGTATTTCCAACCCATCATCATTCATGGAAACTGTCGGTGGAATCTTGTGCACATCAACTCCATAAACTATCTTGCTAACAAATGAGGTTTAGTTAACTTCAAAACTTTGAGATTCTACTACAAACAATATACAATGTCAAGTTGAGCCAAAAAGCAATTCAAATTTCTCGATAAGGCCCTCTGTACCTCTAAGTAACTACCTTGCATTTGTCTAGGTCTTATTTACCTTAGAAAGCCCTGGTGGCATTGTAATTATGGGTTGGGTTGCTAAGCAAAATATCAGCCATTCAAAATCACCAGCCATTCTACAGGAAAGGGCTTTCTACTTCCCCAAACAGTTACACTGGGAACTTTACAGGGGGAGTTCTACCTTCTTTATGGCATTGTAATTATGGGTTGGGTTGCTAAGCAAAATATCAGCCATTCAAAATCACCAGCCATTCTACAGGAAAGGGCTTTCTACTTCCCCAAACAGTTACACTGGGAACTTTACAGGGGGAGTTCTACCTTCTTTATCCTACGGAGTTGTCACTGACTAGATGGCAGTGAATTTGGTTTGGTTTTTGGTTATTTGTCCTACAATAACAAAATACTTATTTGTATATCTGACCTGGAAACACCCACAATACACAATTAACATGTGAGAAACAGTTTAAGAGAAGTCAGTCTAATGACACGTGTCTGCCAAATGGTCTTACAATTCCAGTCACAAAAGCATACTAGAAATACATATCAATTTTGGCATCAAGTTTAAAGTTTCCTTTAAGGAAATCCCATTTCCCAAAGCCCTTAAGTAGCAAAATTAGTTTTGAAGTATCAACTAAATAATTTTATGGGGGGGGGGGGTGTCACCACCACATAAGGAACTGTTCTCAAGGGTTGAGGTATTAGGAAGGTTGAGAATCACTGCCTTAGAACCTTTCAGAAAAACAAAATCGATAGCTCAAAGTCATTGCTCTCCCTGCCCCCAGTCCAGGCTGACTCGTAGTGACACTACAGGGCAGGGTAAAACCAATTCCCCCAAGTCTAGAAAGCCTTTCTCCCTCGGAGTGGCTGGTTCTGAGTTGTTCATCGCGCAGCTAGCTAGCATCCCAGTGCTTAAGTAACCGACCACTACACCACCAGGGTTCCACTAACCATACTACCTCATTACTGCAAACACATTCCTATTCTAACTTCATTTACAACACGAGTGGCACTATGTTTACTGCAGCACTGAACACAATAGCTGTAAATCTAAACCAGTGGTTCTCAACCTGTGGGTCGCGACCCCTTTGGAGATTGAATGACCCTTTCCCAGGGGTTCCTAAGACCATCAGAAAACATAATTATTTCACAATATATAATTACATATTGTTTTGTGATTAATCCCTATGCTTTATGTTCAATTCGTAACAATGAAAATACATCCTACATATCAGATATTTATATTACAATTCTTAACAGTAGCAAAATTAGTTATGAAGTAGCAACAGAAATAATTTTATGGTTGGGATTCATCACAACATGAGGAACTGTATTAAAGGGTCACAGCATTAGGAAGGCCGAGAACCACTGATCTAAATGCTCAACAACAGAAGTTATGTGTGGTACATACAGTGGAATACTCCCATCAGTAGGAGAAACAAAGTATTAATACTTTATGGTATACATGGAGCTTTAAAGATATTATGTTGAGTAAAATGGGCTAATAACAAAGGACTATATAAAAAGACAAAAGGAGGAAAAGTTAAAAGTGAATAAAAGCTTTTCTGGAAGTCATCAGCTATCAAGCCACTAATTCAGAAGAGGGAGAGAGGGATACAATTTAATTACAAAGAGATCGAGCACTTCGGAGGGGAAAAAAGCAAACCCTACTATAGACATAGACAGACACATACACACACCCCACCCCCACCCCCCGGAAAGAAAGGTTTCTGTTCAATCAACTCCCTACAAGTAGCTCTACTGAAAGGCTGAGGGGGGGGGGGGGAAATCAATCAGATAGCACCACACAAGACTAGAAGAGTGTTAAGAACCCCTGTGGCAGAACAAGTGCTTCTTAGTGAGGTCACTACAAACACAGTGAAACTTTTTACTGGAGAAACCCTAGAAAAATTAGGATTGTACATTTGGAGAGTTAGTTCGGTACAAGAAACAGAATTAGTCACTTTCCTATTTAAATCCTATTTAGAATTCTCAGAACACAGATTACAAAAGCATGGGCCCTCTGGTTGATAAACTACGTCTGACCTCTTGCCACCTAGGATATAAAAAGTAGCATCCCTACATTCTTATGCCACTCAAATTACCCATTAAAAAAAGTTTAAAGTGCGTACTGAGTCATTTAAGGTAATCTAGAAACTTTAGCACCTAGCTTTCCTCCCTCATCTGTCCTTCCCACATACCATGAGATAATACACTGTTACCCTCAATAGATTTCCCATTATTTTTTATTCCCTAATGGTTTTAGGAATGAGTGTCGAGTTTGTTTTTAAATTTAGTAAAAGATGTCATGACAAATAACAGTGTGGCCCTTTTGTTCATCTTATCATTAGAAACATGTACATTATTCTAGCACATAATTTCCAAATGTCATCTATCTGTAAATTTATATGTAAACCTCTCTACCCCAAAGACACTAAAGATCACATTAATACTAATAAAAGAGCTACAGTGAAAATTTTAATGAGGTATTTGCCTCATTCCAACTGGAAATGTGTCATAACCCAGGGACTTCCTGCACTATTAGCGAAAATGAGCAAATTCCCCAAGCATTGGGTCAGTTTCCTCATCCAGTTCATTAATTTGTATAACACACGTTGTATACTTTAAAAGATTACTGCCTATCTACTAACCAAGACTTAGAGGGATATGACACCAAAACATTTTCCCCTGAAACTGTCCACCAACCCAAACCCAGAGTCTATTCCAACTCACAGGCAATCCATCATTATGAGGACTGATCCCCTCATCCTCCTCCAGTAGAGCGGCTGGCAGTTTGAAAACCTGGACCTTATAGTGTACAGTCAACAGCTGTCAGAAAGCACCACCAGGGCTCCTTTCAAACTGTCTGCTGGGGTCCAGTAATCAAAGTTTCTGAAGCACTGTCCCAATAACAGACATTAGCAAAGCAACAAAAGGCCTACCTCAAGAACTCATCTATCTATAAATCCTGCGTGTCAACTAAGTTCATCAATATTCATCAACTCCACTGATAAGGGTACCTCCAGAGAAATATCCACCCCACTAATTTTTACCACTAAGCACATGCAAAAATAAAGGGAAAAATGTATCCTCAGCTATATCTTTCATAACATTGTACTAAGCTAATAATTTCAAACTGAAAACCATCTGCCACCTTATACTCTGTGAATGAAGATGCACCTCTACAAAACTTAAAACACGTTATATGTAGAAAACCAATAAAACCCTCACAAAATCTTCCAGTATTAAACTTTAGGTATTTACTGCTAAACCCTTACAAGAGGGGGGGCAAAAGGCTCCCGGAAAAATGGAATTAAGACACTGCAATTTTCCCACTAACTTTTTAAGGCCCTCAGATTAGAAAATACAACTCACACAATTAACAATTGTAAATAGAATAGTATACACACTTCTGGTGCTGATAAAATGCTCACCTCCTGGGACGCTTTTGCTTATTCTTTGTACGGCTTTTCCGAGTTGGTTTAGGCAGAATTCTCCTCTAGAAGGTAAAAATTATCATGACTCAAAATGCAAAAAAGGATTGTAGTGTCAGAAAACTAAAGAACTATTAACTGCTTTAATACCATCTTAGTGAGTTCAAGACAGCAAAACAAACTAGACCAAACGCCTTGCTGAGAAATCATTCTGACATTATTCTTGACTTTTTCACTAATTCAATCAAAATTCATACGTGATTGGTCTGTGGCCTTATATTTACAATCCCACCCATAGTTCCAGGTTAAGAATTAAAATTCCAACTGATCCAGAATATTCTGATATGCTCACTCTTGGCACTCAATGTCAGTCATTTTAACAGTACAACATATACCTGAGCAATAAAGACAACGTGCTTTCCACTGAATTTTTTCTCCAGTTCCCGTACTAGCCGGACTTGGATTTTCTGGAAAGATTTCAGTTGAGGAACAGGAACAAAGATTATAATAGCTTTCCGACCACCACCAACTTCGATTTCCTAAAGAAAAAAAGTCAAAACTGTTTAGATTCAGACTATCTTCCCCATTGGAACATGGTTCTGTGGATTTATCACTCTCTGTAAATACTGGATGCCACATAGACCTGGTTATGGTCTTTTACCATTTTCAGCTCATAATTGTAATATACCATAGCTCCACCGTCAAGTCTTTCTGATGCCTAGCAACGTGACACGCAAACTTTCAAGCTTGTGAACTCACTGGTAGCCAACCAAACATACATGCATGGTAAACTGACTTATGGTAAACTCAGAAGAAAAAGATCTCAACACTTTTCTGCAAGCAAAAAGGACTAGTGGTACTGTACACTGTTCTCTTCCAATTTTAAACAGATCAAAGAGGCTATAAAATATAAAAACATGACTGTACAGGTGTGCTTTATACAATTGATGTATGTATATGTATGAACTGTGATAAGAATTGTTATGAGCCCCAATAAATTGTTAAAAATATACATATATATAAAAACATAAGTTTAAAAAGTTTTCCAATAACCTACACAGTAAGATGTAATGAAACCATTATTTCTGAAAATAAGATGTTGCAGCCAAATTAAGAGGCCAAAAAAAGAAAATTCTAACTCCCTGTATGGTAAGACATATAATTATTTCATGTAAACACACATTAATGATTTGAGCAGCCCTCCGAGAATTTCAGCTCTTTACAACGTCTCATTTCCTTATGCCAGCAACAAGGCAGAAGACTGGACCTCCACTACGAATAAACTATCCCGAACAATCTACAGTCCTGCAGACTCTATGGGGTTGGGGTTGGAGTTCCTGTTATGTCCACTTTTGAATCAACAATGTGCTTTAATTCCTGGCCAAGGTTAGTTTCCTATCAGGCGTTAGTATTTTTATTACTAAATACCAAGAGTGCAAAAGGGGTCCCCGTTAACCCTCAATTTCTCTACATCAGGCAACTGATCAGGTCAACTGCAATTCGACCAATTTCAATTCCACTCCCCAAAAAGGGTATGTACACTAGCCCAATCTTTTCTAAAGTTCATATCAAGGAAAGCTGCAAATCATGTAATAGTTAAGACACTTTCAAAAAAAACGATTAACTCTTTAAGGGCACTGCTGATGAGTGTACTGCTCTAAATCTCCCCAACTCTTGAGGGGAAAAGGCGATTTACCTTGGCTGCCGTTATATTCAGCTCCCGTAACTGAGCCTTGAGGTCCGAGTTCATCTCCAGCTCAAGAAGAGCCTAAAGGGAAGAAAGATCAAGCTTTCACGTCAATATGCCGCACCTCACACGCGATCTCGTACACTCTGGGGAGGTAATGAGCACTGCGAACAGGCCATCAACCCGGTTATGTGAGCGAGGACCCGGCTGACTCGGCTGGCTACACGTGGCCACCTAAGTACCGGGACTTCAATGCCCCTACCCACCCGCAGTCCCAGAGTTGACAGGTGTCGGCGTGCACACCGCCTGGCCTCGCATGTCACCCACCTGAGAAATGCCGGACTCGAATTCATCCGGCTTTTCGCCATTGGGCTTCACAATCTTCGCGCTTGAGCTGAACATGGCTGTTCTAAAAGTACAGGACGATCTCAATAAGCAATTTTCCACAGAGCCACCGACCTTCAGACCCACCGCCCGCTCCCAGAAAGACTCCTTCCGCCCCAGAGGCGCAGGCGAACCCTAGGAAACACTAGGCACGAGCCGGGTGCCTGCGAGCCGGCGCCGACGCCGGCCCACGGTCCTGCCCTGGAACCGGCCCTCTAAGTCATCCGCGAGTACAGACCAATTAATCAGCCGTATCCCCGCCCGGGGAAGGGACTCCGCTGCTCTCGGACTGGCTCCGAAAAGTATTTTCCTCAAAAGTTAGCAGAAAAGCCCCGCAGAGGGAAAACCACGGCCCTACCTTGCCGAGCGCCGGCCTAGGAAGAGGCCAAAGTCTCGCGAGAGCGCGTCAAATCTCGGCGGCGAAAAGGAAGAGGCGGGAATAACTAAAAAAATGGGAGTGGAAACCGGAACAAGGGTTGAGAAACCTAGAGCGTCCGCGGAAGTGGCTCTGTAGGGACGAATTAGTTGGTAACACTTCTTAGCAAGCGGAACGGTTCTTTGGGCTGCGGTTTCCTGGTTCGCATTTGCTCGTTAGATTCACGTCCTCAGTCCTCTTAATTCGAGTTTGGAGGCGGAGTGATCCGGGTACTCAGTCCTGTTCCTGGGTGGAGGCGGGGAAGAGATGGAGGTTGAGAAAGGCAACAGATAAGATGTTTCAAAAGCTAACTTGAATTATTAATCAGTACTTTAAACCCATCTCCGTCCAGCTGTATCGACTATCTATGTTTAAGCACTGGCTATTATAAATCATGGACTGTTTCAGGACAGTCTTATCCCTTCTAGGGGCTTGGACTCTGAAACCCAGTTCCTTGGATTTGATTCCGACTCTTAGGGACCCCATAGGCCCTAATAGAATAACTCCTTTGGGTTTCCGAAACTGCCAGTATTTAATAAAGCAGGCAGCCTGGTCTTTCTTCATAGGAATTGTTGGTGGGTTCGAACCGCTGACCTTGGATTAGCAGCCCAAAGAATAACCTAACAGGACTGTAATTATAGAATTGCAATTAAATTAAGAAGGTATACCAGGAGAATGCTTTGGGAAAAGACGGATTTAAAGGGAACAAGGACTGTTCTTTTACACAGCGAAAGGGAATATATAGGGTAACGAATTTGGGCATGGTATCTTTTGAAATCAGGCAAGAATTCTTAATTCTAAAAAGAAGCATTTATTTTAAAAGTGTCTGCAATTGTACCATGCTTTTGTTAGATTTCTCGGGTGGAAAGGAATAAGAAGTGGGGTGGTCTTGCGGTCAAGGTATGTGAAGTGTCTGGCTGGGAAGCGTGGTCAAAGGTATTGGTTGACCCCCGTTGGCTGAATTAAGCCCACCTGACCTATTTTGGGCCACCCAGTTAGTTTTTATGGCTGGCTAAGGGGTCACCTTAATTCTCTTCTGACCTCCTGTAGGGGGCCTTAAAGCATGGACAGGGACAACCCTGTCCCTATCCTGCTATGTAACATTTTCAGTTTAAATTCATATGTAAAGGAAGCGTTCTTGTTCTAGAAAGAAGTTAAGGCAATAATTCAACAAGTATCTATCACACCATGTACTAGCACTGTGCTGCTGTTGTTAGGAGCTGTCAAGTCAGTTCTGACGCATAGCAACCTAGGTACAACAGAGCAAAACGCTGCCTGTCCGGCACCATCCCCACACGTGTTCTTATGTTTGATCCCATTGTTTCAGCCACTGTGTCAGTCCATCTTGTTGAGGGCTTCCTCCTTGCCACTGCCTCTCCACTGAGCATGATGTCCTTCTCCGGGGAATGGACTCTCCTGACAACTTGTCCAAAGTACTTTAAAGGATGTCCCCTCATCCATGCCTCAGGAGCATTCTGGCAGTTCTTCTTCCAAGACAGATGTGTGGGTTTTTTGACAGCCCATGGTACTTTCGATATTCTTTACCAGCACCATAATCCAAATGCATCAATTTCTCCTAGGTTTTCCTCATTCAATATCCCCCATTCACATTAAATATAAAGCAATTAAAAATACCATGACTTGGGTTAAAATAACACCCCTGCTCTTCAACCCTTTAAGAAGATCTTGCGCAGCAGATTTACCTACTGCAATGCATTCTTTGATCTCTTGACTGCTACTTCCATGAGCATTGATTGTGGATCCAAGGAAGACAAAATCATTCACAACTTCAACCTTTTCTCCATTTACCATGATGTTATCTACTGGTCCAGGTATGAGGATTTTTGTTTTCTATACATTGAACTGTAGTCCATAGTGAAGGCTGCAATCCTTGATCTTTCCCAGCAAGTCTCCCTCACTTTCAGCAAACAAGGTTGTGTCATCTGTATTTCAAAGGCTGTTGTTAATAAGCCTGACTCCAATTCTGATGCCACATTCTTCTTCATACAACCCAGCTTCTCTGATAACTTGCCCAGCATACAGATGAGTACGGTGAAAGAATGTAACCCTGACACACTTGCCCTGATCTTAAACAATGCAGTATTCCCTTGTTATATTTGCCCAACTGACCCTTGGTATGTATGCAAGTTCCCCAAGGCTACAGTTAGGTGTCAACACAACCAGTCCCTAACAATATATCATGGGTCTGTAGACGCAATTGTACAATTATAATACATAAAGATTATAGTAAAGTCGTAGAGAATAAGAGAAAAGAAAAATGAAGGAGTCAGACACAATTCAGGGTAGCGTGCTCACCTCAACCTCCCTTGCTGGTCCACGTGGAAATGCAGAAGGAGGAGAGAGCGATTTATTTTTAACCAATGCTTATATATCTTTGGGGTGTGTAAGCCCCCTGATTACAGTTAATGGCCTACGCCACAGGAAGGGATTGTACCATTGGCAATACAGCAATGGGAGGTGTACACACTATGGGAAGAGGAGGGATTAAGAGTACACATGTGACAAGATGGGCAGATCCTAGATTCATGATGGCAGCCTAACCTTGATCATCACTGAGCTGGTGGTTTGACTTATTCTGAGCTCTCCAGGGAAAGCATCCACTCCAGACAGTAGTCTGATTGCTCTGGAACACTGATGCCTTCAGAGAGATAACTTGGCAATCATTTACCATTAGTTGCAAGCAGTGTCCTAGGTCTGACATATCTTTGGGGGAGACAAACTGGGGAAAAGCCTTTTTATATCCCACAATTAGTTGTTCTGGAATTCACTTGCTTCTCAAGATTATCCATAGCTTTTTATGATCCATAGAGTTGAAAGCCTTTGCATAGTCCAGTGGTTCTCAACCTTCCTAATGCTGTGACCCTTTACTGCAATTCCTCATGTTGTGGTGAACCCCCCCCCACCATAAAATTATTTTCATTTCTACTTCATAACTGTAATTTTGCTACTGTTATGAATCGGGTAGCCCCTGTGAAATGGTTGTTTGAGCCCCAAAGGGGTTGTGACCCACAGGTTGAGAACTGCTGCCATAGTCAGTGAAACACAAGTTGACACCTTTCTAGTATTCTTTGCCTTGAGCCTATATCCATGACATCAGCCACGGTCTCCCTTGTACCATGGCTTCTGCATCCAGCCTGAGCCTCAGGCAGCTTCCTGATAATGTGCTGGCCCTCAAAAACTTAAACTCACTGCCACAGAGTTTGTGTTGAGTCTTAGTGACCCCTGTGGGTTTCTGAAACTGTTCATAGGAGTAGAAAACCCAGTCATTCTCCCTGGGAGCTGCTGGCGGTTTCAAACTCCCAACCATGTGTATCGCAGCTGTTAGTAATATTAACTTGATCCTTAAGGAACCTTGATGGCATAGTGGTTATGAGTTGGGCTGTAATCCTCAATGTCAGCTGTTCAAACTATCAGCTGCTCTGTGGGAGAAAGCTGGGTTTTCTAATCCCCCAATTGTCTATCTCAGAAACTCACAGGAGCAGTTTTACCCTGTCCTGTAGGGTCTCTATGAATCAATCAGCTCGATGGAAATGAGTTTGGGTTTTTTAAAAATTTAACTTGGTCCTTAACCGCATATAGATTACAGTTTAGTTACTAAGATACTACAAAATGTATATCTATATAATTAAAACAGTAAAACAAGAGAAGGTGGAGTGTTTACTCCCATCTAAGAGGTCAGGAAAATATTTGAGAAAGATGTTAGCAACCTATATCATGGAAGAGAAATAAAAAGAAAAATTCTGTCACGTTTGGTAACTGGGGGGATGGGGTTGGGTCGGTGGGGGGAGGGGAGTAGTCCAGACATAGGGAACCACTTGTATCAAATTACCTGTCCTTGAACAGATAACTTAACCAATCTGAACTTCAGCTCTCTAGTCTATCCAATTTTAACAGAATAGATACTATCTATTATGGGTCAAAACTGAGACTGTAACTTTTTTGTTCATCTTTATTGGTACTTAGTCCACATATTGTACAATTCAGTAGTTCAATCATTCACTCATCTCAAAAAGAATTATACCATCATTACCACAATCAATTTTAGAACACTCCCACATGGTTAAATCGCCTTGCAGATGAGTTGTATAGTCACAATCAGTTCTAGTACTCCCTCCCCCCATGTAACTCTTTAAAGGAGTAGAAAGCCTAACTAGCCCTATATATTGGGGGAGTTACTTAAACTCTGTTAACTCCTTGGAAAACTGGAACTATGACACCTTGTTTGTGAATATTAAGTGTGTGACGCTGCTAGCATTGATACACAATGTGTTCCCCATGTCACAATGCTGTCACCGTACACATATTTCAGAAAAGTGGATGCTAAGAATGGTGCTCCACCATGCATTGACACAGTAGCTGCAACAATGGGCTCAAACCTAAAGACAATCCTGAGGATGGCACAGGACTGTTTCCTTCTGTTATACACACAGTTGAAGCGGACTCAGCAGCACCAACAGCAGCAACAAGAATGGTGTTTATATAGAGAGATGAGGTGCCAATAAAACAGCTTAAAAAATAAATAAGAAAATGTTATCATAAATAAAGAATGGTGTTTTTGACTAAATATATTTAAAAGAAGCAGACTGTCTGCTTATGATAAAAACAAGAGGTATAAATACTTCTATGTTTTAAATATTAACATATAAGTTGTTAGGCTTCTGTCCACCTAGTCTAAAGACCATGTGCTGTTATACTGGAAAAATGACCTTAAAACTTTAAAGAATAAGTCAGTGACCTTGCTTTAATTAAATGCATGCTAGCACAGGTTCTTCACATTCATTACAGGCTTGCACATTCATTTTACTTACATTCTCCTCACACTGGCCAGTAGATAATAACAGAATAGAAAAATCTGCCAGCTGTAAGTGAAGGGGAGAGAAAAGACCTTCTGTTAAATTCAAGCCATTAATTCTCGACTGAATAGACAGGTCCATAAATTCATTTTACATGCAAGGCCTGATCAGTAACTCTCCTTCTGTCACTACATTACTAGCCGTAGATGCTGGGGGTTGGAGAGGGAAAAATTAATGTCGACTCTCCACCTTCACTATGGCTCTCTCACCCTTCTGACCTCCAGCCTCTTTGCGTGTCAGATACTAAATTCAGATATTCCTGGTGCATGGTCTTTTTAATAGATGCTTTATACGGTATAGAAATGTTAAAAGGAACATCTTAGTTTTTCACTTCACACTATCAGTATCCTACCGTAATTTTACTCAAGATCTCTGTTGTGTCAGGTCGCTGTGGGTCAGATCCGATGTGACAGCACTTAACAACAAATATAGCCGTTGGGCTGGACTTACTAGAAGAACTCAATTCTGAGCATTTTTTATCTTTAATTGTAACTTATTTGTTTCCTTAATAAGCCCCACAACTGTGAGGTTGATTTGTGAGTTGTGTATGGCCATTGTACTGACATTTCAAACCCAACATTACACTAAGTGCCTTGGAAGAGACAACTGGTGTCAGATTTGGTTTAAAATAAGATATTGGAGAATGGAGGTATGCCTGACCTATGTCCTGTAGGAATTAGCCTTGAGCTGATGTTGCTTTAGGTTTTCTTGCTTCCTGTGAACTCAAAGGAGCCCTGGTAGCCAAGTGATTATTCATTGGGCCTCAAGGTGAAGAACTGTCTGCAGGAGAACAGTTTGAAACCACTTGCCGCTCTGTAGGAGAAGATAAGGCTTTCTACTCCTGTACAGTCACTGTCTTGGAAATGCACAGGAGCAGCTCTACCCTATCCTATTGAATCCCTATGAGCCAGCATGGCAGTGAGTTTGAATTTGGTTTTGTGAACTCTGCAGTGGTAAGATACAGCCCCACACCATTATCCGCCAATCTTTGAGAAAGAGAAAGGTACTCTATGCAAAGCAAAGGAGCCAGGATGACTGCTTCTCGGATCTGACTTTCCCATCAAGCTGTGGTCTTTCAGATTTATGAGGTGATGAACAAGGAAGTTATACATGTCCAGAAAGTTATACATGTCCATAAAAAAAGTGGTCTAAGACTGGGGATCGGTTAAATTTATGTAAGCTTTATTTAAAAGTTTAAAAGACATGCAATTTTTAATTCATTACACAGGTCTCTGAAATATCTGGAGTTTTGTGCTCCAAGAAACAAGGAAGTGTTTCTAGGGGGCTTAGTATATTGGTTCCATGGGCTGAAAAGCTCTGCGCAGGGGGGTCCAAGGTGAGTCTGGTTTGTGATGGTTATCTTTTGAGTGTGGCTGTTGTTCCTGAAGAACAGCTCAAAGGAAAGCTATGTACTCCACTGATTTGCAAGAGAGTGTAACTTTAGTCCTTGGTGGTGTAGTAGTTATGCATTGGGGTGTGATCCACATGGTTGAGAGCTCAAAACCACTGCTCTTCAGGAGAAAGACGCCTTTCTACTCACGTAAACAGTTGCCCTCTGGGAAACCCACAGACGGGTGGCTATGAGTCAGCCTTGACTCACTGTCAGTGAGTTCAAATGGTCCTTTTGACAGCCAGTGGTTGGTTGTTCTAAAGAGTGTGCACTGCCAGGTGTTATTGTTCACCTTAAATACCTAGCTACTGTTCAGCTGAAAATTGAGCTATAGGAGAGAGTTCGGTTGCAGGCCTGAAAGATAGCTGTGGGCCATAGTCCGGAGGTTCCACCAATCTTCAGCCAACCAGTATAGCCTACTCTTCTTTATGACTAAATTTTGGTTCACTTTTTCTCCCACTTTATTCAATATCTTCTGATGTGAAGATCACACTCAGAGGAAGAGTTAGTGGTAGCGAGGCACCCTCTAGTTCTTCTGGTCTTAGGGCAGTGGAGGGTGATATTTGCGTGGTCCATTAGTAAGTTGGATGAATTGTCTCCATGTGTCTTTGATTGTCTTCACGCATCTTTGCTTCAGTTTGAGAGAAACCAATAATTGTGCCTTAGATGGCTGTTCACAATCTTTTAAGACTTCAGTAGCTACATGCTAGAGTAGGATATAGAACATTCATGTACTAGTTTGTGCAAATTGACTTTTACGTTTCCCCTGAATTATGGTCCTGAGCCCCTAGATCCAGCAATTCACTTTTTCAAGGTGTTTGGTTATGGCTGATAAGTTTTCATAGCATTCTTCCTTATATGCTGTACTATACTCATAAATATATTTGCAGCACATGTAAAGACACATGTAAAATAGCTTTTGTCAATTCACTGTTCAGTTTGCATGTCTATATATAAACTCACTAGATTATTGTTATTACAATTACTGCAGAATTGTGTAATATTTACCTCTGTTCCCATGAACTCTTGTTCTCCTTTCAATTTCTTCCTTTGACATTACCATTTTCTTGCTGACCTCTCCCTTATTGTTCATGGCTGTGTCCTTCACACAAGCAAATGTGTGTCTACTCCACTGTTAGGGATATACGAGGGGGGCAACCTTTCATAGTAGCGATTTTTCCTGCTAGACAAGCATTGAGCAACTCGCTCTGAGCTGTGAGTTAATGCACCCAGTGGCATCACCTGGGAAAGTTCTCTGGTCACAATGAATTTTTTAGTAATAGCAGTTTTGCTCAAGCCTTGTTTTTTGTGATGGCTGACTTAAGAGAACAGTGTGTGACTGTTATTTTTTTTTTTTTACCTGCTCGGGAAAAATGCTGCAGAAACTGCTGTGATGTTGAATGCAGCGCTATGGGAAATTGTGGGGGAAAGGACAGCCCCCCACAACTAACTACAGGTTCAGTAAGTGCATTTGTACGGTTGAGATATATAACAATTATAGTAAAGTCATAGAGCACAAGAGAGATAGGAGAGAGGTAAAATAAAGAAGTCAGACACATTTCATGGTAGCATGCTCACCTCCTGGATGGCCATGATCTTACAAGCTAGTCCATGCACAGTGTAGGCCAAGGGTAGGAGAGGGAGGTGAGGTGGGCCGGAGACCCCATTTATTGTTAACGAAGGCTTATGTTTACTTAGGGGGTGTGATTACAGGTAACTACACACGTCACAGGGAGGTGTTGTACAATAGGCAATAGAAGCAATAGGAGGGGGATATACAATTGGCTGAGGCATAACCGGAAGGGGAAGAGCTAGGAATGTATACATGATAGGAAGGGGAGGGACTAGGAGTACACATGTGACAGGCAGGGCAGACCCCAGATTCATGATGGAGGACTAACCTTGATCACCCTTGAGTGGGCTTGACCTCCCTGGGCTCTCCTTTGGGGAAACAATTTACTACTATCCTTATCAGAAGGGAGTGGGCCCTACTTATTGTGGGATAAGCAGTTGTGTCTGCTTGTTCTGGATGGATGGCTGATAACCCTTAGGGAGAATAACCCCTGACCTACTTCTGTTGACCTCCAAGTGTATAGTCATTTGCCACGTATAGCAAGTGGCTAAGTTTGGTATATATTTGGGGGAGACAACTTGGGATAAATCTTTCTGTTTCCCACAAGAAAAACTCAAGTGTATGAGTAGTTTTCTCTTTTCAAAATGGGCATAATGTTGATTGATAACAAACCTTGTTCTGGATGTCCATCAACTTCTCAAACAGACAAAAATATTGACTCAATGCATTCTGAGTTAGTTCCACTAGGTCAGACTGTTTAATCAGCTTTCTATTTACAGGTTCTGAAAAGATTATATAATTGTGTGACCAAAAAAAAAGACCTGATTTGTGGCAGACGGAGGACTGTTGCCACCACAACAATGCACCTGCTCATGCAGCCATCTCAGTGTGCCAGTCTATGGCAGAAAAGAGCATTCTTCTCTTGCTACAGGCAGCTTACTTACCTGAGCTCACCCCACGTGTCTTCTTTTTGTTTCCGTGAATGCAGAGGGACATGAAAGGAAAGCAATTTGACGGTGTAGAAGAGGTGAAGAAAAAAACAAGGGAGATGCTATCAGCCATCCAAACAGATGAGTTTGAAAAATGTTTTCAAAATTGGAATCACAGATTTGACAAATGTATGAAGTGTAATGGAGAGTAGTTTTAAGGTGGTTTTTTTAATTTAATACACAGCATTAGGGATAAAAATCATTTTTTTTTACAGAGTACCCACTCATATCCTCCCTTCTGGCACATAGCCTGCATCGTGTGACAGGTTTACACAAAGGGGACAGTTTTGCAATATTTGAGGGTATACAAAGAAGCATTAACACATCAGCCAAGCTGTTTATAAACAGGAAGGGAGGACAAGGTTGGGAACATGAAGTACCAGATAAGTTTGCAGACTGCTGCTTCTGCAGCCTTGCCGGGGATCATGAGGCAAAATATCTATTTTATCTCAGGCAGAGAGACAGGCCAGCTGCTGCTTCATTAGCTCCCTAGCCTGAACTATCAGCATTTCCCAGGTGCTTAAACCATGGAAGGTGGTGGTTCTGTCCCGTTTGTCTAAGGAGCAAACAATTTTTTCAGAAACCCACTGGGTGTAGATTCCAGCCCACATCTGTAGGGGTCCTCAGGGGCAGTTGTGTAATTGAGGGGTAAAGAGACATGAGAAAAGGCAGGCAAGGGCTCACCTCTTCCATGGAAACCAGTACCAGAATGAGGCAGTTATGTATGCTTTCACAGCTTATATAAGCTTGGGCATGCAAGCCATGGTAAGCACATATGGAACAGGAAAGGGTTGCGTTAGAGAGATGCACATAACATGAGGGGGGCCAGCTAGGGGTATGCCCGCAATAGGAAAGGGAAGTACTAGAGGCATACATGTGACAGGAAGGAACATGTGTAACAAGATGGGTGGGTCGTAGAGTCAAGATGGCAGCCTAACCTTGGTCATCTCTGGACTCCTTTGATCTTGGGTGTCTCTAAGATCTTCTAGGAATAATCTGTGATCCTTATCTGAAGGGAGTGGGTGTACTTAGGGTTAGATGACCTGACTTCTGTAGATGGCAGATAACTTTTAGGCAGATAGCCTTCAAGCAGCCGACCTTCAAGAGTATAGTAAGTGACCTTATGCTTGCAAACAGCATTTCAAAATCGGCATTATTATGGGGGTGGGGCATTGTGGGGAATAACTTTTGCATAGGAGAATGTAACTGACATGCATCTCCAGTTTACAAAGGCCAAGGTCTCCCTTCATGGGAGCCCGGGCCTGCCAGACTCCTTAATGTGTGAAGGTAGAGAATTTGTCTACATAAACTCTCTGCCTGGTTATGTTTCCCACGATTTCTTTCATTGCTGTTGTGTTACTGTTTACTAAATCTTTTGATTTCCCCTTCCTATTTTGATACAGCTTACTAATTTTCTTTGAGGTTGCCTATAATTTATTATTTTTCTTCCCAAGTTAAAACAGTCCACTCTACCTTTAACTGCACCAGTTATTCATTCTCTGTGTTTTGTAGTTGTCTTCATTTACAAACGGACATCTCTGGTTCCCTATTTGCAGTTGTGCAGGTGTATTTTACTTCAGCTATTTCTACAGAGTTGCTATGAGTCAGCATCTACTCAATGGGAGTGAATCTTTTATCTGGGTTTGTTTCTGTGTTGGTCAAATATGTTCAAAAAGTCAAGGTGCCAACACTGTGTCAGGCCAATTGACAATTTAACTATCTTTCTCCTTGTGTGTTTTCCTTCAGTTCCTCCTGGTCAGTATTTGATTTGTTTCTTTATTCTTTCCTTCCTTGTTTATCTTCAACCCTTTAAGACCCCAGATACTATATCTTTTGATAGCTGGGCACCATCAGCTTTCTTCACATTTGCTTATGCACCTATTTTGTCTTCAGTGATCATCGTGTCTGGAAGGTGAGCATCACAGAATGCAGGATTATTAGAACAAAGTGTTCTTATATTGATGGAGTACATATGTGGAGCCCCAATGTCCATCTGCTACTATAATACTTAACATATAAATATAGGTATAGTGATCTATTTCCCTATCATTATGTATCAATATATTTACATAAGTATATGACTGTATTGAAACCTCTATAACTGTCCTTTGCCTCCTAGTTCTTTCCTCTATTTCCTTTTACTGTTCTCTTGTCCCACTAATATGTTCGACCTTCATTTGTGTTTCAGTAATTCCTCTCGGTTATATTGACCTTGATTAAGCTTCACCAGGCATCCTATTCCCTTCTCTCCATTGATTTTAGATCACTTGTTCCCTTGTCTCTGGGTTGGTTGACATCCCCCTTTCCTTTTTCCCACCTTCCCCTCTTGAGTGTCCTCCTGGAACAGTTGATCCTGCTGTTTTCTCCTCTGAATTATTTATCTTAATAGACATGCAGATAAAATAATAAACACAAAAACAAGACAAAGCATGGGGTCTTTTTCTTTCTTTCTTTTTTTGCTGCAAAAGGAAGCCTTATTGTTTCCATTTGGTCCCCCAGCAGGGGGGAGGGGCTCCAGGGCGGTGGCGCTGAGGCTGGCTGGCGCAGGATGGGTTCAGGCAGAGGGGCTAAGGCCGGCAATGGGGAGGCAGAGGGCCCCTGGCAGGTGGCTCGTGGCCGCAGGTTCCTAGTCTTCTTTGAGAGTGAGCCTCTCATAAGCCTCTTGAAGAGATACTCGCCCAGCCCGGCCTGGGGGCTGGCCACCCTGCGGAGGTGGGTCAGGTGGTCGCCCATCTTCTTGAGGAGTTTCACCTCCTTGTCCAGGAAGTGGTTCTCCAGAAAGTCACAGAGATGAGGGTCGGTGTGAGTGGACCCCACGGCATGCAGGTCCAGAAGAGCCTGGTTGAGTTTTTTTCTCCAGGGCTAGGGCAGCTTCCATGGCGTCCAGGGTTCGACCCCACTCATCTGGAGACGGCTTCTGCACATCCTGGAAGAGGGCGCGGCCGCCGCGCTGGTTCTGCAGCTTCCAGAGACGCTCGGCCCCCTCGCGCTTCTCCTTCCCAGCTCGCGGAAGAAGTGCCCCCGCCTTCCAAGGCCACATCGTCACGGTCGAAAAAGAAGCCCAGAGAGAGGTAGGTGTCAGAGGCCTGCAGGTGCAGGTTGACCAGACGGTGGACGCCGGCCTCCGCGTAGGGGAATAATTCTGACGGATCTGAGAGCTCGTGATGCGTCGGTTTGGAGGTCACCACACTCCAAATAAAAGTGTTCGCTGGTCCCAAGAGGAGGGGCTGGCCGCGAAGATGCTCCCCAAGTTACTTCCGGAAAGAAATCTGTTGCGTGGCAGAAGGTTGGAGGCAGGGAGTCCCCGGATCTGTTCCATTCAAACACTGTTGAAGCAAGACACAGATCCACAGAACACGGGCGAGCTTTGCATGGGGTCTTAAAGGCTTGAAAATAAACAAGAGGGCGACTAGCTCAGAAGCAACAAAGCCCACATGGAAGAAGCACACCAGCCTGTGTGACCACGTGGTGTCAAAGGGACCAGGTATCAGGCATCAAAGAACAAAATGTCATTTCATTGTGAATGAGGGGGAGTACAGATTGGGAACCCAAGACCCATCTGTAGGCAAGAGGACATCCCCTTACAGAAGGGTCACGGTGAGGAGGCGAGCTAGTCAGGGTGCAGTGTAGCAATGATGAAACATACAACTTTCCTCTAGTTCTTAAATGCTTCTTCCCTCCACTATCATGATCCCAATTCTACCTTACAAATCCGGCTAGACCAGAGCATGTACACTGGTACAGATAGGAACCGGGAATCCAGGACAGATGATCCCTTCAGGACTAGTGGTGAGAGTGGTGATACCAGGAGGATAGAGGGAAGGTGGGATAGAAAGGGGAAATGGATTATAAGGATCTGCATATAACCTCCTCCCTGGGGGATGGACAAGAGAAAAGTGGGTGAAGAGAGGGAGACGTCAGGCAGTGTAAGACATGACAAAATAATAATAATTTATAAATTATCAAGGGTTCATTAGGGATTGTGGACTGGGGAGGGAGGGGGAAATAATGAGCTGATACCAAGGGCTTAAGTGGATAGCAAATGTTTTGAGAATGATGAGGGCAACAAATGTACAAATATGCTTGACACAATGAATGTGTGTTTGGATTGTGAGAAGAGTTGTATGAGCCCCAATAAAATGATTCTTTTTTTTAATTCCTAACAACATGAACAAGAAACCCTACTGTCCTAGTGGTTATGAGGTAGGCTACTGAGCACAAGCTTATCAGTTTGATCAAGTCGTTCCTCATTCCTACGCCTGTACAGAGGTACAGTCTCGAATACCCAAAGGGGCAGTTCTATTCTGTCTTATATGGTCATTAAAAGTCAGCATCAGCGGCTGTGCGCAGCACGCTCAAGTTTGGGAGGCGGCGGCGGCGGCGACAGGGAGTGGGGTGTCTCAAGAGGAGGAGGGGCCTAGTGGTGAGGCAGTGGCACCGCAGCCTCAAGCCCCAAGGACTGGGCCTGCCCCGTGAAGGCGGACCCTAAGGTGATGCTCGCTCGCTGCACAGGACGCCATCTTCATTCTGTCACAGGCCACGGAATTGTTCATGGAGACCATTGTGAAAGATGCGTATTGCTGCGCTCAACAAGGAAAGAGGAAAACCCTCCAGAGGAGAGATTTGGATAATACAATAGAAGCTGTGGATGAATTTGCATTTCTGAAAGGTACTTTGGATTGATTGTGGAGCTTGCAATGTGAGCCTTTACCTGCACCCTTCAGCCAGCCCCACCCTGAAGGCCCCAGCTCTGAAGAACATTGTCTTTGGAATATTTTTCTCTTCTACCTTCATTCATGCTGGGCTAGCCAGAGATCTCTACAAAGTCTTCCATGAGTCTGTTTTCCACTCAGGGATGGATACAGTTGCTGCTGGCCAGGGCAGAGTTTGAGAATGTGTTTTGCATATATTGCTCAATGAATGAAGAGGACTCAAATAAAGTTTCTGATTAAAATAAAGTCAGCATCACTTAAATGGCAGCGAGTTTGGTTTTCAAGTTTACCAACATAACTGCCTGCATTACTCAATATTTTGCCCACAGAATCATTCAGTATTGTAACTCAAGGCTTAATTTTTTTCTTAAATTTCTTTCTTATGCTAAGCATGCTCTTCCTTTTTGGCTAAGTCCCTATCTTTGCATATTGCATGTGATTATATGGTCTTTTCTTGAGCTTCCCTTTGAAATCTTCTGTTCTGCTCTTAAATAATCATTTCTACCATTTGCTTTAGCTATTCCATATTCAAGAGCAACTTTCAGAGTTTCTTCTAACTTTTGCTTTGGTCTTTTCTCTCTTAATGACCTTTTCCTTTCCATATGTACGATGTTCTTCGTGTCACCTACAACTTATCAGATCTTGATTATTAGTGTACACTGTATCGAATCTATACTTGAGATGTCCTCTAAATTCAGGTGGGGTATACTCAAGGTCATATATTATTTCTCATGAAATGGCTTTAATTTTTTTCAACTTCAACCTAATTTGATGGCAGAGGGTGGGTCATTTGTTTTCATGTCTTTGTGGCAGTTACATAATCTGTCAACTTGAAAAGGGTTGGAGTCTAGCCTGTCAATCAGGTCACAGCCAATGAGGCCACAATGAGTGTGGGCATGGCCTTCTCCTGAGGATTCTGGGAAGTCTGGTCTTCTTCCCTGGAAGTGGGACACACTGTCTGTCTGTGAGACATTCCTGTTGAAAAGCCACATGGAGTGATGCTGATGGCAGCCAAAGTTTTGGAGCTGGAGGAGCCACGTGGAGACCCCTGCTATCACAGAGATGCTTCCACTGCCACTGGATCCACAAGACTTTCCACCAACTGGCTGGTGATCTTCCTGAATTCAGCATTATTGCATGGCTGCATGAGTCTGAAGAAGAATTTATAGATTGATATCGGACAAATGGGCTAATATCAGAGTTATGGACTTGATCTGGGCTGGGCTTGGGATGTTTTCTCAATATACAATTGCTCTTTAATATAAAGTTCTTTATTACACACGAGTATCTATGAATGTTTCTCTAGTCTACCCAGATCAACGTAGGCATCTCGGTGAATTCTTGGTGGTCAGGCTCATTCTGTATCCCAAGAGCATGAGTTAACCCACAGCACATGATAGGTGTTTAATACATGTTATAATGAGGGTCTAGAGAAATTTCAAGTTATTTAAATTAATTTAGAAAGTATTTGCAATGGAAGCTGATTACGATCAAACGATCGGATATTGGCCTGAATTGCAAGAAATGGCCTTTTTAATTAAAACAATCCACTTGTTCTCGGTGCTTTAGGTTTTGGAGCCCATTCCCAGGTTAAATATCTGCTAGTAGAAATAGCTTTGGGGTGGAAAATAAAGCATAGCACATTCCACCAGCAGTTGCATAAAATGATGAGAACTGGCAGTTTTCACACACACACACACACACACACACACACACTCATCCCTTTTTCCCATCATTTGTATTTATCTTTTTAAATTTATAAATCCTAGTCTTTCAGTCAGTCATTTAAATAATGAGTTAACCAATTTCTTATTCTCTGTAATAATGTGCACACTCAAAATAATTACCACCACCTGACCACATCAGAATTTTGAAGTTAATGGATGAATAGGATACAAAGACTGAAGGGTTAATCTAATCCAAATGAAACCTAGTTCAAGTTTATTTCTCTTTCCCTGTGATTAGTGTAAACATTTAAAAACAAAACACATTTGCTGCCAGCCAGTCAGGTGACTCATAGGAACTCTGTAGGAAAGAGATAACTTCCCCGTTTGGAGTACTGAGGAGAAAGTCTGTATGGGAACTGGAAGTCTCCTCTTACTTCCCCCAGAGCAGCTGGCGAGTTCAATCCACTGACCTTTCGCTTAGCCCCCCAACAGGTGACCCACTATGCCACCAGGGTTACATTAACCTTAACTGCCTCTAAAATGAGAGAGTTAAACTGAAACGAAATAAACTTTGATGATGAACACCTGTTTATTCACTTTCAGCACTCAACATCTAAAACTTGCATTTTTCACAATTCTTATTTAGCACGAAGAAGTTTTGATTTGCTGATTGACTGTTTTCAGTAATGTGTTAGTGTTCCCTATTTTACTTTGGAGTTCTAATATCCATTGTAATGGCTACACAGAAACTATCAGACAAAATTCACGATTAAAGGATTTATTAGGGAAGTTAACAAGTTGCAATACCAGTGAGAAACGCTCAGGGTCGTTATTTATTTATTTGTTTATTTATTTTTTTCAAGGTAGTTATTTAACAGGACATATTACAGAGTTTCAGGTCTGCTAATAAATGTTCAAGGATCATACCACTCTGCTGTAAGCCTCAACCCCAGGTCAGCAAACCCAGCTCCTTGAATTATGAGTCCAGAGGCACCTCACTCCAATAAGCCTCAGTCTGGAGGCACTCAGCTGCACTTTGTGGGTTAGCAAGTCCAACTTCCCCAATTAGGGTGCTCAAAGGCACCCTACACCACAATCCAGTCTCCTACACGAAAGTGCTCTTTACTTGCTCTGTGGCAGTGGTGCTCAACCTTCCTAATGCCGTGACCTTTTAATACAGTTCATGTTGTGGTGACCCCCAAACCATAAAATTCTTTTTGTTACTACTTCATAACTGTAATTTTGCTACTGTTTTGAATCAGGTGACCCCTGTGAAAGGGTCCTTCAACACCTTCCTAAGGGGTCGCGACCCAGAGGTTGAGAACCATTGCTCTGAGGGTTGGGAAAATCCATCACTCTGTTCATGCTCCGACTGCAGGTTCCACTGCTGCTCTTCTGATGGTATAGCTGTCTTCTAGATCTAGGGGGTTCCCTGTATAGAAACCTTCAGTCCAGAGGACAGGTTCCACTCCTGGCTCTTGCTAGTAATGAGAACTCTCCTCTTGCTTCTCAGAGGGCTCATTTTATACACAGCAAGATGGCATTCAAATAATCCTGTTTATAATTTACAGATAAATTTTATCAGTATCTTCCCCCACTTGTTTTTAGCTCCAAATGAATTAACTTTATGATCTTATAGTTTTGTAGTTTTGAAATCCAACATGAGCTCTCTGTCTAAGATCAAGCAGTTAGAGGACTTCATTCCTTTCTGAAGGCTTGCAGCTGGTCTCAACCTGTGGGTCTATCCCTTTGGGGGTCGAACGGCCCTTTCACAGAGGTCACCCGATTCATAACAGTAGCAAAATTGCAGTTATGAAATAGCAACGAAAATAATTTTGTTTGGGGGGAGTCATCACAAGGTGAGGAACTGGATTAAAGGGTCACGGAATTAAGAATATTGAGAACCACTGCTAGGGAGTAATCCACATTCTTGCCTTTTCCAGTTTCTAGAGATCACAGTGTTCCTTGATTCAGGGCCTCCTGTACTACGCCCACTGTTTTACTCGACCTATGTTGTGTTAGGTTCAGCTAGAAGAGATATAATAATTTACTGCCCTGCACGGGAAATTTTTTTAAATGTTTCCATGTTGAATGGCCCAAAGTTCTCCAAATGGCCCAAAGTATTAGATTCTTATCGTTCAGCTATTCTACATACTTTTCAGCCAGAGCTCAAATACTCCGTTAGCCTACAACGTTAAAGTTAGAAAAATAAGTGTCTAGGTCTTAGCTTTTGGTGGAAAGACTTCTCAACGGTTCTGTCCTTAACATAAGCATAATGTAGAGTTTAAAAAAAAAATCTATTGCCAGGCTCCCCTCCCAAAGATTCGCCTTCAGTTGAGGGAGCAGTATATTAGTTAATAATTTGAAAATAGGGTGGTGTGTATGGATAATTTTTTAAAAGAATTGCAGCTATGACACTTGTGCAGCCATGTTGAGAACTAGACGGGAGAACGATGGGGAAAAACATTCTTCAAACGGCTATCACAAAACAATGGGAATGAAGAGGAATAAGACGGAACTTCGAAGTCTAAACGAAGCTCTTCCGTCCAGAAGACAGGAGCGGTACTCTCCACCCTTCATCGAACTAGACCTAGAGCCGCGTCACCCAGATCTGGCCCCGCCTGAAGCCCCGCCTTACCCAGGGTTTCCAGACGGAGGCCCTGTCCGCCCAGCATCCAATCGCTTTCCTCTCCTGCCTTCTTCTGGTCTCTGACCCCGCCCATCTCCGTGACGGCCTCGCTCCTGGCCCCGCCCCACAGTGGGCCCTGCCCCACGTGACTCCGCCTCTGCTCCCGGCACGCCCGCTTCCGCTTTCGAGCCGACCGGTCCGCGGGGAACACGTCATCGGCCTGCGCCCCCGCCGGAAGTTTGTGTGTGATTTTCGAGTTGGTGGGCTGTGAGTAGAGATACACTCCAAAATGATTCTCCCTCCGTGGGAGTGAGGAATGACCAGGCTCTTCTCTCTTGCGCAGAGAGTTGCTTTGGCCTCTGTGAGGCACAGTCGCTGCGGCAGTTGGGGTTTCGGAATGTTCTACGCAGTGAGGAGGGGCCGCAAGACCGGGGTGTTTCATACCTGGTGAGTGACCTGCCTACCGAAGCTGCCACCGCCTCTAGCTCGCCCTCCCATCTCTCCTGAGTACCAGGAGCCGAGCAAGCTGTCGTGAATACTATTTTGTTGACAAGCTTTGCTTACCGGGATCCATGTGATAGAGTTTAGCTGTAGGGGCGCTGGAAAGCACACGTGCCTTCGCATTTGTACCCCGGTTTTTAGGGAGGACCCCATTTTCTCAGTGGCACTCTGGAAATTGGAAATCCGAAATGCGCGCGGCCCAGGTTTCGGCTCTTGCCAACCATCAGTAGGAGACTGACGGTTTTAATTTTGTTGGAATATCAGAAATGATCTATACTTTACTAATTCTTTCTTTTCAATACCTAAATCAGAAGCCTCAACCAGCATTACCATTTTTCGTGCCAAATAACACGGAGATAGGACTCATAATACCTAATCTTCCTTGTGATTTTAAAGGAAAAATTATAAACTAGTGTTTGCCATTGGATTCCTGTAGTAATCCTTGAAATAGGTGTGACTTTTATTATTTTTCAGGTGTGGTTACCATGATTTGGAAGTTCACAAGGCTAATATGTCACAAATGTGGCATGTGTTCTCCAGGTTTTTTGGTTGTTGTTACAAGACCTGGACTATTAATATATGATATCAAGGTTTATTATCAGTGTGTGTGTTTATGTTAATGCATGCTGGTACAGTGGGTTAGGTGTTGCGCTGCTAACCACAGGTCAGCAGATTAAACCCACCAGTTGCTTGGCAGGAGAAAGATGAGACTGCCAAGCAGTTCTTTGTTGTTCTATGGGATTGTTATGAGTTGCAATAGGCTCAGTGGTCCTGGATCTTTATGCAAATCAGCTGTCACATTGATGAAGCAGTATCTTGATAGTTGGCCTTTTTGTGTAGTGAAATCATTTTACATTTGTTTTAAATTTCCAAAGTTTTTTGTGTCTTAGGTTTGAGGAAGCATATGGTCCTGACATGTACAACTGGTAGGTAACATGACACAAGATAGAACATGGGATATGAAAAATAAACTGATGCACAATATGATGTGAGCCTTTGTTCTCAAAGAATTGACAGCCTTATCCTTTTTTTAAGTGATTCCCACTTTGAGAAATAATTGAAAACGGGCTAAGTAAAGATAACTGAAGGAAGGAAATGACATGTTTTGTTACAGGAATGAATGTAAGGCCCAGGTGGACCGGTTTCCTGCTGCGAGATTTAAGAAGTTTGCTACTGAAGATGAGGCTTGGGCCTTTGTCAGGAACTCTGTGAGCCCTGCTGCTTCAGAAGGTACGCTCTTCTCACGTCACAGTGTTACATTTTACCTCATTCACAGTTTTTCATACCTGCTCTTATTTAATTCTGTGTAGCTACCCTGTAGGCAGATAAAGAAGATACTGTGATGCCTTCCATGGTAAAGATTAGGAAGCTCAGAAAGTCGTGTCAGTAGTGGTATGAAAGACAAGTCAGTACACGCATCTCATGAATAACTTTTCCTTATATTTTACAAATTCCTTATATTTAAAAAAAACGGGAGGGGGGAGAAGAGGGTTAAAAAGTCCTTGTAAAAATACCGTTATCTTTCGTTCACTTTTTCCACGGACTTTTGTAGGCTGTTCATACATGCTGTTGGATTAAGAGAGCTAAAATTTTCAAGTGATGAGTATAGCCTCTGTGCAGAGTTTCTTTTTTAACTTAGGGCAGAGTCACACTATCTGGATTTCTTCCAAGTTCATGTATTACAGTAATTACAGTTGTTTGAAGTTTAAATTATAATGCAAAGGTATCAAAAATGCAAGACGAAGGGGGGCTCTGCTTTAAGATTTTAAAAATATAGCTTACCCTACCTCAAAGAAGGATTTTTTAACTTTATTCACAAATATTTCCTCAGTGAATTAAGATGGACACAGGGGCGTTTTAATCAGCTTCTCTTGGACAGTACCCCAGGAGACACAGTGATGCTCCTGTGTTGAACAACTGCTCATTTGAAGCCTCATTTCAATTTTGGACAATGCAGAATTGAGAGAGAAAGCTCACTGTATGACTACTCCCGAAGGGCCTCACCTCAATATGTATCTATGTCACCTCCGTATTGCAGTAGTTTTTAAAGGAAGCCCCAAAGTGACCGTTATATTTTCTATCCAGATGGAGAAATCAGTTTGGGACAGAAGGCAAGTTGAAATTGTAAAAATGGTGTGGCAGGGGCATCTGACCTATACCTTCACAAGAGAGGTGAGCCACCATCAAGAGCTAAAGGCTGATTCCTGTGAGACAGAGGTCAGACATGCTCCCTCTCTCTGACTGACACCTGCCATCCCTTCCTGGGTATACCCATTCTGCTAAGGTTGATTCCTTGTTGCACTTGTGCTACACAAAATTCAGAGAGTCTTCAAAATTCTGAGGTTTGTTAGAGAAGTAACGGATTACAACAAGTCAGATCAGGAGCACATCATGATGCTGTTCTTTAGCTAAAACAGCATTTTCTCAGACATGCTTGTAGGCAGTACTGTGACCTTAAATCTCTTCATCCTTTTGGCCTAACCTTTCCCTTGCTTGGATACGTGTTAGAAAGCACTAAAGCACCAGTAGTAAGTGCCTGGAGGCATCTCACTCCACCAGTAAGCTCTCTTCTGCAGGTGCCAAGCTTTCCCACTCCATTCTCTTGTTGTTTTATTACCATTCTTCACAACTCCCTCTCCGCCTCCTGTGCCTAGGGGGTTCTCAGTGCATGAATTCTGGGACCAAAGAAGGTATGCGTTGGGCTGCTAACTGTAAGGTCAGCAGTTTGAAACCAACAGCACTCCTGAGGGAGATAGGGCTTTCTACTCCCCTTAAGAGTTAACAGTCTCACCAACTCACAGGGGCTGTTGTACCCTGTCCTATTGGGTCACTGTGAGTTGGCATCAACTCAGTTGGAGTGAGGGTTTTTTGGTTTGTTTTTTAAGTCAGGTTCCTTCTCTCTGCTGCCTTCTTCCTTTTTTCTCTTCTAAAACGAAAGGTATATCTGAAGAAAGGCGGGGTTATTGATTGCATCCTACCTTAATCCTGCTTTATTACTGTGGGCCCTACCCACAACTGAGAGGGTCCTATGAAGTGATTGTGCAATTGAAGGAAAAAATAATAAAAAGACAAAGTTTAGGGTGCTCATTTCTTCCATGACTGTAGGAACAAAGAGAGAGAATATATTCTTTAACAGGCTTCTGTAACAGTCTTGGGATTAGCAAACCCCATCCATCACAGTCAGTCACTTATGTAACAAGGTGTCCAGTGTCCTAACTCTAGACATCCCTGACTCTCTGGGGGAGAAATCTATTAATAGTACTGGGAGCAGGCAGAGGGGAGTAGACCACCTCGAGCAGGAAGATAATAGAAACATGATACAGGCTGCCGGCCACACGTGCTTGTAAGAGGTATCATTTAGGTAGCACTATTATGGGACGATACTGTGAGGATGATTTTTCATTAGGAGAATGTGACTGGGGTTAATCTACAACTCACAAATTGAAGGCCTTCCACCAGAATCCTGACCTTCCAGACTTCTTAATTATGAGCGTAGAGAATTTGTCCATATACACTCTCTTCCCAGTCCGCAGTTTCCCACAATCAGCATAATAAACATGACTTGATTCTGTTTTTTAGCTACCGTGTATACAACAGCATGCAACAGCCTGGTCTGCTCCATCCTCACAGTTAGCCCTATTCTGGAGCCCACTGTGGTAACCACTGTGTCAATCTTCTCATTGAGGGCCTTCCTGCTCACTGCCCCTCATGCATGATGCCCTTCTCCAGGCACTGGTCTTTCTTAAACACCGTGTCAGGAGGGCATGAGAGGAAGTCTCACAACGTTCTGGCTGCTCCTCTTCTAAGATAGTTAGGTTTGTTCTTTTGGCATTCTGTGGTGTTTCCAGTATTCTCCGCCAGCATCATCATTCAAATGCACCCATTTTTCTCCTGTCTTCCTTACTCAGTGTTCAATTTTCACATGTATATGAGGCAATTGAAAATACCATGGCTTGGATCAGGTGCACCTTAGTCCTCATTAAAAGTCAAGTTCCTTGCTTTTCAACAATTTAAAGAGGTCTTATGGAACAGATTTCCCAATGCAATGTGTTGTTTGATGTCTTGATGCATTTACTTAAAAAAAAGTTTAAAAAAAAGTTTAAATCATTTTATTAGGGGCTTTTACAGCTCTCATCACATTCCATACATCAGTTGTATCTAGCATAATTGTACACATGTTGCCGTCATCATTTTCTGAACATTTACTTTCTTATTGAGCCCTTGGAATCAGCTCCTCTTTTTTCCCTCCCTCCCTGCCATTTATTTTTGACAAGTTCCAATTTTACTAGATCCGTTCTTTGTGCATTCCAAGTTCCAATTACTAGTGGATGTTTACAGCTGTTTCTTCTCATTCTGAGTCATGTCCCATCAACAAATGAAGGTCCTGAAGGCTTTAATCTCAAAGGCTGTACTCCATTCACATCATTGTGGTCAACTCTACTTTGAGAAGGAAGCTCTCTCAATCATATTTAGAGTGCCTAAATATGCACTCTCCTGGCACTATCTCTGGCAATGTTCTGCTTCTTTCATTAGGTTTTCAGTAACTGACAATGTTTCCGTGCTATGCAAAAGGTTTTCGCCATCTATTCACTGTTTCATAGTCTGTTCTTCATCTGGAAACTCCGCCGAAACCTGTTAACTTTGGGTGACCCTGCTGCCATTTGAGAAGCTACTGACAAGCTTCCAGCATCACAGCTACACACAGCCACCACAATGCAACAAACTTAACTGATGAGTGCTGGTCATTGTCGTACAGAGGTCAGGGTTTACAACACAGTAGAGGACAGTTACAACACCCGACAAGATGGAAAACAACCACATAACACTGAGAATTATGGCCGAATCAAGTTGACACATGGTAATCTGAAGTTTACACATATTTCAAATTCTTCCAGTATGTGTTTTTGTTGGCTGATGCCAACTTTTCAATTAGACTAAGAGTAACCCATTATAATAACACAGTAAATATCCTGTCCCCATGGCTTTCCAAGACTGTAACTTAAAAAAAAAATTTATTTGGGGCTCGTACAATGCTTAGCACAATCCATACATACATCCATTGTGTCAGCACATTTGTACATTTGTTGCCAGCATCATTCTCAAAACATTTGCTTTCTAATTGAACCCTTGGTATCAGCTCCTCATTTTACCCCTCCCCACTCCCCTTCCTTATGAACCCTTGATAATTTATAAATTATTGTTATTTTGTTATGTCTTACTTGCTTCTCTACTTTAACTGCCATAATAATACTAAAAAGAAAGTGAGATATCAGTTACTCCCAGATAACTCTGAAAAAAAGTGTTTGATAATCTCTTTAGTAGTCATCTTGAATCCACCAGGGCTGGGCTGTTGAAGAAATTACTACTACATTACTGTCCTCGATGGGACTCAATTTTAGCTTTCTGTGGTGGTCATATATTTTCATGTCAACTTGGTAATTAAGTATAGGGATGGAGTCTAGGCTGTCAGTCAGGTCACAGCCTGATGATGCCTCCTTGTGGGCGTGGCCTTATGAGGACTCTGGGAACATCCTCTCTCACTCCCTGGATGTGGTCCACACACTTTCTCTCTGCTTCACTTTCCTTTTGAGGAACTATTTGGAGACGCACGCTAGCACTGAGATATTTCCACCGCCACTGGATCCATAAGATTTTTTACCCACCATCCTGTGTTCTTTTTGCTTTAGGCATTTGCATGTGTTGTGTGAGTTTGAAGAGGAATTTATAGACTAGTATTGGACATACGGGCTAATACAGGCCTTAAGGACTTGATCTGGACTGGGCTGGGATGTTTTCTTAATATATTGTTGCTCTTTGATATAAAGCTTTGTCTTTTTATTTATTTATTTTTATAAAGCTTTTTCTTATAGACTTAGGAGTGTCACTGGTTTTGTTTCTGTAGTCAATCTGACCTAGCACATTCCCTTTCTGGTTTTACTTTGCTTTCTTAGCCTGCCTTGTTACTTGTTTATTTAAGTTAGACCTACCATTCCCTCCTGACATCCTAGAGGTTTTCAATTTGACGTCCTTGCAATTTGAGTATTTGGGGAGCTGAATTGGGGTGGGGGCTCTGATAGATAAGCCACTGATACTACCCTGTTTCCCCGAAAATAAGACAGTGTCATATTAATTTTTGCTCCCAAAGATGCGCTAGGTCTTATTTTTAGGGGATGTCTTATTTTTTTCTTGAAGACGAATACAGTACACATTTGTTGAACCAGAAAAAGGAAATGTATTACCTGTATACGGTACGGTAGTAGTTGTCATCACAAACCAGCATAACCAGACAAACTGTGAATCCTACAGTATCAATTTCTTGTTACTACCATTATTTCCATGTACAACAGTCTATGGCACATTTACTCATGTGTTCAATGACAGTCATGTCATCTTCTGGAACATCATAACAATCCAAACCCTTATTTTCGGGGAGGCCTTATTTTCAGGGGGCCTTATTTTCAGGGGATGCCTTATATTTCCGCAAGAGGCAAAACTGTAAGTAGGTCTTATTTTTGGGGAAACGGGGAATGTACAAAACTTTGATTCTTGTTTTTTTTCTAAGGAAAGAGGCCCTCATACTTTTAGAACATCTGTGATCCCTATAGAATTAAGAATCCTGGAATCTTTATTACCAACATTAAAACCAAATTTTGTTTTTGACAGAACCCTTAATATTGTCTTGACATTGCCCTTACTAAACCTAGCTTGAAAATTTTTAATTTATTTCACAGGACACTAAAGTTTGAGGTGATACACAAACTATCTTACGTAATTCCTTCTTTGAAGGGACACACATGATAGAATACTTAAGTCTTATTTAGTAATCCTAAATAACTTGCAAAGTTTACTGATTCTTAAGCATTTTATGTTCATTTTTTCTGGATTACAAGTAGATTCTGTTTTTTAGGACAGAAAAATGAACATTTGCAAGAATCTCAAGTGAAAGCAAACAAGCGAGTCTGGGAGTCGGTGGATGAAGAGGAAGATGAAAATGCAGAACCAAGTGCAAAGCATGTAAAACAAAATACAGACTCAGTACCTTCAGTTAGCAAAGACACATTTTCTTATATGGGTATATCTTTCTTGAGATTTTTAATTTTTAATATAATCATAAAAATAGGTAGATGTTTTTCCCACTTTTTTGATGTGGATAATTTAAACTGGTGTGTAACATCCTCAATTTTCCTTGTAAAGGTTAATTAGAAATCGAAAGGTCACTTGAATAGGTTATTTACAATAGAGCAATAAATTATAAATAAAAAACAATCCCTTAAAATGACAGTATTATTACTGGTGCACTTGGGCTGCAGACTGTAAGGTAAGCCGTTCCAACTCTAGGAGAAAGACAGCTTCCTATTCCCATAAAAAGTTACTCTCAGAAATCCATAGGTGCAGTTCTACCCGGTCCTAGAAAGTCACTAATGAGTTTTGGTTTTCATCAAGAGCCTTGATAAAACAGCTGCTTTCTTCATGGAAAGAAGCAATATGGGCTAAAAAAAAAAAAAATTAAGCCTTTTATGAATTGGGTGAAGATCTACTTGTGTAGATCAGTTTTTCATTCCACATGTCATGACAGTGACATGACATTTGCTTCATGTCACTGTCATCCCCATGGTATAGCACCACTTACCCCACTTCCTCCCTGTGTTCCCTGTTGATAGTGGTTGATTTAACTAATTTAAATAGATTAAGAAATATACATATTTACATCATATAAAGAGACATGAATGTATATACATATATGTGTGTGTATGTTTCTTAATATATACAATCGGACTAACGTTTTCAGAGGACTTGAATTGGTGGGCAAGTATTTCTGCAGTGCATGGCATTGTTTTCATAGAATGATACTATCTTGGTAGGAAAGGAGGTATAAAGGGATAGTTTCTCATTTGATGCCTGTAGTGTAGGATGTAAAAAGCAGTACTTCATGTAGTATATTCTAGTTTTTCTAAGTTCATTCTCCTTTAGTTGCCTGATATATGGGACCAAGATGAGCAGATTATAAGCAAAGAGTGTCAAATGCCCCCATATAAGAAATTAACAGTATTGAGCACATTTAAAGAACTATATGGGATCAGATTGACAACAGCAACTTAAAAGATTAGATAAGAGCCCTAGAGGGCAACTTCTCAGAAGAGGTAAGAATGGTGGTAATCAGTGTCACTGGATGTATGTGTAAAGACTATTGAATTGACATGACGTGTACGTATTTGCATGTTTTTAACAATAGAACAACATATGTTAATTTTGAAAATTTTAATCTGATGTTTTCCTAGGCAAAATTTCAACAGCATTGTCAATTCTCTTTGAAATACAAATTCAAATTGAGTAAACTTTTTTTTTTTGGAGTAAACTCTTGAGGTGAATTTTAGCTGTTAGTAATATTACTACTTTAGCACTTATTAAATTTCTTTTTGTAGGAGAATTTGTAGTTGTTTACACAGATGGCTGTTGCTCCAGTAATGGCCGGAGGAGAGCCCGAGCAGGAATTGGAGTGTATTGGGGGCCAGGCCATCCTTTGTAAGTAAAATCAATAAATGTAAATTGTTCAAGCTCACCACTTTACCAAATCATTTTAAAACTTGTGAAGGTATGATCGAGACTATGCTTATTGGAAGACTCCACTCCCCCCAAAACAAAACTTCATTTGAAAAGCATCATCCTTCAGAATGTTAAATGTAAAATTTCCTTAGCATTGCTTTTGTAGCTCTAAAATTTGACAAGTCTCACCGATAAAAATCTATACAAGGATTATGCAACTATCTCCTTGAGTGAGCACAGGGCACACTGCAGATGGCTTGTACAACCAGTGGGGCAGGCCGCTGGGCATGGTGGAGCATCATCGTGCTAGATTTAACTGTGATCCTTCTGAAATGATGGGAGTTTAGAAGTGATCATTCTGTTTCTCAAAAGGCACAAAATCACAGGGACATAAAATAAACTATCTAAATAATTCTAGCCTCTGGATATGAATGAACTTGAATAGTAACTGATAGCCTGAAAATTAAGTGTAAATGGAGACTTGATTCTTCTTTAGTCTCCATGTTTCAGTTCTGAGCTTTGTTTTCCAATAGTAGTAAGTCCTCACAAGATTGTTGAGGCCAGTCAGTATAAATCATTCAGTAGTAATACCACTTTGTGTCTATTAACTATAAAATTTACAAAGACAAAGTTCAGCTTAATATTATGACTTCAAACCCCATAAAAGTGGGTGAGCTTCCATTTTTGCCATTTCATAGGTAGCAAACTAAAGGTCAGTGAGTTTGAGTAGTTTGTCCAAGACTACATTTCAGGTCCAAAATTGAAGCTTAGCTCTTTTGACTTCTGTCCAGTGGCCCTTCTGCAGTGTTGTCCCCTAGTGTCTTTCAAATAATGTTAATGCCATTAGTTTGGTGGTTTTTAAAAGGCTATCATTTTATGTATTGCTTTCCTATTTCAAATAAATATTCATTGATTAATTTATAGCCACAAGAGGAATCCTGGTGGTGTAGTGGGCTATGTTTACTATTGGGTGCAGTTTACTATTCACTACTTAAGCAGTGTGAATCCACCAGCTACTCATCTAGAGATGGAAAACTTTGGGACTTCTGCTTTATCTGATAGGGTCATTCTGTGTCAGAATCCACTCAATAGCAATGAATTTGGTTGTATTTTGGAGTTAAGAAATTAAAGAACCACTGAGAATTGCTTGATAATTTTATTTTATATTGCTTTGAAACAGAAATGTAGGCATTAGACTCCCTGGGAGGCAAACAAACCAAAGAGCGGAAATACATGTAAGTTATTAGATGTTTTGTTTTTTTTTTCCCTACAAAAAAATTTTAAGTTCACCATTCTTAGCATTGACTATGAATATATCAAATAATTGATGCTGTTTATGTATGTAAGAAAAGAGCCCTGGTGGTGTAGTAGACTATACTTTGGATTGCTAACTACAAGGTTGATAGTTTGAAACCACTAGCCACCCTGTGGGAGAATAATGAGGCTCTTTGCTCTTGGAAAGGTTTACAGTCTCACAAAGCCAAGAGAGCAGAAGAGAGCTGTGTACTCTGTTGTGTAGGGTCATATGTTGGAAGTGACTTAATAATAGTGGGTTTGGTTTATGTATATAAAATAGTTTAGAAGAAGTCTAGAAGAAGTTGGGTTTGGGGTTAAGTAACAACTCTGAAGATAAGAATTGTCTAGAAAAACTGCAAATTGATGTGCAAAACAGGAATTATATGTGTAGCATCATTTTCTATTAGGAATATGATCATTATAAGTAGTACAGAAAAGAAGGGATGTTTACACTTGAAGTCATGTTGAAAGTTGAACACCGTAGAATGAGTCTCAACTGGTTTCTCCCAAGGCAGCCTGCAAAGCCATTGAACAAGCAAAGACTCAGAACATCAAGAAATTGGTTTTATATACGGACAGCATGTTTACTATAAATGGTAAGTGTTTTTCATGTTGTGTTTCTTCTTGTGGTTTTTTACTAAAAGGAAATAGATATTTCCTTCCCCAGTGGGAGATGCTGTAACAAAGAAGAGTCCAAATGGTAAGTGGAGATACCATTTGGCTGGTGAGACACCTAGGAAAGAGCGAGGAATTTAGAAACCCGGTCCCGCTCCAGTTTTTTACTATGTACTATGTATTTCACGCTCACTCACAGGCTGCGAAATGAATTACCCTGTACAGAATGGGGCTTAAGGAGTCTGGGGTCGCTTTTTGGAGGAAGCGGCATCTTAACTTGAAGAAAAGGAGAGTATTACATACATCTACCCAAAAAGGGGGGAGGGGGGGCTTAAAAGGAAAAGTTAGAATCACCACTTAGGATGCAAATGGGATCAATGATCAGAGATGAACCTAGGGAGGTTACAAAACAACATTCAAGCAAGACCTTGTTACTTTTTAAGCAAGTTAACTTCCTAGAGCCTCATCCTCCTTATCTCTGTTAGGGAGAAAATAAGACATACCTTTATATGCCATCGTGATGAACACGTGGACTCGAGCATAGGAACAATTAGGCTGGGCTGGGCAGTGTTTCATTCTTTGTGCACAGGATCTCTAGGAACCGATTCAGTGGCACTTAACAACCACACGTGGAGTGTCTGTCACCTGGAAATTACTTTCCCAGGGAATTTCTTTAACATTTTATTGTTAATTGCGTGAAATTTAGAGAGTAAATTAATTTCCCAGTCAAAAATTTACACGTATTTTGTTTCATTACATTGGCTGTAATTCTTTTAGTCTAAAAGTACTCTTCTCACTTCTTCCTGGAGCTCTATATTTCTATTTGCCCGTATTTTCTGCACGTTTTTGTCTTCTGAGCTTTGTGTTCTTGGGGTGAATGCTGCCCCTTTTGGTCTTGGGTGATGGATTGTTCTGAGAAGCACGTTCTTCCCGAGTGTTACTGTCTACTTTTATAGGCTTACTGTGTTGGCTGAAAGGTGATCTGAGAGTGAGTTCAGTTCCAGGTTGGAAAGGCTTAAAGGGCCTTCATCTAGTCTATCAGACCAGTAAGTCGTGTTTTTTTTTCCTTTTAATGTTTTTTGATATCATTCTTCATTTTCCCACTCTGCCCAGGACCTTTAATTGTGACCCCAGTCAAAAGACTTGGTAGTAGTGCTGGACACCGTTTCATTCGCGTAGCTTCAAGCTGGTGAGAATTGTGGTTGGAGTGCTCCGTTAGTCCTTTACTCACCACTTCCACGAGTCTTTAGCCTTCTTCACTCTTCACTGTTCTGGACAGGAAGAGACAAATAGTTGTATCTTAGATTGAAAGCTTTGCAGACCCTCGTTGCTCCTCATCAGAGTTGTATGTAGAACACTGTCTTCGGGGCCTGTGTTACACCAAATTGACCTTATGTACCATGAGACTATAGTCCGAAGCCTTCAAGCCCAGTGCCGTAAACACCAAGGGGGTGGTGACAGCCAAGATGTTTGCATGACCTTGCCCCCGTATCTCCACTATACACTTGAATAAATTGCAACACAGACAAGTAGAAATATTCTCTGCCAAACCTATTTATGCTCATGGTGTACCACCATATGCCACCCACACCTCTTTATCATTCATACATGCATACGAGCGGTTACACAAAATGTCATTAAAAGATAATGACATTTTTCGGCATACTTTCTGAAGCCCCTGTGTGTCTACTCAGGAGTCTGGTGGTATAGTGGGTTGTGCATTGGGCTGCTAACCACAAGCTCAGCAGTTTGAACCCACCAGCCATTACATGGGAGAAAAATGAGGCATTCTGCTCCTGGGAAGATTTATAACCTTGGAAACTCAAAAGGGCAGTTCTAACCTGTCCTATAGGGTGGATGTGAGTAAAAATCAACTCAAGGGCAGTGGGCTTTTTGGTTTGTTATCAATCTATGAATCTACTCATAAATTATTTATCTGTTGTTACTGTTATTATGTATGTACTAGGGGGTACCCCCCCTCCCCAATGGAAAAAAGCTCCTCTGGGCAAAGCTTTTGTAGTATACATTTTCCCCCTCTAGACACGCATCGAGCAACTCGCTCTGAGTTAGTACACCCAGTGGTGTTGCCTGGGAAAGTTTTTCTGGTCGCAGTGAATAGTTTTATAAAAGCAGTTTCACTCAAAACCTTGTTTTGTGATGGTCGATTTAAGGGAACGGTGCTGTGAAATTTTGTTTCCTGCATGGGGAAAATGCAGCAACTGTTGTGATGTTGAACACAGTTTATAAGGACAGTGCTATGGGAAAAACTCAAGTGTATGAGTGATTTTCTCTTTTCAAAAAAGGTGCAATGCTGATTGATGACAAACCTTGTCTGGAGGTCCATCAACTTCCCGAATGGACGAAAATGTTGACATAATTCATGCACTTGTGATCAGAGGCCCTGACGGACCATTGACGAGATGGAGAAGTTATCTAGACTGTCTTGAAGCTCGGGGCAGTGATTTAAATGGAAGGTTTCAGAATGAGAAGGGTCCCTGAAATTTGTGTCTCAGGTTCTGACGACCTGGTAAAAGATCTTCTAGTTGGAGACATGCCATGCTTTCAAAGAACAGCCCCAAAGCGACCCAGATTTTTTCCCCCAAGTTCGTTACTGGTGATGAAACATCAATCAAGCCAGTGGAAAACACCTTCGTCACCTTGTCTCAAAAAAGCTCAAGTGAAATCAAAGATCAAAATGAGATGCTCATTGGTTGGTGTATTTTTTTAATGTGAGGGGATAGTGTATTTGGAGTTCGTTCCATCAGGTCAGACGGTTAATCAAGCTTTCTATTTAGAGGTTCTGAAGAGATTGCATAACAGTGTGCCACAAAAAAGGCCTGATTTGTTGGGAGGAAGCGGATATAGGGGAACTGATATCAAAGAATTCAGAAAGAAGGAAAATGTTTTGAAACTGATGGTAGTAGCGATTGTACAGTTTTACTTGAACTATTGGAATGACGGATGTTATGACATCTGTAAGAGCTCTCAAGAAAGAGGAATTAAAAGAATAAAATAATTTTTTTTAAAGCCTGATTTTGGCAGACGGAAAACTAGTTTTGCCACCACAACAATGCACTGGCTCATGCAGCCATCTTAGCATACTAGTTTTTTGGGCAAAAACCAGCATGCCTCTTTCATCACATGCACTTACTCACCTGACCGGCTCCTTGCGATTTCTTTTTGTTTCCACGAATGAAGAGAGACATGAAAGGACAGCAATTTGAAGACATGGCAGAGGTGACAAAAAAATGGGGAAGGTGCTGTCAGCCATCCAAACAGATGGATTTGAAAATGTTTCCAAAAATGGAATTGCAGATGTATGGAATTGCAGTGACAAATGTATTTAAATATAATGGAGAGTACTTTGAAGGTGATATGGTTGTTTTGTAAAAAAATTTAAATAATATAGCTTTGGGTAGGGAATTTTGTTTGTTTGTTTGTTTGGTTTTTTCAGGTACCCCCTTATTTTGTGTATGTAATAGTATTTACTGTTGTTGCCGTTTACTATTGCATACCTCCTAGTGTCTTCCTTTGCCTTGGCCAGGATGTACTAGCTGTTTCTTTATTGTGTGTTGTTTTCTTTTCACCCAGATTAAAAGATGTCTAACTATCTAGTTATGGAATCCTGGGCACAGTGGTTAGTGTGTTTGTCTGCCAACCAAAGGCCAGTGATTTGAACTCACTAACTACTCTCTAGGAGAAAATGTGGCAATCTGCCTCCGTAAATCTGCCCAATGGGGCAGTTTGCTCTTTCCTGCTCTGCCTTCTCAGTCCCTTTGCTGAGAGTCAGAAGTGACCCAACCCAATAGGTTAGTTTTATTGTTTGTTTGCTATCTCCTTAGTGTTTGTTTTTGCTTCCCCTCCCGTCCCTGATAACAATAAAAAATGTTTCTTTATGTGTATGTTTTTTCTTGGCTTTTTCCCCTTGACTTTCTATAGTAGTGTTTGCATATAATACAAGGGGGCTAAATTTCATTTTTCCACAAACTCAAGGGGACTGCTTTCATTTTCTCCCCATTGAGAATGATATTAATCATTGGTTTTTTGTGTATGCCGTAACATTGTGGAGAAATTTCATTTGCTGAGAGTTTTTTTTCAGGAATGTATGCGTTCGATTTTTATATGATGAGGTTTTTGTGTTGACTGATGTGATCAAATGGTTTATTTATGTGGTGAATTACTTTGTTAAATTAACTATCTTTACACACCCTTGTGAAACCTACTTCATCACGATTTTCCCAAGGAAATTTTTTGTGGGTAAAACTAATCCTTGAGTTGCATTTTTGTTTCGTTTTTCCGTTAATCGAGTCACCTGCACTGTTTCTATAGGTTTGTGTCATTTTGGTACAGCAGATGCCAGGCAGCTGTGAAATAGAGATTACACGTCTGTGGTAAAATTAACATTTTCTACTTATGAAGGCGATCACCTTTCAGTCATAAAATAGCTTAATCAGCAGGGGTTATTTTTGTTTTTCTGAGACAACAGCATGCACCTGGAACAAATTCAGTTTGGGTCTAGAGGGAGTTGATACTTGCAAATGACCAAGTATCAAGTTTGATCCAGCAAAATGAAGATTACAGTGACCTATGACTGCTCGTGAGGCTACTCCAGACCTTTGCCTGTGGCTCCAGGGATCTGTCAGTGGCTGAATCTGACGAATTACTCTACAGATGGGTTCGGGCCTCCCATTTCCCCCCTCAGCCTTCCACAAATTGGGTATTCACTGCTTTGCTCTGATACTTTGCCCTTCGTCATATTTGAATTTTATTGGCATCTTTGGATCACACAGCCTGGTGTGCTTCCATGTGGGCTTAGTTGACTCCTCACTTAGATGGCTGCTTGTTTGAAAACAGGCCTTTAAGACCCGAGATACTATTCTGATTCACACTGTTTGCTTTCTTTTCAACACTTTGCTATAGCACCTGTTCCATAATTTTAGCATTCTGTTGAATAGGATAACCTTTCTTTGGAATGGGTGTAAATATGGATCTCTTAGGTAGCCAAGTAGCTGTCTTCCAAATTTCATGGTATTGACCAGTGAGTGCTTCCAGTGCTTCATCAGCTTGTTGAAACATTTCAGTTGGTATTCCATCGATTCCTGGAGCCATGTTTCTGGCTAATGCTTTCAGAGCAGCTTGAACAGCTTCCTTCAGTTCCATTGGTCCTTGCTCAGATGCTACCTCCTGAAATGGTGGAATATTGTCTAGTTCTTTTTAGTATAGCCACTGTATAGTCTCTCCATCCTGTCTTGATGCTTCCTGCATCATTCAACATTTTGTTCATAGAATTTCAATTTTGCAACTTGCGGCTTGAATTTGTTCTCTAGTTCTTCCGGTTTAGGATTTAATTATTATATTTGACTTTGTCTTCTCAGGCTGGAATCTTCTGTATAGCTAATTGACCCCATCATTTCTTTTGTGTGCCTTAGCACATGTAGTTTGGCTTAGTAGTTTTTAATAGATCGAATTCTTAAAACTCACAACCACTAGGTTGATTCTGACCTATAATGACCCCATAGAACAGGGTAGAACTGCCCCTGTGGATTTTCAAGACTAATTCTTTACAGAATTAGAAAGCTTTCCATTGATTTCGAACTGCTGACTATGTGGTTAGTAACCCAACTTGTAACCACTACACCACCAGGGCTCCTCAATAGATTGAATTAGATAATGGGAAATTGAGGAGGACATTAAACTGTTCTTTGTAGAATAATAGAGCTCCCTTCAGGTTGACCTCTGACACATGGAAATACCAGGCACAACATAATAGACATCCCAGTGAGGGGTTGCTGAGGACATAGTGACCCAGGGAGTTGTCACTGCTGGTTATTGCAGTGCCACTGCCAGGCCTTTTTCCTCTTAGCCAGGCAGCTCTATCGAAGGATTCTCAACAGCACAGTAGCTCACGTTGCCTCCATTGACAAACAGACCATGGCTGTGCATGAGGTACACAGACTGGGAATTGAATCAGAGTCTCCCACATAGAAGAGGAGAATTCTACCAAGTATTGCTGGAGGGAGGACTGAGGAATAAAGTGCAAATAAGTGTAAGACTAAAACTACAAGGGGGCTTCAAAGAATTTGTGGGGAAAATCTTATCTAAAATTTTTTTCATGAATTTTTAAACCCCCTCAAATTAATAAAAATTAGATTGGCCGTAAAAGGAAGAGCAAATGCCTTGAGAATGATTGGGACAGGGAATGTATGGGTGTGCTTTATACAATTGATGTATGTATATGTATGGATTGTGGTAAGAGTTGTTGGAGTCCCTAATAAAATGTAAATGAAGAAAAGAGGAGAAAAAAATGATTAGGGCAAAGACTGTACAGATGTGCTTTATACAATTGATGTATGTATATGTATGAACTGTGAAAAGAATTGTATCAGCCCCAATAATTTGTTAAAAAATAAAAAATAATTAAAAAAAAAAAGAAAAAAGAAAAAAAAAGGAAAGGAAAGCCAATTTTGAAATAATAACATTAATCTACAAATGTGGGCTTCTTTTAGGCATAACTAATTGGGTTAAAGGTTGGAAGAAGAATGGATGGAGAACCAGCACAGGCAAAGAGGTGATCAACAAAGAAGACTTCGTTGAACTGGACAAGGCTACCGAGGGTATGGATATTCAGTGGGTGAGTGTTCCTTCAGTGCTTTTACCTAACCAGAGTGCCTACTGGTTTATCTCAAGGAATTAATGCACTAAGTTAGGATAATAGTTTCCATGAAATCTATATGATGTGTACTAAAACCCACTTGGTTCCTTTGATCATTTTATAATATTGATTTGATAAGAGCATTACTTTCTACAGAATACACTGGCTACATTACTTGAGAGCTATTCTATGTCCTCAACATTTTTATATTATTGCATAATAATGCTTGGGCCAGGGTTTACTGCTTGAGATGTAATAGTCAAACCTATTGGCTTCTGTGGAATTAGTCATAATGTTAAATAAAACTAATTTGTATGATTTTTTAAGTGTTATAAAACCTTAATAAACATAACCTTTATCCCCAACCTTCGCTCCCCTACCCCTGAGAAACCCTTGTTATTTTTTCCCCCTATAATAGTGTTTTGGAGTTTTGGGGGCCATATCTTACACAATCCAATATATTTATTCACATACAATTCTGTTGTTTGATTCCATCAAGTGGGGTTCTACAATCATCAATGCTATCAGCTCCCCGTACCCCTTCCTGTCTTTGCCATACCCCCAGGGAACCGTTACCCCTGTAATGGTTCTGCAGGGTTATCTATCTTGGCTTTCATGTACTGAACAATCTTAAATATCCAAATGAGCACATGCAAATCTAACATGATTACTAAGGTAAAACACATTAAAAACTATAATAGGAAGGGGGGGAAATATTAAAGAACTAGAGGATAATTAGGTAGTTTATCAATGCTATACCACACCTAGGATTTTTCATCCCTTCCATGTGGCCCTTCTGAGGGACTGTCCAATTACCTTACAGGTGGGTTTTGGGTCTCCACTCCATTCATGTCCCTTCACATCGATTTGATGTTTTTGAACTTCTGATACCTCTTCCCATCGATACCTCATGAAAACACGGGCTCATGTGCTTCCTCTGTGTGGGCTTTTGTTGCTTCCCTGCTAGATTGCTGCTTGCTTAATTTCAAGCCTTTAGGACCCCAGACACTGTATCTTTTAATAGCTGGACACCATCTGCTTTCTGCACATTTGCTTTGCACCCATTTTGTAGAAGTATTTTTCTTATGATAGTTTTTGTTAAATTTGGGGTTTTTTTAATTGTTATTGCTTGTTTTTTCCCACAATAGTATAAGTTAAATGGCAAGCATTGTCTCAATCCTATCTTCCTCTACCTCCCCAGAACCACTAATAGCAGATAACCTGACATTTAAATTTGCCTTTCAGCAACCTAAATGTAAACAAAAATTGAGTAAATACATCCATACTTTCTCTTAGCAGTTAAAAAAATGAAGTATATATATGATATGTAAAACTCAAAAACCAAATTCACTGCCATCAAGTTGATGCCGACTCATTGTGACCCTATAGGACAGGGGAGAGCTGCTCCTCTGGGGTTTCTAAGACTGAAACTCTTTACTTGAGTATAAAGCCTCACCTCCCATGGAGCAGCTGACTGCTGACTTGCAACCCAAGGAGGAAACTACTGTGCCAACGACATAAACACATCCATACATTAACTTTGTGTGGAGTGCGACAAAGCACAGTGTGTATTGCGGAGAAGGTCGTAAAAGAAAGGTGCCATTTCTGTAAACTAAATTTTAATAAATGCATACATTGATAAAATGCATTTAACAACTTCTGTAAGAGTATACCTCATGCTGTTTAGCATTATGTTAAGAGGCTCTGAAAAGCAAGCTTTCTTTTACTCAGACTCAAGGTTGAAATGTTTTTTATGTATTTTCACTTGAAAAAAAATGAGGAAAATTTTTATTTTAACAGATGCATATTCCGGGTCATTCTGGATTTGTAGGCAATGAAGAAGCTGACAGATTAGCAAGAGAAGGAGCGAAGAAGTCTGAAGACTGAAAGAAGTCATTGTAATACTCGGAACATGCACTGGAGACTGCCTTGTTACTTTTACGTGTTGATATGGAAAATAAAAGACGGGGATGCAGTTGATGCAGTGGCACAGTTTTCAGACATCAGAAAGGCAGTATAATTCTCTTTGAAATACAGTGCTTAGATGTACAATCAATTGGCTATCCTGTGAGATTTCAGAATAACCGTATATACTCAAATATAAGCCGACCCAAGTGTAAGCTGAGGTACCTAATTATTAGCTGGGAAACCAGAAAAACTGATTGACTTGAGTATAAGCCTAGGGTGGAAAATGCAGAAGCTTGGTGAGTTTCAATAATCAAAACAAATGAAAATAAAATTATTAAAAATTGAGACATCAGTGGAGTAATGTATTTAAATATTTATTTTAAATAGAAAACATCAATAAAAGGACAAGTCATTTAACATTAGTAAACCAGCACAGTAAGTAGAAAATAGGGTCAACAAAAACAATAAGGTATCAACAATGATACCTTAAGAGTACTATTCCCTGAGCTCAATCAGCAACCAAGCTAAAATGTAAAGAGTTAAAATCCGTCAAAACGATTCCTCATCATCATCCGTATCCCAATGCAGAGCTTCAGCTGGTGTGAGGTCATCATAGACGCTGTCCTGACTGAGATCGCCGTCATCACCATCACTGCTGTCATTTTCATACAAAGCACAGTCTTCACTGCCATCCATAGCATTACTAATACTACATTTCTAGAAGGCACATCACACCATGTCTTCTGGAATGTCTTCCCATGCATCTCAAACCCACTTTGCTATTAACTCTATGTCAGGCTTCATGAGATTTCCTCCTTTTGTTAATTGGGCTTGACCAGATGACATCCATTCATGCCGTATCCTTCGTACACAGTCTTTAAAAGGCTTATTCAAAGATACATCCAGAGGCTGCAGTACAGATGAAAGCCCACCTGGAATAACGGCTAAAGTAACTCTTAATAGATTTTGCCAATTTTTTCATGCCCTCCGACAGGTGGGCTCTGGACATATCCCAAACAAGTAACGATGGCTTTTTCTTTAAGGCTGCTCCTGGCCGTCGGTTCCAAGTTTCTTCCAGCCATTTTTTTGTTCCGTCTTCATCCAGCCTTTAATATGTACATGCACAGTAATTCTTAATGGGAAATTGATCTTTTTAGGCAAGGTCTTTCTTTTAAAAATAATGACAGGACATAGCTTATGATAGAATAACTGTGAAGTGTTTTTTTTTCATTTCCTGTGGCATGGTTCTGTTGCTTGGAAGATCAAAAGTCATGGCAGTTTCATCCATATTCCCAATATCTGCCAGGTCAATTATAAATCCTTCTTTTGTTTTAAAATCAATGACTGTAATGACATACGGTAACTTTTTGTCAAGGTCTTGTGGCAATTTCTGTGAAATCTTTGTTCTTTGTCTCAAACATAGGAGGCCAAAGCTATTCATGAAGTGGGTTCACCATCCTGCTGACGCAGCATATTTTTCAATGCCTGGTCATCCTTAGCCATTTGTAGAGCACATATGCGGATTCCCATGTGTGTTACACAGTAACCATTTTGACGATACTCCATAACTCATTTATGCAATTCATTCTCTGGATTCCCATAAAAAGACATTAAACCACGACGAGTTTGTTTAGCTTTTGGAATCTTTTCCAAATCAGCCTTCATTTTCCTCCTCTCCCTCATGCTTTTCTGTCAACACAGAATTCCCTACTTGCAACACTGTTAGTGCTCTCTTCTGCTCTTGACACAAACTTCATTTTGAAACCACCCTCATATGACCGGCATTTTTGTTTTGGTTCAAGAATATCCATTTCTAAGAGGACAAAAAAACGAGACTTTGAAAAAGAACTCTCATGGTAATGCCCCCACCCCTGTGACTTGTTAGCCGGGGGGGGGGTGGGGGTGGGGGGGGGGGTTGTCTGTGTGTGCGGGGGATGCAGGATGTGAATTAACACAGAGACCAGGGGGGGAGAGAACGCAGCCACAGACACATCCTTACCAGTTCAGCTGTGGGCGTAAGTGAATTACGGGTTCTAATGCGAATTGGAGCCATCCACATCATAGGACCGCTCTGATTGGTTAGATGTGAGTAAACAAATATTCAAAGCCCTGCAGTGTCAGCAGGTCTTTGAACAGTGAAGATAGGGCAATCACCTGTGAGATAACAGGCACTCATCCTGTTACCTGGGGGGGGGGGAGGGCCTGGGGGGCAGTGAGATGTTACACCTTCCTGGGGTACCACTGATCCATGTATAAGCCGAACCCCAGTTTTTCAGCACATTTTTTGTGCTGGTAAACAGCTTATACACGAGTATATTCAGTATGTTTATTGAACTTGGTACTCTTCATTTGTTTTACCTTAGGTGGAATGCAGATGCAAACAAAGATACTGAGTCCCATGAAGTTAAAGCAGATTTGTGCCTTCTGTGCATATTAAATAAGGCATCCCTTCCTTTGGGCAGACAGATGCAGCCCCATGGCAAGACAAAGGTTAGCAGACAGATTGAAAACTGCGTCTTGGCCTCACTTATCCTCTTGGGTGACACTCCTGTTGGGCATCAATTGCACATAGGTAGCTCTGGCTGCTAGACTATGCTATAGGAACAGTACAGTTTTTAAAGACCAATGTCATATAAATAAATATTTTTTAAATGGCTTTGGGTGTGTTTGTTAAAAGTACACTTCTAGTTAAAAAATATTTGACATGATCATTTACTTTAAAACGTTGGAAAATAAGAGCATACAAAAGCTACCCCAAACTAAGGTATAGGTTGTTGTGAAGTGAAAACCCTTGAAACTCCTACCCTCCTCATCTTGCTCAATCCGAAACCAAACCCACCGCTGTGTAGACGGTACTGATGCATTGTGGTCCTGTAGAGTATAACTTCCTCAGGGGGTACCCAGGGCTCTGAGTATTTAGGTAGTTGACAGCTACTACTACTGTAGAGCTGCTGTAGGTTGGCAGGTTCGGACGGTCAACTTTTGGTTAGCCACTGAGCACGTTAATGTCTATCACCATGCTTCTAACTGCCACATCTCATCCTGGCCCCACCAAAAATAACCATTATTCTGAATTCTATAGAAATGGTTTAAGGCTTATCCCCTGTTTTTTTAAAACTTGATATGCTTCAATCTTTTTTATTCAAGAGCTTGCCCCTTCATCCAGTTTGCTCTTTAGTCCTTCACATGGTTCAGTTAAGCGTTCCCTTTGTTTTCTCTGTTTCCTGTTGGCAGCTGGATTCAGAAGCTTCCTTACACTCATTCCATGCCTTTGACACGACTTGGTGGTAGGTGCTTCCATCATTTGCTACTTCGGTTACTGACATTTTGTCACCTTCAATAAGTTTTATAGCACTTTGAAAAAGAGCTGCTTGATTGTGTACAAACTCTAGCCAAATTTTTGAAGGTTCTTTTTAAAAATCTAGAATTCTAGGACATTTATCCTGTGATTGAAAGTAGGATTTCAAAGGATCGTATATTTTCAGAATTCTTTCAACTGCTGGCAAAAGAGCTAACCAGCACGTTTAACTGTATCCAATTATTTTCTGATATTCGACTTCCCAGTTTTCATAAAATTCTTTAAACATTTCAATGAGCATAATGTATATATAGAAATAAGAATATATTTTATTAACAATATTTTCCACTTCTATGGGCAACAAATCAGCAGCTGTTTGGCATTATGTATTATGTGCACTGCACAACCAAAACCAATGTTTTGATTAAGGGTTTTATGTTTTAAATTGTTTTTTCCAAAGTATTAATAATGGACCTGAAAATTATTTCAAAAGTTTCACTGGACACAGTAACAAATACTAAAATTCTAATTTTTATTCCAGTTTCCAAATCAAAAAATCTAATAGTGGTTGGAAATAACTTTATATCATTATGATTAGATGCATCAGAATATATGGATATAAAAATTTTTAATATGGATATAAAATTAATATTTTCTAGATTTTTATTTAATTCTGAAAATGCATATGCAGAAAGCACATTGCACACAATTGCCTCGGATTTTGTTCTAGCACAGGCAAATTTTTTGTTGAATAACTTTTTGACAACTTGTGATGTACAGTCCATAGATCTGAAAGAATGATTGTGATTAATAGCATGAAAAGACCTAAGTCTTTCTGCTAATGCTAATTTCTTTTTTCATCTCCATTAGTTGTTTTCCAAAAAAATTCCTGTATTTTGGAGGAACATGCAGCAGTATTTAAATATCTTTTATGTTTCTGTGTCTCCAAGTGCTTTGAAATATCATTCTTCCCGCTGTGTGAAATAGAAAATTCACCATTACATTTCTCACATTTTACCATGTAATGACTTTTGGTTTTTTTAATAAGAGGAAATTCACTTCTTAGATCACTGTTGAATTTACATGCTCTTTTCTTACTCATTATGTTAAAAATCTAAAAAACAATGTTAAATTATATTACTATATTTCTTTCTAATTAATAACAATACTAACGTATTATTTTTTCTTTGAATTTGCCATAACGTAAGTTATAAGTGTCACTTTGAAGGCCAGCGCTAAACATTTTGCCGCCACAATAAAATATAAATAATACGAATACTGTCTGCTAAATTCAAGAAAATTTATGTATTTATGAAATAAATTACTTACCTAAATTATCTGAATAGCTGATTTGTTGGCATCACTTGTTTAACTAGCACTAGCACGCAGTACAATGTGTATCATCTGAGAGACAGTTACAAAACGTTTTTGTCATAGAGAGGACTACATGGCCCGCCCCACTATGAGACATGACGTCTCTCACTGACCCATAGCCCTACAGGGGACAACACTGGAGACACAGTGTGGGAATTGCACCTGATCGGATCCCACCATACCGAGACAAAACATTAAGGAGGTGCAACAGAACAGCAAGGGAATGGATTGGCAAGGTCCCGAGGGAATGCTGAAGGTGGACTTTGGGGCCTGGGCGTGGTGCCCAACAGACTGGACTGGAAAACACGCCTAACGGCCAACAATCCTTGAACTAACTACAAGCTTTTCTTTCTTGTTTTGTTTTTGTCATTGCTTTGTTGTTGTGTTGTATATTGTTGCTTGGTTTTGCTCTGCCTTGTTTTTGTGCATGTTATCATCTCCGCAGGTCTGTCTAAATAAGATAGGCTGGATGAACAATTGGAGGAGAAAACAATGGGACCGAAAGTTCCCTAGGGACATGGGAGAGGGAGAGGTGGGGAGAAACGTAGTGATGTTAATAAACCCAGGGACAAGGGAACAACAAGCGATCCAATTCGGTGGTGAGGAGGGTGTGGGAGGCCTGGCTGGGCAAGATCAAGGGTAATGAAACTAAGAGGAATTGCTTAACCCTGGTGGGGACTGAGCATGATAGTGGGACAGGAGGGAAGTCAAAGGAAATAGTGAAAAGAGCTGGGGGAGGGAAAGGGCATTTACAGAGGTCTAGATAAAGACATACACATATGCAAACATATTTATACATGAGGATGGGGAAATAGATCTATGTGCCTATGTTTATAGGATTAGTATTAAGGTAGCAGAGGGACATAGGACCTCCACTCAAGGATTCCCTCATTTGCAAGAATACTTTGTTATATTAAATTGGCATTTATGGTGCTCACCTTCCCGGCACAACCGTTGAAGACAAAGGGTGAACAACCAAAATGTGGTGAAGAAAGCTGATCGTGCCTGGCTATCAAAAGATATAGCGTCTGGGGTCTTAAAGGCTTGAAGGTAAACAAGCGGTCATCTAGCTCAGAAGCAACAAAGCCCACACGGAGACAGCACACCAGCTGTGCGGTCACAAGGTGTCAAGAGATCAGGTATCAGGCATCATCAGAACAAAAAATCTTACCACAGTGAATGAGCAGGGGAGTGCAGAGTAGAGACCCAAAGCCCATTTGTATGCCACTGGACATCCCCTTAGAGAAGGGTCTTGGAGAGGAGATGAGACAGGGTGTGATGTAGCAACGATGAATAATACAACTTTCCTCTGGTTCCTAAATGCTTTCTCCCTTCTCCCCCACACTGTAATGATCTGAATCCTACCTTGCAAGTCTGACTAGAGCAGAGGATGTACACTGGTACAGATGGGAACTGGAAACACAGGGAATCCAGGGCAGATAATCCCCTCAGGACAAGTGGTGTGAGTGGCGATACTGGGAGGGTATAGGGAAGGTGGGTTGGAAAGGGGGAGGAACCAATTTTAAAGATCTACATGTGACCTCCTCCCTGGGGGCATACAACAGAAAAGTGGGTGAAGAGAGACGTGGGACAGAGCACAATATGACAACATAATAATTTATAAATTATCAAGGGTTCATGAGGGAGTGGGGAATGGGGAGGGAGGGAAAAAACTGAGAACTTGATGCCAGGGGCTTGGGTGGAGAGCAAATGTTTTGAGAATGATGAGGGCAATGAATGTACAAATGTGCTTTACGCAATTGATGTATGTATGGATTGTGATAAGAGTTGTATGAGCCCCTAATAAAGTAATAAAATGTTTTCAGCGTTGCCAATGTCAAAAAATACTATCCTTCATTAAGTCCAAACAATGGTACTTGAATTCTAACCACTGATAAACAATGTGAATATTGATAAACAGTTGTCGATAATCAGTTCTCAACAATTATTTGTTATTAAATTTTAACATAAAATTAACAAAAATAATATAAAATTCATATCCTGGAGAAATAGCCACGTGGCAGCCCAAAACAGCATATTCCCTTCCCGTTCTCCCGCTGATCGCTAGCTTGTCATGCTTTTTTTTTTAAAACGCTGCAGCACGTGGGACAAATTGTTTAAAATTGGGACTGTCCCACCAAAAGCGGGACATCTGATCACCTTACTCCTGACTCACACAGCTGTGGGGCCTGATGGACCTAAGAATGGGAGAAAGACCCCAGAGGTGACTGCACACACGGTTTAACCCGAGGCCAGCAGGTCAGGCGTGTATCTGATGAGGCAGATAAGTGCAAGGCCAGTACACAACTGACACTTCACAGATAGTATGACAGATGTAAATTCAAAGAACCATAGGTCAACGAGCTAGATACAATCCAGACTCAGCAAAAAACCAAAACTGGCCACTTAGGAAGTAGGCCACTTCCCCAAGGAAACTTCCAATTGCATCAGATCTGTGACTGACTAAGGGGTTGCCCTGTATCCTGATTTGATACCTGCTTGACTGCTCACAGCAGATCCCATGACAGAGTTCATTGATGATCTTGTGTTATGTGACATCATGAGGTATGAAGAGGCTTCTGTTGCCAAACTCCAAAAGTCTAGGCACAGCCAAGATGACAGAACTATTACCCTTGTGTTAGGCGGGTTGACGAGCAAAACAAATCCAGAAACATTCATATATGTGTGAGAGAGCTTTATATCAAAGAGCAATTGTATATTGAGAAAACATTCCAGTCCAGACTAGATCAAGTCCATAAGTCTGCTATTAGCCCATATGTCTGCTACTGGGCCATACATTCCTCTTCAGACTCACTTTGCCACTCAAAGTGATGCCAAATGCAGGTGGCTGAAAAGTCTTCTGGATCCAAATGGCAGTGGAAGCATCGCAGGGCTGTCTCCCCAGGTCTCTGCTGCGTGGCTCAATCAGGTCTCAGCATAGCTCCACATGGCTTGTCCATAGGAAGACAAAGGCAGAGAGAGAGGAACTTCCCAGAATCCTTGTGAGAAGGCCACACCCACAAGGAGCCCTTATCAGCCCTTATCAGGTTGTGACCCGATTGACAGCCTAGGCTGTACCTGTATACTTATCAACAGGGCTCCTCAAACTTTTTAAACGGGGCCAGTTCACTGTCCCTCCGACCCGTTGGAGGGCCGGACTATAGTTTAAAAAAAAAAACAATGAACAAATTCCTATGCACACTGCACATATCTTATTTATCCTGGCGGGCCGGATAAATGTCCTTGGTGGACCGCATGTGACCCACGGCCATAGTTTGAGGATGCCTGCTTATCAAATTGACATGAAATTATGTAAGCACACTTGTCTTTCTCAATATTGCTTCCCTGCAGTTTGGACAGGGTGACAGGCAGGCTGACTTCCCGGGTGGTGGAGGCATAGGCCAAGAGAGCATGTGGCTTAGAGCCTAAGACCAGGAGAGTGAACTGGCTGCTGGGTAAGGAGATCAGTGACTAGGGCATCATTAACTTCCCTAATAAGCCTCCTTAATTGTGAGCATTGTCTGTGAGTTCTGTGTGGCCATCGCAAGACATTACTGAGTCCAGCATAGGTGTATAGCAGCGTGGGAGGGATGGCTGGTGTTGGGTAGGTAAAGAAGCATGGAGGACCAGGGGGACTTGGCTGACCCCCGCCTCGTGGCCCGCGGTGGCTGTTGATTGCATGCGAGTCCCTGGTGTGAAGAGTTCACAGAACTAGACGGCTTTAGCCCCTCAGGTCTTACAGTAGTTCATGCGCTCATTCATTAATGGAGTAAAACACTTCCTAATTTCAACTGCTATTCTCAAAGTGGCCCACCATAACTCTGCAGGAAGTGTTGTTGTTCGTTACTGTAGATTTGGACTACTTAGCCCCATGTACTCAGAGTGGAACAAAGTGTGCTCAGAAGCAAATCTCCAGGCGTATCTTGCAAGGAGGATTTAAATGGTCATACTTTTGACTAAGTAGCCAAGGGCTTAACTGCTTTGTGTCAGCTGAGGGCTACTTGGCAGCGAAAACCTGCTGTTGCTTTGCTTTCTCATGCCCAACAGACACTTATAGGCTCCCTCGGGCTTTCACACAGATACCATAGAGAGAGCTTGTCATTGATAGTGCTTTGTCTCTTACTGCTTCTATACTGGGGTTTATGAGGTCACCACTACGTCACCTAGAGCTTTTATAAAAAACAGCTTTTCATTGAATTATTATTCGCATGCAATAAGTTGGACATGTTGAAAGGGTACCGTCGATCGAGTTTGGTATATGTATTCCTCTCCTATAATCACGATAGCGCACATCACACCAACTGTTCATTTACGCTTCTTTGTAACCCTCTGATCTTCATTCTTCTTTCCCCAGAGTACCGCCAATCACTCTCCGTCTCTATAGGCTAATTTTTATTTTCTAGAATCTGATAGCAATGAAATCCATAGTATGTGCATTCATGGTTCATTTTTCTGGCGGAGTGGCGTTCCATTGGATATTTAGCTCGCTCACTCACTTGTTGACAAGGAGTTATTTCCCGTCTCTGACCCCACAAAGAGCTGTCAGAGCCGTTTAGGTGTCCTCTTTGCAGTGTTGTGCTGGTTGCCATGCACTCAGCCCTGCCTCAGGGCAATTCCCTAAGCACAGAACTGTTATAGGATTTTTGAGACAATGCATATAGGAAGCAGATTACCTCCAACTGGCCTGTCATCTCACTTGCCTGTGAGAGTGTTCACAGCACCAACCTTTTCGCTAGGAATTGAGATTTTAACTGTGTGCCAACCAGGAGCTGCTTTCGTTGTATGGATCTATCCTTTTTCCTTGGGTAAAGACCTAGGAGTGGAATGGCTGGGTAATGTGGCAGGTATTGTTAGGCCTCTCTCCCCAGGCTAGATTCCAACCTCAGTCCTTGACTCCGCGCGAGAAATATTTCCCGCCAAAGCCGGGCTCGTGATCCAAGTGAATTTAATGAGAGTTAAAAGAAGCTTCAGATTTTATGCAGCACCCATAGGATTCCTCTGACCTTGCGGCCTGGCAGAGACTGCCCCGGGACACGCAAGGATCTCTCTCCTCCCACGAAGACGACCAGACAAAAAGCCCCTCTCCCTTCCAGTCCCTGCCTTTTCAAGGGTTCCTGGGGGAGGCGTGGTGAATGACCCCAGGTCGATCCCATTGGCTGAATTGCAATCACCTGGCCCAGGTGGGCTGCTCCAGGTGTAACGCCCATCTGGGCCCACCGGCGGGAAAATCCAGCTTTGTCCTTTGCTGGCTCACCTGGGCATGCGTAAAAGGACTTCCCAATTCCCTAGGCTAAGCTGCCTAACAGTATGTACTGGTAGTTAACTTTTTAAGAAACCGACAAGCTTCTTTAAAAAGTAATTGTACAGTATACAGTTCCCTTGCAAGACGTGACCGTTCTAGTGTGCTTGGCATTTTGTCAACAATTGTCACCTAGTTTTGTTATAAATGTCTTGGGGATTTGGGTTTTACTTAAAGAAGTTAACCTTATTGAATGAGATTCAGCCACTTTTAATTAAAAGAAGAGTACTAGATTTATAGGGGGAAACTTCTTTTAAAAAAAACCTCAAAACATATTGGTAATATAAAGTATTTTTGTACCTATTGAAATTTGAAATTATACTTTACCCCCTCAAATTCAGAAAATACTTGTATACCTATTACATATATACAATTTGCTATATATTTTGGAATGATAATCTCTTCAACTGTTACTACTTTTGAACTATGATGATAATGCTATGCAAATAGAAACGATTGAACAAATATATTTTATATAATATCTATGTAAAAGATACTTTACTTTATGTAGATACCTTTCTCGTGGTATTTGCCAATACTGGAGGGTGAACAGAGTTACCACGCACACGGGACAGCACTGGAGACACAGTGTGTGATGTGTGACCGAGTTGATCCCACCACACTGAGGCAAAACACTAAAGGCGTGCAATAGAACGACGTGGGCGCAGAGCAGGGAAGTCCCAAGGGAGTATCAAAAAGAGACTTTGGGGCCATGACCATAGCACCCCATCAGACTCAACTGGAGAACACTCCTAAAGGTCAAAAAACAGACCTTGAGCGAGCAACAGGCTTTTTGTTCTTTTCTCTTTTAGATTTTGTAAGTCAGTGGGTTTTTTTTTTGTTGCTGTTGTTAGTTTGTTGTTGCTGCCCTTGTCGCCTTGTTTTTACATGTCACTTTGGTGCTGTGGAGGCCATCCACAATTTTATATGCATGTTATTATCTCTGCAGGTCTATCTACTAGATAAGATCGGCTGCATAAACAATGTGGAGAAGAAAACATTGGGACCCATGGTTGAAAGAGACATGGGAAAGAGGGAGGTGGGGGAAGGGAAGAGGTGTTAACCAACCCAGGGACAAAGGAACTACAAATGATTCAAAACAAGTGGCAGGGAGGGTGTGGGAGGACTTGTAGGGAGTGATCAAGGGCAAGGTAATGGAGAGGAATTACTGAAACAAATGAAGGCTAAGCATGATAGTGGAACAAGAGGAAAGCAAAAGGAAATAGAGGAAAGAAGTAGGAGGCAAAGGCCATGCATAGAGGCCTAAATTCAGGCATGTACATATGTCAGTATATTTATATATGATTATGGGGGAAATAGATCAATGTGCATTTATTTTTAGGTTTAGTAGTAGGTTAGCAGATGAACATTGGGCCTCCACTCACATACTCCCTCAATACAAGAACACTTTGCTCATCTAAACAGACATTCCATGATACCCACCTTCCTAATACAACCGCTGAAGACAAATGTGTGCATAAGCAAATGTGATGAAGAAAGCTGATGGTGCCCGGCTACCAAAAGATATAGCTCCTGGGGTCTTAAAGGCTTGAAGGTAAGTGAACAAGCAGCCATCTAGCTGAGAAGCAACAAAGCCCACATGGAAGAAGCACACCAGCCTGTGTGATCACGAGGTGTTGAAGGAATCAGGTAGCAGGCACCAAAGAACAAAAAACATCATTGTGTGCTCACCTTCCCCATATAAATGCTGAAGACAAATGTGTGCATAAGTAAGTGTGGTGAAGAAGGCTGATGATGCCCAGCTATCGAGAGATATAGCATCTAGTGTCTTAAAGACTTAAAGGTAAACCAGCGACCAGCTAGCCCAGAAGCAACAAAGCCCACATGGAGGAAGTACACCAGACTACATGATCACGAGGGGTCGAAGGGACCAGGTATCAAGTACAAAAGAAAAAAATCATATCGTGAATGAGGGGGAATGTAATATGGGGACCCAATGCCCATCTGTAGACAACTGGACATCCCTTACAGAGGGATAGTGGGGAGGAGATGAGTCACTCAGGGTGCAGTGTAGCACTGATGAAACAACTTTCCTCTAGTTCTGAAATGCTTCCTCCCCACCCCCATCTCCCACTATCATGATCCCTATTCTACCTTACAAACCTGGTTATACCAGAGGATGTACAGTGGTGCAGATAGGAACTGGAAACACAGGGAACCCAGTACAGATGATCCCTTCAGGACCAGTGGTGAGAGTGGCAATACTGGGAGCGTGAAGGGAAGGAGGTTAGAAAGGGGGAACCAATTACAGGGGTCTACATATAACCTCCTCCCTGGGAGATGGACAACAGAAAAGTAGGTGAAGGGAGACATCAGGCAGTGTAAGATATGATAAAATATTAATTTATACATTATCAAGGGTTCATGAGGGTGTGGGGAGGGGGAAAAAATAAAAATGAGCTGATTGCAAGAGCCCAAGCAGAAAGCAAATGGTTTGACAAAGATGAGGGAAACGAATGTACAACCAAACTCACTGCCACTCAGTTGATTTCAACTCATACTGAACTTGTCGGACAGGGAAAACTGCCCCTGTGCATTTCCAAGACCATGACTATTCATGGGAGTAGAAAGCCATGTCTTTCTTTTCCCATAGTGGCTGCTGGCTTCAAACTTCTGACTTTGGAGTTCATAGCCCAACACATAACCACTCTACCACCAAATATTTTTCACAATGTGTCTGGTCATGTTACTCTTCTACTCAAGGTCTTTCAGTGGTTTCCTAGTTTCAGAAAGGCAACAAAACTCTTATCCACCGTGTCTGAGTCTTCATGATCAAACACAAAATTACCACCCCGCAGCCGTCTCTCCCTTGCTTATTCCATTCAAGTGATAAGGGTTTTGTTATCACACTCCAGGTACTCTGGAAATGTTCCTTTTCAAAGCTGTGCCCATTGCCTAGAACCCCTGGTCTCCACCCAAAATGTTTCTTCTTTTTTTGTTGTTGCATAATACCTGTAAAATTTATTGAAATTTAGCCAAGATTCTAATTTTGTGTGGATTACATGCAATTATGAACATGCATCAAATGAAGCTGTACCAAAATGGGAATTCCCTTGACTCTCATACTTAATACTCCAACTCCTCGTCTGCTTACTGCTTGCTGTCTGTATTTTTCTACATGATGTGTAGCAGCATGGGACATGTCACAGTGTTCATATTGACCCACAGAGCCAAATGTGCCCGTGTCCAAGCCCGAATTCACTGACTTCACATTGATAGCTTGAAATTGGATGTGATGGAAGTGTTTAATCCATAGCAATGAGCAAATGCTACAAACCAGCATCCTCCTGTCAGAGCTTCTGTAAAGCACTTTCCAGGAGACCAGGGCACATAGTCGATGTTTTAAATTCACATTCTATTGGCCCTATTTCCATTAGAAACCCCATGTGGGCAGCAATTTTAGCTCATTCACGTCTATATCTCCAGTGCCAGAAGTAAAGAAGGCACTTGAGATGACACCATCTAGAGGGGGTGTCTGCTGAGTCTCTAATCAGATTTATGGGAGAACAAGCATGCATACTTCCTTTAGATCAGAAGAAAAATATTACGCACAATGTTGTGCAGCCTTCTTCCCTTGGGGAAGCATGAATAAGTCATGTCTTACGATGTGCTAGCAGGGCTCTGCCCTGCAAACAAATGACGGTCACCAGCCCAGCTGCAGGTAAAGGATGACTCCACACCTTTTTTCAGTTTGTTTTATTTTTAATCATTTTATTGGGGGCTCATACAACTCTTATCACAATCCATATATGCATACATTGTGTCAAGCACATTTTTACATATGTTACCATCATCATTGTCAAAACATTTTCTTTCTACTTGAGCCCTTGGTATCAGCTACTCATTTTTCCCTCCCTCTCCCTTGATAATTTATAAATTATTATTTTTTCATGTCTTGCACTGACCAATGTCTCTTTTCACCTACTTTTCTGTTGTCCGTCTCCCCGGGAAGGGGGTTATATGTAGATCATTGTGATTGGTTCACTCTTTCTCCCTCCACCTTCCCCTTCCCCTCCTGGTATCGCCACTCTCATTGTTGGTCCTGAGGAGTTTATCTGACTCCATATCTTTTCATTTAATGGTTCTTAACCCTCATAATTTCAGAGCACCTGGAGGAAATAGTAATATTCCTACAATGCAGTGGAGTAAAGTGGAGGAAGCTGAGGAGTATTTCTGTTGGGTTTGTTGAAAAAAAATTTATTTCATTTTATTTATAAGATACCCTAAATAGAGTATTAGGAAATATGATTAAATTATTTTGTAGAGAGCTTGCAAATAAATGCTCTTTAAGACGTTGAATGAGCAACTCCCGAGAAAATATCTTTTTCATACCATGATTATGATTAACATGACTATGGTGACTATTTCCCAATTGCAAACATTTTTTTTCTCTTTTCTTCTTTTACATTTTATTAGGAACTCATACAACTCTCACCACAATCCATACATATACATACATCAATTGTATAAAGCACATCCATACATTCCCTGCCCCAATCATTCTCAAGGCATTTGCTCTCCACTTAAGCCCCTTGCATCAGGTCCTCTTTTTTTCCCCTCCTCCCTCCCCATTCCCCCCTCCCTCATATGCCCTTGGTAATTTATACATCGTTGTTTTGTCATATCTTGCCCTATCCGGAGTCTCCCTTCCCCCCTTCTCTGCTGTCCCTCTCCCAGGGAAGAGGTCACATGTGGATCCTTGTAATCAGTTCCCCCTTTCCAACCCACTCACCCTCCACTCTCCCAGCATCGTCCCTCACACCCTTGGTCCTGAAGGTATCATCCACCCTGGATTCCCTGTACCTCCAACCCTCATATGCACCAGTGTACAGCCTCTGTCCTATCCAGCCCTGCAAGGTAGAATTCAGATCATGGTAGTTGGGGGGAGGAAGCATCCAGGATCCGGGGGAAAGCTGTGTTCTTCATCGATACTACCTCACACCCTAATTAACCCATCTCCTCTCCTAAACCCCTCTATGAGGGGATCTCCATTGGTCGACACTTGGGCCTTGGGTCTCCACTCTGCACTTCCCCCTTCATTTAATATGATATATATATACATATATATACATACATATATACATATACACATATATACACATACATACACACACTTATATCTTTTTTTTTTTTTTTTGCATGATGCCTTATACCTGGTCCCTTGGGCACCTCGTGATCGCACTGGCCGGTGTGCTTCTTCCATGTGGGCTTATTTGCTTCTGAGCTAGATGGCCGCTTGTTCACCTTCAAGCCTTTAAGACCCCAGACACTATCTCTTTTGATAGCCGGGCACCATCAGCTTTCTTCACCACCTTTGCTTATGCACCCATTTGTCTTCAGCGATCCTATCATGGAGGTGTGCAGTCAATGATATGATTTTTTGTTCTTTGATGCCTGGTAACTGATCCCTTTGGGACCACTCGCTCACTCAGGCTGGTGTGTTCTTCCATGTGGACTTTGTTGCTTCTGAGCTAGATGGCCGCTTGTTTATCTTCAAGCCTTTAAGACCCCAGTCACTATCTCTTTTGATAGCCGGGCACCATCAGCTTTCTTCACCACATTTACTTGTTCACCCACTTTGGCTCCAGCCGTTGTGTCGGGAGAGTGAGCATCATAGAGTTCCAATTTAATAAAAGAAGGTATTCATGCATTGAGGGAGTGTTTGAGTAGAGGCCCAAGGTCCTTCCGCCACCTTAATACTTGACCTATAAATATAGACACATAGATCTATTTCCCCATCCTCCTATATATATTTGCATGTACATGTCTTTGTCTAGACCTCCATGAATGCCCTTTGACTCCTAGCTCTTTCCTCCATCTCCCTTGACTTTCCTCCTGCCCTACTACCATGCTTCATCGCCACCTGGGCTAGAGTATACCTCTTCTCTAAGCAACCTTACCCTTGATCATTTCCCACCAGGCCTGCCACTCCCACTTCTCTACCATTTGGGGTCCCATGTTTTTCCCTTGTCCCTGGGTTTGTTAACACCACTTCCTTACCCCCCCTACCCCCACCCCAAGTCCCCCCAAAACTGTCGGTCCCGTTGTTTTTCCTCCAGATAGTTCATCCAGCCTGTCCTATTCAGACAGACCTGTGGAGTCACTAACATGCACGAAAACTAGACAGAGGAAAACAAAGCAACAGTATACAACCAGACAACAAAACAACAAAAACAAACCACTGACAAAGAACAGAATAAAACAGTTCACAAGAGAAAAGCTTGTAGTTAGTTCAAGGATCGTTTGCTGGCCCTTAGGAGCGTTTTCCAGTCCAGTCTGTTGGGGCACCACGCCCTGGCCCCGAAGTCCACTTTCAGCATTCCCTGGGGACCTTGCCCCTCCATTCCCTTGCTGTTCCGCTGCACTCCCCCAGTGATTTGCCTCGGTGTGGTGGGATCAGGTCAGGTGCAATTCCCACACTGTGTCTCCGGTGCTGTCCCCTGTATCGCCCTTAGTCACTGAGGGGCATCATGTCTCATAGTGGGGCCAGCCATGTTGTTCTCTCTGTGGACTGGCTGCTCTACTCAGGAACATCATCATCACGGCCTGGTGGGCCAGGCTGTGCTCCACTCTCTCCTCCTGCCCCTTCATCTGCTCCCGTGAGCTCTGATCAAATATGTCCATCTCCCAGAGCTGCAGAGTCAATGTCGTCCTTTGGAAAAAAATCTTTTCGGGGGAGGGGCAGGAATCCACTTAATTTATGGTGCTGGGGCCAGCCTCCCAGACCTCTCCACCGGTTCCCTCCTCCACACCGGGATATTGCGTTCACACCTTGCGACACTGGGTTGAAGTCTGGTCCCACTTTCCCTGTGGAGATATAAACAATACCCTCCTCTTGGGTGGATTAATGCCCTATGACCCCACTACCCTTTTCTTCCTTGTATTCATCCTTTTGGCAAACATTTTAATGATGATCTCTTCAAATTCTTTTTTTCCCATCAAATTCTTGATAAGCACCAATAACAAGAAATTTTACACAAACATTGGTAATATTTTGCAACAACTTTTTCTATCTTCTTATTGATTAATGGAAACTTGAAATTAGATTTCCTAGCCATTAAAATATTTTCATATCATATATTTATATGGCAATACATGGAGGAAGTAGGAGAACTTTGGGCCTCTGCTCAAGCCCTCCCTTAATGCAAGAACACTTTGTTCTAACAACCTGGCATTCTGTGACACTTACCCTCTGGCACAATCACTGAAGACAAAATGTGTGCACAAGTAAATGTGGTGAAGAAAGATGATGGTGCCAGGCTATCAAAAGATATAGCATCCAGGGTCTTAAAAGCTTGAAGTTAAACAAATGGTCATCTAGCAGAGAAGCAACAAGCCCACATGGAGGAAGCACACCGGTCTGTGCAATCATGAGGTGTCAATGTTATCATATAACAGGCATGCGAAGACACAGACAAACAAGCAAACAAAAAACATATTGTTGAGAACAAGGCAGGTCAGAGCAGAGACCCAAAACCCATCTGTAGATAATGGGACATCCCCTCACAAAAAGGTCACAAGGAAGGGATGAGTCAACCAGGATCCAGGATACCATCAGTGAAACACACAATATTCCTCTGGTTCCTTGAGGCTTTGTCACCCCTACTATCATGACCCGAGTCCTGCATTTCACTGCGGGCTAGGGCAGAGCATGTACACAGGTACAGAGAAGAGATCAGGACACACAGAATCCAAGTCAGATAAACCCCCTGGAACAGAAATGGGAGTAGCAATACTAGGAGGGTTGTGGGAATGTGTGGAGAGGAGAGGATGAAGGGGGAACTGATTTTAATGATTGACACATAACACACACACACACCCCACCACAGGCTGGGGTAGGAACAACAGAAACCATGGGGGAAGATAAACAGCAGTCAGTGTAAGATAAGAAAATAAGAATAATTTATAATTTCTCAAGGAGGTTTTAGGGAGCTAGATTTATGGATAGGGGATTGTCCTTCCCATAACTGCAAAGGCCCCCATAAAAGAGGTTAGAAAGAAATTAGGTAACAACTAGCCACCTATCAAGACTTCCCAAAGTGAGCATGCTCCTATTCAAGCTCCAGAGTGAGGTGGGATGTACACCTGGGCAGGCAAAGTAGGCCCAGGCTCATGACATCACCCAGCCAATGGGGTCAGACCATACTATCAACCAGGCCTCCCCAGCCAGAGGTTGAAACAGTCTGGTTAGGCGAAAGTCACTTGCTCTTTTACCCTGCTCCTGCTCAGTGGCAAGTCAGAGGGTGACGATCTCCCTCCCCGTGTGGGTGCCCATTCCAGGCCTACTCAGGGCCCATGGCCGCTGGGCCCATGTGCTCTTAGTCTCTCATGTTCTTGGACTGCTGGTCTCCCAAGACTCCCCTCCAGTTCTGCCCTCATGGTTGCTTTTTTCCGTTGGTGGCTTGGGCCCAGTTGTGGACCCCAGTGTGGCCTCCATGCCGCTGTTGGGGATGCGTCTCTGAACTAGCGTGTGTCCTTTTGAGACTGTGAACCCTGAAACTTGTCCTGTACTTCATAAACCCTAATGGATGGCAAAGGGGCTGCAGCATGAATTCTTTCATTGCGCAAACCAAGAACTGAGCTGTTACCCACTCGAGAAACCTTACTGGGTCATGGGGTCAGGTGAGGTGGGGGAAAGGAAGGGGACAAAGAGAAGCTGATCCCAAGGGCTCAAATAGAAGATAAAAGTTTAAAAAATGATGATGGCAATATATGTACAAATATGCTTGATACAATTGATGTATGGATTGTTATAAGAGCTGTAAGAGTTCCCGTAAAATGATTATATATATATATATATATATATATATATATATATATATATATATATATATATATATATATATATATATATATATATATATTCACGTCAACCCCCCCCCAAAAGAAAAGTCAAACTCCTTGTTGTCAAGTCAATTTTGACTCAGAGAAATTACTCTATAGCAGTGGTTCTCAACCTGTGGGTCGCGACCCCTTTGGGGGTCAACCGACCCTTTCACAGGGGACCATCGGGAAACACATATTTCTGATGGTCTTAGAAACCAAGACACTGCTCCTCCATCCATCTCTAGGCAAGTCCACCCACATTCAGATACACCTACCTTTCAGTACCCAGCGTGAAGAATGTTACCCATGCTACACCATGTTTCAAAAACAAAATTTCATTTATTTTTAATTAGAAAGAAATATTTCACAATATATAATTACATATTTTGATTGATCACTATGCTTTAATTATGTTCAATTTTTAACAATGAAAACATTCTGCATATCAGATCTTTATATTACCATTCATAACAGTAGCAATATTACAGTGATGAAGTAGCAACAAAAATAATGTTATGGTTGGGGGTCAGCACACGAGGAGCTGTGTGAAAGGGCCGCGGCCTGAGGAAGGTTAAGAACCACTGCTCTAGAGGGTTCCAAAGCTGTGAATCTTTACTGACACACACTTTCACAACCTTTCCTTAATAGTTAAGCACTTAACCATTGCACCATGCCTCCTGTTTTATATCAAGAATTTTTAAATAATGGGAAAGCTCTCAGCTACAAAGCATACGCATTATTAGTGTGCCCATAGTGATTTACATATCACCAAAAGGGAAAATTAGTCACAAAAGTAAGTTTCAAAAATTTTGAATTTAAGGACTTTTGCTTGTGTTAGAATTCTGCAGTGGGCAATCCCTTGGTTTTTGGCTTTACATGATGAAAGAATTCATACTGAAGCACATTGCCGCCTGGGAAGAACTGGAGGAAATTATGCTAAGTGATGTAAGCCAAGCACAAAAGGACAAGTACAACATGAGTCTGATGAGGTAAATTTAAAAATGCAAATAGGGCATAAGAAAAAGCTACTATATACGTGCATTCCTGGGGTTAGGTCCAGGTACTATGGCAGGGGCCAGACCCAATCCAGGGATACATGTGGCAGCCAACTAAATAGGAGGGGAAAAGAAAGAAGAGAAGAAAAAAGACATAGGTAGCGGGGGAAGAGGGCACTAACCTACCCAAGGGGAGGGTATTGTTTATATCTCCACAGGACCTCCCCTGGGGATGGACCAGACTTCAACCAGATGTGCCAAGACGTGAATGCAACATAGGAGCATGAAGCAGGGAACCAATGGAGAGGTCTGTGGGGCCAGCCCCAAACCCAACTACTTGGACACACACTTCCCAGAAGAATACACTACAGGGAACAACACTGAAGCTATAGCTAGACGATATTCCTGCTCAGAGCAAGCTAATGCACAGAGACCACGAGACAAGACGTCACCCACTGACACCTATTGCTACAAAGGACAACACTGAAACACAGTGCAGAAATTGTGCCTGATCTGACCCCACCACAACCCTAGGGCAAAACGCTAAGGGTGTTCAACAGAGCAGCAAGGGGAGCAAAGCAATGAAGTCCCCAGGAAATTCCAAAAATGGATTTTCGGGGGCAAGGCATGAGACCCCATCAGACTTGACTGAAAAACAGTCCTAAAGGTCAACAAACAGATCTGGAATTATTTATAAGCTTTTATCTTTTTTTGTCATTGGTTTTTGTTGTTGTTTCCTTTGTTGTTTTGTGTGAGGGAAACCAGCCCCTAACACATCATCATGGGTCTGGTAGGTGCAATTGTACAGTGATAATAAGTAAAGATTATAGTAAAATCATAGAGAGCATGAGAGGTAGAAGAGAGATTGAAATAATGGAGTCAGACACATGTCATGGTAGCATGCTCACCTCAGCCTCACTTAGTGGTCCACGTGGAGAGATTTATTGCTAACCAAGACTTTTATGTTCTCTGGGGACGTGCAAGCCCCCTAATTACAGGTGAGGACATACATCACAGGAAAGGGTTCTGCTACAGGTAATACAGTAATGGGAGGGGGTGAGGTAGGGGTATCCACGTAATAGGAAGGGGAGGTATTGGGGGTACACATATGACAAGATGGGCGGATGCTAGATTCAGGGAGGCAGCTTAATTTTGGATATCACTGAGACGGTTTGACCTGTTCTCTGGCTCACTATAGAACCCATTATCAGTAGGGTGTAAACCACACCTACAGGGACCAAACCATTGACCAAGCCTTTAGAGAGAATTAGCCTATTGTCCATAACAGCAGGGAGTGGGCCCTACTTGTGGTGGGACCAGACAGTAGTCTGGGAACTGAGTGCCTTCAGGGAGCTACCTTGACAACCATTTACAATCTCTGTAGCAGTCAGAGAATGAGTTCCAGCTTTATTTCCCTCAGTGCTAGTATCCCACAGTTTTGTTTCCGTTTTCCTTGTTTTTGTGCTTATTATTGTCTCTGCGTGCCTATCTAGATAAGATAGGCGGGATAAAAAAACCAAGAAGAGAAAACAACAGGACTGACAGTTGAGGGGTGGGGAGCAGGACAAGGGAGAGGGGGAGAGGGGAAAGGAAGTGGGTGTTAACAAACCCAGGGACAAGGGAACAACAAGTGATCTAAAATCAATATAAAGAGGGCATTGGATACTTGGTAGGGCTTGATCAAGGGCAATGTAACCGAGATGAATCAGTCAAACCCAAATGAAGGCCGAATATGACAGTGGGACAAGAGGAAAGTGAAAGGAAATAGAGAAAAGAACTAGGCAGCAAAGGGCATTTATAGAGGTCTAAATACAGGCATGCACATATGTAATTATATTTATATATAACAATAGGAAAATAGATCTATGTACATATATTTATATGTTAAGTATTAAAGTAGCAGACAGACATTGGGCCTCCACTCAAGTATTCCCTCTACGCACAAACACTTTGTTCTAATAACCTGGTAGTCCGTGATGCTCACCTTCCCTGACCCTATCACTGAAGACAAAATGGGTGCATTGCAAATGTGGTAAATAAAGCTGATGGTGGCTGGCTTATTAAAAGATATAGCATCTGGGGTCTTAAAGGCTTGAAGATAAACAAGTGGCTATCTAACTGAAAAGCAACAAAGTCCACATGGGAAAAGCACACCAGCCTGTGTGATCATGAGGTGTAGAAGGGATCAGGTATCCGGCATTAAAGACCCAGAACAAAAAATCCTATCAATGTGAATGAGGGGAAAGGCAGAGTGGAAACCCAAAGCCCATCTGTAGACAATTGGACACCCCCTTACAGAAGGGTCACAAGGAAGAAACAAGCCAGTTAGGGTTCCGTATAGCACCTATGAAACAAAGTTTTCCTCTAGTTTTTCAATGCTTTCTCCAACCCCACCCCCACCCCCACCACTACAAATCCACCTAGACCAGAGAATGTACAGGGGTACAGATAAGAGCTTGCAACATACAAATGACATACAAACCCCTCAGGACTAGAAATTAGAGTAGCGATACCAGGAGGGTAAAGGGAAGGTGGTGGTGGGCAGGGGGAGGGGGGCTGATCACAATGATTTTCATATACCCCTTTCGCCGGGATACAGACAACAGAAAAGTGGGAGACGTAGGTCAGTGCAAGACATGAAAAAAGAATAATTTATAAATTATCAAGGGTTCATGAGGGAGGGAGGATAGGGGCGCAAGGAAAAGAAAGTGAGGAGCTGATACCAAGGGCACAAGTAGAAAGAAAACGTTGTGAAAATGATGATGGCAACATACCTGTATGTATAAATGTGCTTGACACATGTATGTACGTATGGATTGTGATAAGAGCTATATGAAGCCCCAATAAAATGATTTAAAAAAGAGAAAAGAAAGAAAGAATTCATGCTGAAGCCTGGTTTGCAACCTAAGTGGGTTTTTATAAAGGAGGGGAGACGTGTCAGGTTTTATAGTCTCAAAAGAGTACCCACTATTTCAGGGAAGCGGGCCAAATGGCCTGCAAGCCACGCTGGGGCCCACCACTGAATATGGGCCACCTCATGGTTCTGCACCCCACCCGTGGTGACCTGAGGCCAGACAGACCGCTACAAGCCAATGGGGCACAGGCGCAGTGTGAAAGAGAGGAGCAAATCCTTTCTGCCCTGCCACTGGCCAGCAGTGAGTGAGAAGAGAGGCTGTGGGCCCAAAACGGGTCCAGAGTGGGCGCAGCAGGGGCCAGCCCAGGCGCCCAGTGTTCACCTCCACCTGCCTCTGACCAGGAGCAGAGTAAAAAGAGACTGACCTTCTGCTGCCAGGGTCTTACAAACCTGGAGATTCTTGGTCAAAGGTATTGGTTGACCCCATTGAATGAATCAAGCCCACCTGGGACTATCTGCAGCCACCCACGTTTGATGGTAATGCTCACCTCATTGGTGTGTGTGTATGGGGGAGGGGAGACTGACTTGCAGCATGCCCAGTTGAAGTCTTCATGGGTGGCTAATCCTTGCCTGATTCTTTCCCAACCTCCTTTATGGGTGCCTGAGCAGGCATGGCAGGGAGTCAACCCCCTGTCCCTGTCTGTCTACCTAACACATGGAGTCAGGATTCCCAGAAAATGCACCAGACCTTCCCGCCCCACCTTCACTTGTAAACCATCCCACTTTGCGTCACATTCCTTGCTGCTTGGCACCTGTAATCCAAGCTCCTCCAAGAGTTGCCAGGGCAGTGGCCTTGACGGAACCAAGAGTTCTGTCACAGTTGAACTAGATGTTAATTAACACGCCTGGGCAACGTTCAACACATTGCACCAGAACACTCTTTGCTGATGGTGCCCACTCTGCTGATCTTCGGTGGCATTTTGATCTTGCTTCACTTGGATGATCCTCCTAGGAGTCAGGCCACCCTGTTCCCTGGCTGGCTGAGGGGTCAATTGTATAAATCACTTCTTTGATGGGTTGTGGCACCCAGTGTGCATCAGAGACTAGAGCACACAACTCCAATTTCATAGTGCATTTGGATGAAATAGAGATGATTGCATGGTCATCCAATCCTTGAGTAAGCATATATCTCAAAAAGGACCTAGTGTTCTTGTCAAGTAGCTAGAGCAGGGACCAGGGGTGTCTATTGGGCATGCTCCAAGTTCAGGCTATTGAGCCAGAGGGTGGTACAGTTGGGTGGGCCCAAAGTAGGCCAGGTGGGCTTAATTCAGCCAGTGGGGTCAACCAGTCCTGTCAAAGGCCCTAAAGTCTCAAACCGGGGGACTACGCTCTTTCCCTTTGGCTGCTTCTCTGCTTCTGCTCGGCCAAGCCAGGGTCTCTCACTCTGGCCCCAGGCTACCACGGGTGGGTGTGCAGTCTCATGAGGTTGCCAGTGTTCAGTGAATGTAAAACCTGAAGCTTCTTTGTCCTTCATAAAGACCCACTTGGGCCACAAACCAGGCTTTGGCATGAATTCTTTCTTGTGTAAAACCAAGAACCGAGGTATTTTCCACTTGGGAAACATAACCCTCTTTCTTGATACTATTTTATTGTGCTATCAGGTTATTCCAGTGTATGTTTATTCCAGTATACGGTTATTCTGGGGTCCTAAGCCTAATCACTCTGTGTTATAATACGAGCAAAGTAGACACCGAAGTACACACAGGATGACAATATATAAAGGCAGATTAATCAAAAACTCCCAGACAAGGCTAGCCAGTCCACTCACAGCCAGGGACATGGTGCTGACGCAGGGACTCTGTCACACAGGGTAGAACTGCACCTGTGAGTTTCTAAGGCTGCAATTCTTTTTCCCCCCAATAGTTTTATTGGCAAATACTTTACAAATCATACAATTCAATCATATCTACACTTGATCTTAGCCAAAAGGTCAAGAGGAGATCCTTTAATCATATAAAGAAGAATCGCACAATCATTATTGATAGAAAAACGGGCCCAAAGACGGGTATCAATCGACAGGTTTAGTGGGAAGTGAGGTGTCCTGGCTACTCCCCAAAGGCAGGCAGTGCTGCCACAGAGGAGGCGTGGACGCTCTCAGGGTGGTGACTGGTGTCGAGGGATGGGAGAGCTTTCTGATTGGCAAGTCTGCATGAGGCAGAGGTGACCCGGTTTTTGGCGTGTGCGGGAGGGTGTGGAGGTGGAGGGGGTGAGCAGGAAGCATGGGAATGAGTTGCTTGAATCGGCCAGGTGCCATGATACCTTCATCCAGACCTGCTATCACATCAATTTAGAACCCTCCCCCCCCACCATTGGTAAACCACCTATTCAATGAGTGAGCAACCACAATCACTTCTAGTGCTCCCTCCCCTCTCCCACCTTCACTGTTTACTCCTGAAATACCTTTGCCCTCCCCCCACCCCTCCCCTTGCATGCATCTGTTAGGTTTCTGGTGTGGTTTACCTCAGTTCTTACTTCTCAGCGCTGAAAGAATTCATGTGGCAGAAGCACTTTTGCAATCAAGTAACTTTTTTGAGGGAAAGGGAAGTTTCAGGTATGACAGTCTCAAAAAGTACCCCCTATCTCTGGAAAGCGTGCAAGGTCACAGGACGGGGCTGTGGGAAAGACGGGGCGCCAGAACAGGAATGAGAACTTAGAGTGCCGAGCCAAGGGGGAGAGGGCGTCGCCTGAAAGAGAAGTCAAGCCTGAGAGGTGGGGGGTGGGGGGTGCTGGTGCCAGGGTCCATGGGAGACATGGCTGAGGGTATTGGCCAACCTTATTGACTGAGTTGAGGCACACCTATGTGATGTCATGTAGCTGGTGCCTAGGTATTTTCCCACAGGTGCATGAGAGCTGCCTCATTTCCCTGAAATCCCTTTATAGGGGCATGGTGAGCTCATTTCATTTAGGGTAGGCATTCAGGGGACATAATCCCCCTTCACCCCTAATCTAGCTACCTTTCACATTCACTCGCCTGTGCTTCACAAACTGGGAAACCCAACAGAAACAAGAAAAAGCAAAATCAAAATTGATGGTAAAGTTAAAATAATAATATAAAGACAAAACCACAGACAACCAAGATTACAATGGTCTCTGCCTGATAGTAAGGCTGCTAGACTTGCCTGTGGCTAGAGGGGATCTGCCAGTGACTCAGTCTGACTAGATACTTTGTAGATGGGTCTCGAGCTCCCACTGTGCGAATGCAATTCTTTACACAGAATAGAAAGAGCCCTGTCTTTCTCCTGTGGAGCAACTGGGAATTTGAAGCTCAGATCTTGAGATAGCAACCAATGGATACCCAATACACCACTAGAACTCCTCAGGATTGCCAGTAGAAGCTGGAATTAAACAATATGTCCCTACTCCCACTCCTAATTTTTCTCTGAGTTGTATCTTCTAATCTCTGAACTGTGTGAATATAAATCCCTGTTCTTCAAAGCCACCTGTTGCGGCATTTCTGTTACATCAGCACGAGGCAACAAGACGGCATGTACAGCTATTCAATTGTTTTGTCCTAACTACACAGGTCACTCTGCAGCATACCGCCAAGGCTGTCTATCTCTAGAGATTTATAGCCTCAGGAACACTACCTCGATAGGATCCTCGGGAGTCAGAAGTGACGTGGTGGAATTAGGCTCTCCATTTATAAATGAACTGATATTTATTTTTATCTAGGATATGTCACAAAATATACAGTGACTTCAGAGAATTTGGGACTTCTGGGCTCGTAGGAGTTTTCTTAACATGGCTCTCCTAGTCACAGTCCTTGTTGCTCCCACCAAGTGAAGTTTCCCTGATGGGTCAGGGTGAGAACGCTGGGGAAGCTGTAGATAGGATCATATAACTCAGCTGTGAGGGATTGTTCACTGTGGTTGCCACCTTTTTGTATATACAATGAGCCATCTGAGAAGCAAATAAATAAGTGGGGAGGGGGCCAGGGGACCGTGGGATTTCACTACCAGCAAGGGAGAAGAGACAGGAGTGGAGAATGTCCTTTGGATCCTAAAGTCCCCACACAGGAAATCTCCTTGATCCAGGAGATGTGGCAATACTGAAAATACTCCTGGCCCATGGAGTAATCAAAGCGGAGGGCTTCCAGCACGAAGCTGGCTCCTGGAGTAGTGTACCTCCAGGTACTTAATTGGGGCAGCTGGGTTTGCTGACCCTCAGAGCTGTGCCAAGTGCCTTCAAGCTGAAGCTTATGGCAGAGTGGCATGATTTTTAGCTACTTATGGGGCCCAGTGTTGTGGTTATGTGTTGGGCTGCTAACGGCAAGGGGAGCACTCAGAAACGACCAGCTGTTCCGAGGGAAAAGCAGCTGTCTACTCCCATGGAGTCTCAATCTCAGAAACCCACAAGGGTAGCTTTAACCCGTCCTATTGAGTTGCTATGAGTCAGAATGGACTCAATGGTCGTGAGCTTGGCTTTGGAACACTGCATGAGCAGGGCAGAGGCCCCTGGGCCATGTGGCTCAGAGGAGAGAGAGGTCTGCCTCCTGGCGTGGCTGAGAAAAGACTGTCTGGGGCATTTATAACCTGTGCACTCCTTTATTTAAAAAAATCATTTTACTGGGGACTATTACAGCTCTTATAATCCATACACACATCCATGTGTCAAGCACATTTATACATATGTGCTTATACATATGCTGCCATCGTCATTTTCAAAACATTTTCTTTCTACTTGAGCCCTGTATTTAGACCTCTATAAATGTCCTCTGACTCCTAGTTCTTTCCTCTATTTCCTTTCACTTTCCTCTTGTCCCACTATCATGTTTGGCCTTCATTTGGGTTTCAGTAATTCCTCTCAGCTCCTTTGCCCTTCATCAAGCCCCACCAGGCATCTTATGTCCTCCTTGCCATCAATTTTAGATTAGTTGTTCTTTTGTCACTGGGTTTGTTGACACCCCCTTTCCTGTCCCCTGCCTCTTCCTCTCCTGTGTACCCCTGGAACCATTAGTCCTGTTGTTTTCTCCTCTGGATTGTCTATCCCACCTCTCTTATCTAGATAAACATGTAGAAACAATAATAAACACAAAAACAAGACAAAGCAAAATAAAATAAGACAAAAACAAAAAAACCAATGACCCCCAAAAAGAAAATCCTATAAATAGTTCCAGGTCTGTTTATTGACCCTTGGGAGTGTTTTCTGGCTGAGTCTAATGGGGTGCCATGCCCTCGCCTGAAAGTCTATTTTTTATATTCCCTGGGGACGTAATTGCTTTGTTACCCTTGCTGCTCTGTTGCACACCCTTAGTATTTTGCCACGGTGTGGTGAGGTCAGATCGGGCACAATTCCTGTACTGTGTCTCCAGTCTTGTCCCCCATAGCACTAAGGGTCAGTGAGGGGAGTTGTGTCTCATGGTGGGGCTGGCCCTATGTTCCTCTCTGTGCATTGGCTGCTCTGAGCAGGCATATCATCCTCAGGTGTTAATTATGCAGTAAACCTATAATTGTGAATATTATCCGTGAGTTCTTTGTGACCATTGCAATGAATTATTGAACCCAGCTGAAAAGTAGAGTACTGTGGGAGGAGCAGTTCGTATGAGAATTAGTAGGCTGAGGCATGTCTCACCTCAGCCTCCGAGAAGCTACCTAGTGCAATACTGATGTGGAGTGTCTTTCCCTTATGCATAGCTGGAGAAGATCAGATAGCAATGCACATCATGTTTTTCTAATTTCTTTGTTTTTAGAGGTGTTTTGCTTTGTTTTGTCTTGTCTATGTAGCAAGAGTCTCGATTGAATCTATATTCTTTCTAGAGTATAATTAAAATGAGGCCATACTGTACTGATCATTCTCAAACCATGTCATATAAAAGCCAGACTTTCTAACATCAAAGAAACCTGGAGACATTCTGGGAAAAAGAAAAATCACCTATATAGGTGAACTAATGGATAAAAACCTCAGATTTTACAATAGAAATGATACAGGCAAGAAAGTAAAGAAATGATATATACAAAATCTTGAAAGAAAATATTTCCTCTGGGAGGCTGGCCCCAGCACCAAAAATTAAGTGGATTCCTGCCCCTCCCCCCAAAAGAATTTGTTTCAAAGGATGACATTGATTCTGCAGCTCCGGGAGATGGACATATCTGATCAGAGCACACGGGAGCAGATGAAGGGGCAGGAGGAGAGAATGGAGCACAGCCTGGCCCACGAGGCCGTGATGATGATGTTCCTGAGTAGAGCAGCCAGTCCACAGAGAGAACAACATGGCTGGCCCTACTATGAGACATGATGCCCCTCAGTGACTAAGGGCGATACAGGGGACAGCACCGGAGACACAGTGTGGGAATTGCACCTGACCTGATCCCACCACACCGAGGCAATGCACTGGGGGAGTGCAGCGGAACAGCAAGGGAATGGAGTGGCAAGGTCCCCAGGAAATGCTGAAAGTGGACTTTGGGGCCAGGGCGTGGTGCCCCAACAGACTGGACTGGAAAACGCTCCTAAGGGCCAGCAAAGATCCCTGAACTAACTACAAGCTTTTCTTTTGTGAAAAAAAAAAGAAAATATTTCCAATGGAAAATTTTATGTCCAGCAAAAATATCCTCCAAACATGAGGAAGAAATAAATGACATTTTCAGAAACGGTAAAACTAAAGAAATTTTCACAAAGAAGACCAACCTCAAAGAAAATGCTCAAGGAATGTCTTTGGACAAAGAATCAACATAGGCCCAATATCAATCTAAAGTTAATGGATACTGCTACTAATTTGATTAGATTCTGTGCAACTAGATAGAATATGTATTTTTGTATTCCAAACAAAAAATACATAAATAAGTAAATAAAGTTAAAAGAAAAAGAGAGATTGCTTACCAATCAGACCTAAACATTTATCTTAGTGGCTATAAGAAGAGGAAAAGTACCATACATACTCAAGTATAAGCTGACCTGAATATCAGCTGAGGCACCTAATTTTACCACAAAAACTGCATTAGAAATGTGCTCCAAAACTCAGCTTACACACGAGTATACATGGTAAATGGATTCTTTTGTAGTATCCAAATTCATTTCACAAAAGAAAAAATGTAAAACCTTTTTATTATGAATGCTCAAACTTACATAAAATGGAGTTGTCTAATGAAATTCCACATATATTTATAACCTAGATTAATTATAAACATTATATAATATAATTTGACCACCTTGGCAGGTTTTTTAATTTTTGTTTATTTTTTAATTATTAGGCATGTCTCTGATGCAGGATTATATTTATGTCTCCTTTCATTTTATGTATTCTGTCAGTAAACTTGCCTGGGTTCCTTGATTTCTGGATATTAAGCAATAGCATTTATTTCCATTATATAAGTTTTATTGTTAGCCTTAAAGTTATTTATAGATGGACCCTTTTTTGATAGCAATTTTTGTGTTTAACTCTTTCTTTTAAAATGCCTTTGGAGCAATGGCATTAGCCAACACACATTGAGTGCCTACAATGTTGAACTTGTTTCTGGGCCTATCTCACCTGCTGATTCCAAAAATAGCACCTGTTTTCTCCTATGAGCTCTAGTTTTTGAGATATAGAACATATGCCATATCCCACCCTTCATTCAGCTCACCCTTAAAAATCAGGATATTTTGAAGTAATGTTAACTAGCCTGAAGAAGAGGAAGTACATACTGGCTTCATTTTAAATAGTATAAATTGTGCTAAATATTTAGGTCAAGTTATATATACTTCACATAGTGTCCTTTGGCCCCAAGATATATTTGAACAATTCAAATTACAAGAAATTAGAAATTTTCCCAATTTTCACTTTAGTAGGAAGAGTAGACAGATCCAACTTGGTCTTTAAAAGGGGCCAGATTAGGGCAAAGAATGTACAGATGTGCTTTATACAATTCATGTATGTATATGCATGGATTGTGATAAGAGTTGTATGAGCCCCTAATAAAATATTTTTAAAAGTCTACAAAAATAAAATTTCAAGTTAAAAAAAACTAAAAGGGGCCAGAAATAAGAGCACAAAGTAAAAATAAGGTGGTTTAGTGGATGTGTGTTTGGCTGCTAGCCACAGGTTAGCGACCCAGCCCACCACTTCTCTGAAAAAGGAAAATGAGATTTGCTGCCCCATAAAGATGGATAGCCTCAGAAACCACAGGAGAAATTCCACTCTGTCCCATCTGCTCTGACTGGTAGTGAATTTGTTACAATAAAGTGAGATTTTGATGTTCTGAAATCTAAAATGGGTCTGTCAGAGTTCAAGCTCCTTTATTAAAATTAAAAATATTCCAATCTTTTTATAAGGTAGCACAACTTATCCTGGAGAGGAACTGCTGAGGGCCCAAGGTTGTATCTTTAGTGTTTTATGTTAACTACCCTAAACCCTCCCCCGCCCCACCCCCATGATCCTGACCACTGGCTGTGAGTTCTGCATGGTCATTGGAACAGATCATTGAAGATGCCAGAAAAATGAGTGCTGTGAGAGGAAGAATCAGTGTGAGCCCAGGGTGAAGGAAAGATGGAGAAGGAGAGCATGTCTGACCGCGCCTTGTGGCAGTTGGTCTTGGAGTGGTGTGGAGAGGGATTCTCCTCCCTTTTGAAGCCAGAGGAGGTCAGATGGGGCTCCCATGCTTTTCCCCAATAATAATTATTATTATATGGTTATCCTTAGAGTTATATACTCTCTCATGTTTCCTTAATCCTTTTGTTAAGTTTATTATTTTGTTGCTGCTCCCCCGCCAACACACATGATTTTGTTATTATAATTTAGTTGAGGTTTATTAGGTATAGTTTTAAAGACTCATACTGCAGGGGGGGAAACTGGCTTTCTTATTGCCATTGCAGTGAACGGTAATCCTGGTGTACATATGTGACCTTCTCTGGCTTCCTTATTGACATGAGGTAGGGATCAGACAAGCATCTATGGTCCATTCTTCTTTACCTGTTCTGACACCAACGCTCCCTCCCACAGAACAAAACGTCTGGCTGTGTTTGATAATTCATTGCAATGGCCACACAGACAACACTCACAATTCAGGGGGTTTATTAGGGAAGTTAGGAGCCCTGGTGGCATTGGACTGCTAATCATAAGGTCAGCAGTTCAAAACCGCCAGCCACTCAGAGGGAGAAAGATAAAGCTTTCTACTCCCATAAAGCGCTCCAGTCTCAGAAACACGCAGAGGCAGTTCTATCCTGTCCAACAGGGTCACTGTGAGTCAGATTTGACTCGGTGGCAGTGAGTTTGGAGTTTATCAGGGAACTTAATAGGTTACCTACTTTAAGAGTCAGTGAACAGTAGAGATACAGTCATTAGTCCAGAGCACACCAATCCAGACCTCCGTCTCTCAGCCATGTGGTCCTTAGCCTTTGCCTCTATGTGCCTATGAACCAGCTGCCCATTGCTTTGTCTCCAAGTTCCACAGTCTCAGGACCAGATGGGGAGAAGGTACCCACCCCAGAGTTCGGGCCTGAGAGTCCAAGCCCCAGTGCCACAGTAGTGAGGGCAGCCTCCACCACTTTAGAAAGATCTTGGACATGCGCCACCTGCAATTTCTCTCTGTGTCCCAGATGACTCTGACATGCCAAGGCGTGGCTTTGATGGAAGTGTGGTTGCCCTTTAGCAGCGCATACCCCAAAGGGAGAGGGGGATAGTGCTTTCAGTCACTCCTTCTAGTAGAATGGAAAGATGCCTAAAGCATGTGGCTAATTTCATCCCTTCTACTAACACCAGGATTTAGGCTTGCCTAATCCTGTAACAGAAACTCCCTTTAAAATCGTATCATAGCTACATGGTCCAGAATTATAATAACCACATAAGGAGTTATGGCCAGAAGGACCATATTAATCGACTATATCTCAGCCCTGCTAATTATAAGATCACCAATCCGAAACCACCAGCTGTTCCCAGGAAGAAAGGAGCGCTTTCTACTCCCGTAAAGAGTTACAGTCTTGGGAATCCATAGGTCTACCCTATCCTCACTATGAGTTGACATTGACTCTATGATAGTGAGTTTTTTTATCATTGTACTATTTTAAAATTTTATATAAGGTGCCTATATTTCACAAATATTGAGTTGCCACCTCTGTGACCATATGACAGGAACCCTGATAGCATGGGGAGTAAAGCATTCGAATGCTAACCTCAAGAGGAGCCGTTTCAACCCTCCCACCACCACCTGGGTCCAAGAAGAGGCTGTCTGCATCCACAAAGACTCCCACACTCAACACACTTCTTTCTCTTCCGCCCTACAGGGTCACTGGGAGTTGGATTCCCCTTGATGGAGCTGTATTTCATTTGTTTTCTGGAAGGAGCAGGACTGGCTCGGTGTGGTTTCTGATAAACTTGTGGGATTGCTCTTAGGTTGCATCACCCAATCACCTCAGACAGTTTTGAAACATGTTTATGAATTCCAGAAAGGACCAGAAAAGAGAATATTTCATATATATAATATACTTATATTTATATATTATTATATATCTCATAAATATATCTATACTTTTTTCTATCCCTGGGACTACAAATATTTTTCTTGCCAACCCTGAAAGTCACAGTTCTTTAACATAGTAGTTATATAATCATTTGTCAATTTGAGGATTAAGAGTGTAGGGGTGGAGTCTAGCCTGTCAATCAAATCATAGCCAATGAGGTCTCTGTGTAGGCATGGCCTTCTCCTGAGAATCCTGGGAAATCTGGTTTTCCTTCTTAGAGGTGGGAGACCCTGTCTCTCTCTTCAGACTCTTTTTGAGACATCCCTGAGGAGAAGCCACATGGACCTACAGTGATGCAGCTCTGGAAGCTGGAGGAGCCACATGGAAATTCCTGCCAGCGCTGACATGCTTACAACACCACAGGATCCAAAGACTTTCTACCCACTGGCCTGTGATCACCCTGCATTTGGCATCATTGCATGTGTTTCGTGAATCTGAAGAGGACTTTATAGATTGGTATCAGACATATAGGCTAATATGGACTGGACGGGGTTGGGATGATTTCTTAATGTAAAATTGCCTTTATGTAAAACGCTCTCTTATACACCTATGTGTTTCTATGGATTTGTTTCTCTAGTCTACCCAGACTAACACATTCAATCTGTGTGTAAGGTACCAACTTTTAACTCCAGATGTTGATCCTCTTGCAACTTGAGTGATTTCCTCCTGGAAAAAGTTGTATTTTGACTTCAGTTATGTATCTTTTTCCCAGCTAAGTTTTAACTCTCTTTTGTTTAACTTTCTGTCATATTATAAAGGCACTTTACCTCACTTTTTGACTAGGACCTAGGGGGAGAGAGCAGGAATTTCATCAAGGGGACTTCATCCAGTTGTGCCAGGCAGTGTGACCAGCTGCTAGGTAAGTTTTCCTTCAAGCAAAATCTAATTTTATTTAACTGCTCTAGTAGTAACTGAGTAGGGAGGGTTGTTGGAACATAAATTCAATATTTTGGGGACAGGGAGCATTAAGCAAATGGCCTTATTAATGACATCATTACTGTTGCCATCAAGTATAGAATCCTCCCTTCAAGGGGGGAAAACGTTATTTTACATAGCTTGCCTAGAAATTTCTATAAATATTCTGTTTTAATAAAATTTTTGGTAATTTTTCTATCCTTTGTAGCATTTTATTCTGTAAAGTTTTTTTCTTTATTAACCATCATATTTAACCATTTCAGCTTCCAATGGAACATTTGTACACATCCCATGGCCACCAAATTGATTTTGACTGATAATGATCCTAGATAGGATTTTCAAGGCTGTAAATCTTCATGGGAGCAGACAACCTAATTTTTCTCCCTCAGGTGGTTGGTGGGTTTGAACCACCAACCTTGTAGTTAGCAGTTCGACCTTTACCCAACAAGGCTGGTTGTTAAGAGCCATTCCGTTGGCTCTGACTCCTAGTGACCCAATCAATGTACAATAGAACAAAACACCACATATTCCTTCACCATTCTCACAAGTGCTCTCATGTTGAGCCCATTGTTGCAATCACCGTGTCCATCCATCTCGTCAAGGGCTTCCTCTTGTTCACTGCCCTTCTACGTTACAAGCATGATGTCCTTCTCTGGGCCCTGGTCTCTCCATCCCTGTCCAAAGTGTGTGAGATAAAGTCTCACCATCCTTGCTTTTAAGAATATTCTGACTGTACTTCTTCCAAGACAGATCTATTTGTTCTTTGACAGCCGATAGTACTTCTAATATTCGTCACCAGCACCATAGTCCAAATGCATCAACTTTTCTTTCACTTTCCTTTTCAATGCCCAACTTGCCCATGCATGTGGGGCGACTGAAAATATTATGGCACGTGTCAGGTGAACCTTAGTCCTCACAGTAACGTCTTTGCTTGTCAACACTCTAAAGAGGGCTTGTGCAGCAGGTCTACCCAGTGCAATGGGCCATGTAACCTCTGACTGCTGCCTCCATGAGCAGTGGGTGTGAATCCAAGCAAGGTGACATCTTTAACAACTGCACTCTTTTTTCTCTTTATTATGATGCTACCTATTGATCCAGTTGTGAGGGTTTGGGCTTTCTTTACATTGAGTTTTAATCTCCTGAAGGCTGCAATCATCAATCTTCATTAATTAGCAAGGGCTTCCAGTCCTCCTCACTTTCAGCTAGCAAGGTTGTGTCATCTGCATATTGCAGGTTGTTACTAAACCATCCTCCAATCCTGATAACATTCATCTGACAGTGTGTCACACTGTGGTGGCTTGTGTGTTGCTGTGATGCTGGAAGCTATGTCACTGGTATTTCAAATGTCAGCAGGGTCACCCAAAGGGAACCGGTTTCAGCAGAGCTTCTACACTAAGAACAGACAACTAAGGAGGAATTGACCACCCACTTCAGAGAAATTAGCCACTTATGGATACCATGAACACATATGGATACCATGAACACATATGGATACCATGAACACATATGGATACCATGAACACATTTTCAGTCACTGAAAACCTAATGAATAGAAGCAGAACATTGCCAGAAAAAGTATCAATGCTAGTGGGTGGGGGAGTAAACAAATAAAAGTAGAGACATCGCATTGTTTTAAAAAAGTACCTGGCCAGGAATTTCAATAGTGAATAAGGACAAGACATGGATTTCTTAATGTCATAAGCAGAATTCTAAGATAATTCCCAAGACCTTCACCCTCTTACATATGAGCCCTGTATAAATCCCTTGGTGGTTTGCAGACTTGTGAATATGATGGTTAAATTACATGACATGCATGAAAGGACTTGCAGATGTAGCTAAGGTTCCAAATACATTGACTTTGAGTTAATCATAAGGTAAAATACCCGTGTTGAGTCTTATCTAAGCGGGCAAACACTGCTTGCAGGGGACTAGCCTTTCGGAAAGAAGATATTCCAGGTGTGAGAGATTCTCTTGCTGGCTTTGAAGAAGTACGCTGTCAAGTTGTGACCCACACAGCAAGAAACGGAAGATAGATGCTGAGAGCAGCTCAGCACCAACAGTCAATAAACTAAACTTATACTGCAAGAGTCTGAATTCTGCCAATAATCATGTGAACTTGGAAGAAGACCTTGAGCCCCAGAACATAATGCAGCCTGATCAATACCTTGATTTGGCCTTCTGAGATCCTAGGCCAAGAAGCCAGCCATGTCATGCCCAGTCTTTTGATCTAGAGAACTTAGAGCAAATAAGTGGATAGTGTTTTAAGTCTCTAAGTTTGTGGTAATTTGTTATTCATCAATAAAATAATGAATATAATTAACGTGCATTTAATCAACCAAAGACTGAAGATATCTTCCTTTTTACTCTGTAACTTTTCCAAGTCTGTATTCATTAAGAGCAAATAAAAGGGAAGGGGAGTCATGGTAGAATGTTAGGAGAAAATTCTCCATGGGCCTTTCCATCTCTGCACATTGTTTGGCTGGGTGCCAACTGTCGTTTGTTTCAGGCAGTCTTTCCGGGTTGTGTGTCTAACAGCCTTGGGAGATGTGTCTAGCTTACATCTGGGGCAAAGGGCAACTATTCTTACAGCCTAGTATGAGCACACTGAGTATGGCAGTGTCATTTGGCACTCTATGTTTCTGGTGGGAATTAGTGGAGGTGGCATATACATTCTAATATTCTGGTTCCTACTCTTGTGCAAATAATAAATGATCCTTTGTCTCTGACCCCGGAGTCTGCTGCCAGCATCCATGAATCTGTGGCAAGTGAACTTTATGACTTGCTAATAGGATAAAGTCTCAAACCCTTCACAGCTGTATTCACGGATTAGAAGTACACGCGATGATCATATAAAATTTAAATATTGAGAACAGTATAGGGCAGTGTCACCATATCCCTACCACGAACCAAATTCAGCTCACTGCCTGTTTTTGTATGGCCCACAAGCTAAAAAATGAATTTTTTATATACTAACGTGATTGTTGTATAAATACTTATAAATTATCCTCAGTTTAGCCTTTTGACCTATAAGCCCAAATCTTTTACTTTCTGGCCTGTTAAAGGGAAAAGTCTGCAAAGTGTGACACAGTTCAATGACTTGGATTGGTTCTTTTGTCCATAATGGTAACTCCCACCAAATGGCTAGGTAGGAGCATGTAAGTAAGGTGTATGGGACTCTAAGATGGGAATTGGTTAGTTTTGCCATTCTGCTGGGTACTAAGTTATCCATCTCAGAAGCAGAAACAGAGAATCTCATGACCACCAAGAAGAAGAGCCATGAGCGATGAGTGTGTATGAGAACCCCGCATGGAAAAGTGACAGAGGAAGCAGAGGCACCTGAGGCCCCAGCACCCAAACCATGACCATGTCTCATTGACCCAATGAGACAGAGCAATGGACTTTCTGGCCCAAGGAAAGAGTAAAGGCTGAGTGTCTTGGGAAAGAGGCTGCAAGCAGAATGGGGTCGCCTTTGGGCATTTGTTAGTGCCAACAGAGTTCTTCTTTCTTTTTCCTTTTAACCTTCAACAATTTCATTCATCGTAATTCCCACAATATAACATTATCCATCCGCATTTTCAATCTCCTTTCTTACTCCTTTCTTAGCCCTCTGAACTTTGTGGGTAAATAGTGCCCCCTTGGTTCCAACTGGTCAATTATTCCAAGGTATACATACATCAATAGTGTATTATTTCCCGTGTAGACCCTGTTGAGCTAAAAACTGAGCCACAGCGAGAGTTCAGTTCCCGACCCAACCAGAACCTCGATGCAGGACTTTCTACTGTTATCCCTTTCAGAGAAGTTGGTAGTGATAACTGGGCATCATCTACTGTTTCTTTTCTCAGGGTCACCCAAACTGGTGCTCACAAGCTCAGGCTTGCTGGGCATCCAGTCTGCTGGTCAGGGTGGCCCAAATGGCTGGTAGAGAACCTGACTGGTGCCAATGGACCATACACCATCCTAAGTGTATATCTTAGAGAAGTGTATATCTTTGACAGAAGGCACCTCACATTAGCTGGGATCAAATTATGAAGGGAAGGGAAGGGATAGGAAGGGAAGGGAAGGGAAGGAGATGTTGTCTACTGAGTGGCTGCCATGCAAAAGCTATGATGAGACCACCACCACTCCCCCACCCCCTGGACAGGTAGCCTACCTTGGCCCAATATCTCTTTCTCAACAGTGCTTTAAAAATTTAGTACCAGGAGCTAATCAAAGACAATATTAGTGGAAGATCTTTATGCCCAGGGAGGTAGATGATCAATAAGACTCTACCATCAATTAACAAGGAGGGTTTGAAAGGGAGCCTAAGGCAGAGAAGTTTTCCCTGGCACCAATCCCCAGTCTTAGGGTAAGCAGAGCTCAGTTGAATTGGTGTTCGCTCTGGGTAGGGTAACAGCTCATGGGTTTCAGCTCAAAGTGGAACTGTACCCCCAGAGACTCCTTATCCTGACAGCGTCATTAGAAAACTTGTTGATGGTATTGGTGCAATCACCTTACCTCCAGAAGGAAGATTGATAATGATTTACTTTTCTATTTCTAGAGGTTTTTGTTTTCTTGCCTTTTGTTTGTTTCTTTGCTGGTCAGTTTGTTGCTGTTGTTGGTGTAGTTGTTCTTAGGTGGTTTTGATTTTGTCATAATACGAGCCGTGCATATCCTGTGGACAAGCAGATGGATTCTGGGCTTCCCATTAACTCTAACCCCAATCCAAGAACAGTTAGTTCTGATAACATGGCCCTGCTCAATATTCACCTTCATGAAATCATCATGACGATAAGGGTACTATAGCAAAGTGTGGTAAAGGAAGGGGGTGGTGCTCAGCTATCAATTTGGATAGTGTCTGGTGTCTTTAAGGCTTGTAGTCAAACAGCCATCTAAGTGAGGAATCAACTAAGTCCACAGAGAAGAAACACCCCAGCCTGTGTGACCCAAAGACGACAATGACAAAATACAAATATGACAAAGGGAAAAGTATCAGCGCTTAAATTGTGACCACCCAATTGGTAGAAGGTTATGGAGGGCAGTGGGACCCCAAAACTCAGCTGCAAAGTATCTAGTCAGATTAAGCCTATGGCAGCTCCCCTCGAGACAAAGGTGAAGGACTCGCCTTCACTATCAGAGGGAGATCATGGAAAACTTGATTATGCTGGATTGAACTTGATACTTGGTCAGTGGACCTCACTCTTGACCCGACCTGAATTTGTTCTAGGCTCAAGTATTTCTTGCATGTTCTATGACAAAAATGTCTTTCCTGCTTTTTAAGTATTGATGGCAGTCTTTTCTTTCTTAGTCGCTATTTATATTTTTTCCTTGATATTATTTTATCCTTATCACATTATTTTGTTTTTGTTTCTATTGTTTCTGTTTGGCCTCCCAGCTTGTGAAGCACAGAAGGAGTACATGCATAGATATAATAACTGAAGCAAGGTTTATAAGGGATGTCGGGGTGGGGAGTGGGAGATACGGAGGATGAGGGGATTTGGGAAGAAAACTAGAACGGATTGTGATTATGCAACTCATTTAAAAAAGCAATTTAGTCATAGAAGTAGAAGATATGTGAGTACTGTATCAAGAAAACCACGGGGAAAAATAAAGAAGAAAGAAACCAAACTTTGCCAATGGTTACCATAGGTGAAGGGCAAAGAGTTGTGCAGGGGGCATTGCCTTTAAGTCAATGGTGGCAGAATAATTTTGACAAGTTTCTCAATGGTGGCTGTAAGCACAAAGGATATAATCGACACTGAATTATACAAGCAGAAGCTGTGGAAATGGAGAATGTTCTGTTGTGTGTATTTATGTCACAATTAGAAAAAAATTACATGAATAGCAATGAGTATACCTGATGCAAGGGGCTTAAGTGGAGAGCAAATGCCTTGAGAATGATTGGGGCAGGGAATGTATGGATGTGCTTTATACAATTGATGTATGTATATGTATGGATTGTGGTAAGAGTTGTATGAGTCCCTAATAAAATGTAAAAGAAGAAAAGAGAAAAAAATGATTAGGGCAAAGACTGTACAGATGTGCTTTATACAATTGATGTATGTATATGTATGAACTGTGAAAAGAATTGTATCAGCCCCAATAAATTGTTAAAATAAAAAAAAATAAAAAGAATAGCAATGAGTATAAGGAGGAAGAAAATGTTCTACAATTGAATATGATAACAACTGTACAACTCTTATTGATATGATTGAATTGCTGAATTGTATGACATATGGATAAAGTGCTAATAAAACTATTAAAAAGGAAAACATAGATTAGGAATGGGCTCACAATAAATCCTAGCTACAATTTAAAAACAAGTAGTTTTCACATCATGGCACTGCTTGATACTTGCCCTCAGAAAGGGAATACAGAAGATAGGGTGCTATATGGCAAAGTGTGGTGAAAAAACTAGATGGTCCCTCACGATCACACAGGCTGGTGTGCTTCTTCCATGTGGGCTTTGTTGCTTCTGAGCTAGATGGCCACTTGTTTAGCTTCAAGTTTTTAAGACCCTAGACGCTATATCTTTTGATAGCCGGGCACCATCAGCTTTCTTCACCACATTTGCTTATTTACCCGCTTTGTCTTCAGCGGTTGTTTCGGGATGGTGAGAATCATGGAATGCTAATTTAATAGAACAAAGTATTCTTGCAATGAGGGAGTCCTTGAGTGGAGGCCCAATTTCCTTCTGCTACCTTAATACTAAACCTATAAATATATGCTCATAGATCTATTTCCCCATCCTCATATATAAATACATTTATATATGTACATGCCTTTATTTAGACCTCTATAAATGCCCTTTGCCTCCTAGCTCTTTCCTCTATTTCCTTTGACATTCCTCTTATCCCACTATCATGCCCAGCCTTCATTTGGGTTTCAGTAATTCCACTTGGTTACATTATCCTTGATCATGCCCTACTAGGCCTCCTCCACCCTCCTCACCACCAATTTGGATCACTCATTCCCTTGTCCCTGGGTTTGTTAACACCACTACCTTTCCCCCATCTCCCCTTCTCCCATGTACCCCCCCGGAACCATTGGTCCTGTTGTTTTCTCCTCCAGATTGTTCATCCAGCCTATTTTATTTAGACAGACCTGTGGAGATAATAACATGCACAAAAATAGCACAGAGCAAAACCAAGCCACAAAAGAAAACAAAACAACTACTGAAACAAAAAGCCAATGGGCTTCCTTTTCTATAGACATATCCAAAGTACATGAGATGCAGTCTCACGGTCCTCACTTAAATCATTATGGATGTACTTCTTCCAAGACACACTTGTTGATTCTTTTGGTAGTCCATGGTATTTTCATTATTTTTCAACAGCACCGTAATTTAAAGGCATCTATTCCTTTAAGACTTTCTTATTCAATGTCTAACTTTCATATGCATAGGAGGCAATTGAAAACTCTATGGCTTGGAGCAGGGGCACCTTAGTCCTCAAAGTGACATCCTTGCTCTTCAATACATTCAAGAGGTCTTGTGGGACACATTTGCTCAATTTAATACCTCACTTGATCTCTTGACTGCTGCTTCCATAAGCTTTCATTATAGATGCAAGCAAGATGAAATATTGACAACTTCAATCTTTTCTCCATTTATCATAATGTTTACCTATTGATCCAGTTGTGAGAGTTTTTTTTCTTTTTTTAAAGATTCAATTAATGCTTTTATATACTCAGCGTTAAAAATAAATTTAATATCGTGTGGGGGGAGGTCAGATGCTCACAGGCATTCTCCCTAAGGGTGATCAGTTGCCAGACTGCAGTAGGCCCCACTCCCTGCTGTTAAAAACAACAGATGCCTGCAATCATCTATTTGGTTCCTGTAGGTGGGGTTTACACCCTACTGATAATGGTTCCTATGGAGATCCAGAGAACAGGTCAAGGTTAAACTGCCATCCTAAACCTAGGATCCACCCATCTTGTCACATGTATACCCCAATCCCTCCTCTTCCTATTGTGTGTATTTCCCTAGACCACCCCCTCTCATTACTGTATTACCTATAGCACAACCCCTTCCTGTGACGTATGTCCTCACCTGTAATTTGGGGGCTTGCATGTTCCCAGAGAATATATAAAGCCTGGGCTAGCATTAAAGACTCCCTCTCTCTCCCTCCACATGGACCATCAAGCAGGGCTGAGGTGAGCATGCTACCATGAATCGTGTCTGACTCCATTTATTTAAATACTTCTCTTCTATTTCTCATGCTCTCTATAACCTTACTATGATCTTTACTTATTATCGCTGTACAATTGTGCCTACCGGACCCGTAATGATGTGTTAGGGGCTGGCTTCCCCTGACAATATAGTTTTATAATAAAACAAAGAGAATAAATTTGTTGATGAAATCAAATAGATGTTTTTTAATCTATCATTGATATTGATAACCACTGTATTGACTTTAATTTTTTTTCCCAAATAAACATTTTATTAGATGCTAAATCAGACATCATACCATTCCACAGTTCAATCATATCAGTCAGTGTTGTACAATGGCTACTAAAAATCAGTTTCAAAACATTTTCTTCCTTCTTGAACTCCTTGATTTCACCCCTCTTTTACCCTCTACCACCATACCCAACAGGAACACTTATTCTAGTTGATGTCTATATAGATTTACCCATCCTGGGCTTCATATACTAAAATACAGAATAGCACATAACAGAAAGTCAAAGAGTATACCAAAGATGACAAAATACAACAGAGATAACCCCCAATATGAAAAAACAAACAAAACCACACATAATATTAAAAATCAGCAGATCCATCCCAAAGTGCATCAGAAGGGAGATCAAGTGACAAGGTTTTAGACATTCAGGTTTATCATTTTAATCTACTATATTCATCTCTTGAATACTCTCTATTTGATAACCAGGCTACTCCCATCCTTGCAGTATGGTTAGAGGTAAATCACCCTGATGCCTTGAGTAGATTCTGCAAATGTATTTTGGCCTTCCACTGTCATCCATAGCCTTCTGCACACCAGAATCTCACAATTTAAGCTCTGATATTATTCTTTCCTCAGGATTTATGTTATAAATTTCCAATCCTTGGATCACAGATGTTGGTGTTCTTCTTCCACGTGGACTTAGTTGATGTCTCACTTATATGGCTGCTAGTTTGGAAATGAGTCTTTAAGACTCCGTTTTCTATTCTATCTGACATCTGGGCACCATCTAATTTCTTCACCACACTTTGCTATCGCACCCATATCTTCTGTTTTTCCTTCATTAGGGCGAGTATCAAATCAGGTCATCTCATAAGAACTAATTGTTCTTAGGCTGGAACTACAATGGGAGTCCCAAATCCATTCCTGACTCTGTGTTTTATTTGCCTCAAAGGTTCACCTTGGTGACACCTTTATTAATTTATAGCAGAGTATCTTACTTAACATCTCCCTGGAGCATAAAGCCCTTGTTTATAGTGTTATTGATTAGACATAATACTCAGTTTAAAACACTATGGAGAGAGGGAGATTGAACAAGTGCAGACTGACTACACATCTCAATACCTGGATTAGTCACTTATATAAAATAAATGCTTATGTGACTGGATCCTGTTTGCACTAACAATGGGAGTTGGTGTTCAGGCAAAACGTACAATACTATTCACTGACAATGCCAGACACAGGTCTGCCAGAATAATACATATCTCATTACAGCAAGTAGGGCACTGAAGTAGTAAATAAATGATTGTCTGCCTACTGACAATTCTATATTCTCGGTTTATCTGTCTTCTGCTTCTTCACACACCAGGAAGCGTCAGTCTTTAAGTCCTCAGGTTACAGGTATGTTTTAGGTAGAGTCTGGTTCATCTAGTAGGATTACCACATCCCAACTCTCTAGTATGACATTTGGAGCGTATTTCTCACCTTGAAAATCCAGGGTTTAATGTTCGTGTGTTCTATGACCTGGTCCCCAGGGGGTGTATAGATGCTCAGATCATATGGCTTATTAGGTGCATATAACTTTAGAATCTTTAAAAGTATGGTTAGTCATCTACTCCCCCACCCCACTAGGAAGTTGATCCTCTCTCCTTTTCTACCAACATACATGCACTTGTCTTCTCTCTGACATGTATGCTCTCTTTCCCCTCTCCAGACTTGACTTTCCCATCAGTATCTCTCATCCCTCTCATAGGAATGTCTGCTAGTCCAGGGTGACCACATCATACCCTTTTCATGGCAGCAACTAAACTGTCAATCTTCCCTCCCCCTCTATCTAAAATCTGATCACAGCTGACATAGGGACCCCTCTGCCAAAATGGCCTTCAAGGTGCATGGTGCAGGTAGAGAATTTCTATTTTCTTTACATTGAGCTTTTTAAATCATTTTATTGGGGGCTCATACAATGCTCATCACAATCCATCCATACATCCATTGTGTCAAGCACATTTATACATTTGTTGCCATCATCATACTTAAAACATTTGCTTTCTATTTAAGTCCTTGGTAGCAGCTCATTTCTCCCCCGCTTCCTGTTTCCCCCTCCCACATGAACCCTTGATAATTCAGAAATTATTTTGTCATGTCTTACACTGTCCAATGTCTCCCTTCACCCACCCTTCCACTGCCCATCCCTCAGAGAGGAGATTATATGTAGAACTTTGTAATCGGTTCCCCCTTTCTACCCCTTCGCTCCACCCTCCTGGTAGCACCACTCTCACCTCTGGTCCTGAAGGGATCATCTGCCCTGGATTCCCTGTGTTTCCAGTTCCTATCTGTACCAGTGTACATCCTCTGGTCTAGCCAGATTTGTAGAATTGGGATCATGATGGTGGTGTTGGTGGGGGGAGAAGTCTTTAGAAACTAGAGGAAAGTTGTTTGTTTCATTGTTGAAGGTTGCAATTCTTGATCATCAGCCAGTGCTTTAAGGCCTTCTCACTTTTAGCAAGCAAGATTGTGTCATCAGCATATCACAAGTTGTTAGTAAGCCTTCTTCCCATCCTTGCATCATCGTCTTCTTTTTATACTCCAGCTTCTCTGATTACTTCCTCAGCATACAGACTGAATAAGTATGATGAAAGAATACAACCCTGACACACACGTGTCCTGATCTTAAGCCACCCAGTATTCTCTTTTTCTGTTTAAATGACTGCCTCTTGATACATGGACAGGCTCTGCATGAGCACAATAAAGAGTTCTGGAATTTCAATCTTCTCAAGGCTACCCATAGTTTATTAAGAGCTACATAGCCAATATCATTTGTGTAGTAAATAAAACAAAAGTAAACCTTTTTCTAGTATTCTCTGCTTTCAGCCATATCAACCTAAAGTCAGTAATGATATTTCTTATTCCAAATCCTCCTCTGAATCCTGCCTGGATTTCTGGCAGCTTCCGGTTGATGGACTGCTGCCATGTTTGAATGATCTTCAGCAACATTTTACTGGCCCGTGTTATTAATGGTATTGCTCTATAATTTGCATATTTTCTTGAGTCACCTTTCTTTGAAATGGGTAAATATGGATCTCAACCAGGCAGCTCTCTTCTAAATTTTTTGACATAAATGAGTGGTTCTAGTGCTTCATCAGCTTCTTTAAATATTTTCTTCTTCACACCCTCAGTAACCCCCACCAAAGTTTAATGAGCATGTAACTCTCATATTATACAGAACAACAGTTCAGTCATATCAAGATGATCTGTATCATCATCACCACAGTCGGATTTAGAACATTCCCTTCTTTGTACTCACCACAGACTGATGTGGTACACGCATAGCCTGACCCATGATGGTGTGGCTTGGACCTCTGTTCGGGGTTGAATGGGGATGTGAGGTGGTGGTCACCAACCATTGGTTGGCTGAGGGTAGATGCTAGCAAGCTAGGGAGGAAGCCACCTTTCTCAGCATCAATGATCTGTGTGCCAGGCAGCTACTTAGATGAAATGTTACTTGCAAAAGTTCAAGATGGTCAAGAGGCAAAAGGCTAGCCAACAATTGCTTGTCTCCTCTTGTTACTTTTGTTCAGCTTCTTCTCTCTCCTTTCCTAGAGGGGCCCTAGCGACATCGTGTTTGAGAGTTGGGCTGCTAGCCACAGGCCAGCAGTTTAAAACCATGGGTGCTCCAAGGGAGAAAAACGGGTCTTTCTACTCCCACAAAGTTATAGTCTTGGACACGCACAAGGACAGTGCTGTAACTCTTCGATGACAGTGACCAAGATCCTTTCCTGTGATATTCAGGATACTAGACGGAGAAGAAATGCTATGGTATCATATGTACATACATATGATAATATATATTTTCATAAGGCACCCTTAATATTTGTTAAAAATGTATCCTTAGCTCATGAGGGAGTGGGGAGCGGGGAGGGCGGGGAAAAAAAAAGAGGACCTGATGCAAAGGGCTTAAGTGGAGAGCAAATGCTTTGAAAATGATTAGGGCAAAGAATGTATGGATGTGCTTTATACAATTGATGTATGTATATGTATGGATTGTGATAAGAGTTGTATGAGCCCCTAATAAAATGTTTTAAAAAAATGTATCATTTTTTCCATTTTTTTCCCATTTGGAGTGTCCTCTCATGGATTAATATTTTGGTGAATCCCTTTTTACCACAGTTCAGAGATGTTGTTAGCTTTATTACCAGACAGAGGACATCATAGTTTTATTTTAGAATACTTTGAGGTTTACAGAAAAGTTGTTAAGATAATGCTGATTTCTTATGTTCCAAACAACAATATCCCCATGTTATTAACATTTTACATTAGTATATTTTTTCTTTTTTAAACATTAGGGACTCACACAACTCTTATCACAATCCATACATATACATACATCAATTGTATAAAGCACATCTGTACATTCTTTGCCCTAATCATTTTCAAAGCATTTGCTCTCCACTTAAGCCCTTTGCATCCTTATTGTTTCTGATCTTGACTTAAAACCTTGTAACTTTCCTAATAAACTCCCTAACTTTGAGTATTGTCTGTGAGTTCTCAGAGGCCATTGCAGAGCGGGAGAGGGCTATCGGATGGACAGTTGGTGTCAGAGTAGCATAAAGGTTGGAGGAGAGATAATAATGTCTGATCTCTGCTTCAGAGTCATCCTTGGGAAGACTAGAAATGGACTCTCATTTCCCCCTTTGCCGCCACCGGTGATGTGACATGGACCTTATACAATTTCTGCAACAACTCTTGGCATAGAGCCATGTTCATGTTCTACAAGTTTTAATAGCTTAGGTTTCCTTGGTCTTCCACTTCTTTGATATACCCCTATGTTTTGCTAATGGATCCTCTGGATCGGAAGAACTTCATAAATCCTGGATTATAACAGTGCTGTCTAGATTTGCAGTGAGGAGGTCTTCTGCCTCTCACAATATCTAAACAGACTCTTCCCAAGTTGTTATATACACGAGTGACAATTCCCGTCATGTATTTTTGGACTGCCTCTGGGTATTCTAGAAGAAATAGTTCAAGTTCAAATAATCCCACTCCAAAGGGGGATTCCTGTGGGCTGCAATGTCCATATGAAAATGAGTGCTGTTTTTTATTTTGCCTAAGTGAACCAGTTCTTGCAGGGAATGCTGGGTTTCTTTGATAATTCTTCAGGGCAGCCTGGTTATCTTGCCTTTCCAAGATATGTTTTTAATGGCATAAAATAGCTCCCCTCATTCTCCAATAGGGGAGGGAGAGGGGACGGAAGACATCTGCTTACGGTAGATGTGTACTTCTTTTGTACCAATACAGCCTGTGTGGGAAACTGGAAATATTCTCATGAAAGTTTCTCTCTGAGTGATATTATAGAGTGAAATTTCTTAATATGACTCTTCTACCCACATCTCTGCAAGACCTACCAAATGATTGGGTGAGTGTGATAGGTTTATTGGACCAACCTTTACAATAGGAATATGTGGAATGAATCAGTTTGATTAGAGGATGAAGAGATAAATGGCTCGCCAGCACCTCCTCCCACCTCTTCTTGCTCTCTGGTGATCGGAGTGAGTGTGCTGCTGCATTAGCTAGTTCTCTGCCTCAATCTGTGAGCTACATTACCTGCGGGACAGGCCAACCTATGGATCCTGTTACTAGAGCTTGCAGCTCCCTCGAGACCTGCTTCACCATGCTGTTGGTGCAAACTTCACCTGAGCTTGAGGCTGTTAGATCCCTTCACCTTTCATTGCTTGCATTCGATATCACACCCAGGCCAGCTTTGCTAAGCTCCCAAGCTACTGATTCTTGGTGACCCACCCTGCTGATTGCTGCCTGATGGCAGATTCTGCTTGCCTTGCCCTAAGGAGGACTCTGCTGTCTGCTTCCTTGACATTGGACCCGGCAACTCCTGTTAGTTGAAGGACTTCCAGTTTATTAACTCTTCCAAGGAAGTGAGTTGAACTGAAATCTGTACTGTTGTGTGGGCTAATTAGCTGTTATATTCCTTCTTGCTGTATAAAGCTATCCTCATATATATATATATAAAATCATAGCTACACTATCATTACTGCTTGTACTATCTTCATCCATACAAACACAGATACAACACACACACACTTTCATTGTATTTGTAAGGAAAGTTTAATTATTGCTTTTATTATGATTTTTCTTTTAGAGAAAGATAAAAGAAACATTAGATGAAGATTCTCTGGAATGTATCTTATCCCAGATCTTCAACTTTCATTAAACAAACTGGTTTTTTAAAGTGGTCATTATGTAAAATACATTGGGTATTGAAAGAGTAAAACGACATGTCCTCTGATCTCAAGTATGGGTAGTAATGCAGTACAAACAAATGCATTCATCCAGCAAGTGCCATAACATGGAGTTTACAGTCTTACTCATTTGAGATTAAAATAAATGATTCTAAACTATAACAAGCACCATGAAAGGGTGTCAGTGACCCTTAGGTCTGCCAACCAAATTGTGTAGAGAGTAGTCAGAGCAAGCTTCCCTAAAGAAGAGAGGTTTAAGTTGAAATAGTAAGTTTTTATAGCAGAAAAGTGATTTCTGGTGTGTGTGTGGGGGGGGTTGGGGGGGCAGGGGCATGGCCAAACTGAGAGGAGGAGGATCAGGGGAGGACCAGAAGATCTGGAGATCAGAGAATAAGATGGGAGGGTAATGTGGGTGGAGGTTAGGGTTACATATGGCCTAGGAAATCATTTGAGTTGGAATCCACTCAGCAGTGAGTTTGGTTGGGAGAGGAAGTTATGGGGGACATTTGGAAATTTGGTCTTTTGAGTTCAAGGGAAAGGCAGTACAAGGTTAAAGCAGAGAACATACATGATTTGACTTGCATGTTTAAAAAGGCAGTCTGACCACTGAATGAATTGCAGAGGCAAAAGTGGAAGCAGGGGTACAATTTCAGTCATCAATTTCACCAGGCAAGAAAAGACAGTGGCTGAGTCTAAAGGTGGAAGGAGCTGGGATGGAGAGAAGAGTGCTTGCGGATGGCGGTGGAGATAGGATTTTAAGAAGATTGCACTGGATGGATGAGAGATTGGATTGGGAAGCAGAAAGAGAAGAAACAAATGCCCGTAAGATTTGGTGGCTGGCACTGTGGCTTTCTAATAGGGGGAAGGCTAAAAATATGTCAAGCAGAGCATGTGATGGGAGGTGCCAATTGAGCCAGCAGAGACAATTCTTTCTTGGACCTTTGCTATGGACAGCTGGAAAAGGTTCGGAATACAGAAATCATTAAGCCACTACTGCAAGACAACAGAAATACGAATTGTGTTTTCTGTGCAGTATGTTTGGAAGTATTAGGGTCTATTTTTTGCATTGGGGATGTTCCACCTTCCTTAGGCAGCCTAGTTTAAAATTCTAGACTTTCCAGTTAACTTGACTACTTGTTTATGACTCTGCCTGAGATTATCTGTTTACTTGGGTGTATTGCTTTAGAAAAATAAATCTAGATGATGGAGCAGCTGGTTTCTCTCCCTTCCCTCCCCCACACCTCTGCCCTCAATCAACTAAATTAGTAAGAAATTAACAATTGAAAAAGGAAAAACATTTGAATTATAAAATATAGCATCCTATCAGGGAAAATGATGGAGAAGAAAGAGGAAATAGGAAGCAGTTTAACATTTTAAAGACTTTTAAAACCCAAAATCCAGAGTAAAAGGGACTGGGCATGGGGAGGGCACCTGACAAGGCAATATACTTACCCTGAGTAATACTTGGTTAGCAAAGTCCCACGTGGTAACAGGAACTGGCTTTGAACTCCAGCGATGGCCCTTATTGGCTGCATGAGTTTAATAAAATCATATCATTTGCATTGCCACTTTCTGGATGGTAAAGCAGAAAGTCTCACAATGCTGATCGGGGCGTTAAAGATGGTCAACCAGTTCACAGCTATTCGTGGTCCTAATGGAGCCTGTCGAGGAGAGAGGAGACTCACCAATGGGGTGGGCCCTGGTAGCACAGAGGTTATGAGTTGGACTGCAGGGCAAATGTGGGCAGTTTGGAAACCAGCAGCTTCTCTGCGACAAACACTGGGCTTTCTACCCCCATTCAGAGTGAGTCTTGGAAACTCACAGGAGCAGTTCTACCCTGTCCTTTGGGGTCAACTATGAGTGGGTATCCACTTGAGGGTGGTGAGAACTCATGACAAAGTCCCAAAGTCATAGATCTCTTTTGGAAGCAGGCTGCCATTGTTTTCCTCCAGTGGCCTATGGATTCAAGCCACAGTACACAACCTCTGCACCTCGAGGACTTACAAAGTTGGTAAGCCAAACTAAATCCAATTCTACTGAGTCCATTGGAACCCATCCTGAGTCTAGGGAGCAAATGCTCCACAGGGGCTGGAGGCTGTAAATCTTTAAAGAAGTCATTTTTCCTCAGAGGGGCTGTTGGGTTCCAAGTGTTGAACGCTTAACCCACTGCGCTGTGGGCCCCTTGATAAGCCCATTGCCACCAAGTGGATATCATATCCCCCTAGACAAAGTTGCGCACTGCCACTGAGTTGATGTCTGTTCATAGTAACCCTATAGGGCAGGGCGGCACTGCCCCTGTGGGGTTCCAAGCCTCTAACTGCTGATGGGAGTAGAAAAGAGACTGTAAAGGTCTCCAGGAAGAACAGTGCCAAACAGCAAAAGCATTTGCTTGCTCCTCCACTGAGGTGGCACGGTGGGGAGAGTGGAGGCACAGTGGGAAGGGAGCGGGTTCAAATGCACCCACTGATCTGAGCAGGGAAACCACCAGTCCTAGCACCTTCACAAACAGCACCTTATTGAATTACCCGGAGGGCAGCGTTCTCGCCAGGGGTAAGAGCCAGGCCGAGCACGTGGGCGGGCTGCTCCGCGCAGGGTGGATATAAATGCGCAGAACAAGGCGCTCGCGCAGCTGCGGGCGGTCAGTCCATTGTGGGGCTTGCGCTGCAGCCTGCCGGGGAGATGGTGGAAGCGTGGTACATGGACGAGTCCCCGGACGACCCGAGGAAGCCCCACCGGCTGGAGCCCGGCCGCCCGGTCGGCCTGGAGCAACTGCGTGGGCTCGGCGTGTTTTACTGGAAAGTACGTTGGGCGCCAAGGAGAGGCCTAGACGCGAGAGTACCACGGTCTCACCTTCCGAAGCCACCGGGACCCGACAGCCCTCCCCGTGGGAGACGCATTCTGCGCCGCGCGGGGCTGGCGCTCGTCGCGGGAGGTGCCATCCCCCCAGCCCCCCCGAATCCTTCGCCCCAGGCCGCCCCCAGCGTACGGGCTTCCTCGCGCGCCCTCTGCCGACCCGCGCGTCGGGTGCAGGGGCGGCGCCGGCGCAGGCGCAGTGCCTGGGCTCCTGGGCGCTCAGCTCCTTGCGCGCCCGCGCCCGACCCGCGCGTCGGGTGCAGGGGCCGCGGAGGCGCAGGCCCAGGCGCAGGGGTCGGGCTTGGGCTCCTGGGCGCTCCGCGCACACTTTGCAGCGGGGTGGGCCTGGCCGGGCCCGGGCCCTCTGGGTGCTGGCGGGGAAGGACAGTGGTTTGTGCGTTGCTCATTTGGCTGCTTCGCGTTAAAACACCCCGGGCCCCTGTGTGTTCGGAAGAGTGGATTATTCCCAGTGGAGGGCCATTCTGACCTTGAGGACACAGCAGAGGCCAGCACCTGGAACGCGGGGCCCTCCGCTCCCTGGTGCGCGTTGGGAGTCTCTGGGTAGAAAGGACTTGGAGAAGTACACGGGGTCTTTGTGGGAAGAAACAGTGGCGACCATTGAGCCTGCGCAGGCTGAGTTTGGGAAACTGGAGAGAGCCGAGGTGGTCAGGTGCCGAACAGTGGACCTTGTGCAACCGAACGAGACACTGCTAGCGCCTGCGCCATCTGCACAATTGTTAGGCTTGACCTGGTTGCAGTCACAGTGTCCATCCATTCACTTCCTGGTGTTCCTCTTTTTCCCTTAGCGTCTACCAAGCATGATGCCCTTCTCCGGGATCTGTGCTCTCCTGGTAACATGTCCCAAGAGTCTCAGTTGGGGAAGTAAACAGGACAGTGGGAAGGGAGCAGGCAAGCATCCTTAGTAATAAGAAGGTAAAAAGAATTTGTTGAGGTCCCTTTTCTATCAATACACGTTGGAAGGCAGTTCTGCCGTAATTCTTTACAATTGTAAAAACAGGATGTTCTGATACACTCCTACCGAATGTGGAACCAGTGAAGGGGAAAATGTGAGCGTTTCTACCTCTCGCTAAAAGTAACGGTATTATAAACATGTCATGCAGATGTTGGGTTTAATGTCCATCTCTGTGCTGACCAGTATTACTTCTGTCCAAGTGTTCTGGAGTTCAAAACCAAAAAGCCTTTCTTGTTTTTTTATTAGGCGCCAAGCACCATGCACAACAGAAAAAAAAAAAAAACCACTACCAGTTCCTGGCCACCCTCCAATTATTCTTATGTTTGAATCCATTGTTATAGTTATTCTATCAGTGCATGGTTTTTGGGTTGTTGTTTTTTTTTTTTTGCTGCCCTTCTACATTACCAATACCAAGAATGATGCCCTTTTCCAGGGCCTGGCATCTCCTGACATGTCCAACGTACTCCACGCAAAGTCTCACCATCCTTGCCTGCTGTCAGATGCTATCCTCTTTATCATTCATGTAATACTTTCCCTAATAATTTCAACTAGTTTATTTTTGAAGGGCATGTGATACACAGGTTATGAGATGTAAGGATTTATCATGGTGATGAGGACCAGGTAGGGCTGGGATCAACTGAGAAGTAACTGAATTAAATCGTTGGGAGGGATCTTTTGCCAATCTGCATTTTGGGTGATCGGAATGGAAATGTCTCAGGTATTGCTGGAACTTGTGTGTTCGTCTGAGGGTAAAATTTAACTCAACGTCCAGTATTTTTTCTGGCATCCCTACCATTGTTGACTCACTCTTCAAACTTGGGAGCCGCAGTGTTGACCGGCCTGGGAACAGGTGGAGCCAATGGGAGGGGTGGAGAAGCAGACCAACCAGGTCTCTGGCCAAGGGCTGTTAAGTATCATGGCTTTGCCAGTCATCCATTTGCTGTGGAGTGGATTTTGTTTCCGGTGATACGGAATTCCTGGTGAGTCTGAAGTAGTGCTCCCGAGCATTTTTCTTTGGAAATATTTTATTGTGTTATAGCAGTTTGGGTTACTATTCAGCAGTTTCTATACAAAGTGTCTAGTGGTTTTCGTCAGTCTTTATGAGTGAACATGCTCATTATATCTGTTCTGGTTGAACCCTTTCCAGTAATCCTGTTTGCCTCCCTCTTTACCTTCACATCTTTGTATTAAAGCAATAGGTCACTGTTTAGTTTGATATAGATGATTATTTTTAAATGTACAGAATTCAGGGGTGGTGCTCTTTATTTTGTGAGCCAATTTTATATTTAGCTGAAAGATAGCCGCAGGTTAGGTTTGGTTCCAGGTTTAAGGAGTGTCTCAGGGGAAGTAGGCTTGAATGCGCCACGCATACGCATACGGGTCTGGTAAGTCTCGATTTTCTTTAAGAATTTGAGCTCTTTACTATTTTCCTCCCATTCTCTCAGTATCCATTTATTGTGGTCCTGATCAGAATGGTTAATGGTGGTAACCTAGCACCATTTCGTGTTGGTCTCACGGTAGATGAAGTCTTGCTCGACAGGGTTTTTTAAAAAATTCTTTTATTGGGGGTTCTTCCAACAATCTCTACATCAGTTGTATCAAGCACACTTGCACATATGTTGTCATCATCATTTTCAAAATGTTTTCTTTCTACTTGAGCCCTTGGTATTAGCTACTTTTCCCCCTCCATTCCCCTCCCCCCCACGCTTATGAACACTTGATCAATTATAAATTATTTTTATATATATACCGTTTGCTGTTTCTCTTCACCCATACCCAGGGGGTTGAGGGGCTGGTAGTTTATATCGGTTCCCCATTTCTCCCCCTTCTCCTCCCATCTTCCCAATACACTCATGGTATCGCTACTTGCTGCTCTCAAGATTGTTTCTGTCTTGGTTTCCGTGCCTCTACAGCTCTAGTCTGTACCGGTGTACTTGCTCTGGTCTAGCGGATTTGTAAGCTAGAACTGGGGAGGAAGCATTAAGGAACTAGAGGAAAGTTGTATGTTTAATCGGTGCTATACTGCACCCTGGTTGGCTCATCCCTTCCTAGTGATTCTTCTGTAAGAGGATGTCCAGTTGTCTGCAGATGGACTTTGGGTTTCCACTCCAACCCCACTCATTTCCATTGCACTGGTATGATTGCTTTGGGTCTTCTGATGCCTGATACCTGAACCTGTCTACACCTTGTGATCACACAGACTGGTGTGCTTCTTCCATGTGGCTTTGTTGCTTCCTTGCTAGATGGCCTGCTTGTTTAACTTCAAACCTTTAAGATTCTAGATGCTATGTCTTTAAATAACTGGAAACCATCTGCTTTCTTCACCACAGTTGTTCTTGTACCCATTTTGTCTTCTGCGATCATGTTGGGAAGGTGAGCATCACAGAAAGTCAGGTTATTAGAACAAAGTGTTCTTGCATGGAGGGAGGGCACTTCCATTTGTGTGCATATGCGGATGCATGTACCACATACAGGCTCTAAGAGACAAACTTCATTGAAAGCATCATGGACTGCTAAAAGGACGGAGACAGCTGTCTTGGAAGACATACTGCCTGGGTGCTCCTTTGAGGCAAGTTTGTCTTACGTACTTTGCACATATTCTTGGGACATGCTAGCCCCTAGAGAAGGTCAGCATGCTTGGTAAAGTGGAGGAACAGTGAAAAAGAGTAAGGCCTCAATGAGATGATTGACACAGTGGCTGTACTAATGGGCTTGGGTGTGGGAAAAATTGTGAGGATGACACGGGACTGTGCGGTGTTTGGTTCTGTTGTGTATCAGGTCACTACGGGTCAGAACTGACTCAATGGCAGGTGACAAAATGTATGTACGTATGTGTGTGTGTGTATATATACATACATATACATACATACATAGTGTAGGTAATGTTGTAATGAAGGGAACCCTACTGGATCAGGGGGAACAGAGAGAGCTTTTTGAGTATCTGTTATTAGTGACATAACGGTGAAAAAAGATCCCTCACACAATTGAACATTAGATTGTTTTAGACGAGGAATTCTACATTTGTAATAATCTTTGTAGAAAATAGTGTGATGGGATAAGGGGTGATGCATTGGTCTGATAACTGAAGGGAAAGCAGTGTGAATCCACCAGCAGTTCTGAAGCAGAAAGATGTTTTCTCCTCCAGGGAAGATTCCGGGCCTTTGGAAACCACAGGGGCAGTTGTTCCCCGCCTTACAGGGTCCCTGTGAGCTGGAACAGACCTTTCTGCGGTGGTTTGGTGGCTGACGAGCATTCTGGAGTTTGTGTGTGGTGAAACCCCAATGCTGCAGTGAGCCACCCTCTGAGTAGAAGGCTGACTTCTGAGAACGAGTAGATGACCACGGCTGTCTTCTTCTAAAGAGACCCTGAATAGACTGCAGCCACCAGTGTTTTGGATAGCAGCCAAGCCCTTAATTGCATGTGCCACCCAGGGTAGTGAGGTTGTAAATGGATATTTTACTGCAACAAAAGGCAGACTTTGTGTTGAGTGTAGTATTAACCTTAGTTTTATTGTGAATTCAGAGCAATCCTGGCACTCCAGGAGAAGGATGTGGCAATCAGCTGCCATAAAGATTACAACCTTCAACTTTCCTCTAGTTCTCCAATGCTTCCCCATCCCCAACCCCCATGATCATTATCGCAATTCTACCTTACAAATCCGGCTAGACCAGAGCATGTACACTGGTACAGAAAAGAGCTCGCAACCCAGGGAACCCAGGATAGATAAACCCCTCAGGACCAATGAGAGTAGTGTTACCAGGAGGGGGAGGGGAAGGTGTGGGGAACAAGGGAGAACCGATCACAATGATCTACCTATAACCTCTTCCAAGGGGGGTGGACACCAGAACAGTGGGTTCAGGCAGACAGTGTCCAGTGTAAGACATGGAATATATATAAATATATATATAACCCTTGAATATATATAAAATAACCCTTGATAAAAATTGTCAAGGGTTCATTAGGGTGGGGGGATGGGGAAAATGAGGAGCTGATATCAAAGCCTCAACTGTTTTGGAAATGATGATGGCAGCATATGTGCAAGTGTGTTTGACACAATGGATGTGTATGTGGACTGTGAAAAGAGCTGTGGGAGCCCTAAAACAATGACCTTTTTAAAAGAATAAAAACAAAAGATTACAGCCTTGAAAACCCTGTCCTTTAGTGTGGGGCTAAAATCAGTGGACTTGTTTGGTTCGGGGGTGGGGGAATTCTGAAGAGTTGCTTCACAAAAAAGTAACATTAAAATAGCATTTTCAAATGGAGGCTTATGATAGCTCAAAATGGGGAATGGGATCTGCAGAGTATGGCAATGTGAAATACTAAATATGCTTGAGGTCTAGCAAATATATTTGGCTTAGATTATGGATTAAAAAAATGGGACTAAGGACAGGAAGGTATAGGAGAGACACCTGGAGGCGGTCCAGGGATTGATTGTAGGAGCCCGCTGATAGCAGACTTCAGTTCCTGTGTATTTGTAGGCTTTGAGGCGCAGCAGGCAGTTCGGCAGGGCAGACAAGCTACTCTGAGACTTGCTGCTGAGTTGTGTTTGAGCTGGGGGGAAGTTGGTAGTAGAGAAACAACATGCACACCCCTGTCAGCCCCATAAGCTATTGCACTGGAAATGGTAGGTACATAAAATCATCTGTAATACCCAATAGGCACTGTTTTACTGCAGAAAAAGTCTGTTATTGTACTATTATGTTAAGTATGTGTAGGTGTATCTAGAAGTGTTTCTTTAATTGTTTTAATGCATAGAAATGTCCACTACGTACTAGAGACCAACATTTATCTGACAGACTGACCTGAGAACCCAACTTCCTGGCAGTGTTCTGACAAACATACAAAGTCGACCGAGAGCCCGTTTGGGAACACACTTCTTTATAGTCCAGGGACTGCCTGGAGTGTGTTGTCGGACAAACTTGACACAATGAGATCTTTATGAATGCGATGGGAATAGCAATATGGAAAACCATCTCCTAAGAGAGCAATCTTCCCTCTTTTGAGAAAGGTAGGCAGGGTGTTTCCAGGCATAGAAAAGCCACGAAAGGAAATTGGGAAAGGGCTTGAAGGACTGCTGCGGTTGACAAATGGAAACGATGCTCGAGTCTAAGTAAAGAGCTGACCTCTGTTGTTGTGTAAACTCTCTTAGTTGGATGCGGACAATTATGAGAATGACCCAGCATTAGAAAAGATCCGCCAAGAGAGGAACTACTCCTGGATGGACATAATCACGGTGTGCAGAGAGCAGCTACCCGACTACGAAGAAAAGGTACGGAAGGGAAAATGATTTGGAAGGAAAAATTCAATTGATCCATTAGTAATCAACACTGGACTGTTTTTTTTCTCTTCTTTCCTTTCTTTCTATCTTAATCTAGATTTCCTCCCAACCTCCTACTGACCTGCTAGAAGGAGATGGCAGTTTGTCCTTTCTCCCCAATATTGTGGAAGAATGGGCACACAATTATTGTTACTTTCCCTTTAATGTTTTGCAGATTCATCAGTGAAGCCACTTGGTCTGGGAGTTTTTACTAGTGGAAGGACTTTGACTATGAGTGATTTCCCACAGTCTGAGACAGAATCTTTAGGGAGCACACACACAGCCTCATCTTTTTTCAGTTCTTTTTTGAACTGCTTGTCCTTTGTTTGACAGCCCAAGGCCTAACACACAACGCCAGTAGGGCAGCTCCTTTTAATACATGGGGGGTGTCCTCTTCAGACTCCTCAAGTTCTTGAGGGAGATTTGGTAATTTGTGTCTTTCAAAGAATTTGTTCATTTCATTTAAATTTTCAAATGCATTATGCTAAAGGTATTCAGCTGATTCTCGGTGCATGAAAACCAGCGCCTAACACGACCATGGGTTCATTAGGCACAACTGTACAGCTGTAATATATAAAGATCATAGTAAACTCATAGGAGACAGGAGAGAGTGAAATGAGGGAAGCAGACACGTTTCGTGGCAGCATGCTCACCTCAGCCCTTCTTGGTGGTCCATGTGGGGATGCGGGAGGAGGAGAGGGCAGGAGAGGATTTATTTCTAACCAAGCCTTATATATCTTTGGGGGCATGATTACAGGTAACCACACACGTCACAGGAAGGGGCTGTACAATAGGCATACACATCACAGGAAGGGATGAACTAGGGGTGTACATGCAGTAGAAAAGGGAGGTATTGGGGATATACATGTGACAAGATGGGTGGACCCTAGACTCAATATGGCAGCCTAACCTTGGTCTCCCTTGAGTGGGCTTCACCTCCCTGCTCTCCTTCAGGGAAACAATCTACTATCCTTATCAGAAGGGAGTGGGCCTTACTTAGAGTGAGACAGACTATACAGTCTGATCGCTCTAGATGGTTGATAACCACCAGGGAGAATAACCTCTGACCTGCTTTCATTGCCCTCCAAGTATACAGCCATTTACCATGTGTAGCAAGCAGTATCTTAGTTTGGCATATATTTGGGGAAGACAACTTGGGAGAAATCTTTATGTATCCCACAATTCTCTACTGTCCTTTTACTCTCTATAATTTTTAATGCTCTCATCTTATTCTTGGTACTGATAATTTGTCTCTTTTCTTTCCTGCTCTGTCTACTTAGAGGCTTATCAATTTTATTGATGTACTTAAAGATCCAGTTTTTCATTTCATTGATGTTTCTTCATTGTTTTTTATTTTCTATTTCATTGATTTAAAAAAATCATTTTATTGAGGACTCTTATAACAATCTATACATCAATTATATCAAGCACTTTTGTACATATGCTGCCATCATCATTTTCAAAACATTTTCTTTCTATTTGAGCCCTTGGTATCAGCTCTTCTTCCCCCCTGTCCCACCATCACCCTTGTGAACTCTTGATAAATTGTAAATTCTTATATTTTGATGCTGAATTCACTGATTGAGGCTTTTCTTATTTCTTTTTAAGGTGAAAATACTTTGTAATATTATATAGTCTTTGACTTATGGGCTTTATTAAGATGTATCTTATTTAGTTTTCTATTACTTAGAGATTTTTTTAAAGAAATCTTTTACTGTCATCTGAGAACATGCTTTTTTAAAAACTTGAATCCTTGTAAATTTGTTGAGGAACTTCTACATGGTTCAAGAGGCAGTTGGCAAACAGATCATGGAAATACTGAAAATGTGTGCGTCAAGGTTGTATTTTCTCACCTTACTTATTCATTCCGTATGCTGAGCAAACCATCACAGAAACTGGAATATATGAAGAAGAATGTGGCATAAGGATTTGAGGGAGACTTTTTAACAACCTGCAATATGCAGATGACACAACCTTATTTGTTAAGCGTGAGGAGGACTTGAAGCACTTGCTGATAAAGATCAGGAGTGGAGCCTCCGGTATAGATTAAACCCTTACAGCTAGACCAATAGTTAACATCATCACAAATGGAGAAAAGACTGAAGTTGTCAAGGATTTTGCTTTGTCGTGGAAGCAGCAATCAAAAGATCAAAATCTGTGTTGCATTATGTAAACTTGCTACATGAAACCTCTTTAGAGTATTGAAAAGCAAAGATGCTACTTTGAGGACTAAGGTGCACCTGACCCAAGCCGTGGTATTTTTAGTTGCCTCATATGCCTGTGAAAGTTGGACATTGAATAAGGAAGACCACAGAAGAGTTGATGCATTTCCGTTGTGATGCTGGTGAAGAATATTGAAAATACCAGTGACTATTGAAAGGACAAACGGATCTGTTCGGGGGGAAGTACAGATAGAGTGCTCTTTATAGGCAAGGATGTCAAGGCTTTGTTTGACATACTTCGAGCATACTGTCAGGAGAGACCGGTCCCTGGAGAATAATACAGCATGCTTGCTAAAGTCAAAGGCAGCGAAAAAGAGGAAAGCCCTTGGTGAAATGGATTCCCATCGTGGCTGCCAAGTGGGCTCAGGCATGGGAACAATTGTGAGGATCGTGCAGGACTGGGCACAGGGTCACTTTGGGTCAGAACTGATTCGAGGGCACCTAACCCCCACCCCCACCACCATACTTGTTGAGACCTGCTTTCTACCCCAGAATGCTCTATTTTGGTAAATGTTCCCTGGGCATGGTGTAAATATCAATTAAACCACACAGTAAATTCTTCTACAGTTAGGTGTGAATGTCAATTAGGTCAAGGTGACTCATAGTGCTGTTTCAACCTACTATCGTCTTACTTCTGTCTCCTTGTTCTAGCAGTCACAGAGACAAGGCTATTGAATCTCTGACTATAATGGGAGATTTCTCTATTAATATCATTTTTCCTTCATGTATTTTGAAATTCTGCTATTAGGTAACCATTTACAGTTTTTATGTTTTCAATTCTGCCCTTTATCATTAGGAAATTAATAACTTCTTTATCCCTGATAGTATTCTTTGATCCCAATTTCAATGTATCTCATATCAATGTATGCATTCCAGCTTTCTTTTCACTAATATTAGCCTGGTGTGTCTTTTTCCATCCCTTTCCTCTGAATGTATTAGTATTTCTGCCTTTGTTTAACGTGTATTTTTGTTAACCAGTGCAGGTTGTTCGGTGCTTGGTTCGGGTTCACAGCTGTGGACAGCATAAGGAAACACTGCCTTAGTCTGAGCACATTGTTGCAGCTATGTCTTTGAGAGTCTTCCTCTTTTCCCTGACTCTTCTTCACCAAGAATGATGCCCTATCCAAGGACTGATCTTTCCTTATCGCTCGTTCAAAGTGTATGAGAAGGTTTGCCATCCTTGCTTCTAAAAAGCATTCTGGCTGACTTCTTCCAAGAAAGACAAGTTTTCTTTTCTGGCAGTCCACAGTATTTTGAAGATTTCTCACCAAAACCATAATTCAAATGCATCGATCCTTCTGCAGTTTTCTTTACTCATTGCCCGATTTTCACATGCGTGTGAAGCAACTGAAAATCCGTGTGCTTGGGTAAGGTGCACCCGAGTTCTAAGAGCAGCATCTTTGCTCTTAACACTTTAAAGAGGTCTGCGCTTCCCGTTTGCCCAATGTCATTACTCATTTAATTCCATGACTCCTGCTTCCGCGAGCTTCGCGAATCCAAGTAAAATGGAATCTTTGACAAGGCGAGTCTCTTCTCCTATGATGATGATGTTGTCCATGAGTCCAGTGGTGAGGATTTTCATCTTCGTAACCTTCAGTTATAATCCACACTGAAGGCTTCAGTCTTTGATCTTCATCACCAATTGCACAATTCCTTTTCTGTTTCAACAAGCAAAGTCGTGTTGTTGCCTGCCTTTCGCAGTCTGTAAATGACTCTTCCTCTCATTCTGATGCCACATGCTTCTTCAGCATCCATTTTATCATTTCAGGGTGTTTGCTCACCACACAAAGCGAATAAGTGTGGTTGTAGGATCCGACCCCAATGCACACCTTTCTTGATTTCAAACCATACATTATCCCCTCGTTCTGTGTGAACCACTGCCTCTTGATGTGAGCACAGGTTCTCCATGAGCACAATGACGTGTTGTAAAATTCCTATTCTTCCCAGGGTTTGATGCATAGTTTGTGATCATCCGCACGGTCAAAAGCCTTTGCATGGTCAAGGAAACACAAGTCTGCCTCTTTCGGCTTTCCGCTGAGATCCGTTGGATGCTGTCATGGACATCACTTGTGCCATGTCCTCTTCTGAATCTAGCTTGTCTTTCTGGCAGCTTCCTCTCAGTGTAGTACTGCACCTGCTTTGAATGATCATGAACACAGCTTCCCTTGCTTGTGTTGTTCTGGATATTGTTGGCAATTCCTGCATCCGTTGGTCACCTATCATCGGATACAAGTATAACTCTGGATGTCTTTCATTTAGTTGGTCGAGTAGTTGTCTTCCAAATTTCTTGGCTTAGACTAGTTAGTACTTACAGTACTGCATCAGTTTGTTGAAATATTTCTATTGGTATTCCATCATCCCTGCAGCTTTGTTTTTGGCTAATGTTTTCATTGCAGCTTGGACATCCTTCAGTACCATCAATTCTTGGTCACATGCTACCTCTTGAAATGACTGAATGTCAACTAGTTCTTTTTGATACAGTAATTCTGTGTATTCTTTCCATCTTCTTTTGATGTTTCCTGCATAGTTCATTATTTTGACCATGGAATCTTTGAATACTACAACTCTTTGAGGTGTGAATGTTTCTTCAGATTATTTTAGAGAAAGGCTGACCATGTTCTTCCATCTTGGTTTCCTAATTCCATTAAAAAAATAACGATTTACTTTATCTTCTTGAGTTTCCCTTTAAAACTTTTTCTTTATCTCTTTCCCCTCATCATTGCTTACATTTGTTTTAGCTACCTTTGTTTAAGACCATCCATTTTGATCTTTTCTTTATTTCCCGGCGTTCTAATGACATTGCGTTCTTCATTTGTGATGTTCTCAATGTCGTTCTACAACGCTGTAGAATGTTCATCAAATATAGTCAGTAATGCCGCTGACCACCACCCACATCTTCTAGTCTTAGGTACTTGTTCATCGAGTTCATTGGTCACACATTCCTTGTCTTCCACCATTTGACTTTCCTTTCTGTTGCTCCAAGGAATAGAGACCCACATCTCGTGCTTTGATAATGGCTTATAAGCTTTAAAGATTCTGGCCACTACAGAACAGAAATACTAAAATATTATTAGGCATTTAACTTGAAGCCAGGGCCATTCATCCCATTTTTTACCTTGTCCCCTCCCTCCTTGGGGGGGGGGGCATCACTGATAAGTGTATGTTACCTTTAACCCTTTCAGGAGGTGGTTCTTTGTCCAGCCTTGGTACATGCACATATTAATCTTCTCGGGTAAATATTGCGTTGAAGTCATCTGCATGCCCCTGGAGACTTCTGTCTGTGCCGCTAGCTCTCCCCTCTCTCCGAACGACTCTGACTTGCAAACTTTAGCTGTCGTGGTCTCCTCAGACTTTACCTATTCAGGGTGTCTACTGGGCCCCTTGTCCCTGAACTGCTACCTGGAAATCATCTCCAGGTTTTAAGGTGTAGCCATTGTACTCCTGCTTCATTTGTTCCTGTCTTCTGAGGATTACCCTTTCTTATCTCCTGGTGTCCAGTGTCTTGCAAACTACTAACTCATGTCTTTTGTTTGGGTCTTTCAGGGAGGAAGGTATTTCTGGTCTCTCTTGCCTAGAGGTGGGAGGACAGGATTTCTTTTTTTAAGCTTTCAATTTTATGGTTATTCTTGAAGGCCCATTAACAAAGATGAGAAAAAGATGTACAATGTAGAACATTTTTTGATAGAGCTAAATTTCTTCAATATAAAGGACTGCCTTTATTTTTGAATTGTCACCTTCCTGGAAATAAAACAGCTCTTTTATGACATTATAATGACAATGATAGTTATATTTAGTATATTTTCTTCCCTAGCAAACCTTGGCCACCATCATGGTTCCCAACATTTGTTTTAAATCTCACTGAGTTAAGAAATATTAAACTACTGCCTTTGGTTGCATAACTTGAGCCTGTTCGTATGCTAATTAGACATCTAGAGAGAACAGTGGATTGTCCACAGGGTCCCTTTGATAAGCATGGGCCAGACTCCAGGTCTTCATAGTCCTGTGTCCCTTCTACTGAACCCACCTTGAGGGCTCTGGCTCTCCACCGCACCCCACCCCCTCTTCATCCAGAAGCTCGAATTTCCCTTTCGTATTTCTTAAAAAGAAAACAAGATAAGCAGGTAAGCCAATACCACCATATTGTGCTAAAACAAAAGTGGCCTAAGAACACGGAAATTGTTTGCTCTAATTCCTCTTGGGTGGCTTAGTTCCTTACTTTGTTTTAGATCCGCCTATATCACATTATTCTCACTAGTCAGAGGCCAAATACTGCAATACCATACAAAATTACTTCATTTCCTAACTAAGTGCCCTAATAATTCATCAGATTCTCTTGGAGTCAAATTATGTGATTCTTACTTGGAATATTAGATAATTCAACCTTTATTTTTCTGTAAACATTTTAAGATTTAAGCCTAAGTATAACATCACCTAGACAGACCAATCCATGCTTTTTCTTTTTCTTTTTTTGGACAAAATGATAAACCTACATCCGGAAGAGCCACATGTAGGGGAGCCCTTGCAGTGCACTGGGGTTTGTCCTCCCCATTCGATTCACGGAATCTGGCAGGATCCTGCACAAGCAGTCCATTTCATCTGGCGACATGTGTTGTCAGATGATCTCCTTTTGGCGATGTTAACTTTGGTTAATTGCTTAAATTGGTATCTACCAATTTTTTCAATTATAAACCTTTTTTTTTCAAACTCTTGAGCCAATAAGAAACTTGTAGAGTTGCTTTTAGACCTGCAAATGTCATATTTCCTTTCAGACATATATTCAGTATTGTTAGAAAGGTTTGATGATTCTTTGCTATGTCAGTTATTGATATGATGGTTGAAGGTGATTTTCTAATATATTACATTAGCTGTCTATTATAGGAGGAGCTTTTCCACCTTTCCTATTTATTTATCATTGAAGTGGGCTTACAGACTCTTATTTTAATCATTGAGCTATAACGATCCTTGCCATTATGCATTTTCATGTTCAAATTGCCCCAGATTTGGCAAGTGAAAGCGGGCTCCCCTCCTTTTGACGTGTCCCTGGTCATTTGTTTAAGTGTCTACTTATTTTTTGGCATTAAGTTTTCCAGGCACACCTTCATATTTTTCCTGACCTAGCTAGCCCTGGAATCAGTTATCCCTTCTGGTACATATTGCTGATTTTTAGAAATCGATCTATGCCACTCCAGTGTCATTTTACCTAGTTTCTCTATTCCCGCCAAAAACTTTTCTGTGCACATACGCATTTTTTTTAGGGTTTCTGATGGTGTAAATCTTCTTTTATTAGGGGCTCATACAACTCTTAAATCACAATCCATACATATACATACATCAATTGTATAAAGCACATCCATACATTCTTAGCCCTAATCATTTTCAAAGCATTTGCTCTCCACTTAAGCCCTTTGCATGAGGTCCTCTTTTTTTCCCCCTCCCTCCCCGCTCCCCACTCCCTCATGAGCCCTTCATAATTTATAGATTGTTATTTTGTCACATCTTGCCCTATCCGGAGTCTCCCTTCCCCCACTTCTTTGCCGTCCATCTCCCAGGAAGGAGGTCACATGTGGATCCTTGTAATCAGTTCCCCCTTTCCAACCCACTCACACTCCACTCTCCTAACATCACCCCTCATACCCTTGGTCCTGAAGGTATCGTCCACCCTGGATTCCCTGTGCCTCCAGCTCCCATATGCACCAGTGTACAACCTCTGCCCTATCCAGTCCTACAAGGTAGAATTCGGATCATGGTAGTTGACGGGAGGAAGCATCCAGGATCTGGGGGAAAGCTGTGTTCTTCATCAGTACTATATCTAACTTTGACTGACCCATCTCCTCTCCTAAACCCCTCTATGAGGGTATCTCCAGTGGCCGACAAATGGGCCTTGGGTCTCCACTCTGCACTTCCCCCTTCATTCACTGTGGTATATATATAATTTGCATGATGCCTTATACCTGGTCCCTTTGGCACCTCGTGATGGCACAGGCTGGTGTGTTCTTCCATGTGGGCTTTATTGCTTCTGAGCTAGATGGCCGCTTGTTCATCTTCAAGCCTTTAAGCTGGGCACCATCAGCTTTCTTTGCCACATCTGTTTATGCACCCGTTTGTCTTCGGCGATCGTAGATACACATTTTTTTTTCATTTGATCTGTTTATCATTTATTTTTTTTAACATTTTATTAGGGACTCATACAACTCTTATCACAATCCATACATATACATACATCAATTGTATAAAGCACATCCGCACATTCCCTGCCCCAAGATACACATTTTTTGTTTTCCACAGTGAGAACTCTAGGTGTAGCCATATCAACATTCTTACTCATTTACTCAATACTACAGTATCTTTCTTGAAGTACTGTTGTTCTCTGGGGTAGACTAATATTTGTACACTTACCGGTAAGTTCATTTCATAACTACTATTCAAATTTATGCACCCTCTACTAAAGTTTGTCGTATAGTCTGGGCAGTTCAATAAAATGCAGAGGGAAAGGTCCAGCCTCTTGCTTCACCCCAGAACAGTCACATGGTTCTTGGGGCATGGAGCCTTTGTTTTCAGTTTTCCCTTTTGGGGTAGTTAAACAATTTCATACCAACTTGATAAATAAATGCAGGGTGGAGTCTAGTCAGTCAGGTCACAGCCTGGTGGTCCCTCCTGGTAGGCACGGCCTTCTCATGAGAAGGGCCTGGGAACCTCTCTCGCACTCTCTGCCTTTACCTTCCTGCTGGCAAACTTTGCTTAGGCATCCCAGAGCATTGGGCTGCGGCCACTGCCATTGGATCCACGCAACTTTGCACTCACCAGCCTGTGATCTTCCTGTATTGTGTATTATTCCATGTGGCTCTGTGAGTCTGAGAGAGACTCAAGGACTAATACCGGACGTATGGGCTAATATGAGACATATGGACTTGATCTGGACTGGGATGCTTTCTTAATATACAATTACTCTTTGATAGAAAGCTCTTTATTACACATATCTAAGTGTCTCTGGATATGTTTCTCTAGTCCACCGAGACTAGCACACCTGTAGAACAGTGGTCTCATACAGTATTTGTGCTTTAGTGATTGGCTCTTTTCTCTCAGAATCATTTTCTCCAGGCCCTTCCATGCTGTGAAGTGCTTGATGGCTTCCTCCTTGTTTTTCAACAACCCACAGGATTCTGCTGGGTGTGTGTGCCAGGGTGTATGCATCCATTCTTCCACTCATGGGCACGGAACACATTTCCATGTGCTTGCTCTGGTGAACAGTGCTGCTGTGCCCATGGCTGTGTATGTGTCTTCTTGCACTATGGCTCCTCCTCCTCCCTCTCACAGGCTGTATACCCTGTAAAGCGATTGTTGAGCAAATGGAATTTTTCTTCAGTTTTCTGAAGTAGTTTTGCAATCTCACCAGCAGTGTATGAGGATTCCGATCTCTCCACACGCTCTCTAGCAGCCATTGTTTTCTGCCAAAGGCAGATAATCTTGGTGGATACATGGAAGGACCCAGGACGTTAGTCTGAAACAGTCGTTCTCAACCTTCTTAACGCCGAGACCCTTTCATACAGTTCCTCATATTGTGGTGACCCCCCTCCCACTAACCCTAAAATTATTATTTTTTTGCTATTTCACAACTGTTACTTTTTCTATAGTTATGAATCATGGGACCCCTGTGAAAGGTTCATTTGACCCGCAAAGGTGTCATGACTCACAGGTTAAGGACTGCTGGTCTAAAGGAACTGTAAGAAAATTCCAAACTGCAAAAAAAAGAAAAGAAAGAAAGAAAATTCCAAACAGCAGTGATGCCAGGAAGGTTGAGCCAAGAATTTTCCCCATCACAACAGTTATTGCTCAGGCTGCCCCTTGAGAATTTCCCCCACCCTGAAGTCTTTGCCTTGCTTCCTTTTGTCCCCCAAACTCAAAGCACATTGAAAGAGAACATGATTTGAGGTCTCTGAGGATGCCAAGCTGCTCCTTTGACAGGGTGTAAATTGAAGAGCGCAGAATTCTTTGAGGAATTACGTGGAAACGTTACCTTCAGAAGTGTGTGGACTTAAATGGAGTCTGTGATGAGGAAGAAGAGTGTCGCATTTTGACACTGTGTTTCATGCAGAGGACTAGGATTTTTAGCAGCGCCCTGACTTTGGTGTCTGTGTAGTCACATTCTCTTCATTCTTGCACGCACTCTGCTTTTGTTGTTGTCTCGCCTTTTCCAGCATATTCAAGAAACCAGTACATCTCAGGTCATAGAGATGTTCCTCGTTGCTGTAGACAAGCGCATCATTATGTCGCTATACGGATGATCACCTATTCTTTGATTTTGGACATTTGATTGTTTGCAGCCTTTTAAAATGACAAATCATACAGGAATGGCAGCTTTGTCCATCTCTCTCTGCGTGGTTGGAAGTACAGCTTGGGAATACACTTGTAGGTGACGGCTCAACCAGTAAATGCACATGTAGTCTGCAGAGAGTGCCAAATTCCTCTTCTTACGGGACACACCAGTTCTCACTACTTCTACCAGTGTCCGAAGACGTCTGTGTCCTATAGCTTCAGCAAGAGTAAGCTGCCCACAATGGAACCACTTCGTAGTCTGTTAGGTTGAAAACAAAAGTGCTGTATTTTTATTAGTATGACTGATCTTAAAAATTTTCTTTTAATAGTACTGATTTTCTAAACATTTATAGACATTCCAGGTGTTTTTTTAATAAATAAATTTTATGTACTTCAGAATACAGGGGATGATTAGATATTACCAATGCAAATATACTAGAATATTAATGTAGAATTTAGGTGAAGTGTAAATGGATATTCACTAGAAAGTTATTTTAACTACTTACCTATATGCATATTTTTTTCTTATTTTATTTTTTTACCTATATGCATATTTTAATTTTAAAATGTCAAGGGGTGGTGGAAGACACTCTGAAAGACACAGACATTTCTGTGAGCAAATAGAGTGTTTATTGGGACAGGGAAAAACCTTCTGATGTGTGCTTCTGCAGACCTTGTCATGCAGTGACAGTGACTAGGGGTTGTGACCATGGCTGCTGGAGCCACAGTGTCTGGGTGGGTGGTCTGCCCCTTTATTAGGGGGTGACCTTGGGCCACTTGCTTAGCCTTTGTGCCTCCATTTCCTGATGTTTACAATTGAGGTTATAACTGTGACCGACCTCAATATGAACCTACCTAAACATTTAAAGTGTTTAGAGCCTTGCCTGGCACCTGGTATGTGCCACATAATTGTTAATTCATCCTATTACTATCTTGATACATTTCATAAAATGTTCTCACGCTTAGCTCTCTTACATTTATATGGGTGATAATTCTTAGAAAGTATCATATTAATTTCCATAGGAGACAATTTTCATTCCCCTCAGTTGTGGTGTATTTAAGTTTAGCCCAGTGGGTGGAACTCTGGTAATTTGCATGGTTGGTCTCCAGTAAGCTTAAAACACTTTTTCCCCTACTCCAGATTAAAATATTTTATGAGGAACATTTACATTTGGATGATGAGATTCGATATGTCTTGGATGGGAGTGGTTATTTTGATGTAAGAGACAAGGAGGACAAGTGGATCCGGATTTCCATGGAGAAAGGTGACATGATAACTCTCCCTGCGGGAATATATCACCGTTTCACACTCGACGAAAAGGTAAATCCCCCTTCTCTGACTTGCACATGTACAGGTTTCAGAAATCTTGACACAGCCTCTTACACCACCAGCTTTGCTCCTTGAAGCTGACTGAGTTCATGAATGTGGTCATCGCTCCTGACTCGCGTTTGGAGTCAAGGAGAAATCCAGGCCGAGGGTGTGGTCTGTGTCTGTGTCTGCTGACTGGGGCAGCGGTGTACCTTATGTTAACACTCTGCTAGTTGGTTGTCTCTGCCTCGTGTTCCTGGTTGCACAGGACCACGCTTTTAACTGTACTCGCTGGCCAAGAAACGCTCAGCATCTTATCCAGATAATGGCCCTGTTCCTGTAACTGAGGGAGATTTTCCAACTTATATTTTGTCATTAATTCTAGTGGTATGTATTTGTGAGGCACTTGACCTGTTGCATCTGACTTTGACTTTGACTTTGTCACCAGCAGTAGAGCAATGCAGTCATTTAGATCAGCAACAAAAACCAAAAGGTAAGGCAAGTCTTGTGTTTTCTGGAAGTAATTTAAATTACTTCTAGAAAACCTAAGAGTACAGGATAGTCTTTGTTACCAGATTCTTAATTTGTTTTCAAGGTAGTAGCAATGAAATGTTTTAAGTAGCTATTTTAAATAATTTTCAATATTTTCACTAAAGAGGGAAGGAGGAGGGGACTTTTTCAGGCTTTACTGGATGTATGTCAGTCTCACTGTGGTATTTTAAATAGTTTTGTAAAATAGTTTACACACGTAGGGTCACCCTAGCCTGCAGTAACTGGGATTGCGAGCATGGACTTCTAACTCAATAGTCCTGAAGTCCTTCCTGGACAGATGTGCTTGGGTCCACAGTGAAGTTTCCCTCTTTCTCCTGTTCCCTAGCCACCCAGTGTCTCTCCCTGGAGGTACATGGTATTACATTAATAAACCTTTTCAGTGGTATATTTATGCATATTCAAGCAAAATAGTTATTCATATTCCTTCTTTCATATTCCATGTTTAAAGCATAGATATCAGCAGGCATTACATATAGTTCTGCATGCACTCTTTGCATTTGATATAGCTTGGAAATCACTGTAGATCAGTATATAAGAAGCCTCACTGCTTATTTACAAGTGGATAGTAGTCCGTTAGTGACGATACCCTCATTTACACAGCCAATTATTTGTTACAGTGAATGGATCATCCCCAATGGGGGGTGCGTGCATCATTCACGATGTTTTGTTACTACAAATGGTGCTGTAATAAATAGCTATATACATTTGTCACTTTGCACTTGTGTAAGTTTATGAGATAAATTTCTAAAGGGCTGACAGTTAGATGAAGAGGTATGGGCATTTAAATTTTGAGAAATGATGTCAAATTTTCTTCCCTTGCCCGCCAGCAACTTAAGAGGGTCCCAGTGCTAGTTCTTTGTCAACTGGACCAAGGAGGGGACCGTATTCAGTAGGCACTCTGCTGGGGTCTCCTCTCTCCCTAGGCTCCTGAGCCAGTTCTCAGGTTCTTGGGTTTTGTATAGAGAGTATAGAATCAAACGCGGAACTTGCGTGCCTGAGCATAAGGATTAAGATTAGCCATATTTTCTGATACTAACATTTGTTCAGAGGATAAAATGTAGTGAACAATGTTGAAGACAGGAGATAAAAACAATAAGGAGCGTTGCCTTAATAGATAAGTAGATGGTCCTCTGTTTTAATAAAACACCAATCTGTTCGTTTGTCTTTCAGAACTATGTAAAAGCAATGCGGCTATTTGTTGGAGAGCCAGTGTGGACCGCCTACAACCGGCCTGCTGACCATTTTGATGCTAGAGAACAATACATGAAGTTCTTGGCACAGATAGCCTAAGGGTTCTCGCTGATAATCCAGCAGAAAAACACCGATTTTCCCTTTGCTTTTATTTTAGATTTAGGGCGAGGTTATCTTTCTTTTGCAAGATTATTTGATCACAATTTTTTTATTATTGATCATTTTATTGGGGGCTCTTACAGCTCTTATAACAATCCACACATCGATTGAATCAAACACATTATACATATATTACAATCTTTTCCAAGCATTTTCTTTGTGCTTGAGTATCAGCTCCTCTTTTTTCCCTCCGTGCCCCACCCTCTGAGCCCCTGATAAATTATTCTTTTTTTTTTTTTTAGTTCAAGGATCTTTTGCTGGTCCTTAGGAGTGTTTTCCAGTCCAGTTTGTTGGGGCACCACGCCCTGGCCCCAAAGTCCACTTTCAGCATTCCCTGGGGACCTTGCCGCTCCATTACCTTGCAGTTCAGCTGCACTCCCCCAGTGCTTTGCCTCGGTGTGGTGGGATCAGGTCGAGCGCAATTCCCACACTGTGTCTCTGGTGTTGTCCCCTGTAGCGCCCTTAGCCACTGAGGGGCACCATGTCTCATAGTGGGGCCAGCCATTAAATTATTCTTTTTCATATCTTACACATATCTCCTGTGTCTCTCCACCCATGTTGAAGAATATTTTTAAATGACTAGTAAGCTGATTTTGACATGGACAGGACTATGAAAATCTAGTCAAACCCCACTCGTTTTCTCTCATTAAAACAGGAATCATGGTTCTGTAGCCCTGTGTGAGTACATTCATTCAACTTTAACCTGAATGAATCCTTAGATCCAGAAAATTCAGAATTGCTACTTAGCAATTTGGGGTACACGTCTCCCTAATTTGGTACACAAAATGTCAAATGAACCCACTCTTTCAGAAGGGCAGCTAGTCACAGTATGCTCTTAACTACGTATCTGCATTCTCTGAATAGTCTTCTTAGACTTTAATCCAGATATCAAACAATGCCTCTTCTCTCTTAATAAAAACATTCACTAGGTGGCGTAACTAAAGAAATATGCTTTTTCTCCCCAAGTTATGCCTGAGATGGAGAGTGGACAGGGAAGCACCTCTCATTATGGGGCACACTTGCAATTGCTGTGCCACTTCCTAGTTCAGAATAAAGTAGCTGTCTTACTTTTAGGATCATGGTTGTGAAGGAGACAGCTCATGTCACCCCACTTTTTCATTGACGTAAAGGTTAAGGTAAAACCACCACAATAATTCCTCTGCTCCCAAGCAACCCTCCCCCCACCCATACTCCATCTTTTAGACAAGCCTTACCATTGAACTTGGCCTTTGTTCTGTCTAATGCCACCTGTGCTTTATCATCACTTGAATGGAATTCCCAATCAGTAAAGGTCCTTAGGGTAAACTAGTTTACACTTTTCCTTACCTGAGAGGACCAGTAAGTTGTTCTCTCCAGAGCAGGTGTGTTTATCTTTTCTTTCCCAGGGAGGCTTAACTAAAGACAAGATCCAGGGGAGAGTCATAAAACGGGCTGCCTAAGAACTGTGCTTAAATCCATTTTATTTTTGCTCTGTCACTATTGCTTACTTAATGATATGTGCATTTTTAACATGCTTTTTCTGCTTTCTGTACCCTGCTTGCTTCCTGAATGCTGTAAAAGGCTCGACCAGAGAAACACTGGCCCTGCAGCATGACAGACTACACCTTTTGATGGCCCCTCTGCAGTCCGGGCTTCCCTGCTATAATAATGGCTTCACATAATCAGATTTGGACATTGCTGTGCTCTTAATTGACTCAAACCCATAATGGTTGTCATCACCTTATATTCAGATGTATACCAGAGGGCTTCAAAAAATTCATGGAAAAATTTATTTTAATTCCATACTTATATGAATATTTTGAAGTTTCACGTATTTTACCCGTACCCTACACCCCCTTTATATCTTTCTTTCAATGGTATATGTATATAATTTAAATGACATCTATGTTATTCCATACACCACAGGCTTCACAATCTTGAGAGCAGAAGAACTAGATGGTACCCAACTACCACTATTGATCTTAATGAAGAGATTATTACATTAAAAGATTATGAATACAGTGTGAGAAAAATGCGAAACTAAAAATTACTGGTGGAACCCCAAGACTGTGCTCTTAGTTATCCTTCAGACCCAGAAGTGAGCTTACCCTTGTGACTTCATTCTTCAGCCAAATAATCGTTGTATAAGGAGACAGGAAGCGCAAACCTGATAGAGACTCTGTAGAATGATGAACAGTGTGAGATCAAATGGGCAGCATTTCATCAAGGACAAAGTTCAGAAGGCGGAAAGGTGAAGAAAACCAAAGAAACCAACCCACTGCCATTGAGGCAGTTCTGCCTCCTAAGAGGGATGGAAACAGGGAGGAGCTGGACTGAGAATCAGGGATGTGTATTGGGATTATGAACAAAGGCAGGAAACAAAATGTGTGTAAAGGAATGGAAAATTGATTTGCTATAAACCTTCACGCAATACAAAAGATATGTAAGTATTTTTTTGTCAAGAGATTTCTAGAGAGGGTGGATTGGAAAGGGGGAACCAATTACAAGGATCTACTTATAATCTCCTCCGTGGGGGAAGGACAACAGAAAAGTGGGTGAATGGAGACGTCGGACAGTGCAAGATATGACAAAATAATCAAGGGTTCATGAGGGAGGAGGGAGCATTGAGGGAGAGGGGGAAATGAAGAGGTGATGCCAGGGGCTTGGGTGGAGAGCAGACGTTTTGAGAATGATGAGGGCAATGAATGTACCAATGTGCTTACACAATTGATGTATGTACAGATTGTGATGAGTTTTATGAGCTCTTAGTAAAATGATTTTTCCCCCCTCCCCAGTGAAATGATTTTTTAAAAAGTTTTCTCGATTGAATTTACCTCCTATCGAATATCTCTTTCACAATCAAGCCTTTAAACTTTAACAAAAAGTTAATATAATATCTTTCTACTTCGCAGTTCTGGGGTACAATTCATCCTAATTTTGTTATATAAAACTCGGATCAACCTGTTTTAGAAGGGCAGTTTGCTTTTAAGTATGTGTTTAATCTGGTAAAAAATCTTCATGTTAAAACGAATGCTTCATCATCTCCATAGTACTTTTGGGAATCAGTTTCCTATTGCACAGAGGAAACTCAAGCATTAGACATTTAAGTAAGCTATTTCTGTATCTTAGAATCAAAATAGGAGCAAGAATCATGATGATAATATAAATATCCCAGGATTTTCTTTTTTATCTTATCTCCATAATTAAACTAGGTGCTCATCTACTGATTTTTGGTTTTTCTTTTATGGCTCAATTTCTAAATGGCCATTTTAAATGAAACACGTCTGTTTTGAAGGAATGAAAAAGTGATAGTCATGTTCCCACCGGGCCCTGGTGCCGTGTGTTATGCACTGGGCTGCTGGCTGCATGGTCACTTTAAACCCACGCGGCATTCCTTGGGAGGAAGTTGAGGCTGTTTGTTCCTGTAAAGATCCATAGTGCTGTAGTTCATTGTGCCAGCCTGGCCGATAAATACAAGTAGGATTAACTGAAGGGTAGAGGGATAAATGGCTCGGTGAGCCTCACCTTGGTTGTTCTGTGCCTCAGTTTAAAGGGGTACACTACCTGTGGGATGCCTAGCCTGTGGACTGTGTCGCTGTATGATGAGGTCCCTTTAAGCCCACACGATTGGAATGTCCATCTCTGGAGCTGGGGACTGACAGTTGATAACAGTTGGGGACCTGCCTTGCTGTTTGCTGCCTGGGTATCCATAGCCCAGCTCTCTCTACAGAAGGGGACTGGCCCTGTCCAATACACATAGCTTCAGAAACCCTAGCAGGGTTGCTCTGGTGGAATCAACTTCATGGCAATGCATCATCACTTGGCATTGTCTATTGGTTAAAATGGCCTTTTTCAGTTAAGATCCACAGAGCTGTTCGACTCCATTCCCTGCCACAAACACTAATGTCCCGGGGCTGGCATCTTGGTGATTCGTAGTCCACCTTCACACTCCTGGCGTCTTCTTGTGGTAGCGCTTCTCTGGTTTCTTCCTACCAGCGTTGTTTTCACAGATACCTTAAAGGCACTTGTATAATGTAATTCTACTGTCTTAGGCTGGGTTAACTAGAAAAACAAATCCAGTGACATTCATATTTATATAAGAAAGAACTTTATAACAAGAAGTAATTACAGACCAAGAAAATGTCCTGGGCCTGTCCAGCCCAAATCCACACTAATGCACAAGTCCTTCTCAGACTCGTGCAGCCACATGCAGTGATGCAGGATACAGGAAGACCCTGGTGGCTGGTGGGTGCAGCGTCCTGTGGGCCCAAGTCAATGGAAATAGGGTAGTGCTCTGGCAGCTCTCATGATCCATGGCAGAAACCTAGCAGACCTGACTGTGGAAGGGAGAGACGGGGTGGGGCCCAGGGCCCTTGCTTATAAGAAAGCTATACTCCTAAGGCCATAGCTGCTGGTTTCTCTCCCTTCCCTCCCCCACACCTCTGCCCTCAATCAACTAAATTAGTAGGAAATAATAATTTCACAATTGAAAAGGGGAAAATTTTTTAAATTCTAAAATATCACATTCTATCAAGCAAAATGATAGAGAAAAGGAAATAAGAACCAGTTTAACATTTTACAGAAGACTCTTAAACTCAAAGTCCAGAGTACAAGGGATTGAGCATGGTAAGGGCAACAGATAGGGCAATATATGAGTAAAAAGACAGGGCAATATATGAGTAATACTTGGTTAGCCGAGTCCTGTGTAGTAACAGGAACTGGTTTTGAACTCCAGCGATGGCCCTTAGTGGCTGCATGAGTTTAATAAAATCATATCATTTGCATTGCCACTTTCTGGATGGTAAAGCAGAAAGTCTCACAATGCTGACCGGGACGTTAAAGATGGTCAACCAGTTCACAGCTATTCGTGGTCTTAACGGAGCCTGTCGAGGAGAGAGGAGACTCACCAATGGGGTGGGCCCTGGTAGCACAGAGGTTATGAGTTGGACTGCAGGGCAAACGTGGACAGTTTGGAAACCAGCAGCTTCTCTGTGACAAAGGCTGGGCTTTCTACCCCCATTCAGAGTGAGTCTTGGAAACTCACAGGAGCAGTTCTACCCTGTCCTGTGGGGTCAACTATGAGTGGGTATCCACTTGAGGGTGGTGAGAACTCATGACAAAGTCCCAAAGTCATAAATCTCTTTTGGAAGCAGGCTGCCACACTGTTTTCCTCCAGTGGCCTATGGATTCAAGCCACAGTACACAACCTCTGCACCTCGAGGACTTACAAAGTTGTTAAGCCAAACTAAATCCAATTCTACTGAGTCCATTGGAACCCATCCTGAGTCTAGGGAGCAAATGCTCCACAGGGGCTGGAGGCTGTAAATCTTTAAAGAAGTCCATGAATTTGCAAATGTGCTTTACACAATTGATATATGTATGGCAATAAGTGTTGTGTGAACCCCTAATAAAACGATTAAAATATTTTTAAAAATAAAAATATTTAAAAATAATAAAAAAATAGTACACTATTTCATCATTCTTCCTCAGAGGGACTGTTGGGTTCCAACTGTTGAGTCCTTAACCTCCTGTCCCGCGGGCCCCTTGATAAGCCCATTGGCACCGAGTAGATCTATTCCCCCTAGACAAAGTTGCTCACTGCCACTGAGTTGATACCTGCTCATAGTAACCCTATAGGGCCGGGCAGCACTGCCCTATGTGGTTCCAAGCCTCTAGCTGCTGATGGGAGTAGAAACAACTGCAAATGTTTTTCCTGGTGCAGATTGCCTGGTGCTCCTCCACAGAGGTGGCACGGTGGGGAGAGTGGAGGCACAGTGGGAAGGGAGCGGGTTCAAATGCACCCACTGATCTGAGCAGGGAAACCACCAGTCCTAGCAGACTCACAAACAGCACCTTATTGAATTACTCGGAGGGCAGCATTCGCGCCGGGGGAGGAGCCAGGCCGAGCACGTGGGCGCGGCTGCAGCGCTGGGGTGCGTAGTGCGCAGAACAAGGCGCTCGCGCAGCTGCGGGCGGTCAGTCCATTGTGGGGCTTGCGCTGCAGCCTGCCGGGGAGATGGTGGAAGCGTGGTACATGGACGAGTCCCCGGACGACCCGAGGAAGCCCCACCGGCTGGAGCCCGGCCGCCCGGTCGGCCTGGAGCAACTGCGTGGGCTCGGCGTGTTTTACTGGAAAGTACGTTGGGCGCCAAGGAGAGGCCTAGACGCGAGAGTACCACGGTCTCACCTTCCGAAGCCACCGGGACCCGACAGCCCTCCCCGTGGGAGACGCATTCTGCGCCGCGCGGGGCTGGCGCTCGTCGCGGGAGGTGCCATCCCCCCAGGCCCCCCGAATCCTTCGCCCCAGGCCGCCCCCACCCCCAGCGTACGGGCTTCCTCGCGCGCCCTCTGCCGACCCGCGCGTCGGGTGCAGGGGCGGCGCCGGCGCAGGCGCAGTGCCTGGGCTCCTGGGCGCTCAGCTCCTTGCGCGCCCGCGTCCGACCCGCGCGTCCGGTGCAGGGGCCGCGGAGGCGCAGGCCCAGGCGCAGGGGTCGGGCTTGGGCTCCTGGGCGCTCCGCGCACACTTTGCAGCGGGGTGGGCCTGGCCGGGCCCGGGCCCTCTGGGTGCTGGCGGGGAAGGACAGTGGTTTGTGCGTTGCTCATTTGGCTGCTTCGCGTTAAAACACCCCGGGCCCCTGTGTGTTCGGAAGAGTGGATTATTCCCAGTGGAGGGCCACTCTGACCTTGAGGACACAGCAGAGGCCAGCACCTGGAACGTGGGGCCCTCCGCTCCCTGGTGCGCGTTGGGAGTCTCTGGGTAGAAAGGACTTGGAGAAGTACACGGGGTCTTTGTGGGAAGAAACAGTGGCGACCATTGAGCCTGCGCAGGCTGAGTTTGGGAAACTGGAGAGAGCCGAGGTGGTCAGGTGCCGAACAGTGGACCTTGTGCAACCGAACGAGACACTGCTAGCGCCTGCGCCATCTGCACAATTGTTAGGCTTGACCTGGTTGCAGTCACAGTGTCCATCCATTCACTTCCTGGTGTTCCTCTTTTTCCCTTAGCCTCTACCAAGCATGATGCCCTTCTCCGGGATCTGTGCTCTCCTGGTAACATGTCCCAAGAGTCTCAGTTGGGGAAGTAAACAGGACAGTGGGAAGGGAGCAGGCAAGCATCCTTACTAATAAGGTAAAAAGAATTTGTTGAGGTCCCTTTTTCTATCAATACACTTTGGAAGGCAGTTCTGCTGTAATTCTTTACAATGTATAAACACAGGATGTTCTGATACACTCCTACCGAGTGTGGAACCAGTGAAGTGAGAAATGTGAGCGTTTTTCCCTCTCGCTAAAAGTAACAATATTATAAACATGTCATGCTGGGTTTAATGTCCATCTCTGTGCTGACCAGTATTACTTCTGTCCAAGTGTTCTGGAGTTCAAAACCAAAAAGCCTTTATTGGTTTTTTGTTAGGTGCCAAGCACCATGCACAACAGAAAAAAAAAAACACTACCAATTCCTGGCCACCCTCCAATTATTCTTATGTTGGAATCCATTGTTATAGTTATTCTATCAGTGCATGGTTTTCTGGGGTTTTTTGCTGCCTTCTACATTACCAACGTACTCTGCACAAAGTCTCACCATCCTTGCCTGCTGTCAAATGCTATCCTCTTTTTCATTCATGTAATACTTTCCCTAATAATCGCAACTAGTTTATTTTTAAAGGGCATGTTATAAACAGGTTATTTGATGTAAGGATTTATCATGCTGATGGATACCAGGTAAGGTCTGGGATCAACTGAGAAGTGACTGAATTAAATCGTTGGGAGGGATCTTTTGCCAATCTGCATTTTGGGTGATCGGAATGGAAATGTCTCAGGTATTGCTGGAACTTGTGTGTTCGTCTTAGAGTAAAATGTTTTCTTTTTTTAAAAAATTGGTTTAATTATTAGGGGCTCATAAGTTCATCACAATCCACACATTTATCAATTGTTTGTTTTTTAAGCATTTTATTAGGGACTCATACAACTTAACACAATCCATACATAAATTGTGTAAGGCTCCTCTGTACATTCTTTTTTAAATTTTTTATTATGGGCTCATACAACTCATCCCAATCCATACATATACATGCATCAATTGTATAAAACACATCTACATTCTTTACCCGCATCACTTTCAAAGCATTTGCTCTCCACTTAAGCCATTTGCATCAAGTCTTTTTTGTCCCTCCCTCATAAACCCTTGATAATTTATAAATTATTATTTTGTCATCTCTTTCCCTGCCTGGCATCTCCCTTCACCCCCTTTTCTGTTGTCCGTCGCCCAGGGAGGAGGTCACGTGTAGATCCTTGTAATCGCTTCTGTCTTTCCAACCCACTCATCCTCTACCCTCCCAGTATCGCCACTCACACCCTTGGTACTGAAGGTATCATCCACCCTGGATTCCCTGTGCCTCCAGCTCCTATTTGCACCACTGTACATCCTCTGCTCCATCCAGACTTGCAAAGTAGAATTCGGATCATGGTAGTTGGGGGAGAGAAAGCATTTAGGAACTGGAGGAAAGCTGTATTCTCCTCCCCTAGACCCCTCTGTGAGGGATTTCCAGTGGCTGACAAAATGGCTTTGGGTCTCCATTCTGTACTTACCCCTTAATTCACTATGGTAAAAAAATTTTTTCTGATGATGTCTTATACCTGATCCCTTCGACACCTCGTGATCACACAGACTGGTGTGCTTCTTCCTTGTGGGCTTTGTTGCTCCTGAGCTAGATGGCCCCTTGTTCACCTTCAAGCCTTTAAGATCCCAGACACTATCTCTTTTGATAGCCGGGCACCATCAGCTTTCTACGGCACATTTGCTTATGCACCCATTTGTCCTCAGGGTTCGTATCATGGAGGTGTGCACCCAATGATATAATTTTTTGTTTTTGATGCCTAATAACTGATCCTTTCAGAACCACGTGATCACACAGGCTGGTGTGCTTCTTCCATGTGGGCTTTGTTGCTTCTGAGCTAGATGGCCGCTTGTTTATCTTCAAGCCTTTAAGACCCCAGATGCTATATATTTTGATAGCCGGGCACCATCAGCTTTCTTCACCACATTTGCTTGTTCGCCCGCTTTGTCTTCAGCAGTTGTGTCTGGATGGTGAGCATCATAGAATGCCAATTTAATAGGAAAAAGTATTCATGCATTGAGGGAGTGCTTGAGTAGAGGCCCAAGGTTCTTCCGCTACCTTAATACTAAATCTATAAATATATGCTCATAGATCTATTTCCCCTTCCTCATATATATTTGCATATGCACATGTCTTTGTCTAGACCTCTATAAATGCCCTTTTCCTCCTAGCTCTTTCCTCTATTTCCCTTGACTTTCCTCCTGTCCCACTGTCATGCTCCGTCCCCACCTAGGTTTCAGCTATACCACTTCGTTACTTTACCCTTGATCATTCCTTACCAGACCTGCCACACCCACCTCACCACCAGTTTGGATCCCTTGTTCCCTTGTCCCTGGGTTTGTTAACACCACTTCCTTACCCCCCCCCACCTCCCCTTATCCCATGTCCCCCCTGGGACTGTCAGTTCCATTGTTTTTCCTCCAGATACTTCATCAAGCCTATCTTATTTAGACAGACCTGTGGATATAATAATATCCATTAAAACAAGACAGAGCTGGTACATAATGAGGGCTGGAGGCACAGGGAATCCAGGGTGGATGATACCTTCAGGACCAAGGGTGTGAGGGGCGATGCTGGGAGAGTGGAGGGTGAGTGGGTTGGAAAGGGGGAACTGATTACAAGGATCCACATGTGACCTCCTCCCTGGGGGAGGGACGGCGGGGAAGGGGGGGAAGGGAGACTCCGGATAGGGCAAGATATGACAAAATAACGATGTATAAATTACCAAGGGCCCATGAGGGAGGGGAGAGCGGGGAGGGAGGGAAAAAAAAAAGAGGACCTGATGCAAAGGGCTTAAGTGGAGAGCAAATGCTTTGAGAATGATTGGGGCAGGGAATGTATGGATGTGCTTCATAAAATTGATGTATGTATATGTTTGGATTGTGATAAGAGTTGTATGAGTCCCTAATAAAATGTAAAAAAAGAAAATGATTAGGGCAAAGACTGTACAGATGTGCTTTATACAATTGATGTATGTATATGTATGGACTGTGATAAGAGTTGTATGAGCCCCTAATTGTTTAAAAAAAACAAAAAAACTAGACAGAGCAAAACAAAGCAACAGTATGCAACAAAACAACATCAACAAATCACTGACAAAGAACAAAACAAAACACATCAAGAAAGAAAAGCTTGTAGTTAGTTCAAGTATCGTTGTTGGCCTTTGGGAGTGTTTTCCATTCCAGTCTGTTGGTGCACCAAGCCCTGGCCCCAAAGTTCCCCTTCAGCATTCCCTGGGGACCTTGCCGCTCCATTCCCTTGCTGTTCCGTTGCACTCCCCCAGTGCTTTGACTTGGTGTGGTGGGATCAGGTGGGGTGCAATTCCCACACTGTGTCTCCGGTGCTGTCTCCTGCAGGGCCATGGGTCAGTGAGGGATGTCATATCTCATAGTGGGTTTGGCCATGGGGTCCTCTCTGTGGACTGGCTGCTGTAATTGGGGTCATAATCCTGAGGGCCGGTGGGCCAGGATGTGTTCCACTCTCTCCAACACCCTTTCATCTGCTCCCATGTGCAGCAATCAGATATGTCCCTCTCCCGGAGCTGCAGATCCAATGTCCTTTGGAACAAATTCTTCTGGGGGGAGAGGCAGGCATCCGCTTAATATTTGGTACTGGAGCCAGCCTCCCAGACCTCTCCACTGGTTCCCTACTCCACTCCGGAATGTTGCATTCACACTTCAAGGCACTGGGTTGAAGTCTGGTTCCCCCTTCCCTGTGGAGATATAAACAATACCCTGCCCTTGGGTGGGTTAGTGCCCCATGCCCCCGCTCCCCTTTTCTTATATTCATCATTTTTTTTCCTTTCCCCACCTCCTCCCCAGTTGTCTACCATGTGCATCCCTGGTTTTGGTCTGGTCTCTGCCATACTACACAGTCCTCCCCCCAAGAATGTTTGTATACAGTAGCTTTTTCCCTATGCCCCTTTTGTATTTTTTTAATACTTAACCTCAGCGGGTTCATGTTCTACTTGTCCTTTTGTGCCCGACTTACTTCGCTTAGCATGATTTCCTCCAGTTCTTCCCATGCCACTATGTGCTTCTTATGTTCATCACTGCTTTTTAGTGATGCGTAGTACTCCATTGTATGTATATACCACAGTTTTTTAATCCAATCGTCACTTGATGGAAATTTGGGTTGTATCCAAATCCTTGCAATTGTGAACTGTGCCACAATGAACATTGGAGTACAGATGTCTGGTCTTGGTTTCTTTCTTGCTTCTTCTGGGTATATGCCCAGTAGAGGGATTGCTGGGTCATATGGAAACTCTATTTCCATCTGTTTCAGATATCACCAGATTGATTTCCATAGTGGCTATACATACCTACAGGTCCACCAGCAGTGATGAGAGTTCCTGTCTCCCCACAGCCCCTCTAACACTTGTTGCTTTCTGATGTTTTGAATTGGGCTACCTTTGAGGGTGTTAGGTGGTACCTCGTTGTTTTAATTTGCATTTCTCTTATGGCTACAGATTGGGAACATTTTCTCATATGTTTGTGGACCATTCGGATTTCTGCCCCTGTGAAACATCTGTTCAAGTCCTTTGCCCACCTCTAGTGGGCAATTAGTTTTTTTTCTTTTTGGAAGCTATCAGAGTATTGCAGATTTTAGTAATAAGGCCTTTGTCTGATGTGTCATTGCTAAAGATATTTTCCCAGTCCATGGACTCTCTTACTACTCTCTTAGTGAATTCTTTCGATGTACACGTGTTTTATCTTCAGTATATCCCATTTGTCAATTTGTGCCTCCTCTGTGTGTGTGTCCATCTGTAATCTGCGCAAGTATGCACTCCTTTTGCATTAGAGTTATTTATCCTCCAATTGTTCACTCTTGTTTTCTTTGTCTTCCTTTTGTTGATTTCCAGCCTTATGGCACAGTGGTCAGAGAGAGGTTTGTATTATTTCAGTGTGCTTAAATTTATGTAGATTTGCCTTATGACCCAGCATGTGGTCTATCTTCGAATGTGTGCCATGGGGACTGGGAAAGAATGTGACATTTTTTGTATTTGGATGAAAAACTCTGTAAATATCTCTCAGGAAAAATTGTCTAATTGTGGTGTTTAGCTCTCTAGTCTCCTTGTTGAGTTTCTTTCCCTGTGATCTATCCTTCTCAGAGACTGGTGTGTAGAAGCCACCCAGTATAATTGTCTAGTCTGTGATTTCTTTTTTAATCTTTTGGAGTGTTTGGTTGACGTATTCAGCCGGTCTCTCATTTGGGCAATATATGTTTACAGTGCATAGTGGTTCTTTGACTACCATTCCCTTGAGCATTATATAGTGTCCCTTCTTACCTCTTTTTATGGTTTGCGATTTTATCCAAGATTAGGATTACAACCCCTGCTTTTTTTGTATTGCTGTTTGCTTGGTAGGACCTTCTCCAGCCTTTGATTCTCAGCCTGTTTTTGTCTGTACCCTTGAGATGTGTCTCCTGTAGGCAGCAGATTGATGGGTTGTGTTTTCTAAGCCAGTCTGCTGGTGTCAGTCTTTTAATGACTGAGTTCAGGCTATTGATATTCAGGGTTATTACCTCCATCTGCGAACTCTGCGATGTCATATACCTTTTGTGTTCGGAGTTTTCCTACTTTCCTTTCTCATTAATGTGTGAGTGTGTGTGTATGTGTGTGTATCATTCTTGACTTCTTTCCATGCTTAAGCCAATGCTATCTTGGGATCTGTTTTCTCTTTGTTGCCCTCTGGGTGAGGTTGTTCTGTGTGACGGTCTCTTATTTATGCTTGGTGAGTGTTGTTCTGCCCATACTGAGTCGGCAAGGATCTTTCGTAAGGCTGGGTTTGTTTTAACATATTCTTTGAGATTTTCCTTGTCTGGGAAGACTTTTACTTCTCCTTCTGTCTTGATCGATAATTTGGCTGGGTAGAATATTCTTGGATTTGCGTTGTTTTCCTTAAATTTTTGGAATATGTTGCTTCAATCTCTCCTCTTCATAGTTTCTGCTGATCGGTCTGAGCACATTCTTATGTGGTTACCTTTATATGTGATTGCTTGTTTTTCCCTAGCTGCTCTCATGATTTTCTCCTTTTCCTCAAAGTTGGATAGTTTAATTATTATGTGCCTTGGTTACTTCTTCTTGGGGTTCAATCTTGCTGGTGTTCTTTCAGCCTCCTGAATGGTTGCCTGGTTTTCATTCATTAGGGTGGGGAAATTTTCCTCCAGGAGTTCTTTCACTGTTGTTGCAGATGACTTCTTTGTTGTGTCTTCCTCTGGTAAGCCAATGATTCTAATGTTGTTCCGCTTCATAGCATCAGACATAGCTCTTAGGTTTTCTTCAGCTTCTCTGATGATCTTATTAGATTTTTATTCATGTTTGTTAAAGTCTGCTTGGCTGTCCTGCAAGTCACTGATGCGGTTCTCTGATTCCTCCAATCAATTCTCCAGGTCCATGTTTCTGCTACTGTTTTTTGTTATCTCCTCCCTAAGCTCCTGTATTTCCCTTTGTTGTATTGCCTTTATCTCCTCTATCATTTCATCCTTTTTCGGTATTGTTTCCCTCATATCTTGTATGACTCCAAGCAGCATTCTGAGAATTCCTTTCTGTGGCAGCTCAGTGTCTGCTTCCTTTATGAATGTTGTTATGTTCAGGTCATCTTCTGCGATTGGCTTTTGTTTCTCCTGTTTTGTTGTTGAGGTCGTTGGGGCTGATGGTTGTTTGCGTTGTGTTGTTTTAGAGGGACCAGGTGCTATTTTCCAAGGAGTCTAAGAGCACTGGCTCTCTCTGGGATTTTTATAGGAATGCTTCTTCGAACTGCCTACAGCTAATTTTACTATGGGTTTAACCTACCTCTTTATCCTCTTGTGGCTTCCCTATCAGGGGGGTGCCCCAGAAGGTTAGTAGGTTGCCTGCTTTGGTGTTGCAGAGGTTGGGCAGAGGTTCCTGCAATAGCTTGGAATGTTGATGAGTGTTGGCTGAGCTACCTTATGCTCCCAGGTACACAGGCAGGAATTCCCTGGTGAGAAGTTGGGCAGAATATCCTCCTGAGGGAAAGCGGGCCTTTCCCTAACCTTGGGCTTGCTACCCAGGGTGGAGCTCACGTAGCTGGGTGTGGTACAGGCATAAATGCCCTAGGGCAAAGGCAGTATTCTGTAGGTCAGCAGTGGGGTGTGAGAGAACAGGATAGAGACAAAGAGGAGGAGAAAAATTGAAAAGTAAGACCAATTAGACTGCAGGAATTTAGGGAAGCAAAAGCAACTATGTAGCTGAGTCCCACTCTGCTTGTGGAGCTGCAAGGGTTTAGTTCCAGCCCGGTGGCAACATGACAAGCCCCAGCTGCAATCCTCAGCTAAGCAACAAGAAAAGTCATGAGAAAGCCGCTGAGCAGCCCTTAAAGAAGTGGGGGAACAGAGGGCAGAGATGTAAACAGAAGCAGCAATGTACCTGAACCCTGATCCCTTCCCGTGGAGCAGAGAGGGTTTGGGTTTAGTCCCTGCTCAGACGTGGCGGCGGTAAGCTGTAGCTATGCAGTGAAAAAGCTCCTGCGCAGCCTTCCAAGGCTGTGTGGGAACAGAGAGAAGAGATGTAAACAGAAGCAACAATGTAGCTGAACCCGGATTCCTGTCAGTGAAGCTGCAAGGGTCCTGTCCATGCCCTGCGGCAGGTGGGGGGTGGGAGGTAGGGAAACTGTGGCTGTGGTGAGACCAAGCCCCACTACAGGCTCCAAATGGTTCTGGTCCTGGCAGATACAGTGGCTGGGCCAAGGTCAAGCCTCAGCCGGCTTCCACTGAGGTAAGCCAAAAGCCCCCAGCCCCTCAAAACCCCTTAGGTCTGTGCCTACTTATCTTTATGATGCTCCTCCTGTTGAATTTCCATCTAAGCAACTCTCCTGGGCTGGATTCTGCGGAGTCCCTCTGGTATGTGTCCTACATGCATCAATTGTATAAAGCACATTTGTACATTCATTGCCCTTATCATTCTCAAAACATTTGCTCTCCACTTAAACCCAGGGCATCAGGTCCTCATTTTCCCCTCCCTTCCCGCGCCCCCCTCCCTCATGAACCCTTGATAATTTATAAATTATTATTTTGTCATATCTTGCCTTGTCTGATGTCTTCCTTCACCCACTTTCCTGTTGTCCGTCCCCCAGGGAGGGGTCACATGTAGATCCTTGTAATCAGTTTGCCCTTTCCAACCCACCCTCCCTCTATGCTCCCAGTGTCACCACTCACACCACTGGTCCTGAAAGGATCATCTGCCCTAGATTCCCTGTGTTTCCAGTTCCCATCTGTACTAGTATACATCCTCTGGCCTCGCCAGACTTGCAAGGTAGAATTGGGATCATGATAGTGGGAGGGGAGGAGGCATGGGAACTAGAGGAAAGTTGTATTTTTTGTTGTTGCTACATTGCACCCTGACTAGCTCGTCTCCTCCCCGAGACCCTTCTGTAAGGGTATCTCCAGTGGCCTACAAATGGGCTTTGGGTCTCCACACTGCACTCTGCTCCCTCATTCACTTTGGTAAAGTTTTTTGTTCTGATGATGCCTGATACCTGATCCCTTCGACACCTTGTGAACGCACAGTCTGGTGTGTCTTCCATGTGGGCTTTGTTCCTTCTGAGCTAGATGACCACTTGTTTACCTTCAAGCCTTTAAAACCCCAGAAGCTATCTCTTTTGATAGCCGGGCACCATCAGCTTTCTTCAGCACATTTGCTTATGCACCCATTTGAGTTCAGCGATCATATCATGGAGGTGAGCACACAATGATATGATTTTTTTGTTCTTTAATTCCTGATACCATCCCTTCAGAACCTCGTGATCACAAAGACTGGTGTGCTTCTTCCATGTGGGCTTTATTGCTTCTGAGCTAGATGGCAGCATTTTTACCTTCAAACCTTTAAGACCCCAGATGGTATATCTTTTTATAGCCAGGCACCATCAACTTCCTTCACCATATTTGCTTATTCACCTGCGGTGTCGTCAGTGGTTGTGTCAGGAAGGTGATCATCATAGAATGCCAATTCAATAGAATGTATTCTTGCATTGAGGGATTCCTTTAGTGGAGGCCCAATGTCCTTCTGCTACCTTAATACTAAACCTATAAATATATGCACATAGATCTATTTCCTCATCCCCATCTATAAATATATTTGCATATATACACGTCTTTATCTAGACCTCTATAAACGCCCTTTGCCTCCTAGCTCTTTCCTCTGTTTCCCTGACCTTCCTCATGTCCCACTATCATGCTCAGTCCCCAGCAGGGTTTCAGCAATTCCTTTTGGTTACAATATCCTTGCTCATGCCCAACCAAGCCTCCCAAACCCACCTCACCACGAATTTGGATCTCTTCCTGTTCCCTTGTCCCTGGGTATGTTACACCACCACCTATCCCCCGACCTCACCCTTTCTCATGTCTTCCTGGAATTGTCGGTTCGGTTGTTTTCTCCTCCATATTGTTCATCCAACCTATCTTTCTTAGACAGACCTGTGGAGATTATAACATGCACAAAATTAAGACAGAGCAAGACTAAGCAACAATACAAAAAAACAACAACAACAAACCAATGACACAAAACAAAACACAACAAGAAAGAAAAGCTTGTAGTTAGTTCAAGTATTGTTTGTTGGCCTTTAGGAGTGTTTTCCAGTCCTGTCTTTTGGGGATCCACGTCCTGACCCCATAGTCTACCTTCAGAATTCCCTGGGAACCTCTCCGATCCATTCCCTTGCTGTTCTGCTGCACCCCCTTAGAGTTTTGCCTCTGTGGGGTGGGATCGGGATTAGAACAGGCCCAATTCCCACACTGTGTCTCTGGTGCTGTCCCCCGCTGGGCCATGGGTCATGTGAGGGGCGGCATGTCTTATAATGGGGCTGGCCATATGGTCGTCTCTGTAGACTGGCTCCTCTAATTGGGAACATCATTCTCACGGCCTGGTGGGCCAGGATGTGTTCCACTCTCCTCCCGCTTCATCTGCTCCTGTGTGCTCTGAGCAGATATGTCCCTCTCCCGGAGCTTCAGATTCAGTGCCGTCCTTTGAAATAAATTCTTCTGGGGGTAGGAGCAGGCGTCTACTTAGTATTTGGACTGGGGCCAGCCCCCCAGACCTCGCCACTGGTTCCCTAATTAGGGTAAAATTTAACTCAAAATCCAGTATTTTTTCTGGCATCCCTACCATTGTTGACTCACTCTTCAAACTTGGGAGCCGCAGTGTTGACCGGCCTGGGAACAGGTGGAGCCAATGGGAGGGGTGGAGAAGCAGACCAACCAGGTCTCTGGCCAAGGGCTGTTAAGTATCATGGCTTCGCCAGTCATCCATTTGCTGTGGAGTGGATTTTGTTTCCGGTGATACGGAATTCCTGGTGAGTCTGAAGTAGTGCTCCCGAGCATTTTTCTTTGGAAATATTTTATTGTGTTATAGCACTTTGGGTTACTATTCAGCAGTTTCTATACAAAGTGTCTAGTGGTTTTCGTCAGTCTTTATGAGTGAACATGCTCATTATATCTGTTCTGGTTGTTCCCTTTCCAGTAATCCTGTTTGCCTCCCTCTTTACCTTCACATCTTTGTATTAAAGCAGTAGGTCACTGTTTAGTTTGACATAGATGATTATTTTTAAATGTACAGAATTCAGGGGTGGTGCTCTTTATTTTGAGCCAATTTTATATTTAGCTGAAAGATAGCCGCAGGTTAGGTTTGGTTCCAGGTTTAAAGAGTGTCTCAGGGGAAGTAGTCTCGAATGCTCCACGCATACGGGTCTGGTAAGTCTCGATTTTAAGAATTTGAGCTCTTTTCTGTTTTCCTCCCATTCGCTCAGTGTCTGTTTATTGTGGTCCTGATCAGAATGGTTAATGGTGGTAACCTAGCACCATTTAGTGTTGGTCTCACGGTAGATGAAGTCTTGCTCGACAGGGTTTTTTGTTTGTTTGTTTAATCGCTTTATTGGGTTTTTTCCAGTTCTTATAACAATCTCTACATCAGTTGTATCAAGCACATTTGCACATATGTTGCCATCATCATTTTCAAAATGTTTTCTTTCTACTTGAGCCTTTGGTATCAGCTCCTTTTCTCTCTCCATTCCCCAACCTACCCTCATGAACCCTTGATTAACTATAAATTATTTTTATTTTCATACCTTATACCGTCTGCTGTCTCCCTTCACCCACATTTTTTTGTTGTTCATACCCTGGGGGTTAGCAGGCTGGGAGTTTATATTGCTTCCCCATTTCTCCCCCTTCTCCTCCCACCTTCCCCGTACACTCATGGTATCGCTACTCATAACTCCCTTATTGTTTCTGAGGGGTTAATCTGTCTTGGTTTCCGTGCATCTACAGCACTTAGCTGTACCGGTATACTTTCTATGGTCTAGCGGATTTTTATGCCAGAACTGGGGAGGAAGCATTAAGGAACTACAGGAAAGTTGTATGTTTAATCGGTGATATACTGCACCCTGGCTGACTCATCTGTTCCTTGTGACCCTTCTGTGAGGGGATGTCCAATTGTCTGCAGATGGATTTTGGGTCTCCATTCCAACCTCACTCCATCCCCACTTATTTACATCACATTGCTATGATGTAAATGGTTTGGGTCTTCTGATTCCTGATCCCTTCTACACCTCACAATCACACAGACTGGTGTGCTTCTTCCACGTGGGCTTTGTTGCTTCCCTGCTAGATGGCCAGCTTGTTAAAATTCAAACCTTTAAGTCTCTTGATGCTATATCTTTTAATAACTGGGTACCATCTGCTTTCTTCACCACATTTCCTTTATCATTTTTTCTTTTCTTTATCGTTTTATTAGGGCTCATTCAACTCTTATCATAATCCATACATACAACAATTGTGTAAAGTACATTTTTTGTACATTCATTGCCCTCATTCTCAGAACATTTGCTCTCCACTTAAGCCCCTGGCATCAGGTCCTCATTTTTCTCCACCCTCCCCGCTTCCCCCTCATGAACTTTTGATAATTTATAAATTATTATTTTGTCATATCTTGACCTGTCGGACGTCTCCCTTCACCCACTTTTCTGTTGTTCATCTCCCAGGGAGGAGGTCACATGTAGATCCTTGTAATCAGTTCCCCCTTTCCAACGCACCCTTCCTCCACCCTCCCTGCATCGCCACTCACGCCACTGTTCCTAAAGGGATTATCTGCCATGGATTCCCTGTGTTTCCAGTTCCTATCTGTACTAGTATACATCCTCTGGTCTAGCCAGACTTACAAGGTAGAATTGGGATCACGATAGTGGGGGGCATGGTGTAGCATCTCGGAACCAGAGGAAAGCTGTCTTTTTTGTTGTTGCTACATCGCACCCTGACTGATTCTCCTCCCCCAGACCCCTCTGCCAGGGGATCTATAGTGGCCTACAAATGGGCTTTGGGTCTCCACTCTGCACTCCCCCACCCTCATTCTCTGTGGTAAGATTTTTTTGTTCTGATGATGCCTGATACCTGATCCCTTCGACACCTTGTGAACGCACAGGCTGGTGTGTGTCTTCCATGTGGGCTTTGTTGCTTCTGAGCTAGATGGCCACTTGTTTACCTTCAAGCCTTTAAGACCCCAGAAGCTATATCTTTTGATAGCCGGTCACCATCAGCTTCCTTCGCCACATTTGCTTATGCACCTGCTTTATCTTCAGCAGTTGTGTCGGGAAGGTGATCATAATAGAATGCCAATTTAATAGAAGAAAGTATTCTTGCATTGATGGAGTACTTGAGTGGATGCCTAATGTCCTCCTGCTACCATAATACTAAACCTATAAATATATGCACATAGATCTATTTCCCCATCCTCATATATAAATATATTTGCATACGTACATGTCTTTATCTAGGCCTCTATAAATGCCCTTTGCCTCCTAGCTCTTTCCTCAATTTCCCTTGACTTTCCTCATGTCTCACTATCATGCTCCGTCCCCACCATTGTTTCAGCAATTCCTCTTGGTTACATTACCCTTGCTCATGACCTACCAGGCTTTGCACACCCACCTCACCACCAATTTGGATCCCTTATTGTTCCCTTGTCCCTGGGTTTGTTAACACCACTTCCTTTCCCCCAACCTCCCCTTCTCCCATGTCCCTCTGGAACTGTCGGTTTGGTTGTTTTCTCCTCCAGATTGTTCATGCAGCCTATGTTATTTAGACAGACCTGCCGATATAATAACATGCAAAAAAAGACAGAGCAAAACCAAGTCACAATATACAACAAAACAACAGCAACATAAAAACAAAAAAACAAAGCACAACAAGAAAGAAAAGCTTGTAGTTCAAGGATCATTTGCTGGCCTTCAGGTATATTTTCCAGCCCAGTCTGTTCGGGCACCACACCCTGGCCCCAAAGGCCACCTTCAGCATTCTCTGGGGACCTCACCGCTCCATTCCCTTACTGTTCTGTTACACACCCTTAGTGTTTTACCTCAGTGTGGTGGGATCAGATTAGGTGCAATTCCCACACTGTCTTTGTTGTCCACTGTAGGGCTATGGGTCAGTGAGGGGCATCATGTCTCACAGTGAGGCCGGCCATGTGGTCCTCTTTGTGGGCTGGCTGCTCTAATTGGGAACATTGTCCTCACGACCTGGTGGGCCAAGATGTACTCCACTCTCCTCCTCCCATTTCATGTGCTCCCATGTGCTCTGATCAAATGTGTCCCTCTTCCTGAGCTGCAGAATCAATGCCATCCTTTGAAATAAATTCTTCTGGGTGGAGGGGCAGGTGTCCACTTAGTAGTTGGGATTGGGGCCGGCCCCCCAGACCTCTCCATAGGTTCCCTACTTTACACCGGCATGTTGCATTCACGTCTTGGAGCACTGGTTTGAAGTCTGCTCCCTCTTTCCCTGTGGTGATATAAACAATACCCTCCCCTTGGGTGGGTTTAGTGCCCTGTGCCCCCGCTTCCCATTTCTTTTTTATTGTTATTTATTTTTCCTTTCCCCACTTCCTTTTTTACTGTCTACCATGTGTATTCCTGTATTTGGTCTCTTCCCTGCCATATTACCTGGTCCTCACCCTAGGAATGTTTGTATACAATAGTTTTTTTCAAGGGCCCCTTTTGCATTTGTTTTTACAAGCTTATCTCAGCAGACTCATGTTTTATTTGTCCTTTTGTGCTTGACTTACTTCTCTTAGCATGATTTCCTCCAGGTCTTCCCATGTAGTGATGTGCTTCATATGTTCACCACTGCTTTTTACCGATGCATAATACTCCATTGTATGTATATACCACAGCCCTTTAATCCAATCGTCAGTTGAGGAACTTTTGGTTGCTTCTAACTCCTTTCAATTGTGAACTGTGCTGCAATGAACATTGGAGCACAGATGTCTGGCCTTGGTTAGTTTCTTGCCTCTTCTGGGTATATGCCCAGTATGGTAACTCGATTTCCCTCTGTTTTAGATATTGCCAGGTCGATTTCCATAGTGACTGTGCATACTTACAAAACCACCAGCAGTGTATGAGAGTTCCAGTCTCCCCACAGCCCCTCTAACACTTGTTGCTTTCTGATTTTTTGAATTGGGCTATGTTTGAGGGTGTTAGGTGGTACCCCATTGTTGTTTTAATTGGCATTTATCTTATGGCTAAAGATCGGAAACATTTTCTCATATCTTTGTTGGCTATTCGGATTTCTTGCCCCTGTGAAACTTCTTTTCAGGTCCTTTGACCACCTCCTCAGTGGGCAATTAGTTTTTTTCTTTTTGGAAGCTATCAGAGTATTGTAGATTTTAGTAATAAGGCCTTTGTCTGATGTGTCATTGCTAAAGATGTTTTCCCAGTCTGTGGACTCTCTTATTACTCTCTCGGTGAATTCTTTCAATGTACAAAGGTGTTTGATCTTCATGATATCCCATTTGTCAATTGGTGCCTCCTCTGTGTTTGTGTCCTTCCCTATTTCTGATAGTCTATGTATTCCGTGTGCCAAAATTCTCAAGTTGGTTCCAATTCCCTCACTGATGGCCCTAATAGTTTGGGGGTTAACTTCAAGGTCTGTGATCCACCTTGAGTTTATTCTTGTGCATGGACTGAGATAAGGGTCTTGCTTCATTTTTCTGCATGTTGATGTCCATTTTTCTCCAGCACCACTTGTTAAAGAGGGCATCTGCTTCCCATTTTGTATTTTTGGGGCCCTTATCAAAGATCAGTTGTCTGTATGCTGATGATTTTATTTCTGGGTTTTCAGTTCTTTTCCATTGGTCTGAGTATCTGTCATTGTACCAACACCATGCGGTTTTGACCACTGTGGCTGTATAGTATGTGCCAAAGTCAAGTAAAGCAAGTCCTCCCACTGTGTCCTTCTTCTTGAGTTCTTTGCCAATTCTGAGCTTCTTCCCTCTCCATATGAAGTTGGTAGTCAGTTTTTCTATTTCTTTGAAGAAAGTGTAATTGTTCCAGAATTGACTACTAAGTATATAGTGCCTTTAGCAAAACTGACATCTTGACTATATCGAATCTTCCAATCCAGGAGCATAGGACATTCTTACATTTGTTGAGGTCGCTTTTGGTTTCTTGTAATAGTGTTCTATAGTTTTCCCTGTATAGATCTTTTGTTCTTTTAGTCAGTTATATCCCTAGATATTTCAATTTGTGTTTGACTATTGTGAAGGGTACCACCTTTTGATCTCCTCTTCTGTGGTCTTATCTGATGTGTATAACAGTCCGATGGACTTCTGTTTGTTGATCTTGTATCCTGCCTGTGTTGGACAGTGTTCTCTAAAGAGAGACAAACCAGATTGCTAGTAATTATATATAAATATATTTATAAAGATAGATATATAATACAAGAAATGAACCGTTAAATTATATACAGATAGATGATATAAGAAATTAACAGTTAAATTATAAAGCAGTGAGTCACTAGCAGTCCTTCAATGCTTGAGAGCTGCCAGTTGCCAGTCCCTTTCTGTAGAGAGAGCTGGGCTATATATACCCAGGCAGCAAACAGCAAGGCAGGTCCCCAACTGTCACCAACTGTCGGTCCCCAGCTCCAGAGACGAACATTCCAATCCTGTGGGATTGGAGGGGCCTCACTTACAACGACACAGTCCACAGGCTAGGCATCCCACAGGTAGTGTCCTCCTTTAAATTGAGGCACAGAACAAGCAAGGTGAGGCTCACTGGGCCATTTATCCCTCTGCCCTTCAGTTAATCCTACTTGTGTTTATCGGCCAGACTGGCACAATAAACTATCGCACTGCCAGTCTGCCAAACTCCTCTATTGCTTCTAGTACTCCCTTTGTGGACCTTTTGGGATTTTCCATATATAAAATCATATCATCTGAAAATAACGATAGTTTAACCTCTTCCTTCCACAGATGAATGAATACCTTTGATGTCTGTTCTTTGCCTTATGTTGTTAACTAAAACCTCCAGCACCATATTAAATAAGAGTGGGGCATCCTTGTCTGGTCCCCTTTTTCAGTGGGATTGTTAGCCGTTTCTCCATTGACTACCATCTTGGCTGTTGGTTTTTCATATATAACTTGTATTGTCTTGAAGAACTTTCCGTCCCTTCCTATCTTCTCAAGTTTCTTAAACAGGAATTGGTGTTGGATGTTGTCGAATACTTTTTCTGCATTTATTGATATTATCATATTATTATGTAGTTCTTATAGTTTTTCATGTCAATGTGATGAATAATACGAATGGTCCATCATATCTTAAACCATCCTTGCATTCCTGGTATGAATCCCACTTGGTCATGGTGAATTATTTGTTTTACATACTTTTGTATTATGTTGACTAGTATTTTGTTTAAGGATTTTTGTATCGATGTTCATTAGGGATATCAGTCTGTAGTTCTCAATTCTTGTGGGATCCTTTCCCGGTTTTGGTATCAGAGTTATACTTGCTTCATAGAAGGAGTTCGGGAGTGTGCCATCTTTTTCTATGTTCTGAAAGAGTTTGTATAGGATTGGTATTAGTTCTTCTCTAAATGCTTGGTAGAATTCTCCAGTAAAGCCATCCAGTCCTGGGGAATTTTTTTTTATTGGTAATCCCTTGATAACATTTTCTGTTTCTTCTATTGCTGTGGGTCTGTTAAGAGTCTTGTCATCCATTGTGAATTTTCTAGGGAGGGATTGTTTTTCCAAGAATTTGTCCATGTCTTCCAAATTTTTGAATTCATGGGAGTACCATCTTTCATAGTACTGTATAACTATCCTTCTGATTTCATTAGAGTCTGTGTAAAGTCCCTTCTTTCATCCCTTATTCACACTGTTGAAATTTGTTCCCTCCTATCTTTGGTTAGGTTGCCAGTGGTCTGTCCATTCTGTTTATCCTTTCAAAGAACCAACTTTTAGCTGCATTAATTTTTCCCATAGTTTTATTTTCCCTCTCCTGAATCTCAGCCCTGATTTTTATACTTTCTTTTGCTATTAGTAGGATTGCCCTGCTGACTCTGCTCTAGTTGTAAATTTCATGCATGCATATCAATCATGATTCTCCCCTCCTGTCTCAGATGTGTACGTATTGCTATGAAACTTCTCTGATAGCTGCCTTTGCTGTGCCCCATAAGTTTTGGCGCATCCTGTGCTGATTCTCCGTTTCTATAAATTTCCTAATTTCATCTGATCTGTGCCATTACACACTTCTTTTGCAGTATGGTGTTACTTATCCAATTGGTGGCTCTTGTTTTCTTCGTCTTCGCTTTGTTGATTTCCAGCCATATGGCATTGTGGTCAGAGAGAGACGTCTTTATGATATCAGTGTGCTTAAATATATGCCTTTTGCCCCAGTATGTGGTCTGTCTTCGATTCTGTGCCATGTGGACTTGAGGAGAATGTGAATTCATTTGTATTTGGATTAAAATCTCTGTAAATATCAGGTCAAATTGTCTAATTGTAATGTTTAGATCTCTACCCCCCTTGTTGAGTTTCTTTTCCTGTGACTTATCTTTCTCAGAAAGTGTTGTGTTGAAGTCACCCAATATAATTGTTGAGGCTATGATTTATTTTTTCCTCTTTTGGAGTGCTTGCTTAATGTATTCAGCTGGTCTCTCATTTGGGAAATATATTTTTACAATGCTTAGTGGTTCTTTGTCTGCCATTCCCTTGCACATTATACAGTGTCCCTCCTTATCTCTTTTTGTGGTTTGCACTTGGAGGTTAATTTTATCCGAGATTAGGATTGCAACCCCTGCTTTTTTTTTTTTTTTGGAATTGTTGTTTGCTAGTATACCTTTCTCCAGCCTTTGATTCTCAGACTATTTTTGTCTGCAGCCTTGTGATGTGTCTCCTGTAGGCAGCAGATTGATATGTTGTATTTTCTAAGTCAGTCTACTAGTCTCAATCTTTTAAAGCCAGAGTTCAGGCCATTGATATTCAGGGTTATTACCTCCATCTGCGAACTCTGTGATTTCATCTTATACCTTTTGTTTTGGGTGTATTCCTACTTTCCTTTCTCATTAGTTTGTTGTGCATGTTTTTGTGTGTGTTTCATTCTTGACTTCTTTCCCTCCTTAAGTCAATGCTATCTTGGGGTCTGTTTTCTCTTTGTTGTCCTCTGGGTGAGTTTGTTCTGTGTGGCGGTCTCTTATTTATACTTGGTGAGTGTTGCTCTTCTGGCCATACTGGTTCAGCAAGGATCTTTTGTAGAGCTGGGTTTCTTATAACATATTCTTTGAGTTTTTCCTTGACTGGGAAGACTCTTACTTCTCTATCTTGGTCGATAATTTGGCTGGGTAGAGTATTATTGGGTTTGCATTGTTTTCCTTCAGTTTTTGGAATATGTTACTCCACTTTCTCCTCTTCTTCATAGTTTCTACTGACAGGTCTGAGCATATTCTTACTTGGGAACTTTTGTATGTGATTGTTTGTTTTTCCCTAGCTGCTCTCATTTTCTCCTTTTCCTCAAAGTTGGATAGTTTAACTATTATGTGCCTTGGTGACTTCTTGGGATGGAGTCTAGTTGGTGTTCTTTCAGCCTCCTGAATGGTTGCCTGGTTTTCATTCATTAAGCTGGGGAAGTTTTCCTCCAAGAATTCTCTCACTATTGTTGCAGATGACTTCTTTGTTGTGTCTTCCTCCAGTAAGCCAAGAATTTTAATGCTGTTCCGCTTCATAGCATCAGACAAAGCTCTTATGTGTTCTTCAGCTTCTCTGATGATCTTATTAGATTTTTGTTCACGTTTTTAAAAGTCTGCTTGGCTGTCCTCCAAGTCACTGATGCAGTTCTCTGCTTTCTCCAGTCGATTCTCTAGGTCCATGTTTCTGCTACTGTTTTTTGTTATCTACTCCCAAAGCTCCTGTATTTCTCTTTGTTGTATCACCTTTATCTCCTCTATCATTTCATCATTTTTCTGTATTGTCTCCCTTATGTCCTATATGACTCCAAGTAGCATTCTGAAATTTTCTTTCTGTGGCAGCTCAATGTCTGCTTCTTCTATGTGTGTCACTATTTTTGGGACATCTTCTGCTGCTGTCTTTTGTTTGTTCCGTTTTTTTCATTGAAATTGATGGGTCTGATGGCTGTTTGTGTTGTGTTGTTTTAGAGGAGCCAGGTGCCTTTTTCCAGGGAGTCGAAGAGCATCTGGGAGACTTGTGGGAATGCTTCTTTGAACTGCCTACAGCTAATTTGACTATGGAATTAACCTATCACTTTATTGTACTATGGCTTCCATCTCAGGGGAGTGCCCCAGAAGGCTGGTGGGTTGCCTGCTTTGGTGTTGTGATGATTGGTCAGTGGTTCCTGCAGCAGCTTAGCATGTTGACGAGTGTTGGCTGAGCTGCCTTTGCCCCTAGGTACACAGGCAGGAATTCCTTGGAATCCTCAGATGGAGGTCATCAGGGCTTTTCCCAGCCTAAGTGGAGTGGTCTGGAAGTCAGCAGTGGAGTTTTAGAGGACTTAAAAGAGACAAAGAGATGAAAAAAATGATGACCTCTTAGACTGCGGGTAATAGAGAGGAGAGGGAAACAAAAGCAACAGTGTAGCTGAACCCTGATCCAATTGTCCCAGCTCCTGCAGAGACAGTGGCGGGGCCAAGGTCATAACCCTAGCTGGCCTCCAGTGAGGTAAGCCAAAAGCCCCCAGCCCCTCAAAACTCCGTGGGTCTGTGCCTACTTATCTTTATGATGCTCCTCCTGCGTTCCAGCAGTGCTGAATTCCCCTCTAAGCAACTCTCCTGGGCTGAATTCTGTGGAGTCCCTCTGGTATGTGTCACTCCATCGACATCTTCCGGGAAGTCTCCACCACATTTTCGTATACAACCATTTTGTCTCTTGTGATAATTTTGGGAAGGTGAGCATCACAGAACGTCAGGTTATTAGAACATAGTGTTCTTGCATTGAGGGAGGGCACTTCCATTGGTGTGTATATGCGGATACATGTACCACATACAGGCTCTAAGAGACAAACTTCATTGAAAGCATCATGGACTGCTAAAAGGACGGAGACAGCTGTCTTGGAAGACATACTGCCTGGGTGCTCCTTTGAGGCAAGTTTGTCTTACGTACTTTGCACATATTCTTGGGACATGCTAGCCCCTAGAGAAGGTCAGCATGCTTGGTAAAGTGGAGGAACAGTGAAAAAGAGTAAGGCCTCAATGAGATGATTGACACAGTGGCTGTACTAATGGGCTTGGGTGTGGGAAAAATTGTGAGGATGACACGGGACTGTGCGGTGTTTGGTTCTGTTGTGTATCAGGTCGCTATGGGTCAGAACTGACTCAATGGCAGGTGACAACATGTATATATGTGTGTGTTTGTGTGTGTATATATACATACATATACATACATACATAGTGTAGGTAATGTTGTAATGAAGGGAACCCTACTGGATCAGGGGGAACAGAGAGAGCTTTTTGAGTATCTGTTATTAGTGACATAACAGTGAAAAAAGATCCCTCACACAATTGAACATTAGATTGGTTTTTTTTAAATCATTTTATTGGGGCTCATACAACTCTTACCACAATCCATACATACATCAATTGCGTAAAGCATCCTTATACATTTATTGCCTTCATCGTTTTCAAAATTCACCTTCTGCTTGGATTCCTGGAATCAGCTCATTTTCCTTTTTTCCTTCCCCCTCCCTCACCATTCCCCCCTTCCTCATTAACCTTTAATAATTTATAAATTATTGGTTTATCTTATCTTACACTGCCTGGAGTCTCCCTTCACCCACTTTCCTGTTACCCATCCCCCAGAGAGGAAGTCATATGCAGATCCCCAAGATCGGTTCCTCCTTTGTACCCTCTTCACTCCTAGTATTGCCACTCTCACCATTAGTCCTGAGGGGTTCATCTGTCATAGATTCCCTGTGTTTGCAGATCCCAACCATACCTCTGTGCATCCTTTGGTCTAACCAGGCTTGCAAGGTAGAATTTGGATCATCATAGTTGGTGGGGAGGAAGCATTTAAGAACTAGAGGAAGGTTGTGAGTTTTATTATTGCTACATTGAACCCTGAGTGATTCATCTTCTCCCCACTTCCCCTCGGCAAGGGATATCCAGTTGTCTACAGATGGGCATTGAGTCCCCATCACGCACTTCCCTCATTCACGATGATATGATTTTTGCCCTGCCTTTGTTGCTTGAAACCTGGTCCCCTTGGCCCTTCATGATCACACAGGTTGGTGTGCTGCTTCCATGTGAGCCTTGTTGCTTCTGGGCTAGATAGCCGCTTGTTTACTTTCAAGCCGTTAAGTCCCCAGACACTATATCTCTCAAATGCCAGGCACCATCAGCCTTCTTCACCACACTTACTTATGCACACATTCGTCTTCAGTGTTTATGTGGGGAAGGTGATCACAGAATGATGATTTTTGTTCTTTGGTGTCTTTTACCTGGTCCCTTCAAGACCTCGTGTTCACTTAGGCTCATTTGCTTCTTCTCTGAGCTTTGTTGCTTCCAAGCTAGATGGCCACTTATTTGTCTTCAAGCCTTCAAGACCCCAGACGCTATATCTTTTTGATAGCTGGGCACCTCAGCTTTCTTCACCACGTTTGTTTATGCACACATCTGTCTTCAGTGATCATGTCGGGAAGCTGGGTAACTTTAAATGACCGTTTAGCTGAGCAGGGTGCTATTGTATTGAGGTAGTATGCGCAAGGAGACCCATAGTCCACCTGCTACCCTACTACTGAACCTATAAATATATGCACATAGGTCTATTCCCCCCATAATCATAAATATGTTTACATATGTATGTGTCTGTATTTAGGCTTCTATGTATGTATTTTGCCTCCTGCTCCTTTCCTCTATTTCCTTTTACTTTCCTCCTATCCTACTACCAGAACATTAGATTGTTTTAGACAAGGAATTCTACATTTTGTAATAATCTTTATAGAAAATAGTGTGTTGGTGAGGAGCTGATATCAAGGCCTCAAATGTTTTGGAAATGATGATAGCAAAATGTGTACAAGTGTGTTTGACACAGTGGATGTATGTATGGACTGTGATAAAAGCTGTATGAGCCCCCCCCAAATTATTTTTTAAATAATAAAAACAAAAGATTACAGCCTTGAAAACCCTGTCCTTTAGTGTGGGGCTCAAATCAGTGGGCTTGTTTGGTTTGGGGATGGAGTTCTGAAGAGTTGCTAGAAAGTAACATTAAAATAGGATTTTCAAATGGAGGCATATGATAGCTCAAAATGGGGAACGGGATCTGCAGAGTATGGCAATGTGAAATACTAAATATGTTTGAGGTATAGCAAATATATTTGGCTTAGATTATGGATTAAAAAAAAGGGGACTAAGGACAGGAAGGTATAGGAGAGACACCTGGAGGCGGTCCAGGGATTGATTGTAGGAGCCCGCTGATAGCAGACTTCAGTTCCTGTGTATTTGTAGGCTTTGAGGCGCAGCAGGCAGTTCGGCAGGGCAGACAAGCTACTCTGAGACTTGCTGCTGAGTTGTGTTTGAGCTGGGGGGAAGTTGGTAGTAGAGAAACAACACGCACACCCCTGTCAGCCCCGTAAGCTATTGCACTGGAAATGGTAGGTACATAAAATCATCTGTAATACCCAATAGGCACTGTTTTACTGCAGAAAAAAGTCTGTTATTGTACTATTATGTTAAGTATGTGTACGTGTATCTAGAAGTGTTTCTTTAATTGTTTTAATGCATAGAAATGTCCACTACGTACTAGAGACAAGCATTTATCTGACAGACTGACCTTAGAACCCAACTTCCTGGCAGTGTTCTGACAAACATACAAAGTCAACCGAGAACCCGTTTGGGAACACACTTCTTTATACTCCAGGGACTGCCCGGAGTGTGTTGTTGGACAAACTTGACTCAATGAGAACTTTATGAACACACCAGCCTGTGTGATCACGTGGTCCCGAAGGGATCAGTTATCAGGCATCAAAGAACAAAAAATCATATCATTGACTGCACACCTCCACGATACGATTACCGAAGACAAACGGGTGCATAAGCAAATGTGGCGAAGAAAGCTGATGGTGCCCGGCTATCGAAAGAGATAGTGTCTGGGGTCTTAAAGGCTTGAAGGTGAACAAGCGGCCATCTAGCTCAGAAGCAATAAAGCCCACATGGAAGAAGCACACCAGCCTGTGCGATCACGAGGTGCCAAAGGGACCAGGTATAAGGCATCATGCAAAAAAAAGAGTATATATACCATAGTGAATGAAGGGGGAAGTGCAGAGTGGAGACCCAAGGCCCATTTGTCGGCCACTGGAGATCCCCTTACAGAGAGGTTTAAGAGAGGAGATGGATGTGTCAGGGTGCGATGTAGTACCGATGAAGAACACAGCTTTCCCCCAGATCCTGGATGTTTCCTCCCCCCAACTACCATGATCTGAATTCTACTTTGCAGGACTGGATAGGGCAGAGGTTATACACTGGTGCATATGGGAGCTAGAGGCACAGGGAATCCAGGGTGGATGATACTTTCAGGACCAGGTGTGTGAGGGGTGATACTGGGAGGGTAGAGGGTGAGTGTGTTGGAAAGGGGGAACTGATTACAAGGATCTACATGTGACTTCCTCCCTGGGAGACGGACCACAGAGAAGGGGGGGAAGGGAGACTCCGGATAGGGCAAGATACGACAAAATAACAATCTATAAATTATCAAGGGCTCATGAGGGAGGGGGGAATGTGGAGGGAGGGGAGAAACTGCAAATGGCTTAAGTGGAGAGCAAATGCTTTGAAAATGATTAGGGCAAAGAATGTATGGATGTGCTTTATACAGATGATGTATGTATATGTATGAATTGTGATAAGAGTTGTATGAGCCCCTAATAAAATGTTTAAAAAAAAAGAAAAATAGAATTTTTAAAAGAGAGACAATGAGATCTTTATGAATGCGATGGGAATAGCAATATGGAAAACCATCTCCTAAGAGAGCAATCTTCCCTCTTTTGAGGAAAAGGTAGGCAGGGTGTTTCCAGGCATAGAAAAGCCACGAAAGGAAATTGGGAAAGGGCTTGAAGGACTGCTGCGGTTGACAAATGGAAACGATGCTCGAGTCGAAGTAAAGAGCTGACCTTTGTTGTTGTGTAAACTCTCTTAGTTGGATGCGGACAATTATGAGAATGACCCAGCATTAGAAAAGATCCGCCAAGAGAGGAACTACTCCTGGATGGACATAATCACGGTGTGCAGAGAGCAGCTACCCGACTACGAAGAAAAGGTACGGAAGGGAAAATGATTTGGAAGGAAAAAAATCAATTGATCCATTAGTAATCAACACGGGACTGATTTTCTCTCCTTTCTTTCTGTCTCAATCTAGATTTCCTCCCAACCTCCTACTGACCTGCTAGAAGGAGATGGCAGTTTGTCCTTTCTCCCCAATATTGTGGAAGAATGGGCACACAATTATTGCTACTTTCCCTTTAATGTTTTGCAGATTCATCAGTGAAGCCACTTGGTCTGGGAGTTTTTACTAGTGGAAGGACTTTGACTATGAGTCTGATTTTCCACAGTCTGAGACAGAATCTTTAGTGAGCACACACACAGCCTCATCTTTTTTCGTTTTTTTTCTGAACTGCTGTCCTTTGTTTGTCAACCCAAGGCCTAACACATTGCGCCTTTAGGGCAGCTCCTTTTAATACATGGGGAGTGCCCTCTTCAGACTCATCAAGTTCTTGAGGGAGATATAATTGGTGTCTTTCAAAGAATTTGTTCATTTCATTTAAATTTGCAAATGCATTGTCTTAAAGGTATTCAGCTGATTCTCGGTGAGGGGAAACCAGCGCCTAACACGACCATGGGTTCATTAGGCACAACTGTACAGCTGTAATATATAAAGATCATAGTAAACTCATAGGAGACAGGAGAGAGTGAAATGAGGGAAGCAGACACATTTCACGGCAGCATGCTTACCTCAGCCCTTGGTGGTCCACGTGGGGATGCGGGAGGAGAGGGCAGGAGAGAGAATTATTTCAACCAATCCTTATATATCGTTGGGGACATGATTGCAAGTAACCACACACGTCACAGGAAGGGGCTGTACATTAGGCATACGCATCACAGGAAGGGGATGAGCTAGGGGTGTACACGCAGTAGGAAAGGGAGGGACTAGGGGTACACATGTGACAAGATGGGTGGACCCTAGGCTCAATATGGCAGCCTAACCTTGGTCACCCTTGAGTGCGCTTCACCTCCCTGGGCTCTCCTTCAGTGAAACAATCTACTGTCCTTATCTGAAGGGAGAGGGCCTTACTTAGAGTGAGACAGACTATACAGTCTAGATGGCTGATAACCCCCAGGGAGAATAACCTCTGACCTGTTTTCATTGCCCTCCAGGTGTAAAGCCAGTTACCATGTGTATTAGACTACGTTCTCTAGAGAGATAAAACCAGATTGCTGATAATTTTATATATACATTTTTAAAGATAGTTAAATATATAACAAGAAATGAACTGTTTAATTATATAACTATAGATACATAATACGGGAAATGAACAGTTAAATTATAAACAGAGAGATATATAAAAAAGAAATGCACAGTTAAATTATAAAGCAGTACAAATGGCTGAGTGCAACTCACTCTCATGAGGGAGTTGAGAGACACTAGCAGTCCTTCATGTCTTTTTTTTCCCTTTCTTTTTTAATTTTTTAATAAATCATTTAACTGGGGCTCATACAACTCTTATCACAATCCATACATACATCAATTGTGTAAAGCACCCTTATACAATCGTTGCCCTCATCATTTTCAAAATTCACCTTCCACTTGGGTTCCTGGTATCAGCTAATTTTCCTTTTTCCCTCCCCCTCCCTCTCCGCTCCCTCCTCCCTTATGAACCCTTAATAACTTTTAAATTATTTATACTATCTTACACTACCTGGTGTCTCTCCTCACCTACTTTCCTGTTGCCCATCCCCCAGAGAAGAGGTTACATGTAGATCCCCGGGATCAATTCTCCCTTTCTACACCCCCTTCCCTCCCGGTGTCGCCACTCTCACCGCTGGTCCTAAGGGGTTCATCTGTCCTAGAGTCCCTGTGTTTCCAGATCCCTACTGCACTGCTGTGCATCCTGTGGTCTAACCAGGTCCACAAGGTAGAATTGGGATCATGATAATTGGGGAAGAACAAGCGTTCAAGAACTAGAGGAAGGTTTTGAGTTTCATTGTTGTACACTGAACCCTTAGTGACTCATCTCCTTCCCACTTCCCCTCTGCAAGGGATGCCCAGCTGTCTACACATGGGCCTTGGGTCCCCATCACGCACTCCCCTCATTCACGGTGATATGATCTTTTTTCCCCCGCCTTTGTTGTTTGAAACCTGGTTCCCTCGACCCTTCATGATCGCACAGGTTGGTGTGCTGCTTCCATGTGGGCTTTGTTGCTTCTGGGCTACATGGCCGCTTGTTTACTTTCAAGCCTTTAAGTCTCCAGACACTATATCTCTCAATAGCCAGGCACCGTCAGCCTTCTTCACCACGCTTACTTATGCCAACATTCGTCTTCAGCGTTTATGTGAGGAAGATGATCAATGATGGTTTTTGTTCTTTGGTGTCTGCTACCTGGTCCGTTCAACACCTTGTATTCACTTAGGCTCATTTGCTTCTTCTCTGTGGGCTTTGTTGCTTTCGAGCTGGATGGCCGCTTGTTTGCTTTCAAGCCTTTAAGACCCCAGATGCTATATCTTTTTGATAACTGGGCACCATCAGCTTTCTTCACAACGTTTGCTTATGCACACGTCTGTCTTCAGTGATCATGTCGGGAAGGTGGGTATCATGGAATGACTGTTTAGCTGAGCAAGGTCCTATTGTATTGAGGGAGTGTGCGTAAGGAGGCCCAGTGTCCACCTGCTACCCTACTACTGAACCTGTAAATATATGCACATAGGTCTATTTCCCCCATAATCATAAATATATTTACATATGTACATGTTTGTATTTAGGCTTCTATGTATGCCCTTTGCTTCCTTTCCTCTATTTCCTTACACTTTCCTCCTGTCCCACTACCATGTTCAGCCTTCATTCTGGTTTCAGTAATTCCTCTCAGTTACCTTGCCCTTGGTCACTCCCTACCAGTCCTTCCATCCCCTCCCTCCACTGGTTTTGAACCACTCGTTGTTCTCTTGTCCCTGGGTTGGCCAACACCTCCTCCCTTCCCCTGCCTCCCACACTCTCATGTCCCTCCGGAAGCGTTGGTCCCATTATTTTCTTCTCACATTGTTTGTCCAGCCTATCTTATCTAGGTGGGCCTGCAGATATAGTAATATGTGCATAGAAATGCAGATGGCTTTGACAGCACCTAAGTGGCACATGAGAACATGACATCGACAGCAGCAACACCGAGGACGCTGACAGAGAAGCCACTGACATACAAAATTTAAAAGAGAAAAAAAAGTAAAAACAAAACAAAAAGACAGCAAAAAAAATTCTGTTAGTAGTTCGAGGTCTGTTTGTTTGCCTTTAGGAGTGTTTTCCGGATGCGTCTGGTGGGGTGCCACGTCCTCGTCCCAAAGTCCATCCTTTATAATCCCTCGGGATCTCCTTGCTCTGCTTCCTCCACTGCTCCATTGCATGCCCCCAATGCTTGCCTCAGTGTGGTGGGGTCAGCTCAGTCGCACATGCCCCACCGTGTCTCAGGTGCTGTCCCGTGTAGGGTCATGGGTCGGTGCAGGATGTCGCATCTCACAGTGGGGTCCTCTCTGTACAATGGGCCCTTCGAGCCGGGCTGTCGTCCTCTGAGCTTGGTGGGCCCAGGTGTGCTCCGCTCCGTTCTTCCTCCTTCCTTTGCTTAGTCCTTCAAGTCTTGAGAGCCACTAGGTAGTCCTCTGTAGAAAGAGAGAGCTAGGCTATTCCAGCCCAGGCAGCAAAAGCCAGGCAGGTCACCAACTATCAGCCAGGTCACCAACTGCCAGTGCTCAGCTCCGGAGATGTTAATTTCATTCATGTGGTCTTAAAGGACTCTCAACTTACAGCGACACAGTCCACAGGCTAGGTGTCCCACAGGTAGTGTGTCCTTTAAATTGAGGAAAAGACCAAGCAAGGCAGCGGCACACTAGTCCGATGATTAAAGAGCGAGAGACAAGAAAGGTGAGGTTCACTGAGCCACTTATCTCTTCGCCCTTCAATCAATCCCACTTGTGTTTATCGGGCAGCTTGGCACAATAACACAATAAACTGTCTCACCATGTGTAGCAAGCAGTATCTTAGGCTTAGCATTTATATGGGGAAAACAACTTGGGAGAAATCTTCATGTATCCCACAATTCTCTATTGCCCCTTTTCTCTCTATAATTTGTAGTCCTCCCATCTTATTCTTGGTACTGATAATTTGTCTCTTTTCTTTACTGCTCAGTCTATTTCAACACTTATCAATTTTATTGATGTGCTTAATGATCCAGCTTTCATTGATGTTTCTTCAATATATTTTATTTTCTATTTAATTGATTTTTAAAAATAAATTGTTTTCTTGAGGGCTCTTACACCTCTTATAACAATCTATACATCAATTGTATCAAGCACTTTTGTACATATGCTGCCATCATTTTCAGAACATTTTCTTTCTATTTGAGCCCTTGGTATCAGCTCCTCCTTTTTTCCTCCCCCCTACCCTTGAGAACTCTTGATAGATTAAAATTTTCTTATATTTTGATGCTGAAGTCACTGATTGAGGTTTCTCTTCTTATTTTTTTTAGTTCAAAATACTTTGTAATATATGTTCTATGACTCATTGGGTTTTATTAAGATGTATCTTATTTGGTTTCCTATTATTTAGAGATTTTTTGAGAAATCTTTTACTGTCACCCGAGAACATGCTTTTCTTTATTTCCTGCCTTTCTAATGACATTGCGTTCTTCATTTGTGATGTTCTCAATGTCATCCTACAACGCTGTAGAATCTTAATCAAGTATAGTCAGTAATGCCGCTGACCACCACCCACATCTTCTAGTCTTAGGTACTTGTTCATCGAGTTCATTGGTCACACATTCCTTGTCTTCCACCATTTGACTTTCCTTTCTGTTGCTCCAAGGAAGAGACCCACATCTCGTGCTTTGATAATGGCTTATAAGCTTTAAAGATTCTGGCCACTACAGAACAGAAATACTAAAATATTATTAGGCATTTAACTGGAATGTCCCTTGAAGCCACGGCCACAATTACATCCCGTTTTTTTACCTTGTCCCCGCCCTTGGGGGGCATCACTGATAGGTATGTGTTACCTTTAACCCTTTCAGGAGGTGGTTCTTTGTCCAGCCTTGATACATGCACATATTAATCTTCTCCGGTAAACATTGGGTTGAAGTCATCTGCATGCCCCTGGAGGCTTCTGTCTGTGCCGCTAGCTCTCCCCTCTCTCCGAACGACTCTGACTTGCAAACTTTAGCTGTCGTGGTCTCCTCAGACTTTACCTATTCAGGGTGTCTACTGGGCCCCTTGTCCCTGAACTGCTACCTGGAAATCATCTCCAGGTTTTAAGGTGTAGCCATTGTACTCCTGCTTCATTTGTTCCTGTCTTCTGAGGATTACCCTTTCTTATCTCCTGGTGTCCAGTGTCTTGCAAACTACTAACTCATATCTTTTGTGTGGGTCTTTCAGGGAGGAAGGTATTTCTGGTCTCTCTTGCTTAGAGGTGGGAGGACAGGATTTCTTTTTTTAAGCTTTCAATTTTATGGTTATTCTTGAAGGCCCATTAACAAAGATGAGAAAAAGATGTACAATGTAGAACATTTTTTAATAGAGCTAAATTTCTTCAATATAAAGGACTGCCTTTATTTTTGAATTGTGACCTTCTTGGAAATAAAACAGCTCTTTTATGACATTATAATGACAATGATAGTTATTTTTAGTATATTTTCTTCCCTAGCAAACCTTGGCCACCATCATGGTTCCCAACATTTGTTTTAAATCTCACTGAGTTAAGAAATATTAAACTACTGCCTTTGGTTGCATAACTTGAGCCTGTTCACATGCTAATTAGACATCTGGAGAGAACAGTGGATTGTCCACCACGGGGTCCATTTGATAAGCATGGGCCAGACTCCAGGTCTTCATAGTTCTGTGTCCCTTCTACTGAACCCACCTTGAGGGCTCTGGCTCTCCACCCCACCCCACCCCTTCTTCATCCAGAAGCTCGAATTTCCCCTTTGTAGTTGTTAAAAAGAAAACAAGATAAGCAGGTAAGCCAATACCACCATATTGTGCTAAAACAAAAGTGGCCTAAGAACACGGAAATTGTTTGCTCTAATTCCTCTTGGGTGGCTTAGTTCCTTACTTTGTTTTAGATCCGCCTATATCACATTATTCTCACTAGTCAGAGGCCAAATACTGCAATGCCACACAAAATTATTTCATTTCCTACTGAGCGCCCTAATAATCTATCAGATTCTCTTGGAGTCAAATTGTGTGATTCTTACTTGGAATATTAGATAATTCAACCTTTTTTTTCCGTAAACATTTTAAGATTTAAACCCAAATACTACATCACCTAGACAGACCAATCCATGTTTTTTCTTTTTTATTTTAACAAAATGATAAACCTACATCTATCTGGAAGAGCCACATGTAGAGGAGCCGTTGCACTGCACTGGGGTTTGTCCTCCCCATTCGATTCATGGAATCTGGCAGGATCCTGCACAAGCAGTCCATTTCATCTGGCGACATGTGTTGTCAGATGATCTCCTTTTGGCGATGTTAACTTTGGTTAATTGCTTAAATTGGTATCTACCAATTTTTTCAATTATAAACCTTTTTTTTTTCTAACTCTTGAGCCAATAAGAAACTTGTAGAGTTGCTTTTAGACCTGGAAATGTCATAATTTTCTTTCAAAAATATATTCAGTATTGTTAGAAAGGTTTGGTGATTCTTTGCTATGTCAGTTATTGATATGATGGTTGAAGGTGATTTTCTAACTATCTAATATATTACATTAGCTGTCTATTATAGGAAGAGCTTTTCCACCATTCCTATTTATTTATCCTTGAAGTGGGCTTACAGATTCTCATTTTAGTCATTGGGCCATAACCATCCTTGCCATTATGCATTTTCATGTTTAAATTGGCCCTGATTTGGCAAATGAAAGTGGGCTCCCCTCCTTTTGACGTGTCCCTGGTCATTTGTATAAGTGTCTACTTATTTTTTGGCATTAAGTATTCCAGGCACATCTTCATATTTTTCCTGACCTAGCTATCCCTGGAATCAGTTATCCCTTCTGGTACATATTGCTGATATTTAGAAATTGAACTATGCCACTCCGGTGTCATTTTACCTAGTTTCTCTATTCCTGTCAAAAACTTTTCTGTGTACATGTATACACATTTTTGTTGTTGTTTTATGGACGAGTAGAAACTGATAGGAAGATATTTTCATTGCATTGCCTTAATCTGTATTTGTGTATCTTTTCTTCCCACAGTGAGGACTCTAGGTATAGACATATCAATATTCTTACTCATTTACTCAATACTACAGTATCTTTCTTGAAGTACTATTGTTCTCTGGGGTAGAATAATATTTGTACACTTACCGGTAAGTTCATTTCACAACTACTATTCAAATGTATGCACCCACTACTAAAGTTTGTCGTATAGTCTGGGCAGTTCAATTCAAAGCAGAAGAAAAGGTCAATTCAAAGATTATGTTTTGGGATTCAGATAGGTAAATTATCTTTTTCTTGTCATTTGGGTGAATGCTTATACAGAAAACTGGTTTTCGATTCAGTAATTCATACACACTCTGATTGATGACCTTGATTACAATGCCCAGTAATTCACAACATGCTTCCCACCTCCTCCCTGTGTTTCCCATCTCCACTCATGCTCTTCTATCCTTCCTGGTGGCTGAGCTATTTCCTGGGAAAACGCCACCCTCTGCATTTTGTGTGGTTGATTGTTCTACGAAGTACATGCCCCCTGGATTCTCGCTCACCTTCTAGATGTGTCTCTCATGTGATGGAAAGTTCTGCCTGCAAGGTGACTAGTTTCTGGCCCGAAATTGTCTCAGGGCCATCGTGTCAAGAGTTTGGCCAGTCTGTGTCAGGTCATTTTGTTGTGAAGTAGGTAGGGGTTTATACTGCAGATCATCCTTTTTATATTCAACAACTACACTACACATCAGAGCCCTAGTAGCGGACTTGAGCCATCCCTGCCCTTTGCTTTCCCTCGCCGGCTCACAGAAGCCTGTCCTCTCCCTCACCCCAGTCAGCCCCCGGCTGACCTCCAGCCTCTTGCTTCACCCCGGAACAGTCACAATGGTTCTTGGGGCATGGAGCCTTTGTTTTCCGTTTTCCTTTTTGGGGTAATTAAACAATTTCATACCAACTTGATAAATAAGTTCAGGGTGGAGTCTAGTCAGTCAGGTCACGGCCTGGTGGTCCCTCCTTGTAGGCACGGCCTTCTCATGAGAAGGGCCTGGGAACCTCTCTTGCACGCTCTGCCTTTACCTTCCTGCTGGCAAACTTTGCTTAGACATCCCAGAGCACTGGGCTGCGGCCACTGCCATTGGATCTACGCAACTTTGCACCCACCAGCCTGTGATCTTCCTGTATTGTGTATTATTCCATGTGGCTCTGTGAGTCTGAAGAGAGACTCAAGGACTAATACCGGATGTATGGGCTAATATGAGACATATGGGCTTAATCTGGACTGGGATGCTTTCTTGATATACAATTACTCTTTGATAGAAAGCTCTTTATTACACATATCTAAGTGTCTCTGGATATGTTTCTCTAGTCCACCGAGACTAGCACACCTGTATAACAGTGGTCGCATACAGTATTTGTGCTTTAGTGATTGGCTCTTTTCTCTCAGAATCATTTTCTCCAGGCCCTTCCATGCTGTGGAGTGCTTGATGGCTTCCTCCTTGTTTGTCAACAACCCACAGGATTCTGCTGGGTGTGTGTGCCAGGGTGTATGCATCCATTCTTCCACTCATGGGCACGGAACACATTTCCATGTGCTTGTTCTGGTGAACAGTGCTGCTGTGCGCATGGCTGTGTATGTGTCTTCTTGCACTATGGCTCCTCCTCCTCCCTCTCACAGGCCGTATACCCTGTAAGGGATTGTTGAGCAAATGGAATTTTTCTTCAGTTTTTTCAAGTAGTTTTGCAATCTCACCAGCAGTGTATGAGGATTCCGATCTCTCCACACGCTCTCTAGCAGCCATTGTTTTCTGCCAAAGGCAGATAATCTTGGTGGATACATGGAAGGACCCAGGACGTTAGTCTGAAACAGTGGTTGTCAACCTTCTTAATGCTGAGACCCTTTCATACAGTTCCTCATATTGTGGTGACCCCCCCCCCCACACTAACCCTGAAATTATTTTTTTTGCTATTTCACAACTGTTTATTTTGCTACTGTTATGAATCATGGGACCCCTGTGAAGGGGTCGTGACACATAGGTTGAGAACTGCTGATCTAAAGAAACTGTAAGAAAATTCCAAACTGCAAAAAAAATAAAATTCCAAACCAGCAGTGATGCCAGGAAGGTTGAGCCAAGAATTTTCCCCATCACAACAGTTATTGCTCAGGCTGCCCCTTGAGAATTTCCCCCACCCTGAAGTCTTTGCCTTGCTTCCTTTTGTCCCCCAAACTCAAAGCACATTGAAAGAGAACATGATTTGAGGTCTCTGAGGATGCCAAGCTGCTCCTTTGACAGGGTGTAAATTGAAGAGCGCAGAATTCTTTGAGGAATTACGTGGAAACGTTACCTTCAGAAGTGTGTGGACTTAAATGGAGTCTGTGATGAGGAAGAAGAGTGTCGCATTTTGACACTGTGTTTCATGCAGAGGACTAGGATTTTTAGCAGCGCCCTGACTTTGGTGTCTGTTTAGTCACATTCTCTTCATTCTTGCACGCACTCTGCTTTTGTTGTTGTCTCGCCTTTTCCAGCATATTCAAGAAACCAGTACATCTCAGGTCATAGAGATGTTCCTCGTTGCTGTAGACAAGCGCATCATTATGTCGCTATACGGATGATCACCTATTCTTTGATTTTGGACATTTGATTGTTTGCAGCCTTTTAAAATGACAAATCATACAGGAATGGCAGCTTTGTCCATCTCGGTCTGCGTGGTTGGAAGTACAGCTTGGGAATACACTTGTAGGTGACGGCTCAACCAGTAAATGCACATGTAGTGTGTAGAGAGTGCCAAATTCCTCTTCTTACGGGACACACCAGTTCTCACTACTTCTACCAGTGTCCGAAGACGTCTGTGTCCTATAGCTTCAGCAAGAGTAAGCTGCCCACAATGGAACCACTTCGTAGTCTGATAGGTTAAAAAAAGAAGTACTTTATTTTTATTAGTAGTACTGATCTTAAAATTTTTTTAAATAGTACTGATTTTCTAAACATTTATAGACATTCCAGGTGTTTTTTTAATATATAAATTTTATTTACTTCAGAATACGGAGGATGATTAGATATTACCAATGCAAATATACTAGAATGTTAATGTAGAATTTAGGTGAAGTAAATGGATATTCACTAGAAAGTTATTTTAACTACTTGCCTATATGCTTATTTTTTTCTTATTTTATTTTTTTACCTATATGCATATTTTTATTTTAAAATGTCAAGGGGTGGTGGAAGACACTCTGAAAGACACAGACATTTCTGTGAGCAAATAGAGTGTTTATTGGGACAGGGAAAAACCTTCTGATGTGTGCTTCTGCAGACCTTGTCATGCAGTGACAGTGACTAGGGGTTGTGACCATGGCTGCTGGAGCCACAGTGTCTGGGTGGGTGGTCTGCCCCTTTATTAGGGGGTGACCTTGGGCCACTTGCTTAGCCTTTGTGCCTCCATTTCCTGATGTTTACAATTGAGGTTATAACTGTGACCGACCTCAATATGAACCTACCTAAACATTTTAAGTGTTTAGAGCCTTGCCTGGCACCTGGTTTGTGCCATGTAAGTGTTCATTCATCCTATTACTATCTTGATACATTTCATAAAATGTTCTCACGCTTAAATCTCTTACATTTATATGAGTGATAATTCCTAGCAAGTACCATGTTCATTTCTTTTTCTTTTCCCGCTTGTTTTATTTCCCAAGACGCTTCTGCCAATGTTCGTTTTTATAGGAGACAATTTTCATTCCCCTCAGTTGTGGTGTATTTAAGGTTAGCCCAGTGGGTGGAACTCTGGTAATTTGCATGGTTGGTCTCCAGTAAGCTTAAAACACTTTTTCCCCTACTCCAGATTAAAATATTTTATGAGGAACATTTACATTTGGATGATGAGATTCGATATGTCTTGGATGGGAGTGGTTATTTTGATGTAAGAGACAAGGAGGACAAGTGGATCCGGATTTCCATGGAGAAAGGTGACATGATAACTCTCCCTGCGGGAATATATCACCGTTTCACACTCGACGAAAAGGTAAATCCCCCTTCTCTGACTTGCACATGTACAGGTTTCAGAAATCTTGACACAGCCTCTTACACCACCAGCTTTGCTCCTTGAAGCTGACTGAGTTCATGAATGTGGTCATCGCTCCTGACTTGCATTTGGAGTCAAGGAGAAATCCAGGCCGAGGGTGTGGTCTGTGTCTGTGTCTGCTGACTGGGGCAGCGGTGTACCTTATGTTAACACTCTGCTAGTTGGTTGTCTCCGCCTCGTATTCCTGGTTGCACAGGACCACACTTTTAACTGTACTCGCTGGCCAAGAAACGCTCAGCATCTGTTCCTGTAACTGAGGGAGATTTTCCAACTCATATTTTGTCATTAATTCTAGTGGTACGTATTTGTGAGGCACTTGACCTGTTGCATCTGACTTTGACTTTGACTTTGTCACCAGCAGTAGAGCAATGCAGTCATTTAGATCAGCAACAAAAACCAAAAGGTAAGGCAAGTCTTGTGTTTTCTGGAAGTAATTTAAATTACTTCTAGAAAACCTAAGAGTACAGGATAGTCTTTGTTACCAGATTCTTAATTTGTTTTCAAGGTAGTAGCAATGAAATGTTTTAAGTAGCTTTTTAAAATAATTTTCAGTATTTTCACTAAAGAGGGAAGGAGGAGGGGACTTTTTCAGGCTTTACTGGATGTATGTCAGTCTCACTGTGGTATTTTAAATAGTTTTGTAAAATAGTTTACACATGTAGGGTCACCCTAGCCTGCAGTAACTGGGATTGGAAGCATAGACTTCTAACTCAATAGTCCTGAAGTCCTTCCTGGACAGATGTGCTTGGGGTCCACAGTGAAGTTTCCCTCTTTCTCCTGTTCCCTAGCCACCCAGTGTCTCTCCCTGGAGGTACATGGTATTACATTAATAAACCTTTTCAGTGGGATATTTATGCATATTCAAGCAAAATAGTTATTCATATTCCTTTTTTCATATTCCATGTTTAAAGCATAGATATCAGCAGGCATAACATATAGTTCTACATGCACTCTTTGCATTTGATATAGCTTGGAAATCACTGTAGATCAGTATATCAGAAGCCTCACTGCTTATTTACAAGTGGATTGTAGTCCGTTAGTGACGATACCCTCATTTACACAGCCAATTATTTGTTACAGTGAATGGATCATCCCCAATGGGGGGTGCATGCATCATTCACGATGTTTTGTTACTACAAATGGTGCTGTAATAAATAGCTATATACGTTTGTCACTTTGCACTTGTGTAAGTTTATGAGATAAATTTCTAAAGGGCTGACAGTTAGATGAAGAGGTATGGGCATTTAAATTTTGAGAAATGATGTCAAATTTTCTTCCCTTGCCCGCCAGCAACTTAAGAGGGTCCCAGTGCTAGTTCTTTGTCAATGGGACCAATGAGGGGACCGTATTCAGTAGGCACTCTGCTGGGGTCTCCTCTCTCCCTAGGCTCCAGAGCCAGTTCTCAGGTTCTTGGGTTTTGTATAGAGAGTATAGAATCAAACGCGGAATGTAAGTGTGTGCCTGAGCATAAGGATTAAGATTAACCATATCTTCTGATACTAACGTTTGTTCAGAGGATAAAATGTAGTGAACAATGTTGAAGACAGGAGATAAAAACAATAAGGAGTGTTGCCTTAATAGATAAGTAGATGGTCCTCTGTTTTAATAAAACACCAATCTGTTCGTTTGTCTTTCAGAACTATGTAAAAGCAATGCGGCTATTTGTTGGAGAGCCAGTGTGGACCGCCTACAACCGGCCTGCTGACCATTTTGATGCTAGAGAACAATACATGAAGTTCTTGGCACAGATAGCCTAAGGGTGCTCGCTGATAATCCAGCAGAAAAACACCGATTTTCCCTTTGCCTTTATTTTAGATTTAGGGCGAGGTTATCTTTCTTTTGCAAGATTATTTGATCACAATTTTTTTATTATTGATCATTTTATTGGGGGCTCTTACAGCTCTTATAACAATCCACACATCGATTGAATCAAACACATTGTACGTATATTACAATCATTTCCAAGCATTTTCTTTGTGCTTGAGTATCAGCTCCTCTTTTTTCCCTCCGTGCCCCACCCTCTGAGCCCCTGATAAATTATAAATTATTCTTTTTTTTTTTTTTGGTTCGGGGATCGTTTGGTGGCCTTTAGGAGCGTTTTCCAGTCCAGTCTGTTGATGCACCATGCCCTGGCCCCAAAGTCCACCTTCAGCATTCCATGGGGACCTTGCCGCTCCATTACCTTGCTGTTCCGCTGCACTCCCCCAGTGCTTTGCCTCGGTGGGGTGGGATCAGGTCAGGTGCAATTCCCACACTGTGTCTCCGGTGCTGTCCCCTGTATCGCCCTTAGTCACTGAGGGGCACCATGTCTCATAGTGGGGCCAGCCATTAAATTATTCTTTTTCATATCTTACACATCTGTCTCTCTCCACCCATGTTGAAGAATATTTTTAAATGACTAGTACAGTTGATTTTGACATGGACAGGACTATGAAAATCTAGTCAAACCCCACTTGTTTTCTCTCATTAAAACAAGAATCATGGTTCTATAACCCTGTGTGAGTATATTCATTCAACTTTAACCTGAATGAATCCTTAGATCCAGAAAATCCAGAATTGCTACTTAGCAATTTGGGGTACATGTCTCCCTAATTTGGTACACAAAATGTCAAATGAACCCTCTCTTTCAGAAGGGCAGCTAGTCACAGTATGCTCTTAACTACGTATCTGCATTCTCTGAATAGTCTTCTTAGACTTTAATCCAGATATCAAACAATGCCTCTTCTCTCTTAATAAAAACATTCACTAGGTGGCGTAACTAAAGAAATATGGTTTTTCTCCCCAAGTTATGCCTGAGATGGAGAGTGGACAGGGAAGCACCTCTCATTATGGGGCACACTTGCAATTGCTGTGCCACTTCCTAGTTCAGAATAAAGTAGCTGCCTTACTTTTAGGATCATGGTTGTGAAGGAAACAGCTCATGTCACCCCACTTTTTCATTGACCTGAAGGCTAAGGTAAAACCTTCACAAAAATTCCTCTGCTCCCAAGCAACCCTCCCCCCACCCCACCCCTTTTTTTGGACAAGCCTCACCATTGAACTTGGCCTTTGTTCTGTCTAATGCCACCTGTGCTTTATCATCACTTGAATGGAATTCCCAACCAGTAAACATCCTTAGGGTAAACTAGTTTACACTTTTCCTTACCTGAGAGGACCAGTAAGTTGTTCTCTCCAGAGCAGGTGTGTTTATCTTTTCTTTCCCAGGGAGGCTTAACTGAAGACAAGATCCAGGGGAGAGTCATAAAACGGGCTGCCTAAGAACTGTGCTTAAATCCATTTTATTTTTGCTCTATCACTATTGCTTACCTAATGCTATATGCATTTTTAACACGCTTTTTCTGCTTTCTTTACCCTGCTTTCTTCCTGAATGCTGTAAAAGGCTCGACCAGAGAAACACTGGCCCTGCAGCATGACAGACTACACCTTCTGATGGCCCCTCTGCAGTTCGGGCTTCCCTGCTATAATAAAGGCTTCACATAATCGGATTTGGACACTGCTGTGCTCTTAATTGACTCAAACCCATAATGGTTGTCGTTACCTTATATTCAGATGTATACCAGAGGGCTTCATAAAATTCATATGAATGTTTTTAGGTCTCACGTAGTATTTTTACCTCGTACTCTACACCCCCCCCTTTATATCTTTTTTGCAATGGTATATGTATTTAATTTAAATGATATCTATGTTATTCCATACACCACAGGCTTCACAATCTTGAGAGCAGAAGAACTAGATGATGCCCAACTACCACTATTGACCTTAATGAAAGAGATTATTACATTAAAAGATCGTGAATACAGTGTGAGAGAAATGCGAAACTAAAAATTACTGGTGGAACCCCAAGACTGTGCGTTTAGTTATCCTTCAGACCCAGAAGTGAGCTTACCCTTGTGACTTCATTCTTCAGCCAAATAATCGTATAAGGAGACAAGAAGCGCAAACCTGATAGAGACTCTGTAGAATGATGAATAGTGTGAGATCAAATGGGCAGCATTTCATCAAGGACAAAGTTCAGAAGGCGGAAAGGTGAAGAAAACCAAAGAAAGCAACCCACTGCCATTGAGTCAGTTCTACCTCCTAAGAGGGATGGAAACAGGGAGGAGCTGGACTGAGAATCAGGGATGTGCATTGGGATTACGAACAAAGGCAGGAAACAAAATGTGTGTAAAGGAATGGAAAATTGATTTGCTATAAACCTTCACGCAATACAAAAGATAGGTATTTTTTTTTGTTGAATGATTTCTAGAGAGTGTGAATTCGAAAGGGGGAACCAATTACAAGGATCTACATATAACCTCTTCCTGGGAGAAGGACAACAGAAAAGTAGGTGAAGGGATACAGTGCAAGATAGGAGAAAATAACATTAAATTATCAAGGGTTCAGAAGGGAGCAGGGAGGGAGGTGGGGAAATGAGGTGATGCCAGGGGCTTGGGTGGAGAGCGGATGTTTTGAGAATGATGAGGGCAATGAATGTACAAATGTGCTTACACAATTGATGTATGTATAGATTGTGATAAGAGTTGTATGAGACCCTATTAAAATGATTTTTAAAACTTTCTAGATTGAATTTACCTCCTATCTAATATCTCTTTCACAATCAAGCCTTTAAACCTTAACAAAAAGTTAATCTAGTATCTACTTCGCAGTTCTGGGGTACAGTCCACCCTAACTTTGTTATGTAAAACAGCAGGTCAACCTGTTTTAGAAGGGCAGTTTGCTCTTAAGTATGTGTTTAATCTGGTAAGAAATCTTTATGTTGGAACTAATGCTTCATCTCCACAATGCTTTTGATAATCCATTTCCTATTGCACAGAGGAAACCCAAGCATTAGATATTTAAGTAAGCTATTTCTGTATCTTAGAATTAAAATAGGAGCACGAATCATGATGATAATATAAATATCCCAGGATTTTCTTTTTTATCTTATCTCCATAATTAAACTAGGTGCTCATCTACTGAGTTTTGGCTTTTCTTTTATGGCTCAATTTCTAAATGGCCATTTTAAATGAAACACGTCTATTTTGAAGGACTGAAAAAGTGATAGTCGTGTTCCCATCGGGCCCTGGGGCCGTGTGTTATGCATTGGGCTGCTGGCTGCGCGGTCACTTTAAACCCACCCGCCATTCCTTGGGTGGAAGTTGAGGCTGTTTGTTCCTGTAAAGATCCATAGCTTCAGAAACCCTAGCAGGGTTGCTCTGGTGGAATCAACTCCATGGCAATGGATCATCACTTGGCATTGTCTATTGGTTAAAATGGCCTTTTTCAGTTAAGATCCACAGCGCTGTTCGACTCCATTCCCTGCCACAAACACTAATGTCCCGGGGCTGGCATCTTGGTGATTCGTATTCTACCTTCACACTCCTGGCGTCTTCTTGCGGTAGGGCTTCTCTGATTTCTTCCTACCAGCGTTTTCACAGATACCTTAAAGGCACTTGTATAATGTAATTCTACTGTCTTAGGCTGGGTTAACTAGAAAAACAAATCCAGTGACATTCACATGTAATTACAGACCAAGAAAATTACCTGGGCCTGTCCAGCCCAAGTCCACACTAATGCAGAAGTCCTTCTCAGACTCGTGCAGCCACATGCAGTGATGCAGGAAGACCCTGGTGGCTGGTGGGTGCAGCGTCCTGTGGACCCAAGTCAGTGGAAATAGGGTAGTGCTCTGGCAGCTCTCATGATCCATGGCAGAAACCTAGCAGGCAGGACTAGAGAGGAGAGACGGTGGGCCTCAGGGCCCTTGCTTATAAGAAAGCTACACCCCTAAGGACATGGCATCAGCGTTTGAGCTGATTGTCAGGTTTGGCTTCACCCTTAGCCAGGAGTGTGTAATTGACATAAAAGCATCTTACTAACCCATCTACCAAAACATTTTAAGTGAATGTGGTGAGAGTTGAGTTTTGTGCCAACTTGGCCCAGCCAGTTCTCCAGTGATTTGGCAGTGAGGCCTCCCTCATTGTTTGAGTTTTCTAAAGAAACAAAACCATAGATACTCGTATATGTGTAAGTAATAATCATGTCAAGGACATGGCCCAGCCCCGTGTAACTCAAGTCCCTGGGTCAGATCCTCGCTGTGGGCATTCTGGACTTAGGCAGCTGCCAACTGATGAAGCAGAGAGGAAAGCGGGGTGCTCACAGGCCGGCAGGTGCAGTTTCATGGACTCAAATAGGGCAGGAACATGCCACGGTCCTGCAGCTGCCAGGGGCAGCGGGCCTCATGGCCAGCCAACTCTAAAGGCAGAATCCAGGAAAAGAAGGCCAAGAGAGGTAAGAGAGTGGGAAGTTCTCCATTGTATCTCATTAAACGACTATATCCCCAAAGAGACAGACTGTGACCTCATTGATCGGTTGGATTCCACCCCTACCTTCACACAGGTGCAAGCTGACATAAAAATCCATCGTGTGATTTAACAGCGATGGGGTTGGCTGTGAGCAGCCAAACCCTTGTGGGAAGATTGTTTACCCCCTTAATCCGGTTATGATCTCTATACAATTTAGAGGAGTTTTCCTTGGCGGTGTGACCTCTTTTTTGCGTTGTGGGAAGGCTTTTCTTCTGTTGCTGATCTGGATCTTGTATTTGTCTTGTTGACCTTCAGTTCTTTGGACTTGAGTCAGTGACCTACCACACTGCCTACTAACCCTGGGAACCATCAGGTCTGCTGTAGTACTTGCAGACCATGAATTCATTAGACTCTGCCACTGTGAAACTTTCCTGCTGACTGTGGACTCAGCCGCCTCTGCCTCCACCAGCCTTTGACCTTCCTGCTTCCTGTCTCATAAGCTGTGGCAACTACTTGAGGCCAGGGTAGACTTAAACTTCACTGAATTTAACTGCTTTTACAACGTGTGCCATTTTTTAAATCAAGTCATTTTCTTGATATAAATTTCTTCCTTTATATATACATGTACGTGTTACTGGCTTTGTTTTTCTAGAGAACACAGCCTAACAGAGGTTGAAGTTGGCTTTTCCAAAATGCTGTACTACTACATCATCTCTGATCTCAACCTCTGCTTCTAGTTTTCTACCTCATGCCCCAGGGTTCTGCAGTTCTCCGCAGTGTCTGAGACCTGAAGTCATGAAGAACACAGAAGTCGTGAGCAGTCAAAGAAATGGCTCACATGGTTGTGGAGGCTAGCAATTCTCAAATTTGAAATTCAGACATGCCAATTTCTTTATTGACACTAACTATATTGGGCTGGGACTGACAAGGCTGAGGAAGCTGGTGAAGAAGGTAAAGTGAGAGGCTGTTGGCTCGAGTTCCAAAACGTAGTGGTCAGGTAGAGGCAAGCCCAAGTCAGGATCCAGAGCAAGAGCAAGTTCTTTCATAGTTGGTCAGTACAGGCCCAGATGTCTACTAGAGTCTTGGGCTAGTGGTTTTCTTAGCATGGTAATGGCATCTGATTGGTGTTCACCCACCCAGTGACTCTGATCTAGTCTTCTCTGCATGCTTAGGAAGTGGGTGGGGGTGAGGTGGGGGTGATAACAAAGATGACATCTTGCCTACATGTGCAGTTTGGGAAGAAGTTCTGTTTTGGTCGTGTGACATCAAAAAGTTAGGGAGAGAACACACTGATCACTTCTACATATATCTTAAAAGGGCTCCAGTCTCAGCCCATTTCATAACCCAGTCTCCTGCATTGCTTAACGAAGCAGGTAGCTGGCAGTTTGTGTATTGAATAAAACAAACCAGACTCACTCTCATCAACTCAGTGTCTACTCATAGCAACACTGTATTGCAGAAACATCTTAAAACTGTCCATTCTTGTTTTAACACATACATCAACGATGGTGGCTAATCTGCAAACCACACATGCAGGGAAACAGAGGGTGGTGACTTGAGTTATACCCAAGAGTAAGGCAGGGCTCAAAGCATATCCCACCTTAATCCTGCCTCCTTCACATAAAAAATAACTCCAAAACGTGACCATAACCACAGCTGTAGAGGTTAGAATTTGTGTCACAGAATGCAGAGCAAGGCTAGAAGTGTCATTTGAGTTATTAAGTGTACTGAAGAGAGAATATTTCGTTTGTTTCCCAAAGTATTGCTCACATTTTCAAAATCAACATAAATGAGGTAAATGTACATACAGTAAAAGATGTCCCATTATAACTATGTTTAAACTGTGATACAATCACAATCAATATAGAGAATAATTCCATTAACTAAGCCATTGTTTGTGCTCAGTCCTAGTTCTACCCCACCCCCACCAATTCTTTCCCAGCCCTAAGCAACCATTATGGATTAGTGTTACCTTTTCTAGAAATTCATGGAAGTGGAATCATAGAGTGTAATGTCTTTTGTGTGCAGCTCCCTAAGCTCCTGTTTATAACTTCTAATTCTGTTTGCTTAGTTTCTCTGCGTCAGTGCTGCCTCTTGTTAGCATCTCAAGCACTTGACTGGGGTTGAAAGAGCTCAGGGTTCGAAAACTCCATGTAGCTAAGCAAGGAGAAAGCAGCTGTAGTCATAAAACAACTCTGGAGGAGAAAAGAAAGTTGTGCATGAGACCGGGGGCGATAGAAATCAAGGGCTATTACTCTATCTGAAGCTATCTCTGTTAAATCATTGAGGTCTCTAGTTCAACTTCAGTGTAAGAGAAGATTGATAATTTATAGATTCACATTCACTTGTATTCTGACACAGGTAATTTCCTTAGAAGCGCAAATAATGGTCTCTCAAATAGAACATACGGGTACCAGTTTTCACCGTCTCCATGTTTGTGTTTGTTAATTGAGAGAAAGCTGCACTTGCTTGTTTAGTAAGATTCATCTGCATATGTGTTAACTTTTCAAATGTATTTTGTTTTTATGGTGACTCTATAAGACAGGGTAGAACTGGCTCTGTGAGTTTCTGAGACAGTAACTCTTTACGCGAGTACAAAGCCTTTTCCCCATGGAGCTGGCTGAGGGCTTTGAACAGCTAACCTTGCAGCTAGCACCACAATAACCACTACACTCCAGGGCTCCCTATGGACCTCTCTGAGCCAGAATAGACTCTGGACTCAATGGCACTGAGTTTGGTTTGGTTTGGGTTGTTTTTACACGTACCATATGTGTTGCAGCTCTGTTTATATGTCTGCAGTGCTTGTACATCAGAATGTGAATGGTCGCATTTGGAATACTCACAATGGGCTATGTTTTGGTACTTGACAGAAATTTTGGGGTTCCCCCCCTCAATTCATTGCTATTAATGATCAGTGCCTCTAGTCTGGAGAGGACAAGCACTCATGAAAGGAGTCCCCCATTTCTTGGGCCTTTTCTTGTTTCTCTTGGAGATGTTAGATCTGGATAATCTAACAATTTCCAACCTGTTCTGTTTTGATTTAGATGACATGTTTTACCCCATTGGAATCTCAGCTCTAAGATACTTTGCCTGCTTGAAATCCAGTTTTTAAAAACGACTTAATTCCTCTGGAGTTTCACTTCCCGGCTTTGCTTTGTCCACATTTCCTTCATGAAGAGGAACCCTCTCTGAGTTTCATTCCCTTTCCTCACACATAATAGTATGGTTTGAGAGACAAGGGATGGGATATGAAAGGCAAAACATAAGTATTAGTTCATACATTTTATTTAGGGATAGTGGGAATGACAGAAATCAAAGAGAATGAGGTAAAAGGGGTTAGGATATGCGATAGTTTATTGTGCCAGCCTGGCCGATAAACACAAGTAGGATTAACTGAAGGGCAGAGGGATAAATGGCTCGGTGAGCCTCACCTTGCTTGTTCTGCGCCTCAATTTAAAGGGGTACACTACCTGTGGGATGCCTAGCCTGTGGACTGTGTCGCTGTAAGTTGAGGTCCCTTTAAGCCCACACGATTGGAATGTTCATCTCTGGAGCTGGGGACCGACAGTTGATGACAGTTGGGGACCGGCCTTGCTGTTTGCTGCCTGGGTATATATAACCCAGCTCTCTCTACAGAAAGGGACTGGCAACTGGCGGCTCTCAAGCCTTAAAGGACTGCTAGTGTCTCACTGCTTTATAATTTAACTATTAATTTCTATATAATTTAACGGTTCATGTCTTGTATTATATATCTATCTTTATAAATATATTTATATCTAATTACTAGCAATCTGGTCTTGTCTCTCTAGAGAACCCTGTCCAACACAGGATAGTTGAGGGAGATTGGAGTCTAGTGTAAGAAAAGGAGACACCTAGCCTATAAGGCTACAAGAACCTCACTTGCACAGAAAAAGAAAGAAACAGGTTTTAATACAGACTCACTAGCAAGCTACAATAGGAGTTAATGGGTCTTCCCTGCCTGCAGTCACTGCCTGCCTTTTGTTGCTGAGAGCAATTTTTATTGCAGAGAACCTGCAATAAACTTCTTTGTTGCAGAAAGAAGCTAGCAGATGTGGAGTAGGAATCCAGCGAGAGAGAGAGAGAGAGAGAGAGAGAGAGAGAGAGAGAGAGAGAGAGAGAGAGAGAGAGAGAGAGAGAGAGAGAGAGAGAGAGAGAGAGAGAGAGAGAGAGAGAGAGAGAGAGAGAGAGAGAGAGAGAGAGAGAGAGAGAGAGAGAGAGAGAGAGAAAGAACGAGCGCTGTCTCTTCTTACAGCTGACTCAAGAAAGCAGTAAGAGCGAGCAGTGCCAGAGGGATGAGAGAGAACAGACTGACTCCTTGTGTGTGTGGGGGGGGCGGTGTGTGTGTTAAGACCTTGGGATGGCTATAACTTTGAGACAGGAGGGGGTCGCCCCTGTCTTTTGGTTGGCTCCTTCTGCGCCCCCGGGCAGACACTCACATCTGTAGGCTGTGATGTTGTCCTATTGCCTCTTGGCCTGTGAGGATGTGATCGGGGAGCATGGATTTGTTTGTAAACAAATAGCAGAGGGTGAAAGGCGGCTAGGAACCTTTAATAAGGCAGCGCCTGGGTGGTGTAAGCAGTTGACCAGCGGCTGCTGTGGAAAGGAGGCGTGGTCATGGGCCGTAGCTTTGTCCGCCTTTACAAGGTGGGGAGAGAGAGAATCGCTGTGAGCAGCGGCAACGGAAGCTGATTTTCAAAGCTGGAGGCTGGATACGCTGCCTCTCTCCAGCCTTTTTTTCTACCGATTTGGATATCAGCCGTTCCTCTGGGGGTATCTCTGTACTTCTCCAGAGTTTAATAGCTTGTTGCTTCTTCACACTGAACTCTTGCTCAAAGTGCTGGGGTTTATTAGGGAAACAACAGTTTACAACTTGGCGTCAAGGACAGGTTCATGTAGGCATGGTCTCCATTCAGTGCCAGGCAGCTCTCTCAGTTCCCTTTGGCCCTGTGTAGGCTTCTCTTGGGCCCTGAGGACAGGTACCCTCTCGTGGCCCTTGGCCTGGCTTCTGCCTTGGGAGGTAAAGTGCCACAAGCCTTGTCCGGAGGCCCCCCTCTGCCTGGAAATCTCCTGCGGGAAGGCACGTGGTGCTCTTGCCCTGTGAATGTCGCATTTTTGATCAAAGAATGGCTAGTAGATTAAATTCTTACATCAAACATAGTGTTTTTAAATATGAGAATATTCATATTTCAATATCAATCTTATCAAAATGAATCAATTGCTTTAGCTATAAAACCCACATTTAATTGTATGTCATGTAAGAACTTAGAGGCTTTTATAAGAATTTGGCAAAATCTCTCTGTGACCCGCCACACTCGCAGCCTCTTGCGATGACAGCTCTCCTGTCCCCTACTTGAGTTCTGGTGCTGGAGTTGGCTGGGGGCTGCTCACCACATGTCTATAGTTCAAAACAACCAGTCCGCCCGCAGGAGGAAGACGGAGGTTTCTACTCCTGGAACGAGTTCCAGGCTCAGAAACTCACAGGCCAGTTCTGCCCTCTCCTCAAGGGTCACTGTGAGTTAGAATCCACTTGATGGCAGGGAGTTTGGTGGGGTTTTTCCCCTTTTTGTTTTCTTTATCTCCTACCTATGCCATTTTAATAGTGGAGGAGAGATGCCTGACCCCACCCCACCCCACCCTTGCCCAGCTTCCCGCCACTACCGTTCAGCTTAGCTCTGACTCGGAAACGCAGACCTTTATACTGCGGAGCTCGCGGAGTGTTGTGAAGGGCGCGGGGCTTCTGGAAGAAAGGTGGTCAGTTTGAGCCCACCCTGACGGACCTTGCAAGGTAAGCCTGGCGATCTCCTTGGGCAGTTTGGTCTGCCCACCTTGAGTCCCTCGGGTCTAGGCGGACTCCACAGCAACTGACAACACGCCGCTGAAGCTTGTGGCAGTTTATTGGCTTATTTGGAGGAAATACACTTTGATTTAAATGTTGCCAGGCCAGTTTTTGTTGTTGTTTCTTAACTTCCCTGAAGTAATTGTCCTCAGGAAAGTACTGGACTTAGTCTTTGTTTACAGAGGTAAAATAAGTAACAAGGGGCATGGAGGACAAGAGAATCCACTGGGGTTGTTTCGTTTGTTTTTTTAACAGAGTTGCAGAAACTCAGACCCATGCTTTCTTTGCTCATGTAAGTGCATGCGTGCTCGTGTATGCTCACCCACGCAGGGCTAGCCCTGCACAACGCACAGGCCTCTCAGCTCTTTCCTTGAGCTTTCACTGCGTCTGGAGAAGTCGCGGATGATCTCATCACTGCAGAAGTGCACAGGATGACTTGCGCGGAGATCAGCTACTTCTGTTGGTAGGGGTATTTTCTTGTCGAATTACACAGTTTGAAAGTTCAGACATTTCACTTTCATGCTGTTGTTTTGGGGACTAATAGGAACCTCTTGCTTACAGCAGACTCAATGGGTTTGTGAAAACAGGGCAGACGGATAGCTATTGATGTGTTGTATGACTTTGAATTACGAATGAAAGCAAAACAATTTACATCGGGTAGATATAAAGAAGTGTATTTATAGGAGGGATTTCTAGGAATTTTGAGCGATTTGCCAACGGAAGTGCCTTGCACTCTACTTATTGTCTGGCAAATGGCAGAATCAATAACAGTGGATGGACGGATGGACGGTGGGATAGATGGATGGGTGGGTAATCAATCTGTTCTAGTCATACAGATTCAGAATGTTAACTTCATTCATGATCTAAACAACAATAATATGTTTTTGAAAGTATATTATGCAACATTATTTAGAAACCTCAAATAGTTTTATAAGTTATACAATGACCAAAAGGGAAAAAAATTCCAGCACTTTATATATTTTAAGATTAGAATGGAAGGCAAAGTATTTGGTGTGATACTGCTATTGGGTCTGAAAATAATAACATGTATTTTGAAATTATTCAGCAAGCTGAAGAATTGTGGAATGTCAGTGTGGAGGTAGACTTAATATTTCTTCATTTTAGGATAAGATAAGGGAAAATATAACACTGAAATACAAGAATAAGTTATGCCTGTGGCTATCCTGCCTTTCTGAGCAGTTTCTGTATCTCAGATAAAATTTGACTCTCAAATTTCCCAAGCTGCCGATTAGCCTGCAGCCGGCTCTGCACCACAGCTGCGAGGGGGCTGGCACACAAGCTCTGCACCCTTTGTTGTGCCATAGCCTCACTACTGTAGCTGGAAGAATAAGAAGCCCCTAGCTAGAAAAGATGGACTTGAAGTTGGCGGCGACGTGTACTGACAGGTAGGTGCAGGTCCTTAAGGGTGCATGTGCTTACTACATGCACACTCTAAACCCCAAGTGAAGACCTACGGTCTGCACGTACTTTATGGAGCAATGAACTAAAATATTTGTATCAGAACTATCTGGGAAAATTCAAAGTACACGGCACAGTCATGGCAAATCCACCCGGCTGAAGGGAAAATTAATGAGGCTGATCCTCTTTCCATCGCCTTCCTTCAAGCTGCCCTTTGGTGATTGGTTGCTCCCTCATTCTCTGATTTAGTCTAAATAAAAAATGATGCTTTATAATTCTTCATTCATCCCACATTCCAAATACATTTGCCTATGTGCGTTGCCAATATAATGGGAAAGGGATGTTATCTTAATTAATGTTCTTCGTTTTACTTTTCTGGGTTCTATGCATTGCAATGGCCATAGAGAACTTACAGGCAGAATTCATGATTAAACAGTTTATTAATTTTTTTTGATTAAAGAGTTTATAAAAGAAGTTGACTAGTTGTAATTCCACTGAGAAATACTGCGTGTGTGTGTGGGGGGGGGGTGATTGCTTATTAGGACATTCAAAGTTCTCTCAGGTGCGCTGTGGGCTCTAAATGTCCAAATGGCATATTGCTGTGCTGGAAGCCTAAAGCAGAAGCATTCAGCTCAATCTCCACCTGTCAGCAAATCCAGCTCCCTGAAATGAAATGTCCAGAAGCACCCCACTCTAGTAAATTTTAGCTTCAGGCACTCACCTCCATTTCCTTGGATCAGCAAGCCCAGCTTCCCCAATTAAGTGCCCCCAGGCAGCCTATTCTGCAAGCCATCCTTCTGCACAGAAGCACACAGTTTTATGTGCCCTTGGGTTGGGGAATCCACCATTCTGTGCAGAGCAAGGCACTTGGCTCTGCTGCTGCTTCTCTAAGGTAGCCCTGTCTTCTGGGTCCCAGAGGCTCACAACACAGGTCCAGAGGACACACACTTCACTCCTGGCTCTTGCTGGGAACGAGATCCCTCTTCCTACTTCTCAGAGAGCTCATTTTATACACAGTAGGATGGCATTCCATGGAATCCTGTTCGCAGGTACTCACAGGGGAGTAGTCTCAGTGTCTTCCCTACCTGCTTACCAGGCTCCTGCAGAAAAAGGTTGGTGGGGAGTTAGAGCCTTGGGCTAGAGGAAGCACATTAAATAGCGCACTGCCCCTGCGGGATGTGAAGTCATTGTTATTCTGTTCACATCACCTTGCATGCTTTATTACATGTATATTGAGACAAAGTTGAAAGCCTCTGAGCCAAGCAGAGGCATCACAGGTATGTGTGATACAGAGCAGATACCGCATAGGATTTATTAGGGGAACTTACAAGTAGAGATGTAGTGTAGTGGGCCAGAAGAGGTGTAATAAATGTGTCAAGTTATCGCTGAGTGTAGGAACCTTATAAAAATGGCTAATGTGCACAGACTTAGGGCCTTGGGAGAGTTTTATCTATTAAGGATAAGAACATTGTTAAAGGCCTATTCACTCCCTACAGATGCTGCATCCAGGTGAGACCGTCCTCTGCAAAAGGGAAAGCAATGAGCTTCCAGTGCTATGCAGATCTGGCCGCCACTGTTGTGATGAAATAAATGGTTTTTTAACAACTAGACCATGTGGAGCCCTAATAGAGGCTTTTTTTTTGTTGCTATTCCCTTGGTGGAAAGATGAGCCATCTCCGAAGCAGAAACAGAGAGAATCTCAGGAGCATCGAGGAAGAAGAGCCAACAGTTGAGGTCTCTGAAGGGGAAGAGGCTGAGATCAGAGGCACCAGAGGCTGTGTTTCCCAGAGACCAGGGGGCAGAACAAAGGAGCCAGGCCTTGCCCAGAGGCAGAGGCAAGAATACTGTGGGACAGAACAGCGGAGCAGTGCGTGGACTGTGAGACAGAGGATTGGATGAACTTCAAGGTCCAGGGGGCAAAGATCAAGGGACCTTCTGGGTGAGAGGCTCAGGACTAGAGAGAGACAAACAGCTGCCTGCCGAGGAGAGGTGTGGCTGTGGAGGGGATCTTTCATGTTTTCTGATCCTAACTATTACCTTGCCTACTAACCCCCTTTGATCATGGGTATTATCTTTGAATCCTGTGTGGCCCTTTCATTCGAATTGGAACCTGACAGGGAAGTAGAATGATATTGGAGGAACAATCGGTGTCAGAATAGAGTAAAAGAGGGATGAAGGGTGAAGGCATGAATGACGACGATAGGGAAGTCAGAAGAGGTCCAATATGGCCTCCACACAGCCCTCTCAGCCTTACTGAATCTGATATCTGTGCCTTCATTTTGCAGATAAGGAAACTTCGCTCTGGAGATAGAAGTGATGTGCCCAAGGCCACACCAAGAGAAATCAATCTCTTTGTCTAAAACTGTTGAATGACCTATGGCCTCATTGTTCATCACAGCCTGATGGCTTCTCTTGCTCTTGGGGTTAAATAACAGATGTGAATTTTTGCATTTTTAGAGTCTTTGGGAGGAGCCCTGGTAGTGTAGCGGGTTATGCATGGGGCAGTTAACTGCAAGGTCAGCATTTCGAGTCCACCAGGAGCTTCACAGGAGAAAGATGAGGCTTTCTACTCCCATTCACAGTTACAGTCTCGGAAACCCACAAGAGCATTTCTACGCTGGCCTATAGGGTTGCTGTGAGTTGGAATCGACTTGAAGATGGTGAGTTAGGTTTTGAGTTGGAAGGCTTTGGATGATAAGCTCCCAACTGAACCAGTGGACAACTTAATTTTCAGTATGTGTTCTAAGGAAAATTAGTCCCAGTACAGTGTTTCCTTAAAGAAAAAGGTTCTGTGACTTAGATATTTTACTGAGTCTCAAATCATTTGCTCTGAGTGAAGTTAGTAGTCATGGGTTCATTCTGACTCTCTGCCAGCAGCCAATAGCACTAACTTGCAAGTAGAAGAGGGCAGCATTGTGGATCCTTCAGCCCCAGTCCAGCCTGGGTATCAGCAGCTGCAGCCTGCAGTTTGTTTTCAGTGTCATGAGAGACCCCGAGATAGCTGACTTCTGCCCTCCTAAACACATGCTTATTGTCTGTTCTGAGCCACTAATTATGGAGTAACTTGTTACACAACAACATATAACTGATATACTGCATATAAAACCATTGTAATTCAATTCAATAAAAACGTGCTATCAGTGGATTAAAAGTCTTGAGAAATGGAAAGAAAACTGGATCACATCTATCAAGAAACAAAATAGGACCGGGGTTGCTTGTCCATGTTAGGCAGTACCCTGCATTAGAAGTGGAAGCCAGGGATAAAGACATGAGAGACAGCTATCCCTGATCACCCAGTATGTAAACATCCTCAAGACAGGAACTGTTTTACTATAGCATCCACCTGTGCAGTACCTGATTGGGTGGAGAAAATGAAGTAAAAGTAATGTTCTGTGACAACATATAAGTAAAGGCTGACTGAGGACTTCTAGGAGGAAGTACTTATAAGAGGATTAATTTGCGCCTCCACGGAAGGACCTTGGGCCTCTACTCAAGCACTCCCTCAATGCATGAATACTTTCTTCTCTTAAATTTGCATTCTATGATGCTCACCCTCCCGACACAACCGCTGAAGCCAAAGCGGGTGAACAAGCAAATGTGGTGAAGAAAGCTGATGGTGCCGGCTATCAAAAGATATAGCATCTGGGGTCTTAAAGGCTTGAAGATAAAAAAGCGGCCATCTAGCTCAGAAGCAACAAAGCCCACATGGAAGAACACACCAGCCTGTGTGATCATGTGGTTCCAAAGGGATCAGTTATCAGCTATCAAAGAACAAAAAATCGTATCATTGAGTACACACCTCCATGATACAATCGCCGAGGACAAACGGGTGCATAAGCAAATGTGGCGAAGAAAGCTGATGGTGCCTGAATATCAAAAGAGATAGTGTCTGGGGTCTTAAAGGCTTGAAGGTAAATAAGCAGCCATCTAGCTCAGAAGCAACAAAGTCCACATGGAAGAAGCACACCAGCCTGTGCGATCACGAGGTGTCGAAAGGATCAGGTATAAGGCATCATCAGAAAAAAAAAAATCTTACCATAGTGAATGAAGGGGGAAATGCAGAGTGGAGACCCAAAGCCCATTTGTCAACTGCTGGAGATCCCCTCGCAGAGGGGTCCAGGGGAGGAGATGAGGCAGTCAGGGTGCGATGTAGCACAGATGAAGAATACAGCTTTCCCCCAGTTCCTAAATACTTCCTACCCTCCCACCCCACCCCCGCCAACTATCATGATCTGAATTCTACCTTGTAAGTCTGGATAGCGCAGAGGATGTACGCTGGTGCAGATAGGAGCTGGAGGCACAGGGAATACAGGGTGGATGATACCTTCAGGACCAGGGGTGTGAGGGGCGATTCTGGGAGGGTAGAGGGTGAGTGGGTTGGAAAGAGGGAACTGATTACAAGGATCTACATGTGATCTCCTCCCTGGGGGAAGGACAATAGGAAAGGGGGTGAAGGGAGATGCCGGACAGGGCAAGATATGACAAAATAATAATTTATAAATTATCAAGGGCTCATGAGGGAGGGGAGAGCGGGGAGGGAGGGGAAAAAGAGGACTTGATGCAAAGGGCTTAAGTGGAGAGCAAATGCTTTGAAAATGATGAGGGCAAAGAATGTACAGATGTGCTTTATACAATTGATGTATGTATGGATTGTGATAAGAGTTGTATGAGTCCCTAATAAAATGTTTTTTAAAAAACCAAAAAAACAAACAAACAACTAAATGTGCTTGACACACTGGATGTATAAATTGTTATAAGAGCTGTAAGAGGCACCAATAAAATTATTTTTTTAATTGCCGCCTCCAATTGAGGATAGCCTCATCCCATCCCAAGATTCTGCTATACTTTAAAATGCTCATGACTTCCCAATAGCTTGCCCCTGCTTCTTTCCCCATTCCCCCTTCTCTCTCAAGCTATTGGGAGATTAGATAAATTGTTTCAGTTGTTGTGGTAGTTACATAATGTCATGTCAATGTGATACATGTCAATCAGATTACAGCCTGATGATACTACCTTGTGGGCATGACCTTGTAAGGAGGGCCCTGGGAACACCCTTCCCCACCCCCAACACACGCCTTTTGTGCCTTCACCTTTATGCTGGTGAATGCAGCCACTGCCATTGTGTCCACACAACTTTTACACTCACCGGTCTGTGATCTTCCTGCATTCTGCATCATTGCATGTGGCTGTGTGATTCTGGAGAGGGATTTCTGGACTGGTGTTGGATTTAGGAATAATCTTGGACTTAAGGACTTGAGTTTAAACCCCTACCTAATTCAAGATAATAATTTTTTAAATGCTTATGACGTGCATGATCTCTCATTGTGTTAATTGGAGCCCCCCCCCTCTTTTTTTGGTGTGTGGCCAGTGACAGAAACCCAAGGTAACATTAGCTTAGACCAGGAAACTTGTGAAGGGACGGGGCATACAGTAGTGCATCTGGGTCCCAGGACAAGGCTCACTCTTTTCTGTCTTAGCCACTTTCTGCAATGCAGTATTTCCTGAAGGTAAGGAACATGATGTAGAAAATATCTTACAACGCCCACTACTAGGGAAAACTCACTCCCCTCCACCCAACTCTGGGCCTCAAAATATTTGGGAAGAACTCTGAGAGGCAAGGATGGAGAGACTTCATTTCGTGTACTTTGGCTATGTCATGAGGAGCGGTCAGCCCCTGGGGAAGGACACCATGTTTGTACAGTAGAAGGGCAGTGAGAATGAGGGAGGCCCCCCAGGAGATGGACTGACCCAGTGGGCTCACCAGGAACAGGAACAATTGTGAGGATAAGGTGGGATCGGGGAGTGTTTCCAATGCCATGGGTCAGAACATACTCAATGGCACCTAACAACAGTAAACAGGCCAGCAGCCCCCTAGGGACCCAGTCAGCTCTAGGGAGGGGATGGGGTCACACCACACAGTCACCACGATTCGGGGCCAACCACCTGAGGGGGGTTCACAGAGAAGGGACCCTGTGGTGCGCAGTCAGTGCTCCAGTTAGAGTCTGCCACGTCTTTTCCCCCGTTGCTGCGTAAGGCCTAGGGATCTGAGAGAAAAGTTAAAATTGATAGAATTGAGCTGCATTCTGATTGAATTAAAGGGACAGCAAAGTCTAACTTCGTATCCGGGGAAAGAAACATGCCCTCATTACTGTCTTAAAGGAGCCGCTTTGCCAAGATTTCAAACATTTCTCCTCACAAGCCCTGGAACAATGGTTTTAGGACTAACTCTATTTTAAAAAGATCATTTTATTGGGGGCTCACACAACTCTTATCACAATTCATACAAATGTGTCAAGCACATTTGTACATTTGTTGCCATCATCATTCTCAAAACATTTGCTTTCTACTTGAGCCCTTGGTATCAGCTCTTCATTTTCCCCCTCCCTCCCTGCCCCCCTTTCTCATGAACCCTTGATAATTTATAAATTATTATTATTATTTTGACATACCTTATTCTGTCTGACGTCTCCCTTCACCCACTTTTCTGTTGTCTATCCCCAAGGAAGGGGATATGTAGATCCTTATGATCAGTTTCCCCTTTCTACCTACCTTCCCTTCACCCTCCAGGAATCGCCACTCTCACCACTGATCCTGAAGGGATCATTTGCCCTGGGTTCCCTGTGTTTCCATTTCCTATATGTACCAATGTACATCTTCTGGTCTAGCCAGATTTATAAGGTAGAATTGTGATCATGATAGTGGGGGGAGGAAGCATTTAAGAACTAGAGGAAAGTTGTATGTTTCATAGTTTCTACACTGCACCCCGACTGACTCACCTCCCCACCAAGACCCTTCTGTAAGGGGATAGGACTGTTTCTTATGAGTGAGTTTTCCTCTCCTTTGTTTTATAAGTGAGAAACCAAAACCAAAATCCCTGCCATTGAGTCAATGCTGATTCAGAGTGACCGTATAGGGCAGAGTAGAACTGCCTCTGGGAGTTACTAAATTGTAAATCTTTATAGGAGTAACCCAGTCTTTTTCCCAAAGGGAGGCTGGTGGTTTCGAACTGGTAACTTTCTAGATAGCAACCTAATTTGTAACCACTACACCATCAGAATGAAACTCACTTCCATTGAGTCAATGCTGACTCATAGAGACTCTATAGGACAGGGTAGAACTGCCCTTGTGAGTTGCCGAGACTGTAACTGTTTATGGGACTAGGGAGCCCCATGTTTCTCCCGAGGAGTGACTGGTGGTTTCGAACTGCTGACCTTGCAGATCGCAGCACAAAACCTAGCCACTACACCACCAGCTCTCCTGTAAATGAGAAAATTATGATGGAAATGTATGAGATGACTCTCAGACTAACAGGGAGTCACGTTTCTGGTTTGTGTTCTCACAGCCAACCTCATCGACAAATGAATAGTGATAAATGCCCTGTGTGTATGTACAAGACTTCCCTATCCTTCCGGCAAGTTGACATGGTTCCCAGGAAGGAGTGAAGCACAGTTGAAAAGAATGGAGAGCCAGGAAAACTGGAATGTGGGACCTCGGTTAAGCTGTTCTTTCAATGAAATAAAGGCACTTCTATGACTGAGCAGTACATTCAGGTCACTGCCCCTGGTGTCCGCCAGTCCCCCATGGACTATGCCTGTTTCAGTAGGGGAAACATTACTTTGAGTTATACAGGGATCACCACCACTCCCCTGGTAGAGAATGTTCCTGATGGGAGAGGAGCAAGAAGCAGCACAGCGCAGTGTTCGAGTGCCGACACCGGAAGTACATCGAAGCCTCACTGCCCCCTCGCTGTGGGACCTGGGGACAGCTGTTCCGTCAAGTTCTTTTCAAGTTTACACATCAGCACACTGGAAGCAATGCCTACTTGAACTAAGCCTTGGAGTGGGGTATGCCTTAGGAAACCAAAGGGGTTTCATGGTGTGGACTGGAGGAAGCAGATCACCAGGCTTTCCTTCTGAGTTCCTCTGGGTGGGTTCAAATGACTAGTGTGTCCATTAACAGTCCAGCACTTAACAGTTTGTGACACCCACGGGCTACAAATATCTCCCTTTCGGACTGGATTGAGTGAGCTGATAAATGTAACCCTCAGGGGAGGAAGGCTGCTCCAGGGATGGTTCTGTCTTGCTGTTCACAGGACTGCTCGCTGTGTTTCAGGAGCGCTTCCACCTGGGGAGTGGTGTTGAGGGAAGAACCTTCCTGGGAAAATGAAACTCCAATTCCTTTTCCCTCTGTCCCTCCCAGCTCGCACTCACCTTGACTCCCTGGTGGGCCCATGCACTAGACTGGGATACAATTATAAAGTTGATGATCCATCCCTCCGGTGAACACTGGGCAAGGAAGGCTTCCAGACTGCCTGCTGGAAGAGGGAATGATTGATGCTCTTAATTAGAAAGGGGAGAAGCACTATTTACTTTCTTTGACAAGACACTACACCCTCTCATACCTCTCAAGCTACCCTTAATCCTCTGACTGAAACTTGGTTAAAAAAATAAAGCTCTCCCCTTTGAATTGTGTTAGTATGATTATGTGTGTACATGTGTGCTTATGTGCAACCCAGAACCTGACCCAGGATGCTGGGAAACCTTCTACCCACGAATTAGATTCCAAAGGGACTGGTCCTCACCAGCCTTGGCACACATGCCCAAAAGGGCACACAAAAAGGAGTAACCACGGACAACAAAATGGCCACCAAGAAGAAAGGAGTAGACAACAAAATGGCTGACAAGAAGGAAACTCAAACTGGCTGGAATCCAAGACTATCGGAGTAAACACTTGGGGCTGCACCCCTTTTAGGACTGAGCACCCACAACCACACCTATGGTAACACCCACAAAAATTGTATAAAAATCCTGCTCAGAGCCCCGAGGGGTAGTTTCTTGACCGCTGCAACAGAACCAGATGCTCACCCTTTCTCTTGCTGGTAAGTCTTGCCCATTTTTTCTTGACTTGAGACTGATATGTGTAAATGTCCATTGGAATAAAATGGTTAAAAGACGATTTGGCTCTTAGTGTGTTTTATGCTCACCAAAGAACCTGGCCTAGTCACTGTGTGAAGCTTAGAGATTGAAAAGTCGCTGCCCTAGTACATAAGCTGACTGGTTCCTAGGTTCTGTCTTTAGAATGTCTTAAAGCGCTCAAGCCACATGCACAGACAAACAGGCTTACGAAGCAGAGCTGAGGGACGCCCAAGGTGCTTCTCTCATGTCCCCACCCCTCTGCCACAACACTGACCCCCACCACACACCCTCACCACCATTTACTGTGCTCCTTAATGGAATTCGGGTCCTCATGACACCTGCTGTCTTAATTCAGGTACCTTGAGCTTAGGTTAAGGGGGATAGAAAAAGTTGGGAATGGTGGAGGTTGCAAGATATGATGAATGTAATTAATGTCACTGAATTGTACTTGTAAACAATGTTGATAAGACAATGACATGTGAATGTAGTGTTTGCGTCCCATAATGCTTCACCCACTACACAATCAGGGCCACTGTGAGTTAGAATATTTCAAAAATGGAAAAATTAGATTATCTTGTAATTATACATTTTTAAAGTCCCCTCATACGTATTTTACCACAATTAAAACACAACAAAAGGCGCCCCCCCCCCCCCCCCCCCGCCCCGCGTGGCGAGGAAACAGACCAAATGAACCCGTGGTGTGGTGTGGGTGACAAGCATGAAGGGTCCGCGAGGAGGGGCAGTAGGTGTCCTCCCAGGACAGGACTGAGAGGACAGGGAAGTCACCACACGTCCACATTCTCACATGGGAAATTGGAGGTGGGTGGCAGATGTAGCACCGAGATCATCTGACGGCTGAGTCCCAGGAGGGAAGGAAGGTTGGTTTGAGAGCAGACAGTCTTCTCAGCCCAGGCACCAGAGAAGTCAGGCCCCGTTGAGGAGCTAATGGGAGCAGAAGGGGTGGGGAGGGGGACGGGCAGGGTCTGTCATTGGCCGGCAGCCAAGTGGCTCAGGTGGATGAATCTCCCAGGCAGCACCGCAGGAGGCAGGCATGCTTCCTTTCTGACTTACGGTCCTTTTTCCGAATCGCTGTATTTTCTCCTCCCAGTTGGCTGCCCTAGGAAGTCACTATTTTCCAAAACATTGTCTTAAATGCTGCGAACTGCCCGGCACTGAAAACAATCTAGGCGTGCCTGCAGACACAAGTCCCGGTTGGAGCTTGAGTGAATTTGGCAGGGGGCCCAGAGAGTGGCCTTTGTGGGCTGGCTGCCGGGCTGGCGCTGGCGGAGGGCCCAGCCAGGCCTGTGCACGCAGTGGATTAGGGGGTCGTCATCCTATTTGCACTTTGTCCCTGCCGCTCAGACTGCTCCACAGGGAGGCTGTGGCTGGGCGCAGCCTGCCATGCTTCGCATGATATTGATTTTTCCTGCTCTGGAATCGACGGTTTTCCTAAAGAAAAAGAAGCCCTCCACTTATACTGAGTCCCCTTTACCATCCTTTGTCATTATACGTTAATGTCTTCCATTTCTCGCCTGAGAAATGTGTGTTTTTATTAAATCACGCGCTCTAAAATCCGCGTCGAGTTTCGCCCGAGTGATACAGCAGTCTGGCAAAGGGCCAATCAATAACATCAATATGATTTGTTTTCGCCTCTATATATTTCTCAAGCCTGCTTCCTCATTCATTAATTCTTGTGGTTCTGCTGAGACAGAAGGCAGAGTTTATTGATTGCCTGAAGAGGGAGGGGCGGGTGGGCTATGCCTCAGCCAAGGACACAAGGACACAAGGATACTGACAGACCTGTCCTGCTGCCACCCCTGAGCCATGTGTCTCCCACCCAGGCTGGTAGCTCTTTATGCAGTTTGGGGCCTCCCATGTCACACTCCCCCCCAATCCGAGAAGTGCTAGCAACATCATCATCTTCAGAGGGGGGGCCGTAGGGCGTCAGGGAGCGGATGAGAGAACTTGTTTGACCTGAGCATCTGCAACGCACTGGTACCTGATGTGGGTTAGGTGTAGACTAACGTTGCATGGTGAAGAAGCTGGGCTCGCTCGGCTAGGAACCCTGTTTATCCCATTTAACAGCTGTCTGATCTTGGGCAAGTCATTTCCAGGCTCTAGGTGTCTGTATTTCACACATTAAAAGGAATTTAATGGTGCCTGTGGGAAGCAGTGTTTAGAACAGTGACTGGCAGATGGCGAGCATACCAGCATTTTTCTCTTATTTGAAATATCATATTTAATACTCACAAGAGTACTATTAGGTAGGCAATTGTGGTAATCTAATAATAGCTCTCAAAATGTGTCTACACCCGAATCCCAGGAAACTGCAGATGTTATCTTATTTGAAGAAAGGGGCTTTTCAGGATATAAGTAAGTTATTAATATCGTGTTGAGGAGATATGCATGGATAGTCCAGGTGGGCCCTAAATGTAATCACAAACATAATCACAAAATGAGAGGCAAAGGGTGATTTTTTATTTTATTTTTTAGCACACTCACTTACAGTATTTGAAGACTGGGAAGACATAGATGTGGCCACAAGCCACAGAATGGCAACAGCCACCAGGAGCTGAAAGAGGCAAGGAGTCAGCTCTCCTCTGGAACCTGGGGTGGAGTGGGTGAGCATAGCCCTCCTTGACACCTTGGTTGTCAGACCGCTAGCCTCTGGAACTGGAAGAGAATCGTCTCAGTTGTTCTAAGTCACTCCCTCTGTGGTCATTATTAGATCTGCTCCAGGGAACCAATGCAGCACTGGGTTTCCATTTTTCAAATAATCTACTTGGGCTCAGAAGGTTTAAGTCCCCTGCCTATCTCTCCCAGCTGGTGAAGGACAGATGGCTTGAGTTTGCTCTAGCTTCTCTGCCCTGCAGACAGATGTACCGTATCCCTCTGTGCCTCTTCTGCCTGGCGCTTGTGGAGCCTAACTCTCAGTTAAATGAACTCTGGACAGGAGTGTCAATCCTAATGAAACAGGACATTGTGGACGAACTACTGGCAGCAGTAACAGAGTGGGATACCAGCAGAAACAATATTATGAATGCAAGACACTGCCCTCTTCCATTTAATCTGAAATGGAGGCAACCAACCTGAGCCCACACTTGATACCAGAGAGTGGAAGTACAGACCCAGCTGAGTTGTTTAACCATCATCATCTGTTGCTGTAACAACCCAACCTCATGGTAACCCCATGCAAAATTTTGCTCCATTGGGTTTTCGTTGGCTGCTTTTTTCAGAAGTAAATTGGCAGATTTTTCTTCTGAGCAGACCTTAGCGTACAACCTTGCAGTTAGCAGGCAAGCATATTACTGCTGGTGCCTCCTAGGGATTCGTTAGAAGGTTAAAGGAACTGGTAAGTGAAGCCTCCCGGAGGTGATAGAGGCTCCCTGGGCAGCACAGTGTGTGCTCAACTACTAATATAAAGGGTGGAAGTTCAAATCAACCAAGCAGATCCCAGGTACTTTTATACAGTCTGGCAATAGGCCTTGCCAACATCAAAGTCAATAGTTCTCTACAACTCAGTTCTGCTCTGTAAGACAGTGGCCACCACGAGGGCTGCTTTACATCGCAGTTCTGTTCTGGAAGACAAGGGGCAACCATAATTCTGCTCGGTAAGATCAGGGGTCACCATGAGGACGCTACAGTAAGATCAGGGGTCACTATGAGTACTCGACAGTGCACAGATCTGCTCTCAAACACAAGGGGCCACCATTAACACTATTCGAAAGCACATAGTTCTGTTCTAAAAGACAAATGGCCATCATCAATACTAGTCTAAAGACCAGTACTAGTATACTAATATTAGTATCTACTCTGTAAGATAAAGGGCCTCTACGAGTATCTATAGCTCTTAGTTTGCTCTGTCAGACAAGGAGACACCATGAGTACTACTCTATAGCAAATAGTTCTGCTGTGTAAAACAAGGGGTCTCCATGAATACTCTGCAGTTCATTGTTCTGTTTTGCAAAAAGAGGTGGCCACCATGAATACTACTCCACAGAGCATAGTTCTGCTCTGTAAAGCAAAGGTCCTCACTGAGTACTACGCTATAGCATATAGGAGGGGTTACCTGCCCCCAAAACAAACAAACCAGAAAAAAGCTCCACTGGGTGGAGCTTTTGTAGTACTCATTGAGCACCTTGCTCTGAATTAGTGTACCTAGTGGCATCACCTGGGAAGGTTCTCTGTGGTCACAGTGAATTTTTTTGTAAAGCAGTTTTGCTCAAACCTCAATTTTTGTTAATCATTTTATTGGGGGGGCTCTTACAAATTTTATAACAATCCATCATTCAACTCAATTAAGCACACTTGTACATATGCTGCCATCAGCATGACCAAAACATTTTCTTTCTACGTGAGCCCTTGGTATCAGCTCCTCTTCTTTCCTCTTCTTTCCCCTCCCTCCCCTGCCCTCCCATGCTTGTGAATCCTTGATCAATTATATATTACTGTTATTTCATGTCTCACACTGTCTGTTGTCTCCCTTCACCCACATTTCTGTTACTCATGCCCCTGAGGATGGGCTATATATCCAACCTTGTGATGGGTTCCCCTTTTGTCCCCATGAGTGGTGGTTTTCTTGTTTTAAAAAAGGTGAAATGTCAATTGATGACAAACCTCGTTATGGACATCTGCCAACTCCCTGAATGGGGCAAAAGTGTCAACTTGTAGTACATTTGGAGTTCATTGCACCAGGCTGGACTGTTAATCAAGCGTTCTATTTAGAGGTTCTGAAAAGATAGCATAACCATGTGCGACCAAAAAAGGCCCTCTTTGTGGACTGGTTTTGCCACCACGACAATGCACCTGCTCTCATAGCCATCTCGGTGCTCTAGTTTTCAGCAAAAATAGCATGCTTCCCTTGCCCCATACACCTTACTGACCTGAACTTGATCCCTGTGACTTCTTTTTCTTTCCGTGAAAGGAGAGGGACATGAAAGGGCAGTGATTTGATGACATAGAAGTGGTGAAGGAAAAAAACAAGGGAGGTTACACCAGCCATCCAAACAGAAGAGTCTGAAAAATGTTTACAAGAATGGAGTTGCAGATTTGACAGATATATTCAGTGTGATGGAGAGTGCTTTGAAGGTGATAAGGTTTTTTGTTTTTTTTTAAAACGTAAATACATAACTTTGAAAAAAATACCCATTTTGGGGGATACCCCCTTGTAGTTATACTTTGTAAGATACTTTGTTTTGCTCTGTAAGACATGGGGCCATCATGAGTACTACTCGAAAGCACATATATCTACTCTGGCAGGCTGAAGGCCACCAGGAGTGATCCACAGCCCACGTTCTGCTCTGTAAGACAAGGAGCCACCACGAGTACTCGAACGTGGCTAGTTTTGATCTGTAGGACACAGGTTCTTTGCAGGACGTAGGTTAGGTCTGTAATTCAAGGGGCCACTGTTTGCGCTGTATAGCGCAGAGCTCTGCTTTGTAAGATAGGGGCTATCGGAAGACTGCAGCACATGATTCTGCTCTGTAAGACAAGGGCCACCATGAGTACTGCTCTTCAGCTCACACTCTGCATGGAAACCAGAGGTCACCATGAGTCCTTGTCACACGTTTATTGTGCCAACCTGGCCAAGGAACATGTGGGACTCGTCAAGTCGCAGTTTGACTGGAGGGCAAAGAGATAAATGGCTCTGCCAGTCTCGCTCCCTCTTGCTTGCTCCCTGGTGATCAGACCAGCATGCTGCTGCTTCACCTAGTTCTCTGCCCAACCACAGGTGTGTGCTACCGCACCTTTCAGTCAGCCAACCTGTGGACCGTGAGTCATGTCAGTAGAGCTTGAGGCTCCTTCAAGACCTGCTTCACCATGTTGCTGGTGCTGAGGCTTGTGTATCCTGTTGCCTTGCGTTGCTTGAGTTCGTTATCCCATCCAGGCCTGCTACAGTAAGCTCCCTAGCTACTGACTGTTCCTGACCCACCCTGCTGTTTGCTACTTGCAGTCAGACTCTTCCTGCCTTGTCCAAGGGAGGACTCCACTGTCTGCTTCCTTGATGTTGGACCCAGAAACCCATGAGAATTGAAGAACTTCCAGTATATTAACTGTTTCATGAAAGTGAGTTGAACTGAGCCCTCTGTACTGCTGTGTGGACTAATTAGCTGTTATATTTCTTCTCTCTCTCACTTTTCAATCATTTTTTGGGGGGGGGGAGGGGGCTTGTACAGCTCTTATCACAATCCATCCATCCATTGTGTCAAGCATATTTGTACATATGTTGCCATCACCATTTCCAGGACATTTTCTTTCTACTTGAGCCCTTGGTATCAGCTCATTTCCCCCTCCCCCACCCACCCTCCCCGTGAACCCTTCCCAATTTATACATTTTTTCCCATGTCTTATGCCAACTGCTGTCTCCCTTCACCCACTTTTTGTCAACCCCCTTGGGTGGGGGTTATATGTAGATCACTGTGATTAGTCCTCCCTTTCTCCCCGCACCGTCCCTTTACCCTCTTGTATCGATACTCTCATTATTGGTTCTGAGGGATTTTCTGTCCTGGATTCCCTGTGTTTCCAGCTCTTATCTGCACCTGTGTGCATGCTCTGGTCTAACAGGATTTGTAAGGTAGAATTGGGTCACGATAGTGGGGGTGGGGTGGGGGAGGAAGCATTAAAGAACTAGAGGAAAGTTGTATGTTTCATTGGTGTTATAATACACCCTGGCTGGTTCATCTCTTCTTTGTGACCCTTCTGTGAGGGGATGTCCATCTGTCTACAGATGTGCTTTGGGTCTCCACTCCCCACTCCCCCTTATTCACATCGATATGATTTTTTTTGTTCTGGGTCTTTGATGCCTGACACCTGATCCCATCGACACCTTATGATCACACAGGCTGGTGTGCCTCTTCCATGTGGGCTTTTTTGCTTCTAAGCTAGTGGCTGCTTATTTATTTTCAAACCTTTTAAGACCCCAGATGCTATATCTTTTGATAGCCAGGCACCACCAGCTTTCTTCACCACATTTTTGCTTATGTATCCACTTTGTCTTCAGCGATCGTGTCAGGAAGGTGAGCATCAAAGAATGTCAGTTTAATAGAACAAAGTGTTCTTGTACTGAGGGCCAGGATGTGGTCCACCCTCTCTCCTTCCCTCTTCATTTGCTCCTGTGTGCTCTGATGAGACTTGCCCCTCTCCCTGAGAGGTAGCTTCAGTGCTGTCCTCTGAAGTACATTCTTCTGGGTAGTGGTGGTGGCGGGGGTGGTCCATGTAGTTGGGATTGGGGCCTGCCCTGCAGACCTATCTATTGGTTCCCTGCTGCATTCTGGTATGTTGCATTCACATCATGGCACACCAGGTTGAAGTCTGGTCCCTCTTTCCTTCTCCTCTGGAGATATAAACAATACCCTCCCCTTGGGTGGGTTAGTACCCTGTTCCCTGGCTACCCATGTTTCCTCTCTCTCTCTCCCCCCCCTCCTTTGTTTCCCCCTCCCTTTTAGTTGGCTGCCATATGTATCCCTGGATTGGATCTGGCCAATGCCATAACACCTGGGATATAGTTATATAGTAGTTTTTCCCCTATGCCCCTATTGCATTTTTAAACTTACCTCAGTGGACTTGTGTTGTACTTGTCCTTTTGTGCGTGGCTTACTTGGCTTAGCATAATTTCCTCCAGTTCATCCCATGCAGTGATATGCTTCATGTGTTCATTACTGCTTTTTAAGGGATGCATTGTACTCAATTGCATGTATTTACAACGTTTTTAATCCATTCGTTTGTTGATGGAAATTTGGGTTGTGCCAACGCCTTGTGATTGTGAACTGTGCCTCAATAAACACTGGAGCACAGCTGTCTGGCCATGGTGTTTCTCGCTTCTTCTGGGTAGATGCCCAGTAGGGGGATTGCTGGGTCAGAAGGTAGCTTGATTTCCACCTGTTTTAAATATCACCAAGTCTATTTCCATAATGGCTGTCCATACCACCAGCAGTGGACAAGAGTTTCTATCTCAGCACAGCCCCACCAACACTTGTTACTTTCTTATTTTTTGAATTGGGCTATCTTTCAGGGTGTTAGGTGGCATCACATAATTGTTTTAATTTGCATTTCTCTAATGGCTAATGATGGGAACAATTTCTCATATGTTTATTGGACATTTGAATTTCTGCCCTTGTGAAACTTCTGGGTTTTTTTGTTTTGTTTTTTATTATTTTATTAGGGGTTCATAGAACTCTTATCACAATCCATACACACATCAATGGTGTAAAGCACATTTGTACATTCATTGCCTTCATCATTCTTAAAACATTTGCTCTCCACTTAAGCCCCTGGCATCAGATCCTCATTTTTCACGCTCCCACCCCTCTTCCTCTCCTTCATGGACCCTTGATAATTTATAAATTATTATTTTGTCATATCTTACACTCTCCGACAACTCCCTTCACCCACTTTTCTGTTGTCCATCCCCAGGGAGGAGGTTATATGTAGATCCTTGTAATCAGTTCCCCCCTCTACCCCACCCTCCCTCTACACTCCTGGGGTTGCCACTCTTACCACTGGTCCTGAAGGGATCATCTGCCCTGGATTGCCTGTGTTTCCAGTTCCTATCTGTACCAGTGTACATCCTCTGATCTAGCCAAATTTGTAAGGTAGAATTGGGATCATGATAGTGTGGGGAGGGTGAGGGATGGGGGGAAGAAGCATTTAGGAACTAGAGGAAAGTTGTATGTTTTATCGTTGCTACACTGCACTCTGACTGGCTCATCTCCTCCCTGAGACCCTTCTGTAAATGGATGTCCCGTTGCCTACAGATGGGCTATGGGTCTCCACTCCACAATCTCTATCATTCACAATGATAGGATTTTTTGTTATGATGATGCCTGATACCTGATCGCTTCAACACCTCGTGATCACACAGGCTGATGTGCTTCTTCCATATGGGTTTTGTTGCTTCTGAGCTAGATGGCCACTTGTTTACCTTCAAGCCTTTAAGACCCCAGATGCTGTATCTTTTGATAGTCAGGCACCATCAGCTTTCTTCACCACATTTGCTTACGCACCCACTTTGTCTTTAGTGATTGTGTCGGGAAGATGAGCATCATGGAATGCCAGTTTAATAGAACAAAGTATTGTTGCATTGAGGGAGTCCTTGAGTGGAGGCCCAATGTCCAAATGCTACCTTAATACTAAACCTATACACATATGCAGAGATCTATTTCCACATCCTCATATATAAATATATTTACATATGTATATGCCTTTATTTAGACTTCTATAAATGCCCTTTGCCTCCTAGCTCTTTCCTCTATTTCCTTTTATTTTCCTCTTGTCCCACTATCATGTTCAACCTTCATTTGAGTTTCAGTAATTCTTTTGGGTTACATAACCCTTGGCCACACCCTACCAGGCCTCCTACACCCTCCTTACCACCGATTTGGATCACTTGTTGTTCCCTTGTCCCTCGGTTTGTTAACACCACTTCCTTTGGTCCCACCTCCCCCTCTCCCCTGTTCCCCCGGAACTGTTGGTCCCATTGTTTTCTCCTCCAGATTGTTCATCCAGCCTATTTTATTTAGACAGACTGGTGGAGATAATACAATGCACAAAAACAAGACAGAGCAAAACCAAGCAACAAAATAAAGCAAAGCAATAGTACCAAAAAGCCAATGACAAAAGCAAAACAAAACAAGAAAGAAAAGCTGGACTATTTATTGGCCTTTAGGAGTGTTTTCTGATCGAGTCTGATGGGGTACCTAGCCCTGGTCCCAAAATCTATTTTGATATTCCCTGAGGACTTCTTTGCTCTGTTCCCCTTGGTTTTTGTTCCATGCCCTCAGTGATTTGCCTTGGTGTGGTGGGATTAGACCAGGCAGAAGAAACTTCTAAGATCATTTGCCCACCTACTCAGTGGGCAATTAGTTTTTTTCTTAAACTAGTGGAGTATTGTAGATTTTAATACTAAGGCCTTTGTCTGATGTGTCATTGCTAAAGATGTTTCCCCAGTGTGTGGGCTCTCTTATGACTGTCTTGGCAAATTCTTTCAATGTACACAGGTGTTTTATCTTCAGTATTTTCCTCTTGTCAGTTTGTGTTCATCCCTATTTCCAATTACCCATGTATTCCCTAAACCAAAGTTCTCAGGTTTGTCCCAGTTCCCTCATTGATGGTCCTAATATTTTGGGGTTTTACCTCAAGGTCTGTGATTTACCTTGAATTTATTCTTGTGCATGGAGTGAGGTAAGGATCTTGCTTCCTGTTTTTGCAGGTAGATAACCTTTTTTTTTTTTCCAGCACCATTTGTTGAAGAGGACATCCACTTCTCACTGGATATTTTTGGGGCTCTTATTGAAGATCAGTTGTCTGTTTGCTGATGTTTTTATTTCTGGGGTTTCAGTTCTTATCCATTGGTCTGAGTATCTGTCATCATACCAATACCACACTGTTTTGACCACTATGGCTGTATAATAGGTGCTAAAGTGAGGTAAAGTAAGCCCTCCCCCTCTGTCCTTCTGTTAATTAGGGGCTTCTTTTCTCTACATATAAAGTTGGTAATCACTTTTTCCAATTATTTGAAGAAAGATAATGTTATTTGTATTGGGATAGCATTTAACTTATATGGTACCTTGGGCAGAACTGACATGTTTACTATATTGAGTCTTCCAATCCATGAACATGGGATATTCTTCCATTTGTTGAGGTCACTCTTGATTTCCTGTAAAAGTGTTCTGTAGTTTTCTTTGTACAAATCTTTTGGGGTTTTTTTTTCAGTCAGGTATATCACTGGATAATTCAATTTGTGCTTGGCTATTGTGAAGGCTACTACCTTTTTGATCCCCTCTTCTGTGGTCTTATCTGATGCATATAGCAATCTGACAGACTTCTGCTTGTTGATCCTATATCCTGACACTCTATCATATTCTTCTATCACTTTCAGCTCTCCCCTTGTGGATTTTTGGGGTTTTCTATATATAAAATAATATTATCTGCAAGTAACGATAGTTTCACCTCTTCCTAACCCAAGTGAATATATTTGATATCTTTGTTTGTCTTATGTTGTTATGTAGGTCCTCCAAAATGATTTAAGTAAGAGTGGGGACAAGAGGAATCCTCGTCTGGTCCCCTTTTTCGGTGGGATTGTTCTAATCTTTTCTCCATTGACTACCATGCTGGCTGTTGGTTTTTCATATATAGCTTGTAGCATATTGAGGAATTTTCCTTCCATTCCTATATTCTTGAGTATCTTAAACAGAAATTGGTACTGGATGTTGTTGAATGCTTTTCTGGCATGTATCGATATTATCATATGGTTCTTATAATTTTTCATATCATTGGGGAATAATACTAATGTATAGGGTAGGTATCAGTTCTTCCCTGAATGCTTGGTAGAATTTTCTTGTGAAGTATCTGGCCTGGGAGGTTCTTTTTTATGGTAATCCCTTGATAACTTTGTTTCTTCTATTGGGATGGGTCTTGAGATTCTTAATGTCCATCTGGGATAGTCTAGGGAGGGATTGTTTTTTCAAGTATTTATCCATGTCTTCCAAGCTGTTGAATTCATTGGCGTACAGGCCTCATAGTACTGTGTAATCATCCTTTTGATTTTATTAGGGTATGTTTTAATGTCCCCTGTTTCATCCCTCATTCTTGATATTGAAATTTGTTCCTTCCTTTCTTTGCTTAGGTTTGCCAGCAGTCTGTCAAATCTGTTAGTCCTTTGAAAGAACCAACTTTTAGCTGCATTTGATAATTACAGATTCCCCAATCTGCTCTTAGGAGTACCAACATGGAATAAAAGTCTGATTAACAGTGATCAAATTGAGAACAAGCAAACTAATTCTCCTTCTACCCTCTTTTTCCTGTGTTGGGCTCAGATTTGAAGAAAAAGAAGTCATATTTCAGGCTAAGAGGGGCAGCTTCTGGAATTTCCCCAGGACCAGTGGGGACATAGTTATAAAAGTCAGTGGACAGATCAGGAATTATGTATTATTTTTGCTAGTTATTATTATCCATTTCCTCTCTGTTTTTATCCAATCTTTTGTTTTCAAAAGTGCCTTTTTGAACAAAAGAGGACAAAAGGTCTCTTTTTGTTCCTAAAGTCATCTAACATTTCACAACTCATGGTCCAGCTTTCCCTGTTGGCTATTGCCCTAATAAACCAGTTTCTGCTTGTGTCAAGTTTCATTTCCATGGCCTGGGGTAATTTTAGTCAAATTCTTAGCGAGATCTTTTAATGCAGTTGTTCTCAACCTTCCTGGTTCCACAACCCTTTAATCCAGTTCCTCATGTTGTGGAGACTCCCAAACCTAAAATTATTTTCGTTGCTACTTCACAACTATAATTTTGCTACTGTTATGAATCGGGCGACCCCTGTGAAAGGGTCATTCGATCCCCAAAGGGGTCACGACCCACAGGTTGAAACCGCTTTTCTAATGTGTTTTTCTTCCTGCCTAACTTCTCTCTCTCTCTCTCTCTTGAAAAAAGTATGTGCCCAGTGGCTCTTGGGTCAAGGCACATTCCATTCCTGCACTGACCTAGGTGAACTTTTCTGAAACCAATGATTTTCTTAACTGTTCTGCATTCTACAGCAAAAAACAAAAAAACTAAAAGGCAAAAATTGTCTTCAGCCACACTAGATCTTTGGAAAGAGCTTGGCAAGTCTCCTCTGCTGATTTAGAAGGATTTGGGGAATATTTTGAAGTACTCTGGGTCCTTTTACAGCCCACATATCAGTGAGATCTCCCAGGTGGCAGCTTTAGCTAGAGTAGTGTAAGTCTGGAGAGCAGTCTTAAGCAATCAAGTTGAAGTTGCAGCACGGTGGTTACTTGAGGCCAGCATCTGGAGCCAGACATACTCGGATTGTATTCCATGCTATTGCAGGTTGACCCCAGGAAAGAGATCTCAATTTCCTCCTTTGCAAGTGGGAATAATGGTTGCGTCTATCTTGTAGGATGGCTCTGTGGCTTAAATGAGTTAATTTATATAAATATGATGAGGACAGAATTTTATCCCTGTTAAGTACACCACAGAGCAAGGGAATACTGCTTGATTTAAAATGAGGACAGGTGTGCATCAGGGTTGTATCCTCTCACCGTACTTATTCAATGTGTATGCTGAAAAAATCATCAAAGAAATTGGATTACATGAAGAATGTAGCATTAGGACTGAAGGAAGGTTTATTAACCTATGATATGCAGATGACACAAATTTGCTTGCTGAAAGTGAGGAGGAATTGACATACTTGCTGATGAAGATCAAGGACTGCATCCTTCAATATGGATTACAACTCAATGTAAGGAAGACCAAAATCCTCACCACTGGATTAATAGCTAATATGATAAATGAAGAAAAGGTTGAAGTTATCAAGGATTTTTGTCTTACTTGAATCCACAATAAATACTGATGGAAGCAGCAGTTGATAGGTCAAAATATGAGTTGCTTTAGGTAACTCTACTGCACAAGAACTTTTTAGAATATTGAAAAGCAAGGATCTTGTTCTGAGGATGAAGGTAAGCCTGACCTGAGTCATGGTTTTCTCCATTGCATCATATGCATGTGAAAGTTGGACAAGGAATAAGGAAGGACAAAGGAGAATGGATGCATTTGAATTGTGGTGCTGGTGTATAATCTGAGTTCTCTCTCTCTCTCTCACACACACACACATAAAACAAACTCACTACTATTGAGTTCATTCTGACTCATAGTGACACTCTAGGACAGGTCACAACTGCCCCGTGTGGGGGTTTCCTCTATAACACTTTCTAGGAATAGAAAGCCTTGACTTTCTGTCGTGAAGTAGCTGATGGTTTTGAACTCACCTTGAGGTTAGCAGCCCAATGGGTAGCCACTATGCCACCAGAGTCCTTGGGGTCTGTAGAGAATCAAAATCAATGACATGTATATAAATACTTATACAGAAAAATTCACTTCAAGGAAATATCTCATGCAACTGTGGGGAAATGGCCCACCCAATTGTGGGGGCTTACAAGTATGTGATCTGCGGGTTAAGTGACAAGTTGAAGACCTCTGTTGGCTCACATGGTTGCAGGGAAAGACATCCCAAACCCTGTGGGTTAGGTGAGAGGCTGTGGCCTTCTGCAGGCTTGCCTCTCAGGAAGGCGTGCAGGGACAAGAAGAGTGCAGGGCAGAGAGAACAAGCTTTGCTATTATATCCATTTATCTGCCAAAGCAATTCATATTCTCAAGAAGCTTTCTCTGTTCACGTCAGATAACAAAACAGAAAATAAGTACTCAGTGTCTGCCAAACCGCTCAGAATCATAGCCTAGCTAAAGTGACATCCTACATTAACCATGACAGTCGATAAAGAGATAAGCTGTATGCATTAGTCTGGGTTGACCAGAGAAACAAATGTATAGACACTCATATGTGTATAAGAAAGAGCTTTATATGAAAGAAAGCTTTATATGATGTATTGAGAAAACATCCCAACCCAGTCCAGATCAAATCCATAACTGATATTAACCCATATACCTGAAACTAGTCTAGAAATTCCTCTTCAGACTCATGTAACACATGCAATGATGCATAATGCAAGAAGATCACAGGCCAGTGGGTGGAAAGTCTTGTGGATCCAGTGGCGGTAAAAGCATCTCAGTGCTGGTGTGGCTCTCCATGTGCCTTCTCCAGCTCCAAGATTCTGGGTCCATCTGTGTAGCTCCATGTGGCTTTGTCAACAGGAATGTCTTGCAGAAAGAGTGTGTGTTCTGCCTCCAGGGAGGAAAACAAGAGTTCCCAGAATCCTCAGGAAGCCATGCCCACACAGAGGCATCATTTTCTATGACCTGACTGACAGGCTATACTCCATGCCATCACAAGCTGACAGGAGATTATGTAAGTGCCATACCCTATGGATGTGAGTAAGAAAAGTAGGTATAACAGGATGAATTATTCAGCAATTAATTGATATCTTGTCCTTTTGGTTCTTTTTTCCCATGTGGAAGTATTTAAGCCTCCTTGTATGCATTATTAATACCTTATCAAGCCTAACTCTAACCTCTGGTCACTCCTCTTCTGATATCACTTCCCTCTACTCCCTTTCCACTTCCGGTTCCTGTAAAAATTCAAACTGAGCTAAATGAGTCAGCCCTCCCTCTTTCCATGCTTGCCTATCATAGTTACTTCTTCAGCCTCAGTAGGACTAATGTGGCTACTCAGTGGAGATATGGAGGAAAAAAGGAAATTGCTAGCCACTTTCCTAGTGGAGGCAGAATGCCTGGAAGTGATTTTTCTGAAGAAAAAAAAAAGAAGATATGTCCCCGTTCAGAAATTGAGTTGACGGTCTTATGTCTTCATAGCTCCTGGATGAGTGGCCAGACCTCACCGAGAAATGGCTGAAGTTCTCTGACTAGACCTGGGTGGAGGGTCCCAGGAACAAAGTGTCCAAGTCCCACCTGGACAGCAGTGTTCTCAGTCTTATCTGCCTAATCAGTGGCCACTGGGACCTCAATATAAGATGCCAGCCGCCATTTCTTAGGTACTCAGAGAGCCGTTCAGAACAAATAGTCTACCAGCCCTAGATGATTGAGCCTAAGAGTCCGATTTCAGTTGATTGAAAGGCAATAAAAGAATCCCTGAATTGTGTGAACAATTAAGTGGTTGACCGCCAGTACAATGGTAGACAGTTCAGAGGTTTCTCAGAAAACAGGCCTGGGAATCTGCTTTCAAAAAGGGGCAACCTGGAAAGACCCACTGAACTGTTCTATTTGTAGACATGGGGGAACTGACTTGAGAGCAACTAACAACAATAAAAGGAAAGGAAAGAAGATGGCATTTCTTGGGCAGTTGGATTTGTAGAGTAAGAATGTCCCATTTCCAGAACTTCAGGACTACGAAGCACAGCCATGTCAGTTTCAGGGTGTTAACGTGTACCTCTGTTTCAGTTCTCTTATTACCACTGGGTTGTTGTAAGGATTAAATAAAATATCGAGTGTTTGGTGTTTAGTAAATATTAGCCTTCATTCTTTACAAAACCCTTCCAAGACAGCATGCCACTTTATTGATATTGTTTCCATCTCTCTTTCTACTTCCTGCTTTCTACAGGAGCGACTTTTCAGATTTAAACAAACCAATAAACCACCAAAGCGCCAACTCTAAGTGCCACAGTGGGATTTCTCCTCCTTCCACTGTGGGCCTTATCCGAGTAAGAGGCCTTTGTGGATTTTACCTCCCAAAGAGACTATGGCTTCCCTTTCTTAGTCCCTTTACTAGTATCATGCAGACCAGCTTCATTTCTTGGACCTTAAATGTTCCCACCTGCCAAGCAGGAAGTATTGGGAGCAAGGGAAAGTGTTCAGTGACTGGACATCAAGATACGCCACGGTTTAGAAGGGCAGTTGTCAAAATGACAGAGAGGCACCATAGGCATTACTGGAGAGTTAGTTAGAATTGCAGATTTTCAGCCCCTCGCCAGACCTGTGGAATGAGAATTTGGGAGGCCGGGAGGGAAAACCCAGGATTCTGTGTCATAACAGCCCTCCAGGGGATTCTGATACACAACCTTCTGGGTTGGAAGCAAAGGTATTAATGAGGAGAGAAAGTTCCTGCTGTTGTGGAATTTGTGTAGCTAGGCAAACAAACATGTTTGCAAATAAATCAGGTAATTTAAGGAAGTAATAAGGACTCTGGAGAGAATAACTCAAAAACTGAGATGAGGCCTTGTTTTGAGAGGATGAAGAAGACTTTACCAACCAGGCGTTAATTCCAGAAGGAAGTAACCTTGGAGAGGGGATTGCGGGCAGGATTGACCATTGTGAATACTTGAGACAGACAGTATCAAGCTTTCTGTAGGAAGCACTGTCTTCTGGTCAACCTCTCTTGGTAAGCTTCTTTCTGACCAATAGAGTTGGCAGAGTGAGTCCAGAAAGAAGCCAGATGTCGGGAAAGCCCTGCTTCATTGCTTACCAGTTATGTGACCTTCGGCATACCCTGTTGGTAATGCCAGAGACATAATCATTAAGGATTGCCTAAGAGTTCATGGGAAGATCAAATTCTATGATACAGATAACAAGAGTAGCCTCCTCAAAATGGAGTAGACCTTAACGATGTGGATAGAGTAAAGCTTTTGAGACCTTTATTTGCCGATGATAAGATATGACTCAAAATGAGAAGAAACAGCTTCAGACCTTCACTAATAATCAGAATGTAGAATGTACCAAACACAAATCTAGGAAAATTGGAAACAATCCAAAACTAAATGGAACATACAAAGATCCACATCCTAGGAACTGAGCTATTTGAATCACACAATCAGAGTTTACTATGCTGAGAATGACAAATTCAAGAGGGATGATGTTGCATTCATTGCCAAAGAGAAGAACATTTCAAGATCTATTTTGAAGCTTAGATCTGTCTGTGAAATATCTATATGCCTATTAGTAAATTCTTTTAATATAACAGCTATTCAAATGTATGCACCAAACTCTGAAGCTAGTGATGAAGAAATTGAAGAATTCTACCAACTTCATTCTAAAATGGACCAAACATGCAGTCAAGAGACATTGATATTTATTTTTATTCTCATAGATAAAAGTTGGAAACAAAGAGGAATAGTGATTGGAAATTTTGATGTTGATCATATAAATGAAACTGTAGATTACATGATAAAATTTTGAAAGACTAACAACCTGTTCATTACAAATACCTTTTTCAATAACATAAAAAGCAACTGTACACATAGCTATCATTAATGAAAAAATATAGGAATAAAATTGACAATATCTGTGCAATGAGGTGGTGGAGAAGTTCAATGACATCAGCTGAAACAGGGGCATGGTGCTGACTGTGGAACAAAAAAATCAATAGCCCCCAAACAATGAACAATTCTACAAGAGCCAAAATGCAACCTTGAGTATGTTGTTGGGGTTGTGAGGTGCTGTCAGGTCAGTTCTGACCCATAAAAAGCCTATGTACAACAGATGACTGTTCTTATGCCTGAGCCCATTGTTGCAGCCACCGTGTCAACCCATCTCATTGAGGGCCTTCCTCCTTTCCACTGCTCCTCCATGTTATCTACCATGATGTTTTCCTCCAGGGACTGGTCGCTCCTGATGACAGGTCTAAAGTACGTGAGATGAAGTCTCCCCATCTTTTCCTCTAAGGCGTGTTCTGGTTATACATCTTTTGTGTGTGTTTAAAAAAAATCATTTTACTGGGGGGGGGGGTCATACAACTCTTATCACAACCCATACATAAATGTGTCAAGAACATTTGTACATTTGTTGCCCTCATCATTCTCAAAACATTTTCTTTCTACATGAGCCCTTGGTATCAGCTCATTTCCCCCTCCCTCTCTACTGACCCCTCCCTCATGAACCCTTGATAATTTATAAATTACTATTATTTTGTCATATCTTACACTGTCCGATGTCTCCCTTTACTGACTTTTCTGTTGTCTATCCCCCAGGGAGGAGGTTACAGGTAGATCATTGGAATCAGTTCCCTGTTTCCACCCCATCCGCCCTCCATCCTCCCATTATTGCCACTATCACCACTGGTTCTAAAGGGATCATCTGTCCTGGATTCCCTGTGTTTCCAATTCCTATCTGTACCAGTGTATATCCTCTGATCTAGCCAGATTTGTAAGGTAGAATTGGGATCATGATAGTGGTGGTAGAGGAATGGGGGTGGAGGGATGGGCGAGGAGGAAGCATTTAGGAACTAGAGGAAAGTTGTATGTTTCATTGTTGCTACACTGCATCCTGACTGGCTCATTGCCTCCCTGAGACCCTTCTGTAAGTGTATGTCCAGTTGCCCAGAGATGGGTCTTGGGTCCCCAATCTGCACTCCCCCTCATTCACAATGATTTGACATTTTGTTCTTTGATGCCTGATAACTGATCCCTTCTACACCTCATGATTACACAGGTTGGTGTGCTTCTTCCATGTGGGCTTTGTTGCTTTTGAGCTCGATGTCCACTTGTTTACCTTCAAGCCTTTAAGACCCCAGACACTATATCTTTTGATAGCCTGGCACCATCAGCTTTCTCCATCACATTTGTTAATGCACCCATTTGTCTTCAGTGATCGTATCAGTAAGGTGAGGATCATGGAATGCCAGTTTAATAGAACAAAGTATTCTGGCATTGAGGGAGTACTTGAGTGGAGGCCCAATGTCCATCTGTTGTCTTAATACTAAACCTGTAAATATGCACATAGATCTATTTCCCTCTTCATATATAAATATATTTACATATGTACATGCCTTTATTTAGACCTCTATAAATGCCCTTTGCCTCCTAGTTCTTTCCTCTATTTCCTTTCCTCTTGTCCCACTATCATGTTTGGCCTCCATTTGGGTTTCAGTAATTCCTCTCAGTTACATTACCCTTGATCAAGCCCTACCAGGCTTCCCACACCTTCCTTACCACCAATTTTGCATTACTTGTTCTTTTGTCCCTGGGTTTGTTAACACTACTTCTCCCCCCACCCCACCCCCATCTCCCCTTGTCCTATGTCCCCCCTGGAACCATCAGTACCATTGTTTTCTCCTCCAGATTGTTCATCCAGCCTATCTTATTTAGACAGACCTGCAGAGATAGTAACATGCACAAAAACAAGACAGAGCAAAACCAAGCAACAAAAGAAAACACAGTAACAACAACAAACCAATGACAAAAAAAGAAAGAAAGAAAGAAAAGCCTGTAGTTAGTTCAGGGACTGTGTGTTGGCCTTTAGGAGTGTTTTCCGGTCGAGTCTGATGGGGTGCTACGCCCTGGCCCTAAAGTCTATTTTTGGTATTCCCTGGGGACATAATTGCTGTTCCCCTTGCTGTTCTGTTGTACACCATTAGTGTTTTGCCTGGATCTAGTGGGGTCAGATCGGGCACATGTCCCCCACTCTGTCTGCAGTGTTTCAGCTCTGTAGTTTCTTTACTGAGTTTTAAAAATTTGTTTATCTATCTTTCTTTGGGAGCGGTGTATTGAAATCACCTATTTTTGTTGATCCAGTGATTTCTCTTTCATCCCTTTAAGGATTTGGCTGACAAATTTTGAAGGTCTTTCATTGGGTGCATATATTATTATTATATTTATGGATTCTTGGTCTAGTGATTCCTTGAGCATTATGTAATGCCCAGTCTAATCTCTCATTATGTCATGCACCTTGATGTCTATTTTTTTTTTTTCAGATTAGTATTGCCACCCTATTTTGTTTTGTTTGAATTGCCATTTGCTTGGTAACATTTTCACCATCCTTTGACTCTCAGTCTATTTTTGTCTGTGTGTTTGAGAAGTGTCTCTTGAAGGCGGCAAATTGATGGTTTTTGTTGTCTAATCCAGTCTGCTACTCTGGCTTTTAATAGATGCGCTTAAATCATTAACATTCTTTGTAGTTAAATCTAAATGTAGTTTAGTTGCTCTAATCTCATACTGTTTGTGTTTGATATTTATCTATCATCTCCTTTACAGGATCGTGTGAGTGTGAGATTGACAATTTTATTCTTGTTGGATCTGTAATGTTTTGGGTACTGTTTTCAATGTGGTGTTGGTTTCTGGGTGGTGTTGGTTTTGGGTCACTTTTCAGTGTGTTGGTTTCTTGGTGGTCCCAATTTTGTGTCCTTCAGTTGTTGCTTTCTGCCCATACAGAACTGAAAAGTATTTTTTGTAATGTTTTTGTTTTCATGAATTCTCTAAATGATTCCTTATTTGAGAAAACTTTTATTTCTTCTTCAAAGTTGATGGAGAGCTTTGTTGGTTAAAGGATCCTTGGATTACAGTTGTCTCTCAACAAATTTTTTTGGGGAAACCCCACAAAAAGAAAGGGGAAAAAGATCCACTAGGTGGAGCTTTCATAGTGTATGTTTTTCCCACAAGGCAAGCATTGAACAACTCACTGTGAGTTAGTGCACCCATTTTGGTGTCACCTGGGAAGACTCACTCTGGTCACAATGAATTTATTTTGTAAAAGCGGTTTTGCTCGAACCTTGTTTATCGTGATGGCCGATTTAGGAGAACAACATGCGACTTAGAAATTTTGTTTCCTGCTCAGGAAAAATGCCACAGAAACTGTTATGATGATGAACACAGCTTACAAGAATAGTGCTATGGGAAAACTTATGAGTGGTTTTCTCGTTTCAAAAAAGGTGGAATGTTAATTGATGACAAACCTCATTATGGACGTCTGCCAACTTCCCAAATGAAGGAAAATGTCAATTCGTAGTGCAGTTGAAATTTGTTCCACCAGGTCAGATAGTTAAGCTTTCTATTAAGATGTTCTGAAAAGATTGCATAACACACAGCATAACAACAACAACAAAAGCCTGATTTGTGGCAGATGGGGGACAGGTTTTAAAATCATGACAATGCACTTGCTCACGCAGCCTTCTCAGTGCACCATGCCTCCCCCACCCCTCCCACCTTACTCACCTGACCTCACTCTGTGCGGCTTCCTTTTTTTCTTGAATGAAGAGGGACATGAAAGAACAGCAATTTGATGCTGTAGAAGAGGTGACGATATAAAACTAGGGAGGTGCTATCAGCCATCCAAACAATGAAAATGTTTCCCAGAATGGAATCAAAGATTTGACAAATGTATTAAGTGTAATAGAGAATACTTTGAAGGTGATTTGTAAAAACAATTTAAGTGCATGGATTTGAAAAAAAGAATCTGCTTTCTTAACTTTTGGGTACCCCCTTCGAATACTGTTCCAATTTCTTCTTTCCTCCGTGGTCTCTGTGGGGAGGTCTGAGCTTAATCTTGTATGTTTATTTTTATATGTGACTGATTTTTTCTCCCTCATGACTTTACTTTTGATTTTTTTCTCCCTCATGACTCTACTTTTGATTTTTTCTCCCTCATGAGCTGCCCTCATGACTCTACTTTTCCTTGAAATTGGATAATTTGAATAATATGTCTTAATGTGTTATTGGGAGGATAATTGGTGTTCTCTCTGCTTCTTAAATGGTTATTGTCTGCTCTTTTGTGGTATTGGGGAAATTTTCTTCCAAGAATTCTCTTACTGTTTTAACTGTAGACTTGTTTATTTCTTCATGTTCAATAATTCAAATATTGGTTTGCTTCATGGAATCCCGCATTTTCCTCAGGTTTTCTTCAGATTCTGTTGAGTTTTTGTTTGACTTTCTCTTGTTTGATGAATTCTGCTTAGTTATCTTCAAGATCACTAATTCAGTTTTCCATTTCTTTGATTCTATTGCTGAAATCATGCATCTTTTAAATCTATTTCTCCTATGCTATTCCTTAAATCTTGGGCTTCCCTTTGGTGTGAGGATTCTAGTATCTCTATTTTGTTCATTAGTTTTCGGGATTAATCCCCTATCTTCCTGTACAGTACTATAAACTTATTTCACTGGGAGTGGTAGTCAAGGTCTGTTTCTTCAGTGTGAACTGTTGGGTTTGGGTCATCTTCAATTGCCTTTTACTCTAGATCAAGTCCATAAGTCTAATATTAGTCCATATATTTGATGCTAATCCATAAGTTCCTCTTCAGACTTACACAGCTTATGCAATGATGCCGAATGCAGGAAGACCACAGGCTGTGAGTGGAAAATCTTGTGGATCCAATGCCAGTGGAACCATTTCAGCCTGGCTTCTATAGCTCTCTGAATATGGCACCTTAACCGGAATCCTCATGAAAAGGCCATGACCACCAGGAGGCATCATCAGGCTGCGACCTGATGATGGGCCAGAATCCACCCTTCTACTTATTTATCAAGTTGACATAAAATTATGTCACTACCATAATCCTCTTCTACTTTTCAGCTGTGAGACCTAGGAAAGGTTATTTAACTTCTCTGATCTTTGTAGTCTAAGCTATAAAACGGAGCTGAAAAAACCAACTCTGCAAGGTTGTTTTGATGAGCAAATGAAATACCATATAAAAATGAATGGCAAATTACTCTGTAAACTTTATATTCTTCTGCTCTCTATATTTCTGTATTCTTCTATGTCAAACCAAATAATAATACGTGAAGATCTTTTAGGTGAGGGGGTAAAGACATACAAATTCAAGTATGTTACATAATCTGTTGTCAATTTGAGACTCATGAGTGAAAGCCTGTCAATCAAGTTGTAGCTTGAAGACCTCTTTGCTAAGGAGATAAATGGCTCGCTGGAGGCGTGACACATGCTAACTTTCCTGTGAGACATTCCTTCTGACAAGACACATGGAGCTACGCTAGAGCTCTGAGAGCTGGAGGAACCACGTGGAGACCCCTGCCAGCACTAAGATACTTCTACCACCACTGGATCCACAAGACTTTCCACCCACTGACCTGTGATCTTCCTGAGGCATCATTGCATGGCTGCATGAGTCTAAAGAGGAATTTATGGGCTAGTATTGGACATATGGGCTAGTATTAGACTTATGGACTTGATCTGGATTGGGCTGTTTCTCTAGTCTACCCAGACTAACATAAGTTGCCATAAAAAATGAAATAAACCAGCATTAAACTTCTTAAGTAGAGACTTATGGAACTTCAGTGGAACTGTCTTTAGCATAGCAGTGGCCGAAGCCTGTACCTAGTCTGCAATAATCTAGTCTGCATAATCTAGAAGAGCTGAGCTGGGCACTGTCCTCGGTGCTTTACATGTGTGATATCCTTCCTTCCTTTCATCAACTCGCTGCCATCGGTCAGTTTGAAATGTGGGCATTTGTTCCGTGGTAGAATTCTCACTTGCCATGCTAGAGACTTGGGTTTCACATTAAACCCTCTGAGATGTTCCATTCATAGCCTAGGAAACCAAACCGGGCGGCTCTACTCTGTCATTGAGGGATGGGCTTGACTCCACAGCACACAGCATCGATAGCAACAGCGACAACCATAGTGCTTGGGTTCCCATGAGCTTGGGGCAGGCTTCGGCCATCTAACAACTACATCTCTCCCATATTAAAACCATAATATGAAAAAAATGGACTTTTGGAGTCTTAGGACAGAAAAACGGAGCCCAGGCAACCCTGTGGGTTAGGTGTTAAGACTGCTAACAGCAACGCCAGCAGTCCAAACCCATCGGCCATTTTGGGGGAGGTCTGCTGCAGGAAAGAATCATAGACTCAGAAACCCTTCATACTACATATATAGTAGATAGGGTCGTGGGAGTGAGACTGGCTCCATCGCAGTGGATTCTGGGGTGACATTAAAAACTCAGGACCAGCGGTTGGGTGAGGGTTATTCATGGGTGCCAACCTCCCACCCACACTGGCTTACTAATTCCAGGACCAGGCCAGAGATGCCTACATCCAGGATTCTCTTGCTTAAAAAAAAAAAAAATCTTTCAAATAAAATCTATTTTAATTCTCTTCGACCTTTAAAATAAGTCAAAAGAGGCAAATAAATCTAAAAAAGGCAAACAAAAATATTTTTTTTCTTTTTGGGCACAGTATTTTTGGTAGGTAGCTAATCGGATGAGAATCAAAAGCACCAGAGAAATGTGCCTTTCCCGTTGGAATTAAACAAAAACCGGTGTCAGTGTTCCCGGGAAAGGCAACCGCAGAGGGAAAAACCCCGGATGGAGGCAGGCTCTTCTCTCTCTCTCTCTCTCTCTCAACTTCATTTCTCCACCTTCAAAATGGTGCTAATAGTGCTACGTGACCGGATTGCGATCCTGGCTACAAGCACTCAGAAAACGGAAGGCTCCAGCCGGAGGGAGCTATGCGGATGCTTCGGCGGCCGACCTTGATCTTACCCTCACTGTGCTAAGGCAGCCAATCCACGGGTCTGGTTCCGTCTTCGCGGTTAAGCGGCTGGAGACTGACTTGGCCGAGCAGAGAAAGAGTGCAGAGAGGCGATCCTGGGGCTTGAGTGCGGCCCCACAGGGAAGGCTGGAAGGCACAGAAGCAGATTCGGGGCACTGCGCCCTTCCCCCACGAGAGGGCACAGCAGCTCAGCAAGTGGGCGCGCGCCCGCCACCGCGCTCCGGCCGGCCCCGCCCCGCCCCTCCCGGCCCACGCCCCGCCCCTCCCGGCCCACGCCCCGCCCTTAAGCCCCGCCCCTCCCGGCCCACGCCCCGCCCTTCAGCCTCGCCCCTCCCGGCCCACGCCCCGCCCTTCAGCCTCGCCCCTCCCGGCACACGCCCCGCCCTTAAGCCCCGCCCCTCCCGGCACACGCCCCGCCCTTAAGCCCCGCCCCTCCCGCCCCCCGCCTGCGGCCTGCTGGGTGCGGGCTCCGGGCTGCGTGTTTTGACAGTCGCTCTCCCAGACCGGGAAGAAAGGGCATTGCTGTCCACCGGGCCTCCATTCTTCCTCTCCCTCCCTGGCGGCGGAGGAGAAGGCAGGCGCCACCCGGCGCAGACACAGCGGGGGAAGGGCAGAGGAAGCGACGTCCTCCTCCACCCGTTCGCCTGCCGGGGGCGTTCGCAGCCCGTCCCTCCCGACACCCGAAACCCTTAGCTTTGCGCGCCTCGCCTGCTTCCCCCGGCAGCGCCGGCGGGCAGCACCGCCCCGCGGCCACGCACCTCCCGCGAGGCCCGGCCCCCCTCCCGGGCTGCGCGCCGCCCAGGGACCGCCTTCCTCGGCCGCCGCAGGGCAGGAGGCCCGGGAACCCGGGCTGCGGCCGGCCGGTGGGCGCTGGGGGCCTCGGGGTTCCGCTGAGCCGTCTGCACGGCCTCGGGCTGTCGTCCGTCCGCACGCCGGCTCCCGGCTGTAGGGGCTAGCTTCGCACAGTGGGCCGGGAAACCCGCAGGCAGGGTGCCTTCTGCGGGGTCCGCTCGTGCAGCTTGCGGATGACCTACTTTCCCTCGGTTTGCCCCAGCACCGTGTGAGGCCTCCGTCTTGCCGGAGTGGGCCAGCCCGTGGGCGTCACAGGGAAGGCTGCTCCGTGACCGCAAAGCCCCCCGGGGAAAGCAGGGTGCACTGCTCGCTCACCTTGGGGAGAGGGGGCAGCTCTATGTGCAGAGGTTGCGGCTAGTTTTCTGCAGAAAGAGGTTTGGATGGGGGCAGAGCCTGCGCGGCCGCCCGGCCACTCTAGACCGAGCAGGGTGACCGTCGTGGGGGTGGGGACCCGCAGGGACTGCGCCCGGCTGCTGGTGGGAGCCCTGGAAAAAGAGCGGCCGGCAGAGGGCGGAGAGGGGCGGGCCGAGGGATGTTGAGCTGAAGCTAGTCTGGGCTCTCCCCGTGAGAGGACGATGGCTGCCTCCGCATCGCCTGGCATAGCCAGGGCCCCAAGCCAGAGTCCCTGAGTCTCTGGGAGTGGGGCTCTGTGAGCGCGCCCACGATGGCCCCCCCTTGCACGGTGGAGCTTGTCTTTGGGCGTGAAGCTGTGTGAGCATAGGTGTGGTAGCAGCAGAACTAGGCAGGACACTGTCCCAACTCTCTCTCTCTCCCCCCTCCCCCCCCTCCCCTGGGCACACATCTTTACGGAAGTTTCTTGAAGAAACAGCTAAGAGGGAAAGGAGACGGAGTCAAATTTTGTCATACAGCTATGAGGCAGAACTTCGCAAAAATCCTCCTTAAAATACCTCGTTCTTTGTGTCTTAATCGCCCTGGAGGCTGGTTTCCTGGCCCCAGTTCTCTCCAAGGCAACCCACCTGGGATGGGCATTTGCCAGAAAATGAGGGACTCTGCTCCGGACTGCTTGTATGGCATAAACGGTTAAGCACTTGAGGACCAGCTGAAAGGTTGGTGGTTCAAACCCACCCAGAGATGACTTGGAAGTCTGGCTTCCTGATGTATTGCTGGAAGGTCACAGACAGAGGCAGTTCTACACACACAGGGGATCCTGGAGTTGAATCTACTTGATAACAACTTACCATGGCAACCTCCTTGCTTACCTCACCCCCCTCCCAGTGCCGCCCATAAACATCTGCCTTTGGGCTTCATTCTGCCTTCCCAAATGGCTTCTTGCTCCTTCTAATTCTTCCTCAACCCACCACTTCCACCCCCACATCCAGGCCCAGGCTGGTCTGAAAGCTGAGCAGGCTGAGGATACTCTAGTATTTTTGTCTCTCTCTCATTTACTCTGAACACCTGCTATGCAGGTACCTGTAGGAAACCCAGATGGAAGCCACCAGGTCTGGCTTGTGAGGATTTTCCCCATTTAGGCTGGGAGCTTAAGTGAGCATGGGAGAAACCAACGGGGAAATTAAGCAAATTCCAGGTGCTGGGTCAGGTTTTAATTCAGAGGGTCTAGGGAGTGGGGAGGTGGGTAAACTCCAGGAAGGTGGGGGGAGACACACTTGAAGTGTCAGCGCCTGTGAGTGTGTGTGTGTGTGTGTGTGTGTGTGTGTATGGAGTGGGCTCCGCCGATGCCTCACAGGCACAGGACAATGATCGCTGATGTTTGAAATGATGACTCTGAGCGCCCGCCTGATCCTCAATCACCGGCTCGAGATTCAATTATGAGCACTCTACGCCAGAATCCCATTTCCGAACCGCGAAATGCAATCTGAAGGCCCAATCGGCCAGCCCCTTGCTCCACACTTCATGGCAACGATTGCTCACCCCGAGATCTGGGAAAGCCGCACATCTGCAAAACTCACCCCCAACCGAATCCAAATTCTCCTTCTGGACCGAAATAGCGCGTGGTGCTGATGAGGTGCACAGCGTCCCGGCAAGATCAGGAGACATTATTTAAGGATTAGGCTGTTTTGAAATTAACTTGGATTAGTGGTTGGGCAATGGGCCTTCCCAAAGTCCCAACAAGATTCAAGCTCCTAATAGTGCTGTCAGCAGCCCAAAGCGACCTTTAGGCTGAGGCTTTATCTTCAGAAGCTCCCACTAGGTTTGCCGACATAGCAAGCAAGGCTGCAGTGCAAAGCTGAGGCTCAGCGCGGAGCACCAACCGGCTGCAACAAGACGGCCGTGAAAGGGCAGGCGTTCTGTCCACTGCTGTCACAGACTCGCTGAGTTCATAAGGTTTTATTAGTTCCTTGCCAGCAGGCATTTGGACTGTGTCGTTGCTATTGCATAAGGCTGGGTCTGCTGAGGGAGGTACAGGCAGGAATGAGGGTCACTGGGGTGGTAGTGGCGAGATGGAGGGCAGAAGATGGGAGATGGTGGGACATGTCCCGGCGATGGGGAGGGTGGAAGGTGTTCCTGTTTATTCAGAATGCTTCATCTTGACGCGGTCAGAGCATTCATGTGGGGGAAGGTTCCAAGTGGTTTAGACAATCACTGCACTCTGCTTCTCACCCAAAGGCTGCAGGTTTGAGGTGGACATAGCAAGAAAGGCCTGGGGGGAGGGGAAGGGATAGGGGGGGGGGGCGACTCCACCATGGAAAACACTATGGAGCACAAGTGAGCTCCACTCTTACTGCAGTCAACTGCACAACATTCTTCTTCATTTTAATGGGGGAGAAGCAAAAGGAGGGGCGTGCAGTAAATGTCGCAGGAGGCCATATCTGACTTCCTCTGGCTTCCCTATTGCCATGAGCCTCTGGGCTCCATCCTTCTTTACTTACTATGACGCCAACAGTGCCTCCCACGCCACTCCACTTCTGTTTCTGGGTTTGATAGTTTGTTGCAATGTACGCATAGAACTCACATACAGTACTGATACTTATGGGGATCTGTTAGGAAAGTTAATAGGTTACCATAAGTGAGGATCTAATCATTGGCCCGCAGCAACATTTCTACTCAGCCAGCAGCCAAGTCTCTTTGGTCCTCAGTCTCTAAGGATGTGATCTCTTAGCTTCTGCCTCTGTGGACCAGGAAGCCCATCTGTTGCTATATCCCACAGTGCCTGAGCCTCGGGCAGAAGAGGAAGGTACCCCATAGCCTCAGCACTGCTCCTCTGAGTCTCTATGTCATAGTCTACGGTGCCTCTCTCGGCCTCCGCCACTTCAGACCGAGATCTGGAATGGCTCTTCCAATGGCCCTGGGCCTTCTGTCTGTGTCCAAGACGTCTTTTGTATACAGAGAGAACTGACTTTGATGGACAAGGTGTGCCTTTGTAGTTGACCATACCTCCAAGGAAAATGAAAGATGTGTTTTAAATCACACCTTCTAGCAGAGTCCAGGGAGCTCTGGTGGCAGAGTGGTTAAGTGCTGGGCTGTGCACTGCATGGTCAGCAGTTCGAAATCACCAGCTGTTCTGAGGGAAAGAGGTGAGACTTTCTCCTCCTGTGAAGAGTTACAGTCTCAGAAACCCACCGGGGCAGTTCCACCCTGTCCTCTGGGGTCAGCATCAACTCAATGACAGTGTGTTGAAGTATAGCCTAAAGATGTCCAATGGAAACAAAGGGTTCCCATCCTTGACTAAGGTGAGGACTTGACTCGCCCTTCATCTTATTCATTAGTATAGCAAAGAATTCCCTCTAAAATGAGATTACAGACACAGGCATTGAATCAAAACTTCTAATGTATATCACGAGGAATCATGACTACATTCTGCTTCCTCATCAACTGCCCTTCATTTTACCTCCCCTCAAACGTTGTGCCTAGGATTTGGCAGTTATTCCTTACCTTCAACGGCTCCCAGATGGAGCATGGCCCCTTCTCCTCGCCACCACTTGCCCGGGGTTGTTACCTTGGTCAATGGCACCTCCATCTTCCACAGCCTCGGACCAGAAACTTCAGAATCATCTTCAGTTCTTACCGTCACTCGCATCCTGTCTAGGGTTGTTTTGTGGTGGTTCTCCGGCAGAAATGCATCGTAGATTCAGGAAGTCTTTTGTGTTCTTGCCATCCCCCCAGGCAGGTTATTTCTCTTCAACTTCTTTCCCAGGTCCAACACCTCAGCTCTCTGGCTCGCCTCCGACATCACGGGTTAGTGATTGTTTAAACACAGGTAGACCCATGCTATTCCTTTCCTAAAATGACTCTTAGTGATTGCACACTGATTGCAGAATACAATCCAGCCTTGATTAGGGAACTCCAGGCTTTCCGTGCCTTGACTTCAAGACGCCTTCCCAGACCCACGTCCTGCTCCGTCTCCCTGCCCCGCTCTGTCCCTTGGAGCTGGAGTCGAACGTCCACAGATCTGTCAGTTGCCATTAAGTTGATCCTGACTCACGGCAACCTCCTATGCTGCAGAACAGAACTCTTCTCCGTAGGGATTTCAATGGCTGACCTTTGTGACGTAGGTCTCCAGGCCTTTCTTCTGCGGGGCCTCTGGGTGAATTGAAACGGCCAACTTTTCAGTCAGGAGCTACGGACGTAACTTTTGTGCCACCTGGTCTCTTTTCTGGCGTCCCTTGTGTGTTGTTTCTTTGACCTAGAGCGCCTGTTCCCGGCTCTCCAATAAACAAAATGCTCCTCATCCTTTGAGCCCATCTCACAAGGAGCCTACTTCCCCATCCAAGCAAATCTTCACTTTTGCACTCACAGCGTTGTGCCTACTTCTCACTTAGGACTGAGTGACTTCTGCTTTCTGCTTTAGCCTTTCCTACCAGTTGGTACACTTTAAGAGCGCAGGTTACATCTTCATTTTAGTTTGCGCTCCTATGTCTCCAACCCAGTTCTTAGTCTGATGCCCAGTTTGTCATACGGTCCCTGGAATAGTTATTAGTGGGACTTGGATCTGGTAGAAGAGACATGGTGGAGGTTTTATACCCAATCGCGATAAGGACAGCCTGAAAATGCATCATTAATGTATGAGTCTGGAGCCAAGCCTCTCCGTGGAGAAACTGCAGGAAGATTGAGTCCATTTCCTAGACGGGGTGGAGGTGGATGGGTGAAAGGTATGTACATCTACTTTCTGTTATCCATGTACTGGGCGTCTATGTACAAATGCAGTCTCATTTGAATTTCACAATCGATGTATTAGCCACATGTTGATAAGTCAGAACACTGGCTTAGAAGTTTGTCGCTTGATCAGGGCCACCACATCAGTAAGTGGGAGGGAGAGCCGACACGCTGTTGGGGGTTGAGGAGGAGACACATGGCTTCAGGCAGGTTAGAATATCCACTCGGTTCTTGGCAAAGCTGGACCTGAGATACAGTTTGCCCTAGGGGTCAAATGAGCCTGCTCTCCCATTCCTCCATGGTCAGGGACCTAGTCCGCGAGCATGGCTGGGTCTGTAAGCCAGTGTTGGCCCTGCTACCGGGGTTGTGGGCCATGGGCTGCTTGACTTCAACCCTCACCAGTCAGAGAGCACCACTTCCATCTCAGCCCCGTGGAAATGCAGGAGCCCTGGCTGGTTGCTCGTTGGGTGGCTAACTACCAATAGCTCCTCGGAGGAAAGACAGGACTTCTACTGTGTGAATAGTGGTGGCTCAGAAACTCATCGGGGGCACGTCTACCCTGTCCTACTAGGGTCGCTATGAATTTCCATTGGCTTGATGGGAGTGAGTTTGGTTTCTTTCTTTCCCCTCCCTCCCCACCCCCTCCCCATTCATGATCTTTACTTATTTTCTAGCCATTTTATTGGCATCTAATTCATATATCATACAATTCAGTAGCTCAATCCCATCAAGAAGAGCTGTACAAGTAACCACCAGCAGCTTTAGACCATTGTCTGCATTATTGAACTCCGTGTAATGAGCTTCCCAGGGCCCCAACCTCCCGTGCCGTGCCGACTCACTCTACTCCCTCCCTGGCACCGAGTCAACTCGGACTCATAGCAACTCCTTGGGGGTTTCCGAGACTGTAACAATTTACAGGAGTAGAAAGCACAGGCTTTCTCCTGTGGAGCTGCTGGTGGTTTTGAACTGCCAACCATGAGAATTGCACCCAGTTCATAGCCACGCCACCAGGAACCATTATTCCACTTGCCATCTCTAGTGATTTAACCATCCTGGAATTCATATACAGAAAAGCACTATCAAACAAACAAACAAACAACAACAAGAAGAAGGAAAGCTAACAATAATAATCAAATAAAACAGATAAAAACCTCAATCAAAAAAGCAAGTAGAAAATATTAAAAACATCAGCAAATTTAAATGGATCATAAAGGAGATCAAATGATAGGGTGGTAAATTTTAACCTAACTGCATCTGCAGCGATCTACTTTCCAATGCATTCAGCATGTTAACAAGGCTGTTCACGTCCCTGGTCCGTGACCAGAGGGGCCTCACCATGTCTTAATCCACATGTATTTCCCCTACACTTTCTTTTTAACTAAAACAGTTTAAAAATGGGTCACGAGTAAGATAAAATGATAAGATATTGCATTTTGAGCGAACTACATCTGCCACCACAGACTGTATGATGCTTTCTGTCTGATAGCAAGGCTGTTCACCTCCCTCAACCATGATGGGATGTTTCGTCCTTGTGGGGACCCTGCAAATGGATTTTGCGCTTCCACTGTCACCCATCGCTTTCTACCAACCGGGTGTTCACGACCTAAAGCGCAGATGCTTTTCTTTCCTTTACATTTGGGCTGTTTTATTTACACTCCTCGGGTCCACAGGCGGGTGTGCTGCTTCGATGTAGCCTCAGCTGATACCTCCCTTAGAAGGCTGCTTGTTTGAAAACATGCCCTTAACACCCCAGATGCTCTTTCTATCTGATAACTGGGCACCCTCTCATTTCTTCACCGCACTTTGTTATAGCACCTACACCTTCAGTGATCTCCTCAGGAGGGCAAGCATCCACAAGGGCCATCTCATAAGAACTCATTGTTCTTAAATCGGGGCTAGAATTTGTTTGTTTTGTTTTTTGGGAGAAAATTTGGTTTGATAATGGCGGTTAGTTCATTCTTTTGTGGAGCGGGCAGCTGTAGGGATGGACAGATGTCTGTAGTTTCTCCCTAGGACCGCCGAACAGGAAGAAGAGTCTCTTTCATGGGGCAGCAAGCATGAAGGATGGAGAAGAGCTCAGCTGATCACTGAAAGCTGGCAGCTCTGCAGGAGAGAGACTGGCTGCTCTGCTCCCAGGACAGTCACAGCCTAGAGATGCTCCGCGGCAGGCCCTCTCTAACACAAGGGTCCTGATGAGTGGAAAACTGATTGACTGGCATAGGGAGAAAATGGTTTCCCCTACGTGAATTAGCGGCTGCATGTTATCCTACTACATTCTGCTGAAAATGACTTCACCACTCACCAGAAAGCTCCGTGTTCAGAACAGGGCAGTCTATGAACCTGCACTATTAGTCTGAGTGAGGTTTATGCATTTCCTCTGGGCTCCCTCCCTCACACACGGCATGATAAACTTAGAGAGAGTGTTGGATACTCAGTAAACCAGGTAAACGTGGGCTTCGTTGTGCTGACTTGCTCTCTGGAGAAGACAATTTCACAGTTTTCCATATGTCTCTCTCCTAGCCCCACAGCAACCTTCCTGCAGAACCAGAGCCTCTGATCACATTCACCCCCTGCCAGGGAGGGAGTCCCCAGCAAGCAAGGTAAGTCTGATGAAACCAATGTCAAGGAATTCACTACAAACTAGTACGTAAGCCCACGTAAGCCTGTTTTTACCTTGTGTATCGGTACTCTGTCCTTGCAGTGGTTGCACGTTGGGCTGAAATCCGCAAGGTCAGCAGTTTGAAAACACCAGCCCACTCCTCTGGATAAAGATGAGGCTTTCTGCTTCCATAAACAGTTGCTGTCTCAGAAACAGGGACAGTTCTGCCTTGTCCTATCGGGTCACTATGAGTCGGCACTGATGCCACGGTGATGAGTTTTTGCCCTTGGAGCTCTATGCTGCAGCGGCTTATGAGTCAGCAGTTTGAAGTTCAAAGCTGCTCTGCAAGAGATAAATCCCTTAAAGACCTATAGCCTTGGAGACCCAAAGGAACAGTTTTAATTTGCCCTATATGATCACTGTGAGTCAGAATTCAATTATAACAGTGGGTTCTCCCCCTGCCTAGAGATGGTGTGTGTGAGAAAGAGAGAGAGAGAGATTGATTTGTCTTCTAGTTGAACATGACTCACAGTGGCCCTGTAGGACAGGGGAGAATTGCCCCTGCGGGTATTTGAGACTGCAACGCGACAACAGTAGGCAGTCTCTTCCTTTCCCCAGAGAGAGGCTGGTGGTTTCAAATTGCCAAGCGTGCAGTTAGCAGCCCGATGCCTGACTGCTGTGCCACCAGGGCTCTTGTCGGACAGAATAGAGAGTGTATATCTTTATGGCAGCAAAGACCTCATCTTTCTCCCGAAAATCATCGGGTAGGTTTGAACGGCTAACTTTGCAATTCAAAACCCAATGCTTAATCCACTATGTAACTAAGGCTCAGCAATGGTCCAAGACTGAACTCACTGCCATTGAGTGGATTCTGACACATAGTCCTCGTGTCGTTGTGAATTTCACGTTGGGATGCTAACCACAGGTCAGCAGTTCGAAACCACCAATTTCGGGGGAAAGATGAGCCTCTGTACTCCTATAAAACTGTATCTCGACTCCTATAAAAATGTATGATCTTTGGGATGCAGTGTAGCAATGATGAAACATACAACTTTCCTCTAGTTCCTAAAGCTTCCTCCCCACCTCCCCCACTATCATGATCCCAATTCTACCTTTCAAATCTGGCTAGACCAGAGGATGTACACCGGTACAGATAGGAATCCAGGATGGATGAACCCTTCAGGACCAGTGGTGATACTGGGAGGGTGGAGGGATAGTGGGGTGGAAAGGGCGAACCGATTACAAGGATCTACATATAACCTCCTCCCTGGGGGACGGACAGCAGAAAAGTGGATGAAGGGAGATGTCAGACAGTAAGATATGACAAAATAATAATTGACAATAAAGACAGGACAAAATAATAATGTATAAATTATCAAGTGTTCATGAGGGAGGGGGGAACGGGGAGGGAGGGGGAAATGAGGAGCTGATGCCAGTGGCTTAAGTGGAGAGCAAGTGTTTTGAGAATGATGAGTGCAATGAATATACAAATGTGCTTTACACAATTGTTGCATGTATGGGTTGTGATAAGAGTTGTATGAGCCTCTAATAAAATGATTTTTTTTAAAGTACGATCTTTGAAACCCACAGGGTTAGTTCTACCATGTCCTATTGGGTCACTATAAGTCAGCATCAACTTGAACACAGTGAGTCAGAGACAGTAGAAACTAAAAAGGATTAATCGCAACTCCTTTGCTGTATGGAGGCAATAATCTCACAGAGTTCAAGACACAGTGTGAACTGATTCTGATCCTGGGCTAGGTCACCTTAGCCCATCCCTATTTTAGAAGGTGGAGCCCTGAGGTCTTTGTCGTTGCACACTCTCTACAGCATTTGGGTGCATCCAGCCTCACTGCCCAGCCCAGTGGTGCTCCTTCTGTTCCCTGGGTGCTCTGTCCCACAGCTCCTGCTGCCCTGAGCAGTGGTGCTCCATCACCACTCCTCGGAGTTCCCTTGCTGCTCTGTCTACATCTCCTGCCCCGCCAGGCTGCTGCCGTCACCCCTGTGTGTGCTTTCCTGCCCCAGGACTAGACCAGCACTATCCAAAAGAAATGTGACGTGAGCTCCCAGGCACATCACGCAGGTAAGAGAAACATTTCTCGGAGCCATGTTAAAAAGTAAAACAAACACGTTAGCTTTAATACTGTGTTTTATTAGTCCAATCTATTTAAAATATCATCGATTTAACATGTAACCAGAATAAAAATTCTGAGCCCATTCTTGCACAATCCTTTTCTGGTGAAGCCTTCAGAGCACACCTCGATCAGCCACATTTGAAGTGCTCGGAGGCTGGGCTGCCACCTCAGCTCCTCAGCTCTCGCAGGGCAGAGACGCACTTCATTCATCGTTGGATCCATGGTGCTGGCTCCGTGCCTGGTGCCTGCTGAGTGAGAGCGGAACGAGTCAGCTGGGGCTGAATCCTGGCTCTGCCACTTCCCATAGGCATGGCCCTGGTAAATTAGTTAGCATCTGTTTATGCAATAGTTTTCATCTTTGTAAAACGAGAATATTAAGAGTATCTATTTCAAGAAGTGTTTCTGTGGATTAAAACAGTTTATCCACTTTATAACATTTAGTGTGACACCCGGTCAAACGCTAAATTCTACATTCACTGCCATTGAGTCAATTCTGACTCACAGTGAGCCTACAGGACAGGCTAGAACAGCCCCGGGGGATTTCTGAGACTGGAGCTATTTGGAGGAATAGAAAGCCCAGTCTTTCTCTCACAGAGTGGCTGACAGCTTTGAACTGATGACCTTTCTGTTAGCAGCCCAACGATGAACAACTACATCACATGGGATCTGGTGAGCCCACATAATACTAATAATTGGATAGTCAGTACATGTTCACAGCATGATTTTTGCTCATCCGAGATCTTCCTTCTCCAGCGAAGTTTAAAGAACAGTGTGGAGTGAGGGACATGAGACCAGGAAGGTCAGTGATTCCTAGATGGCATTTGTGGTTGATGATAGAGCCTGCTCCTGGAGGCTCCTCACTGCACCCCCTAAGGAGTATCATCGCATGGAGGTGCACGTGAAGATGGATCTCCGTGCGGAGGGCTGAGATGTGAGGTCCACTCTCTCCCTGGGCGACCAACTGCTGCTGCGAGATGGCCTCAAGGAGGAATTAGGTGTACTTCGAAGGAGATTAATTGTCCTCTGCAGCAGAGGGAACTCCTCTCGGAGACTTTTCATGTGAAGGATTTGCATATTCATTAGAATGAATAGTCCATGCACACTCATAGTGTGTGTTTATAACAATATATGGATATATGCTCATTATGGGAAAAAGTTACAACAGAAGGAAAAGGACATCAATCCACTTGCCCACAGTAAAGCAATACTGCCCTACATTCCTATAAAATGTGCTCATAACACGTTCATGCTCACCTGCCAAGCACCTGCAGGGCATCACACTTGTTCTCGGTTACTCTTCCTTTTCAACAAGGTCTTTCATTAACATCAATATTGATCCAAACAGTGTTCACATTTTTACATGGCCATAGAATATTCCATGATATAGGTACAATGCATGGGAAGTAGTCCTTATTGAAGGACATTTAGGGCATTTCAGGATTCTTCTTCTCTGTCTATATTATGCTATTAAAAATGGTGCCGCACTGAGTATTTTTGTACAAAGCATCGAGATGTTAAAAAGGTTCATGGAGCTTACTGGGCATGCTGTATTACATCATTTGCACTTCCAGAAGCAGTGAGTGAGAAGCCTCTTTTCCCACAGTGGGAATTAGCAAACCTTAAAATGTTTGCCAAAGCTGAAAACTCATTCTGACTCATAGTGACCCCTGTGTGTTTCCGAGACTGTAACTGTTTACAGGAATAGAAAGCCCCATCTTTCTCCTGTGGAGCTTCTCGTGGTTTTGAACTGCCAACCACGAGGACTACAGCCCAAGGTGTGGCCACTACACCACCAGAGCTCCTTTGCAAAGCTAGTAGTTGAAACATCCCTCGTGGGTTTCTTCACACTTCCCTGGTTCTCACTGGGCTGCACATTCCTTTTCCTTTGTTCTGTTAGGTTGTGTTAGTGTGGCCTTCATTTCCAGGGAGCACTAACCCACAGTGTCCAGCAGCTTCCAGGCTCAGGGCCAGGTCAGGCAGGGACACTGAGGAGCCAGGCCTGGCTGGACCAGGCTCCGTGGCTGCTTATACTTTAACAAAGCATATGCTCCAGGACAAGTTCTAAGCCAGGGTGCGTTTCCTTAACCAAACGTCAGGGAGGAACACCCGCTGACTTAACAAGGATGTGGTAAGGAGTCAATCCAGAAAAAAATCACAGTTCTGGGACTGGTTTTGTGACTAGGTCTGCGCACCACAGTGATTGAACAGGAAGTTAACCTTGGCACCTGGAAAACAGTGCATGCCTTGCAAGGGAGGGACAGCAACACCTTTCCAAGCCTGCACACACCCCTAGGCTTAGAGATGAGGCGGAGTCCCTGACTGATCACCACACAGACACAGAGAGGCACAGACACAGACATAGGCACCGGCACACAGACACCTACACAAAAGCAAACAGACACACAGGCACTGACACACAGACACACAGGCACACAGACACAGGCACACAGACAGGCACACAGGTACAGAGACAGACACACAGACACAGGCACACAGATACACAGACACACAGACACAGGCACAGGCACACAGACACACAGACACACAGACACACAGGCACACAGACACACAGACACAGGCACACAGATACACAGACGCACAGACACACAGACACACAGGCACACAGACACACAGGCACACAGACACACAGACACACAGGCACACAGACACACAGACACAGGCACAGACACACAGGCACACAGATCACAGACACACAGTCACACAGACACAGACACACAGGTACAGAGACAGACACAAAGACAGAGACACAAAGACACACAGACACAGACACACAGGCACACAGATCACAGACACACAGTCACACAGACACACAGGTACAGAGACAGACACACAGATCACAGGCACAGACACACAGGCACAGACACACATACACAGGCACACAGACACAGGCACACAGGCACAGACACACAGACACAGACACAGACCCACAGGTACAGAGACAGACACAAAGACACATAGACACAGACACACCAGCACACAGGCACACAGATCACAGACACACAGACACAGGCACACAGGCACAGACACACAGACACACAGACACAGGCACAGACACACATACACAGGCACACAGACACAGGCACACAGGCACAGACACACAGACACAGACACAGACCCACAGGTACAGAGACAGACACAAAGACACATAGACACAGACACACCAGCACACAGGCACACAGATCACAGACACACAGACACAGGCACACAGGCACAGACACACAGACACAGGCACACAGACACAGGCACACAGACACCTGCACAAAGGAACACGGACACACAGGCACACAAGTACAGAGACAGATACACAGACATCTACACACAGGCACACAGGCACAAAAACACAGGCAAAGACAGGCAAACAGACACAAGCACGTAGGAACACAGACACAGGCACACGGGCACACAGCACAGACCTGATCTCATTCGGCACAGATGTCTCCTGGCTACCCTTAGGTCAGATCCTATTACTACAAATGCAGGCCCCTGCAGATTGCTTCAGACTCTGCTGATACCCCACTGCTTTCAAGACACTCAGTGAACTACAACCAAGCATCCAGAAAGAAGGAATCACTGCCTGTTCCTGTGTAATGAGATTTGACCTACAGAAATGATGCTGTACTTGGTCCTTCGCCACGCCGTGGAGGCCCTCAGCCTTGAGCTGTCTTGCCCCATCCAACCCTGACCTTGGTGGGACAGGCACTGAGACTTTCTTTTACAGAGCTGTTTATTTAGGATTTTCAGAAATTAAAAGAGAGAAGAAATATGAAGAATTAGATCCAACACTACTAAAACCACTAAAAAGACATTGCAGCTACGGCTACTTTCCCCGTACATCACTACCATCACTTTCCACATTGGGCAGAGACAGTTGCTCCACTCAACTGTGATTAAGTATATGTTTTCTCCAGTTCTACAAACATGCTTACCTACAAATTATCTCTCTATCTTTTGATCTCTCTATCTACTAAGTATGTGTGTGTGTTTAAATAGCATTTCAATGTAGATACAAATGGGCTCTAAAAGTTCATGGAAGAATGTCATGATCGTTTGATTCCATTTTTCATTAGTTTTTTGAAGCCCCTTGCATAATTCTATATTTTGATTAATCATGCAACATTGTATTTTCAAGCATGCCCATTGTGTTCCTCTGGCTAGACTAGAGGAACACATCCAGAGACATTCATGTGTGTGTAAGAGAGAGTCTCATGTCAAAGAGCAATGGTACATTGAGAAAACCTCCCAGTCCGGTCCGTACCAAGTCCGTAAATCCAATACTAGCCCCTAAGTTCCTCTTTAGACTCACGCAGCACATGCAATGATGCTGAAGGGAGGATGATCATAGGCCAGTGGGTGAGAAGTCTTGTGGCTCCTGTGCTGGTAGAATTGAGAGAAGTTCCCAGAATCCTCATGAGAAGGTCAGGCTGACAAGGAGGGATTATCAAGCTGTGACCTGATTGACAGGCCAGACTCCACCTCTTCATTCTTTTATCAAGTTGACATGGAATTGTGTAACTACCACACTGTTAATGCATTTATCTAGATCAGCGATTCTCAACCTGTGGGTCATGACCCCTTTGGAGGTTGAGATAGTTAAGGTTTATTATGCCAACCTGGTTGACAAACACATGTGGCGTTAATTGAAGGGTGGAAAGATAAATGGTTCGGTGAGCCTAACCTTTCTTGTTCTCGTGTCTCTTGCTCTCTGGTGGTCAGATCAGGGTGCAGCTGCCTTAGCCATTTCCCTGCTTCAGCTGGCAAGGCCCACTTTGTGGGAGACATCTCTAAGGAGAAGCCACATGGACTTACATTGATGCAGTCCTGGTTGATGGAGAAGGCATGTGGAAACCCCTGCCAGCGCTGAGATGCTTCCATGCTCACTAATTTGGTTTTCCTCTTGCATTCAGTGTTATTGCGTGTGTTTTGTGAGTTTGAGGAGGACCTTGGAGATCGGTGTTGGACTTATGGGCTTGGACAACACTGGGTTGGGATGCTTTCTTAATGTACATTTACCTTTTATATAAAACACTCTCTTATATACATATGAGTTTCTGTGGATTTGTTTCTCTAGTCTACCCAGACTAACACAGGGGTTGAACGGCCCTTTTGCAGAGGTCACCTAAGACCATTGGAAAACATATTGGTCTTAGGAATTCAAACACCGCTTCTCATTATCTGTCTCCAGGCAGGTCCACCCACATGCAGATACGCCCACACGAGGAGCCAGCGTCAAGACTGTTACCCATGCTACACCATGCTTCCAGACAAAATTTCATTTATTTGTCATTAGAAAGAAATATTTCACAATACATAATTACATCTTGTTTTTATGATTAATTACTGTACTTTAATTATGTTCAATTTGTAACAATGAAATACATCCTGCATATCAGATCTTTACATTATGATTCATAACAGTAGCAAAATAACAGTTGAGAAGTAGCAATAAAAATAATTTTATGGTTGGGGGTCCCCACAACATGAGGAACTGTATGCATTAGAAGGGTTGAGAACCACTGATCTAGCTCATTCCACTAACTGCTGTATACTATTCTACTGCTAATCATATCACATTTCACTATGGTTTTATAAAACTACTTTTTAATCATTCTTTTAAAGCCAAAACACTTAAAAGTTGTTATGCTTTTCCCCCTTCTGAGTATTAAAGCAAAACATACATGTTTGCTCTATATGAAACTTAGAAGTTCAGAGACATAGAAGGAAAAGTAAAAATCACCTTTATGCCCATATTAACCACAACCAGAGTCAGTATTTGATTTATTATTTTTGATGTTTTCTACTAAAGTTATATCTATGATAGTAAGATTTAAAAGTATTGGTGCAAAATCACATATGCCTTTATTAAACAAACATAAAAATTCAAATGTGAAATTATTGTTTCCGGATATATTTTCTATTTAGGCATATACACTTCAGCAGATGATGTTTCCATCTTTCTACCCCTTCTCTGCATGGAACCCTGGTTACATAGTTGTTATGCATTGGGCTTTGGTTCCCAAAGTCAGCAGTTCAAAACCACCAGTCACTCCTCGAGAGAAAGACGAAAGATGGGGTTTTCCACTCCTGTATACAACCACAGTCTCAGAACCCCCTTGGGGCAGTTCTATCCTGTCCTATAGGGCCACTGTGAGTTGCCATTGACTCCATGGCAATGAGATAAGAACCTTTCCTGAAGAACTCTGTGCTGTTTGATTTATATCACATTGTGGTAGTTACATAATCTGGTGTCAGTTTGGAATTTAAGAGGATTAAGAGCGAAAGGGTGGATTCTACTCTGTCAATCGGTTCATGGCCAACGAGGCTTCTGTGCGGCCATGGCCTTCCTCTGAAGATTCTGGGAATTCCACTATTTCTTCCTTGGAGTCGGGAGACACTTCTCTCTTGGCTGGCTCCCTGGGAGACATTGCAGCTGACAAGACACATGGAACTATCCTAGTGCCCTGAGCTGGATAAGTCACAAGTCACATAGAGACCCCTGCCAGAGCTAAGGTGCTTACAACGCTACTGGATCCAAAGACACTCTACCCACTGGCCTGTGGTCATCCTGCATTCAGTGTCATTGCATGTCTTTCCTGAGTCTGAAGAGAACTTTACAGATTGGAATTGGACATATGGGCTAATATCGGACTTATGGGCTTGGACTGGACTGGGCTGGAATGTTTCTTCAATATTCAGCTGCTCTTGTATATAAACCTCTTTATTATTCACATATGAGTTTCTATGGATTTGTTTCTCTAGTCTACCCAGACTAACACATACATCGAGGTGTCAGTTTGCTACCTTGATGAACATAAATCATGCTCCCTTAAAATGTTCTTTGAGTTTTGGATACAAAAAAAAAAACCAGAAAAGAAATCTGCAGGGACAAGATCATGATTAGATGAAAACGAAAAATTTAAGCCTGGATAGTTGGATGGATGGATGGATGGTTGGATGGATGGAGGGAGGTGATGGATAGAGTAATATTTCCCAATGAAATTCTTGTAGCACAGCCCTTGTTACGATCGCAGGTGCTCTGTCATCATGGAGACAAATTCCTTGCTGTAATTTTCCTGGCCTTTTCCTCACAGTGCTGTTTTCCATTTTCTCAAAAATATTAATAATAAGCCCCCACAATTGTCTTTTGTCCTTCAAGAAAATCTATCAAGATTGTTGTTGTTAGGTGTCATCAAGTCAGGTCCAACCCATAGTGACAAAAGAACAAAACAGTGCCAGGTCCTGTACCATCCTTACAATAGTTCCCATGTGTGAGCCCAGTGTTGCAGCCACGATGTGACTCCATCTCCCTGAAGGCTTTCCTCTTTCACGCTGCCCCTCAATTGTACCAACCAGGCTGTTCTTCTCCAGGGACGGGTCTCTCCTGACAACATGTCCAAAGCATGTAAGACAAACTCTTGCCATCCTTGCCTTTAAGAAACGGATATCCCTTGCAGGGGGGTAGTGGGAAGGATATGAGTCACTCAGGGTGCAGTATAACATCGATGAAACACACAACTTTCCTCTAGTTCTTAAACGCTTCCTCGCCTTCCACTATCATGATCCCAATTCTATCTTACAAACCTGGTTAGACAAGAGGATGTACTGTGGTACAGATAGGAACTGGACACACAAGGAGTCCAGGACAGATGAACCCCTCAGGACCAATGGTGAGAGTGGTGATACCAGGAGGGAGGAGGGAAGGGGGGTTAGAAAGGGGGAACCAATTACAAGGATCTACATATAACCTCCTCCCTGGGGGATGGACAATAGAAAAGTGGGTGAAGGGAGATGTCGGGCAGTGCAAAATATGATAATATAATAATTTATAAATTATCAAAGGTTCATGAGGGTGGGGGGAATGGGGAGGGAGGGGAAAAAAAGAAAAATGAGGAGCTGATTCCAGGAGCTCAAGCGGAAAGTGAGTGTTCTGAGAATGATGAGGGCAACGAATGTATAAGTGTGTTTTACACAATTGATGTATGTATGGGTTGTGATAAGAGTTGTATGAGCCCCAATAAAATGATTGCAAAAAAAACCAAAGAAGCATTCTGACTGTACTTCGTCTAAGACAGGTTGGTTGGTCCTTCTGGCAGTTCATGGTGTTTTCAGTATTCTCTCCGGCATCACAATTCAAATGTATTGGCTCTTCTCCTGTTTTATTTTACTTTATTCAATGTCCAACTTTCACAGGCATATGAGGCAACTGAAAATGCCATGGCTTGGGTCAGGCGCACCTTAGTCCTTAAAGTAACATTCTTGCTTTTCAATACTCAAAAGAGGTCTCGTGCAGCAAATTTACATAATGCGACTTGTCTTTTGATCTCTCGACTGCTGCTTCTAAGAGCACATCCATTGTAGATCCAAGCAAGACGACATCCTTGGTAAATTTAACCTTTTCTTTGTTTATTCTTTGTTTGGTCTAGTTGTGAGGATTTGGGTCTTTATATTGAGTTGTAATCCTTACTGAAAACTGGAATTCTTGATCATCAGCAAGCTTTTTAAGTCCTTTTCACTTTTAGCAAGCAAAGTTGTATCTTCACATCGAAGTTTGTTAATAAGCCTTCCTCCAATCCTGATGTCACACTCATCTTCATATCATCTGACTTCCATGATGATTTGCTCAGCCCACATATTGAATAAATATGGTGAGAGGATAGAACCCTGACACACATCTTTCCTGATTTTGATCCGTGCAGTATTTCCTTGTTCTGTTAGCATAGCTGTCTCTTGATCCATGTACACGTTCTGTAGGAGCACAATTAAGTGTTCTGGGATTCCCATTTTTTCTGAAGGTTATCCATAATTAGTTATGATCCATATAGTCGATGCCTTTACATGGTCATTAGAACACAAATAAACATCTTTCAGGTAGTCTCAGCTTTCACCCAATGATATCCCTGGTTCTACACCCCCCTTTTGGATCTGGCCTGAACCTCTGGCAGCTCCCTGTTCAAGTATTGCAACAACTGTAGTTGGATGATCTTCAGCAAAATTTTACTTGCATGTGATATCAATGATATTGTTCTATAATTTGAGCATTCTGTTGAATCAGCTTTTGTGTTAGTCCAGTGTCCAGGTTGACTAGAGAAACAAATCCAGAGATACTCATATGTGTATAAGAGAAAGCTTTATATCAAAGAGTAATTGTGTATTAAGAAAACATTCCAGTTCAGTACAGATCAAGCCTGTAAGTCCGATAATAGCCCATATGTCTGATACCCATCTATAAATTCCTCTTCAGACTCACACAACACATGCAATTTTGCTGAATGCAGGAAGATCACAGGCTGGTGGATGGAAAATCTTGTGGATCCAGTGGGAGTGGAAGCATCTCCAAAGCTCTGTCTGCCATGAATGTAACTCCATGTGGCTTGTCAACTGGAAATGTCAAGCAGAGAGTGTGTGTTCCACCTCCAGGGAGGAAGACCAGAGTTCCCAGAACTCTAAGGAGAAGCCATAGCCCACATTGGCTATGATCCGATTGACAAACTAGACTCCACCCCTTCACTCAAATTGACAGATTATGTAAGTGACATAACTTTCTTTGGAATGGCTACCAGTATGGATCTTCCAGTCAGTTGGTTAAGTAGATATCTTCCAAATTTTCTGACATAGATGAGTGAGTGTTTCATTAGCTTGTTGAAACATTTTGATTGTTATTCTACCAATCCCTGATAGACACATTTCGATTGGTCTTCTTTCAACTTCAGCTTCTTCCTTTAGCACCATTGGTTCTTGCTAATATGCTACCTCTTGACATGGTGGAATGTTGACCAGCTCTTGTTGGCACAGTGACTCTGAATACTCTTTCCATCTTCTTCTGATGCTTCCTGCATCATTCCATTTTTATACACAGGATCTTTCAATATTGCAACTCAAGGACTGAACTGTTTCTTGATTTCTAAATTACCATTCTGAAATAAACAAAGAACAAATGAACAACTCTGTAACATCCTGAGTTGGCTCAGCAGATCCCCTAAGAAGCCATTTTTTCCCCTTAAATCTTTGTTTTGATAGGAACCCTAACAAGACGAAGACAAGCATATAGTCTTGAGAAAACTTGCCTAAAGTCATCCATCGCTCACAGAGATGTGTTTGAACATGTTTTGTTTGAAATAAACGCATTCCTGGATGAACCAGAACCCTACTGACAATACTTCTGGACTTACATTTATATTTGCATAAATATAAATTTCTTTATTTTGTATCTTTTCCCATGCTAATAAATTGCACCTCAGCTGACCATTGTTCTTTGCCTGGTGGAGTGACTCAGATCTTCATTGCTGAAGGGTCTTGTCAGGATTGGGTTGCTGTAATTTACCATTTACTTTAATCTCAGGGCATGGTAGCACTAAGAATCTGTCTGTGGGATCTCCTGGATTCCAGACATATTCTTCTTTACCTCCATTGTGTAGCACCAGTTCAATTTCGCCTTGATAATCAGGACCAATCACACAACTCAGTACAGCGACACCCTTCCTGACCTGTTGATCCAAAAACAAGAGGAGCCCAAAGTGGTCAGGGGGCATTCTCAGCAGCCAGTTCAATGGAATCAGTGCTGTGTTTCAGGTGGGAGAGTTCCTTCTTTGGGACCAGGACCTCCAGGCCTGAGGAACACAGGGTTGCTGGGACAGGAAGCAAAAATGCTGCAAGTGGATCACGAGGAGTAACAGTGAGGACTTCCTCCCTTGGATCCTATAACCATGAGTCCTGGCTATTGGAGACACAGCACCAGATATTGGCTGCTGGTTTAGAGCATACACAGCTTCCTGGAGAACATTGTCCCAGCCCCGCAAGGTGTTGGCACCTACCTGGCACTGTAATTGTGTCTTTAAGAGGCCATTTCATTGTTCTATCAAGCCAGGTGCTTCAGGATGATGAGGAACATGATACGACCAGTGGATTCCACGGGAATGGGCCCATTGCCGCACTGTATTTGCTGTGAAGTGAGTTCCTTGATCTGAAGCAATGCTATGTGGGATGCCATGCCGCTGGATGAGGCATTCTGGAAGTTCATGAATGGTAGTTTTAGTAGAAGCATTGCATTCAGGGAAGGCAAATCCATATCCAGAGCAGGTGTCTATTCCAGTTAGAACAAAACGCTGCCCCCTCCAAGACTGAAGCAGTCCTATGTAATCAACCTGCCACGAGGTTGCTGGTTGATCTCCCTGAGGTATGGTCCCATATCTTGGACTCAATGTTGGCTTCCGTTGTTGGCAAATGGGCACTCAGCAGTGGTAGTGGCCAAGTCAGCCGTGGTGAGTGGAAGTTCATGTTGCTGCGCCCATGCATAACCTTCATCCCTGCCACCATGTCCACTTTGTTCATGTGCCCATTGGGCAATGACAAGAGTGGCAGAGGAAAGAGGAGACTAGTCTTCACAAGGCATGCCATCTTATCCACTTCAGATGTAACCCTTTGGTGAGCATTCACATGAGACACAATTGTCTTCACTTTCAAAGAGGCCCGTTCAGAGGGATCTATCCACATACCTCTTCCTCACACCTCCTTGTCACCAAATTTCCAATCATGTTTCTTCCAATTCCCTGATCATCCAGCCTAGTCATCAGTCATAGCCTATTAATCAGAATGCAAGTTCACATTTGGCCATTTCTCCCTCTAGTCAAACTGAATGGCCAGGTGAACTGTTTGAAGCTCTGCTCATTGGGAGGATTTCCCTTCACCACTGTCCTTTAGGGAGATTCCTGACAGAGTGTAATGCTGCTGCTGTCCACTTATGAGTGGCACCCCCTTATCATGCAGAGCCATCAGTAAACCAAGCATGACTTTTCTGTTCCTCAATCAACTTATCATAAGGAACTCTCGAGGTCAAAGGTGCAGACTGGGAGAAGGAAGGTACCGAGACAGGAATGGATTATGGGCATTTGGGCCTCATCTTCATGCAGCTTACTTGTACCTTCAATTCCTGCCCCATCCTGATCTTGCATAGACCACGTCCATTTAATAATGGAGTGTTGCTGCGCACATCCAAATTTATGGTTCTGTGGGTCAGACAATACCCAGTTCACGATGGGCAGTTCAGGCCTCATGGTGACTTGGTGGCACATGGTGAGATGTTCAGTCTCCACTAAGGCCCAGTAACAGTCCAACAGCTGTTTTTCAAAGGGGGAGTAGTTGTCTGCAGAGGATGGCAGGACTTTACTCCCAAATCCCAAGGAGCTATGCTGTGATTCGCTAATATAAAGACTACACTGCATTGCAATCTATGACTGACAACTCCATTGGGTCAGCTGGGTCAGATGGTCCCAGTGGCAAAGCATCTTGCATGGCAGCCTGAACCTGTTGCAGAGCCTTTTCTTGTTCTGGGCTCCACTCAAAATCGGAGGACTGTCATGTCACGTGCTAAATAAGTTGAAGTAGAAAACCGAAATGAGAGATATGTTGCCTCCAAAATCTGAAGAGGCCCACTAAGCGTTGTGCCTCCTTTTCAGTTGTTGGGGGTCCAAATGCAATAGCTTATCCTTCACTTTAGTTGGAATGTCTCGATATGCCCACACTATTGGACCCCTAGAAATTTTATTGAGGTGGAGGGTGCCTGAATCTTTGTTGGGTTAATTTCCCAACCTCTTGCATGCGGATGTTGTACCAATGAATCTAGAGTCTTTGATACATCCTCCCTAGTGGATCCAATCAGCATAATGCTATCAATATAAAGGACTAGTGTGACATTTTGTGAAAGAGACAGGCGATCAAGGTCCCCTTGGATTAAATTATAGTACAGGGCAGAGAGTTGATGCACCCGTGGGGGGGGAGTTGTTGCCCCTGTCAGATGAAGGCAAACTGCTTCTGGTGGTCCTTTGAGACTGGTTTTGAGGAGAAGGCATTGGTCAGATCAATAGCTGCATTCCAAGTATCAGGAGAAGTATTAATTTGCTCAAGTAATGAAATCACATCTGGAATGGCAGCTACAATTGGAGTCACCACCTGATTAAATTTACGACTGAGTTAGTCTGGGTAAACTGGAGAAACAAGTCCAGAGACAGAACTTTATATCAAAGTGTGTAAGATGGAACTTTATATCAAAGAGCAATTGCACATTAAGAAACATCCCAAAGAGTAATTGTACATTAAGAAAACATCCCAGCCTAGTCCAGATCAAGTCCTTCAGTCCAGTATTAGCCCATAAGTCCTATACCAGTCTATAAATTCCTCTTCAGATTTACGCAACACATGCAATAATGCAGAATGCAGGAAGGTCACAGGCCAGTGGGTGGAAAATCTTGTGCATCCAGTGGTAGTGGAAGCATCTTACTGTTGGTGTGGGTCTCCATGTGGCTCCTCCAGCTCCAGGGCTCCTCTACCAGGGGTCTCCACGTGGCTTGTCAGCAGGAAGACAGGCATAGACAGTTTCCTGCTTCCAGGGAGGAATACAGGACTTCCCAGAATCCTCAGGAGAAGGCCATACCCACACGGAGGCCTCATTGGCTATGACCTGACCGACTAGACTTTACCCCTTCACAAGTTGACAGGAGATTATGTAACTGCCACAGCAATAATCCACTGTCATTGTCGAAAATCCATATGCATTTTTTACAGGCCAAATAGGTGTGTTAAACAGGCATGTGGTACGAATCACGACCTTGCATCCTTCAAGTCTTCGATGGTGGCACTGAGCTCTGCAATCCCTCCAGGAATGCAGTGTTGCTTTGGATTTACTATTTTTCCTAGCCAATGGCAGTTCTAATGGTGTCCACTTGACTCTTTCTGCCATAATAGCTCTTACTTCAAATTTCAGGGATCTAATATGGGGTTCTGCCAGTTACTAATATGTCTATTCCAACAATGCTTTCTGGAACTGGGGAAATAGCGACAGGATGGTATGCGGGTCTAATGGACCCACAGTGAGGTGTACCTGAGCTAAAACTCCAGTGATAACTTGACTTCCATATGTCCCCACTCTGACTGAGGCCTTTGAAACAGAGAGCAAGAGAGAGGGGCCGGACCTTGCAGAGCCATTTATCTCTTTGCTCTCAAATCAAACTGCGACCTGATTAATCCATGTTCCTATTGGACAAGATTGGCACAATAAACCTAACGATCACACACACCTCTCAACTTCAAAAACCAGCCTCTGCACCTTGTCAGCCTAGTACCTAATCCCAGGCTCTTAATCTTAATACCCAAACACAAATTTGGGGGCATTTGCTTGCCCCCCTGGCAGTGCTGTGGGATAATTTTTGGAGTGTTAACTGCAAGCCCAGTGGCTCAAATTCACCAGCAACTCCACGGGGAAAAGATGAGGTTGTGATGCACTCCTAAAGATGTCTGGCCAGGAAAACCCTCTATAGGGTGGCCAAGAGTCAAAAGTGACTCAATGGCAGGGCTCGGTTGCTATGCATCAGATACTACTTTAGAACAGTGGTCTGGAAATTACTGCCTGTGGTCCCAACGTGGATATGTCCTGTAAGCTAAAAATGGTTTATAGGTTTTTTTTTGAAGTATAATCGTTTTTTATTGTTGTTTTATTCACACACAAATGGATTTTTTGTGTTTATAGATTTTTAAGGGACTGCATTTTTTTGGTTTGTTTAATCATTTTATTTGGGGCTCGTACAACTCTTATGACATCCATCCATTGTATCAAACACATTTGAACATTCGTTACCATCATCATTTTCAAAACATTTTTCTACTTGAGTCCTTGATATCAGCTCATTTTCCCCATCCTTCCCAAACCCTTAGTAATTTATAAATTATTATTTTGTCATGTTTTACATCGACCGATGTCTCCCTTCACCTACTTTTCTGTTGTCCGTCTCCCAGAGAGTGGGTTATATGTAGATCATTGTGATCAATTCCCTCTTTCTCTCCCCACCTTTCCCTTACCCTCCTGGTATCCCTACTCTCATTATTGGTCCTCAGGGGTTTATCTGTCCTGGATTACCTGTGTTTCCAGCTCTTATCTGTACCAGTGTACATCCTCTGGTCTAGCCGGATTTGTAAGGTAGAATTGGGATCATGATAGTGGGGGGAGGATGCATTAAAGAACTAGAGGAAAGTTGTGTATGTTTCATTGGTGTGATACTGCACCATGACTGGCTCACCTCCTCCCTGCGACCCTTCTGTAAGAGGATGTCCAGTTGCCTACAGATGAGCTTTGGGTCTCTACTCTGCACTCCCCCTCATTCACAATGATATGTTTTGTTCTTTGATGCCTGATACCTAATCCTACTGACACGTCATGATCACACAGGCTAGTGTGCTTCTTCCATGTGGGCTTTGTTGATTCTCAGCTAGATGGCCGCTTATTTATCTTCAAGCCTTTAAGACCCCAGATGCTTTTTTTGATAGCTGCACACCATTAGCTATCTTCACATTTGCTTATGTACCCACTTTGTCTTCAGCAATTGTGTTGGGAAGGTGAGCATCATGGAATGCCAGTTCAATAGAACAGTATTCTTATGTTGAGGGAGGGATTGAGTAGAGGCTCAATGTCCATCTGCTACCTTAATACTAAATTATATATCTATGTACATAGATCTATTTCCCCATCATCATACATAAATATATTTACATATGTACATGCCTGTATTTAGACCTCTATAAATAATAAGGGATGGTTTTAAAGAACATCAAATAAATAAGAAACACACCAAGAGGAATATGCAAGAGAGACAGGTGACATGCAAAGTCTAAAATACCAATTGCCTGGCTTTTCACAGAAAATGTCAGCCAATCCCTGTTCTGGGACATCAGTGAGTTAAAGACAAAGATCCCTGTCCGTATGGAGCTTGTATTTTAGTGATATGAACCCATGCGTGGAACATCGGGAGAGGGGAGCTCTAATGAGGGTGATCCAGTAAGATTTCGGGAGGCACTGACTCTGGACAACTGAAAGACTGGCAGCTAGTGGGACTCCCTCTTGCTAGTGAGTTGCTGCCATTGTAGGCTGCGCTTTGCTCTCTTCCTGCGGGCAAGGGCCTGCCTGTGCCTTTCGATGGAAGCTCCAATCAAGGCAGTCAAGCCACGGACTGAATGGTTCAGTGAGCTTACAGTGAGAAACCGTGGAACGCTATAACATTGTTATTGAACAGTACTGTGCTTCCTGATAAAATGCAGAGAACATGCTGAAGCAGCGTTTATGCAATAGATGCCCAGGCTTGAACAAGTTGTTAATCTAGTTGCTGTTAATTTAACAGTCCCGGAGAAGAAAAGTGAGAAAGGAATGAGCAAGTGACAATTTTATTATTAGCGATAGTAATAATAGCAGTTGGTGAATACATTAATACCATGATATTTCATCTGCAAAATTTTAAAGACAGGCTATCAGTCTAAGCTCCATGGACTAGAGAGTAATACAAACAGCGTTCTTGGCATATCTGGAGTTTCCCCAAGTGCGTGCTGGCCGTCTGTGTAAGTTCCCTGGCCACAGGAGAGGACCAGACCCAGGCAGGTGCCACCGTGCTTACTTATCCAAGAGCATTTTCTGCGATCAAAGGTGCATGTGGTGCTGAGAGAACAGAAGAGTGTGAGGAGCGTGAGGTCTGCCAAGGGGAAGCTCACACTCTAGCTGGGCCTGCAGAAGCCCGTGTGTGCTCAGGTGAGGCTCGCTCCGAGGGACAGCTACTCCAGGTGAGGTGAGGACATCCCCAGTGGACCATTAGATTGAGTCACCATGTCAAATATGCCAGAACACCCCTTCTCCTTTTGTTAAGTAAAATGAAATTCATTTCTAGTTTCCGCTCTCTGAAATGGTGAACAATTCCACCTTGGCTGCTTTTGGGCCTCCCTTACCTGTGAGGATGAAGTTAGAATTCGAGGCCTTTGAGGCTGGAGATAATAGCACGGTTGGAAAGACATCCTGGTTAGCACTAGCATCTGATTGCTGCCAATGTCCTTTCAGAGCGAAGTGTGGCAGGAAACCTAGCATTGAGGATGAAAGCTGGGGATGCTGGTGGCCTGGATCTCACCTAGCCAGGATTCCGTGCAGTTGCATCCTTCATGCCTGTGTCTTCTTATGGAATCAGGGCCTGGTAACTGCTACAAGCAAAACCTGAAGGATGTCCTAGACTCCTGAAACCTCTCTGACATGCTGAGAAAGTTGGGTTGCTGTGACCTCAGGAAGCTAACGCAGAGGTCATTCACTTTAGGGTGCATCGGAATCACCTGGCAGGATGGTCCACAGACTGGCTGCCTCCAGAGTTTGACTTGGTAGGGCTGCAGTGGGCATCTGCATTCCTGACACTTTCCCAGGAACTGTTGATGTTGATCCTGGGATCACACGTTGAAAAGCCCTGCTGCTCATGTGAAGATATTCAGAAGAACGTTACCTGGCCAACCGCCGGGAAGAGGTCCGTGTGTGTGTCTATTTCAAAGAAAGGTGATTCCAAAAAATGTTGACATTATCAAACAATATCATTAGGATCACAAGCAAGTACATTTATGCTGAAGATAATTCAAAAATGGTTGCAGCAGTATGTTGACAGGGAGCTGCAGAGATTCTTGTACATAGAACAAGCAGTGGTTGGAACAAAATGAGGAAAGACTATAGTTCAAAGTCAGGAAAGGTTTCGATTATGTATGCTATCCTTTCCCCACACTTATTCGGTATGTATGCTGAGCAGGTGATCTGAGGAGTTGGTCTCTGTGAAGAAGAGTAACAACGTGCAATATGTACATGACATAACCTGGCTTGCTGAACGTAAGGAAGACTTGAAGCACTTACCGATGAAGATCAAAGATTGCGGCCTTCAGGATGGATTGCAATTCAATGAAAAGAAAACAAAATCCTCACAACTGGATCAATATGCCTCATGATAAATGGAGCAAAGATAGAAGTTTCAAGGATTTAATTTTGGTTGGATGTAAGACCAGCATGTCAAATTAATAGCCATGTTGCACTGGACAGATCTGCTGTGCAAGGGCCTCTTCCAAGTGTCGAAGAACCAAAAGGTCACGCGGAGGACTCAGGTGGGCCTCACGCAAGTCAACGGTGTTTCCAGCTGTCCACCATACAGTGAAAGCTGGACACCGGAGACGGAGAGCAGGAGGCTTGATGCATTTGGACTGGGGTGTTGGTGGAGAACACTGATTGCAAGGGGAACCGACAAAGCTGCTTTGGAAGCAGTTCAGCCAGAATTCTCCTTAGAAGTGAGGATGGGGAGACTTTGTTTCATGTACTTTGGACAGATTATGAGGAGTGACCAGTCCCTGGAAACAGGACCTCATGCCTGCAAAGTAGAAGGCCAGCAACAAAGAGGAAGATCTTCGATGAGATGGCTTGACCCAGCGGCTGCAACAGTGGTGGATGGTGCAGGACCAGGCCGAGCTTCTGCGACACAGTGTCTCTACCAGTAGAAACCACTTTGATAGCACCTAACAACAGGAAGCGCTAACAGAACACCCAAGTGTCAAATGTAGACTCTAAGGCCAAAGTGCATAGATACATTTAAGGGACAAACTCACCTCATGTGCAGGGTAAGTACCTAGAAACCCCGCAGGACTAGTCATGGGTATCAAAAGTGTGGCCGCTTCAGGTGTAGGGCCAGGGACCTTAAGCCCACAAATAGGTATGAGCGAAGCAGAAATGAAGTATGCAATTTTGAGTAGTATCTGCTTTGACACTAACCACTAAAATAACACAGAAATGTTTGCCCCAAGGAAAACAGATTGAACTCAAGCTTCCAAAGAGCCCGGGGTGCACTGCAATTCCAACTGTGGCTCTTTGAGACACAGTCGTCGTAACCTCTACCAAATGACTGAAGAGAAAGCTACCGGTAGGATGTGCATCCTGCTGGGTATAAAGTGAGCCATCTCAGAAGCAGGAACATGGGATCTCACTACCAACAAGAAAGACGAGCAGGAGTGGAGGACATCCTTTGTCCTCCGAGGTCCTCGCACTGAACCTCTTTGGATGGTGGAGAGGAGTGATGGAGGAGTGGTAGCAGAGCCAAAAGTCAGAGCATGAAACAGACTGGCGGGCTTTCTGGCCCCCGGAGAGAGTAAAGCCAGCTGAGTACCTTTAGGCAGAATTGCTTCTGGAGTGGGGATCCTATTGCACATTTCTTGCAGTCCCACGGGAGCTTTGTCACATTTGTTGAATGGAGTTGGACAGAGGTGAAGAACTCACAAGGCTAAGAGATCATGGACCAGAGGGAGGCGTGCCTGCGGTCTGGGCTGAGAAGAGGTACTATAGACCAAAGAACTGAATTCTTAACATTTCTTCTCCCGAAATGCAACCTATTAACTTCTGTAAAGACCCCATGACTGGGAGTATTGTCCCTAATCCTGTGTGGCCACTTCAATGACGTGTCAGACTCAGCAGAGGATCATTAAGTGTCTTGAAGTCAGATAACACTTGGCAAAGCAAGAGGGTAGAGGCATGTCCAACCTGTACTGCACAGAAATCGGCCAAGGGCTGATGCTGATTCTCCTCCATACTCGTGAATGCAGAAGTCACATGTGGTCCCTACACCATTCTTACAGACATGTCACTCACATTCCATGCTAACTTGCAAGATTTACGCCCTTAGCTCTATGCTGATGCTCCCTGAGCATACAGATTTTTGACTATGTGACCAGAGCAGAATAAAGCCTTGGCTGGTGGGACGCTTTTGACAGTTGAATACAAGCCAGCCCAGTGCGAGCTCTGATGATGTGTTCTTTGTATGTGTATGGGGGTGGGTGTTTCTGTGTGTGGTCCTGTCGGGAAAGGCAGAGGGTCTGGCTATAAGACAGGGCCAACCAGGCAGCTGATGTACTGATTGATAGGGAGCGGTCCACGATGGGAGGGATCTTGGTAGCATCAGTACTGGTCTTTATGGAATCTATTTCCCCAAATACCTACTAGATGTGCAAGTGTTCTTTTTGTCAATAAGGCTCATGAATGAGCTGTCCTGTGTAGGAAACTCAGCCATCTCTGTATTCCATGCTTTGTGCAGGGTGACTTCCTTTCTTTTTCAAATCATTTTATTGGGAGCTCTTACAGATACCTTAACATTCCATAATTCAATCACATCAAGCAGTGTTGTACAATTTTTACCACAATCGGTTTCAAAACATTCCCTTTCTACTTGAACTCCTTGATATCTGCGCCCGTTTATCACCCACCCCCACTCATACCCACCAGGAACCCTTATTATTCTTTGACATATCTTACACACCCAGAGTATCCATTCGCGTACAATTCTGCTGTTCGACCCCATCAAGTGGGGTTACACAGTCATCAGTGCCATCAGGCCCCTATCTCCCCGCACCCCCCGTACCCGTTAATGTTTCTGAAGGGTTATTTATCTTGGCTTTCATGTATCTAACAATCTTAAGTATACAAATGAACCTATGCAAATCTGACAAGATTAATGAGTTAAAACTAATAAAAACCACAATAGTAAGGGGAGGAGATGTTCAAGAACTGGAGGACAGGTTTGTGGTTTATCAGTGCTATGTCATACCCTTCCGTGTGGCCCTTAGGGCTTCTTAGTATGTGCTTCCAAAGCAAAGAAAGAATACCCCCAGACTTGGTGCCACACCATCGATTCTGACTCACAGCAACCCCATAGGTCAGGGTAGAATTGCCCTTGCGGATTTCCAAGACTTTTAACTCCTTAAGGTTGCCTTTCTCCCTCCGAGGTGCTGGTGGTTTCAAAATGCTGACCTTGTGGTTAGTAGCCAATGCTTAAATAGCCATTAAGCCAGTAGGGCTCCTAAATGTGCCATAGTGTTGTTACATTAGTAAAAATACCAATTCCTTATTGGGAAGGCCCTGTATTTTGGGGGTGGTGGTGGTGGTGGTAATGATTAGAGGTAACATGTAGCACTAGTTTATTGCCTGTGGTATCAATTCAAGAAATGATCTTGCTATGATCACTGGGGAGGCAATTCTCTAGAGTGGTTTATGGTGTAGGCATAGGCATTCAAGAAGTATTGAGTTCAATATCAACCTAATGAGGCTCCCAGTCTCCTAGCTGCAATTCATAAAAGGTAGTTAATTTCTTTGAGTAATAACCATTCACTCTATCTCTAGGATTGATTTTTAGGGATGCATGTAATTTTCATTTTTCAGTTTTAAGATAAAATTGAGTGCAAACTATATAAATTATAAAGATTATCCCAGTGGTCATAGATATCCATAGCAAAATGTTTTCTCTTCTGTCCTTAAGAATTTGCAAATCAATCCAAAAGAGAAAGGAAGTGCTAACACCCTGTCACTGTCGTATGCTGAGGCATACCTGAGATAGGTAAAATGGGGGTGGTCCGTCTCCACTTAGCAGGTCCAGCTTTCTGGGGCTCCTCACTACAGGTGCCACTATTTGGGAATGGTGGCAGATCTGGTGGGAGGTGAGGGCATTCTACGATGCCAGTACTTTAATAAGGAACAATGATTCCCATTTCTAATTTGATTGGCTTATGTTCAGTGCCAGACTGTGCAATATTACCCACTTTTATGCACAACTGACCTGGGACCGCTTTGAATCATTGACCTAGAAATGACAGCTTCCACGATCCATTTACAGTCCCCCCAAGGCTGCCTGATTCGCCACTGTTTGGTCCCAGGTTTGAGCAAAGGAAAAGCTCCATTTCTCATCCCCTGCAGCCAAACTGCAAGAAAACTCTCCTGGTGAAGGGCTTCACATTACACCTTTTAAAAAATAGTATCTTTGCCTTTCATTTCGCAGACTTCTTTTGTGTCTCGTCTTTCTGGCCGGCTCATCTCCTTTTCTGGCACTTTCAGGAAGGACACTCAGACAGTCTGCCTGCTAGATGCTCCACCCACACTTCTACTTGATTTCAACGTGAATACAGCTTTGCTTTACGCAATAGATGTTTAGATCACAGAGTCCTTGAAACGAGTAATATTGAAAAATGTATTCGAAGAGAACTGTATTTAAGGAACTCTTGACAGAAATTCCTTACTAAAGTTAAAGCATTTTCAAGCATTTTAGATTTTTCAGAAGTGGCCTTGTGGCTCTGTAAATATGCAAGCAGCTGTAGTGTCACGTAGGCATGAAAGGACACTTAAACGCACACACACGCCGTGGTTCAAAAGCGTGTCTCAATGCACCTGTTTCCATACATTGGAAGTGCTCTTTCTTGCTTTGTTATGCGTGGTAGGTTCCTTTGTTCTACTTGCTTTCCCCTGAATGGAGCAACCCCCCTCGTATAATATACAGGAGAAGTCATGATGGATTTTTGCACCCATCACAAGGCTTGTCCAAGGTCTTCAGCGTAACGCTGAAAAAGAATCAGATGAATAAAATTGATGCCTTATAGTTTTGGGGCGTGGGAGGGGGAAATGAAGAAGATGAATGACAGTCTGTGGTTGGTATTTCTCCTCCATTATTTATAAGTCCTCCAGAACACAGAGTCTTCCTGTGAGAATGGTTCATAGTATACGTCTCAGCTTTTCTCTGAGGATATTCTGAAATTAATAAACGGAGCAGGTTGGCTTCCAAGAATAAACAAAAGGGTCTCGTGCATAATATGGGTTTCCTCCATCTATGAACACCATTGTAATAGCATGTTTACTCCCTTTACTCATAAACAGCGGCAGAGCTGCAGGGATTAAGCTGGCTGAAGTTCAGCAAACTGTCAGCACAGTCTAAGCCTGGGCTGTGGCTGAAGATCAAGAAGACATGTTCCCAAACAACAGTGAAGGTTATTTTATTGAGTCAGAACTTCCTTCACACGTTAGTTCCTATTTACACAGTTGTAAACACCCACGTCCCTCACGGAGGGACTAGACAGAGGCAACGGCCTAGGCTAACTTGAGACAGTGCGTGTTGAAGCTGTCCCCCTCCTTGGCAGCGACCGCCTCCAGCAGAGCCTGCTTCTTCTGCATGCTGCGGGAGGACTCCAGCTCGTACATGGTGGTCAGGTTGAAGAGCACGCTCTCGTGCAGGTAGTGCTTGGGGTCTTGCTGGACCATGGCTTCCAGCTGCCGGAGGGAATCCTTCAGCTTGCCCACATAAAGCAGACAAACGGCCGCATTGTTATTAGCCTAGGGAAAGGGAGCACGCGTGCAGAATTAGAACAAAGAGAGCACATACTGGAGACCTCCTGGGTTGCCTCCTGAATTGAGTCCTGGCTCCTAAGCACCAGGACGGCCATTTGTTGTGTGCGCACAAGGCTGGAGCTCAGGCAGGCCTGGAAACCCTCCCCAAACCACTGTGGGAGGCTTGTGGGTCTGCAGGTGCTGTTTTCAATCGGACTTCATGTACTTTTCTGAATCTACAGTAAAGGTTGAGGGACCCTGGGTGACTGTACGTTGTTTCTGCTCAGCAATCTTACCACTGCATTGGTTGGCTCAATTCGTAAAATTTCTGTGAAGCATTTGTGGGCTTCTGCAAAGTGATTCTGCCCGAGCTGAAGGAAAGCTCTGAAAGACAAGCAACACAAAGGCCGTTAACCAGGGAGTCCGGCTGCTGTTGGTACCAGTGAGAGTGACAGGGCGGCGGCCCAGCAGACCCGCAGAGAGGGGGACGCTGGACATTGGCTCTGCTGAGTGTAATTAGCAGTAGTCTGGGTGCTAATGCTTTCCAGATGGAGGAAGTGACAGTTCAGCTGATTGAACCACATCATACATTCTGGCTGGCGAATGAGAGTAAGTCTCACTTCCATGAATTCAGAAATAGGAAGTTCACCTAAAATGATTTCCTGGTGTGTAAAACAGATTCCTTTATTTTCTGTTCCTCTGGGTATGATTTGGACTGAGCAAAGATTTCATCTAATAAACATGCTTACACAAAAGCTAACGACTGTTTGACATAAGAAACTGATCGCAGAACACCAAAACATATGAATTCAAAAGGCCTGGTCTGCTAGAGAGTGAACAACTATGCAAATTTATGTTGAAATTGGAGGCAATATAAGCAGCAATTTCAAAAAAAGAGGGGGGAAAGCCACTTAAAATCAGTTTTCAGGACTAAACGAATAACGCTGAAATGCACGAAAACATCAGAATACCTTGTAGACCTGCTTTATGCAGTCTCTGTTCTGAGATGCAGAATTAAGACACTTTCTAGAGAAGCGGTTCTCAACCTGTGGGTCGCGACCCCTTGGGGGGCGTGTCCAATGACCCTTTCACAGGGGTCGCCTAAGACCATGGAAAATAGTCTTAGGAACCCAGACACCGCTCCTCTAGCCGTCTCCAGAAGGGTCTGCCCACATGCAGATTGTGAAGACTTACCCATGCTACACCCTGCTTCAAGACAAAATTTCATTTATTTGTCATTAGAAATAGTTCACAATATATAATTACATATTGTTTTGTGATTAATCATGATGCTTTAATGATGTTCACTTTGTAACAATGAAGTACATTCTGCATTTCGGATCTTTACATGATGATTCATCACAGTAGCAAAAGGACAGTGATGAAGTAGCAAGGAAAATCATGTTATGGTTGGGGGTCACTACCACATGAGGAACTGTATGAAAGGGTCGCGGTCTTAGGAAGACTGAGAACCACTGCCCCAGAGGGCTTCACTTCTCAGGAATACAGTTCTAGTTCTCTTGGAAATTACAGGAAAAAATACATATATAATGGGAAAATACACACCTGTTCATTAGAACCACGATTTTACTCTGAAGTCCATCCAGTTTCTGTGCCACTTTTTCAACATCTTGAAAATACTTTTCTGCTGTTTTTATGTCTCCAATCTGCTTGGATGAAATGATTTCGATAACAAATCAGAAAAATCTATGCCCACATGTATGGTTCCTAACATACTAAATGTGAAGGTAGTTAGGCTAGGGAAACTGGTATCCATTTACTAACTCATCTCCTTAAACCCAGAGACATTTAAGTTACAGTAGAAATGTTATCATTCTATATTTCAGAAGTTGTTCATACACAAGCCTTATTAAAAAGTCTTACAGTTTAAAAGCTTAAATGTTTTTAAATAAGCACCGGCATAGCACTAAGTAAAATAAAAATGAACAAATGTGACTGAAAGACAACCCCCCCCTCAAAAAAAACCCCCCAAAAAACCAAAACAACCAACCTGGAAAGATTTTGTATACTAAGGAAGTCCTTGGTGGTGGAGTGGGTTAGCATTTGGCTGCTAACTACAAGGTCAGCAGTTTGATACCACCAGCTGCTTTGTGGGAGAAAGATGAGATTCGTTGCCCCTGCCCAGATTTACCACCTCAGAGACTCAAAGGGGAAGTTTTACCATGTCTTACAGGGTTGTTATGAGTCAGCATCAACTCAATGGGTGGTGAGTGATGGCAACCAGGAACGTGTATTGTTCTGGCAAGCGGAAGGAACAGCCCTGCTCTGCCCCAGAGAGGTGCTGTGAGACGGAGTCAACCTGACAGCAGTGGTTTTGGAAAGCAGTAACAACAGATATTTTCAAACTACCACAGTATTGTGCCATAGTGAGGCTGGTAAAAATAAAATCTCACAATTACCAGACATTTAAAGAACCCTTAATACTGTGTGGAGTGAGCAGCTGATCTGCAGAGCCCTGACTCCTAACGACTGGGCATTGACCTTATTTCAGTTTTAGTCAGGGCTTTAAGCCAGTATATTTCCTTAGGTCACACAGCTAGCAAGTAATATAGACCGGGACTTTAGAACCAGGTATGTCAATCCACAAACCCATGTGCTGACAAGCTACACCAAATGGTTGTAGATATTTGATAGAGATCTTTTTTTTTAGTGGAATGTAGTAGAAAAAATTTGAATATCCTTTTCCATCCACCAATCTTTCTGTGACTAGCAAATGCTTATTTATTCAAAATTATTAAAATGTAATTAGGACCTGAAATCCTACCAGATTCCCACATATTAGTGGCAGGCTAAAATTAAACAATGTAAGAAGGCAATCAAAAGTATTATAAAACATCTAGACAAACTTATTTAAAAAAACAACAACCAATATGTGGATAAACTAATCAAGAAAAATAAACAAATTAGAAACAAAAGAAATAATTATAAGAAAAAAGGGAGGAACTGACACCAAGGGCTCAAGTAGAAAGCAAATGCTTTGAGAATGATGAGGGAAATAAATGCACAAATATGCATGACACAATTTATGTATGTATGAATTGTGATGAGAGTTGTACAAGCCCCCAATACAATGATTAAAAAATAAGTAAAATAAATGTTCTAATTGTGAGTAAAAAAAATTATGATGGCAACATATGTACAAATATGCTTGACACAATGGATGTATGGATTGTTAAACGAGCTGTAAGATCCCCCAATAAAATGATTTTTTAAAAAAGCAAAAGAAAAAAAGGAAAGTAAAATTAAAAGAATTATTAGAGAGAACTGTGTTTTTAAACAACTCCATGCAAGTAAATGTTCACTGATAATTCTAAGTGAACATTTACTTGCATGGAGTTATTTAAAACAGCTCTCTCTCACAATCCAGGGAGATACACTTCTAACTATGTATATAGAGATACATAGCTCTCTCTCACAATCCAGGGAGACACACTTCTCTGCATTTCCATCCTATTGGCTTTGTCCTTTGGAGCAACAATTTCCAAGTGTACTTTCTGAGGTAGAAATGAAAAATGCTCAGCCTATATACAGATTCCTCCTTCCTTCATGAAAAAAGGATTTGGAGTTGCTTGCAGTCAGCGGGGCCGGGACACTAGGTCTGCTGGAGAGTTGGTGTGAGCTCTCTTCCCCTCCCGCATCAACTGGAAGCCACACGTCTCTGCTGGTCAAACTAGAAGAGGAAGGGGCCTGGGTCCCTGAACTGCCCTTTGAATGGGAGCTGCCCCACGGCACAGTTGCATGTAAAGAGATACAATTTTCTGTGTTAAGGACACAGAACCATTTGGACAGTTAATTACCTTAGCACTGTTGCTTTACCTTGAGGAATGTAATTTTCTTTAAAAACATTTTATTAGGGACTCATACAACTCTTATCACAATCCATATTTATACATACATCAACTGTATAAAGCACATCTGTACATTCTTTGCCCTAATCATTTTCTCTTTTCTTTTTTTACATTTTATTAGGGGCTCATACAACTCTTATCACAATCCATACATATACATACATCAATTGTATAAAGCACATGTGCACATTCCCTGCCCCAATCATTTTCAAAGCATTTGCTCTCCACTTAAGTCCTTTGCATCAGGTTCTCTTTTTTTTTTTCTCGAGGAATGTAATTTTCTTCTTTAAAAAAAACCAACTTTTAAATTGTGATTTGGGTGAAAGTTTATAGAGCAAATGGGTTTTCCAGTCAACAGTGATTCATTCACATCTTGTTTTGAGATATTAATTTTAATCCTCACAATGCAACAGCACTCTTTCCATATCTTACCCATGTCTTAAAAAAATCAATCTATTGGGGGCTCGTACAATTCTTATCACAAACCATACGTCCATCCATTGTGTCAAAGCACATCTGTACATTTGTTGCCATCATCGTTCTCAAACATTTGCTTTCTACTTGAGCCACTAATATCAGCTCATTTCCCCCCCTCCCTCATGAACCATCCATAATTCACAAATTATTATTTTGTCATTTCTTACACTGTCCGACATCTCCCTTCACCCACTTTTCTCAGAGAGGAGGTTATATGTAGATCCTTGCAATCGGTTCCCCCTTTCTACCTCACCTTCCCTCTACCCTCCAGGTATCGCCACTCTCACCACTGGCCCTGAAGGGATCATCTGTCCTGGATTCCCTTTGTTTCCAGTTCCTGTCTGTACCAATGTACATCCTCTGGTCTAGCAAGATTCGTAGGGTAGAATTGGGATCATGATAGTGGGGGCAGGAAGCATTTAAGAACTAGAGGAAAGTTGTATGTTTCATTGTTGCTATATCACACCCTGGCTGACTCGTCTCCTCCCTGCGACCCTTCAGTAAGGGGGTGTCCAGTTGCCTAAAGATGAACTTTGGGTCTTCACTCTGACCCACCCTCATTCACAATGGTATGATTTTTGTTCTTTGATACTTGATACCTGATCCCTTCGAAAGCCCGTGGTCACACAGGCTGGTGTGTTTCTTCCATGTGGGCTTTGATGTTTCTGAGCTAGATGGCTGCTTGCTTACCTGCAAGCCTTTACGACCCCAGATGCTATATCTTTTGATAGCCGGGCACCATCAGCTTTCTTCACATTTGCTTATGTACATGTCTTCAGTGATCATGTTGGGAAGGTGTGCATCATGGAATGCCAATTTAATAGAACAAAGTGTTCTTGCCAATGTCCATTTGCTACCTTAATACTAAACCTATAAATATATACATGTAGATCTATGTCCCCACCATCCTGTGTAAATATATTTACATATGTACATGCCTGTATTTGGACCTCTGTAAATACTCTTTGTCTCCTAGTTCTTTCCACTGTTTCCTTTTAGTTTTCTCTTGCCCCACTATCATGTTAAGTCTTCATTTGGGTTTTAGTAATTTCTTCGGTAACACTGCCCTTGCTTAATCCCTACCAGGCCTTTCACAGCCTCCTTGCCACTAATTTTGGATCACTTGTTGCTTCCTTGTCCCTGGGTTGGTCCACACCACCTCCTTACCCCCACCACCCCCTCCTCCCATGTCCCCCAGAACCATCGGTCCCGTTGTTTTTTCCTCCAGACTGTTCATCCAGCCTTTCTTATCTAGATAGAGCTGCAGAGATAATAATATGCACCAAAAAACAAGGCATGGCAAGACAAAGTGACAAAAGAGAACACAACGATGACAACAAAAAGAAAGCCAATAACCCATAAAAGAAAAAATTAATTAAAAAAGAAAAAAAAGGAAAAACCTGTAACTAGATCAAAGTCTGATTTTTGACCTCTAGGCGTGTCCTCCAGTCAAGTGCGATGGGGTGCCACGCTCCGGGCCCAGAGACTATCCTTTGACTTCCTCAGGAGCTCCGTGCTCTGCTCACCACGTTGCTCTACTAAACACCTTTAGTGTTTTGCTTCGGTGTTGCAGGGTCAGTCCAGGCCAATCCTGAAACCGAATCTCCAGTGCTGCCCCCTGTAGGGCCATGGGTGTTGCGTCACATAGTGGGATTAGTCATATGATCCACTGTGTGCACTGGCTGTTTGGAGCGGGGATATTGTCTTCCAGACGTGGTGAGCCAGGATGTGCTCGACTCTCTTCCTCCCCATTGATTTGCTCCCGTGTGCTCTGATGAGACATGTCCCTCTCCCCTAGCTGCAGCTTCAGTGCCGTCCTCTAAAGTAAATTCTCCTGGGGGGTGGGGTGTCAGTTGTCCACGTAACTGGTATGGGGGCCGAGCCCTCAGGCCCCTCCACTGACTCCTCCAGTACATTTTCAATGCAGTTTTTGTGGTACAATTAGGTGCCTCGGTGGATATTCGGTTGGCTTATACTCAAGTATACATGGCGTTTAACCATCAAATGCCATCTGGCTTCTGTCAACAGAATTCCACTAAAATTATTGGAGTCAAGGTCCCTTTGGTTCTCAGCAAAGTCCTGCTCAATTATAAAATTAAACAATACTGAACAGTTTCCTGCTTTTGTCCTTACACCCTTAGATGCCAGATTTTAGACTATACTTCCTGATACCGTTAAGGCTTTCTTCTGTTTGATCACTGTTTGGCTCTTACTCTTCAGCAATTGTCCTGGAGCACCAAAGATCCCTGATCTGGAAGAGGTGGGGATGCCCCTGGCCCACATACACAGCCATAATCTTCTTTCTCATAGCTGCATTGGTTTCATGTAAAAGTCATGCATGCCTGCAATTGGGTACTGACCTCTCTATCACAAAAGGCTACTTCCTGGATACAAACACGGACTCCTAGGCCCCACACAGCATGTCTTATTCTGACTATGGTCTGCTTAGGTTTCCAAGAGAGAAAACCGCACAGTGTAAAAAACATCTTGAGGAGGCTAAATCTAAGTCAGAGTGAAATAACTTTGAAGAGTATGAGTAAATGCTTCTCATATGTTTACAGTTCATATGTTTACAGGACTGCTGCTGATCTTTAATTTAGAGTATATGAGAAACTCTCTTGGAATACAAATGTCCCAAGTCTCTTTTATAACAGATTTCCTTTCAGAAGTAGAAATTCCTATTCTATCAGGACTGTCTTTCCTCCTCACTTGCGCCCTCCTCCTCCCCACCATACCCCTCTGCCACGTCTCCTTTCTGCATGGATTGTACCGTTGCTCTAAAGCAGGTTCCGAGTGATGAAGAGATATCTAAAAATGCAGACATGATCAGAAATAGGCCTTCAGTGTCTAAATAAAGGAATGTTTCCTGGCTCCTGGGTACACTGTAGATGGCAGGGCATATGGATATATAAAATCATACCCATGGGACTAGGCAAAGGTGAAAACGGGATTCATTTTTCAATATCTAGGTAGTAGACCTAAAGTACAATTCTTTAATGTATTGTGTTTTTCAAGTCAGAATTTTCTACGTGGAATGTGAATAGCATACACATTGAATAGGTGACCTTTCACCAGAGTTATGCTGTGAACGTCATGTAAAGAATTAAGATAACGCTTCAAAAGTCAAATGCATTTTGAATGTTAAAATTGGAAGTTGGTTGTTGGGTGATCAAATACGGAGTGAGGCATCTGTAGTGACCCTTCAGTGATACCTGCTGATGTCTCTTTCTCTTTTTCCTTTCAAACCGTTTTATTGGCACATAATCCACATATCATACCATTCTATAGTTCAGTAATATCAAGAGGCGCTGTACAATCGTTCCAATGTCTCTTCCCTCTCCATCTAAGCAATTCTGGGTGTGATAACGAGGCTCCTACTTTTGGGTCACATGGTATTTTACAAGTATCTCAGAAACGGAATCCAATCGGAAACTCACGGAGAAGGTGCAGTAAAAACAGTATAAACCCAACAGTATATTATTTTCTAGAAACTTAATGTCCATAGTCTATCTTCATTTAGATGAAAACATACCTAACATTATCATGATTCTTTTAGATCATATTTTTTTCCCGAGGCTTCTGCCTATTTTATTTTAGTGACATCATTTTCATATTTTTATACCTTAGAATTAAAGTGAAGTGTGTCCCTTTCATGTTTCAGGGCGGTTTAATGAGAATGTTTGAACTAGAATGGGAAGGCTGGCATTACTAAAGAAAGGAGACTGTCTTTTCCACATTGTCCTCTACACATTCTCAGAGGGAAGGGGCGGAAAGGGACACAACCTGTCCAGCTCAGTCATTTGATAAATAAACACTGTAACATGCTTTAGTTCTTAGGAGCCACAGCCTCTACTCTGAGACTAGAACGAGAGGACACCCAGCTCCCACTACGGGCCATGCTGGCCATGACCGCAACAGCAGGTCTTGGCTAGAGCGGACTGAGAGACAAAAAAGAACACCACCAAAGCCTTTCCCTTGCTCCTCTGCACAAGCCACCTGGCTTACAGGTTAGAAAGAGACGCGAGGGAGCCCACGCCTGCTGCCCCAAGAAAACCTTCTCAGACTGAAGGACCTCTCAGAGGCCATTCCTAGCCAAGGAAGAGAGTGACCACGACGAGGCATGTGCTCGGAACAGGAACTCCATGAGACACAGTGACAACACAGCCATGTCTGCCCCACACTCAAGGTGAAAGGCGAAGAAGGGCCTGCGAGCAGCGGGCCCTGAGAGGAGCCAGGAGGAGCGCGGGCGCACTGCAGCCAGGGCCACAGGGCAGTGTCCACGCGAAACACTGGCTGCTACAGAGTCTTCAGCCAAAGCACAAGCACAGGCTACACAAATATTTTCGTCTTGATTTGTTCCAGAACTTTGCTTTGAAATCTGATTTAATGATGTCTGGTCTGGTCACTTTTTGGAGGGGTTAGTGCAGTAGCCCGAAAACTGAGGAGCCAAGATGCAGACCTGGAAAGAAACAGCAGGGCTAAAACAAAGTATGGTGGCCAATTAATTATACATTCAAATCAACCCTGATGCAAATATTTAGTCAAAGTGACAGCTTTGCTTTTTAACATTTTAAAGAGGTCCTTTGCAGCAGATCTGCCCCATGAAATATATTGTTTGACTTCTTGACTGCTGCTTCCAAGGGGGCTGACTATGGATCAATCTTCTCTCTTTTTGTCATAATGTTGCTTAGTGGTCTAATTATGAGGCTTCTTGCCTTCCTTATGTTGAGGTGCAATCATGCATGCTGGCAATTTGAAAGGGAGCAGTGTCCACAGACAGCCTTGCCTAGCGTGCCTGGTCCCTCCGTGGTGGCACTGGAGACCCTTCTGTGAAGCGATGGGGTATTATCCCAGCTGCATGCTCGAGGGTAGTCTTGCTCCCCAGCCCTCCTAAGTATCTGTGCACTAACTATTCTGTCATAAACTATTTTTTCTGCTTATACGAGCAACCAATCCCCTGCTTCACTTATCATACATGCACTTTAGTATTATTTAGCTGTTTACGAGATGGTTACAAAGCAAGATGATTTCTTATAAAATGTATAAAACTGAGTCCCTAATAAAATGTAAAAGAAGAAAAGAGAAAAAAAATGATTAGGGCAAAGACTGTACAGATGTGCTTTATACAATTGATGTATGTATATATATGAACGGTGAAAAGAATTGTATGAGCCCCAATAAATTGTTAAAATTAAAAAAAATGTATAAAACTGAAGAGTCCAAAAAAGTATTTAGTGTGAAACATAACGTGTTTAGTATGTGTGTCTCTGTGTGTAACTGTATGAGGGGTTTTCAAAAAGTACATGGAAAAATTCCATTATGTTTTAACACAACTTTTCTATGAACCCTTTGAAGCCTACTCTGGAGTGTGTGTGCATATATGGATACACAAAACTTGCTTTTGTACAGTGTCAACAGCTCACTGGAGAATGGTTCAAACTAAGTGATGTTTCAGACTGTATAATTATAAACAACATATATTTTGATGAGGTACTTAGAAAAGGGAGCGTTATATTTTGATACATGAAAAGCCACATATGCTTCCCCGAAGGCTCTTCTTTCACAGATCCATCCATGACTGACTGCTATTTTGGAGTTTAAAGCACTGACTCAATGCTATGTTTCTTTAAGAACACAGGTTTGCACATGATTAGTTCAATGTCAGCTTTTATTCCTAAAAACATAATTTAGTCTGTTATTGTTATAAGTTGAATTTCCCCCTCCCCTGGCCCAACAAAACAAAACAAAAAACTTCAAGTCCTAACCCTTATATCTGTGAATGAGACTTTGGGAAATTGACTTAAAAAAAAAGATGTTAAGAATTAAAGAGATCATACTGGAATGCTGTTATCAAAGGTCAAAGGAGAGGACACACAGATACACAGACACAAAGGGTCCAGTGATGGCAGGTGAACATGTATCTAAAAGCCAAGGAGTATGGAGACAAGTCTGGGGCTGCTAGAAACCGAAACCACAAGGACCGAGAGTGGACAGAGCCTGGCTCTGCTGAGGCCGTGGATTCAGCCCTCCTGTCTGCAGACTGTGAGATACAGGCTGCTGTTCTTTAGAGCCACCCAGTATGGTATTTTGTTGCAGCCATCCTAGGAGACGAAGACATCTACACACATCTACCTGGGAGTTACTTTTAGAATAGACTCCTAATGCTACCCCATCCTCTTTTATCTGATGTACTTTTACTGTCTTTTAAATTTTTTACACTGTCATACAAATCTTTTCATCTATATAGGTAGTCCCTGACTTTGGAAAGCGTTCCCTTCCACTGACTTATAAGTTGAGTCTGATATAAATTTAACACTTAAAAGTTTTAATTGTTATTGTCTTATCAGAATCTGTATAAAATTGATCTTTGAACATTTGCAAGTGAGCATTGAGATGAACATCAGCACATTATGTTCTGTAATCTCGTATGTAGTTTATATTACTAATAAATGGTACCCCAAACCACAAAAAAACCATAATCAAAACAACCAGCAGTCATAAAGGCCACATTCCTTGTGTGACTGGAATACACACAAAGCCCGAGGTTACTTGTATTGAGAGACTTAGTATTAAAAAATGAACGGAGTAAGTCTAGCAGAAACAAACTGGGATTGGATAGCCCTTTTGAACAAAGATGGTTTGAATGCTCTGCCATTTCCATGGAGACTATCCTTTCCTTCTTCCCTATTGTCTGCTCAGATTCACAACCTTCGTGTGCTTAAGTATTCCTGTACACGGCCAAATGCCCAAACGACACATAACCTGAGGGACTTGAAGGGTAATTTTGACTAGACCTTTTTTTGCCCTTGCGGCTGACTTACACTCGGATTGTGGGGGTAACAAAGGAAGGAGATACTATTTCACACCTCAAGTCCAGCTGGTGGGGGAAGACAGTACAAGTCAGCCAGGAACATTCACTGAGCTCTTCCAATGCCCCAGGTACAACTCAAGGTATTTTATATGGATCAGTTCACTTGATCTTCACAATAATCCTCCAGATAGCATTCCTATGACCATTTTGCAGATGAGAACATGGAAATGTAGCAAGATTTGATAGCTCAGAGACAGACAGTCATAGAGGCTGACTGAGCCAGGATTCCCTCAGGTTCTGTCTTATTCTAAAACCTCAGCTTATACCACTGTGCATTTATTCCTCATAGATACCGTAGGAATGAAGTTAAGAACCAAGAATTTATTGGGAGGTTCAGTGAGACTTTATAGGGATCTTTTACTTGAGCCCTGAAGGATGGATAGGATGGATAGGATTTGCACAGCCAGAGGAAAAACAAGTGCTCAAAGCTGAGAGAACAGCACACAAGAAGTTGAGACCCAAAGCATGGCATTTATCTGAGGGCATCAGCAAGTTATCTGTTTGGTGAGAGGATCCAGGGCATGGTGGTATGGTGTGGGGAGAAAACTGGCTGTATAACTGAAGTGAAGGCCAAGTTCCAAGGGACCCTGAATGCTGGCTTACGCTGATGGCTTATCTGACAGGTAATGGGGCGCCATTAGGGCACTTTGACCAGAGATGACAGGGACAGAGCTGCATTTAGAAAGGCTAATTGGTAGCAGTCTGTGGGATGAATCAGAGCTAGCAGAGGCTGGAGGCAATGAGGCCATTACGTTGACAAGGATCTGAAGCCTAGTGTGGGAGTGGAGTTAGAGCAGTGAGTGGAAAGGGTGGGGGGGGGGGTAAATGACCAGTAGCTCTGTGTGTCTGCACTCAGCCCTGCCTCTGTGGCACTCTGCCGGAACAATCCAGTGGGCTCAGAACACGGAATGAGAAGAGAACAGAGCATGGAAGCCATAACATAGGAAATTAACCCAAAGAGGGCTGGTTCCAGGCTGTCTTAGTGATGTTACTCAGGACCACTTCTGAACCACCTGATTGTGGATCAGCTGCACACTGGTTGTCTTGTTTCATTCCACCCAACTCAAATTTATTTAACAATTAAAAAAAAGAATTTTCAAGAGGTAAAGATCCAGCTCAGTGACACTGTCTATAGATGTTTGGGTTGCCTACGGGCGCTCCTGAAGCACAGAAGGAAGACAAGGTATGATTAGCAATAAGCGTAGAAGCTCAGGCCTTCAGAGGCCAGATTTTATCTCAAAGTGGTTTGGCTATCTTAAATAAAACCAAATCTTCGTGATCTGGACGTGAGGCACATGGCTTCTCTCTTCATCACAGTGTATGACCAAAAATGGATCTAGGACTGGCTGTGACTTCAAATCAACATGAGGCCTGTCTTGGGGAAGTTTATACTTTAAATTTTAACTCAGCATATGGCACGAATGACTTGTTTTGAAGCAAATTTGGCATTATTAAGCTAATAGCATTCTTATTTGAAAAGACACCCTTCCCCAAATGGCTAAATCTTGTTATTCCTGATATAGTACAAATGGGCTTACATGAAGGAGCATGTATTTGGTGATCATTATAACATTTGGTCACGGAGCTCAATTTCCATAAGTGGTTCTGCGATCTCTGAGGAGGAGGACAAACTTGCTTATGGTCTCCGTCATTCTTAATACTCAGAATTTTTCAGACAACATTCAGAATGTACTGAACTATAATTTTTCTGTGGGCACATTTCCTGTATGGTGCGGAGTGATGGCAATATAGCAGTCGACTGGGTAAGGTGATCTTGAAAAGTCCTGAGATGGTAGTACCCGGGGTACAGTGTCTTACTGATGTCCCGATGGGTTAAGACTTGTAGTCTTGACTGGAAATTTGGCCTCTTAGAAAAACCCCACATGCAGAGACACTGGCAAGAGTGGAGATATCAGTAAGAGGGATTAAAAAAATAGTTCACTAGTGGTAAATCTAATGGTTACTTTTAGGGACTCCAGTAGGTCAAGCCAACATGATTTCTCCTCCCTTTTGTCTTTCTTCCAAAAGTGAAAACTCTTCACCAGACAGAGACATAGTTGAATGCTATCTCACTCCACTCAGAAAACAGTGAATACTAACGTTTTCTTGTAACCCACTTATTACATTTACATGTTACATTTACTTATGAATATATTCAATTATATGTTTGCATAATAAAATAACATACTTTTATTTCAGTAATTGTAAAAGTATATAACATGTAATGACAATGATATAATAAAGAACAACATTCAAAATATTTCCTTAACAGGACGTGTTAAGGAAAGCTTTAGGCATGAATATCTTTCTTTCAAGGAGTTGTCTCCGTAGTTTCCGCTCCAAGTCCCAGGGGCAGGGAAAGTGCTCCCTGGTTCCAGCGGGTTATCACTTTCATTAATGCTGTTATGCAAATGCTTCTCAATGAAGAAGTCTCTTTCATGCTTTTAAAAAAATCCTCATAATTTTTACACACTTGCGGTATATACTTCTCAAATTATGCAAATTAAGACAAACCAAGTTTTTTCTAAGAGTGTCTGTTTTCCAGAGTAATGAAGAATTAGTGCAGACATCAAATATTGTTTTAAGTATACAATCATGATAATAATAATAATAATAATAATAATAATAATAATAATAATAATAGGTCTTGAGTACCTACTATATTCTAGGCATAATATACTTGTTTTTTAAATCATTTTATTGGGGGTTCATGCAACTGTTATCACAATCTATCCATCCATCCATCCATCCATCCATCCATCCATCCATCCATCCATCCATCCATCCATCGTGTCAAGCACATTTGTACATTTGTTGCCCTCATTATTCTCAAAACATTTCCTTTCTGCATGAGCTCCTGGTATCTAACAACAAGAACAACAACTATAACCCGAGGAGGTAACTATAACCACTCTGTTTATAGGCAAGGACACTGAAGCTTAGAGAGCTTCGTAACTTGCCGTGTCACAAGTGGGCGAGTACAAACGCCAGAATCGACATCTAGGTCTGACGGACTTCAGAGCACAGCTGAGACATCCATGCCGCATTACTTAATGAACATTATCCCTAGAAACTATGACAGGAAGGCTACTGAGATCCCACCAGGACCCAGCCACGGCCATGTTGCTGCTGCTGTGCGCTGCCAAGTTGGCGCTAACAGTGAGTGACCTGATGTGACAGAGCCAAATGGCTCCAGGGGCTTCAGGATTGGATCACCAGGCCGCTTCTCCCATGGAGTTGCTAATGGGTTTGAACTGCTTGGCAACCAAGTGCTTAACCTTTGTACCACCAGGACTCCTTAGACAAGACCACAAGTTGTACTCTTTGATGCTACCGCTCTTGCTGTCTTTGCCTTCCACAAGTAGTCTGGTGGTAGCAGTGGGGTGTGAGCGCGTTGTGTGTTGCTAAAGAATAAGACAGTGAAGAACAGGATAAACTATTACTTAAAAGAACGACGGGCTCCGCGGTTATGCATGTAACCTGTCAGGCACTATCTGTGGGAGCGTGGGCAACACTGGGAAGCTTCAGTTTGCTTTTCTGTAAAATACAACGGATGAGTAACATCGACAACGTTACAGAGTTCAGTACAGGGCAAGCTGGTTATGGATCGCCTTTTCTTTCTCCAGCCCCAGCTTTGCGATGTTGAATCAGAAGAGTAAATACCTTTTTTTAAAAAAATAAATCATTCTATTGGCGCCTCTTACATTTTATTTTTAGAAATATTTTATTTATTTTCAATCTCTCTCTCTTTAATGATCATTCTATATTGGGGCTCTAACAGCTCTTATAACAACCCATACATCATTTGTATCAAGCTTAGTTGTACATATGTTGCCATCATTATTTTCTAAACATTTACGTTCTAAGACCCTGCTATCAGCTCTTCTCCTCCCCCTCCCACCCCTTGATAAATTATAAATGATCATTTTTATATCTTATACAAACCGCTGTCTCCCTCGGGGGAGGGAGGTTCTACATTGATCACTGGAATAGGGTCCCCCCCTCTCTCCCTACCTTCCTCTTACCCTCATGGTAAGGGGTTTATTTGTCCTGTGTGTCAAGAGCTCTTATCTATACCAGTGTACATGCTCTAGTCTAGCAGAAGTTGTAAGGCAGAACTGGGGTCATGATAGGGGGGAGGAAGCATTAAAGAACTAGAGGGATGTTGTGTATTTCATCAGTTCTATACTGTACCCTGGCTGGCTTGTCCCTTCTTTGTGACCCTTCTGTGAGGTCATGTCCAATTATTTATAGGTGGGCTTTGGGTCTCCACTCAGATCTAGCTCGTTTACATCGATATGATTGTTTATTTTGGGTCCTTTGATGCCTATAAGATCCCAGACACTATATCTTGTAATAGCCGGGCACCATCAGCTTTCCTCACATTTGCTTATGCACCCATTTTGACATCAGTGATCATGTTGGGAAGGTGCGCATCACAGAATGTCAGGTTTATTAGAACACAGTGTTCTAATTGAGGTATGGCTTGAGTAGAGGTCCAATGACCACCTGCCACCTTGACAGTTAACATATAAATATATGTACATAGACCTATGTTCCCATTGTTATATATTTACATATATTTACATACATACATGGCTATATTTATACGTCTATAAATGTCTTTTGCCTCCTAGTTCTTTCCTCTACTCCCTTTTATTTCTTCTATTCCACTATCATGGTCTCCCACAGTGGGCTCTCAGTAATTCCTCTCGGAATTCCATGGTCCTCAAACCTGAACAGGCATCCCACACCCTCTTTCTCATCACTTTTAGATCTCCTGTTGCTTCCTTGTCCCTGGGTTTGTTGGCTCCTCCCTCTGTTTCCCCTACCTCCCCCCTCTCCTCTGTCCCCCTGGAGCCATTGGTTCTGTTATTTTCTCTTCTGGATTGTTTATCTTGACTATCTTACATAGATAGGAAAGAGTCAGAAACGTTAATGAGGATCTGCAGAAAGACAGGGAGACAGGATCAGTAACAGATAGTGGATAGCTTATCCTAAGCATTTAAGGGTAGGAATACTGCACAGTGATGGAGAGAAATGAATAAGGGGACACATTCCTGCTACCTTACCTTCCAGGAAAACACTCTTGCTTTTGTTTTCTTGATGTTCTTGGCAAAGAGGCCTTCAGCTTCATGCATGATTGGGCTCACTGCTTCAATCTGGGCTTGCCTTTGTCTAGTAATATATGGACTCAAGTGTCCTTTCAATCCAATCTTCAGTGAGTTGCTATATGTCAGCTAAGTTGAAATAAAAGTTCTTTATGGGTTCCCCAATATATTTCTAACTGCCACCAGGCAGTTTCTGAAGTAATAGGTTTAATTGTGTCTCAGATGCTATGCAAATTTTACATGTTGCAGTTGCCTTCATAATCATAATGTCAAAGCCAGCCAGACTCACTCAATACAATCAAATTGGGAGTGCGGTAAAGAGCTAAATCTGTAAATTTTGATAGAAATATTGACATTGTGCTATTTCTTATATTTCCACATTTCACATGAAATAGGTCATCAAACTAGAGAATTCAAAGCATACAGTCTGACCTCCTTTTAAAGGTCTGTCTATCTCAGACTTCTCTTTTAGTGTACCAACTGTACCTGAAGAAAAATTCGTCCGATCCCACTCAACAGTTGAGGCTCTTGCTCTGGGTTGTATTTGATAATGGAATGATAGGCATCCACAGCAAGCACATAATCCTACAGGATGGAAAACCAAAATGAACTAGTTCAAGTTAAACAAATCACTGTTTTAATTTTACACATTTAGAACCAAAATATATGTAGACTTACAAAGAGGGAATATTAACATGTGACAGAACAGCAGAAAACTCAATATAACATACTTGTGCCTATGAAGTACATAGTAGGAATCTAAGTTTTCTTTGTAACTGTTGCTGGTGGGTACAGTTATGTCCATTCTGACAGAGGAACTCAGTGTGACAGAGGAGCACTGCACAGAGGGCTTCCTAATCTGGACAGGAGTACAACCCACCAACTTAGTGGTCAGCATCCAAGCACTGAGCCATTGCACCGCCAGGGCTCCTCATCTGTAACCTGAGTGTCCGTCCTTTCACTGAGGAATGAACTGAGGAAGTGAATGAATCTTTCCTTTCTGCTTCCATTCTCTCCATAGCGATTAGTATTGTAATCGGATTGTGCCTCTTTCCTAACAAAATTACTAAGTGAATTGGTGAATTTTGGTCCCGAACACAAACACCAAATTTATTAATAGAATTTCCTAGTTAAGTAATTTTCACACTAGAAATTGAGATAAAACCCTTAAATGTAAAGTCTACCCCGAATCCCAAAACAAAAATGAGACAACTCAGCTGAGTGGGTGTGCATAACATTCTAGGTCAGACATAGAATACTTGAGTGAACATTGTTTGTTTTCCACAGTACACAAAAAATGTCCACTGTTTCAGCAGCATTTACATCAGAACTTTTGAAAAGGATTTACTAGCTAGTGCGCTTGACAACTGTATTCTTGCAAAGCACTTCCATCCATCGTTCTCCCCTGTGGCTTTCATCAGACAGCAGCACCCTCCCCACTGTCCTCAAGGATGAGGATGTGTTGGAGTTGTCCCGGGACTCTTTGGCCCCTCACCCTTTAAAGAGCTCATACTACACCCACAGTTGGTTTTAATCAAAGTTCTATTGACACAAAAGTAAGAACGCAAATACCAGTCACTCCCCCTGCCCCTTTCTTGTATAGGCATTCCCTAAGTGTGCCCCAAGTTGAATTTGTAGGGCGGTCAAAACAGGTGCATATAGTTCTCACTTAGCCTTGCTTAAGTGCAAGAAAAGGCTTGAACCCTTTCCCATGGTTGAAAAGCTGCACGCGTATCAAGCAAAGGCAATTGTGATGAAGAATTTGTTGGAGTGAGGTTGTTTCAATCAATTCAGAGTGAGGGCAAATGTACATAACATTAAAGGGCAAATACAAGTTGTTCATAATTTGGAGGTTTGTAACCTGTGGACTAATTGTATTAACAAATTAAGTCTCAAGGAGGCTTAATATTACACGGACCACAAATGTCAGCACTACTTTAAGTCTGATAACAAAATCCAGTATTTGTTTAATAATGATAATATTTATGGAGTAAGAGCTAAGTATTAGAAACTATGCTCATCCCCTTACAGAAGGGTTGCAGGGAGGAGATGAGCCAGTCAGGGTGCAGTGTAACAACGATGAAACATACAACTCTCCACTAGTTCTTTACTGCTTCCTCCCCCTCACTATCATGAACCCAATTCTACCTTACAAATCCAGCTAGACCTGAGGATGTACACTGGCACAGATAAGAAAAGAAACACAGGGAATCCAGGACAGATGACCCCTCCAGGACCAGTGGTGAGACTGGTGATACCAGGAGGGTGGAGGGAAGGTGGGGGAGAAAGGAGGAATCGATCACAAGGATCTAAATATAACCCCCTCACTTGGGGATAGACAACAGAAAAATAGGTGAAGGAAGACGTCAGACAGTGTAAGACATGACAAAATAATACTTTATAAATTATCAAGGGTTTGTGAGGGAGGGGCAGTGGAGAGGGAGGGGAAAATGAGTGGATACCAAGGGCTCCAACAGAAAGCAAATGTTTTGAGAATGATGATGGAAACAAATGTACAAATGTGCTTGGCACAATGGATGCATGGATGGATTGTGATAAGAGTTGTACGAGCCCCCAATAAAATGATTTTAAAAAGAAACTATGCTAAATATTATATGATCCTATTTATTCACAGCAATGCTCAGCAGTAAACTGGCTGCTAGGGCATGTTTCTCTAGCTCTTCCTTGTAAAACCCCAGCAGCTACTTCTCCTCCTCTTTCAATTTTACGCTTCCATTTTATCTAAACTGGAACTCGTAGGGACAAGTTTGCTAATTGGGATATTATAAAAGAAGTGACAAGAAAAAATTCCAGTTTGGCAGGGAAAAAAAATTAAGACTCGCTCTGGTCTAGTACCTTCAAGTGCAGCTCATTAAAACTAATTTTATTCATGGAAGAAGCACACTAGGCTCTGTGATCACGAGGTGTTGAAGGGATCAGGTACCAGGCATCAAAGAACAAGAAAATCATATCATTGTGAATGAGGGGGAGTATAGATTGGGGACCCAAGACCCATCTGTAGGCAACTAGACATCCCCTTACAGAAGGGTCGTGGGAAGGAGACAAACCAGTCAGTGTGTAGTGCAGCAATGATGAAACATACAACTTTCCTCTAGTTCTTAAATGCTTCCCACCCCCCATCATGATCCCAATTCTACCTTACAAATCCGGCTAGACCAGAGGATGTACATTGGTAGAGATAGGAACCGGAAACACAGGGAATCCAGGACAGATGATCCCTTCAGGACCAGTGTTGACAGTGGTTGGGTAGAAAGGGGGAACTGATTACAAGGATATACATATAACCTCCTCCCTGGGAACCAGACAACAGAAAAGTGGGTGAAAGAAGATGCCAGACGGTGTAAGACATGACAAAATAATATTAATTTATAAATTACCAAGGGTTCATGAGTGAGGGGGGATTGGGGAGGGAGTGGAAAAATGAGGAGTTGATAGCAAAGGCTCAAGTACAAAGCAAATGAGAATGATGAGGGCAACAAATGTACAAATATGCTTGCCACAATGGATGTATGTATGGGTTGTATAGTTGTATGAGCCCCCAATAAAATGATTTTAAAAATAAATAAAACTAATGTTATTCAAGGCATGATGTTCACAAGGAGCAGGATGGCACATACCTTAATTTCCTTTTCCTTCCGCTTCCTGCTGTGAGTGTGGAGCGCGACAGGGCTGTCCTGTGTTGAGTTCTGTATGCATGTGTATGTGCCTCACCCCGAGGAGGCAGCTATTCCAACTGTTTGTTTTTTTGGTTCAATACCTAAGCTCTTGGCGTACGTAACACTACAGCTATTGTCATCATTACTGCAGCTGCAGGGCCTGCCCTCAGAGCCTGTTTCTGGGAAAGTTTAGGGAGAAGAGGCACTGCTTCATGATCGGGGCAGAGGGGAGCATGCAGCTGACTGCCAGCAGGGCCTCTGCTGTTCTGGCAGCTCTGGAGTCTGCAGGTATCAGGCAGGCCAGCAGCAGTACTCTCGAGAATTCTCTGAGGGAGGGACTGGTCCCCATGGGCACCTAATCAATAGTGATGATTTCAATAGCAATCATTTGTGAACATTTAACATATGCTCTTTACTTTTGGCTTATAGTAACAAATGACTTAAAAAAGAAATTAATTAAAAAAAAAGAAATTAATAGCACTTTAGTGTTGCTCAGGTCAGGAACTGGGGGCTTCTGAAGATCCTTTGACACCGGAAAGGGCAAGTTATCAAAAACTGAGCCATTATCATGATGGAGAAATGATTTTACTGTTGAGTAAAACTGTTCTTTCAGGATCCAATGTTCAGAAACCAATGGGAGAAAGTCGAACTCAAGACAAGTGCATCAGACAACAGAAGGAAATAGGAAGATGAAGTTCCTCCAACAGCGATATACGGGATGCTGCGCCAGCTTCGTCAAGGCACACCTGGGAGTACAGGCTGGCAACTGATGGGGGCCTCAGCCTGGAATGGGAACACTGCCAGGCAGCTCGGTCCTAACCAGGTGGAATGCCTTTGGCATGTTTCAAGAGGCCTATCATCAAATAAACTGGAGCATGATTGTGTTAGGGAACTTCCCAAGCTGATTATTACTTAATAAAATAGCTTATTTATTTGAGGTGGAGGAAACAAGGTTACGTTAAGGGAAAATGGCTAGAAGTAGCTCTTCAAAGAGAGCTTAATTTACTCTCTAGATCATATAGATTTAGCTTAAAAAAAGATACGAATGATTTGCTAAAAGGAACAAACATATTTTAGTTCAATCTTCACCTTTTTTTAGGCAATGACACTTGTTTAGTGGCACAAAGACTAGATTTACAATAATTTTACAACCAGCAAGTATAATTTAAGCAAGAGAGTAATGTAGTGTAATTTAAGCAAGAAGGCTTAAACGGTGAGCTACTCGGTTGCAGTCACTCTCCTTTATATTGAATGAGAAGCCACAATGGTGGTGATGTGTTGTGTGGGTGGAATCTGGTGGGGGCAGTCTGAGGTCAGTGGGTTTTTGCAGCTACACAGGGCAGATGTAGGCATACCTGAGGAATGCAGGCATGTGCACATGCATGGTTGGCCTGTGTAGAAGCCTTAATTCAAGGGTGAATTCAAAGAACAGGAATTTAAAAGTAACATATTAAAATGTGAGCTTGGTGAATTTTTAAAGGCTTTGTAACATATGCAATTGTATCCATAGAGAATATTATGCAGATATTTGATGAAGCACATAACAGATTTCTCATCATTAAAAAATTTTTAATGAATGTTTATCTCATTGTAATAGGAATTTTATTCAAAATAACTAAATGGCTGGTAAACTAACTCATTGTTAGCCCAAACAAATAAGGTAATGCTGCATACCTGCACTAGGTCACTAGGTGGCAAGAGACTGCATATACTTGGGTCCGATTTAATTGAAATTTTTGTTACTCTTTTACCCAGGAAAATTAAAGATTCATCTAAAATTTCAAATTAAATTGTATTCGTTGTAAAAATGTTTTTTTAAATGCAATGTTTTGTAGTGAGTTCCAATAATATATATAGAATACTTATATTTGGTCTCTGTTATTATTAATAGAGTACAACACAGAAAACATTTTTATCCTAGATCTTTCTCTAATACACTTTAAAGTTGGAAATAAAAACCCACCAATGAAATTGGAAACAAGACACACTGAGGCGTTGTAGCTCCATGATTTAACCTGCATGGTTTAAGCTTCCAAAACCCAGTGAACATTCTGCTAGTTCACTTTTTGAGGGAGGGGCAAAGAAAGTTGTGGAAAATGGGATGAATTTCAGATGATGCGAATGGCCTTCAGGGTAAGGCCTTTAGTACAGATTGCCCAGAATGCTGGGTGGGAGGCAATAGTCTGCTACCCGGGGAGCAGGTGGGCAGAGGAAAAAGGATACTGTGTTTTGAGAAGTCATGCATTTACTCCAAAGGCTACATTGCTGAGGATGCAACCTCTACCTGCCCGAACTCTGTGCCTGGAGGATGGTGGAAGGATGCAGGATTTGTTACTCACTTTCACTTAGAGATAACTAAGACCTACTGAAGAAAGCAGAGGAGTGATGGGGAAGGTAGCAGCGACAGCAGCAGATGGAGATGGAAAGGAGGAAGAGGATGAATAATAACACACACACACACACACACACACACACACACACACGAAACTGACCCCATCAGCTAGACATGGCATAGACACGTGGAGACTGAAAGAGAAAATATTATGAGCAAAGACTGAGTTCCCCTAAAAAGCACATTTTCCTTTATTCAGTGTGTTGAAGGAAGAGAAGAAAGAGCTGCGTGGAATGCTAGAGCTGGGAAGGATTCCAAAGACAAACAGTTCAACTGCCTCATTATAAAGGAGGGGCTTGAGCTTACAGTTGTGAAGAGGCTGCTTCAAGGTCACCTGCTAGAAAAAATGATTTTCTAAAATGTCCTGTCCATATTTGCAATATCAGACACGCATAGAAGGAAGCCTAGAAACCAGCAGGATAGGAATTCTCTGCACAGCCACAGCTGGTGCCTTCTAACGCCTGGGTGCAGCCTACATTTCTTTGTACAGCATTGTTCTTGCTTGCCTGAACCATGGAGTTGTTTCCGGCTATGAATTCATGCCTAACTCCCCTCCAAGGATGCCTAGCGGCACGGTCATCTTAGAGCAGCGGTTCTCAACCTTCCGCATGCCGCCACCTTTTCATACGTTCCTCGTGTTGTGGTGACCCCCCAGCCATAACATGATTTTTGTTGCTATTCATAACTGTAATTTTACTACTGTTATGAAGCAGGCGACCCCTGTGGAAGGGTCATTTGACTCTGAAAGGGGTCATGACCCACAGGTTGAGAACCTCTGTCTTAGAGGGCTGCTAAGGGGGGGTCAATTTTGAAAATGACCAGAGCTGCCATGTCAGGGTTAAAGAAATGGAACCCTCTGAGCACATTTCTCCCCTCGGTAAATTAACTGCTCTGCCGACCTGAAAACCAAGCTCACAGTGACCTTGGGCAGCTAGAAAACTGGGAGTGTGGGAGGAGTTATGAGCTTCTATGATAGCCGGGAGGTGTTAATAGTGCTACTCTGGGGCGTGTGCTGCTAATTGATTCCTGCAGCAACAGTGAGCCCCTACAGCTGGCAGGCTGTTTCAACCACTTAGCATCAGGACATCCTGATTCCTAGGGCCTGAGGTGAGCAGTGTGTGGGTTGTCGCAGTTGCAGTTTTTTCAGACAAAGAGAGAAGCCAAACACATGGCTGCATCAGCCAGGGAGGGACTGCTTGGAGGAAGAGAAGAGACCCGTAAAAAATCCAAATGAGTGGCAAGCTCAGCTCAGCCTCCTTTATTTTAAGCTGTTTCCCCAAGAGGCTGTGAGCTCAGAGGTGAAGTCCTATGAACACAGTCTTGTCTTTAGATGTCATATCCATCAATCACACAATCAAATTAAGACAGAAAAAAAATCTCACCAAAGAACAAAAGGCTGCCTTTGTAGGATGGAATTCAGAGAGAAGCAGATAGGAAGAGAGGGGGAGAGACAGAATGAAAATGAATAATGATTTTAATGAAATCATTTAGGCTCATGCTTAAGCAATTAAATATGGAAATGTAAATTCTGCTTTCAGAAAAATTTCAGTATAAATTACAGGGAAATTTAGCCCCAAGTGTCTTACTGAACTATCTATTAAATAAACTGTTACTCGGTAGATTTAATTCTCTGCTTAGGTAAACCTTCACATTCACTCTGGGAGCTTTTTCTTAGCAGAATACGCAAGCAATTCCACTGCAGCTTTTGTACTGACACTCTATTCTGGAATATGCGGTAGCTCTGCAGTGCCTGCCACCCACGTACCTTCATCATCAGCAGACAGTTTGCCACAGAGTACAGCACCCGGCCCAGACGTGACCTCCAGAGCTGAAGAGAGGCTGCAAAGTAAGAGCAGCTTGTGAATGTGCACAGATACATTCGAGGTTCTTTCTAGCCATCAATTATTGGGTCCTGTGAATTCTGATTAAAGGATCCCTCTTGTTCACACCACTGGGTTTTAGCCTAGAATTTTTAATGTGCTGCCAAGCTGCACAGTGAGACAGAAAATACAGCACCTCTCAGAGGGGCGAGCCTTGCGATTGGTTCTAGGAATAGAACGTCTGCATAAATGATGCAGCCACGAAGCACAGTAAGGCATCGCTCTTCAGTCAGACAGGAGATTCAATAATCCAAGAGCCACCTTCTACACTTAGGACCCAAAGAAAATACGCCAATCCAATGTAAATGACCATGACTATCTGCTGGCCATTGTGTAATTAATGGGATACAAGTAAATTGGCTGGGGAAGCTGACTGACCAAGGTGGCTGGAGAGCCGTTCAAAGCTGAACTCCAGCCAGGCAAAGCGAGCTGTCTGGGATGGGTACAGCATCACCTTTGGGGAAGCGAATCTGTTTCGCTGCATTGTCTCTCCTGGCAGGCAGGGCTGGCTGCTGGAGACAATGTTTCTTCACGGAGGCCCAGGTAGGCAGGTCAGAACACCAGCCTTTTGCTCTGCTTTGGTTGCTTTGCCCCAGGTTAGCTACCTCCTCAACCTTTTCAATGGAAACAATAGTTTATTCCAGTCTATCAAACTCACTTCACAAGCTTTGTGAGAATCAGTAGGTGTGAAAGTACTAACATGTAAGTCAGGATAATGATGATGATGATGATGATGTATGTAGGCTTCCCCTATGCTATCTGCAGGAGTGGTCCTAGGGCCATTTTAAAATCCCTTTACATGGAGTCATCATGGCTTAGAAATGACTTGAGAGCAACTGGTGGTGGGTTCTCCCTCCGGGAAGGCTTTGTTCCTCCCAACTTCTGCTGTCACGTGGGCAACCCCTCCTTGCACCTAGGCCACCACAGACTTCATCTACTGCAAGGCTGGTTGGCACTGGCTCACTGTAGTTCAAATTCCTCTGGAGAATGCGTTTCCCCTCCAGAAAGATAATCAGAATGCACATTTTAACAAACTGTACACAGATGGATCTCTGCGGGCTCTTGTTGAAATCCAGATTCTGATTTGGTATATTTGGGGTGGAAGTTTAAGTTCCCAGCAGGGGGTGGGGGTCCTAACCAGTTCAAAGCCCTGGCCTCTCTACACGCATGTCTACAGTGGTCCCATCACCCAATGCTTTCAGAAGGGATTTCCCCCACAAATGGGCATATCTCTTTGATATATCTCTCTCCCTACATACTGGTTGACAAGTGTTTCACTGGCAGGTACCAAGACTCCTCTCTCGCGGTACTTTGAGAATGCCTAATGTGTGAAAGAAGAGGCAGAGGGGAGAATCTGGGAGATGGGATGCTAGTGGGAATGCTATTCCAGCAGCCGGAGTATGAGGCTCTGCAACTTAGTCATGGCTACAATGACTTTTACAGAAAAGGTCTTTTGTTTCAGAAATTCCAAGTAACTGTGTATTTCAGCAATTTCACTACAAGTGAATCACCATGGTCCAGGGGAAGTGAAATGGCATAGGGCTGATGGGCAACTAACCGTAAGATCAGCTGTTTGAAACCACTAGCCACTCTACAGGAGAAGGATGAAGCTTTCTACCACAAACATTGACAGTCTGAGAAACCCTTAGGGGCAGTTCTGCTCTGTCCTATAGGCTCGCTATGAGTTGGAATGAACTCGATGGCAGCAAGTTTGGTTTTCCTTTTGGAGAGAGTTGACCATTAATCCTTAGACATCCCATATCTTTTCCAGCACTGTCCCTATGCCATTTGATTCTTACCTTGTTTCACCTTGAACAAGCACACAGGTATTAGGTATAAAAAGGCAACACCTGGAATTCTAACAAGAGTTACACAGATAAGCAGATTTACCTGGAGAACTGGGGAAGAATTGGAGCTAAAAAGAAATCTACAGGGAAAATGAAAATAGGTCTGTAATCCTTTGAGTCAATCCACATTGTACATCCATTAAAAAAAAGATATTGGTCAGAGTTTTTTCTTTTCACAAAAGCGTTGCTTTAAGGGAACTGAAAGTGGCTAATGAATTTTTAATGGCTGAAAAGCAAAGTGAATTCTTAATTTTAGCAATTAATTCTATGTTCTTTTTAAGCAGGGCAACAATAAACACCATTTTTAGGTGACCATTAACTCAAATATGGAAGGAGATGGAATGTGGTAGATGCATAATTTGGTGTCAATTTGAGACTTAAGAGTGAAGGGGTAGAGTTTAGCCTGTCAATCAGGTCACAGCTTGATGACCTCATTTGGAGGTTCTAAGGAGATAAATAGCTTGCTGGAGGTGGGACACTCACTCACTGCCTGAGAGAATTTCTGCTGACAAGACACATGGCGCTATGCTAGTGCTCCGGTGCTGTAGAAGCCTCATAAAGACGCCTGCCAACACTGAGATGCTTACACTGCCATTGGATCCACAAGATATTCCACCCACTGGCCTGTGATCTTCCTGCACTTGGCATCATTGCATGTGTCCTGTTAGTCTGAGGAGGGATTTATACATTGGTATCAGACATATGGGCTATTATCAGACTTATGGACTTGATCTGGACATGGGCTGGGATGTTTTCTCAATATTCAATTGCTCTTTTATATAACTCTCTCATACACATGAGTGCCTATGAATTTGTTTCTCTTGTCTACCCAGACTAACATATGGAAATAAATTTCAATAGCTTCGTAGGTCAGTATAAGGCACACTCACTGAAGTAGTTAGTTTATTGTGCCAACCTGCCCGATAAACACATGTGGGGTTAACTGAAGGGCGGAGGGATAAATGGCTCAGTGAACCTCACCATTATAGTTCCTCTGGTCTCTTGCTCTCCGATAGTTGGACCAGGGTGCACCTGTCTTAGCTAGTTCCTTGCTTCAACTGACAAAGCTCACTTCCTGCAAGACATCCCTGAGGAGAAGCCACATGGACCTACCCTGATGCAGCCCTGTGTGCTGGAGCAGCCGTGTGGAGACCCCTGCCAGCACTGAGATGCTCACACGTTCACTGATTTGGCTTTCCCCCTGCAGTCGGCGTCATAGTGTGTGTTTTGTGAGATGGAGAATTTTGTGGATTGGTGTCGGACATATGGTGTCAGACATATGGACATGTTGGACTTGAGGGCTTGGGCAGCACTGGATTGGGTTGTTTTCTTGATGTGCTCTTAACTTCTATATAAAACTCTCTTATACATGAGTTTCTGTGGATTTGTTTCGCTAAAGTACACAGACTAACACACTCACTAAACTATGATCATTAAGACTATATTCAAACCTGAGGATTTAATAACAGGATCTCAGGTGATTCTTATGAATACAAATAAATGTGTACAATATGTAGATCTATAATATGTAGATCTTGGGGATCTATATAAATCACCTGTGAATCTTATTAAAAGTAAGACTCTGATTCAGTTTATCTTGAGGGGGAGGGGGAAGGATCCTCAGCAGGTGCTCAAATAGGAATGAACTGGTTCAGAGCCCTGCTTTTAAGATAAAGACTAGTAATCTTCAACATGGGGGCCAAGCCCCTATAAGGAATGGTCTCTGTTTTCTTCTGGACCCCATTCTGTAACACTCTCCAACTGGCGCACTAGCCTGCTTTGAGAACGGTGATTCCTTCTGTCATTAGTCCTCCCTGCTGCCTGGCCTAGATCCCAGGCTCCCACAGGATAAACTTCTACTGGACTTTTAGATCAAGGATCATTTCCATAAGAAAGGCTTTCTAGGTTCCCCAGTCTGGGCAGATCCCTTTGCTATTTGTTTCCCAGTCATCCTGCTTTCTTCATAGGAATTAGCTCAGTTTATAAGTATATATTGATTTGTATAATTATTTGATTAGTGGAGATCTCCTCCCACCAGAGGGTGGACTTCATTATGAGCACAGTGCTTGGCTTACTGGAAAAATAAAGAAATGAATGAGTAAATGAACTACTAATTATGAAATAAATTAGGAGTGCAAGAGAAAGTTAAAAATAGTTGTCTTGGACAACTTCTGGTAATTAATTTAAAAAGCTTTACACACCTACCTTGTCTGTTTTCTTGGGTAATATTACTCATGCTCCCATCTTCAGCTAAGCCTTGCTCCAAATTCATTAGAATCTATAATTTAAAATAAGAACAAAATCACAATGAATTTGTTTCTAGATTTTGCTATAATATATAGAAGGCAAAGTAAATTTCTTGGGTATGAAAATTAATTTGTCAAGGAATATTTCACAGGATACATTCTACACATTCCTGGTTATGGTCAGACTGAGGGGCTTGGAATTAATGGAGAGGGAAACCAGTTTTCTGATAATGGAGTTTAGGTGTAAGTATCCCTAATCCACTAAGAGGTGCACATAAAGAGGAACAGACATATATACAAGAGGGTACCTCAATAAACCAAATTTTTTCTCAAAGCTATATATTTAAATTTTTTTTACACAACAACCTTATCATCTTCAAAGTACACTCCATTACATTCATTTGTCAAATCTACGATTCCATTCCTGGAAACATTTTTCAAACTCATTTGTTTGGCTAGCTGACAGCACCTCCCTCATTTTTTCTTCACCTCTTCTACATTGTGAAATCGCTGTCCTTTCATGTGCCTCTTCATTTGCAGAAACAAAAAGATGTCACAAGGAGTGAGGTCAGGTGAGTAAGGTACATGGAACAAAAGGGGCATGCTGTTTTTACTGTTTTAGCCAAAAACCGGTGCACTGAGATGGTTTCATGACCAGGTGCATGGTTGTGATGATGAAACCAGTCTCCTATCTGCCACAAATCAGGCCTCTTTTGCCGCACACTGTTATGCAATCTTTTCAGAACCTCTAAATAGAACGCTTGATTAACAGTCTGACCCGGTGGAATGAACTCCAAATGCATCACAAATGCCCTGAGTCAACATTTTCATCCATTTGGGAAGTTGATGGACATCCAGAACAAGGTTTGTCATCTGTTGACATTTCACCTTTTGAAATGAGAAAACCACTCATATATTTGAGTCTTTCCCATTGGTCTGTCCTTATTAGCTGTGTTCAACATCACAGCAGTTTCTGTAGCACTTTTCCCGAGCAGGAAACAAAATTTCACAGCTGCACGCTTCTGGCTTAAAGCGGCCATCACAAAAAACGAGGTTTAAACAAAGCTGCTTTTATGGAAAAGCTCACTATGACCAGAGAGGAGAACCTTTCCAGGAGATGCCATTGGGTGTACTCAGAGCCAGTTGCTCGATGCTCGCCAAGCAGGAAAAATACATACTACAAAAACTGCTCTGCCCAGCGCATTCTGCCTTTTTTGGGTGTGTGTGTGCCCCTTGGTCATGATGTATTTTGATATATTTTAAAATTCTATTGGCTTCTGTTGAATTCTTTCGAGGAGAATTTTTATGCTCATGAATGATACTGGTCTGTCACTTGCTTTGTCAGTGTCATTGCCTGGCTTTGGTTTCATGATTAAGCTTGCCTCACTGAAGGAATTGAGGAATATTTAATCTTTTTCTATGTTTTGAAATAAAACCAAAAACCTAATCTCACTGCCATCAAATCGATTCCAACTCTCAGCGACCTTGTAGGATAGGGTAGACCTGCACCTGCACCTGAGTTTCCAAGACTGTAACTGTGTACAGGAGTAGAAAGCGTCACCTTCTCCCGTGGAACAGCTGGTGGTTTCGAACTGCTGGGTTAGCAGCCCAGTGCATAACTCCTGTGAGACAAGGGCTCCTGTTTGGTGTCAGCTCTTCTCTGAAGGTTTGGTAGAAACCTGTCTGATCTAGGGTTCTTCTCTAGAATCTTGGATCCCAATGTTCAGTAGTGGTAGCGGGGCACCACCCAGTTCTTCTGGTCCCCTGGCAAAGGAGGCAACTGTTCACAGAAACAATTAGGTACACATTTCATATCCTCCTACTTCCGACTCGCTTTCCTCTGTAGCTTTGGCTAATAGAGACCAAATGTTGTTCCTTGGATGAACATTTGAGAGTCTTTTTTTTTTTAATAAATTTTATTTAATGTTAATAAATTTTATTTAATGAGTTTTACATGTCTTTGTCATCCATCTGTTGCTATTTAGTTGGCTCAAAATCTTGTAAAAGTTCATCTTCAAGGTAGCCCTTTTCAAGGCGCCACCGTCGTCCAATAGGCATTTATCACAGATCTGTCAATTCTTGTTATACCACACTTTAGCCTCCATTATGGACAAATGTCAAACATTTCATGCCTGAAACTTGTTATTCTCTTCAGGGCCATCTTTGGATCCGATTCATTCTGCCCTTCCTCTCGATTTCAGTTATCCTACAAAAGAAAGTAATCAGCTCCTAACATTTTATCAACCAGAAGGTTATCATTCCATTTGAGAGTCTTTAAGGCCCCTGGCATCATATGTTAAATTAGGAGGTAGAACAGAAGCATTAAACATGTCATTATGTCCATTAATTAGGATGTCTCATGAAATCATGATCCTAAAGCTCCAAACATGGGCACCAAATCCTGGGAAGTATTTGGCTGTACATATGTAGCCTGAAAAGCTACTCCTTATTTTTATTGCTGTACAATTTCCTGACAACACTTATCAGCTGAATAAACTTTAATGAATGCTATTTTTCCATCACCAAACACTGAAACTCAGTACTCCATAATCAGGATCCCTGCTTCCTCCCTCCTTTCTACCCCAGGTAAGCACGAGTACACTTGGGTCTCTACGTTTTATCTTGTCTTTTATATAAGTGAGGTCATATAGCATTTTCCTTTTGTGACTGACTTATTTTACTTAGCACAGTTCCTCCAAGTTCCTTTCATATTGTACTATGTATCAAACCTTCAGTTTTTCCTATTGAGTAGTATTCTACATGTATGTACATTTTGTTCACTCATTTGTTGCTGGGCATTTAGGTTCTTAGGATCCCTGGTGGCACAGTAGCTATGTGTTGGGTTGCTAACCAAAGGTCAGCAGTTTGAAACCACCAGCTGCTCCACAGGAGCAAGATGAAGCTTTGTATTCCTATACAGAGTTACAGTCTTGGAAACTTATAGGGGGGTAATTCTACCCTGTCCTATGGGGTCATTATGAGTCAGTGATTTTTTGGGGGGGGTGCTATTTAGGTTGTTTCCACAGGTTTTTTGTTGTTGTTGCCATTGTGAATAGTGCTCTTGTGCACATTAGAGAAACAAAGTATGTGAAGCACGAGGATGGCTATTAACTTATTGAAACATCAGTCTTTTACCTCAAGGGCACAAGGAGTAGCTAAAGTTCTTTCAATATGCAAACGGAATCTTGTGCAGCTGTCACTTTACCTAATTTTCATTGCCTGATTAATAACTTCTAGTTGCTTCTTTGATCAACTGAAGATAAGGTGCTGGTTTTCACTGAAAGAAAAAGAACCGAGTCTCTGCAATTTGATAATATTTTTTCCTTTTGAGGGGAAAGATGAGGGAAAAGTTTTAAGAGCAAAGGCTATTTGTTAGGAAGAAAATAATGTCATTCTAATAAAGGTTATATTATAGTCTTGGGATTATGGACTTTAGGCCAGATGGTTTTGGGAAAAAACCTTCCGTTTTTTAGATCACATTGTCAATTTACATTTCCCTAAACCACCCAGTCCCCAAGAGGCAAGGTGTTCAACTTAATGAAGAAAACAGCTTTGGCTTGTCATCTAATTCTCTTGTCTACAGAATTATAAGGATTAAAATGCACCTTTCATCATCTGCTCAGGAGCCCTTTAGCACCACTCATTATTTAATATAAGTTTGAGAACAATTTGATTGGAAGATGAAGGTCCTTCCCTCTTAATAACTAGCTTATGTTACCTTGATGATTCAGAGGACAGACTTAGGGTTCAAAATTATAACCTTGGAGGGAATCCAGTGGATTTAAACCAGGTCAAAAAAACATTTTCAGCTCATTTGTCTTTTGGTAAATAATCATAAAACCAGAAACTGACTAGAAAACAAAGCCTTGGTACTACCATTATATTTTCTCTATTAGAAAGGGAGAGGGCATGAAAAAAGAATGAGAATTCCAGAAGGAGAGTAGGACTTATGGAATTTACTCATTAGTAAAGTCCATAAAAACTTGAGATGATCTGACCCACCTTTCTAGGATTCTGATTCAGTAGAGTATTTAATATCAAAACAAAACAAAACCCTTTATCCAGATCTGAGAAGATCAAGATTATATATGAGCTATGTCTGATCAAGACAGATCACCACTAAACATGGCGGAATCACAAAGAGTGTATCTTGTCCAAGATGTCCTAGTACTTTACTTCCAAAGATTTCCAAAGCCTATAAGGCCACAAGTACTTTTAGTCTACACTGAATCAAGAATAAATCAAGTACTTTCTTGACGGAACAGGAAGGGGTACCAGGCTCTAAGTGAGTAAAGAAATTAGGAAGAGGGACGAGAAGATGATTTCTGAAGTCGAGCAGCTGGAATAGAAAGACTTAACTGAGAGGAGGAGGAGCAAGGTTGTTCTTCGCAGCAACAAGGGAAGAAACAGTTCTAGAATCAAGGAAAAGCAGCTTCCCACCTCTCTGATGCCAGGATGCCTACAGAAGTAGAGGCTGCTCCTTCAGCACAAGTACCAAAATCAGACTAAATTAGGAGAGGGACATTTCCCATTTGTTCAGCAGCTGATTTTCTTCTTTTCAGTTACAGACTTATGATTTTCTTTTTGTGTGTGTGAGTCATTTTTTACTTTTTTGATATGCATCTGCACAAGCTCGGAAAGGCACTTAGGAAGGAGATACAAATATCAAACACAGTGACAGTTCTCCTGCCACAGCGAGCCTTCCTGCAGGCTGGGGTGAATGATGTACAAGAGATACAAGGGCAACTCTACAGAGTCCCGGGCCATTTATTTACTTTATCACTAAAGGTAAAACTGATAGAAATGGCAAAAGAAAGAAAAATATATATCAAGCAAAAGGCAGTCAAATCAGCGCAAGACTAGCAACATTAACTTCTGAGAAAATAAATTTTACTCAAAATTGCAGCATAAGAGAAAAGAAAGAACATGATCACAGGGTTTATTGAACAGGATAGTGTCTATGCACTCAAAGATAAGGCCTAAAATACATAAATTGAAATATAACAGAATTGAAGAGAGAAATAGAGAACTCTACAATAGCAATAACTGACTTTATTTATTAGGTTAGAAAATTTTTTAAAGATCAGTTTATTGGGGGCTCTTACTACTCTTATAACAAACCATACATCAATTGTATCAAGCATATTTGTACATATGTCGCCATCATTCTTTTCTGGACATTTACTTTCTATTGAGCTCTTGGAATCAGCTCCTGCTCCCACTCCTTATGACCCCTTAATAAATTAAAACTTACTCTTTTCCTATCTTATACTGACCACTGTCTCCTTTCCACCATGATTTCTGTTGTTTGTCCCCCTGGAGAGGTGTGTGTGGTTATGTGTCGATGATTAAGATTGGTGTCCACCTTCCTCCCCTCCTTTCCCTACCTTCCCTCTACCCTTCTGATATTGCTATTCTCATTCCTGTTCTTGGATTCTGTGTATGCCGTGAGCTTTTCTTATCTGTACTTATGTACAAGCTCCAGTCAAGCCCACAGTGAAAGGTAGAACTGGAGTCATGATAATGGGGCATGAGAAGCCTCAAGGAACCAGAGGAATAGTGTGTGTTTCATCGGTGCTTTACTGCACCCTGGTTGACTCATCCCTTTCCTGTGACCCCTCTGTGAAGGAATGTCCAGTTGTCGTCCACAGATGGGCTTGGGTCCTGCTTTGCCCCTCCTCATTCTCAACAGTATGGTTTTTGTTTTCTTTATTTTTTATAGGTCTTCTGATGAATAGTAACTGACTTTAATATCACTTTTGATGAAGTAAGAACAACCAGAAACAGATTCAACAAAAACAAATAAGAACCAAATAAAATAATCAACTTCACTTCATAGACATATACAGAAAGCTCCATACCATAAAAACACAGTATACATTATTTTCTAGGTCACATTCTCTAGAATAGACCATATGTTAGGCAACAAAGCAAGTCTCAAGAAACTTAAAAATTACAAAAGGATCTTATCAACCACAATGTTATAAAACTCTATAATCAGCAGATAAAAAGATGTAGGAAATAATTCAGATACATGGAAATTGAGTAAACCAATGCTTAAAAACTCCTGGAAAACATAATAAATATACTTAAAAGTAACAAAATACCTTGAATCAAATTAGAAAGACCACACAACACACCCAAAGCTCAGAGAGCAACTAAGAGAGGCAAATGCACACATTACAAGAAAAAACAGAATCCAAATCAATGTCTTATCCCAAAAGCAACAATGATAAAAGGAACAGCAGAATAAGCCTATTGTCACAAGAAAATAAATAATAAAACCAAGGGCACACATAAATGAATAAGAAAAGACAACAAAAAAACCCAACAGGATTACAAGTGAGTTCTTTGAAAAAATAAATTGACAAAATACTAGAAATCTAACAAGGGAAAATAACATAAATCTGAAATGAAATAGGTATTGTCACAACAAAACCAACTAAAATTAAAAAAGTAATAACAAAATACTATAAAGAACTAACTGTACTCCAAAAAATTGAAAATCTAGAAGAAATGAACAAATTTCGAAGGGCCACTAATTATCTAAACTCATGGAAACTTACGTTGAAAACTAGCACAGACCCATAACAAAAGAAGAAATTAAACATTATTCATGACATAAAATGGATACCCAAACCAGGTAAAGACATCACTTAAATAAAACAATACTCCTCATGAACACTGATGTAAAAATTCTCAACAAAATCCTAGCCAATAGAATCCAACAACATATCAAATTAATTCTACTATTAATATTACATCATGACCACGTGGGATTCATATCAGAGATAGAAGGATAGTTCAACATTAGAAAAAAATCAACATGACCCAACACATAAATAAAACAAAGGAACAAGAACGCTACAAGGAATTTCACAAAATCTAACACCCATACCTGAAACAAAAAAAGGTTAAAAAAATAAGAGAAATATTTCCACACAATTAAGAGCATACACAGAAACCAACATTAGTGTCGTCAGAGATTGTAAGCAATACCTACCGAAAGAACCAGACAAGGATACCCTTTATCATCTTTCCATCTCTCCTATTCAATATTGTATGGGAAGTCTCAGGGCAATGAGGCCAATAAAGAGAAATTTTAAAAGTATCCAAATTGGCAAGAAGAAGGGAAAATCTATTTTTCCTATGATGATATGGTCCTATACATAGAAAATCCCACAGATTCAACCAGAAAATTACTCAAATTTACTGAAAGATTCAGCAAAGCAGCAGAGTACAAGATAAGCATAAAAATCAGAAGAATTCCTTTACACAAACAGAGAACACTGAAAAATCAAGAAAGCAGTATTTATAATGGCCACCAAAAAAGGTGGAATACTTAGGAAAAATCTAACCTGAGACACAAAAGGCCTATACAAAGAATATTACAAAACAGAACTAGAAGAAATCAAGAAATCTGCATAAGTGATAGAATATACCATGGTCATGGATAAGAAGGCTTACATTGTGAAAATGTCAATACTACCGGAAGCAATCTACAGACATAACACAACTTCAATCCAAGTTATATTATGATTCTCTAAAGAGGTGGAAAAACTAACTGTCAACTTTTTATGGAAAGGTAGGAAATCTCAGTTAAGCAAATCAAAGAAGAACAAAGTAGGTGGTTTCACACTTCCTGATATCAGAATTGACTATATTTGGTACAACTATAGACACAGACTAGTGGAACAGAATTAAATGAAATAAATGCTTGCCATAATCAGCTGTTAGAGAAACGCAATCAAAATGAGAGATACTATCTCATGTCAACATCAATAGTAAAGTTCAAAACACAAACAAAAGCTCACAGACAACAACAAATGCTGGTGCAAGGGTGTGGAGAGATTGATGTCCTCCTACAATGCTGGAGGTACTGTAAAATGGTACACCACTGTGGAAAGTGGTATGCTACTGCCTTAAAAAGTTGAGAACAGAGAATTCAATCTCTCTACCTGGTAAAAATCCTAGGAAAGAGCAGCAACACTAAGATATATACACACACTCATATTCATCAGAGCAACATTCACAATAGCAAAAAGACAGGAGCAATCCGAATGTCCATCCATGAAAGAATGGACAAACAAACTCTGGTATGGATACACAATGGAATACCATGCCATGTTAAAAAATGATGAATATGCACAACATTTCATACCATGGATGAACCAGGAGGACACTATACTGAGTGTAATTAATCACAAAAAGACAAATATTACATGAGATTGCTATTGTAAAAAGTCAAGAAAAGGATTTCACATTAACAGGAACATTGATCTATTTCCCCATCCTCATATATATATATTTGCATATGTACATGTCTTTGTCTAGACCTCTATAAATGTCCTTTGCCTCCTAGCTCTTTCCTCTATTTCCCTTGACTTTCCTCTTGCCCCACTATCATGCTCCGTCCCCACCTGGGTTATAGTTATACCTCTTTGTTACCTTACCCTTGATCATTCCCTACCAGGCCTGCTACTCCCACCTCACCACCAATTTGGATCCCTTGATGTTCCCTTGTCCCTGGGTTTGTTAACACCACTTCCTTACCCCCCACCTCCCCCTATCCCAAGTCCCCCCGGAACTGTCAGTCCTGATGTTTTTCCTCCAGATAGCATTAAGGTGGAGGAAGGACCTTGGGCCTCTACTCAAGCGCTCCCTCAATGCATGAATACTTTCTTCTATTATATTGGCATTCTATGACGCTCACCCTCCCGACACAACTGCTGAAGCCAAAGTGGGTAAACCAGCAAATGTGGTGAAGAAAGCTGATGGTACCTGGCTATCAAGAGATAGTGTCTGGGGTCTTAAAGGCTTGACGATAAACAAGCGGCCATCTAGCTCAGAAGCAACAAAGCCCATATGGAAGAACACACCAGCCCGTGTGATCACGTGGTTCCGAAGGGGTCAGTTATCAGGCACCAAAGAACAAAAAAAATCCTATCATTGGGTGTACACCTCTATGATACGATCACCGAGGACAAATGGGTGCATAAGCAAATGTGGCGAAGAAAGCTGATGGTGCCCGGCTATCAAAAGAGATAGTGTCTGGGGTCTTAAAGGCTTGAAGGCGAACAAGCGGCCATCTAGCTCAGAAGCAACAAAGCTTACAAGGAAGAAGCACACCAGCCTGTGCGATCATGAGGTGCCAAAGGGATCAGGTATAAGGCATCATCATAAAAAAAAAAATCTTACCATAGTGAATGAAGGGGGAAGTGCAGAGTGGAGACCCAAAGCCCATTTGTCAGCCACTAGAGATTTCCTCACAGAGGGGTTTAGGGGAGGAGATGAGTCAGTCAGGGTGCGATGTAGCACTGATGAAGAATACAGCTTTACTCCAGTTCCTAAATGCTTCCTCCCCGCCAACTACCATGGTCCAAATTCTACCTTGCAAGTCTGGATAGAGCAGAGGATGTACAGTGGTGAAGATAGGAGCTGGAGGCACAGGGAATCCAGGGTGGATGATACCTTCAGGACCAGGGGTATGAGGGGCGATACTGGGAGGGTAGAGGATGAGTGGGTTGGAAAGAGGGAACCAATTACAAGGATCTACCTGTGACCTTCTCCCTGGGGGACGGACAAAAGAAAAGGGGGTGAAAGGAGATGCCGGACAGCGCAAGATATGACAAAATAATAATTTATAAGTTATCAAGGGCTCGTGAGGAAGGGGGGAACGGGGAGGGAAGGGAAAAAAGAGGACTTGATGCAAAAAGCTTAAGTGGAGAGCAAATGCTTTGAAAATGATGAGGGCAAAGAATGTACAGATGTGCTTTATACAATTGATGTATGTTTATATATGGATTGTGATAAGAGTTGTATGAGTTCCTAATAAAATGTTAAAAAAAAAGAGAAACATTGATGGAATGGGAGGGAAAGGGAAGGATGGAGGGAAAGTCATGGGCTAGGGGTTAGACAAGTGTTATATTGGATAAAGGGAAAGCAATATACAGAAAAAAGAGAGGTTGTCAAGATGATGGTGGCAGAGGAAGACACTGGGAGGTTTGTAAGAGTTAAAGGCAACAGATGCAGACACTGTTGTTATGCCCACAATCCCACGGAAGTGGTCATCAAGAGTACATGCTTGGATAGACATGTATGCTGAACAGCTTTGAGAGGCACAGACTAGACTCTTCACCCGAGGATATTTCTCTTTACAAATTTAGATTGCTATAAATATATCTATCATATAGCACAGCATATAGGGGGCAAAGTTAGGAGAACCTCTTAGTCAGAATAAACACCCTGAAGGAATGAATCCTTATATTACAGGGCTCAGGACCATAGTCTTGGGACACACCAAAGTAAATGGGCACATCACAGCTCACAGAGACAATCTTCTATAATGTACTTTGGTGAGTAGCAACTGGGGTCTTAAAAGCTATGAGCTGTCATTAAGGTGCAACTACTGTTTTCTCCCTATCCAGAGGAAAGAAGAGTACAAACATACAAAGACACACGGAACCATTCCAGTAGGCTAGTGAACCCTGCAAAACTCAAAGTCTCCACATTTCTGAGACCAGAAGAACTAGATAGAACTCAGCTAACCCTACCAACTACTCTGAAAAGGATCACAGAAGGTGCTGGATAGAGTGGGAGAAAAATGTGGAACACAAGTCAAAAGGACATTTGCTCAAAGACACACTCAGAAAATCCGTAAAGGGGGAGGGATGGAAAGAGAAAACACAGGAAGGCAAGATGGTACACTAAGACATTCAGAGGATTGCAATGAACTCTGTTATGACCCTAGTGGGACAGTTAAGAGTTGTTGTTTTTTTAAAATCACTTTACTGGGGCTCATACAACTCTTATCACAATCCGTACATACATCCATTCTGTCAAGCACATTTGAACATTTATTGCCATCATGTTCAAAACCTTTTCTTTCTACTTGAGCCCTTGCTATCAGCTCCTCATTCCCCCCCTTCCTCACTCTTGATAATTTATAAATTATTATTTTGTCATGTCTTACACTGACTGATATCTCCTTTCACCCACTTTTCTGTTGTCTGTCCCCCAGGGAAGGGGTTTTATATAGATTGTTGTGATCATTTCCCCCTTTCTCCTCCCATTTTTCCCTTACCCTCCTGGCATCGCTATTGTCATTATTGGTCCCGAGTGGTTCATCTGACCTGGATTCTCTGTGTTTCCATTTCTTATCTGTACCAGTGTACATGCTCTGGTCCAGCTGGATTTGTAAGGTGGAACTGGGATTATGATAGTGGGGGAAGGAAGCATTAAAGCACTAGAGGAAAGTTGTCTGTTTCATCGTTGCTATACTGCACCCTGACAGGCTCATCTCCTCCCGAGATCCTTCTGTAAGGGGATGTCCAGTTGCCTACAGATGGGCTTTGGGTCTCCACTCCACACTCCCCGTCATTCACAATGATATGATTTTTTGTTCTTTGATGCCTGATACTTGATCCTATAAACACCTTGTCAGAATTGACCGGAAAACACCCCTAAATGTCAACAAACAGACCTTGAACTATTTCTAGGCTTTTCTTTTTGTTGTTGTTGGCTTTTTGTTGTTGTTTTGCTGTCTTGTTTTTTGTGCATATTGTTATCTCTGCAGGTCTATCTAGATAAGTTAGATGAGATAAACAATCTGGAGGAGAAAACGACGACTGACAGACAGTTCCAGGGGGACATGGGAATGGGGAGGTGAGGGAAAGTGGGTGTTAACAAACCCAGGGGCAAGGGAACAACAAGTGATTTAAAATCAATGGCAAGGAGGGTGTAGTTTGGCTTGGTAGGGCTTGATCATGGGCAGTGTAACTGAGAGGAATTACTGAAACCTAAATGAAGGCTGAACATAATAGTGGGACAAAAGGAAAGTAAAAGGAAATACAGGAAAGAATTAGTAGGCAAAGGGCATTTATAGAGACCTAAATATAGGCATGTCATATGTAAATATATTTATATATGACGATGGGGAAATAGATCTATGTACATATATTTATAGGTTGTATTAGTCTGGGTAGTTTAGAGAAACAAATCTATAGAAACTCTCATGTATAAGACAGAGTTTTTTTTTTTTTTAGTAGGTTAAGTTTTTTTATTTTTTTATTTTAACAATTTATTGGGGCTGATACAATTCTTTTCACAGTTCATACATATACATACATCAATTGTATAAAGCACATCTGTACAGTCTTTGCCCTAATCATTTTTTCTCTTTTCTTCTTTTACATTTTATTAGGGACTCAAACAACACTTACCACAATCCATACATATACATACATCAATTGTATAAAGCACATCCATACATTCCCTGCCCCAATCATTCTCAAGGCATTTGCTCTCCACTTAAGCCCCTTGCATCAGGTCCTCTTTTTTTTCCCCGCCCCCTCCCTCCCCATTCCCCCCTCCCTCATGTGCCCTTGGTAATTTATACATCGTTATTTTGTCATATCTTGCCCTATCCGGAGTCTCCCTTCCCCCCTTCTCTGCTGTCCCTCTCCCAGGGTAGAGGTCACATGTGGATCCTTGTAATCAGTTCCCCCTTTCCAACCCACTCACCCTCCACTCTCCCAGCATCATCCCTCACACCCTTGGTCCTGAAGGTATCATCCACCCTGGATTCCCTGTACCTCCAGCCCTCATATGTACCAGTGTACAGCCTCAAGACAGAGTTTTATATAAAGGTTAAGAGCACATCAAGAAAACATCCCAACCCAGTGCTGCCCAAGCCCACAAGCCCAACATTAACCCATTAACCAATATGTCCAACACCAATCCACAAAGCCCTCCTCCATCTCACAAAACAGATGCAATGATGTCAACTGCAGGAGGAAAGCCGAGTCAGTGAATGTGTATGAATCTCAGCGCTGGCAGTGGTTTCCACAAGGCTGCTCCAGCACAATGGCTGCATTGGGGTAGGTTCATACGGCTTCTCCTTAGGGATGTCTTGCAGGAAGTTAGCCTTGCCAGCTAAAGCAGGGAACTGGCTAAGGCAGCTGCACCCTGGTCCGACCATCAAAAAGCAACAGACCTGAGAACTAGGAAGGCAAGTCATCTATCCCTCTGCCCTTCAATGTGTTTATCAGTCAGGTTGGCACAATAAACTAACTATCTCATAGGTTCAGTATTAAGTACTACCTCATAGGTTCAGTATTGGGACTCTATTCAAGTACTCCCTCAATGCAAGAACACTTTGTTCTATTAACCTGGCACTCCGTAATGCTCACCTTCCCGACCCATCACTGAAGACAAATGGGTGCATAAGCAAATGTGGTGAAGAAAACTGATGGTGCCCAGCTATCAAAAGATAGCATCTGGGGTCTTAAAGGCTTGAAGATAAACAAATGGCCATGTAGCTGAGAAGCAACAAAGTCTATATGAAAGAAGCAGTTAGAGGTTTTATCAGAAGGAAATTCTGCTTGGGGTTATCAAGACTCCCCAAATATGTCTTAAACTAGGACAAGAATCTCATGGTGAAGGTCAATGGTGCCTAACTATATCTGTCTATCTCTACTGAAGTCAGGTAATTGTTTTTGTATTAGTAGTTTTATTAGTATTTGTCTGTATCCCTCATTAGAATGTTAGCTCCATCCTGCGAGGAATTCGGTCTATCTCAGTCACAGGTGTCTTCTCTGCTCCAACCATTATTGATGGGAGGGGTGGGTACTTAGTAACTGACAAGTATATGTTCCTAAAGAGACAGGTATAAGCATACATGGGTCAAACAGTAGGTGAGAAACTGAGGTACTGAGAGTGCAAGTCTCAAACTGGGGGCTAAGCAGTGAGGCAAAGAGAGAATTAGATTCCTTCTTTTCAGAACCCCAGGGATATAGGGTTCCATGCACTAGATAACTAATAACCAAGATTCCCTCTTTAGGGCTTAGTTTTTCTTTGAGTCAAACATTCATTCTTACTATTCAATGTGATGACAATAACTTGTTGAAGGGTAGCAGATGATCTTGCCCCATGGGGATAGGGATAGGTATAATTTCTATTTTTATTTTATAATTTTAAAATGTTGTATTTTAAAGGAAAAAAATCACAAGAAAAGATAAGTGTTTTTTTAATGTTCTAGAGGAAGGCTTCGGAGGAGAAGGCCTACAGACCATCTGACACAGAATGATCCTTAGCACAAAACTGACGGTCCATGAATGACTGATTTTATTGTTCACAGAAATGACCAATTGGAGCTTAAGAGGACAGCAGAGGACAAGAAAATTGCTTTGGCTTTGATTTTTTTAATTAGTGTTTTTTTAATGTACTTATAAAAAATTCAGTGTAGAAGTGTAAATGTGCAAGTCTCTTCTCTTCATGTCTCTCCCCTCAATGATCTTGAAAGTGCTAAGTGAAATGATTCTCTTTGGACTGTGCTGCTCATCTGCAGGCTTCTCTGCCACCCTCTTCCTCAAGGGCTCCTTCCATCTGCTCTTTCTATCCCGTCTCCTTTCTCTGGTGATTCCTGATGATTTGACCTATTAGTTTATACGTCAGAAACTCAAGATTTCTTGCCATGTACTCTTTGTGAAGCTTAAAAATTATGCATGTTTGCCTGGGATGGCACTACCAGCAGCCTGATTGTCGCTTTTTCAGACTGACGATGTGTGTTAAGATCTGGGAGTGCCAAGTGGCTTATTACTTACTCCCTATATGCCCCACCACCATGTCCACCATTATGATGCAGTTCGTTTGCCTTGGAATGACCTTCCCCTTTATCTGGGAAACCTCTGTAATGTCTCACAATTCAGCTCTTCTGTTAGCTATGAAATGCTCCTCTACTTTGCTCCCTCAGCACCTAACTATGTCTCTACTGTAATCTCAGAATTTTATTTTACCACCATTGTCTATTTGCCTGTTTGTGTGTCTCCACTCCCTCCCTCCATATATGTTATCAGGTACGCTTTATGTGCTAGCACTGCACTGTGCAAGGGTATGCAAGAGAGAATTTAATTACATGGAGATTTTATTCTTGTGGGAAAGTTGGACAAAAACCAAGACAACTAAGAAAAAAATGAAAGTTAGAAATTATGATAGAAGGAAACCTGATGTTATGGTAAAGTGCCAAGGTATTAAAGGAAAGGTGGCCATGTACATGACACAGCTGTTCCGAGGGTGAAAGACTGGGCTGGTTGCTTCTGTAGATTGTAGACTGTAGAGATTTTGTGACATGGAGTTGCTAAGAGTTGGAATTGACTCAACAGTAAACACCAGCAACAAGTACAACAAGGTAAAAATAGTGAAGGAAAAGGAGCGCAGAGAGAGGGGAAGTTCTTGAGGGAAGGCCTCTTAGGATGTGATGTAGAAGCTGAGCCCCAGGGGCTGATATGGGCCATTTAACAAAGGGGAGTCTCCTAGGGGACAGGAAGCAGCATATGCAAAGGGCCCAGGATGAGAAGTGAGAGCGCAGAGAGCAGAGAGCTAAGGAGGTTAGGGAGCGGAGTGCTGGCTGGGTTATTCAGGGACTTGAAGGCTATGGTAAGGCGTGTAGAGTTTATTTGAAGTTTAGTGAGAAGCTACTGAAGGAAGACAGAAAATGAAACGATTTACAGAAAGATTCCAAGGGTGCTAGCTATAGAGAGGATTCCAGGAATACAGGAGTCAAAGCGCAGTGTTTCCTTCAAAGGTTGCTGCAGTAATACATCACCCGTAGTGATCATCCGTGGAACGAACGGTACTACTGTTGATTCCTGTCACAGAGCTGAGGAGCTGAGGCATGGAGAGGGTTGTGCCATCACGCAGTTAGTAAGTGGCAGAGCTGGGATTCACATATGATTCGTGTTGTTTGTGCTATGGCAACCGGGGAAGGGGCGAAGTACACAGCCTGGGGCAAACAAAGAGGAACTGGGACTGGACTGAGTGGGGCAAAAAAGTCTTGAGGGAGAGAAGATGGAAGAGGTTTTAGGTCCCTGTCCTGAGCAGTTGGGAGGATTGTGCAGAAGAAAAGGGCCTGTCTTATTCTTCTTTGCATGTAGAATTCCGAGGAGTACGTGAACAGGAGGGATAGTGAGCTTTTGCTGAGCGCAGAACCTGCAAACGCATCAGACTGGCTTCCTGGGGAATGAACTAGTGGTGCACACTGCCTGTGGGGTCGGCGGGGACGGGGAGCTGCTGCCGCAGAGTGAGGTGTCTGGGAAGGAGCAAGGGAGAAGACTGGCAAGTCAAGTCAGGCCCGCTTACAGATGCAGTGACCTGTGTTCTAGCAGTCATGCTAAGTCACCTTTAGTTGCGGATTTTTGGCTGTTGTTCCTTTGTGATTCAGAAGACACTGTGGTACAAGGCAGAACTGCTTCATAGGGTTTAGGTGGTTGTAATTTCTACAGGATCATCTGATCTCTACGGCTGTTTTGTGGAACCATGGGGTGGGATTTGAACTGCCAACCTTTTGGTTACCGGCCAGGCAACACCATCGAGGGATGTTGATCACTTACTTTTGGGCAATAAGGTACATGAAACACTCTCTGGAATATTAGCCTGTCCATCATGAGTAGGAAACAGTGCTGGGAAGAACACCTGGAGGCTGCGATCTTTGTAATCACTGCAAAAGGGAGGCTGCATGTGATGAGGATGGAAATGGAAACAATCTATGAAACATGCACAGAACTGATGGGCTAAATGGGGATAAAAAGTGTTTCTACCGCTATAGAATTCAGTAATGGAAGTTATGATAACACCACTGGCCAAAATAAGAGCAGTCCAAAATAGAGGCTTGGCAACAGAGACGTTTTATGTGTCCAGAATGTCGGCAGTTGCAGTTTTAGGGAATAACAAACAGCAGAATGTGACTAGATCCACTGTGTGCAGATCTTTGCATCATTAAAACCTGAGCCCACTGCCAATGAGTTGGTTCTACTTACAGTGATCCTGTAAGACAGGGTAGAATTGCTCCTTGGTTCTGACACTGTCAATCTGTAAGGCAGCAGTCAGCCTCATCTTTCTCTCATGGAGCTACTGGTGGGTTTGAACCATGGACCTTCCGATCAGCGGCACAACACTAGCTCCTTCTTTGCATTACCACTAAGTCTAAATCCACACTGAAAAGGCGATACACTGGTAGCTATTTTCCCATGTCACATGTGAGAGCTGTCCTTGGCACAGTTCTATGTGGGTCAAGAGCTTGGTGGAACTATTTGAAGCATACGGTCAGTGAAGAAAAAAATCAAAGTAAACCCACTGCTGTTGAGTCAATGCTGACTCATGGCAACCCATGCGTTATAGAGCACAATCACTCCACGGGGCTCTCTTGGCTGTACTCTTTAGGGAAGTAGATTAGGTTTGTTTTTTTCCCCATGGCACCTCTGAGTGGATTCGAACTGCCTACCTTTCCATTTGTAGTGCAGTACAATCATTTGTATAACATGAGGCGCCCAGGGAAAGTTTAACTAATGCCTGTCCATTATACAAATGGATGGTCACATGAAGGCTTGTAAGCATACGCAGCACTTTGCTTCATCTTCTCAAGAGTAACCTTGTGCAGCAGTCATTCCTATGCCCATTCTGCAAGTCCTTCATGCTTTCTGTACAAGGAGCAAAGTGAGGGCTATGGGTTGGGCTGCTAACCACGAGCTGCTCCGAGGTACAAAGATAAGGCTTTCCACTCCCATAAAGACTTAGTCCTGGGCAGGTCTGTTCTGTTCTTCTAGGTCCCTATGATTTGGAATCGACTTGATGGCAGTGAGAATGCTCTTGGTTATACTGTAAATGATGATGCTCAAATGAGAACGTGCGTGCATTTCATACACTTGGAAAGTGCTAAATGAATATATTCATCACAAGTAAGAGAAGAAGCACCAGGAACATTTAAAAATTCTATTGTTTTAGATTTTTATTATAGTTTCTCTTCCAGGGTCATCCTTGTAATAAGCAACAAAAGGTTTAGTTTTATGTATTTTGAGAGCAATGAAATTAATGCATTAACTTTTAACTATTAAGTGGGTCTTCAAAACTCCTGGTTGCGGTCAAAGCATTTTACAGATATGTGGTGTTGCAAGGGAAGAAGGCGAGAGCTATCATTTTGTACTGAGATTTGGCAAGTAGCTACCAGGAAGCTGCACATTTGAAAGGAAGGGCTCTCAGTGTTCATGTGAACATTGCCCCGGTGCGACTAAATGCCTAAACTCCGACTGTCTATGGAAATGGTGCTCACGATTTCCCTCGAATGGCTTGAAATGGGAGGATAATAAAGCGCCTCTGTGGCGTTGTTAGGTAAGCATCTGACTGCCAGGTCTATGATGGAAAACCACGAGCTGCTCTGAAGCAGAAGAATGAGGTTTCATGCCCCTCTAAAAGCTTTACACATATGATCACTGTGTATTGGAACAGTGGATTTGGTTTTAAAGGTGGAACCTGGTTTTCCCTCTTTTGCACCTAGGCTGGACTTAGTGACATTTTCCCCTAACTGATGGAATTAGGTCTAAGTGATGCCCTATGACATCCTACACCAGGTCAATGAGGTACTGGGGCTTCCTCCTGTCTTTTGTTTCAGTATCTCTGCAAGAAGCCAGCTACCATGTCATGAGGACACTCAAGCAGCCTTATGCCAAGGCCTATGTGGCAAGGAACTAGGATCTCCTGTCCAAACCAGTCACATTACAGGTGTGGGAATAATTTTGGAAGCCAATTCTCCAACCCTAGCCAAGCCTTCAGATAATTGCAGCCCAAATGAACATTTTGATGCATAATGAGATATTCTGACCCAGAATGTAAGCTGCTCTGACTTCCTAACCCACAGAAATGGTGAGATAACAAATGGTTGTTTTTAGCCAAAGTTTTGGAGTGATTTGTCACACAGTGAAATCTAAATTAAAGTTGACATGGTGCTTATGTACTGGGCTGCTAACCACCATGTCAACAGTTCTAAATCAGGAGCTCCTGGGTAGGGGTGAGGGGCTTCAATAGAGAGTCCTGCAAACCCAGGGGCAGTTTTACCTTGTTCTACAGGGGCGCTAAGACTGAGGTCAGCTTGATGGCAGTGATTACTGTTTTTCTTTATCCGGAAGGCTGGTGGTGCAGGGATTAAGCACTTGGCTACTAAATGAAAGGTCAGGGTTCCACGGTCTCATAGAGGGTCACTGTGAGTTGGAATCAGTCGGATGGAACATCTCAGCAACAACGTGAATAAAAGTGTAGTTAGGTCTGTGCGTTTGGAACAGGTTTTGTTTTGTTTAATATTAGGAATTCTGAAATGAGTTCCTCTTTGGTGTCTTAGAATGAAGCAATTTCTGAAGCACCTTCAACGATGAAATACAGAGTGGTTTCAAAAGTGCGACACAGATTGGGAAAGAAGAGGGGGGAAGTTTGAGAGAAAGGAACAAAGCAAGGAAGAAGCAAACTATGGGACTAGAAGATTACACTGGGATTCTTCTGTGTAACGAGCAAGGCTCTGCTTACAGTGGAGAGACCTGCGATCGTAGCCACTGTCAAAGACAACACTGCACGGAGATGGCTTAGACAGGATGGGCGTTTTAGGGTTTGTAGTTAAAAATTGGAGATCGCTATAATCATCTGTGGACAACAGGGAAGATGAGTTATTCAAAAATGGAAAACTTGGCTGTGTTTTGTCCAATAATTATTATATCCTCTGAATAGCTGAACTAACTCTCTATATAATTATCATCACTTTATCTCAAACACTATTCATAAAAGGAAATTCATAGTCTATTTATACTTGCAAAACACCCGAACTCACTACCGTCTAGTCGATTCTGACTTATAGTGAGCCTATAGGACAGGGTAGAACTGCCCCTGTGGGTTTCCAAGACTAATTCTTATTTTTAAATTTATATTTTATTAAATCATTTTATTGGGGGCTCTTACAGCTCTTATCACAATCCATACATCCATTCATTGTGTCAAGCACATCTGTATATATTTTGCCATTATTATTTTCAAAGCATTTTCTTTCTACTTGAGCCATTGATATGAACCCTTGATAAATTATGAATTATTATTTTCATATCTTACATTAGCCACTGTTTCCCTTCACCCACTTTTCTGTTGTTTGTCCCCCAGGGGGAGGGGGTGTTATATGTCAATCATTGTGATCGATTCTCCCTTTCTTCCCCCACCTTCCCCTTCCCCTGCTGGTATCTCTATTCTCATTATTGGTCCTGAGGGGTTTATCTGTCCTGGATTCCCTTGTTGTGAGCTCTTATCTGTAGCTGTGTACAGGTTCTGGTCTAGTCAGATTTGTTAGTTAGGATTGAGGTCATGATAGTAGGGGTGGGGGAGCATTAAAGAACTAGAGGAAAGTTGTATGTTCCATCGGTGGTATACTGCACCCTGAATGTTTCATCTCTTCCTGGTGACCCTTCTGTGAGGGGATGTACAATTGTTTACAGATGGGCTTTGGGTCTCAACTCCACACCCCCCCACTCCATTCATACTGGTATGATTTTTTTTGTTCTGGGTCTTAGATGCCTGATATCTGATCCCAAGGACACCTCGTGATCACACAGGCTGGTGTGCTTCTCCCATGTGGGCTTTGTTGCTTCCCTGCTAGATGGCTGCTTGTTTATCTTCAAGCCTTTAAGACCCCAGAAGCTTTATCTTTTGATAGCTGGGCACTATTAGCTTTCTTTACCACATTTACTTATGCGCCCATTTTGTCTTTAGCAATCGTATTGGGAAGGTAAGCATCACAGAATGCCGGGTTATTTAGAACAAAGTGTTCTTGCATTGAGGGAGTACTTGAGTCGAGGCCCAATGTCCACCTGCTACCTTAATACTTAACATATAAATATAAGTACATAGCTCTATTTCCCTATCGTTATGTAGAAATATATTTCCATATGCATATGCTTGTACATTCCAAGACTGTAATTCTTTATGGGAGTAGAAAGCTCATCTTTCTCTGGAAGAGAGCCTGGTGGTTTCAAATTGCTGACCCTTTAGTTAGTAGGCCAATGTGTAAGCCTATCTATTCACACTTCCCAAACCTAACTCACTGCCATCAAGGAGTCAATGATGCCATTAAGGAGACTAAAATCCATACAAGTAGTCCCCAATATGCAAAGAGGTTCTGTCTGACGTGTAAATGATTACCCCTCCTGGACTGGCACTTCTCTAGTTGATTAAAATTACCAATGCTGAATGCAAATTGCTCCTTTAATTGACTCCAAAAATCCTTTTCTTTCTCTTAATGATGGTCAAAATAGTTGAATGAGAGGGTTTTCGTCATGTGCTACTTTGCCGGCTTGTCTCCTTTATAGGCCCTAATGGGTTTTACCTTTGTAGCCAGGACAACTTTTGGGGGATTACAACTTTCAGTGGAATATCTTCTTTTGTTACTTAAATGATGGAGGTATAAAAAAATGCAAGTGTACAGTCAGAGAAACTTGAATAACTCAGCTTCAAATTAAAAACCAGCGCTTAAGGTAAGAAACCTTGAATACTATCACACCCGGTCCGCAATACAGTCAGTGCCAGTGTTGCAATAGTGACTGGGTACATGTATACTTCAAATGTTCTGTGTTGTTGGAGTTGAACATTGCCCCACTTTCCACGTGTTATGACTCCCAACACTTAGAGAAGGCCATAGGCAGCTGGTGCAGAGTTCTGAACAGGAAACCATTAGGTTGAACATCTGCAAGTGACCATCTGAGGGTGATGACACCAGCAAATATTGTGCTACGACACTGCATACAGTACAGATTACTACTGCTAAGAGTACTCAAAACCCGTAAACAGTACCTTGTGATACAAATATGCAGTCTGATTTATATGTAGTTATTTGGCAAGGTGACTTCACAGGACAGCTTTTGTAGATGAGCTATAAATATTGTAGGTTTCAGCAGCCTATAAGGAAGGCCACATTTACACCTACCTCCAGAAATCCTGGCACACAGAAATCATTTTAGTATTTGATATTTTAAAATCAGGTTCTACATTATTACAAGGACTAAGAGTGACCTCAACAAATGGAAGAGTAGCCCATGTTCGTAGACGGGAAGACTCAATATAGTAAAGATATCAGTTCTGCCCAAGGCACTATATAAATTTAATGCTTTCCTGATAAGAATACCATCATCCTTCTTAAAAGAATTGGAAAATTGATTCATATGGAGAGGGAAGAAGCCCAGAATTAGCAGAGAACTCCTCAAGAAGGAGGACACAGTGGGAGGGCTTGCTCTACCTGACTTTAGCATGTATTATACAGCCACAGAGGTCAAAACAGTGTGGTACTGGTATAATGACTGATATTCAGACCAATGGAAAAGAACTAAAACCCCAGAAATAAAAGCATCAGCATATAGACAACTGATCTTTTATAAAGGCCCCCAAAATACTAAATGGGAAGCGGATGCCCTTTGTAATAAGTGGTGCTGGAATAAAACGGTTAGCTACCTGCAAAAAGTGAAGCAAGACTCTTACCTCACTCCATGTACAAGAATAAACTCAAGGTGGATCACAGACCTTGAGGTAAAACCCCTAACTATTAGGGCCATTAATGAGGGGATTGGGACAATCTTGAGAAGCTTGGCACAGGAAATACATAGGCTATCAGAAATAGGGAAGAATACAAATACAAAGAAGTCACAAATTTTTAAGTGGGATCTACTGAAGATGGATCACTGTGAACATCGAAAGAATTCACCAAGAGAGTAATAAGAGAGCCCACAGATGGAGAATACATTGTTAGCAATGACACATCAGAAAAAAAAAGGCTTTATTACTAAAATTTACAACACGTTTCAAGCTTACAATAAGAAAAAACTAACTGCCTACTAAGGAGGTGGGTAAAGGACCTGAACAGAGTTTCACAGGGGCAGAGATCCAAATGGCCAATAAGCATATGAGAAAATGTTCCCGATCATTAGCCATAAGAGAAATGCGAATTAAAACAACTATGAGATATCAGCTAACACCATCAAAGATAGCCCAATTCAAAAATTCAGAAAGTAGGGCTGTGGGGAGATAGGAACTCGGTAGACCTATAGGTATGTACAGCCATTATGGAAATAAATTTGGCAACATCTAAAACAGATGGAGATTGAGCTACCATAAGACCCAGCAATCCCCTTACTGGGCATATACCCAGAAGAGGCAGGAAACAAACCAAGGCCAGACACCAGTGCTCCAATGTTCATCGTGGCACAGTTCATAATTTCAAGGAGTTGGAAACAACCCCAATTTCCATCAGCTGATGAATGGATTAACAAACTATGGTACATACATACAATGGAGTACCACTGTATATAATCGGATATAAGCTGACCCGAGTACAAGCTGGGGTACCTAATTATTACCTGGGAAACCAGAAAAAAATGATTTACTCGAGTATAAGCCTAGGGTGGAAAATGCAGAAGCTATTGGTGAGTTTCAATAATCAAAACAAATGAAAAATAAAATGATAAAAATTGAGACATCAGTGGGGTAATGTATTTAGATATTTATTTTAAATAAAAACATAAATAAAAGGACAAGTCATTTAACATTAGTAAACCAGCACAGTAAGTGGAAAATAGGTTCAACAAAAACAATAAGGTATCAACAATGATACCTTAAGAGTACTATTCCCTGAGCTCAATCAGCAACCAAGCTAAAATGTAAAGAGTTAAAATCCTTCAAAACTGGATTCCTCACCATCATCCGTATCCCAATGCAGAGCTTCAGCTGGTGTGAGGTCATCATAGACACTGTCCTCACTGAGATCGCCGTCATCACCATCACTGCTGTCATTTTCATACAAAGCACAGTCTTCACTGCCATCCATAGCATTACTAATACTACATTTCTGGAAGGCACGTCGTACCATGTCTTCTGGAATGTCTTCCCATGCATCTCGAACCCACTTTGCTATATCAGGTTCATGAGATTTCCTCCTTTTGTTAGCTGGGCTTGACCAGATGATATCCATTCATGCCACATCCTTCCCACATGGTCTTTAAAAGGCTTATTCAAAGATACATCTAAAGGCTGCAGTACAGATGTAAGCCCACCTGGAATAATGGCTAAAGTAACTCTACTAGATTTTGCCAATTTTTCATGTCATTCGATAGGTGGGCTCTGAACATATTCCAAACAAGTAACGATGGCTTTTTCTTTAAGGCTGTTCCTGGTCAGCGGTCCCAAATTTCTTCCAGCCATTTTTTTTTTGTTCCATCTTCATCTATCCAGCCTTTAACATGGGCACGCACAGTAATTCTTTGTGGGAAATTGATCTTTTTTTTTTTAACATTTTATTTGGGGCTCATACAACTCTTATCACAATCCATACACATACATACATCAATTGTATAAAGCACATCCGTACATTCTTTGCCCTAATCATTTTCAAAGAATTTGTTCTCCACTTAAGCCCATTGCATCAGGTCCTCTTTTTCCCCCCCTCCCTCCTTGCTACCCTCTCCCTCATGAGCCCTTGATAATTTATAGATTGTTATTTTGTCCTATCTTGCCCTATCCGGAGTCTCCCTTCCCCCCTTTTCTGCCGTCCGTCTCCCAGGGAGGAGGTCACATGTGGATCCTTGTAATCAGTTCCCCCTTTCCAACCCACTCACCCTCTACTCTCCCAGTATCGCCCCTCACACCCCTGGTCCTGAAGGCATCATCCACCCTGGATTCCTTGTGCCTCCAGCTACCATATGCACTAGTGTACAACCTCTGTCCTATCCAGTCCTGCAAGGTAGAATTCAGATCATGGTAGTTGGGGGGAGGAAGCATCCAGGATCTGGGGGAAAGCTGTGTTCTTCATCGGTACTACATCGCACCCTGACTGACCTATCTCCTCTCTTAAACCCCTCTGTGAGGGGATCTCCAGTGGCCGACAAATGGGCTTTGGGTCTCCACTCTGCACTTCCTCCTTCATTCACTATGGTATATATATATATACATATAAAATATAAATATATATATATTTATTTTATTGCATGATGCCTTATACCTGGTCCCTTTGGCACCTCGTGATTGCACAGGCTGGTATGTTCCTTCCATGTGGGCTTTGTTGCTTCTGAGCTAGATGACCACTTATTTACCTTCACGCTTTCAAGACTCCAGATACTATCTCCTTTGATAGCCGGGCACCACCAGCTTTCTTCGCCACATTTGCTTATGCACCCGTTTGTCTTCGGCGATCGTATCATGGAGGTGTGCAGTCAATGATATGATTTTTTGTTCTTTGATGCCTGATAACTGATCCCTTCGGGACCACACGATCACACAGGCTGGTGTGTTCTTCCATGTGAGCTTTGTTGCTTCTGAGCTAGATGGCCGCTTGTTTATCTTCAAGCCTTTAAGACCCCAGACACTATCTCTTTTGATAGCCGGGCACCATCAGCTTTCTTCACCACATTTACTTGTTCACCTGCTTTGGCTTCAGCAGTTGTGTCAGGAGGGCGAGCATTATAGAGTGCCAATTTAATAAACGAAAGTATTCATGCATTGAGGGAGCGCTTGAGTAGAGGCCCAAGGTCCTTCCACCACCTTAATACTAAACCTATAAATATAGACACATAGATCTATTTCCCCATCGAGATATATATAAATACATACATACATGTACATGTTTTTGTCTAGACCTCTATAAATGCCCTTTGACTCCTAGCTTGGGAAATTTATCTTTTTAGGCAAGGTCTTTCTTTTAAAAATAATGACAGGACGCAGCTTATGATAGAACAACTGTAAAGTGTTTTGTTTTTTTTCATTTCCTGTGGTTTTGAAAAAAATGTTTTTTTCTCCTAAACTTGCCACAGTTTTTTGCTTGGAAGATCATCCATATTCCCAATATCTGCCAGGTCATAATTATAACACCTTCTTTGTTTTATAATAAATGACTGGAATGACATAAGGTAAATTTTTCTTCAAAGTCTTGTGGCAATTTCTGGGAAGTCTTTGTTCTTAGTCTCAACCATACTGGTAGGCCAAACCTATTCATGAAGCGGGTACACCATCCTGATGACGCAGCAACATTTTCAATTCCTGGTGCTTTATATTTGTCATTCTTAGCCATTTGTAGAGCATGTATACGGATTCCCATGCGTGTTATGCAGTAACCATTTTGACAACACTCCATAACCCATTTATGCAATTCACTCTCTAGAGCCCCATAAAAAGATGTTAAACCACGACAAGCTTTTTTAGCTTTTGGAATTTGTTCCAAGTCAGCCTTCATTTTCCACCACTCCCTCACTTGCTTTTTGTTAACACAGAATTCCCTACTTGCAATACTGTTATTGCTCTCTTCTGCTCTTGACACAACCTTCATTTTGAAACTAGCCTCATATGACCGGCGTTTTTGTTTTGGGTCAAGCGTATCCATTTCTAATAGGATAAAAAAACAAGACTTTGAAAAAGAACTTTAATGGTAATGCCCTCCCCACCCCCACGATGTGTTAGCCGGGAGGAGGGGAGGGGGGCGAGTCCATGTGGGTGGGGTAAGCAGGATGTGAACTAACACAGAGACCAGAGGGGAGAGACAGAGCGCAGCCACAGACACATCCTTACCAGTTCAGCTGCCAGAGTAAGTGAATCACTACGGGTGCTTCTGTGAATTGGAGCCGTCCTCATCATAGGACGTCTCTGATTGGTTAGATGTGAGTAAACAAACATTCAAAGCCCTGCAGTGTCATCGGGGCTTTGAATGAACAGCGAGAAATGGCAATCACTTGCGAGATAATGGGCGCTTGTCCCATTACCTCGGGAGGTGGGGGTACAGCGAGATGTTACACCTCGCTGGGGTACCAGTGACCCCTCTATAAGCTGAACCCGTTTTTCAGCACATTTTTTTGTGCTGAAAAACTCGGCTTATACATGAGTATATACGGTAAGCGTCCCTAAAAAGCAGTGATGAATGCACATCGCGAAGAACTGGAAGAAATCATGCTAAGTAAGTCAAGCACAAAAGGACTTGAGACCACTGAGGTAAACTTAAAAAAAAAACCCAAAATGGCGCACAGGGGAAAAGCTACTGTATACATACATTCCTAGGGGGGAGGTGCAGCAACTATGGTATGGGCCAAACCCAATCCAGGGATATATAAGGCAGCCAATTAAATAGAAGGGGGAAAGAAAGAGAAAAAAAGAAAAAGACATGGGTAGGGGGTAAGCAGGGCACTAATCCACCCAAGGGGAGGGTATTGTTTGTATCTCCACAGGAGCAGGAGAGAGAGACCAGGTTTCAACCCCATGTGCCAAGACAAAAATACAACATACCAGCATGAAGCAGGGAACCAATGGAGAGGTCTGTGGGCTGGCCCCAATCCCAACTATGTGGGCCCCTCCCCCCTCCATCAGAAGAATGCATTTCAGAGGACAGCACTGGGGTTACAGCTTGGGGAGAAGGGCATCGGATTAGATCACATGGGAGAAATGCAAAGGGATGGAGAGGGACAGACAAAGCACGGGGAGGACCATAAGGGCTGGCCCCACCACGGAACATGGCATCCCTCACTGAACCATGATGCTGTAGGGGACAGCACTGGAGACACAGTGTGGGAATAGTGAACAATTTGGCCCCATCACCCTGGGGCAAGGATTGAGGGCACACAGCAGAACAGCAGGGGGAGCAGTCTGATGAAAACCCCGGGGAATTCAAAAAGTAGACTTTGGAGACAGAGTGTGGCACCCCATCAGACTGGACTGGAAAACACTCGTAAAGGCTAACAAACAGACCTTGAACTATTTATAGGCTTTTCCCTTTTAGTCAGTGGCTTCCTTTTTTGTTGTTATTTTATCTTTGTTTGTAGCTGTTGTTATTGTTTTGTTGGCTTTGACTTCCTTTGTTGTTGTATTTGGCTTTGCCTGGTTTTTGCACTTATTAATGTATCTTCATGTCTATCTAGATAAGATAGGTGGGATAAAAAATTCGGAGAGAAAAAGAACAGGACCAGTGGTTCTGGGAGGATGCGGGAGAAGGGGAGGTGTGAGAGGGTGGGGGGAACCAATCCAGGGACAGGGGAAACACACGTGAACTAAAGTCAATGGAAGGAAGGTCGTAGGACACCTAGTGGGGCTCAATCAAGGGCAATGTAGCAAGGAGCAATTACTAAACCTGAATGAAGGTCGAACATGATGGTGGGACAAGAGGGAAATAAAAAGGAAATAGAGGAAAGAACCAGAGGGCAAGGGACGTTTATAGAGGCCTAAATACAGGCATGTACATATGAAAAAATATATATAAAATGACAGGGGAATAGAACTATGTACTCATATCTATATGTTAAGAATTAAGGTTGCAGATGGACACTGGCCCTCAACTCAAGTGTTCCCTCAACACAAGAACACTTTGTTCTAACAAACCAGCATTTTGTGATGCTCACTTTACAGACAAGACCACTAAAGACAAAATGGGTCCATGAGCAAGTGTGGTGAAGAACGCTGAAGGTGCCTGGCTACCAAAAGATATAGCATCTGGAGTCTTAAAGGTTTGAAGATAAACAGGCGGCCATCTAGCTCAGAAGCAATAAAGCCCACATGGAAGAAACACCCCAGCCTGTGTGATCATGAGGTGTCCATGGGAACAGGTATCAGGCATCTAAGATCCAGAACAACAACAAAAATCATACCAGTATGAATGGAGTGGGGGTGGCGTGGAGTTGAGACCCAAAGCCCATCTGTAGACATCTCCTCACAAAAGGGTCACAAGGAAGAGACGAGCCATTTGGGGTATAGGGTAGCATCAATGAAACATATAACTTTCCTCTAGTTCTTTAATGCTACCCCACCCCCACTATCATGACCTCAATCCTACCTAACAAATCTGATTAGACCAGAACATGTACACAGCTACAGATAAGAGCTCACAACACAGGGAATCCAGGACAGATAAACCCCTCAGGACCAATAATGAAAGTAGAGATACCAGGAGGGGAAGGGAAAGGTGGGGGGAGAAAGGGGGAATCGATCACAAGGATTGGCATATAACAGCCCCTCCCCCAGGGGGATGAACAACAGAAAAAGGGGTAAAGGAAGACAGAGGATGATGTAGGATATAAAAATAATAATAATTCATAATTTATCAAGGGTTCATGAGGGAGGGGGAGGGAACAAAAGAGCTCATATCAGTGGCTCAAGTAGAAAGAAAATGCTTTGAAAATGATATAGCAAAATATGTACAAATGATTTAATAAAATATAAGTAAGAAATATCACATGATAAAACAAACAAACAAACAAGGGCATTGAGACTTAGGCTGGATAGCTGATCACTCAGTGAGTAAATGTCAGGATTTGGAAATTTTCACCCTATCTGACTCCAGAGACCATTTCACAGTTACTCCCCAGCAGATAAAACTTTTGGGTTTTCATACTTGAAAACATTCAGATGATGGAGGGAGAAAATAAACAATGTCAAGAAAAAACAAGGAAAAGAACACAGACCCTTAGATCTTTTTATCAAGAGAAATGTCCTCTGGCTACCCTGCATGTTTCATGCCTGGGTCATTTGCTAACTTCTGTGGCCTTCAAATTCACTTTTGGTGCAATTGCTTTTACACTGGATTGAAATTGCTGAGTAGTAGTATTGGGCAGTCCCAGATACATGGACTTTCTTTTGCAATGAGGTAATCTGGAGGTATCTAACGGTATGGGTTTCTCTAGTGAGCTATATCAAGTACACATCTTTCTGGAAAACCATGATGACAAAGGGCTTTCCTGTCTGCTTCTGCTTGAGTATTCTGATGACATACAGGGGCCTGGGATTGTAAACTTCAATGGCAAAGGGCAGATATGCCGCCTCAATTGAGGAAGCAGAAGGCATCCTCCCTATATCTTTCAATTACTTCTCTCCACTTGCCAATCATTCCCATCTTATCTGATTAAGCCACAATCCATTTTTTTCTCTGCTGGAGCTGCAGGAAAGTAGGGCAGCCAAGCTGTCTGGGTCAGATGAGGCCTGGGCAGAGCCATGGGCATGGTCAGCATACTGATGCCAGCTAGCTCCCTGCAGTGATTCCCTGAGTGGCTGGCCAGTGAGCGGCACTGTTCTTTCTTGCATTTTAAATAAAACAGCATAACTGAGTATGCTCATTTATCACATTTTTTGAAAGACAAATAATCCTTTCTAGGAAAAAATGCTATCAAAAATGCTATCATGACCACTTTGTGAGCAACCATCAACGAAGGAAAACACTGATGTTCCTCTCGAGCGCACGGAAATGTGCCTTATCCTCTTTTCTCTCAGATGTGGAAAGCATCTCTAAAGAAGCTTGTTTTTAAAGCGGGGACCACCAACCAAATTAAACTGGGGAGGGGCAGCTCTATAAATCGAAGGGGCCATCCAAACTGGTGATGAAGTAAATCTCAAGCTAATTTGGATTTTATCTATTTATGCAAATAGCTTTTAGAAATATGGTCACTTGGTTCTTTTCCCAACTGGTCTGGAGAGCTCTCTGGAGATGGAGCAGGGAAGAGGAACAGAAATCAACGGACCAAGACAACAGCCATTTCAGACAGTGACGGGCATTATTTTTTCCAAACCATGGCAGCATGAAACGTTCAATAATGGTATATTTAGCCCAAATGTAATTCTATTCACATCGCATGTTTACTAATTCACCAAGTCGCTCGTACTTGTCACCCAATGTTTCAAAAACAATAGAAAAAAAATCAATACTCTGAACTATTCTGTGAAGACCCTGAGTAAGGCTAACATATTGGTGTATTTTTCCCTTTTATGCATATTATTTACTTGTTGAAATCATAAAACAATTTTACATTCTGTCAGCTGACTTTGAAAATGAACATTGTGGTGTACATATTTCCCCATGTTGTAGTTGTTTGAATAAGGCTACATTTAGAAACTAAATTGAACCATAGTATCCCATGATATAGCATAATTTTACCTCTAGTTTGAGGTAAAAGAAGTTTGAGCCTACTACAAAATCATAAATCAGTCTGCTTTGGGGCTAGTAAGAAACACAGAGTAGAAGCAAGAGACATTTCTATCTCAGCATTTTCTACGAGAAACTGAAAGACAGAGCAGAAACTATTTCCCAGAAAATGTTAGGCCAACTAGGATGAATGTTACTGGGTGGGAGGTGTTAGCTTCTTATCTACCCCTAACTGTTTTTGTGCCCCCCTCAGATACCTCCCTTTGGCTGTCACATAAGGTCTTTCTTTTCATTTGGGAAATCCATGCTGGGAACGGAACCTGAGATTTGACTTTTGCTGGACTGGCAATTATCATACAGTAGGGCTCAGAATACATCTATACAATGGCAAATATATTAATTTTCTAAGCAACCAGAATTGTCTTCGTTGACTTTATTAGTAGAGGATGGAAACCTTTAGCTGTCATGGCTTGGCTTCTGGTGTTATTTACCCCCTCTGAAGCATTTTATTCTGAATCTATTGCTAACTGTCAACATGGAAAACTTTGAAGACCCATAACAGATGCCATGGAAGCAATGAAAATCAATGAGCTGGACACAGAGGCTGCAACAATGTGCTCAAACATGGCAGCAATTGTGAGGACAGTGGAGGGCGAGGTGGTGTCCTGTTGTACGTAGGGCCACTGGGAGTCAGGAGCCTATTCGATGGCACCTAACAACAACTAAGACAACAGCAATAAATCTTCCCACAAATTTCCTCTAAATTGTGAATGACTGAAAAGAATCATAATTCCAGATATAATTTTTGAGATTTTTCAGTCCAACCTCTCATTTTAATTGGAAACTAGAATGCATCAATGGTTATACCAAACGGCAAACCCAACAAGATGTAACATATCCAATTCTCATAACTTAAGCAGACAAAATCAATATTGCCACAATAATGGTATGTTAGTTTTTCACTATTCCTAGAGTTTGCCTTCATTGAGTATCTAAATTGTAGCATGGGCAGAACTTTTTAATTCTGGATGATCATGATGAATACCTGCAAACAACAACTCAACAAGAACAAAATTGGGCAGAAACAATCATTATCTATTGGGTTGTAGACTTATTGTGGGCAGCCGGTGTGTTGTGTTCACTACTGACTAGCCAGCATGAAATACACAGTTGACACACAATGCATTTGTTATAAATAACAAAGGAGTCAGTACAGACACAGCTGTTCTGAGAGAAGGGTTGTGGGTTTGGACACAAACCATTGTACACTCCAGTGGGCCTAACAGTGGTTTCTAGCCCAACTCAGTCCTGGAAGAGGGAAGAATGCTCCACAGGGCAATGTGGGGCTCATCATTCAAAAGATGAGAGGAAGACATTTACAGATTTTATTTTCTTCTTTCTCAGTAGGATAGAAGAAATTTAACGTTAAATGATGTATTATCAGGCTCTAGGTCTGCTCTCTGTTTCTTCTTCTTTTAAAAAAATCATTTTATTAGGGGCTCATACAACTCATCACAATCTATACATACATCAATTGTGTAAGGAACATCTGAACCTTCATTGCCTTCATCATTCTCAAAACATTTGCTCTTCACTTAAGCCCCTGGCATCAGGTCCTCATTTTTCCCCTCCCTCCCCGCCCCCCGCCCTCATGAGCCCTTGATAATTTATAAATTATTATTTTGTCATATTTTGCCCTGTTCGACGTCTCCCTTCACCCACTTTTCTGTTGTCCGTTCCCCAGGGAGGAGGTCACATGTAGATCCTTGTAATCGGTTCCCCCTTTCCAACCCACCCTCCCTCTATGCTCCCAGTATTGCCACTCACACCACTGGTCCTGAAGGGATCATCCACCCTGGATTCCCTATGTTTCCAGTTCCTATCTGTATCAGTGTACATCCTTTGGTCTAGCCAGACTTGCAAGGTAGAATTTGGATCATGATAGTTGGGGGTAGGGTGGGGGTAGGAAGCATTTAGCAACTAGAGGAAAGTTGTATTTTTCATTGTTGCTACATCGTACCTAGACCCTTCTTCAAGGGGATCTCCAGTGGCCGATAAATGGGCTTTGGGTCTCCACTCTGCACTCTCTCCCTCATTCATTATGGCAAGATTTTTTTTGTTCTGATGATGCCTTATACCTGATCCCTTTGACACCTCGTGATCACACAGGCTGGCGGGCTTTTCCATGTGGGCTTTGTTGCTTCTGAGCTAGATGGCCGCTTGTTTACCCTCAAGCTTTTAAGACCCCAGACGCTATATCTTTTGACAGCCGGGCACCATCAGCTTTCTTCATCACATTTGCTTATTCATCCGCTTTGTCTTCAGCGGTTTTGTCGGGAAGGTGAGCATCATAGAATGCCAATTTAATGGAAGAAAGTATTCTTGCATTGAGGGAGTACTTGAGTGGAGGCCCAATGTCCTTCTGCCACCTTAATACTAAACCTATAAATATAGGCACATAGATATATTTCTTCATCCTCATATATAAATATATTTGCATATGTACATGTCTTTATCTAGACCTCTATAAATGCCCTTTTCCTCCCAGTTCTTTCCTCTATTTCCCTTGACTTTCATCCTGTCCCACTATCATGCTCAGTCCCCACCTGAGTTTCAGGAATTCCTCTTGGTTACATTACATTTGATCATGCCCAACCAAGCCTCCCACACCCTTCTCACCACCAATTGGATCACTTGTTGTTCCCTTGTCCCTGGGTTTGTTCACACTAACTTCCTTTCCCCCCACTTCCCCTTATCCCATGTCCCCCCAGAACTGTTGGTCCCATTGTTTTCTCCTCCAGATTGTTCATCCAACCTATCTTATTTAGACAGACCTGCAGAGATAATAAAATGCACAAAAACAAGACAGAGCCAAACCAAGCAACAATATATAACAAGATAACAACAGCAGCAAACCACTGACAAAGAACAAAAGAAAACACAACAAGAAAGAAAAAGTTGTAGTTAGTTCAAGGATCGTTTGTTGCCCTTTAGGAGTGTTTTCCAGTCCAGTGTGTGGGGGCACCACGCCCTGGCCCCAAAGTCCACTTTCAGCATTCCCTGGGGACCTTGCCGCTCCCTTCCCTTGCTGTTCCGCTGCATTCCCCCAGTGCTTTGTCTCGGTGTGGCGGGATCAGATTGGGTACAATTCTCACACTGTGTCTCCCATGCTGTCTCCCACAGGGCCATGGGTCAGTGAGGGGCGTCATGTCTCATAGTGGGGCTGGCCATGTGGTCCTCTCTGTGGACTGGCTACTCTAATTGAGGTCATCATCCTCAAAGCCTGGTGGGCCAGGATGTGCTCCACTCTCTCCAACTCCCCTTCATCTGCTTCCGTGTGCTCTGATCAGATATGTCCCTCTACTGGAGCTGCAGATTCAATGCCATCCTTTGAAATAAATTCTTCTGGGGAGAAGGGCAGGTGTCCACTTAGTATTTGGGACTGGGGCCAGCCCCTCCAGCTCTCTTCTTTTTAAAGCGTGAATTAGTCCTATTACGCTGGTGTTCATCCTTACTTTCAGGAAGGAGCCATGTTTAAAATCAGCACATGAGATGACCAATAAAAAATTTTTAAATTAACCATGGAAATTCTTTAGGCTGAAGATCAACACACCATTTCTTATTAAGTTTACTTGTTTGTCCATCAGTACTTGAATAAATTCATGCTTCTTTGATTAAGCACTGTAAAGAAATACTAACTTACACTTGGCGTAGTACCATAACATCCATCTTCAGATATTAGAGTAATTTAAGTGATGTTTACCATATCTACTCGAGTATAAGCTGATTCAAATATCAGTGGAGGCACCTAATTTTACCACAAAAACTGCATAAAAATGTGCTGAAAACTCAGCTTATACACAAGTATATACAGTACATTATGCGAAGTACTGGAATCTGAAACCAATGAAAGGAGTAAAAGGTACCCAGGCCACATTTACTCATAGCCAGCAGGTTTCCTGCACTACTTACAATTCCATCTGCCCCGCTCCCCCTCAAACCATGTCAGCACACGAGATGTACTTCTATGCTGCAACTGCACTACACCACACCTTCTGCTCCATCTCACTCCCCCCCACCCCCCCTGCTTAACTGTTAGCACTCATCACCTGGGATAAAACCACTCCTATGAATGGGAGAGGAGCTGGCGGCATAGTGGGCCATGATCTGGGCTGTACTGGAAAGGCCAGCAGTTTGAACCCACCAGCTGCTCTGTAGGAGAAAAGATGGAGCTTCCTGCTCCCTTAGAGGATTCTAGCCTTAGAAACACTAGGGAGCAGTTAACACTGCCCGGGGGACACTATAGGCTTTATGTTTGTTTGGGATGGGGGTAGGGACAGTTTAAGAGTATGAAATAGGACCCTAGTTTCACAAAGCAAAAATGTGACCTTATCTATAGGTATCAAACAATGGGAGAGAGGATTTCAAATATTACTACAGGAGTCACCTGAGCTGAATAACCCAGTTTCCTTATTACCTGGGGCAGAAATACTGCAGAGGGTAGAAGAGAAGCACTCTGAGGTCTTTCTCACATTGTGTTGATTAAGAGCACACTCTCTAGCTGGATAGATTGCTTGGTTTCAAATCCTGGCCTGCTGGGAAGTTGTTTAACGTCTCTGTATCTCACTTTGCTCATTTGAAATATTGAGGGCAATAACACTTTATAGGGATGTTACAGGGTTTAAATGAGTTACTGTTTGCAATATGCTTAGGAAGAATGGTGTCGTCATAGAGATCACTATGTAAATGAATGTTCCCCCACGTGGACAATAATGCCATTGGGGGAAAAGGGTGCTGGAATGATATAGGGGTGCTGCAGAAGCAGATATTACCACTTTATCCTGGATTATGGTCTATAGCACAACATTCCTGAATAGCCAGGGGACACTGAGAACATTTTTTTCCCTGAAAAGGGGATGACAGACCAAGCAAACTTGGGAATATATGACAGAAGTGTTTGCTTCATGGGAACCTTGGGAATGTACCATTGCCCAACCCACAGTTCACCTTTGTTGCTGCTGTTGTTGGGTGCCAGCTCCCAGCCACCCAAAGTGTAATGGAACAAGGCACTGCCTAGCGCTCTGCTATCCTCACAAGTGTTCTTATAGTTGAGTCCACTGCTGCAGCCCCTGTGCGAACTCATCTTGGGGAGGGCTTTCCTCTTTACTGCCTTTCCATTTTACAAAGCATGATGTCCTTCTCCAGGGACCGGTCTCTCTGACAACACATTCAAAGTACATGAGATGAAGTCTCGCCACCCTTGCCTCCAAGGACCATTCTGGCTGTACTTCTTCTAAGACAGATGTGTTTAGTCTTTTGGCAGTCCATTGTACTTTTAATATCCTTCATCAGGACCATGATTCAAATGCATAGGTTCTTCTTAGGTCATCCCTATTCGCCATTCAACTTTCACATGCATGTGAGGCAACTGAAAATTCCATGACTTGGGTCAGGCTTATCTTAGTCCTCAAAGTAACCTACTTGCTTTTCAACACTTTAAAGAGATCTTAGGAGTCCTGGTGGCTGCATTGAACTGATAACCACAAGGTCAGCAGGTAGACACCACCAGCAGCTTGGAGGGAGAAAAAGGAAGCTTTCTACTCCCATAAAGAGCTACAGCCTTGGAAACTCCCAGGGACAGTTCTAACCTGTCCTGTAGAGTCACTAAGAGTTAGACTTGACTCCATGGCAATGCATCATACAGCAGATTTACTCAAATGGAATGAAGCCCTTGTATCTTGACTGCTGCTTCCATGAGCATTGTGGACCCTAGCAAGACAAAAATCCTTGACAACTTTAAGCTTTTCTCATTCATCATGATGTTATCTATTGGTCCAGTTGTGAAGGGTTTGGTGTTCTTTCTATTGAGTTGTAATTCATACTGAAGGCTGCAATTATTGATTTTAGTCGGCAAATGCTTTCACCAGCAAGTACTTCTTACTGTCAGAAATCAAAGTTATCTGCACATTGAAGGTTGTCTGCCTTCTCCAATCCTGATGCCAACTTTCCCCCTCCTATAGGCCAGCTTCTCTAATGATTTACTCAGCTGATTGAGTAAGTATGGTCAAAGGATACAATCCTAAAACATACCTTTTAACATTTTCAACCATGCAGTATTCCATTGTTTTGTGCCCCAAACTGCCTCTTGATCCAAATACAAGTTTTGCATAAGCATAATAAAGTGTTCTGGAATAGCCATTGTTCTCAAGGCTGTCCATAGTTTGTTATGGTCTACACAGTCAAATCCCTTTGCAGAGTCAATAAAATACAAGTACACATCTTTGTGGTATTCTCTGCTTTTCGCCAAGATCAAGCTGACCAGCAAATATATCCCTTGTTATAAGAGTGCTTCTGAACCCAGCCTGAATGAATGTCTGGCAGTTCCTTGCCAATGTACTGCTGCAAATGATGTTGGATGATCTTTGGCAAAATTTTACTTACACGTCATATTAATGATATTGTTCTATGATTGGGTAATTCTGTTAGGTCACGTTTCATTGGAATGGGTACACATATAGACCTCTTCACGTCAGTTGGCCAAGTAGCTGTCTTCCAAATATCCTGACAGAGCTGAGTGAGCGCTTTATCAACTTGTTGAAACATTTCACTTGGTATTCCATCAATTCCTGTGACATTGTTTTTGGCTAACACTCTCAGTGCAGCTTGGGACTTCTTTCTTCAGTACATTGGTTCTTGCTTATATGCTACCCCCTGAAATGTGGAATGTTGGCTAGTTATTTTGGATACATTGATTCTGTGTATTCTTTCCATCTTCTTTTGATATTTGATATTTCCTATATCATTCAATATTTTGCCCATAAAACCTTTCTATCTTGTAACTCAAGGCTTAACTTTTTTCTTCTTGTGTTCTCTCACTTGAAGATATGCTGAATGTATTCTTCCTTTTTGGGTTTCTAACTACGTCCTTGTATGTATCATTATAATATTTTCCACTGCCTTCTTGACCTGCCCTGTGGAATTTTCTGCTCAGTTCTTTGACTTAATAATTTCTTCCATTTGCCTTAGCGACTTGCTGTTAAGACCAAGTGTTGGAGTGCCGTCTAACATCCACTTTGATCTTTTCTGCTGTCATTCCTTTCTTTTAAAGGACCTTTTGCGTTCTTAATGTCTCACAGCTTATCACGCCTTCTTGTCATTGGTGTTCGATGCTCCATCGGCAAATGAAGGTCCTAGAGGCTTTAGTCCAACCGGCTTTACTCCATTTTCATCATTATGGTTGATTCTATGTTGAGAAGACATCTGTTTCTCTGTCATATTTCGACTTTCTTTTGACTGGAGGAGCTCATCTTCTGGTACTCTCATTCACAATGTTCTTGAAATTCAAGTGGGATATACTCAAAGTCACATTTTTGACTCTTGTGGATTTGCTTTAATTTTCTTCGGCTTCAACATGAACAATTACATATGAACATTGGATCTGTTTCACAGTCAACCCCTTCCCTAGTTTTAACTACTGATGCTGAGATTCTCCATTATTTCTTCCCACAGGTGTAGTCAATTTGATTTCTGTGTATTCCATCTGGAGAAGTATGTGTGGAGTCATCTTTTGTATTGTTGAAAAAAGATATTTGCTATGAACTAGTTGTTGGTTTTGCAAAATTGCCATACAATCTCTAGCTTTGTTTCTATCACCACGATATTTTCCCACAACTGTTACTTCCTCTTTATTTCCAACTTTTGCATTCTAATCACCAATAATTATCAATGTATCTTGACTGCTGTTTGATCAATTTCTGACTGAAAATTGTTGGTCAATTTTGTCAATATCCTCATCACTAGCTTGGATGGTTGGTACATAAAGCTGTGCTGATTGGATTTCCTAGAATGTGGATAGATACAATTCCATCACAGACAGTATGATACTTCAAGATAGATCTTGTAATGTTTCTTGTTGACAATGAATGCAACGGCATTCCTCTTGATTATACCATTCCCAGCATACTAAACCATATGATTTCTGATTCAAAATGGCCCCAAACCACTCCATTTCAGCTTGCTAATGCCTAGGTTATCAATCTTTATGTATGCCACTTCATTTTTGATGACTTCCAGTTTTCTAGATTCATACTTTGTACGCTCCAAGTTCTGATTATTAGATTTTTCGGTTGTTTCTTCTTGTCATGAGTTGTGCCCCATTAGTAAACGAAGAGCTGAAAAGCCCCCCTGCCACAGGCTCTTCTCTATCCATGGCACCATGGCTGACTTTACTCTGATACCGAGCTCCTCTTCAGTCACATTGGGAGTGCCTCCAAACCGGGGTCTGTCATCTGGCACTATCTCTAACAATGATCTGTGTCCATTCATTAGCCTTTCAGTATCTGGCAATGTTTCCATGATGCACTTAAGGTTTTCAGCAACTCCTCCCTCTGAAGTGGGTAGTCGATTCCTTCTGTGTAGTCTGTTCTCAGTCTGTAAGTTCTGCTGAAAGCTGCTAAATTTGGGTGACCCTGCTGGCAGCTTCCAGCATCACGGCAACCCTTAAGTCACCACAGTTCGACAAACTGATAGACAGGGAGTGAATAGACTTCAAAAGAAAAACATCAAAACAGACCACAACCAAACTTTCCGGTATCAATAGCAAGGCAAGTGTCTTGAGAACAGCTAGGGAAAAAGAGAGCATCTACTTACAAAGGAAAACCAATAAGAATGAGCTTAGATTTTTTCAGCAGATATGTAGGCAAGATCATGGAATGGCATATAAAATCCTGAAGGGAAGAAAAATACTTCCCACTAAATTTATAATAATCAAAAATTAGTCCTCAAATATGATGGAGAAAATAAAGTTTTTTTTACCATATAAGGATAATATAAGGATGTTTGTAGATAAAATACTAGCTTTACAAAAAATATTAAGGAGATTTCTTTGAATAGAGAATCAACAAAAACAGCAGACACAAACCTGAGATCAACATATAAGACAAAATTACACAAATATAAACTCACTCAAAACAGTATTCAATATTAAATAAAATTTCAAGACAGAAAACTGGGAACTAAAGAAATCAATCTAAAATAATAAAAAAACCCCAAGGAAATAGAAAACGTAGACACAAAATATTCTAATGAAACCAAAGACATGTAGTTTGCAAAAGAACAGATTATCTTAAAAATAGGAAGAAAGTAATAGATTACAGGGTCATCTCAAATAAAATGGAAAAAGCTCATTAAAGATAAAGAAAATAATAAAAAGTAGAAAAAATAGCAGCAAATAAAAACATGCACATGCATGCGCGCACACACACCTTAGACAAAGAGACAAAAATCAAAGGATTACAAAATATGTCAAGCTAATGGTAAAACAAAACCAAACTCCCAAACCCAAAAAAACCTAGAATGGCAATATGAATCTGTGATATAAAGACAAAAATCAGCATGAAAGATAACAGGGTACTATATAATGAATAAAAGGACAACATAACAAGAAGACATAATCATAATAAGCATATATGTACGCAATGAAAGACTCTTGAAATGCTTGAAGAGCTAAAGAGAAAAACAGGCAATTCAGCAATAATAGTAGACTTTAACACACCACTTAAAAAAAAAAGACATTTTATTGGGGGCTCCTACAACTCTTATCACAATTCATATATATACCCATTGTGTCAAGCACATTAGTACACTTGTTGCCTTCATCATTCTCAAAACATTTGCTTTCCACTTGAGCCCTTGGCATGTCCTCATTTTCCCCCTCCCTCCCCATTCCCCTCTATCTCAAGAACCCTTGATAATTTGTTATTATTTTGCCATATTGTACATTGTCCAACATCTCTCTTCACCACTTTTCTGTTGTCCGCCCCTAAGGGAGGAGGTTATATGTAGATCCTTGTAATCGGTTCTGCCTTTCTACCCCACCGACCCTCTACCCTCCTGGTATCACCACTCTCACCACTGGTCCTGAGGGGTTCATCTGTCCTGGATTCCCTGTGTTTCCAGTTCCTCTCTGCACCAGGGTACATACTCTGGTCTAGCCAGGTTTGTAAGGTAGAATTGGGATCATGATAGTGGGAGGAAAGGGGGGGGAGGAAGCATTTAAAAACTAGAGGAAAGTTGTGTGTTTCATCGATGCTACCCTGTGTGACTCGTCTCCTCCCCACTACCTCTGCAAAAGGATGTCCAGTTGCCTACAGTTGCCACCCCGCAGTCCCCTTCATTCATGATGATATGTTTTTTTGTTCTTTGGAAGCACACCACTTTTGAGGAAAGACTGGTTACTAGAAAGAAAATCAGGAAAGCTATAGAACCAAACACAATCAACTTGATCTTGTACACATATACAGAAAACTCCCAAGAACATTTGCTTTCTGCTTGAGGCCTTGGAATCAGCTCCTCATTTTTCCCCTCCCTCCCTGCTCCCCATTCTCAAACGACCCCTTGATAATTTATAAATTATTATTTTGTCATACGATACACTCTCCCTTTAACCGCTTTTCTGTTGTCCACCCCCCAGGGAGGAGGTTATATGGAGACCCTTGCAATCGGTTCCCCCTTTCTACTCCACCCTCCCTCCAACTTCCCGGTATTGCCACTCTCAGAACTGGTCCCGAGGGATCATCTATCTTGGATTCCCTGAGATTGTAACTTTTTATGAGTGGAAAGTCTTATATTTCTCCTGAAGAGCAGCTGGAGGCTTTGAACCACAAAATCAATACTGTTACAAAGCTCTTCGATAATTAGAACAAGAGCAACCCAATACATCTTCTCTAACCAGGAAAATAGAAATCATAAAGATTTGAGCAGAAAACAGAAAAACAAAAGAAAAAATCAACGAGATAAGAAGTTGATTCTTTGAAAAGATGAACAAAATTGACAAACTAAAGGCAAAGTTCACAAAGTTAAAGTACGGTAAGATGCAAAGATCAAGAATAAGAGATAGAAAAGGTGGCATCACTATAGATCTAAACGAGAATTTAAAACAGTAACACATGACTTGAAAGACTACTCCAACAAATTCAAAAACCTTAATGAAATGGACATATTTCTAGAAACATACTATTTACCCAACTTAATATAGATGGATGAATAGCTCAACTGATCCATCACAGAAGAAGAAATAGACCAGATCATTAAAAAACTTGCAACAAGAAAAGGTCCAGGGCCAGATGTGCTCCCTGGGCAATTCTACCAGCATTCAAAGAACAGCTGACACCAGTTCTACACAAACTATTCTAGGAATACAGAAAAGGACAAGAAACTCCTGAACTCGTTTTATGAAGCAGAACATTGATAAGAAAACAGACATAACTAGGATAGAAAATTACAGATCCATATCCCTTATGAATATAGTTGTAAATATTCTAAACTAAGTCCTGGCTATGATTAAGTGGAATTCATACAGGTAGGCAAGGATGGGTCAACAGTATAAAAACAATCAATGTAATCCATCAGATAAAAGATAAGAACTACACGATCATATCAATTGATACTGAAAACATATTTGACAATATCCAACTCCTATTTCCAATAAAAACACTCTGCACAATAGGAAAAGAAGGGAATTAGGAACACAATAAATTCCATACATGCAAAACTAATGGAGAACATCAAAAATCAAAGGAATATAAATTGACAAAGAAGTAAAATTCTATTAGCAGTTTATATGGTTTTATACATAGTAAACTCCAAAGATTCAACAAGAAAACTATTGGAAAAAATATAAAAGTTAGTCAATGTGACAAGACACAAGATTAATATACAAAAATCAATCAGGTTTCTGCATGCTAATGAAGAGAGCTGGGAATAAAGAGAAAAAGAAAACAATACCATTTACAGTAGCCACACAAAAGATGAAATACTTAATAAAGATGTGTACAAAGAAAACTATAAAACACTCTTACAATAAAATCAAGAAATCTATAAATATTGAAAAATATCCCATGCTCATGGATCGGAAGGTTTAATGCTGGGAAAATGGCTACACTAACCAAAGAAATCTGTAAGTCCAACACAATTCCAATCCAGATCTGAATTTCATTCTTTAAAGAAACGGAAAAAGCAATTACTAACTTTATTTGGAAAGGAAAGAGACCCAGAACAAGCAAAGAATTTTTAAAAAAGAAACAACAAAGTCAAAGGCTTCTTCACTTTCCAACCTCAAAATCAAAGGTGATGAGATAAAGTAAGCTACTGGGGAAGTTATTAAGTAGCTTAAATTGTTGAATACAAACTTGATTATCTGAATATAATACCATACCTAATTTAAATGTAAAAATTTTAGAAAAATTAGTATTTTAGGATTCAAAATCGATATACTAAGACAAATAACAAAAACCAAAAAATTCACACTCACTGTGTCCATTCCAATACACAGCAGCTATATAAGATAGAGTAAAACTGCCCCTTTGGGTATCCAAGTCGTTAAAAAAATCTTTTTGGTATCAGACAGTCTCATTTTTCTCCCATGTAGCAAGATGGATTCAAACTGTTGGTGGTGTGGTTAAGAGCTCAATGTGCAGCCCACTTCACCACCAGGGGTCCTTAAGTCAATTTAGAGTCCCTAAAAATTATTTCAGAAAGAACAATGAATACAACAGTAACATGGAATCAGATCACCTTCCTTTTCTCGGAGTTAAAAGTGGCGACATTTGTTAGAGTAGGATGCATGGCATGGTCAGAGAAAAAACCCATAGGTTTATTACAGTGAAGGAGGGCAATTAAGAGAGCACTGTCAAATCAAGTAGGGAACATGACAAACAGACCAGTTTGGAGCATCTCTACCTTGCTGCAGATGGTTTTCATTGCGTGCAGTCTATCAAGCGATTCCTGAGGGTTTCCCAGATACTGCTGGAGTTCTGCATGTAAGATCCGCATTGAGAAGGGAACCATTGAGCCTGGAATCAAAACCAAAGTTGAATTAATTTGATTTCAATAATTTCTTACTTAGTGCACTACTTAAGTAGGTGTCTGTGGATGGCCAAGAGGAAATGATGACAGAATGCATTGTAAGCATCCCTTTATTCTTTGGTAAGACGTTCAATGGTGCCAGTTATAAAGTATGTTAGTTTTCTCCATAAAGCTGTCTGTAAATATGTTTAGGTAATTATTATAGGACATAGGCAGACTATCCTATTACTTTTACAAATAGAAGTCAATCATGTGGATACTATCACCAAAAATATAAAACAGAACAAGAAAACAAACACACACGGAGCAGGACATGCATTGGTAGCTTTCAGGACGGTGCACTCAAGTAAAGCGATGCTTAGGTTGAGTTCCCTATCGGAGACCACAGCAGAAAGACTTGTATGCAAGTGCTTGTTTAAAGAAGTGCGCTCTGGGGAAACTAGTAAGGGAGTGGGGAAAGTAAGAAAGCCAAGCAAAAGTACATCTCAGATAAAGCTCCATGGATGATTTATTCAATCGGATTCTCTCGGGTTCCTCTGGACTCTTACATTCTGCACAGGGATTCCTCGATATAACTGTGCTTGAATGCTCTATCATCTGGGGCTATCCTTAAATGGAGGGACTCATGCCCAGGGCACTTCTGGGACAATGTAAACCTTTAGAATGGGAACAAGGGCAGTTCTCAGAAAAGGTGTTGCAACTATTGGCTATTGACAAAATATGAAATACATGTTTCTATAGTTATCTGAATGGGGTTCTTTCATCTTGTTATGGACTGAATTACATTCCCTTAAAATACATGTCAACTTGACTAAGCCCCACAAGTCTTATAATTATACCAGTATCACTCCATTATGTGCTCTGATGTAATTGTTTTATGTGTTGTAAATCCTCACATCCATGATTTAAATAAGGCAGGATTAGTAGCAACAGTTATGTTGAGACAGAATGCAATCTAAAGAACTAGGTTGTATTTTGAGATGATCTCTTTAACCAGTGAGCAGAGATGAGTGAACTATCACAATTAAAAAGGAGAGGCAGGAGTGGAGCGTGTCATTTAGACCCCGGGTCCCTGTACCAGGAACCTCCTAGTCCATGTGGAAGGCTGATTTGATTATTACTTTTGGTATTTCCATGATAGTAGTACTAGATAACTAAGACACACCCTTAGAAAAAAGGAATCTTTTGTTCCCTACAATGGAGTCAGGAGATGGGTCACTTAAGTCAGAGATTTTTTTTCCAATTACTACAAGACCTTTGGGGCTCTGAAATCAGTAAGTCAGATCTTTGGAAGGTGCTTCTGGAGCGTGCACATTCCACCTCCTTCTTCTGAAACAGAAGAACGGCTAATGCTTTCCCTGAGTGCCAGCACACAGAAGAAGCCCGCAGAAAGCAAGGAAGGATGCTTTGGGCACAATTGGAGGGCAATATCCAACTTTTAAGGTAGCTCCCTGGGTAAGGGTTTTCTGACTAAAAATGTGACTGCACAGACAGAGAAGGAAATCCACTGCTATCAAGTGGGTCTTGACTCATAGTGACCATATAGGAAAGAACAGAAAGGCTCCCTGAGGCTTCCGAGGCTATGAATCTACACTAGAACACACAAGCCTCATCCTTCTCTCATGGAGTGGATGGGGGTCCAAACTGCTGCCTTTGGTTGGTAGCCCAATGGGTAACCAACTATGTCACCAGGACTTCTAGCGAGAAAGAACTCACAAACTCACTGCCATGACTCTATTCTGGCTCATAGTGACCATACAGAATAGAGTAGAACTGTCCTTTTTGATTTCTGAGGCCTTAAAATCTTTACAGGAACTGACAGCCTCATCATTCTCTCTTGGGGTTACTGGGGGGTTTAAATTGCTAACCTTGTGGTTAGTAGCTTATAAAGAGCTTTACAAAGGAAGGAAGGGGAGTAATGAGAGGGGTGACTGCTCCGGTGGACAGAATGATTAGCACATGCCAGCTCACCTGAGTGGCTGTGCCTGCTGATGGACAGACTGACTACAGCATCCAGTGTGTATGGTAAACACTGGAAGTTAAAAATCACTCTATATGGTACTATAACGGTAGATGTATGACATTATGTGTTGTCAAAACCCATAGACCTGTACATCAAAAGCCACAACACAACAAAAACGCCACCAGACTGCTGTTAAGTAGGTTTTGACTCACAAAGATCCTGTCTGACAGTGCAGAACAGCTCCCTTGGGTTTCTGAGTATGTAAATCTTTTGGGAGCAGACAGTCTCATTTCTCTTTTGAAAAACGGTTGGTGGGTTTGAACAGCTGATCTGACAGATAGAAGCCCAATGTATAACCTACTCCATCACCAAACCAAATTAAACTCACTGTCATTGAGTAGATGTGGGGTCTGACTCACAGTGATCCCATAGGAAAGATTTGGATTTCCCCTGTGAGTTTTAAAGACTGTACTTATTAGCCTATTAAGAGAAAGTTCTTTTTATTAGCTGTGGCTCCTGGGTGGCACAAACAATTAAGTGTTTGGACACTACCTGAAAAGTTGGTAGGTAAAATCTAGCCAGAGGTGCCTCAGAAGATCACAACTCCTGAAAATTCTATGTATGGCAGCTCTAAGCTCAAACACCTGGGGTTGCTATGAATCAGAGTGAAATCAACAGCGAGTAGTTTGGTTTCATTATAATGAGTTGGATACAAATATGTAAGCAAATAAAAGAAGATATCAATAAATTTTGAAAAAGTTATACATACAGAGACATCAAAGACAGTAGGAAATCCGATGGGATCTAAAACCTTGGTTCTCAAAGTATACCTAGGATCTCATTAGATGTGCAGAATCTCATCCTCAGTTCTATCAGAAACTGCATTTTGACTACATCCCAGTTGATATGTACACATACATGAAGGTTTGAGAAACACTGCTCTGACCCATTATTACTTTATTCAATTAAACCTTATTAATGTAGTGGTGTCAAACAGTATGATTTTTACTTACATTAAAAAGTTCTAAAATTCACATCCCAATTCATTAAAATCAAGTCAACTTGTGTCCCCTGTTGTCACTGAGCTGAATCTGAGTCAGTATTTTGGGGAAGAGGTGCATCTGAGTGGAGCAGATTGATGGACCTTTCTTCTGCAAATCATCGGGTAGATTCAACCCCCAGTGTTTCAGTTAGTAGGTGAGCACAGACAGCTTGTGCTACTCAGAAACCTTTTTAGAAACACGTAACCAATATCATAGAGTATTATTACTGATGTGCTTGAACTGTGGTGTTGACGAAGAGTATTAAAAGTACCATGGACTGTCAAAAGAACAAATGAATTTGTGTTGGAAGAAGTACAGCCAGAATGCTCCTTGGAGGCAAGGATGGCGCGGTTTCATCTTACATACTTTGGACATGTTATTGGGCGAGACCAGTCTCTGGATAAGGATATCATGCTTGGTGAAGTAGAAGGGCAGCAAAACCAAAGAAGACCCTCAACAGATGGACTGACACAGTGGCTGCAGCAATGGACTCCCATATAAGAACGGCTGTGAGGCTGGGGCAGGATGGGATGGTATTTCGTCCTGCTGTACAGAGGGCTGTTATGAGTTGGAACTAACTCAATAGTACCTAACAACAACAATTCATGTTCACATAAGAAAAATGTCTCTCGTTATTTATATATTTGGATTCCTTGCTATCTCCCACCCATTAAAAACAATGACAGGGATTTAAAGGTAAAATAAAGGGTAAAGGGCAGGAGAGTGAAGAAATTCTGTCATTTGTTTGGTGCACTGGGGGGACTTTCCACATGCTTTGCTCTGAAGGGTAAGAGCAGGTAAAGATGGAGAGGTTTAGACCTCCATTTCCAGCAAAGCCATGATTTCTTTGCTCTCTTCGAATCTCATAGGGCGTTAGAGTAGCTCCCTGTGCTACCCTTTTTCAAGTTGGGGACATATATTATTGAAAACAATTGACCTGTATCTTCCTTCAATTTGAGGAACAGTCACAAATACAATTAAAATTAATATAACTGATTATTCCCCCCAGAATTAAATTCAACTTGTTAAAGGGGAAAAAAACCCCAAACAACTTAATAGTTTAAAAATATATTAATGAGTTCTTGTTCCCTCTGGGTAATGGTTAAGAAGTCAAAGGAACTCCCTGGAACTTGTAAATAACATCATTTGCATGAACTGTGATTTGTTCTATTTAGGCAGTGACAGGTCTCCAGTCAGTCCAGGTGGGAAGGGGAAGTTAAAATAATCTGTTCGCAGTCCTGTAACTTGAATAAAATCGTAGTTTCCTCATTGGTATTGCACCTTCCCTGCACGTCTGGCTCTCTGTGTACATCATCTTTTATTAAGTACACAAACATTCCCTATTCCCAATTCATCAAAACTTGCCAACATAGAACCAAGATGAGATTCTCTCCGCAGCAGTTCAGCACTGAACTGAGGGTTGAAAGCTTTACTGTAGTGTCTTTGAAAGCATCTCTCACAGGCTCAGAACAAATGCTGGTAGCAGGAGACATTTAACATGCTTCTTTATTACTTGTATCTGGAAATTTGGATTCAACCCAGGGAGACACAGACACACAGACACTCTCTTTCTCTCTTCCTCAAACTTACTGTTTTTATTTGTGACTTTCTAAGAAACAATCGGAAGAAAGATAAAACTGAAGTATAGATGAAAGGGTTTCTTCCTTAACTCCCCTGGCTTAATAAGTAATGTTAATAAATAGGTCTTGTATAGATTAAGTACCCTGGAGAAGAAAAATATCCAAAAGAAGGGGAACGTACACACACACACACACACACACACACACACACACACACACACACACACTTGCTCAAGCCACACATACAGCCCTGTATGAAAGTGCAAAATGAAAAAAAGGGAAAAAAAGTCCTTTTCTAGAAACACATGCATCCATAGTGTTAAAACACGATAAAAAACTAACTGCAGAAGACTGTCCATTCCAGGTTGAATGTGCTAACTTGATTGAAGACATTTATTTAGTCAAATATTTGGCTAGATAGGTACTGAATATTTAAGCTAAAAGAGATGGGTACTGTCATATACACTATTCAATTTATTAGCTAAAATACACAAGGAGGACTTCCTGTGTATTTGGTAAGGGAGACTGTTCCGAGCTCTGAGAGCAAGTGCAGGATTGGGAGGTTGGAAGGCTGAGTGGGGAACAAGGAAGTCATTTCAGGTCTTGCGACACACCTGGGCTCTGTTCTGGTCCAGTGACTCTGTTCTGCCTGGGTCCTTGCTGTGGAGCGGCACAGTGAGGCTTGCAGTCCAATACCCAACTACACTAACGTATCTGTCATAAACCTTTCTTCTTTATTCATATCTGCATTTAATGATATCAAGCTACCTATGATAACTACCTTTGCAGTGTCCCGTAAGTTTTGATATGTTGTATTCTCATTCTTGTTAGTTTCTAGAAACTTCCTAATATCCTCTCTAATCTGGGCCGGTACCCATTCATGTCGCAGGAGATTGTTGTTCATCCTCTAATTGGTTGCCCTTGCCTTTCTGGACGTCCTCTTATCAATCTCCAGCTTCATGGCATGGTGATCTGAGAAAGGCATCTGGATAATATCTACGTGTTTGAATTTACGCAGGCTTGACTGTGTCCCAGCATGTGGTCTATTCTTGAAAATGATCCATGTGAGTTTGTTAAGAATGTTTATTTTTTGCATTTGGATGGAAAGCTCTATAAATGTCTACGGTATCAGCCCTCACTGCCTAATTACATTGTTTAGCTCTCTGGCCTCTTTGCTGAGCTTCTTTCCCAGTGATCTGTCTTTCTCTGTAGGTGAAGTGTTAAAAGTCACTTACTATGATTGCTGAATCCGTGATTTCTTTTTCCATTTTTTAATAGTTTGACGAAATTCGCCACACCATTATTGGGTATGTAAGTATTCAATAAGCTCACTGGTTCTTGGTTTATTGAGCCTTTGAACATTATGTAGTACCCCTCCTTGTCTCTATCTACGGTTTGAACCTTGAGGTCCATTTTGTCAGAGATTAAGATAGCCACCCCTGCTTTTCTTAAGTTGCCATTTGCTTGGTATACTTTCTGCCAGCCTTTTATTCTTAGGCTATTTTTTGGTCAGTGCTCTTAAGATGTGTCTCTTGCAGGCAACAGATTGATAGATTATGTTTTCTGAGCCAGTCCTCCAGTCTTTTTATTTTAATGTATGAATTGAGTCCATTGGTATTCAGAGTTATTATCACTCTGTGGATTCATAGTTGTCATACCCCGTGTTGTGTTTTGGGTGTTTACCTATCTCTCTTCATATCAGTGTGCTGTGTTTGAGTGGGGAGTTTCTATCTTGTCTTCTTTTCCTTCTGAGACCCTGTTGTCCTGGTAATTGTTGCTGGCACGTTGGCTTCTAGATGGAGATGGGCTATATGTTGGTCTCCTGTTTGATCTTGGTGGAGGTTGATCCTCTGGCCATAGTGAGTCAGCCAGTATATTCTGCAGGGTCGGATGTCTTGCAGCATATTTTTTGAGTCTTTCCTTGTCCTGGAAGACCCTTATCTCACCATTTATCTTAATGGATGAATTGGCAGGGGAAACGATTCTGGGAAAGGCATTTTTTTTCTTTCAGCTTTTGGAAGATGTTGCTCCACTCTCTCCTCTTCTTCATGATATCTGCCGATAGGTCTGAGCATACTCTTACCTGCGCTCCTTTGTATATGACTGTCTTCCTTTCTCTTGCTGCTCTTAACATTTTTTTTCCCTCTGAGTTGGATATTTTTACTATTACATGTCTTGGCGTGTTCTTCTTGGGGTCAGGTCTAGCTGGCATCCTCTCTGCTACCTGTATGAGCACCTGGTTCTCACTCGTTAGGGTGGGAAAGTTTTCTTCCAGAAATTCCATTGCTATCTTGGCTGCCAAGTTGTGTGGTGTGTTGTGCTCCGGTAAGCCAATTATTCGAATATTATTCCTCTTCATAGCATCTGTCATTATCTCAGGTTATCTTCTGCTTCTTTAATTTTCGTATCGGACTGTCTTTCCCACTTGCTCAGGTATGTTTAAGTGTCATCAAGATCACTGATACAGTTCTCTGCCTCCTCAAGTCTAACAATAAATTCTGTGACCTTGTGTATGGCTTCTGGTACCTCCTCTGCTGGCTCTTTTAGTTCCCTTTGGTGGGTGGACTTCATCTCCTCTATAATTGGATTCTTATTCAGGGTTGCTTCCCTTAGCTCCTGTATTACTGTAAGCAGACTTCTGAAGATTTCCTTCTGTGGCAGATCTGTATCTGATTCTTCTCTGAGAGACAATAGCTCGGCTACTGTGTTTTGTCTCTCTGTTTGTTTTTTTGTTGAGAGTGATGTGGTCTGTCGATTTTTCCTCGATCCTTTTGTAGACCCTATGTTTCAGGGAGACCAGGGGTTCCTTATCTGTGTAACTATTAAGGATACTTTCAGGGGGCTGCCTATGACTTACTATAGAGATGTGTCAGACTGCCATGTAAGTAGAGTTCCCTGATGGCTTAGTGGCCAGCAGTGGTGAGAAATTTCAGTGACTGGAGTGGGGCTAGAAATTCAGCGAATGTCCCAAGGCTGCTTTGACCTGGTCTGTCAGGGCACCCTTAGCAGCCCTTTTTATTGTTTAATTAAAAAAATATATAGGAGGAAAAAGAAAAATAAAAGGGTGAGAGAGAAAAAGGAAAAGCTATAAAAGAGGGAAAATAATAATAATAATAATGAAAAAGGAAAAAGGAAAAAGAGAAAAGGAAAACCTATAAGAGGGGCAGAAAAGAAGTAATAGTAATAAGGAAAAAGGAGGGAGAAAGAAGAAAAAACGAGAGAAATCAAAGAATATAAAAGAAAAATAGAAAGAAAAACCAGCACGAAAAAAATATAAATTCCCCTCCCCACCGTCTGTTTCGCACCAATTTCTAGTAATGGAGGTGGGTGAGGGCTCACTGCCATTGGACGTGGTGCTGATCTGGGGCTCCAGAGCCGGTCTATCTGAGGGGAAAATGCTCTTCAGATCAGCATGCACTCCCCAGGTCCCTGCAGGCCTGCAGAGTTAAGCCAGTAGACAGAGGCTACACTGGTGGGAGAAGCACCTCAGCAGCAAGCCTCCTGCACCAGCCAGAAAAGGCTGGGGCCGCAAGGGATGCTTAGAGAGATGCTAGCTGCAGCGCCTGCCTCCTACGCCAGCACAAAAGGGCTGGGGCCACAAGGGGTGCTGAGGGTGATGCTGGATGCAGCGCCTGCCTCCTACGCCGGCAGGAAAGGGCTGGGGTAGGCAGGCTTAGAAGCTGACACTGGGGACCTCACAGGGCACCATAGTGGTGAGAGCTGGTGGGAGCATGCAGATGGCTCCAGCAGGGACCACAAAGCAGTGTCCTAGGCTCCCTAGCAGGTGGGGTGCTTATCCCTTGAGCCATCGGCCCTGTGAACGGCGCAGGGTTCACAGTGACATTGGCCAAGCTGGGGACAGCGGCGGCTCAGGGAGGACACAGAGGGCAATGGCACCGGCCCTCCGCACTGGGAGGAACACACCACGGCAGGCAGGCTCAGCGCTTGGAGCTGCCGGTGCTGGAAACCCTGCAGGGCACCGGGGTGGACAAAGCTGGCTCGGGTGCAAGGTCTGGGTTGGTAGCAGCCCACTGCAATGGGAGGAATGCACTGGGGTGGGCAGGCTCAGCACTCCGGGAGGTGGGCACAGGGATCCTCATGGTGTGGGCCAGCCTGAAGTGGCTCTAGCAGAAACGCAGTGTAGTGGATAAAAGCGGGATGGGCACTGGCTGCAGGCTCGCACAGCGTAACTTCCCAGGTAGGGAGTGGAGTGGGAGCTAAACGGATGGGGGTGGGCGGGCGGGCAAATGAGGGGCACTAGCGAGGTCCCAGGCAGCTATGGGGGTGGATCGTCCCCTGTGGAGGTTGCGCAGGCAGCCACAGGTCAGTTACGGGGCCCTGGGTGAATGGAGGGAGGGGCCCGGGCCCAAGAACAGATCGCTGCCATGCAGGGAGAGGGGAACTGCGGAAAGGGAAACTTCTCTTCTAGTGGGGTCCCATGAGGGGGTAGCTGCTGTAGGGGGTGCCGTCACAGCTGTGCATCTTGGCAGCGCAGTCAAGCGACTCTGGGTGTGGGGTTCTGGTTGGGGGTGGACTGGGGCTATAGCTGGTCACAGCTGCGGTGACGGTAGCCTGATGACCCGAGATGTCCCAAGAATGGGATCCTGGATCACTGAGTGGGGGTGGGGGTGGGGTACTCTCCTAGGGGGATCTTTCACTCACCAGACTCCTTCCACTCGGCTACCAGGACACCAAACGTGCCTTGTTCGAAAGAGCCCTCAGAGTATGCGGCTCACCTGGTCTGCCATCTTCGCTCTCCTCGCCTACCCACACTAAACAGTACTGCTCGTGCTGTCTGTGGTCCCCCCTTCCTCCAGATTCTGACTGGGGTCTAGGCATCCAGCCAGCTGGATCTTCACAGTCCAGACCGCTCGTGGAACTCGCGTCCCTGCGCTGTGGCGCACCCTGTCCCCCTGGTAGTAGCTTGAGAGAGCCCGAGAGTTGCCAGATGCAGCAGCAGAGAGCTCCGCCCATGCCCACGCCATTTGAGGGGCTTATGCTACAGGCAGATCCAGCCACCTGGTCCTAGCCACCCAAACTCCTGGTGCTGCCTGGGAGTCTGCAGCAAGACCAGCCCCTCCGTCGGCCCTCCAATACTGCCCAAGTATATCACGATGCCATTGCAGCAGGCTACTTGCACCTAGAACTCACCCTGCCCCTACTTGGCGCACCAGCAACACCTGCTTACTGGAGCTGATTGCGACAGAGGACATTTCTGGGGTCACATGGTGGGGAAGCAGCATGGTCTGAACCTCCGAAAATGGAATGAATCAAGAAGGGAGCAAACCTGGATAAACAACCTGGAGGAGAAAACAATCGGGCTGACTGCTCTGGGGGCACAAGGGCGAGGGGGAGTGGGGGTGGGGGGGGGGGAAGGAAGTGGTGTTAACAAACTCAGGGACAAGGGAACAGCAAGTGGTCCAAAATCGGCAGGGAGGAAGGTATAGGAGGCCTGGTAAGGCTTGAGCAAGGTTAATGTAACAGAGAGGAATTACTGAAACCCAAATGAAGGCCAAGCGTGACAGCGGGACAAGAGGAAAGTAAAAGGAAATAGAGGAAAGAACTAAGAGGTAAAGGGTATTTATAGATGTCAAAATACAGGCATGTACATATGTAAATATATTTATTTATGAGGATAAGGAAATAAATCTATGTGCATATATTTATAGGTTTAGTACTAAGGTAGCAGATGGACATTGGGTCTTGACTCAAGTAGTCCCTCAATGCAAGAACACTTTGTTCTATTAAACTGGCATTCCATGATGCTCACCTTCCTGACATGATCACTGAAGACAAAGTGGGTGCATAACCAAATGTGGTAAAGAAAGCTGATGGTGCCCAGCTATCAAAAGATATCGTGTCTGGGGTCTTAAAGGCTTGAAGGTAAACAAGTAGCTAGCTAGCACAGAAGCATCAAAGGCCACATGGAAGAAGCACAGCAGCCTGTGCGATCATGAGGTATCAAAGGATCAGGTATCAAGCATCAAGGAACAAAAATCACATCATTGTGAATGAGGGGGAATGCAGAGTGGGGACCCAAAGGTCATTTGTGGGCAACTGGACCTTCCCTTACAGAAGGGTTATGGGGAGGAGACGAGCTGGTCAGGGTATAGTGTAGCAACAATGAGACATACAGCTTTCCTCTAGTTCTTAAATGCTTCCTCCTCCCAAATATCATGATCCCAATTCTACCTCACAAATCCAGCTGGACCGGAGGATGTACACTGGTACAGATGGGAAATGGAAACCAGGACAACAGGGAATCCAGGACAGATGAACCCCTCAGGACCAGTGGTGACAGTGGTGATACCGGGAGGGTGGAGGGAAGGCCGGGTAGAAAGGGGAAACCAATTACAAGGATCTACATATAACCTCCTCTCTGGAGGTCTGACAACAGAAAAGTGGGCAAAGGGAGACGTTGGATAGTGTAAGATATGACAAAATAATAATGACTTGTAAATTATCAAGGGTTCATGAGGGAGAGGAGAACTGGGAAGGAGGGCAAAAATTAGGAGCTGATACCAGGGGCTCAAGTGGACAGCAGATGTTTTGAGGATGGCAACAAATATGCAAATGTGCTTGACACGATGGATGGATGTATGGATTGTGATAAGCATTGTAAAATGATTTTAAAAAATTTAGAGTGCAGCATAGCACTGATGAAATACTTAACTATCCTTTATTTCTTTAATATATCCTCCCCTTACTATAATAATTGTTTTACCTCATTATTCTTGTTAGACCTAAGTACATTCATTTGTATGATTAAGATTGTTCGATGAATGAAAGCCAAGCTAGATAACCCTTCAGAAACAGTAATAGGAGTAATGACTCCCTGAGGCTATGAGAAGGGGGTGGGGAAAGGGAGCTGATAGCAAGGATGACTGTACAACCCCGCTCAAGGGGAGTGAATAACAGAATTGTAGGTGAACGGATACATTGGATGGGGTAAGATATGGCCCACAACAACAAAAAACAACCAATAATAAATAATACAAATATTAAGGGCTCCTGGGGGTAGGGTGGTGGAGGGAGGGATAAAGGGGACCTGATATCAAAGAGTTCAAGAAATGGAAAATGTTTGGAAACTGTGGTAACAATTGTACAATTAAGCTTGGTCTAATGAATTATGGAATATTATATGTTTGTAAGAGCTCTCAACAAAATGATAAAACAAATAAATAAGAACCTAAAACAACAAAAAATGCACATACAGAAAATGCTATGGTGCTGAATATGGTTTTCTTTGTTTTACAGAAATACACATAAAAGCACATTTAAACTGCATCTCTTAGTTTGGCCAAACCCAGCTCTGCAGTCTTTTGATGAGTTATACTGGGAACCCTAGTGAAATATTTAAAGCTAAGGGTAGGAGGTAAATGAGAGAATATATGCAAATCTTTCACTCTAGTCTCAAGGCTTCTCTCCTGCAGGGAGGGAGAAGGATGGGGTGGGGTAGGGGTGAAGAGCTAGTAAGAAATCTGAAGGAAAACAATCGCCAGTGGATCTTTATTTTCCTCCTCTTTCCCCCCTGGAAGACTCCTATGTACAGTCATGCTCTGGCAAAATTTAGATTTCCATAAATACTGTAGAAGTGTTCTCATTAATTATTTAGAAAAAAAATTAATGAAACATTCCTACAAAATTTATTTCAGTACCCTGCAGTTTGCAAATCTATACTGCCACAACAGAAAACTCCAAGAGAAATTAAGTAGGCCTTGCTGCTATGCCGAGAAAAATGAGAAGAAAATAGAAGTGGGAATGTGTGGTTGAACTTTGGAGGTACACACCACATTTTTTAGTGTGCTCAGTACTCCTTTGCAGCCTGGTATAGCAGAAATAGTCTGGACTCTCTGTCACTGACTAGCTGTCTGTTGCTAAGCAGATTATGCCATCTCTGACTCTTTGTTTCTCCAGCAACAAAACCGGTTTGGAATACTTAACCTGGGCAGGTTGTTGCGAGGATTGAGTGGGACGCTTATTCTACTTTGCCTAAATGCTGACTGCAATGTATGGCTCAGGGAACATGCTAAATAAAACAAAAACAAACCACCACCTTTACCCTCTGCCCAGCTTTCTTAACAGACACTACTTTTCTTGCATAAAGCACAAACTCAAAAGAATTTTGTCTCAGAATTTCCAAGTTATAAAAGATACTTTAGTGTGCATTAGTGATTAGTATTTATTTTTATTGACACCTTCTCCCATGACAGGATGTCTTTCCTTATCTTCTGACTTTAGTAAGCAGCCCATAATGGCAGAAAGATCTATCAGGTTTTCATTTTCTTTTTACTCAATCTTCAAGACACTGGTGCTTACACGTGGTTTTACAAGGAAAGAGTTTCACTCCTATTTATCATAAAATAACCCTTAGCATTATCTTTGACTTCAACTCTGGATTTTGTAAATCTCAAAAGACACGTGAGTACTCAGCAAATCCGAGTAAAAGTATCTTAAATAATTATAATTTAAATGGTTAATTAAACCTGGTTCCTGGAGTCAAGAACCATACAGAAACTTTAAAGACTAGATAAGATTTCCTCTGTAAGAAATATTTAAATGACGCTGTCAGATATTACTGCAGAAGCAAGTAAGATCAGGTTGTCTGCTAGTGGAGACGGAGCTGCAGAAATCCTAAGGAGTCATTCTACCTGGATCGATAGGGTCCCTAAGAGTTAGAGTTGATTGGAAGTCAGGTTTCTGCATTTTTAATCTGATAATAGGCATGTGTGGTAGTTACATAATTTCGTGTCATTCCGAGGCTATGCAGAGCGAAGGGGTGGAGGCTATCTTGTCAGTCAGGTCACAGCCTGATGATGCCTCCTTGTGGGTGTGACCTTCTCATAAAGATTCTGGGAACTTCCTCTCTCTGGGTCTCTCTCTCTGTCTTCATATTGGTAAGCCACGTGGAGCCACACTGGGAATTGAGTGAACCATGTATTGGAGAATCATGCCAGCACTGTGATACTTCCACCACCACTGGATCCACAAGACTTTTTACCCACCGGCTTGTGATCTTCCTGCATTTGGCATCATTTCAAGTGACTATGAGTCTGAAGAGGAATTTGTGGACTAGTACTGGCCTTCTGGGCCAATATCGGACTTGTGGACTTGATCTGGATTGGGTTCGTATGTTTTCTTAATATACAATGGGTCTTTGATATAAAGCTGTCTCTTACACACATATGCGTGTCTCTGGATTTCTCTAGTCAACCTGGCCCACTCCAGCATGCCCTCAGTTACAGTTTATCTATTGCACAGGTACTGACGCTGTAGTACAGGTGGGTCATTAACTTTTCCTTAATGCATTTGAGTTACTGCGGTTAATGTCATCTGTGTTTCTGGTCTTTTTTTTGAGTGCATTTTATTATGAAATACATACCATAAGGAGCCATGGTGATGTTGTCGAGTAAGTCTTGGATTACTAACCACAAGGTCTACAATTCAAACCCACCTGCTGCTTCGCAGTAAAAAAGGTGACTGAAGAAGTGAATGTAACACACCGGCATGAAGCAGGGAACCAATAGAGAAGTCTGTGGGGCTGGCACCAATTTCAACTATGTGGGCACTCCCCTCCCCTCCCCTCCCAGAAGGATGCACTACAGAGGAAAGCACTGAAGCTACAGCTCAGGGAGAGGGGCGCGTCTCATCAGAACACATAGGAGCAAACAAAGAGGGATGGAGACAGAGTGAAGCACATCCTGGCCCACCAATCCCCGAGGACAATATTCGTGCTCAGAGCAGCCAATGCACAGAGAGGACCATAGGGCTGGCCCCACCATGAGACACGATGTCCCTCACTGACCCATAGAAGGAGGCACAGTGCCCAATTTGACCCCACCACATGGGGTGAAAATGCTAACGGTGTGCAACAGAGCAGCAAGGAGAAGAAAGCAATGAAGTCCCCAGGGAATACCAAAAATAGATTTTGGGGCCAGGGCATGGCACACCATCAGGCTCGACCTGAACATATGCCCAAAGGTCAACAAGCAGACCTGAAACTACTTACAGGTTTTTCTCTATTGTTGCTCTTTGATTTTCTTTTGTTTTGCCTTGTTTTTGTGCTTATTATTGTCTATGCATGTTTACCTTTAAGATAGGAAGGATAAACAATCAGAGGAGAAAACAGTGGGACTGAAGTTTTCAGGGGAACATGGGAGAGGGGAGGCGGGGAAAGGAAGTGGGGGATAACAAACCTAGGGACAAGGGAACAACAAGTGGTCTCAAATAGATGGTGAGGAGGGTGTAGTTGGTCTGGTAGGGCTCGATCAAGGTCAGTGTAACCGAGAGGAATTACTGAAACCCAAATGAAGGTTGAGCATGATAGTGGGACAAGGGGAAAGTAAAAGGCAATAGAGGAAAGAACTAGGAGGCAAAGGGCATTTATAGAGGTGTAAATACAGGCATGTACATATGTAAATATTTATATATGATAGAGAAATAGATCTATGTACATATAGTTACAGGTTAAGTATTAAGGTAGCAGATGGGCATTGGCCCTCTATTCTAGTACAACCTCAATGCAAGAACACTTTGTTCTAATAACCTGACATTCCATGATGCTCACCTTCCCAACATGATTGCTGAAGACAAAATGGGTGCATAGCAAATTTGAAGAAAGTTGATAGTGCCTAGATATCAAAAGATAGAGAGTCTGGGGTCTTAAAGGCTTGAAGACAAACAAGTGACCATCTAGCTGAGAAGCAACAAAGCCCACATGGAAGAAGCACACAAGTCTGTGTGATCATGAGGTGTCAGTGGGATCAGGTATCAGGCATCAAAAACCCAGAACAAAAAATCCTATCCATGTGAATGAGGGGGAGTGCAGAGTGTAGACCCAAAGCCCATTTGTAGACAACTAGACACCCCTTACAGAAGGGTCACAGGAAGAGAAGCCATTCAGGGTGGAGTATAACATCGATGAAATATACAACTTTCCTCTATTTCTTTAATGCTTTCTCCACCCCACTATGATGATCTAACTCTACAAATCCAGATAGATCAGTGCATGTACACTGGTACAGATAAGAGCTCACAACACAGGGAATCCAGGACAGATAACCCCTTCGGACCAATAATGAGAGTAGCCATACCAGGAGGCTAAGGGGAAGGTGTGGGGTAAAAGGGGAAACTGATCATAATAATCTAGATATAACCCCCTCCCTGGGGGATGGACAACAGAAAAGTAGGTGAAGGGAGACATGGGGCAGTGTAAGACATGAAAAAATAGTAATCAATAAATTATCAAGGGTTCGTGAGGGAGGGAGGGTGGGGGAGAAACGAGGAGCTGATACCAAGGGCTCAAGTAGAAGGAAAATGTTTTGAATATGATGAAGACAACAATATACAAATGTAATTGACACAATGGATGTATGTACGCATTTTGAGAAGAGTTGTATGCGCCCCCAATAAAATGATTAAAAACAAACAACAACAGAAAGAAAAAAAAAAGAAAAAGGTCAGGCTAGAAAATCTTGGAAATTCTTCATGGTGTCACTATGATTGGAATGGAGCCCCTGGCAGTAAGTTCAGGTTTTTGGTTTTAAATATCTACACAACATATTATATTGCAATTACTCTCAGCTGTTCATTTGAAGATACGCAAAGATCAAGTTGATAAAGATACATATAATGAAAGTTGGTAACAATGGTGGTGGGGGGGGGTGGAAGAAGCACTGTGATCTCTGACAGAGACTGCCTTTGAGACTGTGTCCTATGTCTGGCAGACCTGTGTTTCTTTTGCAAACAGCTTAAGAAAAAGCTTTCATTTGGGCATCCTAATGGGAAATGAGCCCTCCTGGAGCTGCTGAGTCAGTGGGCTGAGCCTGCCAGTTGCTCTGAGCGAGGAAAAGCAGGCAGTGCACTTCCATGAAGATTCTTGCAATCCCCATGGAGGTTTTATAGAGGGGAACCCTACTCTGTTTTATAGAGATGACGTACCAGTGGTAGGATTTTTAAGAAATAAAAACCCAAATATAAAAATTTCTATATCATAAATAATTTGTTCTAAGAATTGAAATGCTAAATTTCATAAAAATAGTGTGCAAAATGCAAAGTAGTAAGAGCAACAAGCAACTTTCTCTCAGAACGAAAAAGAGAAAGCATACTGCCTATTTCAAATGAACCTACATTAACCTCAACCTAAAATGAGAAGAAATCAGCTGTAAATGTGAGTACCCTGAGGATGGATGTACACAGTGTATATCTAGGAAAACTGCAGGTCATCAAAAATGAGGCAGATGTTAAATAAAATAATTTTACCAACTTTTCAGTCTGAAATGATCCAAACATGCAATATTTTACTGATCATTAATGTATTGATACAATGATAGTTATTGCTATATTGGTAATTATTGGTGACTAGAATGCAAACATTGGAAATAAAGATGAAGAATGAGTAGTTGGACATAGGCTCTGTGCCTAAATCTGCACTGGTATGCCTCAAAACCACTGCTTCAGACACACTGAACACTGACATGGCCAGACCAACACTAGAAATCCAACTCTTGTACACTGGTACAGATAGGAACTGGAAACACAGGGGATCCAGGGCAGATAATCCCTTCAGGACCAGTACTGAGAGTGGTGATACCGGGAGGGTGGAGAGAGGGTGGGGTAGAAAGGGGGAACCAATTATAAGGATCTACATATAATCTCTTCCCTGGGGTACGGACAACATAAAAATGGGTGAAGGGAGACTTGGACAATGTAGAACATGACAAAATAATAATAATTTTAAAATTTGGGGGCTTTATGAGGGAGGGGATATGGGGAGGAAAGGGAAAAGGTGGGGAGCTGATACCAGGGGCTCAAGTAGAGAGCAAATGTTTTGAGAATGATGAGGGCAATGAATGTACAAATGTGCTTGATCAAAAAAAAAAAAAAGGATGATGGCAACATATGTACAAATGTGCTTGATACAATGGATATATGGATTGTTATAAGAGCTGTAAGAGCCCACAATAATTAAAAAAAAAAGAAAAAAAAGAGCCCCCAATAAAATGACTTACAAAAAAAAAGAATTCCAATCCTCAAATGGGATCACATGCATAGGGATTAAGATTCCAATACTTATTCTGGGGGGGGGGGGATGTGTTCAATTCCATATGTAACAGAAAACAACATAAGACACTGAAAAGTCTATGCTGATACTCCATCCTGAACTATCCATTATGGATATGTATTGATAAGAAATTTCAAATCCAGGCCGTGATGATGATGTTCCTGAGTAGAGCAGCCAGTCCACAGAGAGAACAACATGGCTGGCCCCACTATGAGACATGATGCCCCTCAGTGACTAAGGGCGATACAGGGGACAGCACCGGAGACACAGAGTGGGAATTGCACCTGACCTGATCCCACCACACCGAGGCAAATCACTAGGGGAGTGCAGCGGAACAGCAAGGGAATGGAGTGGCAAGGTCCCCAGGGAATGCTGAAAGTGGACTTTGGGGCCAGGGCGTGGTGCCCCAACAGACTGGACTGGAAAACGCTCCTAAGGGCCAGCAAACGATCCCTGAACTAACTACAAGCTTTTCTCTTGTGAACTGTTTTATTCTGTTCTTTGTCAGTGGTTTGTTTCTGTTGTTTTGTTGTCTGGTTGTATACTGTTGCTTTGTTTTCCTCTGTCTAGTTTTCGTGCATGTTAGTGACTCCACAGGTCTGTCTGAATAGGACAGGCTGGATGAACTATCTGGAGGAAAAACAACGGGACCGACAGTTCTGGGGGGACTTGGGGTGGGGGGGTAGGGGAGGTAAGGAAGTGGTGTTAACAAACCCAGGGACAAGGGAAAAACATGGGACCCCAAATGGTAGAGAAGGGGGAGTGGCAGGCCTGGTGGGAAACGATCAAGGGTAAGGTTGCTTAGAGAAGAGGTATACTCTAGCCCAGGTGGCGATGAAGCATGGTAGTAGGGCAGGAGGAAAGTCAAGGGAGATGGAGGAAAGAGCTAGGAGTCAAAGGGCATTCATGGAGGTCTAGACAAAGACATGTACATGCAAATATATATAGGAGGATGGGGAAATAGATCTATGTGTCTATATTTATAGGTCAAGTATTAAGGTGGCGGAAGGACCTTGGGCCTCTACTCAAACACTCCCTCAATGCATGAATACCTTCTTTTATTAAATTGGAACTCTATGATGCTCACTCTCCCGACACAACGGCTGGAGCCAAAGTGGGTGAACAAGTAAATGTGGTGAAGAAAGCTGATGGTGCCCGGCTATCAAAAGAGATAGTGACTGGGGTCTTAAAGGCTTGAAGATAAACAAGCGGCCATCAGCTCAGAAGCAACAAAGTCCACATGGAAGAACACACCAGCCTGTGTGATCGAGTGGTCCCAAAGGGATCAGTTACCAGGCATCAAAGAACAAAAAATCATATCATTGACTGCACACCTCCATGATAGGATCGCTGAAGACAAATGGGTGCATAAGCAAATGTGGTGAAGAAAGCTGATGGTGCCCGGCTATCAAAAGAGATAGTGTCTGGGGTCTTAAAGGCTTGAAGGTGAACAAGCGGCCATCTAGCTCAGAAGCAAATAAGCCCACATGGAAGAAGCACACCGGCCAGTGCGATCACGAGGTGCCCAAGGGACCAGGTATAAGGCATCATGCAAAAAAAAAAAGATATAAGTGTGTGTATGCATGTGTATATATGTGTATATGTATATATGTATGTATATATATATATCATATTAAATGAAGGGGGAAGTGCAGAGTGGAGACCCAAGGCCCAGGTGTCGACCAGTGGAGATCCCCTCATAGAGGGGTTTAGGAGAGGAGATGGGTTAATTAGGGTGTGAGGTAGTATCGATGAAGAACACAGCTTTCCCCCGGATCCTGGATGCTTCCTCCCCCCAACTACCATGATCCGAATTCTACCTTGCAGGGCTGGATAGGACAGAGGCTGTACACTGGTGCATATGAGGGTTGGAGGTACAGGGAATCCAGAGTGGATGATACTTTCAGGACCAAGGGTGTGAGGGACGATGCTGGGAGAGTGGAGGGTGAATGGGTTGGAAAGGGGGAACTGATTGCAGGGATCCGCGTGTGACCTCTTCCCTGGGGGAGGGACAGCAGAGGGGGGGGGAAGGGAGACTCCGGATAGGGCAAGATATGACAAAACAACGATGTATAAATTACCAGGGGCATATGAGGGGGGGGGGAATGGGGAGGGAGGGGGGGAAAAAAAAAGAGGACCTGATGCAGGGGGCTTGGGAGGAGAGCAAATGCCTTGAGAATGATTGGGGCAGGGAATGTATGGATGTGCTTTATACAATTGATGTATGTATATGTATGGATTGTGGTAGGAGTTGTATGAGTCCCTAATAAAATGTAAAAGAAGAAAAGAGAAAAAAATGATTAGGGCAAAGACTGTACAGATGTGCTTTATACAATTGATGTATGTATATGCATGAACTGTGAGGAGAATTGTATGAGCCCCAATAAATTGTTAAAATTAAAAAAAAAAAAAGAAATTTCAAATCTAGTTTGAGAATTGGAAATGTAAATTCATGATTTTGGAAGGATGGAAGAAAAGGACTGACGGTCCAGTGAAAGTATGCCTTTACTTGCACAAGAGTATATAGTTGAAGAAGGGGTAGGAAGATTTAGTATCCAATTAATTTCAGTGTTTGTTTCATCAATTTCAACATGACTTGATGGTAATCCACTAGGATCAAGTTCTGAAATATGATTTGACATGAAATCATTATAGCTCTAACAAGCTAAACTCACAGATCTGAATTTGGTGTAAGAGGCACTGTATTTCTTAAACAGCATATTAAAATGATGAAAGCATATTTTATTTCCAATGGTTACTTCTTTTAGCCTAATATTTTTTCCCTCTGGTTGTATGAAAGGCTGAATTGTTTAATGTAGGCAGGCACTTAAAAAAATTTAAGGTATTAGGTAAATTTAAATGCTCATTTACATCATTATTTTTTCTTCTGAACAAGAGAGAACATTCCAAACAACTATTTAAAAGACTGGGGGTAGGTTTTAAGAGAGGGTAAAGTTGAGGATAAAGTTCAATGAATTATTGTGGTAATGATTTCTTTTAGAAGAACCAATACCCAAGCAGTTTCCCAAAGTTGGAGATTTAAGAAGTGACAGAAGCCCAACTTTTCCAAGAAGTTATACAGATCCAGGTTCCACTGTCCCTCCCTTAGTGTACTGTCATGTGCCTGAATTCTCACAAAAACTCCAAAGACTGCAAGGAGCTTTCATACAGTCATGGGTGCTGTAACCCACAGCGTTCCACAGCAGAGCCAGTTCAAATGCAGGGTCCAACTTCAGAAGCCAAGTATATCCAATAGTCACAGGTCTTCTTACTTCCACCAAATTTCCGTCAGGAAATGATGGTCACAAAAAAGGCCAGGTTTTGAAAGGGATGTAGTTTTTATCTGTTACCTGACCATCACACAGGGAAAACAGTACCTTAAGCCACATCCTCCAGTCTAAAGATACTTCCTACCCTATCCCTGAACCAGCAAACTTCCTGCAAACTGGGGTCACAACCATATACACTGCCTAGAATCTACAAAAAGTGGATCTTGGCCAATAGGAATATGACTGCTGTCAGGGGCTGTTAGTGGGTTCTGACTGCCAGAACAAACACCTCGCAGCAGCCGACTTCACAAGTGCTGTTCGGGGAGTCCATCCGTGCAGTCACTGTGCCGGTCTATCACAACATGGCTAGGAGGGCCGTATCAGAATAAATTATATCTCAATGGTCTACTAATCTCTGTCAATACTTCACATCAATACAAACCCTATCAGGGGAGAAATAATCTTTTCTAGTATTATTATAACAAAATAAAAATGAATTTAATTTATAGCAAATTAAGAAAGATGGCTGAGCAGACCTTTTGTAGAATGCCTCTCAAAAAAGGACGCCTGTGCAGGCTTATGGAAAGGTATTTTAAAGCTCTTAAAGGGGCTGAGCTTGGGAAACTGGCAACACTCACAACATACAACTCACAGTCAGTTCTGGGTCAAGCTGGCAACCACGATGGCCGTGGCCATTTCTTTCTCGCCACTCTTCTCTTACGGTGACTTCCTCTTCTTTGCTGCCCCTCTGGCAAGCTTGATGTTCTCTTCCAGGGACTGTTCCCTCTGGACAACATGCTCAGAGGAGGCACGACACAGTCTTACCATCTTTGCTTTTGCGGAACATTCTGGGTGAACTTCTTCAAAGATAGATTTCTTCCTGCTTCTGGCAGACAGCAAGGGGCCCGACGGGGTTGGCTTTGGACTGCTGACTGCAAGGTTGGTGGGTTTGAACCCACCAGGCTCTCCCTCCGCACGAGGTGAGGCTGTCTGTTCCTGGAAAGACTAATAGTTTCGGAAACCGTACTAGTGTAGCTATGCGTCAAAATCTCAATGGCAATGGGCTTTGTTTCTGGCTGTCCATGGGTATTCTGTATTTCTTGCCAACATCATAATTCAAATGTATCAGTTCCTTATGGTCTTTCTTATTCATTGGCCAGTTTTCACATGCTTATGAGGCAACTGAAAGTACAGTGGCTTGGGCCAAGAGCATCTCAGCCCTCAAAGTGACATCTTTGCTTTTTAAAACTATCAAGAGATCTTTTTAAAACAATTGTTTTATTGGGGGCTCGTGCGACTCTTACCACAATCCATACATACATCCATTGTGTCAAGCACATTTGTACATTTGTAGTCATCATCATTTTCAAAACATGTCTTTCTAGCCCTTGGTATCAGCTTCTCATTTTATCCCCAGCCCTCCTCCATCCTCCCTCTCATGAATCCTTGATAACTTACAAATTTTTATTATTTTTCATTTCTTACACTGCCCCATGTCTCCCTTTACCCACGTTTCTGTTCATCCTCCTGGGAGCAGGTTACAGACAGATCATTGTGATTGGTTCCCTCTTTCTGCCGCACCTTTCCCTTATACTCCTGGTATGGCTACTCTCAATATTGGTCCTAAGGTGGTTATCTGTCCTGGATTCCCTGTGTTGTGAGCTCTTATCTGTACATGCTCTGGTCTACACAGATTTGTAAGGTACAATTGGGATCATGATAGTGGCAAGGAAGAAGAAGCATTAAAGAACTAGAGGAAAGTTGTATGTCTCATTGGTGCTACACTGCACCTGGACTCCTCTCCTACCCATGACCCTTCTGTAAGGGGATGTCCAATTGTCTACAGATGGACTTTGGGTCTTCACTCCGCACTCACCCTAACTCACAATGATATGATTTTTTTGTTTTGGGTCTTAAAGAGATCTTTTGCAGCAGATTTCCCAATGCACTATGCCCTGTGATTTCTTTTTCTTTCTTTTAATAATAATTTTATTTGGGCTCTTACAACTCTTATAACATTCCATAGATCAATTGTAACATGCATATTTGTACAGATGTTACCCTCATCATTTTCTAAACATTTACTTTCTGTTTGAGCCTTTGGTATCAGGTCCTTTTTGACTTCCATCCCCCCATCCCTCATGACCCCATGATAAATTATAAATCATATTGCTTTCGTATCTTACACCAACCCTATGATTTCTTGGGTGCTGTTTCCATAGGTGTTTATTTTGGGGACAAATAAAATGACATCCTCGACGACTCTAATTGCGTCTGAGCTTATTTGCTGATGTTGCTATTTGGGCCAGTTGCGAGGATTTTTGCTTTATATTGATGTGGAAGCCATAGTCTTATCTGCATCAACATGTGCTTCAAGTCCTCTTTGCTCCCAGGAAACAATATTGTGTATTCTGCATTTGGCACTTTGTGAACAAGTCTTCCTTGATTCCTGATTTCACATTCTTGTTGGATTATTTGCTCAGTCCACAGATTGAGTTTGAATCTACACGAATCATTCAGTATGCCTGGTTCTACTGGAGCAACTAACACAACCTATGTAGTTAGTTTAGATAATGCCCTACTTGAACTAGAATTTCCAGACAGAAAACTTCTATTTCAAAATCATAGAAATAATAACTAAAAAATAACCCAAAGATCCACTTAGCATTTTCTCTGCTCTTGTAAATATATGGTACACGGTATTGCTATGCAGCCGAAATTCAATTTTTAGAGCTAAGGCAGAGGCTAAGAGCAAATTTTCCGCAAACTATTTTTATTCTTTTGTTTTGACATCTTTTAACAGCATGGCCACCACTGACCCTCTGAATTTCCTGAACCAGGGTGACAATTATAGGCAGCAGAGCTCGGCTGCCAAGTGTAACTACAATGTGTCAGATTGGAGGTAACTGAAAGCTGCATCCTCTTTAAATGTGTCCCGCAGGGATGCAGTGAACTTCAAACTAATGAAAAGATGGCAAACAGTTTGCTCACAATCCCCCAACAGTTGGTTTCTAAATACCAAATTTGAGCTTTGAATGACTTCTCTTCACCCTGGAGTATGAAGTCTGATCAAAAGCTTCATGCAAGTAGCTTATAACCCAACCTCACGGGCCCTGAGTTCTAGGGAGTGATATGCAGTATGAATGGAAGACGCACTAAACGAAGTGAAAGACCAGGAACAGAAGACCAGGGATGGCAGAGAGTGAGGAATGAGGCAGGAGAAGGAAAGGGTACAGAGAAGAGCTCCCGGTCAGAGGCAGTGCGACGGAGGCCCTCTCTTTGTGTCTTTGTGGGTCTCCTCCCCACAGCATAGCACTCCGAACCGAAGCTGCTACGGAGCTAGTTGCAGCTGGATCTGTTCAGTGCTTACTTTCTTCCTGATTCTTCCTAGTGAAGCGGAAGACACTCCAGGCAGCAGGCTAAAAGATAGCAGAGGGGGTCTTGAAACATATCTCACTGTTTAAAAGAGGACGAAAGTAACTATATAAATTTGTTAGAAATGTTACAGAAATATGTTAATACTACAGGACTGTTCTGTGGCTGAAAAAAAAGTTCAATTTAACACAGGAATCATTTAGTGTTATATGAATATTCTGAATGGGTAAACATGTGTGATATTTAAATAAAACATATTAAAGCCCATTCATAAAAATTATTTGTTTGTATCATTAAAGTCTTCTCTTTTAAGCACATTTTAATGACTTGCTTTGCTTATAAATTGCAAGCTACAATGAAATGAATGAATCAAAACCTTACATTTATGCTTGTTAAACCACAAAATGAGAAGAAAAATTAGTAAACATTCAGCATATTATTGTGGATGAATATTAATATACTTTTACAAAAATATACATATGATTTATGTCTGTTTCATAATTTAAATTAGCTGCTTAATGATGCATAGGTACTATCTTCTCTTTATCCATATCCCAGCACAATTTAATTTCAGGCAGAATCAGAAGAATGCCTTCTAGCCCAATGTTTAGGGAAACCATGTCCTAAAAGCTAATGGGAAAGGATGACAGGTAGCTCAATAGTGACATGTCTATCAAACTTTTCGCTTTAAAGATGAGTAAACAGTCCAAGAAAAGTCTATATACATTACTAAGTAGGATCTAAAAGGTGATGTTAATTATTCAAGGTAGTGGTAAATTCAGAAGCAGCTGATGTATGAACAGTCATTTTGTGAAGTCTTAGTAGCAGTACCGGTTGCTATGTAGTTAATTTCAACTCAATGTGACCCTATGGGTATCAGAGTAGCACTGTGAGCTTCATAGTCTTTTCAAGGGCTGATGTTTCAAAAGTCAACTATTTGAATGTTTTTCCAAGTGCCTCTCAGTTAGCTAAGCATCTCAATAGTTTGTGGCTCACAGGTATTCCCGAGTAGTTAATATGAACCAACCACTTATGTGGCCCTCAAGAGGAAGCGATATCACAGTACTGAATGTAGATATGGATAAGCACTTGGCTGGCAGTTGGAACCTACTAGCTGCTCCATGGGAGAAGACATCTTGTGATCTGCTCCTAGAGACCATCGGGGTCAGTTCGATTCAGGCTTGAGAAAGAGGGTACATGAGTCATTAACAACTGTGTGTGTGTACTGAAAGTTAGGAGTTTTTGGGTCAGCAACAGACAAAACAACTGTAAAAACAACTGCTGATTCCAAGACACAGGCAGCAGGCTCCAGTCTTCTCGTCCTTGGCCCAAGCAGTACAATAAAGGGGTAAGGCCTGCTGCAGTGGAGGAAGCAACTGATTTTATGCTGCGGGAACACATGGTTGCTACTTAGGAGAAGTTTGATGAGAACCCTCTCCTGATTATCAAGACTATATCAGGCATATTTTATTACATAGGAATATCCCCAAATGTTTCTATTTAACTTTTCTATAAAACACCTTTTCATCAAAATGCCTGGGATGTGGCAAAAATGGTGGCCGTCTCTTTGTTGGCTGAAAGTGTGCTCATGGCCTGATCAGAAAGAAGGACGGCCTCCACTGGTTAGTTTGTAAATGAGAAAGAAAAGTGTCAGCGTCGGGCACTGGTTCATTTCCAACAGAAAACCATCCCGCGAGTCACCAGGAGATGCCGTATCTCTCCAAGTGCTATGCGTCACGTTTCTAAGGCATTAAAAGTGTGGGAATCCCCCACACGCAAGTGGACCGATAAGGAGCTAGGAGGAAGAGTGAGAGGAGATTTATTCACAAAGAATGAGGATCGATAAAACGCTGTTCACCTGACAGAGCTCATGACCCACCTGTATGCTTCTTACAACTGGATGTGGGAGGAGAGAGATTCTGAGAAAAGCTATGTTTAACTTTTGTCAGAAATAAAGCTACTCTTGTGGAGAAACAGGATCACTCTATCAAGTTAGCAGAGCAATGCCACTGAAAGGTCCTTCGAGAAAGCCTGGCAACTCCCCATCAGATCCTAGTTCTTCTACTGGTTGGTACCACAAAAGCTGAACTGGGCAGAACCTCAGAATATCCTCATACTTACGGGTTCTCTTCCTACTCATCTGGAAGCCTAGTTGGGTTGACAGTACACTGGGTGAGGATGGAGTTTTACAAAATCAAGGGCTGGAGTCATGTCTGTGAAGAACAGCTACTTTTCTTTGTCCTTGCCTGACTCTAAGTCTATCCAGGCTGGTTTGTTCACTTTCACTAAATCAAGCTATGACAGTCAAGAAAATCTGTTTTTTGCCCTAATTTAGTTACTAAGATTTATCTTTCCATCCTTTTCCTTTCTCTAAGAATTTATTTCCCCTGGGCAGAATAAAAAACAAAACAAAAAAAATTTTGTGCAAATTTTATAAGCTAGAAAGGCTGTGCTTTATTTCTAAATTTTTGGAATAGTATTCAGAAACAAATTAAATGACAAAACATACACACATATCACAGTTACTCATGGAACAACCCACTTAGCACAGGAAGGGGCTTTGGAAGTACGTGAATCCATCCTCCTCTGAAAGCTGGAGTGATCTCTCAAATTAAAAACAAATTTTAATACTAATGAGGCTTCAAAAAGCCTCCATTCACAAAGCATCCCATAGTAAAAGTGATAAAAAGGTTTCTCAAATTTGAAAAAAACTTAGGGCAACTCAGTCTAAATCTTGAAAATCCTATTTTGTGAAAGGATAGACAATAAAGAAAGACAACTCCTCCATCTTTCCTGGCAAACTCTCAAAAGAAAGAGAACATGATTTTTAAGGAAAAAAAAACAAATCTAATAATTTATTTTTTGCATCTACTCTCCTTGGTTCCTCTCTTTGTCTGCCAATATTAATAAAACTAATTAAGATGTTGATTTGGTTTACTGGTTTCTAAAAACGTCTGTAGTAAATTTAGGAGCGTAGCGGTTACGAGTTGGGCTGCTCACCGTAAGATGAGCAGCTCAAAACTACCGCTGCTCTGTGGGGAAACATGGGGCTTTCGACTCGCATAAACAATTACAGTCTCGGAAACCCAAGGGTCTATAGGGTGACAATGAATCAGAATTGACTCGCTGGCAGTGAGTTTGGTGTGAGTGGTAGAATGGTTAAATGATCAGTTTCTGATCATTGAAATGATCACCTGCTTGAACTCAGCAGCTGCTTTGCAATAGATGTGGTAGTTTTTTTCATGAAAGATTATAACCGTGGGAGGCCCATTGGTCAGTCTACTCTGTTCTACAGTGTTATTATGAGTTGGAATTGACTCAATAGTAGTACTTTTTATTTGGTTTTATAGCAATTATAATCTGCATTACTAATCAAGCCTTAATCCATTCTGGTACTGCGACTGTTACATATTTTTGTAATTACATAATTTCATGTCAACCTGAAGACATATAACACGTGCAGGGGTGGACTCTAGCTGTCAATCGGGTCACAAGTCTGATGGTGCCTCCCTGTGGGCATGGCCTTCCATAAGGAGGGTCCTGGGAGCCTCCCCCCCCCCTCTCTCTCTGCCTTCATTGCCCCGCTGGTTGACTCTGGTTGCTGCGAGCCCAGTGATGCGGCCATCACTATTGAAGCCACATGACTTTGCATCCATCCGGCCTGTGATCTTCCTGCATTCTGCATCATTGCATGTGGCCACATGTGAACAAGGTCTTATGAAGTAATATCAAATTTATGGACTAGTATTGGACTTATGCACTTAATCTGGACAGGGCTGGGATGTTTGCTTGATATAGAATTACTTCTTGATATAAAGCTTTCTTTTACACACATGAGTATCACTGGATTTGTTTCTCTAGTCAAACTGGCCTAACACAATTTTCTACTCCAATTAATCGATACCTTTCCTGATAAGGATTATTCTTTGTAGATCCACTGTTGTATCCAACAATTGTTGATCAGGTAGGTGACTGACAAAGTATTGTAGCCTAAAATATTACATCCTAAAGAATGTCAACAGTGAATTACAAACAGAAAAAGAAAAGTAGCAAAGGGCATAATTAAATGGTCAAAGGCTGCTCTAAGCGACTTCCATATTAAATGACACGCTTGTAGAATAAATAGAATTCTTAGCCCTGCTTAACCTATCAACAGGGAAGCCAAAATCACAGAGAAGTGAATAACTTGCCAAGATTACACCTGGTCAATGGAGGAGCCAACATTTGCCCAGAAAGTCTTACTACAGAGTCCAGGCTCTCAATAATGATTTTTAATAATTACTACTGCTTATTAGACATCTCTCTAAAATTGTTTATTCAATATGAATTTCCGAAGGACTTCATGCTTATTTTTATGGTTGCCCAGCAAGAGATGGTTGTTCCACCTTAAGGCTACTCACACCCAAGAAGGTTCTTTCTAATCTTGCCCTTCCCGATGCCATTCTTACGGTCCCATTCTCCAAGACTAATGTAGGCCATCACCTAGAGCTTTATAAATGCCAAGTGGCTTCCTATTGGTGGAGTGAAACCAGATTCTTAAAGCTGCATTAAGTCAAAAGGGAGGGTAATAGAAAATATCTTGGTTTTGTTATGAACATGCTTTTAGTAGGTCATGATACAAGTGTTTTTTACAAAATAGCTTGAAAATCTTACACCAAATTGTACTGCTTTGATTCAGAAAATACCCATAAATGCTTGTTAAATAAATCGATGAATATGTTTAGTTCACTGTATTTATAACATGTATGGATATCATTTTGTAAATCAAGCTTGATGCGAGGCTACTAAGTTTTTAAGACTTGGTAAAGTAAGGAAGATTAAGGATATCTAATTATGTGCTGAGTTGTGTTAAGCAAAATACTTTCAAAAGCACAAACATCAAACATCAATGGCTTACCTCTACGTCCAGGATACACATGGGGATAGTATTCATAATAAAGGTCTGGCTGATCAAGATTTCCGAAGGGTTCAAATTCCATTTCAGCATTCTGGAAAAGGCTCAACTTTACCAGTAGTGCCAGTCTCACAAACCAGAGCTAAAGCCACAAAAGGGAATAGCAAGTTATTTTTACAAATATAAAATAATGAAATTCCCATTTCCTATCAATTTGGTATTAAAACTTGAGTCCTCATATTAAGCAAGAGCATTATCAACTTTTATTCCTTGAAAATCTGCATAATTATGTTTATAAACAGACTCTTGAGCTTATTAGTTATGCAAATGATTGTGTTTGATGCCATTAATTAGTTCCATGAATACGTACGGGGTGGAAATATGTACAAAGCACTACGCTAGCTAGGTGTGAGGAAGAAAAAAATATATACTATCCCCTCTTCAAGAAAGTGGGAGCGCATACAAATACATTAGGTGGAGAAGTGATAATGGATTCGAGGAAGGGAAACCAAGAAGGACTGGGAACAGACTGTGGATAAAACAGTGTTTGAGAAAAGCATCCAAAAATACACAGAACCTCAAGAGGCAAGCACTAGAAGGGACCTGGTGCAGGTTCACCAGGGACAGGCACCAGAGTGGGCAGTATGCATTGTGTACAAGTACAGCACACTGCCCAACTGGAGAGGGCACACAGTATGCGTAGGAAAATGATAGACATTAAAGTGAGAGCTGCCAGAGTAGAGGCTTTTAGAATTACAAGGTATCTCCGAAATGAACTAATTTAATCTTCTCCTTTTACCAATGAGAAACAAATGAAGCCCAAAAGGAAGTGATTGCTCAAGATCACACACATCATCAGTAAGACCATTAAAAGATGGGAATCAAACCGAGTCTCACATTCTTTTCATTATAGCTTAATGTTTATGGTAATTTTGTAGGGGGTTGTGTATACAAGATGAGAAGCTTAAATTGGATCTGGTTGGCCATGGGAAGTTTGGATAGCTTTTCAGTAGGAAAATGAAATGACCAAAACTGTGCTTTAGGAAAATTACTCTGGCAGCAGTTTATTGAATGAACCTGACTAGAAAGCCTTGCTAAGTTCACATGAGTCAGTCAGTCCGGGTGCAGCAGAGCACCAACGCAACACACAACTTTCCTCTAGTTCTTTAATGCTTCTCCCTCCCCGACTATCGTGGCCCCAATTCTACCTTACAAATCTGGCTGGTACAGATAAGAACTGGCAACACAGGGAATCCAGGACAGATAAAGCCCTAAGGCCCAAGAATGAAAGTTGTGATACCAGGAGGGTAAGGGGAAGGTGGGGGCAAAAAGGGAACCAATCACAGTGATCTACAAATAACCCCCTCCCAAGAGGGCAGACAACAGAAAAGCGGGTGAAGGGAGACATCGGTCACGGTAAGACATGAAAAAATAACAATAATTTATAAATTATTAAGGGTTCATGAGGGAGAGAGGGTGGGGGAAGGGGGGTAATGAGCTGATACCAAGGGCTCAGATAGAAAGAAAATGTTTTGAGAATGATGGTGGCAACAAATGTACAAATGTGCTCGACACAATGTATGTATGTATGTATGTATGTATGTATGGATTGTGATAAGAGCTGTACGAGCCCCCCAAAATTGATTAAAAAAAAGAATAAAGAAAAGAAATAATTTCACACAGGAAGCTAAAGCTAATATTCCCATGAGGGCCTGGACTTGTAGTAGTAAAGGATTTGAGAAATATGAAAGAATAATAACCTAACACAAACCAGTGCATGGAGAGCTGAGGAGAAAGCAGCATCTCAAATTATATGTGCCTTTTCTTATCTTAATCATTCAGTCTTAGTGGGAAGAGATTACAGAACAAAGAGCATTCTTTAAACAAACAAACACATTCCTCAGGCCTCTCCAAAGCTGTTCCCCTCAAACTCTTTTTTGTTTGGGGTAACTTAATACGCTTCATTCTAGGGGCACCCCTACAAGTCAGAATAAGTTATAACACTCCCCACGGAAAGGCAAACATTTGTAAGCCTTTTCAGCTCCTTTTCCTGACAGAAGTTTCCTTTATTTTACAAGGAAACTTCTGTTAACTTTTTATTTAAAATTGAAGGGAAAGTTACTCTATTTACCCAGGGCTTTGAACTAGTTCAGTTCAGTTTAACCTTCCAGAGATGTTCTGAATTGGAATGAACCCACTGAAAGCCCTGCCACAGCAAGGAAACAAAACACATGGAATAATTACCATCACTCCCCTGGGATAGACCTAACCAACCAATTGGATCACTCTTTTCTACTAGACCTCAACACACCCCTAATCTGCTACAATTGAGCCCAATCACCAATCCTAAGAGGGAGAACTTAACTGCCAATCTTTTAACATGTCTGATCTTTACTATGAGATCACGTGCTGACGACCCTACAAATGAACTCATGGCTCAAACCACATGTACTTCCTAACATGGTCCTGTGAGACTCCCAATTCTTATCAGTGTCATATAAAGATTGCAGTATAATACATAAAGTATAATCAAGCAGGTATGAGCTAGAGTAATCTCATACTGAAATTAAACTTAGGATATGAAAAATAAACCCTTTGCTCTAAAATTATTCTTATAATCATGAAAAATTATGTTCCTTTCCCTGTTCCAAAGTTATGACAAGCCAAAAAAGATGCAGGACATCTATAGGTGTTTTACCTGCAATGAATCTGTTGTGTGACTGGTAGGCAGCCCATTCTTGCCATAGCCTTGACCATGGGCTGTAAGGAGGCGTCCACATAGGTCGACTGCTGCCCTCCAGTTTTTGCTGTTCTGGAAAGACACAATGAAAGAAATCACCAAAACAAACACACAAGCCCCAACAAACCCACTGAAGCACACAGTTGCTAGCTTTGCTGGAAGCAGCTCCCTCTAGCCATTAGTAATAATGACAAGGTCGGTCGGCTGGCTGGTACAAAGAAGACTGCCATTTGTCAGTGTTGATGTGCAATTAGGCAATAAGGGGCGCCCACCATGGGACACAGTTCAAGATGATCAAATCATAAAAATATTAACATTTAACAACGGATACAACAGAAGAAAGAGACTTACTGGAAAGTTCCCCGCCTCTCGGAGAAACCTGGTGGCCTTCCTTTTTGGCAAGGTAACTATCTTGTGATTTCTCTCCATTTAAAATCAGTGGGTTAATTTCATGCTGTGCACCGGGTGTACTCATTTGTCAAGACTTGAATGTGACTATACAGCAAGTGGTTCTATACGTTTAATATAATTCTATTTTATCAGTGTAAAAATTCAACAAACTATGCTAATGTTACATGCAAAATAGGTCACTCTTTTGGCACACAGCTTCCACAGCATGTCATTTTATAACTTCAGCCATGGAAATGCTAGCTTATAATTCTATACCATCTCATTAATTTGGACTCTCTTGCATTTACTTCTGTAAATGAATGGGAAAATGTAACCAGAGGATGTTTTAAGCTTTTGAAGAACCTAAAAGTGGATGCTCAATATATTTTGTCAATCGAACTATTTTTAATATTTCAGTTGTACATATTTATACAGCCAGAAGGTATGTAGAGTCTGTGCAAGGCTTTGTGGGCATGATGATGAATGGACGTCCCACTGACTGCACTACTAGGAGTTAGGCCCTAGGTTAGGGGTCGGCAAGCTGCTTGCGGCTCGAGAGCCATGCGTGGCTGCTTCAGTTCCTACGTTGGGCTCTGAAGTAAAGCTGAAACATTTTAAAAGGATATTACTGAGATAATGATGTATTTGTTTGTAAAAACATATTCATGACTCTTGAATAACTTTTAAATTGTTGTGAGGGATAGGATTGACTTTTCCGTCTTAAAACTCTGCTCTCGAGCAAGGAAGACAAACACTAAACAATGCTTTTTGCAAAAATTAAACAATTTTGTGTGCATGTAAAGTGCTTCTTGAATAAGAAGTATAGGATGTCCTGGCAGTACATAACTGGGTTGCCTAATTTCCCTCTGTGGGAACCAGCCCCACATCCACATGGGTCCTCAGGGGGTGGTTGTGTAATTGAGGGGTAAAATTAAAGAGATGTCAGACAAGGCATGCAAGGGCTCACCTCTTCTGATAGAGACCAGCACCAGAATGAGGTAGTAATGTATACTCCCCCAGCCTGATAGAATCTTGGGCATGTGAGCCACGGTAAGCACATACATAACAGGAAGGGGTTCTATTAGAGGATATACATAACACAAGGGGATGAACTAGGGCTACATATGCCATAGGAAGGGGAGGTAAAGAGATATACATGTGACAAGAAGGTACATATGTAACAAGATGGAAGGATTCTAGAGTCAAAATGGCAGCCTAACATTGGTTATTCTGAGCTGCCTTGACCTTAGGTGTCTTTGAGCTCTTCTCCAGGGGAACAATCTATAATCCTTACCAGAAGGGAGTGGGCCCCACTTAGGGTGGGACAGTAAACAGGGTCTGATTTCTTTCGATGACAGACAACCTTCATCCAAGTAGCCTTCAAGCAGTTGACTTTCAAGCGTATACAGTAGCAATAACGGGCTCGCAAGCACCTTAAGATTGGCATTATTATGGGGGTAGATTTGGGGGAATAACTTTTACTTAGGAGAATGTGAGTGGGATGAATCTCCAACCCATGAACCTGAAGGTCTCCCTCCACAGATGCCCCGGGTTCCCGGACTCCTTAACATATGGACGCACAGAATTTGTGCTCTCTTCCGGAGCAGCAACAAGGAAGGAAGCCTCCTAAAGGTCTGATATTTAGTGTGAGGCCTGCAGGACGACGAGGAGTCGGCCAGGTCAAGAGAGTGGAAGGAGAACAGCTTGAGTGAAGACCTGGTGGTGACAGATGAGAACGAAAGTGTAGGCGGGACCTCTGGAGACATGCAAGAAGTTCTGGATCTTTCTTCTGGATAATGGGGAACCACTGATGGGCTTTAAGCAAGGAAGTGACACGATCATATTAAAAACAAAAGACAAGTAGATACGAGTATGATACACATCTGTTTTACATAATAACGCTCTCGTGCATTGTTCTTTCTGGAGAATATTCTACACACCAGACAAAATTCTAAGTGGTAACGATACAGAAAATATGGGGACCTTATAGGTGAAAAAAATTATTCCCTAACTTTCCCTAATATAATCCCGAAATACTTTTGTTTGGGTTTCCTCTGGATACAAGCTAATTTATATACCATCACACTGGGAGAAACTGCTGTAGCAGAACAGAAACCATGTGGTAGGCTCCCTGGGGCAAGAGCTGTAAGTTGTGCATGCCATGTAACCTGCGAATACCTTACCTGGGTATGTGACCAGGAAATAACAAGCATGTAAGGCACAGCGTCCACCATGAAGTAGAGATGAAATATGTTAATACAGCAGGTAAAAGTTTCCAAAATTACGACACAAATTTTCTGTTGTGCCACATTTTTTGGGTAAATAACAGTGTCAACAAGATTCAACACTACCTCCTTGTGGAACTATCCTTGTTTTATCTTTTGAGTGTGTATGGGCACCTTAGTAGAGCTGTGCTATGTACACAAAGACTATGATGCACTCAGTCACATACATTTAAGGAGCCTCAGTGTATTTCCGTGGCTTACTCATTTCCTTTGATCAAGAATACACCATTGTATGCATGAACCACCATATGTTCATTCACTCACCTTTTGAAGGATATTGATTGTATCCAGTTAATGGAAATTATGAATATAGGTGCTCTAAACAGTTTTTACGTGGACGTAACTTTTCAACCCATTTCAACTATTCAGCCGATTCAGATAGGTTGAAAAATTATGTCCACACAAAACTGTCAGTGTATACAGAAAGGTTTCAGAATGAAGATTATGGGTAAAGGCAGAGTGTTTAAAGAAGGAGAAATATTAACAAGTATGGGGAGAAACAGTAGGAAAACCTAGACATGTTGATGGCCTATTTGTAGTTGATATTTACGTATACGTAGTTGTGGGATTTCTTCAGTAGGACTCAGCTTTCTACTTGCTTTCTATGGTCCTGAAGTGTAGTCAGTTAGCATGACAGTTCTAGCCGTAATCCTTTCTGAAATGTACTTTGAATTCTATAGGTGCTATGCCTGTGGTTATAAAGCCATCCTGGAGGGAGTTCACTGGTATGCAAATGGGCAGGATAAACACAGTGCCTGTGTTTAACCAGGATGGCAGTGATGGCGCGTACACTTGGGTTCAACGTTGACTACTACTCACTAAGCTTGACGTGGCTACTGCCACTGCCAAGTGCCCAATCTTCCCGCAACAAAGAGCACCACTAAACATAATGTTGAGCTACTCTTTGAGTAGGCCAATCAGCAACCTGGGAGCTGCCTGATTACATTGGACTACTTTCTTCTTGGAATAGGCAGTTGCTATGGATACAGATTTGCCTTCTCTGTACCTAGGGCTTCTGTCCAAATGACCATTCATGGGTTTATAGAAGCAGCTCTCTTGATAGCATGATTAAATGGGCTTATAAAGACACAGTTCTGGAGGCAGCTTGGGGCAATAGTTGGGGCAGTGCTCTCTGGGAAGCCATATATGGGAACATGATCCTTTTCTGAGGAGTTGGGAGTGATTGCCAGATACCATCTAATTCTTCTGGTCTCCAGGCTGTGGAGGCTGATGTTTGTTTGCATGGTCCATTAGTTTACTGGCCTAAATGTTTCCATACACTTTTCATTTTCATCCTTCTTCTTTCCTCTGGATGAGGAGAGATCACTAATTGTACCTTACGTGGTTGCTCATAAGTTTTAAATACTCCGGTCACTATTCAGCAAGGCAGGATGTACCAATCTACCTCAGTGTGCCCGAGATGAAGGTCTTAATCTGCCAGACCCAGCAGTCAATTCACCAAGGTGTTGCTTATGTGTCCCTATCCAGAGGAATGAACTGTGATGAAAATTCAAAGATTCATGGCAACAATTATCCCAATGCACTAATGGACCTCAGTGTCAGCAATCATGAAAACCAAGGAACTAGAAGGTGGTCGGCTGTTACCACTAACCGCTGTGAACAGGATCACATTAGGTCTTGGAATAGAAGGGTAGAAAAATGTGGGCCAGACTCAAAGTGACAAAGGCGATCAGGTTTACTGGTCAGAGAAGTGGTGGTGTGGCCCTCAAGGCTATGGCCTTAGTCCCCCACCAGGTCTGGAATTATCCTACCCCTGTGTTAGAATTAACCACTTAAGATAAAACATGGAGCATTTACCAAAGGCAAAGTTCAGAGGATTACGAAAGAAGCAAGAATGGATATACAGGGAGGATGTGTGCTAAGAGATGATCTACTGAGATTACAATGTTGATAAAAAATGCATAAATTTTTGAACATAAAATTGACTATTATCTCCAGAATGGTCACCCTTTACTAAGGGGCGGGGAAGGAAAGGGAGGTTAGCGCGGGTCAATCGGTCAGCTCCTCTAAGCACAAGCCCTCACCTCTGCGGTGTCCCGCCCACTGGGAGTTGTAGCGTGTTTCCCTCGCGCAGTGTGCGCCCTCAGCTTCAGCAGACTATTCTTATTTAACCCAGATGTTAGGTTTACAAATAAAGTGCTTTGCATTTTAAGTTGCCAATAAAATAAACATTGGAGTTACCCTAAAAAAAAATTGACTATTTGCTCTGTATACCACCCAATTCACAATAAAAAAAAAACCCCAAAAAGAGGTGCTAGTGGCATGTGCTACTAATTTTGGAAGTAGTTGGTGGCATGGGCAACTGGAAGACCTTAGTTGTGACCGTGGGAGAAAAGTCGCTGCAGTAATTCAAGCATGCAGTCCTTGTGGGGATGCGCGAATCCACATTCACACATCTGCTCATCAGAGTCTTTGTTCTTTTCTCTAGGAGCATGATGTGCCTACATATTGAGAGAAATACTCAAAATATACAAAATTATAATAACCCCCCCCCCCGCCCATTTTTATTCAGCTGACTCCAACTCATGGTCACTCAGGTGTTATAGAGTAGAACTGATCCACAGCACTTTCTTGTCTCTAATCTTTACGGAAGCAGAAAGACAGGCCTTTCTTCGGAGTACCCCTGCGAGCGTATAAACTGTCAACCGTTAGTTTAATAGTCAAGCGCAGATAGTTTATGTCACCAAAGGAAACGAAATTGTCAGTCTGACTTATTTTGTAATGTTATGATAAAACGGACACACATAACATGTCCTTGGAAATAATTCAGCCCGCAGACACTGATGGGTACATCCCAGATATTTATGAGCTCTCAGGACTCAGTCAGCAAGTATGTGCTAGGCACTGCACTAGGATATCATGTCAGACAAGGAAAGTCTCGATGCCAAGTTACAAAGATTAGGCTTTATTTACAAGCTGGAAGTGGCAACACTGTATTTGAAAAAAATCATTTTATTGGGGGCTCGTACAACTCTTATCACAATCCATACATCCATGTGTCTAGTACTTTTGAACATTTGTTGTCAACATTCTCAAAACATTTTCTTTCTACTCGAGCCCTTGCTATCAGCTCATTTCCCCCCTCCCTCCCTCAAACCCCCTCCCTTATGAACCCTTGATAATTTATAAATTATTATTTTTTCATGTCATTGGAGACTGTCCAATGTCTCCTTTCACCCACTTTTCTACAGTCGATCCCCCAGGAAGGGGGTTATATGTAGATAATTGTGATCAGTTACCCCTTTCTACCCCACCTTCTCCTTCCCCTCTCATTATTGGTCCTGAGGGATTCATCTGTCCTGGTTCCCTGTGTTTCCAGTTCCTATCAGTACCAGTGTACATCCTCTGGTCTAGGCGGATTTGTAAGGTAGAATTGGGATCATGATAGTGGGGTGGGGGGAGGAAGATTAAAGAACTAGAGGAAAGTTGTATGCTTCATTGGTGCTATACTGCACCCTGACTGGATCATCTCCTCCCCGCGACCCTTCCATAATGGGATGTCCAGGCAACTCACTATTTCTAAGGAGAGAAATAAGCTTAAAATAAAAGCCCTAGTAAAATAAAACAAGTGGTCATATACAACTAACGTGAATGGGGACAGCTAAAGAAACTAATGTGAATGGGGACAGCTGGAAACTGTTTCAACAGTTCAGCGACGAAGAGAGAGGAGCATTTACTGCAGCAGCAGTGGAGGGCAGGGATGGGAGGAAAGGAGAAGAGAGACTAAACAAGCTTCAATAGGCTTTGGTGACTACTTAGACTCAAAAACTCGCTCAGTTATTGAGTCGTTCCCCATTCACAGTGAACGGAACTGCACCCGCAGGCTTCGGAGACGAAATCTTTACAGGTGCAGAAAGCCGCATCTTTCATAAACGGAACAACCACTGCCAATTCTGGCTCCTTATAGATAGAATGGAGTTTTCCGGTGGGGTTCTGCAGCTCCAAATCGTCACAGGAACAGAAAGCCTCATCTTTCTCTTCCAGAGTGGCTTGCGGTCTCAAACTGTTACCTTGTTGTTAGTAGTTCACCTCATAATCCACTAATGTTACCAGGCTTCTTCAGAAGACATAAAACTCACTGCCATGGAGTCTATTATGAACCATAGTGACCCAACAGTCAGAATATACATGTTGTTTTCTGGTGACTTCCACTTGTTCCCACTCATAGCAACCCTGGGTACACCAGACGAAAACACTGCCGTCCTCACAATGTTCTTCCGTTCGAGCCCATTCTTGCAGCCACTGTGTCAATCCACCTCATCAAGGGCCTTTCTCTTTTTGCTGCCCCTCCACTTTACCAAGTATGATGTACGTCTCCAGGGACTGGTCTCTCCTGAGAACATGTCCAAAGTACGTGAGAAGAAGTCTCGCCATCCTTGTCTCTAAGGAGCATTCTGGCGCTTCTTCTTTGAAGACAGATCTGTTTGTTCTTTTGCAGTCCATGGTACTTTCAATATTCTTTGCCAACATAATAATTCACATGCATAAATTTTTCTTCAATTTTCCTAATTCGGTGTCCAACATGCACGTAGGCTACTGAAAATACTCTGGCTTGGATCAAGCTAACCTTAATCCTTAAAGGAACATCCCTGCTTTTCAATACTTTAAAAGAGTTTTTGGGCAGCAGATTTACCCAATGCAAAGCTTTGATGTCTTTACTATTTCCATGAGCATTAATTGTGGAGCCAAGAAAGAAAATTTTGACAACTTCAATCTTTTCTGTTTACGTTACCTATTGGTCCACTTGTGAGGATTTGGATTTTCTTTACATTGAGTTGTAATCCACATTGAAGGCTGCAATCCTTGATCTTCATCAGCAAGTCCCTCCAGTTGGCCTGTTTCAGCAATCAGGTTGTGCCATTTAGTTATCATAGGTTGTTAATAACCCTTCCTCCAACTTTGTTACTGAATTCCTCTTCATGTAGTCCAGCTTCTCTTGATTATTTGCTCAGCATACAGATTGAATAAGTATTGTGAGAGGATACAACCCTGATGCACACCTGTCCTGATTTTGAACCATGCAGTATTCCCTTGTTCAAATCCCATAACTACCTCTTGATTCATGCACACGTTCCAAATTAGCACAACGAGGTGTCCTAAATTCCCATTCTTTTCAACGCTATCTATTGTTTGTTATGATCCACACAGTCAAATGCCTCTGCCTAGCAAATAAAACACAACTGAGCATCATTCTGGTATTCCCATGAGAATACATATAGCAAAGAATTAATTCAGTGCAAGACAGTCCCTCGTAAGGAAGAAGAAGACGGAATGTGAGTACAACAATCAAGGTAAGTCTTTAATAATACAAATTGAGGAGAAAGAGTAGACAGTGAAAAACAGAGGGAAGGAAAGTTCAAAAGGAAGAAAAAACAGGTCTTTGTAGTATTTCTAGAACTCAGATTCCAAGATTATTATTACAAGTAATATGAAATGTAGGATAAGCAATTATAGCTAGTAAAATAGCCCCAATGTCTGGTTACTGGCAACTTTTGAGAAAAAGAATTGAAAAAAAGTTGTGATGTGAATAGATAAAATAAAGATATCAATAAATATAGACTATTTATTTAATAAGCTTGACTGGAAAAGTGGTCTCACCTCTTTTATCAATGGTGTAAATAGAAACACTAAGTCATTCATTCACTCAATAGAGTTACAAAAAATCTACTGAAGAGAACACCTAGCATATGCGAGCTGAAGGGAATACAAAGATGAAGTTGGAATGAGGGAAAGAAATATACATGAATGATTGTGTAAGTGTATATTATGAAACACACACACACACACACACACACACACACACACACACACACAATGATGGGGACTCAAGCAACTATCAGAAATGTTAGCCCAGAGCGGTGTAGTGGTGAAGCATTGGGCTCCAATCCACAGGGTCAGCAGCTCCGTGGCAGAAAGTCTGAATGTTCAACTCCCATAAACAATCCCAGTCCCAGAAACCCATGGAGTGGTTGCTAGGAGTCGGTATTGACTGGATGTCAGTGAGCTGATTTTGGTTGGTGAAATGAGGGTGGTGAGTCTTGCAAGATTATTAAGAGGAATTCATCTTAATAATGGAGGGAGAATTCACTGCCATCAAGTTGATGCTGACTCACAGTGACCCTAAAGGACAAGGTGCCCCTGTATGTTTCAGAGACTGCATCTTTATGGGATTAGAAACCGTTGGCTTTCTCCTAGGAAGTGGCTGGCGGTTTCAATCTGCTGACCTTGTGGTTTACAGTCCAACATAACCACTATGCCACCAGAGATAGGTAGGGAGAAAGGCCTCCCAAATATGAGAGAGGGATTATTAAGACAAACGCATGAAAGATCAAAAAGCCTTATGAAGACAGAGTTAATTCTTTAAATTTGTGGAACTGATAAGAAAAACAAAAGAACAAAAGTCTGTTTCATGAACACAGTGCATTCCTGGCACTGGAAAGAGAAGGGATGCTGTGGAGAAGTAGCTAAGGTGAAGCTAGAATGGTAAGCAGGGGCCAGGTTTGCCAGGGTTTCCAAGCAGGAGGTGTAGAAGAAAGAATTTTAAGGAATACATTTAGAAGTGGAGTGACTGACACCAAGATCATATTGACATGTTTATCTGCATTAAAAAACAAAGTGAGTTTTCTTCTAGAAGAAAATATGCCTGATTTGATGGATTGGTTTTATAGTGAGTACCAACTGCCAAGTAGGTCACATGGCAAGCATGTCCTAAAAACTTCACGAGCCTAATCTGTATTCCTAGGTTTTGTTGGAAATAAATTTAAAGTACATATGCAACATACAATATGCTAGAAATTAATTATATCCTTTGCAACAATTTTGACTTACAAAGACACTTTACAGATCATTTTTTAAATGTGTGAGCGGGTTCCTAGTATTTCTAACGCTTTTCAGGGTCTATGTGAATAAAACAGTTTTAAGCCCACACTGTGCTTAGACCCAAGGTAAAAGGGACTGATTCAGGCCAGGAGTGGAGGAGATAAATTAGAAAAGACAGAACTTTCTATGAAGCATCTGGGAGGTCAAATCTTCAGGTGTATGACTAATTGGCTGCTATCTCTAGCTAACATAGGGGCTAGAGGAGAAGCAGTAGGTTAGGATGGCGGGGGTATTAGTGAAAATATACTATGTACTCATACATTTCAAACACATTACTCTAATGCATGCTATTTTAAACAATGCTACCTAAAACCTACCACATGCTAACCTACCTCTCATCCATATGATACAAATGGAAGAAAACAGCATAGTATGAAGAAAAAGTAATGTCAACTGTGAATTATGATAAACTCATTGTGAATGTTTTAGTACACTTGTAAATCTTCTTCTTTAAAACATAGACTGTATTTTTCTCCAGGGAAAATTCTTCACTGTCATCACATTTTTAGCATGATTTGTTTACGGCTACAAAATATTAAATAATACAAATGTTATGTTACATTGGCTTGATAGCCCATAACATATTCTTTTCTGCAGCTTGTGTGTGTGCTTGCTGTTTCTAATTGTTAAGAATCGGGTGAAGGCTTACAATTGAACAATTCAGACATACTCTGCTTCCTCTCATTGCCTGCAATCGCCACACGTCAGGGTCATTTTCCTCACTTCTTCCCTAGCTTTCCCGATCCCATGCCTGTCTGTGGTAAACGCTGCCACTCTGGCCTCAAGTGGTTGCTTGACTTAAGGCGTGCATACTGAGTAGCCAAGCTCACTTCCAGACCTGCATGGCGATGAAAGGCCACAGTCTGCCAGTTTGTACCATACTCTCTCTATCTGACCAGTATACCTAATTTTTCTTGTGATTTTGAATTTTGTTCTAGATTTTTCTCCTACTCTAGCCAGGTCCTTCTTTGCGAGCAGTTGATAGCTCAGCACCCTGTGGTTTGGGTTTCAAGATTGTGGAGACTGATGCCCCCGTGGTCCACTAGCTCACCGCCTATGGGTTCTCTTGGTTGTACTCTTTTTGCTGGGTAGGTGTACATGATCAACCTTTTGGCTAGCAGCTGAGCAGGTAACCACTGTGCCACCAGAATACCTGTTAATAAGGTATCCAAAATTGCTCAGATCAAGAATTTCCAAAGGATATTATGCATCTAAGAAAATGTTAAGATTATCCCTCTGTAGCTCTAATGTTAAGCTGTCCTTACCTCAATGCCACTGAGTCAATTATGACTCTTAGTGACCCTATAGGACAGGATGGAATTGCCCCTGTAAGTTTCTGAACCTGTAAGTTTTTATAGGAGTAGAAAGCCTTTTTCCTTACAGTGGAGAGGCTGGTGGTTTTGAACCGCTAACTTTGCAGTAAGTAGTCCAATGCATAACCACCACTCCACAAGGGCTCCTCTTTACTTGTCCTAGGATAAACAAGTTGAAGGATTAAAGATTCAACTTCTCTCAATCCCCAATAAAGCAGTATAAGGAGTAATATAAATTTACTGTGAAAAATTCACACAGACACAGGATCTGAATTGGCTATAAAAAGTGAAAATAAAGAGCTAGGAGGCAAAGGACATTTATAGAGATTTAAATACAGGCATGTACTTATTTAAATATATTTATATATGATGATGGGGAAATAGATCTATGTACATATATTTATAGGTTTAGTATTAAGGTAGCAGATGGACATTGGGCCTCCACTCAAGTACTCCCTCAATGCAAGAACACTTTGTTCTATTAAAACAAAGAGTTCACTATAATGCTCGCCTTCTTGACACAATCGCTGAAGACAAAGTGGGTGCATAAGCAAATGTGGTGAGGAAAGCTGATGGGGCCTGGCTATCAAAAGATATAGCATCTGGGGTCTTAAAGACTTGAAGGTAAACAAGTGGCCATCTAGCTCAGAAGCAACAAAGGCCACATGGAAGAAGCACACCAGCCTGTGTGATCATGAAGTGCCAAAGGAATCAGGTATCAGGCATCAAAGAACAAGAAATTCTATTATTGTGAATAAGGGGGAGTGCAGAGTAGGAACCCAAAGCCCATCTGTAGACAACTGGACAGCCCCTTACAGAAGGGTCGCAGGGAGGAGACGTGCCAGTCAGGTGCAATGTAGCAACGATGAAACATACAACTTTCCTCTAGTTCCTAAATGCATATTCCTCGCCACTATCACGATCTCAATTCTACTTTACAAATCCGGCTAGACCAGAGGATGTACATTGGTACAGATAGGAATTCAAACACAGGGAATCCAGGACAGATCATCCCCTCAGGCCCAGTGGTGAGAGTGGCGACACTGGGAAGGTGGAGGGAAGGTGGGGACAAAGGGGGAACCAATTACAAGGATCTACATATAACCACCTTCCTGGGGGAATGGACAACAGAAAAGTGGGTGAAGGGAAATATTGGACAGGCTGAGATATTAAAAATAATTTATAAATTATGAAGAGTTCATGTGGGAGGGTGGGTGGGGAAGGAGGGGAAAATGAGGAGTTAATACCAAGCTCAAGTAGAAAGCAAATGTTTTGAGAACGAAGATGGCAACAAATGTACAAATATACTTGACACAATGGATGTATGTATGGATTGTGATAAGAGTTGTACGAGCCCCCAATAAAGTGATTTAAAAAAAGATGATAAATCAAAAGAGAAATAGTGAAACTGCCAATTTTTGTATATAATAGTAATTCATTTAGACAAATAACCTTGGTTTTCCTGCCATATTGTTTACCTGTTCCTTATTTTTGATAGTTTCTGGAGAGGATAGAGCAGGTGCTTTTATTTTTATATTACTGTCACAGATAATGTGGTATTTTGCACACAGTGTGCACCTATTAAAACTATTGGTCCAATTAGAAACCAAACCCAATGCCATTAAGTTGATTCCGACTCAAGAGAAATCTAGAGGACTGAGTAGAACTGCCCCAGAGGGGTTCTGTGGTAGTTACATAATTTCATGTCAACTTGATAAACAAGTGTAGGGATGGAGTCTTGCATGCCAATCAGGTCACACAGCCTGATGATGCCTCCTTGTGGGTGTGGCCTTCTCACAAGGGCTCTGGGAACATCCTGTTGACAAGCCACATGGAGCTGCACTAAGAAGTCACACTCTGGGAGCTTCCTGTTTAAAAGCCACATGAACTTCCTGTTTACAAGCCACACTAAAAAGCCACATTCAGAGAGCTGGACAAAGCCACATGGAGACCTGAGCCAGTGCTGAGATGCTTCCACCAGCATTGGATCCAGAAGACTTCTCACCCACCAGCCTGTGATCTTCCTGCATTCAGCATCATTGCATGTGCTGTGTGAGTCTGAGGAGGAATTTATGGACTAGTACTTGACATATGGGCCAACATTGGACTTAGGGGCTTGATCTGGACTGAGCTGGGGTGTTTATTTTAATACATAACTGCTCTTTGATAAAAAGCTCTTTCTTATACATAAGAGTGTCTCTGGAATTGTTTCTCTAGTCAACCTGGACTGACACAGGCTCTAGGGCAATAATGATCTTTCCAGAAGCAGTCTGCCCCTCATTTGCAGGCTTGACATGTTGAGCCTAGTTTGTACCTGAGGGCTAAACAATGTGCAACCAGATGGGAGTGAGTATTACTAATACACTTTCCTTATTATTGTTATGATTTAACTATTTTGTGTCCAATATTTATAACAGTCATAACTGTCAGTGCTTTATTTACCAAGTTATTTGCCATTCTTATATAAAAGGTGCTCCTCATTTTCATCAAAGGTAGTACCCAGGACTAAATGACAGTGTGGGTCTTTAGGGAGCACAAAGTTTATATACTAGTGAAAACAATTTACTATCATATTTAACTCTTGTAATGTAACAGGAAGTTACTTTTTTCTTACATTTTATTAGGGGCTCATACAACTCTTATCACATCCGTACATATACATACATCAATTGTATAAAGCACAACCGTACATTCTTTGCCCTAATCATTTTCAAAGCATTTGCTCTCCACTTAGGAAGTTAAATTCTTAGAGAAGTTCTTTAATTGGCTACCTTCAAAGGCTGGAAATGACACTATAACCTGTATTTTGATGACAATATAATTAATCGATTTTTTCTCACCATTTTCCCTCTCATGAGTTAGGCTTCTAGCTGAGTGAGGTTGACAGGCTGGTCCTTGCCATATTTGTTCCTCCTGCCACCCTTCACGCTCTCCCTCACTTGTCTAAGATTAGTACCCTTCAAAGCCTCTTCACGTCTTCACTCCTCAGTGACGTCTACCCAGCTCATGGAACTATCTTCCCACTCAGTTCCCCTAACACATGCATTCTCAAGGGGTGATAACTCACTGCCATCAAACTGATGATGACTCACAGCAAGCCTGGAGGGCAGATAAGAACTGTCCCTTCGGGTTTCGAAGCTTGTGAACCTCTACAGGAGCAAAACGCCTCTTCTTCCTGCTGCTTGTGGGCTGATACCCCTAAAAGGTAAGATCAACCTATCCAATAAAATCATATTCCTTAGGATATCTCATTTCATGAGACACGGAAATTTCAGCAAATTTAAAAAGGATCTGTAGGAAGCAGATACAGAAACAAAGGTGAAGAATGACTGATTTAGTATATAAACCAATCTACAGCTTGGTATTCTAAGTTAATGTTCACTCAGAATCACGTCCTATTTTCTTTGCTAGGTAAGCTCCTTGAGGCAACAACCTTGTCTAGGGCATTAAAACAAATTGAGACAAAGAAACAAACAAACCGAACCCACAAACTTCTAAAAGTATTTATCTAGGATGCCATCTAGCATGCAGTAGACAGTAAGCAAGTTGAATTATGTTTAACCTCACGTTGGTCAGCAAAGACATAAAAATTGCAATTTACTAGCAAGCTGACCTTCACTAACACTCTCAAAGCAAAGATCATTGGTTAACCTAAGAAGCAAGGAAGATATAACGGCCCTTTAGAGCAGGCTCCTCAAACTTTGCAAATAGGAGGCCAGTTCACTGACCCTCAGACCGTTGGAGGGCTGGACTATAGTCTTTAAATAACTATGAACACATTTTTATGCACACTGCACATATCTTATTTGGAAGTAAAAAAACAAACAGGGCAAAAACACCCGGCAGGCCGGATAAATGTCAGCGGGCCGCATGTGGCCCACGTGCTGTAGTTTCAAAGCCTAGCTCAAATCTTAACTTGTTAGTGATGCCTTCACAGCTCATGGTACTCACTTTCCATTCCGAGTTTCCCTAATACATGCATTGCTGATAGGTGATAACCCCCTGCCGTCAAGTTGATTCTGACTCATAGCAACCCTGTAAGACAGAGGACAACGGGCCCTTTGGATTAATGAGACTGGACAAGGATCTTTTCAAACAAGCTCACTCACATGCTGCTGGTTAATGTAAACTGGTATAATCTTTCTAAAACAATGGCCAATCTATATTAAGAGCTCCCAAAATGTCTACTTTTTGACCTAGTGATTCTCTTTCTAGGATTTACTATACAGAAAAAAAAATCACATATCTAGCAAAGATTCTTGTGTGCTAAGCAAATAAATAATCAGAAAAGTTGTGCTCACTTGAAGAATAATATGGCATCTAGATTGGAGAAAGGCTTATTAATAACCTTTGACATTCAGATGACATAACCTTGCTTGCTGAAAGTAAAGAGGACCTCAAGCACTTTCTGATGAAGATCAAGGATTTACAGCCTTCGGCATGAATTGGAACTCAATGTAAAGAAGACCAAAGTCTCTACAACTGTACAAAAAATTGATGGATGTTGTTAAGGATTTTTTCTTACTTGGATTCACAATCAATGCTTATGGAAGCAGCAGTCAAGAGATCAAACAAAGCATTGCACTGGGTAAATATGCTGTATCAAGATGTCTTTAAAGCATTGAGGAACAAGGATATTACTTTGAGGTCTAAGGTGAGACTGATCTAAGTCATGATATTTTTAATAGCCTCATATACATGTTAATATTGGACAGTAGATAAGAAAAACCTAAGAAAAATGGGCATAATTGAATGACAGTGTTAGCAAAGAATATTAAAAATACAATGGACTGCCAGAAGAACAAACAGATCTGTCTTGGAATAAGTACAGCCAGTGTGCTTTATAGAGGCAAAAAACGGCAAGTCTCTATCTCATGTACTGTGGACATGTGACATCAGGGGAGAACAACCCTAGTGAGGCCATCATGCTTGATAAAACGGAGGGGCAGCAAGACAGAGGAAGCCCCTGGAAGAGAGGGACTAGCACAGTGGCTGCAAGAATGGGCTTGCTCTTAGGAACAGCACAGGACTGGCTGGTGTTTTGTTCTGTTGTACAGAGGGCTGCTCTGAGTGGGAACTGACTCAATGGCCCCTAACAACAACAATAATAACAGCAGTAGCAACAGATGGGATAAGCTACTATGTATAGCAGCCGAAGAATAGGAAACGCACTTTTTCTTGATTATAAAAAGGGGGGAGCAGAATGAGATATAGTAGATATGAGTGTTTTGGTGTTCAATTTCCTGATGCTTACATAATTCCCAATGAACTTAATTTGCTATCTATTTGGCAGATCTCAAAGACAATCAGAATTTGTGTGGGCGTACAACATATATCTGAGAAAATCTGGCCATGGATATTTATGTTTTGTAGATAAAATGATATTACACAGTAAAGAAGTCTATCTTACTTTATATCCACCATATAGAGATAAAAGAGCCCTTACAGTGCTGTGGGTTAGGCATTGGGCTACAACCTACAAGGTTGGCAGTTCAAAGTTACCAGCTACTACACAGTACAAAAGCTCAAGCCGTCTGTGTCCGTAACAATTTAAAGTCTAGGACACCTCTCCGGTTGCCATGAGTTGGGGCCACCTCAAGGGCAGTAGGCCTTTTGGTTTATTCCATAGGATAAGGAACACTGATAATGCACTGATTACACACTTGGCTGCTAACTTAAAAGTTCAGCACATGAAACCCACCAGCTGCTCTGTTTAGAAATATGTGGTTGATATACTGCCTTATGACAATTTTACTATGTTTTACAATGTTGCAATGGTGTGGAATTGACTAAAGCTAGTGTGTTTGGTGTTTTATATGTAACAGATATTCATTGTACAATAAAATTATTTGCAAGTACTTTGGAAATATGAAGTACTCTATAAAATACTAAAAATACTAAAGTATATAAAGTTTTCAACTCTTGCTATGATTTCATATACTAAGATGTTTTCATTATATTAAAGTATATTACCAATATTAAAAATGAAGCAAACCCAAGTATCTTAATTATTCATTTTAAAGTAGAACTCAAAAAGATAACTAATTAAAGTAGAAAATGTTTGTTCGTATTAGAGTTTCTCACAATACAGTGTTCCCGCCGATGATTAAATTTAAAATATTGACGTGGATAATTGCCACGACTACCTGTGTTTTGGCAGGGTAAGTAAGAGCTTTTCTCCTTCGTTCTAACTGGAAACCTGGATGTGGTGTGGATTATGCACTGGGCTACTGACTAGGAGTCTAGTCATTGGAACCACCAGTCATTCCTCTGGGGAAAGATGAGGCTTTCTATTTCTGAACAGAGCTACTGTCTCGTAGTCGTCATGAGAAGTGATTGAAGGCAGTGCGTAGCAGGGAGCGTAGTCAGTAAATGACAGGAATCCTGGCAGTACAATGGTGGAGTCTTGGCTGTTTACTTAACGGCTGACTATTTAAATCTCCCCAGCAGACCTGTCACTCTAGTTCTGTAAAGACTACCAGCTTGGAAAACCCTAGAAAGTAATTCTGCTCTGTAAAGTGGGTTGCTTGGGAACACACTCAACGACACGCAACGATAATGTGTACAAAGTAGAACTGTTTCATAGGGTTTTTAAGGTTGTGATCATGTGGATGAAAATCCGATGGGGATCCTCAAGATGTCGTCCTGGTAAAATCACCTGCCCAGTGCTCCCATTGTTAGATTGGAAAATTAAGAGGTAAGGAGGACATTATTGGGAGGAGGGGGCAAGAAACAGAATCCCAGTGTCCTAGGGTTTGCGGTTAAGACCTCTTCTTGCAATTTTCACCCATGGAACAATGTGAAGTCTCTCTGTGATGATTTAGGTTCACTACACCTGCCTGCAAATTTTCCACAACTTTCCCCAGGTCCAGTGGGACGGTGTCTGCTACCCTTTCTTGCAATTCAGATCCAAGACTCCCCAGAGCGCTGTACTTTCCCCAGGCTGCTGTCTAAGGGTGGTCATAATCCCAGGTCTGTGGAGAACCTCAGAAAACTAGCCACAAGAGTTCACTCTGGAGCTTACCTCTCTGCTCCCCCTCTGCTAATGCATTTGTTGGCTTTGCACCTCCCCTCCCCACCCAGGAACAGAGGGACCACATCGCTCCCCCCTCTGCCCCGAGCTCTGTGCCAGCCTGCCAGCATGGGTAACAAAAGATAATTAGATATAAATTTACTAGAATCAGAGCCCCAAACCCACTTGGTCAAGCGAATGCCCCTTTCCTGGGGGGACAGCATGGCACAGTCCTAATACCAGGACAGCCAGCAAGCCCCTGAAAAAGAAATAAAGGAAGGAAGAAAAAAACTTTTAAAAATGCAGTCGTTCCAAGGCTGTGTTACTTTTCATAACTTTAAATCTAAGCCACCTCACACTGGTTCATTATCAAAACTTTAACCAAGTGGTTCTCAACCTTCCTAATGCTGCAACCCTTTAATACAGTTCCTCATGTTGTGGTGACCCCCCCCCCCCAACCATAAAATTATTTTCGTTGCTACTTCATATCTGTAATTTTGCTACTGTTATGAATCAGGCGACCCCTGTGAAAGGTTCATTTAACCCCCAAAGGGGTCATGGCCCACAGGTTGAGAATAGATGCTTTAACAGAACAAAGGAGGAAAAATCACCAGAAGCTTAAAGCTTATGGTCTTGGCCAAAATCCAGTTTTACCAGGTTGGGCTTCACAAAGAGTCTTTGAAAGACTGTTCAAAGACCACACAACAGTAAGACAGCACAATAAGCCTTCCACATAAGACATTGGCCTGCTGAGTAAGACACTGCTAGAATCCAGCCTACGAGGCTACTTAGGTAGACGAAAAAGAATAGAGACCACCCTGCCATCCCCACTTGGCCACCTTCCCCCCGACTTGCTTCACTAGTGGTACATTCTCTCAAGGTCATTAACTCAATCACAAGAATAAAGCTCTTGGAGTCATACCAGAAACCAAATCATCCCTAGTCTGAATCTTACCCCCTCATACCACCAAACACTGTCCCTATATAATATGCAGGGTTGACAAGGGACCCTGCTCCAGATAGAGCTGGCGCTGCTGCTAGCGATAAGAGCCCGAGACCGGACTATACTCAGGACCCATGAGTAGATCCCTCCACCACGACAACCCATGAGGGCCTGCACATGCCGAGTGCAATCGGCCAGCCCAGCACCACCCTTGACACCCGAGATTGCCCCACCCACCCTGCCTGAGAGAGACCTCCAAAGAGATAGCTCCAGCTGTCTAGGGAGAGAGTCAATCCCAGTGACATAGAGACACAGATAGAAACCACAGTGTAGCTGGCTCCAGGTAGTCCTTGGAATCATTCCTGCAAGCCTTTGTGAAAGAAACCAAGAGCCCTCCTGGACTACCAGGAAAATGGTGCTGGGCTGCACCAAAACACCATGCACACAACTACACACATCAGCAGCCACGACGAGAAAGCAAGAGAAATCAAATGCAAGTGTGGGGAGCACTTGCGCAGAGCAGTGTACAAAGAAGAGGCGGCTCTAACTGCCATAGGAAGACACCTTCGGCGGGCTGCTTAGAGTCACACAAGGTATCAGGGAGTAAATACAGAAAATGGATGAAAAACAGAGGACAGAGTCCACTAACTGCAGGGAAATCCGAGAGTTAAGGGAAAGCGCAGCAAAAACAAAGCAAATGGTTGAAGACCTTAACAACAGGCTATAAGAGGTGGAGGATCATATTAGCGACCTCAAAGATAGCCAAGCAGAATTCAACAAATGTGAAAGACAAGATAATCTAAGAAGCTGAAGAAAACTCAAAAACAATCTACAGAACTCAGCAAGCTTACAAGAAAAAGAGCAAATTGCCCATTGAGATGATCAAAAGACTTGAACAGAAGTTTCACACAGGAGGAAACCTGAATGGCCAATAAAGATATAAGAAAATGTTCCTGATCATTAGCTACTTGGGAAATGCAAATCAAAACAACTATGACACACCCACAAGGATAGTCCAATTAAAAAAAATACAACAAACGTTGCTTCTCATTCACTGCTGACTGTCTTGTAGATAAATACAGCCACTGTGGAAAGAGATTTGAGGATACCTAAAACAGACTGAAATTGAGCTATCTTATGACTCAGCAATTCTACTGGGCATATACCCAGAAGAAATCAGAAGCAGGCCACACTAGGTATCTGTGCTCCAATGTTCATCGTTGTGCAGTTCACAATAGAAAAGAATTGGAAACAGCCTAAATTTCCATCAAGATGAATAGATTAAAAAACTCTTGGTATATACACACAATGGAGTACTACGCATCCGTGAAAATCAGTGATGCAAAGATGAAGCACCTTGTCTCGTGGGAAGAGGTAGAGGCTATTATGCTGAGTGAAGTGGTCAGGCACAAAAGGTCAAGTACAAAACAAATCCGCTGAGGTAAGTTCAAACAGCAGAACAGGCATAATGGAAAATGAACATACATAACACACAGTTCCTGGACTGAGAAACATATACTTTGGCAAGAGCCAGACCAAACCCAATGATGAATATGTCATTCACCCAAATAATAATAATAAATAAAAAAGATACAGATAGCACCTGTGCTGAAAGACATCTCCACACTTCCCCTCCTCCACACACCTCTCATATGCTTTTGTGGCCCACAGAAGGGGGTGAGGAAGATAAAAGATGGCACTGGGGACCAGGGCACTAATCCATCCAAGGAGAGGTATTGTTTATGTTTCCACAGAAAAGGGAGAGGTGTAGAAGGGACCAGTTATTAGACATGAAAGAACTAAAAATCATATCAATGGGTGCTCACCTCCCTGATACGATCAATGAAGACAAACGTGTGCATAAGCAAATGTGGTGAAGAAAGCTAATTGTGCCTGGCTATCAAATGATATAGCGTCTGGGGTCTTAAAGGCTTGAAGATAAACAAGCGGCCATCAAGCTCAGAAGCATCAAAGCCCACATGGAAGAAGCACACCAGCCTGTGTGACCACAAGGAGCAGAAGGGACCAGTTATCAGACATGAAAGAACTAAAAATCATATCAATGGGTGCTCACCTCCCTGATACGATCAATGAAGACAAACGTGTGCATAAGCAAATGTGGTGAAGAAAGCTAATTGTGCCTGGCTATCAAATGATATAGCGTCTGGGGTCTTAAAGGCTTGAAGATAAACAAGCGGCCATCAAGCTCAGAAGCATCAAAGCCCACATGGAAGAAGCACACCAGCCTGTGTGACCACAAGGAGCAGAAGGGACCAGTTATCAGACATGAAAGAACTAAAAATCTTATCAATGGGTGCTCACCTCCCTGATACGATCAATGAAGACAAACGTGTGCATAAGCAAATGTGGTGAAGAAAGCTAATTGTGCCTGGCTATCAAATGATATAGCGTCTGGGGTCTTAAAGGCTTGAAGATAAACAAGCGGCCATCAAGCTCAGAAGCATCAAAGCCCACATGGAAGAAGCACACCAGCCTGTGTGACCACAAGGAGCAGAAGGGACCAGTTATCAGACATGAAAGAACTAAAAATCATATCAATGGGTGCTCACCTCCCTGATACGATCAATGAAGACAAACGTGTGCATAAGCAAATGTGGTGAAGAAAGCTGATGGTACCCAGCTATCAAAAGATATAGCGTCTGGGGTCTTAAAGGCTCAAAGATAAACAAGTGGCCATCTAGTTCAGAAGCAACAAAGCCCACATGGAATAAACACACCAGCCTGTATGACCACGAGCTGTCGAAGGGATCAGGTATCAAGCATCAAGGAACAAAAAAGCATATCATTGAAAATGTGGGTGAATGCAGAGTGGAGACTCAAGGTCCATTCGCAGACAAGCGGACATCCCTTACTGAAGGGTTGTGGGGAGGAGATGAACCAGTTAGGGTGCAGGGTAGCAACGATGAAACATATAACTTTCCTCTAGTTCTTAAATGTTTCCTTCCTCCCACTATCATGATTCCAATTCTACCTTACAAATCTTGCTAGACCAGAGGATGTACATAGTTACAGAGAGCAACTGGAAACAAAGGGAATCCAGGACAGATGACCCCTTTAGGACCAGTGGTGAGAGTGGCGATACCTGGAGGGTAGAGGGAAGGTGAGGTAGAAAGGGAGAACCAGTTACAAGGATCTACATATAACCTCCTCCCTGGGGGATGGACAACAAAAAAGTGGGTGAAGGGAGATGCCGAACAGTGTAAGATATGACAAAATAATAATTTATGAATTATGGAGGGTTCATGAGGGAGGGGGTAGCAGGGAGGGAGGGAGAAAATGAGGAGCTGATATTAGTGGCTCAAGTGGAAAGCAAATGTTTTGAGAATGATGATGGTAACAAATGTACATATGTTCTTGACACAATGGATGTACGTATGGATTGTGATAAGAATTGTATGAGCCCCCAATAAAATGATTAAATTAAAAATAAAAAGGGAGAGAGAGAGTAGACCTCATTCCAATGTACCAAGCCTTGAGGATGATGTTCCTGCTCAGAGCAACTCATTCATAGAGAGGATATGATGTCCCTTCCCCAGATGACAGTGCTACAGATACAGTTTGGGGAGTGTGGTTGGTCTGACCGCCCAAATGGGCAAACCAAGAAAGGAGTGCAACAGACTAGCAATAGGAGCAAAGCCACGAAGTCCCTGAGGAATCCTGATTATTGACTTCTGATGTGGGGAGCATGCTTGATACCTTGTCTGAATTGGTTGAGGGGTATTCACAAGGGGGGCACAATGAAAGTCCTAAGGTATAATGGGGTGGAGGGGGGGCACTAGACTGCTCCATCCCTGACTGCAGAAAGAGCAATGGGTCTCTTTTGTTTAAGGCATGCCCCTCGGTCACGAATGCTGAGGACTAAAAAGATCTAAGTGCTGGTAGGTAAGCAGGTCCTGGGATATGGATCCCTAAAAGAAAAGGGACTGGACTGATGGATTGTAACAGGGCCTGCACACGATGTAACAGAGAGACGCCCAATACCCATCTAATCTGGGTCAGTACAACAGCTAGCCTGGGAACTATTTGTATGTTCTCTCTCTTTTTCTTTTGATGTCTATCTATGTGAGATAGGCAGGATAAGCAAGCCCATGGAGACAGCAACAGGACCAACAGCTCTGGAGGACCAACAGTTCAGGGGGATGGGAGTGGTGAGCCAATAACGACAAGGACAGGCAGGGGACCTAAAACTGACAGTGCGAAGGGCGTAGTGTTCCTGGTCTTGTTTGGTCAACTGAAATGTGTCCGAGAAGAATTACTGAGAGGTGAACAATGGGTAAGCATGATAGTGGGACAGAAGAAAGAAGAAAAAGATGAAAGAACAAGAAAGTAAAACATTTATGTATATAGGTATAAATATAGATATGTACATATATATATGAATATAGGTATATATATAAATACAACAAGGAAGCAGATGGACTTTGGGCTTCTACTTAAATCTTACCTCAGATCAAGAATGGTTTCTTCTAATAATGTGGCACTGTATGATACACACCTTCCCAACTTGATCACTGAAGACAAAATGGGTGCATATACAAATGTGTTGAAGAAAGCTTGTGGTACCTGGTTATTAAAAGATATAGCATCGGGGGTATTAAAGGGTTGTAGTTAAACAAGTGGCCATCTAGCAGGGAGGCAAGAAAGCCCACATGGAAGAAGCACGCCAGCCTGTGTGACCATGAGCTGTTGGCAGGAATAGGTGTCAGAAGTTCAAAAACAAGCAATCAAATTGACATGAAGGGGCATAGACAAAGTGAGACCCCAAACCCAGTGGTAATTTAACTGGAGAGTCCCTCACAGAAGGGCCACACAGAAGGGACGATATATCCAGAGTGCAGTACAGCACTGATGAAACACACAACTATCCTTTAGTTCTTTAGTATTTCCTCCCCTTACTATTATGGTCTCAGTTTTACCTCATTAATCTTGTTAGACCTTCGTATGTTTATCTGTATAAGTAAGAGTGTTTGATTCATGAAATCCAAGATATATAAAACCTTCAGAAACAGGATTAATCAGAGCAGCAGTTAACAACCTGTGAATCGCGACCCCTTTGGGGGTCAAACGACCCTTTCACAGGGGCAGCCTAAGACCATTCGAAAACACATGTTTCCCATGCTCTTAGGAACCGTGCCACTGCTCCTCTATCCGTCTCCAGGTACACCCACATGCAGACACGCCTATACGAAGACCTGCCATGAAGATTGCTACCCATGCTACACCATGCTTCAAGACAAAATTTCATTTATTTGTCATTAGAAATAAATAGTTCGCAATATATAATTACATATTGTTTTGTGATTAATCACTACACTTTAATTATGTTCAATTTGTATCAATGAATATACATCCTGCATATCAGATCTTTACATTACAATCCATAACAGTAGCAAAATTATAGTTATGAAGTAGCAATGAAAATGTTACGGTTGAGGGTTGCCACAACATGAGGAACTGTATTAAAGGGTTGTAGCTTTAGGAAGGTTGAGAACCACTGAATTAGAGCAATCACTATATTACAATAAAGGGGGAACTGATAGCAAGGAGGCCTAAATAACTCCACTTGAGAGGGAACGAATCACAGAATTGTAGGTAAATGGATACATGGGATGGTGTAAGACAGCAAAAAGGAAATATATATATATAAATATATAAATAAATATATATATGGGTTTTGGGGGGGTTGAATGGGGGAGGGAATGGATAAAGAAGAGCTGATATCAAAGAGTTCAAGAAGAAAGAAAATGCTTTGAAACTGATTGTGGCAGCAATTGTATCATTATGCTTGATTTAATTGACTTATAGATTGTTATATCTGTAAGAGCTACCAATAAAATGATTTAAAAAATCCTTACATTGGTAGTTTGAGGTGACCATGAATGAGTTTGAACTGCCAACTTTCTCAATGGTAGAACTGTTTGTTGTTATTTCTAACTCGCTGCTTTGAGTTGTTTCCAACTCATAGTGGCACTATAGGACAGAGTAGATCTAAGACTGCAGATCTTATTAGAGGTTCTCTTCTTCCCGTGGAGCAGCTGAAGGTTTCAGACTGCTGATTTTGCGTGTTAGCAGATCAACATGTAACACAGAGTTCTGACTCATAGAGACGCTATACACAATAGAGCAAAATGCTGCCTGGTCTGCCCCATCCTGTATGAGTCCACTGTTGCAGGCACTATGTCAACCCAGCTTCCTGAGGGCCGACTGTAACTTTTTTGTTGACCCTCTACTTTACCACACATGCTGTTTTTTCCCTGGGACTGGTTTCTCTGACAACACGTCCACAGTATGTGAGCTGCAGTCTTGCCATCCTTGCTTCTATGGAATATTCTGGCTATACTTCTTCCAAGACAGATTTGTTTGGTAGTCCATGGTAATATCCATATTCTTTGACAACATAATTCAAACACATCAATTTTTCTGCATAGATAAGTGTTAACTTGGGTGAAAGGAAAGGCAATATACATTAAGAGGGAGGTTAGCAAAGAATGGTGGAGGCAGGGGAAGACACTGGGAAATTTCCAAGAGCTAGAGGCAACGAAGGCGAATACACAATCCTGCAATAGTGGGACCTATGAGTAGATGCTTGGAAGGAGGTGCAAGCTGAAAGGGTGGGAAGGGGGAGTGGGAACACCCTCATGAATGTAAATAGTAGTGCTTCTCAACATGTGGGTCATGACCCCTTTGGGGGTCGAACAACCCTTTCACAGGGGTCGCTGATCCATAACAGTAGCAAACTTACAGTTATGAGGTAGCAATGAAAATAATTTTATGGTTGGGTGGTCACCACAACATGAGGAACTGTATCAAAGGGTCATGGCATTAGGAAGGTTGAGTACCACCAGTATTTAGGATTGAGAGAAGATATCTGTATATGTGTATTTGTTTTTGCTCCTGTGGGGTACATAGGGGATAATGTTATGACAACTTCTTTGATATAACCAAACACCTTGAGAAAGTGAGTTTCTAGGCTTACAGGCTCAGGACCATAGTCTGGGACCTAAGGTCAGTCAGCATAATGTAGTACCCCCAAACAATGTTTTTTATCCTAATTTGATGGTAGCAACTAGGGTCTGAAAAGCTCATGATCAGATTTCTAAGGTGTAACTATTAGTTTCTCCACATTCAGAGGAGAGAAGAGGGAGGAAAACTGAAAGTCACAGGGTAGCAATTGTCCAATGTACAAATGAATTCTATTGTTCTTGTCACTAGACTAGTTGTTCCATATTTCTATAATTTTCATCACTCTTCTTTCCTCCAGACAGGGAGAGAGATCAACAGTTGTACCTTTATTGGTCACTTATGAACTTTTGAGAACCCAGCCACGTCTCCCTAATGTCGGATGTACGACTCTCTATGTGGACTATGTTTTGTCCATTGACCCTGGTGTCCGCTGAGACTGTGGTCTGAGACCCAATGACTCATTAGTGGCTAAGAATTTCTATATCTTATTTAGGAAAGGTTTGTTGCCCCTGAGTCATTAAAAGTCTCTTCTACTTTTTGAAACAAATAAATAAATAATTGCCCTGATTAATTTGCGATGTATTTTTATGTGTGGCATGAGGAACAGATCCAATTATATAGTTCTCCTCTGGATTGTCATCTGATTCAGTATCATTTATTATTCAGTTCATGTTTTTCCCAAATACAGTTGATTCCCATTATATGAGAGTTCTGTAGTTATAAATGTATCTACTTCCTAACATTTACTTGTCTCTCCAAGTCAGTACTCATGGCCTTTTACGGTCATTCACAGGCAGCTTCAGAGGGACAACAAATTTGAGCTGCCTGTTGTGTACGTTCCTAGATTAAGTCAAGTGAGGTGGTGGTCTCCACATTTTATACCAGGGATTTTCCAAAAATTCATGGAAAACTGAATGAACAGATCATGGAAAATTTCCATAAACTTTTCAAAGCCTCCTCATACTGTAAACAAGATTCCTTTTTGCAACTTATTTGATGTAATTTTTCTTATTTTTGTGTTTGGTTGGTGACTTTGCTGTGTAACCCAACATTTTGTTGAAGTGCTATTTGTTGCTTTCTAAGTGCTGTGATATGCCTTATGGAAAAATATGTTAGGCAAGTTTTGTTCATGTATGAGCTAGAATGGCATTGTGAGTTCAATACTAGGGAAATCAACAATATTATTAAATAACCAATTAACCAACCCGTTACCATAGAGTCAATGGTGATCCCACAAGAGTCAGAGCACAACTGTCCTCCATAGGCTTCTGAATGGCTCAGTATTTGGAAGCAGATTGCCATGTTTTCCCCAATGTATCTCTAGGTGGACTTGAATCTTTTTTTGGTTAGCAGCCAAATGTGTTACGCCTTTGCATCATGGGGGGCGGGACCATTATTAAACAGAAAGAGATGGATGGATGCTATAGTGTCCAATCTGATTCATGGCTACTTTATGCAGAACAGGTCAAAATGCTGCCTGGTCCTATGTCACCTCATAATGGCCAGCATGTTCAAGCCCACTATTGAGGCCACTGAGTCAACTCAATGACCTAGTTAAGGGGTCTCTCTTTCCTCACCTGACCTTCCACTTTACCATACTCCTCCAGTGACTGATCCCTCTTGAGGAGGTGTGCAAGTGAGCTGTACAGTGTTCTGTGGTGATCCAAAAGGTTATCATTGGCTGATTTTCACAAATAAATCACCAACCCTTTTTTCTACCCTATCTTAGTCTAAAGCAGTGGTTCTCAACCTTCCTAAAGGCGCGATCCTTTAATACCGTTCCTCACGTTGTGGTAACCCCCAATCATCAAATTATTTTTGTTGCTACTTCACAGCTGTAATTTTGCTATGGTTATGAATCGTAATGTAAAGATCTGATATGCAGGATGTATAGTCATTGTTACAAATTGAACATAATTAAAGCATAGTGATTATCACAAAACAATATGTAATTATATATTGTGAACTATTTATTTCTAATGACAAATAAACGAAATTTTGTCTTGAAGCATGGTGTAACATGGGTAACAGTCTTCATGCAGGGGTCCTCGTATGTGGGCGCTGTCTGCGTGTGGGTGGACCTGCCTGGCGATGGACAGAAGAGTGGTATCTGGGTTGCTAAGACCACCGGAAAGGTCTGTTTTCCGATGGTCTTAGGCGATCCCAATGAAAGGGGTTGTGACCCACAGGTTGTGACCTGCTGGTCTACAGGTCCTGCTGGCACCTGTCCACCATGGGTGGTCCTGCTGGCATCCCACTGGCACAGTAAGCAAGCAACACTACAGTTGGACACACTGACAGATGAGTGATGGTCAATGTTAAATAAAGTGGCTTTAAGCAGAGACACATAGACAATAAAGTTATTTATTAAACAGTTGATGAAAATGTTCTAAACAGCTTGCAGGAATCTAACCCTACATTTCTCCTAGGAACAGTAGCTTGAAATTTGTTAATTCAGTGTTTGCTGCAACTATATAGTACTTAACTACTGTGAATACTCCCAGATGGCAACTGAGAAGAAAGCCTGGTCTTCTTCCAGAGGAGCTGCTCGTGGTTTTGAACTGTTGACCATGGTGCACTGGGCCCCAGATGTAACCACTATGCCACCAGAGCTCCTCCTGGGTTACTGTTAGTTGGAGTCAATTGGAGGGCACTGATTCCATGTAAGAACATGCCTGCGGGCTCACTACTCTGCCCAGGGGGTGTGGGGAGGGTAAGCATTCTGGGTCCTCTGGTTGTTATTCTGGCATGGGCGTGACCACGGTTTCATTTCCACTCTTTTCCAGTGTCTCTCCCCACATGAGCTTCTAAATCAGAGAGGCATGGTGGCCAATGCCTTGGCCATACACACGGGACCTGTGCACATGTGTGCGTATGTTCATGTCATCAGCCTTTGAAGACTACAGTCTTCATCCTTGTCATAGTGTTTGCTCTTTAGACTTGCCTGAGAGTACTTGAAAACTAGTTGGGCCCAGTGGAAAAGGTGAATAGGCTGGCCCACCTTCTTCTTCCAATTACCCCCACAGTTTTATGGAGCCTTACTTGGAGAGCTGAGTAGGAGATATGAGGGAGGAGATCAGAGGACAATCAGAGGTGTGGCCAAAATGAGTCAACACAACATCATGTTCCAATGCCTCACACTCTCTTATTTCCCAGAGCGATGTACACTTCTGGCAACCCTCGAGAGTCTATTCTTATTAAACATGATTCCTATTTGACATTTTCATTCTCTCCATAGTTTTTTTAGTATATGTGCTGCCGAAGCGAGCACTCTCCATAGTTTTTTACAACATTTCCTAGATGCTAATTTTATCTCATGCTGACCCACCTTCTTAGTCCCCTCCCTGCTAGTGCTTCATTTTCAATATCGATGCCAGTATTATTTGCCAATGAAATTATATTTAAAACTGAAATTTAAAAAACCCTGAAATTCAGAGTTCATAAACAGCTTCAAAAGCTATAGATGAAATCTTCAGAAAATCAAATAATTACTATGTATGATATGTAGAATTCTGATAATAAAGTTAATTTGACATGAGAAAAAATTAAATTTAAGTCAAAATTTTAAAAACAGAAGGATATAAGATATGGCCTCTATTTGAAAAACTAAATATAAGTATTCTAAACTGTTATGAGATGGGAAAAAAAGAATCCAATAAAAATCATTTAAGTACCTAAAAGTATGGTATGTACATAACTTTTCTCTAAGAATTAAAGGGAAATCATTAACTCTCTGTATGATACTATTAGAGTGATTAAAATGTCCTTTTCAAAAAGCTATGACATTCAATTTTTAGTAAATCACAATATTTGAAAACTCTGACATTACTAGGGAAACATAATTAGTAATTCTTTCTTAAGTCTGAAAGATGATAGATATTCTATCAGGACATAACTAAAATATCAGGGCAAGGGTATTTATCTCAACAACTACATTTCCCACCTCAAATTTAAGTTTCCTTGTTAGAGCTGTTAATATGGTCTCTAATGGCCTCACATGTTTTTAATGCATAAAAAAATCAAGCAATTGTACGTTTCATTAATACTAAAATTAATGAAAGAAATTAAAAAAATATTCTGTAGAACACATTTATTATTATTATTTATTAAGCATGGGTTTGTGTGGAGATTTAAAAACTCATCATTATTAAAGAAAATCATCTTTAAATATCATAAAACATAAGTGGAATCCCTTGCTGTTGAGTCAAATCGACTTTCAAGAGCCCTGTGGAACCAAGCAGAACTGCCTTTGGAAGGTCCAAAGCCATGACCACATGGAAGCCCATTGCCGCATTTCCCTCCTACAGAACCAATGGGTGTGCTCAAAGTGCTGACGTCTGGGAGCAATCAAATGCTTAACCCCTGAACCACAAGGGTCCCTCTGGTTCAAACAGCCCATTATATATGATTATCTATTACAGCTGCTTCCTTAGGGCTAACCAAGAGAACTATTACGACTCTGTCAACACCGACACACACTTCATTTAATTAGTTTCAGATGGGTTATGTAAGTAGTTGTCTTCTTAGAATTATCACTGTATTAATAAACTATAAAGTATAAAGATTAAAAGTGTTTTGTTTTTCTCCTTTTTAAAGCAAGTATTCTCATATTATCCTTCCTTCCCAAATTTTTAAATGAATGGACTAGTTCTAGAATCACTTCAGTTAAAGAAAGTCAATGAATTTTTGGTAAATTTACATCAGTTAAAAATTAAAATTTAGGAACTAATTGAGAGGTCTGAGGGGCCGGCCCCAATCCCAACTACGTGGACAAGCCAACCTTCCCCTAGAAGAATTCACTTCAGAGGATAGCACCGAAGCTACAGTTCAGGGAGAGGGACACCTCTTATCACAGCACACAAGAACAAACCAAGAGGGAAGGAGAGAGAGTGAACACATCCTGGCCCACCAAGCCCAATGAAAATATTCCTGCTCAGAGCAGCTAATGCACAGAGAGGATACCATAGGGCCGGCCCCAGCATGAGACACGACATCCCTCATTGACCCATAGCACTTCGAAGGACAACACTGGAGGCACAGCGCAGGAATTGTGTCTGACCTGACCCCACCATATCAGGTTGAAATGCTAAGGGCGTGCAACAGAGCAGCAAGGGAAGCAAAGCAATGAAGTTCCTGGAGAATACCAAATACAGACTGTGGGGCCAGGGCCTGGCACCCCATCAGATTAGACCAGAAAAACTCCTAAAGGTCAACAAACAGACCTTGAACTATTTATAGGCTTTCCTTTGTGTGTATGTGTGTGTGTGTCATTGTTTTGTTTTCTTTTGTTGTTTTATTTTGCTATGTCCTATTTTTGTGCTTATTATTGTCTCTGCATGTTTATCTAGATAAGATAGGCGGGTTAAACAATCCAGAGGAGTAAACAACGGGACCAATGGTTCTGGGCAGGAACTGGGGAAGTTGGGTGGGAAGGGGAAAGGAAGTGGGTGTTAACATACCCAAGGGCAAGGAAATAACAAGTGATCTAAAATCAATGGTGAGGATGCCTGGTAGGGCTTGATCAAGGGCAATGTAACAGAGGAATTACTGAATCCCAAATGAAGGCAGAACATGATAGTGGGGCAAGAAGAAAGTAAAAAGAAATAGAGAAAAGAACTAGGAAGCAAAGGACATTTATAGAGGTCTAAATACAGGCATGCACTTATGTAAATTTATTTATATAAAATGATAGAGAAATAGATATATGCTAATATTATTTATAGGTTTAGTATTAAGGTAGCAGACAGACATTGGGCCTCTAACTCAAGTGCTCCTTCAATGCAAAAACAGTTTGTAACCTGGAATTCTGTGATGCTCACCTTCCCGACATGATTGCTGAAGACAAAATGGGAGCATAAGCAAATGTGGGGAAGAAAGCTGATGGTGCCCGGCATCAAAAGATATAGCAGTTGGGGTCTTAAAGGCTTGAAGATAAACAAGCAGCCATCTAGCTGAGAAGCAACAAAGTCCACATGGAAGAAGCACAGAAGCCTGTGTGATTGTGAGGCATTGATAGCATCAGGTATCAGAAATCAAAGATCCAGAACAAAACATCCTATCACTGTGAAAGAAGGGGAGTGCAGAGTGAAGACCCAAAGCCCATCTGTAGACAATTGGACACCCCCTTACAGAAGGGTAACAAGGAAGAGACGAGCCAGTCAGGGTGCAGTATAGCATCGGTGAAACATACAAATTTCCTTTAGCTCTTTAGTGCTTCCTCCCCCATACTATCATGACCCCAATTCTAACTTACAAATGTGGCCAGACCAGAACATGTACTTGAGTACAGATAAGAGCTGGAAACACAGGGAGTCCAGGACAGATAAACTCCTTAGGATCAATATTGAGAGTAGCGATACCATGAGGGTAAGGGAAAGGTTGGGGGAGAAAGGAGGAACCGATCACAATGGTCTATATATAACCCCCTCCCAGGGGGATGGACAACAGAGAAATTGATGAAGGGAAACATTGTTCTGTGTTAACACATGAAAAAATAACAATTTATAAATTATCAAGGGTTCATGAGGGAGGGAAGGGAAGGGAAAAATGAGGAGTTGATACCAAAGATTCAAGTAGAAAGAAAATATTTTGAAAATGATGATGGCAACAAATGTGCTTGACACAATGGATGGATGTATGGATTGTGATGAGTTGTGCTAGCCCCCAATAAAATGATTTAAAAAATAAAATTTGTAGTATGTGTAAAAACCTGCGAACCACCTAAGCAACTGATTTTTTAAGCTTTTTGCAAATGGTTGTTTCTGAGACAATGATAACAATTGTTGAGAAAAAGACAATTTTGAAGGCATACAGTTTTAGGCGGTTCCGAGACTACTGGAAGCATCCCTTTTTCCCATGTTCAAATACCTGCATTCCAGATAACTTCCCATTTCTATTTTAGGATAACATCTCTGCCTGGATTCTTGAATTTATTCCTGGTTAGTGAGTAAAGAAATACTTCTGTGTACACTTTTGGTTATCACATAATGCTTCCACAATTTGGAGAGTAAAAGTGAAGTGATAGGAGAGAGAATAGTTTGTGGGACTGGTTTGGTTTCTTGAAGGGTGTAAGGGATGGAAAGCTGGAAGACTAGTGCTCTTAGGCCAAAACAAAACAACACAAAAACCCCAACCCCCCAAAACACCCTGGAGAGATGCTCGTACTAAAGAGTCCCATTAATTAATTAGTGAAAGGGGATTCAAGGAACTAGAGTTCAGTATGTGATACAAGCAGCTTCCTCCAGGGAGGTGGAAGTAAGAAGAACAGGGGAAAAGAAAAGGGAAATCAAATTTCACTGCTAGAATGAGCAAGGGAACAGACTAGTTTATTTTGCTGTGTCAAACACGGGATAAATTCTCCAGTTGAGAAGTGACATAAATAATGATCATATATTTGTAATCCTGAGATGTGTACTCATTTTTAAAAGAACAATAGTGTAGAACTTCTGAATCTCAGTAAGTCCCACAAATAGTTAAAAAGACAGAACTTCATGAAAGCAGGAACTAATGGTTCTGACACCTATTATAGTCATTGCCCGGAACAAAGTAGGTTTAATATATTTGCTGAATGAATAAATAAAGTAGAAGAAACACAATTTTGCTCATATGTTTAAGTACTTATTCTTACAGACATAAAATGTTTTTGACTAATTTCCTTTAAAGGCAAATCCTACTTCTGGATTTAATAGAGTCCTTGTATTGAATTGGGTGTAATGCAGTCCAGAAACCGTACTGCAAAGCATAATACCGATAGAATATATAAACAGGCTTCAAAATTTCAGGGAAAATTTAATTAAGGAAAGATTTCCATGAATGTCTTGAAGCCCCTCATATAAACCATAAGACACTTAGTGAAACACAGTCAGAGAATGCCTAACACCATCAAGAAGTACAAGTCTTCGCTAAGCCATGCAGTTTAAATGAGAAGGAAACACAGGGTAGTGGAAACTATACGATGGTTGAAGAACGCAGCCACCTGGGTTGTGGACTTGGTTCAAATCTTTACCTTTCTAGCCTTTTAATTTTCTAATGTGTATAGTAAGAATGGTGGATGAGTTTCCTAAATTTATTTTTAATAGCAGAATCCACTACATGCTTCTACTTCCCAAACATTCGCAAAAGAAATTCTAAAATATACAATAGGCACAGCTCAATTACTTTGCATGAAACTGGCCTTACTAGCTCATCTTTCTTAACCAACCGCACTGTTATCCTGAGACCCATCCCTGGAGCTTACAGGGCTTCCCCGAAACTGTGTGAACACACGCACGATTAGAATATTTCAGTATGCTGTCCACTCTAACATTCTACAGCTGTACAAATCTATTGATGATCACATGCAAATGTACAAAAGTAAAGGCAATTTCAACTTGGGTTGAACTACCTACATTATTGGACATAAACACTACAAAAACAATAATTCAGCTATTACACATTCTTATTTTCTATGGAGCCCCGATTGCATAGTGGTTATATGTTGGGCTAACTGTGAGGTCAGCAGTTCAAATCCACCAGCTGTTCTGTGGGCAAAAGAAGGGACTTTCTATTCCTGCAAAAAGTTAGTCTCAGGACTTCACAGGGTTGCTATGAATTGACATTGACTGGATGGCAGTTTTTCTTTTAAGGATCCCTGGTGGTGCTGTAAATTAGACACTGGGCTGCAAGCCTTATATGGCAGGTGGTTCAAGCCCACAGACTGCTCTGCAGCAGAGAGCTGAGGCAATCTGTTCCTCTCAAGCTTTAGGGTCTTGGAAATCCTCTGCTGCAATTCTATTCTGTCCTCTAGGGGTGCTATGTGTGAGAGCCTACTTGCCAGAAGTGTATTGATTTATTTTTTCCTGGGTTAATGTGCTCTCATGGCTAGTTAATAGACAGGTTTACTCCTTGCTTGTTGAGTGTTATATTTTTCAGTGGCTATGTCAAACTTTTCTGGTCTTTCTCAAATATCCAACTTCATTTCTACTCTTAAAGTAGATAACTTGAATGTTTTCTTTTTAGTAGAGCACAAAGCACACTCTTCATTTTCTTCTTTTTCATTTAGAAGGAACCTTTCACGTTCCTTCTAAACCTTTCTGTTTTTGCAATGGCAGAGCAACGACATTCCTATGTGCAGTTTCATTTCTTTTCAACCCCTCTGCAGGATGCTCCATTGGTTAGAACAAATTTTGCTCATATAGTTCATCTATCCTTTTTAATGGATCCTCCCCCACTGCAAATGTATTAAATTATCTCCTATTTCTAAAATCAACACTTTGACTCCATTTGTTTCTCAAAAGTATATAGCTTTTTGGCTGGCTTCCTCTTATTTACTTATTCACACTTTCTTTTATTTATTTATTTTAAAAAATCGAACGCCTACTACATGCTGGACATTGTGGGCAGCCGTACAATTTCAGTGGTAAACACTACCGGCACAATCCTGCCCTAATGAAGTTTACCTCATCTCTTTACTGTTTAAAATCTGGCTCCTGCCTCCACCCCAATTAAAAGCATTTGTTACTGACATCCATGACGTGCCATCTTCTTCCATTTCGTGCAGATGATGAAATCAGGACAAAATCCAAGTTACTCAAAGTGCTCTGCCAATGCTCAGTGTGCTCTCAGAAACAGCCCAGAGGTGCTGCAAAGGCCCAAACTACTTTTTGCAAAGAAAGATCATCAAGATGAATACATAGGGATTTATGAAACTAACTTTAGTTGGACTGGAAAGCAGAAGGCTCCCCACACCCACCCAGCCCCCTAAGGATTCTTTTTGTTCTTAGAAGAGGCAAGAGATCTACCAACAAGAGAATTAGAAAACGAAAATTGAAGTAGACTCTCAAAAGAAGAGGGATATCCTAGGGAGAGACATCCTTGAGTGAAAGTCTGCAAAGTGGAATACTGCCCCTGCTTGTACTCATGTGAAAGGCCTTTGTATATCAACACTGAGTTGCACTTTGGCCACTGCCCAGGGGCTCCAGGCAGCACACCTGCAGCAGGCGGCCACTGACGGCATTCCGCAACCCCCCCAAAAGTCTAAAGTTATACAGAAGTCACCAGTTTACACACCATTATAAGGATGCTTGATTTCAAGGGAACTGGTCAATCACGGAAAATAATTGTATTATGTTGCTAAGTGTTACTGTTACAGATCAAGAAATAACTCCGCTCCTGTTGGTTCAAGGCTTTTGCCTTACAAACATTAATTTACAGCAAGATGAGGACAGCATAGACACCTAACTTTCAAACAGTGTTACTGAGTTAAAAAGGGAGGAGTGTCCCAGAAGAATATATTTCAGAGGATGGCACTGAATCTGCAGCTCCAGGAGAGGGACATACCTGATTGGAGCACACAGCAGTGAAGAAGGGGGAGGAGGAGAGAGTGGAGCACAGCCTGGTCCACCAGGCCTTGAGAACGATGTTCCCGATGAAAGCAGCCAGTCCACAGAGAGGACCACATGGTTGGGCCCACTATGAGACATGATGTCCCCACTGATCCATAGCCCTACAGGGGACAACATTGGAGACACAATATGGGAATTGCGCCCGATCTGATCCCACCACACCGAGGCAAAACACTAAGTGAGTGCAACAGAACAGCAAGGGAATGGAGCGGCGAGGTCCCCAGGGAATGCTGAAGGTGGACTTTAGGGCCAGGGTGTGGAGGCCCAACAGACTGGACTGGAAAACACTCCTAAAGGCCAACAAACAGTCCTTGAACTAAATAGAAGCTTTTCTTTCTTGTTGTGTTTTTTTGTCATTGGTTTGTTGTTGTTTTGTTGTATATTGTTGCTTGGTTTTGCTCTGTCTTGTTTTTGTGCATGTTATTATCTCCGCAGGCCTGTCTAAATAAGAGAGGCTGGATGAACAATCTGGAGGAGAAAATAATGGGACCGACAGTTCTGGGGGAAGATGAGAGAGGGGAAGGTGGGGGGAAAGGTAGTGGTGTTAACAAACCCAGGGACAAGGGAACCAAAAGTGATCCAAATCGGTGGTGAGGAGAGCGTAGGAGGTCTGGTAGGGCATGACCACGGGTAATGTGACCAAGAGGAATTACTGAAACCCAAATGAAGACTGAGCATGATAGTGGGACAAGAGGAAAGTCAAAGGACATAGATAGAGCAAAGAGCTAGTAAGCAAAGGGCATTTATAGAGGTCTAAACAAAGGCATGTACATATGCAAATATATTTTTATATGAGGATGGGGAATTAGCTCTATGTGCATATATTTATAGGTTCAGTATAAAGGTAGCAGAAGGACATTGGGCCTCCACTCAAGTACTCCCTCAATGCAAGAATACTTTCCTCTATTAAATTGGCATTCTATAATGCTCACATTCCCCACACAACTGCTGAAGCCAAAGCGGGTGAATAAGCAAATGTGCTGAAGAAAGCTGGTGGTCGATGAAAAATACAACTTTCCTCTAGTTCCTAAATGCTTCCTCCCCTGCCCCCCACTCTCATGATCCGAATTCTATGACAAAATAATAATTTATAAATTATTAAGGGCTTATGAGGGAGGGTGGAGCGGGGAGGGAGGCGAAAAAAATGAGGACCTGATGCTAAGGGCTTTAGTGGAGAACAAACGTTTTGAGAACGATGAGGGCAATGAATGTACAGATGTGCTTTATACAATTGATGTATGTGTGGATTGTGATAAGAATTGTATGAGCCCCTAATAAAAAAAGAAAAGATAAAGAACCAAAAAAAAATAACTCCCATCATCTCTGAATCTGGACATTTTAGGTCATGGTTTCAGTTTCTCCTTTGGTCTTTTCTATTTTATGTGAGCATTTTTAAAATGTGTATGAATCATTTTTCTAATAAAGCTATTAATATGGGGGAAAAAAGAAAACTGATGGTGCCTGGCTATCAAAAGATATAGCATCTGGGGTCTTAAAAGCTTGAAGGTAAACAAGTGGCCATCTAGTTCAGAAGCAACAAAGCCCACATGGAAGACGCACACTAGCCTGCGTGATCACGTGGTCCCGAAGGGATCAGTTATCAGGCATCAAAGAACAAAAATCATATCACTGGGTGCACACCTCCATGATACGATCACCAAGGACACACGGGTGCATAAGCAAATGTGGCGAAGAAAGCTGATGGTACCCGGCTATCAAAAGATGTAGCATCTGGGGTCTTAAAGGCTTGAAGGTAAACAAGTGGCCATCTAGCTCAGAAGCAACAAAGCCCACATGGAAGACGCACACTAGCCTGTGTGATCACAAGGTATTGAAGGGATCAGGTATAAGGCATCATCAGTGAATGAGGGGGGGGAGTGTGGAGTGGAGACCCAAAGCCCATTTGTCCGCCACTAGAGATCCCCCTTATAGAAGGGTCGCGGGGAGGAGAGGAGTCAGTCAGGGTGTAATGTAGCAACAATGAAAAATACAACTTTCCTCTAGTTCCTAAATGCTTACTCCTCCCTTACTATCATGACCCCAATTATACCTTACAAATCTGGCTAGAGCAGAGGATGCACACTGATGCAGATAGGAACTAGAAACAGGGAATCCAGGATGGATGATCTCTTCAGGACCAGTGGTGACAGTGGTGATAATGGAAGGGTTGAGGGGGGTGGGTTGGAAAGGGTGAACGGATTACAAGGGTTATTTACATGTGACCTCCCCCCTGGGGGCGGGACAACAGAAAAGTGGGTTAAGGGAGACGTCAGACAGGACAAGCTATCACAAAATAATAATGTATAAATTATCAAGGGCTCATGAGGGAGGGTAGAGCGGGGAGGGAGGGGAAAAATTAGAAGCTGATGCCAGGGGCTTAGGTTGAGAGCAAATGTTTTGAGAATGATGAGGGCAATGAATGTACAAATGTGCTTTACACAATTAATGTATGAATGGATTGTGATGAGTTGTATGAGCCCCTAATAAAAAGATTATAAAAAAAATTTGAGAGCTAAAAAAGGAGGAGTGATATAATAAAAGCATATTCAGATTATTTTTCTTCTGAGTTTTACTATGGAGTCTTTATGTAACTTAGTGGTTTATGTATCATTTTTGTAACACAAAACCTGATTCTTTGAAGTAGGAGACTGACCCCTTGTACTTCTCCTACCTAGCCTTAAATATCACTTCTTCATTGCATGGAGCATATCTCAAAAGCAAGAATGCTACTTTGAGGACTACGGTATGCCTGACCTGAACCATGGTATTTTCAATAGCCTCATATGCATGTGAACGTTGGACGCGGAATAAGGAAGACTGAAGACAAATCGATGCAATTGAATTAAGGTTTTGGCAAGGAATATTGAAATAACATGGGCTGCCAGAAGAAGAAACACATCTGTCTTGAAAGAAGTACGGCTCGAATGCTTCACAGAGGTAAGGATGGCAAGACTTTGTCTTATGTACTTTGGACATATTTTATCAGGAGAGACTAATCCCTGGAGGACCTCCTGCTTGATAAAATGGAGGGGCCAGTGACAGAGACGAGACAGATGGACACAGTGGCTGCAAGAATGGGCGCACTCTTAACAACAACTGTTAGAACAGCACAGGACCGACTGGCCGGGGCTTCCTTCTATTACACACAGGGTCACTGTGAGTTAGAACCGACTGACAGCACAACAACATCTTTTTGGTTTAGATTTTACACTCACAGGTCCGTCTTCTAAAGGATTCCAAATCCTTCAACCAGTAAAGCTGAGATGAAGCTATCATTTGAGAGTATACACCAGCTGGTTATTTTATGATTCCTGAATGAAACTGATACAACAAACATCCAGGTTTTTTCCCATTAATCTAGGAAAGTAACCCAATAATACTCTCTTATTATGGATTATAAGTTCACTAGAAACAAAGAAAGATGCATAATATTGATGACTCATTATTAATTCATTAAAGCAATCTATGAAATTCATCAAAAATTTTAAATATCTGCCCGTTCAATAATAAACCTTACATGCCAAACAAAGAAATATCAGTTTTTTAAAAAAGGAACACAATGATTTATCTCTATTCTATTTGATGAAGTATATGACATTCAAGTTCATATTACTTCAAGTAATTTGATCATTTAAAATAATGGCTCTTTACTTAAAATGCACTACTATGATGACATTGTTGCACAGGATAACATCTATACCTACAAAATTCTATTAAGGTGCAAGGGCTTTGGGTAATACAGCTACAGGAATTAACTCTTAAGGAACTATTATGAAGGAAACAGGGCGTACGAAAAAAGTGTTGAAAATCAAATATATTTTGACTTACAATTAGCTGCTTCAATCCAACAAAAGACTGTTCTACTGAGTTGGCATTTAAAACTTGTCTCTTAGCGGCAGCTTGTTCACCCAGGAAGCGAAGCATTAAGTCTTTAACCGCATCTCCCTGGAAAGAAAGTTAAGAAAAACATGTCAGGAGAATAAAATGTCAATGACATTGTTAACCAGACCCATTGCTACTGAGTCAATTCCAACTCACAGCAGCCCTCGACAGGGTTTCCAAGACTGTAAATCTTTATGGGAGTAGGCAGCCTCCTCTTTTCCCCCTCAGAGTGGCTGGTGAGCTTAAACTGCACACCTTGTGGTCACCAGCCCAATGCCAAACCCATAGGGCCCTTAACTGGAGCCCACAAACTCAACAAACTCACTGCCATGCAATCAATTCATAACGACCCTGTAGGACAGAGTAGGCTGTTTCCATGGGAGCTGAAAGCATCTTTCTCCTGGAGAGCGACCGGCGGGTTTGCACTGTCGTTTGTGGTCCACTATCTGTCACCAGGCCTCCGCCAGAATCCGTATCTCACCAACACTGGTTTTTTTTTACTCCACTGACTTTAAAAAGGGAAGCAGTTACACAATGGCAAAACCTCAATTAACTGGAAGCTAAATTGTTATAGTTATTAACAAGGTGGGTATCTTTTGTTCCCTATTTTGAAGAGAACCAGGCTTTACCAGCTACCATTACCTGTAAAGGTAATCTTTCCAAAGAGGCACGATGAAGTCAGCAGAGAAGCTTTAGGTGCTGAGCTTTACCGCAGAGCCCATCACTTTGAGGTGACAATGTTGGGGAGACAGGCTCGTGGTATAAATGATGGCAGTGAAATGTGTGGGCATGGGCTCATGCTGGATCTGCTCAAATCTCACCAATTCACCAAGGCGGTCTAGACACTTATGGAAACATTTATGGCCAAGGGTTAAAGCACCCAGTTACCACTGTTATTCAGCTGTAAGCCTTCCTCTTAAATTCCAAGGTCACTCCCCAAACCCAAGCAAAATAACCCAAACCCCACACTTACTCAACTGCTCACTCCCAGGGAGCAAAAGGACAGGGTGAACTGGCTCTGCGGTGTCTGAGACGGGAACTCTTCTCAGGAGCAGGAGGCCCACCCTCTCTCTTGCAGAGGGACTGGTGGTTTATAACTGTTGACCTTGCGGATCCCAGAGCAATGCACAACCACTACGCCACCCGAGCTCCTTCTAAAGACTTCTTTCCCCCCCAATATGTGCTCTGTAACTGCTCACTCCAGGAGGGAGGAGGGGTGCACTTGTGTGGAAAGAGGAAGGGTCACAGTTGCTTTGCAGCAGGGCAGCTTCTAGCTCAGAGAGTGACGCAGCCTATGCGGATCTGGGTTATCACTGTGATGTACCCTGAGTCAATCCTGAGCCGCAGCACCCCTATAAGATGAGCAGAATGACTGCACGGGGTGGGTGGCCTTCACGGGCATCAGTTGCAGGTTCTCTCCCATGGAGATACTGGTGGGTCCTAACAGATGACGTTTCCATTACCAGCCATGCTCTAACTATCGTGCTATTGGAGCTGCTTGATCTGCAGCCCGAGGGGAGGAGCGTTACAGGGAAGGAGGAGGGGGAGACGTCGGACAGTGTAATGCATGACAAAATGATAATAGTTTATGAATGATGAAGGGTTCATGAGGGAGGGGGGAAGGGGGAAGAAAGGGGAAAATGAGCAGCAGCTATTAAAGGCTCAAGTAGAAGGCAAATGTTTTGAGAATGACGATGGCAACAATTGTACATATGTTCTTTACACAATGGATGTGTGTATGCATTGTGATAAGAGTTGTATGAGGCCCCAATAAAATGATTAAAAATGCAACTGGAGGTGTAGAGAAGAAAGAAGGTGACTTTAGAGGCTAGGGAGAAGAGGAGCTAGACCAATGACCTGGAATGCCCAGGGAAACATCTCTTAAGCTGTTTGAAGTCTGGGTATGCCCTGAAGATAGAAACCCAGGCTGTGAGCATTTATAAGAGCATATAAATCCCCACGGCTAGAGGAGAAAGGTAAAGCATGTCAGAGCTGGAATTTACCAATTTTAATGACATAAGGGAACACGCTCCCATCACGCTAATGCGCTAAGAAAGCTGTAAAGACGCACAGGCTGAAGTGCTATTTTGGTGGCTGCACCACAAGGTTGCAGGAGGCATCCTCAGACCAAGAGAACTGCTCTACAGACTTCATGCATCTGAGTATTACCATGAGACATGGCTCACCAGGGCATGGTGCCCGCGACCGAGCAGCTGACCTGCCAAGGAGAAGTAGCAATGCATAAGCAATGAAGCAGTCTCCTAAAGGTGTTGATGTTCCCTGGGGAATTTGTCAGCGTGGCAAGAGGACAAAGATCTGTGGCATGAAGAGAGCTGAAAGTAGCTCTCTCCCTTTTGGCAGCGCCACTGCCCTCAGAAAGGTGCTGGGCTGGGGAGCAGCGGCTCAGCTTACTGAAATGCAAGGTGACAGGGCTCTGAGGCAGCCCAGAGTCAGCCTGACCTTCCTGTGACCCCTAGCTCTGGGCCTCCAGCAGGGTGTGCAGCTCTGCACTAGAGCATCCTGGAGGGCTGCTGACAGAGAAACAGAAGCACAAAAGCACAGGGCTCCAGAAGTCCCTAGTGAGGCTCCGAGAGAACAAAAACTAGGACAACCTCAAGAGGGGGTGGCACAAAGCCCACACTTCTCTATTTCAGTTAGCAAAAAAGCCTGCCTTCTAACTATGGGAAAGCTAATGCGCTTACTGCAGGTGGACAATGAGAGAGCTAATGGTGACAGAGGATGAAGCAAAAATCAATGTGGAAATGTCTCCTGTGTAGACCCAGTTCCCTTGCTATTGTTTTCCTATCGTTGTGGGGGACAGAAAAGAGCATCCAAGTAGGCCCACTTGTCAGACAGGTTATTTCAATCTTTTGCTCTTTTCCCAAGTGGTGACACTGAGGGGAAAGGAAAGAGTAGAAGCACTATCTGGATCATGTGAGCAAGAGATGCAGAAAAGCTGCTGAAACCACGTTGTCGGCTTCTCCTCTGAGCCAACACCCTTCTGCTGAGGAGGAAGAACTGCCAGCCTGTGGCAGTAGGGATTCTGGTGGCTCTGGGTCACACGTCTATTTCTTCCCTTGGGTGCAAAGGCTACGGCTTACAGAGGCCAAATGGCATGTCTTCTTATATTGAGACAAAAATCTGGAAGCAGCAATTTTATAATTTTTGCTTTCAGGGAGCAAGGTGAAATATTTCAAATGCCAGAGCCACAAAAACAGCTAACTGATCTAGAAGGGATAATTAAAGGGCAAAATAAAAAGAGCTCAGACATATGGCTCCATAAAGCTTTGCAAGAAGGCAACTCGTCTTAGACAAAGAGCATTATCTGAGCCCGAGGAGCAACAGAATAGGCAAAAGAGCAGAATCAAATCTTAATGCCAGCAAGGGAAGACCAATTTAATTCCTCTATCCTTGCAGCATTTTCAATTAATTAGGCCACAGTGCAAAACTCTTTTGCTCTGAAAATTCCCTGTTAGTTAACATTTTAGCTACCAAGGCAGTTCTTGGGTTATAAGCCTATATATGACTACAAAATACCGTCTCTATGAAAGTCCAGAGATGTGACAAAAAATGAAGACAAATTGAACACTTGCCATGTGACGAACTTGCAGTCAATTAACAGCAGTGTGGAATCATGCTTTCCTTTGCTCCAAACCCAGCAAGGTTTTAAGAGTGAGAACCTGAGAGTCTCTGCTTTGTTTTCCTTCCAGGGATTTTGAGATAGCTGTCTGTGCTTTTGGGAGAGCCCGAGTGTGCTCAGCTGCTAACTGAAAGGCTGTAGGTTCAAGTCTTTCCCCCTAAGTGCTTCGAAGTAAAAATGTGGCAATCTACGCTAAAAAAAAAAAAATCAGGCCAAAAAAACCCCAAGGAACACAGTTCTAGTCTGCCACCACTGGGGTCACCGTGAATTGGAACCGACTTAAAGGCAGCTGGTTGTTGATGGTTTCCAGGGAGCTGCACAATGTATCTTGAAGCCAATGTATTCCTTCAAATCAGCAAAAACATTACTTGAAAACCTATGAGAGGATTGTGGGAAATTCTCATATTCTGGAGAATGACATTCTACCTCCTGGTTGGATGCATTTATGGGAAAGCATGAGGCTAATTCACAGCTATTAGATGGGACAGACCTGCTTCCCTCTGCAATACTGGACTAGTCTCAGTAGTCCTTTCTGAATTTTAATGAGGTAAGTCAAAACAGAACCAAAGCAGCTACTCCAAGGATATGGTGAATCTCAGGTAAGACGTGACGGCGGCAGTTTCACATACAAGGCAGCAGGATTACATTAGTCCAAGAACACAACTCAGGCTTTCTGCCAAAGTTCTACAGATGGGAGAAGCGTGGTATTCATCCTGGGAGACAAATATTCTCTAGTCACTATGTGTGCTTTCTCCCAGGGAAAGTGACATCATCTGAACAAGCACACAAAACAAAGACCCAACATCACTGAACACAATAAACACAATGTCACTGCATTGCACGGTGAAGGCTACTGAAATGGTAACGTTCTGCTGCCTATACATTTACCACATCCACACGCAAAAGATAAAACAGTAATAACAAAACCCAAACTTGAGGATGAAGAGACACGTTTACATTGCTGGTGGGAATGTAAAATGGTGTTGCTATTCTGGAAAACAGTCTGATAATTCCCTAAAATGATATCACAGAATTATCCTGTACGCTGGCAATGCTACTTTACAAATGAATGAAAACACATGTAAAAACGTGTTAATGAATGCTTACAGTAACATATGTGTAACAGACAAAAGAGTAAAAACAATTTCAATGTCCATCAACTGATTTGTAGATAAATAAAATGTGGAATACTTAGCAATAAAAAGCAGAGTGTAGCTCAAGTACTCCCTCAATGAAGAATACTTTGTTCTATTAAATTGACATTCCATGATGCTCACCTTCCTGACACGATTGCTGAAGACAAAGAAGGTGCATAAGCAAATGTGGTGAAGAAAGCTGATGGGGCCTGGCTATCAAAAGATATAGCATCTGGGGTTTTAAAGGCTTGAAGGTAAAGAAGCGGCCATCTAGCTGAGAAGCAATAAAGCCCACATGGAAGAAGCACACCAACATGTGCAATCACGAGGTCAAAGGGAACAGGTATCAGCCATCAAAGAACAAAAAATCATAGCACTGTGAAGGAGGGAAGTGAAATTGGGGACCCAAAGCCCATCTGTAGGCAACTGGACATCCTCTTATAGAAGGGCCACGGGGAGGAGACGAGCCAGTCAGGATGCAGTGTAGCAATGATGAAACAAACAACTTTCTTCTAGTTCCTAAATGCTTCTTTGTCCTCCACTATCATGATCCCAATTCTACCTTACAGATCTGGCTAGATCAGAGGATGTACACTGGTACAGATAGGAACTGGAAACACAGGGAATCCAGGACAGATGATCCCTTCAGGACCAGTGGTAAGAGTAATGATACCGGGAGAGTGGGGTAGGAAGGGGGAACCAATTACAAGGATCTACATATAAGCTCTTCCCTGGGGGATGGACAACAGAAAAGTGGGTGAAGGGAGACATTGGACAGTGTAAGATATGAAAAAATAATAATTGATAAATTATCAAGGGTTCATGAGGGAGGAAGGAGCGGAGGAGGAGGGGGAAAAATGAAGAACTGATGCCAAGGGTTTAAGTGGAGAGCAAATGTTTTGAGAATGATGAGGGTAACCAATGTACAAATGTGCTTTACACAATTGATGTATGTAAGGGTTGTGATAAGAGTTACATGAGCCCCCAATAAAATGATTTAAAAAACCAAACAAAACAATGTAAGTTCATGCCACACCATGGATATATCTTGAACATGTGCTTACTGAAAGAAACTGATCATATAAGTCCAATAGTGTGCTCGTTCAAGCTTTTGGATGTGGGATCCAAGAGCATCGTGAAAGGCTAGATGAGACGTTTATAAGGCTGTGAATTTCTGTTAATATGGGTGGCAGTAGTGGCTGTTAGGTGCCACGGGTGGGTTCCCAGATCCTGCACCATTCTTATCATTGTTCTTATGTTCGAGCCCATTATTGTAGCCACCATGTCAATCTAGCTTGTCAAAGTCTTATTTTTTATTGCCCTTCTATTTTAACAAGCATGATGTCCTTTTCCATCATGAATATATTTGAATACAATATATAAACAGCCTACAGATAAGGTGTTTAACATTATTAGTCATTAGGGACATCCATAATTAAACTCCACTGAGATATACCCACAGCGGTTGCTAGTTTAGATGCTGTCATGTCAATCTGACCTTGGCCGTCCCATGTGTGCAGTGCACACCTGTCTCAGAGCCTGTTTACAGCTGAGTTTTCATGGATGTGACCTTGCAGATGCAAGTGGCTGGATCTGTCTTTTGAGCACCTCGGGGGGAGGGGCGGTGGTGTTTCAAACCACCAGCCTTTAGCTATTTGCCAAATGGCTAACCATTTGTACCACCCAGGACTCCTACATACCCACTCCAATCACTGCAATTAAAAAAAGGTTGACTACATACAGGCATGTAGCAGGGAAGCAATAAGAGAGGTGTGAGGGGCCGGCCCCAAGCCCAACTATGTGGACAGCCCTCCCTCCTCCCGGAAGGATTCACTGCAGAGGGCAGCACTGAAGCTGCTGCTCAGGGAGAGAGGCGTGTCTGGTCAGAGCACACAGGCGCAAACGAAGGGGGAGGAAGAGAGAAGGAGCACATCCTGGTCCATCAAACCTGTGGACGCTATTCCTGCTTAGAACAGCCAAAGCACAGAGAGGACCAAAGGGCCAGCCCCACCAAGAGACACGACTATGGTCACTGACTCACAGTGCTACTGGGGACAACACTGGAGACAGTGCAGGATTTGTGCCCAATCTGACCCCATCACACTGGGGTGAAAAACTAAGGGCTTGCAACTGAGCAGCAAGGGGAGCAAAGCAATGAAGTCCCCGGGGAATACCAAAAATAGACTCTGGGACCAGGGCATGGCAACCCATCAGATTGGATTGGAAGATACTCCTAAAGTTCAACAAATAGACCTGGAACTATACATAGGCTTTTCCTTTTTTTTGTCCCTGTGTTTTGTTTGGCTTTGTGCTTATTATTGTCTCTGCATAACTATCTAGATAAGATAAGCGGGATAAACAATTAGGAGGAGAAAACAATGAGACATATGGTTCTGGGTGGGGGGGCACATGAGAGGGGGAGGGGGGGATGGGGGGGAAGGAAGTGGGTGTTAACAGGGATGAGAGAACAACAAATGATCTCAAATCAATGGCAAGGAGTGTGTATGAGGCCTGGGAAGGCTTGATCAAGGGTAACATAATCGAGAGGAATTACTGAAACCCAATGAAGGCTGAACATAATAGTTGGACAAGAGGAAAGTAAAAGGAAATAGAGGAAATGCAAAGGGCATTTATAGAGGTCTAAATACAGACATATAATGTAAATATATTTATAAATGATAGGGAAATAGATCTATGTACATATATTTATAGGTTTAGTATTAAAGGTAGCAGATGGACACGGGCCTCCACTCAAGTACTCTCTCAACACAAGAACACTTTGCTCTAATAACCTGGCACTCCGTGATGCTCACCTTCCCGACAGGATTGCTGAAGACAAAATGGGTGCATAAGCAAATGTGGTGAAGAAACCTGATGGTGCCCGGCTATCAAAAGATACAGTGCCTGGGGTCTTAAAGGCTTGAAGATAAACAAGCGGCCATCTAGGTGAGAAGCAACAAAGCCCACATGAAAGACAGCACACCAGCCTGTGTGATCATGAGGTGTCTATATGATCAGGTATCAGGCATCTAAGACCCAGAACAAAAAACCCTCTGAATGTGAATGAGGGGGAATGTGGAGTGGAGACCCAAAGCCCATCTATCGGCAACTGGACATCCCCTTACAGAAGGGTGGCAGGAAGGAGACAACTCAGTCAGGGTGCAGAATAGCATCGTGGAAACATACAACTTTCCTCTAGTTCTTTAATGCTTCTCCCCCCCCCCCCCCAACTATCGTGACCTCAAATCTACCTTACAAATTCGGCTAGACCAGAGCATGTACACTAATACAGATAAGAGCTGGAAACACAGGGAATCCAGGACAGATAAACCCCTCAGGGCCAATATTGAGATTGATACCAGGACGGTAAGGGGAAGGTGGGGGGAGAAAAGGGGAACCAGGGGGGCAGACCACAGAAAAGTGGGTGAAGGGAAACATCGGATAGTGTAAGACATGGGAAAAAATCTGTAAGTTAACAAGGGTTCATAAGGGAGGGAAGAATGGTGGGGAAGGGAGAGAAAAAAAAATGAGGAGCTGATACCAAGAGCTCAAGTAGAAAGAAAATGTTTGAGAATGATGATGGCAACAAATATACAAATGTGCTTGACACAATGGATGGATATATGGATTGTGATAAAAGTTGTATGAGCCCCCAATAAAATGATAAACAAAAAAAACCCCAACACATAAAAAACCAAAAAGGGTTATTACCTACAGCATTTATAAGGATATGGAGTTTCTGGAAGTCTCATTCATTGTCGATGGAAATGTGCTACGGCGCACCCACCTTGGACACCAGATGAACCATTTTTCAGTAAGCATACCTTTATCAAATAACCTAGAAATTACATTTAGGTTTTTACCAAAGTGAAATCAAAATATATGTTCAGGTGGTGGTGGTGTAGAAGAGTCCACGGAGGAAAAGAATGTTTAGAAACGGATTGTGGTAGCAATTGTACAATACTGCTTGATGTGATTGAACTGTGGAATGATATACATATAAACTCCCAATTAATAATAGCAGGAGCATGTGTATGTGGGTGTATACAGGAAGGGAAAAATGAATATACAGTATTAGTAGTATTTAATGGACCCAACATAAATAGTTTTTTGTGGCCTGGTTAAAAAATCTAACTACAATTTAGAGCTTACCTTACACGATATAGGAGTTTGAAATGTATTTGCAAGCTGGATAACATGTATACATGCAATAGCAAGGGTTAGTTGCCGGTGATATTCTAAAAAGGCAGAAGTTAAGAATCACAGAAGCAGGGGGTATTGTTACAGAAAGGCTGACTGACGAATCATTCACTGTGATAGTTAAGGGTTTGTATCCATATGGTTAGGCCATGATTCTGTGGTTTGGCATGAGGATATAGTAATCTCCCATTATTAGATTTCCTCAGGGGTGTGTGTGGCTGCCTTCAATTAAGCAGATGCTGTGGGAAAGCTTGGTTGTGTTTTGCTAGGTCTGGATGTTGCATCTGGCTCATCATCCGACCTCTTGTCCTTTAGACTTGAGCCAGTGGCCTGCTGTATTGCTTACTGATGCTGGGAGTCATCAGCAGCCTGCCATCACCCTTGCCCACCTTGTATTCATTTGCTTCTGCAGCCAGAAGCCAGCCATGAGATCTGCAGCTCTTAAGTTCATCAGGCCCGGCAGCTATTGCTAGGAGAAGTCTCCAGTCTGATATCTGACCCAAGACTTGGAACTTGCTCTGTGACCGTGTGAGCTATTTCCTTGATATAAACCTCTCTGTATATTTGCAGTAAAGCCCTGGTGCTGTGGTAGGCTATGTAATGAGCTGTTAACCATAAGGTCAGTGGTTCACATGCACCAGCTGTGTTCCAGGGGAGAAATGCGAGGCTGGGCTCCTAAAAGACTCAAAATCTTGGAAATGCAGAGGGACAGTCTTCTCTGTCCTCCAGGGTCTCTATGAGTCGGAACTGACTTGATGGCTGTGAGGCGAGTTTGAGTATATGTATCTGTGTAAGCTTCCCTGGTTTGGCTTTTTTCGAGAACCCTGCCTAAAGCATCCAAGACCCAGATCCCCTTTCATAATAGAACCCCTGCTTTGTCACATGGCTACCTACAGATTGTATTTTCTAACCTTTCTTACAGCTCAGGATGATCAAGGAACGCAACTGAAGATGTAAGTGGTTACACAACATTTTCTACTTGTTCTGGATTGATGCATCAAAAGGGAGACCCTTGGGCTTCCCTGACTTTTCCCCTTAGCCTCATAGCTAGGAGCTGGTCTGCTACCTCCTCTGTTCTTTCATCCCCCGGGAAATAAACGACTACCAGTTTGTTCACTGCATTGTTAGCCTTGTTTATTAATGCACCTTAGATCACCTGTTAACTGACAGACTTATGCATCTTAACTCATATCAAATCATCCCTCACTTTTTTGGGGGTTGCTTTTTGCAATTCTGCAGTGTCTTGAATATAAAAATATTAAGTTTTGCATAAACATACACTATCACAGCATTATTGCCACGAAATAAATATGATCATAGATGTTTTCAGTCACAACATATGGTGCTGGTAGTAGGCACTGAAAATGGCCACCATGGACAACCTGTCCCTAATTTTATGTGTACAAGTGCTGACTCCACAATTAGAATTCTTCTCCCTGAGAAGTGCACACGTTCATATGTAAACACCACACAACCTCACAGTCAATTGGGAGGGGGCAATACACACTCCGAGATAGAAAATAAAGGTTTTACAAAGGAGGAAACTTGGACAGGGAAAGGAACATTTCTATAGCCATAGCGGGGGCCTTGATTCCTTTTTTCACTGGTGTGAAAGATATGTCAACATTTTGTGTTCCATATCCAGTATTCTAGTTTCTTTCCCGGCCTCCTTATCTTCTCACCTTTTGCATAATTTTGCATATTGTTGACCTTTGGGACTTTTACTGACCGTTTTTATGTTGAGCAACAATCTCATAAGCAATATCCTGTATTTGCACGCCACTGGGCTATTTATTTAAAGGGACAGGCTTTGGATTTGAAGTGTCTCGGAATTAGTCCTGTTCTCTATGTGTCTGCCTTTATAATTAAAAAAAAATTATAGTTCTGCTCTACATGTTTCTCTCATTCGATGAGACCATCTACTAAGATCTTGGCCTGAACAGTCTTCCTTTTATAGATGAGAAAATCCAGTCAGATATGTTAAATGACATCCCCTTTGTTACACAGATCACTGATAGAGTAAGAATTCATGACGAGTTCTCCAAATTTGAGTTTTTTTCTATAGCCACAGATGTAGGAATCAGAGCAATGTTTGCATGTTAGGCAGCTTCTGGGACACCTGCTTATTTTTTACCGATGCCCCAAATTAAGCTACGAATATGATAGTAACTTCTGGTCAGACAGTACACAGAGCTCTTACTATGAGAGGCACTTCGTATCAGAGAGTACATTGAGCCTAAGAAGTGGAGGAAGTAAAGAAAGGTGCAAAGGGCTGGGAAGTCGTCTTAGGAGGACAGGGAATGAAGGAGGGCTGGGGAAGAGAAGAGGATTCAGTGAAAAGTAAACCAAAGCCTAAACATACAAATACCTCCTGAGATCATGGGCCTATCATTAGTACTCATTAACAAGATCCTGCAAAACCAAACAACGGTCAGTCCATTCTGCTGAAAACAGCAAGGTAGCCCATCTAGAATGACGTCTGACAAATACTGAGCCAAAGGTTGCAAGGCAAAATATAGATGAATATAAGCTTACATTTCATTTACATGGATACACTTCTTTAGAACTTGGATAGCTTGCTGGTATTTCTGAATAGAGCCTTAAATTAGAGAAATCAACAGAGTTCCAAATAACCTAGAGACTTAATTGTAAAACCTCCTCTACAATCAGTCTTAGTAACTATGCTTGTCTTCGTGAAGACAGGATGCTTCAGTCTTTTTAAAATTTTTTCTTTTTCCTAGAAATAGATCACAGGAAAGAGCTATGAATCTAAGATTCTCTCTTTCCTTGAAAAGATTTCCATTAGAGAAATGCCTTTTTAAAGTACTGAATATCTTACCTGGATGTTGTCAAACTTTAAACCTGGCATGGTGAGATTCTCCTTGTCAATGAACACAGTGCTAGACTGTTGAGTTGCTACAGAAATCAAAACATTCCTGGTCCCCTCGCTGGGAAGCCATGCATCATTTCTTCTGTCCATTTCACTCATATTCAGGGCGGTGGCAAAGGGGTCATCGCTTCCTGCAAATACTGCTTGTATCTGAGAAAATGGCTTTGGGCTCTGAGAAATTTCTAGAGAAGCTGTAGAAATGCCTGATTCTGATCTCTCCATCCCTGGAGAGTGGGAAGGGTCAACCGAATCAGGAGATTTATCTCCTACTGCAGTAGTCAGGGAAGACAATTTTTCTGGAACTGAGGAGCCTGCATTAGGATTACTGACAGAAATGAAAGAGGAGGTAGTAAATGAATCAAAGAAGTCAGAAGCCAACGAATTTGTGTTGGTTGTATCTCCAAAAAATTTGCTCAGGCTGGGACTTGGCTGGACGACCTGAGGGGTAGTCTTGGCTGAAGTTTCACTCGCGCTGCTGAAACTCGGAGATTTTACCATCTGAGATTCAAAGCCGTCATGAAGAAATAAGTAATGTTGGGAATTAGCTGTATTTGACTGACTGAAAATGGTACACACAGGGACAGGTTCATCTTTAGAAGACTGACCAGAAGATACTTCTGATACCTGTTCTTCTGGGTCAATTGGGACAGAGTCCACTGCATTTCCACTTTCAAATACAGGCATGTCCTTTACTTCTTTCTGAGTTGGCTCTTCTTCTTTCAAAGAGGCTTTGCTCTTAGGAGTCACGTCAGAGACATCTTTTGGTGTATCATCACGGTCGGTTTCACTGTTACTACTCACAGCATCAATTGCTTCTTTATCTGGATTTTCCATTCTGTTATCAGGTTGGCTTTCCTCAGGTTCTCCAACATCCTGCAAACAACCAAGTTCGCCCACATCATCTTCACTGTTATTAGGCGAGTCAGAGATGAAGACACTTTCCATCATGTGCTCATTAAGCTTATCTATGAAATTGTTCGAATCTTCTGATATGGTCTCATTCCCTTCAGACCCAAACTCATCCCCACCGAGATCAATGGTTTCCTCGTGAAGGAGAAGCTGCGCTTGCTCTTCCGGAGTCCCCTGCTGAAGGATGCTCTCCGTGCCCACTGAATTGGGTAGAGACTCCCCAGTCGCAGCTCCCTTAGTAGCGTTCACACTTTCCATCGTTGCCTGAAACAAAAACAGATATAAATTAACCTAATTAGTTTTGTGCTTAAGTTATTACTAAGCTAATTTGATCTTATTATTAAAATTGTTTTTTTAATCATTTTATTGGGGGCTCATACAACTCATCACAATCTATACATACATTGTTTCAAGCACATTAAAATTGTTTTTTAATACCACTCATTTTTTAAGGTATAGTTGAGTCTCTCTTACTCGGGAAGCATTCCTAAGCCATACCAACCTCCCCTCTGGCCCTCTCCTGGGCCCATGACAGTGTTAGAACTCTAGGAATTTGAAGGCATGGCAGTTATCTAGTAAGAAAGCAAAAGACATACTCATTGATCAGTGATTGCTCAAGCTGATGACAAGAATCAATCTTTATTACACTCTAACTATGAGCCAGGCTTTTCAGATGGTTTACATGAGTTTTCTTAATCAATCCTAACAAAATTCCTATGCCAATAGCTGCAGCTATCTGCCTTTGGAAAACAAGGAACCGGAGGCTTACAGAGACCATGTGGCTTGCATGAAGTCACGTAACTAGGAAGTGGAGAGCCAGAGCTAGCAGAACGTTGAGCTGACAGTAGATGGTGGAGGGCCACAGAGTATGGCAAGGAGTTTAAACCTGAACAAAAAATATTTGCTCCTTTTCTTGAAACCCTTCCCCAGACAAATTACTTTACAGAGTCCTATTCTCATAAAGCAGAAATTCAAGCTAACCTATCAATGGCAGAATTATTTTATGTTTGACAGATTTGGCTGATATAAGATTTCTTAGTAATAAAGTGTACACAGAGTAACTGAGTCATGTTAAAATTAGTCACAAGATAGATTTTCATAAATACTAGGTGGGAGAGATATGTCCCTCTGGACTCTAGAAGTTAGATAGATGGCATGAGTCATGCGAAAATTCATTTGTTCTTAGCAAAATTATTTTTTTATCTTTTTATTATGAATTAGGTGATGGGTTATATAGCAGACCATTTTACATTTGACAATTCAAGCATTCTGTTTCAACTCACCCACTGCGATCCTCTCAATGTACCTTCACTTATTCCACGTGCTGCCTGCGCTTCCGGGTTCTGATTCTCCTCTAACTTCATCCTGGGGCATAGGATGAAGTTTTTGTTCTTAAGTGGCTGACTATTCTAAGAAGGGGCTGAGTCTAGTTCTAGATCTGAAGAGTAACTAAGGGGCGTAGCCTTGCATGTTACACCCATCTCTATCCTACCAGTAAGCTGGGTCTCATTTCAGATTTGGGTTTTGTTCCACAGTTTTCTCCCACTCGATTCAGGACCTACTATGATGTTCTTTTTAAGACAGCTAGTAGTGGTGGCCAGGTATAATCCAATTCTTGTCTTAGGGTTGTGGAGGTGGATGTTGGCACCATCCATCAGTCCACTGGATTGTTCCCACATGTTTCTGATTTTCACCACTCCTCTTTCCTCAAGACGGGGAGGCCCAATAATTGCACCTCGATGGCTGCTCACCAGTGTTTAAGTCTCCAGTCACCACATCAGCAGAGACTGAAGCAGAGTGCTGTCTTTACAGCATCCCTGAGACTAATCCTGAGCTTCCAGGCCTTGTAATCTTATTCCTTTATCGTCTTTGGTTATGTCTAAGGAATGTTTCTAACTTTGCTCCCTGCATCTTGGCAAATTTATTTTACTGGGTGCAACTTCTGGAAACATGGGACAATACACAAAGGCACCTTGCAATGGCTGTCCTAACTGTTGTCCACAACTTCTTCTCAGGGATCCATTTGCTATATCACTTTCGAGATACCCTGACAGATACTTAGACAGGCTCCCAACCTGTTGGAGCAGGCACTCTGCACCCTCCTTACTTCTGGACTGTATTTCACAAGAAAGGTTTTCCTATTGTTTTGATTTCTTGGCCTTATAGTAAGCTAATGAGAGTGAGCCTGAAGGGAAGCTGGTCACATCTGTTTTTAGCTGTTATATGGTGCTTATAAAAATTAGCACAGCACACTTGAAAGACCATTTAGGGGAAGAAGGAAGTAATGTAAATGTGTACAAAACCTGTTGCCATCAAGTCTATTCTGATTCATCAATAAAATGTGAACCCCCTGCCACCGACTTGATTTTGACTCACAGTGACCCTACAGAACAGAGTAGAACTGCCCCTGTGGGTTTCTGAGACTAGGAATCTGAACTGGAGTGGAAAACTTCATCTTCCTCCTGAGGAGTGGCTGGTGGTTTCAAACGGCTGACCTGGTGGTTCTCAGCCCAAGGTATAACTCACCCCGTCACCATAAATCTTTATGGAAGCAGGTAGCCTCACATTTCTCCCAATGAGTCTCATAGTTTGTACCTGGAAATGAGCTAATCGTTTATTATATCATCACCCAAAATTACATCATCACCAAAACCACAATTTCCAAAATAACACAGAAAACCATACACACTCTTGCGGTAAATAAAAGTTTTACATATTCACACTTCTAAAATCCAATCCTTCAATCAATACCCACTCAACATCTGGTTTACTCTGACACATATGCACTCCCATATCTTGCAGGCTGACCTGGGAGCCAAGACCTCATATCACTTGATCAAAAGAGATGGCAGACAACACCAATGAAGATCACTTTTAACTGCCCCTCACAAACGTCAAGCAGAGAGCTGGACACACATTCCCACACTGTACCACACCCAACAGCAGACAGCTGCAAAGCATTTAGGAAACCAACATAAAACCACCAATTAAATACACACCCAATAAGGCAGAGAGAGTAGACAAAGCAGCAGTACAAAATGGCTCAAACCAGTGACCAAAATACAGAGCCAGACCATTGTTTTGAAACTAAACTCCCTGATAAGGAATTGAAATGAGTGGCATTTAGGGACTTCAGAGAGGAAGACTGAGAAAAATGCAGATGAAATCAAGAAAAACATAGATGAAATATTAGAAGATTTCCGACAACCGAAGAAAACCAAAACCATACAAAAGCAGCCAACAGAAAACTAAATATTAACATTAAGATTTCAGAAATAGATAATACATTGAAATGGCAAAGGAGATTTAAGTACATGGAACTACGGATTCATAAGCATGAAGACTAATCTCTCAGCACTGATCTGAACTACTAGAAAAAAGAACAAAGGAAAGAAAGGTTAAGTGGCAAACCATCAAGTGGACTAAACTATATGCAATCAGGCTTCCAGAGCAAGAAGACACACAGAGAAACACAGCAGAACACTGTCAAATATTTGGGGAAGTAAATGAGTCCTGGAAAGATACCTGGATCATTTAAGAGAAGAGATGGGAAAGAAAAATAAATGCCACTTTAAAAAATGAAAACATGGAGGGAGGGGGGGAAAAAAAGGAGGACCTGATGCAAGGGGCTTAGGTGAAGAGCAAATGCCTTGAGAGTGATTGGGACAGGGAGTGTATGGGTGTGCTTTGTACAATTGATGTATGTATATGTATGGATTGTGGTAAGAGTTGTTGGAGTCCCTAATAAAATGTAAAAGAAGAGAAAAAAAAAATGAAAACATGTAATAGAAGCTACAAGTCAGGGGGTATTCATGGGTAGTAAAACCAAAACTAAGTCCACTGTACACTCTAATCTTAGTCATACTGACAACAAGGCAGACATACTCCACTGGGCTTTCTTGCCTGTAATCTTTATGGAAGCAGAGAACAGGCTTTTACTCTGAGGCAATGGTATGTGTGTTCACATCATCAATGTTGCCATTAGAAGCAAACTACTAACCACTTATGTCACTAAGCGACATTATATAAGGTGTAGACATACGTATTTTTTTATAATATAAAATTCGATGGTGGCAGCTGTTTATCAGTTAGTGAGTTCGTACTCATGAGACCAATGTAATGGAATAAACTATTGCCAGGTCTTGCCACCATCCTCACAATCTTTGATATGCTACAGCCTCCCGCGGCGGCTAACGTGTCAATCCATGTCTCGAGGGATGCATACTTTGTACATAAATAGCTTCTTTACTTCTAAGTGGCTACTTCTACAATTATTTGCATGTAACATCTACATTGAAAAGGAGCGCTGGTAGCCCAGTGGTTTAAGTGTGCAGCTGCTAACCCAAAGGGCGACAGTTTGAACCCACCAGCTGCTTGGTGGGAGGCAAATGTGGTCAGCTTCTGTCAGACGTACAGCCCTGGGCACTCTTGGGCAGTTCTGGTCTGTCCCAGAGTTGCATCACCTCATTGGCAGTGGGTTTGGCTGAGGGGTTTAATGTATCAACAGATCACGGATATCTCCATAACCTAGTAAATCGTTACCTCTTAGAAGAAGAAGAAAGAGCATAATGGGCTTTGTTTAGTCTTCCATTATATCTTTTGTTCAGAGTCTGTATTTCCTTTTAGCCACCCATTTTTCCTAGCAAAGAGTCAATTCAAACAACTTCAAATTCTCCTTATGATTATGCAAACACTACAAGCACTGGTTAGTTGATAACTGCAGATACTTTATAAAGAGAATATACATACCACTTTGTTATTTGGGTATTTAGCAAAACATGTGTAATTGACAATGCGGATTCATCTGTCATTAAAGAAGCCTAGTGCTAGCTAGCGTCAATGCCGATTAATGGCGGCCCTGCAGCAGAGGGCAGCACTGTCTGTGTGAGTTTTCCGAGACTGTAACTCTTGACGGGAGTAGAAAGCCACATCTTTTTTCTGTGGAGTGGCTGGTGGTTTCGAACTGTTGACCTTGTGGGTAGCAGTCCAGCTCCTAACCACTGTTCCATCAGAGCTCCTCTCATTTATCACCTGTATATTACATCTCCAAAGAAATAATTGGCCAGGTTGAGGCCTGGTAACGTTTTGCCAGGTTAAAGTAAAAAGGGTGCTTACACTTTCTAATTGGGTATTTTAGCCACTCTAAAAACTATTGATGAATTTGATCGAATCATATTAGTTTCTATTTGCCTTCCAAACTGAAGATACTACCATTAGGCAAGGTAACTATTCCTTCAAACCATAGCTGTTCCTCTTCGGGGACGATGAGCCTGAGGACGAGGTATTAAAGCTCTTTCTCATCAGTCTAAGCCCTGGATTCTTACGAGACATGATCAAGTTTTCTGCCCTGCTCCACCTTTCTGCAATGTTTCATCCATTCTGGAGTCCCTGGTTGGTGCAAATTATTAAAGCATTCAGCCGATAACCAAAAATTAGAAGTTTAAGCCTCTTCAAAGATGCCTCAGAAGAAAGGCTTGGTGATCTACTTGCCCTAAATCAGCCACTGAAAATGCTCCTTCAACACACATGGGTCGCCACGAGTCAGAATTCACAAAAGGGTAAGTTGCTACTGGTTTAATACATTTTAGATGCACCATGGGGAAACGTGGAGATTCCCTTTCTCCAAGCTGTAATTACTTGATGATTTAGCTGAGTTTTCATTTTTATTTTGATGGCCATCCCCAAAAAGGCCCTTCCTAATGAGCTCCTTTTACTGACATCCCTCACAAGACGGCTGGTTCCCAAAACAATTTGCAGAGCTGGCAACTTCTGCTGTCAGTCGACAGTCCACTGCAAAGCGTTCTCTTGCACATCACTAGTCCAGTCTCTTCCTAGTGCTGGAGGCAATGCCCCAGTCTGATGGAAATGGAAGGGACAACAAAGGCTGAAAGTGCATGAGGTAACTTAGCACATTAGGTTTTCACATATGGGTTAATTCACTGGATCAGATATATGGAAAGAAGTCAAAAGTATTATGCTTCTTTTATAGCTAGGCCAATACTTGTTAGTTACAGAATGACTTACTTCAAGTGAAAATATAATTTTTCAAGGACTGTGTACTAAGCATTGTGCCATAGGTTTATCATATAATTTTAAAACAAAAGCTTTTTAATTGTGATTTGGATGCAAGGTTGTGGAGAACATTGGTTTTCCATTGAACAATTCATGTGGATTTTTAATTGAATTTAATTTTTACAACAGTGTAACTAGTTATCAAGGGCTCTACTATACATAAGTGAACTGAGGGTCAGAGAAGTTATATGACTTGTCTGATATTACTACTAGTGAACAATAAAGCCAGGTATGGGACTCTGCTTTCACACTAAACACACAAGGGTTGATATTGCTGGTGTATTCTTAACCCCCAGCATGGGGGAGGGGGGCTCTGTGAGAGACAAGCCAGGTGATCTACTCTCGGGAAGATTTCAGCCTAGAAACACTGGAGCAAGTCTACTCTTACAGCAATTCTGCTCCTTGAGTTGGGATTGACTAGACCACACAAAACAAGAGCACAATACCTAGTACACAGGAAATAGAAACTACTGCTGGTTAATTACTGGCTTTAAGTCCTTCTCATTACATAGCCAATTCAGAGTACAAGTCTCTATTTACAATACTACAGAAATTATGGACAATTCCCTCTTAATAGACTTCTCATTAACTTCCCTATTAATGGACAATTGGACTCATGTAAAAACAAACCCCCCCCCCAAACAAAACAACAACAAAACACCCACACCAAGGCTGAGCAATCCTACAAGGGGTTCTTTCCGAGACTATAAATATTAATGGGAGCAGGCCTCTTCTTTCTCTTGTGGAGGCTGGTGAGTTTGAACCGTTGACCTTGCGGGTAGTAGCCCAATGCCCAAGCTATTAGATGACTATATATCTTGGTTTTCTCAGGATAATTCTAATCTCAGAAAAATATACGGCCACATTACCTATGACTTAGTAATGCTATTGCTAGAATTGTCAGAGAAACTCCTACATTAGAATTTATGGATGTAAATAAAAAGCAGATCACAAATCATTATGCATTCAAAAATTGAACATTAAACAGCAGTATAATGAATGAGCCATTCAACTACAGTGCATTAATGTCTTAATCTCAGAAAGTTTTGTACAAACAATTGGGTACAAAAATAAACAGTACGGTTCTCTATAGAATAAAGTCCCAAAACAAACGAATTTCACAATACTGTTGCTTAGGACGGCAAATACATTTAGTAAAACTTTGATGCACAGCAAAGAGATAGTTCCCATTCAATTGTAGAGGAAAGATTGGAGGAAATGGCGAGGGGATTTGTTCTGGGAGCAACACAGGGGACTTTGTAAGTAGTTGGCAAGAGGCATATTCCTTCTGCTGCGTGGTGGGGGCACTGGTGCTTTCTGTGTGAACTCAATCTTGCAGACACACTACATATTCTTTTATAGTCAAGCATTTAAAATGGGCATATATATTAATCCTTATGCTCTCCAACTATTGTTTTAATAATTTTTATTAAACTGTAGACAAAATTTTAACTTTTTATAGCATCGCAATGCTGCAAAGACATAACTTCCTCTTTTTATAGTTGCGGGGTCTCCACAATAAAGCACCTAATTATACAGATCTTCTATTATTTACAATAATGTAACTGTCACTAAAATGGTGAGTTGGAGTCCAACTGGAAGGCATTTAAAATTTTTTTATTCCAACATAAATAGTATGCCAAGACAGAAATTTCTACTCATAGCAACCCTACAGGACAGAGCGGAATTACTCTGTGGGTTTCTGAGGCTGGACCTCCTTATGGGGTTAAAACGCTGGTGGTTTCAAACTGCTGATCAAGGCCTAAGGACTGGGCCACCAGGGGCCCTTATATATTCTGTCACATAGTGGAAACCTAATTAGCATAAATTCAAAAAGTTTCCATGTAATGAACCTCCCTGCGGAACATACAATTTACATGTACTCTCTCATACAAGCTTCACAAGAAACAAAGTATTACTGCTTCTGTCATGCCACTGTATGAATTCTGACCCAAGGGGACCTGGAATTGTGCAGAGAGCTGTTCCACAGTGTTTTTAGGAATATGACTTCCCAGAAGCAGGTCATCAGGCCTTTCTCCCGAGGCCTCACACGACCTAGCTTTATGCTGGTATTCCAGCACTCTATTGCTTGCACTACTCCGGAACTATAGCTCTCATCCACGAGAAAACTTAAGAGATTTGCCCGTAGTCACACTGCTAATACTTGATGCTGCAGCACTCAATTCTAAGTATTTTCTGCCGAGGCTCTTTCCTCTGTGTTGGGTACCTCTCTCTCCTTGTAAGGTTGCTCTGATCCAGAGTAGGGAGAAGTACAGAGAATACTGAATGCAGGGTCTGAATAATTATGCTTCAGTCTTAGCTTTGCTTATACTAGGAAAAGCCATCTTTGAAAAATAATTTTTCAGTTGGTTTCTATATCTGTAAAGTGAGGTAGTAAGGATAAAATAGAAATGGATGCTCAGGTACTTGGTAAACTGAAGAGCTGAACGAAGATAAGCATGTTGTTAGTTGCTGTTGATTTTCACTCAGGTGGGAGAACCGCTCCACAGCATTCACAAGGCTGTGACCACTGGGGAGCCAACTACAAGGCCTATGTTCTGAGGCCTTCGGGTGGGTTTGAACTGTCATCCTTGGGCCAGTAGTGAAGTACTGAACTGTGACTCCCAGGAACTGTATCTTAATATAGAATTCACAATGCTAATGATCAAACAGAATGACAACAGATTGTTTGGGAATTAAGAGATCCAGGCTCATGGAAGGAATTTCCATGTAGAAATAACACAATGTAAGAACTGAAAAACTAGTACTATATTATTCTACTTGCATCCTTCCTAGATCTGTGGCGGGGAGTTTGCTGGCTGGATTGTCCCCCAACCCTCTACCCCGCCTCCGTGCAATCACATGAAGAGAGCAGGCTCATTGCCCACCACTCCTCACTGCCTTCGGATTTCATGAAAAGCAAGGAGTAACTATTAGAATCAGTAACATTCTATCTTCCAGTAGTCCCCAAAACACAGAAACTATGGGCACAAGGGAATTTTTCTTTTGTGTTCAAGGAACAGATTAAAAGGCACAGAACAATCTGAGTCTTTTCTTTTAGAAGTGTTCAGTCTTCACAGTACATATACACATGCACGCACACAACAGGGCTTTACAAAGATGGTGAAAAATGGAATTAGAAGATAGTGGGATTTTCCCCACCACTTTTTTGCAGCCCCTTGTAGAATGATTTAAATGCCTTCACATTCATCAATTCCCTTCAACCTAACAAGGGATGGCAGTTTGGAAAGGTGGGTTGTTACAATTAACCTCTTTCCATAGAGAAGTGTACTACAATTAAGGTTTGGGGTCAAATTGATCATGGATATTAGAGCTGACGTGCTCAGTCCCTAAAGAGCTCAGTCCCAGATGCCTCCTCCTCGACTTCTCTTTGCTACACATCTTGTTTTTGGTTAACACGTCTATCACTTAGTCTGCAAGCTGCGCTCATAGTATTGGACTTTCACTCTCATTTGAATGAAGACAGTCTGGGAGGAAATCAGCAGCCCCGTTTTGAGCTGTGGAAACCTGAGGGAAGTGAAAGAGTGGAATGAAGCATAGGGCATTCTCCTGGACCTCAGCGAAGATGCTCCAAAAGGTGGAAGTGATCCTCATGGCTCCATCTCCAGTTCAGGAGAGGGACAGCTCCTGTGTCAGACAAGTATCCCCTTTTCAAATGGCCTCTCACAAGGCAACTGCCTGGCCCCATAGTCCTTTCTAGGAAGGGAGGAGAGGCATTAACGAGAATGGTGCTGAGGATCGGGCGAGGTTAAGACCTCCATTAAGTAATTTGGTTCGGCTCGATTCCCTCCCTGAGGTCGGGGCCCTCATCCTCACCTGTCACCCGCCCACCTGGGATTTGGGTTGAGGGGTCACCTGCGGTTGTAACCTGGGTCCGGGCAGAAGGTGAAGGGAGCCAGGAAATGAGGCAGCGAACCCAGGGCCCTCTGCAGCTTCTGCGCCTGCGTTGGCCGCTGAAGCGTCCCCGGCACGCTTTGCTTGTGCGCATGCGTGGTGAGGGAGCGAGTGTCCAATCCCGTGTTAGCCGGAAGAGCCGAGCATTTCCGGGCTGGTGCTGCCGGGGGCGGGCTCAGGCCGAGCGTAGCCCGCCTTGCTGGCCACGCCTGCGTGAATGAGAGCGTGCAACGTGGGTTCGAGCCCACTCAGTCCCGGAGTCGCTGGAAGGAAAAACCACGCCAAACATCCCTTTTAGGATTAGCCTCAAGGAAGTAGGGCACACTGAGGGCAAACTAACGATAGAGGGGTCGGGTGGAAGGGGAGACATGGACCTGGCCAGAGCATACTAGATATAGTCCTCAGTAGGTGTTTTTCTTGTACTTGTCTGTATTTTCTTCCTTTCCATGCACATGTAATACTTGTGCAAAACAAATAACTATGAACGTATTAGTAATAATTAGTAATAATAATATTAGTAATAATGTTATAGCCCGGTGAGATGAATGCAGAATAAAACTCCCTTACTTTGAAACTTTATAGAACGCCATAGGATGTAATTCTTATTTCTGTGCCTCCTGAACGGATTTCTATTGTAATCAGTAAGATCTCCTCCTCTTTATGGACACTTTCTATGGAATTTCTACTCCGCTAATGAGTTACAGTCTCGGAAACGCACAGGGCAATTCTACCTTGCCCCACAGGGTCGCTGTAAATTGACATAAACTTGATAGCAGTGCTCGGTAATAACAGATAAGACAATACCAATATAAAGAGTAATACCAGGAACAATACTAGTTGCTGGGATACCAAAGTGTGATACAACCAAAGAAAACCGAGTTAACCGATTCTATCATGGAATTTAAGGGCAGAAGGGAAAAAGACAGACAGTCATACACCTGGAGACGAGTAGGCTAAAGGAAGGATATGTGGTCCTGGAACTTCAGTAGGATACCGTCTAGTTAATGGGGTTTAGTTATGAGTTTGTGACTTCATGCATTCTTGTTCCTGTAGTGCCAAAGGCACTAACGACAAGCCATTTTGGAGTGCTGTCAATAGGGACACTTCTCAGGGACACTTCTCCACTAGGACCCTAACAAAGTTTCGTGGTAACGACTTTAGTCATTGGAGATGTTTGAGGACTCCAGCAGAGCCCAGTACCTGATAAAATACTGAGTTACACTTAGTACAAGGTGCTGAGGAATTAACTGATCATACCCTGACTTTAGGATTCTGATTATAGCCTAAGGACCCCTGATGGTGTACTGGATTATGAGTTAGGCTAGTATCTGCAAGGTGAGTAGTTCGAGACCACCAGAGGCTCCAGTAGAAAGCGGAGCCTTACTGTTCCTGAAGAGATTACAGCACCGGGAAACCCACGGGGACAACTTTACTCTGTCCTATAGAGTCCGCTATGAGTGGACATTGGGTTTTTGTGAAACCGAACCTAGCTGAGTCTGACAGACGAGATTCGGTCCCTTGCTCCCTAACCTATTTGCTATATGACTTAATTAATTTTGCAGCTTCTCATCTGCAAACCCTAAGACCATACAAGGTCGAAAGTAAGACTTTTAGGATTAAGCATATATTTGTTCCAACGCTTAGTAAATGTCACCATCGTTTTCGTAACAATATTATAATAAATTAGTTATCGCAGCACTAAAGTGCTTATTATTTCTAGGTTGATGGTGCAGGGGACGCTTCCCGGAAGTAAGATTTGAATATGGTGGTTTAAAACGCCTAAGAACCTGGGGCGGGGCGATATTCAGGCAGCGGCACCAAAGGCCGTCTGCAGTCAGCCGGTCCCTAAAGCAGCGCCACTCCCCGGTCAAGCCCGAGCGCGAGCTCTGCGGCCCCTGCACTGGACCCTAACTCACTCCATCCCCTGGGAGAAGAAAGCCGGGACCGGGGCTGAAGTGGGCATGCGCAATACCTGAGCTCTGCTTCCATTGGCCGCTGGGGAAATGCGTACCTGATACGTCCAGAAAATACCGGAAGTGAGCCTCTACGGATCCTGGTGTAGGCCAAAATTCTCCACAAATTTGGATGCGTTTGCAAGACCGACGGAGAGGAAGCCGAAAGCGGGGGAAATGAATGGTTGCTGAGATAAGGTCTGCGTTTCGGGGCTGTGCCTGTTCTAGTGAAGGGGGGTTGGTTGTGTGCACGACTACAGGCCACCTGCTTTGCAGCAGCATGGAGGATGATGCGCCGGTCATCTATGGACTTGAGTTCCAGGTGGGTTTTGTGCGTAGGAGAGAGCAGGTACTGCTCTGCTCCCACAGGTAACAGTCATTCACGCCCCACAGGTTTTCAAATCACTTTCAGACCTTTATTCCAAACATCTCTGCCCAGGCGCTCGCTTTCTCTTAATTCCCAATTTGCAGCCTAAGAAGTTTCCCCCTTCACTCGGTTACCCTCTCCTTTTTGTGGGATTCTAAATGGTGTTTCTAACCTAACACTTAATAGGCACCTCCGTATGCTTATTTTTTTATCTTTCTGACGGGTTTTTTTGCTCTAGATTTTGAGTTCATCAAGGCAGGCAAGTATTTTTTAAAAAGACTGTTTAATTTTGATATGTTTTAAATGTACAGAACAGTTGCAAAGATAAACAGAAAATTCTTGTGTCCTCTTCACCCAGCTTCCCCTGATGTTAATTTTACATAACCATGTTACATTTATCAAAAGTCAGAAATTAACACGGATATAAGACTATTAGCTAAACTAGACACTTCATTCCAGTGTCATCTGTTTTTCCACCAATGTCTTTATTCATAATAAATTTCTGACGTATCTGGAACAGAATTATATGCAGCAAATATGTTAAAAATAGACATGTTTTTTTTTGCTTTCACATTATTTACAGTGAGCCAGGCAATAGTATTAAAAGCACAGATTTTGTGATGACCTCGGGTTAAATACTGTGACCCAAGTCACAGTTTCCATGCTGATAATATGAGGAAGTTGAAATATGAGCAGATCCACTATGGATGTGGCAAAAATTAAATGAGTTAATACATTTACTTTAGGCATTTAGAACAGTGCCTGGCACTTAGTAAACATTAAGTGAACATTCCAATTATAATAACTTTTAAATAAATTTCATATCAGGCAGTAGCTGTCATTTGACAAACTGTGCTACAGGACTTGACAGCTGGCTCTAACCCAGGCCAAAGATTGAGGGTACCTGAAGAGATACCACTTGTGGGCAGTTGGAACCCATTCTGAGGTGCTTCAAGAGGCCTCTGAAAAGTCCCCGAGGTCAGCTTCCCAAAGGGCACAGCCCTGCGCACTGAAGGGAGCAGCTCTACAATGCACATGTGTGGTCACTTGTTGAACATGCACGCACTGTGTGTCAGGCACTATGATGTGCACTGTACCAATATGTCATTTACTGTAATTCAGCAATTATGTTTATTAGGTGTTATTCCTATTTCACAGATGAAGAAACTGACACAGGGAGAGACGAATTACCTGCCAAGGCCATTTAGCTAGTAAATGACCAGGGATTCTAATCTAGTTAGGCATCCAAACCAACCTTGCCTCAAAGTCCTGTGATCACTATGTTATTTTTTTGTTCTGCTAACAGTGGACACATGTGGATGTACACAAAGGGCCAATATGAGTAGGTAAAATTGTCTATGGGCATGTATGTAAAGTGTGTACCTTCTGCTAACACTACTTAATACCTTCATGATCTCCCCATAAAATTTCCTATATAACTTTGGATGCTTTAATGTATGGTATACTGAGGGACTTGGTTGGAATACTGCAGTTTGTAATAAATGCCAGGACATTGGAGGGAAACATTTAAGGGATAATTATGTTTTGATAGAGTGGGAAGAGTTCCTTGACTTCTATAATAACAGTTTGGAATTTATTGGTAGTTATTGGTAAGTCGGAATCGACTTGGTGGCAGTGAGGTTTTTCTCCTTATTGGGCAGCAGATTTTGAGGAGCGTGCCTGCTCTAGTGCTTTTATGGGTTGAATTGATTTCTTTATATCTGAAAAGGCTTCAAAAAGTTCGTGGAAAATGGAATAAGATGATATGTAATTTTTCATTAACTTTTGGAGACTTCATATATGGTTTTTCTGGCTTTGTGTCTGTAGTTGTGGTGAGATGATTTGCTAGGTCAAGGTCTTACTCGGAACTGATTAGTCTACTATGCAAATAGTGTATTTTAAATTACTGTAGGATTACAATGTCTTTTGGGAACTGGTCGATTATTATGCAGATTAAGTGGTTGTGGTTTATTGAGGAGATTGGTAAATTATACCTTCTTCCTAGGTTTATAGGAGACCAGAGAGGTAGAGGGGAATTTACGACCATTAAGAAAGGGCTCAGAGTGAAGTGCATTCTTGGACCCAGCGTTCTTGTATTCATGAGTTGGTGAGAAATGGCAGCAACCAAAGCAGAGAGCTCAGTAGCAGCAGCAGCAGCAGCAGTGTGAGTGGCTGGGCCCAGGAGATGAGTGTAAGGCGGTTGCAGTGGCCTTGCTGACCCAGCATGTGAGAGAGAACTGCGCACCATTGAGCAGGATGTTTGCTAGATTACTAAACTCACTGCTATTAGCTTGATTCTGGTTTATAGTGACCCTGTAGGACAGGGTACAACTACCCCTGTGGGGTTCTGAAACTCTTTTTACGGGAGTAGAGAGCCTCATCTTTCTCCTTTCGGGTAGCAGACCTTTAGGATAGCAGCCCAATCCATGACCACTACACCACTAGGGTACAGTACCCCCAAATTTGTGTTGTAATCCAAACCCCTCAATGAGGGCACTTGAAATATTTGTGGAAAACTGGAATTGAAAGATGCAAATAACAAATACAGACTTTTTCAACATAAGCTCCATCAAGGTCAAAACACAAAATTAAAAAAACAAAAAACAAACTTGATTGTGAATTAGGTGAAGGTTTACAGGGTATAGCAGTTTTAGATTCAACCATTCATACACATTTCTTTCAACTCATTATTGCAATCCGCACAATGCACCATTTCTTATCCCACTTCCTCCCTGACTTTCCTGTTTCCATCATTCTTTTCCTAACCCTACACTTTATCATTGGTTAAATGCTGGCCTTTGATCTTATATGATTATTTTAACAGGAGGTGAGTTCCGTTTCAGATCTGATGAGTGACTAAGGGCCCTAGTCTTAGGGATTCCGCCAGTCTCTGTCTGACTAGTCTCTTTTATTATTTTGTGGGGCTTCCCCCTCCCTCCACCAACTCTGTTCAGGACCTTCTAGTGGGATTCATCTCTGAGCAGTTGGTAGTGGCAACCAGGTACTATCTAGTTCTTCTGATCTCAGGGTTGTGGAGGTTGATGTTAGTAGGGTTCATTAATCTGTTGGACTAGATGTTTTCATATGGCTTTGATTTCTATCATTTTTCTTTCCTTCAAATGGGGAGAGACCCATAGTTTCACCCCAGTTCACTGTTCATGGGCTTTTAAGACGTTAGTCGCTACTCACAAAATAGGAGCAGACTGTTGTCTTTCTAGATGATGTTAAGCCAATTGACCTGGGTGTCTATTACTTTAGTTTTGATCCCCAGACCCAGTAACACGTTCCTTCAAGGTTTGTTTCTATCTAAGATGATAAAACACTTTTGGGCATGACAATACTAGGCATTAAGTTCATTTCTAAATAACTGAAGGTCCTATGTGTTTAACTGTGTCCCTGCAGTTATTTAAAAATATATACATTATTAACTGAAGAAAAATAGATAAATACTACTTGAACAGTTAAAACCTTGTCAGTTGATCCTCCCTTGATGCGTGCTGGACCTGATCTGGCTTTTACCATTTTCTGTGTTTCTGTTTTATTTGGTCATATTAGGATATATCGCAGAGGGGTTATATCATTGGAGGTCACCCTCTGAAGTTGTGTTATATATTTTCCTGTTTTTTGGTGTATGATACTCAGGATTGGTGAACCTGTAGAGACAACAAGAATAAAGGTTTTGGAGGGAGGGTTGTTCAGGGTAGTGGAGGGATAAAAGGGAGGTGATGTCAAGGAACCCAGGAAGAAAACAATGCTTTGAAATTGATTGTGGTAGCAGATGTACAATACTGCTTTACGTGATTGAACTATGGAATGATATATGTATTAACTCCCAATTAATAATACATTTTAAAAAGACAAAGAAACAGCAACAACAAAAAGATTTTTGTAACCAATAGGAAACAAAAAGTAAAAGGGAACCAACTCAGAAATGATTAAAAAAAAAGACAAATCATGATTGTAAAGTGGATGCCTAATGAGGTTCCATTGAAAACCTCACAAAATAACCTTTTTTTGATGAGAAGAATAAGTGGGAGCATTGTTGTAGCTGAGAAGAATTTTCTATTTAAAAAATTCTTTTATTTATTAAAAAAATCATTTTAATGGGGCCTTGTACAGCTCTTGTCCCAATCCATATATACACCCATAGTGTCAAGCACATTTGTACATTTAAAATTTTTTAAATCATTTTATTGGGGGCTCATACAATTCTTATCACAATCTATACATCCATCCATTGTGTCAAGAACATATGTATATTTGTTGCCATCATCATTCTCAGAACATTTGTTTTCTACTTGAGCCCTTAATATCTGCTGCTCATTTTCCCCCTCCCTCCCCACTCCCCCTACCTCATGAACCCTTCATCATTCATAAATTATTATTATTTTTCACATATTACACTGTCCGATGTCTCCCCCTGCCTTCTTCTCTACTGTCCCTCCCCCAGGGAGGAGGCTATATGTAGATTCTTGAAATCACTTCCCCCTTTTACCCCACATTCTCTCCACCCTCTAGGCATCGTCACTCTCACCACTGGTCTGAAGGGACCATCTGTTCTGGATTCCCTGTGTTTCCAGTTGCTATCTGTACCAGTGTACATCCTCTGGTCTAGCCAGATTTGAAAGGTAGAATTGGGATCATGATAGTGGGGGGTGGGGGAGAGGGAGGAAACATTTAAGAACTAGTGGAAAGTTATATGTTTTATCGTTGCTACCCTGCATCCTGACTGGTTCATCTCCTCCCCACAACCCTTCAGTAAGGGGTGTCCGGTTGGCTACCAATGGGCTTTGAGTCTCCACTCTACACTCACCCACATTTTCAATGATATGATTTTTTTGTTCCTTGATGCTTGATACCTGATCCCTTCGACAGCTTGTGGTCACACAGGCTGGTGTGTTTCTTCCATGTGGGCTTTGTTGCTTCTGAGCTAGATGGCCACTTGTTTATCTTTGAGCCTTTAAGACCCCAGACACTATATCTTTTGATAGCTGGGCACCATCAGCTTTCTTCATCATATTTGCTTATGCACACGTTTGTCTTCATTGATCGTATCAGGGAGGTGGGTTCCCATTGATATGATTTTTAGTTCTTTCATGTCTGATAACTGGCCCCTTCCACACCTCGTGGTCAGTCAAGCTGGTGTGCTTCTTCCATGTGGGCTTTGATGCTTCTCAACTAGATAGCCTCTTGTTTATCTTCAAGCCTTTAAGACCCCAGATGCTATATCTTTTGATAGCCGGACACCATCAGCTTCACCACATTTGCTTATGCATACACATTTCTTCAGCAATCGTGTCTGGAAGGTGTGTATCCTGGAATGCCAATTTAATAGAACAAAGTGTTCTTGCATCGAGTAAGTGCTTGAGTGGAGGCCCAATGTCCATCTGCTGCCTTAGTACTAAACCTATAAATATATGCACATTGATCTGTTTCCCTAAACTCATATAAATAGATCTACATTTGTACATTCTAGTCTTTGGACCTCTATAAAAACCCTTTGTCACCTAGGTCTTTCCTCTACTTCCTTTTATTTACCTCTTGTCCCACTATCATGCTCAGCCTTCATTTGGGTTTCAGTAATTTCCCTAGGCTACCTGGCCCTTGCTGAATCCCTACCAGGCCACTCACACCCTCCTTGCTACTGATTTTGGATCACTTATTGCTCTCCTGTCCCTGGGTTGGTCAGCACCACCTCATTGCCCCCTCATCCCCCTCTCCTGTATACCCCGGAATCATTGGTCCCATTGCATTCTCAAAACATTTCCTTTCTACTTGAGCCCGTGGTATCAGCTCCTTATTTTTTACCCCACCATCCCCTGCCCTCCCTCCCTCATGAGCCTTTGATAATTTATAAATTATTAATTATTTTTTTATGCCTTACTTTGACCAATATCTCCCTTCACCTACTTTTCTGTTGTCTGTCCCTCTGGGAGGAGGTTATATGTAGATCATTGTGATCAGTTCCCTCTTTCTCTCCCTACCTTTCCCTTATCCTCCTGGTATCACTACTCTCATTATTGGTCCTGAGGGGGTTATCTGTTCTGGATTCCCTGTGTTTCCAACTCTTATCTGTACCAGTGTACATGCTCTAATCTAGGCAAATTTGTAAGGTAGAATTGGGGTCTTGATAGTTTGGGGGAGGAAGCATTAAAAAATTAGAGGAAAGTTGTATGTTTTATTGGTGCTACCCTGCACCCTGATCGGCTCCTCTCTTCCTCATGACCCTTCTGTAAGGGATGTCCAATAGTCTACAGATGGGCTTTGAGTCCTCACTTGCACTCCCCCTCACTCACCTTGATATGAGAGAAGGACTTTTTAGTGCAGGTTTACAAGTGTTTTTTGCTAATGCTTTGGCAAACTTTCTCAATCAGTCTCATAATAAGCAAATTTCATCCTTCTTTGGTCCTCTTGGAAGTCAGCAAGCAAAATGCTGGGAGCATCCTCCAAAACTGACTATTTTCCTATTGTTTTGGCTGGACTACTTCCCTCTCTTGGAAGCCATTGCTGTGTTTGTGCTTTGCCTTTAGGCTGGTATTGGTCATGTTTCACATTTCATCCCTTGTTACAGTTCTTCCTAAAACTGCATCAGGATATTGATAGTGATCTCAATTGTTTAAAATTTCCACTCAAAGCTCTGTTTTTGTCTGCAGAAACAATGGTTTTGGTACTCATTGAACAGAAAATTTATTCAACTCTAATTTTTCAGCCAGTTTTGTGTAAGCTGAACCAATTGAGATGTCTATGGTATTGGATATTTTCTGCTGTTTTTCATTGGTCTTCATTTAGGGCAAGGGCTAGATTTTTTTTTTGATGGTTTGCTTGTGTGGGCTTCTTCAGCATTATCTTGTCTCTTAAAATTAGTTATTGATCTGTGAGGTGCTTTTAGTAAAACGATTTCACCATCTTCTGCCCGAGCTTCACCATAATTTTGATGTTTGGTTTTTCTCCAAACATGTAACTCACTACGCCACCCTTCAGATGTGTACAGATAGAGATGTCTGCTATGCAAGAAGCAGTATCTTTGTATTGCCCAGGTGAGTCGGAGGAGTTTTTTTTCTTTAAGGGAGAATGATTTTACATAATTTGTACTAACAGTGATCCCATAAATTAATTTGTTTTTCTCCCCTACTCATACATTTTAACAGTGGTACATTTAAGTAATTTAATTTAAGTTTATTGAAAGTTTTTATACTATTCAAATACTGCATGCTCCTTTTTTAGTATTTCAGTCTTTATTGTAAATATTTCTCCAGAATATTCTGCAATCAGTTGTAGTATAAGTAAAATTTGAGAAGTTTTTTCACTCATACTTTCACTCTAATTAGTCAGTAGCAATACATTTTCTGAACATGCGAGAGGCAGTGGTGGTGAAGGTTGCTCCGCATCAGGAGGAGATGAGAAAACCACTGTAAACGGAGAGCTGATTCCGCTGAGGTCAGAAACATCTCCACCCCTAACCTTTTCACCAGTACACCTTTTCACTCGCCGTCTTTCACACCACACTTCACTTCTCTGTTGGCTCCATTGCAATAATCACACATACCACACAGCTCATACTCAAGATCGTGTGGTTCATGAGGAATGTAGCAGGCTATAATTCATTATTAAGATCAACGTGGATGGTACAGATTAAACTCAGGATACAGTTCTCTAATCCAGACAGCCTCCAATCAAGACAGCTCTCAGCTGCTCAGGCATCCATCCATGTTTGATGCCAATGTGCGTGGCTGTTTACCAAAATGTTAGAATTTTTCCTTCAACAATAGGGGCCATGGAAGAAAGGCCTGCCAGTCTACTTAAAACAAAACAAAAGCCCTGGTATTGAAAACCTTATAACAGCATAGGTGTACCCTGACGTATCTGAGGATATAACTTGTTATAGTGTTTCCAATTATTCTTTGAGGCTGTTAACTTCACCTCTCAAAATAGCTAGTTAATTTTTACTGGTTTGATTTAGTATATGGTTATGGTACTTAAGAAATATGGTTCTGAGAAAAAGTATCGTGAGCTTTTATTTTGAGAACTGGAGAAAGCACATGGAATTACAATTAAGTGATCTATGTCGTATCCTAAGGATGATAAGACGTTCTCTGACATACTTGGGACGTATTTTCAGGAGGGACCAGTTCCTGGAAAAGGACATCACGTTTGGTAAAGTAGAGGGGGAGTGAAAAAGAGGAAGGTCCTCGAGGAAATGGGTTGCCACTTTGACTTTAACAATAGACTCAAACATAGGAACAGTTGTGAGGATGTCACAGGACCAGTCATTGTGTTGTTCTGTTGTGCATAAGGTCACTATGAGTCAGAACCAACTTCATGGCACCTAGCAAGAAATGTCCTCACATCAAGGAGCCCTTGTGATGCAGAAGTTACATGCTTAGTTTCAAACTGAAAGGTTGGTAGGTCAAGCCACCAGTGGCCCCATGAGAAAAAGCTGTGACAGTCTGCTTCCCTGAAGAGGAGACCTCTGGAAATCCTGTGGGACAGTTGTGCTCTGTCCTGTAGGGCCACGGTGAGATCGGATAGAATCGACAGTACAATATCTTTCTTTCTGGTTTTATGCCCCAGCGTCACTCAGTCACTCACATAAATGATTTTAGTCATCACCTAGCCTCTTTTATGACTGTGAAAGAAAACTGGAGTTGTGACTGGAGCCTGGGTTCTTTTCCTGGAGACGATTCCTTGTAGCACTGTGACAGTGGCTAAGTCACTGGACCTAGCTCATCCTCCGTTTTTATCTGAGTAAAGGGAGAAGAGTGATAACCTTACTATCTTCCTATCTACCTACTTCATTGAAGATGAGGAGTAGCCAAAATAAAATTTTGGGAAATATTTTGTGACCCACCACATAAGAAAAATCTGATCTTACAAACAGGCAGTTAGAACATTGATTATATAATTTTATCGTGTTAAAATATGGCAGTTAGACATGTTATTAGGAGAGGCCACTCCCTGGAGAAGGTAAAGAGGAGCAGCAAACAAGGAGGAAGGCCCTTGACAAAGTGCATGGACACAGGGGCTGCAGTAGTGAGCACCAGCTGGGGATGCTGGAGGGCGTCTGTCCTTCTGTTGTGCATTGGGGTTCTCTGAGTGGGAACCAGTTTGATGGCACCGAACAAGACAACAAGTTAGGACATCTGCCAACCATTATTATGATTAGATTTAGAAAGGTGATTTTATCATTCACTCAATCAAAGAAGCACAATTGTAAACACAGATATTAATCTGTCACCAAAATTGCCTATTAAATTATTTTTGTAATTTTCCTCATAATATCTGGAAAGATCTTAAACTTGTAAGAGACTTCAGTTTTTAAAGATGTGTTTTACATTTTATTATAAGAAAAATTCCCCTCTTCTATTTTTCTTTTTAAATAAGTGTCTCTTCTTCTTGTGTGAGTTCTAAATTTGTAATTCCTTTCTAAATCTGTGGGTGCTTTGCTCTGAAATAGATGATCTGTTTAGACAGTTTTTTTCTTTCCTTTTTACCATTATTCTTTTCCAGGTATGCAATTCCGAACCCTATAAATTGCAGAACAAAGCAAATTGCATGTAGGTTCATTATTGCCTCTCAACTAGTTTCTCCATCTCTGAGTTCTTTTTCATAAGGTAATAGTCACAGACACAATTTACTTATTTTTGCTTTCCCTCTATTTCAAAATGTAAAATTGAGTTTGTGGCTGCTTTGTGATGCATGTTTGCTTGTGTGATTTTTGTCCCATACTTTTGTGACTCAGTCATATCCAGGCAGTCGTTTAATTACTATCAAGTTCTAGTCCTAAGCCTTTCTTTAAGTCATTTATATACATACATTTATTTTTTATGATGACTGACACATCTTTCCTGTTTATAGGAGGCGTTGCTTATTCTCTAAGTCATATTTATACAGAAGTCTGACAGTTAGATACAGTTCATTTCTAATATCAGTCAATTGTTTATCTTAGTATATAGTGTACCTTTCTATCCATAAAAAATAAAAGAAACAATTGTAAATACTAAAATACCTGAAATATAAATAAAATGAGGGTCTACCAAAAGTTCATGGAAAGGAATTAAATGAAAATGAAATTTTTCCATGAGCAATGTATGATACTCATCTTCCCAACTGGATTGCTGGAGACAAATTTGGTACATAAGCAAATGGGAAGAATACTTACGGTGCCCAGCTATTAAAAGATAGAACATCTGGGGTCTTAAAGGCTTGAAGTTAAAACAACTGGCAGCGAAGCAACAAAGCTTACATGGAAGAAGCACACCAGCTTGTGTGATTATGAAGTGTCGACAGGAGTTCAGAAACAAGCAACCAAATTGATGTGAAGGAGCAATCGGCAAAGTGGAGACCCCCAAGCTACCTGCAAGATAATTGGACAGTTCCTCACAGAAGGGCCACACAGAAGGGATGATATATTCAGGGTGTAGGATAGCAATGTTGAAACATATAACTATCCTCCATTTCTTTAAAATCTCATCCCCTTGCTATTATGGTTGTAGTTTGACCTCATTATTATTGTTAGACCTGTGTATGCTCACTTGTATAATTAGGAGCATTCAATGCATGAAATCCATGAAAGATAAACCCTTTTGAAGTAGTAATGGGAGTAAGGATTCCCTGAAGGTACAGGAAGAGTGGGGGTCAATGCGGTCAGGGGAACGAATAGCAACAATAACTATATAACCCCACTCAAGGGGAATGAATAGCAGAATGGTATGTAAATGGATACGTTGGATGGTATAAGATATGGCCCCAAACAGGAATAACAACAACAATAATAGTATTTAATAAAATAACAAGGGTTCCGGGAGGTAGGGTGGGGGAGGTGGGGAAGTAAAGGGGAGCTGATATCAAGGAGTGGAAGAAGAAAGAAAATGCTTTGAAAATTATGGTGGCAGCAATTGTACAATCATGCTTAATCAAGTAGAACTTTGGATTGTTATATTATCTGTAAGAGCTCCCAATAACATGGAAAATAAATAAAGAAGAAAAGGGAAACAAAAAATTTGTCTGTGAGCTATTTTAAGGCCGCCCCCTCCCAATACAGTAACAACATGAAAACAATAATCATAATAAATGTTTTGATGTCACTGTAAGGTAGCACCGATTTGTTATTACAAACTATTGTATGTGCCTTGAATTTGTAATATAATAGGCTCTACGGAAGTTGGTTCATCACCAACTTGTTGGTTGTATGTAAGGTCGATATTGGACACTCAACCTGGGAACTGCCTGCACTGTCTTGTCTTTATTTAATTTAAATTGTTTTGATTTTTGTCTCCTCTCTCCAATGAAAGTCTAAGTTTCCTGGGGCAAAGAGTATGTCTTATACTTCTTTCACATCCTTCGTAGAATCTACGACAGTAAGGGTTACATAGTAAAGCAATTCTTGACTTGAAACAGAAAAGTTCTCCAAAAGTTCTTTCTTGGGTCTTGTCTTGGGGGCTTTCAGTAGATTATCATCTGCAGACAGCGTATTGAAAGGCTCGGTATTCTTATGTTTAGGTACAACTTGCCCTTTGTATTGGTTTGGGGTTCAGCTTTCTGAGCAGTGGGGTTTTCTCCTTGAGGGATGGTTTAGATTCTTTTTCATCAAAGAAGTTTTCCTCTAAGCTTAAGGGTGTTTAAATTCGATGGGGTTTAGAGGTTTAGTGAACTTACTGATAGTGTACATAAAATTTCATGTATATGTATGAACATTTTTGGCAGAAGGTCTATAGATTCACAAAGAATTCATCAGTTTTGCAAAGAGATTTAAGACTCCAAAAGTTGACAAGCCAAATTTTGCAAAAAAAGGGAGTTTAGAAATACTGGCACTAGGAACATTAAAAACACTTTATATAGTTTGATTCAAATATATATATATATATTTAAATTCTCCAAATGTCTAATAATGTGAATACTGTTCTAGACACGTGTTTCTAGCATTTTATTAAAATGCATTTTAGAATTTGATCTTGTACATGCCACTTATTCTTTGGAGCAAGATTGGGCGCACATGTAAAACATATCGGTGTTTTCTAAGAATAATGGGTAAAATTGCTACACCAAACTTTTTGTTTTTTGCAACAAAGAACCAGGAGGGCTTGTTGTTTTCCTCCAGTTGGGAAACTAAATCAGAACTAGGTGGACTTTGTGGCCAGGGCCACTGTTAACTGGGAAAAAGAAATACAGGAATTAGACTTGATAAGTTAAGGAACTAGAAGGCCAAACTTAACTCTAGTTCCACAGTGCAGAAGAAAAAATGTGACAGAGTGGCTAGATTTAGTGACATTGCAGGAGGCAATACATCAGTTTTTACTGCTGCCTCAACAAATTACCAACAATTTAGTGACTTAACATCATGCATTTGTGACCTTAAGAGTTTGGTAGGCTAGAGGCCCCACATGAGTCTTGCGAGGCTAAAATCATGACATTGGCAGGGCTTTGTTTCCACGTGAAAAATCTAGGCAGAAATTTATTTCTTGTGGTTTCTAGGTCCTAGAGACAACCTGTATGACTTGAGTCATGGGCCTCCTCCTCACTTTTTTGAAGCCAATGACGACTTCCCAACTCCTTCATGGCTGGCTGTTTCCCTCATGTTATCGCCTCGCTACTTTTCTCATCTCTAGTCACACATCTTTCTCTGACCTCGGCCAGTAAAGTCTCTAATTCTAAGTACCCATGTGATTAGATAATCCCAATTCCATGTCCTTCATCTAATCTGCAAAGACCCATTGCCATGTACGATATCATATTCACAGTTTTCAGAGATAAGTATATGGATATTTTTGGTCATATGCTCTTGTCTCATTTGATCTCATGTCACTCAGTTGGTCATTTTTAATTGAGTGGTAGACACTGTATATGAAAACTTGTAGGAACTTTGGGATGCTCTCTTCCTTTGGAAGATTTTTATGGAGGTTAGCTAGACCAGCAACGCCAGGTCGCCTAAAACCCAATCAAGGATTGGGGAGGAGTTGAAGCTGGGATTTTTTGTGAAATTTCATCACTTTTATTCCTAGGCTGTAATGACTGGGAATGCCAAGAAGACCTGGCACTTTTACCAGCTTTGTATTCTTGGTGGCTCCTGCTCCTTGCTCTTTAACCCCCAGCACGACACATCTGTCAAAAGCAGTCCCCAGTATCGGCCTCTGGCTGGTGTTCCCAGTTGACCAGTGCCGGTAGGTGGAAAGAAAGCCAGGGTTATGTTTCTCTCCAAATTTTGCTTTTCATTGCCTGTAGTTCGCAGAGAACATCAAACAGATGTATTTTGTTTAGTTTTCCTGGCTTTCCTCTGTGGCAGAATTAGTTTAAACTATTGATTTCTGTTGCTAGATGCCATATTCCTACCTCCTGTTGAATTAGAATTATTTAACGAGTCAATTCCGATAGATATTTATAGTGATATTAAAAACATTTAACCATTGGAATATTAAAAAAATCTTATATTTTTGTTGCTGAATATTTGTGCCCTTATACAATTTGAAGTGGAATTGTGTTAAAAAACTTACAGGAGTTTTGACACATATTTCTAAATTGCCTTCCAGAAACTCCGTACTAATTTATACTGCATCCCTAGTAGAGGAGAGAAACTGCCTTTTGATCTGTATGTATTAAGCCTAGCTTCATAAATGTTTATGGATTTCCCCCTCCTGCAGGCACGTGCTCTAACACCTCAAACTGCGGAAACAGATGCCATTCGGTTTTTGGTTGGGACACAGTCTCTTAAATATGATAATCAGGTAACTATTTTCGACAAATATATACATGTTAATTGCTAAGCCTATTCTTAGTTTTATAACCATTTTGCTCTTGATTTTTCAAGAAACATTTGAGAAAAAAAATGAATGCCACATGAAGGAAAACTTTCTTTGGAGTTTAAATATGTCTGTTTAAATCAAAAGGTATCATCCCACTATGTATACTGATTGTAGTCCATAGTTTATACTTATTCTGTTTAATGGTGCTGTCATCATTTTATGTGTTGGTTTTGAAGTTATAAAGGTTTTAGTGTATCAGCTATGAGAAGCAATGTAGCAGACAAGTTCAGCACAATGGCTGATTTCTTTGACTTCACCCAGGGCTCTTTCTGACTGGCAGTGGGCTCGGCTGAAGAGCTCTTCTCAGTGTGTCATTGTTGGTGGCTGCCAGTCAATCCGGGTGAACTTGCGTGACTGCAGTCAAAGAATGGATATCTGGGAGATTTAGATTCAGCTCACAGGTGGTACTAACCATATGACTTTGACCATATTATTTAAGGTTGCTGACTTCATTTTCCTCACCATTGAAATGGAGGTAAAAAGGTTTATGTTGTGTTTCACAGAGATGCTGTGACTATTGAACAAGAGGTATCTTTGAACCTGAGAAGCTGTTCATAGGTCATCTCCCAAATGGTACAAGGACCCTACCAAGTTAACCTTATCTTACAGGTTACTTCTTATAACATTATGAAGAATTTTCAGTGTTAGATAGTTACTTGAATATATCGTTGAGGTACTCGAAGATGTTAGAGCAATTTTGGCAACTAATTTAGCACTGTGTCTGTAGAGCTTCGCTAGTAAATGATAATATTTCCTTTGTAATTCCTATATCTAAAACAGAAAATATTTCTACAAGAAGAATATTAATTTCATGGGACTAATAATTGTAGAAGGGCAGTAACAAAGGGAAAGGCCCTTGATGAAATGGATTGACACAGTGGCTGCAACAACAGGCTCCAACAGTTGGGAGTCTGGCATCGGACAGGAATTGTTCCTTCTGTTGGATGTAGCTTTGCTATGGGTTGGAACTGACTCAACGGGCACCTAACAACAAAAATCAATAACACACTAATTGTGAAAAAATTGGAAACTATCAAAACATCAAAATGTTGTTTTGATTATTTGATTATTCCATCCCAAGTGACTAATGTTCACTTGTAATCCTTAGTAAGTTAGACTTTACCTCAAACACACCCGTAACCTGAGGACTTGCAACTGAAATTACATGGTGTGTGAAGAAGCAGAAGACAGCTATACCAAGAGTATTGAACTGTTGGTAGGCAGACCAACTTTGACTGAGTACATCAATGTGTCCCACTTGCTGTTTTAAAATACCATATATACTCATGTATAAGCCGAGTTTTTCAGCACAAAAAATGTGCTGAAAAACTGGGGTTTAGCTTATACATGGGTCAGTGGTACCCCAGTGAGGTGTAACATCTTGCTGCTCCCCCCCCCCCCCCAAGGTAATGGGACGTATCTTTCGGGTGATTGCCATTTCTCTGTTGTTCATTCAAAGCCCCGCTGACACTGCAGAACTTTGAATGTTTACTCACATCTAACCAATAAGAGCCGTCCTATCACATGTATCTCTGAATAAGCCTTTTAAGGACTGTGTGTGAAGGATGTGGCATGAATGGATGTCATCTGGTCAAGCCCGACTAACAAAAGGAGGAAATCTCATGAAGTCTGACATTGAGTTAATAGCAAAGTGGGTTCGAGATGCATGGGAAGACATTCCAGAAGACATGGTGCGACGTGCCTTCCAGAAATGTCATATTAGTAATGCTATGGATGGCAGTGAAGACTGCGCTTTGTATGAAAATGACCTAGTGATGGTGATGACAGGGATCTCAGTGAGGACAGCGTTTATGATGACCTCATGCTGAAGCTCTGCATTGGGATACGGATGATGATGAGGAATCCAGTTTTGAAGGATTTTAACTCTCGATTTTAGCTTGTTTGCTGATTGAGCTCAGGGAATAGTACTATTAAGGTGTCATTGTTGATACCTTATTGTTTTTGTTGAACCTATTTTCCACATACTGTGCTGGTTTACTAATGTTAAATGACTTGTCCTTTTATTTATGTTTTTTATTTAAAATAAATATTTAAATACATTACCCTACTGATGTCTCAATTTTCAGTAATTTTATTTTCATTTGTTTTGGTTATTGAAACTCCATAGCTTCTACATTTTCCACTCTAGGCTTTTACTTGAGCTAATCAGTTTTTCTGGTTTCCCAGGTAGTAATTAGGTACCTCAATTTATACTTGGGTAGGCTTATATTCGAGTGTCTACGGTAGGTATTATTCTGGCAGACCTGTGATTGACATTGTCAGTGAATATTATTGTAAAATTTATCTGAGAACCTCATTCATTGTTTATGTAATGAAACTTAAGGGTTTATTCTGTACAAGTGAATAGTTCACGTATTGAGATATGATTGGTTCAGTTTCTCTCAATTGTTTTAAAAATTAGAACTATGGGCTAACAGGAGATCTTTTTGCTCTAGGGAGATAATTCATAAGATTCTCTACCATCAATTAACAAGGAAGTCTCTACGGGGAGCCAGAGACAGATAAAAAACAGATCCAGGCATGAATCTTGGGCTCACATGCAGGAGGAAGGTGAAAGGAAACATGAATGACCTAGGAAGCAAAGTTATGGATGTGGGTATAAGTATAGGAGTGTACGTATGTTAATACATAGAGCCATTGGCCCACGTGCATATAGTTATAAGGCAATATATTGAGGTGTGGACAGACTTCGGGCCTGTGCTCATGCCCTCCTTCAATACATGAACACTTTTTTAACAACCTGGCTTTTTGTGATGCTCACCTTCCCCGCACAGTCGCTGAAGACAAAGCGAGGACATAAGCAAATGTGGTGAAGAGAGCTGATGGTGTCCAGCTATCAAAAGATAAAGCATCTGGGGTGTTAAAGGGTTAAAGGTAAACAAGCAGCCCTCTAGAAGAGAAGCAACAAGCCCCCATAGATTAAGCGTACCAGCCTGTGTGATCATGAGGTATTGCTGGGGCTGGGTAACAGGCATCAGAAGACCACAAACAAACAAACAAACAAAACCTCTTGAAAATGAGAGGGGTTGGAGCAGAGACCTGAAGCCCATTCATCTGTAGTCAATGGGACATCCCCTCACAGAGGGGTCACAGGGAATGGATGAGTCAATCAGGGTGTAGTAAAGCATCGAGGAAACACACAATACTTCTCTGGTTCCTTGAGGCTCCCTCACCCCCCACTATCAATAACCCTCGTACTGCCTTTCACTGCAGGCTAGACCGGAGCATGTGCACAGGTACAGATAAGACGTAAGAGCTTACGGCACACGGACTCCAAGACTAGGAATGCGAGTAGTGATATCAGGAAGGAAGGGAAAGGTGGGGAGAGGAGGGGAGGAAGGGAGAACCTATCACGATGATCAACACATGACTGCACCCTCCTCACCCCCACACACACTGGGGGAAGAACAGAAACTGTGGGGGATGGGAGACAGTGGTCAGCGTAAGATATGAAAATAATAATAATTCATAATTTATTAAGGGATCACAAGGATAGGGGGTGGGGGAAAGAGTAAGCTGACACTAAGGGCTCAATAGAAAATAAATGTGTAGGAAATAGTAACGGCAACATATGTACTTGATACAATTGATGTGTGGACTGTTGAAAGAGCCCTTATGTTTTTAAAATATTAGTAGCTCCAATTTAAGAACAATTAGTTCTTATGACATGGCCCTGCTTAATGTTCACCCTCATGAAGGAAGCAAAAAGAAATAAGGTCGTTCCTGCCTATCAGCTAAAATAGTATCTGGGTTCTGAAAGGCTTGTTTCCAAACAAGCAGTCAACTAAGTTAGATGTCAACTAAGTCCACAGGGAAGAAGCACACCAACATCTATGACCCAAGGATTGTAAATTATATAATCCAAATCTGAAGGAGGGAATAGTATCAGAGCTAAAATTGTGAGATTTTGGTTTATACAAGTGTATGGATCACAGTGGAAGCCCAAAATACATTTGTAAGATCTACACAGGAAATGAGCCTCAGGTGATTTCCCTCTAACGATAATAGCGGAATGGAAAGAAACTGGTTACCTAGCAGAGTATTGGAGAGATGACTGTAATGGATTAAAATGATGTATCTCTTGTGAATGATTACAATCTTGTCACTTGATCTCTCCTCTGATACACTTGGTCTTCATCTGGTTTTCCTTTTTTTTTTCTTCTTCCATATTGGGGTTTATCTCTGATGTATTTTGCCACTGTGGATAGCCTTGAATCTTTGTTAGGTGTTTTGCTGTTTTTTCATATATGAAACCCAGGATTGAGGAACCTATAGAGACATCAGTTAGAACCAGTGTTCCTTGAGGGTATGATGGAGGGAGTGGGGAAGTAAAGGGGGACTGATTGATAGCAAGAAGTTCAAGAACGAAAAAAATGTTTGAAAGTGATTGTGGTACTAATTGATGTGGTACTGCTTGATGTGACTGAACTGTGGAATGATATGATGTCTGGATTAACTCCTAATTAAATGGTTTTGGGGGGAAAATCCCAATTTAAGAGCTTAAATTGTGAGAATCCAATTTACAGAAGGCTATGGATGACAGTGGGACCCAAAGATTCATTTGTGGGAACTGCATCGAAAATAAGTCACTGGTGAACTCCCTCTATCCACAATGAAAGGATGGGAGGAAAGTGGCTTCTAAACAGTTGAATGGAGAGATGAGTACAGAAGATCAAAGGCATAAATCTGATTTGAACAGTTCATGCCAGTTGGTCCCCTCTCTAAGGCATGCTGGACCTGATCTGGTTTTCAATATTTTCTCGATGTTTGTTTTGTTATATTGTGTTTTTGTTTGTTCATATTAGGGCATATCTAAGAGGTGTTATGTCATTGGAGGTCACCCTCTTAAAGTTGTGTTATGTTTTTCTGTGTTTGGGTATATGAAACCCAGGATTGACGAACCTATGGGGACAGCAAATAGAATGGGGATTCCAGGGTAGGGAACCGTGGTGGTGGTGGTGGAGTCAAGAGGAGACGATGTCAAGGAGTCCAGGATGAAAAAAAAATGGAAACTGATTGTGGTAGTAATTGTACAATTCTGCTTGGTGTGATTGAATTATAGAATGATATATGCATTAACTCCCAATTAATAATAAATTTAAAAAGAATTGTGAGATAACTGAAGTGAATGTTTCAACTATACTACAATTTAATCACTGTTGTATAAAAAAACCCCCCAAAAAGTACAAAATCAAATCTATGTAGAATAAAGACTAAAAGGGAATAGTTAAAGGATTCAAAATCTTGACAGTGCTTAGCTTAAGTTGGTGAGAATATTCATGTTGTAAATTGTTTTTACCTCCAATTTCTGTCCTTCCCCAATATGTGTATGTATGCATGTAACCTGGGAAAAATACATGAGAAAAATTATTTATTCATAAAAATAGTTAGCAATCACAATCTCAAAAGGAAACAAATCACTATATTGTCAACTTATATTTGAAGGGTTACTGCTTAAGATAGAGCAGGGTTGTAAAGTCACCTGTACAGGTTGAAGATGGTAGTGGGAGCAGATAAGATCATACCATTATATACAAATCTACTTTCCTTTGAGCGCAACTCGACTGCCCACTCTGAACTGATTGCTCTGTTGTGCCTCCCTGTTTGTGTGGCCTCACATTGGGAGAGAGGTCAGGGCAAATCTCAGTGGGTAGAGTTTGAAACTCAGGCATATGACCTTTGCCTGGTGATTGGATTTTTATACAGTATACCATAAGGTAAATGTGGAAACATTCTGCCTAATTTTGTTTTTAAGTGAATTTTTCTGCCTAATTTTGTTCTTAAATGATCTTTTCTGCCCAATTTTGTTCTTTAATGATCTTTTCTCATTTACTGTTTAATTCTACATTATTTCTGGGGTATGCCATTGACCTTTATTGGTAGAGCATCTTTTTTAAGCTGAGAAAAAGTTTTTATTTTTTAAAATGTGAGTTCTTATAAATTTTTTTTTAAAGACCTGAAGATAAACAAGCAGCCATCTAGCTGAGAGACAACAAAACCCACATGGAAGAAGCACACCAGCCTGTCCCTACTAGATCGCTGAGGACAAAGTGGGTGCATAAGCAAAAGTTGCGAACAAAGCTGATGGTGCCTGACTGTCAAATGATATAACATCAGGCGTTTTAAAGGGTTGAAGACAATCAGGCGGCCATCTAGCTAAGAAACAACAAAGCCCACAAGATAGAAGCACACCAGCTTACCCTGATGTGAATGCTGAAGATAAAGCGGGTGCATGGGCAAGTGCCGTGAAGAAAGCTGATGGTGCCCAGTTGCTAAAAATATATAGAATCTGGGGTCCCATAGGCTGGAAGATAAACAAGGGGCCATCTAACTGAAAAACAACAAAGCCCACCTGGAAAATGCACACCAGCCTATGAAATGACAAGGCATCGAAGGGATCAGGTATCAGGCATTAAAGACAAAAAAACAAAAATCATAGCATTGTGAATGAGGGGGAGTGCAGAGTGGGGACCCAGGGTCCATCTGGGGGAAATTGGACATCCCCTTGCAGAAGGACTGTGGGGAGGTGACGGACCAGTCAGAGTATAGTGTAGCAATGATAAAACATATAATTTTCCTCTGGTTCTTGAATGATTCCTCCCCCCACTATCATCCAAATTCTACCTTACATAACTGGCTGGACCGGGAGATGTACACTGGCATGGATAGGAACTGGAAATATGGGGAATCCAGGACAGATGAGCCCTTTAGGAACAGTTGTGAGAGTGGCGATAATCGGAAGGTAGAGGAAGGGTGAGGGAGAAAGGGGAAACAGATGACAAGGTCTACATGTAACCTCCTCCCTGGAGGATGAACAGCGGAGAACTGGGTGAGGAAGACGTTGGATGGTGTAAGAGATGATAAAATAATAATTATTTATAAATTATCAAGGGTTCAGAGGGAGGGGGAAGTGAGGAGGGAGCGGAAAAATGAGCTGATACCAAGGGTTCAAGTGGAAAGCGGGTGTTTTGAGAATGATGATGGCAACATATGTACGAGTGTGCTGGATACAAATGATGTATGTACGATTGTAAAAAGATGTATGAGCCCTTAATAAAATGATTAAAAAAATAAAATAAAAAGTAAAATAATAGAAACACACGACGTTAAAAACAAAATGGGGCAATGTAAGGCATAATGGTGATAAGTGAATTACATCGTACAACCAAGCTTGTGCATCACATGTCACTATGCTAGAAGGAGCTAGCCTCAGACACAGCGCTTTGATCCACTGTTAAGTCCACGTTGGAATGCTAAGAGCCCACGGCAGTGTTTTCAGGAGAGTATCAAGCTTGCCTTTCCCCTCCCAGAGTGAAGTTTCTGATATTGCTGGTTTCCAGTATCCCTTTTGTAGAATCAACAGTGTGAAATTTATTCATTGTTTATATTTTTAAAAACTTCAATTAACAGTGTAACTCAAAACAAAAATATACATATGTCTCAGGCACAAGAATGTAGGCGGAGAGTAGAGCCCGTTTCTCCCTAGCATATAGTGAAAATTATGAACCATGATTGTGGACAGTCTCCTCCAGAGCTACGGTTTTGATTATGCTCTGTTATCGTGACCAGCTCGCTCGCTCGCTCTCACTGGCTCTCACTGCCGTGGAGCCGATTCTGACTCGGAGCGACCCTATGGGAGAGAGGGGGAGTGCCCCTTTGCGTTTCCAAGGCTGGGAGTCCTTACAGGAGCCCAAGCCGCCTCTGTCTCCTGAGGAGAGGCTGGTGGTTTCGGCCTGCTGTCAAACTGTGAGTCCACTGCACCACCAGGGCTTCTCGTGAAGGGCTTTTGTAGATATGAAATTATTAATTGGAAACCGATTTAAAGTAAGTTTATGACCATTGTTTTCTTGGAGCCTTTATAACCTAAAGGATTACTTTTCCCTGGTAGGTGGAGCTGTAAGGTTGTGCAATGAAAATAACGATGTCCATCAAGTATCTGGACAATAGGCTTTGCAACCACTGCCCGTAGTTCGTGTCTTCAGACCCCAGAGGATCACTTCACACCATCCGTTTTTTGCTAGATGCTCGGCTTCTTTCTTAGCATCTGCATCAGGCTTCCCTTTGCTGGCTGAGCACTGTTCTCTGCGGGTCTGTACATGCTACGGCCCAACTGCTCGTACATGTGGTTGCCTGACTTTTTATCGTTTGGAGACGGAAACTTGGCTGAAGAATCCTAAAAAGAGATCTAAAACAAATGTACTGTCTTCCCCTGAAATCTTTTATAATTGTTTCATTAGTTTAACTAAAATCCTTATTTTTAAGATAGCTCTTAAAGGAACTTGTGTAAATTAAGTCAGCAATTATACCTGAGACTTATTTATTTCTCGCTACACAGCTTTCTGCTTTACCCTATAATATAACCCGTCAGTTCTCTGTGACGTGGCTCTGCCATTTAGGAGGTTCTGCAAGTGATAAATAATCTCACTAGTCTCTGTAAGTGGGTCCAAGTTTATGACGTCTCAGCAAACAGGAACGGAGAGGGGAAAATCTGGAGTGTGGTTCTCTTGCCATCATCAGCACCCCCAGTACTGTATAGGTTTTTGCCATTACCATGTTATAGTTACACAAAGTTCTTAAACTAACTTGAATTTGCATTGTTTTTTAGAAATCAGTGCTTTAGTCTGAAGGGTTATAAAAATAGAAATCGAGGCAGAAAGGTAAAGCAAAGTGTCTTAATGTTGACTGACCATTAGCGGTTAGTAACTCAAGTAATTATAGAGTAAAATCAGTAATGACTTTGTTCAGGGTTTCTCAAACATGAATATGACACATAGCGCTTTGTTGAAGGGCCTATTCCTGAGTTCTCGTCCCTGCAGGCTTGGTCATGATCAGGTAGCAGGAGGGATGGTGGCCTAGCAGCTGTGGGATGTCTTCTTCCATTTGTCTGTGATGTCTTGGTCAGACCATGGAGGGTGTGGCAATGGTAGTATGATGAAAAGTGAGGATGGGCTAGGGCCTGAAGGTAGGGAAGTCAGTGGCGGGCCAATGAACAGAGAATGAGCTGTGATCCCATTCAGGGTTGGTCATGGTAGGCAATGGGATTGCGGGGAAAGGACCCACTATACCCCATATATCCCAAGATATGCTTAGGGTTCACAGGCAGTGAGCCACCTTGGGGGAGGGGTACCAGTGCCAAAAACACTGCATGGCCCTTGACTCACATAACATAAATTTTCCATAATGGCTTAGTCTTTGGAGCCTAACTATATCAATAAGTGAGGAGTGGGTGTACTGTAATGTCGTATAATTCTTTTCAAATATCCTCATTAAAACTACTAGTTTTCTAGCCATGGTTGAATTAAAGAATATAGGTCTTATAACTTTCTGTTCCTACACAAAGGAGTTAAGTATTATCTGTGACTCCAAATGCAAAATCTGAAAGAGTGCTTTGGTCTTTCCCTTGCCGTTCTTAGGAAAAGCATGTATCATAGTCAAGAAATTCATTCACTCATCTAGTCAATAAATGCTTGTTACTTAAAGTTCATTTTTTAAAAAAAGATTGCGGTGGAGACCATTCTAGCTTGTGCTCCCTTAGGTTTTCTTTATTCAGAAAAATAAATGCAAATATATTTTTTGTTGTTGAGAATATATGTAGCCTGACATTTTTCAATTCAACATTTTTTATATAGACAATTTGATGGGTTTTTAGATTTTTAGAGCTGAACAGCCATTCTCATCCTCTTTTTCCCGAGTTATCTCTTCTCCATTAGCATCACCCCACTGCCACCAGCTTTCTAGCTAGTGTTTTGAGTGCTTATATAGCGATTAAACAAGAACATAATGTTCAAGGCTGACACTCTTTGCTAGTTAGTGTTTACTAAGCTAACCCAGTGTTTGGCTTTAAGATGATTTCAGGCCATTTTTAATACAAGGTTTAAAGATTATTTCAGGGCAATAGTTTTAGGGTTTCATCCAGCCTTTATGGCTCCTGCCAATATGGATTTCATGAGAATTTGAATTTTTTCCCTGCATTTTCTCTCTTCTTAAATATTCTAATATGAAATCTTTGTTCACATGTTCAGGAATCGATTGTTCTATTTAATCAACAATGGTAGCTAGGCATTTTTCAGTTCCTCTAGTCTCATGGTGAAGGCAGGTTCTTCTTGGAGAAAACTGACCACACAATCCATTGACAACTGCTATTCTGACTCTGCTCCTGCCTCGGTCATGTCTTAGATGGCCACCTGCAAACTTTTCAGACCTCAGGCACTATGCAACGGCCTTGCAGGTGGGACAGAGGTGAGTAAGTGCTGTCGCATGAAATTTTCAAACAAGGTGCCTGAGTCCCGTGACTTGATTGATTGTACATGATTGTACATAAGCAGCTTTAGGAACTACCCCTTTTTTGTTATTGTTGTCATTGCTATAAGAAATATATATATATATCATACCACTTAGACTACATTAAATTTGATAGGTGTACAAATGATTGGAAACTAAGCAATGACACTCACTTCCCTCTGCGCCCCACCGCCCTGTCCCCCTCTCATTTCAGGGAACCAGTAATCAACTTTGTTCTTAATGCTTGTTTCTACTCTTGTCTTTTATATATGTGATACCCTATAATGTTTGTCTTTTAGTCACTGATGTATTTCAATCTCCCTAATGTCTGTCTTCGATCTTCCTCTATATAGTAGTATGTATGAAGACTTCAGGAGCCCTGATGGAAGGTATGCAATTGGATTGCAATATCCAGGACCCAAAGTTGGAAACCACTAGCTGCTCCATTCGAGAAAGAAGGCCTTCTACTCCCAGAAACAGTTGTCATCTCACAAACTCACCGCGGCAGTTCTACCCTGTCCTATAGAATTGCTATGCGTTAGCGTCCACTTGATGGCAGTGAGATTGTTTTTTCTGTTGAATCAAGACTTCATTACTTTTTCTGGTTAAATAGTATTTCACTGTGTAATGCAAACACACTTAATGCTATTGCGTCAATTTTGCATCACAGTGACCTTATAGGACCTGGTAGTTCTGCCCTGTTGGGTTTCTGAGGCTGTAAATACCTATGGGAACAGAAAGCCTCATCTTTCTCTTGCGGAGTGACTGGTGGATTTGAACTGCTGAACTTGTGTTTTAGCAGCCCAACGCTTAAAGCACTACGCTGCCAGGGCTTGTTCCATTATGGAAGAGGTTTCAAAAGGAACTAGAAGGATAATGGAAAATTTACATGAACTTTTGAAGCCTCCTCTTATACATGCTATCCCTAGTGTATGAGTAGAGTCTGTTTATGTGTCTTTTATAATTTGTAGGTAAGTTGGAACAGGTGCATCTGTGTTTTATTTAGCCTTACTTTAGGGAAAGAAAGAAGCCCTGGCCCAGTGACTCTATGAGTGTGGTGTTAGGCTGCTAATTGTATGATTTGCAGTTCACAACCTCCCACCACTCACTTTGCAGAGAAAGATGTATAAATTTACAGTATCAAAATCTCCATATAGGGTCCCTATGAGTTGGAATTGACTTGATGGCGGTGGGTTTGATTTGTGTTTAGTGAAAGAAAAGCCTTGAAGCCTTAACATATTTTAAAATGAAAACAATTTTGTTAACATGTAATTCACATACCATAGAATTCTGTGGTTTAAATATATAGAAGAGAGTGGTGCAGTCATCACCAGTCAACTTTAGAACGTTCCTCCATTTGTGTGCTCATTAATGTTGGAAGACTTTGAAACACTGTTGAGAAGAGACAAGTATATGTGTATAGGATGGCTTTGTAGACTAAAATACATGATTGCTGACTTGTACAGATCAGACTCCTTAATCATTACAAGTTTGCACATGCAGCAAGTGAAGACGATTGTGAGGAAGACTTTTTTTAAATCTTAATGAACAGTTTTATTCTGTTTTATGTCAGATATTTAATATTTTCATTAATATTTTCAAACTCTTTCTTATAACATAATCTTGTTTTGTGTGCCTCTTTTAATAAATTCCTTTTTCAGTATATCATTTCTTTTTTTTCTGTACTATTTTTTTCTTTTTTTACATTTTATTAGGGACTCATACAACTCTTATCACAATCCAAACATATACATACATCAATTGTGTAAAGCACATCCATACATTCCCTGCCCCAATCATTCTCAAAGCATTTGCTCTCCACTTAAGCCCTTTGTATCAGGTCCTCTTTTTTTTTCCCTCCCTCCCCGCTCCCCCCTTCCTCATGTGCCCTTGGTAATTTATACATCGTTATTTTGTCATATCTTGCCCTATCTGGAGTCTCCCTTCCCCCCCTTCTCTGCCGTCCCTCCCCCAGGGAGGAGGTCACATGTGAATCCTTGTAATCAGTTCCCCCTTTCCAACCCACTCACCATCGCTCCTCACACCCTTGGTCCTGAAGGTATCATCCACCCTGGATTCCCTGTGTTCCAGCCCTCATATGTACCAGTGTACAACCTCTGCCCTATCCAGCCCTGCAAGGTAGAATTCGGATCATGGTAGTTGGGGGAGGAAGCATCCAGGATCTGGGGGAAAACTGTGTTCTTCATCGGTACTACCTCGCACCCTCATTGACCCATCTCCTCTCCTAAACCTCTCTATGAGGGGATCTCCATTGGCCGACACTTGGGCCTTGGGTCTCCTCTCTGCACTTCCCCCTTCATTCAATATGGTGTGTGTATATATATATATATATATATATATATATATATACACACACACACACACACATATACTTATACATATATACACATACACACATATATATATACATATACACATATATATCTTTTTTTTTTTTTTTTTTGCATGATGCCTTATACCTGGTCCCTTTGGCACCTCGTGATCACACAGTCTGGTGTGCTTCTTCCATGTGGGCTTTTTTGCTTCTGAGCTAGATGGCTGCTTGTTCACCTTCAAGCCTTTAAGACCCCAGACACTATCTCTCTTGATAGCCAGGCACCATCAGCTTTCTTCACCACATTTGCTTATGTACCCATTTGTCTTCAGCGATCCTATCATGGAGGTGTGCAGCCAATGATATAATTTTTTGTTCTTTGATGCCTGATAACTGATCCCTTCGGGACCACTCGATCACACAGGCTGGTGTGTTCTTCCATGTGGACTTTGTTGCTTCTGAGCTAGATGGCCGCTTGTTTATCTGATGAAGGCTTTTTTACAGCTTGGTTCAGTCAATTCAATGTGAGGGCAAACTTGCATAAAAATGGGCAGGTAGGGTTGTCTACCACTGGGGACAGGTTGTACCACATTTTGTTTATTTATTCATCTTTTGATTCATCATTTAGCCTGTTGCCACATTCGGTTTATTGTGTACAGTACTGCAGTGGACATTGGTATGAATCGCTGCTTTCATGATGCATCTTTTGATTCATCATTTAGCCTGTTGCCACATTCGGTTTATTGTGCACAGTACTGCAGTGAACATTGGTATGAATCGCTGCTTTCAAGCCTTTTAGGTGTATACCTAAGTGTTTAATTATTCAGTCATATTTTAGTCCTATTTTCAGTGATTGGTGGAATTGCCATACTGTTTTCCACCACAATTGTACCACTTTTGACTTTCATCAGCAATGGACGTTGCTGTTGTTGTTAGGTGCCATGGAGTTCGTTTGGACGCATAGCAACCCCAAACAAAACAGAACAAAACACTGCCCTGCCTTGTACTGCTCTTGCAATTGTGCCTGTACATTGCCCCATTGTTACACCAATGGAAAAGGGTTTCAGTGTCCCCACATCCTTCCAACATTTGTTGTTTTTGCTTGCTTGCTTTAAAATGTTAGCTATCCTAATCAGAATAAAATGTTATTGTGATTTTGATTTGCATTTTTTGATGGCTCCTTGAATATCTTTTTTATGTGTTTCTTGGTCATTGGTTTGTTTTCTTTGGTGAAAAAGCCTTTATAAAAGCTTTTTGCCCATTTTATGATTGAATTGTTTGTCTTTTTGTTGTTGAAATCTTATGTATAATATGGTTATTAAATTATTATTGGATATATGGTTTCTGGAGATATTTTTCTAGTTAGCTTGTTTTTTCACTTTTTGGTGGGGTCTGTTGATGACATCAAGTTTTAAATTCTTATGAGGTACCATTCATTTATTTTAGCTTTTCCAGTTTATGCTTTTGTTATTAGGTAATCCATTATTAAAAGCTGGACTAGATGGTGCCCAGCTACCACTACCAACTGGAGGAAAGGGATCACATTAGAAGGTCTTGGATAATGTGGGAGGAAAATGTGGAACAAAACACAAAATCATAAATGAGATTTAGCTTACTAGTTGTGTAGAGGCTGCTAGGATATCCAACATGATGACCCTTAGTCATGCTTCAGATCTGGAACTGAACTCACCCCATAGTTCAATTTTTAGCTCAACAAGAAGTGAATCTATAATGGGAACAAAACACTAATGCAGGAATACCCTCAGAAACTTGGGACAGATATTGTTCTAGTTTGTATTAGAGTATGTCTCAGAGATGTTATGTCATTGAGGGTCACTCTCTTGAAATTGTGTTATATGTTTTCCTACTTTTCTGTATATGAAACCCACAATTGATGAACCTATAGGGACAGCAAGTAGAATAAAGATTTAGGTGGAGCAGATAGAGGGGTGGTAGTGGGGATAAAAGGGAGATGATGTGAAAGAGTCCAGGAAGAATAAATATGTTTGGAAATGGATTGTGGTAACAATTGTACAATTCTGCTTGATGTGACTGAACTATGGAATGATATGACATTTGTATTAACTTCCAAGTAATAATAAATTAAAAAAAAAACACCCAAAAAACATAGATCCAGGAATGGGTTTTAGGTTCACACTAAATCCTAGCTTCAGTTTAAGAACAGGTAGTTCTTACATTATGGCCCTGGTCGATACTCACCTTCAGAAAGGGAACACAGAATATATGGGTGCTATAGCAAAATGTGGTGAAGAAAGTAGATGGGCCCTGGCTAGCAGATAAAAGAGTGTTTGAGGTCTTAAAGACTTGTCTCCAAACAAGTAGCCATCTAAGTGAGATGTCAACTAAGTCCACATGGAAAAAGTACACCATCATCAGTCACAGAAGAATTGTAAATCATATTTAATAAATTCGAAGGAGGGATTAGTATCAGAAGCTAACTTGTGAGAATCTGGTTTGTAGAAGTCTTTGGGTGATAGTGGGACTCAAGATTCTTTTGTGGTGACTACTTAGGAAACAAACCTCTGGTGAGTCCCCTCTATCCACAATTGAGGGATGGGAGGAAAGGGGTTACTGAACAGAGTGCATTGGAGAAATGAGTACAGATCAAAGGCATAAATCTGAGTAGAACACGTAAAACTTTGTCAGTTGATGCCCCCTCAGAAGCATGCTGGGCTGGAACTGGTTTTCAACATTTTATGTATTTTTGTGTTGTTTTAGTTTTTTTCATATTAGGGTGTATCTCAGAGGTGTTATGTCATTGGAGATCACCCTCTTGAAGTTGTGTTATATATTTCTCTGTCTTTTTGGTATATGAAACCCAGGAATGATGAATCTATAGGGACAGCAAGTAGAATACGGGTTTCAGGGTGCAGGGAGTATAGTTGTGGTGGGGATAAAAGGGAGAAAATGTCAAGGAGTCCAGGCAGAAAAAGAACGTGTGGAAACTAATTGTGGTAACAATTGTACAATTGTGCTTGACATCATTGCACTATGGAATATGATTTATCTATGTATTAACTCCTAATTATTAATAAATTTAGTAAAAAGAAAAGAAAAGTCTACTGCGTGAACTCAGAAGGACAGCATTTACCCAAGAATGAAGTTCAGAAGGGTTAGGAATGGTGAAATAGAAGCAGGAAGCACAAAGAGAGGTGGCATAAGAGATGCTGTTGTGGGGCTAGCAGTCAATCAGGTGAACTAAAATGTGTATGAATTGTTGAATAGAGAAATAACTGATGGTCTTCTCCATAAACGTTTACCCACCTCACAACAGAACATTAAAAAATTTGTGGAAAAATTCTGATTTTTAAAATGAATATTTCTGCAGCCTTTTATAGATCATCAGGTCTCTCTCCAAGGTGCCCTCCAAGTAATTTCAAAGCTCCAACCTTTTGTTTAACAGGAAAGTGTGTTTCCCGTTTGTATCCTCCAGAGACTTCAGAATATTAATAGTAGTAATAATGAAAGAAACTGCTCTAGTCCATTGGATTCCAACGGGAGGTACTCGTGTGCATTAACAGAGTAGACCTGCTCCTTCGGGCACTTTTGGCTGTCCTGTTCACTACAGCCATTCCTTTTGTGGTGCTGCTTTTGTGGGCTTTTCTTTTGTGGAGCTGCTGCGTGGTTTCTAACTGCCAACCTCAGGGCAGTTAGCTGAGTGTACTGCCTAACCCCCTAGGTATATTAATAGAACTCTTTCCTGCCTCTCACTATGTTATGTGCTGGGCACACAAAGAAATGAACAGATATGCATGCCCTGAATTGTGCTTTTAAATGTGTAGGTAAGTGGTATAGAAGAACTAGGCTCACCCTCCCGACACAACTGCTGAATCCAAAGCGGGTGAACAAGTAAATGTGGTGAAGAAAGCTGATGGTGCTTGGCTATCAAAAGAGATAGTGTCTGGGGTCTTAAAGGCTTGAAGTTAAACAAGCGGCCATCTAGCTCCAAATAATGTTGCTATTATGATATGATTATCAATGTATATGTTAAAATGGAAAAAAAATCACTACTAAATAGCTCTCTTTTTCAATATTGTTACATAGAAAGGAGGTATACTGGAGCTCAGGTTTTTTCTTTTAACCTCTATGTTTATGTGAAGTAGAATCAGTAATATTATTTGTATAATTTGAACATTTCTTTTGATATCAATATACTTCATAATATTATTTGTATTTATAACATTAAACCCTAACACAATTATTTTAATATATGTAACTGTATTGCTGCTGTTTTAGGTGCTCTTGATTTTTTATTTAGAGTTAGCCTATATGACAGGGTAGAACTATCCCACAATATTTCCAGGCTGTTCCCATTATTGGAGCAGATGGCAAGGCCTTTCCTGATGGCATCACCGATTGAGTTAGTTACAATCACCAGCCATAAGCAGCCAAGTGCTGTTCTGCTTATGAAACCATACTGGGTAGTTCTCTTCTGTCCTATAGGGTCACTGTGAGTCAGAATCAACTTGACAACCTACAAAGCACACAATACACGATACATGATGTATACCTAAAGACTACCTAAAGTTATGTGTTTGCATGCATAAATAGTGCAAATGTACTGTTGCCCTACTCTATACCATTATAAGGTGAATTGCCACAAAATTCAGGGCAACTTCTTTCCAGTCTGCAACCAAGGTTAGAGTCCATTGCCTCCTTGAAGCAGTTGAGCAGGGTGTATATGAAGTACCTAGAAGGCACTGGCCTCTAGGCTTACTCTCCGCGCATTATCCAGTTGATTTCCACTCTTCGAGATCCAGTAAGACAGGGTAGAACTGCTCTGTCGGCTTTCAGAGACTGCACATCTTTATGGAAGCGGACTGCCACATCGTTCTCCTGCAGAGCAGCTGGTGGCTTTAAACTGTCAATCTAGCTCACAGCCGAGTGCGTAACCTATGTGACACCAGTGCTGCTTCTCTAGGCTTAAAAACAAGAGAAACCTATCGTCATCTGTGCAATGGTGACACACCGTGACCCCATCTATACAAGGTTTCTGAGACTTACGGGACCACACAGCCTCCTCTCTTTCCCCTGGAGAGGCTGCTGGGCTTAAACTGCTGACCTTACGGTTGGCAACCCAGCATGTGACCCAGAATCTCTGGGGAGTGGCTCTGACTGGCTATTCGCTGTAACTCCTATTGCTGGATTTTTAACAATAGAAATTGTGCCTCCCTCCCACTCCACAATTGGAGGGGGTGGGAGCACACAGGGCTTTTTCTGAGAAGTGGTGACTGGTTAGGGTTAATGGCCCATGGCTTTGCCTCAGGCCATCAACTCCTCCCGGCACTCATTAATTCCCTAGAAAATGCCCCGCACCTGAGTCATTACTACTTAATGCAGCTGTGCTATTTTCCCGAACATTTTAGGAACTCTCATAGGTGCCTGATCTTGCTTTGTGGCATGACCTGCTCTATTTTTGGTTCCCGTGGTTCTGTGCTGGGTTTTCTGTCTGAGTACCTATAGCATTAGGCACAGGGCAGAGGATTTCTGGAGTTCTTCCTTTTCATCTGAGCTGCTGCTTTCATTAGGAAGGTATCGCTGTTTTTCTTAAAGGGGATGTGCTCATTTGTTATGCTTAGGCAGACTCTAGGAGCAAGGGGTTTCTGATTGGAGGTGTTTTTTAATTTGCTTTTGCAATATGCTTTCACAGATTTCCTCAGCATTTTCATTGCATTTGTAATTTCCTGTTTCTTATATAGATATGGGATGAAGCATATTTTTCTTTCTGGAAATAGCTGGGGAGGCATGGAGTGACAAAGAGAAGGACTGTAATTTGTCTTCTTTGGGCACGACCCTGATGATTATTATCCTGATCAATGAAATTGAATGCCCTCAAGTCTATTGAATCTATTAGAACTTAGAGCCACACTGCAGGACAGGAGAGAACTGTCCCTTTGGGTTTCTGAGACTGTAAATCTTGACTAGAGCAGAAAGCTCATCTTTCTCCTACAGAGGAGCTGGTGGATTCAAACTGCTGACCTTCTGGTTGACAGCTCAAGGATTAACCCACTGTGCCACCAGGGCTTTTTATGTCATTGCAGAGGAAGGATAAAAGTTTGGGTTGGGCTCTTGCTTAACTCCCCCTCACCTTTTATAAAGTCACAAGTTTGTTTTTTGCATTTGTATTTTGATTAACAACCATTTTGTTCATGCTGTTCTCTTTGCTTGGTAGTCCTGTCCTACAATGCTCTCAGAATCCCATGGACACTTGCTTAATAATTTATATTCTGGATCCCACTCCAGAATTGATTCATTTTCCCTTTCTATCCTTTCCCCTTTATTCTCTCCTCCTTCTCTTCCTCTCCATGTTGCTGTCCAAGCATGACGAACCCCATGTGTGTTCGAGTAGACTGTGACGTGCCTCTGGGTGAACTCAAGCTCACCACCTTTAATGATAACTTGAGAATGACCCCACCTTTAATGATGAAAATGTGTTTATTACTGTATTAGTCTGGGTACTTTAGAGAAACAAACCCACAAAAACTCACATGTATAAGAGAGAGTTTTATATAAAGGGTAAGTGTACATTAGGAAAGCATCCCAACCCAGTGCTGCCCAAGCCCATAAGTCCAACATTAATCCATAAGTCTGACACCAATCCACAAAGTCCTCCTCCATCTCACAGAACACACACTATGACGCCAACTGCAGGAGGAAAGCCTAATCAGTGAATGTGTAAACATCTCAGCACTGGCAGGGGTCTCCACACAGCTGCATCAGGGTAGGTCCATGTGGCTTCTCTTCAGGAAGTGAGCAGGAAGTGAGCCTTGCCAGCTGAAGCAGGGAACTGGCTAAGGCAACTGCACCCTGGTCCGACCATCACAAAGCAAGAGACCTGAGAACTAGAAAGGCAAGTCTCACCAAGCCATTTATCCCTCTGCCCTTCAATTAACCCTGTGTGTGTTTATTGGCCAGGTTGGCACAATAAACTACCTCAATTACTTTGCATAATCAAAGAGTGACAAGGTAGTTTGGCTCTAGGTGAAGCTTGCTCTATGGACTTCAACATTGTTTCTCCTTTATTAAATTGTGAGTTTTGTCCTCAGATGGCCTTTGTTTTTAGCATGCATTTCCAAATTGTCTGCCAATTTTTGCGATTCTTTAATAGTTTATTTCCAGCTCTCAAATTCAATGAGTCTAAGAAATAATGTCTAATATTTTTTCTAGCGTAACCCCTTTCCCCCCAATTACTCTTTTTGAATTGGACTTCCTAAAATACCATCCATACAGAGGAGTCAGGAGTTTAATTAGGATGATTCTTTAGTGTCAGTGTATAAATTTGTCTTATTTTTTTTCACATCCTCATCTTTTCTATGTGTATAACTCAAATGTCTTCTATGTGAAGTCTGGTTCTTTTTACCCCTCCTGTAGTTCCCTACAATAAAATTATTTGCTTTTATCTTTTTGTGAGTGTATGATACACATGTGGATAGTGCTTTAACATAGTGTTCTAGTTACTTTTTATAAAGCAGTTTTGTTGGCATGTAATTCTCATATCGTACCATCCAACAGTTCAATCACCTCAAGACAAGGTGTACAGTCGTTACCAAAATCAGTTTTACCACATCACCTTCATTCTTGTACTCATTATTAGTGTCCCATTTTCCTCCAACCTCCCCTGCTACACTCTGAAGACACCATCAATCTAGTTACTGTCTCTATAGATTTACTTGTTCTGGATTTCATATACAGGAAGCTATTTACCAAAAAATTAATAACATTAACAATAAAATAGCATAAACTAATAACATTAATAAGTAAAACAGATAAAAAACTTAATAAAAAAGAAAGCAGAAAATATTAAAGACGAACAAATTTAAAATGAATCAAAAGGAAGATCAAATGATAAAGTGTTACATTTTAACCTAAGTGCATCTGTAATCAGTTCCCAGTGCATTTTTCATGATAGCATGGCTGTTCACATCCTAGGTCAGGGAATTCACTGGAAGCTTAATCCACATGTATTTCCCCTTCACTTTAAAAAAAAAAACTGAAACAAATTTAAAATGTATCAAAAGAGAGATCAAATATTACATTTTACTCTAATTCTGTCTGCCATAATCAATTTAACAATGCTCTCTGTCTGATGACAAGGCTATTGACGTCCCTTAATTATGATCAGAGGGGATTTACCAGAGGACTTCATCCATGTGTGCATCCTGCAAACGGACTTTGGACTGCACTGACATTCATAGTCTTCTGCAAAGTAGGAGCTCGCATTTTAAGCTCTGATACCATTCCCTTCTTTGGACTTGAATTTAATTATTACAATTCTTGGATCACATAGGCTGGTGTACTTGATAACTGGCCACCATCTAGTTTCTTCACCATACTTTCCAGTAGCTCCCATATCTTCAGTGAACTCTTCATGAGGTGAGCATCAAGCAGGGCCATATCATAAGAGCTAATTATTCAAAGATTGGGGCTAGAATTAAGTGAAAGCCCCAAATTCTTATGTCTATGCTTTATATATGTCTCTGGTTCATATTTACTTACCTTCAAGTTGACTTTTCGCTTTATATCTGTATCATGTTTTGTAAGTTTTTGGAGAACCAGTGATCATGGTTGCCTGTATTTTCCCATCCTCGTCATATATTGCTAGCTCTCTGAGAACTTAGGGCCCTTCCTGTTTGTAACCTTTGAGCACATCTTTGTAATAATTAGGCACACTTAGAAAATTCTCTTGTTTTTATGAGAAAAATATTATTTCCACTTTTGTTATAGAATCAGGCTTCTGACAAATAGCCCAGTTCCCCCTCTTTTTTTTACATTAGTTATGCGATCTAAATGCCCCGTGCTCTAAAACCCATTTCTGTGTTTGTGCTGCAGTGTATTCATTCCATCAGTCACCCGTCTGGACATAGGACAGTTGCATTAGAACCCACTGGGCCTGTGAGGAGTTACATGCCTAGATTTAAGGGTCCTTAAGAAACTCCTACTGATACTCTTGTGACCATTTGGCCAGCTCCTGAGTGTCAGTCCTTAAGCACGTCTGGTTTTTCAGTTCTCGGCAGATCTCTCAAGGAAGGGCTGTTTGGGCTTTGGTGGGCCTGTGTAGTAGTCATGTTAGAAGTAGTGGGCATTTAATCTCTGCTTCTGATTAAAAAAAAAATAAGCAAGAGAAGTTCAAGTAGATTTTGAATATTAGGAATTTTTTCTTCATATCTGTTTCATTATTAAAGTTTTCCAAAGCACTTATAACTTTTGCAGTTATTGCTTATCATTGGAATTCTGTACCTTAGTTCACATGTGTGCATTCCTATTAATATACATCGTGCTATCCCTTCTACCTTTATTTACCCCTGCTTGTTTTTATAAGTTATGTTATTTTTATTATCTGATAATTTTGATTTCATTACTGTTATGGATATTTATTATATTTTTGATGCCGAGCTCTACTTCATGACTTTCTAATTTTTAGATTTCAATATAAAAGTGTGATACCAAAAAGATAGCAGGTGTTATTTCATTGACCTAATTAGTCTCCAAATCTTCCCCATCCCTTAAACAAGTGTTGTAAAGGGGGCTCTATTTTGTTGACTGTTGTTCTAAAGAAAAATCCTCACTGAAAAAGGTGGTAGTAGAATACAAGTTCCTTCCTCCTGCATTGAGCTGCCCAGCATATTATTAGTTTCTTGAGCAAAGGCTGTGCAAACATGATGTGAAACCCACATTTGACCTCCTCTGCCTTCACAAGAGGAGAACCAAACTCAACTTCACCCCCAGGCTGGTTTCTTTCTTTTTTTTTTTAAATCGTTTTTATTAGGGGCTCATACAACTCTGATCACAATCCATACATACATCAATTGTGTAAAGTACATCTGTGCGTTCATTGCCCTCATTATTCTCAAAACATTTGCTCTCCACTTAAGCCCCTGGCATCAGTCCTCATTTTCCCCACTCCCTCCCCACTCCCCCTCCCTCATGAGTCTTTGATAATTTATAAATTATTATTTTGTCATATCTTTCCCTGTCCGATGTCGCCCTTCACCCACTTTTCTGTTGTCCTGCCCTCAGGGAGGAGGTCACATGTAGATCCAAGTATTGCCACTCACACCACTGGTCCTGAAGGGATTATCTGCCCTGGATTCCCTGTGTTTCCAGTTCTGTCTGGACCAGTGTACATCCTCTGGTCTAGCCAGACTTGCATGGGAGAATTTGGATCATAATAGTGTGTGGGGGGCGGGGATGAAACATTTAGGAACTAGAGGAAAGTTGTATTTTTCTTCCTTGGTACATCCCAACTTGACTGGCTCGTTTCCTCCCCTAGACCCCTCTGCAAGGGGATCTCCAGTGGCCGACAAATGGGCTTTGGGTCTCCACTCTGCATTTCCTCCCTTATTCACCATGGTAAGATTTTTTGGTTCTGATGATCCCTTTGGCACCTCATGATCACACAGGCTGGTGTGCTTCCATGTGGGCTTTGTTGCTTGTGAGCTAATGGCCGCTTGTTTACCTTCAAGCCTTTAAGAACCCAGATGCTATACCTTTTGATAGCTGGGCACCATCAGCTTTTAGCCACATTTGCTGATGCACCCATTTGTCTTCAGCGATCGTATCATGGAGGTATGCACCCAATGATATGGTTTTTTGTTCTTTGATGCCTGATAACTGATCTCTTTGGAACCTTGTGATCACACAGGCTGATGTGTTCTTCCATATGGGATTTGTTGCTTCTGGGCTAGGTGACCGCTTGTTTACCCTCAAGTTTTTAAGACCCCAGGTGCTATATCTTTTGGTTGCCTGGCACCATCAGCTTTCTTCACCACATTTGCTTATTCACTCGCTTTGTCTTCAGCGGTTGTGTCGGGATGGTGAGCATCATAGAATGCTAATTTAATAGAAGAAAGTATTCTTGCATTGAGGGAGTACTTGAGTGGAGGCCCAATATCCTTCTGTTACCTTAATAGTAAAATTATAAATATAGGCACATAGATCTATTTCCCCATCCACATATATAAATATATTTGCATATGTACATGTCTTTATCTAGGCTTCTATAAATGCTCTTTGCCTCCCAACTCTTTCCTCTATTTCCCTTGACTTTCATCCTGCCCCACTATCATGCTTAGTCCCCAACTGGGTTTCAGCAAGTCCTTTTGGTTACATTACCCTTGGTCATGCCCTACCAGGCCTCCCAACCCACCTCACCACTGATTTGGATCACTTGTTGTTCCTTATCCCTGGGTTTGTTAACAGTACTTCCTTTCCCCCCACCCCCCATCCCTATCCCATGTCCCCCTGGAACTGTCTGTCCCGTTGTTTTCTTCTATAGATTGTTCATTCAGCCTATCTTATTTAGACAGACCTGTGGAGATAATAACATGCACAAAAACAAGACAGAGCAAAACCAAGCAACAAAAGAACCAAAACAACACCAACAACAAACCACTGACAAAGAACAAAACAAAACACAACGGGAAAGAAAAGCTTGTAGTTAGGTCAAGGATCGTTTCTTGTCCTTTAGGAGTGTTTTCCAGTCTAGAGTGTTGGGGCACCATGCCCTGGTCCCAAAGTCCACCTTCAGCATTTCCTGGGGACCTTGCCGCTCCCTTCCCTTGCTGTTCCACGGCACTCCCCCAGTGCTTTGCCTCAGTGTGCAAGGTCAGATCGGACACAATTCCCACACTGTGTCTCCGGTGCTGTCCCCTGCAGGGCCATGGGTCAGTGAGGGGCGTCATCACTCATAGTGGGGATGGCCATGTGGTCCTCTCTGTGGACTTGTTACTCTAATTGGGGTCATCATCCTCAAAGCCTGGTGGACCAGGATGTGCTCCACTCTCTCCTACTCCCCCTTCATCTGCTTCTGTGTGCTTCGATCAGATATGTCCCTCTCCCGAAGCTGCAGATTCAATGCTGTCTTTTGAAATAAATTCTTCTGGGGGGAGGGGCAGGCTTCCACTTAGTATTTGGGACTGGGGCCAGACCCCCAGACCTTTGCACTGGTTCCCTACTCCACGCCGGAATGTTGCATTCACACCTTGCGGCACTGGGCTGAAGTCTGGTTCCTCTTTCCCTGTGGAGATATAAACAATACCTCTCCTTGGGTCGGTTAGTGCCCCCTGATCCTGCTACCCTTTTCTTCCTTATTTTCATCTTTTTTTTTTCCTTTCCCCACCTCCTCCCCAGTTGTCTACCATGTGCATCCCTGCATTTGATCTGGTCCCTGCCATATTATACGGTCCTCACGACCTCACCCCAAGAATGTTTGTATACAGTAGCTTTTTCCCTATGCCCCTTTTGCATTTTTTTTTAATGCTTACCTCCGTGGACTCATGTAGTACTTGTCTTTTTGTGCTTGGCTTACTTCGCTTTAGCATGATTTCCTCCAGTTCTTCCCATGCCGCTATGTGCCTCATATGTTCATCACTGCTTTTTAGTGATGCGTAGTACTCCATTGTATGTATGTACCACAGTTTTTTAATCCAATCGTCAGTTGGTGAAAATTTGGGTTGCTTCCAGCTCCTTGCGATTGTGAACTGTGCCGCAATGAACATTGGAGCACAGATGTCTGGCCGTGGTTTGTTTCTTGTCTCTTCTGGGTATATGCCCAGTAGGGGGATTGCTGGGTCATTTGGTAGCTCAATTTCCATCTGTTTTAGGTATCGCCAGATCGATTTCCATAGTGGTCGTATATACCTACAGGTCCGCCAGCAGTGGATGAGAGTTCCTGTCTCCCCACAGCCCCTCCAACACTTGTTGCTTTCTGATTTTTTTTAATTGGGCTACCTTTCAGTGTGTTAGGTGGTACCCCTTTGTTGTTTCAATCTGCATTTCTCTTATGGCTAAAGATCGGGAACATTTTCTCATATCTTTGTTGGCTATTCGGATTTGTGCCCCTGTGAAACTTCTTTTCAGGTCCTTTCCCCACCTCCTCAGTGGGCAATTAGTTTTTTTATTTTTGGAAGCTATCAGAGTATTGTAGATTTTACTAATAAGACCTTTGTCTAATGTGCCATTACTAAAGATGTTTTCCCAGTCCGTGGACTCTCTTATTACTCTCTTGGTGAATTCTTTCGAGGTGCACAAGTGTTTTATCTTCAGTATATCCCATTTGTCAATTTGTGCCTCCTCTGTGTTTGTGTCCTTCCCTATTTCTGATAACCTGTGTATTCCCCGCGCCAAAGTTCTCAAGTTGGTCCCAATTCCCTCATTGATGGTCCTAATAGTTTGGGGTTTAACTTCAAGGTCTGTGATCCACCTTCAGTTTATTTTTGTGCATGGGGTGAGATAAGGCTCTTGCTTCATTTTTCTGCAGGTAAATATCCATTTTTTCCAGGACCACATGTTAAAGAGGGTATCTGCTTCCCATTTGGTATTTTTGGGCCCCTTATCAAATATCAGTTGTCTGTATGATTTTATTTCTGGGTTTTCAGTTCTTTTCCATTGGTCTGAGTATCTGTCATTATTATACCAATACCATGTGGTTTTGACAACTGTAGCTGAATAGAATGTGCTAAAGTCAGGTAAAGCAAGTCCTCCCACTGTGTCCTCCTTGAGGAGTTCCCTGCTAATTCTGGGCTTCTTCCCCTTCCATATGAAGCTGGTAATCAGTTTTGCCATTTCTTTGAAGAAAGGTCAGGGAACTTGTATCGGTATTACATTAAACTTCTATAATGCCCAGGCTGGTTTCTATGAGAGAGATCAGATATGCCTCTACCCTCCAAACTTATTTACCAATTTTAACACAAACCATCCTTCCCAGAATACTATACTTCTCTACTGGGTTCTATAATCTGTGTACTAGAAATCAGACAATACTCGCGATCATGGGTTTATTAGGGAAATTAACACTTCATAATACCAGATCGGAGATACTTCAGATATAGTTCTGGTCAGGTCCACCCCTTCTCAGACATGCCTTCAGGCACTCACTGGCCTCTCGGCTTCTGACTGTTCAGGCAGTACTACAAAGATCTTTTAGTGCTGCTGATGTATGTGTGCCCAACGGCAACTCTATTGCACTGCAAGACTATCTGAGCTGCTCAACTCTAAGCTCAATGGGTCAATCACCCTACCTTCCCTAATTAAGTGCCAGGAGGCACTTCTGCCATTCTGCCAGAGAGCCTCCTGCCCAAGGGCATTCAGCGTTACTCACTGAAGCCCAGAAAGTCATTGTGTAGTCTCATACTCTGGCTTCTCCCCTGTTCCTCCTATGCTGGAGTCGCTTTCTGTCCCCTACATCAGAGGAGTTCAATGTACAGGAATTGCCGCATTCAAGGCATACACCCTCCTTTAGGCTTTTCTATTTTAATTTTTAATAGACCTGTTATTTGGATGAAAATTGAACCATGGAGTGCATTCATTTCTAGACCCGAACTGTGACTAAATACTATAGTCTAGGGAGTTCCAGTAGTTGCTGTCTCACCGTGCAGTGCGATCTTTTTTAAGATTTCGAGTTTTGTTCCACACATTTTCTTCCTTTGTGTGGTCCCTTTCAGCAGTTAGAAATGATAGCCAGGCAACAACATCTAGGTCTCTGGTCTCAGAGCTGTGGATACTGGTGTTCACACATCCCATTAGTCCTTTGGACTAATCGTTGCCATGTGTCTTGGACTTTCATCTTCCTTCTTTTCACTGGATAGGTGATGATAGTGAGATTCCTCATTCCTGCTTCTGAGATGGCTATTTTATTCCCAGTGAGATAGCAAAATTGACCAATTCTCATGTTAGAGTTCCAAATTTTTTAATCACAATGAAGTCTCTTGACATTTACTCACAACCGAAACTTATAATCCTACTAGCATCTTTCCCCACCTTCTCTTATCCAGACCCATTAGTACAATAGGAAATACATCCAATTGGTATGCAACCATGTAGTCATTTCATGTGTAAGTGCCACTTATCTGTCAATGGGGCTTGTCTGTTGCTATGAGGCTAAGTAGGTTTCAGTGGATCTGTTAGATCTCTCGGGGGAAAGATATAGCTCGATCCTTGGTTCAGTGCGGAAAGAATTCACACCAAAGCCTGGTTTGTGATCCCAGTGAGTTGTATGAGGGTTAGAAGAAGTTTCAGGTTTACACAAGGTGCCTGCAGGGCCCCTCACCTCATGCAGCCTCCCTAGAATGTGCTAGGAAAGTCACATGCGGTTGGCTCCAAGCTCCTGGATGACTCTGGTCAACCCTATTGGCTGAATTTAATTTACCTGGCCGAGGTGGGCCAATCCAGGTGCAGCGCCCACCCAAGTGTACCTCCCCTTCCTGGGCGGAAACCTGAACCTCTGAGCCTGTAGCTCATCCTCTGAGCATGGCTAATGGACGCCAAATTTAAAAAGAATTGGAAGAAAGATTTGTCTAGTGACCAGATGTCCCACCAAAAGCAGGACAGTCTTGATTTTAACAAAATTTCCCGCATCCTGTGGCGTTTTAGAAGAAGTCCTGATTTCTCTAATAAAATGTTAAAACAAAAAAAACAAAAGAAAACAAAAATAAAAGAAAGCAAAAAAAGAAAGAAAACGATGATGGCAACATATGTACAAATGCGGTCGAGACAATGGATGTGTGTATGGCTTGTGGTAGGAGTTGTATGAGGCCCCAATAAAATTTTTTTAATTGCTAAAAAAAAAAAAGTCCTGATTTTTGGAAAGAATGCACGACAAGCTAGGGTATATGGTTTTCGGCTGCCATGTGGCTATTTTGCGAGGACATGGTGTCCCGCTTTACCAATGTTAAAATCTGGTCACCTATTAATCATGGTTGGTTAGAGTAGAGAAACAAATGATCCTGGGGATGTAGAAGGAGTGGGAAACATTTCTTTCCGTGAGGTAACTGTGATTGAGGGCTAACAACCTTAATGAAGGAACTGTGGTAGCAAGCAGCTTCCTTGTTGGGCTGTTAACTACAAGGTCTAATTTGGAACCACCAGCTGCGCCTCAGGAGAAAGATGAGACTTTCTAATCTTCTTAGGAATTACCTTCTCTGAAACCCACAAAGGAAGTTCAGCTTTGTCCTACAGGGTCACTCTGAGCCTGAATGGACTCACTGGCAGTGACTGAATGGACTTTAACTGGGACTAAAGAAAAATAGCTATACTCCCCTGAGGAATTAGCCACAGGAAACATTTTCAGTAGTAGGGAAGCACGCACTGTCCGATCCTGAAAAATTCATGAACAGCACAACTTTATCAGCTGTAAGTGCCAGAAGCTGAGCCCCACGTTGGAAGGCACTTAGACTATGCCTGAGGAGCCTTCTGAAAGTTCAGTGGATTATAATGATGTGGAGAGGGTAATCCTCTGGAGCCTCCCGGACTCCAAATGAGAAGAAACAGCTGCAGACCTATTAGTAATTGGAACTTGGACTGTGTGAAGTACGAATATTTCAAAATTGGAAGTATTCAAAAATGAAACGTACCTCAAAGAGATCAATATCCTGGTCATTTTTGATCTGACATGGATTGGCGTTGGCCATTATGAAGCAGACAGTCATATGGATTGCGATGTTGGAAATTACAAATCCAAGAGGAATGCCATTCATTGCATTCATCCGCAAAAGGACATTTCAAGATCTATCCTGAAGCATAATGCTCTCTCTGACAGATAATGATTATTATTCAAATTTATGGACCAAACACTAGAACTAGTAATGAAGAATTCTACCAGTGTCTTCAGTCAAAAATTGATCAGACATGCAATCAAGGTGAATTGATAAGTTTTGCTAATGGGAATGCAAAAGTTGGAAACAAAGAGGTAGGAATAGTAGTTGGAAAATATTACCTTGATGATAGAAGTGAAAGTGGAGATCACATAATAGAATCTTGCAAGACCACCAAGTGCTTCATCACAAATACCTTTTTTTCAACTACACAAATTGTGGCTCTATATGCAGACTTTTCTAGATGGAATACACAGAGATCAATTTGACTCTTATCTGTGTGAAGACACAACGGAGAAGATCAATAACAGCAGCTGAAACAAGGACAGGGGCCAGCTGTGGAACAGACCATCAATTGTATACATGTGACTTCAGATGGAAGTTGAAGAAAATGAAAGAGTCCATGAGTGCCCAAATATGTCCTGAACTTTGAGAATATTTCAGAAACAGGTTTGGTGCATTGAACATTGATGACAGAAAGTCTGATGAGCTCAGGGACGACATCAAGAACATCGCTTGGTTGGGCATGATTAAGGGTAATGTAACTAAGAAGAATTGCTGAAACCCTGGTGGGGACTGAGCATGCTAGTGGGACAGGAGGAAAGTCAAGGGAAATAGAGGAAAGAGCTGGGAGGCAAGGGGCATTTATAGAAGTCTAGATAAAGACATGTACATATGCAAATATATTTATACATGAGGTTGGGGAAATAGATCTATGTGCCTATATTTATAATTTTAGTATTAAGGTAGCAGAACAACATTGGGCCTCCACTCAAGTACTCCCTCAATACAAGAATTCTTTCTTCTATTAAATTGGCATTCTATGATGCTCACCATCCCGACACAACCGCTGAAGACAAAGCGAGTGAATAAGCAAATGTGGTGAAGAAAGCTGATGGTGCCAGGCTACCAAAAGATATAGCGCCTGGGGTCTTAAAAACTTGAGGGTACACAAGCGGCCACCTAGCCCAGAAGCAACAAATCTCATATGGAAGAACACACCAGCCTGTGTGATCACGATATGCCAAAGGGATCAGTTGTCAGGCATCATCAGAACAAAAACTCTTACCATAGTGAATGAGGTGGGGAGTGTGGAGTGGAGACCCAAAGCCCATTTGTAGGCCACTGGACATCCCCTTACAAAAGGGTCTTGGGGAGGAGACAAGACAGTCAGGGTGTGATGTAGCAACAATGAAAAATACAGCTTTCCTCTAGCTCCTAAATGCTTCCTCCCCACCTCCCACTGTCATGATCCAAATCATACCTTGCAAGTCTGACTAGATCAGATGAAGTACTCTGGTACCCATAGGAACTGGAAACGCAGGGAATCCAATGTAGATGATCCCCTCAGGACCAGTGGTGCGAGCGATGATCCTGGGAGGGCATAGGGAGGGTGGGTTGGAAAGGGGGAACCTATTTCAAGGATCTGCATGTGACCTCCTTCCTGGGGGACATACAACAGAAAAGCGGGGAAAGGGAGACATGGGACAGAGCAAGATATGACAAAATAATAATTTATAAATTATCAAGGGTTCATGAGAGAGAGGGGAGTGGGAGGGGAAAATATGACCTGATGCCAGGGTCTTGGGTGGAGAGCAAATGTTTTGAGAATGATGGGGCAACGAATGTACAAATGTGCTTAACACAACTGATATATGTATGGATTGTGATAGGAGTTGTATGAGCCCTTAATAAAATGATTTAAAAAAAGAGTTGATACCAAGGGCTCAAGTAGAAAGCAAATGTTTTGAGAATGATGATGGCAACAAATGTACAAATGTGCTTGATACAATGGATGTGTATATATATATTGTGATAAGAGTTGTATGAGCCTCCAATAAAACGATTGAAGAAAAATAAAAGAACATCACACGTGAAGAAAGCTAAAGGCCATTAAAAAGGCAGGAGAGATGGAAATAATACACAGAGTCACTGTTCCGCAAAGAACTAGTCGACCTTCAGCCATTTCAAGAGCAGCTCCTTTGTCAGTTTGTCATACTGTGGTGGCTTGCATTTTGCTCTGATTTCAAAACAGCTGGTTCTTTATGGCGAAACATTTCCCTGGAGCTTCCAGATGAAGGACAGAATTAGCCACTGGAAACAGTGGAACATTGTCTGGTGGAGTGTCAGAAGCGAGGTCCTGCCAGCTGGAAGGCACTCAGGATACGGCTCCGTAAGAACTGCCTCCTCAAGGGAAAGTTACATTAATGACATAGAGCAAAGCGTCTGAGACCTTCACTTGCTGGTGGGATGCTACTCAAAATGAGAAGAAATAGCTGCAAACATTCATTTTTCCCTTAAAATGAAAAAAAAAATATTGGAAAATGAAAAGTCTGAAGTATGAAATTAGGGAATTGGACATTATTAAAAATGAATGCATAAAAATTGATACCTTAGGAATTAGTGAGCTGGTGTTGGCCATTTTGAATCATTCATGAACTAAACTGGGAGTGACACGAAAGGAAAGAGCTTCCTCATGGAAGTGGTCACAAAGACATTTCCACAGGTGAAGTCTGTCATGGTGGAAGAGTGTGAGAGATGGCCAGGCCCGACAGCGGCTCTGATCAGCTGTGATTAGCTTAAGACATAGGAAAGAAGTTGGTGAGGAACTATTAGTGTGCAAGGGAAGGAGAAAAGGCCACATTTTCTTGATGGACTCATTGGTAAAATCAGCAAATGAGGAATTATGTAACCGGAAATAGATTACTTTCACAGTGTAATGGTCCTAATGCTTTTAATGCATTTCAGAGGCATAGATTTTGGGAAAGGGAAAAACTGTACATTTAAGTGCATTCTGTTTTTCCACAGTGTTAATGGATTTCCTGATAAGCAGAAAATGTGTCAAACATTGAAGTAAAAATTTTCCGAGCAACACGATATTAATCTCAATTTTAATATTACTTTTAGGTTGGTGTTCATATACGACTTGTTTTATAATCACTTGTCATTTTGTATTTTGCTTTAAAAAGTTAATACCCTCAAACATTTTTGTACTTATCATTCTTAATTATAATTTTTAACGCCACATAATATTTCATATTTTGGGGGATATGTTTTAAGAAATCAAATGATTCTTTCAAATATTTCAACATTAATATAGTTCTTATTTTATGTTGTAATGATTTTATATTAGTTATTCAGCTTTTCAGTGTGTACTAATTTTAATGTAGTCTTTGAACAATATAATATCATTGATATCACATCCAAGGAATTTCAATGTATTTAATTGTACTCATAGGGCACTGTTGTATATAGGCCGTGAGGCAGTCACTTGCGCAGGTTTCCTGGTTTAACATCAGGTGAGTTATGGGTCAGGCTTGTGTCCTTTCACCCTGACTTATTCAGTCTGTGTGCTGAGCAGATCATCTAATAAGCAGGGCTAGATGGGCATCAATATTGGAGAAAAACTCAGTAACAACTAACCCATTTTACTTGCTGAAACAATGAAGATATGAAGCACCTTCTGGTCAACCTCGGAGATTATAGCCTTTAGTATGAATTATACCGCAACATTAATTGAAAATTCGTACAACTAGAACAATGAGCACATCAACACAAACAGAAAAGAAAAAACAACCAACAAACATTGTCAAAGTTTTCATTTTACTTGCGGATACACTGAAGTTCCATCTAAGACGCAGTATAGAAATCAAATGACCTGTTGCATTTGGAAAGTTTTCTGTGAAATACTGCTTTAAAATTCATTAAAAAGCAAACATGACACTTTGAAGATTAAGGTGTGCCTGAGGAAAGCCATGGTATTTTCAATCCTTTTATATGCATGTAAAACTGAACAATGAGTAAGGAAACCCTAAGAAGAATTCATGCCTTTGAATTGTGGTGTTGGTGAAGAATATTGACCATATACTGGACTGGCAGAAGAATAAACATATCTTTATTAAAGAAGTACAGCCAGAACACTCCTTAGAAACAAGAAGGGTGGGATGTTTTCTCACATTCTTTGGAGGAACAGAGAATCACCAACTAAATGGATTGAATCAGTAATTGCAAAACAGATTCAAATATAGCAACCATTGTGAGGATTGGTTCAGGGTCAAGCAGTGTTTCATTCTGTTGTGCAGATGGTCACTATGAGTTGGAACTGATTCAATGCCACCTAAATACAACCAGTATTGGATTTTGCTAGGAAAAGTTGATTATATAATAAATATAGGTTGGCTTCAGCAAAATCTTATTTTAAAAGGAGTAATCATTGGTTATAAAAAAAGAATGCCTTTCCCCATCTTATATTTACTCAAATCTATTTTTGCTTATAAAATGTAATATAAATACATTAAAATGCCCAGTCTGTACCTTAGTATAGTGTTCCACGCTGAAGGAATGGCATGAAGGCCATGTCTGACCTACTTTGATTTTAGTAGGGTGGAGGAGAAACCAGCTGCACACCAGATCGTGGCCAATTGCCACGCACAGGTTAGCAATGCCTCCCATTTGTTCTCTTACCAGTTCTCCTTCCCACCACACCCCACTTCTCTGCTGGGTTCAATAATCGATTGCAGTGGCCACACAGAACTCATAAGCAGTGCTCATGAATATGGGGGTTTATTAGGGAAAGTAACAGCTTATCATCAATTGAGATCAAAATAAGGATACAGACTTTTGTGTCCACAGCAGCATTTGTTCTCTGTTGGCAGCCACATATTTCTCTGGTCTTCAGCCCTGGTGATGTAGTAGTTAAGAGTTGAGCTGCTAACTGCAAGGCTGGCAGTTCAAAATCACCACCCACTGTGCTGGAGAAAATCGAGTCTTTCCACTCCCATAAAGAGATAGGGGCTGTTGTACTCTGTCTTATAGGGTCATCATGATTCAGAATTGACTTGATGACAGTGAGTTTTTTCCCCCTTTTCTTTTTCAGCATGTCAGCTACGTAGTTGTTGGCCTCTGCCTTGTTCTTTGGGCTGGAAGCCCACCGCTCTGCTTACGGACAGAGTTGGTGCTGCTCCTCTGCTTTGCCTTGTTATCTCACCACTGTGATCTTTGGTACCTCTGCTGCTTCCACCACTCAAGATAGGGCTCTTACCTGAGCTCTGCTGGCTGTTATTCTTTCTCGATGGTTCTGGGATTCTCTTTTTTCCTGCTTCTAAGATGTCTGACCTGACCATTCTCCTCTATCAGGATTTCACATACCCTATTTGCATAGTCTTACTCAATCATTTGGAGGGACTTGTAGAGAAATGGATACAAATGGTTAGAAGAGCCATAAGTAATTTCACTTAACAATAATATACATACATATATATGCATATGTGCATATAGATAGGTGACTGCTCTCCAGGTCCTTGGCAGCATACCAGAAGCTTCCCTCTGGAGTCCTCCTAGTCTGAATTAAGCCTCTGGCCCCCACCATGAGGGATTACTGTTTTCTTACTATAAATTTGTTTACCGGCTTCTGAACTTAAAATAGATTGACACAATATGTTGCATTTGTATCTGATTTCTTCATTCAAAACCCCTAAGACCAACTACACCAATAACAGCAACAAACAAACAGATAGAAACAAAAAAGCCCCACATTTTCAATCCCACATTTTATGCCCTGCGGTATAAAACGATTGCCCTGGTAACTTCATCTGTTCTCCAATGACACAGCACTCCATACCCAGGAGTTAGTGCCCTACGCAGCTCATCTCCCATTTGGTTGTTGTTTCTCTAGTTTTTAGATATGTAATTTGTAATTTAGAAATTGTCTGTTAGGAATAATTGAGGACCCACTTGAAAGCTGTATTGGGCTATGAGGACTACAATAAATTTAATAAAAACATATAGTTTAAAACAACACAAGTTGCTCTTTGTGATCGGCTCCCCCTTTCTCCCCGCCACCTTCCTTTTCCCCTCCTGGTGTCACAACTCTCTTTACTAGTCCTGAGGGATTTATCTATCCTGGATTTCTTGTGTTGTGAGCTCTTATCTGTACCAGTGTGCATGCTCTGGTCTAGCCATGTTTGTAAGGTAGAATTGGGATCATGATAGTGGGGGAGGAGTATGAAGCATTAAAGAACTAAAGGAAAGTTACATCTTCCATTGTTGCTATACTGCACCTTGACTGGCTCATCTCTTCTTATGACTCTTTTCTAAGGGGATGTCCATTTATCTACAGATGGACTTTGGGTCTCCACTTCCTCCTCCCCCTCATTCACATCGATATGCTTTTTTCTTCTGGATCTTTGATGCCTGATACCCGATTCCATCGACACCTCATGATCACATAGGCTGGTATGCTTCTTCCATGTGAGCTTTGTTGCTTCTCATCTAGATGCCACTTGTTTATCTTCAAGCCTTTAAGATCCCAGACGCTCTATCTTTTGATAGCCGGGCACCATCAGCTTTCTTCACCACATTTGCTTATGCTCCCATTTTGTCTTCAGTGATCATGTTGGGAAGATGAACATCACAGAATGCTGTGTTATTGTTCTTATGTTGAGGGAGTACTTGAATAGAGGGCAATGTCTGTCTGCTGCCTTAATATTTAAAATATGTACATAGATCTATTTTCCTTTCATTATATAAAAAAAATATATTTACATATGTATATTCCTGTATGTAGACCTCTTGATCTGCATATAACTCCCTCCCAGGGGGATGGACAACAGAAAAGTGGGTAAAGGGAAATAGTGGTTGGTGTAAGACTTAACTTTTTTTTTTTTATAAATAGTGGTTGGAGGGCGGGGGAGGTGGGAAATGAGCTGATACCAAGGCCTCAAGTAGCAAGAAAATGTTTTGAAAATGGTGATGACAACATATGTATAAATGTGCTTCATACAATGGATGTATGTATGGATTGTGATAAGAGCTGTAATAGCCCCCAGTAAAATGATTAAAAAAAAAAACTAGTTGCAAAGACTTAATCACTCATTCAAGGGAGAAGGGAAAGGTACTGGCATTTTCATGATTTTTAGTACATTACCACATTTGGCTTTGCATTAATTCTGTCTTCATTTTTTTGTGGCGAAATGGAAGTTCAGGTCATACAATTATCAGGTGACAGAGGCAAGATTTGAATTGTAGCCTGGATCTTTAGTGCATGTCAAAAGGGTGGGAGATGCATCATGTTCGAAAATACTGCATGAGAGGAAGGCCTTTTAAAGAAGCCAGAAGGGGCAAGTATAAAGTATAGAAGCTATTGGGTATCGTGTGATTTTTAAAAATTACATATAATTTTTACAGAAAACAAATAACATGTAATTTTAGTTTTGATTATAAAATCAAGACCTGCTGCTGATGAAAAATGTAAAACAAACGAAACTCCAGTAAACAGAAAGAAGGAAAGGAAAGCCATGTATGGCCTTGAGAGAACCCTTCTTCCAAAGAGAACTACTTTCCTACCCTTCCTTCATGCGGACATGCTTAATGTTTCACAGCACAACAAATGTAGTGCAGCACCTGTGCAGTGGGTGTGCGCTCTTCTCCTTAGTATTTACCATGGGCATTTTCCCATTTCACAAAAGGGCCTTCTGCAGCATATTGAATGTTGATCAACATTTGGTTATTTTGAGGAGCTAGCAAAACATTATATGCCCTTCCTTTTATGGCAGCGAATTTCTTAATTTTCGTTTTATGTTATAGTGAAATGCTGTAATTTAATTGACCATTTTACTATTGCCAGGCATGTAGGTGACTTCTAATTTTTCATTATTATAATCAGTGCCCTTGTAGCCACTCTTAGATATAAATCTTAGCGGAGATCCATGAGATCATATTCTTAGTATAAATATATTTTTAAGTACAGAATTATGCTTTCTTATTGATTTGGGTATTGATTAGCTCCTGAATGTAAAGATCATCTTAATTCTTTTAAAAATGATTTTGCAGAGAAGCATGAAAATAGCATATTTAACTTTTTAATTAGTGGCTGAAATATAATGCTACTATAATTAAAGTATGTTGTTATAAGAGGTGGCAGCTATTGGACTTTTAAAAAATAAGTTTGAAATGTTCTGTTACACTGTCCATCCTCACGCTGCACTGTCCATCCTCACGCTACACTGTCCATCCTCACGCTGCACTGTCCATCCTCACACTGCACTGTCCATCCTCACGCTGTACTGTCCATCCTCACGCTGCACTGTCCATCCTCACGCTGCACTGTCCATCCTCACGCTACACTGTCCATCCTCACGCTGCACTGTCCATCCTCACGCTGCACTGTCCATCCTCACGCTGCACTGTCCATCCTCACGCTGCACTGTCCATCCTCACGCTGCCACTCCCATCACTCTGAGATGTGATTTGAGTTGTATCCACTGTGGTAAAACCAGGTCAATCACAGGCCTACGCAGGCAGTAGTACTCTGTCACCTTCTCTTTCTTCCCTGCAGTGAAATAATGTGCCGAATAATTCTTTTTTCAAAGATGTTATTGGCATATGCTTCACATATCATAAAATTTAATCATTCAATCTTATTAAGATTTGTGCAATTATCACCACATTCACTTTCAGAACATTTTATTCTTGTTCTTGTATGTATTGTTGTTAGTACTCAATCACCCCCCCCCCCAGGCTCCCTGCCATGGCCCCACACAATTAACAATCCAGTATTATCTCTATAGATCGCCCTATCATGGATTTCATATACAACAAATAATACAAAATGCAAACTGGAAACACACAAAATCCCAGCAACAATGACTAAACAAGACATAGAAAACCTTAACCAATAAGAAAGCAGAAAATACTAGAAACTAGAACTTTAAAATGAGTCAAAAGGGTCCCTCCCAGCCTCATGACCCCAATCCTTTGTTTCTTTGACTCCAGTGCTACTTTACAAATCCGGCTAGACTGGAGCATGTCTACTGGTTTGGATAGGAGCTCTCGACACACGGAGCCCTGGACAGATAAACCCCTCAGGAACAGTAATGGGAGTAGCAGTACCATGAGGGTAGTGGGGAGGTATGGGGAGAAACAGGGAACTGACTACAATGATCAACATATCAACATAGTTATCCCCCCTCCCCCTTTGGGGACGAACAACAGAAATGTGGGCAAAGCGAGACACCAGACAGTGTAATATTAAATAATAATTTATAATTTATCAGGGGCCCACAAAGGTGGGAGAGTGGGGAGCGGAGAAAAGAGAAGCTGATACCAAGGGCTCAAGCAGAAAGAGAATGTTTTGAAAATGATGGCAACATATGCACAAATGTGTTTGATATAATTGATGTATGGATTGTTGTAAGAGCTGTAAGAGCCCTCAATAAAATGATTTAGTAATATCAAAAATGAGTCAAAAGGGAGATCAAATGATAAAGTGTTACATCTTAGCGTAACTGCATCTGCCGTCATCCACTTGACAATGCTCATTGCTAACAGAGCTAGTCACATCCCTGGACATCTTCCGAGGGGATTCTCCAGCCTGTAATCCATGTTGAGATCCTTCCAAAGTTCAGTCACATCAGGCAGTATTGTACAATTGCTTCAAAACATTTTCTTGAGCTCCTTGATATCAGCTCCCCTGTATCCCCTCCCTTTCCTACCCTCTCCCCAGGAACCCTTAATTTTATTTTGCTGCATCTTACTCTATCTAGTGTATCCATTTACAGACAATTCTGTTGTTCTAGCCTTTCAAGTGGGGCTCTCCACTCCTCAGTGCTAGCAGCTGCTCCCCCCACCCCACATCTGCCATAAAACACACATTTGATCCAACAATTATGCTTAATTAAGGTACTGTGGAAAATGTTTGAAGTCCTGATTTGTTGTTTTATTGTCTTTGCAGATCCACATCATAGATTTTGATGATGAAAATAACATTATAAATAAAAATGTTCTCCTTCATCAAGTGGGTGAAATTTGGCACATTAGTGCCAGTCCAGCAGATAAAGGTGTGCTAGCTACCTGTTATAGTAAAAGTAAGTGTGTTTTTTCTTAGATATTTGACTGTACTTGAAATGCGTTTTTTTGTTGGTTTTTTCAACCACATGTTGAACCTAAGGGTGGTTTCATATTGCTGGTGATTTCTCTACTCACTGTCATCAAGTCTGTTACAACTCAGAGCGACCCCATGGATCAGAAGAGAAGGGCCCTGGGGAGATTCCGAGACAGTGACTCTTGACAGGCGCAGGCGGCCATCTTTCTCCCTTGAAGCGCCTGGTGCTTATGAACTGCTAATCTTGTGGTTCGTAACCCAAAGTGCAGCCCCAGAGATGATAAGATTTGATGATTAGAACATACAGCATGTAAACAGAAGTTGTGGTATTGTGGGTACATGTGTACAGAAGTTATAACTCTAATATCCTAAAATTTAAAACTGGAATCATGTTGCTCCCAGAACATTAATCTCTTGGGATTGATGGAAGAATGTGATGGAAGTTCTTAACTGGGAGATATTGGTGTCCTAATGTATGAAAAAATGTTCAAAACTAAAGGTCTCTTCTTGAGGACTAGGTGCTCCTGACCGAAACTATGTATTGTACATCCCATCATCTGCATGTGAAAGTTAGACAAAGACCGAAGAAGAATTGATACATCTAGATCATATTGAATATACCATGGATTGCTAGAAGAACTATCTGAAGCAATGGGCTTAATCTTAGGAATTATTGGAGGCTAGTGCCGGACCAGGCAGTGTTTTGTGCTGTTGTACACAGGTCACTGTGAGCGGAAACTGACGTGGCGGCACCTAACACTGCTGAGGATAACTACTAACTAAACGCATTAATAGCGCGCTAAGAGAATTGCTGTGAATCTTGTCCCTTCCTCATTGCCCATGTTTAATCACACGGTGGTGTCAGCTATGATTCTATAGCAAAGAGTTGACCTGCCCCCTTAGGGATCCTAGCCTATCGTTGTAAGGGAGCACTTTGCCTGGTCTTTTCTTTAGTGAGCTGACTGGGCTAGGTTTTAACTGCTGATGTTTCAGTTAACAGTCAAGTACTTCACCATTGAGCTAAATCAGCGTAAAGTCTTGGCTATTTTGAGATATTCTTTAATAACAACTCTACCATGCATATATAGAAATTGTATGTTCAAAGCAAAACTCCCCTTTTCCAATGAGTTGATTCTGACTCGTAGTGCTCTTATTAGAGGAGAAAGTAGAACTGCCCTGTAGATCATTGGTTCTCAACCTTCATAATGCCACGACCCTTTAATACAGTTCCTCAAGTTGTGGGGACCCTCAACCATAAAATTATTTTACTACTGCTATGAATCGGGTGACCCCTGTGAAGGGGTCATTCTACCCCCAGAGGGGTCGCGACCCTCAGGTTGAGAACCGCTGCTGTAGAGTTTCCAGGGCTGTAATGTTTACCAATGTAGATCATCAGGTCTTTATGTATAGAGCAGCTGATGGGTGCAGACCACTGACTTTTTCATTAGCAGCTGAGTGGTTATCCACTGTGCCGCCAGTGAATAAACGCTGTGCACTAATATTCCCTAAATGAAGACTTTTCCGGCTTAGTTTCTGGCTTCCTAACCTCTGAGACCCTTTTCATGTGCGATGAACCACGTATCTTTGACACCAAACAACCATGATTCTTTCTAAATTCTCTTTCTCATTGTCAATAACCTGGTTTTCAATTTCTGGCACTCCATTTTATAAGCCGAGATAAGTCTTTGTTGTATAGATTCTAAAAATGATTCCTTCATTTATTCATCCATGCTAGAGTTTTTTTATTTTAGATATTTAGCTGTTACTCATTTAAAAAATATTTATTTCATATTCTGGCTTCAAAAATGTTATATAGGGATCACCTTCTTTTATTTATTTTTTGTCAGTATGGTCACCAGGATGCTCCATTTCTAGAATTCTATGATTAGACTCACTGCTTCATAGAATTTTGTGTACATTTGTTTCTACTTTAAGGTTATATCTGCTTTTTAAAAACAACTCTCTTCCTCAGGGGAAAATAATATTTTATGACAGACTCCCAGAGTCCATCTTCTTTATTTCTTGTTTGTGGCTTTTAATTTGTAATTGCATTTCATTTATTGGGAATAAAATCTCAGTGAATTCACTCTAATTTTATTCTTTCTTTTGTCATCAATGTTAGATTGGAGGCTCTCAAAAAAAGACTGCCTCTTTGTTATTTTATCTCTAGTAAAAGTCACCACCAAAAGGCTTGATTGAACTTGGTTGTTCAGCCCTACTTTTCTTGTCAAGATATTTGATATAGTAACATAGTTTTTATACATTTCGTACGCTTCTGCTCAAGAACTAAGGGTAAAATTTGAGATTCTCTGGGCGGTTTTAAAGGTGAAGTATTTTACTATTAGCAAAACCTTGGTGGTTGAAAAAGACCCACAGGTTTCTCATACAAATGGAATGGCAGCTATCTGATATTTAAGGTTTTGAACTCTTTCTCATTTTGCCAATCTACTGTTTCCTTAACGTTGCTGCGGTTCCATCAGTAACCCCTCCCTGGCATGGTGGCATTGTAGTTACTTCTGCTTCCCATGCCTTTGGCCAGTCTATTTTTTTTCCTCTTCCCCCTTTTAAGAGGTTGGCTGCCTTCTTTGGTGGGAGATAACCACGATTCTGCATATGAAAATAAAGATTTTCATCCTTTAGAAAGTGACTTTCAAAAAGTCTTAGAACCGTTTTATTGGGGGCTCTTACAGCTCTTAAAACAAACCATACATCAATTGTATCAAGTACATTTGTGCATATGTTGCCATCATCATTTTCAAGGCATTTTCTTTCTTCTTGAGCCCTTGGTATCAGCTCCTCCTTTTTTCCCTCTTCCCTCTCCCATCTTTCCACCCTCGTGAACCCTTGATAAATTATAAAAATTATTTTCCTGTCTTACACTGCTGCTATTTTGACCAATTTTTTATGAACTCTTAGTAACTGACCTGAACTCCCTGTCTGAAATGTCTTTACCCCTCCTGTTTGCCACACAATCACACGTATGCTATGCCTTGCCTTTGTCACATTCTATTGGTTGGAAGCACTCTGTAGGTTGTATTAGCACTCAAGGATAAGGATTAGAAACCGGAGGGAAAACTAGGGAGTGAGAATAATGGGGCAACTACAAAATGTGAGTACGCATCAGTCACTTTTGTGCCTCAAGGATTCATGTTCCTCTTCTGGCTTGAGAATTTGCCCTAATATAGCACTAGATCAAAGTCTGAAACCTAACATCTAAGTCAGATCTATCTTCTTCCAGATGTGAGGCTTGTGGGCTTATTTTGTTAAGTATGACTCTTGGACCACACTTCTCCATTTGTTTCGGTGAAACTAAAGAGACAAAGTATCTGCCCTCGTTGTATATAACATACATGATAGGATAGGAATAGGACGGCAACTGTAGACTTTTGTTCAAAGGGCTGGAAAATAGAGTGAATAAAGTTTCGGATATCCAGTTAGGCAAAGCGTAGCTAGTGTTCTTGTCTTTATCCTTTTTAAATTGCTGGACTTGAAACTTCTGGACTCTGGATTTTCAGTTTCACCCTGTGAGTCACTTTCCTTTTTCATGAAATGTAGTGTGTGGTGCAAGTGGAGTAGTTTTACCATTCTGCTTCCTGCAGTAGAATTTTGGGGGTCTGAAAATCTTTAAAATTTTTCCACTTTCAACCCATTGCCCAATTCCAAAGTTGCTCCCACATATTGGGGGTTTGTTAGTACAGCACTTCATTCTAACTTCTAAATTATGTATTAGTTTCATGAGGTGCTTAAGAAGACTACTATGAATTTAATGGCTTTAAGAGGCATACCTTTCTTACTCAGCTGGTCTCCCAAAGCTGCAATCAATGTGTTAACCAGCTGTGCTGGTTTTTTTTCAGTCTTATTCCAAAATCCTATGATTGTTCCTCATTGATTGTGCAGATAATGTTCAATCACCAGGTTGATAATGTGTACAAATCAACAATCCATATATTTTCATCTGAAACATAGTTAGCCTATACATGTATACTTTCTTTTTCTCAACAGTGTTTTACATTCTCTACTAATGGTGATATCCATAGAACTACCATATGCCCCATGGCGATGATTTACAATGTCCTTCAACAAAGTACCAGTGATGTCTTTAAAGTGAACGAGGGACATATATAAATCATAGATATATAAATGAAATTTAAACTTGCGCATTATCATAGCCTTAGTCTAAGAAAAATTAGTTCTTATGACATGGGTCTGATCAATCCCTGGCCCTATGAAGTAACCACTAAAGATATGGGTCCTATAGCACAGTATGGCGAGGGAAGCAGATGGTGCCCAGCTATCAGAAAGAATAGTATCTGGGGTCTTAAAAGCTTGTCTTTAAAAAGTAGCCATTTGTGTTAGTCTGGGCACTCCGGAGAAACAAATCCACAGAAACTCATATGTATGAGAGTTTTATATAAAGTATAAGTGCACGTCAAGAAAACATCCCAACCCAGTGCTGCCCAAGCCCACAAGTCCAACATTAACCCATATGTCTGACACCAATCCATAAAGTCCTCCTCCATCTTACAAAACAGATGCAATGATACTGATTCAGGAGGAAAGCCAAGTCAGTGAGTGTATAAGCATCACAGTGCTAGCAGGGGTCTCCACACAGCTGCTTCAGCACCCAGGGCTGCATCAGGGTAGGTCCATGTGGCTTCTCCTCAGGGATGTCTTGCAGGAAGTGACCCTTGCCAGCTGAAGAAGGGAACTGGCTAAGGCAGCTGGCACCCTGGTCCAACAGTCAGAAGCAAGTTTAATAGCTGCCAGTTTAATAGAACAAAGTGCTTTTGCATTGAAGGAGTACTTGAGTGGAGGCCCAATGTCCATCTGCTACCTTTAATACTAAACCTATAAATATGTGCAACTCGATCTATTTACCTATCTTCATCTGTGAATATATTTACATATGTACATGCCTGTTTTTAGACCTCTGTAAATGCTCTTTGCCTTCTAGTTCTTTCCTCTTGTCCCACTATCATGTTCAGCCTTCATTTGGGTTTCAGTAATTCCTCTCAGTTACATTGCCCTTGATCAAGCCCTACCAGGCCTCCTACACCCTACTCCCCATAGATTTTGGATCACTTGTTGTTCCCTTGTCTCTGGGTTTATTAACGCCCACTTCCTTTCCCTTTCCTCCCCATCTACCTTGTCCCCCCCAGAAATGCCGGTCCCATTGTTTTCTCCTCCAGATTGTTTATCCCTCCTAGCATGTCTAGATAGACCTGCATAGATAATAATATGCCCAAAAAAACGAAACAGAGCAAAACAAAGCAACAAAGGAAAATAAAACATAAACAACAAATCCCAAGACAAAATAAAGAAAAGCCTGTTAATAGTTCAATGTCTGTTTGTTGATCTATATGTGTTTTTTCCAGTCTAGTCTGATGGGGTGCCATGCCCTAGCCCCACAGTCTATTTTTGATTTTCCCTGGGGACTTCGTTGCTCTGTATCCCTTGCTGTTACGTTGCATGCCCTTAGTGTTTGGCCTCAGTGTGGTGGAATCATATTGGGCACAATTCTCGCGCTCTGTCTCCAGGGTTGTCCCCTGTAGCACTATGGGTCAGTGAGGGATGTTGTGTCTCATAGTGTGTCCGGCCCTTTGTACCTCTCTGTGCTTTGGCTGCTCTGGGCGGGAATATTGTTCTCAGGACTTGGTCGTCCAGGATGTGTTCCACTCTCTCTTCCTCCCCCTTCATTTGCTCCTGTGTGCTCTGATCAGATATGTCCTTCTCCCTGAGCTGTAGCTTCAGTGCTGTCCTCTGAAGTGAATTCTTCTGCGGCAAGGGGTGCCTGTCCACGTAGTTGGGATTGGGGCAGGCCCCTGACTTTACCAGTTTTCATCAGTTGGCTGGCCTCATGTCATACAATGTAGTCATTTTATCTATGACTATCAACACCTTCCACATGTGGCTGTAGCACCGATGAGCTCTCATGTTGAACAGTCACTGTTGCTTACTCCAAGTGTGCCCATAAGAAAGGGACAACTTCATAGAAGAAGGGCTGCACAGGGTAAAGCTTATTGAATAGGGAGAAGACTTGGTCAAAGCCTGTTTGCCCGAGTCCTCAATTACAGGTGACTATGAGAATGCTTTTTATAATTGAGAGTCCTGGAGTTTGTCATTGAACTATACAGGTGTTTTAGGGTCATGTGGTGGTCTTTTTAGGCATAAAACATGTGGAAAAATACTTTCTGTTTCTTATTAGTTGAAAAGCTTAGTTCTGTTTAAATTGTACAACTACAATGAACTTCCTGTTCTAAATTGTTAGTATCAGGACTAAGAAAGCAGACCTAGGTATTCTGCCACAAATAACACTTGTTTTAAGAGTTCTGGAAGGTGAACTGATCTCAAGAGGCTTAAACAATCAAATTTCTTGACTAGACAGAATTTAGATAATTTCAGAGACTTAAAAGTCAGTATTCACAAAGAGGAAAGCTGATCTATGTTGATTAAGTAGGCATAATCACTTTGGGGAAATGATTTTAAGATATTAAATAAATATCTTAAATTTGCATATATTTGATAATTTCTGGGACATTGTTGTAAATAATGCACTTTAAATTTTAAAAAGTGTGCTTGTTGAGTTAATTATTGGTAGTTCTAGGACTTGAGTCCCCACTTATTGACTGTCTGTTAGGGACTATTCTCAGTTTTGTTGATTATGGGAGGGACCATGGGGCCTTTTTAATTCATAGAGACCCTGTGTACACAGAATGACACGCGCCAGTCATGTCATCCTCACAATCGTTTGTCTGTTGGAGCTCATTGTTGCCACCATGGTGTCCCTCCATCTTGTGGAGAACCTTCCTCTTTTTTGTGGCACCTCTATTTTGCCAAGCATAATGTCTGTATCTCCAGGGTCTGAGTTTCCGTGACCGCATAACCAAAGTACTTGAGGTGAAGTCTTGTCATCCTCATGCCAAAACAGTATTCTGGCTGTACTTTTTCAAAGACAGGTTTGTTTGTTCTTCTGGAAGTCCATGGTACTTTCAGTGTTCTTCACTAGCACCCTAATTCAATGACCTCCATTCCCAGAGGCTATACATGGACATTTAAAATGCTGTGTGGTAACATATTAAGCAGCAAGAGAAAATGAATATAATTAGTAAGCATTACTTAGCATTGTTCTGATAGCTCATAGGTTTAGGTAGACTGCTTCCCTTTAGTTGCCCTAAATCTTTTCATTTAGAATCAGAAGCTTCCAGAGATCCAATACTCACACTTCCCATCAGTGTTTGAAGGCAGCATGGCCCTTATACAGTTTTCTAATCTGTCATCCTCTCTAGGAAGCAAGACAAAATTGTCTCATATCTTTCATGTCAAAGCTCTGAGAGTTCTATGCTTTTTTGCCATGGATAGAATGGAAAGAATTAATTCCAATATGGTTGTGCTTTCCCGTGTGAAATGCTGTGTCCCCTGTACCTTTTTCCACCCCCCTTGCTCCCATCTATAATCAAATGGGAGTTTCAATCTGCTTGACTTCTGCTTACCCTTAGAAGCTATTCATAGTGTCATACCTAATCTACATAAAATAATATATAGCGATAATCATTCTCCTGGGAATAGGTACTGAAATATTCTGTTTCAGACGCCTCCTGAAAAGCTTAAAGTTACAAGATATAAGCACACCTTGCATAATTTAACACATACACACAAAAGTGGAGAGATTCAACATGTTTTATAAACAGCCACTTTTGCTCTATTTTCTGCACTTAGCTTTTCTATAAATCACTAGACTTCTATACTACAATAAATTAAATAGGAATTAAATCCAAAAGCATCACAAAGTTAGATTAAAATGTATTGCTTAGGTTGCCACCTCATTATAACAGATTATTTTGTAAAGACCAGAATTGCATTAGATCCTCCTTATCTTCCAATAATGTTTTCCTTGTGTCATGCTTTTAACCAGTTAATTCCTGGGCTGGTTGAATGCATCTTTCAGTATATACTACATATATTGTTCTGTTGTGCTTATTTATTGTTGTATGTTTCAAGGAAAGACTACAAAGAAACTGTTCTTTGAAAGCTATTGAGCTTGAAATATGACTGGAACCCAGGAACCAAAGAAGTTCTTGTGTTTTTCTTTAGTGGACGGCAAATGTGTTTTCTTCTCTTTTGCAGCCTCTTACTGCTTTTGGTTTCAGTTAGTTTGTATATTTTGATTAATGATAAACATTTGTTTGTCTAGAGACGGAGGGACTCTAAGATATACCTTTAGGCATACATCCTGGTGATGGTGTTGGTAGAGGGGTAAGTAGAGTATGGGAAGTATGATCAGTAGATGGAAAAGGCAGAGAGCAGTTTGCCGATGCCCAGCCCCATGACTTTTTTAATAGTGACCTACTTCTAGCAAAACAGTGTTCTCTTTCAAAGATATTTGCTGTGTCCTGAATGTATACTGAAATTCCTCCTTATAGATGTTATTGAGAAAAAAGGAGAAAAGAACCATAGAAAAATGTGCTCTAGGATAAAAAAAAAGCTTGTTCCATAGCTTTATGTCTAAACTCCTGGAATTTTGTGCATATATGTTTTTCTAAAAAAAATTATTGGGCGATCTTACAGCTCTTTATTTAAAAATCATATCATTGGGAGCTCTTACAACTCATTTCACAATCCATACATCCATCCATTGTGTCAAGCACATTTGTACATTTGTTGCCATCATCACTCTCAAAACATTTGTTTTCTTCTTGAGTCCTTGATATCAGCTCCTCATTTCCCCTCTTCCATTCATCCCTCCCTCATGAACCTTTGATAATTTATAAATTATTATTTTGTCATGTCTTAACACTGTCCGATGTCTCCCTTCACCCACTTTTCTGTTGTCCATCCCCCACTGAGGAGGTATATGTAGATGCTTGTAATTGGTACCCCCTATCTACCCCACCTTTCCTCCAGCCTCCAGTATCGCCACTCTCACTACTGGTCCTGAAGGGATCATCAGTCTTGAATTCTGTGTGTTTCTGGTTCCTATCTGTGCCAGTTCCTATCTGTACCAGTTTCTGGTACCTATCTGTACCTCTGCTCTAGCCAGATTTGTAAGGTAGAATTGGGATCATGATAGTGGGGTCGGGAAGGGGCGGGAGAGGAGGCATTTAGGAACTAGAGGAAAGTTGTATGCTTCATTGTTGCTACACTGCACCCTGACTGGCTAGTCTCTTCCCTGTGACCCTTCTGTAAGAGGATGTCCAGTTGTCTACAGATGGGCTTTGGGTCCCCACTCCACACTGCCCCTCATTCTCAATGATTTGATTTTTTTTTCTTTGATGCCTCATACCTGATCCCTTCGACACCTTGTGATCACACAGGCAAGTGTGCTTCTTCCGTGTGGGCTTTGTTGCTTCTGAGCTAGAATACTGCTTGTTTACCTTCAAGACTTTAAGAACCCAGACAATATATCTTGTAATAGCTGGGCACTATCAGCTTTCTTCACTACATTTGCTTACGTACCCACTTTATCTTCAGCGATCTTGTCAGGAAGGTAAGCATCATGGAATGCCAGTTTAATAGAACAAAGTGTTCTTGCTTTGAGGGAGTACTTGAGTGGGGGCCCAATGTCCATCTGGTACCTTAATACTAAACCTATAATGGTCTTTCATATGTTGAACCATCCCTTCATTCCTGGTATGAATCCCACTTGGTCATGGTGAATTATTTGTTTTATATACTTTTGTATTCTACTGCCCAGTATTTTGTTAAGGATTTTTGCATCGATATTCATTAAGGATACTGGTTTGTAGTTCTTGATTCTTGTGGAGTCCCTGTCTAGTTTTGGTGTCAGAGATACACTAGGTTCATAGAAGGAATTTGGGAGTTTGCTGTTTATTTCTGTGTTCTCTTAGAGTTTGTGTAGGATTGGTGTCAGTTCTTCCTGAATGTTTGGTAGAATTCACCTGTGAAGCCATCTGGTCCAGGGGATTTTTTGTTGGTAATCCCTTGATAACCTTGTCTATTTCTTCGATTGCTGTGGGTCTGTTGAGATTCTTGATGTCTACTGGGGATAGTCTACGGAAGGGTTGTTTTTCCAAGTATTTGTCCATGACTTCGGAATTGTTGAATTCATTGGAGGACTGTCCTTCATAGTACTGTGTATTTATCCTTTTGATTTCATTAGCATCTGTTGTAATGTCCCTCTTTCACCCCTCATTCTTCCTATTGAAATTTGTTCCCTCCTTTCTTTGGTTAGGTTTGCCACCAATCTGTCGATTCTGTGTATTCTTTCAAAGAACCAACTTTCAGCAGTATTAATTTCCCCCATAGTTTTCTTTCCCTTTCCTGAATCAGCCCTGATTTTTATTATTTCTTTTCTTTTGCTATTAGTAGGATTGTCCTATTGACTCTGCTCTAGTTGTAAATTTTTTGCCAGCATATCAATAATAAGTCTCTCTTCCTTTTTCACGTGTGCATGTATTGTTATGAAACTTCCTCTGATAACTGCCTTTGCTGTCTTCCATAAGTTTTGGTACGTCGTCTTCGCATTCTCATTGGTTTCTAGAAATTTGCTAATTTTATCCCTGATCTGGGCCGCACTCCTTTTTTGCAATAGAGAGTTATTCATCATCCAATTGTTTGCTCCTGTTTTCTTTGTCTTCTTTTTGTTAATTTCCAGTCCTATTGCTCAGTGGTCAGAGAGGAATATCTGTATGATATTAGTGTGCTTAAATTTATGTAGATTTGCCTTATACCCCAGCATGTGCTCTCTCTTAGAGTATGTGCTATGCAGACTTGAAAAGAATGTGAATTAATTGTATTTGGATGGAAAGCTCTGTAAATATCAGGTGAAATCGTCTAATTGTAGTGTTTAGATCTCTAGCCTCCTTGTTGAGTTTCTTTCCCTGTGTTGTATCTTTCCCAGAGAGCGGTGTATTGAAGTCACCTACTATAATTGTTGAGGCTGTGATTTCTTTTTTAATCTTTAATCGTTTGGTTGACGTATTCTCGTTCAGGGAATATATGTTTAAATACTTAGTGGTTCTTTGTCTACCATTCCCTTGAGCATTATATAGTGTCCTTCCTTATCTCTTTTTATGGTTTGTACTTTGAGGTCCATTTTAACTGACATTAGGATTGCAACCCCTGCTTTTTTTGAACTGTTGTTTGCGTGCTATGCCTTTCTCCAGCCCTTGTTTCTCAGCCCATTTTGTGTGTAATCTTGAGATGTGTCTTCAGAGGCAGCAGATTGATGGGTTGTGTTTTCTAAGTCGGTGTGCTAGCTTCAGTAATGCATGAGTTCAGTCCATTGATATTCAGGGTTATTATCTCTATCTGTGGACTCTGTGATTTCATCTTATATCTTTTCTGTTGGGTGTTTTCCTACCCCCTTTTCTTATTAGTGTGTTGTGCATGTGTGTGTGTGTGTATTATTTTAACTTCTTTCCATCCTTAAGCCAATGCTATCTTAGGGTCTCTGTTTCCCTCTGAGTTTCTCTGATGATCTTTTTATGTTTTTGTTCGTGTTTGTTAAAGTGTGCTCGGCTGTCTTCTAGGTCACTGGTGTGGTTCTCTGCCTCTTCCAGTTGGTTGGATAAGTCTGTGAGTCTGCTATTGGTTTTTGTTATCTCATCCCTAAGCTCTTGTATTTCCCTTTGGTGTGTGGACTTTACCTCCTCTATCATTTCAACCATTTTTTCTGTATTGTTTCCCTCATATCCTCTATGACTCCAAACAGCATTCTGAAAATTTCTTTCAGTGGCAGATCGATATCTTCTTCTTCTATGCATGTTGTTAGGTTCTGGGCATCTTCTGCCATTGCCTTTTGTTTCTCCTGTTTTTTCGTTGAGGTAGTTGGGGCTGATTACTGTTTGTATTGCGTTGTTTTGGGGGGAACCAGGCGCCATTTTCCACGGATTCGAAGAGCACTGGCTCTCTCTGGGAGTCTCCTGCGAATGATTCTTTGAACTGTCTGCAGCTAATTTCACTATGGAATTAGTCTACCACTTTATCTTCCTGTGGCTTCATTCTTTCCCTAATCAACAAGTTTGATGATCCTCTCCGGGGACACTGGTTGGGTTGTTATGGACTCACACGGATGGTGCTGTACTGGGTAATCCCACAATAAGCTGTGATGGTGTGACTCACAGTAGCTTGGGGCACTGCAGTGGATGTGCCGGGGGTGTCCGCTGCCATGGGAATGCCACAGAAGGCTGGTGGGTTTGTCGCTTTGGTGCAGAGCACCGGGAATGTTGGACAGAATGGCGCTTGTCAAGAATATCCCTATGGAGGTTGGGCAAAGGTTCCCACAGTAGCGTGGAATGTTGGTGAGTGTTAGCCTAGTGTGAGGCACTAGGAAATGCGAAGGAAGTTCCCCGGTCATGTGGGATCATAGAGGATGGATAGGAGCTCCCCCATCCAAGTAGGCAAGGTTTCCCCAGAAGAAGGTGGGTGGGATTTCCTCAGCCAGGTATTAAGGTCTGCAAAGGGCGGGTGGGCGGAATTTGTTCTATAAGGTGTTGGTTGGGATATCCTTTGGTGGAGGGTGGGTGGGTTTTGGGTAAGTGGGTTTTCCCAAGCCTTGGGTTAAGCTGCAGAGATTGGAGTGCTTCCTGCTTGGTAGAGGGCAGGCGCAAATGCCCTAGGCTAAGGGGAGTGGTCTGGAGGTCAGCAGTGGTGTGTTAGATAAAGGGAAGAGAACAAGAAATAAAATATAAATAAAAAATGAAAGAAAAAACAGTCTGCTGAGACTGTGTGTTGGGATAGACAGAAGAGAGGGAAACAAAAGTAACAATATAGCTGAGTCTGATCTATGACCCTGGGGTTAGAGGGATTTAATCCCTGATCTGAGGCTGCAGCAAGATCCTGGCTCTGGCCAGGACAGTGGCAGGGTTAAGGTCAAACCATGGCCATCCTCCACTGTGGTAAACTAAAATCGCCCAACCTTCCCCAAACCTAGTGGATCTGTGCCTACTTGTCTTTATGATGCTCCTCCTGTGACCCGGCAGTGTGGAATTTCCCTCTTAGTAACTCTCCTGTGCTGACTTCTGCAAAGTCCTTCTGGTATGTGTTACTCAGTCACCATCTTCCCGGTTGTCTCAAGTTGGTCTTTTTGAGAGCTGTGAGCTCTAGGGGTGCTGTAAGAGTAGTGTTGAACTCAAATATTGTGTTTTACAATTATAAAAATACTATTTGTCTAGTAATGGCATGCATTTTGGGAAGGTCAGTCCTTTTTAGAAATCTTGGTATTCATATTTATTGTAGACAATAATATTTAACATATCATTTATTGAGATATGCAAAATCTATAGAAATTAGAAATCAGCAATATGATACAATTCTTACATGTGCATGTGTGTTTTTGTATGTGTGCCCACATGCCAAGGAATACTTATCACAATGACTTTGTAAATAAAAATGGACATTTTATTCACTGAAAGTTTTTCTTAAGGGACATGTGAAAACCTCCTTGGATATATTTTGTCTCACCACTCAAGAGGATGGGAAATATAAGCAATTTCAAATTTCTCTCACATAACTTCAGTTCCTACAACTCCCAAGTACAAAACTCCTTAGTGTTTTGTTCTCATCACAGTCTATTAGAAAGTGATAGAAAATTTGCACCAGGTTAAAGTAATCTATTATAACTCTTTTCTGATCAAACTGGACACCCTTCTATTCTAGATAATTCTCTACTCATGTAAGGAACAAGTGACAGGCCCAAAAGGTGGCCGATTTATTGGGACTTTGAACTGCCAGTTGGTTTCTTAGCTATTAACTGCGATGACTGAGAATATGTTCTCAGAGTCAGGTTAGCAGCGGGCGGAGGAGATGTATGTATATTGAACTCTCGGGATTTTTTCCTAGATGGGTTAAGACAAATAAATGTTTCGAATGCCCACTTTCTTTTTTTAAAAATTTACAACAAAATACATTACTACAAAAATAAGAGGAGGAAATGTGTCTCGAGAAGATGATATATTAATAATATAGTACAAATTCATTGGGTAAAAGCAGAAATCTTAATAGGAAATGACACGATGGCAAATTGCTGATAGACCAAACCTATTGCCTTTGAGTTGATTCCAATGCATAGCTATCCTAGAAGACAGAGTAGAACTACTATATCTGGTTTCCAATGCTGAAGTCTTTATGGAAGCAAATTGGCACATCTTCTTATGTGGAAAATCTGGTGGGTTCAAAATGTTAGTCTTTTGGTTTCTATCGATTTAGACACTGTACCACCAGGGCTCCTGAAATTACTGGTAAGATGTGGTCAAGGGGGTATCTTGATAATGGACTGTACTGAGATAAAAAATAACATCTTAAATTCTTCTTATATATTTTTAAATCATTTCATTGGGGGTTTGTATAGCTCTTATCACAATCCATACATACATCCATTGTGTCAAGCACATTTGTACATTTGTTGCCATCATCATTCTCAAAATATTTGTTTCCTACTTGAGCTCTTGATATCAGCTCCTCATTTCCCCTCTCCCTTTTATCCCTGCCTCATAAACACATGATAATTAGAAAAAATTTTTTTCATGTCCTACACTGACCACTGTCTTCCTTCACCCAGTTTTCTGTTTTCCGTCCCCCAGGGAGGTGATTATATGTAGATCATTGTGATCAGTTCCCCCTTTCTATCCCCACCTTCCCCTTACCCTCCTGGTATCCTTCCTCTCAATTCTAGCCCTGAGGGGGTTATCTAGCGTGAATTCCCTGTGTTTCCAACTCTTATCTATATCTGTGTATGTGCTCTGGTCTAGGCTTATTTGTAAGGTAGAATTGGGGTCATGATAGTGTGTGTGTGTGGGAAGCATTAAAGAACTAGTGCAAAGTTGTATGTTTCAATGTCGCTATACTGCACCCTCACTGGCTCATCCCTCCCTGCAACTCTTCTGTAAGAGGATGTCTAGGGAACCGATTACAAGGATCTACCTGTGACCTCCTCCCTGGGGGACTGACAACAGAGAAGGGGGTGAAGGGAGATGCTGGGTAGGGCAAGATATGACAAAATAATAATCTATAAATTATCAAGGGCTCATGAGGGAGGGGGAGCAGGGAGGGATGGGAAAAAAAGAGGACCTGATTTAAAAGGCTTAAGTGGAGAGCAAATGCTTTGAAAATGATGAGGGCAAAGAATGTACAGATGTGCTTTATACAATTGATGTATGTATATGTATGGATTGAGATAAGAGTTATATGAGCCCCTAATAAAATGTTTAAAAAAAAAAAGAGGATGTCTAATTGCCATCCTATGGGCCGAGTCTCTGCTCTGCACTCTCCCTCATTCACTTTGATATGATTTTTTGTTCCGGGTCTTTGAAGTTTAATCTGGAAGGCTGTGTTGAAAAAGCTTAGATATCTCAAAGGAAAGGATGGAAACTCTTTGTCTTTCCAGTAGTGATGCCTGTCTCTGGAGCTAATTATTTCTTTGGTTCCCATTTTAAAATGTGCTTATTTTAGTTGTTTAAGTACTTGTGCATTATTTGGCTCCTTATAATTATAGTTTTATTCTTCTCCAAGAATACAAAGGTTTTAATCCATGGTTTTTTTGTTTGTTTATGTTTTTAATACCTTGGGATAAACTTTAAGAGTTAAAAAATGTTAAGACTATGTATTTTACTAGTTTGTGTGTTTGTTTGTTTTCTGAACTAGAACATGTCTGTGTTTGTATATTTGGACACACTACTTTTCATAATAGTCCCCCTCTTTGCTAGATTATTTGTTGGTGACAGAGTGCCTTAAAGTCAACAGAGGGCACCAGCAGTCTACCTCTGTGTCTCTAAGTCACTCTCTGTCATTATCTTTCTTTCTCTCATTGTATCAGAGTTGGCTGTGTCCTAGACTTCATTCCTTATATTGAAGTATGCATTTTTAAAGGCTTTCATCCACTTCTCAGGAGTTCCTATAAATGTTTCCAGAGACAGCAAGGCCTTGTTGGAAACACACACTTTGAGAATTGGACTAAATCCTTGAAATCTAACTAAGGTGATAGAAATTAGATTGCAGTTCCTACTCTAGCATTTTGTAGATTTCTGCAGAGAAGTAATATTGAATTTAGTTCCTTTACTGGTGAACTGTAGGCTAACAAGAGGGATACTTGGTCAGCCTAGAGGGCCCTACAATTGAATGAGGAGGGAGGGAGATAAAGCTGGTATACCTGAAATAATTAGAGAATGGTAATTCACTATGTGATCAACAAGAAACAGATGGCATAGCCTATGTTACAGTGCTGCTTAACGAAGAGACACATTAGTGATGGGAAAAATCACTCCTTTCCATTAAGTATAGACACTTTGACAGGTATTGTGAGTGCATAGGAGATGTAGCAGTCCAGAGCTGAAATCTCGGAGACTGATGGCAATATTACTAAACTATCTATCGTATCCCAAGCATGACTTTTGGTATATTCCCTCTTCTTCCTTGCGCACTTCTTTGCCTACATATTTCAAACCCTCGTTTGCCCTTTAAAAATGCAGTGTGACTGTCGCCTATACCTGAAAGCTTTCTCTTTTTACCTTTTCACCCAGCCTCCAGACTGGGCCACTGCTGTCTTTTCAGTGCTGCTGTCTGAACAGAGGTAGCACTTCCCACCTGGAATTTTCATTTCTAAATTCATATGTCTCTTCTTTTTCTCTTGGCCTGGCCTGGGTACTCCTGGAGCACCTGGAAAAGAACACTATTTACCTTCGTGACTCATGTGCCTTGACAGCACTTCATGTCCAGGGGACCGCATATCCTGAGAGTTGTGGCTCATGCCCATTGTCCTGGTGTTCCTTTCAGATGGGATTGCCTTTTCTCCTAAACTTCCCACTTGGTATACTAATAAATACTCAGAACATATTTACAGACTAAATTAACTAGTTTGAACTCTATTGAAATCGTGGTGTCAGCAAGACTTAAAAAGAGACCATGGCCTTTTCATAGGACCAGAGGTACCGAGTGTACTGAGAACATCAGTAGAAGGAAACTCAAGGAGAGATGATAATGGGATTTATCTGTCTGCGCTAAGGGGAAAAAACCCTGGGCTGTAAGTGAGGTGGCACCCGGGACCCAGAACACGTTTTGACCCTTTCTTTGTCTTGATTTCCTCAATTATTAATTAGGCATGCTAACAGCTTTACACATCTTACAGGGCTCCTTCCTAAATTAATGAGACCAAAAGTAAAAGAGCATTCAACCATTTAAAAGGAAACTAAATGTGAAACAGTCTAGTTAGTTTTATCAAATCATTGCCATTTATTTTCCAAGTATTTTCTCTGTTAAAATGGGACAAAGGGTCTGCAGAGACAAGGAGAGATTGCTCTTGTGTTAGTGATTCAGTCGTATGGTAGGAAGAATACTGAGGCGAGTAGTTAGAAAGCTCGGATGCTGACTTTTCCTCTGGTGTCCCCTGCATGTGAGCTAGAACCAGTCACATGACCGCTTGGTCTTCATCTAAAAGGGGGACAATGAAGCAAAAATTATCATTTTAGAGTGAAAGAGACAGATATACACTCAGGCTGCAGTGAGAGGATTTATTTTGAATTTGTGACATGCCTTCTGCAAATGTGAGGTTATAGAGATCTGTGCGAGCAGCCCTCTAGCGTGGGAGGTCTCCGTCTCCTGAGTGCCCAGGAGGTGCCATTGGGGTTTGTTTCCAGCAGTGGAGAGACTGGAAGGTGCGTAGGCATTCCTGCAGCCATGGCACTCTTTGCATCATAAAGCAGCGGATGCAGAAGCCTTTTGGAACACAGGTAGCAAAACTTACCAAAAGCATTTTGTCAGTACGAAAGAATTCATACATGGTCACTGCTTAACAATCCACTTATACCTTTGATAAGTGGTAGCTCTTAAATTGGGTACAAAACTTTTATATACCAGAAGCCATGGGCTAAATGCGGTCTGTCTCTCAATAGCGCAGTCTTATATGATTTTAAGTGAAAGCAATTATTTATTGCCTAAAATGAATGTAGGATGTACATATTACAAAGTAGAATGCAAAATACACTTGAGTTTCATAAATAAAACATGCAACTTGCTGAGGATCCCTTCAGAAAATGTCCGCAGATCCTGTTATTCAAACATTTAACAGTTTATAAAGCACATTCCCATATCTTGCACCGCTTCCCTTTGCCTTTGGTGTGGTTCAGAGGAGAAAATTAAGGAAGCACTTTCGAATGGGGTGCGGAGAGGGAAGGAATGCTCACAGGGAAACGTCAAGTTTTGTGTCCATGCAGACAGTTTTCCTCAAATAGGAGTGGTTTTTGTTGATACAGACTGTTTTCCTCAACTCGATGCACCACCCCACCACCCTAGGTTCTTTGCACCATTTGCTTATTTTGATTGTACTCTTCCAAAAAGTAATAGGATGATCATCTTCTGTTAAGAATTAGCTTCCTTTTGGTATCTGCCTTTTTAAGAATTCCAACTATCTTCAGACTAACCTAGGACAGCAAGCCATAATGGCACACATGGTAGGAACCACAACAGAATTGGCCATTCGACGACCTAGAACGGTGACCTAGGCTGATGCCGAGGGCTCAAAGCGCATATGCCGTGGGCATGTCAGTGAGCCTTGAGCTGTAGCCCGTCTATCACCTTTCCTCTTCTGTATGAGAGTTTGATCTTTGGTGAGCTTTCTAGGTTTGCATTCTCAGGAAACTAGACAAGGGGAGTATGTCAAATATGTTATTAAGCAACAACATTTATGGAGAAAAAAAGTTATGATTGGTAAATTGCATCTGGACTGTTAAACTATCAATGATCTACAAATAGCTGACAGGTCATTCTTTTGGCTTGAGTAAGGTGATTCTTTTTTTTTTTTTAATCATTTTATTGGGGGCACATACAACTCTTTTTTTCCTTCTTTTTTACATTTTATTAGGGACTCATACAATTCTTATCACAATCCATACATATACATACATCAATTGTATAAATCACATCCATACATTCCCTGCCCCAATCATTCTCAAAGAATTTGCTCTCCACTTAAGCCCTTTGCGTCAGGTCCTCTTTTTTTTTTCCCCTCCCTCCCCGCTCCCCCCTCCCTCATGTGCCCTTGGTAATATATACATCGTTATTTTGTCATATCTTCCCCTATCTGGAGTCTCCCTTCCCCCTCTTCTCTGCCGTCCCTCTCCCAGTGAGGAGGTCACATGTGGATCCTTGTAATCAGTTCCCCCTTTCCAATCCACTCGCCCTCCACTCTCCCAGCCGCCCCTCACACCCCTGATACTGAAGGTATCATCCACCCTGGATTCCCTGTTCCTCCAGTCCTCATGTACCAGTGTACAACCTCTGCCCTATCCAGTCCTGCAAGGTAGAATTCGGATCATGGTAATTGTGGGGAGGAAGCATCCAGGATCTGGGGGAAAGCTGTGTCCTTCATCGGTACTACCTCACACCCTCATTGACCCATCTCCTCTCCTGAACCCCTCTGTGAGGGGATCTTCATTGGCCGACATATGGGCCTTGGGTCTCCACTCTGCACTTCCCCCTTCATTCATTATGGTGTATACATATACACACACACACACATATATATACATATACACATATATATCTTTTTTTTTTTGCATGATGCCTTTATACCTGGTCCCTTTGGTCCCTCGTGATCGCACTGGCAGGTGTGCTTCTTCCATGTGGGCTGTTTTGCTTCTGAGCTAGATGGCTACTTGTTCACCTTCAAGCCTTTAAGACCCCAGACACTATCTCTTTTGATAGCCGGGCACCATTAGCCTTCTTCACCACATTTGCTTATGCACCCATTTGTCTACAGCGATCCTATCATGGAGGAGTGCAGTCAATGATATGATTTTTTTGTTCTTTGATGCTTGATAACTGATCCCTTCGGGACCACTTGATCACACAGGCTGGTGTGTTCTTCCATGTGGGCTTTGTTGCTTCTGAGCTAGATGGCCGCTTGTTTATCTTCAAGCCTTTAAGACCCCAGTCACTATCTCTTTTGATAGCCGGGCACCATCAGCTTTCTTCACCACATTTACTTGTTCACCCACTTTGGCTACAGCCGTTGTGTCGGGAGAGTGAGCATCATAGAGTTCCAATTTAATAAAAGAAAGTATTCATGCATTGAGGGAGTGTTTGAGTAGAGGCCCAAGGTCCTTCTGCCACCTTAATACTTGACCTATAAATATAGACACATCGATCTACTTCCCCATCCTCCTGTATATATTTGCATGTACATGTCTTTGTCTAGACCCCGATAAATGCCCTTTGACTCCTAGCTCTTTCCTCCATCTCCCTTGACTTTCCTCCTGCCCTACTACCATGCTTTGTCGCCACCTGGGCTAGAGTATACCTCTTCTCTATGCAACCTTATCCTTGATCATTCCCCACCAGACCTGCCACTCGCCCCTCTCTACCATTTGGGGTCCCTTGTTGTTCCCTTATCCCTGTGTTTGTTAACACCACTTCCTTACCCCCTTTCCCCCCACCCCAAGTCCCCCCAGAATTGTCAGTCCCATTGTTTTTCCTCCAGATAGTTCATCCAGCCTGTCCTATTCAGACAGACCTGTGGAGACACTAACATGCACGAAAACAAGACAGAGGAAAACAAAGCAACAGTATACAACCAGACAACAAAAAAAAACAACAACAAATCACTGACAAAGAACAAAACAAAACACTTCCCAAGAGAAAAGCTTGTAGTTAGTTCAGGGATCGTTTGCTGGCCCTTAGGAGTGTTTTCCAGTCCAGTCAGTTGGGCACCAAGCCCTGGCCCCAAAGTCCACTTTCAGCATTTCCTGGGGACCTTGCCACTCCATTCCCTTGCTGTTCCGCTGCACTCTCCCAGTGCTTTGCCTCGGTGTGGTGGGATCAGGTCAGGTGCAATTCCCACACAGTGTCTCTGGTGTTGTCCCCTGTATCGCCCTTAGCCACTGAGGGGCATCATTTTTCATAGTGGGGCCAGCCATGTTGTTCTCTCTGTGGACTGGCTGCTCTACTCAGGAACATCATCCTCACGGCCTGGTGGGCCAGGCTGTGTTCCACACTCTCCTCCTGCCCCTTCATCTGCTCCCGTGTGATCTGATCAGATATGTCCTTCTCCCGGAGCTGCAGAGTCAATGTTGTACTTTGGAACAAATTCTTTTCGGGGAGGGGCAGGAATCCACTTAATTTATGGTGCTGGGGCCAGCCTCCCAGACCTCTCCACTGGTTTCCTACTCCACGCCGGGATATTGCATTCACACCTTGCGACACTGGGTTGAAGTCTGGTCCCACTTTCCCTGTGGAGATAAAAACAATACCCTCCCCTTGGGTGGGTTAGTGCCCCATGCCCCCACTCCCCTTTTCTTCCTTATATTCATCCTTTTGTTTTCCTTTCCCCACCTCCTCCACTGTTGTCTACCATGTGCATCCCTGGTTTTGGTCTGGTCTCTGCCATACTACACAGTCTTCACCCCACAAATATTTGTATACAGTAGCTTTTTCCCCTATGCCACTTTTGTTTTCTTCTAAAAATTTTTAATTCTTACCTCATCGGCCTCATGTTGTACTTGTCCTTTTGTGCCAGACTTACTTTGCTTAGCATGATTTCCTCCAGTTCTTCCCATGCCGCTATGTGCCTCATACGTTTATCACTGCTTTTTAGTGATGCGTAGTACTCCATTGTATGTATATAGCACAGTTTTTTAATCCAATCGTCAGTTGATGGAAATTTGGGTTGCTTCCAACTCCTTGCAATTGTGAACTGTGCCGCAATGAACATTGGAGCACAGATGTCTGGTCTTGGTTTGTTCCTTGCCTCTTCTGGGTATATGCCCAGTAGGGGGATTGCTGGGTCATATGGTAACTCTATTTCCATCTGTTTTAGGTATCGCCAGATTGATTTCCATAATGGCTCAACGTAATTACAGTCCCACCAGCAGTGGATGAGAGTTCCTGTCTCCCCACAGCCCCTCTAACACTTGTTGCTTTCTGATTTTTTGAATTGGGCTACCTTTGCGGGTGTCAGGTGGTACCTCATTGTTGTTTTAATTTGCATTTCTCTTATGGCTAAAGATCGGGAACATTTTCTCATATGTTTGTTGGCCATTCGGATTTCTGCCCCTGTGAAACTTCTGTTCAAGTCCTTTGCCCACCTTTCAAGTGGGCTATTGGTTTTTTGCTTTTTGGAAGCTAGCAGAGTACTGTAGATTTTAGTAATAAGGCCTTTGTCTGATGTGTCATTGCTAAAGATGTTTTCCCAGTCTGTGGACTCTCTTATTACTCTCTTGGTGAATTCTTTAGATGTACACAAGTGTTTTATCTTCAGTATATCCCATTTGTCGATTTGTGCCTCCTCTGTGTTTGTGTCCTTCCCTATTTCTGATAGCCTGTGTATTCCCTGCGCCAAAGTTCTCAAGTTGGTCCCAATTCCCTCATTGATGGCTCTAATAGTTTGGGGTTTAACTTCAAGGTCTGTGATCCACCTTGAGTTTATTCTTGTGCATGGAGTGAGATAAGGGTCTTGCTTCATTTTTCTGCATGTGGATATCCATTTTTTTCCAGCACCACTTGTTAAAGAGGGCATTGGCTTCCCATTTGATATATTTGGGGCCCTTATCAAAGATCAGCTGTGTGTATGCTGATGCTTTTATTTCTGGGTTTTCAGTTCTTTTCCATTGGTCTGAGTATCTGTCATTGTACCAATACCATGCAGTTTTGAGAACTGTGGCTGCATAGTATGTGCCAAAGTCAGGTAAAGCAAGTCCTCCCACGGCGTCCTTCTTCTTGAGGAGTTCTCTGCTAATTCTGGGCTTCTTCCCTCTCCATATGAAGTTGGTAATCAGTTTTTCCATTTCTTTGAAGAAAGATGATGGTAATTATATCGGGATGCATTATACTTATATAGTGCTTTTGGCAGAACTGACATCTTAACTATATTAAGTCTCCCAATCCAAGAGCATGGAATATTCTTCCATTTGTTGAGGTCGCTCTTGGTTTCTTGTAATAGTGTTCTATAGTTTTCGCTATATAGATCTTTTGTTTTTTCAGTCAGGTGTATCCCTAGATATTTCAATTTGTGTTTGGCTATTGTGAAGCGTACCACCTTTTTGATCTCTTCTTCTGTGATCTTATCTGATGTATATAACAGTCCAATGGACTTCTGTTTGTTGATCTTGTATCCTGCCACTCTGCCAAACTCCTCTATTGCTTCCAGTACTCCCCTTGTGGAACTTTTGGGATTTTCCATATAAAAAATCATATCATCTGCAAATAACGATAGTTTCACCTCTTCCTTCCCCAGACGAATACCTTTGATGTCACTTCTTTGCCTTATGCTGTTAGCTAAAACCCCCAGCATGATATTAAATAGGAGTGGAGACAAGGGACATCCTTGTCTGGTCCCCTTTTTCAGTGGGATTGTGTTAGTCTTTTCTCCATTGACTATCACTTTGGCTGTTGGTTTTTCATATATAGCTTGTATTGTCTTGAGGAACTTTCCTTCCATTCCTATCTTCGCTAGTGTCTTAAACAGGTATTGGTGTTGGATGTTGTCGAATGCTTTTTCTGTGTCTATTGATATTATCATGTGATTCTTATACTTTTTCATGTCAATGTGACGAATAATACTAGTGGTCTTTCGTATGTTGAACCATCCCTGCATCCCTGGTATGAATCCCACTTGGTCATGGTGAATTATTCATTTTATATACTTTGGTATTCTGTTGGCTAGTATTTTGTTAAGGATTTTTGCATCAGTGTTCATTAGAGATATTGGTCTGTAGTTCTCGATTCTTGTGGGATCCTTGCCCGGTTTGGGTATCAGACTTATACTAGCTTCATAGAAGGAGTTTGGGAGTTTGCCATCTTTTTCTATGTTTTGGAAAAGTTTGTGTAGGATCGGTATTAGTTCTTCCCTGAATGCTTGGTAGAATTCTCCAGTGTAGCCATCTGGTCCAGGGGATTTTTTTGTTGGTAATCCCTTGATAACCTTTTCTATTTCTTCTATTGCTATGGGTCTGTTGAGATTCTTGATGTCCACCGAGGATAGTCTAGGGAGGGATTGTTTTTTCAGGAATTTCTCCATGTCTTCCAAATTGTTGAATTCATTGGAGTACAATCCTTCATAGTATTGTGTAACTATCCTTTTGATTTCTTTAGGGTCTGTTGTAATGACCCATCTTTCATCCCTTATTCTTTCTATTGAGATTCGTTCCCTCCTTTCTTTGGTTAGGTTTGCCAATGGTCTATCGATCCTGTTCATCCTTTCAAAGAACCAACTTTTAGCGATATTAATTTTTTCCATAGTTTTTTTTTATTTTCCCTCTCCTGAATCTCAGCCCTGATTTTTATAATTTCTTTTCTTTTGCTATTAGTAGGGTTGTCCTGCTGACTCAGCTCTAGTTTTTGTAAGTTTTGTGTCAGCGTATCCGTCATGATTCTCTCTTCCTTTCTTAGGTGTGCTTGTATTGCTATGAACCTTCCTCTGATGACTGCCTTTGCTGTGTCCCATAAGTTTTGGTACGTCGTGTGCTCATTTTCGTTGGTTTCGAGAAATTTCCTGATTTCATCTCTGATCTGCACCAGTATGCACTCCTTTTGCAGTAGAGAGTTATTCATCCTCCAATTATTTGCTCTTATTTTCTTTGTCTTCCTTTTGTTGATTTCCAGTCTCATGGCACAGTGGTCAGAGAGAGAGGTCTGTATTATTTCAATGTGCTTAAATTTATGTAGATTTGCCTTATGCCCCAACATGTGGTCTATCTTCGAATAGGCACATACAACTCTTATCACAATCCATACATCCACCAGTTGTGTCAAGCACATTTGTACAGTCATTGCCCTCATCATTTTCAAAATATTTGCTCTCCACTTAAACCCTTGGTATCAGCTCCTCATTTCCCCTCTCACTGCCTGGTCCCCCCCCCCTACCTCATGAATCCTAAATAATTTATAAATTATTATTTTGTCATGTCTTACACTGTCCCATGTCTCCCTTCACCCACTTTTCTGTTGTCCGTCCCCTAGGGAGGAGGTTATATGTAGATCCTTATAATCAGTTCCCCTTTTTTACCCCACTTTTCCTCCGTCCTCCAGTATCGCTACTCTCATTACTCGTCCTGAAGGAATCATCTGTCCTGGATTCTCTTTGTTTCCAGTTCCTATCTGTACCGGTGTACATCTTCAGGTCTAGCCAGATTTGTAAGGTAAAATTGGGATCATGATAGTGGTGGGGAGGAAGCAGTTAAGAATTAGAGGAAAGTTGCATGTTTCACTATTGCTACACTGCACACTGACTAGCTTGTCTCCTCCCCTTGACCCTTCTGTAAGGGGGTGTCCCATTACCTACAGGTGGGCTTTTGATCTCTACTCTGCATTCCCTCTCATTTACAATGATATGAATTTTTTGTTCTGATGATGCCTGATACCTGATCCCTTCAGCACATCGTGATCACACAGGCTGACGTGTTTCTTCCATGTGGGCTTTGTTGCTTCTCAGCTAGATGGCCACTTGTTTACCTGCAAACCTTTAAGACCCCAGACGCTATATTTTTGATAGCCGGGCACCATCGTCATCCTTCACCACATTTGCATATGCACACATTTGTCTGCAGCAATCATATCAGGAAGGTGGGCACACTATGATATGATTTTTTATTCTTTGATACCTGATCCCTGATCCCTTTGACACCTCCTGGTCACACAGACTGACGTGTTTCTTCCATGTGGGCTTTGTTGCTTCTCAGCTAGGTGGCCGTTTGTTTACCCGCAGCCTTTAAGGCCCCTGGCACTATATCTTATGATAACTGGGCCTCATCATCATCCTTCACCACATTTGCTTATGTGCACATTTGTCTTCAGTGTTGTGAAGGTGTGCATCATGGAATGTGAGTTTAATAGAATAAAGTGTTCTTGCATTGAGGAAGTACTTGAGTCGGGGGGTCCAATGTCCATCTGCTGCCTTAATACTAAACCTATAAATATATGCACATAGATCTCTTTCCCCACCATCTTATATAAATATATTTACATATGTACATGCCTATATTTAGACCTCTTTAAATGCCCTTTGCATCCTGTTTAACCCCTCTATTTCCTTTGACTTTCCTCTTGTCCCACTAACATGCTCAGCCTTCATTTGGGTTTCAGTAATTTCTCTTGGTTACATTGTCCTTGATGAATCCCTACCAGGCCTCTGACACCCTCCTTGCCACTTATTTTGTATCACTTGTTGTTCCCTTGTCCCTAGGTTGGTCAACACCAGAGTGAGGTGACTCTTAGAGCTGATCATATCCCTTGTGAGAACCTGGAAGCTAAGCTTTGAAGTTGTTAAAATAGTTAACTCCAAGGATAGACTTTTAAACAAGGTGTCTCCCACGCTGACCTGAGGTGAATCTGGTCTTGTTGCATCTGTGATGTTATGAGCAAAGAAGATCATTCCTGTGTGTGTGTAGGCTCCATCAAAAGAGTCTGATGCTACCCTCCTGCCCCATGCCCATGCCCTTCTGGGTGGTATACAGTTCAGCCGGACCTGTGAGAGGCTTCTGACTTTGATAGCTTAGCTGAACCTACGAAGGCTTTTTGGTGGTGGTGCTGGTGGTGGTGGTGCTGGTATTGTGTGTGTGTGTGTGTGTGCATTAGATAGCTTCCAGAAGAGTTGTGAGTACACTCAGTAAAAGTCATTACAAGGTCCAATGGGGAAATAAGAAGGATTGGTAAATTATGGAAACGAGAAGCTCAGGAAAAGGAAAAACTTCTTAGAGAAGTAGACCCCAGTAGAATATCCAGGGGTCAACAACATATTTAGGGAATGTTTGTAGGGTGAGTGAAGTAAAAGCGTCTTTCTTTGGTTCAGTGTAATCACATGCATTTAAGCAAAAAGTTGTCATTAAGAGGTTTTAAACAGTTGTGTAAAGAGAGTGGGTCAGTGTGTGGTGGGGGCCCGAGTTTTCAATCCAGGAGACTGGTGTGCATAAGAATATTTGAAACAAAGCATCAGCTTTCCCATACTCAAAGACAGGGTGAAGCAACCTGAAATAATGTCTGTATTTTTATCATGAACCCTCTAGGACAGCAGTTCTCAACGTGTGGATTGTGACCCCTTTAGGGGTAGAACAACCCCTTCTTAGGAGTTGCCCGGTTCATAACAGTAGCAAAATTACAGTTATGAAGTAGCAATGAAAATAGTTTTATAGTTGGGGGTTGCCACAGCATGTATTAAAGGGTTGCGACATTAGGAAGGTCGAGAACCACTGCTCTAGAAGATGGTAACGTTGGAAATTGTCCCAGTAATAGCCACAGTGACTAATGATGCTTATCTCAAGGCACTTACTGTGTCCACCTCTCATGTGGCAAGTAATCATGTCCCCAAAGGTAGTGAGATACAATGCAAAGGGTTCCGGGCTAGAGAGGTCAGAATACCTGCATTTGGTTGCCATGTTACCCCACTTGCTAGCTCAGTTTTTTAGTATTTATTTTCCTGTGTGTTTATTTCTCGGCTCCAGATATTGTAAGAGCTTTTCTCCCCCACCTCTTTTTGTGCCAAGAATAGAACAGCATCAATAGCACATACAGCATCAGCTAACATGTACTGAGCATCTACTGTGTGTTAATCACCATGCTGAGTTCTGGCCATGGATTGTCCCATTTAATTCTCCCAGAAGACGAGTGGATAGGGATAGTTCGTTATGTCTATTTTGAAAATGAGAAAACAGAGGCTCCTCTCATGTTAGAGTTGGGTCTTAAACGTAGACCACAGTACATAAGTTGTTCTACTTTAATGCCCTACTATTTTAATATATTATCTTAGTCCAAAAGCCAGCTTCAACTTTTATGCCCTACTATCTTATGAGGTGGATTGACAAAGTGACTGGACCAGTGGGCTCAGGCATAGGCACAATTGTGAGGATGGAGCACAGCCAGGTGGTGTTCCATTCCTTTGTGCACAGGGTTGCTATGGGTTGGAACTGACTGGTTGGGACCTAACAACAACATCTTGCCACTGGTGACTTACTCATTGGGGTATTAAATGCAAGGTCAGCTGCTCAAACCCACTAGCTGTGGGAGAACAATAAGATGTTCTGCTCCTGTAAAGATTTACAGCCTTGGAAATCTAGAGGAGCCGTTCTAGCCTGTACTATATGGTTGCTACGAATCAGACTTGACTTGATGGCAATGAGTTTGGTTTTGGTATCTTGCCATTATAGATTCCCCAAACTATCTTTTCATACATGATATTCTCTTCTCTATAAGGATGACTTGAAACATCTGACACTTCATCATGTAGGGAAAAGTACCTCTCAGAGGAGGTATGGGTAGAGTTGCTTAATTCTTGAAGGTCATGAGCATGTTGAGCAAGGGTTCATTCCCCATATCCCTAACCTGTGCCTTTGTGGCTCACAAAAGAGAATGCCATCAGAGAGAAAATGCTCTATGCACTGCTTCGAGTGGTTTTATGGAACTCTTCCCTCAGAGATGAAACAGGCAAAATATAAATAGATTTAGGGGAATTCATGGATGTCAGATCCGTAATGGTCTATTCAGAGAAACTAGGGATGTTGGGGTTAGTCGTGTAACCTTTAGAAGTTGACATCATTACAAAATAGCCTCTGATACTTCTGTTTGAGATCCAGTACCTGACTGAATGTATTGTTGGTCTGACCCAGGAGGCATTTCTTATGCCTAAAACTTTTAATTTTACACTATCTGGCATGCTTGTCTTGAATTCTTGCAATTATGGAATGAAGTTGTATTATTCTAAGAGATTATTTATGGTCTTCACGGGCTAGGTTTCAGGTTTTTCCCTTAAATATGGAAAGGAACTGTGGTATAAATTAGCTAATCTGCCAATTTCTAAAGCCCCAGAAAGAGCCAGAGGTTACATGGGCTTTCATGTTCTTGTGTTTTAATGGCATTTGCCACTATTAGTTTATGTATTTGGTTTAGTGACAAGTGATGGGCTTGCATTAAGCTAATGAAAACCCTTCTAGTCACATTATGCTGCTCTCATCAGCAATTACAAAAATAATAGTAGCTAACTGAGTGCTTACTATGCGTCAAGCTCTGGGTTTTTTTAATCGGATCTCCAAATCATCTTTTTAAAAAATTAATCATTTCATTGGGAGCTCTTACAGCTATAACAATCCATAATTCAATTAGATCAAGCATAATTGCATAACAGGTGTCACCATCAGTTTCAAAATATTTTCTTTCTTCTTGAACTCTTTGATAACAGCTCCCCTTTATCCCCCTCCTTCTCCCACCCTACTCCCCCGGAACCTTTATTATTATAAGTTATTATTATTTTTGCCATATCATACACTGTCCAATGTATCCATTCCCCTACAATTCTGTTATTCGTTCCCCTTGAGAGGGTTTATGCAGTCATCATTACCATCAGTCCTGCCTCTGTTCCCCTCCACTCCCCCTTCCCGTACCCTCAGGAAATCATTACTTCCATTACTGTTTCTGAAGGGTTATCTATTTTGGCTTTTGTGGTAGTCACCTAATCTGGTGTCAGTTTGAGGAGTGTGTAGGAGTGAAGGGTTGCCTATCAATCTGGAGATAGCCAATGAAAACTCTGTGTGGGCATGGCCTTCTCTTGAGAATTCTGCGAAATCCAGTACTTCCTCCTTGGAGGTGGGAGACTTCTCTTTCTGACACTCCCTGGGAGACATAGTATCTGACAGGACACATGGACCCACCCTGATACAGAGATTCCTGCCAGCGTGGAGATGTTTTTAATGCCATTGGATTCAAAGGCTTTCTTCCCACTAGCCTGTGATTCTACATTCGGCATCATTGCATGTGTTTTATGAGTCTGAAGAGAACTTTATAGATTGGTATCGGACATGTGGGTTAATATCGGACACAGGGACTTGGTCTGGAGTTGGCTGGGATGTTTTCTAAATGTTCAATTGCTCTTGTATAGAAATCCTTTTCTTATATACATATGTGTGTCCATGGTTTTTCTAGTCTACCGAGATTAACAAAGTTTTCATGCATCTAATGGACTTACATATGTTCATACAAATGAACATACACAGGTCTAACAATATTAATGAGGTAAAACAAAATCCATAATAAAGGGGAGGAAATATTAATGGACTAGAAGATAGTTATGTGTTTCAATAGTGCTATACTTCATCCTGGATGTGTTATCCCTTCCAATGTGGCTCTTTTGTGAGGGACTGTCCAATTATCTTACAGATGGGTTTTGGGTCTCCACTTTGTCCATACTCTTTCAGGCCAATTTGATGGCTTCTTTTTGAATTTCTGTTACCTATTATTCTCCTTGGCACCTCATGATCACACAGGCTGGTGTGCTTTTTCCATGTGGGTCAAGCCCTGTTTTAAATACCGTACAGGCATCTACTCATTGTCATTGAGTCGATTCTGACTCATAGTGACCCTATAGGACAGGGTAGAATTGCCCCTGTGAGTTTCCGACACTAAATCTTCATGAGAGTAGAAAGCCTCATCTTTCTCCCAGGGAGCCCTGATAGCATAGTGGTTAGGTATTACATTGGGCTGCAATTTTCATGATCGCAGTTTGAAACCACCTCCTGTGGAGAAAGACTGGGCTTTCTACTTTTGTCAATAGTTAGTCTGGGAAACCCACAGGAGATCACTATGAGTCAGCATTGACTAAATGGCAGTAGAGTTTCTCCCAAGAAGCACTTGGCAGTTTCAAACTGTTGACCTTGAGATTAGCAACCCAAGGTGTAACCCACTAAATAGTAAATTCTCATTTTACTCCAGGTCACTTACAGTAGCCTGAGGGAGTCTGGAGTGTGGATCTTGGCTCTACTCATTACATTGCTCTGCTCTATAGGCTCTCCATTCCATAGATGTTGGATACGCAATGAGAGGGGAGGAGCCCTGTTGGGCTGCTAACTGCAAGGTCAACAGCCCTAAAGTACCAGCTGCTCCAGGGTAGAAAGATGAGGCCTTTCACTCCTCTAAAGATATACATCCTCAGCAACCTACAGGAGCAGTTCTACTATGTCGGACAGGGTCACTATGAGTTGGATTGACTCGGTTGCCTGGTAATTTTGCTAAAACTTGATACAGTGGTCTTTAATGCTTAAAATTTCCTGGTCCCATTTTTGTCATCTACAAAACAGGAAAGTCAATGAGCTTTTTTTCTGCTTCCAGATTTCTTAGCCCAAATATATATCTCCTCCTATCTTCCATTAAGTAGATTTCGACTCATAGCAACCCTATACAGGGCTTCCAGAACTGTAGCTATTAATGAGATTGGAGACCCTCATCTTCCTCTCTCAGAGCATCTGGCGGGTTTGAACTGCCTAACTTGTGGTTAGTAGTCCAATGCTTATCCCATAGCACCACCAGGGATATATATATATATATATATATATATATATATATATATATACTTTTTATTGTAAGACTGTAAGACATGATGCAGAGTAATGAGGATAGAACATGAAGGATATGGTTCATTACTTCAGGAACTCACAACCTAAAGAGAGGGGCAGGCATGAGCTACAAAGTCAAAGAAATCACTGTCATCCAGTCGACTCTGACTTAAGTGACCCCTTATGACAGAGTAGAACTGCCCCTGTGCATTTCCAAGGCTGTCAGTCTTTTCAGGAGCAGAAAGCCTCATCTGTCTCCCACAGGGCAGTTGGTAGTTGTTAACTGCTGACCTTGAGATTATCAACTCACTATACCACCAAGATTTCTAGTCAATGATTAGCTAGTTTATTTAGTACAGTTGAGAAACTGCATCAGTGTCCTCACAGGGTTGAAAAAGCAGTCTAAAATTGATGTCATTCCTTATACTAAGCCATCAAAGAAAACACTGAGAAAGCAGAGGAGCGTTCTACTCTTATCAAAGAGGAGTGGCATTTGGAATCCCAACCTTGAACCTTTAGAGAACCAGTATAATTTGATCTGCAGTCACTTTTTGGACACCTTCCTATAGAAGATCCACCACTGACCACAGAGGTACTGGAATTATCAATGACTGATTTTTAGAATTCTTAATTTCTAAAACGTAATGAATATTCTTTAAGCTTAAATAAGGACTGTACTTTATATAATTGATGTATGCATGGATTGTGATAACAGTTGTATGAATCCCTAAAAAAATTTTAAAAATAAAAAAGAAAATGATGAGGGCAATGAATGTACAGATGTGTTTTACACAATTGATGTCTATATGGATTGTGATAAAGAGTTGTATGAGCCCCTAATAAACGTTTAAAAAAAATAAGGACTCTACAAAATGTGACTCAAAAGAAAATGGCAGGACTGTGTCAGTCTTTTGGCTCCCGAGAAGCTAATCAATGAGGGGTAACCCATTCAAAGGCCCTTTCCGCTGAGCTAGAGCGAGCCTTTTGGAGTATGGTTCTGAGGAAACAGGTAACCCTGTGGCTCTAAATGCATCGTCTTTTTACTTGATCTCAGGACTGTATTATGTTCACATGGAGAAGGAGGGTGCTGAACTGGGTGATTCCTAAGATACCTTACAGCCTACAATTCTAAAGTGTTTTGATTATAAGAAAACCATGCATCAGAATAGAATTGTTTTTCTTTAGAGCCATAAATTCTATTGATAACAAACAAAATCTGCATTTGTGAGTTTCACAAATAACTTTGTTGTGTGAAAATATAGTAAGGGTAGGGAAAAAGTGGAATTCCTTTGGAAAAGAATTATTTGAAGCCCCTTTTTATGAAACCAGGGCTCCGAAATATAATGAGTGAGATTTATTTGAAAGAAATCAGTATGAGAGGCACGGGTAAAATTAGAATCCATCAAGATTATTGTCAAGTGGCCTGATTAATTAAAGAAGAAAAAGGAAACCAGGAAAGTGTCTTACTACTTACAAAAGCCTGTTATTTCTAAAGCAGACTAGCTTTAAATCTCTGGATAAAATGTACTTTGCTTTTTTGTGTGTGTGTGTGTATGCAGATATTAAAAGAAATATATTCAGGTTGGGTTAAGGAAGGTAAGAGTTAATTATTCTCATGTTCCTCATGCCATGTAATAGCACCTTGAAAAGAGAAAGAAATCAAGAAAATATCATAAGGGAACCATGACTTTGGAGAGCCTCCAAAAGAGCTCTTCAGTAGGTCAGGGATTTCCCTGGCCTTGGGTTGTAATTTTATTGGACTCTATGCTTTGGTCAGAAGCTCTTTTCTCCCCTCATTCAATTATTTTATGTAAAAGCATCTTGACAATGCCAGCCCCTATTGTTACTTTTCACATGATACTAACTAAAATGTGCTTTGACATGAAAATGCTTTGTATTTAATTTCAACATGTACATGGTTTGTGCTTTCTGATTTTTCTACCATTAACACAAAAAAGAATAGATTGACTTGTCTTTTCTGGAATCGCTGGGCCCTAATCAAACTGTCAGCTAACGATTATTTCTGCTTTGGAGGTGGAAACCCAGATGAGTGAGTCATTGACCAGGTCTGTTATGTGAACACAGGAATGAGTATTCCTATTGGTTCCTTTTTGGTTGTGTTCCTAGGGAAATTATCCATAAGAGTTCTGTTTGTGATTTTTTGGTATCAAACAATATCCTGATCACGTAATTTCCTTTGGTGGCGCTGTTGGATAACTGTGGGACTGCTAACTTTAAATTCAGTGGTTCAAATCCACTGGCTGCTTAGAGTGCAAAAGCTGAGACTATCACAATGATCTATATATAATCCCCTCCCAGGGGGATGGCCAGCAGAAAAGTGGGTGAAGGGAGACATTGATCAGTGTAAAGCATGAATAAATAATAATTTATAAATTATCAAGGGCTCATGAGGGAGGGAGGGTAAGGGAAAGAGGGAAAAATGAGGAACTGATACCAAGCAGAAAGAAAATATTTTGAAAATGATGGCAACATATGTGCTTGACACAATGGAGTATGTATGGATTGTGATAAGAGCTGTATGAGCCCCAAATAAAATGATTTTTAAAAAGAGACTACTCCCATAAGATTTACAAAGCCTCAGAGTCAGAATCGACTCCGTGGCAGTGGGTTTGGTTTTGTGGGATTTATTTCCTTCAGAGTATAAAAACACAGAACAAAACTTGCTGCCATTGAGTTGATGCCTACTCATACATAGTGCCTGGGTAGGATAGGGTAGAATTGTCCTTGAGTTTCTGAGACTTCATCTGTTTACCAGAGTGGCAAGCCTCATCTCTCTACCCATTAGTGAGGAATTGAGAGGAAAGCAGTTCCTAAACAGAGTGTATTGGAGAGATTAGTATAGAAGATCAAAGGCATAAAGCTGAATTGAACAGTTAAAACCTTATCAGTTGACCCCACCTCCGACATGTGCTGGACCTGGTGTGATTGTCAACATTTTTTGTATTTTGTTCTATTTGTTCATATTACGGTGTATCTCAGAGGTGCTATGTCATTGGAGGTCAGTCACCCTCTTGAAGTTGTGTTATATATTGTTATGTGTTTCAGTGTATGAAACCCAGGATTGATGAACTTATAGGGACAGCAAGCAGAATCAGGGTTTCGGAGGCGGTGGGGTGGGGGTGTGGTACAGTAGTGGGGGTGTGGTAAAAGGAAGACAATGTTAAGGAGGAGGCCATGAAGTAAAAGAATATTTGGAAACTGATAGTGGTAAAAATTGTACAATACTGCTTGACGTGGTTTTTTTTGACGTGATTGAACTATGGAATGATATGTATTAACTCCCAATTAATAATAAAATAAGAATAAATAAAATCTACTAGATATTAAAAAGTCTTGTTTTCAATCATTTTATTAGGGGCTCATACAACTCTTATAGCAATCCATACATATATCTATTGTGTAATGCACATTTGTACATTCATTGTCCTCATTATTCTCAAAACATTTGCTATCCACTTAAGTCCCTTGCATCAGGTTCTCATTTTCCCCCCTCCTTCCCCATTGCCCCTGCCTCATGAACCCTTGATAATTTATAAATTATTATTTTGTTATATCTTGACCTTTCCAACATCTCCCTTCACCCACTTTTCTGTTGTCTGTCCCCCAGGGAGGAAGTCACATGTAGATTCTTGTAGTCGGTTCCCCCTTTCTACCTCACCTTCCCTCTACCCTCCCAGTGTCACCACTCACACAACTAGTCCTGAAGGGATCATCCGTTCTGGATTTCCTGTGTTTCCAGTTCCTATCTGTACCAGTGTACATCCTCTGGTCTAGCCAGACTTGCAGGGCAGAATTGGCATCATGATAGTGGGGGTGGAGGAAGCATATAGGAACTAGAGGAAAGTTGTATGTTTCATTGTTGCTACGTCGCCCCATGAGTGGCTCGTCTCCCGAGACCCTTCTGTAAGGGGATGTCCAGTGGCCTACAAATGGACTTTGGGTCTCCACTCTGCACTCCTCTCCTCATTTAACATGGTAAGATTTTTTGTTCTGATGATGCCTTATACCGGATCCCTTCGACACCTCGTGATCACACAGACTGGTGTGCTTCTACAAGTTTCATTTCTGCCTTTTCATTTAGTAATGTGTTAGTTATAAGGTCGTCTAAAGAGAAATAAAATTCTGTACCACTTGTAGCTTTCTTGTTCACTGACATGAGTGCTGAGAGATGGCACAGAGGGACTAGAAGACCTGCCCATGGGGTTTGTGGTTTGGAACTCAGAGAATCTGCCTCATTTCCTATAAAATGAGGATAGGACTGACTCACCACCACCCAGTGATGACAGGAGATTGTTGCCTGGATGAAAACTAGGACTTGAGGTGAAGCAAAATGACAACATTACCTTAGCTATGGAGTCAGAGGACTTGAATTCAGCCCCAGTTCCCTCGGTAGTGGTGGGTGCTTGGTCAAGTTACTTAGTGTTTATGGCTCTCATCCTTCCTCATTATTTTATACATTAGGAAATATGGTGATGACAATAACAGCTATCATTGAATGCTTTTGTACCAGGCACAGGACTCAATATCTTATGCAAATTATCTCATTGCAGCCTTGATTGTAATTTGCATTTTACCCATGAGAACATTGTTAATTTGCCTAAGCAATGGCACTAGTTAATAGTGGAGTCAGGACTCAAATCTGTGCTGCTTGATTCCAGAGCACCCAACCTGTGCAGGTTGTACGGTTTTACTGATGATGCTTATAAGACAAGATTTTTTTAATATGAATTTATTTTCTTCTAATTGTCTTTTTGTCATTTACAATAGAGATAATTGTCACCACTGTACAATGATATTTACAAAGGTGGTAGTCGTTATGCTTTGAGCTGCTAACTGCAAGGTCAGCAGTTCGGAACCACCAGCACTCTGCAGGAGGGAGATGGGGCTTTCTACTCTTGTTAGGAATTAACAGTCTCAGAAACCCACAGGAGCAGTTCTTTGCTGTCCCGGTAGTGTTGCCATGAGTTGAAATTGACTTGCTGGCTGTGAGTTTTTATCCAAATAATAGAATCTGGGCTAGGGAGATCATAGGTCTTTAACATGTTTTTTATCTATTTATAAATATAATTAAACTGTATATAACCAAATATTTTTGCTAAGGTAAATCTTAAGTATTCTAGATACCAGTATATCATTCTATAATATTATTTACTTATTTCCTTTTTTTAGCATAATAGAATCCTTTGGCATTATGCCTTGGCACATCATTCCATGATTGTTTATGTAAACATATTATACCAGGATATGTTATATTTCCAAATTGGACTAGGTTGATCCTCAATGAATTCAAAGGCATTAATATATACAAGCATCCCTCCTGAGTTTGGATTGTAAATTTGGGGATCCCCTTACCATAATCTATTTTGGTTTCTGAGTTGTGAATAAGAACTAATGAGAATCCTGATTGTCTGGGATTTATCGGAACATTTCCAACTGAATTAGATTCCTGATTTTGGTTAATAAGTGCTTCACAAGCAAAGGTTCAGACAAGGAGTGTCCACATTTGTCTTCTATGGTAGTTTTGTAGAAATTCAATGTAGTTCTAGAATATAAGGAAAATTTTAATTAGCTCTTCTTTTTTGAGATTGTATCCTGTATTACATCTTACAATCCTAACTAGCCTCTCTGGATCCCATTTGTATGATTTCTCCGTCCTCACTGACTTTCTGTAACACTTTAAATTTAGTATCATCTGGAAATTTAACTAATGTGCTGTTTACTGCTCCTTCCAGATCACTAAAGAAGATGTTAAATAAGACTTGATTCCCAGAGCACCCAATGGGCACCTCCTCACAACTTAATATTCTGTCACTTGTCAGTGCACTTTGTTTATGATCCCTTCTCTTTATGGTATCAATCCATGTGGGAGTGCTTGACATATCCCACTTGGAGTGAATTTTTCTGGTTAGACTGTAGGAAACATTGTCTCAGAATCCTTGTTCCATTGCTGATGTGCTGTTTGCTATGTTTCACTATAGCCTGGTGGTTTGCGCCCAGCCTTGTCTGGACCCTCTCTCAATACACCAGCATGTCTTCTTGGGAGATTTGGAATGGGAGAAATGAGGATAAAAAATAGCTTTATGAGGATTAAAAATCAAACAGACATGCCCTGGGGTTGATTCTGGCTTATGGAATCCCCATATGTGTCCATATAGTTTCGAAGGGCTGGTTTTTTGTAAGCAGATCACTAGGACTTTATGGATTTTTTAATATTATTAATCATTTTATTGGGAACTCTTACAAATCTTTTAATAAGCCACAGTTCAATTGTATCAAGTACACTTCTTTATATGTTGTCATCATTTTTAAAACCTTTTCTTCCTACTTGAGCCCTTGATATCAACCAGGCCTTTCTTTTGAGGCAACTTTCTACACTCAAACCTCTCACCTTTTAGTTACCAGTCCAGTGCGTTAACCTTTGCAACCCGAGAGCTAGCGTGAAGATAATGTGGTCGCAGATGATTCCTTCAGACCAGTGGTGCTCAACCTTCCTCATGCCGCAACCCTTTCATACAGTTCCTCATGTTGTGGTGACCCCAGCCATAAAATTATTTTCATTGCTACTTCATAATTGTAATTTTGCTACTGTTATGAATAGGGCGACCCCTGTGAAAGGGTCTTTCGATCCCCAAAGGGGTCGTGACACACAGGTTGAGAACCGCTGCTTTACACAGTTAAAATTCTGTGCATTCTTCTATACAGAGACTTTCATACATACGCTGATCAATGTATTTATCTGAGAATTTGGGGAGCATGTTTTATCTCCATTACATTCTCACACCAATGTTAGATAAGCTCCCGGTCAGCATTTAGTACAGCCCCATTGTTTCCTGATTCAGTCTATTTGTCAGTCAGCACAGTTGGCCCTCGTCTCGTACATTTTTAGTGCCTGTGTCTTTAACTGTGAGACCTCCTGGAGCAGACTGTGCTTTCCTGGGGTGTTTGGAACTGCTCACTGTGCGGCTGTGTTTGGACATGACAACAAGCTTCTTGTGGCCAGGAGGAATGTGGGCCAAGCTAACCAGCTAAAGAGGCAGCCTGTTGACTGCTCAGGATCTCTTTTGCAGCCAGTTAGCAGGTCTTTTACTTACTGTTATTCCTATAGTAAGTACCTCTTCTAGAGGGCGGGGGGGGGGGGGTTAGAAAAGTCTCCTTTTCTACACCCTCTCTCCCCTCAGAAGAATGCATTTCAGAGGACAGCACTGCGGCTACAGCTTGGGGAGAGGGGAGCATCAGATTAGAGCACATGGAGAAACGCAAAGGGATGGAGAGGAAGGAGAGGACATCCTGGCCCACCAAGCCCCGAGGATAATGTTCCTGCTCAGAGCAGGCAACACACAGGTGGACCATAGGGCTGGCCCCACCACGGTACACAGGGTTTCTCACTAGACCACGGGCCTGCAGTGGAGACACAGTACGGGAACAGTGCACGGTCTGGCCCCATCACTCTGGGGTGAGGCACTGAGGGCACGTAGCAGAGCAGCAGGGGGAGCAGACCTATGTAACCCCAGGGGAATTCCAAAAATAGACTTGGGAGACAGAGTGTGGCACCCCATCAGAGTCGACTGGAAAACACTCTTAAAGGCCAACAAACTTGAACTATTTATAGGCTTTTCCATTTATGTCAGTGGCTTTCATTCTGTTACTGTTATTTTGTTCTTGCTTTCTGCTGTTGTTGTTTTGTTGGTTTTGACTTTGTTGTTTTATTTGGCTTTGCCTGGTTTTTGCATTGATTAATGTATCAGCATGACTATCTAGATAAGATAGGTGGGATAACTAATTTGGAGATGAAAAGAATGGAACCAATGGTTCCTGGGGGATTATGGGAGGAGGGGAGGGGGGGCCAACACAGGGACAAGGGGACAAGTCAACTAAAATCAATGGAAGGACGATCATAGGATACCTAGTGGGGCTCAATGAATGGCAATGTAGTAGCAAGGAATTACTAAACCTGAATGAAGCCCAAACATGATGGTGGGACAAGAGGGAAGTAAAAAGGAAATAGAGGAAGAACCAGGAGGCAAAGGATATTTATAGAAGCCTAAATACAGGCATGTACATATGTAAATGTATATATAAAACGAGAGGGGAATAGAACTATGTATTCATATCTCTGTATTAAGAATTAAGGTTGCAGATACATTGGGCCTCAATTCAAGTACTCCCTGAACACAAGAACACTTTTTTCTAACATTCTGGCATTCTGTTATGTTCATCTTTCCAACATAATCGCTGAAGGCAAAATGGGTGCATAAGTCAACATGGTGAAGAAAGCTAATGGTGCCCGGCTATCAAAAGATAGAGCATCTGGGGTCTTAAAGGCTTGAAGATAAACAAGCAGCCATCTAGCTTAGAAACAACAAAGCCCACATGGAAGAAGCACACCAGCTTGTGTATTCATGAGGTGTTGATGGGGTTAGATATCAGGCAAGGTATCAGCCAAGGTGAATGGTGGGGTGGTAGGCATGAAGTGGCGACCCAATGCCCATCTGTAGACAATTGGACATCCCCTCACAGAGAGGTCACAGGGAAGAGATGAGCCAGTCAGGGTGCAGTATAGCACTGATGAAACACACAACTTTCCTCTAGTTCTTTGGTGTTTCCTTCATCCCACTATCATGACATCAATCTTACCTTACAAATCGGATTAGACCAGAACATACACACTGCTACAGATAAAAGCCCTCAACACAGGGAATCTAGGACAGATAAACTCCTCAGGGCCAATAAGGGCAGTAGAGATACCAGGTGGATTAGGGGAAGGTGGGGGAAGAAACGGGGAATTGATCACAAGGATCAAACTAGAACCCCCTCACAGGGAAATGAATAATGAAAAGTGGGTGAGGGTGATGGAGGATGATGCAGGATATGGAAAAAATAATCTATAACTTATCAAGCGTTTGTGAGGAAGGGTGGGCAGTGAAAGGAAGGGAAAGAAATGGGGAGCTGCTATCAGGGGCTCAAGTGAGAAGAGAATGCTTTGAAAATGATGATTGCAACATTATAGACATGTGCTTGACACATTGTAGGAATGTATGGATTGTGATAAGATATGTAAGAGCCCCCAATAAAAGTATTAAGAAAAAAGAAAAGAAACTGAACACTAATTCAGACGAGATCGTTGTGTGTAGGGTGGTGTGGCTGTAGAGTAATTCAGAACAACTTAGAATAAGTTGAAAATTAGGTAATGGGATGATGTTGTAATCATAACACACGTGACTCTGGCATGTGAATGGGAAGAAAAGCAGGATTCTGCCCAAATATTTATTAAATTTCAGAATCTAAGATAATACTGTTTTTTGGATTGCTTCATATGGGTTTTAAGTGTGTAACTTACATACAAAGTATATTGAAAGACTGCCAAAAGAACTGTAAGTAGAATGCTCCTTAGAAGCAAGGATGATGAGACTTTGTCTCACATACTTGGGACGTGTTATTAGGAAAGACTAATTCCTGGAAAAGGACATCATGCTTGATATAAAAGAGTAAGGCCTTCAAGAAGATGGATTGATACAGTGGCTGCAACAATGGGCTCAAACGTAACAATTGTGATGATGGCACAGGACCGGGTAGTATTGAGTTCTCATCTATTGATTGGGAGTCTATGACAGCATCTAACAACAACAAACTTATTTACTTATGCTACGTTGTTATGCCACTGTGGCTCTTCAAAAACCATGGTAAAGAGAAGGAGGGAGAGTTTCATCTATTCTCATTGGGTTATTAGGTACTCTCTATCTACCCTGTGCCTCCTTGGTGCAAGATGCTATAGGAGGTGTCAAGAATTCAAAAATAAAAAGGCCACAGTTCTTGCACTTGGACTACTCTGAAAAGCAGTACAAGCTAATACATATCAGTAAACAAACAAGTTGAAAATGCTATGAAAGTGCAGTAGGAGGTAGGGAGGAGGTATGGCATTAAGAATGAGTATTCATCAGGCAGAGAAAGACAGACACATTTCACACAGAGTTTGGAGCATGTGTCCTTGTCCAAGTACTTTGCTTAGAAATGGTGTGAAGGTCTGGTGATTAGTCTAGGTGTAAGACTGAGAGTGGTGGTGATCAACATGGCAGCTTGGAGTGGCTTTGGAAGGCCATCAGACTAATATATGAGCCACAGAACCACGGGGGTTCCAGAATCTAATGTAATTTGGAAAGACTACTGAGGCACCAGGGAGGAGGACAGACAATGCAGGGAGACGGGGTCAACAAGATCCCAAGCACAGAGGTTATGTACCTAGTAGCAAGGTAAACTCTGACTTACTTGTGTTTACTTATGAATGTGTAGTGAACTGTTTCTCATATAGGTTTTACCACAGCATGTAGTGAAACCCATTCGAAAGTGTTCACTACAGAATAGTAAATGCCCACTCCTCCCGAGTTTATTTTGGTCACTGACTGAGGAGCTTTCTTGACCAAGAATGACTGCTGAGTTCCGTGACTAAGGTGATCGTGTTCTTGCTTCTCTTCTGCTTGTCAATGTGATTCAGTGTCACTTTGTGGGCCTATGATTCACCAGACATAAAACCATGCATAAACAGAGAACATATGTTGGATTGTAGCTTTAAAAACAGAAAGTACAAACCCGTGATGTAGGATAAAGGTTAAAAAGATGTAGCAAAAGAGTTGATTAATTAGGATGTTTTTGTAAAGTCTTCTACCATTTAATTGGCTGCTTGCTTAACACATTCCGTGAACCTATGGAAGGCTGAATGAGTGGCAGGTGATATTACCAGAGGCTTGAATCGATCTCTGGCCTCTGTATTTGTGGGCGAGCATCCCACATTAGGACTGGGCTACATTTTTCAGCAGAAGAAGGTGAACTGTCGGGAAGACTGTAGATTATGCCAGAGCAGAGGACTCGGGAAATTAGAACAATGAAAAGCTGACACAGCACCGAGTCCAGATGAAATACCGCTTGCGCGCGCTCTGCGTTACCTCATTCTCCTGGTAGGACGCAGCACCCCCAAGCCGCTTGCAGGCCCTTTGTGTTTCCAGGGTGCCAGCCCCTCCGCAGGCTGTGCAGTCCCTGGAGAGGAAGAACTGAACGGCCCATGGAGCTCTTCCGAGAGGTCACTGTGCCCTAGCAGTTTTGGGCTCCTCCAGAGCTTTAGCTCCCCTGCTGTGCAAGGGCAAGCAGGCAGGAGGCAGCCTGGAGGGTCACGTGTGGCTCGCTGCTAATTAGGACCAGGTTGGATGCATATAATGAGTCCTTGGAGACTTTTCCTCTTCTCCCTCCCATTAGGAGCCCATTCTCTTTTTCTCCTGTGGTCTTGCCTTAGCATTGTCCTGCAGTTTCTGACCTAAACTCTTACAATTAGACTCCTGCAACCAGCTCTCCTAAAACACACCCTCAAACACTCAACTCTGAGAAAGCTACCAGGAGTTCCTTATTCCAGAACCCAAACAGTGCAGCTGAGCACATTCAGACTCAGCGGGAACCTATAGGACTGAGTAAAACGGCTCTACAGGGGTTCCAAGGCTGTGATCTCTGCAGAAGCAGACTGCTGCATCTTCCTGTGGAGCAGTGAGTGGACAGCCTCTCACCAGATTGCTTGCTCAAGGTGCCACCAGGATGCCATTGTTTTGTATTCCCTGCATGATAAAGCCTGGATTTCTTCACAAACAGGTGGTATACTGAAAGGGGCACTGAGGTTAAGTTTAAGCAAAATGAGAATTTTCACTATAGCCTTGACCCTTATTAATAACATTTTGGCCTTTCTAAATCTCAGTTCGTATCTGTAAGAAAGGGAATAGTGTACACTGGTAGGATTGCATTGAATAGAAAATGCCACGGCATGTAAAGTACCGACACCATGTTGCTCCCTTTCTTCCATGAGCTTGCTCAAACTACTTACCACCCTCAGCAGGGGTCCTCACACTTTTTAAACAGGGGCCAGTTCACTGTCCCTCAGACCCTTTGGAGGGCCGGACTATAGTTTTAAAAAAACCATGAACAAATTCCTATGCACAATGCACATATCTTATTTTGAAGTGAAAAAACAAATGGGGCATAAACTCCCGGTGGGCCGGATAAATGTCCTTTGCGGGCCGCATGTGGCTCGCAGGCCATGGCTTGTGGACGCCTGCCCTAGAGCTTCAGGCTCACCATCCGTCTGGTTGTGAATTTCCTAAGTTCCTTTGATAACTCTGATAACACTTTGATAACTCTCAGGTTATTTTTCCTTCTTTTCTCTTCCCATTACATGTTCTTTATCCTAATTGCTGTCTATCAAAATCTATGTCATCTTTCAGGGATCAAGTCTAATCTGGTCAATAACTCCCCCAATCTTCTTCTTTCTCCCTGCTTCCTCCATTAGGCTCCAGTATAGGTTGGGAAAGAACTACTCACTGACATCCAGCAGGTGTAGCCCTCATTAAAGCTGTACCTCAGAATCTAGAGCCCATCACCCTGTTTTACTGGGTCTTTGAGTCTTTGTTGAATAATGGCATGATATGCTCGCTGTACCTTCCATACAGGTTTGTTGTGCACCTGAGTTAGGATGTGTTTATCAGAAGTAGGATGGCCAAATATGATGAACACCCCAATAAATTTGAATTTCAGATAAACAGCAAAAATGTTCAATGCTAAATATGTTTATTTCTAAGTCTGGCAACTCTAATCAGTAGAAATGTTTCAAATGTCAGTTTTAGATGTCTTCTATCCTAGAGTTTTAATAAAGATAGGCAAAGCAACTTAAACCATCAAGAACTCTGTACAGGTCGTGGTAAAATAGCCAGCTAAAGTAGCCAGTGAAGTTGCTTCCCATCGCAATCTTTATCTCCAGAGGACAGTAACTGGTTAGCTGCTGTGCATGTTCTCTCTTCTTGCCTGAGCCTAGATGTCACCTCTTTTGGGAAACCTCATCTAGGGCATGAATGGGCACTCCTCTCAGGTGCCCCATTTAATTTTCCCCCGTTCTAGCTTTACACTCTGAACTCCAGTTGACTGTTGGCTTGTCTATTTCCCCTCCCTCTACTCTGATACTCTTGAAGAGGGGTAATCTATCTAATATATGGCTTTATTTCCAGTTCTTTACAGATTTGTTTAATGAATGAGTATATTATAATTAAATATGTAGTACAAAGTAATGTCATTTATTCAAGAGTTGTTGTTTTGGCCCAACCTTCAACTTCATGGGAAACGTCTACCTGTTAGGAGCCCCAGTGGCACAGTCCAGTAAGGGTTGGGACGCTAAACTGCACACCCATCAGGCATGCCTCGGGGAAAAAGTTGAAGCTCTCTGATCCCATGAGACTGTACAGCCTTAGAAATTATATTTAAGGTCATGATGAGTCAAAATCAGCTTGATGGCAGTAGATTTGGTTTGGGTTTACTTCTTTAGTTTATTTTTGTTTTACATAAACATGTTTTCTAAAAGAGATCATGTTAAAAATTTAAACTTCAAGAAGGATCTACAAACTAAATCTCCCCTGCACCCCAAACACCAAATCAGTTTTTGTACCCCACAGACACTTTACTAAATTAAAGTTATGTTTTAGAGCCAGTCTGAAATGTATCAACATCAGATTTATGTTTAAGTATTTTTGGAAAGGACATAAGAATGTATATTATTTTATACATGAACATGTTATATTGTATCAGAAAATGTGTATGTAAAGTGAGTATATACATCATTTTTGGTTGCAGAATGGTATCTTAACTCATCCCAATTAAATAGGCTGCATGTTGTATGGGTTTGAGTATGTCGGTAATATTAAAAATGTAGTACTTTTCTGATGACTCCATAGTGCTAGCAAGACAAATAGCTGGGGCAGGCAGAACTGTGTGGTAAGAATCAAGATGAAAGGGAAGATTCTACTTTCCCTCAGTGCGTGGCCATTGTCTGCTTATAGACGTCTGAAATGTCACCATCAGTGTCTTGTGTTGCCTCATTAGGCAAAGATCCTTGAAAGGAACTCTCCTGGAAAACTCAAAACAAAGATGACCTCTGTGCCCTTGGCTAACCTGTCTCATGCTCTTCTTAGTTCTCACGCTGACAGTTCATCCCTAGCTGGAGGAGAGCCCCTTTGGGTGGGAGAAAGGAAAAAAGAGGCAAGAGATGGGGGTGTCAGGATAATGTATATTGCTAACAGAGTTTGGAACCATCCAAACGATCCTTGTCACTTTTTAGTTCTGCAGGGTCTTTCGCAGACTCTCATCCTGCCCACAGCCCTTCTCATTCTTCTCCGTCTTCAACAAGGAATTATTTAGAACCTCCTATTTCAGGCACTGATGTGAGTATTAAGGACTGTGAAGGTGAACTAGATTTGGATCAGACCATTCGGGAATATTACTGTTTTAGTTACCATTGAATCAACAAGTGACTTCTTGTACACCAGAATGAAGTGTCACTCAGTCCCGCACCATCCTCACAAGCGTTCCGACTAAACCTGTTTTAGTCTGGGTACTGTGGAGAAACAAATCCAGAGAAACTCATGTATAGGAGAGTTTAAAGGGTAAGTGCACATCAAGAAAACGTTACAACCCAGTGCTGCCAAGCCCACAAGTCCAACATTAACCCATATGTCCAAGACCAATCCATTAAAGTCCTCCTCCATCTCACATTTGCTGATTTTATCAGGCATATTTGTACATATGTTGCCATCATTATTTTCTAAACATTTACTTTCTATTTGAGCCCTTGATATCAGTTCCTCTTTTTTCCCTCCCTCTCCACCCCCACCACACTCAAGACCCCTTGATAATTATAAATTATTATTATTTTCATATCTTACACTGACTGCTGTCTCCCTTCCTCCATGGTTTCTGTTCATCCCCCTGGGGGGTGGTGGTGGTGATTAAGTGTCATTCATTGAGATCGGACCCCCCCCCCCCGTTCCTCTCCTCCTCTTCTCACCTTCCCTCTACAATCCTGGTATCGTGGATTCTGTGTGTCGTGGGCTCTTTGGTCTTATCTGTACCTGCGTACATGGTCTGGTCTATCCCGCAGTAAAAAGCAGGACTGGGGTAATGATAGTGCAGGGTGAGGAAGCCTGAAGGAACCAGAGGTATATTATGTGTTACATCAGTGTTTTACTGTTTGACTCATCCCTTCCTTATGACCCTTCTGTGAGGGAATGTCTCATTGTCTAAAGATGGGTTTGGGGTTTCTGCTCTGACCTCCCTCATTCTCAACAATCTGTTTTTTTTTTTTTTTTTGGTTTGTTGTTTTGGGTCATCTGATGCCTGTTCCCTGGTCCCATCAACACCTCATGATTACACATGGTGGTGTGTGCTTCTTCCATGTGGGCTTGTTGGTTCTCTGCTGGATGGCTGCTTGTTTATCTTTAAGCCTCTAAGACCCCAGATGCTATATCTTTTGATAGCTGGGCACCATCAACTTTCTTCACCACATTTGCTTATGTACGCATTTTGTCTTCTGCCATTGTGCTGGGAGGGTGAGCATCACAGAATGCCAGGTTGTTAGAACAAAGTGTTCTTGCATTAAGGTAAGGCTTGAATAGAGGCCCAAAGTCTGTTCTTTTGCCATATAAATATATGTACATAGGCCAATACCTCTATTTTTATGAATTAATGTATTTACATATGTACACACCTATGCTTATACCTCTATCCATAGCTTTGTTTCCTATATCTTTCCTCTGTTTTCTTTTACCTTCCTCCTGCCCCACCCCCACACTCACCCCTCTTCTACAGCTTAGTGATTCCTCTCAGATAGATTGTTGTTTCTCCAACACCCTCAGGCACTCTACGTCCCTCTGGTGTAACCCAAATCTTTGCACAGAAGGTGAGGATTCTGCCACTGAACCACCAATGCCACAGTTGACATATAACCAACACCAAATAAACCTGCTGCTGTTGAAGTGATTCCAGCTCCTAGGAATACTATAGGACAGAGTAGCACTGCCTCAAGGCTGCAGGGTTCCAAGGATGGAGATCTTTACCAAAGCAGAATGCCACCTCTTTCTTACATGGACCAGGTACCAGATTTGAACTGCTCACCTTCTAGTTACCAGCTCTGTGCTTTAACCACAGTGCCACTAGATCTCCAACATGGGTGATAACCACTCAGAAATCACCAAGAAAACACATCCAAAAGAAAAGAAGGACGATAGCAAAGGTTTATCACAAGGAAGCAGCCAATATAAACAAAAACGGAAATTTCAGGGAAAGGGTCATATGAAATACCCAATAAACAAATAGGAAAATAAATAAGGTGGATATTTCATTTGCAGTACATAAGTGTAAATGGATTAAATTTTAAAAAACAGGTATCCTTTTGCTGTATACAAGAAATGCACCTGAGACATACAGACATAATCAAGCTGAAAAGGGGGAGACAAATATTTCATGTAAATGATAAATTGACCATATAATTCAGATCACATGGACTTTAAATAAAAATCTATTTCAAGCGATAAAGAAGAACAAGGCATAATAGTCAGCCCAGCAAGAAGACTTAAACATTATAAGAATTTATAACATCAATGCATTAAATATATGTAAAATAAATACCAATTAATATGAAAGAAGGAATAGAGAACTCCACAATAATTGTAGGGGACTTTAACACACCATTTTCTATTGAGGCCATATATCATGATTCTTTTATTAGAAAAATTGAATAGACACTTAACAGGAGACCAGTGTTCATTGGTGGTTACATGGGAGAAGAGGAGAACGTAAGCTTTAGATCATAAAGACTTATTATGTTGGATCAGAGGCAAAGGGGCACCAAATGTGCACATAGTGAGCACAACATGAAGTGAAAATGAATAAGTACGTGCGGTGAGTTTGCTGTTGTTTGGTGCCATCAGATTGGCTCGGACACATAGTGCTCTGTGCACAAAGAATGAAATACTACATGTTCCTGCACCATCCTCACCATGGTTCCTGTCTTTGCAGCCACGGTGTCAATATAGCTCATTGAGGGCCTTCCTCTTTTTGGCTCCTCCTTCACTTTACCAAGCATGATGTCCTTCTCCAGGGACTGGCCTCTCCTGGCAAAATGCCCAAATTGCCATATATTCTTGTGTATAAGCCAAGTTTTTCAGCACATTTAAAAAATATTTAATCTTATTTTATTTATTTATTTAAAATCATTTTATTGGGGGCTCATCCAAGTCTTATCACAATCTATATACATTCCTCCAGTGCTTATACATTGCACATATGCCACCATCATCATTTTCAAAGCCTTCTCTTCCCACTTGAACCCCTGATATCTACTCCCGATTTCTTCCCTCTTCCCTACCTTCCCACTCTCCCTCACAAATGCTTAATAAGTTAGAGATTATTATTTCCATATCATCCTCTGTCGCCCCTCACCCACTCTTCCATTATTTGTCCCCCTGAAAGGGGGTTCTAGGTTTATCCTTGTGATCAGGTCAGTTCCCCCTCTCACCCCACCATCCCCTAATCCTCCTGCTATCTCTACTCTCCTTGTTGGCCCTGAAGGGTTTATATATCCTGGATTCCTTGGGTTGTGGGCTCTTATTTGTAGCAGTGTGCATGCTCTGGTCTAATCCGATTTGTAAGGTAGGATTGACATCATGATAGTGGAATGAAGGAAGCACCCAAGAACTAGAGGAAGGGTGTGTGTTTCATCAGTGCTATACTGCACCCTAACTGGCTCATCTCTTTCCTGTGACCCTGTTGTGAGGGAATGTCCAGTTGTCTACAGATGGGCTTTGGGTCTCCACTCCATGCCTACTCCCATACCCCCCATTTACCTTGGATATGGTTTTATTCTGGGTCTTAGATGCCTGATACCTTATCCCATCAACACCTCATGATGACACAGGCTGGTGTGCTTCTTCCATGTGGACTTTGTTGTTTCTGAGCTAGATGGCTGCTTGTTTATCTTCAAGCCTTTAAGACTCTAGACCCTATGTCTTTTGATAGCCAGGCACCATCAGCTTCCTTCATCACATTTGCTTATGCACCCATTTTGTCTTCAGTGATTGTGTCAGGAAGGTGAGCATCACAGAATGCTGGATTGTTAGAACAAAGCGTTCTTTTATTAAGGGAACACTTGAGTTGAGGCCCAACCCTAATTCTTAAGATATAGATATGAATACATAGTTCTAGTCCCCTGTCATTATATATATACTACACATATAAACATATGTATATGCCTATATATTTAGGCCTCTATAAATGTCCTTTGCCTCCTGGTTCTTCCTCCATTTCCTTTTTACTTCCCTCTTGTCCCATCATCATTTGTGGGCTTCATCGGGTTTAGTAATTCCTTGCTGCTACTTTGCCCTTCATAGAACTCCAATAGGTATCCTATGACCTTCCTTCCATTGATTTTAGTTCACTTGTTCCCTTGTCCCTGGGTTAGTTACCCCCTCCACTTCCTTTCTCCCGCCTCCCTTCTCCCATATTCCCCCAGAACCATTGGTTTTGTTCTTTTAATCTCCAAATTATTTATCCCACCTATCTTATCTAGATAGACATGCAGATACATTAATAAGTGCAAAATCCAGGCAAAGCCAAATAAAACAACAAAGGAAGTCAAAACCAACAAAACAATAGCAACAACAGCAGAAAGCAAGAACAAAACAGTAACAGGAACAGTAACAGTAACAGGAAGAAAGCCAGTAACAAAAATGGAAAAGCCTATAAATAGTTTAAGGTCTGTTTGGTGGCCTTTAAGAGTGTTTTCCAGTCGACTCTGATGGGGTGCCACACTCTGTCTCCAAGTCTATTTTTGGTATTCCCTGGGGGTTCCATCAGTCTGCTCCCCCTGCTGCTCAGCTGCGTGCCCCCAGTTCCTCACCCCAGCATGATGGGGCCAGATTGTTGGCACATTTTTGATGCAGTTTTTGTGGTAAAATTGGTGCCTCAGCTGATACTCGCATTGGCTTATATTCGAGTGTACAAAGTATGTAATAGGAAGTTGCCATCTTTGTCTTTATGGAGCACTCTGCCTTACTTCTTCCAGTCCTGATCAGTTTGCCCTTCTAGCAGTCCATGGTACTTTCAGTATTTCTCTGTAGCACCAAAATTCATGCATCACGTTTTTTTTTCTGTCTTCTTTATTTAATGCTCAACATTTATGTGCATGAGGCAATGGAAAATACCATGACTTGGGCCAGGCACATCTTTTTAAAAATCCATTTTTGGGGGGCTCATACAATTCTTATCACAATCCATCCATCCATCCATCCATCCATCCATCCATCCATCCATCCATCCAACCATTGTGTCAAGCACATTTGTACCTTTGTTGCCATCATCATTCTCAAAACATTCGCTTTCTACTTGAGCCTTTAATACAGCTCCCCATTTTCCCCCCTTCCTCCCTCATGAACTCTTGATAATATATAAATTATTATTATTTTGTCATATCTCACACTGTCCGACATCTCCCTGCACCCACTTTTCTGTTTTCCTTCCCCAGGGAGGAGGTTATTTATATATCCTTATAATTGGCTGCCCCTCTCTACCCCATCTTCCCTCCACCCTCCAGTTATTGCCCTTCTCACCACAGGTCTTGAAGGGGTCATTTGTTCTTGATTCTCTGTGTTTCCAATTCCTATTTGTACCAGTGTACATCCTCTGGTCTAGCTATATTTGAAATTAGAATTGGGATCATGATAGTAGGGGTGGGGGCGGGGGCAGGAAGCATTTGAGAACTAGAGGAAAGTTGTATGTTTCATAGTTGCTACACTGAATCCTGATTGGTTTGTCTCCTCCCGGGACCGTTCTGTAAGGGGATGTCCAGGTGCCTACAGATGGACTTTGGGTCTTCAATCTGCAATCCCCTTCATTCACAATGATGAAAGTTTTCTTATATTGAGAAATTTCCCTTCTTTGTCTAGCTTATTGAGTGTATTAACCATAGGATAGGTTGTTTTATTTTGTCAATACCTTTACTGTATTGGTTAAGATGATGTGATTTTTTCTTTGTTGATCTGAGGCAATTAGTTACATATATTGATTTGTCTAATGTTGAATCATCCTTGTATTCTTAGGATACATCCCACTTGATCTTGGCATTTTCTGCTTTTGATTTTGTTTGCTAGTATTTTGTTGAAGAGTCTTGTATCTATATGTTGTAAGGAACACTGATCTGCAGATGTCTTGTGCTGTCACTGTATATGGTTTTAGAAATCTTTCCTCCTGTCTTTTTGGGGGAAAATATTTGAAAAAATGTGTATATATATATATTTGTAAGACATATATGTATTTGATAGAATTCCCCAGTGAAGCCATCTGTTCCAAATAGTTCTTTATTGAGGGGTTCTTGATTATTGATTCCTTTGTTTTACTTGTTAGGTGTGTAGGAAATGTTTGTGTATCTAAGTATTTGTTCATTTCATGTAAGTTTTCTAATTTGTAAGCATTACAGCTGTTCCTAGCACTCTCTTATTCTTTTTATTTTCTGTAGCATTGATTGTAATGCTCACACTTTCATTTGGGATTTTAGACATTTGAAGCTTTCTAATGCTTTTAAAGCCAGTTAATGACTTTATTGATCCAAGTCCAACTTCTAGTTTTGTTGATTTATTATTTTTCTTTTTCTCTATTGAATTATTGTTACATTTTCTTTAGAAAACACACACACACACACACACTCACACACACAACAACGAGCTACTGTTCTACAGTAGAGGAGCCCTGGAGGTCCATGTTAGGCTGCTGTCCACAAAGTCAGTAGTTTGAAACCACCCACTGCTATGCAGAAGAAGGAGCTGTCTACTGCTGTTATAGTTATGGCCGCCGAAACCCACAAATACAGTTCTGCCCTGTCCTGCAGGGTTGCTATGAGTCAAAATTGACTTGGTGGCAGTGACTTTAAAACAATTTCTATTATGGCTAAAATTGGAAAGCTTACATACTGCCTCCACCCCAACTTTTTTTTTTTTTTTTACTTTCAATTGTGATCTGGGTGACAGCATACAGAACAAGCTGGTTGTCCATTGTCCCACTGCAGCAGCTTTGCACACTGTTCTGTCACACCGATTGCAGCCCTGCGGCGTAACAACAGTACTTCACTGCTTACCAGTGTCCTTCTTCCCAGTCCTCCTCCCTGTCCCGTCCTGCACCCGGCCTTTCTCCCGCACACAGCTTGCCTTTCTGAGCGTTGTCAGGAGTGCTTCTTCCATGATTGGTGTTTGTGTTCACCCTGTAAAAAGTCCTTTGCTGTCCACGCAGCCTGCTTCTTGTTGAGCTGAAAATGGAGCCATGGGGATACGTTCATCTCCAGACTTCAAGGTCACATAAGAGACAGTCTTGGACAGCGGTTCTCAACCTGTGGGTCACGACCCCATTGCGGGTCGACTGACCCATTCACAGGGGTCACCCGATTCATAACAGTAGCAAAATACAGTTATGAAGTAGCAACAAAAGTAGTTTTATGGTGGTGGGGGGGGGTTGGTCACCACAACATGAGGAACTGTATGAAAGGGTCATGGCATTAGGAGGGTTGAGAAGCACTGGTCTTGGAGATTCTACCAATCTCTCTTCTTGTTATTTGTCAATCCCCTAATTTATTATCTTTGCTCTGATATTTATTATTTTCTTCCTTCTGGTAACTTTAGACAAGGTTTGAATATCTCTTTCTAGTTCTTTCCGTCTAGCATTTTCAATACTAGCTGTTTTGTCCAGGGTTTTAACATGTAGTATCAAGAAATAGGAGGTTAAAATTTAAAAATATGTATTTATTCTTTACTTCTGCCTAGCAAAGTGGGGAAAGTAAGTGTTCTTAGTTCTGAGATTCTACATACAACATAATTACAGAAGGAAAACTAAATAACAAAAAGCAATGTTCAATTTCACAGAAATTATTAACTACGGAACAAATGAAAGTGTTTGACAGTGTGACCTTTATAATATACACTAGTGCGGGAGCAAGAAAGGGGAAAGGAAAGCATTCAAACTGAATAGTCATTGATCAAGATATATTGAATATCCTAGATGTTCTACAGGGGATCTTTCAGAGGAACCAGAGGGAGAAGAGACATTCAGGCCAAGACTCACGCCAAAGCTGGTTTAAATTTTCTCTTGATCATGGATTTAGATCTCTTAAACCACCTATTCCTGAGCTGAGTGCTCATCCAGTTTTGTGTTTGTGGCCCTCAAGGAGCTCACTGTAAAACCATTTTTGAAAGCTGTAGTTTGGCCACATAGTAGGTGCGTCCCAAAATGGCTGCATGAGGACTCAGCATAAAAACTGGTATAAACAATGAGATGTTTCTTGATCATAGAATTGGCATTATAGTAGTAATATTTAAGAAAGCATCATCTTGTAGCAAAATGTAGAACACAGAGGGAAGAGATCAGAGCATGAATCAGCCCAGGGGGAATTGGAGCTTATGAGAAGAAAAGAATATGACATTTAGAAGCCTATGTGGGTGCAAAGACTATCTGGGTACACAAATAAAGAATATGGAGACATCCAAACTATTGGGTCCCTTCCAATTGGTTGACTGAGAGCATGTGGAACATTGCATTATCAGTGGTGAGGATTTCAGATGGCCTGGGAGAAGGTTCATCAGTTAGCAGCCAGGCTAGTGCCTCAACCCTTCCCACCAACCTCAGAGCTGTTCGACCTATGACTAGAGCCCAGCTGGTAATCGGGTGACGGAGTAAGGGAAAACAGAATGGGAGTGGTTATACTCATTATTATTAGAAGACAGTCCCTCATGTGATTCCTGATGCCCACATCTGACTGCACAGCCGGTTCTTTCCCAAGCCTTCTCTAGCCACTCGTGGAAGCTGCGTGGAGGATTGGAATGACCCTTTATTGCACGGTCAGGGCCATCTGTTCTTATGCCCTGGGGCTTCTTCAGCTGTCCCCAGTGTTGCCCTTTGTATACTTAGGGACAGTGTGCATTGCTTTACTTCAGACGTGGAGAATTATAATCCAAGAAGTCTTCGTTTTAAAAGATGAAATGCTTAGGATGAGTCATGGTTTTGAAGCAATACGGTTTTGTGATAATCTTCATTATTTAATCCAAATTTTGCACTTCTACAAAAAAAAAAAAAAAAGACAAACCCACTGCCATCGAGTAGGTTCCGAAACTCTCAATGTGCGTGGGAGCTCCTGCCTAACCCAAATCTCCCATGAAAAGGCAATGATTACTTATTTGGGTCTTATATTTTGTTAGAGCTGCTGTTTTTCTTTTCCCTTTCGACTCACGTCAGACTGTTCTCAAAGGGGAATAAAAACTATATGTGGAGGAGGCATCAAAAAGTTTTTGGGAAAATTTCCATATTCAAATTCCACGAATTTTTTGAAACGCTTGGATAGTTACAGGAGCCCTGGTGGCGCAGTGGCTATTCAAGGGGTTGTTAACCACAAAGCCAGCAGTTCAAAACCAGCAGTCGCTCTGTGGGAAAAAATATGAGCCATTCTACTCTCACCGAGTTACAGTCTCTGAAACCCTCAGGGCCACTCCCCTGTCCTGTGGGGCCACTGGGAGTTGGAGTGGACGCAGTGACTGTGAGCTTGAAGTTTTTGTACAGTGAGTGATAGAATGTAGTGAGTGAGAGAGTGCAATGGTGGTCAGAGCCACCAGAGGGCAAAGCTGCTCAGGGGTTCTGTACCAGTGTGTTCATGTCCAGTTTTCCTGGCCACGCATATGCCCCAGGTTCTGCCAGTCAGGGGCAGTACTATGAGACTTTGATTCAGAAGTGGGCAAAAAGAGGGACTGGCAGCTAGCTCTCATTGGTGTGGTTGGTGGTAGAGTCGGCTAACTCTCAGTGGAGTCTGTTGCAGTCATGATAATGGTATAATTTTCAAGGCGTTGCAAGACATTTCTGCTACGGAAGTGGCCTTAAAAGCATCAGTAGCAACTGTAGTGCTGGCTTTGTCTAAATTCAGAAGGACTTCATCCATTGTTTCTCACTGAGCCGACGCACTGCTGAGATGCTGAGCATTTACAAGTGTAGCTTGCTAGTTCCACTGCTGACAGTACTGTAAACCACTTAGTAACCCCTCTCCTGCTCTCAATATCCTTGATATAATATCTTTTCCTGTCAATAAGCCAGTCAGATTTGGTGGGTTACCAGTGTAGCTGATACATAGCACACGGGGCTATGTAAGACCCTAAACTGGATCTTCGTATGAGTAGCAATAAGAATAGTGATGCCGACAATGAAGATGATAGCAGTCGGCATTTACTAAGTGCCTTCTACTATTCTAATCACTTTCCATGAATCATATCATTTAATCTCCATAGCACTACAATTAAAATTTGAATTTTACAGCCGAAGAAGCTGAGAGCTTGGGTGCTTTGTGCATGGTCACCAAGGTTCTCCTCCTTCTACTGTAAGACGTGGCTCTTATGCTCTGTTTCTCTCTTGCTTGCTTTCACAACACGGCCTGTCTGCTAGGTCCCAGCTACTGCGCTAAAATGATCAGAGGTACTCAGGATACCATGTAGTTGCTGACCTTTAAGAAGTTTATAACTGTGCAGAAATGTATTCATGAAAAAGTCACCCAAATAAAAATGACTTCAAGTGTGGCAAATGTTCTGACCAGTACCAATCGTCATCAAGTCCAGTCCAATGCGTGGTGACCCTGTGTGTGTCAGCTACAACTGTGTTCCACTGGGTTTTCAATGGCGGATTTTGCAAAACTGCCTCGCCGTTCCTCTTAAGTACCTCTGTGTGGACATGAACCTTCAACTTTCCTATGAGGATCCCAGTGACTTAGCCATTTCTTGTACTACACAGCTCCATGGTCCTATTGCAGAGGGGGTTATGGGGAATTTGACTCATTGGCAGGATGCAGCAGTGGCATGGAGGGTGGTGAAGAAAGACTGAGAGGAACCAAAGCGAACGAAGGAATTTCTGGATGGCCACTTATACGGGGTACAGGCCTTTGAGTTTATTGCAGTTATCTTAATTATTGTCAACACTCATTTAGTTCAGTAATTTCACAGTCTTCATTTAAGAGAAGCTTCCTATGGTTAATAAGTGGAATGAGAAGTCAACATAGGAAAAAGAAAAAAAGATGGCCCCCTGAAAGAAAAAGTGATGCTGAAAGGGGCATGAGTTAACATGACAAATCTGAGGACTTGTCATTTAGAAGAGATAGTGCCTTTAATGTCTTTAAAACTTTCCCATGTACTGTACCTCTTTTAATAACTCATTTTTGTTCAATGGCATGAAAAGAGATCCTTGTAGAAATAACCAAGGAAAAGATTTCCAGGTTTTAATTTTCCTCTTTTTGTGTACTTTTAAACATCAGCATTCTATTTGAAATTCAAGACGGCTGTACAGTTGTAGTGTTCCGTGAGTCTTAGACTGCTGGGTCATGTGCTCTGTCAGGATCGGTGCTGCTTTCACCAGGTGGAGGCCCAGTGGCACCTTTGGCACTGGGGACGCTGATTGAGTTTAGGGGATCGGTTTCTTTTCCAAGCAGTTTTCAGATGACTGGCTCTAGAAACCACCCCAGGACACCGAGGGAGTATTCTTATTCTTTGCAAGGATTTCCTTCAGTTCATTTCCACTCTGGAGATTTTACCAAAGCCTGGGTAGACTCAGGAGCCCTATTAAAAAGTCTTATCAGGTTCCACTTTTTTTCCCCCACCTGCTGGTTTCTCCTCCCTCTTGAGCATTTATGGTGGTTCCGTTAAATCCTAATTGGTGTGCTGCTCCACCCCCTGGCCTCTTGACCCCTGTTTCAGAAGTAAGTTCAAAGGTGTATATCTAAATTTGTTTTGATTCCTAATAGGAACACCTGTCACATCTGACACTCAAGATATTGTAAATGGTGGGTTTCGGTAGACAAAAATGATTAAACAGTCTGTGTTGCTTGTAACTGTTTTATCTTACCAGCTGACCCTTCTGAATTTGTATGTGGTCAGTCTTTAAGTGAAAAGTAAGAGTCTTGAGTTTTCAAATCAGTATTATAAAATCAGAAATATTTCCCCCAAATTGTCTTGTTTTTAGGATCATCCAATTCAAGATTATTTACCCAGTAATGACATTGACAATTGTAAGTTAAAAAGTTTCTGATGAGTCATGTCATGCGTCAGAGTGGTCCAGTTTGGTTTGTTTTAAATATGATTTGTATCTTCTTTGAAAAATAATATTTTATTGTATTTTTGTGAAAAGTGGACACAGCAAAACAGGTTTCATTCAACAGATGTCTACACATATTATTCAGCGACATTGGTTATATCCTTCACCTTCTGTCAACATTTTCATTATTTCAAACAAACAAAACTTTTTGATTATTGCCATTTGCATAACCTAACCTGGTAGCCCTGAAACCTTATGTATGTTTATAGAGTAATTGTTGACCCTTTTTTCTCAAATATATGAGTTTTTTAAAAAGAACACAGAACCAAGGGTTCTTTATTTTAGGAACTGACCTGCTAGTTAATTAAAAGGTGACTCTAGCCGCTAGTTTTGGCTCCAGGTTTAAAAAGCATGTCAGGGCACTAATCTCCGGAACTCCCTCAGTCACAATGTGGGGTACAGTACATCCTGATATTTGGAAACTTTGAAGTTTACTTCCTTTCTACCAGGGTCTTGATCAAAGATACCTCAGAGAAGAAGACATTTCACAGTGAAGGATATGCAAAAGAATGTGCTGGAGTGAGTTTACAAAAATTAATTTTTTTGGATAAGCTAATTACAGGCTTATCAAAAAAAAAAAAAATAGACTCACTGCCATAGAGCAGATTCTGACTCATATCACCCTGCAGGCCAGGGTGGAGCTGCCCATGTGGGTTTCTGAGACTGTATGTCTTTATGGGAGTAGAAAACGTTGTCTTGCTCCCACTGAGCAGCTGAGCTTACAGGTTTTATTGGTCCCTTCATTTGTTTCTGACCTAATCATTAGTATATAGGAATGCCAGTGATGTATAAATCAGGGCTTTGAACTTGTTTATTCCAGTTCTGCCTCCTGCTGAGGAATTGCTTTTCCACCCCAGATACACTGGATCTGAGTTTACATTTGGATGAAATTCCCAGCTGGTTCTTATAGCTCCCCCGGCAATCCGTATATCCTGCTAAAATGTGGGTTTTGATTTAGTGTATCTGAATTGGCAATGAAAATTCTTAGGAGGGGATTGAGCCAGAATGAGCCACTGGGAAGCCATAATAAACACTTCTGGATCATCCAATGGCTATAGGATAGGGACTTTTTACCACAGTCCTATAAAACATGAGTGATGTGCAGCTTCCAAATTTTGTTCATTATTTTTTCCCTTCAAGGAAATTTGGAGTGGCAAGAACGGTCTATGATAGGGCATTGTGTTAGGTAGGGTTCTTTAGAGAAATGGAACCAGGACACTTAGGATTGTGTGTATGTGTGTGCGTGTGTGTGTGTAGGTGGTTTATACAGCCAGAAGGAATAAAATAGCTAATTAGTCCACACAACAGTGCAGAAGGCCCAGATCAACTACAGTTCCGTGGCACAGTTAATGTACCGGAAGTCCTTCAACTCACGAGGGCTTCCAGGTCCAAGGTCAAAGAAGCAGACAGTGGAGTCCTCCCTCAAGCAAGCCAGGTAGCAAACAGCAGGGTGGGTCAGCAACAATCAGTAGCTCAGGAGCTTAGTGAAGCAGGCCTGGATGGGATATATCGAACTCAAGCAATGCAAGGCGTCAGGAGCCACCAGCAACATGGCAAAGCAGGTCTTGTAACACAATCCTCAGTTGGTTTGGCCCACAGGTAGTATAGCTCACAGGTTGAGGCAGAGAACTCGCTAAAGCAGCAGTGCACTGGTCCATCATCAGATCATCAGAGAGCAAGAGAAAGAGGGACAGGTCTTGCAGATCCATTTCTCTCTTTGCCCTCCCTCCAACCAAACTGTGACCCGATTAATTCCACATGTTCCTATTGGCCAGGTAAGCACATGTATATGCTCTGATGCCTGAAAATGTTTAAAGTAAAGGAGAAATGGCGGAATTGGGAGGTAGGAAAAAAATCTGGTGTTTCCATCCCTGCGTTAGTCATTAACTAGGCACTGGGTAGATACAAATAGATCATGGATATATTGTAGAGAAAATTCTCTCTCTCTCTCTCTCTCTCTCTCTCTCTCTCTCTATATATATATATATATATATATATATATATATATATATATATTTTAACAGCACAAACATACTTTTAAAATCTAAGACAAATATTTATTTTGCCCCTATGAAAGTGAGAAGTTAAGAGTCTTGTTTGACATTCCACTGGTATAAGGCTAACTATATGAAATTGCTAAAAGTTGAATTTTAAACATCTATTAAAATGGCGATTTCAGATGGCTTAAAACTATTCATGTACTGATTTCAGTGTAGTGAATTTTACCATGCTGCATCTCTCCATTGTAGTATCGGTAGATCTAATTTTAGTGGGAAGACATCTTGAAGCTCATGTAGTCTGACCTTTTTATTGTACAGTAAAATCTACAAAAGCTGTAACTTATGTCAGGCCAATACTGTCAGAGAAAGAAAACTCAAATATTTTCTACTAAAAGAGAAGGCGGGGGGGGGGGGAGAATAGTAAGACTGCACACTGTCTCAGATGGAAAACTTGGGAGTCCTGATTTTTACAGGTTTCACTGTATAAGTTCAAAACCTAGAGGACTGAGCATTTACAAGATGCCAACAATATCACCCATCTAGCCCAGCATCGGGCAGTGTTGTATATCAGGCGGGTATGAGTGAACACCAACTTCATGGAACCTAACAACAATGGTCAGGTCTGTGAAGATCAGTAGTTCAGACCTTCCATTCCAGGAGGAAAAGATGTGGCAATCCGCTTCTGTAAATATTATAACCTGCGGAACCCCAGGAGGCAAGTCTTCTTTGTCGTATAAAATTGCTTTGCATTGAAAAGGACAGAAAAACAAAAATAACAAGTGATGGAGCTGAGCTTGAGACTAATGGTAGATTGTTTTTTATCCAAAAGGTATGTCTTCCCCACTCCAGAGGCCATTTCTGAACACCACGGTGTACAGATTGCCAAAATAGGAAACACTGCTTGGTTAATGATATTGTAGGGACATATACAATTTCATACGGACCATCAGCATGTCTGACTTTCATGATTTGCATGACCAAAAAAGAACTGTGCTACAGATGGCTATAACACCGTACCTATTTCTGTACGTGTGTGTGTATGTGTAGAGAGAGAGAGAGAGAGAGAGAGAGAGAATATTTTCATTTTTTGAAGTGTTAAAACATACCCACAATTGGGGATTTTAGATGGAGTAAAGTTAGTATGTTTTGCTTATTTAAAAAAAAAAGCTGATACTAGGGATCCATTCGAAGAAAAGAAAGCCCTCAAAAGATGGGAAATATTTGGTCAGATTACATATACGAGGGAGCTTCAAAACATTTGTGTTAAAATTCCTCCATTATCCTTTAATGCCATTTTCTTTATACAAACGTTTTGGTATTCCTTTGGAAATGTGGCATTTAGTTCTAGGAATCCTTTCGGGAGAAGCAATGGTCTAACCAAAGCCCCTTTAGAGAATAGCAATCAGGACAGTGAGTGGACTTGAGACCAAGTGCTATAAGAAGGGCTGAAGGTCATGGGGGTTTACCTAAGCGACAATTCAGTGAGAGGTGGCCATTAAAGAAAAGAAAATAGAAGTCCACGATTCAGTACCTTTCAATAATGGAAAGTAGCATGTACTGTGGTTAGTCTTAGCTCTTAGATACCTAGAACTCTCAAGCAGAGAGCTGTACAAGCTCACCCCGCTATTTCATCCATCTGCAAAATAGGAGAATCTACCTTTCAAACATTAGGATTCATTGGACTTCATTCATAGCAGTGTGGTGAAGCTTTCCTGCAAAGAAGGATTTGGGGTCCCCTTCCCACCTCCCAAGAAAAGAGAAGAGCTGGGGTCCAGCAGAGGGCGGGAGGGATTAACTGCGTCTGATTCTATCCCAGTTGAAAGGTGAGCTTGGTTCATGACACTGTCCCTGAGAGCATCAGGTTTCTTTTCACCTGAAGCACTCACGCTTTTACATGGGAGTGATTAATCTAGAAATGGTTGGATCAAGTGTCTTGAGGTTAGACTGTGGTAGAACTTGTAGAAGAGAGTCAGACATGCTGGCGAATACAGCTGCTATCTGACCATTGGTTAAACATGCCTCAGCATGCTTGAATGCCTATAGTGTGCGTCACGTAATAGCTGATCCGAGAGCCTCACAAAACTTGGGGTACTATCAATATAAGCACTAACAGATCTTCCCTAGGAAGATCCAGCAGTTTGGTGCTACCTTTGGGGAAACACCAGAGTTGGCTTTTTGTAGCCCTGGTCTTAGTTTGAGTCATGGGTATGTATAGCCTCCCTGGGGTCCTAAGGAAATGAAAGAATCGTTATTACAGAGCCAATATATAAACACCATCAAGATAGTAAGATCTCAGGTAATATCCAATGACTTTGGAAGCTAGGAATCCCTTCAGATTAATATTATCTCGTTCAGTGTCAGTGATAGGTCTGATTGATCCAGAGGAAGCAATAGATGTAATCTGACTTTAGCAAAACTTTAGATTCCATCCACACCACCCAGCTGTCCATAAAGTGGTATTATTTTGTCCAGACCATTCCAACTTCATTCTTTTATCTATTTATCTATTTTATTTATTTGTTTATTTTCCAACTTCATTCTTAAAGCCACAGAACCCAGTTTTTTAAAGTGAATTTTTGGTGTTAGTAAAGGTTCAGAACCCATTTTTAAAAATGTTACAGGGAACCCTAATTGCAAAATGGCGAAGAGCAGAGACGCAGATCTGGTTGGACAGGTGGGATATGTGAAATCCTATCCAAGTAGCTTAAAGAAGTCCTTTAAACCCAGCGGAAAACCCACACCAAGCATCTGATAGGGCAAGTAAGGTAACTACAGCAGCAGTGCAGCAAGAAACCCAAATAGAATGCCTGGTGGGGTTTGATCAAGTGCAATGTAGCCAAGAGGAAGTAGAGAGAGTCGAATGAAGACCGAACATGATGATGGGGCAGGCGGAAAGTAAAAGGAAATAGAGGAAAGAATTGGGAGGCAAATGACATGCAAAGAAGTATAAACATAGGCATGTACATGTGTAAATATGTTACTATATAATGATAGGGGTATAGGTCTATGTACATGTATTTACAGATTATGTATTAAGGTAGCGAACATTGGGCCTCTACTCAAGTACTCCCTCAATGCAAGAACACTTTGTTCTAATAACTTGTCATTCTGTGTTGCTCACCTTTCTGACAAGATTGCTGAAGACAAATGGGTGCATTAGCTAATGTGGTGAAGAAAGCTGATGCTGCCCTTCCTAGCTAATACAAGATACAGCATCTGGAGTCTTAAGGGCTTGAAGTTAAAAAAGTGGTCATCTAGCAGGGAAGCAGCAAAGCCCACATAGAAGAAGCACACCAACCCATGTCATCACAAGTTGTCCATGGGTTCAGGTGTCAGCATCAGAAGACCCAAAACAAACAGCCTTTTTGATGCAAATGAGGAGTGTCCCAATGGAGACCCTCTGTAGACAATTGGACATCACCTAACAGAAGGGTCACAAGGGAGGGGACAAGCCACCCAGGGTGCAGTATAGGAAACACATAACATTCCTCTAGTTCTTTAATGCTTCCTCCCCCTACTATCATGACCCCAGTTCTATCTTACAAATTTGGCTAGACTGGAGCATGTACCCTGTTACAGATAAGAGTTCTTGACACACAGACTCCAGGACAGATAAACCCCTTAGGAATAATAATGGGAGTAGCAATACCATGAGGGTAGAGGGAAGGTAGGGGAAGAAGGGGGAAAGTGCGAACTGATTGCAGTGATTAACACACAAACCCCCATTCCCTAGCGGGATGAAAAATAGAAACGTGGGTGAAAGGAGACAGTGGATGGTGTAAAATATGAAAATAAAAATAATTTATACATTATCAAGGGTTCACAAGGTCTGGAAAGTGGGAAATGGCGGGAGGGGGAAGGAGCTGATACACAGGCTCAAGTAGAAAGAAAATGTTTTGGAAATGATGATGGTAACATATGTACAAATGTGCTTGATAGAGTTGATATATGGCTTGTTCTAAGAGCTGTAAGGGCTCCCAATAAAATGATTTTTTTAAAAAAATGAAACCAAAAAAGCTATGTCAATCACTGTCAATTGAAATGATTCAAAGCTGCTCATTACTATATATTTTCCACACATTGAAACATGCCTGGACATAGAGAGAGTGAAAAAATATTTGATGAGTATAATGAGTGAAACACGAGGGAAGGATTTGCTTGGGCTCACTTAACACAACAACACCCATTCATAGTCGTGGACTGGAGTCAGGACTATGATCAGAAGGCTAAACCTGTCTTACCCCCTGGTTTTATAAATAAAGTTTTATTGGAACCACAGTTATTCTCATTTATATATCATCTATGGCTGCCTTTGTGCTGCAATGACAGATACTTATTGGTAACAGAGGCTATGACCCACAAAGTCAAAAATAATGGTTGACTCTTTACTGGGAAGATTTACTGGCCTTGGACTAGCATGTAAACGAGAATCTGATTATAGTGTTATTGAGTGCCTCAACTGTACTGGGAGGTCGTACTAGTCTTTCAGATTCAGAAAGCCCCAAATTCAACCCATCCCAAAATATGCCTAATAAAACTTCAGATATGGGAAGGATTTCAAGAATTAATAAATCTAGAACCTTTATTGGGAGAATAGGCATTTTTTTCTTCTTTAAAAACCAGTTTATTTATCTTACTTTTCTCGAGCTACTATAACACAAGTTGTACAAATTACTTGCTTAAAAGAACAGAAATTATTTTCCCACAGTTTAGGAAGCTAAATGTGCAAATGCCGGGCACTAGCTGTGCAGGAAAGCTGTATACGCTCAGGAGAAAGATGCCCTCTCTTTTTTGCTCCTAGCATCCCTCAGTTCCTCAAAGAGATTCTCAGGCATCATCTCCTTCCCCAGCTGTGCTCCCTGGTCCCTGTGCCTAATCTGCTCTTTTTTATTAGGTTTAGGCAGCATGTCTTACTGCTTGATGTGAATGATCTGTTGCGGGTGTGTGTGTTAAGAAAATGTCTTTAGTAAAAGAGATGCTTTACAAATAAGCAAGTTAAGATTAGCATTGAAAGAAGAAAATTTAGATTATTTTCACATCTCAGATTTATTCCATGAATGAGGAAGGGTTAAATATTTTCTGTTTTGAAATAAAATAAAACTTCACTTTTCAGGCACAACTACTGAAAAAAAAGGAGCATGAGAAGAAAATGTTCTGAAATTATGGTTATGATTGTGCAACTCTTCTTAATTTGAATGAATGATTAAATTGTATGATATGAAGTATATGCCAATAAAATTAAAATAAAACCAATTCCCAAATGGAATTATATTCCTAAGTCTAGGTGTTAAGATTTTTACACATATCTTAGGCGACACAGTTCCATCCATAACTGAGCTCTGTGCTATCTTTTAACGGGTCTCCTCCTATGTGGATAATAGCATCTTCATTTGATAGATGTGCAAAGTAAGCTAAGGAACTTAGTGTTGCACACCAATTCTGGAGCTCGGACTTACTATTCCAGCCAGGTTAGCAACCAGGCGCAGCCGAGCTGGCTGAGAGCAGCGCCATAGTTATGGCGGCCCCTCCTGTAGTTAGCACTGTACAATGCTCTTGATGAAAAAAATGGCCCTAATTTAATAAAATTCTTCATCATTTTTTAAACATTTTATTAGAGACTCATACAACTCTTATCACAATCCATACATACATCAATTGTATAAAGCACATCTGTACATTCTTTGCCAATTCTTCATCATTTATGCCTCTAATAATACTTTTAAAATATTTACTGCAGCTAGTTTTACATTCATGATTTAAAATTTATACTTTGGGCATCATTAAAAGGTTATTAAGGTATCAGTTATTGCTAGCTGTAAAATTTTTAGAGCTTGTGGTGTTCCAATAGTCACTATTTTATCTAATTAAAGAGAAAACAACTTTCTTACTGAATAGTCAGTTAACTGTGCACACATTAAAGAGAAACTTCAGTCAAAGCAGTCTTTCATTAAGTTGAAGATGACTTTTATCACCACCTTAAAATAATACCAATTAATTCTTGGTTTATTTGGGTATGTCTTAACTAGAACTTATTAATAAAAATATGGTTCACTCACTTGCCTGGTGACCTCTATGCAAATTGTCGCTTGCTGCCAATACCTGTTAGAAGAGTCACGAGGATTGTCTTGGGTGTGGGAAGGAAGAGAGATTAGAGCTGGGTTGGCTATAGTAACCGGTCTAATCTTCACTGGTTTACTGGGCTGTGAAGCAGGCATGCTGCTGATTCTCCTCCTAGCATGCTGCTGATTCTCCTCCTAACTAAAGCAGGTCCCAGGATGTAGGACCCCAAGGCAGCACTGATCACTGATGGCCTGCAGCACCGATTTATTTGGAATCATACCCTTCACCTTGGGGTAAAAAAGCTAAGCTAACATTGCTAATCTTCCTAGGACACTCTCCATCAAGTACTTCATAGGCTGACAGGACAATTTGAAGCTCTCTGTTCATCATCAACACCTTGGAAAGGCCTTCATGGTAATCTCAAGGTAGAAAATGTCATTTACCTATTTATAATGTCCTTTCACCAGACTGAGTGTCTGGTGAACCTTGCAGACCTTCTTAGAATGAGTGAATGTGTTATAACGTGGCCATGGAAGTTGAGTGATGGGCCTTAGATAGATGCCAGAGTGTTACTGATTTAAACGAAAATCATTCTGTTAATCATGTCACCAGACAGTAGATTTGTGATTTAATAATTTCTTAAAGATTGTTTCCACTATGGAATGAAAGACAACAAAAAGAAGCACTGGAAAAAAATGGAAGAGCATTTAGGAGATTCACGTGGTTGAAGAAAATGACAACTTTGATTAGTTGGGAAATCTACAATTGAACAGAAAGATTTTGCACTGATTATTTAAAATGGCTCTTCTTAGTCCACATGGCACACAACACCTGCCTTTTTTCTGCTCATGGCACTTTTCTCTAGACCATGACTCTAAGGTTTCCATTGCTTTTAGTTGCTCGCTGGTTTGTTGCAAAATATTGCTCTCTTCTACCTCCCGTCTCATTTCCACTAGCTGTTAAAAGCTATAAGGCAATAGGGGTTATTTTGATTTCCATACTATTGTCATTCTTATCAAAACTTGCTTTTATGTAGTAGAGTGCTTTTGGTGATTATTAATCACAGGAAGGCTTCCCAGTTTCAGAGGAAGCACCAGCTGGGATTGAATCCCAGCTCTGCCATTGAAGCTACGTGATTTGGGGTTGAGTTTCTTCTGTTCTTATAACTAACAACTATTATTTGTATAAAAAAATAATAAAAACGAAAGGAAAGAAAGAAAGATTTATAATATCTATTTTGAAAGATTGCTTTGAAGATTAAAAGATATGTTTGTAAGGTGCATAGTAGGCTAGCTGTAAATAAAAGATGTGGTTATCAACATAACCAACTTGAAGAGTATCTAGAACATATTAGGTACAAAGTATTTATTGGATGAATAATTTATACTTTATAAATGACAAACATTAGCAGAAAATAAACAACTGGTCAACCACTTAGTGTAATAATGTCCAACCTGGTTGCAAATGAGAATCACCTGGCAACCATGGAAAGCACTGATGCTTGGGCTTCCGCCAGACCATTGAATCAGGATACCAATCAGGCTCCAGGCCTTAGTGGTGGTAGAGCATTTCTTAAGTGATTTAATGAGTGACAGAAATGAAATTATCTCCTGAAGACTTCCTGCAGAGAACCGAGAAAGCGGGGCAGGAGGACATAGTGGGTGCTGTGGTGGCGTCCTGACCCAGCGCTGTGAGTAAGATGTGAATCGTGCTGGATTGTGCAGTCTGCTGTCTTCATGGCCTCATGACACAGAGTGCCATCAGGTAGTGGAGCTGGATGGATCTTCATTTGCATTCTGACTCTGCCACTTACTAGTTATTAGCCATGGAAATATGATTGTGTTAAACCAATCCTTGTGTAACATTAAATTATAGACTCTCCCAAGAAAGTCAGGAAAATGACAGTACTGTAAATATAGGGCACTATAAGTTGTATATTATAAGTTAGTATAAGTACTATACTACTCAATGGCAGTGGGTTTGAGAGTTATTTTTGAGTAAAGTTTTTGGTGTTGCTACTTATAAATCCATAACAATGCTATATAATTTTCAGATCTGTTATATTTATATTGATTAAATGACAACATTGGAAGAGTACTTGGTGAAGTTCATATCCTCATTTCCTTACTGTGTCACCCCATATACATTTTCTATATCTCTCTCTGCCATCAAGGCGATTCTAACTCAAAGCAAGTCTGCATGACAGAGCAGAATTGCCCCTGTGCATTTGAGTTTGTGAATCTTTATGGAAGCCCATAGTCTCATCTTTCTCCCATGGAGTGGTTAGTGGTTTTGAACTGCGAATGCTTCAGTTAGCCACCTAGCACATAACCCACTCTGCCACCAGGATTCCCAATACACCCCCTAACCAAACTCAGTGTCGTCCAGTCAATGTTGACTCATAGTGACCCCTCTGTGGGTTTCCAAGCTTGTAATTGTTTATGGGACTAGAAAGCCTAGTCTTTTTTCCTTGGAGCTGCTGCTGGCTTTGAACTTCTAGTCATACAGATCACAGCCCAACACATAACCACTATGCCCAGGCTCCCAATGGTACACGCTAAATGTGATAGGTGCAAAATTTAATTCTGGTTATATTTTTGGTAAGCATTCTTTTCAGGATTTATGCATTTGTGTGGGATAGAACTACTTTTTTAAAAAAATCTTTTGTTTTATATATAGGTTTTATCTATACTATAATACATTTAGCAACTAGGTATCTTGTGTGGCTCCTTTTTGAAAGGAGATAGGTTATAAATGATAAATATTCAACAACTAACACAGTCTGAGACATAGAAGGCATTCAGGTATGTAATGAACTATGTACTATTCACACAAGATGGCATCCCAGTTTGCATTGATGTGAATCCTAATTCTAAAAATATTGAATTCTTGACCTCCACATGTATGTGTCTTAATGCTGGGCGGTACTGAAATGGCCTTCTGAGTTGTTGCATATTCCTACGTGTGGACTCTAGCTTTCAGATCCACCAATTCAGGTGTGCCTTATAAATGCCAGAAATGATGGAAACACTCAGGAACTCTGGCAGGAACCACCATTTTACTCAAACATATGCTGTGATTTCATTTTTGGAACAGAAAACTGAGAGTTGGTTCTTGGCATATCAAGAATTCTGTATCTGTCTCCCCTCTCTGCGCCCCCTGCCCTGACTGGTAGCAATAGGAGATAACAATATATTTTCCCCGTGTCCCTATTGCTTTGTTCAGGCAGAAACAGAAGTACTGTCTGCTGACACTTGTAATCTGTATGGCAATTAGTCCTGGTGGATTAGAGAAGGGCCTTAAATGTTTGCCATGCTTCGCCTTATTTGCTGCATGTCAAAGCCAATCGTCTCATTCCCTTGGACATGGACTTCTGCTGATGTGCTCCAAAACGATCTGCCTTCTTGTTTTGAGGAGGAATTGTTTGTTCCTCTGTTTTCCATTTCCTTTCATTATTCCCCCCTGCTTCCCTTTCTCTATAATTTTCCTTCTTGGAAAGTCATGTACCGCCCTTTGTTTTAAATGACATGCATGACAAAGTCTGTTATGAAGGCTGAGTTAAAACTAAGAACCTTCCAGAAAACTCTTAGAGAGGTATAGTAGTCAATTACTGTAGTCAAGTTTTAGGGGAGATTTTTCCTCTTGACTGTGGTCTGGGTTGCTGGGAACATACAACCCCAGATTCCAACCTCTGACCCAGCCCTCTACTAAAATTTGGTGGTGAAATTGTTTTTAGGTGCCATTGAGTCAGTTCTGACTCAGAGAACAAAACACTGCCTAGTCCGGCACCATCCTTGTAATCATTATGTTTTAATCCATTGTTGTAGCCACTCTGTCAATCCATTTTATTGAGGATCTTCTTATTTTTTCACTGACCTACTTTATCAAGCATGATGTCCTTTTCCAGGGACTGGTCTCTCCTGATAACATATCTTGCCACTCTCATTTCTAAAGAGCATTTTTGGCTGTACTTTTAACAAGAAGTGAAATAGTATCTTTTAAAAGTGTGTATCCTTTTACATATAAAAAGAGAAATTATATCTCCTACAAATTGTCTCTTGTCTAATTTGTAAAACATATCATGATTATTCAGCATTTATTACTGAGTATTTAGTATTTGCCAACTCCATTCTAAATCTTAGGGATGGGGCATTGAACAGGAAAGATGCCTTCCTACACCTGTTTTAAATACAGTTTCAAGAGGAGAGACATCTACTAAAGAAAAATTAAACAGAGTTAAAGGAATACATACTAAAAGAGAGTGGGTTTGATATGATTGATTTATGAAATGATATGACATATATTAAGGCCCAAGCTACTTAATAAAATAAATGCATAAATTCATGATGGAGTTCTGGACTCACACTAAATCCTAGCTCTAACTTAAGAACAATTAGTTCTTTTTTTTTTTTTTTTTTTAAACATTTTATTAGGGGCCCATACAACACTTATCACAATCCATACATAGACATACATCAATTGTATAAAGCACATCTGTACATATTTTGCCCTAATCATTTTCTTTTTTTTTTTTCTTTTACATTTTATTAGGGACTCCAACAACTCTTACCACAATCCATACATATACATACATCAATTGTACAAAGCACACCCATACACTCCCTGTCCCAATCACTCTCAAGGCATTTGCTCTTCACCTAAGCCCCTTGCATCAGGTCCTCCTTTTTTTCCCCCCCTCCCTCCCTTTTCCCCCCTCCCACATATGCCCTTGGTAATTTATACCTCGTTATTTTGTCATATCTTGCCCTATTCGGGGTCTCCCTTCCCCCCTTCTCTGCTGTCCCTCTCCCAGGGAAGAGGTCACATGTGGCTCCTTGTAATCAGTTTCCCCTTTCCAACCCACTCACCCTCCACTCTCCCAGCATCGTCCCTCACTCCCTTGGTCCTGGAGGTATCATCCACCCTGGATTCCCTGTATCTCCAACCCTCCTATGTACCAGTGTACAGCCTCTGTCCTATCCAGCCCTGCAAGGTAGAATTCGGATCATGGTAGTTGGGGGGAGGAAGCATCCAGGATCTGGGGGAAAGCTGTGTTCTTCATCGATACTACCTCACACCCTAATTAACCCATCTCCTCTCCTAAGCCCCTCTATGAGGGGATCTCCATTGGCTGACACTTGGGCCTTGGGTCTCCACTCTGCACTTCCCCCTTCATTTAATATAATATATATATACACATACATATATACATATACACATAAATACACATACATACACACACTTATATATTTTTTTTTGCATGATGCCTTATATCTGGTCCCTTGGGCACCTCGTGATCGCACTGGCCGGTGTGCTTCTTCCATGTGGGCTTATTTGTTTCTGAGCGAGATGGCCGCTTGTTCACCTTCAAGCCTTTAAGACCCCAGACACTATCTCTTTTGATAGCCGGGCACCATCAGCTTTCTTCACCACATTTGCTTATGCACCCATTTGTCTTCAGCGATCCTATCATGGAGGTGTGCAGTCAATGATATGATTTTTTGTTCTTTGATGCCTGGTAACTGATCCCTTTGGGACCACTCGATCACACAGGCTGGTGTGTTCTTCCATGTGGACTTTGTTGCTTCTGAGCTAGATGGCCGCTTGTTTATCTTCAAGCCTTTAAGACCCCAGTCACTATCTCTTTTGATAGCCGGGCACCATCAGCTTTCTTCACCACATTTACTTGTTCACCCATGTAGGCTCCAGCTGTTGTGTCGGGAGAGTGAGCATCATAGAGTTCCAATTTAATAAAAGAAGGTATTCATGCATAGAGGGAGTGTTTGAGTAGAGGCCCAAGGTCCTTCCGCCACCTTAATACTTGATCTATAAATATAGACACAAAGATCTATTTCCCCAACCTCCTATATATATTTGCATGTACATGTCTTTGTCTAGACCTCCATGAATGCCCTTTGACTCCTAGCTCTTTCCTCCATCTCCCTTGACCTTCCTCCTGCCCTACTACCATGCTTCATTGCCACCTGGGCTAGAGTATACCTCTTCTCTAAGCAACCTTACCCTTGATCATTTCCCACCAGGCCTGCCACTCCCCCTTCTCTACCCTTTGGGGTCCCATGTTTTTCACTTGTCCCTGGGTTTGTTAACACCACTTCCTTACCCCCCCCTACCCCACACCCCAAGCCCCCCCGGAACTGTCGGTCCCGTTGTTTTTCCTCCAGATAGTTATATCACGATCCTGCTCTTTATTCACTCAGGGCACTGCAGAAAAATGTGGTGAAGAACATAGATGGTATCCGACTGTCAATCTGAGTAGCGGCTGGGGTCTTGTACTCAAACATGTAGACATCTAAGCAAGGTCCACACAGAAGAAACACACCAGCTACTATGATCCAAAGATGACAAATACAAAATTCAAATACGGTGAAGAGAAAAGTATCAGAGCTAAAATTCTGAACACCTAATGTGTAGAAGACTAGGGAAGGCAGTGGGGGCCCAAAACGCATCTGCTAAGTATACAGTCAGACTGAGCTGCTGGCAGAGCTGCCTAGGTAAGGCAAGAATCCGGAACAGCTCTGCTTGCAGGCAGAGACCATCATAAACTTGATTATACTGGGTAGAACTTGATACTTGACCAGTTGGCCTCCCCAAAGACATATCCTGAATTTGTTCTGGGGCAAGTATCTCTTAGATGTTCCATGACAAAAACTTCACTGACAACCTAAATACAGGCATGTACATATGTAAATTTATTTATATATGATGATAGGGAAATAGATCTACCATATATACTCGAGTATAACCGACCCACATATAAACCAAGGTACCTAATTATTACCTGGGAAATCAGAAAAGCTGATTGACTCGAGTATAAACCTAGGATGGAAAAAGCAGAAGCTATTGGTGAGTTTCAATAATCAAAACAAATGAAAATAAAATTACTAAAATTGAGACATCAGTGGGGTAATGTATTTAAATATTTATTTTCAATAAAAAACCTAAATAAAAGGACTACAAGTCATTTAACATTAGTAAACCAATATAGTAAGTGGAAAATAGGTTCAACCAAAACAATAAGGTATCAACAATGATGCCTTGAGAGTACTATTCCCTGAGCTCAATCAGCAAACAAGCTAAAATGTAAAGAGTTAAAATCCTTCAAAACTGGATTCCTCATCATCATCCGTATCCCAATGCAGAGCTTCAGCTGGTGGGAGGTCATCATAGATGCTGTCCTCACTGAGATCGCCGTCATCACCATCATTGCTGTCATTTTCATACAAAGCGCGTCTTCACTGCCATCCATAGCATTACTAATACTACATTTCTGGAAGGCACATCGCACCATGTCTTCTGGAATGTCTTCCATGCGTCTCGAACCCACTTTGCTATTAACTCTATGTCAGGCTTCATGAGATTTCCTCCTTTTGTTAATTGGGCTTGACCAGATGACATCCATTCATGCCACATCCTTCACACAGGGTCTTTAAAAGGCTTATTCAAAAATACATGTCATAGGATGGCTCTGATTGGTTAGATGTGAGTAAACAAACATTCAAAGCCCTGCAGTGTCAGCGGGGCTTTGAATAAACAGTGGAGAAATGGCAATCAACTGTGAGATAACGGCCACTTGTCCGTTACCTGTATGTGGGGGGTACCACTGACACATTTATAAGCCGAACCCCAGTTTTTCAGCACATTTTTGTGCTGAAAACTCACCTTAACAGGAGTATATATGGAATGTACATATATTTATAGTTTTAGTATTAAGGAAGCAGATGGACATTGGGCCTCTACTCAAGTATTCCCTCAACACAAAAACACTTTGTTCTAATAACCTGACATTCTGTGATGCTCACCTTCCTGACACAATTGCTCAAGACAAAGTGGGTGTATGAGCAAATGTGGTAAAGACAGCTGATGGTGCCTGGCTGTCAAAATATATAGCATCTGCTGTCTTAAAGGCTTGAAGAGAAACAAGCGGCCATCTAGCTGAGAAATAACAAAGCCCACATGGAAGAACCACACCAGCCTGTGTGATCATGAGGTGTTGATGGGATCAGGTATCAGGGTTCAAAGACCCAGAGCAAAAAATAATGTGAATGAGGGGAGGAGTGCAGAATGGAGGCCCAAAGTCCTTACTAAAGGGTTGTGGGGAGAAGACAGGCCAGTCAGGGTGCAGTATAGCACCAATGAAACAGGCAGCTTTCCTCTGGTTCTTTAATGCTCATCCCCCGCCCCCACTATCTTGACCCTAATTCTACCTTACAAATCTGGCTAGACCAGAAAATATACATGGGTACAGATAAGAGCGGGAAACACCGGGAATATAGGACAGATAAACTCCTCGGCCAATATTGAGAACAGCCATACCAGGAGGGGAAGGGGAAGGTAGGGGAGAACGGGGCAACTGATCACAATGATCTACCTATAACGCCCTTCCAGGGTGATGGACAACAGACAAGGGGGTTGAGGGAGACATTGGACAGTGCAAGACATGAAAATATAATAATTTATAAATTATCAAAGGTTCATGAGGGAGTGAGGGGAAAAATGAGACGCTGATACAAGGGCTCAAGCAGAAAGAAAATGCTTTGAAAATGATGACAACATATGTACAAATTTGCTTGAAACAATGGATTTATGTATGGATTGTGATGAGTTGTATGAACCCCAATTAAAATGATTTTTAAAAACCCAACAAACTTATGGCTTCTTAAATGTTGATGGGGGGTGGGGTGGGGGTCTTCTCCCTCTCACAGGTTATTTATATTTTTGTCTTTGTAATAATGTGATCTCATCCTTACCACCTTATTGTGATTTGTTTTTCAATGCTTTATTTTCTGTGGGGTTTCTCAGCTGTGAAGTGCAGGAGGCGTGGATGTGCACTGCTAGCTGATACAAGGTGTTACAGGGAATGCCAGGGAAAGGGGTGGGCAATAGGGAGGGGAAGGGGAGTTTGGGAGTAAGTAATGGAGGAGGGAGGGGCAGGAGCACTGGAACTGATGGTGATTGCAGCTCATTTGGGGACGAATCTGCCATGAGGGGAGGGATGTTCTAGGATGGATGTGGTGATGATTGTACAATTCCCCCTTGATATGTTTGAATGATTTAACTATTTAATTCTGTGATATGTAAATTATGTGCCAAGAAAGCTACAAGGACAAAAGAGAACAGCTTGCTACTTTGTATAGAGTTAGCCCTCTGTGTAAGCAACATTTGGAGCACCTGAAGAAGAGTAGAGGAAAGAGGGTGCTAATGTGTGCCTGCGGCGTAAAGGTCTGGGAAACCAGTATTCCAGGAAGTAAAGTAACTCATGTCAAGGCCCTGAAATGGGCGTATGTTCATACTGCTTTGGATTGAATTGAGTCCCCCAAAGGATAGGTAGAAGTCCTAATATCTGCCTGTGAATATGACCCTATTTGGAAACCGGGTTTTTCTTCTTTTATGGCCCTATGGGAATAGTGTGGGGCCTAACTTAGAGTGGCACTTTATAAAAAGAGCAGAGTGGGCACACGGGGGGTGGGGAGAAACAGGAGGTGGAATATAGCATGTGAGGGTCTTGTACAAGCCAGGGAATGCCCAGAATGCCTGGGATTTCAGAAACCAGAGACAAGGATCTTTCTGTAGAGCCCACAGAGATCGAGGTCCTAGCCACGACACTCCAAATTTGGACTCGTAGCCTCTAAAGCAAAGACAGAACATCCCTGTTCTTTAAATCTATCCACACGTGGTGTCTCTGCTACAGCAGCATTGAGTACGTAAGACAGAGTAATAGATCTAACTGTGTCCACCTTAAATATATGCTGTACATCTAAGCCCCCGTCCTGTGGACATCATGTCATTTGGAAAGTGGTTTCTTAGTTATGGTAAGAAGTCCCTATCAATGTAAAGTGTGTCCTAACACAATCACTAGAGACATGAAAGGGCAGATTAAGCACAGAGAGGGATGCACAGGTGGGGGAAGACAGACGTCACATCACATTGGAATCTCCAAGGAACAGATGCTGAAAAGAGAAAAGAAACTTCCTCTGCCACAGGACTAACTGAGAAAAAAATCCACTTTTTTTCATTAAAGCCACCACGCGTGGTATTTCTGTTATCGCAGCACTAAGAAACTAGGGCACAGACATGTGTAAGCTGTCAGACAATAGGAAGCTCGTTGAGAAGGAGTTTGGTCAGCCAGGAGGAACAAGGGTAGGAAGTAGGGCCAGTGAATTGATAGGACTGTATGATAGAGGGCCTTTGAGGCCGTAATTCCAAATATGATGAGAAACTCAGCTGAGACAAAGTGCTGATCATTCATTCATTTAGCAAATATTTACTGAGCTTTTTTAATGCTACACCCTGTTCTCTATTCTGGGTATCAGATAGTGTATACAAAACAAATTGTTTGCCTTCCTTACAATATTGTGGAGGAGAAGGGGACAGACTAAGATTGGTAAAAAGTGCTCTGGGAAATTATGTCGATGGGGTGGGGAGCAATTAGTTGGAGGAGGTGAAGACGAGAGAGGGGCCTCTTGGTTTTAATCTAAAGGAGACAGGACGTTCTTGGAAGGTATGGAGCAGAGCAGTGGTCTGACCTACTTAGAACATTTTCATAGTAGACTTAGTGAGAAATTATGGTAGCTAGATCTTGGGTGGTCCCAATGGGGACAGTGAGACATGGCAAAATCCTGGCTATGTTATCTTGAATACATGTTGTGAGGGAAATAGACTATCAGGGATGATGACAATGTCGTTTATTCTGGAGCAATCGGGTCAGTAGTGGTGGATGCAGGTTAATGAGATAGGAAGCCCTGAGAAGGAGGAAAGATTGGGACGATGGGTGCAGTTTGAAATCACATTATACTCTGGGTAGGCAGTTGGGAATAGTGACTCTAGTATTTTAGGGGAATGAATTTAGGAACTATAAATGGTGAGTTATCACCATATACAAGTGGACCTCAAAAAGTTTGTGAAAAAAAAGTCCAGTATCTTTTAATTCCATTCATCCATGAGCTTACTTAAACCCCCTGATGTGGCATGGAATCTATGCCTTTGAATTTTGGTGCTGGCGAAGAATATTCAAAGTACCATAGACTACTAAAAAGACAAACGGATCTGTCTTGGAAGAAGTAAGGCCAGAGTGCTCCTTCAAGACAAAGATGTCAAGGCTTCATCTTACGTAGTTTGCACCTGTCTGGAGGACCAGTCCGTGGAGAAGGACATCACGCTTGGTAAAGTGGCAGGGCAGTGACAAAGAGGAAGGCCCTTAATGAGAGAGAGCGATGCAGAGGCTGCATCAGGGGCTCAGGCATAGGAGTAAGTGTGAGGATGGCACGGGACCAAGTAGAGCGTCATTCTGTTATGCATAAGGTCGCTACTGGCTGGACCTTGACGGCATCTAACAACAACACAAAATATAGGCGATTTAAACTTATATGGGAAAAAAGAGAGGCTTGAGGAAGGGACCGTGTGCACTTGACATGTAGAAGTTGGAAAGAGGGAGGAGATGCAGTAAATGCAGCTGGGAGGCCAGAGGAGCGGGGCGCCTTGAAGCCCGGTGCCGCAGATTGAGCAGGAAGGATGAGTAACGAGGACAGATGTGCCACGATGGTAAGTGAGATGAGGACTGAGAACACATGTCTGGATCTGGCAGCATTTTAATGACTATTAGGTTCAAAATTCCTTTTCTCTCAGAAGAAAGTATTCCTCCCATTGGTTCAAGATTAACTGGAGACACAAGAGCATCACTCTGTCTCTAGGTCACATCGTTGTGCACCCACTGTCTGGATAGAGACAAAGGACATTATGAGGTTGAAATTTTACAAATGTAATTTGAGAGATAACCTAGATAGAAGGGAATGACAGGGAGTGATTGAGAAAGAAGAGGGGAAAAAGAAATGAGCACCGTGAGAGGTCAAGAAAGAAAGCAGCGGAGAAATTTGCCAATTAATATCAAAATGAAATTTCCCTGGTCTCCCCTCTCCCCTGAAACCAGCAGGGAGATATTAATAGAGCAGTTCTGTTGCCTAGGAAGAAAGCAAAATGGGCAATTAAAACTCCAAAAAGCTGAGTAGTACGTGAAAATCATGGTTTTGAAAGACTGCATCTTAATCAAATGAGATAATGGGTGGGAAAGCGTCTGAAAAAGCATTCGGTGCTATTAAAGTAAGATGGTATTAGTGTTCCTGTGTGCACACACACAGCTATGTAGTTTAAAAGAAAACAAATGTACTAGGTAGAGTATGTGTAGGCTACCTGTGAGGTGGGTAGCCTACATCTACACTGCACTGTGTGAATATTGACGGATGCTTCTGTGAACTTGCTTTATAGAATTAATGTTGAAATTAGAATCTTGCTTAAAAAGCCTTACACCTTCCTCTACCCCTGCCCTAGCTTTAAGTAAGTGAACATCCACACATTATGTCTTTTGAATAAGATGTTTTGAATAAGATGCATCTATATTTGGAGGAGGTCAGGCACACCCAAGTTAATATATGCCTTTACGGGTCTGCCATCCAGGAGGAAGCCCTTCTCTGAGAGAGGAAAAGGTCGGTCTTGTCTACTGGGATCTGCACATTTGGACTCAAGTCAAGTGGTTGACACCTCTAACACTGGCTGACAGGTCAAAAAGCTGACACCTGAAAAGCCTACTGAAGAGGCGAGTTAGTCCTGTTGCTTAGCAACAGAATTCTAGTTAGCATCTGTTCTTTCAAGGACCGGAATAATGGTCTAGCTTTGTAATTGGAAATACTTAAAAAAATTATTAGTAGTATTCCTACAGCCATTAATAACGGTTATTTACTTGATATTGCCAGGCAGAGTAGCAGAAGAACTTCCCAAATACCACAGCTAACCGAAGGATGGATGACTTCTTTCCGTGGTAACATCTGGCATTTCATAGTCATCTATTTATCCCATGATAACTTTGGAAAGAGTTAAATAATTTTAATGCCATTTTTAAACTTCTAAGGGATCTTAAAGTATAGCTCAGTTTTAATATATGGACTATTCGTTTTTTTAAATTTGAGATCAGATAGGGATCTTTATTTTAGATGTCTGTACCTAGTTAGTAGAAGTAGAAGAACAATGAAATATAATATCCTTTGTTTTCCAGTGAATAAACTGAAAGATAGAATAAAAGCATTTCAAGGTCACAAGTGACTGGAAATGAAACTCTAGCCCTGCTTCTCCTGTCTGTTGCTTTAACCTTTAGACAGTGATTCCTTATTGTCAAAATTCATCATATGTAATTTTCTAATCCATATCAAACGTGCCAAGTTGGGGATGGGAGAAACGGAATATATACACATTAGCAAACCTGAATTAGCAATGTCTTCTTCAACTCATTAGGTTTATGTAAGTAATCTGTTAGAAATTCCCGCACAAAGACATATTCATAATCCACGCACACATATAACACGACAAAGTACTGCCACAGAAATAACTCAGTGAAAAGGAAAGTAAAAGACAAAGTAATGGTCAAGAAGATGTAGACAATGTTGAACATAAAGGAAGTTAGTTTTAAATATGTTAAGGAAGAAATAGAATTGAGGGAAGGAACATCATTGTTTTTTTTTGCTTTTATAGAAACGTAGAATCTGATTTCTGTCGGGTAGTGAATGAGTGTGCGAATGAACTGAACGGATAACATTCAAACATTCAGGAATCATTAAGTGCTTATTATTTGCTGGGCAAGTTTCTTGGTGCTTGGCAGATCGGAGCTAACAAGACCTCCCTTTCCTCTTGGTGATAGTTAAGCACTCATTTTTTTTCAAGCAGCCACTTTACCTGTAGACTCTTGCTCAGCTTCAGGCACACACTGTACCCAGGCAATACGCAACTGCATGTAAAGGTAAGAACTTGGCGTTGGAGTAACATTTGGATTGGGGCCCTGAGTGCCCTTGGACTGGGTGCTTAGTTGCTCTGAGCTGTCTCTCCTCGTCTTACATTTCCAAATGAGTGTAATGCTGTGGGACCAATGCCCCAATCTTGTCAGCTGGCTGTGAGGATCAACAGAATGATGCAGGGGAGCACGGTGTCTGGTGCGCTCACCAGTGGTATCTCAGTGCTTGCGATCTGCAAATCACTATCTTGGGTGCTCTGTGGGACACAATGAAATAAAAGGTACCCCATTACATCTACTTATAAAAAATGAGTTCAAGGTTATTGAATAGAGCCTAGAAAACATCCAAGATGACACAAGCTGAAAGTCTCACACCCTTCAGGATTCTATATCATGAATTCCAGAATATTCTTCATGTTCCCTTTTACAGATGTACCCTGGAACACTGCCTCTTGGGTGTTCTTCTGTCATGTTTGTGCGTGGTCTTCTTTTGGGGCATTGTGCAAGTTAGTGTCTGACAACTAGAAATACTTAGAAACTATTTAGCAGTAAAAGCTTTTGAAATAGTATATCAAATCTAACCTATATAATGATAGAAATTATAAAATGATTCATGGACTTTAAAAAGTGGTAGATAAGGTTGACTTGTAATGCTTATAGGTTGCAGCTTTTGTGAGATATCAGAATCTTGGGACTACATTAACCCCCAAGCCCATTGCATAGAGTGGATTGCAACTCCTGCTTGGTGGTTGTGCTGAGGTGCCATCAAGTGATCCAACCCACCGAGCCCCTCGACACAGCAGAAGGAAACACTGCTCCGTGCTGTGCCAGCCTCACGATAGTGTCTGTGCTTGAGTTCATTGTTGTTTTGCAGCCACGGTGTCAGTCTAGCTTTTTGAGGGCTTTCCTGATCTTCACTGCTCCTCTGCTTGACCAAGCACTGTGTCCTTCTCCAGGGCCTGATCTCTCCCAACTACGTGTCCAAGGTACATGTGATGAAGTCTCATAATACTTGCCTCTCAGTATCATTCTGGCTTTCTTTTTCCCAAAACAGATTTTTGTTCTTTAGGCAGTCCATGGTGCTTTCAGTATTCTTCACCAGCACCACAACTCAAGCACACCAATTTTTCTTTGGTCTTCTTTATTCAGTGTCCAGTTTTCACAGGCATATGAAGGAATTGAAAATATCTTGACTTGGCTCTGGCTCCTCAGAGTAACCTCTCTGCTTTTCAACATTCTAAAGAAGTTTTGAGGAAAAAAAAAGAAAAAGAAAGAAACCAACTTTAACCAATGGTTACAATGTGTGAAGGAGGAAGAATTTCTGCTTAGGGGCATTGAGTTTATGTTAATGGTCATGAAAGAATTTGGAAAAGGATATCAATGATGGTTGTACAACATGAAGAGTATAATCACTGACTTATACATGTGGAAGTAGTTGAATTGGAGAATGTTTTGTTGTGTATATTTTTGCCACAGTTTAAAAAATAATTACATGAATAACAATGAGTACAAGGAAGAAGAAAATGTTCTAAAATTAATTATGGTAATGTGTTAGTCTGGGTAGACTAGAGAAACAAATTCATAGGCATTCAAATATGTGTATAAGAAAGAGCTTTATATACAAGAGCAATTAAATATTGAGAAAACATCCCAGCCCAGTCCAGATCAAGTCCATAAGTCTGATAGTAGCCCATATGTCTGATACCAGTCTATAAATTCTTCTTCAGACTCATAGGACATATGTAATGACACGGAGTACAGGAAGATCACAGGTCAGTGGAAGGAAAGTCTTGTGGATCCAGTGGTGTTGGAAACATCTCAATGCTGGTGTGGTTCTCCACGTGGCTCCTCCAACTCCAGGGCTCTGACTCCATCAGTGTAGCTCCATGTGGTTTTTTACCTGGAAGACAAAGCAGAGAGAATATGTTTGGCCTCCAGTGAGCTATTTATTTCCTTAGTGCCTCCAAATGAGGTCATCAAGCCGAAACCTGATTGACAGGCTAAACTACACCCCTTCACTCTTAATAGTCTCAAGTTGACACCTGATTATGCAACTACCACAAAGATCTTCCTCTTTTTCACTGACCCTCTACTTTACCAAATAAAATGGCCTTTCCCAGATAACATGTCCAACGTACATGAGATGAAGTCTTGAATCTTTGATTCTAAGGAGTGTCCTGCTGTACTTCCAAGACAGATTTCTTTGGCACTCATGGTACTTTCGATATTTTTTTGCCAGCACCATAATTTAAATGCATCAATTCTTCTTTGGTCTTCCTTATTCAGTGTCCAACTTTCACATACATTTGAGGCCATTGAAAATCCCATGCCTTCAGTCAGGCACCTTTGTCTTCAAAATGACATCCTCGCATTTTAAGAACTCTTATCAGGGCTTGTTCAGCAGATCTACCAAAGCGATGCATCGTTTGAGCTCTTAGCTGCTGTTTCCATCAACATTGATTATGGGTGTAAGCAAGATAAAATCCTTGACAAAAAGCTATACCTTTATGGCTGGGGGAACCAAATGATGTGGTTTGAGTCAGAGTGGCATAGTTTACTACTGGATTGAAGCATCAATTTCAGGTGAGGTTTCTTTCAGAGGCCTTTCCCCTTTCGACAACAAGGTGAAATTTGAGATAGTTTCTGAATGAGGAGCCTTAGAATAAAGTCCCAGCCAATCTGCAGTGCACTAAATAATCCTTTATTTTATGAAACTCTTTTTAAGTTGTTCAGCTTGTTTGTTACTTCAGCATAAGCTCGGATTTTTTGATATATGTTCATTTGTTTTTAAATTTCATTGTAGATTGGATGAAGGTTTACAGAGCAGATCAGTTTTCTAGACAACAATCCGTACATTTGTGTGTGTGTGTGTTTTCCATTTCATTGATTGGAATCCTCATAAGGCAACATCACTTGTCTCACTTTCTTCTTGTGCTTTCTGTTTCCACTACTCTTTCATTCCTAACCCTTCTGAATGTAAATTCTGCCCTATGGAGCGCAAATGGCTGATTATTCTGAGGGGTGTGTACCTCTTTAGTTTTGTTTTCCTTACAGACCTGCTAAAATATTTGACTGAAAATTGAGCCTTGCCTTGAGTTCAATTCCAGATCCAAAGATTGAGGTAGAGCCTTATTCTCATGGTTCCATCAGTCTCTATCCTACCATGAGCTTGGCCTTCTTTCTGAAAAGGAATTTTAAGTTTTGTTCCACGTTTTTCTCCAAGACAACCCAGGACCTTCTAATGCAGTGGTTCTCAACCTTCCTAATGCCACGACCCTTTAATACAGTTGCTCATGTTGTGGTGACCCCTCCAACCATAAAATTATTTTTATTGCTACTTCATAACTGTAACTTTGCTACTGTTATGAATCAGACAACCCCATGAGAAAGGGTCGTTTGACCCCCACAGGGGCTGTCACCCATAGGTTGAGACCCACTGTTCTAAAGGGTTCCCTTTCAGAGCAGTTGGTAGTGGTAGTTGGCCATCATGTAGTTCTGGTCTAGGGGTCATGGAGACTGATGTTCACATAGTCCATTAACCCATTGTTTCATAAATCTTCTATTTTCATCACCCTTTTTTCTTCCAGACAGGACGAAACCAATAGTAGTGCCATGGGTAGCTGTTCATGAGCATTCAGGCTCCAGTCACCAGTTACCACAGCAGGATGTAGAACATTGCCTTTGCAGACATTTGTGTCAGATGATCTTTGAGTTCTCGGGACTCTAGTCCTAAGTGAATCCCAGTAACTCCTTTCCAAGATTATTTGGTTATATACAATATGTGCTGTGGTGGGAAGTAAGTGACTTGAGGGTGTAGGACCCAGGATCAATGGACTCCTTGTATGAGCCCTTAAGTGCTAGTAACTAGCTTTGACAGTTGTGTTTCAAATCCACATGAAACCTTCATCTATTAGACAAAAGTGGGGACCACAGATTAGGGACCGTTGGACTCCCTGCAGACTTGTTTTTTGTGTGAAAGAGATTTGTATATATATTTTCTATATTTCTCTTAAGTGAGGACCATAAAAATGGGGCAGGGATTTAAATTAGGAAAGAAGGTAGGACATGGTTATTTAGACTTAATTATCTTTACGGTACTAAACCAGCTCTCAGATTTTTGTCTAAGAGATGTTTGGCATGTGCGTATGTCATCTTCATAGACCTTATTATAAAGTATAATCTTATATTTGTATATTTTAATATGAGTAACATAGAAATAAGGAATTTTAGAGAATTCATATTAAATTAATTGGGCTGACAAGTGGCTTAAGTTTTGTTTGTTTTTATTTCAATTGTGTTTGAAAATCATTAGCACGACTATGCTTCACTGAGCTTGTTGGTATCCATATATCTGAAAAGAAAGGTTTTGTGATATTTTACCCACAGAATGTACTTCTCTTCTGTTTCATGAGCTTCAGCCCAAACTATCAAATTAAAATTGCAGTTCGACCAACTTCAGCTGTCTTCGATGTTTGAAATGAGCTAAGCACTTGGAGAATCTTAAATAAAAAGTAATATAAGTTCATAAAACTTGCTAAGCCTCATGAGCAATCCACCCATCTCCACCCCTTGCTTTCTTGTTGTTCTTTTTTTGAGGGTGGGGGGGGTACTTCATGGAGAGATCCAACATAACAAAACAATTGTCCTGTGCATCTTAAAATGAAATTGCTGATCAATGAGGTGTGTTGAAAGCTTGTCTTTTATTTTGTTACACTCAGAACCCACCCCATTGCCCTCCCTACCTTTGGAACCACATCCAACAAAGTCACAACCTGGAGGAGAGGTAGACACAACGAGTAAAAGATCACATTGTTTTGTAGGGATGCAGGACAGCTGCTTTTATTTCTAGTCAGCAGGGATTATTTTTAAAGAAAATAATACGGGTACATCCTTAAGATGATTAAAAAATAATAATTCCTCCATTTTATTTGGGTAGGTAGGTGAGGGATTCATTAACAAGGCTGCAAGATAAGCCTATTTGTCAATGGAAAGAATAAGCTTCTAAAACCAGCTTCTTGTTCCTGCCATAGAGAGAGCATTAATGGGCACCAGCTGCGCTGTAGCTCTGGCTGCTCCAGCACTTCAGCTCTGCACAGCAAGAGACGCAGTGGCAATGGTGCAGAAGTGCCTCCTGTGCAGACTCAGGAAGTACACACTTCAGTTGTTGTTCCCTGGGCAACGCCAGCGCTGCAGCCAGCTGGCTTTGCACCAGCTAAGCTGATCAAAGCACACACACCCAGTCAGGCAGCCAGTGCTGCAGCCCCGTGTGACTGTCTGTAGACACTGGTGCCGAGAGCAGTTTCATTGGGTTTCAAGGTTAAACACAAGACAATGAAATGAAATGACTAAATAGATAGGGACCACAATTATGGGCATGTTTAGATATACACAAGGTGGGAGGGAGTAAAGAAGAGAGAGGGGGTGAAAAAAGATATTCTTGCCTAGTCGAAGCTTGGTGATGTGTTGTGCTTCCTCCAGTGAAGAGGCTAGGGGGAAAAAAGGGAGATGTTATAATTTTGCCCAAGGGTAAAAGCATATTTAGTCTAGAGCAAGCCATTTGCCGACTACAGGCGTCCGTCTTAAAGTCTGTTATGTGTGAAATGGCAGGGTGGCTGTCGAAAATGCATGGCACTGCCACCATGTGAGAGAGATGCCCCCCTCCAGGAGAAGGAGATGCCCCACTCCAGGAATCAGTTTAACTAGTGACATCCCACAAGAAAGAAAGGTGGACGCAGGACTGAAACTTGCCAGCACAATGTGAATCAAATCTAATGTTTGCTAGATCCTGCCCTAGAATTTTAATTATTCTTTTAATCTGCTGAGAGATGGCTTGTATCTATTGACTTTCAGTGTTTTTAACCTGATTTTTTAAAGCATTGTTTATTATAAAATTCCCATTTCTCAACAATTTATTTTTTAAGCTTTCTGGTATATTCACATGGCCTTCACATGTAACATTAATTTAATTAGCAGAAGATCCCTTGGAATTTAATAAATGATCTCTGTACATTGTATTTTTAATGAACAAAACATGTAATATGTTTTTCATCAAATTATTGACTTGTGCATTGTATCTGTGTGCATGCTATTGACATTGACACGTTATATGTGGGAAAAATGGTAATTCCATAGTAACTTTCAATTTTGTATTTCATGTCTGTTAGTAGTGTTTATGGTTTCTATTTTTCTCTTTCTGATCCATTTACAGCACTTAAAGTGAACGTTATACTTACTACTCACTTATTGACTGTACTACTATGTGATGTTTTTACCTTTGTGACAATAGAAAAAATGTGTCCGACTGTTTCAACTATTATGTGCATGAAAAATACACATCTGCTAGTAATGATGCCAAGGCCCTTGATGGAGTCCCTGACCAATGGACCCCATGTACATGCAGAAAGGAACCTTGTATGGCATGATATTTTATCTCCTGGAAGGGAAGCAGGATTTGGTGTCTCTAGCCGCTGTGGTGCTGGCAGAAAGGAGGGTAGGCTGGTGAAGATGGGATGCTGCCTGGCAGGTTGTTGGTGCCCACAGGGTCCTGAGCTACAAATGATGTCCTGAAGGTGAGCCATCCCAGAACTAGGGAGGCTGCAGGGCCCCAGAGTCTGGTCCTAGCTTCCAGCCACAATAGGGTCCAGGGATAGACCAGGCTACAGTCAGAAGAAGCCCTGAGATGGGGCACTCAAGTGCCTAGAACTCATGGGACTCCATGTCAGCTGAGCAGCCCCTTGATGCCTCTTCCTGGCAAGGAATCAGTAAGAATAGTACAGGCAACCTAGATGGGGATCTATGGACGAGTGACATGTGGCAGCTGTTGTTTAAGGTCAAGGGGGAAGAAGTAAGGCCTGGCCATTAAGGCCTTGAAGAAGTTCTGGATTGTCAATTCTCATTGGGGAAGGCAGGACCATACAATGAAAGCCAGAGGATACCCAAGCAAGGAACAAGGAGATGTGCCTAGTGGGCAGCATGTACCCCTGTCTGTGGCACTCAGACACTCCCACAGGACAAGGAACCCCTCTTCTAACAAAGCCACTAAGGGTGTATAGGCTTCATTGAGAGAATGAGTTATGCCATCCATCCTGAAGGTAGTAGAGGGATGGCTCTTAGGCCACTCTGGCTCTGGACAACTGGGCAACTTTCCTTGTAAGTAGTGGAAGGGGTCAAAATCTCCCGAAGTTAAGCATGGGTGTGGGGAGGCATCAGCACGTGACTTCAGCAGGGATACAGTGGGATGAGCACAGTTCTGATGATAGGGCGAAGTCACATGATACCAGTCAACAATTTTCCATATAATGACCAGGTTTTTCAAATCTAACCATGCCAATAAATGAGGAGATGGGTATATTATAGTTTTTAAAATGTGGAAAATTAGTACCATTTGTCTGGAATCAACAGAATTTTAATTTGAGGTGATTGGAAAGATAAACAGTAATTGTTGAACATAAATATTGTAAGTAAATGAAAAGGGTTTTTTTGGGTTTTTTTTTTTAAGAATTGACCATTAACAGGACTTTTATAGAAAACAGAAAACATTATGAGTCTGGGTAGTGTAGTCTTTATCCATTGGGCTGCTAACTACAAGGTCAGTAGTTCAAAACCACCAGCAGTTTTACTGGCAAAAGATGAGGCTTGATATTCCTGTAAAGAGTTCTGTTTCAGAAACACACAGGGGATGTTTTACCCTGTCCTATAGGACTGTGTATGAGTCAGAATTGATTCAATGACAGTGAGTGTTTTTAAAAAAAATACTGATGTTACTAAACACCACCACCCCCCCAAACCTAAGTCTACTCTGACTCATAGCACCCGTGTGCTAAAGACAGAGCTGTCCTCTAGGTGTAATCTTATGAAAGTAGATCGCCCAGTCTTTCTTTTGTGGTACTGTTAAATGGATTTAGACTGCTAGCCAAAAACAAATCATTTGCACCCCCTAGGTGATCCTGAACATTATTTGTTGATAATCTCTTAGCTGTCTAAATTTAGCTGCCTACATTGCTGAACTTGACTTTGTGTTTTTCATCTTGTCACTTGAATTGCTCCCTTCTGCTTGCCTTTTCTCCTTATTTTCTTTTCTTTTCTTTGTCATAATGGACATATAAGTATTCCCAGGTGACTATTATCTGGATCTGTTTTTCTTTTGTAATGAAGATGACTTTGTTTGTTTTGTTTTGGAATTTCTTTCGCTCTCCCATCTCTTCTAGGAGAGGATGATGTCTATAAAAACAAATCAGCAGTCTTCTGCGGGAATGCTCAGAAGCAGGGGCACTTTGTCTTCAAGTTGTTGAGTAGTTTTCTGTATTAATTAGAGGATTCTAAGGCACTATTAAAGGAGCTCTCATGTGTAGGGGTTAAACATTGGGCTGCTTACCACAAGGTCAGCAGTTCTAAACAGCCAGCTCTGCGAGAGAAAGATGAGGCTTGTGATCCTATAAAGAGTAGAAGTCCACAGAGGTAGTTCTGTAGGGTTGCTATGAGTTGGAATTGACTCTATTGCAGTGAGAGGGAGAAGCCACTATTACAAATAGATCATCTCCACACACGTAGGGTTTGCTAAGTAGAAGGCACCAATGTGTGGTTTGGAGAGGATGCCCAGGGGTAAATGCAGTCCCATCTGAGTACAGGTGAGAACGCCCTCCCCCACCTGTTCCCTTGTTTGTGTTTTCTTACACAAGAAACAGTCCTCACACCTGCGCACAGCATGCTTCAGCAGGAGAGGTGACAGAAGACCAAGAAACCAGAAGTAAGCCAAGAAATGGAAAACACGCAGGGGCAGCAATTCTGCAAGTGATTCTTGAAATAGTGGCAACTGGTACCGGTATGACCCAAAGTAGAAAAACAAGAGCCGCCCTAGGAATTTGTAAGCTACCTTAGACTGTAAAAATCAGAGTGTGAATTTACACTCCTTGTGTGGTCCAGGCAACCCTAGGCCAAAACGTCACCTCAGAAGTCATGTGTTCTTCCTGACTCTGAGCGTCTGCCAAGAGCAGATACATGTCCTCGCTGGAGGGCGCGTACCAGTACCAGTTGCTGCTGAGTTCATTTGACTTGTGGAGCGCCCATGTGTGTCAGAGTAGAATTGTGCTCCATGGGGGTTTCATTGGATGGTTTTTCAGAACCAGATACCAAACTTCTTTTTCACAGTACTTCTAGGTAGACTTGTACTTTCAATCCTATGTTAGCAGTTGGATACATTAACTGTTTGTTCTACCCAGGGACACCGTACCTGAGTCATGGCTGAGAACATCAAGTTTTCTTCATATGTCCTGCAGGGACAATGAGTTATTTAATATAGCTCTTCTAGCCAAAATCGCTAACTCCTACCAAATGGCCTTCCTGCATGGGTCTGTATGGTAGTTATATAACTTGAGACTCTTAAGAGTGAAGGGGTGGAATTAAGCCTGTCAATCAGGTTGCAGCTTGATGACCTCATTTGGAGGTACTACGGAGATAAATAGCTCACTGGAGGCAGATGACAAATTATCCCTGCAAGATAATCCTGTTGTTAAACCACATGGATGTACACAGATTGCAGCCAGAGCCTTGGAACTGGAGGAGCCACGTGAAGACCCATGCTAGCGCTGAGATGCTTCTACCACCACTGGATCCACAAGACTTTCCACCCACTGACCTGTGATTTTCCTGCATGCAGCATCACTGCATGAATACATGAGTCTACAGAGGAATTTATGGGCTAGTATCAACATATGGGGTTATATTGGACTTATGGACTTGATCTGGACTGGACTGAGCTGTTTCCTTAATGTACATTTGCTCTTTGATATAAAGTTCTTTCTCATAGACATATGAGTGTCTATGAATTTGTTTCTCTAGTCAACCCAGTTGGGGGAAGATATGGATAGGATTTACCTGTGAGTAATTTTCAACAGGACTCCCTAGAGAGCCGTCCTGCTATGTATCAAGTGTACTATATGAGAAGTAGGAGGAGGGATCTTATGACCAGCAAAAACTAGAAGTGGAGTTCGTCCCAGTGGTGGACCCAAGATCCCTGCCCAGTGAACCTCCTGGATTCAGAAGCAGGATCCAGAGCATGGAACCAAGTGATGGATTTCCCAATCCCAGGAGCAAGAAAAGCTGAGTGCTTTTGTGCAGGAGGCTAGTTTGTGGAGTAGGGTGCTTCTGGGCACTTAATTGGGGAAGTTGGACTTGATATCCCACGAAAATGGAGCTGAGTGCCTTTGTGCTGAGATTTGCTGGAGTAAGGTACCTCTGGACACTTAGTTCCGGGAGCTGGATTTTGTTGACCCATTTATCTTAAGGTAGCTGCCTTCAGGTTGAGGCTTATAACAGAGTGCTATGCCTTTGGGGCATTTATTAGCAGACTTGACAGAACTTTGTTACATGTCTTGATAAACAACCCTGAACATTTCTCATTGATATTACAACTTGTTAACTCCCTTAATAGACCCTTGAATCATGAACATTGTGAGTTCTGTGGGCCATTACAATGCACATTAGAATTTAGAGATAAATTATAGAATATTAATTAAGACAATACAGGGACATCTAAGAGCCAATGAGAAAATACCATTATGTTTTGATTCCATTTATGCACAAACTTTTTGAACCCCCTTTGTATTAAGAATGGTTAATTATGGTGGAAAAATAACTGTAAGAGATGAGAAAGTTACATGGAAGAGGGTACTCGATGAAGGAAGAATCTCATTGCACTGGATAGTGGAGTATTTCTCTTGTGTAGCTGGGCTGAAGCAGATGTGCGTGGTGGACACACCAGAGCAAGCAGTCAGCATGGGTGTGTGGGACTTAAGAGGGAAGAACTCTCTGGCCTGCCGGCCAAAGTCAGCCATGCCAAGACCATGTCAGGAGCTTGCAGAGGAGGCACCAACTCACTGTGAATCCTCTGAGGATAAAATCTGCTGAGAGAGGATCAGAACATCAACATGGATAGGCCTTTGGACACAGGCACAGGTCAGAGGCCTGTTGGGCCGGGGAGCTTTGAGGGCACCAGTTTCTGTGGAGTGGACCCACTCGATTGCTAAGGAACTATACATGCTGGGCACCCTGTTGTGGCAGAGCTCTGTCAGTCGTTCCAGTCACTGAGTACCAAGCCTTCTGCATTGCCTTCTAGTTTGCTACATTGAGAAAGCCAAACATTCTACCCGCTTTAAAAGAGAGATGACCCATGAGGTGTCAAAGTGATCAGGTATCAGGCATCAATGAACAAAAAGTCATATCACTGTATGCTCACCTTCCCGGTATGATTGCTGAAGACAAATGTGTGCATAAGCAAATATGGTGAAGAAAGCTGATGGTGCCCGGCTATCAAAAGATAATAGTGTCTGGGATCTTAAAGACTTGAAGGTAAACAAGCGGCCATGTAGCTTAGAAGCAACAGAGCCCACATGGAAGAAGCACATCAGCCTGTGTGATCACGAGGTGTCGAAGGGATCAGGTATCAGGTATCAAAGAACAAAAAATCTTATCATTGTGAATGAGGGGAAGTGCAGAATGGAGACCCAAAGCCCTCCTGTGGGCAATTGGACATTCCCTTACAGAAGGGTCACAGGGAAGAGACGAATCATTCAGGGTGCAGTCTAGCAACGATGAAACATACAATTCACCCCCCTCCCACCCACCCACACTATCATGATCCCAATTCTACCTCACAAATTCAGCTAGATCAGAGGGTGTACACTGGTACATATAGGAACTGGAAACACAGGGAATCCAGGACAGATGATCCCTTAAGGACCAGTGGTGATGTAGGCTTGAGGAGAATTGGAGTTCTTGGGTACTTACAATTATTTACACACTTGGCTGCTAACTAAAATGCTGGTAGTGTAAATCCACTAAGAGACACCTGGGAAGAAAGGCCTGACTACCTACTTCTAAAAAAATCAATCATTGAAACCCCTTTGGCGCACAGTTCTGCACCATGCATTGAAATCAAGTAGGTGACAACTGGGGGTAGTTAAGTGGTGGTTCAGGAGAGGCCATGTACCTGTATTGCTCCTGCCAGGTGAGTGGTACTGCTCTCTGGTGGTCCTCTTACATGGACACTGTGGGGGACGTTAGGCCGGTTGTTATATAGCAGAGGCGGGGCTGTGTTGTTCACCACTGCAAAAGTAGCATATTTGAAATAACAAATTTATTTGGAGTCACTTAACTACATTTCTGTGACTCCACTGTCATTTTTCAGGAACCTTCTGCTTGCTAAACAGTCCATCTAAGTGTGTTTATGAGAAGATTCAGCATTCTTGCACCTTCTAAAACTGGTGGTAATCCTAATCTCCCCAACCCACCAGTGTCTCAATATTGCTTTTGGTGTGTTAGTTCAACAGGGAAGGGAACTTCCAGGGCTTCCATCTTGTCTTTCCCATCATTATTGGCTGTGTAATCTGTGTATTGAGCTATGTGGGGATTGGGCTAGTAGTGAGTAATTTTCTTCCCACTATACATTGAGGAATTGGGGAAGCAATTCTAGATATGACCCACCGATCCCACTGTGAAATGGACTTGGGCCACAACTCTCCAAGTTCCCACTGTGACTAGTAGCCCATAGCAATGCATCAAATCTCCTGTGGTTAGCATGTATTCAGAGGCTATGTAGTGGTCTGGCTGTTTTCCTCTCCCCATGGCCTAGTCATCCTAAAAAATAATTCCAGTTGCTTATAGAGAAGACTTTGAGGAAAACTCGCAATATCTTCTAGAGCAGCATTGCAGAGTTCTTCCTCAACAGGACTCTGAAGTATTTTTGAGTTGTAAGAGCTGAGTGAGAGGCTGTTGTCTTGAGTTAAGTCAGATTTCTGTGTACTCCCCCAATCTGAATTTTCCTGATCCTATCAATCAAACAGCATTTGGGTAGCTTGTTCATATCTTCCCTCCTCTTTTTAGTCCCTGCTAAGATTCCGGTGGGTCAGACTGTTCTGACTGGAACTTCATTTCTGTGCTCACCTTGTTTCTGGCAGTGGGAACAGCAGCCTCTCCTGTTCTCTAGTCCCATCCTTCCTGAGGAGGCTGACGCCATTGTCACCTTTCAGAGCCACGCACCACAGAACCTTTTAGACCGCTCCCCTCAGTAATGCTTGAGAAGTACCAGACGGCAATAAAAGTCGGCAGACTGAAAAACCTGATGTCCTCATCTCACTCCTTCTTCATGAAACCCTGTCTTGTCTTTGTCCAGTTATGGCACTTGATCTCCGTCTCCATGTATAATTTATACATGACTACTATCCATAAAGACTTTAAAAGTTACCCCCAAGCCAAACCCCATGCTGTCAAATCCATTTTGACTTAGAGTAACCCGACCGGCTGGAGTAGATTCGCCCCTCGACGACTATAAGGCCCCAGACTGTAGTGGCTGTGGTAGCCCCAACACTGCTAGTGCACGTTTCGCCGCGACCGCCGGGCCGTTTGAACTGGCAGTCTTTCGAAGAGCAGCTGAGCACCCAGGAGCTTCCCGGGCTCCATGCTTAAAAGTCCAGTGTTGAAAAAATATTATGAGGCACAACTCTTCCCCTGTATCAGTTCATTGCTTTAGTGGAGCTGCATTCTGCTTCATTTGTCCTGCTCATGCTAGGGCGGAGATGGCTGAAATCGCGGAACGTTCCCCTAGGACTCTTCATGTGCTCATGACGTTGCCGTGCCATGCAGAAGCTCTCCTCCTACAGCCGGGGCTCAGATGAAGTCCCAGAGTCCAGCATTGTTAGTCCCGCAGTGGAAGCTAACTGTGGACGCTACTCAGGTTTAGAAAAGGTTCTAATCTCCTTTGAATTCCTCTAAGCCTTGGACTCAGTAATCCCTTACAGCAGTGCACTCCATGGGTGGTGTTGGCAGTCTGAAGGATGCCTCTTCATTCGTTTTGCCTTGATTGTCTTTTTATCTCGTTAAGTGCCTGTTGGCTCCTATGTTACATGTGAAAAATAGATAGTGGTGTCAAATGGGCCTTAAAGACACAACTTGATTTTTTTTAAAAAGGATTTAAAAGCAATAGAGTATTGTATATGAGTCAAGAGACTTCATTCCTACCCTGATTTTGTGCGGCCTTGGAAAAGTCAGTCAGCCTCACTGGGCCTCAGTTTCCTCATTTGTTAAAACGAAGGGGCTGGGTTCATGCAGTGTGAGTTCTCAGTTCCCATTCAGCTTAGATTTCCTTTATTTGTGGGACTGTGATGTCAGTAGGAGTGGGGTTACGATGTGAAGTGGCACTGTGTTCAATGCCATAGATCTTGCCTTCTGCAGAAGCCATGGTCCCATTCATTGTATGTATTCAGCACAGGCCATTGCATTTCAAGACCTAACTTCAGAATATTCTTAAAAACGGAGATAAAAGATGAATGCTTTGCTGGTTATTACAGCAGTTTTCCTTCTAAAGATAGGCTTTTCCTTCTGAAAAGTACTTCAGTTTCTTTGATGGCTTCTACGTATATGTTAGTTGAATGGTCTGTTGAGATTCACACAGATACGGGAATCCAATGAGTTTCAGAACCAATTTGTATGTCTCTGTGGGCATACTTCTTCTAGTGTTTCTTGTTTAGTGCTGTTTACCGTCACTTTTATCTGCTTCTAAGGATTTGGAGAATTTCTGTAGTGCCTACCGTATTCCTTGAATCTAATGTGCATTCTTTAATCAGCAAAATTTGAAATTGTGTGTATTTCTGCCTACTGCATGCAGGTAGTTGTCTTTGACGTTCTGGTTTTCTTCTGAATGACTTACATTTCTCAGTAAGGAACTTTAGACTCACATTGTACAGATCAAAATTTCAGATTAAGTTCAAGAGAGAAAGTTTTATGTTCTTTCTGAAAATCAAAATAAAATTTCTTCTACTAGAAATTCGTTTAAAATGTTGCCTCTTACCAACTTCCAGGAAAAGCATATTTATTCAGTAGGACTTAGCAAAAGTGCCCGGTGAGGTTTTCCCTTTGTATTACAGTGAAAGCCTAACATACATCGTTACCCTATTTTGCTTCTCCGCACACTACAGTGATTATTTGCTGCAACTTTGTTGGCAATGGAAGCCTCCTTTTGGCTCCTCGGCCCTTTTGACGTATCCTCAATCATGTTTGATAAACGTCCTTGTCTTTTGAAAACTGGAAATTCCTCAGTTACGTACTCAGTTCATCTGACATATGGCACACTGAAGATTAGAAAACTCATTACACCTCCAGAATTACAACCCTGTGTTCTTCTGACTGTGAGCCATGGAAGCCAGCAGACAGCATGGGATGGATGAATTGTGGGCAAATGTTGGGAGTTGGTTATGGTGTCACGGAGACCAGACAACAGGGAATGTGCCTTCACAAATCCTAGAACGTGAAAAATAAGGGTCATTTTGTTTTTTCCCACTGACCAGCTTTCTGGGTCACTCCCCTCTCCCCCCAACTTCATACCATTTATTCTTGCCTATGTTGAAAGTACTATGTTGATAACTTTGTAAATTGTCTTCTCTGGAACACCCCACCCCCCAAAACCCACCCCCAACACTGACTTATTGCATTCTCACTCTATGCTTGGCTAGGCACTTTTTTCTTCATTCAGAATTGGCGGTACCCACCCCTTTCCCCATTATCTATAGCACATAGTTTATGTTTCCTAGTTTAATATATTTTTTAAAAAATCATTTTATTGGGGGCTCATACAACTCTTAGCACAATCCATATATACATCCATTGTGTCGAGCACACTTGTACATTTGTTGCCATCATCATTCTCAAAATATTTTCTTTCTACTTGAGCCTTGGTATCTGCTCCTCCCTAACAAACCCTTGATAATTTATAAATTATTATTGTTTTGTCATACATTGTCTGACATCTCCCTTCACCCACTTTTCTGTTGTTCATCCCCTAGGGATGGGTTTATATGTAGATCCTTTTAGTCAGTTCTCCCTTTCTACCCGCCCCCCCCTTCCATCCACAATCCTGGTATCGCCACTCTCACCACTGGTCCTGAGGGGATCATCTGTCCTGTGTTTCCAGTTCCTATCTGTATCAGTATACATGCTCTGGTCTAGCTGGATTTGTAAGGGAGAATTAGGATCATGATAGTGGGGGGAGGAAGCATTAAAGAACTAGAGGAAAGTTGTATGTTTCATCATTGCTGCACTGCACCCTGACTGACTCGTCTCTTCCCTGTGACCCTTCTGTAAGGGGATGTCCACTTACCTACAGGTGGGCTTTGGGTCCCCACATTAAGGATCCCTGATTGCATAGAAGGTGTATGTTGAGCAGTGATCGCCATGATTGGCAGTTAGAAACCACCAGTAGCTCCGTGGGAGAAAGAATGTGCTTTCTACTCACATAAACCATTTCAGTCTCAGAAACCCCGGGAGGTCGCTATGAGTCAGCATGGATGGAAGCAAGTTTGGGTGTTTTGGTTTGGGGTGCTGTAGTGGGTTACGCACTGGGCTGCTTACTGCAAAGTCGGAATTTTTAAACCACCTGCTTATTCAAGGTAGAAAGATGAGGCTCTGTACTCCCATGAAGATTTATAGACTCAGAAACCCACAGAGGTAGTTCTTTCCAGCCTGTCACATAGGCTTGCCATGGATCTAACGGACTGGATGGCAGTGAGTTTGAGGCTAGTATTTAACACCCTTCCTGATCTGGTCCATTTCTTAGAGCTTCATTTAACTTATGCACATCTAAGTGGGATGTTTTGCCACTCTCTGTCATCTTTTGTCTCCAGGCCACTAATTTCACTTTCAGAATGCCCTTGCATCCATTCCCATGTGTTCAAATCTTCTTTGAGAGTTAAATAGCATGCTTCCAGAAATCCTTTCCTGATGATGCTTTCCCTGTGCAAAATATCTCTTAGAACTTTACCCTGGATCTGTCTTACAGCCTTAGCAATCTTTATCTAGTACTATTTAATCATCTGATTGTCTTTTACAGCCCAGTGGCCTCCACTTGACTCAACTTTTTGTTTTCATAATCAAATGGAAGCAATACCCCACACAGATGATTATGTTAGTGGTTCAATTTTTTTGTCCAATGTCTTTATTTTATTTATTTATTTATTTTAAAAAATCATTTTGTTGGAGACTCTTACAACTCTTATAACATTCAATATATCGATTATTTGTTGTTGTCTTTTAAAATCATTTTATTGGGAGCTCATACAACTCTTATCACAAGCCATCCATTCATCCATTGTGTCCAGCACTTTTGTACATTTGTTGCCATCCTCATTTTCAAAACATTTTCTTTCTACTTGAGCCCTTGGTATCAGCTTCTCATTTTTTCCCCTCCCCACCTGCCCTCCTTCATGAACCCTTAGTTATTTATAAATTATTACTATTTTTTCATGTCTTACACTGACCGGTCTCCCGTCACCCCACTTTCCCCCTCTCCGTCCCCTTGGGAGGGGTTTATATATAGATCATTGTGATGGCACCCCCCACCTTTCCTTCCCCGCCTGGTATCGCTACCCAAGGGGTTTATCTGTCCTGGATACCTTGTGTTTCCAACTCTGATCTGTACCAGTGTACATCTTAGCCAGATTTGTCAGGTAGAATTGGAATCATGGTAGTGGGGGAGAGGAAACATGAAAGAATTAGAGCAAAGTTGTACATTTTATCAGTGCTGTACTGCACCCTGACTGGCTCATCTCCTCCACACAACCATTCTGTAAGGGGATGTCCATTTGTCTACAGATGGGCATTGAGTTTCCACTCCACACTCCTTCTCATTCACAATAATAAGATTTTTTTTTCTTCTGGGTCTGTGATGCCTGATCGTATTGACACCTCATGATCACACAGGATGGTGTGCTTCTTCCATGTGGGCTTGGTTGCTTCTCAGCTAGATGGCCGCTTATTTATCTTCAAACCTTTAAGACCCCCAGATGCTATCTTTTGATAGCCAGGCACCATCAGCTTTTTCTACCATATTTGCTTTTGCACTCACTTTGTCTTCAGCGATCCTGTCGAGAAGGTGAACATCATGGAATGGCTCCATACATGAATTGTATCAAGTACATTTGTACATATGTTGCCATCATCACTTTCTAAACATTTGCTTTCTATTTGAGCCCTTGGTATCAGCTCCTCTCCACCTCACCCCACCCCCTGCCTTGTGACCCCTTGATAAATTATAAATTATTGTTTTTATATTTCACTCAGACTGCCATTTCCCTTCACCCACGTTTCTGTTGTTCAACCCTCCCCTCCGGGGGGGGTTGGGGTTAGGTTAAATGGTTTTATAACCCAGTTTATGCCTGTATAACAAGCAGGCGCACAAAACTCAGTGGTGTGTCAGAAGCATTTAGTTCTCTTTCTATCTGGAGATTGGAGGTCTCTCCGGGATTCACCTGGTTTTGTTTCCAAACTGCAAGTTGGGCCCAGGTTTTCTCCCCGTCTTTCAACCTCTTGGAACAATGGCTATTTGGGTCAATTCTTCTGTCAGCAGTAGCAGAAGAATAAAACATCAAGCCCAGAGTGCAGGTTCAAGCCTCCACTTGTTTCCTACCTACTAAAATCGTCTCGGCTGCAGTTGCATCATCCCTTGACCCGAGTGGTCCCACACCACAGGTCAGACTGTTGAGACTGTGGCTGCCTTTTCACACGGAGATCATCATTGCTGGCCCTTCTTCATAGCCTGTGTGAGTCTGGAATCACCAGTAGAACCTGCGCAGCATCACAGCACACAAGCCTCCACCGGCCAGTAGGTGTTGGCTACACGTGCAGTGCATCGTGGCTGAGCCAGGAGCCAGGGCAGGGAAACACCCTCTTTCGTGGGATAGGAAACAGTCACTGGCAAATGGGCAGATAAGGGAGGAACAGATCATAGAGTTCAAGGATGTACTTTTCCACAGTGCCCTTACTTTAAGGTTGAAGTTATCTATCAAAAATGAAAAGATTTTTGTTTTAAGTAAATGAGAAGATATAACTAAATTACTCATCACCATGCCTGGCACATTGTAGGGGTGACTAAGTGTTGCTTTCTCTCCCCATACTTCTTTGGGGCTGTAGCTCATTTCTACTTAGTTGGTGTTCCAGTCAGTCAGTGGAAGCCAGACACCGTGAGCTGGGTGTCCAACAGGATTATTGGCCAGAATTGCTTATGAAAGCCAGACAGGGAGGAAGCAGGATTGGGCGGGAAAAGCATGTAGACTGTGATGCAGAGCTCAGGGAGAAAGGTGGGGAAGAGGCAGGAAAGATCAGCAAGAGCTCAGGCTGCCATGAAGGCCTGGAGTCTTAGCCCACCTCAGGAGGAGCGCTGGAGGGAGCACTAATCACTAGTGGAGTCCTGGGGGAGACAGAGGCGGTCAGGCCTTAATATCACCGCTGGATTCTCTTACTAGTCGGAGAAGTCCTAGTAAGAAGATGGCCTAGTAGATCCTTCAGCCCACACAGGTATAACTCTTCATGCATATTGAGAGAGCGGCTCTACCAAGGCTGGAGTGGGCCTCTCTTCTTGGGCAGAGAGTCAGAACAAGGAGATAAGTAGGGCAAACTATAGCCTCCAATGTCAGAGGAACACCGTTGGTGCACATTGTCTTCTTCACTGCTCATTCTAAATTCTGCCTCCCTCACCTGATCATCTCTGTTGCTCACTGTGGTTTCCTGTTGGGCCTCCTGAAACTCTATTTAGGAAGGAGCTGAGCTGCTGCTAACCATGTCCTTTTGAGACCCAGGCCACAACCCTTGTCCAGTCTTAACTGGGCAAAGGAATGCAGAGAGGTGCTTAAGTACAATAGAGTTCTATGCACGTTCCTTGCCTATCACAATATAGCCTGCCATTCCCTTCTGATCAGGTCACTCCCCTGGCTCCTCACTCCCGAGGTCCCTGCACAAATGGAGCCCAAAGGTGGCACTTGTGGTTTATTGTTCTATGGATCTTTGCTACATGCCCTAGTAAAAGTGAGCCCCTTTGGAAATCAGAACCTTGACCCCAACACAATGGACCCCAAAATTGCAGACTTGAACAACACAGAACCTCTAGTTGGTCATTGCAGCTATTGAAGTTGAATTGTGTTCTTCAGAAAGATATAGTTATAGTTCTTACCTACATAACTTTATTTAGAAATAGGGTCTTAGCAGAGGTAACTAGTTAGCATGAAATTATAGTGCGTTCCTAATCCAATATGACTGGCCCCTTATAGGAAGGGAAGAGACATAGGATGCCAGGTGAGGACAGAGGCAGAGGTTGGCCGCATGCTGCCATAAATCAAGGAACTCCTGGAACGAGTAGGTTTCTCGGGCGGGAAATCGCAGGAGAAAGAGTTCACGCCAAAGCCTGGTTTGTGATCCAAGGGAGTTTTTATAAAGGACGGAAGAAGTTTCAGATTGTACAGTCACTGAACAAGGGCAGCCTCATGAGACTGCAAACCCACATGTGGTGGCCTGAGGCCAGAGAGACTGCGCCACAGCCGAGAGGAAGATGGAAAAAAGGGGGGAGGGCAAGCTCGGGTCCTGGTGTTTGGGACCTTTGCCTGGGAGGTGTGGTTGAAGGTATTAGTTGACCCCATTGGCTGAATTAACCCCATCTGGCCTATTTTGGGCCCACCCAGGTGTAGCGCCCACCAGGTTCTGGCTTGAATTGGTGCATGCCCTATGGCTGCTGACCCTGGCCTGGTTCTCTTCCAACCTACTGTAGTGGGGGCCTCCAGGCATGAAGAGGGACATCCCCGGTCCTTGTTTCTACCTAGCAGAACTACAAGAGGCTGAAGAAACCAGGAAGGATCTCCCTTTTAGCCTTCTGGGAGCATGATATTGCTGACTAGCTGAACTGAGACCTCTAGCCACCAGAACCATGAGCAGATCCCATTCTGTTGTTGTAAGCCACCAGCTTTATGGCAGCCTGGGGAAACTAATACACTTGCTTTCAGCTCTTGCTTCCCAGACCCATATATTCTTTGCGTGGCAACAGATATCCAGTTCAATGCATGTACTGCATACGGCATCATGGGAACCAGCTACACCGTTTCCTGCACATTCAGACTCTCTGTGAGACCATGGTTTCTGGATTGTATGATGTATGATACAAACAGTAGATCCACCAGTCATGGGTTTACTCTTGTTTTGTAAACCAAACAAGTCAATATTATGGAGTCAATTCTGACTTGTAACAGCCTTATAGGCCAGAGCAGCACTGCCCTGTGGGTTTCCCAGGCTGTACATCTTTATGGAGCAGAAACCATCTTTCTCCTGAAGAGTGGCTAGTAGGTTGGAATTGCTGGCCTTGTGATTACACAACATGTAACCCACTACACCACCAGGGCTCCTTAGCCCTGCTTTATAGTGAGGTGGACTTCTTGATCAGTTGCCATATATTGTGAGATTTTCTGGCTCGACTCAGGTGCTTTATTAATTCCCAGATTGTGTGCTGGCTCAGGCTTTGCAAATAGGAAAGGCAAATTCCCGTCTTGAAGAGTTATCTATTCCTGTTGGAATAAAACACTGATCCTTCTAAGATGGAAGAGACCCAATGCAGTCACTTTGTGGCACTGCTGGTCTCTCGTGCCAACAGGTTGATCACTCAAGGCTGGCAATATAGGTCACTCAGAGGGAGATCAAACTTGAGAAGCTGGAACTGATGCTTTGGGGCAGGAGTGCTGGTGGTGTCTGCCTTCTCTTTTTGCCAGTGTAGCCTCTAGAGAAAACTGGTTAACATCAGCTGGCCAAGTCATTTTTGTCTACTTGGTGGTTATTCAATGTCTCTTCCATTGTAGTAGCTATCTGGTAGGTAATATGCAGTAAAAAGATTTTTATATTCTGTACCCACTGCCATATGTCCATCCATATCTCTCTATCTTAGCCATTCTGCACTCTCATTTTCAGTCTTTTTCCTTGCGGGCTACTGGCCAGGTGGCGAGGCCATTTGCCACTGTCCTAAGTCTGTGCTGCATGGAGCATGACCACATGCAATACTCCGAGCTCTTTCACATTTTCCTTTCATGTGTTGCACTGTTTTACAGTTGGTGACCATTTTGTGACTTGCATCCACATACATAGATCACTTCTCTCTAAACCAAGCTCAGGCTTTTCTCTTCCTCCAGCTAATTATCTAGCTATTAGCACTGAGCTGATGCCGACTTTTAGCCACTGAGGATAACTGTTCCACAGGGTCTTCAAGGGAGCAGACCGCTACATTGTTCCCCTACAGAGCACCTGGTGGGCTCACACTGCCGATCTGTCTGCAGACAAGTATTTAACCCTTGCGCCACTGGGACTAATTGTCTAGGATCCCCAAGTGGCCTTCGCAGGAGTGATCTAGGCACCTGCTTATGCAGTTTACACATGTCCTTGGGTCCGATCGGATCTTGATCCTGGCTACACTGTTTCTATTCTACGGAGGCTACTGCTCGGCCCACTTCATTGTGTCACTTGGTTGATCCAAACGAAATTCATCTCATGAGGGACACATGATCTCTTGGTGCCACATGGTTCAGTGTGTCATGTACCAGGCTGTGCATGGCTGACCATGATCCAGAACCATAGGGGTTTGCAGGCTTGTTCTCTCCCTGTACTTGCCATTTCCACACTGAGGCCCTTTTTTCCACTGGCTCTTCAACCCCAGTAGAGCCCCTAAGACCCTGTGTTTCAGGTGGCAGGACCTTCTCTGCTGAGCCTCCTGCAGTCCTTTTCTACTGTTGACCCTGCTGTCGGATTTCATGCCCCCAGCGTGTGGCCTGGGAGAGTAGTCCTGTGCCGGGAGTTCATGCCTCCCCTGTTAAGAGACCTGGTAGGCATCATGTAGGAGCCCTGTTGGCACCGTGATTGCACATCGGGCTGCAATCTGAAGGTCGGCAGCTGCTCCAGGGGAGGGAGAGAAATGGGGCTCTGTGCTCCCACAGGGAAGAGTGGCAGTCTCAGAAACTCACAAGGGCACTTTACCCTGTCCTAGAGGGTCTGTATGAATCGGCCTTACCTCTGTGGCTGTGAGTTTTTGTTTTTGATTAGACATTGTACTTTCTTCCTTGTGGATTCAAGGTACACGAATTTTTTCTTTTATTTTGGAGGGAATGTCAGCATTCTCACAGTCACTGGATCTCTGAAAACTCCGCTCAAAGGTGGACTTCTGAATCTTTGTAGTGTTTCTTCTCTGACAAGCGTGTGCCTTACTGAGGTTTTCCGTATGCTCATCTTGATTGATGATACCATCAATGGAGTGAATCAGTGCATTGTTTAGCAGGGTGTCCTGATCTGATATATGATAACGGGTAAGAGAATTACCATACCTTTTTTGCAAAATTGTAAATACACATTGTTTTCCTCTGCATATGGTTTCTGGCTTCCCACCCTTTTAAAAATCATTTTATGGGGGGCTCTTAACAGCCATTATAACAATCCATACATCAGTTGTATCAGACACATTTGTACATATGTTGCCATCATCGTTTTCAAAACATTTTCTTTCTGCTTGAACCCTTGGAATCAGCTCCTCTTTTTTCCCTACCTCCCCCACCCTCTCACCCTCATGGACCCCTGATAAATTATTTTTGTTTTCTTACACTGTCTGCTGTCTCCCTTCGCTCATGTTTCTGTTGTTCATCCCTGGGGGTAGGGTTGGGGTGGGGGCCATTATACGTCAATCATTATAGTTGGTTCTCCATTTCTTCCTCTTGTCCCCCACTTTCTCCCTCATGTTATCACTGCTTCCATTACTGTTCCTTAGGGGTTTATCTGTCCTGGATTTCATGTGTCGAGAGCTCTTATCTGCACCAGTGTACATGCTCCAGTCTAGCCAGGTTTGTAAGGTAGAACTGGGGCCATGATTGTGGTGGTGGGGGGAAACATTAAAGAACTAGAGGAATGTTGTGTGTTTCTGATTCCCTTTTTAATGAGGCGAGAAAGAGTGCATTAGGTCAAAGTTTGCATCTCTGGGACTGAGATCCCACATGCGGCGCTGCACCTGCTGTCAGGATCACAGCTTTGTTGGGTTAATGGTCTGACTCACTCACTGCCATTGAGCCAGTGTGACTCATGGTGACGCTATAGGACAGGGAAAACTGCCCCTGTGGGTTTACAGGAGTAGAAAACCTCATCTTTCTCCCACTGATCAGTTGGTTGTGTAGTTATTCTCCATAATGGGATGAATTTGCAGAGGTCAGTTGGTGAATTCAACGTATTCTTGATGTCGTTGATCCTTAAGTGAGACACACATGTCCACCATCCGTCCAACAGGATAGGGTTAGTGAGGCCTTTCTTCTAATTCCAGAGGCCACAGACCTAATATGGAAGCTCCGGCAGCCTTCCAGAGTGCCACTCTCAGTGTATGTTCACAAACAGAATCGCCACTGAACGGACCTGTGCGTCCAGTGGACCCACTGGAAGACAGACATGCGCCAGGGCTTCCTTTAGTGCCTGGGCCCTTTGGACCCCGCTGCGATGGGGATAGAATAGCATGTTGTGTTTCTGGGTATCAGTGAGTAAGTACCTTGTGTTCAGAAGAATTTTAAATACCCGGGTCTTACCCTTGCCCAAGTAAATGGCAGTAGGTTTCTTCGTGGGGATGGGAGATTCCTAACAGTGTATACTCACCCTGGTGCTGTAGTTCTAAACTTTTGGGGATCTAGGTCATTTTTCAATGGGCTCCATGTCTGAAGTTAGCTCAGGTCCAGAAATGAATAAAGGCTCATTGTTTTTTTTTGAGGTTACTTCCCTGAGCTCCCTGCTGTAATATGTTTTTACATATGTACTATTTTGGTATATACAGAGGGAGTTGAGCCCTGGCTTGGGGGATTATGCATTGGGCTGCCGATGGCATGGACAGCAGTTTGAACCCACTTAGTTCTCCAAGGGAAATGGATGAGCTTTTTTTCTCCTGTAAATATTTGAGCTCTCAGAAACCTGCAGGAGCAGTTCTACTCTGTCCTTCAGGCTTCCTGTAAATCAGAATCACCTTGATAGCAGTGGGTTTGGTTATATATAATGTCTTGGTTACAGGATATAAACCAAACCACTGCTGTCATGTCAGCTTTGACTCATAAGGAATCGATAGAGGAGAATAGAATTGCTTCCTAAGGTCTCCAATGCTGTACATCTTCAGAAGCAGACGGTCTCATTTTTCTCCAATGGAGCAGCTGGTGGGTTTGAATTGACAACCTCTCAGCAGCAGCCATTGTGTCACCAGGGTAATTTTGAATATGAAATGTGTATGTTATGTTTATTTATTTAAATATACAAACAATTATGAGGATGGCCCAAGACCTGGCAGCATTTTGTTTTGGTTTACATTGGGTTGCTGTGGGCCAGAACTGACTGGATGGCACCTGACAACAACAAACATTTAAATTTCTGATCAAGATCTATATGACAGGAACTCTGGAGGCACAATTGTTAAAACACTTGTCTTCTAACAAAAAATATCAGTAGTTCAAATCTATCAGTGATTCTGAGGGGGAACATATCTGTAGACCTATTCTACTAAAGAGCCGAGCCTGGAAAAACCCCGTGGAGTGGTGAGTTATAGTCTGTCCTATATGGTGACTAGGAGTCGAACAACAACAACATCTGTAGAGCATGTAGCACGACTGGATAGATCCTACTCCGTAGTTTCCATATTGTTGTTATTGTTTTTAATTTCTTGCTTTCTAAGGTGACTTTATGGGCTCAAGGATTGCTATCTTCTATTAAGCATCTTTATACTTCTTTACCAGTTGAGCTTCATTGTGGCTGATTCAGAATCAAACTAGGGACCACAGGTTTAGAGTTTGGTTTAATGCCAGATTTAACTGGTAGAAGTAGGGCCCTGCCACAAAACTTGCCAACCTATGTAAACAGGCCAACCTATGTAACAGCCACTTCTAAGAGTTGAAGGTGAACATACGGCAGGTGACTACACCACTACTAGAGCGTCTCTGACGCACCTGGGCTATTTTGAAGTCTTTCCAACAATATGTGAAAGTTGCATTTGCTTTAAATCTGTGCCAACCCTTGGTATTGTTAATCTTTAATTTTTTTAGCCACTTTGGTTATTGTATAGTGTATCTGTTGTTTGTTTTGTTTTTAAGGTCATTTTATTGGGGGCTCTTACAGCTGTTATAACAATTCATCCACAAGTGTATAAAACATATTTGTACATATGTTGATATCATTATTTTCTAAACATTTGCTTTGTATTTGAGTCCTTGGTATCAGTTCTTCTTTTTACCCTCCCTCAGGACCCCTTGATAAATTATCAATAATTGTTATTTTCATATCTTACGCTAACTACTGTCTTCCCCTATGGTTTCTTCCTCTCCCTACCTTCCCCTTCCCCTCCTGATATTACTACTCCAATTTTTGTTCCTGAGAGGTTGATCTATCTGGATTCCGTGTGTCATGAGCTCTTATCTCTACTTGTGTACCTGCTTCAGCGTAGTCCGTAGTGAAAGGCAGGACGGGGGTCATCATAGTGGGGGCTGAGGAACCAGAGGAATATTGTGTGTTTCATTGGTGCTATACTGCACCCTGGTTGACTCATCCCTTCCCTGTGTGTGACCCCTCTGTGAGGTGATGTTCCATTGTCGACAGATGGGTCTCTGCTCCAACCCCTCTCATTCTCAGTGATATATTTTTGTTTGTTTGTCTGTTTGTTTGCTATACTTCACCCTGGTTGACTCATCCCTTCCTTGTGACCCTTCTGTGAGGGGATGACCTATTATCGACAGATAGGTTTGGGATCTCTGCTTTGACACCCCTTGTTCTCACAATATGTTTTTTGTTTGTTTGTTTGTTTTGGATCTTCTGGTGCCCATTACTTGATTCCAATAACACCTCATGATCCCACAGGCTGGTGTGCGTCTTCCGTGTGGGCTTGTTGCTTCTCTGTTAGATGTCCACTTGTTTAACTTCAAGCCTTTAAGACCCCAGATGCTATATCTTTTGATAGCCGATTACCATCTGCTTTCTTCACCACATTTGCTTATGTACCAATTCTGTCTTCATTGATTGTGCAGAGAGGGTGTGTATAACAGAATGCCAGATTGTTAGAACAACGTGTTCTTCCATTGAGGGACAGCTTGAGCACAGACCCAAAGTCCATCTTTAAAAAAAAATATTCAGACTACATTTTTATTAAGTTTACAGTGAACACTTAAAGATTGAGGCAGATGTCATGCACTAAGCTGAGAGGTTCTGCTTCACTATTTGCATGAACAGGGTGGCTACTGAAGACCCCAGACTGCAGCACAGGAGAGTCAGTTGCCTGGACCTTAAACATGGCAGACATAGTTGTGGGCATCCTTTTCTCATGCACAAAAACCCCATGGACAGAAACAAAGTAACCCAAGCCTAGTGCACATGGGCTCTGTGTCCTGCTGCAAGTCTCTTTGCCCCAAGAGGATTGTGTGCCTTCGGGCTCACCATCACAGGTCCACAGGGCTGCACAGGACCAGATGGGCCTGCTGCCAGGTCAGCCTGACCCTAGTCCCTCCAGCAGCGCCCACACTGGGCATTGCAGCACTTGTAGAAGGTGGTCATTGGCTTGTCAGAAGGGTGGGTCTTCAGCCATATGATTTGGGCCCAGGGCTGCTCACATTTAGGGCATGGCTCTGCCGTGGAGTTTACTTTCTCCCAGGCAGCTACTCTTCCAAGCTTGGGATACTTCCGGTTGTCACCTCTCAGGTGACGTTCATTTAGGGCCAGGTGTTGCAGGCAAAGTGGTGGCAGTGCTGGCCCTCCTTGATGATCAGTATGTTGCTGCAACTCGGGCAGAAGGGCAGCATGGTAGCCAATTGCTCATGCTTCCAGGTGTAGTGTATCTTATTGTGGTTTTATTTTGCATTTTATTTTCTGTTAGTAATGATGTGTAGCATCTTTTTATGCAATTGATTACCATTTATATGAGATTGCTTTAAAAGGTTCATGGAGAATTTTCATGATCTTATAATTCAATATTTCCACAAATTTATTGAATCACTCTCATATATTTTCTTTTGTGAAGTATTTAATTCAATCTCCTTCTATTTTTTAAACTTACCTGTTTTGTTTTATTAAGTAGAATGGCTTATAGGTACAAACCCATTGTCAGAAATATCTTTTATAAATATTTTCTCCAAGTTTTACTTCATTTTTAGACAGTATCTTTCCAAGAACAGAATTTTAAAATTTTGATAAAGTCCAAATAATTGCATATTTTGGTGGATAAAAATGCTTAATTTTAGAGGGCAGTTTATTACCCATGAAACACATAACACTTCTCTGGTTCTTGAATCCTTCCTTCCCCAGGTATTATGATCTCAGTGCTACCTCACACATCCTGCTCAACTGCTGTACTTATATGGCACAGATGAGAGCCTTCAATATATGGAATTCAGGTCCGGCAAACCCCTCAGAAACAGTAATAGGAGTAAACAATTCCAGGGGGTTAGGGCAAAGGCAAGGGGTTGGGGGTGGGGGGATGGAAAGCAATGATGGTGGAATAACCCCCCACAAGGGGGATAAATACCAGGATTGTAGGTGAAGGGATAGAATGGGTGGTGTAAGATATGTGTAAATAATAATAACAATACATAATATATTAAGGGTTCGTGAGGGTGACAGGGTGGGGAAGGGAGCGAATAAAGAGGTGCTTGCTAATATTAAAAGACTCAAGAAATATAATGTTTTGGTGCAACATTTGAACATATCTGCTTGATATAGCAGGTGTGTGGATTGTTATAATATATGTAAGAGCCCCAGTAATATCATTTATTAACAAACATGCTTATTTTTTAAGTAATCTACTTTATCCATCTTTTAAGACTTGTGGTTTTTTTCTGCCCCCTTAAGACTTATTTTGCCATTTGACAGCCAAGAGGAAGGACATCCTACTATATATTTTAGGAAACAATTGTATCTTCTTACTTAAATCGCTGGCACGTCTTAGATTCAAGATTTTCAAAACATGACTATTTAATTGATCCAGTAGCCTGTTTGTCCACTATACGACAGTGGCATTTTTGTGCAAAGAAGCTGAGCATCTGGGGCTCTATTCTCTCTATGGGCTACTTACCTATCTTTGTATCCAAATTAGAATGGTCATCCACTTGTTTTCTTCTTTAGGACTCTTAGCTATCCATGCTGCTGCCCTTTATTTCTATATAACATTTAGGACTTTGGATGCAGCTCGTTGATTGCTGTTTTAAAAAATAAAATTCCTTGATCTTTGATAGGTGTTCTGACCACAGTAATGATGAAATGGAAGAAGTCTACAGATTTCTTCAGTCTGAAATTGCATTCAAGATACATGAATAATGATTGGTTATTACAGCACTGGCTACCAACATAAAAGTTGGGAGTTGACAGAAATGAGATGAAACTCATAAAGATTGATATTCTTGGCAATGAGGAACTGAAAAGTATTGGTTTGGGTCATTTTGAATCGGGCTTTCATATGGTTTACCATATTAGGATTGATAAGTGAAGAGGAATGTCATCACATTTATTGTTAAAAAGATTATTTCATGACCTATCTGGAAATACATGGCTTTGGTGATGGTAATATTTAAACACTTGCAAGGAGGATTAGTTAACACAAGTATTAGTCAACTTTCTGCACCAACCACTAAAGACAATGGCGAAGAAATGAAATTTCTACCAATTTCTTCAGTCTACAATTGATCCAACATGCAACCAAGATACAGTAATAATCATTAGCGAATGGAATGCAGAAGTTGGAAACAAAGAAGATGGATTAGTAGCTGAAACATGGCGTTGGTGATAGAGATGGCATTAGTGACTATGATAGAATTTTGCTTCAAAAACATCCATGGGAAATTCCATTTCATTTTTTTTGTTTGATTTCCTATGAACTTATTGGTGCTCCTTCATATAGTAAGGAGCGCTGGTAGTGTAGTTTTCACACAGTTGACTGCTAACCACAAATTTGGGAGTTCAAATCCACCAGCAGCTCTGTTTGAGAAAGCTATGGCAGTCCCTAAAGTTTGCTGCCTAGGAAATTGTGTGGACAATTCTCTTTCGTCCTGTCGGGGTCACTATGAGAATCAACTTGAGGACAGTTTTTTTCTGTTTATTTTTAATATTCTATGTGTAGCAGACTCTTGGTACATCTTAAAAATAAAGAAAATCCGCACTCAAAAGAGAGGTGGCACATGAGTAGCCAGGGAAGTGTAAGCTTGTTGACTTGACTTGTAAGGGAGGGAGGTGATCACAGCAGGCCCTGGGATCACCACTGCCTGGTGTGCTGGGGAGAGGGGCCAGTATGACCCATGGTGTCAGCTTGTTCCCCGATGGTTCTCAAACAGTTACCACAGTCGGTAAACTGAGGTAGCCTCATACCGATGAGTGTTTCCACATGGAGTATTTCTTAGTGTGCTTAATGTCTTTTTAAAATGATCCAATAAAGCAACGAGGAAAAAAAATCCACTTAATGCCAATCTTAGATGGAAAGAAAGGAGCTGCGTCCTGGCGATTCTATCTCCAACCCTTCATTTTGCTTCCTTTTTTGACGAACTGTTGAAGAAGAACGGAAGAAAATCGATTTTGAGGAAATTAAATTTTCTTATGAAACAGAATGATGGTTTTTAAAACAAGGGAAAAGTGGGTTAAATGTATGCTAATTACGAGAGGTGCCTGGTTCTGCTTGCTGACTCCGGCTCTGTGCCTTTCTCTCTGTTCTCTCTCTGCTGCCTGCAATTTGAAATATTTTAAAGAGCAGATGTGCCCTGCTTGTGGATTTTGTGTAAATGTTGATGCGCTGTATAGAGAATGTGGCTGCGTCCCATGCTCTGTTGACATTACCCTCTGTTGCTTAGCTGCAGACAGTAAAGTCCTGACATGTGCCGCTGTGTGGAGGATGCCGAAGGAATTGGAATCAGGCAGTCATGAATCCCCTGATGAGTCCTCAAGCACCACGCAGACCCTGGAGCTACTCTGTCACCTTGACAACACAGCCCGTGGCAACATGGCCTGGTAGGATCCTGCATATTTTATACGCCCAGAGTCAGCCGGAAGGTTAGACGGGTGCTCAAGTTGGTACAAAATTTATATTGCAGAAGCTACATTATACTCTTAAAAAAACAACTTTCTTTTTATAAAATGGTACAAATTGATACCCCACCCCTACCTAGTCCCAGTGTTTTCTAGATGAGAAACATTTATGGAAATCCTACCTCATATACATCCCACAATCCTGCTCCTGTGCTTTTCCCTCGTCATCTGAAGTCAGCTTTGCACTTGGCTCCTGACATAATGACAAAAGTCAGCCACCGCACCGCACATGGTGCTTCTATTACTTAGTAAATTCGAAAGCAAGCTTTCGTTCAGAAATCTTACACATACTCTTTTTAAATTCATGACTTTAGGTTGAAGGCTTGTGATGTCTTTTTTCTATGAACTAAATGTGACCACATATTGTGTCTGCTCATGGCATATCCCCACGTGCTCCATGTCTTCATTCTCATGTTTGCTTTCCCCATCTGTCATATTGACGATCAAGGGACTAGGATGTGAAAATCTTTCGTTGGTGTTCCCTGGCCAGTGGCTGTATAAATGCTCTCATGGGAGATAGTTACTGCAGCTCCTGCTGAGCACAAAGTGAGTCTTGACCCTCCTCAGAATACCGTACGACCTGAGCATTGACGTAATTGCAGACTAGGTCAATTTAGGGAGCCATGGTTTCTACCGTGAAAGAGAGAGGGTGTGTTCATTCCATATCCTCCTCTCTGGTCGATTCTGTCATAGTTGCCTCTACCTGCTTGATTTAATTCAGTAGCTGTTCATTATGCACCTGCTGCGCCATGCCATCCTGGATGGATGCCTGACAATGTCAACATCTGTATACAGTGAAACCATTGTGACTGCTATGCGCTCCCAGTAAAAGGAGTAACTCTGGCTAGAGGGATTAAATTTGGAGGTAGCCTTTAGAGTGATTCGGGTTTCTATGGTCAGGATTTGGATATAGCAGTAAGAAAGGAGAACAGTGCTTCAGATAAAGCACAGTGTGTTGTTGTGACAGAGTTCCCTTTATAACGATTACACTACCACTCGCTTGGGAATCATTTCTTCTTACAAAGGTATGTGATATTAAATCAGTACCTGGTATTGATGAGTCAGGTTGGGAGGCACCTAAGGAATGTTAAACTCATGGGAGAGCTTGCCTAGACTGTGAGGGGGCGTCAAAAAGTTTGTGGGAACAGGGGATGGAAAGATAATGGAATTTCTCCATTAGCTTTTCGAAGTCCTTCACATGTCAGCTGACTGCCTAGTTCAGAATGATTCTCAACTCTTGAAGTCACCATCTTTGTACACATTAAGCATCCTGATGGTACTGTGCACTAGGCATTGGGCTGTGTACCGCATAGTTAGTTGGTAGTTCAAGCTTACCAGGCACTGTGGTTGTCTACTCCCGTAAAGATTTATAGTCTTCAGAAACCATATGAAGAGTCACTATCAGTCAGAATCGGCTGAATTACAGTGAATGGGTTAAGAGTTCCGCATTTCAAACCATAACCATGTTTTCCTAGGAAGTAAATAGGCATGTGTGTGTGCATGTATGTTTTCCAGTAGGAATACCAGTCTCAGTGGGAGCAGAGATAACTAAGACATAGTCCAGGTCAGCAGGCAGCTTGAGGAGATTGACCTAAACAGAGCACGGTAGTATCCCGTGGTAAGTGCAGAACTCAAGGTGAGCTCAGAGAGCAGAGTTTGGACCCATCTGGGGATTAGAGCTATGGGAGGGACTGTCATACTACACCCTCCAACTCTCCACCTTGCTTAAAGTGTTCTAGAAACGATATCATCCAGAAGAGCAGGACACCTAGCCATCTCTGTGTGTCCTTTAGGGAAATGAATACTAGGCTCATATGTTAAAGTTGGATCATACATATACACATTATCTGAAAGAAAAACTTGTGATGAAGCCATTTTTGATATTTTAATATATCCAAATTAACTAAACTCCATAATTTCATCCTGGAATTCCCAATATTTTTATTTTGCTGACAGTATTCATTATTCATCAAACTTGTTTTTGTTACCCAATCAATTATTACATATCCTTTTTTCTTTTTAAAACCTTCACCTTGAGGCGGAAGGACCTTGGGCCTCTACTCAAGCACTCCCTCAATGCATGAATACTTTCTTCTATTAAATTGGCATTGTATGATGCTCACCCTCCTGACACACCGCTGAAGCCAAAGCGAGAGAACAGGCAAATGTGATGAAGGAAGCTGATGGTGCCCGGCTATCAAAAGATATGGTATCTGGGTTCTTGAATGCTTGAAGATAAACAAGTGGCCATCTAGCTCAGAAGCAACAAAGCCCACATGGAAGAACACATTAGCCTGTGTGATCACGTGGTTCCAAAGGCATCAGTTATCAGGCATCAAAGAACAAAAAAATCATATCATTGGGTGCACACCTCCATGATATGATCGCTGAGGACAAACGGGTGCATAAGCAAATGTGGCGAAGAAAGCTGATGGTACCCAGCTATCAAAAGAGATAGTGTCTGGAGTCTTAAAGGCTTGAAGGTAAACAAGCGACCATCTAGCTCAGAAGCAACAAAGCCCACATGGAAGAAGCACACCAGCCAGTGAGATCACGAGGTGCCCAAGGGACCAGGGATAAGGCATCATCAGAAAAAAAAAATCTTACCATAGTGAATGAAGGGGGAAGTGCAGAGTGGAGACCCAAAGCCCATTTGTTGGCCACTGGAGATCCCCTCACAGAAGGGTCTAGGGGAGGAGATGAGTCAGTCAGGGTGCGATGTAGCACCGATGAAGAATACAGCTATCCTCCAGTTTCTAAATGCTTCGTTCCACCACACTAACATGATCCGAATTCTACCTTGCAAGTCTGGATAGAGCAGAGGATGTACACTGGCGCAGATAGGAGCTGGAGGCACAGGGAATCCAGGGCGGATGATGCCTTCAGGACCAGGGGTGTGAGGGGCGATACTGGGAGGGTAGAGGGTGAGTGGGTTGGAGAGAGGTAACCAATTACAAGGAGCTACATGTGACCTCCTCCCTGGGGGGGTTGGACAACAGAAAAGGGGGTGAAGGGAGTCATCGGACAGGGTAAGATATGACAAAATAATAATTTATAAATTATCAGGGGCTCATGAGGAAGGGGCTAGCGGGGAGGGAGGGGGAAAAAAGAGGACCTGATGCAAAGGGCTTAAGTGGAGAGCAAATGCTTTGAAAATGATTAGGGCAAAGAATGTACAGATGTGCTTTACACAATTGATGTATGTATGGATTATGATAAGAGTTGTATGAGTCCCTAATAAAATGTTTAAAAAACAAAAACCTTCACCTTGAAATAACTGTAAGTTCACACACATGCAATTGCAATAAGTACAGAGAGATCCGTCAGTTTCTCCCAGTGGTAATATCTCTTGTAACCATAGTACAGCAGGGAATGGACGCATATACAGTCTTCCTGTTGTTGATTTCAGTTTAGGTAATTCCCTTCATAGGATGGATCCCGGGTGTGCAGAGTAGGAACCAGGCCATAGCATTTTCAAATCCGTGGCTAACCTCTCAGAAGCATGCTGCTGGCCTTACTTCTGAGGCATCTGTGAGAAGATTGTCCTGCCAATCTTTAAGTTAGTAGTCTTACATGTAGATATTTGTGACACCCAAGGATCCCTGCTTTGTTGAGGTTTTACATGCACTCCTGAGTGTGCATTTATTCCTGAGTGTGCATTTATTCCTGTGCCATTTTTGCTACATGTGTAGATTTTCATAACCCCCACTGTAGTCAGGATAAGGTCTCACCACAAAGCTTTCTCAAACAACCCTTTTATAGCCACAGCTAATTCCCTGTTCTCATTTTGAGAATTCATATAAACAAACTTGTAGATCTCTGTGTAACCTTTGATATTGACTCTTTTTCACTTGGCATATTAACTTCCTGGGAATCCAAGGTGTTGCCTCTATTAATAATATGTTTTATTAATTGCTGAGTAATATTCCATGATTTGAATGCACTTCAATCGTTTAACTCTAGTTTGTTTTTCTTAATTTTTGGTGAATAAGAACAAAGCTACAATTAACATGAACCTATTAATATGTCGATTTTGGCATGACATAGGTTTTCATTTCCATTGGATAAACACCCAAAAGACTACAAGTTCGAAGTTGTTTGGTAAGCACATGCTGCTTAGTTTTGTAAGAAACTGGCAAATTATTTGTAGAGTGACTTCACCATTTTACATTCCCATCAATAATGCACAAGTGGTAGAATCGAGTCAGGAGCCACTATCATGTTCGGCCTTCATTTGGGTTTCAGTAATTCCTCTCAGTTACATTGCCATTGATTAAGCCCTACCAGGTATCCTACACCCTCCTTGCTATCAATTTTAGATTTGTTTTTCCCTTGCCTCTGGGTCTGTTAACACCCACTTCCATTCCCCTGCCTCCCGATCTCCTGAATTCCCCTGGAACCATTGGTCCAGTTGTTTTCTCTTCCAGATTGTTTATCCCACCTATCTTATCTAGATAGACATGCAGCGGCAATGATAAGCAAGACAGAACAAAACAAAAACAAGACAGAGCAAAACAAAACAAGAAAACAAAACTAACACCGAGGAAAGCAAGAGGAAATAGGGGAAAGAACTAGGAGGCATAGCACATTTATAGAGGTCTAAATTCAGACATGTACATATGTAAATATATTTTTTATATAATAACAGGGAAGTAGATCTATGTGCATATATTTAAATGTTAAATATTAAGGTAGCAACGGACATTGGGCATCTACTCAAGTATTCCCTCAGCACAAGAACACTTTATTCTAACCTGGCATTCCATGATGCTCACCTTCCTGACACAATCACTGACAACAAAATGGGTGCATAAGTAAATGTGGTGAAGAAAGCTTATGGTGACTGGTTATCAAAAAATAAAGCAGCTGGGGCCTTAAAGACTTGAAGATAAACAAGTGGCTATCTAGCTGAGAAGCAAAGAAGTTCACATGGAAGAAGCACACCAACCTGTGTGATCATGAGGTGTCGATGGGATCAGGTATCAGTCATCTAAGTCCCAGAACAAAAAATTCTATCAATGTGAATGAGGGGGAGTACGGAGGGGAGACCCAAAGCCCATCTGTAGACAATTGAACATCCCCTTACAGAAGGGTCACAAGGAAGAGACAAACAAGTCAGGGTGCAGTATAGCACCGATGAAACGTACAACTTTCTTTTAGTTCTTTAATGCTTCCCCCCCACCCCCACTATCATGACCCTAATTCTGCCTTATAAATCTGGCTAGACCAGAGCATGTACAGGGCTACAGGTTAGAGCTGGAAACACAGGGAGTCCAGGACAGAGAAACCCTTGGGACCAAGAATGAGAGTAGCGATACCAGGAGGGTAAGGGGAGGGGAGGGAAAGAAGGGGGAATCAATCACAATCATCTAGTACAAACCTCACCCAGGCGGATGGACAACAGAAAAGTGTGTGAAGGGAGACATGGGTCAGCATAGACATGGAATAATAATAATTTATATGTTGTCAAGGATTCATGAGGGAGGAGGTGGGAGGGGAAAAATGAGCTGATACCAAGGGCTCAAGTACAAAGAAAATGTTATGAAAATGATGATGGTAACATATGTACAAATGTGCTTCACACAATGGATGTATATGTGGATTGTGATAAGAGCTATATGACCCCCCCCCCTCAATAAAATGATTTTAAAAGAAAGAATTTGAGTTGGGTGAATACAGTGGTAGTGAAGAGTGTTATTTCATATCAAAACTTAGGTTTTAAAGGATGTTTTGGATGTGTGTGCCTTTCTTTTTTGGCCCCAGGCGCTCTACCAGAACGGAGCCTCCACTTATATATTCTATGTGATGGCAGCATCGCAGAATGCTGCACCCGTTTCCCCATACCCAGAGTTGTCGTCTTTTCCGCTCGTGTCAATGTCTCAGTGTCCCGCAGCTTGGAGGTGCACGGTGTCAATGGACTTGTGTTCACCTTCTCCCTGTTCTAGAGCAGTCTGAAGTGCCAGTTTATATCACCACTCACACTTTCATTGATTTCTTGAGCAAGAGCTAGTTGATCCTTTCGATGAATAGAAATTTAGTAGAAATACACAGTTGGGCAAACCTTTCTATTGGCTTTAACTCCTGTTAATGAAATGAGCAAAGGCTAATGATGAGATTATTGAAGGCTTTGTGATAAAATATGTTCTGTTTGAATACTAATTGGCTATGTTTCAAGCTCAGGTGCATAGGAAACCAAATGAGCTCTGGACTGGAGAACACAAAACCTGGTTTCGTTGTCTTGCCCTGATCTTAGGTAGCAATCCAATATCAGGAAAGTCACTTCATTTCTGTAGGTCCACTTTGTCCTGTCAAAAATGGGCACAAGCTTTCCTAATTATTATGATGATTACTACATGAAGTGATATGTATGGGAATGATATACAAACTGTGCTTACTAAGAGAAATAATGGAAATAAGGAAGATGAATGGTTTGGTATAAAGTTCCTACAGATCATTCTAACCCGGATTTCCCACAGTTCCGTCCTGTGGGGTAGGAGGTTCTGTACGCCGTGAAGTGAGCTGAGCTTACAGGGACCAGCATATAAATATTAGCACTTACCTCCTTGAGTGGGACCAACGGGGATCCAGTCCTTTTCTCAGATGTCATTTCTTCAGAGGGGTTACTGCTAATTATTCTGTCTTAAGTAACCAGTACTTCACTCACCACCCGCAATTGCCATTTGACCCAATTTTATCTTTGGTAATAGGAGTTCTCACTGCTTGACATAACATTATTGATCTTTATGCTTATGTGGTTATTTTATCCTTAGTAAGTTTCTTAAGGAGAGGGGAGTTGTCAAGTCCAGTCCTGTATGCTTAGCACCAAAAGTGGCCCGGCACAAAGTAGGTACTCCATATATTAGAATAAAAAGTGAATTGATGAAGACAATAACCATAACGAGCCATTGCTAGGAACTGGGCCTGACTCTAAGAGGACCACATGCACTCACTCTTTTATTACTCACAACGATGCTAGAAAGCAGGTACTATTATAATTGTTGTGCATTGGAGTGGACTCTGCGGCAGTAAGTTTTCTTCAGGAGGCCTGTGACACCCTAGTAAGTCATAGACTGACTGCAAGTTCTGCAGTGCAAACCAGTCACTCTGGTAATGATTGACAGCCTCAGAAACCCTGAAACAGCTCTCTCTCGATTAATAATTAGTGACATAATTTGGGGCAAATTCTTTGTGTTGGAGACTGGTTTTCCTCATGTATAAAAAACAGGGCTTATTGCAGGTGATCTCTGGAATTCTTTTCAGCTCTAAGTTTGTTAAATTCAGTGGCTTCTCACGTTTATTTAGTGTACACAACTTTTTAAAATGAATCAAATAACAAGTAACTCTCCACACTGCCTGTAGTGGTGAAATGGATGACCAACTAGTAGTGGTGAAGTGGATGACCAACTAGTTACTCTGGTAAAGACAATCTATCTTGGACAGTAGGACTTGGCATAGAGTGTTCTGGCCACAAAGGGCTTTTGATATCATTTAGATTAATTTCCTCATTGGATTTAGTCAGCTCAAGAGACAGCTAGCTGACTGAGTAGAATGTATCTTGACAAATACTCTTACCAAATTGTGTATAAATGGTTTGATCTTCAGCAATTTTTAGTGTAGCTTATCCTATCATGTTTTAGGTCATGTGTATAAGCTGCTTCTACTTTTAAAGAAATGAAAGCTAGAAAGAAGTTAAGCCCTGTGTCACACATGTAATTGGTAATACCTTTTTACTTTTCAGGACCAGGTAAAGCAGATCTCTTTGAAACTCTTTATATTCTTATGTGATTTTTCTTCTTCAAAGAATTAGGTTTCTCTTTGACTATATTATGCTGATAGCCAAATACATTTTATCTATATTGCATTGTCTGTATTTATAATGAGTGCTGATCAATTGATTGATGACTGACCACAGTTTCTAATATTTTCCTGCACTTCACATCTACCTTTTAATGCTTATACCAGCTTCTTTGGGGGCCCTGATAAGGGTGAGGTTCTTCCTGGAACTTTACAGGTAAGACCAAGAGGAGGTAATTATTTTGTGAGAATATCATTCTCTAATGTCAGCTTACCACAAAGGTGTGTTGAGTCTCTACAATGCGTCATCATAACTGTTAGTTCGAAGTCTGATGAGCTACATGGTTCTCCATCTCTTTTTCACGATAAAGAGTCTCTCCAGCTGTTAAAAAGTTACGTACCTTAGCTATAGATTAATGCTTCCCTGCTGGCTAGTGGAAGTAAGCCAAAGCGATGGGAACGCCACTGTATTCTTGTTGTGTTCTGTTTCCCAAGGGTGTCTCAAGAGTAGTCATACAAATTGCCTTATTTCCTGGATGATAAAAATCTCCTTTAAAGGAGAAGTTGCTAAAATTAGTAATCAGATGCTTTTCTCGGAATGGAAGTATAATTAATGAGACTCAGCTGCATCTTCCTTCCAACTTGCATTGCCCTGATCCATAATCCGGAGGAGTCCACGTTGCAGTGGAGTTAGGCATTACTGCATGCAGCACTGGCCGTGCAAATGCCTGTGGCACTCCTGCTCCGTGACTCAGTGACGCTCTGCTTCCTTAGCCAGCTTTTGGGGAAATCTATCCTCTTAATAAAGGTGGAGGTAAATATCATTCTGAAATGCCAGACAAGCTGAGAGTGTTTAGGAAAGCCGGATGTAATATACAATGTACAGAGTCAAGGGTGGGTCAGAAAGTACTGCTACTAAGGTAGCAGTCCTTAAGATATCACCAGGATTGAAAATTATAAACCCATATCCTTTATGAATCCAGATGCCAAAATTTTCAACTAAAATCTAGCCAACAGAATTCAACAAAGGATTAAAAAATAACAAACACATCATGATCAAGAAGGATTCATACCAGGCATGCAAGGGTGGCTCAGTATTAGAAAAACAAGCGATATATATAATCTATCACATTTTAAAAAAAGGTGGAGCAGGGAGGGAAGAACCATGATTATGTCAATTGCTGCAGAAAAGGCATTTTATAAAATTCAACATCCATTCTTGATTTAAAAAAACCTAATAAAATAAGAATATAAGGTAAATTCTTCAACATAATAAAGGCCATATATGCAAAACCAGCAGCTTGCATCTCACTTAATGGAGAGAAATGGAAAATTCCTTTTGAATGGGAACCAGATAGGGTTGCCCATTACCACAGCTCTTATTTCATAAGAGGGCCTAGAAGTTTTGACAAGAGCCTTTATACATGAAGAGATATTAAAGGCATCCACTTTGGTTCTGAGGAAACAAAATTCTTTTTATTTTCAGATGATATAATTTTATATGTAGAAAACCACAAAATTAAATCTAAAAATTGTTAGAACTAACTGGAAAATGTGGCAACTTAACAGGGTACAAAATCAACATATAAAAAATGATTTGGATTCTTTTAAGGAAGACTAAAAAAGGAAATTAAAAGAACAATACCATTTACAATAACTACTCAAAAGATAAGATACTTAGGAATGACTCTTACCAGAGAAACAAAAGACTTTCTTTTCTACAAGAAACCAAGAGACATACAAATAGAAGAATTTCCCGTACTCATGGATAATGTATTAGGTTAGGTTCTTCAGAGAAGCAAAACCAGTGATACTTGTATGTGGTTATATAAAGAGATTTATATCAGGAAATGGCTTACACAGGTGTAGAAATAGGTATGTCCAGTCTGGTTCAAGTCAGGCTTCTGATCTGTGGTCACTGATGATCAAGAGGCAAGATGATGAAGCAGAATGATGGGGAGCCACAAGCTGGTGGATGTAGAAGGCTGAGGTCAGCTGAATGAATCCATTGTCTGCTGATGACTCCTGGGATCAGCAGGGATGCAAAAGGAAGATGGAGGAAACCGACACAAGATCCAGCTCTGGAAGTAGACAAAGGGTCAAAGAGAATGAACTCTGTTTGGGTTCTCTTTCTCATACAAAAAGTCATAGGACACCAAGGAGGTGCCATCAAGCTTTGACATAACCGGTAGGGTGAGCTCTGCCCATACCCTTGCCCAGGAGTGTCTAGTTCAGATAATCCCTGGCCATTACAGATACCACCACAGATAAGAAGACAATATGGAAATGTCAATATTACTGAAAGCACTCTGTAAGTTCAATGCAGTTCTGATCCAAATCCCAGCAAAAAACTTCAAAGAAATGTAAAAAACATCACCAAATTTATATGGAAATAAAAGAAACCTAGGAAAAACAAAACACTATTCAAAAAAACACAACATATTAACCTTCCAATCCCATATTTAAAAATCTGTATAGCTATGTTAATCAAAACAGCTTGGTATTGATACAATGATAGATATATAGACCAATGGATTAGAACAGAGAACCCAGCAATATAATCTGTCACCCGTAGATACCTGGTCTTTGAAGTGGGGAAAAGATAGCCTTTTCAAGAAATGATGCTGGAACATTGGTATTTACACCTGCAAAATAATGAAACAGGATTCATACCTGATATTATATGTAAAATAAACTAAAGATTGATTAAAGACCTAAATAACCCTGGAACCATATGGGTCATCAATGAAAAGTAGGGACAAACCTAAGGGCCCTAATTGAAGGTACAATTATACTACTAAGGAGGTTTACCTGCTGATCATGAGTAGACTGTTGATGACTCCCAGGATCGGGCAATTCGATAGGCTGTTGCCTGGAGTGCAAACTGTAGGCGGTCAACAAACCAGACATGGGGTCCAGCTGTGTCAAAAACAAGCAAACTTTCCACAGCATTTCTATAGGGAGCAGGCCACATGCTGACGGAAACTTCTTCATGGAGCATTGTTGTTATGGTTGACCTGGAGAAGGATGAGAACTCCAGAACCCTTGATTGTGCTCACACTGAATTTGTACACGAATCAAGAGGCAGTTGTACAAGCAAGACAAGGGAATACTGCATGTTCTAACATCTGGAACAGTGTGTCAGGGCTGCATCTTCTCATCATACTTATTCAATCTGTATGCTGAGCACATCATCGAAAACATTGGCTTATATGAAGAAGAGTGTGGCATCAGAATTAGAGGAAGAGTTATTAATGACCTGGGGTATGCAGATGGCACAACTTTGCTTGTTGAAAGTAAGAAGGAGTTGAAGCAATTGCTGATGAAGATCAAGGACTGCAACACCACAACTGGACCAATAGGTAGGAGCATCATGATAAATGAATAACAGGTTGAAGTTGTCAAGGATTTCATCTTGCGTGGCTCCACAATCAAGGCTCATGGATGCAGCAGTCAAGAGCTGCACCAGCCTTTTTTAGAGTATTGAGAAGGATGGAGGTTATTTTGAGGACTAAGGTGTGCCTGACCACACCGTAGTCTTTTCAGTTGTCTCGTGCAGGTGAAAACTGGGCATTGAATAAGGAAAACTGAAGAGGAATCAATGCATTTGAATTGTGGTGCTGGAAAAGAATATTCAAAGTACCACGGACTGCTAAAAGGACAAACAAATCTGTCTGTCTGGGAAGAAATATGACCAGGGTACTCCAGAGACAAGGATGGTAAGATTTTGTCATACATTCTTTGGCCGTGTTGTCAAGAGAGACCAGTCCCTGGAGAAGGACATCATGTTTGGCAAAGTAGAGGAGCAGCCCCCAAGAGGAAGGCCCTCAGACAGATTGATGCTGTGACTACAACACTGGACTCAGGCTTGGGAACAATTGTGGGAATGGCTCAGGACTGCTGTGTTTTGCTCTGTTGTGCATACGGTCACTGTGACTCGGACCCAACTCGATGGTACCTGCTAACAAGTCCTGCAAAGGTGAAGTAGGAGAGTTGAAGTTGAGTTTGGGCAATTGAGGTGCCTTGTGGTCCTTGCCATCTGAAATCAAATGGTTTTCCCATGAGTCTTTGAAAGTGTAATTGAGAAAAAGGGCTTTGGCCAGTTCAATAATAGCTCTATCGTCAAATACCAAGAGAAGTATTACTTTACTAAAGCAATTGACATCTGGAAAAGCAGCTGCAATTGGACTCACCATTTGGTTTAGTTTATGATAATCTTCTGTTATTCTCCAAGATTCATCTGTTCTTTCAGGCCACTTAAATGAGAAAGTAGTTGGAATCACTACCCCGGCATACATTAAGCCCTTGATGGTGATTCTCATTTCTACATTCCCTCCGGGAATGCAGTATTGCTGTTGGTTTCATATTTTCCCATATCAAGGCAATGGACTTTCCTGCCATTATAGCCCTTACTCCACATGCTCGGGATCCAATATGAGGACTGCCAGTTGCTGAGTATGTCTATTCAAATTACACTTTATATTGTTGTTGTTATTGGGGCCATCAAGTTGCCTCTATCCCATAGCAACCCTATGTACAATAGAATGAAACACTGCATGGACCTGCGCCATCCTCACCGTTGTTCCTGTGCCTGATGCAGCCCCTGTCATTGAGTCCCATCAAGGGCCTTCCTCTTTTTCACCATCCCTCCACTTTACCTAACATGATGTCCTTCTCCAGGGACTGATTTCTCCTGACAGTACGTCCAAAGTCTGTAAGACAAAGTGTCCATCCTTGCCTCTAAGGAGCCTTTCTTCTTACCCTCCCTCTTTCACTCTGACCTGACTTCTTCCAATACACATCAATTTGCCTTCAGCGGTCCGTGGCAGTTTCAGTATTCTCCAGCACCACAACTCACATGCATTGCTTCTATGGTCTTCCTTATTCGGTGTCCAACTTCCACATGCATGTGATGCAATGGAGAGTACCCCGGCTTGGGTCAGGTGCACTCAGTCCTCAACATAACGTCCTTGCTCTTCAGTACTATAAAAGGGTCTTATGCAGCAGATTTCCCTAGTACAATACATCTTTTGTTCTCTTAACTGCTGCTTCCATAGCATAGATTGTGGATCCAAATAAGACAAAATCATTGACAATCTCAACTTTTTCTCCATTTATCATGATGTTACCTATATTGGTCCAGCTGTGAAAATGTTGGTCTTCCTTACATTGAGTTTTAATCCATTCTGAAGGCTACAGTCCTTGATTTTCATCAGTAAGTGCTTCAATTCCTCCTCACTTTCAGCATGTAAGGTGTGTCATCTGCACACTGCAGGATGTTAATAAGCCTTCCTCCAATCCTGATGCCTCACTCCTTTTCACATAATTTAGCTTCTCTGATGATTTACTCAGGAGTCCGATTGAATAAGGATGGTAAGAGGATACAACCCTGACACACCTTTCCTGATGTTAAACCGTGCAGTCCCATGGTTCTGTTTGCACAGCTGCCTCTTGACCCATGTATAAGTTCCTAATGCGCACAATAAAGACTTCTGGAATTCCCATTCTTCTCAAGATTGTCCACAATTTATTATAGTTCACATAGTCAAATGCTGTTTCATAGTCAATGAAACACAAGTCAACATCTTTCTGGTTATTCTCTACTTTGAGCCAAGATCCATCTGACCTCATTAATGGTATTCCTTGTTCCCCTTTTGAATCCATTCTGAACTTCTAGCCATTCTCTATTAATGTGTTCCTGTAGCCGTTGTTGGATGATCTTAAGCAAAATTTTACTTGTGCGAACATTTTGCTGTGATGTCAATATCGTTCTACAATTTCAGCATTCTATTGGGTCTCCTTTCTTTGGAATGAGTACAGATATGAATCTCTTCCAGTCAGTTGGCCAAGTGTCTGCCTTCCAACTTTCCAGGCAAAGACAAATGAGTGTTTCCAGTGCTTCATCAGCTTGTTGAAACATTCCAATCGATAGTCCGTGAATTCCTGGAGCCTTGTTTTTGGCTAGTGCATTCAGTGCCATTTGAACTTCTTCCTTCAGGACCATTGGCTCTTGCTCATATGCTCTGTCGTCCTAACATTGGGGACTGTCAACTAATTCTTTTGTTACAGTGAGTCTATGTACTTTTCATCTTCTCTTGATGCTTGCTGCATCATTCAACATTTTTGCCTATAGAATCTTGCAAAATTGAAATTCAAGGTTTGAATTTTTTTCCCCGTTATTTCAGTTTCAGTTTACTTGTTCTAGAACTAGGAAAATCGCCATAGGATGTGAAATACACATTTTTTTCATTCATTTTATTAGGGATCATACAACTCTTTATCACAATCCATACATACATCAATTGTGTAAAGCACATTTGTACATTCATTACTGTCATCATTCTCAAAACATTTGCTCTCCACCTAAGCCCCTGGCATCAGTTCCTCATTTATTCCCCTCCCTCTGCACTCCCCCTTCCCTCATGAACTTTTGATAATTTATAAATTATTATTTTGTCATCTCTTGCTCTGTCCAGTGTCTCCTTTCACCCACTTTTCTGTTATCTGTCCTCCAGGGAGAAGGTAACATGTAGATCCTTGTAATCGGTTTTCCTTTCCAGCACACCCTCCCTTTACCCTCCCAGTATCTCCACTAACACCACTGGTCCTGAAGGGATCATCTGCCCTGGATTTCCTGTGTTTCCAGTTTCTATCTGTACCAGTGTACATCCTCTGGTCTAGCCAGATTTGTAAGGTAGGATTGGAATCGTGGGGGAGCAGGAAGCATTTAGGAACTAGACAAAAATTGTATGTTTCATCATTGCTACATCAAACCCTGACTGGCTCATCTCCTCCCAAGACCCTTCTGTAAGGGACTGTCCAGTGGCCTACAAATGGGCTTTGGGTCTCCACTCTGTACTCCCCACCACCTCATTCACTACGATAGGATATTTTATTCTGATGATGCCTGATACTCGATCCCTTCGACACCTCATTATCGCACCGGCTGGTGTGCTTCTTCCATGTGGGCTTTGTTGCTTCTAAGCTAGATGGCCACTTATTTACCTTCAGGTTTTTAAGACCCCAGACGTAATATCTTTTGATAGCCGGGCACCATCAGCTTTCTTCGCCACATTTGCTTATTCACCTGCTTTGTCTTCAGCGGTTGTGTTGAGAAGGTGAGCATCATAGAATGCCAATTTAATAGAAGAAAGTATTCTTGCATTGAGGGAGTACTTGAATGGAGGCCGAATGTCCGTCTGTTAATGTGTATTTACATTCGCGTTAAAATTACATTAATAACATGGCAAACATACCTCTCCATTGTGATTGGTGGGCCATAGTGACATTTTGGGTCTCCTAGAATTAGTGTCAGTTTACATACAGCGCTCAGTAATCCCCCAAAGTCTGATTATTTCATTTTCCCCAATGAATAGTCACTCTCAACACAAGATGTTGATCCCTTTGGAGATGGCTAGGAGCAAGACTAACAATATCAATTTTTGACAGTATAGTTTCTTTCTTCCTGAAAGGGACTTAGCCTCCCTTTTATTCAAGTGGTTGTGGGTCTATAAAGTGCCCCAAATACAGGGAATGATTGAGGGATTATGGCTCTCTATTTTAGTGATTTGAGTTAGACTGTCATTCATTTGACCTAGAATTCTTCCCTTGTACAGATGAAGTAAGTATTTAGTTGATTTCCTAATTATTTCACTCCTAGGCACACCCTGACTCAATCGCCGATGCCAGTTAATCTGTACAAGTTAACTTACTCTTCTTTCTACTTTAACTCTGCTTCTCATTACCATAGCCATAGCCACCTTGTCTCCATCACTGCTCCTGGGCCTCTCCCACTACAGGGCAAGGTTAACTCCCAGGTGGATTGGTGTCTTAATTCAATCTCAGCAGTTTCCATGATCCAATCTGACATACATAAAGTAGCTATCACAGCAGTCTTTAGAGATGCTGGGACTCCAATTCACAAATCTGTTCTTCTCACTCTTTGGGTGTGGGTCTGTCAATCTTTCCTGATAAATCAGCTCTAATTTGCCAATTCTTCTGCAGAATACCAAAGCAGGTCTGGTAGTTAAACCTGATTTATGGTAGGCCACCTTATAGTCCGTGCTTCTGTAAGCCAACCAAACACATTTTCCAATCCTTTACTGAACCCCTGGGACAGAATCTGCTTAGTGGGCAGGCCCCTGTCAATAAACTCCAACTGTTACTACTTTATGTTCCCTGCACCCTCATCCACCTTCTCAACAGCCATTCCCACACGTTGTCTCCATATTCCTGTCTGTACGTATTAGAAAAAAAAAACGTTCTTTTTTAGGGTAATACTCTTTTTCCTGGGTCATTATTTGTATTCTTTTGAGGGCCTGCTGGGACTTAAGTCTAGTTATCGATTTAGGGCTATTAATGATAGGGGGGTGCTTCTTGGGAACACTCGGTATGTCATGTGAACTCACCAGGCCTTTGGTGCTGTTCCAGACAATAAACACCGTAGCAGCATGTGCATTTGATACAGTCTCCTTAATTGTGGGTACAAGTATTCCTGGCTTTGCTGAGAATGTTTTACAGGCAAAGAAGGGGTAATTTCCGCAGTTGTCCAGGGTAGTCCATCAGGAGATGCGTGGATGGGTGTGCAGGCTCCTTGGGGCGAGGAGCATTCTCATAGACACATATTGGTCAGGCAAAGGAGATTCGTGTCTGGGTATTTACCTCTGTAGCAGCACATTTATACTTGCCCTGGTATAACCTTCTGGAAAGATTCAGGCCCTAAAAGACTGGACATACAGGTAGCAATATGGATAATTACCTATAAGACTAGAGAAAATGTATCCTACCTGACATTTACTTCACTGCAGCTTTGGGGGTGTAGTGGGTTATGTATTCCATCAGAATCAACTTAGTGGCAGTGAATTTGGTTTGTTTGAAAACATTGATTTCAGGGGTCTATTAAATAATACAGCTTATTAATTTTGGTCAATCCTATTATGAATTAAATGAGTATATCACAGCATCTCTAAGGCAAATAAATGGGTAGGGTGTTGAGAAATAAGGGTTAGGCAATTAGTACCATTTTATTTTTCTGTTTTCATATTCAATAGACCTATTTTTCTTTTTTTCCCCCTTTTTGGGAAATCTTAGTATGAGAACACTTGTGTCTGTTTAACTGCAACTTATCCTATGGAATATTGGCATACATTAAATGTAATTATTGATGTGTGTACACACATGCATTCACATATACAAATCTGAAAACAAAAGCAAGAGCTGTTCCCCCACATGTAAAACTTGTATTTTCCAGTTGCTTTTCTTTGACTGAAAATGGAGATTGTTAGTTGATAGAGTTATATATTGTGCAGTTCATCTGTATCAAAAGAAATATAGACTTTCTAGTAACTAAACCACCCAGTGCCAAAAGTTACATACTCAGCCATCCGAATGGCCTACTAAGCAGTACTTAAACATGAATTTGTCACTTGGCGTATTCTGCGTGTCACCATAAAGAAAACTTTCCATTTACAAGTTTGATCATAATGTACCTACTAACTCTAAAGTTTACATCATTTACATATGTTTATGTATTTATCGTAGCCATTTAGGATGGGAAGGAAAAATGTCACAAAATCAAACAGTGCAGTAGAACTCCTAAGCTGATGGAGACTACTGCTACACATTATGTGTGAGACTGTAACCAGAAACTGCTAGAATAAGGATTTAAATGCCGTAAACATTTAAAGTTTCTTTAAATTTTTTTAATTAGGGGCTCATACAACTCTTATCACAATCCATACATGTACGTACATCAATTGTATAAAGCACATCTGTACATTCTTGGCCCTAATCATTTTCGAAGCATTTGCTCTCCACTTAAGCCCTTTACATCGGGTCCTCTTTTTTCTCCTCCCTCCCCGCTCCCCCTCCCTCCTAAGCCCTTGATAATTTATAAATTATTATTTTGTCATATCTTGCCCTATCCGGTGTCTACCTTCACCCCCTTTTCTGTTGTCCGTCCCCCAGGGAGGAGGTCACATGTAGATCCTTGTAATCGGTTCCCCCTTTCAACCCACTCACCCTCCACTCTCCCAGCATCGCCCCTCACACCTCTGGTCCTGAAGGTATCATCCGCCCTGGATTCCCTGTGCCTCCAGCTCCTATCTGCACCAGTGTACAACCTCTGCTCTATCCAGACTTACAGGGTAGAATTCGGATCATGGTAGTTGGGGGGGGGGGGGGAGGAAGCACTTAGGAACTGGAGGAAAGCTGTATTCTTCAGGGGAGCTATGTTGCACCCTGACTGACTCATCTCCTCCCCTAGACCCCTCTGTGAGGGGATCTCCAGTGGCCGACAAATGGGCTTTGGGTCTCCACTCTGCACTTCCCCCTTCATTCACTATGGTAAGGGTTGTTTTTTTTTTAACACCACTTACGAAAATATATTATGTTTTCTATTGTGAGTTTTCAAGAAGAGAGATTAATAAGATTGCCAAATCTTTATGTTTTAAGAAAATGATTTATATTGTGCTGAAGTGACTTAGTACAGCCTTTTAAAAATAAAAATATCTAAAGTATAACATATAAGTATGGTTTAACAACTGTTATTCGGGAATGTATGTGTGTAGGTATTTCTTAAGTTTTTTTCCCCCTTTTTCAGTGCCAAAATAAAATGCAGATAAAAAGTTTTAGAATATGATGGAAATAAGTTATGTTTATGTCATGTACATCCTGTATTCCAGTAGTTTCTGGTTACAGCCTCATGTATAATGTGTAGTAGTCATTTCCAACCGTGTGGGACTTCCACACTGTTTGATTGTGTGGCCTCTTCATTTACCATCCTAAATGGCTGTGGTGACTATGTAAACATATGTAAATGATGTAAATGTAAATTTATTATGTTTTAAGATTGTTCCTAGAATTTCCTAGTCTCTCTTGCACCCAAATGCTAGAATCCCAGAGTGCTGAGTGATTCACTTTGGAATTGGCTCTTTGGAGTAGAAAAGTTTACTTTTGTTTGACCAGCATGACATATGCCACACTAGTTCTGTCATCTCTGCTGTTTCGGTCCTTGTTACCTACCTCAGAGTTCAGGGCTTTGGTTTTGATTTTTCAATTTGCTTGTTTTATTTTCTTTGGGTTTATGTACAGAAACTTCCGTTTTCTTGTGTTTTCTTCTCAGTGACTTTGAGGGGATGTCGCACATGTATATTAGGTACATGCCACTTTGTTCTTGACTTGTTAATATAATTTTATGTCCTCTCACATTCACTGTTAGAGTGTGATAAAGCAGAAAAGTGGGTGGTTTTATGAAAAAGGGAATAAACTTAGTTTGGAGTAGCAAGTATGGCAGAAATTCTGGGTTATTTTCTTGTTTATAGCACTAGTTTCATGGTGATGATCCATGATAAAATAGAATTCATCTTTTTATTGTACTTTGCATACTCCACTTATTTCAAGTATGTTACAAACAGCAATGATTATAAGGATAGCTACCCATAAAATAACAGTATTTTTTCAAATGTATCACCCACAGATAAATAATGAGGTATAAAATGAAGCCACTGTCCCACAGTAACTTTACTCATGGATTAGGCACCCGTGTAATATCTAATATCTCACCTACTTTATAACTTTGTATATGCACCTTAAAGATTGCTTTCTTTTAGGAAGATTCTTATGGCATCTTTAAAGTGTGCCATTTTGCGGTGCTTTGGAAAAGAAGATATTTTGTTGGTTTCATAAGGAGTCTTGGTAGTGCTGTGGGTTAGATGTTGAACTGTTAGCTGTCAGATTCAAACCCTTCCATTTCTCTGTGAGAGACAGATGAGGCTATCTTCTCCAATTAAGATTTAGAGTCTCTTCTTGATATGCTTGCAGTGTTGAATTGTGTGATGTGTGGATTAACTGCCAGAAAAACTTTTAAAAATATTGTCTTAAAAACCCTTTCTAGGGCAACTATGTGTTAGAATGAACTCAAAGGCCGTGGGAGAGTGTGGTAGTGAAATTGAAGTACCCTACTTGAATATATGTTATAGGATCAGAAACAAATATGTAAAAGAAATTAGGTACCATAGGAATAAGCCATGTTAATAGATGATAACCCCAAACTCTAAACAACCCCACTACCACCAAGACAGTTTTGTCTCATAGTGACCCTCTTTGAAGCTGGAAATGTTTCCAGGAACAGATAACCTCATCTTTCTCCGTCGGCTGCCCACCTTGTGGTTAGCTGGCAGGGCTTCAGATATGGTGGTTAATTAATACCAAAAATTTCTACACAGAGATGAGGCTTTTATGGCAAATTGCAAGTAAAAGGGAGTACTACTAATAATTATGCCAGGACTGTCTTAAACAAAGCAGCCCTGGCCTGCCTCAGAGAGGCAGCTCAAATCTCTGTTCCCCCAAATAATTACAGCCTTGGAAACCCTCCACAGGTCACTGTGAGTTAGTTGACTTAATGACAGTGGGTTTGCTTTGGTTTTCGTTTAAATCAGGAAGTACATTGATTAATTTAATGGCCAAATCAGATAGAAAAATTTGATTAGCTAAATGTGTTTAATGTCATGATTAAAAACACAAGATTGTTTGGGAGACATCTGTTTTAGGTGGCATGTTAAGATGTTATTCACTTCTTGTTTGGAACAACAGAAATCCTGAACTAAACTCGCCAAAGGAAACGCATATTCTTGAATAGCTGTGAAAAATTGAAACAATCATATGGCAAAGTCTCAGGGAAAATGGGAACCCAGAGAAGTGATTGAAACATGGAGCCACATTTATTTTACCTTCAGGGCATTTGCTAATTGACGTAACAGTGGGATTTGGTCTTGCCGAGGATCCCAGAGAAGGAGTAAATGTACTCTATTCTAACCCTGCTTTGCTAAGAAAGTTGTTTGGGAGCTGAGACAGCAGGAGAAATAAGTTCCAAGAAGGATAACTACAGGTGACAAGTAGCCTTTGATTATATGTCGGGTACCCCGCTCCCCCAAAAAGCTCCACTGGGCAGAGCTTTTGCAGTAGACACCTTCCCCCATAGGTGGGCATTGAGCAACGATCACTGTGTTCGTACACCCAGTGGCTTGTTGCCTGGGAAGGTTTCCTCAGATCACCACGAATTTTTTGGTAAAAGCAGTTTCACTCGACCTTGTTTTTTGTGATGGCTGATTTAAGAGAACAGCACGTGGCTATGAAATTTTGATTCCTTCTTGGGAAAAATGTCACAGAAGCTGTTGTGCTGTTGAACACAGCGTACAAGGACATTGCTCTGGGAAGAAGTCAAGTGTAGGAGTGGTTTTCTTATTTCAAAAAAGGTGAAATGTTGATTGATGACAAACTTTATTCTGGAAGCCTGTCAGCTTCTGGAATGGGTGAAAACGTTGACAAAATCCGTGCATTTGTGCTTGAAGACCAATGGTGAAGACAGAGCATTGAAGAGGTGGGGAAGCTGTGTGGACTATCGTAGAGCGTGGGTCAGTGGATTTTAACAGAGGATTGGGGAATCAGAAGGGTTGCTTCACAATTTGTGCCTCAGGTTCTGGCTGCCCTGAAAAAGAGAACCGAGTGGAAACATGCCGTGCTTTGAAGGAACAGCTCTGAAGCAGCCCAGACTTTCCCCAAGGTCATTACTGATGACAAGACATGGTGCTGTTCTTAGGACCCCAAAGCAAACATCAGTCAAGCCAGTGGAAGGCGCCATTGTCACCTTGCTTAACAAAAGCTCCTCAAAGTGAAATCAAAGATCAATAGGATGCTTATTTGTTTTTTTTGATGTGAGGGGGAACGTGCATTTGGAGTTCGTTCCACCAGGTCAGACTGTTAATCAGTCTTTCTATTTAGAGGTTCTGCAAAGATGGCATATCAGTGTGTCACAAAAAAGTCCTGATTTGTGGCAGCCAGGGGACAGGCTTTGCCACCATGACAATGCACCAACTCATGCAGCCATCTCGGTGCAACAGTTTTGGCAAAAAAGAGCATGCCTCTCTTGCCCCGTGCACCTTACTCACCGGACCTCGCTCCCTGCAACTTCTTTTTGTTTCGAGAATGCAGAAGGACATGAAAGCACAGTGATTTGATGCCACAGAAGAGGGGAAGAAAACAATGAGGGAGGTTCTGTCAGCCATCCAGCAGACGAGTTTGAAAAATGTTTCCAAGAATGGAATTGCAGATTTGACAAATGCCTTAAGTGTAATGGAGAGTACTTTGAAGGTGATAAGGTTGTTTTGTAAAACAAAATTTAAATACATCACTTTGAGAAAAGAAAGTCCATTTTTCCCCCTTTCAGTACCTCCTCAAATGTTAAGCCAACCCAAGCTAGTTGCCCTCAATGTAATGTTGTGTCAGGTCAGAGCAGACCTGTGCTCCATAGGCTTGTCAAGGGCTTGACTTTTGCGTCGCCAGGTCTTTCTTCTGAAACATCTCAGGGTAGACACGAACTACATGGAATACAAGTAAGTTCCTTGACTTGTGCAGGAGAGCTTTAAATTTTGGTGAGGTTAGTGCTTTGTATTTTAATTTCTAGTATAACCACTACAAAGAGAGAATTGGCATGTGTAACTTCCAAACTACTGCAGGTGAAGAAAATGGGCTGTTAAGAAACACTTAACATAAAAGAAGGCAGGCAAGTAAGAAAAAAAAAGTCAGAATAGTGAAGTTCAGATAAGATGGCCAACATAAACTCAGATGACAGGGACAAGTAAAGCTTCCTAGCAGGTGTAACTAATGACCAACCACATACCAGAATCCAGCTGTGGGAGCCTGACCACCAGGGCACTGCCAGAGAACCTGGCTGAATCCCAGCCAACACGGAGCCACCGCCTTATTTTAAGAAAACAAGAAGGAAACCCAGCCCTGGTCTTAAGGGCCCTGGCAGACATATAAAAAGGTATGTCAGCTCTGGGGGACATCGCCCTGCTCTCCCTTCCAGTAGTGGAGACCCCTTGGGGCTCTGTCCCCCGTGTATCCTGACGTTGCTGCTCAATAAACTGCCTCCCTGACCCGTTGGTTCAATCTTGTGCTGTTAGCACGTCACGGCTCCTTTTGAAAAGCCGGTGGTGCTGTATCTGCCCGGGAAAGGAGTCACCAAACCCTAAAACACATAAATCTACAATTGCATTACCTATAAGTGGATTAAATGCCAAACACAAACCAAACTCGCTGCCGTTGAGTCAGTGCCAACTCATAGCAACCTAACAGGAGAGGGTAGAACTGCCTCTGAGAGTTTCAGACTGTTACTCATCTTGGGAGTAGAAAGCCGCATCTTTCTCCCACAGAGAGGTTGGTGGTTTTGAACTGCTAACTTTGTAGTCAGCAGCCCAATGAGTAACCACTAGGACTCATGTAAATGGATTAAAAAGTGAAAATTACCAGATGTAAAACCAAAGTGTTGCTACATACTAATTAGAAGTGTCATGACTGAAACATAGGTACAGAAAAGCAAAATACAGTGATGGGAACAGGACATTGTCATTGTTGTTACGGTGCCGTCAAGTCAGTCCAGCCCATGGCGACCCTGCACTCAACAGAACACAACACTTCCTGGCCCTGCAGTTCCTCACCTGTTCCATGCCTGCGCCCTTTGCTCAACCCTGTGTCCATCCATCGCCCTGAAGGCCTTCCTCTTTTTCGGTTCCCCTTCATTGTACCGTGATGTCCCTTTCCAGGGACTCGTTTCTCCTGCTGATCTGTCCAAAGTATGTAAGGAGCACTCTGGCACACTCTGCCTCTAAGGAGCACTCTGCCACACTTCCTCCGAGACGAATACATGAGTTTGCCCTCGTAGCAGCCGTGGTACTCTCCATCGTGCTCTCCAGCCCGTTACGCACCGATTCTTCAAGGTCTGCCGTACTCAGAAGAAAGCTGATGGAGTTCTATAAACATAAGATGAAATGACTAATGCAAAAAAAATCATCCTTAGCAATAGAGGGCCATTTCAGAACGATAGAACATTCAATTCCCCAGAAAATAGAACAATCTTAAATTTGTATTCATTTCAGAAGTACGTAAAACAAGAGTTGACAGCGCTGTGAGGAAGAACAGCCAAATCTAGAGACTTAATGAAGAATTTTAATATGTTGTTTATAGATAATAATAGTAGTGAAAAAGTAGAAGATTTGAACAGCACAATTAACTTGCCCTCCTTGGCATAGGTATATATATATGCCAAGGCATATATATATGCTCAACAACTGTGGGATGGGTAGTCCATAGTCAGATAGAATGTTTTATTTTCTTGAATCATTAATGATTCTGTTGCTTATCTACAGCCTGGGCCTAAATCAATTTAATTGAATTTAGTGTTCTTAGGTTTAAGAGACCCTCTTTGGTTGGTTTATACTGAATCCTATTATGCTCTTTATCAAATGATAATGCACAGAAAGAAAGTACTCTGGTAATAATTTTCTCCCCTACAGCAGCATCTGTGTACAGTTCTCCTTTAAGAAAAGCTCTGGCTCTCGTTCGGTACAATCATTGCTGAAGCATTCTAAATTGGTATGTGAATATGGCATTTGCATTTCATATTTGGAAGTTGTTGGGAAGACCTAAGATGTCGCATTTTCTGGGTCATTTTTCTATAGTTTTATAATTCTCATCTCTCCTGCTTATTGTAATTGAAAACATCATCAGAACGTTCCTTTGCTTTGCTCCTTTGATGCTTGCAACAAACCTAGGAGATTTAAGAAAAAACGAGTTTTGTCAAAATAAATAAAACTTACATAGGTAGCTAGTAATGGAGCTAGGACTGGAACCCGGGGACATCCAGAACTCCATATTCTGTGTCACATAATTTTTCCTCTTGTCCGCACACAACTAGCTGATTCTTAAACCTGGGGTACACACTTACAGAAGCTCTGTTTTATTCTAAACTTTAAAACAAAAAAAGTACTTGAAGTCTGACCTATTGAGGCGCGTTATTATTGCCCTTTGCCTATAGGCCCTTTGTTTATGTAGACGTAGAAATTGTTTTCTAAAAGTAAGTGAACTAATATTTCTATTTGCAATGCTACAGACTCTTTCCTTTAATAAACTAGCAGAATCTTCCAATCTATTGTAGACTCATCCCAGAAGGGCAAAGCCACGAGCTTTCTCATTTATCCTAGGACTGGTCGGCTACTTGCTTACTTGTTTGTCCCTTAATCTAGTCTTTTAAAAGGCAAGTTCCCAAGCTGTCAGTGACATAATTTATTGGAAGCGGTCAATCTTTTCTTCCAGCTCGGGATCACCCAAATCAGTTTGGCAAGATTAGTTCTGACAGCATGTAAAAGGCAAATTAGTTCTCTTTCTCTTTAAATTTATATAATTCAGGGATTTCAAATATGAATATTCTCAAACATAAGTGCCGGATATTCAAACATATCCATGAATTGTTCGATAGTCCATTCATAGTCACAGTTAGTTTCATCCTTCTCTTTGGAAACCATCGGTGGGTTTGAATTACCGACCTTACTGCTAACCCAATGCTGACTCAACAATGCCGCCAAGGAGGTGGCCAACTGCAGGTGCCAGTTTACAAATTCTCAAGCTCCTGACCCTAGTGGAGATCCAGGACAGCTTTCACAGGATTCTTTGGATATGCCAGTGGACTGACGATGAACAAACATGCGTTCCTTTAGTACTGCTTCGCTGACTGTTTGGTGGACATTAAGCAGTGCATCCCTCTAGTTGATTATGAACGTCTTGAGCCACTAATGAGCATTCCAAAGGGCAGCACTGCAGAACTGCAGATCTATTACCTCAGATAACAATTGCCATTAGGTATCACTGGCTCAGTTATGAGTTATAATGACCCGTGTACAACACAGTGAAACATTGGCCAGACCTGCACCATCCCCACAACTGCCATCATGTTTGAGTCTATTGTTGCAGTCACTGTGTCTGTCACTCCTTCTTGACTCTTCCTCTTTTCCTCTGACCCTCTACTTAGCCAAGAATGATGTCTTTCTCCAGGGACTGGTCTTTCCCACTACGTGTCCAAAGTATGTGAAATTAAGTGTCATCAGGATTTCTAAGGAGCATCGTGGCTGTACTTTTACCAAGACAAATTTGTTTGTTCTTTTGTCCCTAGTATATTCAGTGTTCTTGGCCAAGACCATAATTCAAAGGTATCAATTTCTTCTATGGTCTTTCTTTATTCTTTGTCTAACCTTTGCATGCATATAAGGTGATTAAAAATGCCATGGACATTCTTAGGAATCTCTTAGTGAAATCACTTATCAGTTATTTTTGTGAAAATTCTTATAAAGGAAAAATCACAGATGCCACTGAAACCGTAAGTTAATCTTGCCAAAGGTTCTAGGAAAATACTAGCTATTTGAGTATGCTGTTCTGAAGGGTAGTTAAACAGTAAAATTATATTTAGTTGAAGTTAAACCTTAAAATATCAGACAATAGTCATGTTTTACAGTGATAATGAAGCTAACAGTGTTCTTCATAACTGTGAAACTGTAAGGTTGAGTAAGAGTTGCAGTTCTACCGTCAGCTCTGCCATGTGAACTCTTTCATTTGGCCTCTCAGATGTGGATTTGCTTCCTCATCTGTAAAGGAAGGAAGGAATAGGATTCACCTGATAGGTTTATAGTTCAGTGAAACATAAAACATATGCCCAGGGCTTAGCACAGTGTCTAGCACTTAGTAAGCAGTAAATGTTATGTAAAAATATACCTGCCAGAGTGGAGGGTGGGTGGGTTGGAAAGGGGGAACTGATTACAGGGATCCACATGTGACCTCCTCCCTGGGAGATGGATGGCAGAGAAGGGGGGCAAGGGAGACTCCGGATAGGGCAAGATATGACAAAATAACAATCTATAAATTATCAAGGGCTCATGAGGGAGGGGGGAGCGGAAAGGTGGGGGAAGAGGACCTGATGCAGAGGGCTTAAGTGGAGAGCAAATGCTTTGAGAGTGATTAGGGCAAAGAATGTACGATGTGCTTTATACAATAGATGTATGTATATGTATGGATTGTGATAAGAGTTGTATGAGCCCCTAATAAAATGTTAAAAAATATGTATATATATACCTGCCCTCTCCAGGATCCCACCCGGACATCTCATCTGGTATTGATTAACTTCTCTCCTTTTTTCCTTCTGGTTTCACATGTCCTACATAGTTACTCTGAGTATCCTTCTCAAATGCTACTTTCGGTCTATTAGCAACTACCAAGAGATGTACTTCCTCTTTAATAGTTACGCCTAAGATTTCATGAAATCTAGTGGCGCTTGGCAGTAGACTACTGATCATAGCTTGGCAGTTCAAATACACTCGCTGCTCCATTGGAGAAAGATGAGGCTGTCTACTCCTGTGAAGATTTAGTCTCAGGATCCCTCTCTAGATTCGCTACGAGTCAGAATTAAGACAGTGGTAATGGGTGTGGATATTTTGGTTTGAGCTAAGCTCTTGGGGGGCTCCCCATTCTTATCCACATCCCTAGGTTATAAGAGAATGAGCATTAGGGTAGGAATCAAAAGACCTCATTTTGTCCTGACTTATGTAGCCTTAACAGATATCTCTGAGACTAGTTTCTTTATCTTTAATCATTATTTTCCTGCTTGCCTTGTAGATTTTGCACGCTCTCTCCATGTGTGGTATCTATAGCAATAGTGGACAGACATACAGAGTAGCTTTGTTAAAGTCTTATTATCCTAAGGTCATTTCCACTCCATGCAAGTCAATTAATTTGTCTGGTCCTCCTTACAGTACAATTGTTGCCGGTATCTAAATAACCTGATGTGTCTTTTTGAATGCCAATGTGTTGTAAGCTATCAAACCAGCTCTACAGCTGGACAGTGCCCAAAGTAATTATGAACCCAGTGAGGTCCACTGTGGTTCTTACACATGTGTTGATTAAAGATGCCGCACACCCAAGGACCATATGCAGGAAAGTCACCTTTCAGTTCCTGAAGGAAATGTCACAGGTTTGTAGTCCATTAGAGATAAATGAACCAAGCGTCAGTGTGAGCGAAAGTCAGCCTCACTATAACTGTGTGCCCTTGAGCAAGTCAGTCTTCATAAGCTTCAATTGTTTCCTTTGTGATTTAGGGAAATAATAGTATTATGCTATCCAATTAAAAGACAGATTCACAAAACCAAGGACTCTAACGGGGGGGGGGGGGGGGGGAATTAAAAACAAAACACCACCAAGGACTCTAAACTCTAGATAGAAAAAGTGCTTTTAAAACTGTGAAGTAGGAGAGGTCAAAAAGTATTGCTTCAGACTCCTAGAGACATTTATTAAAGTTTCAAAACATACAGCTATTTTTTCTCTCAATTTATCCTTTACCTAGGTCGACACACTTCTGAAGGCAGTGCCTCCGTTTCTCCAGCCTTTCTCAAGGAATTCTCTCTGGTTTCACCACATCAGTATGGCAGTTTGGGCACTTCAAGGAACACCAATCATGTTTCTTTTCACTGTTCTTTGAGTTTGGAAAACAAAAAGGAGTGTGACGGAATAAGATCCGTGCTATCAAGTGGACGGGAAGGTCTCCCGCTGACATTCTTAGAGGACAACCTTTGTTACTCCTGAAGAATGAGCAGCTGTGATGATTGGGGTGGGGGTCACCTTCTGAGCTGACCTCTGTCTGTCTTTAATTTAACTGGCCCAGCACATCTGCTCGGAAGCCACTGTTTGGATTAGACCTTGCTTTCTGGGTCATAGTGGTAAAACCAAGACTTGTCCCTGGTAACACTTTGGTCCGTCCAATTAAATTGTCTTCATTCGTCATGATCTTGCTTAAAAGACTCATGGAAAGATCAGCTCTTTGAACTAGCTGATCTTCATCATACATCACTGAGCTGAAAATTTGCTGAGAGGAAGATGGTAACTTAAAATGGAAAATGCTGACCCATTTGATATCTCAATTTCAGTACCTAATGCATCAATATCAATTCTACAGTTTTTCCCTCCTGTTTCTAGACTTCAGGCATCTTTTCCCCTTGCTTGGCTCATCTTTTAGGTCTTACTGATCTTTTTTCAAAACACTAGATCCATAAAAACGCTGTTGTTATTTTCCTGTGAAGCAGCATTCTTATTAACTTGCTGTAAAGTTTTAATGGCTTAGGAAGATGTCCACTTGAGTTTTGTTAAAAATTGGGTATTAGCCCTTTACTCAAAATTATTTTTTCCAAACATAAAACGTATCCTATGATTTTAAAGGCAGCTGTCATTGCTAAGATAACTTTATTACTGGAAAAACTTTTCTAAGTCATTCACCAATCAAAGAGACGTGGTTTTTTTTCTTTTAATTTTTAAATTATAAATGAGGTGATGTTTTATAGAGCAGATAATCAGTTTTGCATTCAGCAGTTCATACACATCTTGTTTGAACTCCTTTATCATGGTCCTCCCAATGTACTTTCAGTTACCCTACTTCTTCCCTGTGTTTCTTACCGTTACCCCTCCTTCTTTACTGTACTTTGTCCTTGAGTATGCCTGCCTTTTTCATCTTAAGTAGATGATTCTAACACAGGGCTAATCCCATCCCAGCCCCAAAGGATGACTGAAGGCTGTAGTCTTGGGTGTTCCACCCGTCACCATCAACAAGTAATCTTGGCCACTTTTAAGAATTTGGATTTTATAGCACATTTCCTCTTCATTCTATCTAGCATCGTCTAAAGCGATCCTTTTCAAAGCGGTTGGTAGTAGTCGTCGTCTGGCATTCTCTAGTTCTTCTGGCCTCAACAGCTGTGAGGGCTGATGCTTTCATGGTCATTAGTCTATTGGAATAAATGGCTCCATATCTTTTGCTTCTCATCATTCTCATTCTTCTTTCTCTACCTGCGGCAATCAGCCTCGGCATCCAGACAAGTTCAGAGGTGGCCCCCACACCGTTTGTGCACATCTGCTTGTAGATCTCCATTATTGCATGTGGGCAAGGTCAAGTCCACACAAAGACCAAGTCTTTACTGAGTTTGAGGCCCTTGTTGCAGCTGGTGTGTCAGCCCATCTTGTGGAGTCTTCTTTTTCATGGATCCTCTTAGGTTTTAGTGTCAGTCTTAGGAATGTTGGTAGAACTCCTTTATGACGCCATCACTACCGTGAGGTTTATCTGAAAATATTTCATTTCCCCCTCATTCTTGAAAGATATTCTCTGGGTATAATATTCACTGATGGTTTTGTTCTGCTTTAGCCTTTTAAATATGTCATTCCGGTGCCTCCTGGCCTCCAGTAATTCTGAGAAGAAACTAACTTACTAAAGACTGCTTTCTCTTAATACTTTCAGGATTCTCTCCTAAGGTGTGACAGTCTAAGTATGATATGTCTTGGTGTAGGACTCTGATTTTATCTTACTTTGGATTATTTGAACTTGGATTTGAAGATTCATATCCTTCATTAGATTAGGGAAATTTTATGTCTTTGAATAATTTTTCTGTGCATGTCTCTCTTGCGTTTCCTGGCATTCCCGTGGCATATATTTTATTATTTAGTCATTGTTGCATAATTTTGTACAGCTGTGCTCAGCCTTCTTGAGCCTCTGTTCTTGTTACTCTTCCATGTATGTCACTTTAACTACCATGTCCTCTAATTTGCTGATCCCTCTGTGTGGTTAAATCTGGCGACAAGTCTTCTCATTACATTTTGCTACTTTTAGTTATGAGGTCTTTTATTTTTCAGAACCTCATTGTGTTTTTTCATTGTTTTTCTTTTTTTAACCTCTTTTTGTTTTCCATTAGGTCTTTAATTATGTTTAATGTTGTCGTATTGTCCTTTTCCTCCCGTTTTTTGATCACCTGTAGATGCACTTTCGTTTCTTTTGTCATGTTCATTTAGATGGACGCTGTTTCTCTATCCTTCGTGTAACTTCTTACTTTTTATTGAGGGACTGGAATTTTTAAAGGTGTTAACTTTCTCACTTCTCCTTAATATTCTGCTAAAAATTCCTCATCGTGTTGAGCTTTCAGCCTTTTATTATTATTTCCTTTCTCTTTGTGTGATAGCCCCCTTTCTCTCCTTGGTTTAATTACGGTGTGAAAGTTTTAGATCTTGGTTAAACTCTCAGTCTCTCCCAAACATATCATACAGTGATCAGTCTATGACTAGCCCGCACTGACACTCATATCGTGTCCTAATCACGCTGTCCACCAGGTGGGCTCAGTCCTCTCTCTGTTCCTAAGCTCTCTTTCTGTTTCTGTGACTGCATTTTCAGTTCGAGAGCCCCCACCGAGTCCCCTTTATGCTGGGTGTTGCCCCTTAGTTTCTCCTGAGGCACCCTTCTCTGCTTTGTGGGGATCTGCTTCTTTCTGAGTTGGCTTTTAGGGGAAGCGTAAGCAGACTTTCTGGTTTGGGGAGGAGGAAGGAGTGGTACTCTGCAGAAGAAGGTCCAAGCGTTCGGTCTTGGGGGTTTCAGAGAACCGTGGTTGTGGGGCAATCTTATGTAACTCTCCTCCCCGTCGGTCCTAGTGTAGGGGGCCTTCTGTAGGAGTTCATATCTGTCCAGGAGCCAGCAGTTACTGGGTGCTCTCTGGGACCCTCCTGACAGTCTACCTTATCGCTATCAGAACCTGCCCCATAGTATGTTTAGCTATGGGTGTAGTCTCCACTAAATCTGCCTGCTTAGATTAGTCTTAGCACTCTTTAGCACTGACTGAAAGGGGGAGTAGACCCAAGGTGATTCTCCGAGAGCTCTGGGTGGTTTCAGAAACCAAATCTGTAGGATGCCCGAGGAGGCAGGTAAAATGCTGACTGGAGAGACCGACTTAACTCCAGGGACTCTTTGTAGCAACTCACTATAAACTTGCAGGTGATACTGTGGGTGCTAGGGTGGTCTAGGGATGGGTTTGTAATTTTGAATGTACTCCCAGAGTCTTATTGCTAGCACAGCTCATCCCCATCATTACCTGGGGCTGCGGATGGAACCTTGAATCAAGATGCATGCTTCATAGTTGAGAGCAGCTGCAGACATCGGTCCATAGCACCAATGGGGAGGGGGAGCAGGCAAACCTAAACTGACTCCCCAGAGACCTGTCCTGGTAATTTCAAAGGTCTGAGCTGTGGTGTACTCAGGAAGACAGGTAGAGTGTTGACTAAGAGGACAGACTGCACTGGGGGCGTCTGTACCAATTCCCAGTGGGCTTCCAGCCACTCATGCTGGTACACTCCAAACAGACCCCTTGTTGATTTTAGGGCAGAAAATTGGAGTCCTGTCTGTTTGTCCAGGCAGGCGGTATGATAGATAGTAGGGAGGAAGTTCTTTTTTCTGGGGTCCTTTTCCCAGTTCCCAGCATCCCTAGCCACATGGCTAGGGAGAGGGTCAAGGACTTTGAGAGAAGCAGTCTGCTTACTACATGCCACATGCTGACTTGTTGAGTCTTACCTGTCTGTAGGCCCCTCTGCTTCCCTCTGCCCCCCAAAGTTAGTCTCTTAAATTTTAGTGCCATTTCTTTGTTGTTTTTCTTGTGTTTGTTTGTGGGGGAGGGTTGGAAACGTGATGTTTATGCTCCCATCTTCCAAGAATTCCAAATAAATACTGTGGTGTTTTTTTATATACAAACCCTCTTGAGTGGCTTGTTAAATAAGCCAGCCTTTTATGCGCACTTTCCTAACCTTGTTGTTAGGCGCCGCCACATTGGTTATGGCCCATCGCGACCCTACGCTCAGCGCAATGAAACACTACCTGGTCCTGCACCGACCTCACAGTTATGCCTGTGCTCCTTCCTAACTGTTTGTCTCTTTTTGCTTCTGCAGTTGGTGTTTGGAATATACCAATACATAAAACACACAATTTAGACTCCAAACTACTTATAGCAGTCTAGCAAGGAATCCAGTCAGGGGCTAGTACCACTGTGCTGAACATATGAAGGGTGCCCGTGGCCGTGAGAGCTAGTCCTAAGGTTCTGCCAAGGACTGGGACAGCTTCCTGGAGGAAGTGACGTTCAATCCTAATCTGCAAAGTAGGCATTGTATTCTAAGTGATTGTTCTTTCCAGCTTTCAGTTGTGGCGATGAAAAAAAATAATGACTCAAGTCATGCAATTTCAGATCTTTGGAATTTACAGGGTCCTGATGTCCTCTTGTTCAGAATCTTAATGGTCTTTCTTGGTCCTCCAACTCTTTTGCTTTACATTTATTCCAACAAGAACCATAGAACCTCAGATCTTGTGTAGAGAATCACCTGTTGTTACTTTGAAAATGTATAGCCACACACAACTGTTTTTCCAGACACTAAGAACCATGTTCTTGAACTGGGCCCACATAGATAACATGCAAGTGCATAGGGCATATAGGAAGCTAGCACATGACGGGTTGCATGGATTGGGGGAAAAAAGTTTAACATGCATATTATTTGCACAAAAATACTGTACATTTTTGTATATGTATAGCTGGTTCCTTATACCAATAATAGCAGGAACAAGTTTTATGTGGTCTCTCAAAGGCCAAGACTGATAGCTCCATGCACCCAACCAGTCCAGGTGACAACTTTTCATTGCGGTGTGGAGAACTCCACCAGGCCTCTTGGATGGAGCTGGGCCATCCTTCCATGAACTCAATTAGAAAGTCTTCGGTAGCGCTTCTTCTCAAAACCAACTTTGCTTCTGCTTTCTAGTGTTCTCGACGGTTGTCCGTATCACCTCCGGATACTCAGGCTGACCTTTAGAATAAAGGTAGCAGAATTTGGTTCTCGAGAGGTCCGCATTTCATAGAATGTTCACCTGTAAGAACTCAAGACCAGGTTGTTTTCTTAAGTAAATCTACAATATCTCCTGTACTCTTTAAGATGTGCTTTGCTTTTTTTAATTTATACATATTTTCCTTTTTAGATATGAAAAGTTACTTCTATAACCCATTTAGATTGATTTTCTTGCATCCTCTGATAATATTACTGGGAAACATAAGCTTTCTCTTAGAGAAATATATCCCTTGGCCCACACAAAAGTAGAGAAGGAATCTGTTGGATGAAGAGGGGAAAATAAAAGGAAAAGTTCTGCACAGGTTCCAGAAGGAAATCCTTTTACCTCTTCTTCCCTTCTTTTCTGCCACCGCAGAAGCAAAACTAGACCAAGGGGACCCACTTTCTATAACCAAGGAGAGTCTTAATTGCTAGTGGTCACCTTCTGAAGCAAGAATATTCTCCAAAGGCTGCTACTTCTTCACATACCCTGTGGCTTTTCTGTTTAGTTTTCATAGGTGCGCATGTGACTCACCTTTGAGTTCTGTAAGTTTAGAATTGACACTTAATCAAATGTGTATGCATATATCTTGCTAAGTGAAAAGAAACGAGGGAGATTGGGGAGCATGTTTTCAGGGGTACCTAATAAGTTTCAAGACTTTGTAATAAGTGTCAGAAGTAGTGGAGTTGATGTATATTGATACTGACCAGCAGGTAGAGCCTCCAGCACTTAGCTAGTGGGTTATATGGGAAACTAGGCTAATATGACTATAATATATTACCCAGTGCCTGAGAGTGACAGAGGGTTTCCCGGTTGTGGTGGAATCCTCACTCTGGAGGTGTATCCAGGCAGTAAGAGCCTAGGAAGACTGGGGAGTGGAGGGGAGTGGAAAGGCTTGGGAACCGTTTATCCTGCTTGTGCCATGCTGCTCTTTCTAGTTGTGGCCCTTTCTGTGATCCAATGATCTAAATATCGTAAAATGTCTCTTGAAATTTGTTCTAGAGTTCTTGATTGTTCCATGACAAAATCTTCTTCCCTGGCTTTTTCAGTATTGAGGGTGGACCTTTTCTTCTTACTCATTGTTGGTATTGTTATCTTTATATTACTGTTGTTTAATCCTGGCCACGTCGTTTCATTTTCGTTCTTTGTTGTCTCTTTTGGGTTTGCTAGTTTGGAGGCATTGAGATCGTAACTGATGTGAACATTTGTAGAGGAGGTAGGGAGATGGGAAGACGGGGAGGGTGAGGGGTTCTGAAGTAAACAGTGGGGAGGGGCGGGGAGTGGACACGAATACAACTCATTGTAAAGGCGATTCAGTCATAGGGCCGGGAGAAGTGTTCTGAAGTGGATTGTGGTGATGATTGTACAATTTTTCTTGATACGTTTGAACTATTGAATTGTGTAATAAGTGGATTAAATGCCAATAAAATTATTGATATTTTTAAATTTAGAAAATAAAATCTCCACAAGCGAAATAATAATAAAATAGAACATCTTTAATGATTTGTTCTAGTATCTGTCCTTCAGTATCTATATATGATACTTCCCATAGTACAGCTTAAGATTCACTTTATCTGTAGTAGTATGTAATGTAGATTTATTTTTACAGCGTTCATGCATTTCTCTTTTGTTGATCTTTAAGTGTGTTTAAAATTTAGCCATCTGAAATCCTAAAGCCTAGATTATTCTCAATAACTTGAGAACTCTTGATCACTGAGGTAAAACATCAAAAATTTAAAACTAAATTAGTAACTTTAGATGGAAATTTTTCTAAAATTTATTTAGTCATGATTAAGACCAATTACTCACCCAAGCAGTAATACTGTGTTGCCCTTAGGGCTTTACAGAATATACACTCTTGTTTCCAATACAATTCAGCGTGAAATGTTCCCATATTATTCTTTTGCTTCCTATAATTGTGCTTGCTTCTTCCTCAAGTATTCCGTTTATACAGCTTACTCTAGTACCATTCCCACTCAAAACACCCTCTCCTTTTAGAACCCACGGATTTTGTTCTCTTGTCAGCATAAAAAGGAGATCACCAGTCATTTACTGGGTAAATGAGGACCTAAGATCGATTCATATATATATATATACATAATGAGTATGAGATTTAATGCATGAACTTTGCTTGTTAAAGTTCTTTATAACATCTCTGTATTAGTCTGGGTACATTAGAGAAACAAATTCACAGAAACTCATATGTATAAGAGAGAGAGTTATATAAAGGGTAAGTGCGCATCAAGAAAACATCCCAACCCAGTGCTGTCCAAGCCCACAAGTCCAACATTGGCCCATATGTCCAACACCAATCCACAAAGTCCTCCTCCATCTCACAAAGCACACACTATGACACCGACTGCAGAAGGAAAGTCGAATCAGTGAATGTTTAAGCATCTCAGTGCTGGCAGGGGTCTCCACATGGGTGCTCCAGCACCCAGAGCTGCATCGGGGTAGGTCCATGTGGCTTCTCCTCAGGGATGTCTTGCAGGAAGTGAGCCTTGCCAGCTGAAGCAGGGAACTGGCTAAGGCAGCTGCACCCTGGTCCGACCATCAGAAAGCAAGAGACCAAAGAACTTGAAAGGTGAGGCTCCTAAGCCATTTATCTCTCCACCCTTCAATTAACTCCACATGTGTGTATCGGTCAGGGTGGCACAATCAACTTTAACTATCGCATTCTTGTTTTAGTAGGGTTTTAATTTTCCATTCCTCATATAGGACTATGTTGTTGCTCTGTCCTGTTGAGTCAGTTCTGACTCCTAGTTATCCCATGTGAGAGCAAGAGCTGCACCACTGAGGTCTCTTGGCTATCGCCTTTATGAGAGCAGGCATCTACATCTTTCTCTCTTGGTGAATTCCTTGGGTGGGGTTGAAGTGCCAAATGGTTAGTAGCCAAGTACTTAACTAAATTGACTTTGAGATAGTCCCACTTCTTAAGAGGAATCTCCACTCTTACCTGGAAATCTCCCTTCTTTCTTGGAATTTATTGGCAAGTATTTATTAAGTAGCGAGTACCTCCAAATCTTTATATGGTTATTTTAGGGAGCACAAAACTGATCTAATAAGTTGAGACTATTCTTTAGAAGCCTTTAGTTTCCCTAGAAAACCTTAGTGAATCTAGTGTTATGGAAGGCAGTCATGATAGATGAATCATTAAAAGTCCTTTTCAAGGCCATCTAGTTCCACAAAGACAGTGAGATAGGATGATGTTGAAAATGACATTCACAAGAGCAGATCACTGACAATTTGAGAAAGAAAAATATTCTTCATACCCTAATTAAAGAGGACCTACTGTATATACTCGAGTATAAGCTGACCTGAATGTCAGCCGAGGTACCTAATTTTACCACAAAACTGCATAAAAATGTGCTGAAAAACTTGGCTTATACATGAGTATATATGGTACTATTAACAGCAGAAACAATAGCTGACACCATAGGATTTCAAATGGCTCAGCTTCCACAATTCTGACTGAAAAATTAAAGCTGAGCAAACTTTTTGCTAAATATGTGCCAAAATCATATGCGTCAGTCAGCTGTAGAAAAGAGAAGGGCTTTAAAGGGAGAGTTAAAATCATGTGGTATCAATATCTTGAAGCATTAATGTCTTGGGAGAATTGTAATAGGAGATGAAACATGGCTTTACCAATACAATATTGGAGAGAAAGTACCATCAAAGCAGTGGCTGCCAAGAGGTGGACACTGACCTGACAAAGCCAAAAGTTGACCAGTCAAGAGTAAATGTCATGGCAACAATTATTTAGGATGCTCAAGGCATTGTGCTTGTTCACTTTCTGGAGGGCCAAAGAACCATGACACCTGCCTTTTATGAGAGTGTTCTGAGAAAGCTAACCAAGGCTCTAGCAGAAAACATGTGCTGGACAGCTTCACCCGCAGGTGCTCATCCTGACAATGCTCCTGCTCATTCCTCTCATCAAGTAAAGCAATTTTGTTAGCGCTTCAGCAGGGAAGCACTTGGCGTCCACCGTATCATTCTGAGGTGCTTTCTTCCGGTTTCTGTTTGCGTCCTCATCTTAAAAAATATATCAAACCCATTGTTCTTTGAAGAACGTCAAAAACATTGCATTGACATTAAATTCCCAGTTCTTTAGGGACGGACTAAATGACAGCTATCACTGCTTACAAAAATGTCTAGAACCTGATGGAGCTTATGTGGAGTAATAAAATGTATGTTTATTATTTTATGTTTTAATTTAATTTTCCAAAACCTTTTTGAAGTCCTCTCATTCAGTGAACTCTGTCTAATTAAGATCAGCATCCCTGTGATCATTGTGCTAAATACTGCTCATCAGAGTTTTTTGCGTATTTTTTAAACTTTAAATGCAAAAAAAAATAGATGGTTTTGAATTTTTTTAGTGCTATGACTAAAGGTAATATTAGCCTCGCTGAAAGTCTTGAAATGACAGTGTGAGGGACATTCACCTAAGGATGCCCTAATCAATTGTATTGTGTTCATCTTGAAAAAAACATATTACAGCCCTTTGTTGATGTCATCAGTAATTGTAAACCATAGTGCTCAGTTACTCAATGTTAGAGTACAAAATTAAATGCTCCTCGTAATACGCATTTGAACATTTTCTTCAGGGAAGACAAAATCTGTTATTAGTGGATAAACTATTTGATCTGTTTATGGTTTCACCACAAAAATGTGATTTTTTTTTCTTTCTTTCTGTAATTGTGTAAATATGCATTGTATCAGGATATTCTGACTGGGGGGGGCGGTATGGAGAATCTTTAACCCCCATTGGCTGGAACACAAGGAAGTTTATTGTCTTACTAAGCAAGGAATTCAGAGGCAGATCCTGCTATGTCAGTCTCAGCCCCCACAAAGTCAACAGTTCACAATTATCAGGGAGAAAGGTGAGGCTTTCTGCCCCATAAAGATTTAGGGCCCCCGGAAACCCCAGGCCAGTGCTGCTCTGGCCTGCAGTGTGGCGATGAGTCAAAATTGGCTTGGTGACAGTGAGTGTGGTTCTTCAGTCCCCGCCCCCCATTCTAATAGTTCCATCCTCCTTTCTTCTTCAGTATTGGGCATAATCAGTTAATATCTGCACTAGCCACCCAGGGCTACCATAACAAGTTACCACAAACTTAGTAGCGGCAAATAACAAATTTATTTTCTCACTGTTCTGAAAGTTGTTAGAAATCTGAAATTTCTAGAGGAATAATACTTTACCTTTACAATTTCTAGTAGATCCAGGTGTTCCTCTTTTTATGACTGTGTTGTTCTGACCTCAGCCTCCAGTTTTATGTGGCCTTCCCTTGTTTCTTCTTCTGGACATGTTTGACTCAAATCTCTCACCACCTTTCTTTCTCATAAGTGGGAACCTGTCATTGTACTTAGATTCCGCCTCATTAATCCAGGATGAACTCATCTTAATGTCTGCACACCCTTTCTTGAATAAGTTAACCCTCACAGTTTCCAGGAGCTTGATGGGGACTTACCTTTTGGGAACCACCATTCAATCCACTATAGCATCCTACCCAAAATCACAGTCTCTAAAGGAGCAAAGAGAAGATGTTTTCCTCTAATTCCTTAACAATCTCCCTGCCCCCTATACCCTTCCAGCAAGCGCCTCTTGATGCCTTATTGGTGAGCATTGGTTCGCGTGTCCATTCTTAAATCAGCTGTTGGAAAGGTGAATGAATGACTTTGGGACTTTCAGCTTAGAATAATTAATTATGACGAAGACTGATGTAGGTGAAACCATTGTAATGTTCATTGTTTACATTGTCCAATTCTAATTTTAATAATTATTTCTAATGTCTATTGGTCATGAAAAGATTTTGATTAATTAGGAAGACTGTGTATATAAGCTCTTAGGTAAACGTTTAGGTATCTTTTACACGGGACTGCTCTCCCCCAAACAGATTTTTCCCCAAAGCTATGTGTTTCAATTTTTTTCCCCAAAACAACCTATCACTTTCAAAGTACTTTCCATTAAACTTAATGTATTTGTCAAATCTGTGATTCCATTCTTGGAAACAATTTTCAAGCTCATCTGTTTGGATGACTGAGAGCACCTCCCTCGATTTTTTTCTTCTCCTCTTCTGTGTCATCAAATCGCTGTCCTTTCATGTCCCTCTTCATTTGTGAAAAGAAGAAGAAGTTGCACAGAGCGGTTTTTTGGGATTGTTTTTCCCCAAAAAACTGGCACACTGATAGGGCTTCGTGAACCGGTACATTATTGTGGTAGCAAAACCAAGCCCCCATCTGCCAAAAATCAGATCTTTTTTGTCACATATTGTTAGGCAATCTTTTCAGAACCTTTAAATAGAAAGCTTGACTAACAATCTGACCTGGTGGAACGAACTCCAAATGCACTACAAGTCGACATTTTCATCTGCTGGGGAAGTTGATGGACGTCCAGAGAGAGGTTTGTTACCATTCAACATTTCATCATTTTGGAAACAAGAAAACTACTCTTACACTTGACATTTTCCCATAGCACTGTCTTCATGAGCTCTGTTCCACATCTCAACAGTTTCTGCACATTTTTCCCCAAACAGGAACCAAGGTTTCACAGCCATACGCTGTTCTCTTAAATCGACCATTGAAAAAACGAGGTTTAAGCCAAACTGCTTTTACAAAAAAATTCACTGTGACCCGATAGAACCTTCTCAGGGGGCGCCACTGAGTACTAACTCAGAGTGAGTTGCCTGTGTAGCAAGTAAAATGTGTACAATGAAAGCCTCGCTCTGCCCAGCACAATTCCAGAGTTGTTTTTTGTTGTTCTTTTTTTTGGGTGGGGGGCGCTCTTTTATTAATATCTGATCTATCTCTTTCTCAGCGTTGCATGGGAGCCAATGGGAGATGGGAAAAAAATCATTTCTTTGGCGGATAACCATATCTTGCTGTGGGATTTACAAGAAAGCTCAAGCCAAGCTGTGGTAAGTACTAAGCATTATAAGTTGCATGTATACACCTGCATGTGCATGTGTGTGTGTAAATTAAACCTTCAGGCTGAATTCAGAATATACCTCTTCATTCTTAATTTTGACATTAAGTATGAAATAATAAATGTGTAAACAGAGTCATCAATCAAGGAATGGAGGGAAATCAATGTCAGATTTGGGACTCAGGGCTCTGCACAAACATTAGGACCTCTGATAGTTGCTTTAACTCTTTAAGAAAAAGAAGAATGTCTAAGAGCAGATCGTCTGTTTAAAGTATGTTATGATTTTAATGAATGGGTTTTAAAAACAGAGTTGATTAAAATATGACTTCCAAGAAGTAAAGGCAGTTACAGAATATTCATTTAGTCCTGCCTACCTAGCTCTTCTATTGTAACTGCATGAATGTGTACAGTAACGACTGTGACCTGGTTTCCTCTAAGTCTGTGAGGAATAATGACGAGGACCAGGTCTTCCTTTTACTTGCATTTCTGTACACAAACCTGAAATCTCACGTGAATGCAGATATACACTGTGCAACCTAAGCTTAGCTTGTCTCCCTTTCACTTACATTTATGTACGTGTAATCTACACACATATCGATATGCCGTGAAACCTTTCTAAATGAGAGCCTGTGCAAGGTAAAAACTTGTCAGAGAAGAGAACTCATATTTCTAACAATAGGGAGTAAGAGGAAAATGGCAGAACTGCACCCTATTGGGCGAAACCTTGTGAGGCCCAGGAAACCAAGGCAGCCCTGTAGCGTTCCGGCTCTCATGGGTTTTACTGTAGCTATTATTTTCATATATATATGTGTATTTTTCAAATTACATCACCTATTTATGTGGTCCTGTGGCTACTAGAACCTACACAAAAGGCCCCTCTTCCTGTTCTGCGTGGCAGTTTACAGCTCATTTCATAATGTAAAACGTATTTTTCCCAGGACCAAAAATAGCTCTAGTCTTCACAATTCCCCTCTAAAAACCCAACAGAACCTGCACGTTTTCAGATCTTGTTGGACATTTACCCTTTATTTTCTTTAGAACCACTTTGTTTTCAAATGTTCTTCCTTCTGGATGTTTTGTCCTTCAAAGAGCAAATAATTCTAATGGGTACGATGTACTTTTTATACTTGGTTAAAGTTTATCTTTTAAAATACAGCTTTTCATGCGTCTATAACAGTTTTACAGGGTTTTTTTTTTATCAAAATGACTTTAGAGAACAAAACCAACCATAAATATTTTGTAATGAGAGCCTTTAGTGTCATCTGGGCAGCTGGGTGGTGCACTTGGTTAAGTGCTCAACTGCGAGTTGAAAGGTGGGCTGTTTGCACGCACCCAGAAGCACCTTGAAAGAAAGGCCTGATGGTGTGTAATCTAAAAGATCACACACGGTCTTGAAAACCCTGTTCTACTCTGAGAATCGATGGCAACCAACAATAATGGTGTTGCTAAACGCACTGGCAGCCTCAGGCCACGCCTCTCTCAGTTCATGTCACGCTTGTAAGAAAGAATGCAGATGAGAGTCAGGAAAAACATATGACAGAGTAAGTGAGTTTATTTGAGCGAGATGTCCAGTATGGCTTGTGCTGAGGGCACCGTACCTACTCGGAGGATATGCCCCTGGACGGAAACACAAGTTGTGTCACGCTGCCGATGGTGTCCTTCTTCTATTGACCAGCTTTTCTTAGTGTCCTTCCCCTTCACAAACGTTGCATGCACCCCAAAAGACAGAACCCGAGGGTCAGTTCCATTATTTTCAGGGCTGTGCCTCTTTTCAGTGCATGCTCTTTTACGGCTGTCCCCTTCTGTGTTGGGAATCCCTTCCCTTTTAAAACTTATTGATAAAGGAGTGTGTCTTCTCTGCCAATCATCTCCCTCTGTGATGGGCTTCCTTCCATGTTTTCTCCTTCCTCCTGGCCCTGGGTCTGCGTACCTAGCAGTATCATTTGTACCTATTGTTATTAGGTGCCATCAAGTTGATTCCATCTTAAAATGAGCCTACTGTAAGAGAACAAAACACTGCCAAGTCACAGCCATTGTTTGAGCCCCTCGTTATAGCTACTATGTCTATCCATCTGATCAGCAGTCTTCCTTCTTGCTGATCCTCTGCTTTCTCAGGGAAGATCTTCTGCTGGGACTGGTCCTTTCTGATGGCGTGTTCAAAGCACATGGGCAGTTTCGCCATCTTCATTATGATGGAGCCGTCTAGCTCTACTTCTGTCAAGACATAACTTTTCATTTTCTGGCAGTCCTTGGTATATTCAGTATTCTGCACCAACATCATAATTCAACCCAGCAATTCTCATTTAATGTTCCTTATTCATTGTCCAGGTTTCACACATATATATATATATATATATATATATATATATATATATATATATATATATATATATGAGGCAATTGAAAATACTATGGCTTCTATCACCTTAGTCTTCAAGGTGAAACCTTTGCTTTTTAACATACTTTAGTTAGATGTCTCCTGCAGCAGATTTTCCCAAGGTGAAGTCAGTTATTTTTTGACAGCTGCTTCCATGGGTGGTGAGTGTGGATCTGAGTAAAATGAAATCTTTGACAACTTCAATCTTTTCTCCATTTATCATGATGTGATTTATTGCTCCAGTTGTGAGGATTTTTTTGGTTTTTTATGTTGAAGTATAATCCATACTGAAGGCTGTGCTCTTTGATCTTCATCAGTAAAGGCTTCAAATCCTCACTTTTAACAAGTGATATTGTGTCCTATGTTTACTACAACTTGTTAGGGAGCCTTTTCCAATCCTGATGTCATGCTCTTTTTCATAGAGTCATAATTTCTCAAATTATTTTTTGAGCATTCATATTTAATTTACTGAATATTCTCTTGTTCTGTTCAAACCACTGCCTTTTCATTTAAGCACTATTAACTGTCCTGGAATTTGCATTTTTCACAATATTACCCATTTGTTATGATCCATAGTCAAATGCCTTTGTATAGCCAATAACGCACAGGTAAACAGCCTTCTGGAATTTATTTATATCCAAACTCATGGCCATCAAGTTGAATCTGATGCATGACACCCTACATAGGGTTTCTGATACTATCAATATCTTCGGGAGCAGACAGTAGAGCCTACAGATCCACGAGTGGATTTGAACTGCTGACCTGGCTAGCAGCTCAACTTCTATAACACAGTGCCATCAATTTTTGTTGTTGTTGTTTTCATTTATACTTAGGGAGCTCAAATTTCATAAATGTTGTCAAAAGGACACGGAGAACTGTTTCTATTGGCCATACTTAGAAAGTGAAGGTTCTCATCTTATACGTTTACTTGTTTCTATGATGCTTATGGGGTTGCTATGAGTCCGAGCTGATGTGGCGGCCCCTAACGCCAATGTACTGCTTATGAAATCCTGGGTAGTATAAATTGCTAACATGCTGCTGACAGAAAGGTTGGAGGTTAAAGGTACCTTGCAAGAAAGGCCTGGTAATATCCTTCCCCCAAGTCACAGCCATCGCACACACGGTGGAGCACAGTTCTATCCTCTTATAACTTGGTGTCTTCATGAATCGTAATTGACTTGGCAGCAAATAAGGTATGATGCTTTTTCCTTGCAAAACCATTCCTTAAGCCCTCTGAATTGTAAAGATGGCAGGACTGATGATTTATCATTATTAACAGGTGGCAGGTAAGTCAAATTTTATCTTATTTTGTAATGTTTCCTTGTTAAAAATTTAAAACTCTGACTGGTCAAAACGGAGTGTCGGGTATTTCAACGTAAAATTAAGATTTGGCATATTTGCGCATCAGTAATATTTGAGAATAAATCTTTATTACAATTTTTCAAATAGAGTGTGTTTCTATATCATGGAATAGAATGCAAATTTCACATGAACTTTTAAGATAAAGCATGAATGTTCAAATAAATTTAGTGCCCAGGAGTGGCCTCTGTGGACTACACCTTCAGGTCCCCGGAGGGTGAATACATACATATTCATCATCAGGGGGCCCTGATGAGAAGTCTGGGTCATTTTCAAAGATATTCCCTTTCCAACTCCCTTCCTTCTGCTTGCATTTTAATAGGGTGTTCCTTAGTAACTGCAAAGGCTAAGAGTCGGCAGTCTGTTTCTTAAAAGCAGTCAGTGGCGATGCTGCCGATCACAGCTGTCCACTCCGCAGCAGATCATGGGCACGGCTCGGGACCTCAGGATGCGGCAGCATTTCGTTCTGTTTTGCATGAGATCATGAGTGCAGCAACTCCACAGCAGTGACAGCAACAATTCGCTTTAAACATAAAAAGGAAATGCCTAAAGGACTTTGCTGCAATCCTGAACCTCCTGTCCGGCTTAGGGGAGACACTTGGGTTGGACACGAGAAGATGCTGAGTGGCGCCATCTGAGTCCTTAGTGGCTCCCCGTAGTGAGGAGGCTACCAAGAAGCAAACAGGCCTGAATCCATGCATTTGAATTCAGCAGTGTCTCATTTGCCTCAACTTTGCAGCTCCATTTTATAATCAAACTGCGAGCACATCTTCAGACCCTAAGTCATCTCAAAATGATTTTATGGTAGGGTGATTAATCTGTAACTTATTTTCTGCAGAGACCAATTTAGTTTTCTCTCCCCCTTTTTTATCCCCTGTCAGCAGTTCTGTCAATATCATTTTGTGACCCTCCACCGTAGTATCTAATACAGAGACCTTCCGATCGATTCCAGCCATCTTCACACCAAGCTTCTCGAATTTTTTTTTTGTATTGTTTGAGGATATTACCCTCTGTGGTGAATCTAATCTTATGCTCACTGCATCATTACCTTTTGCAATTAAATTGGAGATTCTCTGCCATTTATAATCATTAGCAGAACTCAGGGGAGGTCTGTTGTGGGAGGATCCATGGGGTCTACAGATCATGATGAAGGCAGAGGGGATGATTTCCCTGTTTCGATTTGTGCTCATTTATCTCTGGGTCTAGCAGCTTTCACTAGCCGTGGAAATAAATAGCCTTTATCAAGGTGCAGGCAGTGGAAGAGTTGAAGGAAGAAAGGTTACAGTTACATCCAGGATTGCTGCCTCCTCTCCCGCCTTTTCATGGTTTAATGCCGGCGCTTCTTAAAGGAAGACAGCCAGAGAGTGCTGTCTGCTTGGCTTTTTCGGCCAGGGAAGTATTTACATGTACGGGCATGTCTTTGAATAGAGAGAATTCGCTTCAGGAACACACCCCTTTGTTATAAATTTCCCAATCAGAGGCTTTAAAAGTATTACAGGGGGATCAATAAGTATAAATGGGGGTGAGTGGAACTTCTAGTGATTGGAAAGTCATTCAGCACAACTAAAATACTGCCCACTCTGCCTGTGAATGAAAATGACCTGCTTTGTTGTTTGGAGACAAGGACAGATTAGTGAATAGGAACTGAGTTTAATTTCAATAGTAGTAGAAAGAGGGAGGCTCAGAACTCTGTTCACGATGAGGTTCGGGAACTCCGTTTTCTCTAGATGCTGGTGCTCGGGCTTACAGCCCTTGAGGTATGACTGTGAGATGGGAAGACAGGAATACTCGATATTACCTAAAATAATGAGAACAGTATGTCCTGTATTAAAGAAATGGAACTCTTTAGGCGAAGAAATCGATGGTTTCAAGTGGAATTTGAAAAATTGTATAGCGAATGGGTGGCAGGTGACAAGTGGGGCCCCATCAAAAACTCCATAGACTGAATCCAGGAAGCTGGTTGAGAAGAGGGCAGAACTTCGGCAGCTCTCAGCATGCGTTCTACGGTAGCTTCTGGCTCCAATGTATGCGCCAGTGCTACTGAGGTTGTAAGATCTCCACAGGTACTGTGAGAAGTCCCACTGTGTGCCATCTTAAACCTCGCAATTTTGAAAGAATTTTCAATCATAATGTTAATAGTTCTATTTTCAAATTCTTGGGCTGTATGTAGCTTGTTTATCTTAATCCTGGGTGTGATACCTTGTCAGTCATCAGACACATTCACATATTCTTGTGAACAGAGAAATTATAACTTAAATTTGTTTTCATAGTTAAGAAAATGTTTTTCAAAATGAGGCTTAACAGAGTTGGCATAATATCATGTATTAGACATGTTTTATAAACATTCATCAGTATAAATTTTGTAGTTTTCTTTTGGTGTATTGAAAGCATCTAGTAATATTTTCATCCAATTCAGACAGTGGTTCCTTAAGATCTCAGGTGGTCCAGGTATGTGTGGAGCCTAGTGGCTAAACTGGTCCTTGTGAGACATTATATAAAGGATGCAGGGTGCAGGCTGCCCTTTTCTCAGACACTAATTCAGTTACTTAACAATGCTGAAAAATAATCTGTTTACATGCTGATTTGCAGTCATATGCTCAATCACTGAGCTGTATACCCTGGTGCCCTGCTTTAGTTGTTTGGTGAAATATCTATTCATGTCTTGACTCACTTCTAATTAGAATATTTTGCATTTATTGTTCAATTTTAAGAGTTCTGTATATACTACAGTAATTTTTAACGTATTGCTTTTAGAATTGTAGTTCATACATTCATGGGTTTATGACAAACAAAACATGTTTAAAGCATGTTTCTTCAGTTAGTGAATAGCTTCAGACAAGTTCCTCAGGAATGTGCTCATTTCAGTCTCATGAGAGTGCTTTCTAAAATAAAAAAGGTCCGAGAGGGTCTTCAGGGCCAGTTCAGTTCAAAGCAGAGAGGTCAGCCCAGGAGGTGAAAGGGATTATTATTATTGGGGACTCTGAAAGGGTAATCTTGGTTGATTTTTACCCCCAGAGAACACTGGACAGTTGAGTGGGGTGGCTTTTAGGAAAAAGTGTTAAGGAAATGGTGAGAAAAAAATGAGGAAAGTTCTATCAAGTAATTGTTTTTCCCCATCACACCGAAGCATCTGCTCATTCTTCGATGGTAGCAAGGACTGACTTAAATGAGAATTTCACCGGGGGATCTATATCCCTAATCTTGCCCCTTTAGGATTCTTTTTGCATGTTCCATTGGACTAATTGTTTCCATTGTAAGAGTAGGACACACACACACACACACATTTTGCTATATATTGAAAGTAAAGCCATCATGGTCTCAAAAAATAATTTTTCTTGATTTTTTTTTCCTTTCCTGTTCCTCTGACTAGTAAATATAGGCGCCCTGGTTTGTTTGTTTCTTGTTTGTAGGTGTTTGTAGGTTGCTAGCTACTGTGGCTCCAAGTCTCAGGTACAAGGTAGAAAAAGCAAACCAGAGAATTGACCAGGACACTGTTCTTTGTCTCCCAAGGCCCATGGCTTATCTGCCTTCTTCTCTGGACTATTTAGAGTCTTCGTGTAAATGTAATGTCCAGGAATCTTAGCTGTAGTTAGAAGGCAGAATAAGTAAAGCATATCTACTCATCTTTGCTGAAGCAGAAACCTATGAAGAGATTTCGAAGGTAATTTGTTCATACAAAAATTGTTCTCCATCCCCCTCTTACTGGTACCTGAACATGAGTAATAAGATGAAAACAAATGCTATTTTATAATTAGAGTGAGAAGCCTCAGCATTACAAATACCTGATAATTATTAAATAAGCCTAGCAAATATACATGGCCCGTGTAAGAACTTTTCCTGTGGGTTAAGAAATGAGAACAAAGAAAGAAGTCGGAGGAAGGAGTGGTTCCTAATCAGCTGTGCAATGCGGCCTGTCGCTCGGCTCCATCAAGCCTGTTCCCTCATCATGACCCTGCACACAGCCAAACAAAGCACCGCCTGGCCTGGTGTCAGCCTCCCACTGGTTCTTATGTTTGAGCCTATTGTTGCAGCCACTGTGTCCATCTAGCTGTCGCGCTGAGGGCTTTCCTCTTTTCTGCTGACCTTCTACTTTACCAAAAGTGTTCTCTCTGCAGATAAATAAAGGATTCACTAAATATTTATTGTGAGAATTAAGTTTAACTTGAATCTATCAGGAGCCAATCACGCACCAATCATACCAGGATTCTCATGGTCATAATTTGACGAATTAATTTAAGTATTTAGTGAACTTACTTTGGAGAAGGTACATTGCTTTTTTCAACTAATTGTCATTTCTCAATAATTTTCAAGTAGTCTGTTTAGTTAGAAGTGATTCTAATCCTGGTTTTGTTTTACATGAAATATGTTACGGATTGAATTGTCATTACCCTAATAAAGTTATTTTGAAATCCTAACCCCCTCAGTATATGTATGTTAGACAGGGTTCCCTAGAGAAACAAAACCAGGGCACTAATAATTACATGTATATTTAGATAAATAAATAGATAGATAGATAGATAACATAAGAAATAAAGAGTTATTCTATAAAGCAGTACAAATGGCTCAGTGCAACTCACTTCCGTGAGACAGCTGTGAGACACTGGCAGTCCTTCTAGTCTTGAGGCCACCGGGTAGTCCTCTATAGAGCAATTCAGGCTATCTGGGCACAGGCCGCAAACAGCAAAACAGGACACCAACAGTCAGCCAGATGACAGGGTCCGACAGTCCCCAGCTCAAGAGATGTAAATTCCAATAGTGTGGCGAAGCAGATCTTGAAGGAACCTCAAATTACAGCGACACAGTCCACAGGTTAGGTGTCCCACAGGTAGTGCAACTTGCAAACTGAGGCACAGAACAAGCAAGGAAGCCGCACACTGGTCCAATCATCAAAGAGCAAGAGACAAGAAAGGTGAGGCTCGCTGAGCCATTTATCTCTCTGCCTTTCAATTAATCCCACATGTGCTTATTGGCCATGCTGGCACAATAAACCTTAACTATCTCAATATGTAAATGTGAATGTGGTAGTTTCATAATCTGGTTGAACTTGCGAAAGGGTAGATGACTTCATTTGGAGGCACCACAGAGACAAATAGCTCACAGGAAGCTAGATACACATGGACTCTCTCTGCTTCACCTTCCTGCTGACAAGCCAGATGGAGCTACACTGATGCAGCCAGAGCCTTGGAGCTGGAGGAGCCATGTGGAAACCCATGCCAGCACTAAGATGCTTTCACTGCCACTGGATCCACAAGACTTTCCACCCACTGGCCTCTGATCTTCCTGCATTCAGCATCATTGTATGTATTGCATGAGTCTGAAGAGGAACTTATAGATTGGCATGGGACATATAGGCTAATATTGGATTTATGGACTTGATCTGATCTGGGCTGAGATGATTTCTCAATATACAGTTGCTCTTTTATATAAAGCTCTTTCTTATACACATATGAGTGTCTATGAATGTGTTTTTCTAGTCCACCCAGACTAACGCAGTGAATTTGTTGGAAAATCAGGTCCTTGAAAATATCAGTTAACTTGAAGTCATAGTGGAATAAGATTGATCTAAATCCAATATGACTGGTCACTCACTGACTGCCATTGAGTTGATTCTGACTCATAAACCTTTAAGTACAGGGTACAGCTGCCGCTGTGGGTTTCTGAGGCTGTGAATCTTTATGGAAGCAGAGAACCTCAACACTCTCTTGTGACTAGGGTTGGTTTTCTTAAAAAGGTGAGAAGAGACAAAGAAACAGATACAAAAGGAAGATAGCATAAAAGACCAAGGGAGTGATTTACACCGGAAATACATGGGTCTCTGGTATCAGCAGAAAATTAGAGAGAGGCATGGAGCAGAGTCCTCAGAAGGAATCGGCATGGCTGACACCCTGATTTCTGGAGGCTAGAACTGTTGATACAATAGATTTCTGTTCTTACAAATTTCCCAGTTTGTGGTACTTCGTTGCAGTAGCCCGAGGAAACTAATATAGAGTAGAATGGCTAGAAAACATGATCTCTAAAACTGGATGTGTGAAAGTCATAAAAGAGGAAGGCTACCAGTAGGATCCTTGTACAGAGCAAGATTTTAGAGGGGGGAAAAAAAGATAGCAAAATGCAACTTGTGTTTACATCATAATTAAATTACTTTCTTCAAAGGCCGGAAGTGATAATCACAATTCAAACATGAAAGATATAATGCACTTCCAATTTTGCTGTTCTCCCAGTATTTTTAAACCCTAATTATTCTTTTAAGTTTTTCTTTCTCTAAGGAATTGGCTATAATTAGATCTGTCTTCCTAACAAATCACTAATGCCTAATTGTTTTATATTTTTATATATATGCTCTTAAACATTGATGAAAAATTACATTATCTTTCATTCTGTTTTTCATAAAATTTTGAAGGTTCGTGGTGTGTGTGTGTGTGTGTGTGTGTGTGTGTGTGTGTGTGAATTCATCTTTATAAAAAACTTAAACAGCCATCTTGGAATCAGTATGACTTTTCTTGTTTTGATCTTGGGTCAAGCCTGTATTTCTGGGTATAGGAATACACTTTTTTTTGTCACGAAACAGCACTTGAATTATGATTAAGCAAAAAAAATGGGAGAAACAAACATACAAACCCCTCGTTTCTATTTCCTTTTTGACATAAAGTTGTGTGTTGAAAACAACATCAAATTCTCTCAGCAAATGCTGGCTTCTTTCTGGGAGTCAAAGTTCTCCAGGGTGCAGCTCTCCAAGCGAGTCCATTCTTTAAAACTCGGAACCTGCCTCCAGGGCAACAGCATTGGCGAGGGTGGTGCAGAGCGCAGGCCAGCCCCTCTGTGTGCTCATTGTGACCACATGTGTGTGCACACTTAGGCTTCTGGGAGAAAGGTGTTCCGTGTTCTCGCGGGTGGTGGCAGGACCGCACATCTGCCCCTTGTTCAGATTGCCACAGTCTGGAAGCAGAACTTGAGCGTGGTGGTGTTTCAGATGGCAGCTAGTGTCCTACCTGCACAGGCCTCACTCTCTCCTCTCTTTCTCCCTTTAATATGCTGAAGGCAGTGGTGGACCTCAGGGACTGTCTTGCCAAATTCCACTTCTACCAGCAGCATCTTTGACTCAGACCAAAATGGTGATTCTTTGTCCCTAGTTCTCTGTGTAAGTGCATCCTCAGGGACCTGGGTGCTTTACATCTCTCTGCTCTGCCTCACTCTGAGACTTGTCCCTGTGATCATGCTGGCGAGGTGTTTGCAGCCAATATATCTAGACCCCACAACATTCAGGAAAGGAGAAGGCCGATTTCTTTGTATATCCCTTTTGGTTTGTAAGGACTTTTCTAGCGGCTCTTTGTCCTGTTGTCCAGACAGAACCACATGTCCCTGCCTAACAGGACCTGGCAGTGTTTTGTTCTGTTGTACACGGAGTTGCTATGATGTGGAACTGACTCAGTGGTACCTAACAACAACAACTGTTAGGCAGGCAGTTGTCATGCAGTAATCAAGCCCCTTCAGCCACAGTGGCCCAAGGTCATGGGTATGGAGGTTGGAGCTTGTCTAAACAATTGGCCCTCTGTACTTGCGGGTTCTGCATCCACAGGCAGATGAAACCAACCCCCGATAGAAAATATTCAGGGAGAGATAGAACTGGATAGAACAGTGGTCAAGGGAAGGGGGAATATAGATTGCCATTCACATAGAAATCACATGGATGTACGTATTAAAAATACTCTAGAGGCAATTTAAAGTAAACCGGAGGATTTGTGTCAGTTATATGCACATACTGCACCATTTTATATAAGGGACTTGAGCATCTGTGGAATTTGGTATCGGTGAGGGAGCCTGGAACGGCTAGCCTGCGGATTCCGCGGGATGCCTGACTGTACCGAGTGTTTTATACACTGTAACAACGACACCTTGCTATTGCTTAGCCTTGCGGTTTTCCTTCGCAGAAGATGGTGCTTCCTTTCCCCGCCTGGTTTTCCATTCTCTTCATTCTGAGTCAGCGCAAGTAGTTTACAAATCTATTGTGCGCAAGGTGCGGTGTTTTGTAGTTGCTGTTTTCCTCACCCAGTTTGCTTGCCTTTTCAGCTCTGGGGCTCTTGAGTGCAAGAAGTACCACTGTTTGGTTTTGGAAATTTAATGTTAAGACTCTTCTTAAACCTGCCCTATGTGAAGTGCCAACGATGACACGAGGAGCATCATGGTGTCTTTAGAAGGCATAGTCTTTTGTTCATATTCCGGCATTAGTAGTTTCTCTTCTGAAAAGGTTTGTGGGATGCCTTTAATCATTCCTTCTGGACGGAGAAGCACTGAATATTTCTCTTTAATGCTGAAAAACAGATTATCACGTGTGTGGCATCCTGTGGAGTTCTTGCTGAGTTCTGTCTCCATGTCACCAGGAAACAACAAAAAAGTGATTGATTAGCCTTACAAGTTATACCTGGCTGTCTGCCCTGAGCGGACCCTCAGAAATTGATGGTGAAATCTCTTTCAGGCTTTTATGAAAATCTGCCTTCCAGACTTTTCTTTGTACCTGTAGGCATGAAGTTTCACTGTCTTGGGAGTACCCGCATTATAATCCAGAGGCCATGCACCTCCTGCCACTAGCTAGCGATTTGACCGTGGAGGGCCTGTGACCTCCCTCGGGTCCAGTTTCCCTCCGTGAAGTAAGGGCCAGCTGAAATCTTTCCCTTACCTTAGAAGTGGCCTTACATTCATTATCTATTGCTGTACAGCCACTCACCCCAATGCTAGCCCCTCCCCTAATTCACATGATCTTTCAGTGTCCTTGAGTCAGGAAGCCAGACCTGGCTTGGCTTGTTCCTCTGCGTCACTGTCTGTCAGGAGCCTGTCATCAAGGTGTTGTCCAGGGTTCGGGTCTCATCGGAAACTTTAACTAGGAATGCTCTGCTTGCAAGCATGTTTATGTGCTTTTTGGGGACAGAATCCAGGTCCTCTTAGAGCCTCAATTGCTACCCGGCCATTAGCCAGACACTGCTTTCAGTTCATCGCAGCTTGGTAGCTTGCTTCGTGAAAACCAGCAAGGTGGGACTCGGAGTCTTGTCTAGTAAGATTATTATATTCCCTCGATATTAGTAAGAAGTCAGTTATTTCAGGAGACTTGATTATACAGGCCATAAAGTCTGAGAGGTGGGGATTGCTAGGGGCCATGTTAGATGCTATCTACCACACGTTTCTGCTGGTTGTAGCTGCACCTCTTTCACAACCTAGCTCCGTCGCTGCTAACAAGTTCCCTTCAAGAAGGGCCGGTGTAGTTCTTCTGTTCCCCAGCTCCAGGAAGATCCGTGCAGTCACTTCCTCTGCTGGAGTTAATCTAGACCACCCTACCTATTCAATTTTTCTAGTCCTCCCAACATGCAAACCCCCGACCCATTTAATCAGGCTTATTTATGCCTCTGCTTTTGTTTATACTTTGGTCTTAACTCTTCCGTTTCATGGATTTAAGGCTCTCGTAACAATCCATACATCAGTTGTATCAAGCACATTTGTACATAGGTTGCCATCATTATTTCCTAGACATTTACTTTCTGTTGAGCCCTTGGTGTCAGCTCCTCTTAACATCCCCCCTTCGTGGCCCCTTGATAATTTATAAATTATTATTTTCATATTTTACAGTGACCCCTGTCTCCCTTCCCCCATGGTTTCTGTTGTTTGTCCCCCTAGGAGGTGGGGGCAGGGGGTGGTTATGTGTCGATCATCATGATTGGTTCCCCCTTCGTCCCATCCATTCTCCACCTTCCCACTGCCCTCCTGACATCGCTACTCCCATTCCTGTTCCTGGATTCCATGTGTCCTGACCTCTTATCTGTACCTGTGTACATGCTTCAGTCTAGCCTGCAGTGAAAGACAGGACTAGGGTCATGAGAGTGGGGGGTGAGGAAGCCTCAAGGAACTGGAGGAGTGTTGTGTGTTTCACCCATGCTTTATTGCACCCTGGCTGACTCATCCTTTCCCTGTGACCCCTCTGTGAGAGGATGTCCTATTGTCTACAGATTGACTTTGGGTCACTGCTCCAGCACCCCTTGTTTTCAACAATATGTTTGTGTGTTTGTTTGTGGTCTTTTGATGCCTGTTACCCAATTCTGGTGATACCTCATGATTGCACAGGCTGGTGTGCTTCTTTCTGTGTGGGCTTGTTGCTTCTCTGTTAGATTGCCGCTTGCTTAAGTTCAAGCCTTTAAGACTCCGGATGCTATATCTTTTGATAGCTGGACACCATCAGCTTTCTTCATCACATTTGTTTATGCACCCATTTTGTCTTCAGCTATTGTGCAGGGAGGGTGAGCGTCATGAACGCCAGGTTGTTAGAACAAAGTGTTCTTGCATTGAGGCAGGGTTTGGGCAGAGACCCAAATTCTACTCACTACCTCAGTGTATTGCCATATAAATATATATGCATAAGCCGATACTTCTATTTTTATGAATTAATTATTTACATATGCACATACTTAAGTTTATACCATAGTTTTGTTTCCTCGATTTTTCCTCTGTTTTCTTTTACCTTCCTTCTGCCCCACCATCACACTCGCCTTCTGCCTCTTAGTACTTCCTCTCAGCTAGATTGCTGTTGCTCCAACGCCCCCACGGTCTCTAGGTCCTCGTTGTTGTTGATTTTAGTTCCATAGTTGTTCCCCTGTCTATGGCATCGTTTGCTCACCGCTCCCTCCCCCACCTCCTTCTCCCCCTACTTCCTCCAGGACCATTACTTTCTCCTCAAGCTTGCTGCCCATGTCTGTCTTACATCAGTAGGCAACCCGACAATATCAGAGACCAAATAAAAAGAAAACAAAAGCTTGATTGAAAAAGAAAAAGAAAAAAATCCTAAACATACATAACTCCAGGTCAGACTGGCCTTTCTGACTGTCTCCCCACTGGTGCTGGGGGAATTTCCGGGAGCTGCTCTTCAGGGACTCTGTGTCTTTTCTTTGCTCCTATTGCAGTGCTGTTCTGTTCCTTTCCCTTGTTATCTTGCCCTGCTGGGGGGAGCGGGGGGTGGGGGGTGTTCAGACTGCACTAACTCCCGGCCCTGAGTCCCAGTGTTGTCCTCTGTTGCGGTAGGCTCCAGGGCGTGGACAGCATTCCTCTTGGTGCCTCAGCAGCTCTGTGCAGGGACGTGGTCCTCCAGGCGTAGCAACTCTGTGCAGGGACGTGGTCCTCCAGGCTTGGTGTGCTGACATGGGGCCTAGACCATCCCTTTCTCTTTTCCCTTCTTGCTTTGTTTGTTTGCTTTTCAATGCAATGAATTCGAGTTTTGCTTTACACTTTTCTTTCACTCTTTTTACTTTTTAGAAAGAGAGACATTTGTTTTTGTTGGTTTCAATCCTTACAAGTTAGAATATCAGCTAATAAGTCACATATTTGGTCCCAACATACAACTGAAGTACACAAGAGCGACTTTAACGTCGGCACCTTGTGTTTATGGTTGAGAAGTCACCTTTAAACCCTTTCAAGAGCAGAAAGCCAGGAAACAGCTACAAGTGGTAACACTGAGGAGTATCCTGATACCTGAGCCACATTACAGATAGTATGCAAAAAGGTTTTCTGTATTAAAAATACTATGTATTTTTGAGAAGGATAGTTTTCCTTTGGCTTGAGTGAGTGTCAGGCAAGGAAAATTCAGCACAGAAGCAAGCCTGTCTTTAGTGGTTCAGCCATTTCCGGCACAGCGCTCAGCTCAGATGAGTAAGAAAATGTTGGAATTGGTGGACTTTTAAATGTTTATGTTATCGTATTAGCTGGGATGCATGGTAATTTGTGACACTGTACCAACTGTAAACATCAGTGTCTTCTGTCTCTCACCTTGGGAAGCAGCAGGCACAATCGGGGCCTAGAGGTTTGACTTCACAGCCTGGATTGCAAAGGGCGGCTCCCGTACCCTCCAGCCTGGGCCCTCTGCAAGCAGGAACGCAGGAGGGCGTGGCCCGAAGCCCCGAGGGATATGATATCAATTATTAATTGCAATCTTAGAAGTGCCCTTACCCCGGGTACTCTACACACGTTGGAGGCTTTCCTTTAGCACTTTGTTCCTCTGAACACATTTGGGGCCCAACATTTGCGGAGGTGGAAAACTGCAGGCGGGTATCAGGAAGGTCCCTGGTTTTTCAGGGACCCAGGCTTGTCCAGCATGACACTGCGACTGAACCCAACCATTTCTGTTTGCAGAAACACCACACACCACCTGACAGCAGAAGTCTCTCGTGGTGATTCTTCCACCTCCACCTGCCCAGCTCTGCCTGCAGTTTTTGACCAGGCGGCCAGTGCAGCTTGTCACTCGCATGCCCTGTATTGTCAGCTGTGTGACTCTCCTGCTGGAGAACACATTCAAATGCAGGGGCCCTTTCTGGGGGAAGGAGCTGCTTCAGGAGGGCCGGACCCCTCAGAACACATATTCTTTTTCTGAGAACCATCTAGAGCTGCCTTCCCCTTGCCCACATTAGATTTTTCAGCCGTGTCTGGATCTTGGCTTCCTTTGCTGTGACAGAAAAACTATTTTGATGTGGGTAAGCACGTTCAGTTATATGCATCGAATTTCTGGCCTTCGGTGTTCAGCTTTAATTGATGACACCAGGCCTCAGAATGTCTCGGGGAACAGGCAGCAGTTTTGATGGTAGGGGAGGAATCGGAATCTTCTTCTGAGCCCTCAAGCTGTCCTTGTTTTGCGAATTCTCTTTTGGGCAGGAAGCTCTTTCTTTGTTAGTTCTTTGTCGTTTCGTCCCTTGAGGCGCACTGTCTTGTACAGTTGGTGATGTGCCTGGTTCATGAGCAGATTCTGATGCCGGTTCAAACCTTCGAGTGACGAACTCTTCCTCCGGGTTCTCTGTGGAGCTCCACGTTCAGGGGGTGTATTAGGAAAGCTAACAGGTTACCACCAGTCAGGATCAGCAAACAGCAACAAGACAGTCATTGGTCTCTTCAGTCACCGGCCAAGTCTCTCTCTGGTCTCAGTCTGTGTCATGTGTTCTTTTGGCTTCAAGGGCCAGGAAGCTAGCCTCCCTGTCATTCTGTCCCACAGTGCCACATTCGAGTCAGTGGAGGACATAGGCCATAGCCTCAGCACTGCTCCTCGGAGTCTTCTAGTGTCTAGTATCCCTGAGGTACCTGGTCTTGTGGACCTCCATCCACCACTGCAGACAAGATCTTGAACGTGCTCCACCAAGGTGCTTAGCTTTTCCTCTTCCACTCTTTTGTGGACTCGCTCTTACAATCCCTTTCAGAGAAGTCCACAGTGGAGGGTGAGCACTGTCTGGTTCTTCTTGTCTCAGGGTCATGGAGGCTGGAGTTCCCATGGTCCATGAGTTCTTTGGATTAATTGTGTCCTTGATTTGCCCTGCTTTTCTTCAAATGGGAGAATAAATGCTTGTTGATTGGCTGCATCATTGACTGGTGATTCACTGAGTGATTCATTAACTTATTGTATCAAAGATCTAGAATGGTCTGTTGCTGACATTTAGAACACTTTATATGCACTGTGGATTTTGGAAGCAGATAGTGATTAGTTTTACTGATTTTTTTTTCAAAGAGTCCTTATGGAGTTAAAAATAACACAAATACATAGAGCTTTGAGTGGCAAAATAATTCTGTTGGGATTCAAGTTGAATTATTTTGTTCAAGATTGTGAATCTTTCTCTTTTGGAATGGTTCTATGCTACTCTTCCCACCCAGTTTGTTTGTCTAGCTCACTCACTTGGACCTTGTATGATTTGTCTTCAGAAAATATGTTTTTATTGTTATGAAGAACAACTTAATGGGTTTAATAGAAAATTAATTAGAACACCATATTTAATAGCTAGAAAAAGTATTTGAATCCTTTTAAGTTCTTGCTTGCTGGCCCTATGCATGTTTTAGCATGTTTGGTAGAATCAATGATTACATCTACAGAAATTGTGGTTGGCGACTACTCCCCTCCTTCCCGAGGGGCTGTCACAAAGATTTCCTGGTTCATGTCATCTTTGTGGAAATTAAAGCACTGAACCGAACCATACATGCAAAGGACTATATAAAGACACAAATGAGCTCACGTAGTATCCTAATAATACTCGTTTTAGAGCCATATTCAGTTTGTGAAATGAACTTGCTGATTCTCCTATTAAGGTAAGACTGTTGCAACATTGCCGTTGAAAAGATTTACTTTGCCCTTACCCCAAATTGGCTTCTGCTAAGTATGTTCTGTGGCTTATAGTGTGGGAGCCATTTCATTTTCCTCCATCATTTGACTTTTTCAAGTCTGGCTTTGTGATCACAGTTATGTCATTGGTCTCATGGTTACCTACATGCATGCTCTGCAGGATTAGCTCTTTGAATTGTACTTCAAAATCAAGCCTTCCGCTTGTGGAGTTGCGTGTGTTCACATTGTTTATGATTATCCATGCCATCTTCGTGTTTCGTGACACCTGACCCTCCCGTGTTACACTGAAAATAATTGCACCCTTGCAACGGGATTTTCCTATGCTGCGAATGTTACAAAAAGAAGAGCAAGTTGTAAAATCATATACAGTGGAATTGAAAGTATGGAAGGCACCTATTAACTTTTTATTAACAGTCCCATTACAACCAGGGCTTCTACCATACACATAATTCCCACAAAAAAAACTGCTGGGCTTTTTTTTTTTTTTAAATTACTTCATCTACTTTGGCATTGCTGATCGTTCCTGGGTGGGCCCCCTACCCAGGCTGAGTCAGTTGAAGTCTTTCTCCTGGAAAATCAATCTGCTCAGTCATGCATCGGCTGTCTCATTAGAAGGATGCGCAAAATATGTAATGCTTTCTCATTTCAGTGTATGGGCTAGTCTTGAACATACAGACGTATTACATTTGAAAAAACTCGAGTTGCATAATCATTATGCCTTGGGCTACTAATCACAAGATCAGCAGTTTGAAACCACCAGCTGCTCCATGGGAGAAAGATGAGGCACTCTATTCCCATAAAGAGTTACAGTCTCAGAAACCCACAGGGACAGTTCTACCCTGTTCTATAGGGTTGCTATGAGTTGAGTTGGAATTGACTCAATGGTAGCATGTTCTTTCTTTCTTTCTTTCTTCTTTCAGAGGTGAGCAGAGAGGAGGCGTTAGAGAGTGTCTTTGTGTTGTTTAAATCTCTGGTGCTAATGATTCTTACAATCCCCTTACATTTCAGACCCTAGTTTTCCTCAGGTGCTCCAGGGATTATTTTTATACACAACATTTCCCTGTTAGCTCCGGATAGTTCAATTTGGTTTCTGTGAGAAGCGTATGGGCAGCTGTGACCTGCTTCACATGTGCTGTAAGAGAGCCTGAGCAGATGCACAGACTAGAAGGACTGCTTGTCAAGGGGTGTCTCTTTGCACGTCACTGGCAATCTGCGCATCCGGTCTGTTTCCACAGTCGTATTCTAATTCGTGGCAGCCTGCCTGGGCTCCGAGCTCTGCCCCTCCACTGCCTCCACATGCAGCTGCCAAGTCCATCTTCCAAAAGCAGGACTCTGGCTGTGTGTCCCTGCCCCACTTAACAATCTTCAGTGGCTCCCCATCTCCTGCCAAAATATTAACTGCAAGCATTTCAACCTGATTTCCGTGACCGCAGCCTAACTGTCTATCTGAGTACTAATATTTTTAAACCAGGAGGGCTGTTTGCTATTCTTCATACATCTTGGCATGTTTCTGGTTTCTGCCTTCTGTCCTCAGCCACACTCCCTCCTGTTCTTTGCTTCTCAATAGCCTGCACATTCCCCAAGGCCTGTCTCCAGGATGCTTGCTCCCTGGAATCCTTCTTGTTTTTTCTTCCAGTTGAATACAGATCGCCTCTGAATCCCCACAGCATTTGGCCCTTCTCCACTTTGTATTCCAGTGACCTACTTCCCTTTGTGGCTGTTCACCAAAAAGGTTGCTGGTTCAAACCCACCAGCAGCTCCTGGGAGAAAGATCTGTCTATCTGTTTCTGTAAGGATGATACCTTTGGAACCCTGATGGGGCAGTTCTACTTTGTCCCACAGGATCACTTTGTGTCAGAATCAGCTCCGGAACAACAAGTTTGAAGGTTTTTTGCTGTCTATCATACAAGTGTAAAGCAATAAATATATTTTGAGTGAAATAGACATAGTCTTTTAACCTTTTTTAGAGAAAATATTCCAGTTATATGGTTTATAATGGTAGGACAAATTCATTTTTACTATGGTGATAAAAAGTATAATAGATCATTTACCAATTCAGCATGAAAAACCAATATTTTAATTTGGATACCATGAAACTAGCGCTCCCAGCCATCTCCTGAGAAGTAGTTTTGGTTTTCTACCACATGATAGGATTGTGGGGAGCTGAGTGGTGGGGTGGGTAGTAGGGCTGGGCACTGGGGAGTTGGGAGGATTAGCCATCAACAAGGGAAGGAGCTTGGCAGCAGCTGTTCGTCTGAAAGATCATCATGCTGAGAGTGATGCTGAGGCTTTCATAGACATCCTATGAAAGCCAGCCCTGAGGGCTCTAAGCCTAGATAGCTCTCCTGCTGCGGAACAGTAGAATCCATCGTTGCTTCTTGCTGTCAGGACTGGTATCTACAACATCTGGGTTAGAGTCGTGTTCAGATTCTCACAGCTGTGTATGGGGTGGCAGCTGGGTATCAAAATCTTTAGAGAGAATTGCCCCCTGGGATCCTGATTTACCCCTCCTCTGCAGTGATTCTTTCACTGCACACACACCCCTCCCCCCTTACTGGTAACCCATCATGCCTATTGAATCGTACGCAAACTATTATTCCAAGGCTATTGGATCGTACTCACCCCTATTGGACCGTACTCAAAACTATTGTTCCAGGGCTTATTTCTTTGAAATACTAAGAGCAAATGTGTAACAAAACGTGGATAATGCCGTGGGTTTGGTCACCTCCTGAAGCAGCCATAGGCCAGTGAGGCCAGGTTCAGAATCACTATGCTCCGAGCGCTGGCTTCCCAGAGACCTGGGACTTGGCCTTAGGCTGGCTCAGCGCTGAGGCAGATGGAACATTTCTCCCTGTGGGCAACAGGAGTGAGTTCCTAGTTGGTTGCTCTGTCCTCTCACAACCCCCCAGGAGTATTCTGTCTTGCATCTGTAGCAACACTTACCAGGTTGCTCTTTCATTTACCAATTTGTTCCTTCATCCTCAAATCTCTGGATCCTGACACTGTACCTGTTCTTCAGTGGACCCTTGAGGAATCTTATAAAGTGAATGAATAAGCCACCAGGTCTGTACAACCCAAAATGGCCACAGGTGCTACCACCTGCAATTTAAACTACTCAATAAAATCACCCCTTCTGGAATTTTTCTTTTCTTTTTTGGTGATCTATATTCTTTTTTCTTTCTTTTTAAAAAAAGATTATTTTATTGGGTCTCTTATTGCTCTTATACATCTATACATCAATTGTATCAAGCATATTTTTGTACATATGTTGCCATCATCATTTTCTAAACATTTACTTTCTATTTGAACCCTTGGTATCAGCTCCTCTTTTTCCCTCCCTCCCTCCCACCCTTGTGACCCCTTGATAAATTATAAATGATTACTATTTTTATATCTTACACTGACCGCTCTCTCCTTTCACCCATGTTTCTGTTGTTCATTCTCCAGTGGGGATGAGGGTCATGCTTTGATCATTGCAATCGGTTCCCCCTTCTTCCCCTCTTCACCCCACCTTCCTGCTCCCCTCCAGGTATCACTACTCTACTCCCATTTTTGTTCCTGGGGGCATTTCTATGACCTGGATTCCCTTTGTCGTGAGCTCTTATCTGTATCATTGTACGTACATACTAGGGTCTAGCCAAAACTGAAAGGCAGGACTAGGGTGATGATAGTGGAGGGGGGGTTAAGGAAGCCTCAAAGAACCAGAGGAATATTATGTGTTTCATCAGTGCTATACTGTGCCTGGGTTCCCTTCCCTGTGACCCTTCTGTGAAGGAATGTCCTATTGTCTACAGATGGGTTTTAGACCTCTGCTCTAACCCCTCCTTGTTCTCCACAATGTTTTCTTCTGTTTGTTTTGGGTCTTCTGAGGTCTATTACCTGATCCTGTCGACAACTCATGATCTCACAGGCGGGTGTGCTTCTTCCATGTGGGCTTGTTGCTTCTCTGCTAGATGGCCCCTTGTTCACCTTCAAGCCTTTCAGACCCCGGATGCTCTAGCTTTTGATAGCCAGGGCTCTGGAACTCTTTCATCAGACCTGGAACACATTTTGGAGCTGGGTAGATATGCGACCTCTTCAGTTTCCTCTAAAAAATGCCCAAAGAATATAAACTAACTAAAAAGTCCCTGCCATTGAGGTGATTCAGATTCATTTTAAGTGAAAATTAATTCATTGATTTTAGAGTGATGTATATTGGGAAGAATTTCACAACCCTCTCCAGAGATAATTGGAGTCATGATGTGATGGGGAACTTGGGACAGACAGGGCTGGGAAGGGGAGTATGGGAGTGGTAGAGAGTCCTGGAGCACCCTCAGTGTTCCCTTTACAAGTCTCCATGTTAATAATAGTCAAACCAAACATTGCAATCAAAATGTGAGCAAATGTGATATGCTTTGGGGCATAAACTCCCCAGCTGGCGGGTGGGTGGAATAGGTGGGGCACTAAGACAGCCTTCCTGCCGCCTCCCACCAGGGGCTCCTCACTCTCTTTCAGTCCCCCAGAGACACTTCCCAGTGGATCCAGGTGAAGTCTTCCTTAGTTAGCTCACTGGCCTATCGAGGTTTCATTAACCTCCTTGTGAAGTATTTCGAGATTTTCAAAATAAAGAGGGGGAAGGGGATGTGTATTTAAAATAATCTTGGATTAATTAAAATGTTTTTTCTTTCATATTTACATGTGGTCATGTATATTTTACTTACTTGTCCTTTGCCTTTCTTACCCAGACCAGCTGTTTGAGTTAGTGTGTGCACGTACGTGTGTGTTTTCTCGAGTTTGAGCAGACTATACCTAATCATGTACTTGCAAACAAGTCCTGTAAATAGGGAATATATTGATATTTTTTAATGTGATCAATTTTATGGGTTGTTGTTTTGCACCCCCCTCACTCCCCCTGATAAGGTTAAAATATTCTAGACTTTTACAAGGAGAAAATGAAAATAGATCTTACTAATTCTGTTTAGTAATTCTTTTCTTTAATATCCTATGAAGAGAGGGTATCTCTTGTATTTTCTGAAAAAGGGTTCAAATTTCTTGTCTTTTCTTCTTTTTTTTTTTTAATTACCAAATTCCAAGCTGGCCAGCTCAGCATCTCTGGAAGGAAAAGGGCAACTGAAGTTCACTTCAGGACGGTGGAGCCCACATCACAACTGCACCCAAGTTGCCACAGCAAATGACACCACCCTACGAGGGTGGGATACTCGGAGCATGAGGTCAGTGATGCCAGGGCCCCACTTTGAATGAGGAGCATGAACCCATGTTCTGGATTCTTCCTCCTTTTTCTCTTCCATTTCCTTTCTCTCTCATCAACCAAAGCCATGACTACAGAGGAGGTGATTTTAAGTCCAATGCACTAGGGGCACCTCGTTTGTTTCTCTGTCACTTTTGTAGAGCACCGTAAGTCTTATTTTGTTTCTTTACCCCAAATTAAACTAGCTTGTCCATCCCTGTGGAATCACTGTAGCTCAGTTGATTGTTTAATGTTCCATTGATATTCTTCAAGTGGGAGCAGTTTGCAATGAAATGAAGATCAATGTTTATGGGATACTATGTGAGCGAGATGATGACCATACGATGTTCTTAGTCTCCATGACTGACGACTAAAAGTTGGCAATCACAGTCCCCTTGATTCAATCTTTTGTAGGTAGTTGTCGTTGACAATTTCAGCTCCTCAAGATGCATGCCTATTGGGTAAGCATATTTTGTCATCTAAGTAATTATATGCAACAACCAACAGTTTTAATGGAACAAATAAGAGCAATTTTTTTCTGTTCCAGTTGTGAGTTTGATAAGCAAAGGAGTGATGGTGTGCATATCTGTTGTCATGGCAACAGAAGCCTGCGCAAGCTTTTTTAAGATACAGTTTATCCCCTCAGCACACCATAATTTATCACTAAGCTGAAAAGACGGATGTCTTGTAATAACCTGTGTTGCCTTTAAGGGTGGGGACACAACTTTAAATTTAGTTTCATAGCTCCTCTGAAAATTCAGGGACTAATAAATAATCAATTGCCATTTCCTCAGCTTGTGCATAGCTGAACAAAAGGTTTATTCAGTTTCATAAGCAGATGTCAAGAGCATGGACTTATACCATGATGAATATCCTGACCGAAGTCTCTCTCTTTCCTCATCTTACCGTTATCTGTACGGTGTCCGTTGTTCTTTAAAGGGACGGGAAGAATGTTAGGATCCAGTAGACAAGAAAGTCTTAAGACTAGCACCGCAGACCAAAGGAAGCAAGAAAGAAACCATGCCACTGATCGCTTTAGCCAGGCCTGCCTCCATTCACTCATCTTGTCCTGTGCTGTGTGTTTGTGATGGCAAGTTGACTTCCACTGGGAGCTGGAACTCAGGAAATGATTGATTGGTTCCTTGTCATCTACGAGGATTTCTCCTTTGCTAACAGCATTGGTCTTTATCTGTTCAGGATACATTTGTTTCCGTGATAATTTATTATGCTTTTATTAAATTCATCCCCACTAGAGCAAACACAAGTCTTTCAATAAATGCTTAGTGCATGTCTGGCTGTACAGCGAATTTCTTAGGAATTTACCAAATTTTTAATTTTACGCAGTTGCCTCTTGGACTTGGAAAAATCTTAGGATCTTTTTTAAAAAGTGGGATTTTTTTCTAGTACTTTTCAAGTACTACAAATGTGTAAGATAAAAACCATTGGTTCCAGATTAAATACTAGTTTAAAGATAGAAAATCCAATGTGGGGTAGAGGGAGTGGTAGAAATATATAGGAAAGGAATTGAGTTTATCCACCTTGTAGAACAGAGAAATGTAAGGTCACTTAATAATGGTCGTCAAATATGTGAAAGATAATTACATGGAACAAAGATGCCCAGCTGTGCACCTTCACCACTGAAACTGGAACAAGGGAAGAAACTGAATTACTTGGAAGAAAGATTTAAGTTTCGCCCAAGGGAGAGAAGTAGACATTGGCAGCGTGGCATTAGGCACATAAGGCAGCCCGGAAAGATGGTATTAGACCCCCACCCAAGCCAAGAGTAGACCAAGACTGATCCATGAGGTTACAGAGGCCTTTTTATTTACTTTCTAACCACCTGCAACCCCTGGCAGGTGACTTGCCCTTGAGTTTTGCATTCACCGGGTAAGTTGGCAGGTGCCCCGGGGTGGGTTCCGCCTCATAGCAACCCTGTGGACCACAGAAGGAAACACCGCCGGTCCTCCGCCCTCCTCACAGTCCTCCTTATGCCTGTCAGTGTGCCGTGCTGCACTGTGGAGGCTTGTGTGTCGCCGTGATGCTGGGAGCTATGTCACTGGTATTTCAGTGCCCGCAGGGCCACCCCAATGAACAGACTCCAGCAGAGCTTCCAGAAGGAGAACAGGCTACGAAGAAGGAATCGGCTGACCACTTCGAGGAATTAGCCTGGAAAAATTGTCAAATAGGAGGTCAGAGGTCATTGCAATCATCGAAATGGTCTGATCTCCAACCACAGAAGGAGCCGCCCAAGTTCTCTTTTGCATGCATTCATGTGCATACACACACACTGTATGAATATGACTGGGAAGGAATTTCACACCTCCCTCTGCCCGGTTCCCCATCTTGAGAATGATGTCTTCGAGAATGATGTCTTCGAATGTTGACATTCTGAGACAGCACAGAGAGATAAAGGACACATCCACCATAACAAACACCAAGACCACCAATTTTTTTTACCAGTTTTATTAACACTTCATCCACATGCCATACAATTCAATAATTCAATCATATGAAAGAGTTGTATAATTGTCACAATATTCAATTCTAGAACTATTTTTCTTCTTTGTACTCATTGTTATTCATATAATTTTTTTCCAATTGTGGCAAAACTATACACAATAAAACATTGCCCAATTCTGCGACTTCTACTTGTATAATTCAATGCCGTTGATTATCATCTTCATGTTACACAGCTGTTATTGATGGCCTTTTCCAAATTATTCCACACCATGGACAAAACCTCAGTGCCTCCTGAGCAACACCACTTTTCCCCACCCTACACACACCCACCTCTGTTTCCCCGACTTCATCCTGTTCTATGTACACAGACGGTTCCTGTATCATTTTCCCTTCCTGTTCTATATGTAATCTCCCCATACCAAAACAACTCTTCTCTTTTCTTACCATAGCCTTCCAAAATTTGGTCAGGTGTCCTACCCAAAAGCTATCTCAGCTTCTCCATGACCGTCACATTCCCCCTGGCACACACTCATTCTCAGGGTGCCCAGTCACATTCTTGACAGCTGGAAACTGATATCAGTTCCACAACTTGCTCAGGGGATCACAAATACATTTCTGGAAAAACAGGTAGCATGCCTTCCAGTCACGGTAGCCGCTCACATGAAGGCCGCCAGGCACAGCTGGCATCCGTGGTGCCTGGTGCCCAGCCTCCCTGTGAGGGGCAAAGACTCTCCCTGGAAGCCGGGAGTACCCAGCTGGGATTTCCCCCAGCTCAGCTGTCAGCGTGAGAATCACTGATATTGCCAGAGCTGGTGGTTAAAGAGGTTGCTAGGGAGCCAGTGCCTAGCTACAGAGTCCAGGGGCTTCCCTACTCCGGCTAACCCTTTCATCCGCTCTTCTTTCCTTCCCTTAGCCAGATATACTGCATAGAAAATGCCCACGGACAGCTGGTACGAGACCTCGACTTTAATCCCAATAAACAGTACTACTTAGCAAGCTGTGGCGATGACTGCAAGGTGAAGTTCTGGGACACTAGAAATGTCACTGAGCCTGTGAAGACCCTGGAGGAGCATTCCCACTGGTAGAGTGACTCCTTTGCATGCTGGGTTAGAGGGAAGGGGGATTGCGTGATACATTTTGCGAATTACCTTTTGAAAGGCACAGTCTAGCTTTGTTTGGCTGTGCATCCATCAGTCAACCGGTTTTCTTTTTCTTAAAGAAACACTAATTCCAATTCCGGTGTCTGATTTATAAACAGAAATAGGAGAGAAACGTCAGATTTTGTTTTCTACTGAAAAAGTGCTGGTTGAGTGTGCAAAATAAATGTGCACAGATGTTCTCAGCAGCATTGTGTGCGGTGCAGGAAAACTGGAAATGGCCCAAATGCCCATCACTGGGGGATTGCTTAAATAAATTAAGTGACATCCATTCAGTGGAGATTATGCAGCTGTCAAAAGGAATGAGGAAGATCTGTATCTGCGTGGACATGGAAAGATGCCCACGATCTTCATTCTTTCTAAATATTACTGGGATGTTTACCATATGCTGGCTCTTGCAAAGCAAGTGAAGGAATAATCCATTTGTAGAACAATGTGTGTAGTAGGGATCCATTTTTTAATGAAAATGTGTGTGTGTGTGCACGCGCGCGCACACAGACCCACACCCACTCCCCAGAATGCATAGGAAATCTGGAAGAGCAAGAGCCAAATGGGTCAGCAACCTGAGGCAAGGAGGGGCAGATTACAGCAGACCTTACTGGTCTATGTGTTTGAATTTTTCTTCAAAATCTATATTGCTTTTGCAATCAGAAAAAAGAAACCAACCCAAGGTAATTAATTGGGAAAAACCCATACATCAGTGCCCAGTTTCAACGAGCAAATGAATTGCTGTCATTGACTGTGAGCTGTATAGAAGTGGTGAACTGTTCCCCTCAGCTACTCCGGAGAGTGCCCTTCCATGCGCTGCGTTTGCACGCACTGTGCCCTGGCTCTCTGTGGCCCTGGCACCGATTTTGAGGCAGAAGCTGACCAGCCCCCTGGGCATATGTGTGTGTAAGAAAGCAAGCTGGAGTGTGATGATAAGAGCTGAAGGAATAATCCCAGGAAGACCTGTCTCTGCTCGTTTGTCTTAGGACCTATGGCAGCTGTTCATTGGGAAGTTGTCATGAGATTTTGTTTAATATAGCAGGTTAGCTTTAATCCATATTTTGCTTTGGGGGGAGTTTTTGTTTTTTAGAATCTGAGAAAGCTTGTCTGGAATATTGAGCAATAAGCCTCCTTTTTCCTCTGAGGGCTTATTCTAACATTTAGTCTTTTCTGTCTCTGTTGGTTAAGATTTAAGGTAATATTTTAGAAAAATATACACTAAACTTAACCCTCTACTGGCAGTTACCTCGAGTCAGTCTATGTAATTTTGGGTTGATCCTACAAAGCCAAGCGTTTTCTTGTACCCCATCAAAGACGGATCCTCAGATGAACTTGACAATGCAGTTTTAAAAGTACAGACATCATTTTTTAAATAAATCATTTTACTGGGGGCTTATGTACCCAGTGTGTCTTCAGCAATTGTTGGGAAGGTGGGCATCACCAGTGCCACATATTAGAGCCAAGTGTTCTTGTGTTGAGGGAAAACTTAAGTAGAGAGCCTAAGTCCGTCCACTACCTCAATATATTGCCATATAAATATTTGTACATAGGCCAGTCCCCCAATTTTTATGTAGTAATATATTTCCATATGTGCATGCCTATGTTTGTATCTATAAAAATAGTTTTCCTTCCTAGTTCTTGCCTCTATTTCCTTTTGTCTTCCTCTTGCCCCACTATCACACTCACCCTCCTTTGCCTCTTAGTAATTCCTCTCGCCTAGTTTATAGGTGCTCCAACACCACCGGGAACTCTGTACCCACCTTGCCTTGGATTTTAGATTACTAGTTGTTCCCCTGTCCATGATGTTCTGTGCTCACCACTCCCTCCCCCCTGCCTCCTCTTCCCCAATAAAATGATTTATTTTGTTTTAAAGTACAAAGAATAAATCACGTAGCTGACAATGCTCTGATAAAGTCGAAGAATAATGCTAGGGAGAGGCCAATCAAGAAGCGAGATGGAACTATCTTACACAGTTTTAGTGTTGTCAGGTGTAATTTAATATTTTTTACTGACACTTAAAACTCTTATAACATAATTTAGGTTTGTGTACCTCATTTACTGTTCTTATTTAAGTATTAACTGCCTGAGTTAATAAAGTTTTTCAATATAAATTAAAGTACAGGCATCAGATTGTCACTGAAGCGGCAGCAGCGTAAACTCCGATTTTGCTTCGCAGGGTGTGGAACGTTCGTTACAACCACTCTCATGACCAGCTGGTGCTCACAGGCAGCAGTGACAGCAGAGTCATCCTCTCGAACATGGTGTCCATTTCCTCCGAGCCTTTCGGCCATTTGGTGGACGAAGATGACCTCAGTGATCAGGAAGAGAAGTAAGAACAAGCAACTCTTCCAATGTCGGAGTGATTCTTAAAGACCCGAGAATACACTTTCCTTTTCTCACAAAGAATAGCTTTATCCAGGCCATTTATCTGAAAAGTATTTATCCAAAAAGAGTTGTGGGAACAGGTCCGGCCCTCAGGGGAGTGAGGTAGACAGAGTCACGGACCAACGTGTGCACACAGACTCCTGAGGGCAGGCTCTGAGGGCGCAGATCGAATTTATTGTTGTCTTTCCGCAGTTTATGTAGGGCGCAGCAGCCAATCAAATGTTGCCGCGCTTACTTCCTTGGTCTAAAACATATCCTAAGGTTCTGAAATTGCGCTAATGAGGAAGAGGCAGCAGGCGTTGGCGGGGGGCTTGCGCAATGAGGAGTGCGGGAGCTGACTGAGCGTGTTCTCGGAGCCATTGTACAGAGAGACGGACGCTGTGCCACTTCTCAGGCCCGCTCCAGAAGGCTGAGCAGCATCCTGCGCTTTCGACACCGTTCCTCCTTTATGCATTTCAGCTCCACAGCCATTAACCCCACAAAAAACGTGTTCCTTAAGGTTGACATTCCCGCCCTCACTGCAATTATGATTGGCGGTTCTCCAGGTCTGATCATTGGCTCCAGTCATGGGGAAGATGTGAAGACTGTTGGGGCCGCAAACTGAACTTAAACCGTAGTGAGAGCCCACATCCATTGATTCTCACAGTCATCCCTGTGAGGTGGCCACACTGGTGTCCTCATTGTAGTACGGGTAGCATGTGAAACTCAGTATTATTGAGTAATTTGCTCAGAGACACTTGACTAGTAAGTGGCAGGGCTGGGATGTGAGCCCAGGCAATTCACTCCCAAATCTGAGTCCATTTGCCTGTGCTACTTTGTTTCTAGACCAAGGTGGGGAACCTTTTTGCATTCAAGAGACATTTGGATATTTATAACATCATTCTTGGGACCTACTGATCAAACACTGGATTAACTAACCCCTTATGTGATGGCTGGAAATGCTGCTCGTTGGTTGGGCACGTGATGATTTCACGTGATGATTTCACACTGATGATTTCAGGGCCTCGGACGGCCCAAGGCTGGACCTCCCGATCCCTGCCCCAGACAGGCTGTGAAAAGCACCAAACCACATGCATGTTTTAATAGCATCACCATCATGACTGTATATTGTTCAAAAACACTCTCCTGTGCCCAATCTCAGTAGCATCTATGATTAGAAGGTAACTCTGGAAATATCATCTTCACTCTGTTAGACTGGGTTCTCTAGAGAAACAAAACCAGGACACTAATAATTATATATATATATATATACATATATATATTTATATTTATATAGATAGGTAGATAGATAGATAACATAAGAAATAAACAGTTGATTAATCTATAAAGCAGTACAAATGGCTCAGTGTAACTCACTGACCCAGCTAGTATACCGGCAGTCCTTCAAGTCTTGAGCGCCGCGGGGTAGTCCTCCGTGGAGCAATTCCGGCTATCCGGCCACAGGCAGCAAGCGGCAAGCAGGTCACCAATAGTGAGCCAGATGACAGTATCTGACTGTCCCCAGCTCAACAGATGTAAATTCCAGTAGTGTCGCAAAGCAGGTCTTGAAGGAACCTCAAGTTACAGCGACACAGTCCACAGGTTAGGTGTCCCACAGGTAGTGTAGCTTGCAAATTGAGACACAGAAGAAGCGAGGCAGCTTCACACTGGTCCGATGATCAAAGAGCGAGAGAGAGAAAGGCGAGGCTCGCCGAGCTATTTATCTCTCTGCCCTTCAACTAATCTCACACGTGTTCATTGGCCGTGTTGGCCAAACAAACCTACCTATCATAATCCACCCCTTGGCAACTTGGCACCTGTGCATATTCTTTAGCCATATGTAATTTCCAGACATTAATGAAGTCACACTTAGACTTAACATCAAACATCTATTATACTATAACTGAAAACACACCGAGTCCAATTTTATCTGATATACATGAACAAAGATATTCAATAAGCACATATAAAGAAAATACACTAACAATCACAAACCTCACTTTTGCAATTGATCACGTGGTCATAACTGATAGGTAGAACTATCTTCTTCTACTTCCCATTCTGTATTACCTTTGCCCTCAGCAAGCACCTCAGCTGGCTGCAGTATTTTACCTGGCGGGGTGACTCAGACCTTCATTCTGAGGCATCTGGGTCATTAGATGTCCTGTTAGGATTGGGTTGCTGTAATTTACCATTTACTTTAATCACAGAACATGGTAGCACTAACAGTCAGCCTATGGGATCTCCTGGATTCCAGACATATTCTTCTTTGCCTCCATTATGTAGCAGCAGTCCAATTTCTCCTTGGGAACAGGACCAATCACACCACTCAGTACAGTGACACCCTTTCTGACCTGTTGATCCAAAGGCATGAGAAGCCCACAGTGACCAGGGGGCATTCTCAGCTGCCAGTTCAGTGGAATCCGTGCTGTGTTTCCAGGTGGGAGAGTTCCTTCCTTCAGGACCAGGACCTCCAGACCTGAAGCACATGGGGTTGCTGGGACAGGAAGCAAAAATGCTGCGAGTGGATCACTAGGAGTAATAGTGAGTGGTGCCACTCCAGCTTCCACCCCTCAGTTCCTGGATCTATGAATTCTGGCTATTGGAGACACAGCACCATGTATTGGCCGCTGGTTTAGGGCGTATACAGCTTCCTGGAGAACATTGCCCCAGCCCCGCAAGTTGTTGCCACCTAGTTGGCATAGCAATTGTGTCTTTAGGAGCCCATTCCATCGTTCTATCAAGCCAGCATTTGCTGTGAAGTGAGTTCCTTGATCTGAAGCAATGCTATGTGGGATGCCATGCTGGTGGATGAGGCATTCTGTAGGTCCACGAATGGTAGTTTTGGCAGAAGCATCGCGTGCAGGGAAGGCAAATCCATATCCAGAGTAGGTGTCTATTCCAGTAAGAACAAAACGCTGCCACCTCCATGATGGAAGTGGTCCTATGTAATCAACCTGCCACCAAGTTGCTGGTTGATCTCCCCGAGGAATGGTCCCATATCTTGGACTTAATGTTGGTTTCTGTTGCTGGTAAATGGGACACTCAGCAGTGGCAGTGGCCAAGTCAGCCTTGGTGAGTGGAAGTCCATGTTGCTGTGCCCATGCATAACCTCCATCCCTGCCGCCATGTCCACTTTGTTCATGTGCCCATTGGGCGATAACAGGAGTGGCAGAGGAAAGAGGAGGACCAGTCTCCACAGCACGTATCATCTTATCCACTTAATTGTTAAAGTCCTCCTCTTCAGAGGTAACCCTTTGGGGAGCGTTCACATTAGATAAGATTACGCGCCAACTAGGTGACAACATGCGGGTTTGGGGCAATGTTCTCCAGGAAGCTGTCTACGCTCTTAACCAGTGGCCGGTATATAGTGCTGTGTCTCCAATAGCCAGAATTCATGGGTTCAGGAACCAAGGGGCGGAAGCTTGGGAACCAGGGCTCCCTGAGGCACATGGGAATTCAAGGACTTAGGCAAGTCACTCTCCTAGTTATTAATAGAGCAGGGGTGTACCCTGATCTCTGGGCTCTTGTCGAGGGCTCTGGCTGTAACCGGAAAGAGGACTGATTGCCAGTAATTGTGCGATTTTACTTGCTTCTCTACCCAGGCAGGAACAATGCAGAGAAAGTCCTGTTTCCTTTAGTTAAAAATAAATTGGTACTGTGTCTGTTTTGACTCATTGGCAACCAAATGTGAATCAGAATAAAACCGTGTGCCCCAAGGGGTATTGATAGCTGATTTTTATCAAGTGGATTACCAAGTCTTTCTTTGGAGGCATTTCTGGGTGGACTCAAACCTCCAACCTTGCCGTTGGCAGTTGATTAAGTTAACTGTTTGCACCACCTTTGTCAACAATAAACCACAACCAACAGCACAACTTGGTGCTGCCAAGTCAATTCTGACCCACAGTGATTCCTCAGTAGAACTGTCCCAATAGGCACATGAACATAGTAGGCACATGAACATAGTAGGCATGTGAACATAGTAGGCACGTGACCATAGTAGGCACATGACATAGTAGAACTGTCCCAGGCTGTAATCTTTACAAGAGGAGCCACTGTACGTTCCTCCTATGTAGTGGCTGGTGGGTTTGAACTGCTAGCTCTTCAGTTAGCAGCTGGACACTTGAGCCACTGCTCCCCCAGAGCTCCTGCCCACAGCAGGACATATTAAAAGGAGACATTTCTCTTAAGTAAATTTGCTCTCACGTGTGGCAAGTGAGTGGGTATGTTTCAGGTCTAATTACAGAGAATTCAAACTCTCATGATTCCAGGAGGATTTGCTGGAGTGAAATCCGGTTTAACTGAATAGTGTGAGCCCTTCAAAATACAATAGGACTTTATCATTCTCTTTGGAGATTCCAAAATTCTTTCCCTACCTATCTGAGTGTACTGTAAAATTGCTTTGTAAGGAATTTTCCATTTGGAACTTTACAATGGTAATTTACTAATTTGTTTGCCCCTGACCTTAGTTGTTTTTCTGTTCCAATACATAGAAACATATGTCAATCCAAGAAAAGTATTCAAACTTAATTACAGTGGTTTTAGCCTAACAATCTACCATTCTGTGCCTTCTTTGCAGTCATCTCCACTCCTAGTGCAAACAGGTGCTCTTAGGTTACTCTGGCTGTCAGGTCTCTATTACATGAGAAACCCGATCACTCCCTTAAGTGGAACCTATGTGACTAACTGGTGCACTGTCCTCCATGCAGGGGGTTTCGGAGCAGCTGTGTTAGGGAGGAGTGAGGCCCTATCTGGCTGTCAGACATGTCTGGGCATGACTGTACTAAGGGTTTCTCAGCCATCTTGACCCACGTTTCCTGCTTCCATTGTTTGTCTACATACACAGGGTACCCCTCCCGCCCAAAGAGGAATTTTTCCCCCAAAGCTATGTATGTATTTAAAATTTTATTGGAAAACAACCTTATCACCTTTAAAGTACTCTCCATTACACTTAATACATTTGTCAAATCTGCAATTCCATTCTTGGAAACAGATTTTGAACTCATGTGTTTGGATGGCTGATAGCACCTCCTTTGTTTTTTTTCTTCCCCTCTTCTACATCATCAAATTGCTGCCCTTTCATGCCCCTTTCCATTCACAGAAACAAAAAGATGTCGCATGGAAGGTTGCGTGAGTGAGATGTGTAGGGCAAGAGAGGCATGCTTTTGAGGGGGAAGGGGGGGGCAAAAGCAGGTGAACTGAGACGGCTGTGTGAGCAGGCACATTGTAGTGGCAAAACCACAAATCAGGCCTTTTTTGTCCCACACTGTTACACAATCTTTTCGTAAACTCTAAATAGAAAGCTTGATTAACAGCCTGACCTGGTGGAACAAACTCCAAATGAACAACAAGTTGACATTTTCATCCTCTCGCAAAGTTGATGGATGTCCAGAATGAGGTTTGTTATCGATCAATATTTCACCTGTGTTTAAACGAGAAAACCACTCATACACTTAAGTTTTTCCCATAGTGCTGTCCTTGTAAGCTGTGTTCAATATTACAATAGTTTCTGCGGTATTTTTCCTGAGCAGGAAACAAGAGTTCACAGCCAAATGCTGTTCTCTTAAATCAGCCATCACAAAAACAATGAGGTTCAATCGAAACTGCTTTTACAAAATAATTCATTGTAACCAGAGAGAACCTTCCCAGATGATGCCACTGGGTGCACTAATTCAGAGCGAGTCGCTCGATGCTTGCTTAGCATGAAAAATGCATACTGAACAAAATGCGTACTACGTAAACTCAGCTCAGCCCAGCAAAATTCTGATTTGGGGAGGGGGGTACTCCCTCATATTTTATGAAGTTCAGAAAAAAAGGAAACACCTTGCAAAGTTTTATATGCATTGATGCATCTGCTGACTGGATGATAGGTCCATTTATTGGGAAGATCAGAAGTTGGTGGAGGGTCCCTTTATCAGAACACAAAGTTGAATCCTAATACATGCCTTGAAGAGCTTATTGCCTTGTTGGAGAGATAAAACATTCTTCTGCTAAGAAATTCAAATACACATGTATTACAATTCGTGAGAAGAAATATTTTGTAAAATGGGAAGTCAGGTGCAGATGAAACAAGCAAACCAAAAAGCCCATTCCACTCCAGGAGCATGTCTCCTTTAGGCCAGGTAGGAGAGGGTTATATGCCTCACTTTCAAATACTGATGTGCTGAGACAGTCTATGATTCCTAAATGATTTACAGATAAAACAGAGATATGTGCTGCCTCTACTGGTAGGATTCCTAGAGAAGGTAAATGTCACCCAGGGAAGGTGAAGGTGGAAAAGCACCTGTGAAAGGCCAGTGCTGGACCCAAGCGGGCTGTGTCCTCCCTCTCACCCTCACCCTCAAGCACAGAACATCCTCTCTGTGGCTGTGGGAGTTCCTGGTTCTAAGACCAGACCAAGCTCTGCATCAACTCTTCCCCTTCTCTAGTCCTGAGCAGACTCTTCAGGTTCCTGGGGTCTCAGACTCATTTGCACAAAGAATGTGAGCTAGCGGATCTCTGAGGTCCTTTCTGCTCAAAAGTCATAAGGTTTTGAAATCCTTTTGAAAATTCAAGCATCAAAGCCCACATGGAAGAAACACACCAGCTTGGCTAACCACGAGGTGTAGAAGGGACCAGTTATCAGACATCAAAGAACTAAAAATCATATCATTGGTTGCCCACCTTCCTGAAATGATCACTGAAGACAAACGTGTGCATAAGCAAATGTGGTGAAGAAAGCTAATGGTGCCCAGCTATCAAAAGATATAGCGTCTGGGGTCTTAAAGGCTCGAAGATAAACAAGTGGCCATCTAGTTCAGAAGCAACAAAGCCCACATGGAAGAAGCACACCAGCCAGTGTGACCTTGAATTGTTGAAGGGATCAGGTATCAAGCATCAAGGAACAAAAAATCATATCATTGAAAATGTGGGTGAGTGCAGAGTGAAGACTCAAAGCCCACTGGTAGCCAGCCGGACACCCCTTACTAAAGGGTTGTGGGGAGGAGATGAGCCAGTCAGGGTGCAGAGTTGCAACGATGAAACATAGAAGTTTCTTCTAGTTCTTAAATGCTTCCTCCCCCCCCCCACCCCCACTCCTTCAGGACCAGTGGTGAGAGTGGCGATGCCTGGAAGGTGGAGAGAATGTGGGGTAGAAAGGGGAAACTGACTACAAGAATCTATGTATAGCCTCCTCCCTGAGGGAGGGACAGCAGAGAAGAAGGCAGGGGGAGACATCGGACAGTGTAACGTATGACAAAATAATAATAATATATGAATGATGAAGGGTTCATGAGGGAGGGGGGAGTGGGGAAGGAGGGGGAAATGAGCAGCAGATATTAAGGGCTCAAGTAGAAGGCAAATGTTTTGAGAATGGGGATGGCAACAAATATACATATGTTCTTGACACAATGGATGTATGTATGGATTGTGATAAGAATTGTATGAGCCCCCAATAAAATGATTAAACAATTAACAACAACAAAAAAGAAAATTCAGGCACAGTGAAATTGCCCCTCCAATCACTTTCCCTGAATCATTATGACCAGACAAGCCAAGTGTTCTTAGACCCAAACTTAATTGACCTACTGTTCCCTTCTCTGTGGGGGTAGGGGGGAGGGCGGAAGTAGTCAGGGCCCTTTTGGCAATTAAAAACTTGTCCAAAAGCTGATTATCCAGGATAAAATATAGGTACATGCTTTTTCAGCCCCCGGGATCATTTCAGTACCCCCAGGGAGCGCTAGCACCCACCTTGGGAAACTGGTCCAGCGGTTCTCAACCTCTGGGTCCGCGCCCCCTTTGGGGGTCCAAAGACCCTTTCACAGGGGTCATCCAATTCATAAAAGTAATAAAATTACAGTTATGAAGTAGCAACAAAAATAATTTTATGGTCGGGAGGTCACCAAACCATGAGGAGTTGTATTAAAGTGTCGCAGCATTAGGAAGATTGGGAACCATTAGACAGTAACATGATTTTCATAAACCGCTGAGGAAGGCCCCGTTTCTTCATGGCTGTAGTGAAAGTTTCTGTGCTTTTACTTGAATGACTTTTATTGGACCTCAGTCTAGGTTGCTGTAATTAGTCCCATCGTGCAGATGAGAAAGCTGAGGCTCTTCAGTCAAGAGATCTCATGTCCTTCGTGCCACCTATCCCTGCCCTATTTTGTGGGAAGCCACAGTAACGACCTTCCCCCCAAGCAGCTGCACTCTGTGGTGGCAATGCCCTTGTTGGTGTGTGCCTGCCTGTTAATGTCTGTGTGTCGGTTGACTTCTAGGAATAAGGAGCCGCTCCAGGACAGCGTCATCGCAACCTATGAAGAGCACGAAGACAGTGTGTACGCCGTGGACTGGTCGTCTGCGGACCCGTGGCTGTTCGCCTCCTTAAGTTATGATGGAAGACTTGTCGTTAACAGAGTTCCCAGAGCACTGAAATATCACATATTGCTCTAATGTGTTTGGATGGCATTCCTGATTTATCCTCTTGACAGCTTCTCGAAATTTTGCAGCTATTTGGAGGTAATTAGTTTCCCAAATAGATCCCTCTCTGGGAGAACCAATATTACCTTTTTGTTTAATGCAAGCATTTTTGAATAGAAATAAAGCTTCGGCTGATTGTATAAACTGACACCTTAAAACAACGTTTTCTCCATCAAAGATGGAAAATGGTAACTTTCGAACCGTGCTGGGAATATCCCTTTGCCCCCTCCTGCCCTTTCCTGCATAAATCAGGACCTGCCAGCCACCTCAGGGTTATCCTTCCTGGTGGAGCATGGGGAGGGTTTCACCTGTAAGAAAACTTTCTGATTCTGTAACATTAACTCATCATTGCCTTGAGAGTAAAGAGGAAATAAAATGACTAAGGCCATGCTGCTCAGGGTCCTGGATTATTCATTCTGTAAGGACACCCTGCCGTTCTACCCGGGACTTTGTTCATGTTTCTGTCCCAGCCAGAAACATGGAAGGTTATTGAAAGCGCGTGCCCCTCCGAGCCGCCTCACTCGTCTCCGAGCTCAGAACTTCCAGAGTAAGCTTTGCTGGCTGTGGCTGGGCTGGCACTGCCCTGTGTCCCCAGGCTCACCCCACTGTCCATGCTCTCTGGCGCGGCAGCTGGGCGGAGAGTCTGGGGACTCTAGGAATGTATTAGTGATGAACTTTGCATTTCCTCTTGTTATTAAGTTTCCTGTTCAGCCTTTGGGCCTGCTCTAATCTCTTTGTGTATCATTCTGTATTGTGTCTCGTGCATTATGCTGATGGCATTGTAAATGTGGCTCTTTATCATTCCAGGAAGTAATGATATGCTCCCGGTTTTTCAGTCTGTTGGGTATTACCCAGCATACCCCTAAACTCATTGAAATTCAACATAATCTGCTATCATCCCATCATTCCTAGATAATCACAAAGCACTGATCATGCACCCTTCTCTGGGGCCGAGTGTGGAGAGTCTGCTTTGTCTGCTGCTGCTCAGAGCAGCAGCCCAGCAGAGTGCAGCAAGGTCAGGGCTCTGATTCTGGGCCTGGATAGGCAACCTTGCAGAGCCTACCTGTTCTCTCTTAACGCCCTCGACTTCCTCACCTGGGCTGTGGGAGAAGGATCGGAAGCCCTCAGAGTCCCCAGTCAGCACTCAGACTCAACTCGCTGCCATGGAGTCCATGCCGGCTCCTAGGGACCCTGTAGGGTGGGAGAACTGGCCCTGAGAGTTTCCAAGTCTGTCACTCTTCATGGGCGTAGAAAGCCCCATCTTTCTTCCAAGGAGCTGGCTGGTGGTTTTGAACTGCTGACCTTGCATTAAGCCACCAGTCAGCACTAAGATGTGATTGTTCTGAGATAGGCCTACTAACCAGTTGGTAGTTCCAGGCAATCTGAGGGACAGGGATGAAACTTGTTCTGTGCAGATTTAGAGACTTGGCAAGCCTCTGGGACAGTCCTCCTCAGGCCTGTGGCTTTCTGGACTCATTGATATACAGTCACTGCCTCCATGTGAAGAACTGACCTTTACTGAAAAAGAAACCTCAAAAATCGAGCCTTTTTCATGAAGCCCTCTATCGTCCCAGGAGGGTTTGTATGTATGTTATTTTCAAAGAACAGAATGATACATCCTGGGTTTTGTTTCTCCTTATGAGACATGAGAGCTCACTGAGGCAAGGAAGGGAACGTAGTAGGGAAGGGTGCAGGACAGGGAGAGCAGATCTCAAGCCCTACAACATTTTTTACTTCCTCACAATTGGCATAATGGGGAGGCCAAATCAGCTTCACTGAAAGTCCACCCTTCGGTGGCACTTGTAAGAAAATGTATGCTTTTATTGAAGTCTTTACTGAGTGCCCAGCTGTGTGTCAGGGACTGTTCTAGTTGCTACACATATGGCAGTGCATAAGGCCAGAACCATGGTTCGCATGGAGTCTACACGCTCATTGAAGGAACCACCTGTCAGTCACAGATTAAACGGCACTCACATGTTCCTACGGAAGCCTATTGGCACAATAACTATCACAAGTGGCATGAGCCAGATGACCAGTGCATTCAGAGATGAGGCTCGGTTCATGTACGGCCCCAAAGGGCTTAGTTGTCTTTTTGAAAATGTCTCATATATGAAACCTCAGAGTACACAAACTCTTGAGGGTGGTCTTGTAGCGTAATGCCACTCAGCTTATTCTGAGTGGTGGTATGCATCAACAGTTTTCTCCTTTTTAATTGAGTGCCCTTTGACATCCTGTTTATAGCTGTGGACAGAGCTGAGTCTAGGCCTTTGCAGAAAAAGTCTACCAACCCCCGACATCGGAGGTAAGTACTTACAAGTAGGATTGATGTGCCCTGTGTTAAGGGTACTTTTAACTTGATAACAAACTGCATGCTGTTTTCCAGAGCAGAGGAACAATTTTGAATTCCCACCAGCAGTATATGAGTGATCCCATTTTTCTACATCATTGCCAAAACATGATGTTTTCATTATTTAAAATTTTAGTCCTCTAGTAGGTACGTGTATAAAACAATATTTTTTTTAAATGTTGAAAAGCAAGGGTGTTACTTTGAGGACTAAAGTACACCTGATCGAAGCCTTCACATTTTCAGTCACTTCATATGTGTGTGAAAGTTAGACACAGAGTAAACAAGACTGCTGCAGAAAACTCAAGCATGTGAACTATGGTGTTGGAGAAGAATATTGAAAGTCTGTCAAGGACGACCAAAAGAACAAACAAATCTGTCTTCAAAGAAGTACAGTTAGAAGGTGCCTTGGAGGCAAGGATGGTGAGACTTTGTCTCATGTACTTTGCACTTAGTGTAAGAGGAAGCTAGTCGCTGGAGAAGGACACCAGGCTTAGTAAAATAGAGGGGCAGGAAAAAAGAGGAAGGCCCAGAACAAGATGGATTGACACAGCGGCTGCATAACTGGCTGAAACATAAAAACAATTGTGAGGATGGGTGTTGTTTCATTCTGTTGTACATCGGGTTGCTCTGAGTTGGAACCAATTCGAATCTGGCTCCTGTGGGATTTGGGCTCCAGCAGGTCTGTGGACCCTTGATGGTGTAGTAGTCACATGTGCTGCCAAAAGGTTAACAGTTCAAAATCACCAGCCACTCAGCAAGAGAAAGATAAAAATTTCTATTCCCAAAAAGTTACAGTCTTGGAAACCCACGGGGGCAATTCTACCCTGTCCTGTAGAGTCGATAAGAGTCGAATTGGACTCGAAGGCAGTGAGTTTGAGTTAATAAATGTCTAAGATGTAGTCAACTAATGTAGCCCCTCTAGCTATATTCTTTATGGGATGTGTTATAACTCTGGACTCTGTTGGTGGAGGGCATTCTCTGTTACGCTAGTGGACAAGATTAAGGTGGGATTCAGTTTCTAAGAGGAGCGTGTGAACCATATAACACCATTTGTTTCCATGGGCATGATTTGCCAATAAACAAAAGCTACACCCCCAAGCCAGTCGTCTGTGTGTAGGAGCCAACTGTGACCAAAAAAGACACTCACACCACAGGAAGAGCACATTTGGATTCTACTGTCTAAGGTGGTGGAGGCTGAGACCAGAGGCACCAGAGGCTGTGGCACAAAGACAATGGGACAGACCAAGGCCAGCACTGCCCAAGCTGTGAGACTGCAAGACAGTGGCAGACAGACTTCCTGACGCACAGGAGCAGAGACCAGCGTTCCATATAGCTGGTAATTTGAGGACAAGAGAGACACTCGGTTGCTGGTTGAGGAGAGGTGTTGTGGCCAATGACTCTATCCTTACTGAGTATGATCCTGCTTGTGGCTACCTGTTAACCCCCCCTAGTGAACCCTCTTCATTGTGAGTATCATCTGAGTTCTTTGTGGCCGCTGCAGCAAATTTTGGGACCTAGTGCAGACACAGAGTGGCAGGGGCAGAATGGCTAAGGATGGAGCATGGAAGCATGTCTGAGCGGAGCATGGAAGCGTGTCTGAGCCCTGTCTCATGGTAATTGGGGAGCTAAAGGAGGCCACATATCGTCTCCTCTTCGTCACAATTATACAGCGTGGCAGTCGTATCTTATGGTGGTTTTAAAGTGTGTTACTCTCATGGCTAATGGCATTGAACAATTCTAGTGAATTCTTCAATTATTTTTATATAAATCCTGAGGCATGTGACTCATTTCTCTTGACACTGCCTTTCACAGAGCAGAAATTTTGCATTGGGAAGTCAAATTTATCTACTTTTTAAAAAATTATTATTATTTGGGAGTTAATAGATATATCATTCCATAATTCAATCACATCAAGCGGAGCGGTACAGTTGCTACCACTATCAATTGCCAAACATTCTTATTCTTCCTGAACTCCTTGGCTTCATCTCCCTTTTATCCACACCATCACCCTGCCTGCTGAAACCTTACTCTACTTGCTATCTCTATAGGTTCCTCAATCCTGGGTGTCCTATACCAAACAACAGAAAAGCATATGACACAACTTCAAGAGAGTGACCTCCAGTGACCTTTGAAATATACCCTACTATGAATGAACACACAAAAACCAAAAATATAGAAAATGTTGAAGAACCAGATCAGGTCCAGCATGGCATCAGAAGGGGTATCAACTGACAAAGTTTTAACTTTTCAAGTTAGATTTATGCAGGTTTCTGGTGTCACGTGTAAGAACTTTGTATAATTCTAGGTTATATTTTCTCCTCGATGCCTGAAAGTTTAATAGCAGTGCATTTAGATCTCTGTTCCATTTTGACTTAATATTTAACAAAGGACAAGGCTTTTGTTGGAATTCATTTTTGCTTCATATGATGTCTAGCATTCCAGGACCATTTATTGAAGATACTATCCTCTCTGCCGTGAATAGCTTTCGTACCTTTGTCAAAAATCAGCTGGCCCTACTGAGGAGGGGCTATTTCTGGACTCTATTCTGTTTCATTGACCTATGTGCCTGTCGCCTGGGAGTTCAGAGACTGTTTCACTGGGCTGCTTTCCTGAGTTCCTCCCTCCCTGTGGTCTTCCCAGGACTTCCTGGTTCCCTGGGGACCCTTTTCAGTTGTCTGGCCATTAAACCCAGGCTCTATTTTCCCTGCTGTGTGGCATCCTTTCCATGCCTCCCCTTTTGGCAGGCCCAAGCAGCAGGAAGGCCCAGAGAGCAAAGAGGCAGCAGATGTTCACCTGGCTTTCTCAGGACCCCAGCCCCCCTTCCCCTTCCCTGCCCCCCCCCCCCCCCCGTGACAGGAGGAGGGTCCACTTGCTCACAGTTTTAGACTCTGTATGTACCTCCTGCTGCTGCTGCTGCTGCTGTCCTCGCTGCCCCCACAACTTTGCTTAGGGGAGATGAATGTGAGAAAACACAGCCTTTGTTTTCATTCAAACAAACCAGTTCCCCAGATCCCTTGGTCTCTGTGTCTTTGACAGTGCCCACTTATACATTCTGTTTCTGAGTTCGGACCACAGAATCCTTCAGGAAGGGCGAAAGTTGATTTGCTGGGACTTTGAATTTTTGTCTTCTTCTCCAATATGTTTGTTTACCTTTCAGCATCCTTAAAGAACTGTAACGTGAATTCTGAATATTTTATAGAGAAAGGTAGACTGTGCTTGCTCCATCATGTAGCTACTGGAACCATAACTAAAGTCATTTTGGATGCCGTGTTCCCTACAGACTGGAGGGCAGCAAGGGCGAAAGCAGTGGTGCCAGTTAAAATGCAGTTGTGTTAATCCCTGGAAGAAATCATCGTTAATTGGATCAAGGTCAGGAAATGTTGGCATCTGAAAGATAGAGGCATAGATTTACTGACAGATTATATAAGGCAAGAAGAAGAATCAATGATGACTCCCAAGGATTTGGACTGAGCCACAAGAACAGTTACTGAGATGTATGTATGGATTGTTTCTAAGAGCTGTACAAGCCCCCAATAAAATGATTCGAAGACAAAAGAAACAATGACTGAAACAGGAGAATGTGAGAAGTGCATGTTGGAGTGGGGCATGGAGTAAGGACATGAGCAATGTGGTTTGGGAACTATTGTGTTTGGCACGATGTGAAGAACAACATCAGGGTTAGAGAAAGGCTTGTTAAAAATCTAGTACACCTTGCTTGCTAAAAATGAGGAGGACTTGAAGAAATTGCTGATGAAGATCAAGAATTTCAGGCTTCAGTATGGATTGCGAATCAATATTAGGAAAATCAAAACCCTCACATCTGGGCCAATAGATAACATCATGATAAATGGAGAAAGGTTGAAGTTTTCAAGGAATTCATCTTGCTTGGATCCAAAATCAATGTTCACTGAAGCAGCACCCAAGAGATCAAAGGACACAGTACTGGCAAAAGTGCTGTACAAGACCCCTTCCTTGACAATGCTGAAAAGTAAGGATGTCATTTTGAGGACTAAGTTGTGGCTGACCCAAGCTATTGTGTTTTTAATTATGTCATATGCATATGAAAGACTGGAGAAGTGATGCATGTGAGTTATGATGTTGGTGAAGAACCTTGAAAGTGCTGTAAACTGCCGAAAGAACACCCAAGCAAGAAGTACAGCCAGAGTACTCCTTAGGAGAAAGGATAGCCAGACTGGCCTCACTGCAACATCATGCTCGGTAGACCCTCAGTGAGATGATTGACCAGTGGCTGCAACAATGGGCCCCAACATATTTGTCGGGGTGGGGCAGGAGCAGGGGGACTTCATGCTGCTGTGCATGGCAGCGTCTCTGAGTAGGAGCCGAGGAGTGCAGAGTGGTTAAGTAATGGGCTGCTAATGGCAAGGTCAGCAGTTTGACATTTCCAGCCCTGCCACAGGAGAAAGAAAAGGCTTTCTACTCCCTAGAGAGTTCCTGTCTCGGAAACCCGTGGGGGCAGTTCGACCCTGTGCTGTGGGGTTGCTGTGAGTTGGGCTGAACTCCGTGGCAGTGAGTAAATGAGTGATTGGCTATTTAAGTGGGGCCACTGACTGCCAGAGGTGGTTCCAGGTGGACATGTGGGCATATTACATGAATTCACAGGAGAGAATTACACTGGATATACGTTGTCTTTATATCTTTCAAGGAGGATAAGTGAAAAATTATATTACTGCAAATGCCTAGAAACCTTTATTAAATGAAAATATCCAAATTTGATGCCATTTCCTGACATATCGCCATTGATGGCTTTAAGCTCTGAGGGTCTTGTTTCATCTCTCTGACCCTGCCTTAGAGAAGTCTGCAGTTGACTGTTCTCGAAAAACTCAAATTAGCTTCCTTTTCAATGTTCTTTGACTTTTGGCAGCAAAAGGAAGTCTGAGGGGGAACGTCCAGGACTGGATAGTAGATGGTAGAAGGCTTCCTAGTGAAATGATCACAGGAGAGCCGAGGCATCCCCCCAAGAATGAGCAGGTGCATTGTGGAGAAGGAAAACCCTCCTGACCCGATTTGCATGGCCCTTTGCCCACTGAAGCTGCTTTCCATTTCCTTACAGCATTGTGATTTCTTTGTCTCCACACGGCTGCTCCAGCACCCAGGGCTGCATCGGGGTAGGTCCATGAGGCTTCTCCCTCGGGGATGTCTTGCAGGAAATGAGCCTTGCCAGCTGAAGCAGTCAGCGGCACTGCCAGTGTTTTGTGAGATGGAGGAGGACTCTGTAGATTCGTGTCAGACATATGGTTTAATGTTGGACTTGTGGGTTTGGGCAGCACTGGGTCGGGATACTTTCTCAATGTACACTTAACCTTTACATAAAACTCTCTCTTACACATGAGTTTCTGTGGATTTGTTTCTCTAAAGAACCCAGACTAACATATCATATCCCTACTACTTGCAAGGGCCTGAGAAATTTGCTTATATCCTGTCTCAAATGTATTTGGCCATTACTTTGCGGAATCCACTCTGTGCCTCAATCTTCCCACCCAAACCCCTCTTGTCAGCCAAGTCTACACAGCCACACTCAATGGTCAGTTCTCAGCTCTCATCTGACGGCCTACAGGTGGCATCAGCCCCAGTGACTCCTGCTCAGTCTCCTTTGTTGGTTCAATGATCATTTTGGGAAGGTGAGTGTGTTAGTATGGGTAAACTAGGGAAACAAATCCACAGAAACTCATATGTATAAGAGAGAGTTTTCTATAAAGGGTAAGCGTACATTAAGAAAGCATCCCAATCCAGTGCTATCCAAGCCCATAAGTCCAACATTAGCCCATATGTCCGACACCAATCCATAAAGTCCTCCTCAATCTCACAAAACACATGCAATGACACTGACTACAGAAGGAAAGATGAATCAGTGAAAGTGTAAGCATCTCAGCATTGACAGGGGTCTCCACACGGCTGCTCCAGCACCCAGGGCTGCATCAGGTAGGTCCATGTGGCTTCTCCTCAGGGGATATCTTGCAGGAAACGAGTCTTGCCAGCTGAAGCAGGGAACTGGCTAAGGCAGCTGCACTGTGGTCTGACCATCAGAAAGCAAGAGACCAGAGAACTAGAAAGGCGAGGCTCACCGAGCCATTTATCTCTCTGCCCTTCAATGAACCCATGTGTTTATCGGCTAGGTTGGCACAATAAACTTTATCTCATGAGGTCACAAAGAGGTAATTTTTAATGAATGAGACACATCTGTACAAAAGCTGATAGAAGAATCCACTAAAGAAACAAAAATTGAAGCTGCAAGTCATCTGAGGGGAGAAATGATATCCATGAAGAGCTACTTGCAATGAAATTCAAGACCACTTCCAAAGAAAGCAGGGATCCTAGAGATGTAACTATATGAAATCACTAGATCCCAAACGGTACAGTCAGACATTTAGAACCACTCTTCATCATCGAAGGCATCAAATGTTACAGGTAATACTGCTTACATTTGTAAAGGTTATAGAACACTCCTAAATGTGTGACATAGTCTTATCGTCACAACTTCTTTGTGAGATAAATAGAGCAACTGCCTCCCTGTTGATGATTAAGAACCAGGATAAGCAATTGGCAAGTTGATGACACCCTCCTCTGATTTGTAGCCTGGCCACCTTTTCACTGTTCGGCCACCCTTTTCTTTCCTTTCTTCATGTAATTATTTTCCCTTTTTCTTCTTTATGCAAAACCTCTTGTGTCTCCTCCCCTTACAATACTTTCCCCACGGCAGCCAAATGGCTTTCACCTAAATGACAAACCATGGAGATGGCATGGTAGTTTATGCAGAGCCTATTTTTCATATTATCAACATTCAAGTGTCGCCCAAGTTCTTTGCAAAGCCAAACTTCAACTTTCTAGTTATTGTATGAAGTGAGTAGATGGGGTTGAACTGTGAGTGGAGAATCCTAGGCTGTTTTTAAAAAAAATTATTCTTTATAATGCTTCAGCTTTGTAATCTGCCAACCAGGAGCACAATATTGGACTCTTTAAGAGGACTGGGGATCGGAGACCGGAGGACAAGAAGGTTTAGGGTGCTTACGCCCACCGCGTGTCTGCTCTCTGTGCAGCACAGGGAACTCGTCTCACCCCACTGCGCGCCGGCTAGCGTTTTCAAGGTCAGTGATGAATAAGATTGATATCATCCCTAATGAAGTTGTGCATGAGCCCCCTGGCTGGCTCCTCATCATTTGTATCTGGCTGTATGAAGCAGGCAAGATCATTATTAATCCCACTTTTTCTACCTGGGTGGCTAGTGCAGCAAGGACCCGGTGAGGCTAAATTTAGAAGCAAAGGGCTGTGATTGAGATTGGGGACAATGTTCCATGCTGGACTTAACACTTTCCCTTAACCTTTTTTGACATGTACTGTCCTGTGAGTTATTGATACACCCCAAACTGTTCATGTCTGTGCTTTCCTCTCCCCTCCCTGCTTCCTGTTTTGGTAGCTAGGTGACTGAGGAGGGGTGGTTTTATGTTAACTCAAAGAGAAGTCAACTCTCTTTACAATAGCTAGGAACTGCTCAACACAAAGCCATAATAAAAAGTGATGACATCGATTAGCATAGCATTGTTGTTAGGTGTCACTGAAGCTGTTGCAATCATAGTGATTGATCCTGTTACAACAGGACAACAATGTCCAGCCCTCGCCAACCTCCCGACTGTCACATTTGAGCCCATCATTGCAGCCCCGGGGTCAATCCATCTTGTGTCAAGTCTTCTTCTTGTTTTGCTCTCCCTATGCTTTACCAAGCATGATGTTCTTCTCCATGGACTAGTTTCTCCTGAGACATGTCCAAAGTACATGAGCCGAAGTCTTGCCATGCTTGCATCTAGGAATATTCAGGCTGTCCTTTTTCCGAGATAGATCTGTTTGCTCTTTCAGCTGTCTGTGGCATGTTCAATATTCTTCGCCAGCACCACAATTCAAATGCCTACATTCTTTTTTGGTCTTCCTTACTTAGTGTCCAACTTTCACATACATATGAAGCCATTGGAAATACCCTGGGTGGGGTCAGATGCACCTTAGTCCTCAAAGTACCATCCTTGCTTTTTAACCCTGTGAAGAGGTCTTGTGCACAGCAGCTGTACTCGATGCAATGCCTTGTTTGAGCTCTTGACTACTTATTCCAAAGCCTAACATAGTTCACAAAAATCATGATCCGTATTCTAGTGCAGTGAGTAGTATCCAGTGTCTTCAAAGCGCTCAAGTGGCTATGGAAAGCACAACTGTGACTCTGTACTCACCACGGACAAACAGTAAGAAGGTAGCCAAAAGAAACCGTAAAAGAACCCGTCTTCACCCGCCACAACCTCATCAACCCAGAGACCAGGAGAGTAAGACGATGCCCAATCATCTGATCACGGTCACAAGAGATGATCCCAGACAGAGTGGGAGAAAACGTGGAGCAGAACTCATTAAAAGTATACGTTTTCTTGTGAATTGGGTGAAGGTTTATAGAAGAGATGATCGAGTTTGGGCTCAATGATTAATAAACAACTTTGTTTCATCTCATTCATTATAATCCATGTTACAATGTATCTTACTTCCTCCCCATGTTTACTGCCTCCTTTCCTTCCTCTTTCCTCACCCTTCTGAGTTTAGAATTCAAAATCTACTTGCACAAACAAAGCCAGAAAATGTGGGGCAGTAGAGAAGAGAGGATTCCCTGGGACTGTTGCCCTGGGATGCTCTTCTAACTTAAAACTGAGACGGCCCCGAGAGCACCCTTTAGTAAAATAGCAGAGGTGGCAGTACACTTGAAAATCTCTTAAAAACCATCAGGATGTGGCCACAAGGTCAGCAATTACTCAAAGCAAAGACGTATCAGGGAAACGAATACTGGGAACGAAACAAACAGCACAACTAAAACATCAAGACATTGTAGTAAATGTAACTAATGTCCCCGAACGGTTCCTGAAGAAACTGTCAGATGGACGTCTAACTTGCTGTGTAAACTTCCACCAAGAGCTCAATAAAAACTTAAAACAATCGTTGAGTCTGGTTGGCAGCACCAAAATGTTCATTAAAACCCAGGCTACAGGTGTCTGGAAGGCTGTCCACCCCTGACTTTCATGAGTGCCCAACTTGGTGACAGCACTGAAAACTGCAACCTGTCTGAAGTGGAGCAACTGTCTATATGGACATTCTGTGCTGCACATTTGAAAAGACTCTTTGCTTTAGAATAATACCAAACTTTGGAAAGTGGTTGAGATTTGGAGCAAGGTCTTCATCTTTAAAACACTTCAGGGATGACTGTGTGGAATTGTCACCAAACAACAAAGAAACAAGCAAGGAGTGGGATTGCAACAAGTCAGATCTTTGTTCAACATAAGAGAAACAGCTTTTGGTAAAAGGAAATAGAGGAAAGAACTAGAAGGCAAAGGACATGTATAGAGGCCTAAATACAGGCATGTCCATATGTAAATATATTTATAAATAACAATAGGGAAATAGGTCTATGTACATATATTTATATGTTAAGTATTAAGGTGGCAGATGGACATTGGGCCTCGACTCAAGTACTCCCTCAATGCAAGAACACTTTGTTCTAATAACCCAGCATTCTGTGATGCTTACCTTCCTGACATGCTTGCTGAAGACAAATGTATGCATAAGCAAATGTGAAGAAAGCTGATGGTGCCCGGCTATCAAAAGACATAGCGTCTTGGGTCCTAAAGGCTTGAAGATAAACAAGTGGCCATCTAGCTGAGAAGCCACAAAGCCCACATGGAAGAAGCACACCAGCCAGTGTGACCATGAGGGATCAGGTACCAGACATCAAAGACCCAGAACAAAAAAATCATATCAATGTGAATGATGGGGAGTCTAGAGTGGAGACTCAAAGCCCGTCTGTAGACAATTGGACATTTCCTTACAGAAGGGTTACAAGGAAGAGACCAGCCAACCGGGGTGCATTATACCACTGATGAAACAACTCTCCTCTAGTTCTTTAATGCTTCCTCCCCCCGCCCCCGCTATCATGAGCCCAAGTCTACCTTACAAATTCGGCTAGACCAGATCATGTACATTGGTACAGATAAGAGCTCACTGCGACACAGGGAATCTAGGATAGATAAATCCCTCAAGACCAATAATGAGAGTAGCAATACCAGGAGGGGAAAGGGAAGGTGGGGGGAGAAAAAGGAAACCGATCACAATGATGGACATATAGCCCCCTCCTAGGGGCACAGACAACAGAAAAGTGGGTGAAGGGGGACAGTGGTTGGTGTAAGACATAAAAATATATATAAATTTTCAAGGGTTGATGTGGGCAGGAGGGTGAGGGAGGGGGAACATGAGCTGATACCAAGGACTCAAGTACAAAGAATGCTTTGAGAATGATGATGGCAACAAATGTACAAATGTGCTTAACACAATGGATGGATGGATGGGTTGTGATAAAAGCTGGAAGAGCTCCCAATAAAATGATTTAAAAGAAAGCAAGCAAAAAGGATTTTGAAAAATGAAGTTTTGGGGGAGAGTGGTAAGCTCAGCAGGGCTAGACACATCACCGTCACCTATTAACCCTTCCAGTACGCCCTTCCTTCAGTGCATCATAAAGCCCTCGCCCGAGGCTCTCCCCTCCCTGTCTCTCCTTTCACTGCTGCCCAGAGGCAGGCATGGCATGAAAAGACAAGCCATGAGAATTTCAAGATCAGGGGAAAGAAACAAAAAGCAGGGGAAAGGGAAAGCACAGGAGAAGAAGGAAGAAGAGGAGGTGGAGGATCAAAAGATACAAGATCAAAAGAATGTGGACTCAAAAATCCATAGGCAGAGCACTGAGGGAAACAGAGCTGGGGGATACAAGGATGCCAGGCACGTACAGGCAAACGGGGGCTCTGGGCAGGGTTACAACAGTGTGTCTTTGAAGAGTATCTGATGGGAGAACGTGAATTGCCTGGCTGGCTTTTAGAAGGGTGAGGGGAAGCCATGTGCATCGTGCTGCCACTTGCCATTTGGGAAGTCTGGGCTGAGGAAAACCAACATCTGGGAGATGCTCCAGCATATTACTGCGGTTGCCGGTGGCCTGCTTCCCCTTCTCCTAAGGCTGGTCAGCACCGAGACCTGTCCTCTGATCCCCAAACTGTCCTGGCTCTCCACCCACCACTGAAACCAGGGCCAGTACCCGCCATCTAGTTGTTCTGCGGGACTCTGTACCTTGCTTTTATATTCGTCGCCTTTTTAAAGCTTCTATTTTCGATGTGGCATAATGCTGCTCGGCTACTGGCAGTGGCTTCTTTCAAGTTGCAGGGGAATTCCCCTTAGTTGGTGGCAGGGTGAGTTCAAGAATGCACTAGGAAGTGGAGGAGGATGCCCTCTATTGTCTGCCTCATGAGCCCTGAGTCCAGAACGCCCTTCAGGCACGGTAGATCAGCTGATGCAGATGCCCATGAATTATTTGTATCCCCCTCCCCCTCCTTAGGTGACGAGCTTCTTGATCCAGCATCCTATCAATGTGTGGGGACATCACTTCTTCCTGTTGTTGCTTCTAGAAGCCTTGGCTATTTATTAGCCCTGCGTTGTCTTCTCCACAGTTTCTGCTAATAGCGTCTGTATATTATCTTTTGATCACTTCACCCTGCTATCACTGCTCTACTTTAATGTTCTGAGGGACGACCACCAATTTGTTCAGTTATTTCTGGGTTGTCAATCTCTTTGGACAGAACATTCACTGAGCACACACTTGCAAGAGGGAATGAGGGTCTGCATGGCTCGCCCCTGTCTTCTCCAGCGGTGCCTGGCTCACTGAATTGGCCTCTGTCAGTTATTCAAGTGTGTCCCATTCTTTCCCTCTCAGGTCTCACTGTGTGCCTTCCTCCCAGAGTAGACTTCTGTCCCATCCTTCACGTTTGTCTTTCCTTGTCGTCCTTGTAGGTCACCCTCTGGGAGACTGAGAGTCTTGTCACAGCAGCCTGCTCATTTCCTCCAGAGCCCTGGCACAGTCTGTATGTATGAAGTAGACTGAGAGAGGTCAATGAGGGAAGGAATTCTGTCTTCCTAGTTTAACATCTGTCCTTCTCTGGCAAGCATGCCACTGCTATCAAGTTGGTTCTGATGCATAGTGACCCTGCGTGGGGTGTGAGACTGGACGTCAGCTTTCTCCTGAGAATCGGCTGGTGAATATACTTTCCTCTAAACACCCAAAGCAAAAACAGCACTACAGCATCAGTTCCCTCTGGGAGAATGTGTAAGAGCAGACCTGCCCTTTGGGGTTTTTGAGAGTGTAAATCGTTACAGGAGCAAAAAGCCCCATCTTTCTCCCTGTGTTAGTCTGGGTGCTTTAGAGAAACAAATCCACAGAAACTCGTGTATAAGAGAGAGTTTTATATAAAGGTTAAATGACAAGAAAACATCCCAACCCAGTGCTGCCCAAGCCCACAAGTCCAACATTAACCCATATGTCCAACACCAATCCACAAAGTCCTCCTCCATCTCACAAAACACACACTATGATTCTGACTGCAGGAGGAAAGCCAAGTCAGGGAACGTGTAAACATCCCAGCGCTGCCAGGGGTCTCCACACGGCTGTTCCAGCATCCAGGGCTGCATTGGGGCAGGTCCATATGGCTTCTCCTCGGATGTCTTACAGGTAGTGAACCTTGCCAGCTAAAGCAGGGAACTGGTAAGGCAGCTGCACTGTGGTCCAACCATCAGAAAGCAAGGGAACCGAGAATTCTAAAGGTGAGGCTCACTGAGCCATTTATCCCTCCGCTCTTCAATTAACCCTACATGTGTTTGTGAGCCAGGTGGGCTTAATAAACTACCTCACTCCCTCAAAGTGGCTGGTGAGTTTCAGCTGCTGACCTCATGGTTAGAAACCTAATGTGTAATCAGTCCACTGTGCCCCAGCACTTGCTCAATGCATATCAAGCAAATGAATGAATTAGCACTGGGAAGCCAACACCAAGAGGCCTTTCTTTGCACCAAGGTAAAAAGCCACGTGGACAGCTTCTCCAGAGCTTAGCACCCAGAGTCCAGTGGATTAGGTGGCACCTGAGCTTTCAAGGTAAATTGGTATGTTGGTTATAGATTCATAGTCCCGCGTTTGTACTTGCAAATGCTGAAAGCTATGAGAATAGAACACGTTCTCTGACCAAAGGTATCCTGTCAACTCACCGTCATCCAGTCCCTTCTGACTCATAGCACCCCTAGAGGACAGGCTGGAGCTGCCCCTGTGGGTTTCCAAGACTGCCGAAGGAAGTCTACCTGGTGGTTTCCACCTACTGACCTTGTAGCTCTCAGCTCGCTGTGTAGCCCACAGGCCTCCAGGTGTCCTTCCACAGGGTCCCACACAGGAGTACTCACACACCTCATTGCAGAGAGCCATCTGGGGGTCACAGAGGCCCACCTGGGATCCCACGGACTAAGTCCTATTTGGGATTGTTACAGAATGCACAGAACACGCGCCATATTGGCTTTCCAATAGTCAAGCCATGCTGCTTTGGAAAGATACTTTGCTCTCACAAGTTTAGATCTGTTGTTCCTCCACCCTTGTTTTTCGTTGTTACGGAAAGAACATCCAGTTAATTAGTCAAATGAGCTCCCTTCTGTATTTTCTTTTCCTTTCTGCCTTCCTAACCTTCGTCCTGCTGCCCCTGCCTTGAGATGTCATTCACATCTCCTTGCACTCATTGAAAGCCTATCCATTCTTGACAGCTGAGCTCAGAGCTCATCTCTACCACCCATTTTTCTTCAATTACCTCAGTTCACATTGAACTCTCCCTCTCTTGAATTTATGCTACGCTTAAAGTCAGCTTTATACATTTTAGTACTTAATTATATCCAAATGTTTCTTGTGTAATTTATCGCCCCACAGATTTGCAGTTCAATTCAGCAAACATATCTTGAACATTTATTAAGGGTCTACCAGGGTAGAAAGATGAGTACTCACTTATTAAAGGTTGAAGGTACTCATAATAGTGGATGGTACTTCAAGGAAGTGATGACGAGAGTCAGACTCTGGGCGAAAGTCTGACTCAGCCGCTTCCTTGTTGTGTAACCTTGGCTGCTTGCACTTCACTGACGAATGTTCAGTTACTTTTATTGTTAAGCAGGGACAATTCTAATACCTACTTCATAGGACTATTCTAAGAGCTGAATTAATATATGCATATGACAGAGCAGTACTGACAGTGATTTTAGAAATTGGTGATCAGTTCATAAGAACACATGGCTATGCTGATTGTTAAAGTAGTGTTAAATAAAAGAGATCAGAAATCATCTAAATAGAAGAAAATCTAAGGAAGGCCAGGAATATAGATGAGCTTCTGGTTTACCCTTAGATTTCCTGGCAGCCAGAGCTGAAGAAGAAAAGATGAGTAGAGAGAGACAAGGTGTGGCAACTGTCCTAAATAAATATTCAGCCTTATAAGAGTCAGAACAGAATCCAAGTGAATCCACTGTACAGGCAGTGAGTCGCAGAGTTCAGATATCAAAAGCACATGGTAGAGATTCCACGGGAACACACAGAATGGACAGTGTTTATACTACAGAGCTGTGCAGAGGAAACATCTGGAAAGAACCACTATTGAATGGCGTTTAATTAATTTACTAGGCAGTGGGCAGCACAGGGAGTCCTGGTGCCAGGTGGTGGAATGCTGGGAGCTTAATTTAGGAATGAGCTCTCTTTGGAGGTTGGATACATGTCTTAGCCTTCTGTGACTGAGGCATCTAAAAACTGAACTAGTTTCTTTCAAGTGAATTCTGATTTACAGCGATCCCAGTGTGCAAACAGAAGAGCTCTATGTGGTTTGGTTTTTAAGATTTTGACCTTTCAAAATAGAGGAAAGAACTTGGAGGCAAAGGAAATTTATAGAGATCTAGATACGGGTATGTACATATGTAAATATATTTACATATAACAATAGGGAAATAGATCTATGTACTGATATTTATATGTTAAGTATTAAGGTAGCAGATGGACATTGGGCCTCAACTCAAGTACTCCCTCAACACAAGAACACTTGATTCTAATAATCCGGCATTCTGTGATGCTCACCTTCCTGACATGATTGCTGAAGACAAAATGGGTGCATAAGCAAATGTGGTGAAGAAAGCTGATGATGCCAAGTTATCAAAAGATAGAGCACCTGGGTCCTAAAGACTTGAAGATAAACAGGTGGCCATCTAGCTGAGAAGCAACAAAGCCCACGTGGAAGAAGCACACCCACCTGTGTGATCATGAGGTGTCGATGGGATCGGGTGTCAGGAATCTAAGACCCAGAACAAAATCATACCAAGGTGAATGGGGTAGGGTTACAGAGTGGAGACCCAAAGCCCATCTGTAGACAATTGGCCATCCCCTCACAGAAGGGTCACAAGGAAGAGATGAGCCAGTCAGGGTGCAGTATAGCACTGATGAAATATACAACTCTCCTCTAGTTCTTTAATGCTTCCTCCCCTCCACTATCATGACCTCAATTCTACTTTATAAAACTCACTAGACCAGAACATGTACACTGGTAAGAGCTCACGGTACAGGGAATCCAGCACAGATAAACCCCTCAAGACCAATAATGAGAACAGAGATACCAGAGGATAAGGGGAAGATGGGGAGAGAAAGGGGGAATCGATCACAATGTTGGACATATAACCCCCTCTGAGAGGGACAAACAACAGAAAGGTGGGTGAAGAGAGACAGGGGATGATATAGGATATGAAAATAATAATCTATAATTTATCAAGGGTTCATAATGGAGGGAAGGTGGGGGAGGGAGGGAAAAAATAAAAAGCTGATATCAAGGCCTTGAGTAGAAAGAAAATGCTTTGAAAATGATGATGGCAACATATGCACAAATGTGTTTGACACAATGGATGAATGTATGGATTGAGATAAGAGCTGTAAGAGCTCCCCAATAAAAGTATTTAATTAAAAATAAAAAGATATAGAAGAATTCTACTTTTGGCCAAAGGTCACTGTGAGGCAGAATGGACGCAACAGCAGTGGGTAGTGATATAAAGAAAGTATTTATTAACATAACTAGAAATTTCACATCCATAATTGAATGGTATAAGGGGTAGTATTGCTTTTATATCTTTAACCTTTTCTTTTGTAAACCTTAATGATTAAATTTAAAAAGTTAGAAAAACATTTTAAAATTTTGACCTTTCAAAAGCAGACCACCAGATCTTTCCTATGAGCCCCCCCCCACCATGGGAGGGGGGGTGACCCACCATCATTCCTATTAGCAGACCACAGAAACGTTCACACCGTCTGAAGAGCTGTGTGAGGCCCACAGAGGGTACTCCGGAAATACGTGCTCCTCTAGCGGGTGTTTCAGCTACTGTGATCTTTTTACAGTTTCCTCTCATCCAAGGCTGTGTCCGTGCTATTGCTTCTGGAATGCTCTCTCTGCTTGCTGCCTGGCTAATTATTCTCATCTTCCGCAGCTGTTTTGCTGTAACGAGGAGCTTTCATGATTGCTCAGGTAAAGTGGTTCTTTCTTGGTAGTCCCTCTTGTATCGTTCTTTTCCTTCATAATGGCTACCCAATTTATTTATTTTTAATTTATTACTAATTGGGAGCCTCTACATGTAAGCTCAATCACATAGCTCAGTCGTAGTCAATTGCCAATTGCTACCGCAATCAGTTTCCAAGCATTCTTTTTCTTCCTGGACGCCTTAACATCATCTCCCTTTTAACCTTCCACCACTATGACACACACACACACACACACACACGCAAAAAACACAATCCACCCTTATTCTACTTGCTGTCCCTACAGGTTCATCAATCTTGGGTTTCATATACCGAATATAAAAGAAAAATATATAATACCATGTCAAGAGGGTGACTCCAATGATACAACACCCCTGAGATAAACCCTAATATGAACAGACAAAAATACAGAAAATGTTGAAAATTGAATCGAGTCCAGCATACATCAGAGGGAGGATCACCTGACAAAGTTCTAACTGTTTAAGTCAGGTTTATCCCTTTGAGCTTCTACACTCATCTCTCCAATGCACTCTGTTCAGTAATCACTTTCCCCCGCTCCTTGTTATGGACAGAGGGAGATCACTGCAGTTTTATTTCCTATGCAGTTCTCACCAATGTATCTTGGGATCCCACTGTCATCCACAGCCTTCTGAAAACCAGATTCTCACAGTTTAGGCTCCGATACTAATACCTCCTTCCACTTTAGATTACATGGTTTACAATCTTTCGGTGACTGATGATGGGGTGCTTCTTCCATGTGGACTTACTTGACATCTCACTTAGATGGCTGTTTGTTTGGAGACACGCTTTAAGATCCCAGACACTATTTTCTCTAATAGCCGGGCACTATCTAATTTCTTCACATTTTGCTATAGCATCCATACCTGCTATATTGCAACTACCCAAATTTAAATTAAATTTTAATGTTTGGGTTCTTCCTTCTACCAGACTATAAATGCCATGAAAGCAAGAGAATCTATTCTGTTTTCCACTATATTCTAGACACCTAGCTCAAGTTCAGGTAAAGAAGTGCTGGAAATAGGTGTTGCATGAATGGATAGATGATAAATTAACTTCAGATTTTCCTTTGTCGGGGTGAACAAAAAGATCTGGTGACAGGAGATGAAACAAGGTCCAGATCAGTTAGCAAATTCCACAGCCCACATCCAGTCTTCTGTTTAACCCTTAGGTAAACTCTGCCAACTTATGTTGATGTGTCCAAGAGCCCAAGGAATCACACTATGGAAGGTAAATTCTTTTTATTATTTATTGATGTGCTGTGTTGATATGTGTCCCAATGTGTCATGGATTCTTTTAATCCTACTTTCTAAAGGCTGAATTAGGAGCCACCAAATTCGGGACATTTCTATAACTTGGCTTACACTTTTCTTGACCCTTTTTGAAGTTCTTCTATGCAAAATATCAGTAAATACCCCAAAGACTAATATTCTATTGTTAAATAATAATTTTATTGAGGGATCTTACAGCTCTTATAACAATCCATACTCAAATGTATGAAGAACATTAGTACATATGTTCCCATCATCATTTTCAAAACATTTTCTTTCTACTTGAGCCCTTGGTATCAGCTCCTCATTTTTTCTTCCCTCCCAACCCTCCCACCTTTGTGGATCCCTATTATTTTCATATCTTACACCATCTCCTGTCTCCCTTCACAAACGTTTCTGTGTTCATCCCCCTGGGGGTAGGGGTTATATGTTGATCGTTGTGATCAGTTCCCCTTTTCGTCCACCTTCTCCCCTGACCTTTCCCCTACCCTCATGGTATCGCTACTCACATTATTGTTCCTGAGGAGTTTATCTATTCTGGATTCCGTGTGTCAAGAGTTCTTATGTGTACCACTTTACATGCTCCAGTGTAGCCAGATTTGTGAGGTAGACCTGGGGTCATAATAGTGAGGGGGAGGAAGCATTAAAGAACTAGAGGAATGTTGTGTGTTTCATCAGTGCTAACTGCACCCTGGCTGTCTCATCCCTTCCTTGTGACCTTTCTGTGAGTGGATGTCCAATTGTCTACAGATGGGTTTGGGGCCTTCACTCAGACCCCCCTTATTTGCATTGATATGATTGTTTGTTTGGGGTCATCTGATGCCTGATACCTGATCCCGTGGACACCTTGTGATCACACAGGCTGGTGCTTCTTCTATGTGGGCTTTGTTGCTTCCCTGATAGATGGCTGTTTGCTTAATGTTAAGCCTTTAAGATCCCAGATGCTATATCTTCTAATAGCTGGGCACCATTAGCTTTCTTCATACATTTGCTTACGCATACATTTTGACTTCAGCAATCAGGTAGGGAAGGTGAGCATCACAGAATGCCAGGTTATTAGAATAAAGTGTTCTTGTATTGAGGGAGTGCTTGAGTAGATGCCTAATGTCCTTCTGCTATCTTAATACTTAACATATTTTCTGTATTTTTTGAGGTCTTTTTAAAAAAATTAATTTATTTATTTACATTTTATTAGGGGCTCATACAACTCTTATCACAATCCATACATGTACATATACATACATCAATTGTATAAAGCACATCCGTACATTCTTTGCCCTAATCATTTTCTTTTTTTTTTTTAATCTTTTTATTGGGGCTCATAAGGCTCTTATCACAATCTGTACATACATCAATTGAGCAAAGCACCCTTATACATTTGTTGCACTCGTCACTCTCATAATTCACCTTCCACTTGGGTTCCTGGAATCAGCTCGGTTTCCCTTTTTTTCCCCCCATCCCCCTCCCTCCCCGATCCCACCCCTGGTCCCTTGATAGTTTATAAATAATTATTATATCTTATCTTACACTCCCCGGCGTCTCCCCTCACCCGCCTCCCCCTTGCCAATCTCCCAGAGAGGAGGTTACACATAGATCTCCGAGATCGGTTCTCCCTTTCTACATGCCCTTCCCTCCTGGTGTCGCCACTCCCACCACTGGTGTTGAAGGGTTTGTCTGTCCTAGATTCCCTGTGCCTCCAGATCCCCACTGCACCTCTGTACATCCTCTAGTACAACCAGGTCCGCAAGGCAAGGTAGGATTGGGGTCATGATGATTGGGAGGGGAGGAAGCGTTCAGGAACTAGAGGAAGGTTTTGAGTTTCATTGTTGTTGCACTGAACCCTGAGTGGCCCATCTCCTCCTCACTACCCTTCTGGAAGGGGTGTTCAGCTCTCTACAGGTGGGCATTGGGTCCCCATCATGCACTCCCCCTCTTTCACGGTGATGTGATTCTCACCACCACCCCACCTTTGATGTTGGAGACCTGGTCTCCTCTGTCCTTCATGGTCACCTATGTTGGTGTGCTGCTTCCGTGTGGGCTTGGTTGCTTCTGGGCTAGATGGCCTCTTGTTTGCTTTCAAGCCTTTAAGTCCCCAGACGCTATATCTCTCAGTAGCCTGGCACCATCCGCCTTCTTCACCACACTTGCTTATGCACACTTTCGTCTTCAGCCATTATGTGAGGAAGGTGATCACACAATGATTGTTTTTCTTCCTTTGTATCTGCTGCATGGTCCATTCAACACCTTGTATTCGCTTAGGCCGTGTGCTTCTTCTCTGTGGGCTTTGTTGCTTCTGAGCTAGATGGCCGCTTATTTGCCTTCAAGCCTTTAAGACCCCAGACGCTATATCTTTTTTTGATAGCCGGGCACCATCAGCTTTCTTCACCACATTTGCTTACACACACGGCTGTCTTCAGTGGTCATGTCGGGAAGATGGGTATCCTGCAATGGCTGCTTAGCAGGGCAAGGTGCTATTGTATTGGGGGATTATGCATGAGGAGGCCCAATGTCCATCTGCTACCCTACTACTGAACCTATAAATATATGCATATAAATCTATTGCTTTTTGTTTGTTCATATTAGTGCTTATCTCAGGGGCATTATGTCATTGTAGTATAATATATAATACCATCTCTTGAAATGGTATTATGTTTTTCTATTTTTTCAGTATAAAAACCCCAGGATTGACCCAGCAAGTTCAATAAGGTTTTTTGTTTTGCTTAATTTGTGGGTGGGGGTTGGGTAATAGTGGTGGGAGGTTAAAAGGGAGATGATGTCAAGGTGTCCAGGAAGAAAAAGAATGTCTGGAAACTGTGGAAGCAATTGTGAGATATTGCTTGACGTGATTGAATTATGGAATGATAAGATATATGTATTAACTCACAATTAATAATAAATTTAAAATAAATGTGAATGTTTCAGTGGTCTGCTAATAGGAATGTTGATGGTGGGGTGGGGTGGGGGGCTCATAAGAAAGATCTGGTGGTCTGATTTTGAAATGTCAAAATCATAAAACCAAACCACATGGAGCTCTTCTGTTTGCACACTGGGATCGCTGTAAATCAGAATTCACTTGAAAGTAGTTTGGTTTTTAGATGCCTCAGTTACAGAAGGGTAAGACATGTATCCAACCTCCAAAGAGAACTCATTTCTAAGCTAAGCTCCCAGCATTCCACCACTTGGCACCAGGACTCCCTGGGCTGCCCATTGCTTAGTGAATTAAATAAAAACCATTAAATAGTGGTACCATTGTTTTCTCCTTGGGACTGTTTATCTTGCCTATCTTAATATAGATATACATAGAAAAAAGAAGAAGATAAAAGGGGGGGGGATATAAACAGTTCCAGGTGTGTCTGCTGACACTCTGATCGTGTCTGATAAGAGGCCAAATTCTTCCCTCTGAATCTAAAATCTGTTTGGGGGATTTGTCTGAGACATTACTTTGCTCCCCTTGCTGCTCTGTTGTGCTGCCTCTATGTTTTATCCAGGTGTGTGTGTCGGGGGCGGGGGGGGGAGCAGGGACCAGACCGGGCACAATTCCTACACTCTGTCCCCAGTGCTGTCCCCTCCAGCGCTGTGGATCAATGAGGGATGTCACATCTCGTGGAGGAGCCAGCCCCACGGTTCTTTCTGTCAAAGGCTAATATTCTATCTCAAGGTAAAATACTCAATGGATACATGAATAGATCAATGAAATACTATTTTGTATGCAGTGTGAAATTTTATGAAATGCTATGAATTACTAGAAGCATTGACAATCATAGGTTGGGTCAGTTAAAAACAAGATCGGCGATGTCGAATGATTTAAAAGATATTTTACACTGTAAATGAATTAAAAATACTTTTTTACAAATAGGAAACAATTCATATAAGAATTTGCCGCCAAATCAGAAAAGAACAATTATGTTTTCACTCCATCACTAAGTTGGCATGCTCTGTCTTTTTTTTTTACTTCTTTTGTTATTCTCGTCTATAATATGAAAGAACTTTACAGACATATACCCTATCAGTGTCTTGGCTTATCTGCCAGACTATTTAGGGGCTCAGAGTTCACTTCACTGACAGGACCTCGTACAGGTATCATAGCAACCATACACTTTGAAAACTCTGTAAATAACTTCAAAGAATATGATCAATTAGTACTCATTGAGCTTTGATAATTTGATATTTGTGTGGTTTATTGAAGAAACACTGAAGATCTAAGAATATAAAGATACAGATAATAGTGCTGTCTACTATAGATAATATTGTTGTTAGGTACCATCAGTTATGACTCAAACAGCCTCCTGTGACAGAATGGAACTGTCTCATGGGTTTTCTAGGGTATACTCTTCAAAGGATCAGATCACCAGGCCATTGCCACAGAGCCTCTAGGTGCATTTGAATCACTGACCTGGAACTATCAGCTGAGCTCTTTAACCATCACTCAACAAAACCTCATTGCCATCAATTGATGCTGACTCATAGCAACTCCATAGGACAGGGTAGAACTGCCTCTGTGAGTTTCCAAAACTGGCCGTGGAAAGCCCATTTGTCTCCCATGGAACAGTTGGCGGTTTCAAAATGCTGACTTTGAGGATTGCAGCCCAACTTGTATGTAGCTCACTATGCCACTAGGCTTAATTAATGTTTATTCAATCAATCAATCAACTAATCATTCAATCCTAACTATCTGAACCCCCAGTGTACTTTCTTATGCTAGCATGTACATATGCCAGAAGAATGAAGAAGTCTATATTGGCAGAAGCTAAAATGCCCCTTGGTGAGACTGTCTCACATACTCTGGGTGTGTCCTCATGAGTGATCAGTCCTTGGAGAAGCTCGCCTTGCTTGGTAATGTCATGGGTCATCATAAAAAGAGGAAGACCTCTAACAAGAGGGATTGACACAGTGACTGCCACAATGGGCTCAAGAAATAAACAATTGTGAGGGTGTCACAGGATCAGGTGCTGTTCCTTTTTGTTGTTGTTGCACATATTGGTAGTGTCACTCGGAGTTGGAACTGACTAGACAGCACCTAACAAGACAACAGGACTTACATAATGTTCGTTCAGTCATTCAATCAATTAATTTTCCAATCCCAACATCTGAGCCCCCAACCTACTTTCCCATCATCACTCTGATGTAGCCAATGCTTTGATTAAGGCATCTTGAGTATGCACCTTCGCTTTGAGTATGACCAGAGAAGCTGGATTATATGAAGAAGAATGCATCATCAGGATTGGAGGAAGGTTTATTATCAATCTGTCATATACAGATGACATAGCCTTGCTGGCTGAAAGTGAGCAGGACTTGAAGCATGAAGATCAAGGATTGCAGTCTTCACTGTGGATTCCAACTCAAAGTCAAGAAGACCAAAATCCTCAAAACTGGACCAATAGGTAACATCATGGCAAATGGAGAAAAGACTTACGTTGTCAAGTATTTCATCAAGCTTGGATTCACAATCAATGTTCATGGAAACAGCAGTAGTTAAAGAAAATCAAAGGACACACATTGTATTGGATCAATCTGCTACACAAGAAAAGCAGGGAGGTTACTTTGAGGTTTAAGGTGCACCTGACCCAAGCCATGGGATATTCAATGGCCTCACGTTGATATGAAAGTTGGACATGGAGTAAGGGAAACCAGAGAAGACTCATTGCGTTTGAATTGTGGTGCTGGCAAAGAATATGGAAAGCGCCATGGACTGCCCCAGAGACAAACAGATCTATCTTGGGAGAAGTACAGTCAGAGTGCTCCTTAGAGGCAAGCTTGGTGAGATTTCATCTTATATATTTTGGGCATGTTGCCAGGAGAAACCAATCCCTGGAGAAGGACATCATGCTCGGGAAAGTGGAGGAGTCATGAAGAAGAGGAAGGCCCTCTAAGAGATGGGTTGACACTGTGGCAGTGAACAGTGGGCTCAAGTGTGGGAACCATTGTGAGGACGGTGCAGTACTGGGCCGTGTTTCCTTCTGTTGGCTTAGGGTCCCCCTCCATCAGAACTGACTTGATGGCACCAGACAACAACCACGTGGGTATCTCCATACCTCCTTCCTGCCTTTCACATCTCCATGGCAGAACCAAGCTCTTGGCCTTCCGTGGAGCCTCCCTCGGAACTATGTTGTCATAGAAGAAAGGACGCCAAGGGTGAGGATAATTCAGTTGAGTCAGACAGGGATGATAGCGGTGGTCTTCCAGTACTTTCTGCTGGGCTTCCACATGCATTCCGTGTGCGTTGCTTGAATGTCACGGGTCCATTGCTCTGGTCATCCTACCTGCATGCTGCCAGCATGGTTTTCTTGAACAAATGTGCATGCAGTTGCTCACCTTGGCTCATAAACCCACGGGGACTCTCTACTATTTACCAACTAAATGCCACATCTCTTAACTTTGAATTCAAGGCTCTCAACAGAACTTGCCCTGTCATTGCAGCTTCACCTCCCTGCGAAGACGCCTATGCTGCAGCAGGGCTCGTCGCTGAGCTCCCGACTCACCCTGCGTGCACAAGCATCCTGCATTGTACTGGTCTTTCCTCCCTCACCGCTGAGGAAATACTTCAGGTTACGCCCCTTCCACTCCCTCGCTGGCTGCTCCCTGTGAACCCGTGGACATCTCTGCTCCCTCAGAATTCACAGCATCGACTCTCTAGCCCACTTCCACCAACTCAAAATCTGCTGACTAGTGGAGTTCTTTTTAAAGTCAGAAGTGATTTTAGAATACTATGGATTCAGCTTTGGGAATTCACCTCAGAGCCCGTGGCACATGCTGCTAATATTTATAGTTGTGCTAATATTTATACTTCTGGCAATCATTCATTGGAGATGAACTTGCTATCCAGAAACAGATGAAAAGGCAGTGGGGGTGGAGAAAAATAGTAATTTTCATTGAACCCTACAATGGGACATGTTGTAAGGCTCGCAACGGCCCTAGGAGGCGAGGGTAACATCATCTTCATTTTCAATGTAAAGAAATGAAGATTCATAAAACCATGGCCAGTGGAGTTTTCAAATGGCTCTGTAGCCTGCAAAGGCTCTGGTGGTGATGTGGGTAAGAGAGAAAACGGAATGACACTCAGGAGGCAGGGTGTGTGGGGCCTTCACCTTCCCTCCAGCTCCTCAGCGCTCCTCTGTTTCCATGTGGAACTTTACTGAGGCGTCACGTGAGGGGTGTTTGCAAAGCAAACACTTGATGGGTCATCCAGCAGGATTAGGCTGTTGTGTATAAAGATATGATCCGAATGAACAGTGAACAGGCTGGCCTTCTTCTATGTCGTCTAAATTGACTTTGAGAGTTCTAAAATAGGAATTCTTAAAATAATTTGAGCAGTTTCTCAATCACAAATATAAGCATGAACTGAACATTTTAAAACACAGCACACTAGTATCTGTTCTCGTCTTTTTGAGTGAGCTGGTGGAACTGTGGGTTAGGTATTGGGATGGTGACTGCAAGGTCAGTGGTCCAAACCCGTCTGCTGTTCCAAAAGGACAAGCAGCAGCAGTCTCCTGTACGGTTTGCAGGCTTAGAAGCCCCACGGCGCAGGCCTGCTCTGTTCTACAGGGTCCCCTGCATCAGGATTGCGGGTTTGTTGCTCTTTGTTATTGACATGTTTCCTGATCAGAGTAAACTTATTTGAGGGAAGGGTCCCATGTAAGAATTGCTTCCTATCCCCCCTAGTTACCGGCTTTCTCCAGCAGCTGCTCAACCAGGAACACACCCTTACTATGAGCACAGCACTGACACTAGTGTCTGAGGAATTAATAACAAAAGCATAGAATCTGTGTCCGCTCTCAGAGTGCTGTGCTGTAAGAGAACAAGTCACGTTGCAGGGATGCCTGGGTTACCAGGCAGATGGGATATATGCTTCCAGGAATGTGTACTCGTAAGTGTTCTGTTGACTCAGAGGATGGCAAGATTGGCTCTCATTGGGAGATTTGCCGCTTCAAACACTGCCCAGACTCATGTGGAGATTAAAAAAGAAGTTGGGGGATTGAAGACTTAATGAAGTTGGTCTTTCATTTATTCACATAAACTCAAATGACAGTTTTGGCACACTGAAATAAGAACAAGACCCAGTCCTGCATTTCAAATAGTTCACAAACAAGAATGCAAGCAATTATTTATAGAGCTGTGTGATACGTATTCTAGGAAATCTAAGTACACAAAACCCCAAAAGACTAAGAGTGAAGTCTAAAGATTTGCCATAGGTCTTAAGGAATGGAAGGAATCCTCATAGGTGGAAAGGCAGACAGAGAAGGACAAAAAACCAGGTGAGTAAAGATATGGTAAGAGAAAACAATATGTGCTGGTGGAATTTGATGATTGAAGATATGAGTTCACTACTCACATGATAATGCTTGACTCTAAAGTGTTCTGCTATAGAAAGAGGATTTTGTGAGACGATTATATTACGGCCTGACTACAATTATAATACTGTGAATTGACTTGAGGCATTCGGGTCCCATATGATAACAGCACAATTATTAGGTGCCGAGAGTCTCTGGGTGTTGTAAAGAATTAATGTGCAACTGCTGTCTGGAAGGGGGGAGATTCAGATCCACTCACAAGCAACTGGGAGGAAAGGTGTGATGATCTAGTCCCAGAAAACTTAGCCCCGAGAGCACGCATTCCCTTCGACACGCGTGGAGTTGCCATTCATTGGAATTGATCTGACAGCAATGGACACTAGCTCACATTCTTGTTGGTGGAGATTGGTCCTTAGGGATGAGCTTAGTACAGAGGAAACAGTTGGGTGAGTGCAGAACATAAGCCATGTTTGTTGAACACTATTATGGACCAAGTTGCAGTATTCACAAACAGCCCTGTGGGGTGGGCATCACATAGTCTTGATTCCCCCCCCCCATGATTAAAGGGTTTATCAAAGATGCTAACAAGTTGTCATGCCAATGAGGAACACCCAGGGTAGAGTAGCTGATCAGGAAATCACATAAAGTTCTCTCCAGCTGCTGACATATGTACAAAGGACACACCACTCTGCTATAAGCCTCAACCTGAAGGTATTCAGTCCAAGCACTGTAGGTCAGCAAACTCAGCTGCCTAAACCAAGTGCCCAGAGGCACCTCCCTGCAGGAAGCCTCAGCCCACAGACACCCAGCTCCACTTCCGTCACTCAGCAAGCCCAGCTTCCCCAATTAAGTGCCCAGAGGCTCACGACTCACAAGCCAACCTCCTGCACAGAAGCACTCAGCTTTGCTTGCTCCCTGGGTCGAGCAATCCATCACTCTGTTCCATGCTCTGCCTCCTGTTTCTGCTGCTGCTTCTCTGATATTATAGCTGTTTTCTGGATCCAGAAGGTGCAATGTGCAGGAATCTCGGGTCCAGGAAACCCACACTCCACTCCTGTGTCTTCCTAGTCATGAGATCCCCTGCTTCTTTATCCCCAGCAGGATGGCGCTCCAGGGAATCCTGTTTACAGTTACTCACAGGTGAATCCAATCAGTATCTTCCCCCACCTGCTTACTGGGGAAAAGGTCATTTGAGAATGGAAAAATGAGGAAACGCATACTACTCACTGCACGTAGAGCCACAGGGCCAGAGCTGGGCAATGTTACAGAGTGGGCTCGTTCTTAACGGGAGCAAACTCAAGCGGTCTCAACCATCACACTTCAGATGACGCCAAAGCCCTTGATTTTTACATGGATTTCTAAATGTATGGAAAGGGATGGCCTTCCATAAGAATGGGAGCCCTGGTGGTGTAGTGATTCCACATTGGCCTGCTAACCTCAAGGTCCAAAGTTTGAGACCACCAGCCACTGCTTGGGAGAAAGATGAGGTCTTCTGTTTCCATGAGGAGTTGCAGTATTGGAAACGCACAGAGGCAGCCCTATCCTGCCCTGTAAGGGCACAGTGAGCCGACATGTCTGGGTGGCAGTGAGTTTGGTTGTTGTTGTTTTTTCCTGTAAGAATGCGAACTACTGTAATTTCTGACTTTGAAGAAGTCCAAGAGAGGGATAATGTGGGTGAAGAAGGTGGATGATAAAATGACCTGATTTAAGGCAAAATCATAGCTTCTCCTTGATGACAGTTTCCATTTGCTTCCTGCTACGATCCCTGAAGACAAATGGGTACATAAGCGAATGTGGTAACAAAGCTGATGGTGCCCGGCTATTAGAAGATATAGCATCTGTTGTCTTAAAGGCTTGAAGATAAACAAGCAGCCATCTAGCTGAGAAGCAACAAAGCCCACATGGGAAAAGCACACCAGCTAGTTTCTTGCTCACTCAGTGTATTCTTTCTCTTGGTCATCAGCTTCACGTCCCTTCCCCTTCATGAGCCCGTCCTGTTCATCAATGGTTTTACTTAGCTTGGAAGAAGATCTCTCTTCAATCAAGCCCTCCTGCACTGGCAGGAGCACTTAACCCAAAGGACACCCGGGCTGTGTGGCCAGGGCTGCCTGGCAGCAAACTCAATGATTTCCCGCATAACCTGTGATAGATAATATTCACAAAACCATGTTCCCCCGGCCTGGACTCATCTTGGGTCTGAATGTTCTACAAGAGAATGCTGTAGAAAATGTGGCTGCGTTGCTTCTGGTACGTTCACCTTGATTTTTTTTTTTTCGGGATGGGGAGGAGGGTGCATATGGATCCCACATGACAGAGAGCTGCTCTGTTGAGTTTTGTAAATGGTAAACTTTACAGGAACAGAACATCAGTTCTTTTCTCCTCTGGAGCTGCTACTGGGTTTGAACCACTGACCTCATGACATATTGGTGGAATACTTAAACATGGTGCCGCTGGGACACCTGTCAACGGTATAACCCACTGTCCCAACTCGCAGCCACCCAAAAGGACACAGTAGACGAACTGCCCACATAGCATTGCCAAAGGCAGGCAGTGTCTTCTTTCTCCATCAGAGGGGCGGTGGTGGGGGGGTGGGGGGGTGAACCGCCGATCATTTGGTTAACAGCCCGGTGTTTAGCCTGCTATTCCATTCACCCAGACTGCAAGAATGAGGGGGAAACCCACTCTGGCAGATTTTGATCATGCAGGTGCAGCCTGCCACATGGTCTCAATTTAAGTGTAAAGAATTAGATGGATATCCCATGGCCAGTGAGATTTCAAATGGCGCTAGAGAACTCAAAGGCCAGATGACGTAATTCAGGTGACGTAGATAAAGGCGTGAATCAAAGTGGGCAGGGCTCATACCTTTTCCCCGACAGGTGGGTCTGGGAAACACTTTTCTTTGGTCTCCATCATTTCAACACCCACAGTGCGCAGCGTGAGTCACCCTAGGGTGTGCGGACTCCACGGGAGGCTCAGCTTTGGAGGATAAAATTAAAATCTGACTAACCTTTGACACTGAGCAGTCACCTTCATGTGTTTTGTAGTAGTCATCTATTTATAAAAATTGGTTTAAAAATGTAACAATTCTTTTCCTAGCACTCGATACTCGATACTTTACAGGTTAGAAAGCATTTTCAAAACGGTTCTTGTGTCTGAAATGCAAGTGTCTATCTACCGATCTTGATAAGTAAGGACATACACCGTGGGCTGTCAGCAGAATCAACAGATCTATCTGGGAAGAAGCACAATCATAACACTCCTAGGCAGTGAGGATACTGAGATTTCGCTCCATGTGCCTTTGGAGCAGGTATAAGGCGATCGGTTCCCAGAGAAGGATGTTATGCTCGACACAGCAGACGGTTAACGAAAGGAAGATCCGCCATTGAACTGACCCAGTCACTGCAACAATGGGCTGAAATGGCAAAGACCGTGATGCTGTGCAGGACCACATACTGCTCTATTTAAACTGGAATCAGCGCGCCTGTGCCTAACGACAGTGAGAGGCCATCTCCCAGGTACAGTCCCCAACGTTCTGCAGTGACTCAGCTATCAGTTCCATTCACATAAGACAGAGGGTGCTTTTGCCTAAGTTCCCTGGCAAGTGTTTCTTCTCCTTTTTTTTTTTTTTAAGGTTATTGTCCAGGAAACTGGGGTGAGGCTGGGGGGGCGGGGATGATGATGATTACTACACACCTCAAAGTTATCTTGATTATTTTCTGAATTAAGTATCAAAGCAACCCCAAAAGCCAGATTCAGCAAACAATGAGTTTCTCCTTTCCATGTTATTTCTAAGCCGATACAACACACGATCCACTGGCCTTTACAAAACCATTTGTAGTGCAGCCGGAGGAACAGAATTCGGGACAGACGGGAACAGGTTTCAACAGTCAGGGAAATAGATGGGCCTCCTTGACCTTGAGAAAGCCTTGCTGACTGAGAGCCTGAAATTTGGGATTTGTAGCAAAGGGCACGTCTCTTACCATTACCATTCCTCACCCGCCATCGCCGCAGCTCGCTGCGGCATCACTTGCAGGGAGCTGCCAGGCTTGTGCAGGAAGCACCAAGAGTTATTGGCCTTGCCTGATCTTAAATCACCAAGGCGGTGACAGGCATTCCTGCACATGATGCATGAGCAGCGGCCACTAAGGTCAGTTTGGCAGGACTGGTTGTTAACACTGTGTGAACCACAGGGCCAGCAAGGGATTTGGATCGCTCCAGCCTTTTCTTGCCCTCTCTTCCCTCATGTTCCCTTTCTTCTCCCCAACACGGAGACCCGGGGTCGTGGATCTGCCCATCTAGTGCTCTCTGTCCTGACTTTTGATTAGGTAAAAACGGCAGACAAGTGCCTCTGGCCACGCTGAGACTGCCCTGCTCTTCTGCTGGTAATCACATGTCTCTTCTCTCCCAGGAGCCTGGAAGGCCATACGAGTGGTTTCTAAGAGACTGTTAACTTAGAGGTTGTCAGTTCAAACCCACCCAGTAGCGCCATGGAAGAAAGACCTGTGAAACTGCTTCCGTGAAGATTACAGCCAGTGGAGCAGACCCACTGTGTAACACGTGGAAGCACCATGAGTCAGAACCAATGCCATGGGAGCAGGGGTGATGTGTACATATGGCCTGCCCCAAGGACCTCTCACCCAAGTGAAGGTCAACGATGATGACCTTGTACCCAGGAAGTCCCGGGGCTTACGATGGCACACGTGTGTTTTATTTCATTTCATCACACACTTGCACAGACTTCCTCCTCACACACTTGCACAGCAACCTCCAGAAGTTTCCTGAAAAGCTGTGTGCTGCGCACTGTCCTGGTCAGGGTGGTGCCAGCAGCACCTTCCTTTGGGGAGACCACATCACTGTAACTCCTGAGTTCTTGCTTAATCTGTTAACCAAGTAGGGAAGTATTTCAATGTTCATATGGAAACTTGGTCAGTAGCTCACAGTTCAATTTCTTAAGGAAATACCTGCAAGGCTTGTTTTAAAATGCATATTCCAGGCTCTATGAAAGAAGTGCTGGGTAAGAATCAACGAAATCTGCCCTTTCTGTGTCATTCTGGTCAGAAGATCTCGCTCTAAGAAAAAGATGCTTTAGAAGCCAGTGTTATCGGTGGAATTGTTGTTTGTGACCAACTCACGCTGACCTTGGACGGAGCACTGCCTGCTTTCTCCTGCCACAGCCTCAGGACCTTTGGTATGTTCGAGCCCACTGTTGACTCCATCCCAAGGAGGGGCTGCCTGGCCATCATGGAAGAGTGTCCTCAGAATGTGGCCTACTTTTGGAACAAGACCCCTGCTAATGTAATTAAGGCTGGGCCAAGGGGAGGCCATATCAGACTCACCGGAGTCCAGAGACAGGAGTGGAAAGCCCAGGAAAACAGACATGGGAGCGAGGCCACCCCAAGACAAGGAATGCTCAAGCCCCCAGCTTCCAGAAGCTGGTGGAGCCAAGGAGTGGTTCTCCCCTGGAGGCTCCCGGAGAGTGCCCCTGTCAACACCTGACTCCCAACTCCTGGTCTCCAGAATTGTGAGAGAAGAGGTGTCTGCTGTTCAGGCACCCCGTTTTCTGTTACACGGTCACTGGGTAACTACCATTAGTAGTCCTTGAACCTCCTTTGTTCGCTCTCTTCTCTTTGAAAATGTCCCCGTTGCTAGGAATTTCCCACAACTCCCTGGTAAACAGTAACAAGAGTAAGGAATCTGTCTCTGGCACAAGCTGAGTTCCAGGCTCATTATTTACCACTACTTGCCGACCATCTTCACCTGCATGTTTTGCAGACCTTTCTGATCACAAGGTCAGCAGTTTAAAACCACCAGGAGCTTCTTGGGAGAAAGATGAGTCTTTCTATTTCCATAAATAGAAAGCTGCAGTCTCAGAAATTCACAGGGTCGGTTCTACCCTGTCCTATAAGGTGACTCTGAGTCAGAATCCACTCGACAGCAGTGAGTTGTTTGTTTGTTTTTAGGGGGTGAAAAGTGAATTAGTGGAATTGCCAGAACCACGCATAGGCAGCAACGGCAACAAATAATGTTTCCTCTTTTTTCCATTCCCTCTCTGAGTGAATGCTGCCACCATCCAGTGAATTATTCTGGAAACCACACTTGAAACCCAGAGATAGCCCTGGCTTCATTTTCTCGCTCAGGTTTTACACCCACGCCTTGCTTATTTTTAGTTCTGAAGCAACTCTTAAATTTGGCCCATCACCCCATTCTCATTCTGTGGTGCAAGCTTTCTAAGTGAGCCCCTGCCACGGCTCCCTTTCCTCCCAGGCCCTTTCGTTCACCCCGCAGCCTGTAGCAGCAGCTGCTCTGGACACTGGGGATGCCGAGATGACTGACAGGATACGTCCCTTTGTGCTGCTGCAAGAGCTTCTGAGTCACACATCTGACCATGATTATAAACCTCTGCTGCCTCCTCAATTCTGGCTAAGCCCCTGACTCTGCTAACTAATACCCTTCACAACTGAGCCCCGTCTAGCCTCTCCGCACACATTGCCAGAGAGCGTAACAGCAGGCTCTGACTCTGACCACAGGTCGCTCAGTGCCTGCTGCCGTGTCTTTGCTCATGCTGTTCCCTGTACCTGGAAGGCCCTTTCCCTACTCATTATGAGCACATCAGAAACCTGAAGCGGAGACAAATGACATGCCAGGAGGACCGCCCGATGTGAGCTGTTCAGGAGTCTTTAGAAAACAATTATTACTGTGACAGGAGGGTGTGAGGGCTTCTCCAGACCCTCACGGGAAAGACTTGGGGGCCACCTCTACCATATGCCTCTTGTGGGAAGAACATCATTATCGGTAGCACACAGCTTAAGTAGCTCTGACAGTCTGTCCCTTCAGTTGTGGCCCCCCAAGATAGATACATTCAAGGTTGGCCAGCAGTACAGTGGCTAAGGTCCTTTAAATATGAAAATTTCCTCCAGGAATCAGCAAATACCCGAGAGTTGTTATGGAGGCCAGACAAGACCCCAGCTGAGCCTGAAGCAGAGAATCTTTCCCTTCTAAGTTGGACTAGAAAGTTCTAGATGGTGCACCCTTAGATGAACTGCTCTGATGTGAGAAGACTGTCAGCCTTTGGGTAAAGTCAGTCAAGGTTATATTAGGACCAAGGTTTCCACAACCTCCCTTGCCTTGGTCCTGCCCTGGGAGTAGGGGGTGCTGAAGGGGAACAAGGATGTGCTCTCAGGTGAACCACACCACTTTGGGGCTGCGTACACTCCAGGATCCAGATAATCTATGTCCAGCATGTAATACAGGCTGCGTACACTCCAGGCTCCTGATAATCCATGTGCAGCATGTAATACAGGCTGCGTACACTCCAGGCTTCAGTTAATCCATGTCCAGCATGTAATACAGGCTGCGTACACTCCAGGCTCCTGATAATCCATGTCCAGCATGTAATACAGGCTGCGTACACTCCAGGCTCCTGATAATCCATGTCCAGCATGTAATACAGACTGCGTACACTCCAGGCTCCAGTTAATCCATGTCCAGCATGTAATACAGGCTGCGTACACTCCAGGCTCCTGATAATCCATGTCCAGCATGTAATACAGACTGCGTACACTCCAGGCTCCAGTTAATCCATGTCCAGCATGTAATACAGGCTGCGTACACTCCAGGCTCCAGTTAATCCATGTCCAGCATGTAATACAATTCAGCGAATGCTTTTTTGGTTTCACATATGCTTTGAAGTTCATCAACTTTGTGCCTAGAATATTGTAGTTCCTTCCTTCTGCTGCAGAAGGGAAAGACAAACTATGAAGTGGCTGGGCACTACTGCCATTGCTGCTGAGGATCTAAGCACAATGTGATAAGGGAGCTGGGCTCCTGCCCCGTGATCTCTGGCAAAGTGGGTCTTGCCAACTCTTCTGCAAAGTGTGATGTGGCCCCCAACAGAGAGCAGACCAGGCTTAGCGTTGTCCGTCAGGCCTTTGCACAGGCAATTGCCCTGCTTGCTACCCTTTCCTTCCCTTTTCTCGTTCCTTTCTAGCATCCACCTAACTCCCGCCACCCTTCAGGACTCACTGAACTGTCCCCTCCTTTACAAAAACATTCTTGTACATCCTTCCTCTCTTACACAGTGACTTTGATGGTCCTTTCCTGAACTACCAGAGCACCTCTACCAAATCTGTATCCCACTGTAGTAGTTACATGATTTCATGTCAACTTGATAACTAAGTATAGTGGTAGAATCCAGCCTGCCAATCAGGTCACAGCCTGATGGTGTCTCCTTGTGGATGTGGTCTTCTCATGAGGATCCTGGGAATGTCCTCTCTTTCTCCCTGGAGATGGGACACGCTCTTTCTCTGCTTCAGTCTTCTGCTGTTGAGACCCTTGGAGAGCTGGAGGAGCCATGTGGAGCCCCACACCAACGCTGAGATGCTTCCACCACCACTGGATTCATAAGACTTTCCACCCACCAACTGGGGATCTTCTTGCATTTGGCAGCATTGCAAGAGGAATTTATGGACTAGTATCAGACACATGGGCTAATATCGAACTTATGGACCTGGTCTGGACTGGGCTGAGATATTTTCTCAATATATGATTGCTCTTTGATATAAGGCTTTCTCTCATACACATGTGGATGTCACTGAATCTGTTTCTCTAGTCAACCCAGTCTAACACACCCACCATAGGACCATGTGCATGGTCTCCCTCTTTCCCAGTACATCTCAACCTGTGAAGGGGGATGTAGCAGTTACATAATCTGTCAATTTGTGAAGAAGAGTCTAGCCTGTCAGTTAGGTCACAACTAGTGAGGCCTCAGTGTGGGCATGGCCTTCTCCTGAGGATCCTGGGAATTCCTGTCTATCTCCTCGGAAGCAGGACACACTCTCTCCCTGTGAGGCCTTCCTATTGACAAGCTACATGGAGCTACACTGACACACTGATGGAGCCAGAGCCCTGGAGCTGGAGGAGGCACATGGAGATTCCTGCCAGTGTGGAGATGCTTCCACTGCCACTGGATCCACTAGACTTTCCACCCACTGGCCTGTGATCTTCCTGCATTTGGCGTCATTGCATGTGTTGTGTGAGACTGAGAAGAACTTATGGACTAGTATCAGACACGTGGTCAAATGTCAGACTATGGTCTTGATCTGGACCGGGCTGGGGTGTTTTCTCAATATACAATTGCTCTTGTATATGAAGCTCTTTCTCACACACACGAGTCTCCCTGGATTTGTTTCTCTAGTCCACCCGGACTAGTTAACAGAGGAGGGGTATCTTACACCTCGTTGACATATCGGAAGTTCCAGTAGGGTGTTTGTGTTGGGGGAGGGATTTTCAAACTAACATATCTTTGACACCTCTGCTCTCCCTTGAAGACCGCCACTTGTATGGAGAAATATTACTGTAAGTATGTGTTGTGCATGGTAGTTATATACAAGCAGAGAGTTACTTGAAAATGACTTAACGAGAGAAGAGTTCTTTGGGCAATGCAAAGAGTTAATGTGCTCAGCTGCTGACTGGTTGGAGGTTTGAGTCCACACAGGGCTGCTCAGAAGAAAGGCCTGGTTATCAGTTTCCAAAAGATTTTCAGCTATTGAAAACACTACGCAGGACACTTCTATGTTGGCCCACATGGCACCATCATGAGCCGTAATGAAAGTAGCAGCAAGTGGTTACCGATTAGACTGTGAGCTATTTGCATCCTACATCCCTGAGTCAGCTAGCCTAGAGCTTGAGACACTACAGCCAATGGATGCTGGTTGAATGCATGGACATTGAGTTACGATGTGGTGTTCTTCCAGCTTCTCCTGTAAGAAAAGTGTGGTGTAATGGAGTTCAAACATGTTTCCTAGACTAAACAAAAATGTGAAAAATGGCCTGCACTGATTCTCAAGGAGGAAAGCAATGTAGGAGGAAAGAAAAATGTGTCTGTGAATGGACGAGAGATGTGGTAGCCAATGGAATCATTCCACTCGTGGGCAGTGCCTGGGGGAGGACACAGGCCTCAGGCACCGAAGAGCCACCTCCTTCCCCACAAATGTAGAAAGGAAGGAAGAAGTCAATGATCTTACAGTTGGCCTTCAGGTCTTAGGACCGTCCCACCACTTTGAGTTTCAGTTTTCTCATCTGTCAAACGGTGTGGTACCATCTGCTGGTTGAGTCCAAAGACATGAGTTTTGCACACAATAGCGTTTTTGAAAATTGCTTCGTAATCTGGAAAGTGGCAGTGTTAGGAAAGGAATTGCTACACTTCTTTTTAATGAGCTTTAAAATATGGATGACTACTAAAAAATAGATGAAGGTCACTTACTTATGTCAACCGTAGAAGTCAGAAGTCAAGTTTATCTGTGCTCCTTTCCTCACACTCCCAGGGACCCCCAGGACCCTAGGGCGACTCATTGTAGCTCCTGCCTTCCTAGGGGAGGGTGTCATCAGCGGTTCAGCTCGCCCACCTCCCCTCTGCACATCTGCAGTTGCCCGTCTCTTCCTTTTGGTTCCCATTGTCTGCCAATACGCTTGCTGGATCAGTGAGGACTCGGGTAAGGGTGTGTCCATCTGGGCATCTAATTGAAACATGGAACAACAACCCTACATAATCTTCATGGCCAGGGAGTCAATTCTGACTGGTGGTGACCTCTTGTGTTTTAGAGCAGTACAGTCCCAAAGGGTTTTCTCGGCTATAATCTTATGAGAGTAGATTGTTAGGGCCTTTCTTTGCAATGCTACTGGATAGGTTCAAACCACAAATCTTTCAGTTATAATCCTAGAGAGAAAATACTGCATTAGGCCAATGATGGGATTCAGCTGGCCCCCACTGGCTCTGCAGAACCGATACCTCATTTTTAGTGTGTTGAATGAACTGGTTGTTACAATGGCACTTGTAATCGGGGTTCCCTCTAAAGGGGGTGCTGGGCAGCTGTCCAATGTGGAACCAGAAATTTACATTCCTTACTCTTTTGCAATAGCATGTCCTTAGCAATGTTCATCCATTCATAAGTATAAAAACTCAGACGGGACTATGCTTGTAATATTTATTTGTTCACTTCATAAAACTTGATATACTTTTGATTAACTGCTACATTTCCATTCCCTTGTGTTGTTACTTCAGTAAACAAACATATAATGTAAAGAGAAAAAGTGCCAAATAACCAGCAGGTGACAAACTGTTCATTCATGTCAACTTCGTGTTATATCCCAAGTTCCCATGAGAGCTTATGAGTGAGTTATGCAATTCCTAAAGTGCTCAAAGAGAAAAAATATATTATCAGAACACTTGCTTTAGGTTTAGCACAATCATGAAGGGGTTTTTCAAAGATGAACATAATATGTTCAGAGAAGAGAAGGCTCCCATTTCTTATATGTCAAATGCAATGACTTTTATCTAATTAGCCTACCTCTAATGGGATGAGACCCTCCTCCTGCAGTGAGAAGATGGTTGGAGATCAGTCACACAGCTGAGGATGCTCAGATCACAATGAACACTGGCAAGTGAGGATGCCCATCAAGAAGCAATATGGAGCGCTATTGAACAGGTTTAGCATTTTTGGTCAGGTTTTATTAATTTTTTTCATTAACATATGAAAACTTTATAATATAATATAATTTTGTGTGTCTTTTATTATTCTTATTTAAGTATTAGCAGTATGAATTTATAATCTACCTTTCAGTATATCATCTTTTTATACTTAAAACGATCATTAGTATTTGAATGCCACCACTGCGTTAGACCCATGATGCTGAACTCCAGCCCGAACATTTATTTTACTCCCAGAAACTGCGGCCACGTCCTCAGAGCATGGCGCCCTCACCCTATGTCTGAATCCTATTGCTCCTCCTCCTCCGTGTATTGTCAAGCAATCAATCGCTGCAGGGAGAAACCCAGGAGTCTGTAGTCGGCTCTCTCCTTCAACCCCCTCATCCTAAGAAGTCCCCAATTCTATCTAGTCCACCTTGTCAATATCTCTGCTTTCTAGCCCAAATCTCAAGTCCCTGCCTCAATTCTCAATCCTACTCTAGTCCATGTTCTGAATCTTATTATCTGTATCTGAATAATCTTATTAAAATGCACATCTGACCTGGTTACTCACCCCCAGCTCCATAAACTCTTCCTAGATTATTAGGCTAATTATTATCTGAATTCTCAGTCTCAGACCATGCAGGTCACCAACGGATTTCATTCTCACTGGAAACACCCACAAAGACCTTCTTTGTCCTCTAAGATACACGGTGCTCTCTTGAGTTTTTTAACCTCTGCATGTGTTATTCTTTCGATTGCGATAGTCCCTGACCCAGTCTCCTCTCCTCGGGCTAATTCCTACATATCCTTTTAGCCTATGCTTAATCATCATGTCCAACAAAATTGTTCCCTGATCTTCTAGACTGGGGTTAGAAACTAGTCCAGAATATTCCCGCAGAGCCCTCTCAATTCCTATGATAGCCCTTATGCCATTTCCGGTTTGCTCATTTGTTGCCCCCACTAGACTGAGCAGACCCTTGTCTGTCCTCCGCACTACTTGGTCCCTGCTAGCTAGAATAGTGCCTGGGGGGTGCAGACGGTTGAGGTGCTCAGCTGCTAATTTCAAGGGTGAAGGTTCAGACACACACGGCAGAAAGAGCTGGAGATACACTTCCCAAATAAAATTAGCTATTGAACATCCTGCGGAGCGCAATTCTACTCTGATGGGGGTTGTTGTGCTTCAGCATGTCCTCCAGAAAATTGAGTGTCCCTGGTATTCGACTCCCTTCTCCACTGCTTGTATGTGTGTGCACGCATGTGTGTCTATGATAAGGTGTTTTTTTTAAATATAAATTTCATGGAAAAGAAGTGCTTCACAAGTCTCTGAAGGGACAGGAGTCCGACTTGGCGTATGCTGGCTGACCCGAGTGTTTAGGGTGACAGTGATGCACTGGATGATGGGGAGTCGGGGGGGGACACGCAGTGCTCCATTCTAATTGGGGGTTTGCTACAGTGTGCTTCTCCGTTCCGCTCCTACTGCTTTACTAACTTGAGCCTGCGCTGCCAGCGCTGGGCCTCTCCGGAGAGGCAGGGAAGAGGCATGGTGGATTCTAAGTGGGGGCTGGCTTTCAGCTGGCCGTCACCACATCTGCGCTCTCTGACTTGCCCTTTAGAGGTCTACTAAATTATACCGTGAGCATCCTGGGATTCTGTGGCCTTCTGTCCCCCTCTGTCTAAGCTCCCCAGGAATGTCTGTGATAGTGACACTATCAAGGAACTTGTGAAATGCCATCTCCACAGTGGGGGTGGCTGGAGGCGGTGACATCCCCGCAGAGGGACTCGTGTGCTGCCCATAATGCACCCAATTTCACGCCTGGTGAGCAAGGGTTCTGCACTAACCGAAAGGTGATGGCCCAGGTGACTCTTCTTCCTGAGTGACTTATTAGCAGGCAGTGTCGCTCCACAAGCAAGCCCTCCATGTCTGCTGCCTCCACTCAAGGCCCTTTAGAATGGAGCCGACAGAGCAGGGTGGAGATGGGGGCTTTCCCTTTGGCCAACATACCGTGTGCGCACTGCGTGCGCCAGACATGGTTTTGGGTGCTGGGGTGAGGAGATTAGTGGCACTCGGTCCCTGCTCTAGGGTGCTCATAGTCTGGTGGAGAGGAAGGGCTAAGAGAGTCCATGAAGGATTCCCGAGGGAAACAGACACTAGGCCTGAGTGCTGACACATGAGTGGGAATTCTCATCTGTGGGATGGGCCATCCAGCAAAGGAAATAGCACAAGAACATCTGTGTGGTTTAAATGAAGGTGTTGTATTTTAAACCCCCAGAACTCACACTCAGTGCCATTGAGTTGTAATAATGGAAGATCAAAAAAAAATAATGGAAGATCAAATCATTTCATTCATTGCCCACCTGTTCGTTTGTCCTCCTGCTTGTGTGTTTCTATGACGCAGGAAGCTTTGCCACCAGTGTTTCAAATACCACCGGGAACACCCTGGTGGGCAGACTAGGAAGAAAGGCCTGGAGGTCTACTTCTGAGTATTAGCTGATCACAACTCGTGGCTCACAGCACTACAGTGCTATCGGGAGAGACGAAGTCTTGGAGAAGGACATCGTACTCCATAAAGTACTGGGGGGGGGTGCCCAAAAGAGGAAGACCTTTGACAACATGGATTGACACATGGCTGCATCGGTGGGCTCAAACATAAGACCAGTTGTGAGGATGGCCTGTGGTTGTGCAGTACTTTCTTCTGCTCTACCCAGGGTCGCCGCTCCACAGCAGAACCAACTCCATGGCGCCTGCTCTGACAATGCCACAATCTGCGTCTCCCAAGTTGGAGGGCTCTCAAAACCCACAGTGGAACCAAGTCTACCACCTGTCAAGGAGGTGCCACAGGACCTGGGCCGTGTTTGATTCTGGTGAACACAAGGTCACCAGGAGTCTGAGCCAAGTACAGTGTAACTAAGGACAAGAGCAACACATGTTTGGATGTTCTGGAACATAAACGTGTGGGTCATAAATTGGAGGTTGGGTGGAACAGAATGTTGGATAGAGAGGCTGGGGCCACATACAAACGAGCTTCCAAGAGTTTGTGGAAAATGGAATGTAAAGGTAATAGGCCTTTCTCACAAACGTTTTGTGTATGGAAGGGCCTTGGAGTCCAGCCTCGGAACATGGGCATTTGCCTGCAGGCAAAAGAGGTTGTCAGGCTTTCAAATTCTCATTTTTTTTAAAATGAAGAAGCCTATGAAAATGGAATTACCTCTAGGAGGGAACCCAGACCAGGAAGGTCAGCACTCCCTAGAGCTTCAGCTACCTGTCCCAGATTCTCTGAACCAGAACCTGCCTTCTTACAAGCTCCCGTGTGTGTGGCACGCACATCACAAGGCCTTGGAGAGTGTCTGCTCTGGTGTGCTCAGTGCCGGCTGTACTTTAGAATCCCCCGTGGAGATCGGGCCTATCGAGGGTTGCTATGAGTCAGAATGAATTGGATGGCAGTGGGATTTGGGAGCTTTCAAAGCCAGTGACCAGGTTCCATCTCTGACTAATTAGCACAGATCTTTGCGAGTGTCATTCATAGCCAAGGTTGAGCATCTGCTCTCTTTTACCCGAGAGGCAGCCTAGACTTTCACGAAGGTCACAGGGCTATCAAAGGACAACACCAAGCACAGTGCCGATTCTCAGGGAGAAGGGCCGTAGTGTCAGTGTGTTCCGGGCAGTGGAATCACTTAATGCACTTGGTTTCCAACCTAAAGTTTGGAGGTTTGAATCTACCTAGATGCACCCTAGAAGGCCGGTGGTCTACTTCGGAGAAATCAGTCATTGAAAACCCTGAAAAGCACACGAGATCTGACACCCATGAAGTCACATTGGATAGAACTGATGCTGGAACAATTGATAGGGTCTCAGCTAATTCTGAATGGGAAAGTGGACAGGCGACCCTCAGGGGAAGTGGCCAGAGGCACAGGTTAACCAGCCTGGGGCACAGAAAGGGACGTGGTTGATTCCCTAACGTCCTTTGCCTCCCCATCAACATTGCTGGTTGTGGCATATGATTAGCTGACCCCGGCAGCCACCATGTCTCTGGCAACGGGGCTATAGGCTGTGAGAAAGGACAGCACAGCTAGATATGAGGCCCATCATGTCCTGTGCTTGAGGGCATGTGCAACAACGTTCGCCAGCCCCCGCCCCAGGCGACTCTCCTCCGTGAAGGGCTTTCACTCTGCACAGCCTCAGTCTTAAAGTCACTTGAAAAGCCTTGTTGTGCCATCTTGCTTTACAAAAATTTGGTCTCTCTGTAAACAAGTACTTGTTTTTCTTATTTTCATATGAGTTGTATTTTTAAAAACCACTGACTTTATCTGAGAATGGGGAATCTTCCTGGGACCTGGGAGGTCTAGCAAGAAAAGAAAGGAACTGGGTGTTTAAAAAAAAATTGTTTTTTTTCTGCTGTCTTGAGACACAAAGTAAGGGATTTAACCACATGTATGACGTGAAGAACCCTAGGCAGTATATGTGGCTCACAATCAACAGCTAACCAACATGTTGATGGTTCGGACCCACTCTCCAGTGTTAAAAGATGGTGAGTTTGTGTGTGTGTGTGTGTGTGTGTGTGTGTGTGTGTGTGGTTTGATATGAAAAATGGGCCACAGGGATGAAGAGCAAAGCCAGCTTGCTGTCTGGTGGGAAACTGAGGAAGCACGCAAGTCTTACAAGGAAAGCATGACACCATCTCAACCTTCCAGATATCCCCCCGCCCCAGTTCTGGAAATAGAAAGGTGGAAGTCAAGTTCTTAATCTTACAGATGAGGAACTGGAGCTCTGGTGGTGTAGTGGGTTATCCATTGGGCTACTGACTGAAAGGTTAACAGTTTGAAGCCATCAGCTGCTCTGTGCGAGAAAGATGAAGGTTTCTGCTCCCACAAAGAGTTGTTGTTTTGGTTAGGTGCCATCAAATCTGTTCCAACCCATAGTGACCTTATTTATGCACAACAGAACGAGACGCTGCTCTGTCCTGCGCCATCTTCACCGTGCGCCCTACGCTGGAGCCAGTTGTTTTTAGCCACCGTGTCAATCTGTCTCCTTGAGGGGCTCCCTCTACCAAGCACAGTGTCCTTCTCCAGGGCCCGGGCTCCTCTGACAACATGTCAAAAGTATGCAAGATGAAGTCTTGCCATCCTCGCCTCTGAGGAGCACACTGGATGAACTTCTTCCAACACGGATCCATTTGTCCTTCGAGCAGTCCATGGCACTTTGAATGTTCTTCTCCAGCACTCCAATTCAAATCCATTGATTCTCCTTCCGTCTTCCTTCTTCAATGTCCAGCCCTCACATGCTTATGAGTTAACTGACAATGCCACGGCCTAGGTCAGGAGCACTTTCGTCCTCAAAGTGACCTCCTTGCTTTACAATATTTTAAATAGGTCCTGTGCAGCATATTTACCTAATGCCACGTGGTTTTGTGTGTGTATTTGTGTTTTTTTTGCTGGTGGTGGAATTTCTTTTTGCTGTGTGTGTTTCAAATCATTTTATTAGGAGCTCATCCAGACATCATACCATTCCACAGTTCAATCATATCAAGCAGTGGTGTACGATTGCTATGCAAATCAGTTTCAAACATTTTCTTCCTTGACATCAGCTCCCCCTTACCACCTCCCTACCACCTTCCCTGCCACACCTCCCAGGAAGCCTTATTCTAGTTATTGTCTCTACAGATTCGCCTGTTCTTGGTTTCATGCACTAAAAAACATACAACAGAGTCAAGAGGGCTACCAACAATGACAAATAACCACAGAGATAAACCCCAATATGGAAAAAAAAACCCTACAGAATATATTAAAAACCAGATCAAGCTCAAAGTCTATCAAAAGGGAGAACACATGACAAGGTTTCAACCATTCAGGCCAGATTTATTGTTTTCATCTACTGCAGTTGTCTCTCCGATGCTCTGTCTGATAACCATGTGATTCCTATGCCTCAATTATGCTGAGAAGGAAATCACAAGGGGCTTCTTCCCTGTGTAGAGCCTGAAAGTGTATTTTGGCTTCCACTGTCATTCATAGCCTTCTGCACACCTGAATCTCCCAATTTAAGCTCTGAAACTATTCCCTCCTTCGGCTTTGGATTATGTGGGTCAACGATGTTGGTGTGCTTCTTCTATGAAGGCTTAGTGGAGGTCTCACTTCCATAGCTGCTTGTATGGAAGCAAGCCTTTAAGACCCAAGATGCCATTTCATCTGATAGGCAGGCACCCTCTCATTTCTTCACCGCACTTTGCAGCAGCCCCCATATCTCTGTGCTTCCTTCATGAGGGTGAGTATCGAGCAGAGCCAAGTCATAAGAACGAATTGTTCTTAGATTGGAGCTACGATTAAGTGTGGGCCTCAAATCCATTCCTAGATCTAGGTTTTTAAAATCTGCTTCTGGTTCAACTCAGAGAAATCCTTGTTAATTTATGGTAGAAAATCTCATTGATCATCCTGTTGTAGCACAGGGACCTTCTGTTGATAGTGTCTTTGAGTCTGTGGCACTAATGAAAAATATGCCACAGGGATGAGGAATCAGGGCAGCTTGGCTCAGAATTAGTCTTTTAAATACACAGGCGCAATTCTGCCCTTTGCAGTTACTATGAGTCCGAATGGACTGGAGGACAGTGAGTTTAATTTAGGGTTTAGAGTTTAATTTAGGGTTAGTTTAGAGTTTTATAGACGGAGAAAAAAAGGCTCCAGCAGGAGAAGTGACTTGTCTAAGGTGGCACGAGTGAAATGTAGGTTTCCAGTTCCCACTTGATCTCCACTACCCACCTTCTCTTGAATATGGATCTGTGAAGCCTTCGGCCAGGGGCAAGAATTTTTCCTTTGAGTTTTAGGATGCGTTGTCGTTTCCAGGGATAAGCTCTGGGTTTCTAATGGCCAGATCAGTGGTTCAAGCCCTCCACCAGTTGCGCCAAGGGAAACAAGTGAGACTCTCTGCTCCCGTAAAGATTTATAGTCTTGGAACCCCTGGAGAGTAGTCTTCTCTGTCGCGTAGGTTGCTGTGAGTCAGGCTTGACTTGGTGATGGCAGTGAGTTTGGTGTTCTAGTTGTGCTTTTGAAGCCCAGAGTCTAGCTTCCTGCTAGGCAGGACTGTCTGCAAGACTGGATGAGTTAGTGGCTGGGAAAAAGTTGAGAGGCTGCATTTCACGCGCACCTCCCTGCCCTAGAACATTCGTCCCTTCTGCTTATGGAGCAGAGGGTTAGCGAGAATAAGAAAAGCCCTCAGTGAGATTGGTTGGCACCACAGCCACAGCACTGGCCTCAAACACAGCCAAGGTCATAAAGAGGGCAAAGGGCAGCCCAGGTGCCAGCAGATCCATCTGCTGTACAGCAAGGTGCCACACTCAGCCCAGTCGACAGCCACTGCCACCACCCTCGCGTGATCCTCAAGACAACTTTATGAGCCAGTCACTCAGATCCTCTGACAGGTGACTAAAGTAATTGGCTAAAGTCAATTGTCCAGGATATTAATCTAAGCCTGTCTGATCACAAAGCTCAGGCTAATTCCTGCATATTGAGAACGGCCATTCTGTCTGCCAGGACCACATGCATGATGGAGCTGTGGGTTTCCTTCAGTCAGAAGAAAGGAATGCTTTCCCACTCAAGAACAGAATTCAGAGGGGCCCACATGGAGCTGCTCACAGGATGAAAACGAAGCCAGTGGTGTGGCAGGACTAGAAATTACACTTGGGAGTTGGGATTGTCTTTTCCACTCAGAGTCCTCACCGCTGGGTTGAAGCTAGCCTTGTCGGGGCCAGAGTTCCCAGGGAAAGGGATGGACAACAATGCGTGTCTCTGTGATGCTGACACGCCTTGGAACCCATTCTTCTCCAGCATCACTTCTCCTCTATGGTGGCTAATGAAGGCCCCAGCTGGACGCTGTGAGCGGGAGCCCGGTGAGCCTGGATGTCTGTGTTGTAATGAGCCATCTTGAGGCTTCGGATGGCACCTCCCTCAGGCTGCCCCCGGGTCATCGTTAGCTCCCCAGGAACAAGTCTGCAGGGGCAGAGAATAATGGGCTGGGGGAGTCTCATAGGGTGGTCACAGAATTCCAAGCTTCCTGTTACATCTCTTCTTTGGGGACAGTGGGTGCTCTGTGAGAGGAATACACTCCTCTGCCCTGCTGTGTTCCCATCACTGGCCTTCTCAATTAGGGGCTGGTGAGTGGCTCTCTGGACAAACTGATAGTAGTGAAACCTGGAGGGTGGTAGCAGGACGGGATGCAGCCGCACATCCCTGGGCCCTCCCCTGCATGTACTGTGCCCCCAACGCAGTTTCCGCCCAGAGGGCAGCAATTTAAGCCCCATATTTTCACACTCACCCTGCCTCTGATGCTCAACCCCCAATTCTTTCATTTTGGTTCTGCATTTGGAAGAAGCACTAAAGATGACATAGGACCTGGTCCATGGACTTGTTGACAACATATTTTCCTCTTGTTATTTTGGTGGTCATGCGGTGTTTGGCGGTGGAAAGGGATAGTGATGAATGTGTGGAAAGGAACAGCAAGAGTCAAAGAAAGAAGGGGAGAAGAGTTACATTTCATTTCTTCCTGTGTGCTCATGAGTCACTGTCATTGTAGATAACATGTTTATATGGTCAGTTGGCCACTTAGAAGAGAAAGTGGGGGCACTGTTTTAAACATGCATGCATCTACAGAGATGGAAACTGGGGGTCAGAATAATGAGATAACTGGCCCAAGTATCCATCGTTAGGAAACTGGAGAACTTGGATGATGATAAGGAGAATTCTGGCTGTATTTTTTTAAGGCCAACTGAAGAATAACTTTATTTTTTATTAATTAGGATTAATGCATATATCAAATTATTCCATAGTTCAGTCACATCCAGCAGAATTGTACATTTGCTACCACAATCAGTTTCCAAACATTCTTTTTCTATTTGGACCCCTTGACGTCATCACCCTTCTCTGGCCACCACCTCTGTGGCCCCTCCTCCCCAAACCTTATTCTGCTTGCTGCTCTATAGGCTCATCAGTCCTGTATTTAATCGCCCCCCCCAAAAAAAATGTACCACAACTTCAAGAGGGGGACCTCCAATGATATAAATCTCCCAAAGATACCCCTTAATCTGTACAATCAAAAACCAAACTGAACAATACAGCCCCAAAATACATAAGATTTGGGATACCAGAACAGGTCTAACATGCATCTTAGAGGGAGTCTGCTGACAAGTTATGTTTTTTCTTTATTAAAAGATTATTTTATTGGGGGCTCTTACAATTCTTATTATGATCCATACATCAACTGTATCAAGCATATTTGTACATATGTTGACATCATTCTTTTCTAGACATTTATTTTATATTGAGCCCTTGATATCAGCTTCTCATTTTCCCCTCCCCCACCACCCTCGTGACCCCTTATAGATGATAAATTATTATTATTTTCATATCTCACACTCACCACTGTCTCCCTTCCCCATGGTTTCTGCTGTTCTTCCCCCTGGAGGGGTGTGTGTGTGGTTATGTGTCGATCATTGCGATCAGTTCTCTCTTCCTCCCCTCCTCTCTCCCCCTTCCCCCTATCCTTCTGGTATCACTATTCCAATTCCTGCTCCTGGATTCTGTGTGTTGGGAGTGCTTGTCTCTTTATCTCTACCTGTGCACATGCTCCGGACTAGTCCAAAGTGAGAAACAGCACTGGGGCCATGATAGTAGGGACTGAGGAAGCCGCAAGGAACCAGAGGAAAATTGCGTATTTTCTTGGTGCTTTACTGGGCATGGTTTGACTCATCCCTTCCCTCTGACTCCTGTGTGTGTGTGTGTGTGTGTGTGTGTGTGTGTGTGTGTGTGTGTGTGTGTGTGTGTGTTTGGTGTTCCATTGTCTACAGATGGGCTTTGGGTCTCTGTTCCAATGCTCCCTCATTCTCAATGATATATTTTTGTTTGTTTGTTTGTCTGTTTGCTTGTTATGGGTCTTCTGATGCCTGATGACACCTTATGATCACACAGGCTGGTGTGCTTCTTCCATGTGGGCTTATTGCTTCTCTGCTGGATGGCTGCTTGTTTAGCTTCAAGCCTTTAAGACCCCAGATGCTTTATCGTTTAATAGCTGGGCACCATCCGCTTTGTTCACCACAGTTGCTTATGCACCCATTTTGTCTTCAGCAATTGTGCTGGGAGGGTGAGCATCGCAGAGTGCCAGTTTGTTAGAACAAAGTATTCTTGTATTGAAGGAGGGTATGTCTAATGCCTCAGTGTATTGCCATATAAATATATGTGCATAGGCCAATACCTCTATTTTTATGGATTAATGTATGTACACACCTATGCTTATACCTCTATCCACAGATTTGCTTTCTAAATCTTTCTTCTGTTTCCTTTTACCTTCCTCTTGCTCCACCATCACGCTTGCCCTACTTCAGTCTCTTAGTAAATCCTCTCAGATAAATTGCCGTTGCTCCAACCCCCACAGGATCTCTACATCCTCCTTATTGTTGATTTTAATTCTCTAGTTGTTCCCCTGTCTAAGGCATTGTTTTCTCACCACACCCTTCCTCCACCACCTTCTCTCCCCAAGTCCCTCCAGGACCATCAGTCCCATTGCTTTCTCCTCGATCTTGCTTCCCATGCCTGCCTTATAGAAGCAGGCAAACCAACAATGACATAGGCCAAATAAAAAGAAAACAAAGATTGAAAAAGAGGAAAAAACGTATATAATTCCAGGTCTGTCAGGTGACCTTTATGACTATCTCCCCACTGGTCCAGGGAATTCCAGGAGCTTCCCCTCCTAGTCTGAGATTTATTGGGGGGGGGGCTCTTTAGTGACTTTATGGCTTGGCTTTGCTTCAGTTGCTGATCTCTTAAATTCCCTCCTTGGTTTGCCCTGCTGCGGGGGTGCTGACAAGTTTTAACTGTTCAAGTCAGGCTTATGCCTTGACCTTCTGTACTCAACTTGTGGATGCACTCTGTTTAGTGACATCTTTCCTTCTACCCCTTAATTGTGAACAGAGGGAATTCCCATCATCTTATTTCTGACAGATTTGATTTTTCTCCTGGCTGACCACTCTACTTTCAATGTCCTTAATCAACATCATAATTCACATACATCAATCCTTCTAACCTTGACTTGGGTCAGGCTCACCCGAGGCTTCAGACTGACAGCCTTGCTTTTTAGCCATTTGAAGAGGACAGCAGATCTGCCAATGCAACATATCATTTGATCTCTAGACTGCTGCTTCCATAGCATTGATTGTGGATCCAAGCAAGATGAAATCTACATGCCATCTCCAGTCTCATGCCTGACACATACTAGATACAGTATGTTTGTTGACTCTTGTTATTATTTTACCTGACCTCTAATCATTTTTTAAGGAGGACTTTTTTTTGCTCTTTGACATGCCTCATCTCAAATACAAGTTTTACAAGGTTTGGAGTTGTTTTCTTCAATGCTGTATGCTAAGGCAAAGAGACTGCCATATAATAGGAGTTTGGTGAATATTTGTTGAGTGAATGAATCTGGCCAAAGCCTAGTATAGCAACAAAGTTTGGGCATCCAATTAGAATACCTTCGGATTGTTGTTGTTGTTAGGTACCATCAAGTCAACTTTATGCACAGCAGAATGAAACCCTGCCCGGTCCCCCACCATCCACAAATTGTTCCTATGATTGAGCCCGTTGTTTGTTGCAGCCACTGTGTCAATCATCTCCATTTCTTTCACTGTCCCTTTACCTTACCAAGTATGATGTCTATTCCAGGGACTGGTCTCTTCTGATAATATGTCTAAACTATGTGAGACAAAGTCTTGGCATACTTGCCTCTAAGGTCAAATATCATCTAAGACAGGTTGGTCATGAAGAATAGCTTCCAAGCTGCCATGGTTTGCTCCAGTTCTGTTGGAGAATGCTGGCTCAGACCACTGTGCATCGATCCTTTGGGGTTTCCCCTGAAGCCGTATGGTGGCCCTGCCACAGCACCCAGACAGGGCCGCCTCCAGCCTGTGCCCAGAAGAGGGAGCTTGCCTGTCAAGTGGGCAGACAGCATCTTCAAGGCATGGCGCTCCTTTACCCGGGGCCTTTTTTGTTTGTTTGCTGGAGAAGCTGGTATCTGTTGCTTTTTTTCTTTTCTTTTTCTTCTACACCTAACAGGGATAAGAAATGACATTCATCATCTCCCAGCAGAAAAATCCCAAGCCCAAAGAAAAGAAATCAGAAGAGTTTTTCTTGCTCAGCAGCTGGTTTATTTTAAGCTGTCGAAGTTGATAGCCCAATCCACTTTTTGGTGCAACCATGATGGTTTTAGGGGATTTAGACATGATTTTTTATAGTGTGAAAAAAGAAAAATAGAACTGGCTATATGATAATGATGAATCCTTCGACTTTGTGTCTAAAATTGCTTCTGGGCATGAATTATTGCATAATAATTCATGCCCTGTTGTGTCTTATTGCTTAATATGCGTATGGGAAATGGTTATGTCGGAATTGCCTTTATATTGTCATTTTGGTGCTGTTTAAATTGTGCTTGCATAGTGGTTGGAGAACTAGAGTGCCTGACTGATGAAGCCATCACTGGCTAAGCAGAGGAGGAGCCGTTCACGGACCTACAAAACCAGAGACAGGGAGGGACAGGGGAGGGGTGAGGAACTGATTAGTGTGAACCTCTCCTATTACAAAGAAGGAATTTTATCTGGATGAATATTTCAACATTCATGATGCATTAAGCTGAGTTGCTCCTGGACATGCATTTTAAAGTTGATACCATGTCTTAGGTGGAAATAGCATTCTTTTTGGTTGGATGTTGTGATGCTTAGGGATGACGTCAACTAGACACTCCTGGGCAAGAGTAGGGACTCGGCCCAACCTGGGAATTGGATTGCAGTCTGGTGACACCTCCTTAGGGGTGTGGCGGTTTGTATAAGGATTCAAGCAGAACCGAATCCTCTTTGGCCCTTCACCTTCTACTAGGGCTCAATTTTGCTTTTGTTTCCTCCGTCTCCTGTTGCATCTGAGGCTGATCCCTGGAGCTGTCAGTGGACGACCTTTCAATGGATGGTGGAATCATTTAGCTGACTACAGATTCTTATTACCTCTGCATCAGCCAGCCTGTCCTACCATACCTCTGATTAAAGCCAATGGTAAAGGGCAGCACCTCGATTCTGACATGACCGCTAGGAGTCCAGACTCGTTTCTCCACAGGCAAAGGAACATGACCATGAGGTACTCACTGAGGGTCAAGGTCGTACAGAAGGAGCAGTGGAAGAAGGTAGTTCTCAATACCAGCTGTGGCCACTTGGCCAGCTGCAAAAGTAAGACCCGTGATTATGACGAGTGACTCCTTGTTTGTATGTCTGCACCAGGTATTTTTGGTTTTGCGCGTACACACTTGTGAAATATGAGATGAAATGTGGTTAGTGCATTTCGGTTGCACACGTGTTAATTGTATCATGTTAGGCACAAGTTTGCTTTTATTATTCCCTTTGTTTTGTGATTAGGTAGGGTTAAAGAGTTATGTACCGGTGTGAACTAGACACATCTGTGTAACAGTAGGGTGAGAGCCCAACCTATCAATAGGGCTGAAGCCTGGGGACACCTCCTTGCGGGTGTGGCCTTTTGTAGAAGGGAGAGATCAGCAGAAGGGAGTCCTCTTTGGTCTTTTGCCCTCTGCTGGAGCAGAACTTGCATCCAGTTCCTTGCTCCCCTGTTGTACTGTCTTCTGATCCCAGGGCCTGTCAGCAGTGGCTCCATGAAGTTAGCTTTGGATTCAGATGAGCATTGCATCTGCGAACCTGCGCTCTGCACAGTCTCTGTTTCATCATCATGCTTCCTGTTTGTCAGCTTCCACAAGCCAGGAGAAGCCAACGTTGAATTGGACTAGACTTACCTATTTCTACAACTGTGTATGCTGTTTCTTCATATATCTCTTTCTATATGCAAACTCATGTAAGTGTCACTAGTTTCACTTCTTCAGAGAACCCAACCTAACACAAATGTCAATTTGATTCCATCTCTGGTCATATGTGCAGTTCATGGCTCTTGGAAGACGGGCATGCATATGTCAGGGATTCCTGAGGGCAAGGTCAATTGCTTAGGACAGTAAAACGGATTTGGCTCACCTTAAATTCATTCTTTCCAGTGAATCATTAGTCCTTGGGTGGTGTAAGTGGTTAATGGTTACCACCTTTGACTGTTAACCAGAAGGTTGGAGACCTGAGCCCACCCTGTGCTCCAGAAGAAAGCCTGATCATCTACTGCCCAAGATCAGCCACCGACGACTGTGTGGAGCCCAGTTCTTTGCTGATACACGTGCGTTTGCATGAATCAGAGTTGACTCCAGGATATTTAGTATAATGTTCCTTGATTTCCCCCCAACTGGAAGTGATTCAATCTCTGACATTCTCCCCTGCTTTTTGCTTCTACAGGGAGTTAGTCCCTTCATTTGTTAAAATCACGGGTGCCTGATTATCTTCTTAATTAGAATTTGCATTAAAAATTTAGAATTTGCATTAAAAAGGGCAGGCCTAGGAGTTGGCAGAATTGACTCTCACACTGTTTTCGAAGAAGAGAGGGTTATCAATAAATATTTGTTCAAAGCATCAACTGAATGATTCTGTGGCGTGAATTGGCAATACAATTTGAGAACTTTATACTACTTTTACTTCTCTTTCTTCTAAGAAATTTCAACAACATTGTTTTCTGAACACCTGGAGACAGGGGCTATGGCCCATTTGTTTCTTTCCACCTCCCTGACCAATGTAGTTGGTCTCGAGCACTGCTTGGCTAAAGAACACCTAGCTAAAGTTGCATCAATGCATGAGCAAACCGACCAATTGGCCCTGTGCTGTAGGTCATGTATTAGTTTCGTACGGCTACTGTCACAAAATGCCACAAATTGGGTGCTTTCTAAGAACAGATAATAAATATAATATTAAAATAATAAATGTAATATTTAGTATTTCCTAGTTCTGGAGACTTTGAGTCCAAATCAGTGTGCTGTCCAGGCCAGCCTCCTTCTTAAGATACTCCCTTATCTCTCCCCATTTCTGGTAGCCCAGGTGGTCCTTGACGTGAACATGTATCATCACATGGCTCTCCGTGCTGTGTTTGCTTCGCTGCATTTTTGTACAAGGACATGACTTAGATTGCATCGGAACCTACCCAGCTCTCATATCACCTCCTGTTAATTGAACGGAGACTATCTTCAGAGACCCTGTTCCCAACCAAGGTCATGTCCACAGGTAGCAAAGGTTTCCTTGCTATTTTGGGGGGAACATAATCAATCCATAAGAGTGGGCTAGGCAGAATCAGATATGGTTTGGCATAGGAAAGAACTGAAGCTCAGAGAGGCTAAGGAAACACAGGGGCACGAAGCAGCAAAATCACTATAATGTGCTCATTGGCAATGGATTGGTATTTCCTTTCCACTTTTATTTTTTTAATCATTTTATTTGGGGCTCATACAACTCTTCTCACAATCCATACATACATCCACTGTGTCAAGTACATTTGTTGCCATCATCATTCTCAAAACATTTGCTTTCTGCTTGAGCCCTTGGTATCAGCTCCTCATTTTTACCCTTCCTTCCCGCTCCCTGCTTCTTCATGACCCTTGCTAATTTACAAATTACTATTATTTTGTCATATCTTATACCGTCCAACATCTCTCTTCACCCACTTTTCTAATGTCCACCCCCCAGGGAGGAGGTTATATGTAGATCCTTGTAATTGGTTCCTCTTTTCTAACCTACCCTCCCTCCACCCTCCCAGTATCGCCACTCACTCCACTGGTCCTGAAGGTATCATCTGCCCTGGATTCCCTGTGTTTCCAGTTCCTATCTATACCAGTGTACACCCTCTGGTCTAGGCTGATTTGTAAGGTAGAATTGGGATTACGATGGGGGGTGCATTTAGGAACTAGACGAAAGTTGTATATTTCATTGTTGCTAGATTACACCCTGACTGACTCATCTCCTGAGACCCTTCTGTAAGGGGCTGTCCAGTGGCCTACAAATGGGCTTTGGGTCTCCATTCTGCACTGCCCCCCTCATTCACAATGATATGATTTTTTTGTTCTGATGATGCCTGATCCCTGATCCCTTCGGCATCTCGTGATTGCACAGGCTGGTGTGCTTCTTCCATGTGGTCTTTGTTGATTCTGAGCTACATGGCCGCTTGTTTACCTTCAAGCTTTTAAGATCCCAGATTCTATATCTTTTGATAGCCAGGCACCATTAGCTTTATTCACCACATTTGCTTATTCATCCACTTTGTCTTTGGTGATTATATTGGGAGGGTCAGCACCATAGAAAGCCAATTTAATAGAAGAAAGTATTATTGCATTGAAGGGGTACTTGAGTGGAAGCCCAATGTCTTTCTGCTACCTTAATGCTAAACCTATAATATATGCCCATAGATCTAATTTCCCCACCCTCACATGTAAATTCATTTACATATGTACATGCCTTTATTTAGACCTCTATAAATGCCCTTTGCCTCTTAGCTCTTTCCATTATTTCCTTTGATTTATCTCTTGTCCCACTATCATACTCAGTCTTCATTTGGGTTTCAGTAATTCCTCTTGGTTACATTACCCTTGATCACGCCCTACCAGACCTCCTATACCCTTCTCACCACCAATTTGGATCACTTGTTGTTTCCTTGTCCCTGGGTTTCTTAACACCACTACCTACCCCCTCCCCCCACCTCCCACTTCCCAGGTCCCCTCAGAGCTGTCAGTCCCGTTGTTTTCTCCTCCAGATTATTCATCCAGCCTATCTTATTTAGACAAACTTTCAGAGATAATAACATGCACAAAAACAAGACAGAGCAAAACCAAGCAATAATATACAACAAAACAACAACAAACCAATGACAAAACAAAACAAAACAAAACACAATAAAGAAAAGCTTGTAGTTAATTCAAGGACTGTGTCCTTTAGGAGTGTTTTGCAGTCCAGTCTGTTGGGGCACCAAGCTTTGACCCAAAGTTCACCTTCAGCACTCCCTGGGGACCTCACTGCTCCGTTCACTTTCTGTTCTGTTGCACCCCCTTCGTGTTTTGCCTTAGTTTGGCGGGATCAGATTGGGAGCAATTCCCACATTGTATCTCCTGTGTTGTCTCCGGTAGGGCTATGAGTCAGGAGGCTATTGTTTATATCTCCACAGGGAAAGAGGGACCAGACTTCAATCCAGTGCTCCAAGATGTGAATGCAGCAGGGAACCAATGAAGAGGTCTGAGGGGCAGGCCCCAATCCCAACCTGCCCCTCCCCTCAGAAGAATTTATTTCAAAGGAGGCACTGAATCTGCAGCTCCGGGAGAGGGACACGTCTGATCAGAGCACACGGGAGCAGATGAAGGAGGAGGAGGAGAGAGTGGAGCACAGCCTGGCCCACCAGCCCTTGACGGTGAGATTTCCGCTCAGAGGAGCCAATCCACAGAGACCATATGGCCGGCCCCACTATGAGACACGACATCCTTCCCACTTTCCTTCTGCTGCTTTTGAGCCAGATGACATAAATTGTGTCCCTTTTCTCGCCGGGTCTTGGTGTGCTCCTCCATCAGACACGGAGGCTGGTCTACGGAGGTCTTTCAGTTTGTGAGTGTGCTAATTCCGGGGCCCCCTTGGTGATCATGCATGGATTCCCCTCCAATCATTTCCTCCAGGACAGAATTCAGTTTTAGCTGCTGGTTTCCTGTTTTCTCGTTAACCAGTTAGAAGGGTAGGAGCAAGTGTGCGTACGGAGTGGGTGTGCAGGAGGATGCACGCTCAGCCCTGGAAACCACCCCCACCTCCCCGGCACCCACACCAGGCCACAGCGGTCTCCATGCGATGATTGCGATCAAGTGCGCAGCCATTCACTTCCATTCCTCGGGGTGCACGTGGAGAATTAGCTCTAATGGCCAACCGAGCTGCCGGATGATGAAGTGGGGCTCCTGATTGCACAGCCGAAGCCATCCGGGAGGACCCCAGGGCCCCGAAGCCAGCCGGAGGGACCTCATTGTCTAGCTGGGTAGTTCTTTAACTGCTCTCTTCAACTGGTTCAGCAGAAAGGCTTGTAAAGTTATTTATTTATTTTATATAATTCTCTTGCCTTTGTGCCTGTATTTATATACGGGAGAAACTCTGCAGTTGGCCAGTGGGGGGGGGCATTAATTTTGTTTCATTTTTAATCAGACAGACTGAGCTGACTGTGTAGCAGCACAGGGCAAATGCAATTGCTGAAGAGGGTACATTGCGTCGGATCAGCAGGGGCTCACAGATAGGGGTCCTGTGCCAGTCTCCCCCTCTCGGGGATGCTCTCTCCCCATCGGCTCATTCCAGTCAGGCCAGCCTCGAGTCCATTATTCCTGGACTGCTACCGAGAGGCTGCTCCACACAGCCACCATCCAGATCCTTGCACAGGAGCATGTCAAACACAGGTCTGGGGAAATGCATTCGCCCTTGGCGATGCTGTCATCATGAATTCTGCTCTCCACCCCCATCTAGTTTTTGTGCAGCTCTGCAGAGCTTGTGCTTCCAAAGTCTGCCTTTGATACTGCAGACAGCATCGCTTGGGAAAGAAATACAGGCTTTGCCGTCAGAGGACCAGGATTTGAATCACAGCGGGGTTACTTTACCCATTGGGAAACATCGGACACTTTCCTTCATTTTCTGGCTGGCTGTTTTCTCACCTACAACTAGGAGATCGAGAAACCTCTTTCCTTCAAGGTAGGAGCCTTGTGTTGGAGTGCGTTATGAGCAGGACTGCTATCTGAAAGGTCAGCAGTTCAAAACCACCAGCTGCCCCATGGGAGAAAGGGGAGGCTTTCTACCCTGCCCTGTAGGGTTGCTATGAGTCAGAATTGAGGCAGGAGGAGTGAAGTTTAAAAATATTTTTTCCTTAAAGGTGAAGATGAAATTGAATACTGTATACCAATGCCAGTGTTTAGTGGTTTGTTAATCCTTTCCTAGTTCCTGGAATCCTGCTTGGGATCCTCTCCAGGCTGACTGCCCCCACAAGCACAGGGTCAGGCCTACGTTCTCTTTGACAAGATTCCTTTTCCAGTGTTCTTCTCTCAGCCCTTTTGATAGAGACAGAAAACAAACTCAAACTCAGTCACACAGACAGATGATTTGTCTGCAAATGTTTACTTCAGCTTCTTCCTCAAAGGCATGGAGGTAACTTCTGTGAAACTAGGACCAGCTATGAAATATCAATTACATGACCATGACATCCTTAAGAACCAAGTCACACAGCCTCTGTAGTAAGCCCGCATTCTGTTGCCTCAGCCATGTCACATTGTCAGGAAGGGTGACATAATTAAATTCAGGCCTAGGTGGGGATTAACAGACATTATAAGCTCTTAGCAGTTGACTGTTTGATTGGTTTTTCCCTTCTTTTTAAAAAAATTAAATACTTTTATTGGGGGCTCTTACATCTTTTATCACAATTCATACATTCATCCATGTGTCAAGCACATTTGCACAAATGCTGCCATCATCATTTTCAAAACATTTTCCTTCTACTTGAGCCCCTGATATCAGCTCCTCATTTTTTGCCCTGCCTCCCCCACCTGCTCTCCCTCCTAAGTCCTTGATAAGTTTTAGATTATAATTCTCATATCTCACATCGTCCTCTGTCACCCTTCACCCACTTTTCCATTGTTCATCCCCCTGGGAGGGGGTTATATGTTGATCCTTGTTATCAATTCCCCCTTCCTCTCCCCACCTCTCCCTTATCTTCCTGGTATCTCTATTCTCATTGTTGGTCCTGAGGGGTTTATATATCCTGGATTCCCTGTTTTGCGGGCTCTTATCTGTAGCAGTGTGCATGTTCTGGTCAAGTATTATTTGTAAGATAGAATTGAGGTCATGATAGTGGCGGGAAGGAAGCATTAAAGAATTAGAGGACAGTTGTATGTTTCATCGGTACTATACTGCACCCTGACTAGCTCATCTCTTCCTTGTGACCCTTTTGTGAGGCGATGTCCAATTGTCTACAGATGAGCCTTGGTTCTTCACTCCATGCCCCTCACTCCCTCCTCCATCTCCCCACCCCATTACAGATTGGTTCTTTTCTAACTAGGTCAAAAGGTAAGAGTTCTGTGCTGACATGGAGAATTCAGCTCCTCCCCAATTGACTTACGAGCTCTCCTCCAGAAACCCATGTAGGAGGAAGATGTGGCAAGAGGAGGAGTATGGGAAGAAGGGATCTAGATGTTGGTACGTATATTGAACAGTTTCTATTATTATTATTATTTTTATTATTCAAGAAGCTGAGCATTGGTGATGTCCATTGAGACTTTCTGGTCCACCTGGTCCAGTGAGTTGGAACAGGGAGGCAGAAGAACAGAGTTGATACACACATGTGACCTAGCTTTGGTTCTTGCCTCTGTCCCTTACTGAGTAATGGGACCTAAACTTTCCTGTGCTTCAGTTCCTCATCCTCAGAGTGGTTAGAGGCAGGGCGGTTAATGGTACAAGTGGTACAAAGGGCAGTGACACTCTTACTGGAACATGGTCAGCAGCCCTTCAACGGCAGTAAATGGTGTCACTTGTGGACTGAGAGTCAGAGTAGAAAAGATTAGGAGTCCTGCCATCATCTGCAGATGCTTCTTTATGAGACTGCTGCCCTCGGTCACAAGAGATTTTCTATGTCAACTTAATGTCAGGAGAGCTAGATTGTTTGGTAGAGTGGACTTATTACATTTAAGCACACTGAGTGGACTTATTATACTTAAGCACACTGAACTTTGGGTAAGTAGGACTTGCAAATGAAATGGTGCTGCCAAAATGAGAAGGAAAAATCCCTCAGCCAAAGTGTGAAATGGCAAACACTTCCCACATCTTTTCTCATGCTTCCGCCCTGCCGAGGGGCATGTGCCCTCTCTCCATCACCCTTAGCTTGTGTTCAGGAAAGGTCTACTGTGAGTCATTTATACTACACTGAGGATTGAAGTCTCTGTGTTCCCTTTGGGGCAAGGCAGGAGAGGGGATTTAATTTTTCAGCCTTCCTGGTAATGGTGATAAAAACAAAGGCCTTCGCCCTGAAAAAGCAATGTGGGCAGCAAGTGGAGGGCCGACGAGGTGGCAGCAGGATGCTCTTATCTTGAAACCTCACCTGAGCACCTGCCACTTCTATCTGCGCACTGAGCCTTACATCAAAGAACTGGTGCCAGGCAGTCAAACACAAGCTCCCCTGAAAACATGCAACTGTTAGTTTCTTAGAGACCTGTAGGCTTCAGATGAGTCTCCCCTCCAACAGAATGTCTAGCGGAAACCCCAGGGTTTTTTCACCAAGCTGGAAGAGACATTTTGTTTAATGTCATCGAAAATGACTGAATATATTGTCTGTCCTTTTCTTCTAGCTTGCGAGCATGAGTTTCTTATTTATTGAGACTCATAAACTTCTTTGGAATACATGCCCCCACTGACCACCAGTAATAAAATGGCAATTATCTACTGAGCCCTTAGTCTAAGCCAGGAAGAGAACATTATTTCATTTAATGCATCTAGCAGTCCTATCAGAAAACATAGTGTTTTCTTATTTTATACTTTAATGACTTTTCCCAATGTCCATGGTTAGTGAAGTAGATACAGAGAGCTGGATTTCAAAGCCTGTCGTGCCTGAGTACAGATACCCTCTTCTTTTTATGTTGGAACTGCTATGGAATTTTAGCTCCACCTCTCAACCCAGACCCCACAGAGATACAAAATATCTTGGGCTTTCTTTCCAAATCTGAACACATCACATGTAACTTTATATCTAGAACAAAAGAATAGACAGGACCCAACTATCTTGGAAAGAGACGGTCCAGATGAGGCTATTTGAGTGGTTCTTTGTGGAAGTGGAATGAACAGAATTTCTAAAGCTCAATGGGTAGAAGTTAGATGGACGCTTCAGTTTTGGAGATCAATAGGTAGATGTTAAAGGGAGGCAGATTTTATTTTGGAGAAAACTATAGTTTTGGTTCTGAGAAGTATGGTTGATAGAAATCCATGAGGACTTGAGCAGGGCTCAAGGATGCAGGACTTGAGCAGGGCTGTGGGGTACGGAATTTGCCACATTACAAAGGGCAGTAGTAGACAGTTCACTGACTCTGTGTCAATGTGGTGAACAGGCATGGCCTACCTTCCTCCAGATTTTATTGAGGTCGTCCCATTGCAGGAGCTCTGGTGGCACTGTGGTTCAGCACTTGACTGCTCGTTAAGGTGTCAGCAATTCAAACCACCAACTGCTCCATGGGAACCTGCTTTTCTCAAAATTGACAACTTGGTTCCCTATGGGGCAATTACATTCTGTCTGACGGTGTCAGACATTTCCCCCTCCCTCCTCCCACCTCCCTCTCTCAAACTTGTTGGTATGAGTCACTTGCCTTATCTCATATCTTCTGTGTAACTCTATGTAATCAGGACATAGTAACTGTGTTTGAAAATGGACTCATGACTATGTGCTGGCAAAAATTAAAAAGCTTATTTGATGTCATTGAAGGCCAGGAAGGGGAAGCGAGTCCATCACTGCGGTCTACACAGTTCATTAGCTGCAGAGTCAGGTGTTCGAATTTAAAGTCCTAATGGAAACACCAGAATGAGAAGGCACATTTGTGCTGAAGCTCCAGTCCTCTTCTGTTTACACTTTGGTACAAACAGAGGACTATGCTTGCAAGGAATAGTAAATATTACTACAAATATTGTGAAGAATATTAACTATATTACACAGTGATAGAAAAACAAACAAAGCCAGAATGCTTCATAGAAACAAAGATGGTGAAGACTTTGTTTCATGCACTTTGGACACGTTATCGGGAATGACCAGGCTCTGGAAAAGGACATCATGCTTGGTAAAGTAGAAAGGCAATGACAAAGAAGGAGACCCTCAACGGGCAGGTGAATACAGTGGCTGCAACAATGGGCTCAAACCAAACAACCATTGCTTAGTTGGCACAGGAGCAGGGGTATTTTGTTAAGTGCACTGTGAATCCAAATCGGCCCAATGGCACCTCACAACCACAATATGCTGTGGCTCTGCTTGCATCCACTTGGGATGTGGGTTTCTACTTAATTTTTAATATAGGAAATGTAAAGACATCACCTAATTTTTTAATTAAATACTTTTATTGGGGCTCTTACATCTCTTATCACCATCCATACATTCATCCATTGTGTGTTGCCATCATCAATTTCAAAGCATTTTCTTTCTACTTGAACCCGTAATATCGGTTCCTCATTTCTCCCCTCCCTCCTCCATGTGCCCTCCCATGAACCCTTGATATGTTATAGATTATTATTTTCATATCTTACATTGTTATCTGTTACCCTTTGCCCACTTTCCTGTTGTTTGTCCCCCTGGGAGGAGGTTCTATGTTGATCCATGTGTTCAATTTCCCCTTTCTCCCCCACATTCCACTTATCCTCCTGGTATCTCTATTCTCATTGCTGGTCCTGAGGGCTTTATCTATCCTGAATTCCCTGTGTTGTGGGCTTGTATCTGTAGCAGTGTATTTGTTCTGGTCTGGTCTGATTTGTAAGGTAGAATTGAGGTCATGATAGTGGGTGTGTGGGGGGGGCATTAAAGAACTGGAGGAAAGCTGTATGTTTCTTTTATTTTAATCATTTTATTGGGGGGGGTTCATACAACTCAACACAATTCATACATACATCAATTGTGTAAAGCCCATTCATTGCCCTCATCATTCTCAAAATATTTGCTCTCCATGTAAACCCCTGGCATCAGTTCCTCATTTTCCCCCTCCCTCCCCACTCTCCCCTCCCTCATGAATCCTTGATAATTTATAGAGTATTATTTTGTCATATCTTACACTGTCTGACAGCTGTCTTCACCCACTTTTCTGTTGTCCATCCTTGAGGGAGGAGGTTATATGTAGATCCCTGTAATTTGTTCCCTCTTTCCACTCCACCCTACCTCCACTCTCCTAGTATCACCACTCTCACCACTGGTCCCGAAGGGATCACCACCCTGGATTCCCTGTTTCCAGTTCCTATCTGTACCAGTGTACATCCTCTGGTTAAGCCAGATTAGTAAGGTAGAATTGGGATCATGATAGTGGGTGGCGGGGGTGGGGGGGGAGAGGGGAAGCATTAAGGGACTAGAGGAAAGGTGTATGTTTCTTCATTGCTACACTGCACCCTGACTGAATCATCTTTTCCTTCTGACACTTTTGTGAGGGGATGTTTAATTGTCTACAGATGGGTTTTGGGTCTCCACTCTGCACACCCTCCCCTCACTCCCAGCCCCATTCGCATTGGTATGATTTTGTTCTGGGTCTTCGATGCCTGATACCTCATCCCATTGACACCTCATGATCACACAGGCTGGTGTGCTTCTTCCATGTGGACTTTGTTGCTTCTCTGCTAGATAGCCACTTATTTATCTTCAAGTCTTTAAGACTTGATCTAGATGCCAGATCTATTGATAGCCAGGCACCACCAGCTTTCTTCACCATATTTGTTTATGCACCCATTTTGTCTTCAGCGATTGTGTTGGGAAGGTGAGCCTCACAGAATGCCAGATTGTTAGAACAACGTGTTCTTGTGTTGAGGGAGTACGTGTATTGAGGCCCAATGTCTATCTGCTACCTTAATTCTTAACATATAGATATAAGTACATAGATCTATTTCCCTATTGTCATATATAAATATATTTACATATGTACATGCCTGTGTTTAGATCTCTAAAACTGTCCTTTGCCTCCTAGTTCTTTCTTCTATTTCCTTTTACTTTCCTCTTGTCCACTTTATGTTCGGCCTTCATTTGGGTTTAGTAATTCCTCACTGTTACATTGCTCTTGACTAAGCCCCACTAGGCATTCTATGCCCTTTTCTCCATTGATTTTATTTCACTTGTTGTTTGTTCCCTTGTCCTTGGGTTGATTGACACCCACATCCCACCTTCCTTTCTCTCACCTCCCCTTCTCCCATATCCCCCTGGAACTGTTGGTCTCATTGTTTTCATCTCTGAATTGTGTATCCCATCTATCTTATCTAGGTAGACATGCAGAGCCATTAATAAGTGCAAAAACCTGGCAAAACAAAACAAAACAACAAAGGAAGTCAAAACCAACAACAACAAAAAGAAAGCCACTGAAAAAAGGAAAAGCCAATAAATAATTCCAGGTCTGTTTTTTGACCTTAGGAGTGTTTTTTTTTTCAGTCGAGTCTGATGGGATGCCACACTCTGTCTCCAGAGTCTATTTTTAGTATTCCCCAGGGATTTCATCATTTTGCTCCCCTTGCTGCTCTGTTGCATGCACTTAGTGTTTCGCCCCAGTGTGATGGGGTCAGATTGGGCACAATTCCCGCGGTGTGTCTTCAGTGTTGTCCTCCTTAGCTCTATGGTTCAGTGAGGGATATCGTGTTTCGTGGTGGGGCTGGCCCTTTGATCCTCTCTGTGCATTGTTTGCTCTGAGCAGGAATATCGTCCTCAGGGCTTGGTGAGCCAGGTTATGCTCCCCTCACTCTCCATCCCTCTTTGTTTCTCCTGTGTCCTCTGGTCAGACGTGCCCCTCTCCCCAAGCTGTAGCTTCAGTGCTGTCCTCTGAAGTGCATTCTTCTAGCGGGGGTGTGGTGGTCCCACATAGTTGGGATTGGGGCTGGACCTGCAGACCTCTCTATTGGTTCCTTGGTATATGTCCACAAGGGTATGTTGTATTCATGTCTTGGTGCACCAGGTTGAAACCTGGTCTCTCTCTCCCTCTCCTGTGGAGATATAAACAATACCCTTCCCTTGGGTGGGTTAGTGCCTTGCTCCCACCCTACTCTCATGTCTCCCCCCCCCCTTTCTCTCCCCCTCTTATTTAGTTGGCTGCCATATATATCCCTGGATTGCATTTGGCCCCTGCCATAGTGCCTGGACCTCATCCCAGGAATGTCTGTATATACCAGGTCTTCCCTTATGCCCCATTTTTAAAGCCTACCTCAGTGGACTTCTGCTGTGCTTGTCCTTTTGTGCTTGGCTTACTTTGCTTAGCATAATTTCCTCCAGTTCTTCCCACACAGCAATGGACAGCACCTAATTTTATGGATGCTATTTAGATGTTCGTTTTAGTTCTCTGCCAGTAGTGTAATCCTGCACCATAAACACCTATTAAATGTTACTAAGTGAATAAATATGGAAATTTGAGTCTAAAACCAGTCAGTTCTCACACAAACCAATAAACAATTTTAAGAACATTTTGCTAAATAATGGAATGATAACAATTAGATTTATTTTTAAAGGTTGATCACAGCTTTAGGTGTTGAGGGGGTTAAGTGTTTAGGGAAATGTGATATATATTCTGTTTCATGAGGCCATGGAGAAATAGTATACAATGCCATTTATTCTGAAAACATACATTGAGTTCCAGTAGCTATGCTAATTACTAGGGCTATAAAGCAAATGAAACATGGTCCCTACTCTGACAGAGCTCACAATTTAGTCCATTAATTCAAAACCACAGCAGAGGAATGCCGGTAAAGAATCAGTCCCCTCCAGTCTGCAGATTTGAGTCGAAGGACCATTATTCCAGCAATGATGACTTATGTAATGTGGCTCTGCTAGCCAAGGGTTCTTACTATCACCAAACCCATTTCCCTGCATGAGTCTGTAAAAAGGTGAGAGACGATACTGATAGGAGTTACCCATGAGTAATTTTGAACAGGGTTCTCTGGAGTCCCATCTTGCTATGTATAAAATGAGCCCTCTGAGAAGCAAGAGAATGAATCTTTACCAGCAAGAGCCAGGAGTGGAATGCACCCTCTGAAGGCCACAGAACCTTCAGGATCCAGATGACACCTGTAATATCAGCGGAGCAGCAGCAGACCAGGAGCCAGAGCCTGGAACAGGGTGGTGGACTGCCTGTGGAGCAAATAAACGGAGTGCCTTTGTGCAGGAGGTAGGCTGCAGAATAGAGCGGCTCTGCGCACTTGCTTGCTGACCTATGGAAATGGAGCTGAGTGACTTTGACCTGAGCTTTACTGGAGTAGGGTGCCTCTGGTAATTAATTGAGGGAGTTGGGTTTGCTGACCTATGGAGCTTGAGCTGAATGCCTTCAGGTTGAGGCTTAAAATGGAGTGGGATGCCCCTTTAGGCATCTATTAGCAGACTTGAATGAACTTTGTATCATGTCCTGATAAATGACTATCCTGAGCACATCCTACTGGCATTACAACTTAATGTCCTCAATAAGTTAACATCCTTAATAAACCCTGAATTTTGTCTGTGAGTCCTGGTAGCTGTTGCAAAGGATGTTAGAACTGTCTCTCTCTCTCTCTCTTTCCTGCAGCAATTTCTGAAAATCCATAGCATCAAGAAAGTTCTCCTCGGACTCACATTCAAAAGGGCTAATGCTTGGAGTGCTCATGGCAGGGTTAATCAAACAAACCGTAACTGCCATTTAGATGCCTCATCAGGAATGGAATATGTGGTCCACAGTTAGGCCCTCTCCAATTATCCAAGGGGGGGAGGGTGTAAATGAAGACTTAAAGGGGATGGATATTCTTGAAGCTTATATAACAAACAAGAGACTTTGTGACTTTGTGGCAAAGTTCATCAACCACCTAGTGGAATAAATCCTTTTTGACCTTCATGCATTCCATTCATGTATTAAAACTGTCAATGGGTGGTCCTTTTGAAACATGCCAGATCTCGAGTGTGGTTAAACAGAAGAAGATTAGAGCAAGCTACTTTTAAAACGGTGGCTCCTTAGGGTAGTCTTGATCAGCAAAAGGATTCCAGTGTCTTAAAAATTACAGTATGATCTGATACCTGGTCAGCTGACTTCCCTCTTGACTCAACCTGAATTTTTCTCTAGGTTTAACTATTTTTTTCTTGTTCCACAAAAGCGATTTTCACTCTGACTTATTTTAATATTATTGGCTAACTTTTCTTCCTTTCTCCTTATTTTATTATTTTTTTCTTTCTGCTTTGTTTTCTATTTTTTCTGTTATGATTCTCAGTTTATGAACCATAGAAGGTGTGGCCGCATAAAGACGGTAAGTGATGCAATAATTTGTGGAGGGGGTGGGGGAACAAATAATGAATGCGGGAGGGGAAGAGTGTGCAGAACTGATTATGATGATGTATACACAACTTTTTAAAAGGCAACTTAACTATAGAAGAATATGACATGGAATTTTATATCAACAAAAATACTAAAAAATTTTAATAGGACAAAAATCAGGTTGTGTTTTAAGAAATGGTGTCATGCAATATAGGATGGACGGACTCCATTATATGTACCATCATCCTGTCTTGACTTGGATGAGAACCAGGCCAATTAAATTGTCTTCCAAAGATGCCGCGATGCATCCTGAACACCGTGGGTGCTCATGTCTAACACTGTAGTTGGTGGTGAAGGCACCTTCTTGGTGCTGCTGAGCCATTTTTCCTTCTAACACTCTTGAACTTGCTACTGTTTAAGTGAATTGCCTGACAGTGGGCAAAAAAGAGCTGACAGAGCAACTTCATTTATTTTTACTTTTTTCCTCTCTTTTTATATACTTTTATTAATATATATCATATCATTTCATAGTTTCCATCAAGCAGAATTGTACAATTGTTATCACAATCAGTTTCCAAATATTCTTTTTCTACATGGACCCCTTGACATTGTCTACCTTTCACCTGCCCTCCACCACTGAACCCCACCCCCCAATACCTCGAAACCCTTATTCTACTTGCTATCTCTATAGGTTCATAACCCTGGGTTTCATATATCAAAAAATGGTAAAATATATAACACAGCGTCAAGAGGGTGACCTCCAATGAGATGACACCTCTGAGATACGTCCCAATATGGACAAGCAAAAGCAAATAGAACAATACAAACCAAAGATACCGATGATTTAGGAAACTAGATCAGCTCCAGCACACACCATCGGGGGGATCTACTGACAAAGTTTTAACTGTTCAAGTCAGATTTATGCCTTTGATCTTCTATACTCATCTCTCCAGATCTCTGTTTAGTAACCACTTTCTTCCCATCCCTCAATTGTAGACACCAGGGAGTTCTCTAGAGACATTTCCTATGTAGTTCCACAAATGAATTCTGGGCTCACACTGTCAACTATAGCCTCTGTACACTGGGTTCCCACAATTTAGACTATGATACTAGTCCCTCCTTCAACTTTGGGTAATATGATTTACCGTCCTTCTGTGACTGATGATGGTGTGCTTCTTCCATGTGGACATATTTGACATCTCACTTAGATGGCTGCTTGTTTGGAAACAAGTCTTTAAGACCCCAGACACTATTTTATCTGCTAGCTGGGCACCATGACAGGTCAACTTTAATTCCCTTGTGTTTCCCTTTGAAACCCATCCCCTGCTTCCCAAATTCTTGTCTTTAAACATTCTTCCTTATGCATAAGACTTATGCAGAGCTCCCTAGGGGTGGGTCTAATCTGAGTTCACTCCAAGAGAAGTGGATTAAACTCTGCTGTCCAGTGGGTTATGACTTACAGTGACCCTATAGGATGGAGTAGAACTAGCCCGTTGGGTTTCTGAACCTGTAACTAATTACAGGAGTAGAAAGCCTTATCATTTTCCTGTGGAGTGGCTGGTGATTTTGAACTGTTGACCCTACAGTTAGCAACCCAACACATAACCAATATGCCGCAAGGACCCCTATGAGAAGTAGATTAGGAAATGTTGGTGAAGGTTGGGGAGGTGGGAGCCACTGTTTTCTTTTTGATCAGAATGGTCAATTCCCCTATTGTATGATTATCCCCAGCACGTTTCTTCATCAGTGTCACGAGGCAAGGATGTGTTTTGTCTACGTAAAGAGCCTGCTGTGAAAGTCAGATTAAATACTGCTCATGTGGCAAGGACTTCCAGAGTTTGGGGTTGGGGCTCAGTCTGACCTGTGCTCATTTTTCATATTGATCACTTCTGAATTACTTATCTTCATTGTGTCTGTTTCTTCATTTATACAAGATAAAACTGTACTGCTTCTATGTGCTTTTTAAAAAATTATATGTATTGTGAAATATTTCTTTCTTTTTTTAAAAAACATTTTATTAGGGGCTCATACAACTCTTATCACAATCCATGCATATACATACATCAATTGTATAAAGCACATCTGTACATTCTTTGCCCTCATCATTTTCTTTCTTTTTTTTTTCTTTTTTGAGTCTTAATGGTACACTTTATAAAACAGTGGTGCCTGACACAAAGTAGAACCTCAAGGACCGGTGGCTCAGTCAAAGCTATTGTGGTTATAGTATTATTATTTCTCTGACTACTGCTACCATTACAGTGCTCAGTGAGAAAAAATGGCAAGCACAATGTCAGATGTGAGGCCAGTGCAGATGCAAGGCTTATTGCCAGATAACATTCAGGCTACCCTGATGAAGGTCTGTAATTACCCAGATCGTGCGGTTGATCTTTCCCTGCCTGTAACTCTCATAGAATAGCCACCTGGAGATTTTTGTATTGTATGCCATTAACAAAACAAAACAAAACAGCTCTGATTGGATTCCTAAGAAGTAGTGTGTAATGGCTCTGCCTGTCATAGAACCCAAATTCCATTTCCAGATTGAAAATGACGAGGGCTCTATCCACCTATTTCTATTGAGCAAAGTTAGTTTAGATTTGCATTTTTGTAGTTACACACACTGGCACATACAATTGTATTTCATAACTGCCTAAGGCCCAGTTTGTAGGTATATTTAGATACAACTCTCCTTTCTTTCAAGTTGTTTCAGTGAAGTATCTCTTCCTGCTCCCAGAAAGGGTGGGGGGCATTTCCTCCCTTCTGTTCTAAGCATTACTTGCCCTTAGCTTTATTCATCTTAATTAAGTTGTTGATGAGTTAGTGTAGTGATTAATTTGATTCAAGAAACTTTTATTGAGCACCAGTGATACAACTGCAATTACATCGCCAACTTGCAAACCAATCTTCATGGATCACCCACTCTGTGATGCGGTCTCTGTCAGAGCTCCAGAGAGAAAAACATATTGCATGTAATTCTTGTTTAGTTGTAAAAACCAAATGTAGATCTATGAAGTGATATTGCAAAGAAGAAAACCATCTAGTGCACAACACAATAGGCTGCAAACTTTGTTCGGAAGTACTAAAATAAAATATATCCAGGACTTTAGAGATACAATAAGGGAGTGGCTTATGCTAGGCACTGTATCAGGCTTGGTGGTATGGAGAAGAATGTGACAGAGTCCCAACATTTAGGGAGCATATAGTCTAGAGGAGAGATAGACTGGTAAATAGAGCAGGCACTTCTGACTAGAATGAAAGTCGAGGTTTCAAAAGAGATGAGAGAATTTGATTAGCAGAGAGGCAAATGATGACATTTCAAGATGCCTGGGGGAAATATGGAGCTACAAATAATTAATACTCTTGTTGAAGCAAAAAATAAGGTTCAACAGAGGAATAGCAGAAGATGAAGTCCAGATGATGGAGGATGGTTAAAGGAGGTCTTGAATCCCAGGAGAGTAATTTGAAGTCGTCTGACAGCCTTGTGGGGGAGCACATAGGACACTCAGATGTCTTAAGGGGTGACAGGAGAAAATTAATTTGGTGAACATTATCTGACAATCGTCTAAGATTGCCTGGAGAAAAGAAGACCAGCTAGGAGGCTCTTCCGGAAATGATGGATAAAGTGGTTAACCATATATACTCGAATATAAGCCAACCCGAGTATAAGCTGAGGTACTAATTATTACCTGGGAAACCAGAAAACTGATTGACTAGAGTATAAGCCTAGGGTGGGAAATGCAGGATGTGGATTAACACAGAGACCAGAGGGGAGAGACGGAGCACATCCACAGACACATCCTTACTAGTTCAGCTGCCGGAGTAAATGAATCACTATGGGTGCTTCTGGGAATTGGAGCCGTCCACGTCATAGGATGGCTCTGATTGGTTACATGTGAGTAAACAAACTTTCAAAACCTTGCAGTGTCAGCAGGACTTTGAATGAGCAGCAGAGGAACGGCAATCACCTGCGAGATGTTACACCTCGCTGGGGTACCACTGACCCGTGTATAAGCCGAACCCCAGTTTTTCAGCACATTTTTGTGCTGAAAAACTCGGCTCATACGCAAGTATATACAGTAGTCTACATTGGTAGATTCACAGTATGAGAGAAGGTCCAATCGTCTATTTTATAGATGAGGGGTGGATGTGTGACATGGAAGAGAGATATCAAGGGACTAACTCAGAAACACCCGTCTCACCAAACGTGCTGCTTTATTTCCCAAGGAGATACATATCCTATCATCTTTGGTGAACATAAAAGAGCAACAGAATTCAATCTTCATTAGTTAAAATTTTATCCCAATGGACTCCCCTCACCCACTAATAAGACACTGATAATTGATGTTTGAGATTATGGCCAAGACCTGAAAAAAAACACAAAAACAAATAAATAATTCAGGTTCAACAGTGTCACATGAATGCACGTGCCTTCTAATTTATTGAATTCAGGAACTTAGGCAAGTCTGGTGCATTCTGTCCTGTTGATTCCAACGCATGGGAGCTCCGTATCAGTTTCCTGTGAGCACCAATTTTTCAGAAGTAGATTGTCTGACCTTTCTTTGTGATGCCTTTGTCGGGGCTGAACTGCCAATTTTTGGTTAACAGCCAAGCCCATAAGTATTTGTGCCAAGCATGAACTCTCTTCAGACCATCCTGTGGCACCCTGTCGGGAGCCATGCCACTCACCAAAGAGTTTAATAAACTCTTTTTAAATTATAACAATAAATCAAGGCACTGCCTAATATAAATTATCCTCACATATAAGTTAATAGCCTTACCTCCTCTTTCTATAAGGCAATTCTAATTTATTTCTCCTTCCTTCTGTGTATAAACCAATTTTTGTTGTTATAAAAGAAAGATAACTTCAATTTGCTGTTTTGAAACAAGCCACAGAATATAACCTAAATATGCTGAGCAAATTCGAGATTAGAGAATCAAGTTCAGTTGACCTCATGCCACAAATTAAGCTCCAGTCCACTTAAACTGCCAACAACAATAAATTAAGCTATTGTGCTTAAAGGACATTTGGAATGGCATTGGGCAGGATCAAGGCATCTATTAAGTGAAAAGCACTTAGTCCACTGCTCCTGTTGCCCATCCTATCTAAGGGTGCTTGTCGCCAACTATTCCTTAAAACTTGTAATGTTTTAACTTTCACTTTAGATGCTGATGATCAGAATGGCGCCCCAAGATGGGTAAAGGGCATGTTTCCCTTTGTCATTTGACTTGGGGGTGGGAAGAAGGGTGATTAAAGTCAAGAGGGTTTCCTTTTAAGAGATGACATTAAAATTCTCTGAAGTAAGACCTGTGTAGTAAGAGGTTGGCTAAATTGCAAGACATATTTAAGAGTGTTAGTCTGATTTTCCTTTTAATTTGAGGTCATTTCCCCCTGGTGCTTCCTATACCCAGAGTCAAGTACAGGCAGACCCCAGGTTCCAAAGGAGGTCTATTCCTAAGTGTGTCTTTAAGATACCTTCAATTCTTATTTAGCCTTACTTTAGTGTAAAATCAAACAAAAAAAGGCTTGGAGACTTTTCAATGACTGAAAAGCTGCACCTGCGGCAAGTGAAAGTGACTGCGATGAGTAGGGACTGGTTCAAGTGTTTCAAAGTGGGAAAAAATTCACATTACATTAAAGGCAAGTAAGAAGGGTTTGTAAAGCAGACATCAGTAACTTGGAGAAATTACTGTCATAAAATGTCAATACGTGAAAATCCCCCAAACTCCACAAATGGAGTGTTGGAACTGATAGAGGAATATGGCAGAGTGGCGGAATACAAGGTCAATAAACAGAAGTTTATCGGACTGCTCTACACATAAGACAAGATCACAGAAGACGCAGTTAAAAACGTAGCCAATCACAAATTGAAATATCTAGGAATATACCTAACTAAAAATTAAAAGATCTGTATGAGGAAAACTACAGAACACTATTACAAGAAACCAAGAGTGACCTCAACACATGGAAGAATATCCCATGCTCGTGGATTGGAAGAAACAATAGAGTAAAGATGTCAGTTCTGTCTAAGGCACTACATAAGTTTAATGCTATCCCGACATGAGTACCATTGTCCTTCTTCAAAGAATTAGAAAAACTGATTACCAACTTCATATGAAGAGGAAAGAAGCCCAGAATTAGCAGAGACTCCTCAAGAAGAAGGACAAAGTGGAAGGGTTTGCTTTTCCTGCCTCTAGCACATATTATATAGCCACAGTGGTCAATATAATGTGGTATTGGTATAATGACAGACATTCAGTTCAATGGAAAAGAGCTGAAACACCAGAAATAAAAACATCAGCATACAAACAACTTATTTTTGATAAGGACCCCCAAAATATCAAATGTGATGCGGATGCCCTCTTCAAGAAGTGGGGCTGGAAAAAATGGATATCTACCTGCATAAAAACGAAGCACAAGACTCCTTACTTCATTTCATGCACAAGATGTGAATGCAACATGCCGGTGTGGAGTGGGAATCAGTGGAGAGTTCTGGGGGGCCGGCCCCAAATCCAACTACTAAGGGGACATGTGCCCCTCCCATCTGAAGAATTTATATCAAAGGATGGCACTGAATCTACAGCTCTGGAAGAGGGACATATCTGATCGGAGCACACGGGAGCAGAGGAAGGAGGAGGAGAGAATGGAGCACATCATGCCCCACCAGGCCAGGAGATCGATGTTCCCAATTAGAACAGTCAGTCAACAGAGAAGACCACATGGCCGGCCCCACTATGAGGCACGACATCCCTCACAGACCAACCCATAGCCCTACAGGAGACAACACCGGAGACACAGTGAGGGAATTGCACCCGATCGGATCTGCCATACCGAGGTAAAACATTAAGGGGTGCAACAGAACAGCAAGGGAATGGAGTAGCAAGATCCCCAGGAAAAGCTGAAGGTAGACTTGGGGCCAGGGCATGGTGCCCCAATAGACTGGACTGGAAAAAACTCCTAAATGCCAACAGGCAATCCTTGAACTAACTACAAGCTTTTCTTTCTTGTGGGTTTTTTTTGTGTGTCATTGGTTTGTTGTATATTGTTGCTTGGTTGTGCTCTGTCTTGTTTTTGTGCATGTTATCATCTCTGCAGATTTGTCTAAATAAGATAGGCTGGATGAATAATTGGAGGAGAAAACAATGGGACCGATAGTTCCGTGGGGACATGGGAGACAGGGATGTGGGGGGAAAGGTAGTGGTGTTAATAAACCCAGGGACAAGGGAACAACAAGTGATCCAAATTGGGGATGAGAAGGGTGTGGGAGGCCTAGTTGGGCATGATCAAGGGCAACGTAACTAAGAGGAATTGCTGAAAACCTGTTGGGGACTGAGCATGATAGTGGGACAGGAGGGAAGTCAAGGAAATAGAAAGAGAGGGGAGGCAGAGGGCATTTATAGAGGTCTAGATAAAGACATATACATATTCAAATATATTTATACATGAGGATGGGGAAACAGAATGTGCATATATTAATAAGGTTAGTATTAAGGCAGCAGAGGGACATTGGACCTCCACTCAAGTACTTCCTAAATGCAAGAATACTTTCTTCTATTAAATTGGCATTCTATGATGCTCACCTTCCCGACACAAATACTGAAGACAAAGTGGGTGAACAACTAAATGTGGTGAAGAAAGCTATCAAAAGAGATACTATCTGGGGTCTTAAAGGTTTAAAGGTAAACAAACGCCATCTGGCACAGAAGCAATAAAGCCCACATGGAAGAAGCACACCAGCCTGTGTGGCCAAGAGGTGCTGAAGTGAATCAGTTATCAGGCATCAAAGAACAAAAAAAATGTGTCATTTTTTGCTCACCTCCCTGATATGATCGCTGAAGACAAATGGGTGCATAAGCAAATGTGGTGAAGAAAGCTGATGGTGCCCGGCTACCAAAAGATATAACTTCTGGGGTGTTAAAGGCTTGAAGGTAAACAAGCGGCCATCTAGCTCAGAAGCAACAAAGCCCACATGGAAGAAGCACGCCAGCCTGTGCAATCATAAGATGTCAAGGGATCAGGTATCAGGCATCATCAGAACAAAAATCTTACCATAGTGAATGAGCGGGGGAGTGCGGAGTGGAGACCCAAACCCATTTGTAGGCCACTGGACATCCCCTTACAGAAGGGTCTTGACAAGACAGGGTACACCATAGCAACAATCAAAAATACAACTTTCCTCTAGTTCCTAAATGCTTCCTCCCCTCCCCCCCCCAAACCCACGGTCATAATCCGAATCCTACCTTGCAAGCCTGCAAGAGGAGGTACACTGGTACAGATGAGAACTGGAAACACAGGGAAGCCAGGGAAGATGATTCCCTCTGGACCAGTGGAGTGAGTGGCGATACTGGGAGGGCATAGGGAGGGTGGGCTGGAAAGGGGGAATCTACTTCAAGGACCTGCATTTGACCTCCTCCCTGGAGGACAGATAACAGAAAAGTGGGGGAAGGGAGACATAGGACAGAGCCAGATATGACAAAATAACAATTTATAAATCATCAGGGGTTTATGAGGGAGTGGGGAGGGAGTGGAAAAAATGAGGACCTGATGCCAGGGGCTTGGGTGGAGAGCAAAAGTTTTTAGAATGATGAGGCCAACGAATGTACAAATGTGCTTTACACAATTGATGTATGTATGGATCAAGATGGGTGGTGTATGAGTCCCTAATAAAATGATTTAAAAAAAAAAGAAGTGGGGGAAAGTGGGAAGATACCATTATATTTTAATTCATTTTTCTACACTTTAAAACAATCCCCTCATATTATACTTAACTTTAAATAATACATTGTTTAATGGTATTTTTTAATATTATATGTCATCTATGTAAAAAAGAAGAAAGAAAATGTTGTGAAACCAACTGTGGTAGCAATTGTACAAATACCTAACACCTTCCAAGATAGCCCAATTTAAAAAAATGAGAAAGTAACAAGTGTTGGAGGGGTTGTGGTGAGATAGGAACTCTCGTCCACTGCTGGTGGACCTGTAGATATGTACAACTATTATCGAAATCAATTTGGTGATATCTAAAGCAGATAGAAATTGAGTTACCATAGGACCTGGCAATCCCCCTACTGGGCATATACCCAGGAGAGGCAAGAAACAAACCACAGCCAGACATCTGTGCTCCAATATTCATTGCGGCATAGATCACAATTGCAAGGAGTTGGAACCAACCCAAATTTCCATCAACAGACGAATGGATAAAAAAACTATGGTACATACATACAATGGAGTATTACACATCCCTAAAAAGCAGAAATGAATGCATGGAGCACATTGTCCCATGGGAAGAACTGGAGGAAATTGTGGTAAGTGAAGTAAGCCAAGCACAAAAGGACAAGTCCAACATGAGTCCACTGAGGTAAGCTTAATAAAAATGGGCATAGGGGAAAAGCTACTGTATATATACATCCCTAGGATGAGGTCCAGGTACTATGGCAAGGGTCAAACCTAATCGAGGGATACATACAGCAGCCAACTAAAGAGGAGAGGAAAATAAAGAGAGAGGGAGAAAAAAAGACATGGGTAAGGGGGAACAGGGCACTCACCCACTGAGGGGACGGGTATTGTTTATATCTCCACAGGCGAGGGAGAGAGACTAGGCTTCAACCAGGAATAAAACATACTGGCATGTACCAGGGGACCAATAGAGAGGTCTGCAGAGCCAGTCCGAATCCCAACTATGTAGACACCATCACCACCACCCCGCCCCACCAGAAGAATGGACTTCAAAGGACAGCACTGAAGCTACAACTTGGGGAGAGGGGCATCTGATTAGAGCACACGGGAGAAATGAAGAGGGATTGAATGTGAGGGGAACACATCCTGCCCCACCAAGCCCTAAGGACGATATTCCTGCTGAGACTACACAATGCACAGAAAGGATCATAGGGCCAGCCCCACCACAAGACATGATATCCTCACTGAACCATAGAGCTATGGGGACAACTGGAGATACAGTGTGGGAATTGTGCCCAATCTGACCCCATCACACTGCGGCAAAACACTAAGGGCATGCAAAAGCGCAGCAAGGGGAGCAAAGTGATGAAATCTCTAGGGAATACCAAAATTAGACTTTGGAGACGGAGTGTGGTACCCCATCAGACTCAACTGAAGAAAACACTCATAAAGGCCAACAAACAGACCTTGGACTATTTTTAGGCTTTCCCAATTTTGTCAGTGGCTTTCTTTTTGTTGTTTTTATTGTTTTGTTGGTTTTCACTTCTTCTGTTGTTTTATTTGGCATTGCCTGGTTTTTGCACTTATTAATGTCTCTGCATGATAGAGATAGGATAAACAAGTCAGAGGTGAAAACAATAGGACTGACAGTTCTGGGGGGATATGGGAGAAGGGAGGTGAGAAACAGAAAGGGAAGGTCAACCAACCCAAGCAAAAGGGAACAGCAAGTGAACTAAAATCAATGGAGAGAAGAGCATAGGATGCCTAATGGGGCTTAATGAAGAGCAATGTAACAGTGAGGAATTACTAAACCCAAATGACGGTTGAACATGATTGTGGGGCAAGAGGAAAGTAAAAGGAAATAGAGGAAAGAACTAGGAGGCAAAGGACATTTATAGAGGTTTAATTACAGACATGTATGTATGTAAATAAATTTTTATATAATGAGAGGGTATAGATCTATGTAGTTATATGTTAAGAATTAAGGTTGCAGATGGACATTGGTCCTCAACTCAAGTTCTCCCTCAACACAAGAACACTTTGTTCTAATAATCCGGCATTCTGTGAGGTTTGCCTTCCCACATGATCGCTGAAGACAAATGTGTGCATACGCAAATGTGGTGAAGAAAGCTAATGGTGCCTGGCTATCAAAAGATATAGCATCTGGGGTCTTAATTGCTTGAAGATAAACAACTGGCCATCTAGCTCAGAAGCCACAAAGCCCACATGGAAGAAGCACACCTGTGCGATCATGAGGTGCCAATGGGTTCAGGTATCAGGCTTCTAAGACCCAGAACAAAATCATACCCAAGGTGAATGTACATGGAGTAGAGACCTAAAGCCCATCTGTAGACAATGGACGTCCTCTCACAGAAAGGTCACAAGGAAGAGATGAGCCAACTAGGGTGCAGTATAGCACAGATGAAACATACAACTTTCCTCTATTTAAAAAAATAATTTTATTGGGGGGCTCACATAATTCTTATCACAATTCATACATACATCCATTGTGTCAATAACATTTGTACATTTGTTGCCATCATTCTCAAAATATTTGTTTTCTTCTTGAGCCCTTGATATCAACTCCTCATTTTTACCTGTCCTTCCCCTTCCCCTCTCCCTCATGAATACTTGATACTTTATGAATTATTATTACTTTGTCATATCTTGAACTATCCAACATCTCCCTTCACCCACTTTTCTGTTGTCCACCCCCCAGGGAGGGGGTTATATGTAGATAATTGTAATTAATCCCCCCTTTCTATCGCACCTTCCCTTCATCCTCTGGTATTGCCACTCTCATCCCTGGTCCTAAAGGGATCATCTTTCCTGGATTCACTGTTTCCAGTTCCTATCTGTACTAATGTACGTCTTCTGGTCTAACCAGATTTGTAAGGTAGAATTGGGATCATTATAGTGCAGGGAGGAAGCATTTAAGAACTAGAGGAAAGTTGTGTTTCATCATTGGTTCCCTGCACCCTGACTGACTTGTCTCCTCCCCGAGACCCTTCTGTAAGGGGGTGTCCAACTGCCTACAGATGGGTTTTGGGTCTCCACTGTGCTCTCATCCTCATTTATAATGATGATTTTTCATTCTTTGATGCCTGACAACTGATCCCTTTGACACCTTGCAGTTACATAGGCTGGTGTGCTTCTTCCATGTGGGCTTTGTTGCTTCTGAGATAGATGGCTGCTTGTTTATCTTCAAGCCATTGAGACCCCAGATGCTATATCTTTTGATAGCCAGGCACCATCAACTTTCTTCACCACATTTGCGAATGCACACATTTGTCTTCAGTGATCATATCGGGAAGGTGGGCACCCACTGATATGATTTTTTGTTCTTTGATGCCTGATACCTGGTCCCTTCTACACCTCATGGTCACACAGACTGGTGTGCTTCTTCCCTGTGGACTTTGTTGCTTCTGAGCTAGATGGCCACTTGTTTATCTTCAAGCTTTTAAGACCCCAGATGCTCTATCTTTTGACAGCCACGCACCATCAGCTTTCTTCACTACATTTGCTTATGCACACATTTGTCTTCAACAATCGTGTCAGAAAGGTGTGCATAATGGAATGCCAATTTAATAGAACAAAGTGTCCTTGTATTGAGTAAGTACTTGAGTGGAAGTCCAATATCCATCTGCTGCCGTAATACTAAACCTATAAATATATGCACATAGATCTATTCCCCCATCCTATATAAATATGTTTACATATATACATGCCTGTATTTACACCTCTATAAATACTCTTTGCCTTCTTCTTCTTTCCTCTATTTCCTTTTCCTTTCCTCTTGCTCCACTATCATGTTCAGCCTTCATTTGGGTTTCAGTCATTTCTCTCAGTTACATTGCCCTTACTGAATCCTTACCAGGGCTCTCACACTGTCCTTGCCACTAATTTTGATCACTTGTTTCTCCCTTTTAGAAAAAAGAAAAAGAAAAGAAAAATGCAAAAGGGGCACAGGGAAAAAGCCACTGTTTACAAACACTCAAGGGGTGAGGTCCATGTAGCATGGCAGGGGCCAGACCAAATCCAGGGGTACATATGGTAGCCAACTAAAAAGGATGGGGGGTAGGAAAGGAAAAAAAAGAGGTGTGGTGAGGGAATAAGGTATTGACCCACCCAAGGGGATGATCAGTGGAAAAGTGGGTGAAGGACGACAGAGGATTATGTAAGATATAAAATAATAATCTATAACTTATCAAGGGTTCCTGAGAGAGGGAGGGCAGGAGAGGGAGGGGGAAAATATGAGGAGCTCATATCATGGGCTCAAGTAGAAAATGCCTTGAAAATGATGATGGCAGCATATGTGACTGTATGGATTGTGATAAGAGATGTAAGAACCCCCAATAATAGGACAAAATGTCTATATGTAGAAAAGAAACATGTGGTATGACCCTTTGAGGAGGGTACTTCAAATAGATTGGAGATTTTAATAAGCTAGATAATCATTCTATATTTATATATATTAAGAGATATTAAATATTATAGACAATTCATGTCTTCAGCCCACTCCCAACAAATTGTTGGTGAGGGTAGGCCTTTGGAGAGTACTAAGATCATCACACTTTTTTTTTTTCATTTTCCTCTCCCTTTTCTATTTCTGACCTTTATCTCCTTCCCGTCTATGGACATTTAATCTAGCTTATAAAAGTTAAGTCACAAAATTCAGTGGGGTAATTTAGAATAAAAGCACAATAGAGAGGCTATGGATTAACATAGAAAGTTGCCAAATTCGTAACAATGAGCATAATTTGCAATTATATTGCATTCTACATATCCTAAAAGGTTAGATATTTAGAGAGAATTCTTGGAACAATTCCTCCTTTTCCTTCCCCCACTTCCTTCAAATTACAATTATAACTAATTTCCCTCCTTAGTTATCAGAATGATTCATAAATGAATTAAAGCACATGTGACTTAAGTACAGGCACTGATGGTTCAATTAGAGACTTCTTGTCTCCCACATGGGAGAGTCAAGTTAACATTCTGGCCAATTCACTCTATGCACAGTCGCTACCTGTACTTTAGTGGAAGCTTGTGTACTTTTAAGATACAATTTCATTCATTGAAACTCACTAGGATTGGTATTCTCCTCCTGATCAGCTATGGCTGGAGTGGAGAGCTATTTCTTTACTCTTAATTCAAACTTGAATCACCAACTGCAGCAACACAATTCACGTGCTGGGGATTCCCTTAGAGCTGGGGGGCTGGCATTGGGCAGCAAAACCGCGTTCATTTTACTTATATCTGTTAGTCTGTATTCCAGACTATAGAAAGGCTTAATTGTTCAGTGCAATACCAAAATATGCTTTTTTTTTACTGTTCAGACAAGAAATATTGTCTTTAGTAGGATATATCATAAGAAAGAAATGAAAAGAAAACAAAACAAAACATATATTTGCAAAAATGACCTTATACTTAGAACTACAACTCAGTTCTTGGAACTAAAATCAGTTTTTCTATACTGGAATTTGAATACTATGATAGAAAATATATCTGACCCTAGTTTTTCCAAGAAGATTAAAAATGGTTTCCAGGTAGGTGATTCCTGTATGGATCCTTCATAGAGTGTTTGCGGCTGTAGCGTTAAATCACAACGTGGTGAAGGGATTAGGTGGAAGAACAACAACAACAAACAACATGATCTAAGGAGCAATACTTGGGTGGGGTTCCAGAGGTGTGTCATTTAAAGTACAGGATAGAAAATGGTAGACTTCTTTTTAAGTAAAGTGCAACCTTAGCTAAATGTATGTTGGGTAATATATATATTTTAAAGAGATTCTCAGTGTAAGATATGAAAATAATAATAATTTTACCAAGGAGGTATAAGGGTGGGACATGGAGGGAAGGGGGGAAATGAGGAACTGATACCAAGGGCTCAATAGTGAATAAATGTCTACAGATGAATGAAGGGAACATATGTACAAACATGCCTGATGCAATCAATGTATGGATTATAACAAGAATTGTAAGAGTCCCCAATAAAATATTTTAAAAATATTTATTTAGAGTCTCTTGTTATCATCATGAAAACTTTTAAAAGATGCCACTCAGTTGTGAAAAGGTAGACCAAGAAATTCCTTATAAGGTAAGAGTAGCAGCACATCGCTACCTTCAAATTAAGTTTGGTTGCAGAAAGAACTGAAGAATTTGAATAACTGGTTGTCGTCAAGTTGATTCTGACCACTGGTGATCCTTCGTGATACAGATGAGAACAGTGTTCCATAACATTGTCTTTGTTTCAAGGACCTTAGAAATGTGAAAGGGCACTTAAAAAAAACTAGTTTCCATGGATTTAACTTCAACTCATGTTGACCTCCCATGTTTTCGGTGTAGAATTGTTCTCCATAACATTTTCAATGGCTAATATTTTAAATCAACATTTTTGGGACTAGTGAACTAAAATGAATGGATACTTGCATTTATAAGCAGGCAGTGATATGCCGATGTGTTGGGCAGGGTTTTCTTGAGAAACAAAATTAGGACACTTTATATATATATATATATATATATATATATATATATATATATATATATATATATATATATATATATATATATATATATATATATATATGTAGGTTTATATAATGATAAGAAATATAACAGCTAATTAGCCCACATAGCAGTACAGAGGGCTCAGGTTAGCTCACTTCCATGAAATATTTAATATACTGTAGGTCCTGCAACTAACATTGGCTGCTGGTCTAAGGTCAAGGAAGCTGACAACAGAGTCTGCCGTCAGTCAAGACAAGCAGGGTCGTCTGCAGGTAGCAGATGTCAGGATGGGTCAGCAACAGTCAGTAGCTCAGGAGCATAGGGAAGCATGTCCAGATGGAGTCTCAAGCTCTAGTGATGCACACATGGTGACCCACAATCCACGGATGGCTCAGCTCACAGGTAGTGCAGCACACGGTTGAGGCAAAGGACTAGCTCAAGCAGCGGCATGCTGGTTCAATCAACAGGGAGAAAGAGAGATGGGAGGCCAGCCTTGTAAAACATTTATCTTGATCGAACTCCAATCAAAGTGTTACCTGATTAAATTCCACCTACATGTTCCTACAAAGGCCTGGTTGGCACAATAAACCTATCACAGTCCACTCCTTGCCAACTTGGCACTTGTACACAATTCTTTGACCATATATAATTTCCAGACATTATATAGCTAGCATAAGTATAAATTAAAACACACTGAACCTATTTGTATCTGTTGTATTATACATGAACAAGGGAAAGATATTCAATAAGTACACATAAAGAAGAAGTACTGACAATCAAAAACCTCACTTTTGCAATTGATATCATTGTTGTAACTGATAGGTAGAACTACCTTGTTCTACTACCTATTCTGTATTTCCTTTGCCCTTGGCCAGCACCTCAGCTGGTAATGAGTCTTTGCCTCATGGGGTGACCCAGACCTTCATTCCTGAGAAGCTTGGGTCATTAGCAGACCTCACAGGGCACTGTAGGACTAAAAGACAGCCTAGGGGATCTACTGGATTTCAGACACATACTTCTTTACTTCCATTACATAGAACCACTCCAATTTCTCCTTGGTAATCAGGATCAACCACACCACTCAGTACAGTGACACTCTTCTTTATCTGTTTATCCAAAGGCATAAGGCTCCCAAAATGGCCAGGGGACATTCTCAGCTGCCAGTTCAGTGGTATCATTGCTGTATTTCCAGGTGGGGGTGTTCCTTCCTTTGGAACTAGGACCTCCAAGTCTAAAGAGGATAGGGTAGCTGGGACAGGAAGCAAAAAATGTTGCAAATGGATCACTAGGATTAATAGTGAGTGATGGTACTCCAGCTTCCAACCCTTGTTTCATGAACCCATGAATCCTGGCTATTGGAGACAAAGCACAATATATTGACCGCTGGTTTACAGCATATACAGTCTCCTGGAGAACATTGTTCTAGCCCTGCAAGGTGTTGTCACCTAGCTGGTGCTTTAATTGTGTCTTTAGGAAGGCATTCCATCATTCTATCAAGCCAGCTGCTTCAGCAATATGAGGAACATGGTACAACCTGTGGATTCCATGGGCATGGGTCCATTGCTGCATTGCATTTGCTGTGGTGAGTTCTTTGATCTGAAGCAATGCTATGTGAGATGCCATACTGGTGGATAAGGCATTCTGTAAGTTCATGAATGGTAGTTTTGATGGAAGCATTGCACTCAGGGAAGGCAAGTTTGTATTCAGAGTCTGTGTCTATTCCAGTAAAAACAAGATGCTGCCCTCTCTATGACAGATGGAGGTGGTCCTATGTAATCAATCTGCCACCAGATTTCTGGTTGATCTTCCTGATGAATGGTCCCATATCTTGGACTCAGTGTTGGCTTCTGCTGCTGGAAGATGGGGCACCCAGCAGTGGCAGTGGCTAAGTCCGCCTTGGTGAGTGGAAGTCTTTGTTGCTGCACCATGCATAACGTCTATCCCTGCTACCACTTCCACTTTGTTCATGTGCTCACTTGGCGATGACAGCATTGGCAGAGGAAAGAGGAGGACCAGTCTCCACAGTGCCTGTCATCTTATCCACTTGTTTGTTAAAATCCTCCTCTTCAGAGGTAACTTTTTGGTGACATATGAGACACGATTATCTTTACTTACTTGGCTCATCCAGAGGGCTCTATCTACATAACTATTCCCCACACCCACTTGTCACCAATTTCCCAATCATGTTCCTTCCAATTCCCTAACCATGGATCCAAAACAATAGCCACAGCCCATGAATCAATATACAGTCACATAGTTGGCCATTTCTCCTTCCAGGCAAACTGAATGGCTAGTGTACTGCTTGAAGTTCTACCTCCTGGGAGATTTATTTTATTAAAAAATCATTTTACTGAGGGTTTGTACAACTCTTATCAAATCCATATATACATCTATTATGTCAAGCACATTTGCACATTTGTTGCCATCATCATTCTCAAAACATTTTCTTTCTATTTGAGCCCTTGGTATCAGCTCCTCATTTCCCCCTCCCTCTCCCATCCTCCCTCCCTCACGAACTCTTGATAATTTATAAATTATTATTTGTTCAAGTCTTACACTGTCAATGTCTCCCTTCACTCACATTTCTGTTGTCCACCCCCCAGAGAGGGTGTTATATGTAGATCACTGTGATCAGTTCCCCCCTTCTCCCTGACTTTACTTTTACCCTCCTGGTATCACTAATCTAATTATTGATCCTGAGGGGTTTATCTGTCCTGGATTCCCTGTGTTTCCAGTTCTTATCTGTACCAGTATACATCCTCTGGTCTAGCTGGATTCGTAAAGTAGAATTGGGATCATGATAGTAGGGATGGGGGAGGAAGCATTAAAGAACTAGAGGAAAGTTGTATGTTTCATCAGTGCGATGCTGCACCCTGACTGGCTTGTCTCCTCCCCAAGATCCTTCTGTAAGGGGATGTCCAGTTGCCTACAGATGGGCTTTGGGTTTCCATTCTGCACTCCCCCTCATTCACAATGATATGATGTTTTGTTTTTTGATGCCTGGTACCTGATCCCACCAACACCTAGTGATTACACAAGCTGGTGTGCTTCTTCTGTTTGGGCTTTGTTGTTTCTTAGCTAGATGGCCGTTTGTTTATCTTCAAGCCTTTAAGACCCCAGATGCTATGTCTTTTGATAGGCGGGCTCCATCAGCTTTCTTCACATTTGCTTATGTACTTGCTTTGTCTTCAGTGATCATGTTAGGAAGGTGACCATCATGGAATGCTAGTTTAATGGAACAAAGTATTTGTGCATTCCTGGAGTACTTAAGTAGAGGCCCAATGTTTATCTGCTACCTTAATATTAAACCTATAACTATATGCCCATAGGTCTATTTCCCCATCATCATATAAAAATATATTTACATATACCTGTATTGAGACCTATATAAATGCTCTTTGCTTCCTATTTCGTTCCTCTATTTCATTTTACTTTCCTCTTGACCCACTATCATGTTCAGCCTTCATTTGGGTTTCAGTAATTCCTCTTGGCTACATTGCCCTTGATCAAGCTCTACCAGGCCTTCTATACCCTCCTCGCCATTGATTTTGGATCACTTGTTCCCTTGTCCCTGAATTGGTTAACACACCCTTTATTTCCCCCACCTCCCCCTATCCCATGTTCTCCCCAAACCATTCGAGGGTTCTGTTGTTTTATCTTCCAGCTAGTTTATCCCACCTTCTTATCTAGCTAGACCTGCATAGATAATAATATTCACGAAAACAAGGCAGAGCAAAACAAAGCAACAAAAGAAAACACAACAAGAACAACAAAAAAAAAGAAAGAAAGAAAAAAAGAAAGAAAAGAAAAGCCTGTAAATAGTTCAAGGTCTGTTTGTTGACCTTTAGGAATTTTTTTCTGGTTGAGTCTGATGGGATGCCATGCTCTGGCCCCAAAGTCTATTTTTGGTATTCCTTGGAGACTCTGTTGCTCTGTTCCCCTGGCTGTTCTGTTGCACACCTTAGTGTTTTGCCTCCTTAATTTTACCTTCTCTTCTATCTCTCCTATTCTCTATGACTTTACTATGATCTTTATATAGTATCACTATACATTTGCTCCTACAGACATGTGATATTGTCAGGGGCTGGTTTACCCTGACAGTATCAGCTCCATCTTACCCCGCCTCCCCTGCCTGTAGATTTACTGATTCTGGGTTACATACACTTTTTAAAAATAACTGTCCCTGAGAGTTCAAATCCTTACAGGAGTAGAAAGCCTCATTTTTGTCCCACAGAATGGCTGGTAGTTTCAAACTGAGTCCAACATGTTATTCACTACACCACCAGGGCTCCCTAGATCATAATCTCAATCACTGCTAATGAGTCAATTCCAACTCATTGTGACCCTGGAGGATGGCCTGGTGGGGGTTTCTGAGACTATAACTCTAAGGAAATGTAAAGCCTCATAGTTACTTAAAATATTTCTCTGATAATTCCAATATCTGGGTCACTTTTACATGATCATGCTTTGATTTTTTTATCCTTGGGAATTGGTCAGATTCTTTGTTGAATAAGTTTAAATTATATCCTATGTTAAAGAGATCCTGAGATCTGTTTAAATGAGTACTCTCAATCAAAATGATTTTACCCCACCAGAGATATTTGGTATTATTGTCTGTAGACAACTTTGCTGCTCCCAACTGGGGAAGTGTTGCTGATATCTAGTTCTCAGGGACCAAAGGTCATGTGAAACATCTTCAATGCACAGGGTTCTACACAGAAGGTACTCATCTGACCTAAAAAACACTAGCAGTGAATTTGGTTGTTTGGAATCACTGTTATGGCTACAATAGGCAATACAACTTCAGGGCAGGGACTGGCCTTGTCAGAGGGACAGAAAAAAAGGGACATTCCTGGGATTTTTCTTAATCCCCCAGGCACTCATATACCCTCTTTCGTCAGGTCCTGCCCGAAAGATGGGTTTCCCTCTGAGTATTTTTTCTCTCTCTTTCTTTGTTTACTGAGAAGTTCTAGGATAAAGGCTAGAGTATAAATGTATTAGTCTGGGTATTTTAGAGAAACAAATCCACAGAAACTCATGTATAAGAGAGAGTTTTATATAAAGGTTAAGTACGCATCAAGAAAACATCCCAAACAAGTGCTGTTCAAGTCCACAAGTCCACCATTAACCCATTAAACCATATGTCCAACACCAATCCACAAAGTGCCCCCTCCATCTCACAAAACAGACACAATGATGTCGACTGTAGGAGGAAAATCGAGTCAGTGAATGTGTAAGCATCTCAGCGCTGGCAGGGGTCTCCACATGGCTGCTCCAGCACCCAGGGCTGCATCAGAGTAGGTCCATGTGGCTTCTCTTCAGGGATGTCTTGCAGGAAGTGAGCCTTGCCAGCTGAAGCAGGGACCTGACTAAGGCAGGTGCACCCTGGTCTGACCATCAGAAAGCAAAAGACCCGAGAGCTAGAAAGGCGAGGCTCACTGAGTCATTTATCCCTCCACCTTTCAATTAACCCCACATGTGTTTATTGGCCAGGTTGGCACAATAAACTAACTACCTCAATAAAAGAGGGTAAAAACTTTAAATAAACAACCAACCTAAAAATCCAGTAAGCTCACTGCTATTCCAGTTGTTCCCCAAGTTTTGACTTTCCATCCCAATCTGCATATTATTACTTCATTTTTTTGAGTCACCATGTGCTAAGTTTTTTGTATTCATTTCAAAATTTTAAGTTATAATCATTGGGAGACATAGGCTGTAGTTGGCTTGCTCCATCTTGCTGGCAACAGAGTGATTTGCTTTCCTTTTTAAAAGATAAACAAAAGAAAGGAAGAAAGTGGGTAGGTCTGATTGGTAAGTAAATTTTCTTTACAAATGAATGAGCAGTGTTTATTTTTCTGATAATACATTGAGGTGCTATATGTTTAGCATATGGTATTTTATCATTTAATTTTTCTCTTTCCATATTCTTTCTTCAGAAGGCTAAGGGATTAAACATTTCAAGTACAGAGACAGAAGAGCAGATGTGGTGTCTTAGGTACAAAGAGTCACTGTTAGTCACATATATTCTATATTATCTGACCTTGTCTTGCTGTTAATGTTGGCCATATGATTACCAAACCCTTTGTCATTGATTCAATACTGATTCCTATAGGACAGATTAGAACTCCCCCTATTTGTTTTGAACCACTGCGGAACCAGAAAGGGAATGACATGTGAAATCCAGCTGCCGGCCTTGCCCTTAGGAGCCCAATGCGTAGTGTACTACACCACCAGGGGTCCCTGTGTTTAGACCTGGAGAAAAGTGAATGTAGTAAAGAGTTATATTTCTTTTAGGCATTCCTTCAAAACATTACATGCAGTGTTCCATGTTGTTTCTCCTTTAATCATTAAATGCAGAAGATCCAGAATATCTCCAAGTGTGCTAAAGGGAAAACCAAAGGGATCTGTTAGAAACACCCTGGATGGAGGTGATATGATCGTGATGCCCACTTGGCCCAAATCAAGCTATTATATGAGTTTTTATTGCAGCAATTCTCAACCTGGGGGTCGCGACCCCTGGGGGGGGTGTCAAACGACTCTTTCATAGGGATTGCCTAAAACCTTATTTCCGATGGTCTTAATGACCAAGACACTGCTCTTCTATCCATCTCCAGGTTGGTCCGCCCACATGCACATACACCCACACATGGGGTCATCACAACATGAGGAATGATATTAAAGGGTCGTGGCAATAGGAAGGTTGAGAACCACTGCTTTATTGGATGAAGACACCACATTGCTTGTGGTTGTTGTTAGGTGATTTTGAGTCAGCTCCAACTCACAGTGACCACGTGTGCAGTGGAAGGAAACTCTGCCTGGACAGTGGTGTCAAGCTACCAGTGAGGCTCTTCCATTTTCGTGGACTCCCTGCTTAGAAGCTGTCACCCTCAAAAACGCAGTCTTTCGTTGCAAATACAGTCACTGTCTGCTTTGACCACTGGGTAAAATGTCTGTCTTTTGATGACTTACTTTTAATCTCTACTTCTAGTTTAACCCCTTCACAAATGTGGTTTACTAATCTGACCCTTCACTATCTCGTTTTCCCCCACAACAATGTTAGAAAAGATAAATTAAGCGATCTTTGAAGGATTTTGAATCCTTAGGAGCTAAGCAAGTACATAAAGACAAGGTATTATTACTATCATCATCATAATTTTGAGCACCAGTCTGCCAAGCACACAGAGAAAAAATTATTAATCATCCCTTAACTTTGACAGAACATAAGTATCGTTGTTGCAATTGAGATCTGAAGATAATTAGAAAGTGCACAGCTTCTGCCTACCAATTGCCACCTTCCCTCTCGATTATTGTGGTGCCCTTGAATAGCATCATTCACAGGCATTGTGTCTCTGACAGGCCTTCGGGAGACAGCTCTGGAGGCCAGAGAAGTGAATCTGCTTTAAGAGAGCGCACTGTTGACAGAATTTCTTGGCATATTGTTCAGGGAAACAGCACACACTGCCTGTCCAGATCACTTATGAGATGTGGTTTAATTAAGCAAGGAGGCGACTGCGAGGAGGACTGCTCTGCCCCAGTTTTGATTTGTGCGATGCTTACAAGGATTGGAAGCTTCTCTGAGAAGCCAGGTGGTAAAAATGAAGGGAGTAATTCACCCGAGTGATTGGATTAGAAACAGCTGAAGTGCACTCTATTCCATTAAAGACATTCCTGGAAAATTACTGCTCCTGACCTCTCATAAGGAATTCTGGTGGTGCAATAGTTAAACTCTTGGCTGCTAACCAAACCATAGGTGGTTCGAAACAACCAGCCACTCTGCAGGTAAAAAGATCTGGCGATCTGATTCTGTAAAGACTATAGCCTAGAACACTCGATGGGAACGTTCTATTCTGCCATCTAGGGTGACTATGAGCTGGAATTGACTCAACAGTACAGAACCAGTTCCACAGGAGATTCTTGGTGGTACAAATGGTTAATGTGTTTTGCTGATGACTGAAAGGTTGGAAATTCAAGTTCATTCAGAAGCTCCATGTCGGGGAAAAAAACATTCTGAGGATCTACCTCTGTTATAGTTAGGTTTTGTGTCAACTTGGCTGCATCAGGATTTTCAGTAGTATGGACCTAATCCAATGTAAGAAACTGCAGGCTGCCCTATGTAGCAAGGCAACCCCTTACTCAGGTTACATCTTGATAATGTCTCCTTGGGAGTGCAGCCTAGTTCATATACATACATGAAGAGAACTTACCTTGCTTTCTCTTTGATGGTGTGGATCCTGCATCTGTTGCATCAATGTCTGGTTATTTGGACTTGAGTTAATGGCTCAGCATATTGTCTGGCAACTCCAGGAGTTATCAATGGCATATCACATTGCCTGCCAGTCTTGGAAGCCATCAGAGCCCAATATTTGACCTGCTGATTCACCTCTCTTATCTCCCTGCTCTGGTCTTCCTGCCTCATCTTCTTGCTTCACCACATTGTTTTGTCTTCGTGCCTACTGTTTTTATTCATTTTTCTGCTTTCCTTTCCCAAGCAACTTCTTGGGTCAAGGAGGCCCCCCAGCTCAATGTCTGCCCTACAGTCTTGAATGAGCCTGGGCTTGCCTGCGCTGTGGCTGTGTGGGCCACTCTCGATATAAAATCACTTCTTATACATATATTTGTGTCACTGGTTATACTTCTCTGGAACATCCAGCTTATCATCCTCTCCAAAACACCAGCTGCTGAGAACCCAGTGGAGCAGAGCTCTACTCCGACATATTGGGGATACCTGGAGTGCATCTAGGACCTCCATGAGGGAGAAGGAGAGGAGACAAGCCGCAGAAGACAGGTGCTCTGATGTTAGTCTCAACCTCAGCTGACAACCAGTTCACCTAACCAACTGCCATGCAGTCAAATTCGACTCATAGTGATCCTGTACAGAGTTCACGAGACTACGGGCTTAGCAGCACAGACAGACACATCTATTTTCTGACCCAGTTCAACTGGATCTTTGTAATATATTATTTTTGTATATATTTTTATATACCATTCTTTGTAGATACTAACTCCCAGGCTATACCTCAGATCTCTGGGCAGTATTCCTGGTGGTAAGACACTGAAATCTAAGTGTCTTTTTCTTTTTTATTTTTTAAAGCTTTTTGTTTTGAGATCATTGTAGATTCACATGCACTTATAAGAAATCAGGGAAGGAGGGGAAAAAAAAGAGGACCTGATGCAAGGGGCTTAAGTGGAGAGCAAATGCCTTGAGAATGATTGGGGCAGGGAATGTATGGATGTGCTTTATACAATTGATGTATGTATATGTATGGATTGTGGTAAGAGTTGTATGAGTCCCTAATAAAATGTAAAAGAAGAAAAGAGAAAAAAAAAAGAAATCAGGGAGAGGTATATTGTTTGTCCTTTCCTCAATGCTCCTCAATCAAATATCTTGAAAAACCCTAAGTCCTGACACATGCCACAACATGGATGAACCTAGAAACCACTTTGCTGGGCAACATAAGTGAGTCACAAAGAGACAAATACTGTATGATCTCACTTAGAATAAATGAGCAGATATGTAGAAACCAAAAATTATTAGTGGTTTTCAGAGATGGGTCGGGGAGAGAAATTGGGCATTGCATGCATGTTAATGGCAGTAGGATCATTTGGATAAAAGAAGAGTTGCACAATTTCAAAAATGTAGTCTATGTCACGAAATTGTACATTTAGAAGTTTATTTGCAAGATTTTGTTGGGTGTGTTTTCACCACAATAAAAAAACCACATAAAGAGTAACACAAAACCATGTATGGTATAAAACCACACACAAGATATTAGCATTGCTACAATCTATCAATTTTGTTCAGATTTTACATTTTATTTAGATTCTTTGTGCTTTTATGCATATGTATTTAGTTGGATGCAATTTTATAGCATGTGAGGGATCCTGCAGTTAGCACCATAGTCAAGGTACAGAACTATCCCAACCCCACAAACATTCCTAAATGTCTTCTTAAAGTGACACTCTCTTCCTATGTCTTCCTTCATCCCGAATCACTGGCAACAATCAATCCTTTGCCCTTCTGTATAATTTTGTCATTTCAAGGATGTTAATAGATTTATACAGTATATAAATCTTTAGGATTGGCTTTTTTTACACATCACATTTCTCTGGAGATTCATTCCAAGTTGTTGAATGTATCTATAGTTTGTTCCTTTTTATTGCTGAATAGTGTTTCTTACTATATGTGAGGGGGTTTCAAAAGGTTCATGAAAAATTCCATTATATTTTCATTTCATTTTTTTCTACAAAGTTTTTGAAGTCCTCTCATATGTACCATGGGTTATTAAATCACTTACCCAGTGAAGGACATCGGGAGAGTATCATTTTCAGTTAGAAGAAAAGCTGCTTTGAACCATCATGTACTTACAAAATCTCGTGTGACCTAAAACTCCCATTTCACTGAGATAAATGCTAATGAGTTTAATTTCTGGACCATGTGGGAATTGCATGTTTGGTTTTATAAGAAACTGCCAAACTGTTTACTAAATTGACTGTGTCATTTGACAATTCCTTTAGCAATGTATGAATGATCCAGTTTCTCCACATCCTCATTAGCATTTGGTGTTGTCACTATTCAAAAAAATTAAGCCATTCTGATAGCTGTGAAGTCTCATGATGGTGTTTATTTGCATTTTCCCTAATGGCAAATGAACCTGAACATCTTGTCATGTGTTTATCTGACACTTGTATATCCTCTGGTGAAATGGTTGTCCATGTCCCCTTACTTTTGTCCATTTTTTAATTGGGTTTTTAAAAACTGTTTGGAGAATTCTATCAATACTTTCAGTACAAGTTCTTTATTAAGCATGTGGCTTAGAACTCCCCCCCCCCCACCAGTCTGTTGCTTATCTTTTAATCCCTTAACAGATCTTGAAGTTAAATTTTGATAAAATCCCGTTGACACACTGTGGTAATCATATTTTATGTGAACTAGACCTTCCTCACAATGGGTGGAATCAAACATGTCAACCTCACATCAAGTGGTAACTTGATGACACCTCCTTGTGGGTGTGGCCTTTGTATGAGAGTGAGGGATTCTGGGAACTGCCACTCTGTCACTTCACCTTCCCCCTCTCTGGGACTTCACTGGGACTCAGTGTCTGCCACCAGAGGGAGCCCTATGTGGGCTGCTTGATCCTTAGAGTTGGCAGTGCCCTGCCATGTCCCCACCTTGGATCCATGCTACTGCACACACCAACATGTGATCTTCCTGTTTCCAGGTTTATCTCTCTGCATCACTGACCTGCTACTAGCTGAGTCTGAAGAGGGACTTATGGATGAGCATTAGACTCTTGGACTTGAGTTGGGCTGGGCTGACTTCTTCATATAAAGCTCTTTCTTCTACATAGATGAATGTCACTGGATTTGTGTCCAGACAACCCAGCCGAACACACTCACTTTTCCTTCATAGCTTGTGCTGTTGTTGACAAGTTGAAGAACTTTTTGTCTAGCCATTGACACTGATAGTTTATTTCTTCCTATGTCATTTTTTGACATATTTGCCGAGTAATAATCCAAGAAGCTGGATTATATGCAGAAGACACTCTGTACAACTTAACAATTCATATGTTTTAGCCTAAACAGCAATCTTGTATGTTTATCTCTTCCTTTTATCAACAGTATTTTAAATTCTATACCATTGGACAAATCATGCAACTGTTAATAGAATTAACTTATGCCCAATGGGGATGATTATAACGTTACCCAATAAAATAATAATGATTTCTCGAAAGTGGACCAGGGATATATATAGACCATAGACATATGAATGGATTTTGAACTTGCCCTCAATTGTAACTCTAATCCATAAACAATTGCTACTCAATACTTCCCTCATGAAGAGATGACTGAAAATATGGCTGCTATTGCAAAGTGTGTTAAAGAAATCAGGTGATGCCCAGTTACCAAAAAGAATATTATTTGGGGGTTTTAAAGGCTTGTCTTAAAACAAGAGTCATAAATAAATAAATAAAAACAACAAAAATAAGAGTCCATCTAAGTGAGATGTCAGCTGTGTTAGTCCAGCTAGACTAGAGAAACAAATTCATGGACATTCATATGTGTATAAGAAAGACCTTCATATACAAGAACAGCTGAATAGTGAGAAAATATCCCAGCCCAGTCCAGGAAAGTACATAAGTCCGATATTAGCCCATATGTCCAATACCAATCTATAAAGTCATCTTCAAACTCATGAGACACAATGAAGTTGAATGCAGGAAGATCACAGGCCAGTGGGTGGGAAATCTTGTGGATCCAGTGGCATTGTAAGCATCTCAGCCATTGACAGGGGTCTCCACGTGGCTTCTCTGCCTCCAGAGGTCTGGCTCCATGAGTCTTTCTTCATGTGACTTCTCTTTAGGGATGTCTCTCAGGGAGCGAGCCTGTGTCCGTCCTCCAGTGAGCTAGTTATCTCCTTAGTATCTCCAAATGAGGTCATCAAGCTACTACCTGAGGGACAGGCTAGACTCCACCTCTGAATCTTCAAACTGACACTTGATTATGTAACTACCATACTAGCTAAGTTCACAAAATAGAAGTGCACCAGCTTGTGTGGTCTCAGGTTTATAAATATGACATCAAAGACCTGAGGAGGGAAAAGTATTAGAGCTTAAATGTCTAAGCACCTGGTTTTCAGAAGTCTATGGATGACAGTGAAAACCTAAACCTAATTTTCAGGGTCCTCAAGCAGATTAAGCCTCTAGTGAATCCCCTCTGATCATTGACCAGGAGGGATGCGATTAGACAGAGTGCATAAGAAAGTGGACTAATGCATGTGTAGTTAGGTTAAAATTTAACACCTAATTATTTGTTCTCCTTTTTGACTCATTCAAAATTTGTTTTAATTTGTATTATTTTTCTGCTTTCATTTTGATTGAGTTTCCCCTTCTGGTTTATTTCTTTCTGTATTTAGTATGTTTTTCTTGATATGAAATCCAGTATATGTAAAACGAAGGTGACATACTGGACATGAAATCCAGTATAGTAAAGCTAGTTGGATTAATACTTTATTCAGTTTATGGCAGGGGAGGTTGAGAGGGAATGAGAGATATTAATAATGAATATAAGAAAGAAGAAAAGGTTCTAAGATTGATTGTGGTAATGATTTCACAACTCCTTTTGATATGTTTAAACCATTGAATCGTATGATATGTAAATGATATGTTAATGAAATCATTAGAATTTTTTTTTTAAGAAAAAGAGGAGAAGTTGGCATAAGGATTAAAATACAAATGACATAACCTTGCAAGGCAGAGTGAGGAGGACTTCAGATACTTGTTATTGAAAATCAGAGACTGTAGATTTCAGTATGGACTGCAACTCAAAGGGGGAAAAAATCCTTGATACTGGTCCAATAGACTAACACTGGTCCAATAGACAACTGAGAAATGACGTGTTGGGAAGTGGCCATTTTGCTTGGATCCGTAATTAGTATACAGGAAAGTCAAAGTTAAGAAATCAAATGGTGTAGTACATTGGATAAATCTGCTGCACAACACCTCTTTAAAGTATTGAAAAGCAAGGCTGTCACTTTGAAGACTATGGTATGCTTGAGCCAAGACATGGTGTTTTCAATTGTGTCTATGCATGTGAAAATTGCATAATAAATAGTGAACAGTGAAAAATGGATGCACTTGAATCATAGTGTTGGTGAAGAATATTGAAAGTACAAAGAACTTCCAGAAAAGCAAACACATCTGTCTTGAAAAAAGTGCAGCCAGAATGCTTCTTAAAAGCAAGGATGTGGACACTGTCTCATGCGCTTTGGACATGTTATTAGGAGAGACTAGTCCTTGCAGAAAGACATCATGTTTGGTAAAGAAGAGGGTCAGTGAAAAATGAGATGGATTGTGTGGTAGTTACATAATATCCTGTCACCTTGAGTAAAGGGGTGGGGTCTATCCTGTCAATCAGGTCATAGCCGATGAGACCTCTGTATGGGCATGGCCTTCTCCTGAGGATTCTGGGAACACACTCTCTGCTTCACATTCCTGTTGATAAGCCACATGGATACACATTGATGGAGCCAGAGTCACGTGGAGACCCACGCCAATGCTGGCTGAGATGCTTCCACTGCCACTGGATCTACAAGACTGTCCACCCACCGGCCTGTGATTTTCCTGCATTCAGCTTCATAGTATGGTAGCGTGAGTCTAAAAAGGAATTAATAGACTAATATCAGTCATCTGGGCTAATATTGGATTTATGGACTTTTTCTGGACTGGGCTGGGATGTTTCTTAATATACAATTGCTCTTTGATATAAAGTTCTCTCTTACACATAAATGACTTTCCATGAATTTGTGTCTCTAGTCTACTTGGCCTAACACAGATTGATGCAGTAGCTGCAACAATGGGTTCAAACTTAATAGTCATTATGAAGATGGCGCAGAATCAGGCAATGCTTCCTTCTTTTATGCATAATGTTGCTACTAGTAGAATTTGTTTCAATGTGAGCTGCTGACAACAACAACAACATGTCTTTTTCTAGAAGTTGCATAGTCTGATGTCTAACATTTAGGTCAATTATCTAGAGTTACTTTTTGTGTAAGCTGTGAGGCTTGTTTGGTTTCACCTATGATGGCTCTACATTTGCTTCACACCATTTGCTGAGAAGGTTACCTGTATCTACTTAAGAGTTAAAAGAACATAAAAGGCAACATTTGGGCCACTAAGAGAGTATTACAAGGCATGTTGGTGCGGAATCTTCAGGAATGGAGACAGTTACAAATTTCTTGAAGCTGTTACATAGATGGAAGAGGATTCACTAAAGGAAGAGAGAGGAAGAAATTACAGCCTAGAATATGTAAGCGTGGTTGTATGTGCATGCATTGGGCAGGGGGATCTGTGGTAAAGAGCAGACCTATCCACTCCAGATTAGAAGTGGCAATCATAACAGAGGGAAACTGGAAATAATTGGGTGAATTTAATGTATTTGGAATGGTTAATTTGGTAAACATTGTCTTTTACCCCTTCCTGGAATAGTAGATAACCAACACTGTCAGGCCCCAAATAATACATTCGTGTCTAAAATCTTTGAAAGATCTGTCTGAGGACGAGCTAGGGCAGGATTGAGTGATTTTTGGTACCATAGAACAATTGCTTTCACATTATGACATTTAAGGGTCTCTCTGCTAATTATCCCAAAGCAAAATCAACCATTGTTAGTTAACAATCTACAGAACTCCAAGTCATTAAATCTTATTCTTAAATATGGAAAATAAATAAATTTAGAAAAAGCTAAAATGAACCATGGAGTAACAGAGATGATTTAAAAAATAAATACTAGATTGTATTTTCAGAGAGATTAAAAACATATAGTGTAAAATATATGTAGTGTAGTAAGACAGGAACAAAATGCTAGGAAAAAGGAAATATTATATTTAAAAAAGCACTTGGACATATGAAATGTAATTGAAATTTTTTTCTTAAGTTTAATAAAGTTGAGGAAGATTTCTAGAAAGTAGAATACAAAAGGAGACAGATAAAAGAACATGAAAGCAAGACCCAAATAGGAAATACAACATTTGGCTAACAGAGTTTTTTTTTTTTAGCATAGGAGAAAAGGGGAAAATGGGTTAAAGATCATTTTAAAAAAGGTAATAGAAAAGTTCACAAAGTAGTGAGCTACAAGTGTTTGACTTGAAAGACTATGTAAATTCTGTTGTTGTTAGGTGCCATCAAGTCAGTTCTGACCCATAACAACCTCACACTCAACCAAACGAAACACTGCCTGGTCCTGCCCCAGCTTTACAATGGTTCCTATGCATAAGCCAGCTGTTGCTTCCACTGTCATTCCATGTCCTGGAGGACCTTCTTTTTTGTTGACACTCTAATTTACCAAACATGGCGTTCTTTTCCAGGGACTGCTATCTCCTTACAACAAGTCCAAAGTGTGTAAGGAGCACATTGGTCATCCTTCTTCGAAAACATTTATTTGTCTTTTCAGCAGCCAGTGATACTTTCAATGTTCTTCGACAGCACCACAATGCACATGCATTGATTCTTCTTTGGTCTTCCTTGCTCAACATCCAACGTTCACATGCATAAGAAGCAATTGAAAACACCATCCGCGGATCAGGGTGCCTTAGTCCTCAAGAATGATTTTCCATACTCTACGGAGTTCTTATGCAGCAGATTTACCTAATGCAATGACTCCTCTGATTGCTTGACTGCTGCTTCCATAAGTATTGACTATGGATCCAAGGAAGACAAAATCATTGATAACTTCAACCTTTTCTCCAGTTATCATGATGTTCCCTATTAGTCTAGTTTTGAGGATTTTGATTTCTTTCCACTGACTTGCTGTCCCTACTGTAGCTACAGTCCTTGGTCTTCGTCAGCAAGTGCTTCAAGCCCTCTCACTTTCAGCAGGCAAAGATGTGTTATCTGTATGTTGCAGGTTGTTAGTACATTTTCCTCCAATCCTGATGCTGCATTCTTCTTCATATAATCCAGCTTCTCTGATTATTTGCTTATGTGTTCATATGTTTATATGTAAATTCTAGAGCAAAATTAATTAACACAAAACAAACCAAAAGTGTAGGTACATTATTATATAATTTCTGAACACCGAGTTTAAAGAGAAGACACTAATATAGGATACGAAGTAAAACAAATGATTTCACATAAAAATTAAAATCAGACTGCATCATATTTTTAATAGCAAAATAGCATGGGAATTTTCTAGAGGTAACAGAACAATGCTTTCCAAGTTGCAACTAAAATGCTTCTTAATTTAGAAATCTACTTCCAGTGTTTTTTTTAGTCATGCAATGACTTTTTCTTTTTTTCCAAATAATTAATATATATATATATATATGTAAACAATGTGAACACACTGTAATATATATATATATGTAAACAATGTGAACACACTGATATCACCACATTTCTAGATAAGGAATCAAAACTTTCACCACATTGCCCACTTTCTAGTTACCATCCAAATGTTATTATTATTTTCACTTTCACCATCATTTAGTTTGGATATTTTTTGAACAGTATGAAGTAAGCGCCTCCCCTAAGGAGTTATTTGAAGATATATAATCGGATCAAACTCCAAACTCAGTGCCAGAGTCTGTTCTGACTCGTAGCAACCCTATAGGACATGGTAGAACGGCTCTTGTGCATTTCTGAGCTTGTCACTCTTCATGGGAGTATTTAGCCTCAGCTTCCCCCTGTGAAGCAGCTAGTGGTTTAGCACTGCTGATAATGTGGATATCAGCCTAATGCGTAGCCACCTGGGCTCCCATTAAAATAGGATAGTGCACAAAAAACGTGGAAGTGATAAAGTCCCAGGCACCATGGATATCATATGCTGAGCAGGGAAGGGGAGTCCTGGGATGGTACCCAGGCTGCATTCAGTCCACACAGGAATGGTGGGCAGAACAGGCCCAAGAGAGATGTTGCTGAAGGCGAATGGGGTCCTCAAGGGATGAAACATTGTTGTTAGAGTTGGTTCTGGCTCAGAGCGACCATATGTACAACAGGACAAAACACTGCCTTGTTCTAGGCCATTCTCACAATTGTTAAATTTGAGTCCTTTGTTACAGCCACTGTGTCAGTTCAGCTAGTTGAAGGTCTTGTTCCCATTTACTTGCCCAAACATGATGTACTTTCCCAGGAACTGTTCTCTCCTGATAATACACCCAAATATGTGAGATGAAGTCTTGATCGTCTTGCTTCTAAGGAGCATTCTGGCTGAACTTCTTTCAAGACAGATTTGGTTTTACTTCTGGCCGTCCATGGTCCTTTAAATATTCTCCACAATAATTTGAATACATTGATTAAGTCTTCCTTATTCAATGTTCACCTTTCTCATGCATATGAGGCGAGTGAAAATACCACAGCACACTTGAGTCCTCAAAATGACATTCTTGCTCTTCAACATTGTGGGCAGTTTTGTGCAGCTGATTTACCTAATGTAATGCATCATTTGATCTCTTGACTGCTGCTTCCGTAAGGATTGACTGTGGATCCAAACAAGATGAAATCCTTGACTTGTTCAATCTTTGATCCATTTCTCAATATGTTACTTATTAGTGCAGTTGGGAGGATGAAGTCCTTGGTCTTTCAAAAGGTTGCGTAGAGAAGAGGTATAGCTGTAGCCCAGGTGGGGATGGAGCATGGTAGTGGGGCAGGAGGAAAGTCAAGGGAGATGGAGGAAGGAGCTGAGAGTCAAGGGGCATATATGGAGGTCTAGACAAAGACATGTACATGCAAATATATATATGAGGATTGGAAAGAGATCTATGTGTCTATATTTATAGGTTTAGTATTAAGGTGGCAGAAGGATCTTGGGCCTCTACTCAAGCACTCCCTCAATGCATGAATACTTTCTTCTATTAAATTGGCATTCTATGATGCTCACTCTCCCGACACAACTGCTGAAGCCAAAGTGGGTGAAAAAGTAAATGTGGTGAAGAAAGCTGATGGTGCCCGGCTATCGAAAGAGATAGTGACTGGGGTCTTAAAGGCTTGAAGGTGAACAAGCGGCCTTCTAGCTCAGAAGCAATAAAGCCCACATGGAAGAAACACACCAGCTGGTGCGCTCACGAGGTGCCAAAGGGACCAGGTATGAGGCATCATGCAAAAAAAAAGAATATATATATATATATATAATAGTGAATGAAGGGGGAAGTGCAGAGTGGAGACCCCCCAAGGCCCAAGTGTCGACCACTGGAGATCCCCTCATAGAGGGGTTTAGGAGAGGAGATGGGTCCGTCAGGGTGCGAGGTAGTACCGACAAAGAACACAGCTTTCCCCCAGATCCTGGATGCTTCCTCCCCCCAATTACCATGATCCGAATTCTACCTTGCAGGACTGGACAGGGCAGAGGTTGTACATTGGTGCATATGGGAGCTGGAGGCACAGGGAATCCAGGGTGGATGATACCTTCAGGACCAAGGGTGTGAGGGACGATGCTGGGAGAGTGGAGGGTGAGTGGGTTGGAAAGGGGGAACTGATTACAAGGATCCACATGTGACCTCTTCCCTGGGAGAGGGACAGCAGAGAATGGGGGAAGGGAGACTCCAGATAGGGCAAGATTTGACAAAATAACAATCTGTGGATTATCAAGGGCTCATGAGGGAGGGGGAAGCGGGGAGGGAGGGAAACAAAAAAGAGGACCTGATGCAAAGGGCTTAAGTGGAGAGCAAATGCTTTGAGAGTGATTAGGGCAAAGAATGTGAGGATGTGCTTTATACAATTGATGTATGTATATGTGTGGATTGAGATAAGTGTTGTATGAGCCCCTAATAAAATGTAAAAAAAGAAAAGCAAAGAAAAAAAAAGAAAGTGATTAGGGAAAAGAATGTACTGATGTGCTTTATACAATTAATGTATGTATATGCATGGATTGTGATAAGAGTTGTATGAGCCCCTAATAAAATGTTTTAAAAAGGAAAAAAAATTTCTATCATTTCATTTCTATCACCAATGGCATATTTTCCAACCACTGTTCTTTCCTCTTGATTTTGAACCTTTGCATTCCTGACAATAATTATCAATTAATCTTGATGAATTTAAGACGGAAGAAATTGGTGGTATTTTTCCATTTCTTCATCAATAGCTTTAGTAGTTGGCATGTAAATCAAAATAATAATTGTATCAACTGGATTACCCAATAGGCATACGGACAAACACTGTTGTACTTCAAGGAAGATCGTGCAATGTCCTTTGAGATGATGAACAAGAAGATATTCCTTTTGAATTTGTCATTCCCTCCATATGACTGTTTCACTAAAAATGGTCAATACAGTCAATTTCAGCCCATTAATGCCTAGTATATCAATCTTTAAGTGTTTCACTTAATTTTTGAAGACTTTCAATTTTCCTAGAATTATATGTACAAATTCTGACTCTTAATAGATATTTGAAGTTGTTCTTCTCAGTTTGAGCCATACCCCATCAGAAAATGAATTTCCTCAAAGCTTTAATCCATCTATATCAAATGGTCAACTCTGTAGCCTGGAAACTTGGTTGAAACCTGTTAATGTTGGGTGACCTGGCTGATATTTGAAATACCAATGACATAGCTTCCAGCATCACAGTAACACACAAGCTACCATAATTGGATAAACAGAGAACATTGATAAGATTGTCTCCCCCAAAATATGTTAGAATCCTAAATCCCATTCTTGTGAATGCAATCCTGTTTAGAAGCAGGGCTCTCTTTGATATGTTAATTAGACTAATTTAAGGAAGGTAGGTCTTCACTACAGTCACTTGTGAGTTATATAAAAAAAGAAGATTAGACAGAGCGATGTACATAATTGGGAGAGAAGACAGCTGCCCTTTGTGGATCATCTACAAATCAAGGATCATATACAAATCAGGAAACATCTTCAAGGAAGGAATCAAGATGGGCACCACCCTGAGTAGAGCTTCCAGTCTTCAGAACTCTGATAAAATATTTCTGTGTCACATGTGATACTTCTGCCACACCAGCTCTAGGGGACAAAACAAACAACAAAAAGAATGGAATAGATCCCGATCAAGAGATGAAATATCAGAGAAGTGTAGTGTAATTGGGAAGTATTGAAGATAGTGACTCTTTTCTCTCAACAAGGAGAAAACAATACAGAATTTTAGGAATTAAAAAACAAACCTACATCATAAAGATATGGTCTGAATATAGTTCGATATAAACAAAGAATGCTTTGGAATAATTGGCTGAAGTATGGGAACGTAAAATTTATTTGAGTTTGTTACTAAAAGCATTCTATTATAAGAGGCTTACAATTTGAGTGGTTTGATCTATAGTGATGACTATAAAGTAATACTAGCTCTGTAGTAAAAAATATTAACATCATCTTGGACTGCAGATAAACAGGGAGCTAGCTACCCAGCGGCTCCCCTTTCAGGCACTACCTTTCTCAGCACCTGTGATAAAGTTCTGTCTAAACATGATTACCATTGTGGTTGGTATGTTGATGTGAAGGGTTCAACATGTTCGATCCTTGACAGACAGAAATCAAAACACTCTTCTACTTTTCAATGCGAAAGCCGCATTTGCTAGCCCGTATCTTATTAGGACAAGGACAAGCATCGTATACATGGTTCCCATAGGGGTTAACATATCTCAGAGATGCAGCATGTTAAAGAGAAAGTGCCACAATATTCCAAAAGCTGGATACTAGTATGGATTTGCTTAACCATGTTGTTTAATATTGAAGTCTGGGCCACAAAAAAGCCCCCTGCATTGTGTTCTTCTGTGTTCTTTTCCCATTCCCACTGGATGAAATAGAATCACCTACAGTTTGATTTGGAATCCCCATTTTTCTCAAGGCTATCCATAGTTTGTTATGATCTATACAGTCCAGTGCATTTGCATAGTCAGTGAAACACAAGTAAACATCTTTCTGATGTTCTCTGCTTTTAGGCAAAACCCACCTGATGTCAGCAATGACATATCTTGTTCCACTTCGAACCTCTGGCAGCTCCCTGCCAATGTACTACTGCAACCATTGCTGGATGATTTTCAGCAAAAGTTTACTTGCGTATGATATCAATGATATTTTCCTATAATTTCAGCATTCTGTTGGGCCACCTTTTTTTTTTTTTTTGGAAAGAAGATTTCTTGCAGTTAATCAGCCAAATAACTACCTTCCAAATTTCCTGGCATAGACGAGTAAATGCTTCCTCAGCTTGTGGACACATTTCAATGGGTGTTCTATTAATTTCTGGAGCCTTCTTTTTGGCTAATGCTTGCAGTGTAACTTGGACTTCTTCCTTCAGACACAACCTTGCTTGCTGAAAGTGAGCGAGGACTTGAAGCCTTTGCTGATAAAGATCACAGATTGCAGCCTTCAGTATGAATTGGTGGCACCTAACAACAACAACAACAGCAGAGAGAGAACTTGGCACTCATATTTGCAAAATGACTGAACTCTGGCCTGAAAGACTGAGTGGAGGACAGCTGCTCCACCCATTTGTTTACCTTCCCACCATAGTTACCTGGGATTTCTCTTCAGGTATTATTGTTTCTTTGCAATTTTATATTTGTGGGTTTAGCTGTTCATTTAGCAAATGTCAGTTATGCTTTGTGGCAAGTTCCATGCCAAGGCCTGGGATGCACAGGGAAACGTTCAGAAAAGACTGCAAACATTAAGAGTACAACATTTTCCTAGAAACTTCATTAGGTCATAACACGGACACGTATGTGAGTCAAGATGTGCAGGCGTTTTGTTTTTTCATCCACAGTTGTCATGTTTCATGATATAGTAATAGGCTGGCTTTCGATCGAGGGCTTTGAGAAGCAGTTGTTTATTTTCAGCATATCTTATTTGCTGAGAGGAAAGGCTGGCATTTCCCTTGGTCTGGGGGTGAAGGTCGCTTGGTTTTTGGCTGGGTCCTGGGGGTTATGTTGTGCCTTAAAGTAATTTCCCTCCCTGAGTCTAAGTCTTGGTTTTTCTCAGGCAGAAACGAGAGGGATGGGACCAGGTGATTTCAGTCTCCCTTTTAGCTCTCTAGTCCTGTGTCTGCAGTTCAAAGGGCTCCTGACCCAGCTCAGCTGTGACCCAGCAGATGTGCCCCTTTGGTTCTCACTCTCACCAGTCTTCAGCTGGGAAGCCCTTCTCCTCCCCCCGTGGCATTAACAAGCTGACTGAGTGGATATTGAGATCAATGGGGTGGAAGCCAAGTGAGGCAGAGGCTTCAGCTACAGAGGATCTATGTGAAGCCGCGGTGAAGTGGAGAGGTTACTTTGGGCATTGATCTTTCCTATAAAGGGCGATGAGGTAATTCCTATTCCAGGGACATTTTTCACAATAAATCCAAGTCAGGCTTTAAGAGATAGAAGTCCCTGAAAATGAGGTTATGGAGCAACCTGACAGACTCGCATGAAGTAAATCACCCAGACGAGTGACATTTTTCCAGATGGAAACAGAGTGGAAGGTCTAATCAGGAAGAGTAATAGATTATCTAATTCAGCAAGTTTTGTAAAAGGCGGGAAAGTTGCTGACATGCTTTCTGTTCTCCAAGAACAGAGTTCTGGGAGATTTAGGGGGTCGGAGACCACTCCATTAGGCAGGGACAATCAGTGCACGCTGGTCACCGGGGTTGGGGGCTTTGCGAGGTGCTATGAACAGTTAAAGCTGTATTTTATGCTAGTTCACTTATTCAAGCCAGGCTTCGTTCACTGAGGATTTTGCTTGACTTATAGAAAATACACCATATAAAACAACGAGACCTAAATAAACAATAAAGCACTAAGCCCATTGAAAATATAAGCTAAAATAAGAGATGGAGGTCAAAGAAAAACGCTACAAAAAACCTTTATTGTTGTTGCCATGTTCTTTATTACATGATGAGGAGGACGGTGACAACTGTACACAAAGCACACTTACCTCATTCAATCACCAGAGCAAGCCTACAGGGTACAATCATCCCTGGTGCTAGACACAGCGAGGTCGAGATCATTCCCCCAAGGCCACATCAACAGCAAGGGGTGGAATCAAAGTTTCAGTACCAGCAGGCTGACCCTGGAGTCGACACCACCTTTGCAGCGTAACTTAGTCACACTGCTCTACCCTCTCCAGCTAAGTGACTGGGATAAAGGACCCAATCAAACTAACCTCATTGCCAGACAGTCAGTGATGACGTATAGTGATCTCCTGTCCTCTCTGAGACTTTGTACAGGAATAACAAGCCCAGTCTTTCTCCGTGGAGCTACTGGTGGTTTCGAACTGCCGTCCTCGTGGATTGTAGCCCAACGTATAACCACAACACCACCAGCGCTCCCAGCATAAAGGAACTGCCCAATAAACATTTAAATGGATGGATGTGTTCAGGCCATGCTTTGGCATTAAGTGAGCTTGTTTAGTGACATTTGCTTGCATAGTGGTGGGATAGAATTATTAATTCTGATAACTTCCTTTAACTGAATGTCTAATGTGGACCAGATATTTTACAAAATGAATTCAATTAATTTCTCCAACAGCTTTTGGAAGGGTGCACAATTATATTCATTTTAGAACTGAGAAAACCGAGGCTCACAGAGGTTAAGTTGTTTCAAGTCATCTAATTGGTAAGTGGCAGAGTTCAGATTTACATCATTCCCACTCGGAAGCTTATTCTCCAAATTGTCTTTCAAGGGCTGACGTCATATTGGAAAAGTCTTTCCGAGTTGGTTTCAGGCAGGTGAGTAAATGATGCAGAGTAGAGAGAAAACGATGTCAAGCATCAATACAAAGGCAGGTGTGGTAGAACAGTTGCCCACATGCCTGCCACAAAGTACCTCGTTCCTGTATGGACATGCTCATTCTTGCAAAGCTAGTGTGGTCTATATCCTCTCCCTTCAAACTTGAGCTGGCTGGTGATTATTTCGGCGAATAGAATGCAAGGAAGTGCTGCTGGGCTAATTCTGTGCCAGTGCTGCTGTGCCCAGGTAGGCAGAGTCCTGGCAGCTTTTGCTTTCGCTCTCAGATCCTAGCTGCCATATAAAAAAGTCTGTTGTATCTTTCTGATGAGACACCCTAGAGAATAACAGAGCACATGGAGGGAGAGACATCGGACAAAAACAGAGGTGCCCTGGCTGATAGTCCCAGCAAGGCCCTGCCAGTGTGAAACAGCCCTCTTGATTCTCCACTCCCAGTGACATCACTTCAGGTAACCCTGTGGAGCAAGATGAGGCATCTCAGATGCACCCCAACAAAATTCCTGGCCCACAGAAATGTGAGCAATAAATTAATTGTCACATTAACTGATAAATTAATTGTAGTGGCTTGTAACCTATGTCAGAAGTAAATTAACTCGTGGAAATATAAGCAACCAGATTACTATTTGAAAACGTTGAACACAGGAGTAGGTTAGGTGAGGGAGTGCTTCCCAGAGACAAGAGCAGGTTAAACAGGATCTACCAAATTCAGAACCAAACTCACAGCCATCAAGTCAATTCTGGTCAGAATGACCCCAAAGGACAGGGTAGAATTGTGCTGTGAGTTTCCAAGACTGTCACTGTTCACAAGAGTGGAAAGCCTTCTCTCTCTCTTGCAGAGAGACTAGAGAGCGTTACAGTCCTTGGAAAATAGATGGAAACTTCAGCGAGTGTAGGAGAAACACATCCTAGGGCATGTTTCTCTGAGCACGGCAGAATCAAGGGAAAGGCATGAGTTAGTATTCAAATTCTTGTATGTTTATTTTGGGAAATCAAAATCAGGTTCTTACAGTAGGATAAATTGCAAAGAAGCACTGACAATTGATTACAAGCTGTATCTACCCAACATGTTCTAATAATACAACAGAGTTGCTGGAAAATACAGGCTGATGAATCTACTCATTGTTTGGGCATCAAATTATTGACATACCACAGGATGTCATGGGGAAAACGAAACTCATTGCTATTAAGTGGATCCCCCTACTCATGGCTACCCTCTAGCCTTCTTTAGTTAATGCCTAATGTTTACACGCAGGTGAAGCTGTTCAAAATACCATGGCTTGGGTCAGGTACACCTCAGTCCTCAAAGTAACATCCTTGGTTTTCAATACTCTAAGGCTGTCTGGTGAAGCAGATTTACCTAATGAGACACGTCGTTTGATCTCTTGACTGCTGTTTACAAGAGCAATGATTGCGGATTCAAGTAAGACCAAATCCTTGACAATGTCAACCTCTTCTGAATTTATCATGATGTTACCTATTGATCCAGTTATGATGATTTGAAGTTTCTTCACATTGAGTGAAGGCTGTAATCCTTTGTCTTCATCAGCCAGTGATGTAAATCCTCCTCACTTTCAGCAAAGTCAGGTTGTGTCATCTGCATATCACAGGTTGTTAATGAGGCTCCCTCCAATCCTGATGTCACATTGTAATTCATGTAAGCCAGCATACAGATTGAGTAAGTATGCTGAGAGGATACTACCCTGACACACATCTTTCCTGATTTATTTATTTCTTTTTAATGTTCCCAATGGTTTTATTGGCACATATTTTACATATCATACTATTCAATAATTCAGTAAAAATATTTTAATTGCCAGTTTTATTTTATTTTTACTTTGATGAAGCTATATACATCCAGAGATACACCATTAAAACAATTTCTATATGTACAATTCAGTAACTTCGGTTGCATTTTAAAAATTGTACTATGAGTCTCATGACCCTTGTCTGAATTATGATACCATATGGTACACTCACTACCCTGTAAGCTTCCCAGGCAAACCGTTAGTGTGGCCATTGTTAATTTGAGTGTACATAATTTTATTTTTCATTGTGAAACTTTAAAAAGTGTTTAAACGTAGCATTTTTTGTGTGATTTAGATGCCAGTTTACACAGTAACTTAGGTCCTACCTGAGTAATTTCATGGATTACTGGTGGCATAGTGGTGAAGCGCCTGGCCACCACCTTCTCTGATTTAAACCATGCAACATTTCCTTGTTCCATCTGCCAACTGCTTCTTGATCCATGCACAAGTTTCATAGGAGTATAATGAAGTGTTCTGGAATTCCCATTCTTCTCAAGGTTGTCCATAGTTTTTAATGATCCACACAGTCGAATGCCTTGGAATAATCAATAAAGCAGAAGTAAACATCTTTCTGATATTCTCTTCTTTGGACCAAGGTCTACCTTACACCAGCAATGATATCCCTTTTCACACATCCATTTCTGAATCCAGCCTGAACCTCTGGCAGCTCCCTGTCAATGCACTGCTATACCTGTGGTTGGATGATCTTCAGCAAAATTTTACTTGCATGTGATGTGATATCAATGATATTATACGATAACTTGAGGGGTCTGTTGGGTCATTCAATAAGTGTACATCTCCTTTCAAATATAACTTAACTCAAACCAAGATTAATTCATCTCACACTCCTGGATCTTATTTTCTCTCAGTTCCTTCCACATCACATGATAGCCAAAATTTATTTATGTGATGAAGGCCTTTGACTTTACTATGTAATACTAGTTGTGTGGTTGTTATGTATCATGAAGTCCGTTCTGACTCACAGTGACATGGCAGAGTGAACCAATGCTGGAGCCTGTGACACCCTCACAATTGTTGCTATGCTTGAGTCCAACTGTTAAACGTCTTTGCCAAACATCATGTCCTCTGCAAGCATTGGCTTCTCCTGATAACAATTCCAAAGCATGTGAGGTGAAGGAAGCATTTTGCTTCTAAGGAGCATTCTGGTGGTACCTCTTCCCAGACATTTCGTTGCCATTGGCAGCCCATGGTACATTACATGTTCTCCACCAACACCACAGTGCCAGCGTACCGATTCTTCTCTGCTCTCATGCCTGGCCCAGCTTTCACCTGCTTATCAGCTAATTGAAACTAGCATGGTTTTAGTCAGGCACACCTCAGTCTTCCACATGATACCCTTGTTCTTGAACACTTTAAAGAGTTCTCGTGCAGCAGATTTACTGGATGGGATACAATTTGATTTCCTGATTTCAGCTTCCATGAACATTGATTGTTGATCCAAGTAAAATGAAATCCTTGACAACATCAAATTTTCCTCCATTTATTATGATGTTGCTTATTGGTTCAGTTATGAGGAGTTCTGTGTTCTTTATGTTACGGTGTACTGAGGGCTGTTTTTTTCATCTTCTTAAAAAAATCATTTTATTAGGGGCTCATACAACTCTTATCACAATCCATACATACATCCATTGTGTCAAGCACATTTGTACATTCATTGCCCTCATCAGTCTCAAAACATTTGCTCTTGACGTAGGCCCCTGGCATCAGCTCCTCATTTCCCCCCTCCCTCCAGTTTTTTAACCTTCATCAGTAAGTACTTCAAGTCTTCTTCATTTTCAGCAAGCAAGGTTGAATCATTTACATATGTAGCTTGTTTATGAATCTCCTTCCAATCCTGATTCTCCATTCTTCATATAGTCCAACTTCTTCTTTTTTAATTAATAAATCTTTTTATTGGGGCTCATACAGCTCTTATCACAATCCGTACATACATCAATTGAGCAAATCACCCTTATACATTCGTTGCACTCATCATTCTCATAATTCACCTTCCACTTGGGTTCCTGGAATGAGCTCGGTTTCCCTTTTCCCCCCCTCCCCCTCCCTCCCCGGTCCCCCCTTCCCCCTGGTCCCTTGATAGTTTATAAATAATTATTTTATCTTATCTTACACTGCCCGGCGTCTCCCCTCACCCGCCTCCCCATTGCCCATCTCCCAGAGAGGAGGTTACACATAGATCTCCAAGATCGGTTCTCCCTTTCTACCCCCCCTTCCCTCCTGGTGTCACCACTCCTAACGCGGGTGTTTAGTCCAACTTCTTTATGTATTTGTTCATCACATAGATTGAATAAATCTCTTCAGAGGATACAACCCGATGCAAATATTTCCTGACATTAAACCATGCTGTTTCCCTTTGTTCTGTTCAAATGAGTTCCTCTTTGTCTGTGGACAGGTCCCTCATGAAAACAATGAGGAGTTCTGGAATTCCCATTTTTCACTATGTTATTAATCATTTGTTGTGATCCACACAGTTGAATACCTTTAATATCTAATAAATCACAGATAAACATCTTCTCTCTTCTACTTTTAGCCAAGATATATCTGACATCAGCAATGATATCCTTCATTTTAAGCCTTCTTCTGAATCTGGCTTAAAGTTCTGACATGTCCCTGTTGATCAAACTGTTTTTGAATTATCCATAACTAAATTTTACTTTCTTTGGAATGGGCAAAAATGTCAATCTCATCCCATTGGTTGTTCACATTGTCCAATTGGGTGTCTTCCTTTGTTTTTCAAAAATAGGGGAGCACTTCTAGCACTGTATCCTGTTCACTCCAACATGTCAGGTGCACCACCGTGTGGAGCCTCTTGGTCACCCAGGCCTGCGGTGCAGCTTGCACGTCTTCCTTCAGTATAGCCAGCTCTTGATCATATGCTACCCACCAATGTTGTAGCTCCCTTCCCTTTCTTGGCAAATGGGAGACTTATCTGGGTTCATTATCTTGGTTGTATTCCTGCCTGTATGATGTTCTTGGACCATGGAAAGGAGCAGAAGTGACATGTGCAATTTATAGACAGAAACACGTGCTGTAATCATTCTTACTTTCTCCTCACCTCTACTCACAAACCTCGGAGCCATCTGTTGAGATGGTGGCGCTATGAAGAGAATGAAAGTCCAAGTTCTTTGACTTTCTGAGTAATGGATCACACTGTCTTCTCTCACACCTACTTAGATATAGAGAAAGCCTGAAAAACAAATGTTTGTGGTTGTAAGCGCTGAAACGGTTTAAGATTTTTAAAAGTTGTAATCGTCCATGATACATTGATTATTTTCTTTTTATCTCACTTACTTCTTTATGTGTAATTAATACATTTATTGAAAATATATTTATAAAAATTCAAATAACATTATGTTTACATTCTATTTGGGAAGAAACAAGTTAACAAAGAAATATAGAATAGAATAGAATATACACGCTACATGGAAAAATATGATAAGAAAAGGGAATTGAAAACAACGATGTACTGCTCATAGCTAATTTTATGTGACCTTTGATAGCACATGCAGGTCTTCAATCTCAGATCCTCTCCTTGACTAACTCATAGCATCTTTCTCTTTGCATATAGTTTTTGTACTTCAACATATGTGGCAAATAGGTAATTTCATTTTTTATATGTAAATCTTATTTTTCAATATCTCATGAGTTTACTTTTCTTTGTATTTGTGTTAGTGTGAATTCTCTAGGGAAGTAAAACCAACTACAGTGATACTTCAGTTGTTGAACTCAATTAGTTCCAAATTTACTTTCGAATACTGAAAAGTTTGAAAATTCAACAAAGTTTTCCCTTTAAAAAAATGGAAAATAAAATGATTGGTTCTGAGGCACCAAAATTACACTTATAAATTCATTTTTCCCAGACTTTAAATCACTATGGAGGCTTTAGCCTTCTCAGATAGCATAGTCTCAGATAACCTATCACCATTGAGTTGTTTCTTATTTATTCAAATTAACAGTAACTTTTCAGCCCCTCCAGTGGTCTGAGTTCTTTATTTTGTGTTTAATGATTTCATACTATTTGATACAATAGCTGTTTTAATCACATTTTTTATTCCCTAAAAGGTGCTATGATGTTGACTTCACCGTATTGTATTCAGCTGCCAAATCAGACAAGTGGAGACCTGATTCAAACTTCTCAATGACCTCTCACCCTTTTTTAAAAAGTCTATGTCGTTCTCACAGCTGTTTCTTAGCTTTACTAATGGAATCACTAACTTTCTCTGTAGCCATGATTACCATATTGTATGCAAATAAGTGCAAAAAAAAGAAAAGCCCAATGATAAATGTTTTAAAAACAGTAACGCAAGTAAGATACGTGTGCTGTCTGATGGAGAGTGGCATTTAGACTGAAACTTCATCTCTTTACATAGGAGGGTTTTCCAAGTTGTATTTTCACATGACTCTTGAGCAAAGGTAAGAACACCAAGCAGATGCTTTGGAGCTTCGCTGTTGAGTACTGTAAAGTTGGAGCTTGGAGCTGTTAGACAACTAGGGTATCTATCTATCTATCTATCTATCTATCTATCTATCTATCTATCTATCATCTATCTATCATCTATCTATCATCTATCTATCTATCATCTATCTATCTATAGAGAGACACACTTGGCTGCCCATAGCAAAACTTTATATCAAGAAAATGGCTACAATATTTGTAGAAGTGGGTTGGTCTGAGTCTAGACAGGTTCCTAGTCCATGGGTCAAATTTATTTATTTTTTTGTGTTTGAAATGAACTTGTAGGTCACTAAAGCCTCCAAGTCCACTTCAATTTTGCTTTTCTTCCTTTTTCAGTCACTCAGACCACTTAGATCTGAGGGGTAGGGAACCTGAAGGATTGTCTTTTTCATTAAGTAATTTTTATTTTTTTTTCTTTATTCATGTTATGTTAACCCCTCCCCTTTTTTTGGCCTACATCCCATCCCTTCCCTCTTCCTGTTCCCTGTTCCCACCCCCATCCCTGGCCTCCTTGCAGTCAGTAAAGTCTTGTCTATTGGTATATCAACCACATTCCTTCTTCTTTGTTTTTCCTGATAACTATGGTGATAATATTTATCTTTGTATAACTGACTGGGTTTGATTAGCATAAGGGCCTATAGTTTTGTCCAAGTCTGCAGCGTATAAGAGTTTTCACTGTTTTTTATTGATACGTAAAATTCCATTGCATGACTGTACCAGAACTCATTTATTGAGTCCTCTATAGTTTGGGGTTTGGGTTGTTTCCATGTTTTTGCTGTTGTGGAAATTCCTGCAATAAACATAGGTGTATACATATGTTAGATTCTTAATATAACAGGGGTCAGATGCTAAACTGGAGGTTTCTCCTGGCTTGAGAAGTTTTGGGAGCTGAAGAACTCAAAATTTGCAAAAATACCACAGGCCGGTGACTGGACAGGCAAATGAATTCAAAACCAGCAGGTTAAGTGGCAGGCTACTGAGGGCTCCCAGGGTTGGAAGGCAATATGGCAGGCTGTTGGCCCAAGTACAAAGGACCAGAGGTTGATGAGCCAGACGCAGAATCTAGACCCACCAAGAAACAAACAAGCTTTTCCACAAGCAAGCTTTCCCACTGAAATAGGACATAGGCCACATCCTAAGGACACGTCTTCTCAATTACATCAGGACTGTGACTGAAGTAAAGGGGTTGCATCCCACCCTAATGTTACAATCCCTTGGCTGCATATCCCCTTTTGTAATTGATTACATTGTGTTCTGTCCCATCATGGGGGATTATTAGGCCTTAGTAGTCAAATCCCTGAGAATCCTGAACCAATCAAATTAACACAAATCCTAACTATCACAATATCTATCTATCATTGACACTAGCATTTCATCTTCATTCACTTATTCTTCTGGTATATTCTTGATAGACATTAAAAACTGTGTTAGGTATTCAGGTTACTGCCTTTGATGGAGGGCAGCAAGGTCAGCAGTTCAAATGATGAGGCTTTCTGCTCCTGTAAAGATTTACAGCCCAGGTAACCCAAAGAGACAGCTCTACTGTGTCTTATTGGACTGTTATGAATCAGAATTGATATTTGAAAGACATGTGCACTTTCAACAAGTGTAGGAGTTGGAAATGGAGGGATTGGAAAGATAGGGATGGGACAGTGATGTTGCTAGTGTTGGTGTCATACAGTCAGCCGCCTGTCCCCTGCTCCTCCAGTCCCAGTGGGTGAAGTTCCTGACCTTGCCATTGCCTGGCTACCCGCAGGGCTCTTCATAGCTCCTCCCCTCTCTCAATGGCTAAAGCAGAGATCTTCTTCTCTACCCGACAGTGGGCAACATGAATTGTTCATCTGCACCTTGGCATTGAATGTCCTAATTCTAGTGACGTTATTGCCTTCGTAGCTTCCTTGACCTCCCTGTGCCACTGACCTCCCTGCTAATGCTGTGGGCCCAGGGCTCATATTGGTGTCATCTCATTTTGATAATGTTATCAAGTGCACGCCATACTTCCTTAGGTGAGACCTTTAGAAACACATGTCCTCATGCTGAAGAGCTTGGTCATCTGTTTCTTAAACATTCAATATTTGTTAACAGAGTCATTCTATTTTTCTTCTATCTCTATCTCTTTTATGGCTTTTGGAGGAGGACTAGGATAGAGGATCATGGAGTTTGACAAGGAGTGGCTGAGATAGTTAAGGTTTATTGTGCCAACCTGGTCAATACACATGTGGGAGTAATTGAAGGGCAGCGAGATAAATGGCTCAGTGAGGCACGCCTTCCTAGTCCTCGGGTCTCTTACTTTCTGATGGTGGGACCAGGGTGCAGCTGCCTTAGCCAGCTCCCAACGTCAGCAGGCAAGGCTCATTTCCTGCAAGACATCCCCAAGGAGAAGCCACATGGACCTACCCTGATGCAGCCCTGCGGGCTGGAGCAGCCATGTGGAGACCCCTGCCAGCACTGAGATGATTACACATTCACTGACTCAGCTTTCCTTCTGCAGTCGGGATCATTGTGTGGGTTTTGTAAGATGGAGGATGACTTCGCATATTGGTATCAGACATATGGGCTAATATTGGACTTATGGGCTTGGGCAGCACTGGGTTGGGATGCTTTCTTACTGTTCACTTACCCTTTGTATAAAACTCTCTCTTCTACATATGAGTTTCTGTGGACTTGTTTCCCTAGTTTATCCAGACTGGAGAGGGTGCGTGGATGGTGAAGTGAGAAACAAAAGGAGTCTATGTGATGTGTAAGCTGAATATTGAACAAAGGAGGCCGGAGAACTGATGCATTTGGATGGACTGTGGTATTTGTGAAGATTCCAGAAAGTGCCGTGGAGGGTCAGAAGAACAAACAACTCTGTTTTGGAGGAAGTAAAGTCAGAATGATCCTTGGAAGTGATGCTGCTGCTGACTTCATCCCTCGTACTTTGGTGTCAGGTGAGACCAATTCCTGGAGAAAGGCACCATGCTTGGTAAAATAGAGAGTCAACAAAAATAGGAAGGGCCTTGATTCGATGAATTGACATAGTAGCTGAATATGAGAGCCATTGCTAGGATGGCATAGAATGGCTCGTATTACATTCTTTTGTAGATAGGCTTGCTGTGAGTTAGAGCCCACTTGGCAGTACCTTCCAACAACAGCATGCTGAAGAGATAGGATATGCAACAGGCTGGACCGAATGGCGCTTAGAAAAAGGGGAATATATATGTATTTATGAAGTAATATGAACTAAATATATATACACGGAAACACACATATGTAACATGTATAAAGTCAGATGAAATAATATTAAGTGTGTGTATATAAGCATATATACATATACATACGTTGGAGTTTTAAAAATGTTAGTTTCACTTAATGCATTTTTCCCCTGCAAAGAGCATGGAAGTAGCTTGAGCACTATCAATGATGTGACAGAAGTTGTACTGAGGATTTTAAGTGTGCTTCCTCATATATGAACCTCACCAACTCTGCACAGTAGGCATTTTAAATGACATTTTGGAGTTGATACAGAAGCTTAAAGAATCGCCAAGCTCACACAGCTGGTGGTGATGGGGTTAATTTATCAGTCCATGTCTTCTCCTTCACTCTACGATCCATGCTGTTTTCACTGAAAGGGAATTTTTAATGGTTTCAAATACATATTCAGGAATCTTTACATAGAGCCATCTGACTTACCATAGATGCACTGTTATGAAGCTGTGACGCTGAAGTTTCTGATGAACTCAAAGAACCCACAGCTTTTTCTTGATGCCGGAAAATGGCTGCATTTGCCCCCTTTCTCCTTTTGTCCATTGATGCTGCCTGGTAATCATGACTGATGAGTAAAAGTTGGAATGGAGCAAGTTCATGTGGTTACATCTCATCAGGAAAAAGGGGTGATGAACCTGGCCATTAACTCTCAGTTAATAGTGTGATAATGGTTCCATATTTCTTCCTTTTGATGGGCTGTAGAGGAAGTCCTGTCCATGGCAACAGGTCATCAGCAGGGCAGAGTCATGGTAAAATCCATTAATGAGTCTCTCTCCAGCCAGGAGATAGCTGAAGTGTGTGTGTGTGTGTGTGTGTGTGTGTCTGCAATACATATGTGAGGTAAGAGAAAAGGCTCAAGCTTAGTGTAAAAATGAAAATTCTTAGCAAAGACAATTATATTAAAGTGTCAGTTCTCTGTATATTATCTGGGTTCCTTTCCTCTAAAGGGATCAATTTTCTATATTTCCTTTTGTTTTTCTCTCTCGCCCACAGTCAAATAAATGGGTATGTACGACCTACCAGGGGTGGACTCCAGACTTCTTGAGGAAGCAGCATGTTTTGGTGGAAGCTTAAAAGGGGTTTCTACAACCTTGGGAATAAACCTATGGAATAAGTCCCCCTTTTCAAACAATAGTCTTTTTTTTACTTTGTCACCAGCAGAGTTTTTATTAAAAATTTTTTTCTAGTTCTTTTTTTTTTTTTAAACATTTTATTAGGGGCTCATACAACACTTATCACAATCCATACATAGACATACATCAATTGTATAAAGCACATCTGTACAGTCTTTGCCCTAATCATTTTCTTTTTTTTTTTTTCTTCTTTTACATTTTATTAGGGACTCCAACAACTCTTACCACAATCCATACATATACATACATCAATTGTACAAAGCACACCCATACACTCCCTGTCCCAATCACTCTCAAGGCATTTGCTCTTCACCTAAGCCCCTTGCATCAGGTCCTCCTTTTTTTCCCCCCCTCCCTCCCTTTTCCCCCCTCCCTCATATGCCCTTGGTAATTTATACCTCGTTATTTTGTCATATCTTGCCCTATTCGGGGTCTCCCTTCCCCCCTTCTCTGCTGTCCCTCTCCCAGGGAAGAGGTCACATGTGGCTCCTTGTAATCAGTTCCCCCTTTCCAACCCACTCACCCTCCACTCTCCCAGCATCGTCCCTCACTCCCTTGGTCCTGGAGGTATCATCCACCCTGGATTCCCTGTATCTCCAACCCTCCTATGTACCAGTGTACAGCCTCTGTCCTATCCAGCCCTGCAAGGTAGAATTCGGATCATGGTAGTTGGGGGGAGGAAGCATCCAGGATCTGGGGGAAAGCTGTGTTCTTCATCGATACTACCTCACACCCTAATTAACCCATCTCCTCTCCTAAGCCCCTCTATGAGGGGATCTCCATTGGCTGACACTTGGGCCTTGGGTCTCCACTCTGCACTTCCCCCTTCATTTAATATAATATATATATACACATACATATATACATATACACATAAATACACATACATACACACACTTATATCTTTTTTTTTTTTTTTTTTTGCATGATGCCTTATACCTGGTCCCTTGGGCACCTCGTGATCGCACTGGCCGGTGTGCTTCTTCCATGTGGGCTTATTTGTTTCTGAGCGAGATGGCCGCTTGTTCACCTTCAAGCCTTTAAGACCCCAGACACTATCTCTTTTGATAGCCGGGCACCATCAGCTTTCTTCACCACATTTGCTTATGCACCCATTTCTTAGTTCTTTTTTAAAAAAATCATTTTATTCTGGTCTCATACAACTCTTATCACAATCCATACATACATCAATTGTGTAAAGCACATTTGTACATCCATTGCCCTCATCATTCTCAAAACATTTGCTCTCCAATTAAGCCCCTGGCATCAGCTCCTCATTTTACCTCTCCTTCCCCGCTCCCCATCCTTCATGAATCCTTGATAGTTTATGTTATTATTTTGTCATATCTAACACCGTCTGACATCTCCCTTCACCCACTTTTCTGTTGTCCATCCCCCAGGGAGGAGTTAACATGTAGATCCTTGTAATCAATTTCCCCTTTCCACCCTACCCTCCCGCCACCCTCCCAGTATCAGCACTCACCACTGGTCCTGAAGGGATCATCCGCTCTGGATTCCTTGTGTTTCCAGTTCCTATCTGTACCAGTATACATCCTCTGCTCTAGCCAGATTTGTAAGGTAGAATTGGGATCATGATGGGGGTGGGGGGGTCGGGGAGGACATTTAGGAACTAGAGGAAAGTTGTATGTTTTATCATTGCTATCACTGTACCCTGACTGGCTCATTTCCCCTCGACCCTTCCGTAAGGGGATGTCCAATTGCATACAGATGGGTTTTGGGTCTCCACTCTGTACTCCTGCTCATTCACAATGATATGATTTTTGTTCTGATGATGCCTGATACCTGATCCCTTCGACACCTAGTGATTTCACAGGCTGGTGTGCTTCTTCCATGTGGCTTTGCTGCTTCTGAGCTAGATGGCTGCTTGTGTACCTTCAAGCCTTTAAGATCCCAGACTCTATATCTTTTGATAGCCAGGCACCATCAGCTTTCTTCACCACATTTGCTTCTGCCCCCATTTGTCTTCAGCAATTGTATGGGGGAGGTGAGCACACAGTGATATGATATTTTGTTCTTTGATGCCTGCTAAATGATCCCTTCAACACCCCATGATCATGCAGGCTGGTGTGCTTCTTCCATGTGGCCTTTGTTGCTTGTGAGCTAGATGGCCGCTTGTTTATCTTCAAGCCTCTAAGACTCCAGATGCTCTATATTTTGATAGCCAGGCACTATCAGGTTTCTTTATTACATTTGCTTATGCACCTGCTTTGTCTTCAGTGATTGTGTTGGGAAGGTGAGCATCATGAAATGCCAGTTTAATAGAACAAAGTATACTTGTACAATAGTCTTATAAGCAAGGTTTCCTAAATTAGAGTCATGTTTTCTTAAATGTCTCTTGAAACAAGTTTATAATATTAATTCTACAAAGGTCACAGGAGTTCAAAGGCTATTCTCAAGACTCTTGCTTCAATTCATCTTGATGGCAGTTTTCAAGGAAGCTATAATGGTCATTGTTCATCTCATTCTACAAAGAAGGCAGTTGAGCCATGAACCTGTGAGGTTGCTGGAATTTGGACCATCACAGATACATACTACACTGGGCTGCATACACACTGAGTTGCTAACAGCAACATCGGTAGTTCAAGCCCAACAATGGTTCCAAGGGAAAACTATGCGACTGCCTACTTCTACAAAGATTTCAAGTCTCAGAAACCAAAGGGGGGCAGTTCTATTCTGTCCTATGGGGTCCCAACGAGTTGGAATCAACTTGATGGTTGGAAATTTCGTTGTAGTGGGACCAGTCTCTGGGTCTCCTGTCCATTTGTACATGCCTTTATGCATAAAATTCCCCCCTTTATGTACTGTGTGTGTGTGAATGAATCAACACTTTATGTATGAAGGTGGAGGGTCAAAGACCACTTCTTCATCTGACTGAAACATTGCAGACCTGGAGATTCTAGATTTGAATAGTTAAGGTCATAAGCATTGAGTAGTGTTAAGGTACATGGCTTTCTTGGCAGAGTTTGGGGTATTATTTAGGAAATGCCTTCATCAAGTCACATGATCTGGAAATTGCAACAGAACTATTCTCTCTGGTCAGAAATCCAGGCATTTAATAATACAAGCTACTGTACTTATTAGTTCATTTCTCGTGTCATGAAAATCTTTAGAATCTCTTGAACAATGACATTTGTTGCCTAACTTCTATTTCAAAGCTCCTAGAGAATAAGAACCAATTAGTCTATGGCATTGTAGGTCCACCCACTCACATGCCACTGCCCTTACTTGCTGGTTTATGAAGATGACTCCCTATTCATGGTTTGGCTAATTTATGACAAGTCTTCAGTACAGTATTTAAAAAATAATATTAATAATAAATTATTTATTCATTTAACTGATTTCCGTGAAAGTTTACCAAACAAAAGTTTTAAAAACTGTTTTATTAGTATATAATTAATATGTTATTTAATTCAATAGTTCAATCACATCAAGAAGAATTGGGTAATTATCACAATGAGCTTTAGAATATTTTCTTGATTCTTCTATTCATCATTATTAGATCACCATTTCCCCACAAACTCCCCTGCCACACCACTAAGAAACCACTAATCTAATTACTGTCTGTATAGATTTGCCTATCCTGGGTTTCATATACAGGAAAACATTAAACAAACAAATAACTATAACAAATAAAAACAAATTAAAAACCTCAATTGAAAAGAAAATGAAAAAGATTAAAAGCTATAACCAATTGAAAATGTATCATAAGGGAGGTCAAATGATAAGGTGCTTAATTTAAGCTAACCTCATCTGCAATAATCCACTTTCCAGTGTTCTCTGTCTGACACCAAGGCTCTTCACAGCCTTCAACTGCAATCAGAGCGGCTTAATCACTGGAGGATTAATCTACATATGGTCACTGCAAATTGATTTTAAGCTTCTACAGCCATCCATAGCTTGCAGCAAACCAGGTGTTTGCAATTTAATGTCATCCACTCCTTTGGATTGGGTAGCACTTTCTTTTAACATGATTAAAATATGTCACTCTCATTTTACCCCTGGTGTAATTAGAGGTGGATAGCCAAAAAGGACTTCCTTAAACTCATGTGTTTCTTTTTCTTGTAACCTATTGGGAATCTAATCACGTTAGTTGGCACTTTTCTTTCAGGCCTGGATAGTCCTCTGTCAAATTCATACAAGACAGATTTCAGAGCAGTCTTAGAAGTAAGCCTCTCATTTCTGCTTAGTAGTCACTGAACGGTGCAATTGATTACATGGTACGGCCAATAACTAAAGGGTTAGTGGTTCTTGTCCACCTAGAGCTGCCTCAAAAGAAAGTCCTGATGGTCTGATTTTTGGAAAGCAACAGCCCTGACTACTCTCAGAAGAAGTTCCACTGTGCATGCATGTCATCGCCATGAGTTGGAATCACATTTAGGACTACTGGTTCTTCTTCATAACAGCTTCATGGACACTTCATATGGTCTTCTTGACTCTCCTTTTCACCAATGCCTGGATGATCTCAACTGAATTGTCTAAAAGCAGTTGTTAAATGCATTCTCATATTCAGATGATTGAGTTGCATAGATCTTTCTAGTAAATCAATATGATCAACTAGTCTCTTCCAGCAAATTTTGCAAAGGCAATCATCCAGAAATCACACACAAAAAAACCCTCAAAAATCACTGCTATGGAGTCAATGCCAACTCATGGCCAGCCTATGGCACAGGCAGAACTGCCCCTGTGAGTTTCTAAAACGGAAACTCTTTTCAGTAGTAGAAAGCCCCATCTTTCTCCCATGGAGTGGCTGGTGGTTTGAACTGCTGGCCTTGAAGTTCGCAGCCCAGCCCATAACCACTATGCCTCCAGGTCTCCTGAAGTGATAAGAGGAGTGATATGTAGAATATGAAGACATATTACTAGGGTATTTATACAAATGTTTAACTTAATCTTGACTAGAACTATTATTTGTTTTATTTAGAATTAATTACTTAGAACGTTTCGCAGTGTTCTTCAGGAATTAGAAACAATGACAGGAATCACAACAAACCACGGCAATCACTGAGAACCAATCGTGTACTTAGAATGAGAGAACATGAAGGTGATCAAGATATTTCCCGGCTGACAGGGAGCTTCCTATCAAGAAGGAAGTGGGTACTAACACAAACAACAGTAAGCATAGTCTGTGCGATCAGGATTCTCCTTGGATGACAGCTGTGGAGACTTAAGGAATGTTATGTGTTGTGGTTGATAATGCGCATCAACTGGGTTAGAACATGATTCTCAGTGGTTTGGCAGGTGATCTGCCTGCGATCTGCTGTGATGTTGGGGGAGGAATTTCTTGGTGGTGTGACCTGCATCCAGTGAAGGTAGATGGATGTTCTGGCAAAGCTTGCCTATTCGCCTCAGGCTGAATCCGTCTCATTATCTTCTGGCCTTCTGGTCTTGGAATATGAAAAATCTTTAGCCTGCTGCCTGGCTTGCCAATTTTGGACTTTCCAGCCCTTAGCAGCCTTGTAAGCCATCAGTCTGCTGTCTGATGTGAAGACTTGGTTTAGTTAGTTCCTGCAACACGTGAGAGTCAGGAGACACTTTCAGTATGCTGCCTGACCCAGGGATTTGGGACTTGCCATCCTTTACAGTTGCACGAGCCATTTACTTCAAAATCTTTGTCTCTATATTTATATATACACTTCCCTAGTTCTGCTCCTCTAGAGGATTCAGCCTAAGATAAGAGAGGAGAGGATGCACACAGAGACCAGGTGGGAGTATGTTGCCACTGTCCTGGGAGACATGACAAGGGCTGAAATAGGGGGGCATCAGCAAAAGATATAGGCGGGATTGGAGTAGAAATTTCTGAGGCTGCAGTACATGTTTGATTTGAGCAACAAAGTGTGGTGCTGACTCTGATTAGTTGCTTGAAAGATTAAGTGAGGTGGGAAGTACAAAGGAGAAGCATGTTCAGGTGAATAACAGGTAAAAGGGTCTATTAGCAGTTGTAAGGGTCTGACTTGAAGGGAGATTGGGAAAGATCCAGCACCTAAGTGATCATTGAAGTGGTTCAAGAGGACACAGGCACTGTGGCGTGGGAGATAGCACAAAGAAAATATGGCCCTGTTTCTTTTTTTACCACCGTCCCTTTTCAGACCCTTTTCTTCAAGATGGTAGAATATTAGCTCTGTGAACTTTGTCCCCAGTCAGCAAGGTTTAGGGGCTGTATGCATTGGACAATGTGACTGGAGGCAGGTGAGAAGTAATTTTATTTATAAAGGAGGAAGAATCCTTTGCTTGAAGTGAACATTGTTGAATGTAAAACACTATTTCTTAAAAATTTGTTGTTGCTCACTAACTATGGAGATCCTGTAGGGATAAAATTCTATACATGTAAATTACCCTCCTTGAAGAAAACAATTTGATGTCACAGCAGGAGGTGGATTATGTGAGAGAGAACTTCAGAGATGTCTGAATAAAAGCTTTGCCAAGTGCAAGACTGTGTAGATAGGGCTGTCACCTAGGTGAATTTGGAAATTGATCAAGGTGCTGCCAGCCGTGGGTTAGAGAAGAGCAAAAACAACGGTGAGGTTTGTAGGATTCACGCTACTTTGTTCTCATGCGAGGCATACACTTTTTGAAAGGGGGCTATTGAATTATTTTAAAGTGATCATTATCGGCGAGGTATAGTTTTGAAGGTGAAATTGAACAAGATGTTCAAATGTCTTGAGCCAATAACTCAAATTTTTGAAGGAATCCTGAGTTAATTGATGTCAGAATTATCTAGAGTTTCATTTTGTTTTAACTGAGTGAAACCCATTACCATTTTACAAGTGTTTTAGACATGGATTTCATAGAGAGCTCAAGGGTGTTTTGTTGTTGTTGTTGTTGTTATAGCACATTAGGCCCTTTTCCTACCTTTCTTTGCCAGGAATTCAAGACCAACACCTTTTGTGATGCGTGTTTTCCTGCAACAGCATCTCAAGGAGAATTAGCTCAGACTCTTCCTTAATACATCATCACAAAGCCCTTCTTACCTCAGAGGTGAGAGTGTTGTAGTTCAGAGTCTGGGTTCTGCTCTTAGCATCTACATTTGCCCTGAGATGAGGTTGGCATGTTGAGCAAGAATGCAACTCTTTTCAGGACAGTTCTAATCAGTAAAATGAGGATAATAATAATTGCTTTATCATAAGCTACTATGAGGCTTATAAAATTAAGCCAATTAGTGCTGTTTTTCTTGTTATTGTAGTGTAAATATGGGTTTTCTGCTATACCACTGTTAAACAACTCCAAATGTCAGTGGTTTACAATAGATACAAAGCCATTTGTATCTCACTACTTGCATACCTCCTAAAACTCAGGGGAAATACCAGTCATGTAGTCCTGTGTCTAAAAAGAGAAGAGAGAGATGAATAAAAAGTTTGCTTGAAGTTTGACTCTATAGCAGCCCACACGTGTAGAACCAGTTTTTGCTCCTTAGTTCGCAGCACTAAGAAACTGAAAGCATGGTTCATGGTTCACATTATGCCTGAAAGGAGGTCTTAGATTTAAATCTTTTACCACTGATCTTGTCAGAGCAATCCTCATACTAGAAAAAGATAAAAAGGCAAATAAAGAAATCTGCTGAGGTCACATCCACTGACATTTTCATGGGCTTATCAGCGAGGAGAAAACCAGACTCTCATTTCAACCAATGGGAGGATTTCAGCTATAACTTTTTTCTTTTTCTCTCATAAAAAATGCATTTCATGTGACAACCCAAAAGGGGAAGAAATAAAATTATCAATGATGAAGACAAGTTGAAACCTGAAGATTCTGCAGAGCTCAACATTTTCCTAAGAGCTCTTTATGATCCTATGAAATGTATGGGCGTCATGATGTTAGCATTTTTTTCTCCCGACTGTCTTGCTGATTGTCATCTCTGATAGGAAAGGCACTCCGGGTTTCCTTGCTCATACACTACGCAATTGTTTTAAGAAAATTTCTAATACAGCTGGAAATTGTTCATCACCTATCATAAGTTGGACATTTTCAAGTCTTAATATCAGGATGCAATAGGACATGTGGCACTGGTGTCAATTCCACATGTCATATTGCACGAGGCATTTGTGGGAATTTAGAAGACCTAATGTGATGCTATATCTCATAGTGTCTGTTACTGGCGATGCACTGTATGTGTGGCATAGGTGAGAGGGGGTACCTTGACCTCAGCCTCAGACATCTAAAAAGGCTTAATTTAGAACTTTAATATCTTTTTCACATATGGTTAAATAAAAATTGTAGTACTACACTCAGCATTGAAAGAAAATGGTTGTCAAATGGTGCCTGACTATCAGAAAGAATAACACCTGGCAGGTTAAAGTCTTGTGTTAAAACAAGCAGCAATCTAAGCGAAGCATTGAGTAAATCCATATGGAAGAAGGACACCAGCCTGTGTGATCCAAGAATTGTAAATAAAATCCTAATCCGAAGGAGGGAATGGTATTAGAGCCTAAATTCTGAATACCCAGCTTGCATGGCTAACAGTGGAAGCACATTTCCCACATGGATTGGTGAGTTATTTTCTGACTCTAGTCCAGGGATGTAAAAAGCCTTGCTATCAGACAGAGAGCATATAAAATGGATCATGGTAGATGTAATTAGGTTAAATGTAACACCTTATCATTTGATCTCCTTTTTGATCCATTTTAAAGTTCTTTCAATGTTTAATATTTTCTGCTTTCTTTTCATTAGAGATTTCCCCCGGTCATTGTTGATTTTTGTTTGCTTCTTTGTGTGTTGTATGATTTTCTGATATGTAATCTGGATAGGTAAATCTACAGAGACCGTAACTGGATCAATAATTACCTAGGGACATAGGAGAGGAGGTTGTGGAGAAACGGGGAGCCAATAATGAGTCTAAGAAGAAAAAAATGTTCTGAAATCGATTGTCGAGGTCATTGCGCAACTCTTTTTAATATGATTGGATCACTAAATTCTATGCTCAGTGAATTATGTCAATAAAATGATTTTTTAAAGAAAGAAAATGGTCGCTATATTTAAATGGGTGCCCCATAATTAGTCCACATTTCTGTCGGTGTTTTATTATATAATATTTTAGAAAATCCATAATTTTCTTTTAAATAGCGAATTATCATATTGGATCTTTGTATGTGTGCATGTTAAAACAATGGTTAATATAAACATTAAAAAAACCTACCATGTTTAAACTAGACTTTAGCATGATTTTTTTCTTTTTTAATAAATAATTTTATTAGGGGTTTTCACAGCTGTTATAACAATCTGTATAACAATTGTACCAAGCACATTTGTACATCTGTTGCCATAACATTTTCAAAACATTTTCTTTCTATTTGAGTCCTTGGGATCAGCTTCTCTTTTCTCCCTTCCTTTCTCCACCCTCCCACCCTTGTGAACCCTTAATAATTTATAAATTATGTTTATTTTCATATTTTAAACAATCTGTTGTCTCCTTTTACTTACGTTTCTGTTGTTTGTTCCCAGGGGTGTGTGTGTGGAGGGGTGCTGTACATCCATCATGCAATCAGTTCCCCCTTTCTCCCCCTTCTGCCCCACTTCTCATGATATCGCTACTCTCATTATTGATCCTGAGGGGTTTATCTGTCCTGGATTCTATGTGTTCAGAGCTCTTACCCTTCTATCAAGATTTGTAAGGTAGAACTGGGGTCATGATAGTGGGGCCCCAGGGGGAGAAAGCATTAAACTAGAGGAATGTTGTGTGTTTCATCGGTGCTATACTGCACCCAGGCTGGCTAGTCCCTTTTTTGTGACCCTTCTATAAGGGGATGTCCAATTGTCTACAGATGGGTTTTTGGTCTCCATTCCTCACCCTCACAGCTTGGATGACATAAAAATGGTCGTTTGCTTTATATCTTCTGATGCCTGATACCTGATCCTGTGGACACCTTGTGATCACATGGGTTAGTGTACTTCTGTGTGAAATTTGTTGCTTCCATGTTAGATGACCACTTATTTAACTTCGAGCCTTTAAGAACTCAGATACTTTATCTTGTAATAGCCAGGCACCATCTACTTCCATCACCATATTAGTTTATCCAGTCATTTTGTCTTCAGTGAATGTGTTGGGAAGGTGAGCATCACAGAATGCCAGGTTATTAGAACAAAATATTCTTGCTTTGAAGGAGGACTTGAGTATAGGCCCAATGTCTGTCTGTTACCTTAACACTTAATCTAAAAATAAATGTACATAGACCTATATCCCTATAATTATATATTTAAATATGTACATGCCTATGTTTATACTTATAAATATAATTTTAAATGAAATATAATTATTTTTATTATTTATAATCATTTTATTAGGGGCTCATACAACTCATCATAATCCATACATATATCAATTGTGTAAAGCACATTTGTACATTCGTTGCCCTCATCATTCTCAAAACATTTGCTTTCCTCTTAAGCCCCTGGCATCATGTCCTCATTTTTTCCCCACCCTCCCAGCTCCCCAATCCCTCATGAGCCCTTGATAATTTATAAATTATTATTTTGTCATGTATGCCCTGTCCGACGTCTCCCTTCACCCACTTTTCTGTTCTCCGTCCCCAAGGGAGGAGGTCACATGTAGATCCTTGTAATTGGTTCCTTCTTTCAAACCCACTCACCCTCCACTGTCCCAGTATCGCCACTCACACCACTGGTCTTGAAGGGATCATTCTCCCTGGATTCCCCGTGTTTCCCGTTCCTATCTGCACCAGTGTACATCCTCTGGTCTAGCCAGACTTGCAAGGTAGAATTCGGATCATGATAGTCGGTGGGCAGGGGGAAGCATTTATGAGCTAGAGGAAAGTTGTATTTTTATCAGCGTTACATCGCACCTTGACTGGCTCGTCTCCTCCCCTAGGCCCCTCTGCAAGGGGATCTCAAATGGCAGACAAATGGGCTTTGGGTCTCCACTCTGCACTCCCCTCCTCATTTACTATGGTAAGATTTTTTTCTTCTGATGATGCCTGATACCTGATTCCTTCGACACCTCGTGATCATACAGGCTGGTGTGCCTCTTCCATGTGGGCTTTGTTGCTTCTGACTTAGATGACCGCTTGTTTACCCTCAACCCTTTAAGACCCCAGATGCTATATCTTTTGATAGCCAGGCACCATCAGCTTTCTTCGCCACATTTGCTTAGGCACCCGCTTTGTCTTTAGCAATCATATCATGTAGGTCTGCACCCAATGATATGAATTTTTGTTCTTTGATGCCTGATAACTGATCCCTTTGGCACCTCATGATCACACAGGCTGGTTTGTTCTTCCATGTGGGCTTTGTTGCTTCTGAGCTAGATGACCGCTTGTTTACCCTCAAGCTTTTAAGACCCCAGACGCGATATCTTTTGATAGCCGGGCACCATAAGCTTTCTTCACCACATTTGCTTATTCACCCGCTTTGTCTTCAGCAGTTGTGTCGGGAAAGTGAACATCATAGAATGCCAATTTAATAGAAGCAAGTATTCTTGCATTGAGGGAGTACTTGAGTGGAGGCTCAATGTCCTTATGCTACCTTAATACTAAACTTATAAATATAGGCACATAGATCTATTTCCCCATCCTCATATATAATTATATTTGCATATGTACATGCATTTGTTTAGACTTCTATGAATGCCCTTTGGCTTCCAGCTCTTTCCAATATTTCCCTTGACTTTCCTCCTGTCCCACTATCATGCTCCGTCCCCACCTGGGTTTCAGTAATTCCTCTTGTTTACTTTACCCTTGATCATGCCCTACCAGGCCTCCCACAACCACCTCACCACCAATTTGGATCACTGTTGTTCCCTAGTCCCTGGGTTTGTTAACACCACTCCCTTTCCCACCACTTCTCCTTATCCCATGTCCCCCCAGAATTGTCAGTGCCATTGTTTTCTCCTCCAGATTGTTCATCTAGCCTATCTTATTTAGACAGATCTGCGGAGATAATAACATGCAAAAAACAAGACAGCAAAAGCAAGCAACAATATACAACAAAACAACAACAAACCACTGACAAAGAACAAAACACAATAAGAAAGAAAAGCTTGTAGTTAGTTCAAGGATCATTTGTTGGTATTTAGGAGTGTTTTCCAGTCCAGTCGATTGGGGTACCACGCTCTGGCCCCAGGGTCCACTTTGAGCATTCCCTGAGGACTTTGCCAGTCCATTCCCTTGCTGTTCAGCTGCTCTACCCCAGTGCTTTGCCTTGGGAAAGCAATTCCCACACTGTGTCTCTGGTCGTACCCCTGCAGGGCCATGGGTCAGTGAGGGGCGTCATGTCTCATAGTGGGGTTGACCATGGGGTCCTCTCTGTGTACTGGCTGCTCTAATTGGGATCATCATCCTCAAGGACTGGTGGGGCAGGATGTGCTCCACTCTCCTCTCCTACCCTTTCATATGCTCCCGTGTGCTCCAATCAGATATGTCCCTCTCCTGGAGCTGCAGATTCAATGCAGTCCTTAGAAATGAATCTTTCGGAGGGGAGGAGCAGGGGTCCAATTGGTCTTTGGGACTGGGGCCAGCCCCCAGACGTCTCCACTGGCTCCCTACTCCATGCCGGAATGTTGCATTCACATCTTGGGGCACTGAGTTGAAGTCTGGTCCCTCTTTCCCTGTGGAAAGATAAACAATACCCTCCCCTTGAGTGGGTTAGTGCCCAGTGCCCCCGCTATCCATTTCTTCCTTATTTTCATCATTTTTCCCCTTTCCCCATCTCCTCCTCAGTTGTCTACTATGTGCATCCCTGAATTTGATCTGGTTCCTGCCATACTACACGGTCCTCACCCCAAGAATGTTTGTATACCGTAGCTTTTTTCCCTATGCCCCTTTTGCAATTTTTAAAAATGCTTACCTCAGCAGACTCATGTTGTACGTCTCCTTTTGTGCCTGGCTTACTTCGCTTACGATGATTTCCTCCAGTTCTTCCCATGCAGTGATGTGCTTCATACGTTCATCACTGCTTTATATTGATGTGTAGTACTCAATTGTATGTACATACCACAGTTTTTTAATCTAATCATCAGTTGATGGAAATTTGGGTTGCTTCCAACTCCTTGCAATTGTGATCTGTGCCACAATGAACATTGGAGCACGGATGTCTGGCCTTGGTTTTTTTCTTACCTCTTCTGGGTATATGCCCAGTAGGGGGATTGCTGGGTCTTATGGTAACTCGATTCCATCTGTTTTAGATATCGCCAAATTGATTTCCCTAGAGGTCCTATATACTTATAAGACCTCCAGGAGTGGATGAGAGTTCCTGTCTCCCACAGCCCCTCCAACACTTGTTGCTTTCTGATTTTTTGAATTGGCTACCTTTGAGGGTATTAGGTGGTACCTCATTGTTGTTTTAATTTGCATTTCTCTTATGGCTGAAAATCGTGAACATTTTCTCATATGTTTATTGGTTATTTGGATTACAGATTCTGTGAAACTTCTGTTCAAGACCTTTGCCCAACTCTCAAGTGGGCAATTAGTTTTTTTCTTTTTGAAAGCTAGCAGAGTATTGTAGATTTTACTAATAAGGCCTTTGTCTGATGTGTCATTGCTAAAGATGTTTTCCCAGTTTGTGAACTCTTTTATTACTCTCTTGGTGAATTCTTTAGATGTACACAGGTGTTTTATCTTCAGTATATCCCATTTGTCAATTTGTGCCTCTTCTGTGTTTGTGTCCTTCCCTATTTATGATAGTCTATGTATTCCCTGAGCCAAAGTTCTCAAGTTGGTCCCAATTCCCTCATTGATGGCACTAATAGTTTGGGGTTTAACTTCAAGGTCTGTGATCCGCCTTGAGTTTATTCTTGTGCATGGAGTGAGATAAGGGTCTTGCTTTATTTTCTGCAGGTAGATATCCATTTTTTTCCCCAGAATCAGTTGTTAAAGACGTCATCTGCTTCCCATTTGATATTTTTGGGGCCCTTATCAAAGATCAGTTGTCTGTATGCTGATGATTTTATTTCTGGGTTTTCAGTTCTTTTCCATTGGTCTGAGTATCTGTCATTGTATGAATATCATGAGGTTTTGACAACTGTGGCTGTATAGTATGTGTTGAAGTCAGGTAAAGCAAGCCCTCCCACTGTGTCCTTCTTTTTGAGGAGTTCTCTGCTAATTCTGGACTTCTTCCCTCTTCATATGAAGTTGGTAATCAATTTTGCCATTTCTTTGAAGAAATATCAGGGTACTTGTATTGGAATTGCATTAAATGTATGTAGTGCCTTTGACATAACTGACATCTTGACTATATGAGTCTTGCGATCCATGAGCATGGGATATTCTTCCATTTGTTGCGATTGCTCTTGGTTTCTTGTAATAGTGTTCTGTAGTTTTCCCTGTATAGATCTTTTGTTCTTTTAGTTAGGTATATCCCTAGATATTTTAATTTGTATTTGGCTTTTGTGAAGGGTACCACCTTTTTTATCTCCACTTCTGTGGTCTTATACGATGTGTATAACAGTCTGATGGACTTCTGTCTGTTGACCGTGTATCCTGCCACTCTGCCAAAGTCTTCTATTGCTTCCAGTACTCCCCTTGTGGAACTTTTGGGATTTTTCATATATAAAATCATATCATCTCAAAATAACGATGTTTTCACCTCTTCTCCAGATGAATACCTTTGCCTTATGCTGTTAGCTAAAACCTTCAGCAAGATATTAAATAAGAGTGGGGACAAGGGACATCCTTGTCTGGTTCCCTTTGTCAGTGGGATTGTGTTAGTCTTTTCTCCATTGACTATCACATTGGCTGTTGGCTTTTCATATATAGTTTGTATTGTCTTGTGGAACTTTCCTTCCATTCCTATCTTCTCAATTGGCTTAAACAGGAATTGGTGTTGGATATTTGCAAATTCTTTTTCTGCTTTTATCAATATTATCATGTGGATCTTATAGTTTTTCATGTCAATGTGACGAATTATACTAATGGTCTTTCGTATGTTTTACCATTCCTGCATCTCTGGTATAAATCCCACTTGGTCATGGTGAATTCTTTGTTTTATATACTTTTGTATTCTGATGGCTAGTATTTTGTTAAGGATTTTTCATCAATGTTCATTAGGGTTATTGGTCTGTAGTTCTCGATTCTTGTGGAATCTTTGCCCAGTTTTGGTATCAGAGTTATATTAGCTTCATAGAAGGAGTTTTGGAGTTTGCCATCTTTTTCTATGTTCTGGATGAGTTTGTGTAGGATTGGTGTTAGTTCTTCCCTAAATGATTGGTAGAATTCTCCAGTGGAGCCATCTGGTCCAGGAGATTTTTTGGTTGGTAATTACTTGATAACCTTGTCTGTTTCTTTTATTCCTATGGGTCAGTTAAGATTCTTGATGTCCACTGAGGATAGTCTAGAATTGTTTTCCAAGAATTTGTCCATGTCTTCCAAATTGTTGAATTCATTGGAGTACAACCCTTCATAGTACTGTGTACCTATCCTTTTGATTTCATTAATGTTCCTTCTTTTATCCCTTATTCTTCCTATTGAAATTTGTTCCCTCCTTTCTTTAGTTAGGTTTGCCAGTGGTCTATCGATACTGTTTATCCTTTCAAAGCATCAACCTTTAGCAGTATTAATTTTTTCCCATAGTTTTCTTATTTCCCCTCTCCTGAATCTCAGCCCTGATTTTTATAATTTCTTTTATTTTGCTAATAGTAGGATTTTCTTGCTGACTTTGCTCTAGTTGTTGTAAATTTTGTGCCAGCGTATCAATCACGAGTCTCTCTTCCTTTCTCAGGTGTGCATGTATTGCTATGAAACTTCCTCTGATGACTGCCTTTGTTGTGTCCAGTAAGTTTTGGTACGTCGTGTGCTCATTCTCATTGGTTTCTAGAAATTTCCTAATTTCATCTCTCATCTGTGCCAGTACACACTCCTTTTGCAGTAGAGAGTTATTCATCCTCTAGTTGTTTGCTCTTGTTTTCTTCGTCTTCCTTTTGTTGATTTCCAATCTTATGGCACAGTGGTCAGAGAGAGAGGTCTGTATGATTTCAATATGCTTAAATTTATGTAGATTTACCCTATGCCCCAGCATGTGATCTATCTTCTAATATGTGCCATGTAGGTTTGAAAAGAATGTGAATTTTTTTGTATTTGGATGAAAAGCTCTATAAATATCTATCAGGTCAAATTGTCTAATTGTGGTGTTTAGATCTCTAGCCTCCTTGTTGACTTTCTTTTCTTATGATATATCTTTATCAAAGAGTGGTGTGTTGAAGTCACCCATTATAATTGTTGAGGCTGTGGTTTCTTTTTTAATCTTTTGGAGTGTTTGGTTGATGTATTTAGCGGGTCTCTCATTCAGGGAATATATGTTTACAATGCTTAGTGGTTCTTTGTCTACCATTCCCTTGAGCATTATATAGTGTTCCTCCTTATTTCTTTTTGTGGTTTGCACTTTGAGGTCAGTTTTATCCAAGATTAGGATTGCTACCCCTGCTTTTTTGAATTGCTGTTTGCTTGGTATGACTTTCTCTAGCCTTTGATTCTTAGCCCATTTTTGTCTGTAGCCTTGAGATGTTCTCCTATAGGCAGCAGATTGATGGGTTGTATTTTTTAAACCAATCTTCTAGTTTCAGTCTTTTTATGCCTGAGTTCAGGCCATTGATATTCAGGGTTATTATCTCTATCTGTGGACTCTGTGATGTCATCTTATAACTTTTGTGTTGGGAGTTTTCCTACTTTCGTTTCTCACTAGTGTGTTGTGCAGGTGTGTACATGTGTATCATTCTTGACTTCTTTCAATCCTTAAGACAATGCTATCTTGTGGTCCGTTTTCTCTTTCCTGTTCTCTGAGTGAGGTTGTTCTATGTGGTGGTCTCTTATTTATGCTCGGTGAGTGTGTTCTTCTGCCCATACTGGGTCAGCAAGTTTCTTTTGTAGGGCTCGGTTTCTTCTAACATATTCTTTGAGTTTTTCCTTGTCTGGGAAAACTCTTACTTCTTCATCTACATCAATAATTTTGCTGGGTAAAGTATTCTTGAGTTTGCATCGTTTTCCTTGAATTTTTGGAATATGTTACTCAACTCTGTCATATTCTTCATAGTTTCTGCTGATATCTCTGAGCATATTCTTATTTGGGAACTTTTATATTTGATTGTTTTTTTTTTTCTCTAGTTGCTCTCATGATTTTCTTCTTTTCCTCAAAGTTGGATAATTTACCTATTATGTGTTTGGTGACTTATTCTTGGGATTAAGTCTAGTTGGTTTTCTTTCAGCCTCCTGGATGGTTGCCTGGTTTTCATTCATTAAGCTGGGGAAATTTTCCTCCAAGAATTCTCTCACTATTGTTGTGGATGACTTCTTTGCTGTGTCTTCCTCTGGTAAGCCAATAATTCTAATGTTGTTCCGCTTCATAGCATCAGACATAGTTCTTAGGTTTTCTTCAGCTTCTCTGATGATCATATTAGATTTTTGTTCACGTTTATTTAAGTCTGCCTGGCTGTCCTGCAAGTTACTGATGCAGTTCGCTCATTCCTCCAGTTGATTCTCAAGGTCTGTGTTAGTTCTACTGGTTTTTGTTATCTCCTCCCTAAGCTCCTGTATTTCCCTTTGGTGCATGGCCTTTATGTCCTCTATCATTTCATCCTTTTTCTGTATTGTTTTCCTCATATTCTGTATGACTCCAGGCAGCATTCTGAAAATTTCTTTCTGTGGTATCTCAATGTCTGCTTCTTCTATGTATGTTGTTATGTTCGGAACATCTTCTTCCATTGCCTCTTGCTTCTCCTGTTTTTTCGTTGAGGTCCTTGGGGCTGATGGTTCTTTGCATTGCGATGTTTTAGAGGAGGCAGGTACCATTTTCCAGGAAGTCAAAGAGGGGGCTCTCTCTTGGAGACTTGTAGGAATGCTTCTTCAAACTGCCTACAGCTAATTTTACTATGGATTAACCTACCACTTTATCCTCCTGTGGCCTCCCTATCAGGGGGGTGCCCCAGAAGGCTGATGGGTTGCCTGCTTTGGTGTTGCAGATGTTGGGCAGAGGTACCTGCAACAGCTTGGAATGTTGATGAATGTTGGCCTATTTGCCTTATGTCCCCAGGTACACAGGCAGGAATTCCCTTGTGAGAAGTTGTGCAGAGTATCCCCTGGAGGCAAATCAGGGCTTTCACTAGCCTCATGATAGCTACACAGGGTGGAGCCCACCTAGATGGGTGTGGTGAAGGCATAAATACCCTAGGCTAAGAGAAGTGGTGGGTCTGTAGGTCAGCAGTGGAGTGTGAGAGAACAGGAAAGAGACAAAGAAGAGAAAAAAAGCTTAAAAAGTAAGACCGCTTAGACTGTGCATGAATATAGGGAAGAGAGGGAAACAAAAGAACTAAGTAGCTGATAGCCACTCTATGCCCAGTGGAGCTGCAAGGAATTAGTCCCATCTCTGAAGTAGTGGCAGGAAGCCACAGCTGAGCTGAGAAAAAGTCCTGCACAGCCCTCAAAGGCCGTGGGGGGACAGAGAACAGAGATAAAAACAAAGGCAACACTGTAGCTGAACCCCGATCCCTGTGAGGGTTTAGGCCCCACCCTAAGGTGTTGGTGGAAAGCTGTGGCTATGCGGAGAAAAAGCTCCTGAGCAGCCCTCCAGGACTGTGGGGGAACAGAGAGCAGAGATGTAAACAGAAGCAACAATGTAGCTGTACCCTGATCCCTGCCCGTAGAGCTGCAAGGGTCCTGTCCCTGCCGTGAGGTAGGCAAGAGCAAACTGTGGCTGTGTTGAGACCAAGCCCCCCATGGTCTCCAAATGGTCCTGTCTCCTGCAGAGACAGTAGTGGGGCCAAGGTCAAGCCCCAGCTGGCTTCCAGTGAGGTAAGCCAAAGCCCCCAGCTTCTCAAAACCCCATGGGTCTGTGCCTACTTTTCTTTATGGTGCTCCTCCTGCATTCCAGCTGTGTTAAAGTTCCCTCTCTATAAATATCTTTTGCCTCCTAGTCTTTTCCTCTATTTCATTGGTTCTCAACCTGTGGGTTGTGACCCCTTTGGAGGTCCAACGACCCTTTGGGGGTCACTCAATTAATAACAGTAGCAAAATTACAATTATGAAGTAACAATGAATGTAATTTTATAGTTGAAGGGTCATCACAACATGAGAACGGTGTTAAAGATCACAGCATTAGGAAGGTTGAGAACCACTGCTCTATTTCCCTTTACTTTCCTCCTGTCCAATTGTTATTTTCAACCTTTATTGGCTCTTTGTACTTCCTCTTGGCTACATTGCACTTCATGGAACCCCACCAGGCATTCTATTCCCTCCTTGCTATCGATTTTAGATCTCTTGTTGTTCCCTTGTCCCTGGGTTTGTTGCCCACCCTCACCATACTACTGTCTTTCCCCCAACTCCTCCTATCCCCTGTACCCGCTCCTGGAACCATCAGTCCCATTGTTTTTTTCCTCGGGATTGAGTATCCTGCCTAGCTTATATAGATAGACATGAAATAAAACAAAATAAAAATAGCCTATGAATAGGCTGTCTGCTGACCCTTATGAATGTTTTCAGTTTGGGTCTGATACATTGCCAAGTCCTGTGCCTGGATTCCAAACTCTACTGTCAGAATGCCTCGGGGTCTTTTTTTGCATTATTTCCCTTGCTTCTCTGTTGTGCTCACTTCATGTCATGCCCGGTGTGGGGGTTCCAGACCGGGCACAGTCTCTGCACTGTGTCTCTGGTGCTACCCCCAATAGTGCTGTGGATCAGTTAGGGAACATCTTGTGTGAGGCTGACCCTCCTGTCCTCTCTGTGCATTGACTGTTCCAAGTGGGAACTTCATCATCAAAGCTTGGTGTGTGTGTCTCTCTTTCCCTTGTAGTTTGTTCCTGTGTGGTCTGGGCAGACCTACCACTCTCCCCAGGCTGTATCTTCAGTGCTGTCTATATTGCATTGTTCTGAGGAGGCAAGTTGACATAACTGGGATAGGGGCCTGCCCCGCAGACCTGTTAGTTCACTGCTTCATGGTGGTATGTTACCCTCAAGGTTTGGTGCACCAGGTTGAGGTCTGGTTCTCTCTTTTTCCTGTGGAAACATAAACAGTACTCTCCCTGTGGTGGATTATTATCCTATTCCTCTCAATGCCTTTGTCTCCCCCCTTTACTTCTTACCCCACCCCTATTTTCCCCTTCTTTATGCTGGTATGCTGTAAGCATCATTGGCCTTGGTCTGTCCCCTACCTGTGTGCCTGTCCCTCAACCTAGGATGTACTAGATAGTTTTTATTCTGTTCCTATTGTGTTCATTGTACCTACCTCAGTGGACTCCTCTACTACTTGTCCTTTTATGCTTGGCTAACTCCACTTAGCATAACTCTTCCTATGAGACAATGTACTTCATGTGTTCATCACTGTTTTTTAGGAATGCATAGTACTTCATTGTGTATATGTGCCAGAATTTTCTAATCTACTCATCTATCGATGGTTATTTCCAGATCTTTGTGATTGTGAATTGTGTCACAATAAACAGGGCGTAGATGACTGGTCTTCTGGGTATATGCTCCATAGAGTGATTTCTGGGTCACAAGGTAGCTCAATTTCCATTCGCTCTAGATATCACCAGATCACTTTCTACAGTGGCTGTACATATCTACAAGACCACCAGCATTGGATGAAAGTTCCTATCTCGCCATATCCCCTTCAACATTTGTTACTCTGGTTTTTGAATTGGGCTATCCTCAGGGATGCTAGGTAGTAGCTCATAATTGTTTTAATTTGTATTTCTCGGACGGCTAATGATCAAGAGCATTTTCTCATATGTTTATTGGCCATTTGGGCTTCCCCCCTGGTGAAACTTTTGTTCAGGTCTTTTGTCTTCTTCCTCAGAGGGCTCTCTGTTTTTTTTCTTGTTTCAGGCTAATAGGGTATTTTATATTTTAGTAAACAACCTTTTATCTGTCAGTGATATGTCATTGCTAAAGATATCCTCCAATTCTGTGGATTCTCTTCTTACTCTCTTAATGAAGTCGTTTGATGCACATAGGTGTTTCATCCTTAGTGTATCCCATTTATCAAATTCATATTCTTCTCTCTGTGTGTCATTCTCTATTTCGGTTAGCCTAAGGTTCTCTGGCTTGTCCTGATTGCCTTGTTGATGGTCCTAATAGTCTGGGGTTTTACTTCTAGATCTGTGATCCTCCTTGAGTTTGTTCTTTTGCATATGGTGAGGTAAGAATTTTGCTTAATTTTTCTGTAAATCAATATCCATTTTCTCTAGGACCACTTGTTCAAGAGAGCATCTGCTTCCCATTTGATGCTTTTTGGGCCCTTATCAAAGATCAGTTGTCTATTTGTTGCTGGTTTTATTTCTGGGGTTTCTGTTCTTTTCTGTTGGTTTTAGTATCTGTCATTCTATCAGTACCATGTTGTTTTGACAACTGTGGCTGTGTAGTATGTTTTAAAGTCAGGAGAAGCAAGGCCTCCGACTTTGTCGGATTTATTTTTGTGGCAGATCAACACCTGCTTCTTCTATGAGTGTTGTTATGTTTAGGACTACCTCCAATGCTGCATTTTGTTTAATTGTTTTCTTGTTGATGATAATGAGGTAGTTTGCTGTTTGTGAGTTGTTTGGGTAGTGGTTGGTGCCATATTCCCAAAAGACACGGGTTCCCTGAGCTTTCTCTTCATGAGGCTGGTAAAATAATTGTGGGTCCTATCTGTGTCCTACTGTATTTGGGTATCCTTCTAGGTAACAGAGGTACTGAGGTAGTTTTGTGGCTGGCAGCAGCAAGGGTCCTCAGAAGATGACCTGTGGCTGGTGACTGTGGGTTTGATTCTGGACCAGGCCATATTGTGCCTACAGTGTGTCCATGGGACTAGTCTGGGCTGACTGGGACACTGCTGGGCTGGGCTGAGATGTGAAGGGGCTGCAAATCTGGGCCAGAAGCTGCAGGGCCTCAGAGATACTGTGTGTAATCCTAGAGTTGGTCGCTGCCCAGTGGAGAGTCTGCAGTGTCATGGTGGTGCCACAAGAAAGCCCCAGTGTTGGGTGTGTGCTCCGGTGGAGAAGCTATGGGGCTGTAGCTGCTGCATGTGAATACTTAAGGGCTGGAAGTGGCCCGGCAGAGAAGCTACTAGTCTAGGTCAGACTCACCAGAGGGCTGCAATGTATGGGTCTGCCGTGCAGTTCAATCTGCAGAGGATGGGAGATGAATTCTGACTGGCTTTAAGAGCTGCAGTCACTTGCTTTAGAGGGATCCAGCCTCAGGCTCATGGGTTGTGGTTGGACTCTGTGTAGCTACTGAATTGTTCCAAACACAGCTGTTGGAGCCCAGTATGGATGGATGGCTGGTTCTGGCCACAGAGGCATGGGCCATGGTTGGTAGGCAAGTGAACATGGGATTAGGTGCCTGAGCTACATGTGGTGACAGGTAAGCGTGTGTTGCAACCACAGTGGGTACAGCCATGAGCTGATAGTGTGTGTGGGGCAATTCACTGCAAGGCTTACCTCAGGTAGACCGTGCATGGGGTCTAGCTGTGGCCACTGGGGCCACGGGCTGGCAGTGGGAAGGTACCAGGTGTGGCAGTGGGACACCTTGTGGGGAGAAAGGGGCTGCTCACAGTGCTAGTGAACTTCAGGCAGAGCCTAGTAGCTTGAGATTGTGGCCAGCTAGGGGGGAAGGTCACCTCCTTTGCCTAGGGAGTACTCTGGATTGCTACAGGAGTTAATGCACTGACCTGAATCCCTGAATCATTCTCCAAATAGGTGAATTCCCTGATCACCATGGAGCTCTCGACGCATGCGGCTTACCTGAGCACTGACTAACTCTTTCCAGGAGTGGAAAGCCTCCTCTTTCTCCTGAAGAGTGGTGACTGGAAGTGTCAAACCACTGGCCATTTGGTTATCAACCCAGTGTGTAACCCACTATGCCATAAGGTGTCCTCAACTCTGTTTCAGACTCTGCCCTGTGCCCATCACTACACAGTTCCCCAAAGGCCAAAGTTTCCCACTACCGCTGCCATTTATTGACTTAGACAATCTTGACACAATTTAAAAAAATACCTAAGCCCTCAAAATATAAACTTGTCTTGAGCCTTTCTAGAGTTGAGAATGTTCCTGGGCATTCCTGTAGATTACGATGTCTTTGCTTTTCCCCATGATCTCTTTCAGGATTCCTCAAGTTTTGTACCCCACCCCACCTCTCACCAGTCCTTTCTCCCATTATCCTTATCCCTAAGTACAATCTATGAAATGGATGTATGTCTGAAAGTGGGTAAAAATGAGCCCATAAAATTATCAAGGTGGTTAACATTATGCTTGCTGGTGTTCATCTCTAGAGAAATTATTCAAAGTTTTCAAAGCTCAGGTTCCCCAATCTGCAAAATGGAGATGATAGTCCATGACAGGGTTGTGAGGATTCTGATAAGTGACTTAGCATAGTAATTGGAGCATAGCAGGCACTATACAGATGTTAATTTCTCTTTTGTTCCTATCATGCTTTCTTCACTCTTAGCTTGAATGTGTGTTGTTTCTGTTTATTTCAGACTTCTGATTAGAGATATTTCGTCATCAGCCTGTAGAGAATTGAGATTTAAAAGAAACATACAACATATGGGAATCAATTCTTCTGGTTTAAGTAGCCATCAAGTAAAAATACCTACTATGTGAGATCCATCTCCAAGGGGTAAGACCCTAGACTTGTAGATTTTCCTTTAAACTTATTGGGTATTTTAATAGTTAACTCTCAGAATCTGATGCATTTTTAAAGTTTCATAAAAGGGAAATACAGGAAAAAATATAACTCCTATTTTGATTTGTGTTTATAAGGCAAATTATCCTGATTTAATTTTAAATAAATTGTCATGGCTAAAGATGAGGAAAAAATAATCATATAAAGATAGAAGTGAGGTAGATACAGACCCTCTACAACAAAGAAATTAGAGATCAAATGCAGCAGATATGCATGAAAATCCTTCACACTGAACTTCAGAATGTAAAGATTGATAAATAGATTGAATACCAACTGGAGGTGGGGGGTGAAGCTGAACAAAAGTTGTGAGAGAAGAGACAGACTATGTTATATATGTGTGTGTGGATTCATTCTTGCCTTCTTTTCACAAAGGCATCTTGGGCATGGCTTTCAGTGCTCTGACTTCTGGATAGTGTTACACTATGTGGGCTCATGGTTGTACTCTGTGGATGCTGGTCTTCTGACTAAAGTGAGTTGGAAAGTAAATGTTGAAGTGCTGTTTTTTTATGTAGTCTCTAAAAATTTTCTGATCTAGGAAAATCCTTACCCCTCGGTCTATTTTGATGGAGTTTGGTGTGATAGGGAATTCTTGGGTTACTATTATTCTCCAACTTTGGAAGATGCTTAATTCTCTTTTTCATGCCTTCTGCTGATTTATCTGAGCATATTCTTATATGATTACCCTTATGGGTGACTGCATTTTTTCTCTAGCTGCTTATATGATCTTCTCATTTTCCTCAAAGTTGGATAATTTGGCACTGTATGCCTCGGTGTGTTCTTCTTGGAGTTCAGTCTAATTGGTGACCTCTCTGCTTCCTGGCTGATTGTCTGTTTCTCCTTCATTAAATTGGACATGTTTTCTTACAGGAATTCCATAGATATCGTGCCTGTTGATTTTTTCATTATATCTTGATCTGGAATACAAAATATTCTAATATTGTTTTTCTTAATAGCATACCTTATTGCTATCAGGTTTTATTTAGCCTCTCTGATTATCTTGTTGGATTGTCTTTCACGTTTGTTGCATTCTGCTTGGCTATCTTTGAGGTCTGATATAATTCTTCCCCTCTTCTAGCCTGTTAGTAGGATCTTTGATCCTTTGCTTTGCTTGTGTTTCATTTTCCCTCAACACTTATATTTCCCTTTGGTAAGTGGACTCCATTCTCTATTTTTTCATCCTTTTTCTGTATTGATTCCTTGATATCCTGCACAACTCTAAGCATCATACTGAAGATTTCTTTCTGTGGTGGTTCAAAGTTTGCTTCTTCTATGTATGTCTCTAAGGTTCAGGTCTTCAGGTCCTCATCAGACATTGTGTTTTGTTTCTCTAGCTTTCTTGTGGTGGCTGCTGATGTGGGCTGTTTTGTGATGTGTGGTATTTTGGTGGAGCTCAGTGCCATATTCCTAGGAGTCCAGGAGCCCTGTGATCGCCCCCCCCCCTCCCCAGAGGCTAGTAGGAATGATTTTAAGGATTACTCGAGCTAGCTGTACTGTAGGTTAGAGCTGTGTCTCTATCTCACTGGGGTTGACCCTTTCTCCCTAGATAGTCGGAACTGTCTCTTTGGAGGGTGACATGGGTGGCTTTCTCAGGCAGGGTGGACTCAGTGCTATCACATGCAAAAAGGGTGGTGCTGGACAAGGCAATCACATGTAGCAAGGGCAAGTGCTCATGGGCTATACTGGGGTAGGGGGCTACTCAAGGGACCTGTGCACAGACCAGTCAGAGGCACCAATCACTAATAGCAGCACCAGGTCTGTCACAAGCAGTGAAGGTGGCACTGGGCAGGCCAATCATGTGCAGGCAGATCGGTGTTCATGTATTTAATTCACATATTGGTGGAGAATAATACTGTTGATGTGTAGGAAGCAGGTTTTAGTTGTGGTAGTTGGGGTGAATGATGGGTGTGTTAAATTTACCAGGGTCCCTATCAGCCCTGTAAATTGTGAAAGGGAGAGTGCAGACTTTTAATTATAGGTTTTTATAACAGAAGGCTCCTTTAGAGTAGGTTGCCGTACAACTGCATTTTTCTCTCCTTCCATACAATCCCAAAATAGATATGCTGTATATACTCCAATATAAGCTGACCCGAGTATAAGCTGAGGCACTTAATTATTACCTGGGAAACCAGAAAAACTGATTGACTCACGTATAAGCCTGGGGTAGAAAATGCAGAAGCTATTGGTGAGTTTCAATAATCAAAACAAATGAAAATAAAATTACTGAAAATTGAGACATCAGTGGGGTAATGCATTTAAATATTTTAAATAAAAACATAAATAAAAGGACAAGTCATTTAACATCAGTAAACCAGCACAGTAAGTGGAAAACAGATTCAACAAAAACAATAAGGTATCAACAGTGATACCTTTAGAGTACTGTTCCCTGAGCTCAATCAGCAACCAAGCTAAAATGTAAAGAGTTAAAATCTTTCAAAACTGGATTCTTCATCATCATCCGTATCCCAATGCAGAGCTTCAGCTGGTGTGAGGTCATCATAGACACTGTCCTCACTGAGATCGCCGTCATCACCATCACTGCTGTCATTTTCATTCAAAGCGCAGTCTTCACTGCCATCCACAGCATAACTAATGCTACATTTCTGGAAGGCACGTCACACCATGTCTTCTTGAATGTCTTTCCATGCATCTCGAACCCACTTTTCTATTAACTCTATGTCAGGCTTCATGAGATTTTCTCCTTTTGTTAGTAGGGCTTGACCAGATGACATCCATTCATGCCACATCCTTCGCACACGGTCCTTAAAAGGCTTACTCAAAGATACATCTGGAGGCTGCAGTACAGAAGTAAGCCCACCTGGAATAACAGCTAAAGTAACTGTACTAGATTTTGCCAAATTTTTTATGTCATCCGATAGGTGGGCTCTGAACATATTCCAAACAAGTAACGATGGCTTTTTCTTTAAGGCTGCTCCTGGTAGTCGGTTCCAAATTTCTTCCAGCCATGATTTTGTTCCGTCTTCATCCATCCAGCCTTTAACATGTTCATGCATAGTAATTCTTGGTGGAAAAATTGATCTTTTTAGGCAAAGTGTTTTAAAAAAATAATGACAGGACGCAGCTTAGTTCCATTAGCCAAACATGATAGAACAACTGTAGTGTTTTTTTTTAATTTCCTGTGGTTTTGAGAAAAATGTTTTTTTCTCCTAAACTTGCCACAGTTCTGTTGCTTAGAAGATCAAAAGTCATAGCATTTGCATCCACATTCCCAATATCTGCGAGGTCATAATTATAAATCCTTCTTTGTTTTATAATAAATGACTCGAATGACATAATTTTTTCTTTAAGGTCTTGTGGCAATATCTGGGAAATCTTTGTTCTTTGTCTCACACATAGTAGGCCAAACCTATTAATGAAATGGGCACTCCATCCTGCTGACATAGTAACTTTTTCAATGCCTCGTGCTTTATATTTGTCAAACTTAGCCATTTGTAGAGCATGTATGCAGATTCCCATGTCTGTTACACAGTAACCATTTTGATGACACTCCATAACCCATTTATGAAATTCACTCTCTAGAGCCCCATAAAAAGACGTTAAACCACAATGAGCTTTTTCAGCTTTTGACATCTGTGTCAAGTCAGCCTTCATTTTCCACCACTCCCTCACTTGCTTTTCGTCAACACAGAATTCCCTACTTGCAATACTGTTATTGCTCTTGTCTGCCTTGACACACCTTCATTTTGAAACCAGCCTCATATGACCTGCGTTTTTGTTTTGGGTCAAGTGTATCCATTTCTAATAGGATAAAAAAACAAGACTTTGAAAAAGAACTTTCATGGTAATGCCCTTTCCCCCCTCCGCCCCCCCCACAACGTGTTAGCCAGGAGGAGGGGGGAGTCTGTGAGGGCAGAGGATGCAGGATGTGAATTAACACAGAGACCAGAGGGGAGAGACGGAGCACAGCCATAGACACATCCTTACCAGTTCAGCTGCCGGTGTAAGTGAATCACTACAGGTGCTTCTGTGAATTGTAGCCATCCACGTCATAGGACAGCTCTGATTGGTGAGATGTGAGTAAACAAACATCCAAAGCCCTGCAGTGTCAGTGGGGTTTTGAATGAACAGCAGAGAAATTGCAATCACCCGTGAGATAACGGGCGCTTGTCCAGTTACGGTGGGGGCAACATGTTATACCTCACTGGGGTACCACTGACCAATGTATAAGCCGAACCCCAGTTTTTCAGTACATTTTCTGCTTATACACGAGTATATACGGTAGGCTATTTTTGTGGGTGCCCCTTTGAAGAGGGGCTTCTGTTCAGAAGATGGTCTGGGTAAGGTCAGTGGAACCCCATGGTTGCTGGATACCTTTCTGTGGTGGTGGTGGTGGGGGGAATTCTCTGAGTAACCCTGAAGTGATGAGTCCTGATTCCTGTGGTGGGGAAAGGAGTCCTGTGTTTTTTTCCCTCAGAATGTAATGTGAGTAAATCTATCAACTACCTGGAACTAGCTATGAGTTTAAGTTCTGTTTCTGTCTCCCTGGGGGCCAGCTCTCTCCCTGGAAAGCTGCAATTTTACTTGGTGTGTTTGTATTGCTGACATGAAGAATACAAGTTCCAGAGGTTATTGTGTTTGGGCTAAAGCAGGAATATAGTGAATCCACCAGGGTCCCTTGTTGGCCCTGCATATTATGTAGAGAGTATGTTTGGTTGTATGATGCTTTGCTGCTTTGTTGTCCTGTAGGCTTTCAGAGAGAAGGTGAGATTCATGCTAGGGGCATGATTTGGTGTCTGGTGTGGCTGTGAGAACTCTTTTGCTATGATTGAGTCAATTATCTTGGGCGATTGTACTCCTGGTCAACCAGGTTGGAGGGGATGGGTGTGGTGGAGGTGACCAAGTGGGTGTTGGAGAATGGGGTCTATCCTTATCACCTACTTCCATAGCCTATGGGGTGGATTATAGCAATGTCTTACTCGGCAGCAGGTGTCTTATGTGGAAGGCTTGTTTAGCTGACTTACTTGTGTGGTCTTTGAAAAGTCTTTCAAAGGCTATTTGTCAAGCACAAACTGGTAAAACCTTCTTTGTTGTTGTTGAGCTCTTATACTTTAGCTCCTGGTGGTTTTTGTGGCTTTGTTATGTTAAACTTTGTTAATGAACCAGACTTGTGGTGGCTTATATTCAGAGTTAAGTAAAGGAACACAGCCTCAGCTTTAGGGTGTCCTGGTACCAGAGCTGTGCTGCACTGTCCCCCAGGAAAGAGGGATTTTATTGACCAAATGGGTTTGGAGCTCACTGGGTCTTAGTTTTCCCAGCTGCCCTACTGGCTCACTTCTGTGCGGCTCTGTGGGCTGTGCTCCTGGGATCTGCAATCTGCCGTGGGTAAATAGCCCAGGGGCTCTCTGATTATAGTAAATTAGTGACAAATTGTCTTTTGTGTGCCCATGCTGGCAGCCCCTGTGGAACTGGGGTGAAGGGTGATGGATGTGGTTGCTCTGTTCCTATGTAGAGACAAATCCCAGGAATGCATGATGGGATAGGAGAGCAGAGACGGGGAACATCAGAGTGAGCTCTTGTGGCTAGTTTCTTAGGCTCTCCACAGGCCTGAGATTATGACCACCCTTAAACATCAGTCTGGGGAAATTACTACACGCTGGTGCATCTCAGATCTTGTGATGTCCCTACTGCCAAGATCATCTCCAGAGAGGTATCTGATGGCATTGTTGCTCCAGGATATGAAGCAGAAGCCTTGAAAATTCTTTCTAAAAAGAAAAATGGAAACTACTGTGTGCTTCAGATGGACCCTTCCTACAAACCAGATGAAAATGAAGTTCGAACTCTCTTTGGTCTGCGTTTAAGCCAGAAGAGAAACAACAGCACCATCGACGGGTCATTATCTAGCAATGTTGTTACCAAGAAGAAAGAATTGCCGGAGTCTGCTCTCAGAGACCTCATCGTGGCCACCATCGCGGTCAAGTCCACGCAGTCGAATTCCGTGTGCTACGCCAAGAACGGGCAGGTCATCGGCATTGGCGCTGGGCAGCAGTCCCGCATTCACTGCACGCGCCTTGCAGGGGACAAGGCAAACTCCTGGTGGCTTAGACACCACCCGCGAGCGCTTTCCACGAAGTTTAAACCCGGAGTGAAGAGGGCGGAAATCTCTAATGCCATCGATCAATATGCTACTGGAACCATTGGCGAGGAGGAAGTTCTGAGAAAGTGGAAGGCACTGTTTGAGGAAGTCCCTGAACCACTGACCGAGGCCGAGAAGAAGCAGTGGGTGGACACGCTTAGTGAAGTTTCCATCAGTTCTGATGCCTGCTTTCCTTTCAGGGACAATGTAGACAGAGCTAAAAGGAGTGGTGTGGCGTACATTTGCCGCTCCTTCCGGTTCTGCTGCTGACCAAGTTGTGATTGAGGCCTGCAATGAACTGGGGATCATCCTGGCTCATACCAATCTCCGTCTCTTTCATCACTGATCCACCTCTTGCTGTTCTTTTGTAGTTTGTTTATATGGCTCTGAACAATCAGAAATTTTCATGTGTTGTGTTTTTCCCCCCTCCCCAAAATAAAACATTAAATCTTAATGTTAGGGGAAAAAAAGTGGATTTAAAAGGTAACAACCATGGACATAAAAGTGTGCTGAATTGCATACCTAGAGATCAGCTATATGAGCTCAAGGACCCACAGGGTCCTTTCAGATGAATTCTGTGACACCCTACTTGCTGCCCAGGGTAAGACTCATAGGCTTCCTTGCATGACAGTTGGGATGAGGGGTGAGAGCAGAACAGAGTAGTGATGCAGCGTTTCAGCTCAAGGTCACGAGTCACGGCAGGTCCTGCTGCTTTGTAAGGAAACTAGTACTTCACTGGGCATGGTTGCTACTGGCAGTTGCCCTTCCAATGTTTATTTCTCTCCTTTTCATCTCTCCAGAATTCTGGAGGCTTCAAGATGTAAGTCAGTTGTTGCTCAGGAGCCACACTTAAAGTTCACCCTGATCTTGCCACTCTGCCAGATTCTGCCTTCTACTTCCCGTACTTTTCTGCTTCCCTGTCACCAATGCCAAGCTACTTAAATTTTCCAATGGCTGAGCTGGAGGAAGCGAAGGAGGGTGGGGTGGGGGAGGTTCGAAAGACAAATAGGGTCTTGTGAAGTGTAAGGTGTGGAAGATTGCTTTGGTGCCAGTGTGGAAGATGGATTAGAGGAGTTGAAACAAGAATCAACGAGTCTGGTTAGGACACATTTTTCACAGCTGAGGAAGAGTGGCCCACAAGCCAGGGCAGAGCAAGTTAATTTCCAGTTTCCTGAGAAAGAAGGCACACTTAGACGCACCCCACACTGTTGGCAGCATGAAATCCTTCAGGGCCCCGGGAAGATTATTGTTAGAGGCTTTGTTTGTTATCTAAGCATTTGAGAGGAAAGTAAGGGGTTAAAATATACCTTTGTCAGCCGAGAAGACAGTCCGTTTTTTGTCATTCCTCTAGCTCTCTATTTAATAAGAAAGACAAACATTGTGCACCAGCCAGATGAATTCCTATGCTAGGCAGGTGCAAAGCCTTCATAAGACGTTGTAAGACACTAGATTGCTCATTTAATTTAAGATTTAAACAGCTCTGTGAAATATACAAAAGCCTATAGATCATAGCGGGGAATTTCATTCCCCTCCTCTCCAAATCAGGTGGGTATCATGGGGCTAGATGGCTGACACCTCTGAGCAAACTGGAATAATTCAGAGAGAGATCAAACAGTGTTGTGTATGTGAAGTTCGTACTAACGGTTATTAGAGAGGACAGAATTTAAAGGGGAAGTGTTCGCATTTTTATTCTGCCATTTTCTCCTTATTTCCCATTTTACCAGTGCCAGGCTGGGGCCTAAATTGCTTGGATGCTAACCAAGTAGGACAAATGCAACCCCTATGGAGATTTGGTGCTCCCGAACGGCAAAAACATGAATCAAGGATCTGACTTCCTTCTGGCCACATTTTATTTTGCCTTCTTGCAGGGAGGGAATGAGGGATTTCATGACCTTGGATGAGGATTTATCATACTGCTTACCATGTGAGGCTGGACCTGCTTCCTATCTGGGGAGTACACAGCTGCCTCCCCAGCACACTGTGAATCAGTCTGATGTCGGAAAGATACCTCACCTGTAGCCCACAGAGATTAAGGAATGAAATCTTCTGAGTTGAAATTTCCTACAGGTTGAAAACAAGGGGCAATAAAGGAAAGAAAGGGCAGGTATAAAAAGGAGTGGCTTGCATTTTTTCTTCAGGATTCCCACGTTAATGAATTTCCAATTTAATACTCGAATTAAGTAGAGAGTGTGAGAGAATCCGCTATGTGTCTGGGCAGGTTTCTCATGGTGCTGATAGGTGCTTGCAGCTCTGAATTTGCCCTTTCACAGAGATTGCCCTTTATTCCAATTATTGATTCTTTAATGGCATCTAATGATGATGTAAGGAAGCTGCCAGTTCAGAGTTTCAGTGCTATTGATTGATAGCTAAGGGGGCCTGAGAGAACCACACAGGACAAACCTTGCCAATGCATGTTCCAGTTGCCCAATATCCCTGCAGGCTCTGTGCCCAGGAGTTTGGGGGGTTCCAGGCCCACCCTTCCAGCTCTGACTCTATTACTCACTCACACTTCTGCACCTTTTTGCACCTATGTTCCTGCCCCCAGGTCAGGCCCTGGCTTTTCCGTCTACCTGAAAGAACATTTTTGCCCATCTTTATCTGTCTAAATCCTACCTGTTCTTTCAAGGCACAACTCAAATATCATCTCAAATGTCAAACAACGGAGTGATCTTTTAGAAATATAAATCAGATCATGTCATCCTTCTGCTTAAAACCTTTAATGGCTTATGATTGCACTTTCAATAAATTCCAAGGCATTTTATCTAATGCACAAGACCCCTGTCTACCTCCCCATTTTACGCCCCTACAAGCACAACCGACTTGCTTGCCTTCAGCCACCGTTCTTCGGCAGTCCCTGTAACAAGTTCATTCTGGTCTTAGGAACATTGAACTTGCTGTTCCGTTTGGGAAGCATCTTATACTCCAGTTCTGTATGGGGCCAACTCTACTGTGATATCTATCACCTCCTCAAAGAGGGCTTCCCTGACCATCTGATAGAAAAGAGATCTTTAAGGCAGGCACAATAGTGGCTCCCAAAGATATCCAGGCTCTAATCCCCAGAACTGGAAAATATGTTCTGTGACAAAAGAGATTCTGCAGAGGAAATAAGTGTCACTGAAGCTAAGGGAAAGGTGCTCTCCTGGATTATCTGGGTAAGTCAAGTGTATTCATATGAGTCCTTAAACGTGGAAGAGGAAAGCAGAAGTGTGGGGGCATGAGATGCAGCAGACAAAGAGGGAACATTTGAAAAACGAGAGGAGCTTGATTCCACACTCCTGGTTTTGCTGATGGAGGTGGCAAGCTGGGAGTGGCTCTAAGGAAAGGGAGATCTCAGACCTCACTATCAGAAAGATCTTAATGAGCAGATGACAGACTCAGTCCAAGAGTCTCTAGTAGGAAGCAAGGCTTTTTGACAGACCCGAGTCTGACCTGCAAAACTGTAAGGTAGTCACAGCTGTGCAAGCTGCTAAAGGTGTTGTCCTTTGTTAGACCAGCAATAGAAAGGACTAGAGCCTTCCTGTTATTCCCAAGTCATTCCTCACTGAAATGAAAAACTTTCTGAAATTTAAAATGATTACTCCTTAATGACTTGTTTGTCCTGTGCACTGCTCTATCCCCAGTGCCTCGTGCAGAATAAGCACACAATAAATACACATTGATCAGGTCCAAGAGTCGGTGACCTTTTTATTGTTTCATAACATTTAATTTTTATAAAATAAAAATGTGATTCATTTTGTTGTTTGGTGCCCTTGAGGTTCCAACTCATAACGACTCTATGCACAACTGTACAAAACCCTGCCCAGTCCTGCTCCATCGTCACAATTAATTATTCCCATGCTTATTGCAGCACTGTATTAATCAGTCTCCTCGAGGGCCATCCTCTTTACCAAGCATGATGTTCTTCGCCAGGGACTGGGTTCTCCCAATAACGTGTCCAAAGTATGGAAGACGAAGTCTCACCAACCTTGCCTCTAAAGAGCACTCTGGCTATATTTCTTCCAAGACAGGTTTTATTTGTCCTTTTAGCAGTCCATAGTACTTTAAATGTTTTTTCTCCAGCACCGCAATTCAAATACATGTAAATCATTAACATGTATATAAATATAATTCATAAAACCTCTGTCTCACATCCCAAATTCACCAGTCAGAAACCTATTTGTTTAATTTATTGGGAAAACTTAGGTTTCAATGTTTGGTTCATAAAAGACCATCACCATCTCCATGAGTTCCTTAGTAAGTTGCCTTATGGTAGGTGTGAGAAGGAAGCCCTGACCTTGACAATTACCTTGACATTAAGACCTCTGTTCCCCAAATTGCTCACCAAGAAGGCCCCGGAGAGACATTCATTGGCCAGTTATGTGGTCCTTGGTGACCAGAGCACTCATTTTGTTCTCAGAACTCTCCAGAACTCTTATCAGATTGGTCTGCCAGTGGAGAGTATTTCCTTTGGACAGATTCTGGACCGAGTTAATGGAGGCTGTGACATATCCCACGGGTACTATTATTCGATCTCGGGGATCTTAGTTCCTTTAAGTTCTTGTTAATTTGCTCCTTTGGGGTCAGTAATTGCAGACCATTGGAAGTAGGGTGGGATTTCATATGCTTTTTGCACTAATAAAGGAATTACTACTTGTCCTTTGCTTCTTATTGCTGCAGAGATTTCACTGAAGGAGCACAGCTGAACAATGTTGCTGGGCATTGGAAGCCCAGGTCATTCCTGTAAGTGCCACGATTTAGTTCCTCCATTGCAGCCTAAGTGTTTCGCCCAGTCACCACACCCCACCCTCCCTCTTGGATCGTAGCTCTGCTCAGGTTTTTCTTTCCGGTTCCATTCGAGGTTGCCAAGGGAATAATTGCAGAGATATAGTAATGTCTAGTAGCTGGACTGTCTCCATGGGATTAAAAAAAAAGCATAAAGTTTGGAACTTATGAGAGACAAGACACTGCTGCTCCAGAGAATAAAGTATTATTTCTTCTTGGGAGATGCTTCCTGTCAGGCAAACACCAGAAAATCAAAAAACAATTCTGAAGAGGGATGATTTTGTCTTGCAAAAATGAAATTACAAAAGCTAAAATACAATGTCTATACCATCGAGAAGACCTAAGTAAAATTGCTTGAGAAAATATGTATATTTTATGTGTGTGTGTGTGTGTGTGTGTGTGTGTGTGTGGCGGGGTGGTAGCAGGTCTGTGAAGTGCTAATGATGACAATAGTGGCAGATGTCAACCCAAGAGTGTCCATGTTTCTCACTGATTTTAGGATCTATTAAAAAGCTCAGCAAAGATCAACAGCTGGCAATGTGCTCACATTTAGGTTCCGTGACAGGTTTTTTCCTACTATAAGTGTCCCTAACTTGGACTGAAAGGCATTTGAATCAGTCTTTGTGATTCCACAGCCTGAAGGGGTTTGGTCCAGGTATGAAGAGGTGAGGATGCTGAGCCCCTGCCGTGCCTGGGGAGATTTGGTTTGTTGTGTCTGACTGGACCTGATGGGCCCAAGGCTGTATTCTGTCAGCTGTCCACTGCCATTGCACCCTATCTAGCAGCTCTCGGGCACGACTGCTTAGCTACTTTCCTCTGCTACAGGGATCCAGGCAGCATCAAGGGTTACATTTCAGTTGTTTTTGCCATCAATGAATCAGCCATTGTTTCAACTAAATCATGTTCCAGGACGGCGGAGCATGGATGTGGGCCCTTTATTTCTTCTCGAAGGCTGATAACAATAAGCAATTGATTTCCTGTCCAGAGCTGGATATTACAGTGAAATTAAAAAAGAGTCATATCTCCAGGAAAATAATATTGTAATCATATGTACCCCAGGCTCCAACACGAACTGTGCGCTTTATGTCTCTGGTCCTCAAACATCCTGGAGTAACCTTTCATTTTCTCTCTGCACCCTGTCCTTTAACCAGTGCGCCTTGTCATCTTCACTACCCTGGTAAGACCAGAAAGCGACGGGCTAGGATGTCCACATTACAGAGGAGCAAATTGAGCTTCAGAGATTTCAAGGAGCTCAGAGAAAGTCTTCTAGGCAGTAAGATGGGGATAGCAATGATTCTCTGGTAGAGTTCTTGCTTTTCGTACGGGAAGAGCTGGGTTTCTCTTCTGCCAGGCCATGCTGCATCTCACGTGCAGCCAATCTGTGTGCAAGATTAGAGGCCATAAAGGAACTGACCCACGGGGCCCTCTTTCTTTTGTCACCCACAACTGATGGTTTTGCTGACCTTAGCATAGCCTTCTAAAGCAGAGACCCAAGACACAACAAACCCCGGGCTTAGAGCTGAGGCAACATACTGATCTGTACAGCTTCAGTTTCCTTACCTACAAAAGGGGAATGGTTGTACTATTCATCCTTCAGTCTGCTGCTGTGGAGCTGGTTCGGATTCGTGGTACAGAGCAGGGTCATTAATGCGGTGCCTTTTTAGAAGCCCATCTCCAGGCCTCTCTTCTGAGGTGCCTCTGAGTGGGTTGGAACCCCTAACCTTTTGGCTAGTAGTTGAGCTCTGAAGCAGTCACACTGTTTTCAGAATACTACTCACTGCCATCGAGTCAGTGCTGACTCATAGCAACCCCAGTGGGCTTCCAAGACTGTGTCCATGAGAGTAGAAAGCCCAGTCTTTCTCCTGCTGAGCTGCTAGTTGTGTGATCATTTATATAAGGCAACAAGCACATCATGTTCTTCCTAGTGCCAAGTATTCAATTGCAGTGCGAGTTATTGTGAGTGTAAAAAAGGAGTGACTTCATGGGTAGGGGAATGAAGGAGGAAGGTGTTGAATTGGGCTAGGGCGGAAGGCACTAGAAACAAATTTTTCCTACTTCTCCGTTTTGCCTAGGGATAAATTTTGTGAGAGTTGCTGCTATTTAGTCATTTTAAAAATCCTTCAAGTCCTCGCCAAGGGCACGGTCTCCCTTTCCGATGCCTGCTGTAATGGAGGCGCACGGCACGCTCAGAATGTTTGGGTGTCTACTTGACTTTAGGGTCAGCGTCTCATGGGATAAATCACTGCAGCACTAGATCAATTGTCAAGGTTTGGCCGGCTCATTTGAGAGACTGGATTCATGTTGTGCCATTTCTTCTTCGTGTCGCAATTTTTTCTAAGGAATGTGGTGTCAGAATTTTAGTGCCTCATATTTCCTCCAAATGATAGCAGTAAGCTAACAGTGCGATGGTGACAGTGCTTCATGTTGTGCAATTTGATTTGCTAGGATTCCCAGCTCCTCCTGTCTTTGAAGCAGCAGCTATCTGCAAAGATGCGATGGCATTCGCAGCTATCACAGCATGGACGGAATTTGTGTTCTGGCGTATACTCTTGTTGGATGGAACATATATTCCTTGCTATGCACGAGGATTTTGTAGCTGTAACGAGGAGAGATTGTTTCTTAGGAAATGCTTCTTAAATATAACAAAAAGAAAAGGAAAGAGAAAATAAGAAGGAAAGAAAAAATATGGCATTTATTGGAGACAGTTTAGGTTTCTTATTTTTGTTTCTTAAGGTGCAGTAAATAAAAGGCTAAGAATGTACCAATAACAACTCTTGTGCCAGAAATTAGTTTGCTCCCACCTGTTTGTTTTCCTTTTAAGCATAGAGGCTTTCTCCTATCATATTTAACCTCAAGCTGAAACTGGACTCTCTTGGCTGTTTTTGAGAAATGCTGATAGTAACAATGACTATCACTGCCAAGTTTCTAGAATTTTGCATTTTATCACTTTTGAATCTTCTAACTTAGAATGGGTTAACAATTTTTTATTGGTAAGGTAAATTTATACCATTTATTCTTCTGAGATTGTATCTTACTACATCTTGACTTTTAATGTATGACTGATCTATGCAATATGTGATCTTTGTTTCAATTTTAAACTATTTCATTTGCGTAATAAGCAGTTGGTGATGTTACATTGATCATCAAAATGTGTTCTTTTACAATATATTGTTGTGAGGAATACAAAAATCTGGGGGCAACTTTTCCAAGTCATATTTGCTATGTAAGTGCCACGGGAGTGGGCATGCTTGTAATCTTTCCTCCGTTCACTGATTCCCATTTATAAGTTTCCTTGGTTGATGTTGGTGATACCAGGGAGTTTTCCACTAGCTGCTGCTAGTCCAGGAGGTGCTGTAATGGGAGACGAAAGAGCCACGCTCTGAGTTGCATCCTGCAGTGAGTCACTAGATTACAATACATTCCCTGTTAGTATGCCAAGCCCAGTTTTCCCATTATTATATTTTTACCAATTTTTACCAACTTATTTGAAAAGATTGGTAGTCACTTTTGTGACACAGACATGTTGCATTTTTATGTTAATAAACTTTAAATTTCATTTTAAAATGCATGGTATATCATAATTTTGTATTTTAAAATCTGTACAACACATCTTTCTTCTTCCCTCCTTACTTTTATTTCTCTCTTACTCTGTTTTTCAGATTACAAATGCTTAACTATCTTAAGGTTGCACACTGTCAATTGTCAACAGCTGTGGCTCTGTAAAGTTGCTGTAAACACTGAATTATAAATTATTGCCTGCTATCCCAGAGAAAATGCAGAGTTAGGGTCTTATAAGCCACTGGTCACAACATTTTTGACAAGTGATCAGCACATACCCTTGTTTTATATATTATATATGTTTCTGTTAAGGTAACTTTTATAAGACAGATTGTTGATTCATTCTAATTAAACTCAATCAACAGCCCTAAAGCTCATCCCTGAAGGAACGTTATCTAACACACTTATAATCTCCTTAGGCTCTTTTTGCTCCTGGGACACTAGCTAGCATTTCAGAACAACACTTGGGGTCTCTTAGAAGCAGTGAAATCACTAATGAAAGCACAAACATTGCGATAGACTACTAAAAGAACATTTGATTACAGAATGAGGGCTGAAATAAATATTCTCTTATTTGATCTCAGCTGAGGATGCATGCATCGGGGGACTCAAAGATGTTTCATCTTTTTGTGTGAATAAGTGTGAAAATGGCATTGATTAATTTTGGTGTTATAAATACCATATATACTCATGTGTAAGTCGAGTTTTTCAGCACAAAAGGGGTTCGGCTTACACAGGGGTCAGTGGTACGCCAGCGAGGTGTAACATCTTGCTGTCCCCCCCTCCCCTCAGAGGTAACAGGAAGAGCGCCTGTTATCTCGCAGATGATTGCCATTTCTCCACTGTTTGTTTACTCACATCTAACCAATCAGAGCTGTCCTATGACGTGCATCAAGGAACAGTACCCTTAAGTTATCATTGTTGATATCTTATTGTTTTCGTTGAACCTAATTTCCACTTACTGTTCTGGTTTACTAATGTTAAATGGCTTGTCATTTTATTTACGTCTTTTATTTAAAATAAATATTTAAATACATTTCCCCACTGATGTCTCAAACTCACCAATAGCTTCTGCATTTTCCACCCCAGGCTTATACTCGAGTCAATCAGTTTTTCTGGTTTCCCAGGTAATAATTAGGTACCTCGGCTTATACTGGGGTCGGCTTATATTTGAGTATATATGGTAACTTTTAGCAAGTAGGCAAATTCTCAAATATGGGGTTTGTGTATAAGGAAAATTCATTTCCTGTGTGTCTTTAAAATTTCTACCAGTTACCTAGTGATTGTATTTTCTGTTATTATCTTTTTTTTTTTTTTGAATCCTGGTAGCAGAGTGTTATGTGTTGGGCTACTAACCTCAAAGTCAGCAGTTCAAAACCACTAGAGAGTCAGAGTGAGAAAGACGTGACTTTCTACTCCAGTGAAGAGTTACCATCTCTGAAACTCACAGGGGGTAGTTTTACCCTGTCCTATCGGGTCACTATGAATTGGAATCACCTTGACTGCAGTGAGTTTTTGTTTTTTTACTTTGCCTTTTAAGTGGGTGTGACCCATGTATAAATCTTGCTTTACTTTTATCTTTATCTTATTCTATAGAGTTTACTAGGTTTGAGAGTCTTTTAAAGCGCTTCTTATGTGTTACTTCCTTTAATTCTTTTAATAGCTTTATGAGGTAGCTACTATTATCATCCTTATTTTACTGATGAGCAATCTAAGGAAGAAAGCCATTCAGTAACTTGCTTAAGACGTCACAGCTATTAAGTGGTGGAAACAGGATCCCACCTCCCCAAATACCACTGCCATTGATTCCATAAAGGTGGAGCAGAACTGCTTCATAGGATTTCTGAGGCTTGTAAAGCTAGGAAGAAGTGGAGGGCTACATCATTCTACCAGAATGCTACATAGATCTTTCTCCCAGAGATCAGTGGGTGGGATCAAATCTCCACAGTTCAGTAAGCCTGACAAATGCTTAACCCACGGCACCATCAGTGCTCCTTGGAAGCCACTCCAAGCAGTTCTTAATCATTACATGTTGCTTCCCTCGAAGCTAAGTGTAAACTTTATTTAAAAGCTAATAACTTGAATGTATTAAGTCTATTTCTGAATTTCTTTTTTATTCTAATGAGCACCGTGTATTATCCCCTTAGTACTTCACCCAGTTACTTATTACAACTTATTTCAATATGAGATATTTTAGGTACATCTACAACCTTTCATCTGCCGGTTTGTCATACTGTCGTGGGTTGATTGTTGTTGGGATGCTGAAACTATTCCACCACTATTTCAAAGACTAATAGAGTTATCCATTGTGTGCAGGTGTGAGCAGAACTTTCAGTCTAAAGATACACCAGGAAGAAGAAATATGTAGTTCACTTCTGAGTGATTAGGCTCTGAAAACCCTCTGAATGGCGGTAGAACCTTGTCTGATAACATGCCAGACAAGAGCCTTTGTGGTTGGAAGGCTCTCGAAGTCGAGCCATGGTTAGGGACCACGGGGTCAGTTCTGACCTCTAGGGACCCTGTGCACAATAGGAAGAAGCACTCCTGGATCCTGCCCTACCCTCATAATCATTCCTGTGTGTGAGCTCATTGATGCAGCTACTGTATCAACCCATCTTGGTGAGGGTCTTCCTCTTTTTGCTGCCTCAATACTTTACCAGGCACAATGTCCTTCTCTAGAGACCAGTCTCTCCTGACAACATGTACAAAGTATGTAAGATGGAGGCTGCTCCTGCTTGCCTCTAAGGAGCACTCTGGCCATACTTGTTCCAGGACGGATTTGCTTGTTTTCCCTTTTGGCAGTCCATGGCACTTCCAATATTCTTTGCCAACATAACAATTCAGACACAACAATTCTTCTTTGATCTTCCTTATGCAATGTCCAACTTTCACATGCATACAAGGCAATTTGAAAACACCGTGGTTTGGGTCAGGCACACCTTAATCCTCAAAATAACAACCTTGCTTTTCAATACTCTAAGACAGTGGTTCTCAACCTTCCTAATGCCGCCACCCTTTAATACAGTTCCTCATGTTGTGGTTACCCCAACCATAAAATTATTTTCATGGCTACTTCATAACTGTAATTTTGCTACTGTTATTAATCATAATATAAGTATCTGATATACAGGATATATTTTCATAGTTACAAATAGAACATAATCAAAACATAATGATTAATACAAAAACAACATGAAATTATATATTGTGATATATTTATTTCTAATTAAAAATAAATGAAAATTTTTCTTGAAGCATGGTGTAGCATGGGTAACAATCTTCACGCCAGGTACTTGTATGTGGGTGTATCTGTATATGGGCAGACCCGCCTGAATATGATAGAGGAGAGGTGGCTGGATTACTAAGACCATTAGAAATATGTGTTTTCTGATGATCTTAGCGACCCTGTGAAAGGGTTGTTCAACCACGAAAGGGGTCACGACCCACAAATTGAGAACCACTTCTCTAAGAGGTTTGGTGTAGTAGATTTATCCAATGCAATGCATGTTTTAATCTCTTGACTGCTGAAAGAAATATACAAATTTTCTGACTTAGACAAATGAGGACTTCTAGTGTCTCTTCAACTTGCTGAAATATTTCACTTGGTATTCCATGAATTCTTGGAGCCTTGTTTTTGACAAATGCTTTCAGTGAAGCTTGAACTTCTTCCTTCAGCACCATTGGTTTTTGCTCATGTGAAATTGTTCTTCTAAAATTGTTCTGTTGACTAGTTCTTTTTGGTAAAGTGACTCTGTGCATTCTTTCCACCTTCTTTTGATGCTTCCTGCACCATTCAATATTTTTACATAGAATCTCTCAATATTGTAACTTGAGGCTTGAATATTTCTTAAGTTATTTCCATTTATGATATTCTGAGTGGATTCTTCCTGTTTTGTTTTCTAGTTCTAGGTCTTTGCCCATCTTCTCAAACTTGCCTTTGAAATTTTATGTTCAACTTTTAACTTCATCATTTCTTCCATGTACCTTAGCTACTGTACAATTAAGAGCAAGTTTCAGAGTCTCTTCTGACTGTGATCTTTTCTTTATTTCTTGTCTTTTAAAGGACATTTTGACTTCTTCATGAATGGTCTTGATGTCCTCATACAGTTTACCAGGTTTTCTGTCATTAGCGTTCAATGCAACATGTTCTTGAAATTCAGGTTTCATAGACTCAAGGTTGTATTTTGACTTTTGTGGATTTGTTTTAATTTTCTTCAGCTTCACCCTGAACTTACAAATGGGCAATTGATGATCTATTCCACAGTCAGTCCCTCCTCTTATTTTAGCTGCTGTTATTGAGCTTCTCCAATGTGTCTTCTCACAGATGTAGTCAATTTAGTTTCTGTGTTTTCCATTATGAGATTAGTTATTGTGTCTAATCTCCTTTTGTGTTTTTGAAAATAGGTATTTGTTTTGAACTAGTCATTGGTCTTTCAAAAATTTATCATCTGCATTCTATCACCAAGACCATATTTCTCAACTACTGTTCTCTTTGTCTCCAAGTTTTGCATTCCAATTACCAATAATTATCAATGCATCTTTACTGAGTGTTTGGTCAACTTCTGACAGAAGACTTTGGTAGAATTTTTCAATTTCTGTATCACTAGCTTTTGTGGTTGGTGCATACATTTGAATACTAGTTGTATTGATTGAGTTTCCTGGAAGGGTCATGTAATTCTATCACAAACAAGGTATAATTTTATCACAGACACCAATGTACTTCAAGACAGATCTTGAAGTATCCTTTTGGATAATACATGCAATACTGTTCCTCTAGATGGTATAATTCCTGATATGGTAAACCATATAATTATCTGATTCAAAATGGATAATACTACCTGTCTCAGTTCACTGTTGTCTAGAGTACTGATATTTAAGTGTTTCATTTAATATTTGACAATTTCCAATTTCCTAGATTCATACTTTATACATTACAAGTTCTGTTTATTAGTAGATTTTTTTGCAGCTGTTTATTCTCACCCTTGGTTATTCCCATCAGCAAATTAAGATATCAAAATTTCTACTCCCACAGGCTTTACTCCATTCGCATCACCATGGTTGATTCTACTTTGAGAGAGCAGATTCTCTTCAGTCACATTATGATTGCCTTTCAAACTGAGAGGCCCATCCTCCAGCACTGTCTCTGACAATGGTCCATTTCCATTCATTAGGCCTTCAGTATCTGACAATGCTTCCATGTTATGCATACGGTTTTCAGCAAAGTGAGCAGCCGATCCCTCTGTGTAGTTTTTTCTTAGTCTGGAAGCTCCACGGAAACTTTTTCACTTTGGGTGACCCTGTTGGGGTTGAAATACCAGTGATATAACTTCTAGCATCACAGCAACACATAAGCTAACACAGTATGACAAAGTGACAGAGAAGTTATGTTAGATAGATAAAATCCTATTACAGATTTGAATTGATCTTAATAAAATGGATGAATCAAAGCTTTTTGGACTTTCCTTTACTCATTGGGCACAACTCAAAATGGGAACAGCAGCTATAAACATCCACTAGTAATTGGCACATGTAATGTGTGATGTATGCATCTAGGAAGATTGGAAGTCATCAAAACTTAAATTGAACACATAAAGATAAATATCCTAGGCACTGTTGAGGTGAACTGTATTGGTATTGGTCAATTTGAATCAGACAAGGTACACTGTGCCAAGAATGACAAATTCTGGAGGAATGCTATCAGATTAATTTTCTAATAGAGCATTTCAAAATTTATCTTGAAGCACAATGCTGTAGGTAATAGGATAACATCAAGAATATAAAAATTAAAAAATAAAAGATCTTTGAAAAGACATGAGAGAAAGAAAAGGCCAAAATGAACACCAGAAGTGACTCCAAAACTTGTTCTTACACATAGAGTAGCAACGTGAATGGTAGAAATGATGACGTGAAAGTGTTGAACAGAGAATTTCAAAGGGCAGCTGGAGAAGACATAGTAAAGTATTGTAATAAAATGGGTAAAGTCTTAAAACTTTTTAAAAACCCAAAGGGAAGAACAAACTCAGTATATCTCTGGCTGAAAGAAATAAAGGAAAAAAAGCTTTGAGTTGCAGTGTCACTTTCTGGTAACCCTTAGACTGCTGACTGTAAGATCTGTGGTTCAAACCCATCAGATATTTCTAGGAAGAAAAGTGTAGCTATTTATTCCTGTAAATATTTAAAGCCTCAGAAATTCAATGAAAGTGGGTTTTTTTGGTAATGGGTAAAATGTTGAATGATGTTGTTCAGTGTCATTGAGATGGTTCTGACCTATAGCAACTCCATGAACAACAGAAGAAAGCAATTGCTGGCCCTGCATTGTTTTTAAAGTAATGCTATTTCTTTTTGTTTCTTGCACATTTGTTTTTACATATTTAGGAATTCCTAAATATATGAAGTACATCCTGCACTCTTATGATTGACTTCCTTAAATTGACAATGTTTTCAACCTTAACTCATGTTTTAACACTACTTCGGTCCTTTTATTTTTGGATGAATAATATTCCATTTTATGGCTATATCATATTTCAATCCATTGGTTGATGGACATTAGGTTGTTTCCATTTTTGGCTATTAGAAATAATAGTGCTATGATATTTTATATACTTCATGCACTATGCACTTTGCAGAATTGCATACAATTCTCTTATATACCTAGAGACTGAATTTATGGGTTTCATGTTATCTCTATTCAATATTTTGTGTTACTTCCAGAAAGCTTTCCAAAGTTGCTGCTCAGTTTAATACTGTCATTACTATATGTGAATCCAACTTCATTTCATTCCAATGCTTGACTTAGTCTGCCTTTAAAATTCAAGCCAATCTTGTGAGGGTGCAAGGGTATCTAACTGAGTTTTTGATTAGCATTTCCTTGGTAGTACTGTGGGATAGGTGTTGGGTTGCAAACTACCAGTCACCCCATAGAAGAAAGATTAATTAGGCTTTCTACACCAATAAAAATTTTGTCTCAGAAACTCTAGGGAGAAGTTCTACAGGGCCATTAAGTATAATAGGAATAGTTGATTTAGATACTTCTGTCTAGTTGGTTCTATTTATTTAACTCTTTAGTTTTATCATAGAGTCAAATAACACTGGTGCTAGTTACTATGAAGATGGCGAGAAGTGGTTTATTGATTCTATAGACATTCCTTCGATTAAATGCTCTAAGTACAATCCAGATCACTATACCAGCTGGGAGCCTCTGCTACTTTGTTGGGAACGATGACTTTTTTTTTTTTTACCTCCAGTGCAGTCTCTCTCAGTTATGGTCCCACCCATTGCTCCATCTTCTCTAGCTCATTTTCCCATGAAATCCCACCTATTCTTTGTCATCAAGAAATCTATCGAGCTGGACTCCGAGGAAAGTGGCAACTCAATAGGACTCACCCGTCCGGAGAGCCTGCTGCCAGACCAGACAATTGAGAGCCAAGGTGAAGGAAATGGGAGGTGGAGCCCTGAAATTAGAACTAGGGTATTAGGTTCTCTTCTGAACCCCCTTTTTGTGTATGATTTCCACTCACAAAGCAAACTAAGAACCCTCTAAAGCGCTCTAACTTTGGCGAGCCTGCGGGTGCCAGCTGGAAAGCTCCTCGCGCCCTTGCCGGGAGCAGTGATTTCTCCAGGCTGACGCCCTAAAGGGGACAGAATCCCACACACAAGGAGAACAGCACGCTGGAGCTCTTCGCACAGTTGGCTGCCTTGAGCTCACTGCCTGGGGAGTGGGGGTGGCGGGTAGCCATAATTTGGAGTAGAAGAAAAAGCAGATTTTTACCTGAGGCAGATCATGGTGTGGGAGAAAAATAGGTGAGTAGTCAGAGTCCTGGGAGCGAATTTAGTTCCAATTGGCCAAGAAGGAAACAACCCCCCCCCTCCCCCCGCATAAGCTGAATCTCCCCTTCTGGGGGTCAGTGTGACAGCCCTGAAATCAGAGCACATCACAAGCATAATATAAAATTACTGGTTAAAAACTCAAACCCCAGTCATGTTGCTCAGCTCCAAGGAGCACATATATGGGGCCCCTTAACATAAATCAGCATAAGAAGAAGCCCAGCTAAGGAGTTCCAGAACTCAGCTACAAGGTCTGGTGGCTTTTTGCATAACAAAGACTCGCTGTAGCAATTCTCAGCTTCAAACAGCATTGAGCTGCAGCCCAGAGAATGTAGGAGACAATTTAATTTGATTGTATTCTAGCTGACCAGGGGGATAAAAAAATAAAATCCTGTGAGCTTGTAGGGCACCAGCAGTCTAGATAGGGCAATGAGCCCAGCTTCCCTCTTAGTGATTCTACACATAGCTTGGGATGTCCTGCCTGTTCTGGGGCCCTAGACAGGGCTGTGGGAACACCCAACCCCTGCTGCAGTGCTACAAACAGCACAAGTGAACTCCATATACCAGTGAACTCCAGCGCTCAGTAACGCAGTGGGAACTGACGCCTGGCCATGGGTGTGGTCTTGCCTTTGAAAGTAATCCCACACAGCATCTGTGGAACCCTACATCAAATGTGTATACCATCCCGTTACGCTGAGGAAGAGTTGGAACTCCTCCAGCCTCATGGACTGGGGATCAAGTCCCACTTATCTCGTTATTTACCACTCGATTTCTTCTCTCTCTTTATTTACTCGCCCTGCTCTTTCCCACCACAGTCAGTCTCAATGAGCTCAGGTTTGTGTTTTTTTTCTCTCTTTCTTCTTTTTCCCTCTTTCTCCTCTTCTCTCCCACTCTTTCATATCATATGCCACTCATGGCTTCCAGGTCACTACCCTCCGCTTATGGCAAATCAACCCAAATAGCAGGGGGAACTCCAGCCCGCCCTCCATGAGAGTGCTGTACACCACACGAGGCAGCTGTGAGCCAGGTACACCGTGCTCCACTACTGAGGAAGCCTCCATCAGACCTCAACTAGGGCAATTATACCCAGCACCACTGGGGCCCTGCATGAAAAGTGCACACCAGCCTGCCATTGTGGGTCAGGGTCTCAACCCCTCTGGCCCCACATTCAAGCAATCAGGGATTAGCTAAATCTTTATTCTTTATTTTCTCCTTCTCTCTCTCTTCCCTCTTTACCATTACAGCCAATCTTAGTGAACACAGTTGAGTTTTTCCCCTTCTTTCTCTTTCTTCTCTTTTTCTTTCATTCCTCTCTATTTCTTTGCTTTCTTTTCTTCTCTCTCTGCTTATATGATTATCTCTTCTCCCTCTCTTTCCTTTCACATGCCACTGCTGGTTCCCCGACCCCTACCCTCTGCCTAGGGCAACTCTGCCAACCTAGTGGGCAGCCTGGCCTCTAAGACAGTACTGCACACAGCACGAGTCAGTGCTACACACAGCACAGCACGGAGTCAGCTATCTCTTTATCTATTCTTTTAAATTGCTCTCCTTCTTTCTTTTTTCTTTCTTTGTATTCCTCTTTCACTTTTATTCTTTTCTCCTCTTCTCCTAGCTCTTTTCTCTTTCTTATCCCAACCTTAGCATATTCAGTTCTCCATTTTTGTTGTTTTATTTTCTTTCTTTTAAATTTTTACTCTTTTCACTTTTGTTTACTCTGTGCATTTTAGTTATGTGTGTGTGAGTGGGTTTCAGTTTGCTTGGAATTATTGCTCCACTCTGTATCATCTTCTTTCTCGATTTTCCCTCTCCTTTAACTTTCTTTCTTGTCACAATCCACTAGTGGCCTCCAGGCCACTCCCCTATGCCTAGAGTAACTCTAAAGGCCCAACTGGGGGAGCTCCCACCCGCATTTACTGGCCTTGCAAGCATCTGGGGAAATCACGCTGTTACTCTTCCATACACCAAGCACCAGGGAGTTCTCCCCTGAAAACAGTGGGGGCATCCCCAGCCTAAATCCCGAGGCCCTGCAAGTGACTGGGGGAAATTACTGACCACTACTGGTGGGGCTCCACACTAGTGTGGGTACATCCACCCAATCTCCAAGTCAATCTCTTTGTCTACGGTAATTCCCCTGTCAGTTACTGAGCTCTATACCATTGAGGGTATACCCACATGCCCTCCTCAGCACTCCAATTGCAGAGGAAAACACCACAGGCCATCCGAGGTGCTCCAAGAACCATGAAGCCTACTTAGATATTAGCCAGGGAAGCGACGCCCTCGTGGGCCCATAACAACCTGACCAGCATCACGTGAGAGGAATATACAACACACATTCCAAATAATGGAATACTGGATGGCTAGGATAAGAGTGAAACCACAGGAAGATAAAGCGATAGCCTGACCCCTCAGTACAGCTACAGGCAGGTACTTCATAGGAGCACTCTTATGAATCCCCCAAGAGAGAGCCCAAGGTTCTTCAACTCAGGAATATGGCTCCAGGCTCCTCTAAAACAATGCATAAACAGCAACTAGTTGTAACAGCTTCAAAGAAAATCAGGAGAAACAGAAGACAATTCTGGAAGAAGTCATGAACCCAGCGATGGGCATAGAAGAAGCAGATATTGACCTGCCACAAAAAGAAATTTTTAGAATGCTGTTTGGTGTCATAAATGATATGAGGGAAGCAATGCAGAAAAAAAGATGAAATGATAGAGGAGATAAAGGCAATGCACCAAAGGGAAATACAAGAGTTAAGGGATGAAATAACAAAATCCAATGACAAATTGACAGACCTTGCCAACAGATTTGAGGAGGCAGAGAATCACACCAGTGACTGAGAGGATAATGAAGAAGACCTCAGCAAATGAGAGAAGCAGTCAAATAAAACAATCAAAGAAGCTGAAGAAAACTTGAGAGTCATGTCTGATGCTATGAAAAGAAACAATATTAGAATAATTAGACTACCAGAACAAGATACAACAAAGAATTCAACAGTGAAAATAGCAAGGGAATACTTACCCAGCTTAATAAATGAAATTCGGGCAACCATTCAAGTGGCTGAAAGAACACCAGCCAGACTAAATCCCAATAAGAAGTCACCATGATACATAATTGTCAAATTATCCAACTATGAGGAAAAGGAGAAGGTCATAAAAGCAGCCAGGGAAAAGCAGAGTCACGGATAAAGGTACCCAAATAAAAGTATGTTCAGACCTATCAGCGGAAGTGAAGAAGAGGAAGGAATGGAGTAACATATTCTAAAAATCAAGGAAAACAACACAAACCCAAGAATACTTTACCCAGCCAAATTATCTATTAAGATAGATGGAGAAGTAAGAGCCTTCCCATTCAAGGCCAACCTCAAAGAACACATGAAAAGAAACCCAGCCCTATGAAAGATCCTTGCTGATCCAGTATGGCAGAAGATCAACACTAACTGAGGACAAATAAGAGACCATCACATAGAACAACTCCACTCATAGGGTGACAAAGAGGTAACAGTCCCCAGGATAGCATCAGCTCAATAGTGGAAAGAAGGCAAACATAAACCACACACATAACACAAGGAGATACGATAGATAGATAGGAAAATATACAAGATGACATCACAGAGTCACAGAGTCCACAGATGGATATAATAACACTGAATATCAGTGGCCTGCACTCAGGCATTAAATGTAGAAGCTAACTGGCTCAGGAAACATAACCCATCAATATGCTGCTTCCAGGAGACTCATCTCAAGGTTGAGAATTAAAGGCTGGAGAAAAATATACCAAGTAAATGGCGATGCAAAAAAAGCAGGGGGTAGCGATCTTAATATCTAGCCCAATTGACCTCAAGATAGTCCATAAAAAGAGACAAGGAGGGGCACTATATAATGCTCAAGGGAACAATCGACTAAGAATCAGTGAGCAAAATAAACATATAAGCACCTAACGAGAGACCTGTGAAATTTGTAAATCAAACACTGCAAAAGAGGAAAAAAGAGATCACAACTCAACAATTATAGTTGTTGACTTTAATACACCACTTTCTTAAAAAGTCAGATCATTGGGAAAGAACCTTAATGAGGTTACAGATATAAATAGCACAATTGGGTGACTTGATTTGATAGATGTTTTCAGAGCTTTCCACCCACATGCAAAAATTCACATTCTTTTCAAGCCCACATGGCACCTATTTGAAAATAGAAAGCATGCTGGGACACAAGTCAAACTTGAGTAAATTCAAGCACATAGAGGTTATCTCTCCCAATTATTGTGCCATAAAGCTGGAAATTAACAGAAGGAAACTGAAGAAAACAAGAGCAAACAATTGGACAACGAACAATTTCTTATTACAAAAGGAGTGGGTGTTGACCCAGATCAGAGATGAAATCAGAAAGTTTCTAGAAACCAATGAGAACGAAAATACGATGTACCAAAACCTGTGGGAGTCAGCAAAGGGATTTATCAGAGGAAGGCTGATAGCAATAAATGCACACATAAAAAAGAAGAGAGACTCATGGATGATATAGTGGCACAAAACTTACACCAATTAGAGCAGAGTCAACAGAACAACCTTAGTAATAGCAAGAAGATAGATATAATAAAAATCAGAGCCGAGATACAGGAGAGGGAAAAAAAGAAAACTATGAGACAAAGTAATACTGTTAAAAGTTAGTTCTTTGAAAGAATTAACAGAATTGATAGACCACTGGCAAACCTAACCAAAGAAAGGGAGGGACAAATGGCATTTGCAAGGATGAGGGATGAAACGGACATTACAACGGACCCTAATGAAATCAAAAGGATAACTACACAGTACTATTAAGGTCTATACTCTAATGACGTCAACAATTTGGAAGACATGGACAAATATTTGGAAACACAATCCCTAGACTATACAAGATGGAAGTCAAGAACTTCAACAGACGCATAGCAATGGAAGTAGTAGATAAGGTAATCCCTTGATTACCAACAAAAAATCCCCCGGGCCAGATGGCTTCACAGAATTCTACCAAGCATTCAGGGAATAAATGACACCAATCCTGTACAAACTCTTCCAGAGCATAGAAAAAGATGGAAAACTCCCAAACTCTTTCTATGAAACTATTATAACTCTGATACCTAATGAACATCAATAAAAATAATCCTTAACAAAATACTGGTCAATAGAATACAAAAGCATATTAAAAAAAGAATTCACCGTTACCAAGTGGGATTTACGCCAGGGATGCAGGGATGGTTCAACATACAAAAGACCATCAGCATTATTTGCCACATTGGTAGAAAAACTGAGTGGACCATATGGCTGATCCAATGACAAGACATGCTATCCCTTGCTGGCCAAGGGCCCTAAGAACGGCAACACTGGAGACTCGGTGTCTGGACTGGACCGGACTGACCCCATGACACTGAGGCAAACCACTAAAGGTATGTGGCAGAGCAACCGTGGAAGCAGGACAGGGAGCCCGCGAGGGAGTACAAAGGACAGACTCTGGGGACAGAGTGTGGCACCCCATGGGACCTGACTGAAGGACATGCCTAGAGATAAAAAAAAAATCAGACCTTGATCTATTTACAGGTTTTTATTTCTTTTTAATTTTTCTTTCTTTTAATTTATTTTTTATACGTTATTGATTTTATTTTTTGTTGTCATTGCTGTGTTCTCATTCATCGCCTATCTTGCTGTGGCTTCATTTTTGGTGCATGTTATTATCTCTACAGATCTACCTAGATAAAATAGGCTGGATGAATAGTCTGGAGGAGAAAACAATGGGATCAATGGTTCCGGGGAAACACAGGAGAGGGGGAGGTGGGGGTAAGGGGGTGGTGCTGACCAACCCAGGGACTGGGGGGCAACAAGTTATTTATAATCAGTGGCAAGGAGGGTGTGAGAGGCCTGGAAGGGAATCAGCAAGGGCAATGTAACCGAAAGAAATTACTGAAACCCAAATGAAGGTTGAGCATTATAGTGGGACAAGAGGAAGGTAAAAGGAAATAGAGGAAAGAACTAGGTGACAAAGGGTATTTATAGAGGTCTAAATATTGGCCTATACATATGTAAATATATATAGGAGGGTGGGGAAATAGATCTATGTGCACATATTTATAGGTTTAGTATTAAGGCAGCAGATGGATATTGGAACTCCACTCAAGTACTTACTCAATGCAAGAACACGTTGTTCTGTCAAATTGGCATTCCATGATGCACACCTTCCTGACATGATTGCTGAAGAAAAATGTGGTGAAGAAAGCTGATGGTGCCCAGCTATCAAAAGATATAGTGTCTGGGGTCTTAAAGGCTTGAAGATAAACAAGCGGCTATCTAGCTGAGAAGTATCAAAGCCCACATGGAAGAAGCATACCAGCCTGTCTGACCACGAGGTGTAGAAGACACCACTTATCAGACATCAAAGAATAAAAAATCATATCAGTGTATACCCACTTTCCCAATACGATCACTGAAGACAAATGTGTGCATCAGCAAAAAGAAAGCTGATAGTACCTGGCTATCAAAGATATAACATCTGGGGGTTTAAAGCCTTGAAGATAAACAAGCGGCAATCTAGCTGAGAAGCAACAAAGTCCACACGGAAGAAACACACCAGCCTGTGTGACCATGAGCTGTTGAAGGGATCAGGTATCAAGAATCAAAGAACAAAAAAATCATATCATTGTAAATGTGGGTGAGTGCAGATTGGAGAATCAAAAACCACCGGTAGGCAACTGGACACCCCCTTATTGAAGGGTTGTGGGGAGGAGATGAGTCAGTCAGGGTGCAGGGTAGCATTGATGAAACATATAACTTTCCTCTAGTTCTTAAATACTTCCTCCCCCTCACCCCCGGTATCATGATCCCAATTCTATCTAATAAATCTGGCTAGACCAGAGGATGTACATTGGTACAGATAGCAACTGGAAACACAGGGAATATAGGATACATGACCCCTTCAGGATCACTGGTGAAGGTGGTGATGCCTGGAGGGTGGAGGGAATGTGCGGTGGAAAGGGGGAACCGATTACAAGTATCTATATATAGCCTCCTTTCTGGTGCATGGACAGCAGAGAGAGGGCGGTGGGAGATGTCAGACAGTGTAACATGAAAAAATAATTTATGAATTATGAAGGGTTTATGAGTGAGGGGGGATGGGGAGAGAGGGTGAAAATGAGGAGCCGATATTAAGGGCTCAAGTAGAAGCAAATGTTTTGAGAATGATGATAGCAACAAATATACATATGTCCTTGACACAATGGATGTATGTATGGATTGTGATAAGAATTGTACGAGCCCCCAATAAAAAGATTGAAAAAAAGAAATCTGTTGAAATATTAGTTATGGTTCTTGTTGGTATTTCTTAGTTCTAGTGTGGATTTATGTACATGGTATATTCTATTATTGTAACTGAATTTTCAAAGGTAGAAGTGAATTCATATGCCATTTGCACCATTTTGAAAAGTGAACTGAATGGGGTTAGAGATAGAGGGAAGAAAACATTTAGAAACAAACAATTGTGTGGATGTGGATGTAATGCAGGCAGGTGAGTCATCATTCAACAGAATTCAACATTCAATATAGCCTTTCAGTAGAATGGGGCATTCCATTTGGGGAAGGAAGCCAGAGGGCTCTGCAAACAGTGTGGAAAGCCTTCAAAGACCTATACAATGTCACTAATGGATAACGAAGGGATCCAGAAGGCACAGTGATTAAAGCGCTCAGCTACTAACTAAAAAGTTGCCAGTTTCATCACAGCAGTCATGCGCTTTTGTAATTTGCAGTCTTGGAAATGAGGTGGGGCAGGTCTCCTCTGTCCTATAGGGTCACAGTGAATTGGAATCAATTCTATTTGGTTTGTATTAGGTTAGTAATGGCTAATATTTTTCTTTTTGTCTTCAATATTTTTTTACCTTTTACCATATTATGAAGATTTTTCCCCAATAAAGTAATTATTGGGCCTTACTGGTAAAACAAATGATTGCATCCAAAGTAATATAGGTCTCTATATCATCCTAGAAAATATGGAAGGAAAATTAGTTAATTATTATTTGGAATCAAAATGCTATTCAAGGTTTTGATTTATAACTTAATTTTACTGTTTTAGGTAGCTTCCAATTTTTAACTGGATCTGTTCAAATAAACCTAGTGTTCTTAGTATTAGCCAAAGCAAGATTAAAAAGTAACATGGAGAGTTTACTAGCTTTGTAACAATAGCATAAAATGTGGAATGATGAACTGTAAATGTACCTAATTACATAAATAATGCATTTGTGTAATTGTCAAGTAAGGGGTGTGCTAATGAATCAATTATTTTTAATTGTAGGATGCTTGATTGTTTCAGAAATATAATTGATTGTAATCAAGAATCAATTAAATGTTGATAGTAATTATGTTTATCAAGTTTAAATACATGACATCATTACACTATAACTACTTCAGGAAGAAGAAACTAGAATGAGGTTATTATAAGTGAGGGAAAAATAGCTCATATTGATGCCAACAGCTTGACAGTGGTAGGGCTGCACAGTAATGAGGTAAAAAGGGAAACATATTCTTCAAGGCTTATCAGTGAAGGCTGATGAAGGCAAACTCCTCCAGCTGTGAGCTCATCAGATCCCTGAAGCTAAGCAGGTTTCAGCCTGTGGTGAGTGTCTGGATTAGAGACTGTTAAGATAAAAAACACAGGTGCTCTGTAGGAGCAGGCATAGCCAGATCCTCAATGAGCCTTGTTTTTGGTGAAAACTGTGTTCCTGGGATTCCCTGTTGACTTAGGCTCTTTTGAAGTGTGTGTGACACTTGTCTTGCCCATGCTGCTCAGCCCAAGTTGATTTGAGACCCCTCAACTGCGCTAAATTCGCCGTGGGGTGTCTAGATGCTGTGGAAGTGAATGTTACTCTGTGAGAATATATTGAAGTGGATGTCCATTAATTATCAAACACTTGTCTGTAAGCTGCTCGAGAGTTGGGATTGTGTCTCATTCATCTTTGTATTCCTCCTGCCTGCCATAGTAGGCACTTAATAAATATTAAATGAATAAATAAAATATTCATTAATCATTAACTGATTAGAATATTGCTCCTAAGTTGAAATTTTTGGATCAATATAATTGTTCTTGATTAACCCTTACTTTCCCACTGATTAGTTCATTCATTTATTCCATAAATATTTATTGATCACCTGCTGTGTGCCAAGAACTGTCCTACAAGTTTAATGCTTGTTGTTTAACAAGAGAAGATAATCCTTACCCTTCTGAAATTTATTGTAAATAAATAAAATAAGTCAATTAAACAAGTATTTTCAAAGGGAATAAACACAATTGGATGGGTGACACAGGATGCTGTGGAAGCATGAAGAAGGGTCCCTTTAACCTTGTTTGGAAAGGCTTCATGGAGGAGAAGACTGTTAAGTTGAAGTCCAGGGACAGAGCCCGGTGAAAGGGGGGAAAATATAATACTGTTAGAGGGAATAGCACATGCAAAGACATGGGAAACAGTGTAATTTTAAGGAACTGAAATAATTTCCACTTTAATGGAAGGCTTAGGCTAACTATAATACAGAGAAAGGAGTAACAAGATCAAAATGGAGCTTAGTTGGGAGGCTTGAAGTTTCCACCATTAATAGCTAAATCCAGTGTGCAGTTTTAGCCTTTATTTTATTTGATCCCTGGAGTCCTGAGATAGTGTAAACAGTTAATGCTCTCAGTACTAATTCAAAGGGTGGAGGTTCTAGTCCATACAGAGGTACATCAGAAATAAGGCCTGGTAAGTTATTTCTGAGAAATCTGTCAGTGAAAACCCTCTGCAGCCCAGTTCTACATGGACACATAGCGAGGTGCCATTGACCCTATGGGTCCACTACTGCTTTCTTTCTTTGCCACAGTCCTTCCTCCTTCAGCTTCCATGACTCCGATACTCCATAGATCTGTTTTGATTTTGTCCTGGTCTCTAAGTTTCCTATGTTGGCTCTTCTACGGTTTGACATTCCAGCCTCATCTGCTTTGGTTCACTTCTCTATACAACAACCCACAACCATCTTTTAATTGTTCCCTGAAGTATCCTTCTCACTGACATTGTTCTTGTGTTGACCTTTCTAGATCTGTCTTGATCCCTTGTTCTTGTTCTGGGGGATGATTCCACCACCTTTAAGTCACTGCTTTCAGGTTACCAGCTCTAGGTGATTTTCCTTACTCTCCCCTGTGATCATTTATCAACCTTTTCAGATTTCTATTGTGCCACATATTTTTGTTGTGACTTACCTTAGATTAAAGTTCCTCGAGATTTGTATTCTTAAATAAAAGTAAAACTATTAATAGTGAACACATAACCATAAGTCTTTTCTAAGTGCTCTGCCTATATTAGTTAATTTAATCTTCCCAATAATCCTATGAGGAAGGCACTATTGCTATTCAGGTGGTACAGATGAAGAAACTGAGGCCCTGGGAGGTTAAGTGAAAAATCTAGTTAATAAGTGGCAGAGCTAGAATGGGGACCTGAACAGTCTGACTTCAGAATCCTTGCTCCTAATCATACTACAATCAGAATACTGGGGTTTGACAATGAATACTTTTATTTAGCTTATTTTTTTCCTACAGGTGAACCATGCAGTATATTTGTATTTTCTTCCTCATGCAGTGCCTTGTGGGAGTCGAGACATCCAATGATATGTCTCATTACACAAATATACTGTAAAAATATCTTTTTAAAGTTCTAAAATCAAAGATGCTATTTTGATGATTGAGGTGCAGCTGATTCATTCTACGTACTTTTCAGTCACCTCATATCCATGCACAAGTCTTTAAAAAGAGCAAGGGTCCTTGGGTGATACCAAATGTTTATGCTTGGCTGTTAACCAAAAAACAGTGCCGCAGAAGTAAATACTGGCAATCTGCTTCTGTAAAGAGTACAGCCTAGAAAGTCCTAGGGAGCTCAGTTGTACTCTAGCACACATGGAATCGTCATCAATTGGAATTAACTGAGTGACCCTGGGTTAGAATATCAAATAAAGTCTGAGTGCCTCCTATGTACTTGAAGATAACTATGAAGATGAAGGAGCAGAGTTTCCATCAGGAACAGGTTTGAGACATATTTCATGGAACTTCCCAGTTTTAGAGATGAACAACTAGATTGTGAGATATTGAATGACTTTTTCAAAAGACAGAGAAGTGTCTGTTTCAGAATGATTTCCTTCAGGGCGTTTACCCTCTAATAACAAACATAAAACCATTGCCATACAGGTGAGTGTGGCCTTGCATAAGAGAAGAACTTCCTCATAGAATCCCCAAGGCTTTAATCTTTAAAGAAGCACCATGGCCTCTTTCTCTTCAAGTGCAGGGGATGGGTGAGAAATGTTAACCTTCAGTTAGTAGGGCAGTCTCAACACTATGCTGAAGCAGAAGACATGAAAAATGAGTAGGCCTTATATGCTTGTGAGCAATTAACCTCAAAACTTAGTCATACCTGCTGATGGACTTCAGAAGAAAGAACTATGACTGAGAACCCAAAGATCAGTAAATGTTTAAAGAATTTCATGAGATGACTTTGAGAAATGGATTAGTTTTGAGCATTCTGTAATGGGAAAATTTGTGGCAGGTCCATTCATTTCTGAAATGTGACTCTTTTTAATTTTTGTTTACATCTATTACATATAGTCATCTATCTTATAGGCATTCATTTTATATAAAGGCAAACATTATTTTCTGGGAGAACTTGGAGTCGGACAAATGCTCAAGGATGTTTTGTGATTATTCTGAGGATCCTTGCTTCTGTAGCTGACTCCTGTTCCCGGATATGACACACACGTCAAGGGTTAGCCGGAGTCGACAGCTGACCACATTTTGATAGCAGAAACCACATGCTGATTTCCTTTTGCAGTGACTCGTGGCAAAAGGGTTTGTAAAATAAATGCTCCCTAAAAATATGTTAGTTCAATGTCTTCTAACAATCTAGGAAGTGTCGAGGGACAAGGGATTGTTAAAAACGGAAGTTCTTTTGCTACACCTTCAAGCAAGTAATGCTGTGACTACATTTTGACTATTATTGAAATCCAGTGGTATTTTGACTTCATCTGGGTTAGATTGGGGAACCTACTCCCAATTTAAATTACACCTGGATCTTTGAGTTTCTTCTGAGAAATTTTTTCTGTAACCTCAAGAAGCAGGCACCATGGCCATACAAAATATACTGTTGACTGAATGAATTGGAGTGCATCCACATAGCCAAAAGCAAAGACACATACACTGTATTGCAGCAATGCCAGAGGTCTTCTACTTCTTGAGGGGGGATGACAAGAGTCACTATTAAGCCAAAGCTTATTCCTATGACCTGGAAGTTGGACTACCAGTTCTGGCACCAACTGTGTTCCCTGTAACACTCTCATTCTCTGTTGGGTGTGATAATTCATTGGTCTGTCCCCCCAGAACTCACAGGAAAAGCTTAAGACACACTTCTTTAAGCAGGCTCTCTCCCACCAAGACAACTCTCAATTTATTATTAGTTGTGTGCCCAGGCAAGCCACCTTTTGGCCTCTTGCTGGGCCTGCTCAGGCAAATGTTATAACTCTTTTGCTTCCCCACTAAGTTCCTGGCAACATTCAACTCAACCACCAAGCCTTTGGTCCAAAGGCAGTTAGTGAGCTTATTATAGCTACCTTGCTTTGCGGAATGGGAAGCCCACCACAGACCCTCTTGTGTCAGTCTCCTGATTTTTACTGCTCATAATAACGTTCATAGCTTTGTACCATCATCCTGTGCTGTCTCATGCTATCTCCAGTGTTACAAATTTATGTCTCCTATATCTACAAAGTTCTTATCACAGGGACCCTGGATCTAAAGACTATGTTCAGTCTCCAAGACTTTCTTCTTTGTGGTAGTGAGTCCATCTCAACCTTAGTAGAACTGGCATTTTTATAAGCCCATTGTCTATTCCAATAGTGTCACAAATTCACCAGTCCCCTTGGTAAACCACAGTCAAATTAGTTTCATGGTAAACTGTCCATTATATTAGCAAGGTTGTGTCCTAGCAAATCATTTCACCGAATTACAAACCAAAGCCATCTATAAAGAGAAATCCATTATACTGCACGTGCATGTGTGGGTGCATGTGCGCGCGCGCGCGCGCGCGCGCACACACACACACACACACACTGATTGAATGTAGAATCAGGAGTGGACTAAATGAAGTGAGGTTGGTCAGAAAAAGCAAAAGGAAATAGAGGAAAGGAATAGGAGGCAAAGTGCATATGGAGAAGCCTAAATACAGACATGTACATATGTAAATATATTTATGATTATGGGGGAAATAGACTTATGTGCATATATTTATAGGTTGAGTAGTAGGGTAGCAGATGGACATTGGGCCTCCTCATGCATACTCACCCAATACAATAGCACCTCGTCCAGCTAAGCGGTCATTGCATGATACCCACCTACCCGACATGATCACTGAAGACAAATGTGTGTGTAAGCAAACATGGTGAAGAAAGCTGATGGTGCCCGGCTATCAAAAATATATAGTGTCTGGGGTCTTAAAGGCTTGAAGGCAAACAAACGGCCATCTAGCTCAGAAGCAACAAAACCCACAGAGAAGAAGCACACGGCCTAAGCGAATACAAGGTGTTGAATGGACCATGTAGCAGACACCAAGGAACAAAAACAATCATTGTGTGATCACCTTCCTCACATAAACGCTGAAGACGAAGGTGTGCATAAGCAAGTGTGGTGAAGAAGGCTGATGGTGCCCGGCTACTGAGAGATATAGCATCTGGGGACTTAAAGACTTGAAAGCAAACAAGCGGCCATCTAGCCCAGAAGCAACAAAACTCACACGGAAGCAGCACACCAACATGGGTGATCGTGAAGGGCAGAGGAGACCAGGTCTCAAACAACAAAGGCGGGGGTTGGTGGGAATCACATCACTGCGAATGAGGGTGAGTGCGTGATGGGGACCCAATGCCCATATGTAGACAGCTGGACATCCCTTGCAGAGGGGTAGTGGGGAGGAGATGAGTCACTCAGGGTTCAGTGTAGCAACAATGAAACTCAAAATCTTCCTCTAGTTCCTGAATGTTTCCTTCCCGCCCAATTATCATGACCCCAATTCTACCTGTGGACCTGGTTATACCAGAGGATGCACAGCGGTGCAGTAGGGATCTGGAAACACAGGGAATCTAGGACCGACGTACCCCTCAACACCAGCGGTGGGAGTGGCGACACCAGGAGGGAAGGGGGTGTAGAAAGGGAGAACCGATCTTGGAGATCTATGTGTAACCTCCTCTCTGGGAGATGGGCAATGGGAAGGTGGGTGGGGGAGACACCGGACAGTGTAAGATAAGATAAAATAATTATTTATAAACTATTAATTATTTATAAACACCAGGGGGAAGGGGGGAGCGGGGAGGGAGAGGGAGGGGGAAAAAAGGGAAACCGAGCTGATTCCAGGAACCCAAGTGGAAGAAGAATTTTGAGAATGACGAGTGCAACGAATGTATAAGGGTGCTTTGCTCAACTGATGTATGTATGGATTGTGATAAGAGTTGTATGAGCCCCAATAAAAAGATTTATTAATTAAAAAAAGAAAAAGCTTCAAAATCATGAGAGGTTTCATTGATATGATTTTCTTCATATTGAATATGTCCTTCAAGCATGGCCTTGACAGGAAGTGGGTGGGGAGATTACACCTTTGATTTTAGCACAAAATTGCAGGAAGTTTTAAACTTATTTTCTTGATGAGCATTATAATCTTTTATCTAATTTGCTTTCTACCATATGGTGATGGTAGTACTACTTTCCAGCTGTATTATAACCTCTGGATGATTGTATTTTTCCTTCCCATTAAAATGTCTTACCCATAATTTCCAAGCTGAGCTTCATTTTAAAATTCTACTTTTATTTCTGATATTTTTGAAGCTATGATGTAAATTTCTCTATCACATTGGAGTTTCTTGCATTTAATATAATACACATATTTCCTGAATGTGCTATGCTGGAGCTTATTCCCAATATTTAATAGGCAATCATGAGTATTCTCAGAGTTCTTGTTAGTGCCTAATTAATTCATCAAATGTTTATTTAGTATTTACTATCTCCAAGGCATATGTTTGGAAAAGGATAATGAAGGTCAATATGATTATCTTGACTCTTCTGGAGCTTACAGTCCACTTAAGAGAGAGAGGAGAAAAATCTTAAAAAAGGAGAAATGTGTTGTAATGGATCTGTGGCCTGAAAGGCCAGAGGAAGAGAAGACAAATTTTGCTAATAGTTAGAGAAAGGCAGGGTTTAATAAGGCTTTAGATCATAAGTACTGGCAGTTGGGCTGTATATATAAAATAAATGAATTTTGCTGATGGTGCAAAAGAGTAAATGTCCAAAGTTAAGCAAAGAGTAGATATAAAACTCCTGGAATCGTTGACTGTGGCGAAACCAATCATGAGGGTAGGCTGGAGGGAGTCAGGGGCAAGAAATACACACAAAAAGGGAATAAAGAACAAGTTAGTCAGTTGGAATTTGCTTGGGAATATGACAGTCCTCTGGGCTCTCTGTGAATCCAGCAATGTCATAAGAGTAAAGGAGATAAAAAAAATCTGAAGTTGCCAGAAAAAATGGACTTGGAGGATGGACAAGATTTGGCGGATCAGAAATAAAAGTAAACATTTGCATTGGAGTTTGTGTGAAGCAGGGTTGTGTCCTGAATTAAGTGAAAAACATGAGCGTCATCCGTTTATCACGAGCATGGGGCTGGGCTTTTGTGTGTGCTTGTCGTATGTGTGAATGTTGACAGTTGATGGCCATGGAAAGAGAATGAGACCACTATGTTGTTGAGGTTGTTCTGTGCCATCAAGTCTGTTCCAACACATTGGGACTGTGGTAGTTACATCATTTCACGTCAAGTTGATAAATAAGTGTAGGGGTGGAGTCTAGCCTGTCATTCAGGTCACAGCCTGATGATCTCTCCTTGTGGGCATGGCCTTCTTGAGGATTCTGGCAACGTCCTCTCTCTTGATTCTGCGATCAGAAGAGGCAGGCCTCTCTCTCTTTCTCTGTTTCATCTTCCTGTTGAAGTGCCACACTCAGAGAACTGAAGGAGTGCCCACGTAGAGACGCCGTGCTAGCACTGAGATGCTTCCACTGCCATTGGCTCTATAAGACTTTTCACCCACTGGCCTGTGATCTTCCTGCATTTGGCATCATTGCATGTGCTGTGTGAGTCTGAAGAGTAAAAGACTAGTATTGGACATATGGACTTATATTGGACATAAAGACTTGTTATGGACTGGGCTGGGATGATTACACAATATACAATTACTCTTTGATATAAACCTCTCTCTTGCACATGTATGAGTGTCCTTGGGTTTATTTCTCTAGTCAACCTGGTCTAACACAGTGATTCTATGCACACCAGAACAAAACACTGCCTCGTCCTACATCATCTTCACAATTGTTCCTATGTCTGAGACCATTGTTGCTGCCAGTATGTAAAGTCATCTAGTTGAGGAGGCTCCTCCTTTTTGCCACCCCTCTTCTTTATGATGCATGATGTCCTTCTGCTGGGACTGGTGTCTCCTGATCACATGCAAAGTTGGTGGAATTTTCACTTCTAAGGAGAATTCTGGCTGTGCTCCTTTCAAGACAGATTTGTTTGTTCTTGTGCCCATCCAAGGTACTTTCAATATTCTTCACCAGTACTATAATTCAAGCGCATTGATTCTTCAGTCTTCCTTATTCAATCTTTTTTCCATTGATGATTTGTGAGGACATTGGTTTTCTTTACATGGCATTGTAAACAGTACTGTAGGTTGGGATCCTTGTGATCAGCAAGTACTTCAAGTGCTCCTCACTTTCAACTAGCAAGATTGCATTTTCTGTGCATCACAGATTGTTAAATGAACCTTCCTCCAATCCTTTTGCTACATTCTTCTTCATCTTCCAGCTCCTCTGATTATTTGCTCAGTTTGCAGGTTGAATAAGTAGGGTGAGAGTGTACAACCCTGATGCACACCTTTCAAGATTTAAGACCCACAGTATTTTCTCATTTTGTCCACACAACTGTCTCTCAATCTATAAACAGGTTCTTCATGAGAACGAAGTATTCTAGATTTTCCATTCTTCTCCAGGTGATCTACAGTATATCATGATCCACACACCGAGTCAAATGTGTTTGTACAATCCATAAAACACAAGTACACCTCTTTTTGGTATCCTTTGCTTTCAACCAAGATCTACTTGATCTCAGCAATGATATAACTTATGTCATGTCCTTTTGTGAATCTGACCTGAATTTCTGGAAGCTCCATGTCAATACACTCCTGTAACCATTGTATGATGATCTTCAACAAACTTTTAATTGCATGTTATATAAATGATATTTTCTATACTTTTCTCTTTCATTATTGCCACCTTTCTTTGGAATGGGTACAAGTATAGATTTCTTCCAGTCAGTTGGCCAAGTAGCGGTCTTCCAAATTTCTTGGCACAAAGGAATGAGTGCTTCATCAGTTTGTTGAACTATTACAACTGGCACTCCATTATTGAGAAGCCAAACTTTCAGCAGTGATATTGTTCATGCATTCCAACCTGAGGCGGTCATCTTCTGCTTATATTCATAAGGTTTTCAGTAACTGACAATGGTCTTCAACTATGCATGAGGTTTTCAGTGACTAATTTCTCTGAAATGGATAGTCCATTCCTTTTTCCTCATCTGTTCAGGATGAGTGATGTTGCTGGTGTATGAAATATCAGCGACATCCTTTCCTGCATCATAGCAACCCACAGCCCACCACAATATGACAAACTGACAGACAAGTGGTGTACTGGAAGCATTAGTGGTGACATAATCTATGTAACTAAACAGACTATTTGAGATTAGAGAAAGCTCTCTGAAAGAGATATAGGAGAGACCGCTGATTAGAGACATTTCAGACAAACTATGTAGACTGAATGACAAAAGGCAGGTTAGTTCATGGCCAATAGTTAGTGCTGGCAGCTCCTGGTGACAGGAGTAAGTACATTTACTACTCCAAATATTTTTTTAGAATCTAATGGTTTTAGAAATTTGGTCATGAATCCACATTTTTAAAATAAATTTAGTTTAGAGCAAATTAGGGCTCACTGGATCTAACAAAGCTAAGCTAGCTTTTCCCTACCCACCAGATGTACCAAATATTTCTAGGAATCAATAAATAGTGAATAAATTATGAAAATTAATTTTTTCACAGAAGCAGAAAAATAAATAAAATTGAGAAGACAAACATGTACAAATAAAATACAAGCAAATAATGGTGAAAAGGTTGTTGCAAAGTCATAGCTATGAAGTGATGATCCAATAGGAATTATATGACCTAACCCCTCCCTTTCCCTCTCTTCCCATTTTACAGATGAGGAGCTGAGACCAATGAACCGAGGTGCTGACTTAAAGCAGTGGGTGCAGACACAGCACGAGTGGTAAACGGACTGGTGTAAGTGGAGCAAGGTGGGAGTGAATTGAGTTGAACATTCACCAACATCCTCTCCTTCTGGCTGGATTTCATTCATTCCTTTCCCCCTTTATCTTTTATTTCTGTCCTATTATTTTACATTTCTTCATCTCTTTCCTTAAAATAAGACAAGACTTTTTCTAAAAAAATAATTTTTCTATCTTTAGAGTTAAAGACTCCCTTGTTTTTCTGGCAGCCTTACTTTTTTTTGCTTTTTCTTTTAGCGTCTCTTAGCTGCCATATTAATGAAGTTGCTTTTACAAGAGAGTAGGCCTTTTTCTTTTTTTCTTTTAGTGGACTTTGGGGCCAGGGCGTGGTGCCCCAACAGACTGGACTGGAAAACGCTCCTAAGGGCCAGCAAATGATCCCTGAACTAACTACAAGCTTTTCTCTTGTGAATTGTTTTGTTCTGTTCTTTTTCAGTGGTTTGTTTTGGTTGTTTTGTTGTCTGGTTGTATACTGTTGCTTTGTTTTCGTCTGTCTAGTTTTCGTGCATGTTAGTGACTCCACAGGTCTGTCTGAATAGGACAGGCTGGATGAACTATCTGGATGAAAAACAACGGGACCGACAGTTCCGGGGGGACTTGGGGTGGGGGGATAGGGGGGGTAAGGAAGTGGTGTTAACAAACCCAGGGACAAGGGAACAACATGGGACCCAAAATGGTAGAGAAGGGGGAGTGGCAGGCCTGGTGGGAAATGATCAAGGGTAAGGTTGCTTAGAGAAGAGGTATACTCTAGCCCAGGTAGCGATGAAGCATGGTAGTAGGGCAGGAGGAAGGTCAAGGGAGATGGAGGAAAGAGCTAGGAGTCAAAGAGCATTCATGGAGGTCTAGACAAAGACATGTACATGCAAATATATATAGGAGGATGGGGAAATAGATCTATGTGTCTATATTTATAGGTCAAGTATTAAGGTGGCGGAAGGACCTTGGGCCTCTACTCAAACACTCCCTCAATGCATGAATACCTTCTTTTATTAAATTGGAACTCTATGATGCTCACTCTCCCAACACAACGGCTGGAGCCAAAGTGGGTGAACAAGTAAATGTGGTGAAGAAAGCTGATGGTGCCTGGCTATCAAAAGAGATAGTGACTGGGGTCTTAAAGGCTTGAAGATAAACAAGCGGCCATCTAGCTCAGAAGCAACAAAGTCCACATGGAAGAACACACCAACCTGTGTTTTCGAGTGGTCCCAAAGGGATCAGTTACCAGGCATCAAAGAACAAAAAATCATATCATTGACTGCACACCTCCATGATAGGATCGCTGAAGACAAATGGGTGCATAAGCAAATGTGGTGAAGAAAGCTGATGGTGCCCGGCTATCAAAAGAGATAGTGTCTGGGGTCTTAAAGGCTTGAAGGTGAACAAGCGGCCATCTAGCTCAGAAGCAAATAAGCCCACATGGAAGAAGCACACCGGCCAGTGCGATCACGAGGTGCCCAAGGGACCAGGTATAAGGCATCATGCAAAAAAGAAAAGATATAAGTGTGTGTATGTATGTGTATATATGTGTATATGTATAAATGTATGTGTATATATGTATATATATATATCATATTAAATGAAGGGGGAAGTGCAGAGTGGAGATCCAAGGCCCAAGTGTCGGCCAATGGAGATCCCCTCATAGAGGGGTTTAGGAGAGGAGATGGGTTAATTAGGGTGTGAGGTAGTATCGATGAAGAACACAGCTTTCCCCCGGATCCTGGATGCTTCCTCCCCCCAACTACCATGACCCGAATTCTACCTTGCAGGGCTGGATAGGACAGAGGCTGTACACTGGTACATATGAGGGTTGGAGGTACAGGGAATCCAGGGTGAATGATACCTTCAGGACCAAAGGTGTGAGGGACGATGCTGGGAGAGTGGAGGGTGAGTGGGTTGGAAAGGGGGAACTGATTACAAGGAGCCACATGTGACCTCTTCCCTGGGAGAGGGACAGCAGAGAAGGGGGGAAGGGAGACTCCGGATAGGGCAAGATATGACAAAATAACGAGGTATAAATTACCAAGGGCATATGAGGGAGGGGGGAATAGGGAGGGAGGGGGGGGGAAGAGGACCTGATGCAAGGGGCTTAAGTGGAGAGCAAATGCCTTGAGAATGATTTGGGCAGGGAATGTATGGATGTGCTTTATACAATTGATGTATGTATATGCATGGATTGTGGTAAGAGTTGTTTGAGTCCCTAATAAAATGTAAAAGAAGAAAAGAGAAAAAAATGATTAGGGCAAAGACTGTACAGATGTGCTTTATACAATTGATGTATGTATATGTATGAACTGTGAAAAGAATTGTATCAGCCCCAATAAATTGTTAAAATTAAAAAATTAAAAAAAAAAGAACTAGGAAAAAAAAAAAGATAATTTTATTGAGGGCTCTTACAGCTCTTATAACAATTCATACATCAATTGTGTCAAGCATAGTTGTACATATGTTGCTGTCATTATTCTATTTGAGCCCTTGGTATTAGCTTCTCTTGCTACCCTCCCTCCCACCTCCACCTCCCACCCTCGTGACCCTTTGATAAATTATAAATTATTATTATTTTCCTATCTTACACCAACTGCTGTCTCCCTTCCCTCACAGTTTCTTATCCCCTCCTCTTCCCACCTCCCAGCTACCCTCCTGGTATTGCTACTCCCATTTCTGTTCCCGAGGGACTTATCTGACCTGGATTCAGTGTGTTCTGCACACTTATCTGTACCTGTGGACATGCTCCAGCCAAGCTGGCAGAGAAAGGCAGGATGGGGGTCATGATAGTAGGGGGTGAGGAAGCTTCAAGGAACCAGAGGAATACCATGTTTCATCTGTGGCTATACTTCACCCTGGTTGACTGATTTTTTTCCATGCAACCCTTAGGTAAGGGGATGTCCCATCATCTACAGATGGGTTTTGCGTCTCTGCTCCAACCCCCCTCATTCTCAACAATATGTTTGTTTGTTTGTTGTTTTGGGTCTTCTGATGTCTCTTACTTGATTCCATCAACACCTCATGATTGCACAGACTGATATGTTTCTTCTGTGTGGGTTTGTTGCTTTTGTGCTAGATGGCCACTTGTTTAGCTTCAAGCCTTTAAAACCGCAGAAGTTGTATCTTTTGTTAGCCGGGCACCATCAGCTTTCTTCACCACATTTGCTTGTATACCCATTTTGTCTTCAGTGATCATCACATGAGGGTAATCATCACAGAACGCCAGGTTATTAGAACAAAGTGTTCTTGCATTGAGGGATGGCTTGAGCAGAGGCCCAAAGTTCATCCATTTCCTTAATGTATTGCCATATAAATATACATACCTATGCCCAAACCTCTATTTTTATGAATTAATATGTTTACATATGTACACACCTATGTTCATACCTCTATCCATAACTTTGCTTTCTAGATCTTTCCTCTGTTTCCTTTTATCTTCCTCCTTTCCCATCACCATACTTGCCCTTCTTCTACCTCTTAGTGTTTCCTCTCAGCTAGATTGCTGTTACTCCAACACCCCCAGGATCTTTATGTCCTCCTTGGTGTTTATTTTAATTCTCTAGTTGTTCCCCTGTCTATGGGGATGTTTTGCTTACCTCTCTTCCCCTGCCTCCTCCTCCCCTAAGTCCCTCCTTAACTTTGGCCCTGTTGCGTTCTCCTTGGGCTTGCTTCCCATGCCTATCTTATATAGGTAGGCAAACCAACAATAACAAATACAAAAAGAAAACAAAAAATGAATAAAAGGAGTGGGGGGGAAGAAATTAAATATATACACATATATTAACTAGCAAAAAACCTGAAAAAGCATAGTTAATTCCAGGTCTGTCCACTGACCTTTATGACTATCTTCCTATTGGTCTGGGGGGTTCTGGGAACTGCCCCTCCTAGCCTGAAGTCTATTTTGTGGGCTCCTCGGGGCCCCTGTGACTTTGCTCCTATTGCTGATCTATTATCTTCCCTTCTTGGTTCCCCCTGCTGTGTGTGTGTGGTGGTTACTGAATCTGGTGTCAATTTGAGGATTCAGAGTAAAGGGGTGGAGTCTAGCCTGTCAATCAGATCATAGCAAATGAGGCCACGGTGTAGGCATGGCCTTCTCCTGAGGATTCTGGGCACTTCTGTTTTCCTCCTTGGAAGTGGGAGACACTCTCTCTTTAGGCTCACTCCCTGGCAACCTCTCTCCTGACAAGGCTGACTCCCTGTGAGACATAACTGATGAGCCTGATGGAGCCCGAGGAACCACATGGAGACCCCTGCCACTGCTGAGATGTTTAAATTGCCACTGGATGCACAAGACCTTCCACCCACTGGCATGTTATCTTTCTGCATTCAGTGTCATTACATGTGTTTTCTGAGTCTGAAGAGGACTTTATAGATTGGTATCGGACATATGGGCTAATATCATACTTTTAGACTTGATCTGGACTGTGCTGAGATGTTTTCTCAATATTCAATTGCTGTTATATATAAACCGTTGTCTTATACAAATATGAGTGTCTGTGAATTTGTTTCTCTAGTCTATCCAGACTAACACAGTGGGTTAGTGGGCTAGTGGCCTGCTCCCCCAGATTCCCCACTCCCTTTTCTTCTTCCCCCTTTCCCCTTACCCCCCTCTTTGTGCTACAATGACATGTACATCTTTGGGTTTGACCTGTCCCCCACCTGACTACCTGTGTCTCAACCCATATAGTGTGAGATAAATGGCTTTTCTGCTATACCTACTGTGCTGATTATACCTCCCTTAGTGGACGCTTGCTGTACTTGTCCTTTTGTGATTGGATAACTTTGAATAGCAAACTTCTTCCAGCTCTTCCCATGAGGTGATGTGCTTCATGAGATCATCAGTGCTTTGTAGTGATGTGTAGTACTCCATTGTGTGTCTGTGCCAGAGTATTTTAATCCATTCATTTATCGATGGAAATTTCGGTTATTTCCAATTTTTTTGTGATTGTGAATCGTGCCACAATAAACATTGGGGCACAGACAACTGGTTGTATATTTCTTACCTCTTCTGGATATTTGCCCAGTAGAGGGATAGCTAGGTCATAAGGTAGTTCAGTTTCCATTTGCTTTAAATATCGCCAGACGACTTTCCACAGAGACTGTACATATATATACATGACCACCAGCAGTGAAGGAGAGTTCCTATTTTGCCACATCCCCGCCAACATTTGATGATCTCTGATTTTCTGTTTTGGGTTATCCTCTAGGGTGTTAGGTGGTATCTCATGGTGGTTTTAATTTGTATTTCTCTAATGACTAATGATTGATTGCAAGCATTTTCTCATATGTTTATTGGCCATTTGGGTCTCCTCTCTAGTGAAACTTCTGATCAGGACTTTTGCCCATTTTCTCAGGGGATTAACTGTTTTCTTTTCTTTTTTTTTCAGGAAAGGAGGGTATTGTAGAGTTTAGTTATAAGCCCTTTTTCTGTTATGTCATTGCTGAAAATTCTCTCCCAGTCTATGGGTTCTCTTGTGTGCTACTCTGGATAGACCAGAAAAAAGCTTCATAGACACTCATGTGTATAGGAAAGAGCTTTATATAGAGATTAATTGTACATTAAGAAAATATCCTAGCCCACTCCAGATCAAGTCCATAAGTCCAATATTAGCCCACATGTCCAATACCAGTCTGTGAATTCCTCTTCAGATTCACGCAACACATGCAATGATGCCGAGTGCAGGAAGATCACAGGCCAGTAGGTGGAAAACCTTGTGGATCCAGTGGCGGTGGAAGCATCTTAGTGCTGGCATGCATATCCATGTGGCTTCTCAAGCTCCAAGGCTCTGGCTGCCATCAGCATAACTCCAAGTGGCTAGTCAACAGGAATGTCTGGCAGGGAGCCCTCCTCCATTGAGCTATTTATCTCCTTAGAAGCTCCAAATGAGTTCATCAAGCTGTGACCTCATTGACAGGCTAAACTCCTCCCCTTCACTCTTAATAGTCTCAAGTTGACAACAGATTATATAACTACCCAACCTTGTTACTCTCTTGGTGAAGTCTTTTGACGCACACAGGTATTTTATCCTTAGTATATCCCACTTGTTGATTTCATGTTTACCTGTGTGTGTACCCTTCCCTATTTCAATTTGCCTATGTATTCTCTGAGCCAAGATTCTTAGGTGGGTCTCAATTTCTTTGTTGATGGTCCTGATAGTTTGGGGTTTTACTTCTAGGTCTGTTCTTGAATTTGTTCTTGTGCACAGGGTGGGGTAGGGATCTTGTTTCATTTTTCTACAGGTGATTATCCATTATTTCTAGCACCCCTTGTTAAAGAGGGCATCCACCTACCACTTGCTCCTTTTTGGGCCCTTGTTAAAGATCAGTTGTCTATAAGCTGATGGTTTTATTTTTGGGTCTTCTGTTCTTTTTCATTGGTCTTAGTATGTCATTATTCCAGTACCACACTATTTTGAACACTGTGGCTGTATAGTAGGTGTTAAAGTGAGGTAAGGTGAGTCCTCTGACTTTGTCCTTCTTCTTAAGGAGTTCTCTGCTAATTCTGGGCTTCTTCCCTCTCCATTTGAAATTGGTGGTCAGTTTTTCCCAGTTCTTTGAAGAAGGTTGTAGGTATTTGAATCAAGATGGCGTTAAACTTATATACTGAGAATAGAAGTTTTTATGACCCCATGTTCCACCTCACAACTTAACTCTCTCTGTGTGCATAAGTGAAACACTGACGTAGCTAAGTACAATCAAGTCAAGTGGCTTGACAAAGGAGCCCTGGTGGCATAATGTGGTTAAATGTTGGGCTGCTAACTGTAAAGTCAGCAGTTCAAAACCACCATGAACTCCTCTGGAGAAAGATATAGCTTTCTACTCCTGTAAAGTTAAAGTCTCAGAAATTCACAAGGATAGTTCTACCTTGTCTTATAGATTCACTATGAGTTGGCATAGACTCGACAGCAATGATTTTGGTTTGAGTTTAGGTGACTGCACAAAAAAAGGCTTTAGACTTTCCTCCTATTGAATTTCATAACTGCCACAGCTGATAGTGGTGCTCACTTTGGTAGTGACAAGCCTGAGTGGTGGCCATGCCAGCAAATACAGCTGAACTACACTGCTATATTTTTCCACATGAAGTCTGTGACTCTTTGGGGGAACTTTTAAGCAATTGTGGGGTGGACTTTACACAGACAGTTTTTTCTTTAGTTATCATTAGTTACAGCTAATTTCTTTAGTTTCCATGAGAGGATGTTGGCCTAACCTTTAGACTGACTCCTAATGAAGGCATTTGACACCAATTTTATTTATTTATTTTCTTTCTTTTTTATAAATCATTATATTGGGGCCTCCTACAACTCTTATAACAATCCTTACATACATCCATTATGTCAAGCACATTTGTACATATGTTGCCATCATCATTTTCAAAATATTTTCTTTCTACTTGAGCCCTTGCTATCAGGTCCTCATTTCACCCCCCTCTCTCCTCCACACTCCCTCCCTTAGTAAATGAACCCTTGGTAAATTATTAATTATTATTATTTTCATATCTTACATTGTATGCTGTCTCTCTTCACCCGCTTTTCTATTGTTCATCCTCCTGGGGGGGATTTATATCTAGATCATTTTGATCGGTTCCCCCTTTCTCATCCCTCCTCCCCCCCGCCCCCCGGTATCACTACTCTCATTATTGATCCTGAGGGGTTTATCTGTCCTGGATTTCCCATGTTGTGCGCTTTTATCTGTACCAATGTACCGGCTCTGCTCTAGCCAGATTTGTAAGGTAGAATTGGAGTCATGACAGTGGGGGAGAGGTTGACACCTATTTTAATTAGCAATATAGATAACGAGTTTCTTTTCATGGAGTATGTTACTGTGTTAGTGCAGGTCAATTCAGTATATATCAAAGGTAGATAAAAATGTATTTGAGAAGGATTGCCAGGAGGTGCAGTAGAATTGTCCATCTAAATCAGCAGTTTCAGATGTTTAATATAATGAAGACTCTTCTGGAACCTCAAAAAGAAATCTCAGAATCCCCTCCACAGTACTGGTTGTTCTTTGAAATATTGATTTATTGAGAAAACACAGAAGTAAAATTAGCATCAAACTTGTCATAATTCAGAAAATGGATTCAGGTTTTATAGCATACAAAAGCATCTACCTGTGTTTTGCAAACAGTATCTTATTTCATCTGCCAAAAATTCTTGGGGCACAGTTCACATAGAAGAAACACACTGGGCTGTGTGATCATAAGATGTTGATGGGGAGAGGTATCAGAAGTTCAAAACACATGCACCCAAAGAGATATGAAGGGGACTGGATGTAGTGGAGAGCCAAAGTCCACCAATAAGACAATTAGCGAGTCCCTGTTAGTAGGGCCTCACAGATGGAGGATAGTATGGTGTGGCACTGAGCCACATGACTCTCTTCTAGTTCTTTAAGATTTCCTCCCCTTACTATTGTGGTCCATATCTGAGATCTCACCAGGTATATTAGATTTTCACATGTTCATTTGTATATTTAAGATTGCTCAGTACATGGTAGTCAATATAGATGACCTCTCAGAGACACTGACAGGAGTAAGGTGTGATAGGTAGGTTTGTTGTGCCCACAAAGCCAATGGACACGTGAGATTTAGTTGAAAGGCAGAGATCTAAATGGCTTGGCAAGTGTCGCCTCTTTCTCTCTTGCTCTTTGATCATCAGATGAGTGTGCAGCTGTTTTGCTTGTTCTGTGCCCCCATTTGTAAGCTACACTACCTGTGGGACATCTAACCTGTGGACTGTGTTGCTGTAATTTGGGCTTCCTTTAAGACCTGCTTCGCTATGCCACTGGAAGGTACGTCTCTTGAGCTGAGGACTGTCAGATCCTGTCATCTGGCTGACTGTTGATGACCTGTTTGCTCTTTGCTGCCTGTGGTCGGATAGCTTGAATTGCTCCAGTGCTTAAAGGACTGCTGGTGTACTAGCTGTCTCATGGAAGTGAGTTGCCCTGAGCCATTTGTACTGCTTTATAGATTAATTACCTGTTTATTTCTTATGTTATCTATCTATCTATCTATCTATCTATCTATCTAATATATACAAAATTATTAGTGTCCTGGTTTTATTTCTCTAGTGAACCGTGTCTAACACATAAGGGTTTCCTGCAGGTATGGGAAAATGTGTGTGTGTGTGTGTGTGTGTGTGTGTAGCGGGTGGGGTGGGGGTGCAGAGGGGAGTGGATAGCACTGATGACTGAATAGCCCCACCTGATGGGATTGAACAACAGAACTGTATGAAAAGCAAACAGATATATTGGAATGAGTAAGATATGGCAATAAAAATATTAATTGATAAAAAAGAATACAAGAAAACCCCAAAACAAAACAAAAAAGATAGCCGACACTACATAAACATTGGCAAATGATATAAGCAGACAATTTTGGCAGAAAAAAACACAGGTGACCAATACATTAAAGGAAGCTGAAAACCTAAATCCTAGTAGCACATGCAAATTAAACCATGATGTATCATTTTACCTATCACACACACAGAGACACAAACACACAGAGGTTAACCCTATTACATCTACTACATGATGAAAGTTGAGGAGGCCTTATGGCCTAGTGGGTTACAAGTTGGGCTGCTGGCCACAAGGTCAGCACTTTGAAACCACCACAGGAATGAGTTAGTGCCTAAAACCAAAGGCACCTCTATAGAGACTCAGTTTGAAATAGTCCTAATGGCATCTTGAGTGCCCCTCATTCACCTCCGACAGCCAACCTGCCAGGATGAAATACCAATGGGGCAGGGAAGGGCAGTGGCTTTAAGCAGATGCTTGGTAACTAGGCAAGGCAAGGAGGAGTGGATAACTCATGGGAAAAACTGATTAAAGAGGAACATACACAAAGAATGCTGGTAGATTTAAGGAAGTTCTTCCTTAAAGCCAAGATATGCAAATAAAGGAGGGCCATGTCCTTTATTATTATTTTTTTTCAACAGCATCTTCTTCTGGCTGGAAAAGATCCATATTTGTGCCCATTACAAAGAAAGTTGACCCAATAATACGCTCAAATTATAGAATGATATATTTGATAGTGCACCTAAGTAAAATTTTGCCTAAACTCATTTAAAAATGGTTGCAGCAGTACATTGACAAGGAACTGCCAGAGATTGAGGCTGAATTCAGAAGAGGATGTGGAACAAAGGATATCATTGCTGACATCAGGTGGATCTTGTCTAAAAGCAGGAAATATCAGAAAGTTATTTACTTGTGTTTCATTGACTATGCAAAAGCATTCAACTGTGTGGACTATGATAAACTGTGGATAACCATGAGAAGAATTGGAATTCCAGAATGCTTCATTGTGCTCATGAGAAACTTATATACAAATTCAGATAAAATTGCATGAACAGAATAAGGACATACTGAATGGTCTTGTTAGGTTTATGGAGTGGTACACCTTGGTTCTTACTTGCTGAAAGAATTCATGCAGTCAAAGCATGTTTGTAATTCAAGTGGCTTTTATGTGGAAAAGGGAAATTTCAGGTAGTCACAGAAATCTCAGGGGCCAAGAGCAGGAAATCCAAAAAGACAGCCTTGAGAAATATGCCTGAGAGGACCCACCAGGTCCAGGAGCCAAGGGATGGAAATAGGAGTGGCATCACTTGTTATTATTATTACTCCTAATGATCCACTTGAAATATTTTTGTTTCCTGTCCCTGAATTTTGAAGCTCTTTGTGTCAAGAGATTTTAATTTTAAAGGGTGGAATACGTTCTCCTGGAGACACAGCACTGATTCTATTGAACAGGAAGTTAAGAATACTTCCTGATCATTTTGAACTCTTCATACCTCTGTGTCAACAGGTAAAGAAGGGTGGTACTGTATTGAATGGTATGCTCTATTCTGATTACAAGATGAATTTGGAGTAATACTGCCTAATGGAAGGAAAGAAGAATATGTTTGGAGTCCAGGAGATTTCTTAGCTTGTCTGTTAGTACTACCTTGACCTGTGATTAAAGTCAATGATAAACTATAACACCCATAACCTGACATGACTATTAATAGCCCAGACTCTTTAGGTATGATAATTTGGGTCACCCAACCTAGCAAAAAACCCTGACCAGCCAAGTTATTGCTGAGGGCAAAAGAAATACAAAATGAGAAGTGAAAAAGGTAGTTGTAAATATCAGTTATGCCCATGTAACCAAGTGCATAAATGAAGACTAATTGTTATGAGTAATTCTTATTTGTATGTGTGCATCAAATATTTTCTTTCACATATGAAATATAAGATGAAAGTGTGGTTAGTATGTTTTTTGTTGTATTCATATTAATTGTATTCAGTTAGGTACAAGTATGGTTTTATTATTGTTTTTGTTTGAAGATTATGTATGTCGTGGTACATGGCCCCTGAAGACTAAATGGCTGCATAAGCAAATGTGAAGAAAGCTGATGGTGCCCTGCTATCAAAAGACTTAGTGTCAGGGGTCTTAAAGGCTTGAAGTTAAAAAAGCGGTCATCTAGATAAGAAGCAACAAAGCCCACATGGAAGAAGCACACTAGCCTGTGTGATTATGAGGTGTTGGTGGGATCAGGTAACAGGCATCAGAAGACCCCAAACAAAAAACATATATTGTTGAAAATGAGGTGGATTGGAGAAGAGACCCCAAACCCATCTGTGGACAATGGGACATTCCAACACAGAAGGATCACAAGGAAGGGATGAGTCAACTAGGGATAGCAAAATGAAACACAATATTCCTCTGATTCTTTGAGGCTTCCTCCCCTCCACTATCATGACCCTAGTCCTACCTTTCAGTCGGCTGGACCACAGCATGTACATTGTTACAGATAAGAGCTCACAACACATGGAACGCAGGTCAGATAAATCCCTCTGGAACAGAAATCAGAGGAGCAATACCAGGAGGTAAAGTGGAAGGTGGAGGGGTGGGGAGGAAAGGGGAACTGATTACAATGATGGATGCATAGCCTCCCCGCAACCCCTACCCACCCCGAGGGGGATGAACAACAGAAATGTGGGTGAATGGAAACAACAGTTGGACTAAATATGAAAATAGTAATAATTTATAATTTATCAAGGGTTTGCTAGACTGGGAGGGTGGGGAAAGGAAGGAAAAAGTGGAGCTGATATTAAGGGCTCAAATAGAAAGCAAATGTTTAGAAAATGATGATGGCAACATATGTACAAATATGCTTAATTCAATTGATGTATGGATTGTTATAAGAGCTATAATAGCCCCCGATAAAATGATCTTAAGAAAATAGAGCACAGGTGTCAAGCTGACAAGGAGTGCTCTCTCTTTTTATTAAATCGTTTTAATTGCTGTTATAAGTTGCTCATACAGTTCATCACAATCCATGCATGCATCAATTGTGTAAATCACATTTGTATTTTCATTGCCCTTATCATTCTCAAATATTTGCTCTCCACTTAAGCCCCTGGCATCAACTCCTCATTTTTCTCCTCCCTCTCCACTCCCCCTCCCTCAAGAATCTCTGATAATTTATAAATTATTATTTTGTCATATCTTATACTGTCTGACGTTTCTCTTCACCCACTTTTCTGTTGTCCATCCCCCAGGGAGGAGGTTATATGTAGATCCTTGTAATCGGTCCCAGGAGTGCTCTTTGATGACTGGATTTTATGTTAATTTGCTGTACCTGGGTGAAGGTAGAGGGGGAGCCCAATCTATCAATCAGGTTTCAGCCTGTTGGTGGTGTGGTCTGTTGTATAAGAGAGACCCAGAACTTTACTGAGCTCTCTCTTGCCCCTTTGTCATTGGCTGGATCTAGATGCTGTACTGTCAACCTTGGATTTATTCAACTGACTTTTGACTCACTGAGCTGGCTGTGGCCCTGCTGCTTCATCTTCTGGTTTTCTGTTTATTACCTTCTATAAGTAACATCAGGAGAAGCCTCCAGCTTACAACTGGCCTACAGATTTGAATTTGACTGGATTTACCTACTACAGTTAGCAAGTTAGTTCTTGCTGTGTCAGAGATCCAGTATGAAGCCAGTGTGAAATCTGTGTAAGTCAGTATGAAATTATTTTTACATAAATTAGGAGGGGAAGACATACTGACTGAATAGAAGACAATAGAAGACATACTGACTGAATTAAGAGGAAAGATAGATTAGGAAAGGATATTAAGAAGACTTCTACGTCCAGCTGTGTCAGAGTTAGTGGTACCGCAATTATCCTTCTAAAATAAGCAATCATAAAACTGCACACATTTATGAGATAAGTATTTTTACACATAGACAACCATGTGTGCACAACTGGGATCTTGTGAAAAGGAAAACTTATGATTTGTGCCCATTGATTGTCCTGTATTTTCTTTGGTTGAAATTCCCAAATATCATACATCATCCTAGAGTCCAAGTAAGCAATGGGGTTCCACTTAACTAAGGAAGCAAAACCAGAATGGATAGAAGATCCTAAAGGTCAAGTGGTATTGTTAGTGAATGAAGAGGTAGAATGAATTGACACTTGGTATTTTATTAACATCATTAACATTCACCAAACAGGATGAAGGAATAAAAAATACCTGGAGTAGGTCTATTGGAAAGTCTTAAAATGTAAAACTAAGTTCTGGCAAGATCTTCAGGAAAGATCTTGGTAGAAAAAACGAAATAAAGAAAATGAAAATAAGACACTAACAAAAATAAAACTAACACACGTTCAAGATATTGGTTTTCAAGTTGCTTTGGTTTTCTTAATTTTCAATCTGAACTTTTATTTGTGCAATTGATGGCATGTTCCACAGTGGGCCCTTGGCCTCATGTTAGCTGCTGATGTTGAGCTTCGCCATCATCTCTTCCCACAGATATAGTCAAGTTGACTTCTGTGTATTCTATCTTGGAGGTATTTACATGTATATTGGCCCCTTTTTGCTGTTGAAAAATATTATATGCCAAGGAGAAGCCATAAAATTACATCATTCAATCTCCAGCTTCCTTTATAACACCAAGGTCATATTTGCCAACTACTACTCCTTCCTCTTTGTTTCCAATTTTTTGCATTCCAATCGCCAGTAATTATTGATACATTTTGATGGAATGTTTGATCAATTCAAGACTGAAGACTTTGGTAGAATTCTTTAATATTTCATCACTAGCTTTAGTGGTTGGTGCATAAATTTTTAATAATAGTTATAGTGACTGGATTTCTTTGAATGCTGATATATATAATCCTACCACAGATAGAATTGTACTTGAAGATAGATCCTGAAATATCCTTTTTTGTCTAGAATGAGAAACCTTATGATCCTCATGAATTAGCAGCTAATCTGCACAAAGAATTAGAACTGAAAAGAGCCACATAAACACTCACCAAAGCTTAAAATGCAGTTGAAAACCAGGTACATGGGATAATCTTCACTTAAAATACAAGATTCTGTGAACTTAAAGAAAATCAAAAAGATTTATCAAATTTAAGGCAATAGAAAATATATGAAATAAACAATATCATAGGCAGTTAGACCAAACCCCTCTGCCATTGAGTCGATTTTGACTCAGAGCCACATCCTCTATAGTATTTCAGAGCTGGTAAACCTTTACTTGTGCTGACAGCCTCTTCTTTCTCACAGTTAAAGCATTCCCCCAAAATACCACCACCACCATGCCTCTTTTATCTGCAATCTCTCACTGCCATTGAATCCATTTTTGACTCATAAAACAGAGGAGTATTGGTCCTGTGGGTTTCTGAGGCTGTGGGTTTTTATAGGCACAGAAAGTCATAGCTTTCGTCTGTTGAACCATCGGTGGGTTTAGATTGCCGACCTTGTGAGTAACAGCTCAATACATAGGCCACTATTCTGCCAGTGCTCCTTTTAATTGAAATAGGATTCTCCCAAAAAGAAGATAGGTGTTAAGACAAGATTAAACATATTTTGAGGTAATAAATTATTTTTAAAAACTTGAAATAAAAAATTCAGTTAGCTCTAAGCAGGTATATCCTAGTGACACTGCTGAAAACCGATTATAAAGAAATACTCTTGAAAGCAGCCTGAAGAAAATGAAACAAACAAAAAACCCAAAATGAACAAAAACAACAACAAAAAATAAACAGGTTTTAAGACAGGCAAGTATAAAAATTACTTTCATCTCATAAAAAATAAAGAATTCCAGAAAACACTGGAAGCACAACTTCAAAATGTTGAAGGAAAAGAATCAAACCTGTCTATCCAGAAATTTTCATGCTGTAAAATACTTTTCAAACCCATACTGAAAATTAAAGAAAACAAACAATAAAAATAATAAAATACATTCTTTATAGGAATATAAGGGAACTGGAAAATTTTAGGTAAATGTAAATAATAAAATATATTCTTTATATTAATCTAATGGAAATGGAAATTAATTAGGTAAATATCGACATTTATTCCTTATTGTTTTTGTCAAAGACTACAAACTGTTTAAAACAAAATAAAAAAACACCCAAACACTTTGAGGTGAAGTTTGTAATGCATATAAATGTAAAAGACATTAAAAACCATAGTACCAAACAGAGAGTGCATGGATGAATAACCTTACTGTTATAAAACTAATTTATTTATGCAGTCTGAAATTTTAAGAGAAAGTGGGAAATGTTACATGTGAAGTGAGAAGCATGAAGGGTCAAATGGGAAGTGTGAAGTATGAAATGTTCTAATATTGACTCAAAATAAACTGATTGCATAAGGATACATACTGTTACTTCCAGAAGTAACTACAAATAATTAAAAAGTTTTTAAAAAGTGATAGCTAAGAAGCCAAAAAAGAACTAAAATGAAATCTGGGGAAACACAAAACTTGATTAACATAAAGGAAGGAGGAAAGAAGCAAAAGAGGGGAAAGAAGTGGATGGGACTAACATCAAGATAAACCAAACCAAACTCACTGTCACTGAACTGATGTGAACTCATGAATAGCAAGATGTTGTCATTGAGTGCCTTTGAGTCTGTTCCTATCCACAGTGACCGAATGAAACACTGCCCGGTGCTGGGCCATCCTCACAAGTGTTCCTAGGCTTGAGTCTGTTGATGCAGCCACTGTGTCAACCCATCTCCTTGAGGGACTTTCGATTTTTCACTGCCCCTCCACCTTACCAAACATGATGTCCTTCTCCAGGGGCTGGTTTCTTTTGACAACATGCCCAAAGTATGTAAGATGAAGTATAGTCATCCTTGCCTCTAAGGAGCATTCTGGCCTTACTTTGTCCACAATATATTTGTTTGTCTTTTTAACAGTGAGTGGTACTTTCAATAATCTCCAGCAACACAATATGAAAGCATTGATTCGCCTTCCATCTTCTTTATTCAGTGTCCAAATTTCCTATGTATATGAGGCAATGGAATACGATGGCTTGGGTCAGGTGTACCTTAGTCATCAAAATGCCTTCCTTGCTTTTCAATACTATAAAGAGGTCTTGTGTAGAATATTTATCTAATGCAGCTCATCTTTTGATCTCTTCATTTCTGCTTCCAAATAATTCAAGCAAAACAAAATCGTTGACAACAACCTTTTTTGCTATTTATCCTGATGTTAGCTATTGGTCCAGTTGTGAGGATTTTGGTCTTGACATTGAGTTGTAATCCATACTGAAAACTTGACAACTCCTTGATTTTCCTCAGCAATTACTTCAATTCCTCCTTATTTTCAGAAAACAAGGTGTGTCATCTGTATATCACAGGTTGTTAATAAGCTCCTCTTGTATCCTGATGCCACATTAATCTTCATAAAAGCCAGATTCTCGGGTTTGCTCAGCATACAGATTGAATAAGTTTGGTGAGAGGATACAACCCTGACACACAACTTTCCTGTTTTGAAACCAGATAGAATTCCCCTGTTTTGTTCTCACAACTGCTTCTTGATCCACATTGTGCATGAGCACAACGCAGTGTTCTGGAATTCCCATACTTCTCAAGGTTCTCCACAATGTATTATGGTCCACACTATTGAATTACTTTGCATAGTCAATGAAACACAGGTAAGTACCCTTCTGCTAGTCTCTGCTTTGAGCAAGACCTATCTGACACCAACAATGATAACCTCTTGTTCTCTGTTCTTGTCTGAATCTAGCCTGAAATTCTGGTAGTTGCCTGTCAAAATGGACTATTGCAACTGTTGTTGGATAATCTGAAGCAAAATTTTACTTGTGTGCAATATTGGAACATTCTGTTCAGTCACCTGTTTTTGGAATGGACACTCCACTCAGTTGGCCAAGTATAGCTGTCTTCCAAATATCCTGGCATAGATGAGTGAATGCTTACATTGCTTCAGGAGCGTTCTGAAACATTTCAATGGCTATTTCATCAATTCCTGGAGCTTTGTTTTTGGCTAAATCTTTTAGCAAACTTAGAAATAAAACATTTTAAATCCAGTCAGTGTGTGTTAGCCTTGGTTGACTAGAGAAACAAATTCATAGACACTCATGTGTATAAGAAAGAGCTTTATATAAAGAGTAACTGTGTATTAAGAAAACCTCCCAGCCCAGTTCAGATCAAGTCCTTAAGTCGGATATAAGCCCATATGTGTGATACCAGTCTATAAGGTCTTCTTCAGACTCACACAACACATGCAAGGACGACAAATTCAGGAAGATCACAAGCCAGTGGGTGGAAAGTCTTTTGGATCCAGTGGCAGTGGAAGCATCTCAGTGCTGGTGTGGATCTCCATGTGGCTCCTCCAGCTCCAAGGCTCTGACTCCATTAGCATACCTCCATCTGGCTTGTCAACAGAAATGTCTCACAGGGAGAGAGTGTGTCCCACCTCCAGTTAGGAAGACAGGAGTTTCCAGGATCCTCAGGAGAAGGATCACACAGAGGCCTCATTGGCTATGAACTCATTGACAGACTAGACTCCACCCCTTCCCTCAAGTCGATAGTAGATTATGGAACTGCCACAAAGTGCAATGTCTTTTTAGTGTGCCTTAATTATTTTGTAGGACTTATTTTGCTCCACATTATTTCTTAAAATAAATTTTATTGGATTTAAACGTGATAACATTCTGCTTTTTATTTTATATAAAATTAATTTTGTAAACTCTTAGAGGGGGACCCCTTCAAAGTATATTGTCTACTTTCAATACCCTTCTCTTCATTCATTTTTTGACATTAAAACATAATGGGAGCTTGCTTTCTGAGAGTCCATGCTTTCCTTTCCCTCTTTGTGGAATCTGGACTGTACCAGCTTAGCTAACCCAGAACAATTTCCCAGAGTTCCTTTTCGTGTTATAATTCCTGCTATGAACTGGCTATAAGAAAAAAAATTATATACAATTTTATAGGCAGAAGTGAAGCAGACACCATGTTTATGCTCTGAAGGTTAGTGCAAAGTGTCAGACACTTTGGCAGTTTCCACAAATCATCACTCTTATACAAGCTCACTTGGTTGGCATGGAGTGGTACTTGATCGTGTAACTTGTCTATTGGTATCTAGGATCAAGCTTACATGAATTTCCAAGGTGAAGTGCACTCACTTTTTCTGCATATTTTTCATAGCTTTGAGCATGGAGGTCAGTGAGGAAAATATGCAAGTTCCATTTTGTCCTTATGAGTTTAGCCAATCCTCATGGGTTCCAGTGCACTCCATAAGTCCCAGTTTGTTCTTGCTCTCATTCCCAGTTAGCTTTCCTTTCTAGTTGCTGGTCTGCTTGACCTGTATGACTTCATGTTCAAGGCCACACCTAGATAAAATAATCTTGAAAAAATACCTTTATCAGCTCTAACTTTGTCAACTCAATGTCTGTGATAAATTCCTTTTTCTGTGCCATTCATGAATGGTTCCCTTTTTCTGATTGGACTTTCTCTGGTCCAATCTACTCCATTTTTATTTGGACCTTCCCTTTATTTCTTTTCTATTGGCCCTTTAATTTTCTGTTTTGATTCTATTCCCAGAAATTTCTTCTCTGCATTGACTTGCTTCTGAAAGAGAATCCTGTCAGTTTTTGAGAGATAGAACCACTTCAGTTATTACTTCAAAATTCTTCTCAATGAGATCGGAATCCTCATACACTACTAGTGGGAGAGCAAATCAGGAAAGCCAGTGTTGGAAGCAGTATGGTGCTTCCTCAAACAATTGGGAATAGAAGTACCATGTGACCCAGCAATAGGGGTAAGCAGTATGTACCTTACAGAAACAAAGATCATGGCAGGAGCAGATATATACATATCCATGCTCATCAAAGCACGAGTCACAATAGCAAAATGAAGAAACAACATATATGTACATCTGTGGAAGAATGGAAAAATAAACATACACAATGGAATCCCATGCTTTGCTAAAGAATAATGGTGACACTCCAAGATACCTCACACCATGGAAAGACTTAGAAAGGAAAATATTGGATGAGACCACTGTTATAAAAAATAAATTTTCATTCCAATAGAAATAGACTTTGATGGTTACCAGGTGGGAGGGGAAGGATGGAAAGGGGAAGCAATAGGCAAGAGTGTAGATAGGTGTTAACTGTTTTGGAGGGGAATACAGTTCATTGTAAGAGTGAGCTGAATGGAAAAAGGGCAGGCTGTCAGAGCAAACCATTGGGAGATTTGATAGGTTGTTTCATATGTTGAATGAAAAAAATCATCATTTGTTGTCCAAACCCCCACCTAATTCACACACACACACACACACACACACACACACACACACACACACACACACACCTCTTTTCAATTTCAACTGCTCGTCTCAGGCCTGGAAGACTCCTCATTGTTTATCTTAGTACTTTCTGCACAGATTCTTGTACTATGTAAAGCTTATCATCATCTGCTTAGATTTTGGGGTTTGTGTGAAAACTTTACCACCTGGTTTAGTTTTAAATGTTATCCATGTGGCTTAGGTTCTACAATCCAGTTACTACTTTGACTTTTATGTGGATATTTGAAAAGATTGAAAAAATGTCTCTGTCACTGCCCCCATGTTCTTGGAATTGACTGATTCAATGTTCTGTAGACATTGATGGTGCGTCACCCCAGCTCTCTGCCTTTCTGTTACATTCTGGACTTGCTGCTCTCTACCTTTCATCTCTTTGCGTACTTAGTTCAGCAGCTTCTATATTCCTTTTATTCCTCCCTGATGCTGGGAAATAGAAAGACCCTGAATGAGATGATCTGACAGACTGACTGCAGCATAGTCTCGAACTGGCAATTGTTCATGTGGCAGGTATGAGAAATGTTTCCTTCTGCTATGCACAGAGTGGTTATGAGTCAGAACAGACTTGATGGAACCCCCCAAAATGGTCTGTGGTTCATTCATTTCTTCGTTTGTGTTTGTTAACAAACATCTTTTTGTTATTCTATGTCTAGTTATGCCTTTATTGTGCATTGTGTGATCATTTCATGAGTTTAAGAAATCAAAACACTGAAAGCATTAGTCTTCCTTTGTTCCCCTAGATATTTGTGTTATTGTTGATATTCTGACAGTCTTATTTACCTTTTGGTTTGCATATGACTTTATTTATTTTATTTCAGCTTTTAAAAATTTACTGTGGTCTGTGACTTATTCATTATTCTGTGTGGGCCTTCTCAGATTAGGAGTTTTTCATATATGATTATGATTTTTTGCATTGTGAATTGAGTGAAGGTTTACAGAGAAGATCAGTTTTTCATTCAACAATCCGTGCACATTTTGTTCCTTCTCACTGATTGCAAGCCACCTGGTGAAACATCACCTATCGTACTTCCTTCTCTGTTTCTGTTCCTCCTTCTTTCATAATTCTTCTGAACATTGTCCTGGGGTAAGTGCTGTCTTTTTAAATTCAAACAATATAAAAAACATTTATTGGCAAGTCATGTGCTCAAATGACTGATGATTCTAAGGTGTGCATACCTCCCTTCAGTAGACTTGCCTATTGTTTGACTAAAAATTGAGCCCTGAGTTCATCAGTTCATTTTCAGGCCCAAAGGGCCATAGTGTCAGTGCTTATATGAAACCAGAATATCTGAACTTTTCTCCTACCCTATTTGGAACGTTCTATTGTGATTTTTTTTTAAGAGCATTTGGGAGTGGTAGTTGGGTAGTTTTTCTGATACCAGCCCTGTGGGGGCTAACACTTGCATGATCACATATATTTTTAAAACATTTTATTAGGGACTCATACAACTCTGATCACAATCCATACATGCATCAATTGTGTAAAGCACATCTGTACATTCTTTCTCTAATCATTTTCAAAACATTTGCTCTCCACTTAAGCCCTTTATATCAGGTCCTCTTTGTTTTTCCCCTCCCTCCCCACTGCCCCATCCCTCATGAGCCCTTGATAATTTATAAATTATTATTTTGTCATATCATCTTGCCCTGTCCAACGTCTCCCTTCACCCCCTTCTCTGTTGTCTATCCCCCCATGGAGGAGGTCACATGTAGATCCTTGTAATTGGTTCCCCCTTTCCAAAATTGGTTTCAACTATATATCAACAGGGAACTTCCAGACATGTAAGATGTATTCAGAAGGGTATGTGAAATGAGAGATATCACCTGCTGATGACAAATAAATTATTCGCTGAAAGCAGAGAATACCAGAAAGATGTTTGCCTCAGGTTTATTGACTCTGCAAAAGTATTTGTCTGCGTGGTTTATACAAATTATGGATAATACTATGGATTGGGCATTCCAGAACAATTTCTTGTGCTCATGTGGAACCTGTACATAGACCAAGAGGCAGTGGTTTGAATAAAGCAATGGGATATTGTGTGGTTTAAAATTAGGAACGGTGTGTGTCAGGTTGCATCCTTTCACCTTATTTATTTAATCTGTATGCCGAATAAACACTTTGAGAAATTGAGTTTTAAGAAGAACAGAACATCATCAGGACTGGAGGAAGACTCATCAACAACTTTTGATTGACAGATGACACCACCACTTGGCTTGTTGACGGCAAAGAGACTCCAAGTCCTTGCTGCTGAAGATCAAAGCTGAATCTCCGGTAAGGACTGCATTTGAACAAAAAGAAAACACAATATTCTCACCACCGATGCATAAGCAACATGTTGATAAATTGAGAAAAGCTTGACATTGTCAAGGGTTTCATTTGACATGGGTCCACAATCATTTCCCATGAAAACAGCAGCCAAAAAAAAAAAATCAAATACCACATTTCATATACGAATCCACTGCAAAAGATCTATTTAAAATGTTAAAAAGCAAAGATGTCATTTTGCATATAAGGTACACCTGACTCAAACCGTGGTGCTTTCAATGACTTCACTTGTATGCGAGAGCTGGAAACTGAATAAGAGTGACCAAAAAAGAATCGATGCCTTCAAATTATGGTGAAGAATATTGAATCTACAAGAGCCTGAAAGAAGAATGAAGAAACCTCTGTTGGAAGAAGTACAATCAGAGGGCGTCCTAACAAAGAAGAGGGCAAGACTTCGTCTCACATATTTTGGACATATTATCAAGAGGGGGCAGTCCTCAGAAAAGGACTTCATGCTTGCTCGCAGGTCTATGAACAGAATGTCAACAGTGACATAGCTCAAAGCAGTGGCTACATCCAGAGGCTCAAGCACAGCAATACTGAAGCATGCATAGGACTGGCGTGTTTCCTTCTGTTGGACAGACTGGTTATGAGTTGGAACCAACCCCATGCTACCTAACCCAGAGCCAGTGAGGCCCGGGAGGAGTGTACTGTATTAATTCCCGAAATCAACCTCAAATTGAATGTTAGGTATCCTGGTTATTAAAAATGCCTTAGTTATGGCGAGAGTTGTATTTGTCCTCATCTCATTGGTTGCTAGAGGTTTCTCACTATCTCTCCCTTCTCAGTGCTTTCTCCACCAGGGCTGCTTCCTGAACTTTAGAAAGCCTCGCTCCTCTGATGCAGATGAATTTAGTTCTGCCTTTGCCTGCCCTAGACATCCTTGGCCACATCAAAGGCGAAGTTGCCTAGTTTTTCAAATCCAGACTGCTGCAGAAGGTGCTTTCCTAAATGAAAGTTTCTTCAACCTGAAGAAGCCACTTACCAGGTTTAAAACAAACAAGGAAGCAAGCAAGAGTGGGAGCTGTGTTTTATTTATTTTTGTAGATCAAGCTCTGCCACATCCTAGGAGGACAGGAAATATATGTGAAATTGGATCAACTCCTGGAGAGGGGTTTCCCCCAGGAGCACAGAGGCACCTTGCCTTTGTCTGCCTCTTTCTCTACCGGGCATCGGAGAGGTCAGGCGGTCAGCTGAGAAGATCCCCCTGATGAGAACACAGTGGGTGACTACACCAGAGCATCGGCCCCCAAGAGCACATGGAGGAGGAAGCATGTCAGCGAAATTACTTGTTGCAGTGTAAAAGACCACATGGTTTATATCTAGCTTATTCAAAACCTGCATGGACTGGCTTCTCAGCTGCCCACCCAAATGAGAACTAGATAGCGTTCTCAATTTGTTATAGAATGTGCCACCAGAATTAGATTCCTTATGGTGAAACATGATGCTTATTAACCATGAAGGTTAAAATAAAAGACCTTGAAAGGGAATGAGGTTTTTGTCAGAGGATTTTTTTTAGGAACAAGATTATGTTTGTAAAATTGTACATTTTATATGCACATTAAAAAATAGAACGATGACTTTCACAGTAAAATGAAATACTTTAATTAGAAAGCACTTAAAAAACAGCAATTTGAACAAACAATAATCACACTTTCAGCTTTGCATTTATCTCCTCAGATGGCCAGACCACATGCATATCTATTGCAGTGTTTTTCCTACAGAAAATGACCTGGTTGCCCAGGAGCTGCGGGCCATGAAGCTTTAAACAGATGAGACAATAAGAGTGGTCTGGGTTAGGACAATACCTCTCAAATGTCAATGTCATCAAGAATCTTCTGGGAAGTTTGTATAACAGAAACACTCCTGAGGAGGGGCCCCCAAAGGTTTTTAACTAGGACTCTAATGGTTTTATGTAAACGGTTTCCAGGCCAGACAAAGAGGAATGATGTTTGGCATGATAACTGGGAGGTTTCAACAATGCTCTCCCACTATTTTGGTTGAAAGAAACAATGATAAAGAAGTACAGCATCCTAAAAACAAAAAACCAAAACATCAAAACATCCCCGTGCTGTTGAGTTGATTCCAATTCATACTGACTTTATAGGACAAAGTACAGTTGCCCCATAGGGGGTTCCAAAGTTGTAAATCTGTATGGCAGCAGATTATTGACTCTTTCTCCTGGTGGGTTTGAACCAAAGATCTTTGTGATTAGCAGTCAAACTCTTAACTACTGCACCACCAGGATTCATGAGATCACAACTGGATGGACTGAAGATCCTGCTGGGGCAACTATTAAGCAGTGGCCTAAACGTTGGCAGGTTGAACCCACTCATTGGTTCCAAAGACCAGGAGATTTGCTATCACAGAGCTAATAGCCTAGAAATCCCAAGGTGGTGATCTGCTCAGCCACACGGGGTCACAATGTATTGGAAGCAACTCAGTGGCACCAACCATAGACTGAGAGAACAGGGTTAGGGCCAGAGATGAGGACGTGAAAGATCACACTAGCTTAATTAGACGGAAATCCTCCCAACCCAAACTACTGCCCTCAAGTCAATTCCTATTCATAGTGACCCCATAGAACAGATTAGAAGTATTCTGGAAGGTTCCCAAGGCTGCACATCTTTAAGGACACGGATTGTTAACATCTCTCTCCCGTTAAGTTTCTGATGGATTTGAACACTAATCTCCTGTGGCTTCTATGTTTAACTAGACCTAACAATAGGAAATGAAGAGCTGGATAAATGAAATGCTTAACCTACAACAGAGGTTATTAATGGAAGTGATTTTGCCCCACAGAGGATATTTGGCATTATCTTGTGTGTGGAAAAAAATTAAATCAGAATCCCCATTTTTCATGTCTTTGCTACTTATTCTGATTAGCTGCATACACAGCACTCTCTTAGGAACGTGCAACACCTCAACTCCTCTGAGAATGGTCAGCTCTCACAAGTGAGGGCACAGTCCTTCAGACTGCCAGAAAGACCCAAGGCTTCAAATACCGGCCCTCGGCTTGGGGGTCTCCAAGGCTCCACTCATTTGTGACTTGCTGTCTACAAATTTAGGGGTTTCTTTTAGAATCTTATTAGCTCAGGGGTCTCTAGCCAACTCAATTCTGACCTGTTGGTTCCCAGGACTCCCCTGGGTTTGATAACTTGCTAGAATGGCTCACAAAAATCACTGAAAGCATTACACTGTGACTACAATTTTATAATAAATGAAATAAGAAAAAGCACCAAGAAGACACTCAGAGGATAACATCAAAAGGGCTACCACTGTGAAACGCCCTCATGTCAAACAGAGCAGGCTGTGTCCTTGGGCCATCACCAGAATCACGGTATACTCAAAAATTCCTGAATTCCAAAGTCTCTTATGGTGTTGTGTTTCCATATAAACTACCCCTATCCTCCTGTAAACTTTAAATATTCTCTGGTTCACTTATAATACCGAAGACAAGGTAAACGCATGTACATAGCTACTCACACTTCCTCTTTGAGGGATTGCTTTGAGGATTTCATTGAATTTTTTTTACCCTGAGTATTTTTTATTTTAGTTGCTAGCATAACCAATCCTCCATTGCAGAACCCATGGATTTGAAGGGCAGACTTTGAATTAAGTTGTGAAGTCTAGGCCATCGTCATCATTGCCTGAGCCCAGAGAAGATTTGCTACATTATGGCAGAAAGTTGTTCCGAGAATGGATCATGCCCAGTTAAGGGTGAGTAATGGAAGTTCCCCGAGGATTTGGACAGGTGTGAACTCGGAAGGGAGGTAGATCTAGGAACAGGCCTCCGAGGGCTATGCTTGCCCTCCTATTGACATCATATTTATAAACCTTGCATCATATGTAGACAGAGTTTATTGTTGTTAGGCGCCATTACACCAGCTCTGATTTATCACAACTCCACATAGCACAGATTCAAACAGTGCTCAGTTCGGCATCATCTTTACAACTGCTTTGTTTGAGTCCGTGCCCACGCACAGTGACGCTGTCACGCCGAGCATCTCATAGTGGTTCTTAGGCAGCAAGTGCTATGGACACAGATGGCCACAGTTTTTCCTGTGGAGTGGCTGGTGGGTTTGAACTGTCAACTTAACGTGTGGGTTAACAGCCAGGCTGCCTAATCATTGTGCCTTCAGGGACTATATTTAAAAGGTCACAGTTTAAACGAATGGTTCTCAACCTGTGGGTCGTGACCCCTTTAGGGGGGTCGAAGTACCCTTTCACAGGGGTCATCTAAGACCACTGGAAAACACATAAATGTTTCAAAAATATATAATTACATATTGTTTTGGGATTAATCAGTATGCTTTAATTATGTTTAATTATATTCAATTTGTAATAATGAAACTACATCCTGCGTATCAGACATTTACATGACGATTCATAGCAGTAGCAAAATTATAGTTATGAAGTAGCAATTAAAATAATGTTATGGTTGGGGGGTTCACCACAACATGGGGAACTGTATGAAAGGGTCCCGGCATTAGGAAGGTGGAGGAGTAATGGTTTAAACCAACACTTCAAGCTCATTCAATTCAAAGTCTCTTCTCTCCGAGCTTATTTTGTGGCTGGGAATCCTGCCAGGAGGAAGGGCTCCTTCTTTGCTCTTCCTTCCCTTCTTGCTATGCTGGATGAAGAAGCATCAGAGAGCAAAAGGCCACGAAGTTGCTTTGATTTGGCCAACCCTGCTGTGGAGGATCCTTGGGTAACACCCCTCCCCTCCCTGACTATTGTTGCTGGTAGTGAATCCTTGTGCAAATGCTGGCTCCTTTAGGATGCAAGGAGACCACACTCCAGGACCGGACTGGGCTGTGCATTGCTCTCCATGATGAACATTTAGCTGATCTCTTGCAATCTCCCTTACCTTCAACCCTACCCGTAGCCTCTGGGTGCCCTCACGCTGGTGGGAGCTTGCTTGGGCAGGGCACTCGATGAGTGGTTTTTGGCAGTTGCTGCTGAGCCCAGTCCCTTGTCTGTGCCTCCCTAAGTCACAGGTGCTGCTTCCCTGGGTTCCTAAGTTGCTCCCGCCACGCTCCCATCTTCAGGATTTCTAGAAGAGGAGCAGTCACGAGTCGATTTGCTCACATACTTTGCGCAAACTGTAGGACATAGACCTGTCTTTATGAGGGCCACGCTCACCATGCTTTACTCTGCTGGCCACATCGGGCTGGGCCCGTGGGTTTCATGCTTACAAACCACGCAACAAAATAGTCACTTTGTTTCCAACTGCCTTTGATAGCTCGCAAATTCCTCCTCACTTTATTTATGGGAATTGGGGAATACTCCTTTCTCTCTCTTCCTCTGAAAGGATATTGTCAGGACGAAATACTCAGATGAACTGTCTCTCCGGCTGCAGCCAGCTCTCATACTTCAAGGAACTCTTTTTGAATTCCTCTTTTCTTTTTATTTGATCTGGTTGAAATGGTGGCGGTAAGGGGAGTTGGGCCTTTTCTTTCCTTGCTGCTTTATAATAAGTCCTAGAGGATATGGATTGCCTTTAGCTTTGAATTTTTTGTCAAAATTGAAGACAACAAGCAGTTTTCTATTCAATATCCTGTGGCAGGAAAATAAAATGAGCTGATTAAAGGCTGGCTATGCGAAGTGGCCAACAGGGTGGGGACAGGCAGCGTCCAAGGCCATCAAACCAATCAGAAGACACTCTTAGTTTCAGGGAAGATGTGGTCAGTAATCCGGTAATCCACGTTGAAATTAGGAAGTGGAGGGCCATGTTAGTACAGAGAAAATGAGTTTTACTTCAATCCTAAAATACAGGCTGTTTAATTATAAGAATGTTCAATCTTCCTTGCTATGTATGTGTGATGTTTTCCAATTTTAAAAACTAGATTTGAATTTTTGAGGTGCACAGATGAGCAGGCTGTACATGATAAATTTGCCACGCTTTAGTTTATGTGGTAGAGAACGAGCTCTAACATGTGGTCTACATATGATCTACCTAGAGGCAGCTACCCAGAATGTAATCACAGACCGCCTTGGACAACTACTTGCACCTCTGCACAGAAACAGACACCCAAATCCCACGAGTTGAGCTGATGTTCCCTTTCAGAATCCAAGTTTACTATTTCTCTTACCTAAATTTGCCTCTTTTTCTGAATTCTCTTCCAATGGGAAGAGTAACTGGTGGCATGGACCCTGCCTTGCCAGAGATTAATTTTCAGTTCTTCACGTCTTTGCTGTGAACATTTTCCCTGGAATGCATGCTTTCCCTTTAAGACTGGAAACAAACAAAGGATGTTTCCCCTCGTTATTCTTACTCAACTTATTACTGGAAGTTCTAGTCAGTGCAACAAGCTAGACACGCAAATAAAAAGTGTACAGATTGGAAGATGATAAAACTTTTGGTTTTTGGAGAGGTGACTCTCTCTATAGAAATTCCATGAAATATACATAAAACTTAGCGCTAATAAGAGAGTCCAACAAGGTAGCAGGAAACAAGGTCAACATGCAAAGTAAACTGTGTTTTCATATACCAACAAACCAGCAAATCCGAAACTAGTGCTGTTGAGGCAATTCAGATTCCTGGAGATCCCATAAAAGAGAGAGGAAATTCCCTGTAGAATTTCCAAGGCTGGAAATCCTGATGGAAATGGGCTGTTACATCTTCTCCCACGAAGCTCAAAGTGCCTGGTGAGTTTGAACCACTGGCAGGTCAGTTGACAGTTGAGCCCTTTGACTAATGTGTAAACAGGTCTCCTTATATACCAGCAATCTGTAAACATAAACTTTAACAAATGTGGTACTGTTTATAATCACTCCAAAACAATGAAACTAGTATAAATTTAGCAAATTTCATATAGAGTCTGCATGGTGAGTGTTTCCAAATGTTGATGAAAGAAATGAAAACCTAGTTAAATGGAGAAACATGCCATGTTCATGATTTGAAAGATTCAACAAAATAAATATGTCAAGTCTACCCAAATTTATTCATAAGTTTAGTACAATTTTGATTAATCATCTAGGGAGCTATTTTATAGACACAGAAAAATTTATTTTAAAACAAAAATGGGGATACTTATGATTAAATACCTTTAAAAGTTAACAAATCAGTGTGAAAAAGGAAGAATCACATTAAATCTTGGTACTACAATTTACCATGTGGCTATAACAATGAATAAAATGTGGTAGTGATAGAGAAATGTAAATGGAGGACTGTAAAAAACTAATTTTTGACAAAGGGTAAAACAATTGATTAGTGGAAAGAGACATTTCAACAAATGATCTGAAACAATGGGGCATCCATAAGCAAAAATATAACTTTTGCCTAAACTTGCACCTTATACTAAAAGGAATTCAAAATAGATCAAAGGTTTAAATGTAAAGTCTAAAGCTATGAAATGTTGAAGAAAAGAAATAGACTACTTCCTGGATCTGCAGCTGGCCCAAAGAATATTGTCATTAAAAGCATAATCCATAAAAAAGTTAAAATCAGTCATTTGGGCCTCACCAAGGGTTATGCAGTGCTCTCGCTTCTGCAAACTCCCCACCTTTGAACCACATGACAGTCAAGTTGCAAAAGCAATACAGACAGGTGTTGGAGAATCCCAACAAAGGAAATAGGGGTGGAAACTTGTCTTTCTTGGCATCTGAGGCTCCACACTGACTTTGTCCCAGGTCTTACACATGATGAAGGCGAGAACCATATTGAGAGAGAGCGGGGTTGAGATGATGTCCTGGACAGACATACTGGTTCTGCGGCTGCAGTGGATGAATGCTCAGTAGCTAATTGGAGGTTCCACACGCCCTAGTGGAATGCCAAGACCTTGAAGTGGAAAGAATGTCCCACAGACGAGGGCCTTTTATCCAAGTGCAAATGACTTTGTCTGTGTACTTCCACGACAAAGCAGAATGAAGCTAAGAGTCCAGCGGAACCGGACTGCATTCTGAACAAGCATTGAACAAGACTTTCAGCCACAGATAAACTAGCTACTCAATGTTGTTGTTAGGCGCTGTTGAGTCGGTTCCAACACCTAGTGACCAGATGTACAAAAGAAGGAAACACTGTGTGGCCCTGCCCCATCCTCACAACTCTTAGGCTTGAGCCCCTTGTTGCAGCCACTGGTCAATCCATCTTGTTTAGAGCCTTATTTTTTTCTTCTGCCCCTCTACTTTTCCAAGCATGCTGGCCTTCTCCAGGGACTGATCTCTTCTGACATGTTCAAAATACGTGAGATGAAGTCTCACCTTCCTTGTCCTGAAGGCACTCTGGCTGCACTCCTTCCAAGATGGATTTGTTATTCTTTTGGCTGTCCATGGTTCGTTCAGTAATCTTTACCAGAACCACAATCCAAATGTATCAATTCTTTTTCAGTCTTATGTATTCAATGTCCAACTGATAGATATATATAATGCAATTTAAAACACCATGGCTTGGGTCACGCGCACCTTGCTACTCAAAGTCACATTGGCACTCTTCTACACTCTAAAGAGGTCTTATGCAGCAGATTACCTGCTGCCATTCATCACTTGATCTCTTGACTGCTTGTGGATACAAGAAAGCCAAACCCTTGACAACTTCAAACCTTTTTCCACTTATCACGATGTTACCTATTGGTCCAGTTGTGAGGATTTGAGTTCTCTTTTTATTGAACTGGAATCCATCCTGAAGGCTACAATCCTTTATCTTCATCAGCAAGTGCTTCAGGTCTTGCTTGCTGAAAGTGGGAGGACTTGAGACTCTTGCTGCTGACGATCAAGCCACTCAATGGAAGAGATCAATGAAAGCCCAGGTGGTACACAGGAAGGCAGCCTTTCTTTCACTCTCGGGATTCTATCACAGGCTTTCAGAACCTGAGATACCATCATGACAGGAGGAGGAGGAGGAGGAGGAGGAGGAGGAGGAGTCGTCGTCATGAAGCATTGAGTATTTTCCCCCAAGAGGCAACATTAATCATAAGAGACCACGCATATGAAAGAGGAGATATGCTTAGATGGTGAAATTTGAATATTACGTAGTCTTTCTCTTCTCACCACGGGGTGGCCTATAGGAGCAAGCTACATTTGGGTGGGGGGATTAAGATATGACAAAATAGTAATCTATAAATTATCAAGGGCTCACGAGGGAGGGGGGAGCATGGAGGGAGGGGAAAAAAAGAGGACCTGATGCAAAGGGCTTAAGTGGAGAGCAAATGCTTTGAAAATGATTAGGGCAAAGAATGTACGGATGGGCTTTATACAATTGATGTATGTATATGTATGGATTGTGATAAGAGTTGTATGAGCCCCTAATAAAATGTTTTAAAAATGCATATTTTCCCCCACTACATATATCTAAGCAGAAAGCAGAAGCTCTTCAGGAAAATACAAAAGGAAAAGTAAAGTTTCTCCTTTCTGTCGTACATAGGGTTGCTATGAGTCAGAACCGACCCAACAGCATTTTCCAACAATCGCAAACTCCCCTGCACTCCCAGCTGTAGCTGCAGACACTTATAGCGAGTCCTTGAGGAGCTGCCACCAAAATGAGATAGAGTGCGTCTGTATTTTTTGATTTCATGGACCAGAGTGTTGAGGCTCCTAATGAACACATGGCTCTCGTTAAAGAATTCTGGTCATCTAGTGGCTTGTCAAAGAGACCCGAGGACCCTAAAGCATTATTAGTGGGAAGACATGACCTCACAGTACAGAATAAAACAACTAAAAGCAGAATTGGTTGGTTACAAGCAGGCATATTTAAGGTAGCATGAAAGGATATGTGACAATGTGACATGGAGGAGAAGTTTGGGAGAACTCTCAAAAACATATCAATTTGATTGTTTGCTTAAGGGAGAATAGCCTGCCTTAATTTATAGCCTCCCCTCACTGGTTACAGTGCTGGAGGTGGTGTTTGGGGGAGGAGGGAAGAGCAGGCAGGCTGAGGAGAAAGAAAAATAGTGCCTTAATATACACCATCTCATTTAATGTTTAATTGTAGCATCAGCTCTGATGGTGGAATCATTATCTGCATTTACAAATGAGAAAAGTGAGGTGCAGAGATAAGAAAGTAGGCCAGACTCAACTGGCTCTTCATAATGATCACTCCGAGACAGCCAGTGAGGAGAAACTATTTAATATGCTCTGTTTAAGGAGGCAGAGCGTGTTCAACCAATTTGGGGAGAAAAAAAAATCTTTCAAAAAAAGATTTTAGTCTTGAAAGGGATATTGTTCTATTATTTCTAAAATTGTCTGCTGTGAAAGAGTCCATTCCCACCCAGAGGTTGCTGTTTCCTAGGTGTTCAGTACCATGGACGGTGCACGCGGAGCTGGGAGCATCCATAAAGGTCTAGCTTGTCCCTCAGTAGTCAAACTCAGTGCTACACTCTAAGGGCTTTGGAGAGAAGGGTAACCCGATTTGGGGGGATCTGACGGAGACAGGGTTCGGAGGGACAAAAGCACACCAAAGTTGGATGCGAGATGTAAAATCTTTCTTTCACTGATATCTAGTAACCAAGAGATTCCCAGGAAGACCCAAGGTTTCCGTTGTCATTCCCCTCGCCCCTGAACAAAGGGATCCCCAATATTAGCCTAGCTGTAGTTGGGTAGGGCAGCAGGCTTGCACAGTTAGGTAGAACCATTTTCATATGAAAGTAGGTGCATGGTACTTTTAGAAAACCAAAGTCATGACCTTCAGATTTGTAGTTATTCATCGCAATGTGCAAATAAGACAATGTTGAGGGAAACATTTCTACAGTTTGGATTACAGATTCTCCACTGCAGAACTCCCTGGAAGTGTCCTGGGCTGGAGATGCACGCCCTCTCCATCAGCATGATCTCAAAGGAACAAGGGGATTATTTGTAATTGGACTCCCGAGCACCCAGACAGTATGATAGCATAGCTTTTGAGTAGATTCTAACTCATAGAAACCCTGTAAGACACAGTAGAATGACTGGAGAGGTTTCAGGGTCGTATATCTTTCCAGGCACAACCTGTTTCATTGTTCTCCCACCCAGTAGCTGGTGGATTTGAATCTCCGACCTTTAGTTTAGTAGCCTAATTCTACTTAACCCATTGTCTCAGCAGGACTCATTGAATCGGGGTGGGGGCGCTGGGTTGGGGGGTGTGGCAATGGTGGCAAAGCCAGGGGAGGATAATGGGAGAGCAGCCCAGGCCTGGTAAGGTCAAGTGCACATTCTGTGCTTTCTCCCTCTGCAAGGCCACTCCTTGTCGTGAAAAACAAGTGATATTTATTCTATAAGCTCCAGGAAATAAGCTTTGTTCCTCCTGGCCCTGGAAAAGTGGCCTTAATCCAAAATGATTACTTTGCAGCTCACTCAGATTTATTTTTTGGTGATAGCCTGTCCTCCTGCTTCCTGAATCTCGGGCCCATATTCCCCACGGCATGTCACTGAAGGGCTATATGTCTTCCCCTTGCTGTGCAGAGGATGACATTGACATCTCTTTGTCCTCTCTGAAGCTTTTGTGTGTGCATGTGTGACATTGACCTCTGTGGTCCATTTCCACCTCCAGTTAAAAGGAACCATAAAAAGCACAGGGCTTTTAAAAAATAGCTCAATCAGAAGGAAATAGCTCTCCCATTGAGGGCACACAGGGGCCCCCTGTCTTTCTGTTGTTGCCATTTGCAATGCTTCTGACTGTTGGCGTGCCCCAAGGTTTCAGGAGTTGTGATTCCACGGTCAGCTGGAGCTGCAGCTGGGTATTGTTTGGCAAGGACATGAATGGTCTACCTCCTTATTTTCTCCGTTCCTTCAATCTATTGTCTTTCTTGGCAGGCTTAGAAAGGAGTCTGTAAAGGACCTCAGGTTCTTTGTTGCTCAGGTCATTTAAGTCTTGCTAAGGGAGGATTCCTTCCCCTTCTGAGAGTCTCAATTCCTGGCAGAGTGGATTGGCCAATTGTCTAGATACAAGGATTTAGAGGGAACTCCCTTTCTCTATTCTAGTGTTTCATTCTTGCTTGTCAAGAACAGTACAAGCTGCTTGGAATTTGGCCCAAGGTGTGTAAAAGTCTTGCTCATTTTCCCAGAATATTATCTGGCCACTTTGCCTCCCCTGTCTGATTTCCTTATTGGCCTTCCCAGCATTTCACCTCGTATTGGCATTTATATCAGGCAGAAGGCAGGAAATGAAAAGGCTCCATCTCACTGGTGCCAGGTATGGATTGGGAGGCGTGCTTAGCCACAGCAGAAAGCTCATTCTGTTTAGCTAGAGAAACAAGGATATATATATATATATATATTCTTTTGTGTCTCTTCTCAACAGGAGGCTTTTGCTGCTTTGCACGGCATAAAAAAATAAAATTTCAAATTAACTTCAGGTTAGCTGTGACTCAGTTTTTAATTGCTTGGAATTAGCACTTGATTTGCATAGTACTTGATTTGCCAATTATCTGTGACATTGGGGTAATCTGTGCTAAAACTAGGGACAATTCTTGATTATGTTCAATGGAAAAAAGGAACCAGATTGTGAGTGATTCTATATTGAAAAAAAATCCAAAAAGCCACTGCAATTTAACTTTGCAATATATTTCATCCCTCTCTTTAAGTATGAGCATGCTGTCCTCCTTGCAAACGAACTTTCCAGTGATGAGAAGACATTGTGAGCACTTTCAGGAGAAGTTGGGACGTTGTCCTGTTGCCAGTTTACTCCCTCTGATCCACCCGTCATGACCACACTCTTTGTCCACAGATTAACATTCACGGGGAAGCTTTAACCTGATAGACTCCCGCTTGTCTAATTTTACAACTTTTCTGGAGTAAAGGAGTCCCTGGATGATGTAAATACTTAAGTGTGAGGCCAGTTGAATCCATTCAGAGGCACTGCTGAAGAAAGACCTGGATATTTGGTTCTGGTAAGCAGCACAGTGCTACTCTGACACACGTAGAACCAGCCTGACTCAGAGTCTACTAGACGGAAACTGCCGTTCCCCTCTTTCAGATTTACTGCGAAGTGAAAAGTTCCGAGGAGTAGAGGTTAGCAGACATTTCATTCACCGGTTCCTTCCTTCCACAAATGCTGTACACAGGATGCAATTCTAGGGAGGACCTAGGCTACAAGAGTGAATAAGACAAAGCACTTGTTTTCATGGAGTTCGTAGCCTAAGAAGGAGAGCAGCCAAGGAATATAGAAACACAGTATTAAGTATTTTTAATATTACATATTAAACATAAATATAAAATATTAGTTGGTCGTGACAATCAGTAAAAAGAGAAATATATACATATACAGTTCTTTGACTAGGAAAGCTAGGGCGGTAAGGAGGTCTTTGGTTTGAGACCTACATGTTGAGAAGGTGTCTCAGATGTTAACATCTGGGGAGATTTTAGAGGCTGCACAGCCCTGATGACAGTGTGGGAGGGAGAGCAATGAGGGATTCTGCACCTGTAAGATTTACAGTCTCAGAAATGCTAGGGAGCAGCTCGACTCTGAAAATGTAGGCTCGCTACTCATGTTCCCCATGACAATGAATTTGGGGTTTTGCAATCCACAGCAGATAGTCAAGAACTAAATGTGTTGGGAACCATGCTCTTTACTACTCTAGGAAGTTAAAACATTGGTTTCTAGAGGAAGGTTTTTCCTGTGCCATCGGGTCAGAAATATTTTTATCTCCACTGGCTATTTTCCTTAAAGAGGCCCTCAATATTACATAAGCATGAAGCTCCACAAAGCTGGGATCTGCCTTTGCTTCTACTTGTCCAGAGTTCTTCTCTCTTCTGGCCCCCATTAGGACCAATTCTGGCTCTAGTGCTCTGGAGAACACATTCTGTCATGTGGACCCCCCAAACAAGACCAATGCCATATGATATTTGAAGCTGTGCAGATGGAGGTTGGGCAAGAAGACATGTCAGCATCCACTTGCTCTGAAGAGTTTGGAAGGCAACAGTCATGACCAGGAGGGCTGTTCTCACCCTGTCCCACTCTGTCCTTGCTATGTCCTTTCTCTCTTGTAAGGAGTGTCAGGACCTTAATGCCGTCCCCAGCTCAGACTCTTCTCAGACAAGGCTTCTTCCTTCGTGCCCCGCCCCCTCTAAATGGCGTGGTTCTAAGTATAATTCCCTAGGGGGGAAAATGGCTAATATTGTTCATTGCTACCTGAAATATTGGAAGTTCCAGTCCACCCAGAACTGTCTCAGAATAGAAGCCTCTACTTCCGAACCCAGCCCTGAAAACCGTATGGAGTTTAGTTCTCCTCTGACACACACACACACACACACACACACACACACACACACACACACACACGGTCTCTGTGAATTGAAGTCACCCTGATGGCAATTATATGTTTAAGTTGGCAGCAAGGCATATAATCAGTGTTGTTTGAATAGGCTGGTAACAGAAACGATGCGAGCCACAGTGGTGCAGGAACCTAGAGGGGAGAGATACAGGTTTGGATCGGAGACACTGCGGAGCATGGCCGGTTCTGTTGTGGGGGAGGTGCAGTAGGTGGAGTTTGGGAGAGCAGGTATAAGGCCCTCCGTGGACAGCAGGAAGGAGGGAGGACACGGGTACAAAGGAGTGGAGTAAGGATAGTGATGTGATGCATGGATCCAAACATACTTTAAGCAGGGTTCAATTTCTCTCTGTGTGGTGAGCTGTGGAGAAGGAGCAGAGTGAATGTTCTGGATGTATGCAGAGTTTGCTGTGGAGCCCTGGTGGCCCAGTTACTGAGTGCTCAACCGCTAACTGAAAAGGTCAGTAGTTCAAACCCACCAGCCATTCCACGGGGGAAAGGTGATGTAAGTGGCTTCTGTAGATTTATAGCCGGGGAAACTTCACTCTGAGTCAGAATTGACTCAAAGGTAATAGGTTTTTGGTTTTATACCTGAGGCAGTGTGAACATTTTAAATCCGTATATATAAAGGTGGTGGAATGGGGAGCGTACCACACATTAGCTCCTAGCTGGTTTTATTAATTGGCATTTATATAATGAGATTTTATCATTTGATTTTGGTCAAACAAACTAGTTGAAAAGGACTTGCAAGTTCATGGCTATTGTTCCACACTGCTCGAGCTCTTCGTTTGGTATTGAATTTGGCTAAATCAAACCCACTGCGATTCTGTCAAGTCTGAAATCTAGAGAACCCATGCACAGAGTCGAATCACCCTGTAGGTTGCTGAGACTGTGAAACTTTATAGGAGTGGAGAGCCTCGTCTTTCCCTCACTGAGTCATGGTGGAGTCGAACCATTGATTCAAGGTGTAACCCATTATGCCAGCAGAGCTCCTTATTTAATTCAGATACAGATCTATAAATTACAAAACAAAACACAAGGAGAAGAGGGAGGATGTGAAAATTGCTCCCCAGGCACCTCATTTAGTGTAGGTGACCAGCAGGTAATGGATGTAAGTGCTGATAGAAATGCACTTTCTTCTTAAACGAGGCCGTTGGCAATGCAGGGCAGTTTGGCAAATCTGGTCGGGGCTCCCGGTTTGGGAACCTGTACAGCAGAATCAACTGGGAGTTTTGAAAGCTGGGCCCCACCCTCAGAGATGTGGGTGAAGGATGTGATTGTTGAGCATTCTGATTGTGTGTGTTTTAGCTCCGTGGGGGATTCTGCTTGATGTACAAAGCAGAGCTGACCCAGGGGAAGGAGTGTCAAGGCAGGTGTCTCAGGCAATCTATAGTGACTTGGTGGTGCTTTGGGTTAGGCATTGGGCTACTAACCACAAGGTTGGCCATTCAAACCTACCAGCTGCTCCTTGTGAGATCTCTGAGGCGATCTGCTCCTGTGAAAACTTACAGTTTCAGAAGTCATCTATGGGGTCGCTAAGAGCTGGGATGCAGTCAATGGCAGTGGGTTTCGTAACGTCAGTGGTAGAATTCTCACCTGCTCTGTGGAAGGTTCTGGTATGACTTCTGATCCATGCATCGCAAGGACAGCTACCCCCATCTCCTAATAGAGACTGCCATGTGCTGTGCTGCTGAATTAGAGGTATTTCCTGATGGAGATAGACCTCAGAAGAGGCCTGCTGATGGACTTCTGAAAACCAGCCAGGGAAAGCCCTAGGGACCACAATGATCTAAGTGGCCATATGTCAGAGGGAGTGTGCAGGACTGGGCAGCCTTTTACTTTATTGCTCATGGAGACACCACGTGTGATGTCAGCTAGCAACTGCAGATTGCAGGACAATGCTAGCGTATGCATTGACCCACGGGCCAGGCCTCACAGGTGCGATCTGAGTCCACTGCCCACAGCCCCTGTGGCCACCTTCCTGCCACAGCCTTTGCCCTTTGGTCCTCTCCTTGGCCTGTGCCCTCCTGGAGGCTTAGCTGTCTTATTACCACTCACATTTCCTGTCTTCCGTACACCCCAGACGCCACCCTGGGATACTGCTTTGTCCACACCCCGTCCTCCTCCAAACTGCACCTTCCTTGACGCACTGTCCACCCCTTCTAGACTTCTTGAACGGCTTGCTTCTTGTTACCTTGATCTTTCCCTTGTGATTCTTGCATCTGAAGTCTGATTTCCTCCTTTTCCTTGATGACCTTTCACCACATTTGGTGTTCTCCCTCACTGTTTGTCACATCTCTTGGCTCTAATTCTTTTTAGAGCAAAGGATTTTCGCAGTGCAATGGCCAGCACACTCATGTAAGACCATTTCAAAGCTCACATTTTTGAATGGTCAGCTGCATGCTTTTGTGAAAGTCATACCTTCTTAACGCATTGCAAGATCTCTCCAGGTGGAGGCTGCCCTTGACTCCTCTGATGTCTCAGGCAGTGTTCTACACACACTTGATGAAATTAGACTCACTAGTGTTCTAAAGACCATCCTCTTCTTCCTGTTCCCATGGCTACACATCATACGTTTTTATCCTATGACCTCTTCCTCTCCAAGTTATTATTCTGAGCTCAGCTGCATGTATCTGCCTACAACACTATTGTATGTGCAATTGGCTCCTGATCAAAAGCCTTTTAATAGATCCTCACTATGGAAAGGATAAAATACAAAATTCTTTGTCATGGAGACCTTACATGATGGGGATACCACTTTACCTGTTACTTTAGGAGGGCTCTTTAGAAAAACAGAACCAAGTCTAGGAGGGTAAGTCAAAAGGTATTGTTATGAGATCATAGAAACTCCTGTTAAAAATGTCACGGTCTGAAGCTCTTGTTTCTTGGCACTGAGATCTATGCACTTCTGAAGGTTGGTTTCCATTTCCTTAATCCTACTGTGCTCTTTGATTTATACCACATCAAACAACAGATTGGATAATTACAAGGAATTCCAATCACATTCTTTTGAAATATTTTTGAGGTTTAGTAACATAATTAAATCCAAAGGGGGTAATATCAGGGTTTTGGGGATGGGGGGGATGGATACATTTTTTCAATGAAATTCCTAAAGAACAACATTTTCAATATTGAAGAATGAGCTGGTGTGTTGTTGTGATGGAAGAAAATTCCCCAGTACAATTTTCCTAACCTTTCCCCTCACAAGTGCAGTTTTCTATTTTCTTAAAACTTCTTTCTAATAAGTCCCATGGTTGTTCTATGTTCCTAAAGAAAATCTACCAAGATTACCCTTTTGGAATTAAAAAACAAAACAAAACTAAAAAACAACATAACAACAAAAAAGCTACCATAACATTCTGAGTTGCTCTCTTTGCCCTGGACTTAACTGGCTTAAGAGAGCCTTCCTCTAAGGAGATATTGTTTTCTGTAGCCTGATGCCCCCCCACCACGATATTTTTACATCTTAAAAAGTTTTTTTATTTGAAGATGGATCATTGACATCTTTCAATGGTTTTACAATATATCTACATTTGACATTTCCATAGATTTACTTGACTGGTGTGTTAGACCAGATTGATTAGAGAAACATATATCCAGAGATACTCATATGTGTATAAGAAAGAGCTTTAAATCAAGGAATAATTGGATATCAAGAAAATATCCCAGTCCAGTTCAAATCAAGTCCATAAATCTGATACTAGTCCATAAGTCTGATACTAGTGCATAAATCCCTCGTCAGATTCACGCAGCCACAAGCAATGACACAAAATGCAGGAAGATCACAGGCCAGTGGCTGCAATGTCTTGTGGATCAGATTGTGGTGGAAGCATCACAGGCCTTGGCCGACATCAGCATGGTTCCAAGTGGCTCATCAACAGGAAGGTGAAGCAGAGAAAAAGAGAGGGAAGGTTCCCAGGACCCTCCTAATGAGAAGGCCATGCCCACAAGGAGGTGCCATTAGCCTGACCTGATTGGCTCCACCTCTTCACTCTATTTATGAAGTGGAAATGAGATTATGTAACTACCACAACCAGTTACAACAGCATAAATTTAGAACATTTTTCACTAAATAAAGAAATTCACTGCCCATTACTGGTCACTTCCCATGCTCTACACTCAACTTTAGGCAACTATGGATCTATATGCTACATCTCCAGAATGATCAATTCTTGATATTTCATATTTAGAAAAATCACATAGCAAGTAGTCACCAACTAGACTGGCTTATTTTACTTTAATTATCTTCAAGTCCCATCTACATATCAGTAGTTCATTATTTTTATTGCTAAATATTATTCCATTGTATGGATAGATTGCTTTTGGTTTATCTACTCATCATTTGAAGGATGGTTGGCTTGTGTCTGCCTTGCACTGTGCATGAAATAATGGAGCAACGCTGTCTGCTGGTTATCCATATCTCTTGAAGGTATATGCTGCTGTTGTTAAGTGTTTGATCATTTATTTATTGTCAGTGTGTTTCATCTGCAGTGTACCACCTCTGGTGCTTCTGCTCAGTTTTTGTTGTGTTATCATATATCCCCCCACTCCCGGTCCCCCACCCCCCTTGGAGGCATTCCAATGAGACAAAGACAAGTGTGTTACTGAGAAAGTTTGTGTTTAGTCATCCACTGGTCCAGACATACATTTTGTTTGGAATTAACACGTGCACCTGTGAACCTTAGTACCAAGACTTTTTGTTTTACCTTCCTGTGTGTGTTTGTATATACATTTGTAGAGAGAAAGAAGGGAAGGAGGGAAAGAGAAAAAGAGAGAGCTTGGTTTGAGAACTTGGCTCATGTGATTCTGGAGCTGTGGGCTTTGGCAGTTCTGAAATCTGTAGGTCGGATGATAGGCCTGACATTCTACCAATTGTGTGTCTCCTAATCAGTCACTCAGTCAGAGGGGGGAAGCGAGGTATTTTGGTAGAATGTCTATTGTTAGTGTGGATAAATAATCAGGAAATCTACTGTTTTGCTTTTAGGGACTTCTGGAGGGTAGTCAGTTCTACCTAAAGTCACTGTATTTACATGCTAATCACACACTATACTTCATGGGGACTTTTAGTCACGTGTTTGAATAAACAACTGGGTACCATAGCTTAGCCAGGTTGACATTTAAAATTAACCTGCACACCTCTCACCTTTAGTTTCTGTCATTATACTGAGAGCCTTTGCTGTCATCTTTTGACACTCATCACCTCCAAGTTTTTACAATCACAAGCCTTTATTCCGGGTATCTTTCCACCTCAGATCGCAGTTTTTAAAGTCCTACTCAGCCACCAAGGTCTCGCTTTAATGTTGTCTCCTTCAAGAAGAATTTCTAGATGACACTAGGTTAAATAATACTAATAGCAATGAAAATATTATTACATATTTTAACACTTAATAAATACTGAAACCCTTATGCGGCTAACACCAACCTGCTTGTTGAAAGTTGTCATGGATTTAGTCCTGCTTGAATCTGGAATCACTGTTTATGAAAGCAGCAGTCAAAAAAAATCAAATGATTTTATATTGGGGAAATCCTATGTACAACATTTCTTTCAAGTGTTGAAGAGCTAGGGAGTCATTTTGAGGTTTAGGACGTACCTGACCCAAGCTATGGTATTTTCCATCACCTCATATGCACATGAATGTTCAACAATGACCAAGAAAGATCGCAGGATAATTGATGCACTTAAATGATGGTGTTGGGCGAAGAATGTGGGAAGCACCATGGACTGCCAGAAGGACAACAGATCTGTCTTGGACGCAATACTCAGAATGCTTTTTGGAAAGCAGGGAGGTGGGACTTTTTTGTCTCAAAGACTTTAGACGTTTTGTCAGGAGTGGTGAACCACTGGAAGGGGACATCATGCTTGATAGAGTCACAGAAAGAGGAAGTCCTTCCAGGAAATGGATTGACGCAGTGCTTCCAACCATGTGCTCAAATATAGCAACGATGGTGGGGATGGTGCAGGATGCAGCGGTGTTTGTCCTGTTGCGCACAGGGGTCAGAACTCACTGACTGGCCCCTAGCAAGAGCAACAATGATGACAACAAGGTAGACTGAGACCACCACCCATCTGTTAACTTATTCTCAGGTGTTAGTCTGTGTGTTGTTATGATTCAGAAAGTTTTGTTACCATTTTTTTCAAATATGAACAGGATGATTGTGGAAGACGGGCTTTAGGGGAGTTTTCAGACTATGACTAGCAAGGGGACTGGTAATAATATTCCAAAAACTAGCTGATGAAATCTGTGTGGGTTGTATTTGTCTCGAGGAAGGTTTAGGTGCTGGAGCAGGATATCTAGCTGGGTGCAACAGAAGCCCAGGAAGGGGAAAGGAGGTCCTGGGGAGATGAACTGGCCAGGAAGAGGAAAGGAGGTCCTGGGGAGATGAACTGGCTCAGTAGCAACAATACTGGACCCCTACGGGCCAGTCATGGTGAGGATGACTCAGGACTGGGGAAAGTTCTGTTTTGTTGGACATAAAGTCACTGTGAATCAGTCACCTAAGTGATGGCATGTTCTGAGAACTCTGCTAAAATACTTATATGTGTGAACTCATTTAATCCTCACAACTGGTCTATCATGTTGATGCTATTTTGCACCCCCTTTCACAGCTGATGAACCTGAAACTTAGCGCTGTCAATTTTAGTCAAGATAAGGTAATTTTTACAAATCTGGGTCCATGTGATCATTGTACTAAACTTCCTTGAATGATTGTCATTCTTTAACCAATTCCCCCAGCATGTTTTAATTTTTATTTTAATAAATCACTTTATTGGGGCTCTTATAGCTCTTATAACAATCCACACATACATTGCATCAAGCACATTTGTATGTATGTTGCCATCATCCTTTTCAGAACATTTTCTTTCTACTTGAGTCCTTGGTGTCAGATCCTTTTCCTACCCCCTCCCTTCCCTGCTTTGTGAACCCTTTATAAATTATAAATGATTATTATTTTCATATCTCTCACCATCTGTTGTGTCCTGTCACCCATGTTTCTGTTGTTCTTCATCCTGGGGGAGGAGGGTTACATGTCAATCATTGCGATCAGTTCATCCTTTCTCCCCCACCTTCTCCCTACCCTCATGGTATCGCTACTTTCATTACTGCTCCAGAGGGGTTTATCTATGCTGAATTCTGTGTGTCGTGAGCTCTTTTCTGTACCAGTGTACATACTCTTGTCTAGCTGGATTTATAAGAGAGAAGTGGGGTCATGATAGTTGTGAGAGAAGTGGGTAGGAAGAATTAAAGGACTAGAGGAAAGTTGTATGTTTCGTCAGTGCTATTCTGCACCCTGGATGGCTCGTCCCTTCGCTGTGACCCTTCTGTAAAGGGATGTCCAATTGTCTTTAGATGGGCTTTGGGTTTCCACTCTGGCCCCCTCATTCACATCTATATGATTGTTTGTTTTGGGTCTTCTGATATCTGATCTGTCGACATCTCCTGATCACACAGGTTGTTGTGCTTCTTTCATGTGGGCTTTGTTGCTTCCCAGATAGATGGTTGCTTTTTAATCTTCAAGCCTTTAAGAACCCAGACATTGTATCATTTAATAGCAGGGTATCATCAGATTTCTTCACCACATTTGCTTATGTACCCATTTTGTCTTCAGTGATTGTGTTGGGAAGGTGAGCATCACAGAATGTCAAGTTATGAGAACAAAGTGTTTTTACAGTAAGAGAATATTTGAGTAGAGGCTCAATGTCCATCTGTTACCTCAGTACTCAATATATAAATATATATATACTTAGACCTATATCTCTATCGTTATTTATAAATATACTTACATATGTATGTGCCTGTATTAATACCTCTATAAATATTTTTGTCTCCTACTTCTTTCCTCTCTTTCCTTTTACTTTCCCCTGTCCCACTATCATGTTTGACCTTCATTCAGTTCTCAGTAATTCCTCTCAGCTACATTGCATTTGTTCAACCCTCACCAGGCATTCCACACCCTCATTACCTCAATTTTAGATTACTTGTTGTTCCTTTGTCCCTAGGTTTGTTGCTTTTCCCTTCCTTTCTCCCACCTCCTCTCTCCCATGTCCCCCTGGAACTGTTGGTCCCATTGTTTTCTCCTCAGGATTGTTTATCCTGCCTATCTTAAATAGACAGATTTGGAGTCGTGGATGGCCTATAAATAGTTCCACATCTGTCTGTTTACCCTTATGAATGTAGTAGTCTGATCGAGTCTGATGAGGTGCCAAGCCCTGCCCCCAAAGTCTACTTTTAGGATTCCTTGGAGACGTCATTGCTTTGTTACCCTTGCTCCTCTGTTTCACTCCCTTCCCGTTGCACCCCAGTGTGTGTGGGGTGGGATGGAGGGTGGCAGACCAAACACAATTCCCGCACCGTGTCCCCGGTGTTGTCCCCCATAGTGCTACAGGTCAGGGAGAGGACACTGTGTCTTGTGGTGGCACTGGCCCTATGGTTTACTCTGTGCATTGGCTGCTCTGAGCAGAAATATCATCCTTCAGGCTTGGCGGACCAGGATGTGGTTCTCTTTCCCTCCTTCATTCTTAGTTGCTCCCATGTGGTAAGGGCAGACCTCCTCCTCTCCTTAGGCTGAATCTTCGGTGCTGTCCTCTGCCTGCCTTCTTCTGAGAAGGGGCTCCAAGTAGCATGCAGCATACTTTACGATGCCCTCCATGACCTTTTCAAATTCTACTTGGTATTGCTTCGTTTCTGTTCAATTTTTGCTGTACAATGTATGCACAGGTCTTACTGCTTTCGAATTTAGAGTGATACATTTCTTAAAGTGGGGAAATTCCTCTTCCCATAGCACTTAGCATAGTGTTTTCTGTATAGCAACAACAACACAGCTGGGGCATCCATTCCAACTCATGGCGACTCTACAAGACAGTGTAGAATTTCCCTGTAGGATCTTCAAGCTGCACTCTTTATGGAAGCAGACTGCCACGCCTTTTCACCATGTTTCATCTGGTGGATTCCAGTCATTGACCATCAGAATAGAGGTACAGAGCTTAGGTTCTGTACTGAATAGGTTATATTAAAGTTTGATAAGCTAAAGAGCTTATCTAAAGCCATGGTGGCATAGTGGTTATGGATTAGGCTACTAACTTCAAGGTCAGTAGTTCAAAACCACTAGATGCTCCTTTGGATTGAGACAAAACTCTCCATTCCCATGAATATTTACAGACTGGGAAATCCACAGGGGCAGTTATACCCTGTCTTCTACAGTCACTATGTGTGAGCATCAACTTTGGGGGAGAGTTTTAAAGAGTTAATAAAATAGTATAAGTAAAGATGCCTTTTTCTCTTAATGACTAGTGATTATGAGCCAGTGTGTATGACTGGGCAGGTGTGTGCTGCTTGACTCCAGGGAGCATTATTCACATAGATAACAATGTGAATGGTACAATCCACCCTACACGCACCCTCCCCTTCCCCCTCTCCCTCCCCCGACCCCCCGACAGCCCTCACTTACCCAAGGGTCTGCAATGGGCCATGGCAGCAGGCAGCCCTGGAAGTAATCGAGGTCGATAGGAACAGTGAAAAATCACTGACACCACGCTAATGTTTTCTAGAAGGTTAAAAGAATCATCATATTAATCTAGCTTCTTCTCCTTAGTGCTGCTACTTTCCCCTTATCCTTTTGATGAAAGATTTCCTTTTCTTCTGTTTGTGGTGCGTGTGAAATCCTCAGTGTTTAACAAGAAGAAATTATAGGCACGGTGGACTTTGCTTTTGCTGAGACTTGGCTTTTCCGCCCCTGCAAAATCAATGGCATCCATGCGGTCCAGGAAGGAATTAATTCTGTGTGGTGGAGCTTGTTGTGGCAAGGCTGCATTCAGAGTGAGAGGTGCTTGTCCACCTTCACTACAGTCTTGCAAAGGGGATGTTCGGATCAAACTGAGGTGCCTTTTCAATTTGACTTGATACGTTGTGAGCGAGGTCATATTTCAGACTGATTTCTATGTCATGATTTGGCCATTTGCACTGATTAGATTTTACATTTTCGGAGTGGGCTTTATTTTCTCTTATGAATTAAACAATAATTAAAAACTAAAATTAAAACCAGCTCCCGCTGGTAGTGTTTCTTTGGCCCCCAACTGCTGGATCAATTTCGCAGCGATCTTGCTTTGCTGTGGATTGCAGAATGTCTAGGAGTTCATCAAAAGGTCTTCAGTCAATAGCCTCTGTTTCAGAGCGATGCCTTGTGGTGCAATACATAAGCCAGGAAGGAGAGCATGAAAGGAGCGGAGCTTTGCTCCCAACCCGAAATCTTCCCTATAGGATTAAGATTCTATTACACTTGAACTGTAGTTACCATCATCAAACAATAACCCCTTCCATCAACTTTTATGTTTTGGTTTTTAAACCTTCGGTTTCAAGAAGGTCATATAATTTCTTAATAAAGAAAGACCTGAGGACATATGAAAGTGAAAATCTCAGTTTACCAGCAATATTTTAAAGGCCTTAAGTTCCAGGGGTGGGGTGAGGGTGGGTGGAAATCATAACAAGGTCAGGTTGCATTTGTTTCTTTCCCTCTCTCTCTCCCTCCCTCCTCTCTTTCCCCCTTTTATTTCTTTCTTAGGGGCTATCTTGCATTCAATATCAATCTAGTATTCTTATTTGCTTAGTTAAAAAATTCAAGGCTTCTCATAATAGTAAATCATATATAAAATAACAACAATAATTATTATTAACAAGGTAATCACAAGACAGAGGAATAAAATATATATTTCAAAACTTAGCTCCTGAAACTGAATAATTAAAAAAAATCAACAATCAAATGAGAAGGAAAGAGAGAAAAATATGATGAAGGAGGGAACAAGATTGAGAAGCTTAATATTACGGGAAAAGAGGAGGCGAGGAAAAAGAGTTAGGGAAAGTTGCTCTGACGATGAAAGTTGTCTTTGTCTAACTTGTAAGTTCACCTGGAAAGAAAAGCTACTTTTGTACATTTCATTACAGGTGAAATCTGTATGCCTCTTACATTACGGACAATGGTCAACTGAGGATGAATGTTTTTGTATGGTTGAAGTCAGCAGATTTGGTTAACTGATTACATATAAAGGATAAGAGAGAAAAAATAAAGTGACTTTGTTCGGTTTGGGTAGTGCCAGGTTATATTCAGATCCTAAGGGTCAGGCTGTCATCTGTGGCCCTCTGTTGCTATCAGTTCTACAGTCTTCATCATAGCAAGCTTATCTATTCAAAAGCTTCTCTCTCCTCCAATTGCCCTTTATTCCACCCCTTCCTTTTTCCTACCCTGTGTTACCTTCCCCTTTTCCTCCAAGTTATTGCTTCATTTTTCATCTGGGAAGTTACACTCTATGAAGAAGACCTCCACATCAGGAGGGAAGAAAGTTCATTAGCCATCTGCAATGCACGGATGGCACAACCTTGCTTGCTGAAAACAAGGGGGCTTGAGACACTTTCTGACGAAGAGCAACACCTGCAGCCTCCAGAACTGATTGGAACTTAATGGAAAGAAAGCCAAACTCCTCCCAACCTCATTGAAAGTGAAGAAAAGAGGAACATTTTCAGTGAATTTATTTTATTTGAATCCATGTCAATGCTCGTGGATGCAGCATGAGCGAAAGAGCATAAGTAACCAAAGCCAATCTGTAAGCAATTGGACATCCCCTTACAGAAGGTTGTGGGGAGAAGATGTGCCACCAGTCAGGGTGCAGTGTAGCACCTATGAAACATACAGCTTTCCTCTGGTCCTTTAATGCTTCCTCCCCCTGTACCCCCACTCTCATGACCCTGATTCTACCTTACATGCATGGGTACATATAAGAGCTGGAAATGCAAGGGATATAGGACAGATAACCTACTCGGGACCAATATTGAGAGTAGCCATACCAGGAAGGAAAGGGTAAGGTGGGGGGAGAAAGGGGGAACTGATCACAATGACCTATCTATAACCCTCTCCCAGGGGAATGGATAGCAGACAAGGGGGTGGGGGGAGACATCAGACAGTGCAAGACATTAAAAGTAATAACTTGTAAATTATCAAGGGTTCATGTGGGAGGGAGAGGGAAGGAAGGGAAAAGTGAGGAGCTGATACCAAGGGCTCAAGTGGAGAGAAAATGCTTTGAAAACGATGATGCCAACATATGTACAAGTGTACTTGAGACAATCAACATATGTATGGATTGTGATGAGAGTTGTATGAGCCCCCAGTAAAATGATTGGGGAAAAAAGCAATCAAATAACATGCTGCCTTGGGCAGCTCTGCTGTACAATACTTCTTTACAGTGTTAAAGAGCGGAGATGCCAGCATGAGGACTAAGGCAGTCTGGCTCACGGTATGTATCTTCAATTGCCTCATATGCTAGACAATGGCTGCCGGAGACTGGAGAGGAACTGATGCACTTGAATTGAGGCATTTGTTGCAGAGAATATTTAAAATACTGTAGCATTCCAGAAGAATAAACACATTCGTTTTGGAAGAAGTACATCCAGAATGGTCCTTAGAATCAAGAATGATGAGCCATTCACCTCATGTTCTTTAAATATATTATCATGAGAAACAGGTATCCAGAAACTGACACCATGCTTGCAAAATGGGAGGTCATCAAACAGGAGGAAAACCCTCAGTGAGACTGATGAACCCAGTGACTGTAACGAAGGGCTCACACCGAGCAACACATGGGTGGAGGACGCACACCTGGGCAGTCTATTGCTCTGTTGTACATAGCGTCACAATGAGCGCCCCGGACTCATTGGCACCTAACAACACCAACAACACCAACAACAACAACAACACCAACATATGCTCAGATGGTTTCAGAGGGTAGTGTAATATATTCTATATAATATCATCTATAAAATATATTACATTGCACTGCAAGACCATCTAAACTGATAGTGTAGTATACCAAACGTGTTGCCATTGAGTCAATGCTGACTCATATTGGCCCCCCCTGTGGGTTTCAGAGACTAACTGCTCACTGGAGTAGGAAGCCCAGTCTTTCTTCTGCGCAGCTGCTGGTAGTTTCCAGTTGCCAACCATGAAGATCACAGACCGGGGTGCGATCACTGCACCCCCGGGGCCCCGGATAGGAAGGACAGGAGAGGAGAGGATAGGACAGGAGAGGATAGGATAGGACAGGAGAGAAGAGGACACATTGTAGCATAATATAGTTTGTCATACAATAGTTACGTGCTCAGCTACTTACCTCAACCTGCAGTTTGAGTCAAACCAGTCTCTCTTGGGGAAGACAGTCCTGGTGGTGATCTGCTCCTGTAAAGACTGGAGCCAAGACAACGTTGGGGGGGTCTACTCTGTCACAGGAGGTAGACATACCCACTAGGTTCAAATGGAAGCTAGTGTTGTGGGAACAATTGCTCCAGACCAGATCAGGCCCAATAGCATGGGTGTGACACATATTATTTGATTAATCCTCATATTTTTTGAGGAAACCACTAAAATCACGCCCATTGGTAATTTGACCCTGGTGTTATTCCATGCCAAGTAGGCCACAACTCACGAAAACTGCATGCACATTGAAACGAAACCCTTCCAGAGCCTGTGCTATCCCCAGAGTTTGGCTGCGATTACACTCTTGTGATCCGTATAGTTTTCATTGATTGATTTTTGGAAGTAGATGGCCAGGCCTTCTTCCTAGTCTGTAAGCTCTACTGAAACCTCGTCAGCATCCTAGCAATGCCCAGTCCTCCACTGGGGGGCCGTGGTGGCTGTGCAGGAGGTGAATTGGCTGGCCAAAGATTCCAAAAATTGGAAGAGAGCATTCTAGGACTGAACCATAGCGGCCTTCCCAGAATAAAAAAAAAAGAGTGAGTATTTAAGGACTGCTACTGTAAGTCAAGCACTGTGCTGAAAGCTTTCCGAGTTAAATTCTTGAACTACCCCTTGAGGTGCTATTATTTTTCTGATTTAAAATATGACGTGGTTAAAGCATATGGATGTTTTGAGGCTTATGCAGGTTTACTCAGTGACTCGTAGTAGAATTGGGAGAAGATACCAGGTTATTTGATCCTAAAGTCCATGTGCTTTGCTCTGTGTTTTATTATGTATTAATGTAATAGCCAAATCAGTCCTATAAAGTAGCTACTGCCATTTTGCAGATGAACACTTTGAGTAATGTCGAAGGTAAGTTGAGTTCAAATGTATGCCTTTGATGTGGAGCAAGTATTCTAACGGAAGCAATCTGGTTCCAAAGGTCTGGACGGATTGTATTGTCTGAATCTTTTAATGCTTATCAGATGATGGGGCTTCAAAAGGTTCCTTGAAAAAAATGAATTAAAAGACAATGGGATTTTTCAAGAGACATTTGAAGAACTCTTGTTAGTATATCATCCCTAAGAACTTTCCCCCCGTAGTGTTAGTCATTCATTCATTTATTAAGTAAACATTTACTGAGAACCTTCTAGCTACTGAAGACCATATGGATATTTCTAACATCATTGGTAAGCCTTACAAAATTATCAATTTAAAAATTAATCTGCTGTATTTGGTCAGACATTTAGTTAACTCACCCTTAATATGATGGGTAGAAAGGTTTCTCTTTAGTGAGACATGCGCTGTGATTTTTATGGGCCGTAGACAGCCTTCGTACCAGGCTCTTCTCACTTTTGTTCTGGATGATGAACTATACCCAGAAGAATGAGCAAAAATAGTGAGTAAGGTACCATCGGCATCCTCAGAAAGATCACAAGACTCTAGTGGGAGTTTGCACGACAGTCACATCAGTGAAAGGTATGGCCCGGCTAGATTTATATTTTTGGAATTTACTCTAGAAACAGTATGAATTGTTGTTTGGATAAGGACATGATGGCCACTATGTTTTAAAATCTGCTAAAGAACTTTTGGTAGGAAAGAAGAGGATAATTAGACCTTGATGATAGAAATGACGTCACTCCCTGGAAAAGGACCCCAATCTTGGTAAAATAGAACATCATTGACAGAGAGGAAAGCATATGACAGATGGGTTGGCACAGTGACTGTAATGATGGACTCAGACATAAGAACAGTTGTGAAGCTGGGGCAGACCGTAGCAATGTTTCTTTCTGTTGTATGTAGGGTTGATATGACTGGAGGCAACCCCATGATGCCTCAGTGGGTTATGTGTTGGGCAGCTAACTCACCACAAGGTCAGTGGTGTGAGGGGTTAGAGAGATGAAAATTTCAGGAGATGGGACCACCACCTGCAGAATGTATAGACCTAGATGGATGATGCATCAAGAAATAATAGTCTCATAATTTGATAGTATTGTTTGATATTTATTTAATAAAGATTTCTATGACTTGATAACAATATTTATTTTACTTACCATTGTATTAATGACATTTCAGCAGGTTTCAAGGGACCTAATTTCTGGTCTTAGCCCTATCATTAAATAGTTGTATATAAAATATAAAAAAATAGTTGTATAACTTTAAAACTATGTTCTCCATGGTGTATGATTTTTTTGTCCTCCAAGGGACATCTGGCCATGTCTACATACTTTTTATGTTGTGATCTATAAGGCTTCCAGTGCCTCACTATTGGAAGTAGTTCAACAGCCCTTTCTGTCTAGTCTAGAAGTTTTGCTGAAATATGGACTACCCTGTTGGCGTCTAGGTTCAACACAGCACCATACCAAATACAACATACTGACTGACTGGTGAACAGCAAAAATCAGGGGAACTTTCACTGAAAGAGATGAGCTGCAACCATGGATATAAACACACCAGTGACCATGTCCATGGTGCAGGATCAGAAGGAGCTTTGTTCTATCATGCCTGAGTCAGAGGTGACGCAATTCAATGACAGCAAATCATTATAACGGAAACATGTATTACTATTTATTGTACGTTGAGTGAAAGTTTACAGAGCAAATTTATTTTCTTAAGAATTTGCAGTCCCATTGTTTTATAACATTAGTTGCAATTCCCTCAGTGTAAGACCACTGTTCCTGCTTTCTCCTCATGTTCCTGCATACTTATCCCTTCCTTCTGAGTTTTGGTGCAAATGCTGTCCTTTTGATCTAATAGGGCCAATTGCTCTGAAGCTTGTATTCCTCATAAGTGATATTATTTACTTGATAGGTCTCTTCTTGTGCTGCAAGGTAGGTTCACTTCCAGGTTTGAAGGGGGTCTTAAGGGTACCATCTCTGATATTCCACCAGTCTCTATCAGGCGGGTGAGGGTGGTCTTCTGTCCTTCAATGTTCCCCCATTCTGTCCAAGGTTGTCTATGATTCTAATAAGAGGGTTTGATAATTGTAACTGGGCACAATATGGTCTCATGGCACTGGAGAGACCAATCGTTGCATGTTAATTGGTTGTTTGCTAGCTTTTAAGTCTCAGTTACTACCCACCAAAGTGGGATGTAGGCCATTGTCTTTGTGAAGTCAGTGATACGTATTGTCTTAGCTGTCCTTGGACACTGTGGTCCTAGGCCTCTAGCCCAGTCACTCATTCTCACAGTGTTTGGTTATGGCTAACATGTTTTCTTACTCCCTATTTGCTCTACTATATACAGAGATATATTTATAAGAAGTATAAATGTTGTGGTTGGGTGGTGTGGAGTTGGTTTTGACTCACAGCCTCCCTCTGCACAACAGAATGAAACACTGCCCAGTCCTACGCCATCCTCACAATGGTTATATTTGATGCCATTGTTGTTGCAGCCACTGAGTCAATCCATCTTGAAAGGTCGTCCCTTGTTTGTTGTTCTTTTACTTTATCAGGCATGGTGTCCTGCTCCAAGGACTAGTCTTTCTAAAGTAAGTGAGATGGGAAGTCTTGCCACATTTGCTTCCAAGGAGCATTTTGACTGTACCTGTTCTAAGACAGATCTGTTTGTCCTTTTGGCAGCCCATGGTCCTTTCATTATTCTTCAGCAATGCCATAATCCAAATGCATCAATTTTTCTTCAATATTTAATATTTTCTTATTTAATACTCAAATTTTCACAGGCACATGAGGCTATGGAAACTACTTTTTAGCAATGTTGTTAAGTATCATCAAGCTGACTCTAACCTCATAGCAGTACATGCACAATGAAAGCAAACGCTGCCTAGTCCAGTGCCGTCTTCCTGCTCAGTTGTTGAGTAGACATTGTAATCTACTCAACAACTGGGTTGAGTCGGGTTTCCATTGGCTCATTTTATAAGACTATTACTAAACCTTTTTTTTGTTATCTGCATTAATTTGGAAGCTCCACTGAAATTCATTCAACCTCATGGCAACACATAAACCTTCACTAAAGTGTGAGTGATGTCTGCACCTGGGATGCATTGGCCAGAATTATACCTGGGTCCCTAGTGCACCAGGGATGCATTCCATCATTAAAACGTCACTGTCTCCCTGGTGCAAAGTGAGCCTATTTATTGAGTGAGTTAATGAAGAGATCTTCTGGGAGTCTTTGGGGGAATTAAAAACAATTCCAGTTATTTTTATGATTCTGCAATCCTGGGTAGTAATAATTAAGATGGATATGTTATATGAGAGAAAGATGAGATTTTCTAGTCCTAGAAAGAGTTATCGTCTCAGAAAGTCCCAGGGTAAATTCTATACCAGCCTATAGGGTCTCTATGAGTCAGAATCGACTCAATGGCGGTAGTGAATGAATGATACATGATACAGAAATGGTATTATATTTCTTCATTCTGATCTATATTTGTTGGTTCAAACATAGAACAGGGTCTCTAAAGTTGAAAATTCTCATACAGCCTTTAGCCCGTAAATGCTAGTTGACAGCGGGACTACTAATGTGTTCAATTATTGTTTGGGGACACTGAATGGAGGGGAGTATGTGCACTCTGCCGAGTGCGCCAGTGGTTGCTTTAAAAGGACAGGCATGTCCCTTAACACAGGGAATTCAATCTGGCTGAAATTGGATCATAATCTAATGCCAACTCTTTGTCCTTCGTTATTAGTGGCCCCATCAGGGCTTGCCAATGCTCACAGAGAAGTGTGACCAGGGAAAACTCCTTTTCATTTACAAAAAAATTCCTCAAAGACTTTTCTTAAATTGATTCTTTCTCTAGAGTGACTGGAATGTGGTGATTCATTTAAATATTTACCATGGGGACAATTTCCCACCAACTGCAAGATCTCATTTGCTGAGAGTCTCGGGTGGAGCAGAGGCTTGAAGGCTCTGATAGCAATTCAATAGTTTTCTTTAGAATTACCTTTGAAAATCCTCTCAAAGACAGAAAAGTGATGGGAACTAATGTCGCATCTGTCTGAGACAGATTGGGAGAGAAAGGCAGAGGCGGTTTCTCCCAGCAAGGAAGTTTCAGCTAGTAGCTAGCACGGTTTTGCTGCGTCAGGCAGCGTGTGCCAGACTCCCTTGTATTATCTTAGTATCTTCTCACAACCTGATAAGGTCAGAATCATGCTCCATTTGACAGATGTAAAAATTTAGGCTTAAAGAGATGAAAACAATCCTCCAAGTTCCAGTCTCTCTGGTCAGTGTGGGGTCCAGATGTGGTTCTAAAACTGAACCCCTTTACACACTCTCTGCTTTCTGTGGTGAAGACTAGCCATAGTGCATCTTAGAGGCAAGGATCGCAAGAGTTTGTCTCTTGTACTTGAATCCTGTTATCAGGAAAGACCAGTCCCTGATAAGGATATCATACTTGGTAAGGTCGAGGGGCAGGGAGAGCAGTGTGGTGGTTCAAGTTTGTGCCAGCTTGCACCTGGGTGCAAATGTAGGTGTGGAATACAACCTGTCAGTCAGGTTATAGCCTGGTGACACCTCCTTGAAGGTATGGCCTTTTTAACAAGAGACACATTGGGAACCTTTCTCTCTCTTTGGCCTTTTGCCTCCCTTCTTGCTGGAACTCCGTGTCTATGTCTAGGTTCGGCCCCAGAGAGACTGCTCACCTTAGGAGGCAGCACACAGCCTGGGAGTGCTGTCTGTGCCCTGTCATGGTCCCACTGTCCTTGTATACACGAGTTGCCCCTTCACCTAGCATCCTGTGATCTCCCTGCTTCGCTTTTCTGTGTCACTGCCTTGCAGTTATATGAGTCTGAAGAAAGCTCTGGTTAGCATCAGACTCTGGACTTGAGTTGGACTATTTCTTTCTTATACATAGGAGCGTCACTGGGTTGTTTCTCTAGATAACTAGCCAAACACATAGAGGAAGACCCTTGACCCAGCAGCTACAGCAGTGGGTTCAAAAGAGCAATCATGAAGATGGCACAGGACAGAATGGTGCTTCATTCTATTGTACATCGTTTCGCCATTAGCTTACTATTTAATGTAGGTACTGCTACACTTAGAAAGATTGTATGCAAAAAAAATGGGAAAGTTATCCATACTTTTGAAGGATGAATGTCAGGCTTTAGGGTTTTTAATAAAAATTATGTTTATTAGTTTATTTACAAGCCTGCAAAATCTTTTTTCTTTCTTATTTTATTTTAGTTTATTTTTTTAAACGTTTTATTAGGGGCTCATACAACTCTTATCACAATCCATACATATACATACATCAATTGTATAAAGTACATCTGTACATTCCCTGCCCCAATCATTCTCAAAGCATTTTCTCTCCACTTAAGCCCTTTGCATCAGGTCCTCTTTTTTTTCCCCCTCCCTCCCCGCTCCCCACTCTCTCATGTGCCCTTGGTAATTTATACATAGTTATTTTGTCATATCTTGCCCTATCCGGAGTCTCCCTTCCCCTCCTTCTCCGCCATCCCTCTCCCAGGGAGGAGGTCACTTGTGGATCATTGTAATCAGTTCCCCCTTTCCAACCCACTCACCCTACATTCTCCCAGCATCGCCCCTCACACCCTTGGTCCTGAAGGTATCACCCTGGATTCCCTGTGCCTCCAGCCCTCATATGTACCAGTGCACAACCTCTGCCCTATCCAGCCCTGCAAGGTAGAATTTGGATCATGGTAGTTGGGGGGAGGAAGCATCCAGGATCTGGGGGAAAGCTGTGTTCTTCATCGGTACTACCTCGCACCCTGACTGACCCATCTCCTCTCCTAAACCCCTCTATAAGGGGATCTCCATTGGACGACACTTGGGCCTTGGGTCTCCACTCTGCACTTCCCCCTTCATTCAATATGGTATATATATATACACACACACACATATACATATACACATACATATATTCTTTTTTTTTTTTTTGCATGATGCCTTATACCTGGTCCCTTGGGCACCTCGTGATCGCACTGGCTGGTGTGCTTCTTCCATGTGGGCTTTTTTGCTTCTGAGCTAGATGGCTGCTTGTTCACCTTCAAGCCTTTAGGACCCCAGACACTATCTCTTTTGATAGCCGGGCACCATCCGCTTTCTTCGCCACATTTGCTTATGCACCCATTTGTCTTCAGCGATCCTATCATGGAGGTGTGCAGCCAATGATATGATGATTTTTTGTTCTTTGATGCCTGATAACTGATCCCTTTGGGACCACTCGATCACACAGGCTGGTGTTTCTTCCATGTGGACTTTGTTGCTTCTGAGCTAGATGGCCGCTTGTTTATCTTCAAGCCTTTAAGACCCCAGTCACTATCTCTTTTGATAGCCGGGCACCATCAGCTTTCTTCACCACATTTACTTGTTCACCCACCCACTTTGGCTTCAGCAGTTGTGTCGGGAAAGTGAGCATCATAGAGTGCCAATTTAATAAATGAAAGTATTCATGCATTGAGGGAGTGCTTGAGTAGAGGCCCAAGGTCCTTCAGCCACCTTAATATTAAACCTATAAATGTAGACACTTAGATCTATTTCCCCATCCTTATATATATATGTTTGCTTGTACATGTCTTTGTCTAGACCTCCATAAATGCCCCTTGACTCCCAGCTCCTTTCTCCATCTCCCTTGACTTTCCTCCTGCCCCACTACCATGCTCCGTCCCCACCTGGGCTACAGCTATACCTCTTCTCTACGCAACCTTACCCTTGATCGTTCCCCATCAGGCCTGCCACTCCCCCCTCACTACCATTTTGGGTCCCATGTTGTTCCCTTGTCCCTGTGTTTATTAACACCACTTCCTTACCCTCCTCCCCCTCCCCCACCCAGAGCTGTCTGTCCCCCCGGAACTGTCTGTCCCATTGTTTTTCCTCCAGATAGTTCATCCAGCCTGTCCTATTCAGACAGACCTGTGGAGACACTAACATGCACGAAAACAAGACAGAGGAAAACAAAGCAGCAGTATACAACCAGACAACAAAACAACAAAAACAAACCACTGAAAAAGAACAAAACAAAACACTTCACAAAAGAAAGGCTTGTAGTTCGTTTAAGGATCGTTTGCTGGCCCTTAGGAGCGTTTTCCAGTCCAGTCTGTTGGGGCACCACGCCCTGGCCCCAAATCCACTTTCAGCATTCCCTGGGGACCTTGCCACTCCATTCCCTTGCTGTTCCACTGCACTCCCCCAGTGCTTTGCCTCGGTGTGGTGGGATCAGGTCAGGTGCAATTCCCACACTGTGTCTCTGGTGCTGTCCCCTGTATTGCCCTTAGTCACTGAGGGGCATCATGTCTCATAGTAGGGCCAGCCATGTTGTTCTCTCTGTGGACTGGCTGCTCTACTCAGGAACATCATCCTCACGGCCTGGTGGGCCAGGTTGTGTTCCACTGTCTCCTCCTGCCCCTTTATCTGCTCCCGTGTGCTCTGATCAGATATGTCCATCTCCCAGAGCTGCAGAATCAATGTCATCCTTTGAAACAAATTCTTTTTGGGGGAGGGTCCTTCAAAATCTTTAAAGGTATACCGCAATGGTTCTGTAGCTAAATCATCAGGGACTTGTTACAAATTATATATATACAATTAATATGTTATAAATATATATATATATATTATATATGTGTACATACACATTTTTTAGCTGATGTCATATGGTGACATCCACAAAATGTCTTTATCACAAATTCTAGTGCAGCCACACCAGTTGGCTAGCATTTACAGGTTAAGGGTCAAGTGAGAATAAATGACTATTCTTTCATCAGCCATCTTGATATCTGAAAGCTCCATCTTGGCCTAGTACAGAGAAATGTTACATCTCATCATTCTAGTTTATGAAATTGAAGTGCCACTAAGGGAATAATTGATTTGTTTGGAACTGCATAGAGTACCTGGCCAGAATCATTGAATCATAATCAAAATTTAGGAATCAATAAGTACCCGATAAACAATAAGTGCTTCCCCTCTTTTTATGTACAATGGTTGACAAAGGCGCTTAACTTCTACAGAGTAGCTAGGTACAAGTCAGTGATATCTGTGTGTAGAATCCATCTCACACGCCTTCTTATCTTATGCTGCTTCCATTCAGTGGTGCAACTTTTGGGGACCATTTATGGTCAGAAGGACATTCTGGCTTATGAAAGCCCATTCACGATTTTGACTTTTGAGGATAGTGAATGAGTAAGGTAATTTTTCTAGTGATATGCCTAAAATTTGACTTCAGTACTTGGGAATTCTTTTGAAAGGTTCAGACATTTCTAGCAAAAGAGCAGATCAACTGGGAAGTAGGTTGAAGTAACACTTTCTGCCCTTTTTGAAAAGTGTTATCATGTTAATACTAACTCATAGCAAGTATTTCTTGTATCCGCAGCAATGCCCATGAAATCAGCAGTCAAGAGATCAAATGACTCACTATATTAGGTAAATCTGCTGCACAAAACCTCTTCAAAGTGTTGAATAGCAAGGATGTTACTTTGAGGACTAACATATGCCTGAGCCAAGGCAGGGTATTTTTAATGGCCTCATGCCTGTGAATGTTGGACATTAAATAAGGAAGACTGAAGAAGAATTGATACATTTTGATTATGACACTAGTGAAGAATGCTGAAAGTACCATGGACTGCCAAAAAGAAAAATAAATCTGTCTTGGATGAAGTATGGTCAGAATGCTTCTTAGAGTCAAAGATGACTAGACTTTGTCATATGTACTTTTGGCAGGTTGCTAGGAGAGACCTGTCCTTGGAGAAGAACATCATGCTTGGTAAAGTAGTGGGGTATTGGAAAAGTAGAAGATCTTTGACACAGTGGATACATCTAGGGGCTCAAACATAAGAAAAAATGTAGGGATGGTACAGGACGAGTCAGCGTTTCCTTCTGCTATACTTTGGGTTGGAACCAACTGGACAACACCAGCAACAATGTGTTAGTCTGGGTACATTAGAGAAACAAATCCACAGAAACTCACGTATAACAGAGAATTTTATATAAAGGTTAAGTGCACATCAAAAAAACATCCCAATCCAGTGCTGCCCAAGCCCACAAGTCCAACATTAACCCATTTACCCATATGCCCAATACCAATCCACAAAGCCCTCCTCCATCTCACAAAACACATGCAATGATGCAGACTGCAGGAGGAAAGCTGAGTCCGTGAATGTATAAGCATCTTAGCGCTGGCAGGGATCTCCACATGGCTGCTCCAACACCCAGGGCTTCACTGGGATAGTGGCTTCTCCTCAGGGATGTCTTGCAGGAAGTGAGCCTTGCCAGCTAAAGCAAGGGACTGGCTAAGGCAGCTGCACCCTGGTGCAACCATCACAAAACAAGAGACCCGAGAACTAGAAAGGTGAGGCTCCCCAAGCCATTTATCCCTCTGCCCTTCAATTAACCCCACATGTGTTTATTGACCAGCTTGGCACAATAAACTAACTACCTCAATCAACAACAACATAGTGGCTCTAAATACAACATAACAAAGTATCACTGCTTTTTTCTATCCTCAAAATAGTTGCTAGGTTTGAGTCCATTTATATAATCATGGAGTCACTCTATCCCATTAAGGGTCTTCCTCTTCTTCGCTTTCCCTCTACTTAACCAAACATGGTGTCTTTCTTCATGGACTGAACCCTTCTGAAAACAAGTCCTAAGTACTTGAGACAAATTCCCTCCATTATCATTTTTAAGGAGCATGCTCACTGAATTACTTCTAAATTATATTTGTTCCTTTTACAGACAGTCTTTGGTATATTCAATATTCTTTGCCCCAAACAAAATATACTGTCCAGGTGTTGCAAGCATATGAAACTTGTGAACATGCCATGGCTTCAACCAGACACATCATAATCTTTGTTTCTTAACAATTTTAAGAGGTCTTTTGCAGCATATTTGCCTAATAAAATATGTCATTTGATGTCTTGTCTGCTTCTACAGGTGTTGATTTTGGGTACAAGAAAAATGACATCCTTGACAACTTCAATATTTTTCCATTTATTATGATGTTGTTTATTGGTTCAGTTGTGAGGGTGTTTTAGATCCCGTATTTGCCAGTGTCTTACCAGGGATTAATTTGAATGGGGCACAGACTTTTGGAGAGAGTTCCTGGGTAACTTGGCTCATTAACTACTTATGAATTGTGGTAAATAAATGCAGACATTACTGCTTACTTTCTAGAAGTGTGAGCATCAAATGGCATCACACATGGAAAGAACTTGCACTGTGTTCCTACACTATACATGCTGAATAAAAGCTTCCTTCATTTTTCCTATTAGTTGATAATGCTGTTATTTGGTCTCCAGAATCCAGGACCACCATGGTGTCTTGATTTGCCCTCCTCTCTTCATTTGCCCACTTCTGCTCTCAGGGGTGGGCTGTCCCAGCCTCTCTCCTGGAGACAACATTGTCAAGGTTTTGCTAAGCCAGCCATCTGATCTAGTCAGATCGTCTCCTTGAGACACATGTGGCCCTTCTGAAGGGCTATGCCTGGGGACCTCAAATTCTGCATCTTTAGACCTTTGCATAAATTCTGATGAATTTTGTTCATGAGTCAGCTACTGACGAGTTGGCATTCTAGGTTTTAGGAATGGGAGTCTGGCAAAGAGAGTGGCTTCGGATTTGCAGTGGAGTCTCTGTCATTTTGGAATCCCATATGAGATAACGTCACTTTATATGTCCCGTAAATTAACTTTAATGGAACATTAGATCTGCAATACAGACCCTCCTCTGTCTTTCCCCACCCCCTACTGTTCTCTGGTTCTGTGTAGACCCCAAAGTGAGACTACTTCATTCTGAAGTGATTCGGGGAGTATGCTTCCCTGAGCATGCTGTTGGGAAGGTGACATTGGATTTCTCCTCCTGTGTGTGATCTTTACCTTCCAATGATACCGTTACTGTGGACAAAAGAGGAGCTTTAGCTCTTACCTCTTTCAGAGAATAAGATCCTAAGCTCTCTGGAGTCACAGATAATTTAGCAATTGCATCCTTCAACCCTCTTCATTTGGAGATGAACAAACTGAGGTTCAGATATTTTAAATCCATCTTCAAAGATGTTTCTCTCACTACTGGCAGAGCTAGGTGCAAACTTGAATCTTTGTTTTGTCATCTAGTACATTGTCCCAAACCCCTCAAATATATATTAAACTGTAAATCTCCAGAGGAAGGGACAGACCACCATGTGACAAGTACCTGCTCTGTATTAGATATAGGTATAGGAATAGATATATAAATATAGATACAGTTATAGATATAGATGTATCACTTAATTCTAGTCACATTTTTATATGGGAAAACTGAAAGACAGAGCACTGATGACATTTTCTCAAGACTGACCCCAAAGTGCTGGCTAATAATAATAATAATAATAATAATACCAGTTACCACTTTATATACAGTATCAGATTATGGGTAGGACAGAATGATATATATAAGACAGATACTTACACTTATTTACAGATACTTACAGATGTTTACATTTCACTGAGGAGAAAATTGAGGCTCAGAGATGTTAGAAACTTGCTCAAGTTCACAGCAAGAATAAGTTGTAACCAGGTCTGGCAGAAACTCTACTGGACCTATGCCTGTTCTTTCTACTACCATATTACCCTTTATACGTGTGTATTTCTAATAAGTTAGTGCTTACCAAGGAATCGGGTTTTTGAAAATAACTGATCAGAATATATAATTAACATGAAGTGTTTTCCTAATATAATACTTCATCATTTACAGATTAACTCCATATGTTAATTTGAATCTCTCATGAAGCCTGTCCATTTTTGCTGCATGAGTGAATTAGATTCGAGATATTCAATTACTGAGGGTCATATTCATGGCCTCCATTCTGACCTCTGTAGCAGGTAGCCAAGCTTGGCTGAGGGCTTTCTTCTGAAAATATGAGATAAAGTGCACTATCTCATATAAGGGAAAAAGTACATTATTCCAAACAAACTTTGTTTAAATATGACTTTAGAGTTGACTGAAGACAAATTCTCAAAGTAATAAACTCTTATTGTTAGAGTGTTTTTTTTTTAAAAAAAGGCCTTATCAAACAGTGATTTCTGAGGGGATCTGCTAGTCAGTTAAGGCAGAGGGAGCAGCTTAGGAGGTTTAGTGACTAGGCTTGGGGATCCCAAGCAGATAATCCGGATATATTTTCTCAAAGACCATAGTACAACAATGGCGGATTATTCCAGGAAATTTTGAGAAAGTGGAAAACTGTATTGGTGAGAAATTGGCCAGGAAAGTTATCTTGCGGAATTTTCTTCCATCGCAGTCATGCATGCTGCTCATTCTTTGGTGCCAGCCATGGCTGTCCTATGAGAATTTCCTTGGAAGACTTTGTCCTACCTTGCCTACAACCCCGGTCTTTCCCCTTTAAATATGCTTTGTGCCTAAAATCAAGGAAAGTTTAATGAGAACACAACTTGAGTCCTGTAAGGATGCTAACACTATCGTGCTGATGTAGTCTAAATCAAAGAGTACAGAGTTCTTGAGGGAGAATTAGAGAGATGGAAACACAGTCTTCAGAAATATATGTTCTTGTTGTTAGGTGCCACTCAGTCAGTTATGACTTATAGAGACTCTGTTTACACCAGAGGAGCTGCCACCCGATCCTGTGTCACCCTCACTTTTTTTTTAATGTTTGAGCCAGTCATGGGAGCCACTATCTCAATCGATCTCTCTGATGGCCTTCCTCTCTTTTGCTGCTCTTCCATTTTACTTAGATGACGTCCTTGTCCAAGGACTGATCCCTCGTCATGCTTCCAAGACAGATCTGTTTCTTCCTTTGTCAGTTCCTGGTACTTTTAATCATCTTCACTAACACCTTTGTCCAAATGTACCGATTTTTCAGCTGTCCTTCATTCTCAATGTCCAACTTTCACATGCATAAAAGGCAATTGAAAATACCATGGCTTGGGTCAGATGTGCCATAGTCCTCAAAGTAATATCCTTGCTTTTGAACATTTTAAAGAGGTTTTGTGTGGCAGGTTTACCGAATGCAAGGTGTCATTTGATCTCTTGATTTCTGAGGCCATGGCTATTGATGGTGGATCCAAGCAAGATGAAATCCTTGACAACTTGAATCTTTTCTCCACTTATTATGATGCTGTCTGCTGGTCCAGTTGTAAGGATTTTGGTCTTTTTTACATTGGGTAGTAATCCACACAGAAGGCTGCAATCCTCGATCTTCATCAGCAAATAATTCAAATGCTTCAATTCTCCTCACTTTTAGCAAGCAAGATTGTGTCATATGCATATCATAGGCTAATAAGTCTTCCTCCGATCCTGATGGCACTTCTTCTTCATATAACCTAGCTTCTCTGATTATTTGTTCTGCATACAGATTGAATAAATATTGTGAGAGGCTATGACTCTAACACCCACCATTCCTGATGTTAAACCTTGCACTATTCCTTTGGTTTGTTCTTGCAACTGCCTCTGGATCCATGTACAAGTTCCCCAGGAGCAAAATGAAGCGCTCTGGAATTCCTATTCAAGACTTTCCGTTGTTTGTTGTGATCCACATAGTCAAATGCCTTTGCGTTGTCAATGAAACACTGTGTTAGACTGGGTTGACTAGAGAAACAATCCAGAAATAATCATGTATTTGTAAGAGAGAGCTTTATATCAAGAAGTAATTATGCATCAGTAAACATCCCAGCCCAGTCCGAATCAAGTCCATAAGTTAAATATTAGCCCATATGTCCGAACAAGTCCATAAATTCTTCTTTAGACTCATGCTGCAAATGCAATGATGCTGAATGCAGGAAGGTCATAGACTGGTGGATGGAAAGTCCCATGTATCTCGCGGCAGTGGAAACATCTCTGGGTTCTGGCTGCCATCAGTGTGGTCCCATGTGGCTTGTCAACTGGAAGGTGAAGTAGAGAGAGAGAGTTTGTCCTACCTTCAGGGAGGAGGAGAAGCAACCAGACCCACATGGAAGAAGCACACCAGCCTGTGCGATCAGGTATCAGACATCAAAGAACAAAAAGTCATATCATTGTGAATGAGAGGAGTGCAGAGTGGAGATCCACAGCTCATTTGTAGGCAACTGGACATCCCCTTAAAGAAGTGTTGTGGGGAGGAGATGAGCCAGTCAGGGTGCAGTATAGCACCGATGAAACATACAACTTTCCTTTAGTTCTTTAATGCTTCCTCCCCTCCCACTATCATGATCCCAATTCTACCTTATAAATCCGGCTAGACCTGAGGACACATACTGGTACAGATCAGAGCTGGAAACACAGGGAATCCAAGACAGATAAACCCCTCAGGACCAATAATGAGCATAGCAATACCAGGAGAGTACAGGAAATGTCGGGGGAGAAAGGATATATGCATGTATTGTGATCAGAGTTGTACAAGCCCCCAATAAAATGATTGAAAAAGAGAAAGAGAGTGGAAGTTCCCAGAATCCTTATGATTAGGCCACGCCCACAAGGAGACATCTTCAGGCTGTGACCTGACTGACAGGCTAGTCACCACCCCTTCATTCTATTTATCAAGTTGACATGAAAGAAATTATGTCACTACCACAACATTTTGGGGGTATTCTCTGCTTTTAGCCAAGATCCATTTGACATCAGCAGTGTTATTGCTTTTTCCTCTTTTGAATCTAGGCTGAATATCTCATTGTCAATTGCAACAATTGTTGGATGATCTTCTGCAAAATTAGACTAGCATATATCAATTATATTGCTTGAACATTCTGTTGGGCCATCCTTTTTTTGGCATGGATGGAAATATGGATCTTTTCCCATCAGTTGCTTCAGTATTGGTCTTTCAAATTTCCTGCCCTGCCATAAGTGAGTGCTTCCAGTGCTTTATACGAATGTTGAAACATTTTCATGTGTATCCCATCAATTCCTGGAGCCTTGCTTTTGGAAAATTCTTTCCGTTCAGCTTGAACTTCTTCCTTTCATACCAGTGGTTTTTGCCTACATGTCACCTAATGAAATGGTTGAAAGTTGATTAGTTTCTTTTGGTTCGGTGACTATGCATTCTTTCCATTTTATTTGATTCTACTTGCATCATTCAATATTTCCCCCGTAGAACCTTTCAATATAGCATTGTGAGGCTTGAATTTTTTCTTGAGTTCTTTCAGTTAATAGGCTGAGGATGTTCTTCTTTTCAGGTTTTCTACTCTAGGTCTTTGTGCATTTCTTTATACTATTTTACTATGTCTTCTTGAGTTGCCCCTCTAAATTCTTTGAATGTTTTAATAATTTTGTTTAATAATGGTTTCTACAATTTTTAGCAATGTTTTATTCTTAAACACATATGTATATATGTGCACGTAGATATTAAAATATATGTAACATATTACATATAAAATTGACTTTACTTCTCTACATAATACCATGTAAGACATGCACTTTCTATTAAAACTAAAACATGTGTGCCAGAGATTTCACACAAAATAATAAATTCAAAAAAATGTCTACAAAAATATATGTTAAGACTCATTCCTGATTTCAAAATTCATGTGCAATGAGGACCGCATGGTAGATTGGGACGATGGGGCCACCAGGAAATAAGCGCAGGAAGATCTCCTCGGCAATGATCAGAAAGATCCCACAAGGAAGGAAGTCCTGCACTGTCTGGAAGCCAGAAACCAATGTCAAAGCGAAGAACGTCAAAGTTGGAGTCAGCAAGGCCTGCTGATCATTACTGATGCCCATTCATCATTGACCCATGACCTGAACCACTTCTGTGCACCCATCTCCCCTTCAAATCAGATACTTCTCAGCCCCTGTTCCAACCCACCCTTCAAAACCTACCTGTCACCTCCTTGGCCTTTGGAGGCATGGTGTAGATAGCAGACCCTGTGGACAGGTTGGTGCAGAACACCTGACTGCCCAAGCAATGCTTTTCACAGTTTAAAATATGTTTTTCTTATATTTGCCTTCTATGACACTACTTCTAATACCGACCCAATTGTGTGAGACTCATGCACACACCAAAGGACCCAGAATCCCCACCCAAACTGCAGTTTTAGTCTTTAGTTCTTGGTTTTGATTTTTTTCTTGTTGCATCTTACTTCCTCTTTTTTTTTTTAAACAAACATTTTATTGGGGGCTCGTACAACTCTTACCACAATCCATCCATCCATCCATTGTGTCAAGCACATTTGTACAATTGTCATCATCATTCTCAAAACATTTTCTTTCTACTTGAGCCCTTGGTATCAGCTCCTCATTTTCCCCCTCCCTCCATACTCTCCCTCCCTCATGAACCATTGATAATTTATAAATTATTATTACTTTTTCATGTCTCACACTGTCTAACATCTCCCTTCACCCACTTTTCTGTTGTCCATACCCCAGGGATGGGGTTACATGTAGATCCTTTAAATCGGTTCCCCCTTTCTCCCCCTACTTTCCCTTTCCTCTCTGGGTATTGCTACTCTCAATATTGGTCCTGAGGGGTTTATCTGTCCTGGATTCCCTTTGTTTTCAGCTCTTATCTGTACCCGTGTACATGCTCTGGTCTAGCTGGATTTGTGGCCCCTTTAAATTTTCTATGCAGCTCTTTCACTTCATAAAGCCTTCCATTTGTTACTAATTACTCCATGATTGAGAGTAAGTTAAGTTAGTCACTCAATGATTAAGATCAAGTTTCAGAGTCTTGTCTGACATCCACTTTGAGCTTTCCTTTCTTTCCTGTCTTTTAAATGACCTTTTGCTTTCTTTACGTTAGAGGTTCTTGTTGTCATCCCAGCACTCTTCTGTCATGAGTGTTTAATGCATCAAGCCTGCTCTTGAAATGTTCCAAAACTCAGACATACATATTCAAGGTTATATTTTAGCTCTCTTGTACTCGTTTTCATTTAACTTCAACCTGAACTTGCATTTAAACCATTGATGGTCTCTTTCACTGTTGTCCTCTTGGCCTGGTTTTAATTGTTGCTGAGTTTCTCCATTGCTTCTTCCCACAAATGGAGTCAGCTTGATTTCTGTGTATTCCATCTGAAGAAGTACATGTAAACAGTCACCATACGTGTTGTTGAAAAAAAGGTATTTGTTACGAACAAGTCATTGGTTTTGCAACATTCTGTTATGTCATCTCAGCTTTGTTTCTGTCACCAAGACTGTATTTTCCAACTACTGTTCTTTCTTCCAAGGAGTAGCCTTGGAGGTATAAATGGTTATGCATCTCAGAAAAGATACGACATCCCTCGCTGACCCATGGCCCTACAGGAGACAACAATGGAGACACAGTGCAGGAATTGTCCCCATTCTGACCCCACCACACCCAGGTAAAACACCAAGGGCATGCAAGAGAACAGCAAGGGGTGCAGAGCAAGGAAGTCCTGAGGGAATACAAAAAATAGACTTTGGGGCCAGGGTGTGGCACCCCATCAGGCTCAACTGGGAAGCAGCTGCCTAAGTGTCAACAAACAAACCTTGAACTATTTACAGGCTTTTCTCTTTTCATCACTTTTTTCCCCTGTCTTGTTTTTGTGCTTATTATTAGTTCTGCTGGTCTATCGAGATAAGATAGGCAGGATAAACAATCTGGAAGTAAAAACAACAGGACCGATGGTTCTGGGGAACATGGGAGAGGGTAAGTTGGGGGAAAGGAAGTGGGTGTTAACCAACCTAGGAACAAGGGAACAACAAGTGACCCAAAATCGATGGCAAGGAGGGTGTAGAACTCCTGGTAGGACTTGATCAAGGGACATATAACCAAGAAGAATTACTGAAACCTAAATGAAGGCTGAGTATGATAGTGGGATAACAGGGAAGTAAAAGGAAATAGAGGACATAACTAGGAGGCAAAGGCATTTATAGAGGTCTAAATAGAGGCATGTACACATGTAAATACATTTATATATGACAATGGGGAAATAGATCTATGTGAATATATTTAAAGGTTTAGTATTATGCTAGCAGATGGACATCGGGCCTCTATTCAAGTACTCCCTCAATGCAGGAACACATTGTTCTATTAAACTGGCATTCCATGCTGCTCACCTTCCCAATATGGTTGCTGAAGACAAAGTGGGTGTGTAAGCAAATGTAGTGAAGAAAGCTGATGGAGCCTGGCTATCAAAAGATATAGCATCTGGGATCTCAAAGGCTTGAAGATAAACAAGTGGCCATCTAGCTCAGAAGCAACAAAGCTTACATGGAAGCACACCAGCCTGTGTGATCATGAGGTGTCAATGGAATCAGGTATCAGGTTTCAAAGAACAAAAAATCATATAATTGTGAATGAGGGGGGCTGCAGAGTGGAGACCCACTTTGGGCAATGGGACATCCCCTCACAGAAGGGTCATGGGGAGGAGACGAGCCAGTCAAGGTTCAGTATAACAACAATGGAATATACAACTTTCCTCTACTTCTTTAATGCTTCCTCCCCCTACTATCATGATCCCAATTCTACCTTACAAATCTGGCTCGACCAGAAGATGTACACTGGTACAGATAGGAACTGGAAACACAGGGAATCCTGATGGCTAAACCCCTCAGGGCCAATAATGAGAGTAGCAATACCAGGAGGCTAAGGGGAAGGTGGGATAGAAAGAGGGAACGGATCACAAGGATCTCCATGTTACCTCCTCCCTGGGGGATGGACAACTGAAAAGTGGGTGAAGGGAGACATTGGGCAGTGTAAGACATGAAAAGTAATAATAATTTATAAATTATCAAGGGTTCGTGAGGGAGGGAGAGTAGGGAGAGCGGGGGAAAAATGAGGAGCTGATACCAAGGGCTCAAGTAGAAAGAAAATGTTTTGAGTGATGATGGTAACAAATGCACAAAATGTGCTTGACACAATGGATGTATGTATGGATTGTGGTAAGAGTTGTACGAGCCCCCAATAAAATGATTTTAAAAAGAAAAAAATGGTTCCATCCCAGGCTGCTAACCACAACGCAAGCAGTTCAAAACCGCCAGCTGTGCAGATGGAGAAAGATGAGACGTATTCCTCCTGTACAGAGTTACAGCCTAGAGATCACAGAGGCAGTGGTGCTCTGACTTAGAGGGCCCCTATGAGTCAGTAGTTACTCCGTGACAGTGAGTTTGGTTTGACTCTTTGGTCTTTGTTTCCAACACCTACATTCCAGTCACCAATAATTATCAACATGTATCGACTAGGTTTGATCAATTTTAGACTGAAGATGTTGGTAGGATTATTAGATTTCTCTATTACCAGCTTTAGTGCTTGGTGCATACATTTGAAAACTAGTTGTATTGATTGGATTTCCTTGTATGGGAATACAAGATAGATTTTTGAGATGTCCTTTTTGACGATGAATGCAGTCATTTTTCTTGGTTGTGTAACTCATACAATTGTGAACCATACCGTTTTCTGATTCAAAATGGTCAATGACAGTCCATTTCAGCTCATTAACTCCTAGAATATTGATCTTTATGCATTTTGCATTCTTTCCTACATTTATACTTGGTATATTCCAAGTTCCATTTTTTTCTAACAATTTTATTGTTATATAACTCTCCACTCGATCTTAGCCAAAAGGCCGAGAAGCAATGGCATATAATTATATCATACAGTTCAATAGTTCAATCACATCAAGAAGAGTTGTACAATCCTCATGACAATCAATTTTAGAACATTTAAAAATTCTTGTCCTCATCATTATTTACTCCCCATTTCCCTCCAACCTTCCTTGGAATCATTAATCCAGTTACTGTGTGTAGAGATTTACCAAGTCTAGATTTAATTTACAGAAAAATGATAAAATACAAATAAACAACAACAAACCCAAACTAAAAAGAATAGCAAAGTAAAACTGTAATAAATCTTCAGGGGATCACACAGTGTCATCTTCCTGTTGTGGGTTTGAATTATTGAACCCACAGTGTCACCAGGACTTGATTTAAAAGCAAAAACAAAAAAACCACTGTCATCATGAGTAGATTCTAACTCATAGTGGTCCTGTATAGGGTTTCCAAGAGCCTCATCTTTCTTTCACTGAGTGGTTTGTGGATTTGAACTGCCAACCTCGTGTTTAGCAGACCAATATCTAACCCACAGCACCTTCAAATTTCCAAAAATCCATTACCACTGAGTCAATGCCAACTTATAGTGATCCTGTATACAGTTTTAGAGGCTGTAAATTGATATAGGAGCAGATAGGGCTAGATACCAGTTGCTGATTTTAATGTAATTATATTTCTTAATCTTTTCTACTATGTTTCTTAATTAAAAGATCATTTTATCGGGGGCTCTTTACCACTCTTATTCCATCCATCAATTGTATCAAGAATATTTGTTCAATTCTTTGGCCATCTTCTTTAATAAAAATGTTCTGATCCTGTGGTATCACTCTATATTTTCTTCTAAATATTTAACACTTTTACCTTTTACCTATAAGTCTTTGAACTATGTGGAATAAAGTTTTTAGGTATATCATGCAAGATTAAGATCTTTTTGATATGGACAAGCACCATATAAATGATTCCAGTATCATTAATTGAATCCTTATTCAAATTTATTTTTAAAAAGTAGGTTACCAGATTTAAAAGTTTTTTGTCATAAACAAAATATAGTTAAAACCAAGAGAGTAGATCCTATCTATGTGCTATAGAGGTTTTACGTTTACCAAGGATGACCATCACAGTTCCTCCTCTCTTTGCAGGTGCACATGCCACTTTCACATTGAATTCAAGCCTAATTTCCTTGCCTTTACATCTGGCAGGTTTATGGTTTCCAAAGGGATATAGCAGAAATGATGTACCATTTTGAGGCCAGGTAACCAAAGGCAATAATGCTACTTCCTGCTGTTTACAGCTGAAAGTAACATGACTAATCTCTGTGAAGTACAGCCCTGTGTTTCTGCTCTTAGAGAACGAGTAGAGCAGGTATGGGGGCATCAAATATGCATTGCGCTGGGTTCATGCATATTCAAAGTGAGCTCATATCGATGGAAGTTCCATAGGTGTTCTGTTGTATGACCAGAGGCCATTGGTCTTTTACTGCCAGCAGAGGAGGTGAATTCCATGTCCAGCTGCAGAACCTTTGTAAGTATTGATGTTGCCTAACCATGGCAGCACAAGTGGAAGAATTTGGTGAAACGAAAATGTAACAAATTAATTTTATAAGGGCTCACTTTGTACAGTAAGGTAGTGTAAAGAAATAGAGACAGTGCATTTTTTAGAGTGTCTAATTTCCGACCTGACAATTCCCTTTAAATACTTTATTACTTTTAAAAATTGCTTTCAATGTCCCTAAGAAAAATTATTCTCACAGTGACAAATGGCTTGTTTGTGTTAAGGTCCAATTGTGCTTAGTGTTAACTAATATAAGAGTTTTGGTTATGATTTCTTTTTAAGTCTTGGAAAAATGTGCTTTTCTCCAAACCAATTACTCTTTTCGTCCCTGTGTTAGGTTACAGGGGTCACCATTACACTGTATGTCATAGTCTCTCTCCATGAGTCACTTTTTATTTCTCTTCTCCGTCCTAAGATATTAGTATCACATCAGCCTTTGCTCATAGAGAGGAGGCCATAGATCCCAGAAAACAGACAACGGCTTTAAATAAAGGTTATAGCTCTGAATTAGTTTGCTAGAAAAAGATAAAATGCAATTAACAGATAGTTTTCACTCCTTTTAAAATTCATTTAACCTCATTAGTCCTTTTTGTACAGAGTAGATTCAGGAAATAGTAATTTTACAAACTGCGTTAGTCCTGTTGTCACTTTTTGTTCACATGTCTTTGGGTACCTCTTATTCTCCTATTGCATTTTAAAGCCCTATTTCATTTACTAAATGAAATAAAGAAACCTGCCTCTCCCCAACTGAGCTGTTAGAAAGGCTGCAGAAGATCAATGCCATGAATCGGATTGATCTCTTTCAGTTGCCTCTCCATCCTTTTGATCCATCTCCTTTTTAGTAAATAAATGCCATTTTAATAAATCTACCTGGTTGTAGACTGCTTATGCTTATTTGAATAGACTAAGTATACCATCTTGATATTCATATTTTTTCCTCTAGGAAACATATACATACAAACACCCCAAAGAAATACCCTATAGCACCTCATGCTGCAGGGAAGATAAATAGGAACTTAAAGTTGTTCTGGCTGGCTTATGGAGGGAAATGATTCTCGGTGTCTGAATTAAGTCACCGTACTCCATCCGCACCTCTACTTCCACCAATAGCAGAAAGCGAGTTGATGGAGAGAACTTGAATATTGCCTGCATCTCACAATCATTTCCTCCACTACCCGACGATGAGCCTGTTGAGCTGACAACTCTATCTAACATGACTTTTGGTGCCTCTAGTGCTGTCTTAGTTATATCATGTTGCTAGAAAGGAAATACCACAAGTAGGAAGTTTTGACAGGCTGAAATGTGTTTTCTTAGAGTTTGGAAGGCTCAAAGTCCCAACTCAGGGTTTTGCCCTAGGGGAAGGTTTTCTCTCCATGTTGGCTCTGGACAGTGTGGTTTGTCATCTCTCTCCTGCTACTTCTAGTGCTTGTTTGCTTGGTTTTGTTAGGTGCTCTTGATTCAGCTCCAACTCGTATTGAAAGAGAAGTAGCAGAAAGATATACTCCCCGGGCCCCTGACCATCCTCACAAGTGCTATTTCCTGTGCCCAGTGTTGGAGGCACTGTTGCAACATTGTTTTGATCTAGCTCACTGAGGCATGGCCTCACATAGAACATTTGAGAATTCATAATTTATTAATGAGTGAAGTAGTCTTCGTTCCACTCCCCCAAATCTGCTATGTGTCATCCTCCAATCAGTTCCATGTTGGGGAGGCCAGCCTCGACAGAGTACATTAACTGAGTACCTTGCCTTCCATCCATTGAAGGGACTGGTTGGAGATGAGTGAATGGGAAGAGAGAATGATGAGGTCTCTCTTCTAGCTTCTTTCTGTACAGGATGTGCTTCATAGGGGAGGCATGGCAGGTCGGGCAGCCTTCTCTAGTAGCAGCTTCCTCTCCTTTCCCCTCTAGGGAATGCTTCATCATCCTGTTTAGCTTTAACTTGTTCATGGGCCATGGTGGTTTATTGATAGATGCCTCATCTTCAATCCAATTTTTGGCCATTGCACCTTATGTTCAGCCAGGACTCATCTCTCAGTGGTGACTTTCCTGTTGGTATGGTTGGTATGACTCTGAACAAGTTACGGTGGAGCTTCCAGACCAAGATGGGCTAGGAAGAAAGGTAACCTTGGTGATCTGGTTAAAAAAAACTCAATGAAAATTATATGCAGTATAATGGAGCAACCCCCAACAGATCATTGGGATGGTGTAGGACCCAGGACAATAATAGCAGGTGATAACCCACAACCCTGCACGCACCATTATAAATAGTGACTTTAATAAAGTATCTTTAGTTACCTCAGCATATGCTGTTATTTTTGAGGGGATTCTTGTCAATACAGTGAGAAATATTTTCTATCTTGCTTGTTTTATTAATTTTAGGAGATCCCTAATTTTACTCTGGTGATGCGAAAGCTAAGAGGTTGTGTTAATCTGGGTTGTCTAGAGAAACAAATCCAGAGACACTGATATATATATATAAGAAAGAGGTTTATATACAAGACCAATGGAATATTGAGGAAGTATCCTAGCCCAGTCCAGATCAAATCCATAAGCCTAGTATTAACCTATATGTCCGATACCAATCTATAAAGTCCTCTTCAGACTCACGAAACACATGCAATGACCCGAATGTAGAAAGATCATAGGCCAGTGGGTGGGAAGTCCTGTGGATCCAGTGGCATTTTAAGCTACTCAATGCTGGCAGGGGTCTCCATGCAGCTTCTCCAACACCCAGGGCTGCATCAGGGTAGGTCCATGTGGCTTCTCCTCAGGGATGTCTCACAGGTAGTCAGCCTTGTCAGTAGAGATTCTTCAAGGGAGTGAGGAGAGAGAGAGAAAGAGAGAAAGAGAGAGAGATAGAGATAGAGAGATAGATAGATAGAGAGAGAGAGAGAGAGAGAGAGAGAGAGAGAGAGAGAGAGAGAGAGGAGAGAGAGAGAGAGATTGAGAGAGAGCGAGACTGTCTCCTGCTTCCCAGGAGGAAACACAGGAGTTCCCAGAATTCTCAGGAAAAGTCCATGCCCACACAGAGGCCTCATTGGCTATGATGTGATTGACAGGCTAGACTCTACCCCTTCACTCTTACTCTTATCAAGTCCCAAATTGACACCAGCTTAGGTAACTACCACAGAGGTTGACAAGGAAATAGTGTTTTCTGTTGGGTGGCCCCATTTGCCCGATGATTTATCCATTTCTTTCTTTCTTGGTTTGAAATACAACAGCTTGTGGTCTTACATTGTGCGATTTTTGTGCAGAGAGTAGTACCAGCACTGTAGATAACAGAAAGCAGTCTGGTACCTTCCTGCCCTTGAGAAGGTTACAGTCTGTAGCAGCGGATAAATCATGGACTGCTCCCCAACTCCCACTAAATTCACTGACCTTACCTAATTTCCTTTCTGGGTTTGAATCCCTTCAGCACAGATTTTGCTGCTATCCATTATCTGTATTCACAATACAGAGCCTAAATCTGGGTCTAGGTATGTCTATTGTATGAATGCCCAAAGTTTAGGAGATTCCAAAACCAGAGTTTGCTTCTTTTCAGGGCCAGGGTGGACCTCAAAATTAAACACCACAATCAATTAAAATTACATACTAGAACTACAGGTTTTAGAAGGCTAGGTATACTCTGATAGATTTGGAAATAACAGTGTGTAATTTTCTCTCTAAAACTAGTTTTCCAGTATGAATTGCGAGGCATAGCACTGTGGAAGTAAAACACCAGTTACTGCCTTTGAACATGCCATAGAAAGTACATTGCAACAATGGGAGGGGATAAAAAATGTTAAGCTTTTCCAATTATGTGTCATATTTGTCAAACCATATGTTGAGATAGGAAAACTATGCCTGTTATATTAAAAGCAAGGCAACTGTGCAAAATTTTAATAAAAGATCTTCTATTGTTTATGATCATGGGTAATATGATTTATATTTTCCATTTTAGATACTTCAAATCTATATATGATTATCACTAAACATAATTCACCATGTTCAAAATCAAAAAGCTTGTCATTTCATATCTTGCAAGTCCCACATCTTTAATTTGGGATTGCTGAGCGAACTGTTTCCCTGAGATGATATATTTTCACTTTTATTATCTTTTGCTTTGGATGAAACGATGACAATTTTTTGAATCCATTGCCAATAATTACTGTTATTTCACTCCTATTGAGAAAAGAGAGGTGTGAATATACATTCTCATTTATACAGCCATGCTGCCATTGTAACAACAGGAATGAGGGTAAATAGAATTTACAAAAGTAAAGTTGAGGAGAAAAAGTTAGGGTAGGAAAACCATATGATAAAATAATAATACTTAACATTTATTGGCCACTTACTCTGTGTGCAACATTGTGTTAAGTCCGCTTCATGTAATAAGTCAGCCTTTACTATAACCGTTCAAATGGGTAGAATCTTATCTTTGTTTAAAAGTTTAAGATTCTGAAGTACACAGTTTAAATACGTTTGCCAAAATCTCCCTACTAGGAAGTGGCAGAGTAGGGATTTAAATCCAACCTATTAACTGCAGAACATGCATCCTTAGCTGTTGTGATGGATGAAGCGTGTAGTATAGGGTGCACGTTTCCAGGAGCCCTGGTGGTAGAGTGGGCTACCACTAGGCTGCTGACAGGTCAGTCACCCCTCAGGAGAAAGATGAAGCTCTCTTCTCTTGCAGAGAGTTACAGTCCCAGAAAGTCTCGGCAGTTCTGCTCTCTCATAAAGGGTCCCTCTGAATTAGAATGGACACAATGGCCGTGAGTTTGGTGCACTTTTCATATGCACCACATGTTTTCCTTTGTAAAGAAGGAAGGGCAGGTCTCAGACACTAGCATGAAGATCACACATATCTTTACTACTTCTTTCCCTCCCTCAGGAGTCTGTACTCCTTAGCCTTTATCTTCCTACAGAGCGCTGTGAATGACTTGTGGCCCAACTCAGAAATGGTAAGTAGGATTGCTCCTCTGTACTAACTCTATATACGTGGGGTGGGTCCAAAAGTATTGTTGCTAAGGTTCTAGTTCATAATGCACAGGGCTGAACATGCCTTTGCAATAGTCTTTACATTAAATTGTTCAAAAGTGTTTGAACACGTCTTTGCAACCAGTGGATGGTTGCAGACACATTTTCTTGAAATGCACTTGTCTTAGTTCTATTAGGGTGCCTTAAAAAATAAGTCCAATTAATATAGTGACTCCTGAGGGGATCTGCTAGACCAGTTAAATTCAAGGCAGATGTGTTCATCTGGATTGACTAGGGAAACAAATCTAGAGACACTCATATGTGTGTAAGAGAGAACTTTATAGCAAGAGGTAATTATGCATCCATAAACCAGCCCAGCCCAGTCCAGATCAAGTCCATAAGTTCAATATTAGCCTATATGTCCAATATTAGCCCATTAATTCTTCTTCAGACTCACGCAGCTCATGCAATGATAACAAATGCAGGATGATCACAGGCCAGTGGGTGGAAAGTCCTGTGGGTCCAACAGCAGTGGACACATCTCCAGGGCTCTAGGGTGGCTCTACGTGGCTTGTCATTGGGAATGTAAAGCAGAATGAGAATGTGTCCCACCTCCAGCAAGGAAGACAGGAGTTCCCAGAATCCTTAGGAGAAGGCCATGTTCACACAGAGGCACCACTGTCTATCACCTGATTAACACTCTTTCCCTCGAGGTGACAGGGAATTATGTCACGGCCACAGCAGAGAAGTCAGTTCAAAAGGTGATGTCAACTGACTTTTGGGATCCCAGAGGATAGATTTTCTTGAAAGAAAAAGAATGATCATGCTTATCAAGAAAATGTTTTAAGAAAATGGGAAACTGCATTGATCAAAAGACCAGAAAAGTTACACCAAGGATCTATCCTCTCCCCCAACCCCCACCCATCACAACATGTACCTGGGGAATTTTGTTGGGAGACCAGGTGCCATTCATCCTATAGACCTGAAATTGGCCCTCCTCCTTTAAAATCACCTTATCAGGGGCTCTTACAGCACTAATAACATTCCACACATCAGTTATAGCAAGCACATTTGTACGTATGTTGCCATCATCATTTCAAAACATTTCCTACTTGAGTCCTTGGTAGAAGCTCCTCTTTTTTCCTCCCTCCCAACCTCATGAATTCTTGATCAATTATATATTGTTAATATTCTTTCATATCTTACACTGTCCATTGTCTCCCTTCACACACATTTCTGTGATTTGTTCCCTTCATGGCGGAGGTGCTATATATCCAAACTTGTGATGAGTTCCCCCTTTCTCCCCCTTCTCCCTCCCAGCCACAACCCTACCCTCATAATCTAGCTACTCCCACTTCTGCTTTTGAGGGTTTATCTGTCCTGAATTCCATGCACCGAGAGCTATTATCTGTACCAATGTGTGTTCTCCGCTCTAGCCAGATGTGTCAGGTAGAACTGGGACATGGTAGTGGCAGGAAGGAAGCATTCAGGAACTAGAGGAATGGTGTGTGTTTTGTTGGTGCTATACTGCACCTTGGTCGAATCATCCCTTCCTTAAAACCCTTCTGTGGGGATATACCCAATTGTCTGCAGATGGAGATTGCCCCTGAAGTCTTTGTTTGTGCACAACTCTTCTCAATATGATTGAACTATTGATTTGTATGATCTGTTAATTATGTCAATAAAACTATTTAAAAACAAAGATAAATAACGAAGTACACGAGACAAAGTCTCACATTCTCAGTCTAAGAGTGTGTGTGTGTGTGGGGGGGGGGGTTGCTTCTTTTGAGTTCCTAAACTCAAAGAAATCCATGCATTTGAATCATGGTGCTAGAGAAGAATATCGAAAGTAGCATGGACTGCTAAAAGGACAAATTGTTCTGTCTTGGAAGAAGTACGACCAGAGTATTCTTTAGAGACAGGATTGCAAGACTTCATTTAATATATTTTGAGCATATTGTCAAGAGACCTGCCCCTGGAGAAGGACAGCATGTTTGGTAACGTGGAGGGGCAGAGGACCCTCAAAGAGCTGTATTGACCTAGTAAGTGCAACCTGGGCCCAGGCGTAGGAGCAATGGTGAGGAGGGGGCAAGATTGGACAGTTTCACTTTGTTGTTCACAGGATCTCTGTGGGTTCAAGCTAACTCAATGGCACCCAAACACAGCAAAAACACAAATTCAAAGAATATTAAGGAAATAAAATTTTAATCCCTTGAAGATGCTGTTTTAATGTACTGTAAATCAAAGGGGACAGAGTTCTTTAGGGGAGGATTTTGTTTGTTTGTTTGCTGGTTTGTTTTTGTTAGGTGCCATCCAGGAGTGGGGTCAGACCCGCCTTAGTCCTATATTTACTTTTTAATACTCTAGAGAGATCTTGTGCAGAACAGTTACCAGTAAAATGTGTCTTTTGTTCTCTTCATTGCTGCTTTGGTGAACATTGATTTTGCATCCAAGCAAGACAAAATCCTTGGGAAGTTCAATCTTTGCTCCATTTTTTATGATGCCACCTATTGGTCCAGTTTTCAGAATTGTAGTCTTGTTTGCATTGAGTTGTGATTCATACTGAAGGCCATGATTCTTAATGTTGATCAAGTGCCTCAAGTCCTCCTCACTTTTAGCAAGCAAGGCTATGGGGAAAGACCAGAGAAATGGAAACACTGCTTTCAAAATTATGTAGACGTAGACAGGGGATATGTTAAGAAATAATGTCTTCAAATTGTGATATTCTGGTTAAATAGAGGTTTTTATGGTTTTATATGAGTACTTTTTGACTTATCCTTATTTGCTGATCTGGCTGTAGATTATTCCTCCTAGATTTCTGAGCACGTGGCTCATTTCAGTCACAGTCCTTGTTCCCAAGGGATTCCTTGCAGTAATGTCCTCTGGCAATTCTCTTCGATGGAGGCTTGCTGCAAAACTTGCTCTTACCAGTGATACAAAAGCAAGCTCGCTGCACATAGAGGCTTGAAAATGCACTTGATCATGTGTATACTCCTTATACTCTCACGATAGTTGCAGGGTTACTGATCATCCCAGGCGACCCATCCCCCAGGCGACACTCCTCAGCCCCCAGAAAAAGAACTGAGGGATGAGTTCACTCAATGAACACTAATCTGCAGCTACTGTTTCACATGACTGAGACCAAAGTAAAAGGAGCCCTGGGGGCAATATGGGCTTCCAGTCGGCTGCTAAACTACAAGGTCAGCAGTTTTGAAGTCACGGGGTCACCCTGAGAAAAAGAGGAGCCTTTCTATTCCTGTAAAAATTTATACTCTTGGAAATCTTTGTGGAAGAATTAGGAAGGGTTAGAGATATGGAGTGAGAGAGTTCTACTCTGTCCTGGAGGGTCACTGTGAGTCAGAATACACAAGGGCCATGAGAAGACTTAGCTGATTTTTTGCAGCATGGTTATTACAATAAGTAACTGAAACAACTAGAGACAAAGGTTTGGCCGTGTGTCAGAATCTCTGAGGGCCATTCATGCCAACAATAATAAATGAAGGGACCTCCTAGATAAGTGAATTCTCTAAGTCTGTCAATATAAAACTTGTAAGTTTACAAAGGAGTGCATGATGGCATAGATTGATAAGAAGGAGGGTCATGTAAATGTAGGGGACCCTGGCCTTTTGGAGGAATGGAGAGTGCAACACCGAGCCAGGTCCTGGGTAGCCTTGCAAAAGCAAGTCTCTGGTCCGTAGGCAAGCTGTTCCTGCAGTTTGGGCTTGCATTTCTCCTGCCTCTCACAATCTTTTTCTTTCTGCTCATTCTGCTGTCAATCTGATACCATCCTTTTACTTTCTGTCAAGGCAATTGCTGAGTTTTCAACAAAGAAATGAACATCAGACCCATAGGAGCTTGGAAACAAAGGGTTTGGTGAGTAAGGTTCTCCTCACCCGTGGACCGGTGCTGGCTTTACCGTCTCTGAACAGTGGCTGGCATTAGTTCGAATGAGCAGTGCTCTTTGTCTCGTCGAATACTTAACAAGAGGATTATTGCCCAATAATCTTCAGCTTAGGTTGAAAGAAGGCAGGGAGAATTCCCTTGCGGTTTAGTTGTTTGCACAGCCTGTGTTGGTGTTGGGTTTAGTCCACAGTTTGATTGTGATTTATTCTGGTATCTGAGAAAGGGACCTTCCTGTCAGCCACAGCCTCCTGACCACCCTATGCTGCCACCACTCTTTATTCTATCCCCTGCTGTGTTTTCTTCAGAGCACCTGACAGGGCCCTGTGCTCTCGCTTATTGTCTGCCTGCAGGTGTAGACTGCCAGCTCCAGGAGACTGGCAGCCTTGAAGTGTGACTCCTACTATGCCCTGGTGCCCAGGAAACCTCCTGAATATCAAAGGACCCAATAAACTTTGTGGTATGAGCAAATGCTGAAGGATACTCAGCCGCCACCACCCAGTTTATATGTAAGTTTTGGAAATTGTGATTCTCTGTATTTGAGGATTTCAGTTAGGCATTCTCATCTCAGTGTGCTAACTGACCCATGCAGTGTTGCTCGTGCTCTCTGAGCTCCATCTGTGAGATGACGGCATGAAGCGATGTCAGTGGTACCTAGTCTTCCCAACCCACGAGGCCTCTTTTGTTATAATTATTTTAAAACTTGGTCCCTTCTCAATTTCCCACTGATTGTGTCTAGAAGAAATCTACTCCTTAAATTAGAATTATTATAAAAACAATCTGTTCTCTTCTCTACCAATAAAAGACACTTGTATTAATGTTGGCTATGGTCAGTAGAAGCTGGTTGGTGTAATGATTCCAAATTGACGGTCCTCCAACTCAACAGAAAGAGGGGCTGGATTAGTTAATTTAGCATCCATGTGGCATGAGAGGTACATATCTACTTTTCTGACTTCTGTGGAATTGGTGGCTGACTCATTGGAATGAGAGAACCTAGACTGAGGTTCACATTTCCCTGGAGACTTAGTGTAGCATCATCCAGAAATAACAACGTGTAGGTGCTCTTCTCCATTCCTGGATGCTTCACTCAGAACCAGATGAATGATTTGTAGGCACCAAAGCCAAATGAAAACAGAGGGATCTTTGCTCAAATGTTATTAAGAGTTCAAGATGATGGCTGCAGAACTTTCAACCACACTTGTGGTCCTTCTGTGCTGGAAGTCCATGTGACTGCGTAAACCACATCACCCACAAAGCAAGCCAAGCTCGATACCTCTATTTTTTTTCAGTGTTTCTAGGGAGGTCATTCCTTCACTGGGTATCCTAGGTGATACTTGATAGGTAATATTTTTCAAGTGAACACTAGGGAAATGGCATGGAATCCATGTCTGATCTCTAGCTTCACCAGGGAAAAGAAGCCCAACTTCAGAGCTGACCAAGGATGACTCCCCTGAGGCAGAGGTCAGACATGACGTGCCTCCCTTTATTTCACCATAGATACCCCAATTGGATAGTAGGTATTATCTAGTAAAATATGAGAAAATATTTTTCCAGTTCACTCTTTGAAGGTGCATTTCTTTCTCTTTAACACCAAAATATTTAAGTTTTTGGCATACATGAAATATTTGGTCTTAAAAAAATCGATCAGTTTTATAAATACATTTTTCATTCATACAAATACCAAGAGTATTTCATGATGAAGCAGTCAAACAGTTGAAGGGCAAGTAGCATTTGGATTATCAGGAAGAAAGACAGGATGGGATTACAAGTGGAAGGAACAGCAAAGTCAAAATAATGAGACAGGAAAGCACAAAAACAAAAAACTCACTGTCACTGAGTTGATTCTGACACCTAGGGACCCTACAGGACAGACTAGAACTGCCTCTGTGGGCTTCTAAGACTGTAACTCTTTCCGGGAGTAGAAAGCCTCATCTGTCTCCTGCAGAGGCACTGGTGTTTCAAACTGCTGACTTTGCAGTGAGTGGCCCAATGAGTAACCACTATACTATCAGGGCAGGAAAGGACAGAGAATGCAAAAGGAAAAGCTATGGGGCATGGTTTGTGCCTCAGATACATTTGATGACTCATTATGAATCATAGAAATAACACCTTACATTAGACTAAGTTTGTAGTAATAAGATGTTTTTGAGAAAGAAACAATTATGAACCACATACCACACTTTTCTTTGGTACCAAATTCTTTAGTGGGAAGACAAGTCATATGTCATGGTATTGAGTGAGAGGAGTCTTTCACGTTCCATAAATGGATGTTTGACTCGTTACTCTACCTGTATATCTACATCCCAACTGGGATTCTGTTTAGCATCTAAAATAGTGTTTGAAGAAAATATTCTAACCAATATTCTGAAAACTGAGTTGAATAGAGGGTGCACAGGCTGGTGTGCTTCTTTCATGTGGACTTATTTGGGGCCTCCCTTAGATGTTGGCTGTTTGAATGCAGGTCTATAAGATCCAAGATGCGATATTTTCTGACAGCTGGATATCATCTAGATTTTTTGCCACACTTTGCTCAAGCACTTATATCTTCAGTGATCTCTTTTAGGAGGACAGGCATCAGGAAGGGCCTGGTAATAATAACAGATTGTTCTTCTCTTGGGACTGGAATCAAGTGGGAGCACAGATCCCATTCATATATTTATGGGGCACATGTCTCTGGCTCCCTAGAGACATCATTATCCTATTACGTTAGAGAACATAAATAATTCTATTGGCAATGCCATTAATTTAGCCATTGTTATAGAATTTAAAACACTGATGAGAAATGGAAATTATACGTGTATAAGCTGGCTATGAACCACATTGCATACATTGTTGACTGTGCAGATTAAAGTCTAAAGTAACTGAACATTATTTACACAAAAATGCAGATTGGTTAACAAATCTTTAGATTCTAGAACAAACTTTCAATAACATTTCTCCATAAAGGCAGAATCATGCCTATTCAATTAATACATGTCACACTAAAGCAAGGAGGCATTGAATTAATAAGTATATGATAGTCCCAGGCCACCATTCACTGGGTACCTTCAAGGCAAGAGATCTGAACCATAGTCCAATAACCACCAAGTCTATAATCTTGGTTTAGCAGTCATCTGCTTCTTCTGACAGGGAATTTCAGCTATAAATCCCAAAGCTCACATAACTGCCTCTTGATTCATGTACAAGTTCCACACGAGCACAATGAAATGATCTGGATTACACATTCTTCTCAAGGCCATCCATGGTTTGTTAATATTCATACAGTCAATGTCTTGGTATAGTGAATAAAACACAGGTCAACATCCTTCTGGCATTCTCTGCTTTCAGCCAAGATCCATTGGACATCAGCAATTATTGTCTTTGTTCCATGTCTTCTTCTGAATCAGGCCTGAACCTCTAGAGGCTCCCTGTCAATGTATTGCTGCACCCATTGTTAGATAATCTTCAGCAGCACTTTACTTGCATGTGACATTAATTATATTTTCTATAATTTAAGCATTCTGTTGTGCCCCCCTTCTTTGGAATGAGTATAAGTATGGATCTCTTCCAGTCAGTTGGCTAAGGAGCTGTCTTCCAAATTTCCTGGCATAGACATGAAGTGCTTCTGGTGCTTTATCAGCTTGTTGAAACATTTCCATTGGTATTCCATTAATTCCTACAATGTTATTTTTTGGCCCAAACCTTCAGTACAGCTTGATTTCACTGAGAAATTTATATTCTCTGTTTGGAAGACTATAAAACTGAATTCAGGGAACAAGCTTGAGCCCTTATGGCTAAGTGGGTTGTGTGTTGGGCTGTTAATCACAAGGTCACAGGTTTGAGACCATCAGTCCCTGGGGGAGAAGGATAAGGATTTCTATTCTTATTGGGTCTTGGAAACACAACGGGTCAGTTCTACTCTCTTTTCTAGGGTCACTATGAGTTGGATTGATTTGAAGGTAGTAAATTTGTGTTTTATGGGTTTGACCTGAGTCTAAGAGAATGTTTTCTCTCTGTTGATCATGGATAATGCCCCAATCTCTTTTCACCTTCTGTTTTTCTGTTGCTTTGGAATTTTCATGTGACTTTGTAGATCTCCCCCAATCTCTGCTTCCTTTCTTCTGAGTCTGATCTCTTCTTTCACTTTTCAAACATGGGTTCAAAACACAACCTGCATTGATATGGCTTTACTGATAACAAAGAATATCCTGTTCCCAAATAGGATTATATCTATGGGATAAAACCAAAACCAAATTCACTACTGTCCAGTTGAATCTGACTTATAGCAACCCTATAGGGTGAGGATTTTCAGTATATATTTTAGGGAGACAGAACTCTGTCTATAACAGACTTGAATATGGATTTGCCAAAGATGATGTGCAAATGGCCGACCAATGCGCATAAATATGTTCAATGTCATTAGTCATAAATAACAAACAACTTACGACCTTCTGCTGTTAGTCAATTCCAATTCATAGTAACTCTATAGGACAGGGTAACACTGGGTTTCTGAAACTATAAATCTTAATGGGAAAAATTGCCTCATCTTTCTTCAGTGGAACAGCTGGTTGGTTCAGACTACAGCCCACGGGTTGATCACTGTACCACCAGGGCTTATTCAAACCAAAACCAGATTTATTGCCATTGAGTCAATTCCAACTGAAATAAAATCCTTTCCACAACTGAGATTTCCACCTTATACCCATTATGACCAAAAAAATGGAATATAGGGTTTTGGCAAGACTATGGATAAGTTGGAATCCTTATTATTCATTGTTTGCAGGGGAAAATAAGATGTGGGTGCGGTGTAAAGCAATTTGGTACTTTCTCAGAAATGGGAACATATAACTGCCGTGTGAATCAGCAGTCGCAGTCCTAGGAATATGACTGAAAGTAGGAATGCAAGTAGAAACCTGTGTGCTAATGGTCATGCCACCACCTTACAAAACAGTCAAAAGGTAAAAACAACCCAGTGTCCATCAAAACATAATAGATAAACAAGTGGTGTGTGTGTATATGTATATTAAAGTATGTCCCTGGGTATACACACAATAGAATATTATTTAACCATAAAGAGAAATGCAGTTCTGATATACATCACAACATAAATGCAGTTTGAAAACGTCATGCTGAGTAAAATAAGTCAGTAATAACTATTGTGCAATTCCTCTTAGGTAAAATAAGCATCTGTATCAAGGCTTTTTAATGGAATCCAGGAACAGGAATGGGAGTAGTGAAACCAGGAGGGTAGGGGGAATGTGGGGAGAGGAGGGTAGTAAGGGGAACCAATAGCAAGAGTTGGTACATACCCCCACCCTGCCCCGTGGGGGATGACCAATAGAAACCATGGGAGAAGGGAGACAGTGACTGATGTAAGATATGAAAATAATTTATAATTTATCAAGGGGTCACAAGGGAGGAGAAGAGAGAAGGAGGAGGAAAAAGAGGAACTGATACCAAGGGCTCAATAGAAAGTAAATGTTTAAAAAATAATGATGGCAACCTGTGTAAAAATATGCTTGATACAATTGATATATGGATTGTTATAAGATCTGTAAAAGCCCCCAATAAAATGATCTTTTAATAAAATAAAATGAAAAGTTGGAGAGACGTAAGAACTGTTCCTTTACCAATACGCTGATCCAGACTTCTGTTCTCCAGAATGGTGAGTCATATTTCAGTTTTTAAAGCCCCCTGATCTGTGGGATTTTGTTATGTCACTTCTGGGAGACTAAAACTACCTACTTACTGACTCTACTGGTCAACCATGTTTGGGAACTATTGTTTTCCACTACTTAAAATGCTTTTTAAAAATATTATCCTAGTAGATATTTATAGCTGTATGGTGTATAGATAATTATATTCCTGCACTAGAAAGAGTTATTTGGTCCTTCGAGAAGTCTAAATGTGACTTACTTATGGTTACCAAACAACCAAGAGAGCCTGAACTCAAGTGGACTCCAAATTCATTGCGCTTTCATGGACATTTTCCATGTACTCTGACTTCTTCAAGCCTTACTCATCATTTCTGTGTCTATCTGAAACAAACAGCCATGAAGGAAAGCTTCCCACCTAGGGAGGTCTACCATCAACTAAACACATTGCTTAGCAGGTTAACATATGTCCGATTGACTACGGATACTGCCTTAGAACAAGCCAACTTGCAGTTTGGAAACACACGCACACATATACACATGGGCACAACTCTCTTCATCTATGATAAAGCATGTTTTATCATAGATATCTCAAGGTGAAGCTCTAGAAATAGAGAAAAATCAATGTGACTAAGGTTGACTGTCTCATCTTGGAAGAGAAGATAAATGATAGATCTCCTGTCTTGTTCATGAAAGATTTGAAGGATATGAGAACCCACTACTCAATGCTTGGCTAGCATTTGTCATGCAGGATCAGAAGTTTCGCTAGCTTGCTGCTTGCCTTCCCGCCAAAGACCACTTCAGAGCAGACGTGATGATAGGACAACATCAGAAGGTGGAAGAGTCATGTTACCAAGTAACATGAGCTCTAGCCCGTCTCCCACTATTGTTCCAGGGAGCAGATAGAGTTGTCCCTTTGTCTCTTGCAACTTTTAAATTTTGGTTTCTTGCTTGGCTTTTATACTCAGGGGAAATGGTGAAAATTTCCCAGCAATGCAGATGTTTTTGTTGACAAAAGATGAACATTGCAGAAGTATTTTTGTCAAGAAGCGAATGGTATCGAGGATTTAATTATAACCATGATTTGATTTTCGAGGATCCTTCTATGTATCAAAAACAGGTATAGGCATGGTGAAGAAACCAGCTAATTTTAGCTTTACAACTGTGGCTACCAATGTTTACACCTTACAAGGGAAGAACAACAGCTCAGAGGACGCGAGGTTCCAGAGAAAGAGTAGATAAGTGGAACTCAACCCAGGTCCATTAGACTTCAGTATCAGTTAAGTCACTACAATAGTATAGTGAATACTTCTCAATAAAGATGCAACTTAAAAATTCTGTCTCTTTCTTCCCTTGCCTCATCTTCTCATCTAAACTCCCCTACCATTTTGTACATGTCTCACTGAAGCATACATTCCTATGCTTCAAACATATCTCTGTTTCTGGACTCCAACATCCTTGAAGCCAAGTGTGTGGTCTAACTCATTCTGTCTCCCAGAGTCTGGGAACATAACAGGTATTCAGTAACTATTTGGTTAATGAATGTATTGATGAGGCCCAAGCGATACAGTTAACAGCATACTTCTGTATTTCTCTTAGATTAGAAAAGTCAAAATGCACTGCCCATGTAAAAAGATCAGTCAGTTATCCATGTCTACAGAATCTCTGGGAATAGAATTAGTAGGAAAGCATGTAAAGTGAAGTTTCCAAAATGATCTGTAGAATCACTTCTTCAGTTGTCATGTTCCTTCCTGTACATTGACTGGAAAACTAGGAAATGTGTAGTGTTTTTCCTGTCACCACGTTGCAAAATGCAACATGCACTCTCAAGTATAACAACATTTGCATAATGGTAATGAATCAGCTTTTGAAGATTTTCTCATTTGAGATTACTAGGGCTGTGTAAATATAAAATAAGTAGGTAACCGTAGGAATAATTGAACTTAAGGTCTCTCTCTACAAATATTCCGAGGTAGGTAGAACTGATTACTGTGATGAAGGGCGTTAAAATTGAATCAAGACTAAGGATGTTCCCTAAAGAAAGAGAGCATGATTTGGATCCAGTATTGCTTTGTTATCGCTCCAGATCTAAAAGGATGATCATGTGACAGAATTGCGTGGGCTGGGATAGTGTTCCAAGTGCAAAGATAATCTATTATGAGAAAAGGGAAAACCCAAATAGGCAACCAGCTCTAAGAATTCTTGAGAAATCCGGACCTGCTTCTGGACTAGCCACCTGTTAAAATTTTCAGTTAAATTAACCAGAGTTTGTAAGCCCAAGTGAGATAGGACTGTGACTTATGAGGAAAATTGAATTAGAAAGGGCACTAAAGTGGAGCCAGTGAGCAACAGCAGAAGCAACAATGGCTGTAAACCAAAGGCATATAGATTGCTCCCTACTGGTGCTTAGGAGCCTATTTTCTTGTTTTCTAATAAGATCTTAGAGATATTCAAGAAAGCAACTCAGACATCATGTGACTAATAAATGCATGAAGTACTGAATAATTAATTTTTTTAAACCCCAAAGTGTGACCAGATTTTCCCATAGAGTGGGGATAGGAGAATGAATAAATGAGAGAACTAACTGTCTTGCTTGGGAGTTTATCTCTGAACCAAGTTTTCATTTACCACAAACTAAGTCCTCCAAAGCAAACACATCCTCCTGTGCTCTGACCTTTCCCCACATCCATTTCACCACTCAGGGAAGATCTTCGTGAGCTTCAGTGTCGATGTTCCATTAAATGAATGTAAAAAGAGACACTCTACAACCGGAGTTGAATTCATCTGATCTCTTATTTTAAATGAAAAATGAAGTACAACTTTCAACATATTCCCTGTACATTCTTAAAGTCTACTTCATGATTTGACAGTGAGTATATGTAAAAATATTAAATTAAAATATCAAAATTGAAGAGTAGCTATCATTTCTCCTCCAGAGGTGATTTTTAAGCAACCAAAACTTTTATACTAGAACTCCAAGCACAATTGTTTTTCTTACTGTACACATACAAATATACTAGCAGTCTAATGATCAAGAGCAAATTGACTGGAGTGTTTGAGCCTGTTACCTGGAAACAGAAAAAGCAAAATGCACTTGTGTTTTTTACTGATAAAATTTACTGAAACCAAAATTATTATTCTTTCAGATGCCATAATAGACAAGTCTTCTCAAAAGAATGAGAGAATTAAGCCCTAAAGCACAAAGACACCCATTTTATAGTTTGAACTAGCTTCTTTCTAGAGTAAATGGTACTAATTCAATGCATTTCTTGAGAGAACGAAGACAATATGTACTCAAATTGTTTTGTGATGATTGAACACATGTAGAACCCTAGTTCAGAAAGGATGAAATACACATTTAAAATTGGATTTAGGGTGTGTTCCTATTGGCAACTTGCATCTGTAACCCAGGTTATTCTACTTAAGCTGAACAGAGCTACAAAAATCCCTCTTACTGAATACCATTACTTAATGCAGTCTTCATGGAATTAAAAAAAAATATTGGGGGCTCGTACAACTCTTAACACAATCCATACATCCATCCATTGTGTCAAACAAATTTGTACATATGTTGACATCATCATTCTCAACACATTTGCTTTCTACTTGAGCCCTTGGTATCAGCTCCTCATTTTTAGCCCCTCCTTCCCTGCTCCCCACTTCCCCATGAACACTTGATAATTTATAAATTATTATTATTTTGTCATATCTTACACAATCCGATTCACCTACTTCTCCATTGTCTGTCCCCGGGAGGATGTTATATGTAGATCCTTGTAATCTGTTCCTTCTTTCTCCTTTACCTTCCCTCCACCCTCCCAGTATCGCCACTCTCACCACTGGTCCTGAGGGGTTCATCTATCCTGGATTCCCTGTGTTTCCAGTTCCTATTTGTACCAGTGTACAGCCTCCAGTCCAGCTGGATTTGTAAGGTAGAATTGGGATCATGATAGTGTGTGTGGGGGGAAGAATTCAAGAACTAGAGGAAAATTGTATGTTTCATCATGGCTACCCTGCACCCTGACTCGCTTGTTGCCTCCCCGTAGTCTTTCTACAAGGGGATGTCCAATTTCCCATAGATGGGCCCTGGGTCCCCACTCTGCACTCTCCCTCATTTACAATGCTATATGTATATATTTGTCTTTGGTGCCTGATACCTGATCACTTCAGCACCTTGTGATCTCACAAGCTGGTGTGCTGTCTTCATTCAATTTTTATAACTTGCTATGTTGTTCAAAAACAGACAAGTTGTATGCAGATGTTACCTAGAAGGCCCAGATAACACTGAAAGTCTTCTCTTACTTACCTGACTGCTAGTGATGAAAAGCTCCAACACCAAACTCACTGCTGTCTAGTCAATTCCAACTGTGAAACAGAATAGAACTGCCCTTGTGAGTTTCGGAGACCATGAATCTCTATGGGAATTGACAGTCTTATCTTTCTCCCGAGGAGCAGCTAGTAGTTTTGAACTGCTGACTTTGAGTCTAAAAGCTTAACTCAGAAACCACTACAACACCAGAGCTCCTCCATTAAACCTATACCCCGCTATATAATTGATCAAAAAAGACGTGAGACCAGCCTAAGACATGAAGACTTGATTTTTCATGGTCAGCAATTGTTTACCAGTGGTTATCTGAAACCTGAGTTAATGTAAAACAGTGTGTGTGTGTGTGTGTTCTATATATCCTCTTTTCATACAGGACACCACAAAGACAATTTGTGCTGCTTTGGGTTTGTTTTCAGTACCTTCCAATAAACTTCTCTTTCTCCTCTTAACTTGGAATTAGTCAATTGGCCTACCTTCTGCAGAGTAAGAACTTTTATTAGAATTAACACTTCTCAGACTCCCAGGACTGGCAGACCTATCAGAATGATGAGGATACTAATGGAAAATTCAAGTCAGGAGGGGGCAATGGGAGCATACACATTTTAAAGACCAGTGTTGGTAGAAAAAAAGGGAGGACCAACTTCCACGTGGGGAAAACTGACTAACAGTAGTTTCAAAGACCCTAAGAGGGAAGTATGCCTGCTAACATGCACCTAATAAATCACATTTGCCCAAATTTTTGGACACCCCCTAAGCATCCAGGCCAGGTGCCATAGAACACAGGGGCAGTGAATCCTGGATTTTCAAGGCCCATAATACACTCCAAAGGCCACACCAGAAGCATCTGATGTGGCAAATTAAGTAGGTAATTTAGACTCTACCGCAAACACATCTGTAACCTGAGGACTTAAGCCTGAAAATACATGGTGTGTGAAGAAGTAGAAGACAGATAAACCAAGAGCATTGAATTGTTGGTAGCAAATTAACATTTAAAAAATTTATAACTTACATAATTTACTACTTCAATGCCCTACTTGCGATATTAAGCTACATATTATTCTGGCAGATCGGTGATTGACATTGTCAGTGACTACTACTGTAAGTTTTCCCCAGACAACTAGCTCCCATTACTGTATAAATATCATCCAGTCATGTAAGAATTTATTTTTTTCCAGTGAATAATTCTGGTATTGTGATTTGTGGTTGGCCTACACTTGTTTAGGCTCCCTCTCTGGAGACTGTTTTAAAAATGAGTACCAATGACACTATTAACAGAAGGTTCTTATGCTTCAGGGAGATGATTGATAAGATTCTCTACCATAAATTAACAAGGATGTCTGTAAGGCGAACCAGAGGCAGATAAAAATCATAGATTCCGAAATTAATTTTTAGCTCCCACTTAATCCTCACTCAAATTTACTCATATGAACAAGTACTATTTACAACATGGTCTTGTTCAATACTCACCCTCATAAGGAAACACAGAAGATCTGGGTAGTACAGCAAAATGTGGTGAAGAAGTTAGATGGTGCTTAGCTATCAGATAGAATAGCACCTGGAGTCTTAAAGGTTTGTTTCCAAACAAGCAGGCATCTAAGCAAGATTTCAACTAAATTGACATAAAAGAAGGACAGCAACATTTGTGACCAAAGGGTTGTAAATTATACAATCCAAATCCAAAGGAGGGAATAGTATCCAAGCTTAAATAGTGAGGCAGTGGAACCCCAAATACATTAGCTGATCTTCACAGGGAATGAGCCTCTGGTGATTCCCTTCCAACCATAAATGAGGGACGGGAGCAAACTGTTCCCACACAGAGAGTACTGGAGAGATGGCTGTTCCCAGACAGACAGAGAGTACTGGAGAGATAGCTGTTCCCAGACAGAGAGTACTGGAGAGATAGCTGTTCCCACACAGAGAGTACTGGAGAGATAGCTGTTCCCACACAGAGAGTACTGGAGAGATAACTACAGTAGATTACAACGATGGATCTGACTTGAAAGAGTAAAACCTTGTTACCGGATCTGCCTTCCCTCTGATACATTGTGGACTTGATCATATATATATTCACATTGGGGTTAATCTCTACCGTATTGTCATTGTGAATAGCCATCTTGAATCTTTGTAATGCATTTTCTGTTTCTCGGTATATGAAACCCATGATACATGAACTATAGAGACTACAACTCTAATAAGGGCTCCTGGGGGTACAGCAAGGGAGATGTGGGGTGTAAGGTGGAGCTGGTATCAAGGAGTTCAGGAAGGAAGAAAATATTTTAAAACCAATTTTGGTATCAATTGTTCAATATTTCTTGATGTGATTGAAGTATAGAAGGGTATGATACCTGGATTAGCACCTAATAAAATGGTATTTGGGGAAAAAAAATCAACTGTTAAAAAATAAACAAAAGAACATTAAATTGTTAAGAACAATAAAACTAACAATTCTATTAACACAGGCACGGTTGGTTCTTGGAGGACCCCAGCTGGTGTAGTGGTTATGTGTTGGACTGAGATCTTCAGGGTTGGCAGTTCAAAACCACCAGCTGCTCCTTTTGAGAAAGAAAGGGGTTTCCTACTTCTATAAGGAGTCGCAGCCTCAGAAACCCACAGGGGGTTGCTATGAGCCAGCTTTAACTTGATGCCGTGAGTTTTGTCTTTTATTGATAATTAATCCCTAGCCAGTGGCATAATTAAGAATATGTTTGTTGTAATCACAGGGTGTCAACCTCAAAAAAAAGTCTTGGTGAAGTAAGAATATGCTAGAACCTTCGTTTTTCTTGTTTGCTTGTTTGGTTTTTAAACACCTCGCTGTTATGTCTTAAATATCTCTCTTACATATCTTGCTTAGTCAAATAAAGTCTTGTTCCTCCTTTCCTTTGTTAATTATTCAGAAAATGCCTAAACTTTTTTGAAATGCTCTCTGAAGCTAATAGAAAATCATATTGGCTCATCTGTTTTTGTTAGGATGAAAGAACTATGGTCACTAAGAAAAAGTTCCAAAGTAGTCTGTCGAAGTATTAAAAAAAAAACCTCACACACCCCGAAACCATAAGGAATTAAGATAGGAAATTACTAGTTCTTTTTTAGACACACAGTCATTTTTCATAATGTACTCCATTTTCCTGGGTTCTACCATGCTTTGGTCTTTGTTGTGAAGTGCAAGTTCTCATCCTGACAATTTAGGATTGGTTTTGGAGTGCTTGTCCTTGGGGAAGAATAAATTCCATGAGAAAGTATTTGAATGACCTTGTGCTTTTACGCTAGTCAAGAGGCATCTATGTGATCTTTCTGAATATAAGCCTTTCTTCCAGGTGGCGAGGCTTGTTATCTTTTCAGCAATGCGTGGTAATGTTCAGAGGACTTTTAAGCAAGAGATTTTTATATCTAGGTTTTAATTATCTTTTGGTCATTAATAGCTCTGTGGCTATGGACTTAACATTTTTGAGCCTAGGTCTCCATATCTGTGAAATATGACTCATTTCCACATTTTAGAAGAGTTGTGTAGGCTGAAAAGGAAGATATGAAGAATTGTTTGTCTAGAGCCGGTTGCTTGGTAATGCGCCACTGTTCTTAGTCTCCATGTCTCCATCAGCAGGGCTGGCCTTGACGCCAATATCAGCACACGTGTACATAAGGATCTCAGAGCTCTGCATGCTCCTTCATCTTATCCTCTGTCTTCAACCTAACCTGCTTTAGACATCACATAAATCAATCCCTTATTTTCTACAAACTTTACCGTCCTGTCAACACAAAATACCCAAGATATCCAGATATCTCTTCTTCCTAAATTCTTAAACGCCTTAAAGTTTTAAGTTGTCCTCATAATACCATACCTACTACCACCAACACCTTTAAAATTGGAGAACATATGTGCTCCTTGGGGGTTGCAAAGGTCTAATGTCATTTACCACAGGCACAACTTGATTCAGGGGTAGAACAACCTGACACTTTTGCAGTTTAAAGTTGCTTTTAATTTCCCCAGCAAAATTTTATTAAAAGCTATTAGCTGTAACTTCAAAATATACCACGAATGCAAATCCAACTACGACTCTCTATTTCACCTCCATTATATCTCACCTGAACTAATGCAAAATCTTCCTACCTTAACTCCCTACATTAATTGTTGCCACATTATGTTCAGCTCTCAGCAGTCAGAGAGTCTTAATAAAATGAACATTGGATCATCCTACTCTGCTTAAAAATTTCAAATGCATTTCACTTCCCCCAGAGTAAAAGCACAAGTTCTTACTGTGGCTCGTAAGATCTGAAAGTATCTGGTCTTTCAAGTACCTCAATGACCTCATCCCCTTATGTCCTTCCTCCCACTCAATTCCAAGCATACTGGATTTCTGGTTGTTCTTTTCCTGTGACAGTTCCATTATGGGCACTTTTCCTGTGACAGTTCCATTACGTGATGAGCACTGCTCTTCCTTCTCCCCAGGAATATCTGTCTTCTTCTCCCTTAAATCTTGGCATGAAATTATTTAGTCTTCTTTAGGACCATCCAAAGCATTTCTTTAAAACTTAATCTTCATACTTTTCTATTGATATGGAATACATACATATACTGAGGGGATTTCAAAAAGTTCATGGAAATGTTCCATTATATTTTCATTTCATTTTGCTGTAAACCTTTTGAAGCTTTTGTATACATACACACAATCGTGTAGCACAACAAAGAAAGATGATCATAGCAAAGACCTCATTTCCATAACTAGTCACATGCTCATAGCCGGTGTTTAGGACTACTTCTAAATACTTTCTTCTACCCACATTCTATATTCCTTTTGCTCTCAGCAAGCAGTCAGATAATTGAGTTGGGGTGATCCAACCTTCATTCCTGAAGTGTCTTGATCATTAGATATTATGTGGCAATTGGGTTGTTGTAGTTTCCCACTGATTTTAATCACGGGGCTTTTACTGTGCAGTGAATTGCTCAAGGCAGCTCTTCTGGTCTTCATCCAGATAATTTGGTGGGGCCATACAGACTCGTTGTATTTTCTCTTTTCTTGATGGATCTGGGTAAAGAATGTGGGAGGAGATGCTGATAGGATTATAGGATTCAGTTCCAAGTGATTTCTAACAGTGATTGTTATTTCAACAGTTAATAGTGACTAAAAAGCTTGGAATTCTATTGGGGGAATTAGTCAATTTTGCTATTTTAATGGATATAAAATGTACCATTTTAGAAACAAGAGTGGGGGAATCTCACTACAATTAAGAGATAAGACCCAGGAGTGGAACAACGACTGGACCCTTTGATCCCTGCACATTGAAACTTTTTGATCCAGGAATAGAAAGTTATGACACCAGAAATGTGGCCAAGGGGTGGTAGAGGAATAGGAGTCGCATAATAAAACACAAAATCAATAGTGGTGGGATTTCTAGATCATGCAGTGATTAAAGCTAAGTGTTTGGGGACAGGAAATTTCCTGGTGGAGTGGGGTGCCTCCAGGCACTTAACTGGGAAGCTTGGCTTGTTGATCTAGGGAACTAAAGCTAAGTGCCTTAGGATGAAGTTTATGGAGGAATAATTTTCTTTATGGAAATTTATCGGCAACCTTTGTAGCATTGCTGATAAAGGCCAACAGCCCATTCACCTTAGAGGCAGAGGACCACAGAGGGGCATGTCTATGTCCACAGATGAGACAATACTATCCTGACTTTTGAAAGAACTGTATCCTGAGCATTTATGGCTCTGAATTTTAACTTTCAAAATTGTTAGCTTTCCTAATAAACCCCATAATTACAAGTATGGTATGTAAGTTTATATGGCCATTTCAATGAATTATTAGACCCAGATAAGAAGTAGAGTGTTCTGTGGTAGACCAATAGAAAAAGAACAGAAACCCCCCAAATTAAGCCATCAGTATATAGACAAATGATCTTTGATAAGGACCCCAAATAGAATCAAGTGAGAGGTGGATGCCCTCTTTAACAGGTGGTGCTGGAAACAGTGGCTATCCACATATTGAAAATGAAACACGATGTCTACTTCACCCCATGCACAACAACAAACTCAAGGTGGATCACTGACCTAGAAGTAAAACCCCAAACCTTCAGGACCATCAACAAACACCAGGAATAAATAACCTAAGATTATTAGCCCAGAGAATACATGGGCTCACTGCAATAGAGAGGCTATACATACAAGTAAACTGGAAATCAACAAGTGGTATTTAATGAGAATAAAACACCTATGTGCATCCAAAGACTTCACCAACAGTGTAACAAGGCAAACCACGGACCGGGAGAGGATTTTTTTAATCAATGATGCATCAGACAAAGGGCTTATTACTAAAATCTACAATACTTTGCTGGCTGCAAAAAGAGAATAACAGATAACCCCCTGAAGAAGTGGTAAAAAGAACTGAAAAGAAATTTCACTAGGGAGGAGACCCATATGGCCAAAATGCACACAAGAAAGTGTTCCTGTTCATTAGGCATAATAGAAATGCAAATTAAAACAATCATGAGATACCATCTAACACCCTTGAGGTTAACCCAAATCAGAAAATCAGAGAGCAACAAATGTTGGAGGGGTTGAGTTGAAATCGGGACTCTCCTCCATTGCTGGTGACCATGTAGGTATGTACAGCTACTGTGAAAAGTGATCTGGTGGTATTTAAAGAAAATTGAAATTGATCTACCTTTTCTAACCCAGCTATCCCTCTACTGGGCATATACCCAGAAGAGTACGAAATAAAACATGACCAGTCATCTGTACCCCAATGTTTATTGTGGCATAATTCACAAAGAGTTGGAAACAACCTCAATTTCCATAGATAGACGAGTGGATTAGTAAACTCTGGCACATACGCACAATGGAGTACTATGCAGCACTAAAAAGCATGGAAGATCACATGAAACATGTTTCATGGGAAGAATTGGAGGGAATTATGCTAAGCAAGGTCAGCCAATCACAAAAGGACAAGTATAACTTGAGTCCCCAGTGGGGACTCAATCAGCACAGCAGGACTAGAAGAAAAGACACTTATCTCACAATATTGGGGTGGAAGCACAGGCAGTCAGGTGGAGGTCAGAGCAAACCCAAAGAGGTGCATGTGAATCCAACATAGAGAAGGGGAAAAGGGGAAAGGAGGAGGGAGAAAAGAGAGGGAGAAAGTGAGATGATGGGATAGGAAGAGCAGGGCACTATCCCACAAGGGGGAGAGTATTGGTTTTGTCTCCACAGAATTGAGAGTGTGCATATAGACCCCACCACGGTGCACAAACCAGGATTGCATGAAAAGATTGGGCTACAGGGATATCCCCAACCAGAGCCAACCTGACCCCTGCTCTATAAGTATGTGTGACAGAGAACAACATTAAACCTTCAGGTGGGGGATGGAGCCAATTTATCATGCCCATACAAAAGCAAACTAAGAAGGAAAAGGATAAATGGATAGTTGGCCTAGGCTCCATATTGGCAGACCAAGCCTAGAGGATGATGTCCCTCCATGCAGCTGATAAGGTACAGAGAGAACTGTAGGACCACCAACAGCTCAAGATATGTTGTCCCCTAACTGGAGATTATGGTGGCAGAGGACAATAATGGGGATTCACGGCGGGGAGAGATAGTGTCTCCGGAAGCCCCTGCAAAGGGACAAACCAGGAAGGGAGCATAACAGATCAACAATTGGAGCAAATCCAATCCATAAATCCCCCAAAATAGGCTTCAGGCTAGGAAGGGCAGCTCCAGGGAACTCCCCCAGGATCAGGGGGAGAGATTCATAAAGGCCAATGGACAGACCTGAAACTATGTATATTTTTTGTTTTTTAAAAAATTTTTCTCATCTTTTTTCCCCTTTCTTTTTTCAACCTTTTGTTTTCTTTTTGCATAGCCTAGTACACTGCTGGTTTGCCTACTTGTATAAGACAGACCTGGGAAGCAAGCTTGGGGAGAAAGCAATGGGGCCATCCACCCTGGAGGGTCTTGCAGGGAGAAGGTGGTGGGAGGGAAGGGTGTGGTGGGAAAACAATGCCATAGACAGGGGAAAAACAAGGGAATTAAAACCAACAACTAGGAGGTTGTAGAGACCCTGTGGATATTAGAGCAATACCAATCAAGCTGAGAGGAAGTACTAAGAGATGGAAGCAAAGGGACCATGATAGTGGGGCAGAAGAAGGCAAAAGGAAACAGAGAAAGGCTCTAGGAAGCAAATATATAGATAGTGGCATTAGCAGAGGTGTGTACTTATGTAAATACATTATCCATAAAAATAGAGGTATTGGCCTATTGACATTTATTTATAAGGTAATACACTGAGGCTGTGGATAGGTCTTGGGCCTCAGTTCATACCCTCCCTCCTTACAAGAACACTCTCTTCTAACAAACTGGCATTTTGTGATGCTCCCCCCACCAAAAAAAATAAAGATCACTGAAGACAAAATGGGTGCATAAGCAAATGTGGTGAAGAAAGTGATGGTGCCCCGGCTATCAAAAGATGTAATGTTTGGGGTCTTAAAGGCTTGAAGTTAAACAAGTGGCCATTCAACAGTGAAACAACAAACCCACATGGAAGAAGCACACCAGCTGGTGTGAACATGAGGTGTCATTTGGACCAGGTAGCAGGCATCAGAAGATTCAAGACATACAACAAACAAAATTCATTATTGAGAATGGGGGAGTGGAGGTTGGAGCAGAGACACAACTCCCATCTGCAGACAATGGAACATTCTCCCATAGAGGGAAGGGATGAGTCAATCAGGGCAGTAGGTCACCGATAGATCATGCAATATACCTCTGATTCCTTGAGGCCTTCTCATGCCCCACTATCATGACACCAGTGCTATCTCTCACTCTGGACTGGACTGGAACATGCACACTCAATAGAAAGTAAGTGTCTAGAAAAGAATGATGGCAATGTATGTACTAATATAACTGATACAATTGCTGTATGAATTGTAACAAGATTTGTAAGAGCCCCCAATAAAATGTTCTTTAAAAAATTGGTAAGGAAGGATTGAATATGGAGGCATGTCTGACCTCAGTTTAATACAAATTGACCTTGGACTGCTAAGTTTGATTCTCTTTCCTCTTGTTGAAACCACAAGAGTTTAGACACCACCTCCACACCATTTTCACATTACTGTAGTACTATAGTTCAAAAGGACCATCTTGTATTCCAGACATACACTTCTTTATCTCCACAATGAAATATCATTTCATTTCATTTAATTTCAATTCCTCTTGGTATTAAGATCAATCACACCAACTAATTGATCAATACTATTGATCCAGAAACAAAAAGTCCAGTTAGCATTTTTAACTTCCAGTTCAATGGAAATTGTATTGCTTCTCTAGTTGGAAGCATGCCTCCCTTTGGAGCTAAGACTTTTAGATCTTCAGGTCATAGGGTCACAGGGACAGGAAGAAAAGATTTTGTGAGTGGTGCCACTCCTATTTCCAGCCTTTGGTTTCTGAACTCATTTATCCTGAGTAGTGGAGGAAAAGGACTACATATTAGGTGCTGATTCAGAGCATATCCAGCCTCCTACAAACATTGTCTCAACCATGCAAGGTATTGCCACCTAGCTGGTATAATAACTGTCTTTAGAAAGCCATTCCATAATTCTATTAAACCTACAGGATGATGCAGAACATGGTCAAGATCAGTAATTCCTTCAGCTGGGTCAATTTCCATGCTTCAACTGTTGTAAATTTAGTTTCTTGATCTGAGGAAATGTATGTCAGATCTCATGACATTGGACATGGTATCTCTAAGTACATGGATACTAGTTTTGTCAGAAATATTGTATATGGGGAAGGCCACTCCATATCAGGAGTGTCTATTCCTATAAAACAAAATGCTGCACTTACATGATGGGAGTTGTCCAATGTAATCAGTCACCACCATATCGAATGCTGATCATCCCGAGGTGAAGAATATTGCAGATTTAGCATTGATCTCTTCTTTTGGAAGACTGAGCAGTCAGCATCAGTTGTAAGCAAGTCAGCCCTCATGAGTGGAAATACATGCTGCTGAGTCCATGCATAAACTCCCTACCTGACACCATGGACAGTTTGTTCATAAACTCCCTGGGCAATGACAAAAGTGGCCGGGGAAGAGGCTGACTGGTATCCATAGAATGTCACTTCCTATCCCCTTGACTGCTAACACATTCTCTACCAAGGTCACTGGATGGTGAGCATTCACATGAGTCACAGATGTCTTCACTCCCTTGACCCATTTAGAAATGTCTACACACACGTCTCTTCCTTACACCACCTTGTCATTAATTTTTAAATCATGTTTCTTCCAAGCCACCTGGGTTTTCATCCACCTATGTGCCTGTATGTTCTCTTTCCCCATCCAGTCCCACTCTTTAGGTGCCAAACAATCAATCACATATCATAAATTAATTTATAGTTGCACATCTGGCCATCTCTTCTTTCAGGCAAAATGAATAATCACGTGCATTGCTCAATGTTCTGGCCACTTGAAGGGTTTCCCTTCACCACTGGCTTGTTTAGAGGTGTCATACTAGGGCTGCAGTGCTGCAGCTGTCTACTTTTGATTGGTCCCTGAATATCACATAGCACCATCTGTAAACTAGACACAAACCTCAATCATGAGGAACTATGCTTGAGGCCATAGGTATAGATGTGGAGAAGGAATATAATGTCAAAGAATAGAAGCCATGAACTTTGCTCTCTCATTTCCATTTACCGATGGTGTTCTGCTGTGTACATCTGACTTTATGACTCTGTGGAGCAGAAAACACTCGGGTTGTGATAGGCAACTCTGAATACACAGTGAGTTAGTGGGCCCTTGTTAAGCTTTCAATCTCTACTATGGTCCAATAATAAATCAAAAATTGTTTCTCAAAAGGAGAGCAACTATCTGCAGAGGATGACATGACTTTACTACAAAATCCTAGGGGTTCACATTGTGATTCATTAAGAGAGTTTGTCAAAGACTCCAATCAGTATCTCTATCGGTTGCGGACACTTCAGCAACCGTTGTATCAGCCAGATCATATGGCCTGAATGTCAAAGCAGCTTGTATAGTAGGCTTCTCTTGTTGGATAGCCTTATCTGGTTTGGGTCCCACTCAAAACTGGCAGCTTTCTGAGTCACTTGATCAACAGGCTGGAGTATCACAGTCAAATGAAGGATATGCTACCTCTAAAATACGAACAGGCCATTGAGGTATTGTGCCTTCCTTTCAGTTGTAGAAGATGCTAGATCGTCAAATTTCCTCTTTTAAAAATAGGCATTATCTTGTCATGCCCCACACAAATGGGAACTCAGCTATTTCTCTGTGGTGGAAGTGTCTGGATTTTTGTCTGATTAATTTCTCTCCCTCTAGTACCCCAATCCACTGTTATCCATAAGAAGATTTTCAATGAATAATCCTCTGGAAGCTGACAGTCAATTCTTTCTTTGGGTCTTTTCTAAGTCTTGAAAATTCACTAAAAATTATTCATTATGGTGACCTAGTTGGTATTTGAAATACTGGTGGCACAGATTCCAACATTTCAGAAACAGCTAAGCTACCTCAGCATGACACACTGACAACTAAGTGATAGAAACTTGCTTTTGAATATAGAACAGCTTCAAAAAAACTGGAAGAAATGATGAAGCAAAATGTTGAGTAGGAAATTTCCAAGGGCAGCTGAGAACACAAAATATACTATTATATGACATATGAAAAGATCTGGATTAAAAAAACAAACTAAAAGGAAGAACACGTAAAGCATATCTGTAGCTAGAAGAATTGAAGAAAGATTCGAGCCTGAAGTTGTAATATTGAAGGATCCCATGGACACAATATTGAATGATTCAGGAAACATAAAAAGAAAATGGAGAGAATGCACAGTCAATGTACCCAAAATGAATTTGTTGATTACCATTTCAAGAGGTAATATGTGATCGTTAATCAGTTGTATGGAAAGGATAAATCCAAGTTGCGTGGAAGTTATTAATGTAAATCAATGCTCCAGGAATTAATGGAATACCTATTGAAATGTTTCAATAAGAGTATACAGCAAAAATAAAGATTATGTAGTATTGGAAACACTCATTTGTCTTTGCCAAGGCTCAAATATAACAATTGGTAGACTGTGCAGGATCTGGTGGTGTATGTTCCTGTTATACATAAGGCTGCTATGGGTTAGAACTAACTCAAAGACATTCAAAAATAAAATATATCACAAAACATCTTACTAATAACTGTGTCATTAGGTGCCATCAAGTCCGTTCTAAACCATAGCAACCTCATGCACAACAGAATGAGACATGGTCTGGTTTCACACTATCCTCACCATTGTTTCTGTTCCATTGTAGTCACTGTGTCAATCCATCTCCTTAAGGGTCTTCCTCTCTTTCTCTGTCTCACTACTTTCCTGAGCATGATCTCCTTCTCCAAGAACCAATCTCTCCTGACAACATGTCCAAAGTATTTGAGACAAAGTCTTGCCATCCTTGCCATCTTTGGAGCATTCTGGCTGTACTTATTTCAAGACAGGTTTGTTTGTTCTTTTGGCAGTCCATGGTACCTTCAATATTCCTACAATTCAAATGCATTGGTCTTCTTGAATTCTTTCTGGTCTTCTTCATTCACTGGCCAGCTTTCAAATGCATATGAAGCAACTGAAAATACCATGGCTTGGGTCAGTCACATCTGAGTCCTCCAAGTAATCTCCCTGTTTTTCTTGTGCAGCAGATTTACCTAATGCAATGTGTCCTTTGATCTCTTGACCACTGCTTCCATGAGCATTGACTGTGGATCCAAGCAAGACAAAATCTTTTACAACTTCAACCTTTTCTCCACTTACGTGGTGATATCATCTCTAGGTCAAGCTGTGAGAATTTTGGTTTTCTTTAAATTCATCCATATTCCATAATGAAGGCTGCAATCTTTGATTTTCATCAGCAAGTACTTCAAGTCCTCCTCTGTGTTTGTCTGGGTAGACTGGAGAAACAAATTCACAAACACACATATGTGTATAAGAGAGTTTTATATAAAGGGTAATTGTTCATTAAGTATGCCAACCCAGTCCAGTCCAAGCCCATAAGTCCGATATTAGCCCGTATGCCCAACACTAACTATAAAGTCCTCTTCAGACTCTCGAAGCACATGCAATGATGCTGAATGCAGGATGGTCACAGACCAGTGGGTAGAAAGTCTTATGGATCCAGTGGCACTGTAAACATCTCAGTGCTGGTAGGGGTCTCCATGTGGCTTCTCCAGCTCGGGGCACTAGTATAGTTCCATGTGTCTTGTCAGCTGCAATGTCTCCCAGGGAGTGAGCTGAGAGAGTGATATAGTGTCACTTACCTCCAAGAAGAAATGTAGGATTTCCCAGAATGCTTAGGAAAAAACCATGCCCACACAGGGGCCTCATTGGCTATGATCTGATTGACAGACTAGATTCTACCCTTCGCTCTTAATCCTCTCAAGTGCCAAATTAACAACAGATTATGTAACTACGAAATCCTCACTTTCAGCAAGCAAGTTTGTGTTACCTGCATAATACAGATTGTTAACACGTCTTGCTCTAATCCTGATGTCAAATTCTTCATATGATCCCACTTCGCTGATGATTTGCTCACATACAGATTGAATATGGTCAGAAGCTACAACTTCGGAACACACCTTTCCCTGATTTTAAACCATATCATGTTTTGTTCTGTACACACAACTGCTTCTTCATCTATGCACAGGTTCTGAATGTAATTCATTCCAGATGAGTACAATGAAGTGTTCTGGAACTCCAATAATTCTCAAGGATATCCAGATTGCTATGATCCACACAGTTGATTGCCTTGACATAATGAATAAAATAAAAGTAAACATCTTTTGGTATTCTCTGCTTTCAGTCAGGATCTAATGATCTGCAGCAGAAAATTACATGCATGTGATATCAATGATAATGTTCTATTACTTAAGAGCTCTACTGGGTCATCTTTCTTTGAAATGGGTCCAGATATGCTTCATTTAGCTAAGTAGCTGTCTTCAATATTTACTGGCATAGACAAATAAGTGTTTCCAGTGCTTCATCAACTTCTCGAAACATCAATTGGTATTCCATCAATTCCTAGAGACTTGGTTTTGCCTGGCACTTTTTGTACAGCTTGAACTTCTTCCTTCTGGTTCTTGTTCATATGTTACCTCCTGAAATGGTGGAATGGTGATGCGTTATTTTTGGTGCAGTGATTCTGTGTATTCTTTCCATCTTGTTTTAATGCTTCCTGCATCAAAGAATCTTTCAATATTGAAACTAAAGACTTGAGTTTTTTTTCTTCAGTTCTTTCACTTTAAGATATTCTCAGTGTGTTCTTCCTTTTTATTATTCTAACTGTAGGTCTTTGTACATTTCATCATAATATTTGGCTTTGTCTTCTTGAGCTGGCCTTTGAAATTTTCTGTTCTTCTCTTTGACTTCATCATTTCTTCCATTTGCCTTTGTTAATACATGAGTAAGAACAAGTTACAGAGTTTCTTCTGACATGCAGTAAGTGTAAATGTTGAACATTCTCCTTTTCTTTGTTAATTAGAATAATACCATCAATTTAATAGATCAATATGATTTCTTGTGAATGGTAGAAATAATGAAGATTCCTGTGGTCACTAACATGACTTAGTTTTGGGAAGTTGATATACACCTAATACACCAATGAAGGTATATTTTGAATCTGCCAGATGATAGCAAATTGCTTCTGGTGCTTCCTTAAAACCACAATTGAGATAAAGACAGTTGTCATATCATTGGCTACACCAAGTAGCAGGATATTAATTTATTCAATCAATGAAATTCCTTTGAACTACAGCTGCAATTAGAGTGGTCACATAGTTAAATTTGTGATAATCTATTGTTACTCTCCAAAATTTATCTGATTTTGTTTCTGCTTAAGCCAAATGGGGTGTGGTTGGAATTACCAGCCTGCATTTCTGAATCCCTTTATAGTGACCCTAATCCTGAAATCCTGGCCCTAATCTGAATCCTTTTATAGTGGCCCTAATCCTATAAATGGAGTATTTGGTTTACTATTTTCTTCAGAAGGTGGAGCTCTTAAGGCCTGCAGGTGGTTTTTGCTACCATAACAGTCCTTACCTGTATGTCTGGGTTCTGCTAGTATGTCTATTTAAATTTTGCATTCTGTAACCGAGTAAAAAAAATAGGATGTGTTTGGGAATTAGTCTTGAGATAAGAGTCCACTCATAATCTGACAACCATATACCCCAAATCGTTTGGTGGATCACAGTGATATTTAGGGTCTTTGGAATTAGTATCAGTTCAGACTCTTTGTTCGGTAATCCTCCCAAAATCTGATTTTACCTTTCTGTGGTGAGCAGGCACTCCTGTCAAAGGATGTAGTCTGTGAAAAAGACTGAGTGGGGGGAAACAGTAATTGACAGTGTGGTGGAGTCTTCTCTTAAGAAGACCTTGTATTCCCTTCATTCAAGGGATTGTTAGTCTGTAAAATGGTTCCAACCTGGAAATTTAGTGGCTTTGTCTGTTCTGAACACTCATGTTAGACCCCTTCCTATTCACTTGACCTCGAATTCTTCTGTTTGTACAGATCAATGAAACATGTGGTAGATTTCTCTTCTATTTCACTGCTACAGACACCATGACTAAGTAGCTAATGCTCTAAATCTATACACATCATATTATTCTGATGACTAATTGACTCTGCTAGTCATTAGAACAACATTTTCCACCTTGTCTTGATTTAGTGTCACCACTTGGCGCCTACTTCCATTCGATTCAATTTGTTCCATTGTAGTTACATAAACCCAAACCAAACCGAAGTCATTGCTGTAGAATCAATCCTAACTCAAAGTGAATTGAGTTGTAACTAAAGAAGATAGTTCTGTCAGCATTCTCCATTTTTGTTAAAAGGAGCTAAAGACATGCATGAGCAGCTCAGAAATGCCAGAAAATTAACTCCCTTGAATGCCACTGGAGCATAAAAATTGTCAGATAAATGCTCTTTTATCTCCTGTCCTTCCATTAGACAATTCTACACTCTTTTTAGGAGTCCTCTGCAAGCCCCTCATTGTCTAGGTTTGCCCCTGCACACAAGATTCTGGTACCCAAGTTCTGATCTCAGGTCCCGCTTGGTGAGCCCAACCTAAGATCTTCTGTTGTCAGTTAGGCTGGAGAGGAGAGCATGCCTTCTGGGAGCTACTGAGGCAGCAGACTGGCCAGAGGTCCTGGAATGCCAGAGGCTAGGACGCTGGAAGCTCTACCGTATACCATAATAGCTAGCCTTAGGAAATAACTTCTACATTAAGGGTTGGTTTCTCTTCGTGCTTATGGCACTGACTGATTTCCTAATTGGGAATTGTGGTCATTGGGGGCATTAAAAGCTTCACGGACAATTTCCTGGTACGGTAATGAACTCACTTGTCCTCTATATCATGTTTTATGTCTATGTTAATAAGTTTGATAAATGTATAAGATTTTTTATTGAGGAGAATTTTCAAACAAGGCTGGACCTATTTTAGAGTCTTTACTATTATGAAAAAGTTTAAATTGTATGTCTTTGACTTTTAAGCAGGCCAGGAACTTGATTTAAAAGATTTCTGTTAAGCAGAATAGGTGGGAGATATCTATAGCTGTCCTATTTCTGTTTGTGGATGTCAACTAAAAAAACAGATTTCTCATTATTGCTGTTTATGAATGTCGACTAAAAAACCAGATGAGATTGGGCTGGGTGTATATGCAAAATCCTGGAAGGTGGTTGTGTTTTTGACATTCATTCCTGAAAACAACTCATCATTTTATTTTTATATTTTGGTCATGAAGATTCTTTTTGTAAATAAAGATCCGGGGAAGAAAAAATGTAAATTTTATACAGAATTGTAGTTTAATACTATTTCAATATATTTGAAATAGCAACAGTCATAAACTTCAGCTTGTTTTATTTGTAGTGCTTACATGCATATTTGTCCCTCTCTCATCTGTGTATAACATCAATTTTCCTAATAAAATTGTTGGTGCTATTTGAAATTTAATAACATTTTACAAAGTACCATTGACTGCCAAATGCTTTATTTCTACTTGACCAAATTTGAATTAAACTTTGACTTACAATTCTGTACAATAAGTTCAATACTAACAATTATAGCTAGAATTTCTAAATTAGAAATAAGGTAAAATCTTATAAATATTTTGGAATTCAAGAATCAATTTTTAATATCATCAAATAAATGACTTCATTAATTATACTTGGTCATATGCATTTTAAACTAAAAAAATCAAAATACGCCCATTTATTTTTATGTTAACAAAATTATTTTATATGACTATTTTAAAGCTTATGAAGCATTAGCTATTTTATTATATGAGAAAATATTATCAAAACTTTTTCCATAAGGCAATTTTCTGGGATCTTAATTATCCATTTCTAAAAACAAAAGCGAACTTACTCCCATCAAGTCAGTGCTGACTCATGTGACCCCCTGGGGGCTCTGACACTGTAACTGTACAGTCTGTCCCTTTCAGAGCTGCTGGTGGTTCCCAGCTGTGCAGGTCACAGTCTAACATGCAGCCACTACACCATGAAGGCTGCCAACCTTCGGAATAGCTTACTACCACAGTGTTGTGGGTTAGACTGCTAAACACAAGGTTGATGCTTATTACCCACCAGTCACTCCATGGGAAAAAGATGTCTGCTCCTATAAAGATTTAGTCTCAGGATCCCTATGTAGGGTGGCTAGGAGTAGGAATTGATTCAATGGCAATGAATTGATTACACTTGGAATAAAATCCAATATCCTTACTCTGGTCTATAAGGTCTTTTATTATCTGGTCTGAATTTTTCCTTTAAAATGACTGGGCAACCATACGAATTGCAAATCCATTAAAAGTCCCCATTGTTGGTATTGCTTTTGATAAAGCTTAGATTCTTGTTATGAATGATAAATAATAGGATGGTAAATATCAATATACTATTCCGTAACATACCCCTTAATATTTACATTATCCTTGTAGAAACTCTTGAAAGGATTAAAGACAAAATTTCCTTGAGAATTTTAACAGAACTTCAGGGGACTTTTTTTTACTTTCCTCTCTATGTGCTAAAAAAATAACAATTGTGTTCTAGTCTCTTTTCTTTGATAAAGCATAGTCTTCTCTGGGCGTTAGTCCCACTTGTGTTCCTCCTCTGCTGTAAATACGCCACGATTGTTCTTGTTCTTGTGTCCTCTCTGTGGGACTGCATGTTCTTCAGCTCTCTTCAGTTCCTTCTCATCATTCAGACCTCTCAAATCAAATGTTATATTGTGAGAGAAGTCTTCCCTCCCTACCTGAGGTAGCAGTCCTATTACCTTGTTTAATTTATCATCCCCTTAATTATATAACCTTTTGATTAACTCATGTATTATGCCACTCTATAACACTATAAAACAAGACTCATGTGGCAAGGGCTATATTTATCTGGTTTATAATTGCTATATTTTACCACCTCTAAAACACCTAGCACATGCTAAGTGTTCAATATTTTTTGAAAGAAGAAATGAACATGTAATGTAACCCACTTTGAGATAAAGTATTTTGACACCTATAGAATTCCCCTTTCAGATATAGTATCTTATGATTCTTTAGGCATATATAATAAAACAATATTCAGCAATGTGTATTATAAGCTATGCAACTTTAAGATGTTCTTGATGTTCCTAAGCTTAAGTTTCTTCATTTTTTAATTATCACTGGTTGTGGCCTTACTAGAAACAAATGAATAACATTGATCATCTAGATAGCATTCTTGATTCCCAATAAGCAATGTTACCTAACATGTCCTTCTTCCTCCTGGTCTTCTTTTCTGCATGGCAATATACTAATCTTTCTATTGAACTCAGTTTAAAAGCACCTGATTCCTAAGATGTTTCTAATCATGCCATCAGGATTAGATGATACAAATATCCATAACAAAATTTCCTATTTCCTTGTATTAGAGACAGGTGGATAAATAAGTTATATACAATTTAATTTTCTGTTATAGCATTCTTTATAAAGTCATAAATTCTGTGAAATGAAATTGTTATTTTCTGTCTTATATTATTGCTGGTTTTTCATAGTGGATAGTGCATAATAAAAACTGTGTTCCATAAAAACTTCCTAGTGTATTCCAACCAGGAAAATACTACAGATGAAATCAAGTAGAGAATATTTTCATTCCCCTAAGAATCACTGTGCTACTCTTTAGTAGTCATTCCCATAACTACAAAATTGTTCTTGTTAGGTGCCATCCATGCTGTTCGAACTTATAGGGACCCTAAATAACACTATCTGCTCCGACACCATCCTTACAGCTGTTATGTCTGAGCCCACTGATGCAGCCACTGTGTTGACCATCTCACTGAGGACGCCCCTCTTTTTTGCTGCTCCTCTATTTTATCAAGGATGATGTCCCACTCCAGGTACTGGTCTCTCCTGACATGTCCACAGTATGTGAGACAAGGTTTACCATGCTGCCTCTAAAGAGCACTCAGTCCATCCTTCTTCCAAGACAGATGTGTTTGTCCTTTTGGCAATTCATGTTCTTTCAATATTCTTAGCCAGGACCACAATTCAAATGTATCAATTCTTCTTCAGTCTTCTTATCAATGTCAAATTTCCATGTGCATGTAAGATAACTGGTGATATTGTGACTTGAATCAGGTACACTTCTGTCCTCAAAGTTATATTTTTGCTTTTCAACTCTCTGAAGAGGTCTTGTGCAGCAGACTTACTGAATACAATGCACTGTTTGACCTCTTGACTGCTGCTTCCAAGAACATTGACTGTGAATACAAGGAGGACGAAATCCTTGACAACGTCAGTGTCCTTCATTTATCATGATAACTACCTGTCTGTAGAGTTGGAGAATTTTGGTCTTTGCACTGATTGTATTCCATACTCAAAGCTGAAATCCGTGATCTTTATTAATAAGTGCTTCAAGTGCTTCTCCCTTTCAGCAAGCAAGGTTGTGTCACATGCATCTTGAAAGTTGCTCTATAAAATCATTTTATTGAGAGCTTGTACAACTCTTACCACAATCCATCCATCCATCCATTGGGTCAGTCACATTTGCACATTTGTTGCCATCATCATTTTCAATACATTTTCTTTCTACTTGAGTCTTTGGTATCAGTGCTTCAGTTTTCCTCTCTTTCTGCCACCCTCCCTCCCTCATGCACCCTTGATAATTTATAAATAATTATTATCTGTTAATGTCTTATACTAACTGATATCTACCTTCACCCACTTTTCCATTGTCCATCCTCCTGGGAGAGGTTTATATGTAGATCAGTATGATCATTACCCCCTTTCCCCCATACCTTCCTCTTCCCCTCCTGGTATTGCTACTCTCATTATTGGTCCTGTGGGGTTTGTTTATCTTCCCTGGATTCCCTGTGTTTCCAGCTCTTATCTGTACCCATGTATATGCTCTAGTCTAGCTGGATTTGTAAGGTAGAATTGGAGTCATGATAATGGGTGGGGGAAGCATTAAAGAACTAGAGGAAAGTTGTATGTTTCATAGGTGCTACAGCTCATCCTGACTGGCCTGTCACTTCCTTTTGACCCATCTTTAAGGGAATGTCCAATTATCTACATATGGGCTTTGGGTCTCCACTTCGCAATCCCCCTCATTCACATTGATATTCTTTTTTTGTTGTGGGTCTTTGATGCCTGATACCTGATCCCATTGACAATACACATGCTGGTGTGCTTCTTCCATGTGGACTTTGTTGCTTCTTAACTAGATGGCCGCTTGTTTATCTTAAAGCTTTTAAGACCCCAAACATATATTTTTTTTGTAGCCGGACACCATCAGCTTTCATCACCACATTTGCTGTGCACCCATTTTGTCTTCAATGATCATATTGGTAAGTTAAACATCACTGAATGCCAGGTTATTAGAACAAAGTGTTTTTCCATTGAGGGAGTACTTAAGTCGAGGCCCAATGCCCATCTGCTACATTAATACTTAACATATAAATATATGTACATAGATCTATTTCAGTATTGTTATATAAAATATATTTACTAATGTACATGCCTGTATTTTGACCTCTGTAAGTGCCCTTTGCCTCCTAGTTCTTTCCTCTATTTCATTTTACTTTCCTCTTGTCCTACTATGATATTTGACATTCATTTGGGTTTCAGTCAGTTCTTTCTGTTACATTGCCCTTGACTAAGCTCCACCAGGCATCCTACGCCCTCTCAGTATCTATTTTAGATAATTTGTTATTCCCTTTTCCCTGGGTTTGTTAACACCCACTTCCTTTCCCCTGCCTACCCCTCTCCTGTGTCCCCCACCCCACCCTGGAACCATTGATCCCATTATTTTCTTCCCCAAATTGTTTATACTATCTATCTCATCTAGATAGATGTGCAGAGACAATAACAAACAAAAACAAGACAGATTAAAATAAAACTGCAAAACAAAATGATGATGACAAAAAAAGAAAAGAAAAGCTAATAAATAGTTCAAGGTCTATTTGTTGACCTTTAGGAGTGTTTTCCAGTGGAGTTTGATGAACTGCCATGCCCTGGCCCCAAAATCTATGTTTGGTATTCCCCAGGGACTTCATTGTTTTGCTCCCTTTGCTGCTCTGTTGCACGCCCTTATCGTCTTGCCCCGGTGTGGCGGGGTTAGATGAGGGCACAATTCCCACACTGTGTCTCCAGTGTGGTTCCTCGAAGTGCTATGGGTCTGTGAGGGATGTCGTGTCTTGTGATGGGGCCAGCCCTATGGTCCTTTCTATGCATTGACTTCTCTGAGCAGGAATATTGTCCTCGGGGCTTGGTGCACCAGGAAGTGTTCCACTCTCTTCTTCCCTCTTTGCTTGCTCTGATCAGACGTGCCCTACTTCCTAAGCTTCAGCCTCAGTGCTGTCCTCTGAAATGAATTCTTCTGTGGGGAGAGGGGTTGTCCATGTAGTTGAGGTTGGAGCTGGCCCCAAAGACTGCTCTTGGTTCCTTGCTTCATACCCATATGTTGAATTCATGTGTTGGCACACCAGGTTGAAGTATGAGCCCTCTCTCCCTCTCCTGTGGAGATATAATAAAACACCTGCCCCTTGGGTGGATTAGTGCCCTGTTTCCCCACTACCCATATCATTTTTTTTCTTTCTCTTCTCCTCCTTTTTAATTGGCTGCCATATGCATCCCTGGATTTATCTGGTTCCTGCTCTACTACCTGGACCTCACCCCAGGAATATATGTATACAGTACCCTTTTCCCTACCCCCTTTTGCATTTTTAAGCTTACCTCAGTGGACTCATGTTGTACCAGTCATTTTGGCTTAGCATAATTTCCTTCAGTTCTTCCCATGCGGCAATATGCTTTCATCAATGTATTTTAGGGATGCGTAGTACTGCATTACATGTATGTACCATAGTTTTTTTAATAATTCATTCATCTATTGATGAAAATTTGGGTAGTTTCCAACTCCTTGCAATTGTGAACTGTGCTGTGATAAACATTGGAGCACAGATGTCTGGCCGTGGTTTGTTTCTTGCCTCTTGTGAGTATATGCCCAATAGGCAGATTGCTCAATTGCATGGTAGCTCAATTTTCATCTGTTTTATATATCACCAAATTGATTTCCATAGTGGCTGTACATACCTACAAGTCCACCAACAGTGGACCAGAGTTCCTATCTCACCACAGCCCCTCCAAAACTGGTTACTCTGTTTGTTTTTTTTTAATTGGGCTATCTTTGAGGGTGTTATGTAGTATCTCATAGTTGTTTTAATTTGCCTTTCTTTTATGACTAATGATCGGGAAAATTTTCTCATATGTTTATTGGCCATTTGGATTTCTGCCCTTGTGAAGCTTCTGTTTAGGTCCTTTGCCCAGCTTCTCAGTGTGAAATTAGTTTTTTTATTTTTGGAAGCTAGCAGAGTAATGTACATTTTAGTAATAAGGCCTTTGTCTGATGTGTCATTGCTAAAGATGTTTTCCCAGTCCGTGGGCTCTCTTGGTGTACTCCTTCTATGTACACCGGTGTTGTATATTCAGTATGTCCCACTTGTCAATTTATGCCTCATTTTAATTTGTGTCCTTCCCTATTTTTGATAGTCTATGTATTCCCTGTGCCAAAGTTCTCAGGTTTGTCCCAGTCCCCTCATTGATAGTTCAGGATTTTACCTCAGGTCTGTGATCCATCATGAGTTTATTCTTGTGCATGGAGTGAGGTAAGGGTCTTACTTCATTTTCTGCAGGTAGATATCCATTTTTCAGCCCCACTTGTTGAAGAGCATCTGCTTCCCATTTGATATATTTTGGGCCTTATAGATCAGTTGTCTGTATGCTGATTATTTTATTTCTAGGTTTTCAGTTCTTTTTCACTGGTTGGTGTATCTATCACTACAGCAATACTACACTGTTTTGACCACTGTGATTGTACAATAGTTGCTAAAGTCAGGTAAAGCAAGCCTTCCCACTCTGTTCTTGAGGAGTTTTCTGCTAATTCTAGGCTTCTTTACTCTCCATATGACGTTGGTAACCAGGTTTTCCAATTCTTTGAATAAAGATGATACTATTTTATTGGGATAGCATTAAACTTATATAGTGCCTTGGGAAGAACTAACATCCTTACTATATTGAGTCTTCCAATTCACGACCATGGGATATTCTTCCATTTGTTGAGATCACTGTTAGTTTCTTCTAAAAGTGTTCTGTAGTTTTCCCCATACAAATCTTTGGATTTTTTCCCTCCAGTCAGGTATATCCCTAGATATTTCAATTTGTGCTTGGCTATTGCGAAGCAAAGCGTACTACCTTTTTGGTATCCTGCTTCTGTGTCTTGTCCAATGTGTATAGCAGACCGATGGGCTTCTGTTTGTTGATCTTGTATCCTGACACTCTACCATATTCTTTGATTGCTTCTCGTACTCCCTTTATAGAGCTTTTGGGATTTTCCATATATAAAATCATATCATCTGTGAATAATGATAGTTTCACCTCTTCCTTCACCAGAGGAATACCTTTTATGTCTTTTCTTTGCCCCATGCTATTAGTTAAGACTTCCAGTATGGTGTTAAATAAAAGTGGGGACAAGAGTCATCCTTGTCTGATCCCATTTTTCAGTGGGATTGTTTTCCTCTTTTTTTCATTGACTACCATGTTGGCTGATGGTTTTTCATATATAGCTTGTAGTATATTGAGGAATTCCATTCCTGTCTTCTTGACTGTCTTAAACAGGAATTGGTGTTGGATGTTGTGAATTGCTTACCCCACCATCTATAGGTATTATCATGTGGTTCTTATAATTTTTCAAGTCAATGTGGCAAATAATACTAATGGTCTTTCGTATGTTGAACCATCCCTGCTTCCTTGGCATGAATCCCACTTGATCATGGTGAATTATTTGTTTTATATACTTTTGTATTCAATTGGTCAGTATTTTCTTAAGGATTTTACATCAATGTTCATTAGGGATATTAGTCTGTAGTTCTCATGTCTTGTGGGATCCTTTCCCGGTTTAGGTATCATAGTTATACTAGCTTCATAGAAAGAATTTGGAAGTTTTTCAGTCTTTTCCTATGTTCTGGAAGAGTTATGTAGGATTAGTGTCAGTTCTTCCCTGAATACTTGGTATAATTCTCCTGTGAAGCCATCTGGACTCGGGAATTATTTTGTTAGTAATCCCTTGATAACCTTGTTTATTTCTTCGATTGTTATGGGTCTGTTGAGATTCTTGACATCCATCAGGGACAGTCTAGGGAGGGATTTCCAAGTATTTGTCCATGTCTTCCAAGTTGCTGGATTCTTTGGTGTACAGGACTTCATATTACTGTATAATTATTCTTTTGATTTCATTCGAGACCATTGTAATGTCCTGTTTCATCCCTCATTCTTGTTACTGAAATTTGTTTCTTTTTTTGCTTAGCTTTGCCAGCGGTATGTCATTTCTGTTATTCCTTTCAAAGAACCAATGTTTAACTGCATTAATTTCCATAGTTTCTTGTTATGTCTCAACCCTGGTTTTTATTATTTCTTTTCTTTTGCTATTAACAGGATTCTCCTGATGACTTTGCTTTAATTGCTGTAAATTTTGTGTCAGTATATCAATAATATGTCTCTCTTCCTTTTTCATTTGTGCATGTGTTGCTACCAAACTTCCTCTGACAGTCTTTGCAGTGTCACAAACGTTTTGGTACATCATATTCTCATTCTTGTTGGTTTCGAGAAACTTCCTTATATCATCTCTTATCTGGACCAATATCCACTCCTTTTGAAATAGAGGGTTATTCATCCTCCAAATTGATTTCTCTCATTTTTTTAATCGTCCTCTGTTGGTTTCCATCCTTAAGAGAGATGTCAGAGAAGGAAGTTTATGATCTCTGACCTCTATGTCATGGAATTTACAGTGTTGACTCATGTCCCAGTATGTGGTCTATCTTCGAGTTTGTGCCATATGGACTTGAAAAGTATGTGATTATTTTTGCATTTTGGTGGATAGCTCTAAAAATATCAGGTCAAGTTGTCTAATAATAATGTCTAGATTGGTAGCCTCCTGTTAAGCTTTTCTACCTGTGATCTATCATTCTCAGAGAGTGGCATATTAAAGTCACCTACTATAATTGTTGAGCCTATCATTTCTTTTTTCACCTTTTGAATTATTTTCTTGAATTTTGCAGGTCTCTCCTTGGATGCATCTATATTAATTATGCTCACTGGTGTTTGGTCTACTGTTCCCTTGAACATTATATAGTAACCTTCCTTGTTATGGCTTGCTCCTTGAGATCAATTTTGTCCTAGATAACAATTTTGTTATCAATTTTGTCGTAGATTACAACCCCTATTTTTTTTTTGAATTGCTATTTGCTTGGTACATTTTTCTCCAGCCTTTGATTCTCAGCCTATTTTTTTCTATAATCTTGAGATGTTTCTTGTAGCCAGCAGATTGAAGGGGTGTGTGTTCTACACTAGTCTGCTAGCCTTTGCCTTTTAATGCCTGAGTCCAGTCCATTGATATTCAGGGTTATTGCATCCATCTGTGGACTCTGTAATGTCATCTTGTACCTCTTGTGTTGGGAGTTTTGCTACTTCTCTTTCTTATCAGTGTGTTGTGTGTGTATGTGTGTGTGGTTCATTCTTGTCTTCTTTCCACCTTGATCCAATGCTATCTTGGAGGCTGTTTTCCTTTGTTGCCTTTTGATGGGGTTGTTCTTTGTGGTGGCCTCATATGTGCACAGTGAGGGCTGTTCTTCTGCTCATATTGGGTCGGCAAGGATATTTTGTAGTGCTGAGTTCCTTTTAACGTATTTTTTTAAGTTTTACTTGCCTGGAAGGACTCTTATTTCTCCATCTATCTTAATAGATAATTTTGCTGGATAGAGTATTCTTGGGTTTGCATTATTTTTCTTCCAGTTTTGTAATATGTTGCTCTACTCTCTCCTCTTCATCATAGTGTCAGCTGATAGGTCTGAGCATATTCTTATTTGGGTAATTTTATAGATTACTGCTTTTTTACCCTCCTAGCTGCTTTCATGATTTTCTCCTTCTCCTCAAAATTGGATAGTTCACTATTATATGGCTTGGTGACTTGTTGGGATTCAGTCTAGTTGGTGTTCTTTCAGCCTCCTGAATGATTGCATGGTTTTTACTCATTAAAGTGGGGAATTTTCCCCTCTAAGAATTCCTTTGCTATTTTTGCTGTTGACTTCTTCATTGTGTCTTGTTTAGGTAGTTCAATTATTGTAATACTCCTCTTCATTGCATAAAACATGGCTCTCAGGTTTCCTTCATCTTCTCTGATTACCTTATTTGACTGTCTTTCCCAATTGCTGAAGTCTGTCTTCTGGTTTTGCTCTAGGTCACTTGTTTGATTCTCTGCCCCTCAAGTATGCTGGCAAGGTCTGTGAATTTGCTACTGGCTTTTGTTATCTCATCCCTTAACTCTTGTATTTCCCTTTGGTGCATGACTTTTATCTCCTCTATCATATCATCCTTTTTTTTCTGTATTGTTTTCTTATATCCTGTACGACTCCAAGCAGCATTCATCAAGATTTCTGTGTCAGGTCATTGTCTGCTTCTTTTAGGTATGTCATCAGGTTCAGGACTTCTTCTGACATTGGCTTTTGTTTCTTCTGTTTTTGCATTTAGGATGTTCGAGCTGATTTCTGTTAGCGTTGTGTTATTTTAGAGGACCCTGGTGCCATTTTTCAGAGTTGAAGAGCACTGGGCTCTCTCTGGGAGACTTGTAGGCATGCTTCTTTGAACTCTCTGCAGCTAATTGCACTGTGGGATCAGGCTACCACTTTATCTTCCTGTGGTTTCACTCTTTCCCTAACCAACCAGTATTCTGTTATTTGGAGGGCAAGTTGGACGGTCTTCTCAGGGGTCACTGGCTGGGTGCTTGTGGACCCATGAGGATGTCACTGCACTGGATGATCTCACAGGAAGCCATGGTGGTATGGACTACAGTGGCTTGGGGGCATGCAGGGGTGCCTGCTTCAGTGGAAGTGCCATGGAAGACAAGTGGGTGTCCTTGCTTTGGTGTAGAGCACCACAGGTGGTGGGAAGAATTTCCTTAGTTACTTAAATTGCTTAATAGTTTGGGCAATTTCCGTCAGAAGTGTGGATCACTGTAGTGTTTGTGCCTTAGGCTGTGCCAGGCACTACAGCAGGAGGGAGGATATTCCCTCAGCCATGTGGGATCATGGAGGATGGCAAGGCATCCCCCCAGTCATGTGAAGCACTGTGGGAGGTGGGCACAGGTTCCCCCAGCCAAGTGAAGCAGCTCCAAGGCAGAGGAATTTTCCCCAAGACAATTAAAGGGTTTTGGAGGCTCAGCGTGCATTCCCCTGCAGTGGAAGTTGGACGGGATTTCCCCAACTGCATGTTATGCTGCAGATGGTTGAGCTTCCCCAGCTGGGTGGAGGGTGGTGCAATTGTCCAAGGCATAGGGAAGTGACCTGGAGATTAGCAATAGCATGTGAGAGGAATGAGAAGGAGGAAAAAACCCTGAGCCCTCTGAGACTGTTGGGACAAATAGAGGAGAGAAAAAAAAGTACAGATGTAGGTGACCCCCAATTGTTTGACCATGGAGCTGGACGGGTTTAAACCCTGCCCAGAGATGGCAACAAGCTGTGGCTATGTTGAAGTAAAGTTCTTGGGTCAGCCACAGGAGCCCGGCTCTGGCTGAGACTGTGGCAAGGCTAAGGTTAAGCCTTAGTCGGTCTCCACAATAGTAAGCCAAAGGCCACAGCTCCTCAAAACCTAGTGAGTCTGTGTCTGCTTATCTTTATGATGCTCCTTATGTGACCCTGCAGCATGGAATTTCCCTCCCAGTTTCTCTCCTGTGCTGATTTCTGTGGAGTCCCTGTGGTATGTGCTACTTGGTTGCCATCTTCCTGGAAGTCCACCTTGAAAGTTAATAAGCCTTTCGCCCATCATGATGCCACATTCTTCTTCATATAATCCAGTTTCTCAGATGATTTGCTAAGCACACAGATTAAGTACATATGGTAAGAGGATAGAATCCTGACACATACTTTCCCAGATTTTAAACCTTGTAGTATTCCTTTGCTCTGTCTGCCTCTTGATCCATGTACAAGTTTCACATGAGCACTATTAACCTCCCTGGTGGTCTAATTATGTCAGTAATTTTGTTAATTGAAGGGTGGATAGATAAATGGCTCAGTGAGCCTCACATTTCTTGTCTCTTGCTCTTTGATCACCGGACCAGTTTGCTTGTTCCTTGCCTCAATTTTCAAGCTACACTACCTGTGGGACACCTAACCCATGAACTGCATTGCTGTAATTTGAAGTTCCTTAAGGGACTTCTCTGCATTATAATCCTGAGTGTGGTTAGGGGTTACCGCTTCTGACAGTTATCATTTACCCTGAACCACACTCGTAATTACTGCCAGGGAGGTTAAGTGTTCCAGGATTGACATTCTTCTGAAGGATACCCACAGTTGTTTATGATCCACAGAGATTAATGGCTTTGCATAGTCAGTGAATTACAAGTATTTATCTTTTTGGTTTACTCTGCTTTTAGCCAACTACAAACCCCTAGAAACTACTAATTTGTTCTCTATTTCTATAAATTCATCATTTCAAAAATGCTAGATAGATAGAATCTTATAGTAGCCTATCTTTTGGAAATGTCTTTTTATTTCTGTAAAGCAATACATTTTCTCAGTATTGTTGTGTAGTATTCTGTTGTATGGATGTAGCACAGAACAGTTATCTATTCAAAAATATCTGGGTTGTTTCAGTTTTGGGGAAAATTATGAACAAAACTGTTTTGAAAATTGTGTATAGGATATGTTGTTTTTATTAGCATTTATTTAGTTGATTCTGATCCCCGATAACTTCATTACTGTAAAGTATAACTTCACACCTTAAGAATTCATTGACTGGGACCTTTTAGAAGCATGTTGCCAGACCTGTATCCTGAGGTGCCTCTGGGTGGGTTTAAACTATAAAGTTTTGTCTGGTAGTTTAGTGTTTAACCACTTGTGACACCTAGGAATTCCCTTATCAAAGATACTAATATAAACAGTGATTTATATAAATATAATTTTCCGTTTGTGGGATAAGTGTTAAAGTGTGCGATTGCTGGCTCAAAGAATACACCCTCAGGTTGATCTGACCTCAAAGACAATGTATGTTCTTTTCACTATAAAAAGAATAAAAAGGATCTGGCTGATCATGATCATTTGTATATTGTGAAGCACATATGAAGAGGTACTTCCTAAAAATATGGAAAAAAGCACCACTGGATGGAACTTTGTAGTATGCATTTTTCTCCACTAGAAGAGCAGCACGAACTCACTCTGAGTTAGTGCACCCAGTGTCGTCACCTGGGAAGCTTCTCTGTGGTCACAGTGAATTTTTTTTGTAAAAGCAGTTTTGCTCGAACTTAATTTTTTGTGATGGCCTATCTATGAGATAGCTTGCAGCTGTGAAATTATGTTTCCTCTTAAGGAAAATGCTGCAGAAACTGTTGTGATGTTGAACACAGCGTACAAAAAGTGTGATGGGAAAAACTCAGGTGTACAAGTGGTTTCTCATTTTACAAAAGGTGAAATGTCAATAAATGACAATCCCCTGTCTGGATGTCCATCAACTTCCCAAATGGATGAAATTGTTAATGCCTCAGATGACTGTGGTTATTTGCCTGATGGAGTGACCCAGACTTTCATTCCTGAAGGGTTTGGGTCATTAGATGTCCTGTCAAGATTGGGTTGCTGTATTTTACCATTTACTTTCATCACAGGGCATGCTACTACTAAGAAATGGCCTAGGGGATCTCCTGGATTCTAGATATATTCATGTTTACCTAAATTATGTAGCACCAGTCCAATTTCTCCTTGGTAATCAGGATTAATCACACTACTCAGTACAGTGACACCCATCTTTACCTGTTGCTTCAAAGGCATGAGGAACCCCACATGGCCAGGAGACATTGTTAGCTGCCAATTCAATGGAATCAGTGCTGTGTTTCTAGGTGGGAGAGTTCCTTCCTTTGGAACTAAGAACTGCTAAAAAGTATTGGGTTGCTGGGACAGGAAGTAAAAATGTTACAAGTGGATCACTAGGAGTAATAGTGAGTGGTGCTCTCTGGATTCTACCCCTTAGAGCATATACAGTCTCTTGGAAAACATTATCCCAGCCCTAAAGGTGTTGCCACCTCGCCGGTGCCATAATTGTGTCTTTAGGAGGAAATTCTATCATTCTATCAAGCCAGCTGCCTCAGGATGATGTGGAACAGGATATGAATAGTGGATTTCATAGGCATGGGCACATTGCTGCACTTCATTTGCTGTGAAGTGAGTTCCTTAATCTGAAGCAATGCTATGTGGGATGGAAGTGAGTTCCTTGATCTGAAGCAATGCTGTGTGGGATACTGTGCCAGTGAATAAGGCATTCTGTAAGTCCATGAATAATAGTTTTGGCAGAAGCATTAGGCAAATCCTTTCTATGACATGAGAGGTCCTATGTAATCAACCTGCTATCTGGTTGCTGGTTGATCCTCCTGATGAATGGTCCTATATCTTGGACACAATGTTGGCTTCTGTTGCTGGCAGATGGAGAACTCAGGACTGTCTGTAGCCATGTCAGCTTTGGTGAGTGGAAGTCTATGTTGCTGTTCCCATGCATAATTTCCATCCTAGCCACCACGTCCACTTTGTTCATGTGCACATTGGGCAATGACAGGACTGGCAGAGGGAAAAGGTCTACCCTCTAGAGTGCATATCATCTTATCCGCTTGATTGTTAAAATCCTCCTCTTCTGAGGTCACCCTTTGGTGAGTGTTCACATGAGACCCAATTATTTTTCTTTCTTGGTGTATTCAAAGAGGTCTATCCACATATCTCTTCCCCATACCTCATTGTCACCAATTTTATAATTATGTTCCTTCCAATTTTCTGACCATCAAACCAAGCCATTAGCTACAGCTCATGAATCAGTATACAATATCACATTTAGCCATTTTTACTTCCAGACAAACTGAACAGATGTGCACTGTTCGAAGTTCTGCTTACTGGGAATTTTCCCTTCACCACTACCCTTCAGGGAGATCCTAGAAAGGGGCTTTAATGTTGCTGCTGTACACTTACAAGTGGCACTTGGATATTGTACAGAACAATCAGTAAACAAAGCATAAATTTTCTGTTTCTCATTCAACTTATCACGAAGAATTCCCAGGAGGCCATAGTTGCAAACTGGGAGAAGGAAGGTACTGTGACAGGAGTGGAGACTATGGGCATTTGGGCCACTTCTTTATGCAGCTTACTTATATTTTCAGGTCCTGCTCTAGCCTGATGTCATAGAGACCACTTCCATTTAATGATGGAATGTAGCTGTGCACGTCCAACTTCATGATTCTGTGGGTCAGACAATACCCAGTTCATGATTGGAAGCTCAGGTTTCATGGTGACTTGGTGGCCCATCATGAGGTGTTTGGTCTCCACTAAGGCCTAGGAGCAAGTCAACAGCTGTTTTTCAAAAGGGGAATAGTTGTTTGCAGAGGATATCAGAACTTTACTCCAAAATCCATAGTGTCTATAGTGTGATTCATCAATAGGAGCCTCCAAAGACTCCACACTGCATCTCTATCTACAATTGACACCTTTAGCACCACTGGGTCAGCTGGATCCTATGGCTCAGTGACAAAGCAGCTTGCATGGCAGCCTGAACCTGTTGCAGAGCTTTTTCTTGGGCCCCACTCAACACTGGAGGCCTTTCAGGTCACTTTATGAATATGTCGAAGTAGCACACCCAAATGAGGGATATGTTGCCTTCAAAATCTGAAGAGTCCCACTAGGCATTGTGCCTCTTGCTTAGTTGTTTGGGTGGCCAGATGCAGTAGCTTATCCTTCACTTTAGTAGGAATATCTTGATATGGCCCACACCACTTGTCTCCTAGAAATTTTACTGAAATGGAGGGTGCCTGTATCTTAATTTGGGTTGATTTCAACCCTTTGGTATGCAGATGTTGTACCAATGAATCTATAATCTTTGATACATATTCCTTAGTGGATCCAATCAGCACAATGTCATCAATGTAATGGAACAGTGTGAAATTTTGTGAAAGAGACAGGATATCAAGGCCCCTTCAGACTAAATGATGGGACAGGGCAGAAGAGTTGGTGTACTCCTGGGGGAGACTTCTGAAAGTGTATTATTGCCCCTGCCAGCTGAAGGCAAACTGCTTCTGGTGGTCCTTTGAGACTTTTATTGAGAAGAAGGAATTGACCAGCTTAATAGCTACATACCAAGTACCAGGAGAAGTGTTAATTTGCTCAAGCAATGAAACCACACCTGGAATGGCAGCTACAATTGGAGTCACCACCTGGTTAAGTTTACAATAATCCACCATCATTCTCCAAGATTAATCTGTGTTTTTTTCAGGGCAAGTAGGTGAGTTAAACAGGACTGTGGTAGGAATCACCACCTCTGCATCTTTCAAGTCTTTGATGGTGGCACTGATCTCTGCGACCCCTCCTGGAATGTGGTACTGCTATGGGTTCTCTATTTTCCTAAGCAGCAGCAGTTCTAATGGAATGTACTACTGTTATTGGTTTGCTATTTTCCTAAGCAACGGCAATTCTAATGGCGTCCACTTGACCTTTCCTTCCATAATAACCCTTATTCCAAATTTCAGGGATCCAAAATGGGCGTTATACCAGTTACTAAGTATGTCTATTTCTTTCTGCTCTGGGAAATAATTATAGGATGGGTTCGATTGTCCACTGGAGCCACTGTGAGGCATACCTGAGCTAAAATTCCATTAATAATTTGTCATAAGCCCCCACTCTGACTGGTGGAGCTTCAAAATATTTTGGGGCTCCTGGAATTAGTGTCAGTTCAGAGCCAATGTTTAGTAATCCCTGAAAAGTTTGATTATTTCCTTTCTCCCAATGACCACTCTCTCTTGCAAAAGGTTACAGGTTCCTTTGGGAAAGGCTAGAAGAAAGACTAACAGTATAGACCTTCAGTGATGTAGCAGGATCCTTCTTCAAAGGGACTTGGCCTTCCCCTCATTCAAGGGGTTGTGGGTCTGTAAACTGGCTCAAATGTTGGAATTGATTGAGCGGAAGTGACTCTTTATTCTGGTGATTTGATTTGAATTGCTGTTCCCCTGATCTGGCATTCTTCTTCCTGTATAAATCACATAAATATTTAGTAGTTTTCATATATATTTTACTCCTAGAACATTGTGGTTAAATAGCCATTACTATAAGTCCACACGAGGCAGGTTGCTCTGATTACAATGGAAACTTTGTTGTCCATTATGATAACCATACCCACCCCATCTCTGCTGATTCAGTGCTGACACCTGCCCGCTGCAAGCATGTGGCCAAATCAGTCACATTGTATGCAAATGTTGGAGTTCACTAAGGGCAATTTCTACTGTTAATCGTGGCCTATATAAAATAGCAATCACAGGAATTTTCAGAGATTCTGGGGCCCCGTTCACAAATTTGTTTCTCATAGTTTTGGTGAAAGGTAGGTCCTCAGGCACTCCTTTTGTTGGCCTATGGGATTATTCTGATAGATCCATTCCAATAGACCAAAATTTCCTATGTTTTGGATGCCTTTTTCTAGTGTGCCAAGGTAGATCTGGTACCTCAAGTTGGTCTAATCTAGGCCATCAGGCAAACCATGCTTCAATGAAACAACCAAATAAGCTATTAGATCCTCTCTTAACCTCTCACTGAGTCATTAAAGAAGAATCTCTGCTTAGGGGCCCCATATCAAGGAACTCAGACTGGGTCAATGTTACATTTCTTGCACTGGTTCCCACACCCTTAGTAACCATTCCCATGGATATCCCCCAGTTTCTGCTTAGAGGCATTAGGAAACTAGGGTAGATCTTCCTGAATCATTATCTGAACCTCACCTTTAGGAACTTTTTGTGTCTTAATTCTAGTTATAGGTCTAGAGTAAGTAACAGATGAGGGTGGGTGTTTCTTGGGACTCTCAGCAATATATTGTAAGACATCTTTCCTCAGGCAATGCTCCAGCGGCAGCCCATGTGGAATTGCAGTTGAACATTTTGGTTAATCTGCTTACGTGTGAGTTGTTTTACTAATAGTGGATTAGTCCCCTCGGGTGGAAGGGGTGGATCTATTGACCGAGGTGGCTCAATAGCCTCCTTTTCTGGGAGCCCATATGTTCCTAGTCCATGTTTCAAGGTCCCATTTCTTTCTGATTGATGCCCTTACTTTATATCAGACACCGTTCTAGACCTACAATTCAGCTGATGCTGTAACTCAGCTACTTGTAGGATGAGACTCTGGATTTTGTTTTTGGAAATACCAGCTCTATTACTAGAGGGGAGAAGACTCTCATTTGTAGCACATGCAGAAGTTTTGGGGTCTGTTATTTGTCGCTTGAGATGTGATTCTGAGGTCCTGAGATTATTCCTATCCTTGATCACTTTTTCTATTATAAGGAGAAGCAACCAACCAGCTTCCTTATATTTCTCATCCTGACAAAACTGATGGAAAATATCAAACACAAAATAACCCAGAGCCTCTCCTCTCACCAGCACTTTATCTATTGGTGATGATATTGTGGATATTTACTTTACCATGTCACACCATGGATTAACACCACCCTAACTAGTAATAATGGCATGGCATACTTATTCATGTTTTTAGGAGTAGAGGCAGCATTCTCAGTGTGTTAGGCCTAATGAAGCTGGAGAACCAATTCAGGAAACCCATATTTATAATCTTGTTTCTGTAGAACCACTCTTGGTTCCAATTATGTTAGGCAGGGTTCTCTGGAGAAACAATACCAAGATACATGATTATATATGTATACATACAGGTTTACCCAACAAGAAATCATATAACAATTAACTAGTCCACACAACCATACAGAGAGCTCAGTTTCACTCACGTTCCTGGAACAGTTAATATACCAGTAGTCCTTCAACTCACTAGGCTATAGGTCCAAGGTCAAGGAAACACAGGACAAAGTGCTCCCTCAGGCAAGACAGGCCGAGTCTGTATGCAGGCAGCAGATATCAGGGTGGGTCAGCAACAGTCAGGAGTTAGGGAGCTTAGCAAAATAGGCCCAATACAATCTCAAACTTAAGGGGGATGCACATTGAGAGAATCCACTAGCCTCCAGCTCAAGCAATGTATGCGAAGCAGATCTGAAAGCAGCATGGCTAAGCAGGTCTGAAAGAAACCTCAACCTCTAGCTACATGATCCATGGGTTGGTTTGGCCCACAGGTAATGTAGCACCCAGGTTGAGGCAGAGAACTAGTAAAGCAGCAGCCTGCTGCTGCGATCACCAGGGAGCTAGAGACATGGATGCAGGCAGTCTTCATTTATCTCGGTCACCTTTCAATCAAGCTGCGACCTGATCAAACTCTGCCCACATGTTCCCATTGGCCTAGGAACCTAACAATCACATCTAGTATCGCTATTTATTCAAAGTCCTTGCTAGTTGATCATTACTGTATTCCATTTAGTCATCATTATTGTTAAGTTCAGAGTTTTGGTACAGATGATACAAGCTCAGAAGATTTGTATTGCCTGGTGGCAAAGCTAGGATCACAGCAGCATTAACAAAGCAGCTATTTGTTTAACTCTGCTTATATCTGTTTTAATATTCATTTCACTACACCACGGGGATACTCAGGGAAATATGCTACCCTCACCTTAGTGAGGATCTTGTGTTTATGTACTAAGGAAGAAAATGAGCGCTAAAATCAGGTTTCCTGAGTTCAAATTCCACTTCTGCTATTTATTCAAAGAAAGGCTTTAAACAAGTCCCAAGCCTTAATGTAGCTCAGATTATTTTTCTGTGATGTGGACATAATAATTGTATATCATTTGTAAGTTTATGCTGTTACTGTTGTTACCTGACTCAGTGACCCACACAATGGACCAAAACGCTGACTGGTCTTAGATTGTCCCCGTGATCAGTCTTGTGTAGGACTATGGGAACTCAAAGAGCTTTATCTGGCTGATTTCTGGAAGCAGGTCACTAGCCCTTTCTTTTTAGTCTGTCTCTTTGTCTAGATGCTAAATGGTAACCTGTTAATAATTATAGCAACAGGCAAGCCTCAGTGAGGAACGGTGCTTGGGTTGACAAACGGTGCTTGGGCAGGATTCAAACCCTGGGTATATGGAAGAAAGGAAAGAATCATACCATTGAGATACCAATGCCTTCTGAAATGTTCCAGCAAGGATTAAAGGAATTAATGACATGAAAAACTCTTATAATACTACCTGGTAGATGAATATATCTTGCATTGTGCTTGTTAGGTGCCATTCAGTGAGTTCTGACCCATAGTGGTCCTGGCTATGACAGAATGAAACCTGCATGGCCCTATGCCACCCTAGAAATGCTCATTTGCCTGAGGTCATTGTTGCAGCCGCTGTGTCAATTCGTCTCGTTGAGGAAATTTCTTTCTTTTTTGCTGCACATCCACTTTATCAAGCATGATGACCTCCTCCAGAGATGGGTCTCTTCTGAAAACATGTCTAAAGTATATTAGACGAAGTCATACTTCTCCCATGGCATATCAGTTCGTCCTTTAGGCAGTCCACAGTACTTTCAATATTCTTCTCCAGCACTACAGTTCAGTGGATGTCAGTTATTGTTTATCCTGACCAGTGTGACTAGGGTACACTTGTGGTGTATATCCTGATACTTCTTTTGCTTGCTTCCCTGTGGTCGTCCTGCCTTTGATGAGCAGCACCAAATGCTACCAATGAGGCAGTGTCAAGGAGTGTCTTAACTGTTAAAGGTTTTGTTTTCAAGGCTACCAAACTCCTTGCCTTTCATCTTTCTGTGGATTTGATTTTGCTGGCTTTTTGACTTGTGACTGGGCTGGGTTTAGACAAACGATCAGGGGGCCTCTTAAATGTGGTTTCTTTGACTTCTCCCTTTGCATTTTCCTAACTGTTACTGAGGAAGATAGCACACCTGGGGAGGACTCTGGAAGTGTCCCAGCACACATTAATTCAGGGATAGCAGCCATGTTTTAAGCTGGGACATCTTCTGAGTTAGAAATGTCCCTCTACAGCACTAATGATATTAAGCCTGGAGAAAAGGGGTGACATGTGGCAGGAATCTGAGTTAGGACTCTATTAAAATTGTCACAGAAAGAGAATGACTTTTGAAACAAGGGTGCAAATGAGAATAGATCATTTTAGCTCTACTTAAAATTGTGTCCAACATTCAAAAATTTTTTTTTGTTTTAAGTTTACCCCACTCCTGATTATTCAGTGCCAGGTGTTTAATGTGGACTGCATGCATTTCTCTGTGTCTTTACCCTTTTCAAATGCAGGCCAATGCTTACCAAACTGTCTGGGATATGGGTTGAACAGCTGTGGCAGAGAGAGCACGTTTATACAAATTTTGTTTTATTTTAGTCTTTCAAATGCCTGCCTTGGGGGCTTTAATTCTCAGCCAGGACCCAGGAAAGAAAAACCTTTATTGTGTAGACTCAGGCATTTGGGATAAGATGTTAAGTGAACACTACAAAAAAAAAACAAAACTGCTGAACTTTTTCTGGGCAGCTCACCTTCTCCTGAGCTTCATAAGAAGAATAGAGATTTTGTCTGCCCTGAGGGAATTTTTCAGTACAATTAGGAATCACACTGGGTTTTTCCTTTTATTTTACACAGTCTTATTTAGATAAACTTGGAAATATGTTATGCTATTCTGGCATACGCTTCGCTCCTTTATAATTAAAGGCGTGTGTCACTGAAAGTCCATGATACGGTCTGTGATTTGGAGCCCTGGTCTACAGTGGGATACTCATTGAGTTGCCAAAGCCAAAGGCAGCAGCTTAACTCCACGAGTCACTGTGAAAGAGAAGGATGGGACTTTCCGCTCTAGTAAAGGTTGCAGCTTTGGAACACAAAGAGAAAGTTCTACTCTGTCCCATAGGGTCACTATGAATCAGCATGACCTCTTCCTCTCTTGTCTGTATCCCACTCACGGGCCAGTGCATCAAGTTTGGGATCTGGGGTCTTTAAAACCATAAAAACACTAAAAAACAAAAGGGGATATGTTTTCCTTTTAAAAAGCAACAACCTGGTGGGACCATGGATACACATGCAGTTATTGCCCAGACAGATGCTAAATGCAGCCGACTTATTGCCTGAGCATGACTACAGCAATGACAACAAGACCACTCAGCTGCAATACTGAATCCTTGCACAGTGGTGTATCATAGATAGTCTTACATTAGAAAGAGGTTGTGGCTGGTGTGAGTGGTTAACACACAAGCTGATAACTGAAAGGCTGGAGTTGACTTAGAAGTGACTTGGAAAAAATTCTTGAAATCTACTTCTGAAACATCAGACATAACATGGCCTAAGGGGCACAGCTCTACACTGACACACACTACGTTATCATGAGTTGGAGTTGACTTGGCAGCAACACCTTTAAATACACTATAGTATTCTTTCTTAACCACACATTGAATTAATGGCTACCCAAAGATATGTGGGTTATTAAAATAAGTTTTCTTAAATTTATAAATGTGCTGAAGTTGAAAGGGACATTTAAGTGATTGAACAAGCTCTGATGAAAATATTAATTCTTTCAATAATTATTGTTTGGTATTGATTATATATAAGAAAATAGCTATAGAAATCAAGAGAAAGATATTATATGATCTAACTCTGAAGAAGTGCACTTATTTAAAGGTCTCATATGTTTTACATGGGCTTTTCGGTAGTCAGTACCCAACTTCTGTATTTTAATTAACCAAGTTGATTTTAACTTCTCTAATTTTACATTTTCACATCAACTTTCCAAAATTCTCAAGCCTTAACTGAAGTTCTACTTTCAGAAGAAGATTTAAACTGCTATTAAAAAAATGGAGAATGAAACTTCTTACAAGTGGTCCCTCTTCTTTATTTTGTCTATATCCTTTTCTACTCTCCCTGAGAAAGGCATTTTCCCCTTATGCTTCCGTGTATGATCCCATTCCTTTCAACTGTGTCCAACCCACAACCCGTGCCACTGAGTCAGCTTCTACTCATTGTAACTTATAGCTGGACTGCATGGAGAAGAAGGCAGCATTGGGTTGGGAAGAACACGCACCAATAATCTGAAGTATGCAGAGGGCACACTGCTGAAAGTGAAGAGGACTTGAAATTACTGATGAAGGTTAAAGACTACAGTTTTTAGAATGTATTACCCACCACAACAAAAAAATGCTAAGCCCAAATCCTCACAACTGGATCAATAAGCAACATCATTACAATCAAAGAAATTGCTTAAGTTGTAAACATTTAGTTTTACTTGAATCAACACCCAGGGAATGAGCAATCAAGAAATAAAATGATATATTGCATTGGTAACTCTGCTGCTAAAGATACCCTTAAAGTGTTCAAAAGAAAAGTTTTATTTTGAGGACTAAGATCCAAGCCTTGATATTTTCAGTCACCTACTTTATATGTAAGTGAAAACTCGACAAAGAATAAGAAAGAGTAACAAAATATAAAACGATGCCTTTGAGTATGGTGGTGATGAAGGCTGTAGACAGGCAGAGAGTAAACTAATCTATCTCGGGTAGAAGTACAGAAGGAATGATCTTTAAAAGTGAAGATGGTACTTCAGACAAGTTATCAGTAGTGACCAGGCCTTGGGGAAGGGCATGATGCTGGGTAAAATAGAGGGTAAATAAAATAGAGGGTAAATAAAAAGAGATGAATTGACATAGTGACTGCAACAATACTTAACAACGATTGTGGGGATAGCACACAACTGAGAAGTTTTTAGGTCTATATGAATCAGAGCTGACTATTAAATAAATGAATTTCTCTTTGAGAAATAAAAACAAAATAAGCAACAACCAAACTTCTCTGGAATATATTTTCATCTTCAAGATGGCCTTATATCCCACTTATTCTTTTCAACATATTATTCACTTCAAGGATATTTTTTTCAAATTTTTCATTATTACCTTCTATTCCCCTTTCAATTTCTTGCAATTTGTCTCTTGTTATTTTTATTCACACCCAATGTTGTTTATAAATATTGGGCATATTTTGGTTTTTCTTGAGCCCAGGAAAGGCTACTAGCTCTGGACCGACTCATTCCTGTGGTACCTTATGTCTGAAACAGGATGTGATGAAGCATCTAAACCTGAAATCCCTTCCTTATAAAATGGATCTAGATAGGAGGATACAGGCATGGTATCCAAATGACTAAGGTAAGAAATATTTTTGTGATAGTTGCATACTTTCCCCCATAGATCCCACTGTTCCTGTCCTTTTACTACAGGTACCATAATGGAAAAGAACTTTAGTGCCACAATATTGGAAGAGTCTCTGCTTCCTAAATGTCAACCTGAACTCACCTAGTGGCTCTACAGAAGAAAGACTGAGCGATATACTTCCCTAAATACTGCAGTCAAGAAAAATCTATCGGGCAGTTCTCCTCTGTCATCTGGACAACAATGAGTTGGAATCGACTCCACAGCACCAAGCAACAATAACCATGATGGAGATTCAGCTTCACTCGTCTTTCTGTTTACTTTATCCCTAAGAGGATGCTTGGAAAGAAGATTCTGGTATATTTTGGACACAAACAATGGGGAGAGTGAGTGTAAAGCCTAAGAGAGGAAGAGATTCCCTCTGATTTGGGAGATTAGAGAAAGTATATTTATAAAAAGAAAAAAGAGTTGAGCGTTAAGTCTCCAGAGAGAGGAAGTGGCAATGCTTTGGAAAAGAAAGCTCTGACAAGCTTCGCGATGTAGCTATGTCAATGAGATGATGGACAGCCTCGTAAAGGCTTCCTGTCCTGGAAGATACACAGACAGACACATGGCATTGCTACAATTATGACAGGTGATACCTTAGAGAAAATTTGTGAAGCATTGCGGCCTAAGGTCACAAAATCCTTTAAATCTTGTGACAATATTTTCATTCGTTTTATCGTCATATAATTGACGGATCTTTCGATTCAATAGTTCTATCACATTAAAAAAAGTTGTGAAATTATCACTAGAATCAATCTAAACCGTTTTCTTCTTTCTTGAACTCATCATTATTAACTCTCCAATTTCCCCAACACCCCCTGCCATGTCTCTAGGTAATTATTTATCCAGTTACTGTCTATCGATTTACCTAGTCTGGATTTCATGAAGAGAAAATCATACAAAACAAAAAGATGGATCACCCCTACCAACAAAACCCCAACAGTAATACAAATGAAATATATAAAAACCTTAATCAAATTAAATCAGAAAATATCAAAACTGAAACAAGTTTAAAGTTGGTATAAAAAGGAGATCAAAGATATAGTGTCTGGGGTCTTAAAGGCTTGAAGATAAACAAGTGATCATCTAGCTCAGAAGCAACAAGGCCCACATGGAAGAAGCACACCAGCCTGTGTGACTACAAGGTGTCGAAGGAACCAGGTATCAGGCATCAAAGAACAAAAAGTCATATCATTGTGAATGAGGGTAAGTGCAGAGTGGACACCCAAGGTCCATCTGTAGGCAACTGGACATCCCCTTATGGAAGGGTCACAGGGAGGAGAGAAGCCAGTCAGGGTTCAGGGTAGCAGCGATGAAACCTACAACTTTCCTCTAATTCTTAAATGCTTCCTCCCACCACTATCATGACCCCAATTCTACCTTACAAATCTGGCTATGCCAGAGGATGTACACTGGTACAGATAGGAACTGGAAGCACAGGGAATCCAGGACAGATGATCCCTTCAGGAACAGTGGTGAGAGTGGTGATGCCTGGAGGGTGGAGGGAAAGTGGGGTAGAAAGGGGGAATCAATTACAAGAATCTACATATCACCTCCTCCCTGGGGGATGGACAACAGAAAAGTGGGTGAAGGGAGACGTCGGACAGTGTAAGTTATGACCAAGTAATAGTAATTTATAAACTATCAAGGGTTCATGAGGGAGGGGAGAGCAGCGAGGGAGGAGGGAAAATGAGGACCTGATATGAAGGGCTCTAGTAGAAAGCAAATGTTTTGAGAATGATGATGGCAACAAATATACAAATGTGCTTGACACATGCATGGATGTATGGATTGTGATAAGAGTTGGATGAGCCCCCCAAAAATGATTTAGAAAAAAGATCAAATGGCATGGTGCTGCATCTTAACTTACCTACATCTGTCATAATCTGAGAAGAAGGCTATTCACATACCTGGAGTGTGGTGGGAGGGAATTCACTGGAGTCTTAATCCATGTGTGACCGCTGAAAATGGATTTAGGGATTCCGCTGTCATCCATAACCTTCTGCGAATCAGGTATTGAGAATGTAAGTTCTGGTTCTATTTCCTCCTTTGAATTTGTAGTTTATTATACACAATTCTTGGCTCACACAGGCTGGTGTTATTCTTCTGTGTGGACTTTGTTGGCACCTTACTTACATGACTGCTTGACAAGTCTTTAAGACCCCAAATGTTATTCTTTCTGCTAACTGCTCACCATTTGATTTCTTCCCCACACTTTGCTCTAGCACACATCTGTTCAGTGATCTCTTCATGAGGATGAAGTATCCAGCAGGGCCATGTCATAAGAATTAATTTTTTTACATTAGGGTTAAATTTAAGTTCTAGCCCCAAATCCATTCACAGATCTATGATGTGATATATGTGGTTCACTTTAGAGATATAATGATCTTTTACTCGAGAACATCGCAAGTCATCCCATGTGACATAAAGTAATTTTACCGATAATATCATTAATTTAATCAATTATATAGAATTCAAAATACTATTGAGAAAAGGAAATTATACATGTTTAGCACAGATTTTCAGGACACAGTACATGCATTTTTGACTTGTACAGATTAAATTCCAGGATGACTAGACACTGTTTACACAAGCAGGATTGGGTTAAGTGAAACTTTCAATAACACTCATTTACAAAGGGGGAACTATGTCTGCTATATTAACCCTGTGACAGTATTTAAATTACTAGGATTGTGGAATAATCCAGAAGATTTTACTTTAAATATTCTGTCAGCGTGGAGTAGGAAGTGAACATTTTAAAATGTAACTTTAAATTAATCAAGTTGAAAATAATAAATATTATTTGTATTTGAAGTAAGAACCCACTATACTCTGTAGATTCATCCTCTCCTGAGTTGGATATGCATCTGTCTCTAAGATAAAGTGCTCTACCTACCAATACACTGTCAAAGATCAACCTTATCTATCACTGTGCACCAAAGTAATCATATCTACTAATTCATTTTTTTTTCCTTTCAGAATGCCCAGAGTTGTCCCTCATCCTCAACACATGATTGTTCAGGAACAGCTAAGTGGTACTGGAACTGCAATAACCTTATCCACTTCTTTAAAAACTAAATTTTATATTTTTAATACAAAGTCAGAGATATGTCTTTTCACCCTCTGCAAGGGGTTAGAAATTATGTGTATGTTCTAACCCCTCTATTCTGTTAAAGAATTTTCTGAGAGTAACAGGCATAATGAACCGAGGTCAGTGCATTTTCAGTTTTAAATTACATGCAAACTTGATAGTAGAACATTCTAAGCACTTTATGTCTTCTTCAAATTCTTGCCTCTATTGCTTCACTTTTGGGTGGGGGTAGGATATTAATTCTATGCACCAGTAAACATTTTTCATTTATGGTATTTGTCAGGCTCTATCATGAATAAGTATCTTACCTCATGACATTTTTATAGGTCATCCAAGGAGAATTGTTAAGTGGCCTCAACATGGGGATGAATTTCTTGAGTACCCCCCACACCTGGCCACATTTTGAGTCATCCTTCTTTTACTCAAGGAATGTTTTAGTGTAAAAATAAAATTTTCTAGTGAAAAGCTCTAGGTTTATACAGCACTGTTCATGGCCTCCCATACCTTGATAACCCTTATGAATAGTCCAGGGAAAGAAACTGTCTGATGATCTCAAGCAAAACATACCAATCTTCAATGCTTGAAGGGCACACCTGCTATTCCTGCTTGTCCTTCTAGACTCTCTGACTCTGTAGAGTTGAAAACATGGTGGCATTTGCTATCAATACCCATTTCAATCTTGGAAGATATCTTGAACATCACCACTTCTATGTTGACTTTGCTTTTGTCCCATCGACCTCATTTTACCAAAATTAAATGTGCCATGGTGGCACATTCCCCAGCACAGTTACAAATATAGCTAGATATTCTCCTGAGGTTCAAAAGATCCTCTTCCTGGAGAGTCCTGTAATGGGGTTCTTTCCTTGAATCCCACAGGATGTCAGGTTCCTAGGGAGAGCAGAAGTCAGAGAAGATTAGCTTTAAGCTTTCTCCAACTTTGTCTCTGAAGGTGGAACACAATATCATCCCATGATCCACAAGAGACATATATGCAAGGTGACTGTAGGGACAGAAGGTGAACATGTCTTTTTTCTACTGATAATGCTTTTGCAACAGGAAGCTATGTTAATATATAAGCAAGTGATATATTTCTTTAGCAGACTTTCTTCTGCCTGCTCTGCACACCCATTCATCCGCCCCACTATGGCCATCACTCAGCAGCTGGTAGGTAGATGGTGGCTGGTAGACAACAAAGGCTTTGTTCAGGCAACAAACATCAGGGAACTAGAAGTGGGAATGGCTATGAGAAAAACAGGCTCAGTGGCCAGGCTTGACTGTATGATCACTAATGATCCTCCCCGTGAAAGCCAAGTGCACTCTGGAAACAACAGAGTTTTCTTGTAACCTGGTAGAAAATTTGAAGAAACTACAGCTGATGGTAGAAAACTATCTGCAACTTTATAGATGGTGTATTTTTCTGACATCAGGAGTGGGGTGCGAATGAGAGAACAATAATAAGAAAATTTGAAGATGAAAAATTTGTGGTGGAATGTGTTATAAGCCATAGCATCTGTACTCAGTCCTATGAAAAACTAGAATAAAAATGTCATCATCTCTTGGGAAAGAATTAGGTGTGACAATGGATAAGTTCGGTTCAATGAAAATATCTCATACTTCTTTTATTTTTTCATAATTATATTCAATTATATATCCATGAATATTTTACATACAACTATTTATAAGTGTTGATTTAATTTGGACCATTCCTTTGGTTAATAAATAAAAATTTCATTCTAATATCTATCTATCTATCTATCTATCTATCTATCTATCTATCTATCTATCTATCTATTGAATCTATATATTGGTGCTGTTAGGTGCCATTGCCATTGAGTTGATTCAGATGCGTAGATACCCTCTGTACAACAGTACACAACATGTCCTGGTCCTGTGCCATCCTCACAATTGTTCTTATGCTTGAGCCCATTATGTAATAATATAAAAAAGATATCATTTACTGTGTTCACCATTGACATATTAAGCAAATGTTAATAGTTTACATATTTTCTTTGTTTCTGTTTTACAGAGAATAAATACATTGAAAATAGAGCTGTAGCCATGTTCTCCCTTCCTATTTTACCAGAAGGATTAAAAAAACTTGTAATAAGACATCTCTACCTCACCACTTAATTGAAAATGCTGGACTCAGTCCCCCTACTCCTCCATATTCCCTCCCTGACCCTTTAAACCTAGCATTGTTCTTCTCTCCAACTTCATCTCGTCACTCCCCAAACTTTATCAATTGGAAGAAACCCATAGCAATTATTTAACTCTTTTGGTTCTTTTTGAGGTTGCAAAAAGTCCTCTAATCACTTGAACGTGCAAGAATAGTCTCGTTTATATAATTAATATACCCGTTTACCAAGAGCAGTAATCAAAACACCAAATTTTATTTAAACTTAAATATCTTCCCATCCTACCTCAAGCATTGTTTCCTCTGTTTCTCCATCTAACTCTCTGTTTTAACTCAAATTTTGTAGTAGCTTACTGTGACTGCTGTAACAAATTAGCATGAAAAGCACAACAGAAGAATTTCCTTGTGATTCTGGAGGCTAGATCCAAAATCACCATCATTGGAAAACATGAAGCCAAAATTGGCAGGGCCATACCCCCTTAGGGGAAAATGAGGTGTTGCTTTTTCTCCATCACTCCAGACTTCAAGATCAGCATCTCTAGCCATCTTAGCTCTGTCTTTATATCACCTTCTCTTCTTTGTGAAAATGTCAAGTTTCCCTTTGCCTTTCTCTTGTAGAGCCACACAGTTGATTGCATTTGGAGTCTATTTGCGTAATCTAGGACAAATTCTATTTATCAGAAATTGTTTATTTAATAATTTCTGCACAGACTCTGCGTTGGGCTGGGTTGACTAGGGAAGCAAACTCAGTGACACTCATATATGTGTAAGAAAGAGCTTTATATCGAGAAGTAATTGTATATCAAGAAAACATCCAGTTCAGTCCAACTCAAGTCTATAAGTCAATTCTAGTCCATTAGTCTCTCTTCATACTCACACAGCCACATGCAGTGATGCAGAATGCAGGAAGATATGGGCTGGTGGGTACAGAGACTTGTGGATCCAAAGTAGGTTGAAAACATGGTAGGGCACATTTTCCAGCTCTCCTCGTGACCAGCAACAGGAAGGTGAAGGTAGAGAGAAAGGCTGGCCTCCAGAGAGCTATATATCTCAGTCACACCTTCAAGTAAGGTCATCAGGCTATGACCGGATTGACAAGTTAAACTACACCCCTACATTTTTATGTATCTTCAAATTGACCTGAAATTATGTAACGACCATAGACTCTTTTGCAATATAATTTAACATTTTCCAGTCCATTTGCCAGTCCTACAAATTAGAAGCCGTTACCTTTGGAGGCCATTTTTCCCTACTACACCATATCACAGACCTCTGTGCTAAGGCTCCTCTGAAGTTGGGATTGGTGTGTGAAGGAGGAGAGGAACAGATGAAATGGAAAATGTCATTCTCAGATGCTCAAAGATAAATTTGCATTGATGCCTTCAGGCTTTGGTAAATTGTTGGAGTTTATTTTATTTTTCCTTTCATAATCTCTTCTTCCTTGACTCTTGTCCACTGGGAGCAATTAACAGGAAGGAGAGGCAGGGCAGCACAAAAAAGTTTTAATCATGGCAAAGTTAGTGAACTTGTCTATCTTTTGTTTGCTTCATTTCTGAGAGATTATAATAATGGTACACCCCATCGGTTTGTTGTGAAGATTAAATGCCAGCATTTTAATACACATAAAATAGTTCATAAAAAGCCTAGGAACAAATTCCCTGTGAAGAGAGAGTTAACCATTACAATTATTACAGAGTCACAGCTTCTTTGTCAGAGAAAACCTCTCTGTCAGGCCACAGACAAATCCTAACAATACGCTTGGAAGTCCCGATGAAATGGCCTCTTCCTATAGTAAATATGTTTGGATGGAAGTCTCTGTTAATAATTACTATGAAATATAGTGTACATACCAATCTGTATATTTGACTTGTAGGAGTAGTTAAGAATGAACAACTTAAGAAATAGGTCTCACCTGTAACTTGGAAGGGCTCTGTATAACCGGCTCCCCCAGCTGTCAAAGTAGGCAAGTATTCTTCTCAATTTTCTACTAAGCAGTCCTTCGCTTTTCTTGAAAGGATACACTCTCTAAAATTGCTTACCATTTCATTTTGCTCTATTTGAGCTAAAAATAAAGCAAATAACACTGACTGTATTCTTTATTGCTTTGTATTGTAGTCCAGTACTTATCTCCTCTCTAGCAGAAATATAGGCCCCATCTGGTGCCTTCTTGCAGGATTCCTTTGTTGGTGAAGGATATTTCATACTCCATTGTCAGATTTTGGCCCAAGACTTCCTGTATATACTTAAGTATAAGCCAGCCCAAATATCAGTTGAGGCACCTAATTTAATGACAAAAATGGCATAAAAATGTGCTGAAAAACTCGGCTTCTCCACGAGTATATGTGGTACTTGTGAATGGGAGAATGTGAACGGGAAGGAGTGATGCATCAGTTCTGAGCTTTAGAAGCTATAATGACATTCCTCTTGATCCATGCCTTTTCCTTTGGCCAGGAGAACAGCCTATCAAGCGTAGAGTCTCATCTTACAGCCATGAAGTTATAAAAATAAACAATAAAAATGATATTTTATGTTGGTTTATTACAGCAGCAAAGGCTCACACATCCTTTTTAATTCTGGATATTCCCAATCTGTAATTTTTCCATATTACATTGTGATTTTAAATAGTATGGAGTTGAGTTGTTCTTTTCTCATTTTCAATAGTATGGAGTTAAGAGTTGTTCTATTCTCATTTTCTGACCATTTGTGTTAACTTTTCTATTAAATTCCTGTTCATGTCTTTTGTTCATTTAAAAATTGTGTTCCTTCTGTTTATCTTTTTACTATTTAAGATTTCTTTGTGATATCCAGGTATTTAATTTTAGTTGGATATGTGTGTCACAAATACATTATTCCTCAATATACACTGTGTTCATGCTCTTTGTATCTGTTGATGAACAGAAATTCTTTATTTTAATGTAGTTAAATGTGTCAGTTTTATTTTATGTTTGTGATTTCTAAAGAACTTTTATTTATGATACATTGTCTTAGCCAAAGTCTATAATGCAATTATCTTATATTTTTATCTAAAAATGGAAGTTTTGGTTTTTAGTTGTAGTTTTTAATCCCTTGAATCTATTTTCATTTAAGGTGAAAGCAAGCAACAAATTTATCTTTCTTCCAGATACATAAATAATGATCTCAGTACAATTTATTGAGTAATCAATTATTTTTCTTCTGATTTTTAAAGTCACTTCTGTTGTTGAGAAAAACCTTCCATATATTACATCATATTGGTCAGTTTGGGAGGCTATACATTTGTTATATATTTTGCTGAAAGCCTGATTCATCCTCTTCCTTTTTCTAGTCCCCTTCTTTTAACTCTTTTTAGGTTTTTGGAACATTCTAGGCACGTTTTCTCTCCTTAATATTCTACATGAATTTTAGAAACAACTCTTCAATTTCTATGGAGGATTTTAATAGGACTTGCACTGAATTTATATGTGAATTTAGAAATGATTGTTCTCTCTATAATATTGTGTCTTCCTTAGTATGTGCCACACATGCATGTATCTTTATGTAGGGCAGCAGTTCTCAACCTGTGGGTCATGACCCCTTTGGGGGTCAAATGACCCTTTTACAGGGGTTGCCTCAGACCATTAGAAAACACAAAATTTTCACAATATATAACTACATATTGTTTTGTGATTAATCACTATGCTTTAATTATGTTTAATTTGTAACAATGAAAATATGGTATATCCTGCATATCAGATATTTACATTACAATTCATAACAATAGCAAAATTATACTTATGAAGTAGCAACAAAAATAATTTTATGGTTGGGGTTCACTACACCATGAGGAACTGTATTTAAAGGTTGCAATATTAGGAAGGTTGTGAACCAATAATGTAGGGCCTTTCAATCAGGCTACAAAATTTTCTGCATAATAGTCTTGGTTTTTGCTACATTTGTTACTAGGTGTTTAATTTCTTGCTATTAAAATAGTATCCTCCCCTTCTAAATTTTATTTTAAAGCATTTAAAACCTGTCAGAAAGTTATGAGAAAAGATCATAATGTACAGTCACATGTCTGCTCAGCTTCATTCATTGCTGGCAACTTTTCATGTTTACTTTCTTTTCTAGTACAAGTGCTAATTTATTTATTTATTTTGCTGACATCATTGTTCCTTAAATTTGTTATCAGGCACAGCTCCACCCTGTGTAGCTATCCAGAGGCTAGGGAAAGCCCTGCTTTGCCTCCAGGGGATACTCACTGGGGAATTCCTGCCTGTGTTTCTGGGGGCATAAGGCAGCTCAGCCAACCCTCATCAACACTCCAAGCTGTTACAGCAACAACTTCACAACCTCCTCAACACCAAAGCAGGCAAACCTCTAGCCTTCTGGGGCACTCCCCTGATAGGGCAGCCACAGGAGGATAAAGTGGTAGCTTACTCCCATAATAAAATTAGCTGTAGGAAGTTCGAAGAAGCATTCCTATAAGTCTCCAAGAGAACCAGTGCTCTTCGACTCCCTGGAAAATGGCACTTGGTTCCTCTAAAACAACGCAATGCAAACAGCCATCAGCCCCAAGGACCTCAACAACAACAACAAAAAAACCAGGAGAAACAAAAGGCAATGGCAGAAAATGTCCTGAACATAACAACATACATAGAAGAAGCAGACATTGAGATACCACAGAAAGAAATTTTCAGAATGCTGCTTGGAGTCATACAGGAAATGAGGGAAACAATACAGAAAAAGGATAAAATGATAGAGGAGATAAAGGCCATACACCAAATTGAAATATAGGAGCTTAGAGAGGAGATAACAAAACCAAGTAGCAGAAACACGGACCTTGAGAATAGACTGGAGGAATCAGAGAACTGCATCAGTGATTTGGAGGACAGACAAGCAGACTTTAACAAACGTGAACAAAAATCTAATAAGATCATCAGAGAAGCTGAAGAAAACCTAAGAACTATGTCTGATGCTATGAAGTGGAACAACATTAGAATCATTGGCCTACCAGAGGAAGATACAACAAAGAAGTCATATGCAACAATAATGAGAGAATTCTTGGAGGAAAACTTCCCAATGTTAATGAATGAAAACCAGGCAACCATTCAGGAGGCTGAAATAACACCAACTAGACTGAATCTTAAGAAAAAGTCACCAAGGCACATAATAGTTAAACTATCCAACTTTGAGGAAAAGGAGAAAATCATGAGAGCAGCTAGAGAAAAATAAGAAATCACATATAAAGGTTCCCAAATAAGAATATGCTCAGACCTATCAGCAGAAACTGTGAAGAAGAAAACAACACAAACCCAAGAATATCCAACCAAACTAACGATCAAGATAGATGGAGAAGTAAGAGTTTTCCCAGCCAAGGAAAAACTCCAAGAATACATTAGAAGAAACTCAGCCCTACAAAAGATCCTTGCCAACCCAGTATGGGCAGAAGAGCAACATTCACCAAGCATAAATGAGAGACCACTACATAGAACAACCTCACCCAGAGGGCAACAAAGAGAAAACAGACCCCAATATAGCAATGACTTAAGGATGGAAAGAAATCAAGAATGGCACACACACACACACACACACACACGCCCAACACACTAATGAGAAAGGAAAGTAGGAAAACTCCCAACACAAAAGATATAAGATGACATCACAGACTCTGCAGATGAAGATAATAACCCTGAATATCAATGGCCTGAACTCAGGCATTAGAATACTAGGACTAGGAGACTGGCTTAGAAAACACAACCCATCAATCTGCTGCCTACAGGAGACACAACTCAAGACTATAGACAAAAATAGGCTGAGAATCAAAGGCTAGAGAAAGTTATACCAAGCAAACAGCTATACAAAAAAAGCAGGGGTTGCGATTCTAATTTCTGATAAAATTGACCTCAAAGTGCAAACCATAAAAAGAGATAAGGAGGGACACTGTATAATGCTAAAAAGATTTGTAGACAAAGAACCACTAAGCGTTGTAAACATATATTCCCTGAATGAGAGACCCACTGAATATATCAACCAAACACTTCAAAAGATTAAAAAAGAAATCACAGCCTCAACAATTATAGTGGGTGACTGCAACACACCACTCCCTGAGAAAGATAGACCACAGGGAAGAAACTCAACAAGGAGGCTAGAGATCTGAGCAACACAATTAGACAATTTGACCTGATAGATATTTACAGAATTTTCATCCAAATACAAAAAAAAATCACATTCTTTTCAAGCCCACACACATATACAAAAATTCATCACATGCTGGGGCATAAGGCGAAGCTACATAAATTTAAGCACATTGAAATCATACAGGCCTCTCTCTCTCTGAAGGCTGTGCCTTAAGGCTGGAAATCACCAAAAGAGGACAAAGAAAAAAAGAGCAAACATTTGGAGGATGAATAACTCTCTACTCAAAAGGAATGTGTACTGGCGCAGATCAGGGATGAAATTAGGAAATTTCTAGAAACTAATGAGAATGAGCACACGACGTACCAAAATATATGGGACACAGCAAAGGCAGTTATCAGAGGAAGTTTCATAGCAATACATGCAACAACTAAGATAGGAAGAGAGACTCATGATTGATATCCTGGCAAAAAATTTACAGCAACTAGAGCAGAGTCAGCAGGATAATCCTACTAATAGAAAAAGAAATGAAATTATAAAAACCAGGGCTGAGATTCAGGAAAGGGAAAATAAGAAAACTATGGGAAAAATTAATAATGCTAAAAGTTGGTCTTTGAAAGGATAAACAGAATTGATAGACCACTGGCAAACTTAACCAAAGAAAGGATGGAACAAATTTTAATAGCAAGAATAAGAGATGAAAGAGGGGCATTACAATAGACCCTGATGAACCTGTAAGTATGTTCGGCCACTATGGAAATCGATCTGATGATAAATAAAGCAGATGGAAATATTGTTTCTATATGACCCAGCAATCCCCCTACTGGGCATATACCCAGAAGAGGCAAGAAACAAACCAAGGCCAGACAACTGTGCTCCAATGTTCATTGTGGCACAGTTCACAATTGCAAGGAGTTGGAAAAATAGCCCAAATTTCCATCAACTGATGATTAGATTAAAAAAACTGTGATATAAGCATACAATGGAGTACTATGCATTGCTAAAAAGCACTGATGAACTTATGAAGCACATCGTGGCATGGGAAGAACTGGAGGAAATCATGCTAAGCGACGTAAGTCAGGCACAATAGGACAAGTATAGCATGGGTCCAATGAAGTAAGTGTTTACAAAATGCAAAAGTGGCATAGTGAAAAAGCTGTATTCAAAAATTCTTGGGGTGAGGACCATGTAGTATGGCAGGGACCAGATCAAATGCAGGGATGCACATGGTAGACAACTGGGGAGGAGGTGGAAAAAGGGAAAAAAATGATGAAAATAAGGAAGAAACGGGTAGCGGGGACAAGGGGCGCTAACCTATCCAAGTAGGGTATTGTCTATATCTCCACAGGGAAAGAGGGACCAGACTTCAACTCAGTGCCCCAAGGTGTGAATGCAACATTCCGGCGTGAAGTAGAGAACCAGTGGAGAGGTCTGGCAGACTGGCCTAAGTAATAAATACTAAGTGGATGCTTACCCCACCACCCAGAATAATTTATTTCAAAGGACGGCATTGAATCTGCAGCTCCGGGAGAGGATCATATCTGATCGGAGCACACGGGAGCAAATGAAGGGGGAGTAGGAGAGAGTGGAGCACATCCTGGACCACCAGGCCTTCAGGACGATTACCCCAATTAGAGCAGCAAGTCCAGAGAGAGGACCACATGGCCAGCTCCACTATGAGACATGACGCCCCTCATTGACCCATGACCCTGCAGGCGACAGTACCTGAGACAGAGTGTGGACATTGTGCCTGACCTGATCCTGCCACACCGAGGCAAAGCACTGGAGAGTGCAGTGGAACAGCAAGGGAATGGAGTGGCAAGGTCCCCAGGGAACACTGAAGGTGGCCTTTGGGATCAGGGCGTGGTGTCCCAACAGACTGGACTGGAAAATACTCCTAAAGGCCAACAAATGATCCTTGAACTAACTACAAGCTTTTCTTTCTTGTTGTGTTTTGTTTTGTTCTTGTTAGTGGTTTGTTGTTCTTTTTGCTGTATATTGTTGCTTGGTTTTGCTCTGTCTTGTTTTTGTGCATGTTATTATCTCTGCAGGCCTGTCTAAATAAGATAGGCTGGATGAACAATCTGGAAGAGAAAACAACAAGATTAACAGTTCTGGGGGTTATGGGATAGGGGAGGTGGGGGGAAAGAAGTGGTGTTAACAAGCCCAGGGACAAGGGAACAACAAGTGATCCAAATTGAGGGTGAGGTGAGTGTGGGAGGCCTGCAGGGCATGATCAAGGCTAATGTAATGAAGAGGTTTTTGCTGAAACCCAGGTGGGGACTGAGCATGATAGTGGGATAGGAGGAAAGTCAAGGGAAATAGAGGAAAGACCTGGGAGGCAAAGGGCATTTATAGAGGTCTAGATAAAGACATGTACATATGTAAATATATTTATATATGAGGATGGGAAATAGATCTATGTGCCTATATTTATAGGTTTAGTATAAAAGTAGCAGAAGGACATTGAACATCCACTCAAGCACTCCCTCAATGCAAGAATACTTTCTTCTTTTGAATTGGCATTCTATGATGTTCACCCTCCCGACACAACCCTTGAAATAAAATGGGTGAATAAGCAAATGTGTTGAAGAAAGCTGATGGTGCCTGGCTATCAAAAGATATAGCATCTGGGGTCTTAAAGGCTTTTAGATAAACAAGTAGCCATCTATCTCAGAAGCAACAAAGCCCACATGGAAGAACACACCTGCCTGTGTAATCACGAGGTGCCGAAGGAATCAGTTGTCAGGCATCAAAGAACAAAAAGTCATATCTTTCGGTGCACACCTCCATTATATGATCGCCGAGGACAAATGGGTGCATAAGCAAATGTGGCGAAGAAAGCTGATGGTGCCTGGTTATCAAAAGATATAGCATCTGGGTTCTTAAAGGCTTGAAGGTAAACAAGCGGACATGTAGCCGAGAAGCAATAAAGCCCACATGGAAGAAGCGGGCCAGCCTGTGCGATCAGGAGGTGTCAAAGGAATCAGGTATAGGTCATCTTCAGAACAAAAAAAAATCTTACCATAGTGAATATAGTGGAGAGTGCAGAGTGGAGACCCAAAGCCCATTTGTCGGACACTGGAGATCCCCTTGCAGAGGGGTCTATGGAAGGATATGAGCCAGTCAAGATGCGATATAGCAATGATGAAAAATACAACTTTCCTCTAGTTCCTAAATGTTCCCTGCCCCACTGTCCTGATCTGAATTCTACCTTGCAAGTCTGGCTAGACCAGAGGATATACACTAGTACAGATAAGAAGTGGAAATACAGGGAATTCAGGGTGGATAATACCTTCAGAACCAGGGGTGTGAGTGGTGATGCTGGGAGGGTAGAAGGAGAGTGGGTTGGAAAGGTGGAACTGATTACAAGGATCTACGTGTGACGTCCTCCCTTGAGGATGGACAACTGGAAAGTGGGTAAAGGGAGATGTTGGACTGGGCAAGATATGACAAAATAATATTTATAAATCATCAATGGTTCATGAGAGGGGAAGTGGGGAGGGAGGGGAAAATGAGGACATGATGCCAGGGACTTAAGTGAAGAGCAAATGTTTTGAGAATGATGAGGGCAATGAATGTACAGATATGCTTTACACAATTAATGTATGATTGGATTTTGTATGAGCCCCTAATAAAATGATTATAAAAAAACCCACACATGATATTTTGTCTCACCTGCCATGGAAAACGTGTTTGTTGTTGTTGTTGTTGTCCTCCCAGGCCATGGATGGACACCTGGGAGTTGGTGGACTTGTATCAACATTTGTGTTATAAATGCGTATATTTTGTTATAGATGGTGTTATATATGCAATGGCGAGGCGGGGCACGGAGGATCTACATTTCTTGTGCAACCTTCCAGGAGCACAGGACTCTAGTGAAGACCCCTGAAGGCAAAGCAGGAGTATTTAAAAATAAATTTGTTATCAGGCAAGAACAAGAACCATTGTCCTATATGAACACAATATGGCTATCACACCAATAAATGTGGCACTTACAGTCTACTATCATCCCACATTATAAGCCATATTCAAATCTGCCAATTGTTTTCATAATTTTTTTCATAGTCTCCACTCATGCGATGGAGGGTTCAATGAAAGATTTCACATTGTGCTGCACTGTCATATTTTTAAAAATCCATTGCTCCTAAAGTAAAGCAATTAAATTACCCAATTTGTGTATGTTTGAAGAATCCAAACAGCTTGCGTTACTGGTTTCTTTCAGTTTGTATTTGTCTAGCTGTCCCGGTCTTATTAGACACGGGTCAAGTACTCTTGTCACCAATGCTCTGTCGGTGACTTGTGCTCATGTCATTGAATCTCCTTAGGAGGCATGTGATGTCCGTGTTGATCATTATTGGTGATTGTAACCTCATCACCTCGATAAGGTGGCATTTGTCAGAATAATTCATTGTAAATGTATCCTTTCCTGTTTGGAATTAATAAGTGATCTGTGGGGAAATTCTTTAATATGAATGCTCTGTTCCCTCATATTCTTCTACCCAGTGATTTTAGCACCCGTTGGTAAATCTTTTTTGAATTATTGCTATGCTGGAGGCAAAATAGTGATTTTGTATACTTATCATTTCTTTCTTATTCATCAGACATTCCTCTATTAAAAGAGACTTTTCTCCTTCCCCCTTTCCGAAACAATCTTAGTGTCCAAATGGATTCATAGAGGCTTCCTTTCTCACTCAAAGAATTATAATCCATTGTTAATTATCATCTGTCATTATTCATTTTGATTTTCTAATTACTCCCAAGTCAATCAGTGGGATCCTCCTCAAACTGTCTTTTCTGTCTTTTTCACATGTTCAAATCATATTTTGAACACTAAGTGGTATCTATTGAAAATTGCATTATTCATTGCTTCTGTAACTGATTTTGTTGCACTGACCTTGTATCTAACAAGCCTTGTTGAAGTCTATTCTAACATATCTAAAAATTGTTTTGATTGTATATATTGATAATCATATAATCTATACTCTTGAATTTAATTTCATTATTTCTAAGTTTTACTTTTTATTTCTTTTCATATTGAACCTTCTAAATGAGGCTATTCCTTTATAAAAAGAAAAAGAAAATCAAGTACTCTGTCTTCTTCCAAACATAAAAGATTCAGCATTAAGTATGATGTTTGTTCAGATTATTATTTGCTATTCATTTCCCCAGTAAGGAAAGTCTCTGTTCTTTTTTTTTTCATTTTTAAAAAACTTTTTATGATTTAAAACTTTACAGAGTAAATTGGTTTTCCATTCAACAATTCATACATTGATTGCAGTCCCCAAGATATACCAGCCTTCTTCGCACTTCCCCCTCCCTGTGCTTTTATACTATTCATCCTCTTTCCTGTTCCTTCTTGCTTTTCAGGGTTTTTATCCATAAGCAAATGCTGACCCTTTGATTTGGTACAGTCGATTGTTCTAGGGAGTGTGTGTTATCCTTTGATGTTATTCTTCCCCTCCAAGCCTGTATATTGTTGGGCAGAAAGCTGAGTCAGAGGAGTGAGTACAGGTCCAAGAGTGAAGAGTCGCTAAAGGCCACAATCTGTGGATTCCAAGTCTCCTTCAGACCAGTAAATCTTATCTATTTTATAATTTGGGGTTTTGTTCCACTTTCTTCTACCAGGACCCTTTTGTGATCCATCTAGTTCTTTTCTAGGGATTGTGAAGGTTGAGGTTCTCTGTGGTCAATTCATTCTCTCGATGAATTGTTCCCATATATCTTCTCTTTTCTTTATTCTTATTTTATGGTGCTTCTGTGCTGTCTCTGGGGGGTAACAAAGAGGATGCAGGTGGTGCAGGCACAACTGTCATCTGGGTGGGCACTCTACTAGCTGGTACATCTGGGATCCAGAAGCACCAAGTCCAGCTCTCTTTCAGGCACTGAAAGCTGGAAGAGCAACGAGGTAAGTCACAATTGTCTGTTCCCACGCTTGGCCCAGACCAAACTCTAGCACCTCACCTCTTCCTTTGTTTTGAAAGCTCTGTTACACTAACTCCAATGAAAGGTTTTCTTGTTGAGAATTTTCTCACGTTCAACATGACCTGACTTCCACATGTAAGATTTTCCACATGTAATTCATGCAGAGGGCTTGTTACCTCTGTGAAATCTCTGGTGTGCCTAAGGCATCACTTCTGGCTGAAAGCTTTACCACATTCACCGCATGAAAGGTTTTTCTCTGGTACGAATTCATTGATGAGTTTTGAGATGTGCTTTCTGAATGAAGCCTTTGCCACATTTACCACATACATGGGGTTTCTCTCTCTCCAGGATGAGTTCGCTGATAAACAATGAGCTTATTCTTCCTGAGAAAGGCTTTTCCACATTCACCACATACATGGGGTTTAGCTCCTGTGTGAATTCATAGATGAGTTTTGAGATTTCCTTTCTGAATGCAGCTTTTGCCACATTCACTATGTAGATGAGGTTTCTCTCCAGTATGAGTTCCCTGCTGAACACAGAGGTTCTTCTTCTTGGTAAAACCTTTTCCACATTCACCACACACATGGGCTTCTCTCCAGTATGAGTTTGCTGATGATAAGCGAAAGCAGTCTTCCTGACAAAAACTTTGCCTAATTTGGCGCATACATGGGGTTTCTCTCCAGTATCATTTCGCTGATGATAAGTGAGAGCAGTCTTCCCAATGAAGGCTTTTCCACATTCATCACACACATGGGGTTTCTCTCCTGTAGGAGTTTGCTGATGAACAGTGCTGCCCTTCTTCCTGATAAAGGCTTTGCTACATTCATCACATACATGGGATTTCTCTCCAGTATGAGTTTGCTGATCACTCACTGCATACATAGGGCATCCGTGCCACATGAGTTTCCTGATATCCCGTGAAGCATGATTTATTGTGATAAGTATTGCCACATTCCAAACATTTATAAGCTTTTGTCCTTCGTGAGCTTTTTGATAATGTTCATTGAGTTTGCACACTTTATTGGATTTTACCCACACTGACTGCATTCATAGGTCTGAATGATCTGGTGCGCATAGAGCACAGACTCCTGACATTTATCACCTGTGTGTGGTTTCTCACTTTCATCAGATTCCTGATTCTGAATCCACTGTGTCTTCACCAGTCTGGATTGTTCACACTCAGGGAATTTCATCGCAGTACAAAATTGCTCTTGTTCAATGTGGAGAAAAGTTTCCTCATCTTCCTTGAGCACAACTGACTTCTGTGTTTTGTTGCTTCTCTTCTGATTTAATTTCAGAATCATTAAATCTGATTTAATAATTTTTTCACATAATCCAAACATCTCATAAGTTTCCTTTGGAGGAAAATTATTTTTGTGCTGATGAACAATACTTTACAATGTATTAAATTTATACCATTGTTCCGTTCTGTCTATGTATCTTTCACATTGCAAATGCGCAAGCAAATGATCATCATCTTTCTGGATTTCATGGACGTGTGGCCTTCCATCAGTTGAATCAACTCCCCCAGCCAATTCCCCTTAAGGTATTTTGACCATGCACCTGAAAAATTCCACTACAGCTTGTTTCTAATACAGACCACATTTCTCCTTGTTGGAATTGAGAGAAAGCTTCTGAGGTGACAACTAGATAACCAATGGAAACCAGATTGTGATAATTCTCCGACATCACATTCTGATGTAGGGTCTTCTGAGCAGGGTTCAGGAGCTGCCATTCCTCCCAGGTGAACTTTACAGCCACATCGTTGAATGCAGTGATTTCTTAGCCTTGGTCATTTTCTTTGGTCCTTATGATAGTGCAGGCAGCTGGGATGCTCTGTTTGTCTTATCTGAATCAGCTCTAATGATGCTCACAAATTTTAATCTCTCCTGAGGATATTCCCAAAATAATACCAGGCATTTCTTCCTCCTTCCTCTAAGCTGCTGGTGATGCACCATCTGCAGGCATCAAGTAGAATTAGACATATAAGCCGCAGATAGGACACAGAACTGCTGTACAGAGCTTCTGAGACTCTACAGCCATGACAGGAAGCTAATGGATGTGTACCTCTGACCCTGTTTGGAGTCAGGTGAATGGTTTTGGTTCACAAGCCAGTCAGAAGCTGAAATCCTTCCTCGTGATATTTCAATGTGCAAGACAGTAGTAACATATTTCTAGCTCCCTAGACTGGACCATATTTCTCTGTGGCAAATTTTTGTCCAATGGAAACCAGGTTGCGATAGTTCTCCAACATCACATCCTGCTATAGGGTCTTCTGAGAAGGGTTCAGGAGCTGCCATCCCCCCCCCCCCCAGGTGAACCTGACAGCCACATCGTTGACTGTCAGTGATTCCAATGCTCGAGGGGCACTTACTCTGAGCTTTCTCAGTCTGAGAGATTAGGTCCAGCAGGAAATTGCCAGTATCTCTTCCTAAATCATAACAGAGTCCTGGTTGTCCTATCTGGCAAATATTAAGCTGCTAACCTCAAGGTCAGAAGTTCAAATCCACAAGTTCAAACCCACAAGCCAGCAGAAGCTATCTGCATTCTTCAAGCCTGGTAGCTCGAAGAAGGTGACTATGAGTTACTTAATTGTTAACCTCTTTCCAGCCTTAATATTTTCAATCACTACACATGCATTTGAAAGCAGACAATGAATGAAGAAGACCAGAAACAAATGGTGCATTTGAATTAAGGTTTTAACTATTCTTGGATATATGGAAAATGCTTTAAAAATAATTTGGATTTATTTTATGTATGGCAACTAGTGGGTTTCAAGTTGGTTGGCCAACTACAAGGTTAGGAGTTCAAATTCTCTTTGTTAGTGACCTTCCATGTTACCAAGCATCATGTCCTTTTTCCTGGAATGACCTCTGCTTTGGATAAAGATGGGACTTCCTACTTCATAAAGATTTCCAGCCTCAGACACCAAGTGGGCAGTTCTCTATCCTACAGAGTTCTATAAGTTGGAATTGACTCAATAGCAGAGAGTTTGGTTTTTGTGTCAAGGAGGAGGAGTTTAAAATACACTTTACATTTCTTAAGATGCATCCATGTGGGTGTCTTTGACTTTATGAATAAGAGTGGTATGCTATAATGTTTAAGAAAAACCCCAAGGATGAATCCAGATGGCACAGAATCAGGATTGGCAAAGGAGTGATGACTAGTCTTTGGATACTGAGCTTTGTCCCACGTCGGGTTATCTAGTCCATCGGTATTCAGAGACAGGAGGTTAACACCGCTTGCATTTTAAAGAGCTCTCTCTCCTGGTTGTGTATGCCCTCTTCCAGGTATCATCAAGTTTGGGCCTGTTGATTAGAATCTGTGATTTGCTGTGAATTTTCCTGCTAGTCTATAATCACTTCAGCAGCAAAGAAGGGAAGAGAGTGCAGAGGCCCCTGGTGTGTGTGCTGCTTTCTCTCTTGTCAAGTCTCTACAAAAGCAGACCCATCTCTTGCTTTACGGATTAATTTCCTGCCCAAGGTCATCCTTAGATTTTGCCCACAGTTTTGCATTCATCCTTGTTAACAGAGGATTTTCTCATTATCCAGAAAGAGCATTATTGCTGTCTCAACTCCACTAACCTTGATTCAGAGAGCTGCAAGACTAACTCCTCCTTTTTAGGTAAGTACTGGGGCTCTTCTGGGCTGCAGGCAGTCTGTGTGTATGCATGTGTGTGCTTACATGTTCATTGTTTCCTGCACCTTCCTAGCTTAGACTTCATCAATTGAGTTTCTTGATACCCTTGGAATTCACCCTCTCTTTTCTTGTTTCTTTGCCATGACTCATACTGTTCTTTGTGTCTGCAAAGTCTCTACTCTCCCCACTATCCTGAATTTAAATCCTCCTGCCTCCTTCAGTTCCATATAAAATGCCTTGTTCTCCTTGATGTAGCTCAGCTGGGGATAAACATTTCCTCCTCTTTAAAACTTACTGCATTCTGTCTTGAATTATACATGTGTGCACCAGAGGGCTCCTTTAGAGTAAGAATTATAACTTATTTATCTTTAGATCTCTCCTGAATACTTTCTCCCCCCAATACCTAAGATAGTGTCAGGCATGAAGGGAGTACTCAATGATTACTTATTAAATCAAATGCTAACAAAATTTCCTTATTGTGTTTAATGAAATTGTGCAAATCAGGAGCTGCATTATGCAATTTTGGGGGTGTAGAAATGGAACTTTCTGCCTTATACCCTGAGGCTAAAATAACCCTGCCTCCCTTTCATCACAATGTCTCTCTGTTTCTCAACCTTAAGCTGGCATCTTTCGATTCTGACTCCATCGGAATTGCTCTGGCATGAACCTCTGTGTCCTTCTCAGCCTCCTGCAGCTCTGAGCAACGTCAGCACACAGGATCATTTGCAGTCTGAATGCAGGATGTTATGCTACGCCTCAGAGCAGTTTTCTGAGGGAGGTGAAATGATTTTTGCTACATTCACATGCATGTCACACATTGTGAAAGAATTAGTAGAGGGGCTTGAGAAATCATTCTAAGCCCTATCATGTCTTGAGTTATCCCAAGGGTTGTTGGAAGTTTTCAAAACAAAGTTAATTGCAATTCGTGGTAATCACACACATATTTAATGCTGTACAGCACTTTAAGTCAAGATGAATGTTACAAAAATCAAAGTGTCAGAACTCTAGGAAAATTGAAATGGAGAGTAATTGAATTATTCGTTTTCCCTGAAAAGGAAAAACAAAAGCTTCCTGAAATAGTATGACTCTACACATTTGTGAGTCACCTAAACTCATGTGCTATAGTCAAATATCAACCCCCTGGGAGGTAGGAAATGTAGGCTTTGCAGCCTGCATCAGACACTGTCTGGCTTGAAGAATCTCGTGGAACTGTTGGGACATATCTCAAGACTGCTCAACTTTGCTTACTCACTTCTAAATGATCTCTACATCTATGTATATTTTCTGGTTCAGAAGTCCTACAACTCTTTACTGGTTTAGGCTTTTAGATTATGATAATTACATTCAATTAAACATTTTATTTACTGCCAGATTTACAATATAGTATTTTATATGGAATTTATATTTTATATGAAATTATATGATGTTTTATATCTAAAACTGGAGAAACAACATCCTGTCTCTCCTCATTTCCATCTTTTTTTTAATAAAAAGAAATCTGCCTTATCCACCCACCTTCAAACATCCATCTGAATGGCTCAGTGCTGACCTGTCTTGTTTCACATCTCTCCTAACCAGTCACAATTGGCATCACTGCTGCTCTAAGCACACTGTTGTCAGTAAATTCTCTTAACAACTCTCTGAAGCATAGAACACAACTATAGTGGTTTCCATTTTGTAGATGAAGACCCTTGAGATCAGAGGGTTAAGTGATTCACCCAATAGTTCACGTAGGTAGAAATGGGTCCAATTTATATTGCTCCTGTGAAGGATTTGGGGTACTAAATCTTTACTGGAACAGATAGTCTCTTATTTCTCCTATGGAAAGTTAGTAGGCTAGAACTGCTCAACATTTAATCTCACAGTTCTACCAGTCCTCCTCCAAGAAATACTTGAAAGACCAAATGAAAGGGATTTGAATGATAATCCTAGAGCTCTGTGTGCCACCTAAGAGAAAACATGGAACACAATAAGAGAGGAGACAGATGGGTGGATTTTCCGTTGGTCTGACATGGAATAGCTATCCTGAATTTTCACAATCAATATTTAGTTGCAAGTAGCATTCAGTCTCACTCCTGATGACCAGATGAATGACCAGTTCCCACCCTCAACTATCAAGAAGTTGATGACACCCTCCTTTTGTACAGCCCCTATTGTAAGCCAAATTATTTTGTGGATTGGGCTCCTGCAGGACTACTCCTGTGTCAGTCAATGTAGACTAGAGAAACAAATTCAGGGAGAAACATCTGTATATAAGAAAGAGCTTTATATACAAGAGCAGTTGAATATTGAGAAAATATCCCAGCTCAGTCCAGATTAAGCCCATAATATGATATTAGCCCATATGTTCGATACCAATCGATAAACTCCTCTTCAGATTCACGAAACACATGTAGTGACACTGAAGGAAGGAACTTCACAGGCCAGTGGGTGGAAATTCTTATGGATCCAGTGACAGTGGGAACATCTCAATGCTGGCAGGGCTTTAAGCTCCCAAGCTTTAGTGTAGCTCCATGTGTGTTCTCAGCTGGGATGTCTCCCAGGGAGTAAGCCTTTGTCCCATCTCCAGTGGCTATTTATCTCCTTTGCGCCTCCAAATAAGGTCATCAAGTTTAGACTTGATTGACAGGCTAAACTCCACCCCTTCACTCCTAAGTCTCAAATTGACAATAGATATTATAACTACCACAGCTCCTATGTTTGAAAATGTGTGCACTCCACCTCCTCAGACAAATAGAGCACACAGAGCTGGGTCCCTGGCCACCTCAGAATGAGCAACAACTTTCATAGCCACCCATGCTGTTCTCTGGGCCAAATAGAGTTCCTTCTGGGAACAAACACCCTGGCTGCAGTCACCTTCTGAGCCTACACAAACTACATATGAAACAGGTGAGCTAACCTCAGACAATATCTAGGCTGTCAGGAACTCCACCTAGGACCTAGTATGCCATCATTTTCTTCCAAACCTGTGACCTTCTTGGCAAGCAGAGGGTGGGCATTCATGCTGGGTGGACTGTTCACCATCGTTTTCTTCTCTCTGTGTCATGTTTCTTGAGCCTCTGTTCTCCTCCCTGCCCGTTTATTTCACTTAACTGTTTTTTTGTCCTTTCGTTTCTTTCCTCTATATGTATTTTCTTTTAGGTTTCTTTTTCTTTCTTTAATTCTTTATTCTTTGCCCCCTTCTCTTGGTTTTTCTTGTATTCTCTCTCCCACCCATTTTATGTAATATTTTTTTCTTTCTGTTTTCCTCTTCATTGTTAGTTTCCTTTCCTATTATTTTAGTTAATAAATTCTTTCTTCTTGTCTTTGTTTTCCTGCTTTCCTTCTTCTTCTTTTTAAAATCATTTTATTTGGGGCTCTTATAACTCTTATAACATTGCATACATCAATAGTTATCAAGCATATTTGTACATAGGTTGCAATCATCATCTCCAAAACATTTTCTTCTTGAGCCCTTGGTATAAGATCCTCTTTGTCCTGCTCCCTTCCCCATTCTCCCTCTCCCTCAGGTATATATTGTATATTATATATTGTTATTTCATATCTTGCACTCTCCCTTCTCTCCCTTCAACCATATACCTGTTATTGTTTTCCTTCTTTATTATCTTCTTTTTAGCTGTTCTTTTTTCCTCTTGCTTTTTTTTCTTGCATCACCTGATTGGTAGCTGACAACATAAATTTTAAAATAAAAAATAAAATATAAAATAACAAATAGAAATCGAGAAGATCCATCTTTTGGCACTAATTTACTAATGGCACAATAAGAAAAAAGAACAAAAATATCCATAGAAAGCTGAAGAATTGTGCAGGGCTTCAAAAATAATAACTTCTGTATACCTGGAATTCCAGAAGAGAAAGACAAGAAATAGCAAACAAATAAAACAAATTGTCAAAGAGTTATTTGAAGAAAAACTCCCAGATATCACGAAGACTAGAAGATATGCATTTAAGTACCTGAATGAACCCCAAACAGTCTAGACCCCAAAAGAAAATAATCACCAAGACATAACTGATTCCAACTTTCCAAAACCAGCTCACTGACATTGAGTCTATTCTGACTCATAGCGACCCACTCGAATAGGGATAAGTGGGCATGTGCGTTTCTGAGACTGTAACTCTTTATGTGAGCAGAAAGTCTCCTCTTTCTCTCCCATGGAGTGCCTGGTGCTTTAAAACTGCAAACTTTGGTTGACAGCCCATACTGCAATCCACTATGTCATCAGGGTTCTTGATTCCAAAACCAAAGTCAAGGAAATGATCTTAAGAGCAGCTTAGGGAAAAAATGAAAGGCTACTTCCAAATGAGAACCAGTACATTAAAAAAATCATTTTAATAGGGGCTCATACAACTCTTTTCACAATACGTACATTCATCATTTGTGTCCAGCACATTCGTACATATGTTGCCCTCATCATTCTCAAAACACCTGCTTCCTACTTGAGCCCTTGGTATCAGCTCCTCATTTTCCCCTCCCTCCCTGCTCGCCGCTCCCCTTGAACCCTTGATAATTTATAAATAATTATTTTATCATATCTTACCCCATCCGACGTTTCCCTCACCCAGTTCTCCGCTGTCCATCCTCCAGGGAGGAAGTTACATGTAGACCCCGTCATCTGTTTCCCGTTTCTCCCTCACCCTCCCAACACCTTCCCAATATCACCACTTTCACCACTGTTCCCTGAGGGGCTCATCTGTCCTGAATTCCCCGTATTTCCAGTTCCTATCCGTGCCAGTGTACATCTTCCAGTCCAGCTGGTTATGTAATGTAGAATTGGGATCATGATAGTGGGGCGGGGGGGGCACTCAAGAACTAGAGGAAAATTGTATGTTTCATCGTTGTTACACTGTACTTTCACTGGTTTGTCACCTCCCCATAGCTCTTCTGCAAGGGGATGTCCAATTTACCCCAGATGGGCCCTGGGTCCCCACTCTGCCCTCCCCCTCATTCACAATACTATGATTTCTTTTTGTCTTTGATGCCTGATACCTGATCCCTTTGAGGTCTTGTCATCTCACAGGCTGGTGTGCATTTTCCATGTGGGCTTTATTGTTTTCAGTTAGATGGCCCCTTGTTTATCTTCCAGCCTATGGGACCCCAGATTCTATACATTTTGACAACTGGCCACCATCAGCTTTCTTCACCATACTTGCCCATGCACCTGCTTTGTCTTCATTGTGGGAACAAGTATATTAAGCTCTCATTTTCCCAGAAAAACATACATACAATGGAATAACATATGCACAATCCTTGAAGGAAAAATCGCCAACCAAGAATCATATATCGAAAAAAATTATCCCTCAAATATGACAGCAAGATTAGGATATTTTCAGATAAGTAGAATTTCAAGGACTATGTTAAAATGAGAACAACCTTACAATAAATAAACGATGGAAAGGAACGGGGGTGTCAACAAAGCCAGGAACAAGGGAATAACAGGTGACCTAAATCAATGGCGAGGTGGGTGTAGGATGCCTGGTGGGGCTGATCAAGAACAGTGTAGCTGAGAGAAATTACTGAAACGCAAATGAAAGCTGGACATGATACTGGGAGAAGGGGAATATAAAAGAAAATAGAGGAAAGAACTAGGAGGCAAAGCAGATGTATAGAGGTCTAAATAAAATCATTTGCATATGTAAATATATTGATATATAAAAATAGGGAAATCTATCTATGTGCATATACTTATATGTTAAGTATTAAGGCAGGAGACAGATATTGGGTCTCTACTCAAGTACACTCTTAACACAAGAACACTTTCTTCTAATAATCCAGCATTCTGTGATGCTCACCTTCCATGACACGATCACTGAAGACAAAATGAGTGCATAAGCAAATGTGGTGAAAAAAGCTGATGGTGCCCAACTCCTAAAAGACATAGTGTCTGGGGTCTTAAAGGCTGGAATATAAACAAACAGCCATCTAGCTGGGAAGCAACAAAGTCCACATGGAAGAAGCATACCAGGCTATGTGATCATGAGGTATCAATGGGATCAGATATCAGGTATCAGAGACCCCAAACAAAAAATCATATCTACGTGAATAAGGAGGAGGGTGGAGTGGAAGACACAAAGCCCATCTGTAGACAACTTGGATATCCCCTTACAGAGGAGGCACAAGGAGGAGATGAGTCAGTCAGGGTGCAGTATTGCACTGACAAAGCATACTACTTTCCTCTAGTTCTTTAATGCTTCCTCCTCCCCTCCCCCCACTATCATGACTCCAATTCTACCTTACAAATCTGGTTAGACAAAAGCATGTACACTGGTACAGATGAGAGCTCCAAAAACAGGGAATCCAGGACAGATAAACCCCTCAGGACCAATGATGAAAGTAGTGATAACAGTAGGATAAGAGGAAGGTTTGAGGAGGAAGGGAGAACCAATCAGTATGATCGACATAATACCCATCCATTCCCCAAGGGGGCGAACAACAGAAAAGTGGGTGAAGGGAGGCAATGGACAATTTAAGATATGAAAATAATAATAATTCATAATTTATCAAGGGTTCATGACGGAGGGAGGGTGGGGGAGTGAGGGGGAAATGAGAAGCTATACCTATGGCTCAAATAGAAAGAGAATATTTGAAAATGATGATGGCAACCTATGTACAAAAATGCTTGACACAATAGATGGATATATGGATTGTGATAAGAGCTGTAAGAGCTCCCAATAATATGATTGAAAATAAATAAATAAAAGATGTCCTTTGGACAGAGAACTACAATAGTAAACAATAACCAGATATTAACATACATGACAAAATTACCCAGAAGTCTCCCCAGATTCAAATGTATCCAATTCTAACAAACCTACAAGAGTGAGAATAGGGAACATATGATATAGATTTGTAATGAAGAAAACTGTAAAGTAAAATGAGGGAGTAGTGTAGTTACACAACTTCCAAATGGAGAGAAAGTCAAGTAAATTGGAAAAGCATAGATGATGGGGATGGCAATACACATTAAGAGAGTTTGTCAAAAAATGATGATGAAGCAGCAGAAGACACCTGGAGGATTTCTAGAGGCACATATCAGGAGTAGATTCATAGATAGGCAAAAAGGCAGAATGAGCCTGGGAAGAGGAGTGGGGTTATACCCACAACAAATATAGCTTTGATAGAGGACATTTGCAAATTGCTGCAGCCAGCTCCATGAAAGTGGTGAAGCATACAGTGGTGATGCATATGAAGACTTCTTAGACATAGCCAAATATCTTGAGGAAATGAGTCACTGGATCTGGGAGCTCAAGATCATGATTGTGGGGGACATTAAGGTTAACTGGCGTAATATAGTTCACATAGACAATGCTCTACACCGTTCTTTGGGGAGTAGCAACTGTAGTTTTAGAAACTTCTAAGGTTCCCAAGTATAGTTACTGATTAATAAGTTTTCCCTGGTCAGAAGAAAGAATATTAATGAAAACTGAAGACACATGGCAACTATTAGTGCAATGGCCTAATAGACCATGCAGACATCAGTCTCCATGGCTCAGAGACAAGAAGAACCAGATAGTGCCTGGCCACTACTACCAACTGTCTTTGAGAGGGGCACAATGAGAAGGTCCAGGATAGTGGGATAAAAGTGTGGAACAAAACTGAAAATCCTGAAGTAGATTACACTATGACCCCTGCTCACACTTCATGTCTGGAACTGAACTCAGCCCAAAGGGTCAATTTTCAGCTAACTCACAAAGAGTTCTACATGGGGAGAGCAGGGGGAGATAATTGACTAGTTGGGATCAACAGGACATAATTTATCCAAGGATAAAGTTCAGAAGTGTTAGGAAAGAAGGCATGGAGACAGCAAACACAACGAGGATGGGGGATGTTACATTAGGAGATTGAAGTAAATGAAAGGAAACAATATATATATTTGAATTGTTGAATGTAAAGCTGATGAGCTGCTCTGTAAACCTTCACTCAATTCACAATAAAAAGTTTTTTAAAAAGAAAATAAAATTTCACAAGCCATTAAATAAAACTAGCCATAATCGAAATAATAATATATACTTGTATATAATAATATATACTTGTATATATTAATAATATACTTGTATATATTAATAATAATAATATATACTTGTGGTTATGGGCTGGGCTGCGATCCACGGGGCAGGCACTTCAAAACCAGCAGCACCTCTGAGGAAGAAAGACTGGGCTATCTAGCCCTGTTAACAGTGACAGCCTCCAAACCCCAGAGGGGTGGAATTATGAGTCAGCATGGCTCAATGGTAGTGAGTGAGACATCTCCACAAAAAGAAAGTTGAATCAGGATGAGATACAGAAAACAAGATCCATTTTAATTAATAAAAGAAATAATACACGTTGGGGTTGAAATATAATAAATATATTTCATAATTTTAAAGTACAATGGATTGAACACACTAGATAATCAAAACATGGAAGTTGAGATAAGGGGGATTGTGAAACTGGATTCATGAATCTTTCTCTTATTTAAAGGGAGTGTATGAAAATTGAGTAACTTATTTATTAAGAAAACACAAAAGATATGCAAGTTAAAAATATAATCACAAAAATAATAGAAAGGATTATGACTTCCAAGCAAGTAGAGGAATATAAAAATTGAAAACAAGGAAAATGACTTGTTTAACAGAAGAGAGAAAAGTTTTAATTGATAATAAGAAATACTGACTATGATGGTAAGCATAGTAACTGAAAGCACATAAAATTCATTTATTAAAAGAAATTTAAAATTGAGAACATCTTACCATATGTAAGTTGTGAGACATGCCCCCCCCCCAATATGTAGTTGACATGTAGGTCATTACGTATTGTGGCCCTTCTAGTTAAAGCTCTTCTTTTTTGTGATGCATGGCTAGACTGCGCACTTGTACCTACAATCCCATTTTGGAGAGAGCTGTTTCTGATGAGACAGGATTTATTTGAAGTCCCTCTTTTACTAGAGAGTGTGACTTGGGGTGGAGAGTGAGGGGAAGCATTCAGTAGGCAAAAATGACACTTCCATCCAAGGTGTGTGTGTGTGTGTGTGTGTGTGTGTGTGTGTGTGTTCTTCCTTTTTGGAGTGAGCAAACACAGGGACTAGGATACTTGCTTTGACTTTTTGGCATTTTAATTCTTGGTCAGGATGCTGCACCCAGCTTGCCTCAGCCTTACCTTCAGTTCTTGAAACTTAAGTGTGGCTTATCGCCTGACCTGGTTTCACTAGCTTCTGTGGCATGATGGATGAGGAGGATCCTCTCGAAGGCATATGCATTTTGGATTGGGGATTTACCACACCTACAACCACGTGAGTCATTTTTTAATGGTTCCTGAGTTCTGTAAGATGCTACAGTGAATCAAGGAACCTGAGAATGGAGGCAATACACTAAAGGGAGGAGTAGTGGCTGATATCAGTGATAGTTGATAGGAGTGATATAGCACTTTTGAAGAGTTTGGCATTTGGAAGATCTTTAATTTCCACCTCATTGGGACTAGTTTTGTATTAATTTTTCTACAAGAAATTCATTTTTGAAATACTTAAAGATTGAAGATAAAATAATATGAGATGAAATATAGACAGAGGGGGCATTATGAGTAAATTGATACAAAAACTATTATTCAGGGATATTCTATAATAACTTGTATAACTATAGTCTTGTAAAATACATGAAAAAACAACAGAATCAGAAATAAAAATAGAAAAAACATAATCACATTGGAGGTTATTAACAAAACTGTCAACAAGGATGGGGTTGCCTTACATACTTTGGATATGTTGTCAGGAGAAAACTATCCATGGAAAAGACATCATGCTTGATAAGGTAGTGAGTGGGGCAGCAAAAAAGAAAACGCAAGGCCCTCTATGAAATTGATTGACACAGTGGCTGCAACAATGGGTTCAAGCAGAAGAACAATGCGAGGATGGCACAGGGACAGGTCACCTTGTCTCCTAAAGGGGTTCAAAGCCGTAAAGCTTCAGGGGAGCAGGTAGCCTCCTCTTTCACCACAGAGAAGCTGGTGGGTTTGAACTGCAACTTTGTCATTAGCAGCCCAATGCATACCCTACTTTTTCTATATATGACTTACTTATAGGCGTTTTATTGTGACAATAATTCTAGATTTCCTTTTCTGTTAAGGTAAATGGAAATGTTTTATGGTTGAATAAAATGAACTATTTAGTATTGACCAAAAATGAAATGCAATGTATAGGAAACCCATAGCTTTACATACATCCTTTAAAGATTTATGAAAATTAATGACCTAAGTGCTCAATGAAAGGAAGTGAGAAAGGGATAATTCTAAATAATTCTGAATAGTTCTAAATAAAATGAGGGAGAGATAATTATGAAAGCAAAATTAGCAAAACAGGATGGGAAGGATAATGATATAAAATATTAGTTCTTCAGAAATAAAAATGAAAATGTTGACTTAGATAAAAAGTCAGAAGATGCATAGAAAATAATATTAGAAACATACTGTATTAGTCTGAGTACTTTAGAGAAACAAATCCACAGAACTCATGTATAAGAGAGAGTTTTATATAAAGAGTAAGTGCACATCAAGAAAAATCCCAACCCAGGGCTGCCCAAGCCCACAAGTCCAACATTAACCCATTTGTCCGTCACCAATCCACAAAGTCCTCCTCCATCTCAGAAAACACACACTATGACACCGACTGCAGGAGGAGAACCGAGTCAGTGAATGTGTAAGCATCTCAGCGCTGGCAGGGATCTCCACGCGGCTGCTCCAGCACCCAGGGCTGCATCGGGGTAGGTCCATGCTGCTTTTCCTTGGGGATGTCTTGCAGAAAGTGAGCCTTGCCAGCTAAAGCAGGGAAGTGGCTAAGGCAGCTGCACCCTGGTCCAACCATCACTAAGCAAGAGACCCGAGAACTCGAAAGCCGAGGCTCACAGAGCCATTTATCTCTGTGCCCTTCAATTAACCCCACATGTGTTTATTGGCCAGGTTGGCACAATCAACTAACTACCTCACACACAAACATATAGGATATAAATACAAGCACTATAGAGAGTTAGAAAAAATACAAAACCAGACACAATATTCTATATGCCCAAGTTTCAGAGCCCATGGATGGGTTAAACAGTACCAATATTGCGTAGGCATACAATAATTGCAAATTAAAATTAACATGAAACAATGGATAATTCTCTTATTTGCATGATCAAAGCATTGCTATTTTCAATCACAAACATGCATATGAAAGCTGGACAATTAATAAGAAAGACCAAAGAAGAATTGATGCCTTTGAATTACAGTGTTGATAAAGTATATTAAATATATCCTGGACTGCCAGAGGAAGAATAAATCTGTCTCAGGAGAAGTATTGTAAGAATGTTCCTTAGATATGAATTGGTAAGACTTCATCTCATGTAATTTGGACTTGTTATCAGGAAAACCAGTTCTTGGAGAAGGATACCATGCTTGATAATCAGAGGGTCAGAAAATTTAATTTGATCCAAAAACATAAGGAATTGGGAGCAAAAACCAGTATCTTTGAACTGAGAGGAAGGGTGGAATGGATTCAGCATGTAAAAGATACCTCACCACTTATGGCAGGGAGTAAGAAGTGTGAAGACAGTAAATACCTTCCATCTTTATTTTGTGAGAAGGTACATTAAAGCAATAGGGTTTGAAGGAGGAAAACAATTTTTTTCTTCCCCTAAAATTATGAAATGAGTAATTGAAAATTTGAATTAAATAAAAAGGTAGTGACATTCAAGCAAAATATTAATAATCACTTTTTAAATTGTTTTTCAAGTATAATTAGCTTCTTAAAAATACATTTCTGCCTTACTGACTTTCTTTCCCCCCAAATCCCTGTGTTTGAACACAAGGGGAAGTACTCCTCTAATATTGGGGATTTTGTAGAGTCAATGAAGTTCTTAAAGAAATTCAGAAATTTATATTATTGGTTTGGTGGATCTACACACTATTTGGTTTTCCGTGATCTATGAGGTTTATTCTTTAGTTAACTTGGATCATTTCATTACTTAAAATTTAAAAGCATCAACGGTAGCAAAAATTCTATTTGAATAAGAGTTGTAGCAATCTCAAACATTTCTGTTAGCTCCTTTTAAAGAATGAATGATTTTATGACATCAATTCCCAGGGATAACTTAAGCAGAGAATCATGTCTTTTTGAGGGAAAAAAAATCTTTATTGACAAAAGGGTATCAAATATCCCTTTTAAAGAAATAAAATATGTATGCATGAGTAACACTTTTATGTGTATATGGAGACATGTTTTTTAAATGTAAACAGTGGATCTTCTAAACTATGACTAAGGAATAAAAATACAGTTTTTGATGGATCTGAAAAGTCCTGACTCAATGAATTTACATTACTTATTAAGAATTGATTTTCTAAGTCAAAATGACTGCCATCTTTAGTAGCTATAATTCTAAAGAGCTTCTCAATAGTTCTGCTAGGTCAGGCATGCATCTCCTCCACCTCACTGCCGCTGAGTGAATGTCGACTCATAAAGACCCCATGGGACAGGGTGGACTGTCCTGTGGGTTTCCAAGACTGTAACAGTTTATGGGAATAGAAAGCCCCTTCTTTCTCCCAGGGTGTGGCTGGTGGTTTCAAACAACCAATCATGTGGGTCACAGTCCGGTGCATAACCCCTGTACCACCCCCTTACGTAATACCATTCCCTTGAATGTGGATGGGATCTGTGAACAATCTCGTCACATCCTTGATTAGGTTATGTTACATGACAAGATTAGTAGGGTACTCACTCTTATAATTACATTATATAAGGCTCCATCTTAGTACATTTGCTATGTCCTTCATTTTCAATCATAATGTGAACTTGCAATTAAATGGAACCCGTGGCAAGAAACTGAGAGCAGCCTCTAGAAGTGAGAGTGCCTTTCAAAAGCAAAGCCGGATCTGCCTATGCGGCAGCAGCAAGGATCAGAGAGAGCTTGAAAGGGGTCTTTGCCCAGATGAGTTTCCAGGGGAAGGCACAAACAGAAGACACTTGCAAGACCTTATAAGGCCTTGAACAGAGGACCCAGCTAAAATGTGACCTACAGAAACTATAATATAAAAATAAAGGCTGTTTGTGATCATTTTTGATGTAGCAATAGAAAATTAATACACCATCCAACTGCTCAAAAATAAGTCATCCCAAATTTTAAAAAAAATATGATTTTACTATATGATATATATATATATTCTATTAAGATTTACCACTGAATACATTATAAATATATTCACTTATGCTTCCTGAAATCAATATTGAGAAATTAATACCTGATCACCTAGGCCTTTCCATTATATTTGATTATTTACAGTTTGTAGGAAGTTGGAGTAGAAATATTCTTGTCCCTGTTTTACACAGAGCAAAGTTAGAACTAGGAGAGGATTAACTGACTTGCTGGAATCCATGAACCGAGAAGTAGAGGTGAGGTTAAAGTCCAGGTGTCTGAAAGTTTAGAACCCCTGCCCTTTTTTGGACACCCCTCTATGTTCTCTAAATCCTATGTCCTGTGACTCCAACTAAATCAGCCCTCAGGTTTCATGAGTCGTGTGTGTGTGTGTGTGTGTGTGTGTGTGTGTGTGTGTGTGTGGTGTAGCCAGCATCAAAGGCTCCATTTAGGAAGGCCTCTGACCCAAATCATTAGGTTTTTATTCATTCAGGGGGGTTTCAGCTCAGCTGTCCTGATGCACCTGGCATCTCTAAGAACTTCTTGAAGCAGTTGAGAATGCCATGGTTTGGATCAGATGCCCTTTGGTATTCAAGGTGGAATTTTTGTTTATTTTAGTACTTTTGATATTCAAGGTGGAATTTTGGTTTATTTTAGTACTTTAGAGAGATCTTGCAAAGCATATCTGCCCAGTGCAATACACCATTTGATTTCATGACTACTGCTTCCATGTTGCAGATTTTGGATCAAACTAAAATGAACTTGTTAACAACTTCAAGATTTAGTTTATCATGACATCTCTCATTGGTTCAGCTGAGAGGATGTTTGTTTTCTATATTTAGAGGTATAATCCATAGTGAAAGCTGTGGTCTTTAGTCTTTATCAGTAAGTTCTCTTCACTTTCAGCGAGCAAGCTTCTGTCATCTGCATTTCAGATTGCTAACGAGCCTACCTTTAATCATGATGCTGAATTAATCTTCATATGGTCCAGTTTCTTGGATTAATTGTTTAGCATGCAGATTGAATAAGCATGGTGAAAGAACACACGCTGATTCACGTCTTTCCTGATTTTAGGTCACTCAGCATCTCACTGTTCTGTCCAAAGGGCACTGCTTGGATTGTCACATGAGCATAACTATGTGTTCTATAATTCTCATTTTCTTAATATGATCCAAATTTTTAATGATCTATACAGCTAATTACTTTCTCATAGTCAATAAACATGAGTAGACATTTCTCTTGTGTTGTCTGCTTTCAGCCAAGATACATTTACTATTGCTGCCCTCATTTCATTTTCTCATTAGAATATAGACTGTTGCAACTGTTTTTGAATATTCTTCAGCAAAATTTCCCTTATATACAGTGTTAATGACATTATTTGATAATTTCTGCATTCTGTTGGGTCACTTTTCCTTAGAGTGGGAATATATCTGGATATCTTCCTCAGTTGGCCAGTCAGTTGTCTCCAAATGTCTTGGCATAGATGAGGGACTACTTCATCAGCTCGTTGCAGCATTTCAGTTGGGAGTCCATCCATTCCTGGCGCTTTGCTTTTCCATAAAGTCTTCAGTGCAGCGTGAATTTCTTCCTTTAATGTCATCGATCTTGATGGTTTGCTAGCTCGTAGCATGGTATGTCAGCCAGTTCTTCTTTTGTACAGTAGTCTGTGTATTCTTAGTCCCTTCTTTTGATGCTTTCTGCATCTTCATTATTTTTTTCCCACAGAATTTTTTCAATATTGCAACTCAAGGCTTGGATTTTCCCTTTAGGGATTTTTTTCTTTTTCCTGTTCAGCTTGAGAGAGGCGGGGCATGTTTTTCCCTTTCGGCTTTCTTACTTCAGGCCTTTTTACTTTTCATTATAATACGTCACATTGTCTTCCCGCGCCACCCTTTGAAATCTTTAATTCAATTCCTTTAATATTTGTTTAACCTACAAGAAGACGTTTCAGACTTTCTTCTTATCTTGTCTATCCTATTTTTTAAATTAACTTTTGCTTTTTTCCAAGTATCATGTTCTTGATGTCATCCCATAACTTGTCAGGTCTTTACTCGGTAGTGTTGAATTTTTCAAATGGATTCTTGAGATGGTCTTAAAATTCAAGTGGTGTCTTAGTTATATACTGCTAATGCAGCAGATATGCCACAAGTGGGTGTTGTTAATGCACAATAATGAACCCTCTCACTGTTCGGGAGGCTAGACATCGGAACCACAGGCAGGCTTTCTTACACCACCGACTCACAGTATTGGAGGAAGGTCCTCCTCTCCCTTTACTATGTGTGGACCCGCAGTCCTTGGGGATCTCGGCATCAATCTTGTAGGATGAACCCAGCCCAGGAATTGTTTCTAAAGGATGTCCTGTGAAGAGTTACTCGTTCCACTCCTCTCGACTTTCCCGTGATGTTCGTAGGTCCCTCTTATCCCTTTTCATGGCTTCAGCCTCCTTTATATCTCTGAAGAGACTAATTCAGCATAGCCCTACTCTTATAGATTGCATGCTGCTTCATTAACATAGCTGTCTCTGCTTATGCGTCAGTCGGGTTATAAATGGCTTCAGTCACTGCCATTGAGTTGATTTTGACTCACAGCAATTCTATAAGACAAGATAGAGCTTCCCCTCTGGGTTTTGGGGGCTGAAACCCTTAACAGGAGTAGAAGGCCTTGCCTTTCTCCTGAGGAGCAGCTGAAGGATTCCAACTGCTGACTTCATGGTTATCAGCCCAAAGTATGCCTGCTCTTCCACCAGGGCTCCTAATGGACATTATGGAAGTAAGGATTCACAAACAAAGATAGTTATGTGCAAAGTGAAGGATAATGGTATAATACTGAGAATCATGTGTCAGTTAACTTTACACCCAATTTTAGGAACATAATGCAATCCATAACTTTGACTCTTGTGGATTTGTTTGTTTTATTTAGATTGACTTGACTTTCTATATGAGCAATTGATACTCTCTTCTGAATTTGACCCTTGACCTTGTCTGCCTTGACCTTATCTGCTTCCACAAATGCACTCTGTCTGATTCCTTATCTATGCCATCTGGCATTCTCCACATTTATAGTTGCCATTCATACTATTGAAAAATCAATTTTCAAGTGTTGGTCTAGCAAAGGGCTGGCAAATGATTTCGAGAGTCATTTCTATCACCCAAGCCATATTTTCAACTACTGAGTTTTCCACTTTGCTTCCTTCTTTTGCCTTCTATTCACCAATAATTATCAAAGTGTCTATAATGAATAATTATTGACTAAAAGGAAAATTTTAGCATCTCGTTGTTTGCTGCCATTAAATTGTCAATAAAATGTTGAATTCTTCATCAAGAATGACAATGACAACCCCCCAGCCAAAACGAAGAAATTAACTTTGATGACATAGTGAGATACTCATTGGGCTGCTAAATGGCAAGGTCAGCAGTTTGAAACCACCTGCTTCTCTGAGGGAGACAGGTAAGGGTTTCTATTCCTAGAAAGAGCCGCAGTAGTCAAGATATACCCTTTCCCATAGGGTCTCTATGCATTGCAATCAAGTGGATGACAGTGAGAGAAGGGTAGTAAAGAGAGCTAGGGACAGACACACCAGGATTTTATTACCAACTCTTCCACTTTCCACCCTGATAAATTTACTGTCCCTTGGATTTCACCAATCCACATGCTCACATCCATGTTGTTAACAGCATGCACACCTCCATGGACGATGGAAGGCCTCTCTGCCAGTGAAAGAGCAACATGTGGAGAGGATTGAAACTCTTAGACTAAAGTCCTGTCTTATGATGCCCCAATGTGTATGTTACTCTATTGCCCACCCCTATTTTATATAAATCTTCCATTTTGTACAACCCAGTCTCTTTGCAGTCTAAACCTGGCCCGGTAGCATGTTCAGTTCACACAGACGTGTCCTTCGATTAACTCTGTACCCAGGAATTACTAGAAAGTATCCAAGAATCGCACATTGGCTGACCCAGTTTCCTCGCACACACCTTTTTAAAGGAAGAAAGGCGGTTAGAGAACATCCAGGAAAAGGTGGCTCACTCGCTGGATCTCTATTTCTGGACAACGGCGGTGAGAGGGTCACTTGCATTGGGGAAACTTCGGAAACCCAGGAATCTAAGTAGTTAAAACACAAACCCCGGGTGGCCCAAGTTGGGGAACCCATAATATGTTGTCATGAGATCCCAAGTTCCACCTTGTTTGCACAGACAACAAAATCTCTTTCTGTTTCTCTTGCATGCAGTGTCTGACTTATTTCAAATGGCTAATAACGTCTGATAAGGACCTGTTGGTTGAGTAACAACAGGATGACGCCAGGCTTTTCTGGTACATATTCTCAGTTCCCTTGCCCATCATCTGGAGAAATTCAGAGGCATATATTGACCCTGCTTATCTGAGTCTCCCTGCAGGATTAGGTCTCAGATGCTCTCTGTGCTACTTGACTTCATGATACATCTTTTATTAGATATCTTTTCTTTCCTGTGTGACTTCCTCTCTTCTCTCCTGGCATTCCGTTCTCCTCCCAAGGAAACTTGCCTTTAGGATTTAGACTCCATTCTGTGTTTGCTCAAATAAATGTAAGTGCTTTAGATATCTCCTCCAATTTTAAGAAGAAAATAGAAAACCACATTACAACATTTTCATCCTTGTGGGATTCTAGGCTCATCAGCATTTGCTGAAACTGAAGAATTTTTAACAGTAGAGTTAGAATATTCAGATAAGGTTTTTAAAAGCACATTATAAAACAAACTCTAGCAGTATCAATACATTTGTATTATACACTAGGCTATTAATCACAGCTTCTGTTACTTTTAGGAAACTAGCTGTCATTTCCTTGGAGGGATTCTGGAAACAGGTGATGCATCTGGCACCTGCTGGCAGGAAGCATGTTCAGCCAGCCTGTCCTGTGGCATTATGTGTATAGGACTAGGAAGCCTCTGAATTACCTTTTCTCCATGGTTATCTTTTATTTGAGACTTGATTCAGGTAAGGGAACAGATGGATGTTCTTGCTACAACCTGAAAATATTTCATTTTTTCTCCTGTGTAGAAATGAGAACTATCTAAAATATAACCATGCCACATCTTGGTAATTCAAGCTGTGATTGGTGAATTGGGTGGCAGTCTGAGGGAATGCGTGAGGCTGTGGCACTAAGCGTCTCTTTGTTCCAGATTCAGGGCTTCTCCTCACACATTTACATTGCAGCTCCTTCCCACTGGAATCCTGATCAGCTGCAGGATGCATAAGGATCTTAGGTGCCACCAGGTAATGCTGTTGAAGCGTTGATCTTCACCATCATTTCTATGACTTGAATCTATTGAATGAAGGAAATAATTTGCTATTATGCATAGTAAATTCATATGTGAATAGGAAATTTCACTCTCCATTATATTATAGCAGAAATCATTATTAAACCATGGTGTACATATGTGGAATCTCTGTTTAAATTATGATCAGGTGCTGATAAAATTATTTTAGAACCTTTTTAGCTATATAAGCAATGGAAACACAATTTACTTCTCAAGAGTTCACTAGGGAAAAGACCACATTTTACAGCAAGGGTTAATGATTCCTGGCTATAAGACTCAGGTAGACTTCCGCTTATATGAAAGCCTGCTTCCCAGGCTAGCTTTTGGTCTTTGCTCTAGTTTTTACATCTCTTCCATAAAAGAATATGTCAGATTGGTTTGAAAGTTTGTTCTGTACTTAATTAGCTTTGGAGTTTTGGATGTCCCAAATCATTAAATATTTGACTACTAGATAATAGATTGGCAATTGAAACACCCATAGGTGCTTCAGAAGACTGTGCAGCTTCTGAATGGTATCAGAATAGCCTATGGAGCATGGTGAAATCAGGCCACCCTGAGTCAATATCAACTCAAAACAACTAAAATCAACACTAACTTATTTATTCAAAATGTGTTTTAGTGAATTGCAATGGAATGTGTCCATTGACTTTACCTGTAATTTTTTAAGTATTTGGAATCTGTGTCCATTCCCCTCGAAAATATTCAAGTGCATATTTTACTTGGGGGGGTGTCTTTGAGGGTGTGGACTATGCCCATTTCTTCATTTTATGTCCAGTGCTTCACATAGGGATTGACTCAAGTGGAAATCGAATGATTCTGCTTGAATAAACAATTGTCAGAATCCCAGTGATCTGGAATCAGAATTTCTAGTTTATAGTCTACTCCTTTCAAATTTATTAAATTGAAAATCTTTCTTAATCTCTATATCTGAATTTATTTTCATGGAAAATTATTGTAATAATGATACCACAGCATAGATTATTGGTAAAAGAATTTTTTAAAAAATACAGTAATTGGACAGCTAAATTTATCTGAGTGTCTTGTTTTACTATGAATAATTTTCAGGGCAATATAAAGAACATAGCTTTAGTTTCTGAGGCACCTTTCTTGAGAAGCTCAAGACAAGGGAATTAGCTATTTCTTATGTGGTGAAAGATAACAATACCCATATACCTGGAAAGATATGAAAATTAAATGAAATAATGTATATAGAATGGTAGACATTCATCAATAAATGTCTCATGCTTATTCATTCACAGGTTCAAATTCTATATTCACCAACTCTTTGGGATTATTTTGACCAATGTGACCAACAAAGACAATTTAGGAATAAGAATCTTCAATAGGTCATTCAGAAACGAAGCAAACTGGTGACTGGCTTCAGGGCCTCTCACTGTCAGTGCCACGATGGCAGTGACAGGGGCAGCCTCTTCAGGAGAGTCCCAGATGCAGGCTTAACTGAGATTCAGGTATGTGACCTACCAGGAGTTGTGTGAGTGCTTTTTGGATGAAAGAAGATGATGGAAGGACTTTTGTACTTGCCTATGTGAGAAAGAGTGGGCAGCCAGTGTGGGTCTGTGTCTGAAGTTAGACTCTGGTGATTGATATTGAACCTTTTGAGTAAGACAGGCCAAGATAGAAGCTGTTTTCAAGTGTGGGAATGATAGTATTGTTCTATGGAGGGCAGATGTGAAAGAGCAAAGCATAATGTACTTAGGGTAAGGTGAGAATCAGCTACCATAGCACTACTTATGTTTTTAAAGTTCTGCTTGGGTGTCCTGGGAGCACTGGGAAAAGTCACTTTGGCCAATCTAGGTCCTGTGTAAGAATGTGGGCAGTGAATTATGTACTTTAATAATTTATGTGACTTTAGTTGAACTCTAGGCTAAAGAGAACTAGAAATACTTGGACTAAAATTTTACTTTAAAAATCATTTATGAGATCTAAAACATTTAAAGGAATATATGCTCATGGTAATAATTAGACAATATAGCTATATAAAATAAAATTTAATAATCTGCTCACAATCACTTCCTCCTCCAAACTAATAATAATCAATAGTAACAGTACACTTTCTTCCACACATTTTCATTTTCTTATGTAAATATATAAAAACACAATACCAAAGTAGAAAGAAATGTTTTGAAAATGATGATGGCAACATATGTGCAAATGTGGTTGACACAATGGATATATGTTTGCATTGTGATAAGAGCTCTAGGAGCCCCCCAAAAATGGATTTTAAAAATAACTAAATAAATATATTGATATGCATATTTTTTCTCTAATTTGTAGCTGCCATTGAGTTACCCCCAAGTCACAGTGATTCCACATGTGTAGACTAGAATTGTGCCTCATTGGCGTTTCAATGTAAGTGGATAACGGGCCTTCCACTTCTTGGTGGATGACACTTTTTTTGGTTAGCAAATGAGCATTTCATCACCTATGAATTCTCACTATGTACGTAGGTAGATATACTTGCATGTGTGTGTGCTATGTTGAGGTTTTGAAAGATAGATTCTACAAAGTACAATTCTAATGCCTAAAGATACGTGCAATTACAAACTTAATGGATACTGCCAGATTACTTTCCAAAATCACACTATAATCAGCTGAGTTTGCTGATTTTCATTTGCCTCTAATCTCACCTACACTAAAGTTTTTCAAATAATAATAAAAAATAGAAAAATGCTTAAACTATAAAGAAAAAATGTTGGAGCATAACATATTAGTCGTGTCCCATTTGAGCATATAAATGTTCTATAGACTTATAGAGAGAAGTTTAGGTTTTATTTCCACCTGTATGATCACGGAGCACTGCAGGCATGGTGGTTATGCAGTGGACTGCTAATGGCAAGGTCAGCATTTCTTCTTTTATTTAATAGGTATGTCTTAGACTAAGTGCTCATATAAAACTGGAAATTATCATTCAAGTAGAACTCCTTAGCAAACTCCAACATTTTCTTATAGTTGTATGCTGAATTCCATTTAATACATTTGCAATTTGGGCCAGGTTGCTATTATATAACTTAAAATAAGATATTTATTTTGGTTCATTACACTTAATTTCTTTGGATATTTGGATACTGGAAAGAGTGAAGACTATTTTAAAGATAATTGTTTTAGGTAATAGTATTTTAAATTTAAACATGATTGCAAATGTTCTTGGTTGTAAACAATTTCATATAATGAAAACTTCACTTAGGTTTTACTGGTGTGACATATTATTCATGGTCATAATTAGGTTTCTCAACTCTGACACTCATTCTCAATCTGTATGCTTTTAAAGGAAATACCTGCCCAGAGAGTTTAAGCAATGATAATGAAATGATTCAAATTAATCAGTGTGACTGATTTAAACAGAGCCTAATTGCTTATATTTTGGGTGCTTATTTATTTAACAAACTTGAATGAAGCCAGTTGCACAAAGCCCCTTACAGCACACTGCACATCGTGTTGCCTGCTCTGCTGTAATTGGTCATTTTGAAGCCTGAGATTCAGTCTGCTCTAGTGGGATCGAGTTGGCTTATAATAGTTAGGAGAAAAATTAATTTGAATATTTTTCTTGGCTGGTGATGATATTCCCAAACTTACTCCTCAATATACAGAATATAATTAATTATTAAGTCAAATCCATTGAGAATTGAGTTTCATTTTTTATATATTTTACTTGAAAAGTACACTTCGCACTTTAACAAAATTGCTTATGACTCCCCATGAAATGACCAGTTTTCCAATGTAATAACTCAAATGTACTACAGCCAGTGTCTAAAGACCCTGGCTGCCATTAACTGCTTGTTGTGGCTGATATTAGGCAGCATATCCCCACAAAAGACATGCATTCCTTATTGATAATTAGCTGCACACTGTGTTTGATTTAAAAAATGTTGTCCGATGCCTTTTAGACTCAGCGAAACATAATTTTTTTTCAATGCATAAAATGACTAACTCCTAGATATGGATTTATAGTCATTTAGTGTTAGAGTGAAGTTTGACAGTGTTGGATAAAAAGGAGACAGTGTTGGGAACAGTGTGTATATTTAACTATATAAATACTTTCAATGTTGGAGAGGCAAGTAGAACCTGAAAAGCGAGAAGATAAGATCAAATATTCATACTACTGAAGAAAATAGCCTCCCCTTGACAGTAGGAAAAGAAAGCGATTGAGCTGATAAGCAAGTTAAGAGGTCACTGGCTTAAGGAGGCCGAATCAATGCAGGAAAGTTCTAACTTTGCTGTTGACTGACAAGAGTGTGGTCAAATTGAAAGAGAGTAATTATAGAAAATACACGATTGAGGAACTTAATTCTTGAGAATGATGGAAGGTCTCAGACCCAAACCAAACTCACCACCATCAAGTCCATGTCAGTTCATCAAAATTCTACCAAACAGGGTAGAACTATCACTGTGGGTTTCCTAGACTTTAACTATTTATGAGAATAGAAAGACTTCTCTTTCTCCTGAGAAGCAGCTGAAAGTTTCAAACTGCTGACTTTACGGTTAGCAGCCCAAAGTGTAACCACTACTCCAACAGGCTCCTTGTTTAAGGTCTAGCACCGTGAAATATTGTCAGTCTAAATGATTAAACTTTGAGAAATAGTTTTAGTATCCATGTCTCAGAATAGCAATATCTTCCAAGTCCAATTATTTTGCTCTAATTGAGTGGATTGTAAAAGTGTTTCAACCTGAGGGAGACAGTATTATTAGGTGAAAAGATAAAAATCCCTGTTTTGTTATATAACCTTGGACATAATGTTTATGCATTCTGTGTTCAGTTGTCTTATCTGTGAATGAAGAAAACATTACCTCCCTTACAGAATTTCTGTGAAAATCAAATAACTATATACCGCTATATGGAAACATTTATAAATTGGGAAGGAGTAAACAAATGTAAGATATCCACATAGAAAGTACTGATTATGGCTCTGACATAAAAGGGTAGAACTAAGAAAGACATTCTGAAACATTCACCAGGCTTCTTTCATATTACATTTCACATTTAATAAAAATAATACAGGCACAGAGTTTAAAAAAAACTAAACAGTACTAAGAGACATATAGTGATATTGGTCCCAGTATTCCCTTTCTTGAGTGAAACTTCCAAGAGGAAGTTATTTACAACTCTTCTTGGAATTATCTTAAACAACCCTACTGGCACACTTAGTTGCTAACTGAAAGATGGGGGGGGGGGAGTAACATTGCTGGAAGAATGTGGAGAATTTAGAACTTTCATACATTACTGGTGAGAATATTGAGTAGGGCAGTCACTATTGAAAGCAGTTTGGTATTTTTAAATGTTAAATTTATCAGACTTTATTTATTGGTCAATTAAATAAGAGAAATATAAACATATATCAACAAATAAACTTGTACATGGCTTCCCCCCACCAATTTGGTAGCTGGCATTTTATTGGTTGTTTTGAGATTCATTACTGAGAAATTGTAAATAATTTTTACATAATTCTTTTTGTTGTTCGGGATCACACTGGCTGTGTTTCTGATGTTTGGGTTTGGAAGGGGATGTGAGGGCAGGTAGTTTGTCAACTCTGCTACCATTGGCTGAGGATGTCCTCAGAAAGTAACTTAGCTTGGTATCCACAGCAAAGGGAAGACAAGAGTCCTGCTCCAGATATCCAGCCTGCTCCAGATCTCTGGCCGGTTCATGGATCTCCGGCCTGCTTGTGGATCTACAGTCTAGCACATGACTCTTTGTAGCAGTGTTACCCCAGATAACCAGGAGTAGAATCAAATGACATACTAAGTAAATAAAGTCAAGTATTCAATGCAATGAAGAAGCCTCAATGAGGTGGTACAAGCAGTTTGTGATATGCTTCTAAATGAAACCATCCAGTGGTTCCATGGACAGAACTGGTGAAAGATTACAGTAAGAAAACTCTATGAGTAGTTCTTTGTACCTCTTGGGGTCACTATGAGTCAGAATTGACTTGATACAACAAAATATTACTCAACAATGAAAAAGATCGAAGACTGGTAGATGTTAAAACATGTGTGAAGCCAATCAAAGAAGAGTTACTTCTGATAACATGGCCTTCCTTGATACTCACCTTCATGAAATGATCACTGAAGATAAGGGTACTACAGCAAGATGTGGTGAGGAAAGCAGATGGTGCCCAGCTATCAATCATAATAGTGTCTCGTGTCTTAAAGTCTTATACTCAAACAAACAGTCATTTAAGCAAAGAGTCAATGAAGTCCACATGGAATAAACACACTGGCCTGTGTGATCGAAAGATGCAAATAACACAATTCAAATATGAGAAAGGGAAAAGTATCAGAGCCTAAATTGCAAACACCCTATTTTTAGAAGGCTACGGAGGACAATGGGAGCCCCAAACCCACCTTCAGAACAGCTACCCTGATTAAGCCACTGGTATATCCTCCAGAGATTCTTCTAGGTGTGAGTATTTCTTGTTTGTTCCATGACAAAAATTTCTTCCCTGTCCTTTTAAATATTTATGGTAGTCTTTCCTCTCTTACTCATTATTTGTATTTTTATATTGTTTTATCCTTACCACTTTAATTTTTTCTGTTTTTTTTTTTTTACTGTTCCTGTTGTATTTTCAGGTTGGCAAAACACAGAAGGTAGTAGAGGCATAGAAATAAGAGCTGATGAAAGGGTTTATATAGGATTTAGGGAGGGTGAAGGGGTTGGGGGAGAAAACAATGTATGTGGGAGGGGCACACTCTAAAACCCATAGTGATTACACAACTTATATTAAAAGTGATTTCACCATGGGGGTGGGGCGAGGAGATAATGTTCCAAAATTGATTCTGGAGAAAGAAACCTGCAGAAGACTACTTGGAGTAATACAGGAGTTGAGGGAAGAAACTCAGAATAAGGATGCAATGATAGAGGTGATGTAGTCCACAATACAAACAATTAAGTCCACGCATTAAAGGGAAAAACAGGTGCTAATGGATGAGGAAGCAGAAACCAGTCACAAGTTTACAGAATTTATGATTAAACTTGAGGAGGCAGAGAACCATATCAATGATCTCAAAGACACACAAGCAGACCTCAATAAATGATAAAGGCAATCAAATAGGAAAATAAAAGAAGTGGAAGATAACCTGAGATCAATGACACATACTATGAAGAGAAATAATATTCGAATAACTGGTTGACTGGAATAGGACACAACATACAAAGTCGACAGCTAACAGTGAAGAAATTTCTGGGAGCACCTTAATTAATGAGAATCAGACACTCATACAGGAGGCAGAAAGGACACCAGCCAGACTAGAACCCAAAAAGAACTCACCAAGACATATAATAGTAAAAATATCCAATGTTGAGGAAAAAGAGAAAATTTTAAAAGCAACAAGAGAAAGTAAGACATTGACATATAAGGGAGCTCAGGTAAGAATATGCTCAGACCTATCAGCAGAAATCATGAAGAGGAGGAAAGAATGGAGCAACATCTTCCAAAAACTGAAAGAATAAAAACGCCTTCCTGAGATTTCTTTACCCTGCCAAATTATCCATTAAGATAGATGGGGAGATAAAGGTCTTCCAGGACAAGGAAAGACTCAAAGAATATCCTGCAAGTCACCCATCCTTGTGGAAGATACTGGCCAACTCACTATGATCAGAGGATGAAAGTCCACCAAGCACAAGCAGGAGACCACCCATATAGCCCAACTCTTGGAGTCAAATTCCTGACAATTACCAAGATAACAGGGCCTCAGAGGGAAAAGAAGACAATAAAGAAGCCCCCTCACAAACACAGCACACTGATCTCAAGGGAGATAGGAAAACACCCCAAATGCAAGACACGATATGACAACAATGAATCCACAGATCGTGGTAATAACTCTGAATTCCAATGGACTCAATTCATACATCAAAAGAAAAAGGCTGAGGACAGGCTCAGAAAAATAACCCAACAATCTGTTGCCTGAGACACATGGACAAAAATAAAATAAGAATAAAAGGCTGGCAGACAGTATACCAGGGAAATGGCAACTTAAAAAAAGCAGGGGTGGCAATCCTAATCTCTGACAAAATTGTCCTCAAGGTTCAAACCATAAAAACAGACAAGGAGGGGCACTATATAGTACTCGAAGGATCAGTAAACCAGGAAGCAGTTGGCATATTAACTATTTACTCAGTTAACAATGGAGCAGTGAATTATGTCAAACAAACTATTCAGAAGATGCAAAAGAAATCGCAGGTTCAACAATTAGAGTAGGTGACTTTAATATACTACTATGAGAGAAAGATAGTTCACTGCTAAAGAAGCTATAGAGCTAAACAATGTAATTAGGCAACTGGGCCTGATAGACTTCTACAGAGATTTCCATTCAAACGCAAAAAAATTCACATTTTTTCTCAAGCCCACATGGCTCATTTTTGAGAATCGACCACATGCTGGGACACAAGTCAAGCCTGAATAAATTCAAATGCATAGAGCTTATTCAGACATCTTTCTCGGATCACCACACTTACAGAGTAATTAAAAAACAACAACCAGAAAAGCAAGGGAAAATGATTTCAGGATGAATCCAGACCAGGCAGCTTCACAGGGGAATTCTACCATGCATTCGGGGAAGAGTTGACACTGATCCTCCATAAAGTATTCCAGAGCATTGAAAAGGATTAAAACTCCCAAACTCATGCTACAAAGCCAATATAGCTTTGATACCCAAACAGGGCAAATACCCTAAAGGTATAGAGAACTACAGACTGATATCTCTAATGAGCATAGATGCACAAATCCATAACAAAATATTGGCCAATAGAATACAAGAATATATAAAACATATCATCCACCACTATCAGGTAAGATTCATCCCAGAGATGCAGGGATGTTTTAACATCCGAAAATCCATCAATATTATACACCACATTGATAAGAAAAAGTACAAGAATCACATGATAGTATCAATAGATACAGAAATCACATTTGACCACATCCAACACCCCTTCCTAATTAAGGCACTCATGAAGATAGGAATGGAAGGAAATTTTCTAAAGCTAATACAAGCTATCTACAACAAGTCAAAGCCAACATCATAGTAAATGGAGAAAAGACAGAAACTGTCCCATTGAAAAAGGGAATCAGACAAGGATGACCCTGGTCCCCACTTCTATTCAACATCATACTGGAAGTCCTAGCTAGCAAGATAAGACAGTGGAAGGACATTAAAAGTATCCAACTGGGAGAGGAGGAAGTGAAAATATCACTATTTTCAGATGATATGATTCTGTACATTGAAAATCCCTAAAGCTCCATAATGGGAGTACTTACAGCAATAGAGGAATATGGAAGAGTGGCAGGATACAAGATCAACAAACAGAAGTTGATAAGTTTGCTATATACATCAAACAGGATCATGAAATAGGAGACCAAGAAAGCAGTACCCTTAACACTAGCCAAGAATAAATAGGAATACCTAAGAATATATTTAACCAAAAAACTAAAGACCTATACCAGGAAAACTACAAGACCCTACTACAAGAAATCAAAAGTGACCTCTACTAATAGGTCAACATCCAATGCTTGTGGATTGGAAGCTTAACATAGTAGAGATGTCAATCTTACCCAAACACTTTATGTTTAATGTTACTCTGATTCAAATACTAACAACCTTCTTCAAAGAATTGGAAAAACTGACCACCAATTTCATATGGAGAGATATGAAGCCCAGAATTAGCAGAGAACTCCTCAAGAAGAAGGGCAAAGTCAGAGGACTTCCTTTACTGGATTTTAACATCTACTACACAGCAACAATTGTCAAAACAGTGTGGTAATGGTATAATAACAGATACTCAGACTAGTGGAAAAAAAAAACCCCACAAAGTCCAGAAGTAAAACCATGAGCTTATAGACAACTGATCTTCGATAAGGGCCCCAAAAGCATCAAGTAGGAGGGCAACGCCCTCTTTAACAAGTGGTGCTGGAAACAATGGACATCTACATGTAGAAAAATGGAACAAGATGTTTACCTCACCCCATGCACAAGAACAAATTCAAGGTGGATCATAGACCTAGAAGTAAAACCCCAAACTATCAGGGCCATCAGGGAAGGAATTGAGACTAGCTTAAGATAATTGGCCCAGGGAATACATAGGCTCACTGAAATAGGGAAGGGCACACACACATACACACACACACACACACACACACACGTTAAATAAAAATCAACAAATGGGATTTAATCATAATAGAACAACTGTGCGCCTTGAAAGACTTCACCAAAAGGGTGATAAGACACCCACAGACTAGGAGAGGATTTTTTGTAATGATCCATCAGACTAAGGGCTTATTACTAAAATCTACAATACCCTCAGTCAACCTCCTGAGGAAGTGGACAAAAGAACTGAAAAGAAATTTCACTAGAGAGGAGACCAGTATGGCCAAAAAAACCATGAGAAATGACCCCGTTCATTAGCTATAAGAGAAACATTAATTAAAACAACCATGAGATACCATCTAATACCTTTGAGGTTAGCCCAAACCAGAAAATCAGAGAGCAACAAGTGCTGAAGAGGCTGTGGTGAAATAGGAACTCTCCTCCACTGCTGGTGGTCATGCAGATATGAACAGCCACTATGGAAAGTGATCTGGCGATGCTTAAAGAAAATTGATCTACCTTATGACCCATCCCTCCCTCTACTGGGCATATCCCCACTAAAGATAAGAAATAAAACACACCCAGTCATCTGCGCTCCACTGTTTATGGTGGCACAATTTACAATCAGAAAGAGTTGGAAACAACCTCAATTTTCATCAATATACTAGTGGATTAGTAAACTCTGGCAAATACACAAAATGGAGTACTATGCAGCACTAAAAAGCACGGATGATCACATGAAACATGTTTCATGGGATGAGTTGGAAGGAATTATTATGCTAAGCGAGTTCAGCCAATCACAAAAGGACAAGTATAACACAAGTCCCCTGAGGTAAGTATAATCAGCACAGCAGGAATAGAAGAAAAGACACTTATCTCACAATATACGGGTGGAAGCACAGGCAGTTGGGTGGAGGTCAAACCAAACCTAAGGAGGTACATGTGAATCCAACACTAAGAAGGGGGAAGGAGGGAAGGAAGATGGAGAACGAGGGTGGGGAGAAACTGAGATGATGACATGGGTGTCACAGGGCACTAACCCACCCAGGGGGAGAGTATCGGTTGTCTCCACAGAATTGGAGTGTGCATACAGACCCCAGCACGGCACAGCAAACCAGGAGTGCAACGTAACCATGTGGAGGACTGGCCAACAGGGCCGGCCCCAACCAGAACCAGTCTGACCCCAACCCTGGAAGTGTGTGCTGAAGAGAATGACACTAGACCTTTAGGTGGAGGAAAGGGACCAATTTACCGTGCCCACACAGATGCAAACCAAGATGGAAAAAAGAAAGGGACGGGGGCCTAGACTCCATATAGGCACACCAAACCCGGAGGATGGTTTTCCTGTACGGAGCAGCTAAGGCACAGAGAGGACCGTGGGACTGGCAACAACTCAAGGCATGTTGTCCCCTTACTGGAGCGTATGGCAACAGAGGACAATAATGGGGCCACATGGTGGGAAGACAGTGTGAACTGAATCCCCCACAGCGGAACAAACCAGGAATGGAGCATAACAGATCAGTAATTGGAGTAAAGCCAATCCACAGAGGCCCCGAGGAGCCCCAAGAATGGACTTTGGGATAGGAGGGGCAGCCCCTGAATGTCCCCCAGGACCAGGGGGGAGGGACTCATAGGGCCCAGCAGACAGATCTGTATGTACAGAGGGGTTCTTTCGTTTGTGTTTCTCTCTCTCTCCTTTTCTTTTTTCAACCCCATGTTTTCTTATTATTCAGACTAGGACATTGCTGCTTTGTCTGCTTATATGGGACAGACACAGGAGGGAAGCTCAGGAAGAATGCAACTGGGCCAATGGCCGCAGAGGGTCTTGGGGGAATAAGGAGGTGGAAGGAAGGGTGTGTTGAGCAGATGGCACCTTGGACAGGGGAACAACTAGGGAATCAAAACCAACATCGAGGAGGGTGTAGAGATCCTATTAGTATTAGAGCAACACCAATCCAGCTGAGAGGAAGTACTAAGAGGTGGAAGAAAGGGGAAAGTCATGGTGGGGCAGGAGGAGGCAAAAGGAAACAGAGGTAAGCTGTAGGAAGCAATGGTATAGCTAGAGGTATTAACAGGTGTGTTCTTATGTAAATGCATTAATCCATAAAAATAGAGGTCTGTGGCCTATGTACATATATTTATAAGGCAATACACAGAAGCTGCAGATGGGCCTTGGGCCTACGCTAATACCCTCCCTCAATAAAAGAACACTTTTCTAACAGATTGGCATTTTGTGATGCTCACCCCACCCCATTGCTGAAGACAAAAGAGTGCATAAGCAGATGTGGTGAAGACAGAGGATTGTGACTGGTTATTAAAAGATATAACATCTGGGGTCTAAAAGGCTTGAATTTAGACAAGCAGACATTGGACAGTAAAGCAACAAGCCTATATGAAAGAAGCACACCAGCTAGTGTCATCGGGACTGGGTAACAGGCATCAGAAGATTCACAACAAATAAGAAATAAACAAAAATGTGTTGGTGAGTATGAAGGGGGTTGGAGCGGAGACCCAAAGCCCATCTGTGGACAAGGGAGCATCCCTCTACAGAGGAGTTGCAGGGAGGGGATGAGTCAATCTGGTTTCAATAGAGCACTGATGGATCATGCAATATATATTTGATCCCTTGAGGCCTCCTTACGCCCCACTATCATGACCCCAGTGCTGCTTCCCACTATGGTCAAGACGGGAGCATGTACACAGGTATAAGTAAGAGGTAAAACTCACAACACATGAGATCCAGGAACAGGAATTGGTATAGCGATACCAAAAGGGTAGGGGGAAGGGGGAAATGTGAGGAGGGAGGGGGTACAAATTGCAATGAATGGCACATAACTACACATCCCCATCCTGGGGGAAAAACAGAAACCAGAGGGGAAGGGAGATAGCAGTTGACATGAGGTATGAAAATAATAACCACCTATAACCTATCAAGGGGACATGAGGGGGTGAAAGAGGAGCTGAACCCTAGGGTTCAAGGGAAAGTAAATGTCTGGAAATGAAGGATAGCATTATATGTATTCATATGTCAGATACAATTGATGTACGGATTGTAACAAGAGTTATAAGAGCCCCCAATAAAATGATCTAAAAAATAAAATTTTAAAAATTGATTGTACAACTTGATATGATTGACATATTGAATTGTGTGATATGCCAATAAAACGGTTAAAAGGAATACAGCCTTCAATATGGAATACACGTCAACATAAAGAACACCAATATCCTCACTACTGCACCAATAAGCACAACACAATAAACAGGGAAAAGATTGAAGTTGTCAAAGATTTCATCTTACTTGCATCAAGCAATACCCATGGAAGCTGTAGTCAAGAAATCAAGCAACGAATTACATCAGGCAGACATGCTCCACACGACCTATCTGATGCATTAAAAGTAAACTATATCACTTTGAATAGTAAAGTGTGACTGATGCAAGACGTGGTATTTTCATTTCCTCGTATACATGCAAAAATTCAATAATGAATAAAGAAGATCAGAGGAGAGTTGATGCCTTTACTATGGAGGATAATGGGAGACCAAAACCCATCCACAGAGTGCCTGTACAGCGTAGCACTCTGGCAGTCCCCGTCTGAGCACAATTGCAGGTCTTGTATAGCTTTGCTATCTGACAGAGATTATTATAAATTTGATTATGTTGGATGGAATTATGGTATAATTTTCTCTCCCTCCTGACCCATTGGATTTGTTCTAAGTGTACTATTTCTTGCTTGTTTCTCAGCAGAGGTTTTCTCTCTGGTTTATTGAACGTCAGGATCAGTTCTGTTCAATCCCATAGGGTCACGATGGACACGATGACAGTGAGTTTGTTGGTTTTGGTCAAGAATTAACAAGTATGTGTTGAAGAAATACGACTCTGTTTCATGCACTTTGTGCACAATCAGGAGGACCAGCACCCGGAGAAGGACATTATGCTTGATAAAGTAGGGGGTCAGTGAAAACAAGGAAATCCCTCAAGGGATTGGAATGACACAACGGCTGTAACAATGGACTCAGGCAGAGGACTGAATATGAGGATGGTGCACACGCAGTCCTCATTCTGTTGCACAGTAGGATGGCTGTGAGTCAGAACCCACTCAACGCGTTTAACAACAACAGGCATTTGTGATGAAAACTGAGATGATAAACTCCAAAAATAGAAACACTAGAACCGTAAAGAGAGACTATGTTCAGCTTTTACTGTTGAATTTTTGAAATCTAAATCTGATCATATAACCACTTTACATAAAGTGTTTCTATGTCTAAGCATTGTCATATGCAATATGGCTTAGAAATTTACAGTGTCTGGCCCTTACCTACTCTACAGTCCCATTTATTCCCATTCCTCGATTTATATTCTTTCTTTGCTCCATAGTGATCATTTCTCTGGTTCTCCAAAGGCCCAGAAACCTTTGCATGCACAATTTTCTTTGAGTAAAATTCTCCTCTGACTGTCTTCTTCCCTCCTACCATCCCACCCTCAGTAAATCAGTCTATATTCCTTTTGATCTTCTGTCACCACATTCTTCAAATTTAACTACTGCCTATCATTCCTTATAATCTCCAGTGAAACCAGTAGACGCCAAGAAGGGAGAACTGTGACTTGTAAAGTTGAGTAGGCTTCTGTGTTTTCCTTTCCCCTTTAGTACAAATTATTTCTTTCTTTCATTAACTATTTCTCACTGGTTAGAGATCCTTCCTTCTGGAGAGTTTTCCTGTGATAGGTTGAAAAACTATGAGAAGTCTACAGTAGAGTAAGATCCTCATTTCTAATATGGATGAATTAGGCAAAAATACTTGAGCTGTCTCTACCTACGTTCATGTACCTGCAAGTAGTTGTTCCCTTTCTCCTCACACTATAGCTAGTAAAGCACGACAAATAATTCAATATCTTAAAAGAACATTAATTTAGCTAATTGGCAATTAAAGAACCAGCATTGTTATGCTTAAAATATAAACAATAATAAACATTTGAACACATTTTCATGTATAAGAAATATGCTTGTCCAAAGGCATGATTAAATATTATGTGGGTGAATGTATCAATTGCCCATACTTCAAACTGCATGTTGAGGAGTTTGAAGGACATCTCAGGACCCAAGTTTGCATATGTAAAGGTTATGGGTCGCTTATTGGTAGTACACAGAGAAAGCACCAACTGTGCCTGGGCTGTGTTTTGTGGAAACGTCTCTGACAGGCTGTATTTACCCATTGGACATGTATGCACATCTTCTAAGCATTAATTTAGCTGGCAGTCTGGGAAATGTCAGCGTTCTAATTAACTCCAGCCCAAGAAGGTTGTGCTGCGATCTGAAAGCCCTTTGATTGATATGGCTGCAATTAGAGCTCAGCTACCTCTCAGCACACTGAAGTGTAGAAAGGGCTGAGGAAGAAAGCTTTTTGGGCCCTCCACAGGCAGGTGCTCTTCCTTCTGAGTGGAGATGATTGTCGATCCGTGACCATAATTGAATTGCAATGTTTGAAGGAAGACGTTTAGATGTCTCATCCCAATTCATCTCAGTCTCCAAATCTGGTTTATTAATTTGTTATAAATAAAAAAAGAAATGCATGCTATCCTTGAGGTTTGCAGATATTTCTTTATTAAAGGGGTTTGAGGACATGGAATTTATTATGTGAAACCCAATCGATTTTTTTATACTTACTAAATATATTGACAGAAGGATCCTTATTCATATTTACCTTTAAAAATGGTTAAATGTTATGTGTAAAATCATGTAATTAAAATAACATGAATAAAGATGGGTTCCAGAATCTTAGAACTTTGTACACATGCTTATATTCCAGATAAAATTTCTTCTCCTAAATATTGAAATCAGCAAGTCAAAATTTGTTTTTAAGAAATTTTTTTATTGTGATTTGGGCGAAGGTTTGCAGAGAAAAGCAGTTTTCCAGGAACATCCATGTGCATTTTGCTTCCTATCACTGATTGCAATCCCCACACTGAAGCATATGTCTCACTTCCCTTGTTTCCATTTCTCTTCATTTTCTAACCTTCATGCCTTTATACCGTTTGTCCTTAGGCTAATACTGCCCTTTTGACATGAAGCACTTGCTTATTAGTGCATATTTCCCCAGTGTTTTGTTCACATTATTGACAGGTCTACGGTTTGGCTGATAAAGGTGCCACAGGGCGGAGTTTAGTGCTAGGCTTTATAGGTGACTCGGGAACAAAGTGCTGGGAGTTCTACCAGTATCTATACGATGAAATAATGTATCTTTTTATGCTTTTGGATTTTGTTTCACAATTTTCCTTTACTCTATCCAGGACCTTCTAATTTAATCCCTCTCACAGTGGTCAGCAGTGACAGCTAGGCATGAACCAGTTCAGGTCTTGGGGTTGTGGGGACTATGGTTGATACATTTTTCCATTGGAATAATTGTTTCCAGGAATCTTCCATTTTCTTCACTCTTATTTGCTCTGGATGGGGAGAAATTAATAGTTGTTAGTTTCTTGGCTAGATGATCATAAGCTTTAAGACCCCAGTTACTTTTCAAAGTAATAGAACATTGCATTTATGAGTTATATAATGCCAATTCGTATTCCCTGAGACTATGATTCTGATTCCCGATTCAGCAACTCATTCCCTCAAAGTATTGAATTAGGGCTAGAACATTTTAATAATGCTGCCCTGTATATGCTCTACTATAGTGTTGGGTAGATTCACAAAGTGGGTAAATATGTATGTAGAAATATCCTCTATCAAACCTGTATAGAAGGGAACTTCAAAATAATTGTGGAAAATAGAATTAAAATATAATGGATTTCCCCAAGAAGTTTTTAAAGCCCCTCACATATTAGTGACTGTAGTCCCATTCTCCATCGCACATGTTTATTGCAGTTGTCTTGATGAGAGATTCTTAGAGTCCAGATTAGGCTATTATTGCTTCTTTTTCTACAGGTTAGGGAAGTGTTGTTCCTGGAAAATTGGTTGGATAGTGTGAGTGAAGTAAACAATTATTATTACACCGTCCAGTTGTAATGTGGAACCCACCCTTCCATCAGCTCCTAACTTCAATCTAAGACCATGGTATCTATTGCCTTTGTTTTTGGAAACTAGAGTTCTAAATTATATGAATGAAAGAGGACTCCCACAAAGGAAATGATGAGAACAAATTCTCGTTCTACAAGTAATTGATAAGCTTTGCAGTTTCTGAAAAACCCAGAATCACTTTCAGTCATCTGATAGTAGGTACCCCTTGGAAACAACCACAAAGTCGCAATATTTAATTTGCTAAAAAGTCCAGGTGAAAATATGTTGTTTTCAAGTGTCTATTTACTATTTTAAAATTTTAACAACCTTAATGTTTTTTTTAATTTTTAATTAAAAGAGGAAAAAAGCAAAACATCAGGATTTCCTTATAACATTTTCAAATAAGTACAACAAAAAAACCTTAAGCCCCACAATAAAAAGTTAGTTTTAGTAAATGCTCCATTCTCAAAATAATAAATTTCTTTTTTAACTATAAAAATCTCCATTCCCATCTCATCCTTCCTTACCTACTCCTTCAGACTGAGTATAATTCTAATATTAGCAAGTCTGACAAAGCCCTGTAGGCCGAGAGCAGGGCAGACAAGAGGTCATCAGAGAACATGGCGGGCTGTTCTGTTCCAGCCCCAGAGGCCTCGGGATGCCAGAGAACCAATGGAGCAGGGCAGGCCTGGTGCGGACCACGGCCTCCGAAAGAGATTAGGGGCATGAACATGAACTTCGAGGGGAACTACTCACACAGCCGTGGGGCAGGATCTCGGGAGCCCCAGAACAACCACCGGAGATCCAAGGGAGGGTCTGCAGAGGCCGCCCAGCCAGCTGCAGCTTCATGCCACCAATCCTCATTGGAGGAACTGGTTGGGGCGGGGTGGGGTGGGTGGGGGAGGCAAAGAGGCTCTTGCTATCCCACACCGGAAGGAGGGTGGCTGGAGAAAAGCCTTCAGTAATTCCTATCAGTTTACAAATACTTGAGATGCCCATGTACTACAAGGGAAACCACTGCTGTAGAGTTGGCTCTGGTGCCATTCGCCTGAAGGTACTACAAGAGAACCGGCCGAACTCCCTGCCCACAGCCAGGCCTCCACCAGGCCTCCGAGCAGGATCAGGAGTCATTAGGAAGCCCGAGCAGCTTCACAGTCCCTGCTTCCCCACTGCTGTCATATTTCCCATCTTTGTCATCACACGCAAAGGCCAGCAGAGGCCTTTTGGGGTGCCACGCCACGGTGAAGGTTGGGGACTCACACTGCACCTCCCACAGCTTGTCTCCTGTCTGGACTTCAGCAGTGTCGATGAAATGATCTTCCGACGCTGAGGGCAGCATTTTCCCATCGTGGCTGAAACTGAGGGTCCTCCCAGGCCAGTCCAGCCTAGAAAAGCACCGCACACACACCAGCTCGTCCACGTCCCACAGGCTGACCAGCGTGTCCGCACTTCCCGTGGCAAAGTACTTCCCTGTGGGGTCGAACTTGATGCAGATGCAGTCGGAAGGGTGGGCGTTGATGGACCGCACGAGCTTCATTTAGCTCTGGGTAACTGAGAATGTTGATACACCCATTGCCATTTGTCAGGAAGAATATGTTATTGTCATTGTTCCAGGAGATTTCGTTGACCTCAAACTTGAACTGCTCCTCTGCTTTGGACCCGTGTGTCTTGGCATCAATGAAGGTCACCACGTCGTCCTTGTTGCCTACGGCAATGGTCTGCCCATCTGGACTCCAGCAGATATTAATGTTCTCCCCTTTAGTGTTCACGGTGGCGATGCACTTTGTCGTCCTCACATCCCAGATACGGATGGTTTTATCCCCAGACGCAGAGACAAAGAGGTCTGGATTGCTGGGATGCCAACAGAGCTGGTCCGCGCTATCCCTGTGTCCCCGATAATTATTTTCTTTGACCAGGTGGTCTTTCTCCAGCAAGAAGACGCTCGCAGTCTTGTCGAAGGAGCCCGAAGCCAGGCGGCGCCCGTCGCAGCTCCGGGCCACCGAGTGCACTTTGGCGCTGTGCGCCGGGAACTCGAGAGTCTTGCTGTGGCCCCGGAAGAGCTCCTGCATGCCGACCAGGTAGCGCGATGGGCCGCTGGACACTGCGTTCCAGGAGGCTATCGAACCGGGACCGCCCTGGCCCAGTGCTGAGGCCCCCAAGGCGGTCGCAGGGGCCGCCATGCCAAGCTCTCGGCCGCACACCGGAACGGCCGACCTTAATGTTTTTAAACAAATAATACATTCATGTTATAAAACACTATCACTGAAAATAGTAGTGAGAAATGGATACCGTTGATAAAATACTTCACCTAGAAATACTGTTATTAATATCAGGTGATCAAGATAGGTATCCATTTATATAGAGTGACAGAAATCACACTTCTATAATCACAAACATATATAATTACATAAAAAATTTTAATATCCCCTAAATTCAATGATAAAATTTACTATGCTTCAAATAGATGTTTCTTTACTTCAATAAATATTAACTCCTAAAATATTGCTCTAAGACCAAATGGAAATATTATGAAACATTTGCTAAAATATAGGAATTATTATATTTTAAATTAATATTTTTATTTTAGGTGTTACGCACTTTGGGCTATAAAACATGAGCAAATTAGATTTTCACAATTCTTGCCAACTTCCATTCCTTCCCCTCTCAACATTTTTCTGATTTTTATATCTTTTTAAAACATTAAGATTACTAACATTTGCAGAATTTAGAGTAGTATACTTTTATATTAATAGATTCAACAAGACCAATAATATAAATTAATAGTCCTTCATGAGCATTTAAGGAATTGTGCAGCTAGCAATTTCTTCTTTGTTTTCAATGTAATTGATGGTTTGTATTTTACATTTGAGTTGAAATGATTTCTTTGGGGTTGGCTTCTTGTTTGAGATACAAACTGATAAGTCTGATTTTATATCTGGTTTATGACTAGTTCCCTCTCTCACATGATTTCTCTGAAATTCTTCCCTAAGTCCTTCGTGAATTTCTTAGCTGACTTAGTAAGCTCACTAACTTTTCTACTATGCATCATTTTGTTTTTGTGGATTTCAGGTTTCCCATTTTAAATATGTCCATTTAATGTTTTAGAGTCTTCATAATTATTTGGAGAAATAATATAGGACTAGATTCAATCTACTACTAACATTAGCCAAAACCACATAATAATAAAATAGCTAATTTTACAAGAAATTGTCCTATGTCAAGAATAGAATCTTAATTTCTAATACTAACATAGATAATAAAATATATGATGAAATTTTTTGGTTTTGTTTTAATAAGGACTGGGGACTTCCAGAAAGATGGCACTGAAGTAAGGAAACCATGTTGGAAGCTTCATGGGCAATTGCAGTTTTGTGGGAGTAGAAAGCTAAGAGCGAAGTTATGGAAGTGCAATTTGGCCTCATGGAACTCCAGGGATCTGTTCTTGTATGTGGGCTGAACTTCCCATGGTGTGGATTCCCCCTGAGCAACTGCATGCACTACAGACCAGCTGCAATATGTGCCTTGGTGCCAGTTGTCAGCTCAGCCCATGCAGCCCAGGGCATTGGAGCTACACAGGACTCACAAACATGACCAGTCCTGCCCCTCAATTAGCAGCACAGGTGAAATCTGAGGCCAGCGGCTGGCAGACTCCAGCCAGCACAAACTGAGCCAATTACACAGCCAGTGAAGCTAATGACCAGTGACAGCTGCTTGTCCCACTGCTTGAGCCCCTGGACACCCCAACCCATAATGCAATACCACTTGAGCCACATATAACCCTTCCAACCCTGTCCACTGGGCTTCACACATCACATGTAATGACCACCCTCAGTGACACCAACATGTCTCATAAACTAACACCCACATCAGCAGTCACTCTAATAAAGCAAGAGGGAAAAAACTCCACAATGTCTGAAAGGATATGAACTTAGAGATATATATAGAAGAAGCAGAATTTCAACCAACACCAAAAGAAAAGTTCAGAAGTCATTCAAGATATGAGGGACTCAATAAAGAACAAGGATAAAAAAAATAGAGAAGATAGAATCAAATCTCTGAAGTGAAATACAAGAGTTAAAGGATGAGGCAGAAGAAACAAAGAGAAGGGTAAAAGACGTTGCAACAGGCTATAAGAAGTGGAGAATTTTATCTTACCTCAAAGATAAGCAGAATTCACAAACTGAAAGACAATCAAACATGACAATAAAAGAAGCTGGAGGAAACTTTTGATCAATGAGCAATGCGATGAAGAGGAACAGTATTTGAGTAATTGGGATACTGGAGCAAGACAGAACAAAGAAATCAACATTTAGCAAGGGAATTCCCAGAAGAAAGCTTCTCCGACTTAATGAAGGAGAACCAAGCAACCATCCCAGAAGCAGAAAGGACATCAATTAGACTAAATCCCAAGAAGAACACACCGAGGTATGTAGTAGTCAAATTATCCAACTTTTAGGAAAAAGAAAACACATAATAGCAGCAAGAGGGAAAAATGCAGTCACCAACAAGGCTAATCAGATAAGAGTATGCTCCAACTTATCAGGAAAAACCATGAAGAAGAGGAGAGAATGGGGTTGCATTTTCTGAGTGTTGAAGAATAAGGCTAACCTAAGAATTCTCTGGCCCACCAAAATCCATCAAAATAGATGGGAAGATAAGAATTTTCCAAGATCAGGAAAAATTTAGAGAATGTGCTAAAAACAAACAACAAAAAAACACAGCACCACATAAGTTATTTTCCCACTCACTTTGGGCAGAAGACCAACATCCAAAGAGCACAAACATAAGGGCATTGCAAAGTGTAACACTAGCCAAAAACCAGTGCACTGAAAACAATACCCAAGACATCTTTGACACAATGGTGAAAAGAAGGCAAGAACAAATTACCACCCCCACAAACACAACCCAGAGCTAAGGAGGGAAGGAGGTAAACATCTACCACAAAAGGCATGAGATGGTAGCAAAGAGTCCACAGATGGATGTATTAACTTTGAACACCAGTGGTCTGAATTCCCCCTACCAAAAGAAAAAGGCTAGGGAATTGGATTAATAAAAGCCATCAATCTGTTTTCTATGAGAGACACATATCAAGCTCACAGACAAAAACAGGCTGAGGATCAAAGTTTGGTGAAAGGTATACCAAGCTAAGAACAATCTAAAAAGGGGAGTTGCGATTCTAGTTTCTAACAAAATCAATCTCACGATGCCGGACATAACTAGAAATAAGTATGGGCACTATACAATGCTCTAGGGACCAGTAGACCAAGAACCAGTGAGTATAATAAACATATAATGCCCAAAAAGATACCCACAAAATTCATAATTCAAATCCTTCCAAAAATGAAACAGGAAATCACAGAATCCACAGTCATAGTTGGAGATTTCAACACACTACTGTCCATGAAAGACAAATCAGTAGGAAAGAAGCTCAGCAATGAGGCTAAAGAGGCAAACTCTACAACAAGGTAACTCAACCTGATAGATATATTCAGAGCTCTCCACCCAAAAGCAAAACCAACAAACAAACAAATAAATAAATAACATCCTTTTCAAGTTCACACAGAATGCATTAAAAAATAGACCACATGTCAAGTTTGAGTAAATTCAAACATATAGAGGTCAGTCAGACTTCCTTCTATAACCATCAATTTTTTTAAAAAGGCAAATACTTAGAGGATGAATAACATACTTCTTCAGAATGAATAGGTATTGGACCAAATTAGAGATGAAATAAGGAAGTTTCTAGAAACTAAAGAGAATGAGTATACAACATACCATAACCTCTGGGATACCACAAAGGAAGTTATCAGAGGATGCTTGAGAGTGATAAATACACATATAAAAAAGGAAGAAAGACTATTGCAAAACCTTCAGGACTTTCAACAGGATTTTGTTATGCATTGTTTTCTAGAGAAACAAAACCAGGACACTTATGATTAGATAGATAGATAGATAGATAGATAGATAGATAGATAGATAGATAGATAGATAGATGATAGATAGATGATACATTGAAAGGTTTATAAAATGAGAAGAATATAACAGTTAATTAGCCCACACAGCAGTACAGAGGGCTCGGTTCAACACACTTGTGTTGGACAGTTAATAGAGTGAAAGACTTCAACTCACATAGCCTGCTGGGTTCAAGTTCAAGAAAGCAGACAGCAGAGTCCTCAGTTGGACAAGGCAAGCAGAGTCTGTACATGGGCAGCAAACAGCAGGGTGGGTCAGCAACAGTTACTAGCTGGGGAACTTAGTGAAGCAGGCCCAGATGTGATATTGGATTTGAGCAATGCAAGGTGATAGGATCCACCAGCCTCAAGCTCAAGAGATGTACTCATCAGCAGCATGGCAAAGCAGGTCTCAAAGGAGCATTAAGCTCTAGTGACATGATCCATAGTTTGACTTGGCCCACAGGTCATGTAGCACAAAGGTTGAGGCAGATCACCAGGAGCTAGAGAGATGGGGGTGGGCTTTGTAGAGCCATTTATGGCTTTGCTCTCCAATCAAACTGCAATCTGATAATTCCACATGTTCCTATTGTCCAAGTTGGCACAATAAACCTATCACAAGTGTCAATAGATTAATCCTTCTAATAGCAAAAGAAAATAAATCATAAAACTAAGGGTGGAGATAAATGAGTGGGAAAACAATTAAATATTGGAGAAAATCAACAAAATAAAAACCTAGTTCTTTGAAAGGATTAACAGAATTGACAAATGATTGGCAAACTTAACAAAAGATAGGAAGGGGCGGACATCGATATCCAGGATGAGGGATGAAACGGGAAATTACAATGGATCCTAATGAAATTAAAAGACTGATTACATAGTACTATAAAGGACTGTACTCCAATGAATACAAAAACACTGAAGGCATGGGCAAGTACCTGGGAAAACAAACCCTCCCCAAATCATCTCATGTAGATGTCAAGAACAAGAACAGACCTATAGCAGAAATTAAGGTTTCAACGTACTACCAATTTTTAAAAGTTCCAGCCCAGATGTCTCACAGGAGAATTTTACCAAGCATTTAGATAAGAGCTTCCACCATTTCTACACAAGACCTTTCAGAGCATAAAAAGGGATGGTTAAAGCCCAAACACATCTTAGGAGCTGGTATAACACCAATAACCAAACAACGCAAGGATCTAACAAGAATTGAGAACTGCAGGTCAATATCCCTAATAAACCTAGATTCAAAAATCCTGAACAAAATCTTGGCAAATAGAATACAGAACTATATAAAAAGAATTACCCATCATAACAAAGAGGGATTCATACCAGGGATGCAGGTGTCATCATAACCAAGAGGGATTCATACCAGGGATGCAGGTGTCGTTTATCATCCAAAAATCTACCAACATCATTTATCACATTGAAAAGAAAAAGGACAACAACTCTACATGATAATATCAATAGATGCAGAAAAAGCATTTAACAACATTCAACACCCGTTCCAAAATAAGACACTCAAGGAGATAGGATTGGAAGGTAATTACCTTAATATAATTCACGCTATATATGAAAAGCCAATGTTACCATTACAATCAACAGAGAAAAGATGAGAACATTAGCATTTAAAATGTGGACCAGACAAGGATGTGCCTTGTCCCCACTTTTATTCAATATCTTCCAGGATGTCCTAGCTAATAATATAAGGCAACGGAATGATTTCAAAGCTATACATATGGGGAAAGAAGAAGTGAAATTATCGATATTTGCAGATGACATGATTTTATATACTGAGAACCACAAAGGCTCCACAATAGGAGTACTGGAAACCATAGAGGAATGTGGCAGAGTAGTAGGATGTAAGAGCAACAAGCAGAAGTGAATTGGATTGCTTTATACAACTGATGAGATTACTAAAAAAGAGATCAAGAAGGTAGTACCCTTCACAATATCCAACTATAAAGTGAACTATCTAGGAAGATATCTAACCACCCACCTCCTCCTCCCATCTGCCCAAACAAAATACCTGTATGAGGAAAACTACAGAACACTGTTACAAGAACCCAAAAGGGACCTCCACAAATGGAAGAATGTCCCATGTTTGTGGATTGAAAGACTCAGTATTGTAAAGAGATCAATACTACCCAAGGCATTATACAAGTTCAATGCAATCCCAATACAAATATCAGCATCCCTCTTCAAAGAAATGGAAAAACTGATTGCCAACTTCAAACAGAAATGAATGAAGTTCAGAATTGGCTGAGAACTCCTAAAGAAGAAAAACAAAGTTGGTGGGCTTACATTGCTGGACGTTAACACTTATTATTTAGCCACAGTTGTCAAAACAGCATAGTATTGGTATAATGAGAGATACCCAGACCAATGAATAAGAACAGAAAGTCCAGAAATAAAACCAGTGGTAGACAGGTAACTGCTTTTTGATGACGGTCCCAAAAATATCAAATGGGAAGCGAATGGCCTGTTTAACAAATGGTGTTAGAAAAACTGGATATCAACCTGTAGATGAATTAAGCCAGATACTTACTTTTCTCCATACACAAGAACACATTCAAAATAGATCACAGACTGTCAGGATTATCAATGATAAGATCAGGACAAAACTAAGAACCTTAGCTCAAGGAATACATGGGCTATCAAAACTAAGGAAAGATACACTCTGAGAAGAAAATCTAATAGAGGATGAGACATAATAAAGATAAAACATTTGAGTATATTGAAAGACTTCATCAAGAGAGTAATAAGAGCCCACAGACCAAGAAAAAATATTTAGTAATGATAAATCAGATAAAGTGCATATTACTAAAATCTACAGAATCCTCCAAGCCTACAAGAAAAAAATGAATAGCCCATTGAGGCGGTGGGCAAAAGACCTGAACAAAAGATTCACAAAGCAGAAACCTGAATGTCCAATAAACATATGAGAAAATGTTCCTAATCATTAACCATTTGACAAATGCAAATTAAAACAACTATGAGATACCACCTAACACCTACAAAGATAGCCCAATTAAAAAAACCCAGAAAACAACAAATGTTGGAGGAGGTGTGGTGAGATAGGAACTCTCATTCACTGCTGGTGATCTTGTACAACCACTGTGGAACACAATCTGGCGATACCGAAAAGAGTTGGAAGTTGAGATGCCTTATGACCCAGCAATTTCACTACTGGGCACGTGGTATTTACATAATCTGGTGTCAATTTGGGACTTGACAGAGTGAAGGGGTGGAATCTAGTCTGTCAATCAGATCATAGCCAATGATGCCTCTTTGTGGGCATGGCTTTCTCCTGATAATTCTGGGAAATCTGATTTTTCCCTCCTTGAAGGTAGGAGAGATTCTCGGCTCACTCTCTGGGATGACACTCTACAGACAAGACACAGCGCTACACCCTGGGAGCTGGAGAAAACACAAGGACCTAACCTGATGCAACCAGACGTCTGGAGCTGGAAAAGCCACATGAAGACCCCTGTCAGAGCTGAGATGCTTACAATGCCACTGGATCTACAAGATTTCCAACCCACTGGCCTGTGATCCTCCTTCATTCAGCATCATTGCATGTATTTTGTGAGTCTGAAGGGGACATTTTAGATTGGTATCAACATATGGGTTAATATTGGACTTATGGACTTGATTTGGACTGGCCTGGGAAGTTTTCTCAATATTCAATTGCTTGTGTATATAAACCTATTTCTTATATATATGTGTATCTATAAATTTCTTTCTCTAGTCTACCTGGACTCACACAGGGCATATACTTAGAAAAATTAAGAAATAGACCATGGCCAGCCATGTGTTTGCAGTTCATCGCTGCACAGTTTACTATCACAAAAAAACTGGAAACAGCCTAAATTTCCATCAATAGACAAATGGATTAAAAAACTGGTATAAACACACAATGGAATACTATGCATCCCTAAATAAGAGGTGAAACTATGAAATACCTTATCTCATGGAAAGAGTTGGAGGATATTATGCTGAGTGAAGTTAGCCAAACACAAAAGGTCAATCACAACTTGAGCCCACTGAGGTAGGTCCAAATAGCAGAATGGGCCTAAAGGAAAATGCACACAACACACAATCCCTGGGCTGAAGACCAGATGCTCTGGCATGAGCCAGACCAATCCTAATGATACATATGTCATCAAACAAACAATAAAAAAATAAAATAAACAAAAATGTATATTTGTGTATATACATTTTATATATATATATGTAAGATGTTTTTCAGCACAAGTGCTATCTGTTTTCTCTCTCTCTCAGAGGGGTGAAGAGATAAAAAAGACAGCAATGGGGAACCAGGGCACTAATCCATGAAAGGGGAAATGGAGACTGAGAGTTAACCTCAATCCTTGAGGGTGGTGTTCCTAGAAATGACTGCAGGGTTTGCCTTAGCTCCAGACATGAATTTCCTTTCTCTAGATGACAGTGCTATAGAGGATGGCCCTCAAGACACAGGTCTGGAAGAGGAGCCAGTCTGATGTGCACACATGGGGGCAAACCATGAAGAGAGTGCAGCAGACCAGCTATGGGAGCGAAGCTTGAGAAATCCCAAGTGTCGATTTCTTACTCTGGGGCTAGAACTTGGCACCACACCAGAACTGGTTGGTGGTTACTAGCAAAGGAGCTATACTGAAAGTCTAAAGGTGCAGAGGGGTGGTCAGGGGACACTGAGACGGCTACATCCCTGATTACAGGGTGTGTGTCTTTCCTGGGATATGGATCCCTGAAAAAAAAAGCAGGGATTGGGCTGAAGGAATATAACAGGTTCTGCCCACTATTCAGCAGAGAGGTAATTCATCTACTCTGTTTTAGGACATCAGTTAGACTTGGAACTATTTATATGATTTTTCTCTCTTTCTCTTTTCTGGAGGGTGTCTATATGAAATAGGCAGAACAAGATGGTTGGTTGTGGGAGGGTATGGAAGGGGAGGAGACAGGGGAGGGGAGTGGTGAGTGGTGACAGGGGGAGGGGAGTGGTAAATTTAACAAGGAATAAGATGGACTTTGGGCCTCTACTATAATCTCACCTAAGTACAAGAACGGGTTGTTCTAATAAAGTGGCACTATATGAAACTCACCTTCTCAACATGATTGCTCAAGACAAAATGGATGCATAAGTAAATATGGTGAAGAAAGCTGATGGTGCCCAAATTAAAAAAAAAACAACAGCATCTGAGGTCTTAAAAGATTGTAGTCAAATAAGTGGCTGTTGAGCAGGGAAGCAACAAAGCCAACATACAGGAAGCACACCTGCCTGTGTGATCATGAGTTGTTTTCAGGAATAGTTACCAGAAGTTCAAACACAAGCACTCAAATGGATGGGAAGGAGCGTGGACAAAGTAGAGACCCCCACACCCACCTACAAGATGATTGGACAGGCTTGCACAGAGGGGCCGAGTGCAGCAGATGAAGAATTCAGGCTGCGGTATAGCACTGATGAAACTCAAAACTGTCTTCTTGTTCTTTAATCATTCCTCCCCTGACTATTAAGGTTTATGTTTCACCTCTTTAATAGTGTTACACCTACATAGGCTACACCTACATAAGTAAGCTTGTTCAATGCAGGAATGCCTGAATTTATGACCCTACAGAAACAGCAACGGGAGCAATGAGTTCCTGAGGATACGGGAAGACAGGGGATGGCGAAAGGGAAGCTGATAATAATGATGACTGTATAACTCCACTCGAGGGGGGCAAATAACAGAATTGTAGGTGAAAAAATATAAATACAATAAAATTTTAATAGTAATATATAACAATAACAACAAGGGTTCCTAGTGGGAAGGGTGAGGGAGGGAGGGGAAAAGGGGGAACTGCCATCAAAGAGTTCAAGAAGAGCACAATGTTTTGAAACTTATTGCAGTATCAATTGTAAAATTATGCTTCGACTATTTGAATTATGGAATGTTATGTCATAAGAGCTCCCAATAAAATGATGAATTAAATTTTACAAATAAGGACACCATAAGAGTTAAACCAATGATCTCTAAACCTTACACCAATGTATATAATAACCTGACAGTATAGTGACTATTGTACCAGTTAGGAGACACGTCAGCTGAAAGTAACACGGAGGTTTAGACTCATAGTAACACTCTGTACAACAGAATGAAACACTGCCCTGCTCTGTGCCATCCCTACAATTGCTGTTCTGTTAGAGTACAATGTTGTAGCCATTGTGTCAGTCCATCTTGTAAAGGGTCTTCCTCTTTTTGGCTGTCCTTCGAATTTACCAAGCAAGACATCCTTGTCTAGGGCCGGTCACTTCTGAGAACATGTCCAAAGTACATGAATCTGTTTTTAGCTGCCCTTGATTTAGGGTGAAAAAAAATCCTGTCTGGTCCAATGATTCTTTGGGCAACAGTCTTAGTCTGAAGACCTCAGTGGAACCTGTCAGCATCATAGTAACATGAACACTTCCACTGACACACAGGTGATGGCTATTCATGAAGTGCATTATCAGGGAAATGAACCTGTATATAAAATGAAATTTTGCCATCTTGCCTTTAAGGAGCACTCTGGCCTTACTTCTTATAAGACAGATTTCTTTTTCCTTTTAGCAGTCCATGGTATTTTGTTTTAAATTGCCAGGACCACAATTCAAATGCATAGATTCTACTTTAGTCTTCTTTATTCAATGCCCAACTTTCACACACCCATAAGGTAATTGAAAATACCATGGCTTGGGTCAGGTACACTATAACAATTTTTTGCATTCCTATCATCGATAATCATTAAAGCATCTTGATTGCATGCTTCAACAATTTTAGACTGAAGACATTGGTAGCATTCTTTAATTTCTGTGTCATCTTTACTGGTTAGTGCATGCATTTGAATAATAGTCATATTGATTGAATTTCCTTGAAGGAGGCTAGATATAACCCTAACGCAAACAGTTCTGTGCTTTAAGGTTGATTTTGAAATGTCACATCGGACAAAGAATGCAAAGGCTTTCTTCTTGAGTGTGTCATCATGTGATTTTTTTGGTTTAAAAATGGCCAATGACAGTGCATTTCAGCTCACTTAAGCCAAGGGTATCGATCTTTATGTATTCCTTTTCATTTTTGATGACTTCCAATTGTCCGAGATTTATACTTTTTACATTCCAAGTTCTGATTGTTGGTAGATTTTTACAGCTGTTTCTTCTTGCCTTGAGTTTTACCCATCGGCAAACGAAGGTCCCAAAGGTTTGTTAGTCACGATGATTTTGACAACTGGTAACATGAATGTATAAGCATGTTTTAAAAAATTTCTGTATCTTGATTACATTTAAATATTATAAAACCCTCAGTATTCCTAATGTGACATGTAGTTTTCAGGCAAGCATTCTGAGGTTCAAAAATATTAATTTTTTCCAAGTTACCTAGCTTGTAACTGGAAGAAATTATAATTGATTCCAGTTCTGCTGTGTTTCAAATCCCATCTCCCTGTTCTATTGCTCTGGCTCTGCAGAACAGTTGTGAGCATGGGACCTTAAGTCCATGAAAAGGGCAGACTAAGAAGTGAAGAATTCATTCCACAATGATTGTAGTTCTGTCTGTGATCATAATTCATTTATGAATGAGTAAATATTTTATTCTTCACCTAACTATCTGATTTGCTAATGTTTATGTTTTTTGGGTTATTTGATAATAGCTGTTCAATGTTCTCCTTTTCAGAATTTCTCAAAGAAGATTAGAACCTGGGAAGAGATGGTGATATGTAGGAGAGGGTGAGACAACCTTCTGGGGATTTCCCAATCTCAGACTCCAACCTCATTGAATAAAGTATCATTAACTTAATGGAACTTATTGTTTTTTTCTCAAGAGATAAATAGAATTCTAAGGCCTGGTATTTACCAATTATCTTCATCAGAATGTGCCTGAGGAAAAAGAGAGATAACACTCATAATAAACACCTCTTGTTCTCTGGGCTGTCAGTTGACCTTTACAAAGCTGAGGCATGATCTTTAACACCTTGCTTATGTCAGACTACTGGTACTTCATGAGTGAGTTATTTCCAGCTGTGTTAGGTCAATCACTACAATATCATAATATTTTTCTTTTAAAAATTTGTATTTCCATTTGCCCATTAAATAAATTTTAAAAGAACTTAAAATTCCTTCAAAACCAATCTATTCTTGAGAGTTTCCAAGGTATAGATTCCCCAGAAAATAATCATATATATGTGTGTGTGATTAGAAGATTATATATTTAGAATTACATAAAGCAAGATGATAAGAGAACATTAAGAGTAAAGGGATAGGAAAGGTATATCAAGCAAATGTAAGCAAATAAACCAATGGCAAAGAAGGGGATCATTTTAATACCAATGTAGACAGTGGTGGGAAGCAGTGCACCAGCGAAAGATTATTTTATTTAATAAAATATTTAAATTGCAATGAGTACATGGTAATTAAGGATATCTGTGTGGAAAATTTCATATCATCAAAAGATAAAAATACTAGAAAAGTGAACGAACATGCCATCCATTAGATGGAAACTCCTAGCAATCCTGTTAGTCAGAGTAATTCTGGTACAAGCAATATGAAGACTTCAATACTTATTAATTTAAAGAAGGAAGATTAAATATTTTGTTCATGAAGACTTATTTTAAGTCTTAGCATTACAAAAACCAAGTTGTTCTTCTCTTTTAGCCTCTAGTTCACAAGAACTTAAACATTAACTTCAGAGATGAGGAAACAGGGGGATTTGAAGCAAGGAAAAAGAAAGTTCTGACTGAAAAACAAAAACAACTTCACAAATACAGAAATCATACAAAGCAAAATAAAAACCAATAAATCAGAAAAACTCATCAATCCTGAGAATAAATTTAACAATTTAAGAAAAACCAGGTCAACTACCGGTACTTACCTCACACAAACACACTCACAAAACAAATAAGCTAAAATAAACAAATAGCAAAATGTGTGGCCAATGATGAAATTTAAATAAGAATAATATGCTTTTGGGAAGAAAAAAAGCTAAAACAAGTAAAGATTTGAGCTTTAGTTACATCTGCTCAAAATCATAACTAATTACATAAGTTTAGAAACATAATTTCTCTTTATCTTAGTTGTCTAGTGTCACTGAAACAGAAATATCAGAAGTATGTACTGTAAATAACAGTTCTGAAGTATAAAAGTTCAAATCAGGTTTATGGCAATCTTGATTCTTTTTTGGAATAAAAAGCCTCTCTTTCTCTTCCAGAGCAGCTGGTGGTTTTGAATTGCTGACTCTGCTGTCAGTAGCCCAACTCATAACCCCACCACATCCCCAGGCCTTCAGATCAGTGTTTAATTTTCATCATAGAAATAAATAACTTATATGTTGGAATAATCTTATGCTGAAATTCTCTTTCATAGGAATAATGTCTGCATCTTTAATTTTTCTATTTGGGAACAAATATAAATTCAAACATTGGCTTTACTACAGGTGTGTGAAACATATACACTCCACAGAACTGCGCTTCTACTGCAAACTAACTCAGGGTGGGCTGATTTACCACAGAAAGTCAACTTGCTTGGTCTTCACTGGTCAAATTGTATGTGGAATGAAGAGACACTGTACTGTTGCTGATTTCAGTATCCAGTCACTGAAATGCACACTTCCCTCCTCATGACTACTCCTTAGTGTTTATAACCTGCCACCGAGAATGTGCAGGGAAGCCCTTAGAATTAACCACTCATGCTAATTACAGGTTTCACTGATGAATTCATTTTATTTTGACCTGTGAAGAAAGATCATAAATTCACATACACGAGAAAGAGAAGAAGGCAGGCTGCTTCATGGGTTTCCGTTATTTTATTGTTTTTCTTGGTGCTTCTTGGCTCTGCAAACACAATCTCGTAAGGATTATTTTCAGGTTATTTGTCTAGAGTTGAAAGGAAGGTGATTTTGTTTATTTTGTGGATTTACATGCTATTTCTACAAAATAATCTCTTTTTAAATGGATAAAATAGATTGCATTAAACCAGAAAGAAAATATTAGTTGTGGTTTCGTTAGTAATCCAGGTAGGTTAAGCAAGGCATTATTGGGAAAGGACTAGGCTATCTTTCAAATGCAGAGCAAAATCCCCACAATAATCTATATTGTAGGAGTGGGCAAAAAGCAAAATATGAAGGAATGTCACATATAATCCATAGTATTAAAACAAGGAGAGTAAGTACTGATCCTTTGACGTTCTATTGCAGCACCATCTTCTATAAAAAGAGTCAGTATGTCAGAAAGGGTACTGTATTTTGAATCACAAGATTTAAGTCCCAAATGTAGCACCTGCCAATTACTGGTTAGGTGAACCTGGGCAAATGAATTAACCTTTTAGAGTTTGGGTTTCTCCGGTGCGAAATGGGGATAATGATTCACAGGGTTATTGTAGGAATCAAATTAGATAATAAAGTATTTTGAAAACTGAAGCATGCACATGTAAGGGATTATTATTGCCCTTGTTATTATTTAATTTTAATAATCTGAATTTTCAAACATATCATCACATACTCCTGTATCTAGAAGTCCTATAATCATTCTTTTACAATCAAGAATATCTTGTGACTTTCAGGTCATGTAGAATCTAATAGCTTAAATAATGGCCTTAGTACTCTGATTACATGAAGCCAAGGTGGAGCTTCTGCCAGCCATTTTCACTGAACAGCTTGGTTGCTGAGAAATTCAAGGGGTGATTTCTCCCCCTGAGCTGAAAATATACATTTAATTGCATTCTTTATTTTTGCCATTTCAAGTCAAAGGAATAACTAAAAACAATTAAAGAAAATAATCAAAATTTTAACTTCCCATATTATTTACAGAAAACAACCCAGTAAACTGCATGGCCATATCTGACCTCTGGCTAGCCAAAGAAGAACAACGACCATGAGGCAGATGTCAAACAAGCATCCATTCTCCGTCTTCACAATTTAGTTCTCTAGTACCTCATTCCTAAGGTACCATAATGTGTTAGACTGGGTTGACTGGAGAAACAAATCCAGTAAAACCCATATCTGTAAGAGAGCTTTATATCAAAGAGAAATTATACATTGAGAGAACATCCCAGCCCAGTCAAGAGCAAGTCCATCAGCCCAATATTAGTCCATATGTCTGATACTAATGCATAAATTCCTCTTTACACTCATAAAGCACATGCAATGATGCCAAATGCAGGAAGACCATGGGCCAGTGGTGGTAGCATCTCAGCTCTTGTGCAGGTCTCTGTGTGACTCCTCAGCTCCAGAGCTCTGGCTGCCATCACCATGGCTCCACGTGGCTTGTCAACAGGAATGTGTATCAGAGAGATAAAGTGTGGCCCACCTAGAGGGAGGAAGACAGGAGTTCCAAAAATCCCAGGAGAAGGCCATGCCCACACAGAAGCATTATTGGCTATAACCTGATTGACAGGCTATACTTCACCCCTTTGCTCAAGTTGACAGGAGATTAAGAAAACGTTCCAGCCCAGTCCACATCAAGTTCATAAGTCTGACATCACCCCATATGTCGATACTAGTCCATAAATTCCTCTTTAGACTTACCCATGCAATGACGCTGAATGCAGGAAGATCACAGACCAGTGGGTGGAAAGTATTGTGGATCCAGTGGTGGTGAAAGCATCTCAGTGGTGGCATAGGTCTCCACGTCGCTCCTCCAGCTCCAGGTCTCTGGCTCCATCAACATAACTCCATGTGGCTTGTCAACAGGAATGTGTTGGAGGGAGTCGAAACAGAGCATGTATCTGGCCTCCAGGGAGCTATTTATCTCCTTCACGTCTCCAAATGAGGTCATCAAGCGGCGACCTAATTAATGGGCTAGACTCCACCCCTTGACAACTTGACAGGATTATTTAACTGCCACACCTGCCTAACATACTGAGGAACTGGATGAGAATATAATGCAGTTAAATTATCCATGGACATAATTACGAGTCTGGAAAACTTACTGGTGGAGGATGGCCTTTACAGTTATGAGATATAAATAAATCTTAATACACATCCTCACGTCGGGGCACAGTCCCTCCAATAATATGCCATTAATGAACTGTCATAAAGGAGCTACCATGTATGATGAATCATTCATGCATCTGGCTATTCCCTGTGCCTGGAGGTTACCTGTAGATAAAGAGCATTCAGGTTCTATAGCCAAATCACCACAAAATGTAGCAACCATCTTGACATCTGTTGCTGATACTGATAATAGATGTGTGGGGAGGGCTCAGGGGTGTTCAAGGTCAACTAGCACTAGGTCAAGATGATAACTCATGTCATTGTTTGTTTATTATGTTACCCACTTATGATATTACCCATCACCTATGTAATTTGTTATCTGCATGACATGCATGCCTTCCAAAAGATCTGTAAGCCCCATTAAATATACCCATTGGAAAATACAGTCACTCTCTCAGTCATGACCTGTTTTCTGTCTCTACTATTATTTTCTGAAATCTCAAAGTAGCTCCTGAGGACCCATTCTAGTGTTGGGGACCACCAACATTTATTGTATGTACCCCATCATTTTATGTAAATATATATATATGCAAATACAACAAGGATTCAGATGGTCTTTGGGCCACTATTTAAATCTTACTATCTATCTATCTATCTATCTATCTATCATCTATCTATCTATCTATCTATCTATATATATATATATACATAATAACATTTAAGATATGGGGGGAGAAAACCCAAAACTATTATAGGGAGAAAATAATAATAAGGGCTCCTGGGGGGGTGTAGTGGGGGAGGGAGGGGATATATAGGAGCTGATATCAAGGATTCAAGAAGAAAATATATTGAAACTGATTGTTGTAGCAATTATACAACACTGCTTAATGTGTTTGAACTATGGAACAGTGGATTATTATGATATCTGTAAGAGCTTCCAATAGCATGGTTAAAAATGTAAGAAGAAAAAAACAACAGAGGCTGAAATAAATTTAGGAAACTCAAAACCGAATCTAAACCAAGGTCACTGCCATTGAGTTAATTCCAATTCATAGTGAACCTACTGCCCCTGTGGGCTTCTGAGGCTATAATTCTTTAAATGAGTAGAACTAGAAATAGAAATTCTTAGTACCTTGTATTATGTGGTAGTTCTATAATCTGTTGTCAATTTGAGACTAAGAGTGAAGGGGTTGAGTTTATCCTGTCAATCAGGTCGCAGCTTGATGACTTCATTTGGAGGCTGAGTTAGTTAAAGTTTATTGTTTCAACCTGGCTGATAAACACATGTGTGGTTAATGAAAGGGTGGAGAGATAAATGGTTCAGTGAGCCTCACCTATCTAGTTCTCAGGTCTCTTGCTTTGTGATGGTCCGACCAGGGTGCATTGCCTTAGCCAGTTTCCTGCTTCGGGTGGCAAGGCTCAATTACTCCAAGACATCCCCAAGGAAAAGGCACATGGACCTACTCCGAAGCAGTTCTGTGTGCTGGAGCAGCCCTGTGGAGACCCCTGCCAGCGCTGAGAGGCTTACATGTTCACTGATTCAGCTTTCTTCCTGCAGTCAGCATCATTGCATGTTTTGTAAGATGGAGGAGGACTTTGTGGATTGGTGCCGGCCATATGGGTTAATGTTTGACTTGTGGGAGTGGGCAGCACTGGATTGGGATATTTTCTTTATGTGCACTTTCCCTTTATATAAAACTCTCTCTTATACATGAGTTTCTGTGGATTTGCTTCTCTAAAGTACCTAGACTAACACAGAGACACTAAAGAGATAAATAGCTCACTGGCGGGAGGACACACACACACTCCCTGTGAGACATTCTTGTTGGCAAGCCATATAGAGACCCATACCAGTGATAAGGTGCCTCTGCTGACAGTGGATCCATAAGACTTTACACCTACTGGACTGTGATCTTCCTGCACTGAGCATCATTACATGTGCTGCATGAGTCTGAAGGGGAATTTACAGATGGGTACTGGACATATGGGTTATTATCAGACTTATGGACTTGATTTGGACTGGCTGGTATGTTTTCTCAATATGCCATTGCTCTTGTACATAAAGCTCTTTCTTATACACATATCTTTATCTGGATTTGTTTCTCTAGTCCACCTAGACTAACATGTATCTTTAATTAATCATTTTATTGGGAGTTCTTACAGATATAACAATCCATATTTCAGTTAGATTAAGCATAATTTTACAACCAGTTTCAAAACAGTTTATTTCTTCTTGAACTCTTTGATATCAGCTGCCCTGTATCCCCTCCCCACCATCTTTCCCAGGAACCCTTATTATTATATTATATATACAGGGTCTTTTTGCCAGATCTTACTAGATCCATTTACCTGTAATTTTGTTGTTCATTCCCCTAAGGTGGGGTTATACAGTCATTGCCTTCCTTCTCCCCCCACTTCTGTACCCTCAGGGAATCATTACTCCCATTACTGTTTCTGAAGGGTTATCTATCTTTGCTTTCGTGCATCTAACGCTCTTAATTATACAAATGAACATACACAGATTTAACAAGATTAATGATGTAAAACAAAGACCATATTAGTAAGGGGAGGAAATATTAAAGAACTAGAGGAGAGTTATGTGTTTCATCAGTGCTATACCACTCCCTATGTTGTATAATGGAAATATAGGTCTCCCCTGATCACCTTCTGGGGTGGAGAGTGAGTTTTGTGGGCCACTGATAATATATCAAACACAACAATATTATCCCAAGTAAGGAGTATTGAAAGTTGAAGAGAAAAAATATATACATTTTTAATGAAAGAGAAACATTAATGTCCATCAAAGGCTACCCTTTTGTATGTATAAGAGCTATTCTTATTATTCTATAAAATGTTTCAACTATTCTTTACACAACTAGCATTGGTAATGGTACTTGGTAAGCAATGGACTGCTAATGGCAAAATCTGTCAGTCATTCAAACCGCTCTATTGGTGAGAGATGGAGCTTTCTGCTCCTGTAGAGAGTTAGAGCCTTGGAGTCATATATCGGGTCACTGTGAGTCAGAATCTACCCGAGGGCAGTGTGTTTGGGGTACACGGATTTATACAAGTAAATATACCCTTTTCTGAAGGAGCCAATGGAAAGTCTCGTTAGTTATGGCACTGGGGGTAAGTACATAGCCTGGGTATATACATTCTTCCTTTGATTAAGATGTAATCCCTATGCAATATCCTCAATTTATTGAAAATAATGCACAATAAATCACTAATAATGTATCTTAAATGAAATAAAGAGCATGTTTAAGAAGAGCAAAATTGCATTTAGAAAGTAAATGAAATGAGTAGATAAACCCGTTGTTTCTTAACTAGTCACCAAAGTCAACTTTATAACTTGTACAGAGGAATTTGACATAGTTCATAGAAAAATTCCTTATCTTTCACTCTATTTTTTCATGAATTTTTAAAAGCCCCCACATATTTATGGCTTCTTTCATTAATAGCAAATCCATTTTCTCTAAACCTTAATGCTTTATCTTAGAAAAATTTGGGTTATAATATTTTTGTGACTAATATTTGTCTACTAATTCTTGTCATTGAAAATTATTTGAGGAAACATATAAAAATGTATAAGTCCCATTCAGGATCCTAGATTTTCCTACTATGTAACAGAACATATATATTACCTGATAATCAGTTGATACTGAGAAGATAAATAACTTGTGAGATAAATAACTCAATTTGACTTTTGTCCTTGGTTTCTGGAAGTATTGTGTGTGACTATCCCAAATAATTGAGATGTCTTCATTATTTAAAACCTGTAGACAATATGTGAGGATTTTCTTCCTATCACAGCCCTTTGCCATTCTTCAGTTCTCTTTCATCATCTTCAGTATACAACTGGAAAATTTTAGATTGCTAGAAATCATGATCACATCTTTAAATCCTTAATTGATTGCACTAATGACTATCAGCACACAAAGATGTTTTTGTTTGGCTGTGTACTTGAAGTAGTACAAATAGTAAGCATTTGGCTGGCAACCAAGAGATTAGTGATTCGAACCCACACAGTCATTCCAATGAAGAACAACCTAGAAAAATGTTTCTGCAAAGATGACAGCCACAAAATCTCTATCTGGAAGTCTATGCCACATGTGGTTAATGTGAGTTGAAGTCAACTTAGCAGAACACCACTGCAACCAACCTCTTGGTGGCAAGTAGAAGAAGCCTTTCATGAGGTCCTTTCCACACATCGGGGAGCCAGTGTAGAGGCTGCCGGTGCTGAGTACCGTTAGTTACATCACATGCTTCATCAATAGTCAAATAACCAAGCCAGCCAGGGCCCCAGTAGGTTACTAGGACACCTGCTTAATACCTAATTAAACTTTCCCCAAAGCTTAATTAATCACGGAACTTTGGTGAATAGAAGAGATATTTGTATCAACAGAAATTAACTTAGAGTCAGTGACTATAGGTGCTACAAAATGTATATTTTATCATTGTAAACTAACATAGGTCCTATTGTGGGCAGTAAAGAGTATTATTTATATTAAGAATGTGCACTTTTGTTGTGTTAGGAATCTTTTTGAAGGTAACTAGTTTGCTTATTACTGCATTCTAGATTTGTAAATCCCACTCATCTGTTAGTGTGTGTTACTGTGATGCGGATTTGCTGCGATGCTCAAAGCTATGCCACCTGCACTTCAAATCCCAGCAAGGTGCCCATGTTTAAAAGTTGTTAGCCTAAGAACAGAAGAGGAAGAGAAATGGAGAAGCAACTTCTGAGGGATTAAGCTCTGAAAATCTTTCAATATCATCAGAACATTGTCTGATATAGTGCCAGAGGATGATTCCCTCAAACTGGAAGGCTCTCAATATAGGACTGAGGAAGAGCTACCTTCTCAAAGCAGAGTCTGCTTTATTTATAGGGATGTAGCAAAACACTCGGTACCGTTATCTGATGATTTGGCATGACTCAAAGTGAGAATTAACAGCTGCTGACAGATTAAGACTAACTAGAACATGAAATGTACAAAATAAGAATCTAGAAATATTAGAAGGTATAAAAATGAAATGGAATGTATGAAGATCAAGATGCTAGGCATTGCTGAGCTTGAATGGACTACTATTTGGCATTCTAAAAATTAAAAGATCATTTTATTGAGGGCTCTACAGCTCTTATAGCCATTTGTGCATCAATCGTATCAGGCAGATTTGTAAATAGGCTGCCATAATTATTTTCTAAACATTTACATTAATTTTCCATTGAGCCCTTAGTATCAGCTCCTCTTTTTCCCTTCCCTTCTCCCCACCCTTGTGACCTCTTGATATATTATAAATTATTATTATTTTCATATCTTATACCAACCGCTGTTTCCCTTCCCCCATGGTTTCTATTGTTCGTCCCCCTGGGGATGGTGGTGGTGGTGGTTATGTATTGATCATTGCAATGATTGGTCCTCTCTTCCTTCCCTCCTCTCCCTACCCTATTGGCATTGCTACTTCCATTCCTGTTCCTGGATTCCATGTATCGTGAGCTCTTATGTCTTCTTTGTACCTGTGCACACGCTCCGGTCTAGCCCGCAGTAAAATGCAGGACTAGGGTCATGATGGTGGGGGTTGGGGATGGGGCGAGGAAGCCTCAAGTTACCAGAGCAATATTATGCGTTTCATAGGTGCTATATTGCACCCTAGTTGACTCATCCCTTCCTTGTGTCCCATTGTCTACAGATGGGTTTCACATCCTGTTCCGACCCTCCTCGTTCTCAACAATATATTTTTGTTTGTTTGTTCGGGTCTTTTGATGCCTGTTACCTGATCCTGTAGACACCTTATGATCGCACAGGCTGGTGTGCTTATTCCATGTAGGTTTGTGCTTCTATGCTAGATGGCCGCTTGTTTAACTTCAAACCTTTAAGACCCTAGACACTAAATTTTTTGATAGCTGGGCACCATCAGCATTTCTTCACAACATTTGCTTATGCATCCATTTAGTCTTCAGATATTATGCCACGAGGGTGAGCATCAAAGAGTTTCAGATTATTAGAACAAAGTGTTCTTGGATTGAGGGAGGACATGAGCAGAGGCCCGAAGTCAATCCATTAACTTGTGAATTGCCTTATAAATATATGTACATAGGCCAATAACTTTATTTTTGTGAAGTAATGTATTTACATATATACACACCTACGATATAACTCTATCCATAGCTTTGCTTCCTAGATCTTTCCTCTGTTTCCTTTTACTTTCCTCCTGCCCCACCATTATGCTCACCCTTCTTCCACCTCTTAATAATTCCTCTCAGCTAGATTGCTGTTGCACCAACACCTTCAGGATCTCTACATCCTCCTTGTTGTTGATTTTAAATCCCTAGTTATTCCCCTTTCTGTGCTATTGTTTGTTCACCACTCCCTTCCCCCACCTCCTTCTCCCCAAGGTCCCTCCAGAACTGTTGGTCCTGTTGCTTTGTCCTCGAGCTTGCTTCCCATGCCTGTCGAATATAAGTAGGCAAACCAACCATAACAGAGACCAAACAAAAGGAAAACAAAAGATTGAATAAAAAGAGAAAAGATTAAAAAGATAATAATACCTATCAAACAAACAAATATAAAAGCATATATAATTTCAAGTGTATCTGCTGACCTTTATGACTATCCCCTCACTGGTCCTGGGAGAAATCTGGGAGCTGCCCCTCCTAGCCTGAATTCTATTTGGAGGGCTCCTCAGGGACTTTGTGGTTTTGCTTTGCTCCCATTGCTGATCTGTTTTGTTCCCTTTTTGTTTGCCCTTCTGTGGGGTGTTCAGACTGGACTAACTCCCCACAATATGTCCCCAGTATTGTCCTCTCTCGAAGTATGCCCACACGGAAGCACACCAAAAAGGAAAAAGAGAGAGGGACTGTCTAGACCCCCTATCAGCACACCAAGCCCTAAGCTTATAGGGCATAGAGAGGACTGTTAGCTGACAACAGCTCAAGACATGATGCCCCCTCACTGGACCATACCTCGAGGGTATTGTAGATTTTAGTAATAAGCCCTTTGTCTGTTGTGTCATTGCTAAAATTTCTCTTCCAGATGGTGGGTTCTCTTGTTACTCTCTTGGTGAAGTCTTTTGATGCACACAGGTGTTTTATCCTTAGTAGATTCCACTTGTCAATTTCAGGTTCACCTCTGTGTGTAACCTTCCCTATTGCAGTTAGCCTAAGTATTCCCTGAGCCAAAGTTATTAGGTTTGTCCTAATTTCTTTATTGATGGTCCTGATAGTTTGGGGTTTTATCTCTGGGTCTGTGATCCACCTTGAATTTGTTGTGCATGGGGTGAGGTAAGCATCTTGTTTCACTTTTTCTACAGGTGGATATCCATTGTTTCAAGCACCACTTGTAAAAGAGGGCATCCACCTTCCACTTGATGCTTTTGGAACGCTTGTGGAAGACCAGTTATCTATATGGTGATGGATTTATTTCTTGGGTTTCTGTCATTTTCCATTGGTCTGATTATCTGTCATATCAGTATCACACTGTTTTGACCACTGTGACTGTGTACTGTATGTTAAAATCAGATAAAGTGAGCCCTCCGACTTTGTCCTTCTTGAGGAGTTCTCTGCTAATTCTGGGCTTTTTCCCTCTCCATATGAAGTTGGTGGTCAGGTTTAACAATTCTTTGGAGAAAGTTGGTGGTATTTGAATCAGAATAGCATTAAAGTTATACTGTGCCTTCTGTGTGTTAGTCTAGGTAGATTAGAGAAACTAATTCAAAGACATTCGTATGTGCATAGGAAAGAGCTTTATACATAACAACAACTGAATATTAAGAAACCATCCCAGTCCAGTCCAGATCAAGTCTATAAGTCCAATATTAGCCCATATGGCTGATACCAATCTATAAAGTCCTATTTAGACTTACAAAACACATGCAATGACACCGATTTCAGGAACATCACGGGCTAGTGAGTGGATCTTGTGGATCCAGTGATATTGTAAGCATCTCAGCGCTGGCAGGGGTCTCCACATAGCTTCTCCAGCTCCAAGGTTCTGGCTTCCAGCAGCATGGCTCCATGTGGCTTGTCAATGATGAGGTCTCACAGGTATTGAGCCTTGTCAGTAGAGAATCTCCAAGGGAATGAGCAAATGTCCCGTGTCCAGTGAGCTATTTATCTCCTTAGTGCCACCAATGGATGTCATAAAGCTGCCACCTGATTGACAGGCTAAACTCCATCCCTTCACTCTTAAGCCTCTCAAATTGAGAACAGATGATATAACTATCTGTGATAGGTAGGTTTATTGTGCCAATATAGCCAATAGGAACAAATGGGATTATTAAGGTCACATTTTAATTGGAGGGGAAAGAGATAAATGGCTTGGCAAGCCCCACTTGTCTCTCTCTTGCTCTCTGGTGATAAGACCACCATGTGGCTGTGTTCTTTGCCTCAACTTTTGAGTTACACTACCTGTGGCACTGCCAACTTGTGGATCGTGTTGCTAGAGTTTGAGGCTCCTTCTAGGCTTGCTTTGCTACGCTGCTGGGGTGTACATCACATGAGCTTGGGACTTTCTGATCCTGTCATCTTGTTGACTGTTGGTGACCCTCCCTGCTGTTTGCTGTCTGTGGCTGGACTGCCTGCATTGCTGTGCTTCCTTGACCTTGGACACAGCAGTCCTCATGAGTTGAAGGACTTCCAGTATATTAATTGTTCCATGAAAGTGAGTTGAACGGAACTGAGCCCTCTGTATTGCTGTGTAGACTAATTAGCTGCGTGTGTATGTGTGTGTGTGTGTATTGACATCTTAACTATATTGAGTCTTCAGATCCACAAGCATAGGATATTTTCCCATTTGTGGAGTTAGCTTCTGTTTTCCTGTAGTAGGGTCCTGTAGTTTTCCTTGTATAAGTCTTTTGGGTTGTTTCTGGTTAAATTCATCCCTAGATATTTCCATTTGTTCTTGGTTATTGTGCAAGGTACTTCCTTCTTGACCTCCGCTTCCGTAGTTTTATCCAATGTATATAGGAAACCAATATACTTCTGTTTGTTCATCTAGTTTCCTGTCACTCTTCCATACACCTCTATCATTGTCAGTACTCCTGTTGTGGAACTTTCGGGATTTTCAATGTATAGAATCATGTTGCCTGCAAATAGTCACATTTTTACCTCTTTCTCACCTGGTTGGATACCTTTAATGTCCTTCAGCTGTCTTATTTTGTTACTTAGGACCTCCAGTAAGATGTTGAATAGAAATGTGGGGAGGAGGAGCATCCTTGTCTGGCCTCCTTTCTTTCTGGGATTGTTTGAGTCTTTTCTCCTTTGACGACCACATTGGCTGTTTGGTTTTCATATATAGTTTGTATTCTATTGAGGGATTTTGCTTCCATTCCTATCTTCTTGAGTGTCTTAAACAAGAATGGATATTGGATGTTGAGGTAGTTAGTTCACTGTGCCAAGCTGGCCGATAAACACATGTGGGGGTTAATTGCAGGGCAAAGATATAAATGGCTCAGTGAGCCTTGCCTTTCAGTTCTCAGGACTCTTGCTTTCTGATAGTTGGATCAGCGCGCAGCTGCCTAGGCCAGTTCCCTACTTTAGCTAGCAAGGCTCGCTTCCTGCAAGACATCTATGAGGAGAAGCCACATGGACCTACCTCGATGCAGCCCTGGATGCTGGAGCATCCGTGTGGAGACCGCCCCCGACCAGTACTGAGATTTTTGCACTTTCACTGATTAGACTTTCCTCCTGCAGTTGGCATCATTGCATCTGTTTTATGAGACGGAGGAGGACTTTGTGGATTGGTGTTAGACATGTGGGTTAATTAGTTAATGTAGGACTTGTGGGCTTGAGCAGTACTGGGTTGTGATGTTTTCTTGATGTGCACTTACCCTTATATAAAACTCTTTCTTATACATGAGTTTCTGTGGATTTGTTTCTCTGACGTACCCAGATGAACACAGATGTTGTCAAATGCTTTTTCTGCATCTATCTATATTATCATGTGATTCTTATACTTTTCCTTATCAATGTGTGTATAATATTGATGGATTGTCAGATATTAAGCCATCCATGCATCCCTGAAATGAATCCCACCAGATCATGCTGGATGATATATTTTATACACTTTTATATTCTGTTGGGCAATATTTTGTTAATGATTTTTGTGTCTGTGGTTCTCTATTCCTGTGGGATACTTGCCCTGTTTGGGTATCAAAGATATACTGGCTTCATAGAATGAGTTTGGGAGTTTGCAATCTTTTTCTATGCTCTGGAATACTTTGTGGAGGGTTGGTGTCAGCTCTTTCCTGAATGCTTGGTAGAATTCTCCTGTGAAACTTTATGGTCTGGGTGCTTTTTTGTTGATAGTTGTACCTATTTCTTCTTTTGCTATGGTTCTGTTGAGCTTCTTGATCTTATTAAGGTTTATTCTTTATCTGGAATAAACTAGGGAGGGATTTTCCCCAAGTATTTGTCCATACCTTCCACATTGTTAAATTTATTGGAGTACAGACTTTCATAATACTTTGTAGTTATCCTTTAATCTCATTGGGGTCCGTTGTGATTTCCCTCATTTCATCCCTCATCCTGGCTATTGATGTTTGCTCCTTCCTTTCCTTGGTTAGGCTTCCAGTAGTCTATTACTCTGTTAATCCTGTCAATGAACCAGCTTTTTGCTGCATTGTTTCTTTTCTTCCCACTCATTTAACTCTGCCATGAAATTTATTATTCCTGAAGGTTGTGTGATTACGCATCATTCATAAGTGTATCTTCCTTTTTTCATATGGATTTATTGCACTTATGCACTTTTTGTATGCACATATTGCTATAACGCTACCTCTGATAACTGCTTTTGCTGTATCCTATAGGTTTGGTAAATTATATTCTCATTACCATTAGTTTCTAGAAACTTCTAAACTCCTTTCTAATCTGGGCAAGTAGCCATTCATGTCACAGAAGATTGCTATACATCCTTCAATTGTTTGCCCTTGTTTTTCTGGTCATCCTTTTATTGAGCTCCAGCTTTATGGCATGGTGATCTGAGAGGGATGTCTGAGTGATCTTTATGTGTTTGAATTTACTCAGGCTTGACTTATGCCCCAGCATGTGGTCTATTTTAAAAAACGAGCCATGTGTACTTTAAAGGAATGTGAATTTATTTGCATTTGGATGGCAAGCTCTATAAAAGTCTGTCAGGTCCAGTTACCTAATTTTAGTGTTTAGCTCTGTAGGCTCCTTACTGAGCTTCCTTCCCAGTGATCTATCTTTACCTGATATCAGTGTATTAAAGTCATCTATTGTGGAATCTGTGATTTCTTTTTTTCATCTTTTGAATAGTTTGATGAATTCCATGGGCCTCTCATTAGACACATATACATTTATTATGCTCACTGGTTCCTGGTCTACTGATCTTTGAACATTATATACTGCCCCTGCTTGTCTCTTATTATGGTTTATACCTTGAGGTAATGTTTTTCATCAGAGAATAGGATTGTAATCCCTGCTTTTTTTTTTAAGGTGGTATTTTCCTGATATCTTTTCTGCCAGCCTTTTATTGTTAGTCTATTTTTGTCTGCAAGCTTAAGATATGTTTCTTGCAGGCAAAACATTGATGGGTTATGTTTTCTGAGCCAGTCTGCTATCCTTTGTCTTTTAATGGATGAGTTGGGCCCTTTGACACACAGAGGTATTATTATGATCTGTAGATTCATTGCTGTAATGTTATACCTTTTGTGTTGGGTGTTTTCCTATCTCCCTTCATATCTGTGTGCTGTGTTAGTGTGTGTGTGTGGGGGGGGGTTCGTTCTTGCCTTCTTTTCCCTCTAAGGACATGTTATCTTGGTATGATGACTTCTGGGTGGAGTTGAGTTTTTTGGTAGTCTCCTGCTTGTGCTTGATGGATTTGGTTTTCTGACCATAGTTAGTCAGCAAGGATTTTCCACAGGGATTGGTATCTTGTAGCATATTTGTTGGTTTCCTTGTCCATGAAAACTCTTACCTCACCGTCTATCTTAATAGATTGTTTGGCAGGGTAGAGGATTCTCAGGCTGGTGTTTTTCTTTCAAATTTCAGAAGATGTTTTTCCACTGATACTTCCTCTTCATGGTATCTGCTGAAAGGTCAGATCATATTCTTACCTGAGCACCAGGTTTGTGACTACCTTTTTTTTCTCTCTTGCTGCTCTTAAATTTTTTTCTTTTTCTTCAAAGTTGGATTACTTAATTATTATATACCTTGTGAGTTCTTCCTGGGGTTTAGTCTAATTGGTGTCCTCTCTGCTTCCTGTATAAGTGTCTGATTCCCATTCATTAAGGTGGGAATATTTGCTTTGCTCGCTAATTTAGCTGTTGATTCTTAGTTGTGTCTTGTTCTGAATATTTGAATATTATTCCTCTTCATAGCATCTGTCATTGATCTCAGGTTTTCTTCCACCTCTTTAAGTATTTTGTTTGACTGTCTTTCCCATTTGTTGAAGTCTGCCTGATTGTCCTTAAAATTGCTGGTATGATTCTCTGCCTCTTCTAGTCTGTTGGTGAGATCCATGAGCTTGTATTTTGCTCTGTTACCTCATGCATTAGCTCTTGCATTTCCCTTTGTTGCCTGGACTTCATCCCATCTATTGTGGACTTCATCTCCTCTCTCATAGAGTCCTTATTCTGCATTGCTTCCCCCACATTCTGTATTACTTCAAGCAGTCTTCTGATTTATTTTCTGTGGCCGATCCATGTTTGATTCTTTTATGAGTGTTGTTAGTTCTGCTGTTGTGTTTTGTTTTTCTAGTTTTCCTGTTGAGGGTGTTGTAGTATGTTGCTATTTGAGTGTCATTTTGCATGTACTGAGTGCCATGTTTCTGGGAGAACAAGGAGCCCTCAGCTCTTTTTCTACATAACTGGTAAGAGTATTTTGGAGAACTATCTGTAGCCTACTGTGTGGCCACCAGGGTCGGACTGCTAAGTAGGCAGGATGCTGTGGTGACTCAGTATCAAGCAATCGTTGGGGGGCCTCAACCTTTGGGCTGAGGCTGATGACTGTAGGTATGTCACTAGGCCGGGATGAGGCAGTGCTGCAGCATGGGTGAGGGTATGGTCTGGATTATTAGGCCACAATTGTAACCTTTCAAAAACCTCTATGGAGCCAAAGATTGGTAGGGTCTGCTTTCTGTTAGGTTAAAAAACCTAGGATGTGTTCTGGAGATTAGCATTCTGGCTACCATGCTATATTAATGCATGCCAGTTGACAGAGTTATGCAGGCTTACATTCAATTTACACAAAGGACCACAACCTGGAATTGACAGCATTTTTACACACACACAAGTTTTTCCCTTTTAATAAAGGGTTTGTGGGGGGTACCCTGGTATTGAGGCTGTGTTTTGCTGTCCCCCAGGGAAGGGGGACCAGTCTAGAAAATTAGTTTGGGTGCCAACTGTACCTGAATTTGCCCCAAGCTTCCCTCCTGTGTCCTTACACCTCTATCCTGTAGGCACTGCTGGTTGTGCTCTGTGGAACTGTATTCTGTCACAAGTGAATATCCCAGCAACTCTTCAATTTATGCAAATTATTTTCCATTTATCCATAATTGCCTATGCTGGCAGGTGTGGAGCTGGAGTGGGGTGGGAAGGGGATGGCCAATGTAGTCTCTCTGTTCCTGGCTGGGGAGGGCATTTTCGAAGTCCTACATGGCAGGTACAGGTTGGCTAGCAGCATGGGGAAGTCTGGTGTGAGGTATTGTGGTTAGCTCTCTGAGACTTTCTGTGAGCCTGGGATTATGACCACTTTTAGACAGCAGTCTGGGGGAAATTACTGCTCTCTGTGGGACAAGGGTGCAGGAAGGGGTGGCAGACGCCATCCTGCTGGCACTGGTGAGGTGTTAGCAGAGCCTGCAGGCAAAGACAGTGAACTTACATCATTTCAGTGAGTTCTTGAATCACTTTGTGGGTGAAAATCAAACAGGGAGGTCTGAACTGAATCTATTTTTTGCAACCAGTCTGCCAGTATTGGCCTCCTTACATCTTAATTTTGTGGTCTGACTGCAGGGCCACTGGGTCAGTGATTCTACATGGACTTTATCTAGACTCTGTCCTATTGGCCATTTTGAATCACACAATCATATGTCTTTATATGCTGGGAATGACAAATTCAAGAAGAATGGAATCACATAATGAGGCAAAAAATAAGCATTTTATGAACTATCTTGAAATATAATACTATCTGTGATCAGGTGATATTTTTATGCCTTTATGAAAAAATGTTACTACAACTATTACTCATTTAAGCATCAATCACTAAAAATAGGAATGAAGAGATTGAAAAATGCTACCAACTTTTCAATCTGAAGTTGATGAAACATGCAATCAAAATGCATTGATAATTACTGGTCACTATGCCAATATTAAACAAAAAGACAAGACAAAGTGGATGTTAGCAGAGACTCAAATTTTCTCTTGAAGGTTGAAATGGTAAATGAATGGAAGGAATGATGAAGTAAAAGAACTGAACAGAAGATTTCAAAAGTAGTGCAAGAAGACAACGTAAAGCATCATACTAAAATGTGTAAAGATCTGGAGTTAAAACAGTAAAAATTAGAATAAGCTTAGTATATCAAAAGTTGAAAGAACTGAAGAAAAAAGCCAAGCTTCAATTTGAAATATTGAAGGATTCTATGGGGGAGGTATTGAGCAATGCAGAAAGCATCAAAAGGAGATGGAAAGAATAGTCACTTGCCAAAAATAATTGGTCCACATTCAGTGATTTTAAGTGGCAGCTTATGAACAAGAACCTATGGTATTGAAGAAAGAAGCCTTCAAGAATCAACAGACTACTAATTGATATGTTTCAGCAAACTGAGATAGCATTGGAACACTTCCTTATATATGCTAAGGATTTTGGAAGACAACTACTGGTCCACTCGTTGGAAGAAATATATATGTATACCCATTCCAAATAAAGGTCATACAACAGAATTATCAAATAATATTATTATCACATGCAAGTACAATTTTTCTATGGGCAATTTATAGCAGATGTAGTAGTGCATTGACAGCGTTGTCAGAAATTCACGCCAGATTCAGAAGAGGACATGAAATGAAGGACATATTGTTAATGTCAGATAGATCTTGCTTGAAAGCAGAGAATACCAGAAAGGTTTTTACTTGTATTTTATTGACTGTGGAAAGACATTTGTGTGTGAATCTTAACAAATGTTGAGAAGAATGGGAATTCCAACACTTCATTTTGCTCATTAAGAACATGTATATAAACCAATAAGCAATTTTTTTTAAAAATCAAGGGGATGCTTCCTGATTGGAAATTAAGAGAGGTGTGTAACAGGGTTAAATATTTTCACCAAACTTAATCAGTCTGTACACGTAGCAAATAATTTGAGGAGCTGGACTAGATAAAGAGGAATGGGGTATCAAAGTTGAGGGATGTTCATTAACAATATTCAATAGTCAGATTGTAGTAATAATTTCTTTTTATGAATTATTACTACACTACTTCCAAGGAGTTGGATATTGAATAAGTCCTAATTGTCCAATTCTCCCAAGATACAACTTTGCTCCAATTATCTTATACTCCTCTCGAGTATATTTTTTCACATTCCTGGGCTCAGTGATTTGCTCCACATGCCATAGAAACTTAAGAAAGTTTGAGGAATTATCTCACATGATGTTGGATCCTGCTCAGTTCAAAATCCTAGGATCAGGCAGAGTTGAGCCAAATGCAAGATCCATAATTAAATAATAAAAATGCCCCAAACTCACAGCAGAATTTATTCTTATTTTTTGCTTCTACCAAAACTCAGTCAGGAAAATAATTGTCTGGCTTTCCAAGTGAGACAGTGCGTGTTAGAACAATTATTTCACACCCCACCAAAAATAGTGCCTTAAGTCACCCTTCTACCAAAGTAAAATGAAAGATGTCTCCAAAGAAATAGAGAGTGTGGCCTGGTTTGCACCCTCTACTAAGGTGGGGTCATAAAGATACCTCCAAAGAAACAAATAGTGTGGTTTGACCTACACCTTCCATCAAAGTCAAGTCTGAATCCCACACACTCCTGCTAGCAGCATAGTAGAAAATATCCTCCAAAATAGGGCTATTTCTAAAGTTCAGAACCATAATATACATAATGTAGCATACAAGGAAGCATGACTAGAGTGTCATATTAATTTCCCATAAGTCACAGATGACACAACCTTGTTGGCTGAAGAGATGTGGTTTTACAGCACTTACCTAATGAAGACCAAAGACTACAGCCATCACTATAATTCACTGTAACAAAGACAAATATTTTTTTACAACTGGACCGACAGACAGCATCATGATTAATGGGAAAAAGATTGAAGTTGTCAAGGATTTCATTTTACTTAGTAACATAATACATTTGGCAGATTAGCTGCAGAAGACTGTTTTAAAGTGGTAGAGAACCAAGATGTCACTTTGAGAACTAATGTGTGCCCTCTCCAAGCTATGGTACTTTCAATTGCCATATATGCAAGTAAGTGCTAGACAATGAATAAGGAGACTGGAGAAGAACTGACAAGCTTGAAGTACGGAGTTGTTGCGGAATATTGAAAATTTCCATGGGCTGCCAGAAGAAAAATTTTTTTGTCTTGTTGGAAAGCTCCTTAGACGTAAGGATGGCAAGATGTCATCTCATGTACTTTGAATATATATCAGGAGAGAATAGTCCCTAAAAAAGGACCTCTTCCTGTTTCTGAAATGCATTATTCTTATAGCCAGGAGAGTGACAAAACTGACCAACCTTCAAGTTAGAGTTGTCTACATCTTATTTTCATAGCCCCATCCAACTACAGGGTGGAGACACAGAGACACGGATAGAAGAATTGCATCAAGAAATTTCACTTCACCATAAGCAAATACTTTGACTCTGGCACCCTGTAATTCTTCAATATGCCCAGAAGTAGCCAACCCATTTTTAAAAACCACTGCCTTCTAGATGGCTCCAAATCATGAAAACCCCTCGTATTACAGAGTAGAATTCCTCCATAGAGATTTCTTAGATTAACTACTTATGTAAACAGGTGGCCAGACTTTTTTCACCTCTTAATTTGTGTCACTGGGTGGATCAGAAAAGTCAAATTTTAAATTAATGGCTGAGCACAAGCTGCTTGCATCACCAAGGATCTTTCCCAGAAATCATTGGCTGGCATCACTATCGCATTTCTGCTAATGACACTATTTTGTTCTTTGGAAACATTGTTAATGAACAATAATGCCACTTCTACAGTTAGAACAACTTTTAAATTCTCTCTTGATTCTGGAAAATTTTTATTTTATACTCTAAGCATCAATTGTGAATGGTTTATTGTGTGAGCCTAGGTCATGGGCTGGAGAGAAAAAGTATCTGGCCTCTCTGAATTCCACAATGGATGTTGGAACTCTTTCCCAGAAAAATGCAACTAATGATGGATTACTCAAATACAGAAAGAGAGTTCAAATGTCAAGCTGCCGTGTTTTGTAGACATTCCAAAGAAAGGTGATCCAACAGAAGGCTTAAATTGTAGAACAATATCATTCATACTGCATGCAAACAAAATTTTTCTGAAGATAATTCAACAACAGTTTCAGCAGTTCACTGTCAGGGAGCTGCCATTAATTCTATATGAATCCCTAAGAGGATAGAGCATAAGAAATATCATTGCTAATGACATATAGATCTTGGTTGAAAACAGAAAATAGCAAAATGATATTTGCTTGTTTATTGACTATATAAAGGCATTCAACTATGTGGGTCATAAAAACATATGGATAACATTGAGAAACATGGCAATTGAAACACACTGCATTAATTATGTTCATTAGAAACTGGTACTGGTATAACAAAAGGCGAGAAAACCAATGGATTAGAAGCAAGAACCCAGAAATACAAACCAAGGACCCATAGACATCTAAGTTTTGATAAAACTCTAAAACCCATTAAGTGAGAGAAGAGATAGGCTTTTATGTGGAAAAACTGGACCTCCACTTGCAAAAGACTGAAACAAGACCCATACCATGTACAAGAAGGATCAAAGATCTAAAATAAACCGTGCAACCATAAAGACTGTCAATGAAAAATAGGGACAACCTTAAAGACCCTAATTGTGTTACTTTGGGTTGACTAGGGAAACAAATCCAGAGACACTCATGTGAGTGTCAGAGTATAACAGAGTAATTCTGTACTGAGAAAACATCCCAGCCCAGTCCAGATCAAGTCCACAAGTCTGATATTAGCCCATATGTCTGATACCAGTCCATAAATACCTCTTCAGCCTCACACATCCATGCAATGATGCTGAATGCAGGACGATTAGAGGACAGTGGGTGAAAAGTCTTGTGACTCCAGTGATGGTGGAAGCATCTCAGCACTGGTGTGGGTCTCGAGGTGGCTCCTTCAGCTGCAGGGCTCTGCCTCCATCAGTACAGCTCCATGTGTCTTGTCAGCAGGAAGACAAAGCAGAAAGAATGTGTTTGGCCTCCAGTGAGCTATTTATCTCCATTGCACCTTCAAATGAGGTCATCAAGCTACCACATGATTGATTGTCGATCCAACCCTTCACTCTTAGTAGTCTCAAATTGGCACCAGATTATGTAATTTCTACACTAATACAAGACATAAACACATTCCTGAACATAATGAAAATTAGCAACACAATAGAAGACAAAATAAAAGACTGGAACCTTCTAAACTTAAAACATTTGTGCACATCAATAGACTGCATCAAAAGAATTAAAAGAGAACTCACAGATTGGGAAACAATATTATACAACAATACATCAGATAAAGGGCCAAGCCTCCAAATCTATAGAAAACTACATCTTAACAAGAAAAATACAAATAGCCCAGTCAAAAATAGAATAATGTATGAATAAACAATTTATCAATGATGTCATCCAGGCGACCAATAACCATATGAATAAATGTTTGCATTTATTAATAAAACAAATACAAATTAAAACAACAGCAAGATACCACCTCACACCAACACTTGTAGCAAACTTTAATAAAACAGAACATAATAAATCCTGGAGAGAATGCTGAGATATTGTCATGCTCTTACATTGCTGGTGGGACTGTAGAAGAGCAACCACTGTGGAAATCAGTATGACACCCCCTGAAATAAATGCAAATACAAATACTTTATGATCCACCAATTTCTCTATTGGGTATATACCCTAAATAAATAAAGAATATAACACTAAGAGACATACACATGCTTATGTGTATTGCAGCAATTTCCATAATGAAAAAACATGGAACAGTACAAAGCTCTGATTATAGAGGAATGGATAAACAAAGTCTAGTCAGTCATACAATGGAATATTATTTATCAATAAAAAGCAACAAAACTACCTAATGCAAAAAACTTGCATAGTGAACAACAATTTAGAGAATATTATACTTCACAAACAATCTTATAAAGATAAATATTGAATACCATCATTATTACGCCAAAAGATAAGACTTTGAAAACTAAGAGGAGACCAGGACCAAGGGTGCGAACAGGGAGAGGGAAAGGATAGAAAATTTTAGAAGGAGGAAGGAAGGATGGCAGAGGAAAAAAATAAGAGAAAGAAATGACATTTATGGGGATTTAACAGGATTTTGTTACCGATTATATTTGTTGAGATGGGCTGTAGAACTATGTGCAATATGCTTTCTTTGCAAACGAAAATTAAGAAAACAAAGCAAAGGCTAGAGTGAAGTCTCACAGACTTAAAAGTAAAAATAAAATTACTTCAGATCCTTACCCCTGAGACCTAAAATATTGATTTGAGTGACAAAAAGTAGGAAATGTAAAACTGAAGTGGACTTGGAGTTTTTTGTGACACACATGTTCATTTCAAACATAATGAAAGGGGAAAAAATAAAAATTAATCCGTTCATGGAATAAGAGGCAGCTGTATGAATATAATGAGGGAAAACAGCATGGTTTAAGATCAGGAAAAGTGAGTGTAAGGGTTTTACTTTTCATGATATTTATTCAATCTATATTCTGAGTAGGTAATCTGAGAAGCTGGATCAAGAAAAGAACATGACATTATGCTTAGATGAAGGTTTATGAACCAGCTGCAGTGTGCAGATAACAACAATCTTACTTGCAGAAGATGAAGAGAACTGGACACATTTGCTGATGAAGATCAAGGACTACTGCCTTCAGCATGTATGACAACTCATTGTAATGAAAACAAAAATCCTCAACACTAGACCAATAGACAACATCATGACAGGTTGTCAAGAACTTTCGCTTGCTTGGATCCATAGTCAATACTCATGGAAGCATCTGTTAAGAAATTAAACAGTGGGCAAATATGCACAAGAGCTCCTTAAAGTGGTCAGAGCAAGTGTGTCACTTTGAACACTAAAGTGCTGTGATAGGTAGGATTATTGTGCCAACCTGGCCAATGAATACATGTGAGATTAATTGAAGGACAGTGTAATTGAAGGGTGGGGAGATAAATGGCTCCATGAGTCTTGCCTTTCTCGTGTCTTGCTCTTTGATGATTGGACCAGTGTGTGGCTGCCTTTGCTGGTTCTCTGCCTAAACTTGCGAGCTACACTACCTATAGGACACCCAGCCCATGGATGTGGCTGTAGTTTGAGGTTACTTCAAGAATTGCTTTGCCACTCTACTGGTATATACATTGCTTGAGCTGGGATCTGTTGGACCCTGTTATCTGGCTGATTGTTGGTGACCTGCCTTGCTGTTTGCTGCCTGTGGCTGAATTGCCTGAATTGCCCTACAGAGGACTCTGCTGTCTGCTTCCTCCACTTGTACCCAGTGGCCCTCATGACTTGAGGGACTGCCAGTGTATTAGCTGTCTCATGGAAGTGAACTGCACCGAGCCATTTGTACTCTTCTATAGACTAATTAGCTGTTTATTTCATATGTTGTATATATCTATCTATATAAATATAATCATAAGTGTCCTGGTCGTGTTTCTCTAGAGAACTCTGTATAACACAGGTACACATGATTCAATTCATAGTATAAAGAATCGATGCATTTGAAATGTAATGTTGGCAAAGAATTTTGCAACTAGTGTGAACTTCCAATGGAACAACCAGCTCTGTCTTGGAAAAAGTACAGCAAAAATACTCCTTAGGAGCAAGGAGGACATGACTTTCTCCCCCTTATTTTGGACAGCTTATCAGTAGAGACCAGTTCCTGGAAAAGTATATCATGTTTGGCCAAGTACAAGGTCAGTGTAATAGCAAGACCGTTAAGCAGATGAATGGACAAGAATGGCTACATTTGGCTCAAACATAGCAGTGAATGGGAGGCAGGCTCAGAATTGACAGTGTTTCATTCTATTATACAAAGGTTGCTTGCTGTGAGTTGTAACTGACTAAATGGAACCCAACAGCAACAACAAACCAAAACCCCTGTTTGAATCTTAGTCTATTTTTCAGTCTGGATTTGTGTATCTGTCTTTTTTCTGCCTTTTAAAGGAAAATAAATTCTTATTGGATTGAGAGTCTACCTTCATTCAGTATGACCTCATCTTAATTACTTCTAAAAATAAGCAATCATATCTTTTCCTCACTTATTGACTACTGGATTATCTGACATTTCACAGTTACATCAATTTAGGTAAACCTAACCACCACTTGTCTATCACTGTGATGGCTTGTGTCTTGCTGTGATGCTGAAAGGTTTGTAACTGGTATTTCAAATGCCAGCAGGGTCACCCAAAGTAAATAGGTTTTAGTGGAGTTTTCAGATTAAGAAAAGACTACTATAAAGGAATTAGCTCCCCAGTTCTGAGTAACTAGATGCTGAAACCCCTATGCATGGTACTGGAACATTATCAGATACTGAAGGCCTAAGAAATGGAAGCAGAGCATTGTCAGAGATGGTACCAGAGGATGGGCCTCTCAGGTTGGAAGGCACTCAAAGTGTAAGTGAGGAGGAGATGGTTTCTCAATGCAGAGTTGACTATCGGGTCATGAATGTGGTAAAGCTTGTGGGAGTAAAGTCTGCAGGAACTTCATTTGCTGATGGGGCCCAACTCAAAATGAGAAGAAGCAGCTTTAAGAATACTAGTAATTGGAGCTTGGAGTGTAAGTAGTATAAATCTAAGAAAATTGGAAGTCATCACAGTTGAAATGGAATATATAAAAATCAATATCCCAGGCCTTAGTAAGCTGAAATGGACTGGTATTGGCCATTTTGAATCAGAAAATCCTATGGCTTACTCTGAAGGTAATGACACAATTAAGAGGAATGAGGTTGCATTCATTGTCAAAAAGGACATTTCAAAATCTGTCTTAAAGTAAAATGCTATTTGTGATTGGATTATATACAATGCAACTATTATTCAAATTTATGCACCAAGCACCAAAACTAGTGACAAAGAAATTGAGCAATTCTACCAATGTCTATAGTCTGCAATGGATCAAATTTGCAATCAAATGTATTACAATTGTTAGCAATTGGAATGCAAAAGTTTGGAAAAAGGAAGGAACAGTAGTTGGAAATTATGGTCTTGGTAATAGAAATGAAGTTGGAGCTAGCATGATAGAATTTTGCAAGACCAATAATTTATTCATAGCAAATACCTTTTGAAACAACAGAAATGGTGACTATATACATGGACTTTTTAAGATGTAATCCATAGAAATCAAATTGACTCCATACATGGGAAGAGACCATAGAGATGTTCAAGGACATTTCAAGTTGGGTCAACAGGTAAAACCAGGACAATGAATGACTGTGGAACAAACCATCAATTGTGTGGTGAAGCAGGTCTTGAAGGAACCTCAAGTTACAGTGACACAGTCCACAGATTAGGTGCCCCACAGGTAGTGTAGCTTGCAAATTGAGGCACAGAACAAGCAAGGCAGCCGCACACTGGTCCGATGATCAAAGAGCCAGAGACAAGAAAGGCGAGGCTCACTGAGCCATTTATCTCTCTGCCATTTAATTAATCCAACATGTGTTTATCAGCCAGGCTGGCACAATAAACTAACTACCTCACCGGGGAAGGATATTGTGGCAGTTATATGATTTTATGTCAACTAGACTTTTCTGGCTAGAGATGGAGTTCAATCTGTCAATCATGTCACAGCCTGATGACCCTTTTTTTGAGGCTTGGCCTTCTCATAAGGAGGACCTGGGGTTCGCTTCCTTTCTCTGACACTCCACCTTCCAGCTTATTGAGGCTGGAGTGGACACCCTGATAGTTGCTGGTGTTCTGCCATGTTTCCACCATACTTGCATCCACAGGACTCTGCACTCATTGGCCTGTGATGCTCCTGCATTCTGTATCACTGCATATGACTGTGTGAGTCTGAAGACTCACTTAGAGACTGGAATTGGACTGGTGGACCTGAGTTGGATTGGGCTGGGACACTTTCTTTATATGTAATTACTGCTCAATATAAAGCCCTTTATTGTACATATATGTCACTGGATTTGTTTCTTTCATCAACCTGGCCCACCACAGACATCATGCTTGCTAAATCAGAGTGACAGGAAAACGAAGACTTTCAACAAGACTGATTGCTGGCTGCAACAATGGGCTCAAGCATTGGCACAATTGTGAGGATGGCACATCACATAGGATAGCTGTCCATCTGTTGGAATCTATTTGATGACATCTAATTATGAGAACAAATAAAGTCAGGTAAGAATCCACGTGTTTTGTGTGATATAATGCCTACGTCCTTAGCTCCACCAGCCCTCTCATCTTAACCATTTTCTTACTCTTCGATAAAATAAACTCAAAAGAGAAAGAGGGGAAAGTCCCTATGTTAAGAACTCAGAACATTAACTGTACTCGTGCTCTGTAGACCTCCAGTAAAAGAGCACCTTGCAGCATGTAGACCTATGGCTTCTAGCCCAGAGCCTGCAAGGAGATAGCAGAAGGGCACTGACAAGACATGTCCTGGTCACTTTGCAACAGAATCCACAAGCTGTAGTTTAGGTGCCTGAGGGAGTTGGGGCCTGCAGTCACCTGTCCAAGGTGAGAAGGTTTTCATGGAGACCAAACACTTGTCATAGGTCTAGTTAGATTGGGTCACTTCTTGCCTGAAAATACCAATCCAATGACCTCTAACTGAAGTTTGAGATCAAGTTTGCAGAAGTACAAAACTGGTGGCATTGAGACTAGTGAGCTAAGGAAAGCAGCTACAGGAATGGAAATAGTCCCAGAGGACCAGCTCCTAGAACCCGAGGAATACTTGGTTGCTGAAGTTCTATATAACGTAGTATTTTGTATAATATCCTGACATTTGGAGTTTAACCTTACTTACTTTCTTAATAAAAAAAATGAGGTCTTGGAAGGACACAAATTTGGGATAACAAAAATCAATTTATAAAGCACTCATAATGGTTATGTCACTCAGATATGACAGTATGCATACACTCTTTATTGAAGATGCTCAGGGATACCATTACATATATATTACATATTACATACATATTGCATATTACATACATATAGCCAAGTTTTGCCATTATAAATTTCAGCTTTTATAATTATATTTACATTTTAAAATATCTACTTGAGTTTGAGTATGTATTTAGTAGGTGCAGTGGGAATGAATATTAGTTACAGGTTGGCCGGCAAGACAAGGGATACATTTGTTAAGTGTCTTTAATTAATAAGGTGGGGCTTATAGAAAAATGCCAAAGAGATCCACTGATAAGACATGAACTAAGTAAATGCATTCACTGAGGTTTGCTGAGTCTTTACTGTTATTTACTGATGAATATCTGAAAATATGGTAAAGAGTTAGAATATATTTACTTTGAGGGCAACACAACAACCAAAACTTTCATACTGTGTGACTCTAAAGTGTGATGTTTTATACCCTTTCAGCAATCTCCTCTTGCAAAACCAAAGTGCTCTGTTGTCATTGAAACTAGGTTCCTCACCACCCCCCACCTCAAAGAATTTATTTCAGAGGATAGCACTGAATCTTCAGCTCCAGGAAAGGGACATGTCTGATCAGAGCACACAGGAGCAAATGAAGAGGGAGGAAGACAGAGTGGAGCACATCTTGGCCCACCAACCCTTGAGTATGATATTCCCGCTCAGAGCAGTCAATCCACCAAGAAGACCATATGGCCGGCCCCACTATGAGACACAACATCCCTCACTGACCCATTGCCCTACAGGGGACAACACTGGAGACACAATGTGGGAATTCGGCCTGAACTGATCCTACCACATCGAGGCAAAACACTAAGGGTGTGCAACAGAACAGCAAGGGGAATAGAGCAATGAAGTCCCCAAGGAATACCAAAAATAGACTTTGGGGCCAGGACTTGGCACCCCATCAGACTCAACCAGAAAACACTCCTAAAGGCAAAAAAAAAAAAAAAAAAAACAGTCCTTGAACTAACTACAAGCTTTTCGTTCTTGTCATTGTGTTTTGTCATTGGCTTGTTGCTTTGTTTTCTTTTGTTGCTTGGTTTTGCTATGTCTTTTTTTGTGCATTTTATTATCTCCACAATCTGTCTAAATAAGATAGGTTGGATGAAAAATCTGGAGGAGAAAACAACAAGACCAACAGTTCCGGGGGGACATGGGAGAGGGGGAGGTGGGGGGAAAGGAAGTGCTGTTAACAAACCCAGGGACAAGGGAACAACCAGTGATCCAAATCAGTGGTGAGGAGGGTGTAGGAAGCCTGGTAGTGTGTTACCAAGGGTAATGTAACCAAGAGAAATTACTGAAACTCAAATGAAGACTGAGCATGATAGTGGTACAAGAGGAAAGTAAAAGGAAATAGAGGAAAGAGCTAGGAGGCACAGGGCATTTATAGGGGTCTAAATAAAGGTATATACATATATAAAGATATTTATATATAGTATGTGGAAATATATCTATGTGCATATATGGATAGGTCTAATATTAAGGTAACAGATGGACTTTGGATTTCCACTCAAGTACTCCCTCAATGCAAGAATACTTTATTCTATTAATCTGGCATGTCATGGTGCTCCCTTCCCGACACAATCGCTGAAGACAAAACGGGTGCATAAGCAAATGTGGTGAAGAAAGCTGATGGTGCCTGGCTATCAAAAGGTATAGCATCTGGGGTCTTAAAGGTTTGAAGGTAAACAAGTAACCATCTAGCTCAGAAGCAACAAAGCCTACATGGAAGAAGCACACCAGTCTGTGAAATCACGAGGTGTCTAAGGGATCAGGCACCAGGCATCATCAGAACAAAAATTACATCGTTGTGAATGAAAGGGAGTGCAGAGTGGAGACCCAAAGCCCATCTGTAGGCAATTGGACATCCCCTTATGGAAGGGTCTCAGGGAGGAGATGAGCCAGTCAGGGTTCAGTGTAGCAATAATGAAACACACAACTTTCCTCTAGTTCCTAAATGCTTCCTCGACCCCCTCCCCACTATCATGATCCAAATTCTACCTTACAAATCTGGCTATACCAGAGGATGTATGTACACTGGTACAGATAGGACCTGGAAACACAGAATATCCTGGACAGATGATCCCTTCAGGACCAATGGTGAGAGTGGCAATACTGGGAGGGTGAGGTGGAAAGAGGGAACCAATTACAAGGATCTACATATCACCTCCTCTCTGGGGGATGGACAACAGAAAAAGTGGATGAAGGGAGACTTTGAACAGTCCATGATACGACAAAATAATAATTTATAAATTATCAAGGGTTCATAAAGGAGGGAGAAAGAAAAAGGGGCTTAAGTGGAGAACAAATATTTTGAGAATGATGAGGGCAATGAATGTACAAATGTGCTTTGCACAATTGATGTATGTATGGATTGTGATAAGTGATATATGAGCCCCTAATAAAATGATTATTAAAAAAAAAAGAAGAAAGAAACTAGACTCCCCAGTACTACTGGGTAAAAGACTACACAAATTTGTAATGAATTGGGAAATAGAATCTGTAAAGGTTATCACTGGTTAATTTCTTTCTTTTTTTATGTTTTTATTTTTTTAAACATTTTATTAGAGGCTCATACAACTTTTATCACAATCCATGCGTATACATACATCAATTGTATAAAGCACATCTGTACATTCTTTGCCCTAATCATTTTCTTTTTTCTCTTTTCTTTTTTTACATTTTATTAGGGGCTCATACAACTCATCACAATCCACACATATACATACATCAATTGTATAAAGCACATCCGTACATTCTTTGCCCTAATCACTCTCAAAGCATTTGCTCTCCACTTAAGCCCTCTGCATCAGGTCCTCTTTTATTTTTCCCCTCCCTCCCCGCTCCCCCCTCCCTCATGAGCCCTTGATAATCCACAGATTGTTGTTTTGTCATACCTTGCCCTATCCGAAGTCTCCCTTCCCCCTCTTCTCTGCCATCCATCTCCCAGGGAGGAGGTCACATGTGGATCCTTGTAATCAGTTCCCCCTTTCCAACCCACTCACCCTCCACTCTCCCAGCCTTGCCCCTCACACCCCTGGTCCTGAAGGTATCGTCCACCCTGGATTCCCTGTGCCTCCAGCTCCCATATGCACCAGTGTACAATCTATGCCCTATCCAGTCCTGCAAGGTAGAATTCGGATCATGGTAGTTGGGGGAGGAAGCATCCAGGATCTGGGGGAAAGCTGTATTCTTCATCGGTACTACATCGCACCCTGACTGACCCGTCTCCTCTCCTAAACCCCTCTGTGAGGGGATCTCCAAGTGTCGACCACTGGTTAATTTATTTTGTGACATCAAAATTGATCTTACCTGTTTACCTCTTTGCCCCACTTACTATATTTTGTGCTCCCTGAGATCATGGGACATATTCTAAGTATTTTCAGAGGAACACAGAAAGGCTTAAGGAATATGGAAAATTTAAGCAATCTCTGTTAATATGCTAATGAAGCTGTGACACAGCATTACCTAACACATATCAAAGTCAATGTCTATGCAGTTGTGTTCTATATAAGATTGCAGGTCATGTTGTCGACAAGCTTCAATAACACAACAACATGTTTAGGTTGGGCATTTGGGCTCAACATCATCTCAAATGGCAAGATGAGATGAAGTACTAGAGCTTATGTGTAATGCATTTGAATTTAGCTAGTTTGTTGTAGTCTTTTCTGATCTGGAACTAACACAGGAAAAATAAATTCTTAAGCAAAACAGTGTGGCAAATTATTTAGCTAATTCATTCCCATTGTACCTATTAAATAAATATTCAAACTCAAGTAGATGATTTAAGAATATGTATTTGGAACTTCCTGAAGCAAAATTGGGTGCACAGAAATGTACCATATAATTAATGAGAGGAATGACTTTGGTTTAGGATGAACCTCTCTGACAAGTTACAGTAATCAGAGGAGAACAACTTGAACCAAATGGTCGGTCATTGTGATTTCAAGTAGTTACAATCAGTGGTGGAGTGTCAATGTTCTCTTTTAGACAAGAAGGGCAAAACCATCATCATTCATTTCACAAGATTTTTTTTTTTCACTTTGGCACATGAGAAACATTTTCTTTCGTAAGGGATGATAGTGTGCAAAGGAACTTATCTGGGAATGGGCTGTGAGTCTTCACTAACATTTTTCCCTTTGTCCCATGTAAACCTCTGCTTTGCTTCCTGTCACAGGCAGTAACATAGCCAACACTTAAAGGTCAGAGGGCTGGCTAATCATCATTTTGTTCTGTCTCATTACATTTGTACATTCCTCAAATCTCCGGTTTTGGATGATTTTCCTATCTACTGAAAAAAATTGTAATGACCTTCATCTGAGTTTGATAAATGAACCCACACTTCTGCTCTTTACTCCATTGTCCAGCCATCTAAAATCTGCAAGGGTAGAAATGGCATTCAACAAAGCACTGAAGCAGACTCCTTCCAAGGCTAGACAATGTATAAAGCACTCAGTAGACTCCAGGAGACACTGGAAATCAGGTCATGGGACAGAGACTCAAGAGCCAGGGAGTCTCTCCCAAACTGTGATAATGTTTTGCAGTGCCTTCCTGGGCCTGAGCCACTCTATGTCTGAATCTCTTTTGCCACTATGTGTCTAGCCATGGGGATTCAGTCATCAGTGGGACTGCTGTGAGAGGCTTGGTGGGAGAATGGGGCCATATGCTTCTAGATATTCCAATCCAGACATGTTTACTCTTGACTTGGGGAAATCAGTTGGTTCTTATGTGTATTTAAATTTAGTATATTATTATATTTTTCACTATGTGGTTTCAAATGAAGACATTAAAAATTGTCATGTACAAGTTCTCATTAAGGAGTTAATATTTTTAATTATAAAGTAAGGATATTTTTAGAACTTTAAAAATAATTGACACAATATTTTTAAGAGTTTTTTTACAAAATAAAGGTTAACATGTATATGAGAAGTTAGTGTAATTCAATCACAACATAGTAATTCAATGAGAAATTAATGTAACACATTCAATCAACTTATATGCATGGAAAAGTTCAAAAATGAATAAGGAAGAATGGAAAATTGATGCATTTGAATTATGACATTGGCAAATAGAGTTGAAAGTGGTGTGGACTTCCAGAAGAATTAACAGGTTTACTGGAAAAAGTACAACCAGAATGCTCCTTAGAAGCAAAGGCATCGCACATACTTTGGATATGTCATCAGGAGAGATCAGTCCTTGGAAAAATGCATGATGTAAGGTAAAATTTAGGTCAGCGAAAAAGAAGAAGAGATGAGCTGACAGTGGCTACAACAATTGGATCAAACATGACAATATTAAGGATGATATAGGACCAGGCACTGTTTAGTTCTATTACACATACAGTTGCTATGACTTGAAATAGACTCATTGGCACCAAACAATAACAACATTACCCAAATTCAGATTTGACAATTATCTATATGTGACAATCATATTTCATCAGTTTAGTGGAGGCAAGTAATTTTGAAAGATACATTTGTTATTGTGTGTTTTTCTTTTTTTCAATGAGAGTAAGATTTTCCTCTTCCGAAATATGTACTAATGTGGTATTGTTTATTTTTAATAAATATGTATACAAAGTGTGGTAGTTACATAATTTCATGTCAACTTGTTAAATAGAATGTAGGGGTGGAGTCTAGCCTGTCAATCAGGTCAGAAGGTAACACCCTCCAGGAGGATTCTGGGAACTTCTTCTTTTTCTCCAGGGAGGAGGACCACACACTCTCTCTGCTACACATTCCTGTTGACAAGCCATGTGGAGCTATGCTGATGGCAGCCAGAGACCTGAAGCTGGAGGAGCCACATGGAGACCCATGCCAGAGCTGCGATGTTTCCACCACCACTGAATCTATAAGACTTTCCACCTACTGGCCCATGATCTACCTGCATTCGACATCATTGCATATCTGTGTGAGTCTGAAGAGGGATTTATAGACTGGTATTCGGCATATGGGCTATTATTGGACTTATGGACTTCATCTGGACTGGACTGGGTTGTTTTCATAATATACAATTACTCTTTAATATAAAACTTTCTTTTACACATGTATAAATGTCCCTGGATTTGTTTCTCTAGTCAACCTGGTCTAACACAGCAAAATACCATTGAATAATATTTTCTCAAAGAACCATACTCAAATATCATTGCTTATATCAAGATATAAAGGTTTGTCCACACTCCAGGAGCCCTCCTCATGCTCCTTCTATTCTCTACCCCTTCCTCTTAAATGATTAAATGACCAGAGACCATATGCCTATGGTTGTCCTTATAGTAATGGACTCATCCAATATTTGTGCTTTGTGATTGAATTTGTCCAACATACTGTGTCCATGTCCATCCATGTCATGAGATACTTCATAGTTTAATCAATGTTTTTAATATGATGCATAGTATCCCATTGTGTGTATATACCAAAGTTTCTTCACCCATTCTTCTACTTATAAGCTCATACAACTCTTATCACAATCCATACATATATCAATTGTGTAAAAAACATTTGTACATTCATTACCCTCATCATTCTCAAAACATTTGCTCTCCACCTAAACCCCTGATAGCAGTTCCTCATTTTGCCCTTCCTTCCCTGTTCCCTCGTCCCTCATGAACCACTGATAATTTATAAATTATTATTGTGTCATATGTTGCCCTGTCTGACGTCTCCCTTCACCCACTTTTCTGTTGTCCATCCCCTAGGGAGGAGGTCATATGTAAATCCTTGTACTCGGTTGTACTCGGTTCCCCCTTTCCAACCCATCCTCCCTCCACCTTCCCAGTATCTCCACTCACACCACTGGTCCTGAAGGGATCATCTGCCCTGGATTCCCTGTGTTTCCAGTTCCTATATATATCAGTGTACATCCTCTGGTCTAGCCAGATTTGTAATGTAGAATTGGGAAGTTGTATGTTTCATTGTTGCTACATCGCACCCTGAATGGCTCATCTCCTCCCTGAGCCCCTTCTGTAAGGGGATGTCCAGTGGCCTACAAATGGACTTTGGGTCTCCACTCAGCAATCTCTCCTTTCATTCACTATGATATGGTTTTTGCTCTGATGATGCCTGAAACCTGATCTCTTCGACACCTTGTGATCACACAGGCTGGTGTGCTTCTTCCGTGTAGGCTTTGTTGCTTCTGAGCTAGATGGCCGCTTGTTTACCTTCAAACCTTTACGACCCCGGACCCTATATCTTTTGATAGCTAGGCACCATCAGCTTTCTTCGCCACATTTGCTTATGCACTCATTTGTCTTCAGTGATCATACCAGGAAGGTGAGAACACAATGATACTGTGGTCTTGCAGTATCTTATAGATTCTAGAGATTAGTTCCTTGTCTGTTGTATCCTTGTCAAAAGTTTTTTCACAGACCAGAGCCTCTTGATAGTCTTTTGATATTCATAAGTGATCTATTTTTAGTAAGCCCTTGCCATTTTGGTCTTCTATATGCATTTCCCTTGTTATATTTGATAGTATGTATATATCCTAAAATAGAACCCTTAATTTTGTTCCTATGTTCTCTTTGATGATTATTAAAACTTTGGGATTCACATTTAGTTTTTGTAATCCATATTGTGTTCCTTTTTGTGCATGGGTTGAGGTATGGGATCTGTTTCATTTTTCTACAGATGGAGATGCAATTTCATCAGGACCATTTGTTGAAGTGACTGTCTCTTTCCCATTGTGGTAGGTACATAATCTATTGTTAATTTCAGGATTAGGAGTGTAGGGATGGAGTCTAGGCTGTCAATCCAGATATAGCCAATGAGGCCTTCGTGTGGGCATGACCTTCCCCCAAGGATTCAGGGAACTCCTATTTTTTTCCTCCTTGGACGCAGGAACACCTCTCTCTCTCAGCTCACTCCCTTGAAGACTCTCTACTGACAAAACACATGGCACTACAGTGATAGACCCTGAGCCCTGGGAACTGGAGAAGCCACGTGGAAATCCCTGCCAGCACTGAGATGCTTTCATCACCATTGGATCCAGACTTTCTACCCACTGGCCTATGATCATCTTGCATTTGGCGTCATTGCCTGTGTTTCGTGAAGCTGAATCGCATTTTGTAGATTGGTATTAGACATATAGGCTAATATCAGAGTTATGGGCTTGGACTGGACTGGGTTGAGATTCTTTCTTAAGGTACAATTACCCTTAATATAAAACTCTCTTTTATAGTTTCTATCGATTTGTTTCTCTATTTTACACAGACTAGCACACCCATTTAATAATTCTGGCCCTTTGTTGATGATCAGTTGCTTGTAGGTTGTAAATTGGGATTTGGATTAGCATTGAGTTGTATTTATAGAGTGCTTGTAAATTATTGGCATGTTCATAATATTAAACCTTTCTGTCCATGAGCTATTCTTCAATCTTTGAGGATCTCTTTGGTTTCCTGTAACAGGACTCTGTAGTTTTCTTTGTGCAGTCCTTTGTTTAATCCTGCTCAGGTTTGATCCTAGGCATTTTATCTTTTGTGTGGCTTTTATAACTGGCATTTATCCTTGATGTTTTTTTCAGTGCTTTCTTTGTTAGTATATAGGCATCCAATTAATTTATTCTTGTTAATTTTATATCCTGCCACATTGCCAAATCTTTCAACTAGTCTCAACAATTTTCCTGTCGAGTCTTTGGGATTTTTAGCATATAAAATCATATTGCCTGCAAATAGTGTTTTTTTCACTTCTTCTGTGCCCAGTGGGATTTCTTTGGTTTCTTTTTTTTTTTTTGTCTAATAGTTCTGGTTAAGGCTTCTACCACAATGTTGAATGAAAAAGTTAATATTGAGCATCTTTGTCTGGTTCTTGCTCATAGGGGAAATGCTTTCAGTTAATGGATGCTAAGCAGCCTCTCTACCCCTTTGTTTGGGAGACCAGATTAGAAGTTTACATAGTCTGAGAGAAGAAGCCAACATACATATTGATGTTTTCCCTTATAGTAATGAGATCATACAGTATTTGTCCTTTTGTGATTGACTAACTTCACTCAGCATAATTATGAGTGAAAGTTCTTGGTTCATTCATGACATGCATTGGTTCGTGGTTTCGTAACTAACTTTAACCTTAACCCTAGCCCTACTCCTAACCCTTGGAGAGGATAGTAGTTTAGAACTGCTGACCTCATTGTTAGCAGCCAGACTTGAAACCTAATAAGCCATCGAGGCTATTAACAATGTTGAATAGAAGTGATTAGAATGTAATACTTATCTTTTAATTCCTGAACTAAGAGGAAAAGCAGCTAGTCCCTCATCATTAGCAATAATGTTAACTGTGAGGCTTCCAGAAATGAGCTTGGTATGTTGAAGACTTCTTTGTTTTATGATCCCCACCACCCCCACCATATTCTCAGTGGTCTGAGTTTTTGAACAAAGATTTTATTTTAAAATTTTAAGTTGTGTCAAAAGTTATTTTACATCTTCTTGAAATCATATGGAATTTTTTCCTTCATTTTATTTAATTAATGTTGTACTTCAATTCATTTTCATATACTGAGTCACCCTTGAATTCCTGGGATAAACCCCATATGATATCTGTTTGTCTGTATTCTCTTGAGCATTTACAACTATATTCATAATGGATATTAGTCTGTACTTTCCTCCCTCTGCTACCTGTGTGTGCACTTGGTGCCCAACTAATACTTTTCTTAGAATGATTTGAATGGTGTTGAAAATGCTGGCGTCTCTCTCTCTCTCTTTTTCCCTGTAAATCTTTAATAAGAATTGTAATTCATGAAGGGTATGATAGACTAGTTATACCATCTAGTCTTTGATTTTTTTCTTTTACTACTGTGTGGAAGTTTTTGATCCCCAACAATCCCTTTACATCTTATAGCTTTATTCAGATTTTTATTTTTTGCATCAATTTGACATTGTGTAAATTTTGTTTTCTAATTTGTTGGTATAGAATTTTTGTTCCCTAAAGTTAGTAGTAATGCCTACAATATAGTTCTGGTTTTTAATATTTTGAATAGTTCCCTATCTATGTATATGTTCCTTGTTACATTACTTATTTTTAAAAATTTGTTCATTCTGAATTTTATTGAGAAAGGAGTTAAAATTTATCTCTTCATCTATGAATTGACTATTCTTTTAATCACTTGATCCTTGTTTTTTAATATATTTTGAAATTAGGTTGTTAGGTAAATGTGTATACAAATTTAAGATTTTAATTTCCTGTTAGATTATACTTTTAAAAAATTAAATATTTATCTTTATCTTTAAAAATACTCTGCCCTCAAAATGTACTTTAACAGATAACTTTTTATCTATACCAGTTCTTTTAAAAGTATATATATATATATATAAAATCTTTACCTTGCTCTTAAACTTTATGTATTCTTATAACTAGCACAGGAAGCAACATATACTTGTATTTTAAACACTGATGGTGAAACCTTTGTATTTAATTGCATTATTTACATTTTGAGGTAGTAATTACTGGATGTATAAGGGATGCTCCATATGTTTGTGGAGGAGCATAATTAAAAGATAAAACTATAAATTTTATTTCTTAACATAGGCTCCATCAAGCTCAAGATAATTTTATAAGCAACAATAACGGGCTCTTAGTGAATCTCCAAAGAATCAAGAGTCCTTGAAATTAACCACATCCATGCAGTCTTTTTTTACATACCCTCACTGATGAAAAATGTGTAACCTTTAGAAAAATTTTCAGATTAAGTAACAAAAGGAATCATGGTGCTCCACATGGTTGTGGAATCTCTATCTACCATCCACGGTGCTCTATGCCACCCGCAGGAGCCTCCATCTGTCCTCTGAAGTGTGCCTTGTATTGTAGAACCCCCCACAACCAGCCTTCTGGGGTGCTCCCTGATGTCTAGTACCTGCACCTGCCCCTGCCCTCTACAGTGCTCCATGCAACAGTGGGCACCCCCACCAAAATTCCATGACACCCCATGGCACAGTTGGGCATCCCTAAAACCCTCGAAGGCACTACACACTATTGTGGGCATGCTGACACAGCTTCCCACAGGATCGATTGGTGCAGTGCCACCCTCACAGCCCACAAGCATCCAGCAAACATCCCATGAGAGGGCCATCCAACTTTCCCTCCAAATAACATAATCCCAGTTGACTAGGGAGAGAAACAAAGTACAGTGAGATAAAGCAATAGCTTGACACACACCCCAAACACAGTTGGCTGCAATCCACAGAAGCATTCCTATGAGCCTCCCAAAGTGAGAGACTAGTGCTTTTGGACTCTCTGGTGATCCTATAAAATGACATACAGTCAACAACCAGCCTCAACAAGTTCAATGAAAAAGCAGGAGAAACAAAATGCAGTGTTGGAAGATGTCCTGAACCTAGCAACATACACAGAAAAAGCACATGTTGATCTAACAGAGAAAATCTTCAGAATTATTCTTACAGTCATGCGGGATTTAAGGAAACAATACAGAAAAATGTGAAATTATGCAGAAGAAAAAGACCATGCACCCTAGGGAAACACCAGAGTTAAGGGATGAGGTAACAAAAGCAAATAACAAGTAACATGTCTCTAACAGACTAACAGAAGCGAAGAATCACACCAGTGACCTCGAGGACAACCAGGCAGATTTCAACAAATGTGAGAATCAAAAAGTTGAAGAAAGCCTAAGAACAATGTCAAAGGCTTTGAAAAGGAACATTTGAATAATTGGATTACCAGAACAGGACACAACGAAGGAGTCAACTGCAAAGTAGGGATAGAATTCCTGGAATAAAAACTACCCAGTTTAATAAAAGAGATTCAGGCAACCATTCAGTAAGCAGAAAGGACACCAGCTATACTAAATCCCAGGAAGAAGTCGCCAAGAAAGAAAATAGGAAAAGGAAAAGAAATCATGAGAGCAGCAAGGGGAAAAATTGTAGTGACCTATAAAGGTACTCAGATAAGAATGTGCTCAGATCTATCAGCACAAACCTTAAAGAAGAGGAGAGGGTGGAGTAACATCTTCAAAAAGCTGAAAGAGAATAATGCCAACCCAACAATCCTCTACCCCACCAAAGTATCTATCAAGATAGAAGGAGAAGAGTCTTCCTGCACATGGAAAAATTAAATAATACATTAAAAAAAAACCCAGCTCTATAAAAATATTCTTACCAACCCACTGTGGTCATTAAAACAGCAAGCACTGAGCACAAATAGGAGACCACCACATAGAGCAACTCCACCCAGAGGTCAACACATTAAAAATCACCTAAGAGAACATTAGCTCAATGGTAGAAAGAAGGCAAAAATGAATCATCCTACCCACCACCCACACACAATGCACTGACAAGAAATGTTTGAGATGACATCAGAGTTCCTAGATGGATGTAATGACTCTGAATTTTAATGGACTGAACTCACTCATTAAAAGTCAGAGACTGTTAGACTGGCTTAAAAAAATCCATCAATCTATTGTCTACAATGGATATATCTCAAATTTGCATCGAAAAAATAGGCTGAGAATTTAAGTCCAGTAAAAATATACCAAGTAAATGGCAATCCAAAGAAAGCAGGTGCTACAATTGTAAACTCTGACCAAATTGATCTCACAGTGCAAGTCATAACAGGAGATAATGAAGGGCATTATATAATGGTCAAGGGATCAGTAGACCAGGAACCAGTGAGCATAATAAATATATACATGCCTAATGGGAGACCTGTGTAATTCATCAATCAAACACTACAAAAGATGAAAATAGAAATCACAGGCTCAACAACCATAAGAGGTGACTTTAATACCCCACTCTTCAAGAAAGATAGATCATGGGGGAAGAAGCTTAACCATGGAGCTACAGAACTAAACTCTATAATTAGGCGACTTGACCTAGTAGACATCATTAGAGCTCTTTACCCAAATGAAAAAAGATTCACATTATTTTCAACCCCACATGACACATACTGGAAGATACACCACATACTGGGGCACAAATCAAGCCTGTGTAAATTCAAGCACATAGAGATCACTCAGACTTCCTCTCAGACCACTATACAATAATGCTGGAAGTCAACAAAAGGATGGTTAAGAAAACGAGGGCAAATAATTGGAGGATGAATAACATTCTACTGCAAAATCTGTGGGTACATGTCCAGATCAGATATGACATAGGTACTTTTGATAAACCAATGAGAATGAGAATACAACATACCAAAACCTTTGGGACAAAACAAAAAGCAGTTATCAAAGGAAGCTTGATAGAAATAATTGCACAGAGGAAAACAGAAGAGAAAAATTAAGATTGATATGCTGTCACAAAGCCTCCAGCAGTTAGAGCAGAGTCAACAGAATAATCCTACTAAGAACAAAAGAAAAAAAATTAAAATCAAAAAAGAGATTAACAAGTGGGAAAATAAGAAACAATACAAAAACCAATGCAGCAAAAGCTGGTTCTTTGAAAGGACGGACAGAATTTATAGACTGCTGGCAAACTTAACAAAGGAAAGGAAGGAACAAACATCTATAGCCAGTATAAGGGGAAAGAAACAGAAGAAATTTCCACAGACCCTAATGAAATTAAGATGTGAATTACTCAGTACTATGAAGGCCTGTACTCCAATGACTTCAACAACTTGGAAGACATGTACAAATACCTGGTAAAATAATCCCTCCCAAGATTAACCCAGGTGGGCATCCACAAACTCAGCCGACCCATAGAAATAGAAAAAATAGATAAGGTTATCAAGAAACTACCAGCTAAAAAATCCTCTGGGCCAGATGGCTTCACAGGAGAATTATACCAAGTGTTCAGGGATGAACTGACACCAAACCAACACAAACTATTCCAGGGCATAGGAAAGGATGGTAAACTGTCATTTTTTTCCTATGAAGTTAATATAACACCTAAAGTGAGCAAGGATCCCATAGGAACTGAGAACTATAGGCCAATATCTCTAATGAACATCAATGAAAAAATTCCTTAACAAAATATTGGCCAATAGAATACAAAAGTATATAAAATGAACAAGTCATTGTGACTGAGTGGGATTCATTCCAGGGTTGCAGGGATGGTTCAACCTACAAAAGCCCATCACCATTATTCACATTGCCAAGAAAAGGGGTAAGAACTACCTGATATGGGTAGATACAGAAAAAGCATTCTACAACATCAGCACCCATTCTTGTTTAAAATACTCAAGAAGATAGGAAAGGAAGGAGAATTCCTCAGTATAATACAAGCCATAATTGAAAAATAAATGGCCACCATAGTTGTCAAGGCAGAGAAGACAAAAACAATCCCACTGAAAAATGGGACCAGACAAGGACGCCCCTTGTCTTCTCTTTTATTCTACATCATTCTGGAAGTAATTTAAATGATGTAGAATGCAGGACAATTACAGGCCAGTGGGTAGAAGTCTTTGGATCCAGTGGTGGTGCGATCATCTCAGTGCTGGCAGAGGTCTCCATGTGGCTCCTCCAGCTTCCAGGGCACGGGGTGTATCGGTATAGTGTCATGTGTCTTGTCAGTAGAACATCTACAAGGGAGTGAGAAGAGAGAGAAAAGTGTCTCCCACCTCTAAGAAAGAAAAAAACAGGAGTTCCCAGAATCCTTGGGGGAAGGCCATACCCCCACAGAGGCCTCTTTAGCTATATCCTGATTGACAGCCTAGACTCTACCCCTCTACTCTCATTCCTCAAATTGACACCATATCAGGTAACTACCATGGACCACCCCTTGTCAATTTCACACTTTCACATAACTCTTTAGCTCTATATAATTTTCAAACAAACAATAATAAAATCATATCTGTTCCTAATAGGATAAAACTAAAACGCATACAATTTAAAACAGTGCCATCCTCATTTAAACACAATTTATAAATGAACAAAACAAAAAATATCCTATGCCTAACAATTTCAGTTAACATAAGTGACACCTACACCTTAATCTTATAATCCTATGAATATATTCTACCACCTATGAAAGTTTGTAAGCCACCCACTTCATGCCTATATCCCCCGAATTTGGGGTATCCAATTTCTATTCTTCCCACTTACATCAATCCAGAGCTCTGATAAGACAATCATAATCTTTGATGCGAAGAATCTTCATTCCATTTGGAACCATGTGAAGTCTGCTTCCAGAAGCAAAGTCAAATCAGGACAGGCCATCCATAAAGTCAGCAACAATATGCACCAGTTCACAGGCTCAAAAATCTTCGTTTCATCTGGTGAGGCTATGGTCAACTCAATGTGGCTGCCTCACAGCCTCACCAGGGTGCCCATTGGTCGCCTTCCCTCTAGGCTAACGGTTCTCAACCTGTGGGTCGTGACTGCTTTGGGGGTCGAATGACCCTTTCACAGGGGTCACTAAATTCATAACAGTAGCAAAGTTACAGTTATGAAGTGGCAATGAAAACAATTTTATGGTTGGATGGTCACCACAACACGAGGAACTATATTAAAGGGTCTCAGCATTAGGAAGGTTGAAAACCACTGCTTTACACCATGGCCCAATCACAAATTATCAACTATTCTAGCCACCTTTTGCTTGGTCATAAACTTCAGACCAATCAACCTGCTCTCTTCTCCACCCCTAGTTCCTGTAAACCAAGTCCATGCATGTCAGCGGCTAGACTCAATCCAATTCTTTATTACTGCATTTCTCCCACTTCCATTCAACAAGTGGATCCAGGTGGTCACCTAGCAAACATTTCAGCCTAACCATAGGATTCCTTTAATGTTCAGTCCTAGAGAGGAGTTTCTTCATGGTTCCAGATTTTTTTCAGCTTCTGATAAAAACCACTAGAGCTCTAACTTCAAAGAGTTCCCCTCCCCACCCCCAGTCTGTCAATCTTGCCCCCAGTCAAGTCTCTTGGAATGCAAATGTCCTGATTATTCCCAAGTACTGGGTGGAGCTAATCTCTTCAGAGCCTTTTTGGGAGGCGTGTCCTAAACCCATCTAAAGATCAAATTAATGGTGTGAGGCAATATTGGGCTTACAAACTCTCTATTTTCATGCTTTCCAAAATTATTTCTATAAATCCTTATGTCCACAATAATAAGCAGAAGAAATTAGTATTAACAAAGTAGAATCAGATCCTAAACTCAATTCTTAAACAGTCAAATCCAATCCTTATTCAGTTTATCTTAATCCTTATCTAAAATATTCTATTTATACAAAATATAAAGAACAGAAAATTCAGAAATAAAAATATTAGCATACAGACAACTGATCTTTGAGAAGGGCTTAGAAAATATCAAATGGGAAGTTGGAACCCTCTTAAACAAGTAGTGCTGCAAGGAATGGGTATCTCCCTACAGAAAAATGAAGCCAGACCCTCACTTCACTGCATGTGCAAGAATAAAATTGAGGTGCATCACAGACATTGCGGTAGAACCCCAAATTTTGGGGGCCATCAACAAGGGAATTGGGACAAACCTAAGAACTTTGGCACAGGGAATACATAGGCTATCAGAAATAGGGAAAGATACGAACACAAAGGAAACATAATTGCGGGAAATGCTGAAGATAAAACTCCTGTGCACATGGAAAGATTTCGCCAAGAGTGTTATAAGACACCCCACCGACTGGGTAAACACCTTTAGCAATAGCACATCAGACAAAGGCCTTATTACTAAAATTGACAATTCTCTGCTAGCCTACAACAAGAAAAAAACCAAATAGCGCACTGAGGAGATGGACAAAAGACATGAACAGAATTTTCACAAGGGCGGAATAAACATATTAGAAAATAGTCCTGACCATTAGCCATAAGGGAAATGAAAATTAAAACAACTAATACCCTCAAAGATAGCCTAATACAAAAAAAAATCAAAAGCAACAGTGCTGGAAGGAGTGTGGTGAGATAGGAAGTCTCATCAAGTGCTGGTGGTCCTTGTACAGATGTGTGACCACTATGACAAACTATCTGGCAATATCTAGAACAAATGGAAATCAAGCTGCCATATAATCCAGAAATTCCTCTACTGGTGATATACCCAGAACAACTAAGAAACAGACCCAGAGCAGACATCTGCACTCAATATTCAGTGTGGCACAGTTCACAATAGAAAAGAATTGCAAACAGTCTATATTTCCATCAACTGAAGAATGAATTAAAAAACTCTGGTATGTACATACAATGTGGCACTATGCAGCTCTATCAAGAAGTGATATAGCATTGAAACAGATTGTCTCATGGGAAGAGTTAGAGGAAATTATGCTAAGCAAAGTTAGCCAAGCACAAAAGGACAAGTACAACATAAGTCCACTGAGGTAAGCTCAAAAAGTAAGTGGGCATAGAGGATAAACTCCTAAATGCATAATTCCAGGGTCGAATTCTGGCACTTTAGCATATGGGATGCATATGGTGGCCAACTAAAAAGGAGGGGAAAAAGGCAAAAAAACAAAACAAAACAAGAAGATGGTGGAGAAACAGGACACTAATCCACTCCCATGGAGAGGGTATTGTTTGTGTCTCCACAGGAAGGGAGAGAGGGACCAGACCTCATCCGAGAGCACCAAGCCTTCAGCGCAACAGAGAGGCTTGGAAAAGCAAACTAACAGAGAGGACTGCAGCGCTGGACCCAAGCCGTGCTAGGGTCCAGAAGAATGCAATACAGAGGACAACCCTGAGGATAGAGAGAGGCAGGTCTGTCAGACCACACGGGTGCAAACTAAGAGCAAGGGAGGGAGGGAGGGAGGGAGGGAGAGAGAGAGAGAGAGAGAGAGAGAGAGAGAGAGAGAGAGAGAGAGAGAGAGAGAGAGAGAGAGATTGATTCTTATCATGGCCTACCAAGCCCTGAGGACATCATCCCTGCTTGGAGCAGCGAATGCACAGAGAGGACAGTAGGGCTGGCCCCACCATGAGACCGGGTGTCCCCTCACTGACCCACAATGCTATGGGAGACAACACTGGGGAAACTGTGGAAAGTGTGCCCAATCTGGCCCAAACACAGAAAGGGGATGAAACACGAAGGGAGTGTAATAGGCCAGCAAGGGGAACAAAGCAACAAAATCCCTGAGGAATACTGAAATAGATTTCTGATTTGGGGTCAGGGCAGGGTCCCTAATTGGACCCTATTGGAGAACATTCATAAGGGTCAGCAGACAGACCTGGAACTATTTACAGGCTTTTTTGTGTGCGTTGTTTTGCTTCTTATTCCCCCCCCACCCCCCCCCCTTTGCTTTTGTTCTATATCTATTTACATAAGATTGGCAGGGTAAGCAATCTCAGGACTGGTATTTCAGGAGTGGGGTGGGCGGTGGGCATGGGGAGCCAACAAACCCAGGGACAAGGAAACAACAGGAGATCTAAGATTAATAGTGAGGAGGGCATAGAATGCCTGGTGGGGTTCTATCAAGTGCAATGTGTCTGAGAGGAATTACTGGGAGCTAAATGGCAGGCAAAAATGGTACTGGGAAAGGAGGAAGGTGAAAGGAAATAGAGGAAAGAACTAGGAGGCAAAAATTTTTTATAGAAGTATAGGTAGAGACATTATATATTTTAATATATTAATTTATAATGATAGGAATATGTCAATGTACATATATTTCTATGATAAATATTAAGATAGCTGACAGACTTTGAGCCTCTACTCAAGGCCTCCCTAAACACAAGAACACTTCTTCTAATAACATGGCACTCTTTGATACTCACCTTCCCAAGAAAGAAAATGTTCTGGAACTAATCATGGCAACATATGTACAAATATGTTTAATACAACTGAATTATGAATTTTTATAAGATCTATAAGAGTCCCCAATAAAATGATTCATAATAATAAAAAAGAAGCAAAAAGAAGTCAGAAGTAGCCAAATCAGGACTGTGAGATGGATTCCTAATGATTTTCCATTGTACTCCAAAAGAACTCACCACAATCAATTCTAACTCATATTGATTCCATAGAACGAAATAGAACTGCCCTTGTGTGTTTCCCAGTCTATAACTCTTTATAGGAGTAGAAAATCTCACCTTTTCCTTTGGGGCTGCTGGAGATTTCTAACTGCTGACCTTGTGGTTAGAAGAAGCCCACTGTCTCACCACTACTAACTTTCACAAAATATTCTCATAGAAAGAAGATTTTATCATTCTTGGCCTTCCAGAAAGTCAACAAGCAGAATGCCTTGAACATCCCCTTACACTGTTGCCATAACTGATGCTCTTGAGCCACTTTTGCGCTGACTGGACTATTTCCACTTCTTGGCAGTCATTGCTTTCATTGTGCCTTGTCTTTAGGATTATATTAGTGAGAACATGTTTTACCTGCTAAATGTCTTTCAGTGATTGCTGTAGGATACTGATCTCAATTCTTTAAAATACTTATTGAAAAGTCTGCTCTTGTGTGCAGCTGGTCTGAACCCAACTGTTTTGACACCTTTTGAGCAGAAACTCGAATTACTTGAAACCGTTGAGATGTTTGTGGTGTTGGCTATTTTTCCTTTAGTTATTCATCGGTTCTTGTCAAAAAAGGTGTGAACTAGGTTAAATTAGGAAGGTTATTTTTCCCTCACCAATTGATGTGAACGGTGTGTCACTGAAGCTGTCTTCAAGTTGTTTTGCACGTCTTTCTTACCCTGAGTTATTCATTTGTAACTTGCTGATTGGTTTGGAGCATTATCCCCATGAAGATTTCAGAAAGCGTCAGAGATTTCACCATTCCTCCTCCTAAGGTTCACGACAAATTTGGTATTTATTCTTGCTCCAGTTTTAGCAGAATTCATGCTGCTGCGCGAGTGACTCTTTGCAAAATGATCTCCTATCTTTCTTGCCTCACACTAGTTCCTGTGCAGACATGTTATCACAAGTCAGTACAAGGTTATTTTGGTGTAGAATTATTTAGAAATTCATTCGCAGTTTTTTTCGTGATATGCATTTACCACAAACTTCTTGAAGAACCTGCATGATTGCTTTTAAGTCTAGCACCTTGCTTTGCTCTGCCGTTCTCCCTTCTAGCTTTGTTTTGATTTAGTGTATACATGTATTCATTTTTAGTTACATTGTGTTAGCTTAGCAGTTGCACACCCTTTTATAATTATTGTAGTGGCTATTTTAGAGATTAAAACATGCACACTTGCTTTATGTTTTTCCAGTGAAAAACAGTACTTTGCTACTTCATAAATAATTTATTTTCTTTTACTTTTATGACTGCTCTTTGCTCAATTATTATCATATGTATTTTCATTAATAGAGTTTAAACCACATAAAATTTAAAAAGATATATTAGATAATATTAAGCTGACCACATTTTACTCTCTCTGAAGCTTTTAATTTCGCTCCATTTCTGCGATTTCCCTGAAATTATTTTCCTTTCATGGAGAAACCTTTCATTTATTGGCTTCTTTTTAGTATTGTTCTGCTCAACATGAAGTCTCTCCTTGTGTCTTTGTCTTAAAACATTCAAATCAATTTAATGTTTGATGATTTAATCATGGTTCCAAATCAGTTGACTTTGAGTTAATCAAGAGGGAGATTATCTTGCTTGAGGCTTACCTAATCAAGCGAATCTTTAAAAGCAGAAAGTTTTTCCAGCTGGTTTTTAGGGAAGAATATAAGCAGCATATTATGAACTGCCTAATGGTCCAGGTGGCATGCAGGAGCATAGAGTGGTTTCCAACCAAAATATAGCAAGAAAAGAAAAACCTCAGCAACACAACGGGTAGATACAGAATTCTGCCAATAATCTGAGAGATCTTATTAAGGACTCAGGTCCCAAATGACCCGGAATCGGACCGGGAATCACAGTCCCGGTCAGCACCGAGATGACAGTGTGGTCAGACCTAACCATAAAACCTAGTCCAGGCCTGTCTGCACTTCTGATATACACAACTGTGAAATAGTGCATGAATGCCTTTCTAAGCCTCTCTGTTTGTGGCCATTTGTAACATAGTGATATAACACGGATAAAATTTGTTGTTTTATTCCTTAATCTTACAGAGAAGTGATAGAGTTTTTGAAATTGTGGCGTGATGCCTTTCATCATTATTGGAAAATATCTGACCATTATTTCTGTAAAATTGATTCTGTCTCATTGTCCTCTTTTCTGTATCTGGGCCTCCAATGCCTGCAAGTCTGACATTTTCACAGAGACTCGCTTATTTTGCCCACTTTTGCGCATTTTCCTATTTCAAACTTTCTGTTCTTTAAACCAAATGTCTTTACTGATCTAATTTCTAGTTCACTAAGCTTTTCCTATTCGTTTAATTATTTTGCTATTTATTTCTTCTAATATGTTGTTAAGCGGCCTGCTGAATCTATTTTATTATTTCTCGAGTTTGGAATTTATACACACACGCACACGTACATATACATACATTGGGATTGTTTTGGTAAAAGTATCTACTTCTACATCTGTTTGCTGGATAATTTTATGAATCATTAAAAATCTCTCTCTGATAACTCCAATATCTGGCTCCTTAAGTTTCTGCTTCTGTTATCTTTTATTGCTTTGATTTTCTTTCCTTTTTTAACCTTATTTCTTGGAATGTTTTATAATTTCTGATTTAAAAGTTGAATACTACGTATGGAAAATCTTAGAGAATATTTTATTATTTCCTTATGATAATCATATATAAAGTATGTAGAGATCATTCTGAGGTGATAAAATTTAGTTAATTTTTTATTTTCAGATATTCTAAGAGTTTTTTGTTTCTTTAGGTATCTCAGTTGCAAACTTGGGAACTGTGTCAGCTCTTGGTTTCATGTGGTTGATACGTACACTCGTAGGCCCCCAGTTTTATCTCTTCAACCCAGGGACACATTCAATAGTTCTAATTCATTGTTTTCTCTTTAGCCTTTAGGCATAGAACTCTCTAAATTGAGAAATGATGTGGAGGAAAAATATGTACGAAGTCCAGATCACCTCAATCTGCTTACTTCTTTTTGCAGTTCGATCTTACTAAAGTCTAGTTACCTTCAGCCTTTTCTGTCTGCTTCTTCCGATGATTATTTTTAAAAATGTACACATCTTTATGAGGAGATTCTTCTGACTTCAGTGAGTAAATGGTAAGACTACATAGTCAGACAAAATGATGCTAGTAGATATAGCCTAAGTGAAGTAGATATACTCTACATGAATTTATTGGCAATTCGCTTCAAATGCAGCTTGAAAGTTAACTAACAGGTGCTGCTAGGATCCCAGTTTATCTGTTCACATTATGTATTGAATGATTTTTAAAAATTATATCTTTAGCTCCCCATATTATAAATTTAAACATTTTATGACATCACATTCAAGTTGTCAAGGATTTTATTTTGTTTGGACTTAGAGTCACCCTCCCTGACCCCCCACCCCCACCCCAGGCTAACAGTGATCAAGAAATCAAGTTATGAATTTCATTGGGCAAACATACCACAATCTCTCTTTAAGTGTTGAAGAACAAGGGAGTCACTTTAAGGACTAAGGTGCCACTGACCCCAACCATGGAATACTTGCCTATTGTATATGTGAAAGTTGAAAAATGGACAAGAAAATGGAAGAAGAATCGATGACTTTCATTGTGATGTTGGTGAATAATACTGGCTATACCATGGATTGTTGAAAGAAGCAAATTTGTCTTTGAAGATGTACAACAGCAATGCTCCTTAACAGAGAGAATGGTGAGGATTTACCTCACGTCCTTTAAAAGGCATCATGATTAGTAAAGTAGAGTGTCAGAGAAAAAGAGGTAGCTCCTCACCAAGAGAGATTGACACAGTGATTGCTACAACGGACAAGCATAGCTATAGTTGTGGAGAAGATATAGAACTAGGCAGTGCTTCAATCTGGCATACTTTATGGTCATTATGGGTCAGAACAAACTTGCATTTAACAGCAACAATGAGACTTAAACAGTATCATTACTTATAGGGCGTTATGTAGTAAATAATCAATGAGGTGTGGCCTCCCACCTGACACTTCCCTTTAACATCTTCTCTTGTTCAGCAGAGTACTATATATTGACATCATGTTTGTTTCTTACATCCATCTAGCTTCAGTAACTTTTTAAAAAAAATTTGTGGTGTGTGAAGGTAGGGGAAGGGAGATTTCTATTTGAACGGAATAGCAGTGGGAATTTATGCTGTGGGAATCTACTTCAACAAATTCTAATAGATACAGCAGCCTCCTCTCTGAATGCAACCCAGACAGCTCTTATTATCCCCGCTGGCCAAGAGGGTCAGCCATGGCGCTGCAAGTGACGAGGTGGAGGCAGCAATTTCCAGCACAACAGAAGTGGTGGCAGAAGGATCATCAGTCTACGGAGACCCTGCGATGATGCAATTATGGGACTGGTGCAGGGTGAGATTTCAGTGGCATAAGGTGCAAGTCTATGGAGGTTCTATTATGATGGGGTGATTATGATGTGTGAACACAGTGGCAGAGGTTCTGGGACTTGGACAAGTCGCACACGTGTGGCAGGAAGAAAAGGAATATGACACTTTATTCCAGTCCTCTGACGCAGACTAGTGAGCACATGGTGCTCAAAAGTCTGTGGAGACAAAGCGAGGTTAGAGAGTCAATGTGCCGGGGGGACAGCGAGGCTGGAGGGAGAAATAGACTGAATAGCAAATGAGAGGAGACATAGAGTACAAATGGCTTTTCTTGGGCTGAGAGAAAAGGGTTGGAAAGAAGTAAAGGAATTAAGAGCATATTTGTGAAATCTTCCAAACTTCAGATTTTCACAAAGTATAAGTACTTACTATGATTCTTAAAAAGGGGTTATTTCTTTTTAAAGGGGGAATTATGAAACCCATTGCATTGGAAAGTATGGTGTTATCCACCTGCTTATTGTGCTGCCATCCTGACTTGATTGTATAGTGTCAGAGATGCTGCACGGAAATCTGGTGTGTTCAGGGGAATCTGAATAATGAACAATTGAGCAACATGGGGATGTGAGACACAAGTTTAGCTGGGTTAACCTGCTTTTCCTCTCATATCTTCTTTTAACCCCCTTCACTTGATCTCACTGCCATTAATATTGATTTATAGTGACCTGAGAAGATAGGGTAGAATAGCTCCCATGAGTTTTAATGATTCTAAGTCTTTATAAGAATAGAAAACCCTATCTTTCTCCAGAGGACTGGCTGGTGGTTTCCAACTGCTGACGTAATGAGTGGATGAAGAGAGTGCATTAGATGCTGGATATTTAAACTTAAGGGAAACCCTTGGTGAAGCTTAATGCAAGGTCACCTCAAGAAATTAGTTGAGGTTGATGTCAGAGCTTTTATATGGATTTCAAATTGGCAGAGAAACTACAAACTGAAACTAATGCACCCCTTCACTCCTCCTATCCCACTGCCACTGATTCTGACTCACGGCGACCCTCCCTCTGTAAGCTTTCTGAAGTTGTAAATCTTTATGGGATGAGATAGCCTTATCTCTCTCCCTTGGTCCACTAGTGATTTTGAGCTGCTAATCTGCTAACTCTGTGGTTACTAGTCCAGCACATGGCCAGCACTCCACGTTGATGGTAAAAATACAAAGCCAGTAAAGATGTGTAGCTACGAGGGCTTCTATTCATACACATAATGTATTTAAACATACCTCTGTCTCTGTGATCAGGGCATGACTGAATACAAGTTCTTTCAGTAAAACCATTTGGTGGGTTCTGAGGGGATATGGTGGACTAGTGAAATTCAAGACCGAGATCAGGTCAGAAGAGTATGGCAATTGTTTTATTTTGAGATTCAAAAGGGTTACCTTGCTAGATATTCTCAAAGGAAACAGAATGTCCATGGAAGTTATTAGGAAGAAGTTTTAAGAAAGCTTAAAGCTGCATTAATAATTTTTAAAACGGGCCAGGACATTTGTGCCAGATAATTTTTTTATCAGGTGATCCCAAGGGCTGATCTCAGATAATTGTGTTGGGAAACTTTCCCTTGTCCACCCTAGACTGCTGACCTCCCCCCACCCCTCAGACTTCTTTTAGTTCCCAAAACACAAAGAACAGTTTAAAGGAGCATAATTTTAGTCCCTCAAGGATGTCAAAACTGCCCTTTTGACGTAATAGAAATCAAAGATTACAGAATTCCTCAAGAAGGACGACAGAGATAACAACACCGCCTTCCCAAATGGACACATCTCGATGGAGGCTAAGTCAAGAATGACATCTATTGTTCCAGGAAATCTGTGACTGGCATTCTCAGTGACCAGTGTTGCCCGCATTCCCTGACAACCAACTCCCACTGTTTGTGTAAATAGTGCCCAGCAATGAAAGGACTTATTCTGTACAATGTGATTAATTCAAGTATTAAAATATGTAGTTAGGTTACCTTGGCCTAATATCCCTCTTTCAACTGTGTTTTAAAAATTAGTACCAGAGGCTAATCAATGACATTACTGGAAGGTCTTTATGTTTCAGGGAGATGATTAATAAGACTCTCTACCATAAATTAACAAGGAGTTCTCTAAAGAGAAGCAAAGGCGGATTATGAAAAAAGAGGGGCATAGATCCAGGAATGGATTTAGGGCTCACACTAGATCCTAGTTCCAAATTAAGAACAATTAAGTCTTACACCATGGCTCTCCACGATACTCTCCCTCAGGAAGGGAACACAGAAGATATGGGTGCTATAGCAAAGTGTGGTCAAGAAATTAGGTGGTGCTTGGTGATCACACAAGATAGTTTTGGGGTTTTAAAGGCTTGTTTCTAAAAAAGCAGCCATCTAAATGGGATGTCAACTAAATCCACATGGAAGAAGGACTCCAACATCTGTGACCAAAGGATTGAAAATCAGATAATATGAAGATGAAATAGGAAATAGTATCAGCGTCCGGACTGTGAGATTCTGGTTTGCAGAAGGCTATGATGACAGTGAAAGCCCAAGATACATTTGTGAGATCTACACAAGAAATGGGTTCCCGTGAGGTCCCTCTATACATAATGAAAGGGTGGGAATAAACTGGTTACAAAGCAGTATATTGGAGAGATGACTATAGGAGATCAAAAGGATAAAACTGACTCAAACATTTAAAGCCTTTTTCAGTTGATCCCCTCTGTGCATGTTGGGCCTGATCTGGTTTTTAGTATTTCATGTGGGTTTTTTGGCTTATTTGTTTCTTTTGCTTCATATTGGGGTTTAGCTCTGATGTATTTTATCATTGGAGACAGCTGTCTTGATTTTTTGTTATATGTTTTTCTGTTTTTCACTATATGAAACCCAGGATTGATAAACCTATAGAAACAGCAAGTAGAATATAGGTCCCCGGGGGACACAGTGAGGGTAAAGGGGAGATGACATCAAGGAGTTGAAGAAGAACAATAATGTTTTGAAAGTGATGTGGCAGCAATTATGCAATACTGCTTGATATGATTGAACTAGAGAATGATATGACGTCTTTATTACCTCCCAATAAAAAGGTTTTGGGAAAAATATTTAAAGGTCATTGAACAATCATTGATTGCTCAATCAATCAATCAATCTCTCAAAGATTCATCATTAATTTCCTTTTTTTATTAACCAATAGTATAGAATCATAGAGCCTGGAAGTGTTCTATGATAACCTCCCACAGCAGATAGAACAAGGCAAGGAACTTTAATGAGAGAGGTCAAATGGCTTAGCGAGTGTTCTGCAGTTTTGAGGCAGAGCTAAGATAAATACAATACTTCCTCTCCACCTGATAGACGCTCCTGGTGTGCTATTCCGGTCCTTTTTCTTCTCTCGTGTCTTAACCCTTACCGAGCTTCTTTGGAGGTAATTTCATAGGCAGGTGTAAAGGTGAGATCGATAGTAAGCGGATAAATTAGTGCAAACCCATCTCTCCTACCGAGATAGTAAGTAAGCAATGTGCGTGTGGAAAATATTAACTTAGGAACAAGACAGTTTGAGATGTGAAGGTACCCTTTATTGATTGGCTATGTATCTTTAGGCAATCTAGTCATTCATGGCTTCAATTTCTTCATCTATATATTAAGAAAACAATGCACACTTGATAGAATTGTGATGAAAGTGAAAATCAACTTGGGGAAAACTGCTTTGCATATATGAGTAGCCTAGTGTAAGGGGTTCCTCATCTTTGTTTGTAGCCCCAGTATTCAATCTAGTCTCTGAGCATTGAAGGGGCTCAATAATATTTGCTGAACTGAATTGCACATTCAAGTGTGCACAGATCTACTGATGGCAGCTGGCAGAGGTGTCCTCAGAGATGAAGAGTTACAAAACTCATAGCTCTGTCATATTGTTTAACCTTTGAGATCTTAAAGATATGTAAGGCTTTAAGGGAAAATAAAGCAGCGGTGACCTGAAACACAAATGTGTATTGATTATGGTCCCAATGAGCACGATCCTCTATACCATTGGTTCTCGACCTTCTTAATGCCATGATCCTTTAATACAGTCCCTCATGCTGTGGTGACCCCACAACTATAAAATTATTTTTGTTGGTACTTCATAACTATAATCTTGCTACTTTTATGAATTGTATGACCCCTGTGAAAGGCTACTTTGACCCCCAAGGGGGTCACAACCCACAGGTTGAGAACCACTGTATACAGTGGCCTTGTAAGGTGGTTGGGATAGAGATTTTTATTTTATAATTTATGTGTCTTCCAAGGTGTCCATTGCCAGTTAATCTAACTGGCATTTCAGTCAGGCATCTCTGTTGTGATCCTGAAAGGCAGAGTTAGACCATGTCCTTGATGGTGCAAAGTGGACTGCACAGCTCCCTGAGAGCCGCAATGGCACAGCCCAGTGTATCAATCTAAAGCAGGTTTCCAAGGTTCAGGAATGCAATTTTGCCTGGATTATGTCCCTGCATTGCTTCAGAATGGATAGCTGTTATTGTCAGTCAAATCGAGGATGAAAATGATTTAGGTCTGGGTTTCATGCCACTTTTCCTTCTAAACAGGAAGATTAGTTTCATGTGTACTGTGTACTGTACTGTGTGCCTCAAAAACTCTAGAATATGGAAGAGAGTAACCTCCTTCAGCAAATAGTACAAAGAGCAGATATTGATACCAGCACCATCTATTCAGCTCTGACTACCTATTAATGGCCTTTTCTTTATTACATTACAGATTTTTTTCTTTGGAAACAGTCAATTTTACAGATGAGAGTATTGAGACAGGTATAGACTAGGGTTTTAATCCAGCTCTTCTGGCTCTAGAAATTGCTCTTTCCAGCAGGGTTTTGCCTTTTGTCAGAATAGAGAATATTTTTTTTAATTTTAACAATTTATTAGGGGCTCATACAATTCTTATCACAGTTCATACATATACATACATCAATTGTATAAAGCACATCTGTACAGTCTTTGCCCTAATCATTTTTTCTCTTTTCTTTTTTTACATTTTATTAGGGACTCATACAACTCTTATCACCATCCATACATATACATACATCAATTGTATAAAGCACATTCATACATTCCCTGCCCCAATCATTCTCAAGGCATTTGCTCTCCACTTAAGCCCCTTGCATCAGGTCCTCTTTTTTTTCCCCTCCCTCCCCTTTCCCCCCTCCCTCATGTGAGAATAGAGAATATTTTATTTAACATTCCTCAGTATTCAGTTTAACTCTGCTTTAGTGTGGGGCTGATGTCAATAGATTTATTTGAACACTGTTAAGCAGCAGTAATTCATTATTTGTTTATTTTTTCGATTAAAAAGAACTCACTTCAAAGTACAATTTGAATGCCATGCTGAAGTATCCACAAGGGCAGAAACAGCATAGCTTTTCATTTCTCATTTATTATTCATGTTTTACACAGGGACCCTGGCCTTTCAATCAGCTTAGTTTGAATAGATCTTTTATAGAGAGAGGGGAGAGAGAGAGAGAGAGAGAGAGAGAGAGAGAGAGAGAGAGAGAGAGAGAGAGAGAGAGAGAGAGAGAGAGAGAGAGAGAGAGAGAGAGAATATTAGAAGACAGAGGTCAATAGAGAACTTTTCTTTCTCTTCAGATGATAAAATAGGACTAAAGAGAGAATAGTTGGAGATAGAGGTCATTAAACACAGGCTCAGTCATACAATTAGGATAATTTTACCTCAAAATAAATGATTAATACATTATTTTCCTAACGTATCTTGGATCTACCCACTTTTCCCCATTACAATGGCCATCATCTCAATCTAAGACCACTTTCATCTCTTACCAGGATTGCCTTGCTTCTCTTGTGCACCCTCTGATCAACAGGCTCTCAAACATATTTGGCCTCCAGTCCCCTTTTCAGAATAGAATTAAAAAATGCTCAGCACTCCTCTGGCAACTCTCAGAGGCAGTTTTACCCTGTCCTGTAGGGCCGCCAAACTGAACTTGACACGATGACTATGGATTTGGTCTTTTTGAGTGAAAGAGGCATAGAAAAGCATAGTGGGAAGATGTCCATGGAGGCAGATAGTGGAGAGATTCATAAGCCTGGAAATGCCAGAGACTTCATAAAAAGTGCAAAAAAAGAGCCCACAAAGTGGGAAAAATATTGGCAGTGACAAAGTGGACAATGGACTAATCTATAAAATTGATAGAAAACTGTAATACCACAGCAGGAACAACTCAATTAAAATATGGGCAAAGGACATGCACAGTTCATAGAAAATGACATTCAAATGGCTAATAAATATATGGAGAATGTTCACAATCACTAGAAAATCAAATCAATGATACCAAAAATGACAGCCAAATTAAAAACAAAAAACTGAAAACAGTAAATGCTGGTAGAGGTGTATAGAGATTGTAACCCTTATACACTTCTGGTGGGATTATAAATATACTGTGGAATTCGATATGGTGCATTATAATAGTCAAATCAGAAAAACAAAGTTTGTCTCCGGGAGTTACACAATTATATATCTAAGTTACACAATCATATGCACTTTTAGCAGATATTCCCTGGATAGCTGTATTCGATGAATAATTTTTAGTTCCAAGATCTAAAGGAAACAGACTGTGGAAGTTTCCAAGGTGTAGGAGAGGGCAAAGGAGAACAGATGGAGCAATAGGCTAGAGGATTAAGAGATATTAACATGGGTGAATGGGAAGATAGTAATCCCCAAGGGGAAGAGGGGAATCAAAGGAGAGGGGTATGGCAAATTATTGCCGGTTGGGTGAAGGGAGGGTGATAAGTAGTTTAAAGTGTTGAATATAAAATTGAAGATATAAACCTCAAACACCCCCCCCCACCTAATTCACAATTTAAAAAGTTGGGGGAAAATGCCAAAGGTTCACGACTATCACCAGAAGCTGGAAGAGAAACCAAGTCTTTTTCATCAAGATGATTCTGATGCAAGTTGTTCTAAAGCAAAACTCTAGAACAGAGCAGAACTACTCCTTAGGGTTTCTGATACTGTAACTATTTCTGGAAGCTGGCCTATCAGTCACATATTACAGACTTTAATTGTTAAATCATATTAAGAACAGTTTTACAATCATCGCCACCATCAACTTCAGAACTTTTTCTTCTTATACTCATTGATTTTAGATTCCAATTTTCCCAAATTGCCATGACATGCCCTTATGTAATTATTAATCCAGTTATTGTCACTATAGATCTCTCTATTTTGGATTTTATATACAGAAAATGGTACAAAACACATACAGCAAAGAAACCAAAAAAGCCTGCAATAACAAAGACTAGACAAAAAATAGAACAACCTCAATTAAAAAATGCAGAAAATATTAAAAATGAAAATATCTTTAACCTAAGTACATCTGCCACAATCGACATTACAATGCTCTGTGTCTGACAGCAAGGGTAGGCCCGTCCCTGGAGCATGGTCGGAGGGGATTCACCGGAGGCTCAATCCTTGTGGAGGACCCTGTAAATGGATATGAGTTTTCACTGTCATCCATCGCCTTCTGCAAATTGGATGTTCAGAATGTAAGCTCTGATACCATTCCCACCTTTGGATTTTATTATTGACAAACCTTGGATCACACAGGCTGGTGCACTTTTTCCATGTGGAAGAAATGATACTTCACGTTAGATGGCTGCTTGTCTAAAGACAAGACTTTAAAATCCCAGACCTGTTTCTTTCTGATATCTGGACACAATCCAATTTCTTCACCCCACTGTGCTATAGCACCCATATTTTCCGTGACCTCTTCATTAGGGTACGCATCAAATAGAGTCATTCACGTCAAAGAAAACCTGATGTTTTTAGAGTGGGATTAGAATTAAATGTAAACTCGCAATCTATTCATTTATCTGCGGTTTATGTATGACTCTGATTTCCTTAAGCGACATCATTGTCATTTTATGATAGAGAACATAATGGTATAGAATTTAAAATATTGCTGGAAAAGGACATTATAATACAAGTATAGGCCAGCTTCAGGCCACGTACATGAATTGTTGACATGTACAGATTAAACTCTTAAGTGATGAGCTACTATTTACAGAAACTTTGGGGCTTGGTGATGGAGCAAAAAATTCAATAAAATTCATTCACAAAGGTAGAACCATGGGCCAGAGTGCTTTCTTAATGGCCTTTGTCATTTAAGGCTATTGTCTACATATCTATATCTATATCTATATCTATATCTATATCTATATCCATATCCATATCCATATCTATATCTATATCTATATCTATATCTATATCTATATCTATATCTATATCTATATCTATATCTATATCTATATCTATATCTATATCTATATCTATATCTATATCTATATCTAACATTTATTAGGGTCTAGAAGAAATAGAGTGCTTGAACCCCATGACGTTCCCAGTTTTGGAGTTCATTATAGTTCCCTTTTTTTGGCTTTAAACAAGTCAAGTTAATCTGTTTCTCATAATGCTTTTATAAACACACTGGGCTCAACTTATGTACTCTCCCAATTTATGTTTTCCAGATTCTTATAGGCCGAGCTGGCATATTATCTACATTCAAAGACCAATTGTTTTGTTACTCCATTATGTAAATCTCCAGTTTTCTAGGCTATCCATTGTTTAGTTCCCCAACAATTAAAAATTAAGTCAATGACACATTTTTAATTCTTGTTTTGACAGCATTCTACTTCAAGCCCCCACTTTTGGTTTTCAGGTAACATAATCTAACCTAATATAGGAGACCAGAAATTTAATATAAGCCACACAAAAAAGTAATTTCCATAGGCATTGAGGGATGAAGTTTGGAAACGGTAAAAATGGGCCGGGGCCTCTATTCTACACAAGTCAACAAAGTCTATGCGAGCCTACACAGTCATGGAAAGATCCAGCTGACAGGGCTTTCACTAATTCTTGCACATGGCTCCTAACGCCACACTCGATCTGCAGATGAGGAAGAAGAGGTGAGCAGTTTTTCTGGACAAGCCCTACAAGTGGAAATTTCCACTCACTTCTGTTTCCCAAAATGTATTCACATGGTTTAATTGAAATAGAATAGGGCCTTAAAAACATAATCACTACCTGGGCAGCAGTTTTCTAACAACTTTATTTTATGTCACTAAAATCATTGGCCAACAGACAATGTTGCTGTTTGGTGCCATTGAGTTGGTTTCAACTCATAAGGACCTTACTTACGCACAGCAGAAAAAACACTGTAGAGCCATCTACCAGTCTCACAATGATCGATTTTGAGCCCATTATTACAGTCACTGTGTCAATCTATGTTATTGAAGGACTTCTGCTTTTACACTGAATCTCTACTTTACCAAGCAGCACGTCGTTCTCCAGGGACTGGTTCTTCCCAAATTATGTGAGATGGAGTCTGTGGAAGTTACACAATTTCACATCAACTTGATAAATAGATTGAAGGGGTGTTGTCTAGCTTGTTAAACAGGTCACAACCTGATTGATTCCTCCTTGTGAGTATGGTCTTCTCATGAGGATTTTGGGAACTTCGCTCTCTCTGGATTCTGCCATCAGACAAGTGGGCCACTCTTGCTTCTTTTCTGCTTCACATTCCCATCGACCAGCAATATTGAGCCACGCTGATGACAGCCAGAATCCTGGAGATGCTTCCACCACCACTGGACCCACAGGACTTGATGCCCACCGGCCTGTGTTCTCACTGCATTTAGCATCATTGCATGTGCTGCATGAGTCTGAAGAGGAATTCATGGGCTAATATAGAACTTAGGGGCCAATATTGAAATTATCGACTTGATCTGGATTCAGCTGGAATGTTCTCTTAATATACAATAGTTCATTGACATAAAGCCATCTCTTACACATATATGAGTGTTTCTAGATTTATTTCTCCAGTCAGCCCAGACTAACACAGTTTTACAAACCTTTCTCCTAAGGAATATTCTGGTTCTACTTCTTCCAAGAGAAATTTGCTTGTTCTTCTGGCAATCCAATATGATTTCAATATTTTTCATCAAAACAATATATCAGATAGACCAATTATTCTCCAGTCTTCTTTATTCATTACTCATTTTCACATGCATATGCAGTGATTAGAAGTACCACCTGGTTTACATCAGGGGCATTTTAGTGTTCAAGATGAAATCATGGTCTTTACAAATGGAAAGAGATTTTGTATAGCAGATCACTCCAAGGCAGTAGTGTGTTTTTTGATCTCTTGACTACTGCTTCCATGGGGATGGCTTCGGATTGAAATACACAAAAAGCAGACTATTTCAATAGTTTCCTCATCTATCATAGTGCTATCTTTTGATCCACTCATGAACAGTTTTGCATCTTGAAGTCCCAATTCACACCTAAGGTTGCATTGTTTCAGGTTCTTCTCATTTGCATAGGGGAGGATGTTAATGACCTTCCTCCAGTCTTCCTTCTTCCTTACTCAATCTCAAACTTTCATATACACATGCAGCGATTGAAAATGCGTTTTTCAGGTACATCTTAATCCTCCAAGTGTCATCCTTGCTGTGTAGCACTTTAACGTGGATTTGTGCACTAGATATGCCAATGCAGTGTGCCATTCGATTTCTCGGCTGCTGCTTCCCTGAGCATTGATTGTAGATCCAAGCAAAAGGAAATTTGAAATTTTTGACAACTTCAATCTTTTCTCCATTTATCATGATATTGTCTATTGGCCCAGTTGTGTGGATTATGTTTTATTTTATGTATTGAACCTTAAATTGATACTGAAAGCTTCAGTCTTTGATCTTCATCAGCAAATATTTAAAAATCTATATTCTTGTTGATTTTCTCTATTTGTTTTATCAATTTTTGAGAAAGGAACATTGAATTCTAACTATAACTTTTGTTGTAATTGTGGATTTGTCTACTGCCTTTGGTTCTTTGGATTTTCATTTTATTATTTTGAGGTATTATTATTGACTGTATATTTAATTTTTTCATGAGTTTTTCATAAACTGAGCCCTTCTCTAAGAAATATCCCTTTGGCAATACTTCTTGTTCTGCAGTCTACTTTGTCTGACACGCACATAACAAATTAAGGTTTCTGTGATTAATGTTTGCAAAGTCTATGTTTTTCTCTTTTTACGCTTATCTATCATTATATTTTAAATGTTTCTCTTGACAGCTTAATATTGGCTTCCTTTTTATACTAACATAACTGTTTTACTTTTTTATCTCTTTTTTAGACTACGTATATAAATTGTGATTGTTGATGTAGTTGGATACAAATCTACCATCTTGCTATCCTATATTTGTTAACATTTTTCTCTGTTTTTAAATGTTTGGGTTGAGTATATCTTATTTTTTAAATTAATATTTTAAAATTAATATTTTAAAAATGAAAGTATTAGTTGTCTTCTCATTTTACCAATACCTGGTGGTACACAATTGCTTCTGTTAAGTTCCATTTACTAATCATTGTGCATAAAGAAACAACATTCCTTAGAAAAGAAAAAAAGATAATATTTTTCTATTTTTCCTCTATTTTAACATTACAAAAGCTTTACTTTTATAATGACATTCTAAAAAGCAAAGTCTCTAGATAACTTAAAGTATAGAATCCAAATCACACTTTTAGAAAAACATAAACTATCTTAATGTCACTCTTTACAAGTGATACTGGAATCCTAGATCCAAGAGAATTCATAATGGAGCACATTTATAATTGTGTCCATAAGGCTTTGTGGGTAATTGTTAATACTTCCATCTGGTGTAATTTTAATTCTTCATGAAAATCTTTAATATTTCTTATTCTGTGACTTGGCTAGTCACAGTTCTTCCAGCTTTTGTATGTTTGAAATATCATTATGACAGCATCACTTTAGAAAGCTCTTTAAATATTTGTGGGGAGGATGGGTCACTGTAAGGAGCTCTGGGTGTGCTCTTGGGAGAGTATTAGACTGCTGACCTAAACGTCAGTGGCTCAAATCCACCCTCTGCTCCGAGGGAGAAACACGAAGCTATCTGCTCCCTAAAGAGTTCAAAACACAAAACAAAAACTCACAACCATCAAGTCAATTCTGACTCCCAGCCTCGGAAACCCAATATGCTAAGTTTGGCTGGACATATGAGCCATGGGTTGAGATTGGCTCAATGGCAATGGGTTATACTTAGATTTGGTTCTGATGCATTGTGGATTAAAGTTTTGCTGCTAACTACAAGGTTGTCAAAGAGGAGGCTGTCTGAAAAAGATGAGGCTGTCTCTTCCTGAAATGATTTAAAATCTGAGAAATCTTAGGTAGCAGTTCTATACTGGCTTACAGAGTCCCTATGAGTCAGAATCCACATGATGGGTATAGAATGATATTTCTTTCAATAATTTAATTATGCTGGCGTCTCATCTGTACTGTTTCAAATGAGAGTTTGTGGCCATCTTTATCCCTCTGACCATAAAGACTTTTTTTTAATCTGGTTTTAAAGTTTTCTATTTACTACTGGTTTTGAACAATTTGACTACAAATGTGCCTTGTAGCCATTACCTTTCTGTGTTTTTGTTTTCTGGACATCATTGAATTTCTTGGATCTGTTGGTTTATAGTTTTCATTAAATTTAGAAAACCTTTGATAATGATTTTCTTCATATTGTTTTCTGCCTACACTTTTGTTGTTGTTAAGTGTCATCAAGTCAACTCTCACTCAGAGCATACAAGGGAATGAATTAACACCTGGTCCTGTCCCATCCTCACACTTGGCTTTGTGTTTTTTGTAGTTACTGTGTCAATCCATCTCATTGGCTACTTCCTTCTTTTCAGTTATTGTTGGTGTTGATAGATGACCTTGAGTCAGTTTGACTAATAGTATTATGTATCAGAGAACAAGATACTGCCCAGTTCAGAGCCAATCTCTCTATTGTATATATGTTTAAGCCTATCAAGGCAGCCACGGTGTCAACTCATTTTGTTGAAGGTCTTCCTCTTTTTGCTGCCCCACTACTGAACCAAGCATTCTGGTTCTGCCCACCACCCCGCCCCCTGCCCCAGGGGCTGGTCTCCCCTGACAACATGTTCAAAGTACATAAGATGAAGTCTTGCCATCTTTGACTCTAAGAGGATTCTGGTTGTCATCGTCCACGACAAATATATTTGTTCTCATGGCAGTCTGTGGAACTTTCAATATTCTTCACCAACACCATAATTCAAATGCATGGATTCAGTTTCAGTCTTTCTTACTTTCATATGCATGTGATATGATTGAAAATACCATGGTTTGGGGCAGGTAAATATTAGTCCTCAAAGTAGCATACTTGTTTTTCAAAACTTTAAAGAGGTCTTGTGCAACAGCTTCACCCCTTGTGAAGAATGGGAATTCCAGGACACTTGCTTGTGCTCATGGGGAATGTACAAGTCTACATAGACCAATGTAATGCTTCTTTTCAGAGAGAGCCCAAATCTCGCTATTCTCACATCTGGTTTTACTCCCTCCAAGACAGCTTTGCTTATTTTTCGGGCAGTCCATGGTTCTTCCAATATACTTTGCCAACAATATAATATGATTCTATGAACATTTCTTCAGTCATTGTTCAGTTTACAAGCATAAGAGGCCATTGAAAATACTGCAGTTTGGGGTGGGTACAGTGCTTCCACCAAGGGACACCTTTTCTCTTTAACACTTTAACAATGTCCTGTCCAGCATGTTTGACCAATGCAATTTGTCCTTTGATTTCTTGATCACTGCTCCCATGAATACTGATTGTGGATACAGACAAAATTAAGTCCTTGACAACTTCAAGCTTCTTTTCCAGTTATCATTACATTGCTGACTGGTCCTGTTGTGAGCATTTTGTTTTGTCACCTTGAGTTATAATTCATACTGAAGGCTGTATTCTTTGATTTTCATCAGTAAATACTCTTCACTGTCAGCAAGCAATGTTGTGTCACCTGCACTTTGTGTGTTGTTCAGAAGCTTTCCTTCTATATTGATGCAGCGTTCTTTTACATATATTCTTGCATTGGGATTATCTACTCACATACAAATTGAATAAGTATGAGGTAAAGATTCAATCCTGATTTGAACTTCTGTCTTTTGGTCCATGCTGAGATTTCCCATGAGTACAATGCAGTGTTTTGGAATTTCCATTTTTCACAATGTTATCTATAATTTATTATGATTCCTTTATTCTTTACATTTTATTTCTAGACTTTGTATCACTTTTATTCCCTCTACACCTAACCAGCTATTAACTATACTATATATAGTATAATTAAATATTATATATATGAAAGATCATTTTATTGGGGGCTCTTACAACTCTTATAACAATTAATGCATCAATTTTATCAAGCATATTTGTAAATATTTTCCATCATCATTTTATAGACATTTACATTCCATTTGAGCCCTTGGTTTCAGTTCCCTCCCCTCCACATCCTTGTGACTCCTTGATAAATTATACATTATTATTATTTTCATATATTACACCAACCACTGTTTCTCTTCACCCACATTTCTGTTGTTTGTCCCCCTTGGGTGTGTGTGTGTGCTATGTGATGATCATTTTGATCGGTTCCTCCTTCATCCCCCCTCCACCTCTCCTCTTTCCCATACCCTCCTGGTATTGCTAATACTATTTCTGTTCCTGAGGAGTTTATCTGATATGGATTCCATGTGTTGTGAGCTCTTATGTATTCCAGCATACATGCTCTGGTCTAGTCTGAACTGAAAGGCAGGACTGGGGACATGATAGTGGGGAGTAATGAAGCCTCAAAGAACCAGAGGAATAGTGTGTATTTCTTTAGTGCTATACTGTGCTCTGGTTGAATCATCCCTTCCTTATGACCCTTCTGTGAGAGGACGTTCTATTGTCTACAGATGGGTTTTGGGTCACTGCTCTGACCCCCCTCATTCTCAACAATGGGGTTTGTTTGCATGCTTGGGGTCTTCTGATGCCTGTTACCTGATTCCATCGACACCTTGTAACCACACAGGGTGTTGTGCTTATTCCATGTGGGCTTATTGCATAGCTTCTAGATGGCTGCTTGTTTAACTTCAGGCCTTTAACACCCGAGATGTTATAACTTTTGATAGCAGGGCACCATCAGCTCTCTTCACCACATTTGTTTATGCTCCCATATTGTCTTCAGCAATCATGTTGAGAAGGTGAGAATCACAGAATTCCAGGTTGTTAGAACAAAGTGTTCTTATGATGAGGAAGGGTTTGAAGAGGCCCAGTCTGTCCTCTTCCTCAATGTATTGCCATATAAATATATGTACAGGTTGGCAAGAGGGGCTGACCTGCCCCTCACACATGGAAGAAAACCATGAAGGAAAAAGAGAGAGTGAAGTTCTGGTCCCTGTATTGGCACACCAAGTCCTAAGGACAAAGTCCCTGCACGGAGCTGCTAAGGCACAGAGAGGACTGTAGGGTCAAAAACAGCTTGAGGCATGATGTTCCCTTGCTGGAGCATACCATGACAGAGGACAATACTGGGGACACATGGCAGGGATAGAGACCTGTTTGGTCCCCTCCCCACCAGTAGGGAAAACCAGGAAGGGAACATAGCAGATCAGCACCAGGAGCAAAGCAAAGCCACAAAGCCCCTGAGGAGCCCCCCAAATATACTTCAGATTAGGAATGGCAGTTCCTGGAGCTTCCCAGAACCAGTAGGAAGATAGTCATAAAAGTCAGTGGGCAGACCTGGAAATATGTATGCTTTTTTTGGTTGGATTTTTTTTGCTAGTTATTTTTTTTCTCTTTTTATTTGATTTTTTGTTTTCTTTCCCTCCCCCCTTATGTTATTGTTGCTTTGCCTACCTATATAAAATAGGCATGGGAAGCAAGTCTGAGGAGAAAGCAATGGGGCCGATGGTTCCAGGGGAACTTGCGGAGAGGAGACAGTGGAAGGTAGTGGTTAGCAAGCAGCACGTAGACAGGGGAACACCTAGTGAATTAAAATCAATGAGTAGGAAGCCGTAGAGATCCTGGTGGTGAAGGAGCAACAGCAATCTAGCTGAGAGGAATTACTAAGAGGCAGAAGAAGGGCAAGTGCGATAGTGGGGCAGGAGGAAGGTAAAAGGAAACAGGAAAGATCTAGGAAGCAAAGCTATGGATAGGAGTATAAATATAGGTGTGTACATATGTAAATATTTTAATGAATAAAAATAGAGGTGTTGGTCTATAGCCATTCTATTTTTCACTTCATGCATTTTTGTTTTTACCTCTATTTAGTCTCAATGCTTTGAACATGTTTTATCTTGTGCTATCAAGTGAGATGAAGTCTCACGATGCTAGCTTCTCAGGAGCATGCTGTCTGCACTTCTCCGGAGACAGATTAGTTTGTTCTTCTGGCACTCTCTGGGCCTTTCAATATTCTTCAACTGCACCGTGAGTCAAATACATCAATCCTTCTTTGGTTTCCTTTAGTCAATGACCAGCTTTCACATACTTATAAGGAGATTGATAACACTGTAGCTTTGGTCATGTTCACGTTAGTCCTCAAAATAACATCTTTGCTTTTTTATATTTTACAGAGGTCTTGTGCAGCAGATTTGTCCAATGCAACGCATTTTATTTCCTGCCTGCTGCTCCTGTGAACATTGATTGTGGGTGTGAGTTGTATTAGGTCTAGTTGACTAGAGAAACAAATCCAGTGGCACTCACGTATGTGTCAGAAAGAGCTTTATTTAAAAGAGGGATATGTATCAAGAAAGTGTCCCAGCCCAGGCAAATCCATCCATAATTCCCTCTCCAGACTCACACAGCCATATACAATGATGTAGGATGCAGGAAGATCACTGACTAATGGGTGCAGAGTCATGTGGATCCTAGGTCAGGGGAAACATGGCAGGGCACTGGCAACTCTCGGGGTCAGTGGCAGGGAGGGACAAAGACACACACACACACAAAGAGAGAGAAGGAGAGAGAAGTTCTTAATGTCTCATACTCTTAGGTAATCAAGGACTTATCAGGCTGGGATTTGATTAACAAGTTTGATTGTCAACATCTTTAAGTTGACATGAATTTACCTAAGCACCACACACACAAATGAAATCTTTAAAAACTTCAAGTTTTTCTCATGATGCTCTCTATTTGTCATGCTCCTATCTATTGTTGTGTGTTACAAAGACTATGTTGGTCCGTTTCACTTAATTAAGGTCTTGATCTCCATCCAGTGCTTCTAGTCCTCCTTGTTTACATCACAGTTTTGTTATCTTCATACCACAGATTGTTCATTAGCCTTCCTCCAATTCCTTTTCATAAAGTTGAGCTTCTCAGGTTATTTTTCCAGCATACAAATAAGTATAGGGAAAGGCTACAATCCTCATACACACCTTTCCTGATTCTAAACCACATTGTATGCCCTTGGGTTTTTTAACCACTGTCTCTTCATTCATGAATAGGTTCCAAATGAGCCACCAAAAAAAATATTCTTTTGAAGTAACAGACTCTAGCTATAATTCTAAAATCTGGATCTATTTTTAATAATTAATTAATTTATCTCTTCTTTTATTTAACTGCTCCTCTCCATTCATGATAAGTTTTCATTGTATACCAAACATAATTATTTGTATCTTGTATGGAGCAGTATATTTTTGTATAACTCTAAGTTGTCCTGAACTTTTCTCTGTGACACATTTAATCTAGTTAAAAAAAATTTGGTCCTTTTCCTTGTCCCTTTTAAGATTTGTCATGAAGCTCTAGAGATGTGTTCAATCTAAGTAGATGTGTGCTACTCGTTCCTGATTATTGATACAAGATTTTTCTATGTATTTTACACGAGTTTCTCAAGTCAGTTAGATGAGACAGAGTACTCACGTCACCTGTTTTCCATCTCTCAGTAATTACTTCCCTTCATTTTTGAAGTCCATTTTTCGTAAATAACTCTTTAATATAATTTTTCCATTTCTTGCTTGTTTCTGACACAATGGTAAATCCAGCTCCAGCTTGTCTATCTTGACTGAAAGTTAAATGCTTCTATGTGGTTACTCTTTATGGATCTTTAAAAATTATTTGAAAAGCACACTATCAACATAACGGTTAAGCTATCAGCTGCTAACCCAAAGATGGGCATTTTGAATGCACCAAGTTTTTGCACAAGAGGACCTGGCTACAGGCATCCATCAAGATTATAGCTATGGAGCAGTTCTACTCCATCACACAGTTTCACTATGGGTTGGAATTGACTCGGTAGCATTCAAAACAGCAAAGCAAATGGACTCAGTAGCACTCAAGACAGCAAAGATTGACATATAGCTGTAATATATCTTTATTCATTGCTTACCTTGAAAATAATATTGTACTATTTGATTTGTAAATGTAGTCTTGCTCCTGATTTCTTCTGCCCAGGTTTGGTGCTATTTTTTTCCTTATATTTTACTTTTGTTTCTGTTATGTGCTCTGATATCAGTTCTAATCTATAGGGAACCCATCTACAGCAGAATAAAAATTGCCCAATCCTCTCCATAATCAAAATTGTTATCATACTTGAGCCTACTGTAGCCCTTGTGTCATCCAACTTGATGGAGCCTTCCTCTTTTTCATTGACCCTCTACCAACCATGATGATGGTAGGACTGGTTTTCCAGGGACTAATTTCTCTCCATAACATGCCGGAAGTCTCACCATCTGTGCTTCTAAGGAATATCCTTTGTGATTTATTTCTAAGACAGATGTATTTGTTCTTCCTGATTCTGCATTTCCCCCCATATACTCCAGCTTCTCTGACTATTGGCCCAACATACAGATTAAGGAGTATGAAGAATGGATAGAACCTTGATGCGAACCTCTATGGATTTAAAGGCATGAGTACCTCCTTGTTTTCGCAGTACCCACACAGTGTCATGCGTTTGCACAGTCTGTGAAATACAGTAAACACCTTTCTGCTATTGTCTGATTTCAGCCAAGATTTATTTGACATCGACAATGATATCCTTCATTCCATATCCTCCTCTGAATCACATTTGAATTCCTGGAAGTTCCCTGTCAACATATTGGTGCAACGGTTTCTGAATTATTATAACAAAAATTCTATGTGTGTGAAATATTGACATTATCAATAATTTCCACACTCTATTGGGTAATTATTTTAGAATGCTCACAAATATGGATCTCTTCTAGAGTACTTTCAACATTGCTTCTATTTGTTGCAAAATCTCAAACAGTTGTCTATTAATTTTGGGGTCCTACTTTTCCCCAATGCCTTCAGTACAGCTTGGAGTGCTGGAAGTGTTAGAGGAATGTGGTAGAATGGCAGGACACAGGATCAACAAGGAGAAGACAATTCAATTGCTATATACAAGTGATGCAATTACAGAAAAAGAGATCAAGACAGTACCCTTCACAATACCCAAGCATAAATTGAAATATGCAGAGATATACCTAACTAAAATCAACAACAAAGGACCTGTACAAGGAAAACTACATAATATTATTACAAGAAAATAAAAAGGGACCTTCACAAATGGAAAAATATCCCATGCTTGTGGATTGGTAGACGCAATATTATAAAGATGTCAGGCCGACCTAAGGTACTATATAGGATCAGTTCAGTCCCGGCACAAATATCAGAATCATTTTTCAAAGAAATGGAAAAAAACTGATTAGTAACTTCGTATGAAAAGGGAAGAAACCCAGAGTTGGCAAAGAACTCCTCAAGAAGAAGAATAAAGTGGGTGGCCTTGCAATACCTGACTTAAAAACTTATTATACAGCCACTGTTGTCAAAACAGCATGGTACTGGTGTAATGATAGTTGGACCAATGGATAAGAACAGACAATTTAGAAATAAAACAGCAGAATATCGATAATTGATCCTTGATAGAGCTCCCTCACCCCCAAATCACATGGGAAGCAGATTCTTTGTTAACAAATGATGCTGGGAAAACTGGTTATCAACCTGAAGAAGAATGAGCGAAGACCTTCACATCAAACATGCACAAGGACAGATTCAAGGTGGATCACAGATACCAAGGTAAACCCCAAACTGTCAGAATCAGCAATGAAAAAATTGGGACAAAGCTAAGAACCTTAGCGCAGGGAATACATTGGAAATCAGCAATAATGAGGGATACAATCTGAGAGAAAGAGAAAACAGACTTGTGGGATATACTAAAGAAAAACACTTGTGTGCATCGAAAGACTTCATCAAGAGAGTAATGAGAGCGTGCACCTACTGGGAGAGATATTTAATAATGACATGTCAGATAAAGATCTTATTACTGAAAGCTACAGAGCCCTGCAACCTTGTAAGAAAAGTACAAATAGCTCACTGAGGAGGTTGGCAAAAGACTTGAATAGAAGTCTCACAAAGGACGGAATGGCCAATAAACATATGTGAAAATATTCCCGACCATTAGCCATCCAGGAAATGCAAATCAAAACAGCCATGAGATACCACCTAATACCCACAAGGATAGCTGAATTGAAAGAAATAAAGGAAGCAACAAATTTTGGAAGGGTGTGATGAGATAAGAACTCTGATTCACAGCTGGCTGTCTTGTAGATACATACAGACACTGAGGAAAGCAATTTGGCAATTCCTAAGAAGGATGTAAATCAAGTTCCCTTATGTCCCAGCAATTCCACTACTGGGCATAGACCCAGAAGAAATAGTAAGCAGTCCACAAGCAGACATCACTGCTTCAATGTTCATTGTTGCTGCTGCATAGTTTGCAACCACAAAAGTCTACATTCCCACCAATGGATAAATGGATGAAAAACTCTGGTACACACACAGTGGAGTACTACACATCCCGAAAATATAGTAATGAAAACATTGAAGCATATCATCTCATGGAAATAGTTGGAGGATATTATGCTGAACAACGTTAGCCGGGCACAAAAAGACAAGTACAACATGAGTCTACTGAGGTTAAGTTCAAACAGCAGAACTGACTTAGGGGAAAATGTACATATTATACAGTTCCCGGGTTGAGGATCAGATACTTTGACAAGAGCCAGGCCAAGCACCATGACTCATATGTCATCAAAAAGAAAAGAAAAATATAATAAAATTAGAAAATATATACTGATGGCCCCTGTGCTGAAAGACATCTTCCACTCGACCACCCTTATATACCTTTACAACCCACAGAAGAGTGGGGGAAGAAAAAAGATGGCAATGGGGGAACAGAGCACCAATCCACCCAAGAAGAGAGTATTGTTTATGTCTCCAGGTAAAAGGGGGAGAGAGTAGACCTTATTCTGGTGTGCCAAGTCTTGAGGGCGACATTCCTGCTCAGAGTGGCTGGTTCACAGAGAGGACTGCAGTGTTGTTTTCTGCTGGAGACATGCAGTCCCATCTTGAGGCAACAGTGTTGTCAAAGACAGCAATAAAGATTCAGTTTGGGGAGTGAGGCTGGTCTGACCTGCCCACATGGGGGCAAATCAAGAGGGGAGTGCAACAGACGAGCAAAGCCACGAAGTCTCTGGGGAAACTTGATTGTAGGCTTTTGACTTGGCCAGCAGTGCTTGACACCTTATCTGAATGGGTTGGGGGATATTCACAAGGGAGCCACACTGAAAGTCTAAAGGTGCAACGGGCTGGACCATGGGGCACTAAACCACTCCAACCTTGACTGCAGGAAGAGCAATGGGATCTTGTTGGAGGCACCCCCCTTGGACTCAAATGCTGAGTTCTAAAAGTTTATAAGTGCTATTAGGTAAGTATATCCTGGGTTATGGAACATTGACAAATTAGGTGATTGGACTGATGAACTACAATAAGGCCTGCAAGCTATGTAACAGCTCATCTACTCTGGGTCTGGACAGCAGCTAGACTTGGAACTATATATATGGTCTCTCCTCCTCGTGTCCCGCCCTCCTCCCACTCCCTAACTGCCCAGGAGTGGGTGGGGTGGTGGTGGCAATATGGGAGAGGAGAAAGAGAGAGGAGGGTAAAATAACAACAGAGACAGGGGAAGAGTAAGGGATTTAAAATTGACAATGGGAGGAGTGGTGGTGGGTAATATTAACATTCCTGGTCATTTTTTATCTGTTGAAATGTATCTGAGAAGTATTACTGAAAGGGGAATGAAGGGTACACATAATAGTGGGGCAGGAGAAAAGAAAAAGCAGAAAGAAGATGAATATAAACATAATATATGTAGGTATAAATATAGATACGAATATATATAAAGATAGGTGCCTCTCTCTCTCTCTCTCTCTCTCTCTCTCTCTCTCTCTACACACACACACACACACACACACACAGACATACATATATATACACACACACAGATGGACTTTGTGCCTATATTTAACTCTTACATCAGTATAAGAACAGTTTGTTGGGATAATGTGGCATTATATGATACCTTTCACACATGATTGCTGAAGACAAAATGGGTGCATGAGCAAATGTGTTGAAGAAAACAGATGGTGCCCGGCTATTAAAAGAAATAGTATCTTGGATCTTAAAGGATTAAAGTTAAGCAAATGGCCATCTAGCAGGGAAGCAACAAAGCCCACATGGAAGAAGCACACCAGCCTGTGTGATCATGAGGTGTTGATGGGGATGGATATCAGAAATTTAAAAACAAGCAATCAGATTGCCGTGAAGGTGTGTAACAATGTGGAGACCCAAAAAACACACCTGGAAGATAATTCGACAGTCCCTCACAGAAGGGCCACACCAAAGGGATGATATATCCAGGCTGTAGTATAGTACTGATGAAACACATTAATATCCTCTAGTTTTTTAATATTTCCTCCCCTTGCTATTATGGTCTTAGTTTCACATCATTAATCTTGTGAGATCCATGCATGTTATTTGTATAATTAAGGTCATTGATGTATGAAATCCAAGACAGATGAATCCTTTAGAAATGGTAATGGGAGTCATCACTCTCTGAGGGTACGGGAAGAGAGTGGGGGAATAGGGAATAAATAGCAATGATAACTGTATAACTCCTCTTGAGGGGAATGCATAACAGAATTGTAGGTGGATGGATACATTCAATGGTGTAATATATATATTACACACACACACATATATATCAAATAGTTTAAGAAGAAATGTTTTGAAATGGATAGTGACAACAACTATACATTGTGTGTGAGCTAATTTAATTGAATTATGAATTGCTATTATATCTGTGAGTTCCAAATTTTAATAAACAAACAGAAAACCTCAATTCATTGTCACCCAACTTGCATAGCTTTGAAAAAAGAAATCTGGGTTTGTTAACACCACTACCTTTCCCCTACCTCCCCCTCTCCCATGTCTCCCCAGAACTGTCGATCCCATTATTTTATCCTCCAGATTGGTCATTCAGCCTATCTTATTTAGACAGACCTGCAGAGATAATAGCATGTACAAAAACAAGACAGAGCAAAACCAAGCAACAATATACAACAAAACAACAACAACAAACCAATGGAAAAAAACACACAAAACAAAACACAACAAGAAAGAAAAGCTTGTAGTTAGTTCAAGGATTGTTTGCTGGCCTTAGGGGTGTTTTCCAGTTCAGTCTTTGGGGCACCAGGCCTTGGCCCCAAAGACCACCTTCAGCATCCCTTGGGAACCTTGCCACTCCACTCCCTTGCAGTTCTGTTACACAACCTTAGTGTTTTGCCTCTGTGTGGCGGGAACAGATTGGGAAAAATTCCCACACTGTGTCTCCAGTGTTGTCCCCTGTAGGGCTGTGGGTCAGTGCAGGGCGTATGTGTCATAGAAGGGCTGGCCATGTGGTCCTCTCTCGGGACTGACTGCTTTAATTGGGAACATTGTCCTCAAGGCCTGGTGGGCCAGGAGGTACTCCACTCTCTCTTCCTTCCCCTTCTGATCAGATATGTGCTGCAAATTCAATGCTGTCCTTTGAGATAAATACTTCTGGGAGGAGGAGCAGGTGCCCACTTAGTAGTTTGGATTGGGGAGGCCCCCAAGACCTCTCCACTGCTTCCCTACTCCATGTCAGCATGTTGCATTCACATCTTGGAGCACTGGGTTGAAGTCTAGTCCCTCTTTCCCCGTGAAGATATAAACAATACCCGCCTCTTGGGTGGGTAAGTGCCCTGTGCCCCCACTATCCATTTTTTTCCTTTCTCCACCTCCTTTTTAGTTGTCTACCATGTGTATCCCTATATTTGGTCTGGTCCCTGCCATATTACCTGATCCTCACCCCAGGAATATTTGTATACAGTAGCTTTTTCTCTATGACACTTTTGCATTTTTTAAAAAAGCTTACCTCAGTGGATTCATGTTGTACTTGTCCCTTTGTGCTTGATTTACTTCACTTAGCATGATTTCCTCCAGTTCTTCCCATGCAACAATGTGCTTCATATGTTCATTACTGCTTTTTAGCGATGCATAGTACTCCATTGTATGTATGTATATACCACAGCTTTTTAATCCAATTGTCGGTGGAAATTTGGGTTGTTTCCAATTTTTGAATTGTGAGCTGTGCTGCAATGAACATTAGAGCACAGATGTCGGGCCTTGGTTTGGCTTTTGCCTCTTCTGGGTATATGCCTACTAAGGGGATTACTGGGTCGTATGGTAACTGGATTTCCATCTGTTTTAGATATCACCTAATCAATTTCCATAGTGGCTTTACAGATCCATATTGGTGTTCAGGGGTGTGTGGAGGCCTAGTAGGGCATGATCAAGGGTAAAGTAACCAAGAGGAATTACTGAAACCCTAGTGGAGACTGAGCATGATGGTTGGACAGGAGGAAAGTCAAAGGAAGTAGAGGAAAGAGCTGGAAGGCAAATGGCATCTATATATGTCTAGATGAAGACATGTACATATGCAAATATATTTATATATGAGGATGGGGAAATAGATGATCTATGTGCATGTGTTTTTAGGTTTAGTATTAAGGTAACAGAAGGACATTGGGCCTCCACTCAAGTACTCCCTCAATGCAAGGATACGTTCTTCAATTAAATTGGCATTTTATGATGCTCACCTTCCTGACACAACTGCTGAAGACAAAGAGGGTGAATAAGCAAATGTGGCTGAAGAAAGCTGATGGTGCCCAGCTATCAAAAGATATAGCATCTGGGGTCTTAAAAGCTTGAAGGTAAACAGGAGGCCATATAGCTCAGAAGCACCAAAGCCTACATGGAAGAAGTACACCAGCCTGTGTGATCACGAAGTGCTGAAGGGATCAGTTTCAGGCATCAAAGAATAAAAAATCATATCATAGTGAATGAGTGGTGGAGTGCGGAGTGGAAACCCAAAGTCCATTTGTAGGCCACTGGATATCTCCTTAGAGAAGGGTCTTGGGGATGAGATGAGGCAGTCAGGGTGCGATGTAGCAACGATGAAAAATACATCTTTTCTCTAGTTCCTAAATGCTCCCCCCACACACTATTATGCTTGCAATTCTACCTTGCAAGTCTGGCTATATCAGAGGATGTACACTGGTATGTATAGGAACTGGAAACACAGGGAATCCAGGGTGGATGGCCCCATCAGGACTAGTGGTGTGCGTGGCGATACTGGGAAGGTAGAGGGAGGGTGGGTTGGAAAGGGGAAACCGATTACAAGGATCTACATGAGACCTCCTCCCTGAGGGATGAACAACAGGAAAGTGGGTGAAGAGAGACATCGTACAGGGCAAGATATGACAAAATAATAATTTATAAATTACCAAGGGTTCAGGAGGGAGGGGGGAGCAGGGAGGGAGGGGAAAAATGAGGGCTTGATGCCAGGGGCTTAAGTGGAGAGCAAATGTTTTGAGAATGATGAGGGCAATGAATGTACAAATGTGCTTTACACAATTGATGTATTATGGATTGTCATAAGTGTTGTATGAGCCCCTAATAAATTTTTTTAAAAGAAATATTTTGAAATGATTAGTTTTGGTATTTTATAGGTGTATTTTTCAAAATATTTTAAAAACAATTTATTAGGGGCTCATACAACTCTTATCACAGTCCATACATATACATACATCAATTGTATAAAGCACATCCATACATTCCCTGCCCCAATCATTCTCAAAGCATTTGCTCTCCACTTAAGCCCTTTGCATCAGGTCCTCTTTTTATTTTCCCCTCCCTCCCCACTCCCCCCTCCCTCATGTGCCCTTGGTAATTTATACATCATTATTTTGTCATATCTTGTCCTATCCGGGGTCTCCCCCCCCCCCCGCTTCTCTGCCGTCCCTCTCCCAGGGAGGAGGTCACATGTGGATCCTTTCAATCAGTTTCCGCTTTCCAACCCACTCACCCTCCACTCTCCCAGCATCGTCCCTCACACCTTTGGTTCTGAAGGTATCATCCACCCTGGATTCCCTGTGCCTCCAGCCCTCATATGTACCAGTGTACAACCTCTTCCCTATCCAGCCCTGCAAGGTAGAATTCAGATCATGGTAGTTGGGGGGAGGAAGCATTCAGGATCTGGGGGAAAGCTGTGTTCTTCATCAGTATTACCTCGCACACTGATTGACCCATCTCCTCTCTTAAACCCCTCTATGAGGGGATCTCCATTGGCCGACACTTGGGCCTTGGGTCTCCACTCTTCACTTCCCCCTTCATTCAATATAGTATATATACACATATATATATATATATATACATACACAAAATATACATACAAAATATTTTTCTTATTATTAGTTTTCTGTAACTTTAATACCATATCCTTGCTTTTGCTTGTCTGTTTGATGGTATTTAAACTTGGTTCTCTGGGAGCTTCATTCTGTGATTTTGACCTGGTGACATTGTGGGTTAACCACTGAACAGTTAACTAAAAGGTTGTCAGAGGTTTGACAATTGTGCTGGAGAAAGACACGGCAGTTTACTTTCATTAAAAAGTACAGTTGCTTGCAAGAGTGTAAGCTTGAGTAGGAAGATGGTGCCAAAGTAGGATTGCTCGCATGTAGAGCTTGCTTTGTGATCACCAGAGTTATGGGGGAGGGGGCCAAGTTGGGAGACTGGGATGCAAGCCTGGGGCTCAAAGGCCCAGGTTCTTTTGTCAGTTATCCCATGAAGAGCGCAGCTGTGCTCATCGTGTATGCATTACCTTTGTACGGCATCTGCCCGCACCTTTCCTCTCTTGACAGTGGGGAGGGAACTTCTTGTCTCTTCCCCTTTGCCCCCCCAGGCGGTGTTTCACCAGTGTGGGTTGCTCAAGACAGTACACACCCTGGAAGTATCCTACGGGTGTCCCCATGGATTCCTGGAGGCCTTGGATGCTGGAGTAGAGTTCCCAAGTGAGGATAATTCTTCTTTGAAGGCCAGCTCCCTCCCTTCATGTTAAGGGTGTGACTGTGCTCTGCAGATAGATAGTTCCAGCTACCTGGAGAGAGATCTGGCACCAGTGAGGCAGAGGTATGGCTGGAACTTTCAGCACAGTGGCTCCAAGGAATTGTTAGATTTCTTCTAATTTTCTTTTGAAAAAGGAAACACAAAACTACTTACTCCACAAGAAGAAATGGAACCCAGCATTTCATGGTTTCTCTGCAGCTTTCTCATTACAAATTAGGTAGCCTGTGGAACCAGGGTCCATAGTCTTTAGCCAGATTTCCCTCTGATTGGTAGCCCCTCATTGCTGAGGTACCCTATATAATTGCCAATTTCCACCCTATGACCACACATAAGGAGTTGTTCTTAGTTATGCAACAATAAACTGTTATTAGCACAAAAATTGTAGGACTGCACTATCCCTACATAATATGCAGTGTCGATAAGGGACACTGGTAGATTCAATATTCCCCTCTCTTATCCCAAACAATATAACCTCTGGAACCTGTTTCCTTCACTTCAGTAACACACAATCTCCTTTAATTTACCCAGAAAAAAAATCATATCTCCCATAGTCCTCTTCTCCAGCTCATTAAAAATTACTATAATTAATGCGATGGCTTCCTATGATTAATACCACCATTTAAAACCTACTCCCTAGCACCTATACCCCAATCCTCCTACTCATGAAAATAATACTCCCACCTCATCTACACACAATATGTTTTCAAGCACCTATCATTCTCCCCCAACCTAAAGAGCCAAGCACTCTTCCCACACATCCCAGATGGCCACACACCACCATAAGCTCAACCAAGATGTGACACAAGTGCCAACAGCCACCTTAAAAAACAACACCTAGAAATAAAATCAATTACTGAAGGTGACCCAAACAAAATGGTTTACACAGAAGAAGCAGCCTTTCAATTGCCAGAGAAAGAATTCATGAGAATGCTGTTTAGGGCCAAAAAAGAAACTAGGTAATCTATCCTGAAAACTGATGGAAAAATAGAGATACTAGAATCCTCACACCAAAGGGAACTCCAAGAGTAAGCAATGGGTTCTCAACCTTCCTAATACTGTGACCATTTAATACAGTTCCTCATTCGTGGTGACCCCCCCCCCCCAACCGTATTTGTTGCTACTTCATCACAGTAATTTTTCTACTGTATGAATCAGGCAGCCCCTGTGAAAGAGATCAGGACCCACTGGTTGAGGACTACTGAGTAATGTAAAATAAATTTTTAAAGAGGTGAATGATCTCACCAATAGAATTGGTGAAATAAAAACCAAATAATCAGTTATCTCAAAGATAACCTAGGAAACTTCTAGCAAATAAGAGAAACAATAATAACAATAATAAAGCAAAAGAATTTGAAGAACATCTGAGGATGATGTTGGTTTCCATGAAGCGAACAGTATTCAGGGTATTGGAGTGCCTGAACAGGAAGAAATAAATAAGCCTATAGGTTAAACTAGTAAGGGGAAATCATGGAAGAAAACATCTCCAGTATCACCAAGGAGGAAATGATAATCATTCAGGAAGTAGAGAGAACACTAATTGTATTAAACACATCAAGATATATCGTGGGAAGATTACTCAATATCAAGGAAAAGGAGAGAATCATGAGAGGAGCTAGAGAGAAAAAAGTAGTCACATAAAAAGGTAAACAGACGTGAATAAGCTCATATCTCCCCACAAAGACCATGCAGGAAAGAAGTAACTGGGCTAACATATTCTGAAAGGTGAAAGACAAAAACTGCCATCCAAGAATCCTTTATCCAGCAAAGCTCTCCATCAAATTTGTAGGAGAAATAAAAGTTATCCCAAATAAGGAAACAGATAATTTGTAAGAACAAAATCAACATTATAAAAAATACTTTCCTGTTCTTTATGGGCAGAAAATGAACAACTGCAGTACACAACATGAGACCCCAACAGGGTGTAGCACTATCCAGAAACCAACACACTCAAAGCACCACTCAAAGCATTAAAAATATCATGGAGAAACTAAGATAAGAACAAACTACTTACATACACACACCACCCTATAAATGGGAAAGAGGAAATTTATACACAAATAGTATGACATGACAGCAATGGATCTTTTGATTTAATCGCATTTAATGTTAATGGTCTAAAACACCTGTTAAAAGACAAAGAGTAGCAGAATGATTAGAGAACAAAGTCCATCAATCTGCTGCCTTCAAGAGACATACTTCAAAATCACAGACAAATAGAGACTGAGTCAAAGGATGACAAAAAATTTACCAAGCTAATGGCAAAAAAATCAGGGTAGCAATACTAATCCCTGAGAAAATAGATCTCAAGGTACATGATATAACAAAAGAGTAGAATGAGCTTTTAAAAAGATTGAAAGATCAAAAGGCCAAGAACTCATAAATATAATAAACATATATTCACCCCTCAAAAGACCCTTGAAATTCACCACATAAATCGTCAAAGAAATTAAAAGAAAAATAATCAGATCAATAATTAGAATAGGTGACTTAAATACACCTGTCTCAAAAAAAAAGATAGAGCAACAAGTAAAAAACTCAATAAAGAAACTGAAGAGCTGCCTAGCATAATTGAACAACTTGATCCCCTAGATATTTTCAGAGCTCTTTAACCAAGAGCAAAAATATTGCACATTCTTATCCAATGCAGACGACTCAAATGAAAAATTTGACCACATTCTGGAACACAAGGCAAGCTTGAGAAAATTCAAACACATCGAGGTCATTCAAACAACTATTTCTGATGACAACACTATATATTTGGCAATCAACAATAGAGAAGAAATTAAGACATACCTAGAAAACCAATGCGAACTACCATACACCATAACAAAATCTATTGGAACAGTAACATCACTTATCAGAGGTCACTTTGTTGCAATAAAGGCACACATGAAAAAAGAGGAGAATTATGGTCAGCACCTTAACTCAGCACCTCCAGCAGCTAGGACACAGTCAAAAGCATAATCCTTCAAACAGAAAAGGGAAAGACATAAAAATTAACGTGGAGCAAATTAACTGGAAAACAGAATGACAAAGGAAAAAATCAACTGAGAAAAAAGTTGGATTTTTGAAAGGATCAACAAAATCTACAAACCTCTAACAAATTTCAAAAAGGAAAAGGAGGAACAGATATTAGGTCACGAAGAAACTACCAACTGAAAAATCCCCAATACCAATGGCTTCACAGAAGAATTCTACAAAGCATTCAGGGAAGAGCTGGCACCATTCCTACACAAACTCTTCCAGAATTCATTCTTTGAAGCCAGCAGACCCCTAATACTAAAATCAGGCAAGGACCCCACAAGGATAGAGAATTACAGACCAATAGCTCATGAACATAGATGCAAAAATCCTGGACAAAATCTTGGTCAATAGAATCCAATATCATATCAAAAATATAATATTATGACCAAGTGGGATTCATACTGGGTATGCATGAATGGTTCAATATTTGGAAAACAACTAATGTAATCGATTACATCAGTGGTTCTCAACCTTCCTAATGGCCTCACCCATTAATACAGTTCCTCATATTGTGGTAATCCCCAACCATAAAATTATTTTTGTTGCTACTTCATAACTATAATTTTGCTACTGTTATGAATCAAGTGACTCCTGATTCATACGATCAAAGGTTCATTTGGCCCCCAAAGGGGTCGTGACCTACAGGTTGAGAACTACTGTACTACATCAAAAAGGAAAAGGTCATAATGGTCATATCAGTTGATGCAGAGAAAGCATTTGATAGCACCGAACACCCATTCCTAATGACTCTCAAGAAGATAGGATTCTAAGGGACAATCCTCAATACAATAAAAGTCATATATGAAAAACCAATAACCACTACTGCACTCATTGGAGAAAAGCTAACAACATTTGTACTGAGTAAGAGAAGCCAAGAAGGATACTCCTTATTCCCACTCCTATTACACCACTGTGCTAGAAGTCCTAGCCAAAGCCGTAAGACAAGGGCAAGATTGGGTAAAGACGAAGTGAAGCTATCATGATGTGCAGACAATATGATTTTATATATTAAGAATTCCAAGGGGTCCACAATAGGATTGCTGGAAACAGTAGATTTGTTTCGTAGGGTAGTAGGGTTAGCAAGCAGAAATAAATCACATTCCTACATACCACTGATGGGAAAACAGAAAAAGATTATGGACTAGCATTAGACTTATGGACTTGATCTGGACTCGGCTGGGATGTTTGACATATAATTACGTCTTGATATAAAGTATATATATCTACATTTGTTTCTGTGTCAACCTTGTCTAACACACCTACTATACGGCCACAGTTGTCAAAGCAGCCTGATAATGGTACAATGATAGATACTCTCCCCAATGGATCGGCACAGAAAATACAGACATGAAAATATCCACATACAGACAACTGATTTTTGACAAAGGCCCAAAAAACATTAAGTGGGAAGTAGATGCCCCCTTCAATAAATGGTGTTGGAAAATCTGTACAGCAGAAGGATGAAATAAGACTCAGATCTCACTTCATGCACAAGAACTAACTCAAACTGGATCAAAGACCTAAATGTAAGATCCAAAGCTCTCCAATCATCAATGAGAAAAGCAGGACAAATCTAAGTGCCCTAGTGTCGGGAACACAGGGACTATCAGAGAAAACAAAAGAAACAAAATCCCTGGAAGACAGAAAAGATTGGGAAAATATGTTTAGTAATGACATAACAGACAAAGGACTAATTACTAAAATTGACAGAATTATCATGCCTACAAAAACAAAAAACTTGTAAGACAAACTCTGAGAAGGTGGTCAAAGGACCTAAACAGGTAATTCACAAAGGATGACACTCGAATGGCTAGTAAACACATGAGGAAATACTCCTGGTCACTAGCCATCGGGGAAATGCAAGTAAAAAATAAATAAAAACTATAAGCTACAGTAATAAGCACATAAGCCGGGCAAAGCCAAATAAAACAACAAAGGAAGTCAAGACCAACAAAACAATAACAACAGCAATAACAAAAAGAAAGCCACTGAGAAAAATGGAAAGGCCTATAAATAGTTCAAGGTCTGTTTGCTGGCCTTTATGAGTATTTCCTAGTTGAGTCTGATGGGCTGCCACACTCCGTCTCCAATGTCTATTGGTATTCCCCAGGGATTTCATCACTTTGCTCCCCTTGCTGTTTTGTTGTATGCTCTTAGTGTTTTGCCCCAGCGTGATGGGGTCAGATTGTGCACAATTCCTGCACTATGTCTCCAGTGTTGTCTCCTGCAGTTTAGTGAGGGATGTCCTGTCTCGTGGTGGGGCTGGCCCTATGGTCCTCTCTGCGTTGTCTGCTCTGAGCATGCATATCATCTGTGGGACTTGGTGGGCCTCAGTGTCCTCTCCTCTCTCTCTATCCCTTTTCGTTTCTCCCGTGTGCTTTAATCAGACGCACCCCTCTCCCCAAGCTGAAGCCCCAGCGCTATCCTCTGAAGTCCACATAGATGGGATTGGGGCCAACCCTGCAGACCTCCCTGGCACATGCTGGTATGTTGTATTCACGTCTTGGCACATTGGGTTGAAGCCTGGTCTATCTCTCCCTCTCCTGTGGAGATATAAACAATGCCCGCACCTTGGGTGGGATAGTTCCCTGCTCCACGCCCCCCCCCCCCAACCCATGATGCCAGGTCTGCGCTTCTTATTGTATCTGTAGATCTATCTAGATAAGATAGGCAGGATAAATAATTCGGAGATGAAAAGAACAGGACCAATGGTTCCAGGGGATATGGGAGAAGAGGCAGTGGGAGAAATGAGGGTGGAGGGGAGCGCCAACTCAGAAACAAGTGAACTAAAATCAATGGAAAGAAGGGCGTAGGATGCCTAGTGGGGCTTAATCAAGGCCAATGTAGCAGCGAGGAGTTACTAAACCTGGATGAAGGCCATACATGATGGTGGGACAGAGGAAAGGAGAAGGAAATAGAAGAAAGAACCACAAGGCAAAGGATATTTATAGAGATGTAAATAAAGGCATGTACATATGTACACATATCAATAACAATAGGAGAATAGAACTATGTACTCATATTTATATGTGAAGAATTAAGGTCACAGATGGACATTGAGCCTTGACTCTCAACACATTGAGCCCTGACTCAACACTCCCTCAACACAAGAACACTTTGTTCTAATAATCTGACATTCTGTGACACTCACCTACCTGACACGATCGCTGAAGACAAAATGGGTGCATAAGTAAACGTGGTAAGGAAAGCTAATGGTGCCCAGCTATCAAAAGATATAGCATCTGGGGTCTAAAAGGCTGGAAGATAAACAAGCGGCCATCTAGCTGAGAAGTAACAAAGCCCACATGGAAGAAGCACACCAGCCTGTGTGATCATGAGGTGTTGATGGGATCAGGTACCAGACATCTAAGACCCAGAACAAAATCCTACCCAAGGTGTATGCTGGGGGCAGGGGGGAATGGAGTGTAGACCCAATGCCCATTTGTAGACAATTGGACATCTCCCTACAGAGGGGTCACAGGAAAGTACTTAGCCAGTCAGGATGCAGTATAGAACCAACGAAACACACACCTTTCCTCTAGTTCTTTGGTGCTTCCTTCCTCCCACTATCATGACCTCAATTCTACGATACAAATTGGATTAGACCAGAGTATGCACACTGCTACAGATAAGAGCCTGTAACACAGGGAATTCAGCATAGATAAATCCCCCAGGCCAACAATGAGAGTAAAGATACTAGGAGGATTAGGGGAGGGTGGGGGGAGAAAGGGGGAATCGATAACTAAGATCAACCTATAGCCCCCTCTTAGGGGGACAAACAATGGAAAAGTGGGTGGGGGCAATGGAGGACAATTTAAGATATAAAAATAATAATCTATAACTTATCAAGGGTTTGTGAGGGAGGGTGTGGAAGTGAGGGGGAAGAAATGGCGAGCTGAGATCAGGGGCTCAAGTGGAAAGAGAATGCTTTGAAAATGATGATGGCTGCATACGTACAAAGGTGTTTGACACACTGGATGAAGGTATGGATTGTGATAAGAGATGTAAGAGCCCCAATAAAAGTATTTAATAAAAATAAATAAAAAATATGAAATACCACCTAAATCCCATAACTGGAGTTCAATTAAAAAAACAAAAAACAAATTGGAGAACAACAAATATTGGAGAGGGTTTGGTGAGATAGAAACTCTTTATCCACTGCTGGTGGACTTGTAAATATGTGGCAGGATTGTTGAAGCTGATATGGTGAGGCATAAAACAGATGCCATTTGAAACACATATGATCCAGCAATACCATTCCTGGGTATATACCCAAAAGGAATACGAAACAGACCACAAACAGATGCTTGCTTTCCCATGTTCATCATAGCAGAATTCACAATAACAAGAAGTTGGAAACAGCTTAAATTCCCATAAATAGAAGCGTGAGTTTAAAAACCCTGGTACATATACACAAAGGAATACTACGCATCACTGAAAAACAGCGATGAAATCATGAAATACATCAAGACGTGGAGGGATCTGGAAAACATTATTCTGAGTGAAGTTAGTCGAGCGCAGAAGGACAAACACTGGATGCATCCACTGTGGCAGGAACAAGCAGCACAATGGGCACAAGCTCAAGCTTATAGGGCATCCAGTCTTCCAGCTGATGACCGGATAACCTGGGAAAGAGCCAGACTAGTGCCAATGAATCACACATCATCTGCTCCAGGTAAGTACTCTGAAGGTTACTTGGCTGGATGAAGCCTCAAGACAACTGGGATGACATGACTGGGGTAGAGGGGAGGGAGTGGGGGTGTGTGTGAATGCTGTCTGCTGAGTGGTTGCCAAGTGGACCTGAGGTGGGGTTCCCCGGAAGGGAGGCGGCCCTGTCAGAGGGATGAGGCCTACTGATAGGAGGGGCAAAGCAGGAGACGGGAGAATAAACAGTCGTGTTTGGAGGAACATAGGTGCATGTCTGCTGTGGGAGGGGGAAGGGCTGCCCTCCAGCTGGAGGTAGGAGTGACTGAAGATGATTTTGTGGGGGCATTAGGTGGGGAGTGTCATTAGGAGCATACAACAGTTGCCGTGGCATGCTAGGACATTGAATCCTGGATCTTTGGGTGCACACCATGCTCCAGAGCCTGATCGGTGAGGCCCCATGTGGGAGCTCCATGGTGTGCACTGGACTTGTAACCTGAGGCCTTCAGTCAGAAGTCCATGGTGTCTGTGGAAGCAGACAACTGTACCAAGAGTGGGGTACTATTATTTGGTGGGTAAACAAGCTCGTGCTGCCTCAAGGCTCGCCATGGTGCGTTAAGATAAATACCATTCCAGCAATCCTCCGAAGGGAATTCTTTTTCATGTTGCTTATGCTTTTTTATGCTAGGGTGTATCTCAGTGGTGTGTTATTGGGAGTCAACCTCTTGAAGTTGTGTTGTTTTGTTTTTCGGTAAATGAAACCCAGGGATGTTAAGCCTATAACAAGTAGAACAAGGGTTTCAGGGTATTAATGGGTGGGAAGATAAAAGGGAGATAATGTCCAAGATTATGGAAGTGATTGTACAATTCTATTTGACATGATTGAACTATGGAATTATATGACACGTATCTACTCCCAAGTTACAGCAAATTAAAAAACAAACAAACATAGATCCAGGAATGAGTTTGGGGCTCACACTAAATCCTTGCTCCAACTTAAGAACAATCAGTGCTTACATCATGGCCCTCCTCAATACTTGCCTTCAAGAAGGTAAACAGAAGATACGGTGTTAAAGCAAAATGTGGCAAAGAAATTAGATGGTGTCTGGCTATCAGATAAAATAGCATCTGTCTTAAAGGCCATCTAAGTGAGATGTCAACTAAGTCCACATGGAAGAAGAACACCATCACCACTCACAGAAGGATTGGAATTCATATAATCCGAAGTCAAAGGAGGAATCAATATCAGAGGCTAAATTGTTAGACTCCAATGTGCAGAAGGTGATGGATGCCATTTGGACCCCAGGATTCATTTGTGGACTACATGGGAAATAAGAGTCTGGAGTACTCCCTGTATCTAAGATTGAGGGATGGGAGGAAAGTGGTCTAAAACAGAGTGTTTGGGAGAGTGGAGTATACAAGATCAAAGGCATAAATCTGACTTGAACAGTTTAAACTTTTGTCAGCAGACCCCCCCCCCCCCCCAGGATGCAGGCTGAACCTGATTTGGTTTACAAATTTTTCTCTATTTCTGATTTGTATTGTTTTGTTTGTTTGGCTCATATTAGGGTGTAACTTAGGTCGCCCTCTTGAAGCTATGTTATATTCTTTTCCATTCTTTGATATATGAAACCCGGGATTGATGAACCTATAAGGACAGCTAGTAGAATAAGGGGTTTGGGGGTGAGGGGCTAGAGTGGTGGAGGTGGGGTAAAATGGAGATGGTGTCAAGGAGGCCATGCAGAAAATGAATGTTTGGAGACATTGTGGTAGCAATTTTACAATGCTGCTTGACACGATTGAAATATGGAATGATATATGTATTAAATCCCAACTAACAATTTTTTTAAATGCAGTCATGGAAAGCGTGTGAAGCAGTTCTCTTCTGCCCTGCAGAGTCACTACGAGTCAGAATCGACTCTTCAGCAGGAAGTTTTTATTCGTCTTGGAAACTCACAGGGGCATTTCTACCCTGTCCTATAGGGTTGCTCTGAGTTGGCATCAATTCCATGTCAGTGAGCAAGTGAATTTAGAACATTCATGGCCTTTATCTCTTAAAATACTATCAATGTTACATGTGCTTTATGTCTTCTATCTCGTGTCCGTATGTGGGATCATTCCATATTAGCCCCTAGCTCCTGGATACTGTGTTTGTCACTATGTTCTCTTTGTTTCTGTTTGGATGACTTCTATTGTTCTGTATTCACATTGCAGTTAATTGTCTTGAGTCCACTGATCAATCTTTCAGAAATATTCCTTACTTAGTAGTTGTGCATTAATATTGTTAGCATCTCCATTTGATTCTTTTTTGTCAGAATGATTTTTAAAAAGATACTTTTATTTGGGGCTCTTACATCTCTTATCACAATCCATACATTCCTCCAATATGTCATGCCCATTTGCACATATGCCACCATGCAGCATTTGATTCTTTCTTATATTTTTCATTTTTCTATTGAAAGCCTCATATGAAAACTGTCCATTTTTCTCACAGAAGCTTTTAATATATTAATCATAGGTTGTTTCAAAAAACAACTGTCTGATAATCTCTACATCTGTTTCATATCTGAGTCTGCTTCTATGATATATTTTAACTTTTGATAGTGCATGTATGTTGCTTTTCTTTTCTTTTTTAAAGTAGCTCACACTTCTGGGGAATCTTGAATAGGACATTAGAGTCTGAAGTAATACAATTTATGCTTAGAAATGAACATGCCATTTTCCTTGCTAGCCCTTAGCATGTGAAATTAAGTTACTATAGTCAGTAGCAAAATTTGGTTTAGATTTCTCAGGCTATTAGTCACAAGGTCAGCCTTTTGAAACCCCCAGAGGCTCTTTGGTGGAAAGCTGGACCTACCCCTTCTGTAAAGAGTTACAGACTCGGACACTCACAGGGCCACTGCTACTTTGTCCGATAGGCCTTAGGAGCCAGCATCAGCTTGCAGGGAGTGAGGGTTTTTGTGGTGTGTTTATTTCGGTTTTGTTTTTCATTTTTAATGGTAAGCTTCAATGCACTGCATGCTTTTGTGGTTCTTTTGTCTTGGGTGGGGGGGCTGATTGACTAAAGATTGTTCTCAGTCTGTGTGTCATCTCAGCGTTAGGCTTTCTATTTACATCTGTACCGTACAGAGGGTCTGTCTCTCGCTCCATGACCTCATCCTTCCACAGAGGGAACGATTGTCAGTTGTTACCAGACACATTCTCACCATCACACTCGGGCATGTGTAGCAACAACTAGCAGAATTGTGTGTCCTCTTTCCAAGCGTTTCAGAACTTTGATCTGTAGGGTCAGTAGAAGAGAATGACCCAGGAGCCTATGATGCCTTTCTTATGATGGCCATGATTCCCACCTGCCCACCCCACACCCTTCCACCCCATCAAGCCTTCATCATGAAAGACCCTCTCTCAAAGATCCTTATACTTAGAGTGATTATCTGGTGCGGGGACACTGGTAACAGTGTCAGGTAAGTGATTAACCACCGAGTCACAGATTCAAACCTACCAGCTTCTCTGTGGGAAAAAGATGAAACCGTTTTATGCTATAAAGCTTATAGGCTCACAAACCCTACAGAGTTTCACTATGAGTCAGAATCATCTTCATGATAGTATTCTTTGCCTATGGTTTTGTATAAGGGAAGGTGACAAAAAAGAAATGGTGCATGGGAGTTTTTATTTTGTGGCTTCCCAGGTTTCAATATTCTCACACTAGATCACACTCGACTCTCAACAACTTTTTAGAATTTTAGCCAAATTCTTACCATATTTTTTCTTGCAGCTGTCAAAAGCAAATGTTCCTGTCCCATTTTTCATAGCTTCATTTTCCTGTGACTTCAGCTCTCTACTGGATGAATGGAAATTATCATTTGGTAGATTATCTATTGTAATTGTTTTAAGCAATGCTCAATTAAGCTTTCTACATTTTTACAAAAAGCTGAAGTCTGTCCTCATATTTTCAAGTCATAAGTATCCCTTTTGTTCTCCAAATTTTCTTTCTAAACCTCCTGTTTTTGCACTATTTTGTTCTTTCGCTCTATGGATTTTGGTGATAGTATTTTCTTCTCAAGTTTTTCTCGTCTTACATGGTCTCTAGTTCTTCCAAATTGCTTTGGCTCTTGTTTGTTTGCTCTGGTCATTGACTTCCTTGTTAGACACATCTATCAGATGTCCACTCTTCCTTGACTCTTTGCTCTTGATCACGAATGACAGACTAACAATCTGTTTGCCAGCTCCGAAAGCCTGGGCATAACTGGTCAACTCTGGACTTCATTGTTGAGTGGTCTTGGAGAGTTTTAACAAGGACCCCCTGGAAGCTTTTTTTTTCTCTTTGGTGAGTCTGATTTTCTAAGGGAGAATCTTCTAGATTCCTGCATGGAGCAAATATGCCTGACTGTGGGGCTCTTGGAAGATGGGGGGAGGGGGGACCTACTTTGTTTCAGAGTGTTCCTTTTAAATGATCGAATGTCTTTATAAAATTCTTTGTACAATGCTTTTCCTCTCTGTTCTTCCGTTATTCCTTGCCCAAAGTTAAGGACAATTGGCACTTATTTTAAATGCCTAAATACACATAAAAGTTTAATTAGGCCCTTAATTAAACAAGTAGGATCTTGTTCTGATTTCCCTGTCAAATTTCTAGGATTGCAAATATTAGACTTTCCATTTCAGAGAAAAAGCTTTTTACATGCTTCTCCTCTTAAGCCCTGTGACTGAATTCAGGCATGCAATTGTTCCAGGTTTTTGAAGCAATACCAATTATGAATAAATCAATTAGCTCAAACCTCAGCTAGAATCTTCCTTTGTGGTGCACAAGAGGCAGAGCCTCTCTCTGTTTCTGCGTCTGTGATGGTGCCCGCATTGTTAGGTCCATTCAGGCTTTTCTCTAGAGACAGAGAGCATCTATTAAGGTGAGAGAAGGGGGGCTGGGGCTGGGTATGGAGGAATGTATCTGGACCAGCACCAAACATTGGCAAATGGTCAGAGGAGGGAGGCATCCTGAGGGGAACTGAGAGGATTCAAGGGGTGGCCATGCAGCAAATGCCTGGGGGAGGGAAACTCATCACTGTCAGCATTATCTGGACCAAGCTAAGAGTTTTGCCAAGGCTTTAAAAAAATTTTTTTAACGTCTATCATCTCTTGACTGTCTGCAATGTGTTGTATGCCAAGAGCAATAAATTATACTCTCTCCATCTCTCCATTTAACTAATGGGGGCTTGGAGGGTCATGAAATTAAGGGACTCTGGTAATGAGTCCTTTTAAGTGGCACACTAGCGGAACAAGGTGTCAGGACTCTCAGCACTGTCTTTGGTTAGCACTAACCCAGATAAACAAAATGTAGTTTCATTAACATTCAGGTATGTATTGGGCTTTGGATCAAAGTAATGTAGATTTAACAAAGAGAACTCCTAGGGGCTTGCTTAAATGCATGGGCAAAATGATATAATTGGCACATCGATGGGTTACTTGAAAAGGCATGTGACCAACAGTTTGTATCCTTGATTTAAAGTGGGTGAATTGTCCTTCACAATCTCATCGGCAATACTAACTGCTTAATCGGGGTGATTAGGAACAGACGTCCCTCCACTCCCACTGTGAATGCATGTAAATTCTGAGCTAGAAATGGGCAACCAAATAGATTTTTTTTATCACAAAGCATGTGAGACGGGCTGCAACATGGACCAACTCTGCAAGTGACTTTTCTTTCCGCGTTGAGAGAGTAAGGCAGTTTGCAGCCGTACACGGATACCGGCCAAGGGAGGCATTTGGAAATCAGAGCACTGTTCTTTACAGAGTGACCTTGGATGGGTGATTTCCCCCTTTAAGCTTCAGGAAGCTCGTGACCTCTATACTTCCTACAAGCTCTAATGGTCAATGCGAAGGCTTCCCTCAACTCGCCATTGCCTCTGATCCCCATTGTTTGCTTTTTAATAAGGTGGTGCATATTTATCTCCATGCGTGCACAGCAGAACTCTTTGGCTACACTCGATTAGACTCTTCATTTGAGCCTGTTTAAAAAAATCTAGATAGGAACCTCTTAGCATTCCGGACGGGTTGTCTGTGGTAATGTGTTAGAGGATATAGGTGCCACTCGTGTGCAAAGAGCTTGAAAAATGGCCAGACAGAGGCAAGCTCACGGTGTTTGTTGTCAGCAGCGCTAGCAGGATAATAAATCAACCTGTCTCATGTCAAGGGTCAGTTCGTTTGATGTTGAAAGTGTTCGGGCCAATCTAATCAGGCTGAGCATGCTCCATTCATTTGTGAGCTGCTGGTGCCATTACAACGCTGAGGTTATGTTCTCTAACCTGATGACTTTGGGGGCCTTAAGACTAGGTGAGCATGCGGGGGGGCGGGGGTGGGGTGCAGATCTGTAGTTCAGAGACCAGAGCCAGGAATACCTTCCTGTTTCTTATTAGCTTGAAGCGAATTTTGCATTTGGCATTTCAAGGAGAACTGCTCAATTCCTCAGCTATCTAGCATGGAGTGGGGAAGACTTTGTTTTAAAGATTAATTGTGATAATACTCTTTGAGTGCTTAGGACCAGGACAAACAATATGGTTTAGAGACCCAGGGCAGAATGAAAATGCAGGGCATCTTGTTGAAAAAGCAGGCCTCTGCTGGTGCTTGTCGGGAAAAGTGCCTCACTGAGACTCCCAAAGTGGCCCAGGTTGCAGCCACAGCCTTGCTTCTCCAGTTCATATCGCAACGCATCCTGATGTGGCTTACTTGTTATTTAATGCCATTATAAATAAAGAGGAATTTAAACATTTTCATTGTTAGTTTATATTTTTACCTTTCCCATTTATATTGTACCATATCAGCTTTAAACACAATACAATAGAATTTACCTCATATACAGAATGGCTAATATTACCTGATGCATATTTTACAGTTTATTCCCAGTGCCTGGAACTGCTAGCAGAGATCAACACAAGTTAGACTCTGAAAAGTAGGACTGAGGAAGAGTGTCTATGCAAGCCTGGTCTCAGCACCCACCTAGTGCCTGAGTACTTGAGAACCCTGAGAGGTACCCAGAGGGCACTTTGACTTGCCTCATTGTCATCAGAAACGAGCTCTGAGGAAGGTGAATTAGGCATTTCTCTTTTCTACAGACCTGCTGTCTTAATCCATATCAGACAGGCTTTAAATCTCAGTGCAAGGACAAGCTCAATACTTGGATCAATGGTCAGCAGGAAGTTCACCTGATGACATGCTGTTAGCCATTGGACATATGAGAGCACTCCAGTAAAAGATGGGAGTGATGAAGATGGCCTTTGGAAGGCACTGTGGAGCATGTGCCTGGGGCTATGCTTGGGCCTCACTTCCCCAAGATAAAGAATGGTAGCAGTCATTATTTATGTGCCGTGAAAACGAGGGCAAGGGTCAGTTGCCAGGGCACTGGGGAACTGATGGCCAAGAAGTCATCCTGAGGACATAGACACAGGGCAAGGTGAGGCTTTCAGTGACCTAAGTTCCCAATTTCCCATTGGATTTCGCTCTCAAAGCACGGTACAAATATAAAATTATTCAGAATCAAACAGTGCCATTACACCAAGTCCAGCACCCTTCTCAGTGTGGGGGTTGGGTAACTGCAGAGCTGGCCCAGGCTGGTTCTAGTCTGGAGGCTTGTGCATTGCAAGATAGGACAGAAGTCAAATACACATATACTTTATGAACAAGTTCACCTTCTCTAGATACTAAACTGTATTATAGTAAAAAAACTTCAAAAAAGTCAGCAACCAGCCAACAAAGAGTCCTTGACTAACTACAAGCTTTTCTTTCTTGTTGTGCTTTGTTTCAGTATTTTTTGTCATTGGCTTGGTGGTGGTGGTGGTGTTTTTTTTTTATTTTGTTGCTTGGTTTTGCTATGTCTTGTTTTTGTGCATGTTATTATCTCCGTAGGTCTGTCTAAATAACATAGGCTGGATGAGCATTCTGGAGAGGAAAACAATGGGAACGACAGTTCCAGGCCTCGGGGAGGGGGGCACGGGAGAGGGGGCGATGGGGGGAAAGAAAGTGGTGTTAACAAACCCAGGGACAAGGGGAAAACAAGTGATCCAAATCGGTGGTGAGGAGGGTGTAGGAGGCCTGGTAGGGCAAGGCTGAACATGATAGTGGGACAAGAGGAAAGTAAAAGGAAATAGAGGGAAGAGCTGGGAGGCAAAGAATGTTTATAGAGGTCTAAATAAAGGCATGTACATATATAAATATATTTATATATGGGGATGTGGAAATAGACTATGTGCATATATGTATAGATTTAGTATTAAGGTAGCAGATAAACATTGGGCCTCCACTCAAGTACTCCCTCAATGCAAGAATATTTTGTTCTATTAAACTGGCATTCCATGATGCTCACCTTCCCAACACAATCGCTGGAGACAAAGCGGGTACATAAGCAAATGTGGTGAAGAAAGCTGATGGTGCCCGGCTATCAAAAGATATAGCATCTGGGGTCTTAAAGGCTTGAAGGTAAACAAGCAGCCATCTAGCTCAGAAGCAACAAAGGCTACTTGGAAGAAGCACACCAGCCTGAGTGATCAGGAGGTGCCGAAGGGATCAATTATCAGGCATCAAAGAACAAAAAATCATATCATTGTGAATGAGGGGAAGTGTGGAGGGGAGACCCAAAGTCCATTTGTAGGCAATTGGACATCCCCTTACAGAAGGGTTGTGGGGAGGAGATGAGCCAGTAAGGATGCAGTGTAGCAATGATGAAACATACAACTTTCCTCTAGTTCCTAAATGCTTCTTCCCCCCGCCTCCTCCGCACTATCATGATCCCAATTGCAAATCTGGCTAGACCAGAGGATGTACACTGGTACAGATAGAAATTGGAAACACAGGGAATCCAGGTTGGATGATCCCTTCAGGACCAGTGGTGTGAGTAGAGATACTGGGAGGGTAGAGGAAGGGGAGAACAGATTACAAGGATCTACCTGTGACCTCCTCCTTGGGGGATGGACAAGTGGATGAAAAGTGGATGAAGGGAGACGTCGGACAGGGCAAGATATGACAAAATAATAATTTATAAATTATCAAGGGTTCATGAGGGAGGAGGGGGGGAGGGGAAAAATGAGGACCTAATGCCAGGGGCTTTTGTGGAGAGCAAATGTTTTGAGACTGATGAGAGCAATGATTGTACAAATGTGCTTTACTCAATTGATGTATGTATGTATTGTGATAAGAGTTGTATGAGCCCCTAATAAAATGATTTTTTTAAAGTAAAAAAAGTAACCTAAACAAAATAAAATATTTCAGAAATGGATTGGGGGAAGTTCTGGATCTCTCTCTCTCTCTCTGTGTGTGTGTGTGTGTAGTTAAAGAATAGAAAATAAAGTTACTTTACACATTATTGAAACATGTATACAATGGAAAGGGATAGGAGTAAGTATGTATGAGAGAGACAAAGCTAGAGAGAGAGAATGAAATATTTTCAGGTTATCATTTGATGGTGTCTCTAGATTAGACAAAAGAATGGCGGCATCAAATTAAATTCTAAGTGGAAAAATGGAATGAGAGTTGGATGGGAGTATTGTCTCAGTGCATTGGGGAATCACATGAATAAACACTTATTTCACTGGAAAATAATATGAAAGTACCATGAACTGCCAGAGCTATGAACAATTCTGTCTTGGAAGAAGTACAATGGAATTCTCCTTAGAAGTGAGGGTAATAACACTTCATCTCACATACTTTGAACATGTAATTGGAAGAGGCCAGTCATTGGAAAGAGACAGTGTATTAGTCTGGGCACTTTAGAGAAATAAATCTACAGAAACTCATGTATAAGAAAGAGTTTTATATACAGGTTAAGTGTGCATCAAGAAAACATCCCAGCCCAGTGCTGCCCAAGCCCACAAGTCCAACATTAAACCATATGTCCAACACCAATCAACAAAGTCCTCCTCCATCTCTCAAAATCTCAAAACAGAGGAAATGATGCAACTGCAGGAGGAAAGCCCAGTCAGTGAATGTGTAAACATCTCATAACTAGCAGGGGTCTCCATAGGGCTGCTCCAGCACACAGGGCTGAATCTGGGTAGGTCCATGCGGCTTCTCCTCAGGGATGTCTTGCAGGAGGTAAGCCTTGCCAGCCAAACAGTGAACTGGCTAAGGCAGCTGCACTCTGGTCTGACCATCACAAAGCAAGAAACCTGAGAATTAGAAAGGCCAGGCTCACTGAGCCAATTATCGCTCCGCCCTTCAATTAACCCCACATGTGTTTATCAGCCAGGTTAACACAATAAACTAACTAACTAACTCAGACAGCATGTTTGGGAATGTAAAATATCAGCAAAAAAGAAGTCCCCAATGAGATGGATTGATGCAGTAGCTGAAACAATGAATTCAAACTGAACAACGATCGTGAGGATGACATAGAGCTCGGCAGATTATGGCTACAAGAGGGTGGGTCAATAACAGCACCAAACAACCGCAGCATTGCCTCTCACTTAATCTAGAGTTCCTTCACTAATTTGTCTACACAACACTACATACATCATTTCCGTGCAGCTTGGTTTACATTTTTGAAACATGGATGCAGGAAAAAGCTATGAAAGACATTAACCAAAATAACTAACAACACAATAATACCTGTAACTGCTAAAAATTCAATGTTGTTGTGTGCTGTCCAATTGATCATAATTTTCAGTGATCTCGTATCACAGAGTGGAACTGCCTCCCAGGTCCCCCAGGCTGTTTCCTAGAGCAGATAGCCAGGATATTGTCACCATCAGAAGTGCTTAGTAGGTCCAAACCACTATCATTTTGGTTAGTATCCAAGCCACTAGAATGATTTTGGGGAATGCGTATAACCTTACACATGGGAGACAGACTCTATATATGGCTATTTTGTGTTTATAGAAACTGGTGAAAGATAAACCTCTGCCATAATTGAAATTTGTAAGAGGAAAAATGATCAATTCCAGACCTGCAATAGTGTTATGGGTTGGGAAACCACTTTTAGCTTCAGCTCTACAGGAAGGTTGACAGAGATAACGATTCACAAGATGCTAGAAAAGGGAGAAGGTATGTGCGAATTATTTCAAACACCCGGGATCTGGAAGCTTGGGCAAATGAAACCAATGGGAAGCTACCACTGGTGGAGGAGGAAAAAGAGGTCTCCTGTGTTGGCCATGCAAACCCCCTTTAAAAACATTATGTCTCTATTCGAAAACCTGTCTGTATACTCTCCTCAAACTGCCTTGATTTAGTGGTTACATCATCCTGGAAAATACCATGAAAGGAAAGGGATCACTATAAAGGAGATATTTTTATGCTGAATAAGACTGAAGAAAGTCTCAAAAGAAGAATGCATTGGGGAGGCAGGCTTTTTTTCCTACTTACAAAGTAGACCTGATACCTGGAGGAACAATAGCTACCTTGTAACTATTAGGACAAGGCCATGGGACCATGAAGTCAAGAGCTAGCTTCCTCCAGTACATGTTTGAGCCGTTTCCTAGCCCTAAAGAGAACTTCCTTGAACTCAAACCACTTCCCTGTTTCACTATAACTTGTCAGCTTTCGTTTTATTCATTGGTGGACACATTTCTTTCTTTCTTTCCATGCTATTCTTCACGTCCTTATTATTGTGGAACCCTGGCAATGTACGAGCTATGCACTGGACTGTTGAGAGCCAGGTCGGCAGTCCCAAATCCCCAGCTGCTCCAGTAAAGAGTCACAGTCTTTCAGACTCACAGGGGCAGTTCTACCCTGTGCAATAGCCTGGCTATGAGTTAGCATCCACTCCATGATTCTGAATCTTTTTGGTTTATGGTTAGTAGTTCCCCATCCCCCCACATTCTTCCCTGCCAGGCTTATAGGTATATATTAACTCAATTACTATCTCTGTACATTTACTTTTACAAGATTTCATAGACAGAAAATCATACAAAACACAGAAAGGACACAAACAAAAACCCAACAATAATGACTGAACAAATCATAGAAAAACTTTAATTGGAAAGAAAAGAGAAAATATTAAAAACTGAAGCCACATTAAAATGGGTCAAAGGGGAGATCAAATAATAAGGTATTAAAATTTAACCTAACTACATATGGCCCGGTTTACTCTGCAGTACTCTCTGTCCTAGGCAGGCTCTTCACATCCCTGGTCTATGGTCAGAGGGACTCACCAGAGGCTTAATCCATGTGGGGACCCTGCAGGTGGATTTTGGGTTTCCAAAGTTGTCCACAGCCGTCTGCAAACTGGGTATTCACACTTTGAGCTCTGATAAAATTCCCTCTCTTGAATTTGGACTTTATTATTTACATTTCTTTGATTTGGGCTTGTGGGACAGAGGAGAGTTGGTTACTGAGGCTGTAAATCTATTTTTAAAGTGTGGTGCATCATCTTTCTCCCAAAGAGCGAGTTCAAACTGTTAACCTGCTGTAAGCAGTCCATCCCTTAGCCCATTAAATCACCAGATGTTTTGTTATTATTATTTTACCTGTTCTTCAGACACAGCAGTGTCACAATGAGTAAGAAGGTTGAAATTATTGACTGGACTTATATGGAAAATCACTTAGACCAAATGTGATAATGTGGGCAGACTATAGAAAAAATTCATTGACACTCATATGTGTATAAGAGAGAGTTTTATATAAAGGATAATTGTACATTAAGAAAATATCCCAACCCAGTCAAGTCCAAGTCTATAAGTCTGATATTATTAGCCCATATATCCGATACCGATCTATAATATCCTCTTCAGACTCACGAAACACATGCAATGATGCCGATGCCGAATGCAGGATGATCACAGGCCAGTGGGCAGGAAGTCTTTGGATCCAGTGGCAGTGTAAACATCTCAGTGCTGGCAGGGGTCTCTCCATGGCTTCTTCAGCAGCCAGGGCTGCATCAGGGTAGGTCCATGTGGCTTCTCCTCAGGGATGTCTCACAGGCAGTTAGCAGAAAGAGATGTCGTTGTGTTAGACAGGGTTCTCTAGAGAGATAAAACCAGATTGCTGATAATTTTATATATATTTATAAATAAATATATATATTTATAAAGATAGATATATAACACAAGAAATATATGTATATATTTATAAAGATAGGTATATAACACAAGAAATATATGTATATATTTATAAAGATAGGTATATAACACAAGAAATGAACAGTTAAATTATAAACAGATACATAATACAAGAAATGAAGAGTTAAGTTACAAAGCAGTACAAATGGCTCAGTGCAACTCACTCCTGTGAGAGAGTTGTGAGACACTATCAGTCCTTCAAATCGTAAGGGCTGTCAGGTATCCCAGCACCAGCAGCAAACAGCAAGGTAGGTCACCACCAGTCAGCCAGGTCACCAACAGTCAGTTCCCAACTCAAGAGATGTAAATTTCATTTGTGTGGTCTTAAAGGGACCTCAACTTACAGAGACACAGTCCACCGGCTAGGCGTCCCACAGGTAGTGTGCCCTTTAAATTTAGGCACAGAACAAGCAAGGCAGCTGCACACTGGTCCAATGATTAAAGAGTGATAGACAAGAAAGGCGAGGCTCACCGAGCCACTTATCTCTCCACCCATCAATTAATCCCACTTGTGTTTATCAGCCAGGCTGGCACAAAAACTATCTCAGTCATCCACCTCTATGGAGGAAATACAGGATTTCCCAGAATTCTCAGGAGGCCATGTCCACACAGAGGCCTCATTGGCTATGATCTGATTAACAGACTAGACTCCACCCCTACACTCTTAATCCTCAAATTGAAAACAATTATGTAACTACCACACCAAGTGCTTGATATCTAACCATAAGCAAGCCTCATTGGTGCTCATGGCTAAATTATTGCCACATGTTTGGGATGGAAGCCGCTGTATCCACAACTGTACTCTTTCTGTCATTGACAAGTCCTGTTAGCTAGGTCTTTTTAAACAGTTTTAGTTATATAATCCACATATCATACAATTTGCTAGTTCAATCATAGCCAGATTTTAAAAAATAAAGCTTCTGCTTAGATGTATGATGGAAAGAACTTCAATGAGAACCTGGGGTTCTGGTCCTCAAGCCTATACTGGTCTCATCACAAATGAAATTCACTCAATTGTCTGGGTCTTGGTTTTTGCACGTGTAGACTAATTTTTATATTAATGATTTAAAAGTTATCTGTGCACCCGCATTCATTCTATGATTCTTCGTGTAGCAGAGCATCCATAGATAAGTTGGCACGCGTTACAGAGGAGAAACACTATTGCCTAATGTTAGGATTTACGGAGGAAAGAAAGCATTTGAGAGCTCTTTCCAAAAGCACCCATTAAAGCATCACATGACATCGGGCCTCTAGCAGGAAGGGTTATTTCTAATTCTCATAAAAAATAGCAGGCTGCTTTAATCCCTTTGAACATACACATAATAGTTTCTGGCCCTTAAATAACCCAAAGAAGCCAGTCAAGTTATTATCATAACAGTCATTTGCCGGGCACCTACTATGTGCAGCAAGCTGCATGTGCAGAATGACAGTTTCAATGGTGTGTTATGAGATTTGCGCCCTCGTGGCATGGTGGCTAAGCATGTCACCGCTAATGAAAAGGTTGGTCCGTTCGAGCCCTCTGGTATCTCTTAGGGCAAAGATGAGGCCGTTTGCTTCCATGAAGATTCCAACCTTAGAAAGCCCGTGTCGTAGTTTTACTCTGCCCTACAGGCTTGCTATCTGTTGGGATCAACTCCATGGCAGCGGTTTGTGGCTGTTGTGGTGGTTGCTTGTTGTTGAGTTATGGCACTGGAAGCTTGTTTTGCATTGAGATATGGAAGAGTTTAATAGTGACTTCAGGATTAATGTTAGAAATGTGCATCACTGGCTTATGTGAGACAGTAGCTGACCTTGAACAGAGACACTCCCAGCTGCAGAATGAGGCTGTGCTTGTCACAGGAAGCGAAGGCGCCCCAGCACTATGCTGCAAGATGGGTTCCTTTTACTCAGGCTGCAAAACGTCACCATCCTCTCGCCATGCCTGCAGCAGGAAGATGCCTGGGAAGGAGCAGGGAGAAGTTCAGGGACAGCGTTACTGGATTAAACAATGTTTTGTAGGCCAGTGCTCTTTCCTGATGCCAGATGGAGAGCCCTCAGCCGCTCATGCATTCCCAGACAGATGTCGCAGTCTCAGATAGGGCTTCTGTGCTCTCTAAAGGGTCACAGGAGGAGGACAAAAGGGGGAGCGCACAGGTGCTCTCGTGAAGAATGGGCTACGGAGACGAGATAAATCACTTCTTAGAAATCAGAATGCTAGAGGAACCGTGTCATTTATCCATGCGGTGGGCCCTGGAACTGGAACAGGGTTCTCCAAGGAGCCGATCTTCTGAAGTCAAGGCTGGTCTGCCGGAAATCTTTGGGCTCAGATTCCAGGCAGCAAAGGAAGAACCTCAAAGCGGCTACCACCGCCCGGTTTTCCGACCGTTGTGCTCTCGCTGAGGAGCGGCAGGAAGGTATGAACGTCCTTGTCCTAAGGAGCCACGCCGCAAACAGTGGGAGCTGCTTAGAAATTCACTGGGTATTTGCTGAATGCCTCACAGGAGACGCAGCAGCATTGTACAGGCCCTTTGACTTATGGTTCAAAGTGTGATCAATAGTACAGAATCATGTTCTGGGCCTGTTTATCTCATTAGCCACGAAGAGAGAAAAATAGGCCTGGCTGAGAGGGAGGCCAGTGTGATCAGACACTTCCCCGCCCTGGAGGCAGTGAAAGATGAATTTCCGACCAGATGCTCTCCTAGGGGCTCCCAGCTGTACCCTGCGCAGCCGTCTTCTTGGGGCAAGGGTATTCAGGGCGGATTTACAGCCAGGGACAGAGGGCTGGAAATAAATCAAAGCTTTCTTTCCCCTGGCTTTATCAATCATGTCCACGTGAAACAGTGGTCGGAGAGAAAGGAGATTGAGATTCTTCCTCATTCTTTCGAGGCCGGCCAGTTTCCAGAGGGAGACACACCTCTGTGACAGAGAGAGGCCAACAAGGAAAAAAGAGATTGGAGTGGAGCTTGATTGAGCGGATCCGCAGAAGGGAAAGGGCCAGAGCACCAGCTCAACACAGCCCAGCGCCTCCCTGCTCCCAGCCAGGGAGGAGAGCTCCTGAAAGTGCACCGCTCATCCTGGCAGCAAAACAAAGCCTTTTGGGGTGGGCAGTGTGTGTGTGTGTGTGGGGGGGGGGGTGCCTGCTATATATTCTGTAAACATTTTCTCCCAGTTGGCTCTTCTTTCCTTTTAGAATTCTATGGTTGTATGGTCGCAGAGTAATAATGCACAAGGTACACTTAGGCCCCCTTCAAACACCTGCAGTTTGCCCTATTGTTAAAATCATACATTCCTGTAATGTATTGTTACAAGTGATGTTGATATACTACTATTAACTAAAGTTCGTAATCTGAATTAAGGTCAGCTCTTTGAGGTATAATTTCGTGAGTTTAAGGCCATGTGTCCACCATTACCAGGTTATTTTCATTACCTTAAAGATGTCTTGTGCCCTACTAGTTCATCTCTCCCTCTTCCACCTGACGAGGAGCAATCTGTACACTGTCTCCTTGCTATTGCCTGAAGTGGCTTAAGGTGGCAGAAAAAACAAACAAACAATTTTTACCCTATCAATCTAGATTTTACATGATGGTTTAGTCTTAGGTTCATTTATTATCAGTTAATTTTGTCGATGAGTTACTGATTGCTTTCTTTAACCCAAAAGAATTCAAAGAGTTCATGGGAAAACAAATGAAAACTTAAGGTATTTTCTTTTCTTAACATTTGTGTTTGTGTGATACACAAGAACTTAAGTCGGTTTTAAGCTTACACTTCCTCTCTTGATAATCACTCAGTCAAGTGTTTAGGGCTGATGGATAAGGAGTCTGGAGGGCTTTTAAGGTCCTCACCTTTCTCTTTTTTCCAAGTATAATCTTATTCATCGTATTATCCTTATTTCCCCCTTTGCCTGCTGCATATCACACATGCAAAGAGAAAAGACTTCGCACAGCCCATCTCATCTAAACCCCACTAATCGTTGACTCTTCTTTCTTTCCTTTCTTCCCCCCTTTCTTTTTCTACCCCCTCTCCCGCTTCTTATCTTCCTGCCCCTCCCCTCCCTCTTTTGTCCCCTTGCCCAGGTTGCATCATAACTTTTAAAGTCTTTTCTTTTGGTGTGAAAAACATTTTTATTTTTCTTTCTTCCTTTAATGATGTAATAAAATATTTATCATGATGAGGTTGACCAACTTTGCTGAGCATGATGTGTCCAGGTTTGTTTGTTTTAGTCCTTTATCAAAAGTTAGGTATCTACAGGTGTTTAGTTGTATTTCTGGGTTTTCTGTTCTAATCCCTTGGGCTATATATCTACCACTGTACCAATTTAAAAATGTTTTGATTATCATGCTGTGAAATCTGGGAATGAAAGGCCCTCATCTTTGTTTTTGAATAGTGCTTTGTTTAGGTTTTTTTCCTTTCCATATAAAGTTGATGATTAGTTTTACCATTTCTTTGAAGAATTGTGATGGGATTTGGATCATAATTGCACTGAATTTATGCTGTGCATTCATTACTATTTACACTTTCATGGTATTAAGTCTTCCTATCCAGGAGAATGGAACATTCTTCCATTGGTGCAAGTCTCTTTTGGTATATTATAGAAATGTTTTATAAATTTCTTTGTATAATTCTGTTGTTTATTTTTTAATCATTTTATTGGGGGCTCTTACAGCTCTTATCACAATCCACACATACATCCATTGTGTCAAACACTTCCGTACATATGTTGCCATCATCATTTTCAAAATATTTCTTTCTACTGGAGCCCTTGGTAACAGCGCATCACCCCCCAACCTCCTTGAACCCTTGATAATTTTTAAATCATTATTTTTTCCTGTCTTACACCGACTGCTGACTCCTTTCACCCATTTCTGTTGTTTGTCCCCTGGAAAGGGGTTATATGTTGATCATTGTGATCAGCTCCCCCTTTCTATCCTCACCTCCCCCTTACCCTCCTGGTATCGCTACCTTCATTACTGGTCCTGAGGGGTTTATCTCTCCTGGATTTCCTGTGTTGTGTGCTCCTATCTGTACCAGTGTACATGCTCTGGTCTAGCCAGATTTGTAAGGCAGATTTGGGGTCCTAATAGTGGGGGGCAGGAAGCATTGATAAATAGAGGAATGTTGTATGTTTCATCAGGGCTATACTGCACCCTGACTGGCTCATTTCTTCCTTGTGGCCCTCTGTAAGGGAATGTCTAATTCTCTACAGATTGGCTTTGTTTTTTCCACTCTTCCCTCTCCCTCATACAAATCTATATGATTTTTTGTTCTGGATCTTTGATGCCTCATACCTGGTCCCATCAACATCTCATGATCAAACAGGCTGGTGTGCTTTTTCCATGTGGGCTTTGTTGCTTCTCAGCTAGATGACCGCTTGTTTTTCTTCAATTGTTTGTTTTTTTTTAAAAATTATGAAACTTTCTATTTTGTCAATGAAGTAGAAATTTTCATTTCAGCTCATCAATTTTCCATTCAACAATTCAACCCACTAATTAAGCCCTCCAGCAGTCCACTTAATCCTTTCCCCTCCCCCACATTTTCTATTTCACTCAAGCCAACACCAGTGAACAATCCTGCCCTTAGTCCCCTATTCTTCTGCCTACCCACCCCCAACTTCCAAAGGCTATTTCCTTTTTATGAGAATCTTCATATTTCCCTCCCTTATGTCAATAATCTCACACAATATTTGTCCTTTCATTATTGGCTATTTTAACTCAGCAAAGCATTATCCAAATCCATCCATGTCATGAGGGACTTCATGGTTTCATTTTATATATATCAAAGTTTCTTTATAAAGTAGTCTACTGATGGCTATTTGGGTTGTTTCTGTCTTCTTACTATTGGGAGGAGTGATATGTTGAGCACGACTATTCGTTACAGCCTGAGGGCTTACTGGATGGTATGGAATTTCCAAGTTGCTTGAGGTAGTGTATGTATATAAAAAGGGGCCTTCAAAGTTTGTGTAAAATGAAACTCAAAGATAATAAAAAGTCCCTATGAATGTTTTGAAGCACATACATAATTCCTTTAAGTCCCCACAGCAACTCTACACACTTACACATATTCCTTATATATAGGAAGCTCTGGAATTACTGAAAGGTGAATGATGGGTAACATAAGAGTTGTGTAGGATGGGAAAAATATAAACATGTGTACATGTGTGTGTATCAGAGAAGAAGAGAGATTTGGGGTCTCTACTTAAATATTGCCTCAGTAAAAGAATGATTTATTCTAATAATGTGGTGTTGTATGATACCCACCTTCCTAAAACAATCACTGAAGACAAAATGGGTGCTAAAGAACATATGGTGAGGAAAGCTGATGGTACCTGGCCATTAGAAGATATAGCATCTGGGGTCTTAAAGACTTATAGTGAAACAAGAGGCCATCTATCAGGGAAGCAACAAAGCCTGCATTGAAGAAGCTCACTAGCCTGTGTGATCATGAGGTGTTCTTGGGAAAAGGTATCAGAATTTTAAAACATCCGGCAACTCAATATGAAGGGGCCTGGATATAATGGAGATCAAAAATCCATCTGCAAGATGAAGGTACAGTCCCTCTCAAAAGGGCCACTTGAAATGGATGATAGAGTCAGAGTGCGGTATGACACTGATGAACCACATAACTATCCTCTAATTCTTTAATATTTCTTCCCCTTACTATAAAGGTTTCTATGTGTACTACTTCACTGATCATGTTAGATTTGTGTATGTTCATTTATATATTAGGATTGCTTCGTACATTTTGGTCAAGTTGGAAGAAACCCTCAGAGACAGGATTGGGGTTCCCTGAGGTGACACGATGAGGGGAAGGGAGGAGGGGTGCTGCTAGCATTAATGATTGTATAACCCCTCCAATGGGATTGAACAACAGAAGTGCTTGTGAATGGATAATATGACAATGTGTTAGTTATGTCTATAAACTATTATATATAGAAAAACAAACAAAATAATAGTAATGGATTAGAGAACAGAGAAACAAAATCCCCCACCCCCCAAATAAAAATACCTCTGAGTGAAACTTTTGCTCTCCTTGACCTTCTTGCTTTAGTGGTTAGATTAGGTGTCTTCTGATATGAGTTTGCATGCCTTCTGTAACTAGATTTGGTGATGGAGACTTGGGAATATGTTGATTGGTGGAGAAACTGGTCTTGGGGGAAAAAAATCCTCCAACCTAACAAACAAAGAAACAAATAAAAACCCCTTCAACCTTAAAGCTTGAAGACAATGTGATGTTCCTGGAAAGTGGACAATTCTGGATTGGGTTTGTCTATATAGAGCAATTGGAGTTCTGGAAAAGAGGATACTTTGATTTATCTCATGGGTTTGATAAGAAAAAATAAGACCTAACGTGTGTTCTTTTTTCCTAAATATTACCTATAGCAATAACCTTCTTCCCATTGGCATGTGGATTAATTCCATTAATTTCTAAGTAGTGCGATAAGTTTTAGATATTTCTGCACAAATATGCTATTTATGATCTTAAGGAACTTTACAGTCACATGACCTTTGCACTCGGGGCCTTAATGGTGTAAAGAAACTTTACCAGAGACTAATTTTTACTTCTGTTTTGTAGGCAGGCAGTTAAAGTTCAGATAGATTAAAGACTTTTTCCAAGAATCTAGGATTTAATTCCAAGTAATTAAGGGAAGACATAGGCATATGTTCTTAGGAGGAATGCTATAATGTGCCTATAGGACACTGCTACTTCCCTTCTTCTATCCTTTCTTCTACACTCACTTATCACACTTCATTATTGTTTCATTTCAGGTGATCAAATGTTTAATTGTCTGAATGTAGATACCCCTAAAGTGCCTTGACTAGCAGTGAAGTTGTAACTTGAGTTCTTATCTTTTCCTACTGGACAATTCTGTGAGTCTGTCATCGCTGTGCTCATTCTAAACTTCCCTGTAACACCTCAATCACTCTCAGTTCTTACTTAAAAGGCTTCATAGAAAATATCAGAGTAATTCAGAGTTGATCATATTGTTACATCAGGTTTGTTCTCTTTTAAGCTAGCCATTTTCCCTCCTATTAGTCTTCCAGAAGACCAGTCGTCAATTCAATGAAGTGTAAATTTATTATTGTTCAAGGCAATATTATTGTGGACAATTTTTTTACTACACATAAGAATCAAGGCTTTACAGAATCTTAGGGAATAAGAAATAGCGTACTTTCCTTTGTTACTTAGTATTAAATATAGTTTTTCAGTTTTTAGGAATCTATGAAATTCTATGGAGTACAATTCTACCTGGAAACACATCGAGTCACCATGACTTGGAGTCAACTACACTTTTTTCTTGGTTCCCCACTCCCCACCCTGAACACCAGTAAACAAGGGCAATGTTGTCTTCAAGGATGCATTATGAAGAAAAAAAAAAGAAAAAAGAATGCATTATGCTTTTTGTGGCCCCTAGTTACTTTTACTTTTGTGGCCCCTTTCCTCAATGCTTAACATTGTATTTTATGATTTTATTGATATAAAGATTAATATATCAATATTTAATACAAAACCATTTCTGCAATGTAAAATGCCATCTCTAAAACTGTAATGAAGCAGTTAAAGCATCACTGATAAAAAACCAAACATATGACAGGAATAACCAAAACCAAATTCACTGTCCTAAAGTCAGTGCTGACTCACAGAAACTCTAACTGTTTATGGTAGTAGAAATTTGAGTCTGTCTCCCAAGGAGCTGATGGTGGTTTGGAACTGCCAACCATGAGGATAGCAGCCCAATGTGTAACCATTACACCAGCGACTCAGTGCACATTCCAGAAGAACAGAATCTTGGAGTAGGATATGGCATTCAAAGTAATTTTGTCTGTCTTCCATGTACTGCTTCTCTTTGGTAGGGTTTGTGACATTAGCTGGTATTGGTGACTTCTCAGGTCTTTGGCCAGAATTTCCCTAATCCATTCTTATGGGGTTTTCCTTGGTTCTCCCATTCTCTCTTTTTTGACCCAAGCCCAGTCCTGTTCTCAGATCCTCCAGCTTACGTTATTAGTTTCTCTTTAATGTCAAAGATTAAGAAATTGGATTTTTTTATCCCACATTAATTTAGAGCCACATTAACACAGATTTGCCATATTGATCACCAAGGACCATAAACCACAGGGAATTGTGAGATGTCATTAAGAACATCATATATGAATAAAGCAAAAGATGATTAAAAAGAAATGAAAGAAAAAATGGATGTCAGAAGAGACTGAAATTTGCTTTTGAAAATAGAGTCGTTAAAACACATGTAAGAAAACACATGTAAGTGAATTGAAGAGGCACCTTCCAAAGATGGCTGAAGAAGAGAAAGTACAGTATTATAATGGAATGTGAAAAATCTAGAGTTATTAAGTATAAAAAAGAACACATTAAGCATTCCTCAAGTTGAAAGAACTGAAGAAAAAAGTTAAGCTTGGTGTTGTAATACTGACAAATTCTATGGGTAAAATGTTGAACAATTCAGGAAATATCAAAAGAAATGGAGGGCATACAGAATCACTACACAATAATAATTGGTTGATATTCCACTATTTCAGGAAGTACGTATGACACAAAACTGATGGTATTGAGCGAAGAAGCCCTAGCTTCATTGATGGCATTTTGTAAAAGAAGCTTCCAGAAATTAACAGAGTTCCAGTTAAAATGTTTAGTCCAATATATGTAAATCTGGAGGTGCTTGCTTATCTTCGCTAAGGAGCTTTGAAGACAGCGAGCCACACGGACAGCCAACTGGAAGAGCTCTGTATTTTCGACCAGTAAGCAACACCATGGTAAATGAAGAAATTATTGAAGTTGTTAAACATTTCACTTGTATTCACAAGCATGGAAATAGCAGTCAAGAAATGAAATTGTGTATTTCACCCATAAATTCACCAGAAAATACCTCTTGGAAATGTCAAAAAGCAAAAATAACATTTTAATGATTAAAGTATGCCTGACACAAGCCATGCTAGTGCCGTACATGTGGGAAAGCTGGTCAATGAATAAGGAAGAAGAACTGATTGCTTTGGATTATAGTGTACGTGAACAATATTAGATGTAGTAGAGACTGCCAGAAGTGTGGACAGATCTATCTTTGAATAAGTACAATCCTACGGTCCCTTAGGAGAGAGGATGAGAACACGTTGTTGCAAATATTTTGGAACATGCTGCCAACAGGGACCAGTCCCTGGAGCAGACATCATGCTTAGTGATGGAGTGAGTTGGTGAGAAAGAGGAAGTCCTTCAATAAGATGGATGAACAATGTGCTCAACCTAGCGGTAGTTGTGAGGATGGTGTAGGTCCTATGTTTTGTTCTGTTTTTAATAGGGCCGCTATGAGTAGAAATCAACTTGAAGGCACCTAACAATTACAACTACAGTTATGAACTAAATCTTAACCACTGCATCTATGGATTTAACCCTGTTTAGAAATAGTTTATTATTAAATCTCCAGTCAGTCTTCAAATTTCTCAGCATATTTGTACATATATTGGTTTGTTTGGAACAAGTTCCAATCAAGGCTAAACCATTTGCCTTTGGTCTTCTTCAATTTTATCCAAAATACTTTTTTTCTGTCCATATCGTATCTTTCTTATGGTATGTGGATTCAGCTCCCAGAAATATCTCTTTAGTGTGCATCTTGGAAGTTAACATGACCGAGGATGTTCCATATTATCTGGCTCTCCCATACATCTTTGCTCCCACCCAGTCTTGAATTCTGTTTTCAAATTTGTCTGCCACATCAGTTTCTCTCTTTTAGGGATGCATGCTTAATTGTGAGAATTTTTTTCCAGTTTCTTTTGGTAGATTTTTATTCATGGTGATCCCTAGCCTTCATTTATGTCAGAGCAGAACTGTGCTTCAGCGAGTTTTCAATGGCTGTTGCTTTGGCAGTACATCAACAGGCTTTTCTTCTGAAGTACCTCATCAAGACTTTTAAGTGTCAACTTTTCAGTTAGCAGCTGAGCATGTTAACTATAGGTACTACTCAGGGACTTTTTGATGATTAGAAGTGTATGTTTGTTCTCCTTGCGTTCTCATAGAAATGATGCTGACAGTGGGCTAGCTTTACCAGATGTGTCATATTTTGGGGCTCATAAACATTATTTTGTTGTCTAGGTTTTTAAAATAGTATCTTATTGTTTTTTGTGAAAACTTACATAGCAAGCGAATTTACATAGCAACACAAATTGGTCTGTGGCTTGTGGTACATTTATCCCGATGCATCCCCATTCTCTTCCAGTATGATCTGTTTGTTTCCTTTCCCGCACCCTCCCTGCCCCCTTTTCTTCTCATTTTGCTTTGGAGAAAATCTTGACGTTTTGGACTTATGTATTATCTAGTTTTACTGGAGATTTGCTCCTGTCCTAAGGTTTCCCATTTTTCTATTCAAGTTGTTCTATTTTTATGTGAATTTATGGGAGGCTCACAAAGTACATAATCAATACCTTGCTTCTCTTCTTTAGATCTCTGTTTCAGATACAGGGGCAATGTGGGAGAGACTAGAGCCAAGGCAGACTGAGAGCAATAGGAGAAACTATAAGGTAGCTGGTGCAATCATGCAGATAAGATGTTGAGGTTCAAATTTAAGAATGAAGGAGGGGATCAGTGCTACAATATGTAAAATGTAAATCTAGTGGACTGGTGATTATTTTACTGCTCAATTTTGTTATTTTCTCAATAAACATATCTTCACTCAACAAGTACTTATTAATCACCTGATTAGGTGATCGATAAATATGAATCAGGCATTGGAGATAAAACAGTGGAAAAACCAGATGTTTCTTTTCACTTGATGGGTTTCTAATATGAATCTTTATGTTTGTATTTAAGGCATCAGGGGTTAGTCATACTGTAGAGATAAGTATTAGTTTGGGGTGAGACCAGATTTAGAAATGTTTGAAGTTCCCTTCTTTGGAATCCTTTATTTTCTTTGACTCACCTGCCATATATTTGTGGTTTTCTTTTCCAATGTGGTGCTGTCATTGCTCTTGTATAATTACCTCTAATCCAGTGAGCTCGTTTATCCTAAGTCCTTTAAAATGATTAATTGATAATGACCTTTGCATTAAAATACCATATTTCTTGTGTATAAGATGCCTATTTTTCCCCTGTAAATATTTCTGAAATCTAACTAGAGCTTGTAATTAATTGATGGGTGGTTTTAACATGGCCGCTCTCTCATGCTTTATTTTTTCTTTTTTGCTAAAAAGCTGTTAATAAATAGGTGGTGCATCTTATAATTGATGGCATGTTAGAATCAAGGAGATATGGAAATTCACTTTCAGTAGCATTATAGAATGCAGTGACATATAGGTCCACCAGCTAAATGAATTTTCTCAATTTTGGCAAAGGAAAGTTACAACAGGAAAACCTCTCCAAAACTCTATACCCCCTGCTCATTGTATTCTTTTATTTGCTGGTTTGGATTGCTTTCTGCATTCTATTAAAAACTACCCCCACCCCCAACTAATCAAGCGCAGTAGCCTGATAATCCATTGTTCTTGATGAAAGTAGGTCAGCTTCTACCAGCTCACTTCCCATCACTATGTGCCACTCCCCACCTTGCTGCAAAAGTCTGAGAGTTTTTCGTGAGGGTTTTTAGGTCAAATTTTCACTATGAAAATTTCTATTTCAATGTCCATCTAGCAAACAAGCTAAAAGCAAACATTTGAATATCTGACATTTCACTCTGGAAGGAACACTTTAATTACAAATAAAGGAAGGAAAATTGATAAAGCTTATTTAAATAGGGAAAAATGTAGTGCTTTTAAAAGTGTAAGTGTGAGAGATGTTTTGTTTTGTGTCCTCTAAAATGATTGAATTCCCACCCCCCTGAATAGAAGTGTGAGCAATTATGCGAGAAGAAGGGCAGGTTTAAATCATTAAGAGAGTCGTGTTAATAGAATAGAGCTTCCCTATCATGTGGTGACAGCTATTGCTTGTGACAGTGAGTGAAAAGGGCACACCACCGACACTGCTCTGCACTATTGGAATTCTGGTTCAAAGGACATGAAGGACGTTTAATTCCACCACTGGATTTTTTGTTAAGCCTCATAGATTCTTAGAGGCCCTGTCTGGAAGTAGGGATATTCCAAGGAGACTATGGTGTGATGACTTTCTGCTGTGCTTCCTTTCCCTGACCTTGGCCTTTATAGCCTGGCATACGTGTATTTAATATATCTTTAGAGCACTTGAAAACAGGATTTATTATATTTTAAGGGGAAACAAAACCAGAAGTGCTATATGTATAGCAAAGTCCAAATAAACTAAGTCAAGAAATACGGGATGGGTGCTGCCATCCCCGTAACCTTGTGGTTTGATTACGCATCTGTGAGTGCTATGGTCCTGGACGAGCCCTGACGTGCCCTGAATGGAGGCTGCATCTCTCCTTGTCAAGTGGGCCTGGGTGGCAACTTTAAACAAGCTCCAGTTAGCTCATTCATTTGCATCAGCAGAGCTGGCATCAAGCCCCCCTTCCCTAAATTTCTCCAGAGAATTTCTTCTCTGGATGTTATTACCATTGTCTCGGGGCCACTCCCAATCCACCATTGACACTGTTGTCAGATTAATTGCCTTAGCGACCGTTCATATGATCTTTGTCTAAGAAATCTTCAGTGGCTTGCAGTTGTCCTTCAAATTAAGGACAGCCTTTCTTGTTGGGCATTACAGACTTTCCAAGCGTGGCTCTGATTTCAAATCTCCAGGTAACTCCTCTCTGTACTTCAACTCCTCTCAAGAGTTTGAGGATACATTGATGCGTTTTTGAAAGAAAAAGACTAATACTTTGAAAATATATAATACCTTTGTTATTTCCATTAAAGATAAAAGATAAAGATAAAACAGCGCTTTATATTTAGCTATATATTGCTTCCAGTATTGACTCATTACCAGCTATCCTTAAAATTCTACGGACAGTGAGATTTTTGTTCTGGTTTATTGCAGCTGGCTAGACATAGAGTACGGACTCAGCAAATGCATCTTTATCCTATGGCTGCTTTCTAAGTAGTACTCATTCCTTTTCCTCCTTGATTTTGCTCACGTTCTTCTCTGACTCAGAAATGCTATAGTCCCTGTCCTTTCTCAAATATCCCTACCTGCCTAGGCTGCATTGGCAGACATCCTTCAAAATGCCTTATAAATATACTTCTTTATAAAATATGTAATGGGTGATACAGAGAAACATCTGCCTTTTGAAAACTTAGTATATACACCCTTGAGCTGTCTTATTCTCCATTATACAGTATACTCTGTAAGTTACAAGAGAGCTTGGACGTCATAGCAAAGTGTGGCAAAGAAGCTAGATGGTGCTCAGCTATCAGAAAGAATAGCATCCGAGTCTTTAAAAGCTTGTCTTCAAATAATCATCTAAGTGAGGCAACCAAGTTTACATGGAAGAAACATACCAGTCTGTGTGACCCAAGGACGATGGAAAATAAAATCTAAATCCTAAGGAGGGAATGGTATCAGAGCTTAAATGGTGGACACCTTGTTTGCCGAAGTCTCTGGACGACAGTGGAAGACCAAAATCTGTTTACAGGGTCCACATATGGATTAAGCCTCAAGTGAATTCCATTTTTAAAAAATCCTTACAGCACTTAACACTGTAATGCGCTCTTAGACTCATAGAAAGTTTGAACTACAGTACTCTTAAACATCATCTAGTCTATTAACCTTAATATATAGCTCAGTGGTAGAAATGTTAACATCCAGATAGACAATGCAGGTTCAGTTTGTGGCAATGCACCATCAACTGCATCTGTAAAGGCTTTGAATGTTGCGTTGATGTGGATTAGGTTTCTGCAAAGCTTGTAGACTAAGCTGAACTAGGAATAAAGGTTTGGTGATCGAATTCCAGAAATCATTCACTGAAAGTCCTGTGGATCATATTAATCTGACTCACACTGAGCCTAGGGATAGTACAATCCAAGTAGTATTTCGTCTTGCTATTCCTGGATCACCATGAGTTGGGGGCTAACTCAAAGGTAGCTAACAACTCCCACTACACAGAGAGAACATTGAGTCTTTTTAAAAAAAATATTTATCCTAAGTCCCACAGCCCTATTCGCTAGATTCCTAGTCCCATGCAGGAAAGTGAATTTGTTTTTGATGGTGTCTGATATTTGTCAGTAAGAGCTAAGGTTCGCAAAAGAACATTTCACTATTATCAGTATTCCCCTGGTCACATAATAAAATAAATCATTGTCTGACTCCATTATTAGAATATCGAGGAACAAGTCTAGCCTATATTTACCTATACCATAATCTTAATAGATTGATTGTTTTAGCTCAATATCAGTAGATTAATTTTAATCTTAATAATAATTGAAAAACGTTTTAAAGCATGCCTTTTCCTTATTGAAGAGAAGACAGCATTAGTTTTTATTTATTTATTATGTGGACCATTAATTTGAAGAAATCCATGTGCGTGTCTGTAAATGTCAATGAGTGTATTCTAAATGATTAAGATTGCGTGATAAATTATGTCCTGATAGTCAGCATCATGCATCTAGGTAACTGTATAGGCACTGTGTCAAGTTGCATATTAATTGGTCTCACACAAGGATGCCCAACAGGTTATTTCCCAGAAAAGTGTATGTGTGCCTATTTGGGCATAGCTATGGGTGGAGAATGTGAGGGAGTCACAGAACATGAAAAGAAAATACATTAATACCTACAGACCAAAGTTTTAGCAAAAATAAACCTAAATCTCAGTAGGAAAGACTTTGAAGCAAGATAGAAGTTTCCCAGTACAAATTTGATTATGAGCCCAGTGTGGGACTAGATTGGTGGTTTTTACAAGTTCTTATTGCTGTTGGTTGCCATTGAGTAGATTCTGGTTAATGCTGAGTATGTGTGCAGGGGAGAACTGCCCTATTAAATTTTCAAATTGTGACCATTCAAATGTAGTTCTCCTGGCCTTCTGAAATACTTGTTGGGGATTTGATCTTTCAATGTTTCAGTTAGTCCAGTGCCTTATCATTTGCACCACACAAGGACTTACAAATCCTTAGGGAAATAGAGCTCAAAAACTGATACCAGAAAACACTGCAAACATTTATATTTAATTTAGTACCAGAATGTATAGTGCATCCAATAGAGTTTGTTCAAAATAAAACCAAAGTATGAATAGATGTCTGTGTGTTTTTAATTTGTGTTGTCTACTGCTAGTTTCTGTGTTGTGATAAGCAAACTAATTTCATTCAAATAAAAATGACCAGTCTACTTTCTTTCATGAAGTAGGGACACCGGACATTATGAAAGTTTAAAATATATGTCCAAATGAGGCTAAATTCGTGGGACTGGAGAAAATAATTTATTGATTAAATAAAAATATTTGCAGTATTATCTCTTCGGAAGCAATACCTCTTAGTTTTCACCCATGGGCCTGTGCTAGCTGCTGCTTGTCTTTGCTCCCTGGGCCTTGCCTGGGAAGTCATCTAGCCCTTTCCTAAAAGAGTCCTGTCTATTTAGATGCAGACTATGCTGCACATACTTTTTCTCAGTGCTTGAAACTCACCAGGTGAACAATAATTAAAGGTATCTTTCCCCCATTAATTCCTGTCTATCAACAAATGCCTTGTTTATATTTGTTTTGTGTTTCTTAAATAGCCTTGTGCAATGCAGTGATACTTAATATGACTCTTCTACTCATCATGTTTCCTATTCTCATCCAACAACCTTCATTTTCCTGATAGATAGGGATAGAAAAGTAGGAAGAGATACATATTGAATTATATGTGAGTAACTGTTATTAGGGCTAATCATGATTGCCATCCTGCAGAATATAAAATCAGTTAATTTCAAAGCAGGAATGGGGTTTCATTAGAAGCAAGAGAGAAGAGCTAGAAGTGGAGCACATCATTTGGAACCTGTGTGTTAAACTTATTTGATCCAGAAGCCAGCCTTGATAACAGAGGAGTGACAGAGAAGCAGCAACTTCATCACCAGGATCCAGCGCACTTGGCAGAGTGGTGGAATTCCCAACCCTCAGAAGAAATGAAGCTGAGTGCTTTGGGGGCAGGGAGTGGCTTGTGGAGTGGCATGGCTCTGAGCACTTAATTGGGAATGTTGCATTGTGGACTCATGGAACTAGAGCCATGTGCCTTTGGTTAAAACTTATAAGTGAATAGCATACCCTATGTACACTTATTGGCAGCCTTGTAACATTGCCTGAGCAGAGCAGAGCAGAGCAGAGGTTGACTGAAAAAAATGAGGGCTTGAGTGAGAGGCTTAACAGTTGGTTCAGCCAAAAAGAAAAGACTGAACAACTGTAGCTTGAGAAGTTCTCACCTGACTTGTAAACTGTTAACTTCTCTAACATTTTAAGCAATGGGATCATCCCATTCTGATAGATCATTGGTCTCTTGTTCTGTGTTTAGGGTCTGCATGAACACAAGCAGTTGTGGAATTTCTGTTTTTTAACATGTTATTCACAGTTTGTTTTAGCCTCTACAGTCAAATGCCTTTGTATAGTCCATAAAACACAAATAAATACCTTCTGGTATTCTCTAGTTTCAGCCAAGATTAATCTGATATCAACAATGATATCCATCATTCCATACTATCTTCTGGATTTAATTTCTGGCAGTACCCTGTCAATGTACTGCTATAATTGTTTCATTATCGTCTGTAAAATTTTACTTATGTGTATGTAATAATATTCATATTATTCTATAATGTCTACATTCTATTAGATTACCTTTCTTTGGAATGGACACAAATATTGGTCTTTCCCAGTCATTTGGCCAGTTCACTGTGTTCCAAATTCTTGGCATAGACAAGTGAGTGCTTCTAGCGCTGCATCAGACTGTTGAAAGACTGATGATTTCACCTATTACTGGGCCTGTGTTTTTCACTGATGCCTCAGGTGCAACTTGAGCATCTTCCTTCAGTCCATCAGATCTTGATCGCATGCTGTCTTCTGAAATGGCTGGGTGCCAACCGATGCTTTTTGATGCAGTGACTACTGTTCCTTGATTTGCTGTTGATGCTCCCTATATTGTTCCATATTTCCCCCAGGAATCCATCAGTATGGCAAATTGAGCCTTCACTTTTTCCTGAGCTTCTCAGTTTTCCTTGAGCTGAGTGTCTTCTTCTTTGTTGGCTTTCTAACTCCAGATCTCTGCACATTTTGTTATACTACTGTACTTTGTCTTCGCAAGCCATCTTTTGGAATTCTCTGTTCAATTGTTTTACTTAGTCATTTAAAAAATGTTCTTTAGTTACTTTATATTCAAGAAGAAGTTTCAATCTCTTCTGATGTCTACTTTGGTTCCTCATTTCTTTTCTGTCTTTTGAGTGACCTTTTACTTTATGTATGATGTTCTAGATGCCATCCCAAAGTTTGTGAGGCCTTTGGTAATTAGTGTTCAATGGTAAAGTCTATCCTTGACATAGTCTCTAAAATCAGCTGGGATACACTCCAGGTCATATTTTGGCTCTCCTTGATATTTCTCCTTGAACTTTCTCTTTTTTTCTTTTAAATCATTTATTGGGGGATCATACAACTTATCACAATCCATAATACATCCATTGTGTCTAGAATATTTGTACGTTTGTTGCTGTTATCAGTCTCAAAACATTTGATTTTTACTTGAGTCCTTGGTATCAGCTCCTCATTTTGTCCCTTCCTTCCCCACTCCCTCCTCCCTCATGAACCCTTGGTAATTTACAAATTATTATTATTTTTTCATGTGAGCAGTTGATGGTCTATTCTATATTGAGCCTCTGACTGAGTTTTAACTGATTATATTGAGTTTCTTCATCATGTCTCTCCACATATGTAGTTGATTTGATTCATATCTTCCAACTGATGAAGTCCATGTATATAAATTGTTTATTTTGTTGAAAACAGCTATATGCTATGAAGAAGTCATTGTCCATACAAAATTTTATCATGCAATTTCCAGCTCCTTTGTTATCGCGAAGACCCTCCTTTTCAGTAACTGATTTTTTTATTTTAATTTCAACTTTTAAATTCCAATTACCAGTATTTATCAATGTATCCTGATTTCTGATTAAACAATTTCAACCTAAAGAAGTTGGTAAAAATCTGCAAATTTCTTTGTAACTGACATAAGGGGTATGGTGGTTACATGATTTCATGACAACTTGAACATACCTAAAAGTAGGAGTGTAGTTTAGCCTGTCAACCAGGTCTCAGCTTGATGATCTCACCTGGAGGTGTGACCAAGATATATAGCTCTCTGGAGACAAGCCTCTCTCTGTCTCTCTGTCTCTCTCTATGTATCTGTCTCTCTGTCTCTCTCTATGTATCTGTCTCTCTCACTGCTTTCACCTTCCTGCTGGCTGACCCTGTGCCAGAGCCCTGTGATGTTACCACTGCCACTGGATCCACTCGACTTTATAACCACTAGCCTATCATCTTCCTGCATTCTGAATCATTGAATGTGACTGCTTGATTCTGAGGAGGGACTTATAGACTAATATCAGAATTATTGACTTGAGTTGGACTTGGCTGAGATGTTTTCTTGATATATAATTACTTCTTGATATAAAGCTCTTTCTTACACATATGCGATGGTACCCTTCCCCACCAAAAAAACAAAACAAAATGGATAAAAGCTCCACTAAGCAGATTTTTCATAGTATGCATTTTTTTTCCTGCTGGGTAAGCATTGAATAACTAGCTCTGAGTTAGTGTACCCAGAGACATTGCCTGGGAAGTTTCTCTCTGGTCACAGTGAATGTTTTTGTCAAAGCAGTTTTGCTCGAACCTCTTTTTTTTGTGTGTGTGATGGACAATTTAATAGAACAGTTTGTAGCTGTGATATTTTGTTTCCTGCTCTGGAAAAATGCTGAAGAAACTGTTGTGGTGTTGAATATAGCTTACAAGGAAAGGGCTATGGAACAACTCAAGTGTATAAGTGGTTTTCTTATTTCACAAATGGTGAAATGTCGATTAATGACTAACCTCATTCCGGACAGTTAACAACTTCCCAAACCAATGAAAACATAAATAAAATTTGTGTACGTGAGCTTGGAAACCAATGATGGACCACTGAAGAGTTGGGGACTATCTGGATTATTTTGGAGCTCGGGTCAGTGAATTGCAATGGAAGACGGTGGAATGGGAAGGGTCGCTGTGAAATTTGTTAGACCGGTTCTGATTGCCCAGGAAACAGAGCACTGAGTGGCAGCAACCTGCGATTTGAAGCAACAACTCTGAGGCAAGACACCCCCCTGCCCTGCCCCCAGCCAGGTCATTACTGGTGAGAAGACAGAGTGCTATTCTGATGACCTGAAAGGTAGCATCAATCAAGTCAGTGGAAAGATGGGATCATCACCTGACCAAGAGAAATCAAAGATCCAGAAATGTTTTGTTTTTTAATGTAAGTGGGATAGTGCATTTGGAGTTCTTTCCACCAGGCCAATTGTTAATCAAGCTTTCTATTCAGAGGTTCTGAAAAAATTGTGTAACAGTGTGTGACAAAAAAAGACAGACTGGGGACTGGTTTTGCCACCACAATAATGCATCCTCTAACACAGCCCTCAGGGCACCAGTTTTGGCAAAAAAGGAGCATGACTCTTTTGCCTCACACAGCTTACTTACCTGAACACTCCATGTGACTTCTTTTTGTTTCCAAGAATGAAGAGGGTCATGAAGCGAGAGCTATTTGATGATGTAGAAAAGGTGAAGAAAAAAAAACCAAGGGAGGTGTTGTCAGCCATTCAAACAGATGCATTTGTAAAATGTTTCTGAATATGGAAAACAGGTTTGACAAATGTATTAAGTGTAATGGAGTTGTTTCATTGGTGCTATACTGCACCCTTACTGGCTTGTCTCCTCCCTGCAACCCTTCTATCTATAATGGAATGTCCAGTTGCCTACATTCATTATGATATGATTTTTTTCTTCTAGATCTTTGATGCCTGATACATGATCCTATTAACACCTTGTGATCATACAGGTTGGTGCGCTTCTCCCATGTGGGCTTTTTTGCTTTTCAGATAGATGGCTGCTAATTTGTCTTCAAGCCTTTAAGACCCCAAACACTATATCTTTTGATATCTGGACATCACCAGCTTTCTTCACCACATTTGCTTATGCACCCACTTTGTCTTCAGTGATCATGTTGGCACGGTGAGCATAAGGAATGCCAGGTTAAGAGAACAAAGTGTTCTTGCATTCCGGAAATACTTGAGTAGACACCCAATGTCCAACTGCTACCTTAATACTCAATCTATAAATATATGTAAATAGATCTATTTCCTCCTCATCATATATAAATATATTTACATATGTACATGTGTATATTTAGACCTCTATAAATGCTCTTTGCCTCCTAGTTCTTTCCTCTATTTCCTTTTATTTTCCTTTGTCTCACTATCATATTCAGCCTTCCTTTGGGTTTCAGTAATTCCTCTCAGTTACATTGCCCTTGATCAAGTCCTCCCAGGCCTCCTACACCCTCTTCACCATTGATTTTAGATCACTTGTTGTTCCCTCGTCCCTGGGTATGTTAACATCTACTTCCTTTCCGCTGCCTTCCCACTCCCATGCTCCCCAGAACTGTCAGTCCCATTGTTCTCTCCTTCTGGTTGTTCAGCCCACCTATCTTATCTAGATAGATATGCAGAGATAATAGTATGCACAAAAACAAGACAGAGGAAAACAAAGCAACAAAAGAAAACAAAACAATAACAAATGAAAAGAAAAGCCTACAAATAGTTCAAGGTCTGTTTGTTGACATTTAGGAGTGTTTTCTGATGAAGACTGATGGGGTGCCATGCCCTGGCCCCAAAGTCTTTTTTTGGTGTGCCCTGGGGATTTCCTTGCTCTGTTCTCCTTGGTGTTCTGTTGCATACCTTTAGTATTTCACCTTGGTGTGGTGGGGTCAGATTGGGCACAATTCCCACTCTGTGTCTCCAGTGTTGTCCCCCAAAAGGCTGAGGGTCAGTGAGGGGTGTTTAGTAGTGGGGCTGGCTCTATGGTCCACTCTGTGCATTGGCTGCTCTGAGCAGGAATATCATCCTCAGGGCTTGGTGGGCCAGGATGTGCTCCACTCTCTCTCCCTCCGCCTTTGCTTGCTCCCATGTGCTCTGATCAAACATGTGCCTCTCCCTGACCTGTAGCTTTAGTACAGTCCTCTAAAGAGAATTCTTTTTTTTGGGGGGGGGGGTTGGAGATGCCCACAGAGTTGGGATTAGGGCTGGCCCCTCAGACCTCTCAGTTGGTTTCCTGCTTCATGCCAGTTTGTTGGATTCATGTCTTGGAGCACTAGGTTGAAATATGGTCCCTTTTTCCTGTGGAGATATAAACTACACCTTTTCCTTGGGTGGGTTAATGCCCTGTTCCCCTGCTACCCATTTTTTTTACTGCCTCCTTTTTAGTTGGCTACCATATCTCTGGATTTTGTCTGACCCCTGCCTGAAACTCACCCTGGAGTGTTTGTATACAGTAGCTGTTTCCCTATGCCCCCTTTTTCATTTTTAAGTTTATCTCAACACACTCATGTTGTTCTTGTCCTTTTGTACTTGGCTTATGTCGCTTAGCATCATTTCCTCCAGTTCTTCTCATGCAACAATATGCTTCATGCATTCCTCACTACTTTTTAAGGATGCATAGTACTCCACTGTATGTATGTACTACAGTTTTTAAATCCATTTGTCTGTTGATGGAAATTTGGGTTGTTTCCAACTCCTTGCAATTGTGAATTGTGCCACAATGAACATTGGAACACAGATGTCTGGCCGTGAGTTGTTTCTTACCACTTCTGGGAATATGCCCAATAGGGGGACTGCTGGGTTGTATGGCAGCTCAATCTCCCTCTGTTTTAGATACCACCAAATTCATTTCCATAGTGGCTGTACATACCTACAGGTCTACCAGCAGTGGACAAAAATTCCTATCTCACCAGAGCCTGCCCACCATTTGTTACTTTCTGATTTTTGAATTGGGGTATCTTTTAGGGTGTTAGGTGGTATCTCATAGTTGTTTTAATTTGTATTTCTCTATGACTAATGATCAGAAATATTTTCTTATATGTTTATTGGCCATTAATATTTCTGCCCTTGTGAAACTTCTGTTCAAGGCCTTTACCCACCTCCTTAGTGAGCAATTAGTCTTTAGTTTTTGAAAGCTAGCGGATATTTTAGATACCTATTAGTAATAAGGCCTTTGTCTGATGTGTCATTGCAAAAGATGTTTTCCCAGTCTGTGGGCTCTCTTATTACTCTCTTGGTGAATTATTTCGATGTACACAGGTATTTTATCTTCACTTGTCAATTTGTGACCTATTTGTAGTTGTGTCCCTCCCCATTTCCAATAGCTTATGTATTCCCTGTGCCAAAGTTCTCGGGTTGGCCCCAATTCCCACATTGATGGCCCTAATAGTTTGAGGTTTTATCTCAAGGTCTGTGATCCACCTTGAGTTTATTCTAGTTCATGGAGTGAGATAAGGGTCTTGCTTCATTTTTCTGCAGGTCTGAGTATCTGTCATTATACCAATAACATGTGGTTTTGACTACTGTGGCTGTATAATATGTGCTAAAGTCAGGTAAAGCAAATCCTCCCACTCTGTCCTTCTTCTTGAGGAGTTCTCTGCTAATTCTGAGCTTCTTCCCTCTCCATATGAAGTTGGTAATCAGTTTTTCCAATTCTTTGAAGAAAGATGATGGTAATTTAATTGGGATTGCATTAAATTTATATAGTGCCTTGGGCAGAACTGACATCTTTACTATGTTGAGTCTTCCAATTCATGAGCATGGGGTATGCTTCCACTTGTTGAGGTCACTCTTGGTTTCTTGTAATAGTGTTCTGTAATTTTCCTCATACAAATATATATTTTTTATTTTTAGACAGATATATCCCTAGGTATTTCCATTTGTGCTTGGCTACTGTGAAGTGAGATAGTTAAGGTTTATTGTGCCATCCTGGCCAATAAACACATGAGGATTTATTGAAGGGTGGAGAGATAAATGGCTTGGTGAGCCTCACTTTTCTAGTTCTCGGATCTCTTGCTCTCTGATGGTTTGACCAAGGTGCAGCTGCTTTAGCCAGTTCCCTGCTTCAGCTGGCAAGGCTCACTTCCTGTGAGACATCCTTGAAGAGAAGCCACATGGACCTACCTTTTTACAGCCCTGGGTGCTGGATCAGCTGCAGGGAGACCCCTGCCAGCACTGAGATGCTTACACACTCGCTGATTGGACTTTCCTCCTGAATTGGTGTCATTGCGTGTGTTTTGTGAAATTGAGGAGAGCTTTGTAATTGGTATCAAACATGTGGGCTAATGTTGGACTCATGGGCCTAGAACTCACTAGGTTAAACTGTTTACTTATTGTACATTTACCCTTTGTATAAAACTCTCCATTATATAAATATAAATTTCTGTGAATTTCTTTCTCTAGTCTACCCAGACTAACACAGAAGGGTACCACTTTTTTGATCCCCTCTTCTGTGATCTTGTCCAATGTGTATAGAAGTCTGAGAGACTTGTGTTTGTCAATCTTTTCTCCTGCCATTCTGCTATAGTCTTCTATTGATTCCAGTACTCCCTTTATAGAGATTTTGGGATTTTCCATATATAAAATCATACCTGTGAATTACAAAAATTTCACCCCTTTCTTCTCCAAGCAATTACCTTTGATGTCTTTTCTTTGCCTTATGCTGTTAGCTAAAACCTCTACTATGATGCTAAATAATGTAGGGGACAAGGGCCATCATTGTCTGGCCCCCCTTTTCAGTGGGATTGTTTTTGTCTTTTCTCCATTGACTACCATGTTGGCTTTGGGTTTTTCATATATAGCTTGTATTATATTGAGGAATTTTCCTTCCATTCCTATCTTCTTGAGTGTCTTAAACAGGAATTGGTGTTGAAAGCTTTTCCCACAGCTATAGATATTATCAGGTGCTTGCTATCATTTTTCATGTCAATGTGGCAAATGATACCAATGGTCTTTCGTATGTTGAACCATACCTGCATCCCTGGTATGAATCCCACTTGGTCATGGTGAATCATTTGTTTTATAAATTGTTGTATTCTATTGGCCAGTATTTTGTTAAGGATTTTTGCATCAATGTTCATTAGGGATATTGGTTTGTATTTCTTGATTCTGGTTGGAACCTTGACAGGTTTCAGTAGCAGAATTATGCTAGCTTCATAGAAATTTTGAGAGTTTACAGTCGTTTCCTATGTTCTGGAAGAGTTTGCGCAGGATTGGTGTCAGTTTTTCCCCGAAGGCTTGTAGAATTCTTCTGTGAAGCCCTCTGGAACAGGAGTTTTATTTTGTTGGTAATTCCTTAATAACTGTCTATTTCTTCTATTGCTATGGGTCTGTTGAGATTCTTGACATCCATTGGGAATAGTCTAGGGAGGGATTGTTTTTCCAACAATTTGTCTATGTCTTCCAAGTAGTTGAATTCATTGGAGTATAGTCCTTTGTAGTACTGTCTAATTATCCTTCTGATTTCATTAGGGTCTATTGTAATGTCCCCTCTTTCATCCCTCATCCTTGCTATTGAAATGTGTTCCTTTCTATGGTTAGGTTTGCCAGTGGTCTGTCTCTCCTGTTTATCCTTTCAAAGAATCAACTTTTAGCAGCATTGTTTTTTTCCCATGGTTTTCTTATTTTCCCTCTCCTGAATCAGCCCTGAATTTTATTACTTCTTATTTTAGCTATTAGTACAATTGTCCTGTTGACTCTGCTCTAGTTGCTGTAAATTTTGTGTCAGCATATCAGTCATAAGTCTCTCTTCCTTTTTCATGTGTGCATGTATTGATATGCAACTTCCTTTGATAACTGCCTTTGCTGTGTCCCATAATTTTTGGTGCATTGTGTTTTCATGTGTGTTGGTTTTTAGAAATTTCCTAATTTCATCTCTGATATGGGCCAGTACACCCTCCTTTTGCAGTAGAGAGTTATTCACCCTCCAATTGTTTGCTATTGTTCCCTTCATCTTCCTTTTGTTGATTTCCAGCCTTATGACAACGTGTTCAGAGAGAGGTCTATATGATATCAATGTGCTTATATTTATGCAGATTCGACATATGACCCTTAATGTGTGCTCTCTTTGATTATGTGCTATATGAACTTGAAAAGAATTTGAATATTTTTTGTGTTTGGTTGGAGAGCTCTATAAGGTCAAATTGTCTAATTGTAGTATTTATATCTGTACCCTCCTTGTTGGCTTCCTTTCCTTGTGATCTATCTTTCTCCATAGCAGTACATGGAAGTCACCTACTATAATTTTTTTATTTTTGTTTTCATCTTTTGGAGAGTGTGATTGGTGTATTCAGTGAGTCATTCAGTGACTATGTTTAAAATGCTTACTGATTATTTGCTTACAGTTCTTTTGAGCAATATCTCTTTATATGGTTTGTACTTTGAGATATATTTTATCTGAGATTTGGATTACAGCCCATGACTTTTTTGAATTGCTGTTTACTTGGTATATTTTTCTCCAGCCTTTGGTTCTTGGCTTATTTTTGTGTGTAATCTTGAGATGTGTCTCCTGTAGGCAGTAGATTAATGGGTTGTGTTTTGTACAACAGTCTGCTAGCCAGTCTGCTAGCCTCAGTCTTTCAATGCCCGAGTTCAAATAATTGATGTTCAGGGTTAATATATGCATCTGTAGTATCTGTAATGTCATATTATATCTTTGGTTTGGGGTGTTTTCTTACCACCCTTTCTTATCAGTGTGTTTGCGTGTGTGTGTGTGTGTGTGTGTGTGTGTGTGTGTTTCAATCTTGACTTCTTTCCACCCATAAGCCAATGCTATTTTTGGGGCTGTTTTCTCTTTTTTGCCCTCTGGGTAGGGTTGTTGTATGTGGTGGTCACTTATTTGTGCTCAGTAAGACATGTTCTTCTGGTCATACTGGGTTGGCAAGGATCTTTTGTAGGACTGGGTTTCTTTCAGCATATTCATTGAGTTTTTTTTTCTTTTCTGGGAAAACTTTTACATCTCCATGTATCTTGATCAATAATTTGACCGGATAGAGTATTCTTAGGTTTGTGTTATTTTTCTTCAGATTTTGGAATGTTACTCCACTCTCTCCCCTTCTTCATAATATTCACTTATAGGTCTGAGCAAATTCTTATTTGGGAATCTTTATATGTGAGTATTTGTTTTTCCCTAGCTACTCTCATGATTTTCTCCTTTTCCTCAAAGTTGGATAGTTTAACTATTATGTGCCTTGGTGAATTATTCTTGGTATTCAGTCTAGCAAGTGTACTTTCAGCCTCCTGAATGTTTGCCTTGGTTTTCATTCATTAAACTAGGGAACTTTTCCTCCAAGAATTCTCTCACTATTTTGCAGTAGACTTCTATGTTGTGTATTACTCTGTTAATCCAATTTTTCTGATGTTTTTCCTCTTCATAGCATCAGACATAGATCTTAGGGTCACGTAAGCTTCTCTGATGATCTTATTAGACTTTCCCCCCCACATTTGTTAAAGTCTGCTTGGCTGTTCTCTACTTCACTACTGTAGTTCTCTGGCTCCTCCAGTCAGTTGGCAAAGTCCATAAGCTTGCTATTTTTTTTGTTATCTTGTCCTAAGCTTTTGTATTTCCCTTTGGTATATGGTCGTTATCCCCTCTATCATTTTATCCTTTTTCTGTATTGTTTCCCTCACATCTTGTATGACTCCAAGCAGTATTCTGAACATTTCTTTCTGTGGTAGATCAATGTCTGCTTCTATGCACATCATTAGTTTCAGGATATTTTTTTACATTGCCTTTTGTTTCTCCTGTTTTTTCATTGAAGTCGTTGGGCTGATTGCTGTTTCATTGCATTTTTATAAGAGCCTGGTACCATTTGCCAGAGAGTCAAAGATCACTTGGCTCTTTCTGGGAGACTCATAAGGCTGGTTCTTTGAACTGCCTGTAGCTAATTTCACTATGGGATTGGCCTACTGCTTTATCCTCCTGTGTTTGCACTATTTCCCTAGTCAACGAATATTCTGTTATTTGGAGGGCAAGTTGGATGGTGGTCTCAGGGGATGGTGTTTGTGTGGTTCTGTACCTATGAGGATGGTGGTTCACTGGATGATCTCACAAGAGGCCATGGTGGTGTGTCCCATGGGAGCTTGGGGCACCACAGACAGCATGCGGGGTGCCTGCTGCAATGGGAGTGCCATTGAAGTCAGTTGGTTTCCCCTGCGTTTGTGTAGAGTACAGTGGGTTGTGGGTGGAATTATCTTCGTCAGTTAGATGGCCACAGAGATTGGGAAGAGGTTCCAACAGCAGTGTGTTGCACTGTAGAGTGTTGTCGAACCTGCCTTAGGTCATGTGTGGCACTACAGTAGGCAGGAACATGTTCCCTCAGTCTTGTTGGACCACAGAGGATGGGCATGAGCTCCCCCAGCCACACAGTTGGTACTTAACTTATAAGAAGGTAGGTGGCCTTTTCTCAGCCACTTGTTAAGCACTTCAAAGAGCAGGACAGTGGGATTTCCCCTAGAGGAAAGTGGGATGGGTTTTACCCAGTCTCATGTTATTCTGAAGAGGATTGAGCTCCCCAAGTTGGGTGCAGGGAAGGCTAAGGGGAGTGACCTGGAGGTCAGCAGTGGCGTGCACTAGAAAGGGGAAGAGAAAAGAAGACCAACAAAATAAAAAATGGAGCCCGCTGACACTGTGGTATGAAAGAAAGGACAGTCACAAAAGAAGCAATGTAGCGGAGCCCACATCCCTGATGGTGGGGCTGGAGGAGTATATCTTTCCCTGAGGTGGCATCAGCTGTGGCTGCATTGAGATAAAGCCCTTGGGTTGGCCAAAGGAGTCCAGCTCTGGCTGAGACGGAAGGGCTGAGATTAAACTTTAGTCGACCTTCACAGTGATAAACCAAAAGCCCATAGGCTTCAAAACCTAGTGGATCTGTGCCTACTTATCTTTATGATGCTCCTCCTATGACCTGTCAGTGTGAATTTCCTCTTAGTAGCTCTCCTGTGCTGATTTCTGTGGAGTCCCTTTGGTATGGGTTACTCAGTTGCCATCTTGCTGGAAGTCATATAATTGATCTTTCTTGTAGGTGTATATGTAATATCCTATCACTAACAGTGGTGTAAAGATCTTGAAATAATTTACTGTTTGTATAATATCATTCTTTGTCGATATGTTATTTTCAGCATAGAGAAACATATGATTAACTTATTTAAAATATCCAATACCAGACTATTTCACTCATTAATGTCTATGATATCATATCAATCTACTCCATTTCAATTTTGATTATATCCAATTTTCCTAGACTAATACTTTTATTACATGCCACATTCTGAGTTTCAGTTGATGTTTTTATCTACATCGTCTCATTTGGAGTCATGTCACACAACAAATGAAAGTTCTGCAAAAATGATATCATTTTGAATGAGGAGTAGTGCACAGTAGGGACACAAAGCCCAGCTGTAGGGGACTCACCATCCCCTTAAGAAGGGTCATGGGGAGGAGATGCAGTGTAAAAATTATGAAACATACAACTTTCCTCTAGTTCTTAAATGCTTCCTGCCTCCAACTATCATGATCCCAATTCTACCTTACAAATCTGGCTATACAAGAGGATGTACACTAGTACAGATAGGAACTGGGAACACAGGAATCCAGGACAGATAATCCCTTCAGGATCAGTGGTTAGCGTGGCGATACCAGGAGGGTGGAGGGATGGTGGGGTAGAAAAGCAAACTGATTAAAAATTTCTACATATAAGCTACTCCCTAGGGGATAGACAACAGGAAATTGGGTGAAGGGAGACACTTGACAGTGTAAGATATGACAAAAATAATAATAATTTATAAATTATCAAGGGTTCATGAGGGAAGGGGTGTGGCAAGGGATGGGAAAAATGAGGAGCTGATACCAAGGGCTCAAGTAGAAAGCAAATGTTTTGAGAATTATGAGAGCAATAAAAGCACAAATGTGCTTGACAAAAGAAAAAAAAGAAAAAGAAAAGGATGATGGGAACATATATACAAATGTGCTTGCTACAATGGATGCATGGATTGGTATAGAGCTGTCAGAGCCCCCAATAAAATGACTTACTAAAAACAGAATTCTGGAAGCTTTAGTCCATCTATGTTGTTAAAGTGAATTTAATTTGAGGTGGCAGCACTTCCCCATTCAAACTTTGAGTACCTTCTAATCTAAGGTGCTCATATACTAGCAGCATGCATCAAATAGTTGACTAATAATCTTCATAATTTTTATAATGGTCATTTTTTTTCAAAAGTACATCACAAGCCCTTCTTCCCAATCTTTTATTGAATAGAAGCAGTACAGAAACCTATTTAGCATGTTTAATCCTGCCGTTATGTGAAGTAAGGGAAATAGCTTATGTATCACAGCAATATACAAATTATCACAGTATGACAGACTGACAGACAAGTGGTGGACTGGTCAAAATATAAATAATTTAAGTTACTTACTCTTTTTTTCTTTTTATTTTTTAATAAATCATTTTATTAGGGGCTTGTAAAACTCTTATCACAATTCATACACACATCCATTGTGTAAAGCACATTTGTACATTCATTGTCCTCATCATTCTCAAAACATTTGATCTCCACTTAAGTCCCTGGCATCAGCTCTCTTACAATTTCTTATCTTCCTTAATTTCAAAATTGAAACAATAATCATTGAAAGCGTTAACTATCATCATTCTGTCCCTGTTTTCCATACTGGAGTGACTTATATATTGCTGTGATGCTAAAAACTATGCCACCAGTATTTCAAATTCCAGTCTATGCATTCATGGCGAACAGGCTCAGCAGAGCTTCCAAACTAAGAACATACTAGGGAGAGGAATAGGCTATCAACTTCTGAGGGATTCGTCACTGGAAACCTTATCAATGCAATAGACTATTGCCCCCCAGAAAAAACTTCCAGAAGAGGATTGCTTACTAGGAAAAACATTCAAAATATGGCTGAGGAAGAGCTGCCTCCTCAAGTAGAGTTGACCATATTGTTTTTCATGAGTAAAACGTTTGAGACCTGAATTTGCTATTGTGGTACATGCCAAAATGAGAAGAAGCTTCAAGCAGCCATTTGGAACATGGAATAGAAAGAGGACGAATCTAAGAAAATCGTAAGTAATCAAAAATCAAATGGAATGCATAAAAATCAAGAATCTGTACATTTTTAACTAAAATGGATTATTATTAGTAATTTTTATTATATTAACCATGTGTTTTATTATGCCAGGAATGGGAAATTGTAAAGTAATGGAGTCACATTCATTATCAAAAAGAACGTTGAAGGTCTTGAAGTACAATGTGTCTGTGATACAGTCAGATAGATAAACCTACAAGGAACTCCAGTGAATGTAACCACTACTCACATTTGTGCACCAACCAGTAAAGTGAATGATGAAAAATTTAAGAGTTGTACTAATGCTCCAGTCTGAAATTGATCAAACATGCCATCAAGTTTCCCTGATCAATACTGACATTTGGAATGAGAAACATGGAAAAACAGGAGGGTAGCCTATGACATTGATCATAGAAACAAAACTGAAATTCCCATAATAGAATTTTGTAGCACCCACCAATTCTTGATAGAAAATGCCTATTTTTAACAATAGAAACAGTGACTTCATATCTAAACTTTACAAACTGGAACACACAGGAATCAAATGGTCTTTATCTATGGGAAGAAACAATGGAGAAGCTCAATATAATTTTCCAGGGACCAACTGTGGAACATATGAAATTCAGGTGGAACATATGAAATTCATATGAAATTCAGGTTGAAGTGAACGAAAATGAAATCCAGAAGAGCCAAAATATGACCTTGAGTACATCCCACCTGAATTTAGAGATCATCTCAAGAAAAGCCTTGAAACATAGAACACAATTTCCAAAGGCCTGATTAGTTTTGGGATAGCATCTGGGACACTTACCTAAATAAAGCAAAATGTCATTCAAAAGTTAAGAAAGAAACCAGAGTGAGTATCAGAAGAGAGATGGAAACTTCTTGCATAAAGAATAGCTAAAGGAAATGGAAAAATGGATGTAATTAAAAGCTAACTGAAAAAATTAAAGGACAGTTCAAGAAAATGAAGGTTAGTATTACAATGAAATATGCAAAGATCTGGAGTTAGAAAACAGAGAAGAAGAAAACTCCCAACATACCTCAAGCTAAAGAGCTAAACAAGGAGTTTTATCCCCAAGTTGTACTATTGATAAGAAGCATAAAAAATAATTCAAAGGAATACAGAGTCACTCTATCAAAAAGAATTAGTTGATGCTTATCTATTTCAAGTGGTAAAATAAGATCAAGAATCAATGGTGCCAAATGAAGAAGTGGAGTCCAAGCTGCCATTGAACACATTAGCTAAAACACAGCTCCAGTAATTGATAAAATGCCAATAGAAAAGTTTCAACAAATTGATGAACCACTAATCTATGCCAAGGAATTTGGAAGAAAGCTACTCTGGCCAACTGACTAGAGAAGATCCATGTTTGTGCCTAGTCTAATGAAAGGTTATCCTACAGAATTCAGACATTATTGAACAATAATATGAATATCACAAGTAAAATTTTACCGAAGATAATTAAAAATTGTTGCACAAGTACATCAACAGCAATCTGCTAGAAATTCAAGCTGGATTGAGAAAATAACTTTGCAGAAGGGATATCATTGCTGAAATCAGATGGGTCTTGGCTGAAAGTTTAGAAACCAGAAAGATATTCTCTTATGGTTTATTGACCACACAAAAGCATGTGATTGTGCAGAAAAGTGAACACTTCATTGTGTTCATGCAGAAACTTTAAATGGACCCACAGGCGGTTGTCCAAACAGAATAAGAGGATAAATCATTGTTCAAAATCTGAAAAGAGTACACCGAAGTTGCATCCTTTCACCATTCTTATACCATCTAGGTAATGAGCATAGCATCAGACAAGCCCATCTATATTAAGAAGGGCTTATCATCAAGACTGGAGGAAGCCTTAAGAACAACCTGTGATATGCAGGTGGCACGACCTTGCATTTGAAATCTAGGAGCACTTGTAGGATATCCTGATAAAGATCAAGGACTGTAGCCTTCAGTGTAGATTGTAGCTCAGTGTAAACAAAATTAAAGTCCTCACAACAGGATTAGACGACATCCCGATAAATGGCAACATCCCAATAAATGGCAACATCACAATAAATGGCAACATCACAATAAATGGCAACATCCCAATAAATGGCAAAAGAATGAGCTTGTCAAGGAGTTCAATTTGCTTGGATACACAGTCTCTGCTAATGGAAGGAAACCTCAAGAAATCAAATGAAATATGGCACTTGCCAAATCTGCTAGACAAGAACTCTTACAATTGTTTAAGAGCAACAGTGTCAAGCCATGGTATTTTCAATTGCTTCACATGCGTATGAAAGGTGAACAATGAATAAGGAAAACTAGAGAGGAATTGATGCTTTGAATAATGGCTTTGTGGTAGAATATTGAAAGCACCGTAGACTGCCTAAAGAACAGATTTCTTCCAAATCTGTTTGGCAAAAACCACCTCCAGAATGCTGCTTAGAAGCATCTTATATTTTGAACATATTTTCAGAAGCTACCAATACCTGTCAATGGCCATCATGCTTGGTACACTAGAGGGTCAGCCATAAAGAGGAAGACACTCAAGGAGATGGGTGGACACCGTGACTGTAACGGACATAATTGTCAGGATGGCTCAGGGCCAGGGAGTGTTCCCTTCTTTGTAAATAGAGTCATTATGAGTCAGAAGCAACTAAGAAGCACCTAACAACACTTATTACACAGTGACACTATCATTGTGTTGTGGAGGGTTTGTGGTGGCAATACTGAAAATAGTCTATAGTAGTTATAGAACATGAACACAGTCTTCAATAGCATAACAGTTTGTGAGCATCTAGGATAGGGACAAATGACTATACACACATTATTATGTAACAAACACTTTGCATTTGTCACCATGTGTGTTAGAGAGGGTTCTCTAGGGAAAAAAAAACAAAACCAGGACACTTATGATTTTATCTATCTATCTATCTATCTATCTATCTATCTATCTATCTATCTATCCACAGCATGGAGGAATATAGCAGCTAATTTGTCCACACAGCAGTACGGAGGGCTCAGTTCAACTCACTGCCATGGAGCAGTTAATATACTGAAAATCCTTCAATTCACAAGGGCTGATGGGTCCAAGGTCAAGGAAGCAGACAGCTGAGTCCTCCCTAGAGCAAGACAGGAAGTCTGGCCACAGGCAGCAAGCATCAGGGCAGGTCACCAACAATCGGCAGCTCAGGAGCTTAGTGAAGCAGGCCTGGATGGGATATCAAACTTAAGCTATGCAAGACGACAGGGTCTGATAGCTTCAAGCCCAAGCGACATATATATCAACAAAGTGGCAAAGCAGGTCTTGAAGGAATCTCAAGCTCTAGAAACAAGATCCATGGGTTGGCTGTCCCACAGGAAGTATAGTTCACAAGTTGATGCAGAAAACTAGCCTAAGAAGTACACTCTGGTCCAATCACCAGAGAGCAAGAGAGAGATGGGTGGGCCTTGCGAAGCCATTTATTTCTTTGCCCTCCAATCAAACTGCAACCTTATTAATCCCACATATTCCTATTGGCCAGGTTGGAACAATAAACCTGCCTATCACAATCACCCCTTGCCAACTTGGCACCTGTACACAATTCTTATATAATTTCCAGATATTAATGAAATCACACCCCTGACATCATACAAGAACAAAGGAAATATATTCAATAAGCACATAGAAAGAAGATAAACTGACCATCATAAACCTCACTTTTATGATTGATCATGTGGTTGTGACTGGTAGGTAGAACTACCTTCTTCTACTACCCAATTGGTATTACCTTTGCCCTTGACCAGCACCTCAGCTGACCATGGTTCTTTGCCTGATGGGATGATCAGCCCTTCATTCCTGAGGAGTTTGGGTCATTAGACATCTTGTCAGGTTTGGGTTGCAACAGTTTACCATTTACTTTAATTGTAGTATGATAGTTCTAAGAGATGGCCTAGGGGATCTCTGGGATTCTTCTTTACCTCCATTATGTAGCACCAGTCCAATTTCTCCTTGGTAATCAGGATCAATCACACCACTCAGTACAGTGACACCCTTCATGATCTGTTTATCCAAAGGCAGAAGCCCAAAGTCGCCAGGAGGCATTCTCAGCTGCCAGTACAGTGGAATCCATGCTGTGTTTCCAGGTGAGAGAGTTCCTTCCTTCCTGACCAGCATCTCCAGGCCCAAGGCACATACAGTTGCTGGGACAGGAAGAAAAAATGCTGCAAGTAGATTACTAGGAGTACTGTTGATTGGTGATACTTCAGCTTCCACCCCTTGGTTCATGGACCCATGAATTCTGGCTGTTGGAGACACAGCACCATATATTGGCAACTGGTTTAGAACATATACAGCCTCCTGGAGAACATTGCTCCAAACCCGCAAGTAGTTTCCAGCTAGTTGGCACTGTGATTGGGTGTTTAGGAGGTCATTCCATTGTTCCATCAAGAGAGCTGGTTCAGGATGATGAGGAACACGATACACCCAGTGGGTTCCATGGGCATGGGCCCATTGCCACACACTTTATTTGCTGTGAAGTGAGTTTCTTGTTCTGAAGGAATGCTACAGGCCATGCTGGTATATGAGACATTCTGTAAGTCCACGAATGATAGTTTTGACAGAAGCATTGTGTGCAGGGAAGGCAAATCTATATCCTGAGCAGGTGTCTATTCCAGTAAGAACAAGATGCTGCCTCCTCCATGGCAGAAGTGTTTCTATGTAGTCAGCCAGTCACGAGTTTGCTGGTTGATCTCCCTGAGTCCATTATCTTGGACTCGGTGTTGGCTTATGCCACTGGCATATGGGGCGCTCAGCAGTGCAGTAACCAAGTCAGCCTTGGTGAGTGGAAGTCCATGTTACTTCACCCATGCACAACCTCCATCCCTGCCTTAAAGTCCACTGTGTTCATTGGGTAATGAGAGGAGTGGCAGAGGAAAGAGGAGGACTAGTCTCCACAGGGTGTGTCAGCTTACCCACTTGATTGTTAAAGTTCTCCTATTAAGATGTAACCCTTTGGTGAGCATTCACATGAGACATGATTATCTTTACTTTCTCAGCCCACTGAGAGAGGCTTATCCACATACCTCTTCCCCACACATCCTTGTCACCAATTTTCCAATCACGTTCCTTCCAATTCTCTGACCACCCAGCCAAGTCATTAGCCACAACTCATGAACCAGTATACAGTCTCATATATGGCCATTTCTCCTCCCAGGGAAACTCAGTGTCCAGGTGCACTGCTCCACGATCTGCCCATTGGGAGGATTTCCCTTTCCCAGAAAAGGGCTATGGTACTGCTAATGTCCACTTAAGAGGGGCACCTGCATATCGTGCAGTGCTATCAGTATACCATGCATGAATTTTCTGTTCTTCGGTTAAATTATTATATGGAACTCCCCAGGAAGCCAAAGTTGCAGACTGGGCAAAGGATGGTAGTATGTGACAGGAGTGGAGACTGTGGGCATTTGGGCAGCTTCTTCATGCAGCTTACTTGTACCTTCAGGTCTTAATCTAGCCCAATCACATATATACCATTTCCATTTAAGAATGTAGTATTAATTACTGTGCACATCCAACTTTACGACTCTGTGGGTCAGATAATATCCAATTCAACATGGGAAACTCTGGCCTCATGGTGACTTGGTGGCCCATGATTCAGTCTCCACCAAGCCCCAATAAGAGGTCAGCAGCTGTTTTTCAAAAGGGGAGTAGTTGTCGGCAGAGGATGGCAGGACTTTACTCCAAAATCTCAACAGTCTATGTTGTGATTCACCAATAGGGTTCTGCCAGCAACTCCACACTGCATCTCTGTCTACAACTGACACCTCTAGCACCATCGGGATCATATGCTGGATCATATGGTCCCAGGGCAAAGCAGCTTGCACAGCAGCCTGAACCTGTTGCAAAGCCTTTTCTTGTTCTGGGCCCCACTCAAAACTGGAGGCCTTTCATGTCACTTGATAAATAGCTCAAAGTAGAACACCCACTTGAGGGATATGTTGTCCCCCAAATCCAAAGAAGTCCACTAGGCTTTGTGCCTCCTGTTTAATTGTTGGGAGGGGGGGCAAGATGCAATAGCTTATTCTTCACTTTAATAGGAATATCTCAAAATGTCCCACACCACTGGACCATGGAAACTTTACTGAGGTGGAGGGTGCCTGTGCATTTTAATCAAGTGTCTATCCATAACTTTAAGTTTAAAAATTTTAGTGGAACAGCTCATTCCCTGTGATGCTAGAGAAATGAGATGTTGCTGCTTTGACTTTATGTCCTCATTTGCATAAGGACCTGTTTCAATGTCCCCACAAGCAAGTGGTGATGCTAACTTGAAAGAACAGTCCAAAAGACATGCTGTTTGAACCTTCGCACAGAAACCAGCAGATTACTGCAGAGAAACGGACTTTCTGGCTCAAAGAACAGGAATCTGATATTCTTATCCTGCCTGTTTCAAAGTTTGCAGGTGTGAAGAGAGAGTGCTTGTGTCTGCAGATTTGATGTCTTTTGGTCACCTTATGTTGATTGAATTTTGCACGCATACATGACAGTGTGTAAAATGGATGTAAATTAAAATTCTTTATAAAGAGTTAATAAATAAAACATTCTCGGTCTTTGCTCAAGATAATTCTGCGCTGTGATTTCACAGCAGTGCACAGTCATGCACCAGAGCATGACTGGTGTCCAAATCAGAGCAACCTGATAGGACAGGGTAGGACTTCCCCTGTGGGTTTCCAAGACTGAGACTCTTCAATGGGTAGAAAGCCTCATCTTTCTCCCACGCAGTGACTTGTGGTTTCAAACTGCTGATCTTTGGGTCAGCAGCCTGATGCATAGTTCACTATGCCACCAGGGCTCCTTGAGTTACAAGACTTTAAATCTGCACAGGATGTCAAGGACTGGCCAGAGATTTGCACTTTATCGGTAAATGCAGCAGGCTAATTTGTTCACATCTTGTTCCTGATCAGTGATTTTTATAGATTGGATGGTATTTGGGTGAAGATATGCACATTGAAAGAGCAGGTGTTTACATCTCTGGGTTCTTGTACTGTAGTGTCTCATGCATTGGACTGTGATCTGCAAGGTCAGCAGTTGGAAACCACTAGCCACTCTGAGGGAGGATGAAGGCGTTTCCTACTCTCATAAGTCATTGCATGCTCAGGAACCCCCAGGGGCAGTGCTACGCTGTCCTAAAAGGTTGCTGTGAGTCAGCATCGGTACAACAGCCATGCATTTGGTTTGGTTTGATTTTTCATTTAGTAGGTGCCCTGGAAGCACTGTTAGGCACCTGCAGGGCAGCTGTTCAAACCCACCAGCTTCTCCACAGGAGAAAGATGAGACTGTGTACTCCCATTCAAAGTTACCATCTGTCAAAAAAAAAGTTACCATCAAGCAAATCCAATATAATGTAAATATGAATTGGAATAGATTCAATGGCAGAATATGTTGGGAGGGGGGTGTTCTACTTGGTGTACATTCTTGAACTACTGACTGAATAAAGTTCTTCTGATATTCAGAGAGTAAGAGAGCTTTAAATACTTAGACACAATCCCTGTGAAATTAGCATCAGCTTTTTGGATAAGGGACTAACCGTTTGCTTAACAAAAGCAGCAGTTTGTTCTTAGCAACCAACAAGTTAATGGAATATTAACTCTTTTGATAGTTATGTGATGTTTATTTTAATTACATTAATAGCTCAATGATGCTTTATTTTTTTAAATAGATGTAGCTAAACACAGTTTCATTTAGTAAAATTATAATGGCATTTGTCTTCATCACTAGCTATTTGGGTTTTATTCACTACCTAGCTGTATGATCTTGGGCACTTTGTGAACTTGTCTGAGACTTGCTTTCTTTACCTCTAAAACTAGGATAATATTAATCTTGTCAAATTTTAGGAGGTTTAAAAATAAATGATGTAGCTGAAGCACAGGAAGTATTCAATGAATAACAGCAATTACCATTAGGATTCACAAGATTCTATCCCTTCATCAACAACTGATTTAGTACTCAGGGGGTGCCAGGCACATGCTGGTGTAGAGTACATACATAGCCAAGAACATTCCCAACCATAAAATGACTTCTCAATTCATAGATTTGAAAAATCAAGGCCACAAGCTTCCAATTTTGACACCATTTCAAACGTATACAAGGTGGTGATGACTTTTACCCACGGTGAGTTTTTTCTCTTTCATTTTAGTTCATTTAAGAGACTGATTAAAGCTCAGCAGAAAAGCAGTTTTGCATAATTTTGCTGGCTTTTGAGTAGATAGCACACTGGGTGAGTATCCTCTTGCTGAGTGAACTGTACTGAAAGGTGCTTCTATTTTTTCCCCCTTATCTGAAGTGTGATAATTGAGTGGTGCTTTCCTGCAGTTGATCCGGGGGCAAGTCTCTGGCTGATTGTGGTATAGGGAGGTGACCAGAACATTGACTGTCAATGTGACTTCCACTGTGTTTCTTGCTTTGGTCTCTACTTTCTAACCCACGGTCATTCCCTTGGTTTAGAGTTTCAGGATGTTACTCTTGAAATCTTGTAAGAGGAACCTAAATGATTTACCGCTTCAATAAATTCTGCATCTTGCCATGAAGACTAATCTTAAAATATTGTCTTGATTACTTCACACACATGTCAAAACCTTCGATGAATACATTCTGCACAGCTTAGCCTGCCATCCTTAATAATCTGGCCTCAATCTCCCTTCTCAGCCAGGTCTTTTGCTTGTTTCCTCTACTCGGTCTATGAGATTGGTATATACTTTATTCTCTTCTGCCTTAGAAAAATTCAGTGTAGTTAACTATATACTTAATACTTAATTGCATCTCCACTTCCTTCAATGATCTTCTGTAGCTCTTATCCAGAGTGATGCTTTTCAAAACTCTGCCTATTCCTTAATACGATGTCTAATTAACTCTCTTCCTTAAAAGACACCTCTTTACACAAAGCAGTCCAACCTGCATACTCACCAGAGTCTTTTCCATGTACACAAATACTGTGACTAGTTCTGAATCAGCTGATCTCCATTCCTGGGGTGTAAATCTTTCAAAAGCAGAAACTTTATCTTTGCCATTTTTGTGTTCCAACCCATCTTCTTCTTTTTGGAATACGCTCTATCAAACATAATTGCATCTGAAAAATTCATTGAGCTGCAGTGAAATAATTTTCTGTGCCTACCATCGACTCTAGGCTTCTATTTTTGTGACTCTCTAGTTTTATCACCTTTCCCTGCTCCCCACGCCCCATGGTTGCCTTGCCTTATGTGGAAAGAACTCTGCATGAAGCTTCCTGCTAAGCTGTGAAGAGAGACAACCCAATTATTAAATGCAGGAAGAACATGTAGACGGCGGCTTTTCCCAAAATGTTACTGAATGGCCATCATACCTGTCATTCTCTGCTAGAGCTGAGGGGGTTATAATTAAAGCCAAATGAAATTTCAACCTGAAAAACTGCATCTGGGAGGAGGTCTGACATTCATTTTCTAGACAGGCTACCAGCAGTTTCGACAAGGGGTTTATTTGAGCAAAAGTGCTATTATGTTCCTTGTAAATTTATCTGTTACGGTAAGCTGCTCTCGACTGTGCTTCCCACTCAGGGTGACACTATGGCCAATGGAATAAAATGCTTCCAGTTCCTGTGCTGTCCATATGACTAGTTACGAACTAAAAGTCTCCTTGGCTGATTTTTGAAAATAGATCATTAGTTCTTTCCCCCTACTAGGTCTTAGCTTGCACATTTCCTTAAAGCCTGTTTGGCATCATAGTAACGGCCATACCTCCACTGACAGGAGGTACCTGTGCTTTAGGCACGATGGTGTGGTGAAGTGAACTTTCCTGGAATAGCTCTTCTACCTATAACTTTGTAACCATCACAAAATATTAGGTATTTTATTGCTTGAGTAGGCAAGGAGCCTTCAAGGTTCAGTTATCAGGACCAAAATATGTTAGAATCTCTGAACTTGGCACACCTGGGTCTCTTATCCACTTAAATTTCCAAGATTGATTTCTTCCTACGTATCCATACACTCCAACTTGCCTCTGTTCCTAAACAGAGATCCAGGTGGTAACTCATGTTCCCCAGATAGACCACTGTATTGAAAAATAGGCTTGGGGAGACCAGTGAGTCCGATACTGTGTTACCTTCCAGTGATTCTTGAATCTGGAGTGAGTCAGAGGACATGGTTGTCTGGGCTGTGCATGTGTAGGGCAGGATCTGAGCTGGAAGGGCCTTAGGATAGAACGCTGATGATCAGGATACACGAAATGGAAGATTGCGCTATGAGAAGGATGGGCCACAGAATGCCAATAAGAAGTCGTAAAAAAGGAGATATTGCTGTAAGGGTTTTAGCACCATGCAAATAGAGAATGTGAAATATTAAAAAGAATATTTGTCAATTTTGTCATTCCAAAGGGAATATAAGTGTGAACCATCACCGAAGCAGAGAGCAAGAATCTAATAACCATCAAGAAAGACGAGTCACCATCAAACTGTGTGTGAGATCCCTGTCTGAAGTCGTGGTCAGACAACAGGGGCTGAAGCATCGAGATTCTGGAACAGAGCACAGGGATCCCTCTAAGACTGTGAAACAGAGAAGAATTGCTGTGCTGATATAGAGACCATAATGGAGCTTAGAAACAGCTTAAAACCATGCCTCAAAGGAAGGAGGGCTTCCTGGACCACAGAGACAGAGGCCACAGACCACATAGCCGAGAGACCAAGGACCAGAAAAGCCTGCCAGCATGGCTGGAAAGAAGCATTGTGAACTGTATTCTTAACATTTGGCAACCATTAAACTTCCCTATTAAATCCCACAATCATAAGCATTATCTATGAGTTCCGTGTGGTGATTGCAAAGAAAGACATAGAGTGCCATGGGAAGGATGACTGATGTCAGCCTAGGGTAAGGCAAGATGAAGTGTGGAGGCACGTCTGACTTCTGCCTTATCGCAATTGGTCTTTGACTACTGCGGAGTTGGATTCTACTTCTCTTTTGTGTAGGCAGAGGAGGTCACACCCACGAGTCCATCTCATTTTTGAGCTTCAGGAGTGGGATTTGTTGTAATGGACCCAAACTTATAGAAGAATAGGATTTTGTAAGAGAAAGAATGAAGGAGCCTGGGAACTGAAACAGGTTGCTTAATTTATTTGATCATTCTTGCATATAATGGCTGAAAGAACCGTAAAGGTTGTTAAACTGTAGCCAAGGGGAGAAACATTGCTTTTGGAATGGCTTGGGACAAAAGCAGGGACTGGTTAAAAAAGCCTACCTAATTAAAGGCCAGCACCTGCCACTGGCCCAAAGCAACATTCTTATAAAAGGAATAGTTTAGGGTGTAGAGGAAGAGCTGTAACACAATGGAAGAAATACTTAAATAGAAGAACATAGTAGGAGACCTACCACTTCTCTGCCTCCAAACCTACTGCAGAGGAACAAGAGTCAAAAGTGACTGGTATTATTAACAATGAGAGAAACGTAGACATAGACCCATGAAGCAGAACAGAGAACCTAGACATATATACACCCCCTACACAGATGACTGATCTATGACAAAGGGGCAGAAATTTATACTGGAAATTTACACTCTGTCCTTTCAAGGCGCACAACAACCTCTAGGAGCCATAGGCCAACCCACAAGGTTTCCATGTGGAAATCCCACTAAGAGAACTGGGCTTTACCTCTGTGGTAGTTAGATGACTTTGTGTATGGGAAGAGTTCAACCTGTCGATCAGATCACAGCCTGATGATGTCTTGTTTTTTTTTTTTTGTAAGAGGGAGAGACACTGGATATTGCTTTCTCTCTGCCCCTCTGCTTTCGTTTCTGCTGGGACTTTACCTACCTTGAGGAATGGTGCAATGCGGGTTGCCTGACAATGAAAGCTGTAGATATCCTGACATGTGTCACCTGTTTGGATGTGCATGACTCCGTGCCTACTGCCCTGTGATCTTTCTGCTTCTTGGTTCATTGCGATGCATCACTGGCACGTGGCTACAGGGGTCTGAAGAGGAATGTGGACTATCATCTGACTTATGGTCTTGAGTTGGAACGGACTGAAATGTGTCTGTCTGTATAATTACTTCTTGTCATGAAGCTCTTTCTTTTTTTTTGTGACTTTTTTAAAAAAATTATTTTTATTTTAACAATTTATTGGGGCTGATACAATTCTTTTCACAGTTCATACATATACATACACCAATTGTATAAAGCACATCTGTACAGTCTTTGCCCTAATCATTTTTTCTCTTTTCTTCTTTTACATTTTATTAGGGACTCAAACAACTCTTACCACAATCCATACATATACATACATTAATTGTATAAAGCACATCCATACATTCCCTGCCCCAATCATTCTCAAGGCATTTGCTCTCCACTTAAGCCCCTTGCATCAGGTCCTCTTTTTTTTTTCCCCTCCCTCCCCGCTCCCCCCTCCCTCATGTGCCCTTGGTAATTTATACATAGTTATTTTGTCATATCTTGCCCTATCCGGAGCCTCCCTTCCCCCCCTTCTCTGCTGTCCCTCTCCCAGGGAAGAGGTCACATGTGGATCCTTGTAATCAGTTCCCCCTTTCCAACCCACTCACCCTCCACTCTCCCAGCATCGTCCCTCACACCCTTGGTCCTGAAGGTATCATCCACCCTGGATTCCCTGTACCTCCAACCCTCATATGTACCAGTGTACAGCCTCTGTCCTATCCAGCCCTGCAAGGTAGAATTCGGATCATGGTAGTTGGGGGGAGGAAGTATGCAGGATCTGGGGGAAAGCTGTGTTCTTCATCGATACTACCTCACACCCTAATTAACCCATCTCCTCTCCTAAACCCCTCTATGAGGGGATCTCCATTGGCCGACACTTGGGCCTTGGGTCTCCACTCTGCACTTCCCCCTTCATTTAATATAATATATATATACACATACATATATACATATACAAATATATACACATACACACACACTTATATCTTTTTTTTTTTGCATGATGCCTTATATCTGGTCCCTTGGGCACCTCGTGATCGCACTGGCCGGTGTGCTTCTTCCTTATTTGCTTCTGAGCGAGATGGCCGCTTGTTCACCTTCAAGCCTTTAAGACCCCAGACACTATCTCTTTTGATAGCCGGGCACCATCAGCTTTCTTCACCACATTTGCTTGTGCACCCATTTGTCTTCAGCGATCCTATCATGGAGGTGTGCAGTCAATGATATGATTTTTTGTTCTTTGATGCCTGGTAATGATCCCTTTGGGACCACTCGATCACACAGGCTGGTGTGTTCTTCCATGTGGACTTTGTTGCTTCTGAGCTAGATGGCCGCTTGTTTATCTTCAAGCCTTTAAGACCCCAGTCACTATCTCTTTTGATAGCCGGGCACCATCAGCTTTCTTCACCACATTTACTTGTTCACCCACTTTGGCTCCAGCCGTTGTGTCGGGAGAGTGAGCATCATAGAGTTCCAATTTAATAAAAGAAGGTATTCATGCATTGAGGGAGTGTTTGAGTAGAGGCCCAAGGTCCTTCCGCCACCTTAATACTTGACCTATAAATATAGACACATAGATCTATTTCCCCATCCTCCTATATATATTTGCATGTACATGTCTTTGTGTAGACCTCCGTGAATGCCCTTTGACTCCTAGCTCTTTCCTCCATCTCCCTTGACTTTCCTCCTGCCCTACTACCATGCTTCATCACCACCTGGGCTAGAGTATACCTCTTCTCTAAGCAACCTTACCCTTGATCATTTCCCACCAGGCCTGCCACTCCCCCTTCTCTACCATTTGGGGTCCCATGTTTTTCCCTTGTCCCTGGGTTTGTTAACACCACTTCCTTACTCCCCCCTACCCCCCCAACCCAAGTCCCCCCGGAACTGTCGGTCCCGTTGTTTTTCACCCAGATAGTTCATCCAGCCTGTCCTATTCAGACAGACCTGTGGAGTCACTAACATGCACGAAAACTAGACAGAGGAACACAAAGCAACAGTATACAACCAGACAACAAAACAACCAAAACAAACCACTGAAAAAGAACAGAACTAAACAGTTCACAAGAGAAAAGCTTGTAGTTAGTTCAGGGATCGTTTGCTGGCCCTTAGGAGCGTTTTCCAGTCCAGTCTGTTGGGGCACCACGCCCTGGCCCCAAAGTCCACTTTCAGCATTCCCTGGGGACCTTGCCACTCCATTCCCTTGCTGTTCTGCTGCACTCCCCCAGTGCTTTGCCTCGGTGTGGTGGGATCAGGTCAGGTGCAATTCCCACACTGTGTCTCCGGTGCTGTCCCCTGTATCGCCCTTAGCCACTGAGGGGCATCATTTCTCATAGTGGGGCCAGCCATGTTGTTCTCTCTGTGGACTGGCTGCTCTACTCAGGAACATCATCATCACGGCCTGGTGGGCCAGGCTGTGCTCCACTCTCTCCTCCTGCCCCTTCATCTGCTCCCGTGTGCTCTGATCAAATATGTCCATCTCCCATAGCTGCAGAGTCAATGTCGTCCTTTGGAACAAATTCTTTTCGGGGGAGGGGCAGGAATCCACTTAATTTATGGTGCTGGGGCCAGCCTCCCAGACCTCTCCACCGGTTCCCACCTCCACGGCGGGATATTGCATTCACACCTTGCGACACTGGGTTGAAGTCTGGTCCCACTTTCCCTGTGGAGATATAAACCATACCCTCCCCTTGGGTGGATTAATGCCCCATTTCTGTCATGCTGATTGTACTTACCTCAGGGGACTCATGTTGTACTGTCCCTTTGGGTCTGGCTTACCTCGCTTAACATAATTCCTTCCAGCTCTTCCCATGAAATAACGTGTTTCATGTGCTCATCGGTGCTTTTTAGTGCTGCATAATACTCCATTGTGTGTATGTGCCAAAGTTTGCTAATCCACTCGTCTATCGATGGAAACTTAGGCTGTTTCCAAGTCTTTGCTATTGTGAATTGTGCCGCAATAAACATTGGAGCGCATATGACTGGTCGTGTTTTATTTGCTGCTTCAACCGGGTATATGCCCAGTAAAGGGATGGCTGGGTCATAAGGTAGATCAATTTCCATTTTCTTTAGGTATCGCCAGATTGCTTTCCACAGTGGCTGTACAAATCTGCACGACCACCAGCAGTGGAGGAGGGTTCCTACTTCACCACAGCCCCTCCAACACTTGTTGCTCTCTGATTTACTGATCTGGGCTAGCCTCAGGGGTGTTAGGTGGTATCTCATGGTTGTTTTGATTTGCATTTCTCTTATGGCAAGGGACTTCGAGCACTTTCTCATATATTTATTGGCCATATTGATTTCCTCTCTAGTGAAAGTTCTTCTCATTTCTTTTGCCCACTTCCTTAGGGGGTTAACTGTTTTCCTCTTTTTGCAGGTCATGATGGTGTTGTAGATTTTAGTAATGAGCCCTTTGTCTGACGTGTCATTACTAAAAATCTTCTCCCAGTCTGTGTGTTGCCTTGTCACCCTCTTGGCAAAGTCTTTCGAGGTGCACAGGTGTTTTATTCTTATTAGATCCCATTTGTCGATTTCCAGATCACCTGTGTGTGTCCCCTTCCCTGTTGCAGTGAGCCTATGTGCTCCCTGGGCCAGTGCTCTGAGATTAGTCCCGATTCCCTCCTTAATGGTCCTGATGGTTTGGGGTTTGACTTCTAGATCTGTGATCCACCTTGAGTGTATTCTTGTGCATGGGGTGAGGTAGATGTCTTGTTTCAACTTTCTACATGTGGATATCCATTGTTTCCAGCACCACTTATTAAAGAGGGCATCTGCTTCCCACTTGACGTTTTTGGGACCCTTGTCGAAGATCAGTTGTCTATATGCTGATGATTTTACTCCTGGGCTTTCTATTCTTTTCCACTGGTCTGAGTGTCTATCATTGTGCCAGTACCATGCTGTTTTGACCACTGTAGCTGTGTAGTAGGCATTAAAATCAGGTAGGGCGAGTCCTCCAATTGTGTCCTTCTTCTTGAGGAGTTCTCTGCTAATTCTGGGTTTCTTCCCTCTCCATATGAATTTGGTGGTCAGTTTTTCCAATTCTTTGAAGAAGGTTGATGGTAATTGGATTGGTATAGCATTGAACTTGTAGAGTGCTTTAGGAAGAACTGTCATCTTTACTATGTTCAGCCTACCTAACCATGATCAGGGGAGCTTCATCCATTTGTGAAGGTCACTTTTGGTTTCCTGTAATAGGGTTTTATAATTATGCTTATAAAGGTCTTTAGTATTTTTTGTTAAGTATATTCCTAGGTATTTCAGTTTGTTCTTGGCTACTGTGAAGGGTACTTCCCTCTTAATCGCCTCTTCCATGGCCCTGTCCGATGTGTATAGAAACCCTACCGACTTCTGTTTATTGATCTTGTATCCTGCTACTCTTCCGTATTCCTCTATTGCTGTAAGTATTCCAACTGTGGAGTTTTGGGGGTCTTCAATGTATAGGATCATGCCATCTGCAAATAACGATAGTTTCACCTCCTTCTCTCCCAACTGGATCCCTTTGATGTCCTTCCGCTGTCTTATGTTGTTAGCCAGAACCTCCAAAACGATATTGAATAGAAGAGGGGACAGGGGGCATCCTTGTCTTGTACCCTTTTTCAGTGGTATTGTTCTTGTCTTTTCTCCATTGACTATGATGTTGGCTGTTGGTCTTTCATAGATAGCTTGTATGAGCTTGAGGAACTTACCTTCCAATCCTATCTTCATGAGTGTTTTGATTAGGAATGGATGCTGGATGTTGTCAAATGCTTTTTCTGCATCTATGGATATTATCATATGGTTTTTATCCTTTTTCTTCTCGATGTGGTGTATGATATTGATGGATTTTCGGATGTTAAACCATCCCTGCATCGCTGGGATGAATCCTACTTGGTCGTGGCGAATGATATGTTTGATGTTCCTTTGTATTCTATTGGCCAATATTTTGTTAAAGATTTTTGCATCTATGTTCATTAGAGATATTGGTTTATAATTCTCTACACCTGTGGGGTCTTTGCCATATTTGGGTATCAAAGTAATGCTGGCTTCGTAAAATGAGTTTGGGAGCTTGCCGTTCTTTTCTATGTTATGGAATACTTTGTGGAGGATCGGTGTCAGCTCTTCCCTGAATGTTTGGTAAAATTCTGCTGTGTAGCCATCTGGCCCTGGGGCCTTTTTCCTTGGTAGGTTTTTGATGACACTCTCTATTTCTTCCTTCGCTATGGGTTTGTTGAGGTTCTTGATCTCTGTCTCAGATAATCTAGGGATAGATTGTTTTTCTAAATATTTATCCATGTCTTCCAGGTTTCTGAATTCATTAGAATACAAACCTTCATAGTACTTTGTGATTATCCTTTTTATCTCATTGGGGTCTGTTGTTATTGCCCCCGATTCATCCCTCATCCTGGCTATTGATGATTGTTCCTTTCTATCTTTGGTAAGCTTTGCCAGGGGAGTGTCAATTTTATTAATTCGTTCATAAAACCAGCTTCTAGTTGCGTTAATCCTTTGCATTGTTCTTTTGTCTTCCCACTGGTTTAACTCCGCCCTGATTTTTATTATTTCTTTTCTCTTGCTATTGGAGGGGTAGTTCTGTTGACTCTGTTCTAGTTGTTGGAGGTTTTGTGTTAACATATCTGTCATACGCCTTTCTTCTTTTTTCATGTATGCATTCAGTGATATCAAGCTACCTCTGATAACTGCCTTTGCAGTGTCCCATAAGTTTTGATATGTTCTATGCTCGTTCTCATTAGTTTCTAGAAATTTCCTGATATCCTCTCTGATCTGGACCTTAACCCATTCATGTCGCAGGAGATCGTTGTTTATTCTCCAATTGGTAGCCCTTGCTTTTCTGGGTGCCCTCCTATTAATCTCCAGCTTTATGGCATGGTGGTCTGAGAAAGACGTCTGGATAATATCTATGTGTTTGAATTTACTCAGGCTGGCCTTGTGCCCCAGCATGTGATCTATTCTTGAGAAAGATCCGTGTGGATTGGAGAAGAATGTGAAACCTTTTGCTTTTGGATGAAAGGCTCTATAGATGTCTATCAGGCCCTGTTGCCTAATTACATTGTTTAGCTCTCTGGCCTCTTTGCTGAGCTTCTTTCCCTGTGACCTGTCTTTCTCTGATAGTGGAGTGTTGAAGTCCCCCACTATTATTGTTGTTTCCGTGATTTCTTCTGTCATTTTTTTAATAGTTTGTTTGACGAAATTCGCCGCACCATTATTAGGTGCGTAAATATTCAGTATGCTTATTGCTTCCTGGTTTACTGAGCCTTTGAACATTATGTAATGTCCCTCTTTGTCTCTTTTTATGTTTTGGATCTTGAGATCCATTTTGTCGGAGATTAAGATAGCCACTCCTGCCTTCTTGGAGTTACCATTTGCTTGGTAAACTTTCTGCCAGCCCTTTATTCTCAGCATATGCTTGTCTGCTTGCTTAAGGTGTGTCTCTTGCAGGCAGCAGATTGATGGGTTATGTTTTCTAATCCAATCCTCCAGCCTCTTTCTTTTAACATATGAATTGAGCCCATTTGTATTCAGAGTGATTATTACAATCTCTGGCTTCATGGTTGCCATATGCTGTTTTGTGTTTTGGGTCTTTGCCTATCTTCCTTCATATCAGTGTACTGCGTTTGAGTGGAGGGTTTCTATCCTGTCCTCTTTTCCATCTGAGACCGTGTTGTCCTGGTACGTGTTGCTGGCATGTTGGCTTCTAGATGGAGATGGGCTATATGGTGGTTTCCTGGTGGTTCTAGTTGGAGCTTGATCTTCTGGCCATAGTGAGTCAGCCAGTATGTTCTGCAGGGTCGGGTGACATGCAGTATATTTTTTGAGTTCTTCCTTGTCCTGGAAGACCCTTATCTTACCCTCTATCTTAATGGATAACTTGGCAGGGTATAGGATTCTGAGGGGGGCATTTTTATCTTTCAGTTTTTGGAAGATGTTGCTCCATTCTCTCCTCCTCTTCATGGTTTCTGCTGATAAGTCTGAGCATATTCTTACCTGCGCTCCTTTGTATGTGACTGTCTTCCTTTCTCTTCATGCTCGAAGAATTTTCTCTTTTTCCTCTAAGTTGGATAATTTTACAATTATATGTCTTGGCGTGTTCTTCTTGGTGTTTAGCTTAGCCGGCGTCCTCTCTGCTTTCTGTAATGAGAGTCGGATTCTCCTTTGTTAGGTTGGGGAAATTTTCTTCCAGGAATTCCTTTGCTATCTTGGCGGTCAATTTGTGTGTTATGTTGTGTTCCGGTAGACCGATTATTCGAATATTATTCCTCTTCATAGCATCTGTCATTGATCTCAGGCTGTCTTCTGTTTCTTTAATTTTCCTATCTGATTGTTTTTCTCGCTTGCTTCATTTGGTTTGAGCGTCCTCGAGTTCACTGATACGGTTCTCAGCGTCCTCAAGCCTAGATATAGCTTCTGTGACCTTTTGTGTGGCCTCTGCTACCTCCTCTGTTAGTTTCTGCAGTTCCTTTTGGTGGATAGTATTCATCCCCTCTATTGTGGACTTCATCCCCTCTATTGTGCATTTCAACCCTTCTATCGTTGCATCCTTATTTTGGTTTGCTTCTCTTAGCTCCTGTATTACTGCAAGCAGAGTTCTGAAGATTTCCTTTTGTGGCTGATCTATATCTGTTTCTTCTATGAGTGACGTTAGGTCTGTTAAAGTGCCTCGTTTCTCTGATTTTTTTGTTGGGAGTGATGTGGTCTGTTGATTTTTCCTTGATCCTTTAATAGGCCCCATGCTTCTGGGAGACAGGAGTAACCTTATTGTGTGGAGGCTCAGGCCACTGTGCCGTCTCCTGTGGTGGCTGGGGCGGGCTGCGGCAGGCTTAGGGCTGGCACTGGGGACCCCACAGGGCCCTCAGGTGGTGAGAGCTGGCTGGAGCTCACTGACGGCTCCTCAGGGACTGCAAAGCGGAGACCCAGGTTCCACTGCAGGTGGAATGTTTGATCTGCCCGGGCTGTGAGCGGGCGCGGGGAGGCCCCTCGGATAGCTGCGCAGGCAGCTGCGCCACACTGCAGGGAACAATGGTGTTCGCTCTCCGCCCTTTTGGCGCGAAACCGCAGGGGGTAATGGCGCCGGGCAAAGGAGGCTTGGCGCGAAACCACAGGGGGCAATGGCCCCCTTCCTCCGCTCAGGCTCAGAGTCGCCGCCGCCAGGGTCCCCGCAGCACCCTGGGGAGGGCACCTACTCTTGTGCCTTGCGCAGGGAGGGGCCCTTGGTGGGCAGACTCAGCAGCGCGGGGCGCGGCGCTCCGCGGAAGCTCAGGGTCCGGGACAGGCGCGGGTTGGGCTATGGCTCCTGTTGGTGGGAAGTGCTCAGCGCAGGGTCCCCGCCAGGAGTGGAGCTGGCGCTAGGCTGCCAGGGGCTGGCGGGGGCGGACGGGGGTGGGAGGCCGGCGCACGGAGGGCAGTTGGAGAGGTCCGTGGCAGCGGTGCCGGTGGATGGTCCCCCGTGGGGGTCGCCAGACAACCCGCGGGTCCGCTCCCCTGAGCTTGGATGAATGGAGGGAGGGACGTGGGCCCGAGGGCAGATCGCTGCCCTGCGGGGAGAGGGGAACTGCGGGAGAGGAAAGCTTCTCTCCCAGTGGGAATCCGCGAGTGGGGAGTGGGCCGCTGGAGTAGGGGAGCGTGACCTGCTGCGCCTGTCTAGGCAGTGCATGCAAGCGGCTCTGGGTTGGCGTCCGATTTGGGGATGGAGCCTAGGCCGGTCGCCAGTGAGCTCACGGCAGCTTAGTGGCCAGAGATGTCCCACGAGTCCGGTCCTCTTTCACCTAGACCCCTGCTCAGGACAAATACATGGGGTAGGACTGGGGTGCTGTCCCAGGGGGATATTTCACTCACCAGACTCTTACTATTCAGCTACCTGGTCGCCAATCCCGCTTTGTTTGGAGGAGCTCTCAGAGTATGCCGGTGTCCCTGTCGGCCATCTTCCCCAGACCGAAGCTCTTTCTTATACATAGATGAGTGTCACTGGATTCCTTCTGTAGACAACTTTGCCTAGCACAACTTTCAACTCACCTGTAGTACATTAAAGGAATTGAAATAATCCCTTGGATTTAAGGCTGAAGCTCCCTGGTGTGTGAAGAAACAAATGACTGAAATCCCAAGGTGATGGTAGTTGTGAATTTGGGTTTGTATCTCTTATTTTAACAATGTGCAACAAAATTCTTGAATTATGGAACAATATCATTGATATCACATGTGAGTAAAATTTTGCTGAAGATTATCCAACAATGGATGCAGCAGTGCATTGACAAGTTGCTGCCAGAGGTTCAGGCTGAATTCAGAACAGGATGTGTAACAGAAATATCATTGTTTATGTTAAAGGGATCTTGGTTCAAAGCAGAGGATACTAGAATGATGTTTACTTATAATTTATTGATTATGCAAAGGTATTATACTATGTGGATCAAGCCTTAGAATAAATGGGAATTCCAAAACACTTTATTGTGCTCATGATGAACTTGTACATGGATCAAGAAGCAGTTGTGTGAACAAAACAAGGAAATATTACATGGTTCTAAATCAGGAAAGTTGTGCATCAAGATTGTATTCTTGCACCATGCTTATTCTATCTGTATGCTGAGAAAACCACCAGAGAAGCTGGGTAATATGAAGAAGAATGTAGCATAAGGATTGGAGGAAGGCTTATTAACAATGTGCATATAACACCTTGCTTGCTAATATGAGGAAGACTTGAAAAACAATCAAGGATCACAGTTTTCAGTACAGATGACAACTCCAAGTTCAGAAAGCTAAAATCCTCACCACTTGACCAATAGGTAACTGTGGGGGGAAGGGCCAACCCCCACAATTAACCGTGGGTTTGATAGGTGCAATTGTATGGTTAAAATATATATAAAGTCATAGAGAGCATGAGAGCCAAATGAGAGATTGAAATAATGGAGTCAGACACATTTCATAGTAGCATGCTCATCTCAGCCCTGCTTGGTGGTCCATGTGGAGAGAGGGGGAGGGGAAGGAGGACAAGGGAAAAAGGGAACAGGGGAGCGAGCATGGGGGAGAGGAGGGGGAAGTCAACCAGAGGTCAAGGGGGATTTTATTGCTAACCAAGGCTTATCTATTTTGGGGGGCATGCAAGCCCCCTAATTACAGGTAAAGACATATGTCATAGGAAGGGGCTGCACTATAGGTGATACAGCAATAAGGGGCACAATCTAGGGTTATACATGCAATAGGAAGGGAAGGGATTGAGGTATACATGTGACAAGAAGGGCAGATCCTAAATTCAGGATGGCAGCCTAACTTTGGATGTCACTGAGCAGGTTTGACCTGTTCTCTGGTTCTCCATAGAAACCATTATCAGTAGGGTGTAAACCCCACCTACAGGGACCAAACTACTGGTTACAAGCATTTAGGGAGAAGTAGTCCATTGTCCTTAACAGCAGGGAGTGGACCCTACTTGTGGTGGGCTCAGACAGTAGTTTGATAACTGACTGCCTTCAGGGAGGGAACTTGACAATCATTTACCACTAGCTGCAAGCACTGTCCTACCTCTAACATATATTTAGGGGAGACGACTTGGGAGAAAACTTCCTGTTTCCCACAGGTAACATCATGATAAATAAATAGAAGTTTGAAGTTGTCAAGGATTTTATCTTGCTTGGATTCACAATCAATGCCCATGGAAGCAGCAGTTAGAGATGAAAAGACATGTTGCATTGGATGAATCTGCTGCACAGACTTATTTAGAGTATGTGTTAGGTAGATAGGCAGGGATGGGATGTTCATTGACGTATGCCCAAGAGAGCCAAGCACGAGAACAAAGGGTGGCGCACTGAACATGCTCAAAGGCCTAGGTTTTCCCTTGGTGGGCATGGGTGGGCATTAAACCTGGATCAGCCCACCCGGGCCAGGTGAATTCAATCCAGCCAATGGGGTCAATATGGGGTCGTCCACCACACCTCCCCTGGAATCCTTGAAAAGGCAGGAGGGAGGGGGAGAGAGGAGGAACTGGGGAGAGAACTTGAGAAAGAACTTCAGACAGACTTTTTGGAGGAGAACTTGGGAGAGAGATCTTTGCGTGATGCAGTCTCTGCCAGGCTGCATGGTTGGGAGGAATCCTATGGGTGCCGCGTAAAACCTGAAACTTTTTCTAACCCTCATTAAACTGACTTGGATCACGAGGCAGGCTTCAGCGTGAATTCGTTCTCATGTGGAGCCAAGGACTGAGGTGTAACTCTAGCCCACCGAGAGATCTTACATATTGAAATGCAAGGATATTACTTTGAGGACTAAGGTACACCTGACCCAAACCATGGTATTTCCATTGCCTCCTTTGCATGTGAAAGCTGGCTATTGAATGCAGAAGAAGAATGGACGGACACATTTGAATTATGGTCTTGGAAGAAGTCTGGCCAGATTGTTCCTTAGAGACAAGTACGGTGAGACTTCATCTTATGTATTTTGGACATCTTGTTAGAAGAGATCAGTCCCTAGAAAAAGGCATCATTCTTGGTAAGTGAAGGGACAGTGAAAAAGAGGAAAGCCTTTACTGAAATGGATTGACACCTGTCTGTAACAATGGGCTCAAGCATAGGAGTGCTTGTGAGTATGGTTCAGAACAGGACATAAGCACAATATCAAACACACAATAGAATAATAAGACACTCGTTTGCATCCAAAACTGGTGTAATGTTTAGGTGTTACACTGCTAACTACAAGGGCAGCAAGTTGAAACCACCAGCTTCTCCTTGGGAGAAATTTGAGGATTTCTATTCTTGTAGCAAGTAACCATTTTGAAAACTCAACAAGGGCAGTTTCACGGTGTCCTATAGGGATGTCATGAGTTGTAATTAACTCTACAGCAGGGAGTTTGGTACTTGGTATATATCCTTAAAAAAGTAAGAGTCTTAACACAAACATATATGCACACACATTGTTCACACTTGTTAACATAAGCCGGAAACAACCTATCAGTAGCATGAATTGTATTTACATACCATAGAATACTACATGTCACTAAACTATGAAGAACCTCATGTCACTGGTGGACCTATAGGCATTTTGTTGAATAAAATCAGTCAATCACAAAAGGATAAAAAATAATTAAAATAAATATTTTCATACCAAAGGATAAATACTTTGATAGTTACCAAGGCAGTGGGGAGGGTGTGAGGGAAGAAAGATGAAGCAATAAGCTATAGAGGGGACAAAAATTAACTTAGGAGAAGGGGAAGATTATATTCCATAAAACAAAAAGATAAATCAAAGGGACCTGGGGTGCAGGGAAAACTATTGGAGAAGGCATTAAGTAGCTTAAATTATTGAATGCAAAATTGATGACCTGGGAGGCTGGCCCCAGCACCAAAAATTAAGTAGATTCCTGCCCCTCCCCCCAAAAGAATTTGTTTCAAAGGACGACATTGATTCTGCGGCTCCAGGAGATGGACATATCTGATCAGAGCACACGGGAGCAGATGAAGGGGCAGGAGGAGAGAGTGGAACACAGCCTGGCCCACCAGGCCATGAGGATGATGTTCCTGAGTAGAGCAGCCAGTCCACAGAGAGAACAACATGGCTGGCCCCACTATGAGACATGATGCCCCTCAGTGACCAAGGGCGATACAGGGGACAGTACCGGAGACACAGTGTGGGAATTGCACCTGACCTGATCCCACCACACCGAGGCAAAGCACTGGGGGAGTGCAGCGGAACAGCAAGGGAATGGAGTGGCAAGGTCCCCAGGGAATGCTGAAAGTAGACTTTGGGGCCAGGTCATGGTGTCCCAACAGACTGGACTGGAAAACGCTCCTAAGGGCCAGCAAACGATCCTTGAACGAACTACAAGCTTTTCTTTTGTGAAGTGTTTTGTTTTGTTCTTTGTCAGTGGTTTGTTTTTGTTGTTTTGTTGTCTGGTTGTATAGTGTTGCTTTGTTTTCCTCTGTCTTGTTTTCGTCCATGTTAGTGTCTCCACAGGTCTGTCTGAATAGGACAGGCTGGATAAACTATCTGGAGGAAGAACAATGGCCCGACAGTTCCGGGGGGACTTGGGGTTGGGGGGGTAGAGGGGGTAAGGAAGTGGTGTTAACAAACACAGGGACAAGGGAACAACAAGGGACCCAAAATGGTAGTGAGGGGGGAGTGGCAGGCCTGGTGGGGAATGATCAAGGGTAAGGTTGTGTAGAGAAGAGGTGTAGCTGTAGCCCAGGTGGGGACGGAGCATGGTAGTAGGGCAGGAGGAAAGTCAAGGGAGATGGAGGAAGGAGCTGGGAGTCAAGGGGCATTTATGGAGGTCTAGACAAAGACATGTATATCCAAAAATTATTTTAAGACACTAAAGGTATGTATGTATGCATGTATATATGTATGTATGTATCTATTATCTATCTATCTATCTATCTATCTATCTATCTATCTATCTATCTATCTATCTATCTATCTAAGATAGCAGTAGTAGGAAGGGAAAATAAGCCTGACAACCTTATCCATTTAAGCAAAGCAAAAGACTGTGCTATAAGAAGAGGATTCTTCAATTTCTAATTTGAACCTAAGATGCCTTCCCATCTCCAACAACTAAGTGAAACCAATGTTATTAACCTCATTCATTATTAGAGCCAATTCAGTAACAACAAACAACATTACCATCTTCCTTCTGAATCAATGTATTTTTAAATTATATAATGCATCTTTATGTAGTTAACAAAAATAATTCAATAAACTAAAGTCTATTTTTAGGTTTTTCTCTTGTGAACTTTCTGCAACATTTTTGGCCAGCTACCAGTTTTCCATGCTAGGAAATGGTATAGGACAGTGTCTGATTTAGCACACGATTGTATATGATAGTTATTTTAAGTTTACTTTGTCAGTGCTTGATGGGACTTCTTCCATCTGGAGCACCATGGCTTCAAACGCTCCACTGCTTGGACAAGTGTGAAAACCTCTGCTATTTTCCATTCTGAGTGAGAAAAACCCCAAACAAGATACAGGGTAGTATTGTTGAACTTTGCTCTGTGTAACAGATTTGTTTCAGGAAAATTGGATTAGATACATCACATGTGCCTTCAAACTCAGTTTAGAAGTTGTAGTGGAAGATAAATAATTCCAGCCTCAACTCTCAGTGTCACTTTCTAGGCCAATAAGGTTGAGTGTTGTTGGCAACACACCAGCATATCTATTCTTCCTGACAGTTGCTTCCTCTGTCTAGAATATTACATTATTCTTCAGGTCCATCATTAAAACCCAGTCCCTCCTCTCTCTCTATTGAATATGCAAGGTACTCTTTGGTAATTGTTGAAATTACATCTTTGGTTACTTCTTCTCATTTATCATCACACTAGGTAGATGCAATTCCCCCCCTCCCACTAATGCATACCCTAAAGCCTGTGTTGTAGAAGATCTGATTTGTATGACAGTTGTGCTTATGAGCCTTATCTCTATGAGCCTCCAACTTAAGGGGCTCATCTTCAAGCACTATGTTAGACTGTGTTCCATTGTAATTTGTAGTGTTTCCGTTGGTAACTTTTTAAAAGTAGATCATTAGCCCTTTCTTCTGCTCGATCTTACATTGGAAACTCCTTTGGAAAATTCTCATGATGGTGACCCTCCTGGTATTTGAAATACTAGTAGCATAAGTTCAGGCATTGCAACAAAAAACTACCCTGTAGGATTTCCAGTTTGATATCTTTACAAGCCCAGATTGCCAGGCCCCTTCTCCATTTGAGTTGGTAATGGGTTTGAAACATTTACTTTTTGCACTTTCAAACATTTAACACTCAAGCACTTAACCAATGTGCCACCAGTGTTCCTTGGCAAATGGATAGTTGTGACTACAGTAACTGTTTCCCTCTCTACAACCTATTTTCTATATGGAAGCACTGCTAGGTGTGTAGGACCGAACATCTGACAAGTTGTGGTATGGCCATGAGAACATCATATATGAAGAAAGCCCATTCAAAGAAAGGTAACCCAATAGAATTCAGATATTATTAAAAATATCATTAATATCACATGTAAATAAAATTTTGCTGGTCATTTAAAAATGATCAAAGGTGTGCATCAACAGGGAGACCCCCCACCCCCTCCAGCAATTCAAGCTGGATTCAGAAGAGAACAATGCAATAACGATATAATTATTGACATCAGATGAATCTTGGATGAAAGCAGAGAATTCCAGGAAGATTATTTCTTGTATTTTATTGGCTATGCAAAATCATTCAACTGTGTAGATCATACCAAACTGCGGATAACTTTAGGAAGAACAGGAATTCCAGAACGCTTCATTTGCTCATACAGAATCTGTAACCAGAGTAAGAGGCAGTTTTAGGAACAGAACAAGGGAATACTGTATGGTTCAAAATCGGAAAAGGTATGCATCAGGATTGCATCTCTTCAACATAATTATTCAATCTGTGTGCTGACCAAAAAATTGAAAAACTCGAATATATGAAGAAAAAAATGAGATCTTGGTATTGGAAGGCATCTTATTAACAATCTGCAGTGTGTAGATGACACAATCTTGCAAGGAGGATACTGAAAGCAAAAAAGGATTTCAAACACGTGCTGATGAAGGTCAAGGACTGCAGCCTTCAGGATGGATTACAATTTAGGAATAAGAGGTCTAGAATCCTCACAACTGGACCAATAGGTAACATCACAATAAATGGAGGAGAGGATCAAGGCTTTCATTTCACTTGGCTCCACAATCAATGCTCATGGAGACAGCAGTCAAGAACCTAAACTAAGGTTTGCTTTGGGAACGTCTGCTGTGCAAGACCTTTTCCAAGTATTGAAGAGCAGCCTGTGCCGAGTCAGTGTTGTATAATCTTTGGATTAGTAGATGAACATTTGAGATGGACCTCCTTTGATCTGAAAGGATCAGCTCTGATATCCTATGTTCAACTGTTCAATTTGTTCCTCTTGCTTTTTGCCAACAAATTTATAAATACCATTATACATTAAAAAATAATAAAAGTATGGAAGACCAAGGATGTCACTTTGAGGAGTACAGTGAGCCTAGCCCAACTCACGGCATTTTTATTTCTCTTATGTGTATGTGAAAATTGGACATTAAGTAAGGAAGACTGAAGAAGAGTCAGTGAATTTGATTTATGGTGGAAGCAAAGAAGATTGAAAGTACCATGACTATCACAAGAACAAATAGTGCTATTTGGAAGAAGTAAAGCCAGAATGCTCCTTAGAAGAATGAAGAGGAGACTCCATCTCAATTACTTCCGACATGCTATCAGGAGAGACCAGTCCCTGAAAAACCGCATCATGTTGGTAAAGAAGAGAGGCAGTGTAAAAGAGGAAGAACCTTGACAAGATGAGCACACACGCACACACGCACACCCACACACACACACACACGATGGAGTGCTACCACGGATTTAAAAAATGATGACTCAGTGGCTGCAACAATGGGCTCGTACAGAGCAATTGTGAGGCTGGCACAGGGCTGAGCAATACTTAGGGTTTTGATATAAATAGGAAATGACAATCACCTAACAACAACAGCCACACACGTTCCTTGACAAATCGACATTGGTTTGTAGTTTCCTGTCATTAACAAACAACAACAACTCACTGTCATAGCGGGGATGCTGTCTTATAGCGACCCTATCGGACAGGGGAGACTTGCACTTGTGTGCTTCTGATACTGTAACTCTCTATTGGAGTGGAAAGCCCTGTCTTCCTCACAAGGAGGTGGTTTCAAACTGCTGACTTTGTGGATCTCAGTCCAATGCATAACTGCAAGGCATCTATTAATCGATGATTTATGCTAGGTATTTATTTTTTTAGTTGCCTGAGGGGTAGTTTTATTCTTACTTTATATATGAGAAAACCGAGGTTCAAAAAACTTACTAATTTTCTCTAAAATAAGTAGTGTCATCCAGAATTCAAACCCCGTGCCTTTCTGACTTTAAAATTGCTGTTTCTTTCCTCCATGCTTTGGTTGAGTTTGGATGAGGGCACTGGTCTTCCACTGAGGATACACAGGGGCTTTAAAACATTTATGATCAAATCCTATTACCTTGTGATACCATCTTTCCATGCAGTAGTTGAGAACTATGAAATAATTTCCCATGTGAAAAAACATTTAGCTCCCTTGATTTTCTCACCCTTTCCACTCATAATAATGACGGGCTTATCAGATCTTGATGCTAGGAAGATGTCTTCTACGCAAACCTCAGTGGACTTGCCTTCGCATTCCAATTAACTGTTCCAATAACAAATGGGCATGGGTATCATTACAACGGAGACAGTCAGAAACCAAAGACCAGTCAGTTCCCAGGCTCAGCGTGCCAAAGCGCGACTCCAAAGAAGTGAAAGGACACCAAGAACTCTGCTTTTCCTCAAGCCCTTCCCCTGGGAAGTTCTAGACTTTCTATGCGACTATATTTTGGCCTGAGAATAACCTAGGTGTTAATATAGTTCAAATAACTATTTGTTACGATGTTGTTATAGAAGTTGGATAGAGATTTCTTCTTGAAGGCAAGGAAGAGGGGAAAAACAACAAAGCAGTTAATAGCTGAGTTTAGCTCCCGTTTATAAATACAAAAACCTAGCCTCTTTTCAAATTATTTCATTTTGGGTTTTTTTTTTTTTGCCTTTAGATATGTGTTCTCATATCTCCTCAAAGAACACCCCCCATACCATCGCCATTAATGCCCAGACTGGGAAATTGATGTAGTCATTCTTTTGCTTAAATTCGTCAGTGGGTCCCCGTTGTCCCATGGGTAAAGTGTAAGCCCTTTGGAGTGGTGGGCAAGGTCATGGCTTACTTGACCAGCATATCAACTAAAGTAAATCCACTGCTATTGCATCAGTTCTGACCCATGGAGATCTTATAGGACAGGGTAGAGCTGTTCTTTAGGGAATCCAAGAGTTTAAATCTTTTTTTTAAAATATCATTTTATTGGGGGCTTGCACAACTCTTATCACAATCCATCCACCCATCCATGGTGTGTCAAGCACATTTGAACATTTGTTGCCCTCATCATTCTTAAAACATTTGCTGTCTACTTGAGTCCTTGGTATCAACTTCTCATTTTCCTCTCCCTCCCTGCTCCCCTCCACCCATGAACCCTTGATAATTGATAAATTATTATTATTTTGTCATATCTTATACTGTCCGATGTCTCGCTTCACCCACTTTTCTGTTGTCCACCCCCCAGGGAGGAGGTTACATGTAGATCCTTGTAATTAGTTCCCCCTTTCTCTCTCACCTTCCCTCCACCCTCCCTGTATTGCCACTCTCATCACTGGTCCTGAAGGGATCATCTGTCCTGGATTCCCTGTGTTTCCATTTCCTATCTGTACCAGTGTACATCTTCTGGTCTAGCCAGATACGTAAACTGGAATTGGATTACGATAGTCAGGGGTGGGAGGAAGCATTTATGACTAGAGGAAAGTTGTGTGTTTCATTGTTGCTACACTGCCCCTGACTGGCTCGTCTCCACCCCTTGACCCTTCTGTAAGGGGATATCCAGTTGTCTACAGATGGGTTTTGGGTCCCCAATCTGCAGACAACTTCATAATTCCCCGATAGAGGGGCTGGTAGATTTAAACTGTCAACTTTACAGCTAGTAGACCAATGCATAACTCACTACATCAAGACTCCTGATCATCATAGTATCACTTTATTTATCAAAGCATTCCTCTTTCCTTTGTTCATAATATTCTCTAGAGACTGACCCAAATCCCAAGCATCTCCCTGAAAAACTCAAATTCCTTCTTCACAATATGATGTACAATTAATGCCAATTAGAAACCCTATGAATTTTTCAATGTTTCTATGGTGGTTATATTCTACTATTTTCTGCTAAACCGTCCATAGCTCTCAATGGATGATGTGCTCTTTGGAGGAAAGGTGTGCTTCCCCAGCATTAGAAGAGTGCTAGACTAATGGTTGGCACTCAATATACTCGTACATTTGTTGCACAAGTAAAGAGATTTTTTTGTGACTTTAGATTTTAAAATTGTTGGGAACATATATCCATTGTGAAATAATTTGGTTCATGTACTTAGTCCGCAGCAACTATTTAATGAACATATTTTTTGTTCCTATCAAAGTGTTAGGGAGTGTTCTGTTGGAAATTTGCAAAATGAAAAAATGTTGAGATGAGAGTTTTTGTGGTTTGTTTGTTTTTTTGAAAAAAATTTAGACTGTTTCCCCAGCTCCTACAACAGTGTCTGGACCATTTGGGGCACACAAAAATATGAGGGATTTCACAGTTCATGGAAAAAGGGATGAAAAGATAATGAAAAATTTTCCAAGAACTTATTGAAATGCCCTTGTACTTGCCAAGTGAATAAATGAAACACTCTTATGCTTATAATGACTATTCCATATCTGATGTTACATTAAACTTCACACATATTCCAAAAGAGGTATGGATTGATGATTAATAGCACAATTTTAGATGAGGTAAGACTCAAAACTATTAAGCAACCATATAGGATTAGGTTTCAGAATATAGATTTTGCAAGCAGCAGGGCAGACGCCTAACTAGGGTCATCAGATTCCCCTACTGGTGCCTTTCTCGTGACACACAGACTTGTCTTCATGGCAGTCACTGAATAGGGAACACCCTTCACACAGTCTGCATTTTCTGCTTCATTCTGACAAATAGTGGCGAGGGTTTGTGTGTTCACATACATTTTATTTAGTCAGCAGACACCCTTCAAATGCCTTCAAAATGGAAGCACTTATCCTCTATGTAAGTCATCCAGAAGTCAGTTAGAGGTGACAATTATCTTTTTCTCTTTTGTCTTTGTCCTTTGTGTTATTAGGTGTCATTGAGTTGAGTCCAACCCATAGCTACTCTATGCAAAATAGAAGGAAAGACTGTCTGGTCGTGCACCATCCTCCCAATTGTTCCCATGCCTGAGCCCATTGCTGCAGTCAGTGTCAATCCATCTCATTGAGGGCCTTCCTGTTTTTCATGGTCCTTATACTTCGCCAAACATGATGTCCTTCTCCAGAAACTGGTCTCTCCTGACAATATAGTACATAAGACAAAGTTTGTCCATCCTTGCCTAAAGAACATGCTGGCTATTCAAATGTGTTGATTTTTCTTCAGTCTTCTTTATTCAGTGTCCACCGTTCACATGCATATGAGGCAATGGAAAATACCATGGCTTAGGCCAAGTTCACCTTAATCCTCAGAGTAATATATGATGTTACCTCTTGGTTCAGTTTTGAGGATATGGATCCTTTTAACATTGATTTATAATCCATACTGAAGGCTGCAATCCTTGATTTTTATTAGCAAGTATTTCAAGTTCCCCTTCACTTTCAGCAAGTAAGGTCCAGTCATCTGCATATCACAGGTTAATAAGCCTTCCTTCAATCCTGGTGCCACATTGGATTTCATATAAGTCAACTTATCTGATTATTTGCTCATCATACAGAGAGAATACGCATGATGAGAGGATACAACGCTGATGCACCACTTTCTTGATTTTAAACTAGGCAGCATTCCCTTATTCTGCTTGCACAACTGCCTCTTGATCCAAGTATAAGTTCTACACGAGCACAATCAAGTGTTCTGGATTTTCCCTTCTTCTCAAGGTTATTCATATTTTATTATAGTCCAAAAAAGATGAATGCCTTTGCTTAATCTATGATACAAAAATAAACATCTTTCTGGTATTCTCTGTTTTGAATCAAGGACCATCTGACATCAGCAAGGACATCCCTTGTTGCACATTCTCTTCGAATTTGGCCAGAACCCCTGGCCTATCAACATACTGCTGCAAGTGATGTTGGATGATCTTAACAAAAATTTACTTGCATGCTTATTAATGATACTGTTCTATAGTCTGAGCATTCATTTGGGTGACCTTTCTTTGGAATGTGTACAGATATGGATCTCTTCCATTCAGTTGGCCCAGTAGCTGTCTTCCTAATTTCCTGACATAGACAACTGAGTGATTCCAAGTGCTGGTTGAAACATTTCCATTGATATTCCACCATTTCCTGGAACTTGGTTTTTGGTTAATGCGTTTAGGGTAACTTCAACTTCTTCCCCAGTACCAGTAGTTCTTGCTCATATGCTACTTCTTGAAATGATGGAATGTCGACTAGTTATTTTTTGTACAGTGACTCTATTATTTCCATCTTCTCTTGATGCTGTCTGCATCATTCAATATTTTGACAATAGAATCTTTGAAGATTGCAACACAAAGTTGAGTTTTTTCTTGAGTTCCTTTGGTTTAAAACATGGTGAGCATATTCTCCCCTTCTAGTTTTCTAATTCTAGGTGTTTGCACACTTCATTATAATATTTGATTATGTCTTCTTGAGCTGCCCTTTGAAAATTTCCTTTCAGTCCCTTGACTCCTTTCTTTCTTCTAGTTGCTCTATGATTAAGGGAAAAATTTTCAGAGTCTCTTCTGGTAACCACCTTGATCTTTTTGTTCTTAATGACCGTTTGCTTTATTCATGAATGATGGTCTTGGCCTTGCTGTCCTTCCACAGCTCATCTGGGTTTCTGTCATTAGTGTTTAATGGGTCACATCTGTCTTTGATATATGCTAGGAATTCAGATGGGATAGATTCAAGATCACAGTTTGGCTTTCTTAGCCTTGCTTTTATTTCCTTCAGCTTTATTCCGAATTTACACATGAGCATTTGCACATTGTTCATACGTGCAATTGGCTATTGCACAGTCAGCAACTAGCCTGGTTTTACTGGCTGTTATTGTGTTTCTCCAGCATTTCTTTCAACCGACATGGTCAATTTGATTTCTCTATGTTTCGTCTGGAGAAGTTCATGTGCGTCGTCTCCCTTTGTGTTGTTGAAAAACTATGTTTGCTATGAACAAGTGATTGTTCTTCCATCATGCAATCTCCAGTTTAATTTGTATCACCAAATCCATATTTCCCAACTATGGTTCCTTCCTCTTTGTTTCCAATGTTTGCATCCCAATTGCCAGTAATTATCAATGTATTTGATTGCCTGTCGGATGAATTTTGGACTGAATTCATTGCTAGAAATCTTTAGTTTCTGCACCTCTAGATGAAGTTGTTGTTGCATAAATGTGAATGATAGTTGTATTGATTGGATGGATTCCATTTCATGTTTGACCACTTCTAGTTTCCCTAAACTCCTTTGTTTGCACGTTCAAAGTTCCAATCATTAGCAGATTTTTGCAGCTATTTCTCCTTACTTGAGTCATGCTTCATCAGCAAATAAAGACCTTGAAGTTTCCACTCCTACACGTTTTACCAGAGTCATGTTATCATTGTGGACTCCACTCTAAGAAATCAATTCTTCCTCAGTCACATTTTGAGTGCTTTCCAACCAGAGGCGCCCATACTTGTGCAGTATCTCTGGCAATATACTTCTTATCACAAGGTGTTACTAAACTTTCCTCAAACTCTGAAGCTACATTCATTTTGTTATAATCGAGCCCCTCTGATGATTTTTCCAACATATAGATTGAATAAGTATGCTGAGAAGATTACAGTTGATCACAGAAAAAAGTCATCTAACCACACCAAGGGTTCATGAAACACTTCATAGAAGAAAATGATAGCTTATTTGAATCCTTAAAAGTAGAATATTACCCCCCAAAGCCCACTTTGTCCTTTGAAACACACATGGTAATTCCTTACAATGTAAGGCTTACAACATACCCTCAAAAAGAACAATACAATCCAACCTCAAGAAATACTATCTTTCGGTTCCTGCCTTGGTTATGGCATGCAGAGTTCTGATATATCTGCTTCTCACAAACTTCATCTTAGCCAAAAGGCTGAGAAGCCATATATCTGCTTCTCACACTCCTCTTTTATTTGGTCTCAACAACTCTTTAGCTGACTGAACTCAGATCTCAATTTTATTCTTGATTCTGTATATCTGGTGAATAAATATTAAATGATGAATAGTATTCACCCTTGATCTTGACATCACTGTCAGCTCTGGACAAGACACTTCTATAACTTTGATCTCTTGGAATGTCACTGGTCACCTGAAGGGAGGTTTGGGGGATTCTCATCTGAAGTAAAATTTTGTGTTTTATGTATTAGATAAAATTCATTCTGTAAGGTCTAAGCAAATATCAGCTCTGTGTTTAGATTTATCAAACACGGAATTTTAAAAATTAAAATATGTGTCCTTCATTTCACTTTCTGACAACTCTCATTATGAGCATGCACTACCCGTTTCTCCTTTCAGGCACAGACCTTGATCGCCATAGAGATATACATTCTGATTAGAGCTTACTACAAAGGTAGCTCTCTTCATTTATCCGTTCAAGGCTCCCCCTTTTTCACAACTATTTTCAAAACCCAACAAGTACTAGCATCAAGGAAAAATGTCATGCAGTAACCATGAATGCCACTCTGTTTCACACAAGATTCCATCGCTGTTTCCACAATGCAGAAACACTGCAGTCATTTGACAGGTGTGTTAACTGCTGCACCCAACCCCAGAGAACAAATTGCCCTTTTCAACTGAGTTGGATTTAAAAACAAATTTGAAGTCATTGCTTCAATAGTTTGCTCCTCTGTAGGTTGCAGAAATAGCAGCTCCACTTTATGGAGGACGCAATGCTCAAAACATTCATGCTGATTCCAAACCAAAAAAAGAGGAGAAAGGAAAGAAAAACCCTCCCCAGATTTTGCAGGATCTGAACGGTTTGTATTTTGGTAAGATCAATGTTGGCACATTTATTTCTCTTACACTAGGTCCTCAACTACTAGCCAAAAGGTTTGTTGTTGGGACCTACCCAGAAGACAAGCCTAGAAATATGCTTCTGAAAGGTGACAGCCTTGAGAATGCTATGGAGCCACTGTTCTCATTGTTGGCCCAAAGGGTTCACCATGAGTCTGGAATGATTCACCTGGAATTGAGAACAGTAAGAACATTTTACACAGAATACAAAACAGTTCTTCCATGGCAGAGGCGTTTCAAGGCATTGAATGGAATCAAAAGATAAAGATTCTGATCCTGGTTCTCTTTAAAAACCCTAACAGAGGTTGCTTAGTCACTTACCTTCTGGACATTTCATTTTTATCAATAAAATTAACAAATGGATTCTTAGATCTTTAAAGTTATGTCTCTCATTTTGGTATGTCTGATAAGAACTGTTTTTCTGTATCTGAAATCCAGGATAGGTATAGATCTATAGAAACAATAACTACATTGATAATTAACTATGGGTATGGCAGGGGATAGGGGGAAATTAATATGAGAAGAAAATGTTCTGAAATTGACTGTGGTGGTTATTGCACAAGACTTCTTAAAATGATTGAACAATTACCTTGTACAAAATGTGAAGCATATGTTAATAAGAGTATTTTAAAAAACTAGTTCAAAGCAGATCAAAGAGAAAAAGCAGTGACAAAATAAATACTTGATTTATTTTAAGTTATCCATTTAGCTCGAGGTGTTCACTTTGCGCTTAGCAATTACCAATGGAATTTTAAGTTGCTCAGATTCATTTAATACTATTAGAAAACATCTGAAAATAAAAGTACAGATATAGCAATTTTGAGGAAGTAAATGTGTAGCAAGGATTTTATGGGCACATGTGTTTGTAACACACGTACATTTGTTTAATAGTAAACTGGTATCATTTTATACATGTTGATTTTTAATCTACCTTTCCTACTTTTCTACAGTTCTAAACAATTTCATATATTCAGTGTAGCAATCTTAATAGATTGGTCTTAGTTATCTAGTGTAGCTATTACACAACTACCACAAGCGAGTGGCCTTGCTCTCTCAACTTTGGGTGGGGGTCTTACCTTCGGGGCACACAGAACTCCATTTGTGAATATCTAACTCCTTTAAGCCTAAGATGCTGAGGAGCCACCCTGTGGGTTCCAGGAGATCATGGTCCAGCCCTTTGAAATCAAGATCACTGTCCAACCCAGCTTGCTGTGCTCCTTCCAAGAGATCTACTGCTCTGTGAACTGCCCTGGGGATGGTCCCTTTCTTTTTTTGGAGGACAGAGATGGCTTGGGTCCTACCTGGATGCTTTCACGAGGCAGGACGCTTTCCTCCTTTTCCTTCTCTCCTCTTGTGCCTTTCAGTCTAGGCTGACAGGTTTTCTGCTGTGCTAGTGGGTTAGATCCATCAGCCGTAACTTATTCTCTTTAACGACAACAAAAATGTGTAGGCCTCTCCTTGGTCAATGTGCCAGGACACATGTGCTTAATTTGCATAACATGATTTTCTGGATCTTTAAGTTCTGTTTTTATTTAGCACAATTCATTGGTAAGTCCATTTCTTCTTTCTTATATTTTGCTATGAACAGCAAGAAGAAGCCATACAGCCTCTCTAATATCTGTCTTAGATACCTCATCAGTTTGATATTCAAGTTCATCACATACAAATTCTACCTTTCACCAACCTTTGGAAACAATATAAACGAATTATTTGCCACTGCATAAAAAGCACAGCTCTCCCTCCTTTGTACATGTAATTTTCATAATTTTCTTTGAAGCCTCACTAGAAGCTAATTAACCTTCTTCACATTTTAGCAGCATTATGCTCCTGGTACCATATTTTCTCTAAGGTGATGGAGACTTTAGTTGTAGCTCTTCTCACTTCTTCTGAGCCCTCACCAGAATTGCCCTTGGTGTCCAAGATTCTACCAGCAGTATCTACAAAGCAATCTAGGTTTTTAATAGTAAGAGTCTTAAAACTCTTAAACTTTACCCATTATTCAATTACAAAATCACTTTGTAGGTATTCATTAAAGACGCATCCCTAGTTAAATCAGATATCAAACTCTGATTGAGTTATCAGTCAGATATTACCACCAATAGAAGGCTTTAACAAACTGATGTTTATTTTCTCACAGTGTGTGGCCTAGAAGTCTGAATTCAAAGTGCTGGCTCTAGGGAAGTGTTTTCTCTTTCTGTTGGCTCTAGATAAAGTTCCGTGAGGTTTTCTGACCTTCAGACTCTGGAACATCTTCATGCGACGTGGCATCTATCTTTCCCTTTTCACCTTTGTTTACTTGTTCAATTTTTTTTATATCTCTGAAGAGATTGACTCAGGAGTCACTCAATGTTAACATAAACATAATAGACATGATCTATTTGCAAATGGAATTAGGACCACAAACATGGAGGTTAGTATTTACAGCACAAATTTGAGGGACATAACAATATTCTTTTTCAACCTTTTTGAAGTGAAATGTTAATACTTTCATACTGATGTAAAATAAACAACTATTCAAGGTTTTCACAAATTTATTATTTATTATTTTCATCTTATTTATAATACTTGGATAAATATATTAGGAAATAAGTCTTTATTTACCTCCATAGTGATTCATTTTCCAGTGATAAAATTTTTATCTATAATTTCTTGACTATGATTTAAAGGCTTTGGATATTTACTGAAAATTTTCTATTAGGAAAGCTTTTTTTTAAATCAATTTTTATTTCTGCTTTTAGGATATGAGACTATCCCCTCATATACACACCAAGCTACATATTAAAATACTTGTGGCTCCTTTTAGGATAAAAATGTCAGCTATCTTATTATTTTCAACGGCATTGCTTTCATTTCAGTTTTGAAAAATCATATGTTTGTTTAAGGCAATGAATTAGCTGTAAGTACAGGCATTTGAAGTCCATCACTTTTCATGTGTATTTTTATCAATGCCATTCATTTCTATATATGTAGTTTATAGTAGTATTAAATTATTTATTTGAGCTAAAAGATATTTGGTATTTTAAAGTAAACTTGTTATCTTGTCTATTTTATTCAGAGGTTATTGCCAATTTTGTTGTATTACAGTAGAGATTGTGACCTATATAACACCGATCTTTATCATAATTTGTTACTTTTAGGAAATTATAATGGTATTGCTTATTCCATTTAATGCCATTTTCCTTGTAGTCTTTATAATTCTTACTACTAATGGACTTCTATTGTTTTTTTATGTTGTTATTTCCCCCCCTTTTTTATCTGACCCTTCCTCTCAGCCTCCTGTCACTGCGTTTAGAGACATCTCTTCTAAACTGCACTATTCATTTTGCTTTTCCCTTGTTTGCCTTTTTCCTGATGATGCTTCCTACTCAATGTGAGATTATGTTGGATTTTTCATCTTATAAATCTAGTGCATTAGTATTTCCTCAGTGTACTAGATTGGCTTCCCTAGAGAAGCAAAATCAGTGACACTTGCATGTGTTGTATAGACAGACTTACACTGTTGTAGAAATAAGAAGTCCAATCTGGTTTAAGCCAGGCTTTTATGGACTCATAGAAGCTGATCAACAGGAATCTGGGTGCCAAAGTGGATACAGCAGGGGTACAAGATGGTAGTTGCAGAGGGCTGAATAAATCCACTGATGGTTCCTGAGATAGGTGGGCAATACAACAGGAGATCATGGAAGCAGATTCAAGATCCACCTTCAGCAGAAGGCAATGAGTGAACCAAAGGGAATTTGACTCAGATCAGTCTCTCTCTCTCTCTCTCTCTCTCTCTCTCTCTCTCTCTCTCTCTCTCTCTCTCTCTCTCCCTCTCTCATACGTAATAGCTTATGATGCCAAGGAATAGCTTATGATACTAAGGAAGTGTCATAAGGCTATGAATTAAATTGCTGGCTTGGGCTCTATCCCTACCCTTATCCAAGAGTGTCTAGTTCACATAATCACTAAACTTCACACTTAGCAATAATCTTTAATTTTTTGAAGGCCTGGCCCCAATCCCAACTACTACGTGGACACCTGCCCCTCCCTTCAGAATAATAGGGGGAGGAGGAGAGATTGGGGCACATCCTGGCCCACCAGGCTTTGAGGACAATGTTCCCGATTAGAGCAGTCCGTCCACAGAGAGGACCACATGGCCGGTCCCACTATGAGACATGATGTCCTGCACTGACCCATAGCCCTACAGGAGACAACACTGGAGACACAGTGTGGGAATTTTGCCCAATCTGATCCCACCACACTGAGGCAAAACACTAAGTGGGTGCAACAAAACAGCAAGGGAATGGAACAGCAAGGTCCCAGAGAATGCTGAAGGTGGACTTTGGGGTCAGGGCATGATGCCCTAACACACTGGACTGGAGAACACTCCTATAGGCTAACAAGCAGTCCTTGAACTAACTACAAGATTTTCTTTCTTGCTGTTTTTTGTTTTGTTTTTGGTCATTGGTTTGTTGTTGTTTTGTTCTTTATTGTGGCTTGGTGTTGCTCTGTCTTGTCTTTGTGTATGTTATTATCTCCATAGGTCTGTCAAAGTAAGATAGATTGGATGAACAATCTGGAGGAGAAAACAACAGACAAACAGTTCCCAGGAGACATGGGAGAGTGGTAGGTGGGGGGAAAGGTAGTGTTGTTACCCAGGGACAATGGAACAAGTGATCCAAATCGGTGGTGAGGAGGGTGTAGGAAGCATGGTAGGACATGATCAAGGGTAATGTGACCAAGAGAAATTACTGAAACCCAAATGAAGGCTGAGCATGATAGTGGGACAAGAGGAAAGTAAAAGGAAATAGAGGAAAGAGCTAGGAGGCAAAGGGCATTTATAGAGGTCTAAATAAAGGCATGTACATATGCAAATATATTTATATATGAGGATGGGAAAATAGATCTATGTGCATATATTTACAGGTTTAGTATTAACGTAGCAGAAGGACATTGGGCCTCCACTCAAGTACTCCCTCAATGCAAGAATACTTTGTTCTATTAAATTGACATTCTATGATGCTCACCTTCCCGACACAACAGCTGAAGACAAAGTGGGTAAATAAGCAAATGTGCTGAAGAAAGCTGATGGTGCCTGGCTATCAAAATACATAGCATCTGGGGTCTTAAAGGCTTGAAGGTACACAAGCAGCCATCTAGCTCAGAAGCAACAAAGTCCACATGGAAGAAGCACACCAGCCTGTGTGATCATGGAGGTTCCAAAGGGATCAGTTTTCAGATGCGAAAGAACCAAAAAATCATATCATTGTGTGCTCACCTCCCTGATACAATCACTGAAGACAAATGGGTGCATAAACAAGTGTGGCGAAGTTAGCTGATGGTGACCAGCTATCAAAAGATATAGCATCTGGAGTCTTAAAGGCTTCAAGGTAAACAAGCGGACATTTAGTTCAGAAGCAATAAAGCCCACATGGAAGAAGCACACCAGCCTGTGCGATTACGAGGTGTCGAAAGGATCAGATATTAGGCATCATCAGAACAAAAAATCTTATCATAGTGAATGAGGGAGAAGTGAGGGGTGGAGACCCAAAGCCCATTTGTAGGCAATTGGACATCCCCTTACAGAAGAGTATCAGGGAGGAGATGAGCTAGTCAGGTTGCAATGTAACAACGAAAAAAAATACAACTTTCCTCTAGTTCCTAAATGCCCCCCCATCATGATCTGCATTCTACCTTGCAAGTCTGGCTAGACCAGAGGATGTACACTGGTACAGATAGGAACTGGAAACACAGGGAATCCAGGGTGGATGTTCCCTTCCGGACCAGTGGCGTGAGTGGCGATACTTGAAAGGGGGAACCGATTACTTGTATCTACATGTGACCTCCTCCCTGGGGGACAGACACCAGAAAAGTGGGCGAAGGGAGATGTCGGACACTGCAAGATGTGACAAAATAATAATTTATATATTATCAAGGGTTCATAAGGGAGTGGGGAACAGGGAGGGAGGGAAAAATGAGAAGTCGAGAGCAAATGTTTGGAGAATGATGAGAGCAATGAATGTACAGATGTGCTTTACACAATTGATTTAGGTATGGATTGTGATAAGAGTTGTATGAGCCCCTAATAAAATGATTAAAAATATAATCTTCAATTTTTAAAATGTGCATCAGCATCAAGAACTAAGTCCATTCTTCAAGCAAGATGAAGTATGTCATGCAAGTTTTCTTTTAAATAAATCCTTCTGTCAGTGATTCCATAATTGACAGTCCTCATTAATATTGGTATTGACAAATATTTCACTACTTCATGATGTTACTGTATTCTTTCTATCATATTATAAAAATTACATTTCATTTTTGTTTATTGTTGCAGTGTTTGCTCTCATTTCTTTTATAAGCTAAATATTGCAAATGCTAGAACCTGTATAAGGTGGGAACTTGAAAGAGGGGAAACCCTGAAATGCTTTGTGCTCATGGAGAGCAATAGAAAAGTGATAAAACTGCACCCTGTCAAAGGTGGGAAATTTGTAAGACCCAGAAACAAGACAGTCTTGTAGTTCTGTATCTCTCAGGTTTCACTGAACTTTGTCCAGCTTCTTTTTTATTTAAGTAAAATTTTATTCCCATGTAAATTCATTGTTTTATATTTTATTTTAAGAAATATATGCTTACTTGTATAATTTATTTATTTATTATAGTGCTTTAGTCAGTATTTAATATGAATATACCTTTAGATAGGTGACATTATTTGAAAGTTTAAAAATTACTCAGGCATATAGTATTTGATGCCAACCTGATATTTTTTATTTGTAATAAATATACTAATTTTCTGATAAGGTGACAATGCTTATTTTTTAAATTATACACTTGGAATTAGAATATGATCACTATATATTAGATAAGATTTTAAGTGATTGCTCAGTGATCTTCTTGTATTAAAATCAAGCCTTTCCCTCGCCTTAGAGTGCATCTGAGCTCTAGTGGTACAGTCAGGTAAGCACGGGGCTGCTAACCTCTAGGTCAGTTGAAATCCATCTTTTGCCCCGAGAGAGAGAGAGGAGGTTGTCCACTCCCCTGAAGTCTTGTGGCCTCAGAAACCTTCTATTGGGTTGCTGTGCATCAGAGCCAACTCTAGGAATTGAGTAGATGCGTGTTTAGTGTATGGGTTGTTCTTTTTACTTCTGATATTTCTAAATTGGACCTCTGAGATTTGCATTCTCTAAGATGTTATTTCACATTCCAAATATCTTTATTTCCTTAGGACATAATTCACTAGTTTAATTTTCTGAGGATTTCACTCCACACCTTTCTTGCCTTCGTTGATGTCCCACAGCGTGGCTTGGCCATCCTTGCCTCCAGAAGTGTAGAGAGATCCATGTGCTGAGATAGTTACAGTGTTCAGGTAGCCTGTGTGGCCAGTGTTGTTGGCTTTGCCTTGAAATTAGCCAGGATTCACACATTGACCAATTTGTTCCAGTCACAGAAGGCAATTATATATATATATATATATATATATATATATATATATATATATATATATATATATATATATATATATTTCACAGCTCTGTTCACTAAATGGCTTAGAAATAATAATTCTCCAGTATCAAAGAACAAATAATCCTCAGACTTTAGAATACAGAATGTCATTCCCTTCTAAACAAAAGATGGGCTGCTTATAGAAATGGAAGATTCCAGATTTGGAGAAGGAAAGGCACAAGATTAGACTCTTCTTGAGTCCCAAAATAAGAAATTTATTTTTAAAAATACTGAGGGCATGCCACTACAACGCCATTGTATAATGTTAGAGCTCAAAATGTTTTTCAAAAGAATAAAGATGCAAGCATAAATAGCTTCCATTGATAGGGAAAACTTAGAATAGTCTAATACACAACTAATCATGGAAAGGGTCTGGGACCAAGCAACACTTTCTTCTGTTGTGCACATGAATTGCCTTGAGTATCAAGCCAACTTATTGTCAACTAACAACTGAAAAGAGGCATAGACATAGATATAAAATATCTTATCCTTGATTAGATAATGGTTTTAAAAATAAAGCTATAAAGGATATTTTATAGCCATGGAGAAAATTGGAATATGAGCTGCATATTTAAATGATCTTTATATGAATGTCCAATTTCTTGAGTGTAATCATGCTACTTGGTTCTTTAGAAGCATGTCCTTGTTATAACGAGAGAACTGTTCAAGTGTTTGAGAATAAAGAACCGTGATATCATGGTATTTGTAACTCACCTTCACATTGTGCAGCCTAAAAGAAATGTGTATATGTACATGCATACATACAAAAACATGTGGAAGGCGATATGTAAAACAAATGTGGTAAGAGACACAAGTCTACATATGATTCTGTTATTAAATCCATTGTATTTCTAATTTAATTCAATTTTTTACTTGCTGAGGCAAAGAAGTAATGGCAAGTGAAAAGCAAAATTAGAGAACCAAATATAAATTCAAGTATATCATTAATCATATAAAATGAAAATGAATGAACAATTTATAAGATTGATCTTTGATTCAACAAGTAGTAACAATAAAACAGTATCACTACATACTTTTTTACAACAGGTAATTCTAGTCATGTTAATTAAAAGGCTGAAAATAAAGGAATGTGCAAAAATAATGTAAGCACTCATTAAAACAAGGTTTATGAATATTAATATCAGGAAATACAGTGAATGCTGTGTGCTGTCAAACAGATTCCAGCGGACTGTGATCATATAGAACAGTCAAATGACTCCATGGGGTTCCATAAATGTCATTTTTATGAAAACAGATATTCACATTTTCCCCTGGACTATGGTAGGTTCCATTAGTCAATCTTTCTGTTAGCAACCAACCACTTAAAAATTGTGCACTGGGACCATTTAATGAAACATTACCAAATTGCTAAGAAAACAAAAACAAAACATGAAAAATAATTGTACTATGGTCATGAATTTGTATATGCCTTTCAACATAACATGCCTAGCTAAGGGTTTTTTATGATATTTGTGTGTGTGTGTGAATTAGGTTAGGGGGTTTACATTTTGATCATCAACTCTGCGTTCCACAGTTCAAACGAACATTTATTGTTTTCTGTGGTTTTGAATTGAGCTGTCGCTGTCAGTGTAAAGTGATATCTCACAGTTGTGATTTGCATTGCATAGATGGTAAATGGTTAGCACTTTTTCATGTGTTTGTTAGCCATTTGGATGTCATTTTTGGTTAATGGTTCATGTCCTATGCACACATTTTAATTAGATTACATTTTTGATGAAGTCTTTTTTTCCCCAAAGTTTTTTTGACTCTTCATTCACATATCGCACAATTCAATAGTTCAATTGTATCAAGAAAATTTGTACAATCTTTATTAGTCAGTTTTAGAGCTTTTTCTTCATACTGATATGCATTGTTATTTATGTATATATATATTCAATTTTGACAAACATATACACAACAAAAAATTTCTAATTCTATAACTTCTATATATATAATTTAGTGCCATTGATTGTATTGTTTGTCTTGTACAACCATTGCTGATATCGCTCTTCAAATTGTTCCACCATCATTAAATAAGCTCAATGCCCCTAGGCAAACTCTTTTTCCTTCAGACATGGTAACCGTAAGTCAAATGTCATTCTTTTTTAGCTTTCTGTATTTTTCTTGATACCATTTGCACATATTATACACTTCCATAGTTCCAAATAGCTTTGAAGAAGAGTTATCTTTCATGCACATGAAGTCTTTGTTTTAGTAAGTTGCAATGGTCCATTTTGTCTTCTGCTATGTGTGCTTCCTTTGTTATATGTGTCAGAATGCCTGTTATATGTGTCAGAATGCCTATGTCCTGCCATAGGTTTGTCCTTATATTGTATCTTTGGGAGTTACATTTCAGTCTTTGATCTATCCTGAGTTAGCTTTATCTATCTATCTATTTATACATAGCATAAAAAAAACAAGCCCCATGCCAGTTTGAATGTGACTTTGAGTATGTCACACTTGAATTTAGAGACTATCTCAAGAAGAGATTTAAGCTATTTAATATGAACATTAATGGCTGAAAACCAGAGGAGCTGTGGAATGACATCTAGAACATCATACACGAAGAAAGAAAAAAAATTATATTAAAAAAAGCAAGCAAGAAAGAAAAATAAATATAGAGATCACAATATTCTCTGAAACTTGCTCTTGAATGCAGAGCAGCTAACATGAATGGAAAAAATTGTTGAAGGAAAGAGAGGACCAAAAATTTAAATGGCAGCTCAAGAAGACAAAACTGTATGATGAAATATACAATCACCTGGAATTAGATGACCAAAAAGGAAGAACACATTTGGCATTTTTCAAGCTGAATACTGAAGAGAAGATCCACGGCTCAGCATGAGACGTTGAAGGATTCTATTGGAGGTGGGGGGAGGGAGCCCTAATGGTGCTTTCGGGTAGCCATTGGCTTACTAACCAAAAGGTCAGTGGGTCAAAGCCACCAGTTCCTCTGACAGAGAAAGATGAAATTATCTGCTTGCGTAAACGCTTACAACTTTAGAAACAATGGGATCAAAATGTGTCATAATGACTCAAGAGTGTGAGTCGAGGTGTGGGGAAAGTATTGCATAACGTGGGAAGTATCAAAAAGAAATAGAAGGAACATAAAGAGTCACTATACCACAAGAATTGGTCAACATTCAACCATTTGAAGAGGTAGCACATGATAAACAAAGCCAATGGCATTGAAGGGAAAAGCTCAACGTACACTATCGCAGTAACTAAAAGCAACACTAGGAACTGATGGAATAGCAATTGAGAAGCTTCAAAAATCTGATGCAGCATTGGAAGTGTTTACTAATCTAGAATAATAAATTTGGAAACCAGCAATCTGACACATTAATTGGAAAAGATCTATAGTTGTACTTATTTCAAAGAAAGATGACCTAATAGAATCCAGAAATTATCTATCTATTGCTCTATAGAGCAATACTACTATCACAGGCTAGTAAAATTTTGCTAAATTAATTTGAAAAGAATTACAGCAACACAATTACAAGGAGCTACCATTACTTCAAGGTGGAGTCAGAAGAGGGAGTGGAACAAAGCTATCGCTGTTAACATCAGATGGATATTGGCTGAAAGCAGAGAATTCTAGAAATAATTTTACATGTGTTATTTTGAGTATGTACATGCATTAGATTGTAACATTGCAAAGACTGGAAATTCCAGAACATTGTGCTCAAGCAACGTCTGTACATAGACCAAGAAGCAGTTGTTCCAACAGAGCAAAGTTCAAAGTCAGGAAAGTGTGAATCAAGGTGGTAGGCTTTCACTCTACTCATTCCAGCTATAGCCTGAGCGAATAATTTGAAAAGCTAAAGTTTCTGGAGAAGAACAGAGCATCAGATTTGGAGAAAAGCTCCTTAACAGACTGCAGTATGCAGATGACACACTGATTTGTTGTACTTGAAAAGAACTTGAAGCTTTTACTGACAAAGATAAAAAAATACAGCCTTCTGCATATTTATAAAGAAAAAGAAAGTACTCACAGCTGGGTCAGTATCATGACACAGAGAAAATATTGAAGTTGACAAGGATTTCATTTTACTTGGATCCACAGTCAATGTTCATGTAAGCAGCAGTTAAGAAATCAATGAGCGTATTGTGGTTGGCAATACTGCGACACAGTATTTAATGTGTTCAAGAGCCACTGTGTGCAATAAATAGAGTGTCCCTTATCAAAGTCATGATAGTTTCAGTAGCTTCATGTGCTTGTGAAAGTGGGATAACGAATAAAGAAAACTGGAAAAGAAATGATGCAATTTAATATGGTGTTGGTTTACATTAGTGTGTGATATTTCATTCACTAGGCAGAGTGAATCTTTGCACTAAAACAAAGCTCTGCTGCCTGTGAAAGTTTCTCCTGTGTATGTATGTCTTCTCTTCCTGGAGACTCATGACATGTTACCTGATGGACAAGTAGGTCAATGTTAGCAACCAGATCTTTTGATTTATGCACCAATCCAGTAAGATCACATCATCATGGTGATGGGTCTTGTAGAAAAAGCGGCATTTAAAATTTGGACCTTTGCTCTTATGGAAATGTTCCTCTCACTGGGTGGTTTTACAGACTCACTTAGCCTCAGGAATTGCTCATATGTTGTAGGACCCTAACTGGTTCTCTTTAAGAGAAGGCTATTTAGGACATTGAAATGTAGTATAAAGTTTATTTCTTTGCACTGACATAAAATAGTTTTCTCAAACCCAACTGTAGTTAAATGGACCCTAGTACTTATTATATTTTTTTAAAACAAGAGTTTTGAGGATAAATAGGGGGAGCCTATTTATTTTTTTCATGCACAGGTCATTAGTAAAAGGCATGGACAGCCAGACCAGTGCTATGCTATTTGTGCAAAGAATTTCTCAGGGTGCATTAATAGTAGCATGGATTGTGGCTTCCTTAGTTCAATTGAACAGCTCTAGAATTTAGTCAGCAGCTGAGCAATGTTCAAATAAGGACATGCCTTCTTAGGAAATTTCAAATGTCTGTGATTGAATATTTCCTGTTTCTAGGTCAGTCGATAAGAAAACTGCTTCCAGTAATTTTGTGCTTTCATACATAACTTTAGGTGTCTACGTAAAGAGTTAATGGGTTGAATTAATATATTTAATTGTGTAATATTGGTTCTCTTTGATATATGCTCCTCATTTTCCAAGTTATACCTTTTGGGAATGAGGGAAAACTTATCCAAATAAAAATACCTACATAAGGCCATCCTACCACTTCCTCACAGTCGCTCTTATGTTTGAGGTCATTGTGACAGCCACCGTGTCAGTCAGTCTTGCTGAGATGCTTTCTCTTTGTCAATGCCACACTACTTTATCGAGCATGATGTCCTTCTCCAGGGACTGGTCTCTCCCGCCAGTATTTCCAAAGTACTTGAGATGAAGTCTTACTATCCCTGCCTCCAGGGAGCATTCTGACTGTACTTCAGAGATAGATTTGTTTGTGTTTTTGGCAGTCCCGGGTACTTTCAAGATTCTTCACCAGCAAAATAACTTAAATTCACTATTCGCATTGATGTGTCACTGCTGAAACTAACACGGCTTGGGTAAGTGTTAGCTGAGTCCTCAAAGTAACAAGCTTGCTTTTGAACCCTTTATTTCTTTTAACATTTTATTAGGGGCTCATACAACTCTTATCACAATCCATATATACATCAATTGTGTAAAGCACATCTGTACATTCTTTGCCCTCATCATTTTCAAAGCATTTCCTCTCCACTTAAGCCCTTTGCATCCGGCCCTCTTTTTTCTCCCTCTCCCTCCTTGCACTCCCCTCCCTCATGAGCCCTTTATAATTTATAAATTATTATTTTGTCATATCTTGCCCTGTCCAATGTCTCCCTTCACCCCCCTTTCTGTTGGCTTTTAAACCCTTTAAAGAGGTCCTGTGCAGCAGCTTTCAGAATGTCTGCTTCTTCCCTGAGCATTGATTGGGGATCTAAGCAAGACAAAATTCTGGACAATTTCAAACTTTTCTCTGTTTATTATGATGTTACTTACTGTTCCAATTATGAGGATTTTGGTTTTCTGTACATTAAGTTGAAATCTATGCTAAACCCTACAATCCTTGATTTTCATCAATGAGTGCTTTAATTTCTTCTCATTTTCAGCAAGCAAGGTTGTATAATCTGCATATCATAGGTTGTTAAGACATTTTCCTCCAGTCCTGATGCCACATTCCTCTTCATGTAATCCAGCTTCTCTGATGATTTGATCCACTTATAGTTTAAATAACTATGATGAGAGGATGCAACCCTTATGCATATCTTCCATTATTTTAAATCACAGAGTATGCCCTTTGTTTTAGTCTGGGTACTTTAGAGAAACAAATTCCCAGAAACTCATGTATAAGAGAGAGTTTTATATAAAGGTTAAGTGCACATCAAGAAAACATCCTAACCCAGTGCTGCCCAAGCCCACAAGTTCAGCATTAGCCCATTTGTCTGACACTAATCCACAAAGTCTTCCTCCATCTCACAAAACACATGCAATGATGCTGATTGCAGGAGGAAAGCCCAACCAGTGAATGTGTAAGCATCTCAGCGCTGGCAGGGGTCTCCACTTGGCTGCTCCAGCACCCAGGGCTGTATCGAGGTAGGTCCATGTGGCTTCTCCTCAGGGATGTCTTGCAGGAAATGAGACTTGCCAGCTGAAGCAGGGAACTGGAGGAGGCAGCTGCACCCTTCTCTGACCATCATAAAGCAACAGACCTCAGAACTCGAAAGGCGAGGCTCGCTGAGCCAATTATCCCTCTGCCCTTCAATTACCCCCACATGTGTTATCGGCCAGGTTGGCACAATAAACTAACTAACACCCCTTGTTCTGCTCATACATGACTCTTATCCATGCACAGCTTCTGCATACAAGTTCCCACTGTTTGCAAGCATATCCATAGTTTATTATTATCCACACAGTTTAATGTCTTTTCATAGCCAATAAAACAGAAGTAAACATCTTTCTGGTATTCTATTCTTTCAGTCAAGAGCCATCTGACATCAGCAATGATACCTCTTTTATCACACTGTCTTCTGAATCCATCCTGAACATCTGGCAGCTCCTTGTCAATGTACTGCTAACACTGCTGTTGGAGGTTCTTCAGGAAAATTTTACTTATGTGTATATCAATGGTATTGTTTTATAATTTGGCCATTCAGTTGGGCCATTTTATTTGGAAAGAGTACAAATATGGATGCATTCCAGTTAATTGGCCAAGTACCTGCCTTTCAAATGTTTTGGCATAAACCAGTGAGTGCTTCCAGTGCTTCACCAACTTCTGGAAACATTTCATTTGGTATTCCACCAATTCATGAAGCCTTGTTGGGATACTGTCTTCAGGACAACTTGGGCTTCTTCCTTCAGTATCATTGGTTCTGGATCATATGCTACCTCTTGAACTGGTGAAATGCTGACTACTTCTTTTTGGTACAGCTATTTTATGTGTTCTTTCCATCCTCTTGAAGTACAACACTGTCTGTGATAATATCTACCCACATATAAGTAAATATATTCAATACAGCTGTTATTCAAATGTATTCACCAACCAAAAAAGCTAGTGATGAAGAAATCGAATTCTGTCAACATCTGAAATTAATTAAACATACAATCAAAAGGCATTGATAATTATTAGAGATTATAATGCAAACATTAGAAACAAAGAAGGAACATTAATTGGAAAATATGGTGTTAGTGATAGAATGATTCCCATGATAAAATTTTGCAAGCCCAACAAATTATTCATAATAAATATCTTTTTTCAACAACAAAAAAATTACTATACACATGGAATTCTCCAGATGGAATACAATTGATGACATCTTGGGGAAGAGAAGATGAAGAGGCTCAATATCAGCAGCTAAACTGAGGCAAGGGACTACTATGGAACAGATCATCAATTGCTCATTTGTAAGTTTAAGCTGAAGCTAAAGAAAATTAAAACAAGTCCAGGAGAGCCAAAATAGGACTTTGAGTGATTCCACTTGAATTTCAAGAATACTTCAAGAATAGATTACCTTTATTGAATACTATAATAAAATACCTGAGTAACTATGGGATGATATAAAGAAAATCATACATGAAGAAATCAGAGTGTCATTTAAAAGTACAGGAAATAAAAAGATCAAAGTAGATGTCAGAAGTGAGTCCTTGCCCTTAATCATAGAGAAGCTAAGGAAATGGAAGAAATGATGAAATAAAAGAGTTGACTAGATCATTTCAAAGGGCACATCCAGAAGACAAAGCCATATATAATAATGAAATGTGAAAAGATTTAGAGCTAGAAAAACCAAAAGAGAGAACATGCCCAGCATTTGTTATATTGAAAGGGCTAAAGAAAACATTCAAGAGGGGAGTTGCAATAGTGAAAGATTCTATAGGCAAAAAATTGAACCATGAAGGATGCATTAATAAGATGGAAAGAATACACAGAATCCCACTCATAGTGCAAAAAGTGTATTGAGGTAGTTAGTCTATTGTGCCAACCTGGCCGATAAACATATGTGGGGTTAATTGAAGGGCAAAGGGATAAATGGCTTTGTGAGCCTTGCCTTTCTAGTTCTCGAGTACCTTGCTTTCTGATGGTCAGACCAGGGTGCAGCTGACTTAGCCAGTTCCCAACTTCAGCTGGCAAGGCTCACTTCCTGCAAGACATCCCCAAGGAGAAGCCACATGGACCTACCCTGATGCAGCCCTGGATGCTGGAGCAACCAAGTGGACACCCCTGCCAGCACTGAGATGCATACACATTCACTGGCTCGGCTTTCCTCCTGCAGTCAGCATCATTGCATATGATGCTGTTTTGTGAGATGGAGGAGGACTTTGTGGATTGGAAATGTACAAATGGGCTAATGTTGGACTTGTGGGCACTAGGTTGGGATGTTTTCTTGATGTGCACTTACCCTTTATATAAAACTCTCTGTCCCCACTCTTATTTAATATCATGCTTGATGTTTTAGCTAATGACATAAGGCATAGGAGAGACATCAAAGGGATTCATCTGGGGAAGGAAGAGGTGAAACTATCATTATTTTCAGATAATATGATTTTACATATGGAAAATCCCAAAAGTTCCACAAGGGGAGTTCTGGAAGCAATAGAGGATTTTGGCGGAGTGGCAGGATACAAGATCAACCAACAGAAGTCCATCGGACTGTTATACACATCGGATAAGACCACAGAAGAGGAGATCAAACAGTTGGTACGCTTCAAAATAGCGAAATACAAATGGAAATATCTAGGTATACACCTGACTAAAAGAACAAAAGATTTTTATGGGGAAGACTACAGAACACTAGTAAAAGAAACCAAGAGCGACCTCAACAAATGGAAGAACATCCCATGCTCATGGATTGGAAGACTCGATATATTCAACACGTCAGTTCTGCCAAAGGCACTATGTAAGTTTAATGCAATCCCGATACAATCACCCCCATCTTTCTTCAAATAAATGGAAAAACTGATTACCAACTTCATATGGAGAGGGAAGAAGCCCAGAATTAGCAGAGAACTCCTCAAGAAGAAGGACACAGTGGGAGGGCTTGCTCTTCCTGACTTTAGCACATACTATACAGCCACAGTTGTCAAAACCACATGGTACTGGTACAATGACAGATACTCAGACCAATGGAAAAGAACTGAACACCCAGAAATAAAATCATCAGCATACAGACAACTGATCTTTGATAAGGGCCCCAAAATATCAAACGGGAAGCAGATGCCCTCTTTAAGAAGCGGTTCTGGAAAAAAATGGATATTTACCTGCAGAAAAATAAAGCAAGAACCTTATCTCACTTCATGCACAAGAATAAACTCAAGGTGGATCACAGACCTTGAAGTTAAACCCCAAACTATTAGGGTCATCAATGAGGGAAGTGGGAACAACTTGAGAACTTTGGCACAGGGATTACATAGGCTATCAGAAATAGGGAAGGACACAAACACAGAGGAGGCACAAATTGACAAATGGGATATACTAAAGATAAGACACCTGTATACATCAAAAGAATTCACTAAAAGAGTAATACGAGAGTCCACGGACTGGGAAAACATCTTTAGCAATGACACATCAGACAAAGGCCTTATTACTAAAATCTACAATACTCTGCTAGCTTCCAAAAAGAAAAAAAAACTAATTGCCCACTTAAGAGGTGAGCAAAGGACTTGAACAGAAGTTTCACAGGGGCAGAAATTCGAATGGCCAACAAACATATGAGAAAATGTTCCCGATCTTTGGCCATAAGAGAAATTCAAATTAAAACAACAATGAGGTACCACCTAACACCCTTAAAGGTAGCCCAATTCAAAAAATCACAAAGCAAGAAGTGTTGGAGGGGCTGTGGAAATACAGGAACTGTCATTCACTGTTGGTGGACTTGTAAGTATGAACGGCCACTATGGAACTCGATCTGGTGATATCTAAAACAGATGGATATCGAGTTACCATATGACCCAGCAATCCCCCTACTGGACATTTACCCAGAAGAGTCAAGAAACAAACCAAGGCCCGATATCTGTGCTCCAATGTTCATAGCGGCACAGTTCACAATTGAAAGGAGTTGGAAGCAACCCAAATTTCCATCAACTGATGATTGGATTAAAAAACTGTGGTAAATACATACAATGAAGTACTACGCATCACTAAAAAGCAGTGATGAACGTATGAGGCACATAGTGGCATGGGAAGAACTGGAGGAAATCATGCTAACTGAAGTAAGTCAGGCACAAAAGGACAAGTACAGCATGAGCCTAATGAGTTAAGTATTAAATAATGCAAAAGGGGCATAGGGAAAAAGCTACTGTATACAAACATTCTTGGGGTGAGGACCGTGTAATATGGCAGGAACCAGATCAAATCTACAGATGCACATGGTAGACAAAGGGGGAGGAGGTGGGGAAAGGCAAAAAAAAAAGATGAAAATAAGGAAGAAATGAGTGGCAGGGGCATGGGGTGCTGACCCACCCAAGGGGAGGATATTGTTTGTGTCTCCACAGGGAAAGAGGGACCAAACTTCGACCCAGTACCCCAAGGTGTGGGTGTGGCATTCCGGTGTGGAGTGGGGAGCCAGTGGAGAGGTCTGGGGGGCTGGCCCCGGTACCAAATACTGGGTGGATGCCTACCCCTCCCCCCATAAGAATTTACTTCACGGGACCGCATTGAGTCTGCAGTTCCTAGAGAGGGACATATCTGGTCGGAGCACACGGGAGTAGATGAAGGGGGAGTAGGAGAGAGTGGAGCACATCCTGGCCCACCAGGCCTTGAGTACGATGACCCCAATTAGAGCAGCCAGTCCACAGAGAGGACCACATAGTCAGTCCCACTATGAGATATGATGCCCTTCACTGACCCATGGCCCTGCGGGGGACAGCACCTGAGACACAGTGTGGGAATTGCGCCTGACCTGATCCCACCACACTGAGGCAGGGCATTAGGGGAGTGCAGCATAACATCTAGACAAAACACTAAGGGGGTGCAACAAAACAGCAAGGGAAAGGAGCCGTGAGGTCCCCAGGGAATGCTGAAGGTGGATTTGGGGCCCAGGGCATGGTGCCCCAACAGACTGGACTGGAAAGCACTCCTTAAGGCCAAGAAACAATCCTTGAACTAACTACAAGCTTTTCTTTCTTGGTGTGTTTTGTTTTTGTCATTGGTTTGTTGTTGTGTTTGTTGTATATTATTGCTTGGTTGTGCTCTGTCTTGTTTTTGTGCATGTTATTATTTCCATGGGTCTGTCTAAATAAGATAGGCTGGATGAACAATTGGAGGAGAAAACAATGGGACTGATAGTTCCATGGGGACATGGGAGACGGGGAGGTGGGGGGAAAGGTAGTGGTGTTAATAAACCAAGGGATAAGGGAACAACAAGTGATCCTAATTGGTGGTGAGGAGGGTGTGGGAGGGCTGGAAGGGCATGATCAAGTCTAATGTAACCAAGAGGAATTGCAGAAACACAGGTGGGGACTGAGCATGATAGTGCATCAGGAGGAAAGTCAAAGGAAATAGAGGAAAGAGCTGAGAGGCAAAAGGCATTTATAGAAGAAGTCTATATAAAGACATGCACATATGCAAACATATTTATATATGAGGATGGGGGAAATAGATTTTTTGCATATATTTATAGGTTTAGTATTAAGGCAGCAGAAGGATATTGGACCTCCACTCAAGTACTCCCTCAATGCAAGAATACTTTCATTTATTAAATTGGCATTTTGTGGTGCTCACCTTCCAGACACAACAGCTAAAGACAAAGTGGGTGAACAACTATATATGGTGAAGAAAGCTGATGGTGCCTGGCTATCAAAAGAGATAACATCTGGGGTCTTAAAGGCTTGAAGGTAAACAAGCGGCCATCTGGCTCAGAAGCAATAAAGCCCACATGGAAGAAGCACACCAGCCTATGTGACGACGAGGTGCTTAAGGGATCAGTTATCAGGCATCAAAGAACAAAAAAACCCTATCATTTTGTGTTCACCTCCCTGATACAATCGCTGAAGACAAATGGGTACATAAATAGCAAATGTGGTGAAGAAAGCTGATGATTCCAGGCTATCAAAAGATATGGCGTCTGGGGTTTTAAAGGCTTGAAGGTAAACAAGTGGCCATCTAGCTCAGAAGCAACGAAACCCATGTGGAAGAAGCACACCAGCCTGTGTGATCACAAGGCGTCAAGGGATCAGGTATCAGGCATCATCAGAACAAAAAAATCTTACCATAGTGAATGAGCAGGGGAATGCGGAGTGGAGACCCAAAGCCCATTTGTAGGCCACTGGATATCCCATTACAGAAGGGTCTTGGGGAGTAGATAAGCCAGTCAGGGTGCGATATAGCAATGATGAAAAATACAATTTTTCCTCTAGTGCCTAAATGCTTCCTTCCTCCCTTCCACTTTCATTATCCAAATCCTACCTTGCAAGTCTGACTAGACCAGAGGATAACACTGGTACAGATGGGAACTGGAAACACAGGGAAGCCAGGCCAGATGATCCCTTCAGGACCAGTCGTGTGAGTGGCAATACTGGGAGGGTATTGAGAGGGTGGGTTCAAAAGGAGGAACCTATTTCAAGGATCTATATGTGACCTCCTCCCTGGGGGAAATACAACAGAAAAGTGGTTGAAGGGAGACGTGGGACAGACCAAGATATGACAAAATAATACTTTATAAATTATCAAGGGTTCATGAGGGAGGGCAGAGTGGGGAGGGAGGTGAAAAAAGAGGAACTGATGCCAGGGGCTTGGGTGGAGAGCAAATGTTTTGAGAATGATGGGGCAACGAATGTGCAAATATCCTTTACACAGTTTGGATTGTGGTAGTAGTTGTATGAGCCCCTAATAAAATGATTTTTAAAAAACCTCTTTCTTATACATATGAGTTTCTGTGGATTTGTTTCTCTAATGTACCCAGATTAGCACAAGTATGGAACCAACTTTTGACTTCCTCTAATTTCACAAGGGGGAAAGAGCAGTATAGCACCAATGAAACACACAACATTCCTATAGTTCTTTGGTACTTCCTTCCACCCACCATCATGACCTCAATTCTACCTTGCAAATTGGATTCGACCAGAGTGTGCACAGTGCTAAAAGTAATAGCCCCCAACACAGGGAATCCAGGATATATAAACCCCTCAGGGCCAACAATGAGAGTAGAGATACTAGGCTTTTCTTTCTTGATGATCACGAGATCATCCCATTATTGCTTTTGAGATGGCATACTTTATATTTATATCCAGTAGACTAACAAAACTGACTAATCTCAATGTTAGAGTTTAATATACCTTATTTGTAGTCTCCCACTCAATCATTTTGTAGGAATTACAAAGACCATAGATAGAAGGTTCATATCAAGTTACTCAACTGTGCCATAGCAAGTTGTTTTAGACAGGGTTCTCTAGAGAAATAAAACCATGACACTTATGAATATATATATATATATAATAACAGTTAATTAGTCCACAGAGTTTAACTCACTTTTGTGGATTAGTTAATATATTGAAGGTCATTCAATTAATGACTGGCTGCTGGTCCAAGGTCAAGGAAGCAGACAGTGGTGGGGTTTGCCCTCAGGCAAGACAAGCAGAGTAGGGAACAGCAATAAGGAGTTGAGGCTACCATATGGTAGCCAACTAAAAAAGAGGTGGGGGAGGGAAAAAAACTAAAGAAATGGGTAGCGGAGGAACAGGGCATTGACCCACCCAAGGGAAAGTTATTGTTTATATCTCCACAGGAAAAGTGAGACCAGACATCAACTCGGTGCTCCTTGATGTGAATGCAACACACCTGGCATGGTGCAGGGAACCAGTGGCCTGAAGGGCCAGTCCTAATCCCAACTACGTGGACACCTGCCCCTCCCCAAGAAGAATTTATTTCAGAGGACAGCATTGAAGCTGCAGCTCAGGGAGAGGAACATGTCTGATCAGAGCACATGGGGGGAAGTGAAGGGGGAGGAAAGCAGAATGGAGCACATCCTAGCCCACAAAGCCACGAGGACAGAGCAGCCAATCCACAAAGAGGAGCATATAGCCAGCCCCACTATGAGACATAACATCCCTCATTGATGCATAGCCTTACAGTGGACAACACTGGAGACACAGTGTGGAAATTGCGCCTGATCTGATCCCACCACACAGAGGCAAAGCACTAAGGCTGTGCAACAGAACATCAAGAGGATGTAGTAGTTGTATGAGCCCCTAATAAAATGATTTTTAAAAAACCTCTTTCCCCAGGGAATATAAAACATAGGCTTTTGGGCCAGGTCTTTTCATCCCATCAGACACCAATGAAAAACATTCCTAAAGGCCAAGAAATAGTCCTTGAACTAACTACAGGCTTTCCCCCCCCCTTTTTTTTTAAATTTATTTATTTATTTATTTATTTATTTACATTTTATTAGGGGCTCATACAACTCTTATCACAATCCATACATATACATATACATACATCAATTGTATAAAGCACATCAGTACATTCTTTGCCCTAATCATCTTCTTTTTTTAAAAATCTTTTTATTGGGGCTCATAAGGCTCTTATCACAATCTGTACATACATCAATTGAGCAAAGCACCCTTATACATTCGTTGCACTCATCACTCTCATAATTCACCTTCCACTTGGGTTCCTGGAATCAGCTCGGTTTCCCTTTTTTTCCCCCCATCCCTCTCCCTCCCCGATCCCACCCCTGGTCCCTTGATAGTTTATAAATAATTATTATATCTTATCTTACACTCCCCGGCGTCTCCCCTCACCTGCCTCCCCCTTGCTAATCTCCCAGAGAGGAGGTTACACATAGATCTCCGAGATCGGTTCTCCCTTTCTACATGCCCTTCCCTCCTGGTGTCGCCACTCCCACCGCTGGTGTTGAGGGGTTCTTCTGTCCTAGATTCCCTGTGCCTCCAGATCCCCACTGCACCGCTGTACATCCTCTGGTACAACCAGGTCCGCAAGGCAAGGTAGGATTGGGGACATGATGATTGGGAGGGGAGGAAGCGTTCAGGAACTAGAGGAAGGTTTTGAGTTTCATTGTTGTTACACTGAACCCTGAGTGGCCCATCTCCTCCTCACTACCCCTCTGGAAGGGGTGTTCAGCTCTCTACAGGTGGGCATTGGGTCCCCATCATGCACTCCCCCTCTTTCACGGTGATGTGATTCTCACCACTACCCCACCTTTGATGTTGGAGACCTGGTCTCCTCTGTCCTTCATGGTCACCTATGTTGGTGTGCTGCTTCCGTGTGGGCTCGGTTGCTTCTGGGCTAGATGGCCGCTTGTTTGCTTTCAAGCCTTTAAGTCCCCAAATGCTATATCTCTCAGTAGCCGGGCACCATCCGCCTTCTTCACCACACTTGCTTATGCACACTTTCGTCTTCAGCCATTATGTGAGGAAGGTGATCACACAATGATTGTTTTTGTTCCTTTGTATCTGCTACATGGTCCATTCAACTCCTTGTATTCGCTTAGGCCTTGTGCTTCTTCTCTGTGGGCTTTGTTGCTTCTGAGCTAGATGGCCGCTTATTTGCCTTCAAGCCTTTAAGACCCCAGACGCTATATCTTTTTTTGATAGCCGGGCACCATCAGCTTTCTTCACCACATTTGCTTACACACACGGCTGTCTTCAGTGATCATGTTGGGAAGATGGGTATCCTGCAATGGCTGCTTAGCAGGGCGAGGTGCTATTGTATTGGGGGATTATGCATGAGGAGGCCCAATGTCCATCTGCTACCCTACTACTGAACCTATAAATATATGCATATAAATCTATTGCTTTCCTCCCGACCCATTATCATGTTTGGCCTTCATTCTGGATTCAGTAGTTCCTCTCAGTTACCTTGCTCTTGGTCACTCCCTTCCAGTCCTCCCCTCCCCTCCCTCCTCTGGTTTTGAACCATTCGCTGTTCCCTTGTTCCTGTGTTGGGCGACACCTCCTCCCTTCCCCTACCTCCCACGCTCAGGCTTTTCCTTTTTTTTGTTATTGATATCTTGTTGATGTTTGGTTTTCTTTTGTTGCTTTGTTTTGCTCTGTCTTGTTGTGCATGTTACTATCTCCACAGGTCTCTCTAAATAAGATAGGATGTATGAATAATCTGGAGGAGAAAACAACAGGACCAATGTTTCAGGGGAGACATTGGAGAGGGGGAGGTGGGGGGAAAGAAAGTGGTGTTAACAAACTCAGGGATAAAGGAACAACAAATGATGCAAATTGGTGGTGAGGAGGGTGGAGGAGTTTCGATAGGGCATGATCAAGGGTAATGCAACTAGGAGGAATTACTGAAACCCAAATGAAGGCTGAGCATGATAGTGGGACAAGAGGAAAGTAAAAGGAAATAGAGGAAAGAACTAGGAAGTAAAGAGCATTTATAAAGGTCTAAATAAAGACAGGTACATATGTAAATATATTTGTATATGATGATGGGGAAATAGATCTATGTGCATATATTTATAGGTTTAGTATTAAGGTAGCAGATGGACATTGGGCCTCCACTCAAGTACTTCCTCAATGCAAGAATATTTTTTCTATTAAACTTGCATTCCATGATGCTCACCTTCTCTACATGATCGCTGAAGACAAAGTGGGTACATAAGCAAATGTGGTGAAGAAAGCTGATGATGCCCGGCTATCAAAAGATATAGCATCTAGGGTATTAAAGTCTTGAAGGTAAAGAACCGGCCATCTAGCTCAGAAGCAACAAATCCCACATGAAAGAAGCACACCAACCTGTGTGATCATGAGGTGTTGAAGGGATCAGGTATCAGTTATAAAAGAAGAAAAAATCATATCATTGTGAATAAAGGGGAGTTCAGAGTGGGGATCCAAAACCTATCTGTAGGCAACTGGACATCCCCTAACAGGAGAAGAACTAGTCAGGGTGCAGTGTTGCAGCGATGAAGCATACAACTTTCCTCTAGTTCCTAAATGCTGCTCCCACCATTCCACTATCATAATCCCAGTTCTACCTTACAAATCTGGCTAGACCAGGGCATGTACACTGGTACAGATAGCAACTGGAAACACACAGAATCCAGGACAGATGATCCCTTCAGGACCAGTCCTGAGAGTGGCAATACCAGGAGGGTGGAGGGAGGTTGGGGTGGAAAGGGGGAACTGATTACAATGATCTACATATAACCACCTCCCTGGGGAATGGACAACAGAAAAGTGGGTGAAGGGAGACATTGGACAGTGTAAGATATGACAAAATAATAATAATTTATAAGTTATCAAAGTTTTATTAGGGAGGGGGAATGAGGAGGGAGGGGAAAAAGGAGGAGCTGATACCAAGGACTCAAGCAGAAAGCAAATGCTTTGAGGATGATGATGGCAACACATGTACAAATGTATTTGACACAATGGATGTATGCATGGATTGTGATAAGAGTTATATGAGTCCCCAATAAAATGGTTTAAAAAAAGAAATTGAGGCATAGCATCGGCTTGTAGCACAGGAGTATAGCTGTACTGACGGATCCTCAAGAAATGTGGCTAAGCAGTTCTCAAGGGAATCTCAAACTCTAGCAATGTAGGCATGCCAGGTGACACAATCCATGTATTGGGTTGTCCCACAAAAGTACAGCACATGGTTGAGCCAAAGGGCTAGTTCAGTCAGCAGAGTTCTTATTCAATCACCAGGGAGAAGAGGGAAGGGGGCTAGCCTCGGAAAACCATTTGTCTTTTTGGCCTCCGATCCCAGTGCGACCTGATTAAACTTTGTCCACATGGTCCAATGGAAGCCCAGTTGGCACAAAAAACCTAACCATTTCACAAACCATCAAGGGTTGCTGCAGTACATTGACAAGGATTTGCCAGAAGTTCAAGCCAGATGCAGAAGGGAACGTGATATTTTGCTGATATCAGGTGGATCTTGGCTGAAAGTGAAGTATACCACAAAGATGTCTACCTGTATTTTGTTGACTATTCCAAGGCATTCAACTGTTTGGGTCATACAATCTATGGATAACCTTAGGAGAATATGAATTCCAGAATACCTCACTGGACTCATGCAGAACTTGTGCATGGATCAAAAGGCAGTTCTGTGAACAGAACAAGGGAATACTGCATGGTTTATAATCAGGAAAAGTGTGTATCAGGTTTGTATCCTCTTGTCATACACAGTCAATTAGTATGCTGAGAAAATCATCAGAGAAGCTGGCTTATATGAATGAGAATGTGACATCAGGATTGGATGGAGACTGTAATCCTTGATTTTCATCAGCAAATGCATCAAGTTCTCGCTTTCAGCAATCAAAGTATATCATCTGCATCTGGCAGGTTGTTAATAAGCTTTCCTCCAATCCTGATGCTTTCTTGACTCCGCTATAAATGCTTATGGAGGTAGAAGTCGAGAGATCAAAGGACCCATCACACTGGGTAAATCTTATGCACAAGGCCCGTTTAGAATCCTGAAAAGCAGGGAGGTTACATGGAAGATTAATGTACACCTGACACCAGCCATAGTATTTTCAATTGCCTCATATGCATGTGAAATTTGTACATCAAATAAAGAAGACTGAAAAAGAATCCATGTATTCTATTTGTGGTGCCAGAGAATATTGAAAGCACTATGGACTGCTGAAGAACAAATTGATTTGTTTTGCAAGAAGAAGGGCCAGATTGATCTTTCTAGAAAGGATGGTAAGACTTTATCTTACATACTTTGGACATGCCAGGAGAGACCAGTTCCTGGAGAAGGATACCGGTTTTGGAAAACTACAGAGGAAATACAAAAGAGGAAGGGCCTCAAGGAGATACATTTAAACCTTGGCTACAACAATGGACTCAAGCATAGGAACAGTTGTGAGGATGGGGCAGGACCAGGCAGTGTTTTTTTCTGTTGTGCATAAGATTGCTATGAGTTGGGACTAGCTGATGGCAACTAGCAAGAGAAACATGGTATAGTTAGTTACAAGAGAACAAGCCCTGCCCTATTCTGTGCCATCCACATAATTGTTATGTCTGTTGTACTACATTGTTGCAGCCACTGTATCTTCCTATTTATTGCTGACCTTCTACTATACAGAGTGTGATGCCTGTACGTTTCCAGAGATTGGCCTCTCCTGATAACCTGTCCAAAGGACACGAGATGAACTTTCACCATCCTCCCCTCTAAGGAGCATTCTGGCCATACTTCCTCCAAGACAGATTTGCTTTTGTTCTTGAGACAGTCCACGACACCTTCAGTATTGTTCACCAATACCATAATTCAAATGCATCAGTTATTCTCTGGTCTACCACTTGTATTGTTCAGTTTTCACATTGATTTGAGACCATTGAAAATAACCCACTATGACAATAGGAAAACATATTTAAAATGAGCTAGACACATAGCAAAGGAGTCCTGGTGGCATAGTGATTGTGTGTTAGCGGCTAATATATAATCACCAGTTATATGTTAGTCTGCATGTGTTAGTCTGGGTAGACTAGAGAAACAAATCCATCGAAACTCATGTGTTTATAAGAGAGAGTTTTATATAAAGGGTAAGTCTATGTTAAGAAAATATCCCAACCCAGTGCTGTCCAAGCCCATAAATCCAACATTAGCCCATATGGCCGACACCAATCTACAAAGTCTTCTTCAATCTCACAAAACAGACGCAATGACACCAACTGCAGGAGGAAAGCCCAATCAGTGAGCGTGTAAGGATCTCAGCGCTTGCAGGTGTCTCCACGTGGCTTCCCCAGCACCCAGGGCTGCATCAGGGTAAGTCCACGTGGTTTCTCCTCAAGGATGTCTAGCAGGAAGGATGTCTAGCAGCTGAAGCAGGGAACTGGCGAAGTCAGCTGCACCCTAGTCCAACCATCAGAAAGTAAGGGACCCAAGAACTAGAAAGGAGAGCCTCACGAAGCCATTTATCTCTCCACACATCAATTAACCTACATGTGTTTATCGGCCAGGTTGGCACAATAAACTAACTATATCATACATAGAATGTGCTTAATAAAGTAAGCTGTTATTTGTTTTCTAACTGATACTTAAATTTTTGTTAAAATGTCATTTAAAATATTCTTCATTTTCAAGCAGCTCATTGGCTTACACAGGATCATATCTAAAAATAATAGCATCTTCACTTCTGGGAACCAAGTTCAGTCAGAATTTTTGTCCACCATCTCACTCTCAGGATCTGCTCCTGTTCCCAATGTCATGGCACTTATTATACCAAAATCTAGTTGGGTTATGGGAAGGTACAACAGTTATTATTAATTTTTATGCATATGACTTAATAGAGTTTGACACATAGTTGGAACAGGTAATTTTTTTAATTCTGGAAGAAATTAATGAATAGAGTAATAAATACTTCTATAAAGTAAATATCATTACAAGCCAAAATATTTTATATTTTGGGAAAGAGATTTGTGTCTGTATATGTATATTTTTTTCTTTCTGGACATCATAAATGCAAGTGAAAAATGTTTATGAACATAACCGCCCACAATGATGTAACATGCTTGCTGATAAATTCATTCTCACTAAAATGTAAGAAGATTTGACAAAGCCTCCATGTTACTTAGTTCATTTCCAAGTACTGCTTTTCTCTCCACCTACCATCCTATTTTCAGACCAAATATCAGCATATTTGTCTTTATTTCAGGAGAATGAAAATGGGCATTTCATTGAATCAGTTATATAACGTTGGTGGTGTCCCAGGTTGATATTCTATTTAATTTATGATAAAACATCATTTGAACAGTAGTCTCCATCTGGTTGGAGCCTGGAGGAATAGGAGTTTCTGAGGTGAGTCTAGAACAGGTAGACTTAAATAATTATATTGGATTGTATGTCTGGTGATAGTAACATAAATAATTTTTTTTCAAAGTGAGGGGACATCTAATCTGCATGAAGCAAGTCTGAGAAAATTTCACAAGAACTATGTTATATGAGATGGGATAGAGGATGAGTAATAGTTTAACAAATAACAGAGGAAGCAAATTCTAGGCATAGGTGAAATTATGTTGAAAGACATGAAGGCAAGAGTGAGTTTATCGGTAATATTTAAGAAACAGAATGTAGGCTATGGCTGAGTTGTAGCACTTGCCAGAGGAAATGAAGTGGGAAGAAAAGCAGGAGCCAGATACTAAAAGACTTATTTGCATTTAAAATGTTCGGATTTTTTTTCCTTGTAGGAAAGAAAAATGATTGAAGGCTATAATCAAGAGAAAGGCATTACCAAATTTGCATGTTAGAAATCATGGTTGTGCAACATCATATAAGCTAGATATAAATGGGCAGGAGACTTATCAAAGTTCACTGTGGTGGTTAGTGGGACTAAGGTTATGTTAGTGAACTAAGTTAGTGAACTGAGGTAACGCCAGCAGATTTGGAATGGAACGAAAAAAACCGGATAGTTGTGCTGAGTTTCTATGTACTGAGGTCCTTTGAAATGTACTTTTTTATCTACTAAAAGAGAGTTACATTTTCCCTTAAAAATATTTTGATATTTTAATAACAGTTTCTATGACTTTGGGGTAATACTGTCTTTTAAAAATAGTTTTACTGGCATATTATTCACATAGCATACAATTTAATCATTCAATAATATTAGGAAGAATTAGGCAATCATCACCACACTAAATTTCAAATTTCAGTTTCTTCTTATTGGTCCTCATTGTTCACTCCACAGCTCCTCCAGCCTTCCCTACCGTGCCCTCCAAATCAAACTGACAGCCATTGAGTCAATTCTGACTCTTAGCAACCCTATGCAATCATAATACTGCTATTTTACCTCTCGATTTACCTACCCTGGATTTCATATACAGAAAACCATGCAAAACCAAAACAAGAAACCAACAATAACAACAAAAACCAATAGTAATGACAAAACATAATAGAAAAACCTCAATGGAAAAGAAAACAGAACAAATTAATATTTGACACAACTTTAAAACGAGTAAAACGGAATATCAATCGATAAGGTGTTACATTTTCACTTAATTAGATCTGTAGTATTCAAATTTATAATGCTCTCTTTTGAATAGCAAGAATATTCATATCCCTGAGCTATGTTCAGAGGGGATTCATGGAGGCTTAATTCATGTGGGGATCCTGCGAGTGGACCTTGCTCTTCCAACTGTCATCCACAGCCTTCTGCAAACCAGCTGTTCACAATTTAAGCTCTAATGCCATTTTCTCCTTTAAATTTGGATTTTATTATTTACAATTCTTTGATCACACAGACTACAAGCTAGTATGGTATCTCTCTGTGAACTTACTTGATGGCTCACTTAGATGGTTACTTGTTTGAACAGAAGCGTTTAAGACCCAAGATGCTCTTCTTTCTGATAGCCGGGCACCCTCTGGTTTCTTCATCATACTTTAGTTTAGCACTCATATCTTCATCGATTTCTTTATGAGTGCAGGTACTGAGTAGAGCCATGCTACAAGAATGCATTGTCCTTAGTTTGAGTCTAAAATTAAGCCCCAAATCAATTCATGTATCTATCATTTATATGTCTTATTCACTTTAGAGACATCATTATCATTTATAATAGAGAACATTATAAATCATCCTCATGTTCACTATGATATTCTACTGATAGTGTCATTAATTTAGCCAATGGTATAGAATTTAATTTAAATTAGTTTGTGGCGTAGAAATTGCCTGTAACTATACAGCACCCTTAACACACGAGTGAACATCTGATCTCAGAAGCTAAGTGGAGTCGGGCTTGGTTAGTGCTTGCATGGGAGACAACCTGGGATCACCAGACTAACCACAACTTCTCTGTCAGCGTGTCCTACTGTGATGGCTTGAGTGCTGCTGTGATACTGGAAGTTATGCCGCTGCTATTTCAAGTGTCTGCAGACTCACTCCAGAGCTTCGAGACTAAGAGCAGAGTCTGAAGAAGGAATAAGAGGTATACTTCTGAAGAATTAGCTGAGGAAAATCTTATGGAAAGAACCAAAACATTGTCAGATACTGAAAACCTCATGGAAAGAAATCTACTGTGATAATTACATAATCTATTGTCAATTTGAGACTTGAGTGAGAGGTGGAGTTTAGCCTGCGAGTCAGGTTGCAGCTTGATGACCTAATTTGGAGGCACTAAGGAGGTAAAGAGCTCACTGGACACGAAACACAAAGACAGTCCCTGAGAGACATTGTTATGGACAAGCCACATGGAGAGAGTCTGATGGAGCCAGAGCCCTGGAGCTGAGGAGTCACGTGGAGACCTGTGCCAGCACTGAGATGCTTCCACCACAACTGGACCCACAAGACTTTCCACCCACTGGCCTGTGATCTTCCTGCATTCAGCGTCATTGCATGTGTTGCGTGAGTCTGAAGAAGACTGGTCATGGATATATGGCTCATATCGGACTTATGGACTTGATGTGGACTGGGCTGGGATGTTTTCTCAATATTCACTTACTCTTGTAGATAAAACTCTTTCTTATATACATATGTGTGTTTAGGAACTTGTTTCTCTAGTCTTCTTGGGCTAACACACCCTACTGAAACATTGCCAGAGATGCTGCGAGAAGATGAGCCCTTCAGATTGCAAATAACTCACAGAGTTGCCTTCTTCAAGTAAATGACTTGACAGGAGTAAAGCCTGTGGGAATAAGACCTTCTGTACCTTCATTTGATGATAGGACATGACCCAAAATGAGGGGGGAAGAATCTGTGCACATCAATTAAAATCAGAACTTGGAAGAGTAAAGAAAAATAAAAGAGGCCCACGTAGAAGAAGCACACCAGCCTGTGTGATCATGAGATGTTGACAGGAAAAGTTATCAGAAGTTCAAAACCAAGCAACAAAATCAATGTGAAGTGATGGGCATGTAGTGGAGAACCAAATCCACCTGCAAGTGAATTGGACAGTCCTTCAGAGAAGGGTCACATGGAAGGGATGATAACTCCAGTATAGCACTGGTGAATCTCATAACTAGTCTCCAGTTCTTTAATATTTATTTTACTTACTATTATAGCCTTTAAAGTATTTTACCTCATTAATCGTTAGCCCTACATATGTTCATTTATATAATTAAGACGGTTGGATACATGAAAGCCAAGTTAACAGAAACAGTAGGAGGAGTCATGGGTCCTTGAGGGAACAGGAAGTGAGGGAGGAAGAGGGAAGGGGTAACAGCTAAAAGCACTGATGCCTGTATAATTCCATTCGAGGGAGTGAACAACACAATTGTATGATATTGAATTTATTGGATGATGTGTGTATAATAGGTAGGTTTATTGTGCCAACCTGTCCAATGAATATCTGTGGAATTAATTGAAGGGCGGACAGGTAAATGGCTCAATAAGCCTGGCCTTTTTTGTCTCTTTCTCTTTCATGATTGGACCGGTGTGTGGCTGCCTTAGCTGGTTCTCTGCCTCACCTTGTGAGCTACACTATCTGTGGGACAGCCAGCCAGAGGACTGTGTCACTGTAGCTTAAGGCTCCTTCAAAACCTGCTGTGCCATGCTATTGGAGTATACATCGCTTGAGCTGGGGACTGTCAGACCCTGTCATCTTGCTGACTGTTGGTGACCTACCTTGCTGTTTACTGCCTATGGATGGATAGTCTGAATTGCTTCACAGAGGACTACCTGGTGGCCCTCAAGACTTGAAGGACAGCCAGTGTATTAGCTTTCTCTTGGAAGTGAGTTGCACTGAGCCATTTGTACTGCTCTATTGATAAATTAACTATTTATTTCTTATGATATATATAAATAAAATCATTAGTGTCCTGGTTTTGTTTCTCTAGAGAACCCTAATATAATTGGTATCAGGAGTTGTTCTAGAGAAAAAAAGTCATAAATATGGGCTTCTTAAAATGGCTCTCCAGGCTGATTAGGTTCAACAGCACTGATAATGCTATTTCTACACATAAAGGCATGGATGAGTCTGCCACTCTTACGAAGCCATGGCATGAAGTGGCAAAGCTAATATTTGCAGTATCACCACCAATAGATGAAATGCTGGTTAAAGGGGAGGCTCTGGGTGATCATATGTTTTCTGTTACCAGCAGTTTGGGCTGGTCCTCCTTACAATGGAAAGTGTGATTGAGGTGAGGGATGGTCTCAGAACCTCATAAACGTGTCTCATGTGTTGAATAATAGACCTAAAAGCTTCCACCTGTACTACAAAGGAGAGTATTCTCTCCTCTAGTAATAGAGCTGCCATTGCTGACAACCAGGTCCAGAGTCTCATCATGCAAGTGGCTGAATTACAACATCAGCTGAATTGAAAATCTAGAGCAGTGTCTGATACTAAAGTGAAAGCATCCATAGGAAAAAGTTGGAACCCTGAACCATGTAATGTGAACATATGGGCTGAGGATCCAGACGAGGAGGATATTGAGCCTCTAGAAACAATTGAGCAACCCCTGTCAATAGACAACCCCCTCCCAGCTGAGTGTATTAATCCAGTATCAATAAAACAACCCACACCTAAGCAGATTAACCAACCTGCTCAAGCTGAAATGCCAGGTGGGGCTGCATCTGTAGCATTACCTGAGGGAGATGCCATAGAAGACATTGCTGAGTGCCCAGGAAACACACTCACCACCCATTATTTCCTCTAGAACTGTAACTAAATTAAGGCTCAGAAAGTTCCTGAAGGTGAGGTTGGGATGATTACCCAGGAAGAAGTGTGCCATACTCACAAAGATCTGCTTGAGTTTTCTAATTCGTACAAGCAGAAGCCTGAGGAATATCCCTGGGGATGGTTACTAAGGGTGTGGGATTCTGGTGCATGAAATGTAATATCAGACCAGTCTGAGTTTCTGGATATGGGACCCCTAAGCACAGATTCTTCTTCCAATGTCTCAGTGAGCGTGGCTAAGAGAGGATCTGATTCCTTATTTGGTTGGTTCACTGAATCATGGACTGCCAGATGGCCTAGATTAGACCAACTTGAGGGACCTGACCTCCCTCAGTACACTGAAGAAGAAGGCATCTAAAAGGTTAGGGAAATTGGTATGTTGGAATGGATCTATCAGGTTATTCCCATAGACCCAAAAAAGGGGTGTCCTGAGGACATACCCTTCACCACAACCATAAGGAACAAGTTTGTGAAGTGGGCCCGAGCATCTCTGAAGACTATAATTGCTATTTTGGGTGCACCAGGATTAACAGTGGGAATTGCACTAAGAGAACTTCCACATTTGCGCACAGTGGGGCTGATTGGGCCCTGTGGTGGTAGAGGGCATGTGTCAACACTGAATCAACAGATACAGGGTGGATGTGCTTATAATAGACAGCATGGTTTCTGTAGTAATAAAAACAACCTGTCTTTTGTTGACTTATAGCATTGGCTACTTAGCTATAGTGTCCCTAGGAGTGAAATACATGGGACACCTACTAAATATTTACATGATCCACACACGTGGAAGAACGATAGATCAGGTGAATAGCAGAATAGACAGTCATGCTCACTCAATCAATTCCCAGACCTGAGCCAGTTTACAGACCCATGACTCCTTGAATGAGGGGAAGGTCAGGTTCTATTGAAGGAGGACCCTGCTACATCACCGAAGGTTTATACTGTAAGGCTTTCCTCTAGTCTTTCCCGAAGGAACCTACAGCATTTCACAAGAGTGACTGTTCACTGGGGGAAAGGAAATAATCAATATTTTCATGGATTACTGAACACTGACTCTGAACTGACACCAATTCCTGGAGATTCAAAGTGTTTCAAAGGCCCGCTAGTCAGAGTGGGGGCTTATATAGGTCAAGTTATCAATTGAGTTTTGGGTCAGGTATGCCTCACTGTGGGTGCAGTGGGCCCCTTAACCCAACCTGTGGTTATTTCCCCAGTTCCAGAATGCATCATTGGAATAGACATACTTAGGAACTGGGAGAACTCCCATATTAGAACACTAAAATGTGGAATAAGCTATTATGGTATGAAGGGTCTAGCGAACACCATTAGAACTGCTATTGCCTAGGAAAATAGTAAACCAAAAGCAATACCACATTTCTAGAGGGATTTCAGAGATTAGTGCCACCATCAATGGCTTGAAAGATGCAGGAGTGGTGATTCCTACTACATTTAACTCACCTATTTGTCCTGTAAAGAAGACAGATGGATCCTGGAGAATGACAGTGGATTATCATAGACTTAATCAGGTGGTGACTCCAATTGCAGCTACTGTTCCAGATGTGATTTCATTGCATGAGCAAATTAATACTTCTCCTGGTACTTGGTATGCAGCTATTGATCTGGCTAATGCCTTCTTCTCAACACCAGTCTCAAAGTACCACCAGAAGCAGTTTGCCTTCACCTGGCAGGGGCAACAGTACACTTTCACAACTCTCCCCCAGGGGTACATCAACTCTTCTTCCCTATGCCATAATTTAGTCCGAATTCCACAAAGTGTCACACTACTCCATTATATTGATGGCATTATGCTGATTGGGCCCACTAAGGAGGGCGTATCAAAGACTCTACATTCATTGGCACAACATCTGCGTACAAGAGATTGGGAAGTTAACCCAACGGAGATTCAGGCACTCTCCACCTCGGTGAACTTTCTAGAGGTCCAGTGGTGTGGGGGCATGTCTAGATATTCCTACTAAAGTGATGAATAAGCTATTGCATCTGCTCCCCCTCCCAACAATTAAATGGGAGGCACAATGTCTAGTGGGCCTCTTTGGATTCTGGAGACAAAACATATCCCTCACTTTGGTGTTCTACACAGATTCTTCCTTCAGTGTCGCAGCAAGAGAGGTTAAGAGAGGATCTAATTGCTTATTTGGTTGGTTCACTGAAGCATGGGCTGACAGATGGCCTAGATTAGACCATCTTGAGGTACCTGACCTACCTGGGTACACTGTGGAAGAAGGCATCCAAAAGCTTAGAGCAATTGGTATGTTGGAATGGATCTATCAGGACGCTCCCATAATCCCCCAAAAGAGTGTCCTGAGGCCATATCTTTCACTACAACCATAGGAACAAGAAAAAGTTCTGCAACACGTTCAGGTTGTGGTGCAATGTGCTTGGCCTCTGTGACTATTTGATCCAGCTGACCCAATGGTGCTAGAGGTGTCAGTTGTAGATAAAGATGCAGTGTAGAGTCTTTGGCAGACCTCTATGGTGAATCACAGTGTAGACCACTGGGATTTTGGAGTAAAGTCTGCAGACAACTACACCCCTTTGAAAAACAGCTCTTGTCCTGTTACAGGGTCTTGGTGGAGACTGAACGCCTCTCCAGGGGTCACCAAGTTACCATGAGGCCTGAACTACCCATCATGAACTGGGTACTGTCTGACCCACAGAATCATACAGATGGACATGTGCAGCAATACTCCATTGTTAAATGAAAGTGGTATATACGAGATTGGGCCAACGCAGGACCTTAAGGGACAAGTAAGCTACATGAAGAAGTGGCCTAAATGCCCACAGTCTCCACTTCTGTCAATTACCTTCTTTCTCCCAGTCTGAACCTCTGGCCTCCTGGGGAGTTCCTTACCATATTTTAACTGAAGAGGTGCCACTTCTAAGTGGACAGCAGCAGCATTACAGCCCCTCTCTGGGATCTCCCTAAAGGACAGTGGTGAAGGGAAATCCTCCCAATGGGAAGAACATGGAGCAGGGCCCTTGGCCATTCGGTTTGCCGGCAAGGAAAAATGGCCAGATGTGAGACTGCATCTGATTCATGGGTTGTGGCTAATGGCTTGGAAGGATGGTCAGGGAATTGGAAGGAAGTGATTGGAAAATTGGTGACAAGGAGGTGTGGGGAAGATATATGTGGATAGACCCTTCTCAAGGGCCAAGAAAGTAAAGATAATCGTGTCTTAAGTGAGTGCGCACCAAAGGATTACCTCTGAAGAGGAGGACTTTAACAATCAAGTGGATAAGATGACACGCGCTGTGGAGACTGGTCCTTCTCTTTCCTCTGCCTCTCCACTCATTGCCAAATGGGCACAAGAACAACATGGACATGGCGGCAGGGATGGAGGTTATGCATGGGTGCAGCAACATGAACTGCCACTCACCAAGGCTGACTTGGACACTGCCACTGCTGAGTGCCCTATCTGCCAGCAGCAGAAACCAAACATTAAGTCCAAAATATGGGTTCACTCCTTGGGGAGATCAACCGGCAACCTGGTGGCAGGTTAATTACGTAGGACCTCCAAGGAGGCGGCAGCGTTTTGTTCTTACTGGAATAGACACCTACTCTGGATGTGGATTTGCCTTCCCTACATGAAATGCTTCTGCCAAAACTCCCATTTGTGGACTTACAGAATGCCTCATCCACCGGCATGGCATCCCACATAGGAATGATTCAGATCAAGGAACTCACTTCACAGCAAATGCAGTGTAGCAATGGGCCCATGCCCAAGGACTCCACTGGTCACCTCATGTTCCTCATCATCCTGAAGCTGCTGGCTTGATAGAACGATGAATGTGCCTGCCTAAAAATACAATTATAGCACCAGCTAGGTGGCAACAATTGGGGGACTGGGGCAATGTTCTCCAGGAAGCTGTATACGCTCTAAACCAGTGGCCAATATATGGTGCTGTGTCTCCAATAGCTAGAAGTCATGGGTCCATGAACCAAAGGGTGGAAGCTGGCATGACACAACTCACTATTACTTCCAGTGATCCACTTGCAACATTTTTGCTTCCTGTTCCTGCAACTGTATGTGCCTGAGGTCTGAAGATGCTGGTCCCAAAGGAAAGAACTCTCCCACCAGGAAACACAACACGGATTCCACTGAATTGTCAGCTGAGAATGCTCCCTGGCCATCTTGGGCTTCTCATGCCTTTGGATCAACAGGTCAGGAAGGGTGTCACTATACTGAGTGGTGTGATTAATCCTGATTACCAAGGAGAAATTGGACAGGTGCTATATAATGGATGTAAAGAAAAATATGTCTGGAATCCAAGAGTTCTAGTAGGTTGTCTCAGTATTACCATGCTTTGTGATTAAAGTAAATGGTAAATTATAGCAACCTAATCCTGACAGGATGTCTAATAACCCCCTACCCCTCAGAAATGAAGGTCTGGGTCATCCCACCAGGCAAAAAACACAGTCATCTTAGGGCAAAAGTAATACAGAATGGGTAGTATTCTACCTATCAGTTATGACCACGTAATCAATTGCAATAGTAAGGGTTGTGATTGTCAGTTTGCTTTATTTATACGTGCTTATTGAATATCTTTCCTTTGTTCATGTGTGATGTATCTGGTATAATTATACTCAGTGTGTTTTCATTTATATGTCTGATAGATGTTTGATGGTAAGTATAAGTATTATTTCATTAATGTCTGGAAATTATATATATGGCTAAATAATTGTTTGCTATTCCCCCCTCTCTATCATTTTGGGTCCCATGTTGTTCCCTCGTCCCTGTGTTTGTTAACACCACTTCCTTACCCCGCCTACCCCCCCTCCGGAAGTCCCCCCAGAACTGTCCGTCCCGTTGTTTTTCCTCCAGATAGTTCATCCAGCCTCTCCTATTCAGGCAGACCTGTGGAGTCACTAACATGCACGAAAACAAGACAGAGGAAAACAAAGCAACAGTATACAACCAGACAACAAAACAACAAAAACAAACCACTGACAAAGAACAAAACAAAACACTTCACAAAAGAAAAGCTTGTAGTTCAGAACACAGCTTTCCCCCAGGTCCTCCCCCCAACTACCATGATCCGAATTCTACCTTGCAGGGCTGGATAGGGCAGAGGTTGTACACTGGTACATATGGGGGCTGGAGGCACAGGGGATCCAGGGTGGATGATACCTTCAGGACCAAGGGTGTGAGGGGCAATGCTGGGAGAGTGGAGGGTGAGTGGGTTGGAAAGGAGGAACTGATTAAAAGGATCCACATGTGACCTCCTCCCTGGGAGATGAACGGCAGAGAAGGGTGGGGGTGGGTGGGAAGGGAGACTCCGGATAGGGCAAGATATGACAAAATAACAATGTATAAATTACCAAGGACACACGAGGGAGGGGGGAGCGGGGAGGGAGGGGAAAAAAAAGAGGACCTGATGCAAAGGGCTTAAGTGGAGAGCAAATGCTTTGAGAATGATTGGGGCAGGGAATGTGCAGATGTGCTTTATACAATTGATGTATGTATATGTATGGATTGTGATAAGAGTTGTATGAGCCCCTAATGAAATGTTAAAAAAAAGAGAATTGTTTGCAGGTGCCAAGTTGGTAAAGGATAGATTGTGATAGGTAGGGTTGTTGTGCCAACCTGGCCAATGAACATATGTGGAATTAATTGAAGGGCAGAGAGATAAATGGCTTGGTGATCCTTGCCTTTCTTGTCTCTTGCTCTTTGATGATCGGACCACTGTGTGGCTGCCTTAGCTGGTTTCTGCCTTAACTTGTGAGCTACACTATCTGTGGGACATCCAACCAGTGGACTGTGTCACTGTAGTTTGAGATTCCTTCAAGAGATGCTTTGCCATACTACTGGTGCATACATTGCTTGAGCTGGGGACTGTCGGACCCTGTCATCTAGCTGACTGTTGGTGACTTGTCTTGCTATTTGCTGCCTGTGGCCGGAAATCCTGAATTGCTTTATAGAGGACTACCTGGTGGCCCTCAAGACTTGAAGTACTGCCAGTGTATTAGCTGTCTCATAGAACTGACTTGAGCTGAGCCATTTGTACTGCTCTTTATCTATATATCAAGTAATTATTTCTTATATCTAGCTATATAATCATATATGAAATCATTAGTGTTCTGGTTTTGTTTCTCTAGAGAACTCTGTCTAACATAGTGTGGGATGTGTCAAAAATAAATAAAACAAGTTTTCCTGGTGGTGGGGATGTGGAAGAGGGAGGGACTAGAGGGGAGCTGATATCAAGGAGTTCAAGAAGAAAGAAAATGTTTTCAAACTGTCCGTGGGAGCAAATGTACAATATTGCTTGATGTGATTGAACTTTGGAATGCTTGATATCTGTAAGAGCTACCAATACCCTGATAAAAAGTTAAAAAATAAATCAGAACATGGAATGTTTGATGTATAAATTGAGAAAAATGAAACATGAAAATTGTCAAAATTGAAATGAAATGCATAAAAATTGGCATTCTATGTATTAATGATCTGAAATGGATTGCTATTGATTATTTGGAATCAGAAAATTGTATGGCTTACTACACAGGGAATGAAACAATCAAGAGGAATGGAATGCAGTCATCATCAAACAGACATTTCAGATCTTGAAGTGCAACGCTGTGATTGGATTTTGTTATCTGCCTTCAAGGAAATCCAGTCAATACTACTCTTAATCACATTTATTTACCAAGTACCAAAACTAGTTAGTGATGAACAAACTGAAGATTTGTACCCCCATCTTCAGTATGAAAGATGGTCAAACATGCAATCAAGTTTCATTGATAATTATTGGCGTTTGGGATGCCAATGTTGGAAACAAAGAGGAAGGACCGGTAGTTGGAGAATCTTGTCTTGGTGAGAGAAATGGAGCTGGAGATGTTGTAGCTGTTAGGTGCTATCTAGTCAGTTTGGACTTATTGTGACCTTATTATGCACAATAGAACAAAACACTGCCTGGTCCTGCACCAGTTTCGCAAGTGGTCCTCTGCTTGTGCCCACTGTGACTGCCAAGGTGTAAATTCATCTCCTGGAGGGCCTTCCTCTTTTTCATTGTCCCTGTACTTTCCCAAATCTGGTGTTCTTTTCCAGAAACTGGTCTCCTGACAACATCCCAGGACACATATTGGGACTATGTCAGTATGCAAAACAAAATCTTTCCATCCTTGCTTCTTATGATCATTTTGGCCATGTTTCCTCCAAGACAGATAAGTTTTTCTTTTTATCAGTTCATAGTACTTCTCTGGCACCACAATTCAAATACATTGATTCTTTTTCGGTCTTTTTTATTCAATGTCCAAATTTCATATGCATATGACAGGATTGAAAATACCATGGTCAGATGTACCTGAGACCTCAATGTAACCTTCTTGCTTTTCACTACTCTAAAGACGTCTTGTCATCAGATTTACCCAATGAAAATAGTCTTTTGATCTCTTGTCTTCTACTCTCATGAGCACTGATTGTGGACACAAGCCAGACAAAATCCTTGATAACTTCAATCTTTTCTTCCTTTAACATGATGTTAACCCTTGTCCACTTGTGAAGATTTTGGTCCTCGTGACAATGAGTTGTAATCCATACTGGAGGCTGCAATCCTTGATCTTCATCAGAAAGTGCTTCAAGTCCTTTTCTCACTTTCACCAAGTAAATTTGTATCATATGCATATCACAGATTGTTTCCAAGCCTTCCTTCAATCCAGATGGCACATTCTTCTTAGTATAATCCAGTTTCTCTCATAATTTGCTCAAGCATATAGATTGAATAAGTATGATGAGAAGACACAACCCTGACATATACCTTTCCTGATTATAAACCATGCAGTATGCCCTTGGTCTGTTAGCACAACTGCCCCTTGACCCATGTATAAGTTCCACATGAACGTAATGTTGTGATCTGGGATTCTCATTCTTCTGAAGGTTACCCATAGTTTGTTATGAACCACATAGTTAAATGCCTTGGCATAGTCAATAAAACACAAGGAAACATCTCTCTGGTATTCTCTGTTTTAAGTGCAGCTTGAAATTCTGGCTCCTGCTGCAATGAGATCTCCTCCATCAAAGTGGTTTAAGATGTACATATAAAGGGGTCACATTTGGTTCATAGGCACCAAGCAGGTTCTGTACTTTATTGCTGGGGAGACTGGATTAGAAGATTACATGATGTGAGAGCAGGAATAATGTATTCCTGTATTGATTATTGGCTTATAAAACGGATGCTTACATAGAAATAATAAGAATTTATTACTACTAATAGAAATCTGTAAGTATTATTTTTAAATTCCTTTGAAAGAAAAATGGTCATAGCTAATTGAATAAATACACTGAGAGGATGCAGCCCTGTCACAAACCTTTCCTGATTTTAAACTATGCAAGCCTGTTCTGTTCATACAACTGTCTCTTAATGCATATACATGTTCCACATTAACGCAAGGCAGTTTCTGGGATTCCTTTTCTTGTCAATAAAGCACAATTAAATAGTTTTCTGGTATTCTTTGCTTTCAGTGCAGCTTGAAAGTCTTCTCTTAGTACCACTGTTTGCTCGTGTGCCATCTCTTGAAATCGTTGACTGGTTCTTTTTGCTGCCCCGACTCTGTAGTCATTCTCTTGGTCTTCTTTTGATGTTTCCTGCATCATTTGATATTTCACCCACAGAGTCTTTTGATATTGCAACTCCAGTCCTGAACTCTTTCTTTTTTCTTTTTATTCTTTCTTAAAATTATTTTTAATCTTTGTATCGGGGGCTCGTACAATTCTTATCACAATCCATCCATCCATCCATTGTGTCAGGAACATATGTACATTTGTTAAAATCATCATTCTCAAAACATTTGCCTGCTACTTGAGCCCTTAATATCTGCTGCTCATTTCCCCCTCCCTCCCCACTCCCCCCACCTCATGAGCACTTCATCATTCATAAGATTATTATTTTGTCATATATTACACTGTCTGACATCTCACAGCGCCTTCTTCTCTGCTGTCCCTCCCTCGGGGAGGAGGCTGTACGTAGATTCTTGTAATCAATTCCCTCTTTCTACCCCACATTCTCTCCACCCTCCAGGCATCGCCACTCTCATCACTGGTCCTGGAGGAATCATCTGTCCTGGATTCTCTGTTTCCAGTTGCTATCTGTGCCTATGTACATCCTCTGGTCTAGACAGATTTGTAAGATAGAATTAGGATCATGATAGTGGGAGGGAGGAAGTATTTAAGAACTAGAGGAAAGTTATATGTTTTATTGTCGCTACCCTCCATCCTACCTGGTTCATCTCTGCTGTGTTCTTCCTTTTTGGTTTCGAACTCTCGGTCTTTGCACATTTCATTATATTTGACGGTATAATCTGGAACTGCCCTTTGAAATGTTCTATTCAGCCTTTAGCTCCATAGTTTCTTCCATTTTTCTTAACTACTCTATGATTAAGAGCAAGCTTCAGAGTCTCTTTTGACTTCAGCTATGATTCTTTCTTTCCTGTCATTTTAATCACCGTTTGCTTTCTCCATGTATGATGTTCTTTTTTTTAATTTTAACAATTTATTAGGGGCTCATACAATTCTTATTACAGTTCATACTTATACATACATCAATTGTATAAAGCACATCTGTACAGTCTTTGCCCTAATCATTTTTTTCTCCTCTTTTCTTTTTTTACATTTTATTAGGGACTCATACAACTCTTATCACCATCCATACATATACATACATCAATTGTATAAAGCACATCCGTACATTCCCTGCCCCAATCATTCTCAAGGCATTTGCTCTCCACTTAAGCCCCTTGCATCAGGTCCTCATTTTTTTTCCCTCCCTCCCCTTTCCCTCCTACCTCATGTGCCCTTGGTAATTTATACCTCGTGATTTTGTCATATCTTGTCCTATCCAGAGTCTCCCTTCCCGCCTTCTCTGCTGTCCCTCTCCCAGGGAAGAGGTCACATGTGGATCCTTGTAATCAGTTCCCCCTTTCCAACCCACTCACCCTCCACTCTCCCAGCATCGTCCCTCACACCCTTGGTCCTGAAGGTATCATCCACCCTGGATTCCCTGTACCTCCAGCCCTCATATATACCAGTGTACAGCCTCTGTCCTATCCAGGCCTGCAAAGTAGAATTCGGATCATGGTAGTTGGGGGGAGGAAGCATCCAGGATCTGGGGGAAAGCTGTGTTCTTCATCGGTACTACCTCGCACCCTAATTAACCCATCTCCTCTCCTAAACGCCTCTATGAGGGGATCTCCATTGGCCGACACTTGGGTCTTGGGTCTCCACTCTGCACTTCCCCCTTCATTTAATATGGTATATATATATATATATGTATATATATGTATATATATATATATATACATATACACATATCATGTATGATGTTCTTGATGCCCTCCCTCCCAGAGCTTTTCAGGTGTTTTGTCATTACTGCTTAACAAATCTGTTCTTAAAATTCAGGTGAGATATACTTAATGCCATATTTTGGCTCTCATGAACTTGTTTTAAGTTTCTTCAACTTCAGTCTAAACTTACGTATGAGCAATTAATGGTCTGCTCTGTAGTCACCGCAGTCTTGTTTTAACTGCTGATATTGAGTGTCTCTGTTGGTTTTTGTCACATATTTAGTCAATTGGAGTTCTGTGCATTCCATCTGAAGAAGTTCATGTGTAGAATCGCCTTTTTGTCTTCTTTATAAATGGTATTTGCTATGAAGAATTCGTTGGTCTTGCAAAATTCTATCATGCTGTCTCAAGCCTCATATCTATCACTAAGACCACAGTGAAAGATACTATGGGCAAAATATCGATGCAGAAAGCATCCAAAGAAGATGACCAGAATAAACAGAGTCACTATACTAAAAAGAATTAGTCTACGTTCCACTATTTCAAGAGGAAGCATACAAACAAGAACCAATGGTACTGAAGGAAGAAGCGGAAACTTCATTGAAGAAAGACAAAACAAAGCTCCAGGAATTGGTGGAAAAACAAAATACCACAATAAGTTGATGAAGCACTGTAAGCACTCACTGGCCTATGCCTCCAAATTTGAAAGATAGCAGCTACTTGCTCGGCTGACTGGAAGAGATCCATATTTGTCCCCACTCCAAAGAAAAGTGACCTCACAAAATGCTCACATTATACAAAAATATGATCGATATCACAGGCAAGTAAATGTTGATGAAGAACATCCAACAATGGTTTCAGCAGTATATTTACAGGGAATGTCTAAAGGTTCAGGCTAGACTCAGAAGAGGATGTGGAACAAGGGATATCATGGCTAATGTTAGATAGATCTTGGCTGAAAGCACAGAATATCTGGAAGATGTTTACTTGTGTTTTATTGACTGGTCCAAGTTATTCAACTGTGTGGGTCGTAACAAACTTTAAATAACCTTGAGAAGAATGGGAATTTAGAATACTTCATTGTGCTTGTGTGGAAATTGTATGTGTACCAACAGGCAGTTGTGGGAGTAGAACAAGGGCACACTGCAGGGTGTAAAATCAGGGAAGGTGTCCAAGAGGATTGCGTCTTCTCATCATACTTATTTGGTCGTATACTGAGAAAATAATCAGAGGAGTTGGATATTATGAAGGATTTTTGGCATTAGAATTGGAGGGAGGCTTTTGAACAACTTGCTATATGCAAGTGACGCAACCATGCTGGCTGAAAGCAAAGAGGACTTAGCCCTTGCTGAGGAAGATCGAGGATTCCGGCCTTCAGAATGGAGTACACCTCCATGTAAAGAAGACAAAAGTTCTCATAACTGGACCAAAGGTCAACATCATGTTAAAGGGAGAAGCTAGTACAGTTGTCAAGGATTTTGTCTTGTTTGGATCCACAATCACACTCATGGAAGCAGAAGGCAGCACAAGAACTCTTTAAAGCAGGGGTTCTCAACCTGTCGGTCATGAAGTATCTACGGAGTAATTTTATGGTTGGGGGTCACCACAACATGAGGAACTGTATTAAAGAGTTATGGCCTTAGGAATGTTAAAAACCACTGCTTTAAAGTGTTGAAAAACAAGGCTGAGGACTTTGAGGACTCAAGTGTGTCTGATCCAAGCTATGATATTTTCAATCATGTCATAGTCGTGTAAAAGTTGAATATTGAATAAAGAAGACAATAGAATAATAGATGCATTTGAATTTTTGTGCTGGTAAGTGATCTTGGAAGCACCATGGACTGTCAAAACAACAAACACATCTGTCTTAGAAGAAGTACAGTAAGTACGCTCCTTAGAGTCAAGGATGGCAAGATGTGGTCTCCTGTACTTAGACATGTTGTCAGGGCACACCAACCAAACCAAACCAACTCACTGTTATCAAGTTGATGCTGACTTATAGCGACCCTATAGGATAATGTAGAACTGCACCCGTGTGTTTCCAAGACTGTACCTCTCTACGGGAATAGAAGATTTCATCTTTCTCTTGTGGGATGACTGATGGTTTTGAACTAATGACCTTGCAGTTAGCAGCCCAATTCATGAGCACTACTCCACCAGCACTCTTCTTAGGACAAAGTGTCCCTGGAAAAGGAGATCATGCTTAGTAAGTATAAGGGCAGGGAAAATGAGGAGGACCTTTGACAAGATGGATTGACACAATGGTTGCATTGATGAGCGTATACATAAAGACAATTATGAGGGTGGCACATAAAAGGGCAGAATTTGCTTCTGTTGTGCATATGGTCCGTATGAGTCAGAGCCAACTCAACAACAAGCAATAACATCAGCAACGTAGAATTTAACATGGTTGAGAAAAGGAAATTACACATGTATATGATTGACTTTTCAGTCTGCAGTACATGAATTGTAGACTTGTATAGATTAAGTACTTACATGATTAAACACTATTTACTTGAAGAATGGGGATTGGTGATAGGGTAAAATTTTTAATAACACCTATTTAAAGAATCAGAATCACATTAATACATGTAATAGGAAAACAAAAAGGGCATTAAAGTAGTAAATATATAGGCTAAATACAGGCATGTACATATGTAAATATATTCATATATGATTATGGGAAAATAGAACTATGTGCATATATTTATAAGTTTATAAGTTTAGTATTAAGGTAACAGATGGATGCTGAACTCAAGTACTCCCTCAATGCAAGAATACTTTGTTCTATTAAACTGGCATTCCATAATGCTCACCTTCCCAACATGTTCACTGAAGACAAATGGGTGCATAAGCAAATGTGGTAAAGAAAACTGATGGTGTCTGGCTATCAAAAGATATAGCATCTGGGGTTTTAAAGCTTGAAGGTAAATAAGCGGCCATCTAGCTCAGAAGCAATAAAGCCAAACAGCCTGTGTGATCATGAGGTGTCAACGGTATCAGGTATCAGCCATCAAATGACAAAAAATTATACCATTGTGAATGAGGGGGAGTGCAGAATGGGAACCCAAAGTCCATCTGTATGCATCTGGACATCCCCTTACAGAAAGGTCATGGGGAGAAGATGAGTCAGTCAGTGTGCAGTCTCACAACGATGAAAAATACAACTTACTTCTACCTCTTAAATGCTTCCTGCCTCCCACTATCATGATCCAAATTCTACCTTACAAATCCGGTTAGACCAGAGGATGAACACTGGTACAGAAAGGAACTAGAAACACAGGGAATCCAGGACAGATGAACCCTTCAAGACCAGTGGTAATAGTGATGATACTGGGACAGGGTGGAGGGATGGTGGGCTAGAAAGGGGGAACCAATTACAAGGATTTGCATATAAGCCCCATCCCTGGGGGACAGACAACAGAAAATTGGGGGAATGGAGACATTGGTCAGTGTAAGACATGAAAAACTAATAACTTTAAAGTTCTAACGTAGTTTATGAGTTAATTCCACACTTTGTGTCCACTCTAAAGTGAGAACTTTATTTGACTTGCAGAGGTAAGACGTACCCCCTATTTCAATTAAATTATCAAGGGTTAATGAGGGAGGGAGATAAGGAGGGAGGGGAAAATTAGGAGCTGATACCAAGGGCTCAAGTAGACAGCAAATGTTATGAGAATGATGAGGACAATAAATGTACAAATGTGATTGGGAAAAAAGATATGAAAATAATAATCTATAACTTATCAATGGTTTGTGAGAGAGGGTTGGTGGGGGAGAGAGTGGGAAGAAATGGGGAGCTGATATTAGATGCTCAAGTGGGAAGTGAATGCTTTGAAAAGAATGATGGTGGCATATGTGCAAATGTGCTTGACACACTGGATGAATGTATGGATTGTGACTTGAATTCCCAGTGAAGTTCCCTTATCGATCTTGTAGGAGTGTCTGTTGATTTGGGGTGAGTTTAGTACAATGTTGTATGGCAGCAACTGAATGGTCTTCTCCCCCTCTCCCATCTTGAGAACTTATAATAGAAAGGGAATAATATATGCACTAGACAGGCTCTATATCTCATTGGTGGGAAGACTGGATTAGAAGATTACATGACTGGAAAGCAGGAATTATGTATTGCTTGCTTGCTTACAAAGCTGATGTTTACACAGAAATGATAAGAATTTATTACTATTAACAGAAACCTATCATTTTTATTTGGAAATTATATTTAAGGAAGATATGGCTGAAAAATAAACTTTTCTACATGTGAATTATAGTTCTGTGGCATTATATGTTTACTTCCAGTAGAAAATTTATATATATACATATATATATTAACTATGAAATGATAAGAAGTAAGAAATGGTAGTTTATGTTTTTAAAAGGTCATTGCCATTTTGTATGTTACATTTTTGGAGGATCAAATTTATACCCTGTAAGCAATAATAATTTCATAAATATTAAAGAGGCCAAGTGAGAACTTTGACTTGCAAAGGTAAGACGTATCCCCTATTTCAATTAATGACAAGTGCATCCTTCTTATTGTCAGGTAAGAAATTATGGCATTGTTTTTAATGTTTTCTCTCATATTTTGCATCCAGTCCATCAGCAAATCGATCTTCCAATATGTGCAGAATTTGACTACTTTTCACCACCTTGGTCCAAGCCAGCAACTCTGCCTTAGCTTGTGTGGTAACTTACCTAAGGTTGCCTCTGGTAATCAGGTAGCTTTTTAACATATTCTTAACACACTATCCATACTGATCCTATTATGAGCTATGTAAGATCCTGTTATTGACCCCTAATGCTCAAAGACCTTTAATATGCTCATCCCATTTAGACGAAAATCTGACAGCTTCATCAGGATTTACAGCACACACATAACCCACCTTTGCTCACTCCATTCAAGCCACACTGGCTTCCTTGCAAATCCTCTTCTCTCTTTCCCCAAATGTCCTTTATCCAGTTATCTTTGATGTAATTCTTTACTTAGAAGTTCCTTTCTCAGTGAAGCCTTCCCTGACCACCATGCCTTGAGTCACCATCTCCTCCCAGCACTGATTTTGGCTTTTCTGTTTTGCTTTTATCACTTTCTTTTATTTTGTTCATCCTTCAAAAACCTGCTGTAGCTTTAGCTCTTGCAACAAGGTCTGACACATAAAAAGTGCTGAGCAAGCATTTGCTGAGTGGACACAAAGTGTGGAATCAACTCACAAACTACATTAGAAGTTTTAAATAAAGGCATTTTAGGTTGAATTACTTTTTCCTAGTTTTGACCCCAAATCAAAGTCACTGTGATCCAAGTCAAAAGGTCAGGCAGCACTGCTGGAGGGAGGCAGCCAGCATGTGGGCAGCACCCTGATATCAATGTCACTCAAGTTTCATTGCCATCTCTGAAATAGACTGGCTGTGCGATGTTGGCTAATTCACTTCTCCTCTAGGCCTAATTTTTGTCTCTTTACATGGATGTAAAAGAACAGCCTTCATTGACCATTAATGAAGGAAATAGTGTACGGGAGAGTGTCTGGCTCAGCAAATAGCTTTAAATGAATATGGATTTACAATCTATGTTGATATCTATGTTTTGTGAGAAGAGTAAAAAGTTGGTTGGGACACTACTATTATTGTCCATGCAGACTAAGAAGGAGTTACATTGTTAGAAGTTATCATCCAAAATGTAGGTTCTCTATAAAATACATGTGTTCAAAATTTCTCTTATGATCTGGTGTTTGGATGACAAGCTGGTTTCTGACAAGGCTGAGTGCTTGCTATAGAATCCTGTTTAATTTATTTCTAGCCTTATTTTTCAGATAAGTCAAAAATGCTTTTTCCTTCCACTGTAGTGGGGAGCCAGGAGTCATGCATCCTACACTCAGCTCTGCGCTGGCCCTGATATTTCAGTCCGGCTGTGCATGCAGCAGCAAAGGCGGGCATTGCACCTGTCTTCGACTGCATGCGCTCTGGACTGTGGCAAATGCTCTGATTAAATCACATTTTTTTCTTATCTGCAATCAGGAAACAGGAAGTGATTCGACACAGCACATTGCATCAATTATGATCAGATTGGGGAAAATTCTCTTTGATAAGCATTTTCCGCCAACCTGTGCATCTAGCTTTGATGGCAATCAGCAACAGAGGGGAAACCACTTTATTTGAGAGGCTCCATGGAGTTCTGGTTTCAGGGGCTCTTTCCTGTTCAGAGTCCCAAGGCTTACTTGTTTTCAGGGGTGTCTAAGATGGCATTCCACTTCTAGAACATCCATTCTTTTGTTCCATACTGAAACAATCACATCTTTAGTTGAAAAACGTAAAAGAAGTTAGTTATTTGGCAGCACGTGAGCAACAGCCACATTTAAAAACCTGTGTTCTGTCGTTAGACGGTGTCGTTTTGGTGTTATAAGGGTATCTTTCTCAAATTGATAATAAGTGAAGACAAAGTGCCTCTGAGATAGATGCTGACAGAGACAAACATAAAATGGTTATAGGGGCACTTCACTGTAGAGAAATGTATATGAGTTGATGACTGAAAGTTTGTTTTTAAAATCTACCTTCACTGTAATCCATAGTTTGAAAATTTGTTGTATAAATCAAATGGAATCTTGGTTACACTATTCTCTCTCTATATTGTAAATATCTACACTATATAGATCTGCTAATATGCTCAGTGAGCTGTATTTGTTTGATGCTAATGCTCTGTGGAACAGTCCTTCAATTGCTCATGTCTAAGTTCAGGTTGAAAGTAAAAAACATTAAAACAAGTCCACGAGAGCCGAAACATGACTTTGAGTCTATGCCACCAGATTTCAAGGACAGATTAGCTGACAGAAGACATGATGAGCTGTGGGAGGACATAAAGAACTTCATTCACAAAGAAAGCAAAAGGTCATTAAAAAGGCAGGCAAGAAACAAAAGGTCAAAGTGGATTTCAGAAGAGGATCTGAAATTTGTTATTAATTGTTGAGGTAGTTTATTGTGCCAACCAGGCCAATAAACACATGTGAGATTAATTAAAGGGCGGAGGGAAAAATGGCTTAGTGAGCTTCGCCTTTCTAGTTCTTGGGTCTCTTGCTCTTTGAGGGTCAGTTCAGAGCGCAGCTTCCTTCAGTTTGCAGCTTCAGCTGGCCAGGCTCACTTCCTGTGAGACATCTCCAAGGAGAAGCGGCCTGGCCCTACCCTGATGCAGCCCTGCGTCCTGGAGCAGCTGTGTGGAGACCCCTGCCAGAGCTGAGATGCTTACACATTCACTGACTCAGCTCTCCTCCTGCAGTCAGTGTCATAGTGTGTGTTTTGTGAGATGGAGGAGAACTTTGTGGATTGATGTCAGACAGGTGGGTTTAATGGGTTAATGTTGGACTTGTGGGCTTAGGCAACACTGGGTTGGGATGTTTTCTTGATACACACTTAAACTTTATATAAAACTCTCTCTTATACATGAGTTTCTGTGGATTTGCTTCTCTAAAGAACCCAGACTAACACAATTGTAGAGTTGCTACAGGGAATGGAAGAAAGGAAGAAGGCAAATAGCAGAATAGACCATTCCAAGGAAGCTCAAGATGACACAGTTAAGCTGTGCAGGTGCCCCGGATGTTATGAATGGACATCCTCCCCCACCTCCTTCCAAGAGCGAATCCCACTGCCTACCACCCTGCCTTGCATTTCTGCTTCCATCCACTTGCACTAGCCAACAATAAATAACTCTTTGTAAAGCTAAAAAAAGTGACAAAGTTAAATATTATAATGAAATATGCAGACCTAGATTTAAAAAACCAAAAAGAAAGAACCCGCTCACAATATAGTAAAAGGAAAGAACTCAAGAAAAATTGAAGCCTTTGGTTACAATATTGAAGGATTCTCTGGGAAAAATATTGAATGATGCAGGTAGCATCAAAAGAAGATGAAAAAATATGAGCAGGTACCCCACCCCACCCCCCAGAACACACAAAAAACTGGAAAAAAGATTCTCTGGGTGGAGCTTTTGTAGTACGCATTTCTCCCACTTGGCCATCATCCAGTAACTCTCTCCGAGTTAATGCTCCCAGTGGCCTTCCAGTGGCGTCGCTTGGGAAGGTTATCTCTTGTCACGGTGCATTTTTTCATAAAACAGATTCACTCCAACCTCGTTTTTTGTGATGGCTGATTTAAGAAAACAGTATGTGGCTATGAAAACATTTTTCCTGCTCAGGAAAGATGCCACAGAAACTGTTGTGATGTTGAACACAGCTTACAAGGACAGCACTCTGAGAAAAACTCAAGTGTACACGTGGTTTTCTCATTTTAAAAAAGGTGAAATGTCTACTGATGACAAACTTCATTCTAGATGTCCATTAACTCCCCAAACAGATGAAAATGTCGACTCATAGTACATTTGCAGTTCGTTCCACTAGGTCAGACTGTTAATCAAACTTTCTATTTAGAAGTTCTGAAAAGATAAGTGTAACAGTGTGCCCCACCAAAGACTAATTTGTGGCAGAGAGGGGTCTGGTTTTGCCATCTTGACAATGTACCTGCTCACACAGTCATCTCAGAGCACCAGTTTTTGGGAAAAAAACAGCATGTTTCTCTTGTCCCACACACCTTACTCACCTGTAAAAGTACTCCATGCAAGTACTTTTTATATCCATGAATGAAGAGGGACATGGAAAGACAGTAATTTGACGACACAGAAGAGGTGAAAAAAAAATCGAGGGGGATGCTATCAGCCATCCAACAGATGAGTTTGAAAAATGCTTCCAAGAATGGAGTCGCATATTTGACAAATGTATTAAGGGTAGTGGACAGTACTTTAAATGTGATAAGGTTGTTTTATTATAAATAAATACATATCTTTGAAAAAAACCCTGTATTTTGGGGGGGGGTACCTCTTGTACAAAATAATTAGCCCATATTCAACCATTTCAGGCGGTAGCCTATGAGCAAGAACCAAGAGTGCTGAAAGAAGCAGCTCAAACTGCACTGAAAGCATTGACCCAAAACAAGGCTCTTGGAATTGATGCAATATCAGTTGAAGTGTTTCAACAAACTGATGAAGTAGTAGACCCACTCATTTGTCTATGCCAGGAAATTTGGAAGACAGCTACTTGACCAACTGAGTGGAAAAGATCCATATTTGCACCCGTTACAAAGAAAGGTGACCCCACAGAATGCTCGAACTACAAAACAAACCACTAATATCACACGCAAGTAAACACTGCTGGAGATCATCCAACAAAAGTTGCAGCTATACATTTACAGAGAGCTTCCAGAGATTTAGGTTGAAGCCAGAAGAGGTTGGGGAACAAGGAATATCATTGCTGATATCACATGGATATTTGGCTGAAAGCAGAGCATACTAGAAAGAAGTTTACTTGTGTTTTATTGATGATGTGAAATCCACTGCGTGGATAGTAACCAATTATGAATGGTCTTAGAGTAACGGTAACTCCAGGAGACTGCCTTGCTCATGTGGTACTTGTATGTGGATCAAGAGGCAGTTGCACAAGCTGAAGAATGGCAGGTGCATGGTTGAAATCAGGAAAGATGTGCACCGGGGTGTGTCCTCGCACAATGCTTACTCCATCTGGAAACTCAGCAAATAGCCAGAGGAACTGAATTATTTAAATAAGAATGCTGCACGAGAAGGGAAAGAAGGCCTATGAACAGTCTGAAATATGCAGATGACACAGTGTTGTTTGGTGAAAATGAAGAGGACTTTAAGCTCTTACAAAGGAAGATCAACGATTGTAAACTTTGGTATAGATTACAGCTTAATGTAAAGAAAACCAACATCTTCACACCTTGATCAATAGGTTACATCGTGATAAATGTAGAAAAGATTGAAGTTGTTAGGATTTTGTCTTCCTTTGATCGATAATCAATGCTTAGGAAAGCAGCAGTCAAGAGATCAAACGATGTATCGCCTTGGATAAGTTTGCGCACAGACCTCTTTAAAGTATTGAACAGCAAGGATATTACTTTGAGGGGGTACCTTTCCCAAGCCATGATACTTTCCATTGTCTCATATTCTTGTGAAAGTTGGATATTAAATAAAGAAGATAGAAAAACAAATCAATGCATTTGAATTGTGGTGCTGGCGAAAAAACATGTCTTCGAAAAATTAAGGCCAAGAGTTCTCCTTAGAGGCAAGGATGGTGAGTGAGACTTGGTCTTACATACTTTGGACCAATTGTCAGGAAAGACCAGTCCCTGCAGAAGGACATTCTTTGGTAAGGTAGAGGGGCCACAGCAAAGAAGAAAAAAGGCCTCCATGAGATGAACTGACATAGTGGCTTCAATAATGGGCTCAAGTGCAGGAAAAATGGTTAGGGTAGGGCGGGACTAGGCAGTGTTTCATCCATTTTTTAAAATGGTGTTATTGGCACTCCGTCCACATGTCATAGAATCCAATCATTCAATCATATCCAAAAGTGTTGTACACTCATTATCACAATCAACTCAAGAATACTTTCTTCTTCCTTGTTCTCATTGTTATGTAAAATTTTGGCAAAAAAAATATACACAACTAAACGTTCTCCAGTTCAACAACTTTTACATGTATCATTCAGGGCCATTGACTATACTTTTTGTGATGTATAACCATTATTGATATCTTTTCCCAAATTGTTCCACCACCATTGACATGAGCTCAGTGGCCCCTCTGGTATTTCGTTCTCTGTCAGTAAGGTTGCTCTGGGTCAGATGGACTGGATGACCCTGAAACAACAACGGCACTCTGTCTTCCCCCCATTCCAGTATTCGATGCAATAAAGCAAGCCTCAAAATAGAAACACTTGGCTTTGTTCTAAGACAGTATGTGTCTTTAACACTCTTAAATTCTATGCAACTGCAAAATAATAATAATAATAGAAATAATAAGATTAGATGAGGATTCGGTTGTCTTTTGTCAATAAAAGAGAAAAAACAGACACACATACACACACAAACACCTGTTGCCAGCAAGGAGGTGATGAGTCACAGCGACCCATGGGCAGAACAGAACTGCCCCTTAGGGTTTCCAAGACTGCTTCTCTCATTCTGCAAGCCTGTAAGCTTTGTGAAAGCAGGGCAGCTGGTAGACTCAAATCATGGACCTTTCCATTAGGAGCTGAACTTTGCACTCAGTGCACCACCGGGCTTCTTCCGCAATTTCTTTTTCAGATGCTGCCAATTGGCTCCCAGTCCTATCAACCTCGCAGAATGCAGAATGAAGCCCTGTGCCTCCTGCCCCCTCCTCACACTTGTTGCTGTGTGCAATCCCTTTGCCGAAGCCACTGTACCAAGCCAGCTCCTTGAGAGCTTGGCCTTTATTTTCTCTGACCCTGGACTGTATGAACCCTACGGTCCCTTTCCAGGGATTCTCCTGAGAACATGTCTAAAGTATGTGAGAAGGTCACTTCAACAATAGAGGTTATTTAAATGATCTGGAAGAACAGTAACTTTGTAATTTTCACACCTGATTCCAAAGGCTAAATAAACACAGTTAACGGTTTGGTTTTCTTCACATGATTATCACATTTCAAGCGGTAAGTCAAAATATGTCCTCCCAGTTACAAGAGACACATGACACCTTGGGATTTTTTTACTCATTCATTTTTTGTTTTTTTGCTGTGAATGTACTTTACAAAATTTTTACTTTAGCTGAATTTTAATTTACAAAAGTGATTTCTGTAATTACAGGCTTATATGAACTATAGAAAACGAATGTAGCTACTCCGAAAAGCACTCTTCAGAATGTTTCCTTGTTGGACTTCTCTGATATATGCCTTCTGATGAAGGCCTTTTACAGCCCTTTACTTTTCAGGAAAGAGGCACAAAGGAAGCTACTTTTCTAGACATGGGTTGGGGTAAGCTTCAGAAGCACAGGAAGTTTGGCAAAGTTTTAAATGAAAATAGAAAGCAAACTCATTGGTTTCCTTTTCCTGCCCTGGATCAAGAGACGTGTCACCTCCAAGTGCTACCTATAAAGTCATCCAATAATCTGAGTGCCCACATTAGATCAGAAGGAGGTTGATGGGCCTCTGCAGTTCATTTGGCTCGTATGTAAGCTTTAAGGCATCAAATATTGCCTCCATCATGAAGTTAATTGGTCTTTAGGGATGGAGCTAATGATGTTAGTCACATATTCGCTTGCTCACTCTGAACTACTTTCAAATTATAACACCACTGTAAGACAGGGTTGTAATACTGAGAGGTTGTGGTTGACAGAAAGACTGGCAAAAAAGCCTAGTTGGCCTAAGGAGGACTTAAAGTGGCTTTCTAGCCTAAAGAAAGGTCAAGATGGTGACCACAAACAAATTGTAATTCATTTTTCGTCCCTTTAACAATATCCAAAAAAGTTTTAATGATTTGTGGTCGAATGGACACAGGCCCCTGTTTTGTGTGTGGGAGTTTTGGTCCAAGTGACTAGAAAGGCAAGCTTAGCCTGCGTGACTGGTCTGAGTGGCTAGAGAGCCGAAGGCAAGTGAGAGAATTCCTGGCTGCTTCTATGACTCAGGGTTGGAATTCCGGACTTGAAGACATGGGACTTACTGACTTCTGTTGCACAGCCAGTTTTCTAGTAAAACGTCCATGGTTATTAGGGAGGAGCAGAAGTTCCATAACCTGAGGCTGCAGAAATGCTCAATATCTGCACCTTGATGGGAGCATTAGATAGCGGCAGATGGGAAGGATTCTGGCTACTGTGAAACATAGACCTGGATTTGAAGTACAGCTCTTTCACTTACTAATCCTGCTGCCTTCAGCAAGCTACCCACATATCTGAACCTCAGTTTCCATCCATACTAAAAATGAAATATTAACCGCTGAGTGTAGTTGTAAGGATGAAATCACCAGCCAACAGATATTTTGGTGGTTCAGATGTTAGACTTGTTCCTGGATATACATGATCTAATGATTCTAAAATTGACACTAATTTTTCCCCTATCCACTTTGGTTTTTTAAGTATGAAACAAATGCTGTATACCACTCTTCAGTCTCTGTGTGTGCGTGTGTGTGTATATATATATACATATATGTGGGTGTGTGTGTATATATGTATTCATATGTATATGCGTGTGTATATATATATATAATCTCCAGGCATTTTAATGTAGTGTTAGCTAGCCTGAGCTAGAATATATGCATACCGGATTTCCTTAAAGTAGTGTGTGTTGCATTAGTACATAGGCCTGGAGGTCCTGGTCCTGAAGAAAGGAACTCTCCCACCTGGAAACACAGCACGGATTCCACTGAACTGGCAGCTGAGAATGCCCCCTGGCCACTTTGGGCTTCTCATGTCTTTGGATCAACAGGTCAGGAAGGGTGTCACTGTACTGAGTGATGTGATTGATCCTGATTACCAAGGAGAAATTGGACTGGTGCTACATAATGGAGGTAAAGAAGAATATGTCTGAATCCAGGAGATCCCATAGGCTGACCCTTGGTGCTACAATGCCCTGTGATTAGAATAAATGGTAAATTCCCAAAATCCAAGCCTGACAAGACTTATAATGACCCAGACCCCTTAGGAATGAAGGTCTGGGTCACCCCACCAGAGAAAAAAACACAGCCAGCTGAGGTGCTTGCTGAGGGCAAAAGTAATACAGAATGGGTAGTAGTAGAGGGTAGTTCTACCTATAAATTATGACCACATGATCAGTTGCAAAAGCGAGGTTTGTAATTGTTAATATATTTTCTTTTTATGTGCTTATTGCACATCTTTCCTTTGTTCAGGTATGATATATCAGATATAATTGAACTCGGTTTGTTTTCATTCATATGCATGATAGATGATTGATGATAAGTATAAGTGTGATTTCATCAATGTCCGGAAATTATATAAGTGTATATGGCTAAAGAATTGTGTACAGGTACCAGGTTGGCAAGGGGTGGATTGAAATAGTTAGTTTATTGTGCCAGCCTGGCCAATAAACACAAGTGGGATGGAGAAATAAATGGCTCGGTGAGCCTCACCTTTCTTGTCCCTTGCTCTTTGATCATCCGCCCAGTGTGCAGTTGCCTTGCTTGCTCTGTGCCTCAATTTACAGGCTACACTACCTTTGGGATGCCTAGCCTGTGGACTGTGTCACTGCAAGTTGAGGTCCCTTTAAGACCACGCGTTTGAAATTTACACATCTTGAGCTGGGGACTGACTGTTGGTGACCTGCCTTGCTGTTTGCTGCCTGTGCCGGGATAGCCTGGATCTCTCTAGAGAAGACTACCTGGTGGCCCTCAGGACTTGAAGGACTGCCAGTGTGTCTCACAACTCTCATGGGAGTGAGTAGCACGGAGCCATTTGTACTGCTTTATAATTTAACTGTTCATTTCTTGTATTACATATCTATCTATCTGTATATAATTTGACAGTTAATTTCTTGTGTTATATAGCTATTTATATATATGTATATATACATATATATAAATTATTCAGTAATCTGGTTTTATCTCTCTAGAGAACCTTGTCTAACACATCAAGTTATACTTCACATGGTGGTCTTTGAAGCAAAGATATATGTGAACAGTTCAAATTATATGAACTTGGAATTTTCCCCAAGTATCACTTGACCTTTATTAGGAACTGTATTGCAGTTTGTTCCAAGCTGTTATGTGAAACGGGGTTCAGAAATAAGAGTTACTGTACAATAAATAAGGTACCCTGATGGTATAATGGGTTCTGTGTTTGACTGCTAACCACCTGCTCAGCTATTCGAGCTACCAGCCCCTCTGCAAGAGAAAGATGAAACTTCCTGCTCCCATTAAGAGTTACAACCTCAGAAACCCACAGGAGGAGTTCCACTCCATTCTATAAGATTATTATGAGTCATAATTGACTAATTGGTAATGAATCTGCTATAATAAATAGAAATCCAAATGTACTGAAATCCAAAATGGGTCTGTCAGAGTTCAACTTCTTTATAAAAATTTAAATGTTCCATTCTTGTAGGATGAAGAATCTTGTCATCAACCTCACCTCTGAAGCATTTAACATGAATTATCTATTGACTTCCTGATATTAAAATGTTATGAAATGTTTAATGCATAATTTGAAGAAAAATTTATAACTTCAAAATATTTATAAAAATTTCCAAGACGTATTCAATTGTCTACACTCTAACTTGCTCTTACGCCTTCCACACCTGTGCCTTTTCCATTTTATGTTTTATTTTTCACTCTTGTCGAACTGTGTTCTGGCTTTGCAGTATCCAGTTTGTAGTCTGCGTATCAATTGCACAGTCTTCCCTGTCAAAAGGAAAAGCCAGCTGCCACCTGATCAATTCAAACTCATAGTGGCTGTATATGACAGAGAAGAACTTCCCCATTTGGGTTTCCAAACCTTTAAATCGTTTTGATGTTTGAACCACTGACCTTAGGCTTGGCAGTTCAATTCGTAACCAACTAGCCAGTATAGGTCCATAGACAGCTTCCCCCAGAAGTCCCTTAATACCTAATTCTCTTTCAAATAATTCTTACCTTTTTGTCTTATTTGGTAATTTGTGGATCTGAATTGTTCTCATATTTTAAACCATGAGTATAAATCAGTAAATTCATCTAACTGAATAGCTGAACATAGTGGAACACCATATCTAAGAAACTAGAGCTGACGCAGTCTATACAACACAGTTTTCTGGATCTGCACCCAAAGAACCTCAGACACAGGCTGAAAAGCCAGGACAGAAAAAAAACACATTTGGGGTGGGTGCTGAGTAATACACAAAAAATATTCCACATAATGTCTGCATAAACATAGGTGCTGCAAAATTTACAGAAAGACTTTTTACTATGTTTTCTATCAGGAAGAGTGTTTTAAGGCAATTTGATGGTTACACAAAGTTTGCTTATTGGAGAGCTTCCTAGAATGGTTGCCAAAGAGCCCTGGTGTCAAAGTGATTAAGCACTTAGCCGCAAACTGAAAGGTCTGTGGTTTGAACCTACCAGTCACGCCAAAGGAGATTACTGTAAAGACTACCCCTCGCTCACAGCAAGTTCATGCTGACCCACAGCAAGCCTGTAGGACAGGACAGAACTCCTTCTGCAGGTTCCTCAGGCTGCTGAGCATCACGGGAGCAAAAAAGGGTCATCCCTCACTCATGGAGTGGCTTTGCAGTCAAAGAGAAATTGCAGTCAACACCTCAAGGGAAAGCTCACAATGCAACAACAACAACAAAAAAATGAGGAGCTGATTCCAGGAGCCCAAGAGGAAAGCAAGCATTTTGAGAATAATGAGGGCAACGAATGTGTAAGTGTGCTTCACACAATTGATGTATGTGTGGATTGTGATAAGCCCCCAATAAAATGATTAAAAAAATAATTTCAGCCTTGAGAATTCTATGGGACAATTCTACTGTACCCTGTAGAGGGGTTCTGAGTCAACATTAACTCGACAGTTATGGCAATAGTAGAATGGTTAGGAGATTGGGATCTATTGCCCCCCAAAAATGTGTCACTTTTTTTTTCAAATGAAAAACTAAAAGTGTGGAAAGGTGGAGCGAGTGAAGAAGAGTACTCTCTCAGGTGTGAGTTTCTTGGGATATGGTATTGCTCAATTCCAAGTGACCCATTCCCTTGAAACATATTAGGCTCACAGTTGTAGTAAGCACCACCATGCTATCATGTAAAACACTAGCAACTGATGAGTCTGGGGAGGCTCTAATATCCACTTTTCATCTAAAGTCAATTTCAGGGAATGAAAGGGTTCCTTCCACTTAATTTAATTCAACCAGCACTAACTGATCGCATAACTTGTGTTTAGTGCTTTGCTAGAAACTGCAGGAAATATAATGTAGTATATGTCCTAGGTTTTTTCCACAAATAAGGATTCAAGGTCTCTCTCTCTCTCTCTCTCTCTCTCTCTCTCTCTCTCTCTCTCTCTCTCTCTTTCTCTCTCTCTCTCTCTCGTTCTCTTTCTCAATGGTGTCTCCTGAACAGAGTCTTATGAATTTTCAAAGTACATTTTCAAGTTGCCACAGCACTGACAATAAAAGATTCAATTATGCCATTTATGTTCTATTGCAACTCAGATCCATCCTAGTCCTTCCATGAAATCCTCCATATGGCAGGGGGTGGAAACCTGAAACTTCAAATCCCAAATTCCCTTCCTAGGTATTTCCTGGTTATGCTCTACTAATGGGAAACGGTGATTGACGGGACTAGTGAGTGGGAAGCCAAGAGAAGCTCTTGATTTTCTTGCTCCCATAGTAGCAGTGACAGGTAAATGCTGATGGCTGCGGGTACCTGGAGGCCCCACAAGGCTCCAGTAGGGGGCAGCAAGGGGGAAATATGGCAATTAGTAAGTGGCTTAAGAGCTTCAACCTGGGATAGGGGTGACAGACTGAAGCTTTAAATACCTCCTCCCCGTTTTCCTTGCTATTTTTCCACGATTTTTGAAACAATTCCATTTGTTAAATTTCTTTCTGCATGAAATTTATGGAATGATTTCTGTAAATAACTAAACAAATAGGAGGCATTTAAGTCAATTATCTTATTCCCAAATGGAGTTATAACAGGCGTCTTAAGGAGCCCTGGTAGCGCAGTTGGACTACCACCTTCAGGGTCAGCAGTTGGAAGCCAGCAGCATGCTCCACAGAAAAAGATGAGGGTTCCTGCGCCATAAACAATGGCAGTCTTGACCCCCCACAGGGGCAGTCCTAGCATGGCTATCAGTCAGCATCGGCTCGATGGCAGCGAGTGTCGTTTGGGTTGCCCAGAGTCTTGGTGGTATCGTGGATCATGTCTTGGAGTGCTCCCCACAGAAGTCCAAATCCACGGGCTGCTTTGAGAGAGGAAGCTGGGTTGTCTGCACCCATAAAGGTTTATAATCTCAGAAACCCTACAGAGCAGTTCTACTCTGTCTTCTAGGGCCACTCACTATGAGTCAGACTCAACTCCATGGCAATGGGTTCTGTTTAGTTGGCATGGATTTCAGCAGGATCCCTGGGGCCTAGCAGGTTCCACACTGTGCTGCTTATGCGTGCCCACCAGTCACTCTGTAGGGGAAAGATGAGGTAGTCTTCAGACACCCCGTGGAGCACTTCCTCTTAGTCCTCCAGGGTCCAAGAGTCTGAATCAATTAAACAGTAGTGAGTGTTCTCAGTATGGGCTTTGGAGGAAACTAGCACCATAAATAAATTTCTGGATCTCTGATTCAAGGCAAATGATTGAGTCTGAGTGAGTCTGAGTTGTCTCTTCTAAACTACAGGGCAAGTTTAATTAAGGCTAAATGTTTTAATAAAGAAGATTGTACGTAAAGTCACCATCGGGCTCACACCTGGCTACCCAACATGTTTCGTCACTTCCTGTTTCCTTTCCCTTCCTTGGAATTATTGGCTTTTATCTAATGGCCCAGTCCCCAGTCGGTATACGGTAGCAACACTGGAAAGTTTTAGTCCCAGCACTGTATTTCTTAGTAAAAGATATACATATTTTAGTTACAGAAAAATTATCTGTAATGCCGATTAAGTTATTTCTTGGACTACTTTATGAAAAAAATCAACCAGGGGGGGTCCTGAAATATGAGTTCATTGAAAATATGTCCTGCATTACTTCATGGATAAGACAAAACAAGGGAGACTTTTATAAATTTGGAGCCAGTTCACCTAGTGTTGAGCACACAGTGGATAATAATTTATGGAATTATTTATTGTGTGAATGGATATCTGCACACATAAGCAGGTGGAAAAAATTATCCTAGAGAGAAGAGGAACTAGCAACCAAACAGGTATCAATACTTATCATGCTGCTTAGATGACTGTAGCACTTCAGTGCTTATAACGTCATTTCCTCCTATTGTCCCTTATCTTCATCACAAAAACACCCAGGTAAGTGAAAAAAAGATCTTCTGCTTTTTTAAATGAAAAAACTAGAATCCAAAGCAATTTGATACTTTTTCTATGGATCTACAAATGTAATGATAAAGTTAAGGTTTAATAATAGCTGAGTATATGGTGAAACTATTAAGTACTTTATTCAGTAAAACTTGTCAAAGTAGACACTTGAAGAAAGCAGGAACTTGTCTGAGAAGGAAACCTCCAGTGTTTTCTTTCTTTCTTTCTTTTCCCCCCAGATTTTAGTACATGAATTAAACTCTTAAGTAACTGGACACTATTTACATAAACAAATGGGGTTGGTGTTAGGGCAAAACTTTCAATAGAGCAAAACAATGCAGAACCATGCCTACAAGATTAATACACATCATAAGAAAGCAAGGATATCATTAAAATAGTAAATATATGGTAGTCCCAGGGCACATTCATTGAACACTCTCAAAGCAAGAGATCCTAAGCAGAGTCCAAGGATTACCAATTCCATAACCTTGGGATAGCAGTAATCTGAGTGTGAGCAGTCTCCTCACACTCAGGCATTTCAACTTTAAATCCAAGGGAGCATGTAAATTCTATACATGTGCTATGAGTGAGTTTAAGTTTACTTAATAGGGTTTCCACATCAAATACTCTGGTGTCACCTATGAAGGGTGTCATGTCCCAAAGGGATAGCTTCTAAAGTCCTAGTAGTCTATAGCACACAGTCTGGTCACCAAGGACTAGATAGAAACTAGGTCAAAGTGTCTAAGTAGGAACAGTGTATGGGGCCTTCTCTCCCTTTGGGTTCTATATGAAGTATTGTTAAGCATTTTTTCCTGGTGAGAGGTTGCTCAACCAAATTTACTCACCGACCACAATGTAGTTGCCCCATCCCCCATCTTGACTTGAACTTCCAGTAAGGTTCACTTAGCACTCTTACAGGAGTGTCTGTTGATTTTTGGTTCTCTGACTCAAGAGAATGGTCTTATTCCTCTCTCCATAGCTTGAGAACTTGACCCCATCTGTGGTGAGGTTACCTGTGTTGAAGTCATTTTGAAGAAGTCCATATAAGGGATTTGAGGTATGGGTCATGAGCATTACATAGGCATGGCACCCTTATGGCTCAGGAGAGCAGACTGGAAGATTACATGACCTGAGAGTAGAGGCCTGCTTTTGTCTTGGTGTTTAATTATTATAGAAGTGGACTCATACAATATTTTTTGCTTTTGTGATTGACTAACTTCACTCAGCAGAATAGTTTTCAGGTCCATCATGTCATTAGATATATCAATACAGCAAACAAACCAAAAAACAACAAATTCTGGAGAGGTGTGTAGAGAGACTGGAACTCAAATAGCCCTAATGCCCATCAGTAGACAACTGGATAAAGAAACTCTGGAATACACACACAATGCAATGCTATGCATTCCTAAACACAGTGATGAAACCATGAAACTTCTCAACTATTTTCTACTAAGAATATGATAGAATGGTGGCAAGATTACACCCTTTCAAAAGTGGAAATCTTAAAAACCAGGTAAAATAAAGCCATTAAAGTGAGCTCCGGCTCTCCCAGGTTCCACTAATTATAAATTTTCTTTAATAATCAAACTACCCTTCTGAGGGAGATTCTACTAGACATTCACTTTGCAGATGAGGAAATTAATGTTCAGCAAATTAAATTGCATTCTTAAGGATACATTCTTAAGGAGTACATGAGATTTAAGCACAAGCTAAACCCAAATCATAAAACCAAACTCACTGCCATCAGTCTCTTCCTGTGCATACAACCATATAGGGCAGAGTAGAACTCTGTAGAAACCATGGGGTTCTGAGGCTGTAAATCATGGGGAGTAGAAAGCATCATATCTTGCTCCTGATGAGCAGCTGGTGAGTTGACTGCTGATTTTATGTAATCTACTACGTCACCAGGGACCCCGGATGCAGGCAGTCTGACTCTAAAGCCTGTGTTCTTAATTATACTGTCTTCTATAGGGTTGCTCACTATTGAATCAAAATCATCCCCTGTCACTCACAGATCTTCTCTCCAGCTATCAAATGCCAGGCCGCATTCTGATGTCATGCTCTTCATCACTTGGTCATTGTGTTGCAACAACAGGATAAAATGCAACTTCTAGCTCAAACTCTCCTACCCATAGATCTGTTTGGTGAGTGACTTATATCTTATAGTGACTCAAGCTTTTCCCTGGTGAAAACAAACAAACAAACAAACAACACAGACTAGGCAGTAAAATATATGGTAAAATTATATTTAGAAGAGTAACCATATTATCTAGGACTTATAGTCAAAAACCCAGTCCCATTCACTCAGTTCTGACTGAGAGCAACCATGTACAGGGTTTCTGAGTTTGTAAGAATGTGAAAACACACAGCTTCCTCTTTCTCCAGGGTTTGAAAGTTGGAATCGTGGACATCGCTGTTAGCAGTCTGACACTTACCTGACAGAGCCACATTAAGCATTTATGAAGATGATTTTTTAGCGCCATTAAAAAACATGAAATTAGATCTGATTAACAACCATGATATATATCACAGTTATAAGTAAGGAACTTAACATTGTAGAGAACTAGCCTTTCTCCCAGAAAATCTATTCTACTCAATAAAATTTACATGAAATTCCAGTGTAAATATTTTGAAACGTAAAGCATAAATTTTGGTGAAATATCTAAAATAACTAACAGAATATTTTAAAAGAAAAAAAGGGAAATTTAATCCTACCAAACAAAATCTAAAGAAATAAAAAAAACCCTGCCATCAAGTGGATTTGGACCCATTGTGACACTATATGTTATTTCTGAGGCTGTAAATGTTGACAGGAGCAGAGGTTTCATCTTTTGTGCAAAAAGCAAGCTGTTATTGAGTTAATTCTGATTTATAATGCCCTATAGGACAGAATAGATCCTTGGATTTCCAAGGCTGCAAATCTGTGTAAACACAGATACCTTCCTCTTGCTAGTAGATTTGAACTGTTGACTTGATTCAAACTACTGACCTTAAGGTGAGCTGCCCAATGTGTAACCCATTACACCACTGATGGTGCAAATGGGTAACAAATTGACTGCTAATCCTAAATGTGGAGGATCAGGTCCACAGGAAATGCCTTGGGGAAAGAAAAAAAAAGACGGTGATTATATCCAAGATTACTACTATAAAAAATCAAGAAAAGGTTTTCTTTTTTTTTTTTTACAATTTATTGGGGCTCATACAATTCTTTTCACAGTTCATACATATACATACATCAATTGTATAAAGCACATCTGTACAGTCTTTGCCCTAATCATTTTTTTCTCTTTTCTTCTTTTACATTTTATTAGGGACTCATACAACTCTTACCACAATCCATACATATACATACATCAATTGTATAAAGCACATCCATACATTCCCTGCCCCAATCATTCTCAAGGCATTTGCTCTCCACTTAAGCCCCTTGCATCAGGTCCTCTCCCCCCCCCCTCCCCATTCCCCCCTCCCTCATATGCCCTTGGTAATTTATACATCGTTATTTTGTCATATCTTGCCCTATCCGGAGTCTCCCTTCCCCCCTTCTCTGCTGTCCCTCTCCCAAGGAAGAGGTCACATGTGTATCCTTGTAATCAGTTCCCCCTTTCCAACCCACTCACCCTCCACTCTCCCAGCATCGTCCCTCATACCCTTGGTCCTGAAGGTATCATCCACCCTGGTTTCCCTGTACCTCCAACCTTCATATGCACCAGTGTACAGCCTCTGTCCTATCCAGCCCTGCAAGGTAGAATTCGGATCATGGTAGTTGGGGGGAGGAAGCATCCAGGATCTGGGGGAAAGCTGTGTTCTTCATCGATACTACCTCATACCCTAATTAACCCATCTCCTCTCCTAAACCGCTCTATGAGGGGATCTCCATTGGCCGACACTTGGGCCTTGGGTCTCCACTCTGCACTTCCCCCTTCATTTAATATGATATATATATATACATATATACACATACATATATACATATACACATATATACACATACATACACACACTTATATCTTTTTTTTTTTTTGCATGATGCCTTATACCTGGTCCCTTGGGCACCTCGTGATCACACTGGCCGGTGTGCTTCTTCCATGTGGGCTTATTTGCTTCTGAGCTAGATGGCCGCTTGTTCACCTTCAAGCCTTTAAGACCCCAGACGCTATCTCTTTTGATAGCCGGGCACCATCAGCTTTCTTCACCTCATTTACTTGTTCACCCACTTTGACTCCAGCCGTTGTGTCGGGAGAGTGAGCATCATAGAGTTCCAATTTAATAAAAGAAGGTATTCATGCATTGAGGGAGTGTTTGAGTAGAGGCGCAAGGTCCTTCCGCCACCTTAATACTTGACCTACAAATATAGACACATAGATCTATTTCCCCATCCTCCTATATTCATTTGCATGTACATGTCTTTGTCTAGACCTCCATGAATGCCCTTTGACTCCTAGCTCTTTCCTCCATCTCCCTTGACTTTCCTCCTGCCCTACTACCATGCTTCATCGCCACCTGGGCTAGAGTATACCTCTTCTCTAAGCACCCTTACCCTTGATCATTTCCCACCAGGCCAGCCACTCCCCCTTCTCTACCATTTGGGGTCCCATGTTTTTCCCTTGTCCCTGGGTTTGTTAACACCACTTCCTTACCCCCCCTACCCCCCCACCCCAAGTCCCCCCAGAACTGTCGGTCCCGTTGTTTTTCCTCCAGATAGTTCATCCAGCCTGTCCTATTCAGACAGACCTGTGGAGTCACTAACATGCACGAAAACTAGACAGAGGAACACAAAGCAACAGTATACAACCAGACAACAAAACAACAAAAACAAACCACTGACAAAGAACAGAACAAAACAGTTCACAAGAGAAAAGCTTGTAGTTAGTTCAGGGATCGTTTGCTGGCCCTTAGGAGCGTTTTCCAGTCCAGTCTGTTGGGGCACCACGCCCTGGCCCCAAAGTCCACTTTCAGCATTCCCTGGGGACCTTGCCACTCCATTCCCTTGCTGTTCCGCTGCACTCCCCCAGTGATTTGCCTCGTTGTGGTGGGATCAGGTCAGGTGCAGTTCCCACACTGTGTCTCCGTTGATGTCCCCTGTATCGCCCTTAGTCACTGAGGGGCATCATGTCTCATAGTGGGGCCAGCCATGTTGTTCTCTCTGTGGACTGGCTGCTCTACTCAGGAACATCATCCTCACGGCCTGGTGGGCCAGGCTGTGCTCCACTCTCTCCTCCTGCCCCTTCATCTGCTCTCGTGTGCTCTGATTAAATATGTCCATCTCCCAGAGCTGCAGAGTCAATGTCGTCCTTTGGAACAAATCAAGAAAAGGTTTTCACACTAAAACGAAACAAGACAAAAGCATTATTGGATGGCTTTTAAGAGTAAAGGGGAAGAAGTCACTGGGTATAGGGCAGACACCTGCTAACTTGGGTGATGGGGAAGGTGAGAGAAATACCAAGTAAAAATTATGGAGTTGGGGAAGCACTAGGACAGGTACAGGGACTAAAAACAACTAAGGTAAATACTACTGTGAACGCACATAACCCTGCGATAACGCTGATTTATAACGAGTAGATGCCTGGACAGATACACTGGCTGAATGGACATGGGAGGGACAGTGAAAGTATACTCAAAGATTGAATGTATGTATAGGTATAAATTAATAAATATAATATTTGACAGAATATTTATATGTACACATTTATTTACCTTTGGTGCACATGTATCCATGGGTGGGTTTCACATAAAGGGGACAAAGTCATGAAACCTTCTTTTATTAATTTTTTTAATTGAAAACTTCTTTTATATATAAACATCTTGAGGGAATGGTTTGCTAGATATGGGCATTCAGGATCAAAGCTCAGGGAGACATCCTTGCCAACTGGTATAACATATCCCATAAACATAATGTTGTATAGCCTCCTTTGGTGAATGGGGCCTTAAAAGCTCATGAGCAGCCATATAAGGTACACTTATTGGTCTCTTCCATCTGGGGGCAAAAAGAGTGAAGAAAATTAAAGACACAGTACACTGAACTACTGGGCCACATGACCATCATCTCCATGAATCTGAGACTAGAAGAGCTAATTGGTGCCTGAAGAGCACTGCTGACCTCTCTTGATGGGGTCACAATAGCAGATTCTCGTTTAGAGTGTCAAGAAAATGTGGAGTAAAGCTCAAAGTCATAAAAGACAATGGGCTTGCTGGATGGATAGCAATGGAGGGAAACCTAAAGGGAAGGCCTGTAGTCACCCTTGACATATGAACATGAGCTAGCCCCTACGGCTCAACTGTTAGTTAAGCAATAGGCAAGTTTATAAGGGAAACATTGGGAAATGTACACACCTTCAATAAAGCAACGATTTGAATCAAAAGGGCATCATTTACCCAAGAAAAAAGCTCTAAAGGATTAGGAAAGAAGAAAGGGCTGAAACAGGCTGAAAATGGAATAAATGATGTTACATTGAGAGGATTGCAATCGGTGAGATGAGACTGCTAAACTGATGATAAACTCTGTACACTTTTACCCAATGTGCAGTAGAAAGTTCAAAAGAAAGGTTCTGAACCACAGCTCAAGTCACGACTAACCATGAGTTAGAACTGTCTTGACAGCAACTGGTACTGGTACTGGCATTTTAGAGGACCCCTGGTGACATAGCGCTTATCGATTGGCTTGCTAACCACTAGGTCAACAGTTCAAATCCACCAGCCGCTCTGTGTATACTCCTATAAAGAGTTACAGTCTCAGAAACCCAGAGGGGCAGTTCTTCCCTGCCTTAAAGGGTTGCTAAGGTTAGGAACTGACTTGACAGCAGTGAGTTGAAAGAAGGCATAAACATGAGAAGGGTGTTCCATATTGAATGAACAACATTGGCGTGTGTGTGTAAAGAGATGGCGCATTTGGGAAACAGGCATTAAGTGCGGAATGCGATGTGGAGGGCAGCAAACCACTTAGGGAGAAGCATCTAGGAGGCCAAGCTAAGGATCCTAATTCCATCTAGCAAGCTATGAGTGTGAGGCTAGAACACAATGATGATTTTGCTCGTGAAATAGTCTTTCACTGCATTTTTATGAAAACTGCCTCAGCAGCAATGTAAGGATTAATTACTGAGGCAAGAGGGCAGTCTGAGGATCCATCAAAGGCACAGGGCACACTAGGGGATGGTGAATAACTCAAAGGGGATGTGAATAAATGTCTAAACAGGAGCAATGGTGGTGAGGATTAAAACCATTTGGTTATCGAAAGAAAAAAAGGTAAGGCTTAATTTTCTTTCTTTCCAATTAGTTTACATTATTTTCATAGCCAAACACTGCATATTGAGAGTTAGAATTTGTTCAAACTTACTTGAGAAAAATGTGATGTGTATAAATTATACCTTGTCAGTACTGAAAACCCAAATCCATTGCTATCAAGTTGATTTGGGCTAATTGCAACCTCATGTTTTACAGAGTAAGATTGCTCCATAAGGCACTGGGCTTTCTGACCTACACTCTCTGTAGAAGTAGACCACCAGGCCTTTCTTCCATGCCACCCCTGGATGGGGTTGAACTGTCAACCTTTCGGTTAGCATTCAGGAGCAAACAATTTTCACCACTGAAAAGGGCCCAAGCAATCAAAATGAAATCACCTCTTTATATTGGGAATGACCGTAGAATAAATGTACCCGGGACACACCAGGAACCACCAAAGTGGAGATCTGCTGCTGGCGCAGGGAGGACCCTGGAAGCCTGCAGACCTTGGGACAGGTTTGCGAGCCACGGACGAGGTCACTCTGAGTGGCTTCAATTGGACAGCAGTGAGTAGCAGTAGTAGATGAGGTCCCACTTGTGGGAAAGGGTCAAAAGAACATAGGGATCATTCATTACATGTTAGCCTGGAGCCAGGGAATTCTAATTCCTACCCTGTACTCTTCCCACCTTGCCAGAGAAACACTCCCATCAGAACGCATCTGCTTCACTAAGGGAACAGCACCTGCACTTAGCAAGAGCAATAAACAGCACATGTTTAGTGAAGACCTCATCAAGAGAATTTATTCAAGTGGAATCTCCACTCAGTTTATATGCAGGAAATAAACTTTCATCCCAATAGTAAAAATTAGTTATGTATCATTTTATTTGCAACCAGTGCTATTTCTTTGATACAATGCCTTGGTATCTGCCAGTCTTGCCGAATGTGCTGTCAATTCTATAATCCTCTAATGACTATGGAGCCATTAAAATGGGCAGAATAGTTACAGTTCCACATGGTAAATAAAACCACTTAATTACAGACAGAACCATGGGTTCGCTCTTGACAGGCCTGTGTTCTTGGATGAGGGCAGGGAGCAGAAGAAATAAAAGACCGCCAGCAGACTTGGGAAGTTGGGCACAGTCTGCAGCAGATCACTCACAAGTGCCCAGCCCGCTTCCTGTCAGAAATGAGCAGTAGCAAGTGGCATGAACTATGCATTTCTGGGTAAGTGACTGCATATAAAACTCAGGGGACAAAGTGATCCTGGCAGCCTCTGACCTCATCTCCCTCACACGCAGATCTTTTCTTGAAAAGGAGAATAAGTGACTTTAACCCCAAACAGTGTCATTTTGTGTTAGAAACGGTAGAATGCAATCACAGCTGACAGATAAGCCAAAATGAAAGGATCAATGTTGTTTCTTCTTTGAAACCAACCTTGCCTGAGTGATGTCACAGTGATGCGAAAACGTTGCCAAAGGAAATCTCACCTAGGCTTGGAGTTGCTAAAAAATGTCTGCGGCTCATCACAGTCGGCCTGGGAGAAATGACTCCAACCAGGACCTTCAAGCTTATAAATCCATAACCTTGAGCTCTTGTCACATGGCCCACATATGGCGCCTGTGTCTATCAGTGCCTGGCACATTGTAGTAGGCCATAAATCTTTGCTGAGTGAAATCAGAGCGAATGAGACTGGCAAGGGTCAGACCCAAACCAAGGCAGAAGCCTGGCAGGATACCTGGTCCCAAAACCAAGGGTTCTTTTATCAGATAAATAGGTTGATTAGGCATAATCAGGTCATGCACATGGTTCCAGAAAGGTAGAAAGCATTGACCCCAATTAGAGCAGCCAGTCCACTGATAGGACCACATGGCCAGCCCCACTCTGAGATATGACATCCCTCACTGACCCATGGCCCTGCAGGGGACAGCACCGGAGACACAGTGTGGGAATTGAGCCCGACCTGATCCTGCCACACAGAGGCAGCAAAGCACTGGGGGAGTACAGTGGAACAGCAAGGGAATGGAGCAGCAAGGTCCCCAGGGAATGCTGAAAGCGGACTTTGGGGCCAGGGCGTGGTGCCCCAACAGACTGGACTGGAAAACACTCGTAAAGGCCAACAAACAATCCTTGAACTAAAAAAGAAAGAAAGAAAGAAAGAAAGAAAGAAAGAAAGAAAGAAAGAAAGAAAGAAAGAAAGAAAGAAAGAAAGAAAGAAAGAAATGAACTGCCTCAGTTCTAAGCAGGTATCAGAGAGCTGCTCACTCAGAGTCCAGGGTGGAGGCATTCCTGGATTTGGGTGCAGGCAGTTCTGTAAAAGAATTCTAGTCCTGGGCAGTTGAAGGTTGTTTTCATATCCATTCTCCATTCTGGGGCACATGAGACCCAGAAGCCTCTGCGAACACAGTATCTAGAGGCAGCTGCCAAATGCAACCCAAGGTAGTTCAGTGGATTCCTGTTGATATCAACTCTATGGGACAGAGTAAAACTGCCCATTTGGGCTGCGGAGACTATAAATCTTTAAGAATAAAACAAGCCAGCACTTTTTTATTGTGAATTGGGTGAAGGTGTATAGACCAGATTATCAGGCTTTTCCTCTGTCGGCTCCCTATTTTCTCTCCTCCTCTCCATAACCGTCAATGTCTGCTTCTTTTGGTGTGAAAACCATTTCTCTTGATTATTTTCATTTATAATAGTGGTCTCATTCAGTATTTGTCTTACGTGATGGACTAACTTTGCTGAGCATAATGTCTTCCAAAAATTGTCCATGTTCTAAAGTGTCTGACAGTTGAGGCTGTAGGTCTTCATGGAGGCAGACCATCCATTCCTTTCTCCTGCTCAGTGGAGTCCCCACTGAGCTCTGCAGTTAAAGCTGCTCCAGAGTAAGGAGGCTGCAGAGATGTAGGAGGACTGATAGAATCTCTCTTCAGGGTCTGCTACCCAGTCATGGGTCAAGGGGAGAAAGAATTCTCCCTATAAAATCCGCAAAGCTCCCTGCTCTGGTCAAGATGGACATGTTAGGGACGGTCAGCAAAGAAATTACCCACTGAGCAGATGAAGGAACAGAGGCTTGGATGGGGGCCAGGGGTGTCCTAAAGGGCTGGTGCTTTCAGGGGAGAGGAGCAGTCTGAGATTCTGGTCAGAGAGTTAAATGGCGATATGTTTGTGTCGCCCCGTATTAGCTGAGCAAGTCACATAATGTCTTTACCTTGCTTATGTGATAATAGATGGTTTCCACTTGGTGGGGGTGTGGCTCGGGGGGTGTGTGGGGATGGGGTTATGTAACAGATCCATTTTTGTCAAATCTGAAGCAGTGAGGTGGGTTTTAGGACCCTTTACCCTGGGCTTTCCTGTCAAGACCCTTTGCCAGCCTGCCTCAGTCCTCACAGCACATTTTGAATCACATTAGCTCCGCGGGAGCCTTGGATGAGCCTGAGCTGCACGACCTTGAGAAGCCATCAGCCTCCAGGCAAGGCTGTACCTAAATCATTCCAGAGAGAAATTCTCTGTGCTTGGCTTTAAAGTCTTCATGCATAATGAGCCCAGCATCCCCTGCCAATCTAGCGGAAAGTGCCTTAACCCTTGCTGTAAAGAGTGCTCCCTCCCTCCCTCCTCCTCTTGGTTCAAGGCACTCCATCTCTTTCTTGGATGCTCCTCTATACCAAATTTCCAATAGCTTTGGACTTGGGCCCTCTTGGTTTTGCTTGTTTTAACTCAGACCTTCACAAAGGGACAGACAACACCCCTATCCCCACCATCCCACCCCACTATTCTGAAGGGTAATGAAACCAATTTGTTTTTGAAAGTTTCTGGGCGCATTCCCTGGCACCTGGGAATGCCCCAGTGTTATAGCTGGGTTAACACTGGGGCATCTTCTGGGCTGACTGCAATGCTAGATAACCTGGAAGAAGGCAGGCAAACTATGGGGCATGGCCCTTCCCCTTCCCACTCATTAAAGGCACCAAATTGTTTCATTAATTTCCACATCGTGGGTAAAGGCCATTTAACGTGCCACTAGTGAGAATATATTCAAATGATTTAACACTAAAAGGGTCCGACTTCCCAGAGTAAATTATGTTTTTAATGTGCCTGGCTGCGTGATTTCATTAGGTTGCAATGTTAAAGAGAAGTGTATACGGATGCATAACTTATACAAATGTATGCAAATGTTTTGCCTGCTGCTTGTCTGGAAAGGACCCAGTGGCATTCCTTGGCGATCCCCTCCCCTCTCCATGCCACTACTTGATGTGGCAAGGCCATTATTATGGCAAAGAGGAAGTGGAACAGAAGCAGGAGGGACGTGATTATTATGAAGGCTGAAAGGGGGAGTCCTAGGGGAATAGGGGAAGCATAACAAGAAAGCCCTGACAATTGGCGGCGGAGCAGGGGCTCAAGCCTGGGCTGGAGGAGCTGGAGGGCTTGTGCAGCACAGCTTCAATCGCCATCCCCTCCCCCCAGAGCGCTGCATGTGCAGCACCTATTCTGGTGCTCAGAATACAAATCAGCTTTCAACTTTTGAACCCCTTTTGGTAGGAAACACACACACACACACACACACCCCAATTCCATACACCAGTAGGTGGATTAATTAATTTGGGTGGCGGTGAACGAGAAAGGGCAATAAAATACACTTAGGCTTCTGACTAATCCAATCCTATGCAGTTTTGTCAGCTTGCAAGCATTGGCAGTGGGTGGGCCAGAACCTTTGAGCTTCTGGACTGGGCGGAGACTGAGATGTATCCATCATGTGTCCTCTCCCGGGGAACACTACATTTTTGTATTTCGTTTTAGCTCCTTAATAACCATTAAGTTCTTATAGTGAGATCAAGCTGGTGTATGTATCCAGGGCTCATTTGAGGGAGTGTAGGGGGAGGATTTTCTGTCTGTCACATTTTGACTGTTTCTTCACCTTAAAAGGGCCTCTTCCTGACCCTTCCAGTTCCAGAGACAGCGAGCGAAAGGGGACAGGGCAGATGGCATTTCAGAGTTGATGGAGCACTCCATGATAGCCCTTTCTCTACAGATGGGAGTCCCTAAGAATCCCTGTGAACCCACTTGCCAGCTATGTGGAAATCTGGGAATTGGACATTTAAGGTAGGATCTACCCTGATAAACCTTGGAAGAAAGACCTGGGGATTTCTTCCTTCCATAGCTCAGACACTGAATACTCTAGGAAGTGCAGTTCTGCTGGAATGTGCAGGAGCAACCCAGGAATCAACTCAGCAGTGGCTGGACTGGAGAGGATTCTATAGGTGAGAAAACAGCATTTAGAAAGGGGCGTCCTGTACTTTGAGGGCATAATTTGTTTCTTCCAGAGCACCAAAGACTATTAGGCCATCAGAACTCTCCACCTTGTTTCCAAGAGCCAGCACTTCTGTAAGAGTCATGAGCCCTCTAGTTCTTACCGGTTTCCATCTGTCCATCCAGTTAAGGACTCCTCCTGCTGCACAACAGGCTTCTTTGTTAGTGAATGGAGAAAGAATTAGTTGAATCCTCTCAGTTGGGTGCGGGTCTCTCTGCATTTTGGGTGCTCTTTGCTTTATTTCCCTTTTGACCCATTACTAATCCTGATGCAGGGCAGTCACCAGCTTTCCATGGGATCCAGACGCCTCTCCTGCCAGTATATCACTTTTAATGTGAAGCCTCTGGTCCTGCCATGTCCTATGGAGAGGACCTTTTGATGAGAGCACCCTCTTCCCTGCATTCCTTACCCTGGGACTCCCTTGATGATAGTGATCTGATCGTGTTTTATTCTTATTTCCATTTCAAATAACAACCTCTGTGGTGTGTGTGTGTGTGTGTACCTAATACCGATAACAATCAGCATGCATTTAATACCTACTACATGCTAGGAGCCCTGGTGCTGCAGGGAATTATGACTTTGGCTGTTAACCACAAGGTCAGTAGTTTGAAACCACCAGCCTCTCCAAGGGAGAATGATAAGCAGTTCTCATGCCATAGAGATTTACAGTAGAGACAGCTTTACTCTGTCCCATAGACCTTCCATGGGTCAGGCCTTCCGTGGTCATGAGTTTGGTTGTCTTTTTTTATATGCTCAATTGAGCAATGGATCAGTACTGGATTGCTAACTAGAAGGTCACTAGTCTGGAGCCAGCAGTCACTCAATGGGAGAACGCTGTGGGTCTATTCCTATAAAGATTTATCGCTTTGGAACCCTGTCGGACAGTTCTCCTCTGTCTTTCCGTGCCTCTTTGAGTCTAATTCAACTAAAAGCAATGGGTATATTTTGTTTTAATGTGCTCAATACTATACCATATACTGTATGTCATTTACACTTTTTACCTTAAATCCTACTCTGTGGATGCACTTTTACCATTTTGTAGCTAGTACTTTAGAATTCAAAGGGATTGTCTACACTCTCACACCTGATTAATGGCATACCTTGGATTTGCACTATGATTTCTCCTATTAAATACCTCCTACATACCGGGTACTGCTTAATATATAGTAATGGAAAATGGTTCTATTTGATTCTGAAATGCTAGATGGTCTACTTAGTAGGCACAGAAAAGTTAGTTGTTTTAAGGCACTTAGTAGAGGTTATAACTATACCTTCTGAACTTTAAACTTAAGGGAGTCACATGAATCATGTTGCCAAATGAGAGAAGGAACACGGCCTAGCTGTGAAGTGAGTTACCTCTTTTTCAGAATGCTGTGTGTGTTTGTGTGTGAAGAATTACAACCAAGGAAGTCTGAAATGTGTTTCCTCTCCCAAATTATAAATTCCCACTTCCTGCCTCCAGGCTCTGGAGACCCATGGACATCATCGCCATGAACCTTGTGACGCAGCCTAGGGATTGCCGACACCGGGCCGCAGCGCTCACTGCCTGACTTCAGGCTATGTCCAGGAGATGTGTTCTGGCAGTGGAGTGGGAGCATTAGTTTCTAGCCACCTCCACCTGTGTTAGAGACACTGTGATAATTTGTCATGCAGGAGGAAGACAGAAGCTCCAAAGGTGAGAGACATTGCCTCAGCGTTAGCACAGCTGCCTCTGAGAGGTGCCATGAGGACGCCAGTCTTGGAAATCGGAAGCCTTAAAGAGGAATTTATAATGAAAAATGACTCAGTTGGGGAATTACATCAAACAGATGATTCAGACAGAGACCATAAACTCTGATATTCCGGGAAGCTAGGCCCAGCAATTGCTGCAGCTAATGCACTCTGCGTTTGCCTTGGGTATGAGATAGCTAACAGGCCCCAAGGCATGCTGGGAGCCCTAATGGCTATTAGGGAAAATTACTCAGGGTGATCCAGGAAGTCTGAGGCCAGAGACACTGCAGAGGGGGACATGCATGTGGAAAGGCACCAGGGTCATGCTGTGCCGTACTTTGAGAGTTGTATTTTAGAGCATGTGTACAGGGAAGGCTTTGTGATCTGGCCTCAGAGGGTGGGTACTTTTTCAGCGGAATCAGGGAAATGTCACTGAGCATGTGTTATCAACTGTTAAAATGTTGTGGTGTAAATAAGTTCTGAAGATGAAAGCACAAGGCAGCTGGGAAGGGAAAGGGGTAGCAGGTCAGCCTGCTAAGAGGAAGGGAAGTGCCTGCTTCATAAATGCCACCGCTCTGAGGTGGGGTGCCATCAGTGCGGGATGCAGCCCACAGAGCCAAGCAGGGCCCACCCTGGAGACATAGAGCGGGGAAAGGGGCCATGGCTTTGTATCCTGTGGGGAGTTGGCCTGGCGGAGAAGAGATGGGTTATGCATGGGGCTTCCAAGAAAAGAAATCAGCTTTTGTTTTGTTTTAACAAATATATTTTCTTAAAGTTCAGGAGGCTAAAATATCAGCTCTGCAGTAAGATTGTCTCTTTCAGCCACCTCTGGTGGAAGGGGCTCTTCTGAGCTTTGCACGTGGACAATCATTAAGTGGCTTGGCATCTCTCATCCCTCATATCTTCAGAGCAGCATTGGTGAAGGCTCCGAAGTAGGTGAAAACTTGGCATGTTTGAGGATTAGGGGGCTGGGTTTTTCCTGTATTACAGGGGTGAGAAGAACACAGTCAGAGAAGGAAGGTGCCATTGGTGGGCTTAGGCTCAACTGAGATGACACTTGGGGTCAGCCAATAGGTTGCCCTTCAGGCAATAAGGAAGTACAGCCGTCAGTTAAATTGGGATGTGCATAAGATTCAAGGCTCTGAAAGGTCACACTGGCAGGGCTCTGAAAGGCAGGTTAAAGAGAGAGTGGCTTTGGGGGGATACTTGGTTCACAAAGTTATGTCGGCTCCATGATTTCATTCTTTTCCTCACAATAACCCTTTAAAATAGGCAGAAATGATCTGTTAACTGGACTATCAGAGGTGCTGGGGGCTTGGGAGAGGATGCTTCAATGTCCAGGCAGTGTCACACAATGGACACGACACAGCTAGCACTGTAGCCACACTCCTCTGACATTTAACCCTGTCTTCTTCTAGGAGACCCATTTAGTAAGCCTCCAAGTTAACCTAAAGCCATTTCCCATTGACTCACTCAGCATCATTTCCTAGAAATAGAGGGTTTCATTGGTGCGCACTGGCCGTCATTAATGAAAGGTCACTTTATTTGGGGGATGCTGGTGACATTTTAAAACTTCCTTTTGGAGTGTTTGGGTTGGTCAGACAAATGACTCAGTGAGGGCTGGTGGAAGAGATTCTATAAACCGGGTCAAGAGACACAACATGTCATTGTGAGACTGGCTCCACCATTTGCCTGGTATCTGGCTTTCTAAAGTCATGGCCTTATTTCATCTGGAATCTATTGCCCCAAATATCCAGATCCAAAGCCACTAGCAGTAGCTCAAGTCCTTCCTGTGGGCAGCAGTCTGGAGCCCATGAGGTTGACACAGCCAGGAACAGCAAGTTTGTAGACATGTGTGACAGGCTCAAAGATAACATCAGGTACTTGTGGTGTTACATAATCCGTTGTCAATTTGAGGCGTAAGTGTGAAGGGGTGGAGTTTAGCCTGTCAATAAGACTGCTGCTTGATGACCTTATTTGGAGGCACTAAGGAGATAAATAACTCATTTGGGGCGGGACACACACTCACTCCTTGTGAGACATTTCTGCGGAGAAAATACATGGAGCTAAGCTAGTACCCTAACCTGAAGGAGCTGCATGGAAAGCCCTGCCAGTGTTGAGATGCTTACAATGCCACTGGATCCATAAGATCCCCCCACACACACACCGCCCACTGGCTTGTGATCTTCCTGCATTCAGCGTCATTGCATGTGTTTCATGAATCTGAAGAAGACTTTATGATTGGTATTGGATATATGGGCTAACACAGGACTTATGGACTTGATCTGGACTGGGCTGGGATATTTTCTCAATATTCAATTGCTCTTGTATATGAAGCTCTTTCTTATACACATGAGTGTCTATGAGTTTGTTTCTCTGGTCTACCCAGGCTAACATAGTACTCGAAGTAAAACTTCTTAACCTTGGACTCCATCAGTGCTGAAGGTTTAGGCTGAACAAGTAAATATTGTGACCATTGCTATGGTCCTATCTGTCTTTTAAGACATCTTAGACGGCACAGCTGGTTAAGAACTCAGCTGTGAACCAAAAGCAGTGCTTCTCAACCTTCCTAATGCCTTGACCCTTGAATACAGTTCTCATGTTGTGATGACCCTCCCAACCATAAAATTATTTTTGTTGCTACTTCATCACTGTAATTTTGCTACTGTTATGAATCGGGTGATTGCTGCAAAAGGGTTGTTCAACCCCCTAAGAGGTTGCGACCCACAGTAAGAGAACTGCTGACTAAAAGGTGGATGGTCTGAAGTCGACCACAGATACCTCAGAAGAAAGATCTGGTGGCCTGCTTAGGAAAGGTCTCAGCCATGAACGTTCTGTGGAGCACAGTTCTGCTGTGAGACATCCTGTGATCACTGTGTCAGAGCAGGCTCAGTGGCAACCGAGACATATTATGTTTGCTTGTTTTTCAGTCTTTCCTCTTACAAGTGTTTGTGTCTGTAGAAGCCAGCAACTCTCATGCAAAGCTGGTTGAGTGCTTAACACGTAGTAGGTGCTCAAATAATGGTAACTTCTCCCTAGCTCTGCAGGCATTCTTTTTAGATATTACGTAAATTCAAAAGTCTACAATTTATTTTATTTAAAGAAAGATAGCTGGTATGCGTGGTGCTGTAAAATAAGTGGATTTCAAGGTGACATTCAGAAAGGCAGCATAGCGGTGTACCAAGGGAACACAGGTGAGGGGAACAATTTCACCCAAGCAAGATCTGACAATCACCGCAACTATAGACTGAACAATACCTTCCAGGATGCTAACCATGGGTGTGATGTGTGTTGCTGTCACCTAGTCAGTGCTTTGCCTGGTGAGCCTAATGAATACTAGGGACGTAGACATGGTTGAGATCACGTGAAAGTTACCAATTCTTAACTGTATAGTTTAATATTCCCAGTGATATCACCGGAGCTAGGGTATCTTGTTTGATGGAGTCCAAGTTGGCCTGCACTAAATTTCTGGGTACAAATCCTGTGATCAGATGGAAAAACTAAAGGATTTTTTGGTAATAAAATGGATTTCCTAATACATGGGGGAAACTACCTATTTAACTGATTTTAGAATTGGGAGATTTAGGATTTATTCAGGGGATGCTGGTGACATTTTAAATTTTCCTTTTGGATGTTTGGGTTGGTCAGACTAATGACTCAGGGAGGGCAGGTGGAAGAGCTTCTACAACAGGGGTCAAGGAAACAACATGTCATTGTGAGACTGATTCACTCCAAGCCGTGTCCTTCTCTCCCTGCACTGTCTCATCTTCTGGGTCTATGGGATTGGTGAAAGTCTACCCTGGCCATGTGGAGTGTTACTACAATTCCATTTATTCTAGAATCAACATCATATTGGGCTTCCTGGGTGCAGCCAATCACTGCTGGGGGAGGAGAAGTAAAAGAAATATGATTCTTCCTTTTAGGAAATGAATAGTCTGATCCTACAATGGTGAGTGTCAACTCCCCCTCTCTAGTTGTCTGGGTTTGGCAGTAGAGAGCTGGAGAAGCTTACAATTCTTGGAAGCAGGGTTTCAGGGTGGAGTGGGCACGGGCTTTGACAAGGGGTTGATGTAGGTGTAAATCTAAGGGAGCCCTATACTAGTGTGCGGCCTTTTCAAAGTTTCTTAACCTATTTGGGCCTCAGTTTTGTCACGTGTCAAAGAGGAACAATAACACCGAATTCATTAGACAAAATTACCTTCCATAAAAAATTCCCAGGTACTGTAATTTTATTTCTAGTTCACAGAGGTTGTACTCCAAGCGATCCTTATCAGGGAATGGTCTTCTTCTATTTAGTTAGTAACTTAGGGACAATGACTTCTATCTAATGTCTCTACCACCCCCTCTAACTTTAGAGCTGTCTGCTTATACAGAGAGGAAAGAAAAAAGGAAGGAATGGACACATCTCACCCACTTCTTAAAACTCCCATCTAGAATTTACACATATTGTCTCTGTTCATGTTCCACGATGAAGAATTATTCATATAGGCAAACTTGGAATAAGGGGAACAGGGAAATGTATTCCTGGAAGGGGGAAATCTTCCAGTATCAACTCTATCTAAATAAAAGAGAGGATACATCCTCTCTCTTTGAGTTGAGACACTATAGTTATTCTAAGCGTTATCAATAACTTGTGTCATCAATTAACCCAGGATAAATGGTAATTGTTATTATTATTATTTTTAATTATAATTATATCTTCATCAGTTGCCAAATATTTAATTCAATTGTGTAGAATAATCCCTCTGGACCTAGTTTTCCCTGTGTATAAAAATGAAGAGAATAGTGTCTATTATAGAGGACTATTTAAAGATTCAATGGTATAATATTTAGAAATTACCTACCATAAAGGGAAAAAAAGAGAACAGAAACCATAAAACAAATTTGCTGTCACCAAGTTAATTGTGACTCAACTCTATATGGGGTTTCCACGACTTTAAGTCTTTATACGTGCAAATTGTCATCTTTCTTGCAGGCAGCGGCTGCTGAGTTTGAACCAACCTCGTAGTGAGCAGCCCAAGGCCTAGCCCAATGCATCATTAATAAAACACTCAAGAAAGCCTCCTTTTCTTATGGATAAAGTTACAGTGATGGAAAATCAGAAATGTCTGCATTTTTATTTCTGTCTTCTCTATTTGTCTCAAAGCAGAGAATACCAGAAAGAGGTTTACTTGTGTTTTATTGACTATGTCAAGGTATTTAATGATGCAGCCCATAACAAATGATGAATAACCTTACAAAGAATTCAATTTCCACAACACTTTATTGCACTTAGTGGAACTTAGACATGGATCAAGAGGCAGTTGTGGGAACAGAACAAGGGATTACTGCATAATTTAAAATCAGGAAAGGTGTGTATCAGAGTTGTATCTTCTCACAATACATATTCTTTTAAAAAAATCATTTTATTAGGGGCTCATACAACTCTTATCACAATCCATACCTAAATCAATTGTGTAAAGCACATCTGTACATTCATTGCCTTCATCATTTTCTAAATATTTGCTTTCCCATTAAGGCCCTGGTATCAGGTCCTCATTTTCCCCCTCCCTCCCCTCCCCCCTCCCTCATGAACCCTTGATAATTTTAAAATTAGTATTTTGTCATATCTTGCCCTGTCCGATGTCCCTCTTAACCCACTTTTCTGTTGTCCATCCCCCAGGGTGGAGGTCACATGTAGATCCTTGTAATAGGTTCCCCATTTCCAAGCCACCCTCCGTCTACCCTCCCAGTATCGCCACTCACACCACTGGTCCTGAAGGGATCATCTGTCCTGGATTCCCTGTGTTTCCAGTTCCTATCTGTACCAGTATACATCCTCTGGTCTAGCCAAACATGCAAGGTAGAATTGGGATCATGATAGGGGTGGGGGGTGGGGAAAAGGGGGAAGAAAGCATTTAGGAACTAGAGGAGAGTTGTAATTTTCATCGTTGCTATATCACACACACCCTGCCTAGCTCGTCTCCTCCCTGAGACCCTACTGTAAAGGACTATCCAGTAGCCTACAAATGGGTTTTGGGTCTCCCCTCCACACTTCCGCCCTCATTTGCTATGGTAAGATTTTTTTTGTTCTGATGATGCCTGATACCTGATCCCTTCGACACCTTGTGATCACACAGGCTGGTGTGCTTCTGCCATGTGGGCTTTATTGCTTCTGAGCTAGATGGCCGCTTGTTTACCTTCAAGCCTTTAAGACCCCAGGTGCTATATCATTTGATAGCCGGGCACCATCAGCTTTCTTCACCACATTTGCTTATTCACCTGCTTTGTCTTCAGTGGTTGTTTTGGGAAGGTGAGCATCATAGAATGCCAATTTAATAGAAGAAAGTATTCTTGCATTGAGGGAGTACTTGAGTGGAGGCCCAATGTCCTTCTGCTACCTTAATACTAAACCTATAAATATAGGCACAAAGATCTATTTCCTCATCCTCATATATAAATATATTTGCATATGTAAATGTCTTTATCTAGACCTCTATAAATGCCCTTTGCCTCCCAGCTCTTTCCTCATTTACCTTGACTTTCCTCCTGTCCCACTATCATGCTCAGTGCCCACCAGGGTTTCAGCAATTCCTCTTGGTTACATTACCCTTGATCATGCGCTACCAGGCCTCCCACACACACCTCACCACCGATTTGGATCACTTTTTGGTCCCTTTTCCCTGGGTTTGTTAACACCACTTCCTTTCCCCCCACCTCCACCTCTCCCATGTCCCCCCAGAACTGTCAGTATTGTTGTTTTCTCCTCCAGATTGTTCATCCAGCCTATCTTATTTAGACAGACATATGGAGATAATGACATGCACACAAATAAGACTGAGCAAAACCAAGCAACAATATACAACAAACCAATGACAACAAAACAAAACACAACAAGAAAGAAAAGCTTCTAGTTAGTTCAAGGATTATTTTTTGGCCTTTAGTTGTGTTTTCCAGTCCAGTCTATTGGGACATCATGCCCTGACCCCAAAGTCCACCTTCAGCATTCCTGGGGACCTTGCCACTCCATTCCCTTGCTGTTCTGTTGCACTCTCTTAGTGTTTTGCCTTGGTATGGTGGGATCAGATCAGGTGCAATTCCCACACTGTGTCTCCGGTGTTGTCTCCTATAGGGTTATGGGTCAGTGAGGGGCATCATGTCTCATAGTGGGGCAGGCCATGTGGTCCTTTCTGTGGACTGGCTGTCTAATTGGGAACATCATCCTCAAAGCCTAGTGGGCCAGGATGTGCTCCACTCTTTCCTCCTCTCCCTTCATCTGCTCCCTTGCATATTCAATCTGTATGGCGAGCAGAAAAATCAGAGAAACTGGATTATATGAAGCAGAATATGGCTTCAGAATTGAAGGAAGACTTATTAACTACTGGAAATATGCAACCTTGCTTGTTGAAAGTGAGGAGGACCACTTGATGATGAAGATCAAAGATTGAAGCCTTCAGTATGGATTACAACTCAATATCAAGAAGACTCAAACCCTCACAATGGAGGCAACAAGTAATGCAATGACTAATGGAAAAAAGATTGAAGCTGCCAAGGATTTTGTCTTATTTGGGTATACAATCAATGCTCATGGAAGCAGCCGTCAGGAGAGCAAAGGATGTCTTGCGTTAGGTGCATCTGCCACACAAGAACTGTTTAAAATATTGAAAAGAAAGTATGTTACTTTAGCGTAAAGTGTGCCTGACACAAACCCGATGCATGTGGAAGTTGGGCATTGACTAAGGAAGCCGAAAGAAGAATGGATGCCTTTGAAGAATGTGGAAGGTGCTATCGACTACCAGATAGACAAGCAAATCCATCTTTGAAGAAGTACCTGTTGTTGCTTAGAGGGAAGGATGACAAGACTTCATCTTACATACTTTGGATGCGTCAGAAGAGACCAGTCCCTGGAGAAGGACATTGTGTTTGGAAAGGGCGGGGGGGGGGGGGGTAGGCGAAAGAGGAAAGCCCTCAAGGAGATGGGCTGTCATAGTGGCGGAAACAAGGGGTTCAAGCAAAGGAACAATTGTGAGAATGGGCAGATAAGCGTACTATCCCTATGGGTGAGAACAGACTTGGTGGCACCTAACAACAACAACAATTTGTTTTCTAAATTAAGAACATAAATGTTAACTGTCATCAAGTCAATTTCAGCTCCTGGCAACCATATAGGACAGAGTAGAACTGCCCCTGTGGGTTTTTATTATTTACAAACTACCTATCATAAAGCAAAACTAGAAAACCTAACTCATCACCATCAAGCTAATTCTAACTCAACCCCACAGAGGGTTTCCAAGACTGTCTCTCCCCCGCCCCCAACATGTTTTAAATGAACTTTCTTTTGTCACCGAAGACTCTAAATCTACTTCAGTTTTACCTTTGCTCCCTTTTTAATCACTCGGACCAATTTTTATTTATTTCCTGTTACCCTGCCACCCCACCCCCCAACCCCTCCCCTCTCCTTCTTCTCACTCCAATTGCTGGCCTCCCTGCAGTCCCCAAGGTCCCTTCTATTGTGTACAAACACATTTCTTCGCTTTTATTTTTATTCAAATAAGGATGATATTAAATATCTATATTTGTAAGACTGATTGAATTTGCCAAGTGTATTATTATCTAGTTTTGACCATGTCTTACAGTGTTCGAAAGAGTTGTCATTGTTTTTTATTAATGGATACAATTCCATAGTATGAGGGCCCCAGAGTATGTTTATCCATTCTTCTATCGGGGTTTTTGGGTGCTTCTATGTTTTTGCTGTTGTGAAAATTGCTGCAATAAGCATAGGTGTGTATATGCCTGTGTTATATTGTTAATTTCTTTAGGACATAAGCTCTGCACATTGTTATGATAGTAGAGTGCCTCCTCTTTCTCCTGTGAAGCAGCTGATGGTTTTGAACCACCTACCTACAGTTAGCAGCCCAATGTGCAACACAACACACTACAAGGGATCCTTAAAATAAATTCAGAACCCAAATTCACCGCAATCAAGTTGATGCTGACTCACAGTGACCCTATAGGACAGTGTAGACATTGCCCCTGTGAGTCTGAGACTGTAACTGTTTGGGAGTGGAAAGCCCATCTTTCTGCCAGGGTGCAGCTATTGATTGCAAACTGTAGACTGTGTGGGTCAAGGAGTAATAAGTAACCAGTCCACTGCCAGCACCCCCTTAAATAAAGGATACTTGGTCTGAAATCTTATCTTCATCTCCTCTGTTACCTAGGTGGTCTACCTAGTTTACTTGTCTTTGCCTCAGTTTTTAAATCTCAATGTGGCCAAGTGACTATAAAACCTGCATTAGGAAGCAATATTTGTCTTTCTGTTAGCATGGCAGAGAATATAGAATAATAATACTTTAATCATTTGAGTCTGTTGGCATTCAGGTTCTAGCTAGAATCTCTGTGTTAAAAAATAGGATATAAATGGCTGATGTTATTGAAACATACAATTTGTAGATGCAGTTAATTTTGAATGCACCGAGCTGAACACAACTGAGAGGAGAGACAGGCTTTGCCTCTTTAAATATGAGCTCGTCCCTAATGGGGATGCGTTTCTTCTTCCCCCATTTTCTCATGCCACTGAATCCTTAATAATCTATATGGAGGAGTTGATGAGAATGCTAATAAGGGATAATGTGGAAAATATGCACACCGCATCAATCTTTGTCCTCTCCTGAAAGGCCAGCCTGATGTGCATACGTAGCGGGTATTGACTAAATATACGTGCTCTTGCTCCATTGCAGCATTCGACTTTGTAAGTCAAGCTGGAAACGTTCTTATCATTTTCAGCTTAGCTAAATAGGACTCTTCAAAGTATATTAACAGGAAATGATTGGACAAAGGCAAAAATACTGGAAGGCATCATGGTGAGGGTGAGAATGCTGAAATCGGAATCAAGGTACCCATGTTCAGGGGCAGCTCTACCCCTCACTGCTATGTGACGGTGCACACAAGCACCTGTAGATTTGTAGAATCTCAGGTCTAGATGGTATCATTTAAGATTCAAGCCTCTTGAGGTATAATTTACACATAGCAAAATTCACCCTTTTAAACATACAGTTCTATGGGTTTTGATAAATGTGTATAGTTATGCAATTGCCACCACAATCAAGATATAGAACTTGTCCACCAACATCTCCCCTGATCCCCTGAATAGTCAACTCCTCTCTCTTTCTCGAGAGCAGGAAGTGATCTCTTTTCTGTCCCCAGGTTTCCCTTTTCCAGAATGTTATACAGCACAACATGCTAAAACCTGTGTTTGCAGCCTGTGTTCAGAGAAGGAAAACCTGTCAGAGAAGGAAAAGTCAAGTATTTTCCTCTAGAAGGAAATAGAAAATTGATAAATGATAAGACTGGACCTTATCCAAGTTAGAAAATATTCATACCTGGAAAAATAAGACAGTCCTATCCAGTTTCAACTCTTACAGTCATCACTGTATAAATGGGAGCACATGATATGACAGAGTCTCACCAAGTTTGTGTGTGGAAGCATTTTGCATATGTTCTCTATGTTTGGCTTATTTCACTTTGTGTTCTTCTATTTTTGTGGTGTGTATGAACACTATGTTTTGTTTTTAATTGTTGAGTAGGATTCTCTTATATGAATGTATCACAGTGTTTTTTGTTTTCTTTTTTCCATTCTTGACTTTATGTACACTTGAGTTGTTTTCAGATTTTCTTTGGACAGGGCTTAAAGTCATCCAATTCATATGCTACTTGGTTATTGAATTCATTCTATAATATCCAGATAAAATGATGGTATTACCCACTTCTGGGGATTGATGTACTTGTACTATGGGTCAATATACATAAGGACATGGAATTGTACCCCACACAGAGTAGGTACATAGTATATATGTTAACTACTACAGTATAGGATATTGATGAAAGACACAAACCATACCATCAGTCTTATATGCACTTACCTCTTACTGGTTATAAGGCTTTGGGAGGCATCCTAATGAGCTTAAACAATGTACTCAACCACTCCGTGCTTTAGCTTATTTGTTTACAAAATGAAGAAAATGATAGCGCCTACCTGAGTTAGTTAGTTTATTGTTCCAACCTGGCTGATAAACACATGTGGGGATAATTGAAGAGTAGAGGGATTAATGGCTCGGTGAACCTCGCCTTTCTACTTCTCGATCTCTTGCTTTCTGATGGTCGGACCAGGGTGCAGCTGCCTTAGCCAATTCCCTGCTTCAGCTTCCAAGGCTCACTTCCTGCAAGACATCCCTGAGGAGAGGCCACATGGACCTACCCCGATGCATCCCTGGGTGCTGGAGCACCTGTGTGGAGACCCCTGCCAGCGCTGAGATGCTTACACATTCAATGACTTGGCTTTCTTCCTGCAGTCAGCATAATTGTGTCTGTTATGTGGAGATGGAGGAGGACTTTGCGGATTGGTGTTGGACATTTGGTTAAATGTTGGACTTGTGGGCTTGGGCAGCACTGGGTTGGGATGTTTTCTTGATGTGCACTTAACCTTTATATAAAACTCTCTCTTATACATGAGTTTCTGTGGATTTTTTTTCTCTAAAGTACCCAGACTAACACAGTATCATACCTTGGGAGTGGGGTACTGGAGAAACAAATCATAAGATGCAAAGTGGATGTTTGTTTGTCCTCTACCTCATGGTAGTATTTCTTTATGTAGCCTGAGGTCAGATAAAGCCACGCTATTTACTTGGTTGTTTTCTGGGGGAAATATGACAAGTACGAAAATAGAAAGTTTGTAAGCCCACTTGCTTTCAGCCACTAAAAGTTGATCTTTAGATGGGTTTAGGACATACCTGAAAAGAAAGATATGCCCCACCAAGTGCTTTGGAGTACTCAGGAGCCAGTAGCCTTTGTCAAAAGCTGGGGGAAAAATCTGGAACCATGAAGAAAACTCCTCTCTGGGACTGAATGTTAAAGGGAGCCAGTGAGCAGGCTGAAATGCTTGCTAGGTGACCAGCTGGACCTACTTGTTGAGTGGAAGTGGGAGAAATGCTGCAATAACGAGATGAGTTGAGTTTGGCCACTGACACCTGTGGGCTTGGTTTACAGAAAAGGATAAGCGCGGCTTGACTTGTCTAAAGTTCAGGACCCAGCACGAGGGGGCTAGGCTGTTGAGTGTTGGTGAGAGACCATGGTATGAAGGCAAAGAGACCAATGGGCACCCTGTAGAGGCTGAGTGAGACAACCTACATTGAGTTGACCAGAACCTGACCAGATGGAGGTTTTGAGCCTGTGAACTGGTGCATACTGTTGCTGACTTTATGGATGGCCTGTCCAGATTTGATTTTGCTTATGGATGCGGACTTCACAAGGTTCCAACTGGAATGAAGATTCTTCATGTCGAAAAATATGATTGCCTTCTCAGAGAACTGGGTTGATGTAAGTGGAAATTATATAAATTGGATACTCAAAATTGGGGGATAAAGGCATGAACCAGTTGGCTTACAGACTTTTATAGGTTGGGGAAAAATTCACAGGATTATAGGGTTAAGAAGTAGGTGCTACTTGCAATTTTGAGGCTAAAGAATGATGTACAGGTGCCAAGTTGGCAACGGGTGGATTGAGTTAGTTCATTTTGCCAACCTGTCCCATGTGGGGTTAATTGAAGGGAAGAGGGATAAATGGCTCAGTAAGCCTCGGCTTCCTAGTTCTCAGGTCGCTTGCTTTCTGATGGTCGGTACAGGGTGCAGCTGCCTTAGCCAGTTCCCTGCTTCAGCTGCCAAGGCTCACTTCCTGCAAGACATTCCTGAGCAGAAGCCACATGACCTACCCCAATGTAGTCCTGGGTGCTGCAGCACTTGTGTGGAGAACCTTGCCAGCGCTGAGATGCTTATACATCCACTGACTTAGCTTTTCTCCTGAAGTCAGTATCATTGCGTCTCTTTTGTGGAGATGGAGGAGGACTTTGCGGATTGGTGTTGGACATATGGGTTAATTGGTAAATGTTGGCCTTGGGCAGCACTGGATTGGGATGTTTTCTTGATGCGCACTTAACCTTTATATAAAACTCTCTTATACGTGAGTTTCTGTGGATTTGTTTCTCTGAAATACCCAGACTAATTCACTACCCTAGATTTAGTTAGAAAGAGAATTGATGCATTTGAATTAACGTGCTGGTGAAGAATATTCAAAGCACCATTAACTGTCAAAAGAACAAACAAATCTGTCTTGGAATCAATAAAGCAGAACGTTCCTGAGCAGCAAGGATGATGAGACTTTGTATCTGTACTTCGGCCATGTTTCCAAGAGAGAAAAGTCCCTGTAGAGGACATTATGCTTGGTAAAATAGAGGCAGTGAAAAAAGGAATATCTTAGACAGAATGGATTAATTTAGTGCTACAACAATGGCCTGAAACATATGAACAGTTATGCGGATGGTGGCGGAACAGGCAATGTTTCACTGTCTTGTACACAGGGTTGCTATACGTTAAATCAACTCTACAACACCGAGCAATAATCCAAACAACACCTGAGAAGGTTAATATAAGACTAATTGGACTTTTACATTAACACATTTAGAACAATATCTATACATTTATTTAGATGTTATCATCACTTTAATTTTCCCAGCCTTATTTTAAGGATCCACACCGGAGCTGTGGACTAAAGATTTGAGCTGCTATCAGATTGGTTTGGGTCAAAACCCACCAGCCAGTCCTCAGAAGCAAGATGAGGCTGGCTACTCCAGTAAAGACTTACTGTCTCAGGAACCCTAAGGATAGTTGCTGCTAGTGAGAATAGACTTGATGGAAAATAATATTTTCAAGTCGTATTTTGCTCTAATAAAAAATAGGATTATCATCGAGGGTTCATATGGGTAAGGGTAATGGGGAAGGAGGGAAAAAAATGAGGAGCTGATACCAAGGGCTCAAGTAGAAAGCAAATGTTTTGAGAATGACGAGGGCAAAAATAATGTACAAATGTGCCTGACAAAAGGGATGTATATATGGATTGTGATAAGCGTTGTACAAGCCCCCAATAAAATAATTTTTAAAAACATGTAATTATCAGTAAATATTTTAAAGGGAAATTTTGGCATAATGCTTGCTAATGTACCTTGGACATAATAAAAACCTGTCAAAATTTAACTCTTCTTACTATTATTTTCCTTAAGGAAAACATGTGGGATCTCCCTGGTCAGTGCTGGAGTACTGGATGCAAATATTGAGAGTAATTTATGATGACTGTGATTTAATACTAGTCTCTGGATGAGAGGCTGAAGTTGGCTTAGTCGGGAATGGTGGACAGGATACTGGAAGACAGTTTTGTGGGTTTGCTTTGAAAGACATAGAGAAGGCAGAGGCTTGATAAATGACTACTGCTAGCTAGTGACTGTTGATGGCAGAAATGCCTGGTGAAGCTGGCAATAGAAACACCATATGATCCAGAAATAAGAGACTGATCGCACGCATATGTATGCCCTCACATGTTCATTGCAGCACAGTTCACAATCGCAAGAAATTAGAAACACCCCAAATCCCCATCAGTAGAAGAATGGATAAGAACAACTTTGATATACACACACTATGCATCCCTACAAGACATTGGAGAAACCAGGAAGCGCGTCATGACATGGAGGGAGCCGGAAACCATTATGCAGAGTGGATCAAGTCAAGCACAGTCGGACAAATACTGCATGAGTCCACTTCCTTAGGAATAAGCGCAAAGATGATAGCAAGTGCAGGTTTTCAGGCCATCCAGTCTATTGACCAGGGCTGCAGGCAGCTCAGAAGAGAGCCTGACTGGGGCCCATGAACCAGGTAACTTTGGCAGAAGGATCCTCACTTCAGCTGGGATCAGATTATCCAGAGAAGGGGAGGGAGGGATCAGCACTTAGTGGCTGCCATGCACAGGTATGATGAGGTCCCTCTGGGCTGGCAGACATTACTATCAGAGGGATGGGGGATACTGACAGTTAAGTCTGGAGAGGGGGAAAGGGTGTAGACATATCTGGGAGAAGAAACATGCATGGATGTTGGTAGAAAAAGAGGGAAGACCAACTTTTTAGTGGGGAAAAATGACTAACCATATCTTTGAGGAACCCAAAACACAAGTATTATACACCTAATAAGCCACATTGGTCTGTATACTCCCTGGAGACCCAGGGAAGGTGCCACAGAATACTGGGACATTGCATCTTGGATTTCCAAGGTGTACAGCATTCTCTAAGGTCACACCTGATGGAAACACCCCCTAGGTGAACTAGACTCTAGCTCAAACACACCTGTAACCTGAGGACTTAGGACTGAAACTACATGTGAAGAAAGTAAAAGACAGCTATACTAAGAATATTGAAGTGTTGGCAGGCGGACTAACATTTACTTACTACTTCAATTCCCTACTTGCTATATTAAGATATGTATTATTCTGGAAGACGTGTATCTGACATCATCAGTGTGTGTTATTGTAAGTTTTATTTTGTTAGCATTGTACGTTTTGCCTAAACACCAACTTTGCATTTTTGTGCAAATAAAGTTCATTCTGTACAAGTGAATAACCCAGGTATTGTGATGTGTAGTTAGCCTACAGTTGTTCAAACTCCCTCTCTCAATACTGTTTTAAAATTAGTACTGCAGAATAATTAATGACACTATAAACAGAAAATCCTTATGCTCCAGGGAGATGATTGATAAGATCCACTACCATAAATTAGCAAATATGTCTCTAAGGTGAGCCAGAGGCAGATAAAACATAGGTTCAGGAATGAATTTGGGGCTCACATGTAATCCTAGCTCCAATCTAAGAACAATTAGTTCTTTTGTTTTTAAATCATTTTATTAGAGGCTCATACAACTCATCACAATCCATACATACATCAATTATGTAAAGCACATTTGTACATTCAATGCCCTCATCATTCTCAAAACATTTGCACTCCACCTAAGCCCCTGGTGTCAGCTCCTCATTTTTCCCCTACTTCCCCGCTCCCCACTCCATCATGAACCCTTGATAATTCATAAATTATTATTTTGTCACATCTTTTCCTGTTCGACATCTCCCTTCACCCACTTTTCTGTTGTCCATCCCCCAGGGAGGAGGTAACATGTAGATATTTGCAATCAGTTCCCCCTTTCCAACCCACCCTTCCTTTATCCTCCCAGTATCTATGACATGGCTTTGCTTAATATTTACACTCATGAAGGAAACACAGAATTTATGAGTGCTATAGCAAAGTGTAGTGTAACAATTAGATGGTGCCCAGCTATCGAACTAATGTTTGAGGTCTTAAAGGCTTACTTCCAAATAAGCAGTCCTCTAAGCAAGACGTCAATTAAGCCCACGTGGAAGAAAAACATAAGCTTCCGTGAGCCAAAGATTGTATATTATATAATCCAAATCCAAAGGAGAGAATAGTATCAAAACTTAAATTGTGAGATTCTGCTGTGCAGAAGGCTATGAATGGTAGTGGACACCCCCAAAACTGTTGCAGAACCTACACAGGAAATAACCCTTTGGTGATGTGCCTATAACCACAATGAAGGGAGAGGAATAACCCAGTTGTCAGACAGAGGATTGGAGAGATGACTATAGTAGATTAAAATGTAAAATCTAACATGACTGGCTAGAATCTAGGCACTTGATCTCCCTTCTGATATACTTTAGGCTTGATTCGGTTTTTAATATTTTCTGTGGGTTTTTTTTCATATTGGGGTTTTTCTATCTTGTATTTTGTCACTGTTGGTAGTCTTGACTCTTTGTTTTGTGTTTTTCTATGTTTTTTGGTATATGGAACCCAGGATAAGGGAATCTATAGAGACAACAGCTAGAATAGCGGTCTCTGGGGGTACAGCATGGGAGGTAGGGGGTAAGGAGGAGCCTGATACAAAAGAGTTCAAGAAGGAAGAACATGTTTTGATACTGATTTGGTAGCAGTTGTGCAACACTGCTTGATATGATTCAACTATGGGATGGTATGATGTCTGGCTTAGCTCCTAATAAAACGGTTTGGAAATAAAAGCAATAAATTACAGTTGAAGCTGTCAAATCTGCTTCAACTCATGTACAATAAAATCAATTTATTATAGGTCCCATGCCATCTTCAATGTTATTGGTACATTTGAGCTCATTGTTGATGTCATTGTATATTTTATTTTTTTTTAAATAACTTTTATTGGGGGCTCATACAATTCTTATCACAATCCACACATCCATTGTGTCAGCACATTTGCACATCTGCTGCTATCATCATTCTCAAAACATGTTATTTCTACTTGAGCCTTGGTATCAGCTCCTTGAATTTTCCCCTTCCCCTCACTCCTTCATAAACCTTTGATAATTTATAAATTATTATTTTGTCATGTCTTACACTGTATGATGTCTCCCTTCACCCACTTTTCTGCTGTTCATCTCCAGGGAGGAGGTTATATTGTGATTCTTGTGATCAGTTCCCTCTTTCTACCCTACCTATCTCCACCCTCCCAGTATCTCCCAGTGTTGCCACACTCACCACTGGTCCTGAGGAGGTTAATCTGTCCTGGATTCCCTGTGTTTCCAGTTCCTATCTGTACCAGTGTACATCCTCTGGTCTAGCCAGATTTGTAAGGTAGAATTGGGAGAACCGGGGGACAGAGTGGGGGGGGGGAGAAACATTTAAGAACTAGAGGAAAGTTGTCTGTTTCATTGTTGCTACACTGCACTCTGATAGGCTCATCTCTTCCCTGAAACCCTTCTGTAAGGGGATTTCCAGTTGCCTCCTGATGGGCTTTGGGTCTCCACTCAGCATTCCCACTCATTCACAAACATGATTTTTTGTTCTTTGATGCCTGATACCTGATCTCTTCAACACCTTGTGATCACACAGACTGGCGTGCTTCTTCCATGTGGATTTTGTTGCTTCTCAGCTAGATGGCCACTTGTTTACCTTCAAGCCTTTAAGACGCCAGATGCTATGTCTTTTGATAGCTGGGCACCATCAGCTTTCTTCACCACATTTGCTAATGCACCCACTTTGTCTTTAGCAATCATGTCAGGAAGGTGAGCATAATGGAATGTCAGTTTAATAGAACAAAGTGTTCTTGCATTGAGTGAGTACTTTAGTGGAGGCCCAATGTCCATCTGCTATTTTAATACTAAACCTATAAATATATGCACTAGATCTATTTCCTCATCATATATAAATATATTTACATATATATATATACCTATATTTAGACCTCTATAAATGGGCTTTTTCTCCTAGTTCTTTCCTCTATTTCCTTTTACTTTCCTCTTGTCCCACTATCATGCTCAGCCTTCATTTGGGTTTCAGTAATTCTTGGTTACATTGCCCTTGATCAAGCCCTTACACCCTCCTTGCCACTGATTTTGGATCACTTGTTGTTTCCTTATCCCTGGGTTTGTTAACACCATATACTTTCCCCCCACCTCCCCTTCTCCCATGTCCCCCTGGATGTTTTCTCCTCAAGATTATTTATCCAGCCTATCTTATCTATATAGATCTGCAGAGACAATAATATGCACAAAAACAAGACAGAGCAAAACAAAGAAACAAAAGGAAACAAACAAAACAACAAAAAAAAATGACAAAAACAAAAGAAAAGCCTGTAAATAGTTCAAGGTCTGTTTGTTGACCTTTTAAGAGTGTTTTCCGGTCTGATGGGGTGCTATGCCCTGGACCCAAAGTCTGTTTTTGATACTCCATCGGGACTTCCTTGCTCTACTCCCTTTGTTGTTCTGTTGCACACCCTTAGTGTTTTGCCTCAGTGTGGTGGGGCCAGATTGGGCACAATTCCCACACTGTCTCTAGTGTTGTTCCCTGTAGGGCTATGGGTCAATGAGGGATGTTGTGTCTCATAGTGGAGCTGGCCATATGGTCCTCTGTGTATTGGCTGCTCTGAGCGGAGTGGGTAGCCGCCCCTCCCCACCCAGAGGAATTTTACTTCTGAGGACAGCACTGTAGCTACAGTTCAGTGAGAGCAACATGTCTGATCAGAGGGCATAGGAGAAACTGAAGGGGGAGGAAGAGAGAGTGGAGCACATCCTGGCCCACCAAACCTTAAGGTCATTTTATATTTTCAGTGTCTTCAATTTACATGGCTCATCTTCCAGTTCCATACAAGATAATATTCAATTTTGATCCATAGGCTTTTCATTGGCTACTTCTTGGAAAAATATCATCAGAACTCCCTTTCTGGTCTCTCTTAGTTGGAAAGCTCCACTGCAGTCTGTCCAACATGTATAATTCTGCTGGTATTTGAGACACCACTGGTACCTTCTAGTATCATATTAACTAACACACTAGCTACCACAGTATAATAAATTGACAGATAGGTGGTGGTGGGAAATGACTAAGTGCTGATCATTGTTCTCCCTCCCATGGTTTTTCATGACTTATCCACACTCCTTCACATGTGGAACTGGAAAATTTATGAGCAGTGCATATGGATCTGAGCAGCTTGTCTGAAAACAGCTGACTGAGATGCCTGTACTACAGGTGCTAACAAATGCCCCATCTTGATCAGCAAGACACATATGGGCGATTCTGTTCTACCAGGCATGTGAGTGAAGCGTAGCATGATAAAGGAAACACATGAGGTAAGGGGGAGCCTTGAATGGTGTATTATTTCAGGCTCAAAATTTGTTCATTCTCATTAGCAAAGAATTTTTATTCAAAATAATAGCGTACTTTTACCCCCCAAAGGATACTATTTTCTTCCCAAACCAGCCAATACAAAAAGCTGTATACTCCTATATGGTAAACATTGGGCAAACCCAGGACCCTTACAATTCTTGTTGTCATTATCATGCGTCGCTTTTTGTTTGTTTGTCTTACTTATGTCCTAGCATGAACTTCCATTCTCTTACTCTTTATTCTGCTATATTGGAACCATGTAAGGTTTCTTACAGTCTTTTCTGTAAATTTATGACAACTAATGTCCATTTAGCCGGGCAATTATAAAATAAAAAGAGCCCTGGTTGCTAGTGGTTGCATATGGGGTTGCACACTTCAAGACCAGCAGTTCCGAATGATGAGAAACTCCCTGGAGGAAAAGGAGGCTTTCTATTCTTATATAGAACGACAGTCCCATAATCCACCAGAGGACTTTTAGCCTGGTCTATAGGTTGCTATGAGTCAGCGTTGACTTGAAGGCAGTGAGTTTGTTGAGTTTTAGAAAGCAATTAACAATGATCAGATTACATAAATACCATTGGGCAAGCATTTTATCTGTTGTTGTTTTTAAGTGTCATTTAGTCAGTTCTGACTCTTAGTGACACGATGTGCTGCAAAATGAAATCCTGCCCAATCCTGCGCCATCTCCCAATTGTTCTTCTACTTGAGCCAACTGTTGCAGCTGCTGTGTCAATCCATCTCCTAGTGGGCCTTCCTCTCCTTTACTTACCAAACAGGATATCCTTCCCCAGGGATTGGTCTCTTCTGAAAATACGTTCAAAATATGTAAGACAAAGTCTGGCCATCCTTGCCTCTAAGGAGCACTCTGGCTGTTTTCTTCTTCCAAGACAGATTTGTTTGACCTTTTATCAGTTCATGGTATTTTTAATATTTTTCTCCAGAGCCACAATTTAAATGCATAAATTCTTCTCCAATCTCCTTTACTTAATGTCAAACTTTCACACGCATAAGAGGTCAATGAAAATATCATAGCTTGGGTGAGGCACATTTAGTCTTTGAAATAACATCCTTACTTTTCTTTTTTCTTTTAGTAAATCATTTTATTTGAGGCTCATACAACTCTTATCACAATCCACACATACACCCATTGTGTCAAGCACTCCTGTACATTTGTTTCCCTCATCATTCTCAAAACATTTGCTTTCTACTCTAAAGAGGTTTTATGCAACAGATTGACCTAATGCAACATATCTTTTCATCTCTTGCCTGCTGCTTCCATAAGTATTGATTGCCAATCCATGCAAGACAAAATCCTTGATAATGTTAATCTTTTCTCTCTTTGTCATGATATTCCCTATTAGTCCAGGTCTGAGGATTTGATTCTTCTTTACATTAAGTTGCTTAATCAGAGTGAAGAGAATTTGAAGAACTCACTGATGAAGATCAAGGTTGGTAGCCTTCAGCGTGGGTTAAATCCAATGTAAGGAAGAACAAAATCCTCACAACTGGACCAATAGACAACATCATGATAAATGGAGAAAAGTTGAGGTTGTCAAGGATCTTGTCTTACATGGATCCAAAAACCAATGCTCATGGAAGCAGCAGTCAAGAGAGCAAGAGATGTGTTGCATTGGGTTAATCTGTTGCACCAGATTTCTTTAGAGTTTTAAAGAGGAAGGATGTTACTTTTAGGATAAAGTGTGCCGGACCCAAACCATAGTATTTTCCATTGCATCATATGCATGTGAAAGTTGGACATTGAAGAAAGAAGATCGTGGAAGAATCGATGCATTTGAATGGCAGTGCTGGAGAAGAATATTGAAAATACCGTGGACATCTAAAAGAACAACCCAACCTCTGTTAAAGAAATAAGTCCAGAACGCTCTTGAGAGGGCAGGATGACAAGCCTTCATCTCACTTACTTTGGATAAATTGTCAGGAGAGATAAGTTTTGGAGAAGGACATCATGTTTGGTCCAATGGAAGGGCAGAGGAAAAGAGAAAGGCGTTCAAGGAAATGAATTGACACAGTGGCTGCATTAGTGGGTTCAGGCATATGAAAAATTGTGGGGATGCTCTAAGATCATGCAGAGTTTTATTCGGTCATGTGTAGTGTTGCTACAAGTCAGAACCAACTCAATGGCACCGAACAGGAACAACACCTATCTTTGTTAGTAAGCAGCGCTGGTAGTGGAGTAAGCTATGCACTGGACTGTTAACCAGAAGGTCAGCAATTTGAACCTTTAAAACTCAACCCAAAGTCATTGCCATAGAGTTGTTTCTGACTCGCAGTAGCCCCATAGGACAGGATAGATCTGCTCCTGTGGATTTCTGAGACTATAACTCTTTACCAGAGTAGAAAGCCCTATTTTTCTACCATGGAGTTGCTGGTGCTTTTGAACTGCAGATCTTGTGATTAACTCCACCAGGGCTCCTAATTCAAATCTATACCCCCAGAAATCCACAAGGACAATTTTACTGCATATAATAGGGTTGCTATGAGTCAGAAACATGGCTCTATATCCGTGAGTTTGGACTTGTTAGGAAGTGTCCTGGGGTCACTGTGGTTAAATTATCAGCTGTTAACCAAAATGTCAGCCATTTTTCACGTGCCAGCCACTTTGCAAGAGAAAGATGTGGAAGTCTATTTCATTAAAGATGGCAGCCAGGAAACCCCACTGAGTCCTTCTACTCTGTACTTTATGGTTGCTACGATTTGAAATCACTCAGCAGGCAATGGGTTTTTATAAGTGTTAGGCATTTTTCTAGATACCGGACGTGCAAAAGTGAATGCAGTCGTGCCTCTTTCCAGGAGATTGCAAATCCAAGCAGAATGACACTGACATCTCCCTGTCAGCACTTTTTCCTCAGAGAGAAACCTGGAAAAGCTGTTGACACTTCTCTGGGCAGTTCTAATGGTATGAGTACCTTGGTGATGCAAACTGCTTCCTTCCCAAGAGGCTCCAGGGACTGTGCTGTGTGAAGTATTCGTCATTCTGCACATTCACATCCAAGCTTCCAGGAAATGCAATAGTTCTGAATGCAATTTATCAGCCTGTATGGCATCCTTTTGCAAAGACTCCATAAAATATATATTGCATAAGATCAGATTACGTATGGAGGGTAGTTCATAGGTTGCTTCTACAGTACCTTTTCCTCCCCAACGTTGCCCCAGTTTTGTTCTCTATCAACCACCCAAACCAGGGAGTGAGCCACGGTGTCATCTCTTTCTCCATGTTGCTTCTCCTTTCTTCATCCTTTTAGCACTAAAAATAGACAGCTAGAGGGGGGTGAATCAGCTATCTTGCAACTCTGAGGTGATCCAGAAGAGTGAAACTACATGACCGCGATTCATGACAAGAACAGAAAGACAGAGAGAGCTTGGAACACTAAAGAGATCAGAGGACACTGAATGTGACCTGGTGGATGATCTTTGATGTGGCCAATACAGCCTTAGTCATGCTGCTCTCATGTTTCCTTTACCCAAACCAAACCCTCTGCTGTCAAGTTGATCCAGAGTAGCATCTACTCTATTAGACAGAGTGCAACTATCTCCTAGGATTTCTGAAATTGTAAGTCTGTATGAAAGCAGATGACTTCATCTTTCTTCCTCTAAGTTTCCGGTGGGCTTGAACCAGTGACCTTTTAGTTAGGATCCCAACACCTAACCAGCAGGACTCCTGACAGCATCATATTGTTGCTGTTAGATGTGATTGAATAGGTTCTGACTCATGGTGAGTCTATGTATAACATAACGAAACACTGCCTAGTCTTCCACCATCCTCAGAATTGTCACATTTGAATCCATCATTGCAGCCACTGTGTTCATTTATTTTGTTGACTCTCTTCCTTTTGTTATCCCATCACTTGGCCGAGCACAATGCCCTTCTTCAGCGACTGGACCTGATAACATTGTTAAAATACTTGAGACAAAATCTCACCATCCTTGCTTTTAAGGAACTTTCTGGCTGTATTTCTTCTAAAAGATCTTTGTGGGTTTCATTTTCAAAACCAGGTAATACAGATATATCGTTCCACAGTTCGATCACATCAAGCAGCATTGTACAATTGCTACTACAATCAGTTTAAAAATATTCTCGTTGACTCCTTTCACAGTCCATGGTACTTCCGCTGGAAAAAAAATGGGTGCATAAGCAGATGTGGTGAAGAAAGCTGATGGTTGCCAGCTATAAAAAGTTAAAGCGTCTGGGGTCTTAAAGGCTTGAAGATAAACAAGTGGTCATCTAGTTTGGAGGCAACAAAGCCCACATGGAAGAAGCACACCAGCCTGTGTGATCACAAGGTGTCGAAGGGATCAGGTATCAGACATCATCAGAACAAAAAATCATATCATTGTGAATAAGGGGGGAGTGCAGGGTGGAGACCCAAAGCCCATTTGTAGGCCACTGGAGATCCCCTTACAGAGGGTCACGGGTGGGAGATGGGCAATTCAGCATGGAGTGTAGCAACGATGAAACATACAACTTTCTCTAGTTCCTAAATGCTTCTTTTCCCACCTACTATCATGATCCCAATTCTACTTTACACATCGAGCCTTCCTTTTTAAAACTTTACAGAGGCCATTTACAGCAGACTTACCCAACACAATGCTTCTTTTGATCTCTTGACAGCTGCTTCCATGAGCATGATTGTGGATCCAAGCAAGGTAAACTCCTTGACAACTATTATCTTTTCTCTGTTTGTCATGATGTTACCTATTGAACCACCAATCATGAGGATTTGGGTTTTCTTTACAGTACATTGTTATCCATACTGAAGGCTGCAATCTTTGTTCTTCACCAGCAAGATCTTCACATCGTTCTTTCGGCAAACAGCATGTCACTTGCATATCAAAAATTATTCATCATCCTTATTCCAATCGTGACGTTGCGTAGTCCAGCTTCTCTTCCTCATAGCTGGTTAGGATTCACAGAGTGGTATGCCTTTGCATCATCCATAAAACACAAGAACACTTTCTGGTAGTCTCTGCTTTGAGCCAAGAGCCATCTGACATCACCAATTATGTACTTTGTTCCACATTTTCTTCTGAATCCAGCCTGACCCTCTAGCAGCTCCCTGTCAATGGACTGCTACAACCATTGTTTCATGATCTTTGGCAAAAATTTATTTACATGTTATGTCAATGCTCTTGGTTTATACTTTTCACACTGTTAGGTCACCTTCCTCTGGAATGGTTATAAAATAGCGCTCTCTTGCAGTCAATTGGACAGATAGCTGTATTCTTGTTTTTGCATAGACAATGAAGATGTGTTCTCTGTGTTTCATCAGCTTTGTGAAACATTTCAGTTGGTATTGTCAGTTTCTGCAGTCTTAACTTTCCCTAATGCCTTTAGTGTAGCTTGGATTTCTTCCATCAGCACCATTGCATCTTGGTCATATTCTACCTCTTGAAATGGTTGAATTACAACTAGGTCTTTTTGGTCCAGTGACTGTATATTCTTTGCATCCTCTTTAGATGTTTCCTACATCATTCAATATTTTCCCATAAAACCTTTCAATGTTGTTGTTTAACGCTTGAATTTTGATTTGGTATTTTCAGTTTAAGATATGTTGAATGTCTTCCTCACATTTCATTACAATGTTATGTCTTCTCTAGGTGTCCTTTGAAATTTTCTGTTCAGCTCTTTGACATCTTCATTTCTTCCATTTGCCTTAGCTACTCCAGGGTAAACGAAAGTTTCAGGGTTTCTCATGATTATCACTTTTTAAAAAAATTTCCTGTCTTTTTAGTGATCTTTTTATTTTTTCTTGTATAATGTTCTTGATGTAAACCAGCAGTTCATGGGGCCTTCTGTCATTAGTATTCAATCATTTAAATTTGTCTTATAGTGTTCTTGAAATTCAGGTGTGCTATACTCAAGGTAATATTTTGGCTCTCTTGGACTTGTTTTAATTTTCTTCAGCTTCAACATGAACTTATGTGAGCAATTTATTTTCCATGCCACAATTGCCCCTGACCTAGTTTTGACTGCTGAGGTTGAGCTCCTCCGTTATCTCTTCCCAAAGATGTAGTCAATAAGCTTTCTGAGTATTCTATCTGGAAAAGTCCACATGTATGATCACCTTTTGTGTTGTTTGCCACGAATAAACCTATGGTCTCACAACATTTCATCACGCACTCTCCAACTGCATCCCTATCACCGAGTCCATATTATCCAATTTCCGTTTCTTCTTTGTTTCCAACTTTTGCATTCAAATCTCCAGTATCTACTAATGCATCTTGATTACATGCTTAATACATTTCAAACTGAATACATTGGAAAAATTTCTCGATTTCTTCTCCACGAGCTTTAGTGTTTGGTGCGTACATTTGAACAATCATTGTATTGGCTGGATTTTCTCATATGTGGATAAATAGTATGCTATCACAGATAGCATTATACTTCAAGATACCTGAAATATCCTTTTTGACAATAACGCAATGCCACTCATGTTGAACTTGTCATTCCTGGCACACCATATGATTGTCTGACTCAAACTGACCAACATTTGTCCATTTCAATCCACTCTTGCCTAGGATATTGATCTTTACATGATCCATTCCAATTTTTCTAGATTCATATTGTATGTATTCCAAGTTCCAAATATTAATTGATGTTTGCAGCTGTTTCTTCTCATTTACAGTCATTGCCACCAGTACAAGAGGGACCCAAAGGCTTGACTCCTGAAGTCTTTTCTCCATCTATATCCTTATGGTTGATTCTATTTTGAGAAAGCAGCTCTTCCTCAAACATAATTTTAGTGTCCCCCACCTGATGGGGCCCACCATCTGGTACATATTTTATAATGTTCTGCTGCTGTTCATGAGTTTCAAAATATCTAACAATGTTTCACTGCTTTTCACAAGCTTTTCAGTGGCTACTACCTCAGACGTGGCTGCCTATTCTTTCTTTGTAGTCTTTTATTGGTATGGAAATTCTGTGGAGACCTAGTCACGTAGGATGAGGTGAGTCTGCTGGTATTTGAAATAGCAGTACCAAAGCTTCAACGCCGCAGGAACATGCAAGTCAGTATACAACGAACTGACCAACACATGGTGGGACAGTACCATAATATCTAATAAATTATAGCAAATCATTTGTTTGTTTTAAAGAATTTGACTATTTAAGAAATAAAATTGCCTACCTATTCTTTCCTGGCCACTTCTAACACAAACCTCCAACAAAAATAAGTCCATTCTGTTGCAATTTTTCTCGATTGCTTAGTTGATACAAAGATTATTGGGTTATGCCCTGATCATTTATGTGACTTTGGGCAAATCAGAGTCTCCCTGGACTTCAATGTCCTTATCCATAAAAGGAGAGTTTTGTAGCACATTGATTTCCACATCCCTTTCAGCAAAAAAGATCCTGTGATTTTTACCATTCATTGTACATATATTGACGATGAAAAACAGTTGGTTGCAAGGAAGAAATATTCCCTAGCTACATAAATATAAGTCACTGGCACAAACTTTTTTTCTTTGATTAGCATACTTTCCCTTACATTTCCATTGGGTTAGGGAATGTAAACTAAATTTTCATTGATTTTTGTCTAGAAAAATATATCAGCTGGCCCAGTTTCAAGATATTTTCACCAAGATCAGGATTCTGAGGCTTCATTTTCCCCTTTGGCCTCTCAGGACGCTGTCATGTTTCATGATGTGACTCTAATCAGGTGGTAATAGCTTTACCCAGCTTGGAAGGATGGTGGCCATCCTTCACAGCCCCCTGGGTTGTTGACGTGTTGATTTTATTTTGCTCTCTGACTTTCTGAATTGCAGGAAGATTTTTCAACAGTCTGGATCGAACTACTTGCCTGTGGGCTTTAGAACCAGAGGATTTTCCAAGAAGTACAATATTTGCTAGAACTTACTCTTTCCTTTTCTGAATAGCAACTCTCTCCGCTTGTAGCACTGTCAAGTGTGACTTCTCTTTTGGCTGAATTAATGGCAGGAAAAGCACAAACAGCCTTACTTTTCCCAAAAACGGTAGCATGTCTAAGCTGTTTCGCTTTGAATGTTCTTGTTCTATTTTACATTTAAATTCTTCCTCTTAGAAAGACAATATAGTTAGTGTTGAGGGAAACACAAGCATCAGATGTATTGTGATCTAGTCTTCCCTTCTGGCTGGTTTGAATACTCCTAACAGAATATATGCTTGGTAAAGGAGGCTTGCTTGGAGGGGCAGTGAAAAGGGAGAATGTTCCTGACAAATGGATTGGCAGAGTGGCTGCTACCACGGGCTCAAACATAAGAACAACTGTGAGGTTGGTGCAGGACTGGTGGCGCTTCGTTTTATTGTCTACAAGGTCATCATCAGTTGGAACTGACTCGACAACAGCGCCTGTCAATAACAACACTGCGTGAGCATGCACAGGACCTTCTTGAGCTTCATTGCAGTCTTTCTGTCAAGAGCATGGAATCTATTACTGCCACGTGAGTCCATTGGTGAGTTCTGTGTGACCACTTCTCCTTCAATATTTTTGGAAAAGTTTGCACGTGAAACATGTAATTTAAGAAGTTATTATCTTGTTGTTAGTTACCATTCAATTGGCAGTTAACTCAAGGAATCCCTTCATGTTGACACCATGTATTATAAAGTAGAACTACATTTGTATATAATTATCTTGGCTGTAACTTATGAAAACACTTAGGCATATCTATCTTCTGCAGAGCTACTGAGTGGATGCAAACTACCAACTTTAAGTTAGCAGTCAAACATCCCAGACCGTACAACTAATTTGAGAGGATGGAGGGGCCATGATTTTAATCAGATTATGTAAATTGTTTTTGACTCTTTTTCCCATAAAGAAGAACTATTTTAATACATTTATTATATTGCGTCATTAAAAATTGTGCTCCATACTACACAGTCTTCACCCCACAAATGTTTGTATACAGTAGCTTTTTCTCCTATGCCACTTTTGCTTTTTAAAAAAAAAAATTTAATTCTATGGCAGAGACCAGATCAAAACCAGGGATGCACATGGTAGACAATGGTGGAGGGAGGGGGGGCAGGAAAACAAAAGGATGAATCTAACGAAGAAAAGGGGAGTGGGGGCATGGGACACTAATCCAACCTAGGGGAGGGTAGTGTTTATATTTCCACAGGGAAAGTGGGACCAGACTTCAACCCAGTGCTGCAAGGTGTGAATGCAATATCCCAGCATGGAGCAGGGAACCAGTGGAGAGGTCTGGGAGGCTGGCCCCAGCACCATAAATTAAGTGGATTCCTGCCCCTCCTCTGAAAAGAATTTGTTCCAAAGGATGACATTGACTCTACAGCTCCGGGAGATGGACATATCTGATCAGAGGACACAGGAACAGATGAAGGGGCAGGAGGAGAGAGTGGAACACAGCCTGGCCCACCAGGCCGTGAGGAGGATGTTCCTGAGTAGAGCAGCCAGTCCACAGAGAGAGCAACATGGCTGGCCCCACTATGAGAAATGATGCCACTCAGTGACTAAGGGCGATACAGGGGACAGCACCGGAGACACAGTGTGGGAATTGCACCTGACCTGATCCCACCACACCAAGGCAAAGCACTGGGGGAGTGCAGCAGAACAGCAAGGGAATGGAGTGGCAAGGTCCCCAGGGAATGCTGAAAGTGGACTTTGAGACCAGGGTGTGGTGCCCCAACAGATTGGACTGGAAAATGCTCCTAAGGGCCAACAAACAATCCCTGAATGAACTACAAGCTTTTCTTTGGTGAGGTGTTTTGTTCTGTTCTTTGTCAGTGGTTTGTTTTTGTTGTTTTGTTGTCTGGTTGTATACTGTTGCTTTGTTTTCCTCTTTCTTGTTTTCGTGCATGTTAGTGTCTCCACAGGTCTGTCTGAATAGGACAGGCTGGATGAACTACCTGGAGGAAAAACAACGGGACCGACAGTTCCGGGGGGACTTGGGGTGGGGGGGGAGAGGGGGGGTAAGGAAGTGATGTTAATAAACACAGGGACAAGGGAACAACATGGAACCCAAAATAGTAGTGAGGGGGGAGTGGCAAGCCTGGTGGGGAATGATCAAGCGTAAGGTTGCGTAGAGAAGAGGTATGGCTGTAGCCCAAGTGGTGACGGAGCATGATAGTGGGGCAGGAGGAACGTCAAGGGAGATGGAGGAAAGAGCTAGGAGTCAAAGGGCATTTTTGGAGGTCTAGACAAAGACATGTACATGAAAATATATAGAGGAGGATGGGGAAATAGATCTATGTGTCTATATTTATAGGTTAAATATTGAGGGGGCGGAAGGACCTTGGGCCTCTACTCAAACACTCCCTCAATGCATGAATACTTCCTCTTATTAAATTGGAACTCTTTGATGCTCACTCTCCCGACACAACTGCTGAAGCCAAAGTGGGTGAACAAGTAAATGTGGTGAAGAAAGGTGATGGTGCTCGGCTATCAAAAGAGATAGTGTCTGGGGTCTTAAAGGCTTGACGATAAACAAGCGGCCATCTAGCTCAGAAGCAACAAAGTCCACATGGAAGAACACACCAGCCTTTGTGATTGAGTGGTCCCGAAGGGATCAGTTATCAGGCATCAAAGCACAAAAAATTATATCATTGGCAGCACACCTCCATGATAGGATCGCTGAAGACAAATGGGTGCATAAGCAAATGTGGTGAAGAAAGCTGATGGTGCCTGGCTATCAAAAGAGATAGTGACTGGGGTCTTAAAGGCTTGAAGGTGAACAAGCAGCCATCTAGCTCAGAAGCAAAAGAGCCCACATGGAAGAAGCACACCAGCCAGTGCGATCACGAGGTGCCAAAGGGACCAGGTATAAGGCATCATGCAAAAAAAAAAAAAAGATTACATATATATATATATATATCATATTGAATGAAGGGGGAAGTGCAGAGTGGTGGAGACACAAGGCCCAAGTGTCGGCCACTGAAGATCCCCTCATAGAGGGGTTTAGGAGAGGAGATGGGTCAGTCAGGGTGCGAGGTAGTACCGATGAAGAACACAGTTTTCCCTCAGATCCTGGATGCTTCCTCCCCCCAACTACCATAATCTGAATTCTACCTTGCAGGGCTGGATAGGGCAGAGGTTGTACACTGGTAGATATTAGGGCTGGAGGCACAGGGAATCCAGGGTGGATGATACCTTCAGGACCAAGGGTGTGAGGGGCGATGCTGGGAGAGTGGAGGGTGAGTGGGTTGGAAAGGGGGAACTGATTATAAGGATCCATATGTGACATCCTCCCTGGGACATGGACAGCAGAGAAGGGGGGGGGGAGGGAGACTCCGGATAGGGCAAGATATGACAAAATAACAATGTATAAATTACCAAGGGCACATGAGGGAGGGGGGAATGGGGAGAGAGGGGGAAAAAAGAGGACCTGATGCAAAGGGCTTATGTGGGGAGCAAATGCTTTGAGAATGATTGGGGCATGGAATGTATGGATGTGCTTTATACAATTGATGTATGTATATGTATGGATTGTGATAAGTGTTGTATGAGTCCCTAATAAAATGTAAAAAAAGAAGAGAGGAGAAAAAAAAGAAAATGATTAGGGCAAGGAATGTACAGATGTGCTTTATACAATTGATGTATGTATATGTATGGATTGTGATAAGGATTGTATGAGCCCCTAATAAAATGTTTTCAAAAAATTGTGCTCCATGTACATGGGTACAGATAAGAGCTGGAAACACAGAGGGGAGCAGAGAGGGTGGGGGAAAATGAGGAGCTGATGCCAGGGGCTTACATGGAGAGTAAATGTTTTGTGAACGATGAGGGTAATGAATGTTCAAATGTGCTTTATACAATTGATATATGTATGGATTGTGATAAGAGTTGTATGAGCCCCCAATAAAATATTTTTTTAAAAAAAGAGCTGGAAACACAGGGAATCCAGGACCCCCCACCCTCCAGACCAATATGAGAATAGCCATAACAGGATGGTAAAGGGAAGGTAGGGCATAAAAGGGAACAAATCACTATGACCTACACATAACCCCCTCCCACGGGGAAAGACAACAGAAAAGTGGGTGAAGGGAGACATCAGTCACTGTAAGACATGAAAAAAGTACAATAATTTATAAATTACTAGGGATTCATGAGGGAGAGAGGGTGGGGGAGTGGGGAAATGAGCTGATACCAAGGGCTCAAGTAGAATGCAAATGTTTTGAAAATGATGATGGCAACAAATGTGCAAATGTGCTTGACACAGTGGATGTATGTATGGATTGTGATAAGAGCTGTATGAGCCTTCAATAAATGATTTTTTAAAAGTGTGCACCACTGTAATATGTGTCTGCAGTGACGTTCTCATCAGTCCCTTGGCTATTACATGGACTCTAGAGGTCAGTACTTAGAGCAAGGAATTAGTTGATATTTTTCTGGGGGTGTTAAATGGGAGGGATAGTGGTAAGAGTCAACAACATGACTTTGTCATAGCTAGTATGCATATTTCTTTTTGTTTCCGCCCTGTTTTAGAAATTATAAAGCAGCCTGAAGCTATTTACATTGCTTCTACAATTTTTCTTTTTAACTGAAGTAGTTCTTATAAGATGGTTTCATTTGGTTGAATGTGACAAAAAGCTTAGTGTTTAACAGAGAATATATGCATGTGTTTGAGTGGGGGATGGGAGCTTTGTTTTTGTCTCCTATTACTGTCCAGAGGTAAATTGGTTGAAAAGATCATCTCTTTTGGGATCAGTCTTCTTCCATATTATTGTTCTGTTGTCTTTTTAGTGATTATTGTGTGACCATTGAGTTGATTATGACTCAAAGCAATGCAATATGACTGAATAGAACTTCCTGAGAAGGTCTCATGTGCTTAAATCTTGACCAGAGCAGATCAACAAGGTTTTTCTCCATTGAAGCAGCACTTAGATTGAGCCCCTGACTTCTCTGTTAATAGCTGTGGTAGTTACATAATCTCCTGTCAATATGCGAAGGGGTAGAGTCTAGCCCGTCAATCAGGTCCTAGACAATGAGGCCTCTTTGTGGGCATGGACTTCTCCTAAGGATTCTGGAAACTCCTATCTTCCTCCCGGGAGATGGGGAAACACACTCTCTACTTGATATTCCTGTTGACAAGCCACATAGAGAGAGGCTAGTGGAGCCAGAGCCCTGGAGCTGAAGGAGCCACATGGAGGCCCATGCCAGAGCTTAAATGCTTCCATCACCATTGGACCCACAGACTTTCCACTCACTGGCCTGTGATCTTCCTGCATTCAGCATCATTGCAAGTGTTGTGTAAGTCTGAAGAGGAATTTATAGACTGGCAATGGACATATGGGTTAATATCAGACTTCTGGACTTGAACTGGACTGGGATGGTTTCTCAATATGCAAATACTTATATTTGCATATTGTTCTCTATTACACACATAAAATTCTCTATAAGTGTCTCCGGATTTGTTTCTCTAGTAAGCCCAGAGTAAAATAGTAGCTAAGTGAGATCTTTATCCTTCTTTCTTTTTTTAACAGTTTCATAGGCAATTCATCAATATATCATACAAGTCAGTAGTTCCATTACAACAAGAAGAGTTATGCAATCATTACCACAATCAGTTTTAGAACGATTTCTTCTTCTTTGTACTCCTTGTATCCTTTCTCATATCGCCTCTCATTCTGATAAGATATGTGGGCCCCTTGGTTATGGCTCAATTAGTGCTCTCTATTTTACTTCTATGGGTTCTAAGATCCATTGAATTGATACACAGAACTCACAGGCAAAATTCATGAATAAAGGGTTTATTAAAGAAGTTATAATGCTAGTGAGAAATGCTCAGGGTTCAGTTGTTTATCAGGACATGTTACAAAGTCCTTTCTGGTCTGCTAATAAATGCCCCAAGGAGCATACCACTCTGCTGTAACCTTAATCTGAAGGCATTCAACTAAAGCTCCATTGATCAGCAGACCTCACTTCCTAAATTAACTGCCCAGAGGCACACAACTGCAGTCGACCTCAGCTTGAAGGCACTTGGTTCCACTTCCATGGGTCATCACGCCCAACACCCCGATTAACTGCCCAGAGGCACCTCACTTCACAAGCCAGCTTCTTGCACAAAAGCACTCGGCTTCACTTGCTCCATGGGCTGGGAAGTTTATCATTGTGTCCCATGTTCTGGTCCTGCTCCTCTAATGTTCTAGCTGCCATCTGGATCCAGGAAGTTCATTGCACAAGAATCTCGGGTCTGGAGGATGTACTCTACTCTTGGCTTTTGCTGGTAATCCCTCCTCCTACTTCTTAGGGGCTCCTTTATGCACAGCAGCATGGCACTCCAGAGAAACCTTTTTGTAATTACTCACAGGCGAATCATATCAGTATCTTTCCCCACCCTCTTATCAGTCCCATGCAAGGAAAGGTTGTTTGGTGGGAGTTAGAGGGTTTGCCTATAAGAGCCATGTTAAATTATTCACTGCCCCTGCAGCCTCAGTAACCAGACATCTAGTTTGGCACTCTTTGTAGTCATACGCATCCCTGTACTGTGTCTGGTTAACGACTCCTTGTCTTCTCTTGACAAGACCTCCTTTGGAGCCTGGATCATGGGATTGGCTCATTCTCTTCCTCTCCCATATATGGAATCCTCGATTTAGGATGACAGTGTGTGCTCGCCAATTCCTTCTTTTTCACTTCTGCTGGGTGATGTCCACCGGTGTGTGATAATTCTTTTAACCTCCAGGTTTCACAAATCTTTCTTTTATATATTATTGGCAGTGGATTTTTTTTTCTTTTGCAATTTAATCACTCAAGCCTGTTCTTGGAATTTGTTATCACCCTGAATGCCCTCAGCTTCAAAGACTATATGTCAAAATTGACCATAGCACAATAATTTTTACAATCTGATCTTCTCACATATTTTCCTTTCGATTCACTCAGCCCATCCTATTCATGTCTGTAAAGATCCCACCAGTCTGTACTAAGTCCATTTTGACTCGTGGTGGTTCCGTGTGTTTGAGTGGAACTGCCCTGCATAGGGTTTTCAATGGTGGGGATCCTTAGAAGTCCACCACTAGGCCTTCCTTTCTTCTTCTAAAGCTTTCAGGTTCATGGCCCAGGGACACATCTCTTTATCCTTCCTTACACCTGTTTACCGTCTTCCTTCTCCTTTTCCTTTCTGAAGCTTGTTTACGCTTTTCACTGTTACCAGTTTTCTCCCATAGAAAATCCAGCTCCAGACATAGACCAGTACAAAGCCATGCTTATTCTAAAATGCTGCTCACCAAATTTTGTTATCCTTCCCTTGGTAATTTCCATTCTAATTTCCCACAGTGGCTGGTTGGAATCTCTCCAAATCTTCTTTAAAATATTAATATTCCAGATGCCTTACCTCTCAAGCAATGACCTTGCCTTCTACTTCACTGAACAATTACAGTCTCATCATCAACTCCCCGTATTAAAGAAGCCAAACATGACCTACTCTGCCCACCTCCTCTCTGCCCTAAGAGCCCTAGGGCCTTCCCACCTGTAACTAGAAGTGAATGCAGTTTGGCCAGCTTCATGATCGATGCAGTGGAGATGAGTAAACCATAAACATGTGTTAAAACCCAAAGAGAGGAATGAATATAGTAATTTGATGATTCAAAATATAAGGCATAGAAATGACCAATTTTCTGTGAAGAACTGAATTAAAGAGTCTAAAAACTCAGGGACTGAGAAAAGTTAATGACTTGAGAAACGTGGGTGTGGGACACATGAGGAAAAAAAAGAGCAGACTGGCAGTGTGGCAAAGACACCCCCCGCCCCCCTTCCACCACCACCAAACGAGCTGGCTGGTGGCTTCATGGACTGTGCCAATCTGTTTGAAGGGGCAGAAATCTTTTACATGTAGTCTGTGTCCACGTTCTGTGCTCAAACATGGTGATTTCTTCTTAGCTGGTCCAAAGGGCTAAGTGGCTCTGTCTGCATAATGGTTCGATTTGTTTCTAGTGTCTTTGCTTGGGGATAGTTACAATGCACTCGAGGGAAGGTTTAGATGAGGAAAGAAAAAAATATTAACTTCTGCTCAGAATTCGGATCTCTTGATATTTGTTGTTAGGTCAGTTCAAACTCATAGCAACCCTCTACACAACAGAACCAAACACTGCCCAGTGGTGCATCATCCGGAATGTGTCCCGAGAGGATCCTACATGACCGACAAGTAAAGAGTTGAGAGGTAGAAAGAAATCACGGGGAGACTCATAACGCACCTCCTAGAGAAAACAAGTCTGACTAAGGGGGAAAGATCAAGAATATAAAGATGTAGGAAAGGCTTTTACTCCCTCCTTTCCTTTCTTTTATCTCTAAGACTTAGTCAGAAAATCCATTTGGAGGAAGATGAAAGTCTTACCCTAGACTAGTGCAGACCATAATAAGCTGCCCTGAGATTCTGCAGCCAGGTTGGTCTCTTTTTATTCCTTTTCCTTCAATTTCCCCCAGAATGAAAAAGATCCATTTTGAGGGAAAAGAGAAACCTTCCATTCATCCAAAGGTGAGATGCACCCGGGAGCCACTCCACCCCTGCCCTGCCTAAGACTTCTTTGTTCAGCTTTCCTAGCTCCGCTTCAAAACAATTTCACAAATTCTCCTATCTTTGAGGCCGCCATGAGTCCTATTTTTGTGTAAGTAAAGGGCCCTGATGACAATATTTTTCAGTTTTGCTCTAAATTTTACTAACATCTAGCTCTCTTCCCCTTTAAGGCAGGACTTGCAGCGATAATCTTCTGCAGTATTAGGCACAGAAAAAATAAGATTGGTGAAAGCTGAGAGAATACAGCCTCCAGTGAAATCCCGCCACAATTAATTCACTCCACAGGCACTTACTGAGCCCTTGCATTTCTTGGGAGCTATTGTTGTAAAGGTTGAGGCTATGGAGGTAAACAGAAAATATAGGGTTCCTTTCTCTGTGATCTTGTATCCTAAAGGGGTCTCAGACAATAAAATAAAGAACTCTGCAAAAAAAATATTAAAAGACATTATAGAGCAGACAGTGACCAGTTCTTGATAAGAGAAGATTTTTGTATTAGGCAGTATAAGCACTGATTAGAAAATAGCCTCTGCAAGGAACTGAAGGCGGCAAAAACAATGTAGGTAGAAGGAGCAGTGGGGTGAAGATCGGGGCCCAAATGGGAGAGGGAAGAAGACAATGACTGACGGCCAGAGAAGCAAGCAGAGACCAGGGTATGTTGGGCATTTGAAGGACTTTATATTCCAATTTAAACCTGATGTTTAAAAAGATCTTTCATAGACTTAAGCAGGGGAAGTGATATTATCTGATTTATGATTTGAAATTATGCATACGTTCAGTGGAGACTAGATTGAGAGGGGGACAGAGGAATCAGCGAAAATGAGAGATGTAGGAAGCAACTGCAGGAGGCCAGAAAGAGAGAGAGGTTTCAAAAACTCTTAGCCATAGAGACGATTCCAACTAACCATAGCCCTACAGGACAGCACTGAGCTGCCAGATTAAGTTTTCAAAGCTGTAAATCGTTACAGAAGCATGTGACATCTTTCTCCCATAGAACAGATGGTGGCTTTGAACCATAGATTTTGCAGCTAGGAGCTGAACACATAATAACTGTTCCATGAGAGGAGAGAGAGAGAGAGGGAGAGGGAGAGGGAGAGAGAGAGAGAGAGAGAGAGAGAGAGAGAGAGAGAGAGAGAACAAAAGCATGTGCTAGAGTCACATTTCTTGGCTTATTCCTCAGCTCTGTCACCTCCCAGCTGTGTTATTTGGGACGCAGCTATTTAACTACTTTCTGCCCCAGAATCATGATTTGCAAATATGGAGATAAAATTTGTTTACAGGAAATACTCAGGTAAAATAAAGATGAGGGATTATTGTTATAAGCGGAGCTAGAAACTTTTGGAGGATGAGTCTACAGGATTTCATGATGGAGTAGTTATAGGATATGAGAGGCAGGGAAGTCAAGAATGAGCTTTAATTACTTTCCTGAATGACGTGGTGAATACTATCTATTAGTGGGGTAAATACTATCCCTTACCAGTGGGTGGGGGTGACAATGGGAAATGTTCTGAGCTGGGAGAAGGTAAAGTGAAATGTAGTTCGAGGAAAATCAGGATATCTTTATTATTCATTTATTTTAAATTTGAGAAATCTATGGTATATCCAGTAAGTATAGATATTGGGAAGGCACTGGATATAAATCTATAATCTGTAGTATTACAATTAGTGTGCAATTATCTTTATGAAAGGAGTGATGATTGAAGATACAAATTTGGGATTTATGGGCAATAAATATTATTTGTGATGGCAGGACTGAGTGACATCACTAAGGAAGAAAGGGGATGAGATGGAGTTTTGTGACCCTGAAGTGCAGTGATAGATCGATGTTTTAGCTCTATGAAGTCTATCAAAAGATTTAAGTTCATGAAGACAGAAACCCACATTAATTAGGGCTGCATAGAGCAGGTTTTCATAGTCAGTTGCTGTATTTGCTGCCAATATATTGTACACCTGCAGAAAGAGGAACTGTCGGTTGTCGTGTGATAGATATGTTTATGACCCTGCCCAGAGAAAAGTAGCTGCTGAGGCTGCTAGTGTGCAACCAAACATCTCATAGGATTTGGTCCTTAGATTTGGAGATTTCGGGCCATGATTTCATGAGACAGTAAAGTTAATTTGCCTGATAACCTGCTTCTTTCTATTTCCTAGTTCACTGTGTAGTTCCCAGGGCCTTAAAAGCATATAAACAGTCAAGCAAGGCACCTTAATTGCTCCTTCTTTGACTGGAGCAGCAGAAGAAGACTCAGGAATAGGAGGAGGAAATGAACTGTGAGGCTTTGGATAGTGGCCTCCATGAACAACTGCCCCAGTTTCCATGTGGCAACAGGGTGTCTGGCTACCATTAGTAAGTTGTTGTTTTTATAAAAATATTAGAATTTGAAAAGGAGTATCAGCCCAATCAAATAGCAGAACATGCAGACCATAACTTCAATGTCTCACACACTCCAGTCCTTTGGAGTTACATATAGAGCCTGGATGAACCCCTAAAACTATTGTCCTTAAACCAAAAATATTCCCTGTAGCCTTGTTAAAACCAAACAACAGTTTAACTTTACTAGTCCAGAGTTTCTACCTAGAGAATGGGGCTTTTTAAAGATCTATATAGATGGGATCAAAATGACAGCAGCAAAATAAAAGACCAAAAAGGAAACTGCGTGTGTATTGAGTTAAGGAAAGAGGAACAACTCAGAGAAAGGGGGAAAGAATGGTTACATACTCAAAGAATGTAATCAGTGTTGCTGAATTATACACGAAGATACTGTTAGATTGTTGTATGTTCTGGTATATAATTCTCAACAGCAAAAGCAACAAAACCATAAATTATATCAAATAATATTTATAACATGGACAGGACAACTAGTGACATTGGAGAAAAATAGCCTCTCCCTTAAGACACTGGCTAGGATTCATTTGTTAAACTAGGAACCTGAACCCTATTATCAGGAATGTACAGGGATCACTAGTCATCAGGGAAATGCAAGTCAAAAGAACCAGGAGGTACCATCTAACACCCATAAATGTAACCCAGTTTTAAAAAGAAACAAACTGAGAACAACAAATGCTGGAGAGGGTGTGGTGAGATTGGAACACTTATCCACTCACCGCTGGTTGGCTTGTAAATACATGCAGCTACTGTGGAAGGTGATATGGTGATACCTAAAACATATGAAAATTAAAACACTATATATCACTTGGCATATATTGAAGAGAAATAAGAAACAGATAATGAATAGATGTTTGTTCCCCCGTGTTCACTGAAGCACAGTTCACATAGCAAGAGGCTGGAAACAACCTAATATCCCATCGATAGAAGATTAGATTAAAAAAAAAACACAACTCTGGTAGATACGCACAATAGAATACTATGCGGGAACTTCCGGGAAGATGTGATGGGGTCACCAGAGGGACTCTGCAGAATCCAGCAAAGGAGACTTGCTTGGAGGAAACTTTAACACAGCTGGAACTCAGGAGGAGCATTATAAAAATAAGTAAGCACAGACTCAAAAGATTTTGAGGGCTTGGGGGCTTTTGGCTTACCTCAGTGGAAGCTGGCTGGGACTTGATCTTGGCCCTGCCACTGTCTCTACTGGAGCAGGGACAATTTGGAGCCTATAGGGGGACTTGGTCTCAAAACATCTACATTTTGCCCCCGCATGCCTCAGGGCAGGGACAGGACCCTTGCAGTACCATGGGCAAGGACCCGGGGTTCAGTTACATTGTTGCTTCTGTTTACATCTCTGCTCTCTATTTCCCCCACAGTCCTGTAGGTCTGCGCAGGGGCTTTTTTTCGGCACAGCAGCAGCTTGCCACCACCGCCTTAGGGTGGGGACTAAACCCTCACAGCTCCACAGGCAGGGTTCAGGGTTCCACTACACTGTTACTTTTGTTTACATCTCTGCTCTCTGTCCTCCTATGATCTTTGAGGGCTGTGCAGAGGCTTTTTCTTGGCTCAGTTGCAGCTTGCCACTGCCTTGGGGTAGGGACAAAACCCTTGCAGCTCCACAGGTGGGGAGTGGGACTCAGCTACATAGCTACTTTTGTTTCCCTCTCTTCCCTATATTACCCCACAGTCTAAAGGGTCTTACTTTTTAATGTTTTCTGCTCTTTGTCTCTTTCCTGTTCTCTCACACTCCACTGCTGACCTCCGGACCAGTCCCCTTGGCCTAGGGCATTTACGCCTGCACCACACCCAGTTAGGTGAGCCCCAACCTGTGTAGCTACCCTAGGCTGGGGAAAGCCCTGCTTTTCCTTCAGGAGATACTCTGCTCAAATTCTCAGCAGAGAATTCCTGCCTGTGTACCTGGTGGCATAAGGCAGCTTGGCCAACACTCATCAACATTCCAAGCTGTTGCAGGAACCTCTGACCAACCTCCGCAACACCAAAGCAAGCAACCCACCAGCCTTCTGGGGCACTCCCCTGATAGAGAAGCCACAGGAGGATAAAGTGGTGGGTTAATCCCATAGTAAAATTAGCTGTAGGCAGTTCAAAGAAGCATTCCTACAAGTCTCCAAGAGATAGCCAGTGCTCTTCAACTCCCTGGAAAATGGCACCTGGCTCCTCTAAAACAACACAATGCAAACAGCCATCAGCCACAATGACCTCAATGGAAAAAAAGAGCAGGAGAAACAAAAGGCAATGGCAGAAGATATACCGAACATAACACACATAGGAGAAGCAGACATTGAGCTGCTACAGAAAGAAATTTTCAGAATGTTGTTTGGAGTCATACAGAATATGAGGGAAAAAATACAGAATAAGAATGAAATGATAGACAAGATAAGGACCCTGAGAATTCACTGGAGGAATCAGAGAGAACCACATCAATAACTTGGAGGACAGCCCAGCAGACTTTAACAAACCTGAACAAAAATCTAATAAAATCATCATAGAAGCTGAAGAAAACCTAAGAGCTATGTCTGATGCTATGAAGTGGAACAACATTAAAATTATTGGCCTACCAGAGGAAGACACAACAAAGAAGTCATCAGCAATAATAGTGAAAGAATCCTTGGAGGAAAACTTCCCCAGCTTAATGAATGAAAACCAGCCAGCCATTCAGGAGGCTGAAAGAACACCAACTAGACTAAAACCCAAGAAGAAGTCACCAAGGCACATAATAGTTAAACTATCCAAATTTGAGGAAGAAGAGAATATCATGAGAGCAGCTAGGGAAAAACAAGCAATCACATATAAAGGTTCCCAAATAAGAATATGTTCACACCTATCAGCAGAAACTATGAAGAGGAGGGAGTGGAGGAACATATTCCAAAATTTGAAGGAAAATAATGCAAACCCAAGAATACTCTACCCAGCCAAATTATCGTTCAAGATAGATGGAGAAGTAAGAGTCTTCTAAGACAAGGAAAAACTCAAAGAATACATTAGAAGAAACCCAGCCCTACAAAAGATCCTTGCTGACCCTGTATGGGCAGAAGAACACTCTCACCAAGCATAAATAAGAGACCACCACATAGAACAACCTCACCCAGAGGGCAACAAAGAGAAAACAGACCCCCAAGATAGCATTGGATCAAGGGTGGAAAGAAGTCAAGAATGATACACACACACATGCACAACACACTAATGAGAAAGGAAAGTAGGAAACCTCCTAACACAAAAGGTATAAGATGACATCACGGAGTCCCCAGATGGAGATAATAACCCTGAATATCAATTCCATGAACTCAGGCATTAAAAGACTGAGACTAGCAGACTAGCTTAGAAAACACAACCCATCAATCTGCTGCCCACAGGAGACACATCTCAAGGGTACAGGCAAAAATTGGCTGAGCATCAAAGACTGAAGAAAGTCATACCAAGAAAACAGCAATTCAAAAAAAAAGCAGGTTTTGCAATCCTTATCTCAGATAACATGGGCCTCACATTGCTAACCAGATAAGGAGATAAGGAGGGACAATATATAATGATCAAGGGAATGGTAGACAAAGAACCACTAAGCATTGTAAACATATACTCCCTGAATGAGAGACCCGCTGAATAAGTAAACCAAACACTCCAAAAGATTAAAAATGGAATCACAGCCTTAACGATTATAGTGGATGACTTCAACACACCACTCTCTGAGAAAGATAGGTCACAGGGAAAGAAACTCAACAAGGAGGCTAGAGATCTAAATACCACAATGAGACAATTTGACCTGATAGATATTTATAGAGCTTTTCATTCAAATACAAATAAATTCACATTCTTTTCAAGCTCACGTGGCACATATTAGAAATTTCTAGAAACCAACGAGAATGAGCTCACAACGTACCAAAACTTATGGTACACAGCAAAGGCATTCATCAGAGGAAGTTTCATAGCAATATATGCACACCTGAGAACGGAAGAGACACTCATGTTTGCTATCCTGGCACAAAATTTATAGCCACTAGAGCAGAGTCAGCAGAACAATCCTACTAATAGCAAAATAAAAGTAATATAAAAATCATGGCTGAGATTCAGGAGAGGGAAAAAAAAACTATGGAAAAAAAACTAATACTGCTAAAAGGTGGTTCTTTGAAAGGATAAACAAAATTGATAGACCAATGGCAAACATAACCAAAGAAAGGAGGGAACAAATTTCAATAGGAATAAGGGATGAAAGAGGGGAGATTTCAACAGACCCTAATGAAATCAAAAGGATAGTTACACAGTACTATGAAGAATTGTACTCCAATGAATTCAACAATTTGGAAGACATGGACAAATTCTTGGAAAAACAATCCCTCTTTAGATTATCCTCAGTGGATGTCAAAAATCTCAACAGACCCATAGCATTAGAAGAAATAGTCAAGGTTACCAAGGGATTATCAACAACAACAAATTCCCTGGACCAGATGGCTTCACTGGAGAATTCTACCATGCATTTAGGGAAGAACTAACACCAATCTAACAAACTCTTACAGAACATTGAAAAAGATGGCAAACTCCGGGACTCCTTCTATGAAGCTAGTATAACTCTGATACCAAAACTGGGCAAGGATTCCACAAGAATTGAGAACTATAGACCAATATCTCTAATGAACATTGATGCAAAAATATTTAACAAAATACTAGCCAACAGAATACAAAAGTATATAAAACAAATAATTCACCCTGACCAAGTGGGATTCATACCAGGGATGTAGGAATGGCTCAACATATGAAAGACCATTAGAATTATTTGTCACATTGACATGAAAAAATATAAGAACCACATGATAATATCTAGAGATGTAGCAAAAGCATTTGACAACATCCAACACCAATTCCTATTTAAGACACTTGAGAAGATAGGAATGGAAGGAAAGTTCCTCAAGACAATACAAGATATATATGAAAAACCAACAGCCAATGTGGTAGTCATTGAAGAAAACACTAACACAATCCCACTAAAAAAGGGGACAAGGATGCCCCTTGAACCCACTCATATTTAATATTTAGCTAACAGCGTAAGGCAAAGGAGAGACATCTAAGTCTGGATGGAAGAGGTGAAATTATCGTTATTTGCAGATGAGATGCTTTTATATATGGAAATCACAAAAGTTCCGAAAGGCAAATACTGGAAGCAATAGAGGAGATTGGCAGAGTGGGAGGATACAAAATCAACAAACAGAAGTCCATTGGACTGTTATACACATCGGATAAGACCACAGATGAGGAGATCAAAAAGGTGGTAATATCTAGGGTTAAACCTGACTAAAAGAACTAAAGATCTACACGGGGAAAACTGCAGAACACTATTACAAGAAACCAAGGGTGACCTCAACAAATGGAAGAATACCCAGGCTTGTGGATAGGAAGACTCAATATAGTCAAGATGTCAGTTCTGCCAAAGGCACTATATAAGTTTAATGCAATCCCAATACAATTACTCTCATCTTTCTTCAAAAAAATGGAAAAACTGATTACCAATATAGAGAGGGAAGAAGCCCAGAATTAGCAGAATACTCCTCAATAAGAAGGACACTGTGAGAGGACTTGCTTTACCTGACTTTAGCCACAGTTGTCAAAACCACATGGTATTGGTACAATGACAGATATTCAGACCAATGGAAAAGAACTGAAAAACCAGAAATAAAATCATCAGCATACAGACAACTGATCTTTGATAAGGGCCCAAAAATATCAGATGGGAAGCAGATGCCCTCTTTAACAACTGGTGCTGGAAAAAAATGGATATTTACCTGCAGAAAAATGAAGCAGAACCCTTATCTCACTCCGTGCACAAGAATAAACTCAAGGTGGATCACAGACCTTGAAGTTAAACCCCAAACTATTAGGGCCATCAATGAGGGAATTGGGACCAACTCGAGAACTTTGGCACAGGCTATACATAGGCTATCACAAATAGGAAAGGCCACAAACACAGAGGAGGCACAAATTGACAAATGGGATATACTGAAGACAAAACACCTGTGTGCATTGGAAGAATTCAACAAGAGAGTAATAAGAGAGTCCACGAACTGGGAAAACATCGTTAGCAATGACACATCAGACAAAAGCCCTGATACTAAAATCTACAATACTCTGCTAGCTTTCAAAAAGATAAAAACTAATTGCCCACTTGAGAGGTGGGCAAAGGACTTGAAGATAGAAATCTGAATGGCCAACAAACATATGAGAAAATGTTCCCAATCTTTAGCCATAGAGAAATGTAAATTAAAACAACAATGAGGTACCACCTAACACCCTCAACGGTAGCCCAATTCAAATGATCAGAAAGCAAGAAGTGTTGGAGACGTTGTGGGGAGACAGGAACTCTCATTCACTGTTGGTGGACTTGTAATTATGTATGACCACTATGGAAATCTATCTGGCAATATCTGAAACAGATGGAAATCAAGTTACCATACAGCCTAGCAATCCCCCCACTGGGCATATACCCAGAAGAGGAAAGAAACAAACCAAGGCCAGACATCTGTGCTCCAATGTTCATTGTGGCACTGTTCACAATCGCAAGGAGTTGGGAGCAACCCAAATTTCCATCAACTGATGATTGGATTAAAAACTGTGGTATATACATACAATGGAGTACTACACATCGTTAAAAAGTAGTGATGAATGTATGTAGCACATCGCTGCATGGGAAGACCTGGAGGAAATCATGCTAAGCAAAGTAAGTCAGGAACAAAAGGACAAGTACAACATGAGTCCACTGAGATAAGGGTTAAAAAAAGGCAAAGGGGGCATATGGAAAAAGCTACTATATACAAACATTCTTGGGTTGAGGACCGGGTAGTATGGCAGGGACCAGATCAAAATCAGGGATGCACATGGCAGACAACTGGGGAGGAGGTGCGGAAAGGAAAACAAATGATGAAAATAAGGAAGAAATGGGTAGCTGGGGAATGGGGTGCTAACCCACCCATGTGGAGGGTATTGTCTATATCTCTACAGGGACAGAGGGACCAGACTTCAAACCAGTGAACCAAGGTGTTAATGCAACATTCTGGCATGGAGAAGGAAACCAGTGGAGAGATATGGGAGGCTGGCCCCAGTCCCAAATACTAAGTGGATTACTGCCCCTCCCCACAGAAGAATTTATTTCAAAGGACGGCATTGAATCTGCAGCTCCGGGAGGGGGACATATCTGAACAGAGCACACAGAAGCAGATGCAGGGGGAGGAGGAAAGAGTGGAGCACATCCTGGCCCAAGAGGCCTGAGGACGATGATCCCAATTAGAGTAGCTAGTCCACAGAGAGGACACATGGCCGGCCCCACTATGAGACATGGCACCCCTCACTAACCCATGGCCCTGTGGAAGACAGCACCGGAGACACAGTGTGGGAATTGCACCTTGTGTGATCCCGTCACACCGAGGCAAAGCACTGGGGGGTGGGGGGGGGTGCAGCAGAACAGCAAGGGAATGGAGTGGCAAGGTCCCCAGGGAATGCTGAAAGTGAACTTTGGGGCCAGGGCATGGTGCCCCAACAGACTGGACTGGAAAACACTCCTAAAGGCCAACAAATGATCCTTGAACTACAAGCGTTTCTTTCTTGTTTTGTTTCTGTTCTTTGTCTGTGGTTTGTATTTGTTGTTTTATTGTATATTGTTGCTTGGTGTGCTCTGTCTTGTTTTTATACATGTTATCTCCACAGGTCTGTCTCAATAAGATAGGCCGGATGAACAATCTGGAGGAGAAAACAATGTGACTGACAGTTCCGGGGGGACATGGGAGAGTTGGAGGTGGGAGGAAAGGAAGTGGTGTTAACACACCAAGGGACAGGGAACAACAAGTGATCCAAATTGGTGGTGAGGTGGGTGTGGGAAGCCTGGTAGGGCAAGATCAAGGGAAATGTAACCAAGAGGAATTGCTGAAACCCAGGTGGGGGCTGAGCATGATAATGGGACAGGAGGAAAGTCAAGGGAAATAAAGGAAGGAGCTGGGAGGAAAATGGCATCTATAGAGGTCTAGATTAAGACATGTACATATGCATATATATTTATATATGAGGATGGGGAAATAGATCTATGTGCCTACATTTATAGGTTTAGTATTAAGATATCAGAAAGACATTGGGCCTCCACTCAAGTACTCCCTCAGTGCAAGAATACTTTCTTCTATTAAATTGTCATTCTATGATACTCACCTTCCCGACACAGACGCTGAAAACAAAGCAGGTCAATAAGCAAATGTGGTGAAGAAATCTGATGGTGGCCGGCTATCAAAAGATATAACATCTGGGGTCTTAAAAGCTTGAGGGTAAACAAGTGGCCATCTAGCTCAGAAGCAACAAATTTCACATGGAAGAACACACCAGTCTGCGTGATCACGAGGTGTGGAAGGGATCAGTTATCAGGCATCAAAGAACAAAAAATCATATCATTGAGTGCACACCTCCATGATATGATCACTGAAGACAAATGCGTGCATAAGCAAATGTGGTGAAGAAAGCTGATGGTGCCCGGCTATCAAAAGTTATAGTGCCTGGGGTCTTAAAGGCTCGAAGGTAAACAAGCAGCCTTCTAGCTCAGAAGCAACAAAGCCCACATGGAAGAAGCACACCAGCCTGTGCGATCACGAAGTGTCCGTGGGATTATGTATAAGGCATCATCAGAACAAAAAAATCTTACCATAGTGAATGAGGGCGGAAGTGCAGAGTGGAGACCCAAAGCCTATTTGTTGGCCAATAGAGGTCCCCTTGCAGAGGAGTCTGAGGGAGGAGATGAGTCAGTCACATTGCGGTGTAGCAATGATGAAAATTACTTTTTTCTAGTTCTTAAATTCTTACCCCCCCCCCCACTATCATGATCTGAATTCTACCTTGCAAGTGTGGCTAGACCACAGGATGTACACTGGTACAGACAGGAACTGGAAACACAGAGAATCCAGCATGGATTATCCCTTCAGGACCAGTGGTATGAGTGTCGATACTTGGAGGGTAGAGTGATAGTTGGTTGGAAGGAGAGAACCGATTACAAGGATCTTCATGCGACCTCCTCCCTGGGGGATGGACAACAGAAAAGTGGGTGAAGGGAAACGTTGGACAGGGCAAGATATGACAAAATAATAATTTAAAAATTATCAAGGGTTCATGAGGGAGGGGGGAGGGGGAGATAGGGGAAAAAATGAGGACCTAATATCATGGGATTAAGTGGAGAGCAAATGTTTTGAGAATGATGAGGACAATGAATGTACAGATGTTCTTTGCACAATTGATGTATGTATGGAGGAATACTATGCATCGCCCAAAAGCAGAGATGTAACCCCTCAGGACGTAGAGATCTGGAAAACATCATGCTGCATGAAGTTAGTTAAGCACAAAAGGACAAACCTTTTGTGTGAGTCCACTGCTGTAGGAACAAGCAGTAAAATGGGCACAAGCTCTGGTGTTTACGGCATCCAGTCTCCTGGTTGCAGCGCCAGATAGCTGGAGAGAGAGCCTGACTGATGCCAATGAAACACACACCATCGGCTCTAGGAAAGTATTTTGAAGGTCACTTGGCCAGAGGAAATGTGTTTAACATAGTGAATTGTACGCTATGTGAAATATATGTCAATAAAACCATTAAAATTGTTTTCGCATTATTTTAAAAGAATGAACAGGGAAATATCAACACAGGGAAATAGGAGCCCCATCTTCTGTGATTGGAGTCAGCACAAGAAGATGGTACTATTTTCCTCCTGACTGGCACACACCCAGCCTTGAACAAGATATTCAGATACAACTTACCCTGTAGATTTGGAATTAGACCTGAGAGATCTTCGTGCCTCTTGAGAGGGGGCTATAGATACCAGATATATGATCCTATAATTATCTTCAAATAGGACAGAGAACTTATAAGAGTATGCTTTGATCATATTTAATAACTTTAAATTGGATATGATTAGTGTCTGGGCAATGATAAACTTTGTGATGGAGCGTCAGATGGCAAAAATCTTTCACATTTTCAGTTTGTTTACCATTCTATGCATTCTAGTTGTCTGGTGACATCAGGCAACTCTGTGCCTAAACCTCTATTAGTTTAGATTATTATGACTAATTGAACAATATAAATGTTAAAATTCCCTTGATAAGTAAGACGTAGATATACATTTTAAAACCATTGTACACAAATATAGATCTACCAGGAGATGATATGTCTTTTAAGACTCCAGGCACTTCACAGTGAAATAGGAGGACAAACAGAAACACTGACATTATTATATACTGCAAATCTTATTAATAGTAGCAGACCATTGTAAGAGGTAGTGCCAGAAGATGAGCCCTTCAGGTTGGAAAGCACTCAAAATATGACTAAGGAGGAGCTGTCTTCTCAGAGGAGAGCCCACCATAATGATTGTGTAGTCCTCTGTAGAGAAATTCAGGCTATCCGGGCACAAGCAGCAAACAGCAAGGCAGATCACTCACAGTCAGTCAGATGACAGGGTCTGACATTCCCCAGCTCAAGAGATATAATTCCAATGGTGTGGAGAAGCAGGTCTTGGAAGAACCTCAAATTACAGCGACACAGTCCACAGGTTAGATGTAAATTGAGGCACAGAACAAGCAAGGCAGCCGCACACTGGTCTCATGATCAAAGAGCAAGAGACTCGAAAGGTGAGGCCCACCGAGCCATTTATCTCTCTGCCCTTCAATTAATCCCACATGTGTTCATCGTCCAGGCTGGCACAATCAACTAACGACCTCAGTGAGGTAGTTGGAGTAAAGTCTTCGGGACCTTGATTTGCTGATAGGCCATGATTCAAATTGAGAAGGAACAGCTGAAAACATTTATGAATAATTGAAACATAGACTGTAAGAAATGTGGATTTAGGAAAATTAAAAGCCATTACAAATGAAGTAGACTGCATAAAGATTGATGTCCTCGGTGTTAGTGAGCTGTAGTGGACTGGTATTCCCGTTTTCAATCAGAAAACGATGCACTTTACTATGCTAAGAATGATACATTCAAGAGGAAAGGGTACTTTGGATTTTCTAACTCCATATCTTTGGACATTTCCTTGTAATACTTAATCTCTTTGAACCTCCCTTTAAAATCCGCTGTTCTACTCTTTTGGAGTATTTCACTATTTCTTCCATTTAGTACCTTAGTTATTCTGCATTCAAGAGCAAATTTAAAATCTTTTCTCATATCCACTTACAGTTTTCATTTCTTGTATGTCTTTGAAATAACTGTTGGCTTTCTTTATGTATGATTTCCTTGGTGTCATCCTGTAAATCATCTGGTCTTTTGGTCACTAGTGTTCAATATGTCAAATATCTTATTGAGATGATCTCTAAATTCAGGTGGGATTTAGTCATAGTAATATTCCAACTCTCATGAACTTGTTTTCATTTTCTTCAAATTTAATTTGAATTTGTAGGAGAGCAATTGACGGTCTGTTCCAGAGCTGCTCTTTGATTTTGTTCTGACTGATGATACCAAACTTCTCCAACATCTCTTTCCCCAGATATTGTCATTTTTATTGCTCTGTATTCCATCCATGGAGGTGAACATATACAATCACCATTTATGTTACTGGAAAAGCGTATTCACCATGAAAAAGTCATTGTTCTTACAAAAGTATATCATAGGATCTCCTGTGTTATATCTCTAACTGATAGAAGCGTAGTATCTATTGTGGGGATTAGGCAATTTATCAATGACTAAAATAGTTTTTCCTTCAATAGTGATGATGGTTTAAGTATTAATGATGACCCTATTTGATCTTGAACATGTTTTTTCACTATTTTCTATTCCATTTCATAATTATGCCTAAAATGATAAAAACAAACAGAGGATTAGAGGCATTGATTGTCTTTTTTTCTTTCTGGGAAAATCTGAGGAGGTCAATATGTTACCTTTGATCAAGCAATATGAAGGTTTTTAGATCTCTTGATAAATGCAACTGCATTGCTTTCCAAAAAATTGTAAGAAACATAAATCCACCCGAGTATTTGGTAAAATTTATCTTATACCTACTTGCCAAAACTGACAATAATCTTTTAAAATACAATTTGTTTTAGTAATATTTATTTACTATTAAGAATGGACTGATTTATATGTTTATTGAGTATTTGTATTTCTCCTTTTATAAAGGACAGCTTTTTACAGTTTGCAGCAGGAGAATACATATTTTTGGTACTTTAAGGTTACTGGGGCAGGTTATAGGTGGGTGATAACAGTAATGATAGATAATGCTGTTGAGTTCTTACTGTGTCCTAGGCACTATGATGAGTTTCTGGAGATCAGAAAGTTTCAGGAGACCTGAAAGCTATAGGAATTACAGGGAGGTCACCAGCACTATCTAGTGTATAGGGAACTCTGAGCAAATGTATTCTTGGGAGGTGTCTGGATTCCTCTAGAAAAGTTCTCCATACATGTTTGGCCAAAATTGCTACTAAATGAAATAATTTCTGCCCCACTGCCACCTTTTCTTCTACATTTTTTGTTTAGGAAATATAGGTGGGTGTGGCGATCTGACTATCAACTGACAATGTCCAGCACCATTCCCTGATTGGGAGATATTCAGTGGAGAGACAGATAGTAATTTCAGTTAAAACATAATGTGCTAGTTGAGAAGTATGCACAGAAGGGAGATTACACAGAGGCACTTAGTTGAACATAGGGCTTTCTTGGAAATGGTGAAGTTTGATCTGATATTTCGAGGATGAATAAGGGTTTGTTTGTTTTTGTTTTTTTTGTCAGAAAATCAGAAATAAGGGTTTTATATGGGTCAAGACTTTTAGGCAGAGAGTAGAATGAGGTGATCAAAAGTGTTAAAGAAGATTCACATCTTCCAAAGGTCCTCTAAGTAGGACAAGAGTGGAGTCATGGAAACCCAAGGAGTCTTGGTGGCATATTGGTTATACATTGGGCGGCTCACTACAGTTCAAAACCACCAGTCAATTAATGGGAGAAATACAGGACTTCCTATTCTCATAAAGAGTTACAATCTCAGAAACTCAATGTAGGAGCACTATGAGTTGGCATCAACTTGATGGCAGTGAGTTTGGTTTATTTTTTTCTGGGAACTCAAAGCTATACAAAAAAACCATAAAAAATGAAGACCTGCCCTTTGACAGAATGGAGAAAGGGAGATAAAATTGATGAATATTTTTGGTAGAATTACCAGAACTTAATGTTAAATTGATTGGATTGGTAGAGAGGGTATGAGAAAGCAAGACGTTTAGAGAGAATCCCTTTGTCTTTGACATGGATGGTTGAGTTAAAAGTGGTAGTGATACCATTTATCATAGAACAGGAACACAAGAGAAAAAAAGAAGCAGATTTTGTGGAAAAAATAATTTTAAGTTGAGACATGCTGAGTGTGAGGTGTATGTAGAATATCTAAGTGACGTATCAAATAAGTCTTGCAAGAAATATGAAGTTCAGAGGTGAGAGATTCTATGTACACATCTAGGTGTTCTATAGGTACATCGAGATACAAACCATGCAAACAAAAATGAGACCTGTCAGGCAGAGCACATAGAAAGATCAATCTATAATAGAACCTGTGGTTTTAGATGCAAATGAGTTTTCTCCATCAGCTGATTTATCAGTCAGTTACCTTTTGCATTCCCATAATTTCCATCTCTGGGGTTGGAAACCAAAGGGATGAACATAAGGGGTACTTCAGTAAATTCCATGGAGCAAACAATGTCACTGCCATTGTCAGATGGGTCTTGGTTGAAAGCAGAGAACATCAGAAAGATGTTTACTTATGTTTTATTGACTATGCAAAGGTGTCCAATTACGTGGATCATAACAAACTATGGATAGTCTTGAGAGGACTGGGAATTCCAAACACTCTATTGTGCTTGAATGGAACCTATGCATGGATCAAGAGGCAGTTGTGTAAACAGAACAAAGGAATACTGCATGGTTTAAAATCAGGACAGGTGTGTACTATGGTCGAATCCTTTCATCATACTCATTCAATTAGTATGCTAAGCAAATAATCAGAGAAGCTGGATTATATAAAGAATAATGTTGCATCCCTATTGGAGGAAGGCTTATAAACAGCCAGCTATATGTAGATGATGTAACCTTGCTTGCTGAAAGTGAAGAGGATGTGAAGCACTTGATGATGAAGATCCAGGGTGGTAACCTTCAGTATGGATTACAACTCAATGGAAACAAAACCCGCATCTTCACAACTGGACCAATAGGTAACATCATGATAAATAGAGGAAAGATTGCATTGTCAAGGAGTTTGTCTTGCTTGGATGTACAATCAATGCTCATGGAAGCAGTAGTCAAGAGCTCTCACAGCACATTGCATTTCATAACTCTACTGCATAAAACCTGTTTAAAGTGCCTAAAAGCAAGGACATTACTGTGACAATTACGTGTGCCTGACCCAAGCCATGGTATTTCCCATCGCCTCACATGCCTGCTAAAGTTGGACATTGAATAAGGAAAGCCAAAAGAGAATGAATGAATTTGAATTATGTTGCTGCCAAAGAATCCTGAAAGTATTATGGACTGCCTAAAGAACAAATAAATCTGTCTCAGAAGAAATACAGCCAGAATGCTCTTTAGAAGGAAGGATAACAAGACTTCATCTCATGTCCCTTGGCTACAATGGCAAGAGATCCATGTGGTGTGGAGGACATTGGTAAAATGGAGGGTAGTGGACAAGAGGAAGGCCCTCAATGACATGAACTGACACAGTGCCTACAGCAGTGGACTAAAAATTAAGAACAATTGTGAGTATGGCACAGGACTTGGCAGTGTTTCATTCTGTTTTACCTTGGGTCACTGTGTTGGAGCTGACCCAAATGCACCTGACAACAATAAAATATAGGCTGTGAATCTAAATCAACTTGATGACAACTTGTTTGCTTTTTGTTTTGTTTTAATTTTTTGCTTATTTTTTATAAGTACTAAGAATTAAAAGAAGAAGAAGAAACATAGGCCAGGGTCTTTGGAGTCACTTTATATGTGGGAAGAGCCATATTTACAGAGAGAATTAAAATATAACATGACAAGTGGCACAATGAAATTTATTAGGTTCCAGTGGTGAGAGGAATGGATTCTTCTAGGACTTACGGTGAAGCATCAAAGTTGGAGGATGGTCAAAATTTTGGGAACAAAACTTCTAAGTAGAATTGAAAAGATGAGAATATAATCACTGGGCCTAGTCTGAAAATTCGTGATAATTATGGAGTTTGTGTGTGTGCCTGTAAAAATGTGGCTGAAACAGACCTTCTATTGTTGAGGAAAACAATGAGCCAAGAAGAGACATCCAAAATGAGATTGATTAAATGATGAGTTTTCTAGTGGTGTAGTGGTTCTGAGTTGAGCTGTGATCTTCTATCTGAGTTGGCAGTTTGAAACCACCAGTATCTACATGGGAGAAAGACTGGGCTTTCTACTCTATAAACAGTTACAGTCTTGGAAACCCACAGCAGATTTCTGTGAATCAGTATTGACTTGATGGCATTGAGTTTGGTGTGATTGGGTTCGAATTCTTTACCCCTTCTTGCATCTACACTTATGGCTTGCAATCTACACTCTCCATTCATCATGGGAAAGTTAATTTATGTCCAAGTCTTGTGATCAATGCTGGAAGTTACAGATTTCTTATGCCAGGCCTCAATCTTAGCACCATTCCTGCATAACTTCTTGCTTTCTTAAGTTTATTTTATTGTCATGAGTAGAACGGGCCTTGACTCAAGGATGATAATATATCCATTGAATATATTTGCCAAGATGATCCATAAATTAATCACTTAAAGCAGTTTTTCAACAAGCCCAGCTAAACTACAGCACGAGCAGCAACAAATGCTCTTTTAAATATCCAGTAAGAGAGTGATTGATTAGGCAGCATTGTTATGACCATAGATGATGGATACTCATGTTTTCTTGGTGCAAGAGGAATAACACTCAGATAAATATTATCATCTTTTCTAGTCAAACTTCAAAAAAATTCTCCAATGAGTTAATCTTGTTGTCTCTGTCTTTACATTATCCTCATGCTCCATGTGCCCCTGATCTCCCAACCATTTTCTCTTCCTTGCTAAAACGCTAGTAGATGTTCCAGTCTGCAGTAATTGTCACTAACCAGTACTGTCGGTTCATATACTCCCACCAAATACTTGACTCTGTAATACTTTGGATGAATTTTCTAATGGTTTCATTGTTCTTATGTTATCAATTGATGGCAAGAGCATTACCTTTGGTAGCTTCCATGAGCACATACTGTGCACTAGAGAGAGACTGACAGACAGAAATGTGACTTTAAAAGAGCAAAGCATTAACCATAATTCTGGGAAGTTTTGCTTGAACCCCGGCTTTGCTGATTTGCTGATTTTAGGACCTAAGATGAATTTTCACCCCATGCAAGACCCTTATTTTTCTCTGATCCAATGTCATAGCCATAGTGACTATGTTACCATAAAGATTAAATGTGATACCGACATAATAGGATTGTGAACATGTTCTAGCAAGGCGAGTAAACCATGCTGCCTTCCAGGTTCTTGTCGCCTGACCTGCTCTATTACCTGCCCCCGACCCTTCAGGGCTCACGCCCTTTGCCTTCCACTCTTGTCTCAAACTATTTTTTCTGCTTTCCTTCAAATCATTACAGCTGCTTTTCATACCTCCAATTCTGTCTTTGATTTCACTACCAACTTCCTATTCAGTCTTCGGGAAGCGCCTTGTCTTTGAGGAGAACCTGACATGGAATTTCCTTTGCAAGTCTGGAAAATGACGAGTATCTGCTTAGGACACAGGTAGGTGATAGTGAGAAAGGGAAGTGGGGAAGGGATAGGAATCCAGGCTACAAAATCTAGGAAAGAATCTATTTTGAAAAGCCTTGTACGTTAGACTGAGAAGACAGCTTTTCTATGTTCTGCCACTAATGGAGACCTCTTTAAAGGATTAAAGTACATGAATGATATTATCAGATAGGTATTTTTAAGTAATTTTATGTGTAGTTTTTAAGTCAATAAAAGATGAAATCAATCAGTTAGAAGGTGTTACTATTTATTTGAAACATCGATTCTCAAGGAACATGATTCTGCTATTGTTTTTCGTTATCTTCTTCTCAAGCTCCTGTATTTTCCTTTGGTATATGTCTTTTATCTCCTCTATCATTTCATCCTTTGAGTATCTCAAAAGTTAGAGATTTAACATCGGGGTCCAGTCATAGGTAGATTAGAGGCCTAAGAATAAATTTTTTGGACTTGTTTCATACAGGTAATCCCTTGCACACATCCTGATTCCTGCTTGCATTTATTAAAGTCTCAAATGAGAAAAACCTTATTACAAAGTGAGCCTTCCATACAGACTACCTTCACACTCTGGTGGAAGGAGACCTGTCTGTACAGTGTGAGGGAGCTTTCCTCCTCCCAAACCTCCTTTACAGGAGGTAATGCTTGTGCTTTTGCCCTTGAGGCTGTGAGGGTCTTCACACAGATAAAGCTTATTACTAGTAAAGGCTTAGCTCTTTAAAATGCAGCTCCCCCTGCAGGCATCGTACAGTAGCCATTGACAGTCATTTAGGTGGCCATATGACAGGAGCCTCTAAGAGCAGGCTTGGGGTAGGGGAGAGAAGAGAGGCCTGAATATCCCTAAAATCATATTACACTGGCTTTATAATTAATTGTGTTCTGCACAAAAGAAAGTTGTCTATGTGCATGCAGGTAAGCCTATCTATCTATCTATCTATCTATCTATCTATCTATCTATCTATCCTAGGGTTCCAGTGCATACATGCATGGTTTTATTCTAAACTAAACATGTTTGGCTTGCAATAGTAATAAATAAATAAAGCCAATTAGTGGATGTGTTCAGACAAGGTCGTCTAGTAATACACTCATCTTGTTCTTATTAGGTTGCCATCAAAACAGTGGTTTCTGAGAGGACCTACTGTGTCGATGAACTTTTTGGCAGAGGAGTTGCCTTAGACAGTTATACAGGAAAGTGACAATGGTGAGAAAAGGGCCAGGGGAGTTGGGCTGAGAAATGTGTCGTCATCAAGATAATGCATTTGCTCATTGCAAGCATAGCAAGGGCTGCCCAGAGAGTTTCATTGGGAATCTTGCTTACTCACTGAACCCTACAGCCCTGCTCTTGGTTTTTGAAACTTCTTTTTATTGCTCTAAATGCATAAAACAAAAACAAGAAAACCTTTGAGAATGAACTCAACCTGAGTCTCTTAGGTTTTCCCAAATTGCCATTTTGATGTTGTGTAAAACAAAGGACAAGAATGCTTCCAGGAAAGGTTAAACCAAAAATCCACACGGAATACCATTGAGTCGATTCAGACTCAGGGACTCCATAAGAAAGGGGAGAACTTCGGAGACTAATTTTCTTGTTTCTCCCGAGACTAATTCTTAAAAGAAGTAGAAAGCCTTGCTTTTCTCTCACAGAGCAAATGATGGTTTTGAACTGCCAACCTGGTGGTGAGCAGCACAGTGTGCAGCCATTATACCAGTAGCACTCTTTCAGGGAAGGGTTGCAGATGGAAACCCTGGCTTTAGTGAGGCTTAGACCAAGATAGAGGATGTGTCAAGAAACATATCCTAGATAGAAGATATATATAGAATATTTTTTGTTTTATAAAGGTTTTTTACTATTTGTTGAAATACTTTCTGACTTACTCTTATATTACTAATATTTATTCTTGGTACAACGACTAGTACTATTTTTAAACAAGTCTTAGTACACACCTGACAGCTACTAGGCACTGATACGCATTAGGGAAACAGAATACAGTGAAAAAGGGAGAGGAAGCGGGTGGGTCTGACAGGTAAGCCATGCTATTTTCATGTGGACGATGGTAAAACACAGGTATCTACAGACTGCTATGAGGTCACATTCTGGAGGGTGGAATCCAGAGAAGGAGACAATGTCTTTTGTTTCTAAGTGAATAGAATAAACTAGAAAAGGGGGAGCAGTTGTCAAGCACAAGAAACAGTCTCAGAAGTGTCCAGAGACATGAAACCTCATAATCTCTTGAGGGCAATGTGGCTACCGATGGCAGGAGCTCAAGTTGCATAGCTTTGACAAGTGATGGCTTGACAGCTGGGCAGGGAGGGGTCTTTATGGTCCTTGGGAGATAGGCCTGGGCACTTGAACAGAGTAATTTTAGGCCTCCCCAGACATCCCTGCAGCGTTTGCTAGAGAACGATTCTAAAGCCTTCTTTCCAGTGACTGGAATCATGAAAGATATCTAGGTGTTTCCTGGTCTTCAGACGCTCCTGTCAGAGCATATTCTGAAAAAGCGTTCACAGAGTGGTAGCAGCGGCACTTGCGGAAGTCCGTCTCTCAGAAGGATGACGAAGGCTGCTGGTTGGGAGGGCTCCGGGAGATGAACGCCACTGGGGACATCTGAAGTGTTCCAAGAACAGGCAGCATGTGCTGGGGAGTTGTTAGATCAGGAGTCAGGAAGCCAGATGCTGCTCCCAGGCTACGCCTCAAGGTGCTTTGTGACCTTGGGCAAGTCACAACGCTTCTCTGGACACTCGTCTCCTCTCTGGTGGCGCGTCCTTCCACTGGACCTCTCAAAGCAGTCCCAGTTGTACCTGCGTGTGGAAGGCTGGACGCATAACAGCAAAGGAGATTGATAATTAGAATGAGAAGCTGGTCAACAATCTCCTTCAGTCCTTTCTAGTGATGCAAACACTTCATCGTCCTTTCATGGAAAATGAGGTTTTTAAAAAAATCGACTCAGACATTTTATGAGAGGAAAAATTATGAACAATTGTGTAAATAATTCTTGATGTGGGAAACACACCATCTGCCCTCAGGAGGCTCAACGAGGACTAGAGAAAGATGTGTGAGCAGTTACACGAACACACAGGGAAATAGCAGGTTAAGGTACAGAGGTTCTAACTTCCTCTACTAGGATCACAGGCCGATCCCTGAGGAACTTGGAACAGTGGGCCTAACTTAAGACTTTCCCAGGCAGTCAGGGCCATGGGACCCTTCACACATATGCCTGCGCATGCCCCTGGTAGCCCCCAAGCAGCCCGAGGCACTCTCTCATCTTTGAACACAATGCAAGTGGCGCTCTGAGTTAGACCTTGGGCTTTGAAAGGCAAAGCCAATGGTTCAACAGCTGTAGGTTGGGTTTTGGTCACTGAAGAATTTTGCTGGCCAGGAATTTGTGAATACGCTAGTAGGGGAAGAATTATTACAGGCAAACGGTACAGCACATGAAGTGCATGACTAGCAATTAATTAGTTGGCACCCTGGTGGCACTGTGGCTAAAGCACTCAGCTGGTGAGCAAAAGGACCATCTACACAGAGCAGCTGCTCATCGGAGAAGGACGTAGCACTCGGCTTCTGTGATGGTTTACTGCCTTGGAAACACTTGTTGGGCAGTTTTCCTCTGTCCAAATGAAGGCAATGGATTTTTAGAAATAAATTATGAAATCCACTCAGCACAGTTTGATTGCCACTCTGTGCTTGGTATCAAACTGATGAAACACATACAACCTCTGTATTTGGACTTGATGATGTTCAAAGGATAGAGTGTGTGTCAGGATGCTCGGAGGTCAGATGGGACATGTGCAGACATACATGCAGAATGCCAGCTGGCCCCAATTGCCTGGGACAGCCCTGAATTCAGTCTGTTGTTCCAGAACAGATATTAATAGCAGTCTGATCTTCTGTTCACTTCCGAAAGTGTTCCAGTCTGGGGCATTAATTCTATGCTTCATGTATGTAAGGCACACATGCAACAAAAGGTACATGAGACATTCAGCCTGAAAGCAAGAAGGAGCCACAGAAGATGTAAGCAGGGATAGAGGAAAATCATAAATAAAAACAGTTAAGTGAGTTTGAGGAAGATCTTTGTAGTAGGGGTGATAGGAGATGACTTTGAGTGAAATCAGAGGCGCATACGGGAATTCTTTGGGGTCTCACAGCAACGCCAAAGGCAGAGGAGGAAGTTCACAGGGTGCAAGAGCTCGTTGCTGTGAAGCATCACCAGGCCTTGGTGATCACTAACCACAGAGGTGAGGAGGGACGCAGGTTTCTAAGTCCAGCGCTAAGTGTCTGCGTGGACCAGGGCGCCCACGCCCGACAGCAGGTCTGCTATAGTCAGGGCACATGCTGTGGCAGGTGCCGGCCACGTTGTTAAGAAACTGCAATGGCACAGAGTGGACAACTTCATGAATAGTCCTCCCCCCCCCCATTTCTTCTCAGCCTGTCTACACTATGTGTTCTTTGGCAGACAGAATTGGAGAGAAGGAAACAGGTGAGTCCCTCGACCTTGACCCTGTCCAGGTGATTTCACCTTCCAGATTTTGTAGCCAGCCTTTATTTGCTCCTCCGAGACTTCTCTGGCCAGACGCAGCCGGCCTCTAAGCACCCCTCTGGCACCCTCCTGGATTGAGCCCAGGTCGGCTCCAGCTCCCAGGCTGCTGTTTTCCCTCCACAGCCTTGGGTCACTTTACCAGGCTGGCTGCTTCTCCTGGCCAGGCACCCTCCACCCAATCCCAACTCTCCTGTCCTGCTATCCTGGCTCCCAGGCCCTGCCTCCAGCCGGCCCAGCACTCCAGCTGTCAGTCAGAGCAGCACCTGGGTAGCTGGCATTGACCTGGACCAGCTTTTGTCTCAGCGAGCTGATCCTTTTATCTGTCTTCCTTCTTTTTGTACCTCCTGTGGGTTTCCTGCCAGCTCCGAGCTCCAGGACCACGCAGAGAAGGAGGGAGATACAATATGCAGATGTTGGCAGGCAGGGTGGTTGTGGATGCAACACATGGATTTCAGGGTTGTTTACTGTTTCAAAGAGTAAAGCAAGGACGATGGAGCACCCTATCCAGTGTCCTATAATCAACTGTGGCTGTGGGTATTTGCACAAGGGTAAGTGTATATGTGATGTGGTGATGGTGTGTGTGTATGTGAGTGTGTATTGTATGATGTACAAATGTTAGCTTAAGTGGATATGTAGAGTGTGGCACACAGATGGTGTGTTTGTGTGTGTGTGTGTAGGATAGGTCATAGTGTGTGTATGTGTGAGTGGTACATACTTGTTTGTGTATATGTGTGTGTAGAATGTGGTGCTTGTGCATGTGAGCATGTGTCATGTATGCAATGTGTCATGTGCATGATTTTGCGTTGAATGTATGGTATGTGTGTTGGATGTCGGAACTTCAGTGGTAGGCATGCTGCGTATTTGTCTGTGCAGAGCCTGGGCAGAACTTAGCTGTCTCTGAGAGGCAGAGAGGTCCTTGGGATCAGGACCTCTGTGACCTTCCATTGATTAAGGTGCTGATCAATATACGTTTTCCAATGAAGCCAGTTTTTGTTGCTGTGTGCTTTCCCTCTCCACGAGCAGCGTGGGGAGGCGTTAACAATAACTACCTTCTGGAGAGCTCTGCTACCTGTCAGGGCTGTCAGCTCCCTCTCCAGGTAGGTTGTTGCCGCTTAATCAAAGCTCTGTTCTCTTCCAGAGTGTGGCCTTGATGTGTGAGGGCTTGGGGGAGTTGGGGTGGGGTGGGGGGGTGGTGGAGAGGTGTTGACTCTGGGATTTTATTCTGAGAGAAAAAAGTGTAGAGATTTCGTGGGGGATGAAGCAGGTGGGAGACAGACTAAGGTATTCCTGGATCTCTCCAGGTGCTTCTCTCTCAAAAAGTAGGAGGTAGAGTGGGGGGGGGTCATTGAAAAAAATAATAACGTTCATCAAGAACGACGTCTCCTCAGCCCATTTTCCCCCTAGGCCATACATTGTCAGCGGCAAATAGAATTTCCAAACTGGCACCTGGGGGATTTGGGGCACAGCCTCACTGTTTCTTTTTAAAATTTTTTTATTGAAGGTTCATGAGAGATGGCAGAGCAGTCATCAGCAAGCTTACAGTGGTGCCAGGGGAGTGGCTTTGAATATGCCACCTGGGATGTACTCTCCCCCTTTGTTCGCGTGCCTTCAACCCAAATCAACCACGCAGAGCGGCAACCTGCTGTGGGAAAATGCACCAGCAACCCAAAAGCAAAACAAAAGTACACATCTGAAAACGACGGCTGCATTGGAAAAATCAAGACCATTAGCATTCTATAAAAGAAAAAAATATCTCAGATGTAAAATAAAGGGAAATAAGCCTGTTTATTCTTTCTTTTTTTGTTTTAGTTGTGTCAGCACCATGTGTTTCTATTGTCGGGGCTTGTGTTTCCTTTGGTTTGAATAATTAATGTTGATAAGCACTCTGAAGCTCTGTGCTACATGACGACGAGGTTCTATTTATTATTGGATTATTTTGGAACTCAGGAGTCCCGTTTGTTAGCCATTTCTTCAAGTTTCATCTAAGTTAGAAATTGTAGCCCACGGCCAGGGAGTGAAAATGCGAAATGTAGAATCATTTCCTGAGGACAAATACTCAAATTAGACTGTCTCTCATAATTGCTTGGAAGACAGACTACATGGGCTCGCCTTACACTGAGTTCATGAACCTGGGGAACTTAATTGACCTCTAAATTCCTACAAATATCCTACCTCGTACAATGGAAATGCTATTATGGATTGTGTTGGGCCAGGTGCATTAGAGAAACAAATTGAGTGAGACACATATATGTGTAAGAGAGAGCTTCATATCAAGGAAACATCTCAGCCCAGTCCAACTCAAATCCACAAGTCCGATTCTAGTCCATAAATCCCTCCTCAGGCTCACACTGCTACATGCAATGATGCGGAATGCAGGAAGATTGCGGGCTGGTGGGTGCAGAGCTTTGGAGATTTAATGGTGGCAGGCGCATTTCCAGGGCTTGCATAGATCTCAAGGTAGCTCGTCAACAGGCAGATGAAGGTAGAGAAAGAAAGGGGTCAGTCTTCAGAGAGCCATTGATCTCAGTGGCACCTCCAAAGGAGGTCACCAAGCTGTGACCTGATGGACACGCTAAATTCCACCCCTATCTTCTTACAGGTGCCACGTTGGCACAAAAACCTTAACTATCACATGGATCAAGAGGCAGTTGTGTGAACAGAACAAGGGGGTCTACTGTACAGTTCAAAATCAGGAAAGACCTTTGGAAATATGTACAGCCATTGTGGAAAGCAATATGCCACTACCCAAAACAAATGGGAATGGAAATACCACAGAATCCAGCAATAACTTTGCTGAGCATATACTCCAAAGACGTAAGAGAAAGAACATGATGTCCTTCCCCATGTTTATTGCAGCACAGTTCACAATAGCAAGAAGCTGGAAACAGTCCAAATGTCCATCAATAGAAGACTAGATACACTCTGGTACATACACAGTGCTGACACACCTCATGACATGGATGGTCCTGTAAACCTTTCCGTTGAGTAAAGTTAATCATTGATAAGCAGACAAATGTAACATGAGTACAGTAGTCTAAGGAAAATCCCCAAGATGAAGGCAGGCTTCTGCTCTCAAGTCATGTAATCTTCTCATCCTCAAAACTTCTAATCTTCTAATTTCCGAAGCAACTGGATAGAGAGCCTGCCTAGTGCCTCTGAACCATCTATTTCCTGCTCTGTATGTACATCTTAAAAATCACTTTGACAGAGGAAACCCCATCTCAGCTGGGGTCAGTTTCTCAGGATAGGGGAGAGGGAGAAGGAAAACGTAGCACCCGTTTTGGAGAAAGGCTTATTAACAACGGGCAATGTGCAGCCTTGCTTGTTGAAAGTGAGGAGGACTTGAAATGCTTGATGATGAAGATCTAGGATTAAAACCTTCGGTACAGATTACAATGCAATGTCAAGAACACCCAAATCCTCACAACTGGGCCAATAACTAATATCACGATAAATGAAGAAAAGGTTAAAGTTGTCCAAGATTTTGTCTTGGCTCCACAATCATGCTCATGGAAGCAGCAGTCAAGAGAGCAAAGGATGTACTGCATTGGGCACATGTCCAGCACAAGACCTCTTTAACGTGTCGCAAAGCCAGAAGCACGAGGGTGCACCTGACCCAACCCAGGATGCTTTCACTTGCTTCACATGCCTGTAAATTTGGACACTGACTAGGAAGACCGAAGGAAAGTCGATGCATTTGAATTATAGTGCTGGCAAGGAATCTTTAAAGTACGATGGACTTCCAAAGGAACCAACAAACCTGGAAGAAGTACAACCAGAATGTTGTTTAGAGGAAAGGCTGGCAAAACTTCGTTTCACACATTCTGGCCATGGCAGGAGAGACCAGTTCCTGGAGAAGGACACAATGCTTAGTAAAGTGGAGGTGCAGGGAAAGGAAGAAGGCCGTGGGCAAGATGGATTGGCATGGTGTCTGCAACACTGGATTCAAAAGTGAGAACAATTGTGAGGATGGTGCTGGACCTGCCAGTGTTTTGGTCTGTTCTACATAGGATCACTATGAGTCTGAACCCACCCCATGGTACCTAACAGCAGCAATACCAGTATCTACCTTGTAGGATTTTCAGGAGGGATATAAGACAATGAATGTCAAGTGGTATACAGTAAAAGCTTTGAACGACGACTACTTGCTAACAGGAACAATACCTTCCATCTAGGGACAGTCAGAGAGGAAACAGCACTGGAATATACGAAAATCCCTCAGAACCATGACGTTGCAATTAGTGACGGTGTGTACTAAAGTACTTGCAGTTTAGCACATTACTGCACTGTCTTCTTTTGACAACAATAATATTAGAATAAAATTATTAGTAAAGGCAGTATTTACCATTATGAGTTCTCATTTTGTGGCAGGTATGTTATTTAGTGTATTATCTCAATAAACTATCACAACATTTGGGTACTGCTATATGGAGCATATTTCCATAGATACAATGTTTCTAGAATACATCCAGACAACACAATGCCACTGAAACAGGGCAGGAAATAGGAGGACCAGAAGGTGAAGGGAGAGAAAATACTACCCAGATCTGCCTTTGTCCACCTGTCCTGGTTCACTGATACTCGCATAGCAAAACACTACAAAGAAGGTGTCTTTTAAGGACAGATATTTATTCTCTTCCCATTGTGTGACTTAAAAGACCAAGTCAGGGCAGTATTCATTCCTTCTGAAGTCTTTGAGAGAGGAATTGTCTCATGCCTCCCTCTCCTAGCTTCTGATGCTTCTAGCAATTGCTGATCTTGCTTTGTTGCTTGTAGATGTACCTTGACATTGTTCCTTCCCCTGTGTGTGATCTTGACTCTATGTTTGTTCTCCTCTTTTATGAGACTTCACAAAGAGCGATTAAATACAGACCTTCCCAAACTTTGATATTACTTAACTGATACTACCATCAAAGAAAGGCCTTAGTTCCCCCCAAAAGGTCACATTCATAGGTACATGAATTAAAACTTCAACATATGTTTTAGGGGAACCCAATTCAATTCATAAAACTGCTCACCCTTGCCCTGTCCCCTGCACTTCTCATAGATTAGTCAAATCAGAGGGGCCATATAAATGACACTCGGTCATGTGGAAGGTTAGCTGACAGTTGACCCACCACATGCAAGCACCATTGCGTTTACAGAAAGATCGTCTGAATTCAGAACCACTGGCTTTGTAAACACTTCTTTGGCAGACAAGCCTGAATGTTAGACTCTATGACATTAAAAATGCTTTCTCTGTTTGTAATATAAAAGAGGATATAATTTAAAGATGATTTTTAAGGCCTTAATCTAGCTCACACATTTTGTTATTACTTATTTGCTTGGCTTTCAATGCTTCAGAGATATCCTGGGGTATCTTTGTCATTTTTGCATTTACCCTGCTTATATATTTCCTTTGCTTCCTTTTCTTTCCTTCCCAATTTTGCAGGTGGACATTGGGAAGCCTGAACATTGGGGTTAGAGAGTGATGAGTCATTAGTGTGGATGAATGGTCATTTGTGATTTTAGATGGAAAAAATAATAAGCAATTCTTTATTCTAAGTTTGAGGGGACTGATGTTCAGTGGTAGATTCATCATCTTCCATGAGCAAAACTTGGTTTAGATTATGAACTAGTGGGCCTCATGTATAGCTACCACTAGTATGTCAATGGAGGCTTGTGTGTTACCATGATGCTGAACACATTTCAGCAAAACGGTCAGGCTAGGATAAACTAAGAAAAAAAGGGAAAAGGGAACCCTTGGGGATCTGCTTCTGAGAATCAGCCAATGAAAATGCCAGAGTTGATCATGGAGAAGGCTCAGAACTGGACACTGTTTCCTTCCATTGTTCATAGACCCTGGGGGTATCCTTGCTTACATGTTGGGCTGCTTACTTCAAGGTCAGCAGTTTGAATCTGCCAGTGGTTCTGTGGTACAAAGATAAGGCTTTCTGCTCCTCTACTCATTTACATCCATGGAAACCCAAAGAGGCTATTCCATTCTTTCTTATATGGTTTCTGTGAATCGGAATCCACTCTGTGGTATAGGGCTTGTTTTTAACAATAACAACATCCTCAACCACAAGCGTTGCATCTACCTTGATTTTACTCACTGTATATGAGATTTTAAAGAGGTTAACTCTGTAGAAATCTGTTCAAAATGAAGTAGAGAGACCTCTGCTTTATCAGAAGAATTTGTTTCTAATAGAGTGCATATGACATCTTTGGCATTTTCTCATAGGGAAGTATAGATAACCCATTGAAATAAACTTACCAAGTGTTTGGAGGTACATGATTATAGTGGAGTTTTATAATTGAGTTCTCAAAAACCCACCCAAACTAGAGACATATAATTGGAGAAGGTACTTTCCTGTTGTATTAAATCTCCCTACAGAGGAGAAGACGGTGGCAGTTGAGTCTTTCTGTGTGTGAAGAGAACAGCTCTCTAAAGATACATCTCTGGAAACATTTGTTTCTTCTCTAAACAGAATTAGGCCTTACTAGGATTAAGTTTGCTCTAGATTTATCTTTGATAAAGATAAGAGTTTAGAGGTAATCTGACCTGGCCTCTTAATTTTTCAGATAAAAAAACTAAACCTAGGTGTATTAGTCTGGGTACTTTAGAGAAACAAATCCACAGAAACTCATGTTTTATATAGAGAGTTTTATATATAAGAGATAGTTTTACATAAAGGTTAAGTGTACATCAAAGAAAGCATCCCAGCCCAGTGTTGTCCAAACCCACAAGTTCACCATTAACCCATATGTCCAACACCAATCCACAAAGTCCTCCTCTATCTCAGAAAACAGATGCAATGATGTTGATTGCAGGAGGAAAGCTGAGTCAGTGAATGTGCAAACATCTCATCACTGGCAGGGGTCTCCACACGGCTGCTCCAGTATCCAGGGCTGCATCAGGATAGGTCCATGTGGCTTCTCCTTGGGGATGTATTGCAGGAAGTGAGCCTTGCCAGCTGAAGTAGGGAACTGGCTAAGGCAGCTGCACCCGGGTCTGACCATCACAAAGCAAGAGACCCAAGAACTAGAAAGGCAAGGCTTACTGGGCCACTTATCCCTCTGCCTATTAATTAGCCCCACATGTGTTTATCTGCCAGGTTGGCACAATCAACTAACTACCTTACTAGGGAAGATATCAAACTCTATCACACAGACCCCCAAACCTGAAAGAACAAAAGCAGCAGCCCTTGCCATGCAAACTATGATGAGGTCCTCTTGGACAGGTAGACTGTCCTATCAGAAGTGAAGTAGCTAGTTTATTGTGCCAACCTGGTTGATAAACACATGTGGGATTAATTGCAGGGCAGGGAGATAAATGGCTCAGTGAGCCTCTCCCTTCTTGTCTCTTGCTCTTTGATCATGGGACCAGTGTGTGACTGCCTTGCTTGTTCTGTGCCTCTGTTTACAAGCTACACTACCCATGGGACACCTAACCTGTGGTGTAATGTGAGGTTCTTTCAAGACCTGTTTCACCACACCATTGAAATTTACATCTCTTGAGCTGGGGACTGTCAGACCCTGCGATCTAGCTGACTGTTGGTGGCCTGCCTTACTGTTTGCTGCTTGTGCCTAGATAGCCTGAATTGCTCTACAGAGGACTACCTGGCGGCCCTCAAGACTTGGAGGACTACCAGTGTTTCACAATTGTCTCATGGGAGTGAGTTGCACTGAGCCATTTGTACTGCTTTATAACTTAATTAACTATTTATTTCTTATGTTATATATCTATGTCTATATATATAATTATTAGCATTGTGGTTTTGTTTCTCTAGAGAGCCCTGTCTAACATGAGAAGGATAAGGGATCCTGATGGGAAAGTCAAGTCAGGAGAGGGAGAAGAGAGCAAAATTGTCTTGGGGAGCACATCCACATGGGGTGGGAGAGAAGAATGACTGAAAAATAAGTGGGGAGTGTTTCTGGCCCATATTGACGTCGGCTTCTTGGTGCTTCCTGGGAACTGCGGCTGGGTGCTACGGGTCACTGGGACATTGAATCCTGGCTCTTCAAGGCACACGGTATATTCTAGAGGCTGCATGAGTGAGATCCCATGTGAAAACTGGATTCTATCTCAGACACACTTATAACCTGAGTGCTTAAGACTGAAAATTCTTGGTGTCTGAGGAAGCAGAATACAGCTGCACCAAGACTGTTGAGCCACTGGCAGGCGGACAAGCATGGTCTTGCTACATCAATGCCCCATATGCTGTATTCAGACATGTGTTTTTCTGGCAAACCTGTGACTGACACTCACGGTGAATAATATTTAGAATTTTCCCTGCTAACCAGTTCCCATTGTTTGTATTAATAGCGTCCGACCCTGAAAGGATTGATTCTGTACAAGTAAATAATTCTGGTACTGTGATATGGAGTTAGGCTACATTGCCATAATATCCCTCTCTCAACAGGGCTTTAAAAAAGTAGTACCAGGGGCCAATCAAAGGCCATCTTAATGAAACGAAAGATTGTCATGCCCCCAGTGGATGATCGATAAGACTCTTTACCATAAATTAGAAAGGAGGTTTTGAAAGGGGCCAAAGGCAGATTAAAACAAACATAAATTCAGGAATGAGTTTGGGGCTCACACTGAATCCTAGCTTCAATCTAACAACAATTGGTTCTTACATCATGGCCCTGCTATATTATATTTCCCTTCAGGAAGGGAACACAGAATATATGCGTGCTATAGCAAAGCGTGGTGAAGAACTTCGATGGTGCCCAGCTATCAGATAAAATAGTGTCTGGGGTCTTAAAGACTTGGCTCCACAGTCCTCTCTGTGCCCCACCAGCTCCATGCAGGGAACTCATCCTCTGGGCTGGGTGTGCAATATAGTCTAGGTTGCCAGCCCCTTTCTCTTTTTCCTTCTTGGTTTGCATCAGTCTGAATATGGTAGGTAAGTTCCTTTTCCCTACCAGCAGTCTAGTGTCATTCTCTGCGACACACACTTCCCGGTGGGGGTCAGGCTGGGGCTGGCGCTGTAGTCCAGTCATATATGTACTAAGATGTCAGATACGATTGATGTATGGCTTGTAACAAGAGTTGTAAGAGCCCCCAATAAAAGGAGAGGAAAAACAAAGACTTGGTTCCAAACCAGCAGCCATCTCTGGGATGTCAGTTAAGTCCACACGGAAGAAGCTCCACAGCATCAGCCACTGACGATCTGTAAAGCATGTAATATGCAATCTGAAGTAAAAGAGGGGAATAATATCAGAATCCAAGTTGTGAGAATCTGGTTGGCAGAAGATTCTAGATGACAGAGTAAACTCAAGATACATTTATGCGATCTACTTAGGAAATAATCCTCCGGTAATTTTCCTGTATTCATAATAGAGGGATGGGAGGAGAGTGGTTACCAAAGAGAGCGCATTGGAGAAAGGACTACAGAAGATCAGAATGGTAAAGCTGACTTAAATGGTTAAAACCTTGTCAGTTGATCCCCGCTCTGATGCACATTCAACATTTTCTGCAGTTTTTGTTGTTCATTCTGGGGTTTATCTCAGATGTGTTATATCATTGGGGTCACCCTCTTGAATTGTTGCTATATGTTTTTTCTGTACATGAAACCCAGGATTGACAAACCTATGGGGACAGCAAGTAGAATAAGGATCTCTGTGGTGATGGTGGGGGTGTGTGTGTGTGTGCAGAATAAAAGGGAGCTAATATCAAGGAGTTCAAGAAGGAAGAGAATGTTTTGAAACTGATTGTGGCAACAATTGTACAATACTGCTTGATGTGACTGAAGTATGGAAGGGTATGGTGTCTGTATTAACATCCAATAAAATGGTTTGGGGGAGAAAAATCAAGCAGCATCCCTACACCACTCATCTGTCAGTCCAGTGTCATGATCTTGACCTTATGCCACAATTCAGCTCTTCCATTTTAAAGAAAAATTCATTTGTTAGGTAAGAATAGGTAAATATTCTCTAAACATTACAATGATGGAATTAATACCTTTTTTCTATTGCAGATTTTTCTCCTGAGTATCAAATGCACTGATAACAACAACACAGATGTAAGACATTTGTTTAATTGTTGCTCCCTTCTCCCCCTCTCCCCACTCAAATATGTAAAGTACTGCATCCTTCAAATGTCCCCTTAATTCAAGTCCAGAATGCTTGTTCTGGATCAACTTGACTCACCAACTCTACCACTTACAATACTCTTTTCTCCTTCTCTTGCACAAGTATGTATATACATGCACATCACACACAGGCACACACCAGTGGGGATTCTCCCAGAATATTGATGGTGGGGCAAAATGTATCACTGACTGCACTTGTGACATTGAGCACCTTCCTTTACCATTCTAGAAGGCTGTAGCTTAAGGGTAAGCTAAAGAAATTAAATGAGACGCTCTTTGTACTAACTAGAGTTCTAGCAGAAGATAGATGGCAAATTCAAATGGGTAATTTGAGGATAATGTAATATTCTTTTATGTGCTGGAATTCTAACTGTAAGGTGAGCCGCTCATTCCCATCAAACCCATGGTAGAAAGAGAGAAAGAGGAAAATGTACAAAACCTCGGAATCTTTCCACCGGATCACTGTCAGTGGAAGCTGACTCGACCTCAGTGAGACTGGGGTTGAGTAATTTGAGGGGAATGTAATAGTCTACTGACAAGTCCTTGGGCGAGCTTGAGGGAATTCGTGACGGACTGTACTACACTTTTGTACTCTTCAGATCAATGGGGCAACATCAGCGGAACAACAGAGGCAGGTCAGTGAGAAGACTTATGTTCTTCTGCTCCCTCCCTGAACAATCACTCACACCTGACTTCAGTCTTAGATGAAAGGACCCAGGTTCTATCAAATGCCTTTATTTGGCAATTCTAGGTTTGGGTGATGCGTCCCATGAACTGAACTCAAGTGTTCTGGAAGACATGGTCAGAGATTACAGTCGACAGGATCAACCTCTAAAGGACAGGGATGAGGAGTAGCTACGGAGAAGGTATCCAGCACAACTCTTTGCAAGAGGGGGATGGATTCGCTGTGAAGCAGAACTCAATGCCTGGCATGGACAGTATCTGGTAGTTGAGTGACTTTCCCACAGCTCACGAGCTGAGACGCTCCCTCTGACATAGCTAAGGAATGCATCCAGGAGTGATACACACATCTGGTCACATGCACAGCATTGAAGAGGGAACCCTGAACCTTTAACTGCAACTTTGGCTCCTGTAGAAACTTCACTGACCAAGTCATTTCACATCTCTGTCTCTCTGTTTTTGTTATGTCTGGAAAGCCTTTGTCACTCTACCTGATTTCTTTCTCAGTGTTGTGGTAACTATTAAAGAACAGAATATGCTTTTTTTTTTTTCAAAATCCTTTAAAAACCATCTGAGGACTACATGTGTGCTTCTGTCTCAATAATCATTACTAGGGCCAGACACAGGTGTCTGCACCAGATCTGAGCTATAGAAAGCATCCTGGTGGCTTCTCTTCTCATCACTGTTTCTGACAAGTCTTTGACTTGGCTTCTCTCTTTCCTGTCAGTCACCTCTGGGAATCCAGCAAACATCCCTTCTGGCAGCAACGGTGGCCCCTTCAGCTTTATCTTGGCTCAGCAGACTGGTCTGGGCTGCCACCAGCCACCTCCCTTCCCAGCTGGCTACCACACCTCCCACTCAGCAGCTCTGTGGTAAAGCTGCCAACTTGGACAATGTCCAGAAACCAAGTGTCCCTTGAAGATGTCGCCTCAGCAGGCCTCTGAATACATGAGTCTCTTGTAGAGTTGAGATTCAGATAAATAGGAACCCTGTGAATGCATCAGAAATAGCAGAGATCACGATACTCACAGGCAGGGATTATAGCAGCCAAGAAAGGAAACAGAAAGAGCTTAGTTCTCTTTCTCTATAGAAAGGGGCAAAGACAGCTGTTTAAAATCCAAAGGCATCATTTAAAGTCTGAGAGATAGACCCTACCCGTATTTACATCTATTGCTCCACTTTCAGATTATAGGTAAGGCATTAAATTGTTTTTCTTAATGAGAGGCTATTGTATCTTCCCTAATGGCTATGAGATGACTATAAAGGAACTGGATTATTGGATTACAATTTAGCAAGGATTCCAATACAAGAGAATTAGAATAAATAATTTGGAATGGATTCTAAATCTTAGAATGGCTGGCTTTACTAATTTGTGACTACTTAGAAACAGCAGCATGGCTACCTGGGAGATAGAACAGGGGTATTCTGCCGTGTGTAATCAAAGAAACATGTATTCACATTTTAGGGCTATGGTAAATTTAACAAAGCACCGTGGATACGGTGCCTTAGAAGAATAGAATGGTATTGTCTTACTTGTTTAGAGGCTAGTTTGAGTTCAGGGCGTTGGCTGGGCTATAGGATGAAGCTTTCTTTGCTTTGCCCAGCTTGTGGTAGCCCCAAGCACTCCTTGGCTTTCAGCTGCAGCAGAATTCCATCTGGTATGATTCCATGTTAACTTAGATTCTATTTCTAAACTAGGCCCCAGTCAGAGGTACAGAGAGTTAGAAATTCAACACATGCTTCCAGGGCTCACAATACAATCTGTAAGAGACGATCTCCAATAAAATATGATATTCTTTAAAAAACTAACCAAACAAACTTGTAGGTCTTCCTGGAATGAAGGCGACAGGAGTCCTGGAAAGATACTATTCCACAGAAGAAAGAAACCACTAGTCATTCTAGATCCGGTGCTGCTGGTCTTCATCTCCCTCTTGGTATTCCTTCTCTCCCAATCTTGTAATGCAAGGAAGTCTCTAAAAGGTCTTTGAGTTTTGGTTTTATTTGGTTGTTTGATGGAAATTTACTCAAAATGAAGAAGATGGATCAATGCTTTGAAAATAAAAGCGATTCTTTTACTAACTACCGAAGAGCTGTTTCCTCCCTGGATATAAAAAGGATGATGGTGAAGTTTTCTGTCCCTGTCTCAGTGTGTGTGTGTGTGTGTGTGTGTGTGTGTGTGTGTTATATCAGTGCTGACAATGACAACTAAAAATGACAATGTGTAATAGTTAGTTACACTTTCAGCTGACTTCTGAAGCTCCATAAAAAATGGCTCTACTACATCCCATGTGCTCCGAGCACATCAAATTCCCCCTGCCAACTATTAGAAAAAGAAAAAGAAATAAGAGGCAATCTACCTTGAAAGAAATTCCAGATGCTGTTTTCTCAACTGGAAGGCACTTAAGTCAGATCAGCTGGGGAATAGATCTCATCATTATTTGGGGAGTTTTAAAACATAAATTTTATTGGTAGTCCCAAAAATATGTGAGCATATTTCTGAAGACCAGGAGACTTGATTTGGATGGATCTTTAAGCCATGGTCCTTATTATGTTTCCCACCTTTTCCCTTCCAACAGCATCCAAAACTCTTATACTGCTACATTTTTCTTTCTTTGTGTACCATCTAGAAAAGGAGTCTCTATAAGACCTCTATGTCCATATGGGAATTAGAGAATTCATACAATGTCTCCTCTAAGACTAAGTCTTAAAAAGCTTTTAAGTAGGTAAGTGGATGTGAGTTTTCTTTCTTTCTTTTTGAGGGAGGAAGATTCTTCCTGAGACTCCTGAATTAATTGTCTGTGGGTGAATGGTTCAATGGTTTCCTTGGCAGGGACTCGGTAAATTGCCTCAATATAAAATTGCTATTTATGTTTTGCTATGTGTATATGTAAGCACACAAAGATCTTTTATCCATACAAACTGTTTGCTTTTTCCATGTGTGCATTTGTACATACACCAATTTATACTTTACATTTAGGCAAACTTGAAGGTCCAGATTTCCAGTAGAGGCTCATTCTGAGTGTGTGAAAAGTTTTCTTATGTGGCCTGATATTTCTAAAATCAGAGTTTTCTCCTTCTATACATTTTATGTGAAGACTAAAAGGTAAAATGAAAAAAAAATTCAGTGTTCCAGGACCTTAAGCAACATTTCCATTGAGAAGTTTATTTACCTGCTTGATCAGGGATGATCTTTGACAAGTTTTGCTGTGATTTCTAGTACGATCTTAGCTGAAGGTCCAGGACAGACATGGCCAGGCTTACATATTCTTCAAAGGCTCAGGAAATATCTGCTCATTTTTCTCTTTTTCTTGTTGCTTGAAATGGCCCATTTCGCAAGTTATACCAGAAGCTTAAAGAAGCTCACTAGATCATTGTGCTTTTGGGTAATTACATGAAAACTTATAACTAATTTTTGGAGTCCCTAGGTGGTGCAAATGGCTAATTCGAAGGCTTGTTAAACAAAAGGTTACAACCTTGAAAATCTGACCTACTTATGAAAGACCAATCATGGAAAACCCTGTGGAAGAATTAAACTCAGACATGTATGCGGTCACTAAGAATTGGAGGGAACTTCACAGCAACTGACTTGTTTCTGTCTTTATTTATATTTTGAAAGCCTTTAAACATAACTTTAACCCTTATAATAGTATGAAAGAAATCTTATTTTCAATGCATAATTGAAGAAACTGATGTTCAGTTAAACATTTTGCGCTACTTAAGATCTCACATTCTTTAAACATCAAGGATAAAATTTAAATTGAGATCTCCCCACAAATCAAATGTCTGTCCTAAGACAATGACTCTGCCTGGGTGATGACATGGTACAATTAGATTAAAGGCCTATTCTACTAATGACTGACTTCATTAGTAGACAACTTCAATGGAAGGCCAAACATTAGAGGGATTCAGAGACAATATTGAGGGGCCAAACCAAAAGCTAACGTCCTCACGTTGATTCTGACGTCTAGCAAGCTCTAGTCTGTCTAAGGATGGCTATCTTTAGAACAGATAGTCGCATCTTTCTCTTGTGGAGCCAGGAGTGGGTTAAAACCCAAATCTTTGTGATTCGTAGTCCAATGATGACTCAGTTGTGCCACCTGAGCTCCTTTACTCACAGGAGGCAAGCATTTGGTGATTGATTAATGGTGTCTGGCATGGACATGAGCTTGAGTGGTGAAGCAATGCCATGTTTAGCAGGACTATGATAACCTGAAAGGCAGACTCTGCCCTGCTCATCTCTGAATTCCCATCGCATACGTATTAGGTCTTCAATCTTTGTCAGAGGAGTAATTTTTTTAATGCTAAACTATTTGTTTAAAAGTTCTTAACAGCTTTATTGATATATAATTCACATACCATGCAACTCAATGGCTTAAATATCTTTTAAAGCATTGTACAATCATCACCACAATCCATTTTAGGACATAGTCTTCATTCTTGTACTCATTACTATTAGCTCCCCCCACCCCCACCTCCCTGATACAATCTATTAAAGCAGTTACTGTCTATGCAGATTTTGTATCTTGGACTTCATATAAAGAAAATCATACACTGCCGACCACCAAGAAAACAAACAAAAATCCAATAACAAAATAAAACACAGAAAAACCTCGATCCAAAAGAAAGCAGAAAATTATACATGCTAGACCAAACTTAAAATGGGTCAGAAAGAGAACAGAGGACAAGAGTTGAAATGTAAACTAACTACATCTGCTTTGGGAGCCTTTGTGCCTTAGCTGCAAACTGTGAGGTCAGTTGTTCAAAATCACCAATAGCTCGCTGGGAGAAAGTAGAGGCTCTTTATTTCTGTAAATAACTACAATAAAGAGTTATAGTTTCAATTCAGCAAGGAAGGATGATCTACTTCTAAAAATTAGCCAAGTAAAACTCAATTGAGCACAAAGTGAACATTTTTCCTGTGCTTACCGGAAACATCAGCTAACAACATAACAAACAACAATGTTTCCTTGTAAGAATTTGCATGGTGCTTTTTAAGTGGTTTTCTTCAAGCAAACTTGAAATACCTTATATTAAGTACTGACCTCCTTAAATTAAATAAGTTTGAATCAAAGGAAGTGAAACTATCACATTAAATTTTTATTTATATGTTTTGTTACTAAGTTGCTGTTTGTAAGATAATTTGATATCTAAAAAGCTACTGAAGAGTTTTTAGACTCTTGCCTTCTTAATTATTCTGTGTTAAGAACAGATTACATTGGAATTTCAAAATAGACAATACTGGTTTTAAAGTCAGATTATATTACAGCTATTAGTGTATATATTTATTAAAAATTATATTAATAAATATATAACAATTTATATATTTATAAAAAATTCTCTATCTTCTACTTGGAGGAATTCCTCTTCAATATATATCTCTCTCTCAACCATGTGTGCACTTTTGGTCATACTGTGGGAACCTGAGAAAGAACTGCTTTCTCAAAGTAGAGTTGAGCATAATGATATTTAGTGAGTAAAATCTTAGAAATATATTTGCTAATGGGGAAAGATTCAAAATGAGAAGAAACAGTTGCAAACATCTATTAATAATAAGAACATGGAATTCTGGAATTATGAATCTAGAAACATTGGAATTTCATAGTCAAAGGTGAAATGGAATGTAAAAATATAAGTGTTCTAGTCATTAGTGGGTACCAATAGACTGAATCTGTCCATTTAGAATCAGACAATCACATTTTTTATTATTCTGAGAATGACAAGTTCAAGAGGAATATCACAAACTGATTGGTTTGTGATCTTTTTTTTAATAAACATTTTATTAGGGGCTCATACAACTCTTATCACAGTCCATACATATACATAAACCAATTGTATAAAGCACATCCATACATTCCATGCCCCAATCATTCTCAAAGCATTTGTTCTCCACTTAAGCCCTTTGCATCAGGTCCTCTTTTTTTTCCCCTCCCTCCCCACCTCCCCTTCCCTCATGTGCCCTTGGTAATTTATACATTGTTATTTTGTCATATCTTGCCCTATCCGGAGTCTCCACCCCCATCTCTGCCGTCCGTCTCCCAGGGAGGAAGTCACATGTGGATCCTTGTAATCAGTTCCCCCTTTCCAACCCACTCACCCTCCACTCTCCCAGCATCGCCCCTCACACCCTTGGTCCTGAAGGTATCATCCACCCTGGATTCCCTGTGCCTCCAGCCCTTATATGTACCAGTGTACAACCTCTGCCCTATCCAGCCCTGCAAAGCAGAATTCGGATTATGGTAGTTGGGGGGAGGAAGCATCCAGGATCTGGGAGAAAGCTGTGTTCTTCATCGGTACTACCTCGCACCCTGACTGACCCATCTCCTCTCCTAAACCCCTCTATGAGGGGATCTCCATTGGCCAACACTTGGGCCTTGGGTCTCCACTCTGCACTTCCCCCTTCATTCAATATGGTATATATATATATATATATATATATATATATATATATATATATATATATATACACACACATACATACACACACATACACACACACTTATATACATATACACATATATCTTTTTTTTTTTTTTGCATGATGCCTTATACCTGGTCCCTTTGGCACCTCGTGATCGCACTGGCTGGTGTGTGGTTTGTGATCTTGAAGTACAATACTGTCTGTAAAAGACTAACATCTATACCTCTTCTAGGGACTTTAGTTCATAAAATTATTATTAAAATTCATGCACTAACCACTAAAGCTAGTGATGAAAAAATCGACGAATTCCACCATCTTCTTTTATCTGAAACTGATCAAATATGCAACCAAAATTGGTTGATGAGAATGTGAAGTACAATGCAAAGTTGGAAATGTAGCATAGCTAAGGCAAGTGGAAGGAATGAGGATGTAAAAGAGCTGAACTAAAAATATCAAGGGGCAGATCCAGTCAATTCTGACCCATCTACACCCTATGGGATAGAAAAGATTCCCAAGGCTGTAAATCTTGACTAAAGCAGAAAGCCTCATCTCTCTCTTGTGGGGTGGCTGGTGACTTCAAACTGTTGACCTTGTGTGACTCCAGCTCAATGTGTAGCCCACCACACGGACAGTGCTCCACAGTGACCCTATATAGGGTTTCCAATGCTGTCAAGATGTACAGAAGCCTTATCATTCTCCCAAAAAAACAACGGGTGGTTTTGAACTGCTCAGTTTGTGTTTGTTTGCTTAACACTTAACCCACCATGAGAGCTTCCTAAGGAGATATTTAAATTTTTCCAATTGTTATATATTCATGACAGATGAAGGACATTTTTCTTAAGCCTTAAAATGAAGCAAAAAGATACCTTAATAAAGCCAAACTAATCTAGGTACTTCAACTATCTAACGTGAGTCAAATATCTCTCCTACCTTTTAAAACACTCCGTAGAATTTCCTGAAATCCCTACGATTATTCTAATATATATATATACAGAGAGATGTATATATATAAAAGAGAAGATCAAGAAGACAAGTAAAATATTGTAAAAAAAAAATGGGAAAACAGTTGGAGTGAGAAAACCAAAGGGAAGAGTATGCTCAGTGTTTCTCAAGATGAAGAAATGAAGAACAACCAAGCTTAGATGTTTTATTGAAGGATTCTATGGGAAAAATATTGAATGATGCAGGAAGCATCTAAAGATGATGGAAGAAATACACAGCGTCTTTATACAAAAAAGAATTAGTTCGTTTAACCATTTCAAAAGGTAGCAACTGTTCAAGAATTAATAATTCCAAAGGAATAAGTCCAAGTCACTCTGAAGACATTCTTAAAAAATACAGCTCCAGGGCCTTATAAAACACCAATAGAAACATTTTGACATACTGATAAAATATTGAAAGCACTCACTCACTTATACCAAGAAATTTGGAAGGCAGCTGCCTAGCCACTTGACTGAGATTTATATTTTTATTTATTGCAAAAAACTTGACCCAACATAATGTGGAAATTATCAAACAATATCATCAATAGTACACTCAAGTAAAATATTGCTGAAGAAAAGTCAACAGTAGATTCAGCAGCATATCAACAGGGAGGAAGCTGCTAAAAATCAAGCCAAATTCAGAGAAGGGCATGGCATGAGGGAAACCATTATTGTTAACGGATGGATCTTCATCAAAAGCAGAGAATACCAGCAAGATGTTCATTTATTTTTTTGTTGACTATGCAAAGGCATTTAATTATGTGGATCACAACAAACTGTGAATAGCATTCAGAAGACTAGGAATTCCAGAACACTTCTTTGTGCTCGTATGGAACCACCAAAAGACCAAGAGAAGTATGATGGACCAAAGACAATTGTAGTAATAGAGCAAGGCAATACAGATGGATTTAGCATCAGGAAAGAGGTACGTCAGGGTTGTATCTTTTCACCATAATTATTCAACCTCTATGTTGAGCAAATAATCCAAGAAGTTAAACTATATGGAGAAAATGTGGTATAAAAATTGAAAGAGGCTTACTAATAATCTTCAATATGCAGCTGACACATCACTGCTTGCTGAAAGCAAAGAGGGATTGAAATCATTTCAGATGAAGATCAAGGGTTGTAGCCTTTAGTGTGGATTCAAACTCAATGTAAAGAAAACAAAAATTCTCACAACTGTACCAAAGATAGCATCATACAAAATGAAGAAAAGACTGAAGATCCTCCTTGGATCCACAGTCAATGCTCAGAGAAACAACATCAATGACAACAATAAGAAAGACACATTACATTGAGTAAATCTGCTCCGCAAGACCTCTTTGAAGTGTTGAAGAGCCACATGGGAGAAGCACACCAGCCTGTGTGATCACGAGGTGCCAAAAATATAAGTTATCAGGCATCAAAGAACAAAAAACCATATCATTGTGTGTTCACCTTCTCGATATGATCACTGAAGACAAAAGGGTACCTAAACAAATGTGGTGAAGATAGCTGATGGTGCCCAGCTATCAAAAGGTATAGTGTCTGGGGTCTTAAAGGCTTGAAAGCAAACAAGCAGCCATCTAGCTCAGAAGCAACAAAGCCCACATGGAAGAAGTACACCAGCCTGTATGATCACGAGGTGTCTAAGGGATGAGGTATCAGGCATCAAAGAACAAAACAAAAATCATATCAATGTGAATGAGAGGGAGTGCGGAGTGGGGACCCACAACCCATGTGTACGCAACTGGACATCCCCTTAGAGAAAGGTCACGGGGAGGAGACGAGCCAGTCAGGGTGCTAGCAATGATGAAACATACAACTTTCCTCTAGCTCCTGAATGCTCCTCACCACCCAATATCATGATCCCAATTCTACTTTATAAATTTGGTTAGGCCAGAGGATATATACTGGTACAGATAGGAACTAGAAACACAGTGAATCCAGGGAAGATGATCCCTTCAGGACCAGTGGTGAGAGTGGTGATACCGGGAAGGTAGAGGGAGGGTGGAGTAGAGAGGGGGAACCAATTATAAGGATCTACATATAACCTTCTCCCTGGAGATGGACAACAGAAAAGTGGGTGAAGGGAGATGTTGGACAGTGCAAGATATGACAAAATAATAATTTACAAATTACCAAAGGTTCACGAGGGAGTGGGGAGCGGGGAGGGAGTGGAAAAATGAGGAGCTGATGCCAGGGGCTTAGGTGGAGAGCAAATATTTTGAGAATGATGAGAGAAATGAATGTAGAAATGTGCACCCCTCCCCCAAAAAGAATTTGTTCCAAAGGACTAAATTGACTCTGCAGCTCCGGGAGATGGACATATCTGATTAGAGCACACGGGAGCAGATGAAGGGGCAGGAGGAGAGAGTGGAACACAGCCTGGCCCACCAGGCCATGAGGAGGATGTTCCTGAGTAGAGCAGCCAGTCCACAGAGAGAACAACATGGCTGGCCCCACTATGAGAAATGATGCACCTCAGTGGCTAAGGGTGATACAGAGGACAGCAGCGGAGACACAGTGTGGGAATTGCACCTGACCTGATCCCACCACACTGAGGCAAAGCACTGGGGGAGTGCAGCAGAACAGCAAGGGAATGGAGTGGCAAGGTCCCCAGGGAATGCTGAAAGTGGACTTTGGGGCCATGGCGTGGTGCCTCAACAGACTGGACTGGAAAACGCTCATAAGGGCAAGCAAACGATCCCTGAACTAACTACAAGCTTTTCTCTTGTGAAAAAAAAAAAAGAAAAAGAAATGTGCTTTACACCATTGATATATGTATGGATTATGATGAGCCCCTATTTAAAAAATGTGGCTCAGAAGTGGGCAGGGTTTCTTCTCTACACAGAGTTGCTATGAGTCAGAATCTACTTGATGGCACCTAACAACCCATACCTAACAATGCCTTCTTTGACGCCATCCCACTTGCTGTTAGGAATAATCATTGTTTCATGAGAGAGGCAATCAGAATGTTTCTTGCCTTCATTCATAGTGAATTATCCACTGAATAGTCACTATTCCAAGAAACATTTCTTTTCAATTCTTTTAGTTCTGATTTTACCTTACATATGCATTAATTTTTTATTTAAATCATTTTATTGGGACCCAAAGAACTCATCATAATCCATACATACATCGATTGTGTAAAGCACACTTATACATTCGTTGCCCTCATTCTCAAAATTCGCCTTCCGCTTGGGTTCCTGGAATCAGCTCATTTTCCTTTTTTCCCTCCCCCACTCCCCCCTCCCCTCTCGCTCATGAACCCTCAATAATTTATAAAATATCTTATCTTACACTACCCAGTGTCTCCCTTCACCCACTTTCCTGTTGCCCATTCCCCAGAGAGGGGGTTAAATGTAGATCCCTAAGATTGGTTCCCCCTTTCTAACCCCCCTTCCCTCCCAGTATCGCCACTCTCACTGTTGGTCCTGGGGGGTTCATCTGTCCTAGATTCCCTGTGTTTCCAGATCCCATCTGTACTGTTGTGCATCCTCTGGTCTAACCAGGTTTTCAAGGTAGAATTGAGATCATGATAGTTGGGGGAGGAAACTTTTAAGAACTAGAGGGAGGTTATGAGTTTCATTATTGCTACACTGGACCCTGAGTGACTCATCTCCTCCCCACTATCCCTCTGTCTACAGATGGGCATTGGGTTGTCTACAGATTGGCATTGTGTCCCCATCATACGCTCCCCTCATTCACAATGATATGATTCCCCCCCCCTTTGTTGCTTGAAACCTGGTCCCCTAGGCCCTTCATGATCACACATGTTAGTGTGCTGCTTCCATGTGGGCTTTGTTGCTTCTGGGCTAGATGGGCACTTGTTTACTTTCAAACCTTTAAGTCCCAGATGCTATATCTCTCAATAGCCGGGCACCATCAGCCTTCTTCACCACACTTACTTATGCACACATTCATCTTCAGCATTTATGTGGGGAAGGTGATCACACAATGATGGTTTTTGTTCTTTGGTGTCTGCTACCTGATCCCTTCAACACCTCGTGTTCACTTAGGCTTGTGTGCTTCTTCTCTATGGGCTTTGTTGCTTCTGAGATAGATGGCCGCTTGTTTGTCTTCAAGCCTTTAAGACCCCAGAAGCTACATTTTGATAGCCGGCCACCATCAGCTTTCTTCACCACGTTTTCTTATGCACACATCTGATTTCAGTGATCATGTCGGGAAGGTGGGTATCATGAAATGATCATTTAGCTGAACAAGGTGCTCTTGTATTGAGGGAATGCTCGTGAGGAGGCCCAATATCCACCTGCTACCCTACAACTAAACCTATAAATATATGCACATAGTTCTATTTCCCCCTAATCATAAATATATTTATATATGTACATATATACACATCTGTATTTAGGCTTCTATGTATGCCCTTTGCCTCCTAATTCTTTCCTCTATTTCCTTACGCTTTCCTCCTGCCCCATTACCATGTTCAGCCTTCATTCTGTGTCAGTTATTCCTCTCAGTTACCTTGCCCTTAGTCACTCCCTCCCTGCCACTGGTTTTGAACCACTCACTGTTCTCTTGTTCCTGGGTTGGCCAACACCACCTCCCTTCCCCTACCTCCCACAATTTCATATCTGATGGGGTGCCATGTCCTGATCCCAAAGTTCATCCTTTATACTCCCTCAGGACCTCCTTGCTCTGCTTCCCCCGCTGCTCCATTGCATGCCCCCAGTGTTTTGCCTCAGTGTGGTGGGGTCAACTCAGTCACACATTCCCCACTGTGTCTCCGGTGCTGTCCCATGTAGGGCCATGGGTCAGTGCAAGATGTCGCATCTTGCCGTGGGGCCGGCTATATGGTCCTCTCTGTACATTGGGCCCTTCAAGCCGGGCTATCATCCTCTGAGCTTGGTGGGCCCAGGTGTGCTCTGCTCCGTTCTTCTTCCTTCCTTTGCTTCAGCTTCCTTCTGAGTGTGGTGTGGTGTGGTAAGTCAGTTCCTTTCCCACACCAGACAATCTATTTTCATTTTATGTTGTACTCCCTTTGATGGTGGGGGTTGGGCTAATTCTGGTTGGGGCCAGCATATGGTCCAGTCTCTTTGTGGATTCCTCCATGCTTTACATTGCCCTCCTGGTTTGATATGTCATGGTGGGGTCTGTATGCATGTTCCAGTTCTGTGGGGACACAACCAACACTCTCCCCCAGTAGGTTAGTGCCCTGTTTCCCCCCATGTCATCGACTCGGTTTCTCCCAACTCTGCTTCTCCCTCCACCTGCCCTCCTTCTTTATGTTGGGCTCTCATGTACCTCCCTAGATGTGGCCTGCCCTGCCTCCAACTATCTATGCTTCCACCTGTTTATTGGGAGATAGGTGTTTATTCTTCTATTTCTGGCATATGCATTAAATTTTAGGTTTTGTTTTTGAATATGTTTAAAGTTATAACATACTTTATATGGTATGTTATATGCCATATATAACCTTCATAAAGTAAAACTCTAAACCCTCTTGCTCAAAGAGCTGAAGTGTACCAAAATATAAGAGGTAAAAATAGTTGGACAGGGCTAAGGGTCAGAGATAGAATGTGCAACCGAGATAACACATAGAAGCCAAGTCTTCAAATCCACCATGACATCCGTCTAAATTTCAGATCCGATATGACAGAGAATGCCCTAGTCACACAGGTTTATAAGAGAACCAAAGTTCATGGGTGAAGCTGAAGCTCACCAACTTTAACAAAAGGTTGCACATGAAAAATAGGATGTTGTAGAGTCCAGATAAAGCCCATTCTCTCTGTCCAACAATCCTATTATTCCATAAAAACTCTAAGATGTGCAATAATTACTCAGGGAGAAGTAAGAAGTTAAAAATATTCTTTGATGTGGAAGTGCCTTTCTTGTTTGTGTTCACTCACTTTTAATAGTCAAGTGATATCCTCTGACTATCAGATATCAGAATAGAACAATATTTGAAAGATTTTTGCCATTTTATTGGGAGACTTTCAAGGGGGGGGGAAGGATTAATAGGGAAAGATGAATTAATTCTATGTCTTCTTGTAAGCATTTGAGAACTCTGTATGAGGGTAAAAATATTAGAAACTTTTATTAAACAAAAATATCAAATTGTGAAACTATTGTTTTCCAGCACATTCTCCATCTAAGGATATACACTTCTTACCTAGTGTTTCTATCTGTGTAACCTTCCCCAATGAGTACCACATTCTTTGACTTATCCTGAATCAAAACAACAGGTTTGGCACTCTGAAAGGATTAAATTTCTGTTTCTGTGAAATAGCCTTTGTGTTTGGGAACAAAAAGAAAACTGAAAGGACAATATCAGGGGCATAGGGTAGATGAGGTGAGGTTTCTTAGTGAAATTCTTGTAGGACAGCTTTTGCTACCTTTGAAGAATGAGCAGGTCTATTCATGTGATAAAAACAATTCATTGACACAACTTTTCTGGCCTTCTTTCTCTCTAATGCAGTTTTCCATTTCTTATGATTCCTTTCTGATAAGCTCCCTTGATTGTCTTATGTTCTCTGAGAACATCTATCAAGATTACCCCTTAGGAACTCTAAGGTCAGGGACAGGCGTGAGGAGAGGGGTGTGGAAACAAAAGCAGTTTTTACAACCTTCTGAGCTGACCCTCCTTCCTTCAATTCAAGGGTCTAGCAGATCCCTTACCCCTACCCAGAAGTCACTAATTTGATTAAACCTTGTTCTCTCGATCTTATTAGAAAATCTAAGGTTCATCCTCAGTGAGTATTCATTCCATAAAGTCATTTTCATTAGCTTTGATTATTAGTTTCATATTTTTTCTGCAGCTGTCCACTGGTTACAGAGACAGGTTTAAAATCATTTTTGGAATAAACCCATGCATATATGATGGGAATCCTAGTATCGGTGTTTTTCCCCCTTAATCGCATACACCATACTGAAAATGTGATGACTACACTCTGAAGATCAATTATCAAAGCCCAATTCTTCACTGGAGAATCTCGTAGTAGCTTCTAACTGTGATTGGAAAAATAAATAAATAAAACTTTTAATCTCTTTGTATTGCCATGTTCCTTCTTTAGGAGTATAGATAGCCATTCTGGCATCATTCATTGGCATACGCAAGGACAATGATCCACGAGTGCACGCTGAGCCTCTGCAGATAGTTCCTGCCCTGCGCGTGGGTCAGATATCTCCCTAAGCAATTTTAAGATGCAAGAGTCAGTGCCCCTTGGACTACATCGGACTGGCTTCTCGCTCTCAGAATTGGAAGAAACCAGAATGGCCTCTAGAGTTGTACCCTTTCTGGGGTCATCAGGCTAGGCCACCCCTCTGGGAATCACAGCTACCTCCTGATTCTGATGAGATCTCCTGCCCTCTCCCCGGCTCATCCCACACACTCCTCACTCAGCCTTTGGCGGTGCACTCCTCTCTCAGCACATCTGGCCGCTCTGCGACGGACACTCTGTTATCCTTTGCAACTCTAGCTACGAACCCTGCAGAGTTCCAGTTTGGTTTAGCAGAAAAAAAATGAATTTGGAAAATTTCCCCTCTGGGCTCTCTCTTTAGCCCTGCCCCGCCCCTGCTTCTGCAGGTCCCCCACTGCTCCCCCACTCCGCCCCCCTCCATTGCCCGTCCCTCCTGCTTCCAGGGCCAATTTATCTGTCAGTCCAACCACCAAGTGGAGTTGGGGCCAAATTGGCAATCTGCCCATGCTTGTCAGTTTCTTTGACCAGATGACAGGGAGAGCAGCATACAGCCAAAAAAAGGCTGGCGAATCCTGGGTGTTCAGAGAACCTTAAAGCGGCAGCACCAGGGAAAATCAAGGGGAAAGAAGCAAAAGGTTTCCCAGGCTACAAAAAGGGTGGTGCTAAATGGGTGGGCGCATTCATTTTCCTGGGGAGGGATACTGACCTGGGGCGTGCATGTATGCAGGTGCATGCCTGCGCATGCGCATCCTCTTGTGTGTTCGTGAAAGCTCTGTGGTGCCCAGTAGAGAAAGAGGGGGAGGGGTCATGGACTCATTCCCAGACTATGTGGCGTATGAAGGTGTTTTATGGGGCCTGATCTGGCTTTCACATATGGAATCTGCTAGCGTCTTCCTTCTGCCATGCCCGCAGGGAGCCGCACCCCAGGCCCAGATACCTTGTCACATCTGAGTCTGTGCCAGCTGGAGTGGCAGGTCTTGGCAGTGTCTGCTTAGATCAGTGGGTGTTGTTGTGGAGTGCTGTGTCATTGACAGAACTAACGGCACGTCTGCCTTCCTTCTTCCCTCTCTTTTCCCTCCCTCCATCCTTTCCTGCAATGTTTCCCTTGTCCTCTCATCCTTTCTTCCTTCTTCAGTAAAAATTCCCTATGGATGATTTCCTGATAGTGAAGTGGCGGCGTGTCTTAGTGATAAGTGGGCAAAAATGCCATGTTTAGATAAAGCCTAAGATGTCACTCATTGTCACACTCCTGTTCACTGCCGTCTGTTTTAAGGGATTTGCCTGTAGTATGAGATATTACTGTTCACACTTTTCTTTTGCTAAAATCTCTCTTGAATTCCTAGGTATCATTTGAGTCGAGCTGAACCCCCTTCCTTCCTGGACTACCTGCCTCTCTCTGTGCTTCTAGTTTAAATGTTGATATTTCCCGGAGTGTCACTCTCAGTGTCTTTGTACCCTGCACGGTGTCCCCAGAGAGCATCTTCAACCCTGGCTGCAACTGCAGTACCACAAAGCTGGCCTGGATTCTCTCCCATTCTAACTGTCCCTTGGTCCTCTCTCCTTAGTGCACAGCCTCCAGCCCTCTCATACTGCCTTGAAAGACCCACAGGTACCTTTCCGACCAACACAGGGCTGAGTTGATGTAGACTCTCATCCCAAACCTGCCCCTTGAATGACATCCTCTGTCTGAATAAAGACTCTGTTCTCCCATTGTCTAAACTAGAAGTCTCAAAGTCATTCTCAACTACTACCCATTATTTAACCACCACCCATTCATCAGTCTCTTCCCCTTTGCTTTAGCTTTCCTTCCCCTTTCGCCATGCATACATAGGCCCTTAGTTCATTTAACCTTTAGTTGTGTATCCCATCTCATATTATGAGGCACTTCTTTTACTGCTAACTCACATATTTGAATCCACCCTCCAAATTTTCTCCAGTGGGCATCTTTGGTATTATGTAAGTAGCATCACTTCCCTCTTTGCTTAAAGTTCTTAATGGCTCCATTATTTTCAAAGTCAAATTTAAACTTCCTGGCATGATAAACAACCCCCTTGCTTATCTGACATTGCTTACCTCCCGGACTTCTCATGAATATGCCACAAAGACATCATTGTACTTTGCCTCCTCTCCTGGGTGGTCTACTCTCTGGTCCAGCTGAAGACCTGTTCCTCAACTCTGGATCCCTTTACAGAAACGTTCACACCTGCTCATCCTATTTACACTTTAACTCTGTAGGCTAACCTCACTCCTCCCAGGCTTTTGTGGTGCAGTTGAATGACTGGTATGGCTCTTCCACCCAGTCTTTGCAGCTTCCACAAAATGACTGGGTGGAAATATGCATTAGGATTTACGGGTTTCTATTGAAGGGACTGGTCAGTTTTACCATCTCGCCAAGTATAAAATGAGCTAGCTCAGAATCAGGAAACGAGGGCAGGAATCACCTAACCCTCAAGAAAGAAGCAGGGATCAAACATGTCCTTTGGACCCTGAGATACTTGTGCTGGACTTCTTTCATCCAGTAGGCAGAGATGTGACTCCAGAGAGTGATAGCAAACCAGAGAGCTAGAGTGTGTGACAGCGGGGGGTGGGGGCACTCATGGGGTTCGTAAAGCTGAATGCCCTCCGACAGCAGGAACGGAGCTTTGTAACGCGTGCCATTTTGCTTTGTAACATGGTGCCAGAGACCATGGAGCGATGTGACTGAGATACTGAAGGCCAGGGAGACATACCTACTGGCATGGTTCCAAAGGAGAAAACACAAACAAAGAACTCTATCCTTAACATTTCTGACCATGAATTATAACTTGCTAACTTCTTTAAGAAACCCCATAATTTTGAGTATTGTCTGTGAGTTCTGGGTGATTATAGAGCCTGGCAGAAAAGCAGAGTGCTGTGGGAGGGTCAGTTGGTGTGGAAAAGGTAAACAAAGGTGGAGGGTGGAAGCCTGCCTGCCCTCTGCCTCATAGAAATCATCCTTGGGCAGATATGGCATTTGGCTCTCCTTGCTTCTGCATTCTCATAGCTTCCATTCACTAGCTCATATGCATATATCGCTGTCAGAAGAGAGTAGTTTGTGTCCTCCTCCACAGAGTGTGTGTCTTATTTGTCTTTGCACTCCAGTGTGAAGCTGTGTCTGCTAGTACACACGTCAGTCCTCGTGTCTCTTTGTGATTGGGTGAGGTCCACAAGTTCCTCTGCAGTGGATCCCTGACCAGCGATCCAAAGCTCCAGTGACAAGGAGCTACCTCAACCCTGGAGATTGCTTACTGAATCTCTGTCTGGTTCTGACTTTTGTAAAGTTGTCCCAGATATAACTGAAGTCTCTATCACCTCTCTTGAGTCCACACAGAATATCGAATTTCTCTCCTATTTGATAGTCCTTCAAATAAATGAATCTGTCATTCCTGGATTTTCTCCCATTTAAATGTGCCCAGTTACTTTAACCCCATAAAACTGGTAGATAGAGACCAGAATTTTAACCTTGATCTATGGCTAACCACCTGCAAATGATGATGAAGTCATGCTACCTCTCTGAACCCCAGTAGCCATTCCCCTCCCCCCTCATATGTGCCATGGAAAGTTTGAACTGGATTTTTGCCTCTCATACTTTCATGCATACATGAATTCCCTGGGGATACTATTAAAATTCAGTTTCTGCCTCAAGAAGCTGGGATGGAGTGAGGACGGGGGGGTGGGAGGTGGTTGTCAGCTCAGAATCTACATTTCTAACAAACTCCAGTTGCAGGAAACTGGATGATTTCTAATATCCCACTTGGTTTTCTGTTCATAACAAGTAATTCTCTCCCACTATTATGTTCAAGAGTCTCTCTGTCCCTCGCCTATGGTGTGTCTTCTGACTCCATGTAAGTAACTGAAGAACGGAAGAATCAAGCAGCAAAAAGTGCCAGATCCTTAATGATACTTGGCAAGTTATTTTAGAGTCCTTGCGTTTATAGTGGTTCAATGAGGATGATAATTCCTACCTTGGAGAATTATCTTTAGTGTTCAGTGAATCATTGTTCTTTACCCATGCCTGGCGCACTGGTAACTCCTTGCTCAAAAGTGAGGGACATATTAAATTAACCAGTCAGTGCTGAGCTTGCGAGATCCTTCTGCTGTCTGAGCTCCCTGCAACCTGGCCCTGGGCCATGTATATTGTTGCCCAGCGCTCTGATGGTTCCCGTGTTGCTTTCCTCTCCCTAGGGAGGTTGCCATCGTCTTGGGGTTCATGTGGTGGCTTGTCCCCAACAGGTACTTAGGAAACACACATTTACTTCATTATTTTATTTTTCCAGCTGACAACCTCTTGGTCCTCTGTTACCAACCTTGCTTTGTCTCATAACTTCAAACCCTGAGTTGTCTCCCTCTGCCTGTCCCTGATCTTCCTAAACAGCATATGCAAAGCAGCTGTCTTCTCCAGTGCTCTTCATGACTGGAATGTACATGTATGCCAGAGAAATCCTTCCAGAGCTTGGTCTTCAGCTCTGAGAAGCACTGCGGGAGAAACAAAGGATTGTTGGCACAGAGGAAAGAGAAATCAGTTAAAGACTGGGAGAAGAAAGCCCACCAAATTAGAGATTCTCAAAAGGGTGATCCATGTCAGGGAGTTGGAGATGAAGGTGAGCATTGGGAGGGCATACGGTCGGAGCACCGTGGACAGAGGTTTGTGTGGTGAGACCTGGGTTCCAGGGAGGTCTGCTTCCTGTGGTCACACCTCTTCCCCTGTGCAGGAAGGGGATACAATGCAAGCAACAGATCCCAATCTCAAGAAAAGAACACCAGGCACACTATCTGATATTCCAAGATCTTTTCTCATTTGGAACCCCTAGATTTTACGTCATCTGTGTCCTAAACAGCTTGCGATTTTGTCATAAGGAGTGGATGACTTCATTGTTTCACGAGGGAAGACCCATTTAACGGTTGTAGAGATGCTGAAATGGTTCATGGAGGAATTGTAGTACTGCTAGGATGCCCCCCTGCAAGCAGAGGCCTTACATCTCAGCAAGCTGCAAGGTCACATTTTCATGAAGCAGTGGCCCAGAATAAATATGAAGAGACAGGGAAGGAGGAAGGAAACCACTGAGGGGAAAGCAAGGTGACCCCTGCTTCATGTAGCTCCCTGCTGTCAGCGCAGGCTGCACTCTCGCTGTCTGCAGCTGCTCCAGCCACCTGGGGAGGGATGAGGAGGTCTGGTCTCTCTGGGTTCCTAGCACACTCTAAATACCTTCCTCTGTGTGCAGTACAGGGGCTATGAGGGCCGTATAAGTATGGGCGATGGCTATTCTGAGCAACGACTACACCATGTTTTATTATCTGTGTGGCCCCAGTTAGCTCGGATGAATGGAATCCATTTTCTACTGGCCTTCCCCCCTCGCCTTGCCTCTTATTCCTTCCTTGCTAGTATTGCTTTGCTCTTGTGTTCATTTATTTATGCATTCATTCATTTATCAATGTGTCTAATCAGCACCAGACATGGACCTTGCATTATGTTAGGAGCTGGGGATATGGTTATGGTCATCAGCAGCTCAATGTGGGAAATAGAAATCCGTAAAATCATCATAAAAGCAGGTAGTCAGTTTCAGCTTCCCCATGAAGGAAAAGTATACAGCCCTAACTGGTCATGGAGGCTACAGATACAGTCCCTGAGCAAGGGATATTTGAACTGAGAGCTAGGAAATAATTAGGAATAAATTGGTATTTGATAAGGATGAGAGTAGATTGACATGTGACTGATTAAGCCAGACTATGCATGCAGTGGGAGGCCACTGACAGAATTGTATGCTTATTTCAAGAGAAGTAGAGGGTGAGGAATAAATATAAATAATAGATACAGATCATAGGTAGGTAGAAAGAAATAGATTTGAATACTGACTCGCTTATCTATTTGAAATTTTATTTCCTATATTCTTTTCTGCTTGATTTGCATCTTCCAAACATTTTCTTCATATGCATATTGAGATTTTGTTTTCCCATACTCTCTCCCAGCACTCAATCAGCCTTCAGTGTGCTCATCATCCCTGGCTTCAAGCCTGCTTGGTCAGAATGATACTGATGCCAGTTATTCTGGCCATTCTCCCATCTCTTTACTTAGAAGTGGATATCAGTTGTGTCTTCCCTCCTTTTTGCCTGAGCTTGGCTGGCTACCCCTCACTAAATCTCCTTCAGACTACTTAGCCATGAGGATTTCTTTCCAAATGCACTGCTTCGGGAAAGGGTCAGGAGAAAAGAAAGGTGAATAATCAATCTAAAGAAAGTTTCAGTGCTCCAAGCCTCCTACAATCCCCTAAGAAACACCCTCCAAATCATCAACACAACATGGGCACCCAGAGGACTCTCCACCACAACCCTTATGCTAATATCGACCACCTCAAGGTCTCTGTGCCACGTGGTTAGGTAGAATGTTTGTTATGAGTTGAGTTATGTTCCTCTGAAAGATATGTACCTGTGACTGTAACCTTATTTGGAAATAACATCTTAACAGATATAATCAAGTTACAATAAGGTCATACTGGAGAATAAGCCAAGAAATGCCAAGGATGGCTGATAATACTAGCCGTAAGAGAAAGCCATGGGATGGGTCCTTGTCTAGAGCCTTCACAGAGATTATCACATGATGACACTTTGATTTTTTGGACTTTTAGTCTCTAAAACTGTGAAAGAATAAGTTTCTGTGGTTTTAAGGCACCTCTTTTGTGATAATAGTTATGACAGTCCTAGAGAACTAATATGATATCCAGCCTATTTCCTCAAAACCAAAAAAGCACTTTCCCTTCCACTTCTAATATTTCTTATAATATGCCTAAAAATTAAGTCACCAATTTGCTCATCTATAATTTATACTTATAGCTAGGACAACTTTTTACACCAAAAATAAAGCTATATTAAAATTGTGATGTAATATTATAAAGATATAGTGGATTCCATCAAAGAATGCTGATAGTATGGATTCGGATGGATTTTAGCAAACCCAGATCACTTTGTGCCTTTGAGAAATGGGTAGTAGTGAGGATAAATGTTCAGACCTTAGAGTAAAGTAGCACTCACTCTGAATGAGGTATAGAATTGACTGCTTATGTCTGCAGTTTTCCTGCCACAGAGCAGAATTTGCCTTTCTGTGAATCTGAGCTCTCTGGACATTCTGACAGGCATCCCCATGCTGGGCCTAGCACACATGTGTTTCTCCCTCCAGCCCTTGCCAGCCAGCACACTGTGGAGACCAGCTGCCCAGAGCTCCTGTTCTCAGATGTGGGTAGACCATGAATCTACCATGTGGTTATGGATTTGAAAAAGGGAGAAAGTGAGAAAGGAAAATAAAAGAAAAAAACTCGTGGCTTTGATGTCTGTTAGAAGGCGTCTGCATTTTAAGAGTGTGGTTGTGTATTTAGAAAAAAGGAGTCCTCACAAGCAAAGAAGTTTTCCAGGGATTACCGCTGGAGGCTGGGGCTGAGGAAAAATGAAAAAAAAAACAACAAAACAACAGTTTTAAAACAGCAAAAACCAAAGAGTATTAGCAGAGTATTAGGTCAAGAAACAACCTTTGACTCCCACATCTTCTCTGATAATTTCAGAGTGGGATCCCATTTTTGCTGGTCTATCACATAGACCGAGTTGAAAGATGTAACTGCTCTATTTTTTGGTAGAGGAAACGGAAGGAAAAGTAAGGTGCCCATTTAACCTCACCTAGAATGTGCCCTTGAAGGGACTCTGGTGGCGTAATGGGTTCGGAGTTGGCCTGCTACCCGAGGTGAACAATCGGAATTCACAAACCATTCAGAGAGAGAGAAATAACGCTTCTGCTCCCATTAAGAAACCCACTCAGAAATCCACATGGGGAAGTTCTGCTCTGTCCTATAGGGGCCTGGTGAATAAGAATTGACTGCTTGGTAGTGACTGAATCTTAAAATTCTGCTCCTCCACCCAGGGTTGTAGGAAATCATCTGATGCACTACTGCTTCTAGCTCTAAGTGGTAAGCACAGTGCTGCAAAATCCTCAACTTGTGGTTGGGGTAGGAGAGAAGATTGGAGCTTATTTGTATGATGTGCTCTGAAAGAAGATGAAAGTCTTTAATACATAGACCCTATCCACCCTTGGCTAATCACTGCCTTCCCCATAGAAGCTAGAATGCATGGACTTAAGATTGGTTTCTACTCTCAAGAAAAATAAAAATAACGGAGTGGGCAGGGGCAGCTAATGGAAAGGATCCCAAACTAAATCTTAATATCTGGATCATTTGGTCAGCTTCTGAAGGAACAGAATGCATACCAATGCTTCCTCCTCTCTCTGCATTCTTGATTATGGCAGCTTAAGCAGTTATGGGCATGGGTTTGTCAACACTCTTCAAGAACTCTGTCTTGTGTCTGTGGTCCTTTTACATGAATCTGATGAGCGTATGATTGCTTCAGCCAATCGAGTAAGGAGAGAGTGACACTAGGTGACTTTCAAAACTATGTTGGCATGCACACTCTTTTATAACCCTCCTTCCTGGGACCCAGCCACCACGCTGGGACATGTCTGGGCCTCACAGGAGATAGGTGGATGCTTTGCTCAATAATCATGTTGAATTGAGCTTTTGAGTCGCCACAGCCCAGAATTAAACATGTGAATGACAGCCAACCCAAGTTTGTGAAGGCGTACCTTAGAAGTAAATCGTGGTGAATATTAGCCATTGAAAACCCTATGGAGTACAGCCTGACTCTGGCGCATGGGTCTCTATGAATCAGAGTTAACTGAATGGCAACTGGTTTGGGGTGGCTGTGAGCTATAGGGAGGGACCATCTCTGAAGGAAAAACTGAAGTTGTAGAGGAAGTAGGACATCAGTGTGTTAGACTGAAATGTTATAAGGGTCCTCATCAAATGTGGTCACCTTCGCTCCCGCTTAGGGCAAACTTGGATGGGAGGCATATTTTAGTTTCAATTATTTTTTGCTACATACAAAAATATTTCAAATACACTGGCTTAAAACAGCAACTGCTGATTATCATAATTGTATAGGTTGACAAGGTGGCACTTCTGCTGGTCATGATTGAGTTTCTCATGTGGTTGCAGTCAGATAGGGGCTAGGGTACTGAGGCAGTTCAGCCTCTTTCTTTCCACATGGTCTCCGTGTCTTTCCATGGTTCTTTACTTTTGGCTTTTTGGGATAGGTTGCTGAACTTTTTATATACCTTTTTTTAACTTCCAAGAATGAATACTCATTAGTATGAATTTTTGTTCTGGGTCTTTGATGCCTGATACCTGACTTGACCCCATCAACACCTCATGATCACACAGGTTGGTGTGCTTCTTCCATGTGGACTTTGTTGCTTCCCAGCTAGATGGCCACTTGTTTACTTTCAAGTCCTTAAATCTCAGATGCTAAACAGAATGACAAATTATTAGAACAAATGGTCTTGTGTTGAGTGAGTACTTGAGACTAGGCCCAATGTCCATCTGCTACCTTAAAACTTAACATATAAATATAAGTACATAGATCTATTTCCCTATCATTGTATATAAAAATATTTACATATGTATGGGGGGGCACGGAGTGGAGACCCAAAGCCCATTGGACAATTGTCTGTATACAATTGGACATCCTTCCAGAAGTGTCAAAAGGAAGAGATGAGCCAGTCAGGGTACAGTATAGCACAGATGAAACATGCAACTTTCCTCTACTTCTTTAATGCTTCCTCTTCACCACGATCATGACCACAATTCTACCTTACAAATGTGACTACACCAGAACATGTGCGCTGCTACAGATAAGAGCCCAAACACAGGGAATCCAGGACAGATAAACCCCTCAGGACCAATCATGAGAATAGAGATACCAGGAGGATACAGGGAAGGTGTGGGGAGAAAGGGGAATCGCTCACAAGGATCAACATATAACCCTTCCCAGGGGAACGAACAACAGAAAAGTGGATGAAGGGAGACAAAGGATAATGTAAGATAAGAAAATAATAATCTGAAATTTATCAAGGATTCATGAAGGAAGGCGGGAGGGATAAAAATGAGGAGCTGATATCAAGGGCTCAAGTAGAAAGAAAATGAAAATGATGATGGCAACGTATGTTCAAATGTACTTGACAAAATGAATGAATGTATGGATTGTGAGAAGAGCTGTCACAGACCCTATGAAAGTATTTAACTTAAAAAATGAATGAATATCCAAAGAGATGAAAACAAACATTTCAAGGATTCTTAAAATCTAACCCTGCAAGCATCCTTCTTCCACATTTTATTAGCTGTGGTAATTCACAAAGACAGCTAGGATTCAAGACAAAGGGGATAGAGACTCCATTTCTCTATGAAAAAAGTGAAAAAAAATTATACCTCTCTGTACTCTACCACATTTTAAACATATTAACTATCCTCTTCCTGTGAGCCCTACCTAACTATGCAGATCTCTTTGCCTGACTACCAACAGCAAGACTTTGCCTAGGGGATTTTCTTTCCCCAACTTAATGCCTGATTTTCTTCTCCACATCAAGCTCTGTCACCACCTTCATTATTTTCTTAGTTTCTAATTTGGGCTCACTATCAAGAGAAAATGGCCTGTAATTACTTTTTTTCTCTTACAGCACCTTTCATTTTTCAATTCACTAAAACATTCACATAATCATTTATGTTATTTCATTTACAAGCTGTTTAATGCTGGACAAATCACCTCTTTGTGGGTTTCCTTTTTTCATTTTTACATATTTATTTTAGTGTTTCTTTGAAAAATCATTTTATTGGGGATTCTTATAGCATTCCATACATCAATCATATCAAGAATATTTGTAAATATGTTGCTGTCATCATTTCAAAACATATTCAACTTGAGCCTTTGGTGTAAGCTCCTCTTTTTCCCCTCCCTCTGCCACCCTCCCACCCTGTGAATCCTTGATCAATTATATATTGTTATTATCATTTTATATCTTACACTGTTGTCTCCTTTCACCTGCATTTCTGTTATCCGTCACCTTTGCGGGGGTGGTGGTGGCTAGATATCCAACCTTGGGATGGGTTCCTCCTTTTTCCTCCTACCTCCCTCCACAGCCATCCCCCTACATTCATGATATCACTACTCCCACTACTGTTTCTGAGGGGTTTATCTGTCCTGAATTGCATGTGTTGAGAGCTCTTATCTGGACCAATGTGTGTTCTCCAGTCTAGTCAGATTTTTAAGGTAGAACTGGATCATGGTAGTGGAGGGGAGGAAGCATTCAGAAACTAGAGGAATGATGTGTGTTTCATCAGTGCTATACTGCACCTTAATTGAATCATCTCTTCCTTATAACACTTCTGTGAGGGGATACAAACCTCCTCCTTTGCATCAATAGAATTGTTTGTTTTGGATCTTTTAATACCTGATATCAGATCCCATTGACACCTCATGGTCACATAAGGTTTTTCCTATGTGGTCTTATTTGCTTCCCTGCTGGATGCCTGCTTGTTTACCTTCAAGCCTTTAAAATTATGCTGGAAAGGTGAGTATCAAAGAGCACCAAATTATTAGAGCAAAGTGTTCCTATGTTAAGAGAGGTCTTGAGTAGAGGTCCCAATGTCCATTTACTACCTTAATACTTAACATATAAATATATGTGCATTGGTCTCTATCCCTTTCATTATAAATTTATATATTTACATATATACATGCTTATAGCTATACCTCTATAAATAGCTCTTGCTTCCTATTTCTTTCTTGTTTTTCCTTTCACCTTTCTCCTATCCCACTATCATGCTCACCCTCCATTAGGCGCTCAGTAATTCCTCTCAGATACGTTGCACTTGATTAAGCCCCACCAGGCATTACACACCCTCCTCTTCGCCATCAATTTTAGATCTCTTATTTTTCCCATCTTCCTGAGTTTGTTGGGTCCATACTCCCCCTACCTGCCCTCTTCTATCCCATGTTCCCCAAAACTCACCAGTATCATTGTTTTCTTATCGGAATTGTTCATCCTGCCTATCTTATATAGACAAACAAACACAATATGCTGGAAATTTCCTTAAAACATCACATGGTAATATTGTTAGTTTGGATATATTTTTCTCTAGCTATCAGAGGAAAGTTTTAAACTGGAGAAGGTTGTATGTCATTAGCTTAAGGATCATACTAGAATACATGGCTTTATTGTTGCCACCTGCTATGGAGTTGGCCCTACTTCATGGTAACCCCATGCATAAATGAGTGAAATCCTGCTTCATCCTATGCCATCCCCATGAATAGTGGTGCCACATCAAACTGTTGTGACTCAGAGACTGATTTTTAAAGTGTTTTCCAAGCCTTTCTTCTCATCTGCGCTAGTTTGGAAACTGCTGAAATCTGCTCAGCACAGTAGTAACGCACAGGCTACTGGCAGACAGACCGATGGTGACTGTGAATAGGTGTATTGGTCCAGACCTGAAACTGGGGTTTTCATATGAAAGGCAAACATCTACCACCAAGTGACCTTGAAGCCCTGGTGGCATAGTAGTTACACACTGGACTAATAACTGCTAGGTCAACGGTTCGAAACCACAAGCGTCTCCTCGGGGTAATGATGAGCTTCCTACTCCAGTAAAGAGCTAGCATCTCAGGAGTCCACAGCGGTCACTGTGAGTCTGGATTGACTGGATGACAGTGAGATCGGTGGTTTGAAAACCTTGGGAAAGGGGACAAGGATGGACAGAAGTTCCTTGCTACTTTTCAGCATATTCACCTTTATCAATTACATTCTTTTTCCTGTGATTGTCATAAAATATTAACATAGATTTATCTTCTCAAAGTTATGGAGGCCAGAATCCATACATCAAGAGGGCAATGTGCTTCCTGGAGCCGCTCGAGTGGAAGCTGTTCCTTGTTCTTTCACCATCAAGATGGCCGCCAACATTTCCTTTTTCTTGGGACCGCATCAGGTGAGTCTCTGCCTGTCATAACACCACCATCTCTGCTGTATGGGTAAGCACACTTATGACTGAATTTAGTACTGACCTGGATCATTCCAGATAATCTCCCCATGTTATAATGCTTAATTTATTTACATCGGCAAGGATTTTTTTTTGGTTTCTCTTTGTAAAATAATATTTAAATGTTCTGGCATTAGGACCTGACATTTTTGGGGGCCATTATCCAGCCTATTGCATCAACAGAAGGCAATTATTTTAAGACAAAAAGATCAAGTTTGGGGTAAGAGTTCAATTTTTGTGGTTTAATGTAATTGGACGGTTATTTCAAGTTATATGACCATAGAACTCTTTCTTATTTATCCAGTCCTCTGTGTATTAATCAACAAAATGGAAATAACCCTAATGCCTTCATCTCACAATTGTTTAGGTTAAGTGAGGTCATGCATATAAATTATTTTGGCACATTGCTTGATTATATAAAACACTCTGGATTCTCGTTGTGATATTCAGGTTAGCACTGCAGATGTTAGGAATATGGGTAATGGAAAGCACGCCTCTTACTCCTTACATCATTGCCCAGAGCTGATAAGCTTTATGTTACTAATGTTTCTAAAATTAACCTTAGACTACAAGTTGGGGTCTTCTATGGGGTATAACCTTATCAAGATAAAAATCACAATTATTTAAATCCCAGGGCAAGTTATTCAAAGTGATCTGTTAGCTTTCCACCAAGTCTTTGACGTGAGGAATGGAGCTGGAGACATGGGACCCAGATCATTTGCTGAAAAGGGCAGGTGAGAGAAGGCCCTGGGCCTGCTGCCTCTCTCTCGGCTGCATAGTGAGCTCTGCTGCCTGGAGCTCTGACAAGGCAATCCTAGCTTCATGGAAGACTCCTCTCGGGAAGAGAGTTGCTGTGAATTTGCCTTCATGCTGAGTGTGGCGATTTGCTCTCATCTTTCCATAGCAACGGGGGACGGGGGAGCAGGATGTGGCCATCTCGGCCTAGAGAAGCGTGGGCTGTGTCTATCTGTAGGGAACGTGGCTAGAAGGAGTGAACCAAAATGACAACAGTCCTGATTCCAGCCTGTCACTTGACATCTGCCCGTCATTTGGAAGCTCATGAAACACTTTCACAGTTATGTTCTCACATGGTCCTCTGAAAGTGGCATGGTCTGTTCAGTATTGCAGACGAAGGGGTTGAAACTGAGAAAGTAACAAAGTAATATGCATTAAACACACAGCAAGCCGATGGGACTTTCCTTGAGAGACAGAAGGGAATACCTGAATATTTCATGAGGTGGTCCCCTTAGGTCCCTTGTTTACATTTACTTTAGAGCAGTGTTTCTCAACTTTCCTAATGCCATGGTCATTTCATACAGTGCCTTATGTTGTGGTGACCCCCAACCATAAAATTATTTTCATTGCTACTTCATAACTAATTTTGGTACCATTATGAATCCGGTGACCCCTGTGAAAGGGTTATCAACCCCCAAACACTGCTTTCGATTCTTACTGAGTGGACTTACTGCAACCACAGGGCAATGCCAATTGTAACCTGACTCCAGGAAACTGCTATGGTATCCCCACAATTTTAGGAAAGCCCAGGGATTCTGAGGACCTCTGCCCACTCACGTTCTACCCCTGGGCTGTGATTGAAAACTCACGACAGGTTGACGTGCTGGCTTCCTTTTGTGAAATAAGTATTTGATTTTTGATTCCACCAGGAAATCTTTTACTAGGGGTTTCAAGTGAATGTTATAATAAGCAGTTCTGCAGAGGGAGATTTACCAGATCTTGCCCTCCTCCATACCTACTTTATCATACCAAGTTACTGCTAACCTTCCCTGTGTCTCCCAATCCTGCGGTGCTATTGGGGCCCCCTGAGTTTGAAGCCAAGACCACAAGAAGGAACTTACTGTGAGAGCTACAGCCCTAGCCCATCAATTTCCCCCTAGGGTCATATGCCACTCCCAGGTGTCCAAGGGTCTATTCTGATGACCGGTCCTCAACTACTCCAATTAAAACAGGTAAGAGAGGATGGATTTGAGGAGGTGGTGTGAAGGCGGTGGAGTGAAGAGAGTGAGAAATGATTACTTCGAGCAAATGGTGGTCTGGAACCCAATCAGTCAGACTTGCAATATTGGGTTGGTCAATTCCTATGACAAAGGTGAGAATTATGACTTCTCTCTGAGTTGGTTTATTTATGATTTAAATCACATATTAAATTTTTACAGGTACCTCTGTTAAAAAAGCAAAGTCTATAGTATTAAAATGTGTGACTTGTGAAATGGGCAGTCAAAAAATCTCCAACATGACAAATTATTACTGTTGTGTTCTGCCTCAAACTGCATTCTCTACTTTTTCATCTAGGTTCTAGTATTCATTGCAATGGTCACACAGAACACACACGATGGTTGTAATTAAAGGGTTTATTAAGGAAGTTAAGAAGCTGCCATACAAACGAGAAATACGCAGGATACAGTTGTTCATCAGGACATATTACAAAGTTGCTTCAACGCGGTTAACATATGCTAAAGGGCATGCCACTTTACTTTAAGCTTCAATTGGAGGGCATTCAGTTCAAGCACTGTGGATCAACAAATCCAGCTCACTAAATTTAGTGCCCAGAGGTACCCTACTCCAGTAATCCTAAACTTGAAGCCATTCAGCAATAGTTCCATGGGTCAGCAAATCTAGCTCTCCCATTTAAGTGCCCAGAGGTACCCTACTCCATAAATCAGTCTCTTGTCCAGAAGCACCTAGCTTTATATGCTCCAGGGACTGAGAAATTCATCATTCTGTTTCATGCTTTGACTCCTAATTATGCCACTGCTTATCTGATATCACTGCTATTTTCTGGATCCAAGAGGTTAACTGCATAGGGAGTTTGGGATCCAGAGGATGTACTCCACTACTGAGTCTTGCTATTAGTGAGATTCCCTCTCTGGTGCCTCACAGGTCTCATTTTATACCCAGCAGGATGGTACTCCAGGGAATCCTGTTCACAATTACTCACAGATTAATCCTATCAGAATCCTATTCTACCTTGTTACTCATTAGAAATTACTTATTAGAAATAATCCAGTCTTAGAGATGGTAGGTAATTGTTTCGCTAACCTCATCAAGTTTCTGTTCCAGCGTGAGTTCCCTTCGGACAGGTGGTGAGTTGCTCACTGCTCATTAACCTTCTTCATGGGTGAGCTCTTTGTTCCCCACAACACTCTATTCTATTGTTGAACTGCCTTAAGGCCTACAAATGCTCTCATTTGTTCTACCTACATCTCAGTTTTCAAACCAGTGTTCTTACATTATTCCATTAACCTCTCCATACAGAAGGATAAAAAAAACACAGAAGAAACCAGGTATTTGCCAATACAAGTTCAATTGAGTAGATGATGGCAAAATCTTAAACTCAGCATAACAGACTGCTAGTGAGTCTATGTACATATGGTGTGTGTGTCTGGGAGTCGATGGGGGTGGTGGTGGGGGTTGGGGGTGATCCTTACAGACCCAGTTTTGTTCTCTCTGATGTTTTCTCTCAGAATTATAACTGATGATATTAACACTTTAAATTCAAATCAATTGGGGAATGGGCAGATTCTACTTTTGTTTCTGAGCCAGGAATCTCTTAGGAATCTCTTGATCCTGAAAGTTTTATGAGAAGACATTGTGAAAACGGAAAACAACTTCACTCAGAATGGGGGAGAAACTAAAATGGAGGAGAGGCCAGAAGTAAGTTTTCCCTACATTTCTTATTCTACTTATTTGATCTCCACAGAAAGAATAACACTTCATACATTTAAAAGCAGTTGATATGTTACCATGTAAGCCTTCTCTACCCAATAAGCATGTCATGTAGGAAAGGAAATAGTGACAGTTATCCCTCTAACTTTGGATTTGGTCCTCAGTGTCTAAAACAAGACTCTAGTTGCTTTCTGCAGAATCATATTTAACTTGCCAGCACAAGATGACCCAGAAACTTTTGTCTGGTGAGCAGTCCAAGGGATGCAGGCCAATTTAGCACACATAGGATGTGGCTCCACAATGTCAAAAGGGAGGAAAGAAAGCCCTAAAATACCCTGTAGATGAAAGCAAGGGAATCCCGGTGATCTGAAGATATGGCCATGGGACACTCTTGACCAACTCTGCAGTCGACACAGAATTCATCCTGAAATCTTTCTCAAAGCGGACTCTCACTTGTACTTGATAAGGCATTCGTGGTTCAATGAAGTCTCGCCTTCTTATATTGGAGACCCAGGTTCAATTCTGGTCATTGCAACTCAGGAGTCTGTCAATCTTGCATGTTGCAATAAAGCTAACCAGGTAACAGCAGAATTTCCACGCGAAGACAAAGAAAAAGGACTCAGCAACCAACTGCCAAAAGAGTCCATGAAAACCCTCCTGTGCACAACACTCTGACCACAAAGGGTGATGGGGATGGAGCAGACCCCGAGGCATTTCAGTCCATTGTAAGCTGAGTCTCCATGAGCTGGGGTCGATTCCATGGCAGCTAACCACTGTTGCCTCTATATCTCTGATGACTGATAGCAAGTTATTTGTGAGGTAGCTTTGTTTGTTTACTTTCGTTGACTGACAACTTTATTTTTTTTGAAAGTCACTTTTTATATCTTGCCGAAATGTGATGTAAATCCCTGAGTGTCCCAGGCTAGCTTTTCCTGGTGTCTGGGCTGCTCTAGCAAAACCTTTGGCTGCAGTTGCTCCAGCTGCCAGAGCTGTGATTGAAACACACGTTGCAGGGATGAGACTTTTCTGTGGGGTCCCAGAGGTCAGATCCTAGGTCAGAGAGTTGAAACTGTAGGCAGGAAGATTTCAGTTCTGCACAAGAGCAAAGTGAAGCGATTCACATAGACTGAGCACCTACCACACCTCAGGCTTTGGGAGCACAGCCTACCTTGTTATTCTAAAGATCTGTTTTCTTTAAAAAAAATTTTTTTTTTTTTTTTACATTTTCAGGTTGTCTCCATTTCATAAACTAAATCTGGGTTTGTAATAATTCAGAGCCTGAAGCCTGGTTAGATTTTTCTTAAAACTCCATCTGCTTTTTTTAATTAGTAAAGATTCCTCCAAGATTTTTTTCCACATTAAGTGCTCATCAATCTTAGTGCTTGGTGCTATGGATTTTTGTGGGTGCCTGTGAACAAAGAGGCATTTTATCTGAGAGTAACTGGAAGCTCTTCTAGCCATGGACCACATTGATACAGGTATCCTTTTATAACTCTCACTGCCAGAAACCTATAAAGTAGATGAATTTGTTAGGTAGTTAGCATCAGGGATGACAAGTCCATTTACGCATGCCTAGGAGAGCCAGCATAGGACAAAGCTACGGATGGGCGTTACACCTGGAGCAGCCCACCTGGGCCAGGGGGTTGCAATTCAGCCAATGGGATCGACCTGGGGCCATTCACCACGCCTCCCCCGGAAACCCTTGAAAAGGCAGGGACAGGAAGGGAGAGGGTTGGTCTGGTCGTCTTCGAGGGTGGAGAGAGATCCTTGCGTGACCTGGGGCTGTCTCTGCCAGGCCGCATGGTCAAAGGAATCCTATGAGTGCCGCGTAAAACCTGAAACTTCTTTTAACTCTCATTAAATTTACTTGGATCACGAGCCCGGCTTCGGCGTGAAATCTTTCTCGCGCGGAGCCAAGGACTGAGGTTGGAATTTAGGCCGGAGAGAGAGAGACCTTACAAATTGTTATAATTTTATACATGGGGGTGGGACTCTGAGGACCTGAATATATTGGTCAAGGTCATAAAATTTGTAAATAGTTGGGGTCAATTTTCGGGTCTATCTGATTTCTAAACTCATTCTTTGCCTACTCCAAAATGTGTTAATAATCAGAAACCATTCAAAAAGCGCTAAATAGCCTTGCAAGTTTGTGAGCTAGATCTCAGTGCTAGTAGAATCTGAACCAGGAGGACAAAGGATCAGATGAGAGTTTTACCCATAACTTCCCTTCTCCCATGCCTCAGGGTTCTCATTCTATGATATCTTGCAGGTGGATCTGAGATTTTTCCTTATGTTTGTACATCTCTGCCAGCAATGGAAGAAACCAAAGAGATAGTCTCAGCCTGCTTCTTTTTAAAATTTGTTTTAAAGCTAATATTTTAAGCAAAGTAATTCATGGACTGTGTGGACCATTACGGATTATGGATAGCCTTGAGAAAAACTGGAATCCCAGCACATTTAACTGTGGTCCTGTAGAACCTGTGCATAGATGAAGAGGCAATTGTGTGACCCGAACAGGGGCATACTGCATGGTTTAATATCCAGAAAGGCAAGCACCACAGCTGTTTTCTCTCAAGATGCATCTTTAATCTGTAGGTCAAGCAAGTAATTGGAAAGAATGGATTATATGAATAAGAATGCAACATCAGGATCAGAGGAACACTTGTTAACAACCCTTTATATGCAGATGAGACAGTATTGCTTGCTGAAAATGAGGACTTGAAGATAAAGGATTGCAACCTTCAGTATGGAATACAAGTCAATGTAAAGAAAACCCAGATCTTCACAACTGGACCAATAGGTAATGTCATGATAAATGGGGAGAAGATTGAAGTTGTTAAGGCTTTTGTGTTGCTTGGATCCCTACTGAGTGCTAATGGAAGCAGCAGTCACAAGAACACATGACGCACTGCACTGGGTACATCTGATGCAAAGGACCTGTATATGGTGTTAAAAAGAAAAGATGCTATTTTGAGAAACAAAGCGTGTCTGACCCAAGCAATGGTAATTTCAAAGGCTATGCATGTGAACATTAGCCACTGAATAAGGAAGACTAAAGAATTGATACTTTTGGATTGTGGTGTTAGTGAAGAATATTGCAGAGAACCGCTCAGAGAACAAACAGATCTGTCTTAGAAGAACAATTGGTGATCTTTAGAGGCAAGGATGGCAAGACTTCATTTCATACGCTATTGACATGTTATTAGGAGACACTAACCCCTGGAAAAGGACCTCATGCTTGGTAACGTAGTGGGGCAGAGACAAAAGGAAGAAACTAGACAAGATAGATTGACACAGTAGCTGTAACAAGGGGCACAAATATAGAAACAATTTTGAGGATGACAACATGTTGTTTGTTCTGTTGTGCACAAGGTCATGTTTTGTACTGTTGTGCACAAGGTCGCTAGGGGTTGGAACTAATTCAACATCATCTAACAAAACAACAACAGCAACAAATGTATGCATATGTTTAAAAACAAAAATAATGTGGCATCCCCTCACAGAAGGGCTGCAAGGAAGGGATGAGTAAACCAGGGTGCAATAAGCACCAATGAAACCCACAATATTCCTCTGGTTCCTTGAGGCTTCCTCACCCTCCCACTGTCATGACTCCAATCTTGTCTTTCACTGAAAGCTAGGGCAGAGCACGTACACAGGTATAGATAAGAGCTCAGGACACTGGACATCCCCTTACAGAAGGGTCTCCAGGAAGAGATGAGCCAGTCAGGGTGCGATGTAGCAATGATGAAAAATACAACTTTCCTCTAATTCTTAAATGCTTCCTCCCCATTTACTGTCATGATCTCAATTCTACCTTACAAGTCTGGCTAGACCAGAGGATGTATACTGGTACAGATAGGAACTGGAAACACAGGGAATCCAGGGAGGATGATCCCTTCAGGACCAGTGCTGAGAGTGACAATATCTGCAGGGTGAAGGGAGGGTGGGCTGGAAAGGGGGATCCAATTACAAGGATCTACATATTACCTCCTCCCTGGGTGATGGGTAACAGAAAAGTGGGTGAAGGGAAATGTCAGACAGGGCAATATATGACAAAATAATCATTTATAAATTATCAAGGGTTCATGAGGGATGGGGAAGCGGGAATGGGGGGAGGATATGAGAACCAGATGCCGGGGAATAAGTGGAGAGCAAATGTTTTGAGAATAATGAGGCCAACGAATGTACAAAAGTGCTTTACACAATTGATGCATGTATGGATTGAGATGAGATAAGAATTGTATGAGCCCCTAACAAAACATTAAAAAAAAAGAGCTCAGGACACATGGAACCCAGGTCAGATAAACCCCTCCAGAACAGAAATGAGAGTATCAATACCAGGAGGGGTCACAAGGGTGAGAGGGGGAGGGAAGGTAACAAGAGGAACTGATTACCTAGGGCTCAAATAGTATGCAAATGTTTAGAAAATGATAGCAAGATATGCACAAATATGCTTGATACAACTGATGTATTGATTGTTATAAGAGCTGTAAGAGCCCCCAATAAAATGATCTTAAAATATATATGTATATATATATATTTGTAAATCATAAAATTCCCACTCCTGATATTACCATGTGGAAGAATATCCACAGAGTAATGTGTCATATGTCCTGTCAGCTCTCACTCATTCCTCTCCAAGTAGACAATAGATTTATCTGATAGATGGGTTTGAAATGAGACCTCAGCAGCTGAAACTTACTCTGCTCTCCTTTTTCTTGCTAGAAGCCTCCTTCCTATTTAGAGCACGTATGAAGGGTATCAAAAAGTGGTAGACAACTGAAAAGGAGGTGGGGAAGGAAATAAAAGAAAGAGGTAGCAGGGGATCAGGGCACTAACCAACCCAAGGGGAGGGTATTGTTTATATTGCCACAGGGAAAGAGGGACCAGACTTCAATCCAGATTTCAATCCAGTGCTCCAAGATGTAAATGTAACATGCCGGCATGGAGTAGGGAACCAGTGGAGAGGTCTGGGGGGCTGGCCCAACCCCAACTATGAAGTAGACACCTGCCTCTCCCCCCAGAATAATTTAATTCAAAAGAGCATTGAAGCTGCAGCTCTGGGAGAGGGAAATATCTGATCGGAGCACACAGGAGCAGATGAAGGAGGGGGAGAAGAGGGAAGGAGAGAGTGGAGCACATCCTGGCCCACCAGGCCTTGAGGACAATGAGCCCAATTAGAGCAGCTAGTCCTCACAAAGGACCACATGACCAGCCCCTCTATGAGACATGATGCCCCTCACTGACCCAAAGCTCTACAGAGGACAAGACCAAAGAAACAGTGTGGGAATTGCACCCGAGCTGATCCCACCACTCCAAGGCAAAACACTAAGGGGGTGCAACAGAACAGCAAGGGAATGGAGCAGAGAGGTCCCCAAGGAATGCTAAAGATGAACTTTGGGGCCAGGGTGTGGTGCCCCAACAGACTGAACTGGAAAACACTCCTAAAGGCCAACAAACGATCCTTGAACTAACTACAAGCTTTTCTTTCTTGTTTTTTTTTTTTTTTTTTGGTCATTGGTTTGTTATTGTTGTTTTGTTGTATATTGTTGCTTGGTTTTGCTCTGTCTTGTTTTTGTTCATGTTATTATCTCTGCAGGTCTGTCAAAATAAGATAGACGGGATGAACAATCTGGGGGAGAAAACAACAGGACCAAGAGTTCTGGATGGACATGGGAGAGGGGGAGGTGGGAAGAAAGGAAGTGGTGTTAACAAACCCAGGGACAAGGGAACAATAAGTGATCCAAATTGGTGGTGAGGAGGGTGTGGGAGGCCTGGTAGGTCATGATCAAGGGCAATGTAACAAAGATGATTTGCTGAAACCCTGGTGGGGACTGAGCAGGATAGTGGGACAGGAGGAAAGTTAAGGGAAAATAAGGAAAGATCTGGGAGGAAAAGGGCATTTATAGAGGCCTAGATAAAGACATATATATGTGCAAATATATTTATATATGAGGATGGAGAAATAGATCTATGCATATATTTATAGATTTAGTACTAAGGTAGCAGAAGGATATTGGGCCTTCACTCAAGTACTCCCTCAATGCAAGAATACTTTCTTCTATTAAATTGGCATTCTATGATGCTCACCTTCCCAAAACAACCACTGAAGACAAAGTGGGTGAATAAGCAAATGTGGTGAAGAAAGCTGATGGCGCCCAGCTATCAAAAGGGATAGCGTCTGGGGTCTTAAAGACGTGAAGATAAACAAGCGGCCATGTATCTCAGAAGCAACAAAATGAGGACCTGATGCCAGGGGTTTAAGTGGAGAGCAAAAATTTTGAGAATGATGAGGGGAATGAATGTAGAAATGTGCTTTACACAATTGATGTATGTATGGATTGTGATAAGAGCTGTATGAGCCCCTAATAAAATGATTTTAAAAAGAAGAATTGAATTAAAATGTAATAAGATATTTCTACAAACTTTTTGAAGCCCCCTTGAATTTTGATTTGCTTCTTCATGGCATAAATTCAATAGGAACAGGCTAGTGTTTTGGGAAGCCTGGATTGCTCCAGGTCATTTGTTCTACTGTGGGGTTCAAAATTCAGGTTCATCACTGCTTCATGAGTGATTCTCTTTTTCTGGCATACCCTGCACATACTTGACTCTTAGTTGTGTCAGCACTGTGAAAGAATGACCCATTTCTCTCTAATATGCTCGAACTCATAATGCCTCTGTCAGACAGAGTAGAACTGTCCCATCGATTTCCAGAGCTGTAACCTTTATAGGAGCAGACTGTAATGTCTTTTTTCCAGTGGAGTGACCGATTTGTTCACAGTCTAGTCTTTGGTTAACAACTGAGCCTGTATCCATGGTGCCACCAGCTCTTTCTGGTGGGAATTGCAACCAAAACATGTCAAATGGTTATGAAATTAGCAATTTCTCTGATCGACTTTTCTCAGCCTCTGGTACTATTTCTCAGAAGTAATCACTTTAAATTATTTCTCCTTCTTAAAAATGTATTTATTTGTGTTCCTAACAATATGTTGTTATATGATATGTATAGCCACCTGTATGTTTGACTCCCACCTGTAGAAACCTATGTACCAGAGAACAAAAACGGGTCTACATCTTCCTCAAAATCATTGGCATATTCAAGTTCATCATGTGAGAACCACACCCACTCATTTTCCCAGGCATCTTTGTCACCCTTATGTACCATCTACTGTACCAGCCATGAATTCCTGTCCTCCCCATGATATGTGGACAGCATGGAGTCACACAGTGCTCTATTGCAATGCAGGGGTTTTCACTGGCTATTTTTGAAAGTGGGTGATCAGGACTTTCCCCCTAGTCCATATGTCTGAAAGCCCTATTGAAACCTGTCCACTGTGTATGTGAAATAGCAGTCACATAGCTTCCTGTAGCACCTAGCTTCCAACAGCATATCAGTCACCACAGTGCAGCAAACTGACAGAAAAGCTGTGGTCTAACTGGACATTATCATATTACATGCGATCTCTTAATTTGCTAATATGGTAGGTAAAGATTCACTCTTTAGAATCATCCTTTGTTTCCATCCTAGCAATGTGAACTATTAAAAAAGCACTCAATATTTACTCTATTTTGGATGTAATAGAAATATTATCGACAGATGCATAAGGAATACAGAAATCATGTTACCTTTATTTTGCAGTGCTGTGTGTCTGGACAGGTATTGTTCTCTGAGTAACTTTATTCTTTACTGTAAGGGGATCTGTTGGTGAGTTAGTCACTTTAGGGGGACGCTCCTCAATGTCAATATCTGGAAGAGCTTTTTCCTGAGGATATCTAATTTCTTAGCAATAGAATCCTCCAATATCCAATATGATAGTTACATAACTTCATGTTAGCTTGATATGTAAAAGTGTAGGGGTGGAGTTTAGCCCTGCCAATGGGGTTGCAGTATGATGACCTCAGTTGGAAGTAAGACCAAGATATAGCAATTTAATGTCTATGTATGAAATGGTAACAATACATTTAAATCATATTTTGTCTTTTATTTTCAACATATCTACGTTTTGTTTTCTTTTTCTCCTTGGTATGAATTTCTAAAATGAATAAATAATTTTATTGGGGGTTCTTACAGCTCTTATAACAATCCATACATCAATCATATCAAACTCATTAGTACATATGCTGCCATCATCATTTTCAAAACATTTTTCTTTCTGCTTGAGCCCTTGGTATCAGTTCCTCATTTTATTCCCCTCTCTCCCCCACGTCCCATCCTCATGGACACCTGATTTTTCTGTTTCGTTTGGTTCTGTCTTCAAATTTCTCAATCTTTCTATTTATTCTATTAATTTTTTGAATCATTTTATTGGGAGCTCATACAATTCTTATCACAGTCCATCCACAATCCACCATTGTGTCAAGCACATTTGTACATTTGTTGCCATCATCACTTTCAAAATATTTTCTTTCTACTTGAGGCTTGGTATCAGCTCCTCATTTTTCCCTCCCTCCCTCATGAACCCTTGATACTTTATAAATTATTATTTTTTCATGTCTTACACTGACTGATGTCTCCCTTCACCCACTTTTCTGTTGTCCATCCCTCTGGGAGAGGGTTATAGATAGATTGTTGTGATTGGTTCCCCCTACCTCCCCCACCTTCCCTTACTCTCCTGGTATGACTACTCTCAATATGGGTCCTGAGGAGTTTATCTGTCCTGAATTCCCTGTGTTTCCAGCTCTTATCTGTACCCATGTACATGCTCTGGTCTAGCCAGATTTGTAAGGTAGAATTGGGGTCATGATAGTGGGAGGCGGAGAGGAAGAATTAAAAAACTAAAGGAAAGTTGTATGATTAATCGGTGCTATACTGCACCCTGACTGGCTTATCTCCTCCCTGTAACCTTTCTGTAAGGGGATGTCCAATTGCCTACATGGGTTTTGTATCTCCACTCCACACTCACAATGATATGATTTTTTGTTCTGGATCTTTGATGCCAGATACCTGATCCTATCGACACCTCATGATCACACAGGCTGCTGTCCTTCTTCCATTTGGTCAATCTTTCTTTCTTTCAATCAGTTGAAAGTACCTAAATATCATTCTTTTGACTTTCTTATCAGGTAGTTTTAGGACTTAAATTTAATTCCAATTATTAATGATTATAGGGCCATAATTAATGATTACAAAATGATCATTGTTTCATATAAACTACAATATTTCTTTTTGAGATATAAGTTAATATGGCCCTTCAAGGAATAATCCCTTATAGGATGTATTATAAATTCTAGATTGCATGCATGTGCTTCTACTCCCATTTTGGATGGAGTTTTCTGTTATGCTAATGGACAGGATTGAAGTAGGATGTATTCTGAGTCTCTACCTTACTAGAGGCTAGGAACCAAATCATCACTCTTTAGTCTGCTGAAAGGGAAAAAAAATCTTTCTCTGTGTGTACGAAACATTTTAGAAGAAAAAAAAGAATGCCCAGGACCATTCAAAGAAGAAGAGCTACCAGTGGCGCACATCCAAAATCCCGGGTATGAGTAATGAAGGCAGGAAATGCTATGCCATACCATGACAGAGGCTGAAGCAAGGAGACCATGAGACAGGACAGAGGACCAGCACTGAGACCATGGCAGGTCATTGGGTGGGCTTCCTGATCCACAGAGGCAGAGGCCAAAGGACCACATGGCCTAGAGACTGAGGTGTACAGATTGACTTGACGGCTACCAGAGGAGAGGGTATGCTGGGGACCAATGACTGTATCCTTCCTGTGTACTGATCAAGATTCATGGCACCCTGTTATCTTCCCTAATAAATCCACTAATTTGTGAGTTGGAACAAATTTGTAGACACAGTCTAAAAATAGAGTGTTGTGGGAAGAATAGTTGATATAAGAAGAGCTAAAGAAGGATAGGCGGTAGAGGCATGTTTGACCTTCACCTTGTGTCACTCAGCTTTGAGTGAGTGTGGAGACTGATTTCTTCCTTTCCTTTGAGTAGCCAGAGGAAGTCAGATAGGGCTTTAAAGCCATTTACTCAACCTCTTTTCTCTAATGTACGTACATTAATTTTACTTATAATTCTTGGTTGGAGCAATTATCAGGAGAACTTTTTTATCCTAGCAATTTACTCAATAAAACTGCTGTTGATTATAGAGAGGAGCCCTAGTGGGGTAAACCCTCATCTGAGACCTTCAAGGTCAGTCGCTGTCAGTTCGACCAGGAGAAAGATGTGACTGGGTGTTCCTATAAATATTTACAGTCTCATAAACCCTTAGAGGATCATTTTAAGGTAAAATTAATTAAATGGCAGTGGATATTTTGGATTGACATTTCCTTATATGCTGGTGCCTTATTTTATTGGAGTTTTTATGGAAGTCTGCAATAGATCATAAGTGGGAGGCCTCTGGCCCAGTTTTTCTCTGACTCATTGAGGTAGGAGGGTGAGGCTTGACCAAAAAAGAAATCACTAATCATCTGTCAGTTTATCATTCTGTGATGGCTTGCATATTGGTGTAGAGCTAGAACCGATGGCATTGCTTTTCAGATACTAGCATGGTCACCTGTGGTAAACTGCTTTCAGTGGAGCTCCTAGGCTAGAATGAGACAGGAAGAAGTCTGAGACAGTTGAGTTCTGAAGGGCTCAGGGCCAATAGCCTAATAAATAGCTATGGAAAATGTTCTGGTATAATGGTGGCAGGTGCCTCTCACATATGCAGGCACTCAAAATACAACAGGGGGAGAACATTATTCTCAAAGGAAAGTTGATGGTAATGAGGTCCATGGAGTAAGATTTTGGAGCCATTCATTTTCTGATGAGGTATGACTCAAAATGAAAAGAAACAATTGCAAATATCCATTAGTAATCAGAACTAGACTGAACGTTGTCAAAAATGAAGTAGAATACATAAAGATCCATATCCTAAGCATGAGTGAACTAAAATGCCACTTTTAATTGGACAGTCATATGATTTAGTGTGGCAGAAATGATAAATTCAAGAGGAGTAGCATCACATTCATCATCAAAAATATTTCGATATTACTGTGATCAAGTAATATTGATGTACTTAAAAAGACCAGTTTATGTGACATTCAAATTTATGTTAAATTAAATTATCTAGAGAAGTAAACCTAATGATTTTGGATTTATATGTATACAGAAAGAGATATATATGAAGAAATGGCTCACACTGTTGGAGAAGCAGGTTAGTCTAATGTGGGTCAAGGTCATGGGTCAGATGTAACCTGAAGACTTTTCTTGATTCCTTGAGCTTCAGAGACTGACAAATTGGAAGCAAGAAGATGAAGCTGGAAGACTACAGTTTAGTGGATGTTGAGCTGAATGAATCTGAGATTGTTTGAATGAATCCAAAGCCCACTGAGGGCTCTTTGATATAACAGAAGGGCAATGAAGCAGATGTAGGACACAAGTCCAGAGTAGAAATAAACTAGTTTCTACACATAGTTAATTTATACTAAGAGTAGGTCACACCCTGAATGAAAATTATTTGATTATATCAAAGTTGTGACAAGATGAAGGAGGTCAGTCTTCCAAGATCTATTCTGCTTTGCAGAAATCCCATCGTGGAGTTGATGACATTATGTTAGATTTTATCATGGGAGGATTCTGGCCCACCCAAACTACATAAAACCTTACTATCACGTGCACCAACCATTAAAACCAATGGTGATGAAATTAAAGAATTCCACATACTTTTACAGTCTGAAATTGATTGAACAAGTAATCAAGAGGCACTAACAATTTTTGAATGCAACAGCTGGAAGCAAAGAAGAAGGAGTTGCAGCTGGGAAAATATGGCTTTTGTGATAGAACTGAAGGTGTATATCACATGGTAAACTTTTGCAAGACCAATAGCTTCTTTATTGAAAATACGTGTTTTCAACAACAAAAACAAGTGGACCTCACAAGATGGAATGCACAGAAATCTATAAGACTACATCTGTGGAAAGGGATAATGAGAAAGTTCTATCTCATCTATCAGTAAAATACCAGAGTTGGATCCTTTGACTTTAAATATTCATCCTTCATGCTCAGCAGGCAATCTGAGACACTGGACTCTATAAAGAAGAAAGTAACATCATGAGTGGAGGAAAGCTCAGAAACAATCTTTGATATACAGACGACACAACCTTCCTTGCTGAAAATCAGGACATGAAGCATTTACTGATAGAGACCAAAGACTACATCCTTCTGGATGAATTACAACTCAGTATAAAGAAAACAGAAATTTCCACAACTGGACCAATAAGGAACATTAAGATAAATGGAGAAAACAGTGAAGTTGACTAGGATTTTCATTTTATGTAAATCTACAATGAAGCTAATTGAATCAGCAGTCAAGAAATCAAAGGGCATATTGCACTAGACAAGTCTGTGGTAAAATAGTGTGAAAGAACAAATATGTCACATTGAGGCCTAACGTGGGTTTAATCCAAGCTATGGTATTTTAGTTACCTTATATGAATATGATATATAGTGGATAATGAATAAGGAAGACCAGTGAAGAATTGATACATTTGAGTTATGGTATTGGTCAGAAATAGTTCATGTACCAAGGCCTGCCAAAGAAACAAATTTGAAAAACTCTGTTGGTTGGCGGGAGCAGCAAAAAAAACTCTGTTGGAAAAAGTACAGCCAAATAGTTACCATAAATACTCAAATATAAGCCGACCCACATATAAGCCGAGGTACCTAATGATTACCTGGGAAACCAGAAAAACTGATTGACTCGAGTATAAGCCTAGGGTGGAACATGCAGAAGCTATTGGTGAGTTTCAATTATCAAAACAAATGAAAATAAAATTACTAAAAATTGGGACATCAGTGGGGTAATGTATTTAAATATTTGTTTTAAATAAAAAATATAAACAAAATGACAAGTCATTTAACATTATTAAACCAGCACAGTAAGTGGAGAATAGGTTCAACAAAAACAATAAGGTATCAACAATGATAGCTTAAGAGTACTATTTCTTGAGCTCAATCAGCAACCAAGCTAAAATGAAAAGAGTTAAAATCCTTCAAAACTGGATTCCTCATCATCATCCGTATCCCAATGCAGAGCTTCAGCTGGTGTGAGGTCATCATAGACGCTGTCCTCACTGAGATTGCCATCATCACCATCACTGCTGTCATTTTCATACAAAGCGCAGTCTTCACTGCCATCCAGAGCATTACAAATACTACATTTCTGGAAGGTATGCGGCATCATGTCTTATGGAATGTCATATTACGGATCTAGAACCCACTTTGCTATTAACTCTATGTCAGGCTTCATGAGATTTCCTTCTGTTATTAGTCGGGCTTGACCAGATGGCATCCATTCATGCCACATCCTTCACACACGGTCTTTAAAAGGCTTATTCAAAGATACACATAATAGGATGGCTCTGATTGGTTAAATTTGAGTAAACAAACATTCAAAGCCCTGCAGCATCAGCGGGGCTTTGAATGAACAGCAGAGAAACGGTAATCACCTGCGAGATAACTGGAGCTCGTCCTGTTACCTGGGGGTGGGCGGGTGGGGGGGGGGGGCAGTGAGATGTTACACCTCTCTGGGGTACCATTGATCCGTGTATAAGCCACCGAACTAGTTTTTCAGCACATTTTTTGTGTGCTGAAAAACTAGGCTTATACACGAATATGTAGTTATTTTTAAATAAAGATGAATCTCACATGTAGTAGAATCCCCTACTCAACAGCACAGCATCATCCTTGACATCATAGGATTTTGACGCGAAATGTCGAGAAAATTTTGCAACACAGCTCATATAAAATATCGGAATCCGACCCAACACACACGATTTTTGTGTTCGCGTTTTGGTCACTCGGTGTTAGGTTGTGTTGTTAGTAAGCGTTGTTTAAACCTTTTGTAGCTGTGTCCCAGGGAGCTTTCTATACTTTTCTGAGTTTTTGTGAGTATTTTGGTACTGTTTTTTAGAGAAAAACAAAGCATGGGTCCTAAGAAAGAGGTTTTTTTAAAAAATTTATTTATTTTAACAATTTATTGGGGCTCATACAATTCTTTTCACAGTTCATACATATACATACTTCAACTGTATAAAGCACATCTGTACAGTCTTTGCCCTAATCATTTTTTTCTCTTTTCTTCTTTTACATTTTATTAGGGACTCATACAACTCTTACCACAATCCATACATATACATACATCAATTGTATAAAGCACATCCATATACATTCCCTGCCCCAATCATTCTCAAGGCATTTGCTCTCCACTTAAGCCCCTTGCATCAGGTCCTCTTTTATTTCCCCCTCCCTCCCCATTCCCCCTCCCTCATATGCCCTTGGTAATTTATACATCGTTATTTTGTCATATCTTGCCCTATCCGGAGTCTCCCTTCCCCTCTTCTCTGCTGTCCCTCTCCCAGGGAAGAGGTCACATGTGGATCCTTGTAATCAGTTCCCCCTTTCCAACCCACTCACCCTCCACTCTCCCAGCATCGTCCCTCACACCCTTGGTCCTGAAGGTATCATCCACCCTGGATTCCCTGTACCTCCAACCCTCATATGCACCAGTGTACAGCCTCTGTCCTATCCAGCCCTGCAAGGTAGAATTTGGATCATGGTAGTTGGGGGGAGGAAGCATCCAGGATCTGGGGGAAAGCTGTGTTCTTCATCAATACTACCTCACACCCTAATTAACCCATCTCCTCTCCTAAACCCCTCTATGAGGGGATCTCCATTGGTCGACACTTGGGCCTTGGGTCTCCACTCTGCACTTCCCCCTTCATTTAATATGATATATATATATATACATATATACACATACATATATACATATACACATACATACACACACTTATATCTTTTTTTTTTTTGCATGATGCCTTATACCTGGTCCCTTGGGCACCTCGTGATCGCACTGGCTGGTGTGCTTCTTCCATGTGGGCTTATTTGCTTATGAGCTTGATGGCTGCTTGTTTATCTTCAAGCCTTTAAGACCCCAGTCACTATATCTTTTGATAGCCGGGCACCATCAGCTTTCTTCACCACATTTACTTGTTCACCCACTTTGGCTCCAGCCGTTGTGTCGGGAGAGTGAGCATCATAGAGTTCCAATTTAATAAAAGAAGGTATTCATGCATTGAGGGAGTGTTTGAGTAGAGACCCAAGGTCCTTCCGCCACCTTAATACTTGACCTATAAATATAGACACATAGATCTATTTCCCCATCCTTCTATATATATTTGCATGTACATGTCTTTGTCTAGACCTCCATGAATGCCCTTTGACTCCTAGCTCTTTCCTCCATCTCCCTTGACTTTCCTCCTGCCCTACTACCATGCTTCATCGCCACCTGGGCTAGAGTATACCTCTTCTCTAAGCAACCTTACCCTTGATCATTTCCCACCAGGCCAGCCACTCCCTTCTCTACCATTTGGGGTCCCATGTTTTTCCCTTGTCCCTGGGTTTGTTAACACCACTTCCCAACCCCCCCACCCCAAGTCCCCCCAGAACTGTCGGTCCCGTTGTTTTTCCTCCAGATAGTTCATCCAGCCTGTCCTATTCAGACAGACCTGTGGAGTCACTAACATGCATGAAAACTAGACAGAGGAAAACAAAGCAACAGTATACAACCAGACAACAAAACAACAAAAACAAACCACTGACAAAGAATAGAACAAAACAGTTCACAAGAGAAAAGCTTGTAGTTAGTTCAGGGATCATTTGCTGGCCCTTAGGAGCGTTTTCCAGTCCAGTCTGTTGGGGCACCACGCCCTGGCCCCAAAGGCCACTTTCAGCATTCCCTGGGGACTTTGCCACTCCATTCCCTTGCTGTTCCGCTGCACTCCCCCAGTGATTTGCCTCGGTGTGGTGGGATCAGGTCAGGTGCAATTCCCACACTGTGTCTCCGGTGCTGTCCCCTGTATCGCCCTTAGTCACTGAGGGGCATCATGTCTCATAGTGGGGCCAGCCATGTTGTTCTCTACTCAGGAACATCAATATCACGGCCTGGTGGGCCAAGCTGTGCTCCACTCTCTCCTCCTGCCCCTTCATCTGCTCCCATGTGCTCTGGTCAAATATGTCCATCTCCCAGAGCTGCAGAGTCAATGTCGTCCTTTGGAACAAATTCTTTTCGGGGGAGGGGCAGGAATCCACTTAATTTATGGTGCTGGGGCCAGCCTCCCAGACCTCTCCACCGGTTCCCTCCTCCACGCCGGGATATTGCATTCACACCTTGCGACACTGGGTTGAAGTGTGGTCCCACTTTCCCTGTGGAGAGATAAACAATACCCTCCCCTTGGGTGGATTAATGCCCCATGACCCCACTACCCTTTTCTTCCTTGTATTCATCCTTTTGTTTTCCTTTCCCCACCTCCTCCACCAACATTTTAGGGGTGAAGACGGTGTAGTATGGAAGAGACCAGACCAAAACCAGGGATGCACATGGTAAGAAAGAGTTTTTTGAAAAGAATCATCCTGATAAGGAACCGGTTAACTGTGTTACAAATATTGTTGATGATAATTAAGTAAAACCTTTAGAAAACAGTTAAAGAAATGCCAACAGCAGACCATATTAGATAGATTTATTTTTTTAGAGAAAGCCGTCCAGGTCCTAGTGAAAAAGGCAAAGGAGGGAAAAGTCCTGAAAAGCAGCTACCAGTTGATTTTGTGGAAGGGGATTCCCTTCCAAACAATGACTCTCTCTCCATACACTGTCTTCACATCCATGTCCACAGATGCAGATTCCTATCAATTCAAGGTAAAGGCCATACTATAGTTGTTAAAACCTTTTAAATGTTGTGTTTCTGATTTAAATTTTATTATTTAACTCTGAACTTATTTACTTTGAGATTTCTGTGTAATGTCTTGTATAAAAAGGCAAGGTTGGGGTAAAAACTTGGTGATCGAGAACGATTCATCCTTTTCAGTTATTTCTTATGGGAAAAATTGATTCAGAACTCAACTGCATTCCATCTTGGTGCATCTTCAGGAACAGATTAGCATTGAGGTCCAGGGTTCTGGTGTACTGTGGAAAAGAACATCAAGGTTGGTTAAGTGGAGGGTCAATGAAAAATAGACACTCAAGGAACTAGATTGACAGAATGAAAAAATGAGATCAAAGATAACAAAAATTATGACAACGGTGAAGGAATGAGCAGTGTCTTGTTCTGTTGCACATAGGGTCGCCATGAATCAGGACTGACTCACCTGCTCCTAACAACAACAGCAATAACAAAAAATTATGTATTCGGATTATGGTGCTGGCAAAATACTATGGACAACCCAAAGAACAAACAAATCTGTCTTGGGGAAGGTATAACCATAATACTCCTTGGAAGCAAGGACAATGAGACTGTCTCACACATCTTGGACAAGTGAGACTAGTTCTTGGAAAAGGACATCATTTGGTAAACTTGAGGGGCAGTAAAAAGGAAGACCCTCGACAAGATGGAGTGACACAGTGGCTGCAACAATGGGCTCAGCACAGGGACAGCAGTGACGAGGACACAAGAGCTGGCTGTGCTTTGTTCCATTATGCATAGGGTTGCTATGAGCTGGGACCCACAGCAGCACCAGATGGGCACTGAACAACAGCAACAATACGTAGCACATTCATTCATCATTCAGTGCATTGAAAAATAAAGAAGAAAATAAATGGGAAGGCACAATTATCACCTATATTTCTGGTGACAGCTAAATTGCAAAGCTTTGTTTAGATTTACCAGGCCCTAATTAAGGAGATATCAACCAAACACTGCAATGCTAGACTTTGGCTGGCCTTGGTAAGGCAGGAAAAAGATCCTGGTATTGAAATGGAGCTTTTGTCCCCAACTGTTTTTTTATCCCTGAAAGAAACGGGGTGATTGAGGTAATGATACCTGGGTATTTTCCCCAGTGGCTTGTGCTGCAGGTTGAGAGTGAATGAAAGGTCAGAGAGAGAATAATAAATGGATACTTAAGAATTGGCCCTCTTCATAAAAACCTAGCTCAATAACCACAAAGAAATCACTTACCTCTCACATATTGGTGGGATACGTTTCTGAAAGTTGAATCATAAGCAAATGATTATCTATTTAAATGTAAATGCTATTGCCAGACAGCCGTCCAAAGGGCACATCACATCTCTACTCAGCTCTACTCCCCAGGCCAGAGTGTCCTTTCACATTTGCAATAGGATTACAGCGCCTTTCAAGTTGACAAGTGACTGAATTGTCACTTCATGTTACTTCCATTGTTGTTGTTTTTAAGGTATTAGTAAATTTTTAGCCCTTCTTCTTCTTGAAGTTGTTTATTTTATCGGCTTCCAAGACAACACGTGTTTCTGTTCATTCTTCTTCACTGACTGATTGCTCCTTTTCATATTTTTGTGGGTTCTTCCTCTTCTTAGTATCAAGGAGTGAAATGTCCTTGGGCTTTTTTTGGGTATTATTTTTAAATAATTTTATTGGAGGTTCGTACAACTCTTATCACAATCCATTCATACATCCATTGTGTCAAGCACATTTGTACATTTGTTTCCCTCTTCGTTCTCAAACCATTTGCTTTCTACTTGAGCCCTTGGTATCAGCTCCTCATTTTCCAATCCATCCCTGCTCCCCCCTCCCCATGAACCCTTGATAATTTATAAATTATTATTATTTTGTCATATCTTACACCATGTCTCCCTTCACCCACTTCTGCACTGTGTGTCCCCCAGGGAGGAAGTTATATGTAGATCCTTGTCATCTGTTCCCCTTTCTCCCTCATCTTTCCCCCACCCTCCCGATATTGCCACTCTAATCACTGGTCTTGAGGGGTTTATCTGCCCTGCACTCCCTGTGTTTCCAGTTCCTATATGCACCAGTGAACATACTCTGGTCCAGCTGGATTTGTAAGGTAGAATTGGGATCATGATAGTGGGGGGAGGAAGCATTCAAGAACTAGATGAAAATTATGTTTCACCATTGCTATACTGCACCCTGACTGGCCCATCTCCTCCCTGTGGCCCAACCTACATAGAAGAAGCACACCAACCTGTCCTGACTTGAACAGTGAGGACAAACTGGATGCATAAGCAAATGTGATGAAGAAAGCTGATGGTGCCCGGCTATTAAAAAAATAATAGTGTCTGGGGTCTGAAAGGCTTGAAGATAAACAGGCAGCCATCTAGCTGAGAAACAACAAAGCCCACATGGAAGAAGTGCACCAGCCTACCCCAACAAGATCACTGAAGAAAAAGCAGGTTTATAAGCAAACGTGGTGAAGAAAGCTGATGGTGTCTGGCTATCAAAATATATCGATTCTGGGGTCCTATAGGTTGGAAGATGGCCATCTAACTGAGAAACAACAAAGTCCACATGGAAGAAGCACACCAGCCTGTGAGATCACAAGGCGTCAAAGGGATTAGGTATCAGGCATTAAAGACCAAAAAAAAACAAACAAACATAGCATTGTGAATGAGGGGAGTGTGGAGTAGGAACTCAGTGCCCATCTGTGAGATTGGGTTTTGTTTCTAATACTCTTCTCTTTTTACTTTACAAACTCTCATTGGTGACCTATTCTGTCCCCCAGCTTTAAATCCTGTGATGACTCCAAGTCCCTGGTGTCCATTCCTCATGTCCTGACATTTCCACTGAGTTCTACACAACTCTCACATCTCCTCTTCTCCCATCTCCACATGGATCTGTAAAAGGTATATCAAACTCATTTTGACAAATAATTCTTATTTCCTATCTCCTACCAGTCTGTCCTTTACTCTTTATATCAGCATAACATATCATCACCTGTAGTAGTTATATAATCTTTTGTTAATTTGAGTGGATGAAGCGTGAAGGGGTGAAGTCTAGCCTGTCAATCAGATCATAGCTTGATGACCTCATTTGGGGGCTCTAAGAAGATAAATCCCTCGCTGGAGGTGGGACACACACTCACTCCCTGAGAGACTCTCTTATCAACAAGACACATGAAACTCTGCTGATGGCAGCAAGAGTCCTGTACAAGGACTCGGGGGAGTCGTGTAGAGACTCACACAAGTGCTGAGATGCTTCCACCGGCACTGGATCCACCCACTGGCTTGTGCTCTTCTTGCATTTGGCGTCTTTGCATGTGTTTCATGAGTCTGAAGAGGAACTTATAGACTGGTATTGGACATATGGGCTAATATTGAACTTATAGATTTGATCTGGACTGGGCAGGGAAGTTTTCTCAATATTAAATTGCTCTTGTATATAAAGCTCTTTTAATACACATATGAGTGTATAAGTGTATGAATTCCGTCTCTAGTCTACCTGGACTAACACATCACTCAATTTCTCACAGAAAAATACTAAATTATTCCAAAATTTCTCTCTTCTAATATTCAATGTATATGCAGTTATGCTGCCACATTTCTAAAACACATCACAATTCTGTATCTTCTTGCACATAACCCTGGTACCAAGGCAATATAAACCATTGAAATTTAGCTCTTGGACAATTATAATGACTTTCAAATAGTCATTTCTTGACATTTTTTTTAAGGCTGTCAAGAATGTGAACTGCACCTTAGGATTCTACTTCCCACTAAGTAAGCTGAGAATCACAGATAATTTTGTTTCAGTTTTACTTGCAGGTAGAACATGGGCTCCATTTGACAGATACATCATCCTGGAGTTTGAGAAGGGTAACACTGGTGATTGAATACAGCCCTGTCTTTTGCGGGTAGTGGTAGTCTCAAGATGAGATTTCTGAAGTCACAGGGATAGATTATATGTAAAAGTAATCTCAGGGGTCTAGTCTCAGTCAGTCAGGGGTCATTTAGAAAGGATCATTTTGTTATTATTCGATCGGGTCTGAGCCATAATTTGGAATATTGTTTCTAGATTACTTGCCTCTGAGCCTAGTTCTTGAGAATCCTTGGTAGTCATAAGTTATGCTTATTCTTTTAGTGGGGACTTCTTCACATGGTAACACTTAAATCACCCATTGCCATCTAGTTGATTCTGACTCATAGCAACCCTCTAGGACAGAGTAGATCTGTCCCTTTGGGGTCCAAGATGGTAACTCTTTATGTGAGTAAAAAGCCTTATCTTTCTACTGTGGAGTGGCTGTAAGAATGAAACTGTTGACTCTATAGTTCATAGCTCTACCCTCAATTCACTGTGCCATCCTATAGATGCTTTATATTATATACTTCTATGAACTTGTCTGTCAGTTAGTTATAATGTGGTGGCTTGCTTTTGCTTTTGCTGTGATGCTGGGAGCTATGTCACTGGTATGTCAAATACAAAAGTGAGACAAAGTAAACAAATTTAAACAGAGCTGCCAGGCTAAGAACACACTATAAAGAAGAATAGGTTGCCCACGTCTGAGGAATTAGCTACTGAAAATTTATGAATAGCCACAGAAAATTGTTCGATACTGAAATGCTCATGAAAAACAGCAGAATATTATCAGATAGAGTGCCAGAATAGGAACCCCTCATGTTATTAAGTTTTCAAAATACAAGGGTGGAAGAATCACTGCCTTCTCAAATTAGAATCAATGAAAATTATATGAATGGAGTGAAGCCTTAGGGACTTTCATTTGCTGAAGGACCATGACTCAAAATTATAATAGCTACAAACATCTAATAATTGGATCTTGGAATGTACAAAGTATTAATATAGGAAAATTAGAAATCATACAAAAGGAAACGGAATGCATAAATATCAATATCCTAAGCACTAGTGAGCTGAGATGGACTGGCATTGCCCATTTTGAATCAGACAATCATATAGTTTACTAAGATGGGAATGAAAAATTCAAACGGAATGGTGCTGCATTCATGGTCAAAAAGGAATATCTTTAATACAATACTATCTATCAAGATATAAAGAGATCCAGTCAATACAAAGCTAATTCAATTATATGCACCAACTGCTGGAGCTTGTGATGAAAAAAATTGAAGAATTCTACCAATGTCTTCAGTCTGAAATTGAACAATCATGCAATCAAGATGAATTGATAATTATTGTTGATTGAAATGCAAAATTTGAAAACAAAGGGGAAGGTACAGTAGTTGGAAAATGTGACTTTGGTGATAGAAACAAAGCTAGGAATCACAGAATAGAGTTTTTAAGATCAACAATTTGTTCATTGTAAATACATTCTGTTTCACCACACAAAAGAATACTATACTACACATGTGGACTATTCCAGATGGAAGGAAGAGAAATCAAGTTGACTACATTTGTGGGAAGAGATAGCAATCGAACTCAATTTCAGCAACTACAGTGAGGCCAGGGGTTGACTGTGTAATCAACCATAAATTGATCATATATGAGTTCAGAGTAAAAGTAAAGAAAATTAAATTAAATCCATGGGAGCCAAAATAAGACCTTGTGTATATCCCACCTGAATTTTGAAAGCATCACAAGAACAGATTTAACATACTGATTATTAATAACAGAAGATCTGCTGAACTGTGGCAAGACACCAAGTACACCACATTTGAAGAAAGCAATGTCATTATTAGAAAGACCTTTCCAAATAATACCAATCCCTCTACAAGAAAATCCAATTATTATAACACTTAACCAAATTTATGCACCAATCCTTAAAGTTAGTGATCGAACATACAATCAAGATGTATTGATAATTTTTGGTTATTGGAAAAAGAGAACGAAGATCAAAGCAGATGGCAGAGTAGACTCTCAAACTTTATTTTAAACATAGAGTAGTTAAAGAGTTAAAGTACTTGGAAGAAATAATAAAGTAATAGTGCTGAATAGAAAATTTCAAAGGACAGCTTGAGAAGACAAAATAAATGAAATCTGAAAAGACCTAGAGCTTAAAAACCAAAGGGAGAAATACTCAGTCTATCTTAAACTGAGAAAATGGAAGAAAAAAATTGTTGAATTGTAATATTGAAGGAGTCTGTGAACAAAATATTGAATGAAGCAGGAAGCATCAAAAGAAGGTGCAAAGAATACACAAAGTCACGACATCAAAGAGAACTAGTTGACATTCAGCCATTTGAAGAATTAGCATAATAGCAAGAACCAATGGCACTGAAGGAGGAAGTACAGGCTGCATTGCAAACATTATCCATAAACAAGGTCCCAGGAAGTGATGGAATACCAATTGAAATGTTTCAACACGTTGATGAATCACTGGAAGAATTCAGTCATCTACTCTACTAGAAATTTAGAAGACAGCTATCTAGACAACTGACTGGAAGAGATTCATATTTATACCCATTCCATAGAAAGGTGACTCAAATGGATGTGCAAGTTACAGAACCATTTTATTGATATCACATGCAAGTAAAATTTTGCCAAAGATCATTCAACAACTATTGCAGCAGTCCATTGACAAGGAGCTAACAGAAATTCGGGGCCCATTCAGAAGAGGACAAAGGATATCCTTGCAAACTTCAGGTATGCAAAGGCATTCGACTGGGTGAATCATAATGAGCTCTAGATTGCCATGAGAAGAAAATGCACTCCAAAGTAATTGATTGTGCTCATGTGGAACAGGCACATGGATCAAGAGGCAGTTGTGCTAATGGGACAAGGGAATATTACAAAGTTCAAAATCAAGAAAGGTGTGTAGCGGTGTTGTTTCCTCTCACCACATTTTATTCAATCTGTGTGCTGAGAAAATAATCAGAAAACTGGACAATATGAAAAAGATCAAGGCATCGGGATTGAAGAAAGGCTTGTTCAAAACGCAGATGCACAGACTTATCTTCCTCAAATGAGGAGGACTTGAAGAACTTGCTGATAAAGATCAAGGACTGAAGCCTTCAGTATGGATTACGACTCAGTGTAAAGAAACCAAAATCGTTACAAATGGACCAGTAAGTAACATCAATGTAAATGATGAAAAGATGGACATTTTCAAGAATTTCATCTTGTGTGAATCCACAATCAATACTCATGGAAACAGCAGTCAAGGCATCAAAGCATACATTGCATCATGGAAGTCTGCTGCATGAGACCTCTTTAGGTCTTGAAAAGCAGGGAGTTTACTTAAGGACTAAGGGGTGCCTGACCAAAGCCATGAAATCTTTAATTGTCTTGTATGCATGTGAAATTTGAACAATGAATAAAGAAGACCAGTGAGGAATGGCTGCATTTGAATTATGGTGCTAGTTGAGAATATTGAAAGCATCATGGACTGCCCAAAGAACAAACAAACCTGTCTTGGAAGAAATACAGCCAGAATGCTCTTTAGAGGCAAGGATGGCAAGACTTCGTCTTACACACTTTGAACTTGTTGTGAGGACAGACCAGTCCCTGGAGAAAGACATCATGCATGGGAAAATAGAGAGGCAAACAAAAGGAGGAAGACCTTTTACAAGATGTATTGACCCAGTGGCTGCATCAGTCAGAGCAAACATAAGAACACTTGTGAGGACGGCGTAGGACTGAGCAATGTTTTATTTTGTGGCAAATTGTGTCACTATGAGTCAGAACCAACTGGACAGCACCTAACAGCAAGAACTAAGGACCAACCCCATTTCCCTTGTATCAATTCCAACTCATAATGATTGTACAATACAGATTAGAACTGCCCCCATTGGATTTCTGAGGCTATACATCTGTCCAAAAGCAGACTGCTACATCTTTCTCCTACAGAATGGTAGATAATAAGTCAAAAGGATAATAATCATGAGCGCTTTATCACTTGTGCTACTCGGTTTCCTTGATCAAAGCAATTTAGGTAAGTTGAAAACTCACTAAACACAGACTTGTGTTGTTCTTCATTAGAATGGAAAGTTTTAGTTCTGATATTTAAAATAGTTAACAAATTTTAAAGAAGTGTGTTTTGAGACTGGAAATGTAAAGAGGTGTGGCCACAGTCTCTCAATAAAGTGTTCCCTAAGAAAGAGAGACAAGATTTGTTTTGTGTATTTCCCAGGAAAGGACAAAAAAGGGTGGGGGAGCCTAAGGGAGGCTGATTCCACATGTAGGATAATTTAGCTGCCAGAGCTTCTCAAGGAGAGTATGTGGCCCCAAGAGTTATTGTATAGCGACATTCAGGGCCTCCTTGTCAAGGCCGGGAAACCAGAGCTGAGTAAATGGTTCCTAGTGTCCCTTCTGACCCTGAAACTTTATAAACACCAGTCACCTCTGAAAGTCTATTCTAAATTAGATGCATAGAAACTCAACCCTCCCTTGTCTGAGGGCAGAACTAGGAGAACACAGGTTCTTCTCATTAGCATTTTCTCAGAGGGTTAGGCAGTTAACCCTGTTTAGGTCTCTCACCCTCAAATTTATCAAAAAATACTTTTTTCCTGGTCTACACAATTTCGTATGAATGTTTCAGGCAATCAGGGGAATAAATGGAGAACCAGGGATTATTGATCACTTTGGGGCCGTTAGTATCACCTGAGGTAATTGTCATTTTGTTCATTATGAGATCCTTGAGGGTAGGAACAGTGTTTATTTGCCTTCTTTGCCTTTATGTCCCTGACTCCGGAATCAAGTGTCTGTAGCTCTAAGAGTGACTATATGCACATCTTTCTTACATTGTTGACTGAAACCGTTCTTACTACAAGCTTGTAAGCTTGTAACTAGTGGATTTTGAATTTTATTGATGGTTCTAAAGACTCAGAGAAGTCAAATAAATTTATCCTGGTCATCATGTCCCTATATGGCAAAATTTGGATTTGAGGCTAGTGATGTTTAACCCCCTTGTTATGTGGGTTTCACTGCATTGTGCTAAAATCTCTGTAATGAAAACTTGATTTTATGGGCCCTAAAAGGTTCTCATTTGGGTTTCAACAAGCACTTTCATGTCCTAGTGGCTTGTGATAGTGCAATGTTATGTCACCTTGGATGGGACAGGATCCTCCCATGATATCATATAACATAATGTGAGCAACTCCACACTGGGGTCTTCTGTAAAACAGCCAAGCAGCTGTGGAAAGAATAGGGTGGGTGCCACCATAGTCCCGTCACAGCATTGACACAATGAGGGGAGACTTCGTCCAGGGTGTGCTGAACACTCAGTATAGATCATCACTGTGAGGAAGCTGCCTGCAGGAGCTGGATTTTGTATTTAATTCGTCAACTTCCTGCTGTGTTGTCTGCTAATTCCAGGAGTCATCAGTGCACTGCCAACCTCAGATTCATTTAGCGCTGCATCCACCAGCCTGTGGTCTTCCTGCTTTACTTTCCTGGTTTCTGTTGGTCAGCTTTTGTATCTATGGGAGGCGGGAGAAGCCTTTAGATTACACCTGACCCACACGCCGGAACCACACTGGATTCACCTACTTCCACAATGAGCCATTTCTACGTGTGAGCCATTTCTTGATATAATTTTCTATGTACATAAACATACAAGTGTTGCTGGTTTTGCTTCTATAAAGGACCCAACCTAACATACACCCCTACAGTTATTATAATTTAATTGACTTGAACATATTCTCTTTCACCTATCTGACTAATAATTTTAAAATCATTACATAAGGAGTAGATTCAATTCGATTTCATTCCATTCAAATTAACACTTGGGCACTGTGTTAGTTCCTGTTGCTATGCATCAATTATCCAACCTTAAAACAAGCACACACAATGATAAATTATAACATCTGGTCCATACATGCATTAGAACATGTTAAAGTATAATAAAGAACCTGTGAATCCCCTCATGACATGGGTGGATATGGAAGATGTTATGCCGAGTGAAATAAATCAATCACTGACAGATAAATATTGTATGAGTTCACTGTTATGAGAACAATAATAATAAAGAAATGGTTTTCATACCAAAACAAAAAAACAAGCACACACGAAAGAGAAAAAGAAAGAAAGAAAGAAATTTATTCACTCAGGTTCTCTGGACTGACAATGTGAACCTGGTCTTAGCTGAGTCTTCTGGCTGACGGTCTCTCATGAGACTGTAGTCTCTCATGAGGTGTCACTCATGAATCTGGAGTCATCTCGAGGCAGGAGGAGGGATGCATTCTCTGTCATGAATACTCATGTGACTGTTGACAGGCCAGAACTTCTGACTTAATGTTGGCTGGACTCATCATTTTATCAGTTTTTTTGCTATGTGAGCCTCTGCATTGACTACTTACAATATTGCCACCAACTATCCCCAAAGTGAGGACTTTGAGATAGATAAACAGCAAGTTAGTGAGAAAGACTAAAATGTCATCATCTGTTATAACATACCGTAATTTCAGGGTTAACATACCAGTACTTTTGTGATGTTCTATACATTAGAAAGAATACACTTGGTCAGGCCCACATTCATGGTGAGGAGACAACACAAAGGAATGACTGAGCCTCCACGGTCAGAATCACTGGGAACTGTTATCCAGACTGCCTATCTATGGTATCTACTGTATGCCAGGCTCTGGTTTCACAGTGGTTACAAGGTTGGGCTGCTAGCTACAAAGTGGTTGCTAGGTTGTGTCAGAAGCTTGAAACCATTAGCTGGTCTTTAGCAGAAAGAAGAGGCTTTTTAGTACTGTGAAGAGTTCCAATCCCAGAAACCTACAGAGGGTGTTCTACCATGTCCAAAGTGGCTGCTATGAGTCAGAATTAACTCAAGGCAGTGACGATTCTAGGTTTGATATGTGTGATGGCATCATTTTGTCAACTTGCATCTATGTAGGGGTAAATCCACTTGTTTGACCTATCAAACAAGTCAATGCCTGATGATGCCTCCTTAGAGATTTGGCTTTTTTATAAGAGAGACACTGAAAACACCTCTCTCTCTTATTCTTTATCTCCCAGCTTGACTAGGTCCTAAATCTCGTGTCTGGGCTAACACGTGACCTGCTGAGCTTGAGACGGTTGTTCCTGAAAACCATGAATTCACGGGACTCTGTGTCCACTGGCCTGTGGTTTCCCAGCTACTTCATCCACCAAGAGTGGCAGAGTCTGAGAGGCTCTAGCTACCAGCTAGCTGATCCATGGACTTCAATTTTACTGAACTGGTCAACTTTTTGCTGTGAAATTCTTAATTAATATAAAATTCTTTCATACACACACATGAGTGTCACTGGTTTTGTTTCTCTATAAAACTCAGCCTAATACAGTGTCACTATGATGAGTCTATGTTTCTGGCTTCAAACAACTTATAATTGATTAGAAGAAACAGATAAATGAGTATTTTATATAGCATGGAAAGCACTACTGTTAAATAAAATTATTTAAGCTGTATAAAGGTATCTCAGGAAAAGAATAATTCAAATCTGTTGCCAAGGAGTGAAGAGAGTCTTCCCAAGAAGACTTCCCAAGAAGTTTCTGGGAAGAAATAAAATATGAGCAGATATTTAGATTAAAGTAAATATGAGTATTGTTTCAACATTGTGGCCCATCATACTGCATGATATAGTTAAAGTTTACTGTGCCAACCTGGCTGATAAACACATGTGGAGTTAATTGAAGGGCAGAGAGATAAATGGCTCAGTGAGTCTCACCTTTTTAGTTCTCAGATCTCTTGCTTTTTGATGGTCGGAGCAGGATGCAGCTGCCTTAGCCAGTTCCCTACTTCAGATGGCAAGGCTCACTTCCTGCAAAACATCTCTGAGGAGATGCCACACGAACCTACCCCGATGCAGTCCTGTATGCAGGAGCAGCCGAGATGCTTAAACGTCCACTGATTCGGCTTCCTTCCTACAGTTAGCATCATTACGTGTGTTTTGTGAGATGGAGGATGACTTTGTGGATTGGTGTCAGACTTATGGGTTAATGTTGGACTTGTGGGTTGGGCAGCACTTGTTTGGGATGTTTTCTTGATGTGCACTTAACCTTATATATAAAACTCTCTCTTATATACATGCGTTTCTGGGGATTTATTTCTCTAAAGTACCCAGACTAATACACTGCATTATGCCCTTTCCAAAATAGCCTTATAATATCAAATTTCAGAAAGTGAAGGAAATTATATTAATCATATTCCTAAGAGCACTCAAGCAAAAGGGCTGTTTATTGAAAATATTGACATGATGAAGAAAACAAAAAATCAAACTGATAAAATGATCATTTCCTTGGGGCTCACTGGATGTCACTGAGGGAATTTAAAGAATCTTCCATTTGATATTGGGATGGATTGACAGATGAAAGATGTCAGCAACATTGACCTGGGTCAGCAAATGATGAACAAAGAGTGAGAATTTGACTAACATACTTTGCTTAAAAGCACAAAATCGTGTACAAAACTATTAGGGTTCTAACATGGCTGGTAGGTATCTCCTTTTCTGAGATATAGATGAATGGGGACAGAAGTTAAAATGAAAGGGCATCTCAGATACTTATCATGCAGGGAGATGGTTTTAGAAATCATGGTCAAAGAAAAGCTGGATTTATACGACTTTGATTGTTGATTCATGTGCCACATGCTGGAGGAAGCCACTCTGTCTCAGCTCCTTTGTTCCTTGAACACCCCACCCTCTTTTCACCTTGGAATATTTTATATAGTATGATAAGCATAATAATACAAGTATTTAAGCTGTATAAAGGTATCTCAGGAAAAGAAGAATTCAAAGCTGTTGCCAAGGACTGAAGAGAGAGAAACCAAGAAGGCTCTAGGAAGAAATAAAATATGAGCAGACTTTTGGAAAATAGGTAACTTCTCAGTAGACATAGAAGAAGGTCTCTAAGATTAAATAAACAGCCTTTTTGCTTGATCAGGCTCAGAGGTTACATATAGGGCTGCAATCCAGATGGTTGGCAATTCGAAATCACCAGCAGCTCTGTAGGAGAAAGACTGGGATTTCTACACCCATAAATTGTTATGGTCTCAGAAACCCACACAGGTGCAATATGAGGCAGTATTGACTCCAGGTCAGTGAGGCCTGAGAATTTAAGAGGAAAATCAGGAGGTCACCTAGCTCTACTTGCATCTTTCCTCCTGTCTGCTTGTTCTTCTCTCCCTATGACTTACTTTCTCTGTTTCCCTGTATTCATGGCAGAAAAAGACTACGCCACTGCTTCTGAAATCATCATGCTCTCCAAAAAAAGCCCATTTAGAGAGTAAGAACTTGGTTAGGCACGGTTTGGGTCAGTTCCAATCAATGTTGGCGGGATCATGAATCACTAGCATACAAATTATGTTAATCACATTCCTAAAGAGCACTCAAGCAATGAGTTCACTCAGATGTCTCCTCATAGAGAGTCTAAGCTTTTATTCATAAAGATGTTGATAATAAGATTCAATAATAATGAAAACCTTTTAAGAAATGTTCTTCATTTACCTCAGAACCGAGTTGGGATGAAGACATCAGAAAGAAACTCAGAAACCCTGATCAATGTTAGGGACTACTTATTTTCTCTATTTTTTTAGTTCCTCTGCTTTAAGACAGGGATGCTAAAATTTGGTATGGGTTATTGTTAGTTTGAGTGTTAGGGAAATTCGTATTTTGTACTTCCTTGCTTATGCTTTTTTTCTATTTATCCTAAAATTTCTTCTAGGAGAAAATATAGCTTTAAAAAAAAGCATTACTAAGGTATTTCATTAGATGTAAACTTCCTCCAGTTGTAGTTCTTAGGGCTTCCATGAATTTACACTTCAGGGGCATGTACACAACACCACAACCTCCTGAGAGAATTGCATGGTAGTTATAATTGAGGGCTGGGCCACGCACATGACCATCTAAGAAGTAAATAAATGTGTCTCGATGTAATCAAGTTCTATCTTTGTTTCAGCATTCCACTGATGCAATCCATTTTGACTGGTTCAAATACATCCTCTTTTTACCAATAAACTGACCAGTGTTTACATTTGTTTAAAAATAGCTTGTTCATTACAAAAGAACTTTAAAAAATCACTGAACGTTTTAAAAAAGATAGAAAGACATTTACAGAAATGATCAATTATACACTCTGCAAAGCTATTTGATCACATTTATTACTTGTTTTAGGAATGAGATGCAAAATTCTTGAATGAACATAATGTCAAATAACTAAAGCACAGGAAAGAAATCAGCACAACTAGAAGAATATAATCTTAAAAAACAGTAACAAAACCAGATTGCATGAAAGGACAAGGTGACACAATATCCCTGGGGCTTTGGTTTGAGCAAGCCTGTTCCTGGTAGGAGGTTCCTGAAAGTGTGAATGTACCTTGATCATGGGATATGCTTGTTTTGTTTGTAACCTCTGTTGCGCTGGCTTCAGCCCCACCTGTTTTTTTTTTCTTTCTTTTTATGAACTCTGCTGCCTGTAAAATTTCCCTTGAGTGTTTTATTTTCTTCGGTGTCTCTAGGGCATCTCACTTGAAATAGCATGCCTACTTAGGAAGCACATAATGCTGGTCACTTTTTCCCTTCTCCCTCTGTCTGACTCCTGTGTTGGGACCCCAGTGTTCATGAAGTGCCCTTCAACTTGCTCTGCTAACTCCCCTTCTTGCTGAGTTCTGCTGTCTTCACTGGCCACCCCTGCTGCTTCACCTGGATTCCGGCATAGCTGGCAGGCACTGCCAACTCTGCTGGGCACTGGCCCCCAGCGAGTGCTGCTGTCCATGCCAGGCAACCCCCTCTGGTTGGCTGGGTTCCCCACTGACACTTAAGAGCTCTCAAACTGTAAAAGCCAGGTGACGGTTGGTGATAAAGTGAGGGAGACATCCATCTCTGTTCTCTTACAAAGATTTTAATAAAGTGGCTTTTAATTTTCCTTATATTTTCTTTTCTCACCACAGGAACCACTGTATTTTGGTTGAGGATGTTCTGAACCTGAGATAATTTTGAGCAACAATATCACTTTGCTACTAGAATGCCTGCCCCCTTAGGAGCTCTCATTGCTCCTTGAAGGTAGATTTCTCTCTAATGCAAATAGAATGAGGCAGGGCTGCTGAGCTTGCTTGCTAAACATGCCCTAAATCCACAGCCATCAAGTTCTTTCCAAATCATAAGGACCCTACAGGACAGAGTAAAACTGTTACACAGAATTCTTCACAGGAACTCTAATGACACAATGGGTTAAGCAATGAATTAAGCAATGGGTTAAGCAGTTCAAACCTATTATCTCTTCTAAGGGAGAAACGCGAGGTGATCTGCTTCCTGGAAACCTATGGGGCATTAGATTTGCAGAAGGCTGTGGTTTACCGTAAAAGCCCCGGACCCAGTTTCAGTCACCACATAAATTCAACCTTCATTGAATTACTTCTAACCAGTGACCAGCAAACAGTATGCTAGGTAGTTTATAGCTTCTACTGGTCTGAATGGGGGTAAGACCTGCCTGAATGTGTCCTTGAGGGAAATTGAGTACCAGGGTCCCATGGATGTAAGAACAGGGTGGCTGAGGGTCTTGGTACATGGTTCCTTTCCTACTTCTTTCGGCTTGACTGCAACTACGATGAATGAATCATAATTTTGTTACTATTTTCCTTTCTGTCTTCTATAGCTAGACATATGACCATGAATCCTTTGGATACCATGATGGCCTCATAGGGACCGTCTCCTTCATCCAAATGATGTGTCATTGACTTAATAAAGACATAATAAATGGCATAATAAATGACATTATTTATTGTCTAAGACATAATAAGTGACAACAGTGGGCTCAAGCGCAGCAACAGTGTCAGGGTGGCAGGGGGTAGGGCAATGTTTTGTTCTACTCTGCGTAGGGTCGCTATGAGTCAGAACTGACTGGACCGTATCGAACAATAACAGCAGCAAGATTTAACGAAGGAGTCTCTGTTTTGTAATACATTTGAAATTGGGATCTTTCCCCCCACAGACAGGGTCATTGTGTATACAGAACACAGACAGGGTCATTACGATTGGAATTGACTCGATAGGAAGTAGATAGGGTTTTTAAGGCTATACTCCTTATAGAAAGAGGCCGATAGACCGGAACACCTTGCAAACTCCCATATCTTTCTTCCAAGGGACAGCTGATGGACTCAAATCGGTGACCTTTCAGATAGCAGCCATGGACTTAGTTACCATGCCACCAGTGCTCCTTACTAAATCACAGGGACCAGTGTGGCTTAGCTACACACAGGCATCAATGGGACAATCTCCATAGACTCTGATAGAATGCTTGACACTGAATCTCAAGTGTAGGTTTAACCTAATTTGTAAGCCATACATTACGTTCCAATTTAAAATTGTTTATTAAGCATTTGCTGTGTATTGGACATGGTTCTTGAATGCTTGCTTCCTCCCCCCTCCCTTTCTTTTACAATTGTTTTCTTAACTCTATTCTCACAATAACAACACCCTCCCTTTTTGGCACACACAGTTTTTCATTAGTTCAGTTATGAGTTACACATAAGCAAGTACATTCCATATGCAATTACCAATAATTTTAAAACAGTACATATTACAGTACATCAACACTGTTTCATGTATACTTTATGTACATAAAGGAATCTAAGGCTATTTCTAAAGTCAGTGCATTGTCAACATAAACAATATTCACGAAATAAGTTTTTGAGTGATTAACAATGAAGCAGGGAAATATCCTGCAGCTTTTGGCCACTTTTGGCTCCTGACTCTGGACCCTGCATTCAGCTTACTTCTTCCTGCCCCTCAGAGTTTGAACTCAGCACCTCTCAACAGCATGATATTTCCTCAGGGCTTAGTGAGTTTCTGTGGCACATTGAAGTGAATCATAGAACCCAGGGATAGGGAGGAATATACTCAAGGGAGAGGTGCAGGCAAAATGAAGCAGACTAGCTTCTTAGAAGAGTTGGGTATTTGGGACATCTTAATTCTCCAGCTCGTTAGGATTAGTTTGGTATTAACTCTTACAAAAGAAATCTTACTAAAGTCTCCAATGAACTCTCTCGAAGTATTGACTAGAAATGTGAATACTTTTGTCTTCAGACAGAGTGCACTGGAAAATGGGTTACTGCAGATACAATTAGCTTAAAATTTAACATTTTACCATTTGTTTTTCATTTAGATATAAGAATGAAAAAAATTATCTAAAATTGATTATAGTGGTGATTGCACAATTCTTTTAATATATTTAAACCCGTGAATTATATTCTACACAAAATATATGTCAGAGAGGGGAGAAAATGGCAACCAGATAGGACTCATCCGTCTGGAGCTCCTGCTGCCAGATCAGAAAATTGGGAGGTAAGGAGAAAGAAACGGGGAGATGAAGTCCTGAAATTAGAACTAGGGTACCAGGGTTTCTCCTGAACCCCTTTTTGTGTGGGATTTCCACTCACAAAGCAAACCAAGAATGCTTCAAAGCGCTCTAGCTTTGGCGAGCCTGCAGGCACCTGCTGTGTCCTTCCCAGGAGCAGCAATTCCTGCAGGCAGATGGCGGAGAGGGGACAGAATCCCAGACACGAGGAGAACCCCACTCTGGAGCTCTCTGCACAGTTGGCTGCCTTGACCTCACGGTCAGGGGAGTAGTGGTGGGTAGACATAATTTAGAGTAAAAGAAAAAATATCTTATTACCTCAGGAAGATGGTGGTGTAGGAGAAAATAGGTGGAAAATCTGGAGTCGAGGGAGCAAATGTAGTTCCAATTGGCCTAAAAAGAAACAACCCCATAATAAGTTGGATTTCCCCCTCTGGAGGTCAGCCTGACAGCCCCCAAATCGGAGCGCATCACAAGCAAAAAAAAAAGTGTGTGAAATATATATGATTGGTTTAAAACTCAAACTCAAGTCTGGTTGCTCAGCTCCAAGGAGCACAGAGGAGGAGGCCCTTAATATAAATCAGCATAAGAAACAGCCTAGCTAAGGAATGCCAGAACTCAGCTACAGGACTTGGCAGCTTTTAGCATAGCAAAGACCCGCTGTAGCAAGTGTCAGAATCAAACAGCAAGGAACTGCAGCCCAGTGACTGTGAGACACAATTTCATTTTATTATACTTTAGCGGGCCAGGGAGATAAAAAAATAAAAAAACAAATCCTCTGATTGATTGAGTGAATACCAGCAGACTAGATAGGACAATAAGCCCAGTTTCCCTCTCAGTGATTCTACACATAGCTGGGAAGGCCGTTCCTGTCCTGGATACCTAGACAGGACTGAAGGAACACCCCAGTGCTGCCCTCCCAGCCCCTGCTGCAGTGCTGCATACAGCACAAGGCAGGTACACCAGAAAACTCCAGCACCCAAGTGATCCCTGGCCAGGGGTGTGAGCTTGCTTTTGAAGTAATCCCACACAGCATCTGTGGAACCCTACATCAAACGGGTACACCACCCCACTACCTTGAAGAAGAGTTGGGAACTCCTCCAGCCTCATGGACAGGTGATCAAGTTTCAGTTATTTCCTTACCTATTACTTTATTTCTTCTGTCTATATTCACTAGCCCTTCTAATTTTTCCACTGCACTCAGTCTCAATGAGCACAGATTTGTATCTTCTCTCTTTCTTCTTTATCCTCCTTTTCCCCCCTCTTTCTCCTCTTCTCTCCCATTCTCTCCTATCATATGACACTACTGGTTTCCAGGTCACTACTCTCCGCTTAGGGCAAATCAACCCAAATAGCAGGAGGAACTCCAGCCTGCCCTCCGTGGGAGTGCTGTACACCACACAAGGCACCTGGGACAAACACCTACAATGCACTGCGCTGCTGAGGGAATCTCCATCAGACCTGTAAGGCGATCTCGTCAACTAGAGCAATTCTGCCCAGCACCACTGGGTCCCAGCATTAAAAGGGCACACCAACCTACAATTTGGGGGCAGGGTCTAAACCACTCTGGCCCCACATCCAAGCAATCATGGATCAGCTATCTCTTTATTCTTTATTTCCTCCTCTCTCTCCTCCCTCTTTTAACACCGCAGCGAACCTTAGTGAACTCAGTTGGATTTATTTCCCTCTTTATTCTCTTTTTCTTTCTTTCCTCTTGCTGTCTTTACTCTCTTTGCCTCTCTCAGCTTGTATGATTCTCTCTGCTGCCTCTCATTCCTTTCACATACAACTGCTGGTTCCCAGACCCCTACACTCAGCCTAGGGCAACAGTGTCCTCCCAGTGGACAACCTGACCCCTAAGACAATGCTGCATACAGGATGAGTAAGTGCTACACACAGCACAGCACAGTCAGCTATTTCTTTAACTATTTTTAAAATTCTCTCTCCTTCTTCCTTTTCTCGTCTATTTTTTCTCTCATTGCACTCTTCTTACACTTTTTCTTCTTTTCTCCTCTCCTTCAAGCTCTTCTCTATCTTCTACCACAGCCTCAACAGATTTAGTTCTCCTTTTTAGTTGTTTTCTTTTCCTTCTCTCTCTCTTTTTTTACTGCTTTCGCCTTTGTTTACTCTGTGCATTTTAGTTGTGTGTGGGTGAGTGGGTGTCAGTTTGCTTGGCATTATTGCCCCAGTGATTGTCTTCCTCTTTCTGATTTTTTTTCCTCTCCTTTCACTCTCTTTCCTACCACAAGACACTAGTGGTCTCAAGGCCACTCCCCTCTGCAGAAGGCAACTCTGAAGGCCCAACTGGAGGAGATCCAACTCGCATTGATTGGTGTGACAAGCAGCTAGGGAATTCACACCGGTCCTCTCCCACACACTAAGCAGCAGGGGGTTCTCCTCTAAAAAAGTGGGGTCATCCCCAGCCTAAATCTTGGGGGAAATGCCTGACCACCATTTGTGGGGCTCCACGCAACTGTGGGAACATCCACCCAACCTCCAAGGCAATCTGTCTGCCTATGGTAATTCCCCTGCCAGCTACAGAGCTCTACACCAAGGAGGATATAACTGCATGCCCTCCTCAGCAGTACAGCTACAGAGAAAAACACCATAGGACAGCCAAGGTGTTCAAGAACTGAGAAGCCTACTTAGAGATCGGCCAGAGAAGCGACACCATCATGGGCCCGCAACAATCCGACCAGTGTCACATGAGAGGAATATCCAACACACATTCCAAGTAACAGAATTCTGGATGACTAGGATAAGAGTGAAACCACAGGAAGATATAGCGATAGTCTGACCCCTCAGAACAGCTACCGGCAGGTAGTTCATAGAAGAACTCATATAAATCCCCCAAGAGAGAGCCCAGGGATCTTTGCCTCAGGAAGATGGCTCCAGGCTCTTCAAAAACAACACATAAACAGCAATCAGTTCCAACAAAAAACAGCAACACATAAACATAAACAGCAATCAGCTTCAACAAAAAAGTAGGAAAAACAGAAAATAATGATGGAAGAAGTCATGAACCTAACGATGTACATAGAAGAAGCAGACATTGACCTTCCACAAAAAGAAATTTTCAAAATGCTGCTTAAAGTCATAAAGGATATGAGGGAAGCAATTCAGAAAAAGATGAAATGATAGAGGAGATAAAGGCAACACACCAAAGGGAAATACAAGAGTTAAGGGATGAAATAACAGAAACCAGGGACAAATTGACAGACCGTGCGAATAGGCTTGAGGAGGCAGAGAATCACACCAGTGACCTAGAGGCCAACGAAGCAGACTTCCACAAACGGGTAAAACAGTCAAATAAGACAATCAAAGAAACTGAGGAAAACTTGAGAGTCATGTCAGATGCTATGAAAAGAAACAATATTAGAATAATTGGACTACTGGAACAAGACACAACAAAGAAGTCAACAGCAACAATTGCAAGGGAATTCTTAGAGGAAAACTTCCCCAGCTTAATAAATTAAAATGAAACAACCATACAAGAGGCTGTATGAACACCAGCCATACTGAGCCCCAAGAAGAAGTCTCAAAGACACATAACTGAAACTATCCAACTATGAGGAAAAGGAGAAGATCATAAAAGCAGCTAGGGAAAAGCAAACAGTTATGTATAAAAGTACTCCAATAAGAGTATGTTCAAATCTATCAGCGATAACGATGAAGAAGAGGAGGGAATGGAGTAACATATTCCAAAAATTGAAGGAAAACAACGCAAACCCAAGAATAGTTTACTCAGCCAAATTGTCTATTATGATAGATGGAGAAGTAAGAGTCTTCTCAGACAAGGACAAACTCAAAGGATAAAACAAACCCAGCCCTACAAAAGATCCTTGCCGATCCAGTATGGGCAGAAAGATCCACACTTACCAAGTGTAAATAAGAGACCATCATCTCGAACAACTCCACCCATAGGGCGACAAAGAGGAAACAGCCCCCAGGACAGCATCAGTTCAATAGTGGAAAGAAGGCAAATATAAGCCACTCACACAAAACAGGTGGATAAGACAGGTAGATAGAAAAATATCAATCACAAAAGGTACAATATGACATCACAGAGTCCACAGATAGATATAATAACACTGAATACCAATGGCCTGAAGTTAGGCATTAAAAGGCAGAGGCTAACAGACTGGCTCAGGAAACATAACCCATTGATTTGTTGCCTCCAGAGACTCATCTCAAGCTTACAGGCAAAAAACAGGTTAAGAATCAAATGCTGGAGAAAAATATACTAAGCAAATGGTAATGCAAAAATAGCAGGAGTAGCGATCTTAATATCTGACCAAACTGACCTCAAGATACAGGCCATAACAAGCGGCAAATAGGGGCATTATATAATACTCAAGGGACAATAGACCAAGAGCCAGTGAGTACAATAAACATATAGGCACCTAACGAGAGACTTGCTTAATTAGTAAATCAAACACTCCAAAAGATGAAAAAAGAGATCACAGGCTCTACAATTATAGTTGGTGACTTTAATAAGCCACTCTCTGATAAAGACAGATCATTAAAGAAAGAAACTCAACAGGGAGGCTACAGATCTAAATAGCACAATTGGACGACTTGACAGATATTTTCAGAGCTTTCCACCCACATGCAAAAAATTCACATTCTTTTCAAGTTCACATGGCACATATTAAAAAATAGATCAACTGCTGGAACACAAGTCAAACTTGAGTACATTCAAGTACATAGAGGTTATATAGACATCTCTCTCTGATCATTGTGCCATAAAGCTGGAAATTAACAGAAGGACAGTGAAGAAAATCAGGGTTAAAAATTGGAGGATGAGCAATTTCCTATTGCAAAAGGAGTGGGTATTGACTCAGATCAGAGATGAAATCAGGAAGTTTCTAGAAACCAATGAGAATGAAAATAGGACATACAAAAACCTGTGGAATACAGAAAAGGCATTTATTAGAGGAAGGCTGATAGCAATAAATGCACACATTAAAAAAGAAGAGTGACTCTTGGATGATATGCTGACACAAAACTTACACCAACTAGAGCAGAGTCAACAGAACAACCCTACTAATAGCAAGAAGACAGATATAATAAAAATCAGAACAGAGATTCAGGAGAGGGAAAACAAAAAAAACTATGGAAAAATTAATGCCGCTAAAAGTTGGTTCTTTGAAATTATTAACAGATTTTTATATACCTCTGGCAAACCTAACCAAAGAAAGGAAGGAACAAATGACAATTGCAAGGATGAGGGATGAAACAGGGGACATTACAACGGACCCTAATGAAATCAAAAGGATAATTACACAGAACTATGAAGGACTATATTCTAATGAATTCAACAATTTGGAAGACATGGACAAATATTTGGAAACACAATCCCTTCCTAGACTATCCCAGATGGATGTCAACAACCTCAACAGACCTACAGTAAAGGAAGAAATTGACCAGGTAATCAAGGTATTAACAACAAAAAAATCCCCTGGGCCAGATGGCTTCACAAGAGAATTCTACCAAGCATTCAGAGAAGAACTGACACCAATCCTACACAAACTGTTCAAGAACATAGAAAAAGACAGAGAACTTTCAAACTCTTTTTATGAAGCTAGTATAACTTTGATACCTAAAGTGGGTAAAGAAGCCACAAGAATCGAGAACTATAGACCAATATCCCTACTGATCATCAAAGCAAAAATCCTTAACAAAATACTGGCCAATAGAATACAAAAGCATATTAAAAAAATAATTCACCACGACCAAGTGGGATTCATACCAGGGATGCAGGGATGGATCAACATACGAAAGACCATCAGCACTATTCACCGCATTGGCAGGAAAAATTATAAGAACCACATGATAGTATCAATAGACACAGAAAAAGCATTAGACAACATCCAACATGCATTCCTGTTTAAGACACATAAGAAGATAGGAATATAAGGAAAAATTTTTCAATATTATACAAGCCATATATGAAAAACCAACAGCTCAGGCAATAGTTAATGGAGAAAAGACGAAAACAATTCCACTGAAAAAGGTGACCAGACAAGGATGTCCCTTACCCCACTTCTATTTAACATCGTACTGGAGGTCCTAGCTAACAACATAAGACAAAGGAAAGATATTAAAGGTATTCAGCTGGGGAAGGAAGAGGCGAAATTGTCATTATTCGCAGATGATATGATTCTATATATTGAAGATCCCTTAAACTCCACAAGCAGAGTGTTAGAAGCAATAGAGGAATATGGCAGAGTGGCAGGATACAAAATCAACAATCAGAAGTCTATTGGACTGCTCTACACCTCAGACAAGACCACAGAAGAGATGATTAAAAAGGTAGTAGTACCCTTTACAATTGCCAAGCACAAATTGAAATACCTAGGTATATACCTGACTAAAAAAATGAAAGATTTGTATGAGGAAAATTATAAAACACTACTTCAAGAAATCAAGAGTGACCTCTACAAATGGAAGAATATCCCATACTCGTGGATTGGCAGACTGAATATAGTAAAGATGTCAGTTCTGCCCAAGGCACTATATAAGTTCAATACTATCCCGATACAAATACCACCATCCTTCTTCAAAGAATTGGAAAAACAGATTACCAACTTCATATGGAGAAGGAAGAAGCCCAGAATTAGTAGAGAACTCCTCAAGAAGAAGGACAAAGTGGGAGGGCTTGCTGTACATGATTTAGCACGTTCTATACGGCCACAGTAGTCAAAACAGTGTGGTACCAGCATAATGACAGATATTCAGACCAATGGAAAAGAACTGAAGACCCAGAAATAAAAACATCATCATACATGCAACTGATTTTTGATAAGGGCCCAAAAAGTATTAAATGGGAAGCAGATGCCATCTTCAATAAATAGTGCTTGAAAAAAAGGATATCTACCTGCAGAAAAATGAAACAAGACCCTTACCTCACTCCATGCAGAAGAATAAACTCAAGGTGGATCACAGACCTTGAGATAAAACCTCAAACAATTAGGGCCATCAATGAGGGAATTGGGACAAATCTGAGAACCTTGGCACAGGGATTACATAGGCTACAAGAAATAGAGAAGGATACAAATACAGAGGAGACACAAATAGACAAGTGGGATGTACTGAAGATAAGACACCTGTGTATATCGAAAGAATTCACCAAGAGAGTAATAAGAGAGTCAACCGACTGGGAAAACATCGTTAGCAATAACATATCAGACAAAAGTCTTATTATTGAAATCTATAATAATTTGAAAGCTTACAATAAGAGAAAAACTAATTGCCCACCGAGGAGGTGGGCAAAGGACCTGAACAGAAGTTTCTCAGGGGCAGAAATCCGAATGGTCAATAAACATATGAGAAAATGTTCCCATTCATTAACCATAAGAGAAATTCAAATCAAAACAACTATGAGATATCACTTAACACCCTCAAAGATAGCCTAATTCAAAAAATCAGAAAGCAACAAGTGTTGGAGGGACTGTGGTGAGATAGGAACTCTCATGCACTGCTGTTGGACATGTACAGCCACTATGGAAATCAATTTGGCGATTTCTCAAATGGATGGAAATTGATTTACTATACGACCCAGCAATCCCCCTACTGGGCATATACCCAGAAGAGACAAGAAACAAAGCACAGCCAGATATCTGTGCTCCAATGTTCATTGCGGCACAGTTCACAATCGCAAGGAGTTGGAAACAACCCAAAGTTCCATCAACAGACGAATGGATTAAAAAACTGGGTTAATTACATACAATGGAGTACTATGCATCACTAAAAAGCAGGGATGAATGCAGGAAGCATATTGATGCATGGGAAGAACTGGAGGAAATTATGCTAACTGCAGTGAGCCAAGCACAAAAAGACAAGTATAACATGAGTCCGCTGAGGTAAGTTTATTTATACATAAAAAAGAGAGAACAGAAAGATAAGTGCAAAAGGGGCACAGGGAAAAGTTACTGTATACAAACACTCCATGGGTGAGGTCCAGATAGTATGGCAGGGGCCAGATCAAATCCAGGGGTACATACAGTAGCCAATTAAAATGGGTATAGGGAGGAAAGGGAAAAGGTAAAAAATAAGATATGTGATGGGGGACTAGGTCACTGACCCACCCAAGGGGAGGGTCATGTTTGTGTCTCCACAGGGAAAGAGGGACCAGATATAAAGCCACTGCCAGACGACTACAGCGTGCCGGCAAGGAGTGGGGAGTCAGTGGAGGGGCCTCAGGGCTAAGCCCCCAAACCAGCTATGTGGACAACTACCTCCCCACCCCAGAAGAATTTACTTGAGAGGACAGCACTGAAGCTGAAGCTAGGGGAGAGGGGCATGTCAGATCAGCACAAATGGGAGCAAAAGAAGGTAGAGGAAGAGAGAGTGAAGCACATCATGGCCCATCAAGCCTGGAGGATGATATTCCCACTCTGAATAGACAATGGACAGAGTGGACAATATGGCTGATCTCACTATGAGATACACCATCCCTTGATGACCCAGGGCCTTAAGGGGGACAACACTGGAGACTCAGGGTCAGGACTGGCACAGACTGACGCTGTGACACTGAGGCAAACCACTAAAAGCATGCAACACAGCAATCATGAGAGCAGAGCAGGGAGTCCCCAAGGGAGCACAAAGGACAGACTCTGGGGCCAAAGCATGGTACCCCATTGGACCTGACTGAAGGACACACCTAGAGATCAAAAATCAGACCTTGATCTATTTACAAGTTTTTCTTTCTTTTTAAATTTTTAAAATTTTTAATTAATTTATTCTTCTATGGGTAATTGGTTTCCCTTTTTACTGTCATAGCTGTGTTTTCACTCATTGCCTATCTTGCAATGACTTGAATTTTTTTATTATCTCTACAGATCTATCTAAATAAGATAGACTGGGTGAATATTCTGGAGGAGAAAACAACGGGACCAGTGTTTCCGGGGGGACACAGGAGGTGGGGGAGGGGGCAAGGAGGTGATGCTGATCAACCCAGGGACAGGGGAGCAATAAGTGATCCAAAATCAGTAGCAAGGAGGGTGCGAGTGGCCTGGTAGGGATTCAGCAAGGGCAAGGTAACCGAGAGAAATTACTGAAACCCAAATTAAAGCTGAGCATGATAGTGGGACAAGAGGAAAGTAAAAGGAAATAGAGGAAAGAACTAGGTGACAAAGGGTATTCATAGAGGTCCAAAGACTGGAATGTATATATGTAAATATATTTCTCTGAGTGTGGGGAAACAAATCTATGTGCATATATTTATAGGCTTAGTATTAAGGCAGCAGATGGACATTGGGTCTCCACTCACTCAAGCATTTACTCAATGCAAGAACACTTAGTTATAATAAATTGGCATTCCAGGATGCACACCTTCCCGACATGATTGCTGAAGAAAAGTGTGTGCATAAGCAAATGTGGTGAAGAAAGCTGACAGTGCCAGGCTACCAAAAGATATAACGTCTGGTTCTTAAAGGCTTGAAGATAAACAAGCAGCCATCTAGCTGAGAAGCATCAAAGCCCACATGGAAGAAACACACCAGCCTCTCTGACCACAAGGTTCAGAAGGGACCAGTTATCAGACATCAAAGAACTAAAAATCATATCAATGGGTGCCCACCTCCCTGATACGATCAATGAAGACAAACGTGTGCATTAGCAAATGTGAAGAAAGCTGGTGGTACCCAGTTATGAAAAGATATAGCATCTGGGGTCTTACAGGCTCAAAGATAAATACGTGGCCATCTTGCTCAGAAGCAACAAAGCCCACATGGAAGAAACACACCAGCCTGTGTGACCACGAGCTGTCAAAGAAATCAGGTATCAAGCATCATGGAATAAAATCGCATCATTGAAAATGTGGGTGAGTGCAGAGTGGAGACTCAAAGCCCAATGGTAGCCAACCGGACACCCCTTACTGAAGGTTTGTGGGGAGGAGATGAAATAGTCAGGGTGCAGGGTAACAACGATGAAACATAACTTTTCTCTAGTTCTGAAATACTTCCTCCCCCCCCCCACTATCATGATCCCAATTCTACCTTACAAATCTGGCTAGACCAGAGGATGTACATAGGCACAGATAGCAACTGGAAATACAGGGAATCCATGACAGATGACTCCTTCAGGACCAGTGGTGAGAGTTGTGATACCTGGAGGGTGAAGAGAATGTGGGGTGAACAGGAAAAACTGATTACAAGAATCTACTTATAGCATCCTCCCTGGGGGAGGGACAGCAGAGGAGAATGCTGGGGGAGATGTCAGACAGTGTAATATATGACAAAATAATAATTTATGAATGATGAAGGGTTCATGAGGTAGGGGGGGAATAGGGAGGGAAGGGGAAAATGAGCAGCAGATATTAAGGGTTCAAGTAGAAAGCAAATGTTTTGAGAATGATGATGGCAACAAATGTACATATGTTCTTGACACAATGGATGTATGTATGGATTGTGATAAGAATTGTATGAGCCCCCAATATAATTATTTAAAAACAAACAACAAGCAAAAAATATATGTCAATAAAATAATTTTCAAAAACTAACAAGACTTGCATCAGATGCACTTGAGTCTTCAAAATGACATCCTTGCTCTTCAACACTTGTCTGTCAATTGTCATACTGTGGGGGCTAGCATAATGCTGTGATGCTGGAAGCAATGTCTCCTGTATTTCAAATAGCAGTATGGTCAGCCACAATACATATGCTTCAGCAGAGAATTCAGACTAATGGGCTATGAAGAAGAGGTAGGCTGCCTACTTTTTGAGGATTAGTAACTGAAAACTGTATTTAATAGCAGCAGACCATTGTCAGATACAGTGCCAGAAGATGAGCCTCTAGGTTGGGAGGGACTCCACATAGGACTGGGAAAGAGCTGCCTTCTCCATGGAAGCAATATCAATAACATGGATAGAAGAAAGCATTTGGGAGCTTCCTTTGCTGATGGGGCATGTCTCAAAAGGAGAAGTAACAGCTGCAAACATTCATTAATAATTGGAACATGGAAAGTAGTACACAGCATGCCTCTAGAAAAAATTGGAAGTCTTTGGAAATTAAAGAGAAATGCCAAGAGACCTGAAGAAGCATAGCAGATAAAAGGACCTACCTTCAACTCCCAAGAGAAAGAAAGCCCTCTGTTCAGCCAGCTAGAATTTGGACCTCTGGCCTCCTAAATTGTAAGACAGTAGATTTCTATTTGTTCGAGTCAGCTTTAGGGCATCAGTATCTGACAATGTACTGACAGTATAAATAAAGTTTTCTGCGGTTAATTCCTCTGGGGAAGAGTCTATTTCTTATGCATCATTTTTTTCTTAGTTTGGAAGATGCATTGAAAGCTGTCCGCTTTGAATGACCCTGATGGAGTTTTAAATATCAGTAACATAGCTTCCAGCAACACACAAGCCTACACCGTATGGCAAACTGACAGAGAATTGGTGGTGATATATGAAATGTCAGTCAAGCTTTGCTGAAGATCATCCAACAATGGTTGGAGCAATCCTGGCAGAGGCTAAGGCCAGACTCAGAAGAGGACTTGGAACAAGGTATGCCATTGTTTCTGCCAGATGGATCTTGACTGAAATAGAGAATAATGAAACAGAAAGATGCTTACTTGTGTTTCATTGACTATGCAAAGGCAATTGGTTATGTGGATTAAAAAACAAACAAACTATGAAAAGACTTGAGAAGAATGGGAATTCCAGAATACTTCATAGTGTTCCTTTGGAAATTATACATGGATCAAGAGGCAGTTTTACAAACAAAGCAAGAAAATGTTGCCTGGCTTACAACCAGGACAAATGTACATCAGGGTTGTATCCTCTCACCATATTATCAATCTGTATGATGAGCAAATAATCAGAGAATCTGAAGAAGAATGATAGCAAGATGGCAGGAAGGCTTATTAACAATCTGTGATGTGCAGAAGACACAGACTTGCTTGCTGAATGTCAGGGAGACTTGAAGCACTCTTGCTGATGAAGATCATGGGTCGTAGCCTTCAATATGGATTACAACTCACTGTAAAGAAAATAAAAAATCCTCACCATTGGACCAATAGGTAGCAACATCATGATAAAGGGAGGAAAATATTGAAATTTTCTAGGATTTCATTTTGCTTGGTTTCACAATCAATGGTCATGGAAGCAGCAGTCCGGAGATCAAAGGACGCATTGGGGAAATCTGTTGCACAAGACCTCTGTAGAGTGTTGAAAAGCAAGGCTGTTACTTGGAGGATGAACTTGTGCCTGACTCCAAGCAATTTTCAATTGCCTGATGCACATGTGATAGTTGGACAGTGAAAAGGGAAGACCAGAGGATAATCTAAGCATCTGAATTATGCTGCAGATGAAGAGTATTGAACACACCACAGGCTGCCAAAAGAATAAATAAATCTGCCTCGGAATAAGTACAGCCAGGATGGTGATACTTCATCTTACATGTGTTATCAGGAGAGAGAAGCCACTGGAGGAGAACATCATCCTTGGTAAAAAGGAGGGGCAGTCAAAAAGAGGACCCAGAGGTCCTTGATATGATGGATTGACAAAGTGACTGCCACGTGGACTCAAACATAACAGTGATGTGTTGTGTGCAGGGTTGCCATGCCATGCAACGCACCTCCATCAGCATTGCCTACTGGTGGTATTTCTGTTCCAGCAAGAGTAGATAATTAAAACAGGCCCCTAAAAATTACCGTTCAACTGTACCTCTTAATTCTTTAATTCGTGATCTGTCCTTAAACCCAAATCAAATTCAACTTTTCCCTGGGGTGCTGCTAGTTACTGAAGTATAGTAGAGTTTGCCGCTAGTTAGCAAAGTAAATTTTTCATAAAATTTTAGTAACATATATTATGGGGTTCTGTCATTTCTTTGCCTAAATAGCTTTGGTATTTTCCCATTGCTGCTAAAATGAAATATAAGCTTCTATACCTGTGTTGTAGCCATGCATAATCTGGTGCCTCAAGAATCACTAATCTGATTCCATTCTCTGATCTCTCTAGTTTATTAGCTTTTGCTACTTGGGAAGTCTTTCCATTCTTCCAGCACAACAACCCCAATGACAGGTATTTGCATTTTATTTTCCTTCCTGGAAGTTTCTATCTCCAACTTGTCACCTGATTATTTCACTAACTTTTTTTCTATGTTTTAATCATTTTATTAGGGGATCATACAACTCATCACAATCCATGCATACGTCAATTGTGTAAAGCACATTTGTACATTCATTGCCCTCATCATTCTCAAAACATTTGATCTCCACTTAAGCCCCTGGCATCAGCTCCTCATTTTTCCCCTCCTTCCTGCTCCCCACTCTCTCATGAACCCTTGATAATTTATAAATTATTATTTTGTCATATCTTGCCCTGTCTGACGTCACTAACTTTTTTATGCCTTACTCCAAATGCCCTCTTGAGAGTCTTCTACGACCACATTATCCTCAGTTACGTCCATTCTCTGTCTGCTACCTTCCCTCTCCCTCCATAGTGTATGGGGAAATTTTTTCCCTTCGTAAACTAACCCTGCCCCTCACCCCTCAATGGTTAAAAATAAATAAAGAGATAGATAGATAAAAGAACATGGACTTTATCAACTTCCATGAATTGGAAGTCACAGCTGAATTTCTTCCTCATTCTTCAGCTTGGTTTTCCTTTATGTGTTGACTCTATTTTCTCCTATTGCAAACAAGCTCTCTCCCTGTGGTCAGGATCTGTTACCATTAAAAGCTTTAGGTTTACATGAGTCTAATCAACAATGTGCAAAGAGATATGCACATTGAAATTTAATATAGGAATAATCAGCCTCTAAAGGGAAAACTGTGAAACTAAAGAATTGATGTTAGGCAGGTTGACTATGGATACCGAATGCCTGTTACTCTGTCATTGTTTTATTTAGTTTATGATATATTTCCTCTTTTTGTATATTTTCAATATCTACCTTCTTACTGGAATGTCAATCCAATCAGAACAGGAGTCATGGCTTTACTTTAGAAAGCTAGAATACGTTTGGCAATAAATACTGCTGACTGCATGATGAAGGGAATGCAGGGCAACTCTAGGCTTTCCACTGAAATTCTTTAATCCCACATTCAGTCCTCTGTCCACCACCTCCACTTACGCTATCTTATTAAAGCTATCAAGTCAGAAACTCCCTTTGAACTTGCAAATTCCTCAATATTCCTCAGACTCCAGCACGAATTCATCTTGGTGGCATGCAGTGTCATCATTGCAACACTCGGCCTTGTCATTGGTCTGTCAGTCAGCGATGCTACAGGTTATCTCCATCATAACTGATTCTCTGTGGCCTTAGCACATACAACAGAACTGCCCTCATGGGTTTCCAGGCCTGTCAATATTTATAGCAGTAGAAAGTCTTCTCCTTTCCCCATATGCACTGTGCAGCACCTACATTAAAATACTGAGAGTCTCCATTTAGCCATCATCAACATACTAATATTAATTAACCTACATCAAAAGGCTGACTATATAAATTTTTTTGCATCATAACAATACTCATTTGTCACCTGAGATTAAGTTAAAGGGGACAGGGGCTTCTCTCTTAATATTGGGCTGAGTAACTCTGGCAAGGATTTTTGGCTGTTCACTGAAATTCACATTTCTTACTAGGCATAACACAAAACTACATTTTCACCCTCCTTAGTAATGAAGTAAAATGGCTTATGTGTAAAAATGGTGTAAGCCATTCTTAAGTCTATACCAGGGACAATTCCTGTACATGATTCTCTGTGCTCTTTGTCTCTTCCTCTCACCACCATGGAGATGGGATCCTTGGCAGCCTTGGAAGCTACCAGCTGATGAAGGCAAAGTCGCTGCCATTCTGAATCCTTGATGGTGTACCCCACTCCCTACTTGCCTCTCAAGGTTTTTTTTTGTTTCTTTCTTAATGTGGATAAGGAATAAACTATTGTATCTGGGCTATTATATCTCTGATGATTTATATTTCAGAACAGGTAGCCTACCATAATTGCTATAGCAGATAGGTCAAGAGTTTTGTATTTCATACAGCTATATTTTGCTATAGTCATGGCTACTTGATATATACAATTTCTATTGGCATCTAACCAAATTTGTTCAATTTCCTTCTATCTTTCCTTTTAATGTAACTCTTCTTCTTAATGGGTTCTAGACATAGAAGCTTTATTTCCTTTTTCTTTTTAACTATGTGACCGCAACACATTTTACCACAATAAATATAGTGTGTTATTTGGACCTCAAATGATTCAGTTAGACATACTGATATAACTTCATGTTCATGATGATTGTTTCTGTTCTTAATTTTTTCTGAATAAAAGTTGCGATTTTGGACTACATAGCCTTCAAAAGACACTTAATTAGTGAACCTTGAAAAACACCGTTTTGTTGGTCCCTATTTTCCTTCCTTCCTTCCTTCCTTCCTTCCTTCCTTCCTTCCTTCCTTCCTTGCTATTTTACTGAGTAATGGGTATGAAACATGGCTTTAGACACTCGAAATCTATAGAAAATGATTACATTGAAGTATATGGCATTACGATGTTTCTAGGTTTAAAAGTATGATCGATTTCTTATTATTCATCTTTTAAAAGCTTATGTGCTGTCATTACCACTGGCTTCTTTTCTTATTGTTTCTTCAACCTCATTTCCTCAGTAGATTCTCAGTTCTGGGTATAGCTGTGAGCCACTTCAAATACTACTGTAGATGAAGAGGTTATATGAAGGGGCTTCAGGAAGTTTGTGAAAAATTGACTTTGAAGACAATGGAATTCTTCCATGGACTTTCTAAAGTACCCTTGTAGCTATGATAGTAAGTAAACAACTATATTGGTACAAAATCAGAAAGTTTTATTAAACAATAATATCAAAATGAAAAGCCATCCTTTCTCAAATCCTTGGTCTCGGTCTACAGACTTCTGAAAGAGGTGTTTCCATCTCTCTACTTCCTTCCCTGAAGTAATCTGTGTACTTGGATTTACATTAAATCAAAACTGCTGTTTTAGCAATCCCAAAGAGCTCAGATTATCCTATTAAATATTTTTTGAGCTTTGGAAATACAAAATTCTGAAGGGCAAGATTAGGGGTCTAGGGTGGATGGTGTAAGACTTCCCAGTGAAATTCTCTTAGGATACAGCCCTTGCTACCATTAAAGAATGAGCAAGTGCATTCATATAGGTGTGTGTGTGTGTGGGGGGATTCATATTCAACTGTCCTGAAATTCTTATCACCAATGCAGTTTTTAGTTTTCTTCAGAGTTCTTTTTAATATGGTACCATGACTGCCCACGTCTTTCATGAAAATCATCAAAGTGCCCTCATCAGAATCCCAGTGAAAGACGCCATAAGGTTCTGAACTGACCTCTCCATCCTGAATTGAATTATTCTAACACATCTCAGAAATCACTGATGTGATTCTACCTGTTGTTTTGAAGGCACCAGAAAGAGACTAAAACAAGTATATTGTTGAGAGAACTTGTCTGAAATCATTCACTGATCACAGCGATGTTTAAAAACATTTTGTTTAGAATCTGTACATACATGAATGTGAATACTAAGTGTAATGCAATACTTTTGACTCATACATGTGTGCACATGTTTGGGTCCACACACACAGAGTATAAAGGTTTCAAATAACATAATTACATAACAAGTGAGGTAAAAATAATGTAGTGGGAGAGTGATAAAAGTAAGCATAAGATGCTATTTGAACATAATGGAGGCATAATAAACTCAGAATTTGATGTTTGCAGATAGGAATATTTTTTTCTTTTTTCTGGGAATTGGTTCTAAGATTTTTCCTAAGGTTTAGGGTCTCTCAGGGTTAGTATTCTTCCTCTGAGAAGCCTGCCATAAACAAACAATTATTTTTTTAAAGAAAATAAACAATTATTAATGACATCCTTCAAGTGTGTGATTTGGATAATAAATTATTGCATTTCCGTTCCTTGGTTTTAATCTAGCCCCATACTCTTTCCTCCACCATATCCTCTGCCAGAACCCAGTGAAACAAGCGGGGTGTTAAAATGAATTTTAATAATTCCTGCTCAATCCCACAATGTGGGACTGATAATAGTGATCAAAATACAATGGAAAGACTAGCTACCAGTCATTTGTAATAAAGAATTAAAGACTTTTGGGTAAAATTAAAGAGCATGTGATATCCTATACATAACATTTAAAAAATTATGCTAACTTTTTTCTACCTTCACTCCATGAACCATGCTACTCTAAAGAAAACACCAGAAAAATATCAAGAAGCAAATGAAATGCCATTCATAGAGTAATAAACCCATTTTTGATGGGAACGTTAATGTGATCTCCCTAAAAATGAAATAAATTGTTGAGCTCCAAGACCTAAAGAAAAGTGATGATGGAAAATATGTGCAAGTGACCTAGAGTGGCACTATTCTCGATCTGTCTGTAACATTGACAACAGCTAATTAGAATCAGAAAATCTAGCTTGTTCACCCTTCCAGGCATTTCTTTTAAAATACTTATATCTCTACAGCGACTTACAGTGTGTGTGTGTGTGTGTGTGTGTGTGTGCATGCGTGTGTGTCTGTGCACACTTTCTGCTTTTGGAGGACGAACCCATGGTTAAGTGTGATGAGCAAATGCATGTGGGCAAATAGATAGAGGTAATACAGCAAAATTACAAAATCTAATACATTTGGTTCCAAATGTTGGATGCTTTCTTTGGCTTAAATATAGTTTTTCACAACAAAAGGGAAACACTATCTCAAAACAGCTAACCATTTATTCATACTTTCATCCATTCATCACATACATGCTGAGTACTTCTGTCCTGGCATCTGATTGGTACTGTACATTATGAGTCACAATTGACTTGGCAGAAATTACTTTGTATGTGTGTGTACAAAGGGGAGGTACAGAATTTGAAGAAAGCATGACATTTTAGAAAACACAGATTGGTGCACAATCCTTTAGGGCAAGTTCAGTAGCGTTACTTCCTGACATGATGCTTACCTAATTGCTCTGGGCAATTTTAAGAAGTTAGGCTTTCAGTTGACAAAACAAGAGCCATAATCCTGTGAGGTCTCTGGATTGGAGTAGCTCAGTTCTTGCTACGCAACACTGAAAGAATTCACATGGCAGAAGCATGTTTTGTAATCCTAGCGACTTTTATGAAGACAACGGAGGTTTCAAGTATTACAGGTTCAAAAAGTACATACTCTTTCTGGAAAGCACACAATGCTGTGTGGAAATTGCGTGGGACTTCACAACTGAATGTTAAATGGAAGGAATACAGGAATAGGAGCACACCAAAGCAGGCTTACGGAAGCAGGAAATTCCAGGGAACAAGAGAGAGTCTTGAAAGTGAGCCCAGGCTCCAGGGCCCAACAAGTGTGTGTGCGCGCAAGCACTTGGGAGAAATTCCCACCCTCCACCTGCCAGTCACTCCTGAAAGAGAGAAGTGGCCTGCCTAAGGACTACTTTTATGCCCACTAACACAGGAGGCATGGTTGAGGGTATTGGATGATCTTATTGGCTGAGTTTAAGTACACCTGAGTATTGCCATATTGCTGGTGCCCAAGGGGGGTGTTCCCAGGTTGGTTTCCACCAAGACCTAGGTGACTTGTGTCTGGTCATGCCCAGTTCTAGATTTTCCCATAAGTGTCTAATGGGTGCCTGATTTCTCTCTAACCCCATTATTGTGGCATGGACAGCTAGTTTTCCTTAGCACAGGTAGTAGGGAAGACAAGCCCCCTTTCCCCTCATCTAGCTACCTGTCAACCCACTGCACAGCATCCAAATCTTTGAGGATAGTGGGTGATGACCATCTCGGGCTGCTTCCTGTTGTTAATTGAGGGGAAGTGGGATTTGTGCTCCACATCATTCCTACTCTATTTGGAGGGGTTTTCATCCACTTAGGGACCCTCAGTGGATGGGATTGGGGAGTCCAGGCCTTAGTGATCCTGAGGATGGATAACACCCTGGGGTCAGTATCATTAGTAATCTGACAACTTCTGGAAGAAACACAACAGGTGAACAGTTTACATAGGCTAAAGCTGATGCCAGTGGGATTCCAAAGGAAATCCCAGGAGGTATTAACACTGGGTATAGACAAGCATAGCTTGCACACTTACTTTAAACATGGGAATTGTATCATCGCATCTACTAGCCGAAAGACTGTGGTAGGTTTGAGGTAAGGCTGTCTGCAGAGCATGTAACTGTCTCGGAGGGTCGGTGAAACACAATCTTAAGGCCGTCTAAAGGTTCACATGTGTGCTTATCTAGGTCCATTTGATCTGAATCAGAGGCAGTGGTTCCAAATGGTGACTCCACACACTTTTTCCTGGAGCTGCCAACATCCATGCACAACCAGCATTCCAGCCCAGCAGCAGCAAACCCACCAGCTATGGGTGGCATCTTCACACCTTCAAAGGGGATCCCTGGCTAAGGGTAACCCACCAGGAACTTCGAAGGGGATCACTGGCTAATGGTGACTCACCAGAATCTTCCAGGAGGACCATTGGCTAATGGGCGGTCTCACCAGAACTTTTAAAGGGGAAGGGGACCTGTCTAATGGCCCAATCTGAATGCAGTCACACTAGGAAAACTGGCATCCTTGGCTTTGTACCTATTAACCTGGCAGAATTGTACCAGGGATATAAAAGGGCTGGGCACATCTACTGTGTGGGATGTAGGAGATACGGCTGTACTTTAAAAACATCTTGAGTGATCTCGAAAACCACGAGGTTAGCAGTTGTTTAGTGACCTTACTTCCTAAATGCCTTTTGTCAAACCTTGGCAAAAGGCAAACCAAACCAGCTGGAAAACAAAGACCAAACACCAAACCCAAGCAGAGCTGAATGTAAGAAAACAAAGCATTCCCTTGTATCAGGCTTATCAATACACTGGAGGGACTGGAGGAAGGATGCTTGGAGGAACTGGGAACCCAGTGGAACAATCCAATAGGTGGGGGGCGGGGCCAGCACACTGGAGGGACTATAGTAACTGGGCAGCACTAACCTGGAAAACCCGGAAAGGGACCTAAAGGTGAATCAGAACGGGCCAGGGAAGACACACCTGTGGGGGCCAGAAGGGAAGCAAAACCATGGGAACCAGAAGTCCAGTCAGGAAAACTGGGAAGGCAAACAAGGAGGGAGCAGAAGAGGCTGTCTAGCCAATAAGCTTTGCCCCCGCCCCGCCCCCGCCCCGGCACCTGAATGCAAAGTTAGACCAGTGGGTGGAGCAAGAGATGCCATCTTGAACCTCCATCTTGGAAAGGTCAGCTCAGGGTCAGGTGTTCAGCTATCTTGCAGAGAGACCAATAGATTCAAACAGTGAGCAACAGCTGGGGGTTCCCAGGGAGTTCAGAAACATGGGGTGAAATGTATCAGGAAAGCAAAAGGAGCCGGATGGACTTTGGGGAACAGATTGCAGGCCTTCCAAGCGAGAGAGTCTTAGGACCTCATCATAGAAAAAGAGGGTTTTGGGGGTGATGATAGCGAAATTTGCAGGCAGGAATGCAGACCCGCAGGTGGGTGGTGGGTGGTGGTGGTAACGAGTTTTAGCAGTCATCAGAGGACATGTTACTGACATCTACATGTGGTCTTGGGCGAACTGCCATAGAGTCAGCTCTGACTTGCAGCAACTCCAGTGGACGAGGTTGAACGGTCCTGTGGACATTTGCAGCCTCTCTGAGAATGGATGGCCCTATCTCACTCCCACGAAGTTGGTGATTTCAGACTGCAAGCTTTGCGGCGTAAGGCTGACACTTAGAAAGCCAAACCCATCCTCCAAGTTAAGTTCGAAATGAAAGGGTGCACCAAAAGAGTGAGGCAGAAAGATTTGTGCCTGGTCCAGGGACAGAAGATTTTGTCTCGAGCATGGGCTTACCTCAAAGGTGGAGTCAAAGTAGTTTAGCTGAGTCATGGCACCAAAATGTTAGGTTTCTGGATTGGGGTACCTCGGTTCTTGCTTTGCAGCACTGAAGAATTCACACAGCAGAAGCAGTGTGAGCGTGTCTCTGCAGTGTGTGCGTGTCAGCACGTGGGAGAGAATCATATCCTCCACCTGCCAAGCACACCTGAAAGAGAGAGGTGGCCTACCTACAGATTGCTTTTATTCCCACTGGTGGAGAAGGCATGGTTGAGGGTATTGGCTGATCTTATTAGCTGAGTTTAAGCACACCTGAATGATGTCATATTGCTGGTGCCTAAGATGGGCATGCCCAAGTTGGCTTCCATCAAAGCCAAGGTGACTTGGGTCTGATCATACTCATTTCTGGATTTTCCCATAGGTGTCTAATGGGTACCTGATTTCTCTCCAACCCCATTATTGTGGCATGGGCAACTAATTTTCATTTAGCACAGGCATTAGGGAAGACAACCCCCCTTTTCCATACTCTCACTACCTTTCACCTTCACTACTAATTTTACTGGTTTCTAGGATGAAAAATTAGATATTAGAAATGAAAGTAACTTGGGAAGGATGAAACCCAAAACTCCCTTATAAGTGTTTTTTTTTAATTTTTTATTGGGGCTCATAAGGCTCTTATCACAATCTGTACATATATCAATTGAGCAAAGCACCCTTATACATTCGTTGCACTCGTCATTCTCATAATTCACCTTCCACTTGGGTTCCTGGAATCAGCTCGGTTTCCCTTTTTTCCCCCTATCCCCCTCCCTCCCCGATCCCACCCCTGGTCCCTTGATAGTTTATAAATAATTATTATATCTTATCTTAAACTCCCCGGCATCTCCCCTCACCCGCCTCCCCATTGCCCATCTCCCAGAGAGGAGGTTACACATAGATCTCCAAGATCGGTTCTCCCTTTCTACACGCCCTTCCCTCCTGGTGTCACCACTCCCACCGCTGGTGTTGAGGGGTTCATCTGTCCTAGATTCCCTGTGCCTCCAGATCCCCACTGCACCGCTGTACAGCCTCTGGTATACCCAGGTCCACAAGGCAAGGTAGAATTGGGGTCATGATGACTGGGAGGGGAGAAAGCGTTCAGGAACTAGAGGAAGGTTTTGAGTTTCATTGTTGCTACACTGAACCCTGAGTGGCCCATCTCCTCCTCACTACCCCTCTGGAAGGGGTCTCCATCTGTCTACAGGTGGGCATTGGGTCCCCATCATGCACTCCCCCTCTTTCACGGTGATGTGATTCTCACCACCACCCCACCTTTGTTGTTGGAGACATGGTCTCCTCTGTCCTTCACGGTCACCTATGTTTGTGTGCTGCTTCCGTGTGGGCTCGGTTGCTTCTGGGCTAGATGGCCGCTTGTTTGCTTTCAAGCCTTTAAGTCCCCAAACGCTATATCTCTCAGTAGCCGGGCACCATCAGCCTTCTTCACCACACTTCCTTATGCACACTTTCGTCTTCAGCGATTATGTGAGGAAGGTGATCACACAATGATTGTTTTTGTTCCTTTGTATCTGCTACATGGTCCATTCAACACCTTGTTTCGCTTAGGCCTTGTGCTTCTTCTCTGTGGGCTTTGTTGCTTCTGAGCTAGATGGCCACTTATTTGCCTTCAAGCCTTTAAGACCCCAGATGCTATATCTTTTTGTTAGCCAGGCACCATCAGCTTTCTTCACCACATTTGCTTACACACACGTCTGTCTTCAGTGATCATGTCGTGAAGATGGGTATCCTGCAATGGCTGTTTAGCAGGGTGAGGTGCTATTGTATTGGGGGATTATGCATGAGGAGGCCCAATGTCCATCTGCTACCCTACTACTGAACCTATAAATATATGCATATAAATCTATTGCCCCCATAATCATAAATATATTTACATATGTACATGTCTGTATTTAGGCTTCTCTGTATGCACTTTGCCTCCTACTCCTTTCCTCTATTTCCTTTCGCTTTCCTCCCGACCCATTACCATGTTTAGCCTTCATTCTGGATTCAGTAATTCCTCTCAGTTACCTTGCTCTTGGTCACTCCCTTCCAGTCCTCCCCACACCTCCCTCCTCTGGTTTTGAACCACTCGCTGTTCCCTTGTCCCTGTGTTGGGCGACACCTCCTCCCTTCCCCTACCTCCCACGCTCTCATGTCCCTCCAGGACTGTTGGTCCTGTTGTTTTCTTCTCTCATTATTTGTCCAGCCTATCTTGTCTAGGTGGATCTGCTGACCCTTATAAGTGTTAAGCCCACCAAAAGTATCCCTGTCTTTTTATTAAAGCAGAACTGCCCCAGAAGTCCTGATTGGGCAGAAGTTGCTGAATGCCTGCTTTCTTGTCCAATGGGAACACACTTAGGAAAATATTAATTTTAGATTGTACAAAAGTGGGAGGGAATATTTAATATATTTCCTAAACACAATTAGAATATCAAACTAAGAAATAACACAATTTCAGAGAATAAATTTAAACAGATAGTTTGATTTTCTGAGTAAAAGTTCAGTGGTAGAAGAACTGAATTATACTTTTTTGAATTAGAAGTGTGGTCTTTAAAATCCCAGCTATGTGGACAACCAGCCGCCCCTCGGCACAAAAGAATTTACTTCAGAGGACAGCACTGAAGCTGCAGCTCAGGGAGAGGTACATGTCTGATCAAAGCAAACAGGAGCAAGTGAAGGAGGAGGAAGAAAGTGTGGAGCACATGCTGGCCCACCAAGCCTTGAGGATGATATTCCTGCTCAGAGTAGCCAATGCATCGAGAGGACCATATGGCCGGCTCCACTACAAGACACAACATCCTTCACTGACACATAGCCCTATAGGGGAGAACACTGGAGACACAGTGTAGGAATTTCACCCAATCTGACCCCACCACACCAAGACAAAGCACTAAGGGCATGGTACAGAGCAGCAAGGTGGAACAAAACAAGGAACTACCGAGGGAATACCAAAAATAGACTTTGGAGTCAGGGCGTGGAGCCCCATCAGATTCAACCGGAAAATACTCCTGAAGGTCAACAAAGAGACCTTGAACTATTTACAGGCTTTTCTTTTCTTTGTCCTTGGTTTTGTTGTTGTTTTCTTTTCTTTTGTCGCTTAGATTTGCTCTGTCTTGTTTTTGTGCATGTTATTATCTCCGAAGTTCTGTAAGATAGGCAGGATAAAAATAATTTGAAGGAGAAAACAAGGGGACCGATAGTTCCGGGGAACATGGGAGACAGGGAGGTGGGGGAAAGGAAGTTGTGCAAACAAACCAAGGACAAGGGAACAACAAATGATGCAAAATCAGTGGTGAGGAGGGTGTAAGAGGTATGGAAGGCTTGATCAAGGGCAATGTAACCTAGAGAAATTACTGGAACCCAAATGAAGGCTGAACATGATAGTGGGACAAGAGGAAAGTAAAAGGAAATAGAGGAAAGAACTAGGAGGCAAAGGGGATTTAGAGAGGTCAAATACAGGTATGTACAAATGTAAATATATTTATATATGATTATGGGGAAATAGATCTACGTGCATATATTTAAAGGTTTAGTATTAAGGAAGCAATATGAACATTGGGCCTCTACTCAATTACTCCCTCAATGCAAGAACACTTTGTTATATTAAACTGGCATTCCATGGTGCTCACCTTCCTAAAATGTGATCACTGAAGAAAAAGTGGGTGCATAAGCAAATATGGTGAAGAAAGCTGATAGTGCCCCACCATCAAATGCTATAGCGTGTGGGGTCTTAAAAGCTTGAAGGTAAAAAAGTGGCCATCTAGCTTTGAAGCAACAAAACCAACATGGAAGAAACATACAAGGCTGTGTGATCACGAGGTGTCAATGGGACAGGTATCAGGCATTAAAGAACAAAAAAATCCTACCATTGTGAATGAGTAGGAGTGCGTAATGGGGACCCAAAGCCCATCTGTAGAAAACTGGACATCTCCTTACAGAAGCGTCATGGGGAGGAGACGAACCAGTAAGGGTGTAGTATAGTACCATAGAAACATACAATTTTCCTCTAGTTCTTAAATGTTTCCTCCCCCCCAACTATCATGATCCCAAGTCTACCTTTCAAATTCAGCTAGACCTGAGGATGTACACTGGTACAGATAGGAACTGGAGACACAGGGAATCCAGGACAATGATCCCCTCAGGACCAGTGGTGAGAATGGCGATACCGAGAGGGTGGAGGGAAGGTCAGGGAGAAAGGGGGGACTGATTAAAAGGATCTACATATAACGCCCTCCCTGGGGGATAGACAACAGAAAAGTGGGTGAAAGGAGACATCGGACAGTGTAAGGCATGACAAAATAATAGTAAATTATAAATTATCAAGGGTTCATGAGGGAGGGTGGGGGAGGGAGGGGAAAATGAGCTGATACCAAGGGCACAATTAGAAAGAAAATGCTTTGAGAATGAACATAGCAACAATGTACAAATGTGCTTGACACAATGGATGTATGTATGGATTGTTATAAGAGTTGTATGAGCCCCCAATAAAAGGATTTTTTTAAAAAGGAATGTTGGCTTAAAGCACATCCTCCTGCTGTGCGACATTCCAGTGACTGCAAAGCTCTGAGAAACCATAAATTAAAAATGATTTTAAGAGTTTTTTAGAATAGTTTGTTTTCAGTTTCCACTTCCATCCTTATTTTCCTCTAAATATTTTCTCTATTTAAAAAATATATTTTCCATTTTACCTGTATAACATTGGATGTAAATAACTCACTGGGATAAATATGTTGGTTACTAGACATCTGCCCTTCATCCTCTGTATTCTCTGTAATTAATGAGAGTGCCTGTTTTTATATGTTGAAATTTTCAAGTTGGTAAGGTAACAGCTTACTGCATTTTATTTGCTTTCTATTGATGCCTTATGGTATCTGGCACAGGGAAATGCAAAAGGTCATTTTGAAATGTGCATCTGTCAATAGCATTTAGAAGCTGATTGAACAGAACTATACAAATATATTTCAATGATTATTTTTAAATATCAAGTAGAAATAAGGTAATATATGTAATTACCTTATACATAGAGATCTTTGTTATCTTGCATATTAAATATATGACCTTAGATAATATTACAATCTGTTATACATTTTACATAAATCTGAGAAGACCCACTATTTAAAAACTAGCACATTATTCTCTGAACCTCAGATTTCACATTTTTCAACACAATTAATTGGAACAATAGCATAAAAGATGATAAAAATGAAAAAAAATTAAGTGGTACAAGTTAATGTGATAACTAAATTAATTAAGAATGTTTACACTCTTAAATTTTAATCCCAGTCCTCAAGATAGAGAGAAACAGCAGGTGAAAGCTACCGGCTTTATGCAGTTGCTATTTGGTACTTTTTGGGCTCTTGACTGCAAGGTCAGCAGTTTGAAACTACCAGCCTCTCCAAGGGCACAAGATGAGACATTCTCCCATTCGGAGTTGCAGTCTCAGAAACCCATGGGGGTAGTTCCACCCTTTTCTATTGGGTTGCTATGAGTCACAATTGACTACATGGCTATAAGTTTGGTGGTTTTCTTTTTATTGGGTTATAGGTTGAGAGCTCCTCCCTCTCACTCTTTGAAGTTCAGCTTTATCTAGAATCTTATCTTATTGGTTCAACCAAGAATCTCCATAAGCCACCCTGTTCCAGAAGATCTGAAAGAGATAGTTTCTTCAGGACAAATTCAGGGTTGGACAAATTTAGAACAAAGGTTGGCATTTTTTTAAATAAATAGTCTGGGTGTAAATTTTGTTACAATTACCCAGATCTTCTGTTGTAGTGTGAAAGCTGCTCTGAACAATATGTAAATAAATTAACAGGGCCGTGTACCACTGAACCTGAGATAATCTTTAAACCCAACCCTAAATATTCCCTGAAGTCTTATGAAAACTGAGTAGGAGTTTCGGTTAACTAGCAAAAGTTCTGTACCTTAAGCATTATACTTTTTACAGAACTATCTATATGGGATCTCCATTGGATCAAAATTACAACTGCAACTCAAAGAATTAAATATACGCATTAGGAGGCAGTGAATTTATGCTAATGCGGGTAGAACAACATAGAAGGTGAGGGTGATAAGGCTGCACAGCTTGAAGAGTGTGTTCAATGCTACTAAATGGTACATGTAGAAATTACCGTCTTTCTGAATACTCACCTCTACATACTTTTAACAGGAATATAAGAAATGACGTTCTGTTTTGTAAAATCCTCAGGGAAAATGGAGGCATGGGCAAGTTGATAACCTATCATAGAGCAACAGCTACTTTGTAGCAGATATAGAAGTTAATCCCCACATTTTTATTACATTATCTGGTATACCAACTCTTCTTGCACAATAAAACCCTGGGGAGGTTCAAGAGTGTAAAACACACCTGGCCTCATCTTCATTTTTCACTTATTCGCTCATTCTGGAACACTCTCACAAAGGTAGCATCATCTAGTTTTAGGAGGCATTTCTCTTCTTTGGGGTCTTAAAGCAATTGCTATAGTAACCTTGTTTCTATAGAGACTTCTGCACATTTGGCATGGGAGAATGGGTATTAATATATATTATGTGTGTCAGGATATGCCAGTCACTGAGCTTGCAGCTCTACATTTTAAAAATAATTTAAATCTCTCTGTAATGTTATTAACTCCCTTTCCAAGAAAGGGATCAGACTCAGAATGGTCAAAAGATATTTCTTAGTACAGATACTTCACATTTGAAAATTTAACTAAAGTGCATGTGTCTCCAGGACACATGCTTTCTCTATTCTATCTCCCTACAGTACATGTGAGATTGCTGAAATCAATCAGAGCAATAAAAATGTTTTAAATAAATGTCACTAAGATTATTTCATGTTTTTCTTCATTTTTCACTGCCATGGTGATTTTCTGCACAATATGGCAACACATTGTCCAATAGAGTGCCATTTTCATAAATGTTGGTGTGTTTCAGCCTAAAGTGAAATTACAATGTCATTTTACCCCATGGGGACTTTCCTTCATTTTTGCTGACTTGCTAGCAAGCACGTTGTCCTTTGCTAGCAATTGCTCTTTCCTGGTGATACTTGTAAGTTCATTAGCAAGTTAATCAAAGTTTTGTCACCCTTGCTTCTAAGAACATTCTGAGCCCACTTCCTCCCAAATGAACTTGCTTGTTCATCTAGCACCCCACAATATACTCTGCCTTTGACCAAGATTCATCTGAAATCAGCAATGTTATTTATTTCATATTCATATCAAAATAATCAACTTGATTATTATTAGCATTGTTATTTTCACCAATATAATTCTGAGACCAATTATATCAAGAGAGATAGTTCATAATTAAACTGGGAAGCAATGTAGAAAATACTCCTCTTGGGTATGTCACACCTTTATTTGGATTCCTTTAGTTTCTAGAGGAAATAATTACCATAACAATGATAGAAAATTCTTAAAGTTTCATTTTCAAAACTCACTCACCCTTAAAACTAATACATCTAAAAAAATGTTTCCAATGAAAAAATACTCTGACATCTGAACTCCTCAAATGTGTTGAACAGCAGGATGTTAAAAAAATAACTCTCAACATAATTGTTATTTTGATCAGATGTGAATTGAGTCTAAGAAATATGACAGATGCTGGTCACAATCTATAAACGTGGTAGCACCTGTGCCCCCATTCCTTCTCAAAGGTGGACATAAAAATGTGTCAGAACAGGAAGTTCTTTGCATGGACCAGATGTTATGAAATAAAGTTTTAGTGTTTGGTCAGAAAAAATTAAGGGGCGATTATCTACAGGCAGTAAAGGTAGTGAAATATAATCTGTTACTGCTAACTAATTCATCAAGTAACACCTCTACATTGCTTTATGGCTCAGTGTATATGAGGAGATTTCAAAAATTTCATGGAAACAAGAGAATACAATATAATGCAATTTCAATTTTGTTATTATTGTTAAACAGTTTTATTGGCACTTCACCCACATATAATTCAATACTTCAACCATATCAAGAAGAGTTGCGCAATCTTTACCACAATCTGTTTTAGGACCTTTTCCCCTGTACATATTTTTACACGTGAATTTTTCATTTTTGACAAAAATACACACAACAAAATATTCACTAATTCAACAACTTCTAAGTGTATAATTCTGTGCCATTACTTATATGCTTTGTATTGTTCTATAATGCAATTTTTCCATGAACTTTTTGAAGTCCATACAGATTAAGACCCTTGACCCTTTGGGGGCTGCATACCAACTCTCATGTAAGTCTGTTTTATATAATAATGGGTTTATGGAAGGGATTAATTAATTTGTATATGAGTATATCCTTCATTGGTCTTTCAGTTTGTCATATTATTTTTACTTGCTTGTGACTGTGAGACTAGAAACGATGTCACTGGCATTTTAAAATAACAGGGTCACCCAAGGTGAACAGGATTTACTGTGATTTCCAAACTAAGAACAAACTAAGGAGAAAGAAAACATTGTCCATATTTGAGGCATCAGCCACATAAAACCGTATGATTAGCAGTAAAATGCTGTCAGATAGAGTGGCAAATGATGAAATAGGCTGTGTCTTAGGGCTTAGCTACTGAAAGCTTCTTAATAGGATCAGGACATCTATTCAGGAATAACATCAGGGATCTAGTCCTGAAAGATGAGCCCCTCAAACCAGAGTGACCATAATAACGTGGAGTGAGTCAAGCTTTCAGGACCTTTATTTTCTGACAGGGCATGACTGAAAAAGAGTCAAATGAGCTGCAAGTATTTATAAATAATCATAACATAGAATATATGGAATGCATAAAGCTGGATATTCTAGCATAAATGAGCTGAAATGGACCGGTCATTTCGAATCAGACAATAATATGCTACAACTATGCTGGGGATGCCACATTCAAGAGGCATGGTACCTCACTCATCATCATGAAAGAAAATTTCAAGATCTATCTTGAAGTGTAATGCTATCTGTGATTCGATAATATCTATACCTCTATAAGGAAGTCTCAGCAGTGTGTCTGTCAGTTTGTCCTACTGTGGTGCCTGTGTGGTGCTGTGATGCTGGCAGCTATGTCACTGGTATCTCAAATGCCAGCAGTATACATGCTGAACAAATAAGCAGAGAAGCTGGGTTATATGAATAAGGATGTGAATTGGAAGAAAGCTTATTAAGAATCTGTGATATGCAGATGACACAACCTTGATTATTGAAAGTGAGGAGGACTTGAAGGACTTGGTAATGGAAATCAAAGATAGCCACCTTCAATATGAATTGCGATCCAAAGTAAAGAAGACCAAATCCTCACAACTGAGCCAATAGGTAAGCTGATGAATGGAGAACTGATTGAAATTGTCAAGGATTTCATCTTCCTTTGATCCACAATCAACGCTCATGGAAGCATGAGCCAAGAGATCAAACACCACATGGCATTGGATAAATCTGTTGTATACGACCTCTTTAGAGTGCTGTAAGGAGGGAGGTTACTTTGAAAACTAAAGTGTACCTGATCCAAGCCATGACATTTTCAATGGCCTCATATACATGCGTATAGTTTAATTTGTCTTATATTCTTTGGAAATGTTGTTAAGAGAGACCAGATCCTGGAGAAAAAAATCAGGTTTGGTAAAGCAGAGGGGATTCCAAAAAGAGGACGTTCCTTAAGGAGTTGCTTTGGTGCCATGACTGCAACAATGGGATCAAACATAGGAACAATTGTGAGAATGACGCAGGACCAGGCAGTGTTTCATTCTATTGTGTATGACATCACTTTGAATTAGAACTGACTCAAAGGCACCTAACAACCTATAAATGTGAAAGCTGGACACTGAGTAAGGAAGACCAAGAAGAACTGATGAATTTGAATTATTGTGCTGGTGAAGAATATTGAAAATACTATAGACTTCCAAATGAACAAACAAATCTATCTTTGAAGAAGTACAACCAGAATTTTCCTTAGAAGAAAAGATGGAAAGATGTCTTGCATACTTTGAACATGTTGTCAGGAGAGGTCAGTCCCTCGAGAAGAATATCATGCTTGGTAAAGAAGATCCTCATGGAAAAAAGAAGACCCTCAAAATCATGGATTGACACAGTGGGTGCAGCAATGGCTTAAACAAGGGAACATTTATGAGGATGGCACAGGACTAGGCAATGTTTTATTCTGTTGTGCACATGTCACTATGAGTTAGAACCCACTCTATGGCATCTAACAGCAAACAACAAACAAACAAGGAAGTCCAGTTAACACAACCAGAATTTTAAGAATTCTATCAACTTCTTCCGTCTGAAGTTGATGAAGCATGCAATCACGATGATTTGATCATTACTGTGATTGGAATGTGAAAGTTACAATAAAGTTGGGAATGTAAAGTAGCTAAAGTAAGTGGAAACAAATGATGAAGTAAAAGAGCTGAGCTGAAAATGTCAAAGGGAAGTTCAAGAACACAACTAGTACTGTAAATGTGCAAACCTCTGGAATTACAAAGCCAGAAGAGGAAAACGTGATCAGCATATCTCAAGTTGAAAAACTGAAGAAAAATTTCAAGCCCTAGATGCAATATTGAAGAACTCTATGGGCAAAATATTGGATGATGCAGGAAGTGTCAAAAGTTAATCAGACTATAGTGTCACTGTACCAAAAAGAGCTGGTTCATTTAAACATTTCAAGAAGTAGGTAGTGATTAAGAACCAATGGCACTAAAGGAAGGGATCCAAGCTGCTTCGAAGGAATTATTGAAGAACACAATTCCAGGAATTTACAAAGTCACAATAGAAAGTTTCAACAAGCTGATGAAACAGAGGAAATACGTACACACTCATGTGTGTCAAGATATTTGGAGGACAACTAGTTGGCCACCCAATTGGAGGAAATTTGTGTTGGTTTCTATTGCAAAATGGTGACCAAAAGGAATGTGGAATTATCTAACAATATCACCAATAACACAAGCAAGTAAAACTTGGCTGTAGACAATTCAGCAGTGGTTGCAGCGATATATAGAGCAATATAGAGCTGCTAAAAATTCATGCCAGATTCAGAAGAGGATGTTTTATAAGTGATAGCATTTTGACGTCAGATGGATCTTATTTGAAAGCAGAGAAAAACAGAACTTTGCTTTTATTGACAATGCAAAGGCATTTGACTGTATGGATCATAACCAAACATGGATAACATTGAGAAGAATGGGAAATCCAGAACCCTACATTGTGCTCATGGGAAACTTATACTTGGACCAAGAGGCAGTTGTAGGAACAGAACAAGGGAATACTTATTGATTTAAAATGAGGAAAAGTGTGTGTCAGGGTGTATCCACTCACCAGATTTATTCAATTTGTATGTTGAGCAAATAATCTGTGAAGTTGAATTATGTGAGGATGAACACAGCATCAAGATTGAAAGAAAACTTATTAAAAACTTGCAATATGCAGATCGTATCCTTGTTGAAAGCAAGGAGGACTTCAAGTCAATGGTGGGATTCAAATAAATTAATAACTAAGTTAGCTTCCCTAATGACCATTTTAAGTATAAAAATATATACACTGGAAGGTAGTTCATAATTTCATACAGTTAATACTTAAGTAAGTACAATTGAAGAGGTATACAAAAGTATACGATTGTAAGAGTTTTAAAATATTAATAAAATTAAACAGTTTTATGAGTTTTCAAATATTAATAAAATTAAATACCTGGCATAAAATGATGAAACTATTATTTAAGATACACATTGCTGCTTTTTTTTTACACATTGCTTCTTGATTGACATTCTTGCTTGCAATATTCTTCTTTTTTATCTGAGCATCATCAGCTGTGTGATTTATCTTCATACATTTTTTTTCACTGTAGGAGTAGGAGTCCATTCCTTTCAAGGTGGGGCAATTGGACAACCATTATTGTGTTTGATATATTAGAAACCGGTGACTTCTCTAAACATATTATGTTCATATTTGAAAAACCCCATTCTGCTTCTGCTGAACTTACAGAAATTGTTGCAATAATCTTTTCAACTCTTTGAACTTTTTGAAGAATTGCATAATTCATATACAATATCTCATGGGAATTTGGGGTGTAGCACAAAGCTGAAATGAATGGCAATGGGTCACCCTTTGGTTGTGTCAAATGTTTTCCCTTTATATGCTTGTTTAATGAAGCAACAAATGCAAGAGAATGAAAATGTAGTGTTTCATCAAAAGTGTAATGCATTTAATGATACAAATAAATAAATATTACAAGTATAGTTCTTTCTGTCTTATTTTTTATACCTATGGATAGAGTGAACCTTACTACAGGCACTTAGAATATGCTGCTACAATATTATAAAAGAGAAGGGAATGTAAATTTGTGATTTCCACATTGAGTGGCTACCCAGCCACACACCTTAGAGAGAATCCTGATTAAAAGTGCCATTTTAACAACCAGTTGGTCAATCCAACAATTAGATATTGGTTCCGCTGAACCAGTTTGAACTGACTAAATCCCACCACTCCTTGAGGCACATTTTGATGAAGAGCCAGCACTATAACCTGCAGTGTGGTTTAGAACTCATTGGGGAGGGGATGGGGTGATCCTCAGAACTAAACTAATATACAATATCATGATAAGTAGAGAAAAGATTGAAGTTGTCAAGCTTTTCATTTTGATTGGATCTACAGTCAATGTTTACGGAAGCAGCACTCAAGAAATGCAACGACATACTGCATTGGACAAATCAACTGTGTAAGACTTCTATGAAGTATTGAAGAGGAAGGAATTTCATTTTGAAGAGCAATATATACCTTACAAAAGTTATGGTATTTTCAATTGCTTCATGTGCATATGAAAGTTGGGCCATGAATATAAAAAAATGGAAAAGAATTGATGCATTTAAATGATGATGTTGGTGCAGAATATTGAAAGTACAATGGAATGTATGGAGAACAGAGAAATCTGTCTTGGAAGAAGTACAGTAAAACTACTCCTTAGAAGCAAGCATGGTACGATCTCCTCTCATGAACTTTGAACATGTTATCAGAAAAGGCCAGGCCATAGGAAAGGACATCAATCTTGGTTAATAAAAAAACAAAAAGGTCAACACAAGAGGAAGACCCTCCATGAGATGGATGGACCCAATGGTTGCAACAGGGGCTCAAACGTCCTAAATATTGTGAGGATGGAGCTGGACCAGGCAGTCTTCTATTCTGCTGTGCTCTAAGTCACTGTAAGTTGGAACAGACTCAACAGCACCCACCAATTTGTCATTATGTAACAATTAAATCCATGTTCTAGGACATGAACTTGTCTGACTGAACACGTTTTCACTTTATTCTCTGCAACTTTCTTTTTCTAGCAGACCTTGTCATTGTCCATGTAAAATGATCATCAATGCAAAGATAAAGACTTAAGCTAGAGACTGAAATATATCAAGAAAATTAAAGTAAGATCTCTGTGATGGTATCGCCAAACATGGCTGTGCTGTCTGTCTGTTTTATAAAGGGCCCTGAGTGAGAGAGGGAGTGTTGAGCAAAGACTGAAAACCTGCCACACTCTACTGTTCTATCTGAACGCTTTGGGAGAGGTTGTCCATCCCGTGAGGAATATACTACGCAAATGATATGGCCATCATTCTCTCTTTATGGCGAAAGGGGTGTCAAGAGAGCGGGGTATTTTTTTCTGATTCTCTGATTTTATGACTAGGCTATGAGGCTATCACAACCAGTTGTTAAACCAAACACTAGTAAAATATTCATAAGTGGAAAACCTTTAAATCTGCTGGTCTCAAGAAAAACCAAACCCACTCTCATTAAGGTTGTTCCAACTTGACTCATAGCAATCCTACAAGACCCAATAGAACTATCCTTTTTTGTTTCCAAGGCTGTAAATCTTTACAGGACTAGAAACTTCCTCTTTCTCTCACAGAGGTGCTGATGGTGTTTAACTTTGTTACTAGACAAACAAGAAACGAATTACACATTATAATGTGAGTAAGACTTATTAAGCAGTTGAATTCCTAAAAAGAAAAACGAGATTTCCAGAAGTAGGATTTGGCATTTAGAATATAAACAGTCTACAAGAATTACTCACTCCCCTACTGCCTATGCTTGAATATTTAAGGAACACGAAATTGCTATCTTTTCTAGTCTGCCACCCACCCTACAGATTTTGGGCTTGATAGTCAATTTCTCAAAACAAAAATATTTATCTATCTATCTATCTATCTATCTATCTATCTATCTATCTATCTATCTATCTATCATCTATCATCTATCTACCTACATATCTATCATCTATCTCTTACTGGTTCTGCTTTTTTCTTAGGCAGTAGATCTGCTCTTCTTCAGGCTTTAGAGTTGATGGGGACACAGGGAATCGGTTTGAAGATGATTGTTCCCAAATAAGGAAGTGAATCAGACCACTCTTCGGACTCTCCAGTCAAAAAAAGCTGAGGTCATTTGGAATCCTTCAACCAAGCTTTCTGCCTTAGAATCATCACCACTCTCAACAAAATATTTGGGCTCAGTTTGAGTTGTAAATGACCTTTGTTATTTAAAGGACTTTTCAATCAATACCTGTTTCTTTAAAGTTGTATTCATAGATTCTAGATACTCTTCCAGAGTATAAAAATGTCAATTTCTCCTTTTATGTTTCTGTAGTGAGATGGATCAGGAGAGAAGATATACGTGGGGGTACTCAAAAACAAAAAAAATTCATGCAATTTTTTTCAAAGCTATATATATATTTTTTTACAAAACAACTTTATCACCTTCAAAGTACTCTCCATTGCACTTAATACATTTGTTAAATCTTAAATTCTATTCTTTTCAGATCCTCCAAAGAGAAAACTTGAGTAACTGTCTGACCTGGTGAAAGGATGTCCAAATGCACTGTCAATGTTTTCTTTACTTTTTTAAAATCATTTTATTGGGGGCCCTTACAGCTCTTATCAAGATCCATACATACATCCATTGTGTCAAGCACATTTGTACATATGCTGTCATCATCGTTTTCAAAACAATTTTTTTCTACTTGAGCCCTTGATATGAGCTCATTTTCCCCATCCCTTCCCTTCCCTCTCCCATGAGCCCTTGATAATTTATCTTTTTTTTCCCTCATGTCTTACACTGACTTCTATCTCCCCTCACCCACTTTTCTGATCTCTTTCACTCTGGGAGGGAGTTATATGTGGATCATTTTTATTGGTTCCCCCTTTTAACCTCCACCCTCTCCCTATCGTCCTGGTATTAATATTCTTATTATTGGTCCTGAGGGGGTTATCTGTCCTACATTCCCTGTATTTTGAGCTCTTATCTGTACCAGTGTACATGCTCTGATCTAGGCAGATTTGTAAGGCAGAATTGTGGTCAAGAAAGCATTAAAGAAATAGAAGAAAGTTGTATGTTTCATCATTGCTATACTGCATCCTGACTGCCTCAACTCTTCCTTGTTACCCTTCTGTAGAGGAATGTCCAATTGTCTAGTGATGGGTTTTGGGTCGCCACACTATACTCCCCCTCATTCACATTAATGTGATTTTTTTCTGGGTCTTGACACCTGATACCTGATCCCATCGACACCTCATGATCACACAGGCTTATATTGTCTTCTGTGTGGACTTTGTTGCTTCACAGCTAGATGGCCATTTATTTATCTTCAAGCCTTTAAGACCCCAAATGCTAAATCTTCTGATAGCCGAGCACCATCAGCTTTCTTCACCATATTTTCTTATGCACCCATTTTGTCTTTAGTGATCATGTAGGGAAGGTGAGCATCACAGAATGCTGGGTTATTAGAACAAAATGTTCTTGCATTGAGGTAGTACTTGAGTAGAGGCCCAATGTCCATCTGCTACCTTAACGCTTAACATATAAATGTATGTACATAAATCTATTTCCATATCATTACATATAAATATGTTTACATCTGTACATTCCTGTATTTAGACCTCTATAAATATCCCTGCCTCCTAGTTCTTTCCTATATTTCCTTTTAATCTGTGGGACCAGCCCCAATCCCAACTACATGGCCTACCACCACTGTCACTACCCTGCCGCTGCCCCCAACACCAGAAGAATGCACTTTAGAAGACAACACTGAAGCGCATCTGATCAGAACCCACAGGAGCCAACAATGAGGAAATGAGAGTGCGTGGAACAGATCTGGGCCCACCAAGCCCTGAGAATGATATTCCTGCCCAGAGCAGCCAATGCACAGAGAGGACCATAGGGCCAGTCCGCCATGAGAAAATGACATGACATCCCTCATCGACTCAAAGTGCTATGGAGGACAGCACTGGAGAAACAGTGTAGGAATCATCTGACCCCATCACACTAGGGTGAAACACTAACGGAAAGCAACAGAGCAGCAAGGAGAGCAAAGCAATGAATTCGCTGGGAATACCAAAAATAAACTTTGGGACCGGGGCATGACACTCCATTAGACTTGACTGGAAAACATTTCTAAAGGTCAACAAATAGACCTGGAACCATTTATAGGCTTTTCTTTTGTTGTCGTTGTTTTTCTATGTCTTGTTTTTGTGCTTATTATTATCTCTGCATGTCTATCTAGGTAAGATAGGTGGTATAAACAATTTAGAGGAGAAAACAACAGGACTTTCCAGGGCAGGGCGGTGGAGGGTGGGGAGCGGCATGAGAGTTGTGGAGATGGGGGATGGGAAGTTATGTCAACAAACCCAGGGACAAGGGAACAACAAATGATGAGAGCAGGGTGTAGGACGCCTGGTAGGCCTTAAGCAAGGGCAATGTGGCTGAGAGAAATTAATGAAATCTGAATGAAGGCCGAACATCATAATGGGATGAGTCAAGATTTTCATCCATTTGAGAAGTTGATGAACATCCAGAACAAGGTTTGACATCAATTGATATTTAACCTTTTGTGAAATGAGGAAACTACTCAGATACTTGAGTGTTCCCATAGCATTGTCCTTGTAAACTGTGTTCAACATTACAACAGTTTGTGCAGCAGTTTTCCCAAGCAGAAATGAAAATTTCACAGCCACATGCTGTTCTCTTAAAATAGCCATCACAAAAAATGAGGTTTGAGCAAAACGTCTTTTAAGAAAAAGTTCACTGTGACCAGATTGAACCTTTCCAGGCAACGCCACTGGATGCACACACTCAGAGCAAGTTGCTCCATGCTCACCTAGTAGGGAAAATCCGTACTACAAAAGCTATGTTCTGCTTAGTGCAATTTCAGTATTTGTGAGGAACCGCCTCATATATGAAATATCACTGGACATACATGAAAGCACAATAAGCAAGCATCCTGTGACATCTTCCATATTTTGTTAGTCTGTGTTAACTGGAGACTCAAACCCAGAGACACTCACATGTTTATGAGTGTGCTTTATATCAAAGAGTAATTGCATATCGAGAAAACATCCCAGTCCAATCCAGATCAAGTCCTTAAGTCTGATATTAGCTCATATGTCCTATTCTAGCTCATAAATTCCTCTTTAGATTCATGCAGCACAAGCAATGATGCCAGAATACAGGAAGATCACAGGACAGTAAGTGAAAAGTCTTGTGGACCCAATGGCAATGGAGCATCTCCAGGGCTCTGGCTGCCAGCATCATGCTCCATGTGGCTTGTCAAAAGAAAGGAGAAGCAGAGAGAGAGAGTATGTCTTGCCTCCGGGGAGGAAGAGAAGTTCTCAGAATCCCCATTAAAAGGGCACCCCACAAGGTGGCATCAGACTGCTTAATCCCTTCACTTTTAATATCTTCAAGTTGATGCAAGATTATTTAACTGGAACTCCTGGGAAAATGGCAACAGAGTAACACATACCAAAGGGACTCTGTAGAATTCAACCCAGGAGAGTTACTTAGAGGAAAATTCAACACTGCTGGGGCACAGGAGGAGCATCATAAATATAACTAGGCACAAACCCACGGGCTTTTGAGGGGCTGAGGGCTTTTGGCTTTCCTCAGTGGAGGCCAACTGGGGCTTGACCTTGGCCCTGACACTGTCTCTGCTGGAGCTGGGACCATTTGGAGACAGTAGGACAGCTTGGTTGGTCTCACACATCCACAGTTTGCCGCCACCGCCCAGGGCAGGGACTGTACCCTTGCAACTCCACGGGCAGGTATTGGGGTTCAGCTGCTTTGGTGTTCTTATTTCCATTCCTCTCTTCCCTCTCCTCAGTCTTGCGGGGGCTGCACAGGGGCCTTTTCTAGCACAGCCACAGCTTGCCACTGCCTCATCAGAGCAGGAACTGATCCGGGACTGAGCAGGGACTAGCAGGGATTGGGACTCAGCTGCATTATTTCATTTGTTTCCATCTCTTCACTATACCCTCCCCCCACACACACACACCCTCAACAGGCTCAGCAGGTTTGCTTTTTAATTTTTTTCCCCTCCTATTTGTCTCTTTCTTGGTCTCTCACACACTACCGATAACCTCCAGAAAACCCCACTTAGCCTAGGGAATTTACGCCTGTGACACAACCAGTTAGGTGAGCTCCCCCTGGTAGCTAGCCCGAAGCTGTAAAGGCCCTGCTGACCTCCACCAGGGGATACTCTGCTCAACATTTTACAGGAGAATTCCTGCCTGTGTGCCTGGTGGCATAAGGTAACTCAGCGGCCAACACTCCTCAACATTCCAAGCTGCTGCAGAAACCTCTGCCCAACCTCTGCAACACCAAAGCAGGCAACCCACCAGCCTTCTGGGTCACTCCCCTGAGAGGGAAGCCACAGCAGGATAAAGTGGTAGGTTAATTCCATAGTGAAATAAGCTGTAGGCAGTTCAAAGAAGCATTCCTACAAGTCTCCCAGATAGAGAAAGTGCTCTTCGACTCCCTAAAAAATGGCACCAGGCTACTCTAAAACAATGCAATGAAAACAGCCATCAGACCCAACGACTTCAAAGAAAAAAACGGGAGAAACAAAAGGCAATGGCAGAAGATGTTCTGAAGATAATGACATGTAGAGAAGAAACAGACATTGAGCTGTGACAGAAATTTTCAGAATGCTACTTGGAGTCATACAGGATATGAAGGAAACAATACAGAAAAGTATGAAATGATGGAAGAGGTAAAAGTCATAAACCAAAGGGAAATACAGGAGCTTAGGGAGAGGATAACAAAAACCAGTAGCAGAAACGCGGACCTTGAGAATCAACTGGAGGAATCAGAGAATCGCATCAGTGGCTTGGAGGACACCCAAGCCGACTTTAACAAAGGTGAACAAAAATCTAATAAGATCATCAGAGAAGCTGAGCAAACCTAAGGGCTATGTCTGATGCTATAAAGTGAAACAATTTTAGAATTATTGGCTTACTGGAGGAAGACACAACAAAGAAGTTATCTGCAACAATAGTGAGAGAATTCTTGGAGGAAAACTTCCCAATGTTAATGAATAAAAACCAGGCAACCATTCAGGAGGCTGAAAGAACATCAGCTAGACTGAATCCCTAGAAGAAGTCACCAAGACACATAATAAACTATTCAACTTTGAGGCAAAGGAGAAAATCATGAGAGCAGCTAGGGAAAAACAAGCAATCACATCTAAAGGTTCCCAAATAAGAATATGCTCACACCTATCAGCAGAAACTATGAAGAAGAAGAGACAGTGGAGTAACATATTCCAAAAATTGAAGGAAAACAATGCAAATCCAAGAATACTCTACCCAGCCAAATTATCGATCAAGATAGATGGAGAAGAGTCTTCCCAGACAAGGAAAAACTCAAAGAATATGTTAGCAGAAAACCAGCCCTACAAAAGATCCTTGCTAACCCAGTATTGGCAGAATAACCCTCACCAAGCATAAATAAGAGACCACCACATAGAACAACCTCACCCAGAGGGCAAAAAATAGAAAACAGACCTCAATATAGCATTGACTTAAAGATGGAAAGACTTCAAAGGCTGCTGAGGTAAGCTTTTTTTAAAAGAAGGCAAAAGGGTTATAGGGAAAAAGCTACGGTATACAAACATTCCTGGGGTGAAGACCAGGTAATATGGAAGGGACCAGACCAAATATAGCCTGAAAGGGGATAACACCAGAAACACAGTGTGGGAATCGCACCTGATCAGATCCCGTGACACCGAGACAAAATATTAAGGGGGTGCAACAGAACAGCAAGGGAATGGAGCGGCAAGGTCCCCAGGGAATGCTGAAGTTGGACTTTGGGACCAGGGCGTGATGCCCCAATAGACTGTACTGGAAAACACTCCTAAAGGCCAATAAACAATCTTTGAACTAACTCCAAGCTTTTCTTTCTTATTGTGTTTTTTTGTCATTGGTTTGTTGTTGTAGTTGTTTTGTTGTATATTGTTGCTTGGTTGTGCTGTCTTGTTTTTGTGCATGTTATTATCTCCTCAGGTCTGTCTAAATAAGATAGGCTGGATGAACAATTAGAGGAGAAAACAACGGGACTGACAGTTCTGTGAGGACATGGGAGAGGGGAGTGAGGGGGATGGGGAAAAGTAGTGGTGTTAATACACTCAAGGACAAGGGAACAACAAGCAATCCAAATCGGTGGTGAGGAGGGTGTGGGAGGCCTGGTTGGGCATGGTCAAGGGTAATGTAACTAAGAGGAATTGCTGAAACCCTTGTGGGGAATGAGCATGATAATGGGACAGGAGGGAAGTCACAGGAAATAGAGGAAAGAACTGAGAGGCAAAGGGAATTTTACAGGTCTTGATAAAGACATGTACATATTCAAATATATTTACACACGAGGATGGGGAACTAGATCTATGTGCATATATTTATAGGTTTAGTATTAAGGTAGCAAATGGAAGTTGGTCTTCCACTCAAGTACTCCCTCAATGCAAGAATACTGCCTTCTATTAAATTGGCATTCAACGATGCTCACCTTGCCAACACAACTGCTGAAGACAAAGAGGGTGAACAACCAAATGTGGTGAAGAAAGCTGATGGTGCCCAACTATCAAAATATATAGTGTCTGGGGCCTTAAAGGCTTGAAGGTAAACAAACGGCTATCTAGCTCAGAACCAACAAAGCTCACATGGAAGAAGCACACCAGCCTGTGCAATAACAAGGTGTCAAAGGGATGAGGTATCAGGCATCATTAGAACAAAAAATCCTACCACAGTAAATGAGGCAGGGGGCTGGGTGGGGAATGCAGAGTGGAGACCCAAAGTCCATTTGTAGGCCACTGGGCATACTCTTACAGAAGGGTTTTGGGAGGAGATGAGCCAGTCTGGGTGTGATGTAGGAAAGATGAAAAATACAACTTTCCTCTAGTTCCTAAATGCTTCCTACCCCCCTCAACCTCCCCCTCTTGTCATGATCCGAATCCTACCTTGCAAGTCTGGCTAGATGAGAGGATGTACACTGGTACAGCTGGGAACTGGAAACACAGGGAATCCAGGGCAGATGATCCCCTCAGGACCAGTGGTGTGAGTGGTGATACTGGGAGAGCATAGGGAGGTAGGGAGGGTAGATTGGAAAGGGGGAACTGATTTCAGGGATCTACATGTGACCTCCTCCCTGGGGGACAGACAACGGAAAAGTGGGTGAAGGGAGATGTGGGACAAGGCAAGATATGACAAAATAACACTTTATGGGTTATCAAGAGTTCATGAGGAGTGGGGAGGGAGGGGAAAAATGAGGGTCTGATGCCAGGGGCTTGGGTGGAGAGCAGACATTTTGAGAATGATGAGGGCAATGAATGTGCAAATGTGCTTTACACAATGAATGTATGTAAGGATTGTGATAAGGGTTGTATGAGCCCCTGATAAAATGATTTGTTAAAAAGATTATCTAACTACTACACATATTCTTCCTCCTCTAATCTTAAATTATTCTAAAGTCCCTAGCAACTTTAGTCCAAAGTATTAGCCATTTTTCTAATGTTTATATATAATAAAAAATCTTTCTCAAACCTCATTTTCTTAGAGTCTAAGTATTTGAGGAGCTAAATCTTTAATGTAAGACTAGCATGGCTAGATAGCTCCACAATCCAGACAATATTCATGTTTTCACAATAGGCACTATGTCTTTAAGTTATTGCGTTGTGAAACAGGGTCTGCAAGTAATTCAAGGCAGAGCAAGAAGGTGGTCATAGTGATGCAAACTAAAACTACAGTAGGAGCGCGGCAAGATATTAAATGACTTTTATGATAAGCCTAAACTGGAGGGTTTGGTTTTTAAATTAAGGGCAAGTGTAAGTGATTGAGGGGTATTAAACAAGTGAGTGACAATCAGATTTGCATTTTAGTTTTATGGCAATTATATTAAATGGATTAAAAGAGGAAGTGGCAAGAGACAAGGAGATCGGTTTGAAGAGTGTTACTGTATTCCAAGTGAGAGATCAAACTCGGGAGTCAGATGAAGACTGGAGGGAAGATGCAAACAGAAGTATTAGAGGGGAGGGATCCATGTGGGTAAGTGAGAAAGATGAGAATGCAGGGGAGGATTTTAGTACTCCGAGGTGTAGGATGCTATTCCTTGAAATAAAATCAACTGATGACAGTGAGTCTGATGTGGATTTTATACCCTATGGGATGTGTCCTGTATCCCGTTCACATTTCTTTCATGTACCACCCCACACCCTGCCCATTGCCCCAACCTCCTGCATGGCTGCATGCATTTTTTTCTCTGTTGTCCTTAAATGAAGATGATCACATTCATATAGTCTTCCCCTTCTATCCCTTGGATACAATTCCTTTCAGACATGTCACTTTTACATTTAATAAATTAGATTCTCCTGTACCAAGGAGGATAATGCTACTTCCAAAAGCGTCTTTGTGAAGGAGGGAAGAGATGCTCTCAAAGCCAACCCACCCCTTCTAAAGAGTCAGCAAAAGTAGACAGATCTGAGTGGAGACTTGCTGGCGACTGCAGTGCCAGCCCTTTGTCCATTTCTGAGCTCTGAGCTGCTCCTGAAAATGAATTACAACTCACCCAGAAAGATGACTGGTTCCCATTCACCTTCAAAGAGGGCCGATGAGAGTGTGCCTGCCCCCGAATTTCCATTTGTCATTGTCAAATGGCAGGCGATATAAGTCTGGCTTAGCTCTGTAGTCTGGGAACCTTTTTAAGATTCAGACCCCAAAGAGGCTCCAGCAGTGAGGTATACTGTAAGTAATGAATTATCCATGATTAATTACAATTAACTGGTTTTCTTTCTTCCTCAGGCACTTGATCTAAAACTTTATAAGGAATTCTGAATAGATCCTCATTGTCCAAATTAATCTTATTTCATTTGAAATTATAAGCATGTTTTCATCCAAAATCAGCTGTTGTTTTGAGTCCAATCAGTTTATTATGAGACAAAACATAATAGAGGAAGATGTGCAACCGACACATAACATGGCTGGTGAATCCCAAAAGACATTGTTTAGGTTAGCATCACATGCTAACCTTGAGAAGTTTAGTCTCAAGGACTACATTGCTTTCCCTTTGGCTCCCTTATCAGCACACTCTTTCAGCAATGGGAACCTGGGTGCCTGGAAGCTTCCTTCTCTTAGCCCTCAAATATTAACATAGTTCCTTCTGTAGCCACCACTCTGGAGAAAAGAATCTCACAAAGGACCCTTAAGAAGGTTAGTGGTTTTGGTGATCACAGCAGTCACTGGAGACGGATAGGGGGGACAAATGTTTGCTTACGCCGAAGGTGGTGAATTCGATTTAGCCAACTCCATTGAACCTAGATGTGACGATAGTGTGTAAAACAGAGACAATTAAATTGAAGGGAGTGTGGGTGGACTAGAAGGACTGACTTGAGAAGAAGTTCTCAATAAATAGCCATTTATATTTTATTATAACCCATATTTTAAGAGAATAAATAAAGAGCATATTTGAGGTTCGAGGACAGAATAAACTGGCCAGTTGAGAAAGCTCCCAAGGAGAGGGTGCAAGTTTTAGTTAGATTTCAGAGGTTGAAACCATCTTCATATCTCCAGAGGTGTGTCCCTCTATAAGCAACAACTTGGGTGGTCATCTCTGAGCATCAGGTCAAAGACTTTCCATCTTTGAAACACTACAAATGCTGATCTTTTCTTGTCCCTCTGTTTCCTTCAACATCTAACATCTTTGGCCATCCCCTAAGGGTACGTCTTGTTCTAGGTTTATACAGAGGTATACAGAGGAACAACTGTGTTCTTTCTTGCCTAATAAAAATTAACTTGTACAGTGATTTTATTTGTTTTACATAATTCTGTGAAGGGAATTTGCTGTGAGGCACATCAGCAGTTCTGTGGAGCAGAGGGCTAAGCTGCCCTGGTGTTGTGTGGGTGTGTGCGGGCCACATGAATAAATTTTCAATTTTGTTATTTTCCCTTGAAATTGAGTTTTTAAAATCAGTCCTAGTTTAAAGCAATAATATTCATGGGAGTTTGATCGGCTAGCTAGATTTTTATATTTTGCAAATACACTTCAAATTATGGTAATTATTAAAATTTTTTAAATTAAAATTTTACTGTTTTTAAGTTTATACATGCTTCACCAATAATGCTGCTATGCATTTTCTGTACTTATGCATCATGCTTTTGCTCACTGTAAGAGTTTGGAGTTTGCAGCTGGTGTGATCTGCCCTTACATCTCAGTCTTATCTTATTATTAGCTACGTGACCCTGGCAAATGTACTTACCCTCTCAGATGATTGCTTTTCATATACATATACCAATATCCAGGAATATTGGGAGGATCGATTGAGATAAAAATATGAAGTGAGTAGAGCTTGATGCTGTGAATGAATAGACTCAAGGACGATTTTCTCTATCATTCCCATCAACAAATGAGTGGATAAAAAATGTGCTACATCTATACAATGGAATACTATTCAGCCATAAAAATAAATAAAGTTCTGACATATGCTACAACATGGAAGGACATTGAAAAATTATACTAAGATAAATAAGTCAGTCACAGAAAACTAGAACAGCCATGAGTACAGAGAACAAATTCTATTAATGGTTATAAGGAATACTTGGGAAAAAGGCGCATTCAGTAGTTAGAACATGCTTACTTTCTGGTAAGGGGGTTTGGTATAATTTGGGAATGGAAAAGGGTGATGACTAAACAAGACACAGAATATAATTAATATTACCAAGCTATACACGCGAATGTTGTTGAAATATCAAATGTTTTATTGTATGCGCATTTACTTTAATTTAAAAACTAAACTAGTTAAGCAAAAAGAATTGCGCGACCCCTGTGAAAGGGTCGTTCGATCCCCAATTGGGTCGTAACCCACAGGTTGAAAGCTGCTGCTCTCAAGTAACTTTTTTGTATCAAACGTCAAGGTGGAAGATGTTGCAGTTAGGTGTTCAGATGACAAGCAGCCCATGTGATGGAGTGGAAGTAGTCTATAGGGTTTTCTTGGCTGTACCTTCACAACAACATATTGCCAGATCTTTCTCTACCAGAGCTGTGTGAGTTCAAACTGCCAACCTTGCAGTTAGCTGCTGAGAGCTTGATGGTTGTGACACCTGGACTCCTTGAGGCAGAGGATAATTTTGACAAATAATGTTGCATGTGAATGAAAATATATAGCATCCTATTTTATTAATATAAGAAACCTAGTATCTGTTTTTTGATTTTAAACATGAAGTAGCCCCTTGTTCTACTCTGGTTCCACGTACTGCTTCTGCCCAAGCAATTGAGTGTTCTGGAATTCCCGTTCTTTGTGATGTTGTCTATACCCATGAAACCCACTGCCATTGAGTCTGTACATCTTTACAGAAGCAGCCTCACCTTTTTCCAGCAGAAAAGCTGGTGGGGTTAAACTGGAAACCTAGCAGTTAACAATCCAATGCTTATCTGATAACTCTACTAGGACTCCTTAATGTTAGCCATAGTTTATTATAATCCACCCAATTAAATTCCTTTGCATAGCCAATAAAACACAAATAAACATCATTCAGGTACTCTCTGCTTTCAGTGAAGATCTATCTGACATTAACAAGATGTTCTTTGTTCCAAGTCTTCTGAATCCAACTTGAATTTCTTGTAGCTTCCTGTTGATAAATTGCTGCAAACATTTAAAAATTATCTTCAGCAAAATTTTACTTGTGTGAGATACTGGTATTGATTGATGATCTCTTTGAAATGGGCACAATTATGGATTTCTTCTAGTCTGTTGCCCTGATATCAATCTTCCAAATTTGTTGGCATGGAGCAGTGGACTTTTCTTTCTTTCCTGTATTTTATATGACCTCTTGCTTTCTTCATATATGATGTTTCTGGTTTTATACTGCAACCACTCTAGTCTTCATTGATTTGTGTTCAATTTTTCAAAACTACTCTTGAGATGCCCTCTAAATTCTGGTAGAATATACTAAAGATAGTGTATTGATCTTCATAGGCTTGTTTTAATTTTCTTTACCTCAATCTGGACTTGTACATAAACAATTGATGACCTGTCACACAGCCCACAGACTGATAGGACTCCTTAAATCTGTATATCTTTATTTTTATGTGAGGGTGACTTCTCTTTTAGTTTATTAAGAAAAATAATGAAATAGTTGTCAGTGTTTACTGCAGTTGTTCAGAAGCCTTGTTTCTTGCAAGCACATTTGTCACTATTCCAAGAGGGCTACCTGGTAAGAAGCTTGTCACAGGTGAGTGTATATTATAGTTTGAATTAGTGAACCATTGTCAGGTATATCCCTGTACCGATGTATTGTATTTTTGCTCCATTAGTCTACTTCACTATCTACCCACCTACTCAGTAGTCTTTTACTTTGATAGTGCTTACTTTAAACAATGCCTAAACCAGAGAAGCTTACAAAGGAAAACATTTCTTTATCATTTGATGCTTGAGGGGAGGTTATGGGGTCTCTACTTCAGGTCATAACTGGGCCTTGACAAGCTGTCTTGTGAGAAGACTGGACAGAGATGCCAAGCCAAATCTTGCAAGCTTATTTAACACCTTGCTTGTATATAGCATTCAGTTTATCTCAAAATAAATCCATCATCAAATCCAAAATCAATGGGACAGCATAGTATACTCCTTCAAGGTGAAATGATGAAAGAATGAGTATTAAATAATTAAACTGTAGTAGAACCTCCACTTCATTGCTTCTTAATTCTTTTAGATAGAAAACATGAGAGATTTCAAATGGTTCCTATTGTCACCTTTGGTTTGTGTTTCCAACTATGGAAAACTATTCATGAGTAATAACATACAAAAATGTTCCTGGTAACCATGATTTTAATAAACCACATCTTCGGATTTGGGTTTAAGAAGCAACAATATTTTTGTGAGTAGAATAAGAAAAAATAATTTTATGTGGAGTCCTGAGGTGAAAACAATTAAGATATGAATACTAACCCAAAGTATGTAGCCATGACTTTGCAGTCTGTGACTAGTCTTGTTTGTTTTTCTGTCATTGAAACGGTGTATTGCTGGAGGATGTTCGTAGGTCCTTCTGGTCTCCTGAGCATTGCCCCTGTCATGGAATTCGCCAGCTATGACAAGAAGGGTGAAGATAATCGCTCTCGTGTCGCTCCTTAGGTTCAACACTCAATATTGCACTTGCATGTGAAATTGATTGTAATACTTAAATACTTACATTTTGTTGATGTTTGCTTTATCGTGTATATTCAACATCTCACAAATTTGAGCTATTTATTAGTCAACAAGTAAATAACTATGTTGAAGAACTTCAGCTTTATGACTCTGAGTTGAATACTTAAATTCCACAGCACCAGACAGCAGCGCTGATATAAAGATCAGCTGGCTTTTAAAAGAGATTAGAATTTAGTGCCAACTTTCCTTTTGACCAGTTATGTAATTTTGAGGAAATTGCATAATCTTACTATGGCTTGAATTTTTAATCTGTGCAATAATAATAATATGTGTCTCACCTTGGTGACTGAATCACTGTAAAGAGCTAAGTAGCTATTGGATATGAAATAAGGGAATTATTAATGGCCGATAACAATCCTAAGTAGAGGCCCTAACAGAGCAATTTTAATGAAGTATCCTTCTTAGTATTTCAAACATGAATAGATGCTGTTTAATCCATGCCTTCCCTCCTACCCCAATTAGAAAGCATCTACTTTCATAAAGCCCCAGAATCTTCCATAAAGCTTGCCAGATGTTTTTTAAAACTCAGCCTTTTAAAAAAAATCTTGGTAAGGACAATAGGGATACAAAGATGAAAAAAATCTGTCAGTTCCTTGAAGGAAACAGTGATGGAAATCTTGTTCCCATTACTGATTTGCTTAGCAAATCCTTTTCCATGGAAAGTGAGCCTCAGTCCAAAGCATGTCTGAATTATCCCAGAGCCTCATGCTCACAGTCCACAGGAATGAGACTTTTCTCACCTCCATTTCATTAAATCAAGGAGCTAGTGCTTAGCCTATTTCCGATGTTGATGGGAGCATCTAAATACCCACTCGTGGGCCCAATTAAAAATATCTGCTAGCGTGATGCCTTCAGAGATGGAGACCAGGCTGCGAACGAAGCTCGTGCCTTTCTGACGATGGATGCTGTGTGGGGTTTCAAATGCTGCTCATCAGAACGCACAGCATAGGGTTTGTGCATTTTTTACAGGGATCTCTGCAGGGAGCATGTCTCTCTTTCTGACAGGCCTCTCCAGCAGACACTTCTAGCTAATGAATCCTGAAATGAGGCTCAAACTGTTCGCTTCTTCATTTCTGCTCCCACCCCCTGGCACTCACAGTGCTTCTAATTGTGAGGTTTGTGGATTGTATTTGATTCCTCATCTCCCCTAATGTAAAACCTCATCAATGTGCATGTGCATTCATTAACATTTATTGAGCATCTACTGTGTGTCAGGTCTCTGCTAGAGAATAGTATGCGATGCTGGCTGCTCTACAAGATGGTCAAATAAACATGTCATGTCACACTGTGTTGTATGTGGGGGGAAGAATTAAACTGAGTAATTCTGGGGTCCCCAGAAGAGGGAGTCCTTCTGCCGGGTTAAGGAATAGAAAGCTGGTTTAGGCTGAGGAAATATTTAGGCTGATGCTAGAAGGTCATGCAGATATTATTTTCCATAGAGAGGACTAAAAATGCATCTTGAGAGGACAAAAGCATGTGCAAACCCACAATTGTGTGAAACAGAATGTTCTATTTAGAATAAAGGAAGTGGCATCATTGGCTGGGATGCGCAGGAATTTACGAGGAGAGAAGGGAAGCTTATGACACTCCAAGAGAGCCCCAGGGACAGGATAAAATGGATCCATTTGATCAGAACTGGAAAAACTTTGGGCTGCCTGATCTCTTGGTGTGATGTTTTATTTCTTAGGCTAATATCTGGCACTTTTTGTAATGAGCTTTAATGCAGTTCTACCTACCCTACTGATATTTCTCAGTTGATTTTTTAAAAAGATAATTCTCAATCAGGAAGGAAAGAGCACTTTCCATTTACCCAGACACCCGTTGGTACCCTGAGAAATGAATCATCCCTATCTTCTCAGCCCACTTTCAGAAGGAAAATGAACTTGCTTTCAGGTTCAGACCAGAACAATGAGGTTGAGTTCTCTGGAGTTCAGAGCAAAGGAAACTTACCAAGGGCTGATTTGCCAGCCAAGCTTTCCTAGACAAGTAAGTCTAGCTAAATCTGAAGTGTTCATATAGTTGGCTGGAGAGAGGGACAAGGAAAGGCAAAGATGTAGACAGGAGCCCCGAGGAAGGTCATCATGAAACAGGACCGGGTCAGCAAGACAGGACAGCCAGTAATGCACCTCCACCAGGAAGATGAGATGTGGCCTGACTGAAGCCTAGTCCTCTCTGCAAATCGAAGCATCACGACAAAGAAAAATTCCTAGTGCAAAAATGATTATTAAAATGAAAGGAGGGACATAATGAAACTCAAATGTTGGGTAAAGTAAAGATTCTTGCCAGTTGTGAACTTAGAGGAACTCCAGAGACCAAACTCACTGCCGTTGAATCCATTCTGACTCACAGCGACCTTATAGAACAGGGTAGAACTGCCCCTTTTGGTTTCCTGGCTCAGAAAGGAGCCAATGTCAGACTCCAAAGTATCAGACTTCTAACTGTAAAGTCATGGTTCAAACCTACCAGCTGCTCAGCTAGAGAAAGTTCAGCTATCTGCTCCAGTAAAGATTTATAGCCCCAGAAACTGTATGAATTCACCATGAATCAGAATCCACCTAATGGCAGCTTTATTCACACTGCACACGTGTGTGCTATTTTCATTCACCACACATTCCTTTTTATAAAAGCATAACTTACAGACACCTTTCCCTTGGGTGAGTAGAGGGAGGAACAATGGATAGTTTCAAGATATGTCAGGCCTGCGACCATCGTGCAAAGTTCTGGTCAATTGAATTGAGGCCACAGTTACTGTTTATGCATAGGTTCAATGGGGGTCAGTTGGTCCCAGTGTGTTGATACCTTGATGACAGCTCCCCTTAAAGATAACGGAAGTTGGTAAATGAAAATAGTGCTTTATTTCTTATCAATATGATCAATGAGAAGCATCAATTTCTTGTTTAATTTTGTTTCATTTTTGCTGCTCCCTTCTTTTTTTTTTTTAATCTTTGAGCAACTTTTCATGCATGCTTTTTTAGACATCTGAAATGCAATAGTGTATTTCTGGTAATGAATGTACATTGCAAAAGTAAAATTTACAGCAAAATTCAAATAAGTTCATTTCATTCTTTAAGCTAGTCATATAAGCATGAGGGCTTTCCACGTGTATTTCCTTGTTTTCTAGTCAGAAATTACATTTTGATTCTTTTCTGTGTATATTGTTATTAAGCCTGAATGCACACTTCCCTGGTTTTTGTTTCTTTTCTTATGTATTTCATCCCTCCTTGTGGACAATAAACCTTGTAGGATGAGACCATATCTTACCTGGACATTTCCACAAAACCCACATGTATGCCTCCCACATAGTAGGTGTTCAATAACTGTTCACACAATAATCTCATAAAAGTACTTTTTCATTTATTTTTGATCTAAAAATGATGTGGAAAAGTGCTTAATGGTATAGTTGACAGAAAATATGTTATCTGTCATGTTCAGATAGACCATCCACCAGTTATTTAAGTTCTAAGATTCTATCACCTAAATAAGGTCATTCCTGTCAGCGAGATTATGGGGCCAGTTGAGGTCAACAGAGTGAGGCTGGTTTAGAAGCCTTAGGTGCTGTCAGAGGGATATGATAAGTTTGCCCAGTAGGAAAGGAAATTGCTCACTGGAACTCTAGCGAATGGAATTTGGAAACAGATTACTGCCCAGGTCACCACTTGGGGCTGCAGTCGGAATCTGCTTAACCACCTCTCTGTAGCTTCTCCTCTTCACGTGGCAGGGTTTCAGTTTATCAAAGCAAACTGCTTCTGCATTTGATAGCTTTGATGTTAGTCTTAAGTCATCCGTATCATAGTCAGTGTGGAAATTGCCTTTTTTATAAGGTTAAAAATGTGTCTTTCTAATATAAAGTGTTAGGGGAGCAGCTCAAAGACAGGAGCAGGCATCAACCCAGTTGCATCCTGCAACATGTCCCGAACCTCTTGGCGCGGAGGAATTGAATGGTCGTGACACCTTTTCTCTTAGCTCCTTGACAGCTGGGTAATAAGAAGCATGCAATGAGATTAGAAATTCCACACTCACATTTGGTGGGCTTTTGACTTATTTCATTTTCAAGTTTGTCTTACAATCACAGGCACTTAGACCTTTGAGACCGCCTCATCCAGTACCTATATTATTCCACACAAGGAAACGGTGATCTAGAGTGAGCTATGACTTCACTGAAGGTCACCGGTGGTCAAATCACTTGTGTCAGTAATTTCCTCTTGTACCTGAGCAGCATTTATACGTTTTCAAGGACCTACTGCATTGACTTCACAATTTTCCTTTTATACAGGGCTTAGCTGGTTGTGCTTTGTTTTCTATGATTCTTTCATTCTCTAACAGAACGTCTTCCATGAAGCTCCCTTACACTGAGGAGGCATGTAGGCCTTTTCAAAAATAATTTCTTTTAGAAAGATTAATACAAGACAAATCACCATGAAGGACTAGTAGCAAGCGCAGTTAGTCTGAGGGAGAAAAATGAAGCTTTCTGCTCCAGTAAAGATTTACTTCCTCAGAAACCCAAAGGGGCAGTTCTATTCTGTCCTATAGGGTTGCCAGGCATCAGAATCAAGTGGGTGGCAGTGAGGTGGAGAATAATGTCTGACTTTTCAAAAAGGCTCTACCACTCCATTATCCTTGTTCTAAGTCATTAATCCTCCCTTTAGTCCCTCACATCCTGGAGTTAAGCTATTGGCTGCAATATCTCACAGAATCATGAACCATTAAGGAAATGGCTCACATGATTGTGCGGTTGGTAAGTCCCAAATCAGAAGTTTAGATGTCCATCAGGAGAATCCTTCTTGAATAGAAGGCTTTGAATCAGATACATGCAAACTCAAATCCCAAGAGCTCAAGGTTAAGCAGAGACAAGCCAGATGCAGGATGTGACACACCTGAGAGGGAAAACAGACTTGCTTGTTTAGCTAAGCCAAAAAAATGTATTTAGGACTCCTATTAAAAGGATTATCTGGGTCCTGGTGGAGCAGTCTTTTTGAGTGATAACTGGCATCTGATTGGGTTCTGTCACCTGTAGGTCAGCACACACTTCTGAGCATGATCAGTCCCTAAGGGGAGGTCACAGAGAAGATATGTTGCCAATATCCCAGGCTTTGATGGAGGTGTGCCTTTGGCCATATGCAGACCATACTCCAAAGGAAACAAAGGGCCCTGATTTGAGTCATTCCCTCTGCTGAAATGAAGACACAAATAAATATACTTTAATCCTGTCTCATTGACATAACAGATCACTCCCTAAAGAATCATATTATAACCATATGTGGGTTGTTGCTATTAGTTAAGTTCTGTGACTTTTGTGATATTGAGTCAGTTCTAACCAATAGCAGCCCTATTATGCGCCACAGAACAAAACACTTCCCAGTCCAGTTCCATCTTCACATTTTTTCCTATGCTTGAACTCACTGATGCAGCCACTGTTTCAATTCATCTCATTAAGGAACTTCCTCTTGTTGACTGGCCCTCCTCTTTACCAAGCATGATCTCCTTCTCCAGTGACTGGTTTCTCCTGACAACATGTCCAAAGTGTGTAAAACCAAGTCTTGCCATCTTTACCTCTAAGGGGTAGTTTGGCTGTACTTCCAACAGACCAGTTTATCTTTGAGCAGTTGTGGTACTTTCAACAATCTTCCACAGCACCATGGTTCACATGCATGGATTCTTCTTCAGTCTTCTGGATTCAATGCCCAACTTTCACGTGTATATGAGGTAACTGACAATATTAGGTCTTGGATCAGGCACTTTAGTCTTTAAAGAAACATCCTTGCTTTAAAGACTCTTTAATACTCTAAAATATCTTTAATACGCTAAACAGGTTTGTGCAGCAGATTAACTTAAAGCAACTCACCTTTGATCTTCCGACAGCTATTTCCATGAGCATTGACTATGGATCTAAGCAAAATAGAATCCTTGACAACTTAAACCTTTTCTTCATTTATCATTATGTTACCTGTTGATCCAGTAGTGAGGATTTGGTCTTCTTTACATTGAGTTGTAATCCACAGACAGTGAAGGCTGGAAACTTGAACGTCATCAGTATATGCTTCAATTCCTCTGAATAGCACAAGTTTTTTTTTTCTTTTATATTCATCATTTTATTAGGAGCTCTTACAGATATCATAACATCCTTTCAAATAGAACAAGCATAATGCACAATTGCTACTACAATCAGTTTTAAAACTTTTCTTTCTTCTTGAACTCTTTGATATCATCTCCCCTTTATCCCCTCTCTCCCTTACTCCACCCCATACCCTTGTTGTTATTGTTTATATATATATTCTAATATATAGAGAGATCATCTTACACCATCCATTATATCTGTTCACCTACAATTCTGTTATTCACTCACCTCCAGGGGAGTTATACAGTCATTATTGCTATCAGTCCCACCCCCACCCCTCTTCCCTTATCCTCAAGGAATCATTACTCCTCTTGCTGTTTCTGAAGGGTCATCCATCCTGGGATTCCTGGATTGAACAAACTTAATTATACACACTAATATACATAGGTCTAACAGCATTAATGAGGTGAAACAAGCCTTAATACTAAGGGGAGGAAATTTTAGAGGACCAGAGGATAGTTATGGGTTTCATCAGTGCTATACGGCACCCTGAATTCCTGCCCTCTGTGCTTGCCTGTCCAATTGTCTTGCAGGTGGGTTTAAGGTCTCCACTTTGTCCACACTCCTTCACATTAATTTGATTGCTTCTTTTCAAATTCTGATACCTATTCTCATCAAGACCTCATGATCACACCAATTGGTGTGCTTCCTCCATGTGGGCTTTGCTGCCCTTGAATATCCCAGATGCTATGTTTTCTAATAGCCGGACACCTTTAACTTTCTTCACTACCTTTGCTTATGCCCCCATTTTGTCTTCTGCGATAGATATCACAATTTTTTTAATGAACCCTTCTCACATCTTGATTCCACATTCTCTTTGATATAATCTAGCTTCTCTGATTTTTGACTCAGCATACAGATTAACTAAATATGATGAGAGGATGCAACATTGATGCACACCTTTCCTGATCTTAAACCATTCAGTGTTACCTTGTCTGTTCCCACAACTACCTCTTCCCCCATGTGTAAGTTTCTCATGAGACCTATGAAGTATTATGGATTCTCATTCTTCTGAAAGTTTTCCATGGTTTTTTTATAGTCCACACAATTAAACTGCTTGATAGAATAATTAGCTCATGGCCTAATTTCAGCTGCTAATATTAAGCTTCTATAGTGTCTCTTTGCAAAGATGTAGTAAATTTGATTTCTTGTGTTCCAAATGGAGAAATCCAGGTTTTGTGTTGTTGAAAATAGGTATTTGCTTTGAAAAAGTTGTTGGTTTTGCAAAATTCTATCACTCATTCTCCAGTTACATTTCTATCACCAAGTCCCTATTTTGCAACTACTGTTCGTTCTTCTTTGTTTCCAATTTTTGCATTCCCAATAGCCAATAATTATAAATGCATCTTGATTACATGTTTGATCAATTTCCCACTGAAGTCATTGGTAGAATTCTTTAATGTCTTCCATCAATATAGTTTATGTAGTTGCATAAATTTGAATAATAGTTGTATTGATTGGCCTTTCTTGGAGGCAGATAGATATAATACATCACAGACAGCATTTGTATGTAAGGTCATTCAAAATGGCCAATGCCATTTTATTTCAGGCCTCTAATGCCTGGGTTATTAATCTTTATGCATTCCATTTCATTGTTGACCACTTCCAAATTTCCTAGATTCATTCCAACTTCTGCTTATTAGTAGATATTTGCAGCTGTTTCTTATCTTTAGTTTTGGCCCATCAGGGAATGAAGATCTCAAAAGCTCTACTCACACAGGCTTTATGCCAGGAGAGTTCAGCTCTACCTTGAGAAAGGAACTCCTCTTCAGCCACACTTTGAGAGTTGTCTGATTGCAGGAATCTATCCTCTATCACTGTCCCCAAAATGTTCTGCTTCCATTAAGTAGGCCTTTAGTATCTGACAATATTTTGAAGCAAGGTATAGAGTTTTCAGTGAGTACTTCCTCCAAATAAGGCAGTCAATTCCTTCATTTTTCGTTCTTAGTCTGCACGTTCTGATGAAATCTGTTCACTTTGAGTGACCATGCTGGTATTTGAGATATAAGTAATATAGATTCCAGTATCACATCAACACACAAGTCACCACAGCACTATGAACTGACAAGTGATAGAACCATAGGTGTTGAGGCTAGAATTTACAATGTATCACAAAAGGGAGGATTATGGCAAAAGGATCAGGTAAGAAATTAACTGCATCTCAGGTCACTCCCTGGCTATTTCTAGTCATTTCCTTTTCATACTTTAAGCATTCACTTCCTCACCCCAATCCTTTCGTTAGTCCAAATCAGTTATCAACAGCTGATCCTTCAGGAAGGCCAAGTGACATAAGGGTGAGGTTTATTAGACACCAGCCGCTCAGGTTTGCTGCAGGTGCGCATGTGATGTGGTTAGGTTCTTGAAAAATTGTCTAGACTTCACCTTTTCTGTCCCTGATAAAACTTAACCTCTTGAAATGTAATCATAATGTTAGATTTTCCCCACTGCATAATTCATTTCTTCATTCTTTTATTTTCAGCATACAGTTACAATCTCAGAATCCCACAGGGACTCTCTATGACTCAGCATAGATTCGATGGCAGCGAGTTTAGTTTTGATTGATTGCCTTCAGCAATTATGTGTCCTTCCTTCCTTTCCCCATTTATTTTTACCCAAACGTGCCCACCTTGGAAATGAAGCATTGTGGTCAGCTACTGTGCCCTCAAGATTGCTGGGAGAAAGACAAGTCTAGCAAGTTCTCTTCCTTAAGCCATTCCCATTCATATTGGGGTTACAAGACTAGTGGACTATCTGCACCACAATACAATACTATTCACAATGAACCCCAGAATTGCCAGTTAGGATAATGGTTCAATCCGTCACATCAGGCCTGGGGAATTCTGGCACACATAGACAGGGGATAATTACAGTGCACAGATAGTTGAGAGGCCACTCCTTCGCACACTCTATGCTGTACCCCTTGCCCAGGGACTGCAGCTTCTGGCAGGGGGAGAAAAGAAAAGTGATTTCAATTGATATGGGAAAGATCTATGCAGTGATGCAATGATTGCTTTCCATTCTTCATCCCTAGACTGTCATGAGAAATATGGGGATCTATCCAGTTGTAATCCTCCCTTTGCCTTGTTCCTGTTGAGTGTGAGCACACACACTTGAAGCAGTGTAAGACCACCATTAATGCATGTATCTCCCCCTGTTTTAGATAACAAATGTTTCAACTGCTCATTCCAATGATCTATCAAACCATTACCCTATTGGTTATATGCAATATAACAGATCTGTTTTAGAAGCAAATTCATTATTTGGGATTTTGTCTTGCTATTTGAATGCCATCAGTGGGACACTTTCTTCGCATTGTGAGTGATGGGACAATTTGAAGATCTAAGAATCCTTTGAAAAGGGAGGAAAAAATGAAACATTTGTTCACAACCATTGAAACACTTTCCTATAATGAATACTGTAATAATAAAAGTAGCTAACGAAGTAGGTACTTATGATTTGCTGGGGACTAGTTTCATTACAGCTTTTCTCTTGTTTTTATAGTCAGCCTCTCAAATCCACAAGTTCTGAATCCTTGGATTCAACCAGCCTCAGTTTGAAAATATTCTAAAATAAACCCTTGCCTTTGTAAAAGGAATTAAATGGTAAAACCAATCCCTCAAAAACAAAGAGGAAGAGTAAACGTCTATTTACACAGCATTTATTCTGTACTAGGAATTATAAGTAATCTAGAAGTAGTTACAGTACATGTGAGGATGTGGGTATGTTATATGCAAATACTATGCTGTAAGAGACTTGCACATTCATGGACTTTGGTATCTGCCGTAGTTCCACACAGAAAACAAAGGGTCAGTGTATGAGAAAAATAAGTTATGAAAATGTTACACAACTTTGCTGGAGTCCTAAATAATAATCTAGACTAATTTTTACAGGTCTCTTGCTTGCAGAGCCCTGGCTAGGTCAAAATGACTGAGTAGGCCTGCGTGTTCTGGTTAGCAGGGCAGTACTTCCCCTTGCACCAACACAGCTCCTTCAATGCGGATTCTTGGGTCTGACACCTGTATATTCAAATCCAGGAGCCATTCTATATGACTCCAGCAAAGTTGTGTAATGTTTTCATGTTTTATTTTTTCTCATACACTGACCCTTTGTTTTCTGTGTGGAACTACTGCAGACACCAAAGTCCATGAATGCGCAAGTCTCTTACAGCATAGTATTTGCATATGACATACCCACATCCTCACATGTACTCTATAAATTATCAAGGGCTCATGAAGGAAGGGGGAGCGGGGAGGGAGGGGCGGGGGGGAAAAGAGGACCTGATGCAAAGGGTTTAAGTGGAGAGCAAATGCTTTGAAAATGATTAGGGCAAATAATGTACAGACGTGCTTTATACAATTGATGCATGTACATGTATGGATTGTGATAAGAGTTGTATGAGCCCCTAATAAAATGTTTTAAAAACCAGAAACTAAAAAAAAAATAGTCTAGAAAATCCTATGGCACAGTCCTATTATTCTGTTACACAGGTCACAGTGGCTCAAAATCAACCTAACGGTACTTAGCAGTGACAATAGAACCCAATATTAAACTTATTTTCTGGCCTATAGAGCTCTCTAAGAAACATGTGGAAGTTACGTGTATTCTTTAGGGCTTTATTTTGGCTTTATATTTAGCTATTAATTTATAGAGTACCTGCATGTTACCAAGGGAGCCCTAGTGGTGTTGCGTTACACATTGGACAAGGTCAGCAGTTCAAAACCACAGGTTGCACTGCAGGAGAAGGATGAGGCTTTATACATCTGCAAATATAATATCCACAGTCTTAGAAACCCATAGAGGCATTTCTCCCCTGTCCTATAGAGCTGCTTGAGTCGGAATTGACTTGATGACAGTAACTGGGAGTTAGGTGTTGCAAATGGTCAAAGCACTTTTTTTTTAAGCACTCTTTAGGTGGTTCAAGTCCCCTTGAAAGTGCGGTGGCTTGGTGAGCTACTCCAAAATATGAACCTTTGAAAAATCTATGAGGCACCATTATACTCTGTCCATAAATTGGAACCAACTCAACAGGAACCAGTTTTACTTCCTTTATTTGAAATTACTTTCTTGTATGAAATGAAATAAAACTGTTAATTTGAATTTTTTCCATTAGGAAATTTTTCCAATGCAATTTGTTGTATAATCTCATTCTTTTTTCCATTGCGTCCTGATTTTGCTCTCTCATATTAAAAGTTTACTTCTATTAGAACCTATTCTTTTTCTCTTTTGTATTTTTGATATGTCATTGTTTCTCCATAAATTTATTTCTCCTTAAAAGGAACCATATTCCCCCTCTATCTTTATCAAATGTCACAAGTATGTATGTGGCTTTTTGTGTAAAGTATAACAAAACTTACCCAATTATCTAACTTCAATTTCATATCACTATTTCCTCTTTAGAATGCATAAGGCAGTTTAGAATGTTGTTTCTGGCATTAGTGATTACCTCTTGAAAATGTGTATTATCAATGAGTGGTATATAATGCTATAATCTCAGCTGAGACCTACACGCGTGTGGGCACACACACGCACACACACACACATACACTGAATAACTGTCCAATACGATTAGACCCCAACTTTGATGGTGGTATTTGTCAATTCCATGAAAGGACTGTGTAGCACCATGCAGAGTAGATGTATTTCCTCTTTTACTAATTGCTTTGGGTAAGAGAATGTAGAGAAAGACCCTGGTGTGATTACATAATTCAGCTGTGAGTGATTGTTAAGAGGGTGGATTTTGATTGTCAACATGAAAATTTAATGAGGAAGTGGGTCAATTTTACCAACTCACAGAGAACATAAGTAACTATTCAGAAACAGAAAGAGGATGCAGAATCTCACTATCATAAAAAATAAGTACCTTTGGGCTGAGACTGATGGTGGAGTGGCAAGACCTTTGATTATTTATTAGCACTGTTTAAAGAGTTCTCTAATATTGCCTGAACAGACCAGCATCCAGAGATCCATGTAGTTAAGATGCTAAGACCAGAAGAAGGCCTGCCTATGGACATGGCTGGGAAAAAGTTGTCCTGACCAAAGAACTGCTGCTTCAGCATTTCTGAGCCTGAATCATAAGTTGTTAACCTTGCTAATAAACTTGATAGTTGTGCGTATTGTTCATCAATTCTATGTTATCATTGGAATGAAGTATTCAGCCCAGCAAAGACAAAGAAAATACCATGGGAGGGGTCAAGGGATCAGAAGCTATAAGGAGGTTGAAGGATTCAAGCGCTTTTGACCTCAGAAGCATGGAATTGGCCTTGGTCTGATGCTAATAGTGATTCTCCTCTCCTCACATGTGAAGCAGAAGAGAGCAGAGGCAATCCCATTACTATTCTTACAACTATGTTGCCTTGTCCATGTTAATTCTTGCTATCCAATGAATTGCTTTACTGACTTAACAGATCTACTTACCCTTATCTCCCCAACAGACAAATCATTTCCTCCCACTTGTCTCCTCAGCACTGCAACTGATCTCAGCAGCCACTAAATTGTGCAATCGAAAATTTCTACCATTATCTAAAAATGTCTTCCCATCCTTAAACTCCATCTCCCCCAAATGCTCTAAATCATCCACGAGTGCCCAATTCCATGGCTATTCTCATTGTCTATAAATCATCATTTTGTGACCAAGAACTATAACTGTTTTGTCTCTTCCAAGTCCTATCTTGCAAACAGCTCATTCTCCACAGTGCCAGAATTTTGAAAAATCATAAGCACATCACGCTGCCTTTCTGCTTAAAATATATGAATGCTTCCCAATTCACTTTAAATAAAATTTGATGCCTTATTGCTGACAACAAAGTTTTGGAAATTGTTCTTTTTCTTCAAACATACTAAGATGCTTTGCATCTTGTTATTGATTCTGACTCATAGTGACCGCATGTTCAACAGAACTAAAGCTGCCCAGTCCATTGCCATCCTCATAACTGATGCTATGTTTGAGCCAATTGTATAAGCTACTGTGTCAATCTATTTAATTGAGGGTCTGCCTCTTTTTATGCTATTTTGCTTTGCTGAGTGAGTTAGTTAGTTTAATGTGCCAACCTGTGGGTTTAATTGAAGGGTGTGGAATAAATGGCTCAGTGAGCCTCGCATTTCTAGTTCTCAGGTCTCTTGCTTTCTGATGGTCAGACCAGGGTGCAGCTACCTTAGCCAGTTCCCTGCTTCAGCTGGCAAGGCTCACTTCCTTCAAGACATCCCTGAGGAGAAGCAACATGGACCTACCCCGATGCAGCTCTGGGTGCTGGAGCAGCCGTGTGGAGACCCCTGCCAATGCTGAAATGCTTACACTTTCACTGACTCAGCTTTCCTCCTGAAGTCGGCATCATTGCATGTGTTTTGTGATATGGAGGAGGACTTTGTGGATTGGTGTTGGCCATATGAGCTAGTGTTGGACTTGTGGTCTTGGACAACACTGGACTGGAATGTTTTCTTGATGTGTACTTAACTTTTATATAAAACTCTCTTATACATTAGTTTCTGTGCATTTATTTCTCTAAAGTATCCAGACTAACACATTGAGTATGATGTCTTATCCCAAGGATTGGCCTCTCCTAAGAACATGTAAAAAATACATGAGACAACGTCTCCCCATTCTAGCTTCTGAGGAAGATTGTAAATGTACTTTTTCCAAGAGGAATTTCTTAGTTTTTCTGACAGTTCATGGTATTTTCTATATCCTTCGCCCAATCTATAATTCCAAAGGCATCAGTTCTTCCTTATTTGTTTTCCAGCTTTCACATTAACTTCAGTCTTCAAGGTGATATCATTACTCATTAGTAGATTAAAGAGATTATTAAACAGATTATAAAAATATAGCACATTTCCCCAAATGCTGTATGCCATTTGCTCTCTTGATTGCTGCTTCCATGAGCATTGCTTGTGGACCAAAGCAAGAAGAAGCCCTTGACAATTTCAAAATCTTCTCCATATTACTTATTGGTTTAGTTTTAAGGATTTTTATTTTATTTACATTGTGTTGTATTCCTTAATGAAGGCTGTAATCCTTGATCTTTATCAGCAAATGCTTCAACTCCTCCTCACTTTCAGCAAACATTGTGTGTTTCTGCAGCTGTTGGGTAATTAATAAGCCTTCCTCTAATCCTGATACCCAATTGTTCATCATATAATCCAAATCTTCTGATTATTTGCTCAATATACAGACTGAATAAGTGTGGTGAGAGGATACAATGTGGTGCACACCCTTCCTGATTGAAAACAATACTCTATTGTCTTGTTCTATTTGCACAACCATCTCTTTTTTTTTCCTTTAACAATTTATTGGGGCTCATACAATTCTTATCACAGTTCATACATATACATACATCAATTGTATAAAGCACATCTGTACAGTCTTTGCCCTAATCATTTTTTTCTCCTCTTTTCTTTTTTTACATTTTATTAGGGACTCATACAACTCTTATCACCATCCATACATATACATACATCAATTGTATAAAGCACATCCATACATTTCCTGCCCCAATCATTCTCAAGGCATTTGCTCTCCACTTAAGCCCCTTGCATCAGGTCCTCTTTTTTCCCCCCTCCCTCCCCTTTCCCCCCTCCCTCATGTGCCCTTGGTAATTTATACCTCGTTATTTTGTCATATCTTGCCCTATCCGGAGTCTCCCTTCCCCCCTTCTCTGCTGTCCCTCTCCCAGGGAAGAGGTCACATGTGGATCCTTGTAATCAGTTCCCCCTTTCCAACCCACTCACCCTCCACTCTCCCAGCATCGTCCCTCACACCCTTGGTCCTGAAGGTATCATCCACCCTGGATTCCCTGTACCTCCAACCCTCATATGTACCAGTGTACAGCCTCTGTCCTATCCAGGCCTGCAAGGTAGAATTCGGATCATGGTAGTTGGGGGGAGGAAGCATCCAGGATCTGGGGGAAAGCTGTGTTCTTCATCGGTACTATCTCGCACCCTAATTAACCCATCTCCTCTCCTAAACCCCTCTATGAGGGGATCTCCATTGGCCAACACTTGGGCCCTGGGTCTCCAGTCTGCACTTCCCCCTTCATTTAATATGGTATATATATACATATACATATACACATATATACACATACATACACACACTTATATCGTGGGTTTTTTTTTTGCATGATGCCTTATACCTGGTCCCTTGGCACCTCGTGATCGCACTGGCCCGTGTGCTTCTTCCATGTGGGCTTTTTTTGCTTCTGAGCTAGATGGCCGCTTGTTCATCTTCAAGCCTTTAAGACCCCAGACACTATCTCTTTTGATAGCCGGGCACCATCAGCTTTCTTCACCACATTTGCTTATGCACCCATTTGTCTTCAGCGATCCTATCATGGAGGTGTGCAGTCAATGATATGATTTTTTGTTCTTTGATGCCTGGTAACTGATCCCTTTGGGGCCACTTGATCACACAGGCTGGTGTGTTCTTCCATGTGGACTTTGGCACAACCATCTCTTGATTGATGCACAGATTTTACATGAGCACAAAGAAGTATTCTGGAAAACCCATGCTTCTCAAGGCTTTCCATAGTTTGTTATGGTCCATGCAGTCAAATGCCTTTCAATAGTCAATAAAATAGAAGTAAATGTGTTTCTGGAGTTTTCTGTCTCCAGCCAAGGTCTATCTGACATCATTCGGAATGAGTAAATTTATAGATCTCTTCCAGATAGTTGGCCAAGTAGCTCTCTTCAAAAATGTTTGGAATAAAACAAAAAATGTTTTTGGAATAGATAGATAGACTGAGTGCTTCATCAGCTTGTTGAAATACTTTAATTGGTAGTCCACAAATTCCTGGAGTCTTTTTTTTAAATGAATGTTTTCAGTGCACCTTGGACTTCTTCCCTCAGTACCAATGATTCCTGACCATGTGCTACTTCTTGAAATAATTAACTATCCACTAGTTCTTGTTGGTCCAGTGTTCTTTCCTTCTTTTGATACTTCCTGTATCATTCAATATTTTGCACCTAGAATCTTTCAATATTTCAACTCAAGGCTGAACTTATTTTCCCTTTATTTCAGTTTAAGATATATTAAGTGTGTTATTCCTTTTTGGTTTTCTAACAGAAACTTTGCACATTTTCTTATAATATTTGACCTGTGATCCTGAGCTGTCCTTTGAAATTTTCTGTATAATTCTTTTAATTCATTTCTTCAATGTGCCTTAGCTTCTCAATAACTGACAGCAAATTTCAGTCTCTTCTGATGCTCACTTTGATCTTTTATTTTAAGATCATTTTATTGGGACCTCATAAAACTCATATCACAATCCATACATGCATACATTGTCTCAAGCACATTTGTACATATGTTGCCATCATCGTTTTCAAAGCATTTTCTTTCTGCTTGAGCCCTTGGTATCAGCTCCTCATTTTTCCCCTCCCTCCCTCATGAACCTTGGATAATTAAAATTTTTAAAATATTTTGCACTGTCCAGTGTCTCCCCCCACCCCCTTGTCTGTTGTTCATCCTCCTGGGAGAGGGTTATAAGTAGGTCATTGTAATGGGTTCCCCCTTTCTCCCCCCACTTTCCCCGTCCCCTCCTGGTATGCCTACTCTCAATATTGATCTTTTCTTTCTTTCCTGACTTTTTAATGATTTTTTGTTTTCTTCATGAATGATGTTTTGATGTCTTTCCACAGGTCACCTGGCCGTCTATTATCAGTGTTCAATGAGTCAAATCTGTTCGTAAAATGTTCTTGAAATTCAAGTGAGATCTGCTCAAAGTTGTATTTTGTCTCTCATGGACTTTGTTTCATTTTCTTCAACTCCAACCTGAATTAACATAGGAGCAGTTGATGGTGTGTTCCATAGCTGTTTCCTGGCCTGCTCTTAGCTACTTGTATTGAATTTCTCCATCGTATCTTCAAAGACACAGTCAATTTGATGTCTGTGTATTCCATCTGAAGAAATTCACATGTATAGACACAGTTTGTGTTGTAAAAAATATTTTCAATGAAGAAGTCATTGGAGTTGCAAAATTTTATCATATGATCTCTGCCTTCATATCTGTCACCAAGATCATGTTTTCAGTTACTGTTCTTTCTTCTTTGTTTCCAAATTTTGCATTTCAATCATCAAAAATTATCAATACATCTTGATTGTATGTTTGATCAATTTTAGACTATGTTGATAGAATTCTCCAATTTTTGCAACCTTTTGTGGTTGGTGCATAAATTTGAATGATAATTTTATTGGCTGAACTTCCTTACATGTGGATAAATATAATCCTATCACAGACAGCATTGTACTTCAAGATACATTTTTAAATATCCTTTTTTTTATATGAATGAGACACTCACTACTTCTCTTAACTGTGTCATTTCTAGGATATTAAACCATATGATTTTCTGATTCAAAATAATGAATACTTATCTATTAGTTCACTGACATCTAGAATATCAAACTTTATGCTTTCCATTTCATTTTTGATAACTTCAAAGTTTCTTAAATTCACACTTCATACATTTCAATTTCGGTTTATTAATTAATGTTTCCAGCTGTTTGTTCTCCATTTGAGTTCATTAGCAAGTGAAGATAGACTCAGTTCTTCCAAATATTTCCTTAGCCACATTTTTAGTACCTTCCAACCTGAGGGCCACATTTTCTGGCTCTGTCTCAGACAGTATTCTGCTGTTATTCCTGAAGGATTTTGTAACTGACAATGTGTAGATCCTACTATCCTTAAAAGGTTTCAGTGACTAATTCCTAAAATGAGCAGCCCATTCACAGGCTGGTTTTACTCTGGAAGCTCTCCTGAAGCCTGTTTATATTGGATGACCCTGCGGATACTTGAAATATCCATGACATAGCTGCTACCATACACAAGCAATTACAATACAACAAATTAACAGCAATACGGTGGGATGTTCACTTATAGAAGTGAAAAACTTTAGTAACTAAACTCTGTTTAAGAAAGCAATGACAAAAGACAATAATTTGAATCAAGCTAATTCTTTAAGGCAAAACTATGTTTTCAGGACTAACACAAGTCACAAAAAGGAAAGAAAGTATAAGATTATCAAGTACATGGTAGTTAAGTTACCAACTATTGGGCAACATCAAAAGCAAGGATTTAAACCAAAGTCCATCGACTCCAAAATCCACGACTTCAGAATAACAGTCCTCGCTTCATCTCATACTAGGACGTTTCAGCTGTGAGTGAAAAGGATTATTTCCATTTCTTTAAACTGCAATGGGTTTGTTTAGGGTAAAGGGATCCCTTCGCGGGGTTTCCAAATCACATAGTGCTTATGTGGTCTATGAAGAATGCTCTATACCTGAATAAACAATAGCTAATGTCTATGCAGCATATAGCACACAGCCAGAGCTATTGAGGGCTGAAAGGGAACTGGGTCAAAAATGCATGATTAGCAAGGTAATAGCAGACAGAATCTCCCATTGGAAGTATTGTGTTAAGTATTTTTCACAAGAGCAGGTTGCACCACCTTGGATTTCTCCCACCGGAAATGACAGACATGTAGACCCCCTCCTCTGGTCATTAAGTCCATGATATTAATTAATCACCATTTTAGGAGTGTCTATTAATTTGGCTGCTCATGGGACAATGCTATATAACAGGATGTCTTTGGCCCTGTCCCTCCGCCCTCAAATATAAGCAGTGACTCTAGCTGAGGTAAGGCCTCCTCTAAATAAGTGACTTTTAAGATGTACAAATAAGTGAGTGATGAATGGATTGCACACACTAGACAGACACACAACCACATTGTTTGGGAAGCCAGAATAAATGATACCATGAGAAATGATGCCTGTCATTGTCTTAGTGCTTTTCCTGACAGTAAATGTCTCAGGTAATATCCGTATTATTGTGATGACTAACTTCCCTCAGCACAGTGTTCTCTAGATCCATCCATGTTATGAGGCACTTCATGAGGTTATCAATATTTTTAAACAATGCATGGTATCTCGTTGTGTGTGGATCAATTTCTTTAGCCATTCTCATATTGTTGGTGTTTGCTACTATCCACAACTGCTTGCTATTGTTCTCGGTGCTGCCATGAACTTGAGAGTGCGCACCTCTTTTCATGTTATGTGTTTTACTTCTTTAGGGTGCATGCCCTAAAGGTACTGTGGAATATTATGAGATTTCTCTGCCATTATTTTAGGTTATGCCATATTGTGTCCCACAAGATTTGTACGTGTCACGGGAACACCAACAGTTTTGAGAGTCCCAATCTCTTTGTACAGCATTTGTTGTTCTCTGTTTTTGTGTTCAAATCATGAAACCTGGTCTTGAGCTTACCTCTAAATTCAGATGGGATTTACTCAAATTTGTATTTGGCTTTCAATGACTTCATTTTTTCAGCTTCAACCTGAGCTTGAATTTGAGTAATTGGTAGTCTGTTTCATAATCAAGAGTCTCTATCAGTTATTTTCACAAATTCAGTCTATTTAATTCCTGTTCATTCTACCTGGTGAGGTCCATATGTATAGTCACACTTTATGTTGTTGTGCAAGATATGAAAACACTAATAATCTATCACTTATCAGGGGTCCTTGAGGCTGGGAGGGTTGGGGAGGGAGGGAAAAAAGAAGAGCTAATACTAAGGGCTCAAACAGAAAGTAACTGTTTAGAAAATGATTATGACAATGTATACACAAAGGTGTTTACAGTAATACAAATAATAAATGCTTTCAATGGTGAAAAAAAAAGGTGTTTAATACATTTGATGTATGAATTGTTAAAAGAGCTGTAAGGGCCCATAATAAAATGTTTTATTAATAAAAAATGTGTTATGAGGAAGTTGGTGTGGCAACATTCTCTCATGTCAGCTCCATTTTAGTTTCTATTACTGAACTTGTAGTTTCTTTTAAAATTTTTATTTCAAAAAAATAAAGTAAAAATCTAGTAAATTGGAAGAAATCTGAGAATATTTTCCTTAGGTTTTTTTTCCCAGTTCCACTTTTAAAAAGTCCCATTTCCAGTCTGATTACAGAGATGCATGTGCTCAAGGTGACTGAGAATAAATACAACAAAAAGTCAAAGGTTTTAACACCAAGGGCATATAATAAGCGCCAAGAGAAAGTCTCAGAAATACCCAAAATGACTGGAACTTGATGTTCTTTCAGTCATCCTTGTCTTTTGCTCCATGTTTAAGGATGCGCGTGAATTCAATGTCATGGAAATTCCCCTTTGGTCAATAAATAGGTACTTCTCTGTACAACTCATCCAAATTCTCATCCATGAACCCATCTCCCATTATTTTCAGCAGCTCTCTAAGGTCATCTTCCTGAAAGGTCCCAGTAGCTTCTTCATCCAAGAACACAAGAGCAGTTCTGATTTGCATCATTCCTTCTCCAAACATTGTAAGGAACACGGTGACATTGATGGGACCTGGACACTCATTCATCATGGCGTCCAGATATTCATCAGCTGGATTTTTCCCCACCAAGGTGAGCATACCATGCAAATCTTCCTTGTCAATGAAGCCATCTTGATTCTGATCAATTATGTTGGACTCCTGAATCTGTGACTGGTCAAACGTGGCAAACACATTGGATGTTGTGCGCTAGGGCATTTCTTGTTGGTCATGGTCTTTGCCCTTAGTCTATGCTCAACATGGTGAAGAGTAAGTCCCGCACAGATGGGAGAATCAGAGCACTCCTGCGACCCCTGAATTGCCCAAGCTACCTTCTGAACCTGTAGTTTCCAACTACTGACACTTCCTCTTTGTTGTTTTATAATCATTTTATTGGGGGCTCATACAACTCTTAACACAATCCATACATCATCAATTGTGTCAGGCACACTTGTACATTTTGTTACCCTCATCATTCTCAAAACATTTGCTCTCCACTTAAGCTCTTGGCATCAGCTGCTCATTTCTCCCCTCCCTACCTGCTACCCCATCCTTCATGAATCCTTGATAATTTATAAATTATTTTGTCATATCTTACTGCTACATTCCAGTTGCCAGTAATTATAACTGTATCTTGATTAAACATTTGATCAATTTCAGATGGAAGATATTTATAGCATTCCTAAATTTCTTCATCATTTGTTTTAGTGTTTTTTATATATTAGAATATAATTCTATTATCTGTTTTTTTGTTAAGTGTAAAGATATTGTCCATTTACCTACAGTTGTATATCAAGGTATCTCTTGAAACATTCTTTTTGATGATGAATATGACACTATTCCTCTTAAATTAGCTATTTCTAGTTTTGTATAACACATGACTGTCTGATTCAAAATGACTAATACCAGGAGCCCTTGTGGTATAGTGGTCATTCATTGAGCTGCTAATCAAAAGGTCAGCAGCTTGAAATCACCAGCCACTTCCAGGGAGAAAGATGAGGCTGTCTATTTCTGTAAATAGCTATGCTCTCAGAAACCTACAGGGGCAGTTTTACCCAGTCTTACCTTGCTATCAGTTGAAATTGACAGTGGCAATGAGTCCAACTCAGCTCAGTAATGTCTAAGTTATCAATCTTTATGTATTTCATTTTATTTTGAGAAGTTCATTTTATTTTGAGAAGTTCCAATTTTCCCTGATTCATTAATTTAATAGTCTACAGTCCTTCCATGGTATCTTTTGAAGGAGTGTTTTTAACTCTTCAGGTGCAGTGGATTTCTTTTCATTCATATGTAATTGGGAACACTGTAAACAGATTTTCTATGTCTGCCTAATCAATGTCCATAAGTTGTCATGTAATCATCATAAATGAGATTTTGAGTTCATAGCTTTTCCCCCTGTTTCTTCCCCTCTCCTCTCTCCTAAATCTAGAATAAGATCTTTGAAATAAGAATTCTTACTGTTTTATTCACAATTGCATTCTCAGCAGCTGAAAATTACCTGGTGCTTAACAGATAATCAAAAATTTTAGGTGAGTAAATGAATAAACATTGGGTTTAGATATGATGTTGTCCCACATATGACTTTTTTAAATGAAGCATATCAGATGAGAAAAAAATATTTTACAAAGTCTAGGTAGCATCAGCAACCAAGAGGAGATTCCTTTTGTTATCTTTTAATTTCTCCATTGATTGCTTGTTTTTACCTTTTTCTTTTCCAAAAGCTGTTCTGTACACATGTGAGGGGAGTGCATGTATGTTAGAGGCAAATTTGAGGTGATAGACAGTGACTTCAAAAGCTTCTAAGATAAGGAGGGGGACACACAGCCTCTGTCACAGGTCAGTGTAGCTAGTTTGCTCAGGTGTGCTGGAATAGCTAACTGCCTTTTTTTCCCTTTCGCATCACCTACCTGATTACTTAAGAGGCTAGATATCTCTAGTGTTTTGCTTAGTGAAGGGGAATTTCCCCAGACATTCTCTTGGCAAATGTTCTGTGGACAGAAATTTGATTTGGTGGGTCTCTTGCTGTCTGAAAGCCAATTTCATGAATGACTTTATCTGAAAGACAAATAGCCATGTGGGTTTTAGACAGCCACCTCCTCCTAACAATCTAGTTGCTTAAACATGGTGTGATGGTGTTCTACAGGTTTCTGAGTAAGGCTAATGGAATTAAATTAGTTTATTTTGGCCTCCTAAAAATTGTGGGGTACTCAAACTGAATTATTAATTTTGGCCTTCTGATGACTATAGAACTTTAGAAATATAGTTATTCTGGAAATATAGTTACCTCAGGTCTCTTTTACTGGCAAAAAATGTCACTAAAATTTTGCGTGTTTTAGTTTTGTTCCTTAGCTGCCAGAGTGATTAAGAAAGTGCTTCATTAGACTGTATACAAACCTCTTCATCCACATGTTTATTTCTTTGTGTATAATTCATCCCCCACCGCCCAAACACACACACATCCTTCTCCTTCCCCTGAGAACCTGCTATCTGCAAGGCACTGTGCTAGGAAAGTATGGGAATCTAGGAGATAAAGACTCAGTTCTCATATATATTGCTTTATGCTGATCAAAATATTAGTTATGTAGTAAACCAAAACATTCAAAGTCACTACTATGAAATTAATTCCAACTTACAATGAGCCCAGGGTTTCTGAGGCTGCAAAGTTTTACATAATTAAGTAGTCTAGTCTTTCTCACAGGGAGAAACAGATGGGTTTGAATTGCTGAGCTTACAGTTAGCAGTCCAATACTTAACATCACCACCATATTCCAAGGAGTTATGGGGAAAAATGAGGCATGGCTGGTGCTGGGGAGGATGATAGCTATACAGAGAAATGGGAGGAAACTATTTAAAATTGAGAGAATAAAAATATGGTATGACATAAAGAATATTTCAGCATGCAGAATATACTTAAAAATTAGACCTGCAATTTGGATAGGCTATCACACATATGGAGGATGACGAAATAAATTTAAGAGCCAAAGAACTACACTAAAGAACTGTTGGCAACTGTGTGTTTGTGTTGGCTTGCTCTTGTTTACTTGGGAAAATGACGGAGATATTTTGTCCTCTACGTGTTGTGCATGTGTCAATTCACTGAATGCCTCCTTTATAAGTTAGGGATATGAAATCCCTTTGGATGTGAAACCTAGCATTTCATCATCAGAGCGTGTGATCTAATAAAAGAAAACATATTACCTTCTCCAACAAGGTGTTATTCAAGGCTTTTGAAAAGTAGTATGACCTCTTCCATGTTTCTACTTGTTAAATCATGATTCATTTCTACAACAAAACTTATTAATCACTTACTGTGTATCAGATTGTGTTCTACGGACCAGAAGACACTTTCATAGACAGGACTTTAGGAAGAGGACATAGGAAGTAATATGTAGGTTGTATGGAACAGAAGAGACAATTGTGGTGTGGAAATAATTGAGAACACTTGTCCTCTGTGAATTGACTTTTGGGTAGCAGAGTGGAAGTGGCAAGAAGCCGAAGAACAAAATGAATGGCACTTCAAAGCAGACCGGTTTTGAGAAATAATGTGTGAGGAAATGAAGAACAAATAAAGATTTTGCATGAGGCTTATACATTTTATATCCCAGTATCTGGTATAGTCAATGTTCTACCTGCAACAACTCAGTTTCTTTTTGTTGTTGTTTTTACAATTTTTATGCACCTCTGAACCTCTTCCCTGGGTGTAGTAGTTACATAATCTGGTGACAACTCGAGACTTAAGAGTGAAGGGGTGGAGTTTACCCTGTCAATCAAGTCACAGCTTGATGACCTCATCTGGAGGTGCTAAGAAGATAAATAGCTCTCTGAGGTCAGGGCACACAGTCACTCCCTGCAAGACATTCCTGTTGGCAAGACACATGGAGCTACCTTAGAGCCCTGGAGAAGAAGGAGCCACATGGAGGTCCCTGCCAGTGCTAAGATGCTTCTACCACCCCTGAATCTACCAGACTTTCCACCCCCTGGCCTATGATCTTCCTGCATTTGGTGTCATTGCGTATGTTTTGTGAGTCTGAAGAGGACTTTATATGGGCTAATAGTAGACTTATGGACTTGATCTGGGCCTGTCTGGGATGTTTTCTCAATGTTCAATTGCTCTTGTATCTAAAGCCCTTTCTTACACACGTATGAGTCTCCCTGGATTTGTTTCTCTAGTCTACTCGGACTAACACACTATGTGTTCTTTTCCCACATCCAGTACCTGCTGCAGCCCTTTTTCAGAGACCGCCAAGGGAGGTGAAAGTCTTTGACAGTTGACTTTATACTTCACCCTTTAGAGACTCAACCAGTGGTGGACTGCTATAGAAATATCAAAAGATTCTCTTACCTTCGAGAAACCTAACCATATGTTTGCTCCAGAGTTCTCCTGTCTGACAAAGCTGACGCTACTCGGAGAGCAACCTTGCCCTGAGCCAGGTCCTTTTTTGCCTCCATTACTTTCCTTGTGTCTCTTCCTCTGCTTCCACTTACAATTTCCATGGGGAGCGATTTTTTTTTTAATGAATCACATGCACAGAAATCTTTTTTTGTTGTTGTTTTATTTAGAGGATACTTTTGAAGAATATAACATAAATTACTTTCCAATGACAAATCCATCTGGGCACATTTGAAGAGCTTCGAAAGGCTCCTGAAAATTTCCCATTACCTTTTCATACTATTTTGTCATGACCTTTTGAAGTCCTCTCATACATGCTGTTTAGGAAACATTGGATACATGAATGGATGCATGAAAGAGTTGTTGTTTTTTATTCATTTGTTTTGGGTCAAAAGAGCTTTATTTTTGTTAAAACATCTATTCAATGGGGGCGGTGCTATATTTGCATACATGTTGCCTTTTGAATATTATCGGAGGAGTTTATTGCATGGATTTTCCAAGGATGACTTTTTGAATATGTCTTACTCATTGGCCTCAAACAAAAGGGAGAGGGATTTCTAGAGGAAGGTTGGTTTGAGAAGTGCTGCATATTATATCATCCTCTCAGATAATTCAAAATTTGAAAGAATTTGAATATTAAAACTTTGTTTAATACTGCTACATATATATGTACATAATACATAGACATATACATGCTGTTATGGAATCATTCGTTTCCCTTCAACATGTGTTTCAATTATAACCTTGATAACTGCCAAATTAATCTATTTAAGGAATCAGCATTTATTTGTTGTTAAGAAATCGATATTTGTGTATAGTATAGCTTTATCTAATAGCTACTGAGTTATTAAGAGCAGCATAGAGACAGAGACTTTTTTACTTACCCTTGTATTTACTTTTTGTTTTAATGTCATCCAAACTTACTTTGTAATGAATTCTTTCTTCAGCACAAGGGCCTTTCCACATAAAGCACTCTTAAATGAGGGATTCCCTGGTCGAGAAAGGAAGCTGGGTTTCTCAGTGGTGCTTCAGTTGGACACTCCTCTCCCCACCCTGCACCTCACAGCTAGAAGTCAGTCAGAACCAAGTGATTTCCACCCACCGGGCTACTTCAGGGATCCCAGCTGCTCCCAGAAGACAGCCAGAATTTGTCGGACATTTGTAGTGCACTTCCTGGAGGTGAAGTCATTTTTAGCAAGAGAATTATGACAAATCTCTTTCCATTAAACAAGTGAACTATGTAATTGTTACAGATTATAATTTTTTGCCTACAGGATAGGGCATAACTGGAAATTAAGCAGATTTTCTGAGCAACTAAACCTAATGAATCCTGCAAAGATTGAGTCATAAGTGGCAACGTCTGGAATTGTAGCATATTGCATGTCAGTGAGTGATCTGTGTTAGGATATTAATTATGTAATCATGGGTTAGAATGTGCTACTGAGAAGTGACTAGACCTTTAGTGTCAAACATGGATGTCACTCCTTAGTCGTGTGCACAGCCACCTGCTGAGCTGTGACAGATTCAGGGGTGATCAAGATTCTGAGGCCACCTCTGTAGAAATGATAGTGTCTGATCCTATCACTCAGGAGCGGGGTAGCATGAATTGAAATCCTCCTAATGGTATCAGAGCAGCTCCTAATTCAAAAGTGGCTGATAATAGAATAGATTCGCCCTCTTGTTGCCAGGAAAATGCAAAGGGAAAGAGAACTTTGGCGTATGTAAACCATATTGTAGCTTGTAATTTGTCCTATGTCAGTACAGAGTAACTGTACTGGGAAGACAGTTATAATAAAAAACATTTTGATCTTGAATTGTTTATAGTCCAGTGGGGAGACAGATTTGTGAATAACAGGTAATGGTCCCAAGTCATAGTTTTGTAATAAAGCTATAAGGGTATTGTGGTAGGCACTGGATAAATGCTATTGAGATCATGAATGTGTCTAGGGGTAGTTTGTAAAACCCGGCATTTTTTCCCCACAGATCAATTTCTTGGCTTTCTTTCACTCTCTTTTCATTTTTGACTAGTTCAACAAACTTTTGTTGAATGTTTACTATATGCTTTCAAGTGTCCTGGACACTGAAGATAAAAGATAAATGTGCAATATTATGCATAACCTCTCCTAGGATACAGATTTTGGAGACTCACACATTTAAGTATATGTGATAAGGAAGATTTGTGTTAAAGATGGGTATAGGATATGTAAGAGCTAAGAGGGATTTGTTAGTCCGGGTTGACAAGAGAAACACATCCAGAGAAGCAGTAGAAGCATCTCCCGGACTCTGGTTGCCATCAGTGTGGCTCCATATGGCTGTTCAAAAGGAGAGTGAAGGCAGAGAGAGAGTGTGTGTGACCCACATCCCTCGAGGAAGAGAGGAAGTTCCCAGAATCTTCAGGAGAAGACCATGCCCACAAGGAGGTGTTATCAGGATCTGACCTGATTGCCAGACAAGACTCCATTGATTCACTCCAAGTTATTCTGTATTTGTTTGCACCATATTATGTAATTACCTCAAAGGACAACTAAGTCTAATGGAAATACAGAAAAACTTCCTAGATAAGATGCAGATGACTCTAAAGTACAATGAAAGGATAGGTAGACTTTGCTTCATGCTTGGGAAGAGTAAAGGAGAAGTGAAAAAGAGGAAAGCTCTTGGTAAGATGGATTTACACAGTGGCTGCAACAATGAGCTATAACATAAGAACAAGTCTGAGGATGGTGCAAGACCAGGCAGCATTTTCTTCTGTTGTTCATTCTGATTCAAAGAGACTCAATGGTACTTAACAGCAGCAAAGTACGGGCCATGTTGGCTAGATGAAGATAAGCAGGAGGATTGGGGATAGACTAAGGGCAAGGAATGCCTCAAAGCATGATTAAGAACGTAGTTAGTGATCACTAGAGTAGGGACATCAGGGTGGGCATGGCATGCAATAATACTCAACAAGGAAATAAAGTATCAGATAACTGATAGTTTATACTTTATGAAGAGAAGTTTAAATTTTATTCTGGAAGCAATAGAAGGGATTTAAAAAATAGGAAAGAATGCAATAAAGTTTTGACAACACGATATGGCTTCAGTATTGACCGTGGAGCTATGAGAGGGCAGCTAAAACAGTGGAGCGATTGGCAAGAAGATCAATAGGTGACCCATGAGATAACTGAGTGAAAGAGATGAGTCTCTGAACAACAGCAGGGTTAGCAGGTTTGGAAAGAAGAAAGAGAAGTCGATCCACTAACGGAGGAAAATGAGCAGAATAGGTGTTTGGGAAACAGGAAGATAGAGAGGCAGAGAGGAATAAAATTTCTGTTGACTCTAGGTTTCTGGAGGGTCCCCGATTAGGAGCATTGTACTGCTCCTCTCTTGATCACTTACCTTCAGTAGAGCTTCAGTGAATTGAGCGGACAGACAAGTATCTTGGTTACATTAACATATTGAAAATCTACCCAGAGTTCGGACAGACCCTAAATAACATCTTCTGTTCAGTTTGAATCCTCTTACTTCTCTAGCCTGAACTTCAACTCATCGATTTAGTTTGGAATACCAGTGTAACTATATCGTGCCTTCCCTCTACCTCCCATGGCCCAGCACACTGTGAGCGCTGTAGCTGGCAGGAAGGGAGGCAAAAAATGTCCCCTCTGTTTTATTTGATGAGGCCATTTGACATTTACTTCATTGCTAGACATAATTCCTTTTTTACATAAGAAACATTATCTCCGTAGGTTTTATGCTAAGAGCTAAAAGGAGATATGGCCACACTGGGTTATATTTTACGCTTTCTACCACCTCCTCCTCCTCCCTTCCCTTGCCTTCCCCTCTCACATCCCATCATCCAGTGAAATGACTTGTAAATGTGACTGGAGAGGCAGGAGCAGAGCCACCATTGAAGCTGAAAGGGTAGACTTCTGCTTGTGGGGAAACAGGACTCGCTTCCAGCCCTGCCGCCCCACCCCTTGCTATGTGTTTATATATAATATTTTGTTCTTCATATGTGAAAGATCCAATGTTGGAATTTTTTGGTGTAAATAAATGTTTGGTTTTATTTATCAAAACAAACAAACAAAAACCCTCCACGTTTCCGGCTTTGTGGGAAGGTGGTATGTTTGTTGTAGAGAATGAATTTAAAACCCTGCAAAAATATGTAGTAAGAAATGAAATCCACTGTCATTAAGTTGAATCTGACTCATAGTGACAGAGTAGAACTAGGAAATCTGCACTTAGAACAGCAGGTGAATTTGCACCACTCACTTTTCAGCTACCACCCAACACTTTACCCCACTGCACCTCCAACACAGCTTAAAAATGAATAGATTGATTTCAGGTGTTGAGAAAGACATTATAAATATGTGAACTGTCAAGTCAGCATGCAGTTTAAAAGTCAAACATATGTTGAACTGCTATTCTTTTTTAAAAAATTGTAGCAACAATGAAACTCAAAACCTTCCTCTAGTTCCTGAACGCTTCCTCCCCTCCCAATCATCATGACCCCAATTCTACCTTGCCTTGCGGACTTGGTTATACCAGAGGATGTACAGCGGTGCAGTGGGGATCTGGAGGCACAGGGAATCTAGGACAGACGAACCCCTCAACACCAGCGGTGGGAGTGGCGACACCAGGAGGGAAGGGGGTGTAGAAAGGGAGAACTGATCTCGGAGATCTATGTGTAACATCCTCTCTGGGAGATGGGCAATGGGGAGGCGGGTGAGGGGAGACGCCGGGGAGTGTAAGATAAGATAAAATAATTATTTATAAACTATCAAGGGACCAGGGGTGGGATGGGGAGGGAGGGGGATGGGGGGAAAAAAGGGAAACCGAGCTGATTCCAGGAACCCAAGTGGAAGGTGAATTATGAGAATGACGAGTGCAATGAATGTATAAGGGTGCTTTGCTCAATTGATGTATGTACAGACTGTGATAAGAGCCTTATGAGCCCCAATAAAAATATTTTTTAAAAAAGAAGAAAAGAAAATGATTAGGGCAAAGAAAGTACAGATGTGCTTTATACAACTGATGTATGTATATGTATAGATTGTGATAAGAGGTGTATGAGCCCCTAATAAAATGTTTTAAAAAATTATTTTATTGGGGGCTCTTACAGCTTTTGTAACATTCCATACATCAATCATATGAAGTATATTTGTACATATGTTGTCATCATCAAAAACATTTTCTATTTGATCCTTTGGTATCAACCCTCCCTTTCTCCCCTCCCTCCACCACACTTACACCCTCATGAATATTTGATCAATTATATATTATTATTATTTCACATTTTACACTCTCTGTTTTCTCCCTTCACCCACATTTCTGTTATTGGTCCGCTTTGTGGGTGGGGTGGGAGGCATAGATCCAATCTTGTAATGGTTTCCCCTTTCTCCCCAACCATCCCCCTAACTTTATGCTATTGCTACTCTCACTACTGTTCCTGAGGTATTTATCTGTCCTGCATTCCATGTGCAAAAGCTCTTATCTGTAGAATGTGTTTTCTTTGGTCTAAACAGATTTGTAATGTAGAACCGGATCATGATAGTTGGGGGTAGGAAGCATTCAGGAATTAGAGGAATGATGTGTGTTTCCTCAGTGCTATAACTGCACCTTGGTTGAATCATCCCTTCCTTATAACCCTTCCACGTGGGGATATCCAATTATCTACAGATGGGCTCTGTGTCTCCAATCCAACCCCCCCTCATTCGCATCAATGTAGTTGTTTGTTTGGGATCTTTTGATAACTGATACATGACCCCTTCTACACCTCGTGATCACACAGGCTGGTGTGCTTCTTCCATGGAGCTTATTTGCTTCCCTGCTTGTTTATCTTTAAGCCTTTAAGACACTAGATGAAGTATCTTTTGATAGTCAGGCACCATTGGCTCTCTTCACCACATTTGCTTATGCACCCATTTTGTCTTTGGTGATCGTGTCAGGTAGGTGAGTATCAAAGAGTGCCAGGCTGGTAAGACAAATTGTTCTTGTGTTAAGGGAGACCTTGAGTAGAAGTCCACATTTTGTCTGCTATTATAATATTTAACATCAGTATGTGTACATTGGTCTCTAGTCCTTTCATTATAAATTAGTAAATCTACATATGTACATGCCTGTAGCTATACCTCTATAGATAGCTTTGCCTCCTATTTCATTCCTCTATTTTCTTTCACCTTCCTCCTGTCCTACTATCATGCTCACCCTCAATTTGGTTCTCAGTATTTCTTCTCAGACACATTGCACTTGATTAAACCCCATTAGGCATTGTACACCCTTCCCACCATCAACTTTAGATCCTTATTCCTTCATCCCTGAGTTTGTTTGCTCCCCACTCCTTCTCCCCGCCCCGCTTATCTCCCATATTCCCCTGGAAACACCAATCCCTTTGTTTTCTCATCAGGATCGTTAATCCTGACTATCTTATATGAATAGGCATAGGACAAAAGGAAAACAAAAACAAAAAACAAAACTTTGGCTGCTCTGACCAGGGATGTCATTCCTGTGGCTTGATGAGCCATGCTGAGGTGTTTTTTGTTTTCTCTCTCTCCCTTTTATTTCACTCTCGTGTGGTCTAGACAGATCTGCCTCTCCCCAAGCTATATCTACAGTGCTTCCCTCTGTATTGCTTTCTTCTGGGAGGAGGTCAACATAGTTTGGCTTTGATCCAACCCCATCATCTGCTCTGTTAGCTCACTACTCCATGCCAGTGTATTGCTCTCAAGGCTTGGTGCTCTGTGATGGGGTCTGGTCCCTCTCTCCCTTTTCTGTGGAGACATAAACAATACCCTCCCTGTGGGTGTATTAGTTACTTTTCCCTATCACCCTCATGTTTTTCCCCTTTTTTCTTCCATCTCTTTTCTCCTCCTTTTTAGCTGGTTGCCATATGCATTACTGAGTTGTGTCGGGCCCCTACCAAAGTGCCTGGACCTCATCCCAGGATTTATGCATGAAGTAGCTTATCCTCTATACCCACTCATATTATTCTTGTCCCTTTGTGCCTGACTAACTTCATTCAGCATAATTTCCTCCAACTCTTCCCATGAGAAAATGTGCTTCATGCTTTTTGTTGCTGCTTTTTAGGGCTGCATAGTACTCCATTGTCTGTACATACCAGATTTTAAAAATCCATTTGTTGGTTGGAGAAAATTTAGATTGCTTCCAGGTCTTTGTGATTGTGAGCTGTGCCGTGATGAACAATGGAGCACAGATGTCTGGTCTTGGTTTGTTTCTTGCTTCTCCTGGGTATATGTCCAGTAGGGGGATTGCTGGACCGTATGGTAACTAGATTTCCATTTGTTTTAGGTATCATCAGGTCGTTTTCCATAGTGTCTACACATATCTGCAGGATCACCAATGGTGGATGAGAGTACCTATCTCACCACAGCCTCTCCGGCTCTTGTTGCTTTCTGGTTTTTTAATTAGGCTCACTTTCTCATAGTTGCTTTAATTTGCATTTCCTTTATGGCTAATGATCAGGCACATTTTCTCATATGCTTATTGGCCATTTGGATTTCCACCCTTGTGAAACTTCTGTTCAGGTCCTTTGCCCATTTCCTCTGTGGCCTCTTTGTTATTTTTCTTGTTGTAGGCTATGAGAGTATTGTATATTTTAGTAATAAGCCCTTGTCTGAGGTGTCATTGCTAAAAATGTTTTCTCAGTGGACTCTCATATGACTCTCCTGGCAAAGTCTTTCGATGTGCACAGGTGGATTATCTTCAGCATATCCCACTTGTCAACCTGTGCCTCCTCTGTGTTTGTGTCCTTCTCTATTTCTGATACACTGTGTATTCCCTGCGCCATAGTTCTTAGGTGTGTTCCAATTTCCTCATTGATGACCTTAATAGTTTAGGATTTTACTTCAAGGTCTATAATCCACCTCAACTTTATTCTTGTGCATGAACTGAAGTGAGTGTCTTGCTCCATTTTTCTTCAGGTAGATATCATAGGGTGTCTGATTCCCATTTGATATTTGGGGGTCTCTTATCGAAGGTCAGTTGTGTGTATACTGAAGTTTTCATTTCCGAATTTTCTGTTATTTTCCATTGGTCTGAGTATCTGTTTTATACCAATACACGCTGTTTTCACCACTGTGGCTGTACAGTAAGTGTTAGTCAGGCAAAGCAAGCCCTCCTACCTTATCCTTCTATTTCAGGACTTCTCTGTTAATTCTGGGATTCTTCCTTCTCTATAAGAAGTTGGTAATCAGTTTTTCCAATTCCTTGGGAAAATATGTTGGTATTGTATCAGGAGAGCATGAAATTTAGATAGTGCCTTGGGTGGGACTGACATCTTTACTATATTGAGACTTCCGATACACAAGCCTGGGCTATTTTTCCATTTGTGGAGTTCACTTTTGGTTTCTTGCAATAGCGTGTTATACTTTTATTCATACATACCTTTCGGTTTTTCAGTTAGGTATATCCCTGTATATTTCAATTTGTGTTTTGCTGTTGTGAAGGGTACTACCTCTGTAGTCTGCTGTAATTGTATCCAGTGTATATAGCAATCCTATAGATTTCTGTTTGTTAATCTTGTTTCCACCCACTCTGCTATGTTTCTCTATCACTTCCAGCACTCCTCTTGTGGAGCTTTTGGGGTTTTCAATATATAAAAGCATATCATCTATTAATAAGGATAGTTTCACCTCTTCTTTCCCAGATGAATTCCATTAATGTCTTTCCTTTGCTGTACGTTGTTAGCTATGGCTTCCAGTATGGTGGTGAATAAAAGAGGGGACAAGGAGCATCCTTGTCTGGACCCCTTTTCCAGTGGGAATATTTTCATCTTTTTTCCATTTACTAGTATATTGGCTGTTGGTTTTTCATACATGGCATGTATTATATTGGTGAATTTTCATTATATTCCTTTCTTCTTGAGTGTCTTAAACAGGAATGGGTATTGGATGTTGTAGAATGCTTTTTCTGTGTCTATTGATATTATCATGTGTTTCTTATCCTTTTTCTTGGCAATGTGGCATATAATGTTGATGGGCTTTGGGATCTTGAAGCATCCCTTCATCCCTGGAATAAATCCCACTTGGTAGTGAGAAATTATTTATTTATATAATTTTCTATTCTATTGACCAATATCTTGTTAAGGATTTTTTTCATCAGTTTTTATTAGAGATATTAGTCTTTAGATCTCAATTCTTGTGGGATACTTTCCCACTTTAGGTATCAGTGTTATACTAGCTTCATAGAAAGGGTTTTGGTCCTTGCTGTCACTTTCTGTGCTCTGGATAAGTTTGTGTAGGATTGGTGAGAGTTTTTTCCTGAATGGTAAAATTCTCCTGTGAAGCCATCTGCCCAAAGTTGGCAGTCCTTTGATAACTTTATTTATTTCTTCTATTGTTATGAGTCTATTGAGGTTCATGATGTCTATTTGGAATAATCTAGAGAGAAATTGTGTTGCCAGTGTTTGTGTCTTCCAAGTTGTTAAATTCATTGGAGTACAGCCCTTTGTAATACTGTGTAAATAACCTCTTTATTTCATTAGGGTCCATTGAGTTTTCCCCCATTTCATTCCTCATCCTTCCTTTCTTTGGTTAGGTTTTCCAATGGTCTATCTATTCTATTAATCCTTTCAAATAACCAAGAATTTGCTGCATTGGTTTTTTGTATTATTTTCCTGTTTTCCTACTCATTTATCTCTGCCTTGATTTTTATTATTTCTTTTCTTTTGCAATTAGTTATGATTATTCTGTTGACTCTACTCTAATCGCTGGAGACTTTTTGACAAAGTTTCAATCTAAAGTCTCTCTTCCTTTTTCATGTTTGTATTTATTACTGTCAAGCTTCCTTTGATAAGTGTTTTTGCTGTGTCCCAAAGGGTTTGATATGTGGCATTCTCATTATCATTGATTTCTAAAAACTTATTAATTTCATCTCTGATCTGGACCAGTAACCAATCATTTTGCAATAGGGAGTTATTCATCCTCCAATTATTTGACCTTGTTTTCTTTTGATGATTTCCAGTCTTATTGTGTAGTGGTTCAAGAGGAACTTATGAGTGATCTCTGTATGCTTAAATTTACTCAGCCTTGACTTGTTCCCCAGCGTGTGGATGTGTGCCATGTACACTTAAAACTATTGTGAATTTTTTGCATTTGTGTGAAGAGCTCGAAAAAGATTCTATATGTAAAGTTGCCTAATTGTAGAGTTTAGGTCCTTGTTAAGCTTCTTTCCCTGTTATCTATCTTTCTTGGAAAGCAGTGTATTAAAGTTACCTACTGTAATGGTTGAGCCTGTGATTTCTTTTTTTCATATTTTGGGGTGTTTGATGAATTGTGCAGGTCTTTCTTTGGATGTGTATATATTTATTATGCTTAATTGTTCTTAGTCAACTCTTCTCTTGAGGATTATGCTGTGTCCCTCCTTATCTATTGTTATGACTTTCACCTTGAGATCATTTTTCTCAGAGACCAGGAATGCAACCCCTGCTTTATTTGAATTGCCATTTGCTTGGTATATTTTTCCCATCCTTTAATCTTCAGACTATTTTTGTCTGCAACTTGAGATTTGTCTCTCATAGACAACAAATGGATGGGTGACGTTTTCTAAGCCAATCTGCTAGTCTCTGTCTTTTAATGGGTGAGTTCAGTCCATTGACATTCAGAGTTATTACATCCATTTGTGGATTCTGTGATGTCATCTCAAACCTTTTGTGTTGGGTATTTACCTGCCTCCTTTCTTAGCATTGTGTTGTGTGTATTTTGTGTGTATGTGTGTTTGAAAGAGGTGTTCATTCTTGCTGTATTTTTAATGTTGAGAAATGATATCATCCAGGATGTTTTCAATGTGTTTACCTCGGGGTGAAGTTGCTCTATGGGGTGGTCCCTTATTTGTTCTGAATGCACACTGTTCTTCTGAACACAGTGAGTCAGTAAGAATTTTTTGTTGAGCTGGCATAATTTTAATGTATTCTTTGAGATTTTCCTGGTCTCCAACTATATTGACAGATAGTTTGGTAGTGTAGAGAATTCTTGGGTTGGCATTGTTTTCTTTCAACTTTTTGAAGATGTTACTCCACTCTCTCCTCATCTTCATGGTGTCTGCTGATAGGTCTGTGCATATTCTTTTCTGAGTGCTTTCGAGGTGAATCCCTTTACCCCCCTCACTACTCTTATGTTTTTCTCCTTTTCTTCATAGTTGGATAGTTTAACTACTATGTGCCTTGGCACCTTCTTCCTGGGATTCAGTCTAGCTGATGTCCAATCTGCTTCCTGAATGGTTGCCTGATTCTCATTCATTGAGCATGGGTAGTTTTCTTCCAGGAATTCCTTTGCTATTTTTGCAGTTGACGTCTTGGTTGTGTCTTGTTCTGGTCATCCAATTATTTAAATATTTTTCCTCTTCATGGCATCAGACGTTGTTCTTAGGTTTCCTTCAGCTTCTTTGATTAACTTGTCTGACTGTGTTTCCCGTTTGTTGAAATCTGCCTGATGGTCTCGAGGTCACTGGCACAGTTATCCATTTCTTCTAGTCTGTTAGTGATTTCTGTTAACTTGTTATTTGCTTTTGTAACCTTGTCCCTTATCTCTTTGGTGCACGGCCTTTATCTCCTCTATTGTTTCCTCATTTTTCTGTATTTGCTTCCATCATGTCCTGGGTGACTCCCAGCAGCATTTTAAAGATTTCTTTCTGTGCTAGATCAACGTCTGCTTCTTCTATGCACATTGTTAGGTTCAGGACTTCTTACAACATTGCCTTCATTTTTTTCCTGTTTTTTTTAATTTTCGTTAAGCTTGATAGGACTGGTTGTTGTTTGCATTTTGTTTAAGAGGTTCCTGATGAAGATTTTCCAGAGAGTTTAAGATCACAGGGATCTCTTTTGGGGGCTCTTAGAAATGCTTCTTCAAACTACCTTCAGCTAATTGTTCTGTGGGTTGGGTAACAGCTTTATCCTCCTGTGGTTTCACTCTTTCCTTAGCCAACCGTAATTCTTTTTGGGGAGGGCAAATTGGATGTCTCTCTCTCTGGGTACGCTGGTCGGGCAATGGAGGGCTCTTGAAGTTGATGTTCTGCTGGATGATCTCACAGGAAGTGGTGGTGGTGTGGTCCACAGAGGCTTGAAATGTCTCAGAGGATTGCAGAGGTTCCTGTTGCAATGGGAGTGCCACAGAGGCAGGTGGGTGTGTCCACTTTGGTTTAGAGCACCATGTATGGTAGGAGGAATTTCTCTAGTTGGGAAGATCACTGCAGAGGTCAGGTATAGGTTCCTGCTGCAGCATGGAGCACTGGAGAGGGCTGATGGGGCTGCCTTAGGATGAGTGAAACTCTTTTGAAGGTGGGAGGATGTTTCCTCAGTTATGTGTGGGGCTGTGGAGGGTGGCCAGGGTATCCCCCAGACACATGGAATGCGATGGAAAGAGAGCAGAGCGTTCCCTCAGCCAAGTTTAACATGTCTTCATTGGGAGAGGAAAATCAAACAGTGGTCCCAAAACAAAGCAGTGGGAGCATATATGGGTGGAAGAGGTCAAACCCACTGCACAGTCTAAGACACAGTGATTTAAAGATAATAAGGTGCTCAGAGAATGAGTTTTGTACTGAAGACCAATTGAGTAGAATTTCCAGGAATGACTAGAATCTTATCAAATGTTCCAGAGAAGATCAGTGAAGTAAGAGGCCAGAAATCATCTAATAGCTTCGGAACTTGGATGCTTCCTTGACTTGCACCTGGTGGCCCGCAAGACTTGAAGGAATGTCAGTGTATTAGCTGTCTCACAGAAGTGAGTTGCACTGAGCCATTTGTACGGCTCTATAGACTAAGTAGCTGTTTATTTCTTATATTGCATATATTTATCTATATAAATATTTATAAAATCATAAGTTCATTGGTTTTGTTTCTCTAGAGAACCCGGTCTAATATAGCTCACTTCCAAAGCTCACATCCTTCACACTACATCATTCTGAAATTTGAAATTGTCACAAAGCTAGGTGATGTTGCAAATTAAACATTGCAGACAGAACTCCACAATATTCATTAAACATTTGGATCACAAAATGTTTAAATCCATGAATAAATGAGTAAATTCATTTGGAGCTGGATAATATGACTTTGTTTCTCGGTAAAAAATTCTAAACAATTGAGATTACTTGGTTTGTGTAGTAGCAGATATATGTATACCAATTTTCAGTCTCAGTCTATTTCAAACCCACAATGGCCCCATGAGGTGGCTATTGTCAGAATGTTGTGAAGTGGCAGGCTGAGAGCCATAGGAGTGAAGTGGCTTCATCTTAGTCCCCTTGGTAGGAGTTGGCACAGCTGGTGCTGGAACACTGGTCTTTTGACCTGTAATCTCCTGGGTTCTCCACGGGGCTTCACATCCCAGATAAAACTCAGAAATGAGAGAAAGACAGTAAGGAAGCAGCAGACCCAGAACTGAAAGTGGCCTACATGGTAGTGTTCACAAGGCAGATTCTAATTACCAACATGCTTTTTTGGGTTTCTCTGTTTACATTTACCTCCTTTGTGAGCAGTCGGCCAGATGGTATCCTTACAAACTCAAATATCCACCAGAAATTTACTCCTTATTTTCCAGATTAATTAGTTTTCCTTTTATATGCTTCACCTTAAAAAGCTTTTATATTTATTCTTTCATCTTATAATTCTGGTACCCAAAGTTTTCTGATCTCCCTTTATTTCTTATTTTTAAATTTTTTTCTGCATATATCCTGGAATAAACCTAGGTATTCCAACATGGACACCTTAGGATGTTTTCAGAATCCAGTTGTTTCCATGTGAGTTTTCAATAGAGCTTCCATAAAACAAAGCAACATTCATTTCTCCAAGGCATATGTAAGCTACTTTCCTTTGGTATCATGTAGGTCTACTTTAAGAAAGGATAAAAAGTTTTTTTCAGTGTAAAAAACAAAAATGAGGCACTGACACTAGGGGTTCAAGTAGAAAGCAAATGTTTTGAGAATGATGAGGGAAACATGTACAGGAGTGCTTGACATTTATGATGTAAGTGTGGATTGTAATAAGAGTTGCACGACCCCCCAACAAAATGATTTAATAAATTAAAAAAGAGTAATGAATACCAAGGAAAAGAAATAACATTGGTGGGGAAACTATATTACTTTCCTAATCACAATACCCTGATCTTTTACCCACCAGCCTAGGAGGTAAATACATAGTTATGTTTTCAATTACATATTTATTTATTCATCCTGACACTTTTACTGATTTTCTGTAATGTAAAGTACACATGTATGCTTCTTCAAAAGTATGAAACTCGCTTCTTGTTTTTAAAAATATCATAGTCTTGCAGCAGTGTGACACTTAGGTAAAGTGGTAATCATGTTACTAAATTCTAGAAGTAAAAAGTGAAAGATAGGTTCAAGTGTACTGGAAGGCCAGAGGAATGGGCCTGAGGGAATCAGGGATGGTGTTTGAAGCTTAAATTTAACCTTTAAAGAGGGAACAAGATTAAGAGCAGAAACAGAAGTTAGGAAATTTCTGCTAGATAAAACCTCCATGCCAAAGGTGGGAAGGCAAGAGACCAGAGAAATTGAAGATGCAAAGGATTATCGAAGAGCTATGCATTTGAAGAACCAAGTATTGTTCGATATTTTGGGACTATTATGTGAGAAGATCTAAGAGTAGGAGTCCTGAAGGCTTGGAAAGGTAAGTTTGAAATGATTGATAAGACAGACCACAGAGTTTCCTGTGTCATACATGGTATTAAGATTTCATTCTTAGGAGATGGTTCTGCTTTCACATGAGAATAAATCCTATGAAAGAGTTATTTGAAAAAAAGATAGGAAGGAAAAAAAAAAAGAACCCAACTTATTTTGTATTAATTCCCCTGTCTTGCCCCCAATTTCTGGCCCAGTTTACACAGTAAAAAAAAATTGAAAAAGGGTGTTCAATACCACATATTCCTCACAATGGGTGTTCAATGAGTCCAAGGTTGCCTGGTACTACTTCATGGGCTACTGCTGTCCCCTTAACATTCCCTTCTTCTCATGGTCAGGCTGTCTGTGAGTGCTTGGCATCCATGCATCACCACCTCATAGATACATATAAATCAGCCAGATGTTTCAATTTATATATGATATATGAAATTATCTTAGCCAAACACCAAGGATAGCCAAGATAGCCCTCTTTCTATAATTTGCAATGATGACACATACCAATGCCATCAACATTTTGGATATAACTTCTTTCACAGTATTTACTACTGTTGCTTGTTGTAAAGGGTGTAGATTCTGCCCGAGTTTAATCTTTGGTAGAGTGCATTTTCTAGATTTTTGTTCCTAGTCTAATTATTTTGTCGCTTACTTAAGTTCCTCATCTTTAAAATACAGTTGTTATAAAGTTTCAATGAGAATAAATATAAAACCCTTAGATATATAAAACTCACAGAGGAAAAAATTAGAAAATGTTGGTTATTGCTGACTATTATTAACATATACATACTGTAGTCTTTGTTCTCAAAGAACTAGAGCTAAGAAGGAGAAGAAAATTCAGTCAAAGAAATAAATGCTATATGGTTTGATAGGTCTTCGTCAAAATATTGAACACAAATAAAATGCAATACAAAGGAGGCAAAGATGAACTCTGCCTATTGTCAGGAAAGTGGCCCATAAGGAAATACAAAAGGACTAAGAATGAACACTGGAAAGGCAGAATTTAAACATAGGGGGACTGGAGACAGGAATTCGTGATCCAATTCTATCCCACCTTTGTTAGTCTGGGTACACTAGAGAAACAAATTCAGGGAGACTCAAATTTGTAAAAGAAAGATCTCTATATAAAGAGTAATCATATACTAAGAAAATATCCCAGGCAAATGCAGATCAAATCCATAAGTCCGATTTTAGCCCATTTGTTCATTTGTCTGATACCAGTCTATAAATTCCTCTTCAACCTCATACAACACATGAAATGACACAAAATACAGGAAGATCACAACCCAGTGGGTGGGAAGTCCTGTAGATTCAGTGGCAGTGGAAGAATCTTAGTGCTGGTGTGGGTCTCCACGTGGCTCCACTAGCTCCAAGGTTCTGGCCCCATCAATATAACTCCATGTGTCTTGCCAACAGGAATGTCTCTCAAGGAGAGGAGTGTACATCTAGCCTCCCATTAGCTACTTATCTCTGTTGTGCCTGAAAATTACATCATCAAGCTGCAACCTGATTGACATGCTAGACTCCACCCTTTCACAAGTTGATAGGAGATTTTGTAACTGCCACACCCCTATACAATCCAAAAATAAATATCTAGTGTATGGGAAGAACTCATTAGAATTGTTTATCCTTCTGTATTTATTAATGGGAAGTAGATTATAAGATATTCCCAAGCCAGAACAGACTTAGATGTGATATTAGCAGAAGCTATTTTAGCCTATGTAGATGTAGTAAGTGATATGTACACAAATATATTGTGTCTTTGCCTCCTACTCCTCCTCTTCCTGCTTCTCCTTCCTTAAGACATTGAAGGATAAAAACAAAAATAAACCAGTGCAAAATACATCTTATCTTTTCCTCTTATCCTTGCGTATATGCCAACACACAAGTTTGCCCCGGTGTGTTAGTCAACAGCTGATATTGGGGAAGGAAGTGTGTCTCTTTCTTGCATTCATGTCAAAGGCTATGGCAACCCTCTAGGCACTCAAGAAGGCTAAAAAAACCAGTTTCCATTGAGTTGGTTCCAGCACATGCCAATGTCATATATAGTGGAGCAGAACTGTATTCCATAGCATTTTCAATGACTGATTTTTTTCAAAAGAGATCCCAGGTCTTTCTTCTAAGGTGTAAATGGGGGTGTTGTCCCTATTTCATTTTTTTTGCAGATTGCATTAACCATTTATACCACCCCCAGCCTCCAAAAAATATTTCAGACACTCTAAAATGGCAGCAGAAGTTATCATTCTGGAAGAGCCATGTCCTAGCTCTCTAGTGATGCTATGACAGACATATTAAAATTATCCACTTTAACAAACTGCATTTTCTCACCTCTTATATTTGAGGTCATAATTCAGATGTACAGCTCTAGAGATTTTCTCTCTTTGCTGACTTTGGGAAAAGGCTCTTTGAACTTCTGCTACTTTATGTGGGTTGGCACCTTGGAGATCTTCATGTGATTTGACATTGCTCTTCTCCCATCTCTGCTTTGCTCATTTGTTTAACCTCTTATCTGTCAAAAGGGATGGTTTCAGAATATATTGTACTATAATCCTCTATTGTTCAAATTATAGAACACTATTATTAGTATCTTGTGCAAATAAAATTTTGCTGAAGACCATCCAACAACAATTGTAGTAATAGATTGAAAGGTTGTTGGCAGAGGTTAAGGCCTGATTCAGAAGAGGATGTGAAACAAAGGATATCAATGCTGATGGCAGATGGATCTTGGCTAAAAGCAGAGAATATAAGAAATATGTTTATTTGTGTTTATTGATTACACTAAGGCATTCAACTATCTCAGAAAAACTGGGTTATATGAAGAAGAGCATCAGGATTGGAAGAAGGCTTATTAACAACATGTGATATGCAGCTGATACAACTTTGGTTGCTGAAATTGAGGAGGATTTGAAGCACTTGCTGAGGATGATCAGGGATTGCAGCCTTCAGTTTGAACTACAAACAATGTGAAGAACACCAAAATCTTCACAACTGGACCAAAAGACAACAGCATCATAAATGGAGAAGAGATTGAAGTTGTGAAGGATTTCACCTTGCTTGGATCTACAATCATGGAAATCAGTAAATAGATAAAGGGATTTGTTGCATTGGGTAAATCAGCTGCACAGACCTTTTTAAAGTGCTGGAAGGCAGTGATGTTACTTTGAGGACTAAAGTGTGCCTGACCCATGTCATCATATTTTCAATTGCCTCAGGTGCATGTGAAAATTGAACATTGAATAAAAAAGACTGAAGAGAATGTATGCGTTTAATTATGGTGTTGATAAAGAATTTTGAATGTACCGTGGACTGCCAAAGAATCAACATGTCTTTTTTAGAAGTACAACCAGAATGCTCCTTGGAGACAAGAGTGGTGGGATTTTATCTCATGTGCTTTGGACATATTATCAGGAGAGACCAGTACCTGGAAACAGAAATCATTCTTGGTAAAGTAGCAGGGCAGTGACAAAGAGGAAGACCTTCCACAAGATGGATTGACACAGTGGCTGCAGTGATGGGGTCAAGCATAGGAACAATTGTGAGAATGACACCGGACTGGGCAGTGTTTTGTTTTGTTGTACATAGGATCACTAGGAGCAAGAACTGACTCAATGGCACTTAACAGCAACAGTCTTGTGTTAGTAATGCAACATAATAAGACCCATTCCCAAATGAAATTGAACCCATAGTCATAGAAATAAGGATTTACAATACCTACTTTTTGGGTAACAACATTTAATCTCTAATAGGGGGATAAGAAGTCTTCCCTTTGGTGAAAACATAATTTGAGCCAGGGCCTCTTAGTAGAGGGCAGGCTAAGGAAATTCTTTTTGGGGTGACATTCTGAGCAACAAACATTCTATTCTTGGTAGTTCACTGGGTCAACCAAGCTAGCCCAAAAGGAACAAAGCTCAGTTCTTTTCCATACTATCCCCTCTCTTTCTGAACTGTGTGGTAATTTGGATTGTATTTTCATGATTTACAAATCCTTAGTATGTGGATGCTTGAACCCTTTCTAGTAGTTTTCTATTGTATCATCATATATCAAGAGATGGGAAGGAATTTTCCATCTCACTAAATGATACAGGGCTATCTAAACCTAATCTGTGTACACAAAAAATTCTATTTGTAGTTACTTTAGATAATAGCTGTAAAATATTCCCCTTAAACGAACTGTGAAGAGTTTTCTGTTAGACTGAGGTTTTTACAAACCTCAAAGACTTGGCCTTTATTGTTTAGATGATGGAAACCGCTGAGTTTTTTAAGCAGAGGAGTGTGAAACTAAGTCCAAGGGAGGCCAAATGTGTGAGGCTGATTAAGAGACCATTGGGAGCAGGTGATGTTGCCTTGCCCCGAGTCAATAGCAGGGGTGCTGGAGAAGGATCAATCAAGATATGCCATAGGCTGAGTGGGTGAATATGGCCGGTGCTTGAACATGGAAGGCTGGACTAATGATGTGTCAAGACGGTCTTCCAAATGTGTGATTCTGAACCCTGAGCCAGTAAAATTCAGAAGATACTTGATCCAACTTTTTGACAAGTAAGATAAGCATTTGGAGATTTTAAAGCAAAACCTTTGTTTTGCCCAAATAAAGAACTAGAAGTCTCAAAGTAATGTAGTAAGTTTAAGCATGGTCCTCTGATCATGATACTTTCCTTTTGGCATGGGCATAACTATGAGACAATTTTCTGGGAATTTTAATGAGAATGACCACTTAAGTCAGTAGAAATAGTATTCATGCAAAAATAATATAATAATGATAATTATAACATAAGGACAATCACACCAATTAGCTGCATGTTTTGTTATAAATCACCTGTCTCTTTTAAGATGTTCTGGGGACAAGAGCATTTGCTTGTAAGAATGAAGGGAAGTCAAAGTAGCTGGAGTGGACAGAGGGAGATAATTTTGATATGATTAAGGCAATTCTTATATTTCCTGGTTATTCCTAGCCCCCTGTCTCCCATCCTTCCTTCTTTCCTTTCTTGACTTTGCATGCTCCCTGGATTCCCAGTTATTTCTTCAGCTCGGAGACAATTGGTTTCTGGCTTTAGCAATCAGCCTTATGACACACGGTTCACTTTGGATAGTGGCAAGCTTGGCTCTTGCCTTTCAGTCCCTTATTTTCCCATGGCTCCTGCCAGATTTAAGGTTTTATTCTATACTCTCTATTGCCTACAACCAGTCACATAGGGGTTTCCGTGATAATAAAATGGAAGAGAATGAGATTGAGGGCCCATTATGTTCTCTTTGAATTTTTGAAGCAGGATTGATGGTCGATGGATATTTTTTAGATCCATTTTACAAATATGTACCCATGCCACAGAGTTGATTCCAACTCAGAGCGAACCTATATGGAGTTTCCATGGCTGTATGTCTTTGGAGGAACAAATAACCTCATCTTTCTGCCTGGAAGCATCTGGTGGTTTTGAACTACCATGCTGCTGGCAGTCCAGTTCTTCCTTAACAACTCCACTCGGGATTCTGCTACAAATTCAGAGGGAAAGCAAAATTTAAAGAATCCGAGACTTACCAAGGATACCTAATAAAATTACATATCAAAGATTCAAGCTTCAATTTGTAGGATTTTTCTACTATTCCACATTGTATGACAAACTATGTGATACTTGCGTTTCATTGTATTAAATAAAGGTTTGCTGTATAAACATGTTATCAACGGAAGCTATATCTAATAAACATAACTTAGGCTGTATTATTTGTAGGATAAAGAGATACCTCATGTAAGTATAAATTGATATGGAGCTCAAAATGAATTTAATTTCAAAGGCAATTCTGGGGTTGGTTGAAAAGGAAATATCCAAGTTCAGCCACAGCATATGCATTCTCAACTCCAGCAGAGCAAATATATATGTGAGTAAGGATTTACTCAGAAGCTACGTTATTGCCTCAATCAAGAGCTATCCCAGCTACATTTACTTAAATTATTAGTATGCTTTTGAAAGAATATTCTTAAGATATTAAAGAAAACATGATAGCTTCACTGTAACTTTAGTCATCTAGGAAATTTGCCTGCACAGTCACTCATTCAGGCTCCTCCTTATGCCTTCTAGATAAACATGGGCTATCTTGAAAATAAGCTCCTTTATTTTTTTAATGTAAAATTAAGGAAAAGCAAGGGCAGACATAGTCCTAAATAAAAATTCCTGAAATTTTGATTATGTTAAAATAAGCATATTTTAGAATCCCTATTTATTTATACGTGATTTTAGGTATATTTTGCTGGATCTAGAAGAGGAAAGGAACGAATTAGATATAGTTTTTTTCCAGTTGTCAAAATCTAGGACAGAAGATAAACTATTATTTTAAATAGTGATAGCAAATGGGAGAGTGGGAAATATGCTATAATGATATTCAAGTAAATTAGTATGAAAGTGCATAGTGTTAAGGTTACAGAAGAGAAAAAAAACAGGTTATCAAAAAAAACACAACAACAATAACAAGGAAGGCTTCATTGAGTAGACTTGTGATGTACATAGGATTTGAGCTTTGTGCTGATGGAAATTTGGTGCTGAGGAGCCTGAGCAACAAGTGCCATGTGGTCTGTAAGTCCAGGGCATGTTTGTGTGAAAGAGTGTCAAATGATCGCTTGAAGATGACAGGGCCCGGCTGAAATCAAGTCCTCAAACCAAAGCTGAATCATTCAAATCTGGGTCTAGCATGACCATAACAAAGTAGAGACTACACCAGCCTGAGTAGCTCAATGTGTGCAAGACACGGGGCATAAGGATGAAGAGAATATCTGAGACGGTCTGGGCCTGGCTATGTAGGCAGCAAGCAGCTGGGAGTCGGGGCGGGGGTGGGGGAGGGAGGGCTCTTCTCAAGGCCTCCTTCCCATTGAACATTGTTGCATTGTTGTTATTGAGTGACACCCAGTCTGCTCTAACTCCTAGTGACCCCATGTGGCAGAACAGAACTACCTCACAAGGTTTTCTGAGCTGCAGAACTTGTGGCAAATAACCAGGTCTTTCTCCTACAGAGATTCTGGGTGGCTTTGAAGGTTCAATGCTCAGGGTCAGACTAATAGAGTATTTATTTGTGTTTAATTGGAAAGTAGGTGGAATTTAGAGAGACAGGAAGAGAAATTTCAATCTGTGGGCAGTGCAAGAATTATATAAGAGTTTGGAGTAATGCTGCAAAACAGGAAAAAAATTACTTTTCAAAACTTGCCAGTCTTCTTACAGTGACATTTGCATGGCTTCTTTCAAGGTCACAGACTGTGTCCCTGGATACCTCTGACCAAATCCTAAATCTTTTCCCTGCTGGGGACCTAGTACATCTCTGGGCTCATAGTAGGTTGATTAATAAGTCAGAAATGACCAACTATTGTCAATGCAGACTAGACACATCTTCCAATCAGCCCTGGATCTTGTTTGAGCCCTGATCAATGAGAGCCATTAAGTAGAGTTTTGTATTCCCAATGTTATGGACATGGCTGGAAGCCAAGCTCAAAAGACATGAATTCATTGTCAGAACTGATGGCAAGAAATTGGGCTGCCCTGAAGGCGAGGAGATGAAGGCAGATGTAGAGAGGATGCTGCCTGTGATTATTCACTTCATCACTTTGACCCTTCTCATTTAAACATTTACCCTGGATACCTGCTCTGCCCCAGTTTGACATTTCCCCCATCTGTGCCAGCCACCAAGCTCTTCCTTGATTTCCCCCTTGTATCTCTTCCATTATGATAAAGGTGAATACCAGGGAGTTGGATGTTTGGGCACAAAGAAGAGGGATACAGGAGGAAGAAAATCTGTAAGATACAGGGATGGTTATCATCATCATCAGAGAGGAACACTCTTGGGTTAAGTCCCTTTAGATGACTGGCTTTCAACTCTGACTGCATGTTAGAATCATCTATGGAGTTTTCAAAATTCCTATTGGTGATGCTCTACCCAGAATCGGTAAGTTTTAAACCTCTACTCATTTACATTGTGTAGTCAAGGTTGAGAACAACTGCTTCAGATGCATGAGTTTATACAGATGCCTCCATGATATAGATGCAGTAGAGGGAGTGTAGCCCCAGTGCTTCAGGAACAACAGCAGAGTTTTCCACCTTATTATTCCAAGAATCATCTGTCTACTTGGGGGAATCTAAAGGGGCTCAAAAACATTATCCAATATTTTTCATGCATACATCTATTCACCCATTCCAGACCATATATTTAGTTTGTTATGCGCGCTGTGGGTCAGGGAAACAAAGTAACTGAAGCATATTCCAACAGAGTAGTCCTCAGCACAGTGAGAGAAAATCTATAAACCTACATATAGACGAAAACCAGTATAGTGGAATGATCTTATAATAGAATTATAAATGACAAGCTTGAAGGTTGTGGTGGAGTGAAAATTCTAATAGAACTCTCCTACACAAGTCTCTGGAACTCTGCAGCCAAATGATGGCATGGGACTATGCACATAGCATGGAACACTAATAGAAATGATTGGCCAGTTTTTGTTATCACTCCCCTGGCTTTAAGGATGCTCCATCTTTGAAGCAAAAAAGAAAAACAAGAACTTGTTGGCTCTGGGTGATATCTGTGTTTATGACACATGACTGTAGTTATTGGGCTGCACCAAAAGAAGGACCAGAAGTGGCAAGAACAAAGGGACAGCTTGTTCTTTCAGAATTAGGTACCATTAAGGCAGTCCCAACCCTATGTGCATCCTCAAAATCATAGCTATATGTGAGCCCATTGTTGCAGCCACCATGTCAATGTATCTCAGGAAAGATCTTGCTCCTTTTCACTGACCCTCTACCAAATATGATGTCCCTCTCCAGGGACTAGCCCCTCCCGATAACATACATATAGAAGAAAAAGAAACTTTACCATCCTCACTTTGAATGAACATTCTGCTTATGCGTCTCTGTGTTCGTCTCTGTAGACGAGAGAAATAAATTCATAGACACTCATACGTTTATGTGAAAGAACTTTATATACAAGAGCAATTAATTCTTGTGGAAACACCCCAGCCCAGTCCAGATCAAGTTCATTACTTAGCTATTAGCTCATATGTCCGATACCAATCTATACATTCCTCTTCAGACTCCTGCAACACATGCATTGATGCCAAATGCAGGAAGGTCACCAGCCACTGACTGGAAAGTTTTGTGGGGTCAGTCGTGGTGGAAGCATCTCAGTACTGGCAGGGAACTACATGTGGCTCCTTCAGCTCCAGCTCTCTAGTGTAGCTCCATGTGTCTTCTCAACAGGAATGGGTCACAGGGAATGAAGGTATCTGTACCTCGCCTCCAGCGAGCTATTTGTCTCCTTATTGCCTCCAAATAAGGACATCAAGCTGCGACCTGACTGACGAGCTAGACTCCAATCCGCCACAAGTTGACACCAGATTATCTAACTACCATAGAGCACCCTTTATTAACTTGACACTTTCTCTTTAGCCATAGATAATTTTTAACAAAACAATAATAAAATAATATCTGTACCTAGTAGTATAAAACCAAATTGCATAAAATTCAGTATGTGCCAAAGTCTCCTTTAAAAATAATATTCCATAAGTGAACAATACAACAACATTCTATGCCTAACAATTGCAGGTAAATAGCATTTACACCTTAATCCTATGAGTATATTCCAGCACCTATGAGAGTTTGTAAGCAAGCCACTTCATGCCTTATCCTCCCCATTTTGGGTATCCAGTGTCTATAGTGCCCACTTATATCAACCCAGTGCTCTGAGGAGACAATCATAACCAATGATGTGAAGACTCTTCGTTCCAGTTGGAACCTTGTGAATCTGCATCCATAAGCAAAGTCAAATCAGGAGAGGCTGTCCATAAAGTCAGCAGCAATATGCACCAGTTCGCAGGCTTAAAAATCTTCACTTCATCTGGCCGGGCTCTGGTCAACTCAATCTAGGCTGTCTCACTTAGCCTCACCAGGGTGCCCATGGGCTGCCTTCCCTTTAGACCATGGGCCCCATCACAAATGCTCAAGAACCCCAGCCCCTGAGGCTAGGTCATCAACTTTCAGACCAGTCAACCTGTTCTACTCCTCTCCTCTACTTTCTGTGAACCAGGTCCATGGGTGTCAGTGGCCAGAATCAACCTGTCTCTTTATTGCTGCACTTCTCTCACTTCCACTCAACAAGTGGATCCAAAGATCACTTGGAAAGCATTTCAGCCTGCTCACAGGCTCCTTTTAACAGTTCAGTCCTAGAACAGAGTTTCTTCATGACTCCAGATTTTTTTTTTCCAGCTTCTGAGAAAAACCACTAGTTCAAGATTCAAAAAACCAAGGAGTTCATTTTTCTTCAATCTGTCAACATCCCCCCTAGGCAAGTCTCTTGGAATGCGAATGTCTAGAGTACTCCAAAGTACTGGGTGGAGCTTATCTTATCAGAGCCTCCTTGCTGGCATGGCCTAACCCATTTAAAAATTCAAATTTTAATAACTGGAGGCAAGATTTACAAACTCCCTATTTTATTCTTCCCAATAATCATTTCTATCAATCACTATATCAATAATAAAAAGCAGAAGAAATCAGTAGAAGCAAAGTAGAATCAGACACTAATCTAAATTCTTAAAGGTCAAGTTATATCCTTATTTACCTTATCGTAATCCTTATCTAATCTATTCCATTGATACAAAATATGGGACTAGGCATCTGACAACATCAAGCCAGAGCCAGTCTTTCTGTCAGTCATTTTGACCTTCTGTCAACCATTTTCACTAAGCAGCCTAGTCTGTGAGAAATTCAAGGGGCAATTTCTATCTCTGAGCTCAGAATATATATTAACAACATTCTATTTTGACATTTCAAACAGGAACAACCAAGTACTTCAACCAAACAAAATAATCAAAATGTTAACTTTCCATGTTCTTTCCAGAAAGCAACCCAGTAAACTGCATGGCCATACCTGACCTCTAGATAGACAAAGAAGAAAAACTACCACGTGGCAGAGGTGGAACAAGCATTCACTCTCCATCTTTATGATTTGTTTCTCTAGTATCCCACTCCTGGTACCATAAATGTGTTACTCTGGGTAGACTAGAGAAAAAAATTCATAGACACTCATATATGTGTAAGAAATAACTTTACATACAAGAGCAATTGAATATTGAGAAAACATCCCAGCCCAGTTCAGATCTAATCCATAAGTCTGATATTAGCCCATATGTCCGATACTAATCTATAAATTCATCCAAGACATATTCACCAATTCTCCTGGTAAGCCATGGTATATTCAGTAATCCTCACTTACATCATAATACAAATGCATTAATTCATCATTGATCTTCTTTATTCACTGTGCAGCTTTCACATAAATATGAGGTTATTGGACATACAAAGGTTTGGGTTATGTACACCTTAGTCCTTCAAGTTGACCTCTTTGCTTTTGGACATAGGAGAGGCCTTGGAGAAATGCAGGAAACTGGAAAAATATTCCTGGAGCAAGGTCATGCAGGAACCCCATTAAGTGACTGAGTTCAAGTGACCTTGAACACTTTGGGCACTGCTTGTGAGTACTCTATAAGCAGTGCTAAGTCTACTTAACTAGCAAAAAACAAACACACACAAAAATACAAAGCAACCACCTAGCCTAAAGTTATGCTGGATTTTAGATGATGACGGTATTGAAACCACTTTGGTTTTCCTTGTGCTTAATTAGCATTGAATATGAACTGGGATGCTATAGAACAGGTAGATTGGAGACTAGTGCACCTAGTTTGGGGAGCTCAGATGGCATGGCAGCCAAACATCCTTGAAGCTGCCAGTGAATAATTGGGAAACGGAAACCCCATTTTAAGTACATTGTCTGGTAGCTCTATAGTGTGGAGCAATTTAACAGACTAACCGGGAAAGTTGAGGAATAGCACTTCAAGTCAGACTCATTTAGCTGGGGGAACAGAGAGTTCTTTGCCCATTGGAGTATTAGTATTTTCAATGAAATTACTGGAAGGAAAAAAGAGAAAAACCTGATCAAAAGGATGCCTTTTTTATTGGTGCATTTTTAGCCTGCATGATTTTAGCTATTTTTCGTGTGCTTCCTCATACCAGACCAGTAAATCAACATTACCTCAACTTGTTTACAAACTTCTATCACTCTTTAAAGACAGACATTCTGAGGACAAACTTGGAAGAAGTTTGGCCACACCATCATTGGTTCAGCCACCACAATTGTTACAGTTCGGATGGAAGGGATGATAGCACTTGATAAGTTGAGATAGAATGAATCAAAAAGTGGTCTCTGAAGAAGGAGCTATCACTTCTCTTCGTTGTCTTTTTCTTGTAGAAGAATTTGAATTCTATTTCAAAGCTTCCTGAGGAAAAATGACTGAAGTGATTCTGAGAAGTATCCTGTCACAAATGGAGTGGGGGACAAGGAAGGACTCAGTAGTGATTATTCCAATAATTTTTGATAAGTAGAAGCTTAAGGTACTTTTCAGACTTGAAAATGATTATGACAGTTTCCTATCAAACCTGCATGGGATACTTTCATTGCAGTTGGAGCTTTTATGAAAGATAAACCTTAGAATTTACTGAACCATAAAATAGCATTGCTTGGTGACAATATTCCAGACCTGTGGCGATAAAATCCTGGAGGCTAGTGGGCTGTAAAATTCAAGTGCACCATTACACTATTCAATGGTGAGGTCCTGATCATAATATAGTATAGCGGAGCAATCCTGAGGCCTTTCTGACATCCTTGCAGGAGCATGCCTTTGAGCTCAGAACCTTCATTATAATAACGACACAAGAGACACATCACAGTATGCCAGTTGGAAAAAGATTTTATGGAGCATCCATATAATATAAATGAATTTTTTCTCTTCTTATACTTTGTGCTTCCCTTTATTCATAAAATAATCTTGGTCAGGCAAGTGAAATTTACTAAGGAATTCAGAAGAAACCCAGAAGAGACAGTTTACATCACACTTGCCACAGAAACCTCTTGGCAGTTTTCCTCATTTTTCCTTCTCTCTTTTCTTTGAAGTCCCTCTCTATCACACCATCAACAAGTATGTCTTCTTAACTGCCAAACCACTGAGAATCCTGATCCAGCCAAGTTGATACAAAGCCTTTTCTATCATACTTGCCTTGCCCAGAAAACTGTCAAGAGTTCATATTTGTTTTTATATTACTGTAGTCCCCTTATTTACAGATGGGGATACTTTGATGTCCTAAGAGAACCCAGATTGTTAATGGCATATCTGAAATGGAATCTGTGTGCCCAATGTCAAGGTCTGCCAATAATCTGTATGGTCCTCACCAAGCATGTCATGATGAAGACAGAATCGTTGTTTACCAAAATAATTCCCTCTACTTCCTAGATATAAGCCTTTTGCTGGAATGACTCTATGACTCAGTTCTGACCAATGTGAGTAATGTCTCCTGCATGTGATTGTCCCTGCTCTTGTTCCCTTTTTTTAAATTTAGGTACAGATGAAACCTGAAATGTTAGGAATTACACCCTAAAGACAAAGAGCCACAAAATGAAAACCATTTGTTCTCAGAATCCATGCTTAATGAAAAGCCACTGACCAACCACAATATCAGCAGCTTTTGACTTTGGGTAAATGAGAATTAAATATCTATCATGTTTGAGTCATTATATGTTTGAATTTTAGTTGTCATAGTAGCTAATTTTAACTGAATTAAGAGAGAAACTCATAAAACAGTGGTTTTCAACCTTCCTGATGCTGCGACCCTTTAACAGAGTTCCAAATGTTGTGGTGACTCCCCAATCATACAATTATTTCTGTTGCTACTTCATACTGTAATTTTGCTACTGTCATGAATCAGGTGACCCCTGTGAAAGGGTCATTCGAGAGGGGTCGTGAGCGACAGGTTGAGAACTGCTGTCATAAAGGCTTGAATTAATTAATTTAATTTAAGGAAACTTCATTCACTAACTGCTTCTAAACTTCTGGAAGACATCAATTTCCTTAAACTGAGTTCTCCATGAGATCTACATCCTCTTAGGGAAAAAAAAAAACTAAAAAACTTGACACTTAGACCTTACCAGTTTTGGAAGGGAAGAGAGCATATATGCTGAAATCCTAAATTGGGGTAGCATTTACATTAATTTTAGGGGTTCTGATATTAGAGACCTGTTGCTGTTGAGTCAGTTCGAAGTTATAGCAACCTAGTGGGGTAGTTACATAATCTGTTGTCAATTTGAGATATAGAAGTGAAGGGGTGGAGTTTAGCCTATCAATCAGGTCCTGGCTTGATCACCTCATTTGGAGGCACTAAGGAAATAAATAGCTTGTTGGAGACAGGACACATACTCACTTCCTGCAATACATTATGGACACTGAGCTATATGGTGCTCTGCTGATGGCATCCAGAGCCCTGGGAGCTGGAGGAACCATGTGGAGATACCTGCCAGTGCTGAGATGCTTCTTCTGCCACTGAATCCAGAAGACTTTCCACCCACTGGCCTGTGATCTTCCTGTATTTGATGTTATTGCAAGGCTGCACGAGTCTAAAGAGAAATTTATGGATTAGTACTGGACATATTGACTAATATTGGACTATTGGACTTGATCTGGACTGGGCTGAGATGTTTTCTTAAAGTACAATTACTCTTTATTTGAAGCTCTTTCTTATACACATATGAATGTCCATGAATTTCTTTATTTAGTCTACCCAGACTAACACACCTATATACAACAGGATGAAACATTGCTCAGTCCTGCGCTGTGCTCACAATTGTTATTGTGTTCGAGCCCATTGTTACAGGCACTGTGTCAATCCACCTCAGTGAGGGTCTTCCTCTTTTTAGCTGACTGACTACTTTACCAAGCATGAGATCCTTTTCCAGCAACTGGTTTTTCATACTCGCATGTCCAAATTCTGGTCTTATGCACTCTTCCAAGACAGTATTGCTCATTCTTTTGGCAGTTCATGGTATTTCCACTGGTCTTGTCAGCATCATATTTCAAATGCATTAATTTGCCTTCAGACTTGCTTATTCATTGCCTAGCTTTCACGTGAATATGAAGTCATAGAAAAAGTACCATCACTTAGGTCAGGCACCCGTTAGTCCTTAAAGTGGGAGTCAGTATTATATCCTTCCTAAATATGTATGCAATCTGTAGGTTGAGCAATAATTCAAGATGCTGGAATATATGAAAAATAACAAAAATCAGAATTAGGGGAAGTCTTGCTAACACACTTCTATATGCAGATGCAGGAACCCTAGTGGTGTAGTGAGCTATGTGTTGGCTTGCTAACCACAAGGTTAGGAGTTTGAAACCACGAGATACTCGTTGAGAAGAAGATGAGACTGTCTACTTCCATAAGATTTATAATCTTGGAAACCCACACATGAATACATACACACAGGATATGTGTATGGGATATAGACAGTGTATATATGTATATATATATGGAATATATATGTGTAATGGTTTATACCAAAATAATAAGAATACATATTACCATTTTATTGTGATTTGAGTGAAAGTTTATAGAACAAAATTTTTTTCCATTCATTACTTCATACACATTTTTTTTCACATCATTGTTTGCATTACCCACAAGGTATCAGTACTCTCTCTACATTGTGTGCCATCTTCATTCATCTTTCCTGATCCTTTCTGCCCTCTGAACTTTATTTCTGGGAAAATTCTGTTTTTTGGAACTCTTCTTTGGTTGCTTGTTCAAAGTAATGTATACCTTCCTGGCTTCAGTGTTTACTGTATAAATCTTCCTATAACTTCACTGAGAGTTAAGCCACAGAGGTGAGCTCAGGTCTGTGCTGGTAGATTGTCCAGGGACCACAGACATAGAGGGGTGTGGTGGCAGATAGAGCTTTTCTAGTGTCTATCAAATAGGTGGCACAGTTAGGTAACTAGCCGACTGTTGTTCAGGCCCACTGACCACCTCACAAGAGAAATAGGAAACACTGGCTTATGTGGTAAAGATTTATAAAACCTCAGAAACCCTATTTTTGAATGAACTTGAGTGATGGCAGCTGATGTTGGTGATGACTCTGACTAGCAATCCTAATATTTTTTATTATTTTGAATTTTGATCCACATTTTCCCCACTGTACTATTTACTATTATGATCCCTTTCAGAGTGGTTGGCAATGATAGCTTGGTACCATTTACTTCCTTTGGTCTCAGCGTCATGGATGCTGATGCTCCTGTGGTTCTTATATATTTGATTTAATCCATTCTTTTCCACCAAGGAAGGAGCCCTACTGGTGGAGTGGTTATGATGGTCTGCTAAACTCAAGGTCAGTTGTTCCAAACCACCAGTCTCTAAAAGGGAGAAAGACATGACTTTCTACTCCCATAAAGAGTTATGGTCTCAGAAACGTACAGGTGCAATTCTATCCTATCTTATAGGTTGGCTATGAGTTGGCATTGACTCAATGGAAGTGAGTTTTGTTTTTGTCTTATTCACTCTGGCAAGCTTTTAAGCCTCCAGTCACTACTCACCAAAATATGACATACAGCATTGTTTCTGTGTTTTATGTTATGGCAATTGACATGGAAGTGTCCCTAGATGATGGTACTAAACCCTGTGGCCTAGAGAATCAGTCCTTCAAGATTTAAGATTATGACTCACAAGTATCCATAACGTTGCCTGTGGTGTGCTTTACTGTTGTTTGTTGTTATCATATGCAAATTGAGTCAACTACAACTTGTAACGACCCTATGTATACCAGAATATAGCACTATCCAGTCCTAGTTCATCTTCATGACTTTCATGTGTGAGTTGATTTTTGCAACCACTGTATGAATCCATATCATCAAAAGTTTTCCTCTCGGTGTGGACCTTGGTGGCACTGTCTGGTAAGCATTGGGGTTTTAACTGTAAAATCAATGGTTCAAACCTCCAGGGCTCTGTGTTAGGGTCTCATCCAGCAAGACCCTCACACGGTGACCCGGAGGGGCAATGACCCTGGATGGGAAAAAGAAAGAGAGACATGGGGCAAGACAAGTGCTGATCAAGCCCGTTTATTTTGCCAAAACTCTGGGTATATATTCACAACAGAGAAGGAAGTGGGAGGCACATATTCCAATGAAGCACACTGTGTAACTACCACACACTGTACAACAACCAATTAGCCACATGTTCCCAATAAGGTACAAAGGGTACGCAACAGTACTCAAAGACATCGTGGTGATGTACGGGTGAACTTATCACTATGTTCCTAATATGGTATATCTGCAGTTCAATGGGTGCTCAGTACTTTGACTAATGGCAACAAGGTCAGTTATCGGAACTGCTCATGCTACAGTAGCTTGGAATGTGGGGGCGAAGTTGGGCAGGAAACAAAGCCTTGCTGTTAGAAAGCGGCCAAGTTTCTGCTACTTGTCTGAGGCCAGGGTCTTAATGGCTATCGGCTCCCAACAGCTCTGAAGGAGAAAAATGAGACTCTATGTTCCCACAAAGATTTACAGTCTCAGAAACCTTATATAGGGTCATTGTGAGTCAGAGCTAACTTGACAGCAATGAGGTTCAGGATACTGTACCATAATTAGGGATATAGAGAAATAATCTTTGTAAAAGTTATGTGTACATTCATGTTAATTGGCATAGTATAGACTACAAAAACAATGCTATATATTCATGGGTGTCTTCCATTTGCCTTCTCATAGCTGCTCAGCTTTAATGTCTATCCATATATTTACCTGGAAGAGTAGAACTCATAATATTGAAGAATAGTCTGTGTAATAGTATTTACTTTAACTCTTCTGTTCCTCATAGTATCTTGGATCATTTTGGGGGTATAATTAGGGAAAGTCAGCATATACAAATATTTTAACCTGTGACACTGTGAGTCTTGTACAATAGATAAATAAATAAGGAAATAGTGATAATGGAGATTAGTATTATAAATTGACTAGACAGTAAAGAATTACCTGATAAGGGAGAAAAAATCCTGAAGGAAAGCAAGAGAAAGAGACACAAGACCATCGAATAGAAGAGTATCCCAGGCAGAAGAGGGTAGCGATTGCAAGGTCCTTGACACTGGACAGGTTTGTTTGTAACTCCAATTTGCCTGGAACTGAAGCCAAAAAGACAGTGAAGTGAGGTGGTAAGGAAGAGATTGATTTTATCGGCCATCATAGGGAGTAAGCAGCTGAGTGATACAGTCTGACTTGTTATAATAGGATCATTCTGTTTCCACAGAAAGAGTAGAAGCAAGGGGAGCCACCAGGATGCTGTTGCAGTAATCCAGGAAAGAGATGATAATAATAAACTAAGGGGCAGCTATGCAGGGGGTGAACTGACTGTATTCGTCAACAGACTCGATGTGTGATGTGAAAAAAAGCAGATTAATCAATGAGGCTTAGTTTATGATCCAAGAAATTGGTAGAATGGGGTTGTCACTTATTGTGATGGGTTTGACGTTGGGGGTGGGGGCAGGTTTGGAACTGAGATGTACATTTAATACTTTCTTCTATTAAATTGGCATTCTATGATGCTCACCCAACCAACACCACCACTGAAGACAAAACGGGTGAATAGCAAATGTGGTGAAAAAAGCTGATGGTGCCCAGCTATCAAAAGATATAGTGTCTGGGGTCTTATAGGCTTTAAGATAAAGAAGCAGCCATCTAGCTCAGAAGCAACAAAGTCCACATGGAAGAAACACACCAGCCTGTGTGACCATGAGCTGTCGAAGGGATCAGGTATCAGGCATCATCAGAACAAAAAAATCTGACCATAGCAAATGAGGGGGGGAGAGCAGAGTGGAGACCCAAAGCCCATTTGTCAGCCACTAGAGATCCCCTCACAGAGGGGTCTAGGGGAGGAGATGAGTCAGTCCGGGTGCAATATAGCACCCATGAAGAAGACAGCTAGTTCCTCTGGTTCCTAAATGCTTCCTCCACCCTCTCCACCCTCCCTGCCCCACCCCCACCAACTATCAGGATCCGAATTCTACCTTACAAGTCTGGATAGAGAAGAAGATGTACACTGGTGTAGATAGGAGCTGGAGACAAAGGTAATCCAGGGAGGATGATACCTTCAGGACCAGGGATGTGATTGGTGATACTGGAAAGGTAGAGGGAGAGTGGTTTAGAAAGAGGGAAATGATTACAAGGAGCTACATATGACCTCCTCCTTGGGGGATGGACAAAAGAAAAGGGGTTGAAGGGAGACGCCGGACAGGGCAAGATATGACAAAATAATAATTTCTAAATTATCAAGGGCTCATGAAGGAGGGGGGAGAGGAGAGGGAGGGAAAAAAGAGAACCTTATGCCAAGGGCTTAAATGGAGAGCAAATGCTTTGAAAATGATGAGGGCAATGGATGCACAGATGTGCTTTACACAATTGATGTATGTATGGATTGTGATAAGAGTTGTATGTGCCCCTAATAAAATGTTTAAAAATTTTTCAAGATATTAAGTTGTCAACTATATTTGGAAATTTGGTGATCTACCCACCAAGATTTTTTTCTAACATAAACCTATCCCTTGTACCGCCTGACCTGTCTTGTTGATGTTTTAAATCACTTGGAACATTTATTTTTACTACAAAACTTCTCTGGATGGGACTTACTTTTCTGTAGCAATCTACTTGTTCTGCTTTCCACTAAACGGCTTTGTGTTTTCACAATGCATGTTCTTGAGCCCATGGTAAGGCTCATGTTGTGCAGAGTAGACACTCAGAAACATCTGATACAATCACTGAGAAGATATTTTCCTTTGTCATTACTAACATTGATACTGAGACAAAATGTCACAGCTGTCTGATGATCCAGTTTTCCAACATACTTTTATATTTCTGACACTCTATGGAGCCATTCTACTATATGACACGAGGTCATCATGAGCTGAAATTAATTTAGGATCAACAGGAAGTTACACAAGCAAAAAACAGAAAAGTAGTGAGTTCAGCATCAGGGTTGCTGAGAACCTTCTGGGTTAGTGGTGGATGGAGTGGGTAAAAGTGAAAATTGAAAACAGGTATGAGGAAGAGCCTGGGCTCCAGGTCAATACCTGAGCAGGAGTACCAGACATTAATTTAAAGTGTGTTAGTCTTCAGGCCTCTGGAGTTAGTGCGGGAACTTCTGGAGAGTTTTAGAAAAAATTCAAAAGTGCCTTTAGATGATATGTGGCCTGGTATCTCATTAGTGAGAATCTAGCCTGGTTCATTGCAAGTGGAAAAGGGGGGCTGTCAAAGGTAACGGGGTTCTCCTGGAAGTACCTACATTTGATAGTCATCCTCTAAGAGTCATTTCCAGCTGGCACATGGATTTCTACAAGTGATATTTCAGACTCACATTTTCTGCTTTATATATGGAGGAGAGAAAGTCATTTTATAGAAATCATCTTGAGAATAACTACCCTCCACAATTTCCCTTAGCCATAAAACATAGGAAGGATTTCTTCATTTGTTTTGTAAAGCAAATCTCCATGGGCTGCTTAAATTTTATATATTTCTTGACACTTATTTCCAAAAAAGAAATGTGCTTAAGATCAGTTTCAAATATCCTTTGTCCTTTCTCCATCATTCCATCCCTCATCCCCTTTCTTCCTTCCTTTTCTCCTTCCTGTTTTCTCCTTCCTTCCATTGTTACCCCTCCCCCTTCTCTTTTCCTTTATCCAACTTCCTATCCCTCTACTTCTTTCCCACCCTCCCTGAAACTTCTCTCTCTCTCAGACCTCACTTTTTTCCTTTCTATTTAAGGACAGATGGGCTTCAAAGATCATTCTGAGCCCTTTCATGTGAGAAATCCTTTCAACAGACAGAGATTGACAGAAATGAATCCTTCTGATTTTCATTTGAGCCTCATGTCAAATAAGCACAGAAAATAAGCAAGCAAGCAAGCAAACAAACAAACTTATTGCTATGAGCTCATTTTAACTTTTAACAGCAATGTATAACAGATTTCACAGTTTGAATACTTACGACCTGATTTGTCGGATGATATAATAGTATTGCACATGACAAAAGCAAGAGGTTGTCAAAAAGGAAGAAAGAAAGAACACTGGATGTCAGAAGAAACACTGAAGCTTGCTCTTAAACATAGAGTAGCTAAAGTAAATGGAATAAGTGTTGAGGTAAAGGAGCTGAACAAAAAATTTCAGAGTCTCTGGAAAAGACAAAATAAAGTATTGCAGTGAAATGTGAAAAGACCTGGAGTTAAAGGCCCAAAGGGGAAGAACATGTTTAGCTTGTCTCAATGTGGAAAAACAGGAAAAATAGCCTAGCCTCCAGTTGCAATATTGAGAATGCTAAATGTATAATATTGAACCATGCAAGAAGCACAAAAAGAAGGTAGGTAGATCACACCCAGAATTCCACGAATATCAATGGGTGGAGAGATTTTTGGGACCAAGTAGGCGTGTCAAGGCTGTAGGTCAATCCCCGAGACAGCCCAGAGCATTTTTCTGAGCAAGAAACTGACTTAAACCTGATCCCTTGCACTCCCTGTGAACTCCCGAGGTCCCAGACCCACCAGCTGCCTCTTTTGCAGTGCTCAGGGCACCCACCTCACCTCGACAAGTGCCAAAGGCCTGCCAGGCATATGGCAGAGGCCTTAGGCCTACCTTGATGCTCGACCAGTCAGCTCCTCGATGCCCACTCCCCACATACAGAGATTCCCATCCTGCTGTGACACGATGGACCTGCCAGGTGTCTGGCTCAAGTCTGGCAGAAACTTGTGAAACTGTGGCATTCTGCCTTCTGCCAACACAATCCCCACCCCACCCCAACCCCTGTGCTCTGAGAAGTGGTGTTGCATGGTGACAGAGGTAAAGGGCCGTCCTTCTCACTAGCTGGGAAAGTGCCCCAGCTAGGAACAGATTACCCAATCCCCAACCCATCCCTGAACTACATGCCCCTGCGCTGAGGCCAACACTTTGCTTAGGCCAACACTTTATATCAGACCAAAGTGTGCACAGTGGAGGTTGGAGGTGACTGGAGCACATAGCTTAGGCCTAGGTGAGAGGGAAACCCCAACAGGACAAAGGTGAAACAAAAGCGCTCAAGGCTGTTGACAGTAAGCAGCCTACAGAAGCACCAACACCAACCTCCCAAAGAGAGAGTCCAGGGATCTGAGACACACAGGAAAATGGAACCTAGTTCCAATAAATCAACAAAACAAAACAAAAAACCCCAGCAAGCTGCTTCCACAGCCTCAAAAAGAAAAGAGAAACAAAATCCAATGCCAGAGGACAACCTGGACCTAACTGCAGTCATAGAAAAAGTAGGCATTGACCTCCCACAGAAAGAAATCTTCAGAATGCTATTTAGAGTCATACAGGACATAAATAAAGCATTACAGAAAAAATATGAAATGATAGAAGAGATAAAGGCCATGCATCAAAGGGAAATACAAGAGCTAAGGGGCAAGATAACAAAAACTAATAGCAAACTCGCGGATTTCACCCGTCAAATGGAGGAGGCAGAGAACCACACGAGTGACGTAGAGGACTCGCAAGCAGACATTAATAAATGTGAGAAAAAATCTAACAAGTCAATCAGAGAAGCTGAAGAAAACCTCAGAGCTATGTCTGATGCCATGAGAAGGAACAACATCAGAATAATTGGATTACCAGAAGAATACACATCAAGGAAATCAATGTCAGAAATAGTAATGGAATGTTTGGAGGAAAACTTCCCTACCTTAATGAATGAAAGGAAGACAGCCATCCAGGAGGCCAAAAGAATGCCAGCTGGACTGAATCCCAAGAAGTGACCAAGATATATAGTTGTTAAGATAGCCAACTCTGAGGAAATGGAGAAAATTATGAGGGAAGCAAGGGAAAAACAAGCAGTCACATACAAAGGCAAGCAGATAAGAATATGCTCAGACTTATCAGCAGACACTATGAAGGAGAGGAGAAATTTTAGAAACATATCTGAAAATTGGAGGGAAACAATGCAAACACAAGAATACTCTATCCAGACAAATTATCTATCAAGGTTGATAGAGAAGTGAGAGTCTTGCTGGACAAAGAAAAGCTCAAATAATATGCTATAAAGGAACCCAGAGCTACAAAAGATCCTTGCTGACCCAATATGGGCAGAAGAACAACACTCACCAAGCACATATGAGACAGCCACACAAAATAACTCCACCCAAAGATCATCAAATGGAAAATATTCTGCAAGTTAACACTGTCTCGATGATGGAAAGAAGGCAGGAATGAATCACACACACATGCACAACCCACAGAGAAAAAAAATTGGAGGTAGGAAAACACCGAACACAAGAGAGATAAAATGACATCACGGAGTCCACAGAGAGATGTAAAACCCCTGAAAGTTACTGGAATGAAACCAGGTCTTAAGTGACAGAGGCTAGAAGACTAGCTTAGAAAACACAACCTCTCCATCTGTTGCCTACAGGTGACACATCTCCAGATTACAGACAAAAATAGGTTGACAATCAAAGGCTTGAGAAAAACACCAAGCAAATAGCAAATCAAAAATCAGGGGTTGCAACCCTAATCTAGGATAAAATTGATCTCAAAGTGCAAACCATAAAACCATAAAAAGAGATAAGGAGGGACACTATTTAAAGCTCAAGGCAAAAATAGACCAAGAACCACTCAGCATTTTAAAAATTTACTGGCTGAACAAGTGTTCAGCAGATATGTCAATCAAATGCTCCAAAAGATGAAAAAAGAAATCACAGCTTCCGCAATTACAGTAGGTAACTTCAATACACCACTCTCTGAGAAAGATAGATCACTGGGAAAGAAACGCAACAAGCAGGCTAAAGATTTATTCTACATTTAGACGATATGACCTGATAGATATTTACAGAGCTCTCTACCCAAATACAAAACTATTCACATTGTCTTCAATCCCACAGGGCACATGTTCAAAGACAGACAACGTGCTGCAGCATCAGTTGAATCTGGATAAATTTAAGCACATTGATATCATACAGATCTCTCTCTAAACACTGTGCCAGAAGGCTCAAAATCAACAAAAGGAAGATGAAGAGGACAAGGGCAAATAATTGAAGGATGAATAACTCTCTATTGCAGAGAGGCAATTCAGAAATTTCTAGAAACCAATGAGAATGAGAACACGACATACCAAACACATGGGACACAGTAAAGGCATTCATCAGAGGAAGTTTCAAGGCAATATACATGCACACATAAAAAAAGAAGACAAACTTATCATTGATATGCTGGCATAAAATTTAGAACAGCTAGAGCAGAGTAAACATGACTATCCTACTAATAGCTAAAGAAAAGAAATTTTAAAAATCAGAGGTGAGATTCAGGACAGGCAAAATAAGAACACTATGAACAAAATTATGCTGCTAAAAGTTTGGTTCTTCTAAAGTATAAACAGAAATGACAGACTACTGGCACACCTAGCCAAAGGAAGTAAGGAACAAATTTCAATAGCAAGAATGAGGGATGAAAGACGGGACATTACAATGGACCCTAATGAAATCAAAAGGATAATTACACAGTACTTGAAGGACTGTACTTCAAAGAATCCAACATCTTTGAAGCCATGGACAAATCCTTGGAATAACAATCCCTCTGTAGACTATCCTTGATGGATGTCATTAATCTCAATACATCCATATCAACAGAAGAAATAGACAAGGTTATCAAGGGATTACCAAAAATAACAACAACAACAACAAAAACTGGACCAGAAGGTATGTAGGAAAATTCTACCAAGCTTTCGGGGGAGAACTGATACAAATCCTACACAAATTCTTCCAGGACATAGAAAAAAGATAGCAAACTCCCAAACCCTTTCTATGAAGCAAGTATAACTCTGATACTTAAAGCAGTCAAGGACCCCATAAAAACTACCACATTAAAAAAAAGAATCAAAAACTACAGAACAATTTCCCTAATGAACATCGATGCAAATATCCTTAACAAAACACTGACCAACAGAATACAAAAGTATATAAGACCAATAATTCATCATGACCAAGCAGGATTCATACCAGGGATGCAGGTATGGTTCAATATACTAAAGACCATCCGCATTATTTGCCACATTAAAATGAAAACTTATAAAACCACATGATAATATCAATAGATGAGGAAAAGGCATTCGACAACATCCAACACCAATTCCTGTTTTAGACAATCAAGAAGATAGGAATGGAAGGAAAATTCTTCAATATAAAACAAGCTATAGATGGAAAAACCAACAGCCAATGTGGTAGTCAATGGAGAAAAGATGAAATCAATCCTTTTGAAAATAAGGGGCCAGACAAGGATTCTCCTTGTCCCCACTCCTATTTAACATTGTACTGGAGGTCCCAGCTAACAGTATAATGCAAAGAAAAAATATCAAGGGTATTCGTCTGGGGAAGGAAGAAGTAAAACTATCATTATTTGCAGATGATATGATTTTATATATGGAACATCCCAAAAGTTCCACAAGAGTAGTATTGGAAGTAATAGAGGAATATGGCAGAGTGACAGGTTACAAGATCAACAAACAGAAGTCTATCAGACTACTATACACATCGGACAAGACCACCGAAGAAGGGATCAAAAAGGTGGTACCCTTCCAAATAGCCAAGCATAAGCTGAAATATCTAGGGATATACCTGACTAAAAAGACAAAAGATCTATATGAGGAAAGCTACCGAACTCTCTTAAAAGAAAGCACGGTGACCTCAACAAATGGCAGGACATCCCATGCTCGTGGATCAGAAGACTCAATATAATAAAGATGCCAGTTCTATCCAATGTACTACATAAATGCAATGCTACCTCGATCCACATATCATGATCTTTCTTTTTTTCATTGTGTTTTTTTACATTTTATTAGGGGCTCATACAACTCTTATCACAATCCATACATATACATACATTAATTGTATAAAGCTCATCCGTACATTCTTTGCCCTAATCATTTTCAAAGCATTTGCTCTCCACTTAAGCCCTTTGCATCAGGTCCTCTTTTTCCCCCTCCCTCCCTGCTCCCCCCTCCCTTATGAGCCCTTGATAATTTATAGATTGTTATTTTGTCATATCTTTCTTCAAAGAATTGGAAAAACTGATTAACAACTTCATATGGAGAGGGAAGAAGCCCAGAAATAGCAGAGAACACCTCAAGAAGGATCAAGTGGAGGGCATGCTTTACCCGACTTTAGCACCTACTAACCAGCTACAGTGGTCAAAACAGAGTGGTATTGGTTTAATGATATATACTCAGATCAAAGGAAAATGATTGAAAACTCAGAAATAAAAGCATCAGCATACAGCCAAATAGTCTTTGATAAATGGCCCCCAAAATATCAAGTGGGAAGCGGATGCCCTCTTCAATACATGGTGCTTGAAAAAATGGATACATATCTGCAGAAAAATTAAGCAAGACCCTTACCTCACCCTATGCATGAGAATACATTCAAGGGAGATCACAGACCTAGAGGTTAAACCCCAAACTATTAGGACTATCAATGAAGGAATTGGATGAACTCTGAGAACTTTGACTCAGGGAATACATAGGCTATTGGCAATAGGCTATTGACACAAACACATAGGCTATTGACACAACCACAGAGGAGGCACAAATTGGCAAGTGGGATATACTAAAGATAAAACACTTGTGTACATGGCAAGAATTTGCCAAGAGAGTAATAAGAGAGTCCACAGAATGAAAAGCCATCTTTAGCACTGACACATTAGAGAAAGGCCTTATTACTAAAATCTACAATACTCTGCTAACTTACAGCAAGAAAAAAAATGTCCACTAAGGAGGTGGGCAAAGGACCTGAACAGAAATTTTTCAAGGGGAGAAACCCAAATGGCCAATATATATGAGAAAATGTTCTAGGTCCCTAGCCATAAGAGAAATGCAAATTAAAACAACTACGAGATACCACCTAACACCCTTAGAGATAGCCCAATTCAAAAATCAGATAGTTACAAGTGTTGGAGGGGCTGTGGAGATATAGGAACTCTTGTCCACTGCTAGTAGACCTGTGGGTATGTTCAGCCATTGTTGAAATCTATTTATTGGTATGTAAAATAGATGGAAATTGAGCTACCATATGACCCAGCAACTCCCCTAATTCAAATATACCTAGAAGAGACAGAAAACAAACCACGGCCAGACATCTGTGCTCCAATGTTCATTGCAGCGCAGTTCACAATTGCATGGAGTTGAAAACAACCCAAATTTCAATCAGTAGATGAATGGATTAAAAAACAGTGGTGCATATATACAATGTAGTACTATCCTTAAAAAGTAGTGATGAATGCATGAAGCACATTGCTGCATAGGAAGAATTGGAGGAAATTATACTAAGCAAAGCAAGCCAAACACATCATGACAAGTACAATATGAAGTAAGTACAACCGGAGGTAAGCTCAGAAATGCAAAATGTTAATAGGGAAAAAGCTACTGTATACAGACATTTCTAGGGTGAGGTCCTGGTAATATGACAGGGACCAAAATAAACTCAGGGATACATACAGTAGCCAACTAAACAGGAGGGGGAAAAGAAAGAAAAATAGAGACCTGGGTAGTGGGGGAACAGGGCGCTAACCCACTCAAGGAGAGAATATTGTTTATATCTCCACAGGGAAAGAGGGACCAGACTTCAACCCAGTGCTCCAAGAAGAGAACACAACACACTGACAGGAAACCAAGAGAGAGGCCTGAGGGGCCAGCCCCATTCCCAACTAAGTGGACAGCCCCACTTCCCCACAGAAGAATTCACTTCAGAGGACAGCACTAAAGCTGCAGCTCAGGGAGAGGGACATGTCTGATCAGAGCACACAGAAGCAAATGAAGGGGAAGGGGAAAAGAGTGAAATGCATTTTGGCCTATCAAGCTCTGAAGATAATATTTCTTCTCAGAACAGCCAATGCACAGCGAGGAACATAGGACCAACCCCATAGCACTATGGGAGACAACACTGTGGAAATTGTGCCCCATCTGACTCCACCACACCAAGGTGAAACACTAAGGGTATGTAACAGAGCAGCAAGGGGAGCAGAACAATTAAGTCCCTAGGGAACACCAAAAATAGACTGTGGGTCCAGGGCGTGGCACCCATCAGACTCAACTGGAAAACACTCATAATGGTCAACAAATAAACCTTTTTCGGGACATTGGCTTTTTATTTTGTTGGAGTTATTGTTTCTATTGGTGCTTTGTTTTCTATTGGTGCTTTGTTTTGCTTTGTCTTGTGTTTGTACATATTATTATCTCTGCATGTCTTTCAAGATAAGATAGATGGGATGAACAAGCCAGAGGAAAAAACAATGGACAACAGTTTGGGGGGGGACATTGGAGAGGGGAAGGTGGAGGAGAGGAAGTGAGTGTTAAAACCAAGGAACAAGAGAACAACAAATAACCGAAAATCAATGGCAAGGAGGGTATAGGAGGTCTGGTAGGGCTTGATCAAGGGCAATGTAACCGAGCGGACTTACTGAAACCCAAATGAACACTGAACATGATAGTAAGACAAAAGGAAAATTAAATGAAGTAGAGGAAAGAACTAGGAGGCAAAGGACATTTATAGAGCTCTAAATACAGCATGTACTTATGTAAATATATTGTTCATATTATGATGGGGAAATAGATCTATGTACATATATTTATAGGTTTAACATTAAAGTAGCAATTGGACATTGGGCCTGTACTCAAGCACTCCCTCAACACAAGAACACTTTGTTCTATTAATCTGGCATCCTGAGATGCTCACCTTCCTGACACGATCACTGAAGACAAAGCGAGTGCATAAGCAAATGTGGTGAGGAAAGCTGATGGTGCCTGGCTATCAAAAGATATAGCACTTGGGGTCTTAAAGGCTTGAAGATAAACAAGCGGTCATCTAGCTGAGAAACAACAAAGTCCACATAGAAGAAGCACACCAGCCTGTGTGATCACGAGGTATCGATAGGCGCAGGTATCAGGCATCAAAGAACAAAAAGTCTTATCAGTGTGGATGAGGGGGAGTGTGGAGTGGAGACCCAAAGCCCATCTATAGGCAACTGGACACCCCCTTACAGAAGGGTCATGAGGGGAAGATGAGCCAGAACTTGGAATGTTCAAAATGTGAATCTAGGAAACTTGTAAGTCATCAAATATGGAATGAACTCATTAAGATTTATATCTGAGGCATTCGTGAGCTGAAAAGGACTGGTGTTTGACATCTTGAATCAGAAAATCATATGATTTATTATGCCAGGAATAACATAACGAAGAGAATAGGCATGACATTCATTGTCAAAAAGGGTGTTACAAAATAATTCATGAAGTACAATGCTGTCTGTCGTAGGATTGTATCTCTCTACCTTCAAGGAAACCCAATCAATACAACTATTATTTAAATTTATGCACCAACCATAACAGATAGCGATGAAGAAATGGAAGAATTCTACCTATGACTTTAGTGGTTAACTGATCAAACATGCAATCAAGATGCATTGATAATTATTGGCCATTAGAGTGCAAAAGTTGAAAACAAAGAGGAAGGAACCGCATTTGGAAAATAGGGAATTGTTGATAGTTGGAAATCACAAAATGGTGTTTTGCAAAGTCAAAAACTTGTTCATAGCAAATACCTTTTATCAACAACACAAAAGGTGACTATACATGTGGACTTCTCCAGATGAAACACACAGAAATAAAATTGACTACATCTGTGGGAAGAGACACTAGAGATGCTCAATATCAGCATCTAAAAAGCAGGCCTGGGGCTGACTGAGAAATAGATAATCAATTGCTCATCCATAAGTTCAGGATAAAGCTGAAGAAAATTAAAACAAATCCATGAGAGCCAAAAGTGACCTTGAATCTAACCCACCTGAATTTCTAGAACTTCTCAAGAACACATTTGAAACACTGAAACTAATGGCAGAAGAACTGAGAAGCTGAGGGAGGACATCGAGAACACCATACATGAAGAAAGCAAAAGATCATTAAAAAGACAGGAAGGAAAAGATCAAAGTGGGTGTCAAAGGAGGCTGAACCCTCCTTTATTACAGAGCAGCTAAACAAGTGGAAAAAATGACAAAGTCAAAAGGCTGAATAGAAAATTTCAAAGGGTTGCTCTAGATGACAAACCCAAATATTATAATGAATTGTGCAAAAACCTAGAATTGGAAAACCAAATGGGAAGGACACGCTCAACCTTTCTTAAACTGAAAGAAATCAAGAAAAAATTCAAGCCTTGAGTTGTGATATTGAAAAATTCTATGGGTGAAATAATGAAAGATACAGGAAGCATCAAGGAAACATGAGAAGAATGCAAAGAGCCACTACATCAGAGAGAGCAAGTTGACATTCCACCATTTCAGGTGGTGGTTTTTGAACCAAGAACCAAAACAGAAACAAATATATATTTCAATCCCTTCAAATGCATGCAAAAGTTGGACAAGGAATAAAGATGATAAAATTGATCTACTTGAATTATAGCTCTGAAAAAGTACATTGAAATCAGCACAAGTACCAGAGAACCAACAAAAAAACAAAAAATTGTCTTGAAAGAAGTACAGGCAGAATGATACGAAGAACCGAAATTGGCAAGGTTTCTTTTCACACTCTTGGATGTAGTATTAGTTGTGTCCAGTCCCTGAAGAATTTGTGGGAAAATAGAGGGTCAACAGCAAAAAAAATTGGCCCTGAAGGAGATTGATTAATACACTGGCTGAACAAGGGGTTTAACTATGACAACAATTATGAAGCTGGCCTGGGGCCTGGGAGTGTGCTGTTGTGTTGTACATAGGGTCTTTGTGAGTTGGAATTGTCTTGGTGCCACCTAACAACAACTCTTAATTGCAAATGGAGTTGTCGTTACTCTGTAGATTTTGGTTTAACACCCCAGAAATTTGGCTGAAGTAAATTTGATACCTAGTACTCCTCTTGAAAATATTGTGCGTGTGTGCTAAAATTGACTAAGATATCCTCAGAAAAATCAGAGGACTCCGTATAGACTCCTATGTGGAGTGAGTTTGACATTTTCCCAGCACATGCGCCTTATGTCCAGGGTATTTCCTCTATTGAATCAGGATTCCCATTTACAGCATTCCAGAGCTATAACTATAATTTAGTACTTCCAGATTCCTTGCCTCAAGAGCGTATGAGCTCCAAAGTGAATGGCATTCGTGGCTTTCCCTGGCATCTCAGATTTCCCACAGATGGGGCAATAGGGCAGCATAATCCTCTCCCTCCAACATCTTTATATCATCAGATACTATGAATGCCAACAAACCTCAGGCCAAAGAAACAAACGGCCTTAATTGTTCCATAAATATCCCTGGGCTTTAATACTGAAACCCATGCAACTGAGGCGAAATGATTCAGTCCTAGGTGCAAATTGTTACACATTTGGCTGCTAACCAAAAGGTAGGCTGTTTCTACCTCCCAGGGACTCTGTGGCCATAAAAAAACCTGTCATTTGCTCTCATAAATGTAATGTAGGAATTCTATGAAGCACTTTACTATGTGCTATAGGATCACTATGATTCAAAAATTAGCTTGGCTATTAACAACAGCAACAACAACAACCATGCCACTTAGTGATTGACCTCTGTGATTACTCTGAAGAGAGTCAGGTTGCGCAGTTCAAGCCCCAGGTTGCATATCTGTACAATGAGAATGAGCACAAATGAAGCAAAAGACAAAGGACTAAGGAAGAGGACCAATCCCAGGAATGGTATACTGTAGGCACTCAAGAAAAAAATGACTTTTGGAACAGATTTAATCATAAACTCACATATAGAAATGAGAAGTTCTAATTTACTGACCTCATTACATCTACAGATATAGTTCAAAGGCATTCTATGGCCCTTTCAGAAATGCAGCCACAGAAGCAGTCTGTAGTTTAAGCCTCACAAATGCCTCCCTTGCTTGGGCAGCACGAGGCTCCTGAGAGCAGAAATCATCCACAGAGATTCCGAGGCTCAGGCACATGTGTAAAGAGACGGGCAGTCACAGCCTGCATCCATTTCAAAGATGAGCTTGATTTTTTACCACCCACACACAGACAGACACCAAGTTCTGTTGCTTCCTAATACCATTTAATATGACTATTTTGTTTATTTATTTTTCCCCCTCAGAGAATTCACTCACTGCATAATGTATGGCACCCCCACCCACACCTTTGCCAGGATAGCAGTAAGTCAAACAACACTCAGAAATCCTTAGTAGTTTCAGCGATTTAATCCATTTTCACTGTTTGTCAAATGACATTATCTTCTTGGCAGTGATGGGGAATATTGAACTCTCCAGGAGATTCCATTGAAGCCTTCTTAAGTCTTTTGCATTCTTCTCCCATTGGTTTTCACCTTCACCCACCTTCTGAAAGCACGATCGAAAGGCACTCCCGTTACCTGTGACTGTACAGGTATCGAAAACTATGGCTAATTTCATTTTCTCATTATTGATCATTTTGATTTAAGATAAAATATCCACAGAGCAGGGCACTCAAAATCACAAGTGCAAAAACACCAGACAGTGACTGGCACCTAATTGTCTGCCTTGGAATTCATTTTACATAGAACACTGAATTGTAACCTGTAGTTTGTCTTAGAAGGAAAAGGAAGTACAAGTGAATCCCTTTCCATAATCAGGGAATCCATAGGGAGCAGAGGGCTTGCAGAGCACGGTGAAATACCCCCTTTGTCAGTTAAAGAACTGAGGTTCAGAGAGAGAAAGAGATTTGCCCAAATATACCCAGTTGATTGGAAGCCATGGGCCAGATTCGCCTTTGGCAGGAGCATGAGGTTGACACAGTGTGTTTTTGGCAGTCTCTGATCTCCCATTTCTAACTCAGAAAAGGTCTGGTTATCCTGGCAGTCTGGTCCCTCCTATGAGGAGGAAAATGGATCTGATAAATGAGCCAGGTCTCCACGAGAAATAGGTTAATGTATCATCACACCCAGGTGTATTGGCAGTCTCATAGTGGAGAGGAAACCAAGGAAAAGACCTTCACTAGTGTGTTTTCCAACCTTCGATAATCATAAGGACCTACCCCCTGATCTTTAAGGCGACTGCCTCCTTGAGCCTTCCGTGAAGCCAAAATCAGGCACAGGATCCTGGAACACAGGGGAAGAGCTGTCTGTCCACAAATCTTCCTGGGAAGCTTTCAGGAAGGAGCCTTAAGAGAGGTCCATCATTGTCTAAATATGAGCTTCCACTGACACTGCTTTGAGTCTGAATTGATGCAGCTCTGTTTGAGGACCCTGTGTGGGGTGAAGCACTCTGAGGCAGGTGAGAAAGTACATAGGCTTCTTCAGTGCAAATGTCATTGGGGCAAGAAATAGAGGGCTGGCACGGCAGGGGAGGGGAATGGGATAGGGAGGAGTCTGTGTAGAGGCAGGTGATTAAATTCCAGAGAAAAGCTCAGACAAGAAATACCCTAGGAGTTCAGACAGCATGTGCATACTGCTTTGGGCTCAGTGGACACTGGACCCATTTACATTCCCCTAGGAAGACCCTCCTTGATAGACTCAATAAGAGGAGGTGATACTGAGAAGCCTGCAGATCATATCAAATGGAGGTTTAAAGGCATTTAGACAGAGTGAATACTTAAGCACAGTGTAAATGCCCAATGCTGCTGTTTCTCCATTCCAGCGTAGTCAGCATGCTCTGAGTCCATCTGACATGGTGCTAATGTTTGTTTGAATCTCTTCCCTCATTTGGTTTCTGATTTTGGATTCATCCTCACCCAATTCCATAAACATATATTGCCCCACAATTCTTCAGACTCCTTGGCATTAACAGAGCTGAATCCCACCTGTTACGGTTTTGTTTGTTTTGATTTACTTGCTGATTTAGCTTCACATCATCAAATTCCTTTACCCCTCTGCAAATTTTGAAGTGGATCTCTTGGGATGACATTTAAGTTTTTTTTTTTGTTTTCATTTTTAATGCTAGCAATCTTCCATTAGTAACCTAAAAATGCAGCTTCCAACAATTGGTTTCCTGCTTACAATCAGCTCTCTGGCTAGCTGGGTTAATCATTTAGTGGTTATATTAACCTTTCATTTCTATCACTCAATAATGATATTTAATAAGTATCTATTTTATGTCAGGCACTATACTAGAGGCTGAGACTTAAGTATTATTAATGCATAATTAATGCCTTCAAAAAGCCTAGTCTAGTGAAGGGCAGATATGTGATATGCAAATGGAGCAGAATGTTATCAATTCTGTGTAGCTGTTTTGGAAATTTTCACATGCAAGGGGATATTTGAGTTTTACTGGCACTATTCAAGGGTATTCCATGAGATAAAACTTGTCTATAAAAGGCATAAAGAGGCATAGTGTATGAGGGAAAATTAGTGAAAAACTTACATAACAGGACAGTTTGGAATTGGGAGATAGACAATGTAAGGGTTGTGAAACATAAAGGATTGTGAGGAAAAGTTGCCTCTGCACTGGCTGGAGGATACTGTCAGGGATACATGGGACAATGATTAGAGAGAAGACAAGTGAGATCAAACCACAGCCCTCTCTGGATTCAAGGTAGAAAGCATTGAGGTCATTGTAGGATATTTATTATTGAAGTAACTCACTTCCAATCTGCCAGAAAGCATTTTAAATCTACTACTTTCAGAATCATGCTAAAGATTCAGATACCTATCACCAGCTCTGTCAATTATCACCCTCCTCAGATACACCAGTGTCTCTAAGATGCTGCACTGTAACAGTGTGTTGGCTTTCCCTTTTGCTTTGACTCTTATTCATACACAGTGTCTTTTCTACCTAACAGAGTAATTTTTCAAAACAAGAGTAGATGAACATCTTCCAATATGTTTCATCTTATCTATGATTTAAAAAATGTTCTTTATAAGCTCCACAAGGCAATAAACAATCCGGACCCCATCAACTCTCTATCTTCAGCTACAACTTTCTCCCTGGATTGTCTATTCCAGCCTCCTAGTTGTTCCATAAACACATCCGGTTGGGTTCTCCCTCCAGACCATTTCATTAATTGCAATCACAATGATTACTTCACATTTTCGAGTCTTTGTTTAATATCTTTTTTCATCAAATGACTACTTAATGTCATCTTATCTATCACTTTGTCATTCTATGGCAGCTTTAATATTGGAAGTAACGTCACTCACATTTCAAATCCCAGCAGGGTCACTCTGCTGAAAAGGTTTTGGTGGAGTTTCCAGACTAAAGCAAGGTAATGGAGAAAGAATAGCCTATCCACTTTAAGGGGCTAACTGCTCATCTGCTTCATGAAAGATTGCAGGCTTGAGACCACTTGAGGTCTCAAGAGGTGACTGGGAAGAAAGTCTAGCAATCTATTTCTGAAAAATTAGCCATTGAGTATCCTATACAGCACAGTTATATTCTCACACAAATGGAGTCTCCATGGTCAAAGAAAACTTGAAAGCAACTGTTTTTCCTTATTTTCATTTCCTCCCTTCTAATGAAGCTCATGACCATCTTTTCCAACGATGCTTTTCTCCATAATACATACATAGAGCTTCTGGTAGCAGCCAGACTGAGACACTAAGGATTCCTGCCTCCTGAGAGAATTGAAGAAAAATTCAAGCTTCAAAGTGCAATGTTGAAGGTTTGAAAAACATTGCAGGATACATCAAAAGGAGTGTTGAATGCATGAAAGCCAAGATAGATTACCCTGCAGAAACAGTAACGGGAGTAATGATTACCTGAGGGTATGGGGAGAGGGGTGGGAGGGAGAGCAGATAGCAATGATGACTGTATAACCCCACAAGAGGGAAATAACTAATAGAATTGGAGGTGAATGAATACATTGGATGTGATAAGACATGATAAAAATTTATAAAACAATAAAATAGTATATATAACAATAATAAAGATTCCTGGTGGGGGTGGGGAAAGAAGGGATAAAGGGGAGCTGATATCAAAGAGTTCAAGAAGAAAGAAAATCTTTTGCAATTGATGGTGGTAGCAATTGTACAATTATGCTTGATCTAATTGAATAATGGGTTGCTACAATATCTGCAAGAGCTCCAAACAAAATGATTAAAAAAATAAAAGGTTAGAGTCTGTAATGGTAATGAATAATTTGGAAAAGGATATCAATAATTGGTTGCACAACACAAAGAGTAAAATAAATGGCACCAAATTATACATGCAGAAGTTGTGGAATTAAAAAATGTTTTGTTGCATCTACTTTTGCCACAATTAGAAAAAAAATTTGCATGAATAACAATATGCACAAGGAAGAGGAAATGTTCTAGAATTTACTGTGGTGATAATTGTACAACTTTTTTATATGATTGAATTAATAAATTGTATGACATGTGGATGAAGTGCTAATAAACTATTAAATGTTTTTTAAGTAGATAGAAGGAATACACAGACATACAATGCCCAAAAGAATTGGTGGATGCTCAACTATTTCCAAGGTAACATGTGACCAATAAAACTGAAGGAAGAAGTCCAAGCTGTAATGAAGGCATCAGCAAAAACAAGCCTCCAGGAGACAGAATTACATTTGAATTACACAGTTTCAACAATTTGATGAAACTGTGGAAGCACTCATTCATGTATGCCAAGGAATGTGGAATAAAACTAGCTAGATAGCCAGCTAGAAAAGATACATATTTGCACCCATTTCAAAAATAAGTAGCCCAACAGAATGTATAAATTATCAAATAATATCATTAATATCACATGCTAGTAAATTTTTACTGAAGATAATTCAAAATGGCTTTAGCAGTACATCAACAGAGAGCTACCAAAAAATCAAGATGGATTCAAAAGAGGACATGGCATGAGGTGTATTGCTGACATCAGATGGCACTTTGCTGAAATCAGAGAATATAAGGAAGTTTACTTATATTTTATTGACCATACAGAGATGTGCACTCCCGTAAAGAGTTACAATCTTGGAAACAAGATTTCTTGGTTCAAAATCAAGAAATGTGTGTTTCAAGGTGGCATTCTTTCAACATCCTTTTTAAATATTTTATGCTGAGAACATAATCTTATAACATGAACTATATGAAGAAGAAGGCGACTTCAGGATAGAAGCATGCTTATTAACAATGTGAGATATGCAGATGATACAATTTTGCTTGCTGAAAGTGTGAAGAAGTTGAAACATTTGTTGATGAAAATCAAAGATCGCAAATTTCAGTTTGAATTTCAACATGTAAAGAAAAAAATTTTCCCATATGGGCCAATGTATAACACTATGATAAGTGGGGAAATATTGACATCATAGAGAGTCAGTGAAAAAGAGGAAGACTCTCAGGAGAATGGATTTATGCAGTGACTGCAAAAATGGGCTCAAACATGGCCGCAGTGTGAGGAAGGGCAGTGTGTTATTCTGTTGTGATTGGATGACACTAATAATAATCATCTCTTGTTCAGTCGGGGTGACACCTGAAAATTTAACTGCACCATGTCATTCTAAAACCTTGTTCTTCATGCTGCTTTTAAAGAAGCAACTTGTGAGTTCTATAGTCAAGAAAACTGTTTTGGATGCAGATTTAACCCCAGATAGTTCTACAGATTCTGATGCAGCCTGGTCAGCATCTTCATTACAACCTTATGAAGTCTTGTGGCTCAAGACTTAGCAAAACTATAATGACTTGTTACTCACAAAAATATGAAATAATAAATGTGTTTTTAAGCTACTAAAATTTTGACAGGCTGTAATGTAACCATATAATAAAATCTAATATACCTTTTAACATTCTGTATGTTTTTATTTATTTTTAGTGTGTGTTTTCCCCATTGGAGAGTTCTGGTGGCATAGGAACTTACAAGTTGCGCTGCTAACAGAGAGGTCAGCAGTCCAAAACCACAGTGGCTCCAAAGGAGAATAACAAGACTAAAAATTAACTGCCTCAGAAAACCAAAGACTGTTCTACTCTGCCCTACAGTGTCACTGTGAGTCAGAATCAGTTCAATGGCAGTGTTTTGTTTTTCTCTTAGTTTTACCCATGATAACATAGATTCTCTGAGATTCAAGATTATTGTTTGTTTGTTTATTGTAATATCCCCAGTGTGTAAAGAATTATCCATACATAGTAATCAGTCTATACATGTTTGTTGAGTGAACTTTTTGTTATTCTATGCAATAAAAAGAGAAATCATTTTATTCACAAAATAAAATGTGTACGGCCCTGCAGATATACCAATGGCCTCACATTTAACTACAATCTCATCTTCAAAACATTTTCTTTCCTCAAATAGAAACATAGAATGCAATAGTTGAAAATGGATTTAGGGACAGTCTAAGTCAATCTTCTATTTCAGATTAGGAAATGGGGACTCTGAGAAGGGGAAGACTTAGATGGGGCCATTTGGCAAGTTAGAGAGTAGTATGTACGAAAAAGAACAACAAACAAAACTGATTAAAAAATTTAAAAAAACCCAAAGTCTGTCTCCCATACAGAGTATTTGACCTAATACTGTATAAAACTTCAAAAATTTATTAACTATAAAGGCTCACATTTTCGTCATTTTTTTAGCAATGAACATAATGCTGAGATGAGTAATTAGAACTTGTTTACTGATTTAAATTATACTGTGAATGTAATTTAAAGTGCCCTTGGTCACAATAGCACTCTGCTACCAACGTAAAGGTTGGTGGTCAGAAAAAAAACAGTAACTCCACAGGAGAAAGACATAGGAGTCTGCTCCTATGAAGACTGCTGTTGCTAGGTGCTGGTGGCTCAGTTCTGACTCCAAGCAATCCAAATGTAGGAGAACAAAACAGCTAAGTACTGTACCATCCTCACAATTGCTGCTCATTTTAAGTCCATAGTTGTAACTACTATGCAAATCTATCTCATTGTGGGCCTTTCTCTTCTGAGCTGGCCCTTTATTTTACCAAGCATGATGCCCTTCATCTGAAAACAATTCGTGCAAATACGTACAAAGAAAGTGAACCAATTCTTGCCATCCTTGGTTCTAAGGTGCATTCTGGCTGTATTTCTTCCAAGACATATTTGTTTGTTCTTCTGGCAGTCAATGATACATTTAATATTCCTCACCAGCATCATATTTCAAAGGCATCAAATATTCTTCTTTCTTCCTTAATCATTGTCTAGCATTTACATGCAGATGAAGTTTTGAAAGACCCTTAGTATGAGTCAGTTGCACCTTAGTCCTTAATCCTGTAAAGATATATTAGGAAGTAGATTTGCCTAATGGGATATGTTGCCTCATTCTCTGACTATTGTTTTCATAGGCCCATAATGATTACAGTCAAAAAAACCAAATGAGGTTTGTTATTCTGGTTTCCCTAGAGAAGCAAAACCAGTGAAGCTTATATGAGAGCACAAAGTGAGAAATTTAGATCACAAAAGTGGCTCACATAGTTTCAGAAGTGGGTTAGCTCAGTCTAGATCAAACATGTGGATCAGTTATGCAGGAGGCTATTTATGATTCACTTAGAGTCCTGATGAACCGAAAAGGAGGAAAATGGACCAAACAGCAGGAAAATCAAAGACTGGTGGCTGCAGAGTTGGACTTATCTAAGTTTGGCAGGCAAAATGGCAGACTACTAACAGCCTTTAAGGTTGGTGGGTTGATAAACCAGAGGTGGGATCCAGAACAGCAAGAAGTGATCTAACTTCCCCACAATTTCAACTTATATTAAGAGTAGGCCACAGAAGAAATGAAACTTCCTTGCAGTAGTATTAAGATTGCAAAGAAATTAAGTGGGGATAACTCTACCCCTCTGCAATCCTATGTAACCAAGAAACTGGATTATATGAAGAAGAATGTGCCAACAGGATCAGAGGGAGGTTTCTTAACAACTTTTGATATGCAGGTGACACAGCCTAGCTTGCAGAAAATGAGGAGCACTTGAAGCACTTGCTGATGAAGATCAAGGGTTATAGCCTTCAATGTGAGTTATAACTCAATGCAAAGAAAACAAATTCCTCATAACTTGGCTAAGAGGTAATATCATGCTAAATAGAGAAAAGATTGAAGTTGTCAAGAATTTATTTTTGTTTGGATCCACAATCAATGCTCAAGAGATCAAACAATGTGTCACATTGAGTAAATCTACTGCACAAGACCTCTTTAAAGTTTTGAAAAGCGAGAATGATACTTTGAGGTCTTAGGTATGCTTGATCCAAGCCATGGTATTTTCAATTGTTGCATAGACATGTGAAAGTTGTGCATTTAATAAAGAAGGCTGAAGAAAAATCAATGTATTTAAACTATGGTGTTGTTGAAGAATATTGAAAAGACCATGGGCTGCCATGACAACAAACAAACCGCTGTAGTGGTAGTTTCAATACCTGATGTAGCTTCAGGATTTGGAGGTGAACCTTCAATTTAACAAGTGGAGTCTTTCCAAACTCACAGTTCTAGAGACTCTTCACCAATAGATGTGATTTGTTGGGTGAAGAAAATTGTACATCCTTGCAAACGTCATCTGCTGAGACACCTTACTCAGAGACTGCCATCTGTTCTCCAACTTCCTCCATGTGTTAGCCTGAGGAGAATAGGGAAACAAATCCATAGAAACTCATATTCATCTAAGAGAGAATTTTATATAAAGAGTAATTTAATTGTACATTAAAAAAGCATCCTGACCCAGTCTAGTCCAAGCCCATAAATCCGATATTAGCCCATATCTATAAAGTCCTCTTCAGACTCATGAAACACATGCAATGATGCTGAATGCAGGACGATCACAGGTCAGTGGGTAGAAAGTCTTTGGATCCAGTGGTGTTGTAAGCATCTCAGCACTGGCAGGGGTCTCCACATGACTTCTCCATTTCCTAGGGCATAGGGTCTATTGGTGTATTGCCATGTGTCTTGTCAGTAGAGTGTCTCTCAGGGAGTCAGCAGAGAGAGAGAGAGAGAAAGAGAGAGAGAGAGAGAGAGAGAGAGAGAGAGAGAGAGAGAGAGAGAGAGAATCTCTCTCTTCTTCAAGGAGGAAATCCAAGAGTTCCTAGAATTCTCAGGAGAAGGCCATACCCATACAGAGGCCTCATTAGCTATGACTCAACTGACAGAGTAGACTCCACCCCTTCACTCTTAATCCTCTCAAGTCCCAAATTGACGCTAAATTATGTTACTACCACACTCTGTGGACCTGCTTCTTCAGGAAACTTCTGCTTTTTCCACCAATCCCAAAGTGAAACTGCCCAATTCTAAAGAGAAGAGTCCAGTGTAGACAGCAGGGCAAGAACCAGAAAGTCCAAATTGTGTTCTCTCAGACCCAGCTGTGCATACTCAGAGACCATTTTTAGAAGCAGAAATACATGCAACCTCCAACAGAAGCAAAACTTTCCCAAGTCCTGACTCTGAGCTATAAAAAAAGTTAAGAATGGGTTCCAGAACCAAAACATGAAATGTAAGTGGCAGAAACCCACCAACAAGTAGAACAGCCATGGTGTGACTCAGACAATCTCTATGTACAGAGTACCTGGGCTTCTGTGCTTCCTATCACTAAGGATGCTTGCCTTCTGGAAACATTCCAATGCAGAGCAATCAGAGATGAAACAGCAAGACCTGGAACAACAAGAGTTGGAATAGTCAGGCCTGGAACAATTATAGTTAGATCAGTCAGGATTGGAGCAACCCGACCTGAAACAGCAGCCAGGTGGGGAATAGACAAACACGGTACACCCAAGCCTGAAATAACCAACCTTGAGTCAGACTGGGAACAACCTGTTCCAGAACTGTGGAGAGGAATTCCTATTGTCCCATTCCAGCAAACTTCTATCTGTGATCTGGAGGCCATAAAAACTTTAGATTTCTTTTTAAATGAGTCCATAAGCATGCTGTGATAGATAAGTTTATTATGCCAACCTGATCAATGGACATGTGGGATTAATTAAAGGGCCGAGAGATAAATGGCTCAGTGAGCCTGCCCTTTCTTGTCTCCTGCTCTTTGATGATCAGAACAGTGTGTGGCTGCCTTAGCTTGTTCGCTGCCTTAATTTCCAAGCTACACCACCTGTGGGACACCTAACACATTGACTGTGTCACTGTAGTCCATGACATGCTTTGTCATGTCCCACTACCTGTGGGTACACCTAACCCATGGACTTTGTCGCTGTAGTGAAGACTTACTTTGCTATGCTACTGGAGTATACACCGTTGAGTTGGGGACTGTCGAACCCCGTCATTCTGGCTGACTGTTGTTGACCTGCCTTGCTGTTTGCTGCCTATGACCAGATAGGCTGAATAGCTATAAAGAGGATGACCCAGCAGCCCTCGACTTGAAGGACTGCCAGTGTATTAGCTGTCTCACAGATTGTACTGCTCTATAGATTAATTAACTCTATTTCTTATGGTATACATATATAGATATAGATGATATATAGACATAGACATAGACAGATATATATTCATTAGTGTCCTGGCTTCGTTTCTCTAGAGAACTCTGTCTAACGTACTTGCAATCTAAATAAGTGTGAAGATAGACATACATATCCAGGTTAGTCTGCGCAGGGACTACATTACTTCCTTTTTGGTAGGGCTTCTTTTTTTAGAACTTTCTTGCCTTGACAGCCTAGTTTTCCTTGTTCCTATTGAATGGAGCATGAGGTGAAGATTGTGGTTGCCATTTAAACAAAGATTCAATAATAGCCTCCTGAGATTTTACCCTGATTTCTCTGGACATCATGAGAAAAGGTGTTCCTTTCAGGTGGACATTGGGCCTCAACTCAAGTACTCCCTCGATGCAAGAATACTTTGTTCTCATAATCCGGTATTCTGCAATGCTCACCTTTCCTACACGATTTTTGAAGACAAAATGGGTGCATAAGCAAATGTGGTGAAGAAATTTGATATAGCATCTGGGGTCTTAAAGGCTTGAAGATAAATAAGTAGTCATCTAGCTGAGAAGCAACAAAGCCCACATGGAAGAAGCACACCAGCCCGTGTGATCATGATGTGTAATGGGATCAGGTATCTAAGACCCAGAACAAAATCATATCCAATGTGAATGGGGGTGAGGGGGCATGGAGTGGAGACCCAAAGCCCATCTGTAGAAAATTTGACATCCCTTCACAGAGTGGTCACAGAGAAGAGATGAGCCAGTTAAGGTGAAGTATAACACCAATGAAACAAACAACTTTCCTCTAGCTCTTTGGTGCTTCCTTCCCCACATATCATATGAAGACATATGCATAACTGTGTTTCGTCTGACTTGCCAGAGTGTCTGTTCCTCAGCCTGGGAATTGTGTGATAAATACATTTTCCCCTACACCCATTTTATTGTTTGAATTTACCTCTGCGGACTCATCTTATACTTGTTCTTTTGTGCTTGACTAACTTCGCTTAGTGTAATATCCTCCAATTCTTTCCATGAGACAAGGTGCTTCTTAATTTCATCACTATTTTTAAGGGTGAATAGTATCCCATTGTATGTATATGCCAGAGTTTTTAATCCATTTGTCTTTTGATGGAAATTTATGGCTGTTTCCAATTTTTTGCAATTGTATGTTGAGTAGTGATGAACATTTGAGTACAGATGTCTAGTCCTAGCCTGTGCTTATTTCTTCTGGGTATATGCCTAATAGTGGGATTGCTGGGTTGTAAAATAATTTGATTTTCACCTGTTTTAGGTATCGCCAAATTGCTTTCTACAGTAGCTTTACATATCTGCAAAACCAACAGCAGTGAATGAGAATGCTTATTTCACCAAAACCCCGGCCAATATTTATGGCTTTTTGGAATTGGACTATCCTTGTGGGGGTTAGGTTCTTTTTATTTGCATTTCCCGAAGGCTAATGATTGGGAATATTTTCTCATGTTTATTGGGCATTCAGGTTTCTTCCTTTGTGAATCTTTAGTTCAAGTCTTTTCTTTTGCCCACCTCCTCAGTGGGCTGTTTATTTGTTCTTATTGTAAGGTTGAAAGGTTCTATAGATTGCAGTGATAAGACCTTTGTCTGATTATGTCATTACTAAACACCTGCCCCAGCTTCGGGGCTCTCATTACTCTCAATGAAGTCTTTGGTGCACACAAGTGTTTTCTCGTTAGTATGCCGCACACATCGGTTTTATCTTCCTCTGGATGTGTAGCCTTCATTATGACTGATAGCCTATGTATTCCCTGCCCTAAGATTCTTAGATTTGTTGGGGCTTTACCTCAAGGTCTGTGATCCACTCTGAATTTATCCTTTTGTATGGGATTAGGTAAGAGTCCCGCTTCATTCTTCTGCAGGTTGAAATCCAAATTTTCCAACACCATTTGTTAAATGGGGAGGGGTGTTGCTTATCAAAGATCAGTTGTCTGTAGTCTGTTTGTGAAAATTTATTTATAGATTTCCTGTTCTTATACACTGATCTGAGTATCAATTATTATATCATTACCATGCTGTTTTGACAACTGTGGGTGCATAATAAGTTTTAAAGTCAGGTGGTGCAAGTCTACTCACTTTATTCTTCTTAAGGAGTTCTTTGTCAATTCTGGGTTTCTTTACTTTCCATATGGTAGTCAGGTTTTTGTTTTTTATTTCTTTGAAAAATGATGCTGATATTTGTAACGGGATTGCATTGAATCTATTTAGTGCCATAGATAGGATTGAGATCTTTACAATATTGAGTCTACTGATTCAACAGGATGGGATAATTTTCCATTTATGAGGGTTCCTTTTGGTTTTTTATAATAATGTTCTGTAGTTTTCCTCATAGAGATATGTTGTTTGTTTGTTTGTTTTGCTTAGGTATATCCCTACATATTTTAATTTATGCTTAACTATTTTTAAGGGTACGATCTTTTTTATCTCTTTTTCTGAAAGCCCATAGTTGTATATAGCAATCCAATCGACTTCTGCTTGTTGATCTTGCATCATGCCACTCTACCACAGTTCTCTATTGCTTCTAGTACTCCTATTATGGAGACTTTGGGGTTCTCAATATATAAAGTCACATCATTTACAAATAATGGTAATTTCATTTATTTCCCAAAGGCTTTGATATCCTTCCGTTGACCTACATTATTAGCTAGAACCACCAAGACGATGGTGAATAAAAGTGGGGTCAAGGCGCATCCTTTTCTTATTAGTTTTTTCAGTGGGAAATTTTATCTTCTCTCACTGGTTATAAAACTGACTGTTGGATTTTCATATATAGTTTTAATTACATTGAGGTAATTTCCTTCCAATCCTATCTTCTAGAGTGTCTCAATAGGCATAATGTAGAATGCTTTATCTGAATCTATTGATATTATCATCTGTCTCTTGTCGTTTTTCTCTCAATATGGTGGATAATGTTGACAGATTTTCGAATGTTGAACAACATCCCTGGCATGAATGTCACTAGGTAATAATGCATTACTTATATATATATGTACCTTTGAATTCTATTTTGTTAAGGATGTTTGTATCTATGTTTATTAGAGATATCAGCTTATAGCTCTCGATTCTTGTTGGTTTTGGTATCACTGTTATAGTAGCATCATAGGATGTGTTTGGTTTACTGTCCTTTTCTTTGTTCTGAAAGAGCTTCTGTGGAATTGGTGTCAGCTCTTCCCTGAATGCTTTTTGGAATTCTCTTGTGAAGCCATCTGGACCAGGGCCTTTTTTAGTTGGTAGTTCCTTGATAACCTTATCTATTTTTTTATTTTGCCATTGATCTATTCAAACTAGTGATGTTTATATGAGATGATCTAGGGAGAGTTTGTTTTTCTAGGTGTTTGTCCATGTCTTCCACATTGTTGTATTCCTTGGAGTACAGTCCTTCATAGTATGGTGTAATTACTCTTTTAATTTCATTGGAGTGTGTTTTAATTTCCTATTTCATCCCTCAACCTGGATATTCACATCTGTTCCTCACTTTGTTATGTTAGGTTTGCCAATAGTTTGTCGATTTTGATAATCCTTTGGAAGAACCACTATGTACTGAACTGATTTTCTTCATTTCTTTGTTTTCCCACTCATTAATCTGCCCTGATTTTTATAATTTCTTTTCTTTTGATATTAGAAGGGTTATTATGCTGACTGTTTGAGCTGAGAAGGTTTTGTGATGAGGTATCAACATAAACTTCTCTCTGCCTTCTTCATAAGCACATTTATCATTATCAAGCATCCTCTGATGACTGCCTTTGATGTATCACATAGATCTTGTTATGTTGTACTCTCATTCTCATTGGTTTTCAGAAATTTCCTAAATCATTTCTAATTTGGGCCAATATCCACTCCTTTTGAAGAAGTACCCTGTGTTTTTTAATCTTTCTTTTGCTGATATTCAGGTTTATGTGTAGTGGTCAGAGAAGGATGTCTGATTGCTCTTTATATGTTTGAATTTTCTCAAATGTGACCCGTGACACAGCATGTGGTCTATTTTTGAATATGTGCCATGGGAATTTGAAAACAATGTGAAATTGTTTTGTGGTTAGGTGGAGAACTCTGAATATGTCTATCAGATCAAGTTGTCCAATTGTAGAGTTTAGCTCTGTAGCCTCCTTGTTGAGCTTCTTTCCCATTGGCCTATCTTTCTTGGAGAGTGGTATATTGAAGTCCCCTAATATGCTTATTGATCTCATGATTTATTTTTTATCTTTTGAAGGATTTGATTGACGTATTCCTCAGGTCTCTGATTGGGTGTGTATATGTTTATTATGCTCACTGGCATTCGGTCTACTGATCCCTTAAGCATTATATAATATCCATACTAATCTCCTGTTATGTCCGATGCAATAAAGATTATTTTGCCAGAGATTAGAATGACAACTCCTGCTTCTTTTAGAATGCAATTAGCCTGATATACCTTCTGCCAACCTTTTGTCCTTAACCTGTTTGTGAGCTTGAGATGTCTCTCTTGCAGACAGCAGATTGCTGTGTTTTGTTTCTTAATCCAATCTGCTAATCTTTGTCTTTTATGGGGCGATTCAGACCATTTACATTCAAAGTTATTACACCCATCTGTGGATTCTTTGTTGTCATCTCATTCCTTTTGTGAGAGACATTTTCCTCCTTTCCTCATTAGAAATTTGCTATGTACGTGCGTGGGGATTCATTCTCGCTTTCTTTTCACCACTGGGTATAAGGATCTCCGACATTCCTTTCAGTTCTCTGATTTCTGGATAGTGTTACATAATGTGGTGGTTTCAGACTGTGCTCTGTGGATTTTTTTCTTCTGGACAATGAGTGTTGGAATGTAATTCTTGTAGTGTTGGGATTATCTATCTTGTGACTTATTCTCTAATTTTTTCCTGACCTGGGAAAACTATTAGCTCTTCATCTATTTTGATGAAGAGTGTGGGAGGATTGCATATTCTTGGTTTACTATCATTCTTTAACTTTGGGGAGATGCTGTTCCATTCTCTCCTCAACTTCATAGTTCCTGCTGATAGGTCTGAGCATATTCTTCTCTGATTACCCTATATCAGTCATCTGTAGGTGACTGCTTCATTTTCTGTAACCGCTCTTTGGTTTTTCTCCTTTTCCTCGAATTCGGATAATTTGACTACTATATGCTTGTTGTGCAGTCTAATTGGTGGCCTCTCTTCTTCCTGGGTGATTGTCTGACACTCTTTCAATAAATTGGAGACATTTTCTTCCAGGAATTCCCTTGCTATCTTGGCTGTTGATTTTTTTATGCTATGTACTGCTCAGATAACCCAATTATTAGAATATTGTTTCTCTTCAAAGCATCATTTGTTGATGTCAGGTTTTCTTCAGTTTTTTAAATAATCTTACCGTATTTGATTGTTTTTCACATTTGCTGATTCTACTTGTCTATTTTTTAGTTCACTGATAAGATTCTCTGCCTCTTCCAGCTTGCCGGTAAAGTCTTTTACCATTTGCTTTGCTTCTGCTGCATTTTCTTTTAACTCTTGTATTTCCCTTCAGTATGTGGACTCTGTCTTCTCTATTATTTCATCATTTTCCTGTACTGATTCCCTCATATCATGTGTTATGCTAAGCAGCATTCTGAAAATTTAGTTCTGTGGCAGTTAAAAGTTTGCCTCTTCTATGTACATCACTATGTCTAGTTCCTCCTCAGGCATTGGATTCCAGTTCTATTAGTTTCTTGAAGTTGCTGAGGTGATTTGTTGTCTGTGTGACATTTTGGTGGAGCTTGGTATCATTTTTCCCAGAGTCCAAGAGCCCTGAATGATATCTCTGGGAAGCTAGTAAGAATGATTCTAAAGTCAACTGCACTGTGGGATAAGGCTGCATCTCTATCTCACTGAGGTTCTACTGGATCTCTAGTAAGCGAGATTTACCTATTTGAAGTCAGCCTGGATGGCTCTTTCAGGCAGCACAGGTGGGGGTGTTAGCAGTGGCCCCCCCCAAAAAAATAGTCCCAGGTCATCAGTGGCAGCTGTGAGGGAGGGGAAAAAACAAAACAAACAAACAGAAAAACTGTCCTGTATTGTTGGCAGGCAAAATAAATGCCCTGGGCTGGTAGTGGCAGTGGTGGGAGAAAGACCCCAGGCCATCAGAGGCAGTTGTGGAAAGAAGCATTGGTCTGGCAGAAGTGGCAGCAGAAAAAAAGCCCTGCCTGGGTGATGTCAGCGCCTGTGGTTTGTAGGAGGTGGCAGATAAGGCCAGGGTCAGTGGTTATGGTGCTGGCAGGATAAAAGACCTGGCCAGCGGCAGTGGTGGCTGTGAGCAAAAAGCCTGTGCTCTTTTAGTCCTAGTTAACCTGTGTCTACATATCTTTCTGCTGCTACCTCTGTGACCTGGAGTATAGTATGCTGCTCTGTGACTCTCCTGCACTGATTTCTGCAGAATCCCTCTGTTGTGTATTAATTGGTCACCAACTTGTCCTGTCCTTTCCCATTTCTGCTTTAATTTTTATTTCTTTCTTCTGGGTTTGTTGCTTTTGATAAAGTTGTTGGAGATACTGGGTAAAGATATTGTTTTTGGTTTTCAGCGTATTCATTTGTGTATTTGTTGCAATAAATTAACTGGTTATATCAAAAAAAGGATTTGAATGTTGTGTTCTCTTTTCATTTGTTAGAGTTTCTAATTTCATTCCTTATTTAATCAATTATGCAATAGTTTTTAAGCAGTGTATTGTTAAATTTTCATGTATTAAATTTTATCTTGATCTTCCTATGTTGATTTCTACTATAGCATTGTGAGAAATTTAATTGTCAAAATCTCAATATCTTAATATTTATTAAAGCTCACTTTGTAATTTAATATATGATTTATTCTAGACAATCTTCCATGTGCAATGAAAATGTACAATATACTTTTACAGTGTAGTTTATAGGTCTAGAAAGTCAAATTAATACTATGGAATTCAAGTTTTTAAATATTATTGTTAGTTTTTCTATGTCTTTTCTGAGTTTCTTTACCAATGATCTGTGTTTCTTTGAGAATGGAGCACTAAAGTATCCTTCCTTTTTTAAAAAAATTGTCTATTTCTTTCTTCTAATCTATAAATGTTTGATTAGTGTATTTTGTAGATTTTTCATTGGTGTGTGTATGTTTACTCTGGCTATGTCTTCTGGTTCCATTGAACCTCTAATCATTATGCACTGTCTTTCCTAGTCCCTCACGAAGGATTTTGCCTTTAAGTCTATTTTATTAGATATCAATATAGCCTTTCCTGTTTTTTTCTTTGCTTGATATTCTTTTTCATCTTTGATTTTCAGTGTATTTTTGTCACTCTGTCTAATATATAATTCTTTTAAGTTGAATATTGATGATTCTGATTTTATTACCCAGCCTGCTCTTCTTTGTTTCTTGACTGGTGCATTTAATGCATTAAGTGTTATTATTGATATGTATTGTCATTTTGATGTGCTTCTAGCGTTGCTTTCTCTATTCTTGCTATATTTCTGTGCAGTTGTAGATACTGTTCTAAGTGTGTCTATTGCTGGGTGGTTTATTTTGTATGTTGATTTTGGGTTTGTGTACTGTTTTTGTTGGCTATCTGTGCAAAGTACTCCCTTCAGTATATGTAGTTTTTAACACTGTTCTTGGTTTTACAAATTCCATTATTTTCATTATCTGGAACTATCCCTATTTCTTCATATTTGAGTGATAATATACTGAAATATAAGACTCTTGATTGTCAATTTTTCTCTCTCAGAGTTTTATAAATATTATTCCATTATCTTCTTACCTAAGATGTTTCTACTGAATAACCTCAGCTTATTCTTACTTCCCCTTTTTTAGATGACTGCTGTTTTTTCCTTAGCTATTCTCCGGACTCTTTCCTTACCCGTGATATTGGATAGTTTGACTACAATATGTTTTTATGTTTTCTTTTTGTAATCTATTGATGTTATCTCAGCCTTCTTGATAGTTATATTTACTCTTTTTATGTAGTTTTGAAAATTTTCCCATGATTTCTTGTACTTTTTCTCTGGATTTCTTCTGGAACCCCAATGAGTCATTCCTTTTCCCTCTTTTGAGGGTTTCACAAAATTCATAGATTTTCTTTAACTTTCGTACTTTTTTGTTGAGCATTCTTGTATATTGGAGTATATCCAAGCCCTCTAATTTGGTTGTCTATTTCCTCAATTGTATTTATTTGGTCTTTTAAAGTGTTTCCTAATTCTGTTGTGCTATTAGCCATTTTCAGAAATTCTAGTTGATGTAAGGTTTATAATTTTTCTATTCATTTCTGTTGCAATCTTGGATTCTCTTTCCATTCATTGAAAGAACCTGAACATAATTCTTCTGGATTGCCTTTATAGCAGTTCCAATACCTTTTATTCTTCAAAAATGTCCTTTTTCCCACTTAATTATGTTTGTTTTTCATAAGTATAATTTTGGAAATTTTTAAGGCATCATTTTCCAGTTGTTAAGGGAGCTTTCAGATCACGTTAGCAAAGTTCACTCTGAGAAATGGTGCTGGAAAGGAGTAATTGAGACCCCGTAGGGAAGAAGAAGGGAGAATGAAGAGGCACGAAATATAAGAGAGAAAATGGATAAAGAAAAATGGCAGAAAGAAAGAGGAATATACTCTGACATAAAAAATAAATATTAAGATGAGATAAACCGGCATGTTGGGAAACAATATTTTAAAAAGATTAAAAAATTAAAATAAAAAAATCTGCTTGATGCCTTTCTGTCTTAGCAGCAAGTAGAGCTAATGTTGATAAAAAATAAATACCTACCATACATAGGGGGAAATGAGTAACAGTGAGGTTAGCAAGTCTCAAATATTCATAATTTCATTAACAGGTAAAGTCTGAATTTGAACCTGATATATACCAGTTTCATGGCCATATTTTCATCCACAACCTTTTACATGTTAATAGTTTCAGTCTAGTGAGGGATATAGGATGATGTGCGACTTAATATAACTTGGATAAAAAGAATCCTTTAAGAAAGAGATTGGACCTAAACACTTCAGCTTCTCTAAAGAGAACTTAGTAGGGAGAGAAAAGATAAAAATATTAGAATTATGTTACTGTGTCTTTGCTAAGAGATACCTGTTTTTTATTAAGTTACCTAATTGTAATACAGATATTTACCCAGCTTTTATTGTATACCAATATTATATTAGGTCCTGAACATAGCAATGTAAACAAGAACGATCTGTACCCTTTCTATATTGAGTTTATTTTCTCATAGACTACAGATATTAAACGGTAATTGTGCAAGTAAATATTTTAATGGAAATTTTAGAAGGTCTGGGAAGTACTTTGCTCTGAGCGAGAGTAACAGGTGTTCATTTGGTTCAAGGAAAACCAATCTGGGTGGCTTGAAAATGGACATTCACTTGGAAATCTGAATGTCAAAGGAGAGTTAATCAGGTGAGAAAGCATGGGAGTGCTGATGTGGCATAAATACAATTTTACAAACATGTAAAATAACAAATAAAAATATTTTTTGGTGAGGAAGTAAAAGAGAAAGAAGGACCTATAAAATGGTATGAGTGCAGGAGAGAATGATATGGCAGATTTATTTGCTATATTCTCTGTATTTAAACCCTCTTTCTTTGACTATGCAGCATCTCCCATGAAGAATTGAGAGTCTATTCTCTCTACTCCCCACTATACCCTGTTAAAATCTTGGTTTCCTTATGACTTGTATTGATAATTAGAATGTTATGTTGTGAAAGTAATTAAGTGCTAGTTCTGAACCCAGATCTTAGGACACCATCCAAGTTTCCACTTTCCCTATTTTTCTTTTGGAATTCGATAACCCAAGGCAAAGGCTAGGTTCTATAAACCAAAGCCATCTTAGACTAGTTAGTCCCTCGACGACTCACCAACTAACAAATAAATAATACATAAGCTCAACTGAGGTCTGGTAAGTCTCGACCCTGATATAACTTCCCAGCTGCTTCAAATATTCAATGAGAAATAATTACTTATTTTACTCAATAAATTTTATAATTGTAATAATCACGCAATAGCTATTTCATACATAAAACTGAAACAGTGAGTGTTGTAGGTCACAATAAAAATGCTGAGTTTTATCTTAAAGGCAAAATGAAGCCAGGGAAGGATTTTATACAGTTGAGTGATATGATTAAATTGTCACTCAAGAAAGATAATTTTGTGAGCAATCAGAGAATAGAAGCTTTCGAGGATGCTCTTGTTCTTTAATCGTCCAATGACATCATCTGTATATCTGGAGGAAGCAATGCTTGGCGCTTTTGTCTCTGTTAATTGCTAAGGTGTATATTAACTAGATTTTATCAACACTTTTGAGTTTCATATTCTTGAGCTTTTAGAGTTTCCTGAATGAAAGGTTACAATAGTCTTAAATCCTATCAAGGAGCTGATGGCAACCAGTAAATACCATTAATTAATTGAATATATAATTTAATTCATAAATTCATTCAACCATCCATCATTTCACCCACCAACTTCACATCCATCCCACCTCCATCAAAATTTTCTTCTTTTACTGAGGATGAAATGATCATGAGCCTAGTTAAGTGTAATTCCTTCATTTTTCCATTAAATCCTATCTCATTAATGCACTGAAACATTATTCCAGGAATTTTCTTCTGTAGCTCTTTTATCTTGAAAGTTTTATTTCTATCAGCATGTAAACATGTTTTTTGTTAATTTATGTTTAAAACTATGAAAACAAACTCTTTGATATGCCTTTGTTTTCCAGCCTTCATTTTGTTTCTCTGCTTCCTTTGATAGTAAAAGTCATGAAAAGAACAATTCATTCTTATTGCCTTCAGTTTCCCACTCATATAATCTTGGATACAGCTAGCCTTTTCCTTTTGCCAACACTCAAGTTGTTCTTTCAATGTCACCAGTGAACACAATCTTGTTTAAGTCAATGATAATTCTCTGTCTTCTCATTAACTACTGATGGTGTTGTTAGTTGTCTGCAACTTGACTAAAACTCTTAGTGACTGTATGTGTAGCAGATTGCAATACCACTTAGTAATTCAACATCCTTAAAAGCATTATGTCAATCCATCTCATTGATGGTCATCCTCTTTTCTTCCTTAATCTTTACTAAGTATGTGTCCTTCTTTGAGTAGTAGCCCAAACATTCTAGTCTCTCTTGATAAGCAAAAAAATCCCTAAACCACTGTCATCTAGTCCTTTACTACTCACATCAACCCAATGTGAGGTTTCTAAGACTGTAAATTCTTAAGGAAGCAGACAGCCTGGTCTTTCTTCTGCAGAGCTGCTGATAGATTTGAATTGCTATGTCATTTGCAGCTCCCACACTTACCCAACAGGACTCTTCAGTTCCTTCAGATATCATATCAAAATACTACCTATCCTCATTTCTAGAGAGCATTCTTACTATACTTCCTTCAGATCAGATGTTTGTTTCCATAGAAGCTGTGATATATTCAATATTAAACATTACAATTAAAATGCATCAATTCTTCTCTGGTCATTCTTTTTCATGGTCCAGCATACACATGTATTTGAGGCAATGGAAAACACCATAGCTTGATGAAGATAAACCTTCAACATCAAAACAACATCTTTGATTTTTAAAACTTTAAAGAGATTATTTGCAGCAGATTTGCCTGATGCAATATGTACTTTGATTTTATGACTGCTGCTTCTGGAAGCATTGATTATGAATTAAAGAAATATGTAATACTTGACTGCTCCAATTTACTTGCCATCTACTATATATGTTTTAGTCCAATTGCAATGTTTTTTCCCCTCCCTCTTTCTCAATCTTGAGGCATAATCCATATTGAAAGCTTTTGTCTTTATCAGTAAATGCATCAAGCTATGTCTACTTTTGTCATGCAAGATATCTGCTTATCAAAGGTTGTTAATGAGATTTCCTCCAATTCTGATGCCATGCTGTTCATCAGCTAGTCAAGTACCTCACATCATTTGTTTATTGTATAGATTGAATGAGTAAAGTAAAATAATATGACCCGATTGGAAAGTTTTATTTTTAAACCTTATAATATTTCTTCCTTCTAATCGAATGACTGTGTCTTGATCTATGGGTAAGTTTCCCAGAGCACAAGCAAATATCCTGGAATTCCCATTCTTAGAAATGTTATTGTAATTTATTACGACCCGCACAAAGTACTTTGTGTAGTTAATAAAACACAAATAAACATCATTTGAATGTCTGCAATTTCTATCTTGGTATATGGCGTCAGCCACTTTAAAATTATCTTCAGCAAATTCTGCATGTATGTGATATTAATCACATTGTTACACAATACCCATTGGATTGAATGTGCCTGAATATATATCTCTTTCAGTTTATTGTCCAAGTATCTGTTATCCAACTTTCTTGTCACAGAAAAATGAATCCTTCCAGCATTATATGCATTTATTGAAGTATATAAATGATATTTAGTCAATTATTGAAGTCCCCACTTTTTGTAATACCTATGGCTCAACACAGCTTGCACTACTTTCAGTTCCATTGATTTTTGATCTTGTGTTACCCTTGATAGAGTGTATCATTCTTTCCTTCTTGAAACCTTTGTATACTTTACTTTTGGGATAACATACACTTCTGGTTTTATTTCTACGTCACTGGATGCTAGTCCTTGGTTGGCTACTCCTTCTATCAGTGATCTCTTACCATTGGAAAAACCATGGCTTAGTGGTTGATCTTTGAAAGCTCTAGTCACTTTTCTGAGTAAATGATTCCAAGTAGTTTCATAGCTCTAATTACTGCTGAAATATCAATGAATTAATTTTATATCAAAGCCATCCTCTCCTTGTTCTCCAGATTTACACAGATAACTGTTGACATACTCTTTGCATATAGAATTGGGATATCACACCTAGCTGTCCCATATTGAGCTCTTGATCTTCCTTTCTTCCCCTAAAACGGCTTCTTTTGTATTTTTGTCAACATTCCAATTGATGGCAATCATATCTTTACAATTACTCAATTCAAATGTCTGTAAGTAAAGGGGGGTTCTTTTGTATCCTTTCACCTATTCCATTTAAACTCACTTAAACTTTCAAAATAGGAACAGTAATATCCACTGTTCACCAAATCCAAACAACTATTTTCATTCGCCCTGTTGGTGCAGGGGTTACATGTTGTGCTGCTAACTATAAGATCTGCAGTTGGAAATCACCAGCCTGCCTACGGGAGAAAGAAAAGGATTTCTTATCCCGTGAAGTGTTACACTTTTGGAAACCCACAAAGACAGGCTATCCTGTTCTATCAGTTTACTCAGAGCAAAAATTTGCTTGATGACAGTGAGAGAGCGAGATTACAGAAATGACTCTCTACTTTGTGTGTTTCCCCTAAACCCCTATAGTTAATTTTCAATATGACGGACAATGGGATATAATAACATGCAAGTTGCTGGCTTCCTGATTCAAAAATAACGCCCTAGAAAGTGTTCTAAATACTTAGAGGAAAATCTAATAAAATATTTGTGGTTTACAAAATCCTATATAATCATGGCCTAATTGTCTCTAATATTTTCACCTACTACTTCCTGCTGTGCCCACTCTATTCTAACCACAACTTCAACTTTCTAGAATGTTTCCTCCCACATCCAGGGCTCTTCTCCAAAAAGCACCACTTTAACTATGGCTTCTCTGGTGTTCTATCTAAAATTTGAAACTTCAAATATTTCTTATTTGCCTTACTTATATCTTTTTTTTCTCTAGCAAATTTTCAACCCAGAACATATTTCACACATTTACTATGTTCACTGTCTCCCCAATTAGAAGGTCATTCCTGTTTGTTTTGGTCACCTAGTTAAATAGTTATATATGGTATGCATTTGGTAAATATTTGTTGAATGATTAAGTAAGTTAGTTAATCCACTCATTTGTGTGTGCTATGGGACACAACGACATTTTCTAAAAATTCTCCTTGGCTGAGAATACCTTCACTAATAATTAAAGTGATAATTATCAGTGGCCATGCAATTGAAAGAAAATTCCCCAAACAACACGATGCAGAAAAGGATGTCTGGAAATACTGCTGGAAGTGACTGTGGAGTCATCTAATCCTTCCTTCATTTTGTAAATGAGGACAGCATTATCTAGATTAGAAGAATAGATTTTGTATTTCTTTAGTACTCGTTTTGAAGAAAGATTTATTTTTAGACACTTTGTAGTGCTCGGACTTATCAGGAAATCTAGGTACCCCTCTTATTTACTCTGGTTTCAGATTCTATACCTGAAGGATAAGGTCTGGATTAAACCTTCAGTTTCATCTTGTCACAATTCTATCCTTGAGGCCCTGAGACAGTATCAGGTTACCAAGTGGCCTAGTGGTCTTTGCTGGTCCTTTCCAAGCCTCTTTAGTATTATAAATCCTGACCTGTCAGCCGCTCTGCTGATTAGCTTTGAAATGTAAATTATCAGGAGCTCCTAAACCCCAAATCCCAGGATAGAGGACAAACCACTCTGAATATTTAATTGCTGCTCATTTGGTTCCTGCTGAGCTCTGCCCAGGTTAAGGTCAATTCTGAAACCATCTGAATTCCTTAATAATCACTGCCTTTACAGTTTTCTCTAAAGGTTCAAAAAGAGACACAATTTTTGTCCCATTAATATTAATTCATTTGCTGTGGGGGCTTGTTCTGATGACATATTTTCTTGTTAAATATTCATTGCTGGAGCTAGCAGTGCACTGCAGACTATTACTGGGTGAAAATAGGAGCAAATCACCATTAGCTGCTATTGACAATTGTCCCTGATTTGTATCCCTGCCCTTTGAGAGATAACATCCACGTCAGATAGAATCTATTCTCATTGTCTTTATGAGTGGAGTAAGGGATTGGAGGATTTGTGCCAAGTTCTTCAAATGCCCTTTATCTTTCTTCCCTTTGGTAGAATAAAGGCTATGGGATCAGCATGCTGCTCTGAATGGAGAGTTAAAGTGCAAATTCCTTGTGAACAACGCTTCACTGTGCATCCATTCTTCCACTGATATCTCAAGCAGGTGGAAGGAGCTAAGCAGGTGGAAGGAGTTTTCCAGACCAAATCTCAAATTTCACAGATCAGAAAAAATAGCAAAGTGAGGTTGGGGAAAAAAAAATCCATGACAGAGTGGCACACACCAGCTGCCAAGCTGATTCTGACACAGTGTGATTCCCATGCACATCAGAACTGTGTTTGAGAGGATTTGTTTCGCTGTGATCTTTCTGAAGTAGATCATCACGCCTTTCGACCTGTGGATGGATTTGAATTGCTAAACTTTTGGTTAGTAGTCAAGTGCTTCACCCTTTGCACTAGCTGGGAAGTGTGGATAACAACAAAGACCTCTAAAATTAGCCTGCTTATAAAACATCTCAGGGAAGTATGGAGTACTTATCAAGCACAGGTAATAACAAGGGTATAACACCATTAGCTGAATAGCAGACTGCTCCAAGATGTTTCAATTAATTCTGTTTTATTTAAGTTATACAGAGCTAGTCTTGATTGCCTGTCTCCAAGAAGCTTACCTAATAGATTTGGTACTAAAAGCTTGTCTTTTGACCTAAAGTCTATGACACACTAAAACTCTTTTGGCTTTATTCTGTGTCTTCCTTTTATTTGCTCACTCATTTCAGTCTTCTTGTCAATTTCTGCAAATAACTCTTATGTAAAGGGGTCCCGGGGCCCAGGGGAAACCTCAGCAGACAGTCTCAGCTACATAGAGCACGTCAATTTGTCCTCTATTCCTGTCCTCCTCTTTCCTTTCATTATAATTTCAGACTTGTGTCTCTCAATAGCTGAAGGAGATGGGAGTCTACTTTACAGTAACCAGTTCACCACTGATGCCACACCATCAGCTTCATAAGCCTCCCTAATCATAAAGAGAAAAATGCAACTTCAAAATTGTTCGTGACTTAATGACTTTCCCCCACTCTTTTCCCTAATTTTGTTTATTCTAGCATTCTTGCTGACTCTCATGGAAATCCTCTACTGAAATTTCTGGGGATAATTATTGCTCATTGTGACAAAATGCTGCCTTGCTTTGTTGTTTGTTAGCTGGAGCTTTTATATTTTGCTGTTTTATTTCTACACAAATGCTATAGAGCTGCAGGTCAGAATGGTTCTACATGATTTTAGGGCAATGTGACATTTAATGTCCTTGCATCATAGAATCCACGGGCTCTGTCAGCATTTCATTCTGTCATGATCTTGTAAATCCTAGCATGTCCCCCTTATTTAGAGGATAGGATTCATGCAATTGTACATTGTCTGTGTTCTCCTCTATTTCTCAAATATAGGCTGAGATTATAAAAAGACAAAGGAGTTGCTGAGAAATGGTATACTAGGTTGTACAAATTTCAGCTCTGATTATATTTCTCTGGCTAGTTGTTTCTCTGGTAACCACCACCAATGCCACACCAGCCACTCATTTCAGCTGGCCTTACGAGGAGTGAGCTGACAGTCAATTTTCACTCTCTCCCTTTAACAGCCCACATCGCCCATTTCAGTCTGCTTTGATCACTGATTAGCAAACATTATAGCGGCATGTATCTATTGAAAACCTGGTGATGTAGTGATTACATGTTGGTCTGGTAACTGCAAGGTCAGAAATTTGAAACCACCATTCATCCCATGAGAGAAAGACAAAGATTTATACTTGTATAACACTGGGGGGTCCTATAACAGAATGTTTCATGACCAACAAACTGTTGGAAATACCTTTTTATAAACAGAATAAACAAAGACTATAAATATGGATTTACAAGATGGAATATACATCTACAGAAAGACACAATGGAAAGTATAAATATCATTAGTTAGAACAAGGCCAAGAGCTGACTAAGGTACATAATATCAATTGCTTGCATGTAAATTCAAGTTGAAGTTGAATAATATTAAAATAAAGTCTAAAATTAAAAATAAAATAAATCAAAGAGAAAAAGTATATAGTGTACCTAAATGTACATACCATCTAACATACATATTTGACTCATTGAACACTAATGACTAAAGACCAAAGACGTTGTGAAGTGATATGAAGCAAAAGACAATGTGCAATGTGAGAGAGGAAGCACAACAGGACCCAGATAAAGAAAGACACTAGGAGGTAACCTGAAAGACAAAAAATATAAATACTAATATACAGAGCCTCCAATAACAATAATAACATATAACATCTATTAGTACATACATAGATAGGCATGAAAGCTAAGCAAAATGTGGGAAAATGAATAGGAGTACTACCATGAGTGTATAACCTTCTGGTAGAGGGCATTCCATTCATACTTGTGCTGCAAATATATCCAAGAATATTCCTGAAATCAGGAAGGAGCAGGGAAAATAGGAGGTGTGGTAGTTAGATGTTATGTCAACTAGACACTTCTGGCTAGGGGAAAGGATGACACCCCCTTGAGGATGTGGACTTTGGGTCAAGCATCAAATCAAGAGCAAGATAAAACAGAGACAATTCCTCTCTCTGCCACTCCACCTTGTTGTTGTAAAGTTGCTTCTTTATATAAAGTTCTTTCATATACATAGGTGAGTATCATTTTATCATTGGTTAATTTCTCCACCCAACTCAGAGCAACACAGATATGAAAGAAGGGAAGTAGAAAGAGTCCGGGTACATGAGGGAGAGCCACCGAAGTAATGAAACAAAACATTTGTAAACTATGGACTGGAAAACTATTCTGTTATGTTAACTTTCATTAAAACGATCCTAAAAACTTAAACATAAATTAAAATGGAAGAAAAATAATTAATAAGACAGGGATTAAATGACTAAAATAGATAGAAGAGAATCTGAAACTTACTCTTGGACATAGAAACAAATAGAAGAAATGAAGAAATAAAACAACTCAATAGATTTTTTCAAAGTGTAGCTTAGCTGATAAATTCTTATAATGAAATAAGCAATCATCTGAAGTTATAAAACCATAAGAGAAGAGAACTTCTGATATTTCTCAAGCTGAAAGAGGTGAAGAAAAGTTCAAACTTTGAACTGTAAATTTAAGAAGTTTATGGGTAAATTTGGAAAGAAGCTTAGAAAGAAACTGGAAAAATATTCAGGCACTCTACCAAAAAGAATTAGTTGACATTTAAGCATTTTAGGTGGTAGAATATGAAAAACAAACAAGCAACATCACCAAAAACCTAATGGTATTGAAGGAAGAAGTTCCAACTGCATTGAAGGTATTGGTGAAAAACACAAGTCCAGTTACTGATAGAAAAAAACCAATGAGAACATTTAACAAAAGAAATTACACTCACTCACCTATGCCAAGAAATTTGAAAGACCAGGCCAATCCACTGGAAGAGATTATTTATGCTCCTTCCCAAGAAAAGTGATCTAACACAATGTAGATGTTATCAAATCATATAATTCGTAACACATTCAAATATAATTTTGCTGAAGTTAATTAAACAATGATTGCAGTAGTATACTAACAGGGGATTTCTAGAATTTCAAGCTGGATTCAGAAGAGGACATGGAAAGAGGTATATCATTGCTGGCTGGTGTCAGATGGATCTTGGTTGAGAGCCAAGAATACTAAAATGAGGTTTTTTCCTGTTTTACTGAGTATGCAAAAACATTTGACTAAGTGAATCATAACAAACTATGGATAACATTGTGAAGAATGGTTAATTCCAGTACACTTCATTGCTTTCATGTGGATTCTGCACATTGCTCAATATGTTCTAACAGAATCAAGAGCTACTGTGTTGATTAAAATTAGGAAAGGTCTGCATCCAAGCTGTATCTTTGTGGCTTACTTATTCAATCTGTATGCATCAAGATTGGGGGGAGACTCATTAACAAATTGGGTTATGCAGATGCATAATTTTCCTAGCTGAAAGAGAAGAGTACTTAAAGTATTTTGTTACTTTTTTTTGGTTTTATTCCCAACACTTTTAGTGGCACATAATTTACACATCATACAATTGAATAGTTCCATCATTCATTCATATCAAGGGAGTTGTACACTCACCACCACATGTATCTCAGAGTTTTCCCGAGTCCCTAATAGTTAAATCAGCTTTCAACTGAGCTGTGCAATCATTATTTACTTCAGAATTCCCTTTCCCCTCCCTGTGGTTCACCCCCACCCTTGCATTCCGTATAACACCTTGCATGAGGTATTATTATTATACATCCACTCCTCTTATGCTTCAGAGCTGAGAAACCCAACAGAAAATAATGGAAAAAATCTCACAAAGATAGTAAAGATAAGACCATATTAGTATAAGGACAAAAGTGCAAATAATTTCATAAGAGGGAGAGGACCCCCATCAACATTCAAAAAACCAGGGAAGAAATTTCTATCATGGAACAACTAAGAGATACTTCCACCCAGTACAAGTCCAGGTCATGTCTATAGGCAGATCAGCTGGCCGAGTATTGCGTTTGATCAAGCATTATCAAGATCACACTTTCCCTGACTTTTGGTACAGCTGTTCGGGACTCTTGCCTTTGGCTAGAGAAGATCTGCTAGTGGTTTGGGCTCTAACTGATGCAGCTTATAGAGCATGCCGTGTGTCCACTGCTGAGGGACTCAGTGTCCCAGCATTCTATGGCACTGGCCTGGGTTCCCGGGATACGCACAGAAGCCTTAGGTCAGTCCTGCCAACCTACTGCAGGCCAATAAGGAACAACCCCACCTAATGTTCCCAAGAGCTTCCCCAGTCTCTCTTCCCTCCACCTGAAGGTCAGCCCCTCCCCCTCTCCCCTCAACAGGCAACTACAAGAGGCTCAACCCCAACCTAGAACTTTATTTTTCAAAGCTATGTGTTTAATTTTTAAATTTTTTTACAAAACAACCTTATCACATTCAAACTACTCTCCATTGCACTTAATACACTTGTCAAATCTGTGATTCTGTTAGATAGTTTAGCCTAGGGAATTGGGAAGTCCATTTACGCATGCCCAGGAGAGCCAGCATAGGACAAGGCTGGATTTTCCCGCCAGTGGGCGCTGATGGGCATTACACCTGGAGCAGCCCACCTGGGCCAGGCGATTGCAATTCAGTCAATGGGATCGACCTGGTGTCGTTCACCACGCCTCCCCCGGGAACCCTTGGAAAGGCAGGGACCCAGAGGGAGAGGGGTCTTGCTTGGCTGGTCTGGTTGTCTTTGTGGGAGGAGAGAGATCCTTGTGTGACCTGGGGCAGTCTCTGCCAGGCTGCATGGTCAGAGGAATCCTATGGGTGCTGTGTAAAACCTGAAACTTCTTTTAACTCTCATTAAATTCACTTGAATCACGAGCCCGGCTTCGGCGTGAGCTCTTTCTCGCGCAGAGCCAAGGACTGAGGCTGAAATCTAGTCCCGGAGAGAGAGAGACCTTACAATTCCATTCATGGAAACATTTTCAAACTCATTGGGGGGGTGGGGGTAAGCCAGCCCCCAAGAACTAACCATGGGTTCAATAACTGTAATTGTAAGGTTAAAATATATGTGTAAACATTATAGTAACGTCATAGAGAATAATAGAGATAGGAGAGAGAGAGTAAAATGAAGGGGTCAGACACATTTCATGGTAATACAGTCACCTCCTGGATGGTCGTGATCTCACCAGCCAGGCCCATGCGCATGATGGACAGAGAAGGCAGGAGGAGTCTCTCTTTATTTCTGACCAAGGCCGATATATACTTAGGGGGTGTGATTACCGGTAAGCACACACGTCACCGGAAGGGGCTGTACAATAGGCATAAACATGACAGGAAGAGGAGGAGCTAGGGGTGCACACGTAATAGGAAAGGGATGGACTAGGGGTGCACATGTGACAAGATGGGCGGAGCCTAGACTCAATATGGCAGCCTAACCTTGGTCACCCTTGACTGGGTTTGACTTCCCTGGGTTCTCTTTCAGAGAATCAATCTACTATCCTTATCAAAAGGGAGTGGGCCATATTTAGGGTGGGACAGACTATACAGTCTGATTGCTTTAGATGGCTGATAATACTTAGGGAGAATACTCTCTGCTCTACTTTTGTTGACCTCCAAGTGTACAGTCATTTATTGTGTGTAGCAAGCAGCCAGGTTTAGCATATACTTGGGTGAGACAATTTGGGAGAAATATTTCTGTATCCCACACTCATCTGTATGGATTGCTGACAGCACCTCCCTCATATTTTCTTTACCTCTTCTACATGATCAAATTGCTATCTTTTCATGCCCCTCTGCATTTGCAGAAACAAAAAGAAGGTACGTGGGGCAAGAAAAGCATGCTGATTTTTGCCAAACACTGCCACACTGAGATGGCTACGTGAGCAGGTGCATTGTTACGGCAGCAAAACCAGTGTCCGGTCTGTCACAGAGGCCTTTTCTGATGCACACTATTACACAATCTTTTCAGAACCTCTAAATAGAAAGCTTGATAACAGTCTGACCAGGTTAGATGAACTCCAAATGCAATACAAATTGACATTTTCATCCGTTTAGGAAGTTGACGGATGCCCAGAATGAGTTTTGTCATCAATCGACATTTTGCCTTTTTAAAGCAAGTAAACCACCTGTTCACTTGAGTTTTTACCATAGTGCTGTCCTTGTAAGCTGTGGTCAACATCACAGCAGGTTCTGTGGCATTTTTCCGGAGCAGGAAACGAGGGTTCATAGCTGCAGGCTGTTCTACTAAATTGGCCACCACAAAAAACGAGGTTCCCATGAAACTGCTTTTATGAAAAAATTCATTGTGACAAGAGAGAACCTTCCCAGACAATGCTACTGGGTGCAATAACTGAGTGAGTTGCTCGATGTTCGCCTCCGGGGAATAATGTGTATTACGAAAGCTCAACTATGCCCAGCGCAAGTCCATTTTGGGGGGCATACCCTTCATATGTTCTCCCCAAACTTGATCACTGCCACTCCTCACTTCTGTGTTGCCCCTTCCATCAGTAAACCTCATCCCTCTAAAAGCTGCCTCTCTTTCTGGGGGACCTCACTCTACTCAGCAGATATCAATCCCGCCTCTCCCCTGACCATGTGATCCCAGCTTTTGTGAGGTGCCTTCCATCCAAGTGACCGACACTATGACACTATATTTACCTTGAGTAAGTGATGCGTGTTTCATTGTCACTGGTTCAGCTCTTTACCAGACTGTCTTGTCCCCAGCGAGAAGACTGGAAGACCTGCAAGCTTGAGATTGTGCCCATTCTGGTGCTTGCTTCTACCACAGCGCACACATACAGTATTTGTCCTTTTGTGCTTGACTAATTCCACTCAGCGTAATATCTTCCAGATCCCTTCACGAGTTGAGGTGTTTCATTGCTACTTTTTAGGGATGTGTAGTACTCCATTGTGTGTATGCACTAGTTTTCTTTTTTAATCCACTCTTCTATTAATGGGAATTTAAGCTGTTTACAGCTGCCTGCTCTTGTGAACTGTGCTGTGATGAATGTGGGGGAGCAAACATGTGCGCTCGTGCTCTGATAATTTCTTTTAGGTACATTCCCAGTAATGGTTTTCATATGGTCGTTCAGTGGCCATCTGTTTTACATATCACCATACTGGCTTCCATCCTGGCTGTAGATATTTACAAGACCACTAGCGGAGGATATTAGTTCCTAACTCACTACACCCTCTGCAGCATTTGTTGTTCTTAGTTTTTTTAAACTGGCCTACCATAATGAATGTTAGCTAATATCTCATGGTTGTTTTGATTTTTATTTCCTGGATGGCTAATGACTGGGCAGGAGCATTTCCTCATGTGCCTATTAGCCATTCGAGAATCATCCTTTGTGAATTGTCTGTTCAGGTCTTTTGCCCACCTTCTGAGAGGGATGTTAGTTTTTTCTTGTAAGTTTCTAAAAATTCTGTAGATTTTAGTAATTGGTCCTTTGTTATGTCATTACTAAATATCTTTTCCTTTATGTGGGCTCTTTTTATTCTTTTAATAAAATATTTTTTGTACACGGGTGTTTTATTTTTAATAGGTCCCATTCATTTATTTTATCTTCCTTGGAGAGTTTCCTTTGTTTCCATGTATACTAAAGTATAAGCCGACCCAAATATCAGTGAAGGCACTTAATTTTACCACAAAACTGCATTAAAGATTTTCTGGAAAATGGCTTATACACGAGTATATCCGGTAATTCTGATAGCCCATTTATTCCTTGCATTAGGGCTCCTAGCTTTGTTCCAATTTTCTCACTAATAATCCTGATAGCTTTGGGTTTTACGTTTAGGTATTTGATCCACCTTGAGTTTGACTTTATGCATTGAGTGAGATTTGGGTATTATTTTATTCTTCTGCACATGGATATCCATCTTTTCCAACACCATTTGTTAAACAGTACATCTGTTTCCTACTTAATGTCTATGGGGTCTTAGTCAAAAATCAATTTTCTGTATGAGAGTGTTTTTATTTCTGGATCTTCTGTCCAACCCATTGGTCTATGGATCTATCATACCAGCACCAGGATGTTTTGGCAACTGTAGCTCTATAGTAGGTTTTGAGGTCAGTTAGGGCAAGAGCATGTACTTTGTTCTTTTGGAGGAGTTCTTTACTTATCCTGGGCTTCTTCCCTCTCCATATGAAGGTGGTAATCTTTTTTTACCCCAATTTCTTTGAAGTATGATGCTCGTCTTTGGATTGGCATTGCATTAAACCTGTATAGTGTTTTAGGTAATGTTGCCATTTTCACACTATTAAGTCTTCCACTCCATGAACATAGGATGGTCTGGTTTCTTGTAGAATTGTTCTGTAGTTTTCTTCTTACAGGTTTATTCCCAAGTATTTCAGCCTCTGTCTGGCTATTGGGAATGGTATATTTTCTTTATGTCTTTGTTTTTTCATATTCCCATAACTGGTAGACAGGAACCCAATAGATTTTTCTTCAAATTCTATCCTCCTGTATCCTGCTACACTACCAAACTCTTTTATTTTCCAGTAATCCTATTGTGGACACCGTGGTACTCGCAATACATAAAATCATATAATCTGCAAATAGTGAAAGTTTCACTTCTGCTTTACACAGGTGTACTCGCTTGATCTTGCTGTTGTCTTATGGTACTGGGTAGGATTTCCAGAATAGGTTGAACAGAAGTGGTGATAAAGGACATTCTTGTTGGGTTGCCTTATTCAGCTTTTCTCCATTGAGTGTATGTGGCAGTCATCTAATCTGGTGTCAATTTGAGAGGATTATGAGTGAAGGGGTAGAGATCTGGCCTGTCAATCAAGATATAACTAATGAGACCTCGGAGAGTATGGTCTTCTCCTGAGAATTCTGGGAACTCCTGCATTTCCTCCTTGGAGGCGGAAGACACTTCTCTCTCTCTGCTCATTCCCCGAGATACTCTTTACTGACAGGAGACATGGTGCTATGCCCTGGGAGCTTGAGAAGCCACATGGATGTACCCTGCCTGATGCAACCAGAACTCTGGAGCTGGAGAGATGCTTACAATGCCACTGGATCTACAAGACTTCCCATCCACTGGCCTCTGATATTCCTGTGTTAGTCTGAAGAGGACTTTTATAGATTGGTATCAGACATATAGGCTAATATTGGACTTAGGGACTTGATCTGGACTGGTGCGGGATGTTTTCTCAATATTCAATTGCTCTTGTATATATACATTTCATATATATATATATATATATATATATATATATATATATATATATATATATATATATGTCTATGAATTTGTTTCTCTAGTTTACCTAGACTAACACAGTGTGACAATGGCTATTCTGTTTTCGTATGTGGCCTTTATTGTATTGAGAATTTTCTCTTCAAATTCTATCATCCTGAGAGTTTTATTAGGAATGGGTGTTAGATATTATCAAATGCCTTTTCTGGTATTAATTTATATGATCATATGGTTCTGGTCTTTTATCTTGTTAATATGATAGATTGCATTAATTGTTTTTCAAATGTTGAACCATCCCTGCATCCTTGTTATGAATCCGACTTATTCAAAATGTATTCTTTTTTGGATATGTTGTTGGATTTTATTGGTTAAAATTCCCTATAATATTTTTGCATCTATGTTCATGAGAGATATAGGTGTGTATTTCTTTATCCTTGTAGGGGTCTTCCCTGGTCTTTGGTACCAGGGCTATGCTGGGTTCATAGAATTAGTTTGGGATTGTTGTCCCTTTCTATCTTCTAGAAGAGCTCATGTAGGATTGGTGTCAGCTCTTCTTTAAATGCTTGGTAGAATTCTCCTGTGAAGCTGTCTGGATAGGAACTCTTTTTAAAATGGGAGTTTATGACCTTTATGGGAGTTTCTTCTGGGATGGGTCTGTTCACGTTCTTAATGTCCATATGCAATAATTTAGAGAGAGAGAGTTTTTCTAGATATTTGTCTATGTCCTGCAATTTATTGAATTTGTTAGCATACAGTTTTGTAGTACTGTGCTATTAATCTTTTTATTTCATTAGAGTCTCTTATGACTTCCCCTGTATCATCCCTAATTAGTTTTCCCTAGCAGTTTTAATATCACATAATTTACATGCCATACAATTCAATCATTCAATAACAATCAAGGTGCATTGCACAATCTCCAACGCGTCAAGCTGAGAGCATCCCTCCTCCCACGATTAAATCACCTTTGAAATTTGTTGTGCAATCACAATCAGTCCTAGTGTTCCTCCCCCCTAACAACTTCATTATTTACTCCCGAAATCCCTTTCCCCTCACTATTGCCTACCTCCTACACCTGCATTCCCTATAACCCTTGCATCGATTATTCTCATTATGTATCCACTACTCCTGTGCTTCGTACCTGGGAAACCCCACAGGAAACAATAAAAAAGAAAATCACACTAAGAAGAATATTAGTTTTTTCCCATGCTATAAGCTTCTAAAAATTTGTAGATTTTAGTAATCAGTCCTTTGTCATGTTGTTACTAAATATATTTTCCCTATATGTGGGCTCTTATTATTATTTAATAAAGTCTTTCGATGCACTTTAATAAAGTCTTTCATTGTTTTATTTTTAATAGGTCCATTCACCTATTTTATCTTCCAAGGAGTGAGTGTCCTTTTAAAAATCTGATAGTCCATGTATCTCTCTACACTAGGGCCCCCGGCTTTTCCCCAATTTTCTCACTGATTATCCTGATAGCTTTGTGTTTTACATTTAGGTCTTGATCCACCTTGAATTTGTTTTTGTGCACGGAGGGAGGTATAGGTCTTGCTTCATTCTTCTACATGTGGACATGCAGATTTTTCAACACCATTTATTGAAGAGGACAAGGGCTTCTCATTTAATTCTTTTTGGGCCTTTGTCAATTGTCTGTATGTGGATGTTTTCTGTCATGACCCTCATCCCTAATTTCTTCATATTTAAGCCTGCTCCTTCTTTTCCTTTGTTAAGTGTGCTACTGCTTTGTCAATCTTTTTCATCCTTTCAAAAAACAGCTTCTTGTTTTGCTAATTTACCCCCAATGTTCTTTTGTTTTCCATTCATTTATTGCTGCTCTTATTTCTATGATTTCTTTTGATGTTATAGGGTTATACTTTTTACTCTGTTCTAATTGTGGGAGGTTCTGTGTTAAGGAATTGACTAAGATTCTCTCCTCTTTCTTCATGTATGTGTTTACTGCAATAAAATGACCTCAATAGATAATCACTCTTGCTGCATCCCATAGGTTTTTGTGTGTTGTGTTATCATTCTCATTAGTTTCTTGGAGTTTACTCAGTTCCTGTCTTATTTGGATTATTACCCATTCTTTTTTGAATAGTTGAGTCTCTGAGTTAATGCCTTTCTTGGTTTAGTCTTTGTAGGTTAATGGTGCAGTGGTCAGAGAAGATGGGTTGGATTATCTTTGAGTCAATGTATTTGAATTTTCGCTTGCTTGAGTTATGTCCCAGTATGTGATCTATTCTAGAACATCAGCCATGTGCATTGGAGAACAATATGTATATTTTCCCTTGATGGATAATGAGCTCTATAAATGTCTAATAGGTCCAGTTGATTGATTGTCTTGTTCAGCTCTTCCATTCTTTAATTTGAGTTGATATGTCTTTCCTTGAAAGTGGTCTATTAAAATCATCTACTATAATTGTTGATCTAGTGATATGCCCTTTCATGTCTATGAGGATTTGGTTGATGAATTTCCAGGGTATTTCACTGGGTGCAAGTAAGTTTATTATGTTTATGTGTTCTTGGTCTATTGACCCTTGAGCACAATGTAATACCCTTTCTTCTCTCTCATTATCTTGAGTAACTTGAAGTCCATTTTGTCAGAGATTAATATTGCCACCCTTGCTTTATTTTTTAATTGTCATTTTAGCTTGGTAAATTTCCCCAAACCTTTGAGTCTGTTTGTTTTTGTCTATGAGTTTGAGATGTTTCTCTGGAAGGCACCAGATCTCTGGATATTGCTGTCTAATCCATTCTGAAACTCTTTATCTATTTTTTGAGTCTGTTTAGGCCATTAACATTTAGTGTAATTAAATGTATTTGCAGATTAGGAGCTGTCCTCTCTTAATCTTTGTTTCTGATATCTTCGTTTCTTCCTCGTTTATAGGGTGGTGCCTGTGTGTGAGGCGCCTATTCTTGATTTGGATTCCCTGTTTGATCGGTGATGTTTTGGGTGCTGTTTTCCTTGTTTGGGTTTCTGAGTATTGTTACACCCTGTGGTAAGGTCATGCTCATTTGCTGAAGTTATTGATTTTCTGCACATAAAAAAAACTGGATGGTAATTTTTTGTAAGATGGTTTTGATTTTACACGTTCTTTAAATATTTATTTGAGAAAGCCTTGATTTCTCCTTCAAATTTGATGGAAAGCTTTGCTGCATAAAGGAGTCTTAGGTACCAGGATACTATAGTTGGTGCTCCAGGGAAGAGGGGCTTCTTATTAGAAAGTGATGTGACTAAGTCCAGTGGGACCCCATGTTTGTTGTTTACCTTTCCAGGGCCAGGGAAGGTTGCCAAGTAACCCTTGGTATACTGAGTTCCAATTCCTCTGACAAGGAAATGAAGCCTGTATTTTCTTTCTCAGAAACTAATAAAAATAAGGCTAAGAGCTACCTGGATCCAGGTATGTTGTAGGTTTGAGCTGTGTCTTGGTCTCACTTTTCTGGCTCTCTCCCTAGAAAGCTAGGGCTATCTATCTGGAGGGTCCAGCTGTACCATTGCTACTAGACGAGTATGCAGGTGCTTGGCAAAAAGATTGTCCCAAATGAGATTCAGATCTGGTGGTCACAGCAGTTTCCAGCATCCAGGGCCTCCAGACATCCACAGGGATGTCTTGGTGGTGCTCTTGAGGGGCCGTCTATTCTGGGCCTCATCCCAGAATAGGGGTATGTGTGGGCAGCATGCTGGTTGGGCATGTGGGCTCCACATGGGTGGAGCTTGGTGACCCAGTCACATGAGGTTGGCATTCACAGGTTGCTGAGAGAATGGGGGCAGGGGGGGGGATGGAGCAAATCAAGGGCTCTAGGTGTGCTGGTCAACAGGGTGGGAAATGCAGGAGATCGCTACATATATGTGGGGGTGGAGTCACAGGGAAACATGGCATGCGGGGATCTCCAGGGATGGGGAACTTCAGGGAGCTCCAGCAGTGTGTCACCCACTTTGGGAAACAATAGTGGTCATGGTTCATGGGTCTCATATCCAGGGAAACCAGGGTGACATGTATCACGGTAATTACAGCTGTGCTGTCTGTGGGGAAACTGCCAAAATGCCTCTGGGACACTGTGAGAACAGGGCTTGGCCTGGATCCTCCTTTCTCACAAATTTGGTAACCACTCACAAGGAACTGCCAACAGATGACCCTAGTCAATGCCATCTTCCCAAAATTATCTAAAGTATTTTGAAGATTAGTGAATACAACCTTAAATATGTATTATACTTCAATTAAAAAAAACAAAAGCCCTTATAACTGGACAAATAAGCAATATTATAACAAACGATGCAAAGCCTGAAGTTGTCATGAATTTTATTTTACTTGAATCAACAATCAATTCTCACAAAAGTAGCACTCACATATGAGCACTCAGAAAATCTCCAGCAGAAGACCTCTTTAAAGTGTTAAAAAACAAAGATGTTATGTTGAGGTCTAAGGTGCTAGACATATGTCATGGTATTCAATGATTTCATATCATACAAAAGCTGTACAATGAAAAAATTAAAATCCAAGCTAAATTTATGACTTAAATATGCTGTTGGTGAAGAACACTAAACATACCACGGACTGATAGATGACAGAACAAATCTCCCTATGAAGTAGCATAGCCAGAATGTTTCTTAGAAGCAGAATGTAGAGGCTTCTTCTCAGGGATTTGAACATCGTATCAAGAGGGACCAGTCCATGATAAGATTTGGACATCTTATCAAGAAGGACATCATGTTTGGTAAATTCAAGGATCAGCAAAGCAGAGAAAGATCCTCAGTGAGATGGAATGACATAGTGGATACAATAAAGAATTCGAGCTTAGCAACCAATGTGAGCATGGCATAGGACCGGGCAGTTGGATCTGAATTAACAGCATCTAACAACAACAGCAACTCTAAAACATACTTCCATCGAGTCAATTATGACTCATAGCAACACCTCAGGATAGACTAGAACTGCCCCTGTGGGATTCTGAGACTGGATTAGTGAACTGATTCTATAAATCTTGGTTTCACCATCTATGAAAGAGAGAAAATAATAGCAGATATTTCAATATATCATAAGAAAACAAAATAAGATAATACATGAATAGCATTTAGCATAATACCTGATACAAAGAGTGTGCAGCCAATCTTAATCTCTTTAATTATCATGAGTCTTTGTTTCTTTCCATTCAGCTTTTTTGCATTCATTTATAACATTGAAAGTGGAACTTGAAAGCTTCGAATCTCAAACTAAAGAATGATATCCAAGGACACTTCCAACTTTATTATTTGGTCCCATTTATAATAGGCGGGATAAGCAGTCCAGAGAAGAAAACATCAGGACTGATGGTTTTGGGGCTAAACAAGAGAGGGGAAGGTGGGAGAATGGTAGGGGGCAGCTAAAAACTCAGGGACAATGGAAGGACAGGTGATCTAAAATCAATGAAGAGGAGGGCATGGGATGCCTGCTGGGGCTTGATCAAATCCTATGTAGCCAAGAGGAATTCATGAAAGCCAAATGAAGGTTGAACATGATAGTGGAACAAGAGGAAAGTAAAAGGAAGTAGAGGAAAGAACTAGGAGGCAAAGGACATTTATAGAGGTCTAAACAGAGGCATGTCCATATGCAAATATATTTATATATAATGATAGGGAAATAGATCTATGTATATATATTTATATTTAAGTATGAAGGGAGCAGACACACATTGGGCTTCTACTCAAGTACTCCCTCAACACAAGAACAATTCATTTTAATAATCCAGCATTCTGTGATACTCACCTTCCTGACATGATAGCTGAAGACAAAATGGGTACATAAGCAAATGTGGTGAAGAAAGCTGATGGTGCCTGGCTATCAACAGATTTATTGTCTGGAGTCTTAAAGGCTTGAAGATAAACAAGCGGCCATCTATTTGAGAAGCACAAAGCCCACATGGAAGAAGCACACCAGCCTGTGATATCATGAGGTGTTGATGGGATCAGTTACCAGGCATCAGACATCAAAGACCTAGAACTAAAAATCATATCGATATGAGTGAGGGGGAGGGCAGAGTGGAAACCTCTAGCTCTTCTGTGGACAATTGGACATCCCCTCACAAAAGGGTCACAAGGAAGAGATGAGCCAGTCAGGGTGCAGTATAGCACTGATGAATCATACAGCTCTTCTTAATGCTACCTTCTTCCCACTATCATGATCCCAATTCTACCTTACAAATCCAGGTAGACTAGAGCATTTACACTGGTACAGATAAGAGCTCACAACACAGGGAATCCAGGACAGATAAATCCCTCTGGACCGATAATGAGAGTAGTGATATCAGGAGGGCAGGGGGGAAGTGGGGGGGAGAAAGAGGTAAGTGATCGCAATGATCAACATATAATACACCCCCCCTAGCCCCAGGGGGACAAACAACAGAAAAGTGGCTGAAGGGTGACAGTGGTCGATGTAAGACATTAAAAAACAATTATTATAAATTATCTAAGTTTCATGAGGAAGGGAGGGGAAAGAAAAGAGAAGCTGATGATACCAAGGGCTCAAGTAGAAAGAAAATGTTTTGAAAATGATGATGGAAACATATGTACCAATGTGCTTGACACAATGTATGTATGTATGGATTGTGATACGAGCTGTAAAAACTCCCAATAAAAAGAATTAAAAAATAATAATACACCAAACCACCTGAAACATTGGATTTTTGCAATTAGTTGCTTGCTGTCGTGGAACACAATAACTAAGGAAATAGGGGTTTTATTTTCTTTCATCACTTTTGTGCTTTATTGTACACCATAATGAATGTTGCCATTTATTCTCAGGTAACTGTACAGAGTGCCAGAAGCTTAATATATACTTTGTAATCTCAAATCAGCAGATTCTCCCAATATATCATGATAATACCTCTGTATTTCACTGAGGGAATGGGCTGCTGAAATACCAGGTTAATTATGCATGCATTTAATAGAATCATGGCACGGGACTGTGGTTGGGGAATTGGAGAGAGATGTGGAGTCAGCTAATTTTGTCCCAAATACTATGACTACATAGTTGTCATTGGCTGCCTGGGTGGATATTTTGATTAAATTTAATTGTAAAATTATAAAAATCCCTTAAATTTGCAAAGCATAGTATGCAAAATAGTAATATATACATATATAAATATATATATTATCTCAGTAGATTCACCAGTCACCTTAAAATTTATTAGACAAAGAAATACTGTTTTCATTTTCTACAAAGGAGGAAACTGACATTAAAAAAGCCCAAAATTTTACCAATAGTTAAAAACCTATTCTTTAGCAAACTAGAAGTCAAACTCAATTCCTTGAACTCTAAATTCAGTCATCTTTTTATGGCCACATCACCATTGCTAGAAAGTTTAAATATAAGAGGCAATGGATATCCAAGCTTCATTTATCCCAGGCCATCTGGACATTATCTCCTCCACACATGTTAGTTTTCCCTCTATAACACATACTAAGCTCTTTTATTATTTTAATCACTTTAAGTAATTTTTAAAATTTGATTTTTCACTTCCCTATAGTCTTAAAGGGAGTTCATGAATCATAACTCACCATCTTTGCTGTCCAAGTCCATCATTAGAAATATTAGTTATTGTATGAAGCTGTCATGCTCTTGGGGGGCATTAAATCAATTAGAAACATATGTTCCTAAACTAAAGGTATCCAGATTGTTCTTTTCCAATTCCTTGCTTTAGTTCATGTGTTTTCTCTCAAGTCAGTTATTCTTTCTTGGTGCTGTCAGTCTGCCAGCCCCCTATATTGCTGTATTTTGTCTTACAATTTACCTGGGGACAAGATATGCAAATGTGTAAGAACTGAGTGAGAACTAAAAATCAATTATGCCAGACCTATTAATATTTTCATGGAAAAAACTTATAGCTGTAATTCTTTTTTTACTGTTGAGTTTGTTCATACTCTGAACCACAACTATGTCCTTACTAGCTGAGGGACCTTTGAGTAGGTTATGTGCTATTTTGTGTGCGCAATGCTTTGACCTACAATAAAGGCACTGTACCTTGATCAACTGAAATGGCAGCAGCAAATTAATAAATGCCTTATAACATCATGTATACTAAGGTTCCTGTTCATTTTCACATGCATGTACACTCACACAGATACAGATTTGTGTAAACATTTGCAAAGGAAGGAGCAAAGACCAGACATTTTTTTAGAGAATCAATGTGCTGCTTACTTTATGCAAACATCTCTACATAAAGCACTTCTATATTTAACAAATATTCACCTCTATGAAACAGGTGTTATACATCCCATTTTAGAGATAAAGTAGAGATCAAAGAAGTGACATGCCAAGTCAAATAGTTGAACAGTGGCATGGGTAAGGTTTGAGCCCTGGCTGACTACAAAATCATTTCTTTGGTAATTCCATGCTTCCTCTTTGTACCCTTTCCCTACATTATTCTGGGGAGGAATAATGACAGGCTGTTGCAAATAACTTTGTTTTCAGTGGGCCAGTTAGAAATGATTACAGCTTCAACTTATAGATGAGATTAAAAATTGCAAGTATTCGCTGCTATTGAGTCAATTCTGACTCATAGCAACCATATATTGCACAGTATATTTTTTCCTGTGGGTTTCCAAGGCACTAAATCTTTCTGGAAGAAAGCCTTGACTTTCTCCGCCAGAGCACCTGGTGGTTTTGAAATGCACACTTTGTGGTTAGCAGCCCAATACCTAATACACTATGCCATGAGGGCTCTTTTAGTTGCAACTATATGCATCGGATAGTAATCTTTAGTTTCGGCAACTGCTCACAGGAGAAAAAAGAAAAAAAAATGTTGCTATCTTGTTGACTTCAACTCATGGTAACCCTATGCTTGTCACAGTAGAACTGTGCTCCATAAAGTTTATAGTAACTAACTTTTAAAAAGTATTTCATCAATGTTTTATTCCTAGATGCCAAACGGTAGACTGGAACCTCTCTGTCCTTTTGCTTAGCAGTGAGTATGTTAAGCATTTGTACAACCCGGGAGTCCTGTCAGGTGGAGGAGGACATAGAAGTGGAATGCTTTTCTTCCAATCAATACTAACATCTTTGTTGCTAACAATCAGCTAAAGGTAGGTTTGTTTCATAGAAATTCACATGCATATGTATCAGGGGAGGAGTGGTTGGTGAGTTTCTATCAGCAAGGCTTAACCCTCTCTCCTTTACTTATTTGAAATCTGCCTGATGCTCTTTCAAGAATAAAATGACCACTATGACCTAGTGCAGGAAAGAGCTCTAGAAGAGCTCTCCTAAATCCCTTCTCCTCGGGGAGAATATCTGGAGGCACTGGCTGTCTAGGATATGTACTTTTAAATAAATTATGGAGAGGTGAATGGGCAAAAACAACAGTATCTTATTCCACATTTTTGTGAGGTCAGGTGAGCAACTAACAGTGTAGACTGGGTTTCGGGTTCAGGAGGGATGTTGAGTATAAGGGCAAAGAAAATGTTTTTCAATAAAAGATAATTAAATACTACAAAGAACGCATAAACCCTAGAAAACAAAGAGATTAATAACATCTAATAAAATTTAAATACTAGTCTTCATCTACAAAATTTATCATAAGCATAAAGAGACAACTTAAGACTGGAAAAGAATCTTTGGGAATTTAAGGCTCTAATATATAAACTATATTAAAATATTTGTAATTTAACAAAAAGAAAAATAACACAGTCAAAAGCTTGTCAAAAGTCATGAACACTTTTCTGAAGAGGAAATTCCAATGGGCGATAGACACAAGAAAATGTGCTCAATGTCAATAGCCATGAGATAAATACAAATTAAAACCATGCAGAACTACTACTTTATTCCCACTAGAACAAGTATGGGAGAAAGAGTTACAGTCTCAAAAACCCACAGGGCAATTCCACCCTGTCCAGTGCCTCACTATGAGTCATAATTGAGTGGATTGCATTGAGAGAACAGCCAACTTAAAAACAAGCTAAAGGAAAATAGCAACTATTGGAGTTGACATAGAGAAATTGAAAACCTCATCCATTTCTTGTGGGAATGCAAAATATTGTCACCCTTGTGGTGACTGGTCTGTTTCTCCAAGTGCTAGAGGTAGAGCTGCAATGTGATCAAACACTCCCACACCTGGATATAGCCTGGGACCTACCTAACATAAGTGAAAAGAATAGATAGGCTCACACCTATGTCCATCAGAGCATTATTCACCATAGCAAAACTAGACACAACCAATGGATACACACGTGAATAAATTGTGGTACATAAGTATTCAATACTAAAGATAAATGTATTTCTGAAATACCTTGCAATTAGCATCAACATGATGAACGTCATGTTGAGTAAAATAAGTCAATCACAATAAAACAGATCATCTATATTCCCATGTTTATGACAAAAATAGATGAACACAAAGAAACTAGCATGTTTTTTACATATATTGTGAGCCGGCAAATAGCACACGCATACACGTCATATGTGTCGTGCACACAGTAGACTTATACACAGAGGGTTTTATTTTTTAAAAAGTACAAAATGTGTGCTATTTGTTTAAGAATAATGTGATCTTTGTTAGTGGTCTCAAGAGGAGGAGGAGAAAGGGAGAAGTACTATCTATGTAGTAAATCTGTATTGTTTATAAAGCTCCAAACTCACCACCATCAAGTCTATCCTGACCCATAGCAGCGCTGTAGGACAAGATAGAACTGTCCTTGTGGATTTCCAAAACTAAAACTCTTCACGGGTGTATAAAATCCTATCTTTCTCCTGTGAAGCATGCTGGTGGTTTATGAACTGCCAACCTTGTAGACTCTGGCCCAAGTGATTACCACTATTCAATGGCACCACAGATAGTGAGTCTTCCATAGCTTGATTAATGTAATGTATTCTTTCTCAAAAAGCTTTACATAGGGAAGAGGCATGAGTGGGTAAGTATTAGGCTATATATACCTTCACCATAATAAGTAACCAAAATTTAAAAGGGGGAGGGGTTACAGGTGCTGAAGCTAATCACAGAACCAATCACTTCATGGTTTTGATGGTTCCAGGCCTAGACCTGTGGTCTTGCAAGACCATGCAACCATTTGGCAGCATCTATGGTTCATAAAGCTTATTTTCTACTTCCTGGTATGGTGAATCCTGTCTGAGGGCTTAGGATCTTATACATAGTCATCTATATTATTAGTCTTTATATGACGGTTACATAAGCAAATGGAGAAAAGGCAAGAATTAGAAAAGAAAATGAACTGTAGGACAAATTGTCTACATCTGCATTTTCTAATGTGGGTGATACTGGCCCCCTGGGAGCCCTGGGACAATGCAAAGAGACTGGATTTGGGGCTATAAGACAAACATTTTTAATTGTCAGAAGGTTACTAAGAAATCTTTTTTTTTTCTGAAAAAGGGGTGGTATGCCAAATAAATATGGAAATATGTTGCCTACATGAACCACTATCTTCTATCTGACCCAGAAGATCTAGATGGTGTCCAGCTGCCACTACTGAACATTCTAATAAGGAAGACAATTCATGAATTCTGATAAAAAGGGAGAGAAATAGAGAACCAAAATTCAAATTCTCAAAAGATCCAGGATCAGAAGAGTCTCCAAGACAACTGCCTGAGTTAGGCTTCAAACCATAAATTGTCTTCTGAGGCGATATTTCTACCCTCCGAAGTTAACCTTACATCTTAAACTACCCTCTGAAGTAATCTTAAAATTAAGTAGCCGTTTAATCTAAAGAATGCTACCTTTGAGTACCTTTGATTATATGTATATAATAAAATCAAAGGGTCAACAGCTATTTTAAAACACAGAAAAAATCATTGAGGGGGCAGAAAGATTACCTGAATGGAAGGGAAAACTGAGAACATAAATAAGAATATTGACACATTATGAAGAATATAACTATTGGCACAATAAACTAACTACCTCAGCTCTTACCCGTACCAAGGTGTATACTCTGGTCTAGCTGGATTTGTAATTTAGAACTGGGTCATGGTAGTTGGGGGGGGAGGAAGCATTTAGGAACTAGAGCAATGATGTGTGTTTCATCAGTGCTATACTGCATCCTTGTAACCCTTCATTGGGTGTGTGTGTGTGTGTGTAATCCAATTGCTATAGATGGGCTTTGGGTCTCCACTCCAACCCCCGTCTCCCACATCAATGTAATTAATTGTTTTGAATCTTTTGGCACCTGATCCTCGATCCTGTTGACACCTCATGATCACACAAACTGGCAGGCTTCTTCGACGTGGGCTTATTTGCTTCCCTGCTAGATGGCTGCTTTTTTAAATCCAAGCCTTAAAGATTCCAGATGCTATATCCTTTGATAGCCGAGCATCATCCACTTTCTTCACCACATTTGCTTATGCACTCATTTTGTCTTCAGTGGTTGTGTCACGAAGGTGCGTACCAAAGAGTGCCAGGTTGTTAGAACAAAATGTCTTGTGTTTCGGGAGAAGAGGCCCAAAGTCTGTCTCTATCTTAATTCTTAACATATAAACAGATGTTCTTTGACTTCTATTCCTTTAGTTACAAATTAACATATTTACATATAGACATGCCTAGAGCTTTATCTCTATAGATAGCTTTTGCCTCCTACTTCTTTCCTCTCTTTCCTTTCACAGTCCTCTGGGTAGATTCAAAAATATATATAAACAAATTAAAGTTTTCTGTCTTTTTTTTAAGGGGAAAAAACCCCCTGAAACTAAAACCAAACATCTTTTCTGTTATGCTCATCATATTTATAGATTTGTCAGGAAACATACTAAAGGTTTTGGACAAATCATTTCAATTAATATAATAAGCCTACGGAATGTCTGTATCATAGTTTGCATTTAGCAACTGTAGAGATTAAGGATCAGAGAGTTGAAAAAAATAATCAAACTAAATTACTTGCTAATCTTTTATACACCTTGCCTCTTGTTGACTGTTCCACTACCACTCAAGCCCCTATTATCTACTTACTTCCCTGGAAAGTCACATTGTTGTTATTAGGTGCCGTGGAGTTGGTTATTACTTCTAGAGACCCTATGTATAAGGACAAATCCCCCTATGGTCTTGCACCATCCTCACAACTGCTGCCATGATTGAGCCCACTATTGTAGCCACTGTGTCAGTTCCTCTCATTTTTTCACAGACCCTTCACTTTACTAAGCATGATATCCTTCCGCTTCCTTCTGATGAAATATCCAAATTATTTAAGACAAAGTCTCACCATCCTTGCTTCTAAGGAGCATTTCTTCAAGGACAGGTTTATTTTTTCTCCAGACAGTCTATACTTTGCTAACACCACAGTTTGAAGCTATCGAGATTTGTTCAGCCTTCCTTATTAATTGACCAGCTCCAATATATATATAAAGCAAGTGAAAATACTGTGAATTGGGCTAGAGTTATCGGGGTCCTCTAGGTGACATCTTTGCTGGATGACACTTGTAGGATGCTTTGTGTGGGCAGAATTTCCTCACACAATATGGGTCATTTGATTTCTTGCATCTCTGTTGATTATGCAAACAAGTAAAACGAAACCCTTGGCAACTTTGTTCTATTCTCCGTTGATTGTGATATCTATTATTCCACTTTTGAAGATTTCTGTCATCTTTATGTTGAAGTGTAGTCCACAATGAAGGATTCAAGCTCTCTATTTTTAATAAGTAAATCCATAGTCATAGTTTAGCAGTTGGCTCAGATATTCCTTGAACCAGAATTATGAGAGAAGATAAAGTCCATCCTTTCACATTCTGGTACATTTCCCTTCTCTACTCTTTTCAAATATCTTGGGAATTGCACTCAGTAAAAACAACCTTTTGTATTTAAGATGAAAAAATATTAATTATTTGGAAGAAAAGGTCTTGTTTTATCCATCTGTTTGTCTCAATAATCTATCATGTTACCATACAGGATATAAGTGTTTAATGGACTGTTGTTACACCATTGAGGAAATACCCACCTGGAAGTTGAGCTTCCCCAGGCAGCCTCTAGATACCCCTTAGTTCACGCTATTTCTCAACCTTCCCTTTTCCAGTGTGCTGGGCTTTACTCTTTCTGCTTGCAAATTGATTAATTAATATTCCAACCAATTTCATTTTTTGAATGTCTGCTCTATACACGAAAGTTTGGGGGATAAGAATAATATTCATTACACTATTTAGACATTGCAATGTGCTTTTACATATATCACCTAATTTTATTCCTTAATGCAGCTTTTATCATTAAGCCTATTTTAGAACTGAATCAATAAAAACTTATGACATTTAATTTTTCTGGCAAAAACACTTTGTAAATATAATAGAGAATCAGCATTTTAAACTTAGTCTATAGATTGTAGATCCTTTAGAAAATATGATTTCTTATCAAAGAGAGAATTTTATTTAGCTTGAAATTAAAACAGTAAGGCCAAAAGGCAATGAGCAATACATCCTAATGTATAAAATCCTTGAACCAGGAGAGAAAAATGTCTACTTTTAATTCTGGATTTGCGACTAATCAGTTGGGGGAAGTTGCCTTCTCCAGACCTGGGTGACAAAATATTTGATGTAACATTTTGTATATTGGCTTTTCCTTAATAGTCAATAGTTGTTATGGATTGAATTGTGTGCCAAAATACATGTGAACTTGAATTGACCATGTCTTATGAAGCTATCCTCCATTTTGTGATCTGATGCAATTTTCTGATGTGTTGTAAATCCTAACCTTTATTATGTTAATCAGGCAGGATTAAGGGAAGGTATGTTAATGACACAGGATACAATCACCAAGATTGGATTTTAACTTAATTCAATCTCTTTTGAAATATAAGCGAAATTTAGCAAGCAAATGAGAGAATCAAAAATGGGGGAGGACACACGCCTACACATAGGGGAATCTCTAAGGGACTAGGAAAGAGAAGTTGAAGCGGTGAGGATCTCCCGCAGAACGGCGTGATAGAGAAAGCCTTCACGTGGCACCTCTGCTCTGAGTTTCACCTCCTAAACGGCCAGCTTATTAACGCAATCTACTTGTGGTCTTGCTGCTATAGCAGCGCTTGATCACTGAGACATCAGGTTGTGCTAATTCTACAAATGTCACAAATTTATGAGCAACAAGAGCTTCTCTGATCCCAGGTAGGTCCTATGGAGATCAATCCTGGATAGGGCTGAGGAAAACAAACTTAAATGTAGCATAATAAATAGAAACAAATAGAGAAATGGGGGACTAGTCATGATGCCTGGCATAAAAAAACCTATGTGCAAAGGTACATGTATGTGTGTATGTATACATGTGTGCATCATTAATATAAGCACATGTGTGCGCATGTGGACACTGTGTGTGTGTGTGTGTGTGTGTGTGTGTTGATAGATGTAGAGCCCTGGTGGTGTAGTGTTACGTGTTGGGCTACTACCTGTGAGGTCAGCAGTTTGAAATCACCAGCCCTCAGGGAGAAAAACAGGGCATTTTACTCCTGTAAAAAAGCTACAGTCTCAGAAACTCATGACGGCAGTTCTAACCTGCCCTGTATGGTTGCTATGAGTCAGTATCAACTTAACAGTGTTAGGTAGCTAGCATCAGGGATGGAAAGTCCATTTACACATGCCCAGGAGAGCGCACTTAGGGCAAAGCAGGATTTCCCGCCGGTGGGCTCGGATGGGTGTTACACCTGGAGCAGCCCACCTGGGCCAGGTGATTGCAATTCAGCCAATGGGATCGACCTGGGGTCCTTCACCACGCCTCCCCCAGGAACCCTTGAAAAGGCAGGGACCGGAAGGGAGAGGGTCTTGCTTGGCTGGTCTGGTCGTCTTCTTGGGAGGAGAGGGATCCTTGCGCGACCTGGGGTAGTCTCTGCCAGGCCGCATGGTCAAAGGAATCCTATGGGTGCCCTGTAAAACCTGAAGCTTCTTTTAACTCTCATTAAATTCACTTGGATCACAAGTCCGGTTTTCGGCGTGAAATCTTTCTCACGCGGAGCCAGGGACCGAGGCTGAAATCTAGTCCTGGAGAGAGAGACCTTACAACAGCAGTCAGTTTGATATTTTGGTTGATTGATATATGTGTGTACATGTATGTATGTATGTGTGTACACATGCGTATTGATGTTTTTGCATGTGATCCATTATATATGTATATGCTCACGTGTGTCTGAGTGTGTGCACAACAGTTATCAATGTTGTCAAAGATAATCTTTCACTACCTGAAATTTTGGTTACAAAAGGTAGTTGTGGGGATATCTTATATCCAAAAATCCTTTGGATATACTTACCAATGTAAATCCATCTGAGAATCATATAGAGAGTGATATAAGCCCTAAAAGTTTATGTGTTTGGGGACATCAGAAGTCAGCTTAATGAAATTATTAATCCTACCCACTTAACACTTCTCATGACTGAAGCAAATCAGCTGATCCAGCTCAGAGCATCTGCCTTCTGGCAGTGGCCAAAAGTGCCAAGCCAGTTTGGCGGGCCCATAGAAATGCTGAGCTTAGGTTCACCAGGGTAAGAAATCCAACCTCAACAACTATATTTGGACCAGGATCTCAGGTATACAAGGAAACAGAGGGAATTAAGGCTAAGGCAAACCCCTTCCAAGTTTCAGTGCACTTGAAAGAGCATAAAGCATGACAGAAAAACTGATACCCACCCTCCTGGGCACACCTGAGTAATTTCCACCCAGATGCTACAAGAATGGGGCTGAACATTCCCTCTGCCTCAAGAGGCACAGGTTTAGGAGAAAGCTGAGATCACTACTAATGCAAAGAGTGGTGTATTTTCTAGTGTCAGAGAAAGGGAATAGAGCATCAATCAAATCTATAGGAAGTACTGTGTAGCTCAATATTTTTATGTAGGTATGAAGACTTTTTAAATCATAAGGAAAGACCCTGGACTTGAACTATGGAAGTTCAGACAAGACTATCTGAGGCACAAAATTAGACGAGCTTGAGGAATCTGTGAGACTAGGTCTTAGGAGACGGGCTGGCCTGCAGGGTTTTGTGGGAAGGACAGGACAAGAGCTGACTTTCAAGATCACTACATTATCTAAATAGAAGTTTGTTTAACAAATACTTCAGCTCAGGATAGCAAAATGGAGTTATATCTTAGGTGTACCTGAACTCATTTTTTTTTTTTTTACAAAGGCCCTCCACGAGATGTTTGTTCGTGAGACATCTGCCAATGGCAAGATGTCCTTTTGGACCATCCACCCCAGTGCCAACCGCTACTTGACGCTGGACCAGGTGTTTAAGCCATTGGACCCAGGGTCTCCACAGTCGCCCGAGAACTCAGAATCACAGCAGAAGCGGCCCCACCCTGAGCTCCACTGGAACGTGACCGTCAAAATGGAACTCCCACTGGGTGCACGCCGGAAGATGAAGCCTCTGTTCCCACAGGTGAGCTCCTACCTGGCCGCCTCGCTCATGAGCTCGGAGCTCTCGCGTCACAGCAAGCGCGTCTCCATCGCCCCCAAGGTCCTGCTCCTCTGCGGGACCAGTGCAGGAGAAGCTCCTGCCTGGAGAGGAGCCCTGTCCTCTGCTTCCAGTGCAGTCCAAGGAGGAGGAGGAAGGCCAGCGCGGGCAGAGGACATCCTGCACTGCGAGATGCATCCAAGTGGAGAGGCCACCTTTGGAAGAGTGGCCCTCCACTCCCTTCAAAGGGGAGTCAGAGGACTTGTCCCACCTTCCCACACCCAGGTCCAAGAGGCCCTACAGTGGACTCAAGTCCCCAAGCCAGCGCCTCTCTGAAATGCTCATCATTAAACGGAGGAAGAGGAGGAAGCAGAGCCGGTCCCGCAGGAAACAGCACCTTCTGCCTCACTGTCCAGAGAAGCCCAGAGCTGCCTGGCCAGCCAGCCCGAGCAGCCCTTCCTGGCAGACACCTCAGAGCAGGCCCCCCAGCAGGGCTACTCCCAGGAGGAAGGAGGACCCTTTAAGACGCCCATCAAGGAGGGGATGCCCATCTCCTCCACCCCGAGCAAAGCCAGCAGTCCTTCCCATCACCAGGAGTCCTGGAGGCTCACTCTGCCCACCAGAGAGGGCGGGCTGGAATTCGGCCCTGTGCAAACCGCCCAGGGTGCCTTTGGCCCCCTGCCTGACTCCCTGGGGCTGATGGATCTGAGCACCACTCTGCTGAAAAGCCTTCCCCTCTTTGACTCACCCCAAGGGCTCCTCACTTCAGAGCCCTTTGACCTCACCTCTGACCCCTTTAGCAGCTGTGCCCCCTCAGCTATGGAAATGTCCAAGCCAGGCCCCCCCAATCCACAGGCCCCCAACCTTTCAGCCACTGACAGAAGGTCTGGTTCTGGACACGATGAATGACAGCCTCAGCAAGATCCTGCTGGACATCAGCTTTCCTGGCCTGGCCGAGGACGAGGACCCACCGGGCCCAGACAGCATCAGCTGGACGCAGCTCATCCATGAGCTGCGATAGAGACCCGGCCTGGTCCTTGCCACTTAGCCTCCCACTCTTCTGGAATCCACAGTGGCAGGGTGGTCCAGACCCCTGTGCCCCTGCGCCCTGAGAACAGCAGGCAGCGACAGTCTGTGCTCCTCAGTACCGCCCTCCTGGTGACGCCAAGGCAGCCTTGGCGCCTCTGCCACCCGGGACCTCTCCAGACAGCAAGGCCCTGGGAACTTGTCTCGGCGCCAACTGCTGCCACTCTCCCACCCCAGGGGAACCCCGCTCCTCCTTCCTGCTGGGAGTGGAAGGCTGGGCACAGCAAAAACAAGGGTGAAGGACTAGGAACTGCCTCAACGGTTTCCATTCTGAACCCAGCAGCCTTCCCATAGGGTGGCCCCGGTAAAGAATGTATCTATCTTCTGGATGTTACCCTCTAGTTACAAATGTTAACCTCTCCTTAGATCATTACCTGGGGGAGGCAGGTGGGATGGCAGGGGGCTTCTGTTTGCTCCTGTCCCTGGCTTTTAGTTCCTAGAGGTGGGAGGGGGGCAGGACCTGCAGTGCAAGTTTTCTCCCAGGCTGGAGGCTCCTGACTCAAAGGTTCTTAACTGGAGGTACCTAGACCAGGACAAGCTCACTCTGGCCCCTCTTCAAACCCCTTCCCCTAGCCCCCCACCCCCTTGTTCCCATGTCAGCTTACCTACTAGAAGTAGTCTGGGTCACAGTCTCTTTTGGGTCAAGAGTTGGCTTTGGGGTGGGGGTGGATGTATCAGAAGCCAAGCATGAGGGTGCTCCCACTGTATGGTTCTTCAACAGTGTCCCCAATCGTGCCAGGAAGCCAGCGTCGTGGAGCATGGAGCTGGAGGCTGGAGTAGGCTACAAGGGGCCCCTGACCTCCCTGGCATCCTTAGTTGGCTCCTTGGCTTTGCAGAGAGCCACCTTGAGCCCCAGCTGACTTCACCGACCAGCCAGCTCAAGAACACTACTGTAACTGCCTTCTCAATACAATCCGGAGTGGAAAAACAAATCTGTTGTTATCTAAGAGAGGTTATTTCATTGTACAAGATGGCAAAGCTGACTAGAAGAGCCACAGATCTAGCTCAGACTTTCTTTTCTCTGCTTCACTAAGAGGAATACTTCCTTTCCATTGCTGATAATAGAGACACATTCTCTATTTTAGCCTCTAACCCCATCTAAGTGTTATTCTTTGCTTTGCTTTTAGGTGCATCATTAAGGGTGTAGTTTAGCATGGAAATGCCATGATATACTAAATATGGAAATGCCAAGAAACCATGATAATCACACTCTGCCAGCCTGTACAGATAGCATGTGCAGACAGGTGTGACTTTCCATTCTAAATTGCAGGATCCAGGGCTCCACACTGAATCAGCTATCTTGCTGATATGGCATGTCTTCTGTGAAATAAAGATCCTGGCTCTTCATGCTGAGTTCCTCCTCCTCCAAATTTCTCCAAAATTTCTCCCCAACTCTCTCCATCTCAGGCATTTGCTTTCCCTCTCTGTATCATGGTGGTGGCCATTAATGAGGATGATGGAAGAAACCTCCTAATCCAGGCCCAAGTGCTAGAAGGATGAATTGTGAGCATGTGTATACCCATGCACATGTTTACAAGCTTGGATAAAGTAGAGGATAAAGAAATACGTGGGGCCAGTTTCTGCACTAGCTGAAGTGAAGAAAACCAACCAGAAAGGATGGTATTTTCCAGTGCAGGGAATTGTCTAATTAGGCTCTTCTTTCCATAGTGTTTGTCATGCCTTCCAAATAATTTTTTTCTGACTGGTCTGGGTAAGAGAAGATGGAGGAAGACACTGAAATGATTCAGTTGTGAGTGATTTTTAACAGAATTCATTGTGAGTGCCATCCTGCCAGGTATAAAATGAGCCTTCTTAGAAGCAGATTGAGGGAATCTTACCATTAGTAAGAGTAGAGCCAGGAGTGGAGCATATGCTTTGGTCCCTCAGCTCTCAGTGCACTGTGCTTCTTTGGTCCAGGAGGCAGCTTTGATACCACAAGAACAACAGAGGAGCAGCAGCAGTAGAACTGAGAGCCAGAGCTTGAGACACAGCACATTTCCTAGCCCAAGGAGCACAGAAATCTGCAGACAAGTGGACAGGAGAGTGCCTCATGAAGGAGGTGGTCCCTGGTGCTTAATTAGGGGAACTAGCTTTATGGACCATTGAACTAGAGCTGAGTGTCGTTGGGCTGAGGTTTATCACAGAATGGCATGCTCTTTGGCCATTTATTGGCAGTCCTAAAAGAGCAAAGGAGAACCTTTGCTGGATAAACAAATGCATCCTAAGCTTGTTTCACCTGAATGGTAACTGGTTATCTTCCTTAATTAATCCAGAATCATGATTATTGTTTGTGGCTTCTGTGTGGTCATTGTGATAGACTATTGAACAGAGTTGATTTCAGGATTAGCAGGAAGGTTGGAGGACAGGGCATCTCAGAGAGCACCTCATAGGAATCCATTTGGACAGCTCATGCTGACGGTGATATTCTTCTCCCCTGGTGTAACCAGAAGTCAGATGCCACGCCCACTCTTTCACTTTTTCCACGGGGCCATCAAAGGTGTGTAGTAGCAAGTTCCCTGGAGATAGTTCCAACAGGTAGGATGGAGAACCCGAGCTTAGTTTCTCAGAGACAGGTACTCCTACCTGTAAGATAGGTAAGAGTATAAGTAAGATAGAAATATCATACACAAAGAAGGTAAGGTCTTAAAATTTCAAGCAAAGAACCTTGGCCAACATAAATGCTCTCTGACATAATAGTTCTTTATGCCCCTCGCCTTTCACAACAAGCCTGCCTTGATTGTAAGTGCAGAGAAATGGAGGTGAAATTTGGGTTTTGAGAAAATGTTTATGTCAGAACTCCAAGAAGTTCTCCGAGGCCCTGAGTCCCTTTTATGAGTAGTAGGCAGAGAGTGAGGAGTACTTGTGTTCCATTGCATTTATTTGTCAAAATTCATTGTCCAAGTAAAGGGCCTATGCCTTGACATCGAGAAATGAGATACCTGGTCAACTGACTGAATAGATTCTTATTTGTACTCATTCTAAAGAAAGATGACTGGACAGAACGTAAAAATTATTAAACAATTATTAAACAGTGCCATTAATTTCACATGTAACTAAAGTTTTCTGGAGATAATTCAACATTAGTTGCAGCAGTTCATCCAAAGGCATTGCCAGAAATGTAAGCTGGACTCAGAAGAGAAAGTGGAATAAGGGGCCTTATTGCAAACGTCAAGTGGATCTTTTTAAAAAATGCTTTGTTATCGACTGACTATGCAACAGCATTTGCCTGGGTGGATCATAACAAAACTGAGTAGGATTGAGAAGAAGGGGAATTCCAGATACTTCATTGTGCTTGTGCAAAACTTTCACATCAACTAAAAGACAACCCTTTAAACAGAACAAGAGATTACTGAGTGGTTTAAAATCATGAAATGTGTGAATCAGGATTGTGTCTTTTCACCATATTTATTCAGTTTGTATGCTGAGAAGAGAATCCATATTTCTGGATGGTGTGAATAACAACATGGCATTAGGGTTGGAAGAAGGCTCTTAACAACCTGTGATATGCAGATAACACACTCTTGTTGAATGCAAGGCAGACTTAAAATACATGCTGATAAAGATCCATGACTGCAGTCCTCAGTATGGTCTGGCACTTAATGTAAATATAACCAAAATGATCACAACTGGACCGATGGGATGGATAACATCCTGATAAACTGACAAAAGAATGCTGTCAGGGCTTCATCTTGCTTGAACCCACAATCAGTACTCGTGGACACAAATGACATATTGCAGTGGATAAATCTGCTACACCAGGCATCTATAAAGTGCCAAATGCAAGAATGTCATTTTGAGGACCAAGGTGAAACTGATATAAACCATTTTCAAGTTCATATTTTCAACCATCTCATATACATGTTAGGTATTGAATAAGAAAGACCAAAGAAGAATTGACACATTTTAATTTTGGTGCTGGCAAATAATATTGAAAATACAATGGGCTGCCAAAAATAACAAAGAGGCCTGTCTTAAAGATGTGTAGCCTGAATGGGCCTGTAATGCCAGAATGGTAAGACTTTGTCTCGTGAACATGCTGTCAGGAGAAGCCAATGTCTGGAGAAAGAGATCATGCTTGGTAAAGCTGAGGGCCTGTGAAGAAATGAAAACCCATCAAACAGATGGACTAACACAGTGGTTAAAATAATAAACTCAAACCTAAGAACAGCTGTAGGGATTGTGTCGGACCAGGCAATCTGTAATAGTGTTGTACATAGGGTCACTATGAGTAAGAATCGACTTGAAAGTACCTGACAATAGCAACAGAATTTAAATCAGTTTGATTGCAGAGGCTTTAGTTTCATAATACCATCTGGAGGTAGAAATATTTTCATAAAAGAATTGGAACTTGGAATGCATGGAGTATGAGTCTAGGAAAGTTAGAAGTCAGCAAAGAAGACATGGAATGCATAGTGATCCCTTTTCTAGGCATTATTAAACTGAAATGGATGGATATTGGCCATTTTGAAACAGAAAATCACATGGTTTCCTATGCCAGGAATGACAAATTAAAGATAAATAGTGTCATATTTACTATCAAGAACATTCCAAGATCTACTACAAAGTAAAGTGCTGTCTGTGATAGAACAATATCTATATACATGTAAGAAAATCTAGATAATACAGCTATTTTTCCCCTTTTAGTGCAAACGACTAGATCCAGTGTTAAAGAATTCTACCATTGAATGATACAATTTTGTAAGGCCAATTATTTCTTCCCTAAATTTTTTTCAACAACATAAACTATAACAACTTGTGTGGACTTCTCCAGATGTAATACATGGGAATAAAATTGACTACAACTGTGTGAAGAGATGATGGGGAAGCTGAGTGTCAAAAGGCAAACGAATTAGGGGCTAACTGTGTAACAGACTATAGATTGCTCATTTTTAAGTTCAAGTTGAATATGAAGAAAATTGAAATAAATAGGAAAGAAAAAAGGACCAGGTGGATGGCAAAAGAGATTTTGAAATTTGCTCTTGATGACAAAATAACTAATGTAAGTCGAAGAAAGTACACAGCAAAAGAGGTAAAGAAACTTACTTTAAAGAGGGCCTTCAGAAGATAAAGTATTGTAATGAAAAATGCAAATACCTGGAGTTAGAAAACACAAAAGGAAGGATATGCTCAGCATATACCAATTTGAAAGAACTGATGAAAGAATTCAAGCCTCGAGTTGCAATATTAAGAGATTTTATGGGCATAGGGTTGTTTTGAGTCAGAGATGACTCGATGGCACTTAAAAAACCAATATGGACAAAATATTGAACAATGCAGAAAGCATTAAAAAGGGAAGGAGTACGCAGATTCATGATACCAAAAAAAAAAAAATCTAGTTGGTTTTCAACCATTTCAAGAGATAGCATATGATCAAGAACCAATCGACTGAAGGAAGAAATCCAAACTTCACTGAAGGAGGTGGCAAAACAAAAACCAAAAAATACAAATCTCCATGAAATGTTGGTATACCAACTGAAGTGTTTCAACAAGCTAATCAAACGCAGTAAGCACTCTGTAGGCTATTCCAAGAAAGTTGGAAGACAAGTACTTGGCCACCTGATTGTAAGCGATCTATATATTTTACCAATTCCAAAGAAAGGTGACCTTACAGAATGTGGAACTTCTTGGTCAATGTGATTAAAATCACATGCATTAAAAAGTTGCTGAAGATTATTCAACAATGATTGCAGTATTACATTAACAGGGTGTTTCCAGAAAATCAAAATGGATTTAGAAGAGGACATGAAATAAGGGGGATCATTTTGTTGTAAGATGGATCTTGGATGAAAGATTGAAGTTGAGAAGGATTTTATTTTGCTTAGCTCCACAATCAATGTTTTTGGAAGCCTATGTCAAGAAATCAAAGAACATATTCCACGGGGTAAATCTGATACATAAGACCTCTTACGGTGTTGAAGAGCAAGGTTGTCACTTTGAGAACTACAGTGAACATGATGCAGGCCATGGTATTTTCTATAAGTCCATGAACATTTGACATTATTCAAGGAAGACCAGAGAAGAATCAATGCATTTGAATTATGGTGCTGGTGAAAAATATTGAAAAGACTACGGGATGTCAACAAAATAAACAAATCTTTTATTTATTTTTAAGTATTTGAAATTAGTCCCTGGGCCACAACATCATGGAAGTCAATTTTAACGTCATTTTTCCTCCTTTTGTAACCATTCAGATCAGGGTATGGATCTGACACTTGAGGGTTTTCAAGGCTGGGAGCTCTCTCTCTTTATGATTAGTTGCTTTTGTATGTAGGGTGTCCATCATGATAAAGGGGGGAAATGAAGGGAGATAGTTTTCACAGAAAAAGATTCAGATTTTGAAGGCCATTGCTATGCCTGGCAGAGTGGGAGAGTGGGGGAGAGAAGGGGAAATAGAGGATGAGAGGGACTTAAACAAGAAGAACAAGGTGACGACAAAGAAGCAGCAGCAGAAGAAAGAGTGACCTTGGCATACACAGGGGGTTACTGGGATACTGTGTGGGAAATACAAAGCAGGTAGAAGTTCACAGCCTTGAAACCCTCTAGCTTCCTTCCCCATCGGTGTCTGGTTGTTTTAATCATTTAGATAATGATGACAAGCATTTTGTCATCTGCTTGGTGGCTGTCTGGATGTTATCTTTCATAAATTGTCTATTCATATCATCTGCCCATTAAAAATTGTATTCTTCTTGTTTTTCTTATTGAGATATTGCAGTTTTTGATAGATGTTTGAGATTAGCCCTTTGTGGAAGTTACATAATCTCCTGTCAACTTGCAAAGGGCTGGAGTCTAGCCTGTCAATCAGGTTATAACCAATGAGGCCTGTGTGGGCATGAACTTCTGAGTATTCTAGGAACTCCTGTCTTCTTCCCTGAAGGCAGGACACATACTCTCTCTGCTTTGTCTTCCTTCTGATAAGCCTCATGGAGTGACGCTGATGGAGCCAGTGTCCTGGAGGTTGAGGAGCCATGTGCAGACTGGATCCACAAGACTTTCCACCCACCGTCCTGTGATCTTCCTGCATTTGGTGTCATTGCATGTGTTGCGTGAGTCTCAAGAGGAATTTGTAGACTGGTATTGGACATATGGGTTAATATCAGACTTATGGACTTGATCTGGACTGGGCTGGATGTTTTCTCAACATGTAATTGCTATTTTATATGCAGCTCTTTCATATACACATATGAGTGTCTATGAATTGTTACTCTAGTTAACCTGGACTAGCACACCCTTTAAAGGCTTTATTACTGCCATTTTTTCCCTAGTCTCTGGGTTTCTTTTGATAAAATCTTTTGATATACATAAACTTCATGTTTTTAGGAGGTCCCAATTCTCTATTCTTTCTTCTATAAGTTGGATGTGTTTCATAATGTTTAGCAATGTATTTATGCTTTGTATTAGGGTCCTTAAATTTGTCCCTATTTTTTCATTGATGGTCATTATAGTGCTAGGGTTTATAATTAGATCTTTAATCTTGAGTTTGTTATTGTATGTGGTGTGCTGTAATGGGTCTTTATTTAATTATCTGGAAATGGAGATCTAATTTTCCAGTACCATTGGTTGAGAAGACCCTTCTCTATTGAATGTACTTTAGTTCTTTATAAAAAATTAGGTGTCCGTAGGTGTTTGGTTATAATTCTGGGACATCTGTTCTAATCCATTGCTCTACATATCTATTTTTACTTTGTTTTAAAACTTTAAACATGGAAGGAATTTTTCCCCTCAAAACCATTTTATTGAGAGGCAGTACTGATATTATATCATGCCATAGTTCAATCACATGAAGCAATATTGTACAATTGTTACCACAATCAATTTCAAAACATTCTCTTCATTCTTGAACTCCTTGATATCGGCTCCCCTTTACCTTAGCTCCCCCCAGGCTGTCCCTCAGGAAACCTTATTCTACTTGCTGTCTGTATGGGTTCATCAATCCGGGGTTTCATAGACTGAAAAACAGAAAAACTTACAATAAAAATTCAAGAGAGCAAGAGATAAGTCCAATATGAGAGGAAAAAACACAGAAAATGTTGAAAAGCAGATCAGGCCCAACAGATATCAGAGGGGCGATCAACTGCCAATGTTCAAGTCAGGCTTATCATTTTGATCTCATATAATTCTTTCTGCAATGCCCTCTGCTTGGAAACCAGTTTCTTCCAAACCCACTATTATGGATAGTGGGAAATCACCAGGGACTTATTTCCTGTGTAGTTCCCACACATATATCTTGCACTTCCTCTGTCATCCATAGCCTTCTGCAAACAGAATATCACAATTTAGGATTTGATACTATTCCCTCATCCAGCTTCAGTTTATACATATCTTTTTAAAAATTTCTATGGTTGTATACTAGGTATTTAAATCAGGGAGTGTGAGTCCTCCTACTTTTTCAAAAAATATTTTTTAAGTTGTGCTTTGTTTATCCTGAGTTTCTTTCATTTCCATCTTCAGGTGGTGATTATCTTTTTTCATTTCTTTGATGAACCGTGCTGGAATTTGGATCTGGTTTACACTGAATTTATAGTGTATTTGGTAACACAGTGATACTTTAGCTGTCTGAAGCCTCCAAGTTTGTGTATTCCACTAATGAAATAACAAAGTTCGAAAAAAAATCTGCTCATTGTTCATAACTTTGCTCGATAGTCTAACCAAAATTTCACCTGGATAACCCTGTAGGGGCTGAGAGTGACTCATACATCAATTCTCATCATGGATTCAAGGGTCTGCTGCTGTAGCTTAACTGCCGCTCTCACTCAGGGTTTAGATTAGTGTGTTCAAACATTCATCACTGAACTTTTTTGCACTTTGCTTGCATAAAATAGCATAACCATGGCTCCCAGATAATTAATGACACCAGCAGGAAGCTTCTTTGAGAACCATGATAGTGTTAAAGTAACTTTTGAGAAATTTGAATCAGGTTCACGTTTGTCTGATTTGGCAGCTGAATATAATATGGCTAAGTACATTATCAATATTTTTTGGAAAAAGAGGTTAATGTAGCAAAAGGGGTGAAGCCATTAACCAGAAACAAAGAACTCCCAGCATGAAAGAGGCTGAAAGTTATTGTTACTCTGGATACCTCACAAGCAACTCAGTGGCGACACCATGCCCAAGATAGTGAGATGCGAGAAAGCTAAAAGTAGCTGTAGTGATTTAATGAAAACTGCTCTTGCAGTGATGGCTGAGCAGGCCAAAGAATCCAAAGGCAATCATAGCAGGTTTGAAACATTTAAAAAGAGAACAGGCACGCATAGTGTAGTGAGGGATGGGAAGAGCAAGTGCAGATAAAGATGAAGCAAACAAATCCCTCGGTGAATTTGTTGAATTCAAGGAGGCTGAAGGGTTCCTTCCGCAGCAAGAACTTTTATGGGGAGGGAGGGGTGGGTAGGGATGCCCAATAGGAAGTTCCTCACTAAAGAGGAATAGACGTTATCAGGCCACAAGCCTATGGAAGATAGGGTCACTCTGTTCTTTGGGGATGTTTGGGGAATTTTAAAAATCATCGTGTTTTTTTTTTGTTTTGTTTTGAAGAATTCTGTTAACTAGAAGTTGTTGACAATTTTCACACTGATGTTCATAAGGGATATTGGTCTATTGTTTTCTACTCTGGTTTTCGCTGTCTGGTTTTGCCATCTGGGTATATTTTCTTCCTAAAATGGGTTTGGTCAATTAGGGCCATTAATGAGGGAATTAGGACAAACCTGAGAACCTTGGCACAGGGAATACAGAGGTTATTGGAAATAGCGAAGGATACAAATACAGAGGAGTCACAAATTGGCAAGTGGGATATACTGAAGGTAAATCACCTGTGTACATTGAAAAAATTCACCAAGAGTGTGATAAGACAAGCCACAGAGTGGGAAACCACCTTTAGCAATGACACATCAGATAAAGGGCTTACTACTGAAATCTATAATACTTTGCAAGCTTACAATAAAAAAAAAAAAAACTAACTGCCCACTGAGGAGGTGGGCAAAGGACCTCAACAGAAGCTTCACAGGGGCAGAAATCCGAATGACCAATAAACATATGAGAAACTGTTCCCAATCATTAGCCAAAAGATAAATGCAAATTAAAACAACGTTGAGATACCAATAACACCCTCAAAGATAGCCCAATTCAAAAACTCAGAAAGTAACAAGTGTTGGAGGAACTGTGGGGAAATAGGAATTTTTGTCCACTGCTGGTGGACCTGTAGATATGTACAGCTACTATGGAAATCAATTTGGTGGTATCTAAAACAGATGGAGATTGAGCTACCATAGGACCCAGCAATCCCCCTATTGGGCACATACACAGAAGAGGCAAGAAACAAACCACGGCCAGACATCTGTGCTCCAATGTTCATCACGGCATAGTTCACAATCGCAAAGAGTTGGAAACAACCCAAATTTCCATCAACAGATGAATGGATAAAAAAAATTGTGGTACATACTTAAAATGAATTTCTACATGTCTCTAAAATGCAGTGATGAAGACGTGAAGCACATTGCCTCATGGGAAGAACTTGAGGAAATCATGCTAAGTGAAGGAAGTCTACAAAAGGCCAAGTGCAACACGAGTCCACTGAGGTAAGCTTAAAAAAATAGGGTATAGGGGAAAAGGTACTATATACACACATTCCTGGGGTGAGGTCCAGCAATGACGGCAGGGCCAAACCCAATCTATGGATACATACAGCAGCCAACTAAGTAAGAGGGGGGGCGGGTGAGAAAAAAAGACATGGGTAGTGGAGGATCAGGGCACTAATCCACCCCAGGGGAACATATTGTTTATATCTCCACAGGAGAAGGAGAGAGAGACCAGGCTTCAACCTGATGCACCAAGATGTGAATAGAGCATACCAGCATGTACCAGGGGACCAATAGAGAGGTCCACTGGGCTGGTCACAATCCAGACTATGTTGACACCCTCCACCCCTCTCCCCTCAGAAGAATGCACTTCAGAGGAGAGCACTGGGGCTGCAGCTTGGGGAGAGGGACCAAATGGATTAGAGAACATGGGAGAAATGCAAAGGGATGGAGAGGGATGAGAGGACATCCTGGGCTGCCAAGCCCTGAGGATGATTTACCTGCTCAGAGCAGACAATGCATGAGGAGGACCATAGGGCCAGCCCAATCAGGGGACATGTTGTCCCTCACTGAACCATGGCACCATGGGGGACAGCACTGGAGACACAGTGTGGGAATAGTGCACAGTCTGGCCCCATCACGCTGTGGACAAGTACTGAGGGCATGCAGCTGAGCAGCAGGGGAAGCAGACTGATGAAACCCCTGGGGAATACCAAAAATAGACTTTGGAGACAGAGTGGGGCACCCCATCAGAATCGACTGGAAAACACTCCTAAAGGCCAAGAAACAGACATTGAACTATTTATAGGTTTTTCCATTTTTGTCAGTGGCTTCCTTTTAGGCTATTGCTATTTTGTTCTTGCTCTTTGCTGTTGTTATTATTGTTTTGTTGGTTTTGACATTCTTTGTTGTTTTATTTGCTTTTGCCTGGTTTTTGCACTTTTTAATGTATCTGCATGTCTATCTAGATAAGATAGGCAGGATAAATAATTTGGAGATGAAAAGAATAGGACCAATGGTTCTGGGGGGATATGGGAGAAAGGGAGGTGGGAGAAAGGAAATGGGTGGGGTGACGGGGAATCAACCCAGGGACAAGGGAATAATAAGTGATCCAAAATCAGTGGTGAGGAGGGTGTAAGAGGCCTGGTAGAACTTGATCAAGAGTAATGTAACCGAGAGGAATTATTGGAACCCAAAAGAAGGCTGAGCATAGAGGGGGACAAGAGGAAAGAAAAGAAAATAGAGGAAAGAGCTAGGGGGCAAAGGGCATTCATAGAGGTCTAATTACAGGCATGTACAAATGTAAATATATTTATATATAATGATAGGGAAATAGATTTATGTGCAAATATTTATAGGTTTAGTATTAAGGTAGTAGATGGACATTGGGCCTCCACGTAAGTACTTCCTCAATGCAAGAATACATTGTTGTATTAAACTGACATTCCATGATGCTCACCTTCCTGACATGATCACTGAAGACAAAGTGGGTGCATAAGCAAATGTGGTGAAGAAAGCTGATGGTGCCCAGCTATCAAAAGATATAGTGTCTGGGGTCTTAAAGGCTTGAAGGTAAACAAGCATCCATCTGGCTCAGAAGCCTCAAAGCCCACAAGGAAGCACATCAGCCTGTGTGATCACAAGTTGTTGAAAGGATCAGGTATCAGTCATCTAAGAACAAAAAAAAAAACATCATTGAGAATGATGGACAGTGTGGGGTGGGGACCCAAAACCCAGCTGTAGCCAACTGGACATTCCCTTACAGAAGGGTCACCAGGAGGAGACAAGCCAATCAGGGTGCAGTGTAGCAATGATGAAACATAACTTCTAGTTCTTAAATGCTTCCTCCCCCACACTATCATGATCCCAATTCTACCTTTCAAATCTGGCTAGACCAGAGAATGTACATTGGTACAAATAGGAACTGGAAACACAGGGAATCCAGGACCAGTGGGAGAGAGGTGATATGGGGAGGGTGGAGGGTAGGTGAGGTAGAAAGGGTGAACCAATTACAAGGATCTGCATATAAGTCCCCTCTCTAGGGGACGGACAACAGAAAAGTGTGTGAAGGGAGACACCATATAGTGTAAGACATGACAAAATAATAATAATTTATAAATGATCAAGGATTCAAGAGGGAGGAGGAGCAGGAAAGGAGGGGGGAAATGAGGAGCGGATCCCAAGGGCTCAAGCAGAACGCAAATGTTTTGAGAATGATGATGGCAACAAATGTACAAATGTACTTGACATACAATGGATGTATGTACAGATTGTAATAAGAGTTGTATGAACCCCCAATAAAATGATTAAAAACATAAAATGAGTTTGGTATATCCCTTTTTATATGTATTAATATTTTGTGTAGAATTGGTGTTAACTCTTCTCTAAATATTTACTGCATTTCCCTCTAAAAAACCGTCTGGTCATGGACTTTTTTATATAGGGAGCATTTAATGACCACATCTATTTTTCCTGTCTCTTAAGGGTTTCTACGTCAATCTGTGCTAATTTAAGTAGGCAATGTGTTTCTATAAATTTACCCATTTCTTCTAAGTTTTTAAATTTATTATAATATAGTTTATCTTAATGTTATATAATTTTATTTGGTGGTTCTATTGTGAGGCCACCATTTTATTACTTATTCATAATATTTGCCGTTTATTCTCCTTATCATTTGTCATGCATGTCAGTGATCGATGAATTTTGTTAATCCTTTTGAAGAACCAATTTCTTGTATAGTTAATTCTTTATATTTTTCTGATTCATTTATTTCTGCTTTGATTTTTATTTCTTTCCTTCAAGTGGCTAAAGTTTGGAGTTTTTTTGTTTCTTTGTTTTTTCACTTTTCTTGTTCAAATTGTTGTAGGTGTTGGGTTAAGGTGTTTATCGTAGTTCTTTCTTAGAGAACTGTTTTTGCTCTTTCTTTCCCAAAAGTTTTAGTATGTTGTATTTTGGTGGTAATTTTTTGGTAGGGATTTTAAAATTGCATTCATTATCCAGTATTTCTTTAGAAAAATGTTCAATTTCTATGTGATTGTTTTTTCTCTTAATTTTCCTAATGTTGAGTTCTAATTCTATAGCATTGTGATCTGAAAAGGTAGATTGCTGTGTCTCGATATTTGGAAATTCATTGATGTTTACTCTGTAGCCTAACATACGGCATATTCTAGAGTACATTCTATGGAGTACAGGGAAAAGTATATTGTATTTTATTGGGTACAGTGTTCTGTATATATCTGTATCATTCTTAGTTTTCTTTGCAGTTGATCTGATTTCCTTTAAAGTGATTTTTTGAAATCTCCTACCTTCATTGTTTTATTACTTGTGTCTTCAGCTGTACAAGGTTAATGTATTTGTGAGAGTCTTTCATTGGCTTCATAAATGTTTACTATGGTTATATCTTCTTGTCCCATGGTGGCTTTAACTATTACATTATGTCCTTCATTGTTTCTCATGAGGATCTTAATTTATAGTCTATTTAGTATTAATATTACTGTTCCTGATTTACAAAAAATTCTATTAGCTTGATATATTTTCAATCTTGGTTTTTGTCAATATATGTGAGGTGTGTTTCCTGTAAGCAACATATTCATGGCTGAATTTTCTACTAGTTTCTGTCTTTTAACTGATGACTTTAGTCAATTTGCATTCAATATTGCTATTTTTAAGTATGATGGAATTACTGTTATTTTGTAATTTTTTATGGTTTTATTGGTTTCTTTGGTCATTTTATATTCTGTGCTATTTTATGTTGTTGATGAGTTTCTGTGCAATTTTTTTCTTGGCATTTTAATTTTATCTTACCCTTTGAAGGATTTTCTTATTTTCTTCTTTTTATTTTCTTGAGATTTTATTTTATATTAGTTTGTTTTTCTTTTTTTCCTCTAAGTTTAACACAGTTTGATTTATCTTTTGCAAAATATTTGATTTCTTCTTCTTTCGACTGTTTAGTGATATCTACTGTGTTCCCTCTATTACGTTACTGTTGCTTCACGCTGAGTGTTATCTGTGGCAGCTTATTTTGAATCTTGCATCTTTGTTTCACTTTGTGAATAGTTTAAGTAGGACAATTGCTCAACAATATTATCTTTTATGATGATTAAGGTTGCTGACTATTGTTAATTTTATGTCCAAATTTCTCCCTTTAGTATTTTTTGTAAGGATGGTCTTACGTTTACAAATTCTTTTAGAGTTCCTTGTCTGAAAAAGTCCTTATTTTCCCCCTCTTATTTGTGGGTAGATTTTGCCTAGTATAGGATTCTCAAGAAGCCCTGGTGGCATAGTGTTTATGCATTAGGCTGGGATCTAAAAAGTCAGCAGTTTGAAACAACCAGCCACTCCAAAGGACAAAGATGGGGTTTTGTACTCCCATAAAAAGTTACAGTCCTGAAAACTCACAGAGGCAGGTGTACCCTGTCATACAGGGAGCATCGGCGTGATGTCAGTGAGTTTGGTTTTAGAGGCATCCTGGTTGGCAGTTTTTTCCTTTCAAAGTTTTGTATATATCATTCCATTACCTTATTGACTGCATGGTTTCCATTGAAAAAGCTGAGCTAATTCTTATTCTGTTTTCCCAATTTATTCTTAGAATTCTTTTCTTTGGTGTTAGATAATTTGACTGTAATGTGCAATGATGCCTTACTTTTGATATTAACTCTGAATGGTTCTAGAATTTTTTAATGCTTATTTATAATGTTAGGGCCATTCTCTTCTAAAAATTCCTAGACTATTTTTTTCAGTGGCTATATTTTCGTCTTTCTGTTCTAGAATATTTATCCACTCTATGTTCCTTTCACTAGTGACACATAGACATTGGATTTTCTTCTGATTTTAAAATAATATTTATCTTGTATTTTGGTCTGGAGAGACTTGTTTTCAAGATCACAATTTTTTACTTCCACTGGTTCAATTCTACTCTTTTTTAACCTAGAAATTTTCTATAGTTCTTAGATTTTAGTGCTTGTCTTCTGGACATATATTTGGAGATATTGAATTATTCCTGGTTTTTCATTTATTTTGTCAGATTTTTCTTGCAGTGCTTCCCTGAATTCTTCTTTCTTATCTTCTTTTTTATGTATTTCTATCAAGTTATTATTCCATCTGTTTAACGTGGCTGAGATTCATTCTTCTACACACCTTCATGGGATGAGCCAAAGCTTTTTATTCAGCTGAGATATTTTATGGATCTAATTTTGCATATAATCCATGCGATGATACTATCTTTCCTTGTGTTTTACATGTGCAGAGAGATTGACTATTGTTTCTAAAACATGATGGCATTTTATGTGTATATACTTATTTTTCATATAATAACTGAATGAACTGTATTTTCTGTACACTTGCTATATTTCTGGAAGGTTCAGTGGTAGTGAGTCATATGACAATATCCTATTTTGAGCATGGGTTGATGACAGGTAAAAGTTAAATGTTACTTCCATCAAGAACCTTGTTTTGAGGTGAGCTGAGTTTTTCAGGCAGCACATAGTAATAGCCCATACAGTTTTTCCAAAGGGAGAGGGAAGACAATATTCAAAATGCTTTGCCTACCTACCTGATGTTTTGCCTACGTCTCAATATCAGAGCAGGATCTAGTGTTTATTTAAGTGAAATTCCTCCGACAATGGAGTGAAAAGTGGGCTATGACTTTTTAATATTTTGAGATGAAGAGAGTTGAACTTCTCATTTTTTCTCTACTGCAGATTCACCTAATCTTATCCTTCCCAAGAGTAGACTAGTGTTCTCTGTGTAATGGGAAAGTGTACTCTATTCTCTGTGGTACCAGATCAAGTCTTGAGGTTCGAGCAAGTGTAGGATATGAGACTAGTTGCTTTAAATCATTCCTCTCTGATGAGAATATGATATGTGGATTACATTTCTCTCAACCCTAGGGCTTCTGGGAGTTAATGATTTTTGTTGCTTACCCCTGTTACCACTCGTGGACTCACTTATCCCCTTCCCCTTCAGGTATGTTAAAGAAGAAATCACTCTGTTATATGTACGCTTAGATTTAATCTTTTTTTTTAATTGAATTCATGTTTCAATAATTACAGGCACCATGCCCCTCTGACCCCTGCCCAGGCAGCAGCAGGGTGGTGCGGGGGCTGGGGCATATGCCCCCGCTTAGATTAAATCTTAATGCCAAGGCAGATGTGAGGATCAAAGAGTCAGCTCACTTTTTCCACTTTTCCTCCACCAAGGCCTGGACTGCAGGGGCTGTGCTAACTCTGTAGGCGTCCTTTAGGGCATCAAAGCATCCATGACTTTTGGGTACCCTTCTTCTTATTTGTGCCCAAATTATGGAACTGTGGGGCAGAGTGACAGGCTGGCTTCTTGGCACAGGAAGACAAACTGGAAGTCTAAGGACCAAAGAGAGAGACTTGGCAACCAAGTGGTCGAGAGGCTGAAAACTGGACAGAGAGTTGGCTGCTGGTGGAGGAGACTAAAGATTATTTTCTTACTGTTTGCTGATTCTGACTTGTGATCATATTAACTTCCATAATAAACCCTCTTAATTGTGAATGTTGTATGTGAGTGGCCATTGCATTGTTGAGCTTAGCATAGATATGGAGCGCCATGAAAGGTATGGTTGGTGTCAGAAAGGAGGGAGTATGGGGGCATGTCTGACTGTGGCCTTGTATCAACAGGGAAGTCAAAGGTTGTTGGATATGTCCTCCTCTGTGCTATTTATTGTGAGAACACATTGGGACTGGAGTAAAATTCTCCACCCTGGTTAGCTTTATGCATTTCAGTTGTGGACTGAGTCCTTGGGAATCATTATGTCATCCAGGGACATAGCTGACCCAGGTTTAAAAGTACATTTGGAAGTATAAGATCTATGGAGTTAGAAAGAACTATATTTTAATATATGATTACAGCCTGGCTTTCACCTTTATTCAATCCTCTGGATTTTTTTCCCTTTACTATAAATGGAGATTGTAACCTAGTTCAAAGTTATAGGACTTTTGTGAAGCTTAAATGAAGTATAAAGTTTCTACTCCATCTACAGTGGTTTAGTGACTTGATAATTCTGAGATGAGAATTCAGGGTCAACCAGTACTAAATCTTGTGGATATTTTTTAAGTTGCTGAATTAAACCATCTTTGATCATATGATTTAAAGCTATGGACCCTTCCTTTTATGTTTATGAACATGTAATTTCAAAATAACTTTCAATGTATAATGGGCACTAAGAATCTCTGAAAGTTAGTAATATGTCTTACAATCACCAATAGCTTGTTCATTGAACTTTTTAAAGTACCTCTTATAACCCACACACTTTCTGCCTTTCATAGAGTATTTCACTGTATATCAGGATTGGTGTAAATATCAAAATTTGAGAACAAGAAGACCACAATCCAAACATTAATTGAGTTAAGGAAGAAAAAAGCAGAGATAGCTATAAAAATTGATATCCCTGGACCATAGTCCCACCCTGGAGAGGGATTTGACGTTGGGCTGTGATCACACCCTAGTAGTGGTTACCCACTGGGCTGCAATCCATACGGTCAGCAGTTTGAAATCACCAGTTGTTCTTTTCATCCACCATATTTGAGAAAGTTGAGGCTTTCCACTCACATAAGGATATAGCCTCAAAAACAGAGGAGCTGATCCCAAAGCTCAAGTAGAAAGAAAATGCTCTGAAAATGATGCTGGCAACATATGTACACATGTACTTGATATAATTGATGTATGAGTTGGTATAAGAGCTGTAAGATTCCCCCAGTAAAGGATTTATTTTTTAAAATCCTATATAGGGTTATGCATTGGGATGCTCACTGAAAGGGCAGCAGTTCCAACTACCAGCCTGGTCCATGGGAGAAAGATAAGGCTTTCTGCTGCCGTCATTGGTCTATGAAACCCATGGGGCCATTCTACCCTCTTCTATAGTCTCACTACAAGTCAGAGTCTACTTAATGAAAGTTAGTTTGAAGGTATTTTTTAGTGTGAATCAAAAATGACTCCATGACCATTTGGGTTTGATTTCTTTTTTATGAGTGAATGTTGATGGCAAATATTATAGATAACCTTCCTGTCAAAGAAACTGAGACACTTGGCAGAGTAATGCAATAAGGTTCAGAATCTACAAGAATATGAATAAATTCATCTAGAACTTGGGCAGAATCTTATCTGATACTTTCACCTTGTGGACATATATATTCTCAAGGAATCATTCTCAACCTTTGCCACACAATTAAATCACATGTGTAGCTAAATAATGAATAAATAAAAATTTAAAAATCCAGATCCCACATACAGTCAAAGACCATTTAAACCCGAATTCCCCACTTTAAAATGCAGATATATTTTTAAGTTCCCTAGGCAATTTTGTTATGGAATTGATGTTGAGAACTACTGGCCAAAGAGTGGGGGAAGTTAAAGCAGGGTGGGAGCAGGTGTCAGGGAGTGGGGGTATGCGGTAGAAGTCAAGATAGACCTTGGAATACAGCAAGTAACATTTGACTCTGAGATTGATCCTATCAACTATTATCAGAAAAAAATCCCATCTTCCTATGACTATGGGACAAAATCAAGAAATGTCAGATCTTCTGTAATTCAGGTTCTGCCATTGTTCCAGTCTCATCTGAAACGCCTCTCATGACTCCTCCTCCTCTTCCTCCTCCTCCTGCACACTTCATGCCTGACTTATTAATTGTAATTTTCATAATGTATTTTGTTTTTAAGGTTTCTATGTCATCTGTCATCCTGCCTCTGTCTGTAATCCATTTATCAAGCTGGACAGATCTATAGCGAGGACTGTAGAATGAAGGAAATGAGCTTTATTGGTCGGGTTTCAATGTTCCTTTAACCCATCTCACCTTCAGTATGAAGGGAAAGAAAACATCTTGGATTATATACTTAAGCTTTTGGTTTCTTTGATACTAATAGCTACCTGTTTCACTCTCTATTCTAAGTTTTAGATGTGTAAAAGAAAAAGGCCATTTACAATATTTTCTCCATCTTTTCTGCAATATGATTATGCTCTTTTGCTCAAATTGTTATACTAACTTCCAAATAAAAATTTCCGTCTTCATCCTTGCTCTCATTATGCTCTTATCCACCATTCATTTTGCTAGTATTCATCATAAAGCAGAATAACCCCTCTATAGTGTCATTCACTTGTTTAAAATCATCACATGCACCACCTTAACCTCGCACCATTTCTTGCAAGATCAAGCTCTAGTTCTTTCAGGACGAAGAATACTCTTCATTATTTGAACCTTGCATGCCTCTTCAGCCACATCTCTTTTCACTCTATTCTCCCAGACTCATTTATACCCTGTTTAAGCCATAACCAATTACTCTAAGTTCATTAAAAGATTCATCTTCTCTTTCACCTCCAGATCATTGCTCATACTGTTTACTCTGCCTGGAATAATCTTCTCCCTGACTCTGCATTTTAATTGCCTCTTTACAACTCTCACTCCATTAAGAAAGTGATCAAATGTAATCTTGTTCATTTTGTATCATTAGTGCCTAGGAGAGTGCATACACCCTAGTAGGAAAAAATTTAATAATAACCATATATTAATTAATTATAATATGTAAAGTGTGCCATTTACTTGAAAAACTTATTTAACTTCTCTAAGTCCCTCTTTCCTCATTGTGAAAACAAGATGGCAATCTCATGAAATTGTTATGAGATTTAAAATTAATTTCATCTCTAAAGCACCTGGGATATTACCAATCAGGCAGTCACATAGTAATTGTTCATTAAATGTTGGTTCTCTTCCTCATTGCCCACTGGGAGTCAAGAGGTGATCTTTTACCTTTGTATTATTTCATTGTGTGCAATGGGAAAAAGTCCATAAATGAAAGTGAAAGATCTGGATTCTATCCATGTTACTGAGCTGAGAAAAATCTTTAAAATCTTCACGCTTGAGATACTTTGTGAAAGAATAATATAATAATGCCTTCTCTTTCTTTCTGAAATATGAGGTTAAAAAATTGAAGTGCATTTGGGAATATTGAAAACTCTTGATAAATGTTAAGAATCTATCACTTTGTTTAACATTTTGGCCCCTTGGATAAATTTGTAATCTATCTTTTAATTAACTACATCTTTTTTTTTCCCAAATCAGTAATACAATAGATAAATCCAAGCTAGTATTCCACCAGTATATTTTCCACTTAGCTGACTCACATGTGTGCCATGTATAATGTCATCCATGTTGAGCACTGTGGGCAGTTCAGAATTTATTAGATTGTGTTTATTTTAATAAAATTATAATCAGCTTCAATGAAACTCTAAAAGGTTCCATAACTGACACTTCATTAGTGGCTAAATATGTTTTATTTATTGCTATGCTCACATTGCTAATGCTGCTTTGGGAATGCTTCATTTGTCTAGCTCCATGGAGTAATAAGATGCTGCACTTTTTTTTCTCCAAATAACTCAAGTTTACTGATTTGAGCAGCAAAAGCTGAATAAGCAGACACAAACTCTAACCATTTAAAATGGAAATACTTATAAATCAATTACACATCTTGTATACAAAATATGAACAACCATTTAATCATTCATTGATGATGCAATAAGTGATAATTATTCCATCCTATAAAATACAAATATTCTTAGTAATTATGGAATTATATGAGGCTATTTTCTTTACACTATGTGATCCTAGATTTCTACTGATTTCTGAGTTTTCAATGGAAATCTGTTGTTAATTTTTATTTGGTTGGATAGAGGTAATTTCTGCTTTCAGCTTTTCCGAATTCTCAAATTAAAAATATATAGTTCATACCAAGTTATCTTGCCTACAATATTTATTTCAGATGAGTAGTGCCAATAGAAGTAGTATAACATGTGCAGGGAAAATAATGAGAAGAATTATTAATTTTGACAGTGGACTAGTAGAGCTGTATGGAGAAGCATGAGTTGTGGAAGACTTTATTGAAATAATTTTATCTTAAAGAATACAAACATGTTGATAAGATAACACTCTTAGAGTGCATTTTCTTTAAAGGCAGTCGTGTGAATGAAGATAAAGATCACATGCTCTTGAGTTTCAGAGTCATATATACTCAAATTCATACTCTGCTATGTAGTGGCTGAGTGGTCTTTGATAAGTCTCACCTTTTTCATTTGTACATTGCAGTTAATATTAATCAGTTCTAAGACTGAGGAATTTGGGAGAGGCAACTGGGTACACATTTTGTGTGTCTCTCTTTTCTTTGGATTATTCTACAGGTAGATGTGTCTGTCCAGCTCTGGTTACAAGTTTACTACATTATCCCTTTGTGAAGAATTTGGATTTCAGATGAGGAAATCTGGAGTAAGGCTTCAGAGTGGAGGACTAAGCAACTACACTGCCCAAACCTTCTAAACAAAGGCCAGAGAAACAGATATGGATATCAATTCTGAAAAAACCCAGCTTCAAAGGAAAGAATAAAGAAATATATCAACTACTTATTAGAAGAAGAAACTGAATGAAAACAATAAACAAGGAGGCACATTGAGTGGTAAATTGCCAAGAAATTTGGCATAGCATGCCAAACCATGTTATGCCAAACCATTTTGAATTATGGCAGCAGTATGTCAATCAAAGTAGGAATCAGAGAACTAGTTCCACCTGTGCAGGTATTCATTGCTGCCCACACCAGTGATCAATGTCCAGAGAATTGGGAGTCAGTGACCCTATCCAGTCACATCCTCCATAACTAATAGTCAAGGATAAAAGACTGACACTCCTCCACCTGCTAACCAAATCTACCCAAAGACATTTGGTGAGTGGTACATTGCCACCAAGCTTTCAAAGAAACTGTTATTCAAACTGTTATCCAACCTGTTATTCAAATACATAAAACAAAATATAAACATAGAGTCAAGATAAAACAAACCAAAACAATCAGCAAATAAATAAAACAGCACAATAATGTTTCAGAAAGTATGGACACCATCAAATCACACATAAAAACAGAAAAATGTGGGTTAAACAAGAAATCAATATGCAAAAGTAAAACTAAACTCTATGCCATTGAGTCAGTTGTGACTCATGGTGAGCTAATAGGACAGGATATAACTGCCTTGTGTCTGCTACTCTTTACAGAATTAGAAAGCCTCATGTTTTCCCAGAGATTGACTGGTGATTTTGAACCAGGAACCTTATGGTTAGGAGGCAATACATACCCACTTTACCACCAGGGTTTCTAACTAATATTCAGGGCAAAAAAAAATCTTCTGGAGGAAGAAATTCCTTTAAAACTACGGGATAAGGAGTTCAAATGAACTGTTTTTAGGGCCCTTCAGGAAATTAAGAGGGAAAAATCAAGAAATCATAGATTTCACCACCACCAAGGAAATCACTGATATAATCAAATCAAGGAAAACATAAGAAAAAAATAGTAGGAAGATTCAGGGAAACAATACAAGAATAAACTAACAAAATAAATGGAAAATTGGAAACCTTACCAACTCACCAAAGAGAAATCCAGAAGACTAATTCTAAAATTTCAGAAGTACATATGCACTTGAAAGGCAAAAATGAATGTATTTGAAACAATGGAAGACAGAATTAATGAAATAAAAGACAATTTTTAAAAATGAGTAAAGCATAAGAATTCTGGAGACACCATCATGAGGAATAACTTACATGTGGAAGGAGTTCCAGAACAGTGAAATACAAAAGCAAAAATAGAGAATTTCAGAGGGTTATTGAAAGAAATCTCTAATATCATAAAAGTCAAAATGAACATTCAAGAAGTTCGCCAACTACCAAATAGGATGGAACCTGTTTTATACATCTACTGTTGCTATAACATAAATAGCACAGGTGGATGACCTTAACCAAAACAAATATATTCTGTACCAGGTTAGGAGGTTAAAATGTGAACTTCACTGCAAGAAGGTGATCTCTCTGTCTCTACTGGGGGAGAGCTCCTTTCAATATCTGTAGACATGGTGTTTTTGGGAGATTTCCATGTATCTTGGGTATGGAATCTTCACTGGAACTTATGAAGTTCCCAGCATAGAGGCCCTGAGTCCAAAGGACAGGCTCCTCTCTCGGCACTTTGTTCAGAGTGGTCACTCTGTCTCTGCTTGAATCTTTCTCCTCTAGTCTCTTGTCAGGTAACAGGTGATGCAGGCCACACCTTAGGGAAACTCTCTTTACAATAGATCAGGACTGTGAATTTATTATTGATATGCTTCAGTTCTTAATTCCCCTACAACTAACTAGTAGATCACATCATGGGGATGATTAAATCATTTTATAACTACCCAAACACTGCGAATCATGTAAGTTATTACCGGTCTTGTCAGTCACATTGTCTTACTATGGTGGCTAGTGTGTTGCTTGGATGCTGAAAGCTGTATCACTGGTATTTCCGTGCCAGTTGCATCACCCAAAGTGACCCAACCGTGGTTTCAGCAGAGCTTCCAGACAAAGAACAGACTCCAAAGAAGGATTAGGCTGCCCACTCTGAGAAATTAGTTATGCAAAGCCTTCTGAAAAACTTAAAATAATGTCAGCTATTGCAACGCTCATGAAAAGAAGGAGAATATGGCAGAGTGAGTGCCAGAACATGAGCTCAGGTCAAAAGGCACTGAAAATATCACTGAGGAAGAACTGACTTCTCAACGTAGAAGCCACCACGTTGACTATAGTGGAGTAAAACCTGTGGAAGGGAAACCTTCATTGATGCTGGGACATGATATAAAATAAAAAGAAACCGCTACAAACATCAATTAATAATAGGAACTTGGAATGTAAGAAGTATAAAACTAGGAAAATTGGAAGTTGTAAACAATGAAATGGAGCCTTATAAATATAAAAAATCTAGGCATTAGTGAGTTGAAATGGACTGGTATTGGTAATTTTTAATCAGAAAATAAAATGTTTTACAATGTTGAGAATGAAACAATCAAGAGGAATGGTAGGGAAATTGAGTGACATTATGTCAATTAGACATTCCTGGCTAAGGGTGCAGTCAAACCTGCCAATCAAGTGGTAGCTGGATGACACCTCTTAGGAGGTGTGGCATTTCATATAAGAGTGAGGGATTATGGTCTGATCTGCCCCTCCAACTTGTTGCCTGCTGGGACTCTGTGCCTTATCCTAAGAGCTGCCAGTGTCCTTCCATGTTTCTACTGACCCTGAATCCATGCTACTTTCCACCCACTAGCCTGTGATCTTCCTGCTTCTCAGCTCACCTTGCTGTGTTACAGGGATGAGACTACATGACTCTAAATAGGAACTTATAGAAATATTGAACCTATGTACTTGATTTAGATTGGGCAATGGTATCTTCTTCATGTAAAGTTGTTTCTTGATATCAAGTTCTTTTACATAGATGAGTGTCACTGGATTTGTTTCTCTAGACAGCATAACACAAAGAGAATTACATTTATTGTCAAAAAGTGTAAAGATTTATTTTGAAATATGATGTTGCATGTGATATTATTATATCTATAGACCTGAAAGGTAATCGAATACATACCATTATTATTCAAATTTACGCACCAAACACTACAACCAGTGATGAAGAAGTCGAAGAAGTCTACCAATGTCTTCAGTTGGTAAATTGATCAATGTTCTGTCAAGATGCATTGATAATTATTGGCAATTGGCATGCAAAAATTGGAAACAGAGAAGAAGGAACAGTTGTTGGGAAATATAGTCTTGATGACTGAAATAATGTCACAGATCACAAGACAGCATTTTGCTAGACCAGCACCTTCATTATTACAAATATCTCTTTCAGCAACACAATAGGCTACTATCCACAAGATGTGTTATGCTGGATTGATAAGAGAAACAAATCCAGTGATACTTATGTATGTTTAAGAGAGAGTTTTATTGCAAGAAGTAATTATATATTGAGAAAGTGTCCTGGCCCAGTCTAGCTCAAGTCCATAAGTCTTATAGTTGTCCATAAGTTTCTCTTCAGACTCACACAGTTGCAAGTAATGATGCAGAATGCAGGACTATCACAGGTGGGTGGTTGTAAAGTAGTGTGGATCCAGTGGCGGTGGTGACATGGCAGTGTTGTACAGCAAAAAGGGGCAGCCAGCAGGAAGGTGAAGGCAGAGAGAGAGAGAGAGAGAAGAGGCTATTCTGCAGGGGCTCACCGAAGAACAGATCATCACTTGCTAATATGTAACCTCACGTTGAAGCTTAATTAAAGAAATTGAAGAAAATTGAAACATATCCATAAGAGTCAAAATATGATGTTGAGCCTATCCCATCTGAATTTTGCAATAACATCTCAAGAACACATCTGCTGCCTGAAACACTAACAACAGAAGACTTGATGAGCTGTGAGAGAACATCAAGAATAGCAATAATGAAGATTATTAAAAATAAGAGAGAAAGAGAACATCAAAATGGATGTCAGAAGAGACTCTAAAACTTACTCTTATTCATAGAGTTACTGTTGTTAAGCGTCATGGAGTTGACTCTGACTCATAGTGACCTTATGCACAACAGAATGAAACACTGCCTAGTCCTGTGTTATCTGCACAATGGTTCCTATATCTGGGCACGTTATTGGAGCTACTGTGTCGATGCATCTCCTTGATGGCCTTGCTCATTTTTTTTTGGCTGCCCTTCCACTTTACTAAGCATGAAGTCTTTCTCCAGGAACCAGTCTATCCTGACAACCTGACCCAAAGACGTAAAAACATAAGACAAAGCCTTGCCTCTAAGGAGTGTTCTAGTCCCAATTATTCTGAGACCTATTTGTTTGTCCTTTTAACAGCCCACAGTACTTTCAACATTCTCCTCTGGCACAGCCATCAGAAGGCACAAATCCTTCTTCAATCTTCTTTATTCGATGTCTAGTTTTCACAGGCATATGGGACAATTAAAAGTAACATACTTGTATCAGCCATGCCTTAGTCCTCAAAGGAGCAGCCTGTTTTCCATCACTGAAGAGAGATCTTGTGCAGCAGCCTTACCTCATGGAACCAAGCAAACTAAAAACTTGACATTTCAATTGGCAACATATTGGCTCACTCCTAAGGAGTGAGTACGTGTCCCTCCTCCAACAAGCTATTTTATCTCCTTAGTGCCTCCACATGAGCTCATCAAGCTACTACCTGATTGACAGGCTAGACTCCACTCCATGCTGAATCCTCACATTGACACCAGATTTATGTAACTATTTCAGATGTTTGTGTTTCAGTGAATATGCAAAGGCTTTTGGCTGTGTGGATAATAACAATCCATGAATAGTGCTGAGCAAATGGGAATTGCAGAACACTATATTGTGCTCATAAGGGACTCGCACATGGATCAAGAAGCAGTTGTGCAAACAGAACAATAGACTATTGTATGGCTTAAAATCAGGAAAGGTGTGTGTCAAGGCTGTATCCTCTCACCATAATTATTCAATCTTTATGCAGCACAAATAATCAGAAAGCTGGATTACAAGAAGAGTGGAGCATTAGATTGGAGGAAAACTTATCAACAACCTGACATCTGCAGATGACACAACCTTCTTTGCTGGAGGACTTGACGTCCTTGCTAATGAAGATCAAGGTCTATAGCCTTCAGTATGAATTATACTTTTATGTAAAGAAGACCAACATCCTCACAACTGGACTAGTAGGTGCCATCATAATAAAAGGAGAAAAGGTTGAATTTTTCAAAGATTTCATCTTGTTTGGATGCTCATCGATCAAATGATGCATTGCATTGGTTGAATATGCCACACAAGATCTCTTTAAAGTGTTGAACATCAAGAAGATTACTTTGAAAACTAAGGCAAAATTAAAACAGTTGTAACTAAAAAAATTAATGTAACTAAGGTGGAAAATAAATAGAAAGATATGCTAAATGAGTCTTTGGACATTGAACTAGCAATGCCAAACAATAGTGTGAGATTCAAATACAGGACAACATCATCTTCAAAGCAACCTAGAGAAAAAGCTCACTGCTATTGTGTCTGTTTTGATGTATGGTAACCCTAGGACAGAGTAGGACTGGCTCCCTAAAGCTTATGAGATTATAAACTTTCATGGGAATAAACAAGTACTCTTTCTCTCATGGAACTCATGGTGGTTTAGAATTGCTGAGGTCACCCAACGCATCCACCACTATGCCACCAACCTCTTTGCCAACCCAGGTACATAAGTATTAAAAGTTAAGAAAATAAAACTAATCAGAAAGATTGAAAATATGGACACAGAGAAGTCAATTTGTAAATGATGATAAATGCTAAGCCTAACTGAAAATAAATGGTATAATTAAAAAGTACCTCCAAATAAAGAAGACGTTAACATGATATGATATTGAATAGATTAACTTCAAAGAAAATTAATCGGCCTTCTCACCAAGAGAAGAAAAAAGTAAACTCATTAAAAGGCAGCAAAAATGGAAACTTCAGCAATAGCGGAAGTGATAAGAAAATTCAGAAATAAAATGAACTCAATGTACTAAAAAAACAAATGGAAATATGCAGTCATCACCAATGGAGGAAAATTATAACTATAACTAAAACCTAAAGAAAACTGAGAGTAGTAAACTAATATTCATTTTAGCTGCACTTACTATGAATGGATTACATACGAGTCAAGATATAGAGTAGGAGAATGGATAAGAATGCATAATTCATCAATCTACTGTTGATAGGACTATATCTTAGATTCAAATATAAAGAATAAGCTAAATATAAAGGGATGTTGTCATTGCTAACAGGTGCAATTGAGTTGGTTTTGAGTCACACAACAGGGGTAAACACTGCCAGGTCCTGTGCCATCCTCACAATTGTTCTTATGTTTAAGCTCAGAGTTGCAGTCACTGTGTCAGTCCATCTTGTTGACAGCCTTCCTCTTTTTGGCTGTCCATCTACTGTACCAAGCTGGATACTCATCTCCAGAGACTGGTCCCTCCTGATAACATGTCCAAAATATGTGAGCTGAAGGTTCATCGTTGTTGCCTCTAAGGACAATTCTAGTTATACTTTTAAAAAAATAAATCATTTTATTGGGGCTCATACAACTCTCATCACAACCCATACATACATCAATTGAGTAAAGCACCCTTATACATTCGTTGCCCTTGTCATTCTCCAAATTCACTTCCACTTGGGTTCCTGGAATCAGCTCATTTTCTTTTTTTCCCTCCCCCTCCCTCCCCGCTACCCTCTCCCTCACGAATCCTTAATAACATAAATTATGACTCTATCCTATCTTACATTGTCCAGCGCCTCTCCTCACCCACTTTCCTGTTGCCCATCCCCCAGAGAGGAGGTTACATGTAGATCCCCGAGATTGGTTCTCGCTTTCCATATCACCTTCCATCCCATTGTCGCCACTCTCACCGCTGGTCCTGAGGGGTTCATCCGTCCTAGATTCCCTGTGTTTCCAGATCCCTCCTGCACTGCTGTGCATCCTCTGGTATAACCAGGTCCGCAAGGTAGAATCGGGGTCATGATAATTGGGGAGGGGGGGAAGCGTTTAAGAACTAGAGGAAGGTTTTGAGTTTCATTGTTGCTACACTGAACACTGAGTGAATCAACTCCTCCCCACTACCCCTCTGCAAAGGATGTCCAGCTGTCTACAGATGGGCATTAGGTCCCCCTCACACACTCCCCTCATTCACCGTGGTATGATTCCTCCCTCCCCCTGCCTTTGTTGTTTGAAACCTGGTCTCCTTGGCCCTTCATGATCACACATGTTGGTGTGCTGCTTCCATGTGGGCTTTGTTGCTCCTGGGCTAGATGCTGCTTGTTTACTTTCAAGCCTTTAAGTCCCCAGACAAAGGGCAAGGTAACTGAGAGGAATTACTGAAACCAGAATGAAGGCTGAACATGGTAGTTGGACAGGAGGAAAGCATAAGGAAATAGAGGAAAGGAGTAGGAGGCAAAGGGCATACATAGAAGCCGAAATACAGACATGTACATATGTAAATATATTTATGATTATGGGGTAAAAAGACCTATGTGCATATATTTATAGGTTCAGTAGTAGGGTAGCAGGTGGACATTGGGCCTCCTCATGCACACTGCCTCAATACAATGGCACCTTGCTCAGCTAAATGGTCATTCCATGATACTCACCTTCCCGACATGATTGCTGAAGGCAGATGTGTGCACAAGTAAACATGGTGAAGAAAGCTGATGGTGCCCAGCTATCAAAAAGATATAGTATCTGGGGTCTTAAAGGCTTGAAGGAAAACAAGTGGCCATCTATATTGGAAGCAAGAAAGGCCACAGAGAAGAAGCACTTAAGCCTAAGTGAATATGAAGTGTTGAAGGGACCAGGTAGCAGACACCAAAGAATAAAAACCATGATTGTGTGATCACCTTCCCCACATAAATGCTGAAGATGAATGTGTGCATAAATAAGTGTGGTGAAGAAGGCTGATGATACCTGGCTATTGAGAGATATAGCATCTGGGGACTTAAAGGCTTGAAAGTAAACAAGCGGCCATCTAGTTATACTTCTTGCAAGACAGATCTGGTTGTCTTTTTGACTGTCCATGACACTTTCAATATTTTTCAGTACCATAATTCATAAGCTATGTCACTATGTCATGGTTTCAAATACCGTCAGGATCATCCAAAGACAACAGATTTCAGTAGTGTTTCCAGACTAAGAACGGATTATAAAAAAGGAATTGGCTGTTCAATTTGTGTAGATTAGCCACTCCAAACCTTACGGACAGCAGTGAAATATTGTAATATAGAACCACCTCATTGAAAGCTGTGGAATATTGTCAAATATAATTCCAGATGATGAGCCCCTCAAATTGGAAGGCACTAAATATGAGACGTGGAAAAGGCTGCCTCCTCAATGTGAAGACAACAATAATGTGAATAAATAAGGGTTTCAATACCTTCATTTTATGATGGGGCACAATTCAAAAAGAGAAGAAACAGCTGCAAACATCCAAGGGTATGTGGATGGAATTTACAGATTATGAATCTAGGAAAATTGGAATTCATCAAAAATAGAATTCATAGATAAATATCCTGGGCACTAATGAGCTGAAATGGACTGGTATTGCCATTTTGAATCACACAACCATGTGGTTTACTATGCCAGGATGACAAATTCAATATGAATAGCATCACATTAATCATAAAAAGGACATTTCAATACTTTTCTCAATGTCCATATCCATGATAGGATAATATTTAGATGTCTACAGAGAATTCTAGTTGATTCAACCATTATAAAAGTATACATCCACCCATCAATAAAGCTAGTGATGAAGAAATGAAACTATACTAATACCTTCTTCAATTTGAACTTGGTCAAGCATACAATCAAAATATCTGGACAACTGTTGATTTTAATAAGAAATTTGAAAACAAAGAAGAACAGAATTTTGAAAATAAATATTTAGTGATGGAAACAAGACTGCAGAGTACGGGGTATCAAGACTACCTACTTTTTCAAGACTAGCTACTTTATTGAAAATACATTATTTCAGCAACATAAATTGTGACTGTAAACATGGATCTCACCAGATGGAAGACACAGGAATCAAAATGACTACATTTGTTGGAAAAGGTGATGGGGAAGCTCCATATTAGCAGCCAACATGAGTTTAGGAGCCAACTCGAACAGACCATAAATTGCTAATATGTAAATTCATGCTGAAGCTGAAGAAAATCGCAGAAAGAATGGCAGAAGAAAATAGTCCATGAGAGCCAAAATACAATACCAAGTAAACCCCTTCCCCCCATATTTTCAGAACATCTCAAGAACAGATTGTTAATCATCGAGCATTAAAGACAGAAGACTTGATGAGCTGTGGAATGCCATCATGAACATCACACATGAAAAAGTAAAATACAAGAGAGAAAAAAAGACTAAATTGGATGTCAGAATAGACTGTGAAACTCGCTTTTGAACTTCGAGTAGCTAAAGAAAATGGCAGAAATGATTAAGTAAAAGAACTGATTAGAAAATTCCAAAAGAAAATTTGTGAAGACAAACTAAAATTTGTAATGAAGTGTGCAAAGACTTGGAGTTATACAGCTAAAAATGAAGACCATGCTCATCATGTCTCAATTTAAAATAAATTCATAAAAAATTCAAGTCATATATTGAGGAGTTATATGGGCAAAACATTGAACTAGACAAGAAACTTTAAAGGACTAGAGATGGAATGAATACGCAGAGCCACTCTACAAAAAACCAAACCCAAACAAAATAAGCTACAGAATTTCAAACATATGGTCAAACCAAATAATAACGAAGAAAGAAGTCCAAATTGTACTGGAAGCACTCGGGTAAAGCATGGCTCCAGGAATTGACAGAATAACAACTTGAGATGTACTCAATTAATATGGTTCTTCTGACCATGATTTCTTTTATTTTCTCTTTTAGATCATTTATGGGGGGCTCATACAACTATTACCACAATCCATACATCTATTCATTGTGTCTAGCACATTTGTATATTTTTCCCCATCATCATTCTCAAAGCATTTTCTTTCTACTTGAACCATTGCTATCAGCCCCTCAGCTTTTCACCTCCCACCCAGACCCCTCTCCCTCATGTACCCTTGATAATTTATAAATTATTATTATTGTGTCATGTCTTACAATATCTGATGTCTCTCTTCACCCACTCTTCTGTTGTCCAACCCCCAGGAAGGGAGTTATATGTAAGCCTTGTGATTGGTTTTCCCCTTTCTATTCCACCTTTCCCTTACCCTCTTGTTATTGCTACTCTCATTATTGGTCCTGAGGGGTTTGCCTGTCTTGGATTTCCTGTGTTTCCAGTTCTTATATGTACCAGTGTACAACCTTTGGTCTAGCCATATTTGTAAGGTAGAATTGGGATCGTGATAGTGGGGGGAGGAAGCATTAAAGAACTAGTGGAAAATTGTATGTTTTATCATTGCTATACTGCACCCTGATTGGTTCGTCTCTTCCCCACGACTCTTCTCTAAGGGATGTCCAGTTTCCAACAGATGGGCTTTGGGTCTCCACTCCACACTCCCCCTCATTCACAATGATTGATTTTTTGTTCTTTGATGCCTGATACCTGATCCCACTGACATCATGTTATCACACAGGCTGGTGTGCTTCTTCCATGTGGGATTTGTTGCTTCTCAGCTAGATGGCCGCTTGTTTATGTTCAAGCCTTTAAGACCCCAGACACTGTATCTTTTGACAGTCAAGCACATCAGCTTTGTTCACAACATTTGCATATGAACCAGCTTTGTCTTCAGTGACTGTGTCGGGAAGGTGAGCATCATGGAATGCCAGTTTAATAGAACAGAGTGTTCTTTCATTGAAGGAGTACTTGAGTAGAGGCCCAAAGTCCATCTGCTACCTTAGTATTAAACCTATAAATATATGTAAATAGAGCCATTTCATCATCATCATCATATATAAATACATTTACATATGTACTTGCCTCTATTTAGACTGCTATAAATGTCCTTTCCCCCCTACTTATTTCCTCTATTTCCTTTGACTTTCCTCTTGTCCCACTATCATGCTTAGCCTTCATTTCTGACCATAATATATCATGTGATATATTGTAATTCTAGAATCTTTGTGGCTACCATCTTACTTTGGAGGGAGTTCGCTGCTATGCTAATGGCCAGAATCAGGAGGGAGTTATGCCTTGACCTTAATAAAGGATGTGAACCAAGTCACACTCTGTTTTCTTGGGATTATCTTTAAGAATACTTTACTTAATACTTAAGACACCCAGATTGATCTTGGCTAAAAGTGGAGGATTCCAGAAAGATGTTTACTTGTGTTTTATTGACTATGAAAGGGATTTGACTTTGTGAATTATAACAAGCCATGTATAAGATTGAGAAGAATGAGAAATACAAAATAATCATTTGTGTTCATGCAGATATTATATATGGACCAAGAGGCAGTTTTAGGAACAGATGAAGAGATTCATGCATATTTTAATACAGTAGAACCCCGGACCTTGATGCTAATCCATTATCGAATGAGCATCGAGATGTGATACAGTCAAGTTCCAATCAATTTTTCTCATAAGAAATAACTGAACACGGATTAATCTGTTATTGACCACCAAGATTTTACCTCAAACTTGCCTTTTTATACAAAACATTACACAGAAATTTCAAAGTAAATAAATTCAGTTAAATAATACAATTTAAATAAGAAATCCAACATTTAAAAAGTTTTTAACAACTACAGTATGGCCCATACCTTTAAATAGATGAGGATCTGGATCTGTGGACACAGATGAGGAGAGGAGGTATGGAGAGAGAGTCAGTGTTTGGAGGGGGAATCCCCTTCCATAAAATCAACAGGTAGCTGATTTTCAGAAGTATATTTTTCCCCTTATTCGCCTTTTTTCACTTGGACCTAGCTGGTTTTCTCTAAAAAGAAATCTGTCTAATTTGGTCTGTTGTTGGTGTTTCCTTAACTGTTTTCTAAAAGGGTTTACTCAATTATCATCAACAATATCGAGAACACCATTAACCAGTTCCTTATCATGATGATTCTTTCTTAGTACTCATGTTTTTTTTATCTAAAAGCAGTATAAAAAGCCACAAAACTATGAAAATGATAACAAAATGCTTGGAACACAGCTGCCAAAAGTTTAAACAATGCACACTAACAACATCAACTAATGCTTAGTGACTGAAACACGAACTGCTTTTGTTTACCAAAATCACGTGCATTGGGTCGGATTCTGATGCTTTGTTGGAGCTCTGATGCAAAATTTTCTCAAAAGTTCACGTCAAAATTGTATTATGTTGAATACTGATGCAGTCAAGTACCAGGGTTCTACTGTATCAGGTAAGGTGTGTGTCAAAGGTGTGTATTCTTTCACTTTACTTAATATGTGTGTCTATTGAGCAAATAATCTGAGACATGAGACTATGAGAAAGGTTACATTGTCAGGATTGGAGAAAACATTATTAACAACCTGTGATATGCAGATGACAAAAGCCTGCTCGCTGAATGCAGAGAGGACGTGGCGCACTTGCTGAGGAAGACCAAAGCCTATAGCCTCAGTCAGAATTACAACTAAATGTAAAGAAAACAAAAACCCTCACGCTGAACCAATATGATAAAAAGTGAAATAATGAACTTGGCAAGAATTCTATTTTCTTCTTAATCAACACCCCTGGAAGCAACATCAAGAAATCAAGTGATATATTTCACTGTGCAGTGTTGAAGGGCTGAAGAGCTAGTATGCCACTCTGAAAACCAAGATGCCCTGACTGCTCCATGGTAATGCCAATCACCTCATATGCATGTGCTTTCTGGCTAATGAGTAAGGAAGACTGAAGAAGAAGCTCTTGAATTATAATGTTGAGAAAAAACATTGATCGTACTGTGAACTAGTGAAGAATAAACACCTGTCTTGGAAGAAGTACATCAAGCATGATCCTTAGAAGGGAGGATGAGGAGACCTGGGCTCATGTACTTTGGTCATGTTGTCAGGAGAGATCAGTCCTTGGAAAAGGACATCACAGTTAATATAGTAGGTCATTAAAAAGGAGAAAGGCCTTCAAGGAGATGGAGTGACACAATGGTTTCAGCCATGGGCTCAAACATGGCACCAATTGTGAGTATGGGCAGCACAGTGCCGTGTTTCATTCTGTGGAACACAGGTTACTACTAATTATAACCAACATCGGGCACCCAACAATACATGCTGGCCTGCAGCAATGATTTATCACTTCTCCTCTGATGCTCAACAAAGGCACTTGCCTTGATGAAGATAATAAATGGTGCACCAAACATGACTTCTAAGACCCAAGGCTGGCAGAAAATGTGCAATGCAGAAGCTTTTAGTACATTATATATTTTAGGTTTTTTGGTTTTTTCTAATTAAATCTTAATTTAATTCCCTTAAATTTTAGACAGGAGTCTTAAGGGGTAGACCCAAAGACATACTGAGCAATAGACTGCATACTCAAATGAAATCATTCCTCTCTATGATTCTATTTGGCCTTCTTAACTATATGTTTTCATATTAAATTCCTTCAAAGAAGAATTCTCAGTCACATGAAAATAATCCCAAGAAAGATTGTTTTTAAGAATTTAGTAAGCCAGAATCGGGAACACATGCTACATATTGAGGAACTAAGCAGGTATTTAAGGAGTTTCACTTTGAATTGAGCTTTTTGCCAAAAACGAATTGCAAGATTACCCAGATATTAGCTATACTCATTGCCTTCAAGTCAATTCTGACGCACAGTGACCCTATATGACAGGGTAGAACTGCCCTGGATTTCAAAGACTGTAAATTTTACCAACGTAGAAAGCCTTCACTTTAGCCCATGGAGTGGCTAGTGCGTTTGAACTACTGACCTTGTGGTTAACAACCAGGTTATGATGCACTATACCATTAGGGTAATTATAATCTTGATTTATGCTTATATTTTGCTCGATGTTCATATTTTACAGAAAGAGGAAGACCTGTATATAACCAAGTCAAATGATTTCTAATAAATCATATTATTGAGGACACTTTCAAAGTAATGCTTAGATGATATAGTTTACAATCCTGATAGAAAATGTAGAGGAATTCCAAAACCAAATTCACTGTCCTCAAGTCAATTCTGACTCATAGCAAGCCCCTGTGGGTTTCTAAGACTCTGTTCACAGCAGTAGAAATCCGAATCAGTCTTTCTCCCTCAGAGCTGCTGATGGTTTCAAACTGGTGACCATGCAGATCATAGGCCAGCCTGTAACCATTAAACCACCAGGCCTCCAAGTAGATGAATTAGCAAAATGACATTGTTTATGAAGGGTTAAGAGTTCAGTGTGAAATATTGTTGCTCCTTGAATATCCACGGCTAAAAAGAGTTTAAATTTGTTACACTAAGAATAAAGCTCTGGTCTTAAGTATAATGATATATTTAGTATGACTTATTTTTAGAGAGGAAGCCTGGTGGCAAAGCTGTTGATCAAATGTAGGCGGTTCAAGGCCACCAGCCTCTTTGTAGAAGAAAGATGTGGCTGTCTGCTTCTGCACAAATTTGCAGCCTTGAAAACACTATGAGGTAGTTTTAGTATATCATATAGAGTTGCTATCAGTGTGAATCTTCTTGAAATTAAAGTCTTTCTTTTATTTCTTTTTCAATCACTAAGGACAAAGAACTCTTTCAACAGTTAGTGATTTTAAAGTTTACAGAAAGCAGATTAGGAAAGATGTATAAAATATTAAAATGGTTTTCTTCTCTCTACTGAATAGGATGATTTTCAGGTTCAAATGAAAATACAGAAACCTCAAAAATATATTAATTTCCAGTATTTATAGGGAATCCAGGTGGTGTAGTAGGTTACAGTTGAGTTGCTAACAGCATGGTCAGCAGTATGAATCCACTAGTCTGTCCACAGGAGCAAGATGAGGCTTTCTACTCTTATGAAGACTTGCAATCTCAGAGACCTGTAGGAGCTGTTCTACCCTGTTTTACAGGGTTGCTGTGAGTCAAAATGGGCAGTGTGGTTTCCTTTTATGGTTTATTAAGACTAATAATAACAATGGAAACATGTTGTTACTAACCTGGGTGTAGTAGTTGCATTATCTGCTGTCAATTTGGGACTGGAGAAGATTAAGAGCAAAGGGGTGGAGTCTAGTATGTCAATCAGAACATAGTCAATGAGGTCTCTGTGTGGGCATGGCTTTCTCCTGACAATTCTGGGAAATCCTGCTTTTCTTCCTTGGAAATGGGAGACACTTTCACTCTCTTTCCTAATTCCCTTGGAGATGGTCTACTGATACGACACATGGCGTTATGCCCTGGAAACTGGAAAAGCCACATGGACCTATCCTGATGCAACCAGACCCTGGGAGTTGGAGAAGCCAGTACTGAGATGCTTACAACACCCCCGGATGTTGTGGAAGACTTCTGAGGTAGTTAGTTAATTGTGCCAGCCTGGCCGATAAACACATGGGGGCTTAATTGAAGGGTGGAGAGATAAATGGTTCTAACAACCTCACCTTTCTTGTCTCTTGCTCTTTGATCATCCGAACAGTGTGCAGCTGCCTTGCTTGTTCTGTGCCTCAATTTGCAAGCTACACTACCTGTGGGTCACCTAACCCATGGACTGTGTCACTGTAATTTCAGGTTCCTTCAAGACCTGCTTCGCCACACCATTGGAATGTATATCTCTTGAGCTGGGCATTGTCGGACCCTGTCATCTGGCTGACTGTTGGTGACCTGCTTTGCTGTTTTCTGCCTATGCCTACAGAGGACTACCTGGTGGCCCTCAAGACTTGAAGCACTGCCAGTGTCTCACAGATGTCTCAAGGGAGTGGGTTGCTTTGAGCCATTTGTACTGCTTTATAATTTAATTAACTGTTTATTTGTTATGTGATATAGCTAGTTATCTGTATAAATATATATAAAATTATTCACAATCTGGTTTTGTCTCTCTAGAGAACCCTGTCTAACACATTTTGGTACCAGGAGTACTTCTAGAGAAATAAAATCATAAATATGGGCTTCTTAAATTGGCTCTCCAGCCTGATTAGTCTTAATATCATTAATAATGCTACATCAACACCCCAAAGCATGGATAAGTCTGCTACTCTTACTAATCCATGGTGTGAAATAACAAAGCTAATATCTACAGTAGCACAACCGATAGATGAGAGGCTGGATAAAGGAGAGGCTCTGAGTGATCGTATCTTTGATATTTTCCAGGAGTTTTGTGAGGATAACAATAGAGGGAAGTTGGTTGGCTGGTCCTTCTTACAATGGAAAGTGTGATTAAGGAGAGGGATGGTCTCAGAGCCTCAGAAGTGCTCCCCAGATGCATACTAACAGATTTGAAAGCTTCCATCTGTGCTACAAAGGAGAGCCTTCTCTACTCTAGTAAGAGAACTGACGACATTGCTGAGAACCAGGTCCAGAGACTCATTATGTGAGTGGCTGAATCACAGTGGCAGCTGAATTGCAGATCTAGAGCAGTGCCTGATACCAAAGTGAGGGCATTGATTGGGAAAAGTTGGGACCCTGAAACTCGGGATGGGAACATATGGGCTGATGATCCAGAAGAGGAAGATATTGAGCCCCTAGAAACAATTGGCCCACACCAATCAAGAGATCCACCCCTCCCAGCTGAAAGTATTAATTCACAATCCACACCTGAGCACATTAGCCAAACTGTTCAAGTTGATATGCCAGGTGTGGCTGCATCAGCAGCATTGCTTGAGGGAGATGCCTTTACAAGATGTTGCTGACAGCACCCAGGGAACACCCTCACTACCCATTATTTCCACTAGACCTCTCACTAAAATTAAGTCTCAGAAAGCTCCTAAAGGTGAGGTTGAGATGATTAACCAAAGAGAAGCACACTATACTCATAAAGATCTGCTTGAGTTTTCAAATATGTACAAGCAGAAGACTGGGGAAAAACCCTTGGGATGTTTACTAAGGGTGTGGGATACTGGTGCACTAAATGTAATATTAGACCGGTCTGCATTTCTGGATTTGGGACTCCTAAGCACAGACTCTTCTTTCAAGAGAGGCTAAGAGAAGATCTAATTCTTTATTTGGTTGGCTCACTGAAGCATGGACTGCCAGATGGCCTAGATTAGGCCAACTTGACGTACCTGACCTACCTTGGTACACTGTAAAGGAAGGCATCCAAAAGCTTAGAGAAATTGGTATGTTGGAATAGATCTATCAGAATTTATCTATCAGGATCTACCAGGTATGTTGGAATGGATCTATTAAGACTCTTGGAATTGCTATTTTATGTGCACCAGGATTAACCGTGGGCACTGCCCTAAGTGAACTCTGATATTTGCCCACAATGGGGCTGATTGGTCCCCATGGTAGTAAAGGGCAGGTGTTAGCACTGAATCAGCACTGAGACAGAGTGGGCATGATGAAAATAGACAACAGGTTTCTGTAGTAATCAAAGCAATCTGTCTCGTGTGGAATTATAGCATTGGCTACTTAGCCACACTGTCCCTACGAATGAAATAGATGGGAAACCAACTAAATATTTACGTGATCTATATGGCGGAAGAGTGATAGATGAGGTGAACAGTAGAATAGACAGTCATGATCACACAGTCAATTCCGAGACCTGAGCCAGTTTACAGACCCACCACCCCTTGAATGAGGGGAAGGCCAGGTCCCTTTGAAGGCGGACCCTGCTACACCACCGCAGGTTTATATTGTTAATCTTTCTTTAGCTTGCCCCAAAGGAACCTACAGCTTTTCACAACAATGACTGTTCATTGGGAGAAAGGAAATAATCAAACTTTGGGGGGATTATTGGACACTGGCCCTCAACTGACACTAGTTCCAGGAGACCCAAAGTGTTTCGAAGGCCCACCAGTCAGAGTGGGGGCTTATGGGGGTCAAGTTATCATTGGAGTTTTAGCTCCGGTACACTTCTCTGTGGGTCCAGTGGGCCCCTAAGACCCATCCTGCAGTTATTTCCCCACTTCCAGACTACATCATTGTAATAGACATACTTAGTAACTGGCAGAACTCCCATATTGGATCAATGGAATGTGTAATAAGGACTATCATGGTAGGAAAGCCAAGTGGACACCATTAGAACTGCCATTGCCTAGGAAAATAGTAAACCAAAGGCAGTACCGCATTCCTGGAGGGATTTCAGAGATCAGCGCCACCATCAAGGACTTGAAATATGCAGGGGTGATTCCTATCACATCCCCATTTAACTCACCAATTTGGCCTATGGATCCTAGAGAATGACAGTGGATTATTGTAAACTTAACCAGGTGGTGACTCTAATTCCAGCTGCCATTCCAGATGTGATTTCATTGTTTATGCAAATTAATACTTCTCCTGGTACTTGGTATGCAGCTATTGATCTGGCTAATGCCTTCTTTTCAATACCAGTCTTGAAGAACCACCAGAAGCAGTTTACCTTCAGCTGGCAGGGGCAACAATATACTTTCACAACTCTCCCCGAGGAGTACATCAACTCTTCTGCCTTGTGGCATAATTTAGTCTGAAGGGACCTTGACCACCTGTCTATTCCACAACATGTCACACTGGTCCATTATATTGATAACATTATGCTGATTGGATCCACTAAGGAGGATGTATCAAAGACTCTAGATTCATTGGTACAATATCTGCATACAAGAGTTTGGGGAATTAACCCAACAAAGATTCAGGCACCCTCCACCTCAGTAAAAATTTCTAGGAGTCTAGTGGTATGGGGCATGTCAAGATATTCCTACTAAAGTGGAGAATAAGCTATTGAATTCCGCCCCCCAATGAATATAAGCTATTAAATTTGCCACCCTCCCCCCCCAATGAATAAAAGGAGGCTGAAAGCCTAATGGGCCTCTTCAGATTTTGAAGGCAACATCTCCCTCACTTGGGTGTTCTATTTCAACCTATTTATCAAGTGACACAAAAAGCCTCCAATTTTGAGTGGGGCCCAGAACAAGAAAAGGCTCTGCAACAGGTTCAGGCTGCCGTGCAAGCTGCTTTGCCACTGGGACAATATAATATGATCCAGCTGACCTGATGGTGCTTGGGGTGTCAGTTGTAAATAAAGATGCAGTGTGGAGTCTTTGGCAGACTCCTTTTAGTGCATCACAGCGTAGACTGTTGGGATTTTGGAGTAAAGTCTTGCCATCCTCTGCAGATAATTACATCCATCCCTTTGAAAAACAGCTGTTGGCCTGTTACTGGGCCTTGGTGGAGACTGAACACCTCTCCATGGGCCACCAAGTAACCATGAGGCCTGAACTACCCATCATGAACTGGGTGTTGTCTGACACAGAGTCAAAAAGTTGAATGTGTGCAGCAACACTCCATTGGTAAGTGGAAGTTGTACATCTGATATCGGGCCAAAGCAGGACCTGAAAGGACAAGTAAGCTGCATGAAGAAGTGGCCCAAATGCCCACAGTCTCCACTCCTGTTACATTGCCTTCTTTCTCCCAATCTGCATCTATGGCATCCTGGGGAGTTCTTTACCATACTTTAACTGAAGACCAAAAAAGTCATGCTTGGTTTATGGATAGCTCTGCATGATATGCAGGTGCCACTTGTAAATGGACAGCAGCAGCACTACAGCCCCTTTCTGGGATCTCCCTAAAGGACAGTGGTGAAGGGAAATCTTCCCAATGAGCAGAACTTCGAGCAGTGCACCTGGCCGTTCAGTTTGCATATAAGGAAAAAAGGCCAGAGAAGGACCGTATACTGATTCATGGGCTGTGGCTAATGGCTTGGCTGGATGGTCAGGGAATTGGAAGGAACATGGTTGGAAAATTGGTGACAAGGAGGTGTGGGGAAGAGGTATGTGGATAGACCTCTCTGAATGGGACAAGAAGGTAAAGGTAATTGTATCTCACGTGAACTCTCACCAAAGGATTACCTCTGAAGAGGAGGACTTTAATAATCAAGTGGACAAGATAACACGCACTATGGAGACTAGTCCTCCTCTTTCCTCTGCCACCCCTGACATTGCCCAATGGGCACATGAAAAAAGTGGACATGGTGGCAGAGATGGAGTTTATGCATGGGCACAGCAACATGGACTTCCACTCACCAAGGCTGACTTGGCCACAGCCACTGCTGAGTGGCCCATCTGCCAGCAGCAGAAACCAACATTAAGTCCAAGATATGGGACCAATCCTCAGAGAGATCAACCTGCAACTTGGTGGCAGGTTGATTACATAGGAACATTTCCATCATGGAGGGGACAGCGTTTTGTTCTTACAGGAACAGTCACCTACTCTGGATATGGATTTGCCTTCACTGCATGCAATGCTTCTGCTAAAACTAATATTCACGAATTTAGAGAATACCTCATCCACCGGCATAGCATCCCACATAGCATTGCTTCAGATAAAGGAACTCACTTCACAGCAAATGCAATGTGGCAATGGGCCCATTCCCATGGAATCCGCTGGTCATACCATGTACCTCATCATCCTGAAGCTGCCAGCTTGATAGAACAATGGAATTGGCTCCTAAAGACACAATTATGGCGCCAACTAGGTGGCAACAACTTGCGGGGCTGGGGCAATGTTCTCCGGGAAGCTGCATATACTCTAATGCAGATGTGCTGTGTCTCCAATAGCCAGATTTCATGGGTCCAGGAACCAAGTGGTGGAAGCTGGATTAGAACCACTCACTATTACACCTAGCGATGCACTTGCAGTATTTTGGCTTCCTGTCCCAGCTACCCTGTCCCCCTCAGGTCTGGAGGTCCTGGTCTGGTAGGAAGGAACTTCCCCACCTAGAAACACAGCACGGATTCCACTGAACTGACAGCTGAGAATGCCTCCCAGCCACTTTGGACTTCTCATGCCTTTGGATCAACAGGTCAGGAAGGGTGTCACTATACTGAGTGGTGTGAATGTTCCTGATTACCAAGGAGAAATTTGACTGGTGTTACATAATGGAGGTAAAGAAGAATTTGTCTGAATCCAGGAGATCCCATAGGCCGACCTTAGTGCTACCATGCCCTGTGATTAAAATAAATGGTAAGTTACAGTAACCCAATCCTGACAGAACTTGTAATGACCCAGACCCCTCAGGAATGAAGGTCTGGGTCACCCTACCAGGCAAAATACTGCAGCCAGCTGAGGTGCTTGCTGGGGCAAAGGTAATACAGAATGGAGAGTAGAAGAAGATAGTTCTACTTATCAATTACGACCACGTGATCAATTGCAAATGTGAGGTTTGTAATTGTCAGTGTATTTTCTTTCTATGTGCTTATTGCATATCTTTCTTTTGTTCATGTATGATATATCAGATGCAATTGGGCACAGTGTTTTCATTTATATATATGATAGATGATTGATGACAAATATAAGTGTGATTTCATCAATGTCAGGAAATTATATATGGCTACAGGTGCCAAGTTGGCAAGGAGTGGATTGAGGTAGTTTATTGTGCCAACCTGGCTGATAAGCACATGTGGGATTAATTGAAGGGCGGAGAGATAAGTGGCTCAGCAAGCTTCGCTTTTCTTGTCTCTTGTTCTTTGATCAGCAGACCAATGTGCAGCTGTCTTGCTTGTTCTGTGCCTCAATTTGAAAGCTACACTACCTCTGGGACACCTAACCTGTGGACTGTGTCACTGTATTTTGAGGTTCCTTCAAGACCTGCTTTGCCACACAATTGGAATTTACATCTCTTGAGCTAGGGACTGTTGGACCCTGTCATCTGGATGACTGTTGGTGACTTGCCTTGCTGTTTGCTGCCTGTGCCTGGATAGCCTGAATTTCTCTACTGAAGACTGCCTGGTGGCTCTCAAGGCTTGAAGCACTGCCCGTGTCTCACAACTGTCTCATGAGAGTGGGTTGCTCTGAGCTATTTGTACTGCTTTATAATTTAATTAACTGTTTATTTCTTATGGTATATATCTATCTGTAAAAATATATATAAAATTATTAGAAATTGGGTTTTGTCTCTCTAGAGAACCCTGTCTAACACAACTTCCAACTCATTGGCCTATGATCTTCCTGCGTGTGGCGTCATTGCATGTGTTTCGCGAATCTGAAGAGGACTTTATAGATTGGCATCAGGCATAAGGGCTATTATTAGAGTTATTGGAATGATTTGGACTGGACTGGGATGTTTTCTCAATATTCAACTGCTCTTGTATATAAACCTCTTTATTAATCACACGAATTTGTTTCTCTAATCTACGTGGAATAACACACTAGGCGAGGATGTAACTTCAAGTTTCACAAGTGAAATGTCTCTTTTTTTGTAGTTGGAATTTCTTTCCTTTTCTTCAGAACTTAAAATTTTATCACCACAATTTCCAAGGAAGGTCTTGAAGAGCTTAATCAATGCCAATGAGTTGTGCATGTAGAAACTGTTGAGCTGGTGTGTGTACTGGTATGTATTTTCTCAACAGCACAGAAGATGCAATTTAAAATGGTTGGAGCAAGTGAAGTATTTAGAGCATTTGTCTCAGTAATCACCTTTTTTTCATGTCATTTTGGCTTGAGTTGGCCTCTGGTTTTTAGAATATTTTTTCCTAAAGAGGGGGAGATAGTAATAGAACTCCCCATAGATGCTAATAATAGTGCCAACTGACATAAGGAGGTCCTGTGTTAGAGGTTTTGTATTTTTCTTACTGACATCATCCTGACACCCCAAAACTGTCTAATATTTAACACTTACAATGGTAGTTCTGTGTTTTCCTGATTTGGAAATTTCTTAAAGCAATAGAAGATTTGTTAAATAAGAATATAGGGATTGGAAATAGACAAGTGCTCATTTTCAAAAAAAGGGTCACACCCTCCTTGTTGCTCAATCTCATGAATGAATCTCTGAAGCTGTGGGTGCTATAGCAAAGTGTGCTAAAACACAACAACCAAACAACTAGATGGCGCCCAGCTATCAGAAGGAGAAATATCTGAAGTTCTAAAGGCTTATTTTCAAACAAGCAGTCATCTAAGTGAGGTGTCATCTAAGTCTACATGGGAGAAGCACACAAGGCTGTGTAATACAAGGATTATAAGTGATAAAATAGAATTCCAAAGGAAGGAATACCATTGGCGCTTACATTGCAAACTCCAGGTTCGCAGGATACTATGGATGATAGTGGAAGCCAAAATGCTGTTTGCAGGTTCCATACATGGATAAATCTTCCAGTGAATCATCCTGATTGTAGCCTAGGAATGTGAGTAACCTTCCTTTCATAGAGAGATAGAGAGAGCATTGTAAAGTTGATTAAGAGAGAAGTTGTTGTTATTAGGTCCCATCAAGTTGGTGATGACACATATCCATCCTATGCACAACTGCCTTGTCTTGTGCCTTCCTTACAATTGTTCATATGCCTGAGTCTATTGGTGCAGCCATGGTGTCAATCCATCGCATTGAGGGCCTTCCTCTTTTTCATTATTTCTCCATTTTACCAAGCATGATGTACTTCTCTAGGTACTGCTGTCTCCTGACAATATGTGCAAGGTATGTAAGTTGATCTCGTGCTGTCTTTGCCTCTAAGGAGCTCTCTGGCAATACTTCTTCCAAGACATGTTTGTTTGTTCTTTTCGTAGTCCATGGTACTTTCAATAATCTTATCCAGCATCACAATTCAAGTGCATTGGTCTTCTTTATTCAATGTCCAACTTTTACATGTATATGTGGCAATGGAAAATGTCGTGGCTTTGGCTCAGGTGCACCTTAATTCTCAAAGTAACATCCTTATTTTTCAATACTCTAAAACGACCTTCTGCACCAGACTTACTTAGCACAATGCTCCTTTTGATCTCTTGATTGCTGCTTCCATGAGCATTGAATGTAGATCCAAAGAAGACAGAATCCTTGACAACTTCAAACTTTTATCCAGTTGTCATTATATTTGGTCCAGTTGTGAGGATTTAGCAAGAGCTTTAAGCAAGCAAGGTTATGTCAGCTGTATACCAAAGATTGTTAATATGCTTCCCTCCAATTCTGATGTCACATTCTGCTTCATGTAAACCAGCTTCTCTGATGATTTATACAGCATACTGATTGAATAAGTTTGGGGAGAGGATACAACCCAGACTCACGTCTTTCCTGATTTTTAGTCATGAAGTATACGGTTAGTCTTTTCACACAACTTCCTCTTGATCCATGTACAGTTCTTCATGAGCCCAAGGAAATATTCTGGAGTTCCTATTGATCTCAAGTTATCATATCAGAAAAGATAGCCATAGTTTATCATGATCCAATCAGACAAATGCCTGGGCATGGTCAATAAAACACAAGTAAACATCTTTCTGGTATTCTCTGCTTTCTACCAAGGTCCCTCAGATATTAGCAATGATATCACTTGGGCCATGTTCTCTTCTGAGTCCAACCTGAACTTCTGGCTATTTCTTGTCAATGAACTGCAACAGCCATTGTTGGACGATCTTCAGTAAAATTTTACTTGTTGCAATATGAATGATAGTGTTCTATATTTTGAACATTTTGTTGGGTCACTTTTCTTTAGAATAAACACAAATATGGATTTCTTCCAATCAGTTGGCCAAGTAGCTGTCTTCTAAATTTCCTGATGTGGACAATTGAGTGCTTCCAGCACATCATCATTTTGTTGAACATTTCAATTAGTATTCCATCAATTCTTGAAATCTTCTTTTTGGCAAATAAGTTTAGTGCAGCTTGATCTTCTTCTTCAGCACCATTGGTGCCTGCTCATAAGTTACCTCCTGAAATGGTGGACTGCCGAATAGTTTATTTTGGTACAGAGACTCTGTGTATTCATTTCACTTTCTCTATTGATTTCTGCATCATTCAGTATTTTTCCCCAAGAACCTTTCAAGATTACAACCAAGGTTAGAATTCTTTCTTGAGTTCTTTCAGTTTCCAAGGTGCTCACCATGTTCTTCCATTTTTTTTCATTCTAGGTTTCTAGAATTTTTATTTCACTATAATATTACATTTCATTATAATACTTTCCTTCATCTTTTCGACCTGCTCTTTGAAATTTAATATTCAGCCCTTTGACTTCATCCTTTCTTCCATTTGATTTAGCTAGTCTACAAGTAAGAGCAAGTGTCAGGGTCTCTTCTGATATCCATTTTAATTTTTTTTCTTTCTTCCTGTGTTTTTAATCACCCTTTGCTTTCTCTATGTTTGATGGTCTTCATTTCCTCCCACAGACCATCAGGGCTTCTGACATCAAGTGTCAATGTGTCAAATATGACCTTGAGATGTTCTCAAAATTTAGGGGGGATAGACTCAAGGCTATATTTTGGCTCACATGGACTTGTTTTCATTTTCTGCAGCTTTATCTTGAACTTACATATGATCAATTAATGATCTGTTTCATAGGCAGCCCTAGCTTGGTTTTAGCTACTGATATTGATCTTCTCCATTGTTTTTTCCCACAGATGTAGTCAAATTTGTTTTTGTGTGCTCAATCTAGAGAAGTCTTGTTGAAAAAAAATATTTTATTTGAACAAGCAGTTGGTCTTTCAAAATTTTATCATGCCATCTTTAGCTTCATTTCTATCACCAAGTCCATATTTTCAAACTACTGTTACTATTCATTCTTCTTTCTTTCCAACTTTCACATCCCAATCACCAATAATTATCAATGTATTTTGACTGAAACTGGTAGCATTCTTCTATTTCTTCACCACTAGCTTTGTGATTGGTACATAAATTTGAGTAATATGTGTATTGTTTGGATTTCTTTGAAGACAGAGTGCTATAATCCTACCATGGACAGCATTGTACTTCATGATTGGTCTTGCAATATCTTTTTTGACAATGAATGTATTGCCATTTCCCTTGATTATGTTATTCCCCAAATAATAAATCATATGTTTTTCTGATTCAAATTGCCAATACCAGTCCATTTTATTTCACTAATGGCAAGGATATTGATCTTTATGTATTCCATTTCATTTTTCATGACTTTCAGTTTTCCTAGGACCATTCTTCACACATTCCACGTTCTCATGATTAGCAAATTTTTGCAGCTGTTTCTCCCTACCTTGAGTGTTTCCAGCTGTGTTAGTCCGGGTAGACTAGAGAAACAAGTCCATGGACACACATATGTGTATAAGAAAGAGATTTATATACAAGAGCAATAGAACATTGTGAAAACATTCCAGCCCCGTCCAGATCAAGTCCATAAGTCTGATATTAGCCCATATGTCCGACACCAATCCACAAAGTCCGCCCAGGCTCATGAAGCACATGCAATGATGCCACATGTAGAAGCTTACAGGTCAGTGGGTAGAAAGTCTTTGGATCCAGTGGCATTGGAAACATCTCAGTGCTGACAGGGGTCTCTGCATGGCTTCTCCAGCACCCAGGGCTGCATCAGGGTGGGTCCATGTGTCTTGTCAGCTGCTATGTCTCCCAGGGTGCGAGCAGAGTCTCTCATTTCCAAGGAGGAAAATACCAGAATTCCCAGAATCCTTAGGGGAAGACTACACCCACACAGAAGTCTCATTGGCTATGACCTGATTGACAGGCTAGACTCCACCCCTACAAACTTAATCCTCAAATTGACAATTATATAACTACCACACTAGCAAGTCAAGTTCCTGAATGCTCCACCTCCACAAGGATTACCTGCCTCTCATCAGCAAGTTTACTGTACTCTGAGAAATCAGCTCTTCCTCAGTCACATTCTACAAGTACTCTTGGACCCGAGGGGCCTATCCTCTGGCACTATCTCCAACAATATTATGCCTCCGTTCTTTAGGCTTCTGGTATCTGACAATGCTTAAAAGCTATGCATGAGGTTTTCAACAGCCCATTCTTTCAAAGTGAGTCTTTCTTCATTGTCAGTTCATTGTCTGGAAGCTCCTCTGAAATCTTTGAGCGACCCTGCTAGCATTTAAAATACCAGAGACATAGCTTCCAGCAGCAAAACAACGCACAAGCCACCAAGGTACAGCAAGCTGACATACAAGTGGTGGATGAGAGAAGTAGCTATGTTAAAATGTAATATCTTATCATTTGATCTCCCTTTCCACCCATTCGAAAGTTATTCCAATTTGGGAAAACAATGAAGGGGAAATACAAATAGATGAAGCCTCGGGTGAATTTCTTCTGACTATATACCAGGTTGTGAAAAGTCTTGCTATCAGGCAGAATGCATTGTTAAGTGACAATTCCAGATTCTGTTAGGTTGAAATTTGGCATATCATTACTTGATCTCCATCTTGACAAATTTTAAATGTGTTCTTGATTGAGGTATTTCTCTATTTTAGTTTTTATTGTCATTAGCCCTTTTTAGTTTTTAAAGACTGTTTTCCTATATATGCATTCTATGATAAATAAGTCTTTAGAGGCAGTTGCAAGTGGTTCTTGATGGTATGGAAGGGGAGATTGGAAGAAAACAGGGAGCTAATCGCATTGAGTATAGGAAGGAAGACATGTTCTAAAATTAATGGTGGTGATAATTGTACAACTCTTCTTAAGATGAGTAGAATATTGAATTGTATGATTTGTGAATTATATGTCAACAAAACTGTTACATTATAAAAGGGTGTGTGTGTGAGCAGAGTGACAGAGCTTAATAAACAGCCAAACACCAAAAGCTTCATTTAAGTAAAGAAATAAAGCAACTCTAGAAGGTTAAGAAAACTCCAGGTAAAAAGGGGCATCTTCTAAAGCATTCTAGAAACCATTCCCTGGTTTTCCTTCTCCAGTTTTCTCACGCCAATTCCTATAGTTACTATTGGGCATGCCCATGCCCGCAAGAAGTTCCTACTGCTCCTTTAAAATGCCATTGTCCTGTTTTTTTCTTATCAAAGAGATGAAAGAATGACATTTAAAAATCCTTTATTAATTATTTTTTAAACATTTTATTAGGGGCTCATACAGCTCTTATCACAATCCATACATACATCAATTGTGTAAAGCACATCTGTACATTCATTTCCCTCATCATTTTCAAAACATTTGCTCTCCACTTACTATGGGTTAAAATAGTCTAGTGCCCATAACCCACCCGGGGGAGAGTATTGTTATGTCTCCACAGAATTTGGAGAGTCCATACAGACCCCACCATGGGGCACCAAACCAAAAGGGCAACCTAACCACATGGAGGAGTGCATGCAAAGATGGGAGTACAGGGCCGGCCCCAATATAAAACAATATGGCCCTGCCATAGAAGTATGTGTGACAGAGAACAACACTAAACCTTCTTGTTGGGGAAAGAAGCCGACTTACCATGCCCACACAGAAGCAAACCAAGAAGGAAAAAGAGAGAGAGGGACAGTTGGCCCACCAAGCACGGAGAATGACATCCCTCCATGAAGGTGCTAAGGCACAGAGAGGACTATAGGACCGTCAACAACTCCAGATTTATTGTCCCCTAACTGGAGCACACTGTGACAGAGGACAAAAATGGGGAAACATTTTTGGGAGGTAGTGTGGCCTGAATCTTCTGCAATGGGATGAACCAAGAAGGGAGCAAAACAGATCATCAATTGGAGCATGGCCAATCCACAAAGACCCTAAAGACCCCCCAAATTAGACTTTTGGCTAGGACTGCCCCAGTAACAGGGAGGAAAGATTCATAAAGGCCAACAGACAGACCTGGAACTATATATATTTTTCTTTCTTTTCTTCCTTCTTTTTCCCTTTTCTTTTTTCAATCTTAGGATGTTGCTGGTTTTCCTACTTACATAAGACAGACACAGGAAGCAAGCTTGGGGAGAAAGCAACGGGGCCAACAGACCCAGAGGGTCTTAGGTGGAGAAGGTGGCCAGGGAGGAAGGGTGTGGTGAGAAAACAATGCCTTAGACAGGGGAACAACTAAGGAATTAAAACCAACAACTAGGAAGTTGTAGAGACTCTGTGGGTAATAGAGTAATACCAATCTAGGTGAGAAGTACTAAGAGGTGGAAAAAGGGGGAACATGATTGTGGGGCAGGAGGGAGCAAAAGGAAACAGAGGTGTGTGAACTTATGTAAATGCATTAATACATAACAATAGAGGTATTGGTCTATGTACATATATTTGTAAGGCAATACACTGAAGCTGTGGGCGGGTCTCAGGCCTCAGCTCAGGCCCTCCTCAACAATATTAAAAGATACAGTGTCTGGGATCTTAAAGGCTTGAAATTAAACAAGCGGCCATCCAACAGTGAAACAACAAGCCCACATGGAAGAAGCATACCAGCCGGTGTGAGCATGAGGTGTCATCAGACTGGATAACTGACATCAGATTAATAAAAAACAACAAACAAACAGAAATGTGTTGTTGATAATGAGGAGGTCAGTGTAGAGATCCAAAGCCCATCTGTAGACAATGGAACATCCCCCCACAGAGGGGTTGCAGGGAAGGGATGAGTCAATCAGGGTGCAGTAGAGCACTGATGGATCACTCAATATACCTCTGATCCCTTGATGTCTCCTCACCCCACACTATCATGACCCCAATGCTGCTTCCCACTCTAGACAGGATCAGAACAGGTACATAGGTACAGATAAGAGATAAAGCTCAGGACACACAGAACCCAGGAACAGAAATGGGACTAGAGATAGAAGAGATAGATAGAAGAGGGTAGAGGGAAGGTGGGGAGAAGAGCTGAGGGTGAGGGATAACCACACCCCGCCCTCCAGAGGGAAGAACAACAGGAGCCAGAGGAGAAGGGAGATGTCAGTCAGTGTGAGATATGAAAATAATAGCAATGTATGATCTATCAAGGGGCCAGGAGGTGGGGGAGGGAGGGAAAAGGAGAGGAGCAGATCCCACGGGCTCAATAGAAAGTGTCTAGAAAGAAACCTGGCAATATTTGTACAAATATGTCTGATACAATTGATGTATGGATTGTAACAAGAGTTGTCAGAGTCCCCCAAAAGAAAGAAACATTTTAAAACGGAAAAAAAAACACAAACTAAAAAAATAGTCTAGTGCCCAAGGTGTAGGAGTATTCATACCAAGTTAATTATCAAGAATTTTTACCGCTTCTTGGATGACTTTCTTCAGTATCTTTCCTCTTGCTTTCTGTTCATGTCCCATGACAACTGTTTCATTTGTCCTCCATTCTTTATCCTTCTATTGACCTTCTATATATTAGAGGTGAACTTACAATCATCTAACATAACTGCCTTAGGGCTTATTGAATTGGTAAAACATTTTTTAAAAACAGAGAATCCCCCACCCATCCGCCCCCAATTTTTCTGTCTATAGCTCTGTCTTTACTAACTGTTGCTTCTCTGCCAATTTGCTTTCCTTGAAGACAGGCCCAATGCTTTTCACAGTGTGCGCTTGCTACCCAGGTTCCGGAAATACAATTTCTTTTTTTCTTCCCTGAATCAATACAGCATTGGTGTCTCTGGGAATAGTTTTTCTTTTCTGGGTTTCCTGCTGATTCTAGCTTCTGAGTTTCTCCATCACTCATGTCATCAGTTCCCTATACTGAATTACTTCCATTTTAACATGAAAAGTAGCTGCTGTTTGTCTACTTTGGCCTTTATGGCTTTACAATTGTTGTTATACCTTTCAAGTTCCAGGAACTGTTTCTAATATCAGGGTTCAGGCACAATTGAAGCATATTTTAGTCTTTTTTTCCTTTCAAAATGCATTTTCCTATATTTTTCCCCTCTGGTTTTGGGATCTGGTCCAAGAGAAGTTTGCAGCTCACAAGTGAGTCCTACTATCAGCATCACAATGTATTCTTTTAAGAAAAAGATGCCCAATTTCAGGTTCATTCTGGAGTTTAAAACACAATTAATTCAGGGCAAAATTTAACGTGGCAGAAGTGATAAGTGATGTTATGAAAGTCTTCTAACATAGACCCCGACGGGAACCAGGCCTTACTTATAGGAGTTCTCTTCTAAATGGACAAGCAAGTAGTGGAGTATTTATTAAGTCATCAGTCGAGCTAATTTATTGAATACTCCAGGGATACTTGTACCAATTAGAGTATATGAGATCATGAAATGAAAAATAAAGACAAAGTCTCCTGCTTCTCAAGCACAAGTAATCCAGTGAGGGAAGACAAACTCTTACTGCCATCGTGAGTTAGAGACCCTATGGGACAGGGTAGAACTGGCCTGTGGGTCTCTAAGACTGTAACTCATTATGGAAACAGAAAGCCTCTTCTTTCTCCCTCAGAGCTGCTGGGACTTGTGATTTTGAACTGCTGACCACGTGATTAGACAGATAATGATACACACAACACTTAAAACATAATAACCTGATACTTAATCTATTATATAAGCTTAGAAGTTATATCTCACAGAAAGAAAAGATGGAGCAAAATGCCAGGTAGGATAATTCTAGGTGAAATTATGGTTTTAGTTGGTAAAAATAAGCATCACTGAGAAGATGCCAATTAAGTGAAGCAGCCTGTGAAGAAAGAGCCTTTTAGACAGAGGACAAATAAAAAGTGGGGATAGTGGGTTATTCCAGGGGCTGCTGATGGCGTGGTCCGCAGTTTGAAACCCCCAGCTGCTCTGCTCAAGAATGAAGAGGCTTTCTGCTCACATAGAGTGACAGGTACGGTTTACCTTGTCCTGTAACCGCATGATTTGTCAGCATAGACTCAATGGCTCTGAAAACAGCAGTGAACTAATGTGTGGAAAGGTAAACTAGGTAGGCCATACTGGCTGGAGTAAACCTAAAGATGGTAGAGACAAAAAAATCAAGGGTCGTTTAGAAGTTAGATCACAGAATGTTTTACAGTTCATTGAAGAGATTATGTTTTGCTTTTAAAAAAAACTCATTTTATTAGGGGATTGTACAACTCTTATCACAATCCATACAGATGTCCATTGTGTCAAGCACATTTGTTGCCATCATCATTCTCAAAACATTTGCTTTCTACTTGAGCCCTTGGTATCAGCATTTTCCCCACCCTCACTCCCTCACAAACCCTTAATAATTTATAAATTATTGCTATTTTTTCATGTCTTACACTGTCCATTGTCTCTCTTCACCCAATTTTCAGTTGTCCATCTCCCAGGGAAGGAGTTAAATACAGATCATTGTGATTGGTCCCCCCTAAGTCCCCTACCTTCCCCTTATACTTCTGGTATTGCTACTCTCATTATTGGTCCTGAAGGGTTCATCTGTCCCGATTCCTTGTGTTTCTGGGTCCTATCTGTACCAGTGTACATCCTCTGGTCTAGCCGGTTTTGTAAGGTAGAATTAGGATCATGATAGTTGGGGGAGGAAGCATTAAAGAACTAGAGGAAAGTTTTATGTTTCATCAGTGCTATACTGTGCCCTGACCGGCTCTTCTGCTCCCTGACACCCTTCTGTAAGGGGATGTCCAGTTTCCTAGAGATGGGATTTGTTTCTCCACGCCACATCCCCCCCCCTTCACTCACAATGATATGATTCTTTTCCTTTGATTGAAATACTACTGGAGAATTTTGATAGTGACCTGGCTTTGTTCATGAAAGGATCCCTCTGAGTGCTTTAGGCAGAACTGACGAGAGAAAAAGGAGTTGAGGTGATAAGACTTGTAAGGAAATGATCATAATGACCAATTAGAAATGAAAATTTGTACGGAGCGGGAGCTGTAAAGGTAGTGGGAAGTGATCTGGACATACATTTTTAGCAAGCCAACAGAATTTTCACGTAGATTGTGATGTCAAGTGTAAGAGACCGAGAAGACAATGTTGACTCCTACTTTTAGTCATGAACAAGTGGCTGTATATCATTGCCCAAGAAGCAGGAATCTAGACATGAAGGATATGTGCGGGGGAGAAAATAACAGCAGTTTATTCTGAGAATTTATGGTCAGGATGTTTGACATGTGTACAAAGGGGAAGCCCAACATTCAGCTATTAGAAGGACGTCTGTAGCAGATTGTGAGACCCTGAATCTGCATTGATGGAAAAGCTGCATCCTGAGCACATGCTTTCCTAGGTTCACAAAGCAAGGTGTGGAAAGGCACAGGCTGTGTACGTTACAAGAATCGTCACAGCACTCTGTGCCATGTAATCAGTGGGGACATCTGTGATTAGGCAGGAATTACAAATACACAAATGTCGTGATTAGCCTGAGATAAAAACTGTGATTGCTCTTGTCGATGGCTGCTACCTTCATAGAAGGATGATGATGATGTTGATGATAATTCCAAGGTTCACTGGAACCAAAGTTAAATGTTTGCCTTGACTGAGGTTTTTACACCTGATCTTTCTCTCTCTTTAGAAGAGGGAAGTAGAAAGGCTGATGTTTAATTCTCACTCTTTGAGGGAATATACTCCACTCAAAAGAGTGATGGAGACCTTATCATTTTCTAATTTGTTTATAAAAAATGGTGTAAAAGTATATAGTGTTCATCAACAAATGATATTAGAATGGCATTTAAAATGGAAGTCTCTTATTGTTTCTTTCTAATCAAAGTCTTGGAGTAATATACCATATTTTTTTGTTTTGAAATTCACTACATTTTTTTTTTGTATTCTGTCATCTAAAAGAAGCACACTGTAAAATGCTTAGAGAAAAATAGAAATTTAGAAGAAAAAGAAATCCAGAAATTCTGTGTACAGCTTGTACATTTGAAAAGTTTCTGGCACATACATACACGCATGCTGTCCGAGCTTCCTCTCTCCTCCTTGCTCTTTAATTCAGTTGCATTTCTTCCAAATATGCTTAAAATAAAATGGCTTCTTACTATGAAGCAAATCCAGGTTTGTATATTTCTAATTAATTCTCTAAGAAAACAAACAAACGAAAACCAACTAAAAACAAAAACCTCACAAGTAAAAAAATGATATTTAAGGGAATTATTAGAGGCTATTTTTGAAACATAGATGTATAAGATTTTAAAAATATATTTCTGTTCATGCATCTTTAACAAAATCATAATTATCTCACCAGTTTTTTAACATTAAATTTGAAATAAAAGACACCAAATGAAAATTAACCTTTGCTACCTGAAAAATAAAATATTGTAGATTATATTTTTCTCTTTTTTGCTTAGAATTGAGTGTATAGGGGGAAAGACCCTGCATTACAAGTATCTCATTTAAAAAATTCAAAGTTCTGATGAATTTGGGAGGAAAAGTAAGTCCAAAATAAAAGAATATGGATATCAGCTTTATAATTTGTCTTCTCATCAAAATAATTTTACACGAGTTGAAAATCTTTATCATTTGATGATCTTCAATAGGCCTTGAGAATTTTCCTTGCTAAGAAAAAATAGTGCTACAATATTTTTAGGAAATTTTACACTGTACACATTAGATAAAGTTATAGCAGATTTTTTAACCTGTATGTTATGCAAGTTAATCCCTGCCCCAACTAGTTGTCAGAGAACAGAACCATTCCTCTATAAGTGTTTTCTCTGCGTTCACATTCCTACCACACATTTTTAAACATATAGTGTTTTAAAAGTTAGATTTATTTCAAGAAAAAATACCTTTTCAAAAGTATAGCAGTTACTATCTTGAATTTCTTTATTAATAACCAGGATGTAGATATCTTTGGAAATCTGTTCCACTTTAAAGATTCTGTTGTTTTTTCTCTCCTAAATTAAGCTTTCTTAATCATTTTCTTCTTTCAGTCTTATATTTATATTGTAATGGTTATTTCAGTCATTTTATGATACAGTGATTATTTGTTCATTAGATATGAACACCTAGAGAGCAGACATCTTGTTTTGTCAATTTCCTTGTTCTCCATGATTCCAACCACAATTGTGGAACGCCATTAATCTTTAGTGAATAGATAGATGGATAAATAAATGAATAAATAAAACTTGAAATATGTCTTCACTGCCAGCTTCTAATCAGAAGTTAGATAACTATCTGAAATGGATGTCATAATGTGGACAATTGCACTGATGTAAATAAATGAGAGAATAAGTATAACTAGAATATTTTTAAAGTTTATGAACAGACTCTACGATACAACTATTAGTTTCTTCCAGAGAAAATAAGAGTGGAGAAAATAAAAAGGTTGAAATGCTAATAAACCCCAAATCAAACTTACTGCCATCAAATGGATACCAACTCAAAGTGATCCTACAAGATAATATATAACTGTCGCTGAGAATTTCAGGACCTGTAACTCTTTTGGGGAGTAACAAGCCTCATCTTTCTTAAGCAGAGTGGCTAGTGGAATCAAACTGCTGATCTTGTGGTTAGTAGCCAATGCGTAACCACTCTACCACCAAGACTACTACCATGTACTGATGGCCCATGAAACACAGCCTTCCTGATCCTGAGACAAGACAAACCAGATGGCATTTAGTTACCATTGCTGACCACTGTGAAAGGGATCATGGTAAGAGGTCTCAGATAGAGCCTGCAGGAAATGTGGTACAAAACCCCAAATTATAAAACAAAAATTAGACTTCTTGGTTCTGAGGGGGTTTATTGGAACCTCAAGACTATGGCCCATAGTCAGCCTTCAAACCTAGACCTAAACTCATCGTCAAGGCTTAAGTTTCAGTCAAATAGTAGGTAAGCCTACACTGTGCACCATAAAACTAGGATGTTTCATACTCTTTAGTAAAAACACCATAGGAATTGGCACAGGCAGAATTTGCTGAGGGGCAAGTTGTAGAAGGTGGGAAGGAAGGATAAAAAGGTAAACACGGGGAAGGGGGGAGAGTGATGTTATTTTATGAAGGTTTCAATCAGTGTCATGAATCAAAATGTGCATCAATTCTTGAATGAAAAACAATTTTCTCTGTAAACTTTTACTCACATTACAATACAAAGTCAAAATTAAATAAAATCATTTACTGTGCTGACTGTTCTCACTTTGACACAGTTGCTTTCTTCTTCATTTTCTTCACCTTTTTACCTACTTTTGTGCCAATAAAAGAGAGAATACAACTATATTACCCATCAGAACATAGTACTCAGACCTCAGTAGGTTTCTTATTGAGTTTAATAAAATAGAATCGCAAGCAGTATTTCCAATAATGGGAATCAATAAATGTCTGAATATGTCTTCATTGCTCTTTCCTGTTTGGGACCTGTTTCCTGTCAGTGGCTACCTGTCACATAGGGTCTTCTAAGCCTTTATACACTCTAGTAAACTACTTTTTGCCTTCTCCCCTCCAGTGTAGATTATGCCATACAGCTGTGGCTAGGGTTTGCATTATCCAGCCTATCTTCTTGGTTTTCTTAATCCTGATTTCAACTCCGTAAATATAAACTTCATTAAAAAATATTTTGAACAACTTGAGCCAGCTCAGTTTCCTACTGGGGTTCATGTACATTGTCTGCTCTGAAATTTAGAGCATATGACTGTTTTATGAATTAGTGCTTAGTTAAACAATTATCTGTTCATATATTTTTATCTAGACTTTGATGCAGAAATAAACTATGCGTGTGTGTCTATGTGCTTAGAGTGGATATTCTAGACATTTTCCTTGAAATAATGGGGAAGAGGAGCTTATAATGCATAGAAAGGACAAGATCACATATAAGGACAAAAAACACATATAAAGTCACATTGCTCATTTACCTCACGTTCCTCTTCAAGATCACTCTGTACTCTATAGCTCGATTGATGAATGTATTCTCAGGGATTTTTGCTCTATAGGAAAGTTCAGGTTTCTTCTCTTATATTTTCCATTTTCCAAATAACAGTTCCATGCCATTTCTCTCTATATTTCTGCAAGATTTATTAGGGGACAAAAGACCTCTCTCCCAGCTATCAATAATCCTACTTCAATTTTCTAAGTATCTCTAAGCATCTACTATAGCTCTTATTTGACTCACATCCTAGAAACAAATAAAACACAGTATCTTCTGGAATCACTCACTAAATAGGGTAGAGGTGAGTTGAAAATGGTAGGTAACAGCATGTAAATACTGGAAAATATATCAAAGACTGGAACACCAGGCATCTGATTCTTTGGAAGGAGAGAGGAGAGATCCTATTTGGCACTCTAAAGTAAGTCTCCTAGAAGGGATGGAACATGAACTAACCCTGAAAAGAAGCATGTGGCTTACCAAGAAGAGAACATTGTTCTAGATAGAAAACAATAAAGTGGTCTAGCAAATTCACTTTTGTGTTTTTGGAAAATGCTGAACTGGTGAATGGAGGAAGAAGAATCTGAAGAAGTAGATAATGTCTGTACCACAAGGGATCTGTATCACAGCTGGAAACTCTTAACAATCCAAAGCTTCTGCACACTCAGGAATCTTATAGGACAGAGTTGAACTGCCCACAAGATTTTCACAACTGTTATCTTTTGTTTTGAGCATTGTACTGTGATTTAAATGAAAGTTTTCAGAGAAAACAATTTTTCCATTTATTCTGTACACATTGTGTTCTGTGGCAGTGCTCTCAATGTAACAATACTCTTCCTGCTTCCTTCCAGAATCCATGCTTCCATTTAACCATCTTTCTGGCCACTACTATCTGTAAATTTGTCGTACTGTGATAGCTTGTGTGTGATTGTGATGCCAAAAGCTATATCTTTGGTATTTCAAGTGCCAGCAGGGTCACTCAACATGAACAGATTTGAGCACAACTTCCAGACAATGAAGAAGGAATAGGCTGCTGTCTTTCAAGGAAGTAGCTTAATGAACGGGAGTACGGCATTCTTAGATACTGCTGACAGATGAGCTCCTCTGCTCAGAGGGCACTCCAAATGTGATTTAGGGAGAACTTATTTTTCAAAGCAGACTTGACCCTGGGATGTGAGTGGGGTAAATCCTGTGAGAGTGAAGTCTTTGGTATTTTCACTTGGTGAGGGGGCATGACTCATGGTAAGAAGATACAACTACAAAAATCTACAAATAATAAGAACATGGAATGTTGCTAAATCTGAACCTAGGAAAATTGGAAGTCATCAAAGATGAAATGGATTGCATAAAGATAGATACTGTATGTATTAGTGAGCTAAAATAAACTGGGATTGGCCACTTTCAATCAGCCAAACATGATTTACTATGCTGGGATTGAGATAATCAAGAGGAAAAGCATTGCATTTATTTCAAAATCAGTCTTAAAAGAAAATGCTGCCTTTGAAAGGATTGCATCTATTTGTCTTCAAGGAAGTGCAATCACATTAGGTCTCTACTCAAGTCATCGCTCAATTCAAGAAATCTTTCTTCTGATAATCTGACTTTCTGTGATGCTTACCTGCTCAACATGATTGATGAAGACAAAATGGGTGCATAAGAAAACATGGTGAAAAAAGCGAATGGTGCCTGGCTATTACAAGATATAGCCTCTGGGGTCTTAAAGGCTTGAAGTTACACAAATGGTCATCTATCAGGGAAGCAGTAAAGTCCACATAGAAGAAGCAAACTAGCCTGTGTAATCACAAGGTGTCAATGGAATCAATTGTCAGGCATCAGAAGACCCAAAACAAACAATACTCAATGCAAACGATAAGGGTCAGAGTGGAGACCCAAAGCTCATCTGTGGAAAATTGGACATTGCCTCAAAGAAGGGTCAAAGGAATGAATGAGTCAGCCAGAGTGCACTATAGCACTGACAAAACATGCAACATTCCTCTAGTTCTTCAATGCTTCCTACCCCCACTTTCATGACCCAGTTCTACCTTACAAATCCAGCCAGACCAGAGCATGAATATTGGTACAGATAAGAGCCCTCAACACACAGAATTCAAGACAGACAAACTCCTAAGGAACAGTAACGGTAGTAGCAATACCATGAGGGTACAGGGAAGGTGGGAGAGAGAGGGCGAAAGGGGAAACTGACTGAAATAATCAATGGGGGACGAACAGCAGAAACATGGATGAAGGGAGACAGCAGAGACTGAATGCTATGAAAACAATAATAATTTATAATTTATCAAGGGTTCATGAGGGTGGGAGGGTGGGAAAGAAGAGGAACTGATACCAAGGGCTAAATTAGAAATAAAATGCTTCAAAAAATGATGATGGTAACATATACACTAATGTGGTTGATACAATTGGTGTATGGATTGATATAAAAGCTATAAGAGCTCCCAATAATATGAAAAAAATAAAAGTTCTATTCATTCATAAAAAAGGAAGTCCAATCAACTGTTTATCAAATTTAATGCACCAACCACAAAAGCAAGTGATGAACACATTAAAGAATTCTACCAACATTTTCAGTCTGAAACCGATCAAACATGCAATCAAGATGCAATGATAATTATTGGTTATTGGAATGCAAAAGTTAGAAACAAAAAGCAAGGAACAATAGGTGGAAAATATGGGTTTGGTGAGAGAAATGAATTTGGAAATTTGCTACTTGTTCATAGCAAATACCTATTTTCCAACAACACAAAAGACAATGATACAAATGGATGTCTCCAGATTAAATTCACAGAAATCCAATTGACTATATGTGTGGGAAGAGATAATGTAGAAGTTCAATATCAGCAGCTAAAACCAGGCCAGGGGCTCACTGTAGCACAAATAACCAATTTTTCATATATAAGGTCAACTTAATGCTGAAGAAAATGAAAACAAGTCCACCAGATCCAAAATACAACCTTGATCTATAGCACCTGGATTTTGAGAACATTTCACCAACAATGTTGAAGCACTGCATACTAATGACAGGAGATCTGTGGGAGGCTATCAAGAACATTAATTTGTGAAGAAGGAAAAGGGTCGTTAAAAAGATAAGAAAAAAAGAAAAAAATCAATGAATTCAGAGGAGACCCAGAAACTTGCTCTTTACTTAAAAAGAAGATTATTATTACTTGGGATTTATTATGTATCATTCCAGAATTCCATTATGTCAAGTAGAATTGTATAATTGCTATGAGCTATAACAATCAGTTTCCAAGCATGCTTTTTCTACATGGACTCCTTGGCATCATCTCCCTTAAACCCCACCTCCACCACTGTCCCCACTCCCCCTGAAACCCTCATTCTATTTGCTGTTCTTATAGGTTCATCAATCCTGGATTTCATATTCCCCAAATGGAAAAAAAACATAACACAATTTCAAGAAGGTGACCCTCAATGACATAACACCTCTGAGACACAACATCGTGTGAGCAAACAAAATAATGCAAACCAAAAATACAGAACATTTTGGAAACGATATCAGTTCCAGCATGCATCATAGGGAGTGATCGACTGACAATGTATTAGCTCTTCAAGGTAGATTTTTATGCCTTTGATTGTGGTAGTTACATAATGTACTATCAACTTGAGTGAAGAGCTGGAGTCTAGCCTTTCAATCAGGTCATAACCAATGAGGCCTCTGTGTGACCATGGCCTTCTCCTGAGGATTCTGAGAACTCCTGTCTTCATCCCCGGAGGTGGAACACACTCCCTGCAAGACATTCCTGTTGAAAAGTCATGTGGAGCTATGCTGATGGGGCCAGAGTCCTGGAGTTGGAAGAGCCACGTGGAGACCCACTCCAACACTGAGATGCCACTGGATCCACAAGACTTTCCCCTCACTGGCCTGTGATCTTCCTGCATATGGCGTCATTGCATGTGTTTCCTGAGTCTGAAGAGGAATTTATACACTGGTGTCAGACAGATGAGCTAATATCAGACTTATGAGCTTGATCTGAACAGGGCTGGAATGTTTTATCAACACTCATTGCTCTTTGTTATAAATTTCTTTCTATCTTTCTTATTTACCATTTTTTACAGAATTTTTTATTTATTTAAATCGCTTTACTAGGGGCTCATACAACTCTTATCACAATCTATACGTACATTCAATGTGTCTAGCACATTTGTACATTTGCTGCGATCATAATTATCAAAAATTAGCTTTTTACTTGAGTAGTTGATACTAACTTTTCATTTTCCCCTCACTCCCGCCTCATGAATCCTTGATAATTTATAAATTATTATTTTGTCGTATCTCACACTGTCTGATGACTCCCTTCACCCACTTTTCTGCTATCTGTCCCCCAGGGAGGAGTTGATATGCAGATCCTTGTAATCAGTTTCCCCTTTCACCTAACCTTCCCTTCACCCTCCTGGGTATTGCCACTCTCAGCACCGGTCCTGAAGGGATCATCCATCCTGGATTCCCTGTGTTTCCAGTTCCTATCCTCACCAGTGTACTTCCTCTGGTCCAGCCAGATTTGTAAAGTAGAATTGGGATAATGATAGTGCGGGGAGATTGGGGGGAGGAAGCATTTAGGAACTAGAGGAAAGTTGTATGTTTCATTGTTGCTACCCTGCACCCTGACTGGCTCATTTCCTCCCTGTGGCCCTTTTGTAGGGGGATGTCCTATTGCCTATAGATGGGCTAATCTGCACTCCCCCTCATTCACAAATGATTCAATTTTTTTGTTCTTTAATGCCTGATAACTAATCCCTTCGACACCTTGTGATCACATAGGCTGGTGTCTACTTCCATGTGGGCTTTGTTGCTTCTGAACTAGATGGCCACTTGTTTAGCTTCAAGCCTTTAAGACCCCAGATGCTATATCATTTGATTGCCAGGCTCCATCAGCTTTCTTCACCACATTTGCTTATGCATCCACTTTGTCTTCAGTGATTGTGTCGGGAAGGTGAGAATGATGGAATGCCAGTTTAATAGAATACAGTGCTCTTGCATTGAGAGAGTACTTGAGTGGAGGCCCAATGTCCATCTGCTACCTTAATACTAAACCTATAAATATATGCACCTAGATCTATTTCCCCATCCTCATACATAAACATGTTGGCATATGTACATACTTTTATTTAGACCTTTATAAATGCCCTTTGCCCCTTAGCTCTTTTCTCGATTTTCTTTGACTTTCCTCTTGTTCCACTATCATGCCCAGCCTTCATTTGGGTTTCAGTCATTCCTCTCAGTTACATTTCCCTTGGTCATGCCCTACCAGGCCTTCTACACCCTCCTCACCACCGATTTGGATCACTTGTTGTTCCCTTGTCCCTGAGTTTGTTAACACCACTTCTATCCCCCCACCTCTCCCTTTCCCATGTTCCTCCAGAACTGTTGGTCCTGTTGTTTTCTCCTCCAGATTGTCCATCCAGCCTATCTTATTTAGACAGACCTGCGAAGATAACATGCACAAAAACAAGACAGAGGAAAAATAAGCAACAACAACAAAAAGCCAATGACCAAACAACAACAAGGAATAAAGCTATTTCTTATACACATATGAGTGTCCACTTGGACTAGAATAATGATCTTCTATATCGTTCTCTCTAATTCACTGTTTAGTCGCCACTTTCCTACCATGCCTCAATGATATGCAGATAGAGTTATCCGGAAGGTTTTTCCTATAGAGTTGTACAAACGAACCTTATGCTTCCACTGTTATCCATAGCCTTCTGCACACCAAATTCTCCCAATTTAGGCTCTAATACTAATCCCTCCTTTGTCTTCAGATTATATTGTTTACAATCTTCCAGTGACTGGTGATGGTGTGCTTCTTCCATGTGGAGTTAGTTGACATCTTACTTAAATATCTGCTTTTTTGGAGACATTCCTTTCAGATCCAGATGCTATTTTACGTAATTGCCGGACACCATGTGAATTCTTTGCCACATTTTGCTATAGCATCCTTATCTTCTTTGTTCCCTTCTTGAGGGCGAGTGTAGAGCAGGGGTATTTGATAAGAAATAATTGCTTTTAGGTTGGAACTTGGATTTTGTGTGAGCCCCAAACTCATACCTGAATCTATGGTTTTGCTTTGTGCTTTTTTCCTTTCAATTTATTATTACTTGGGAGTTAGCACATATGCCACATCGTTCTATAGTTCAATCACAGCATGTAGAATTGTAAAATTGCTTCCATAATCAGTTTCCAAATACACTTTTCCTTCCTGAACTCCTTGACATTGTCTCCTCTTTATCTCCTCCACCCTCATATAGTACTTGTCCTTTGGTGCTTGACTCACTTTGGTGATTTCTTCTGAGCATCATGTCTTCCAGATAGCTCCATGTGTGGAGGTGTTTAATCACTGTTTACGTACCAGGGTTTTTAAATCCACTCTTCTATTAGTGGGAATTTAGGCTGTTTCCAGGTTCTGGACATTGTGAATTGTGCTACAATGAATATAGGGGAGAAAACATCTCTTTGTGATCTGTTTCTTATTTCTTTTTGGTATATGCCCTGTAGTGATATTGCTAGGTTCATATGGTAGTTCAATTGCCATCTGTTTTAGTATTTGCATATTGTCTTCCACAGTGGCTGTATGCATTTACATGTCCACCAGCAGTGGATAATAAGTGTTCCATCTCACCACACCCTCTCCAACATTTCTTGTTTTAATTTTTTTTATTTTTGTTAAATTGGATTACAGTTCTGCAGCTTAGATTGTATCTCTTGGTTGTTTTGACTTGCATTTCCAGGATGGCTAGTACCGGGTGCATTTCCCCTTTGTTTATTACCCATTCAAGTGTTATCCTTTGTGAATCGTCTGTTCAGGTCCTTTGCCCACCTTCCCAGAGGTTTTTTTCATCCAAGACCACCTACCATGTTCTTCTTCTTGAGGAGTTCATTGCCCATCCCAGGCTTCTTCTATCTCCATATGAAGTTGGTCAACAATTTTTGCATTTTCTTAAAAAATGATGTAGGAATTTTGATCGAGATTGCATTAAATTTATAAATTGTTTTAGATAACATTGACATTTTCACAATTTTGAGTCTTCCAATCCACAAACATTCTTCCATTTGTGTAGACCTCTTTTGGTTTCTTGTATTAATGTTCTGTAGTTTTCTTTGTATAGGTCTTTTGTTTATTTTGGTTAGGTTTATTCCTATGTATTTCATCTTTTGTGTGGCTCTAGTAAATGGTATTGTTTCCTGGATATCTTTTTGGGGCGTATTCCTACCTCTGGTTTATAAGTCTCTATTTGATTTCTGCTTGTTAATCTTGTCTTCTGCTACTCTACTGAACTCCTCTATTGTTTCCAGCAATCCTATTGTGGACACCTTAGGATTCTCAATATCTAAAATGATATCGTCTGCAAATAGCAAAAGTTTCACTTCTTCTTTGCCTAGTTGTACTCTATTGGTATCTTGACATTGTCTAATTGTACTGGCTTGCTGGATAGAATTTCCAACACGATGTTGAATGAAAGTGGGGCTAAGTGACATCCTTGTCAGGTTCCAATATTAACTGGAAATATTTTCATTTTTTTCTGCACTGAGTGTAATATTGGCTCTTGGATTTCCATATATGGCTTTTATTGTATTGAGGATTTTGTCTTCTAAGCCTATCTTCTTGAGAAAATTTATGTGGAATTGGTGTTGGGTGTTATGAAATGCTTTTTATCTGCATCAGTCTCTTGTTTGGGTTATTGCCCAGTCTTTTTGGGTAGTGTGTTATTGATTCTCCAAGTGTTTGTCTTTTTGTAAATTTTTTATTCTTTCTATTGTTTATTTACACTTTTATGGCACTGTGGTTTGAGAAGATGGCTTGAATAATCTCCATGTGTTTGTATTTGCTCAGGCTTGCTTTATGCCCAACATGTGGTTTATTTTAGAATATGTGCCAAAATGGGCTTAAGAATAATGTATATATAAAACAGTAAATATTTGCTGTTGGTTGAAGAAGTCTCTAAATATTTAGGTTGAGTTGTTTGATTGTGTTGCTCAGCTCTTTTGTTACATTACTGATTTTCTTACCTATTAATCTATCTTACTTTGAAAGTGGTATATTGAAGTCTCCTACTTTTAATGTTGCTCTGGTTATTTCTCTCTTCATCTCTTTGAAGATATGGTTAATGAATTTTGGGGGTCTTCTATTATGTGCACATATGTGTACTATAATTATGAGTTCTTGGTCTATTGATCCTTAGTGAGAGGTTGGAGATGGAGGCATGGAACAGAGACAGAATTTAACCAGGAATGTGGAGTTGAGAAATAATTTATTGAGGCAGGGAAAGAACTTCTGGGAGGAAGGGGAGAACAGAGAAAGGGATGGGGCATCTTGAGCCCCCAGGTGGTTTCCAACATCCAACGAGTTAGGTCAGGGAAATCACACTCAGCAGTGAGGCAGAGGGACATATATAGGGCTTGAGCCAAGGACATTTGTACTGATAAAGGAAAGGAAGGCCTTCTGGTGCTGCAGTTGCAGGGTCTGCGTCGTCAGGATGTGCTCTGTGAATAAATTATGCAGGAACACTGAGGGAAGGGGCTGTACAGATCTGGCCCGGAGAGATAAGGTCCTTGGAATGCTGGAGGCAGGGACTACACAGTCCAGCTCTTGACTTGAGAATGGGGTGAGGGGAAGGGGCTGCAGAGTCAAGCAGGCTATCTTTCGGGAAAGCTGGGGGAAGTGGCTACATGGTCTGGACCTGGCTCAAACACTTAGAGAATTATGTAATGTTTATTCTTGTCTCTAGTTTTGTCATGTACCTCGGTGTCTATTTTGTGAAAGATTAATATTACCACCTTTGCTTTTTTTAAATTGCTATTAGTTCAGTAAAATTGTCACCAATCTTTGACCCTCAGTCTATTTTTATCTGTGAGTATGAGATGTGTCTTTTGAAAGCAACAGATTGATGGATCTTGCTTTCTAATCCAGTGTGCTACTCTTTGTGCTTTGATTGCTGCATTTAGACCATTGACATTCAGTGTAATTAAATATAAATATAGAGTAGTTGCTGTCATTTCTTTGATATTTTCCTTTCTCCCCCCTCTTCTGTGGTGGTGGTGGTGTGTGTGAGGAGTTCTTTCATATGTTTGCTTCTCCACTAGAGCTGTAATATTTTTGGTACTATTTTCAATGTGTTGGTTTCTGGATGGTGTTATATCCTGTGCTATTCTCATGCTTGATTGCTTCAGTCATTGGTTTTCTGCCCAAATAGAACTGTAAAGTATTTTTTGTAATGCTTGTTTTATGTTTATGAATCCCCTAAATGTTTCCTAATTTGAGAAAAATTTTATTTCTCTTTCAAATGTAATGGAGAACTTTGCTGCATAAAGGATTATGGGATTGAAATTGTAGTCTTTCAACTTTCAGAATATGTTGCTCTAATTTCTTCTTTCCTAAATGGTCTGTATGGAGAAGTCTGATCTTATTCCTATCTGCTTACCGTATGACCTTGGCACAAGAAACTCCATTTTGAATCAGGTCTTATTTCGCACCCAAATAAACCTTACACTTACCTTTATATGTGACTTTTTTTCTCTCTCTCTAGATGCTCCCATGATTCTTTTTCTTTGAAGTTGTATAATTTGACTACAGTATGTTGATGTGTTCTTTAGGAGGTTTAATCTAATTGTTCTCTCTGAATCCTGAATGGTTATTATCAACCCTTTGAGATATTGGGGGATTTTTCTTACAAGAATTCCCTTACTATTTTAACTGTAGACTTATTTGTTTCTTCCTGCTCAGGCACCCCAATAATTCAAATATCTTTTCACTTCATGGGATCCTATATCATCCTCAAGCTTTCTTGAAATTCTTTTGCTTTCTCATATGAAACTTGCTCTTAATTGTAGGTTAGCTAAAGAAAATGGAATAAATGATGAAGTCAAACAGCTGGATAGAAATTTTCAAAACGTGTGTGATTGATAGGTTTATTGTGTCAACCTGGCCAATAGGAACATGTGGAATTAAGCAGGTTGCAGTTTGACTGGAAGGCAAAGAGATAAATGGCTCTTCATGACCTACCCCCCCCCCCTTGCTCTTTAGTGATTGAACTAGCCCAGCTGGCAGCTGATTTAGCTAGTTCTCTGCCTCAGCTTGTGGGCTATACTATCTGTGGTACATGCCAGTATTTGGATAGTGTTGCTAGATCTTGAGGCCCCTTTGAGACCTGCTTTGCCACACTGCTGGTGTATACATCACTTGAGCTTGAGGCTGGTGGATCCTGTCACCTTGCATTGTTTGAGTTTGATATCCCATCGAGGCCTGCTTTGCTAAGCTCTTGAGCTGCTGACTATTGGTGACCTACCCTACTGTTTGCTGAAAGGCCAGACTCTCCATTGGCCGAGGGAAGACTCATCTGTCTGCTTCTTTGACCTTGGGCTCACCAGTCCTCTTGAGTTGAGAAACTTCCAATTAATTAGCATATTTACTATTCCATGTAGGTGAGTTAAACTGAGCCCTCTGTAATGCTGTGTGGACTAATTAGCTGTTATATTCCTTCGTGATGATATATATCCTGATTTTGCTTCTCTAGAGAATTGCTTCAGTATAGATTATGACTCTATGCAAAAAAAAACCCCAAATCCTCACAACTAGACTAATAGATAACAACACAGAAAATGAAGAAAAGTTTCAAGTTGCCAATAATTATATGTATTTTTTGGGATACATAATCAATGTTTATGGAAGCTGCAGTCAAGAGATCAAAAGACAAATTTCATTAGGTAAATCTGCTTCATAGGATCTCTGTGGAATATTGAAAAATAAGGATGTTACATTGAAGAATAAGGTTTGTCTGACCTAAGTCATGGTATTTTCCTTTGTTTCATACTCTTGTGAAAATTGGATTGTGAATAAACAAGAATGAAGAAGAATTGATGAGTTTGAACTATGGTGCTGGAGAAGAATATTAGAAGCATCATGAATTACTAAAAGGACAAACAAATCTGCTTTAAAAGAAGTAGGGTCAGAAGGCTCTTTAACGGCAAAGATGGCAAACCTTAGTCTTACATACTTTCAACAAGTTGTGAGGAGATACTGATCCCTGGAGAGGGACATTATAATTGGTAGAATGGAGAGGTAGTGCAAAAGAAATCCCTCATGGAGTTGGATTGACACGGTAGCTACAACAATGGATTATGAGCATAAACTTCTTGACTTTGTATGCTGATGGAATCATACAATCTTTGTCTTTTGTAATTGACTTATTTCACTCTGCATAATAGTGCCAAGGTTCATCCATGCTGCCAGATGGATTAATATTGTGTATTAACTCATTGTGTAGGTAGTGTAGTTTGTTTATCCATTCATCAACTGGTGGATACTTAGGTTGCTTCCATCTTTTTGCTATTGTGAATAATGCTGTGATAAACATGAGAAGGCATGTATCTATTAGTGTCAAAGCTTTTATTTCTGTAGGATGTATACTTATTAGTGAAATTACTGGATTACATTGTATCTCTATTACTAACTGTTAAAGGAAGCAACATACCACATTTCACAGTCCAGACAGAAAAAACAAACAACACACCGCTTTCAATTCAATACAGACCCCACTATGAGTTTCCGAGTCTGTTACGGTTATGGGAGTAGAAAGCCCCATTATTCTCTCGCAGAGTGGCTGGTTGTTTCAAACTGCTGACCTTTTGAATTGCAGCCCATTTGCTTGGTTCCCACAGTAGCTGTACCATTTTATAATTTCACCCACAGATTATGTGGGTTCCATTTCTCCACATCCTTGCAATACTGTAGTCTTTAAAGGTGGAGACTGCCACATCTTTCTCTTTGGAAGCAGCTGCTGGATTTAAACCATCAACCTTTCAATTATCACTTGAGCCCTTTAACCAATCACTGTGCCTCCCGTGCTGGTGATCACAGCTGAAGGAGCTTGAAAGAGTTCCTGTCATGGAGGGCCATGAGGAGTTCAAGCAGAGCTAAATTATCTTCTCTTTGAACAGACCACTCTAGAAGTATATAGAAAATACATTTAAAGAGAAGAAGATTGAAATCATACTTAAAAGATGAATTTTGAAGTTATAGTGTACTTTGAGTGTCTTCTAATATAAGGGACACATCCCTCCCCATTAGATTGGACAATGTTTTGTTTTAATTTGTAGGAGTTTCACCGACTGCTTTCCCAAATTAGATTGCTAGGGATTTTTCCTGAGTCTATCTTAGTCTGGAAAGTCCAATGAAATCTGGTCACCGTGGATGACCTCATTGGTACTTGCTATACCTGTGATATTGCCTCATGCAAGCCACTAGCATACCACATATCTAGATCTTATGGTCTCAGGCTAATTGAAACTGGCAGCTATGTATACAAAGGAGGGAATTTCAGCTTCTAACCCCTCAAATTCTCTTGGGTTTCATTTTTTCCCCTCATTCCCTTCCTCTATTTTCCATTGATCTACATTTTCCATTTATAGAAAAGTTCTTTTTATTTAAGGGATAAAATTTTGGCAAGTTTTTGTAGAATTTTCTTTAGGAAGCCAATAAGGATTAAAGGCTGCTGATTCAATTGTTTGATTTTGCCTCATTTTATATCAAAATCAAGGGAGTAGAAATTTGTTTATAACTAAGAGTGTAATACGCAACTTAGTAAGCATAAGATCATTTCAGTATTGGATTTGACATTTGTGGGGTTAGATGTCACATCTCCATAGTATTTCGGTGGAACAATAAAGATAGGTTAATAAGCTTGACTTAAAATAAAATGATAAATAGTGGTGAAATAAACTTGTTCTTCTGCTTGTTTAGCTTACATACCAAGAAAGACAAATACACACTATGAGGATGAGTGTTGACAACTAGAGAGAGACACTTTGAAGACAGAGAGGCTCATTTATACTTTAAGATGCTCCTTTGGTCAAATCATTATCTTCGGTTTTGTCCCAAGGGATATTACAAGATCCGTTGAACTAGAGCGGACCTCAGAGCTCACTCCAAAGGGGAGGACTCTGTGTGTCCTAGTAACAAATATGGACTCTTTTTGCTCTACATCGCTCATCAATACCAGTGACAAGTAGTCGTTAAAGAAATCCAAAAGTTCCTTTTGTTTATTTCTTTCCTTTGAGAAGTACTCTCTTAATTTGTACCTTTCTCAAGAAGGTGGAAGGCTATTTGCAGACAGGCAAATCTATTTTCCTTTGAGTAAATAAAAGAACCAATAAGATAATTTTTTATTTGGAAAAAGATATGATGTGAACTTAACAATTTTGAGGCAACATTCTCAAGAAAAGAAAAAATTAATAACCCCAAACATAACAAAACTGAAACACTGACATGGGGTAAGGTGGGGGCCTCTGTGGGTTTCTGAGACTGTAATTCTTTGTAGGAGTAGTGAGGTTTATATGACTGTAATATTTATTAAAACACATGCTACTGTACACTCATAATGAAAGTATTTTCTTACATGTAAGTTAAGCAAACATTAATTTTAAAAGGAGAAATATAACACTGTTTTAAAAATCTGAAATTGCTAGCAAATTTTTTTAAATCACTGTTGATCTGTTTTGCTTCTTACAGAATTCAACATTAACTGAATCTTAAGCTTGTCAATGTTTTGAGGCATTTTACTCTGAACAGTCATTTTTCTTTTTATTATTGTATGAATACACCAGAGTTTAGTTAATGATTCTTCTCTTATTGGACACTGATATTGGTTCTAAAGCTTGGAATAAAGCTATTATGAACATTTTCATAAAGCAATTTGTGTCAACATAGGTGTTCATTTCCTTCAGGTACATATTTACAAGTAGAATTCTGTGGTTATACTATACGTGAATGTATAAGTTTACATGAAATCATATTACTTTTCAAAATTGACTATTTTTTTTCTTCAGCAATATATATGTCCCATTTGTATATTATAACATTTTAAACTTCAGTGTTTTTTTTCTTTTTAACACCAATAGTCCAGGATTACCTGACCTGACCTGACTGGTCCTCAGTAGCTAAGGTTGGAGGCCAGGTACAATATATTTTTTATTAAATCATTTTATTGGGGGATCATGCAACTCTTATCACAACCACCATACATACATTCATTGTATCAGGCACATTTGTTGCATCATCATTCTCAAAATATTTGCTTTCTACTTGAGCCCTTGATATCAGTTCATTTCCCCACCTTGCTCCCCGCTCCCCCCTCCCTCATTAACCCTTCAAAATTTAAAAATTATTATTAGTTTGTCATATCCTATACTGTCCAATGTGTCTTTCGTCCACTTTTCTGTTGTCCATCTCCCAGGGAGGAGGCTATATGTAGATCTTTGTAATTGGTCCCCCTTTCTACCCCTCCATCCCTCCACTCACCTGGTATGGCTGTGCTCACTACTGGTCCTGAAGGGATCATCTGTCCTAGATCCTGTGTTTCCAGTTCCTATGTGTACCAGTGTACATCCTCTTGTCTAGCCAGATTTTCAAAGTAGAATTGGGATAATGATAGTGGGTGGTGGGCAGGAGGAAGCATTTAAGAGCTAGAGGAAATTTGCATGTTTCGTCATTGCTATCCTGCACCCTGACTTACTGGTTTCCTCCCCGTGACCTACAGATGGGCAGTGGGTCTCCACTCTGCACTCACCCTCATTTACAATGATATAATTTTTTTGTTCTTAGATGCCTGATACCTGATCCCTTTGACATCTCATGTTCACAGTCTGGTGTGCTTCTTTCATGTGGACTTTGTTGCTTCTGAGCTAGATGGCTGCTTGTTACCTGCAAGCCTTTAGACCCCAGATGCTATATATTTTGATAGCCAGGCTCCATCAGCTTTCTTCACCACATATGCTTATGCACACATTCGTCTTCAGTGATGATGTCGGGTAGGTGTGCATCATGGAATGTCAACTTAATAGAACAAAGTGTTCTTGCATTTAGTAAGTGTTTTAGTGGAGGGCTAATGTACATCTGCTGCCTTAATAACAAACCTATAAATATATGCACATAGATGTATTTCCCCACCGTCCTATATAAATATATTTACATATGTATATGCCTGTATTTAAACCTCTATAAATGCCCTTTAACCCCTAGCTCTTTCCTCTATTTCCTTTTACTTTCCTTTTGTCCCACTATCATGCTCAGCCTTCATTTGGGTTTCAGTAATTCCTCTTGGTTACATTACCCTTGCTGAATCCCTTCCAGGCCTCTCACATCTCCTTGACACTAATTTTGGATCACTTGTTGCTTCCTTGTTCCTGGGTTGGTCAGCACCACCTACTTTTCCCCTGCCTCCCCATCTCCCATATCACCCCAGAACCATCGGTCCCGTTGTTTTCTCCTCCAGACTGTTCATCCAGCCTATCTTATCTAGATAGAGCTGCAGAGATAATAATATGCACCAAAAAACAAGGCATAGCAAAGCAAAGTGACAAAAGAGAACACAGCGATGACAACAAAAGAGAAAACCAATGACCCATAAAAGAATAAATTAATAAAAAAAGAAAAACGATAAAAAAGAAAGAAAAACCTGTAAATAGATCAAGGTCTGATTTTTGACCTCTAGGCATGTCCTCCAGCCAAGTCTGACCCCAAAATCTATCCTTTGCACTCCCTTGGGAGCTTCCTTTTCTGCTCCCCCCATTGTTCTGCCACGTGCCTTTAGTGATTTGCCTAGATGTGGTGGGGTCAGACTGGGCCAATCCAGTCTCCAGTGTTGTCCCCCATGGGGCCATGGGTCAGCGAGGGACGTCGTGTCTCATAGTGGATCAGCCATATGGTCCACTCTGTGCATTGGCTGTTCACAACGGGCATACTGTTCTCCTGACCTGGTGGGCCAGGATGTGGTCCACTCTCTTTTCCTGCCCATTCATATGCACCCATGTGCTCTGATCAGACATGTCCCTCTTCCCGAACTGCAGCTTCAGTGCTGTCCTCTAAAGTAGATTCTTTTGGTGGGAAGGGCATTGTCCATGTAGTTAGGATTGGGGCAGGGCCCTTAGACCCCTCCACTGGCTCCCTGTGCCATGCTGGCACACTGCATTCACATCTTGGAGCACCGGGTTGAAGTCTGGTCCCTCTTTCCCTGTGGAGATATAAACAATATCTTCCACTTGGGTGCATTAGTGCCCTGTTCTCCACACTACACATTTCTATCCTCTCCACCTCCTTTTTAGTTGGCTAACATATGTACCCTTGGATTTGGTCTGGCCCCTGCCATACTACCTGGTCCTCACTTCAGGAATATTTGTATACAGTAGTTTTTTCCCTGTGCCCCTTTAGCATTTTTTAAAGCTTACCTCAGTGGACTTATGTTGTACTTGTCCTTTTGCAGTTGGCTTATTTCACTTAGCATAATTTTCTTCAGTTGTTCCCATGTAGCTATATGCTTCATGCGTTCATCACTGCTTTTTAGCAACGCATAGTACTCCATTATATTTATGTACCACAGTTTTTTAATCCATTTATCTGTTGATGGAGATTTGGGTTGTTTCCAACTCCTTGCAATTGTGAACTGGAAGCAAAATATTTTTAAGGACACCTACTGTATGCTTCATCTTCAGTCCTGATTAAGGTTCAGGCCAGTCACTTTCCCTAGCCTTATTTGTGCTTATTGTACATACAAGCCAGCAGCAGCAGCATTGCTGCTGGCTTCAGGAAACGTGCCAATTTTTTAAAATAATTTTATTGGGGGCTCATTCGATTCTTATCTCAATTCATACATACATTCATCCTGTCAAGAACATATGTACATTTGTTGACATCATCATTCTCAAAATATTTGCCTTCTACTTGAGCCCTTAATATCTGCTGCTCATTTTCCCCCTCCCTCCCCACTCCCCGCCACCTCATGAACTCTTCATCATTCATAAATTATTATTGTTTTGCCATATATTACACTGTCCGATGTCTCCCCCTGCCTTCTTCTCTGCAGTCCCTCGCCCAGGGAGGAGGCTATACATTGATTTCCCCTTTCTACCTCAGATTCTCTCCACCCTCCAGGCATTGCCACTCTCATAATTGGTCCTGGAGGAGTCATCTGTCCTGGATTATCTGTGTTTCCAGTTGCTATCTGTACCAATGTACATCCTCTGGTCTAGCCAGATTTTCAAGGTAGAATTGGAATCATGATAGTGGTGGGGAAGAAGTATTTAAGAACTAGAGGAAAGTTATATGTTTCATCGTGGCTACCCTGCACCCTGCCTGGTTCATCTCCTCCCTACAACCCCTCAGCAAGGGGTGTCCAGTTGACTAGCATTGGGCTTTGAGTCTCCACTCTGTACTCACCCACATTTTCAATATAATTTTTTGTTCCTTGATGCTTGATACCTGATCCCTTTGACAGCTCATGGTTACACAGGCTGGTGTGTTTCTTCCATGTGGGCTTTGTTGCCTCCAAACTATATGACCACTTGTTTATCTCTCGAGCCTTTAAGACCCCAGATGCTACATCCTTCGATAGCTGGGTACCATCAGCCTTCTTCACCACATTTGCTTATGCACACGTTTGTCTTCATTGATCGTATCAGGGAGGTGGGCACACACTGATATGGTTTTTAGCTCTTTGATGTCTGATCACTGGTCCCTTCTGCGCCTTGTGGTCAGACAGGCTCATTTGCTTCTTCCATGTGGGCTTTGCTGCTTCTCAGCTAGATAGCCACTTGTTTATTTCAAGCCTTTAAGACCGCAGACGCTATATCTTGACATAGCCGGGAACCATTAGCCAGGAACCATTACCTGGGAACCATTAGCTTTCTTGATAGCCTGGAAACATTAGTTTTCTTCACCACATTTGCTTATGCGCACATTTGTCTTCAGTGGTTGTGTCAGGAAGGTGGGCACCCACTAATATGGTTTTTAGCTCTTTGATGTCTGATAACTGGTCTCTTCTACATCTCTTGGTCAGCCGAGTTGATGTGCTTCTTTCATGTGGGCTTTGTTGCTTCTCAGCTAGATGGCCTCTTGTTTATCTTCAAGCCTTTAAGACCCCAGATGCCACATCTTTTGGTAGCTGGGCATCATCAGCTTTCTTCACCACACTTTCCCATGCACACATTTTTCTTCAGCAATCATGTCAGGAAGGTGTGAAAACATGACAATTTTAATAAAGGACTCACTCTGAATATAATGGCTGACATGATAAGGGAATGCCTTTTCCTTAAATGTTGCAGATTGGTTACAGCAAACCGAATGGTGACTGTCAAGAAAAAATACTGTGGGCTCTTTTTTGACTACAGCAGCTATGTGGAAGCAGCTTTACCTTCAATAAGGGCCACAACTTCAGTTTTTATAGTGTGTTGAAATAGTAGTAGACATTTATTATCTCATAATACACATTTCTTGGTAGCTAATAATCTTAATTATATTTACAGTTGTATGTTGATCAAATTAGCAGACAAACTTGAATATATGAGGAAGACCTCATCAGCAGGGTTGGAGGAAGACTTGTTAATAATATTTAGATGACACAATCTTACTTGCTTAAAGTTAGGAGGTTTTGAAGCACTTGGTGATCAAAAATGTTAGCACTTAGTACAGATTATTACTAACTGCAAAGAAAGCCAAATTGTCACACCTGGACCATTATGTAACACAATGATAAACAAAGAAAAGAATGAAGTAAATGAATTTCATCTTACATGGATCCACAATCAATCAATGCTCATGAAAGCAACAGTTAAGAAATCAAATGATATATTGCATTATATATGTGTATGTATATATATGCATACATACACTACACACATACATTTTCAGCAAGGGACTCTTTAAATCATTGAAGAACAAGGGGGTCTTCATAAGAACTAAGGTGTATTTGACACAAGTCATGGTATTTTCAATCATCTCATATGCATGTGAAAGTTGAGCATTGAGAAGACTAAAAAAAGATCTATGCACTTGAATGATGGTGTTGGTGAAGAATATTGAAACTATCATGGACTGCCAAAAGAACCAAAAAATCTGTCTTGAAAGAAGTACAGTCAGAATGCTTCTTAGAAGCAACAATGGTGAGTCTTTGTCTCACATACTTTGGGCATGTTATCTGGAGAGGCCAGTCACTGTAATGGGACACTGTACTTGGTAATGTAGAGGCTTAGTGTGAATGCAGAAGGCCCTCAATAAGATGGATGACCGAGGGCCTGCCACAATGGACTCAAATATAACCACAATTGTAAGGATGGCACAGGATGGGGTGGTGTTTCCTTCTGTTGATGTGAGTTGGAACCGACTTGATGGCACCTAATAACAACAGAGGACTGAGCAGTTTTCAATGGAGCTTTTATCCAAAAATGGACTAGAAAGAATGACGTCGTGGTACACTTCCAAAGTCATCCAATGAAAACGATGAGGGTCCCAGTGTTCAAATTTACAACTCATTGTGGGGATGATGTAGGACTGGGCAGTACTTTTTTCTGTTGTACATGAGTAGGACAGAGAAAATGGAAACATGGTGCTGAGGGAGAAGTTGTGGTTGTCCCTGTCTGAGAAGGATCAGGAATGGAAGCTGAGTCTTAGGAGGAATGTAAAAGACAAAAGGAAAATACAAAGGACTACGCAGGAGGATGCTAAGCCAAAAAAAAAAAAAAAAAGGAAAGATTTTCATGCAGGTTAGTTTCATAACATGTCAGAGTTCAATTTACTCTTTGCTATTTTGAAAAACATTTTAATGCTTTCCTTTAAAGCAGCTGTTCTCAACCTTTTGGTTGCAAACCCTTTGGGAGTTGAATGACCTTTTCACAGGGGTCACCTTAGACCATGAGAAAACATATATTTCTGATGGTCTTAGGAACCAAGACACTGCTCCTCTATCCATTTCCAGGCGGCTCCGCCCACATGCAGATATACCCACATACCTGTACCCAGTGTGACGATATCATCACACCAACCCCATCACATACACCCTGTACAAATACAGGTGTATGTGACAGGGTTAGCAGCAACTGTATAGAAAGCAGTTGCTGTGTTGAAAACAGCTACTGTGTAAAATGAAAGCGGCAGCTTTATGTACTGTAAAATCATCTACTGCAAATATATATATCTGAGGTAGTTAGTTTATTGTGTCAACCTGGCCTATAAACACATGAGGGAGTTAATTGAAGAGCGGAGGAATAAATGACTCGGTGAGCCTCACCTTTGTAGTTCTCGGATCTCTTGCTTTTTGATGGTTGCACCAGGGTGCAGCTGCCTTAGCCAGTTCCCTACTTTAACTGGCAAAGCTGACTTCCTGCAAGACATTCCCAAGGAGAAGCCACATGGACCTACCCCAATTCAGCCCTGGGTGTGGAGACCCCTTCCAGAACTGCGATGTTTACACGTTCACTGACTTGGCTTTCCTCCTGCAGTTGGCATCATTGCGTCTGTTTTGTGAGATGGAGGAGGACTTTGTGGATTAGTGTTGGAAATATGGGTTAATGGGTTAATGTTGGACTTATGGGCTTGGGAAGCACTGGGTTGGGATGTTTTCTTGATGTGCACTTAATCTTTATATAAAACTTTCTCTTCTACATGAATTGCTATGGATTTGTTTCTCCAAAGTACCCAGACTAACACACATATCTGTACCATGGGAACTCAATCTGGATGCTGATTGGTCTTTTTATATTCAGCTGTGGTTGATGATGTGAATACTGACCCCTTGTGATAGTAACAGGCATGCAAAAAAAATCCACAGAGCTTGTTATCATAGTAAACTTTAATGAACTGTATTGACTGAACTATGCCAATATTTAATCTTTTGTGTCATTAAAGCTATTGTTATTTATTATTTTCATTATCAAACCATCCCATGACAATAGATTGGTAAAAAGAAGTACATTAAGAAAAGAAAATATAGGGAGGAGCTTTTCAGTATGGTTTAACCTCAATAATTACAGCAGGAAATGAGAAACTGCACTGCGTTATTTGTTGTGATGTCATATCAGCTGAATCTATGAAGGTGAACAAACTAAAATGCCATTTTGCCAGCAAGCATCTGAGATTTTCCACCAAGGATATCAACTATTTTAGAAGCAAAGCAGACGGACTCAAGAGAGCCAGACTTGACACTGATGGCAAGCACCACAAACAAAATTTAGCAGCTATTAGAGTTTGATATTTGGTGGCACTCACAATCTCCATTGTTATGAAACCTCACACCATTGTTGAGTATTTACTGTTGCCAGCAGCCAAAGACACTGTTCGAGTTATGATCAGTGACAAATTTATTATGAACTTGAGTGAACTTTCCTTATCTAATGACATCGTCCATAAAAAAATTAGATGACATGTCTGCTGATATTCTTGATCAGATCATCCAGGAAATTAAATATGCTCCACTTCCAATATTAGCATCCAACTTGATAAATTGACAGACATTGCAAACTGTTCACAGTTACTTGTTTTCGTGAGGTATATTAATGATGGCGACTTTAAAGATGATTTTCTTTTTTGAAAACCTCTTGAAACTACAACTACTGCATGTTGTGTATTTGACACAGTTGGTTCTTTTCTGAAAAAGCATAAGATCTCTTGGGAAAAGAGGTGTTTTCACAAATGGTGTTCCAGCTATGCTAGGATGTCGGTCTGAATTTCAAGGTCTGGTACTGAATGAGTCATCAAAAGTCATTGGAACTCACTGTATAACTCTTTGGCAAATATTAGCAATGAAGTCGCTGCCACAAGAGTTACAAGAAGTAATGAAAAGCATCACAAATTCTGTCAATTTTGTAAAGGTGAGCACTTTAAACAGTCGACCATTTTTACAATTGTGCAACATGTTGGATGCGCAGAATAATGCTCTGCTATTTCACACTGAAGTGAGATGGTTGTCAAGAGGAAAAGTTCTCAAACATGTTTTTGAGCTTCATTATGAACTCAAAATTTTTCAATTCAGAAAGCAAAGCACATTTCAGCAATAAAAGTAAACTGGAGAAAATAGCTTACTTGGTTGACTTTTTTGCCATCTTGAACGAGTTAAATTTTTCACTGCAAGGACTAAATGCAACATGCCTTGATTTGCCTGAGAAGATTGGATCATTCCAAATGAAACTTCAGCTTTGGCCAAAAAAAAAATTGGATGAAAATAAAATTTACATGTTGCCTACCTTATCTGCTTTCCTTAAGGAACATGACATTTAACCAGACAAAAGGATTACAATGATAATTTCTGTGAAAGAACACTTGCACATGCTTGCGGACGAAATTTCATCATATTTTCCAAATGTACCTGACACCCCATTTGCACTTTCCAGAAGCCCGTTCACAGTCAAAGTTTGAAGATATTCCTGAGACAGCACAAGAGGAGTTCATTGAACTTATTAACAGTGATGCAGTGAGGACTGATTTCTCTACAATGCCAGTTACAAAATTCTGGATCAAGTGTTTGCAAGTTATACCCTGTTCTGACTGAGACTGTGTTGTGCCTTCTTCTTCCATTTCCAACAGCATATCTTTGTGAAACAGGGTTTTCCAGCTTGTTGGTAATCAAATCTAAATACAGAAGTAAACTCTTAGTGGAAGATGATCTTCATTGTGCTCTTGCAAAGACTGCCCTGAAAGTTTCTGATCTTGTAAGAAAAAAGCTATCTCACCCTTAGCACTGACATTGGCTTTTTACACATACTGTCACAAAATGTAGCAAAGTAGTTTACTGTTGTTATATTAAGACTGTTGCCCAGGCTCCACCATGCTTCAAGACAAAATTTCATTTATTTGTCATTAGAAATAAATATTTCACACTGTATAATTACATATTGTTTTTGTGATTAATCACTATGCTTTAATTATGTTCAATTTGTAACAATGAAAATACATCCTGCATATTAGATATTTACATTATTATTCATAACAGTAGCAAAATTACAGTTATGAAGTAGCAAGAAAAATAATTTTATGGTTGGGGGTCACCACAACATGAGGAACAGTATTAAAGGGTCATGGCATTAGGAAGGTTGAGAGCCAATGCTTTAAAACAAAATGTTCAAGTTCTCACCCCGGTACCTAAGAATATGATTTTGTTTAGAAATTAAGTCTTTGAAGATGTCTCAGTTACATCAACACAAAGAAATACAAAGTAGGGTGGGACCTAAACCACTATAAGTGATGTCCTTACCAAAAGAGGGTAAGAGAAAAACATGATGGGAGAAAGGCAGTCCTGTGAAAGTAGAATGAGATATAGGAGTGATTTTATTTTCTAAAAGTCAAGGAGAATCAAAGTTTTCCAGGAGCCACCAGAAGCTGTAAGAGGCAAAGAAGGGTTTTACATAATTATCTTCAAAGAAAGCATGGCCTCAACAATGCAATGCTTTTTAACTGTTATTTTTCAGAATATATATATATATATATTCAATCTTTCCATATGATATAAACATGTCACATACATTCAACTATTTGTATCCAGTCTCCCAAATGAACCATAAAGCCCTGAGGTAAGGTCCTCTGTCTTCCTTTTCATTGTTGTAAAACAGCACTAAATACCTTCATTTTTGCATAGCAAGTGCTCGGTAAATGCTAAGCACATACTTTTTCCCACAGACAGCTGAAGCAAGAAGGGGATTTTCTTCTCTTCTGATAATTGGATAATTATATTAAAATGGATCTAATTATGAATTTACGTGTGAATATTTTCTCTTTCATTGCTATTATCTCCATGTGATTGAAAATGGTAAATAACTTAACATTTGAAACTATATGCCATGGAGGGGGGAAATCTGTCTTGCAGAAGATAACATTCATAGCAACACGTTTTCAGATTTACTATGTGCACTTTCTTCTTTTAAAATTAAAAAAAAATTTTTATTTTGTGCACTTTCGCATACATGTTTATTAGGCAGATGATACACTCTTGCTTGCTAAAATCAAGGAGGACTTCAGATATTTGCTTATGACGATCAAAGTATGGGTGGCACTTCTAACTACAGAGAACAGGCATACTCATTATTAGACCAGTAAGCAATGTCATGATAAAGAATATAGGAACGTTGTTGAGGATTTTATTTTACTTGGGTTCACAATCGATGCCAATGAAAGCAGCAGTATCAAATGACATATCATACTGGTGAAATCTGTTATAAAATAGCACCTTAAAGTGTTTAGAAAAGAAAAATAAATGTCATTTTGAGGACTACAGTGTGCGTGACTTGAACTACAGTACTTTCAACCACCTTCTATTCTTGCCAAAGCTGGACGGAGAATAATGGTGACTAATGAATGAATGTTTTTGAATTATAGTGTTTGAAAAGAATACTGAGTATACCAGGAGCTTCCAGAAGAACAAACAAATCCCTCTTCAAAGAAGTTCCATGAGAATGCTCCCTGGAAGCAAGACTTCATCTCCTGTGCTTTCCGTATGTTAGCAGGATGCCAGTCCCTGGGGAAGGCCAGCATGCTCGGAAGGGTAGAGGGAAGCATGAAAGAAGAAGACCTTCCAGCAGAGGGATTGACATGGTGGCTGAGACAATGGGCTCCAGCATAGTCGTGATTGTGAGGATGGCACAGAACTAGGGAATATTTCCATTTCCTGTTGTTCATAGGGTTACAATGAATTAGAACCAAGCTAAAGACACATAATGGCCACAGGTGTACCTACAATTCATAGGGTGTCATCCAGGCAAATGTGTGATTTCCACATCGGCGATGTCAAGGCCCCTGCATGACCCACTTTCTTTCCAGGATCCATCGTGGCTGCCTTATGAATGATGTTTCAGTTTTCCCATTTCTAGCAATCGTCCTTTTTGGATGCCTGGTGTGGCTGGCAGGCAAATCAATTGGTCCAGCAGCTCTGCTTTCCATGACACAGTGCTGAGCTGACATCTTCCCAGAGAAGCCCAGGAGATTTGAGTCTGGGCACCTGGGTCTGTTCAACATGGAGCAACGGGCAGGGAGCTGTGAGGGCTGTCAGCTGAGCAGTGAAAAGGGACAAGCAGCTATGTCAAAAATGACACACCGGCTTCTGCTGGTCTTGCAAAAGATATCTGCAGTGATGTGACTACGGCTGACATCCAGCAACATAAGTGGCTGGTTTCTGTGCTGGATTGAAATTCATCCAGCTCCCTGTGTTCACAGTGATGACTTCCAATGCTAATTCTTAGTGAGCCAGGCATGAAATATATTCACAGGCGCTACTTAGTTTGGGGCCCTCTGGAGTTATTTGAGGTACCTGTGATGAAACATCTGTGCCACTGGTTTTTGTGCATTTTTGTCCCTTGGTTTCAATTATGCAGTCAAAGGCGAGAGAGAGAGAGAGAGAGAGACAGAGAGAGAGAGAGAGAGAGAGAGAGAGAGAGAGAGAGAGAAAGAGAGAGAGAGAGAGAGAGAGAGAGAGAGATTGCTGATCTAGTTCTTTTTCTTTCCGTTTTGATAAGAGGGAGTGCATTTGGTCGGATGCCTGATCAGGGGGAGCATAAAAAGATAGAAGCAAACTTTCATCTTCTGCAATGACATAGAGACTTGCTTTACTTGATGCAAATGAGGCTGTTTTAAAGCATTCCCCAATGTCTTGCTGAGCTGCCTGGGGTCACTTAACTACATTCTTGGCATGACAAAATACAGGATGAATTTACCAAGATCATATCTGTGGACACAAGTAATTGATATGGATGCAAGCCGCAGAAAGGGATTGAGTGAGATGAGTGAGTAGAAGAAAACATACTGTCTAGAGCTGTGTGTGTGTGTGTTTTATTAGGTTTATGTGATTTCCCATTTACTTTTCTTTCTAGTTCAACAGTCATGTCAGCTTCTTGCTTTTGACAGCTGTGGCTTTGTTTTTCACAGAGAGATGGTGCCCAGCACAGAGTCTGTTGAGATAAGTGAACAGATTCAGAGATGTGCTCAAGTTCATACTACAAAGACGAGACCAGATCAAATTCAGATGTTCCGTTCTTGTATGAAATAGGGCTGGGGAAAGCCCCTACCTCTCTCTAGCTCTCTGGAGGTAGGCTCACCAAATATTTGATTAATACGTTGGCTAATGCCTTTCCAGGAGCTCAAGAAAGGCTGTCACACCGATCATGCCCATGAGCATCTTTTCCACGTGGTTCAGAGCGTTGCTGTTTCCTTTGCCAGTCTACAGACACTTCCCTGTGCACCCTCCGCTCTCCAAAGTAATAGCTAATGGCTTTGCAACAGACATCCATCAATTCTTGGAAATGCCCTCATCATCTGAGTTATTGTGGGAAATACAGAAAGAGGTAAACTCCCTATTTCTGCTAGGCAAGAAAGGCCTCAGACATGATGTAGGGAGGAGAGTTCATCAAACTGGGAGTTCTACAACTGCTCAGTCTCCATCCAGTCCTTTAACGTGTTCTAACATGAGAGCATTAGCTCCCATGTAGACAAATGATGGCCACGCCTGCTTCCTTAGGGAGTAATGGTTAAATAGTTTATCCTGACACTGAGAACATTACAATCTGGGCTCAATTTGAATATCTCGATTATATTCCTTCTATGTGATGAGCATTCTTCAATTAAACCAGCTATCATTTATCCATACCTTTTCTTGTAGGTGTGAATTTGCCTTATTCTTCTCTCTACAGACGACTGTCTTTGCTCTCCAATGTATACATTTGTCTCCCATAGCCGGAGCTACTTTCTCAGACCAGCTCTGTGTCCTGAGAATCCAATACCTCTATTGCCTTCTAGCTTGTCATCATTCCAACCAATGGGGAGGACAGTACATCAGAGGGAGAATCATGGGGTGGTTGGTTCCCCTAATGCAGGTTTCTACAATATGACAGTGCCCTTCATCCAATATCCCTCACCCCTTTAGCCAATTCTCTGACTCGGTATTAGTTTTTTATTGGTGTTTAGAGCCTAAAAGAACACACATTTACCATCTTGCAATTCTGGAACATATAAACTCTAAAATCAAGGTGTTTACAGGTTTGCATCCATTCTGGGACAACTGAAAAAGCATATTTTCTTAGCTTTTCTAGACTCTAGAAGCCACTTGCATATCTTGACATAGACTCATATTCAAAACCAACAACATAATATCTTCAGATCGCTAGCTGTCTTTTGGCTCTGTCCTCATTGTTGTTGTTGCTCAGTACTGTCAAGTTGGTTCTGACCTACAGTGACCCTGTGCACCACAGAATGAACGACTGCACAGTCATAAGTGCTAGAGCTTATTGTTTTAGTCACTGGGTCAGTCCATCTCTTTGAGAACCTTCCCCTTTTTTGCTGCTCCTCCACTTTACCAAGCATCATGTGCCCAGAGTACGTAAGACCAAGTCTTTCCATATTTGCTTCTAAGGAACATGCTGGTATACTTCTTCCAAGACTGTTTAGTTTGTCTTTTAGTAGTCCATAGTACTTTTAATATTCTTCTCCTTCATGATAATTCAAATACATCGATTCTTCTTCAGTTTTTCTTCTTCAGTATTCAAATTTCATACACACATGAGGCAATGGAAATATCATGCCTTGGAGCAAGGGCACCTTCTTCTGCAGAATAACATCATGATTTTCTCAATATTTTAAAAGGTCTTGTGCAGCTGATTTACCAATGCAATGCATCTTTTGACCTCTTGACCGCTGCTTCCAATAGCATTGTTTGTGGCTTCTAGAGACTAGAAAAACTAAGAAATATATTTTTCCTTTAGTTGACAAAAAGGAAAACTCCATGACAACTTCAAACTTTTCTTCAATTATCATGATGCTACTTATTGATCCAATTATAAGGATTTAGGTCTTCTTTACGTTGAGTCATAACCCATACTAAGGCTGAAATCCTTGATCTTTATCGGCACGTGCTTCAATTTCAGTACACAGGTTATTTTATGTTCGTATCGCAAGCTGTTAATAAGCCTTCCTTCATTCCTAATGCCACATTCTGCTTAAGCCAGATTCTCTGATTATTTTCTCAGCATACAGATTGAACAATTATGGTGGTAGGATAAAATCCTGACATATACGCATACTTTTCCTGATTTTAAACAATGCAGAATCCCCTTAGTTTGTTTGCACAAATGCCTCTTGATTCATTTGTGAGTCCTTCATGAGCTCAATGAAGTATTCTGGAATTCCCATTCTTCTCAAGATTAGTTTATTGTGATCCACATAGTCGGATTCCTTTGCATAGTCAATAAAACATAAGTAAACATCTTTCTTGTATTCTCTAATTTGACCTATGATTCATCTGACATCAGTGATGACACTCCTTGCCCCACAGCCTCTTCTGAATCTGGCCTGAACCTTTGGCAGTTTCCTGTCAATGTATTGGTGCAATTGTTGTTGGATGATCTTCACCAAAATTATACTTGCATGTGATATCAATGGCATTGTTCTGTACTTTGAGCATTCTATTGAGTCACCTTTTTTTTTGAACGGCTACAAATATAGACTTCTTGGAGTTATTTGGCCCAGTAGCTATCTTCCAAATTTCCTGAGACACAGATGAGTGAGTGCTTCCAGTGCTTCATCAGTTTGTTGAAATCTTTTCATTGGTGTTGGTCCACATATCTCCCCAATTCTAACTTTCTTCCTCATTTTTTATATAAAGACCCCTGGGTTTATATTGTGTCTACCTGGTTAATTTGAAATAATACTCTATCACAAGTTCCTTAAATTAATTACATTTCAAAGTCCATTTTACCAAGTTAGGTAATATAGTCATAGGTTGCAGGCCATTATTTTGCATACCATGTACCCCTTCTCTTGTCCCTCCAGTTCTAGTGGTGGCAACGGGGCTCCTGTTTTCCTAGCTGTGGGGTATCCTATTGCCCATGATGACCTTCCCATTTACTGCATGTCTTTGTAGCAAGTCATTTTAGTAACACTCCCTGAATAACTTGTTTCTGCTGAGTCCACTTTTCCACCAGTATTAGAGCTTAAATTCTAAACGTGGTGTTTGCTGAAGGTTATGAATGACAGCCAAAGCCAAAAATGCATTTGCAGGACCCCTACAAGGAGCCCTGGTGGGATCATGGTCACACCTTGGCTTGTGATCCTCACCGCTGGTAGCTCAAAAACACCAGCATCTTCAAACGAGAGAGACTGCTTTCTACTTCCAAAAACAATTATAGCCTTGGTTTCTGTGAGTTGACATTGAACTCAATGGTAGTGAGTTTGGTAGTGGACACATTAAATCAATCTCCAGTGAATATCCCTTCTGACCACAGTCCAGGGATGTGAGTAGCCTAGATATGTGACAGAAAATATTGTAAAGTTGATTATGGCCTTGGTAGTTAAATTGTAATAGCTTATCATGTCATCCACTTAAAATTGTTTCATTTTTTCAAACAGTTTTATTGTAACATATTTTACATATCCTACAACTGAATAGTTCAATCATATCAAGGAGAGTTGTACCATCACCACTACATCTATCTTAGATCCTGCCCCCCACACCCCAAAGATAAATCTACTTGAAACTGAGTTGTACACTCACGATCCACTATTGAATCATTTTAAAGTTGTTTCAGTTTTCAGTATTTTCTGCTTTATTTCAATTGAGATTATTTTTGCTTTATTTTGTCATTGTTAGATTTATTTGTTTTGTATTATATGTTTTTGTTTTGCATGATTTTTCTGAGTATGAAATTTGGGTTAGATGAATCTATAAAGATTTGTCTGTACAAATCTCAATAAATATAAGTCTCTATAACTGGATTAACAATTACCTGGGGACATGAAAGGGGTAGCTGGGAGAAATGGGGATTAACAACAAGTACAGAAAGAAGAAAGTGTTCTGACATTGACTGTAGTGATGATTTCACAACTGTTCTCAATACAATTGAACTATTAAACTATGTCATATTTGGATTATATGCAAATAAAACTATATAAAAATAAAAAGCAAACCCTTAACTTGATGGATTAGGAACTCTTATAACCCACTCCCACTGAATTGATGACAGCTTTGCTTCCTGTTCCCTGCCTTCCCACCTCCTGAAATTTGCCAGTTGATGCCACTTTGATCTGAACATTAGCACGCTATGCTATAATTATCTACTTAGGTATCTCTTTTCTCCACTAGACCATGGGAATCTGGAAAGCATTTCCTATGATTTATGCATATTTTTATCCTTAAAGCCCATCCAAGGGATGTGTGCAAACCGACACCAGTTATGACATCTCTTTTTCTTCTCCCTTTTTGGCCTTCACAGCACTTGCATTGACTGGCATGATTTTTTAGCACTTGCTGCATAGTCTGCTATGGTGCCTGTGTCCTGAATATCTTTCCTTAGACCAAGAAATAATTGAGGGCACGATTCTCATGGTTTTTCTGTGTCCTTCACACCTGCAGAGAAAGAAGTGGGGACAAAACAGCTAAGTTAAATGAAGGATGGTTGGATTAAAGCAGGGGGGTACAAAGCAAGTTGCTGAAAATTCTAAAAACCCTGATGTATTTTGGGAGTTTTTCTTCATTGTCCTGGTCTCCGCTTGATCCTCAGCCCTTTAGCATTCTCTTGATGTTGCTACCCCTGTGATTATAGGGACATCAGGAGGTCCTATTAAGAAATTAGTCGTTAATGCTACTAAAAGCAGGCTTTGTACCTTAAAAGGAATAAAAAGAAGGCAGAAGGAAACTTTCTATGCTCAGACCTGAATTGTGAATAGTGAAATTCCAGGCCTAAAGGGAATGCTTTCTGGGGAAAAACAAAGACCTGTTAATATCTCTCCAATTGAGGTCTGCCTTATACTGTCTACCTCCTTAGGCCCCCATTCTCTCTCTTTTCAAGTCTCAGTTTACCAGCTTTAACATGGAGATGATTTATTGGATATCCCTTTTCCACTCTTTCAATCCTAAAATTCTTAATTCACTCTACCCCATGGGTATTTGTGGTAGTTACATAATCTGTTGTCAATTGGGGACTTGAGAAGATTCAGAGTGAAGGGGTGGAGTCTAGTCTGTCAGTCAGATCATAGCCAATGAGGTCTTTGTGTGGGGATGGAAGGCACATGGAGACCCCTGCCAGCGCTGAGATGCTTACACATCCACTGGATCCAAAGATTTCTAACCACTGGCCTGTGATCTTCCTGCATTCAGCATCATTGCATGCATTTCATGAGTCTGAAGAGGACTTTATAGATTAGTATCAGACATATGGCCTAATATTGGACTTATGGGCTTGGACTGGACTAGGCTGGGATGCTTTCTTAATGTACAAATTACCCATTATATAAAATCTCTCTTATACACATATGAGTGTTTATGAGTGTGTTTCTCTAGTCTACCCAGACTGACACAGTATTGAAAAGAAGAATCCAGCACATGCAAGAACCAACATTTCCAGCCCCTGGAAGAACTTGCTAGGGAGATAGGGAATAGCAGCTTAGTGTTTGTGAAGAAACTCTACGGGGGTGTTTTCTTAATTTTCCTCATTATGTATCCTCAGTCATTAATTGAACATCTCTTTCTCTTATTTTCCTCTTCTATGAAATGAAAAGATTTAAGTCAAGCATATAGGTCATCATATTAAGGCAAACAAATGGCACCCAAGCCTGAACCAAAGCACAGTGCATTCAAAACACGGCCATATAGTCTTTCTTTAAGATGTAATACACGTAAATTTTCAGCACTATCTGCAATCATTATTGTCTTAAGGATAGGGTTATATTTTTAGAAGACTCCAGAGACAGAAAGGGGAATGAATATGGGACAGAGTGGGGGGATAAATCTGCCTGAAGAAATCTGCCTCTCCTTCTGTCTATCAAGAGATGGTCAATAAATCGTTTTGACTATAGATCTATGTCCATAAAGACAACCAATAGCTGGGATCAAACACAACAGTTAAACTGGTTTATAAACACACATTTTTTGGCATGTGCCTGTGTGTTTATGAAAGAGAGGGAGAGGGAGGGAGGGAGGGAGGGGGGGGTGGGGGTGTTGGTTGATTAGGCTTTTAAGAAAGGAAATGGATTTGGGGATCCTTTTTCCCTTCTAATTATTTCTGGACGGCTGCTGTGTTTTCTTCCCTCCTGTCTTAACTGCATCATTCAAAGTGCCTTACAATCAATAGTGGCTCAGACTGAGAACCCTTGGAAGGAGCCAGGCAGAGACACTTTAGTCACTAGAAAGGATGGAGTCTGAGGTATTGGGCAAAGAACCAGGCTTAGGAAATCAACCACTCTGTTATTCTCCACAACGACTCACATAATACATTTTGCTGGGCTTTCTGTTAGAGCACTTGACCTCTGGGACACAACTAAGCAAACAGATATGAAGGGTAACCTTGAGCCTGGCCTACTCATGCATGTTATTTCATTTAAATTTTACAACAAACTGATGAGATGGATCTTATTATCCTCTTTTTAACACATGGAAAAAATGTAACCTAGAAGATGTAAGGCAGATGCCTCAGAGACAAAGCTGGGATTGGAACCAGGTCTCCTGACTCCAGTGTGAGCTTTTTCCTCTTGAGGCAGTTTTTGGAGGGATCTCCCGAGACAGTTTTATCAGAGGAAGTTTACAGATATGCTCAAATTCATATGTATTGAAAAATAATTTTGGTATGTGAAGTTTAACTCAGCATGTCTTAAGCTTCAAAAGAATGAGCACTGGGCTTGAGATTTGAAGACCAAGGTACAACTCTAGCACTGAATTGAAAAATCTTTTCCTCAAATGATTCCCCTACCGCTTCCATGCACATTTTTTATTCCAGAAAGGCACCTTGAGGATCCAATGCCCATTCAAAGTGCCTTTCTGGAATAAAAGCGTGCATGGAGACAGCAGGTCCAGGTGATGTCCTTTGCAATGCTACACTTGATCTTAGCCAAAAGGCCAAGAAGCAATGCCCTTTGCAATGCTATCAACACTGGACTGAAACTGGGCTTGGTAGCTGAGCCAATGAAGGTCTTCCAAACCGGTAAGGGAGAACCGATACAATTGCCATGTACTTGTGAGTATAACAGGACAGTGGAAAGCAAATCGATAGAAAGGCGCAGATATCACTGTGGCCAGAGTTCTCACTCGGTTGCTACTGGTGAAAACTACAAACGACAAACAAGCTAATATGAAGACATACGGTTCTGATGTTAGTGTAGTTAGTTGCAAGAACATAAAGAATGAAATGACATCGAATGACTAGAAAGTTTCCCTCTCTGCATTGGGGACCATTGTCACACGTTGCCATGGGGTGGTCTCTGGCTCATGGTAACCCTATAGGACAGAATAGCAGTGCTGCACAAGGAGGTCAGAGGCTCTAAATCTCCATAGAAGCACATGGACACAGCTCTCCCTCAGAGTGGCTCGTGGATTCCAACTGCTGCCTTTCAGGTTAGCAACCACACGGGGCCCTTTTTGCCATTGTAAGGCAGGATGGATTAGTGTCTGGTGGCTTTGTGGGGATATATAAGACAGGGCAGTTGCCTCAAAATACCCTGCTTTGAAGAAGTTCAAAGCAAAATAATGACAGATTAATAGCTAACTCACTTCACTACAAGGATGATGGGCAGAAAGAAATTAAGGAATCTTAATCAAGGTAGTCAGGGAGAACTGTATAAAGAAATGCGCATCTAAGTATCTATTTAGGCTCAAGTCCAGAAGTTGACTTTGAACTTGCATTTAGCAAAGAAATGGCTACCACGTTGTGCTGTGAAGTTCCTTTGATACGATCCTTAAATATGATAAAGATTATGTGTATGTAGAAATGGCACAACCTGTCCTTGGTAGTGTGCTTCCATGTAGTCATCTTTTAGTGGGAAAAAATGATATCCTACGTGAAAGTGCACCTTGTAAGTTGCAAGATGTTGTGTTGAATAGCATGATAACTTGGGTCCCAGCTTCTAAACCCTGAAGTACACTCTTTGTTCAGGAAGCCCGGACTTCACTTCAGTCCTGCTGGCACCGTTGAACAGACTGGCAGAGGTTGCTGAAATCATCGTACCCTTCACTCTGTGCCCTTGCATGATGCTCACTTGCTCTCCCACAAGAGAACTGCTGACTTTGACCCCCAAGTGGCCCCCCTCTGGGTTTGCCCTTGTTAGGAGGCAAGAAAGATCAGAGGAAATCAAGAAGACTAAGTGGAGCTACAAGATCTATACAGCTTCCAAACACTCTCTGGTCTGGTCTGTCCTAGCTTTTGGACATTTATTAATGCAGACGAAAGGCTGTAGTTTTATTAATTATTAATCCCTCTTTTTACATTGCTAAAGACAAGAAGGCAACAAGGAGCTCGGAGCCAGAAGAGGATGGGGCTAGAAGAGAAACGCAAAAGGGAACCCAGCCTCCCTACTCTGTCCTCTTTCTGCAGAGCGGCTCTGCCAGGTTTTATTCCGATCATGTCCTCGCATTCCAGCACATGTGACAGACATTGTTCTTTCTCTCCCTGCGTGCACGTTCGCGTACGCGCCGCATGGGAGAAACTAACGTTTCCAAGTGCAATGAGGGGTTCCTGATTGGGGCGGGGGCGGTTGAAGGGGGACAGGTAGGTTGATTTCTTGGAAGAATTTCTTTTGTCTCAGAAAGCAGCACGGAATCGCCCTCGCCCCACCCCCTTTCTGTTTACTCTGGAGAAGGTAAAGCACAAACCCCACATGTGGGTCCAGACGTGATAATTTCCCTGTCAGCGATGTGGTGGGGAAATCACTCTTCCTGCTAATTGCGGTGTATTAGGATTTTTTTTTTTTTGCAGCTTGCCCACTGTTTTTCCCGAACAGCCTTCTCTCTTGCCAGCTATTTTACGCGTTCAGCCGCCTTGCCAGGCTCCCAGCACCCACTGTGGGCCCAGGCAGAGCGTGACTGGGGGATCTGTCAGGCTCAGCTATTTCCAGCCCCTGTGTACTGGGGCTCTCTCTCCCCGCTTGGCGGTGGAGCTCATTACAAGCAGACGTGCGGAGACAATTATGGTTGGGTTAGAGTCACTCTCCCTGACAGAATAAACATATTTTCCTTCCATTATATATTCCCTTATTATCTTTCTAATGTATCCCTCCTCTCTGAGAAGTTGAATAATAATAATAATAGAAATGTTTTCTTTAGTTGCACACCGTTCTAGTCGTTTCTTTTCAAAACATGTTAAGGTGGTGGGGGCTGGGGGCACTGCTTGGGCCATTGCTGTTAAAGCCCTTTCTCAGAGCGAAGTGGCTAATGGAAGAGGAACCTAGAAGCCAAGCTTTCCTTTCTGTGACCTTAGATTAGCTCCATAGCCTTCCTGGGAAGCTAAAGAGCAGCCAGCACACCCACCGTTTAAAAGAGAAAGATGTGTGGGCTAGTAAATTCCCTAAGTAGGTGCGTTCACTGCATTAGAGGGGATATTGGCAGGTTAGTGGTAGAATCCTTTCTGTACACAAGGAAGCCACGGGTTCCACTCCTGGCCAATGAAGCTCATACCCTGCCATGCTTGCTGCTATGATACCGACCAAGTTTCAAGGACACTTTTAGACTAAGATGGACTTTGAAGAAAGAAAGAAAGACTTAGAACAACGAGAACCACAAAGCTAGCCTATGAAATCTCAATGAATTCCAGGGGTTCAATTTGAAAGTAAACACGGTGGTAAGGAAGGGTCCATCAGTGTTTCATTCTGTTATGTATGGGATTGGTATGAATCAGGGGTCAACAGGATGGCAGCTGAATAGCCCAACAATAATCCGCCCAGATTGCAAAATGCGTCAAAAAATCAAGAGTGACTTTCTTATTATCTCAGTGTATTAATACCAGGAGACAGACTCTCATACCATAAGTAGTGTCTGGGGTCTTACAAACTTGAAATATGCCTTACATGCATCTAAGACATAACTATGGTTCATCGGTCAACAACAGCAAAACAGTAATAAGATAATCAAAACTAAGAGAAGAAAAGTCTACATGGCCACGAATTTATGTACACTGAGACCTGAAGAACTACCTGGTGCCCGGCTACTCCCACTGACTGTTCTGACCCAGAGCATAATAGATGGTTCTGGTAGCATGGGAGAAGAATTCAAATTCTAATCTTTAAAAGCCAGCAAGATAAGCTGGAACAATAGAGAAGAAATAATTCCCTCAGATTATCATCCTACCGAACTTTGAACATAGACCCAAGTCCATCTCCCAAGATCACCATTTAGAGCACAAAGAATGGCACACAAAATAGAGGCTAGTGCCCACCTAAAAAACAAGGAGTATACGCCCAGAAGGTCAGCGATTACTCAGAATCAAAGTTGAGAAAATAAGGGCTCAGGAAAATTAGAGTACTAGAAAAGAAACAAGCTGAACACATTTGAAGAAAATGTTGACACATGGGATAAATGTGACTACTGTGAATGAACAATGTGTGTGAATATCAGGTGCAAACCTAACTGATTGTGTAAACTTTCACTAAGAACTCAATAAAATATAATTTTTAAATAAATTTAACATGAAAATGAGTGCTATTTTTATACTCACCAATTTCATGGAGCTCTGGCGGCTACATATTGGGCTGATAACTGCAATAGCAGCAGTTTGAAGCCACCAGCCATTCTGCATGAGAAAAATCAGATTTCTTGGGGTTTTTTCTTTCTTCAATTTTATTGGCACATGATCCACATCATACAATTTAATCATTCAATTATGTCAAGAAGAATTGTGCAATCATTACCCCAATCAATTTCAGAACATTTTCTTTGATTGCGCCCCCGCCCTGACTAAATCACCTTAAAAAAGAGCTGTTTAATCACATTCAGTTCTAGTGTTTTCTTCTCCTCCTGCCTTCATGGTTTACAACCCAAATCCCTCCATTCTCCCAATCCCCGCAACACCAAACCACCCTATGTCCCCTGCAAATCCTTGAATCAGTTACTATCCCTATCCATCCACTCCTGTGCCTCATAAACTGTTAAACCCAAAAGACTCACTAAAAAACAAAATGCAGTGGTAAGGATAAAAGAATAACAACATAAAGACCAAAATACTACAATGAGTAGGAAAGACAAGACCTCCATCAATTTCCAAACATTCCAGGATCAAGCAAGAGATCCTTGCACCTAGAGTAAATTTAGATTGAATCTAGAAGGAGGCCAACTAGCCAAGGATCAAGTTTTATCCAGTCTATTTAGGATTACAATGATACATGTTTGATAAGGCTCTGATACTTTTCCCTTCATTATATTTGGATTTTCTTATTACATTTTTGGATCACACAGGCTTGTGTGCTTCTTTAATGTGGGCTTAATTGGTGCCTCACTTAGATGGCTGCTTGTTTGAGTAAAGTCTTTAAGACCCTAGACACTATTCCAATTGGGAGCCGGGCACAATCTGCTCCCTTCACCACACTTTGCTGTAGCACACTTGTCTTTAGGGATCATTTCATGAAGGCAAGTATTGAGCCAGGCAGTGTTATCAGAACTTACTGTCCTTGCACTGGGGCTAGAGTTAAGTAGGTACCCCGAATCCATCTGCTTGCCCATGAAATATGCATGACTGAGGTTTACTTTGGCGGTCATCTTATGACAAAATCACCCCCCCATATGACCCACTACATTAGCACCAGCAACAAGCCAACCAGCAAATAATCAAACAGACAAAGAGAAAAGAACAAACAACAACAACCCTAAAGACAGGAAATCAAATACCAATATATATACCCAACAATGCAACATTTTCAATCATCCCCTGGGCTATAAGGCTATTTCACAAATGAGATCAATTTTCCCAATGGCAAACTCTCTAAAGACTATTAGTATGAGGATCTATGTGAGAACAGATCCACCTTGGGCCATCACCCATGAGATCATGCAGGTTTTTAAAAAATTATTTTATTGTGGCTCATATAACTCTTATCACAATCCGTACATACATCAATTGTGTAAAGCACACTTATACATTTGTTGCCCTCATCATTCTCAGAGTTCGCTTTCCGCTCTGGTTCCTGGAATAAGCTCCTCATTTTCCCTTTTTTCCTCCCCCTCCCTCCCCACTCCCCACTCCCTCATGAACCCCTAATAATTTATAAATTATTATTTTATCTTATCTTACACAGCCCGCTGTCTCCCTTCACCCGCCTTTCTGTTGTCCATCCCCCAGAGAGGAGGTTCTATGTAGATCCTTATGATAGGTTCCCCCTTTCCCTCCCAGTATCGCTGCTCTCACCACTGGTCCCAAAGGGTTCATCTGTCTTAGATTCCCTGTGTTTCCAGCTCCCATCAGTACCATTGTGCATCCTCTTGTCTAACCAGGTTTGCAAGGTAGAATTGGGATCATGATAGTTGGGGAGAGGTAGCGTTTAAGAACTAGAGGAAGGTTGTGATTTTCATTGTTGCTACACTGAACCATGAGTGACTCATATCCTCCCACTACCCCTCTGCAAGGGATGTCCAGTTGTCTACAGATGGGCATTGGGTCCCCATCACCCGCTCCCCTCATTCACGATGATATGATTTCTTCCCCCGCCTTTGGTGCTTGAAACCTGGTTCTCTCGACCCTTCATGATCACACATGTTGGTGTGCTGCTTCCATGTGGTCTTTGTTGCTAATGGCTAGATGGCTACTTGTTTACTTTCAAGCTTTTAAGACCCCAGATGCTATATCTCTCGATAGCCAGGCACCATCAGCCTTCTTCACCACACTACTTATGCACACATTCATGTTCTGTGTTTATGTGGGGAAAGTGATAAAAAAAATGATGGGTTTTGTTCTTTGGTGTCTGCTACCCGATCCCTTCAGCACCTCGTGTCACATAAGCTTGTGAGCTTCTCCTCTGTGGGCTTTGTTGCTTCGGAGGTAGATGGCCGCTTGTTTGCCTTCAAGCCTTTAAGACCCCAGATGCTATATCTTTAGATAGCCGGGCACCATCAGCTTTCTTCACCATGTTTGCTTATGCACACATCTGTCTTCAGTGATCATGAAGGTGAGTATCATGAAATGACTGTTAAGCTGAGCAAGGTGCTCTTGTATTAAGGGAGTGCATGTGAGGAGGTCCAATGTCCACCTGCTACCCTACTACTAAACCTATAAATATATGCACATAGGTCTATTTCCCCTGTAATCATAAATATATTTACATATGTACATGTCTGCATTTAGGCTTCTATGTATGCCCTACTCCTTTCCTCTATTTCCTTATGCTTTCCTCCTGTCCCACTACCATGTGCAGCCTTCATTCTGGTTTCAGTAATTCCTCTCAGTTACATTGCCCTTGGTCACTCCCTACGAGTCTTCCCATCCCCTCCCTGGCACTGGCTTTGAACCACTCGTTGTTCCCTTGTCCCTGGCTTGGCCAACACTTCCTACCTTCCCCTACCTCCCACACTCTCATGTCCCTCTGGAACCGTCGGTTCCATTATTTTCTTCTCACATTGTTTGTCCAGCCTGTCTTATCTAGGTGGACCTGCAGATATGTTAATATGTGAATAAAATTAAGGATGGCTTTGACAGCACCAAAGTGGCACATAAGAACCTGGCGACGACGGCAGCAACACCGAGAAGCTAACAAACAAAAAAGCCACTGATACAAAATTTAAAAAAAGAGTAAAAAGAAAAAACAAAACAAAACGACAGAAAAAAAGAAAGAAAAGCCTCTTAGTAGTTCAAGGTCTGTTTGTTGACCTTTAGGAGTGTTTTCCAGACAAGTCTGATGGAGTGCCCCATCCTAGCCCCAAAGTCCATCCTTTATACTCCCTTGGGACCTCCTTGTTCTGCTTCCCCTCCGCTCCATTGCACACCTCCAGTGTTTTGCCCCACTGTGGTGGGGGAAGCTCAGTCGCACATGCCACATTGTGTCTCAGGTGCTGTCCAGTGTAGGGCCATGGGTCAGTGCAGGATGTGGCATCTCACCGTGGAGCCGGCTATATGGTCCTCTCTGTACAATGGGCCCTCTGAACCGGGCTATTTTCCTCTGAGCTTGGTGGGCCCAGGTGTGCTCCACTCCGTTCTTCCTCCTTCCTTTACTTCAGCTTCCTTCTGGGTGTGGTGTGGTAGGTCAGTTCCTTTCCCACACCAGACGATCTATTTTCATTTTCTGTGGTACTCCCTTCGATGGTGGAAGTCGGGCTAATTCTGGTTAGGGCCGGCATATGCTCCAGTCTCTGTGGATTCCTCCATGCATTACATTGCCCTCCTGGTTTGGCGTGTCATGGTGGGGTCCATATGCATATTCCAGTTCTGTGGGGACACAACCAATACTCTCCCCCTGGGTGGGTTAATGCCCTATTCCCCCCATGCTATCCACTCAGTTTCTCCCCACCCCACTCCTCCCACCACCTGCCCCCCTTCCTCTTCTTTATGTTGGACTCTCATGTACCTCCCTAGGTGTGGCCTACCCTCCCTCCAACTTTCTATGCTTCTACCCATTTATTGTGAGATAGGTGTTTATTCTATTCCTGGCATGCTTATTGTACTTACCTCAGGAGACTCATGTTATACCTGTCCTTTTGATTTTGGCTTACCTTGCTTAACAGGATTCCTTCCAGCTCTTCCCATGAAATGACATGTTTCATGTGATCTTCCATGATTTTCAGTCCTGCATAGTACCCCATTGTGTGTATGTGCCAGTGTTTACTAATCCACTCATCTATCGATGGAAACAGGCTGTTTCCAAGTCTTTGCAATTGTGAATTGTGCCGCAATAAACATTGGAGCACATATGATTGGTCGTGTTTTATTTGCTGCTTCCACCGAGTATATGCCCAGTAGAGGGATGGCTGGGTCATAAGGTAGATCAATTTCCATTTTCTTTAAGTATTGCCAGATTGCTTTCTACAGTGGCTGTACAAATCTACACAACCACCAGCAGTGGAAGAGGGTTCCTACTTCGTCAAAGCCCCTCCTACACTTGTTGCTCTCTGATTTGGGCTAGCCTCAGGGGTGTTAGGTGGTATCTCATAGTTGTTTCGATTTGCATTTCTCTTATGAGTAAAGACCTGGAATACTTTCTCATATGCTTATTGGCAACATGGGTCTCCTCCCTAGTGAAAGTTCTTTTCAGTTCTTTTGCCCACTTCCTTAGGGGGTTAACTGCTTTCCTCTTTTTGCAGGTCATAATGGTGATATAGATTTTAGTAATGAGTCCTTTGTCCAATGTGTCATTACTAAAAATCCTCTCCCAGTCAGTGGGCTGTCTTGTCACCCTCTTGGTGAAGTCTTTCACGTTGCACAGGTGCTTTATTCTTATTAAATCCCATTTGTCGATTTCCAGTTCACCTGTGTGTGTATCCTTCCCTATTGCAGTGAGCCTATGAGTTCCCTGGACCAGTGCTCTAAGGTTAGTCCCAATTCCCTCCTTGATGATCCTACGGGTTTGGGGTTTAACTACAAGGTCTGTGATCCACCTTGACTTTATTCTTGTGCATAGGGTGAGGTAAACATCTTGTTTCATCTTTCTACATGTGGATATCCACTGTTTCCAGCACCACTTGTTAAAAAGGACATCCGTCTCCCACTTGATGGTTTTGGGACCCTTGTCGAAGATCAGTTGTCTATATGTTGATGGTTTTATTCTTGGGCTTTCTATTCTTTCCCACTAGTCTGAGTGTCTGTCGTTGTGCCAATACCGAGCTGTTTTGACCACTGTAGCTGTGTAATAGGCATTAAAATCAGGTAGGGTGAGTCCTCTAACTGTGTCCTTCTTGAGGAGTTCTCTGCTAATTCTGGGATTTTTTTCCCCCTCACCATATTAAATTGGTAGTCAGTTTTTCCAATTCTTTGAAGAAGGTTGATGGGATTTGAATTGATATAGCATTGGACTTGTAAAGTGCTTTAGGTAGGGTTGTGATCTTTACTATGTTAAGCCTTCCAGTCCACAAATGGGATGTTCTTCCATTTGTGGAGGCCGCTTTTGGTTTCCTGTAGTAGGGTTTTATAGTTTTCCTTGTATGTGTCTTTAGTATTTTTTATTAAATATATTCCTAGGTATTTTAGTTTGTTCTTAGCTACTGTGAAGGATACTTCCTTCTTAATCCCCTCTTCTGTGGTCCTGTCCGATGTGTATAGAAAACATACTGACTTCTGTTTATTGATCTTGTGTCCTGCTACTCTTCCATATTCCTCTATCACTGTAAGTACTCTAGCTGTGGAACTTTTGGCGTTTTCAATGTACAGTATCATGTCGTCTGCAAATAGTGATAGCTTCACCTCCTCTTCTTCCATTTGGATTCCTTTGATGTCCTTCCACTGTCTTATATTGTTAGCCAGAACCTCAAAAATGATATTGAATAGAAGTATCAACATGGGTCATCCTTGTCTTATACCCTTTTTCAGTGGGATTGTTTTGTCTTTTCTCTATTGACTATGATGTTGGCCATTTGCCTTTCATAGATGGCCTGTATCAGCTTGAGGAACTCACCTTCCAATCCTATCTTCAGGAGTGTCTTGATTAGGAATGGGTGTTGGATGTTGTCTCATGTGTGTTTTTATCCTTTTTCTTCTTGATGTGGTGTATAATATTGATGGATTTTTGGATATTAAACCATTCCTACATCCCTAGGATGAATCCTACCTGGGCGTGGTGGATGATATGTTTTATATACTTTTGTATTCTATTGGCCAATGTTTTGTTAAGGATTTTTGCATCTATGTTCATTAGATATATTGGTCTGTAATTATCTATACCTGTGGGGTCTTTGCCCTGTTTGGGTATAAAAGTAATGCTGGCTTCATAAAATGAGTTTGGGAGTTTGCCATCCTCTTCTATGTTATGGAATACTTTGTGGAGGACCGGTGTCACCTCTTCCCTGAATGCTTGGTAGAATTCTTATGTGAAGCCATCTGGCCCAGGGACTTTTTTTTTTGTTGGTAGGTTTTTGATGACCCTCTCTATTTCTTCTATCGCTATGGGTTTGTTGAGGTTCTTGATCTCTGACTGAAATAATCTAGGTAGGTCTGTTTTTCCAAATATTTATCCTTGTCTTCCATGTTTCTGAATTCATTAGAATACAGACCTTCATGGTACTTTGTGATTATCCTTTTAATCTCATTGGGGACTGTTTTTATTGCTCCCGATTCATCCCTCATCCTGGCTATTTATATTTGCTTCTATAATTTTGTTAATTCTTTTGTAGAACCAGCTTTTAGCAGCACATATCTTTTGTAATGTTCTCTTGTCTTCCCGGTGGTTTAACTCTTCCCTGATTTTTATTATTTCTTTTCTCTTGCAATTGGAGGGGTTATTCTGCTGACTCTGTTCTAGTTGTTGGAGGTTTTGTGTTTACATATCTGTCCTACGCCCTTCTTTTTTTCATATGTGCATTTAATGATATCAAGCTATCTCTGATAACTGCCTTCACAGTGCCCCATAAGTTGTGATACGTTGTATTCCCGTTCTCATTAGTTTCTAAAAAAAACTTCATAATATCCTCTAATATGAGCCTGTACTCGTTTATGTCACAGGAGTTCATTGTTCATTCTCCAATTGGTTGCCCTTACTTTTCTGGGTATCCTCTTATTAATCTCCAGCTTTATGGCATGATGATCTGAGAAAGATGTCTGGATAATATCTATGTGTTTGAATTTACTCAGACTGGACTTGTGTCCCAGCATGTGGTCTATTCTTGAAAATTATCCATGTGGAGATGCTGCAGTTTTATCTCCCATTCTATTGAGTTCTGTTTACCCTAATATGAGGTTTGGTGCCAGGGGGAAACTTACTGGATCAGTTCTTCAATGAGCAGTTCCTTACCCAACAGATTAAAACTTGTCATGTCATCATGAGGGGTTATAGAGGTACTAAATATATGGTGATTCTGAGGCTCTTTCCATTTTACACTCCCCAAGCCACGGTGTTCTTCCCACGGTCCAGTGACCATTTCTACAGTCTCAGGGCTGCCCCTCTCTGCATCCTCTCCCTTCCAAATAAATCAGTTCTCAGTCCTCAAGGTGAAGGCAATTTTGTGACAGGGCTTAGTTTGTTCAACTGAACCTCTATAATAAGTCCTTCTGGTGTAGCCCCTAACATGCCATACTGCCTTCAGGTCAGTGTCCAAGGTCCAAAAGAGGCAGATTTCTACTCTGGAAATAGCTACAGTCTTGGAATCTCAGGGGAGCAGTTTTCTCCCCTGGCCTGTAGGGTTGCTATGGGTCATCATCAGCTCAATGGGAGTGAGTGAATGAGTAAGACACAACTCTCAGTCCTGAATATATATGTGTTAGTCTGAGTAGACTAGAGAAACAAGTTCATGAACATGCATATGTGTATGAGAAAGAGCTTTACATCAAAGAGTAATTGAATATTGAGTAAACATCCCTGGCCAATCTAGTTCAAGTCTATAAGTCCAATATTAGCCCATATATCCAATTTCAATCTATAAAGACCTCTTCAGACTCACAAAACACATGCAATGATGCTGAATTCAGGAAGGTCACAGGTCAGTGGGTGCAAAGTCTTGTGGATCCAGTGGTAATTAAAGCATCTCAGCATTGGAGTGGGTATCTACATTGTTCCTCCAGCTCCAGGTTCTGACTTCATCCATATAGCTGCATCAGGCTCGTTGTCAGTAAAGCCTCACAGAGAGTGAGCATGTGTTTCAGCTCCAGTGAGCTATTTATCTCCTTAGTGCCTCCAAATGAGGTCATTGGGCTATGATCTGATTGACAGGCTAAAGTCCTCCCCTTCAGTCTTAAGTCTCAAATTGAAAACAGATTATGTAACTACCACAGACCACCTCCTGTCAATTTGACACTTTCACACAACTCTTCAGCGATATACAATTTTCAAATAAACAATAATAAAACTCTACCTGTACTTAATGGGATGAAACAAAAATGCGTACAATTAACTGAGTGCCACCCTCATTTAAACATAACATTCTATAAAATAAAAGTATCCTGTGCTTAATAATTGCTCTTAAGTAACACCTAAACCTTACTTAGGCTCACCAGGGTGCACATTGGCTGCCTTGCTTTTAGAGCAGCAGTTCTCAACCTGTAGGTTGTGAACCCCTTAGGGGTCAAATGACCCTTTTACAGGGGTTGCACGATTCATAACAGTAGTAATATTACAGTTCTGAAGTATCAACAAAGATAATTTTATGATTGGGGTATCACCACAACATGAGGAACTGTATTTAAAGGCGGTGACATTAGGAAGTTTGAGAACCACTGCTTTAGATCATGAGCCCCATCACAGATTCTCAACAAACCAACCCTGTGGGCTAGGTCATGAACTTCAGACCTGTCAATCCACTCTCATGTTCTCCTCTAGCTCCTGTAAACCAGGTCCATTGGTGTCAGTGGCCAGACTCAACCCAACTCTTTTTTGCTGTGTTTCACTTCTGTTCAACAGGTGGATCCAGGTGGTTACCTAAGAAGCATTTCAGCTTGACCTCAGGTTCCCTTTAACATTCAGTCCTAGAGCAGAGAGATATTCAGGGCTCCAGATTTTTTTTCCTACTTCTGGCAAAAAGCACTAGTTCAAGATTCAAAAGCCAAAGAGTTCCATTTTCTTCAATCTGTCAACAGGCAACTCTCTGGAATGCAAATATCCTGATACTCCAAGGCACTGGTGGGGTTAATCTTCTTAAAGCCTACATTGCCGGCTTATCCTAGCCCATTTAGTGATTCAAATTTTAATGGCTTACAAGCTCTATTTTCATACTTCTCAATATCATTTCTATCAATCATTATATCAACAATAAAGAGCAGAAGAAATCAGTATAAACAAAGTTGAATCAGATTCTTAAAACTCAATTCTTACAACAGTCAAGTTCAATACTGATCTATTTTATCTTAATTGTTATCTAAACTATTCTATTGATATAGTCCTCTGACAGCATCAAGCCATAGCCAGGCTTTGTGTCAGCTATTTTCATCTTCTGTCAGCCATTTTCCCTAAGCAGATGGTTTCTGAGGAATTCAAGGGGTGATTTCTACCCCTGAGTTCAAAATATACATTCACAACATTCATTTTCATCATCTCAAAGAGGAATAGCCAAAGACAGCAATGAAACAAAATAACCAAAGCTTTCACTTCCTACATTCTTCCCAGAAAACCACAGATTGAATAGCAGGGCCAATTCTGACCTCTGGATAGTCAAAGAAGAAAAACTATCATGAGGCAGAGATTGAAAAAACATCCACTCTCCATTTGTATGATTTGTTTCTCTAGTACCCCATTCCCCAGTTACCATAATGTGTTAGTCCAGGTAGACTAGAGAAACAAATTCATAAACATGCGTATGTGTATAAGAAAGAGCTTTAAATCAAAGAGTTATTAAATAATGAGAAAACATCCCATCCCATTCCAGTTCAAATCCATAAGTACAATATTAGCCTATATGCCTGATACCAATCTATAAAGCCCTCTTCAGACTCTCAGAACACATTAAATGATGTTGAATGCAGGAATACCACGGGCCAGTGGGTAGAAAGTCTTGTGGATCCAGTGGCGCTCAAAGCATCTCAGTGCTGGGGTGATTATCACATGGTTCCTCAATATCTGGGCTTTGGCTCTGTCAGTGTAGCTCCATCAGGAAGCATTTTTAATCCCTAAAGAGCTTGGAAGGTTGTCAACATTGCCCTAGTATTTGTGTGCTTTCCTTCATAAAATAAACAGAAAATTGTGTCCCTGTTTTTGAGATTGTGGGAAATGTACAGGAAAGATCCCCGAGAGAGTGGATGAACCAGGAAACTTGAGCAAGTAGTATGCCCATTTTCTAGATGGTAAAATCTCACCTCCAGACATGATAAAATTGGTTGGGTCCAGACTAAAGAGCCTGTCTTCAATAATGGTAGGCTAGGATCTTTGATCTGGACCCAACAAATTTTTCCACCTCGTGTTACAGTCCACTCTCCAGACCACATAGTCCATGGAATGCTCTCCCATGTTTGGTCATGTCAGATACATGTCTTATTTCTGGATAGGATGTTCCTCAACCCTTTCTGTTTATTATGTATTACTGAGAACCTAGCTGGAGTTTTCTAGTCAATGAAAATATTTTGATACACTCAATAAGAATTAACTAATGTTCCTTTGTTATAATATTCATATTTCTATTGTAACATTGATCAAATTCTATTACAATTTACCTAGTTGTATATATTTACCTTGAGAAACCCTGGCGACATAGTAATTGTGAAATGGGCTGCTAACTGCAAGGGCAGCAGTTCAAAATCATCAACTTTTCTTCAGGAGAAAGATGAGGCTTTCTACTTCCATAAATAGTTGTAGTGTCCCAAACCCGCAGAGGTAGCTCCACACTGTCATATAGGGTCACTATGACTTAACATTTATTCAATGGCAGTGAGTTTGGGTTTGAATTTTGGTTTTTTTAAATATATTTTCCTTACTAGATTGTAAGTAAATTCCTAAAGATCACTGCTTAAATATATGGCTCATGTTATGGGTTGAATTATGTTCATCCAAAGATATGCTGAAATCATAATCCTTACATTTGTAAATGTGATTTTATTTGGAGAACTTAAGTCTTTCTTAGAAGATCTTGCCAGTTACATTAATGAAGTTATACAAGAATAGATCGAATTCTACTCTGATGTTTTATAATGAATACATAATGGGGGAATTGTAATGGGGGGAAGATGCCATCTATAAAGAGCAAAGGAATGCAAAGAGTTGTTGACAGCCATTAGATGCTAAAAGAAAAGTATAGAATATTTCCTCTCACAAAGCCTTCAGAGGGAATTGGCAGGACCAATATACTTATTTGCACTTCTAGGCTCCAGAACTCTGAGAATATAAATGCTTGTTCTTTAATAACACCTATTTTGTGGTACTTTGTTATAGCAGCTCTAGGATATCGAGACAATACCTTTGTGCATATTACACAAAAATAGTCCATTCCTTCAGCTAAACCCAAACTTATTCCAAGGTGCAAGAGAGGGAGTTTGGTTCAGGAGGGTTTTATCCTTTTGCCTCCTTTCCTCCTCCTCTCCTCCATGGTGAGTACTATTGTGGGAAGCACAACCAGTGTAGCTTTATGTGGCTTTCCTGTATTCACAAAAGATGCCCTTATAGCGCATGGCATTTAGCACAGGGCCTGGCACACAGTAGGTATGCAAATACATTTCTTGAATGAATGAAGCCTAATTGGCCTCTTTAAGTCTTAGTGGAAAAAATTAGACATCTCTGGACTTCATTAAGCCCCACCTACACACAACTGTTTCTGTAAATGTCTGCAGCTATTGAAAAGCACTTCAAACAACTGGGGAAATATGAAAATAAAACACCCTATCAACAATGAAAAACACTCCTTTATCAAGATTAGTTAAAAGTAGCCATGGGAATATGCAAATGTGTAAAAGATTAAAATGGATGCATGACATTTTCCCCTATTTTTTCCTTTTTATTTTTTGTGTGTGTAAAGGAAAGTTTGTCTATGGTGTAATTGAAAGGATATTGTGAGCTGGTTGAAGGCCCCACATATGCCCACTGTCTTCAAAGTATCTAGATATTGTCCCATTCAAGTTCCTAAACTTTATAGCAACTTAAGCGATTTGATGCCATAATAGTTAAGGGTTTGATTGATAACTGAAAGGACCCCAGTTTGAACCCCTGAGCTGCTATGGGAGACAGGTATGGCAGTCTGCTTCTATAAAGATTGATAGCCTTGGAAACCCTATGGGACAAGACTAAGCTGTCCTATAGGTTTGCTGCCAGTAGCACTCTGACTCAATGATAACATAACAAAGGAACCGGATGACTTAAAGCAAACAAGCTGTCTGTGTTAAAAATACACCCTACTCAAATTCAGGAAATGTGGGGATTCCAGAACACTCCATTTTACTCATGTAGAACTTGTACGTGGATCAAGAGGCAGCTGTAAGAAAAGAACAAGAGAATGCTGCTGATTTAAAATCAGGAAACTGCCTTGGAGTTGTATCCTCTCACCATAATGATTTAACTTGTGTGCTGAAGAAATAATCAGAGGAGCTTGATTATTTGAAGAAGAATGTTGCATCAGTATGGGAGGAAGACTTATTAACAACCTGTGATATGAAGATGGCACAATCCTGAAAGTGAGGACCTGAGGCACTTGCTGCTGAAGATCAAGGGTTGCAGCTCTCATTATGTATTACAACTCAATCTAAAGAGAACCAAGATCCTCAAAACTGACCGATAACTAGCTAAGTAACGTGATAATAAATGGAAAAAAGATTGAAATTTTTAAGGATTTCATCTGGCTTAGATCCACAAATCATGCTCATGGAAGTGGCAGTCAGGAGATGAAACAACATATTGCATTATGTAAATTTGTCTCAAAGTATCTCTTTAGAGGACTGAAAAGCAAGGATGGTACTTTGAGGAATAAGATGTGCTTGACCTAAGCATGGTATTTTAAATTGTTCATATGCATGTGAAAGTTGGACATTGAATAAGGAAGATCAAAGAAGAGAAGACTTGATGAACTTAAATTGATGAAGAATACTGAAAGTACAATGGACTCCCCACAGAACAAACAAATCTGTCTTGGAAGAAGTAAGGCCAGAGAGCATAGCCAGAGTGCTCCTTAGATAAAAGTGTGGTGAATCTTTGTTTTATATATTTTGTACATGTTGTTCGGCGGCACCAGTCGCTGGAGAAAGACATCGTACTTTTTAGTCAGACAATTAAGAAGAGGAAAGCCCTCAGAGATGCACTAGCACAGTGGCTGCCCCGTGTTTCATCTTGTCCCTCATGGGTCCACTGTAGTCAGAACTCACTCGAGACACCTGACAACAACAGCAACCAAAGGATGTCAGGCATGGCCGTGGCAACACTTTTAAAGGAGTTGAAAGTGACGTGCGTATTTTTAGTGTGCTGGGTCCGTAGCACTAACTCTGGCATTGTTCAAGGGCCAACGTAATCACGGTCAATTTTATGAATTGTATCTATTATTTGTACAACTGTAGATTTAAATATACAGATAACCCAAACCATATGAGGTGTTTTCAGTCACCTCAAATACATGTGAAAGCTGACAATAATAAGAGAGCATATATCCGTTTCTGTTATGACTCTATTTCTTTGGGGTATAGGCTCAGGAAAGGTATTGTTAGGTCATATAATATTTCTCTTCCTAGTCATTTTAGGTAATGCCATATCCTTTCCCACAATATTTGTGCATATTTACAAACCCACTAGCAGTGTATAGGTTCCAATCTCTCTGAAACATCCCCAGTATTTTTTGGTCTCTGCTTTTCTGAATTGTGGGTGTAAGATATTATCTCATCATTGTTTTCACTTGCAGCTTCCAGTGGCTACTTCTTGTGAGCATTTCCTCATGTGGTTGTTAGCCATTTGAGTGTCATCCCTTGTGAATTGTCTATTGATATTTTGTTCTCACTTATTAAATTGATACTTTTTTCTTATTGAGGTATTGCAGAATTCTATAGATTTTGGTAATTAGTCCCTTGTCCCTCATTGTGTCATTGCTAAATATTAGTGTCCAATCATTTAAGAGTTTAATTTGTACAAGTCAATAATTCAACTATTGCTGTTTGAAGCCAGACTATACTTATATCATTTTCTTTTCTCAACAGTATTTTAAATGCTAAATAATTGACTAAATTAATCACACTAACAATAGAATTACCTTTATGACACATGGGAATGATTAATAACGGTCTCCACTAGAAAATTATGAGGATGTTTCTAATGTGAGTCAGAGACATATAAACCATAGACATATGAATAGATTTTGGGTTCACATTATTCATATTCCCAACATAAGGACAATTAGTTCTTATGATATGGTCGTATTGGATACCTGCCCTCATGAAAAGATCACTAAAGGAAGATGTGGGTGTGATAGCAAAGTGTGGTGAAGAAATCAGATAGTAGTACCTGACTATCAGTAAGAATAGCATTGGGGTCTTAAAGGCTTGTCTGCAAACAAGCAGCCATCTAAGTGAAGCCCCAACTAAGGCCACATGAAAGAAGCACTTTAGTTGGTGTGATCAAGGATTGTAAATAATAAAACCCAAGTCCAAAGGAAAGAATGATATCAAACTTTAAATTGTAACCATTCAGGTTGCAGAAGGCCATGGATGATAGTTGTAGCCCAAAATTCACTTACATGGCATGGTATTTACACAATGTCATGTCAACTGATAAAAAAATGAAGGGGTGGAGTCTAGCCTGTCAATCAGGTCACAGCCTCTCTTACTCCGTGGAGGTAGGGACACACTCTCTCTCTGCTTCACATTCCTGTTGACAAACCACAAGGAGCCACACTGATGGCAGTCAGAGCCCTAGAAAAGCTTCCACTGCCATTGTACACACAGAATTTTCCACCCACCAGCCTGTGTTCTTCCTGCACTCAGCATCATTGCATGTGCTGCATCAGTCTGAAGAGGAATTCATGGGTTAAGATCGGATTTATGGACTTAATCTGGACTTGGCTGGGATGTTTTATTGATGTACAATTACTTCTTGATGTAAAGTTCTCTCACATATATATGAGTGTCTCTGGATTTGTTTCTCAAATCATCCTGGACTAACACACATGGCCTCCAAATGGATTAAGCCTCTGTTGAAGTCCCTCTGACAACAATCCAGTTATATGAATAACCTGGCTATCAGACAGACATTGTTAAGTCAATTATGGCAGATGCAGTAAGGCTAAAATGTAAGACTTTATCATTTGATTTCCCTTTTAGACAATACCAAAGATGTTTCTGTTTTTAATATATTCTGCTTTATTTTTCATTGAAGGTTTTCTATGTTTTATCTAGTCATTGTCATTTCATTTGCTACCTGTTTGTGTTTTGTATGATTTTCTGTACTTAAAATCTAGGATAGGTGAATTTATAGAGACAGTAGTTGGATTAATAATTTCCTAGGACATGGTTGGGAAAATTGGAGATAAACAGGGAAGAAAATATTCCGAAATCGATTGTAGTGATGATTGCACAACTCTTTTTAATATGATTGAATATTTACATTATGATATGTGACATATATACCAATAAAACTGTTTAAAATAAAACAAAGCTGAAATAACTTTAAATGGGTCAAAGGGAGATCAAATGATAAGATATTATATTTTAACATAGCTACCTGTGCTATGGAGAGTTTATGTCATTGCTCTTATTCTAGTTGTTGGAGGTGCTGTGTTAAGGTACGGATTTAAAATTTCTCCTCTTTTTTATGTGTGCATTGCTTGCTATAACTTTCTGATAATTTATAGCTCTGATCTTTGCTTTTCTTATATCCCAAAGGCTTTAGTAAGTTATGTTTTCATTATCACTTCTTTCAAAAGCTTTCTAAATTCATACCATACTTGATTGCCGGGAGGAGCCCTTAGGACATAGTGATTATGCATGGGGCTGCATTCCATGAGGTTGGCCGTTTGAAACCACCAGACACTGCAGAAGAAAGGCTGTACTTTCTATTCTCATTAAGAGTGGCAGTCTTGGAAACTCACGGGGGCAGTTCTATGCAGTCCTATAGAGTTGTTGTGAGTCTGTGTCGACTGGAAGGCACTGAGGCTTGAAGATTTTCTCTATCATCTAGTCATTTTAAAGTAGTATTTTTTTCACTTTCCATGTCTTTTTCTTAATGTTTCTGTTTTTCTATTGTTGATTTAGAGTTTTGTAGCATTGTGGTTTGAGAAAATGATTATAGAACCTCAATATTTTTTAATGTTGAGGCTTGCTTTGTTGCCTAAAGTGTGATCTATTCTAGAGTATGTACCACAAACACCGGAGAGGAATGTTTACTGTATTGTTGCCAAGTAGGGTGCTCTGATTTTATTGTTTAGCTCTTCTGTTTCTTTATTGTGTTCCTTTACTGATGATCTGTCTTTCCTGGAAAGTACTGTTTATAAACTCTGACTAATAGTTTCCAGTGGTTTATTTCTATCTTCAGCTCTGTGAGGATTTGACTGGTGCATTTCAAGAGTGCATTGGGTGCATATATGGTTTATTATGGTTATTTTTTCCTGGTCTATTATTCCATTAGTAATTATGTAGTGTCCATTCTATCTGTCATTATGTTATTTGCCTTGAAGTCTATTTTATCTGGGATTAATATTATCATTCCTGATTTTTATGATTGGCATTGACTGCATGGATTTTTTGCCATCCTTTGATTTTTAGTCTACCTTTGTCTTTGAATTAAAGGTAAGTCTTCTGTAGGTAGTGCATGGATGGATTTTTTTTTTCATAAGACACTAGTTAGACTAGATTTGTTGCTGTCATTTTGCTTTGTGTCTGATTTCTTTTCCTATTTTTGGTGTACTTTTACTGGTGTCTTTGATTTCCCTCTAATGTAATATAATACTGTTTTGAATACTACATTCATTGTGTGGATTTCTGAGTGGTTTTGCCTTGTGTGGGTTTCTAAGTGGTTTCTAAGATGCTCTGAGGTTCGTCTGCTATTGTTTTTTATTCTCTGCTCAGAGTGTCTGGTTAATATAATTTTAAATGTTGGTCTTGTTTTTATGAATTCCTTTAGTTTTTCCTTGTCTGGGAATACCTTTATCATTACTTTGTATTTTAGAGATAATTTTGCTGGATATAAAATTCTTGGTTGGCATTTTTCCTTAATTATAAATATTACACTATTGTCTTTATTCCTGCATACTTTCTTCTGAGAAGTCTGAGATTAGTCTTACAATGACTGTTCTTTCTTCCTTAGCTGCCCTCAGAAACCAATCTTTTCCCATGAATTTAGAGTTTTACTATGCTATATAACAACAACAATAAAAAATTAAGGTATCTACCTATCTAGGATTCTCTCAGATCCTTGAATAGTTTTTTTTAATTCTATTTTGTGATGTTGTGGAAGTTTCCTCTCAAGATTTGTTGTACCCTTGTATCTAGGTTTTTTTCCCCTTGCTCCTTTATTGCAGTGAGAAATACCGTGTATAATCATACATAAGCTGAAAAACTGGGGTTTGGCTTATACCGGGGTCAGTGTTACCCCAGCCAGGTGTAATACCTTGCTGAGCCCCCATCCCCACCCCAAGGTAATGGGACGAGTGCCTGTTATCTCACAGGTGATTGCCATTTGTCCGCTGCTCATTCAAAGCCCCGCTGACACTGCAGAGCTTTGAATGTTTGTTTGCTCACATCTAACCAATCAGAGCCATCCTATGATGTGGACGGCTCCAATTCGCAGAAGCACCCGTAGTGATTCACTTACACCGGCAGCTGAACTGGTAAGGCTATTTCTGTGGCTGCACTCCACCTCTCCCCTCTTGTCTCTATTAATTCACATCCAGCATCCCCCGCCTGCACGGACTCCTACCCGCTGCTCCAGGCTAACACGTCACGCGGGGAGGGCGGGGAAGCATTACCATGAAAGTTCTTTTTCAAAGTCTTGTTTTTTATCCTATTAGAAATGGATACTCTTGAACTAAAACAAAAATGCCCGTCATATGAGGCTGGTTTCAAAATGAAGTTTGTGTCCAGAGCAGAAGGGAGCTATAACAGCATTGCACGTAGGGAATTCTGTGTTGACGAAAAGCAAGTAAGGGAGTGGCAGAAAATGAAGGCTGACTTGGAACAGATTCCAAAAGCTAAAAAATCTTGTTGTGGTTTAGCATCTTTTTATGGGGCTCTAGAGAGTGAATTGCATAAATGGGTTATGGAGTGTCGTCAAAATGGTTACTGAGTAACACGCATGGGAATCTGCATACATGCTCTGCAATACAAATGGCTAAGCATGACAAATATAAAGTACCAGGCATTGAAAAATTTGATGCATCAGCAGGATGATGTACCTGCTTCATGAATAGGTTTGGCCTATGTTTGAGACAAAGAACAAAGATTTCCCAGAAATTGCCACAAGACGAAGAAAAAAATTATCGTATGTCATTCCAGTCATTTATAATAAAACAAAGACGTATTTATAATTATGACCTGGCAGATATTTGGAAAATGGATGAAACTGCCATGACTTTTGATCTTCCAAGCAACAGAACTGTGGCAAGTTCATGCGAAAAAACATTTTTCTTAAAACCACGGAAATGAAAAAAAACAACAACACTTGACAGTTGTATCATATTTGGCTAATGGAACTAAGTTGTGTCCTGTCATTATATTTAAAAGAAAGACCTTGCCTAAAAAGATCAATTTCCCACCAAGGATTACTGTGCGTGCACGTGTTAAAGGCTGGATGAATGAAGACAGAACAAAAAAATGGCTGGAAGAAATTTGGAACCGACGACCAGGAGCAGCCTTAAAGAAAAAGCCATCGTTACTTGTTTGGGATATGTTCTGACCCCACCTATCAGATGACATAAAAAATTGGCAAAATCTAGAAAAGTTACTTTAGCCATTATTCCAGGTGGGCTTACTTCTGTACTGCAGCCTCTGGATGTATCTTTGAATAAGCCTTTTAAAGACCACGTACAAAGGATGAAATCTCATGAAGCTTGACATAGAGTTAATATCAAAGTGGGTTCGAGATTCATGGGAAGACATTCTAGACGACATGGTGCGACGTGCCTTCCAGAAATGTATGTAGTATTAGTAATGCTATGGATAGCAGTGAAGACTGTGCTTTGTATGAAAATGACAACAGTGATGGTGATGAGGGTGATCTCAGTGAGGACTGCGTCTATGATGACCTCACACCAGCTAAAGCTCTGCATTGGGATATGGATGATGATGAGGAATCCAGTTTTGAAGGATTTTAACTCTTTACATTTTATCTTGGTTGCTGATTGACCTCAGGAAATAGTACTCTTAAGGTATCATTGTTGATACTTTATTGTTTCGTTTGAACCTATTTTCCACTTATTGTGCTGGTTTACTAATGTTAAATGACTTGTTTTCCTTTTATTTATGTTTTTATTTAAAATAAATATTTAAATACATTACCCCACTGATGCCTCAATTTTTAGTAATTTTGTTTTCATTTGTTTTGATTATTGAAACTCACCAATAGCTTCTGCATTTTCCACCCTAGGCTTATACTGTAGTTAATCAGTTTTTCTGGTTTCCCAGGTAATCATTAGGTACCTCGGCTTATACTTGGGTCGGCTTATATACGAGTATATACAGTAGGTTGTTTCTCTTGCTAGTGCCCCCCATTATTCTCAGGCTTTCTGCAGGAAGTGCTTTAAGTCCTCTTTACTGACAGCAAGCAAGGTTGTCATATTCTTATAATAGGTTGTTAATGTGTCTTCCTTCTATCCTGAAGACATGCTCTTGTTCATATAGTCCATTTCCTTGAATTACAAGCTCATAATTCAGAATAAGTAAATGTGGCGAAATAATACAACCCTGATGCACACCTTTCTTAATTTTAAGTCATAAAGTGTTACTGTTTACTGTTCAAAAGATTATGTTTTGGTGTATGTTCAGGTTTACATGACCAAAGCTACATGTTCTGGAATTCCCATTCTCCCTAATGTTGACTGTAATTTGTTACACAAACAATTGAATCCCTTATTATCATCAATAAAACACACACAGAGACATGCAGATATATATATTTACTTTAAGCTAAGATTCATCTGACATCTGTCATAGTAGCTATTGTTCCATGTCCTCTCCTGAATTTAGTTTGAACACCTGGCATCTCCTTGATGATATACTGTTATAACCATTATTTATATCCTTCAGCAACATTGTACTTATGTCTGATATTGTTTAATAATATCCCCATTCTGTTAGATCACCTGTCCTTGGAATATACCGAAATATGAATCTCTTCCAGTCAGTTGGACAGATAGCTGTCTTCCGAATTTGTTGTCACAGATAAGCAAACACTTCCAGTGTTGGATCCATTTGTTGAAATATATCAATTGGTTTGCACTCATTTCTAAAGACTTGTGTTTGTCCAATGCCTACAGTGTGACTTGGACTTCTTGCCTCAACATCATCGCCCTTTAATCAAAAGAAGGTGAAATAAATGCACAGAATTATGACCAAAATATATTGGTTCACATTCAAATATTTAAGGTGATAATTAATAATAAAAAACCAATGGTATTTGTGTTGGGCTGGGTATTTTAGAGAAAGAAATCCATAGAAACTCATATTATGAGATAGAGTTTCATATAAAGTACACATCAAGAAAGCATCCTAACCCAGTACTGCCCAAGCCCATAAGTTCCACATTAACCCATATGTCCAACACCAATCCACAAAGTCCTCCTCAATCTCACAAAACACATGCAATGATGCTGACTGCAGGAAGAAAGCTGAGTCAGTGAATATGTAAGCATCTAAGCATTGACAGGGGTCTCCACATGGCTGCTGTTGCACCCAAGGCTGCATTGGAGTAGGTCCATGCGGCTTCTCCTTGGGGATGTCTTCCGGGAGTGAGCCTTTTGAGGTGAAGCAGGGAACTGTCTAAGGCAGTGGCACCCTGGTCCGACCATCACAAAGTAAGAGACCCGAGAACTCAAAAGGCGAAGCTCACTGAGCCATTTATCCCTCAGCTCTTCAATTAACCCCACACGTGTTTATTGGCCAGGTTGATACAATAAACTAACTACCTCAGTATTGAAGGAAGAAACCCAACATACACCAAAGGCATTGGGAAACACCTTAATGATTAACAGCCTGACTTGGAACTCCACACTAACCTGACATGAGATCCAGATCGTTACTAGCTGAAGTATGCACATTCCTATTTGTTGAATCATTTTCATGTCAATTCATTCCAAAAAGTCTTTGGTCTCTAAGTATCAAGTTATTACATTTGCTCTTTTGTATGTTTAGTATTACATAACAGAGTAGGATGATTTTATTAACCATTTTTATAACTATGGACATGTATAGTGTTTCTATTCTTAAGATTATAAATAACACTGTGATAAATATCCCAGTTAATGCGTTCTGTGTGTATTATATAATTTAAAGAGGAAAGTTTCTCAAAGTATATAAAAGGATATGAATAGTGCTAAGTACCTTCATAACTATTGTTTTTGAATGCTACTTTATTTCAATTTTTGCCATCAACAGTGTATAAGAATAGTCATAACAACTATGCTCCAATCAGAAATAACCACTAATATTTATTTTCCCAAGGTTGATTGGCAAAGAAGAAAAAAGTTCATATTTGAACCTAAATTATTTTGATTATTAGTGTTCTGGGAATTCTATCCATAGTTTATGAGTCATCTTTATATTTTTGTTAGAGAACCTCTGTTCCTGGCAGAAGAATCATTGGAATCTTAACCCCAGCAGTCAGTGGGGTCTGGAGTTAGGTCTAGCTGTTAGTGATCTGATATGATAAGCCTGCAAGAAGCAGCATTCCTTCATCCTCCCGCAAACTACCTGAATGTCCATTATCCCCTGAAATTCATCATTCCCCAAATTGAGTTTACAATACTGTGTTATTCTGGGTAGACTAGAGAAACAAATCCATGGACACACATATGTGTATAAGAAAGAGATTTATATACAAAAGCAATTGAACATTGAGTAAACATCCCAGCCTAGTCCAGATCAAGTCCATAAGTCCCATATTAGCCCATATGTCTGATACAATCTATAAAGTCCTCTTCAGACTCACAAAATACATGCAATGAAGCCAAATGCAGGACAATCACAAGCCAGTGGGTAGAGGTCTTTGGGCCCAGTGGCATTGTAAGTATCTCAATGCTGACAGGGATCTCTCTGTGGCTTCTCCAGCTCCCGAGGTTGTGTTCATGTGGCTTGTCTTCTGCATTGTCTCCCAGGAAGTGGCAGAGAGAGAGAAGTGTTTCTCACCACCAAGGAGGAAGTACCAGATTTCCCAGCATTCTCAGGAGGCCAGGCCCACGGATGTCTCATTGGCTATCTCCAGATTGACATCCTAGACCCCACCCTACACTCTTAATCCTTAAATTGACACCAGATTAGGTGACTTCCACAAATACTCACCCACTTCAAATATGACCTTTTTTCCTGGGTCATTTAAGATTGTGTAGATAATACAAGTTAAGAATCTTGAGTCATCCCTGATTCTTCCCTTAGGTTCCTGTGATCAATTTAGCACAAAGACCTGCTTACTATATCCCTCATCACTTTTGTAAACAAGGTACTAAGACCCTTGGTTAGATTGTATGATCATTTTCTTTGATATTCATACAGCCTCATAATAGAACAGCTCTTCTTGCAATATAGATTTCCTTAAATTTAGCACATTAATAGACACTAGAAGGGTTTTTAAATGTTTAAATTGGGGCCATGTCATTTCCATGTTCAGAGTATTTGGAGACACGCCATCGTCCACAGGGTAAAACACAAACAATCTCACAGACCTCATACATAAACCCTCCCAGGTAGCTGGACTCCTTCAGTTGCATACTGTAGCACACCTCAACCTACTTCCTCATCTCTTCATTGGTATACACATAAACACACCAAGCAGCTTCTGGCCCTCATGCCAGTCTCTCCTTTATTTCATTTGTTTAGCAATTTACACAAATGAAGTACTTATTATCCATTTTTTTGTATATTACTTAGCCCCAAGCACATTATTTTCATAAATACACTCTACCAATATTTTTTACAAGTTCTTGACTTCAGTTTTCATTTATTTTTTTCTGTCCAGTGAATTTAATATGTGAGAGACATAGATAAAGAAAGGCTCTACTTGGGACTGTCAGGTTATTTCACAAAAGAGGAAATACTTGGAACGAACTCAGGAAGATTTAATAAGATTTAGACACATTATTAAAAGGAGGTATTTATGTTTTGAAATGATGTGGAAGAAGGAGATAATGAATGGACATCCTGGCTTTGGCCAAAAGACTGGCATTGGAAGGGTCCTAAGAGAAGCCTACTGGACCAATATAACTGAAACAAAGATTTTAAGCATGGAACAAATGGGGTGATTTGAATTGAAGTATCCAATCCTAGAGCCCAGCCCACAAGTCCAGTCCCACCCTTCCAAACCTCTGAGGCACTTTTATGAAATCCTATATTTCTGCAGAGCACTGTCATCAATTAAAGAGCTTCATCTTCTTCATTTTACAGATGAAGCCAGGAGGCCCAGAGAAGACAATGCATTTTTCAATGTCAGGTACCAGTTTAATGGCAGAACTGTGGCTGCTGCTCCCAGTTCCTGATTTGATAATTCTTTTCTTCACCCTTCAATTCTTGACATGTCTAGGAGAGAAAGGCTTTTATTTCTTGTCAGTTGGCTCTTGTTTATGCAGACAGAAGATTCATATGACACTTCCAGTTGGCATGTCCCATTACCACTGGCTTTGACTCCAGTTTGTCTGGCAAGCAGTCCATTGCAAGAGAACCCATTTGGATTGGGTTGTTCTGAGTTTGGGGATTTGAGTGGCAATTGGCATGATAGGCTGTAGGTTCTGGGATCTGAGTCACTACATTAACTTGTTTGTCATTAGTATTTTAGGGGTGCAAGAACTCAGGGACTTAACAAAGAAAATTATCCAGAGCAATGACAATGTGAAAACAATCTTGACAAAAAGAATTAGGTACGGAATTTTGCCTTTGTGAACAAGTAAAAGTGTACTGACTGTAACGTGGTTAGGCAAAGGCCATTTTTACACACACACAGTGATATGCTGCATAATTTTGACATTGATGAGAGAAAGCCATTCAACACAACTGAAATGCCTGAGTCTCAAACTTATAAGTTTCTGTGCTAAGCGCTTTCACAAGTAACTTCATTTATTCCTCATAAAATACTGTGAGTTTGAAAATCTTCTGGAATCAAGGAAGCTGAGCCCCAGAAAGATCAAGTGATTAGTCTCAGATGACATGGTGAATAAGTGGTTGAACTGATATTGGACAACAGTTCTTGATGACCACAAACCTGTGCTGTTATTACAACCTCAAGCTTCTTCTTTCTTAATGTTAAACAATAAAAATGTCTTATTTATAAAATAAAAATTAATATATTTGACACCGCAAGGCATAGAAACATCTCACTTACTCAAACAGTGACTGATTTAAAAAACAAAGAAACATTGAGGAACCGATGATGTGATGGCCTTGTCTGACTTCCTCAAGTTTCACCAGTAGAAAGGAAAATCCATATCCTACCTCTGCTCAAGGTCGATTACTTTGATTCAGAAATCATCAGTGCCTCCACTCTCCATACTTTTTATCATATTAATCACTCCTTCCAGAGCACTCTGCTACTCTTCGGGGTTCAGTAGTCAACAGAATGGCTAAAACAACCAATTTCTGAGTTAGAATCCTCTAGATCTTTTTTTTTTTTTGAAGGGAGCACCTGGATTATATCTTAATGACACAATCTAGTCGTTTGGGGGAATTACAAAGACTGGGTGAAAGAACCATACCAAGTAATTTCATTTCACTGCAAGCAAGGTCAAGAGATCTCTGTGCCTTGCTTTGTACATTGGGAGATAGTATGACAGTGAGTTAGAAAGAAGGCTCCAAATCATGGCAGTTTTCTCAGACCCAGGAATGGATATGGATGCGCTGAGTTTGCAGTATACAACAATACAGCAACACATGAGCTATTTGAGGCTCAGACCTGAGGCTGTCAAGAGGAGCTCTGAGAGAGAAAGGACTTTTCACTATCAGAGGATTGTCTGGATCAGGCTTTCGAAAGCAGGCATCCCTGAGCAATGCTGTCTGTTAGGCACCACACTGCCAACCTCCACGCTGCCATCCAGTCCAGAGAGCAGAGATCCAAGTGAATTAGGGACACTGACTCAGACCAACATCACAGGTGACCACCCCATCTTTTAGACTGAACTGCCTGGCTCCCAGCCACCATCTCTCCAGGGCCAAGTGACCATTATGGCCAGAACTGTACAATCTGTGGCTCCCTGGAGGCAGTCTGTCTTTTAAAAAAATTGCTAGAAATTTAATTACAATTCCTTTCTCTGTCCATACATATTCTCAAATTCAAGCTTTGCTGAGTTTGTCATCTGAAGCATATTGAAAGTCCAGTTCACCGTGGAATGTGTGTGTGTGTGTGTGTGAGAGAGAGAGAGAGAGAGAGAGAGAGAGAGAGAGAGAGAGAGAGAGAGAGAGAGAGAGAATTAGGAGGGCAGAGAGCATTTGGTTGTAGCGGAGTCAGAGTGCTTGTTTTCCTCTTGGGTTTTAGAATGGGCTGTCTCCCTGTTGGAACAGGTGGTCAGATGGGTTATTGGCAGAGCAGAAGCCAGCGATAACTGTGCCATTAGTGCATGTCCGCTGAGCCAGACAGGACTAATGTGAGTGGAACTTTCAGCCCAAGGTTGCCTGGAATGAATCCCACATCTAAAGCCCTAGGTCACTTTCACACAGGCCTACCTTTTCACATCAGACTGCCCACATCCCTCTTCCAACCTTCTGATACACTCAAAATAAAAAGCAAGTCTCTTGGATTTCCCCAGGCACCGTGGTTTCAGGAGAAATACTTATCTGTGTCTCACCTCAAATCTTTAAGTATTACAAGGCAATATGTTTTGGTTTTGAACTTGCAGGATAACTCACGGCATCATATTGTTCTCATCTTTAGGATGACACAGGTGAGATAGGACAGAGCGGCGGTCAAAATTTTGGTGGTTATTTCATGACTACTTGAATTTCTTTTTAAGTTAAAGATTTTTTTTTACAGGCCAGACAGCTAATCCTGAACATTTAAGGAGCAATTTTGAAATGTAAACAGTGCTTTACACATTAAATTGTTGAAGACAAAAAGTTCAGTCTTTTAAACTTTGTATAAACTTTGTTAAATGAAAAGATAGAGACTGGAAAAGAGTAGTGAGGTACTTAGTTTATTTTGACAGCCCGGCCGATAAACACATGTGGGATTAATTGAAGGGCAGAGATAAATGGTTTGGCAAGCCTCGCCTTTCTTGTCTCTCGCTCTTTGATCATTGGACCAGTGCTTGTTCTGTGCCTCAATTTGTAAACGACACTACCTGTGAACTGTGTCACTGAAATTTGAGGTCCTTTTAAGACCTCCTTCGCCAGACAATTGGAATTTACATCTCTTGAGCTGGGGACTGACTGTTGGTGACCTGGATGACAGTTGGTGACCTGCCTTGCTGTTTGCTGCCTGTGCCAGTGTCTGGATCCCAGTGTCTCACAAATTTCTCTTGGGAGTGAGCCACACAGAGCCATTTGTACTTCTTTATAATTTAACTGTTCATTTCTTGTATTATATATGTATCTATCTGTATATAATTTAACAGTTCATTTCTTGTGTATATATCTCTCCTTATAAATATATATGTATATATATATCATTATTAGCCATCTGGTTTTGTCTCTCCAGAGAACCCTGCCTAACACAAGCAGCATCCCTACTTTATGGTTTTCACATGGGAGCATCTTGCATGCTGCTATAATTCTAGAACCCATTCCATCACTATGTCCAATACAAGCAAAGTCACCTAAGTTAGGAAAATCCCTGTGAAGCTTCCAGAATAAGAAGAAATCCCTGGGGATAATCTTAAAAAAAAATCAACCAATGAACACACTGTGGATCACAAAAGAATATTAGCCAGCACTCTAGGAGAAGAAGCCCTTAGGCTGGGAGACACTTAAACTACACAACAGACACAGCAGCAGATTCAGCACAGCAGTGTGAGTCAGCTGGAGGAGATTCAGGAGTGTACCTTCTCTCGGGCTTTCATGGAGTTGCTATAAGTTTGAGCTCACAATGAAAATTGACAACAACAAGCAGACCTGAAAGAGGGCTCAGACTTTTGTTTGGGAGCCTCTGCTTCATGGAGATGTTTGATAGTTGAGACATTTGTACTCAGAGCATTCTAAGAGGGCATGGCTAGAGGAAGGCATTTGGCTAAGGTCAGACAAAATCTGTAAACCCACATGATGGGAAATGGTTTACGCTTAATGGAATATCAAATAATTATTCCCAAGTTAGTGTCTCCTAAATGAACAACAAGACAGTCTCACTGACCAGCAGCAGACACAAGGCTTGGCCAGCCATGCCATGAGAAGCAGGGTACAAAAGGAAATGTAGTGAATGAGGTAAACATTCAGAAAACCAGGGAAATAAGGAAAGAGAAAGTGGATCAGAAGCTAGAAGCAGAATCTGAGGATAAATGAGGGAAAATGTTAGACGTCAGCTCCCAGAGAAACAGAGAGGTGCAAAAGAGAGTTCAAGAAGAGCACTGGGCAGAGGAGGATGAGAGGGATGGGTGTGACATAAAAATGGCTCTACAAATTATAAGTACTTGACCATTGTCTCAACCCAAGTCTCTCTTTTATGCTCAGTCTGGCATTCCATGTACATTCAGTAACAGTTGCCTAACTTCCAAACTTCTGCTGTAGCCTCTCAGTGTAAGGGGCACAACTCACCCATTGTTCCTATTCTTTGGCCCTTAAAAAACATCGTTTTCTTGACATATATTTCACATATCCTGAAATTTATTTTTTAAATCATATTAAGATGCTTTGCACAATTATGACCAAAATCAATTTCAGAACATTAACTTCTTGTACTCTTTATTGTTAGTTCTCCATTTTCCCCTATCCTCCCCTGTCATGCCCCTTGGCAATTATCAATCCAGTGGCTGTCCTTATAGATTTACTTATCCTGGATTTCATATCCATAAAATCATGAAAAGCACAAACAAGAAGGAGAAGACAACAACACTCAACAATGACTAAGCGAAACATAGGAAAAAAAACCTCAATTAAAAATAAAGCAGACAATAATAAAAACTGGAACTTTAAAAAGGGTCAAAAGGGAGTACAAATGACAAAGTGCTGCATTTTTACCTAATTACATCTACTGTAATCGACATTATAAAAATCTCTATCTGGTAGCAAGGCAGTTAACATATCTCAACTGTCGTCAGAAGGGATCTCCCTGGGCCCATAAATTCTGTGTCTGTGTGACATCTAAGCATATAACTATGAACCCTTTCGTCTCTTTAACTTCTACATACACTTTACTGGCCCTCAGCCTTGCTAGCACCCTTGGTTGTTTCTGAGAGACTTCTGCAGACTCTTCCAGCCACGCCATCTCAAGGAATGCCACACATTGCCTTCATATTGTGCATGCGCCATATACACAGATTGCATAACTTAGATACCCGTATGGAAGGTGGTCCGTTCAGCTCTCGGTGTGTAAAGTGGCCGGCATAAGCTGCTCCACATGGTGCTGGTATTGTCAGGTTATGCCATGAAAGGCAGCAGCCAGGAGCCTCAGCGAGCTATTTGCAATGCGAACATAGGGCACCAATCAAGGAATGGCCCATTAATTGTATTTCAAGTCTTCGCTTAAATGGTAGAAATAAAATCAGGACCCAATCCAGTGTGTTTGAAGCAAACTGTGCCTAAACTCAAACTTTGTTCTGGGAAGAGTAGGGGAAAAGCAGATAAAAACATACAAAAGAGGAAGGGAAACCCTTTCCTGCTGCACATTGCACTAAGAGTTCCAGATAAAAGCCCAGCCAGACTATCCTGTGATTCAAAGCTTGATCTAAGCATGTCTGAAGAACTTGTGAAATCAGCCTATCTGGTGCTATTTGCCTGGGGATGTAGGAAGATAGCTTCCCAAATGGAGGCAAAAGAGAAATTGGAAGAACTAACTCAAGGACCAGGGGCCTTATTCTGAGGAAGAGTGTGATTCTGAGAATGCTTGATATTATCCAGGTGAGCAGCAGTTTATTCTGTTAACACCTAGGGACTCACGCTTGCATCCAAACATTGTGTGTGTGTGTGTGTGTGCGTGCACATGCACGCATGCGCACACAATACATGTACAGTAACAAATCTAGTAAGATGGAGAGAGAGAAGGAAGCAGAAGAGAAAAGCAAGCAAGCCCCTGATAGAATGCTTTCACATATCTGAATGATTCAGTAGCCTCGGGAAGAAGCATTGCTTTCTGGGCTGGGTTGTGAAAGGGATTGCAGGAACCACATCCACACGTAGGGTTGCTGAGTGTGTGTCAGAATGGGGACATCACAGGTGGAGACTCTGAAGTACATTGCGGGCCCAGTACTTATTCAGGATTCTTCATCAGGTTTGGAACACTGAGAGCAGACATCACTTCAGAGAGCCTGATGCATCTGTAAGAACCACCCCACCCCACCCTACCGCTGCAACCAGACACCGCCCCCTCCCCACATCATATGAGCATTCATAGTACTTCGTTCCTGAAGTAGATGGAAAGAATTCTGCTTTGAGTCTGGTGCCCTGAAATGGTTGATATGAACAGATTTTTCTTCAAATCATTTTACTGGGGGCTCATACAGCTCTAATCACAGGATGTACACACATCCATTGTGTCAGTATTTACATCTTACAGGGCATTTTACATGGGTAGAGGCAGCAGTCTCTCTTCTCCATTACTCTTTTACCCACAACCCTCTCTTGTGGTTCTTTTTTAAAAACTACTTTTATTGGGGGCTCTTACATCTCTTATCATAATCCATATATTCATCCCGTGTGTCAAGCACTTTTGCACATATACTGCCATCATCATTCACAAAACATTCTCTTCCCACTTGAGCCCCTAATATCAGCTCCCCATTCTTCTCCCTCCCTTCTCCATCTGTCCTCCCTCATGAACCCTTGATGAGTTATAGATTATTATTTTCATATTTTACATTGTCCTGTGCCGCCCTTCGCCCACTTTTCTGTTGTTTGTCCCCCTGGGAGGGGGTTCTAGGTTGATCCTTGTGATCAATTCCCCATTTCTACTTCCACCCTCCCCTAATCCTCCTGGTATCTGTACTCTCATTGTTGGCCCTGAGGGGTTTATCTATCCTGGATTCTCTGTGTTACAGGGGCTCTTATCTGTAGCAGTGTGCAGGCTCTGGTCTAATCCAATTTTTAAGATAGAATTGAGGTCGTGATAGTAGACGGAAGGAAGCACCAAAGAACTAGAGGAAAGTTGTGTGTTTCATTGGTGTTATACTACACCCTGACTGGCTCATCTCTTCCCTGTAATCCCTTTGTGAGGGAATGTCCAATTGTCTACAGATGGGCTTTGGGTCTCTACTCCATGCCCCCCCACCCCCCACCATTCACATTGGGTATGATTTTGTTCTGGGTTTTAGATGCCTGACACCTGATCCCATTGACACCGCATGATCACACAGGCTGCTGTGCTTCGTCCATGTGGACTTTATTGTTTCTCAACTAGATGGCCGCTTGTTTATCTTCAAGCCTTTAAGATCCCTAATGCTATATCTTTTGATAGCCGGGCACCATTAGCTTTCTTCCCCACATTTGCTTATGCACCCATTTTGTATTCAGCGATTGTGTTAGGAAGGTGAACATGGCAGAAGGCTGGATTATTAGAACAGTGTTCTTATTTTTAGGGAGTACTCGAGTCAAGGTCCAATGTCCATCTGCAACCTTAATTCTTAACATATAGATATGAGTACATAAAACTATTCCCCTCTCATTTTATATATTTATATATATGACTACATTTAGACCTCTATAAATGTCCTTTGCCTCCTGGTTCTTTCTTCAATTTTCTTTTACTTTCCTCTTTTCTCACCATCATGTTTGGGATTCATTCGGGTTTAGTAATTCTTCGCTGTTGCTTTGTCCTTGATCAAGCCCCACTAGTCATCCTACCACCTTCTCTCCATTGATTTTAGTTTAGTTGCTGTTCCTTTGTCCCTAGGTTGATTTCCCCCACCCCTTCATTTCCCCCACAGCCTCTTCTCCCATATCCCCCCTGGAACCATTGGTCCCATTCTTTTCATCTCTGAATTATTTATCCTGCCTATCTTATCTAGAAAGACACGCAGATACATTAATGAGCGCAAAAACCAGGCAAAACCAAATGAAACAACAAAGGAAGTCAAGGCCAACAAAGCAGTAAAACAAAAACAATAAAAAGAGTCATTGACAGAAATGGAAAAGCCTATAAATAGTTCAAGGTCTGTTTGTTGGCCTTTATAAGGCTGATGCGGTGCCCCACTCTGTCTCCAAAGTCTATTTTTGGTATTCCCCAGGCAATTTGTCACTTTGCTCCCCTTGCTGCTCAGTTGCATGCCCTTAGTGTTTCAGCCCAGCATGATGGGGTCAGATTGTGCACAATACTCGCACTGTGTCTCCAGTGTTGTCCCCAGCAGTGCTATAAGGTTTAGTGAGGGACCTCTTGTTTTGTGGTGGGGCCAGACCTATGGTGCTCTCTGTGTGTTGTCTGTTCTGAGCAGGAATGTCATATTGAAAGAAGTTACACACACACATACATGTAGATGTATATTATATTTATATTGTGTTCTCAAAAATGTCCCTACTGAGATGGGTCGCATAAGTTTTTACTCTGAATAGGAATTGCCCACTCATGCTTAATATAATAACAGGTGTGGTGACTTAAACAAGTTATCCCACAGGCATAAAACAAAATAAAACCTCAAAAACAGACAGGAGGTATGCCCGTCTTCATTAAGGACATTTTGCAAGCATTGTTGGAGTGGTAGGAACACCTGACTACCCAAACTGCTGTCACATGTCAGCTTTTGTGAGGAGCAATGAAAATAAATTATTTTAAATGACAATTTGGCTGACAGTAAAATGGGGTCATAAGAACTAGGAGGACTAGTGAATGGGAAGGTATGAGGTTTATTAGGTTAGATGCAGGAGGTATGCCTGAAGTAATGGGGCAAAATGAAGGAGGAAAGAATTGGTTGAATAATCAGGAAGAGCAGGTGGTGAGAACTGTTGCTCAAGAGAAAAGTCTCCCTTGAGAAGTGATGGAGTTCCTGAGACGTTGACGACTAGACGAGGCAAAGACATAATATACACCAGGGATCAATTCTTCCCTGGCAAAGAAATGATCTCAACGATCTAATGGTCTTTCCTGTCTCTGACTTAATGATGAGGTACACAGCAACAAAGTACAGGAAGATATGGCCTAGAAAGGGAAGTAGAAAATTATACTTTAAGGAGACTTAGAGTTCCCTCTCAATTTTTCTGTACTACTTTGACCATGACTCTGTGTTCTGTTAACCACTAGACCCCAGTTAATCATGTTCAGGGGTTTTATAAAGTCCATCCACCTGGAAATTCATTGACTTCAAATACAAAAATAGTATTTGTTTTCTTTTCTTTTCGGGTGCTCAAATTTGAACATTTCTATTACCAGGAGCAATTGTAATTACAAAGCTCACCATCACATTGAAACATATTGTGTGGAGCATGCCATAATTATGGGAAATAACTGCATATAGTTTGTCACAAGCAATTGAAAACAGACCCGTGTCACTTCGTCTCCATCTATACAAAGCAGATGAAAGAAATAAATATCAATCAAAGTACACATGAGACAAATAAAAGATATTTCCTAAAAGGTGAACAAGCAGCCTAACAAATGGCTAAGCTCTTTGTGACTGCAGGCATGGAGAGAAAGTGGAATGTCTGTTTCGGCAGGGTTGGGGAGGTGGAGGAGTGAGAAACTGCTAAAGTCTCTCTTTACTTCTACTACCATAGTCTTAGTGATTTAAAACAGCACTGTTTTATTATCTCACTAATTTCTCTAGATCAGAAGTTTGGGCAAGCTTTAAGCAGGTTCTGTCTTTAGAGTTTCGAGTCTCACAAGTTTTCATTTTAGCTATTGTATGGTCTGCATTCTAATACGGAGACTCAAGTGGGGAAGATTCGGCTCCAAACTCACTCAGATTGTTAGCCGCATTAATCTTCCTGTTGTTTAAGAACTAAGAACTTAATTATTTTCGGGATATAAAATGAATGCTGCCCTCAGTTCCTAGAAGCCAGCTTCTTTTCCTGGATGCCAACTTCAGCGCACAGCCTTGTGGGTTTTATCAATATGATCGCTCATTTTACCGTGCCAGCAGTTTCCAAATGGCGTCTTGGATCATACCATGCGGTCACGAAAGGGGCATCTCGTTACCTCGGCAGCTTTCAGTAGGTTAGAAGTAAGTTTCAGGCCCAGCCTATATCAAGAAAGGGAGACCAGACAAGACAACACCAAAATTCAGTGATTGCAGGGCCACCGCACATGGCAAAAGTCTAGTCACCACTAGCTTTCTGAGGTTTAGCCCTGTGAGTTGAGTAACCGTGTTCTTTTTTAAGTTTCTATGATATAGTTTAGGACTTCCAGTTCTTCCATAGATTTATTTTAGATTTTTGACCTCCTCTAAGATAGGGGGGAAATGAGGTTTTCTCCCTCTGTAAGGATTTACAGCCTCGGGAACCCATAGGGACAATTCTACTCTGCCCGGTATGTTCTCATTGCTGAGGTCCTTCTACAGATGCCACTTCCTTTGGTTATGTCTGTGTTCTCACGCAGCTCCTATTTCTCAAAGGCCTGAGCCCACTACATGCTTCTTCTCATTCCTGAATATTCTGGCTCATTTTCCTATCTATTACCCACACAGTTCAATTTGCTCATGTCTCTCCAATTTCTACATTTTACACCCACCTCCATGTACCATCTATTTCTTCCTCTCACAGCCGCATCTCTTCAAAGAAGAGTTGATATTCCATCATCGCTCTTCAGAGAAGAGTTGATACTCCGTGTCTCTCTTGCTTCCCCTCTCATTCTGCCTCCACCAGTCTCATCACTTCATCAAATTCATTGCTACACATACTGGTGGGTTTGTTTGGGTTTTTTTGATGTTAGAAATAGAAGCAATAGTCAAGCCTTCATTTAAATTGACTTCTCATAATATTTGACTGAAGCGGCCTCTCTTTCTCTGAAATGTTTCTTTTATTTTCTTCTGGTCACTAAAACATCACACGCTTCTAGGGTTCCTCTGATGGGTTTGGTGCTTCTTTGCAATCTCTTCTTGCTCACTTGGCCACTAACTGTTGTATTTTAATTTTCCCTCAAGATCTTCTAAACCTCAAGTAGCATTTCTCATTGGACAATTTGTTTTTCAAAACCATTTTATTGGAAGCTAATAGACATCCTATCAGTCCCTAGTTCAATCAAGATCGTATAATTTCTATCACAAATCAGCTTCAAAACAAGCTCTTCCTCCTTGAACTCCTTGACATCAGCTCCCCCTCACCCCTAACTCCCCCGCTGTACCCCCAAGAAGTCCTTATTATGTTGGCTGTGTCTGTAAGCTTATCATTCATGGTGTTTTAAGAAGCAGAAGGTAGCTATCACTAGAATATCAACTATATATATCATACATATAACCAAAATTCAAGAAGGTTACTGCCAATGATAAAATACATCAGAAATAAACCCCAGTAGGAGAAAAACAACAAAAAAAAAACAAACCAGAAAATGTTGAAAACCAAATCATTCCCAACGTGTTAGAGGGGGTATCCACTGCCAAGGTTTTAACCGTGTAAGTCAGTTTCATTGCATTCATCTCCTATAGCCATCTTCCCAATGCACCCTGTTGGTAACCATTTCCTTCCCATAGTTCTATTATGGATGGAGGGGAGTCACCAGAGGCTTATATGCAGATCTCACAAATGTACCTTGGGCTGCCACTGTCACCCATCGTCTTCTGCAAGCCTGAATCTCACAGTTTAGGCTCTAATACTATTCCCTCCTTTCCTTCAGAATATATGTTTTATGATCCTTTGGTCACTGATGTTGGTGTGTCTCTTCCATGTGGAATTAGTTGACATCTCTCTTAGATGGCTGCTTGTTTGTAAACAAGCCTTTAAGACCCCAGATGGTATTTTATCTGATAGCAGTGCAACCATATACTTTCTGCACCACACTTACAGCACCCATATCTTCCATGTTCTTTTTCTGAGACTGAATATCAAAGAGGGCCATGCTGTAAGTATTCGTTGTTCTTAAGTTGGAGCTAGAATTTAGTGTGATCCCCAAACCCATTCCTGGATCTATGTTTTTATATCTGCCTTTGGCCCCTTTGCAGACCTCCTTGCTGCTTTATGTTTGGAGTCTTAGCTATCATTTCCAAGCTCTACAGACCACTGAAGTATAGATTCCTGGATCATCAAGGTGCCCTACACGTTCCAAAGGCCTCACCGAAGGGATCTGATGCGGACACTCCACTAGGTGAACTCGAGTCTCCCTCAACACATCTGTAACCTGATTATTTAACTCTGAAAATCCTGATTATTTAACTCTGATAACTATCAGTGGGTAGAAAATCACTGACTTACTAAATTGATGCCCCATATGCTGTATTAAGATATATAGTATTCTGGGAAACCTGTCACCGACATTGTCAGTGAATATTATTGCAAATTGTTCCTGACAAACAATTTCCACCGGATGTGTAAATAGTGTCCAGTCACAAAAGTATTTATTCTTTACAAGTAAATAATTCAGACATTGTGATATATATTTAGCCTACATTGGCCCAATATTCCTCTCTCAACAGTGTTTCTAAAATTAGTACCAGAAGTTAATCTCATTGGACAATTAGATTGCTTTAACAGATGATCGAGGTATACAACTTTGCATTTTATTTATTTATTTTATACATTGATAGAATTGGGAAGTATGTACTTTAAAAAACGGACTTTCTTCAGTATAATTCCCCATGATTTTTAACCCTGTCCTGTCCATACTTTTAGTTTCTAACTTCTTTGAAAAAGTCAACATTAATCCCCTGTAAGAAGTGATCTTTTTCCTTTATATTTTCTTTATCTTTTATCTTATGCTCTTATGTAATTACTCTCTTTTTACTCTGTGTTATCTGTGTTATCATTATTTTCTTCCGGATAATATTCCTGGAGGCAGTTCCAAGTTGTATTCATGTTTGCATTCTGATGAAATCTGATGAAAGAATGGGTTGGGGTAGTTCATCTGCCATTTCACACATTGGGCTAATTCATTTGCCTCATTGATTCTCAGTATCCTCCTTTGTAAATAGCAATATAATGCCATTTGGGGGTAGTGACATGATGCTGAAAGATCAGATACATAAAATCACAAGCACAATAACTGGTATATTGTAAAATAATTAATAAATAATAAAAGCTATTTTTCCATTAGCAAAAATAGGCAGAACATGCTTATTAAATGAACAAGCAGAAGGGTGAATGTGTAAATAGTTGTGTATGAATATATTCCTATAGATAAGAATCAAAGCAACTGAAACCAAATAAGGAAATAAACTGACAAAAAATAGCCAATCATTCACAACTTTCTCTTGCCATCTATACCCTAACCTACATAACATCAACTCTGAAAAAGTCAATGTATGAAAAATAAAGGTATCTTATACTGTCATTAGAAGATTCCTTAACAAAACCTATTTGTAGCTTTCTACATTTTTTTCTACTGCCAAAGAGAATAGAATGAGTCAAGTCTTTTGGTATCAGATGCTAAGATGGGATTTTAGAGCTTCAAAGTACAAAGAATTAGAAATTATCCAAAAAATTAAGTTGAGAATTACTTTTATCTATAGGGATTTAGATTCAAATCTTGACTTGCAAATTAAAATGGTGTTGAACAAAGTGATTTACACTTAGCATTTCTTAGAACATTTACCTGACATGCACTTTATAACAGGACTCAGTGGCTTCTCCCATAAGAATGCATCAGCATATGTATGCAAAATCATAATCAATACAAAACTGCGAACCACCTCCATTATTTTCAAAAGTTCACCTGTGAAAGGTCTGAGTCTGATTTTTCATTCCATATCCCCCTTCCTCATTTAATAGCCTAGATCTGGGAAAGAAAATATCAGATTGGAAATTGCTTCCAGAGAAAGTTGCAGTAGTTGATTGTACTATCTATCCTTGATTCTTTACAGTTGCTGATGAGGATGTGGAAAATTCAAAAACATGATCTGTATTTCACATTTCCACATTTATTACTGAGGTGGCAGCATGTTGGTGTGCGGATCTCCTTGCAGGTCTCCCAAAATGAATTTCTTGACATTTAGCTCTTAAACAAAATGTATATGTGTTGCCTGTCAAAGGTAAGGTTATTTATATGTCCTGAAATTCACAGGTTCTAGCAGCTAATCTTTAAGAATATTACTTGATGGGCCATTATAGACAAGATTTACTTGATATTTGTCCTTTTTCTAAATTTCCACACTTATTTAAAATAGCATCCTGGGCTCTTTCTATTGAGAAATGCTCTCAAAACCTAGCTGTTTTGTCCTTGGGTTGTTGCCAAATATTGATTGTTCAAAAGATAATAGCATCCACAGAAGCAACTTAGAGAGAAGGAGATGAAGAGTAGCAGTTGCAAGTTAAAAATTACTAAAAAGGCAGCTGGCTTTTGCCAAAGAAAATATGGAATAAATACAGATAAAGCAGATGGAAAATATGCAACAGTTCAAAAATGTTTTGCATTTTATAATACACAAATAGATTGTGTATTGCCAATCATTATCTCATCCATCTTCCTTCCTTCAACCCTGTGAAATATTATTGTTCCCATTTGACACAAAATGAAACACATGATGAGAGATAGATAATTTTGAATGACCCAAAGTCTTAGGCCAAAATTATGCTTCAGTGTGAGTATCCCCCAGTGTTTCAGGGATCCAGCAAGATGACAGTTCAAGTAGATAGCCTGATGGTAAGTAACAAGTCAGAACTGAAAGTCAAGTAATCATAGATTTGAAATGTCCAATCGTGAGATAAAGGCCATAGAACTAATTTTGTGGGGGAAGGATCTGGGCCAGAGCTCTGGTTCTCCCATAAATACCTATGCGAACTCAGACAAGTTCCTTTAGCCTTGAACAATTTCATATTTCTTATTTGTCAAATAAAGGTGTTGACCTACTTACTCATTGAGGTTCTTGAAAGCATTAACATTGAATAAACATTTTTCAACACATTTTTGGTCACTTACTATATGGTCACTGGGACAATGTTAGGTGCTTGAAATACTAAGAAGGATAAAGATTTATAAAGGAAAGCATATCTTCTGTGTCAAGAAAAGTATATATAATGAGTACCTAATCATCACACTGGGGAAGAACAAAGACTTCCAAGGGGAAGAGATGAGAGTCCTAGATGAAGTGTTGGCTTGGTTGAAGGAACAGTGGGAATGCCAAGAAACAATGTGCAAGGAACTAAGGGAGGGTTTAAGATTAAGGCCTAGGCTTCAGAGTGTTGGATGATACATCTTCAGGGCCTCCAAAATCTTCCCTGTCAGCTTCAGCAGGAGTAAGTCATTCTTCCTATACAGGAGTTGAGAGTCAAGAACACACTTAAGCCTTACACCTTTCATTGAAAAATACACAACTTTTACTACACCATGACCCACAGAGCCTCATGCTCCTTCTTTGCCTTTCATCCACCAGGAGACCCTAGTACCAGATCACTAATTCCCTCTTATATTGTAGTCTCCCCAAGCTTTGCACAGCTCTCTTTCCATCTGCTATGCCATTTCTATACTTGCAATTTACCAATCAGACCTTTGAAATGGAAGGTTTATGCTCAGAAAGATCCTTTATTTGTTCAATTTCTTTAAATCTTCCCATCCTTTTCTTGTGTTAACAGCTGTCTGGTTTTCCCCCAAGTACACTACTGCATCTGCAATTTTGCAGATCTGCAAGTGGTGCGGGTTTTTGTTGTTGTTTGCTTGTTTGTTTTCCCTTCAATAATATTGTCACTGGGCCTGAATTTGGGAGCAAGAGAAATACCTTTGTTTTTGTCAACCAATTTTTTATAAATTCCCATAGGTTTTTTTTGTCATCAGATTATATCATTTAGTATCCCAATTGCTGCTGCAATGTACAGACTCTTCAGTCACTAATATTAATCAGTGCATGTTTTAACTTCTGATTTATCATCACTCTTTCCAAGAGCATCCCTCTTTCAACTCTAGATTTCACACACGTGTACTTACTTTTAGATGAGCCTTAAAAGGATCTAGACTCTTAGTTTCTTGAATTTCACGTTTCCAAAGTTCTTGCCTTATAATCAGCCACAGACTTATATCCTTTACCTTTTTCTTACCAATAACTTCAACACATCCTTGCATCTCAACACTTTAATTAACCTGTTGTGCTTTTCCAGTTTATTCTTCCTGGTCCTCCAACTGTAAAACATTTGAATTTATAAGGACTTCCAAATTCTTGGTGCAATGAACTTTCTTCCTTCTCTCCTTCCTTAGAGAGTCCCCGTTCTCTTCTTCAGTTCATATTTTATCATCAGGAATTTAAACCTCTCACCTATATGCCTGCTCAATTTCTTTGCTCTTCATTCACTTCATGGAACTCTGTTGGCTAGGAGCCATCAAAACAAACAAACACAACATGAGCAGACAAGCAAACAAACAAATTGCCCTGAAATGGGTTCTGCCTCGTGTTGATGTCATGTGTTGTACATTAGAACTAAGCTCTTTCAAACTCAGATTACTAGGCTTTTACTTGGAGGTGTCTCTAGGTGAATTCTAACTACTAACATTACTATTAATCATGGAGCAGTTAGTTATTGATATCACCCATGGACTTCTCACCTATTCTCTTTTCATTTATTCACCTAAAAATGCTTGGAAGGAAATACTGATTGATGCTATTTGAAATTTATAAACAAAAATGTCAGTAGTTTTAATACCATCTGGATATTTTCCTATTGCCTACACTCTCCTCATCTCTGAGGCAAATATTTATTAACTTCTCTTTACTCTTCAAATCACCACTGCCTCCTCCATCCTTCCCAATCTGGACTGATTACCCTGTTTTAACTTCACTGAGAATATCAAATAGAAAATAATTTTAAAAGAAATAATAAGCCACCAAACCACGTTGCCCAGTTTCCAGTAGTTGCACCCACACTCTCAGTCTTTGTACCTCTTTGTGTCCTCGGACTTATCTAAAGCTATTGCTATCAGCTCTTCCTTAGATGCTATCCTCTCATAATGTGTAAGTTCAGGTAGACTAGAGAAACAAACTCATGGACACTCTTATTGTATAAGAAAGAGCTTTAAATACAAGAGCAGTTGGATATTGAGAACACATCCCAGCCCAGTCCAGATCAAGTTCATGTGTCCGATATTAGCTCACATGTCTGATACCAATCTTGTGTGGGTATTTAGACACACAAAACACAGGCAATGATGCCAAAGGCAGCATGATAACAGGCCAGTGGGTACAAAGTCTTGTGGATCCAGTGGTGGTAGAAGCATCTAAGCATCGGCAGGGTTCTTCACGTGTCTCCTCCAGTTCCCAGGGCACAGGGTCTATAAGCATTGTGCCATGTGTCTTGTCAGCAGAGAATCTCTCAGGGAGTGAGCAGAGAGGGAAAGAATGTCTTCCACCTGCAAGGAAAAATACAGGCATTCCCAGAATCTTCAGGGGAAGGCTCTGCCCACACAGAGGCCTCATTAGCTATGACCTGATTGACAGATTAACCTCCAACCCATCACTCTTAATCCTCTCAAATCCTAAATTGACACCAGATTATGTAACTACCACACATACCTACTCAAGGTTGTCATTTCCTGAAATGGTAGCATTCTTCTAGATTATCAAATTTTAATATATAAGTACTTCGATTAAGAAATAAACATGGCGATATTTCTGATACACATACACACACAATTAGTACATGTTGCTTAGTACTCAGCTACTCACTAAAGGTTAGTGGTTTGAACCAAGTCTCTACAACAGAGAGATATGGCAATATATTTCTATAAGAAGCATGTTATTGTTAATTATTTATAGCAACATAGGAAGAAGTGGAGTCAAATAGGAAAAGGATATGGAGTGTGTGGCTAATAACCTTCATGAAAAATTGCTTCCTTGGCAATGAATGAGGATGGTTACACAACTTGAAGAATGTAATCAATGGCCCCAAGTGGTAGATATTCACCCAATGTGAGCAATCTGTAATTGTTTACAGTCTCAGAAATCCACAGAAGATCACTATGAATCAGCATTGACACAATGGAACTTAGTTTGGTTTGGTTGTGGGAAGAAAGGAAAGAGAAAATCAATATCAGCAGCCAAAACAAAGCCACAGGATGACTGTACAATTGAACATCTATTGTTCAAATGTAAGTTCAAGTTGAAGTTGAAGGAAATTAAAAGAAGTCCATGAGAACTAACTTATGACTTTGTGTATATTTCACCTAAATATTAAGAACATTTTAAGAATCTGAGTCATTTGATACTAATGCGAGAAAACCTGATGAGCTCTGCATTATGTTAAAAATATAACACATGAAGAAAGCAAAGTATAATTTTAAAAAGAAAAGAGAGAAAAGATCAAAGTGAATGTTAAAAGAAACTCAAACCTGTTCATTATCATAGAGTAGCAAAGACAAATGGAAGAAAGTAAAAGTACAGAACAGAAAATTTCATGGGCTGTTCTGACACTACACTATATATTTGGCATTGAGATTGGAGGAATGCTTATTAACTACTCTGCCCTATGCAAGTGACACAGACTTGCTTCCTCAAAGTAAAGAGGGTTTGAAGCAATTGCTGAGGAACAGAAACAATTTGTACCTTCTGTGTGGATTGCAACTCAATGTAAAGAAAATAAAAATCCTCACAACTGGACCAATAGATAATATCAAAGAAAAGATTGTTGAACAAAGAAAAGATTGACATTGTCAAGGGGTTTCCCTTGCTTGGATTCACAATCAATGCTTCTGGAACTATTAATCAAGATATCAAATCTGCTTTACAAAATTTCTAGTGTTAAAGAGCAACAACATCACTTTGAGGACTACGGTGCTCCTGGCCCAAGCCATGGTATTTCCAATCACCTCATGTGCATGTACGAGTTGGACTTTTAATAAGGATGTTTGAAGAGAATAGATAATATATAAATTATAGTGCTGACAAAGAATATTGAAAGTACTACAGACTGTCTAAGGATAAACAAATATATCTTGGAAGAGTTGCAACTAGAATTCTCCTTAGAAGCGAGGATGACAAAAGTTCACCTCATGTATATTAGGCATGTTATCATGAGAGATCATTCCCCAGAAAAGGGCCTCATGCTTGGTAAAGCTACAGGGAGGTAAAAAAGAGGAAGACCCTTGACATGATGGATTGACTCAATGGCTGTCACAATGGGGCAAACACAGTATCAATGAGGATGGCATAGGACCAGGTGGTGTTTTGTTTTGTTGCACAGGGGGATATTTATGATTCATTATCAACTTGACAGAATTTAACAACAACCAATGTACGTATAGAACTATTTAATTTGTGTATGTTTTGCTGTGCAGATCTTGAACAGAGAAAATAAAATTATATATATGTATATATAGATGTATAAACGTGTTACTTATCATCTCCACTGGTTCCATAATAGTCTAAGCTATCATCTTCTCTCAGGTGCATTATTAGAGCAGCATAACTGGTTTTGTTCCCCTTTATCCTGTTCTCAGCAGAACAGTCAGTGTTACCATTGCAAAACTCAAGTCAGATCACTGTTCTATTCAAAATCCTCAAAATGTCCCCAATTTTATTCCAAATACAAGTCAAATTCATTATAAGGACGTACTTGTTCCAGTTTTATCTGGCTTTCTCCTCTGATCTCGTCTCCTACTGGTCTTTTCTGTCTCACTTGTCTTCACATACACTGGCCTCCTTACTCTTCCTTCCGTGTGTTGAACCTGCTCCCACCTTTAGATCTTTGTTCTGGCTCTTCAAGTTTCGTTATACCTAGAATGCCCTTCCCTTAGATAACTCACTCATCTCTTTTATACCACTTTCTCAATAGAAACTACTTTGATTAGAGTATTTAGTTTTGCAAGTCATGTTCCATGATTACATTCTCAATCATCCTGAGATTGATTGAAATTGATCCTCAACTTTTTAATTTTTCTTTATTTTTTCTCCCAAAGCACATATATTTTGTTTTGTTTTGTTAACAAAATCAATAATTTATTTTGAACTGACACAGTGGCTGCAACACTGAACTCAAACTTTTCACAATTGTGAGAATGATACACTGGACTGAGCAATATTATATTGTTACACATAAGGTTACTATAAACTAGAGCTGACCTGACAGAACTTAGCCACTTGAATAACCACTTGAATAATTGAGTAACTATTGTTTATTCAATTTGTTTATTGTTTGTTGTCTGTCTCTCCCCAGAAGAAGAAATTCCTGGTTATGAATGTCCATCTATGGGGAAATCCTATTGTTAAATAAATTTTTCCTCACTTTGAATCTATCTAACCAATCCCTACTCACAAAAAAATAAATTCTTCTAATCACTTCAGATGCATGTAAAAGTTAGATATGTAATAAGGAAGTTTGAAAAAGAATGGATGTATATGAATTATAGTGATATGTGTTAGTCTGCATTGACTAGATAAACAAATTCATAGACACTCATATGTATATAAAAAAGAGCTTTATATATAAGAGCAGTTGGATATTGAGTAAACATTTCATCCCAGTCCAGATCAAATCCACAAGTCCGACATTAGCCCATACGTCCAATACTAGTCCAGAAACTCCACTTTAGACTCACGCAGCCATGCAGTGATGCTGAATGCAGGGAGATCACAGGCCAGTGGTCATGAAGCCTTTAGATTTCACACCGAAGCCGGGCTCATGATCCAAGTGAATTTAATGAGAGTTAAAAGAAGCTTCAGGTTTTACGCGGCACCCATAGGATTCCTTTGACCATGTGCCTGGCAGAGACTGCCCCGGGTCACGCAAGGATCTCTCTCTCTTCCCACGAGGACAACCAGACAAGCCCCTCTCCCTTCCAGTCCCTGCCTTTTCAAGGGTTCCCGGGGGAGGTGTGGTGAATGACCCCAGGTCGATCCCATTGGCTGAATTGCAATCACCTGGCCCAGGTGGGTTGCTCCAGGTGTAATGCCCATCCGAGCCCACTGGCGGGAAAATCCAGCTTTGTCCTATGCTGGCTCTCCTGGGCATGCGTAAATGGACTTCCCAATTCCCTAGGCTAAGCTGCCTAACATTCCCCCCTGAAGAGATATGGACCCAAATCTTCGGGGTACTGGACGACGACATCTCTAGCTGCTTCCTGCTGACAAAGGGGTGTACTCTGTTAGAAGGGGTTGTCCATTAAGAGCCCAGGATAGATAAATAAGGTCGAGGTGGGGTTAGGAGGTGGTGGTCCTGGAGCTGGCACACTTGGTTTAGAGGCCTTGGTAACCTGAGAACTGGAAAACAAACAACAGGTGAACAGATTAAGTGAGACATGGGTAAGATTGTAAGGTGGCAGTGCCCTTGAAGTTAGGTTAGTGTCACAGACTTTGGTCATTGTAAACACAGTAACGGAGGAAAGGTATTCAGTGGCCTAAAGGCTGTGAGGGGTTTGAGGGAGACTTATCTGTCCTGGGGTGGCGATGAAATATCATCCTCAGACCATCCAGTGGCTCACAGGAGTATTCGTCTGCCGCCTCTGTCTTGGACAGGTCAGATGGTGAGAGTTTCCAGGGTTTCACACGGGTATGGTGGATCCATCCTGGGACTTTGACAGCAGTGGGCGTAGAGAGAATTACTGGCAAAGGCCCCTTCCAGACTGGCTGGAGCTGGGAATTAGGGGACTCATCCTTCCAAGTTTTTACAAGAGCTAGATCTCCCGGCTGGCACAAGGGTGGTAACTTTTCCTCCCCTTGGGTCTGAGTGAGCCCAAACTGATGAAATGCCTCCTGACACTGGGCTACTTGGGTGGCATATTGCTGTATTAAGGCTACCTCAGAGTCCATAGCTGGCTCTGTTACAAGAAACGGCCGCCCGTATAAAACTTCATAGGGGCTCAAACACGGAGATTGCCGTGGGGCAATCCTAAGACGCAGCAGAGCTGTGGATAGTACGTCTTTCCAACTCATCTGAGTTTCTTGCGTTAGCTTTCTGAGGGTTAACTTCAGGTGTTGATTAATTCTCTCCACCTGCCCTGAAGATTGGGGTCTCCTGGCACAGTAGAGACGATAAGTTATCCCCAAGTGTTGGGAACTGTTTGAGTGATTTGGGAGAGAAAAGCGGGCCCATTATCACTCTGCAGTGATTTGGGGAGCCCAAATCGAGGAATTATTTCCTGAAGTAGTTTCTTAGCCACTTCATGAGCCTTTTCAGTGCAGGTGGGATATGCTTCAATCCACCCGGTAAAGGTGTCTATAAACACCAGAAGATATTTAAATCCCTGAGCAGCAGGAACCTGAGTAAAATCGATTTGCCAGTCTTCCCTGGGGTAGGATCTTTGAGGAAAATCTTTACAGGGGTAGCATACTTAGCTCTGCCGGGGACTTTTGTGTCCCAAACCTCAGGAGTTATGGCTTGTTCCCATGGTTCCCATGGGGGAATCTGAGGCTCCTCCACTGTGAGGAAAAACTGGAAGTTGTAGAGGGACCTGGATGAGGCCCAATGACTATGCAGGTGTTCAGCTTGGACATCAGGTCTTGGCCTATGAGAGGAGCTGGACATTCAGATATCACTAGGAAGCTATGAGAAAAATAGAAGTTATCCCAAAGACATCTGAGAGGCTCAGTAAAATGTTTAACTGCAGGCTTTCCTAACACTCCCCAGACAGAGCAGGTGCGGATGTCAGGGGTCCAGGTAGGAAAATAAGGACAGAGAAGGTGGCCCCCATATCCAGAAGAAAGTCCACTAACCTTCCCGCTACATCAATGTTCACCCTAGGTTCCAGACCAGTGACAGCTATCTTATGCTGCTGGGCCGTCCAGACCGGGCAGCTTCAGTTCTCCTTCTCCATCACCAGCTGCGCGTTGTCCTGTGGTCTCTTCCCCTCCAGGTTTTGGGCCTTAGTGGCCAGTCTGCTCGCAATGGACACATGGCATCTGAGGAGGTTCATTCTGATCAGGGAAGTTCCTTGCCCAATGACCCGGTCCCCAGCAAATATAGCACTTGGTACCTGGTTCAAAAGTCTGGGTAATCTGTAGGGCATTCGATAGACATCTGCTATTGAGTGCAGCCAATATCTGGGCATGCCTAATGTCCTTTCTTTTCTCTTTCTCCTGAGCTCGAGCCTCGCTTTCCTGCTCCCTATTGTAAAAGGCTGTGTTGGCACAAGCAACCATCTCCTCCAGGGTAGCTCCTTCAGGCCTTTGCACTAGTTTTTGGACTTTCTTACGAATGTCCTGTGCGGCCTATGTGAGGAATTTGTCCTTGCGCAAGACTTTCCCCTCATAGGAATCAATATCTACAGCAGCATGATTCTTTAGGGCTTCCTTTAGCCTCTCTAAGAAGCTTACAGGAGACTCAGTAGGTCCCTGGTGAATCGCTGTTACCTTGGCATAATTAATGACCTTTTGCCTGCCTGACATTAGTCCACCTGTGATGCACATCAGGAAATGTTCCCTTGCCCACTTGTGCTGAGGCTCACTGTGACTCCACGCAGGGTCTGTGAAGGGTACAGCAGTTTCCCCTATAGGGTATTTTTCATTCATCACATGTAATTCCTCTGCAAACTTTCGAGCACCTTTGAGCACACGCTCTTTCTCAAAATCCATCATCGTCTGTCCTAGTATGATCTGACATCTTTCCAGGTTAAATCATAGGCTAGGGTGAGGTGCTGGGAGTTTTCTATGTACTGTTTGGGTTTGTTAGAGTAACTGCCCAAATCACTTTGCTTGAGTTCAATTAGGGTGAAAGGTTTGTAAATTGCTTGGGGACCGTGTTCCCTCGCTGCCTCTACTACAGGTAGAATACTCTGGGCTACTTCAGGGTTGAGCCCACAGTCTCCCTCTTGTCCAGGGTCCCTCAGGGGGTCCTGGGTGCACTGGGCATAGAGATCCCTATTTTTCCTTAAAAGGAAGAATGCTCTAATATACGGGATCTCCTCCCACTTTTCCATCCTTCCATAGAACAGTTCTAGCTGCTGCAAAGTTGAGAGGGAAAGTGTACCATTGATTTGCCGTGATTCTCCCCTTTCTAAAACATACTGCAGCCAAATGGAATTGCAGAGCATAATCAGCTTCGGTTTGTCCAGCTTTTCCGGATAAAATCTTTCCAAATTGAACAGGATGCATCCGAGGGGGCAATCCCTGGGTATCGGTACCGAGTTGGTCTGTCCCATCTGGAAAGCAAATACACGAAGATTACCAAGAGCTCAATGTCTCGAGGTTGGATAATTGCAGATTCAGCTCCCATCGTGAATCTGAGGCCTCAGGCAGGTGCCCCTGCCCGAGGGAGGTGTCGGAGACCAGTCGCGAAATTCTGGTCCGACCGCTTTCCAAATTACAAGCTATGAGGGCCACTGCATGAGATGGTACCCCTGCCTTCAGAGACGCCTGCTGGCAGGAGCAGAGTTCTAAATCTCTGAAGGGAAGTGGGACATCTATCCAGCAGCTTGGGAACCTCTAAAGAGTCGGGATCTCTGGCTGGAACATCATGGCGGTGGAGCTGTATTAAGAGCTTTCCCAGAAAGTGCGAGAGGCAGCATCACTGAAGGTGGAATTTAACAGTTACTCGGACTTGACTTCCGAATGCCTTGGGCCTAGACCTGGGCCACAGAAGACCAGCCGATATTAAGGAACAAACCCACACAGGTAGAACATCAATGCAGCTTGTTTGGAAGACCAAGGGAAGCTAAAAGGGAAAAGGGGGGAAAGGGGAACATTTGGCTCCGGGACTAGAGCAGGGGCTAGCTCCCAGAAGCGGAGGAGCTAGCTAACCAGGCACCGCCACCCCACACGGTTGGCAGGGTCACGTGCTCCACTGACCCATAGCAAAAATGGCGGACACCAGGTGGTGCCATGTTGCCATGGCTCCGTGACTCACATGGTCCAGAAAATGGTGGCTGCCACTTGCGGCCTAGAGGGAGATCAGCATGGGACAATTGAGATGCAAAGAGGCTTGGGGAATGGCCTTCAGCGCCCAGCGTTCCAGCCCCCTCCCAGCAATCCAGCCTGGGGAAGACATGCAAACTCCCAAGAAGGCGAGCACAGAGAGACAGAGAGATTCCGAACACCAAAAGGATGAGGGGGGTTCGGAAATATGTTACAAATTTCTTTATGAGCCACTTTGGGGGGCCATCCATCTCCCAGACATTGCCGGAACACTTCAGCATGAACTCCTTAGTTACATGCGCCGTGTCCTGAGGGTGAGTGTGGTGAAAAGAGTCCAGGAAGTGGCCCAAACCAGTCAGACCAGGATGGGAGGGAGGGGAGTCCTTGGCTCACTCTTTACCTGTGTTGATCCGAGTCACACAGCAACACTTATGTTAGGTCTCTCTCTCTCCTGGCTAGATTCCAACTTCAGTCCTTGGCTCCACGTGAGAAAGATTTCACGCCGAAGCCGGGCTCATGATCCAAGTGAATTTAATGAGAGTTAAAAGAAGCTTCAGGTTCTATAGGATTCCTTTGACCATGCAACCTGGTAGAGACTGCTCTGGGTTACGCAAGGATCTCTCTCTCTTCCCACTAGGATGACCAGACAAGCCCCTCTCCCTTCTGGTCCCTGCCTTTTCAAGGGTTCCCGGGGGAGGTGTGGTGAACGACCTCAGGTCAATTCCATTGGCTGAATTGCAATCACCTGGCCCAGGTGGGCTGTTCTAGGTGTAATGCCCATCCGAGCCTACCGGTGGGAAAATCCAGCTTTGTCCTATGCTGGCTCTCCTGGGCATGAGTAAATGGACTTCCCAATTCCCTAGGCTAAGCTGCCTAACAGAATCTGACTCAAAATGACAAATTGAGTGAGCAGAACATATACCATAAGATTGCTATGGTGAGACTGGGAAAAAATGGTGACCCAATAGGACTCACCTATCTGGGGCTCCTACTGCCAGACCAGAAAATTGGAAAGTAAGGCGAAGGAAACGGGGAAGTGGAGTCCTGAAAGTAGAAATAGGGCACTAGTGTCTCTCCTGAAGCCCCTTTTCATGTGAGATTTCCACTCACAAAGCAAACCAAGGATGCTTTAAAGCGCTCAAGCTTTGGCCGAGCCCAAGGGTGCCAGCTACAAACTTGCTTGGAGCAGTGATTTCTCCAGGTGGATGCCCAAGAGGGGACAGAATCCCAGACACTAGGATAACCCCAAGACAGAGCTCTCCGTGCTGTTGGCTGCCTTGAGCTCACAGCCTGAGGAGTGGCAGTGGCAGGTAGCCAGTGTTTAGAGTAGAAGAAAAAGCAGATTTTTACCTCAGGTAGATGGCAGTGTGGGCGAAAATAGGAGAGCCTCAGGTAGATGGCAGTGTGGGAGAAAATAAGAAGAAAGTTGGGAGTCCAGGGAGTGAATTTAGTTCCAATTGGCTGAGAAGGAAACAATCTCCCTAATATGCTGGATCTCCCCTTCTGGGAGTCAGCTTGACATCCCCAAATCAGAGCACATCACAAGCATAATTTTAAAAAAGTGTAAAATATATATTATTTGTTTAAAACTCAAACCCCAGTCTGGTTGCTGAGCTCTAAGGAGCACATAGTTGGGGCCCTTAACATAAATAAGCATAAGAACAAGCCTCGCTAAAGAATTCAGCTACAGGGCCAGGGGACTTTTTGAATAACAAAGACCCGCTGTAGCAAGTGTCAGCTTTAAACAGCATGGAGCTGCAGCCCAGAGACTGTGAGAGACAATTTAATTTGATTTTATTCTAGCTGACCAGGGGGATCAAAAAATAGATAAATAAAATCCTCTGATCTAGTAAACACCAGCAGTCTAGATGGGAAAATAAGCCCAGCTTCCATTTAAGTGATTCTATAAATAGTTGGGGAGACCCTGCCTGTCCTGGGCCCGAGACAGGGCTGTGGGAAGACACCAGCTCCCACCCTGCTGCAGTGCTACATACAGCACAAGACAGGTATACCAGTGAACTCCAGCACTCAACTGATTTTGACTTTGAAGTAATCCCACGCAGCATTTGTGCAACCCTACATCAAACGGTACACCATCCCGCTAACCTTGAGAAAGAGTTGGAACTTCTCCAGCCTCATGGGCAGGTGATCAAGTCTCAGTTATCTCCTTACCTACTGCTCTATTTCTTCTCACTTTATTCACTAACCCTTCAGTCTCTCCCACCGCAGTCAGTCTCAATGAGCTCAGGATTGTCTTGGGGATTTTTCACTCTCTTACTTCTCCCCCCCCCATTTTTTTTTCTTTTTCCCTCTTTCTCCTCTTCACTCCCACTCTCTCCTGTCATATACCACTACAGGCTTCCAGGTCACTACACTCCGCTTAGAGCAAATCAACCAAAATAGCAGGAGGAACTCCAGCTTGCCCTCCGTGGGAGTGCTGTACACCACACAAAGCAGCTGGGACAAACATCTACACCAAGCAGCACTGCTGAGGAAACCTTCATCAGACCCCTAAGGTGATCTCATCAACTAGGGCAATTCTGCACAGCACCAGTGGGGCCCTGCATTAAAAGGGCACATCAACTTGCCATTGTGGCACAGGGTCTAAACCACTCTGGCTCCAAATTCAATAAATCAGGGATCATCTATCTCTTTATTCTTTATTTCCTTCTCTCTCTCCTCCCTCTTTACTATCACAGCCAATCTTAGTGAACACAGTTGGGTTTTTCCCCTTCTTTATCTTTCTTCTCCATTTCTTTCTTTCCTCTTTCTGTCTTTGTTCGCTTCAATTATCTCCCTGTTTGTATGATTCTTTCTTCTCCGTTTCATTCAATTCACATGCCACTGCTGGTTCCCAGAACCATACCCTCTGCCTAGGGCAACCCTGTCTTCCCAGTGGGCAGCCTGACCCTTAAGACAGTACTGCACACAGGACAAGTCAGGGCTACACACAGCACAGCATGGGGTAAGCTATTTCTTTATCTGTTTTTAAAACTCTCTCTCCTTTTCTTTCATTTTCTCTTCTTTTTTTCTCTTTGTGTTCTTCTATCACGTTTAATTCTTTTCTACTCTTATTATAGCGTATCTCTATTTCCTACCACAGCTTCAACAGATTTAGTTCTTCTTTTTTGGTCTTTTCTTTCTTTCTTTCATTTTAAAACTGTTTTCACATTTGTTTACTCTGTGAATTTGTTCTGTGCGTGTGAGTTGGTGTCAGTTTGCTTGGCATTGTTGCTCCAGTCTGTATTTTACTCTTGTTCCTCTTGTTCCTCTCCTTTCACTCTCTTTCCTGTCATAAGCCACTAGTGTCCCCCAGGCCACTCCCCTCTGCCTAGGGAAACTCGGAAGCCCCAACTGGGAGAGCTCACACCCGCATATATTGGCTTGGCAAGCAGCTGGGGAATTCACGCTGGTCTTCTTCCACACACCAACCAGAACGGGTCTCTCCCCTACCAAAAGTGGGGCCATCCCCAGCCTAAATCCTGAAGACCTACAAGTGACTGGGGGAAATGCCTGATCACCACTGGTGGGACTCCATGCTACTGCGGGAACATCCAACCAACCTCCAAGGTGATCTCTCTGTCTACGGTCATTCCCCTGCCTGCTCCAGAGCTCTACACCAAGGATAGTATACCCACAAGGCCTCCTAGCATTACAGTTGCAGAGGAAAACACCACAGGCCAGCCGAGGCACTCCAAGAACTGTGAAGCCTACTTAGAGATTGGCCAGGAAAGCGACGCCCTCCTGGGTCCACAACAACCTGAGCAGTGTAACATGAGAGGATTATACAATACAAATTCCAGGTAATGGAATACTGGATGGCTAAGATAAGAGTTAAAACACAGGAAGATATAGCGATAGCCTGACCCCTCAGTACAGCTACTGGTAGGTAGTTCATAGAAGTACTCATATAAATCTCCAAAGAGAGAACCCAGGGCTCTTCGACTAAGGAAGATGGCTCCAGGCTCCTTTAAAACAACATGTAAACGGCCAACAGTTCTAACAGCTTCAACAAAAAAGCAGGAGAAACAGAAGACATTCCAGAAGAAGTAATGAACCTAACGATAGGCATAGAAGAAGCAGATATTGACCTGACACAAAAAGAAATTTTTAAAATGCTGCTTGAAGTCATCAGAGATATGAGGGAAGCAATGCAGAAAAAAAGATGAAATAATAGAGGAGATAAATGCAATGCACCAAAGGGACATACAAGAGTTAAGGGATGAAATAACAAAATGCAGTGACAAATTGATTGACCTTGCCAATAGGCTTAAGGAGGCAGAGAATTACACCAGTGACCTACAGGATAACCAAGCAGACCTCAGCAAATGGGAAAAGCAATCAAATATGAAAATAAAATTAGCTGAAGTAAACTTGAGAGCCATTTCTGATGCTATGAAAAGAAACGATATTAGAATAATTGGACTACTGGAACAAGACACAACAAAGAAGTCAACAGCGAAAATAGCAAGGGAATGGTTAGAGGAAAACTTCCCTGGCTTAATAAATGAAATTCAAGCAACCATACAAGAGGCTGAAAGAACACCCGCCATACTGAATCCCAGGAAGAAGTCACCAAGACACATAATTGTCAAATTATCCAACTATGCGGAAAAGGAGATGATCATAATAGCAGCTAAGGGAAAGCAAACAATTACGTATAAAGGTACGCTAATAAGAGTATGTTCAGATCTATCAGCGGAAAGTGTGAAGAGGAGAGAATGGAGTATCATATTTCAAAAATTGAAGAACAACGCAAACCCAAGAATACTTTACCCAGCCAAATTATTAAGATAGATGGAGAAGTAAGAGTCATCTTCCCAAACAAGGACAACCTCAAAAAATACAAAAAGAAACCCAGCCCTACAAAAGATCCTTGCCAATACAGTATGGGCAGAAGTTCAACAATCACCGAGAGCAAATAAGAGACCATCACATAGAACTCCACCCATGGATGACAAAGAGGAAACAGCCCACCAGGATAGCATCAGCTCAAATGTGAAAAGAAGGCAAACATAAACCATACACACAATACAAGCAGATAAGATAGGTAGATAGGAAAATATCCAACACAAAAGGTACAAGATGACATCACAGAGTCCACAGGTGGATATAATCACACTGAATATCCATGGTCTGAACTCAGGTATTAAAAGGCAGAGGCTAACTGACTGGCTCAGGAAACAAAACACATCGATCTGCTGCCTCTAGGAGACTCATCTCAAGTTTGCAGACAAAATCAGGTTGAGAATTAAAGGCTGGAGAAAAATATACCAAGCAAAAGGTAATGCAAAAAAAACAAAACAAAACATGGGTAGGCATCTTAATATCTGACCAAAGTGATCTCAAGATACTGTCCATAACAAAAGAGAAGGAGGGGCACTATATATTGCTCATGGGAACAATAGACCAGAAGTAAATTCAAGCACATAGAGGTTATATACATATCTTTCTCTGATCATTGTAAATAAAGCTAGAAATTGACTGAAGGATAGTGAAGAAAAAAGCCCAAACAACTGGAGGATGAGCAATTTCCTATTGCAAATGGAGTAGGTATTGACCCAGATCAGAGATGAAATCAGGAAGTTCCTAGAAACCAATGAGAATGAAAATACGACGTACCAAAACCTTTGGGATACAGCAAAGACATTTATCAGAGGAAGGCTGATAGCAATAAATGCACACATTAAAAAAGAAGAGAGACTCGTGGATGATATGCGAACACAAAATTTACACCAATTAGAGCAGAGTCAACAAAACAACTCTACTAGTAGCAAGAGTAGAGATATAATAAAAATCAGAGCTGAGATACAGGAGAGGGAAAACAAGAAAACTATCGGAAAAATTAATGCCACTAAAAGTTGCTTCTTTGAAAGAATTAACAGAATTGATAGACTTCTGGCAAGCCTAACCAAAGAAAGGGAGGAACAAACCATATTTTCAAGGATGAGGAATGAAACAGGGGACATTACAATGGACCCTAATGAAATCAAAAGGATAATTACATAGTACTATGAAGGTCTATACTCTAAAGAATTCAACAATTTGGAAGATGTGGACAAATATTTGGGAATGAAATCCCTCCATAGACTATCCCAAATGGATTTCAGGAACATCAGCAGACTCATAGCAATGGAAGAAATAGAGAAGGTTATTAAGGGATTAACAACCAAAAGATCCACCAGGCCAGATGGCTTCACAGGTGAATTCTACCAAGTATTCATGGAAGAACTGACACCAACCATATACAAATTATTACAGAACATAGAAAAAGACAGAAAACTCCCAAACTCTATCTATGAAGCTAGTATAACTAATACCTAAAGCAGGCAAAGATGCCACAAGGATCAAGAAATATAGACCAATATCCCTAATGAACATTGATGCAAAAATCCTTAACAAAATACTGGCCAATAGAATACAAAAGCACATTAAAATATAATTCACCATAACCAAGTGGGATTCATACCATGGATGCAGTGATGGTTCAACATACTGAAGACCATCAGCATTATTCGCCACATTGGCAGGAAAAATTATAAGAATCACATGATAATATCGATAGATGGGGAAGAAGCATTCAACAACATCCAACACGCATTCCTCTTTAAGACACTTAAAAAATAGGAATAGAAGGAAAATTCCTCAATATTTTACAAGTAATACATGAAAAATAAAAAACTAACGTGGTAGTTAACGGAGAAAAGTTGAAGACAATTCCACTGAAAAAGGGGACCAGACAAGGATGCCCCTTGTCCCCACTCCTATTTAACATTGTACTGGAGGTCCTAGGTAACAGCATAACACAAAGGAATGACATTAAAGGTATTCAGCTAGGGAAGGAAGGGGCGAAATTATTATTCACAGATATGATTCTATCAATCTAAACTCCCCTAAAATCCACAAATGGACTATCGTAAGCAATAGAGGAATATGTCATAGTGGCAGGATACAAAATCAACAAACAGAAGTCTATTGGACTGCTATACACATCAGACAAGACCACAGAAGAGACGATTAAAAAGCTAATACCCTTGACAAGTGCCAGCACAAAGTGAAATACCTAGGGATATACCTGACTGAAAAAAACAAAAGATTTGTATGAGAAAAATTATAAAGCACTACTTTAATAAATCAAGAGTGACCTCAACAAATGGAATAATATCCCATGCTCGTGGATTGGCAAACCCACTATAGTAAAGATGTCAGTTCTGTCCAAGGAACTATATAAGTTCAATGCTATCCCGATACGAATACCACTATCCTTCTTCAAAGAATTGGAAAATCTGATTACCAACTTCATATATAGGGGGAAGAAGCCCAGAATTAGCAGAGCACTCCTCAAAAAGAAGGACACAGAGGGAGGGCTTCCCCTACCTGACTTTAGCACATATTTTATGGCCACAGTAGTCAAAACAGTGTGGTACTGCCAGAATGACAGATATTCAGACCAATGGAAAAGTGCTGAAGACTCAGAGATAAAAAATCAGCATACAGTCAACTGATCTTTGATAAAGGCCCAAAAAATATTATATGGGAAGCAGATGCCATCTTCAATAGATTGTGCTGGAAAAACTGGATATCTACCTGCAGAAAAATGAAACAAGACCCTTACCTCACTCCATGCACAAGAATAAACTCAAGGTAGATCACAGACCTTGAGATAAAACCTCAAACAATTAGGGCCATTAATGAGGGAATTGGAACAAACCTGAGAACCTAGGCACAAGGAATACATAGGCTACCAGAAATAGGGAAGGATACAAATACAGAGGAGTCACAAATAGACAAGTGGGATATACTGAAAATAAGACATGTATGTACATTGAAAGAATTCACCAAGAGAGTAATTATAAAGTCCAGCAACTGGAAAAATATCTTTAGCAATAGCACATCAGACAAAAATCTTATTACTAAAATCTACAATACTTTGCAAGTTTACAACAAGAGAAAAACTAATTGTCCACTGAGGAGGTGGGCAAAGGACATTAACAGAAGTTTCACAGAGACTGAAATCCGAATGGCCAATAAACATATGAAAAAATATTCCCGATCATTAGCCATAAGAGAAATGCAAATCAAAACAACTATGACATACCACCTAACACCTTCAAAGATATCCCAATTCAAAAAAATCAGAAAGAAACAAATGTTGGAGGGGGTGTGGTGAGATAGGAACTCTTATCCACTGCTGGTGGACCTGTAGGTATGTACAACCACTATAGAAAACATTTTGGCGATTTCTAAACTGGATGGAAATTGAGCTACCACGCGACCCAGCAATCCCCCTACTGGGCGTATACCCAGAAGAGACAAGAAACAAACCATAGCCAGACATCTGTGCTCCAATGTTCATTGCAGCACAGTTCACAATTGCAAGGAGTTGGAAACAACCCAAATTTCCATCAACAGACAAATGGATTTAAAAACTGTGGTATATACATACAATGGAGTACTATGCATCGCTAAAAAGCAGCGATGAACACATGAAGCATATCACCACATGGGAAGAACTGGAGGAAATTAAGCCAAGCACAAAAGGACAAGTATAACATGAGTCCGCTGAGTTAATTTTATATATACATATAATAACAGAAAGGTAAATGCAAAAGGTGACCAGGGAAAAAGCTGCTGTATACATACTAACACTCTAGGAGTGAGGGAAAGAAAAAAAATGATGTGTCATAAGGCAATAGGGCACTGACCCACCCAAGGGGAGGGTATTATTTGTGTCTCCACGGGGAAAGAGGGACCAGATATAAAGCTGGTTCTGGACGAATGCAGTATGCCGGCAAGCAGCGGGGAGCCAGTGTAGGGTCCTGAGGGCTTGGCCCCCATACGAGCTACATGGACAACTGCCCCTCCCCCAGAAGAATTAATTGAGATGACGGCACTTAAGCTGAAGCTAGGGGAGTGGGGCATGACTGATCAGAGTACATGGAAGCAAATGAAGGGGGAGGAAGAGAGTGGAGTACATCCTGGCAAAGCAGGCTTGGAGGATGATATCCCAGCGCTGAACAGCCAATGGTCAGAGTGGACAATATGGCTGATCCTACTATGAGACATGGCGTTCCTTGATGTTCCAGGGCCCTAAGGGGGAAAACCCTGGAGACTCAGTGCCGGGACTGGCCCAGAATCATCCTGTGACACTGTGGAAAACCACTAAAACCGTGCAGCAGAGCAACTGTGGGAGCAGAGCAGGGAGCACCTGGGGGAGTACAAAGGACAGACTCTGGGGCCAAAGCATAGTACCCCATTGGACCTGACTGAAGAACACACCTATAGATCAAAAATCAGACTTTGATCTATTTAACGGCTTTTCTTTCTTTAAATTTTTTTCTTTTAATAAATTTATTATTCTATGGGTAATTGGTTTCCTTTTTTGTTGACATTGCTGTGTTCTCACTCATAACATATCTTGCTCTGTCTTGATTTTGGTACATATTATTAACTCTACATATCTATCTAGAAAATATAGACTGGATGAATTGTCTGGAACAGAAAACAATGGGACCAATGGTTCTGAAGGGACACAGGAGAGGAGGAGGCTGGAGTAAGGAGGTGGTCCTGACTATTCCAGGGACAGGGGATAAACAAGTGATCCAAATCAATGGCAAGGAGGATGTGAGAGGCCTGGTAGGGATTCAGCAAGGGTAATGTAACCAAGAGAAATTACTGAAACCCAAATGAAGGCTGAGCATGATAGTGGGACAAGAGGAAAGTAAAAGGAAGTAGAGGAAAGAACTAGGTGACAAAGGATATTTATAGAGGTCTAAAGATTGAAATTTACATATGTAAATATATTTATAAAAGAGTGTGAGGAAACAGACCTATGTGCATATATTTATAGCTTTAGTATTAACGCAGCAGATGGGCATAGGGCCTCCACTCAAGCACTTACTCAATGCAAGAACACATTGTTCTATTACATTGGCATTCCAGGATGCACACCTTCATGACACGATTGCTGAAGAAAAATGTGTGCATCAGCAAATGTGGTGAAGAAAGCTAATGATGCCAGCTATCAAAAGATATATCACCTGGGGTCTCAGAGGCTTGAAGAAAACAAGCATCCATTCAGCTAAGAAGCATCAAAGCCCACATGGAACAATCACACTAGCCTGTTTGACCACGAGGTGTAGAAGGGACCAGTTATCAGACATCAAAGAAGTAAAAATCACATCAGTGATACGATCGATAAAGACAAACATGTGCAAAAGAAAATGTGTTGTGTCCCCACAGAACTTGAACATGCATACAGACCCCACCAGGACACACCAAACAAGGAGTGCAATGTAAAGTACGGAGGACTACACAAAGAGGCTTGACCATATGCTGGTCCAATCCAGAATTAGCCCGACCCCCACATTCGAAGGGAATACCACAGAAAATGAAAAGAGATTGTCTGGTGTGGGAAAGGAACTGACCCTCCACACCATATCCAGAAGGAAGCTGAAACAAAGGAAGGAGAAAGGACGTAGTGGAGTACACCTGGGCCCATCAAGCCCACAGAACGATAGCCCAGTTTGAAGGGCCCATTGTACAGAGAGGACCATACAGCTGGCCACCCTGTGATATGCGACAACCTGCACCAACCCATGGCCATACACGGGACAGTACTTGAGACACAGTAGGGGATGTGCGACTGAGCAGACCCCACCACAGTGAGGCAAAAACTGGAGGCGTGCAATGGAGCAGTGGGAGAAGTAGAGCAAAGAGATCCCGAGGGAGTATAAAGGATGGACTTTAGGGCCAGGACATGGCACCACACAAGTTTCATCTGGAAAACATTCCTAAAGGCCAACAAACTGACCTTGAACTACTAGCAATTTTTTCTTCTTTTTTTGCTATCTTTTGTTTTGTCTTTTTTTAACCTTGTAAATTTTGTATGTTAGCAGATTTTCTGCTTATCAACATGTCGGTGTTGCTGCTGTTGAAGCCATGTTCATATGTGCACCATGGGTCTGTCAAAGTCATCTGCATTTGTATGCACATATTACTATATCAGCAGGTCCACCTAGACAAGATAGGCTGCACAAACAATGAGAGAAGAAATAATGGAACCAATGGTCCTGGAGGGACATGAGAGTGTGGGAGGTAGAGGAAGGGAGGAGGTATTGGCCAACACAGGGACAAGGGAATAGGAGGGAGGGGATTGAAGGACTGGTAGGGAGTGACCAAGGGCAAGGTAACTGAGAGGAATTACTGAAACCAGAATGAAGGCTGAACATGGTAGTGGGATGGGAGGAAAGCGAAAGGAAATAGAGGAAAGGAGTAGGAGGCAAAGTGCATACAGAGAAGCCTAAATATAGACATGTACTTATGTAAACATACTTATGATTATGGGGGAAATAGACTTATGTGCATATATTTATAGGTTCAGTAGTAGGGTAGCAGGTGGACATTGGGCCTCCTCACGCATACTCCCCCAATACAATAGTACCTCGCCCAGCTAAACGGTCATTGCATAATACCCACCTTCCCCACATGATCATTGAAGACAGACGTGTGTGTAAGCAAACGTGGTGAAGAAAGCGGATGGTGCCCAGCTATCAAAAAGATATAGCATCTGGGGTCTTAAAGGCTTGAAGGCAAACAAGCAGTCATCTAACTCAGAAGCAACAAAGCCCACAGAGAAGAAGCACACAGCCTAAGGGCATACAACGTGTTGAATGGACCAGGTAGCAGACACCAAGGAACAAAAACAATCATTGTGTAATCACCTACCCCACATAAACGCTGAAGACAAATGTGTGCATAAGCAAGTGTGGTGAAGAAGGCTGATGGTGCCCGGCTACTGAGAGATATAGCTTCTGGGGACTTAGAGGCTTGAAAGCAAACAAGCGGCCATCTAGCCCATTAGCAACAAAGCCCACATGGAAGCAGCACACCAACATGGGTGATCATGAAGGGCAGAGGAGACCAGGTCTCAAACAACAAAGGCAAGGGTGGGGGGGAGAATCACATCACCGTGAATGAGGGGGAGTGTGCGACGGAGACCCAATGCCCATCTGTACACAGCTGGACATCCCTTGCAGAGGGGTAGTGGGGAGGAGATGAGTCACTCAGGGTTCAGTGTAGCAACAAAGAAACTCAAAACCTTCCTCTAGTTCTTAGACGCTTCCTCCCCTTCCAATTATCATGACCCCAACTCTACCTTGAGTACCTGCTTATACCAGAGGATGTACACCGGTGCAGTAGGGATCTGGAAACACAGGGAATCTAGGACAGATGAACCCCTCAACACCAGCGGTGGGAGTGGTGACACCGGGAGGGAAGGGGGTGTAGAAAGGGAGAACCGATCTTGGAGATCTATGTGTAACCTCCTCTCTGGGTGATGGGCAATGGAAAGGTGGGTGAGGGGAGACGCCAGGCAGTGTAAGATAAGATAAAATAATTATTTATAAACTATTAAGGGAGCAGGGGGAAGGGGAGAACGGGGAGGGAGGGGGAAGGGAAAAAAAAGGGAAACCGAGCTAATTCCAGGAACCCAAGTGGAAGGCAAATTTTGAGAATGACGAGTGCAATGAATGTATAGGGGTGCTTTGCTCAATTGATGTATGTATGGATTGTGATGGGAGTTGTATAAGCCCCAATAAAAAGATTTATTTAAAAAAATTAAAAAATAAAATGTGTTGAAGAAAGCTGATATTGCCCAGCTAACAGCAGATATAACACCTGGGGTCTTAAAGGCTTGAAGATAAACAAGTGGACACCTAGTTCAGAAGCAATGGAGGCTACATGGAAAAGGCACACCAGCCTTCATACCAGGGATCAGGTATGAAGTATTAAAAACCAAAATAATCATATAACTGTAAATGTGGGTGAGTGCAGAGTGGAGACTCAAAGCCCATCGGTAGGCAACCAGACACCCCCTTACTGAAGGGTTGTGGGTAGGAGATGAGCCACTCCGGGTGCAGGATAGCAATGATGAAACATATAACTTTCCTCTAGTTCTTAAATGCCCCCCCACCACCTATTATGATCCCAATTCTACCTTACAAATCTGGCTAGACCAGAGGATGTACATTGGTAGAGGTAGCAATTAGAAACATAGGGAACCCAGGACAGATGACTCCTTCAGGACCAGTGGTGAGAGTGGTGATGCCTGGTGGGTGGAGGCAATGTGGGGTAGAAAGGGGGAAGTGATTATAAAAATCTACTTATGGCCTCCTCCCTGGGAGTTAGACAGCAGAGAAGAGGGCGGGGGGAGACGTCGGACAGTGTAACATATGACAAAATCATTATTTATGAATTATGAAGTGTTCATGAGGTAGGGGGATTGGGGAGGGAGGGGAAAATGAGCAGCCCATATTAAGGGCTCATGTAGAAGGCAAATGTTTTGAGAATGATGATAGCAACAAATGTACATATGTGCTTGACACAATGGATTGTGATAATAATTGTATGAGCCCTAATAAAATGATTTTTAAAAACCCCAGATTTCTGTGGCTATAAATTTTTACAGAAACAGATTTCCCCATCTCTCTGCCATGAAGCAGTTGGTAGGTTCAAACCAACTATCTTTCAGATTAGCAGCCTAATTTGTAACCTACTGCACCCCCAGCATTTTTCCTCCCTATTGTAAGATGCAGTAAGAATTATATACACTTGGTCTAATAAGAACCATATGTACTTGATCCAATTTTCTTAAAAATTATTGAAAGTATGGGTGGGAAAAGAGTTTTTCTTCATCTGGGGGCTGCTTGTCAATTGCAAACTCCACAATATCAGGGATTTTTGTTGCATTCCATTACATATATTAAAATGACACTTGACTCTAAAGCTGGATCATAAAGTTCAATTTTAGATGATGAACATACAGAGGGAACTAGATTAAAAGAAGTTTTGCATAATATACTAATGAACGTGCCTTTCTTCCAAATTACTCTGGAAACTCCTCAAGATGACAGTGTAGAAGATTGACATGGTTGAGTTTGCATAATTGAAGGGTATTCTGGTTGTAATGATTCAATGAGTGGAGATGGACTATTGGCCTAAGGTCAAAATAGAGGTGATAGAGTAGGGAAGACAGTGAGATAGTTCTAAAGTTATTTTAAATAGTATAATATAAAGAAGCAATGTCTTAGGCAACTGGTTACCTTGTAGGGTTATCACTGAAATAAACATTAAAAGAAGAAACCTTGGTTTGGAGTCAGAGATCCTTATTTCAGCTTTGGTTAGTAACACTTCGTTGTTCCTAAAGGCATTGGGATCACTTGGTCTGCTATATGCCCTGGAGTTGGCTCATGATATTATGTATGTTAATTTATACAAACTGCTTTTCTTTGCTGTGTCTTAAAGTGTTTTGCATTTTTAAATTTGTACAATGGGTATAAAGTAAAATATTACTTATAATAGGTTTGATATAATTATTAAATGAGATTACACGTATGAAATTGGTGGAAGAATAATTGTCAAAAGAAAAGCCGAGTACATGACTGCTATTGACATTACCCCAGGAACTATTTGGTTATAGAGACAAATTTCAATGATATTAAAGTGCCATAGCATATGTTATAGAAGAATATAAGAATAGTACATGGAATACAAGGAGGCTTCCAAGAGATCATGGAAAATGGAATTAAAAGGCAATGGGAGACTAGACCACGTGGCTGCCATTTTACAAGGAAAGGAAGCTCATCTCTGCAACTTCCAGAGAAAGTCCACTGGGAAGGATATCCTTCATTTTCTGGCAAAAGGAATCTCAGCATAGAGATAAGCAGACTCAAGTTTATCAAAGTGGGAGAATACTCTCAAAGACCAGGTTTCCACCCACAAGACAGTTTCATCTTGTACTTTTTATTATTTTGTTTTCAGCTTCTGTGCTTTTGTCCCAGTATAATGGTCTTATGTTTTGTAATTGTCTCCCACTTCCTCTTCCGGTGCCTTTTTCCAGTGTAGTCCCACGATCCAGAGAATCTATTCTCTCCAGAGAACCTATTTGCCAAGGTAAAAAATGAGCTTTTTGATTTGGGCCCAACAAGATTCCCACCCACACCTCTGAGTTCACAAGCACAGACATTTACATTCATATAGCAACATAAATTAGCATCCACACCTACGCCACTCCTGATTTTCACTCTTTTTAATCCCTCTTCTCCCTGAAGGACCACCAATTATTTCCTTTTGCTCACTGTTTCCTCATGAAACATATTTCAGTGAAACTTATTAAATCAGATTACCCTTATAGAATACATTTTCTCACTATTTAAAAAAATTAAATCTCTCCATGCAACTGATTATCATTACTATCACTACTTTTATTTTATTCTCTCACTTCTTCCCTTCAACCTTCCTTAAATACCTATATACTTCCTATTTTCTCTACTTTACCTCATATTTACTAACTCCTATTAGACTGTTCTCACATCAATAAACAGAGCTATATACTTCTACATGACCAGTAGCTCACACATCACTGAGAGCTGTACCACAATGTCAAGGAAACATCAAAAAGTAAATGCACACACACACACACACGTGCACACACACACAAAAAAAACCCAAATCACGCAAACCCAGTAAAATACTGCGAGGAAAAGGCTATTATTACCTTAACACTGTGCTAGTCTGGGAACTTTGGCGAAACAAATCCACAGAAATGCATATATATATATGAGTTTTATATAAAGGTTAAGTGAACATGAAGAAAACATCCCAACCCAGTGCTGCCCAAGCCCACAAGTCCAACATTAGCCCATATGTCTGACACCAATCTACAAAGTTTTCCTCCATCTCACAAAAAACACGCAATTATGTCGACTGCAGGAGGAAAGCCGAATCAGCAAACATGTAAACATCTCAGTGCTGGCAGGGGTCTCCACACAGCCGCTCCAGCACCCAGGGCTGTATCAGGATAAGTCCATGGGCCTTCTCCTTGGGGATGTCTTACAGGAAGTGAGTTTTGCCAGCTAAAGCAGGCTAAGGCAGCTGCACCCTGGTCCTACCATCACAAAGCCAGAGATCCGAGAATTAGAAAGGCAAGGTTCACTGAGCCATTTATCCCTCTGCCCTTCAATGAACCCCATATGTGTTTATCGGCCAGATTGGCACAATAAACAAACTAACTCAACACAATTCATAAAAATGATGCTTAGACTTTTTCAAGAGATAATGAAAATAGTGTGGGAACAAAAGAAGAAATTGACACTCTAAAATCCTTAAAGCAAAAGGAATCCTAGATTACTAACAATTAGATAAGAGAATTAGACAACATAGCAAAATACTTGGGGAATAGAATGGAAGGGAGGACAATTAATTCAGTGAACTCAAAAATAATCACTCTGACTACAATGAATTGGAGAAATAATCATAAAAAAGTAAAGGAATCAGAAGAAAACATGAGAATGAAGTAGGACAGTATGGAGAGACACAACCTTGGTCTCATCGGGATCCCAGAAGATGAAGAAACAAAAAGATGAGGAAACAAAAATATTCACAGAGAAAATAGTGTGAGGAAACATCACAAAGGAGAAAATAACTATTAAAGAGGCTGAGAAAACACCAAACTGGATACATCCCCAAAAGAAAAACATCATGACATGTAGTAGTCAAATTATACAATTTCAAGGAAAAAAGAGAAAATTCTGAGATCAGCTAGAGAAAAAAGAACAGTTATCTACAAAGGAAAACAGGTCGTGATCAGCCCAGACTTTGCAACAGAAACTATGAAGACAGGAGACAATTGAATAACATAAAATTCTGAGAGAAAAAGAACACTACTATCCAAGGATTCTTTATGCAGCAAAATTATCTCTCCAATAGAAGGGAAAAATAAAAGCATTTCCAGGAAAAGAAAAATTAAATGAATTTGCAAAAAAAAGACCAGAATTACAAACAATATTAACTAAATCACGATGGACAGAGAACCAACAAGAGCAAACAATCATGGGAGCATTAGACAGGAAAACACAATTTAAAAATCAATATGATAAAGCAGCACAAAACAACACAGAAGTAGAGTAGGAACAAAGACACAAAACCACACACACACACAAGAAAAAGGAAAGCAACTACAAAGAGCAAACAGAGCAACAAACAAATATATCAACACTGACATTGAATGTCAATGGACTGAATGCACCAAAGGATGGAGATTAGCAGCCAGTATTAGAAAACAAGATTCATGTATGTGCTGCCTACAAGAGACACATTTTAAATTCAAAGACACATATAGATTAAAAATCAAAGGATGACAAAAAAATCAACCAAACTGTGATATATAATTTTATGTCAACTCGAAGATGTATAAAATTGTAGGTGTGGTATTCACACTATAAATCAGGTCACAGCCTGATGGTATCTCTTTCTTTCTGGGTGGGGTCTTTTCAAAAGGACAACCCTGTGGCCCTGTCACTCTCTGACCTCACTTTGTTGCTTGCTGACACTGACTGCTGCCAGAGCCCTGGCATATTTCCACAAAAGTTGTATCCACAAGACTTTTCACCCACCAGCCTATGATCCTCCTGGATTCGGCATCATTGCATGTGGTTGCATGAGTCTAAAAAGGCACTTATGAACTGAACTAATAATTGACTTATGACCTTGAGTTGAACTGGACTGTAATGTCTTCTTTCTTTTTCTTTTTTTAAATTTTATTTTGTTGGGGGGCTCTTATATCTCTTATCACAATCCATGCATACATTCATTTTGTCAAACACATCTGTACATATGGTGTCATCATCTTTTTCAAAACATTTTTTCTACTTTAGCCCCTGATATCAGCTCCTCATTTTCACTCTCATTTCCCTCCCCCATTCCTCCTTGATAATTTATAAATTATTCTCTATTTTTTTCATGTCTTACACTAACTGCTGTCTCATTCCCCCCCCTTTCTGCTATCCATCCCCCTGGGCTGGGTGCCATACATCAATCATTGTGAACACTTCCTCCTTACTCCCACCCACTCTCCAATCCCCTACCCTCCAAGTATTATTGCTCCCTTCTTGGTCCTGAGGGTTTCTCTGTTCTGGATTCCCTGTGTTGCAAGCTCTTATCTGTACAAGTATGCATGTTCTGTTCTAGCCATATTTGTAAGATAGAATTGGGGTCATGGTAGTAGGTGAGGGGAAGCATTAAAGAACTAGAGGAAGATTGTGTATTTCATCAGTGCTATACTGCACTCTTACTTGTGGCCGTTTTGACAGGGGGTGTCCAATTGACAACTGATGGGCTTTGGGTCTCCATTCTGCCCTCCCCTTCATCCCACAGAAATGTTTTTTGCTTGTTTGTTTTGTTTTGGGTCTTTGATCCTGATACCCGATCCCATTGACACCTCATGATCTCACAGGCTGGTGTGCTTCTTTCATGTGGGCCCTGTTGCTTCTCAACTACATAGCTGCTTGTTTATCTTCAAGCCTTTAAGACCAAAGATGCTATATCTTTTGATAACCAGGAACCATCAGCTTTCTTCCCCACATTTGTTTATGCACCCATTTGGTCTTCAGCGATTGTGTCAGGTAAGGTGAACAGCACAGAATGCCCTGTTATAGAACAAGTTGTTCTTGCATTGAGGGAGTAATTGTTCTTGCATTGAGGGAGTGGAGGCCCAGTGTCCATCTGCTACCATAATACTTTATAAATAAATATATGTACATAGCTCTATTCCCCTGTCATTGTATGAATATATATATACACATGCCTGTGTTTAGACATCTCTAAATGTCCTATGCTTCCCAGTGCTTCCCTCCATTTCCTCTTACCCTCCTCTGATCCCACTATCATGTTTGGCCTTCATTCGGGCTTTGGTAACTCCTCTTGGCTACATTGCCCTTGAAAGAGCCCCATCCAAGCATCCTATGCCCTTCTTGTTATCAATTTTAGATCACTTATTCCTCTCTTGTCACTGCGTTTTTTGGCATCCTCCTCTTTTTGCCCCATCTCTCCCTCTCCTGTGTCCCCCAAGAACTTTTGGTCCCATTGCTCTCTATGGATTGTTCATCCCACTTATCATGTCCAGATAGACATGCATAGACAATAATATGTGCCAAAACAAAACAGATCAAAACATACCCAAAAATATGTTTTCTGAATATATAGTTACTTCTTCACATAAAGCTCTTTCTTATACCTATATGAGTGTCTCTGGATTTGTTTTTCCAGTCAACCTGGCCTAATACACAAACCAATAACAACAATAAAAAGTCAGGAGTAGCAATATTAGTTTCTGATAAACTAGTTTTCATCATAAAAATAGACAGTAATAGACACAATACAATTAGTTAAGTAACCATACACAAGAAAAACATATAACCTTAAGAAACATATATTTCAATGAAAGACCCTAAGGATACAGCAATCAAATGCTCACAAGTTGAACATAGAAATAAATAGCTCGACAATAATTGTATGAGACATGAACACACCACTCTCAATAAAAAGGAGATAATCAGGAAAGAAATTCAATAAAGAAACAGAAAAGCTAAACATCACAATTAAATAATTCAACATCCTATACACATCACAGTACTCCCCCCAACAATAACGTGATATACTTTCTTCTCCAAGGCACGTGGTACACATTCTAGACCAGATCACATGTTAGTCTACAAAGAAAGCCTCAATAAATTCAAATCCATTTAGATACTGAAATCCATTTTCTCTGATGACAATACTATAAAACTGGAAATCAACACTAGAAAGAACAGGAACACAAGGACAAACACATGAAGAAAGAATAACATACTTAAAAACAATTGGGTAATAGACCAAATAATGTCTGAAATCAAGAAATTTCTTGAAGTAAATTATAAGTATTTTACATCATTACAGAACTTTTTTGGACACAGCCAATGCATTTATCAGATGGTAACTTGTAGCAACCAATATACAGATGAAAAATAAGAGAGGTCCAAAATCCACACCTTCACACAACACTTGCAGCAACTAGAAGAAAGACAACAGTATAAATACCCCAACCACGTAAGAGATGAAGATCAGAAAAGAAATAAATGAACTAGAAAACCGTTAAACAATGGAAAAAATCATCAAGACAAGTTGTTTTTTGAAAAGATTATCAAAATTGCCAAACTGAATAAAGGAAAAGTAGGTGATGATGAAAATATATAGAATTAGAGACGATAAAGTTTGCTAGGACAGCAGATCCACGTGTAATAAAAAGAACAATAACACAGTACAATGAAAGACAATACTCTTAAGTTTGATAATATTGAATATATTATCAAATAATACATTTAATAATATATAATATAATAAAAATAAAGATAAACACAAGATAATAAGAAAACTGGCAAAAACCTATAAATCCATCATCTATCCAAACTAAGACAGATGTAGAAGAAATCGAACAGATTAATAACAAAAGACGATCATTAAGAAACTTCCAACTAAGAAATGCCAAGGACCAGATGGATTCACAGGGGAATTCTACCAAATATTCATGGAAGAGCTGTCACAAAGTCTACAAAGAGGGTCCCAGAATGTAGAAAGGCACAGCAAATTCCCAAACTCATTTTAAGAAGCCAGCATAACCCTGATACTACAACCAGGCAAAGACCTCAAAAATACAGAAAGCTACAGACTATATCCATTATGAACATTATGAGGGGGTACCCCCCCACCCAAAGGGAAACAAGTTCCACTGAGCAGAGTTTTTGTAGTTCACATTTTTCCCAGTAGGCGAGTTTCAAGCAACTCACTGAGTTAGTGAAACCAGTCACATTGTGTAGGATGGTTCTCTCTAATCACACTGAATTTTTCTTAAAAGCAGCTTTGCTTGAGCCCCATTTTTTGTGAACGCCTATTTAAGTGAACAGTGTGCACCTGTGAAATGTTGATTCCTGCTTGGGAAAAATACCACAGAAACCTTTGTGATTTGAACACAGCTTATGGGACAGTGCTATGGGAAAAACTCAAGTGTACAAGTGGTTTTCATGTTTCAAAAAAGGAGAAATGTCGATCGAACACAAACCTCACCCTGGATATCTGTCAACTTCCCAAATTTACGGAAATGTCTACTCATAATGCATTTGGGTTCCTCCCACCAGGTCAGACTGTTAATCAAGCTTTCTATTTAGAGTTTCTGAAAAGATAGTGTATTAGAGTCCAATCAAAAAAGGGCTGATGTGTGGCAGATGGGGGACTAATTTTTCCGCCATAACAATGCATTTGCTATTTCATTCAGCCATTTCAGTGCACCAGATTTTGACAAAAAGCAACATGCTTCTCTTGACCTTACTCACCTGACCTCTCCTCATGTGATGTATTTTTCTTTCTGTTAATGCAGAGGGAAATGAAAGCTCAGCAAATTTGATGATGTTGAGGAGGCGAAGAAAAAGATGAAGGAGGTGCTGTCAGCCAACCAAACAGATGAGTTAGAAAATGTTTCAAAGAATGGAATCGCAGATTTGACAGATTTATTAAGTGTAATAGAGTCCTTTGAAAGTGATGAGGTTGTTTTGTTAAATAAATAAATAAATAGCTTTAAAAGATTTTCAAGTTTTTTGCGGGGGGGGGGGTATCCTCTTGTAGATTCAAAAACTCTCGACAAAATTCTAGCTAATATAATCCAACAATTTAGCAAAGAAATAATTTATCATGACCAAATGGCATCATGGGATGCAGAATGATTCAACATTAGAAAAACAATCAGTGTAATCCACCACATAAACAATACAAATAAGAATTACAAGACCATATTAATAGAAGCAAAAATCATTTGACAATATCCATTATATATTTGTAATAAAAACATTCATTAAGATAGGAATAGAATGTAACCTTCTCAACTTTATAAAGGCCATATACGAAAAACCAAAGGCCAATATAACACTCACTGAGGTCAAATGAAAAGATTTCCCCTAAATCAGGAACTAGACAAGGTTTCCCTTTATCGCCACTTTTATTCAATATTGTGCTGGAACGCCTAGTCAGAACCATTAGAAAACAAGACAAAATCAGAGAACACAATGGACAAAGAAAAAGTGAAGCTCTATTTGCAGAGGATATTATTTTAGATAGATAGAATTCCATGGACTCCCCCAAAAGATGGTTGGAAACAATTGAGGAGTTTTATAAAGTAGCAGTACACAAAGTCAACAAACAGAAATCAATCAAAAACGTCTGTGACTGAAAGGAGAGCTCTGAAAAACACAAGAAGAAAAGAATGTAATTAAAAATAGTTACACAAAAGAGGAAATACCTGTGACTAAACCTAACCAAAGAAACAAAAGACCTATGCTATGCAAAGAAAATGACAGAACATTATTACAAGAGACCAAGAGACCTGAACAAATGGAAGAATATCCTGTGTTTATTGATAGGAAGACAATATTGTGAAAATGTCAGTATTGCCTAAAGCAATCAACAAATACGGTGCAAGACCAATCCAAATCACATCATTCTTTAAAGAAATGGAAAATCTAATTGCTAACTTTATATGGAGACGGAGGGAAGAGACCTAGTATAAAAAAAAAGAACAATTGAGTATTGAGAAAGCATCAAAGTCCAGATCAAGTCCATAAGTCTGGTATTAGCCCATATGTCTGATACCAATCTATAAAGTCCTCTTTACACTCACAAAACACATGCAGTGATGCCAAATGCAGGAAGATCACATGCCAATGGTGGGAAATCTTGTGGATCTAGTGGCATTGCAAGCATCTCAGTGCTTTTAGGGGTCTCCATGTAACTTCTCTAGCTCAGGGCACTAATGTAGCTCCATGTGTCTTGTCAGCTGCTACACCTCCCAGGGAGTGAGCAGAGAGAGGGAGTGTCTCCTGGACCCAAGGAGGAATGCAAGAGGTCCCAGAATCGTCAGGAGAAGGCCATGCCCACACAGAAGCCTCATTGGCTATGACCTGATTGACAGGCTAGACTCTGCTTCTTCACTCTTAATCCTCTCAAATTGACAAACTATTATATAGCTACCACATACCCTAAATATAAATTAAATATTTACATATATTCATATATATTTTTTCTTTCTTCTTTCCTCCTGTTCTTTTTTTCTTTCTGCCCCACTATGATGATTACCCATCATTCACCTCTTAGTAATTTCTTTCAGATACATTTGATTGATCAGTCATGATCAGAAGTGCTACACCCTCGCCATCTGTCTCGTTTAGAATCTCTACTATTCCACTGTCCCTGTCACAAATGGCTTACCACTCACATCCATCCCCGTCATTAACTCCCATGTCTCCCTGGAACTGTCAGTCCCCTTGCTATCTGCTTGGGATTACTTATCCTACTTGTCTTGTAAAGATAGATTTCTATCAATAGACAACTGAATTAAAATCTCAGGCATATACACACAATAGCATACTTTGTATCCCTAAAAAATAGTGATAAAAATACGAAACACCTCATCTCATTTAAAGAGTTTGAGGATATTATGCTGAGTGAAGTTAGTCCCAAAAGGTCAAGTACAACATGAGTCCACTAAAGTAAGTGCAAACAACAGAATGAGCATAAGGGAAAATGCACATAACACGCAATTCTGGGGCTGAGGACCAGATACTCTGTCATGAACCACATCAAACCAAATGATGAATACATCATTTAAAAAAATGCAGATATCACCTGTGCTGAAAGGCATCTTTTGCTCCCCTCTCATAAGCCTTTAAGGCCCACAGAGTGGTGGGCGGGGGGAGGAATGACAGCAATGGGGGACCAGGGCACTAATTCAACCAAGGGGAAGCTATTATTTAATATCTTCACAGGAAAGGGAGGCAAAGAGTAGGCCACATTCTGGTATGCCAGTCCTTGAGGGTGATGTTCCTGCTCAGAACAGCTCATTCCCAGAGATGATTGCTCAGCCAGCCTCAGCTTGAGGCAGGATGCCCCCTACCCAGACCACAGTGCTATGCAGGATAGCTCTATAGATACAGTTCGAAGAGAGTGGTTGGTCTGACCTGACCATCTGGGGACAAACAACGAGGAAAGAGCAACCGACTAGTGGTGGAAGTGAAGCCTCTAAGTCCCTGAGGAATCCTGATTGTAAACTACTGACTCTTTTGATCCATTTTAAAGCTGCTTCCATTTCAAAAGAAAAATGAAGGGAAATACATGTGGATTAAGCCACTAGTGAATCCCAGTTGGCCATGGATCAGGGATGTGCAAAGCCTTGCTAACATGCAGAAGGCATTGGAAAGTTGATTGTTGCAGAGGCAGTTAGGTTACAATTTTGCATTTTATCATTTGATCTCTCTTATAATCCATATAAATGTGTTCTCATTTTTAATATTTCCTGCTATCTTCTCTTTTGAGGTTTTTATGTTTTATTTTGTTGTTCGTGTTTGTTTTTTTAATGATTTTTGTATAATGAATCCAGTAAAGGTAAATATATAAAGACAGTATCTGGATTGATGGTACTGTAAGAGTATGGCAGGGGAGATTAGGAAAAGAGGGAAAGAGACAACAGTATTTCACCCCACCTATTGAGAGCCTGTAACAAGAAACCAGAAAGCTGTGGAAATCAAGGGAACTTTCCTTCAGGTGATCTTTTGCATTCTTACTGCTGTGTCTCTGTTAGATCCCGCTCCCTCTATTCCATGACTTCTACAGATCCAACCCAACTTTAAATGTTTTTTCTCAATTCATGCCCACAGATATGCTAATTGAAATCTCTGTATTCCAAATTCCTGTTACCAGGGAGAGAGCTCTAACTAGCTGCTAGTTTAATAAACTTACCCAGGTGGGGTTTATTAAACTGCAGTAGTGCCAGGTTGCACGTCCTGCTGTTAGGTACTGGTGATACATGACCAGGGAGGAAAATAGGCCAATGACACCCCCCCCCCTTGTTTTATTAAAGTGACAAAAATACAGGTCTTGGAAGACATGAATTCAAATCCTCACTGTCCAAACAATCACCTGCATAAATTAAAAGAAAACTATATAGCCTTTCTGAGATGCAATTTCCTTATTTACATAATACTGCCTCCCTCACAGGGAAGATTTGAGGATTAGGTAAACTCAGACAGAGGCACATTTTATAAATTGCAAAACACGGTGCAAGTAGCTCATGGTTAAGTCCTATAATTCTGAAGGATTTAGATATGGAGCAAACTCCTCTCATGTCTTGAGTATGAGAAAACTGTTGAAATGATCTGTTGTGTGATAACTCTCTTGCTGCAGCACTAATTTCTCACAAATTCTTTATAAATATGATATAAATCTTTGAGCGTGTAATTGGGGCAAGATGGAAGTGTCTCAGATAACTTTCCTCCTAGTAAATTGAAAATGTTATATTTTTCTACTCAGTCTGAGGACTTGGATGGACATCAGCTTTGTGAACAGATCAGCTCTATAGCCATCAAGTCAGATGTGGACACATCAGATGTTGGCTGAGCTATCACAATCCAGTAAATATAACTTTTCTTCATTAAGTCAAGTATAGTCTAAGATTTGATTGTGAGTTTGGCTAGAGTGCCTGGTGAGACATAGAATATAGGCTGTGGATTATATAACATGAAACTTATGCAGAGATATGGGAGTATAATTAAGGCAATATTGAAATTAATTTGTTATGGTTTGTGCCTGGGTGAAGCATTGTCTCCAGGACCAACTCTCTGAATTTTTACCCTGAGTCTCTCATTTAAGGAATCTTCACCCAAGCTCCACTTGAATGGCACCTTCTCTATGACATTTTCCTGACTATCCAATTCTACTACACCACTAGTTAGCAATTCCATGAATGAACTCTGACCATTAAAATATTTCTATAATTACACATATTACATTACGTTCAACTAACTTATCAATCAATTTTCCTGATGAGGTATGTGTGTGACTGTTCATCTTCATGGCTTCGCCACCAAGAGTTGTACTATTTATGATTCTTTGATCTGAAACTAAAGTGGATTTTGGTGGCAAAACAGGTTTTCCTTGAGATAAAAAGGAAATGGAGGTCTTGGCATTTCAACTATATAAAAAGCAAAGGTAAATGAACAAAGATAGAAATAGGTTGGATGTGTCTATAGAATTAGGTTAGGTAAGAGGTAAATAATCCTGACTAGATTGGGCTGATTTGTGATGTAGGGACATTGGCATAGAGGGTCAGTGAAGTCCAATTAGTAGACTATACTCTAGGCCCTTGGGACCATTGGACATTGTTTCAAGAAAAACATTTTTGTGTGACTAGAATGATAAGACAGTCGGGTTTTTTTTTTTTTTACAAACCATGATTCTTTTGAATTTACCCCTTTCCCCCATCCCTTCCAGTGTTACTAACTTTGACCAACAAATGGAAAGGGAGTGGCCATTTTCCGAAGGAAGTTTGTTTTGCCAAAACCACATTGCGGACAATGACTTTAGGCAGAATCTCAGATGTTTTTCTCTCCTCACCATCTGTATAGCCAATATCCTGATGATTATTTTCATTAGAAATAGAAATTTCTCAGAGGGTATGTGAGTTATGTTTTGGAGATGCCCTAGAATTTAGGGCTCTTGCTCAAATATTCAGAAGCAATGGAGAGAGAGTTAATCAAGACTTCCATTTTCATTTCTGAAATATTGAATAACCCTTAGAGCTGATTAGTCTTTTAACATCTAGAGGATAAGTGACTACCTGTAGTCAATCACAGGTATAGAGCTAATAAGTAAACTCAAGTTAATACAAATATTCTTCCTTTAAAGGTTTTGTTTTTTAAACTCCCTGTGAGGTTTTTGTATGATTAAGAATAGGTTAACTTATAAAGACAACAGAATGAAATAATTGTTACAGACACAATACTGTAATGAAGGTGATCTACAAGTAGTAGCTGCTTATATAGACATGCAGATTGAATGGATGTGGGAAAGCGAATGGGTGTCTACTCACAAAGGTATGCATGTTTGATGGAAGGTCCTTGCTGCACATATATCCATGAACTTAATGGAGTGATTGGGGAGGAAATTTCTTAGTATGAAAACTTCTTAGACACAACCAAGAAGAGTCATGACAACTGAATCAAAGACAAATGGAAACATTTAATCCAGTATACTGATGAACCAAGAGAACATCAAATGGCAAGACCCTGAGACCAGAAAAAACTGATGGTGTCCAGCTACCACTACCAAATATTATGTAAGGGATCATATTAGAAGGTCCTTGAAAAAGTGGGATAAAAATGGGGACCAAAATACACTTTCCTAAGGGAGAGTAGGTTTAGTATTCAGATAGAGACTGTTTGAAATGTTGAGATATGGACCTTAGCCATGCTTCGGGTCTGGCAATTCACTCATCCAGTGGTTCATTTCTCAGCTAAACAATGATAAAGTCTCTAAGGGTAACAAGAACACCAGTTACGTATGCACACCTTAGACTAATCAACCATTTGAGATCAAAAGAGCTGCAAAAGAAAGGAATGAAATCAGAAAACCTAAGGAGAAAGTTGGTACATTGAAAATATTGCAGTGAATGAGATGAAACAAAGGACATGTGAATAGTTGAATATAAAGCTGATGATCTTATTTGTAGACCTTTGTCTAATTCACAATAAAAAGATTATTAAAAAGAAAAAAAGAATATATTGAGAGTCTCATGCACTCTCTTGATCCACTGAATGACAAATCTCTTGTTCATTACATAATGCCAAAACTGTCAAACTGAACTCATGACTGTTGAGTCAGTTCTGACTCATAGTGACCTTATAAGACAGGCTAGGACTTTTCTTGTGGATTTTGAGATGGTAACTCTTTTAAAAAGTCTTACAGCCTACAAAGTCTTATAGACACTGAAAGCCACAGAGCCACTGGTAGTTTTGAGCTGCTAAACGTGGTTAAAAGCCAATAGCACAACTACTATGCTACCAGGGCTCCAGAGTTTCACAGTTGGCCATGTCATATCAGAACCAAAGCCAAGACCCAGGAGAGAGCCACAGTTCTGGGCTAGACAAAGGTGAGATCCATATCATGTACAGGGAGAAAAATCTGAGGGAGCTGCCCAAGTGGGGAGGAGCAATGTCTAAATGATAAAGACTTGGATTATGCTTGAGCTCTAAGAAAATCTAATGAGAAGACACATGAGTTGGGACCTAGGTTTAGTAGAGCCTAGATTGATTTCCTAGGAGAAATTAATGCATACTATTTTTTCTTTTTAAGAAAAGATGGTAATAAGGGTTTATATAGCTTCTTTTTATGTAGTGAACATTTTACTATGGAACTTTACAGATAAGAAAATTTAGATTCAGAGAGATTAATTCTACAAACTGGGATTCACAAACTGCATACTAACTTTAAATCTATTTGACGCTCACATTGAGGTTTTTCACTATATGACATTATTTTCTTAAATTCATACTGCATAGTTAAACTGAAAGCAAACCTCACTGCTATTGAACTGACTCTGAATCACAGCATAACTATAGGACAGAGCAGAACTTCCCCTGTAGGTTTCCAAGGCTGTCAATATTTACAGGATCAGAAAGTTCCATTTTCTCTGACAGATCACCTGTTAAATTCAAACCACTGAATTTGAGGTAATATCCCAACATAAATTCCAATACACTACCAAGGCTCCTGCTTCCTTTTGTGGTTGTTAATGTAGTTTGGTGCTGTTAAGTCAGTTCCAACCCATGCCCAGCAGAATGAAACACCACTCTGTCCTATGACATCTTCACAATTGCTCTCATGTTTGAGTCCATCAATGCAGACACTGTGCTAATGTATCCTCTTAAAGATCTTCCTATACTTTAGTGTCCTGCTACTATACTAATCATTATGTGCTTCTCCACGAACTGGTCTCTCCTGATCATAGGTGCAAAGTACTTGAGATGAAGTATCACCATTCTTACCTCAAAGCATTCTAGTGATTGAAAAGTCCAATCTTTTCTCCATTTTTCATCATGTTGTTTACTAGTCTAGCTGTGAGGAGTTTTGTTTTCTGTACATTGATTTACAATCCAGATGGGAAGCTGCATTCCCGATCTTGGTCAGCAAGTGCTTCAAGTCTTCCTCACTTTCAGGAGGCAATAAGCTTTTCTCCAACCTGTTACTGCAATCTTCTTCATATAATCTATCTACTCTGATTATCTGCCAAGCATAAAGATTGAATAAGAATGGTGAGAGGATGCAATTCCAATGTACACCTTTCCTGATTTTGAACACCTTGTGTTCACACACTGTCTTCATCTATGTATAGATTTTGCTTTAGCACAGTGAAGTGTTCTGGAATTCCCTTTCTTCTCAAGTTCATCCATAATTTGTTATGAACCACACAGATGAAGACTTCACATAGTGTTTGAAATATAAGTAAACATCTTTCTTGTATTCGGTGCTTACAGCCAAGATCCATCTACCATCAGCCATGATATCCCTTGTGCAAAGTCCTCTGCTGAATCTGGCCTGAACTTTTGAATGTTGCTTGTCAATATGCATCTACAACCATTGTTGGATGATTTTCAGCAAAATTTTATTTGTATCCAATATCAATGATATTGTTCTGTAGTTTGAGCATTCTGTTGAGTCATCTTTCTTTGGAATGGCTACAAAGATAGATCTTCCAAATTTCCTTACATGGACAAGTAAGTGCTTCCAGGGCTTCATCAGCTTGTTGAAACATTTTGGATGATATTCCACCAAATCCTGGAATCATGTTTTTGGATAATGTTTTTGATGTAACTTGAATTTCTTCATTCAGTACCATTGGTTCTAGCTCCAATGCTAACTCTTGAAATGGTTGAATATGGACTAGTTCTTTATGGCACAGTGACCCTTTGCATTCCTTCCATCTTTTTCTTTTTATGCTTCCTGAATCTTTCAATATTTTGTCTATAGAATCTTTCAAGATTGCAGCTTGAGGCTTGAATTTTTTCTTAGTTCATTCAGTTTAAGGTATGCTGATTTCCCCACCCCACCCCACCCTTGCTTTTGTTCTTTTTTATATGATCCATCTTTGCACACTTTATTATAACATTTAAGTTTGTCTTCTAGAGCTGCCCTTTGACATTTTCTATTCAGCACTTAGGCTTCATCATTTCTTCCATTTGTTTTCGCTACTCTAGCTAGTTTTGGAGTCTTTTCTGATGTCTACTTTGACCGTCTTTTAAATGATTTTTTGGTTTTCTCCTTGTATGATATTCTTGATGTCATCCAATAGCTCATTAGATCCTTTGTCATTAGTGTTTAATGATTCGAATATGTTCTTGAGTTGTTCTCAAAATCTGAGTAGGATATTCTCAAGGTCATATTTTGACCTTGACATGGAATGTTTTTGTTTTCTTCAACGGTAATCTGAAATTACATATGAGAAATTAATGGTCTGTTCCACAGTCAGACCCTGGCCTGGTTTTAGGGGCTAATATTGATTTTCTCCATTGTCATTTCCAATAAATGTATTCAATTGGATTTCTATGTATTCTATCTGGAGAATTCACATGAGCAATCATCTTTTGTTTTGGTGGAAAAAGTTATTTGTGTTTGGAAAAAGTTATATGAATAAATTGTTGGTTTTGCAAATCTTATCTATGATCTCTAGCTTCATTTCTATCACCAAAATCTTATTTTTCAACTAGTGTTCCTTTTTTAAAACAGTTTTATTGGCACTTTATCCACATATACAATTCAATAGTTCAACCATATCAAGAATTGTAAATTCTTTACTACAATCAATTTTAGAACATTTTCTTTTTCTCCATTCTCATAGTTATTCGTGTAATGTTGTTTTCAATTTGGCAAAAATATACACAACAAACATTTATCAATTCAACATATGAGCTAGAACCAATGTTGCTGAATGAAGAAGTTCAAGCTACACTGAAAACATTAGCTAAAAACATGATGCTGGGAATTGGTGAAATGCCAACTGAAATGGTTCAACAAGCTGATGAAGCACTGCAAGCATTTACTTATCAATATAAGGATATATGGGAGACAGTCAGTCGGCAGATTGACTGGAAGAGATCTATATCTGTAGCCATTCAAGAGAAAGGTGACTCCACAGAATACTCGAACCACAGAACAATATCATCGATATCACATCCATGTAAAATTTTGCTGAAGCTCATCCAAAAATGGTTGCAGCAAGGAGCTGCCTGAGGTTCAGGTTAAAGTCACAACAGAATATTGTACAAGGGTTATCATTGTTGATATGAGATGGATCTTGGCTGCAAGCACAGAATACCAGAGAGATGTTTACTTTGGGTTCATTGACTATTCCAAGACATTCATCTGGACCATAGTGAACTATGGATAGTTTTGAGAAGAATGGAAATTCCAGAACTTGACCTTGCACTCTTGTGGAACTTGTTTATGGATCAGGAAGCAGTTGTACAAACCGAAGAAAGGCAAACTACATGATTTCAAATTAGGAAAGTTGTGCATAAAGGTTTCACCCTTTCACTCTACTTATTAAATCTTTATGCTGAGCAAATAATCAAATTAGCTGAATTATATGAAGAAGTATGCAGCATCAGGATTGGCTTATTAACAACTTACTATATGCAGATGATTAAATTTTGCTTGTTAAAAGTGAGAAGGACTTGAAGCACTTGGTGATGAAGATCAAAGATTGCAGTCTTCAGCATGGCTTGGAACTTAAAGAAACAAAAATGATCAAAACTGGACCAATAGGTAGTATCATAATAAACAGAGTAAAGATTGGATTTGTCAATGATTTCTTTTCTACTTGGATCCATAATCAATGCTCATGGAAGCTGTGACCCAGATATCAAAGAATGCATTGCTTTAAGCAACTCACCTATGTAAGACTTCTTTAAATGTTGGAAACAAAGGATGTTACTTTGAGGACATAGGTGAGTCTGACATAAACAATGGGATTGTTCAATGGCCTCATATGTTTGTGAAAGTTGGACATTGAATAAGGAAGAGTAGAGAAGAATGTTGTATTTGAATTATGGTGTTAGTGCAGAACAGGGAAAGCACTATGGGCTTTGAGAAGAACCAACAGATCTGTCTTGCAGAAAGTACAGCTGGAAGGCCCTCAAAAGCAAGCACATTGAGATTGTGTCCCATGAACTCTGAACCTGTTAGCAAGGAAGACCCTTCTCTGGTGAAGGATATCATCCTATGTAAAGTAATAGGGAAGTGAAAAATGAGAAAGACCTCCAATTATATATATATTGACACAGTAACTTCATTGATCACCCCAAGCACAAGAAAACATATGAGAAGGGCACAAAGTTGGGCAACGCTTCCTTCAGTTGGACATGGGGCTTCTATGAGCCAGAAATCACTTTTGTGTAGCTAACAACACTTTTAGTCCTGGGTGCACAAATAATCGTTGTATTGATTGGATTTCCTTGTACGAGGACAGTCATAATTCTATCACAGACAACATCGTACTCCAAGACTTCTCTTGATATGTCCTTTTGGAAAATGAATCCTATGTCATTTTTCTTGATTGTTTCATTCCAGGCACAGGAAACCATATGCTTTTTCTGGTTCAATATGGCCAACACCAGTCCATTTCAAATCACTCTTGATAGTCATGCTTACCATTTTCTTTAATACTTAAAAAATTCCCTAGTTTCAGACTTTAAACAAATAGTCCATGTTCCAATTATTAATGGATATTTCAGCTATTTCTCCTCATTTGGAGTCATGTTCTATAAGCAAATGAAGGTCCAGGAGGCTTTACATTTGCAATGTTTACTCCACACAAGTTATTAACACCAATTCTACTTTGAAAAGGCAGCTCTTCCTCAGTTTTGAGTTCCTTCCCATTCTGGGGGCTCATCTTCTGGCATGCTCTCTGACAATGCTGCACTTCTGTTCATGAAATTTTCAGTAACTGACAATGTTTCAATATTGTCCATAGGGTTTTCAGTGACTAGTTCCTCTGTGGGCAACCTATTCCTTCTTTGCAGTTTTCACTTAACCTGGAAGCTCTGTTAAACCCTGTTCACCAGGCTGAGTCCCCATGACATAACCTTCAGCATCACAGCAACACACAAACCACCACCGTATGGCAAAGTGCAGACAAGTGGTGGTTCTTTCCAGTAGATTCCATTAATTGCCATCACTCAGCAACTGAAAGATTCTAACATCAGAGAAAAATGCCAACCTTTTTCACAAAAAGCAAGCAATGGTTTAAGTATTCTAGGGTCAGGAAAGTAGTCATGGCCCTCCAAGTGGTGACCAGGGCCGCAGTGTACAGCAGCTTTCCCAGAATTATCAAAAGGTATTCCTTTGCATGATTGCTTGGCTCATGTATTTTCTATCTGCAATTCAGAGTTCAATTTGTGCTATAACCATATCCCACATCTGATATTAGGGATAATTGTTGAGAAGATATGAAGCAGTAAGTCTCTTGTGATTTTGCTCTCTCTAAAATATGCCAGGATGCTTTTGTTATTTTAGGATATATTGAGGGAAGCGGGGGCAAAAAGAAAAATGAAATGCTGCAGATCCACTTTCACAGACATAAATAAATATGGGAAGACACCAATACATTGGTATTGCTATGTGTTCTGTTCTGGTACCTCAAAAATGAAAGATGGATGGACATTGTTGCTGCAGCACTGAGCTCAGGTACATTAATGATTATGATAATTGTCTTAGTGTGGGTCAACTAGAGACACAAATCCATAGAAACTCATATGTGTATAAGAAAGAATTTTATATATAACAGCAGTTGAATATTGAGAAAATATCCCAGCCCAGTCCAGATCAAGTCCATAAGTCCGATATTAGCCCTATGTGTCTGCTAGCAATGTATAAAGTCCTCTTCAGACTCACGAAATACATGCAATGATGCAGAATGCAGGGAGATCATAGGCCAGTGGGTTGAAAGTCTTCTGGATCCAGTGGCATTGAAAATACCTCAGTGCTGGCAGTAGTCTCACCATGGCTTCTCTGGCTTTAAAGGTCTGGTTGCATTAGGGTAGGTCCATGTGACTTCTCCAGCTCAGGGCACTAGCATAGTTCCATGTGTCTTGTCAACTGAAATGTCTCCCGGGGAGTGAGCTGAAAGACAAGTGTCTTCGTGTCCAAAGAGAAAATACCACATTTCCCAGAATTCTCAGAAGGCCATGCCGACACAGAGGCCTCATTGGCTGTGACCCGACGGACAGACTAGACTCCACCCCTTCACTCTTAATCCTCTCGTCTCAAATTGACACCAAATTATGTAACTACCACAGAAATGGTGCAAGATCAGGCAACATTTCCTTCACTTATATGTCGGTTGTTACAAGTCACAGCAGACTTGATCAACCAGCAACGCTGTTCTGTTGATTTCTGTGTTAGATGTGTCTGTCAAACATTCCAATATTCACTCACTAGGCATTTATAATACACTTGCTCTTTCCCAGGCACTCATCAATTCCGAGAATGTGGAGATTGATTAATTTAGGAACTATTTACTGAGAGACTTCCCTGTGTAGACACCAGCAATTCAGCAATACACAAGTCCCAGTTCTGGTGAAATCAAGTGGAGGGTGAGGGGTAGTGCACCGAAAGCACTCACGCTGTATTTAAATATAGCATGGAAATTCCTGGAAGGATAGTACAAAGCAAAGAGAAAGGATACAAGTGGGAGATTAATGGTGGAGTTAATTATTCCCAAATTGCTATGATACCATGTAAAATGGTGCATTTTGTAACTGGTCAAGGGGAGTGTGTTGGACAGGGTTCTCTAGAGAGACAAAACCGGATTGCTAGTAATTATATATAAATATATTTATAAAGATAGATATATAATACAAGAAATGAACCGTTAAATTATATACAGATAACTAATACAAGAAATTAACAGTTAAATTATAAAGCAGTGAGACACTAGCAGTCCTTTAAGGCTTGAGAGCCGCCAGTTGCCAGTCCCTTTCTGTAGAGATAGCTGGGTTATATATACCCAGGCAGCAAACAGCAAGGCAGGTCACCAACTGTCACCAGCTGTCGGTCCCAGGCTCCAGAGATGAACATTCCAATCGTGTGGGATTAAAGGGACCTCAACTTACAGCGACAGAGTCCACAGGCTAGGCATCCCACTGGTAGTGTACCCCTTTAAATTGAGGCACAGAACAACCAAGGCGAGGCTCACCGAGCCATTTATCCCTCCGCCCTTCAATTAATCCTACTTGCGTTTATCAGCCAGGCTGGCACAATAAACTATTGCAGGGAGGATGGATAAACTAGGGAACTAGGGAAATAGAGGAGAGTATTTTAGACTGAAGAGGCTTGTGAGGAATCAAAGATTTTGAGGAGGAGATTTGATCTGACCCAGACCTTGAAAGAAGTCTGATTTTGATATGCAGTGCTGGGAAGTAAAAGGCACACAGCTGGTCAGAAAATGGAGAGGTTAGTCTGGAGGGCAGAGCCACAGGCCAGGGATCTGTGGCAGCAGGACTAAGTCTGGAGTCTCTGGCTGGAGTGAGGGTAAAGAATGGCGTTGCTGAAGTAATTGTTACCCATGGGTGAGGCCAAGACTTCTATAGCTGTAACTGCTTATGGATGGAAAATGTAGGCACTGAAAGCATGCGTATATCACATAATTTTGACTCTGAAATATCCAAATACCAAACTGAGTGGGATGGGCCTAGAGGCTCTGCAGTGCCCTGACTCGAAATTAAGTGAGTGATGTTTGATGGAAGGAACTAGACAGGGAGCAGGTCACAGAGCATTGTAAGGGCACAGTGTGTCCCTGGACGGTGCTAGAAGGCCTTTCCTGCAGGGCTAGATGCTGCCATTCTGTGGCAAACCCAGGAGTGCAAACAAAAAAGGGTAAACAAATGAAATCATCAAATGGGAGGGAATGCCGGGTGCTTGGGATGGCCTGTGGCTGGGGATAACAGGCATGCTCAGAATGTCTCGGCATTTCTGCTCCTGTCATGTCCTCCTGAGTGACAGTGTCTAAGAAGTCGAGAGACTGTGGGACTGACTGGGGTGGATGAACTCGCGCGTGCTCACGTGTTCCCAGGATCCTCCTTTGCTCCAGTCCCTGCTGGTCATGGAGGACTTGCACCACTGCTGGTTCTGACAAGCCCTGCACTTTATCACCAGCAGAGCTTCCTTCTGCAGTGACTAGGGAGTCCCTCTTGACGTAGTAGGGAGCAGTCTCCAGCAGGGCCCAGCTGCAGACCAGAGGCCACCCATCATGCCTGGGAGTCTTGTGGCAACTCTCCCTGTGCCAATCTATCCCTGTCTCCCATCCCTGTCTCCCTCTCCCCTCCAGGCCCCACCTCACCCCACTCCCCAGTCAGACTCAGAGGAAGTGCCTGGAGCTTGAGCTCCTTAGGAAGCATCAGAGCAGTGTCCACAAAGGCAGGAGACAGACTTTCCCCTTCACTCGGCTTCCAAAGCAAGGTATTAGCTGAGAGAACCCATTTTGGTAGTCAAGAGCCCACCAAATCCTAAATGCAAGTAAAATACGAATGTGTTTCACTAAGAACATTTTCATTTCTTTCTCCTTCCTTTCTAAAAAATGTCATGAGCACTGATTTGAGTTATACTCATTTTATTAGTCCACGGAGAGGAGGCATTTTCGTTTATTTCTATATAGAGAAAGTAAAAGTATTACATACCATCAAATGTAACCAATATGTATTAACCATTTCCTCTGTACTATACACAGCACTATGGAGACACAGAGGACGCAGGAAGGCAGTTGAGGGAACAGGAGAGACTGACAAGCCAGACAGGAAATAAGACGGCAGCCTAAGGGTCACCAGTGGCCAGGAAGAGGCTCATCCATGGATAATTCTGATACAGTGGAGAGGACCTCTAAGTGCTACGCAAAGATTTGTTGTAGGAAAGCTAAATTGCTGATTGAGATCTGGGCTAACAATGTCTTCTTCCATTGAATCCCTAATCCTTTTCTTCAAGAACACAGTGCCCACTTTAAATGCAGCTATTCGCAAGTTCAACCGTCCATTTAGCATCGGAAGAAGTACAGAGAACTCTGAGGAACTTCTTGAAGAAGAGAGAAGTTACCACTCTATCAGACACGATCAGGATGTGAGGGAGTGAATGCACCGGGGGACATGAGTAAGAGGGGTAGCTGCGTTAGGACACACAATGATTTTTATGGAGCTATCAGTAGCAACCACGGGCACACCGTGAAAACAGGGGACAGAATCCCAAATTCCTGGGACAGGGATGGCTCCGTGGTAGAAATATCACCTTCCAAGCAGAAGAACCTGGTTCCAATTCCAGCCAGTACACCTCCAGGGCACCTACCATCCATCAGTCAGTGCATGATTCTGTGAGGCTAAACTGCTTTCATGAGGGCTTCTAGACTAAGATGGACTTGGAAGAAAAGACTGCTCTACTTTCAACAATCAGCCAATGAAAACCCTTTGCCTTGAAGCAGTCTACTCTGTAGCTGATCATGAGGATGGTGCAGGACAGTGCGCTGCTCAGCTCTACTGTGTACGGGTTTTCATGAGCTGACTCAATGGCAGTTAACAACAACAGCAAGTCCAAAAGCCAATGGACACCGTAGGCTTCCCAGAGAGAAGACACCCCCCTGCCTGATGGGTCCTGGCTGCTAATAAGACTTCTTTAACTGAGATGTAATTCCTTGGAGAAGAGTGAAACTCAGTCCATAAACTGGCAGTCTTCAGAGTGAATGAGGACTCACAGAATTGCCTGATTTCCCATGGAAGAAACCAGAAGGCAGAATGAGACCTTGAGATAAAATAATGAAGTTTAGTGAGACATAAAGGAAGTTAGTTTTTTGTCACACTTTAATACAGTATGTACATTGTAAGATGTGTACCTGCCACACTATGAAATGCTTTGCCTAGAGACATCAGCAGAAGCAAGCACTGAAGATGATGCTTTACAGAATGCTTTGTTTATCAGAATGATTTAGGCAAGGAATGAAACTAGTTTTTGAGAGTGTACATGTGTCGAGAACTATGGTTGATATTTTACACAACTTAGTTAATGACTCTGTGAGGTAGATATAGCTTTCCCCATTTTTAAAATGGAAAACTATGACTAAGAGAGGATTTGGAATTTGGCCAAATTCTCACAGTTAGAAAGCAGTAGCTTTGGAATATGAAGCTCTATCTGTGTCAAAACTGTCAAACCTAGCGGGTGAGAAATCAGTTTTTCTTTTGCTACCAGCCACATGAAATAGGTAGCAGGGGGGTTTTCTACGCTGATCAAGAGGTAGGAAACCTTGAGTGGTGCAAAGAATGATCATACTCAGTTTCTAGCAGACTAGTTGGAGGTTCAAGTCTGTCCCAAGATGCCTCAGAAAAAAAGGCGTGGGAATCTAATTCTGAAAAATCAACCATTGAAAACGCTATCACCCTGAGTCAGAATTCATTCACCAGAACAGGCATGACTTTCAGGAGCCTCCTAGTGGTCAGGAACAGTAGGGAAGAAGGCTCTGCCAGCCCCAAACTGAGAAAAAGCAGATGGAGTTTTATGACCCAGGTAAGTCCCATTCTGTCCTGGAAATTCTCTATGGTGTCATAGGCTTTCCTACCAGGAGGGGGGCTTATATAGTTTAAGCCACTGGATGGGAAGACAGATCTCCACGAAGATGATCCATTCTTAAGAAATACACAGGGAACGGTGTCTAGGTGATATCACAGTCTTACTAACAGAGTCACTCATGTCTCTGTAAATCATGTGACTGCTAAAATGAGACGTTGAAGCAGGCAGCCCTGTGGCTTCAGGTTGTGAATGCTGGTCAATGTAACCAACCAAACTCTCTCGCTCAAGTCCATGCTGACTCGCAGTGACCTTACAAGGCAAGGTAGAACTGCCCCTGTGTTTCTGATACGGTAACTCTAGCAGCCTAACGTGTAACCACTACACTCCCAGGGCTCTTTTGAATTCTGGCCAAATATAGCTGAAAATCAGGGAAGCAGTGGAAGTTAACGGGGTAGTATCTGTGTTTATTGGTATGGGGGTGGGGAGGAAGTCATAAATATGATCAACATCTCTCGGTTCAGCTGTAATACATGAAATGGATTGTTGAGTATTTATGGAGCACCTTGTCATTGGAGGAGTTCCAGGAGCTGTTGAACAACCACTTATTAGAAGGAGGTTGAATGACTCCTCACTCATCTGGAAGACTGTCCGAGAGTGCATCTGGGCAAGGCCTGAGTGAGCAGTCGTAGCAAGTACGGACCATTCTAAAAATCTTATGACAGCAAGCTTCATCTTTGGACACGTAGACAGTCCCAGTTCAGAGAACATAAATTGGACCTCAGGTTGCACCTCCAGCTAGACCAGGATGAGAGTCCTGGTGAAGTGTTTGGACCAGAGAAAAATTAGTGTGGGGAGGTCAGACAGGCAGAACTAAAATAAGCAAACCAACAACAGCACCAAAGTAACAAATTATGCTATCTTGAGGGAGGGGTTCTCTATGAGACACTGTGCTCAGAGCATTCTTGCCTTACCTGGCAGCATGTCTATCATTGGACTGCCTTCTTCACAGGGCCTGTTCACTCCGTTGAAGTCGCCTTAAGAAACCACTTAGAGCAGTCAATTGTTCTGGTTCCTACTATCCTAGCTCAGTTCGTGAACATTGCCTTGGGAGTGCAGTTCCCCTCTTATCCTCAGTCTATAATCATATAGTCCATTCTGTTTTGTTCACTCAAGTTTTAATACAGTGTCTGCTTTGGGCATTGGCATTACTCCTAGAGCAGAAACCTCCACATTACTGACTATTCTGTTCCAACACAGTGTGCGCTTCACCTCCTTCTCATCTAACACCACGCTGTAAAAGTGGGTTTGTGCCTCAGGCTACACCGTTAAGATTCCAGAGAAATCCTCAGTGATATGCTGGTATAGCAGGCTTGGTTTCCAGTAGAAACTTTTGTGATTCAAATATTTCAGAAAAGTAATTGCCTCTCTCCTATAGTTTATAGATATACGTATCTGCTACCCTGGCTGTGCTATATTTTTCACAATCTTAGGTTTTGTATCTATTTATCTACCTATATATCTATCTATCTGCCTATCTTAATAACTATTGATTTATTTTGGTGCAAGCTTACTTTTCCTTAGTTGATTCTAAGATGATACTTTAAACTTATACATATTAATGTATCTAATTGTCAAAATTAACCCTCATCACTGTATTTCTTTATATTGCCTTTGTAACTGTCTGACACAGAAGGTTATTATTCTTCCCAATTAAAGAGAACAAACAAACAAAACCCAAACCTGAGTTTCCATAGTTTGTATATAAACCATATCAATAATCATGCAGACAGAACAGGGAAAGGCAACATTTTGTTCCACTATACAGGGTCTATACTAGAGTTCCACTTCATAGAGTCACAGTCTAGTCCAAGCAAGACCTGTTGAAAATGTCTCTGAAATCAGTGAGTGGTTGCAGACAAGTTCTCTCATTAATACCCTTGTCTTCGTATAATTAGGGTGCTTTTTTAAAGGATTGTTGTGTGTGTTTGTGTGTGTGTGTGTGTGTGTGTGTGTGTGTCATGGAAAAACAGATTTTTGAGGTCAGGGCTAATATTAATTAATGAAATAAAATTTAAAAAACGATGTCTTCCACAGTCATTGGAGATTTGCGAACTGAGTCGTGAAAGAGCCCCACCAGCTAGAACAAAGAAAATCCAAGAAGGTAGAAGTCAGAAAAAGAAGAGAAGACCAGGATGGTTTCACACTTGGAGAGAGTCCCCTGCATTTGTTTAAGGGACTGTGGTCCAACAAAAATAATATTTTAAAAGTGGATCAAGGTATTTTAAGGGATGAGGTCAGGAAGCACCTGTCAGCCTCCACAAAGGAAGAAACTATGGTTCAACTCAAGAAACTCGTGGAAGACGACCAATACTTACCACTGAGGTTGTGCTAGTTACTGACGTTGAGACAGCACATAGTTCTTCCATCTTGATGCAGTATACAATGAAGACTAGAGGATTCTACAAGGCAGGAGTCATGAGGTGGAAATACTGCTTTCAGAAATGTGTAGCGTACCAGGCATTCTCAAACTGTGGCCCACAGGCCACACACGGCCCACCGTGGACATTTATCCAGCCCGCTGTGTATTTTCCCCCCTTTGTTTTTGTAGTTCAAAATGAGATTTGGGCAGTGTGTATACGAATTTGTTCATAGTTTTTATTTTTAACTATAGTCTGGCCCTGCAACAGGTCTTAGGGACAGTGAACTGACTCCTGTTTAAAAAGTTTGCGGACCCCTGGATGGTGAATGAACGATGACTTCACATTTTTATCTTTGTTGTTGTTGAATGTATCATCATTTTAATGCTTTTATACCAATGATTTTTGACTTACCTTCATATGTAAAGTTGTGATGAGTCTGAGTTAGAGTGGATTCTAGTAATGAGCAATAGCAGTTCAAATATGATTAATATTTTTATTACTTCCATTGCACAGCTAGGGAATCCAAATTTGCTTAGCTTGTGCCTTGGAAAAATAAGATGGGAATTTCAACAGCTTAGCTTTCTAGCCTGTGGTCCATTTCTCTCTAATGCAGTATCACTAAACCCAGCTTCTCCTGAGGTCTTCCCTACACCTTTACCTCCAACATAGCAGAACACGAGACTATTTATGAGCCTCTTGAATGTAGAAATCGCTCAAAATTCCCAAGCAGGGAGAAGGGGTGTGAACTGGAATCATCAGATATGTGCCTTCAGGGAGAGACAGGGTTTAAAAAGACGGACAAGAGAGGGTATGCCATAGTGGAGTTTTCTCTGAGGGGCATGGATAATTTGGGTACAAATATTAATAACAATAGAAATGCATATGGCGATCATCAAATGAGTTGTCTGTGACATAATCATAGCAATTTCTTAGTAAGAAAAATGTTTATTAAAAATCTAAATGATGCACTTACACATGATACATATAGTAATTAGAAAGGGAAAAGTATTTGGTACAAAAGATAAGCAGAACTGGAATGAAAACCATTTGTGATAGACAGGATTCTCTAGAGAAACAAGACCAGGACACTTAAGATTTTATGCAGATAGATGGATAGATAGATAGATAGATAGATACAACATTAGAAATAAACAGCTATAGAGCAGTATAAATGACTCAGTGCAACTCACTTCTGTGAGGTTGGTAGTTGTTCAAGTCATGAGGGCTGCAGGGTGCAAGTCAAGGAAGCAGACAGCTGAGCCTTCTGTAAAGCACTTCAGACAATCTGGCCACAGGCAGCAAATAGCAAGGCAGGTCACCAACAGTCAGCCAGATGACAGGGTCCGACAGTCCCCAGCTCAATCGATGTATACACCAGTAGCATGGCGAAGCAGTTTTTGAAGGAACCTTAAACTACAGTGACACAGTCCATGGGTTGGGTGTCCCACAGGTAGTATAGCTCACACGTTGAGGCAGAAAGTCAGGTAAGGCAGCCCACACAGTGATCCGATCATCAAAGAGCAAGAGAGAAGAAAAGTGAGGGTCTTCATCTCTCCACCCTTCAATTAATCCCACATGTGTCCATTGGCCAGGTTGCCACAATAAACTTCCCTATCACACCATCTGACAGTGTTTTAAAGCCAGTCCAAAGTCCAAGTGAGAAGTCAGGCCTGTACACAATAAGGTATTCCACTTACACTAGAGATTTCCACCAGGGGCATTGAAGTAAAGGAGTCCTTAGGGCATTAAGTGCAAAAGCAAATGATTCAAAAGATTAAGCATCAGGAAATGGACTGGGAAAAAGTTTTGTAAAATATATGTATACAAAAGAGAGGATGGGAGAATGGGGAAAGAGAAAAAGAAGGAAGAAAGTGAGGAAGAGAGGAAGAAAGAAAGGGAAGAAGAAATGCTCTGATTTAATCCTCAGACCAACAGCTGTTTGCAGAAGAAGGGGCATTCTACTCCCCTAAGAGCTGCAGTCTCAGAAACTCACAGGGCCATTCTGCCCTGCCTTGCAGGGGGCTAGGGCCCAGCATCAGGGGCACAGTTGTTGCTTTCCTTCTTGCTAAAAACACTGGCGTAATAAACAGCTCCAGGGAGCATGAGTGAGTGGAGACACAAAACAAACTGAGCCCTGCATCCTGCAGGGCATCTTCCAGGTAGAACAAAGAGAAGCTAGGAAAAGAGAGCAAGAGTTCAAAGACAAAGCAGAGCAGGATGCGTTCCATTGTGGAGAGGAAAGTCCGGACTCCTATTGATGAGCAGCTCTGTCTCCAGGTACATCGCTGCATAATAGCCACGAGGTATGCCAGCTCCTTTTAGCTGCAAGCTTTCTTCACCCCAGTCCCTAATTCTCTCTATTATAATTTCCCATAGTCACAGTGAAACATGCAGATCTCCAAAACAGACTATTCCCCACCCCCAAGAAACACCACATGCATATTACATTTTCTCTTCTTAGGTTCACAAACCTATTGATTCTTTATTTTCTTCCCAAACTGGCCACAGCCAATTTTAGGAGTTACCTCCTGCAAAGTGCTAAATAGCAGCCAAGGCTGGCAGCGTTCCAAGGCACTGAGGTTGGCTCGACAAGCGGGCAGGCTGGCTGGCCCCGCTAGGAGGAAGCATGTGCAATTACGGTCGATGGATATGTGGAGTAAAAGGTGAGCCCTTTCTGGATCGCTTACTCCTATGCCCAAGTCTGAGTGCTGCCTAACTTCAATCCATTTTCTCATAAAACCTCAGACTGACTATGGAGAGTCTACATTCTGAAGGTTTAAACATGTCAAATGCAATCTTGTGAAATAAAAACAGGACAAGATAAACTGCTCACTGGTCTGGAATCTGGGAATGACCACGATTGCTTTGCATTATCTGTCCTAGTTGTCAACACAGCACCAACAGCCATGGCCAGGCTCCTGCTCCTTCCCAACTACCTGTTCACTGGGTGGAAGCAAAAAGCCAGGATCCCCGTGTGGTGGCTGTGTGTGCTAATCACTCTTCCTTTCTGTGAAGGACAGAGAAGAGTTTTTCTACCAACATGGTCATATTCTGAAGATAAATCCAAATTGTGAATAAGAACATGTTTTACTCATTGAATTTATTATCTAAACAAGGAAGATATATTCACTTTACTCCCTCTGCATATAGTCTTTTCTTATAACTAGACTCCCACTGAATATTTGTCTCCTTTAAAAGTTACCCTTGCCCTTACCAACACACTTTAGGAGGCTTTACTTACTTCATAGACCGAAACTTATTAGCCTATGTAAAAGTGTCAAATCGCTAGATTATACTATATTGCTTTTATATCTTTCATCCAGTCAATCTATATGGCAAAGACAAAGGGAAAATAATGAGAAACACCATCTTGGGTTCTCAGAGTTATAAGGACAAAATTCAAACTTCCTGTGTTTCTAGACAATTCCCATGGCACACATATATTCACCACCCCCACCCCCAGCTCTGGTCACCTAGAGATTTCGTTTTGTTACATACAGTCACATGGAGGGGCCAGCCCCTCATCAGAGATCTAGGAAGATGCCACACAATCCAATCCCTCACGCCTCTCCACTTCTGTTCTTCTATGCTCAATCTCTCAAAGCCAATTGAGTCATCTCATACATAAAACAATTTGCTTAATAGAAAGATTTATAAAGTTTTATTTTGAAAACAAACTGAGCCCTCGTATGTCCCTGATTTTTCCATTTCCATTAAAGTTCCATGTATATGAAGTGTGAACTACATAGTACGGAAGATGGTCATATTATCATGGAAATACATAATCAAGTAGAAACTTCAGAAGATTCAAGAAACTGTTTAGAAAAAAACAAACAAAACCAAAACCCCAAACAACATATATAATCACACCACACAGAAAGAACCACTGTCAGGAGCTGTGTGGGTGTATTTTTGGTCCTGTGTACATGCCTTGGTTGTATATATGTTGTATATTAATGAAGCTGTATTAATTTAATGCTATGCTATATTTTACATTCTAAGTACTATATACTACTTTTACATCAATCATCACTTATTCTCTACGACTTATTTTAGAGGACACTTAATATTTCAGTTAAAGGAATACTCTATCATTATCCATTCTTTATTTTCTTCATGACATCTAGTATCCTTTATTTCTTTTCATAGCATATAGCATTGCTTGTCCTTTTATGATCTATTTATTTGCTTATATTTTGTGCTCTCTGCTAAAGTAGTAGTTGTATAAAGGCCGGGGCTTTGTCCCTTTGCTTCATTCTATTACAAAAGAGAGCATAGAATAATCTGGCTCACAACAAAATCTCCACACATACATTTTGGATGAATATATGGATTTAACCAATATGCTATGGGCCTATCTATGATTATACTGCAAAACTATCTTCTAAGTCTCTCGGTGTATTTTTATTTTAGCTCAAGGAAAATTCTTTAACCTAGTGTTTCTGGGCCAAAATATATGGAAAGTTATACTCTATTTGATACAGTCATTAATTTACCATAAAATATTGTGCTAACATAGTGACTGATTCAGTATTAATGCCACCAACATACTTATTTACTTTTATATTTGTTGTTCACTTTTTCCTTAATACTCATTTACATTTACTTCATTATCTGTCAATTGAGTAGGCAAAAATGGAATGTCATTTTAAAATTCTGAGCATGAATTATATTTCTAAATAATTATATTTTTATGTATTTATTAGCCATGTATATTTTCCATTGTATGCTCCTTTTTTGTAAGTGTGATTATTTTCATATTTCTTTTTAAGAGTTCTTTATGTTTCAAGGTCACTGATACTCTGCCCAATGTATCAAGCACTTTTCATTACCTTTTAATTTTGTTATGGTGCTTTTGATGTATAAATTTATTCTATTTGTATATAATCAAATATGTCTTTTTCTCTGTGATTTCTATTTATGCATAGAAGGTGGTTCTGATTCTTGATGAAAGCTCGGTTATAATGTCAGGAGCGCTTACTAAATGAGGGCTCTCTCCTCAAATTTAGGGTCCTGAGCATGGTGCTGAAGAGGGATGAAGGAGTCATACATCTCTTTCAGAAGGCTTTAAAGTTCAGCCACTTAATGGAGACAAGACATATAGCACATTTGTAAGGGCATATTGGAATGTGTACCTAATGGGGGTTGTGCCTTGGGATCCAACCAGCAATGAAATATTAAGGAGGAAGGAACATTTCAGAATCAGAAAAGGCCATTCTGTCCTGCACACCTGTCCTATTAAAATTTATCTTAATCCTGCATTCCTGATGTTTTACCATCTGTCGACATGCCTTCCACCTCTTGAAATAAGTCAGGGGCTTGAATTAATTTTTTGCTACATTTGCCTTGTCTGTTCATTTATTCCATATGTTCATTACCTTCAATGTGCAGTCAATCCTGCCCAAGTTTTCCAGTTCTCATCACAACTCCCTCGTTTGTATCCCTTTACCTTGGTCTACAAAATATGCTTTATTGTCCTTATTAATCCCTCTATGATAGCACGCCAAACTCTATTGTTTTTCAAGAAAATTAGGGCAATTTTAAAAAGCCTCATTATGTTAGAAGTGTGAAATAAAAAGAAATAGTTTCAATCAACCATGTCTTTACCAAATTTATATCTTAGCCAAGTCTCACTCAGACACAAGACTATTTTTTAATATGAACTTGTAATTTGGTTCAGTAGTAAATCAAACTATTTGAAGCAACACAAAAAAAGGCCGTAAAGACAAAGGATTGTAAAGAGTCTTAAATGGAATGATAATAAGCTGTTTAGAGTTGAGATTCAAATCATTGGTTCTAATTCTGCCTTGGAATGGGGCATGCATGGGTTAATTTCCATTAACTTTAATGGGAAATTATACATGGACATCAAAAGGGAGACCCTTATGTGTGACTCATTATGCTTAAGGAGGGAAAATGTAGATTTCCTGCTCTTTCATTAGAAATAATTTACTCGTCATCTCTCATGAGTTGTTTTAAGATATAATTGGAGTTGTATAAATTTCTATGCATTTTTTAAGGCTAAATTGACTGCTGTGGACCCTGAGCAGTGATCAGAACAGGCAATGGGAGTTAGGCTGGTATTTAATGTGTTTTCAGAGAACTTTTCAGCATCAGGATTTTCGGATGCCTCTTCTGTGTTAAAATTGAGTTTTTGATTTTGCATCAAAAGGGGTAAATGTTATCACAATAATCAAAAGTTAAGAAATAATAATCAAGGATTATGCAACCTAATGTACTCTCCAAAATTTAAATTATGGGTTACTACCATTCAAGTTTCCTGCTTCATTTAACTTTTTAAACTGGATTTGGGATGAGTTCAAGGATCAAAACTTGTGAATTAGTCACTTCGATGGAAAATCATAGGTAGAGGCCATAATTCCATCAACAGTTATTGAACATAATTACATTAGCCATTGTGAGTTATTCATATAAAGCTATGTTCTAGCTGTAGTAACTGATTACAGTGAGAGCTCTTTTGCAATGAGATCTAAATTCAGATGGTTGAGGCAGTGGGTAACATTTAGGAGGCTAAGGTTCTGGGAAGCAGTTAGAAGCACAGATGAGACTCAGCTCAGACTTGTTCTCTTGGTTTGTGTCTGGAGACCCAAGGAGACCCCTGTCTTCTAACGAGGAACACACGTTGGAGTTAGCCATCTGTTTCTGAGGTCCTTGTCCTGTCATAGCAGCCACACGGCCGAGGCCATCCTGTTTTCATTGCAGGTTTCAAGTACAGAGCTGCAGAATAGGTCTCTTGTTTGCTCATGGGAACGGACTTAAAGAATGACCCAGGATAGTGGGCTAGGAAGGCTACAAAGATTATGAGCTGTGGAGCTAGACAAGCCCAAGGTCAGTTAATGACCTTGTTGAAAAGTAGTCGTATGTTATGGGAATACAACTTAAGATGAGTGAGACCTTCTCTAGCCTACTGTAAAATACTATGGTTATATTTCTCTCCAAAGCTCTTTGCAAGATTTAAAGAGGCAGTGAGTATGAAGCACCTGGACATATGTGAAGTTTTCACAAGTCAGAGTTAATCCATGGACAGTTTATTTGTGAATGAGCTTATTCTGGCTCCAGTAGGCCTCTTGCACAATCACATTCAGGGAACTTGGGCAATCAAGAGAAGGGAGAGAAAGACAGTCCTTAAAAAAAGTTTGTGTTAGCCAGCTAACCAAAAGATGTGTGTGTGTGTGTGTGTGTGTGTGTGTGTCTGGTATGTGCCTTCATTGAGCACATGTGCACCTAAAGATTTACTTGGCAAAAATGTCAAATTAGTATTTCTCCATTCTATTGTCCACCTTGGTACCCTTTGAAGCTCAGTTACCTGTCCCCTTCTTGAGGCACCTTGGTTTCTTTCTCTGTTAACATTCTTGCACTTAGGCTGTTCCAGACTAAGAAGAGACTATTCGATTCCTCTTCTGTAGCTATCCAAGTTGTTTGACATAAGCTCAGCCCTACCTCCCTGCCTCCCACCAAAGGCCCTGCCTCTAATTAGATCCAAACCAGAGACAGAAACAGGACAATCAAGACAAAAAACCAAACTCATTGCCATTGAGTCAATGCCAACTCACAGTGACATTTTAAGGCAGGGTAGAACTGCTTGAAAGTTTCCAAGACTGTAACTCTTCCCGGAAGTAGAAAGCCCTGTGTTTCTCACTCAGATCCACTGATGGGTTTGAACTGAGGACCCTGCAGTTGACAGTCCAACACATATCCACTGTCCCACTGTACTTCCTGATAACCGAGAAGAAATGTATTGTAAAAAGTGGGAAAGTTTATGAAATATCTTTCTAGCCTATTCTTAAGTGAATGTTTCTACTCTCCCGAGGTTGTACTCCGGAGGGTCTAGTGGTCTCGTTTCTCCTTCCATCCCGAGAATCCCAGGTTTTCTGAGGGCAGAGCTCGCTGTCCCTTGTTTCTGAGAAAGTAAAATGAAGGGAATCCTCATCAAACAGATTACACCCTTTCAAGGGTCATTTCCATCTCAGAGGACATCTCTTTATACATTTTCAGGTCTCAGATTATTAGATCTCTGGGTACAGCTCCACACACACAGTGTTTCTAAATCATGTTTCAGTTGCACTGATTTGAATTCATCCAAGTGAGTGAGGGGTCTCTCCTTTAATTGTTTGGATTTACCTATATACACAGTAATGTGAGTCTTCTGGCCCTCTTGAGTCCTATACATGACTCCCATTTCATGATCAACTCTTATTTTTGAAAACAGTATTTAAATGAAATACTTGTCCCCCAGTTCCTTCTGTCTTTTTGGGGGGGCTCAATATGCCTACTGCATTAAGCAGAAAAAAATTGCTTCTCACATGGCAATGTATACACAACATATATTGTGTTTAGACACTCGCTAATTCTTTCCCCTTGGAACATCCTATTAGGCCAGTTCGCCCTCTCTTCTGTTTATAGAAATCCCACTCTTCTGAAAGGACTAGTTAAGTCTGTTTGTTTTTCCCCCCATCCTTGTGTATTCATCTATAAAGCACCCCTCTTCTGATCTTGCTCTGCAGCTGAGTCTTTCTCAGGACCTATCTCACTTGCTTCCATGTAGTTTTTCATTTCTGTGTGTGACTGATTTCTTATACTAAGAGACCTGTATATAAAGTCATTCTTAAACTAAAATAAATTGTAGCTTATTATTAGCACATGCCAATTTTCACTTGATATTTAGAAAATGCAAGCAACAGAGGCAGGAATTAAAAAAATTAAAAATAAAACTCCTGCAAGGCTTTCTTTTTTTCTTTGCTTTTTGTTTCCCATCAGTTGTATCTGGAAGACACCTGAAAACGTATCCTCTAGTAATCAAAGCCGTAGACATTAGAAGGGCAGAGAGAGGAATATGTCTCCTTTTTTGTCCTATTGTAGATCATCCTTATGTAGGCAATAAAAACCATGTCCAACAATGGTGTCAAGAAAGCAATGTGCACAAGAGCAGAAGATGCTCTGGAGTCCTGATAAAAGAGGGTCATAACTTTTGGTGGGGGTAAAGAAAGGTGAGCAACTCAAGAGAGGTAACATTCAACAGAGACCCTGATGGATAGGGTGGGTTTTGCAGAAAGCAATGCACTTGGCGAAAGATGAGAAAGGATAGTAGACAGGTCTCGGGGAGTAGCTGTGGAAGGTATCAAAGGGTAATCCATAAAGTGAGACTTTAACGTGACGTTGATTGAGAGCCAGGGAGGAACTGAAGGAGAGTGGCACAAATGGTTTGCACTTGACTACTAACTTTAAGGCTGTCGATTATAACTGACCCACCGGTAATGCAGAAGGAAGGCTTGGCAATCCACTGCTACAAAGATTAAGATGAAGAAATCTTAAGGAGTAGTTCTACTCTGCAAATACTTGGGGTTTCCATGACACAGAATCAACTGAATGGCAGCAGATGTGGTGCATTCTCTCTCTCTCTCTCATTCTCTCTCTCTCTCTCTCTCTCTCTCTCTCTCTGGATGTGTGTTTTTGAGGAGCCCTGGTGGTGTACTGGTTATACCTTAGGCTGCAATCCGCATGGTCAGCAATTCAAAACCACCAACAGCTCTTTGGAGAAAAGACTCCCATCAACAGTCACAGTCTAGGAAATCCTCAGAGGGTCGCGACGAGTCACTCTTGGTGTGTGTGTGTGTGTGTTCTGTGTTACTAGTTCTGGTTTGCAGTTCACGTAGCACACTCTCGAGACAGTATGAAATATGAAAGAATATATGGTCTGGGAAGGCTACCTGATTGTAAGGCCAATAGCTCTAGGCCCACAGTGATGTGAGTCTTCTGACCCTCCACGATCCTTTACATGGCTTCTCATCTCATGATCACGTCTTATTCTTGAAAACAGTCTTTAAATGATAAACTAGTCTCCCGGTTACCTCTTTCTTTTTTTTTTTTCTATTGTGTCTAAGCAGAAAAGTTGCTTCTCACATAACAGTGTGGGCCCTGCCTAATTGTGAAGAAACACTGCATACTCCGAGAAAAATGTCTACTATTGAACAAAAGAAATTCTACATATTCATTGTTTCAATAAAATAGGTATTTTACACTTACTAGGTATGAACAGAGGCAAAATCCTCTGTACTGAGCAGTGTCCTTGATCTCATAAAGTCTAATGGGAGTTCTTACAGGGAGAAGATAGACACATCGATGAGCAATCCATGCCAGCCTTGCTACCATCTGGTCAGTGCTGACTCACACCGATCCCTATGCCTCCCTGAGACTATAACTCTTTACTGGAGTCAGAAGCCCTGTCTTTCTCCTGCAGAGCGGCTGCTCTTTTGAACTGTTGACCACGTGAATCATAGCCCAACACATAATCTCTATACTGCCAGGACTCCATAGTACATATAATACAAAGGCCCAAATAAAGTATTGGTTCAAACTACTCATCAAATTTCTACTAGGAACCAGGCATTGCAGCAGGTGTTAAGGCCACAGCAGTGAAAAAGCCAGATATGACCTCTGGTTTGTTTATTTTTTCCAACTAGGACTTATAGTTCAATTGGCAAAATTAACAATCCAAATTTTACAAAAATAATTATAGTTACCATAAGCACTACAATGGAAAATCATGGATATTATATAGAGGAGTTTAAGCTGAAACAGCAACATTGAGAAAGATGAATCAACTAGATAAGTGGAAGATTATCACAGGTAGAGGAAACCTTATTTAGAGTGAAAGCACGTTTAGGGTACTCAGACTGCAACATAAAGTGAACATTGATTACTGGCAGTATAAATGACGGAGGAGGTAGACAGAGGCTTCACATAGAACTATGGGTGGCAGAGAAGCATCTGTTTAGTGAGGTCAAGGAATGAAAGAGCTTTCTGCTGGCAAATTTGACTGGGTGGACCTTGGGTAAAAGAAGCAGGGAATTTCATAAGAAGGTGGTCAGGTCAGTAGTGGTAGGATAAGAACAGAATATTTAAGAGGTGAAATCAACATCATTCAGCTCTTAAGTGATTGTCAGAGAAGGAAGAAATGAAGAAGAAGAAAAAGAACAACCTCATTAACTTTGATTGTCTTTGATATTTGGACAGACAAGGATCTCATTTACTGAGAGATGTTATAGAAAGATAGAAATGATTAAAAGCGCATCCTAGAAATTTAAGTTGGGGATACACTGAGTTTTAGTGTAGAATGATATCCTTAAATGGCAATATCTAGCAAGAAGCTGCATTTCCTTTTGGAGAGGAAATAGAATACAGAAATATAGGAATATATGTGGTATTTAAAAATGTGAACTTGAGTAAGATCTTTATGGGAAAGAATCTTTATAGAATGAGATATTTATAGAATGAGAATAGGAAAATTAACTGGGTTAAGTTCTGGGGACTTCACTATGTTTATGGGACAGGGAAATGAAGAAAAATCCAAAGATGAGATTCAGAAGAAGAAGATAAAAAAAATACGAATTGTGGTAGTTACATAATCTGGTGACAATTTGGGACTTGAGAGGATAAGAGTGAAGGGGTGGGGTCTAGTCTGTCAATCAGGTTATAGCCAAGGAGGCCTCTCTGTGGACATGGCCTTCTTCTGAGAATCCTGGGAACTCCTGTATTTGCTCATTGGAGGCTGGAGACACTCTCCCTCTATGCTCACTCCACATGAAGCAGCCTTGAAGCAGTCAGAATTTTGGAGCTGAAGGAACCACATGGAGACCCCTGCCAGCACTGTGATGCTCACAATGCCACTGGATCCACAAGACTTCCCACCCACTAGCCTGTGATCTTCTTGCATTCAGCATCATTGCACGTGTTTCATGAATCTGCAGAGGACTTTAAAGATTGATATTGGACATATGGGCTAATATCAGACTTATGGGCTTGATCTGGACTGGGCTGAATATTTTCTCAATATTCAATTGCTCTTGTATAAAAAGTTCTTTCTTATACACATGTCCGTGTCTATGAATTTGTTTCTCTTGTCAACCCAGACTAACACAGGAACTAATTAGGAAATAGTGGAGTCATAGAAACCAAAGAAGGGAGAGGAGGAAGCAAGGAGAGATGAATAAATTCATATCTGTAGAAGCATTGACTAGCACTTGTTCGTCAGTGCGAACAGTATAATAAATTGTCCATTATAGTACCAGATGATAAGGCACTTATGATGGGAAGCTCTCGAAATATGACTGGGAAAGAGTTGCATCCTCAAAGTAGAATTGATCTCAATGACATAAATGGAGTCATGACAGGAATGGAGTAAAACATGCAGAATCTTCATTTGTTGATGGAACACTATTCACAATGTGAAGGAACTGCTGCAAAACACCCACTAGTAATTGGAACATGCATTCCAATCTCTCCACAATCTCACCATCATTTGTCCTTCACCATTGTTTTCATTTCATTTTGGTTTTTAATTTTTTATGGGTGTTAGATGGTATCTCATGATCCTTTTGACTTGCATTTCTCGGATGGTTAGTGAATGAGAGCATTTCCTCATGTTTTTATCAGCCATTCTGGTGTCATCCTTTGTGAATCATCTGTTCAAGTCCTTTGCCCTCCTTCTCAGAAGGGTATTTGTTGCTGTTTTCTTGTTGTAGGTTTGTAGTATACAGAAGACTGTAGTAATTAGTCCATTGTCTGTTATGTCACAGCGAAATAATTCCACCTATCTGTTGTCTCTCAATTTGTTCTTTTAATGGAATATTTTGATGTACCCAATGTTTTATTTTTAATAGGTCCCATTAATCTATTTTTGTCTTCAACAGAGTATGCTTCCTTCATTATGTATGGTAGTCCATGTATTCCCAGTATTTAGATTTGTCCTATTTTTCTAATTGATGATTCTGATAGCATTGGGTTTTACATTGAGATTTTTGGTCCACTTTGAGTTTGTTTTTATACATGGGGTGAGATATGGGTCTTGTTTCATTGTTTTGCATATGGATATCCAGTTTTTCCATGACCATTTATTGAAGAGGGCACCCCCTTTCCATTTAATGCTTAGTGGGATAGTAGGCTTATAAATACATACAATCACTGTTGAAAATGATATGGTGATTCCTAAAAAAGATGGAAATAAATACTATATGATCCAATAATATCATTACTGGGCATATACGCTAAAGACATGAGAAACAGATTGTGAGCAGACATGTGCTCACCCAGGTAAGCAACACAGCTCACTATAACAAGAAGTTGGAAGCAGCCTAGATTCCCTTCAGTAGAAGCTTGGAAACAAACAAACAAACTCTGGCATATATACACAAAATTAAATACTACACATCTGTAAAAAACAGTGATAAAACCATGAAACACTTAATAACATGGAGGAATCTGGAAAACATTATGCTGAGTGAAGTTATTCAATCACAAAAAGAAAAATAGTGTATAAGTCCACTGCTGTAGGGACAAGCATCAGGACAACAAGCTCAGGCTTGCAGAGCATCCAATCTGCTGGCCATGGCGACCCAACAGCCTGGTAGAGAGTTGGACTGGTGCCAATGGACCATACACCATCATCTCTAGTTATGTATCTTGAAGGTCACTTTCATGGAGGGCTCCTGATAAGGGCTGGGGTTTAATTGTCAAGGGAGGGGGAGGGGATGTTGTCTACTGAGTGGCTGTCATGCAACATTATGATGAGGTCTCCCAGACAGGTAGACATCTCTATAAAAGGGATGAGGTATATTGATTGGAAAGTCGTTATGGGAGGGGAAAGGGAGCAGACATATCTGGGAGAACATGAGTATATGACTGTTGGTAGGAAAAGGGGAAGGGGAAGACTGACCTCAAGAGAGGGATGGAGATGACTAAAAATATTTTAAAGACTCTAAGTGGGGAGTATCACTGATAATATGCCCAAAATAAGATACAATGGCCCAAGTTTGTGGATGTAATTTGGGGACCCAAGTCAAGTGCCTTAGAATGTTGGGCATTGAATTGATCTTCAAGGTCCACAACATACCCCAAATACTGCACCAGAGAGATCCATCGAGGATAACTTCAATAGGGGAACTGGACAATACCTAAAACACACTTCTAACCTCAGGGCTTCAGACTGAATATTCATGGTTTTTGAAGAAGCAGATAGGTAAACAATCATTGACTAACCACATCAATGCCTTATATATTGTACTAAGATGTATATTATTCCAGCAAACCTGTGACTGACATGATCAGTGATTATTATTATAATTTCCCCCTGGCAAGCAAGTCCCATTGTTTATGTAACTAACATTCAATCATAATAGGATTTATTCTGTACAAGTAAATAATTCAGGTACTGCAATATGGTGTTAGCCAATATTGGCCTAATATCACTCTCTCAGCTCTGTTTTAAAAATAGAGCTAGGGCTAAACAAGGACAATAGTAACAGAAGAAATGATCAGTAAGACTCTCTGCCATAATATAAACAGGAAGTCTCTAAAGAGAGCCAAACGTGGGTAAAAAAAAATGTAGCTCCAGGAATGGGATTTGGACATGGCCTTGCACCGAAGATATTGGTGCTATAGCAAAGTGTGGTGAAGAAATTAGATGGCATCTAAAACAAACAGCCATCTAAGTGAGATGTCAGCTAAGTCCACGTGGAAGAAGCATACTAACATCAGTGACCAAGGAACTGTAAATCACATAATTTGAAGATGAAGGAGGGAATAGTATCACAGCCTGAGTTGGGAAATTATGGTTTGCAGAAGGTTATGGACGACATTGGAAGTCCAAGATACGTTTGTGAGATCTACATAGGAAATAAGTCTCGGTCATTTCCTTCTATTGATAATAGTGGTATGGGAAGAAACTGGTTATCAAACAGAGTGCATGGCACAGATGACGGTAGAAGATCAAAGTAATAAACCTGATCTGCACAGTTAAAACCTTGTCAGTTATGTCCACTCTGATACACGTGGAGCCTGTTCTGGTTTTCAACATTTCTGTTTTTGTTTTTCTCTTATTGGGGTTTACTTATGATGAATTTTGTCATTGGTGGTTACCATACATAGAGGGATGGGAATAATCTGGTTACTAAACAGTGCATTAGAGAGGTAACTATAGGAGATTGAAATGTTAAACCTGACTTGAAAGATTAAACCTTGTCAGTTGATCCCCCACTCTGATGATACATGTTGGGCCTGATCTGGTTTTCAAAGTGTGTGTGTGTGTGTGTGTGTGTGTGTTTCACATTAGAGTTTATCTTGGATGTATTTTTATTATTGGGGACTAACATGCTTGAATATTGATGATAAGTTTTTTCTGTTTTTCAGTATACGAACCTAGAATTGGTGAACCTGTAGAGACAGCAAGTAGAATAAGGGTTCCTGGGAGGCGGGGGTACAGTATGGACAGATGGGTAATGGCGAACTGACATCAAGGAGTTCAAGAAGGAAGAGAATGTTTCACAAATGATTGTGGTAGCAATTGTACAATACTGCTTGATGTGATTTAACTGTGGAATAATAAGATATCTGTATTAGTTTCCAATAAAATGGTTTTGAAAAAAAATCAGAACATGAAATATAAAAAGTGTGAATCTGGAAATATTGGAAACCATCAAAAATGATGTTGAATGCATAAATACTGAAATCCTAGGATGCATGAGTTGCAGTGGACATGCATTAGCCATTGAAAATCAGATCATCATATGGTCTATTATGCCAGTGATGACAAATTCAAGAAACATTGTGCCCTATTCATTGTCAGAGAGAACATTTCAAGATCTATCTCTAAGTACAATGGCATCCGTGATGGGATAAAGCTGTACCATGAATACCTCTACTAGGAAGTCTAGTTCATGGAAGCATTATTCAAATTTACATACCCACCACGAAAGCTAATGATGAAGAAATTAAGCAATGCTGTCAACTGTGGGGTCTGAAATTAATCAAAAATGCAATCAAGATACATGGATCATCATTGGCAATTGGGATATTTTAAAAAGTAGAAACAAAGATGAAGGAATGGTAGTTTAATAATATGACTTTGGTAATAATAGAAATGAAGATGGAGGGTGCATGACAGAGTTTTACAAGGCCAATGAGTTCTTCATTGTAAATACCTTATTTCAACAATATAAATGGTGATTGTAAATAACACCTTACCAGACAGGTTACACAGGAATCAAATTGACTACATACACAGGAGGTGATGGAGAAGCGGCATATTTGTGCAGGGGAAGAAAGACGGGTGGAGTCAACCTTGGTGATGACGGAGACCAGGGGTAATGTCCTAAATGTCCCTCTCATCGCCATCATTCTCTCCTCTGAGTCTTTGTTCCTTCGCTCAAATCAGCCTAAGTGGCCACCAGCCACTTCCTGCTCCAAACTTTCTATCTTCATGACAAAAAGCAATTTCTATCTTTTAAGATTTCATGTGCATATTTTAATGACTGCTTAATGTTGTCAAGCTGTGTACCCTTCACACTGACAATATTACTTTATCCATCACAAAAAAGGGAAAGTATCTACTACCTGGTGAATACATTTCCCCCACAAAGTTTAACTTTGTATTCTAAGGCCAATATTCTGAGTCCTGAGTCTTTTATTGTTATCAGTGAGACATAACCATTTCCTTTTTCTCCATCAGTATGGCCAGCTGAGTGTGGTCTATCTGTTTTCCGGTACAGTCCAGTTCCCACCACGGGCATCACAGATCTCTCAGGCCTTCCATCCATTGCCCGCGCTTAAGTTCTGAAACTAATGTGTCCCGAAGTCACGGTGCTACTGCCTTTGACGGTTCTCTGCTCCCCTGAGGTGCTCTGCCCATAATGTAACCTTTGCTGATCTTCAGTCCTGGGTAAAGTAATGGGGTTTCAAATGAAGAATGGCCTTGGATGTAGTTGTAGAGATAAATAATGGTGATGATAATTTTGTATCAAAATGGGTTGAGTTTGAATTCCTGCAGGAATCTGTAACTTTGACTTCATAGATTCTAAAAATGTGCAGTTTTAAATAGTTTTTAATATGTGTGTTGAACAAAAGAAAATTTGTTATAAAAATTTCTTATTCCCTCGGCTCACATTGAACAATCTGCACTTAGAGGTGTCATAAGAGGTAGTATTCTTCCAACTATTATTACTGTCTGGGCTTAAATTGCATATAAATTAAAATTCTGAGGCAAGGATAAATACAACATAATCAGTAAGCTTTGTCCTCTGCATCTGTACATGAAACATTTTAATTTAAAATTTTTCTCAGTTAAACCTTGCTTTTAAGATATTATATCAGGAATTAATAGTATATGTTCTCTCTTTTTGGTTTTCTTGCTGAAATAAGATTTTCACCAAGCCATACTTTCCTTGTAAGTTTTTATAGGTATTCTAGACCAATTATTGCTTTGTGGATATCGTTGTTTACTTGGTGTTGAGACACATCTAAGTGATTTAACACTGATACAGTATCGACTCACTTTGTAAATGAAGGTTATTTGAAGTGTATTCTAGCTCTAGAAGGTCCACTCGGTCTTATGACAGCAATTTGGATGGTTAGAAAGACTACAAATGAGGGCAAAACAGAAAAAGGACATATGCCAACCTTCCCAGGTAAATCAAATCCCACACACATAAAGAGAAAAATTAGCTATATCAGGAGCTCCAGTGTTCTCCCATTGAACAGAACTATGTTCCCAGGATGCCAGTCTCACATAGGTCACTCTTTCATTGTAACACGATTACAATAAAAAATAAGACCACCCCAATCAATATGTTTGAGCCCAAACACAAGAAAATGATCTAATTAAAAAATAAGCCCCAACCCCTTTTGTTCCAGAATAATATAAGGAATGGATTCTTCTGCACTAATTAAAAAATCTCCTCTCACTCTGCTCTTTCTGCTTTCTAGCTAACAGTCATTAAAATATTCAAACAAAAAATTATTTACATTCTTGAAAGTTACCAATCCAAAAGAAACCACTGCTTACTTGAATCTTGCAGCCATCTAACCCCCTGGCCAGGAAGATGATTGCCTTTATTTTTCAGATACCCCAAGCTCAAATTCGTCAATAAGGCGTCCTCACATTCTCTTACTGAAACATGTTAAAATTATCCATGGGGTGCTCTCCCCTGTAGTATAACTAGCCAGTAAACACGAATTAATTTAACTAGAGTTATGTTCCTGGTTGGCTTTGACTGAAGGGCATCAATAACAGCAACGGGTTTATTTGATGTTGATTTAGTTGTAAGTGAAGCGTGCACAGGGTATTTCAAGGAGGAGTAGAGGGCTGGCAGTGGTGCCCAGGCATGGCTGTAAGAGAGAATCTGTACAAAGGAACAAATATTTTATGAAAAAGCATATAGCAAGGGGAAGTAATTTTACCAAGGAGCAGGTCTTATTTTTCTGACAGGAAGAACTAGTGCTTGCAAATAATTTACCTATAAACCACATGGTACACTTGAGAACCAAATCTTAGGTATAGTTGCGGCATGACTTGTATACCTGGAGGGTGGCTGGAGGGTGGCCATGATAAGCCACTGCCACAGGACACTGTAGCTTCTTGGGGCACCTGTATTCCGTGGCTGGGTGGACCACACCCCTCCAACTCCTGCGACACTGCCTTATCTGTCTCCATGCTCATCCTTCTGGTTCCCTTTTTCCCTAATAAGGATGCTTCTGGCTGGATTGAGTCCCTCTACAAACCGGGACAAACTCCTGTTTAAACATCCCTAATTTAATCAAGCACAGGTTTCTTTCTGCTGTATAAGGTATCATGGACCCAACTTCTGGGGATTGATGTGGACATTTCTTTGGTGTGGGAGGATGGGGTTGGTGGTATTATTATCATATCAAAACTGAAATATAGATAGCAAGAAGCTTTGTTAGTGCAAAATCAATGTAAACACAACTCTAACCCTTTTTCCCCCTTTCTTCTTTTTCTTTCAAAACAACCATTGAATTTGTGCTCAGAGGAAAGAGTCTGGACAGCTGCACATCAATGAGCTCGAATTTTGTACTTTTTTCCCCCCCTGCAAGCTGGGGAGAAGTAAGAACCTTCATGTGAATGCACTGTTGCTGGCTATTGGATCCCTTTTCAATTGGCTTTGGGCGTGTGTTTAGGATCCCTGGTGGTGGACTGAGTTAGCCCTTGAACACCATTGGTAACCACAAAGTCAGTGGTTCAAACCCACCAGTCACTGAAGGAGGAAGATGAGGCTGTCTGCTCCTGTAAAAATGTAAAAGTTCCTGAAAACTAGTGGGAAGCTCTACTTCATTTTTGAGGGATGTTGTGAGTTAGAAGTAACTCCGTGAAAGCATGGTTGATTTGTTCATTCGTGTGTGTATTCTCCTTCACTGCACACAATAGCAAAGTGGGGGCTTAGAGAGCCTCTCCTCCAGCTGGGGACATGGAGGGACATTCTGTGTGCTCCGGGAGTAATCACACAGTCCAACCTGAGGCTGAATTGAGGCTTCCCAGCAATCCACAAAAGTGGTGGGCACCAAAGTCAAACACTTTTCTCCCAGCATTTTCACATTTCCCTTTGCCGATATGACATGTACTGATGGGAAGATCTGGCCTCCATACCAGGTAGCTAGTTCTCCCATGGGCAATGAGTAAATGCCCATCACTTGGCTAAACACAGAGAATTAAAGACAATAATGCACGTGAAGCACCAGCCGCAGTGCCTGCAACAGAGAGACATAGGTATAAAGGAATGCCAATTTCTTTGCCCTTTCCCAGCAGGCACACAATATTCCGAGCTTGCCTTGAAGCCCATTTCAATATGAGGCTGCCACTGGTGAGAAATAGTTTTTCCTCCCTGGCATTTCATCTCCACCAGCAGATTTCTGTTTCACCCAGCCTAGAATAGCTCAAGTAGGCTGTGACCTCGGCAAGCACCCTTGAGAGGCTCTTGAGGCGCCTTGAGAAATTGCATATGAGGCGCTGTGCATCTGGGCTGGATCTATTATTCATGCATGCATGTTTCAGAGAGCATAGTAATTTAGAGTCTCTCACAGAGCACTCTCTGCAGCAACCATAAACCACGTTCTATGTGCTCCAGGGAAAAATTATCTTTCCCTTGCTTAAACTAGGGGTCATGCAAGAAAATTCACACAGATGAAGCAGGGAGAAAGAGGTGGGAAGGGGACAGTCCAGGGCCTTCTGTGAAGAACTTCCAGGCTCATGTGCTGGGCTCAGCACCACTGGTGTCAGGTCTTCTGAGTGACCTTGCAGAGTTTCAATTCTCTCCTTTGTGAAATCAGACACTCGAACTGGATGCACCTCCTTAAGACTCTGACATTCAGAATCCCCCTTGCTCCTGTGTGACCGATAGGTACAAATGTAATCTTTACTGAAAATGATCTCTGTAATAATATTTATGCCTTTCTTCAGTGCTTCAAGAATTAGAAGTAACGTATGCACAGCACACATACACACACACACACACACGCACAGGTGTTTGAAAACTTCATGGAAAATTTCCATTATCTTTTAATTCCAGATATTTGGAGGTTTTTGTATTGCGTTTTGTCATAGTGTGCAAAAATATTATGGATACACATACATGGGGGGGGGTTCAAAGGTTTGTGAAAAAATGAAATTGAAAGATAATGGTATCTTTCCACAAATTTTTGACACCCCGTCCCTACCCTACTTACGGTACATTTATACATACATACCTTTAGAGGTGCATGGTTAAGTGATTGGCTGATAATAGGTCAAATTCATCTTGACAATAGCATGTATGTATGCATCTATATGTATATGTGTGTGAATGTATAAATATGTACATAGCTCTATATTGGTTTTTAAAAACAGTATAGCTTTTGTGTTACAGAGAATATAGCAAATACAGCAGCACAGATTTTCCCTGAAAATGGAAAATTAACAGATACATATAGAACTCATAGGAATGGGATAGAAATGAAATAAAGAAAGATAAAGAAAGGAGTTAACATCCACTTTGAGATGCTAGATGAGATTAAGGAAAAATCACTAACAGGAAATTTGGAGGTCAGGTCAGTGCTGCTTTCTGATTTTATTTTATTTTTCATTGTTATCATGTGAGAAGTCTGGTACGGGCTGCATTCATTTCCTCCCACTACAGTGCCAGACTCTCATTTCTATTCCCCTCAATGCTCAGCTACTCTCCAGAAAATGAATAGCACCATTCCATACTGAGCAGGGCAATGCCATGCATTAACTGGAATTATAGCTTCCACAGCCCCGGGAAAACCATGTACCCTGTGCCCAAGCACTCAGGCAGCTGCAGGGAATGCCCACCAGCTTCCTGCCTTCTGCTGAGAGCTGACATACCGTGAGCCATCCCAGGGTTCTCTGGGGGATTTTCTCTTCTGGCAGGCCCTGTCCTACCAGAATTTCTTCTCTGTTCCACTGAGCCCAGACTTGGCTTTTTCTCAAGCGTTTCGATATGCTTACAGTTATTTAGACTAATCGCAAGTGCTTCTATCTGAAATGCACACCCTGAGGTAAGAGAAAAGCATTGACCAGAGCCTGAAAATCTTGGCCTCCCAATGAGGTTTGCTGCTGTTCTTCAGCAGAGGTGGACTCATTGATAGCTCACAGCAAGGCTGTATTCAATTTGGCTTCCTGCTAGCAGTGAGAATCCCTGTCTCCTGCATATGCAAGCTGTCCTGAAGGGAGGGCCCAACTGCAGGGAGCCTTCTTCCATAGAGAAAGTGATGTCACACTGGGGTGGCAGGGTAAGAACTAGGACATTCTTCTTTATTTTGCTTTGTCTCTGTCTTTCCTACCTGGATGACTCATCTGGCTGCAAAACATTGTGAATGAGCTAAATGTCACTGAATTGTTCATTTTAAGACGATTAACTTTACATTACGCGAATTTCACCTCAATTTTTAAAAATCATATAAAGAAGCATTATAAAGTTATTAGATCTTTAAGGCTGTATACGACATATGACCTTGAGGTAGTTTATTGTGCCAACCTGGCCAATAAACACCTGTGGCGTTAATTGAAGGGCGGAGGGATAAAGGGCTTGGTGAGCCTCACCTCTAGAGTTCTCTGGTCTCTTGCTTTGTGATGGTCGGACCAGACCAGGGTGCAGCTGCCTTAGCCAGTTCCCTGCTTCAGTTGGCAAGGCTCACTTCCCACAAAACATCCCTGAGGAGAAGCCACACGGACCTACCTTGATGCAACCCTGGGTGCTGGAGCAGCTGTGTGGAGATCCCTGCCAGTGCTGAGATGCTTACACGTTCTCTGATTTAACTTTCCTCCTGCAGTTGGCATCATAGTGTGTGTTTATTGAGATGGAAGAGGACTTTGTTGAATAGTGTTGGATGTATGAGTTAATGTTGGACTTGTGGGCTTGAGCAGCACTGGGTTCGGATGTTTTCTTAATGTGCACTTAACCTTTATATAAAACTCTCTCTTATACATGAATTTCTGTGGATTTGTTTATCTAAAGTACCCAGACTAAAACAGCCCTGCAATGTCATTTTTTTATTTCTCGAGATTCCCTAATCCATTGACTCCATAGGAAATGGAGCCCATTCCCTAAGTGGAATTTGCATGACCAAAATTCAATGCCTTTATCCTTGCTCTAACTTCGAGTCATACAGATAATGATGGTACCTGCTCAGCCCTGCTCTCCATCTTTCTACTCCTTGGGCAGAGGTTAGAATTTGGGAGAGGCTAGAATCTCCAAACTTGAGAGTATGGGAGCCTTTATTGTCCATCTTTTTTGGAGTGGGGGTGGTGGGGTCCTTACAGCTGCAGTTTGAGGAAACACTGTAGTAAAATGCACTGCCCCCTGAGTTCCCTGTAACACTGTATGCTCTATGATTAACAGGCTCAGTCAAACAGAGGATCTCTGAGGGGCCTCCAGACACTTCAGAGCTGCCACTGGTGCAGCTGCAAGGCCAATAGTTCTACATTTTCAAGTTATGGGTCTTCACAGGGGTTCAGATAAACATTACCAAGTGTTCTCTCTTCAAAGGCGAGAGTCATCTGGACCTCTCAGTTTCTTCTCTTTCATATGTGATGAGAAAAAGAGCCCACCCTACCTCCTTCAGAGTCTTGGGTCTAGGGCAGCCCTCCAAGAAGTCCCATGGAACGGCACTACAATGACACACGGAACACATTGAATTCCATTGCACATGCTTCCAGAGCACGGTCAGTGAGATCTGCTTAACCACATCCAAAGTAGTTTTCAACATGAAATTTATAAAAGTAGAAAATGATTAATTATCAAGAAACAGGTATTTCCCAATATACTTACATAGAGCAATTGTAAGTGAAATATTAGAATTATTGTATGTTGACTATAACTATATTAATCATTAGAACATTAAAAAATGAATCAGGAATCATGTGTTCATTTGTGGGAATTTTTTGGTCCTTTTAAAAATATGGAATGCTTCATGAATTTGCATGTCAGCCTCACACGGGCCCCTGCTAATATTCTATGTATCATTCCAATCTTAGTATGTGTGCTGCCAAAGGAAGCAGTATATGTGTTCATTTGGAATTCAAGCTTTGTCTTTTCTGGGTTACCATTCATTGAGGAAATGAATACATATTAAAAGGCAACCATATGACAGAATACAATGTTATGGGAAAAGGATTAAAATTATAAAAGACTTTGCTTTGCTTGAAATCACAATGACTATGAAACCAACCGTAAATAATTGTGTAAAGTGGCATTACTGATAGTTATGTTTTGAGTCAATGTACCTGGGCCAGGGTTCTCAGTCTGTAGGTCTTTGCACCGACTGAAAATAAAAAAGCAAATGGGAAGAACACACTCAGCATATAAACTTGAGGAGATGGGAGCCTTTATTGTCCACTTGAAGAACTAAAGACAAATTCAAGTCTTGCGTTACAATTATGAAAAAATTACTGGGGCAAAATATTAAATGGTGCAGGAAGCATCAAAGAAATTAAAAAGGTGGAAAGAATACACAGAATAACTGTACCAAAAAGGACTAGTCAATATTCAACTATTTCAAGAGGTAGTACCAATGGCACTGAAGGAAGAAGTCCAAGCTGCATTGACAGCATTATCTAAAACAAGTCTCCAGGAATTGATGGAATACCACTGAACTGTTCCAACAAGTTAATGAAGCACTGTAAACACTCATTTGTGCCAGGAAATTTGATAGATAGAACTTTGACCAACTGACTAGAAGGATTAATATTTGTAGCAATTCAAAGAAAGGTGAGTCAACATAATGTTCAAATTATAGATTAGATCACTGATATCACATGCAAGTAAAATTCTGTTGATGATCAACCAACAATTACAGTAATATAGACAGGGAGCTGCCAGAGTTTCAGGCTGGACCCAGAAATGGACATGATATCATTCCTGATATCAGATAGATCTTGGTTGAAAGCAAAGAATAGCAGAAAAATGTTTGTGTTTTTTTAAATTTTACTAAGGCATTCAACTGTGTGGACTATAAAAACAACAACAACAAAAGATTGTGAATAACCTTGAGCAGAGAGAGAATTTCAGAATGCGTCATTGTGCTCATTTGGAGCATGTACATGAGTCAAACCAGAGAAGTTGAGTTATATGAAAATGAGTCTGGTATCATCAGGAATGGAGGAAGATTGATTAACAACCTGGTAGTGTACAGATGACACAACCTTGCTTGCTGAAAGTGAAGAGAACTTGAAGTACTTGCTGATGAAGATCAAGGATTTCAACTTTCAGTATGGATTTGGATTCATTGTAAAGACCAAAATCCTTACGACTGGACTAATACACAACATCATGATAAATGAAGAAAAGGTTGAAGTTGTCAAAGAATTTATCTTGCTTGGATTCACAATCAATGCTCATGGAAACATCAGTCAAAAGATCAAATGGCACATTACATTGGGAAAATCTACCACAATAGACCTCTTTAAAGTGTTGGAAAGCAGAGTTATTCCTTTGAGGACCGAGGTTTTCCCGACACAAGCCATGTTATTTTCAATTGCCTCATATACGAAGACCAAAGTTTAATTGATGCATTTGGATTATGGTGCTGCAAAGTAATATTGAAAGCAATGGAAAGTAATATGGACTGCTAAGAGGATAAACAAATCTGACTTTTAAGAACAGATAGAATGCTTGTTAGTGGCAAGGATGGCAAGAGTTTATGTCATGTACTTTTGACATGTCTTCAGGTGAGAACAATCCCTGGAGCAGGACACCATGCTTGGTACAGTGGTATGGCAGTGGAAAAAAGGGAAGGCCCTCAACAAGATGGATTGACACCATGATTGTAACAATGGGTGGAAACACAAAATCTATGGTCAGGATGGTATGGGACTGGGTAGTGTTTTTTTATTTTTTTGTTGTACGTAGGTTTGCTATCAGTAGTACTTTCTCGGTGGTACATAAGAAAATGGAAGCATTCCCAATAGTTTGGCAGCAATCTCCAATAATATGATATAACAAAATATAATCAACTCCATGATGGGATCTAACACAAAGTAATCAACTCTATGAGAAGGTAGCAGTTGGGGTGGAATGGAACCCCTTGATTAGATCACAGCCTGGGTATAATTATAAGGAAGAATCCTCAAGGATATGCCCAATTCACTTCTGCAGGGTCTGGATCTTGCATCTGGTTCACTGATCCCTGTCAACCCTAGGAATAATCAGCAGACTTCCAACCTTGGATTCATTTGACTTTACACCCACTTGCCTGTGGTTTTCCTGCAGTGCCTTCCTGATTCAGATTCATCCAAATTAACATATAACCCATGAACTTGAACTGGACTGGATTTATCTGCTTCAACAACTGTGTAGATATTCCTGAATATAAAATTACTTCTATATACCTATACATGCAAGCATCACTGATTGTGCTTCTCTAGAAATTCCAGCCGGAAACAATTTTCAATTGGTAAATCTGCTGACAATATCTCTTTAAAGCACTAAAGGGTAAATGTGTCACTGTGAGACCTAGGATTTGCCTGACCCAAGCCAGGAATATCAAACACCTCATATGCATGCAAACACTGGACAATGAATAAGGAAGACTGAAGAACTGATGCCTTTAAATTATGGTATTCATAGTAATTTTGAATTTATCAGGGCCTACTAGAACAACAAACAAGTCTATCTTGGAAGAAGTATAGCAAGAAAGTTTCTTAGAAAATAGGATTACTGTGTTATTCTGGGTAGATAAGAGAAACAAATTCACAGACACATGTTCATAAGAAAGAGATTTATATACAAGAGCAATTGAATGTTGTGCAAACATCCCAACTCAGTCCAGATCAAGTCCATAAATCCAATATTAGGCCATATGTCTCATAGCAATCTACAAATTCCTCTTCAGACTCACGAAACACATCCAATGACGCTGAATGCAGGAAGATTGCAGGCAAGTGGCTGCAAAGTGTTGTGGATCCATTGGCAGTAGAAGCATCTCAGTGCCGGTAGGCATCTCCACGTGGCTCCTCCCACTCCCAGGGAGTAGGGTCTATCAGCATAGTGCCATGTGTCCTGTTAGTAGAGTGTCTGAGGGAGTGAGTCTTGTCAGTAGAGAGTATCCAAGGGAGTTAGCAGACAGAGAGTCTGTCTCCCTCCTCCAAGGAGGAAATATAGGAATTTCCAGAATTCTCAGGAGAAAGCTTTGCCCACACAGAGGCCTCATTTATTATATCTTGATTGGCAAGCCAGATTTCACCCCTTCATTCACAATCCGCTAAAATTTACAATGGATTATATAACTACCACAGACCACCCCTTGTCAACTTTCACATAACTGTTTATCCATATATAATTGTGAAACAAACAATAATAAAATCATATCTGTACCTAACAGGAAAAAACTAAACTGCATATAATTCAATATGTGCCATCCTCATTTAAACATAACATCTATACGTGAACAAAACAAAAAATATTCTATTCCTATTGAATTTAAGCAGCACCTGCACCTTAATTCTACAATCCTATGAATATATTCCTCCACCTATGAAAGTTTGTAAGCCAGCCACTTCATGCCTTTATCTATTTGGGGTATCCAATTTCTATACTGTCCATTTACCTGGATCCACTTGCTGAGTGGAAGTGAGAGAAATGCAGCAATACAGACATGGGTTAAGCCTGTGCACTGACACCCATGGGCCTGGTTTACAGGAACTAGAAGACAAGATGCAAGCTGGTTGAGTGGTCTGAAGTTCATGACCTAGTACAAGGGGGCTAGGCTTGTAGAGAATTTGTTATGGGGCCATGGTCTAAAGGCAGGGTAAGCAATGGGCACCCTGGTGAGGCTAAGTGAGGAAGCCCACATTGAGTTGACCAGAACCCAACCAGGTGAAGAGAAGATATTTGTGTTTGTGAAATAGTGCATGTTGCTACTGACTTTATGGATAGCCTGTCCTTATTTGACTTTGCTTATGAATGTGGACTCAGAGGTTCCAACTAGAATGAAGATTCTCATGTTAAAGAATATGATTTTTGCCTCAGAGCACTGGGTTGATGTAAGTGGACAGTATAGAAATTAGATCCCAAAAATTGGGGGATAAAGGTATGAAGTGGTGGGCTTACAAACTTTCATAGGTGGGGGATGTATTCATAGGATAATAGAATTTATGTGTAGGTGTTATTTAATTGCAATTGTTAGGCATAGGGTATTTTTGTTTTGTCACTTATAAAATATTATTGTTTAAATGAGGGTGACAGGTATCGAATTATATGAATTTTAGTTTTACCCTGTTAGGTAAAGATATAATTTTATTATTGTTTGAAAATTATATATGGCTAAAGTGTTATGTGAAAGAGTCAAATTGGCAAGGGGTTGTCTGTGTCAATTTGGAACTTGAGAGGATTACGAGTGAAGGGACGGAGTCAAGTCTGTCAATCAGGTCATAACCAATGAGTCGTCTGTGTGGACATGGACTTCTCCTGAGGATTCTGGGAACTCAGATATTTCCTCCTTGGAGGTGGTAGACAATTTCTTTCTCTGTTTACCCCTTGGAGACACTCTACTGACAAGACACGTGGGTCTACACTGACAGAACCCAGTTCCCTGGGAACTAGAGGAGCCATTTGGAGACCTCTGCCAGTGCTGACATGATTCTACCGCCACTGGATCCACAAGACTTTGCACCCACTGGCCTGTCATCTTCCTGTATTCAGCATCGTTGCATGTGTTTTGTGAGTCTGAAGAGGACTTTATAGATTGGTATCAGACATAGGCTAATATCAGACATGGGCTAACATTGGACTTAAGGATCTGATCTGGACTGGGCTGGGATGTTTTCTCTCTCTCTCTCTCTCTTTAAAATCATTTTATTGGGGGCTCAATAACACAATCCATCAATGGGATGTTTTCTCAATATTCAACTGCCCTTGTATATAAATCTCTTTCTTATACACATATTTGTGTCTATGAATTTGTTTCTCTCATCTACCCGGACTGACACATTTACTTTGCTCATATCTTTGAACAATTTATAGGGAGGGGTTAATCATGATGTTTAGGAAAATGTCGAGTCAGTGACAAATGATGTCCTCAAGTAGAGAGATTTAAATAATGACTGCACCAATATGCTCAAACACGGCAGCCTTATGAGGGGAGATTAGGACCCAGTAGGGTCTTGTTCAGTGTTATGCGGTGTTCTTGTAAATCAGAACCAACTACGTGAAAGTGAACAACAGCAAAAAGGTTGCAAACATGATCAGAGCATAGCTGGAAAGGCGATCCCTAGAAGTAAAGATGGCACCTTGTGGGTTTTCATGAAAGAGCTCTGTGATTGAATTTGCTTCTCAGAAAGCCTTGATGGTTTAAGTCTACAGAGGTGTAGTTGTTAGGTGCCGATGAGTTGATTCCGACCCACAGAGACCCTGTGCATAACATATCAAAACACTCTTCAGTCCTGAGCCTTCCTTACAACTGTTCTTATGCTTTAGCCCACGAAGCCCATTGTTGTAGCCACTGTGTCAATCCACTTTCTGAGGACCTTCCTTTTTGGATCACTGCAAACCCACTTTACTAAGCATGGTGGCCTTTTCCAGGGACAAGTCTCTTCGAACAACACTTCCAAAGTGTGCAATATGAAATCTTGCCATCCTTCTCTTTAAGGGGCACTTTGGCCATACTTCTTTCAAGACAGAGCAGTTTGTTTTTATAGCAGTCCATGGTATTTCAATATTCTTTTCTAGCAACACAGTTTAAATGAATTGATTCTCAAAATAAATGAACTACTCTCGAGTCAATACTGAGTTAGAGTGAATGTATCGGATAGAACAAAATGTGTCATAGGTTTTCTGAGTCTTCTCAGAAGCTGACTACCACATCTTTGTCTCATGGTGATGCTGGTGGATTCCACTCACCAAGCTTTCTGTTAAATGTGCAATGTTTAACCTCCGGTGTCACAAACAGTGCTTGCGATAGGGATCCATACTTACACTCCAGTAAGAGGAAAATATGCCATGAGCTATTGTTGGGCCTGGAGTCATCTCTGTGCCTTAGCAGCCCCATGCTGGGACGTCATCGTCTGGGCTTGGTGTGCTGATATGGGGTCTAGGCTGACCGTTCCTTTCTCTTTTTCCTTCTTGGTTTGCTTCCGTGTGGGCGTGACAGAAGACAATACTGGGGACACACAGCAAGGAGGAAGTGCGATCTCCCCCCTCCCCCCACCCAGTGAGGCAAACCTAGAAGGGGACACAACAGATCAGTAACAGGAGCAAAGCCAAGACACACAACACCTAAAAAGCCCCCCAAAATAGACTTCAGGCTAGGAGGGGCAGTTCCCGGAATTCCCCTAGGACCAGTGGGGAGATTGTCATAAAGGTAAGCAGACAGACCTGGAAGCATGCATGTTTTTGTTGTTGTTGTTGTTGTTGTTGTTGTTGTGTTTCTTTTTTTCCCCCTTCTCCTATGTCTCTCCTCTCTTTTTTCTGTTTCCCCACAACCATTTGTTTTCTATTTGTTTGGTCTATGCCACTGGTGGTATGCCTACTTGCGTAACACAGGCAAAGGAAGCAAACTCTAGGACAGTGGTTCTCAACCTTCCCAATGCCACAACCCTTTAATACAGTTCCTCCTGTTGTGGTGATTCCCAACCACAAAATTATTTTAGTTGCTACTTCATAACTGTAATTTTGCTACTGTTATGAATCACAATGTACGTGTCTGATATGCAGGATGTATTTTAATTTTTATAAACTGAATATAATTAAAGCATTGTGATTAATTGCAAAATAATATGTAATTATATATTGTGAAATATTTATTTTATGACAAATAAATGAAATTTTCTCTGAAGCATGGTGTAGCATGGGTAGCAGTCTTCACACTGGGTGCTCATATGTGGGCATATCTCCATGTGGGTTGACCCACTTGGAGACAGATGGAGGAGAGATGTCTGAATTTCTAAGACCATCAGAAATATGATTTCCAATGGTCTTAGGTGACCCCTGTGAAAGGATCACTTGACCCAAAAGGTGTCATGACCCACAGATTGAGAACTGCTGCTCTAGAAGAAAGCACCAGGACTAACAGTCCTAGAGGAACTTGGGGGGGAGAAGGGGATGTGGCAAAGGTCTGGTGGGCAAATAGTGCCATAGACAGGGGAACAACTAGAGAATATAAATCAGTAATGAGGTGGAGATAGAGGTCCTGGGAGTGCTGGTGCAATAGCCATCTAGCTGAAAGGAAGTACTATGAGGCAGTAGTAGGACGAGCATGGTGGTGGGACAAAAGGAAAGTGAAAGGAAACAGTGGAATGATGTAGGAAGCAAAGCTATGGATAGAGGTATAAGCATAGGGGTGCCCATATGTAAATACATTAATCCAAAAAATAGTAGTACTGGCCTATGTACATATATTTATATGGCAATACACCAAGGCAGTGGACAGACGTTGGACCTCTGCTCATACCCTCCCTCAATACAAGAACACATTGTTCTAACAAATTGGCAATCTGAGATGCTCACCCTCCTGACACAATCGCTGAAGACAAAATGGGTGCAAAAGCAAATGTGATGAAGAGGCATTTGGTGCCCAACTATTAAAAGATTTAGTCTCTGGGGTCTTAAAGGTTTGAAGTGAAACAAGCAGCCATCCAGCAGAGAAACAAGCCCACACCAGCCTTTGCAATCATGAAGTGTCATCGGGACCAGGAAATAGGTGTCAGAAGACCCTTACAGCCAAACAAACAAATCAATATGGTTAAGAATGAGGGGTATCAGAGCAGAGACCCAAAGCCTATCTGTAGACAATGGAACATCTCCAGTAGAGGAATCACAGGGAAGGGATGAGTCATCCAGGGTGCGGTAAAGCACCAATGAAACACAGAATATCCCTCTGGTTCCTTGAGGCTTCCTCACCCACCACCACTGTAACCTAGTAATGCCTCTGACTTTGGACTAGTCTGGAGCATGTACACCTGTGTAGATAAGAGATAAAAGGTCATGGAGCCCATCGGAAGAGAGATACAATATGGGAAGATTAAGTGGGGAGGTAAAGAAGGGGAGTTGTTACCAAGGGGTCAATAGAATGTAATTGTCTAGAAAAGAATGATGGCAACATATGTAAAAATATGCCGGATACAATTAATGTATGAATTGTAATATGCATTGTAAGAGCCCTCAATAAAATGATACCTGCTTATAAATCATAAGGCCTACCAAAGTTTTAATAAATTGATTATGTGAAGCAGCACATATAGGGTGGCTCGAGACTTATTTTTATCCCATATGTTAATTTGGAGACACAGAGCTTGTGTTAGTCTGGGTGGACTAGAGAAACAAATGCATAGAAACCCATATGTGTATAAGAAAGAGGTTTATATACAAGAGCAGTTGAATATTGAGAAAACATCCCAGCCCAGTCCCGATCAAGTCCATATATCCAATATAAGCCCATATGTTTGATACCAATTTGTAGAGGACACTTCAGACTCAAGAAGCACATGCAATTATGCTGAATGCAGGATGATCACAGGCCAGCAAGTAGAAAGTCTTTGGGTCCAGTGGCGTTGTAACCATCTCAGTGATGGCAGGGATCTCCATGTGGCTTTTCCAGCACACAGGACTGCATCAGGGTAGATCCATGTGGCTTTTCCTTAGAGATGTCTTGCAGGAAGTCTGGAGAGAGAGAGGTGTCTCCTGCCTCCATGGAGGAAAAATACCAGAGTTCCCAGAATCAGGAAAAGGTCATGCCCCCACAGAGGTCTCTTTGACTATGACCCAATTGACTGACTAGACTCCACCCCTTCACTCTTCATCCTCTCAAGTCCCAAATTGGCACCATATTATGTTACTACCACAGCGCTGCAACAGGACAGTACTGAACTGTTAACCAAAAGATTGGTGGTTAGAACCCATCAATAGCTCTGAAGGAGATGAAGGAGACGGCCGCAGTGTTTGTTCCCCTGAAATTGTTTTGTTGCTCCTGTTAGGCATCATCTAGTTATTTCTGATGCATAGCAAACCTATATAAAACAGAATGAAGTCTTGCTCAGTCCTTTGCCATCCTCCCAATTATTGCTGGGTTTGAGACCTTTATTGCAACCAATAGGTCAGTCAATCTTCTTTTTTTTCTTTATGCAGCTTTTTTTTACATTTTATTAGGGGCTCATACAACTCTTATCACAATCCATACATATACATACATCAATTGCATAAAGCTCATCCGTACATTCTTTTCCCTAATCATTTTCAAAGCATTTGCTCTCCACTTAAGCCCTTTGCATCAGGTCTTCCCTTTTTTCCCCTCCCTTCCCTGTTCCCCCTCCCTCATGAGCCCTTGATAATTTATAGATTGTTATTTTGTCATATCTTCTTGAGACCTCTTTTTCACTATTTTATCTAGGACATTGCTTCCTCCAGGAACTTGTCACTCCCGATAACACGTCCAAAGTAGATAAGGTGAAATCTTTCTCCACCCATCTTTTCTGAAGAACACTCTAGCTGAACTTTTTCCTAGGCAAATTTGTTTTTGCTTCTGGTACTCGATAATTTTAAAGCATCAATTCTTCTATTGTCTTCCTAATTAATTGCCAAGCTTTATGTGTATGTGAAGAGATTGAAAATAGCATGGCTTGAGTCAGATAAACTTTAGTCTTTGAAGTGAGATTTTTATTGTTTTTTTAAAACATTTTATTAGGGGCTCATACAACTCTTATCACAATCCATACATACATCAATTGTGTAAAGCACATCTATACATTCACTGCTGTCATCATTTTCAAAGCATTTGCTCTCCACTTAAGCCCTTTGCATCAGGTCTTCTTTTTTCCCCTCCATCACTGTCCCCCCCCCTCCATCATGAGCCCTTGATAATTTATAAATTATTATTTTGTCATATCTTGCCCATCCAATGTCTCCCTTCACCCCCTTTTCTGTGTCCATCCCCCAGGGAGGAGGTCACATGTAGATCCTTGTAATTGGTTCCTTCTTTCCAACCCACTCTCCCTCTACCCTCCCAGTATAGCCCCTCACACCCCTGGTCCTGAAGGTATCATCCGCCCTGGATTCCCTGTGCCTCCAGCTCCTATATGCACCAGTGTACAACCTCTGCTCTATCCAGACTTGCAAGGCAGAATTCGGACCATGGTAGTGTGTGTGTGGGGGGGGGGGCGGGGAGTGGTTAGGGGAGGGGGTTGGAAACATTTAGGAACTGGAGGAAAGCTGTATTCTTCATCGGTGCTGCATCGCACCCTGTCTGACTCATCTCCTCCCCTAGACCCCTCTGCAAGAGGATCTCCAGTGGCTGACAAATGGGCCATGGGTCTCCACTCTGAACTTCCCCGTTCATTCACTATGGTAAGAATTTTTTGTTCTGATGATGCCTTATATATTCTTATTTATTCTTTAACAGGTTTTTATATTGTAGCAGATTTGCCCAATGCAATGTATTGCTTTATTTCTTAACTGTGCTTTTAGGCCATTGACTGTGGATTCAACAAAAGTGAAATTCTTAACAACTATAATATTTTTCCATTTATCATGATATTGCTTATTAGTCCCATTGTGAGGATTTTTGTTTCATTGTAGTTTTATTAAGTGTCGTGAAGTAAATTCTAACTCATAGCGAGCCTCTTCAAAGAGCAAAACAAAGCTGGGGGATGTGCCATTTTCATAACCTTCCTTATGTTTGAGCGCATCTTTGCAGTCCCTGTGCCAAAACATCTTGTCAAGGGTTTTCTTTTTTATTGCTGTACCTCTACTTTTCCAAACATGATGTCTTGTCTAGGGACTGGTCTCTCCTGATGTATTTTTGTGGTGTAATTTATATTTCAGGTGTAATCTAGGTTAAAGATATTTGTCAGTAAATACTTGAAACATTCTTCATTTTCAGCAAGCAAGGTTGTATCATCATCATATCAAAAGTTGTTAACAAGCCTTTACCTAATCTTGATGCATTATAATATCTTATATAGTTTAGCTTCTCAAATAATTTTTCTGCATATAGATTGATATGATGAAAGGCTACAACCAGGAAGCACACCTGTCCTTAATTTAAACCCATTGTTCTGTTCAAAGGACACCTCCTCTGCCTCTTAGTCTATACACAACTTCCATCTGAGTACAATGGCATGGTTTAGAATTCGATTCTATGCAATGATATCTAATATTTGCTATTATTCACATAGCTGAATGATTCAATTAAATTCAGGCAAAATTATTTCTGGTATTCTCAGCTGTTGGCTAAGATCTTTGGGAAAGAAATAAACAATGATATCACTGATACCAAATCCTCTTCTGAATTCAACTTCCATTTCTGGAAGTTTCCTGTTGATGTATTGGTACATTTAAAAAAATATTTTCAGCAAAATTTTGTGTACTCTTAAGGATGTTGTTTTCTAACTAGTGTATTTTTAAAAATATCTTTTATTTGTATTAAGTACAAAAACGGATATCTTTCAGTTGATTTGTCAGGTAACTGCCTTCAAATGTCTTGGCATAGATGAGTGAAAGATTCTTGTGTTTTATCCTTTTGTTGTGTTTTATCTTACATTGAATTTTAAGACAAGCAGAGTAAGGACTTCTTCAGTTTCATCAGCTCTTGATTATGTAATACCTTCAGAAATAGTAAAATGTTAACCAAAAATATTGGGGGGGGAAGGTTTGTAAAACTAGTCCATGCGTTCCTCCTATGTTATGATGCTTCCTATCTTGTTAAATACTTTACCTAAAGAATCCTTCTACACTGCAACTGTAATATGGAATTATTTCTTCAGATCTTTCAACTTGAGAAATACTGAGCATGTACTTCCCTTTTGGTTTTCTAAATCCTGCATATTTTATTTCTAAATTTCTGAATATTTATTTCAAAATCTGCGTTACTTTTTCTATAGAGATGCCCTTTAAATTTTTTGTTCAATTGTTTTACCTTATAATTTATTCCATTCACTTTATTAGTATGTAAATTTTGTCTCTTTTGACATCCATTATTGCCTTTTGCTTTTGTTATTTATTAATACATTTAATATGATTTAAAATTATTTATTTAAACTTTTTGCTGTTATTTGAAAATTTGTAGAGCAAATTGATTTTTTAGTCAATATTTCCTGCCCATATTTTTTCATGGTATTGAATTTAATCCCCACAATGTAATAGGTTCTTTCCATTTCCTTTCTATGCTATTTCCATTAATCCTTTCATAAACTCATTTCTGCGTTCTGTTTTATCCCTGAGTAAATGATATCCGCTTTACCTCTTATGGCTGATTGTCTGAAGATGTGTGTACCTTCTTAATGCTATTATTTATCCTGTAGAAATGTCTATTGTTTGGTAGAAAGTTGAGCCATGGTGAGTTCAATTCTAGGCCTAAAGAGTGAGTATGGGCTATAGCCTTGGAGGGTTCACCAGTCTACATTAGACCAGTAAGCCTCAAAAAATTATCCTTGAAGTGTTCTCTGGGGCAAAATGACGACTAGTTAAGACTCACCTGTCCAAAGCTCATGCTGCCAGAACAGAAAATTAGGAGGTAAGGTGAAGGAAACAGGGAGGTGGAGTCCTGAAATTAGAAATTGAGTACTAGGGTCTCTCCTGAACCCCTTTTTTGAGTGTGATTTTTCACTCACAAAGTGAACCAAGAATGCTCTAAATCACTCTATGTTTGGAGAGCTGGACTCCTGGACTCCAGCTGAACAGCTCCTCCCACCCTTTATCTGGGAGCAGTGATTTCTCCAGGTCAACACCCTGAAGGGGACATAATCCCAGACACAGGGAGAACCCCACACCTGAGTGCTCCGTGCTGTTGGCTGCCTTGAGCTTATTGCTAGGGAGTGGGAGTGGCGGCTAGCCATAATTTGGAGTAGAATATAAAGTAGAAATTTACATGAGGCAGATTGATCCTGATGTGGGAGAAAATAGGCGTGTAGTCAGAGTCCAGGGGGAAAGTTCTGTTCCAATTGGCCAAGAAGGAAACAACCCCCGTGATAAGCTGGAGCTCCCTTTCTGGGGTCAGCGTGACACGCCCCAAATCAGAGCACCTAACAAGCATATTAAAAGAGTGAAATATATATTATTGGTAAAAGCTCAAACCACAGCCTTGTTGCTTATCTCCAAAGAGAACAAAAAGGGGGCCCTTAACATAACTCAGCATAAGAAGAAGCCCACACTAAGGAATCCCAGAACAGAGTCTGGATGCTTTTTGTGTAACAAAGACTCACTGAAGCAAGTCTAAGATTCTAACAGGGCACAGAGCTAGAGCCCAGAGCCAGGGAGACAATTTGATTCTATTCTAGCTGCCCAGGGGGGAAATATAAAAAAATTTAAAAGCCTCTGACCTAGTAGAACACGAGCAGTCTGGATAGGCCAATAAATCCAGGTTCCCTTTCAGTGATTATCCATAGATAGGGAGGTCCTGCCTGTCCTGGAGCCCCACGCTGGGCTGTGGGAACACCCCGCACCCATGCCCTTGCTGTAGTGCTACACACAGCACAAGGCAAGTATACCAGTGAGCTCCAGGGCTTAGTACTGCAGTAGGAACTGATGTCTGCCTGCTGCTGCAATCTTGCCTTTGAGAGTAATCCCACCTAGGATCTGTGAACCATACATCAAGCGGGCACTCCACCCAACTACCTTGAGGAAGATTTGGAACTCCTCCAGCCCCACAGAGAGGTGATCAAGTCTCAGTTATTTCCAGACTTACCACTCTATTTCTTCTTTCTTTACTCGCTCAACCTTATATCTCTCCCACCATTCTGCCTCAACAAGCACAGGTTTGTGTTGGGTTTTTTTTTCTTCTTCTTCCATCTTTTTTCCTCTTTTCCCTCTTTCTCCTCTACTCTTCCTCTCTTTCCTATCATACGCCACTACTGGCTTCCAGGTCACTACCCTCTGCCTAGGGGAAATCAACTCAAATAGCCGGGGGACATCTACCTGCCTTCTGTGGGAGTGCTGTACACCACGCAAGGCAGCTGTGACAGCCAACTACAGCATGCTGTGCTGCTGAGGAAACCTCCATCAGACATCTAAGGTGATCTCTCCAACTAGGGCAATTCTGCCCAGCACCACTGGGTCCCTGCATTAAAAGGGCACACCAAACTGCCATCATGGGGCAGGGTGTCAACCCCTCTGTACCCACCTTCAGGCAATCAGAGATAAACTATTTTTTTTATTTCCCCCTTATCTCTTTCTTCCTTTTAATCATCACAGCCAATCTTATTGAGCACAAGAGAGATTTCCCCCTTCTTTCTCTTTCTTCTCTTTTTCTTCCTGTGTTCTCTCTTTCTTTGTTCATTTGCCTCTCTCTCTGCTTTTATGAATCCCTCCTCTTCCTCTCTTTCATTCCACATGCCACTGCTGGTTTCCAGATCCCTACCCTCTTCCTAAGGCAACTCTGCCTACCCAATGGGGAGAGCTACAGCCTTCCCAATAAGACAGTGCTGCACACAGCATGGAACAGGGTTCAGCTATCACATTATCTATTCTTAAGTTTATTTTGCTTACTGATTTCTTTTTCTTTCTTTCTTTTTGTTTGTCTTTAACTTTTTCTTTCTCCTCCTCGTCTATCTCTTCTAACTTTCCTGTGACATTCTCAGGAGATTCAGTTCTTTTTTTCTGTCTTCACTTTTGTTTAGTCCACACATTTTATTTGTATGTATGTGTGCGAGTGTTAGTTTGCTTGGCATTGTTGCTCCAGTCTTTGTTTTCTTCTTTTTCTCTTTTTCCTTCCCTCTCTTTCATTTCCCAAGGCACTAGCATCCTCCGGGCCACTCCCCTACAGCTAGGGAAACTCTGAAGGCCTGTTTGGGGGAGCTCCCACCCCTAATTTCTTGGCTTTACATGCAGCTGGGGAAATTATGCTGGTCCACTTCCATACACCAAGCAGAAGGGGTTCTCCCCATCAAAGTCAGTGGAACTCCAGCCTAAACCCCGAGGTCCTACAAGTGAATGTGGAAACTCCTGCCCACCACTAGTGGGGCTCCACGCTACTGAAGAACATCCACCAAAACTCCAAGGTGACCTCTCTGACTATGGTAATTCCCCCTGCCAGCTACATTGCAATACACCAAGGAGGGTACACCCACATGCCCTTCGCTGCACTCCAGATGCAGAAGGAAACACCACAAGCCACCTGAGGTGCTAAAATCACCAGGAGGCTTACTTAAAGATCAGCCAGTGAAGCAACACCCTCGTGGGCCACAACAACCAAACCAGCATCACATGAGAAGACTACCCAATTCACATTCCAAATAATGGAATATTGGACAGCTAGGGTAAGAGTGAAACCACAGGAAGATGCAGCAGTAGCCTGACGCCTCGGTACAGCTACTGGCAGGTAGTTTGTAGAAACACTTATATGAGCCCCCCAATAGAGACCCCAGTGCTCTTCAACTCTGAAAGATGGCTCCAAGCCCCTTGAAAACAATACACAAACAGCAATCAGTCCTAATATCCTCAACAACAACAAGAAAAAACACAGGAGGAACAGAAGACAATGCCAGAAGTCATGAACCTAATGATGTGCTTAGAAGAAGCCAATATTAACCTGCCACAGAAAGAAATTTTCAGAATGCTGCTTGGAGTAATACAAGTTATGAGGGAAGCAAAACAGAAAAAGGATAAAATGATAGAGGAGATAAAGGCAATATACCAAAGGGAAATACAAGACTTAAGATATGACAAAACAAAATCCAGTGGCAACTTGACAGACTTTCCCAACAGACTTGAGGGGGCAGACAATCACACCAGTGACCTAGGGGATAACCAAGCAGACCACAGAAAACGGGAAAAGCTGTCAAATAAGACAATCAGAGATACTGAAGAAAACTTGAGAGCCATGTCTGATGCTAGAAATATGAACAATATTAGAATCATCAGACTACTGGAACAAGACACAACAAAGAAGTCAACAGTGAAAATAGCAAGGGCCTTCTTAGAGAAAAATGTTCCCAGTTAATAAATGAAAATTAGGCAACCATTCAGGAGGCTGAAAGAACATCAGCCAGAGTGAATCCCAAGAAGAAATCATCAAGACACATAATTGTCAAATTGTCCAACTATGAGGAAAAGGAAAATATAAAAAAGCAGCTAGTAAAAAGAAAGCAGTCACATATAAAGATACCCCAATAAGAGTATGTTCGGACCTAGGAGTGGAAATGAAGAAGAAGAGGGAATGGAGTAACGTTTCAAAAAGTGAAGGAAAAAACACAAATCCCAGAATACTTTACCTGGCCAAATTATCTTTTAATATAGATGGAGAAGTAAGAGTCTTCCCAGATAAGGCCAAACTCAAAGAATACATAAAAGGAAACCAAGAACTATAAAAGATCCTTGTTGATCCGGTATGGGCAGAAGATCAACTCTCACCAAGGCAAATAAGAGACCATCACATAGAACAACTCCACCACAGGGTGACAAAGAGAAAACAGCTCCCAGGATAGCATTGGCACAATAGTGGAAAGAAGGCAAACATAAACCATACATATAACACAAGCAGATAAGATAGGTGTGTATGAAAATGCCCAACACAGAAGGTACAACATGACATAACAGAATCCACAGATGGATGTAATAACACTGAATATCAATGGCCTGAACTCAGGCATTAAATGGCAGAGCCTAATACACTGGCTCAGGAAACATAACTCATAGGTCTGCTGCCTATAGGAGACACATCTCAAGCTTGCATACAAAAACAGGTGAGAATAAAAGGCTGGAGAAAAATACACCAAGAAAATAGCATTGAAAAAAAGTTGATCTTAATATCTGACAAAATTGACTTCAAGATACAGGACATAACAAGGGACAAGGAGGGGTAGTCAAGGGGACAGTAGACCAAGAACGAATGAGCATAGTAAATATATATTCACCCAACAAGAGACCCACAAAATTTGTAAATCAAACACTCCAACAGATGAAAAAATAAATCACAGGCTCAACAATTATAGATGGTGATTTTAATACACTGCTCTCTGAAAAAGACAGATCACTGGGAAAGAAACTCAACAAAGAGGCTGCAGATCTAAACAGCACAATTGGATGACTTGACTTGATAGATATTTCAAAACTTTCCACCTACATGCAAAAATTTCACATTATTTTCAAGCTCACATGGCACATATTCTAAAATAGGCAACATGCTGGGACACAGTGGAACTGGAATAAATCCAAGCACATAGAGTTTATGCAAATGTCTTTATGGGATCACTGAGTTATAAGGTGGGAAATTAACTTAAGGACCGTGAAGAAAACAAGGGAAACAATTTTGAGGATGAAAGATTATTTATTGCAAAACAAGTGGGTATTGACCCAGATCAGAGATGAAATCAGGAAGTTTCTAGAAAGCTATGAGAATGAAATGATGACATCCTAAGATCTTTGGGATACAGCAAAGACATTTATCAGAGGAAGACTGAAAACAATAAATGCACACATGAAAAAAGAAGAGACACTTGTGGATGATATGCTGGCACAAAACTTACACCAATTAGAGAAGAGTCAACAAAACAACCCTAAAAATAGCAAGAGGATACATATAATATAATCAGAGCTGAGATATAGGAGAGGGAAAACAAGAAAACTGGAAAAAATTACTATAGCTAAAAGTTGGTTCTTTGAAAGAATTAACAGAATTGATAGAGCACTGGCAAACCTAAGTAAAGAAAGGAAGGAACAAATGACAATTGTAAGGATGAGGGATGAAACAGGGGACATTACAACAGACCCTAATGAAATAAAAAAGATTATTATACAATACTATGAAGGCCTATACTCTAATGAATTCAACAGCTTGTAAGACACAGAAAAATATTTGTAAACACAATCCCTGCCTAGACTTTCCCAGATGGATGTCAAGAACCTCAATAGACCCTTAGTAATGGAAGAAATAGACAAGGTTCTTAAGGGATTACCAACCAAAAATACCCTGGGCAAGATGGTTTCACAGGAGAATTCTACCAAGTATTAAGGGAAGAACTGACACCATCCTTACACAAACTCTTCCAGAACATAGAAAATATGGAAAATTATCAAACTCTTTCTAAAAAGTTAGTAAACTCTGATACCCAAAGTGGGCAATGAACCCACAAGAATTGAGAACTACAGATCAATATTGCTAATGACATTGATGCAAAAAATCCTTAACAAAATATCGGCTAATAGAACACAAAAGCATATTTTAAAAATAATTCACCATGACCAAGTGGGATTTATATCAGGGATGCATGGATGATTCAACATATAAAAGACCATCAGTATTATTCACCACATTGGCAGGAAAAATTATAAGAACCACATGATAATATCACTAGATGCAGAAAAAGCATTTGACAATATCTAACATGCATTTATGTTTAAGACACTCAAGAAGCTAGGAATAGAAGGTAAATTCCTCAAAATTATGCAAGTTCTATATGAAAAAACACCAGTCAACCTGGTAGTTAATGGAGAAAAGATGAAAACAATTCCACTGAAAAAAGGGACTAGACAGGATACCCTTTATCCCCACCCTATTTAACATCGTATTGGAGGTCCTGGCTAACAACATGAGACAAAGAAAAGATATCAAAGGTTTTCATATGGGGAAGGAAGAGCCTAAATTTTCATTATTTGCAGATAATATGATTCCATACATCTAAACTCCCCTATACTCCACAAGTGGAGTGTTGGAAGCAGTAGAGGAATAGGTAGAATGGTAGGATACAAAATCAACAAAAAGAAGTCTATCAGACTGCTCTACACATCAAACAAGATCACAGAAGAGACAATTAAAAAGATAGTACCTTTTACAATAGTCAAGCACAAATCAAGACATCTAGAGATATACTGACTAAAAAAAGAGAAAGATTTATATGAGGAAAATAATAAAACACTACTACAAGAAATCAAGAGTGGCCTCAACAAATGGAAGAATATCCCATTTCCGTGGTTTGGCAGACTCAATATAGTAAACATGGCAGTTCTGCCCAAGGCATTATATAAGTTCAATGCTATCCCAATGTGAATACCACCATCCTTCTTCAAAGAATTGGAAAATCTGATTACCAACTACATATATAGGGGGAAGAACCCCAGAATTAGCAGAGAACTCCTCAAAAAGAAGGACAAGGTTGGATGGCTTCCACTACCTGACTTTAGCACATATTACATGGCCACAGTAGTCAAAACAGTGTTGTACTGGTATAACAACAGATATTCAGATCAATGGAAAAGAGCTGAAGACACAGAAATAAAAACATCAACATACAAGCAACTGATTTCTAATACAGACCCAAAAAATATCAAATGGAAGTAGTTCCTCTTTTCAATAAATGGTGCTACAAAAAATGGATATCTACCTGCAGAAAAATGAAGCAAGACCCTTACCTCATTCCATGTACAAGAATAAACTCAAGGTGGATTACAGATCTTGAGATAAAACCCCAAACAATTAGGGTCATTAATGAGGGAACTGGGACAAACCTAAGAACCTTGGCACAGGAAATACACAAGCTATCAGAAATAGGGAAGGATACAAATACAGAGGAATCACAAATAGACAAGTGGGATATACTGAAGATAAGACACCTGTGTACATCGAAAGAATTCGCCAAGAGAATAATTAAGACAGCCCACAGAATGGGAAAACATCTTTTGCAATGACACAGCAGACAAAGGCCTTACTACTAAAATCTACAATACTTTTCAAACTTACAATAAGAGAAAAACTATCTGCCCACTGAGGACAAAGTACCCGAACAGAAGTTTTACACAGTCTGAAATCCGAATAGCCCACAAAAATATGAAAAATTGTTTCTGATCTTTAGCCATAAGAGAAGTGCAAAGTAAAACAACTATGAGATTCCACCAAACACCCTCAAAGATAGCCCAATTCAAAAAAATCACAAACCAAAAACTGTTGGAGGGGCTGTGGTGAGATAGGGACTCTCATTCACTGCTGGTGGACCTGTAGGTGTGTACAACCACTATGGAAATATATTTGGCGATATCTAAAACAGATGCAAATTGAGTTACCACAGGACCCAGCAATCCCCCTACTGGCCATATATACACAAAGGAGGCAAGAAACAAACCACGGCCAGACATCTGTGCTCTAATGTTCATCGTGGCACAGTTCACAATTGCAAGAAATTGGCAACAACCCAAATTTCCATCAACAGATGAACGGATTAAACACTGTGGTGCATACATAGAGTGGAGTACTATGCATCACTAAAAGCAGTGATGAATGCAAGAAGCATATAGCTGTATGAGATGAACTGGAGGAAATTATGCTAAGTGAAATAAGCAAAGCACAAAAGGATAAGTACAGCATGGACCCACTGATGTAAGTATATAAAAAGGAAAAATGTAAGAGGGGCACAGGGAAAAAGCTACTGTATGCAAACACTTGAGGGGTCCGATCCAGGTAGTATGGCTGGGGTCAGACAAAATCCAGGCATACACATGGTAGCAAACTAAAAGGGGTTGGGGGGAGATAAAAGGGAATTAAAAAAAAGAGATGTGCAGCATGGAAATAGGGCACTGACCCACCAAGGGGGAGGGTATTGTTTGTGTCTCCACAGGGAAAGCGGGACCAGACTTAAATCCGGTGTTCTGGGATATGAATGCAATGTGCTGGCATGGAGAGGGGAGCCAGTGAAGGGGCCTGAGGGCTCAGCCCCAACACCAGCTATGTGGGCAACTGCCCCTAAACCCAGAAGAATTTACTTCCGAGGACGGCACTGATGCTGCAGCTATGAGAGAGGGACATGTCTGATCAGAGCACATGGGAGTAAATGAACGGGGAGGAAGAGAGAGTGGAGCACACACTGGCCCATCAGACCTGGAGGATGATATCCCTGCTCTGAACAGCCAATGCACAGAGTAGACCATATGGCTGATCCCACTATGAGACACGACGTCCCTCCCTCACCCGTCACCCTATAGGGGCAACACTGGACACTCAGTGTTGGGACTGGCCTAGTTTGACCCCATGACACCAAGGCAAAACACTGAAGGTGTGCGACAGAGCAATGGGGGAAGCAGAGCAGAGAGCTCCAGAGGGAGTGCAAAGGATAGACTTTGGGGTCAGAGGATGACTCCACATCGGACATGACTGGAGGACACACTTAGAGGTCAAAATCAGACCTTGATCTATTTACATGTTTTTCTTTCTTTTTAAAAATTAAAAATAATTTCTTTTCTGGGTCATTGATTTTCTTTTTTGTTGACATTGGTGTGTTCTCTTTTGTTGCATTGTCTAGCTATGCCTTGTTTTTTGGTGCATATTATTATCTCTGCAGATCTATCTAGATAAGATAGGCTGCATGACCAGTCTAGAGGAGAAAACAATGGGACCGATGGTTTCAGGGAGACATTGGAGAGGGAGAGGCGGGGGAAAGGAGGTGGTGTTGACCAACCCAGGGGCAAGGGAGCAAGAAGTGATCCAAAATTAGTGGCCAAAAGGGTGTGCGAGGCCTTGTAGGGATTCAGCAAGAGCAATGCAACCGAGAGAAATTACTGAAACCCAAATGAAGGCTGAACATGATAGTGGGACAAGAGGAAAGTAAAAGGAAATAGAGGAAAGAACTAGGATGCAAAGGGTATTTATAGAGGTCTTAATACACACATGTACATATGTAAATATATTTATATAAGGTGGTAGCAAGATAGATTTACGTGCATATATGTATAGGCATAGTATTAAGGCAGCAGATGGACATTGGACCACTATTAAAGTGTCATTCCATGATGTACACCTTCCTGGAGTGATCGCTGAAGACAACGGATGCACAAGCAAATGTGGTGAAGAAAGCTGATGGTTCCCGGCTTTCAGAAGATATAGCTTCTGGGGTCTTAAAAGCTTGCAGGTAAACAAGCAGCTATCTAGCTCAGAAGCAACACAGCCCACATGGAAGAAGCACACCAGCCTGTGGGACCACAGGGTGTCAAAGGTACCAGCTATGAGGCTTCAAAGAACAAAAATCATATCAGTGGGTGCTCACCTTCCTGGAGCAATCGCTGAAGACAATGGGTGCATAAGCAAATGTGATGAAGAAAGCTGACGGTGCCTGGCTATCAAAAGACATAGTATCTTGGGTCTTAAAGGCTTGAAGATAAACAAGCAGCTATCTAGCTCAAAAGCAACAATGCCCACATGGAAGAAGCACACCAGCCTGTGTGATCACAAGGTGTCGAAAGGATCAGGTATCAGGCAACAAAGAACAAAAAATCATGAAATTGTAAATGAGGTTGAGTTCAGAGTGGAGACCCAAAGTCCATCTGTAGGCAACTGGACATCCCCTTATGGAAGGGCTATGAAGAGGAGACGAGCCAGTCAGGGTGCAGGGTAGCAAAGATGAAACCTACAACTTTCCTCTAGTTCTTAAATGCTTCATCCCCCCCCCCCCCCGCACTATCGTGATCCTAATTCTACCTTACAAATCTGGCGAGAATAGATGATGTACATTGGTACAGATTGGATCTGGAAACACAGGGAATCCAGGACAGATGATCCCTTCAGGACCAGTGGTGAGAGTGGTGATACCTGGAGGGTGGAGGGAAGCTGGGGTAGAAAGGGGGAAACGATTTCAAAGATCTACATATAACTTCCTCTCTGGGGGATGGACAACAGAAAAGTTGGTGAAGGGAGACTTTGGAAAGTGTAAAATATGAAAAAATAATAATAATTTATAAATTTCAAGGGTTCATGATGGAGAAGGAGCTGGGAGGGAGAGGGAAAACAAGGAGCTGATATCAAGGGCTCAATTAGAAAACAAATATTTTGAGAATGATGATGGCAAGAAATGTACAAATGTGCTTGACAATGTCTGTATGAATTTTGATAAGAATTATACAAGCCCCCAATAAAATTATTTTAAAAAGAAAAGAAAGGAAATGTTCTCTAAATTTAAGTGAGATATGATCAAAGTTTTATTTTAGCTGTCATGAACTTGTTTTAATTCTCTTTGATTACAACATGTTCTGCATAGGCCTGAATTCTTGTCTGATGCAATTGCACTTCTGCGTCATCTCTTCCCACAAGTATAGTTGATTTAATTCCAGATATAGTTAATTTGATTCCAGTTTATTATATACAGGCAAGTCCATGTATAGTTGGCATTAATTTGAGAAAAGTACTTGTGATGAAAAAGTTATTGTCATCTTAAAATTCTATTGTGTGATCTTCTGCTTCATTTCTAACACCAAATAATCTTCTTTGTTTCTAATTTGCGCATTTCAATCACTGCATCTTATTTGCACATTGGATCAATTTCAGATATTACCATTAATGTTATTGGTTTGTGAATATTTTGACTAATAGTTGTTTTGTCTGGGATTTCTTCTAGGCATATAGTTACCCTAACACTGTGAGCATTGCACTTCAAGATGAATTTTTGTTTTTGATGATGAATTCAATAACCCTATCCTTGAATTTGTCATCCCCAGTATTGTAAACCATGCTGTCTGACTCAAAATATCTAATGTGAGTCTACCTCAAATCACAAATGCCTAGGATGTCAAATTTTATTAATGCTATTTCAGTTTTGCCAATTTCCATTTTCCTAAAGTCATACTTTCATTCTGATCCTTAATTGATATTTTAGTTGGGTTGTTTTTCCTGATTTTCAGTTGTGTCCCCTAAGAAAATGAAGCTCCTGAAAGCTTTATTCCATCCCCATCATTAAGGTTGACTGGATTTTGAGTAGGCAGTCCTTTCTCAGTCATATTTTGAGTATCTTCTAACCCAACGGGCTCATCTCCCAGCACTCTATTTGACAAACTTCCATTCATTTCTCTAAGCTTTTCAGTGGTTAATTCCTCAGAAGTGGGCACTCCTCTTTTTCTATGTAGTGAGTTCTTATTGCAGAAGCCCAACTGCAACCTCTTCACCATACGTGGCCACACAGTAATATGAAATACTTATGGCATAACTTCCATCTTCACAGGAATAAGTAAGCAACTACAGTAAAATGAACTGGTAGATAAGAGGAAAGATCTTTCTTGTATGGATATATATTACTATTATCTTATCATTGATAGTGCTGTATTTCAGGAAATTTTGGAATTTTCTACTTAACCGTAAATGTGATACTATTCTGCTTCAATTTGTCATCCAGCATAATAGACGATAGGGTGTATAATTCCAAATGAGCAATAACAGAGCAATTCAGTTTGTCAATGCCTGGGATATCAATCTTAAATTGTTCAATTTCATTGTTTTACAATTTATAGTTTTCCTAAATTCATACCTCATAAATCCAAGATTCCAATTACCAATGGACATTTGCAGCTGTTTTAAAAAAAATCATTTTCTGGGGCCCATACAACTCTTATCACAATCCATACATACATCCTTTGTGTCAAGCACTTTTGTACATTTGTTTCCCTCATCATTCTCAAAACATCTGCTTTCTACCTGAGCCCTTGGTATCAGCTCCTCATTTTTCCTCTCACTTGCTGCCCCTCCAACCCCCATGAACCCTTGATAATTAAAAAATTATCATAATTTTGTCATATCTTATACCGTCTGACATAATCCTTCTCTCACTTCTCCACTGTCCATCCTCCAGGGAGGAGGTTATATGTAGATTCTTGTAATCTGTTCCTCCTTTCTCCCTCACCTTTCCTCCACTCTCCTGGTATTGCCACTCTGACCACTGGTCATGAGGGGTTCATCTGTCCTGGATTTCCTGAGTCTCCAGTTCCTATCAGTACCAGTGTTCATCCTCTAGTCCAGCCGGATTTGTAAGGTCGAATTGGGATCATGATAGCAGCTGGAAGGAAGCATTCAAGAACTACAGGAAAATTGTGTTTCATAATTGCTACACTGCACCTTGACTGGCTCATCTCCTCCCTGTGGCTTTTCTGCAAGAGGATGTCCAATTTTGCACAGATGGCCCCTGGGTCCACACTCCGCACTCCCCCTCATTCAAAGGCTATGAGTTTATTTATTTGTTTGTTTGGTTTCTTGTTTTTTTTTTGTCTTTGATGCCTGATACCTGATCCCTTCGATGGCTTGTGATCTCACAGCTTGGTGTGCTTCTTCCATGTTGGTTTTGTTGTTTCTCAGCTTGATGGATGGCTACTTGTTTATCTTCAGGCCTTTAAGACCCCAGATGCTCTATCTTTTGATTACTAGGCACCGTCAGCTTTCTTCACCACATTTGTTTGTGCACCCACTGTCTTCAGTGATGGTTTCAGGAAGGTGAGCATCTCAAACTGCCAAATTGTTAGATCAAAGTGTTCTTGTGCTGAGGGAGAACTTGAGTAGGGGCCTACTGTCCATCTGTTGCCTTAATGCTAAACCCATAAATATATGTACATGGATCTATTTCCCCCTTGTTGTATATAAATATATTTACATCAGTATATGCCTGTATTTAGATCTTTATAACTGCCCTTTGCCTCCTAGTTCTTTCCTCTATTTCTTTGTACTTTCCTCTGTTCTACTAACATGTTCAGCCTTCACTTGGGTTTTAAGAATTCTTCTCGGTTACATTACTCTGATCCAGCCCTGCCAGACCTCTTACACCCTCCTTGCCACTGATTTTGGATCACTTGTTGTTCCCTTGTCCCTGAGTTTGTTAACACCCATTTCCTCTCCCGGCTCCACTTCCCCCTGTCCCACATGCCCCCAGAAATGCCATCCCATTGTTCTCTCTTCCGGCTTGTTTTTCCCACCTATCCCTTCCTGGTAGACATGCAGTAACAACAATATGCACCATCACAAGACTGAGTACAATGAATCTACAATAGGAAACAAAACAATAGCTACAACAACAAAACCCCTATAAATTGTTCAGGGTCTAGTTGTTGTCCTTTAGGAGTGCTTTCCAGTTGAGTCTGATGGGATGCCTTCTCCTGACCCCACATCTATCCCTGGGAACTTCATTGCTCTGCTCCCCACCACTGCTCTTCTGCAAGCCCACAGGGACTGGCTTCGCATAGTGGGCTCAGGGTGGGCACAATTCCCGCGGTGTGTCTCTAGTGTTGTCCCCAATGGTGCTATGGGTCAGTGAGGAATGCTGTGTCCCATGGTGGGACCGGCCCTGTGGTCTTCTCTGTGCAATGCTGCTCTTAGCAGAAACATAGTCCTCAGGGCTTGGTGAGCCAGGATGTGCTTCACTCTTTATTTCCCTTCCCCCTTGTTGGCTCCTGTGTACTCTGATCAGACCTTGAGCTGTAGCTTCAGTGCTGTCCTCTGAAGTGAATTCTTCTGGGAGGTGGTGCTGTCCACTTAGTTGGTAAAGGGGCTAGCCCCTCAGGTCTCTCTATCAGTTTCCTGCTTCATGTCAGTGTACTGCATTCTTGTCTTGGAGCACTGGGTTGAAGTCTGGTCCATCTTTCTCTGTGGAGATATAAACACTCTCCCCCTGTGTGGGTGAGTGCTCTGTTCCCCCTGCTACCCACATTATCCCCCCCTCCTTTTTAGTGGGCTACCATATGTATCCCATATGTATCTCTGAGTTTAGTCTGGTGCAGCTGTTTAATTTCATTTATAATCTTACCAAATGTGCAAATGAGGTTTTAGAAGTGTGCAACGTGTGCACAGTGCAGTGGAAGTGGATTATTACAGATGCAGTTATGTTAGCATTTAGGTCTTTAATCCATCTTGAGTTAGCTTGGGTATAGGAAGTGAAGTATGGTTCCTGCTTCATGTTCTGCAAGTAGAAATCTGATTTTGCCAGCACCATTTGTTGAATGCACTATCTCATTGGTTTTCTATGTAGTCTTTATTATGTTGAGAGATTTCTATTCTTATTTTGTTGATTGCTTTTATAAAAAATGCATGTTGGATATTGTCTAATGCTTTTGGATATTGTTTAATATAATCATATATTTCTTTTATTTATATGGTGGTTACCTTGATTGTTTTTCTAAAGAACTATCCTTGCTTACCTGATATAAATCCTACTTGACAATGATATTTTATGTGTTTACTATTTGCTGAATTATACTGGCTAGAATTTTGTTTAATTTTTTGTATCAATTATATTTGATATCAGGATAATACACATTTCATGAAATAGGTCTTTTATTTTGTTTTCCTTTTCTATATTTTAGTATTTTTTCCCAGGTTATAGATCTGCTAAGGTTTTTTATATCAATTTGTGTTCATGGTGTTAGGTGCACTTAAGATTTCAAGTTTGTTCAAGCACAGCCTTTCATACTAATGTGTATTATTACAATTGATTGGTTCTGTTGTGATGTCATCCTTTTCACTTTTACTTTGTGAAAAACATCTTCTCATTCTTTTTCTTTGTGAAATTAGCCAGTGGTTTATCAATTTTGCTAATCCTTTCAAATAATTCAGTTTTTGCCCTGTTGATTTTCTCTATTGTTTTTCTGTTTTCTGATTGCTTTATTTTTATTCTAATCTTTATTATTTTTCTTCTAGTGGCTACAGGTTTGTTTGGCTTCTCTTGTCTTTATTGTCATAGATATCTAATTAAAATGTTAATTTTTGTTATTTCTTCCTTTTTGACATGGATGCTTATTGCTATAGAATGTACTTGAAGTGTTGCTTTTGCTCTGCCCCTCAAATTTTGTATGTTGTAATTTAGTCCCATTTGTTTTGAAAATAAAATCAGTGTACTCTTTATTTCCTCAATTACCCCATCATTCTTTAAAAAAATAATGTATTTTAAATTTCCATGTATTTTTTTCAAGATATTTGTGTTATTAATTATAGATTTTTAGTTTTTTAGTGTTGCAGTCTGAGAAAATGATCTGTAATATTTCATTTAAAATTTTGTAATATTTGCTTTCTGACCCAAGATATGGCCTATTCTGGAGTATATTTCAAGAATTCCTGTTATGCTGGGAAAGAATATACATTGTGCTGTTGTTGCGTAGTGAACTCTGTATATGTTAATTTTAATATATTGTTTTATTTCCTTATTCTGTCTTTGTGGAATTTCTTTTTAGCTGATCTGTCCTGCCTTGAGAAAGGAGTATTGAAATCTATTACCATTATTATAGAATTGTTTATTTTCTCTTCACTTCTGTATGAGTTTGACTAATATATTTTGACAGTCTCCTGTGTGATGAGATGTTTATTATGGTTATATATCCTAGTTCAATAGTGACTTTAATTATTATATAATGTCCCTCCTTGACTCTGATGATTGCTTTACTTAAAAGTATATTTTACCATAAATTAATATTGCTACTCCTGCTTTTTGATTAACATTAATTTGATATATTTTTACACACTTTTCCAATCTTTGATTTCAGTATTTATGTCTTTTGTCTAAGGTATATTTCTTGTAAGCAGGATAATAAAATGTCTTATTTTATTATCTATTCTGGTAGTCTCTAGCTGTTCACTGGTGAACTTAATCCATATACATCATTGTTGCTTTTGATAGGTTTGGTTTTATTGCCTTCATTTTGCAATGTCTTTTTATGGTGTTATTGGCTTCTTTGTTCGTTATAATTTTTTTGTTCTGGGTTCATTTTCTTAGTGATTACTCTTGTCATCCCCCCCCCCACTTTCTTTGTTTTTCTATTATTGTTTACTAGATTCTTATTATTTTACTCCTTTTGTTTTGCTCAAGTTTTAACATTTTCTTTAAAGTTTGTTTTTTGATTACTTTTTAAATTAGAGTAAGTTTGTTCTTTTTTGCAAATTGCTTGGCTTCCTCTACATAGAAATCTTTGGTATCTACTCTAGTCCCTCTTTTAATTTGTTGTTGTCTTCATTGTAGAGTATTATCTGTTTCTTATTTAAGTGTTGTAGGTTTGTTTCAATTTGTATATTGTTTAAAATTGATTGAATGGGTTGGTTTCTTGATGGCAGTGTCTTGTATGTTGATCTCAGATTTCTATTTCTTGTTATTGGTGATTCTTTGTCCAATAAATACTATTCAGTATTTTTGAACTTCTTCTTTTAAACAAATTATTTTACTCGAGTTGCAGGGTGGATTTAGCAGAGGGCATGGAACAAGAGATCTATCATTGCTGATATTAGATGGATTTAGGCTGAAAGTAGAGAATACCAGACAGAAGTTTACTTGTATTTCATTGAATATACAAAGGCATTCAACTATGTAGATCTTAAAAAAATACAAAACTGATGACATCCTTGAGAAGAAAGGGAATTTTTTTCAAAGAACACTTCTTTGTGCTCATTCAGAACTTATAAATGGATGAAGAGGAGTTGAGAAAACAGACCCAGGGAATACTGCCATGGCTTTAAATCAGGAAAATTGCATATCTGTGATGTATTCTCTCACCATGCATAGTCAAATTTAGACTGAGCAAATCAACAGAGAAGCTGAATGGTATAAGGACGAATACAGCATCAGGTTTGGAAGAATACTTAATGATATGCATATGACACAACTTTGTTTGCCAAAAGTGAGGAGGACTTCAAGTATTTGCCGATGAGATCGAGGACTGCAGGATCATTCTGATTTAGAACAATATAGAGAATACCAAAATCCTCTTGAGAGGTTGTGTCAGACTACTTGTTGAAGACCATCATGCATTGAGAAGCATGAAGAAGAAAGGCTGCGTGGTTACAGGACTCTCCTGCTCTGCAATCCACATGTCAGAAGCAGCATGCCATGTGAGCACTCCAGACCCCTGAAACAAAAGCCTTCACTTCTGGCCATGTTCCTCCAGCTACTCACAAAATTTAGTATCATGTCCACTAGCAAAGTTAAAACTTTTAAAGGGGACAGATTCATAGAGCAGACAAATGTGAATTTGAAGCTGAGTGCTAAATTGATAACTGACTTAGAATCATTTGTATCCCTTCTAATGATATTATTCTGAAAATCAACACTATGAATGGGTATGTAAAATACTCACTCATGTATTTGCTATCATACATACCATACCATAGTACTTTATTGCTTTGTACGTTTATATTTTATATTCCTTTCCCATTTTTTCCTCCTTTTGATTTATTCAAGTTTTAGTCACTTCGTTTTACCTATATTATCTTATTTCTTTCATTAACTTAACATATTGTCTACATAATTAAAAATTGAGATTATAATATTTACTTGAGATAGTGCAATACAGACGAAATCAGTACTATTACCATTTCACAATTGACTTTAAAATTAATTTCTTCTCTCCAAGCTTTGGGTTATTATTGTAATACATTTATGATGTTCTTATAGTTAGGCCCCAGTAGGTATTATTACTTTTGAACAGTTCATATTTCCTTATACTTACCTGTATATTCTCATTTTGAGGAGACCAGATGGAATAGTGGTTATGTGTTGGGTGGTTAACTACAATGTAAGCAGTTCTATCCTGTTTTGTCAGATCACTGAGTTGGTATTGAGCTGATGGAAGTGAGTTTGGTGTTTGATTTATATATATTCTCCTTTATCCTTTCTCTTGATTTTTTTTCTTTGCTGAAATTCTGCTCAACTCTCGCAAATAATACTTTCACCTCTTTACTGGTGTCATCCTATTGTCTTTTAACTTCCATTGTTTTGTTGAAAATTCAGCTATTAGAATTTTTCTTCCTCCTTGGACGTTAATGATATTCCCACCATATTTACATTTAGTGTTTCCTTTTTGTCTTTGACTTCATCAGTTGTTTACATTAGGCACCACTGTGTGGTTTACCTCATATTTTTATGCTGGGCATTCATAATATTTCTTATATCTATGATTGTTCTTCAGTTCTGAAAATTCCTCAGCCATTATACCTTTAAGTAATCCATCTTCTTAATGTCCCTCACTTTCTTTCTGGAACTTAAGTGATTTCATATTTTTATTACTCTCTGTGTCTTATTTTGTTCCTTCTCTATCTATCTATCTATCTATCTATCTATCTATCTATCTATCTATCTATCTATCTATCTATGTGTGTGTATTTAGCATTTTATTGGGGCTTCTTAGAGCTCTTAACAATCCATACATCTATTGAATCAAGGACATTTGTATATTTGTTGCCATCATCATTTTAAAAACAGTTTCTTTTTAGTTGAGCCCTTGGTATCAGCTCCTCTTTTTCCCTCCCTTCCCCATACTCCTCTCTCATGAATCCTTGATAAATTATAAATTATTATTTTCATACATTCACTGACTGCTGTCCTCCTTCACACATGTTTCCGTTGTTTATCCACCTCAACGGTGGGGTGGTTATATATTGATCATTGTAATTGGTTCCCCCTTTCTCCCCCATTTTCCCCCTAACCTAGAGGGTCCACTACTGCCATATTGTTTCTGAGGGTTTTATCTGTCCCGGATTCCATGTGTCCAAGGTCTATTACTTGCACATGCTCAGTCTAGCCTGATCTGTAAGGTAGCACTGGGGTCATGACAGTGGGGGCAGGATGCATTAAAGAACTAGAGGAATGTTGTGTTTTCTTGGTGCTATACTGCATCCTGCCTGGCTTATCCATTTCTTGTGACCCTTCTGTGAGGGGATGCTCAATTGTCTACAGATGGGCTTTAGGTCTCCACTTCAAGCCGCCTCTTTCGCATCGACATGATTGTTTATTTTGGGTCTTCTAATGCCTGCTGCCTGACCTGTCAATACCTCATGATCACACAGGCTTGTGTGCTTCTTCCATGTGGGTTTTGTTGCTTCCCTGATAGATGGACACTTGTTTAACTTAAAGCCTTTAAGACCCCGGACACTATATCTTGTAATGGTTGGACACCATCACCTTTCTTCATCACATTTGCTTATATGCCAAAATTGATTTCAGGAGTTTTGTCAGGAAGTTAAGAATCACAGAATGCCAAGTTAATACAACACTGTTCTTGTGTTAAGGGAGGACTTGAGTAGACGCGTAATGTCTCTCTGCTACCATGATTCTTAACATACAAATATATGTACATAGGCCTATATCCCTATTGTTATATATTAATATATTTCTATATGTATGCCTATATTTATACCTCTATAAATGCTTTTTGAATCCTAAATCTTTCTTCTATTTCCCTTTACTTTCCTCCTATCCCCCTATCATGTTTGACCATCAGCTCTCAGTCATTCCTTTTGGCTAGGTTACCCTTGATCAAATGTCACCAGGCATTCTACACCCTCCTTACCAGTGATTTTAGATTTCTTGTTGCTACCTTGTCCCTAGGTTTGTTGGCTCCCCGCACCCCTTCACCCACTTCCCATCTCCTTTGTCCCCTTAGAAACATTGATTCTATTGATTTTTCCTCGGGATTGCTTATCCTGCCTATCTTAAATAGATAGACATGAAGAAGAAGAAGAAGAAGTAGAAGAAGAAGAAGAAGAAGAAGAAGAAGAAGAAGAAGAAGAAGAAGAAGAAGAAGAAGAAGAGATGGTGGTGGTGATGAGAGCATTATTGAACTTCCTTGCAAGGTGTTGAACTACCTTACAAGAAGCAATCACAAGAAACTCCATTTTGGAGAAGAAATAGTGTGATATTTAGGCCCAGTTGAAAAGTTGAGCCACTGCCAAGAGTCAACAGATGGTCTGAAGAGTTACCCCAGAAAGTCTGAAGGACCCTGGTAAGACCAGAATGATGTCAAGGGGTCAGCTGAACTGCCTATATAAACCCAGGTAGACACTGACTTTTTTAGAGAGCCAGGAAACAAGCAAACATCAATTCCTGCTCTCTTCAACTCTACCTGGGGTGAGTACACCGATGAAAGCAATGCTTATAGGAACTATGATGCTGAAATAATAATGTAGTGTGCTGCCCCTATACCTGATATTTTTCTGAAATGATATTATAGTTTGAGTTAAGATTAGGATTCTTAGATAGTTTGATGTGTGCATGCTTGCAATGAATAAGCCGAGCATTCAAAAATGTCAAAGGGCAATAAGTAATTATTGATCATGCTGATCATGACATGGTGTCTATAAATAGTTCCAGGTCTGTCTGTTGACCCTTATGTATGTTTTCTGATCAAGTCTGAAGAGGTGCCAATCCCTGCCCTCCAAGTCTGAAGTCTCTTTTCAGGATATATCAAGGACTTCAATGCTTTGCTCCCTTTACTGCTCTGGTTTGCTCCCTTTGTGATTTGCCCTTGTGTGTGGGTGGTCAGACTGGGCACAATTCCCATACTGTGTCTCCAGTGCTATCACCTGCAGCGCTATGGATCAGTGAAGGGATGTTTTGTGGTAGGGCTGGATATGTAGCCCTCTCTATCCTTTGGCTGGTCTAAGCAGGAGTGCTCTCCTTGGGAGTTGGTGGGTCAGGATACGATTCTCTTGCTCTTTCTCTTTCTCTCTCTCTCTCCTCTTAGTTTGCTGCCTGTGGACTGGGCAGACCCACCACTCTCTCCAGGCTGTATCTTCAGTGCTGGCCTCTGTAGTGAAATTTTCTGGGGAGAGTGTTGATTTAGTTGGGATTGGGGCTGACCCTGTGAACCTCTGTTAGTTTGCATTTTCATGCCAGTATGGTATGTTGCCCTCCAAGCTTGCCATACAAGGCTGCGGTCTGATCCCTCTTTCCCTTTTATGTTGAGAAATAAATAATACCTTCCCCTTGAGTGGGTTAGTGCCTGTTCCCCCACTATCCATATTCTCTTTTTTGTTTCTTTTCCCCTCCTTTTTAGCTGGCTGCCTTATACATTCTTGGGTTATACCTAACCCCTGCCAGGGTGCCTGGGCCTTGTCCCAGGGATTTATGTATTTAGTGGCTTTTGCCCTATGTCCCATTGTGCTTTTGAAGTTTACTTCAGTGAACTCATGTTGAATTTGTCCTTTTGTGTGTTAAGTACTTCACTTAGCATGATTATCTCCAACACCTCTCAGGCGACCTTGTGCTTCAAGCATTCATAACTGCTTTTTTAGGGATCTGTATACTCCATTGTATGTATGTACTGGAGGTTGTTTTTTTTTTTTTAACTCATTTGATAACTGATAGAAATTTAGGCTTTTTCCAACTCTTTGTGATTGCAAACTGCACTACAATGAAGATTGGAGTGTAGATGTCTGGCCATGGTCTATGCCAGAGTAGGGGGATTGCTGAGTCAAATGGTAGCTTGATTTCCATTTGGTTTAGGTAGCACTGAATCAGTTGCTATAATGACTCTACATACCTACAGATAAACCAGCAGTGGGTGAGAATTAGTTTGTCACCATAACTGCTTCCAACACTTGTTGCTTTTTGGTTTTCTGAATTGGGTTATCTGTGAAGGTGTATCTCATAGCTATTTTAATTTGCATTTACCTATGGCTAATGATCAGGAAGATTTTTTTTCATGTTTATTAACCATTCAGATTGCCACCCTTGTGAAACTTCTGTTCAGGTCTTTTGCCCAACTTATCAATGGACCATTTGCTTCTTTCTTATTATAAGCTAGCAGAGGATTGTAGATTTTAGTAATAAGGCCTTTGTCTGATGAATCATTGCTAAAAATGTTTTCCCAGTCTAAGGGCTCTCTTATTACTCTCTTGAAGAATTCTTTCAAGGCACAGAGGTGTTTTATTTGCCTTATATCCCACTTGTAAGTTTGTGCTTCCTCTGTGTTTGTGTCCTTCCCTATTTCCAGCAAGGTACGTATTCCCTTCGTCAAAGTTCTTAGGTTTGTCCCAATTCCCTCATTAATGGGACTAAGAGTTTGGGATTTTACCTCAAGGTCTGTGATGCTCCTTGAGTTTATTCTTGTGCATGGAGTGAGGTAAGGGTCTTGCTTCATTTTTCTGCAGGTAGATATCCATTATTTCCAGCAGCACTCTTTGAAGAGGGCATCCACATCCAATTTTATACTTTTGGGGGGCCCTTATCAAAGATCAGTTTTGTACATGCTGATGATTTCATTTCTGTGTTTTCAATTCTTTTCCATTGGTCACAATATCTGTCATTATACCAGTACTAACTGCTTTGAACACTGTGGCTGTATAATAGGTGCTAAAGTCAGGTAAAGCACACTTTCTGACTTTGTCCTTTTTCTTGATGAGTTCTCTGCTAATTTGGGGTTTCTTCCTTCTCCATGAGAAGTTGGTAATCAATTTTTCCAAGATTTTGAAGGAATGTTGGATTTGTATAGGGATAGCATTAAACTTCCATAGTGCCTTGGGCAGGACTGCCATCTTAACTATATCTCTGATCCACGAGAATGGGATATTCTTTCATTTGAGGAGGTCACTCTTAATTTTTATAATACTGTTCTGTAGTATTCCTCATACAAATCTTTTGGGGATTTTTGGTTAGGTATATACCCAGATTTTTCAATTTGTACTTGGCTACTATGAAGAGTACTACCTTTTGGATATCCTCTTTCATGGTCTCATCCAATGTACATAGCAGCGTGGTAGACTTCTGTTTGTTGATCCTGTATCTTGCCTCTCTTCCATATACCTCTATTGCTTCCAGCATTCCTCTTGTGGAAATTTTGGAGTTTTCCATATATAAAATCATATCATCTGCGAATAACAATAGTTTCACCTCTTCTTTACCTAGATGAAAACTTTTGTTGTCTTTCATTTGCCTTATTTTGTTAGCTAACACACCCAGTATGATACTAAATAAAAGTGGGGATAAAGGGCATTTTTTCCTGGTCCCCTTTTTAAGTGGGATTATTTGACCTTTTCTCCATCGACTACCACATTGGCTGCTGCTTTTTCATATATAGCTTGTATTATAGTGAGGACTTTTCCTTTCATTTCTATCTTTTGTACTATTTTAAACAGGAATGGGTGTTGGAAGTTGATGACTGCTTTTCCCCCATCTATACATATTATCATGTGGTTCTTACCCTTTTTCATATCAATGTGGTGAATAATGCTAGTTGACTTTCAGATCTTGAACCATCCCTGAGTCCTGGATGTATCCCACTTGGTCATAATGAATTATTTGTTTTATATACTTTTGTATTCTATCAATCAATGATTTGTTAAAGAGTTTTGTATCAATGTCCAATAGAGACATTGGTCAATAGTTCTCAATTTTTTTGTAGGATCCTTGCCCACTTAAGTATCAGTGTTATACTAGCTTCATAGAAGTTTCCGAATTTGCTGTCTTTTTCTATGCTCTGGAAGAATTTGTGTAGGATTGGTTTCAGTTCTTCCCTGAATGCTTGGATGAATTCTTCTGTGAAGCAGACTGGCTTTTTTGGTTGGTAATCCCTTGAGAACCTTGTCTATTTCATCTATTGCTATGGGTCTGTTGAGGTACTTGATGTCCATTGGGGATAGTCTAGGGAGGAATGGTTTTCCCAAGTATTTATCCAGGTCGTCTAAGTTGTTGACTTTATTAGAGTACAGGCCTTTGTTGTGCTTTGGAAAGAGACTTTTAATTTCATTATGGTCTGGTATAATGTCTCCTATTTCATCCCACATCCTGGATTTTGAAATTTTTCCCTTCCTTTCTTTGGTTAGGTTTGCCAATGGTTTATCAATTTGGTTAATCCTTTCAAAGATCCAGCTTTTGGCTGCATTTGGGGTTTTTTTTTCATTATTTTCTTATTTTCCCTGTTCTGTATCTCAGCTTATTTTCTTGTTTTCCCTCTCCAGTATCTCAGCCCTGATTTTTATTATTTCTTTTCTTTCGCTAATGGTAAGACTGACCTGTTAACGCTGCTCTGATGGAGGTTTGTGCCAGTATATAAATCTTAAGGCATTTTTCCTTTTTCATAATACATAATAATAATATAAAAATCAATGTACGCATTTATTACTATGAAACTTGCTATGATAACTACTTTTGTTGTGTCCTAAAAGTTTTGGTAGGTTGTATTCTCATTCTCATTGGTTTCTAAAAATTTCCTAATTTCACACTGATCTGGCCTAGTACCCACTAATTTTTCAGTAGAGGGTTATTCATCCTCCAATTGTTTGCCCTTGTTTTCTTAATCATACTTTTGTTGATGTCCGGTATTATAGCATAGTGGTCCAAGAGGGATGTCTGAGTGATCTCTATGTGCTTGAATTTACAAGGGTTTGACTTGTGCCCTAGCATGTGGTCTATCTTTGAGTATGTGTGATGTGGAGTTGAGAAGAATGTGAATTTTTTACATTTGGGTGGGAAGCTCTGAAAATGTGTAACAGGTCAAGTCACCTAATTGTAGAGTTTAATTCTATAGTTTCCTCATTAAGCTTCTTTCTCTGTGATTTATCTTTCATAGAGAGTAGTGTATTAAAGTCACTTACTATGATTGTTGAGACTGATTTGTTTTTTCATCTTTTTGAGTGTTTGATGAATTTAATGAGTCTCTCATTGGGTGAGTATATATTTATTATACACACTGGTTCTGGGTCTACTGTTTCCTTGAGTATTATATAGTGCCCCTTCCTTTCTCTTGTATTGAGTTGCACCTTGAGGTCAATTTTGTCAGAGATTAGGATTTCAACCCCTGCTTTTTTGAATTGTCATTTGCTTCATATATTTTTTCCAGCCTTTGATTCTCAGTCTAATTTTTCTGCAAACTTGAGAATTGTCTCTTGTAGGCAGTAGATCAATGTGTTGAGCTTTCTAAGCCAGTCCACTAACCTCTGTTTTTTAATGGGAAATTTTCAGTCCATTGATATTTAGAGTTATTACATCCATCTGTGAACTCTATGATGTCATTTTGTACCTCATGTGTTGGGTGTTTTTCTACATCATTTCTTATGCTGTATGTTTTTCTGCCCATACCGGGTTGGTAAGAATTTTTTGTAGAGCTTTTTTTTTTTTTTTTTTTTAAACATATTCTTTGAGTTTTTTCTTGTCTGGGAAGAGTCTTACTTCTCCGTCTATTTTGATCGAAAATTTAGCTGGGTAGAGTACTTGGGTTTTCTTTATTTCCTTTCAATTTTTGAGTACATTACTTCTCTTCTTCATGGTGTTTAATGATAGGTCTGAACATATTCTTATTTGGGTACCTTTATAGTTAACTGCCTTTTTTTCCTCTGGCTGCTCTTATGATTTACCCCTTTAGTCAAAGTTGGATAGATTATCTATTATATACCTTGGCAACTTCTCTTGGGATTCCGTCTAACTTGTCCTTTTGGCCACCTGAATGGATACCTGATTTTCATTCATTAAGCTGTGGACATGTTCCTCTATGAATTCCCTTGATATTTTTGCCATTGACTTATTCATTGTGTCTCATCCCAGTAGTCCAATTATTCTAATGTTTTTTCTCTTCATAGAATCAGACATTGCTTTCAGGTTTTCTTTAGCTTCTGTAAATATCTTGACTGACTGCCTCTCCATTTATTGAAGTCTGTGTGGGTATCCTCGAGGTCACTAATATGATTATCTGCTTCTTCTATTCTGTTGGTAAAGTCTGAGAATTTGCTATTTGCATTTTCAATCTTGATCCTCAACTCTTGTATTTCCCATTGGTGCATGGCATTTATCTCCTCTATCATTTCAACCTTTTTCCTATAGTGCTTTTCTCATATCCTGTATGCCTCCAATCATTATCTGAAGATTTCTTTCTGTGGCATTTCAACATCTGCATCTTTTATGAACATCTTTAAGTCCAGGACTTCCTCTGACATAGCCTTTTGTTTTTCCTAATTTTTCATTGAGGTTGTTGAAGCAGTTTGCTGCCTGTGTGCTATTTTGGAGGAACTTGGAACCATTTCCCCAGGAATCAAAGAGACCTGGGTTCTCTCTTTTGGAGATTGGTAGGAATGCTTCTGAGGGAAGCCTCCAGCCAAATGCCCTCGGCAGGGGGGGGGGGGGTGGACAGGGGGTTGTTGAACTAGAGCTTTGTCCTTCTGGGGATTTCCTACTGTATTGTTTGGAGGGTGGATTGGATGGCCCTCTCAGTTGACTCTGGCCAGACGGCTGTAGGCAACAAGGGTGGCACTGTGAATATTAAGTGAGGAGCCACTGTAGTTTTGTGGAGAGTGTTAGACTGAGTCCTCAGGGGGTAGTGGATTGAGGTGGGCAGCTGTAAAGCAGATTGTGGTTCTGGTTCAGGGAGGGCTGATGGTGTAGCCATAGTTGAAGGCTGACCTTGTGAGGTGCAGTGAGGCCTGCGGCCTCACCATTAAGTGGAAATTATTCTGGCCATTATTAACTGTCTTTCAAAAACTCTTTGTTATGCCCCAAGCTGGAAGAACCAATTTTTGGACTGGGCTACAGTTTTCATCTCTTGTTGGATTTTCCAGTTTTGTTATGTTAAAACCCTGTAGGGTGTGCTCAGGGAATCTGCTATCGGCCAGGTTTTTTTTTTTTTTATTGTTAAAGCTATATTAATGGAAATAGTTTCTGGTGGTTTACATTCAAAGTTACACAAAGAAACATACCCTTGGATTGAAAGCATTTTAAAAAGTTCTTGTATTATAATTGGCTTGTAGGTACCCTGGTATCGGCTGTGCCATGCTCTCCCCCTGGGAAGGAGAACTAGAAGAATTTAGTGGGGTTGGGTCTCACTGCATCTGAATTGCCCTGGGTCCCTCCTGCATATCTCCGCAGGCTGTGCTCTGGAATCTATGCTCTACCACAGATATATATTCTAGGGACTCTCCAATTGCAGCAAATTATTGTCTAAGTTTCTGTTGTTACCCACATTGGCAGGCGGGGAGCTAAGCAGAAGGGGAAACAGGATTGCTGATGCAGTCTCTCTATTCCTGGGCAGGGAGAGGAAATACAAAGCTCATCAATGCTGAAGTCAGAAGGGTTACAGAGAGGAGACATCCAGTGTGAGTCCTTGTGGCTAGTTCTTGGCGGGGCTCTGCGAACCTGAGATAATTACCATCTTTAGGATGTAGTCTGGTGAGACTACTGCACACTGTGGGTCTCAGGTTTTGGGTCCAGGTCGGCATAGTGGAATGCCATCCCGCTGGGCCTGGCGAGGGATTAGCAGAGCCCACGGGCAGATACAGTGAACTTAGTGTTTCAGCAAGCCCTCAAATTGCTTCATGGGTAAAAATCAGAAGGGAAGTTCTGATCCACAGGTCCTAGTGCACTTGAACTCTATTTCTGGCACATATCTTCCCACAATTGGCTTCCTTATCTCTTAATTTTTTGATCTAACAGTAGGATTAGCAGGTGGGTGATTCTACCTGGATGGCATCTTGGAAGTTTTTTTTTCCCTCTATTTTTTCTAATTTTCTTTACAACATTCCTTTAAAGTCAATTCAACTATTATTAATTTCATTTATCAAAAACTTTACTGCTAACATTATTGGATGTCATATTTATGGTTTTATCTTTTCTGGTTCAATCACTTATATTTTCTTAAATATATGAAAAGTTAATTTAAATTAATATCTTCTATTTACAATAAGTGGATTATTGTGACTTTCATTTTTTGTGGTCATCTTTATTGGTTATATCTGGCTATTTTTCTGGAATATTTAGCCATCATGTAGGAATAGATCTGCTTAATGTACTCATAGATGATTTCATTAGTGTTCTGTTGTTTGTTTGTTTTTTAAGATTTCATGTTTCTCTTATTTTTATTTCTACTAGGATGTAGACTTAAACACACGTATACCCATAGCCTGCACTTTCTAATAGAAATTAGATGGTATTAGAACTCATCTTCCTCTTAAATTCTAATTAGCAGCATTAAGATAAAAACTCCTCTATGATTGCCTGTGGTCTGATGTTTAGCTTCTTACCATCTTGCCCCTTCAGCCTAAGACTTTAGTAAGTACCTTCCAATGAAAACCATAAATATATGTCAGGATATTATGCGCCTCTCTTTTCTCCAGGATCTCAGTTCTTTAAGTTTTAATTGCCTTGAAAGTTTCATCAAACCCATGAGATAAGCAAACATTTGGCTTGTTTCAGTAACTCTTAGGACCCTTGCAGCATTTTTAGCTTCTCTATCTACACCGAGGACAAACTCACCTCAATCCTCAGTAACTCCTTTCACTCTGGCTATTTTTTCCCCAATGCTCAGCTTTCTTTAATGACTCCCCTCCCCCCATCCATCTACTCACAGGGCCGGTGTAGGTGGTGGGCCACCAGCAGGCCATTCACTTAAAGATCTTGCCTTGGTTGAAGGCTTTGCCCACCTGCTGGAAGGCCCCTTTCCAGGAGAAGTACTCTCGGACCAGCATCTGTGTCTCCTCACTGCCAGGATCAGTTTCCGCCATGTGTACTACCCATAGTCCACCTGCCAATCTGGAATCAATGGGAAGGCAGCTCTTGGCCTCTGAAGACCCAGACCCCAAAATTGGAGCTGCTGCTGTTGGATCTGAAGAGGATAATGCTGGTGAAGACATTCTTCCTCAGTTTATCCAACTGCTGGAACATTCCAGTGTTGAGGCTGCAGTTCATGAGTGTCTGGTTCAGCTCCTCCGAGAAGCAGTACTCGGCATGCCACAGGGACCATCCTTCCTTGTCTAAGTGCTCTCAGAAATGCAGCAGCACCGCCAAGATGGTGGCCTCATTGGAATATTTGTGCTTAAACTTGTCCAGCACTAAGGGAATCTTAGGCAGATCAGCAAAGGGGTCCTTGGCCTTGGACTCAGTGGCCAGGGCCTGTTTGCATTTGTCCATCTCCTTCTCAGGGACAGGAGCCATGGCCTTCTGCTTCTCTTCCCAGGATGCCTTCTCTTTCTAAGGGTGTCCTTCTTAGGGTGGCTCTCAGTAAATGTTTTAGCATCAAACTGCACCATCTTCTCACAGAGCTTCACCTCCCCCTTAGATGGCCCGGCACTGGGGCTGGTGAATGCAGGTGAGGAACCAGCGGTTGGTATTGGGGAAGGCCTGGTGGAAAGAAGGCTCTAAGACCTGGTTTTAGAGCCACAAGAGGGTGCAGACAACTGTGATGTCATCCAGGGCCACTCAGTCACCGACCAGGAAAGTCCTGGTTTTCAAGTGAGCATCCAGAAGTCCCAGGATTCAACTCACCTCATGCTTGGCATTCTCTGTGGCCTGCTTGTTGTGATGTATGATGTCTAAGGTGGGGAACACCCATGTACTGGCTAGGGTTCCATGTCGCTGTCCTCGAAGATCATCTACCACACCACCTGGGCTGCTACCTCTGGGGCTTTTCCCCATAGCTCCTCATTGTTCCAGTGATAGGCAATGGCATTGTTCTCAAACACACAGAATCCATCATCACCTTCAAACGCTGGGACCTTGCAGATAAATTCTGCTATAAGTTTGGTTTGGACAAAGTGGAAGTGGGGTGGTGCGGAGAGCACACCTATCTGAGTCCCACTGTACTGAGCAGCCATGAGGGCCTTGCAGCCCCGTCTGTTTTCCAGGTATGTGTACAGGGTCCCAGTCGTCATGGTGATTCCACCAAGAAAGTTTCTGGCTACTTTTACATTGCAAGTCTAGGTTGCCTAAGTGTTGCACATCTCTCTAATACCTGCAATACTACTTCTGTTAAAAATCTAACTTGTTTGCTTATTCTATACATTCATAATGCATTCCTAGGACATTTTCTCTGCACTTAAGCTTAGCATTAAATCTGCCTGCCGAATGCATTTTTAGGTCTGTGATTGAGGTTATTAAGCCATTTTGGTCAAATGCTGCCAACTCCAGGCAAACAGAGACACAGCAGTCATCTGGGTGCAGTCAATCCTTTTTTTATTTAACAAAATCATAATTTTCTGGCTACATTCAGATTGAGTTGTGTGTATAAAGAATTTGAATTGCTTCCCCGACTCCTTTAAAAAGTGTGTGTGTGGGGAGGGAAACTTGTGACATCCAAAAAGGACCATAAAGATTTTGCAAATATTTAGAAAGCAGCATAGTTTGAACACGTAAACAAAAAGTGAAAAATATAAATGATTACCTTCTTAAAGCACCACATGTAGGAAATGCAATTCATCTTTTTATAAGAAGTGTTTTGGTGTTTCATCTGAATTTAGTGTTGAATGGTAACTAATGAAATGTTTGTCTGGGTTTCTGAAGAGGCAATTCAATTGGCTTTGTGTAGATAGATAATGTTGGTTGCTTTTGATCTTGCAGACCAAAGCATCTTATATAATGATAAATTGTACAAGGTTTCAAAATCATCTAAATGATGTTATCTGTAATACCATTGCCTCTCCTTACTAGTTCCCATTTTTATTTTTTCTCAGTGAAAGAAATAACAATTTGTGAAGGATTATAAATTTCAACTCTTATCTTTTAAAATGGGTGTTTTTGGTCCTCATCTTAACATGCAAATCGTCTGCCTTTCTTGAACCTTTGATAAAGAACCAGAAGAAAGATTCACATTTTGATAAGCCATCCTGAAAAAAAATCAGTCAATCGAACAAAGATAAAATAGAAACTTTTTATATACCAATGCAATGTAAGTAGATCCTCACTTCACCTAGAAAATGGAAGTCAAGTTTAACATTTTAAGACATGCTCAGGAAAAAAAATAATAAAAAAACTTATACAAATCTAGAAAAGAATTGGACCTGTCTATTCACAGAAGAAATTTATTTAATTGTATTCAGTGTTACTGATAAGAGGGGTGTGTAATAACAATACTAGAATAAGGAGTTATTGAAGGTGGCTTCAGACAAGATGACCTTTAATATTCTTTTCAATTCTTCAGTTCTGTAACTAGTGTTCACTTGATCACCAATTTGCTTGGAGATATTGGGGAAAATTCATTGCCTCCATTTTACCATGCACGATGTCCTCCAGAGACTAGTCTCTCCTAACAATATGTCCAAAGCATATCTGCATATGGAAAGTTATTAATAAGACTTTCTCCAACGCTGATGCTGATTTTTCTTCATATAATACTACTTCTCTGATTATTTGCTCTGCATACAGTTTGAATAAATATGGTTAAATGATACAACCCTGATACACACCGTACCTGATTTTAAACCAGGCAGTATTGTCTTGTTGTATTTGCACAACTGCCTCTTGATCCACATACACATTCATCATGAGCAAAAAAGGTGTCCTAGAATTCTCATTCTTCTCACGGCTTTCCATAGTTTGTTATGACCCACTCAATTGAATGCTTTTGCATGGTCAATAAAATACAAGCAAACATAATTTTTGATATTCTTTGATTTGAGTCAAGTGCCAAGATCCATTGGTCATGATATCTCTTGTCCCATGCCCTTTTTCAAATCCAGCCTGGATTTCTAGATGCTCCTGTCAATGTACTGCTGGAACCATTGTTGGGTGCTTTCCAACAAAGTTTTACTTTCCGTGCTATTGTTCTATAGTCTGCAGATCCTGTGACTGCAACTGTGGGCTCTGACATAACAACTGTGTGGATTGTGCAGGACCAGACAGTGCTTCATTCTATTCTCTATAGGGTCTCTACCAACTCAATGACACCTAGCAGCAGCAACAGACTTATGGTAATATTTTCATTTTCATGAACTTCTTTTAATAATTTTCAACCTTAACATGAATGTATTTGGGAATAATCCATGGTCTGGCTTCATTTTAGTTGTTGATATTGAGCTTCTGAATTGTCTCTTTCTACAGATAAAGCCAAATTCATTGACCATATTTCTTTTTTTTAACTATATTTCATCCAGAGAAATCCACTATTTTGCTTTTGAAAAAGGTATTTGCCATGAAGAAGTGATTGGTCTTGCAAAATTCTATCATGCGATATCCAGCTTTGTCTCTATCACCAAGACCGTATTTTCCACATACTATTCCTTCTTGTTTCCAACTTTTGCATTCCAATGACCAATATTTATCAATGCATCTTGATTGCATGTTCTATCAATTTCAGTTTTAAGATGTTGATAAAATTCTTCAATTTCTTCATCAGTAGCTTTTGTGGTTTGTGCATAAATTTGAATAATAGTTATGATAAATGAATTTATTTATATGTGGATAGATATTATTCTACCACAGGCAGCACTGTACTTTAAGACACATCTTCACATGTTGTCTTTAACAATGAATGCAATGCCATTCCTCTTCATGCAAGATGATCAATACCAGTCCTTTGCAGCTCACTAATACCTAGGATATCAATCTTCACATTCTCCTTTGTTTTAGATAATTTCTAATTTTTTTAGATCCATAAAAGTATGAATCTACATACATTTTTACATTCCAAGTTCTAATTACTTATACACATTCATAGCTGTTTCTTCTCATTTGAATCATGCCCATCAGCACATGAAAGCCCTGAAGGTTTTACACCATCCACATCGTTATGGTTAGCTCTCCAATGAGAAGTGAACTTTTCTTCGGCCATATTTTGGGTGCCTTCCTACCTAACAGGTTAATCTTCTGACCCCGTGCCTATGTTCTACAGTTATTCATGAGGTTTTCACTCTCTGACAATATTCTGCTGCTATTCATAAGGTTTCTGTAGATAATTCTTCAGAAGTAGACAGCCTAGTCCTCCTTTGTATTCTGTTCTTTGTCTGGAAGATCATTTTGGGTAGACCTTCTGGTATTTGAAATATGAGTTGCATGGCTTCCAGGTTTACAGTAACACATAAGCCACCACAATACAAGAAAGTGATGAACAGTGGTTGTTAAACAGTCACTTAAGATTAACTACATGAACATATAATCAATTAAATTATAACTATAAACAAAAGTAATATTCAAAATTCAATGTTTCCTAATTTGGTAGCTACTGTGTATTCTCTTAAACTTATTCACTATTGTCTTATCATATACTTAAGGTGCCATGTAGTTGTGTGATACTGCAAGTCCCTTTCCAGTTTCATGTACAGTGACATCATTCTGGCAATTTAAAATCAGTCTTGAGAGCGTTTTTACAATAGCAATTGGAAACAGGATTTCTCTTTTGTTAACTATTAATAAATGTGGTTTGAATGAGGCTGGTGGTTTGGACTGCTGAGCTTGCAGCTAAGTGCCCAACTTGTAACCACTATTCTGGCAGGACTTATAAAGATACAGTCTCAGGAACTCACAGGCACAATTTTATCTTGTCCTATAGGATCACTATGAGTTGACATCAATTTATGGCAGTAAGTTTGTTTTTGTTTTTTGGTTTTATAGGGTCGCTATGAATCAGCTTTAACTCGATTGTAGTGAGTTTAGTTAGAGTTTTGTATAGATTAAACTTATTACATTGAAAGGAAGTAAGAGACAGAACACAAACAGATGTATATTCTCCCACGTTCACTGCAACACAATAGTGAGCAGCTAGGTACACCTCAAATGCCCATCAACAGAAGAATGGACGCCTAAACTATGGTAAATACACACAATGGAATATTACACATTCCTAAAATACTAACAAAAACCTGAAACACTTCATGACATGGATGCACCAGGAAACATTATGCTGAGTGAAGTTAACCAATTGCAAAAGGACAAATATTGCATGAGCCTACTACTGTAAAGTTAAGCACTCTTTTTCTTATCTTATGTAATGTTCTAATCTAGCCTCAAACATAGAGGTAGAGAGTCTGCCTAACATCTTTCAGCCACATATCACCTCCTCCCTTATATAGACATTTTAAAAACCACCTCTACAGAGGAAATAATCGCCTCAGATTAGGTCACTCCTTCATCAAGGAGGAGAAAAGACCACTCATTTCCTGCCATACAACATTATGATAAGGTCACCGCAAATCAACAGACACTTCCACAAGAATGATAGACCAATCTTACTGGGAAGTCATGTCTGAACGACAGGAGGGGCAAATATGTTTTGGAGCTGATGTCACATTTCTGCCGGTGGGTAAACAGGGAGATGAAATCTCCCACTGAGAAAAAAATGCTTAACAATACTTATATAGAAACTAAGGGGAGAGTAGGCCTGGTACTATGTTCCCAATTAGACACTTTTTGCCTAGTTTCTCTCCAACCCTCCTTGAAGGCGACCTAGGTCATGCAGTATAATATTTTGGGGCTTTAGATTTCATCCTTTCAACGTGCAAAACATTCTTCATAGGACACATCAGACGGACTTGATGTGGGAACTCCACTAAGTGAACTGCGCTTTACCTCAAACTAACTTCTAGACCGTGGACTTAAGGCTGAAACACCCTACTACGAGAAGAAGCAAATGACGGCTATCCCAAGTTTTTGAGTCCCTTGATTTGAGGGTGCCAATGAAATGTAGCCAGAACTATATATGCTTACTTTTTTTTATGCCCTCCTTGCTTGACTATGAAATATACCAATCTTATAGGCTTAGTTCTGTCTTTGTGAATGGAAGTTCCTGGAAATTTTGCCCTTTAACAAATCTCCATTGTTAGTGTAAATAGTTTTCAATCACTGAAGGGATTAATTTGTACAAATAACAGTTTGGAGCCAGCCTATACTCATAAAATTTCCTTTTCCCAGCACTGTGTTAAATTCTTTAGCCACAGATAAATTAATGATGCAATCACTGGAATTACCTTATGCCCAAGGGAGATGAATGCTGATGTACTCTATTATGTAACAATAATGAAGCCACTAAAATGAAACAGAAATATATGTAGATGTGTGTGTGTGCGTGTGTGTGCACGCGTGTGTGTGGTCTGAATGGATTTTGGACTTGCACTTAACTCTAGCCCTTGTTTCAGAACAATTGTTTCTAATGACACTGGCCTGCTTGAAGCTGACCCTCTGGAATAGATCAGCTACGGATGCTACAACAAAATGTGGTAAAGAAAGTAGATGGTGCCAAGCTACCAAAGAAATTAGTGTTTGGGGTCTCAAAGGTTTATCTTAAAACCAGAAGACATCTAAATGATACATCAACTAAGTCCATATAGAAGAAGCACACCAGCATGTGTGATCTAGGGATGATAAATATTAAGATCCAAATCTGAAGAAGGGACTGATATCCGAGAAAACTGTGAGCACCCTGTTTGCAAAAGGCCATAGCAGTTGAACCCCAAAATCCATTTGCAGAATCCCTATATGGATTAAGCCTCCAGTGAATTCCCTCTGACCACAGTGGAGGGATGTGAATAGCCTTCCTATTGGATGGAGAGCATTGTAAACCAGATTATGGCATGCGTAGTTAGGTTTAAATATAACACCGTATTAGTTTATCTACCTTTTGACCCATTTTAAAGTTATTTCATATATTTAAAAAAATCAGAAGGGAAAATACTTGTAGATTGAGCCTCCAGTGAATTCTCTTGTCAGGGACCAGGGGTATGAATAATCTTGCTAGTGTGCAGAATGCAGTGGAAGTGGCAGAACCAGTTAGGCTCAAATTCAGCACCTGATCATTTAATTTCCCATCTAACCCATTTTAAATCTGATCTGATTTTTAAATCCTGCTTTCTGTTCTATTGGAGTTTTTCTCTAGTTAATTTCATGATTGTGTTTTTGTTATAATTTATTGATCATTTTATTGGGGCTCTTACAGATATTATAGCAATCCATAAATTAATGACATCAAGAGAACTTGATGATGCTGCCAACATTTTCAAAATATTTTCTTTCTACTTGACCCCCTTGAGATCAGCTCCTCTTCATTCCCTCCTACCTCCACACTACCACACTCGTGAACCCTTAATAAATTATATATGTGTATATATAAATATATATATTCATATCTTATACTGTACGATATACCTCTTCACCCACACTTCTGTTATTCACTCCCTTGAGGGGGTTTATTCATCCATCAATTCTATCAGTTCCCCTTTTCACCCTTCCCACCCTTCCTTCTTATATATATATTTGCCATTTTGGGCAGTGGGTGTGTCTTCCAGTACATGAAGCCCAGGTTGAGTGGATCCATAGAGATAGTAACTGGATTATTTACAAATTGGGTATATGTGTGTGGTGGCAGGGGGTCAGGGGAGAGAGGGTTTGCAGGGCAGGGAAATGGGGAACAGGCAGCAGCGCATGCAGGAAAGAAGAAAATGTTCTGGAACTGATTGTGGTGATGATTGTGTAACTCTTTATGCTATGACCTAGCCATTGAAGTGCAATATATGTGAATTATATGTCAATGACACTAGCCTAAACACAGTGTACATAGAAATATCAATGTACGTAACCAAATTCAAATATATCCAATGATGTTTATCAACAATAGCCTTGAATGTTCTAGAATTCAGACATTTATAAATAAATGCTTTCAACATGTAGAAACTTAAACAATTACTATTAAACAAATACTATTTCAATATACAAAAGTCTATCATTTTATTCAACACAAGTCACCTCATTGGCAAGTAAAGATCTGTACACCATCACTGTCTCATTTACATTAATTAGGCTTGTATTACCCAATTTTAAAATATCATACGATATTCATATTGCCGTTTTCCAAAATTTTCAAGTTTCAGTCAATGTCACACAAATTGATTCTCTTCTTGTATTTCCAATGATCTGTTTATCTATTTCTTCTCTAGAAATGCAATTGTTTTATTATTATTATAGCTTTATAAACTTTTTCACAATAGCTACAGCAAATATTCTTTCTTTTTCATGCAATTTATTTATTTTTAAACGAACTTTAGAAATATTAAAAATAGTTTTATATAGTTGGTATTCTCAAGTTTTAGATTTATAGGTTAATTGGGAGAGAAATAGTAACTTTATTATACTGTATCTTCTCATTATAGTTAAAAAAATTCTTTCCCTTAAATTATTTGTCCTTTCTTTCATTGGTTAGAATATAATTCTTTATATAGACTCTGTTCATATTCCTGATCTCATGCTTACAAATTTTATATTTATTTACTAATTGCTTATATTATTTTCTTTCACTTAAAATTTTTCCTTTATTATTATTTTTAGTATAAGTAGGTCTGTTTGCACTTAATTTTTTTCCTTACACAATAAGGTCCTTTTCACATGTTCATGTTTTAAAAAATTCTTCTCTGTGATATAGTATTTTAGGTTGGTAGTTAATTTTCCACAAGTATCTATACAATTTTATTGTTTTCCAATTTGCTTGGTTGTTTTTTTCTGAAGCCTGTTTTCTTTCTTATTCATTATATAAAGTAGGCTTTTTATGCTGAATGCTTTAACATTTTCTATATATGCCCTTCTCACTGATAACCTTTTAGTTTTTCAATTTTCTTTCTTTTCAGAATTAATTTGATTTGTTTTCATAATTATGTCTTAAGTCTATTATTCTTTCTACAGTATCTAATCTATTAGTCCCAAATTTCAGTATTTTATTTATGAGCCCGTCAGGGTGCAGTGTAGCAATACTGAAACATCTTAATACTCTTTCTGTTAACTTTTTTATTGTGAGTTGAGTGAAGACTTTCACAAGACCTTCAGCAGTCCATTCAACAATTCATACTTATTTATTCAGTTGCACTTCCCTCAATGTACCATTACTTATTCCCTTCATTCCTCGGTTTCCTGTCTCCATTTCCCCTTTCTTCTGAGCCCTTCTGAGCTTTGTTCTGGCATAAGTGCTGTCCTTTTGATCTCAGATAGTTCATTTTTTGTAAAATATGCATACCCCACTAGAATTATAGTTCACCCTATAGACCTTCATATTGTTTGACTTAAAATTTAGCAGTGTAGGTAATTTGGTTGGGGACATAGGGGTGATTACGTGCCAAAGTCTTGTTTCTTTAAGATTTATTATTGTGTATCTATAGGAGTTTTTATCCAAGGTCAATGTTAGCCACTGTACAGGGAAGACTTGACTTCCTGTTGTGTATCTTATTGTGTTTTGACTGGTCATTTCAATAGTTCAATAAGATCTTTGCACTTTGGGCAGAATTCATATATCTCTTTCACTACTGTGAGCTTTACAAATTTGTTATCTGGCAGTTGTTTCTGCGTTATCTCCTAGAATTTCATCCTCTATATGTAAAGGTAAGTACTTAGGCAAAGACCCCCAAATGACCCTGATCATGGGGTTATTAGCTACAAATTGGGCTGCTACCAACCACAAGTCAAATCGTTTGAAACGACTTATCTCTCAATGGGATAAAGATGAAGCTTTCTGCTCATCTAAAGATTTACAGCCGAATCCAAAGGGCAATTCTTTCCTGTCTTATAGGATTTCCATGTATCAGAATTGACTCCATGGCAGGGCAGTTCTTTGCTGCATCTACTCAGGAAAACCACCATACTTTGCTTGAGATCCCTTCTAACTGCCTGTGGTAGTAACATAATTTCATGTCAACTAAATAAATAAGTGTAGGGGTGGAGTCCATCCTGTGGGACTGGCCCTCTCATGATGATTCTTTGAACTTCCTCTCTTTCTTCTTGGAAATGGGCAAACTCTCTTTCTACTTCACCTACCTATTAAGGAGCCACATTCAGAGTGCTGGAGGAGCCACATGGAGACCTGCACCCACGCTGAGATGCTTTCACCATCATTGGATCCACGAGATTTTTCACCTACCTGCCTTTGGTCTTCCTGTGTTCAGCATCATTGCATGTGCCATGTGAGGCTGAATAGGAATTAATGCACTAATATCAGACATTGGGGCTAGCATCAGACTTATGGACTTGATCTGGATTGGGCTGGAATGTTTCCTCAACATACAATTAGTCTTCCATCTAAAGCTCTTTCCTATACATAAATGATTGTCTCTGGACTTATTTCTCTTGTCTACCCAGACTCACACACTCCCCAGGATGTGTGTTTGTATGTGTTCTTACTTTGAACTCTCTTACTTTGTTTCAGTGTAACTGCCTTGAAGTGTGAAGTGCAACTGAAATGCTGAAACATATCAATGATAATATTTATATAGATGCCAATGTAAATAATTAACCTGTTTTAAATGCTCCGTCTTTGCCAGGTAATATCACAGTGATTTTTGTCAATTACCTTACTAATCATAACCTTATGATGTTTTTGCTATTATTACCTTCATTTTACAAATAATAAGGAATAGGGAGAAAACTAGGGATTTTCTCACCATGCTACCCTCTCCCATGGATAAATGACTGAAATTAGAGCAGAAGTTCTCTTTCTCATTGCTAACAAGTCAATTCTGATCCACAGGCATCCTCTGGGAAAAAGTATAACTGCTACTTATGATTTCTGAGACCATCAGTCTTTATGGGAGAAAATATCCTTGTCTGTCTGCTTCAGACAGCTGGTAGGTTTGAACTGCCATGCTGGTGGTTAAGAGTCCATCCTTAACCAGAGAGGAAATTTCCAAAAAAAAACCCATCCTTACCTCCAGAGAACCAGAGATACAATCTATAAAAAACAAAACAAAGTAGAAAAGAACAACAATAAAAAGTAAGAATTAGAACAATTAGTCTTTCCCAGGTTTCTCAAAGTTCTACGTTTTATTCTTTTTGACACAAACATTTGGCAGATAAAACACATTTGGATGGTTTTAGTCTAGCCTTTCCCCCGTTGGAGGGAGGTAGTGCAAACTGCAGTACACAAAGGTATGCTAATTACAGGAGAAAAAAAAAGAAAACCGATGGTCCTTTGTTCCAAAATTATTATGAATTTCATTGTGGTGACGGAAGCGCATTATACCAGCAGGAGGTCTTTCTGATCAGGTACAGGGTCTGTGCGATTGTGTAGGTTTCAAGTTATGAAGCTAGTGCTGGTACTGCCAACATAAGGTCCAATTATGCAAACACTAGAACTGCTCTCTGACACACAATAGAATTTTTATTGATTCTGCTTTTCATGGTAATAGAGTTCATGCAAAACATTATGGCTTCTTAGTTTTGCTGTTCTCAGTTTTCATACAAGCTAGAGTTAAGGACAAAAGCATTGTCCCTTGTAGGAAAGTAGTGCTTCATATAACCCCCTCAGGAAAGAGTCCACAGGAGCGGAGCTTTCGTAAACACTGTGTACACTCCTGCTGAATCCTGGGGAACAGTAAGGAAGAACAGGCTGACCTTGTCCTTGTTCCCTCACACAGGTCCCCTGTAACCATGTCAGGTCCTGAACATCTACAGGTAAATCACAGCTGTGCGGAGCCTCAGCCTGTCTTGTGTGGACTATACCATATCCCTGAAGGTTTATATCTTTCTGACTAGGACAGGTTCTGAGTGCTGAGTGGCCCTGCTGTGTCCTTTGATGAGTTTGAAGAGAGCAGACTGAGACAATGCTGAGCTTTAGCTCAAGTTTCTACCTCTGGGGAGAGGAAATTCTCCACAGACATGAGGTCAGGCAGAGAATACCAGCTCAGTGGTCCCAATCCATCATAAAACTCTGTCCTGGGGGTGAAGTTACAGCCCCTTCAACCTACATGCCTATGACTTTTCTCATAAATAATGTCACCAGCCCGAAGGGATTCTGAATGCGCACAAACACTGTTGAGCACACATGTTTGCACTTTCGTCTATAGATCCAGAATTATAGGTTTCCTCTGGAAGACACCTGGCTAATTGTCCTCAATATAAAACAAATAAAATTCTTGACAACTTCTAAACAGAGACTTTCATATTATACGAGGAATTAACTATTTGCTGTAATGCTGATAGAAAACTATTTTAAATTTTAATCTATATTCTCTTTTAAATTGTCAGAAGAGCTTTCATTTCTGTTCCTCCAAACTGGTAAGTATCTACCAGCATGGGGGAAAAAGCAAAAGGAGTCTTTTCTGCTGCAGAGATATTGTTTGTTTAATGCAAAAAATGCATTCTGTACTTTGCTTTGTCCCTCTATCACACTTCCAGTAGCTAGCTCTCTCTCTTTCTCTCTCTCTCTCTCTCTCTCTCTCTCTCTCTCTCTCTCTCTCTCTCTCTCTCTCTCTCTCTCTCCACACACACACACACACACACACAGATAACCAGAAAAATGTTTGTTGCAAATTGCATTCTGGGAAGTGTAGTTTCACAATACTCAAGGTATAAGCTAAAACAGTGAGAGGTAAAACATCTTAGTACAATGCATGTTAGGGACCATATTTTTTTTAATGTACATCATCTTCTAAAGAGTCAGAGAAAAATCTCTAGAGCTAGGAGAGAGAATTTCTCAGGGAGACAGAACTGCTAACACTGGATTTTTTTTTTTAGTCTTTTTATTGGGGCTCATAGAGCTCTTATCACAATCTGTACATACATCAATTGAGCAAAGCACCCTTATACATTCATTGCACTCGTCATTCTCATAATTCACCTTCCACTTGGGTGCCTGGAATCAGCTCGGTTTCCCTTTTTTTCCCCATCCCTCCCCAATCCCATCCCTGGTCACTTGATAGTTTATAAATAATTATTATATCTTATCTTACACTCCCCGGCGTCTCCCCTCACCCACCTCCCCATTGCGCATCTCCCAGAGAGGAGGTTACACATAGATCTCCAAGATCGGTTCTCCCTTTCTACACCCCCTTCCATCCTGGTGTTGCCATTCCCACCGCTGGTGTTGAGGGGTTCATCTGTCCTAGATTCCCTGTGTTTCCAGATCCCTACTGCACCGCTGTGCATCCTCTGGTATAACCAGGCCCGCAAGGTAGAATTGGGGTCATGATAATTGGGAGGGGAGGAAGCGTTCAGGAACTAGAGGAAGGTTTTGAGTTTCATTGTTGCTACACTGAACCCTGAGTGACTCATCTCCTCCCCACTACCCCTCTGGAAGGGATGTCCAGCTGTCCACAGATGGGCATTGGGTCCCCATCATGTACTCCCCCTCCTTCTTGGTGATGTGATTCTCACCACCACCCCACCTTTGTTGTTTGAGACCTGGTCTGCTCTGCCCTTCATGATCACCTATATTGGTGTGCTGCTTCCGTGTGGGCTTGGTTGCTTCTGGGCTAGATGGCTGCTTGTTTGCTTTCAATCCTTTAATCCCCAGATGCTATATCTCTCAGTAGCTGGGCACCATCAGCCTTCTTCACCACACTTGTTTATGCACATTTTCGTCTTCAGTGATTATGTGAGGAAGGTTATCACACAATGATTGTTTTTGTTCCTTGGTGTCTGCTACATGGTCCATTCAACACCTTGTATTCGCTTAGGCCGTGTGCTTCCTCTCTGTGGGCTTTATTGCTTCTGAGCTAGATGCCCGTTTGTTTGCCTTCAAGCCTTTAAGACCCCAGACGCTATATCTTTTTTTGATAGCCGGGCACCATCAGCTTTCTTCACCACGTTTGCTTACACACACGTCTGTCTTCAGTGATCATGTCGGGAAGGTGGGTATCCTGCAATGACCATTTAGCAGGGCGAGGTGCTATTATATTGGGGGATTATGCATGAGGAGGCCAAATGTCCATCTGCTACCCTACTACTGAACCTATAAATATAAGCACATAAGTCTATTACCCTCATAATCATAAATATATTTACATATGTACATGTCTGTATTTAGGCTTCTCTGTATGCACTTTGCCTCCTACTCCTTTCCTCTACTTCCTTTTGCTTTCCTCCAACCCCACCACCATGTTCAGCCTTCATTCTGGTTTCAGTAATTCCTCTCAGTTACCTTGCCCTTGGCACTCCCTACCAGTCCTCCCCTCCCCTCCCTCCTCTGGTTTTGAACCACTCGCTGTTCCCTTGTCCCTGTGTTGAGCGACACCTCCTCCCTTCCCCTACCTCCCATGCTCTCATGTCCCTCCAGGACCGTTGGTTCCGTTATTTTCTTCTCTCATTATTTGTCCAGCCTATCTTGTCTAGGTGGACCTGCTGATATAGTAATATGTGCATACAAATGCATCTGACTTTGATAGCGCCCAAGTGGCACATAAGAATGTGGCTTTGACAGAAGCAACATCGACATGCTGATAAGCAGAAAAGCCATTTTTTTGAGGGCTTGGTAATAATATTTATTAAGCAAAAGGAGCAAGTTATACACAACTATAATTACAACTGCATGAACACACATACAGAGACCAGGCAGGAAGAGACAGCCTGAAAAGCATTCACAGGTCAGGGAGGGGGAGGAGCCATTTCCACACTTTCCATCCCAGCTCCCAGAGTTCCTCAGTGCCACTAGTGGTGCATGACTAAAGTCTCCACCTAGAAGGCAGAGTGGAGCCTTCCTGCACCCCAGCCCACTGCTGCAAGCAGCCCTTGGCTATAAGTCCCCAGGCCCTAGCTCCCTGAGGCCCATGCAGAGCTGAACTGGGCCAAGAAGTGGAGGATGTTTGCTAGCAGTCACTCAGGAAGCATCCTCTGGAACTCAAGATTTCTTGCTTGCCAGCTCTGGACTGGTACGAATGTCGCTTCGCTTCTACTCCATCTGCCCTCGTCTCCCCCCAGACAGGGCCACCCTGCGTCTTAAGTGACCCAAATGGAACCCAGTATGTGGAGGGACAGGGGCCTGTCCAGGAATCCTGTCTCAACTTTTCTCTAAAAAGGGACTGGCTCCTGTCACAAAGACCTTGCTTATTTAACAAGTCCTGCAGAAGCGACAAAACAATTTAATTGTAAACCATTAGGATGGAAAAGAACAAGTAGTAACTTTAAACAGCAAACCAACCAACCAACCAACCAAGAATTCTGAGAGCAAATTCTCACTTGAAGGGCTTCAAAGAGTCTGCTAACACTGGATATTGAACACAAGTTTTATATACCAATGTGCTTTGAAAGAAATGTTAGAGAGCAATTTGATTATCTTTATAAGAACTATGTGAGCCCTGCTGGAGTAGGGCTTACTAGTTGGGCTCTGTTAGGCTGGGTTGACTAAAGACACAATTCCAGTGACAGTCATAAATGTGTCCCAGCCCAGTCCAACTCAAGTCCAGAAGTCGATTACTAGTCCATAACCCCCTCTTCAGACTCATGCAGCCACTGCAATGATGCAGAATGCAGCGACATCACAGGATAGTGTGTGGAAACTCATGCGGATCCAATGGCAGTGGTAACATCGCAGGGCTCTGCAGCAACAAGGGTCGGCCAGCAGGAAGGTGAAGACAGAACGAAGAGCAGGTTTCCATGGCCCTTCTTATGAGAAGACCAAGACCAAAAGGAGGCACAATCAGACTGTGACCTAATGAAATAGTTGAATACCACCTTTACACTTTTATATATCTTCAAGTTGACATGGAATTATGTAATTACCAGAATGATATTGAATGAAAAAGTTCTCACAGGAAAAGAACAGCTCAAAGTAGATGGAGCTGGGACTTCGACTTTTGAGTAGGAGAGTAGGATTTGGTCACTAGGGAGTTTATTAGTGATAGATCATAAATGTAATAGGTCTCTGAAGATGAGTTTAGTGGTTGATATCTAGTTTTTCTTACCCAATAGCATCCTCCACAGCATAATGATTTCACAGAAAATATTACTAATTATTACTTATTGGTTTCAAATTCTAGATTCTGATGAGCTTCAGGGAGAAATTCTGATGTAAAGTTTAGTGAAATACAATGAACTCCATTCATGTCATCACTATCAGTTTGATACTTGACAGATGTTCAAGTTGTCTATCATGAATTTACTCATTTCTCTTAAATAACCCAGAATCTGTGCAATGTGCTTATTCTTATTTCAATGAGTGATTCACTGACTGATTCTTGTTTTGTTTGTTGTGTTTTTTGCCTTTTTCTATTCACTGATTGATTCTTGATTTGAAACTGCCCATTGCAAGAAGATGTACTAGGTTTGGAATCAGACTACTCTGTGTTTGGATACTGGATCATCCATTCACGAGCTATGAAATCTTCTCTAAGCTATGTAGCTTCTTTAAATCATTGCTGTGCGTGAACAGGTCAGTATTTGTGTCTCCTTTAGGGGATTAACAAGAGTCCTGGTTTCATAGTGTTTATGAGTTGGGTTGCTAGCCACAAGATCTGTAGTTCAAAATAGTCAGTCATGTTGTACAAGAAAATGCCGCTTTCTACACCCTTAAGGAGTTACAGAGGCAGTGATATCTTGTCCTACAGGTTCACTGTAGGTGGGAATTAACTTGATGGCAGTGCATTTTTTAGGAGATCACTGTGGGGATTATAGTAATGCATGCAAAGTTCTTGGCACAGTGCCTGAGTGGTAATAGGGCCACGGATATGGAGGCAGGTTGTGCCTTTGATATGAGAGCATTGAAATGACTTACAAATGATAACACTTCACAGATGCAGGATCGAATGTGTCCCATTCAGGAAGCTGAAGTGAAGTGGATTACACTTGCACAGAGGGAGTTTCTGATCAAAGGTCACCGTCCTTTTTCTTGTGAAACAACACTGACCGGGACTGCTCACACTTTTCAGCATGCGAGCTGCTTGTAAAATAATCAAGTCAAAATGATCTGCCAACTACAAAGATGCAACATCTACATTTATTTATTTATTTATTTAATCATTTATTTATTTATTTATTTATTACATCATTAATAAATGCATTGAGAATTCTTTATATGTACAATGTATGTTTATGTACCTTGCATAATCACACGAGTCCTTATTGTACAACACAACACTATTAATTATGAACAGTTTTTGTCATTATCTGAGTTTACTCTGATGACTTGCACTGAATGGAATGAGCCATGGATGACAGCCAGCCTCAAGCACACTTCCAAATGATCATCAGTCGTGGTGGAACAGTACTTGGGCTTAAAGATCTTTATGTGGGAAAAGGCTGGCTCACTTAAAGAAGTAGAGCTGAATAATGCAGTCAAGGAGGTAGCATATTTTGTCATGCTTGGGTACTTTCCATCTGTGAGTAAGTTCCAGAACTCTTCATGTGTTCTGGACTTCAGCTGAATGTCAGCTTGTAGTGTCAAAATCTCCCATTCCATATGAAAGTGATATGTTCTTGTCTTCTTACTTGGTCCAGCTCCCCCACTCATGTTAATACCCTTTCTTACCTTTAAGAGAGAGAAAAAAAACAAGGTCTAGAAATTGGCGATAACTTAGCTCATCAGTTTTGCTGCACTTAGCGCAGTTGTTTGCACATGCATTTGACACCCAAGATGGCATCTGATTGCCTGTGCTGTATATTAATTAAGTGACGGGATTGACGATAGGCTTAGGTTTTTTTTTAATGCCATGTGATCTACCCACACTACATTTGCGATTGACTAGTAGATAATGATCGACCTATTGAGCACCCCTGATATAAACTAATTTGCTCCATTTCCCACTCAGATCCTGCAATACGGGCATGGCTTTCTCAGCATTTGAAGGAACATAGTTACATTTTCAGGGCCAGGATCATGCTACTCAGCACAGGCCTCAGAGGAACAGAAAGAACATTGATGTTCTTACTGTAAAGCCTCTTGATACACTCTGAGTATCCTTTGGCTTTATTCTAGTGCAGGCAGAGATAACATCTTTTCAAAGGCAACCTCAACTGCAGAGCAAGGAACGAGAACACAAATTCCAGCTCTTAGCAAGAACAGTATCCCAAATGGCTGAATTCTTCTCTGGACAAAGTATAGAACTGTGAGAATTTTCTGGAGATGGATTTTGGGTGTGAAAGTTGGAAGAGGAGCAAGTACAGCTATGGGACTTGATGTTTTGCAAAGACAGAGTGAGACAGAGGCAGGAAGGGCCAACATGAAGAATAAAACTAATAAGTTATAAGGATCAAAATGTGATCTTAGTTACGGGCAATGAAAAACTTGGTAAATTGGTTAGGCGGGTAGAGAGAAATTAAATGAGAAGTAGATTATGTCGTATAGTCAGAACTAGGTTAGATTTGTTTCTGTACAGAATCAGACACATACAGTCAAGCAGGATACATGACTTTAGCATATGTAAACCTGAAGAAGGCATGCAGATGCAAAATCGAAACCGTGGACTCTCCTACAAAGGCCATGGTCCCATCATGTATTCCACTTAAAATAAGCATAGACCTATATTGACACAACAGTGTCTGTGTTGCGGCATTTGTCTTTGTGAAAAACTCTTTTTTTTAGTTAACTCTGATCCTTTTCCCCAAAGGTATTGTGAATTCAGGAATGCATCATTCTACGTAAGTTTGTAGATCCAAAGATGAGCTCAATGGTTTAGGATTGTTATGAATTAAACTGCGTCCCCCCCCCCCAAATACCTTGGCTAGGCAGTGATTCTCACTGGTTTGGGCATTATGCAATGATGAAATGTGGAAATTATATAATGATGCAATCATCCCCATGAAGTTTTCTAATATGATCAACTAATCAGTTGTTAGAGATAAAGATAGTATGCTATATCCTCACTCAAGTCACTACCCTAGTCCATTATAAGGGGGCTTTCCCTGGATTGTGGCCAGCATAAACTTTTCTCTTACATGAGAAAAAGAAGTGAGGACTGGACAGAGGGAGACTGATCTTACCTGACAACACCATCAGTGCTCCTTCTTAGTCTCATGGGAGGGCCATGAGCAGTGGTGGGGTTGGGGGTAAGGTGATACTAAAAATACTGTGTGAAGATCAACTAGGTCCAAGAGTTTATCTTTCAGCAGTCTTTTAAGTAAGCAGAATGAGCGCTGTCTTTCCCATTATAATGTTGAGAGCAAGATATTGTCAACCACCATGGGTTCTGAGGGTATATGCTACGCCAGTTATACTTTAAGGGAGAGAGGTCACTTTGGATGGTTATGATATCTTCTTTTTTGTATCTAAAGGGTCATCTTGATAAATTTTCTTGAAATACACAGACCAATGATGGGTACGTGTTATGAAGAAGTCGCAGGAAAATTGAAAACTACATTGGTGAATAAAAAGCCAGGGAGGTTGTGCAGAGGGATTTCTCTTTTTCTATCACAACAATACAACTTCTCATGCTTTAAGAGTGGTAAGATCGCTCCGAAAATCATTTCACTCGAAAACCATGTCCTACACCCTATAGGCCCGACACTGCTCCATTAATTTTCATTTTGTGCCGTCTACTCAAAGAACATTAAAATAGCACCATTTATAGCCTTCACATCCACTAAAAGAGTGGTTTTGACCTGGTGTGAAAGAGTTATTCAGAGAAATGTTAGACAGATGGAAACACAACCTTCAGAAGTGTTTGGATTTAGATAAAGGAGGTGCAAAGTAGCTAGAGCTTCAAGGTTTTGATATGTTTGTTTAGTAAAGGTTTCTATGGTTTTAAGGTGTGCCTTTTTACTTACCTTTCTGGAAAACTACAGCTGGCATCATGTTCTTCGGGTTAGACTCCATACTATAGCGAGAGAGCCAATAGGTTGTAAAAGCAGAAATACTGTGGGGGTAATTTGGACCTAATAAGGCATCATTACCACTGCGGCTGAAGCAGTTTCAGTGTCTCCCTAATAGAGAACGTCAAACAGTCCATCTAAATTCATCATAACCAGTAAAATGAGCAGAAATGAAACCAATTTACTAAAATTTTTCTATAGAAAATTATGTGTTATTTTCCCCCTGAAGTTTTATTTATTTATTTTTAATTTTATACTTTGCCATCAAAATCGACCATTATCTTTTTCACTTCTTTTACATTGTGTGTGTCTGTGGCTTTTTTGTTTGTTAGCTTATTGGTATTGCTGCCGTCATCGCCATGTTCTTATGTGCCACTTTGTTGGGTGCGGTCAAAGCCATCCGCAATGTTATGCACATATCACTATCTCTGCAGGCCCACCTAGATAAGATAGGCTGGACACACAGTGTGAGAAGAAAGTAATGGGACCCTAGTAAAATGTTTAAAAACAACAACAACAACAAAACAAAGATATTGAATTTCTTCTACACAATAACGGGGATAATGATTAAAAGTTACAGGCTATAATCATATCGATTATGGTTCTAATTTATCCAATCCAACTTGTAAACTCATACCTTGGGAAGATTACTTAATGCTCCTGAACTTCAGTGATGTCCTCCACAAGACTGAAATATTAATGAGCTCATCCTCCAAGGGCTGCTATTTAGGTTAAATAAGATCAAGGTGAAGAGTGCTAATGAAACGTTAGCTATTTCTAATAGGCAACTGTGTTCTTCCACTACACCAAGCGTAAGACTCCAGCAATGGACATATGCTAATTATACTGGACCAAAGAGAGGATCACACAACCATACAGATATTTGAAAAATTATCCAAGGAAAGCATCAAGAAGCAACTAACCTAATGTACTCAGAATACATGTTCTGAACATGAGTTGGAAAAGATACCTCCACATAATCAACTTTTCTTAATTAAGTGTGTTCTTTAAGTCTTGATGCTGCCTGCATAGGGCTCCCTATTCAACTTTTAAGTTGTTGTTGTTTTAATTCTTAGGAAATTTATGGATATTTGTTCTTGAGGTATACGTTTTCTAACTCTTTATTCCCTTTTCGTTTCTCATTAATTTGACCTAAAGACCAATAAAGTTTTGAAGCTCAGCAATTACATTTTTTCAAAAATTGTATTTCTATAGTAAATAAAGGAATAAGTGCATGTTAAAAAAATAGAAAATAATGGGAAAACAGTCCCTACCAATAATGGGACCCTACCAACTGAGGTAGGAAAAGAGAGGAGGTGTTGGCCCACCCAGGGACAAGGGAACAACAAGTGATCAAAAGCAGAGGTACACTTTCCCATAGACTGGTCACTCCTGGTAACGTGCTCAAGATACTTGAGACGAAGTCTCACTCTCCTTGCTTCTGTAGAGCATCCTGATGTATTTCTTGCCAGTCAGATTTGTTTGTTCTGGCAGTCCTTGGCACTTTTCGTTTTCTTCACTAATATCATAATTAATTTCTTCTTTCATCTTTTTCTATCTTGTCCAACTTTCACATGCATATTAATTACATTATAGCTTGGGTCAGTCAAATCTTAATGATCAAAGTGATTTCCTTGCTCTTTAACACTTTAAATAGGTCTTGTGCACCAGGTTTGCTCAATAAAACACAAGGTTTGATTTCACGCCTTCTGGTTCTGTGAGCATTGGTTGGATATAAAATAAAATTAAATTCTTGAGAAATTCAATCTTTTCTCCCTGTATCATGATGAAGTTTGTCCAGGTGTGAGGATTTGGATTTTCTTTACACTGAATTCTAATCCACCCTGAAGGCTGCCTTGCTTGATATTCATCAGCAAGTGCTCCAAGTCCTCTTTAATTTCAGCAAACAAGGTTGTGCCATCTGCATATCATAGGTTATTAATAAAGCTAAAACAAACCTTTCCCCTCAAACTCACTGCCACTGGTCGATGACAGACAACACTATAGAACATGTTGGAAATACCCATGTGAGTTTTAGAAACTGCAACACTTTACAAAAAGTAGAAACCATTTCTAGTAAGGCTAGCTGGAGGTTTCAAATCGCTGACTTTGCAGTTAGCATCCAAAAGTGTAATCACTAGGCCAATAGTAATGATATATCAGAATGTCTCTGTGGAAATCACCACGTATCTACCAGTTTGTCATTCAGTGGTGACTTGGATGTTGGTGAGATGCTGCAAGCTATGTCACCAGTATTCTAGATACAAACAGGGTCACCCAAGGTGAGCAGGTTTCAGCAAAACTTCCAGACTATGAACAAACTAAGGAAAAAATAGTCTGTACAATTTTAAGGTTGTAGACACTGAAAGCCTTCTGAATAGTTGCAGGTTGGGAAGATACATAGCTATAAGTTTACTGTAATAAACGCCTAAATAAATTCACTTAGGAAATGTGGCATCAGGATTGAGGGAGTCCATAAATAACCTGCACTGCCATCCTTCCATCTAAGGATCATTCTGTCTATACTTCTCCAAAAATAGGTATTCTTTCAGCTGTTATGACAAAGTCAACGTTCAAATGCATCAATTCCTTTGTCTTCCTTATTAATTGTTCAGCCTTATCCAATATACTAGGAAAATTGAGTGATCATAATTTGGATCAGGTACACCTTAGTCATCAAAGTGAGCTAGTAAAAGTAATTTTAGCACTTTAATGAGGACTTTTGTAATATATTTGACCAGTGAAACATGTCACTTGATTTCTTGGGTGCTACTTCGTTGGGCATTGATTGCGCATCAAAGTAAGATGAAATCATTGACAATATCAATGGTTTCTCCTTTTGCCAGGATATCAATTATTGGTTCATTTTAAGGATTTTTTGTCCTCTTGCTTAGGTGTAATCCACTTTTAAGGCTGCAATCTTTGACCATCAAGAGTAAGTGGTTCAAGTCATCTTTGTTTTAAGCAAGCAGCTCCCATGCCAATCTGCTGCACCTTCCTTTTGAAGGCGTCAGACCATCTGTACATTTCATAATATTTTCTGGAATTGATGGTCTCTTCAGCTCCCCAACTTTTGACGATCATGAAATCTATTAGAAAATATCTTCAGGGTTTTTTTTGAAAAATAAGCAGTACTAAGGAACATGCCGAATAAGTGAACAGCAATCAGCCTTAACAAATATCAATATATCTGACCCAATTCTATGCAGTCAATTCAGACTCATATTTACCCCAAGACAGCATCATAAAATTTCTAAGGTTATCATCTTTACTGAAGTAGACTGCCTCATCTTTTTCTCCAAGTCATTAATGGCATTCAACCACTGACCTTAAGTTAGAAGTCAGACATGTAACCAATTGAGTATCTATCTATCTATCTATCTATCTATCTATCTATCTATCTATCTATCTATCTATCTATCATCTGTGTGTCATCTATCTACCTAACTATCTTCTGTGAGTCAGAAATGACTTGATAGCACATATAAGCATACTTTTATTCCAAATAAAACATGTTTACACATATATGTGTGGGGCTGCTGTAATTTATCTCAGTAATCCAATTGTCTAATCAAAACTGGCTTCAGAGGGTCCACTTAAATTCAAGAGTCAGTTCAGAAGGTTATGGTGGGTGTCTGTTTTTAGGAGCTTCAAAAGGGGTAATATTTTTAATAGTTCTATTGGCATATAATTCACATATCATATAGTATAATCATTCAATCATATTAAGAAGAGTCTTACAATCATAACCACTATCAGTTTTAGAACATTTTATTGTCATATTCACTCTTGTTAGCTCTGAATTCCCCACCCCATCCCCAATCTCCCCTGCCATGCCCTTAGGTATTACAGATACTGTCTCTATAGATTTACCTATCAGGGATTTCATATGCAGAAAAACATATAAAAGATAAACAACAACAAAATACAACTATAACAAAACAAAAGAGAGAAAAATCACAAGAAAAATAAAGCAAAGAATATTTAAAATGAAAACTTTATAATGGGACAAAAGCAGATCAAATCATAAGGTGTTGCATTTTAACTTAACTACATTTCATTGTAAGGAAAGGTGTCCAACAGAATCGTATCCTCTCACTGTATTTATTTAATTTGTATGCTGAGAAAATCATCAGAGAAGCCCGATTTTATGAAGAAGAAAGTGTCATTGGGATGGGAGGAAAGCTTATTAACAACCTGCTATTTGCAAATGACACAACCTTGCTTGCTGAAAGTGAGGAAGACTTGAAGTATTTACTGAAGATTATCAAGAATAAAAGTTTCACTATGGATTGCAATTCAACAAAGAAAACCAAAATCCTCAAACAAATAGGTAACATCATGATAAATAGAAAAAAAAAAGGTTGAAGTCATGAAGTCTTGCTTGGATCCACAATCAATGTTCATGGAAGTAGCAGTCAATGGATCAAAAGATGCATCACATTGGGTGGATTTGCTTCAGAAGACCTCTTTAAAATAGTGAAAAACAAGGATATTTGAGAAATGAGGTGAACCTGACCCAAGCCATGTCCATTGTCTCATGCATATGAAAGTTGAACATTTAATAAAGAAACCCAAAGAAAAATCAATGCATTTGGATTGTACTGTTGGCAAAGAATTCTGAAAATACAATGGATTTCTAAAAGAACAAACCAACCTGTCTTGGAAGAAATCAGACCAGAGTGCATCTTAGAGGCCAAGTTGGCCAGACTTCATCTTATATACTTTGGGCATTTTCTCAGGAGAGACTGGTCCCTGGAGAGGGACATCATGTTTGTTAAAGTAGAAGGGTAGCAATCGAGGGGAAGAAGTCCAACAAGGAGGATTGACACGGTGTCTGCAACAAAGGCATCAAACATAAGGAAACTTGTCAGGGTGCCATCGGGCCAGAAAGTATTTTGCTTGCTGTGCATAAGTTCTCTGTGAGTCCGAACTGACTCAAGGGCACCGAACACAGCAACATCTGGCACAACCGACTCCAACGCCTTCTGTGTGTTAGCAATGCTAGTCACATCGTGAACGGTGGTCAGATTGAATTCACTGGAGGTGTAATACATGTGGGCACCATGTATAGTGATTTTGGGATTCCACTGTCATGCATAGCCTTCTGCAAATTAGGTGTTCAGCCTGATAGTGTTCCCTCCTTTCTATTTGTATTTTATTATTTTATAGTCCTTGCATATCACAGGCTGGTGTGTCCCTTCAACATGGACTTAGTTGTCACCTAAGGTAGAAGGCTGCTTGTTTTAAGCCAAGCCTTTACGATCCCAGTTGCAATTATTTGTGATTGCTGGGCACCATCAGGTTTGTTCTCTGCTATTGCACACGTTTATTTAGTGATCTCTCCATGAGGGTCAACCTTGAGTAGGGTCATATCACAAGAACATATGGTGCTTAGATTGGGTTTAGGCCCAATGCATAGTACACTGCACCATGAGGGGTTTCTAATGGATATATTTTCTCTCTCTCTCTCTCTCTCTCTCTCTCTCTCTCTCTCTCTCTCTCTCTCTTTCTCTCTCTCTCTCTCATGTGTGAGCCCTGGTGGCATAATGGTTACTTATTGAGCTGAAATCTGCAAGGCCAGCAGTTTGAAAGAGTCACCCTCTTATGTGGTTCTGAGTTATACCCCAGCCAAGGCAGTCAGAGGACCATAATTGATCTGATATAGTGTCTTTGGCCCAGCCGTGGCCTCTTTCCTAGCTTTATAGTGCTACCTGCCACGGTGATTAATTGACCTGCTACCAATCATGATTTTGTGACTAGTCTCCTTTGTTTTCCATTCTGTGTAATTTAGTCACATTGTTGTCAGTCCTATGGACAATATTATAACTTCCTGTTTGTGGTCTTTTTAATGTGGAGGATTTGTTTTTGTCTTGGTCTTATATTTAATAAAGGAAACTCTACAAAAAATAAGAATTATAGTCTCAGAAGCTCATAGGGCAGTCCTACTCTGTGCCATAGGGTCGCTATGAGTCAACACATACACACACACACACACACACACACACACACACGGGCAGTGCTACCCTGTTCTGTAGAGTAGCTATGAATGGGCATTGACTCAAAGCAGTGAGTTTAGTTTTATATATAGTTTGTTTCCTCATTTAATTTCACTTCACTTAATTTTGCTCCATAGATAAGTGCTTTATTTAAAAATCGATGTTGTGTGCCATGTGTGCATCATGCAAGTATATTGGTACCATTTTCCCAACACCATCGCTTTATTTCTCTGCATCGCAGTTTGGTGATTCTCACGTTATTTCAAACATTTGCATAGTGCTATTGCACACTTTAAGTAGCAGTATAGTGTAAATGTAACTTTCACATGTTCTGGGGAAACAAAAAATCTGTGTGATAGCTTTACCGTGCTACTCACTTTGTAGGACTTCAATGGAACACGAATCTTTAGGTATCCTTGTATACACATACACTTGCAGGAAGGTGGTGACGGGATTCAAAAAGTTCGTGAAAAAATGGATGTTAGCTAATAAAAATTTTACACTAGTTTTTAAAACATTTTCACATTTATATCTTAATTGGATAGAAAATACATTTGAAATACAAAATATGATGGAGATACAGAAACTGTTGCAAATAGATTAATGGTGCACACAGTGCCCCGGGTTTTCTGTCTTTGAACTGGATTTCAGGACGAATGAAATAACACAATAGAGCACAATACATACTTAATCCAATTGGAATTTTACATTTAAAAGTGGATCGTTAGCTTTTACATAAATGGAAATGAAAGCTGTCTGAACTATGATATCGAGTAAACTTAAGTGGCCTGGTATCGAGGCCTTGTGATCAACATCTCCGCAGCTCTGGCATTGGATCTGACCACCACACCTATTGCTTGTACATTCCCTCAAAAATGGAACCATAGCTTCCTCATGATATTTGTAAATGTAGAAATAATATTGAATGTGAAAACCTACAGTTTGGGGCGTGTTTTTGAAATAGCACAGTATTCATTTCTCAATTCTTCATGGTATTATGGTTCCTGTCTTTCAGAGTATTTGCTTCCTTGCCCATTAACAGATATCCTGAATGAAAATCTACAAAACATGAGAAATGCACACATGTAAATTAACTTCACTGTCAATTATATGTTAAAATGGATTGTAAAGAAAATTTATCTACTTTAAAAGATAGTAAAGATGATCCTTGTGCTGAATGATTTGAGGTTGTAGTTGACTAATGAGAGTGTGAAAAATAAACAATTAAAGAGAAGTGCATTGATTTTAGCTTGTCATTTCCAGATTTATAAGTTAGTGTATTCCAAATGAATACTCACAGTTTTAAAAATTAAATTGCCTGTTATTTTTCCTCAAACCTCTTCATGTGGCTCCTAAAATATAGCAGCCAGTGGGCAAAATAATAAAATAAAAGTTTCTTGTATATCTATATATGCATATATGCATGACTTAGGGTTTACTTATGTAGAACACTATTTAATGAAGTGGCATTACACTGGAAACCTGGTAAAAAGCATTTTGGCATCTGTTATGTGCTCTACATATCAACACATGCTTAGATGAAATTGGGTTAGAATGACAACATCTTACATCAAGCCTGACATTTCTAAACATCAGTCTATATACTCCTTCCTTTGAGAACATCTGGTCATCTTTTTCATCATCATGAAGAGCAATTCACTATCTTAGCAGCTGTATCACCAAATTCACCTGGGATTCACTGAACAATAGTCTCCAGTGCAAACTGCCCAGTCAAGTTATCAGGAAAGTCAAACACAAGCGGGAATTTAAGTGTGCAAATATGGCTTCTGTATTTAAAATTCGTTGCAAATGACAGTTTTGCATGCTTTGGGAAGAGAAGGTCTTTAGCTAAGGAACAGTCATTCTCAAAATGACACCTTCAGGCTAGCAGCATCAGTCAACATCACCATCACCTGGATGCTTCTTAGAAAGGCAGAATTTCAGGCCCGTTGAACTAGAAACTCTGAAAGGATTATCCAATCATCTGTGTTTCACCAATCTGTGTGGGTGATCCTGAGATACATTCAAACTTGAGAATTCATAGCATAACTTATGAAATCTGGCTTCTTATGACTAAATCTTCCTTGAGTCTGACATTTTTATATGTAAGTGAGCATATTAAAACTAATTGGATGAGTTATTATTAAATATGTTTTACAATATGCGTAGTTATTTGTATAGACAATTATGCATTATATGTGAAGTAGGATGCACCAGTGCTTGCATTTCAACTGAAACATAACTAAGATAGCTTTCTGATGCCAAAGTGAGGGTGATACAAAACCCTTTAAACAAAGTTGAAAAAGGAAATACAGTGAAAATTTTAGGGCTGGGACATGTTGGGACTACTTTGTTTATGCAGCTCTTGCAAGCCTTCTGCCTTTGAAAGGGGACAGTCTTAACTTTTTCTATCACTCTTTATTGATTTTTCCTTCTCTGACTGACTTCTACTTTATACAGGTTGCATCTTTTGCTGTAATTAAAAAGCACTCCTCAATTTTTGAACTTCTTCACCAGCCCTGAGTATACATTTTATATTTTGTAGTGAAAGAGGAGAAAAAATATACTGGTGCCTGAGACACGTACCAGTACACTACATTCTGAACTCCAGGGGACAATATCATACTGGTGTCTCAGCCTTTTGTAGAAACACAGATAGGCTTATATACTTTCAGAGTTCATTGGATAAGACTTTCCCACTATAGGTGGGGTGGGGTGGGGGGAAAGAATGCTAAGATAAGGTTGTTAATGGATCCAACCCCAAAGAGCTTTCTAGAGGGCAGAACAGTCCCTGAAAAAAGAAATTCTAGGATCCCTGGTATTCTTGTGACTGTCTATGTTTATTTTAGGGGCAGGATGGCCAATCTTATGTAGAGAGTGACTGGCCCAATGATCCCTGGGGCCCATGGGAGTGGTAGAGGTGAGGGAGAAACCAAAAGTGACGGGTACAAGGGAGCAGTAAGTGCTTTAAAATTCATGGTGAAGAGAGTGTAACCTTTCTGGTCACATTTAATCAATCAAATTGTATCTGAGAAGCATTACTGAGAGGTGAATGATGGGGGTAAACATAATAGTGAGGCAGGAGGTAAGAAAAAAGAAAAGAGGAAAGAAAAAAATATATATATATATATATACACATTTGCTTACGTATGTATATACATGCAACAAGGAAGCTGATAGACTTTGGGATCTACTTATATCTTACCTCTGTTCAAAAATGGTTTGTTCTAATAATGCAGCCTTGTTTGATATTCACCTTCCTGACACAAGCACTGAAGACAAAATGGGTGCATAAACAAATGTGGTGAAGAAAGCTGATGGTGCCCAGCTATTAAAACATACAGTGTCTGGGGTCTTAAAGTCTTGTAGTTAAACAAGCGGCCATTTAGCTGGAAACCAACAAAGCCCACATGAAAATTAGACACTCCCTCTCAGAAGGGCCACACAAAAAGGATAAAAAATTCCAGGGCATCATATAGCACTGATGAACCACGTAACTATTCTTTAGTTCTTTAATATTTCTTCCCCTTACTATTATGGCTTTTATTTGTTTTACCTCATTAATCATGTTAGATTTGCATATGTTCATTTGTATATGTAAGATCACTTGGTACATGAAAGCCATGATACATAACCCTCCAGAAACAGTAAAAGGATTAAGGATTCCCTGGGGGTATGGGAAGACAGGGGCTGGTGAGAAGGTAGTTGATTTCATTGATGACTGTTTAACCCCATTAAATGGGATTAAACAACAGAGTTGTATGAAAATGGATATTGTATGAAATTGGATTGTGTAAGATATGGAAGAAAAAAAAACTATCCTAGGGGGAAGGAAAATAATAAGGGTTTCCAGGGGGTGGAGTGTGGGAGAGAGGTGATAAAGGGGAGCTGATATCAAGGAGTTCAAGAAGAAAGAAAATGTACTGAAAGTGATTGTGTTAGCAATTATATAATACTATTTGATGTGCTTGAACTACGGATTGTTATATCTGTAAGAACTCACAATAAAATGATTAAAACATTTTTTTAAGTTTCTAGTCTTTTCACTCCCACTCCTCTCTGCTTCTGAGTATAGGACCAATATCGAACATAGATATATTGAAACCAACCACAGTTCCTTTTTCACTGCAGGCTAAGCTGTGTCAAAAATGGCACTGGATGTCAATGAATTCAAAAGACAGAGATTAGCAGATTGGATGAGAAAGCAAAATCCATGCTGCCTACCAGAGACCCACCTTAGTTTCAAAGATAAAAATAGACTAAACATCAAAGGATGGTAAAAATCAACCTTGTTGTAGTCATTAAAAGGACTGGAAGAGCGATATTTACCTCTGATAAAATAGACTTCAAGGTGAAAAACATAATGAAACAAGAATGGACATTATAAAATGATTGAAAAAAATACACTACTGGAGACCCAAAGCCCATTTGTCGGCTACTGGAGACCCCCTCACAGAGTGGTCTAGGGGAGGAGATGAGTCAGTCAGGGTGCGACGTAGCACCGATGCAGAATACAGCTTACCTCCAGTTCCTAAATGCTTCCTTCCACCCCAACCCACACTACCATGATCTGAATTCTACCTTGCAAGTCTGGATAGAGCAGAGGATGTACACTGGTCCATATAGGAGCTGGAGGCACAGGGAATCCAGGGCGGATGATAACTTCAGGACCAGGGGTGTGAGGGCGATACTGGGAGGGTAGAGGGTGAGTGGGTTGGAAAGGGGGAACTGATTACAAGGATCTACATGTGACCTCCTCCCTGTGGGACGGACAACAGAAAAGGGGGTGAAGGGAGACGCCGGATAGGGCAAGATATGACAAAATAACAATTTATAAATTATCAAGGGCTCATGAGGGAGGGGGCAGTGGGGAGGGAGGGGAAAAAAGAGCACCTGATGCAAAGGCCTTAAGTGGAGAGCAAATGCTTCGAAAATGATTAGGGCAAAGAATGTATAGATGTGCTTTATACAATTGATATATGTATATGTATGGATTGTGATAAGAGTTGTGTGAACCCCTGATTAAAATCATATGTTCAGCCAATGAAAGACCTTGCAATACATCAATTAAATGCTTACTGAGTTGCAAACAGAAATAAACAGCTTAACAGTAATAGGGTAATTCAACACACCATTCTCAAGGAACTACAGATGAATAAGGAAACCTAAGAGCTAAACAACATAACCAACCAACTTGATTCCTAGACATGTACAGAGCTCTGCACCCATTGGCAACACAACATACATTTTTCTCCAGAGCACCTGGTACACACTTGTTAACACATCACATGTGAAGCCACAAAGCAATCCTCACCTCAATTAACAAAAAATAATTGAGATCCTACAATCCATTTTCTCAGATCACAATGCTATAAAACTGGAAATCACAACTAGAAAGAAGGACACAAAGACAAATACCTGGAAACAATAAATTACTACTTTAAAATGACCAGATAATAGATAAAATAAGGGATGAAATTAAGAAATTTCTTAAAATCCAATTGAATGATAGCACATCATTGCAAAACCTTTGGGACACAGCAAAAGCAGTTATCAAAGAGCAGCATAGCAATCAATGCACATATCAAAGAAGAAACCCAAAGATAACACCGCAATACAACACCCCAACAAAAATAACAAAGTCAGCAGCATTAACCTCTTAACAACAGAAGAAGAAAATAAATCATAAAGATGAGAACAGAAATGAAGAAATTGAAAACAGAAAAATAATGGTAAAAGATCAAGAAGACAAGTATTTGATTTTTTTAAAGGAAAAAAAATTGACAAAATGCTGGCAAAATTAACAAAGGAAAATAAAGAGAAGGGGCAAAAATCTACAAATAGTGATCAAAAGGGATTCAAATGAAATAAAAAGAATTACTACTAAAGACTGTACTTCAAAAAAAATTTTTAATCTAGAAGAAATGAACAAATACCAAGAATTACCTACATATTCAAATGAATGCTAACAGATGTAGAAAATGTGAACAGACCATTAATAAAGGAGAAATAGAAGTCATCAAGAAATAACCAAGCCAGAAGAGCCTGGACCAGATAGCTTCACAGGGAAATTCTATCAAGTATTAAAGAAGGAAATATTACCAATTCTAACAGATTTTTCCCAAATATAGAAAGGGATGGCAAACTCCCAAACTCATTCAATGCAGTAAGCATACCCTAATACCCAAATCATAAAGACAGTAACTATAGGCCACTATCCCTCATGAACATAGACATAAAGAAATCTCAAACAATTCTGGCCAATAGAATAAAAAAAAACACATGAAAAATAATAATTCATCATGGCCAAATGGGCTTTGTACAAGGGATGAAAGGATAGTTCAAAATTAGAAAAACAATATTGTAATCCATTATATACAAAATAAAGACTAAGAAACATATGATCATATCAATCAATGCAGAATAACATGGGACAATATTAGAAAATATTTCTTTTTTTAATGAATCATTTTATTGGGGCTCATACAACTCTTATCACAATCCATACATACATCAATTGAGTAAAGCAGCCTCATACATTTGTTGCCCTCATCATTCTCAAAATTCGCCTTCCACTTGGGTTCTTGGAATCAGCTCATTTTCCTTTTATTTCCTCCCTCTCCCTCTCCACTCCTCTCTCCCCCATGAACCCTTAATAGTTTATAAAAAATTAATTTACATTATCTTACACTGCCAGACGTCTCCCCTCACCCCCCTTCCCATTCCCCACCCCCCAGAGAGGAGGCTACATGTAGATCCCCGGGATCTGTTCTCCCTTTCTACACCCCCTTCCCTCCTGGTGTCGCCACTCTCACCGCTGGTCCTGAGGGGTTCATCCGTCCTAGATTCCCTGTGTTTCCAGATCCCTACTGCACCGCTGTACATCTTCTGGTCTAACCAGGTCCGCACGGCAGAATTGGGATCATGATAATTGGAGGGGAGAAAGTGTTCAAGAACTAGAGGAAGGTTGTGAGTTTCATTGTTGCTACACTGAACCCGGAGTGACTCATCTCCTCCCCACTACCCCTCTGCAAGGGGTGTCCAGTTGTTTACAGATGGGCATTGAGTACCTATCATGCACTCCCCTCATTCACGGTGATGTGAGAAAATATTTCTAATAAAAACACTCAATGACATAATAAAGATCATATATAAAAATTCAATGACCAGTATATCATGCTCAATATGAAATAACTGAACATATTTCTCCCACTCCTATTTAAAATTGTGTTAGAAGTTATAGAACCATTAGGCAACAGAAATTATTCAGCAGAAGACAATTAGGGGAAAAAGGAGTGAAACTCTCACTATTTGCTGACATAATAGTATATGTCGAAAGAATCCAAAGGATTCCACAAAAATACTGTTGGAAACAATTGAGGAATTTGGTAAAGTACCAAATGCAAGATTAACAAGAAGAAATCAATTTGATTCCTATATATCAGAGAAGGGATCTGAAAATAAAATAAATACCATTTACCATAGCCACACACAAGATGAAATACCTAGGAATAAACCCAACCAGAGAAACAAAAACACCTGTACAAATAAAACTATAACATTACAAGAAAACAAAGAGACCTATATAAATACTCTGTGTTCATGGATAGGGAGATTTAATAGTGTGAAATATCAGCCCTACTTAAATCAATTGAAAATTACGTGGCAATTCCAAATTCAAATCCCAACTTCATTCTTTAAAGAACAGGGAAAATTAATTACCCACTTCATATGGAAAGAGGAATCCCAGGATATACAAATAATTTCTCAAAAAGAGCAAAGTAGGCTACTTTACATTAATGACATAACAACCTAATACACAGCCAATATAGTCAAAACAACCTCGATCCGGTAAAATGATAGATACATAGAGTAAGGGATCTTGAATGAAAACCCAGAAATAAATGTATCTTCCTTACAGGCATCCGATTTTCAACACAAGAAAAAAAAAAAAGAGATTCAATGGGAAAGGGTCACCTTCTTCTTAAAAAAAAAAAAGTACTGAAAAAAGTGGATTTTTATCTGGAGAAAAATAGTTTGCCTCATGTTCAAAAATGAACTCAAGGTGGATTTGAGACTTAAATGTATACATCAGAGCTATAAGGATAATTAATGAGAAAATTGGGACAAACATAAGGGACAGATTGCAAGGCAGACACAGACTACCAAATATAATAAAGGAAGCACGTGCACCATAAGACAAAATAGATGATTGTGATCTATCAAGGGCAATGTAGCTGAGAGGAATTACCAAAACCCAAATGAAGTCCGAATATGATAGTGGAATGGGAGGAAAGTAACAGGAAAAAGAGAAAAGAACTGGGAGGCATAGGGCAGTTATAGAGGTCTACATACAGGCATGTATATATGTAAATACATTTATATACAATGACATGGGAATAGAGCTATGCACATATATTTATTTATAAAGAATTATGGTAGCAGATGGGCATTGGGCCTCCACTCAAGTACTCTTTCAACACAAGAACAATTTGTTCTATTAACATGGCACTCTGTGATGTTCACCTTCCCTGAAACAATCAATCACTGAAGACAAAATGGGTGCATAAGCAAATGTGGTGAAGAAAGCTGATGGTGTCTGGCTATCAAACGACATAGCATCTGGGGTCTTAAAGGCTTGAAGATAAACAAGTGGCTCTCTAGCTGAGAAGCAACAAATCCTACATGGAAGAAGTGCACCAGTCTGTGTGATCATGAGGTGTCGATGGAATCAAGTATCAGGCATCAAAGACCCAACACAAAACAAACAAAAAACATATCAATGGGAATGAGGGGGAGAGAATAGTGGAGCCCCAAAGCCCATCAGTAGCCAATTGGACACCCCCTGTAAGAATGGCCACAAAGAAGAGAAGAACTAGTCAGGGTGCAGTAAAACACTGATGAAACACACAACTTTCCTCAAGTTCTTTAAAGCCTTCTCCACCCCCATGACCCGAATTCTATCTTACCAATCTGACTAGACCAGAACATGTGTCCTGGTATAGATAAGAACTTGTAACACAGGGAATCCAGAACAGAAAAACCCTTCAGGATTAATAAGGGGAGCAGTGACACTAGGAGGTTAAGGACAACGGATGGTGGGAAGGGGGAACTGATCACAATGATAGATGTATGGCCCCCATCCCGGGGGGATGGACAGCAGAAAAGTAGGCGAAATGAGACAGCAGTGGGTGTAAACCAAGAAGAAGCAAAAAATAAAGAATAGTTTATAAATTATCAAGGGTGCATGGGAGAGGGAGGGAGGGTGGGGTGGGAAGGTGAAAAATGAGGAGCTAACGCCAGGGGCTCAAGTAGAAAGAAAATGTTTTGGAAAAGGTGATGACAACATTTGCGAAGATGTGTCTGACAAAATGGATATATGTTTGGATTGTGATAAGAGCTGTAACAGCCCCCAATAAAATAAAATTTAAAAGAAAACATTTATGCACATCAGAAACCTTAATAAAAATAACAAAACTAGAGCTCACAGATTGAGAATAAAAACTTTAGCCATGACACAATGAACAGGGGTGTACTTATTTATATCTATGCGATATTGTCCATAACTTGTCTGTCATTTTGTTGTACTGAGTGGCTTGCGTGTTGCTGTGATGCTGGACATTATGTTACTGCTATCTCAGCTGCCAGCAGGGTCACACAAAGGGAAGAGGTTTCAGCTAAGCTTCTAGACTAAACAGATTTCGAAGAAGGAATTGGCTGCCCACTTTGGAGGAAGTAACCACTGGAAACCTTTTACATACAATAGAAAATTTGTCAGATACTGAAGGCCTAATGAATGGGAAAAAAATCATTGTCAAAGATAGTCCGGGAGGATGGAGCACTTGGATTGGAAGACCTTCACAATGTGACTGGTGAGGAGCTACTTTCTCAAAGTAGGGTCCACCATGGTGTGAAGATAATAAAACCTGTTAGAATGTAGTCTGTGAGATCTGCATTTGCTTGTGGAGAACTGTCATGGTAAGAAAAAAGAGCTAAAAATATTAATACTTAGAACCTGCAGTGCAAAGTATAAATCTAGGAAAGTTGGAGGTCATAAAAATGATATGGAGCACAGAAAGATTGATGTCCTAAGTTAACATTGAAATTGACTGGAAATGACTGAAACTGAAATTGAATGGAATAGGTGAATTTAAATTTTAAATTAAAAAATCAAGTTTTATAAAACCAGTTCATGGCAAATACCTTTTTCAACAACACAAATGGTGACTGTACACATGGATTTCTCCAGATGGAATACACTGAAATCAAATTGATTATATCTGTGAGAAGAAATGATGGAGAAGCTCAATATCAGCAACAACAACAACAAAACCAGACCAAAGCTGACTATGGAATAGACCATCAATTGCTCATACATAAGCTCAGGTTGAAACTGAAGACAGTTTAAACGAGTCCACAAGACCTAAAATATGATCTGGAGCTTATCCCACCTGACTTTCCAGAACATTTCAAGATAAGATTTGGTACATTGAACACTAATGACAGAAGACTTGTGGTAGTGTGGTATTCATGAAGAAAGCAAAAGCTTATTAAAAAGAGAGGAAATCAAAGACAAGATCAGCATGGATGACACTTGCTATTAGTCATAGAGTGGCTTAGGAAAATGGAAGAAAAGATGAAGTCAAAATGCTGAATGGAAAATTTTGGAAGGGAGCTCAAGCAGATAAAGTCAAACATTATAATGAAATGTGCAAACACTTCGTGCCTAGAGTCAGAAAACCAAATGTATAATTAAACAGAAATAATTTGAGAAAACAATCTAGACTGTAGTTAAAATATTCTACGGACCATATGGAAGAAAGCTGAGGCTTTCTACTCCTGAAATAGTAAAAATCTTGGAAATCCAAAGGGGCAGTTCTACCGTGTCTTATGAGGTTGTTATCAATCAGAGTAGACTCCATCTGTGGTAATGAGAGTGTGAGGGTCTGCAGGAAGCATCCAAAGAAGATGGAGTAATACAGAGTCACTGAGCTAAGAAACGAACTGGTCTACCTCCAGCCATTTCAGGCAGCAGAATATGAACAGGAAGCAATGACAGTGAAGTAAGAAGTTCAAGCTACATTGAAAGCATGAACCAAAACAAACAAACAAAAAACCCCAAAGCTCCAGGAACTGATAAATACCATTTGAAATATTTCAACAAGCTGATGAAACACTGGAAGGACTTACTCATCTATGCAAAAATTAGGGAATTGGTGATGTTTTGACTTTGGTTTGGATCTCTTGATTTGAGGTTTCCCAATGAATGGTGGCCTGGGACTACCATATATTTACTATTTTAATATTCTCTTTATGTTTCATATGACTCATATTTGTTTTGTGGGCATGGTATGCCTTTGTTAATAATTGTTATTTAAAGTTTTGCTCTATTACCAACACCCATTGTTCATGTAAATAGTGTTTGTTCACTTAAACTTTAAATCTGTATAAGTTGAAATCATGCATTTAAGCATGAAGCTGGCCTACACTTGTATAATTTTCTTCTATCAATAGTGTGTTAAATTCTATACAATTGGCTATATTAATTACACTACCATTAGAATCACCTTATGCCCCAGAGGCAGGATTAGAATGTTCTCTATCACCAAATGAGAATGATGACTTTAAACTGAACTGGAGCCATATATAAACCATAGCTATGTGAATTGATTTTGGGTTCACACTTAATTCTAGCCTCAATCTAAGATCAATTCATTCTTGTGACATACTCCTATTCAATACTTGCCCTCATGAAGAGCTCACTTAAGGTATGGGACCTACTGAAAAGTGTCGTAAAGAAAGCAGATAGTGACCAGGTATCAGAAAGTATATTGTCTGAGGGCTTAAAGGCTTGTCTTTAAAAGAAGCACCATCCTAGTGAAGCATCCACTAAGTTCACATAGAAGATGCACACCAGCCTGTGTGATCCAAGGATTGTAAATAATATAATCCAAATCCAAAAGAAGGAATAGTATCACAGTTTGACTTGTGAAGACAGTTTGTAAAAGGTTATGGATGATAGTGGAAATTGAGAATCCATTTACAGGGTCCCCACATAGATTAAGCTTCTGTGATTTTCCTCAGAATATAGTCTATGGAGAGAGATCACTCTAAATTCTCTTATGGCAAATGTAATTGGTTAAAATATAATACTTTATCATTTTATTTCCCCTTTGACCTATTTTAAAGTTGTTTCAATCTTCAATATTTCCTGCTTTAATTTGATTGCGGTTTTTATATATTTTGCCTAGTTATGATTGGTTTAATTTTTGTTTGTTTCTTTACTTCCTTTTGTATTTTGTATGATTATGTATGAAATCCAGGATAAGTATTCTATAGATAATCCTTGAATTCATAATTACCTAGGGACATGGCAGAGGAGAATGACATGGGAATGGGGAATTAACATAATGAGTTAAAAAAGAAGATGCTTTGAAATGAATCGCAGTGACGATTGCAGACTCTTCTGAATATGATTGAATGATTAAATGTATGATATATGAAGTACATGCAAACAAAACTATTAGAAAAAGAAAAATTTTGAAAGGAGCAAAGTTAGGTCAAAATTAAATTGGGGTTTATTATGCAATAAATCATTTTTGTTCAATAAACACATGCACAAATGATCGATCATAGATACACAATATACACATGCCAAATAGTAGAGGCTAAATAAATAGCAACTATTTGTTTTCATTTGAGAACAATAATAACATTTTTACTACTTTTATAATCAATATTGTTTTATTAAGTCATATTTTGTAGGTCAGGGTATAAAGTCACACATACCAAAATGCAATATTGTAATTAACTCGTAAAGAAGCATACGTTTTTTTGAATAAAACTCGTTTCTTGGATTCATAGGACAAAAGAGCTATAAGAGAGAGCAGAGATTTCGAATCATAATCTACTTAAATTAGAGATTCTCAAAGCAAGCAGAAAGCTCAGTGATCAGCCTGATAGCGTTGTGCGCTGTGCAGCCTCAGGGGCTATCATACAGGCGGTGACGGTCCGTTCATAGCACCCCACGGAATTCTGCAGTGCACGGTCTACATAATTATAAATGAAGTCTCTGTAAGTGATCAACAAGTTTCAGATCCTCTCCAAATGAGTATATGATATCTTTCCCTGTGCTTCCAATAATGGAGAACTCAGTTTCCCAATAAAGACCTTTTGGCTTTTGAATAAATAGTATTATTAAAGAATTTTCAAATATATTTCTGCAAAATTGAAATTAGTGCTACATATCTTAATCTTTGAAGCACTTCATAAATTTTGAGAATAAATGAATTACTTCCTTTGAATTTATTTCTAAGTTCCTACTCCTCACCCTGGTCTAAACATGTTCCAATATGTATGCATCCATCTTAAACTGTGGTACTCAAAACTGAAAAAGTTGAGGAGAAACTCACTCGCCTTCCTTCCCCACCCACTGCAAATAGGAAGAACAATGTCCAGAAAGGATATTGACATGCAAAACCGTAAACTTTGTAAGTTGCAGTAAGATGAAACTCTAAAGTCCAGCTCTGGGATTTCCCACAGCCACATTCCTCCTCCAAAATATAAAGCACAGCTTTTTGTTGAAGAGATTTATTGGAATACACCTTTTATATCATACAATCTTATCATTCAATCATGTTAAGAAGAGTTCTGCGTTCATCACCACAGTCAATTTCAGTGCATTTCCTTCTTGGGCTCTTTTATTTTTATTGATGAAGAGTGATGTTTCCCCCTTTTCCACTTCCTCCTGTGCTGGACGTGCTTGTTGCTTGCAATTCCATTGGGGCAAATGGACCGCAGCCGAAACAAAGCATCCATTTAGTGATTTCCATAGAATTAGCTGTGGTGGGGCCCATTAGTATTGATGTATAAGGCAATTGGTGTGACTTGGTGAGTCAAGGTGGACACACCCAAGCCAAATGGAACCATCATGTTAATCAAACAAACAAACAAACACAAAATTCCCATGGATTTAGTGATTCAGTAATATTTAATCACCTTTATGAAAATGTGTAGTGTGCCAAGGTCCTGTCAAATGTATTATTTCATTTTAGAATTTTTTGTGATATCATTAATAAAGGTATGAGCTTTTGAGAAAACTACCTTAGATCTATTGAATATTTACTTATTGTCTACCATAAGCCAGGGAGGAACTCAGCTGACACTGTAATACAAACTTATATTTTATTCTTACACTCTCACTTAGAAGTCAATATTATTTTATAGTACAGTGATATGACTGAATCTCTTATTCAAAACCACAAAGCAATTCATAGTAGAGATATGATTTCAACCCAATATCAATTTGACTTCAAAATCCAATCTCTGTCATAATCAGTTGTATTAGTTATCAAATATTATGTAAGAAAGTACTCTAAAGTTTAACAACATAGCACAATAAACATTATTAAATACTTCAGATTCTGAGGGCTAAGAATTTAGAAGTCATTTCAAGTGATTCTGGTTTAGAGTCTTTCAGGAGTTTGCGCATGTTATTATCTCCGCAGGTCTGTCTAAATAAGATAGGTTGGATGAACAATCCGGAGGAGAAAACAATGGGACTGAAAGTGCAGGGGGGACATGAGAGAAGGGGAGATGCAAGGGGGCGGGGGGAAAGGTAGTGGTGTTAACAAACCCAGGGACAAGGGAACAACAAGTGATCCAAGTAGGTGGTGAGGAGGGTGTAGGAGGCCTGGTAGGATGTGATCAAAGGTAATGTAACCAAGAGGAACTATAACCCAAATGAAGATTGAGCATGATAGTGGGACAAGAGGAAAGTCCAAGGAAATAGATGGAAGAGCAAGGCAAATGGCATTCATGGAGACCTAAACAAAGGCATGTACATATGCAGATATATTTATATATGATGATGAGGAAATAGATCTATGTGCATATATTTATAGGTTTTGTCTTATGGTAGCAGAAGAACATTGGGAGTACTCAAGTAGTCCCTCAATGCAAGAATACTTTCTTCTATTAAATTAGCATTCTATGATGCTCACCTTCTCTACACAACCACTGAAGACAAAGCAGATGAATAAGCAAATGTGGTAAAGAAAGCTGATGGTGCCCAGTTAACAAAAGATATAGTGTCTGGGGTCTTAAAGGCTTGAAAGGAAAAAGTGGCCATCTAGCTCAGAAACAACAAAGCCCACATGGAAAAAGCAAACCAGCCTGTGTGATCATGAGGTGCCGAAGGGATCAGTTATCAGGCATCAAAGAATAAAAATCATATCATTGTGTGCTCACCTCCCTGATATGATCGCTGAAGAAAAATGAGTACATAAGCAAATGTGGCGAAGAAAGCTGATGGTGCCCGGATATCAAAAGATATAGGCTCTGGGGTCTTAAAGGCTTGAAGATAAACAAGTGGCCATCTAGCTCAGAAGTAACAAAGCCCACATGGAAGATGCACACCAGCCTGTGCGATCACCACATGTTGAAGGGATCAGGTATCATCAGAACAAAAATCATATCATAGTCAATGAGGGGGTGGGGGAGTGGAGTGGAGGTCCAAAGCCCATTTGCAGGTCTCTAGACATCCCCTTACAGAAGGGTCTCAGGGAGGAGACGAGCCAGTCAGGGTGCAGTGTAGCAATGATGAAACATACAACTTTCCTCTAGTTCCTAAATGCTTCCTCCCCAGCACTATCATGATCCCAATTCTAGCTCACAAATCTGGGTAGACCAGACGATGTACACTGGTACAGATAGGAAATGGAAACACAGGGAATCCAGGACAGATTATCCTTTTAGGACCAGTGGTGTGAGCAGCAATACTTGGAGGGTGGAGGGAGAGTGGGTTGGAAAGGGGAAACCGATTACAAGGATCTACACGTGACCTCCTCCCTGGGGGCTGGACAACAGAAAAGTGGGGGTAGGGAGATGTCGGACAGGGCAATATATGACAAAATAATAATTTATAAATTATCAAGAGTTCCTGAGGGAGGGGGAAGCTGGGAGTGCGGGGAGAAAAGTGAGGAGCTGATGCCAGGGGCTAAAGTGGAGAGTAAATATTTTGAGAATGATGACAGCAATAAATGTGCTTTACACAAATGCTGCATACATGGATTGTGATAAGCGTTGAATGAACCACACTAATAAAATGGTTTTTAAAAAGTTACATTCAATCCTCCCTGTCAAATGCTATTAGTCAGGCTGAACAACACTTATGCAATATGGGAAAGTCTTGTACAAATACACACACACACATACACACACACACTAAGTGGTAGGAATAGGAACCACTGGGATTATCTTGGGGGCTGGTTACCACAAAAATATCAAAACATGGAGTAAATAGGCCGTGTGTCTCAAGGGTATATACTAAAAATTTTTTTAAACTGTGTATATGTAAATGACCAAATGGTCATTTTTAGATTGATTTAATTTTATTACTGTGGGAAAAAACATAAGGAAGAAATATTGCGAATGATTATTTTAATTTGTTGTTATCATCCCTATAATAATCACATGTCAACTCTGTGATGCAATCAGGTTGATAAACAGAACGGTAATTACAGTGGCATTGTTTGACTCTTTGCCACATTTTTCAAATCATTTTTCAATATTAACATATTTGAGAAGTAGTTCAACAAATACTTAGCAGAAGTAATGCTTTCATTTTTTGAAATCTTAAAGAGTTGAGTGAGAAAGAAATTTGGACAGCCAGTTTTCTTTTTGCCTGTCTAAAGAAGCCATGTTTTTGACAGTTTAATTTAGATGTAATATGTTCAGTTAATTTTGGCCATTATGGTTTTATAGGAAAATAATCTGAGCAAAAGCTCTGAGAAAAACTGGCATGAATGAAGGGTCTGGTGCCATGACCTGGGTCCCAGGCCCAGGATAGAGAACACAGGGTTGAATCATTACAGCAGAAGAGGGGAGTCAGGAGACAGCGTGAATGAGGCAGTGTCAAGCAGGGCATCTTCAAACGCACAAGACCCTGGGAGAAGGAACACAACCAGGTCTCTAGAGAACAGTGCACATGGCGGGTCAAGGGCAATCTTCAGACCTAAGATGAGAACAAGCTGAAGGAGAATATTTGGAGGATTTACAATTTTTTTTCTGATTTGATTCTGGCTTTCTGAAGGGGAATAGATGGCAGCTGTCACACCAATTGTGTTAGGGTTAGGATTGGGTTAAATGCTGATGGGTTTGGTTTTTTGTTTCTGCTGTAATTTTTTTGGTTTAGTCTCTAAATTACAGCCCATTGCATATATTGGAACATAAAACCCTTGACTTAACCAAATACCTGTTTGTTTGTTTACTGAAAAAGAGCATTTTACTGGGACTCTTACAGATTTTACAACAATCCATACATCAATTATATAAAACATATTTATATATATATATATACATATATATATACATATATATATATATTGCCATTATGATTTTCTAAACATTCACTTTCTATTTGAACCCTTGGTATCAGCTCCTCTCCACTCCCTTGTGATTATTTCATATCTTATTCCAACTGATGTCTTCCTTCACCCATGTTTGTATTGTTTGTACCCCTGGTGGTGGTGGGGGGTGTATGAAATCCATCATTGCAAGCAGTTCCCCCTTTCTCCTCTCCCTCCACCATCTTCCCCCTATCCTCCAGGTTTCACAACTCCCATTTCTGTTCATGAGCTCTGATCTGTACAAGGGTACATGCTCCGGTCTAGCCAGAACTGAAAGGCTGGACTGGGGTCATTAGAGGTGGGGGGAGAAAGCCTCAAAGAACCAAAGGAATATTGTATGTTTTCATCAAAGGCTGTACTACACCCCCGTTGCCTAATCCCTTTCTTGTGACCCTTCTGTGAGGGCATATTCTATTTTCTACAGATGTGTTTTGGGTCTTTGCTCTGACTACCCTCGTCCTCAACAATATGCTTTTTCTTTGTTTTGGGCCTTCTGATATCTGTTGCTTGACCCCGTCGACAGGTCATGATCGCACAGGCTGCTGTGCTTCTTCTATGTGGGTTTGATGCTTCTCTGTTAGATGGAAGCTTGCTTACCTTCCAGCCTATAAGAACCCCAGATGTTATATCAGTGATTCTCAATGAGTGGATTGTGACCCCTTTGGGGGGGTCAAACATCCCTTTCACAGGGGTCCCCTGATTCATAGCAATAGCAAAATTTTAGTAACGAAGTAGCGACAAAAATAATTTTGTAGCTGGGTTTCACAACAACAAGAGGAACTGTATAAATCAATATTAGGAAGGTTAAGAACCACTGCGCTCTATCTTTTGATAGCAGGACACCATAACCTTTCTTCACTACATTTGCTTATGTATCCACTTTGTCTTCAGCGATCATGCCAGGAGGGTGAGCATCACAGAATGCCAGGTTGTCAAAACATAGTGCTCTTGTGTTGAGAAAGGCTTGAGCAGAGGCTCAAAGTCCATTCACTTCCTCAATGTAGTGCCATATAAATATGTGTACGTAGGCCAATACTTCTATTTTTATGAATTAATATATTTACATATGTACACACACCTATGTTTATACCTCTATCCATAAATTTGCTGCCTAGAGCATTCATGTTTCCTTTTACCTTCCTCATGCCCCACCTTCAATCTCGCCCTCTTCTGCCTCTTAGTAATTCCTCTCAGCTAGATTGCTGCTGCTCCAACACCCCCAGGATCTCCTTGTGTTGCTTCTAATTCCACAGCTGTTGCCCTGTCTACATCAATGCTTGCTCACTGCTCCCTTCCCTTGCCTCCTCCTCTCCTCGAGTCCCTCCAGAACTGTCCGTCCCTTGCTTTCTTCTCAGAATGTGTTCCCCTGCCTATCTTATATAGGAATCCAAACCAACAATAATGTAGACAATACAGAAATAAAACAAAAATTGAATAAAAAGAGAAAAATATAGCTAAAATAATCCCCAAGTGCATACATAATTTCAGGTCGGTCTGCTGACCTTTATGAATCTTTCCCAACTGATCCTGGGGGTTTCTGGGAACTGCTCCTCCTAGGCTGAAGTGTATTTTAGAGGACTCCTCAGGGCCTTTGTGACATGGCTTTGCTCCCATTGCTTTTCTGTTCTGTCCCCCCACTGGGGGTAAGGAGGGGGAGACTAACTTCCTGACAGGTGCACCCAGTATTGTCCTATGTCAAAGTATGCTTCAGCGAGGGGACATCCTCTCTGTGCCTTAGCAGCTCTCTGCAGGGACTTTGTTCTCCAGGCTTGATGTGCCAGTATGAGGTCTAGTCCCTCACACTCTCTTTTTCCTGCTTGATTTGCTTCCATGTGGGTGTGGCTCCTCTCCCAACCCTGTAGGCTTAGTATTGTCCTCAGTAGCAACTTCTAGGGAGGGTATCAGTTTGGCTATGATTGGGTGGGCCCTATATACCTCTCTTCATGAGTTGCTCCATGTGGTTATATTGTGCTCAAAGTTTGATGAGCCATGATGGGATCTGTACTTACACTCCCATTTCTGTGGACACATAGACAATACCATACTCCTTGGTGAATTATTGCCCTGCTCCCCAAGGCCATTGGCTCCCTCTTTCTTCCCCTGTTTCTCCACCCCCACCCTTTCCTATTCTTTGTGTTGGAACGACATATGCATCCTTGGGTTTGATCTGTCCTCAACCCAATTGTCCATACCTCAACCCATATAGTGTGGGAAAAGTGGCTTTTCTTTTAAATTCTACTGTGCTGATTATACTTATCTCAGTGGACTTAGGCCATACTTGTCTTTTGTGACTGGCTAACTTTGCTTAGCATAACTTCCTCCAACTCTTCTCATGAAACAATGTGCTTTATATGACCATCAGTGTTTTTTAGTGAGGCATAGATAGTGTGTATGTCCCAGAGTTTTCCAATCCACTCGTCTATTGATTGATGGAAATTTAGGCTGTTTTCAATTATTTGTGATTGTGAATTGTGACACAATAACCAATGGAGTGCAGACAACTGGTGATAGTCTATTTCTTACCACTTCTGTGTATATGCCCAGTAGAGGGATTGCTGAGTTGCAAGGCAACTCAATTTTCTTTTGCCTTAAATATTGCCAGGTCATTTCCCACAGAAGCTGTACATATCTACATGACCACCAGCAGTTGAGGAGAGTTCCTCTCTCACCACATGCCCTCCAATATTTTTTGCTCTCTGATTTTCTGATTTGGGCCATCTTCAAGGCTGTAAGGTGGTATCTCATTGTTGTTTTAATTTTAATTTATCTGATGGTTAATGGTCGGGAGCATTTTCTCATATGTTTATTGGCCATTCAAATCTTCTTCCTCGTGAAAATTCTGTTCAGGTCTTTTCCCCACTTCCTCAGGGGTTAATTGTATATATATTGGACCAGACCACAGAAGAGGAGATCAAGAAGGCAGTATCCTTCACAATAACCTAGAACAAATTAAAATTTCTAGGGAATATATAACCAACAAACAAAATACTTATACAAGGAAAACTACAGAACCCAACTACAAGAAACCAACAGTATCCTCCACAATTGGAAGAATATCTCATGCTTGTGGCTCAGAAGACTCAATATAGTAAAGATGTCAATCTTACCCAGTAAATTATATAAGTTTAACTCTATCCTGATTCAAATGCCAACAACCTTCTTCAAAGAATTGGAAAAACTTACCACCAATTTCATATGGAGAGGGTAGAAGCCCAGAATTAGCAGAGAACCCTTCATAAGGGCAAAGTCTGGGCTTTCATTTTACCTGGCTTTATCAACTACTAGATAGCTACAGTGGTCAAAACAGTGTGTTACTTGAATTATGATAGATACTCAGACCAATGGAAAAGAACAGAAAACCCCCAAATAAAACCATTAACATATATACTACTGATCTTCAACAAGGGTCCCAAAAACATCAGGTTGGAAGTAGATGCCCTCTTTAACAAGTGGTGCTGGAAACAATGGATATCCACCTGTAGAAAAATGAAACAAGACCCATACCTCACTCCATGCACAAACACAAACTCAAGACCCAGAAGTAGAACCAGACCCAGAAGTAAAACCCCAAACTATCAAGACCATCAACAAAGAAATCAGGGAAAACCTAAGAACCTTGGTGCAGGGAATACATAGGCTAATTGTAATAGGGAAGGGTACACACATAGTTAAACCTGAAATCGACAAATGGGATATATTAAGGATAAAACACCTGTGTGCGTTGAAAGACTTCACAGGAGAGCAACAAGAGAACCCACAGTCTGTGAGAGGATCTTTAGCAATGACACAACAGATAAAGGGCTTATTACTAAAATCTGCAATGCCCTCCTAGCCTGCAAAAAGAATAAAATAGCTCATCCATCCTTATGTTTGAAGGAAATGTAGTGTTTGTCTCCACTAAGATGTCAAAAATACATGGAACCCATCTGGGGTCTTAAAGGCTTAAAGGTAAACAAGCAGCCATTTAGCTCAGAAGCAACAAAGTCCACAAGGAAGAAACACACCAGCCTGTGTGATCACGAGGTGTTGAATGGATCAGGTATCAGGCATCATCAGAACAAAAAATGTTACCAGAGTGAATGAGGGGGGGAGTGCGGAGTGGAGACCCAAAGTCCATTTGTAGGCCACTGAAGATCCCCTTGCAGAGGGGTCTCGGGGAGGAGACGAGCCAGTCAAGGTGCAATGTAGCAACGATTAAAAATACAACTTTACAACTTTCCTCTAGTTCCTAAGTGCTTCCTCCACCCACCCTCCACCCCCTCACTATCATGATTCGAATTCTACCTTGCAAGTCTGGCTAGACCAGAGGATGTACACTGGTACAGATAGGAACTGGAAACACAGAGAATCCAGGGCAGATGATTCCTTCAGGACCAGGGGTATGTGTGGCGGTACTGGAAGCGTAGAGTGAGGGTGGATTGTAAAGGGGGAACCAATTACAAGATTCTACATGTGACCTCCTCCCTGGGGGACAGACAACAGAAATGTGGATGAAGGGAGACATCGGACAGGGCAAGATATGACAAAATAATAGTTTATATATTATCAAGGGTTCATGAGGGAGGGCGGAGTGGGAAGGGAGGGAAAAAATGAGGAGCTGATGCCAGGGGCTTAAGTGGAGAGCAAATGTTTTGAGAATGATGAGGGCAATGAATGTACAAATGTGCTTTACACAATTAATGTATGTATGGATTGTGATAGAGTTGTATGAGCCCCTATTAAAACGATTTTTAAAATACATGGAACATTCATAGTTAGCACATTTTATGTGTGCGTGTGTGCACGTTTTAGTACAAAATCAAACCCAAACACGATAGAATGCTGAGGCAAAATGAACACAGGTGATCCCAGCAGAAGGAACCTTTCATGGGATGGATAAGTGCCCAGCTGATCACTGGACGGTAGGCAGTTTGAACTGCCCTAGTGGCTGCCTGCCGGAGAAAAGGCCTGTGACCTGCTCCAGCAAAGAGGAGCACTTCGGAAACGTGGCCCGGGTCTACATGGCCACATCAGGCTTCTCAGTTTCAAAGTCAACTGCAGCTAATGAGAACCATCTCTCATGCAGGATGCTAATGAATAGATCAGGCTCCATGAATTACACAGTAAAAATAAAGCATCTCTGTAAAATCCGTGGATGTTTAGATTTTATAACGGAGCTATGATCGAAGGCCCAGAAAAGTCCAAATGATATTAGACAAGGAATCTGGGGTTTAAAAACCCTGGTGGCACAGTGGGTTAAACATGGAGCTCCTGATGTCAAAGTCATCCGTGTAATAAAGATGAGACTGTAAAGATTTACAGCCTCAGAAATGTACAGGGCTGTTTGACTCTATCCTGTAGGGTCAGAATGAACTCCTGGCAACGAGTGAGTCTGCGGTCAGCTAGTTACTACTAGATTCAGGTGGAATTCATTGTTCCACCTTTGTGATCCATGATCTCATAGTACCCTCAGCTGCATGCTGCCTAGCTTATACTTCTTTCTACTGTTTATCATGCTCAGTAGTTTCATTTTCTCTGTGAATCATTCCAGGCCAATGGATAGATCTTTTTCAACATTTATGGTTTAAATTTTCAATTCTTATGACTTAATTTTCATTTATTTTCAATTCTTATGACTTAATTTTCATTAAGCCGGAGTGGTGTGTTCTGCTTAGAATTAAGTCACAATATAATGCCACACCTAAAAATTACCAGGAATCATAAATAGTGGGAATGCTATAATTTAATATTAATATAGTGTTGAATAACAAAAGTGGATCCTCCTCACAGAAAAATACTTTTTAAGAAATATGGCTGAGAGACAGAGGTGTTAGGGAGTAGGCTAGAGGAAAAAGAGGTTGATCACAATCCTGGGTCAAGCAGCACATCTTGTGTTTTCTATTCCCTCTCTCCAGCATAGTAGCTCAGGACTGGTCTTACCACTTTCCCTCCTATCAACATTTTCAGCATTTTATCTACATGCCAGGAACCCTGGCAGTATAGTAGCTACAATTTGGGCTGCTTACTACAAGTCTAGCAGTTTGAATCCATCAGTCACTCTTCAGGGGAAAGGTGAGGCTTCTACTCCCATAAAGAGCCGTAATCTCAGAAGCCCACAGGAGAAGTTCTACCCTGTCTTAAAGAGTTATTATGAGCGAGTCAGAATGCACTGGAGACAGTGAGTTAAATTATCTATAGTGTCAGTCTCTGGAACTTTTATATTCTTTTACCCATTACCAACAAAAATGCCCCCAAACCTCCTGGATAGCGTGAAAAATGCTGTGCACAGTCAGACGTTTGTTTTCCTTCTTTCTTTACACAAAACTCTTTCAAAATATTGAATGACTGCTTGCAGTTTCCAGACACTGCTAGTACTTTACATATTTACTTATAAATCTCACAGTCTTATAAGGTAGCTGACATTAGCCTCATTATACAGATGATGGAATTGAGGCTAAATCACTTGCTTAGGCCAATCACTAGTCAGTGATGCAGCCTGGATTTCCATCTAGTTGTGTTTGGTTTCAATCTTTTTTTCACCATACCACACTGTCTGGGAAGTTAGATGTCTCTCTACATTTCTGCTGAAATATCAAATATTTTCTTTATTTTTTATTCCATTAGATTTTTATGGTCTTGATTAAGTATTAAAAATCCTTCTCAATCTACAGAAGTAGGGTGGATATATGTATGTATGTTTGAGCATGCGTGTGTGTCTGTCTCTACTTTTTTCTGTGTTTTCAAAGCATTTGGGAGAGAAATGAGGCAAACAACCATCAAGTATTATTAGTAAGATAACTTTTACCCCAAAGCTTGACATTCTGTATATTTGATGAAATCAAGTAACTTTGAAGAATAATTGGGTCACTACTTGCTGTTCTTGTTTTTTTTTTCCAAATTTGCAAGACTGAAGACAAGTGATAAATGGAAACAATAGGGTAATGGTTAATTCTTTGCTGATCCATATCCAAATAGGCTATAAAAATGGTAATGTATGTATTCATAATTAACATGCTAACCATAAATCATCTCAGACCTAAATTATTAAAACAATGAAATGCACACATCTCTATTAGGCATGAACATTTATTTGTAGAAAAGTTAGGAAAGTCAAAACTAGGCCTGCTGAGGCAAACTTACCTTGGTCCATTCATATTCACATTGAAATATAAAATAGGGTGGGCATAAAAATATCTCACTGCTATGGATGAATCTCAAGATCGTGTAAAACCTCCAGTTGGATGGAAGAACCTTAGCGATATGAGCAATATCTACAAAGACAAACAGAACAAGAAGATAGCATAATAGTATAATTTTGTGGTCATCATATAACTGTCCTATATTTTAATCCCAAATTACAACGAAATTTCTGAATTTCCTTGGAAAAAGCACTTACCTACTGGCAAACTCTTCCTTATAGAATCGTGGTAAATTGATCTACATGTGTATCTCACACCTTTGTTCTAGGTAACATTGCAAGTTAAGAAGCTAATTCCAGACCTAAAAATCTTGTTTCCTGCCATCTTGTTTCAAAGGTATGAGAACAACTAGACCCATGTTTCTTTCAGTATATTTTAGTGACTAAGGGGTTGGCAGAATTCATCTGTGGTAAGTTAGGGAAATGTAGTCCCCAACACTAGAGTGTTCTCACATTCTGCTGAAAAGCAACACTAGTCTGCTGACCGCTAATGTTTCAGTGAACTTCAAGTGGGTGAATCCTGAAGCCCAAGCGCTTCTTCCTGACCTGAATTAAGTTAGAATCAAGCCTAATATCTATTGAAAAAGAACCACAATTGTGAAGTGAGTTTATTGCTTGCCAGTTAACCACAAGGACAATAGTTTATACCTACCAACCACCCACAGGGGCAAATGAAGCTGTTCACGCTCTGTTCCATTAAACTGTATGGAGTTCTACTTTGCCTTACAGGGTCACTCTAAGTCAGAATTGACTCCGCCACAGTGGGACCTTTGAGAGAGACATACAAGTGCTTTTATCTGCACCGGATGGAATTTTAGCCTTTGATGACAAAGCCCCTTGGATTATTTTGGCTGAGATCACGTTATGTTGTTTTTGATAAACCAGGTTCTATGGAATAAAACAAGATGGCCAAGTAAAAAAGAGACTAGTTTGTGCTGATTTTTCCTTTCTTTTTTTTAATGAAGGGAGATAAGGCAAATAAATGTCAATTGAGCATATGTTGGCATTCTCTCTAATAGACGCTCTGTTATTTATTATCTTTGGTAATCCTTATCACAGCTGGAGCAGAGACAGGTTAGCTATTTGCTCTCTTTCACACAGTAAGGGGTGGGGTCAAGGTTTGAATTTAAGTTGAATTAAACTCAAGGTTGATACTTTCTTATGCAGACACATTTAAATACCTGTGTGAGTACACACACATACTGCATGCACACACACAGATTGACACACAAGTAGACAATGAAAGAGTAGGTAGTCTTGAGAAAATACTGGTCTGTGTATTACACCTTCTCAACTGTACAGTGCTTTCATTCCCTCTTTGGATCATCATCTTCTTTGTTTAAACCACTGTCATAAATGAGTCAAAGATCAAGCTGGGATTCCTTGTGAAGCTGGAAAACTATGGCAAAAAGGTTTGAACTAAGAGTCTACATCTTACATCTATCTCACACAGTCTAAATTTTCACCCAGTAAAATAAGCTACTCTTATTTAAGTAGCCAGAAAAGAGCAAGGGTATTTGTCCCCAGAGATGAGGAGTCAATAGTAAAATAACAACAACGACAACAATGATAATAACTGCACATATTGACTATTCAGTTTTGGGCAGACATTTAATATGTATTATCACTCCTCACAAGTGATCAAGTAATCATTATTATTCATATTTCCAGATATAGGAAGTGAGCATCAAAGACATTCAATGGCTCATGCAATACAACAGTTAGTAACTGGACAAGAGAGAGACTCTGTTTTTATTCTTCATTTTTTCTTCAAAACCATTTTATTAGTAGTTGATACAGATACCATATCATTCCATAGTTCAATCACATCAAGCAGTATTGTACAATGGCTACCACAATCAGTCGCAGAACATTCTTTTTCCTTCCTGAACTCCTTGACTTCACTTCCTTTTTACTACCAATCCCCCATCAGCACTATACCCACCCCCGTAATCTTTATTCTAAATGCTAAATCCTGGATTTCCTATACTGAAATACAGAAGAACATGTAAGAAAAATTCAAGAGGGTGACTCCAAAATGACATAACACATCTTAGATAAACCCCAATACGAACAAACAAAATGTCACAGAAACTGTTGGAAACCAGATCATAGGTAACATGCAGCAGAGGGAAATCACCTGACAAGGTGTTAACCAATCAAGACTCTCTTAAATATTTTTGGTTCTTCCTCCCCTGCTACATTCTTCTGTTGTAAACAGCATCTTTCTTTCTTTTTCCTTTTAACTGGTGGGGTTTACATTTCAGATCATCAACTTTGTATTCAGCCATTTAAACAACTAATCAAAACCCTCAAGAGTAAACAATGTGTTCCATGATTCTGCATACAAATGGAGTTGTAGAGAGGCTATGCTTCATGCTGTCACAAAGCAACCACTGTGTACAATGGAATAGGGTAGGACTTTGCTCTGTTGCATCTGCTTTCAAAATTGTTTGAAGCAAATAAAAATGAGATGATCTATGTATAAGTTCTTTATAAACTACAAATGACCACAAAAATGTAAGTTTTATTTATTTAGGAGACCACTGGGTATTATTAATGGACTTAGTTATGTAAACAAATGGATATTTAAATTCAGACCATTCAGATTCAGACTATAAGCATGTCTGAGCAAGGATACAGTAGAACCCGGACCGTGATGCTAATCCATTCTAGAAGGAGCGTCAAGATGCAATGCAGTATGAATCAACTTTTCCCATAAGATATAACTGAAAATTTATTAATCCGTTCTCCACCACCAAGTTTTTACCCTATATGGCCTTTTTATTCAAAACATTGCAAGAAATTTTAAAGTAAATACGTTCAGAGTTAAATAATGTCCTTTAAATAAGAAACACAACATCAAAAATAAGAAACACAACACCAAAAATTTTTAACAACTACAGTACCTTGAGATTGATGAGATCTGTGGACACGGATGTGGAGCGGAGTAAAGGAGACTCATTGTTTGGGAGAGGAATCTCCTTCCATAAAAAACAACTGGTAGCTGATTTTCAGGAGTTTTTTCCCCCTTTCTTTGTCTTTTTCCACTAGGACCTGGCTGGTTTTCTCTAAAATAAAATCTGTCTGCTTTTGGCATTTTGTTAGCTCAGTGGCTCTCAGCCTTTTAATGCCGCGACCCTTTAATGCAGTTCTCATGTTGTGGTGACCTGCCAACCATAAAATTATTTTTGTTGCTACTTCATAACTGTGATTTTGCTGCTGTTATGAATCGGGCAACCCCTGCAAAAGGGCTGTTCAACCCCAAAGGGGTCACACCCGTAGCTTGAGAACTGCTGCTTCAACTGTTTTCTAAAAGGGTTTATTAAATTATCATCAATAATATTGATAACATGGTTAACCAGTTCCTTGTCATTAAGATTATTTTCAAAAAACGATTGTTTATGATCCATGTTTGTTTGTTTTTATAATCTAAAAACAATACAAAAACCACGAAAACCATGAAAATCATAACAAAATGCTTGGAATACCACCGCAAAAGGTTTAAACAGCATGTACTAACAACCCCAACTACCGCTGAGTGACTGAAACATGAAAGGCTTTTGTTTACAAAAATCACGTGCCTCCGGTCAGATTGTGATATTTTGTTCAAGCTCCGATGCAAAATATTATTGACATTTTGCATCGAAATCCGATTATATTGAGTCCTAAGGCGGTGGAGAACCAGCGATCTACTCTATTAGGAGATATGAAGAGAAAAAATATGCTACTGTAGAATATTAGAACATTTAAAGAAATGGAATCTTAACTGGAACTTGTGAGTGTTGTCACAATCAGGGGTCAAGCAGCAGCTCCTGCATTTCAGGATGTACTTCTTCCAAGACAGAGTTATTTGTTCTTTTGGAAATCTATGGTGTATTAAATATTCTTTGTCAACACCATAATTCAAAGGCATCTATTCTTCTTCAGGCCTCCTTAATTGTCCAACTTTCGCATGCATATAAAACAGCATGACTGAGTTTAGGTGCCCATAATATTGAAAGTGACATTTTTTTTTTTTGATATTTTGAGAAGTCTTCAGCAGATACACTTAATTTATCGACAGGTAAGTCCATGGGTTTTGATTGTGGATTTAAGTTGGAAAATTCCCATAAAAATGGAAAAGAATATAACCCCGATGTATACCTTTCCTGATCTTAAACCAGGATTTTAAACTTGATTTTAACCTCCTTCTTCTGTTTTTCTGTGTTAACTGGAATTTCCACTATTTCCAATATTGTCCATAATTTATTATGGTCCACATCATTTAATGCCTTTGAACACAGATAAATATATAAATGTCTTTCTATTTCTTTGCTTTCAACCAGAATTCATTTCACACTAGCTCTGGCATCCCTAAGTCCATGTCCTTCTCTTAATCCAGATTTAACTTCGGGAAGTTCCCTGCTAATGCACTGCTTCAATAGTATTTGAAGTATGTTCAGAAAGAAAGCTTTTATGTGTGATTAAAATGATGCTGTTCAATGACTTCCATTTTTATTAGGTTGGGTTACCTTTCTTTGGAATAGGCACAAATATAGAACTCTTACAGGCAGTTGACCAGATAGCTGTCTTCTAAATTTTTTGGCATGCTTAAGTGAGCAATTCTAGAGGTACATCATATGTTGAAGCAATTAAATTGGTGTTCCCTTAGAGTCTGGAGTCTTGGTTTTCACTGGTGCTTTCAATGCAGCTTGGACTTTTTCCTTTAACGCCATGTGTCTGTGGTCATATGCTGTCTTCTGAAATGGTTTACTATCAACTGATTGTTTTTAGTACAATGACTATGCATTCCTACCCTCGTCTTTTGATGCTTCCTGTATCATTAATTATATCATATTTTGCCCATGTTGTTGTAATTGGTAGGTGACATCAATTCAGCTCTGACTCATAGCAACCCCATGGTCAACAGAATGCGACATTGCCTCACTGACAGCACCCTCACAATTGTTATTATGTTTGAGACTATTATTTCAGTTACTGTGTCTGTGTATCTTGTGAAATATATTCCTCTTTCTTTGCTAACCCTATTTTTTCCTAGCGACTGTTCGCTCCTAATAACTTACCCAAAGTACACGAGATAAAGATGAAGAAATGAGGAGACTCTTAAATTGCTAAAAAAAAAAAATAAGTCATCCTTACCTTTAAGGAGTCCTCTAGCTGTACTACTTCCAAGGTACATAGATATATACACATCCATATTTATATACACATATTCATACATATATTTGTGTAATATATATACATATATGTGTATACAGACATATATATACCTACATATCTTTATAATATGTATGTTAATGGAAGTGCATGTGCTTTCAATATTCCTCACCAACACAAGAATTCAAATGCATCAAAAGAGCAACAGAGATCCATTCAAAAGAAAGGTGAACCAAAAAATATGTACAATATTGAATAGCATTATTAATAACACATACTTGCAAAATTTTTCTGAAGCGAGTTTAAAATGAATACAAAAGGACACCAACAGAGAGCTGCAAGAAACTCTGGACAGTTCAGAGTACGGGATTTTATTGGCAATGTCAGCTGGACCTTATTGGAAAGCAGAGAATAACAGACATATAATTACTTGTGTTTTATCAGCTATGACAAGGTATTTGACTGAATAGATCACAAAAAAAACATGGATAACATTGCAAATAATGAGAGTTCCAGAACACTCCACTGTACTCATTTTGCCCATAGTATGCTTAAATATTGCACCTTGAGGCTTGAACATTTTATTCATTTCTTTAAGAAATCCTGAGTATATTCTTCCTTTTTAATCTTCTAACTCCATTCTCTATATTTCAACGTGTATTATCATTTACTTCATGTAATTCTCCAGCTGCCTTTCAAAATCTTATCTCCCCTCTGCTTCTTCTTCAGTTCTTCCCTTCACTTTAGCCATCCTGCTTTAGAGCTGATTTCAGAGTCGCTTAGAGCTAATTCAGAGACATCCACTTTGGTCTTATTTTCTTCCTTTTGAATGATCTTTTGCTTTCTTCACATATGATGTCTTTGGTGTCATCCTATGACTTGTCTTTCCCTGCTCTGGTCTCTAAGTTCTGATGGAATATATTCAAGGTCATATCTTTGCTCTTGGTGATTTGTTTTAATTTTCTTTAACTTTCACTTGAATTTGCATATGAACAACTTATGGTCTATTCTGAAGTTACACCTTAGCCTTGTTCTAGCTGGTGATAGACTGAGCTTCTCCATCATCTCGTTTAAAGGATGCCGTTGATTTGATTCCAGTGTATTCCTATGGTGAGATTCATGTGCAGTCATCATTTTTTGTTGTTGAAAATGGTATTTGCAACAAAGAAATCATGGGTCTCTCAAATATCTCTCATGCCATTTATAGAGTTCTTTTAACACAATGCCCCTCCCTTCTAATTGGTATTTTCTTATTAAGGGAGCTCATTTCCAGAAGTAATATGGGTAAAGAGAGATGCCATGTATAGCTCTCTAAAAACCCAAAAGAAGCTGAGGCAAGAATTTTCATCCAGAAAAGACATAGCAAACCTCCCCATAAGGTCAGTAAAAAAAATTATTTGTTAAAACCACGATTAGAAGAATCTACATATAGCCTCCTCCCTGAGGGAGGAACAGCAGAGAAGAAGGCGGGGGGAGACATCGGAGAGTGTAATATATGACAAAATAATAATAATTCATGAATGATGAAGGGTTCATGAGTTAGGGGGGAATGGGGAGGGAGGGGGAAAATTAGCAGCAGATACTAGGGGCTCAAGTAAAAGGCAAATATTTTGAGAATGATGATGGCAACAAATGTACATATGTTCTTGACACAATGCATGTATGTATGGATTGTGATAAGAATTGTACGAGCCCCCAATAAAATCATTAAAACAAACAAATAAACAAAAAACCACTCACTTATGATATTTCTGTTATAGTAACACAAGAAACTAAGATGACCTTGTGAATTTCAAAACAAATATATAGATGATATATGTTCAATCCAGTGTTTTGGCTTTATTTCATTTGCCATATATGTCTAAGTAGAGTGACAATACTCATATTGTGAGAGAAATGGAGCGTCTGTAAAAAGAAAAACGTGTTTTCTTAAGAACATCATTGTTCTTATTCTAGCTATACCAAAACCCAAATCACTGTCATTGGTTCATTCTGACTCAGAATTACCTTCTTGGTAGAGTAGCACTGCCCATTGTGGCTTTCAAGACTATAACTATGGGAACAGAAAGCCTCATCTTTCTTCTGTGGGTTGACTAGTAGTTTCAAGCTGCTGACCTTGTGATTAGCAAAAATTGTATAACCCACTACACAATCAGAGCTCCTTAACTTTTAATCTTTGCTTTACTCAATAATTCAGATGGCCGTGGTTTAAAGTAATTAACATCAAATTTAACATAATCATTTTTATTTAATAGAGAATTCTAATTATTTGTTTTATGACTCAAAATAACACCACTATGCTTTTTTTGCTATCTTGTATTATTATCCCAGGATATTGCCTCGTTACAAGATAACTGTCTTCTGAGAGGAATTACTGAAACCAAAATGAAGGCTGAGCATTATAGTGGGACAAGAGGAGAGTAAAAGGAAATAGAGCAAAGAAGCAGGAGGCAAAGGGCATTTATAGAACTCTAAATAAAGGCATATAAAATTAAAATTTATTTATATATGAGGATGGGGAAATAGATCTATGTGCATATATTTATAGGTTTAATATTAAGGTAGCAGATGGACATTGGGCCTCCACTCAAGTACTCCCTCAATGCAAGAATACTTTGTTCTATTAAACTGGCATTCCATTACGCTCACCTTCCCAACACAATCACTGAAGATAAAGTGGATGTGTAAATAAATGTGGTGAAGAAAGCTGATGGAGTGCAGCTATCAAAAGATATAGTGTCTAGGCTCTTAAAGACTTGAAGGTAAACAAGGCGCCATCTAGCTCAGAAGCAACAAATCCCACAAGGAAGAAGCACACCAGCCTTTGTGATCATGAGGTGACAAAGGAATCAGTTATCAGGCATCAAAGAACAAGAAATCATATCATTGTGTGCTCACTTTCCCAATATGATCACTGAAGACAAATGGGTGCATAAGGAAAAGTGGTGAAGGAAGCTGATGGTGCCCGGCTATCAAAAGATATAGTGTCTGTGGCTTGAAGGTAAACCAGTGGCCATCTAGCTCAGAAGCAACAAGCTCACATGGAAGAAGCACAGTAGCCTGTGTGATCACGAGGTGCCAATGGGATCAGGTATCAGGCATCAAAGAACAAAAAAAAAAAAACCCAAATCATTGTGAATGAAGGGGAGTGCAAGATTGGGGACCCAAGACACATCTATAGGCAACTGGGCATCTCTTAACAGAAGGGTCACGGGGAGGATATGAGCCAGTCAGGGTGCAGTGTAACAATAATGAAACATACAATTTTTCTCTAGTTCCTAAATGCTTCCTCCCTGCCAACTATCATGATCCCCATTCTACCTTACTAATCTGGCTAGACCAGAGGATGTACACTGCTACAGATAGGAACTGGAAGGTAAGGGAATCCAGGACAGATGATCTCTTCAGGACCAGTGAGGGTGATAGTTCAGCTATCTCTCATCAAGCTGCATCTGAACTGAGGCATGTAGAAGTAAGGAAAAGAAAGAGATATATACAAAGCATGGGATTGGGAGGACAGCAGTCTGATGGACTGAAGTACTGAGTATATTCAAAGCTTGGTTTTTATACTCTTCTTACAAGGGATTGGTTACAAAACAAACATCAAAAACTTTAAAAACATTCCTAAACTCTTATCTATGCAAATGTTACTTTACTAGTCACACTTCTTAACATTTGAATAATAAAAGCACTATGTTCTAAGACCAGCACAGGGATATGCAAGATTCAAGAGAATCTTAAAGGTTGTAAATAACAGAGTTATCTCTCAATGCTTTTAGCTGCAAGGTCATGAATAACTGAGTTATTTTGCAATGCTTTTGCCTGCAAAGATGCAGAGGCACAGGGGACTAATTGGTCACCCATCAATAAACACCTTGATCAGCCAATGCCTCCTACATACCAGTGCTGAGAGTGACAATACCTGCAGGATGAAGGGAGGGTAGGGTGGAAAGGGGGAACCAATTACAAGGATCTACATATAACCTCCTCCCTGGGGGATGGATAACAGAAAAGTGGGTGAAGGGAGACGTCGGAAAGTGTAAGATATGACAAAATAACAAAATTTATAAATTATCAAGGGTTCATGAGGGAGAGAGAGTTGGGAGGCAGAGGGAAAAAAAGAGGAGCTGGTACCAAGGGCTCAAGTAGAAAGCAAATGTTTTGAGAATGATGATGGCAACAAATGTATAAATGTGCTTGACACAATGGATGGATGTATGGAATGTGAAAAAGTTGTACGAGCCCACAACAAAATTATTAAATAAAAGTTAATTAATTAATTTTTTAAAAGATAACTGTCTTCAACTCTGCTAATAGAAATTACTGATCCAAAGCCTCAGTCTGATGTTATAGGCTATTTGAGGAACCCTGCTTTTTATGGCCTGAAACACCGACCTCTCTTGAACTTCCGTTCTTATCTGTATGTGCAAGACTATGATTCCTGACCACAGATTGCTTAAGCCTAATGCTTAGCCATGGTTATTCTATATATTGCAATGGTCATTATGAAAACAGAACTCTATTATATTCCTTATTATGCATCTTTAGTGATTGTGTGCCTATCCCCATTGCATGAAGCCTAGTGTACATGCCACAGGCCAATTTCTTGCCAGATGCCAACTAGAAATAAGGTTATACATATATAAAGATACAGCTATAACCATACACATGAATGTTTTAATGCATCTATGTACATATATGTCTGCCTATATATATAATAATATCAGATGTTAATTTATCACTAGGTAATCAAGTCTAGTGTACCTGATTTTATTTAGTAAGGTCATCCAATAACTGGGAAAATCATTATGCAAATACTTGCCACAATAATTAAGGTAGATAGCCAAGCAATGTCACATATTTAAAGTTTATTACACATACAGATGAAGATCATTAGCTTCCCCGCTATGGTAATATTTGTCCTTCTTACATATTTATTGTATGCTGATTTATGTTGTAAATATTTCTGAAAATGTCCCCTCTTTTAGACTGATCATTTCTAGAAGAGTTGGGCAATGTTTTACTTAATCCCATCTCCCAAACATGGCTAGCTGAGTACTAAGTATGGAGAAGATGATAAATGTTTGATGAAATACTTTTCAAACAAGTATGTGGGTTTCCCAGAATTGCATGTTTGCCTGGAAATGGCAGTATCCCTTGTAGGTGGACCTTTTTATTCTATTTTTTACCCAGTTTTGTCTCAGGCGCCCCGATTTGTGCTCTCCATGCTTTGCTCCCTCTTTGCTTCCTGGGAAGTGTGTCCTTTTGAAAATCATCCTCACATTTCACCAGGAGGAACACAGGCCATCCCTGAATGAGAGCTGTAGGGAGAGGCAGAAGGAGAGCAGGCCCTTAGACCCTTCGATGTATAAATGATGAAGTGGAGACCTCCTGGAGCCCTGAGCTGCCCTGGGACAAGACAATACCCGACATCCTCAAGAAAATGTAACCTTCCCTCTTCACACCAATCTTCTGCAATCACCTTTCCTCAGCTGAGAGAGCCCTGCGTGCAGAATCTGAATGACTCCCACTTTCCTCTTTGCTTCTAGAACTTGTGTCCGGGACCTGTTGATGCTACCAGCACTGCTCTGACTGGTGCTGCCATTTCATGATTTCAACAGCACTCCTGTGGTTGCCTGGGGTGCTTCTCAAAACTGATGTTTCACTCAAACTTTGTCAACTTCTCTTTCTTTTTCCTTCCCTTCCCCATATTAGGGGGAAAGGTGTGAATGAATCCAAAGCATCCAGGGAACTAAAAATGAAGGTAAAATGCCAGAAGTTTGATCAACCAAAATTGTCAGTTGTTTAGAAAACAACTTAAATCCAATCCTATTGCCAGATAGCTGACTCTGGCTCAGAATGATCCTGCAGGACAGAGACTAGCTCCCTAGGGTTTCTGAGATTTAACATTTTACAGAAAAGGCATGTACTTGAAATAAGGGGAAAAAACCCAACAACTTGATATTAATCTCATTTATGATCTGTTAACTGTGGCTTCAGAAATAATGGCTTACCCACTTGTTAATAAACTTCAGTTTTGCTCACTAATGATATGAATATAATAAAAAAGTGACATTTTGAATTTTATTATCAGATGGATACTTTAAAAAAAGTTGCCACACATTCCAATTGTACCACAAGATGAGAATCAGTGATCAGTGTGTTTTTAATTTATTTTTTGATCAGTGTTTTTTAAAGACCCCCAAATGACTCCTATATGAAACAGTTTGGGAAGAGTGTGATTGCTGAAGGCCTAACTGAAATGCTTGAAACTAAATCATAGTACCTGACACACAACTACTGTGCAATTCAGTGTTTGCAACTGTTGCCTAAGTCAACTTTTCTGATTGGCAATTATTTTATCTTTCAGGTTAAGTTGCTAATGAATTTTGGAAGAATGAACTTTTTGCAAATATTTTATTACAATCATATTTCATATTAAAATGCTATATTTTTCTGAATCCTACAATAGTCAAATGGCATTTTCAAAAGACAATTGCTAAATAAATGAATACACACATTGGGTATTTTTATTAAACAGAACTGATGAGAATAATCCAAGAAAAAACAAATGAAAGACGATTGTGCGAAGTTTTCAATCAGATGCACAATGCAACTGCACGGGAGCACAATATCATACCGAAAACAGAAAAGAACCACAAGCCTGCTGCACAGCCACATGCATGGGAAAGGATGTGATGCTCCTACCAGCTGCTTCCAGGTAGCTGTGCTGTACCACAGAGTCGCCTGCAGTGTTTCTCCAGGTCTTCAGCGTTAACAACTCACTGCTCCATCCTTTGACCTGCACCACATTTACTTTAGTTGTATCTAAGACATTTCAGTGCAGCGAAGCAGGTCTCTATGCTCCTCTTGCTCAGAATAACCCTTTCTGTGACACTAAAGTTTTTGTTCACGTCAGGGCTTTACATTCATAAACTGGCCAATCCCTTTGGCAGATTATAAACTGATCCTATTGGGAGGATATTCAAACTTCTTATGCACATCATAAATCAAGTGATCCATGAAATCTATATGTGGGAAGGAAACCAAACTATACCAGCAAGTCATTTATGAGGATACTACACCAACCAATCCCTTACAAGATTGCTTTCATGTATCCATGTAAGCAACAAACCCAGGGCCGGAAAAAAAAAACACCACACCATAATGACATTGGCTCAACACCATTAATTAAGCAACAGACTTGTTTATATTTTGCCATTTTTCATATGCAATCCTTTTTGGTGTCAGTTTTCTGACATTTTATCACAAGTATATGTGTTCAAATTGCCTACAAAACTCCGCCATCATTCCTAAAATATCTGTTCCTACCTTTTATAGTTACACTGTCACCATGGCACTAACCTCTGACCATCATGTATCTGTTCTTTCATCAGTCCAAGTGTCATTTGAGAAAATGACATACGCTAACCTTTATAAGTAGGTAACTTTTATAGATGGACTTCTTTTTCCCACTTAAAAAAATATCCTCAGGATCCAGCAAAGGTGTTGTGCGCACCAATGTCTTCTCCTTTCACTGCTGCACAGAGCACTCTAGCATGGCTTCCCCCAGCACATTCATCCAGTTGATTATTGAAGGCTAATATGTCACGGCAGGGTCTCGTTTTGTTCATTGTGACTACAGCTGCTGTAAATATTTGTGTCTAGAATTTTATAATAACATTATTTTTATTTCTCTCAGAGGCATATACTCAGGAAAAGGATCACTAGATCATATAGTTAGTGTGTACTTATTCGTGTAAGACATGCCAACCTGTTTTCCAAAGTAGATGGACCATTGTGAAGTTTCATCAGCAATATATGAGAATGAAAATTGTTTCACGTCTTCACCAGCACTTGCTGTTATGAACTCTTTGTCTTGTTTTAATTTTAGCCATTGTGATAGGAGGATAGTGATTGCCTCACAGCTTTACTTTCTACTTCCCTGTGGCTAATGATATTTAATATATCTTTATGTAATTAAATTCCCTCTGCATTTCTCTTTTGGAGAAGTGTCCATTCAAATATTTTATTCATTTTATAATAAAATTATTTTATTTCCCCCTGTCAAGTTTGAGAATTTTTATTTTGGATACCAGTAACTTATATTTTTAAATCTAAAAATAGTTTCTCTAACATTATGGATAGTTTTCATTTTCTAAATAGGATCTTTTGCTGAGAAAATAAGATTTTTAAATTTTTATGCAGTTCAAATGATCAAATCTTTCTTCTGTTGATCATATGTTTGAAGCAATTCCTATTCAATTAATATGTGGTCTCAAAGATATTCTCTTATATTTTTCCTATCGATTTTATGGTTATAGCCTTAAATCTGTGATGTACTTTTAGCTAATGTTTTTGCAAGCAACGTGAAGATTTTAATTTCTTAAAGAGACTTTAAAAAGGCCTAGCATAGAGGTGGGAGAAAGGAAATGTAGGAGATGGACAGGATATGGAATAATGGGAGCCATCATAACGAATTTGGAATTGTAGAATTCTAAGCACTGGGGTGAATGTAATCAAAGTATTAAATAGAAATGAGTCTCTGGGTTACTCATTTGGCTACTAGCGACTTGATTGGTGGTTTGAGTCTACTCAGAGCTCTCTCTTAGAAGTATTATTCATTGAAAGCCCCACGGAGCAGAGTCCGACTTGGAAGCAGAAACAGATGTGGCACACCAGAAACAACTGTGCGGCAACTAGTTTTGATAGTTATGAGTAGGCTCCAGAAAGTTCATGAAAAATGGGATTAAAAGAAAATGGACATTTCCTTATTTTTTGAAGCACCCTCTTATTGATATCTCACAGCTTTAGAATTGTAAGAAGTCTCCCTAGCTCAATTCAATTTTTTTAAAGGTATAAAGGGAACTTTTTCAGAGTTTTTAAAAAGTAACTTTAACCAATTTTAAAAGACTAATTATTAATAAGCACATATATATGCGCACCCCATAATATATCTCAAAATTGTTTTAAAATTATATCCATCAATACAGTTCATGAAAGAAGTACATTGTGTATGCCTGGTTTCAATTGGTCTTAATTGGATAGGACACTAATTATATGCAATGGTGCCTCTGGCTTCTTGCCTTGGACAATAAAAAAGTGTCTTTGGATCTGAAAAATTAGACTTCGAATCTTGTGGTGGAGAAGGACATAACATGCTCAAATGACCACAGTGCAAAATCACAGAATCCACGATGGACCTCAACATACCAATGAAGAGAAAATTAAAGTCATAAATTAAAAAACAAGGTAAAATGTCATAATTTCAATTGCACATTCTTCACAAAGAATCGTCTAAGCGCACTGAATACTACTCTGATGTTGCCTATCTGTTTACAGACACAGATTCCAAAACGCTACAATGTATGTCCAGGGCTGCCATGCAACCTTGCATTCCACAGCACTGATATTCAGCGTTCTGTTTGCGTGTGATGTAGTGTGTATGAGATAAAGCTGCTTAGTATGCCATGTGGATCCTGAGTTTTAAAAACAATATCATACACCCTAAACACTCGTTGTTTTAAATCTCTTGGGTTGTTTCCTTCTTTTTTGAATGTATATTTCAAGTTATTCTTCATATTCAGGGCTAGAGAAGTTATAATTTTTTTAGAGACCTTCTGCCTAAGTGGCATGCATATTTTGTTTCCCTTAGAATCTTCTGCTGTTCTTTCTGGCTTCTAGGAAAGAGTGAAATGGACAATCACACAAGTAAATCAAGGTGCATTCCCATCGAACTCAAAGGCTCCTCCTCTCCCATTCTAAAGCAAACAGTGTGTGATTATAACCCCGTGATTTCCATGTCTTTGCTAGTGGTGGTTTTGGATTTTCAGTATCCTGATCAGTTCTTTTGCCCACACAAAGTCCAATATTTCATTCTCAGGGGTGCGGACACTCATTTTTTTCAAATACAGCTATGACTATATTTTTAAACATTATTTTTCATAATTTTCTTTTAAAATGTAATGATCAGCTTCCTAATCCTATCCTTAATCTTCCCTGTTATTAAAGAACCATTTTATTTTTTCTTTCTTTAAATGTTCCTGCCTTAGCTGAAACAGCATACCTGATGGATATTTTCTGTAAGTGTAGCGATCGACTCTATCTATCATAGCTTTATATTATTCATTTTTCTATGCAAATTAATAGAATCCACGTTCTGTATTATTTTCAACTCTGTCCTAGATCATAGGATAACAAAAATAAAAATCAAACAAACAAATGTGCAGGCAGATAAACCCTTATATAATTTAGAGAAGAGTTTGGAAATCAGCGAAGCAAACACATCATCAACTGGGTGACACAGTTGCTTTTGGCACTGTTGTACTTTTTTACAGCTTGTATAGCAACTCCTCGGAGGTGAGGAGCTATAGGTTTAGAACAGAAAAGAACACAAAAATAAAAACTGAATCTTGAGAGAGATAGGTAGTACTCCTACATAAAGATATTCTCACATCATTATTTTCTGAGTGTATATATACATCACTGCATTTGTGACAGTGCACATCAGTGAAGCCAGAGAGCTCCAAGCCACCATGGGAGGCTGTGTGTTAATGCTGCTCGCGGCACTTCTGCTATGATAACTACGCATGTCAACAGTTCTTACATCTGTTCTTTAAAGAAGGATGAATATGCAGCAGAAGCCCTGTGACTAAAGTGTTTTTGCGTTGTTAGGTGACAGAAGCATGCAACATGGCTTGCATATGGGAAGGTGAGGGCAGTTTTGGAGGTCAGGAAAGGCCTCCCAGACAAAATTCTGTCTGTTACATAGCAAACTTCTATATTCCAAGGAACATTCACAGGCACATGCTTAACTTTTTTTTCTTTCTTAATAGAATCCCTAAGAGGGACATGTCTGATTAGAGCACATGGGAGCAAATGAAGAGGGAGGAAGAGAATGGAGCACATCCTGGTTCATCAGCCCTAGAGGATGATATCCCCACTCTGAAAGCCAATGCACAGAGTAGACCATATGGCTGATCCCACTATGAGACACGACATCCCTGATGGACCCATAGCCCTACACGAACAACACTGCAGATACAGTGTGGGAATTCCGCCCGATCTGATCCCACCACACCGAGGCAAAACACTAAGGGCATGGAAAAGAACAGCAAGGGGAACAGAGCAACGGAGTCCCCAGGGAATACAAAAAATAGACTTTGGGGCCAGCGCTGGGCGCCCCAACAAATTCCAGGGGAAAACACTCCTAAAGGCCAACGAACAGTCCTTGAACTAACTACAAGCTTTTCTTTCTTGATGTGTTTTTTTTTGTCATTAGCTTGTTGTTGTTTTGTTTTATTTTGTTGCTTGGTTTTGCTCTGTCTTGTTTATGTGAATGTTATTATTTCTGCAGGCTTGTGTAAATAAGGTAGGCTGGATGAACAATCTGGAGGAGAAAACAAAGGCACAGACAGTTCGGGGGACTTAGCAGAAGGGAAGGTGGGGGGAAAGGAAGGGGTGTTAACAAACCCAGGGAACAACAAGTGATCCAAATTGGTGGTGAGGAGGGTGCAGGAGGCCTGGTAGGGCATGATCAAGGGTAATGTAACCAAGAAGAATTACTGAAACCCAAATGAAGGCTGAGCATGATAGTGGGACAAGAGGAGTGTCAAAGAAAATAAAGGAAAGAGCTAGGAAGCAAAGGGTATTTATAGAGGTCTAAATAAAGGCATGCACTTTTGTAAATATATTTATATATGAGGATGGGGAAATAGATTTATGCACATATATTTATAGGTTTAGTATTAAGGTAGCAGATGGACAATAGGCATCCACACAATTACTCCCTCAATGCAAGAATACTTTGTTCTATTATACTGGCATTCCATGATGCTCATCTCCCCAACACAATCACTGAAGACAAAGCAGGTACAGAAGCAAATGTGGTGAAGAAAGTTGATGGTGCTCAGCTAGCAAAAGATATAGTGTCTGGGGTCATAAATGCTTGAAGGTAAACAAGTGGGCATCTAGCTCCGAAGCAACAAAGCCCACAGGGAAGAAGCACGTCAACCTGTGCAATCACGAGGCATCAAAGGAATCAGGTATCAGGTATCATCAGAACAAAAACTCATATCATTGTGAATGAGGGGGCGTGTGGAATGTGGATCCAAAGTCCATCTGTAGGAAACTGGACATCCCTTATAGAAGGGTCTCAGGGAGGAGATGAGCCAGTCAGTGTGCGGTGTAGCAACAATGAAACATACAACTTTCCTATATTTCTTAATGTTTCCTCGCCACCACTATCATGATCCCAATTCTACCTTACAAATCTGGCCAGGCCAGAGGATGTACACTGGTGTAGACAGGAACTGGAAACACAGGGAATCCAGGGCAGATGATCCCTTCAGGACCAGTGATGAGAGTGGCGATACCTGGAGGGTGGAGAGAGCATTGGGTGGAAAAGAGGAGCTGATTACAAGGATCTACATGTGACCTCTTCCCTGGGGGATGACAACAGAAAAGTGGGTGAAGGGAGACATCAGACAGTGTAAGATAAGACAACAATAACAATTTATAAATTATCAAGTGTTCATGAGGGAGCGGGGAGTGGGTAGGGGGAGAAATGAGGAGCTTATGCCAGGGCTTAAGTGGAAAGCAGATGTTTTGAGAATGATGAGGGAAATGAATGCTCAAATGTTTTTGTACATTGTACATTGTACAATGGATGTATGTATGGATTGTGATAAGAGTTGTATGAGCCCTAAATACAATGATTTAAAAAAATAGACTCACTAATTTCTCCTGAACCCATGGCAACCACAGAAATTACTACCTTCTTTAATTGTTCTGCCTTCTTTTATTAGAATTCCAAAGAATTAGAATCATTCTCGTGTAGGTTTATTTTTCAGACTGGCTTCTTTCATTAACATCATGCATTAAAGTTTCCCCATGTCATTCTATGGCTTGACAGCTTATTTGTTTTTAATCACTAAATAATTGTTTTTCCACAGTATGTTTAATCATTTACCCATTGAAACATATTTTTTTAACATTTTATTAGGGGCTCATACAACTCTTATCACAATCCATACATATACATACATCAATTGTATAAAGCACATCTGTACATTCTTTGCCCTAATCAGTCCTGATGAAATATATTTTGGTTGCTTTCAACCTTTGGCAATTATGAATAAAGTTTTTATACTCATTTATCTATAGGTTCGTGTGTGCGTGTGTGTGAACATATACTTTCATCTCCTTTGAGTAAATATATGGAAGCAAGATTGTTGGATCATAAATTAAGCCTTTATTTAGCTCTATAAATAACTTCTGCGTGATCTTCCAAAGTAGCTATATTGTTTCGTATTCCTACAAAAAGTGCATGAGACATCCCATTGTTCCATATCCTCACCAGTATGTAGTGTGTCACTATCTTACAGTTTTGCTTTTCTAATGAGTTGTAGTGAACTTCATGGGAATGAAAGAGCGGATGAATAAGTTTGTGTTTCATTTTATGTTTTTAGTTTGCAATTCCCAAATAACTTATGAAGGAACATTGGTACCATATTAGTTAGGCATTCTTCTTCAGTGGGTCGCTGCATATCATTATTCCATTTTGTAATTTGGCTGTTTTCTTACTGTTGAACTTTAAGAGTTCTTTGTGCATTTTGGATGGAAGTCCTTCATTAGGTGTGTATTTTGCAAGTACTTTCTCTCAATCTGTATCTTGTTCTTTCACTTTTTAACAGTGTCTTCTTAAGTCTAGAGAAATACAATTTAAAATATTTATTTTATGTATCATGCTTTTGGTGTTGATCTAAAAATTCAATTCAAACATAGATTTTGTTTCTATGTTATTTTCTGGAAATTTGTATTATTTTGCATTCAGGTCTTTTTGTATTAACTTTATGTTGGGTGATTTTAGGAAGCTCATGCTTGGCTCATCATCCTTCAAACTTAGAGAACTCAAAAAAATCAAGCCTTGAATTACAATATTGAAAGTTTCTATGGGAAAATATTGAATTATGCAAAAAGCATCAAGAGAAGATGGAATGAATACAGAGAGTTTGGTACCAAAAAAATCAATATTCTGTTAATTCAAGAGGTAGCATACCATCCAGAAGCAATGATTTTGAAGGCAAAAGTCCAAGTTACACAGAAAACATTAGCCAAAATCAACAGTCAGGAAAATGATAGAATACCAAGAGAAATCTTTCGAAAGCTAATGAAGCATCGGAGACACTCACTCATTTATGCCAAGAAATCTGGAAGGCAGCTATTTGAACAACTGACTAAAAGAGATCCATATTTGTCTCCATTTCAAAGAAAAGCGACCCAACAGCAAAAATTATGGAAAAATATCATTGATATCACATATAAGTACATTTCCCCCAAAACCACTTTATTGGGAGCTAATACAGTTATATCACTCCATAGTTCAATTCCATCGAGGAGTATTATACAATTATGACCACAATCAGTTTCAAACATTTCCTTCCTTCTTGCACTCCTTGACATCAGATCCCTTTCACCAACCCGATTTTACACCATTCTACCCCCTTGCCCCTGCGCCGCCCCCCGCCCCCAGGAGCCCTTACTCTATTTGCTCTCTCTACAGGTTCAGCAAGCCTGAGTTTCATATACTGAAAAACATACAACAAAAATTCAAGAAGGCTACCAACAATGACAAAATACTTCTGAAATCAACTTCAATATGAAACAAACAAACCAAAAACCACAAAAGCGTATTGAAACCCAGATCAAGCCCAACGCGCATCAGTGTGGGGATCAACTGACACAATTTTTAACCATTCAAGCCAGGTTTATCATTTTGATCTTCTAGAGTCATCTCTCCAATGAATGCTGCTGGGTAGCCAGTTTATTCCTCTCCCTCCATTATGGATAGAGGAAATCACCAGAGGTTCATTTCCTGTGTAGATCTTACAAATGTATCTTGGGCTTCCACTGTCATCCATAGCTGTCTGCCAACCACAATCCCATAATTTATGCTGTGGTACTATTTCTTTCTTTTTAAAAAAATCATTTTATTGGGGGCTCATACAATTCTTATCACCATCCATACATACATACAATGTGTCAAGAACATATGTACATTTGTTGCCTTGATCATTCTCAAAACATTTGCCTTCTACTTGAGCCCTCAATATCTGCTGCTCATTTCCCATTCCCTCCTCACTCCCCGCTACTTTGTGAACCCTTCATCATTCATATATTATTATTTTGTCATATATTACACTGTCTAATGTCTCTCCCTGACCTCTTCTCTGCTGTCCCTCTCCCAGGGAGGAGGCTGTATGTAGATTCCTGTAATCAGTTCTCCCTTTCTACCCCACATTCTCTCCACCCTCCAGGCATCACCATGCTCATCACTGGTTCTGGAGGAGTCATCTGTCCTGGATTCCCTGTTTCCAGTTGCTATCTGTACTACCAATGTACATCCCCTGGTCTAGCCAGATTTGTAAGGTAGTATTGGGATCATGATAGTGGGGGGTAGGAAGTATTTAACAACTAGAGGGAAGTTATATGTTTCATCGCTGCTACCCTGCACTCTGCCTGGTTCATCTCAGCAAGGGGTGTCCGGTTGGCTACCATTGGGCTTTGACTCTCCACTCTGCACTAACCCACATTTTCAATTATATGATTTTATGTTCCTTGATGCTTGATACCTGATCCCTTCTACAGCTCATGGTCACACAGGCTGATGTGTTTCTTCCATGTGGGCTTTGTTGCTTTTGAGCTATATGGCCACTTGTTTATCTTTGAGCCTTTAAGACCCCAGACGTTATATCTTTTGATATCTGGGCACCATCTGCTTTCTTCACCACATTTGCTTATGCACACGTTTGGCTTCATTGATCATATCACCCACTGATATGGTTTTTAGCTCTTTGATGTCTGATAACTGGTTCCTTCTGCACCTTGTGGTCAGACACGCCTGTTTGCTTCTTCCATGTGGGTTTTGATGCTTCTCAGCTAGATGGCCACTTGTTTATCTTCAAGGTTTTAAGACCCTAGGTTCTATGTCTTTTGACAGCCAGACACCATTAGCTTTCTTCACCACATTTGCTTATGCACATGTTTGTCTTCAGTGGTTGTGTCAGGAAGGTGAGCACCCACTGATAAGGTTTTTAGCTCTTTGATATCTGATAACTGGTCTCTTCTACACCTTGTGGTCAGCCAAGCTGGTGTGCTTCTTCCATGTGGGCTTTGATGCTTCTCAACTAGAGGGCCACTTGTTTATCTTCAAGCCTTTAAGACCCCAGATGCTATATCTTTTGGTAGCCAGGCTCTATGAGCTTTCTTCACTACATTTGCTTATGCACACATTTTTCTTCAGCAATTGTGTCGGGAAGGTGTGCATCATGGAATTCCAATTTATTTGAACAAAGTGTTCTTCCATTGAGTAAGTGCTTGAGTGGAGGCCCAATGTCCATCTGCTGCCTTAACACTAAACCTCTAAATATATGTGCATAGATCTGTTTCCCCACACTCATATAAATATATTTACTTATGTACATTCCAGTCTTTGGACCTCTATAAATACCCTTTGTCATCTAGTTCTTTCCTCTATTTCCTTTTACTTTCCTCTTGTCCCACTATCACACTTAGCCTTCAGTAATTTCTCTCTGTTACTTTGTCCTTGTTGACTCCCTACCAGGCCACTCACACCCTCCTTGCTACTGATTTTGGATACTTATTGTTCCCCTGTCCCTTCGTTGGTCAGCACCACCTCGCTGGATCCTATTTCTTACTTAGGCATTGGATTATACGATTTACAATCCTTCACTCACTAATGTTGGGCACTTGCAAGATTATCCAATGACAGTTGTAGCAATACATGACAGGAGCTGCCAGAAGTTCAGTATGGATTCAGAAGAGGACAAACAAAAGGCATATCATTGCTAACTTTAGAGCTGATTCCTTTCACCATTTTTGTTTAATTTATATGCTGAGAAAATAATCAGAGAAACAGAATTCTATGAAAATGAATGTGGGATAAGGATAGGAGAAATCTTGTTAAAACCTGCACTATGTAGATGACATAAACTTGCTGAAAGTGAGGAGAACTTGGAGCATTTGCTGATGAAGATAAAGGATTTCAGCCTTATGTATGGATTAGAACTCAATGTAAAGAATTCTAAATTTTTGACAACTAGACCAGTAGGTAAAGGGATAAAAGTTTGAAGTTGTCAAGGATTTTATCTTGCTTTGATCCACAATCAAAGCTCATGGAAACAGCAGTCCAAACGCCCCACTGTATTAGGTCAATCTGCTGCACAAGATCTCTTTACAGTGTTGAAAAATAAGGATGCTTCTGTGAGGGCTAAGGTACCCTTGATTCATGCCATAGCAGTTTCAGTAGTCTCATATGCATGTTAAAGTTAGTCATTATTCAATTCAATTCATTATTCAATGAGGAAGACTGGGAAAAATTCAAACTATGATTTTGCTGCCGAATATTGAAAGTACCATGGCCTATCAAGAGAACAAACATATCTGCCTTGGAAGAAATATAGCCAGAAAGCTTCTTAGAAGCAAGAATTACAAGACTCTGTCTCGTGTCCTTTAGACATGTTATCAGGAGAGAACAGTCCCTGAAGAAGACAGAGGAAGACCCTATATGACATGCATGGATATAGTACCTACTCAAATGGGAGAAGGGTTGTGGGGGTGGTGCAGGCTGGGTGGTGTTTAGTTTTGATGTACATAGGGCCAGGAGAAGTCAGAATGGACTTTTGGACACCTAAGAACAATTGCCATCCTACAGTATTATAGGTCCTATGTCAAATGCAACCTGGAGATAAAGCATGTTTGTTATGCTCTCTGCACATATACAAGTAGACATTGTTGTTCTGTGGGTTAAACTGTGGGCTGGTGTCTGCAAGGTTGGTGGTTTATACCCACAAGCTACTCCTTGAGAGAAAAATGAAGCTTTCTACTCCCATAAAGATTTATAGTCTCAGAAAGCTTATATAATATCTCTTTGAGTAGGACTGCACAACAATAGTTGTGGGTTTGGTTTGGGATTACTGTACATGAACAGTGGGAAACAAAAGTGGGATTGATATAACTAAATGGAATAATGGGAGAGTACCTCTAAGTGGGTGGGATTTGAACTGAACTAAATAGTGAGTCAGATTCTCTGTGTTTCCCATTCCTATCTGTACCAGTGTACATCCTCTGGTCTAGCCAGATTTGTAAGGTAGAATTGGGATCATTATAGTGGGGGTGGAGGAAGCATTCAAGAACTAGAGGAAAGTTTGGAAAGGTCAAGAGAAGTAGCAAACAACAACTGTAGAAGACTCGGTACTGGCAAAGTCATCTGAAAACTGCACAGCATAAAGGGCACTGTGGCAGAATCGTGGTGCAGGTGCAGAAGCGAGAGACCCCAAAAGGAAAAGCTGCCCCCAGAGGAAGAGGAATCTCAGGGGAGAGGAACAGGAAAAGTAAGGAGCAGTTTGCCTTACAGCGCTCTTGGCTACAAAGCACCGAGCAACAGTAGAGTTCTCTGGATATCTAGCTCTGGATAAAGTTCAAGGCAAAAGGATGGGTGTCTAGGAGTCATCCTCAATTGATCCCCTACAGACAGCCTCCATTCTAGCATGACTCTCTACCATTTCCCAGGTTTTTATTGCCCTTCTCCAGATGTAGGCTGGAAATGGCAAAACCATCATTAAAATCTTATGACTAAGCAGCTGTTTTAATAATTAAAAGGGATCATTGTCAACATGGAACTCCATCTTCCATTATCCTCACGCATGGATCCCTCCTGCAGTGTATTTCCCTCAGGTGTCAGATAGGCACTATTTTAACTCCTTCAGGAACTTACTCCCTCCTGAAGCAGTTCGGTTCATTACTCACTGACAGCAGTGTTGTCAGAAAGTTTTTCCTTGTGTCATATGTCTCTGGCAGAGCAAAGCACATCTGGTCACTAGGGAGAAAAGGCATGAAGGGAGTCTACTGGGGTTGTTTGTATATGGAGCCTGGATTTTAAAATGAGAAGAACTGGAAAGTTGGGCAATTTGAGAGTTGGGCAAAAAGTTCATGAGATATGGCTTCAAGGACCTTCTTTCCAGAACAATCCTGGGGACAAGATATCTTGTGTTTGGTTGTAATGGGCAATTATGACTCCATCCTAGAAACATTGAATTCAAAAGCTTGGTCTCGGCTTCTACGTGAACTTCAGTAGAAAGGGGTTGGGCCATGTAAACTATAGATTAGTGAAGCTCCATCTTATGGATACATTGATGATGACAAAGGTAGTTTAGGGCTTGTGCTGTCTTTTACTGAAGCTTATTGTGTGGCATTAAGCAAGTGGGGAGGACTGACGTGGCCAGCATCTTGTCTCCTGGCCACTCAAGTGCATCAGGACATAGCAGGTGACAAAAATATCTCAGCCAGAGCTGTGCATTCATGAAATCAAGATGAGATTACAAAATTTTGTCTGAGAGAAAAAAAAAAGGAAAGGTTAAAATGAAAAATGTGTTACAATGGAATTTTACAGCCAGGAAGGAAGTCAGAGTGGAGACAGTCTAAAAGTAACAAAGAAAGAATTGAAGCAGCCCAGAGAGAGACGGAGAGTGACTTGGTGGAGGATGAGGCTTTGTATGCATATAGCAATGTGCTTGCTTGGGCAGGTAAACATGTTTAAATGTCACACCAGAAGATAATCAATCAGCAAAGCAAGGCGCAGACTGAGTAGCTGAACAAGTTCAACTTTAATGAGTTCATGGTGTCTGTCTCAAGTGAAACTGGAGCTTTCTTAAAGTTCTGTCCCTCTGTGAAGAGTCACAAGGCATTTTAAGTCATTTTAGGACCACACATGGGTGGCTTTTAATCCGCATGATGTCTTTCCACTAACTTTTATGAGAAGCCTACACAGAGAAAGGGTGGACAAAGGGTTGATTCCCATAGAATAAACTTATTTATTTATTTGTATCCCATCTACAACCCGTGGAGCCTTGGCAGTATAGTGGTTATGCATTGGGCTGCTAACCAAAAGATCAGAAGTTCAAAACCACCAGCTGCTTTGTGGGAAAAAGACAGGGCTTTCTACTCCTGTGAAGTGTTACAGTCTCTGAAACTCATAGAGGCACTTCTACTATGAGCTGGGATTGACTTGATGGCAGTGAGCTTTTGATTTGTATTTTATTTCAGACCAAGTCTGTTTTCAACAGTCGACTAATATTGAGTAGACGCCACCAAAACCCCACAAATTCCTATCTGTAGATTATAATACGTATAATTCTCCCAGAGTCCTTGCCTCTCCACTCCTTCAATCTGCATGGTGAGAAAAAAATCCGAGCGGTTGTGCCATGTGAAGACACGTGTGGCACTGGGAAAGAAGGAAGACTCACTAACCACCTTCAAGATTCAGATGTAACCTTGCTCACTGAAAGCAAAAAGAACTTGAAATTCTCACTGTTGAAGATGAACGGCTACGGTCTTCAGTATGTAATACACCTCAGCCAGCATAAAGAATGCAAAAGTCTTCACACCTGGAAAAATAAGCAATGTTATGATAACGGGGGAAAGATTTGTGCTGCCAAGGATTTAATTTTCCTTGGATTCATAATCAGAACCCAAGATGTGACATCCTGCACTGACACATGGTCCTATATGGGACAGCACCTGAGACACAATCGGGGATGTGCGACTGAGCTGACCCCACCACACTGAGGCAAAACACTGGGAGCGTGCAATGGAGTGGCGGGGGAAGCAGAGCAAGGAAGTCCCGAGGGAGTATAAAGGATGGACGTTGGTGCCAGGATGTGGCACCCCATCAGACTTGCCTGGAAAACACTCCTAAAGGTCAACGAACAGACCTCGAACTACTAACAGGTTTTTTGTTTTGTTTTGTTGCTGTCTTTTTTTTTAACATTTTATTAGGGGCTCATACAACTCTTATCACAATCCATACATATACAAACATCAATTGTATAAGGCACATCTGCAGATTCCCTGCCCCAATCATTCTCAAAGCATTTGCTTTCCACTTAAGCCCTTTGCATCAGGTCCTCTTTTTTTTCCCCTCCCTCCCCCCTTCCCCCTCCCTCATGTGCCTTTGGTAATTTATACATTGTTATTTTGTCATATCTTGCCCTATACGGAGTCTCCCCCCCCCTTCTCTGCCATCCATCTCCCAGGGAGGAGGTCACACGTGGATCCTTGTAATCAGTTCCTCCCTTCCAACCCACTCACCCTCCACTCTCCCAGCATCGCCCCTCACACCCTTGGTCCTGAAGGTATCATCCATCCTGGATTCTCTGTGCCTCCAGCCCCCATATGTACCAGTGTACAACCCCTGCCCTATCCAGCGCTGCAAGGTAGAATTCAGATCATGGTAGTTGCGGGGAGGAAGCATCCAGGATCTGGGGGAAAGCTGTGTTCTTCATCGGTACTACCTCACACCCTGACTGACCCATCTCCTCTCCTAAACCCCTCTGTGAGGGAATCTCCAGTGGCCGACAATTGGGCTGCTGTCTTTTTGTTTTGTTTTCTCTTCTCTTCTTTCAAGTTTTGTATGTCCGTGGCTTTTTGTTTGTTAGTGTGTTGGTGCTGCTGCTGTCGACGCCATGTTCTTAAGTGCCACTTTGGTGCTGTCAAAGCCATCCACATTTTTATGCACATATTAAAAATCTGTAGGTCCACCTAGATAAGATAGCCTGAACAAATAATATGACAAGAAAATAATGGGACCAATGGTCCTGGAGTGACATGTGAGTGTGGGAGGTAAGGGAAGGGAGGAGGTGTTGGCCAACCCAGGGACAAGGGAACAACGAGTGGTTCAAAACCAGTGGAGGGAGTGCATGGGAGGACTGGTAGGGAGTGACCAAGGGCAAGGTAACTGAGAGGAATTACTGAAACCAGATTGAAGGCCAAACATGGTAGTGGGACAGGAGGAAAGCGTAAGGAAAGAGAGAAAAGGAGTAGGGAGGCAAAGGCCATACATAGAAACCCAAATACAACATGTACATATGTAAATTTATTTATGATTATGGGGGAAATAGACCTAGGTGCATATATTTATAGGTTCAGTAGTAGGTTAGCAGATGGACTTTGGGCCTCCTCATGCACACTCCCTCATTACAATAGCACCTTGCTCAACTAAACGGTCATTCCATGATACTCAGCTTCCTGACATGGTCACTGAAGACAGACATGTGCATAAGCAAACGTGGTGAAGAAAGCTGATGGTGCCCGGCTATCAAAAAGATATAGCATCTGGGGTCTTAAACTCTTGTAGGCAAACAAGCGGCCATCTAGCTCAGAAGCAACAAAGCCCACAGAGAAGAAACACAAAAGCCTGTGTGAACACGAGGTATTGAAGGGATCAGGTAGCAGACACCAAAGAACAAAAACCACCATTGTGTGATCACCTTCCCCACATAAACACTGAAGACGAATGTGTGCATAAGTATGTGTGGTGAAGAAGGTTGATGGTGCCTGGCTATCAAGAGATACAGCATCTGGGGACTTAGAGGCTTGAAAGTAAACAAGCGGCCATCTAGCGCAGAAGCAACAAAGCCCACATGGAAGCAGGACACCAACATGTGTGATCATGAAGGGCCGAGAGGACCAGGTTTCAAGCACCAAAGGCGGGGGCGGGGGGATCATATCATGAATGAGGGGCGTGTGCGATGGGGACCCAGTGCTCATCTGTAGACAACTAGACATCATTTGCAGAGGGGCAGTGGGGAGATGAGTCACTCAGGGTTCAGTGTAGCAATAATGATACTCACAACCTTCCTCTAGTTATTAAACGCTTCCCCTCCACCCCCCCCCCCCCCCTCAACTCTCATGATCCCAATTCTACCTTGCAAACCTGGTTAAACCAGAAGTACAGTTGGGATCTGGAAACACAGGAAATCTTGGATGGATGAACCCCTCAGGACCAATGGTGGGAGTGGCGATACTGAGAGGAAAGGTGGGGTAGAAAGGAGGAATCGATCTCGGGGATCTACATATAACCTCCTCTCTGGGGGATGGGCAAAGAAAAGTGGGTGAAGGGAGATGCTGGGAAGTGTAAGATAAGATAAAATAATAATTTCTAAATTATTAAGGGCTCATGAGGGAGAGGGGAGCTTGGAGGGAGGGCAAGAGTAAAAAGGAAAATGAGCTGATTCCAGGAACCCAAGCAGAAAGCGAATTTTGAGAATGATGAGGGCAACGAATGTATAAGGATGCTTTACTCAATTGATATATGTATGGATTGTGATAAAGTTGTATGAGCCCCAATAAAATGATTTATAAAAAAAAAAGAATGAAAGGCAGGATAGGTAAATCTAAAGAGACCGTAACTAGATTACTAGTTTCTTAGGGTTATAGCAGGGGAGGTTGGAGGGAAGTGGGGAACTAAAAATAAATGCAAGAGTTCTTTAAAGTTTCTAAAATTGATCGTGGTGTTGAATGAATTCTTTTTTTGTATGTATTTAAACCACTAAAATGTAAAGAATGCAAATAATTATAGGATAATAAAAATATTAAAATTTTCCAAAAGTGTATAAATAAGACATTTTCTGTGTATACATGATCCTTGAGAAATTTGTTTTTATAATGAATTCCTAAGCATGAAAAAATAACTCATGAAAAAACTCTGGCCTTGAATTTTAATCTTAAAAGATTCTATGGACAAGATATGGAATGATGCAAGGAATATCAAGAGTAGTGGAAAGAATACACGGAGTCTCTGTACCAAAATACCTAGCCGACAGTCCACCAATTCAGGAGGTAGCCCGTGAGCAACAACCAATGGTGCTGAAGGAAGAAATTCAATCTGCACTGTAAATATTAACCAAAAACAAGTGTCCAGGAGTTGATATAATACCAACTGAAATGTTTCAACAGGTTGATGAAGCACTGGAAGCATTCACTTATTTATGCCAGGAAATAGGGAAGAAAGCTACTTCTTAGCCAACTGACTAGAAGTGATTCATATTTGTGTCCTTTCCAAAGCAAGGTACCCCAACAGGGTGCTCAAACTATAGTAGAATATCATTGATATATGCAACAAAATTTTGCTGAAGATGATCCAATAAAGAGTGCAGTAGTATATTAACAGGGAATGCACCTCAGGCATAAGGTTCAGGCCAGATTCAAAAGAGGCGAGGGCACGAAGCATATCATTGCTGATGTCAGATGAATTTGGGCTAAAAGCAGAGAATACCAGAGAGATATTTACTTGTGCTTTATTGACTATGATAAGGCATTTGACTGAACGGATAGCCTTTAAAGGAATGGGAATTCCAGAACACTACATTGTGCTCCTGCAGAACCTGTACTGGATTAAGAAGTAGTTGTGTAAGCAGAACAAGGGAACACTACCTGGTTTAAAATAAGAAAAGATGTGAACCATGGTTGCCTCCTCTTACTATATGTATTCAATCAGTAAAACCAAACTAAAAACCCATTGAATCTATGTAGATTCACAGAGACCCTGAAGAACAGGGTAAAATTGCCCTTTGAGATTCCAAGACTGTAAATGTTTATAGGAGTAGTAAGTCTCAGTGACTGGTTGTTTCAACCCGTGGATTTTTCTGTTGACAGCACACTGCGTAATCACTGCACCACCAAGAGTTCTTATTCCATCTGTGTGCTGAGAAAATAATCAGAGAAATTGGATTGTATGGAGAAGAAGGTGGTATCAGGATTGGAGGAAGGATTATGAACACCTGCCTTATGCAGATGACACAACCTTGCTTGCTGAACGTGATAAGGATGATTGGTTTTATTTTGGTGAAATAACTTCCAAATGGGTCAAAAGGGAGATCAAATATCACTGTACTACATTTTAACATTATATCATTAGCCTGCTGATAAAATAAATTATATTAATTGTTACGGTAATATTGAGTCAGCCTTGTAAACTTGAAATAAATTCCAGGTGGTTATAGCATCTAATTCCTTTCATACATTGGTAGATTAATTTGCTAATATATATTTGAGGATTTTTGCATCTACATTAATTAAAGATATCTGCCCATATTTTTCTTCCTAACATGAACAAATATATTTCATTTTTTCATTAGAATAATGCTGCACTCACACCATAAGTTAGAATTTTATCTCCTTCCCTCTGCCGTAATCAAATAAGTCTGAACTTTAAAAATGGTTTTGAAGTTTATTCTACATTTTTTTCCCTCCCGCTCTGAACAGGACCATGTATTGTGATCCTCATAAAAGTGGTTGGTTCTAAAAACCAGGAAACATCTACTTCTGGTTTCAAGATAGTGAGCGATATGATTTTCAAGATCCACTAGTGCATGGTCAAACTTAGATCTTGGATGCAAGCACAGAATACCAGAAACATGTATATTTGTGTTTCATTGACTATGCCAAGGCATTTGACTGTGTGGATCATTACAAACTATGAATAGTTTGAGAAAATGGGAATTTTACAACATGCAATTATGATCATGCAGAACCTGTGCATAGATCAAGAGAGAGTTGTGTAAGTGGAACAAGGCAACACTGCACAGTTTGAAATCACGAGTAGTGTGCATCAGGGTTGCATCCTCTCACCACACTTGTTCATACTGTATGCTGAGAAAATAAGCAAAGAAGCTGGATTTTATGAAGAAGAATGTGGCATCCTGATTAGAGGAAGGCTTGTTAACAACTTGTGATATGCAGGTAACACGATCTCACTAGCTGAAAGTGTGGAGGACTTTAAATACCTGCTCATGAAGATCAAGAATTTCAAACTTCAGTCTGGATTACTAATCAACATAAAGGAAACCCAAATCCTCACAACTGGAACAATAAACAACAACATGATAAGTGAAAAAAAGGTTGATGCCATCAAGGATTTCATTTTGTGTGGATACACAATTGGAAAAGGCAGGTCAAAGGATCAAAGGATGCATTGCATTGTGTAAATCTGCTGCACAAGACCTCTTTAGAGTGTTGATCAGCAAGGATGTTACTTTGGTGACTAGGGTGTGCCTGCCCCAAACCATGATATTTTCAAATGTCTCATATGCATGTGAAAATTGAACATTGAATAATTAAGACTGAAGAATGGGTATATTTGTATTATGATCATATGACAACTACATGGAAACAGAGTATTTTACAAAAATGAAACCACATTTGTAATAAAAATTACTTTCATTAAGATAGATATAGAGGATAATTTCCTCAATCTCAATAGAAGCATTTACAAAACTCCTATAGTCAACACTGCACTTAATACACATAAATAAGGTACTAGATGCTTTCCATCTAAAACTGGCGATAAGCAGTATCTCTCCTTTCACCACTTCTATCGAACATTGTGTTTAAAGTCCTTTAATATAGTAAGACAAGAAAAGAAAATTAAAGGCATCTACATTGGAGAGGAAGAAGTATGATAGTTTTCCTTCAAAGGTGATATTATTGCCTATGTAGAAAATCTGAGACAGTAGACAGTAAACATCCTGAAAATACGAAATTTAAGAAAGTTTACAGGAAACAAAGTTAATAAGTAAAAGTCAACTGGTTTCCTATAGCAATAATTAAGTACTGGATTTTTAAAATAAAAATATAACACCATTTATATTAGTATTTAAAAACACAAAATAAATAAGTATAAATATTGCAAAATGTCCATATAAAAGAAAAATTATAAAACTAATGAAAAAATCTAAGAAAATCCATGAAGAAAGTAAATGGAAAGAATGGATATGTTCATGAGCAGAAATATGTAATATTAAGTTGTGAATGATTGCCAACTTGATTCAGAGATTAAGTCAATCCCAATCAAAACCTCAGCACATTATTTAATAAATATAAGCAGTATGTTTACAAGGATATGCAAATAGTGTAGAATAGTCAGCACAATACTACAAAGAACATATTCAAAGGATTGAAATGATGCACTTTCAAGACTTACTATAAAATTTCAGTGATGCAAACAGTAGCTATTGGTAACATGATAGAGAGATAGATTCATGGAACAGAACAGAGAGCCCTTGTCATGATCCACACCAGGAGAGTATATGATCTCTGGCAAAGGCTCCAAGAAAGTGCAACACTCTCAGCAAATGGTGCTGCAACAATGGGACACTCCTTGCCAAATATATATATAAATCTGGACAAATACCTACATTTTCATGAAAAATTATCTCAAAATGGGTCATACATCCAAATTTAAAATAGAAAAATTAATAATGACTTGAAAATAACACAGAAGAAAATTGAGGTGACTGTGAATATGGTGATTACTTTTCAAATACAATATTATAAGCATGATCCATAAAGAAAATAAAGCAGTTGATAAATTAGACTTCCTTAAAAAAAATCTGCTCCATGAAAGACACAATGGATGCATGTATGGATTGTGATAAGAGTCGTACAAGCCCCAATAAAAAGATTTTAAAAAGAAGAAAGCCATTGTTAACAGAATGAATAAAAAACCTATTGACTGGGGTTAACTATTTACAAAACATATTGGATAAAGGACTTGCATTCGAACTACTCAAAGAATTCCTAAAACTCCATAATAAGCAAACAAGCAACCAACATAAAAAAATGAACAAAAATTCTGAACAGATACTTCAGCCAAGATCATATAAAAACAAAAAATATAGACATATTAAATATGCTCAGTAGCATACACCAGAAGGTAATTGAAACATAAAATCACAACAAGGTACTGTTAGATAACTCTTTGAAAGGCTAAAATTCAAAACATTGACAAGACCAAGTGCTAGTGAAGATGTGGAGCAAAACCAACATTTATATATCAAGATAGGAATGAGAAGTGGGTCACTTTGAATGTCAAGCAGGCAGTATTTGTTTATCAAGGTAAAGTGCAGATCGAGCAATTTTGTTTCTGAATATTTACCTAAATGTGTTGAAAATGCATGGCCATCTGAAAACCTGTGTATATAGATATACGAAATTTTATTGACATTTGCCCAGAAATTGGAAGTAGCCAAGGTTCCATTCAAAAGATGAAGGGCCACCCCTCAGAAGAATTTATTTCAGATGACAGCAATGAATCTGCAGCTCTGGGGAGGGACATGTTTGATCAGAGCACACGGGAGCAAATGAAGGAGGAGGAAGAGAGAGTGGAGCACATCCTGACCCACCAAGCCTTGATGACGATATTCCTGCTCAGTGCAGTCAATCCACAGAGACCATGTCACTATGAGACAAGACATCCCTCACTGACCCATAGCCCTACAGGGGACAACACTGGAGGCACAGTGTGGAAATTCCACCCAATCTGATCTCACCACATCAAGGCAAACCACTAAGAGCGTGGAACAGAACAGCAAGGGGAGCAGAACAACGAAGTCCCCAGGGAATACCAAAAATAGACTTTGGGGCCAGCGTTGGGTGCCCCGTCAAACTTGACCAGAAAACACTCCTAAAGGCCAACAAACAGGCCTTGAACTAACTACAAGCTTTTCTTTCTTATTGTTGTGCTTTGTTTTGTTTTTGTCATTGGCTTTGTTTTATTTTATAGCTTGATTTTGCTCTGTCTTGTTTTTTGCATGCTATTATCCCTTCAGGTCTGTCTAAATAAGATAGGTTGGATAAACAATCCGGAGGAGAAAACAACAGGACTGACAGTTCTGGGGGGACATGGGAGAGGAGGCGGGGGGGGGGGGGGGAGGAAGTGGCGGTAACAAACCCAGGGATAAGGGAACAACAAGTGATCCAAATTGATGGTGAGGAGAGTGTGGGAGACCTGGTAAGACATGACCAAGGGTAATGTAACCAAGAGGAATTACTGAAACTCAAATGAAGACTGAGCATGATAGTGGGACAAGCGGAAAGTCAAAGGAAATAGAGGAAAGAACTAGAGGCAAAGGGCATTTATAGAGGTCTAAATAAAGGCATGTACATATGTAAATATACTTACATATGAGGATCTATGTGAATATATGTATATATGTGAATATATGTGAATGTATATATGTATATATATGTGAATATATGTATAGGTTTAGTATTAAGGTAGCAGATGGTTGTTCAGCCTCCACTCAAGTACTCCCTCAGTGCAAGAATACTTTGATCTATTAAACTGGCATTTCATGATACTCATCTTCCCGACACAATCATAGAAGACAAAGCAGGTGCATAAGCAAATGTGGTGAAGAAAACTGATGGTGCCTGGTTATCAATAGACATAGGGTCTAGGGTCTTAAATGCTTGAAGAAAAACAAATGGTCATCTAGCTTGGAAGCAGCAAAGCCCACATGGACGAAGCACACCAGTCTGTGTGATCACGAGGTGTCGAAAGGATCAGGCATCATCAGAACAAAAAATCATATCCTGTGAATGAGGGAGAGTGCAAATTGGAGACCCAAAACCCATCTGTAGGTAATTAGACATCCCCTTACAGATGGGTCGTGGGGAGGAGATGAGTCAGTCAGGGTGCAGTATAGCAATGATGAAACAGACAACTTTTCTCTAGTTTCTAAATGCTTCCTCCCCCCACTATCATGATCCCACTTCTACGTTAGAAATCTGGCTACACCAGAGGTTGTACACTGGTACTGATAGGAACTGGAAATACAAGGAATCCAGGGTGGATGATCCCTTCAAGACCACTGGTGAGAGTGGCGATACTGGGAGGGTGGAGAAAGGGTAGATTGGAAAGGAGGAATCAATTACACGAATCTACATATAACCTCCTCCCTGGGAGGATGGACAACAGAAAAGTGAGTAATGGAGACTTCAGACAGTGTAATATGACAAAATAATCATTTGTAAATTATCAAGGGTTCCTTAGGGAGGTGGGAGCAGGGAGGGAGTGGGAAAAATGAGGAGCTGATGCCAAGGGCTTAAGTAGAGAGCAAATGTTTTGAGAATGATGAGGGCAATGAATGTACAAGTGTACTTTGCACAGTTGATGTATGTATGGATTGTAATAAGAGGTGTATGAGCCCCTAATAAAATGTTTTTTAATGAAGCTATAAAAATATTGTGGGAAAACATGTATTGTTCTGAAGTAAGTATAATGTTAGCTGTCAAGCTTAAAAAATATTTGGAGGAAACTTAAATGCATATTGTTAAATGAAAGCAGCCAGTCTTAAGTGAGAGCAGTGTGAAAAAAGACACATATGATAGACTCCAAGTAAATGGCATTCTGTAAATAGAAAGAATAGAAACTGAGGTAATTCAACAAATATATGCAACATGTAATGCTAAAAGTACTCATCTACACCAAGAAATTTGGAAAATTTTGGTCAATTGACTAGAATAGATCCATATTTTGCCCCTTCCAAAAAAAGGTGACTCAGTGGAATTTGAGAATTATAAAATAATAATACTAATATAATTTTCCAGTAAAAGTTTGTTGACAATAGTTGTACATTATCTGCAGTTTTACATTGACAAATTAATGCCAAAAATTCCCACCAAATTCAGAGGACAAATAAAGAGGAAATCATTTTTGGTATCAGCTGAATCTTGGCTGAAAGCAGTGAATACCAGAAACATGTTAAGCTGTGTTTTATTCATTATGTAAAGACGTTCCAATATGTAAATCATAGAAAATTATGGATAACATTACACAGAATGAAAATTTTAGAACACTTCATTGTGCTCATGCAAAGCCTAAACATAATTGTATCTTTTCTCCATATTTATGAAATCTGGTGAAATAGTAAATAATGATTTGAGAAACTGGATGATGTAAAGACAATATGACTTCAGGATTGGAGGAAGACTCGCTGACAGCTTGGCATATACAGATGACCCAACATTTCCTTATGAAAGCAAACAGAACTTGTAATACTGATGATGATCCAAGATGACACCCTTCAGGACGGAGTACACGGCAATAAGACAAAACACAATTTCTTACAAATGGGCTAGTAAACCACATCATCATAACTGGAGAAATTACTGATATTTTTAATAATTAGGTGTTAATACATGTAATATACCATTGCACAGTTCAATCACATATTATATTATGCAATTGTTACTACAATCAGTTTTCATGCATTCTTTTCTATCCTGGGGTCCTTGACATCATCTCCCCTTTCCCTCCCCTCACCCCAACACTAATCTCACTCCCCGAAACCCTTATTCTACTTGCTGTCCCTATAGGGTCATCAATCCTGGATTTGATATACCGACAAACAGAAAGACATACAACACGATTTCAAGAGGGTGACCCCAATGACATGACACCTCTGAAATAAAGCCGTGAACAAACAAAACAAAAATACAGATGAAGTTTTGAAGGAAAGTTTCTTGAATCTACAATCAATTCTATGGAAGTAGCAGTCATTAACTCAATATATTGCGCTGGTCAATCTATTGCCAAAAAGAACATTTAAGTGTTAAAAAGCAAAGATATGACTTTGATGACTCAGAAGTCTGGAACACAAATAATGGTCTTTACAATTTCTACATATGCACACCAAGCTTAACAATAGAGCAGTAAAACCACAGAATGATTGACACGATTGAATTACAGTGTTAGTATGTAAATTATATTGATTATAAGAACAACAAACCAGTCTGTGCTGGAAGAAGTACGGTTGGAGTGCTCTTTAAGAGCAAAGACGGTAAGAGTTCATCTTGCCTGCTTTGGGCAAGTTACCAGAAGGGACCAGTTCTAGAAGAGGTAAGATAAAGTAGAGGATCCATGAAAAGGAGGCAGATTCTCAAGATGAATGGACACAGTGCCTACAGCAAGAGACTGAAGCGTAAGAAGAAGGACGATGCAGAAGCATGTGACCTTTTCTTTTACTATTTATGGAGGTGATATGCGTTATAATCAACTTTAGGGCACCAAACCGCAGCACTTAATTTTATTGGTTTCAGTGTATTTCAAATTATTGCTCACACTTTGTTTTTCATGGGGTCCTCCGCAGTTACATCTTCAGCTTTCCCCGACCCTCTGCTCTAAAATCCTGGGGAATGTATGTTCAGCACCCCCCCCCAAATATTTACACTCCTTGGACATTTGGTTACAAAATCGATAATTTCATGGATGAGTGAACAAAAAATATATATGTTCTTTTCATGAGCAATTGGACCTCATGCCCCTGTTCTTTCCAGGGAAAGTCTCTCTGGTTAATTCTTCAAGAACGTCCTTGTCTCTTTTCACCTCTGCTTCCTGGTTTCTTGGCAATCTTCATGTGGCATCAATCTTTCCCTATGTGTGCTTGCTTGCTTCTTAGTGTAATATGCTACTTTGTAGCCCAGAAAATATTGCTTCCAGGCTACACTGATATGGCTTTATTTATAAAAAGAAAGTCTTATTCCCAAATGGGATTATAGTCACACATATTGGGGTTAGGAAAACATGTGTTTTTCATTTGTTTTCAGGGAGTAGACTGATTCAATCCATCACAAATGCCTTTTTAAAAAGTTTCTTACATATTATTGATAGGTTGATCCATGGTTTAGTGGTGGTCCTATTTACTAAATTCTTAGGTACGTAAATCTTAGATCTTTGCTCTACCCTCAGAAGCAGATCAGAACCCATGTCTGTGATTCATGATTCTCACAAAACGAGAGAAAGCATTATCAGAAATGAGCTTATTTTCTTCCCTCGAGAATCTCTTACCTGATGTAAAGAGGGAGAGGAGGTTTCTATATAAGTTATGAAAACTTGTTTATCACTTCTTACCTTGAATGTTTTGAGAATCTGGCTATCGTTTATGAATGTACTAGGTTCTGTTTTTAAAAGTGAACATATATTCTATCATCAATAATTAAAGCATAGTTATTCTAACCCCAGAGTTCATGCTTTTTAAACATTCCATATGAAGAGAAAGAGAGCAGAGTCTTTATGACATCTGACATACCTTAATTGTCTAACTATACTGAGCCAACTATATATACATTTCTTCCCCCATAGAATCATGATCAGTGTCATGAATTTGATTGTGCTGCCCTACCCCCATCCCCCAAATGGAATTGTGTTCTTTAGACTGGTCATGATGTGGCAGAAATGCACTGGTGCAATCAACCCCCAAGGTGATCTAGGTGATGAATTCGTTTTAAGGAGATTGGGTTTGGATGAAATAGCCTTAGTGAGACACAGTGTGAAGGGACTTTACCTGGGATTTTGCCTGCATCTCCTTTTATATTAAAAGAGAAAAAAGAAGGAGAAGAGTGAGAGGGACCTCATACTATCAATAAACTAGAGTTGGGACTGTAGCACATCCTTTGGACTAAGGGTCCTTACACTAAGATGCTCATAGACCCAGGGAAGGGTCAGGACCCATGGAAATCTCCAAGGAACAATGGGCCTTCAGACAGTGAAAGATGACGACGACTTTACCCCAGTATTGACAATGACTTTACCTGTAGTGTTTGCTCTGGATTTGGACTTATAGCTTCCTAAATTATAAGAGAATAACATTTATGTTAGTTCAGGCCATCCACTTGTGGTATTTATCTTATATTAGCACTAAAAACTGAAACAGAGTTTGACTTCTGGAAAGTGAGATGTTCCTTTAATAGATACTGAAAATGTGGAAGCAGTTTGAAAATTTAGTAATGGTCATAGGGTAGAATTTTCCTAATTATAAAACCTTACTTGCTTTGAAGAGACTGTTGGTCGAATTATGGACAGTGAAGGCAATTCTGGTAAAGATTCAGGAAAAAATGTGTGGTGGGCTGTAAAGCGATAGTAGGACGCACTGGAAGGAAATGGCAGAAACAGAATCAGGGGACTCATGTGAGCTGGTGCGGAAGCTACCCCACACAGCAAGAAAGCTGGCTAATTTCAGGCAGGGGAGCTCATTCACTGAATGAGGTGCCGCCAGTCCTTTATGGGTAGAGCTGAAGAGCACTGTAACACTTGCCCTAGCAGGGAAGAAACCAGTCAGTCCAAATAGCCCAGAAGGCCAAAGGGCTAGAAGACTAAGGGGTCAGGAAGCACAAGCTGAAAAGATGAGGAGAATGGTAAGCAGCACTGTCTCATTTTCAACTGGTGAAATCGTGGACTTTGGGATTTCAAAGGATGGGGTCACTGTACTAGGTTCCAAACATGCAGATCTTCACTAAATCCACACTGGAGCATTGGAATTATCATTCATGAGCCAGGAGGGTGACACCAGATTGCTTACCCAAAGCTGAAGGTGTGAGGTTGCTATACTTAAGGAGCTGACAAAAATGAAGGCTACCATGATAGAAATCAGTTGGGTTTAGATCTGGGGTCAACCACAGCCTAGGAAAGAGAATGGACATCCACGTGAGCTGGAATCGAAGCCCATAGGGACCTCTCTCTATTATCCACAAAGACTGGCAGCTTTCAGTGTCTTGAGGGCAGGGCCAGTGGCTAGGTCATGTCAGAGATCAGAGGCTTATTTTCAGTCCTGGAGAGGGAATGGACATTGTTCTTAGGAGTTCTTTACTTGCTTTGTGTCCATTATCTGTTCTTTCCCTCCAGCTCTCCTACTTGTAATGGAAATGTCTACCTGCTGCCATCAGATAACTTGCATTCTGATTTACAAATGAACAGGAATTTTGTCTCAGCATGGAATTTGGGCTTGCAGTTGATTTAAGATCAGGTGAAAGTGTTTGTATGTGTCAAGGAAATGATTTTGGAGAAGGAGGCAAGAGGGTAAAATTTTATGGATTGAATTTTGACACCTTCCCCACCCCCCAAAATTGTGTTAACTTGGTTGAGCAATGCTTCTTAGTGGTTTGGAAGTAATGCAATGATGCAATAACTCCATGATGTAATCTGATGTAATCAACCACTCAGTTGTAAGGGGATACAGCTAAGACACAAAGCCGACTCAGGCCAAAGCCCTACTAAAATGTAAGAGAATGCTCCCTAGACTGTGACCTGCATCACCTTCCATCTGTAAAGAGATAAAAGGAGAGACAAGAGATTTGAGAGAAGGGAACTGCCTACAACAAAGAAAGGGGAACACTGAGTGGAGTGTCTTCTGGATATATGAACTGAGGAGCAGCTAGATGCAGGGACTATCGAGACCTACGGAGTTCACCAAGGAGGGCAGGCCCCACTTATCTTCAAAGGATACAGGATAGTCCCCTCGAGCTAACACAAAAATAAACCCTTCCGCTAATGTTGGCACCCTGAATCTGGATTTCTAGCCTCTGACCCTGTGAGAGAATAAATATCTCTTCTTCAAAGCCACTTAGGTAAGTTTGTTAGAGTAGCACTACATAACTAACACAGGTTTCATCATTTTTCTGAACCTATTCAATGCAGATTGGATAGTGGATGGGAATAACTAGTGTTTTGGAATTGGAGAAGATTCCTATGTTCAATGCAAATCTTGATTATGAATAAAGTCTACATGCTAAGAATAAAGTTGAAATCTCTAATATTGGTTCTCACCTTTCTTAAAAGGGCCACCTTATTTAGGCAAAGATCAACTGCACATCTCTGTCCAATCAATACTTTCCAAGTCTGATTTGCCAAGGATTTGATTAGAGAGAATTGGCCATATCTGCATTATAACCACCTCCTCAAATCTGCCTGATATTTCCTGTCCCAACTTTTTTACTCAAGATCGATTATTTCATCAATAGTAATCAATACATTTTCAAGAGTTAAAAATCAACTAACACACATACATAAGCAAGCTCAAATAACAGTATTCTATTGTTCCCATACTGTTCTTGCTTCCTAAGGATAGCCATTGATGTGTAATCCTGTTCCAAAATTAACTTGGCCTTCAGCCCAACTTGAGGGCCTCTCACACACCAAGGTTGCTTCCGTAGCTTGTCACCAGGGAGAGTTCTTGGGGTAATGCGCTATAGCCAAGCATTACTTTTCTTAGCTGCACGCCTGACGATATCTCTCGAGTCTTAGGACATATGTGGAGGGAGGTCTTCTCTTTTTTTTTTTTCCACGTGGTTAGGAACTTGGCACACAAATATTAGCATCTATCCACATTATCGGAAAGCCCACTCAGGTGCTGTAAGGCATCCTACCACAGAGGCAAAGGCACTTGAGGTTTTGAGACCGCAGATGATTCTTAATGCTATTTCCTGTAAAACTATTAATTGCTCTTATCTCTCTGTCTATTGGTCCCTATCATATTTTAGTGGTATTTATGACCACAAGTCAAAGTCTCCCTCTCTATTTTCTGGCTTCTCATCTGAAACAGATGGCCTGCACTAGTTTTTCTCGTGCCTCCTTAGGAGAGGCAACACCGAGAAGCAACCCAGTCCCTAGGGGATGTTCATCTCCAATAGCAGGCAAAGCAGTATGGTTTGGAAAGAAGCCCAAACCTGTCTGAGGCAGACTGCCCTTCTTCTTCCAGTAAATATCCAGTTTCTTAAGTATTTGTGTGTCAGTGAAAGCCCAATTGAACTTCCAACCTGGTACTTTTTTAAACAGCTTTCTGAATTACTCACTCAAATAAGCTCACATAACATCTGATTTTCCAGTTGAAACTTTTCATCTCAGACTAAGCTGCAGCAATAATATCAGAAGATATTATGAATTTTATTATGTTCCCAAATTAAGAGAACTTACAGCCCTAATGCTTGGTACTTCTCAATGTTAACTTGGTTGAGAAAGGATTTTTAAAATATTTTGATTATATTATCAGTTGTGATTATACCAAAAGAGAGGATATCCTGATTCTATCTGAGGTGTTCTACAAAAAAGAAGAGGCTCAGAGATACACACAGAGTGGATGCCATTTGAGACTGCAATTCCAACTCAGGCAGCATCCAGAGCTAGAACACCTTGATCTAGACCACCCCTTCTCAACCTGTGGGTCACAAAGCCTTTTGGGGTTGAATGACCTTTCACAGGGGCTGCCCAATTCATAGCAGTAGCAAAATTATAGTTATGAAGTAGCAATGAAAATAATTTTATGGTTTCAGGGTCACCACAACATGAGGAACTGTATTAAAGGGTCATGACATTAGGAAGGTTGAGAACCACTGATCTAGACTTTAGCATCCACGACTGTGAAATTATAAATCTATGCTTTTTAAATAAATTAATTCCACTACAACAAACCTAGACAACATATTTTCCTTTGATCTTGAACATCACAAGTTATAAATATTAATCTATCTTTCTCAGGACCATCATCTTATAATTAAGTTATATAAGCAGGGCAAGGGTTCTAAAAATCTGCTTCAGATGTAGGGAGACCACTTGATATGCAATCTATTGGTATTACATTTTTATTAAAAGAGCTGGCTTACCCTGGCAAATAGGGTCACTAGTTACCTCCATGGTCTGACTATGGGGATACTATTCTTTTTTTCCAATAATTTTCTAACAATTTTTTCTTTCAGTCCTTCATGCTCTCACTTGCAACCTTGATTCTCCCGCACACTGATTTTCATGACACTTGACTTTTTCTCTCACATTTTTTGATTAAATACTTTTATTGGGGGCTCTTACATCTCTTATTACAATCCAACGTGACAGGCACACTTGTACATAGGCTGCCATCATCATTTTCAAAGCATTTTCTTTCTACTTGAGCCCTTGATATCAGCCCCTCTATTTTCCCCTTCCCTCTTTTCCCTCCATCCCTCATGAACCCTTGGTAAATTAGACTATTATTTTCATATCTTACATTATTCTCTGTCACCCTTCATCCACTTTTCTATTGTTTGTCCCCCCTGGAAGGGGGTTATATGTCAATCCTTGTGATTGATTCCTCCTTTATCCCTCCACCTTCCCCTTATCCTCCTGGTATCTGCATTCTCATTGTTGGTCCTTGTGGGGTTTATCTATCCTGGATTACTGTGTTGCAGGCCTTTATCTCTAGTAGTATGCATGTCCTCGTTTAGTCTGATTTCTAAGTTAGAATTGAGGTCATGATCATTTGGGGTGGGGGTAGGTTGAAGGACATTAAAGAACTAGAGGAAATTTGTATATTTCATCAGTGTTATACTACACCCTGACTGGCTCATCTCTCCCTTGTGACCCTTCTGTAAGGGAATGTCTAATTGTCTACAGATGGGCTTTGGGTTTCCACTCTGCACCCCCGCCTCCTTCACTTTGGTATGCTTTTGTTCTGGGTCTTAGATGCCTGATATCTGATCCCATCGATCATGATCATGATCACACAGGCTGGTGTGCTTCTTCCATGTGGGCTTTGTTGTGTCTCAGCCAGATGGCTGCTCATTTATCTTCAAGCCTTTAAGACCCCAGATGCTGTATCTTTTGATTGCCAGGCACCATTAGCTTTCTTCACCACATTTGCTTATGCACCCATTTTGTCTTCAGCTATCATGTCAGGAAGGTGAGCATTGCAGAATACCAGATTATTAGAACAAAGTGTTCTTGTGTTGAGGGAGTACTTGAGTAGAGACCAAATGTCCATCCTGCTACCTTAATTCTTAGCATTTAGATATAAGTATATAGATCTATTTCCCTATCATTATATGTTTACATATTTAAATACCTATAGTTAGACCTGAAAAATGTCTATGACACTTATTAGAGCAATTACACCTGTGAGTATGTGAAAGCTGTGTACCCTCTTATAAAGGATTGTTCTATTCTCTCCATGGCTAATCATATAAAACAATATGTATGAACATCAATTTTGTACCCATTGAAGACAGTGTTGGGCTTAAGTTAAAGAGATACAAAAACATATAAAAAGATGATCATTTTATTGATTTCATGACACAGATGGAAGGTGGTGAGATGCCAGGATTCGATCTATGAGATTCACATGTCACAACTTTACTTTGGATTATTACAATGGGCTGGGAGCACCCACAAGTTGGCTATATGCTCTGTAGAATGTAATATGATCCACCCCTGTGATGGTAGCTTACATTGTCAGTACTAATTAGGCTGCTAACCCCATATTTAGAAGTTTGAAAGCACTATCTACTGCTCAGGAGAAAGATGGGGATTTCTATTCCTTTAAAGAGTTATAGTCTCAGAAGCTCACAGGGACAGTTAATCCATCAGAGTCAGTTTGGTTTTAAGTTTTCCCTCTACTTAGAGGTAAATAACCATGGGTGGTTTAGTGGTTCCGTGTTGGGCTGTAATCCCTATTGTCAGCAGTTCAAAACCACCAGCAGCTCCATGGGAGAACAACTGGCATTTCTACTCCCCTAAGGAGTTACAAGCTCAGAAACCCACAGGGGGTTGCTATGGAGTCAGTATTGGTTCGTTGTCAGTGAGTTTGTCATCTGAGAGAGGTAAATAATTGTTGAATAAGAGGTCACCCACATAGATTGATTTGCAGTATGTTCATAAATTTCTTTCATCCTAGCAAATAGCAACTGGAAATGCACACCTTATATATTAATTTCGTATGGTTCAATATAGACCTCAGATTCCTTTATGAAAATTCTTCAGAGATGACCTATTTTGATGTAGATTAACAAATAAGATTTATTTCCTCTAATGGACTGGGCGTCTGAAACTTGGCAAAGGCCAAACTAACAAATCCACCACCATAGAGTCAATTCAGATTTTAAAAAAACCATGTAGAATAGAGTAGAATCGCCAAATAGTGTTTTCAAACAGCAACTCTATACAGAAGCAACTTGTCACACTTCCCTTCCATGGCACAGTTGTGCATTCGACCTGCTGATCCTTCATTCAACAGCTGAATGCTTAACCACTGGTGTTGCCAGGATAATTCACCTTCAGCGACTCATATCAACATGTGGTTCACAGGTGCCTTAGAATTGGTTCTAACCCATGGTGACACGGACAACAGAACGACACACTGCCTATCCTGTAACATCTTCATCCTTGTTCTTAGGGTCCAACCTATTTTTTTTTCTCAGCCATTGTGCCAATTCATCTTGCCCAGATCTGTCCTTACTTCTTCTTCTTCTTCTTCTTCTTCTTCTTCTTCTTCTTCTTCTTCTTCTTCTTCTTCTTCTTCTTCTTCTTCTTTTTGCTGCTCCTCTATTCTACCAAACATGGCATCCTTCTCCACAGACTGAGCTCTCCTGACAACATGTCCAAAGTAAGTGAGATGAAGTCTCCCACCATCTTTGCCTCTCAGGAGTATTCTGCTGTACTTCTCTCAAGACACATTTGTTCTGTAGACCATCCAATCATCTTCGCCATCACTACAATTCCAGGGTACCGAATCTTCTTCACTCTTTTTTATTGAATGTCCAAATTTCATATGTATATGAGGGAATTGAAAACATCATAGCTTCCAGGCATTTAGCTTATCTTAGTCCTCAAAGTAATATCGTGGCTCCAAGTAATAACACTTTAATGAGTTACCATACAGCGTATTTATCCAATGCAATTTTTCATTTGATCTACTGACTTCTGTTTCCATGAGCATTGGATGAACTTTGACAAGTCCATCTTTTCCCACTTCTCATGATGCTACCTATTGGTAAACTGGTGAGGATTTTAATTTTCTTTACATTGAGTTGCAATCCATATGAAAGGCTACACTTCTTAATTTTCATCAGCAAGTACTTCAGGTCCTCCTCACTTTGAATAAGCAAGGTTGTGTCATCTGCGTATTGCAGGTTGTTAATAAGCCTTCCTCCAATCCTGATACCACATTCTTCTTCATATAATCCAGCTTCCGGCAGACATTGAATAATTATCATGAGAGAAAGCAATCCTGATGCACACCTTTCCTGATTTAAAGCATGCAGTATTTCCTTGTTCTGTCGACACAACTGCCTCTTTGTATAAGTTCCACACAGACACAATAAAGTGTTTTGGAATTTCCATTCTTCTCTTAGTTCATTGTGAGCCACACAGTCAGATGACTTTGCATAATCAATACAACCCAAGTAAACATCCTTTAGATATTCTCTGCTTTCAGCTAAGATATACCTGACATCAGCCATGATATTCCATATCTTCTTCGGTATCCAACCCAAATCTCTGGCAGTTTCCTGTCAGCGTACTACTCAAATTGTTTTTGGATAATACTCAGCAAAATTTTATTTGCCTGTGCCATTAATGATATTTTTCTACAATCTGAGGTCTCTGTTGGGTCCCCTTTCTTTGGAATGGGTACAAACACAAAATTCTCCCAGGCATTTGTCTTCCAAATTCGCTGGAATAGACAGGGGGAGGACTTTCAGTGCTTCACCAGCTTGCTGAAATCCTTCACTCCCTGGTTATGTTTAAAACAGCAAGGCATTTTGCAAAATAAGTGTTAGTTTACAATCAAAGGCGATCACCTTAAATCACAAAATAACTTCTTTACTACCTATTGCCAAGCCATTGAGAATGTTGGCCAACTCAAGCCGCTATATAACCTTAACAATCACAACAGAATTAACATGCTTATCGTGGTTTGTTAAGGGGTTAATCATTAGGTGAATAAAGAGTGTACGTACATCTAGGGCATGATCATATCTTCACTACCAGTATCCTGCACTTCACCTCTGCCATGGCTCACGGGGTCACGGCAGTAGAGTACCTACTCTTGGCTTTGCTATCTGATCACATCACCTGCCAGTCTCCTCTGGCCACTTAGAGCTGGCCACACAGGCCTCTATTTGAATTAACCAATCTATTTTCTATTTTAAATACGACCCAGTTCTTTAGATTCAAATATTGCTTTCTTTGGCTCTTTTTTCGATAAAGTCTTGTGTGAGATTAAATATCATTTTAAAAAGAACTACTTTATTCCTACAGTAAACTGGTAGTTTTATGTTATATGAAACTATTTTAGAGCATTTATTTAAAGGGAACATTCTATATTTCTTATTGTTGTTGCAAATACACACACCAACATATAATATCAATTCATGAATTTAAACATATGCAAAGCAGTGACACAGACTGCAGTCTGAAAATTGTGCAGCTGTTCTCACTCACCTCTTCTGATTTGTTCCACCCACATTGACCACCCCTGAGCGAATTTATGTCACTGCCCGATTCTGCCCATCTCAACTTTGTAATTGCTGTCGCCAATTTGAGCCCATATCTTGAAAGGAGCAGAATTCTCAGTCTGCCCCTTGCACAGTGGGGTGAAATGTGATGGGAGTACAACAGGGCTGCAAGGTGAACAGAGTAACCAAGTCCCCTCCCCCACCCCCTAGCCCAGGAATCCTGAAAACAGACTTCTGACCTGGGGCTGAGGGCTTCCTAACTCACCAGACTGGATCTGATACACCTAAGGGTCATACATACACCTAACGTGCATAAGGGTCAGCAGACAGACCTGCTACTGTCTATTGGAGATTATATATATATATATATATATATTAGGCAGGATGTACAACCCAATGAGAAAACAATGGGACCAGTGATTCCTGGGGGGTGGGGAGGAATGAGAGAAAGTGGGGGCAGGGAAGGAGAGTGGGGAGCCAACAAATTCAGGGATAAGGGAAAAACAAGAGATCTAAAATCGATGGCGAGGAAGGCATATAATGCCTGGTGGGGGTTAATCAAGTGCAATGTATCAGAGAAGAATTACTGAGAGCTGAATGGAGAGTAAGCATGATAGTGGAATAGGAAGAAGGTGAAAGAAAATACAGGAAAGAACTAGGAGGCAAAAGTTATTGATAGAGGAACAGCTATAGGCATGTGTGTGTGTGTGTGTGTGTGTGTGTGTATATAATGAAAGGGATAGAGACCAATGCACATATATTTATATGTTAAGTATTAATATAGAAGCTGGATTTGGGGCTCTACTCAAGGCCTCTCTTAACACAAGAACACTTTGTTCTAGTAATCTGGTACTCTTGATGCTCACCTTCCCAACACAATCACTGAAGACAAAATGGGTACATAAGAAAATGTGGTGAAGAGAATAGATGTTGCCTGGCTATAAAAAGATATCACATCTGTGGTGTTAAAGGTCTGAAGTTAAACAAGCAGCCATGTAGCAGGGAAGCAAATATGCCCACATGGAAAAAGCATGCCAGCATGTGAGATTATGAGGTGCCGATGGAATCAGGTATCAGTTATAAAAGATCCAAAACAAACATTTATATCAATGTGAACAAGGGAGGTTGGAGTGGAGACTCAAAGCCCATCTGTAGACAGTTGGATCTCCCCCCACAGAAGGGTTATAAGGAAGAGATGATTCGAGCAAGGTGCAGTATAGCATCCAGGAAACACACATCATTCCTCTAGTTCCTGAATGCTTCCCCTCTCCCATTACCATGACCCAGTTCTACTTTACAAATCTGGCTAGTCTGAAGAGCACACATTGGTATAGATAAGAACTCTGCACACATGGAAGTCAGCACAGATAAACCCCTCAGGAATAGTAGTGAGAGTCATGATATATGGGGAGGGGGATGGTTAGGTAAGGAGAAGGGAGAAAAAGGGGAACCCATCACAAAGTTGGATTTAGAATCCCCTCATGAAGCGGTCAATTAACATAAATTTGGGTGAAGGGGGAAAATGGACAGTGTAAGATATGAAATAATAATAACAATATATAATTGATCAAAGATTCACTAAAGTGAGAGGGGAGAGAAAGAGGAGCTTATACCAAGGGCTCAAGTAGAAAGAAAATATTTTGGAAATGATGATGGCAACACATGTGCAAATATGCTGGATACAATTGATGTATGGAATGGTATAAGAGCTGTAATGATTTTTTTTAAAAAGACAGAGTTGATTGTGGAGGAAATTAGGCCACATTGCATTTTTTCCCTCTCCTATTCCTGGCTCTTCTACTTTCTCTGTTTCTCCAGGCACATAGAGACCAAAAGTTGTACCAGAAATGGATTTTTTTCTTTTTCATTTTTACTTTATTCTACTATGATATTCATAGAGACTGACATTTATGAGAACTTGTCTAGTTCACCACTAACTCTGTTACGCTTAGAACACATGCATAGTAGATGCACATTACACATTTGTAAAACGAGTCAATGACCAGAGGAGACAGTACAGTCTTAATTTGAAGTTTATAAAACAGCATTTCCACACATGTTTCAACATGGTCAGAAACAATGAATGAATAGAGATAGTATTCACTGACAGAAGACAAATGTGGAAAGAGCTCCAAACTGCGTGCTGCATATACATCCTACCAGTCAAATAACTTGTAGGGAAGGGTAGAAGCAATGCAAGACTTTTACTCACCCACCTCTGATGAAAACAAATAAGCAAACAAGGAAAAAAAAATCCCAGTGAGTAGAGTACAATTTGTTACAACCCCATGTATTGCCGAGTACACCATATGGTATTCAAAGTTGTGACTTTTCATAAGAAGATCTCCAGGCCTTTCACATAAGATATGTTTTGGTGGGTTAGATGCATCAAGGTACTGGTAGTAATGATTTGCACCATTTAGGAACTCTTAACATAAGACAAGAGCCTATTTTATGACAAGGACATGCTTCTGTTTCTAAATGTGTTTAAATCTAAATTATTGCCGATTCCATCAAACTGCTCTGTTACATCTTTTCTTAAATATCATGACTTCTTCCATGCTCCTGCACAGCAGCTGATGGGTTTAAACTACCTACACTTCAATTAGTGGTCTACTGCTTATGAACTTACTCCACAAAGATGGCAGCCTGGAAAACCCTGTGGAGGCAGTTCTACTTTGTCCTATTGGGTTGCTGTAAGCTGGAATTACCCAAATGGTAAACAACAACCACTGGACAAGTATTATCAACTCCAAATTCTCATTGCATTAAAAAAAATCATTTTATTGGGAGCTTACACGTATCATCACAATTCATAATTTAATTAGATCGAGCATAATTGTATAATTGCTCCCACTATCAATTTCAAACATTTTCTTTCTTCCTGAACTCCTTATATCAGCTCTCCTTATTCCCTTCCTCCATGCCCTACTCCCAAGAACCGTTATAATTATACATTACTATTATTATTATTATTGCTATTGTTGTTATTATATTTTTTTGCTGTCTCATATGTTATCCACTCACCTTCAGTTCTGTTGTTCACTCCTCTCATGTGAGGCCATACAGTCATCACTGCCATCAGCTTTCCACACCCTTCCTCATCCCTTCTCTTCCAGGTCCCTCAGGGAATCACCACTCCCATTACTATTTCTGAAGGGCAACCCATCCTGGCCTTCAGGCATTGGATGATCCCAATTATACAAATAGACCTACACAGGTCTAACAAGATCAATGAGATAAAACAAAACCATAATGGTAAAGGGGGAAATATTGAAGAACTAGAGGATAGTTATGTATTTCATCAGTGCTGAACCACACCCTAGCTATATCATCCCTTCTGTGTGGCCCTTCTGCAATGGACTGCCCAATTGCCTTACAGGTTCCTTTTTGGGTCCCCACTTTGTCCATGCACCTTCATGTCAATTTTATTTCTTATTTTTGAACCTACACACATCAAAACCTCATGATGACACAGGGTGGTGTACTTCTTCTATGTGGGCTTTGTTGTTTCCCTGCTAAATGGCCTCTTGTTTAATATCAGACCTTTATATAGTTCAATAACCAGGCATCATCAGTTTTATTCACCAAATTTGCTTTTGCACCCATTTTGTCTTCAATTATCATCTCCAGTAGGTGAATTTCATACAGTGAAATTAGAAATTATTAGAACAAACCATTCTTGGACTGAGGTAAGATATTAGTAGAGGCCCAAGTCTATCTGTTTCTTTGTTTTATTTACATAATGTGTATAGACATGGACAAATACACCTATCTTTATATATTACATATCTACATTTATACATATATATATAATTTTTACTTTCTTCTTTTCTCTTGTCTTTTGTTCTTTCCTCCTTCCCCACCATCATGTTTACCCCTCCTTCACTTCTCAGTTATTCCTCTCAGATAGGTTTCATTTGATCAAACATGAACAGGAATGTTACACCTTCCTCACCATCAAGTTTAGTACCCTTGCTATTGCCCTGTCCCTGTCCTATTGGCTCACTGCTCCCCTCCCCTTGCCTCCTTTTCTCTCATGTCCCACCCTCCCCCGGAAACCATTGGTCTCATCACTGTCTCCTTGGGCTTGCTTATCCTGCCTATCTTAGATAGACACCAACAGAAAAAAGAAGAAAGACCATATAAATAGTTCCAAATCTAGCTGTTACCTTGACTCAGAGTAGATGGATATCCTTCTGTTAGATAGAGAGAAGGACGTGTTATAAGTTGTCAGTCCAGTCCCCATTTATGTCAGGGTTCTATGTCCTGGGACCTGATGACCCAACAGTATCCCCTTTCAGTCCTCAGCATTCATGACCAAAAGATACAACTCCTAAAATGCCCAATGCTCTTTGTACAGTCAGGGATAGGGCAGTCTAGGGCCCCAGCCCTCACCCCATTACACCTTTGGGCTTTCAGTGTGGGCCCCTTGTGGATAACCCCACCCATTTCAGATGAGTTGCAAAGCACTGCCCTCAGTCATATTCCTCAGGGATTTTGAGGATTTGGTCCATTGCTGGTCTGTTGCTCTCTGCTCTTGGTTCACCCCCATGTGGGCAGGTCAGAGTGGCAGCTTTCCCTGAACTGTATCTCCAGTGCTGTCTTCTGTAGCAGGTCTGACGTGAGGGGGGGTGGGGGGGAGTTATGTCTGGAGCTGGGGCTGGCCCGGAAGTCTCTCTGTGGAGGAGCTGCTGCAAGCAGGAATGTCACTGTCAAGGACTGGCTGCACCAGAATGAGGTCGATTCTCTCTCTCTCTCTCTCTCTCTCTTTCCTGTAGAGACATAAAATAAACCCTCTTCTTAGTGTGCATTAGTGCCCCTGGGCCCCATTGCACCTTTTTTATTCCCCCAACTCTCTGTGGACCTTAAAGACATATGAGAAGGGGGCAGGAAAATCTTTCAGCTCTGCTGCTGTCTGCAAATCATTTATTTATTTTTAATGACGTATGCATCATTGGGTTTGATGCTCAGTTCATACATTTCCCCCTATGCCCATTCTGCTGTTTGAATTTACCTCAGTGGACTCATATTGTACTTGTCCTTTTGTGCTTGGCTAATTTCACACAGCATAATATCTACCAACTTCTTCTATGAGAAAAGATGTTTCATCTTTTCATCACTAATTTTAGGGATGCATATTACTACACTGTGTGTATATACCAGAATTTCTTAATTTCTTAATCCATTTGCCTATTGATCTAAATTTAGACTCTTTACAAGTTTTTGCAGTTGTGAATGCAGTGAACAACATTAGAGGGCAGATATCTGGTCTTGGTCCGTTTCTTATTTCTTCTTGGTATATGCCCAGTGAGGGGATTGCTGGTAATTCCATTTTCATCTATTATGCGTATCACCAAATCGCTTTCCATAGTGTTTGTACATATCTACTAGTCCACCACCAGTGAAAGAGTGTTTCCATGTCACCACAACCCCTCCAACACTTGTTGCTTTCTTATTTTTTGAATTGGGCTATCTTTGAGGATGTTAGGTGATATCTCATAGTGGTTTTAATTTGCATTTCCAAGATGGCTAATGATCAGGAACATTTTTTTCATGTTTATTGGCTATTTGGGTTTCCTGCCTTGTAAATCTTCTGTTCAAGTCTTTTGCCCACCTCAGAGGGCAGCTCATTTTTTTCCCTCAGTGTAAGCTTGCAGATTTGTAGGTTTTAATAATAAGCTCTTCTGTTATGTCTTTGCTAAATATCCTCTCTATTATTTCATCCTTTTTCTGTATTGATTCCCTCACATCCTGTATGACTTTCAGTAGTATTCTGCAGATATCTTTCTGCTTCTTCTATGTACGCCGTGAGGTTCACATCCTCCTCTGACATCAGATTTTGTTTCTTTTACTTCCTTGCAGAGGTTGCTGATGTGGGTTGTTGACTGCATTTTGATGGAGCTTGGAGCCATCTTCCCGGGAGTCCAGGAGTCCTGTGGTTTCTCTCTGTGAGGCTATTAAGAAGGATTCTAAGGACTGCCTGAACCCAACTGAGCTGCAGGATAGGAATGCATCTCTGTCACTGAGGTTTTACCCCCTCCCTAAATAGCTGGGATTCCATATTTGGAAGGCAGCTTGGGTAGCCCTCTCAGGCAGCAAGATCAGGGAAGCTGAGGGATGTGAAGGTGATGCTGAGCAGGCCAATCACAAGGAAAGCTATGGGTGGCGGGCAGGGGCTGGTGGCAGTGGGAAGGCTATGTATGGGAGGTGGTGGCAAAAGCAGGTGGCAGGGGGGAAGTCATGGTAGAACAGGTGGTGCAGACTGGGATGCCCTGGGTATCAACAGCTCCTGGATTCATCTGGGGGGAAAGGGGCAGGTTGGATCAGTGCCACAAGGAAGTCAATCCATGGGCCAGAGCAGAGGCTTGAGGTCTAATTGTATGTTTCTCACTTCCCACTCCAACAAGTGCCACCGGAGCTCCCAACACGGCCACCCCTGCCCCAGTGCCATCTTCCCAGAAGTCAATATTCAACATATTTTGTATTGTCTCCTATATGAAAAATTATAACTTAATCCTTTCAGATTGAATTATATAGGAGTTCTTCATATTTATGAATATCATTTTGATTTATAACCTGCAGACCTCTCTATTGGTTCTCTGGTACATGTCGGTATGTTGTATTCACATCTTGGCACGTCGGTTTAAGGTCTAGTCTCTCTTTTACTGTCCTCAATGGACTCATGTTGTACTTGTCCTTTTGTGCTTGGCTTACTTCGCTTAGCATGATTTCCTCCAATTCTTCCCATGTGGCAATGTGCTTCCTATGTTCATCTCTGCTTTTTAGCGATGCGTAGTACTCCACTGCATGAAAGTACCACCGTTTTCTGATCCATTCATTTGTTGATGGAAATTTAAGTTGCTTCCCACTTCTTGCAATTGTGACCTGTGCCGTGATGAACATTGGAGCACAGCTTTCTGGCGTGGTTTGTTTCTTGTCTCTTCTGGGTGTATGCCCACTAGTGGATTACTGAGTCCTATGGTAGCTCGATTTCTATGTTTTCAATGTTGCCAAATTGGTTTCCATAATGGCTGTACATATCGACAGGTCCACCAGCAGTGGACTAGAGTTTGCATTTCTCTTATGGCTAATGATCTGGAACATTTTCTCATATGTTTATTGGCCATTCGAATTTCTGTCCTTGTGAAACTTCTGTTCATATCCTTTGCCCACCTCCTCAGTGGACAGTTGTTTTTTGTTGTTGTTGTTGTTGTAAGTTAGCAGAATATTGGAGATTTTAGTAATAAGGCCTTTGTCTGATGTGTCATTGCTAAAGATGTTTTCCCAGTCTGTGTGCTCTCTTATTACTCTCTTGTTGAATTCTTTTGATGCACACAAGTATTTTATCTTTAGTATATCCCATTTAGCAATATGTGACTCCTCTGTATTTATATCCTCCCCTATTTCTGATAGTCTATGTATTCCCTGTGCCAAGGTTCTCAGGTTTGTCCCAATTTCCTCATTAATGGCCCTAATAGTTTGGGGTTTACATCGAAGTCTGGGATCCACCTTGAGTTTATTCTTCTGCATGGAGTGAGGTTAGGGTCTTCCTTCATTTTTCTGCAGGTAGATGTCCATTTTTTTCCAGCACCACTTGTTGAAAAGGGCATCCGCTTCCCATTTGGTATTTTTTTGGCCCTTATCAAAAATCAGTTGTCTGTATGCTGATGTTTTTATATCTGGGTCTTCAGCTCTTTTCCATTGGTCTGAATAGCTGTCATTATACCAGTACCACACTGTTTTGACCACTGTTGCTGTATAATACATGCTAAAGTCAGGCAGAGCCAGTCCTCCCACTTTGTCCTTCTTCTTGAGGAGTTCTTTGCTAATTCTGGTGTTCTGTCCTCTCCATATGAGGTTGCTGATCAGTTTTCCCAATTCTTTGAAGAAAGTTGATGGTATTTATATCGGGATAGCTTTAAACTTATATAGAGCCTTGGACAGAACTGACATCTTTACTATAGTGAGTCTTCCAATCCACAAACATGGGATATTCTTCCATTTGTTGAGGTCACTCATGGTTTCTTGTAATAATGTTCTGTAGTTTTCCACATACAAATATTTTTTTAGTCAGTTATGGCCCTAGATATTTCTATTTGTACTTGGCTCTTGTATGGGGTACTACGTTTTAAATCGCCTCTTCTGTGATCTTGCAGACTTCTGTTTGTTGATCTTATATCCTGCCGCTCTGCCATATTCTTTTATAGCTTCCTACACTCCACTTGTGGACTTCTGAGGATTTTCAATATATAAAATCATACGGTCTGTGACTAAAGATAGTTTCATCACTTCCTTCCCCAGATGTAATATTCCATATATTATGCCAAACCCCAAAGCCTGCATTATTGTCAGAATCACTGATGTGATCCATTTAAAATTTTGTTCTCTTCATCCTTAGCACAGGTCCTATGCCAGAAACTCAATGGATTTAGGGTAATATTCACAATCATTTCTATTGTTTCATAGCTATTCTATTATTTCATAGCTATCTCAGTTGGGTTAAAAATCAAAATGATATTCATAAATATTAGGAACTCCTGTAGAATTCAATTTGAAATTATTCTTATTTTGCACATAGGAGAAAATAAAAATATATCAATTGGAAGAATGAACTTCCTTCTCACATTTTGAATTTAATATGATACCTTGCATCTTCAGAAATGTCATCTGGCTAACAATTAAAGGATAGTTATTTGAAATAATTCTAAAGTTTAAAGATGAAAAGGTAGGCAAGAAAAAATGTCATCAATAAGTATCAATTAATCAATGATAGGAAATAATTTGCAAGATTTTAAAAAATTACAGAAAATTAATTCAAAAGCTCAAATAACCAAATTTTATTTTTTGGTAAACCAAATTTTACCAATTTTATTTGGTAAAATAAATACACAAAGGTAATTAGAGAAAATATTTTAGTACATTCTGTAAAAGAAGTTTCCAAGAGCTAGTTAATATCATAAAAATTTAGTCCATTCACAATGACTCATAGAATATAAAGACTGGATATGATCTTAAAGACAATTTGATTCATATTTTAAGTTAATATTTAAAGAAATTAAGTTTCTAATGGCTGTGCTCATTCTGGTCACTGAATCAATGGATGAGAAAGTTTAGTGTATATCATTTGCTTTACTACTTTGTACTCTCAATATCTTTCACCATAGCTGTGGTCATCTATACCTAAGTACATAGGCCTCCACAATTCAATTTGTATCCATAATTATAACGTTTTAAAGGGCAGATATATGCTTTGTCATTAAATACATATTGGGCTGATTTTTTTTACTGTTTTAATGATAAGTGTATTTAGTAATACTATATATTTTTGAGGCTATTTTGCTTAGTTGGAAATAACCATTTTATGTCTAGATCTATAGTCATTGTCTCAATGAATATTTGAGTTACATTAGACCTGGGCATCGTCTATTTTGGTACTTACTCAAGTTTAGTGTGGTTACCAATCACCCAAGTGTCTTGTTCTGGTTGGCTAGGTCTTACATGGTACAATTCTTACAAAGTCTCTAGATTCTCAGGTGAGTCTAATACTGATTCCCTTCTAAAGCCAAGGAGACTGAAACTCACAGATGGTAAAGAAGTTTCTCAAAGTCACTCAGTCCTATCTTTCCTCCACTTTACCTAACTATTATTTTCTCATAACCATCATCCACCAAATATGAATTCATGGTCTCAGAAAAACAAACTAACAGCCATCAAGCTGATTCTGACTCATAGAGACCCTATAGGACAGAGTAGAATTGCCTTTGGGTTTCTGAAATTATAATTCCTTATGACAGTAAAATAAAACACCCAAAAGTCCGCCTTTCTCCTGCAGAGTGACTGGAGGTTTTGAACCGCTGATCTTGAGGTTACAAGGCCAATGTGTAACCCACTATGCCATCAGGACTTCTATGAATAAATATTAGAATATTGTAGATGGAAAATACTAAGTTTCCTCATAAAAAGGAAATTTAAGTCGATTTACTTTTAAGCAACAAGTTGGTGTCAGGGGTAGGAGAATGGGGCCTGGGGTGGGGGGGTGGGGGCATTGTCTAATATATATTCCAGACTAATATTTGTGCATACACAAAATCTTTTGTTTTTAAATTTTTGAAGAAAGTTCAAGAAAACATTACTTAAACATTAAATAAAGATAATCTTAATGCTGATTTAGTGGTTTCAAAAAATAAAGTTATTTTGCATAAAGGTGTAATTGCATTCCCTGCTAAAATCTCCAACTTCTGATAAATCTATTTTTTGAAAACTCATTACAGGAAACAAAACCAAAACCCCATCATTGTAAACATATTAAAATTCTCCTTTAAAATCATGCAACAAATATTCCGCTTTTTTGAGGCTAATGTCTTTGCTCCAAGAATACCATTCGCGTGCTAACAAACTTCACAGTATGCGTATCACTCTCTATCCTGCCATTCCTTTTATGTGTCATCCTTAGTTCTCCCTCCATACTTTTTTGACAGACTTCCACCCTCAGATCACTATTTTCCAGAGAGACAGAAAGATTTGTCTCTATGCTTCTTCCAGAAAAAAAAGGTATTCTACTCTTCATGGCAAAAGAGTTGTGCTTCCTTTGTGTGAAAAACACTTCAATCTCTCTGGAAGAGCTGGCTTAATTGTCACCTCTGAAATACCTTCCTCAAGGTTTCTAGGAAAACAGTTACCCCTACTTCTAAACCCATAGCACAGCAACCAATCCACCTTTCATTTCAGAGTCAGACCATCTGTGGGGTGTTTGTGTGTTCAATGTCTGTCTTTGCTTCTGGTGAGTCAGAAGCCTTTGAGGAGGGGAAATGAATGATGTTAGGTATACAATCAGGGCTCTAAATATTTGGACTCTTGCTGGGGGAATGTGGGAGATGGGGTGAGTAGATAAACAGTGGGAGGGTGAGGAAGGGGCAGCAATTAGCACCAATCATAAAGTGGCGCTGCTGTAATTATCTAGCCCCACTTGGGACATGATTAAATTCCAGGTGCATGATGCATCTTAATAGTTCAACAGTGGTTAATCAGCTCACTAAAAATGGAGAATTTCCTTCTATGTCTGCTTTCTCTTCCCTACCCCATCTTCAGATAATGAAGAGATGGAGGTATAATATGAACAAAAAATTACAATTATATTTTACCATATGGGAAATAATTTCTAATTCACTAGGGAGTTCAATTGAAGATAATACAAAAGAGAAATAACTTAATATACAAAATTATAATGAATTCATCTGAATGAAATGACTTTGTAAATAGGAGGACATCTTGATTTCTTCCATTAACAAGAACCTGAATATGGCGCTTTCACTCAGAATATATGTTTATGGAGCATAGATTGCTATAAGATCTTGGAGAGGCATTTAACCTTTTTGAACTCAATTGCCTGACTGGAGATAATTAGAGCTTACACACACTTTCTACCTTTGGAAGGTTCTCATAAAGATTAATTGTGTTCATGAAGAAACTGTTCATAACCCAAAAGGTAGTCCTTTGAGCAGAACAAGGTGACATTGTGTGGTTTAATATAAGATGTATCTTTTCATTATTCTTACTCATTCTACATGCTAGGCAAATAGAGTGAGAAGCTACGCTATATGAAGAAGAATGCAACATTAGGGTTGAAAGAAGACTCATAAACAAAATACAATATGCTATTGGTATAACTTTGCTTGATGAAAGAGAAGAGAACTTGAATAGCTTGGAGCTAATACTGTTGACAACCAGGGATCACAGTATGACATCTAAATCATACTCAATATAAAGAAAACAAAAAATCCTCACTACTGATCAATAGGAAATATCACAAGTCATGAAGAAGATATTGAACTTCTCAGGGATTTCCTTTTACTTGAATCCATAATAAAGACCAAGGAAAGTAGACACTTCCCTCATTAAATGACATATTGCATTGTGCAAATCTAAGGCAAAGGATCTCTTTAAAGGGTCAAAAAACTAAGATGTCATTTAGAGGACTATGGTGAACTCGACCTACACCATTCTACTTTCAGTCTCCCCATATACGTGAGAAAGATGAACAATTCATAAAGAATATTGAAGAATATTAATGTCTCTGAATTACGGCATTGGAAAATAATATTGAGTGTACGGTGGACTGCCAGAAGGATGAATGGATTTATCTTGGAAGAATTAGAGTTGCTAGAATACTCTTTGGAAACAAAAATGATACGATGTCATCTCACCTAATTTGAACTTGTCATCAGGAGGGACCAGTACCTAAAAAGTGACACCATACTTGGTAAAGCAGAAGGTCAGTAAGAGAGAGAGAGACTATTTTGGAAGTTTTTTGTTAAGCAGTAGCCAGCAATTCCTTACTGTGATGAGGACAAAAGTTGAGCAAAATTAGTACTACCTTTGTGGTTCATTCAACAAAATTATCTGACTCCTCCTAGAAAGATCAGAAAATAGTAGTCCTTACTTGCAGGCCCATTTTAACTCCCTGCAGAAAATCGAGAAGCCTAAATATCCATAGATTCTGCTGAGCAGTCCTTTTTTTCCCCCTTTCCTGTTGTCTTTATGCATCAGTACTTCATTCAAGTAGTTCAGTGCCTAAGCCCCAGCTGGTATCCATCGTGTGCAGCTGACCTGAATTGCTCCTGTCACTGTCAAAGGCAGAGCCCTATGTTACATTTCACTCCCTTCGCATTGTAAAAGGACTGCTCAAAAGGGAGATCTTCTCAAAGGGCAAACCTGCATTTAAACTGATTCAATTCCCAACAGAGGCACACTACCTCTCTGGGGTGGGGGCTTCCAAAGCTCTAGGTCCAAAGAAAAGGAGGTTAAGGCTTTGTGGTAGTTATATAATCTGGTGTCAATTTGGGACTTGAGAGAATTAAGAGTGAAGGGGTGGAGTCTACTCTGTCAATTAGGTCATAGCCAATGAGACCTCTGTGTGGGTATGGCATGCTCCTGATAATTCTGGAACTCTGATATTTCCTCCATGGATGTGGGAGACATCCTCTCTCTCTGCTCGCTCCCTGTGAGACACTCTACTGACAAGACACATGGCACTACAACCCGGGAGTTGGAGAAGCCACATGGACCTACCCTGATGCAACCAGACCTAGAGCTGGAGAAGCCATGTAAAGAGCCTTGCCAGTACTGAGATGCTTACAATGCCACTGTATCCACAAAACTTGCAACTCACTGGCATGTGATCTTCCTGCAATAAGCATCATTGTATGTATTTCCTGAGTCTGAAGAGGACTTTATAAATTGGTATTGGGCACATGGGCTAATATTAGACTTATGGACTTGATCTGGACTGGGCTGGGATATTTTCTCAATATTCAATTGCTCTTGTACAAAAAGCTCTTTCTTATACACATATGAAGGTTTATAAAGATGTTTCTCTAGTCTACCTAGACTAACCCAGACTTCAAGGGAGGATTAGGATGAGGGATGATTGTTTAACCAACCATAGCTCTACTTAAATACGTTGGGATAAGCATGTAAAATGAGTGATAGTCCTGGATTGTATATGTATATTAATATGTATATAGGTCCACCTTCAGTATATATGGAGTATTAGTACTGCCTTGGATATAAAAATATTGAGGCTCAAATTACTTATATATAATAGCATAGTGCAATCGCATAACCTGCTTGCTGAAAATAAGGAGAACTTGAAGAACTTGCTGATCAAGATAAAGAATCACAACCTTCAAAATAGATTACGACCCGAAGTAAATAAAACTCATATCCTCAGGACTAGAAGAGTAGATAACAACATGATAAAAAGATAAAATATTGAAGTTGTCAAAGATTGTGTCTTGCTGAATTCACAATCAATGATTATGGAATCAACAGTCAAGAGATTAAATGACATATTGCATTGGGTAAATTTGCTGAACAAGACCTTTGTAAAGGATTGAAAGGCAAGGACATTTGAGGACTAAGGCATGCCTGATCCAAGCTATGATGTTTTCTATAGCCTCATATGCATATAAAAGTTGGATATTGGGAGGCTTGGTCAAGATGGCAACCAGATAGGTAGCTCATGCCCAGAGCTCTGTGCAGATCAGTGAGCGTGGAGATTTGGGTGCTAAGTAGGGTGTATCAAGTCTGTCTGTTGATTCTCAAGACAACTCAGAGCACTTCTCTGAACCAGAAGCTGACTTGACCCTATTGCCTGCACTCTTCTTAAACACCTGTGGGCTCAGACCCACCAGCTACCCCTTTCACAGTGCTCAGTGCACCCACTCTGCCTTAACCAGTGCCACAGTTCAATGGAGGCTTCCGCCCTGCCTTGGACCTCTGCGCAGACCCAGCAGTCAGTATCCCTCAACCTAAGAGGTGCCCACCCCATCTGAGCATTCCTCAAAGACTCATCAGCCACCCCCCCCCAAGAGGTTCATGTCCCACCTGAGCACTACTTACAGCCCCTCCAGCCAGCCCCAACACCGCCCCCCCCCAGGCTTGCGCCCCAGCACCACAGAGCAGTAAGGCATAATGCAGAGCCTTCTGCCATGACTCGGTGCTCAATGCAGATCTGCCAATCAGACCCACCAGACACATCCAGAGGTCTCCACCAAGAGGTTCCCACTCCATCTTGGCACTCCCCAGAGACCTACCAGCCAGTCCCTCCACCCCACCCTTCATGAAAACACAGAGGTTCCCATCCTGCTGCAATGCTCCAGGCCTGCCAGGCATCAGACACAAGACTGACAGAGGCTTCTGCAGAAGTGGCATAGGGACCCAAGCCTCTGAGACTTGCCTATTGGATTCTCTCTTCTCCCTATTCAATTCTGCCTATCCTCTATGCTCCGAGCAGTGGATCTGCACACTAATAGAAGTAGCAGACCCTCCCTCCAACCCAACTACCTAGGATAAGTGGCCCTAGCCAGGAACACATCACCCAATTCCCAACTCATCCCCCAAATATGCTCCCCTGAACTTAGGCCAACACTTTCTATCAGACCACAGCATGTACAGCTGCAAACAGCCCCTACGGAGGCCTGAAGGTGGCTGGTGCACAAAGCATAGGCCAAGTCAAGAGGGAAACCTCAGCAGGACAAATGTGAAACCTCAGCAGGACAAATGTGAAACCTCAGCAGGACAAATGTGAAACCCCTCAAGGCAACTGGCTGTAGCCAGCCTACAAAAACACCAAGACCAACCTACCAAATAGAGAGCCCGGGGATCTGAGACACCTGGGAAAATAGCACCTAATTCTAATAAATTGACCAAAAACCCAGCAAGCTGCTTCTACAGCTTCAACAATAGAAGAGAAATGAATTCCAATGGCAGAGGACCACCTGGACATAACAGCATTCATAGAAAAGTCAGATGTTGAGCTCCCACAGAAAGAAATCTTCAGAATGCTGCTTAGAGTCATACAAGACAAGCGGGAAGCATGACAGAGAAAGAAATGATAGGGATAAAGGCCATGCACCAAAGGGAAATACAAGAGTTAAGGGGTGAGATAACAAAAAGTAATAGCAAAGTCACAAACTTCGCTCAGTGAATGGAGGAGGCAGAGAACCGCACCAGTGACCTAGAGGACTCACAACCAGAAATAAACAAATGTGAGAAAATGTCAAACAAGTACATCAGAGAGGCTGAAGAAAACCTCAGAGCAGTATCTGATGCTATGAGAAGGAACAAAATCAGAATAACTGGATTACCAGAGGAATGCACATCAAGGAAATCAATGTCCAAAATAGTGATGGAATGCTTGAAGGAAAACTTCCCTAGCTTAATGAATGAAAACCAGGCAACCATCCAGGAGGCCAAAAGAATGCCAGGTGGACTGAATCCCAATAAGTCACCAAGACATATAATTGTTAAACTATCCAAGTATGAGGAAAATGAGAAAATTATGAGAACAGCTAGGGAAAAACAGGCAATCACATATAAAGGCAAGCAGATAAGAATATGCTCAGAACTATCAGCAGACACTGTGAAGAAGAGGAGAGTGGAGCAACATATTCCAAAAATTTCAGGAAAATAACACAAACCCAAGAACACTCTATCCAGCCAAATGATCTATCAAAGTGGATGGAGAAGTGCAAGTTTCCCCAAATAAAGAAACTCTCAAAGAATACGCTAAATGGAACCTAGCACTCCAAATATCCTCACTGACACAGTATGGCAGAACAACACTCACCAAGCACATGCAAGAAACTGCCATACAGAACAACTCCACCCAAAGACCATCAAAGGGAAAGGAGCCCCCAAGATAACACTGGCTCAATGATGGAAAGAAGGCAAGAATTAAACCACAAATACACTGGAAAGAAGGCAAAAATGAATAAACAAACACACATATGCATAACCCATGGAAAAGAAATGGAGGTAGGAAAACAGCCAACACAAGAAGGATAAAATGACATCACAGAGTCCACAGATAGATGTCATAACACTGAATATCAATGGAATGAAGAGACAGAGGCCTTAAGAGACAGAGACTAACAGATTGGTTTAGAAAACGCAACCCCTCGATCCCCTGCCTACAGGAGAAACATCTGAAGATTACAGACAAAAATAGGCTGAGAATCAAGGGCTAGAGAAAAATATACCAAGCAAATAGCAAATAAAAAAAAGCAAGAGTTGCGATCCTACTCTCTGATAAAATTGATCTCAAAGTGCAAACCATAAAAAGAGATAAGGAGGGACACTATATAAAGCTCTGCTCAATGCAACCAGAGACCAAGAACCACTCAGCATTCTAAACATTTACTTGCCGAACAAGCGTTCAGGAGAAGGTCAATCAAACACTCCAAAAGATGAAAAAAGAAATCACAGCCTCAACAATTATAGTAGGTAACTTCAACACACTGCTCTCTGAGAAGATAGATCACTGGGAAGGAAACTCAACAAGGAGCCTAAAGATGTAAACACTACAGTTAGACGACTTGACATAATAGATAGCTATAGCGTTCTCCACCCAAATACAAAAAAAATCACATTCTTTTCAAGCCCATAAGGCACTTATTCGAAGATAGACCATAGAGTAGGGCATAAGTCAAATCTACATAAATTTCAGCACTGTTATCATACAGACTTTTCTCTCTGACCACTGTGCCATGAAGCTGGAAATCAACAATAGGAAAATGAAGAAAACAAGGGCAAGCAATTGGAGGATGAATAACTATTGCAAAAGGAGTGTTTACTGCCCCATACCAGAGAGGAAATTATGAAATTTCTAGAAACCAACAGGAATGAGAACACAACATACCAAAACTTATGGGGTACAGAAAAGGCACTCATCCAAGAAACTTTCATACCTCAAGAAGAATGACAAAGTTAGAGGGAATGCTCTACGTGATTTTAGCACCTACAATACAGCCACAGTGTTCAAAACAGTGTGGTATTGGTATGATAGATATTCAGACCAATGGAAAAGGATTGAAAACCCAGAAATAAATCACCATCATAGAGACAACTGGTTTATGATAAGGGCCCCCAAAATATCAAATGGGAAGCAGATGCCCTCTTCAGTATGTGGTGCTGGGAAAAATGGATATATATCTGCAGAAAAATGAAGCAAGGCCCTTACCTCAGAGCATGCACAGAATAAACTCAAGGTGGATCACAGACCTAGAGGTAACACCCCATACTACTAGGACTATCAATGAGGGATTCGGAACAAATCTGAGAACTTTGACTCAGGGAATACATAAGCTATCGCAAATAAAGAAGGGCACAAACACAGAGGAGGCACAAACTGAAAAGTGGGATATACTACAGATAAAACACTTGGGTACATTGAAAGAATTCACCAAGAAAGCAATGACACATCAGACAAAGGCCTCATTACTAAAATCTACAATACTCTGCTAACTAACAACAAGAAAAAAACAAATTGTCCACTGAGGAGTTGGGCAAAGGACCTGAACAGAAGTTTCACAAGGGTAGAAATCCAAATGGCCAATGAATATATGGGAAAATGTTCCAGATCTCTAGTCAAAATAGAATGCAAATTAAAACAGTGAGATACAATCTAACACCCTGAAGGATAGTCCAATTCAAAAATTCAGAAAGTAACAAGTGTGGTAGGGGCTGTGGACAGATAGGAACTCTAGTCCACTGATGGTGGACCTGTAGATAGGAACAACCATTATAGAAATCTATTTGGTGATATCTAAAACAGATGGACATTGAGCTACCACAAGACCCAGCAATCCCCCTATTGGACATATACCCAGAAGAGGCAAGAAACAAACCATGGCCAGACATCTGCGCTCCAATGTTCATTGCGGCACAATTCACAATTCCAAGTTGTTGGAATTTACCAGAATTTCTATCAACAGATGAATGTATTTAAAAACTGTGGTACATACACACAATGGAGTATTATGCATCCCTAAAGAGCAGTGATGAATACATGAAGCACATCACTGCATGAGAAGAACTGGAGGAAATTGTGCTAAGCAAAGTAAGGCAAGCACAAAAGGACAAGTACAACATGAGTCCTCTGAGGTAAGCTCACAAAATCTAAAAGGGACATAGGGAAGAAGCTACTGTATATGTACATTCCTGGGGTGAGGTCCAGGTAATATGGCAGGGGCCAGGCTAAACCAAGGAATACATGTAGTAGCCCACTAAAAAGGAGGGGGAAAGAAAGACATGGGTAGCCAGGGGCACAGGGCACTAACCACCCAAGGGGAGGGTGTTGTTTATATTGTCACGGGAAAGGGATAAGACTTCAACCTGGTGCTCAAAGACAAGACCACAACACACCAGCATGAAGCAGGACCAAAAGGGGGGCCTGAGGGGCTGGCCCCATTACTAACTAAGTGGACCCCCTCCTTCCAAAAGAATTCATTTCAGAGAACAGCACTGAAGCTACAGCACAAGGAGAGAGACATATCTGATCAGTGCACACAGGAGCAAACGAGGAGGGAGGAAAAGGAGTGAAGCACATCCTGACCCACCAAGCCCTGAGGACAATATATCTGCTAAGAGCAGCCAATGCACAGAGAGGACCATAGGGCCGGCCCCACCATGAGAAATTACATTCATCACTGACACGGTGGGAATTGTGCCCCCCCTGACCCCACCACATGGAGACAAGATGCTGGGGGGCATGCAAGAAGGCAGCAAAGGGAGTAGAGCAATGAATTTCCAAGGGAACACCAAAAGTAGACTGTGGGGCCAGGGCATGGAACCCCATCAGACTCTACTGGTAAACACTTGTAAAGGACAACAAATAGACCTTGCACTATTTATAGGCTTTTCTTTTTCTTTGTCATTGCCTTTTTGTTGTTGTTATTGTAACTATTTTATTTTCTATTGTTGCTTTGTTGTGCTAGGTCTTGTGCATATCTTTGGCGTTGCATATCTATCTGAATGTGATAGGCAGGATAAACAAGTCCAGAGAGAGAACAATGGGACGACAGTTCCAGGGGGACTTTGGAAAGGGAGAGGCGGGGAAAGTAAGTGGGTATTAACAAACCCAGGGACAAGGGAAGGACAAGTGACTGAAAAATTCATGGCAAGAAGGGTGTAGGAGGTCTGGTAGGTCTTGATCAAGGGCAATGTAAGTGAGAGGAATTGCTGAAGCCCAAATGAAGGATGAACATGATATTGGGACAAGAGGAACGTAAAGGGAAATAGAGGAAAGAACTAGGAGGCAAAGAGCATTTATAGAGATCTAAATACAGGTATGTACATATATAAATATATTTATATATGACAATGAAGAAACAGATCTATCTACATATATTTATAGGTTTAGTCTTAAGAAAGCAGATGGACAGTGGGCCTCTACTCAAGTACTCCCTCAACACAAGAACACTTTCTTTTAATAATCTGACACTCTGTGTTGCTCACTTTCCCAATATGATCACTGAAGACAATGCGGTTGCATATGCAAATATGGTGAACAAAACTGATGGTGCCCGGCTACCAAAAGATATAGTGTCTGTGGTCTTAAAGGTTTGAGGATAGACAAGCGACCATCTAGCTGAGAAGCAACAAAGCCCACATGGAAGAAGAACACCAGCCTGTATGATCATGGGGTGTCCATGGGATCAGGTTTTAGGCATAAAAGACCCAGAAAAAAAAAACTGTAATGTCAATGAGTGAGGGCATGCAGAGTGGAGGCTCTAAAGCAATCTGTAAGCGATTAGACATTCACTTACAGAAGGGTTGTGGGAAGAAGATGGACCAGCCAGGGTACAGTATAGCACCAATGAAACAGATAGCTTCCTTTGCTTCTTTAATAATTCTCCCCCCCCACCCCACTATCATAACCCTAATTCTACCTTGCAAATCTGGCTAGACCAGAGAATGTACATGAGTACAGATAAGAGCTGGAAACCCAGGGAATCCAGGGCAGATAAACTCCTCAGGATCAATGGAGCTCAAGCAGAAAGAAAGTGCATTGAAAATGATGGTGCAACATATGTACAAATGTGCTTTACACAACGGATGTGCGTATGGATTGTGATAAGAGGTGTATGAGCTCCAATAAAATGATTTTTTTTAAGTTAGACATTGAATAAGAAGACTGAAGAAGAATGGATGTCTTGGAATTATAGTACTGAAGAAGAACATTTAAATTATCATAGCTTGCCAAACAAATAAAATAAAATAAATAAGTATGTCTAGTATGAAATTACTAGAATTATTCTTAGAGGAAAGGATGGTGCGACTTTATCTCACTTGGGACATGTTGTCAGGAGGGAGAATCAAGCTTGGTAAAATTGCAGGGCAGTGACAAAGAGGAAGGCATTCCACAAGGTGGATTGACGCAGTGGCTGCAGTGATGGGGTCAAGCATAGGAATAATTGTGAGGATGGCTTAGGACCAGGCCATGTGTCCTTCTGTTGCACATAGGGTCATTATGAGTTGGAACGTCCTCTAAGACACCTAACAACAACAGCAATGGCATGCATCGTACTTACATATAACAGTAGATTCCCAACTTATTTGGTTTATCACTCCTTTTCAGGAAAAAATAAATTATTCATTGTCTCCCTGACAATTAAAACTTTTTGTACTATAGTCCATAACCCAGGATACAATGTTCTGTTATTGTCAGGTGCTGTCAAGTCAATTACAACTCATAGGAACCTTATATGCAACAGAAAAAAAACCCCACTACCTGATCCTGTGCCATCCTCACAATTGTTGCTATGGCAGACCCAGTTGTTGCAAGCCCTGCGTCAATTCAGCTCCTTACGGTAGTCCTGTTTTTCATGCCCTTCTATTTTATCAAGCGCAGTGTCCTTTAAAAGGGACAGATCTCTTTGAGAATATATCCAAGTATGTTCCACGAAGTCTCGATATTCTTGCTTCTAAGCATTCTGGTTGTACTTCTTCCAAGAGATTTGGTTTTGTTCTGGGTAGCCCATAGTATTTTCAATGCTGTTCTACAGCACCATAATTCCAATATTACCATTCTTCTTTGGTCCACATTATTCAATATCCAACATTCACATGCATACAAGGCCACTGAATATACAGTGGCTTGCATCAGGTGCATTACAGTGCTCAAAGCGTCATCATCAGTCTTCGGCAGTTTAAGGAGCTCTTGCACTACAGATTTATCCAACACTATGTGTCATTTGATCTCATAACTACTGCTTTCATGAGTCTTGATTTTAGATCCAAACATGATGAAATTCTTGACAATTCACTATTTTCTTGATGTATTATGATACTCCCTAATGGCTGTCTTTACACTACGATGTAATTCATACGAAAGCTCCAATCCTTGATCTTCATTAACAAGTGCTTCTAGTCCTCCCCACTCTCTGCAAGCAAGATCGCGCCATCTGCCTATTGCAGGTCGCTAATATGCCTTCCTCCAATCATGAGGCCATCTTCTTCTAAATATAATACAGCTTCTCTGATTATTTGCTCAGTATCCATATTGAATAAGTATGATCAAAAGGTACTATCCTGAAACTCACCTTTTTGGATTTTAATCCATATAGTATTCCCGCATTCTGTTAAAAGAACTCTCTCTTTATTCAGGTACAGGTTCCCCATAGGCAATATTAAGTGTTCTGGAATTGCGTTCTTCCAAATGCTATCCTTTGTTTGTTGTCACCCACAAAGTCAAATGCCTTTAATAGTAAATAAAACACCTTTCGGATATTCTGTGATTTCAGCCTAAGTACATTGTATTAGTAATGATATCCCTTGTTCCATGTGCTCTTCTGAATCCAGCTTGAAGATTTGGCAGTTCCCTGTCAAATATACTGCTACAAACATTGTTGAATGTTGATCAGCAAAATTTTACTTGCATGTGATGCTCATGACGTTTTAAAATAATTTCTCCACCTGGTGGAGTCATCTTTCATTGGAATGAGTACAAACATGGATCTCTTCAGTTTGTTGGCCAGTCTTACAAATTTCTTGTTATCGGTGAGTGAGGGCCAGTTTGTTGGCCAGTCTTACAAATTTCTTGTTATTGGTGAGTGAGGGTTTCCAGTGCTTCATCCGCTTGTTGAGACATTTCAGTTGATATTGCATCACTTCCTGGAGCCTTATTTTTGGGACTGTTTTCAGTAGAACGGGCTTCTTTCTGAGTAGCATTGCTCTTCATGTGCATGATTCATTTTGGGCACAGTTATTCTGTGTATCCCTCCCATATTCTTGATGCTTCTGAATGGTTCAATATTTATTACAATGAATATTTTAATATTGCAACTTAAAATTTGAATCCCTCCGTGAATTGTTCCAAGGAACTATGATGGCACAGTGCAATATACATCACACTGCTAACCACAAGGGGCGAACTTCTCCCACTCCTTGGGGGAAAGATGACACTTTCTACATCCAACAAGGGTAGCAGTCTCAGAAACCCACAGAATGGAGTTCTTCTCATTCAACAGGGCCTCTGTGAGTCAGAATCTACTCGATGGCAGTGAGTTTGGGTTGTTTCAGTGCCCTTTAGGGACTGATGTTGATGTTAGGGGAAACATTGATATAGACTATGCACATCCTTTCCTATGTTTCAAAAAATTTCAAGATTACTTGTAATACCTAACAGAAGCAAACATTCTATAAATAGCATATTACACTATTTCCTAGCCTTTTAGGAATTGCTTTGACCACTTACTTGCTTAATTATTTTTTCTTTTTTGATGATTCTTTGATGATTGGTTATATTAGGAGATTCAGAATTTAAGGATATGAAGCTGGCTGCATAGTGAAATGAGGATGATGGTTCTTATACACATATAGAACTTTGGAGTTGGAGCACAACACAACTTCCATATGATATTTCCAATAACAAGATGAAGTTAATTTATTCAAAATGTCAACACTAGTGCATGGCAGAATCATACTGTGGTGAATTAAAATATCTTAATATGTCTCTGTAACTCCAACAAATCATTGGATGGAACTATGCAAACTTTCGTAGAGGTGATTGGTCAGTTTTGGTTGTCATTCTCCTGGTTATAAGAGCGCTATCTCAGAATTAGGAATAGAAAGAATTTCTTCTACATCAAATATTTACATCAAAGAAGTAGAGCATTACTTACAATAAAGAAGTAGAGCCACCAGTAGAGCATGTTCGAAATCTCTCCCTGAAGTGGTTAAAGCCATGGCAGAGAGATACTAGATAGAGGCTGAGGCAACAAGATGATGAGACAAAGCAAAAGTGTAGAACTGAGAATATGAGACTGTGGCTACCCATGTATTTGTTTCTTTTCTCCTCTTCCTTTTTAGTTGGCTACCATATGTACCCCTGGATTTGGTCTAACCCCTGGCATACTACCTGGACTTCACTCCAGGAATGTATGTATACAATAGCTTTTTCACAATGCCCCCTTTGTGTCTTTAAGCCTATCTCAACAGACTCATGTTGTACTTTTCCTTTTGTGCTTGACTTACTTCACTTAGCATAATTTCCTCCAGTAACCCATATTCTTACTTTTGTAGCTCAGAGCTCTTTCTATTACCTTCGATATTTGTGGAGTGCTCATCAAACTAAACCACCCAAGGAGGGGAGGCCATTATTTATACCTCCGCAGGAATGGGAGAGCAGGAGGAGACTCCATTTCAGTGTGCCAGTCGTTTAGGGAAATGTTCCTGCTTGGAGCAGTTCTTTCCCAGAGATGACTGCAGAGATGGTCTCAGCTTGAAAAATTACGCCCTGTCCTGAGATGGTAGTGCTACAGAGGACAACCCTAGGAGGGTAGCCAGTCTGACTCATCCACTTGGGGGCAAACCAAGACAAAAGTGCAACAGATCAGTGATTGGAGGGAAGCCTTGAAGTCCTTAAGAAAACCCCATTGTAGATTTGTGACTTTGGGGCCAACACTCAGCACTCCATCTGAACTAGTTGGGGGTTACACACAAGCAGACCACACGGAAAGTCTAAAGGTGTAATGGGGTAGGAGGGGGGAGAACCAGACCGTCCAATCCTTGACTGCAGGTATAGCAATGGGGATTTTTAGGATGCCTTTCGGACATAAATTCTGAAAACCAAAAGGGTATATGTGTTGTTTGCTAAGTGGGACCTGGGATATGGAACTCTAAAAGAAAGAGGGTGTGCTAGTCTGGGTAGACTAGGGAAACAAATTCACGGACACACATATGTGTATAAAGAAGAGGTTTATATAAAAGAGCAACTGTACATTAAGAAAAAAATCCCAACCCAGTACAGTCCAAGGCCATAAGTCTTATATTAGCTCATATGTCTGATACCAATCTATAAAGTCCTCTTCAGGCTCACAAAATATATGCAATGAAGCCAAATGCGGGACGATCACAAGCCAGTGGGTAGAAAGTCTTTGGGTCCAGTGGTGTTGTAAGCATCTTAGCGCTTGCAGAGATCTCTTTGTAGCTCCTCCAGCTTCAGAGGTCTGGTGTATCCATGTGCCTTGTCCGGCTCAGGGTACTAGGGTAATTACAAGTGTCTTGTCAGCTGAAATGTTTCCCAGGGGGTGAAGTAGTGCATGAGAGTCCCTCCTGCTTCCAAGTAGGAAAATACTGGATTTCCCAGAATCCTCATGAGAAGGCTATGCCCACACAAAGGGCTCATTGGCTATGATCTGATTGACAGACTAGCCTCCACCCCTACATTTTTTATCCTCAAATTTACAAGTAATTATAAAACTAGCACAGGGGGACTGGACTGATGGATTATAACATGTCCTTCACTATATTTAACAGAGAGATATTCATCTGCTCTGTATCAGGATCCCTAATAGACTTGTGACTCCTTGTGTGTTCTTTTCTCTTCTTTCTCTCTCTTTTATTTTTATTAATTTTTGTTTTTATCTATACAAGACAGGCAGGACAGACAATTGTATGAGACAGTGGCAGGACTGAGGATTCCTGGTGAGCATGGAAGGCGAGGAGAGAAGTGAGCCAATAAAAATGGGCCCAGGGGGACAGTCAGGGTTCTAAAACGGATGAGGAGGAGGATGTAGCTTTTCTGGTCATGTTTATCAGCATAATTGTGACTGAGATGAATTATGTACAGGTGAATGATGGGTAAGCATGATAGTGGGGCAGAAGAAAAGAAAAAGAAGAAAAATATATAGTGATTATTAAATGCATGCATATTTATGATTACTGAATGCATGTATATTTATTTATATATGTATATAAATCCAAATGCAAAAAGGAAGCAGATGGACTTTGGGCCTCTACTTAAATCTTACCTCAGTACAAGAATTGTTTGTTCCAATAAGGCGGCTTTATGTGATACTCGCCTTCCTGACACAATCGATGAAGACAAAATGGGTGCATAAGCAAGTGTAGTGAAGAAAGCTGATAGTGCTCAAATAGTAAAAGATGTAGTGTCTGGGGTCTTAAAGGCTTGTAGTCAAGCAAGCAGTCATTTAGCAGGGAACAACAAAACTTACATGGAAGAAGCACAGCAGCCTGTGTGATTACGAGGTGTTGATTGGAAGAGGTATCAGAATTTCAAATCCAAGCAAACAAATCCATTTGAAGGGTTGGGGATGTAGTGGAGACCCAAACCCCATCTGCAAGTTAATTGGACCATCCCTCTCAGAAGGGCCACATAGAAGGGATGATAAATCTAGGGCGTGGTATAGCACTGATGAAGCACACAACTATCCTCTAGTTCTTTACTCTTTTCTCCCCTTACTATCATATTTTTATTTGTTTCATCTATTATTCATGTTAGACTTACATATGTTAATTTGTATATTTAAGATCATTTGATACATGAAAGGCATTATACAAAACCCTTCAGAAACAGTAATAAGAGTAATGGTTACCTGAGGGAACAGGAAGCAAGTGGGGAGGGAAGGTACAGAAGGTGGGAGCAGCTGGTAGCACTGATGACTGTGTAACCACATTCAAGAGGGAGTGAACAAGAGAATTATAACCAAATAGATATATTAGATGGTGTACGATGTGGGCAAAAATGAAATAAAATGAAAATAAGCGTTCCTGGGGATGGGGAATGAAGACGAGGCAATGTCAAGGAGTTCAAGGAGAAAGACAATGTTTGAAATTGATTGTGGTCACAATTGTACAGTACTGCCTGATGTGATTGAACTAGGGAGTGTGATGATATCTGTAAGAGCTCCCAATAAAATGATTGTTAAAAAGAAAGGAAGAAAGAACCAAAACCAGCACTAAAATAAAGCTGAATGGCCAAGTTGGGGGGAGGTGGAGGAACAAATCTTGACCAATGATTACCATGGGTGCAGGAGAAAGACTTGTTGCTTAGGGGCATTGAGTTTTTGTTAATGATTATGGAATAATTTGGGAAAAGATATCAATAATGGTTGCACAATATGAAGAGTTAATCAGTGGCACTGACTTATGCATGGAGGATTTGTTGAATTGGAGAATGCTTTGTTGTGTAAATGTTTGCCACAACTAGAAAAAAATACATGAATAATTATGAGTATAAGGAAGAATATGTTCTAGGACTGAATGTGGTAATAATTGTACAACCCTTTATGACATGACTGAATTATTGAATTGTGTGGCATGCAGATGAGAGGCTAAGAACACCATTTGAAAAATAAAATAAAATTTTAATAATTAGAGTAAAATTGAAATTACCAGCAATCATGCTGATTGGAGCCAATGATTACATATGAGTGGTTTGGATGTCATGCTCAAAGATCATAGATTCAGCCCTATTTAAATTATTCAAATTAAAAGAAAAAGTTAAAACAAACACTTCAACAATATCTTAATAAATGTGTTTAATTGACCTAAGTCTTAAATAATAAAAAGACCATTGTTATTTTTCCTTCACCACCATATAAAGTCTAGCAATAATAAAAAAAATGCCATATCTCTTCCAACTAGTTCCATAAAAGTGTGTCAGATGCTGAGAGGGTGCTAAATGAGTGAGTGGAGTCATCGCGTGGAGAGCACTTGTACTCGGCCATCACAAGGCAGTGAGTGGGATTCTGTTCCAGGCATCTGCTGTCCCTGGGATTCAAGGCAGGTTATGTAACATCCCGGAAGCCCATTTTCCCAGCTCCAAAAAGAGAAATATTTTCCTCACATGTACTTTATACATGAAAAATTTAATGAGATGATGTTTAAAGGACCTAGTATTCTGCCAAGTGCATAAAAGATAATAAAATAAAATAAATATTGACATGTGTTAGATGTTTACTATTTGCTAGACCGTGTGCTTAAAGCTACCCATATATTGTCCCCTCAATCCTCACAAATGCTCTAGGAGTAACTTTTATTATTCATATTTAATAGATTGAGAGATTTTGTTCGTTCTGCTCTGTCTTTTAATGCTGAGTTTTATTTAATTTATCTGTACATTTAGAGAGTGAAAATTTAGTGAAAATGAAACTCCTACAGTACAGTGTGTGGCACAGAATAAATTTAAGAGTGATACCTGATGATAAAGGGAACCAAGATTTACTTATTAGCTGTGATTTGGACAATCACTGAACATTAATGTACTCTCCTATCCCATCTATTAAATACGTTTAATAGTTCATCTGTATGGCTGTTGCAAGCATTGGATCAGATCAATCATGAAACTCTATTTCAGTATGTAATAAATATTTGGCACTGTATTAGGGTTAAGGATGAGTGTGCTAAGGAGTCTTAGTGGCTCAGTGTAGTTAAACGCTCAAAAATCAACTCAACATTCATTGGTTCAATTTCACCAATGGCTTCAACGGAAAATAAAAAGATGTGGTGATTTGCTCCCATAAATATTACTTTATACACTAGAGTCATTTAGAACAGGAATTACCTTTAAAGATATACAGTAATGACAACTTGAGTATATCAGAAATGCTTGGTAGAGCTTCAAAAAGTGGTATAGAAATAAATAGCTTTGGAGAAGATGAATTTCCTTCTCATTTTTAACACTAGCCATCTTTACTATTGATTGACAAATGGCTGGGCATAGTCGGATGCCCAGACTGCTCAGGTGGCTCTGGCCTTCCAGAGTTAGGTAGGACCTAGGTCCCTCTATGGTGACCACTAAAATCTGGAGTATTTATGGAAATAAAATTTTCTTAAGGCTGATAGAAGTTCCAAATAGAAATTAGTCTAAAAGCCCTGTCCAAAGATATGAACAACACTTAACCACTTAAACTTGAAGTGCATAGCTTCCTTCCTAGGGGCCCCTGCCAGCGGCCATCGATGCACGTGGCCGGATGCCCACTTAAAAATCTATGTGATGCCTGCCCTGGGTACTCTGCAAGCACTAACACATAGATGCACGTCTACCTTCTGCCAAGGCCCTGACTGAACTAGACAGGGAGGCTCTGTTGTCAGAATGAGAAAAACCAAACTTTGTCTGAAAGGAAGCTATTTACAGACCTTTAGTAGATAAGGTTAGAGGTCCAGTTTGGGGAGACCGTAAGAATTAAGAATGCTGCACTCTGCCAGCTTGCAAAGAAAAGGCTCGTAGGCTCATTAAACATGAAATAGACTACATACATTATAGAATGTGTCATAGTCTATTTGTTCTGCCAATGTATCCAATTCATATTTTTGACAAATATAGGAGAGGAAAAACCTCTCATGATCATAATTGATCCAATTCCCTTCCAGTATTTTACTTATGCTCTATCGAGGTCCATTTACTAGCTGAAAGTCAGACTGTCAGAAGTTTTTGAGACTTTGAAAATATATTTAAGTATTTTTGTTTTTTGAAGTTTCAGTGAGATACGTTTATTCACTTCATTGCACATTTGTTGAATATTTATCTTGTTACAGCTGATAATCTAGACGCCCAATTTAAACAAATGAAAACTGTACCTTTACCCTAAAATATATATTTACATATGTCTAATGAACAACTCTAATGTGATATAATCCTTAACAATGATATGAAACAATGTTCAGTTGAAGCCATCAGTTCTAAGCTGGGTGGCAGGTACAGTAGGGTTAGGAAATAACATATCACTGGTCCTTGCTCTCAAAATACTTGCAATCATGTTAGAGAGAGGAAATTAAATGCTAGTGTTGCGGTACAGACTCTACAAAATTATAAAACCTGAAGGAATTTCAGAGATCATCTGAGCCTCCTCTTTCATTATATCACTGAATAAACTGAAACCCAAAGAGGTCAAATGACCTTTAGATAGTCAAAGCCTGACCCATGGAGCTTGAATGAATGAATGAGATGAATGCCTTTAGGTTGAGGCATTTATTAGCAGACGGAAGCTCTGTGACATACCCTGGTAAACAACTGCCCTGAGCATATCTTACTGGCAACACAACTTACTAACTTCCTTAATAAACTCTTTAATCAGGAACATTTTGTCCGTAGCCATTGTAATAGATATTACAACCTAGAGGTAATTTATAGAATATTAATTAAACCTGCACACCAAGGTCTTCACTTTAAAGTGTAGGCTGACTTGGTCTCATGCCAAAACCCATGAACTACGAGAAAAAACAGACACAAGCCTTCTTCGGAGAAAACAAACAAAAAATAAAACACTACTATAAAGGCAATTCCAACTCCTGTCTTTGGAAAAAGATATTCCCTTTCAGGAAAGTTTAGGATTACAAGAGCAAGTAACAATAAACCACAATTAATCTGCACTAACGGAATATCCATTGAATTGTTAACCACAGCGTCAGCAGTTTGAAACCACCAGCCACTCCTCAGAAGGAAGATCAGATTTTCTACTCCTGTAAAGAGTTACAGTCTTGGAAACTTGCAGGGGCAATTCCACCCTTTCTTAGAGGGTCACTTCAAGTCAGAGTGTAGCATGGACTGCCAACAGGACAAACCTCTCGGTCTTGGAAGAAGTATAGCCAAAGTACTCCTTGGAAGCAAGGATGGCAAGACATAGCATTAAATACTTTGGACATATTGTCCAGAGAAACCAGTGCCTGGAGTAGGACAGCATGTTTGGTAAAGTATTGGGCCCTCAAAAAAGAGCAAGGCTCTCAACATAATGGACTGACACCATGGCTGCAGCAATGGGCTCCGGCACAGGAATACTGGTGAGAATGGCACATGACCAGGCAGGGCTTCATTCTGTTTGTGTGGGGTCGCTATGTGCTATGGTCGATTTGAATGCACCTAACAATGACTCCGAATCAACTTGATGGTAATGCATTTAGAGAATAAAGTTACAATGAATAAAAGTTATAGGAAATAAGGACCATTTATATTTAGGTTTCAAATATGTGGAAATCAGATACTGCATGCATTATGGATTTGTAGAAGATGTCTAGATGTTAAAACATATGTCTAGATAAATAATGAGTGAAATTTAAAAGATGATCAGACAAGAGGTTCTCAGATAAACTTTTAAATTAGCAAATATAACATCTATATGTAAAACTATGTATAACTGTTAAATGAAATAATCAAAATATTCAGTAGGGCTGGTTATATCATACTAAATATGATTGAAAGATAATAAATGAAATTATAGGTGTATATTTTTAAGATTACAAAAGGGGAAGATATGAAGCATAAGTTTCCCTATAGAGAATAGAAAAGCCCTAACATATACTCAGTTGATGTTCTCCAAAGAAATCTTAGAGGAATTGAGAAAAAACAACTATTTGAAGAGCTAATTCTAAAAAAACTTCTAGAACTGATAGTAAAAAATTAAAATGTACTTTTAGAAAGCATAATGTATCTCACACAAGAAGGAAAGCATTGGAAATGAATTCTAAGCTTATTTCTGTGAAAGTGAAGAATAAGAGAAAAACAAAAAAACTTAAGTCAAAATGAAAGGAACAATTAAAATGACAACAAAACTATCACAACAATGGAAGACAATAGAATAATATCTTCATAATGCTGGACAAAAAGAAAGTGCATGCTAAGTAAAACTATATTTTATTAAAAGGAAGAAAGAGACGCTATCAGATAAAGGAAAAAGTATTTTCCTTTAAAATATTTGAATGAAAATTAATTAATAAAAATTAAATTTTGAAGCAAAAGATAGTCTAAAATAATATGTTTCTATTAAAATGTGGGTATAGAAAAAGACTAAATGATAAGCCAATAAATTTCAAATTAATATATTTAAATAAAAATGGTTTATATTTATTAAGAATAATGATTAATATGGTGCTTTAAAAAAATGACAGATCTTGAAAGTATTAAAGAAAACCATCTAAGTAGTGCTGACTTAAGTTAAAGTGTATGTTTCTGTAACAGCATTAAGATATTTTTTATTTATAGATTTTATTGATAATGCATAATAATGGTCAAGTGAAATAAAAAAGTAATACAAATAGCAAACTTTCTATAGGTGGAGAGAATAAATAGAGAACAAGACAGACAAAAATCTCAGTTTTAAAGGTGGAAACAAATAGCAGAAATCAAACAAAGAAATGCCGAAAAGACAGACGACTAAGCAATAGATGATTAAACACTGGTCCAAATGTATTAATCACTGTAATAAACTAAAATGGAGTAAGTCCACTGGTTAAACAAACAAAATTCAGATTGAATTTTTTAAGTCGTATATGTAGTTTTCATTAAAATACTGTAAATTTTCCCTGAAGTTGTTATCTGTCTTTGAATGCAAACTTCTGTATAATATAACAAATGGTATCATGTTCTATTTCCATCATCTTTGATATGTTTCGGCACATTTACCTCAATGTTGAGGATATTTTGTCAATACACCACATTGAGAGTTTCTGCATTGTTACTGACCATTACAATTGGTATCTAGCAATTGGTATTTCCCAGTGATGTTTCCAAAATGAAGTTAGTCAAAGTTTCCCATCTCCTGCACTGCTGAGGTGCATTCCCATTCAAATTACATTTCTCCTGAGACTGGTTTGTTAATTCTTCTGTTGGCCCTTGGTGTACTCAATGTCCTTGTCCAATACCATAGTTCAAATGCATAAATCCTTCTATCTTTTATTCATTGTCCAGCTTTTGTGTGCACATGCGTTGCTTGGAACAAACAAACAAACAAACATGGATTGATTCAGAAATACTTTATTATTATTCTATAGATTAGTCACTTTGAAATCTCTATTTTAACATCCTTTTATACATATAAAACAAATACCCTGTGCCCAAACTACTGTAAGTACTTGTAAATAATCATTATCATCACCATCATCATACATTCTTATGATTGTTTTATAACCGTGAAGGTGGTAAACGAGGCAGGGGATAGCTATGACTTAGAATAAAGGCCTTCTCTGATGGGAGGTGAAAAGGTAAGGTAGCCTGGTGAATAACTTTTGTGCACCAATATCCTGATTTCACCAAAAAGTAAAATGTATTTTGAAGTCACACTGAAGTGGAACAGTAGACTATGTACCTCTTTGAATAAAGCCACTCCACGGGAATTCCAGAACAATTTGTTGTGCTCATGTAGACCCTTTTGTACATGGGCCAAGCGACAGTTAAGTGAACAGATTTTTAAAATTTGCATGGTGTAAAATCAGAAAAGGTGTGCTTCAGAGTTCTATCCTCTCACAATATTTACTCCATGGATATACAGAAAAAAAGCAGAGAAATTACAGTATATGAAAAAGGGTGGCATCAAGAATAAGAAGTAAGGATTGTTAACAAGCTGTGATATGCAGATAATACAACTTGGCTTTGAAAGTGAGGAGGACTTGAAGTGCTTGCTGATGACAATCAAGGATTTCCATATGGATGATGACTCAAGGTCAAGAAAACTCAAATCCTCTCAAGTGGACAATAGGTAACATCATGATAAATAGAGAAAGTTTGAAGTTCTAAAGGGTTTTGTCTTGATTGCATCTTAGCCTATGCTCATGGAACCAGCAGTCAAGATAGCAAAAGATGTATTAGATAAACTTGCTGCACCGATCTCCGTAGAGTATTGAAAATCAAGGATATTTCTTTGAGAGCTGAGATGCTCCTGACCCAAACATTGATATTCAATTGCCTAATATGTATGTGAAGGTTGGACATTGAATTAGGAAGATGGAAGAAGAAAATTGAAAGTACCATGGACTGCTGAAAGGACGAAGTACAGCCAGAGTCCTCCTTAGAGGCAAGGACGGCAAGGTTTCATCCTACATACTTTGGACATGTTTTCAGAAGAAAGCAATCTCTGGAGGAAGATATTGCGCTTCTTAAAGTGGGGGGGGGCAGTAAAGTAGAAGAAGGTCCCCAAGAGACGGAGTGACAGCGGACTCAACTATGGGCTCAGGCATAGGATCAGTTGTGAGGAGGTCACAGGACTGGGCAATGTTTACCTCTATTGTGCATAGTGTGGCTATGGGTTAGAACCAACTTGATGGCACCTACCAACAACAACAACAACATACGTCATTAGTTTTATGTAGCTAAACTGTGCCATAGCCCATAAAATCTAAACGCTCAGTGATATATCAAAACCAAAGCAGTGTCATTATGTAAATGCAGCTGCAAGTCTAGGCTTTCCAGGGAAGTTCACTTCTAACTAGTAACCAGGGAAGTTCGGTAAATCTCAGAACTGTAGCTCAGTCTTCTGAAACCCATGGTTTCATTGGTCACTATTTTAAGGGAGGTATATTAGTTACATAATAATATAGTAATAACAATAACAACAATTACCATAAGTGAATTGTGTAAAATAACAATTTATTTTCTGACAGTTAAGGTGTTAGGAATTTGAATTCAGAATGTGGCTCTAGGGCAAGGATCTTTGTTATTCCCGATTTTAATTGGGGAATATATCCTGGAATTTCCTATATTTGTAGATATACCTGATAAGTTTGTTTGGCCTCTTCACCCTGTGAGTTTTTTTCTGGTTTTGCTAACATTCAGGAGTGATTCGATTGAGGACCTATCCCACATTAATATGACCTCACTAAAATTCTAAAGGGAAAAAAATTCCTATCTCCAAATAGGGTTATATTTATTGGTAAAGGAGTTAGGATTTCAACACATTGTGTTGACTCATAACAAGGATAACTTATGGAGCACATACTGTTTGCCCTCTGATCGTCCTAAGCTATTTCTGGGATTCTAAGGTCCTGTGGCCAGCAAGGGATATTTAAAAGCTTCCTCAATCCTGAGGTCAATTTTAAGCAGTTGCTTACTCTACCCAAACCCTGTCTCATATTCCTCTTACTGGTTGGTTTTTCATTACCTCCTCTGAACCTGACCTAAATTTGCCTTCATTGCCCACTCTGAAGTTGTATTACTACTTTTACCTTGTCCCTCAATAATTTGAGCACGTAGGGAGGTGTAATTTTGCCTCTTGGTTTATATCATATTTTTGATAACCCATCTAGAATTTTATAGCATTTACTTCCTATTGAATATGAGCACTTATTAAAGAATATTGGAATGAGAGCACTCTCCTTCCTACGCAGTAATAATTAAGAGCTCTTATTTATTAAAGTCCATGCAGTATACAGGTTCTATGTACACATTATGTTATTATCGTCACAACAACTTTACAAGTTTAGACATTCATTCCCCCACAGAAATTTAAATTTCCTTATATTTTAAGTGACTTGCCAAAGGTTACACTGGGCCAAAATAAAAATTCACACCTACCAACCTTAAATTTCTTGTTTTCTTATGGCACAATATTCCATTTATTCAATAATTAACTCATCCAGTTCATATTAGTAAGATTCCTTCATGCTTAGTACAGTGTCAGGAACTAGAAGGAAACAAGTACAGTACATAACTTGGCCTCCAAGACCCTTAGTGTAATTGAGAAGATAAGGCTTAAACAGGAAGAAAGCGGAATGACTATTCACCAGGTGTCAGAGGACAGATAACTCATGCTGAAATAAGCGTGAAGAGTGACATACCAATAATTGCAGATAACATTTCAGAGCAAGAAACACTATGCCAGAGCTTAGATAGATGAAGTGGAAGTGTTTCATAGGTACTTCCCGGACTACGAAGAAGGAATGGGCTGTCCACTTCAGAGGACTTAGCCCCTGAAAATTGTATAGATAACATGAAATCATTGTCAGATACTGAAGCCCTACATACCAGGAGGAGAGCACAGTCAGAGACAGCATTCAAAGATGAGTTCCACAGGTCAGAAGGCAAAAGTAAGACTGAGGAAGAGCTGCCTTCTCAACGAAGAGTGGACCAGAATGCCGTGGCCAGAGTAACCCCGAGAGAGTGAAGTCATCAGGACTTTCACTTGCTGATAAGACATGACTCAAAACGAGAATACATGGTTGCTAACATTAATTCGCAATTGTAAGTTGGGATGCACAAAGTATAAATCTAGAAAAATTGGAAGTCATCAAAAATGAAGTAGAATGCATAGAGATAGATAATAGATATTCCAAGTGATAGTGAGCTGAAATGGACAGGTATTGGCCATTTTTAATTTTAAAAAGTATATGGGTTTACTATGTAGGGAATGACAGCATCAAGAGGTATGTCGTTGCATCGATTATCAGAAAGGAAATTCAAGGTCTATCGTGAAGTGTAGTGCTGTCTGTGACAGGATTGTATCTATCCCAATCAAAGGAAATAAAAACAATACAATAATTACTCAAAATTTCTCACCAAACACTAAAACTTAATTTTGCACAAATTTAAGAATTCTGTCTTAAGTTTGAAATTGATCAACATGAAATCAATATGCTTTGATAATTATTGGCACTTGTAAAATTACAAAAAGTTGGGGGGAAATGCAAAAGTTGGAAGCAAAGAGGAAGGATTACACTTGGAAAATAACGTCTTGGTTATAGATGCAGGGCTCGAGAGTGCATGATGGATTTCACAGAATCAGCGCAGATACCTTTGTCAACAACACAACAGGCAACTAGTCATGTGGACATCTCCAGAGGGAATACACAAAAATTAAATTGATCATATCAATTGGGAGAGATGATGGAGAAACTCAATATTAGCTGCTGAAACCGGGGGCTGAGTGTGGAACAGCCCATCGATTTCTCATACAGAACGCCCAAGTGTAAGGCAGTAGAGAACGAAATGCTGGACAATGCTTTCTGCTCTGTTAGTCTCATGATTCTCAGAAGACTTATGGATGCTGTTTACTTGATACACCATTAAACATGAACATCTCCCCTTTGGTATGAAATATCTGAAAGGACAGACACTAACCCTAAAAATTGCTATTCTTGTCTCATGATTTATTATCTGATATTAGTAGTTTGTCCCCATGAAACTAGTTAGATCCAATGATAAACATGTTGTGATTAGCTGAGTTACTGGAGACTTCTCCACATTGCAAAAAAAAAAAAAAAATCCCCAAAGTAAATTATCCCCTAAACACACACACACACAAAACAAAAAACCATTTTGCTGAGATACTCTGCTCTTCAGACATAGGACAGCCTACCTTTTTTTTGTTCAATTTTTGCTTTGGAAAGTATCTATCTATCTATCTATCTATCATGTTTAGGTATTGATATTGACTGAGTATTTATACCTAACTAAATATTTCTAATACAGTCTTCTTTTTTCCAACTTGATGTTTCTTCAGCTTTAGTATTGAAAGATAAAATCCTATACATTAGAGCTGATCCTGAAATGTTCCTACTCTAAATGCATCCCATATTTAATGAAATATTTTTAACAGAATTTAAGAGAGGGGCCAGGAAACTTTTGCTATAGAGGGTCATATAGTAATTTGGCTTGTGTGAGCCACATAAGGTTTCTACTGCATATTCTGTTTTTAAAAAAATCTTTTATAGCACATTTAATAATATAAAAGCCATTTTTAAGTCACTGCGAATGAAAAAGACCTTCAGTTGCACCAGTATTGCCCTCTAGAAGTAGCTTGTAGACCCTTTTCCTGATTGTTAGAAGCCCTAAATCACAGATTTGACCCTATGTTTCCTCCATTATAAATGCATTTTAACAAGACCCTAGTGAGATTCCAGTGTATGTTAAAATTGGGGAAGAAGAGGCTTGCTAATAGGGTCAAATGCAAGTAGAGACTTCAGCATGCCTGCTGTCCTGTGAAAGACCAGATGTTTATAGCCGTCATTCATATGCTCATTGTTTGAAAGCTGTAACTTTCAGTGGCACAATCCGCATCCTGAGCTACATTATAAATACCTTACAAACTTAAGTACACAAATCTATGGATTTCATCCTCTGTGAGTGATTCACAGGACCAAATAATATATAACCTGAGAAAATTTCCCTCTGTGCTCTGACAGCAATGAAATTCTAGTGACCCACCATGATTAACTGACTTGGAAATAGCTTTGCATTTAATTTTAATTTGCTCTGGCTTTCAACGTTGTTTTTTTCTGGAGAGAAAAAGCAACAGAGCCCTGACTCTAGTCAATGGTGGCAGCTGCGATTGATTGCAGAAGCATGTAATAACAAGGGAGGGGTCAGACCTGCTGCCAAACCAGGGGCTGCTACCTTTCTGTACAAACCTGACATTTGAGTCCTGCGGTCCACCTCTGAGGGACCAGGCAGCGGCCCTTCCTATAGTCAAATACCACCTGGGGTTAGAACTTCCTCTAGCTGCTGCTATAGAACCAGATTTGGAGTCTGTATGAGTGGCCCAGAAAAGGAATATTTGAGATAACCTTTGAGGATTAATTTTCCTCTGTTCTAAAACTAGGCCAGCCTAAGGCAAAATAGAGATGTCTTCAAAGTCAGAGCTCTAGGCCCCAGTGAAGCCCCACCTCAACATTATCCCCTCATCTCCAGCCCTGCTTTTCACTCTTGCTTTCTGGAAGAGGCGCCCTCCTGTGATCCCCGTCCAGCTTACAAAGATGCTCTCATCACTGCCCCTACTAGTGTCTTTGGAGACAGTGTCAGATCCCTCTCCCCTATTTCTTGGAGAACATTTCACAGAGTCTCAGTCTTTGGGGCTGGACTTTTCCATGTTTCCCAGGAGACTCAGGGGAGGGAGATTCATTTGCTCCTGGATTTCCTCTCAAATAAAACATAGTGAATTTGTTCTGGTTCAGCTCCATGGCTCAGAATTCTGCACTATGGCCTTTCTGTGCCGAGAGTAGTACATTCCACTATGTAAGCAGCCATATAGAGACGTCTTGGTCCCGTCATTTCAGGGCAGTTCAAGGTAGTCCAGAATGCGACAATGTCAAAAAGCAACTGAGACATCGTAGACTGGTTTAGTGGAAGCTTTAATGTGGGCACTAGGGAGTCCTGGTGGGGCTGTCAAGTCAGTGTTTCACTGCTAACCATAAGGTATGTGGTTCAAACTCACCAGCCACTCTGTGGGGAAAAGTTGAAGCTGTGGGCTTCAGGAAATATGGATAGCCTCAGAAATGTTACAGGGTCAAGACTAGTAAGAATGGACATGAAAGAATGGGTATTTTTTTTAATTTTGATATTTATGGCATACTCACTACATGTTTGGGTCAATTCAAATAAGATTTATATAGATATTAAAGTTTGAGAAGCAAGCAAACAACTAATCCATGTTAACTACTAGAAGTAGCTGCATTGTCTTTGGTTTTAATCCTCCAAACATTTAATCCAACATTTCTTTGAGAGGTCCTATCATATACATATGTATATATGCATATATACATACATGCATCTATATGTACTTATCTATGTGGAACCACATGTATCCATGTGTATACCTATGTGTACTTCTATGCACCTATAAGTCTATATCTATAATTATAGCTGCATTTATAGATATAAATCTATACTTAAGTACATATAGTTAGATCTATAGCTAGAGCTATATCTCTTTTTACATATAGCGATATCTATATGCTTTACACCTATCTATAAGCATATCTAAATCTAGGCATAGAGGTTAAATAAGCTTTCCAAGGTGGCAGAGAAAGGGATGTACAGAATGTGTCTGTGTCTCTGGAGTGTGTGTCACTGATCCTAACTGTATTCTAATCCACTTCATGACTAATACAGTATTTGCTCTTTCACTTGTCATCTTAGATGTAGGGCAAAACACTTTATATTAAATTATCAGCAAGTTTGGGACCTTACATTTCTAGACCAATAACCTGAGCACCTCTCTCATTTTAGGTTTCTACAAGATTTTTTTTAGGGATTCAGTGGCTTTAACAATAGCTTTATTTGTAAGAAACTGATCCTGCCTTCTGCAATTTAGCTTGTGTGTGTTTCCTTCTCTAGGAAGCTAGGTGTTGACTCACTTTAAGGTATAGAAATATCTCCACTGGCATGAGGTGATTACCAGCTTTTTTGTATTCAAACGATAAAAAGCAGAAGTTTCCAAGTGACTGTGACCCCAAAGACAACCCTTAAATGGACTATTTGTACCCGAGTCCCATCTAGTGTACTTGCTCTTGTTTCTGAGCTAGGAGGATGATTATATTTGGTGTCAAAAGTGCTAGAAGACGGACAGAAAAATAATAGGGAAGGACAATACAAGCAGCAAGGTTCTTTTTCTCATAGGTTAACTGAGACCTGATCACTCCCAAAACCAAATCCTGGGATTTTTTTATAATTAAGGAAGTACCAATACCCATGGACTTAAAAAAACATTATCTAGGTAGATATATGACCATGGCACCGAGCACTACTCAGCTGGAGGGCTCTTATAAATATGCTGGTGTGTAGGGGGTAGCCCCCATGGAGGTGTTCTCTCCCTATAGTTGAAATCTCATTTGAGAAGCTGCCTAATGAACCCGAGGAACAGCCCTTGATCCCCAGAAGTTTAGGACATCTACCAAGAATTCAGACGTAGGTGGCAATTTGAATCTATACTGATCGCTGCCTTTTGAGGAAAGTACTCCCATGTCCTCTGAGACAGAGGGAGCATAATGGGATAACACTGCCTGAATTATTAAACCAAGCCTCTTCCTACTGTACATTATGGAGAATTGTAGAATTCCCACATTCCCGACCTTCTTATGATGTAGAAGGGGAATTTCTGGAAATAAATATTAGGGGGCCTAGAACACATGAGTGATTAGGGAGAGGACCAGCACCAGCATCAGGAAAAGTAAGCACGAAATATGGAGCCAGGACAAGCACATGTGGCAGATGCCATCTAAGATTCAGGGGTAGAAGTTGTTGGCCCTAAAACTCTCATTGATGTCGATCAAAAAATATAAGAACTGAAAACCATGTTCATCATGTCAATTCCCACTCATGGCGACCATATATGTCAGAGTAGAATTGCCCCACAGAGTGTGAGGAAGGGGTTGAGGTGTGCTCAGGGTCAATGGTGGGAATCAAAGACGGTGCCTTAAAAGATTGCCTTTCACAGATACTCTTGACTGGAACCTGAGTTCTGATCTTTGTTGTCCCAGGGAGTCAGGCAGGAAATTTAAATTCCTAATTCAATCTCTCCTCCAAAGCAAAGGAAAATCCCTTCGTACAAGCCTTCTGATAAGTGATAATCTACTGCTTCCTCTCTCATTCTCTTTGGGTTTGACAATGACCAAATGATCTACAGGCCGTGCTTTCCTTTGATGATTTCTTGCAGCCTTCGCCTTGATTTTAACCACTCTGATCAACTGCTTTACGCCCCCCCCCCCTCCTCCCCAAAGTCCTGTCTTTTCTCCACAGAGGTACTAACCCGAACATCTTGCGTCCTCTTAGAGATTTGGAGTCTCCTAGTTTAATCTTTGTGTATATATGTATTTATATGTCTCATTCAGAAAGTTATTCTCATGTAAAAGCCCAGAATACCTCTGACTGTATCTGTTTGTGTTATTAATTGCAGATTTAAAAATAAGTGATCTAGGAGATTGTTCAACCTAAAGTTATATATCTACACTATTAAAATGTAAGACATCTAGCAATTTCAGAGAGGGAAACATATTTGAGAGTGGGTTTGCCTTTACAATTAATATGCATTTTTCCAGACTACATTACCTGTTCACATTTAGAGATAAATCTAAAACATTGAATCAAACTTCTGGTAGAGTCATGATTAGTCCAGTTGAGTGAGCATTGGTGATTTAGTGGTAGAATGATCACTTTCCATGGAGAAGACCTGGGTTCAATGACCAACTGATGCTCCCCATTGGCATTCACATTCAACCTATCAGTGGAAATCATCCTGTTAGAATACTTACTGCATTTCAATGAAGCTTCCTAAGAAGGACTAGGAAGAAAGGCTGGGTTGTCTAATCCTAAAAATCAGCCATGGAAACTCCTGTGGAGCACAACAGGGCATTGGGATGGCACAAGACTGGGCTGCTGTTTGATTTCATTGGATGCAGGATTTCCACAGGTCAAGATCTAGCACAATGGCACCTAACCTGGATGGATCTTTACCTAATGCCTATGGCCATTTACTATATGATCAACTTTTCAAGGGCATTTCTGAGATCACTGGTGACTGAATGAGCAATAAAGTAGGTGTCTTTCTCACAAAGTAGGTGTCTCTACACACTGAGTTTTCCATAGATCCCCTCCAAGTTAGATAGATGATTAATGAGTGCCAAGATTGGCATCAGTCCTGAGGGAAAACAATGTAAACTTCGCAGTTTGCTAGAAACTCTTTCCCTTTCAATGCAGCAGAGTATGGTGAAATCGGGATGGTTTTAGAGCTGTTTACACTGGCTTACCCACTTAATATTTATTATCTCAGACAAATTAATTACTTAAATATCATGGGTTTAAATATCCCTATCTGTATATTGCAGATACGAGTACCTATTTGAAGGAATCTCCTAAAAATTGAGTGAGATGATGTCAATCAAAGTTCCCAATCCTGAAACTATCAATGAGGAGGAATTCAGTTTTTCCAAGTCTTCCCTGCTTAGACACTTACAGCTGTCTTACATCCCCCACACCGCACCTCCATTTTTGTTCCTCTCTCTGAGGCCCTTTCATGTAGTTCTGGTCCTTGCAGTGTACTGTTTGATTTTCTTTAGAAATTCATGAAAAATTCTAATAGAAAAATGCAGTGATTACTTTCTTGTGGATAGTGGCCAGAGCCAGAAAGAAGAGAAGGGGAAATTGTGGGAAGTTGGGAGATTAAAAAGAGGAGGAAAAAAATAAATCTGAGTTCAGGATAGGAGGTTTCAGCCACTTTTTAAAAGGTATTTCAGCTTTTAGCTGACACATAGGAGTCCAAACCCCAGTTATGGTTTCCTAGATGCAACCTAGTTACACCTTCACTGCAGGTAAGCGTGAAGTTATACTTAAGTTACAGTTAAAACTAAACTAGAGTAAAACTAAAGTTAAGTTTTGGTAAAATCTAAAAATAAGAATCCATCAAAATGATTCTAATTTGTGACCATCCATGTGATGTGTGTCAAAGCAGATTTCCAGACTTTTCATCACAGGGGCCTCTGGGTGGATTTGAATCGCAAACCTTTCAGTTAGAGTCTGTATTACTTTGGCTTCTCTAGAGAAGAAAAATCAGTGCCTCTTGCTTGTGTGTGTGTGTGTGTGTGTGTGTGTGTGTGTGTACAGAAAGAGAGAGAGATTTCTCAAGAAATGCTTGATATAGTTGTAGAAGAAAGTAAGTCCAGTCCAATCCAAGTCATAGGTAAAATATAAGCTTGAGGCTTCTCCTAACTAGTGTCTCTGTGGAAGCTGGTGAACAGGGATCAGGAAGATGAAGCGGGGTGCCACAGGTTGATGGATGCAGAGGTAAATGAATCTGAGGTCATGTGAATAAATCTAAGTTCAGAAAGTTTCTGATGTCTCCTGAGACTGGCAGGTGACACAAAGGCAGACAGATGAACCAGAAGCAGGATCCAGATCCAGCAGAAGGTTTAGAAGAGGCAAGAAAGAGCAATGCTCTGCTTAGGCTCTCTCTTATACCACAAATCACACCCCCAAGTAAATGTTATCCTACTGGGACCTGAGTGGTAATTTGGGATCCTCCTTTCCCATCACCCAGATATGTCTGGTTGCCTTAACCACTAATCATCACAGTAGCCAACCATATTAATCAATTGTATCACAAAAGAATTCTCACAGTGGGTAGAGTTAAGTAAAAATTATTTTCTAGTGAATCATCTGTGTATACTTTCCATTTGTGCAGCTAAATATAAATTTGGAAACTTCCTGTGAAGAATAGAAAACCCTATGAATGTGAACAGTTATAGGTTGTATACAATAAGTAGTACCTGAGACCTGTTATCATATGGTAGATCTGAAATCTCAAAGATTCAACAAATATTAATTGTGCACTTGTGGAGCAATGCTCACTTAGCAAGGAATTGGTAATATGATAATAAACAAAGCAGACACAGCTACTGGAGTCTCCTGTGCTGGGATAGAACATAACCAACTGAGCACCATTACTTCAAGAAGGCTGGGTAGGGCACACTACTTAAAATAGGACATGCTAATCCAAACCCATGCTCTCCTCCTGCTTTAATTCTGAAGATGACCTAAATTGTTTCCATCATGACCTTTCCCTTAAATTCAAAAAGAAGGGAAATAATTTTGTTTGTCCCTATTTTACAGGATCGTTTATTTCCTGAGTAAATGCTAGCTTCTTCTTGCATGATTTTACATACAATGTAACCTGGTAACATTCAGCCATCTTTCACATCTGCTCCGAGGGTCTTGGAGAAAGGTAAAATTGGGCCTGGCCATCATCAGAATAAAAAAATCTCACCATAGTGAATGAAGGGGGGAGTGCAGAGTGGACACACAAAGCCCATTTGTCAACCACTGGAGATCCCCTTGTAGAGGGGTCTAGGGGAGGAGATGAGCCAGTCAAGGTGCGATGTAGTGCTGATAAAAATACAACTTTCCTCTGCTTCCTAAATGCTGGCCCCCCACCCCCACCCCGCCACTGTCATGATCCAAATTCTACCTTACAAGTCCGGATAGACCAGAGGATGTACACTATTACAGATAGGAACTGGAAACACAGGGAATCCAGGGCAGATGATACTTTCAGGACCAGGGGTGTGAGTGGCGATACTGGGATAGTAGAGGAAAGAGGGAGCCAAGTACAAGGATCTATGTGTGACCTCCTCCCTGGGGGACGGACAACAGAAAAAGTGGGCGAAAGGAAACGTCAGACAGGGCAAGATATGACAAAATAATAATTAATAAATTATCAAGGGCTCATGAGGGAGAGGGAGTGGGAAGGGAGGGGAAAAAATGAGGAGCTGATGCCAAGGACGGAAGTGGAGAGCAAATTTTTTGAGAATGATGAGGGCAATGAATGTACAGATGTGTTTTACACAATTGATGTATGTATGGACTGTGATAAGAGTTGTATGAGCCCCTAATAAAAATGATTTTTAAAAATTGGGCCTGGTATAGACTAGTCATTCTCTTTAGAAAGTTTTTCTATACTGTAATATATGCATTTCTGAAAATAACCACAACATGCAAAATCTTCTATTAAAATGTCAGGATTAGGTCCCGAGAGAGCTAAACTCAGAAATTCTGTCAGTGATATATTAAACAAGCAAATTTTAAAAGATAAAAACCTTTTAAAATGTGGTAGTAGAGTTTTATATATGGAACACAATTCAGAAATAAAGAATACTATAATACATATAGTACATTATCTTGAAAAAATCATGAAATGTGTTGTGGAAGTGATGTCAGGAGGATCATATATGTGGGTTGTTATAAAAGTGTGGAATATCAGGTGAGAAAATTTTGGAACATGCAAGGCAAATGCATGTAACTCATAATGCATATGATGAGCTAAGGCATCTGATAGGTGATTGATGGTTGTTTTATGTGTTCCTGTGAGACTCAACTCGGTGGGTACAGGTTTTGCATTCACTAAGAGTTTACTGTCCACAAAATCACACATCACCAAATGAAAAATTGATGTTATGATCAAATCACTCACTAATTTATCATTCATGTTAGAACAAACTTACATTTCCAAAATAAGGGTTGAAATAGAATAAATTTTACATCCTAGTTTTCTGGAGCCAGACTCCAGTAATGACAGTGGTCTCCATGTAATTAATATTACTTCTACTTTAATCTCAAAATTTCCAGTTCCAATAGTGCATTGTATTTACTCTATGTTTAGGAAGGAGTTCAAGGACCAATAGGGTATACTACCTGAAAAGCATATTCTTTTGCTGAAAGCAGCCACCTCTGGGACCACAGATGATAGGGCCTGGCCTCAATTTCCCCCATACTGTTTATCATGATACACAAACCCTATGAAATAGTTGTACTCTGTCCTATGGGCTATCAGGTGAATCAGCTGGATAGGAATTGATTTTGGTTTATCATGAAGAAGAGAATCTGACCCTAGTGTTCCTTCTCATTCATTAATCCATAGCTCAAAAGTTTTCTTCTAGTATGAAAAAAAACAAAGCAAAACAAAAGCTAGCTACTCCTCTCAAGCTTTAATTATTATTCTATATTAGCAGGTGCCTTGTACTATTTCTGGAATGTATTCATATCTTTATGTTCAACTATACTGGAGTCCTGGTAGGAGAGTAGTTACACAGTGAGCTGCTACCCACAAGGTTAGAAATTTGAAAAAAACCAACGGATACAAGAGAGAAAGTGGAGTGTGCTTTTCTGGGTAGATACACATATGTGTATAAGAAAGAGCAATATATATATATATATATTCAAGAACAATTGAATATTGCGAAACCAGCCCAGTCCAGATCAAGTCCATAAATCTAATAGCCTGTATATCTGATACCAATATATATAGTCCTCTTCTGACTCATTAAACACATGCAATGATGCCAAATGCAGGAGGATCACAGGCCAGTGGGTGCGAAGTCTTGTGTATCCAGTGACACTGTAAACATCTCAGCACTGGCAGGTGTCTCCATGGAGCTCCTCCAGCTCACGGCACTAACATAACACCATGTGTCTTGTCACCTGTAATGTCTCCCAGGGAGTGAGCCTGTGTCCTGCCTCCAGCAAGCTATTTATCTCCTTAGCACCTCCAGATGAGTTCATCAAGCTCTGACCTTATTGACAAGCTAAACTCCACCCTCCTCACTCAGAAGTCTCAAATTGACAATACAGTATGTAACTATCACAATGAGGCCTTCTATTCCTATGAAGAATTTCTGTCTTGGAAACCACAGGAGAAGTTCTATCCTGTTCTGTAGGGTCATTAAGAGTCAGAATTAACTCCTAATATTAATATTCAGTCCACTTATTCCTAATATTAGGAGTTTTTACATTTTAGTACTCATAGAAAACCACCTGGGGTATTTGTTAAAATACCAGTTTCTCTATCCCAATAACAGTGATACTGGTACACATTACAGAAAGTTTAAAAGACATACAGTTTTACATAATCACAATGGAATATTTTGCTGCAGAGACTCCACAGCCCACACTTTGGTAAACACTCAGAATAACACTACGGGGTCATATGCCTTTCTATTGCCAAGACTGTAAATATTTTTGAAAGCAAATAACTTCATTTTCTACATGGAACAGGTGGCAAGTTTGGACAGCTGACCTTGCAGTTGGCAGCCTAATCTTTAACCCACTCTATCATACTCTATTGTTGTTCTTATTGTATTGTTTTAGAGGGCCAAAAATTCTTACAGGAGCTATGTATTAATCCATTACCAGCATTCAGTCAGATGTCAAACTTCCTTATGGAAATGAGACCCAGGCTGACTCTAGCAGAGAAGAAAGAGATACAGGTAGATCAGTGGAAGTATGGTAAGAGACAAGAGAACATTCCTCACATTTCTGCCTCCTGCTTACTCTGCAGAAAAATTCCCTCTCCCTCTCCCAGCCCTAAACACCTTCCAAACCTCTGTTAATAGTACAAATAGCAGAGCACATTCAAAGAAAATGGGATAAAAGAGATAAAAGGATACTTTTGCAAATACACCAAAAAACGTGTGCTTCAGATGAAAGAGAGAAGTCAGCAAAGTCAGAAAAGACAAAGATCTATGCTTTGAAGCTTTCTTGTAAGATTCAGAAATGCCTGAGGGAAGACACAATGCAATAATTTCTATGTTAGGAGGTAAGGCCAAAGGAAGGAGGCAGAGTAATGAAGTAAAGTGCAGTGGAATTAATTTAGGTGAATTAGAATGAATGGGGAAGAAAATCAGTGGAACAGGTCTACTGGAACAAGTACTGAAGGCAGAATGGAGTTTCCTCATGTTCAGGCATGGTCATTTGCTGGCTAAAGGATTTTTAGACATCTCATCTGCAATCCTTAAATCTAAGAGAGAGATAGTTTCAGTAAAGGGGTTGCAGACATGTTTGGCTGTTTTGATAGGGATGGGTGTCAGCTTGAGAACAAAAGAAGAGTTGACTCTTCAGTACTTTGCTTGGCTCAGGGCCACACTCTCAGTTCTGATTTCCACCTCAAAGAGAGGACTGTAGCCTAGAGCAATGCAAAGGGTACCCCCAATGAAAGGATGCTTCAGCCACCTCAAGGGGTGCAACTGGGAAAATTAACATCCTGTCTCTCCAATAAAGAGCTACTTTTTCCCCTGTGGAATTGTGCTGTAGCAGCGGACTACATTTAAAATATGAGATGATAATTATTATATTGAAGAGGAGTGGGGCTTCAGGGGAGAACAGTATCATACACACATACATACATAAGAAGGAACATTTGGGCTCAAACTGCCAAGCCACCACAACCAAAAGCAATCATAAAAATGTATACATTCCAAAATTTTGGTTGTTGGCAGTGGTGGGTGCCATTGAGTTAATTAGTGGCCCTATGCACAACAGAAGAAATGCCACTTAAGCCGATCCGAATACTCTTCTTATGTTTGAGCAAACATACTAAGCATTTTCTGTCTGTGTGTTGTACTGCAGTGGCTTGTGTGTTGCTGTGATGCTGGTAGCTATCTCACTGATGCTTTCAAATACCAGCAGCATCAACTAAAATGAACAAGTTTCAGTGCAGACTAAGAACAATCAACGAAGAAGGAATAAGTTGTCCACTTATGAAGAATTATTCACTGAAAACTTCATGGATAGTATTGCAAAATATAGTATGACCTTATTTAATCCCAAGGAGTTCAGGTAAGAATTTTTTTAAAAAATTAAAAAGAAAAAAATATATATATATCTCAATAGTTGAGAGGGTATTGTTGCCCTTTGAAATCTTTCTCAGTTCAGAAGCACCATGATACTTTCTGCCTTGATGCAACATATGACCACAACAGATTAAAACATTAATGTGATTGCAAAAATGTTACAGGCCATAAAGTGGTAGTTTACCATGTAGAAGGTGCTTCCATTCAAAACACAAATATTTATGCATTGGTTGGCCCATGTGGCCTCCTTCCCCAAACACTGTTTATTGATGACGTCATGGCAAATGTTGGGTATTCTGATCTGCACCATTCACAGAATTACAAAATGAAAATATAGAGGAAGACTATTGCTTGGAAGCAGTAAATATTAAAAAATTGGGAATGCACAGATTTTTGTATTTCATATTGCTAAAATAAATTAATTTTCAGAAGTGCTGGGTATATTTCCTGCAATAAAAGAAGTCTTATTGGTCTGTGGACTAAGCATTGGACTATTAACCAGAAGGTTAACAGCCAAAACCCACAAGCCATGCATTTGGAGAAAAATGAGGCTGTTTCCTCTCACAAAGATTTACAGGCTCAGAAGCTTACAGGAGCAGTGTTACTCTGACTTATGTAAGTTTGCTATGAGTCATAATCAACTCAATGACATGGGTTTTTTGGGGGGGCTTGTCTTGGTTATGAAACTCTACAAAGGTAGTGCTGGAAACCAGGGCTTTCACTAGAATTTTATTTTTCTGAACATGAAGATGGTGTTGATATCTGCTTGGCTCCGTCTCTGAGTTCTACTTCTAAACAGCAAAATAGGTGAATTCCATTTGCAAACAAATACCTATATACAAACTAGTATTTAATTATTTTTGCTAATATGGACACATTTAAAGACATTAAAGTGGGAAAAAATAAATTCATCCAGCTATAGACAACTGGTCTTTGATAAAGCATCAAAAATATGAAATGGGTAGATGATCGTTCTATCTGTATAACAAGGAAACAGGACCCATACTCGTCCTATGTACAGAATTAACCCAATATTGAGCAAACATCGATATTAAATCCCAGAGCTATAAAGGTCATCAATGAGAAAGAAGGGACTAACTGAAGGACCCTCATATAGGGTGCAAACATACTGCCAACTATAACACAGGCAATGCAGACTACAGATGGCAAAGTAGATGACTGGCGCTTATAAATAATAAGACACCTGCACATCAAAAGACATCATCAAAAGAGTAAGAAGAGAACTCATGGAGTGGGGAAAAAGTTTTTGACCATGGCACAAAAGACAAGAAACCAATCCCTAAAATCTAGAAAATTGCGATACCCCAATAAGAAAAAGATGAATAACCCAACTACGAAGGGGGGAAAAGACATGAACAGACAATTCACCAAAGAAAACACCCATATGGAAAGCAAAACTATGAAAATTTCTCATGATCATTAGCCATTTGGGGGACAGAAATCAAATTAACAATGAAATAGCACCTTCTACCTACAATGATAGCCAGCTTAAAAACAAAACAGAACTAACAAATGCTACAAAGACTCTGGAGTGATTGGAACCCTTATAAACTCACTGCTGGTGGAATTTTAAATATGTACAATCCTTGTGGAGAACTTTATGGAGTTACATCAAACAACTGGGAATAGATATTTTATATGACCCAGCAATCCCTCAGCTGGGTATAAGATGCTGGGAAGTAAGAGTCATAACACAAAGAGACTTTGTTCACTCAACATTGTTCACAGTAGCAAGAAGATTGAAACAAATGCCCATCAGTAGAAGGTATTAAAAAAATTGGTACAGCACAAAAATGGATGACTGTCTGAAAGTGTGAAGTCCCTCATGTCATGAAAGGACCTGGAGAACATTATGCTGAGTGAAATGAGTCATTCACAAAAGGATGATATTACATAAGACCACTCCACTGCTTAACAAAACAAGATAAAGACTTTCATATCAAAAGGAACAGATGCTGGACTTTGCAGGAGAAGGGCAACAGAGGGAAGATAAAACAATAGGTGAGAGGATTGACATGTGCTAACTTGGTTGAAGTGGAGAAGAAAAATCAAGAAGCAAGGGAAGGGCAAACTATTGTGAGTCCTGAACTGTAGTCTAAATTTTTCAATACAAAGTTGGTGATCTAAAATGTAACCCACACCGAATTTACAATTTAAAAAAAATTATTAAAAAGAGAACTCCTGGATAAAAGGCTATTTAGCATGCTGTCTAGTTAATAGAAATATCATTTTTGTTTTGTTTTTATTAATATATTTAAACAGTTGTTTTATGTAAAACATTCCTACAATAGAACATGTTTTTCAGAATGCAATGATAATTTTTTTGCTACTCAGTCTCCTAAACATCTATGTGTCACACCAGTGATACACATGTTAGCTTTATTTTCCTCTACAAATCATGGATTTTGCATGAGGATTCTGAAGCTCAGTAATGTTCAGAGACCAGTCTATCTTGGTTCAAGTTAGTCATAAGCAGGGGAAAGATGTGACTCATTTGACTCGAGTGAATTTGAGAAGAGCAGGGGTAACATTGCTTTTTAGGAGCCCTGAGACATTAATGGATAACACACTTGGTTATAGAAGAAATATATATAGCAAATGGTCTATCATGGTAAACTAGATATGCATTTAGACAAAGAAAATGCCAACCAATGTTTAATCTGTACTATGGAATTTCTGCATTTGATATCCTCATCAAAGGCATCAAATCACACATCGAGTCCCTATTCCTGTCAGTTTCAGTTCCCACGTAAACTCTGGGCACAGCAGCTCCACGTATGTCGAGCCTAAGAGATGTTTCCTTTTAGACGTGCTCCCTCGTGGATCATGACTGTTCCATGAAATTACCCCTTAAAACAATGTAGAAGAAAGAGGGCAGGTAGTGAATTTAACATCCGATAGTATTTGTCATGTAACTCACGCTTCTTAGCACTTTTGGCAACTATTAATCTGATACTAGATTACTTATGACCCATTAGAGCTGGCTTTTCTTCACACAATTATCCTTTGGGCACAAAGTGCAGGGATATCCATATTCTGTATGATTTCCAAGGTTTCATGGAAGTATTATGAGCAAAATTTTGCTAAGGAAGATTTTTGAATGACTGCTATCCTACAATGAAAGAAAACACCCAAATGTTTATGCTGACATCAGAATGGATTGTGGAACAAGAACTGTCACTGATGATCTTGGCTGGGTGCAAAAAAGAATTCAGAATGATGTTTACCTGTGTCTTATCAATTATGCATAGGTATACAACTGTCTGGATCACAGTAAATGGTGGATAAGACAACAAAGAATATGGATCCCAGAACACACCATTTTGGTATTTGAAAACATTTGTATAAAATAAACATGAGTGATACATAGATTAAAGCCAGAAAAAAAGCCATCTGCTAGAGCCCTTAGCAAATAAATCTATGTATTGGGAAAATAATCAAAGAAACTGAACTATACAAAGAAGAATGTGTTGTCATGCCTGGATGAAGACTAACAACTGGTGATAAGAAGATGATATGACCTTGCTTGCTGAATATTAAGACAACTGGAAGCACTTTCAATGAAGGTAAAAGCATGGATTACACGTAGATGTAGAAAAACAAAAAATAGCACAACCGAGATGATAAACAGAATTATGATAAAAGGTAAATAAAATTTTGTCAAAAATTCGTCAAATATTTCTGTCCACTTGGACCAACAATCAATACTCAAGGAAACAATAGTCAAGAAATTAAACAATGTTTAATTTGGACTAGAAACACTTGGAACATTAGAATTTTTAAAATATTGAAGAGCAAATACCATTTTGAGACTAATATGAGCCTGAACCAAGTCTTTATGTTTTAAAGGATTTCATAGGCATATATATATATAATAGATGTTCAATGAAAAAGAAGATTTGAAAAAGAGCCATTGTGAATAAGGAATATGTAAAACAACACAGACTTCCAGAAAAATGAACAAATGAGGCTACTTCCTGGTAAGCGAGGTTGGCCCTGACACCCTACTGAAGCAGAGAAATTCAAGAAATTTAGAAGTTGGACTCAGATCAGGGCATGAGTGGAGAGATTTAGATTTTCCCTCCAGATCCTTGCTACTGGAGAAACAGTGCAATTATGCTAAGATACCCTTCCCCAAGCCTGCTCAGTGCCCTTCCTTGCTGCTTGCAATAGGACTGAGACCGCTGTTCTCTATTGCACACCTGTGAACTGTCTGCATCCAGGGCCCTTGAGTAGTCTTCCCCCCCCCCCCAACCGCAACCCTGCCCCATGTGACCTGTGAGCACTGGACTACCCTGGATGTGAGTGACCTGCTCAGCACCACCCTTGCATCCTTTAATCACTCTGCCTGCACTGCTTGAGAAACCCACCCACACTTCCCTCCACACTCTGAATTTCTAGGCAAAAAGTCAACCCCAGTGAGATAGAGGCACATGTTGAATCCCCTGCACAGATGGCTCCAAGTATCACTTACTATCATTCTTATTGGCCTCTCAGAAAGAAAACACAGGGCTTCTGGAAAATAGTGAAGAGATCCACCAAAATGGCACACAGACAACTACTCACATCAGCAGTCGGTACGAGAAAAATAAAATGAAATATCTGAGGAGGACCTAAACTTAGGGATGTAGGCAGAAGAAGCAGACTTTGAATCACCACCCAAAAAAAATGTTCAAAATGCTACTTAGAGATATACAGAATATGAGGTAATGATACAGAAAAAGAAAAAGTATAAAATAATAGAGAAGATAGAATCCACTTACCACAGGTAAATATACAAATTAAGGGAGGAGGCAGCAGAAGTGACGAAAATGGTAAAAGACCTTCCAAACAGACTGAAATAGGTAGAGAATTGAATCAGTGACCTTGAAGATAACCAAGTAGAATTCAACAAAAGAGAAAGACAATCAAACAATATAACTGAAGAAAATCTGAGAACAATGAACGATGCTATGAAGAATACTATTTGAATAAATGAGAAGTCAGAGTAAGATTAACAAATAAATCAACAGCCAAAAAAGAGAGGGAATTCCTGAAAGAAAACTACCTCTATTACATAAAGGAAAATCAGACAATCATCCAGGAAAACAGAAGACACCACTTAGACTTAACCTCAAAAAGAACACACCAAAATAAATAGTAATCCAATTATCCAACTTTGCGGAAAAGGAGAAAATTCTAAAAACAGTTAGAGAAAAAAAAAATGCAATCACCTATAAGGATAAGCAGATAAGAGTTTCCCCAGATCTATCAGCAGAAACCATGTTGAAGAAAGGGAATGGATTAGCATATTCCAAAAGTTGAAGGAAAATAGCAATAACTCAAGAACTTTCTACCCCAGCAAATTCCATCAAAATAGAAGAGGCAAGAGTTTTCCCAAATTAGGGGAAAAATTAGAGATTATGTTTAAAAAAATTTAGAAGCACTATAGAAGTTACTTTCCAATGTTTGGACAGATGACCCCAAAATTACTTTCCAACATAGCTTGGACAGATGACCAACATCCACAGAGCACAAACATGAGACCACCGCTTAGTGTAACACTACCCACTGGCAAAAACACTGAAAGCATTTCCCAAGCTATCTTTGAGCCTATAGTGAAATGCAGGCAGCAATGAATCCCCTGCACATACACAATATACTGCTATGGAGGGAAGAAAACATCTAACACAAAAGGCACAAGATGACAGCAAGGAATGCACAGATGGATGGAATTACTCTGAACATCAATGGTCTGAACCCACCCATTAAAAGACCTGGGCAGACTGGATCAGGAAACAAAACCCATCAAACTTTTGTCCGCAAAAGTCTTATCTCAAGCTCATCGACAGGACGGTTTGAGGATCAAAGGATGGCAAAAAGTATATCAAGCTAATGAAAATCTAAAAATGTAGGAGTTGCCATTCTAATCTCTGATAAAATCAATCTCATGATGTAGGACACAATAAGGGATAAGTATGGGCAGTATATAATGCTTGTAGGATCAGTGGACCAAGATAGAGCAGGTGAGAATAAGAAATGAAAAAAAAAAATCACAGGATGGACAATCATAGTACAGTGCTGTCCAAGAAAGACAGATGAATGGGAAAGAAGCTCAATGAGGAGGCTACAGCAATAAACTCTACAATGAGTCAACCTGACCTGATAGACTTATTCAGATCTCTCCACCTAACTGCAAAATTCTTTTCAAGTACACATAGTACATATTCAAAAATAGACTACATGCTAGGATAAAGCCAAGCTTGAGTAAATTCAAACATATAGAAGTGATTCAAACTTCCTTCTCTGACCACTACACCATAAAGATGGAAATCAACATGAGAAAGATCAAGAAAACAAGGGTACATACTTGGAGAACGAATAACTTTCTTCTTGACAAAGAGTGGATACTGGCCCAAGTTAGAGATGAAATTAAGAGGTTTTATAAATTAGTGAGGATGAGAATACAACATACCACAACCTATGAGACAGAGCAAAGGCAGTTATCAGAGGATGTTTGATAGTTATAAATGCATATATGAAGAAGGAAAAGAGACTTATGGTTGATGCTCTATCATCAAACTTTCAGCAATTGGAATAGTCAACAGAATAATCTTTCTAATACAAAAAGAAAAGAAATTATAAAAAGCGGGGCAGAGATAAATGAGTCAGAAAAACAAACAATGCAAATATTTATTGCAGTGAAAAACTGGTTCTTTGAAAGGATTAAAACGATTGAAAAATTGTTGGCAAACCTAACATAAGATAGCAAAGAGAAGACGTCAATATCCAGGATGAGGGATGAAAGAGGGAAACCGTAATGGATCCTAATACAAATCAAAGACTAATTACACAGTACTATGAAGGTCTGTACTCCAATGAATACAGCAACTTGAAGGACATGGAAATATACTTGGAATAACACCAACCTCAATTATCTTAGATAGCCATCAAGACCATGAACAGACCCATATCAGAAAAAGAAATAGCTAAGATTATAAAGGAACTACTGACTAAAAAGAGTCCCCACCCAGACGGCTTCACGGGAGAATTCTTCCAAAATTTCAGAGAAGAGTTGACACTAATTCTACACAAGCTATTTCAGAGTATAGCGAAGGACAGTAACTCCCTAACACATTTTATGAAACTAGTATAACACTGATACTAAAACCAGGTAAGATGTCACAATAATAGAGAACTACAGTTCAATATCTCTAATGAACATTGATGCAAAATACCTTAACAAAATTCTGTCCAATTGGATACAAACGTATATAATAAAAATAATTCATTATGACCAAGTAGGGTTCATAACAGGGATGCAGAGATTCTTCAACATCAGAAAATCCATCAACATTATCCACCACGTTTACAAGTAAAAGGATAAGAACTACATGATAATATCAATAAATGCAGATAAAGCATTTGACAGTATTCAACACCCATTCCTAATTAAGACACTCAGATGGGATTGGAAGAAAATTATCTCAACTTAACACAAGTTACATATGAAAAATCAACAGCCAACATTACAATTAATGGAGAAAAGATAAAATTTTCCCACTGAGAAGGAGGACCAGGCATGGATGCCCCATGTCACCACTTTTATTCAACATTGTTCTGGAGGCCCTAGCTAATAACATAAGGCAACGAAAGGACATAAAAAGTATTCATCTGGGTAAAGAAGTGAAACTATCGTTATTTGTAAATGATAGGATTTTATATATTGAGAACCCCAGAGGCTCTACAGTAGGAGTGCTTAAAGCAATAGAGGAATATGGGAGAGTGGCCTGTTACAAGATCAAAAAGCAGAAGTCAATTGAATTGCCATACAGTACAACTGATGAGTGTACAGGCAAAGAGATTAAGAAGATAGTATGCATTACAATAGCCAAGGATCATTTGAGATATCTAGGGACATACCTAACCAAAAAGCAAAAGATCTGTATGAGGAAAACTACAGAACAGTTTTACAAGAAACCAAAATGGAAGTCTATCCCATGCTCATAGATTGAAAGACTCAATATAGTAAATATGTCAATTCTACCTAAAACATTATATAAGTTCAACGTAATCCTGATACAAATACCAGCATTTTTCCCCCAAAGAAATGGAAAAACTGACTTCCAACTTCATATGGATAACTTACTTCCAACTTCATGTAGCTGGGGAAAGAGCCCAGAATTGGTAAAGAACTCTTCAAGAAGAAGAATAAAGTGGGAGGGCAGGCAGGACCTGACTTTAAAACTTATTATACAGTCACAGTAGTCAAAACAGCCTGTACTGATATAATGATAGATACACAGACCAGTGGGTAAGAACAGACAATCCAGAAATAAAAAGAGAAGCATACAGACAGCTGATCTTTGAAAAGGGCTCCAAAAATATCAAAAGGGAAGCAGATGCCTCTTTTAACAAATGGTGCTGGTGAAACAATACCTACCTACAGAAAAGGGAAGCAATACCCTTACCTCACTCCAAACACAAGAACAAATTCAAAGTGGATCACAAATCTTGAGGTTAAAACCACAGACTAAAAGGACCACCAATGAGGAAACTGCGACAAAACTAAGAACTTTAGCAGAAATAATGCATGAGCTATCAGAAGTAATGAAGGATATACACTCAGAGGAAGATAAAATAGATGAGTGGGACATACTGAAGATAAGACACTTGTGCTCATCAAAATACTTCATCTAGAGAATAATAAGAGTGCCCACACACTGGGAAAAATATTTGGTAATGGCATATCAGATAAAGGGCTTCTCACTAAAACCTACACAAACCTGCAAGTTTACAATAAGAAAAAATGAATTACACACTGAAGAGGTGGGCAAAAGACTTGAACAGAAGATTCACAAGGAAAGAAACCTAAATGGCCAATAAACATATGAGAAAATGTTCCGGATCATTAACTATCTGGGAAATGAAAATAAAAACAACTCTGGGAAACCACCTAAAATCCTCAAAGATAACCCAATTAAAAAACCTGAAAGCACAAATGTTGGAGAGGGTGTCGTAAAAGGGTGTAAGTGATTGTTGGTAAGTGGGTTCCAAGATATGGAACCCTGAAAGAAAAGGGGATTTGATTGACGGGTTATAAAAGGTCCTGATCACTATTTAACTGAGAGATACCCATCTACTCTGGGTCAGGTTAACAGTCAGGCTTGGAAATATTTGTATGGTCTTTCTTTTATTCTTTTTCTTTTGGTGTCCATCTATATAAGATAGGCAGGATAAGCAGGCCCAGAGAGACAGCAATACGACTGACAAGTCGGGGTGGAGTGGGAAGTGGGGTGGGGAGGAGATGGGGGGAGGTGATTGGAGAGCCAATAAAAACAGGGGCATGGGAATAGCAATGGTTCTAAAATTGACGGTGAGTATAGTGTAGCATTCCTGGCTGTGTTTGATCAATTGAAATGTTTCTGAGAGGAACTACTGAGACATGAATGATAGGCGAACATGATTGTGGGGCAGGAGTAAAGAGAAAAGACACGGAGGAAAGGATAAGAACATAAAAATTATATATATAGATATCTATATATGTAAATATACATATATAAATATAGGTGTATTTGTCTATGTATTATATATGTAAGTTACAACAAGGAAGCAGATGGACTTTGGGCCTTTGCTTACATCCTGGAACATGAATGATTTGTTTCAATAATGTGGCAATGCCTGATACTTACCTTCCTGACACTATTGTTGAAGACAAAATGGGTGCAAAAGCAAATATGGTGAAGAAAACTGATGGTGCCTGGCTATTAAAAGATATATTATCTGTGGTTTTTAAGGCTTGAAGTTAAACAAGCAGCCATGTAGCAGGGAAGCAACAAAGCCCACGTGGCAGAAACACACCAGCCTGTGTAATCATGAAGTGTCAATGGGGATAGGTATCAGAGGTTCAAAACTAGCAATCAAATGGATGTGAAGGAGCTTGGACAAAGTGGAGACCTAAAATCCATCTGGAAGATAAATGGATAATCCCTCACAAAATGGCCACATGAAAGGGTTAATAACTATTCTCTAGGTTTTTAATCGTTCCTCCCTTACTATTAAGGTCTTTGTTTTGCCTAATTAATCTTGTTACACCTGCGTATGTTCATTTGTATAATTAAGAGTGTTTGATGTATGAAAGTCAAGATAGATAACCCTTCAGAAACAGTAATAGGAGTAATGATTTCCTAAGAGTTTGGGAAGAGGTCGGGGGGGGGGGGGTCAGGGGGAGCTGATAGCTATGAAGACTGTATAGCCCAATTTGAAGGGAAAGAATAACAGAATAGAAGGTGAGTGGATACATTGGATGGTGTAAGATATGGTAAATAATGAATGATACTAATAATATATAACAATAAGGGTTCTTGGGGGTTTGGGTTGGGAAGGAAGGGAATAAAAGGGAAACAATATCAAATAGTTCAATTAGAAAATAATGTTTTGAAACTGATGGTGGTAGCAATTGTAAAATGATGCTCGATTTCTCTGAATTATTGACTGATGCAATAGCTATAAGACCTCTCAATAAAATGATCAATTAAAAAAAGTTTTTACAGGAGCAAACAAAACTAGTCTGAGTACTCAGAGTTTTCTAACTTGCATTTTTAGAGGTAGTTTCTCTTATGTTGCGACCATAAATGGTAGGAAATTTGCCCTTCATTTTATCTATTTTTCTGCCATTAGAATTGACTTATTTGTAGTTGCTAGATATATCTCCAAATCACAAAGACAATCAGAAATGAGTACAATTGAGAAATAGAGAGACGCGTTGCTGATGTGGAACTTCTGAATTCAACCACTAGACACTATTAGTTACTACATACTAGCCCAACTCTATCTTTTTCAGTTTTTTAACTTAGTATAGTTTCTTGTCTTTCAATCCATTACTGGATATTAGATATCCTTATGTCATCTCACAAAAGATGAGTGTTGCCCTTGTTTTATTATTGCTAAAATAGTTTTGAGTAAATGAGTCCTTTGCTCCCGAATTATTAATTAAAATAATATTAATAATTTGAGCTCTAAAGATATTGACGTTTTCTGGGGTTCACCTAACTAATCATTTTAACTTTTATCAAGTATATACTCTTACTATATGACAAACTAAATTAGGATTTTTTTAATAAGAAGTCAAAATAGTTTGAAGATTAGGTTAACTCATGATAAAGGGAGTAAATTTAACTAAAAAGCTGATTTATTAGTTAAATTTGTCTAAACAGCATAACTAGTTCATATGTGTGAACAACCTTGGAATACCCTACCTCCACTTCTAACCAGGTCAAAGCTGGGACCATTTGGTGGCAGTGCCAGCCAAAAAGAGCATATGCAAAATGAATTAGGTGGTTAGTCAGCCCCTAAGACATTCGAGTCCCTCCCAGGCTGGATCGACAGCCAGAGGCAATAGCCAAGCCTTCCTGAGACAAGAAGTGGGCAGCCAGCTCCCACTAGTAGGCCGACAGTTCTGTTCTCCACCAGCTGCGGCCTCCATGTGGCTATCTGTGTCGGTGCCAGGCTGAAGGAGACTGCAAAATGGGCTCGGGCTAAATGTGACTCAGAGGACACATTCTTGCAGAGCATGACCTTAGATTATCCTTCCACACCAAGTTTTTCCAAAACAGCATTAACAGACATGTGCATTCATGCACACACACGCACACACACACACACACACACTCCTTTTCACACATATGAGACACTATTCCAGGCCTGCAGTGCTCCAAGTGTTCACAGCTGTCTGTACCCCAGGGAGAGCGGATGATTCTATGACCAGGTGTCAGTGGAAAGAGGCCTTACTCTGTCTGCTCAGGCAGCAGGAAGACTAGCTAGAATGTTTTTTTTTTTTAATTCAGCTTCCACCTTGACATTCTGAATAAATAGTTATCCCTAATGCTCACTTTGACAGCCAACTCAATCCCTTTTCTGGGCTGGGAGGGTTGAAATATGAGCCAGACTGACCCCATCAAAACCCAACTAGACAATGGGACAGCATTTTCACTTTTGAAGATTTCAAGAAACTGCAGCTGGTGTCATTAGCATCCTGGGGCAGAAGCTGGCAGCACCTTGCACAATATCTCCCAGGGCTGGTCTGTAGTGACAGGGCAGCAGGAGTGAAACACACTTGTCAAGATGCCCAAACAATAAAAGAAAAAAGGAAGCAGGAAAAGAGCCGCACACAAGAACAATTCATAGGTGGCTTAGGTTGGTAGGTGTAAGAAAGTGAACCTGGCCCAAATTCCTGTCTTCTACACTAGTTCCAAAGCAGTCCGTGAACTAGGGAAATGTCCCTTCTGCATTGTTCTACCAGGTATCCTCCCCCATGAGGCATCCTAGCTTTTTTCCTTCTGTGCTTGTTGACCAGGTACTCACAATCCATACAGTTTGTCCATCTTTAGTGTGTTCCAAGCCAGTAGTTACTAACCTTTGGAATAACTAATAAATTAATGAAATGATAAAATTTTATGTAAGTGCTATAACCATAGTTGCATAGAATTACACATTGGGCCATGATCTTCAAGGTCAACAGTCAAAACCACTAGCTGCTCCTTGGGAGAAAGACCAGGCTCTCTACGCACATAGAATTAGTCTCAAAAACCCACAAGAGCAGTTCTATCCTGTGCTATCGGGTCGCTTTGAGTTGGAATTGACTTAGTGGCAATTAAGGTGGAATAGGCTGACACTAACTTGGTAGTTTGTTGTTTGTTTTTATGACTCTCTTATTGTCATGATTTCATATACACATCAACATGCTGTAGTATATGACATTAAAAGAAAGCCCTCATTTAATTTAGTTCTAGGATTAGCAACACATACTTCTACTAAGGTGTCAATTCACATGTACAAGTGTATTTGGTTTATAGTGTCCAGCTATGTCTATGCATTCAGTACACGGGTTACTGTGGTGACTCTGGCAGCCAGCTTATCAAAGCCAGCTTGTGTCACTTGCAAGAGGTAGACAAGTTCTCTCAGCGATACACTTTTCTTGTGAGGGTGACTTGACAGAAAAGGCCCAATCAATAGAGTAGCTTCTTTGGGGCCAGTTAAATTCATGGTAGAGAGGTCAGTTAAGAAATGTATGCTAACAAAAATAAACAAGTAAATAAATAAATGTATGCTACCTGTTTTATAGAGAATCTAAAGGCATAATTTTTATCATTTTGTTGAAAGAAACATGGGGGGTATTATGGGAGATTTTTAAAAAATGGAAAGCCGTAATGGTCAGAATGGACCTGATGCCAGTTGGTTTGGGGCCCGTTGGGTACTCAACTTTGTCTTGCCCTATTCTTGAATAGGAATTGGCTCCAATACCTGCCTTAATGAGATTTCCCTCAAATCCATGTGATGAAGGGGGCAGGCACAATTATGTTCCTTCTGTGAACTCTTCCCCAGAGTTCTCTCTCAGCCCTTCACATGTTCATCATGCGTGCTTCCAGGATTGCAATGCTGGTTTCAAAGAAGAAAAAAAACAAAAACAACCAACTAGGAGTGACAAGTATTTACATGGAACAATTTAAGATTGAATTCTTACCATAAGACATGAGATATATAGTTTATGGGTCCTGGGAAACAAATCCCAACCTCACTTACTTGTAACTTCCATGGACACAGATTGAGATGGCTGCCTGATGGTCAATAGTTCTTGTGGTAAACTGAGAGACTGAATGAGAATGTAGTGCACCTAAATCATTCAGGCTCATAAATTTGGTTCTGAAAATCCAACTCCGGTGGGGGAAGACCATCACGGTTATGAGATAAAATAATATTAATACACATTCTCATGACTGGACACAGTCTCTCCAAAAACCTCCAATAAAGAGCTGTCATAAAAGAGCTACCATTTCTGTGAATCATTTCTGTGTCTGGTTACATCACAATGCCTAAATGTTTTATGTAGATAAAAGCAACCAGGTTCTATAGTCAACCCACTGTAAAATGTCTGTTTTGAGTTCTCTTGCTGATATTAATCAGAGATAGCTACCCCTGGGGAGGGCTCATGGGTGTTTGAGATCAACTAGCATTAGGTCAAGACTATGACTCACATCACTGCTTATTTATTATGTTACCTGCTTATGATATTACCTTTTAACTTCGTAATGTGTTAGCTGTATGATGGGTATGGCTTACGAAAGATCTGTAAGTCCCATTATATATGGCCATTGAAAACTTGTCCACGCTCTCAATTGTGACATGGGTCAAGGAGCCTTTGTGCCCCAGCATCTGTCTTTAATATTTTCCATAATCACAAAGTTGATCCTGCAGACCTGTTCAAGTGTTGGGGCCCTCTCACCCCGACAAGTTCTTACAGTGCTGCTCCATCCATTTTATAACATAGTTGCGTGACTCAATTTGAATATTTCTCATAGAAATTCACACCAGACCATATGCACACAAAGATAGAAGGCGACAGAAAAATCTGCCCATGGGAGTCCATTGCATTGAGACCTCTAGGACTGATGTTTCCAGTTCCTGATCTTCCCAAAGATTAGTCATAATAAATGAATGAGCCCAGAATTGATCAAACACGTATTCATATAGTCATTCATTTATATATTACTTTTCCTTTGCTCAGATTACCCAAAGCCAGCTTGTGTAACTTGCAACTAAGCATTTTTGCATTAGTTCTGTCACTTATCTGACCTTGGAAAAGTAATAAAATGTCTGGCTACAACATCTTCTAGAATTAATAGCATATTATCCCTCTTCACAGGATTGTAAAGATTGTACGATTGAGAGTATAGAAAGCCACTTAGAAATATTAAAGTTCAATCTTGATATCAGGTACTTCTTATGCCTATCACGAAAAGAGCCCTGGTGGCGCTGTGTAATAAGCATTAGCCAGCTCGGCCACAGTGCAGTAGCTCTGAGGGAGAAAGATGAGCCTGCTTGTGCTAAAAAATTTACAGCCTCAGAAAGTCTATGAATTATGTGTATTCTGTCCTAGAGAGTTCTATGAAGCGGAATACCAGGGGGTTATTTCACTGGGCAGACTGGAGCTATTGCTGAGGTTCTCTCTAGTCACAGTGACTTTTTTGGTAAAAGGGGTTTTACTTGAACCTGTTGCTGTTGTTTTTTTGTGATGGTTGATTTAAGAGAACCACGTGCAGATGTGAAATTTTGTTTACTGATTGGGAAAAATGCTGCAGAAACTGTTGTGATATTGAACACAGCTTATAAGGACAGCACTGTGGGAAACGCACAAGTGTATGAGTGGTTTTCTTATTTCAAAAGAGGTGAAATGCCGATTGATGACAAACTTCCTTCTGGATGTCTGTCAACTTCCTGATAGAAATGTTGACTCACAGTGCACTCGAAGTTTGTTCCATTAGGCAAGACTCTTAGTCAAGCTTTCTAAGTAGAGGTTCTGAAAGGATAGTGTAACAGTGTGTAACAAAAAAGGCCTGATGTGTGGCATACTGGTGACTGGGTTTCCCATAACTATGCACCTGCTCAAGCATCCATCTCAGTGCGCCAGTTTTGGGCAATAAACAGCATGTCTCTCTTGCCCTGCACACATTACTCACCTGACCTCACTGTGGGTGACTTCTTTTTATTGCTGGGAATGCAAAGGGACATGAAAGGACAGTGATTTGACAACATAGAAGAGGTTAAAAAAAAGGAGGTGCTGTCAGCTGTCCAACAGATGAGTTTGAAACCTGTTTCAAAAAATGGAACTGCAGATTTGAGAAATTTATTAATTGAAATGGAGAGGTCTTTGAAGGTGATCAGGTTGTTTTGTTGAAAATAAATAAAATTAAAAAATAAAATGGTGCCCAGCTATTGAGAGATATGATGCCTGGGGTCCTAAAGGCTTGAAGGTAAATAATTATCCATATAGCCCAGAAGAAACAAAGCCCACATGGAAGAAGCACACCAGCCTGTGTGATAACGAGGTGTCAAGGGGATCAGGTATCAAGGACCAAAGTGGGCGGAAAATCATATAATCGTGAATGAGGGGAGTGTGCGATGGGGACCCAATGCCCATCTGTAGACAACTGAACAACCCTTGCAGAGGGGTAGTGGGAGATGAGTCACTCGGGGTTCGGTGTAGCAATAATGAAACTCACAACCTTCCTCTAGTTCTTAAACGCTTTCTCCCCACCACTATCATGATCCCAATTCTACCTTGCAAGCCTGGTTAGATCAGAGGATGCACAACTGTACAGATGGGAACTGGAAACACAGGGAATCCAGGACAGATGAATCCCTTTAGGACCAGTGGTAAGAGTGGTGATACTGGGAGGGAAAAGGGAAGTGGGGGTAGAAATGGGGAACCAACTACAAGGATATACATATAACCTCCTCCCTGGGGGATGGGCAACAGAAAAGTGGGTGAAGGGAGACGTCAGGCAGTGTAAGATAAGATAAAATAATGATTTATAGATTATCAAGGGTTCATGAGGAGAGGGAAGGGGGGAGGGAGGGAGGAGAAATAAAAGAAAAATGAGGAGCTGATTCCAGGATCCAAAGTAGAATGATGAGGGCAACGAATGTATAAGTGTGCTTCACACAATTAATGTATGTGTGGATTGTGATATGAGTTTTATAAGCCCTGATAAAATGATTACAAATAATAATAAAATAAATTCTGTTTTTGGAGGGTGGGTACCCCCTCGTAGAGTCAAACTCAATGGATTTTGTTTTCTGAAATACATGTTCTGGAAATTTTTCATTTGGAGATCATTTATGATAATGTTCCTGAAATTTTTTACATGCAGTTATACATGGAGCAAATTGTAAATGAGCTCAATTGCTGATCAACACATTGGTGGTTCAAACCAACTATGGCATACAGTGAAATAACCCCCAGTGAACTATTTCCTAAAGATGATAGTTGTTGGAAACCCCGTGGAGCACAGTTCAACGCTGAAGCACAGGTAGCAGCCTTGGGCTAAATTGATAGCAATCATGTAGCAAAGAGGAGTTCCAGGTCTTTCTGTGGACCTTTATGAATGCTTTCTGATTGAGTCAGATGAGGTGCCACACCCTGTCCCCGGTCTGTTTGGGGTATTCTTTGGGGAAAAGTTTTTTTTCTTCTTCTTCATGTCTATCTATATAAAATAGGTAGGATAAACAATCCCGAGGAGAAAACGATGGGATCGACAGTTCTGCGGAGATGTGGGTGAGGAGGAGGTGGGGGAAAGGGAGAGGGGAGCCAACAAAACCAGGGACAAGAGAAAAACATGTGATCAAAAATCGATGGCTAGGAGGGCGTAGGATGCCTGGCTAGGCTTAATCAAGTGCAATGTAGCAAAGAGGAATTCATGAAAGCCAAATGAACATCAACATGATAGTGGGACAAAAGGTAAGTAAAGGGAAATAGAGGAAGGAACTAGGAGGCAAAGGGCATTTATAGAGGCATAATAAATACAGGCACATATGTATGTAAATATATTTTATATAATGATAGGGACATAGATCGATGTACATGTATTATATGTTAAATATTAAGGTAGCAGATGTATATTGGGCCTCTACTCAAGTACTCCCTCAATTCAAGAACATTTTCTTTTAATAACCTGGCATTATGTGGTGCTCACTTTCCCAACACAATCACTGAAGACAAATGTGTGCATAAGCAAATGTGGTGAAGAAAACTGATGGTGCCCAGCTATCAAAAGCTGATATCTTAAAGACTTGAAGATAAACAAGCAGCCATCTAGCTGGAAAGCAACAAAGTCCACACGGAAGAAGCATGCCAGCCTGTGTGATCATGAGATGTCAAAGGTATCAGGCACCAGAGCAAACAATCATATTGATGCGAACAAGGGGGAGAGGGGAGTGGAGAAGCAAATCCCATCTGGAGACAATTAGACATTCCCTCCTCACACAAGGGTCACAAGGAAGGGGTCGAGTCAGCCTGGGTGCAGTATAGACCCAACGGAACACACAGCATCCCTCTAAGTGTGTGTGAGGGGGGAGGGGATAACCGATCACAGCGATCAACATATAACTGACCCCTGCAAGGGGGACAAAAAAAGAAACATGGGTGAATGGAGACCGTGGTCAGTGTAAAATGTGAAAATGATGATAATTTATAAATTACCAAGGGTTCATGAGGGAGGAAGGGTGGGGGAGGGAGTAAAAAACGAGGAGCTGATTCAAGTAGAGGATTCAAGTAGAAAGAAAATATTTTTATAATGGATAATGGCAGCTTATGTACAAATGTGCTTGACACATGGAAATATGGATTGTTAAAAGAGCTGTAAGACCCCTCCCCAATAAAATGATTTTAGAAAAGAAGAGTTGTGTTCTCTTACGCTTCAAAACAATAACAATAAAATCTCACTACTATCATTTCAATGCCAGCTCATAGCCACCCTGTAAGATGAGGAAGAGCAGCCCCTGTGCGTTTCTGAGACTGTGACTCTTTGTGGGGACTGCTGACCTTTTAGTTAGCAGCCAAGGAGTTACTCTCATGCCACCAGGCATCCTACTGTATCTTACACAACAAAAAAGAAAAGAAAAAAGGAAAGAAAAGAAAACTATACCAGCGAGGTGATTCTGAGTTATGGCCAACTATGTTTCAGAGTAGAATTGGGTTGTTTTGAGCTGTGATCTCTAAGAAATAGTTTGCCAGTCATTTAATCTTAGGTACCTATAGGTACATTCAAACTACCAAAGTGTCGGTTAGCAACCACGTGTATAGCAACCAAGTATTTGCATCCCCTAGGAATTCCACTCCACGAAGCAAAGTACTAACTAGTTGCCATTGAGTCCAGTTCAACACATGCTGACCCCATATAATACAAAGTACAATTCTTCCATAGAATGTTCTCGGCTGAAGTATCTATGGAAGCATGTCTCTGAAGTTTGCTTCTGCAGTGACACTAAGTGTCACCCACCTGCAGATTAGTACAACTATTTAGTCCACCCAGGGGCCTACTTTCCACCTTATAAACCAAACCAAACTCACTGTCATTGAGTTGATTTTGACTCCTAGTGACCTTACAGGGCCCTGTAGAACAGTCCGTGTGGTTGTTCAAGACTATAACTCTTCATGGGGATAGAAAGCCTCCTCTGTCTCCCACGGAGCAGCTAGTGGTTTCTAACTGTTGTACATACAGTTAGCAATTGAACCCATAACCCACTACACCCCCAGGCCTCCTCTCTCTGCCTTACAGGACAGGAATCATGTAATAATAACTACAATGTCTACTACTTACTTATGGGCTGGTGGGGGCAGCTATATCATATAAAAAGCGTATGTTATCTCCAGTCTCACAACATTGCTCTACTGAGCTTAAGAAATTTATGGTATCTGTTATGAAATCATGTTAATGACATGCCAAGAAGGTCTCAGAAAGTGTTACAAAGTCCCACTTTCTCTCATGCTATTTCTCTCCCACCACACAGATTCAATGTGAGAAACAATGGAAATTTGGCAAAATAACATAAAAACACAACACAGCAAGCGGGCTAGTAGAGACATGAAGCCTTTTGGCATCAATAACTTTTGCATCTTCATCTCCTTTCACAAGACCAGGCTCAAGTTCATCAGAAAACTGTGTAGGTGGAGAGCTCAGCTCCTCTTTGAAGATAGTAATTTTGGAGAGATTGTGAACATCAGCGGAGAGACATGGCAGCAAGGACTCAAGGGAGCAAGTTAAAAAGTTTTATTGCAATAAACCGAATGAAGAGGAAACAACTCATCCATCTAGTCATGAGACGTGAGATTTTTTTAAATGGGCACTGCATCCTGAAGCTGTCTAATTAGATAATGAGGTGTTGTTTGACATGATGTTAAAGAACCTTTCACTAGCTTGAGTTGGCAATGAAATGTGCTTCCCCACTTGAGTCATGCATGGTGCTGTGCAGTCTAGAGAAGTAGTACATCATAGGACTCTTCTTTCTCACCACTGCTGTTGTTGTTGGATGCTTTTGAATGCATGCTGATTCATATCAACCCTATGTACAACACATCATCTTTATTTGTAAGCTTGTTGTACTGTGGTGCCTTTCCTGTTGCTATGATGCTAGGGACTGTGCCACGGATACGTCCAGTAGCAGCAGAGGCCCCCACAGTGGATATGTTTCAGTAATTTCCAGACTAAGAGCAGACTGGGATGAAGAAATAGGCTGCCCCCTTCTATGAGTCGGCTCTGAAAACCTTATGAACAGCAAGGGACCATTGTCACATACAGTGGAGTAACATGAACCCCTCAGATTGGAAGGCCCTTAAAAATACATCGGTGCATCCAAACCACAAATCTCCTGGTTAATTGTTGTTATTGTTATGAAAGAAACACTACCAGTCCTGCACCACCGTCACAGTTATTCCCACGCCTGGTCCCATTGCTACAGCCACAGCACCAATCCGTCTCCTAAGGACCTCCCTCACCTTCCATGCCCCTCTACTTTACCAAACATGATCCCTTCTCAAGGGACTGGTCTCTCCTGACAACATGTCCAAAGTATACAGCTTAAATTTCCATCCGTGTCTCTAAGGTACACTCAGGTCATATTTCTTTCAAGGCAGACTTGTTTGTCCTTTCAGAAGCCCATGGTACTTTGAATATTCTTCTCCAGAACCACAATTCAAATGCCTCAATTCTTCTCCTGTCTTCTTTATTCGATGTCCAACTGTCACATGCACATGAGGCAACTGAAACTACTATGGCTTGTGTCAGGCCCACCTTAGTCCTCAAAGTAACATCTTTATTCCTTTCTTCTCTCTCTCTCTCTCTCTCTCTCTCTCTCTCTCTCTCTCTCTCTCTCTCGCTCTCTCTCTCTCTCTCTTTCTCTCTCTCTCTCAATATAATTGTATTGGGGGGTCTTACATCTCTTATAACAATCCATACATCAAGTGTATCCAGCATATTTGTACATATGTTGCCGTCATCATTTTCAAAACATTTTCTTTCTACTTGAACCCTTGGTATCAGCTCCTCTTTGTTCCCCTCCCTCCCCAACACCTGCACCCTTTTGAACCGTTGATAAATGATAAATTATTATTATTTTCGCACCTTACACCATCCACTCTCTCCTTTCACCCATGTTTCTATTGTTCATCCCCCTCTGGGTGGGGGTTATATGTCAATTATTGTGATCAGTTCCCCATTTATTTCCCCTACCCTCTTGGTTTCTCTACTCCCATTACTGTTTCTGAGGGGTTTATCTGTCCTGGGTTCTGTGTGTTGAGAACTGTTATATGTACCCATGTACATGCTCTGGTACAGCCAGATTTGTAAGGTAGAACTGGAGTCATGATATTCAGGGGGAGCGAGGGGGAGGAAATAAAGAACTAGAGGATTGTTGTGTGTTTTGTTGGTGCTATACTGCACCCAGGCTGACTCGTCCCTTCTTGTGACCCTTCCATAGGAGATGTCCAATTGTCTACGGATGGGCTTTGAGTCTCCACTCTGACCCTCCTCATTTGCATTGATATGGTTGTTTTGGGCTCTTCTGATGATGCTATTTCTTCTAAAGCTGGACACCAACAGCTTTCTTCACCACATTTGCTTATGCACCCTTTAGACTTCAGTGATCATGTTGGGAAAGTGAGCAAAATGTTCTTGAATTGTGGGAGGATTTGAATAGAGACTCAATGTCTGTCTGCTACCTTGATCCTTAACTTATAAATATATGTACATAGACCTATATCTCTATCGTTATATATTAATCTATTTACATATGTATGTGCCTATATGTCTACCTTTATAAATATCTTTTACCTCCTAGTTCTTTCCTCTATTTCCTTTAACTGACCTCCTGTCCCACTATCAAGTTCAAGCTTCATCTAGCCCTCAGTAATTCCACTCATCTACATTGCAATTGATCCATCTCCACCAGGCATTCTACGTGCTCCTCTCACCATTGATTTTAGATCTCTTATTGTTCCCTTATCCCTAAGTTTGTTGGGTCCCTCTCCGTTCCCACCCTCCTCCCCCATCTCCCCACAGAACTGTTGTTCCCAATGTTTTTTTCTCAGGATTGTAAACAATCCTGAGTATCTTATATAGATAGACATGAGGAAAGAAAGGAAGAAAGAAAGAAAGAAAGAAAGAAAGAAAGAAAGAAAGAAAGAAAGAAAGAGCCTATAAATAGTTCCAGGTCTGTCTGCTGACCCTCATGAATGTTTTCTGGTCAGGTCTGATGAGGTGCCAAGCCCTTCCCCCCAAGTCAGAAGTCTGTTTTAGGGATTCCTCCTGCGCCCCAAGTCAGGATTCTATTTGGGGGATTCCTCAGAGATTCATTGCTTTGTTCCCTTGCTGCTCTATTGCACTCCCTTCACGTTTTGCCCTGGTGTGGGAGGGTCAGACTGGGCACAGCCAACTAAAATGGAGGAATTAAAAAAAAAAGACAAGGGTATTGGGAGAACAGAGCACTAACCCACCCACAGTAAGGTTATTGTTTGTATCTTTATAGGAAAGGGAGAGAGGGACCAGACTTCATCCCTCAAGCCTTGACAACATACTGGCATGGAGCAGCAAACTCACAGTGGACTATTGGGTCAGACCCATCCCAGTTACGTTGACATCCCCCCACTCCCCAGAAGAATGCACTACAGAGGACAGCACTGAACTTATGGCCTGGGGAGAGTGATAGGTCTGTCCAGACAACACGGGAACAAACTAAGGGGCAAAGAGAGTGGACTGCATCCTGGCCTACCAAGCCAAAAGGACGACATTTCTTCTCAGAGCAGCCAATGCAGAGATTGGGCCATAGAGCCAGCTCCACCAAGAGACAAGGTACCCCCTCACTGACCAACATCTTTATTCTTAAGAGGTTTTAATCCAGCACAAAAAATGTATGTCACTGTGTTGGACAGGATTCTCTAGAGAGACAAACCAGATTGCTAGTAATTATATATAAATATATTTATAAAGATAGATATATAATACAAGAAATAAACCGTTAAATTATATACAGATAGATAATATAAGAAATTAACAGTTAAATTATAAAGCAGTGAGACACTAGCAGTCCTTTAAGGCTTGAGAGCCGCCAGTTGCCAGTCCCCTTCTGTAGAGAGAGCTGGGTTATATATACCCAGGCAGCAAACAGCAAGGCAGGTCACCAACTGTCATCAACTGTGGTCCCCAGCTCCAGAGATGAACATTCCAATTGTGTGGGCTTAAAGGGATCTCAACTTACAGCGACAGAGTCCACAGGCTAGGCATCCCACAGGTAGTGTACCCCTTTAAATTGAGGCACAGAACAACCAAGGCGAGGCTCACCGAGTCATTTATCCCTCTGCCCTTCAGTTAATCCTACTTGTGTTTATCGGCCAGGCTGGCACAATAAACTATCGCAGTCACCCAGGAAGCTAGGAAACACAATACATGCCCTTGTATTTTTGTATAAGTAATTCTCATAGATTAGCAGCACCGGTGAGATGGTGGTTAATGCATTCAGCTGCTAACCAAAGTCAGAGGTTTCAACCCATTGGCTGCTTTGGAGTGGAAGGCTGTGGCAGTCAGCTGAAATAAGGACTTGCGACCTTGGAAACATTATGGGGACAGTTCTACTCCATCCAATGGGGTTGTTATGGGTAAGAATTGATCCCATGGCATTGAGTTTGGGTTTTGGTTGAATTCACTTCTTAAGTAGGAGGCCTGGTGATACTGGCAAGCAAACATTGGACAGCGCAGCTGACGGTGGGTGGCCCACACCTAGTAGCTGCTCAGCCAAAGACAGATGAGGTGATCTGCCCCCATGAAGATTCGTAACCCCAGAAACCCTACTCAGGGTCACTGTGAGTCAAAATGAACTTGATGGCACCGGATTCAGTTAACTAAGTAAAACACCCAAACTACTTGATTCAACTTATAGCAAGCACACATAGGATTTCAGAGGCTGGAAATCTTCATGGGAGCTCATAATTCTCTTGACTTTATTTTGAATCTGAACTGAAGAATTAAATTGTAGACAGTCCTGGAGAAGGTTCTATGCAGAAGGGGGAAGAACTATGTTTGAATCTCTGATTTATCCTTTACTAATTAATTCTGTGTCTTTGTTATGATCCTTACTGTCTTTAGACATTGGTGTTCTCATTTGCAAAACAATATCAACCCTGTCTTCTCAAAGAGTTTTCATAATGCTCAAAGCAGGTGGTAGATGTGAGACATTTTGAAAATGGGGAATAGTATTTCATGGGTCTAATATTAACATAATTAAATGTAATGACTACTAATGACTAAGATGGAGCCCTGGTGGCATAGTAGTAGGTCATGTGCTGGTCTGCTAACATTGAGGTCCGAGGTTCAAAACCACCAACTGCTCTTTGGTGAAAGATGATGCTTTCTACTCCTGTAAAGAGTTATATAGTCTTGGAAACTTACAGGGACTGTTCTCCCCTGTCCTATAGGCATGCCATGTGTTGGACTCGAGTCAATGGCAGTGAGCTTGCTTTTCAATGATGAATATGTGCCCAGCACCTACTTAAGTTGAGCATCTGGTGAATCTGGAAGGACAACTCATTATCAAAGAAGATGACATGAATTTAGAAGGCATTTCATGACGCATGCTAGAATGAGAGGCTGAGGAGTAGAAACTATCGAAAATGAATTAATTCAGCTACATGTTAGGGGAGTGTTTCTGAATTTTATATTTTGGGATGGATCTTTTAAAATGTATTACTTTGTTCTTTACTTCACATTTCATTGCTGGCCTAGGGAAATTAAAACCATACACCCTAATGTGAGACCAGCCAGTAAGATTTTCAAAATACTTACCTATTTCTTTCAGTGTGAAATTCTTTTGTGGTGAGCTTAGACAACAGTGTTGTATAAACCACCTTCAGGCTTTTGCTGTCCAACAGATTTGAGCAGTCAAGTCAGAAGGGCCTACAGTGCTGACACTGTGTGCATCCAACAGTGCTGTAGAAACACCGAATCTGGAAATGTCTACTGGGTGTTACATTTGGAGAAACATGAAGGATAACATACAAAAGTCAGGACATATAAAATTGCCTTTAGTTATTAATTGTCTTACCTTCCTAGTGTTGCTGTAATACAAATTCTCAAGTGGATGGCTTTAAAGGACTGACATTTATTTTCTCACAAGTTAGGAGGCTAGAAGTCCATATTCAAATGGCCAGAGGGACACGTGACCCTAGCCTATTTCAAATTTTAGAGGCCACATCTTTGGAGTTCTGTCTCCAATCTCCTGAGGATCCTTAGTGACAGAGTGGGTAATGAAGTTGAACTGCTAACTGCAATGTTGGCAGATTGAGACCCCAAACTGATCTCCAGGTAAAAAAATGCTAAGTCATAATCCATGGAAGCTCCATGGTCTTGGAAATCCACAGGGACCCTTCTACTGCACCCACATGGTTGCTATGCGTTGGAAATGACTCCTTGGCACTACATTTGGTTTTTGTTTGTTTGTATGTTTTAGCATCTCTTCATCTTGATTGCTCTTTACAATAGGAGGGGGTGTTTAGGCTTATGATACACCTTGATCTGATACAGCCTCATTATCATAACAACCATTCCCTATCCGCAAAGGGGAATGGAGCCTTAGGTGTAGGGGTAAATACTGCAAAGTTTTTAGAAGGCACAATTCAATCTATGAGTAATTAGCTAAAGTTCCAAAGAAAATGCTAAACTGTCAGGACCGTGTTTAGGAGGATGTGGTCCATTTGAGGTTGGACTACAGTGAAACACCCAGAGAACAATTTCACAGTAGAAAATTGTACTGGGGTTTCCAGACAGCATCCTTTTCTTTATATATATATATATATATATATATATATATATATATATATATATATATATATATATATATATATATATATATATATATATAGTTTCCTTTTTTTAACATTTTATTAGGGACTCATACAACTCTTATCACAATCCATACATATACATACATCAACTGTATGAAGCACATCTGTACATTCTGTCCCCAGCCTGTGCTCACAGAGGAGGGACTCTAAGTCACCTACAGAGGGCAGCTTTAGTTAGTGGGCTCCCTTCTTCCTTAGGCATCTCTGTGTTCTAAAACCTTCATTCTAAGCGATGAATGAAAAATAATTTCAATTAGAGGAGTCAGTGGGGAAGGTTTGGGGCAGTGGAACAAAGCCCTGCCTAAATTTGTGAAATCAGTCCAAATAGGTCACCCCCCGTTGCTCCCAGATCTGGGCCCTGCCCTACATACCCAGAGCAGCCGTGGGGACTGTCTGCTTTTCTGCTGCAAAGGTTCAGTGATCTGGGGGGCGAGAATTGGGGAGTATATATTTGAGATTTTCTCCTCTTCCATTGAAGTTACAAACCCTAACCGTCCCTTCAGCTTTGACTATGCGTTAGAAGAAGCGAAAACCCAGTCACATGGGAGCTGGAGCTGGATGATAAGTCCGGATGCTAGACATCTCTGGTAACAGCGAGTGAAGCCGTGCGACTAGTTACGATTTTGGTGTATCAGCAACAAGACTTCTAATTTTGTTTGATGAAAGACCAATCGTTTTAACTACTCTGGGTCTCTTTTACCTCATCTGCAAAATGGGGTAACGCATGACTTTGGAAGTCTATTTCACAGGGTGGTGGTCAGACTCAGAGGAGCCAACGTGCATGAAAGTGCTCGAGAAACACTCAAAGCAGTCCTCAAGAGCACAGCCTTATTAATATTGCACAGCCATTGATAAAGCACCCTCCTTCAGGAAGCTTAGAGCTTTTAAAAAATATCATTTCATTATGCCTCCTCACCCTTTGAGTTACAGATGAGTTAGAGGTGAGGGGAAAATGAGACCCAGCAGGAAACAGAGAAGTGATTTGCTGAGGTCCCTGTGACTTGCTGTGAGCACAGGAATAGCCACGGGCCTTTTGTTGCCCTAGAAGATGCCATCAGCTCCCTTCTCTGGTTGATTATTGTACCAGTGAGAGGACCCTCAGTGCCCATTGCAAGCACAGCCCAGATATGTTCTCTGAGTTCATGTGTGGTGTGTTGATGTCTCATGAAGGCATTTTTTTTCCTTCTTAGATCTGGCTTCTGTTATAAAAGAAAAAAAAATTATGCAAAATCTATTCTTGCTTATCTGTGTCGCACAGGTATAGGTGCACTTGATTTTGTTATAGCCCACAAATACCGTCTGCAGTGTGCAGTTCTCAGTCACAGGAGCAGAGCTGCCAACGTTTTCTCTGCATTTATAGACCGAGAGCTGAGAAGCTTCAAGATCCGTTCCCTCCCACGCTTTTTAATTTAAGAACCCTAAGCTATCAGCATGGGGGTGACAAATGGCGGTGGCTTTACTGATGTTGATATGCTAAGGTCAGTATGTGGTTGGAGCCAGAAGCCCAGGAATGAAGTATAGCATTAAAAATAATAAAGATTAAAAATATGTACCCTCCCAAGTCAGCAGAGCAGAGCTAACAACCCCGTATAAAGAAGCTTTGTTGTGTGGGGTGATTGTATGTGTGGGAGGCAGGAGCAGTGCATGCAGTTACTATAAATCTTCACCCTGCACCGACTGCGGAGAGGGCCAAGAGGATAGCAGAAAGCAAAGAGCGGAGGGCAGGCTTGCGGTGGGAGTAGTGAGTGAGTGTGTGTGTGTGTGTGTGTGTGTGTGTGTGTGTGTGTGTGCGCGCGCGCGCACGCGCAAAAGAAAGGGGGAAGGGCACCCAGTCAAGGACAGGACAGACAGACCCTGAGAAGACCGGACGAGTGCAATAAAGCAAGGTTACCTGGTACAGATTGATCTGCTAGGGAAGAGAAATATTTGTCTCTAGCTTATGTAACTCGAAATGGCAGCTCTACTTTCCTGATTCCGGCTTGTACATTTATCTTTTAAAATTGCGTTTCACCATAAATCAGGGTTCTATAACATGAACTGCGTGGATTCTTTTCTTCATGCCGATCCTAGCAAATTGATCTCTCTCTTATTCTTTCCCTCTCTCCTTCTTCTTGTTCATATTCTCTTCTACACACTTTTTGTTTATAGAGCTCATCTAGCTGGATCCCTTCTCTTTCTCTCCCGCTATAAATAGCACTGTTTCAGATGACAACTTGCTTCTTTAGAATAGAAATATATCACTTATTCTACAAATATCTTTTAAATGCATGTATTATGTAAGTTTTCACGCTAGGTTGTGTGTGTGTGTGTGTGTGTGTGTGTGTGAAGTATTTAGAAAAAATAAGCAGACTTCTAAATTTGATCTTCCAGGACCTCTTAGGCTCCCATGGTGACAGAAACACATGTGTAGAAGTTACCACAATCAAGTTTCAATGAGCTCCCTAACTAAAAAGAACTGTAAAAGAAAAGATTCATATGAGAAATGCAGAGTATATGAAATTGAGAGGACCAGGGGAGTCCTGGTCAGAAGAACACTATGTAGTTGTATCTTCAGACCTGGGATTTCTTGAGAAAACTGAACATGTTTTGAAGCTCAAGGGTCTTGGACTTGTACAGATATGTTAATCCATTTGAACCACAAGAGGGTTTTGGTATAAGCTTATTTGACTTGATTCATTCATTCACTCACTCATGGAAGATTGAAGGAAATTAATACAAGAGCGCATTGCAGTTTCTCAACTGATTCTTTTTTTTTTAATCGTTTTATTGGAGGCTCTTACAGCTTTTATCCCAATCCACACATACATTCAACATGTGTTTTTTTAAATCATTTTATTGGGGGTTCATACAACTCTTATTTATGTTTGCTTGTTTGTTGCCAGGATAATTTTCAAAACATTTTCTTTCTACTTGAGTCCTTGGTATCAGCTTATTTCCCCTCCCCCACCATCCTTCCCTTCTGAACCCTTGCTAATTAATAAATTTGTTATAATATCTTACATCAACTGCTCTCTCCCTTCACTCACTTTTTTGTTTTCTATAAACCCCAGGGAGGTGTTTATATGCAGATCATTGTGATTGGTTCCCCCTTTCTCCCCACACCTTCCCCTTCCCCTCCTGGTCTTGCTACTCTCATTATTGGTCCTCGGGGGTTATCTGCCTGGATTCCCTGTTTTTTTGAGCTCTTATCTGTACCGGTGTGCATGCTCTGGTCTAGCCGGATTTGGAAGGTAGAACCGGGGTAATGATAGTTGCGGGGTGGCAGGCAGTAAGAGAAACTGATCCTTGAAACAAACACACTCATTGCCAGCAAGTCTATTCCTACTGAGAGCAACCCTATCAGGGACGAACTCTTTATGGAAGTAGGAAGTCCCCTCTTTTTCCTGAGAGACGGATTAGATTGATAAACAAGCAACAAGCAGGACAATCCTTCCTGTCTTCCCGGAGATGTGCCCATGGGTGTTTTGCCTCATGTCTCCTCCTTTTGGACTTGCCTGACTAAAAGATGCACTTTCTTGACGGAATAGCTCTTGCCTACAAGGTACGTGATACAGAGAGGCAATGGACTCCAGTGTTAGACTGGCAGGTCGTGCAGGGCTCCAGGTAATAGCTGGGTGTTCAATCCTGGGCCTCTACTTTCTAGCTACGTGAACTTAGGCAAAAGTTTGACATGTTCTTTCTCTGTTTCCTCATCTGTAAATCAGTTGCAAGGAAAATACCTCCCTGATGGGTTTGTTGTCAGGATGAAATGAAGTGATAAATGAAATATGTTAAAACAATACCAGACAAGTGGGTATCATATAGTATCATTGCTAAAGGACTATAAATAACCCTATACATCTGATTTTTAAAATTCTATGATTCAATAATTCCATGATCTTAATTTATCTGCCCATGGAATTCATCATTTGACTTAGAACTCCCTGAGGCAGAAGGAGATATATAAAGTTATTTACAGGAGACAACACAGATTCCCATGCTATGGGTTTCTTTATAACTCCTTTTTGATCCGGATGATTGAAGAATTCTGGAATGTTCATGCCATATAGAAGTTTAGTGCTCACCAATCAAAGTGATTATTTTTATAAATGAAGAATTAAGGACTCAGAGAGATTTTGTGATTAATCCTATTCAACTTTGAATTTTTCATAATGCTTTGTAACAAGTGGGTCCCTAACATAAGACTGTTAAAAGAGTAAACAAATGGATGGAATGTTAATATTTTATTTGTTACTTATAAAAATATAGAGGATATACTTCTATGTTGCAATTTGTAAGTAGAAAATCCAGAGAGGATATATTGACCAATATTGATGTTGCTTTAAAAAAGAAGTCACTGCCATATAGTTAATGCCAACTCATAGTGACTCTATAGAACAAGGTAGAACTTGGTCTTGTGACTTTCTGAGATTTTTCTCCCATGGAACCACTGGGTATGTTTGAACCTTGACAGATTCAGCGAGGAATGGGGGAAAAAGAGGAACTTACTGACTCTCCCTAGGTACTACAAATGATTAAAGCACTTGGCTGCAAACTTAAACGCTGGATGTTGGAATCCACCCAGAGGGCCCTTTTTTGGAAGGGCATGGCGATCTACTTCTGAACAATTCGACATTGCAAGCCTCGGAGGAAAGTTCTGTACAAAAGAATGTTTCAGGTAACACGATGTACATCGAGCCAGGAGGGAACTGACTGGCCACTAGAGCTGGGGAAAGAATCGCAAAGGAAAGCTACTGAAGTAGTCCATCTCTTTCGTATACATGAATGCACACCAGGCTGGGCATATTCAACATTAAATCACTTACATTGTGTCCATTATCTCAGAAAACTTGAATAACTGAATGGAAACACATAGCTAGTACAATTTCAGCTGTAATTCAAACCCACAACTCTGTGTCCAGAGGTAACACTGGATGTCTCAGTTAGCAGGTACTGTTTCCAGGACATGAAACCCTGGTGGTGTGGGTTATACGCTAACCAAACAGCAGTTCAAAACCACCAGCTGCCCTGTAGGTGAAAAATGGGATTTTCTACTCCTATAAAGATTTGTAGTCTCAGAAACCCCTAGGGGCAGTTCTACCCTGTCCTATAGTGTTGCCATGAGTCAGCATTGACTCAATGGTAGTGTTTTGGGGTTTTTCCCTCCTTTTTTTGTCTGGAGGGTTAACTCAAGGTTTTGAATCTCTCTGCTCCTCGGTTCTTGTTCAACTCATAAGAAAGGTTTCAAACAAGAGGAAAAATTCAGACATGAGTCAGAGAAAAATATTGGACAGGGAAAAGGGTGAGTTTATTGAAGGAGGTACTTCGGGAAAGAACCCCCAAGTGTCCTTAGCTTATCTAAGAGGCCTGGGTGAATGTAGAACTGGACCTTTTATTCTCCTAATAGCACACCACCCAGCCTTGGCTGGCCCTTTCCAGGCGTGTGCCTCTTCTCTGTCTCCTCTTTCCAAGGGTATGCCTTCTCGCACCCAACACCTCAGATGCCATGTGTTGCCTTTTGCTCCAGACCTAAAACCGAAGAGTGTATTCCGCATTGTGAGCGTCCAGTGAACAGTCTATCTTTCTCCATCTAGCTTTTGCACTGTGTCCAGTCTCTTCCACTGATGAAGAAATGTGTCTTCTCTGCCCTTCACCTTCCTCTGTGCTGCACTTACGTGTGCAAACCTGTCTGCACCTTTCCTTTGTGCTGTGACTCCTGCCACCATCACCTCTCCTCCCTTTGGCCACCCTTGTCTAGTTAGCATTAGGCCCTTCAAACTCCAGCAAGGCACACCACCGCCCAATTAAATAAAGCAGGGGGGTTTATTTTGTAAGCAGATTAATGAGGGTGTGTGGATGAAGCAAAGGTGTCTTCTGGGGACCCTCAGGGCTCCAAATTTGAGATGGAGTTCATCTCTGCCTGTGGGGTTTGAAAGGCTGATGCCTATGAATTTGGCTACAATACTCCCTGTAGCCTTTCTTCTAAGTAGAAAGATCTTTGCTGTCTGGCTTGGTCCCACATGCCCCACAGGCTGCTCAGTTTTTCTCCTCTGAGTGCCATGCCCTTGGTCAGACTGCCTGGAACTGGCAGGTGTGGGTGAGGGAAAGAGCCACGGGTTAATGAGGGCAGTCGCCCAGACCCACCCTCCTCCATAACACACAAAGGAGCAGCCGCCTCTTCACGGGCCCAGGTCTTTCTGCTCTGCCTCCCCTCATGTGCAGTTTGAGTGGCTGCTGGAATGAAATGCCAGCCCAGCGCCAGATTATGCAGCTCAGTACCTGGCAATTTGCACAGGGGGAGTTCAGATATTTCAGACACCTGAGGTGCTTGTAATATCTGCGTGGAGGCGAAAACTATATATGCCTTCATCTCCTCCTCCCACACCACCCTCCCAATCGAGTGCAGTGCAGGGTGAACTTACGATCAAGGTGACATTGATTTAAAATAGAAAAAAAAATTTAAGACTGGCCAGGAAATGGCTTAAAACCAAAGGCAAATCAAATCTGTTCCAGAGAAAGGGCAGTGGCAAATTTTCTTGGTCAGCGGCTTCTCACCCACTGATCTGCACATAGATTATCCGAGGGTCTTGTTAAAATGAAGATTCTGGTTCGGTCCTTCTAGGATGGGTTTGAGATTCTGCATTCTAACAAACTCTAAAGTGGGCCCTTGTTGCTCTGCCAGGTACTAAGCCTTGAGTAACTGGATTACTTTTTCTCAAGCTGATTTCCTTTTCCATAGTTGCTGGACAGTTGTCCTGAGAGCTCCACCTGTCTTCTTGACCAGGCCGGTGGGACAGTTTTCTGGGATTAAGGTGAACAATCATTTACCCTGAATGACATTGCTTGTGCACCACCACCAGCCCAGGAGCAAGTCCCTGCAAAATTAAGCCTGCCTCAAATATATTGCAGGTTCCATTTCATTCTAACATGATAGCTTGAATAGCACAATGAAACAAGTCACATATCACGCGTGTATATTTCCTGGAACATATAAAAGTTATGTTTACACTATACTATAGTATGTGCACAAGGGCATTTTGAAAAAATTTGAAATATTGAGAAAATTACCAAAATGTAGCACAGAGACACAAAGAGAGCACTCGCTGATTGAAATACGTTCCTGTTAAACTTGCTCAACACAAGGTTGCTAGACATGTTCTGTTTGTAGAGAAAGCCAAAAACAATACCAGGAAAGTGACAAACAAACAAAAAAATAAAGTGTTTTGAAGCACCATAAAGCAAAGCACAGTAAAGCAAGATATATCTGTATTGTTTTCAGAAAAGAGACCTCATGGGTTAAGCAATACCCCAATACCAAGAGTAAATGTTGAAGTCCTAACCCATGGTACCTGAAATGAGCCGCATTCGTGGTTCAATGGTAGAATTCTCACTGCCAACATGGGAGAAAATGGTTTAATTCTCAACCAATGCACTTACTGTGCAGCCACCACCCATCTGTCCATGAAGGCAGGGTGCTTATGAAACGGAGCAGGTTTCAGGGAACCATGCAGAATAAGACAGTCTAGGAAGAAAGACCTGACAATCTATCCCCCCAACTCAACCAATAGAACCACTGTAAATCATAGCAATCTGATCCACGACTGATGGTATGGGACTGGCAGGATTTCATTCCATTGTGCAAAGAGTTGACCTGGGCTGGGCACAAACTGGATGGGAATTGACAACAAGAGCAACGTGTATCAGTTAACAGGAGGTCCTACTGGAATACTTCTTGTATTTGAGCCAATTTAGCTACCTGGTGACCCTGTAGGATGGGGTCCTTTTGGATTTCCAAGGCTTTAAATGCTTATGGAAGCACAACGCTTCATTAGTCTCTCTCAGAGTGACCAGAGGAGTTAAACAGAAAGCCCTGTGCTTAGCAGCCCAATGTTTAACCCACTACACCACAAAGGCTCTCTCCTCCTTCTTAGGGAAAGCACTAATCACATTTGAATGGAATCCTTGTCAAAGAGGAGAAGAGCAGAGATGTAGAAGGAAGGAGACCATGGGATATGAGATTTATGCAAAACCACAAGCTAAGGAAAGCCTTGAACTACTAAAACCTGAGAAAGACTGGAAGGTATCTTTCCCTAAAGACTTCAGCGGGACTGGTCTCGCCTGACAACATGATCAAAACACATAGACAAAGCCTTTTCATGCTGCCCTTTCCCAGGAGCTCTCTGGCTAAACTTCTCCCAAAGCAGATTGTTCTGTCCTTTAATAGTTCATGTGTTTTCAATATTCTTCACCAGTACCACAATGCAAATGCATCAGTTCTTCTTTAGTCTTCCTTATTCAATCTTCAACTTTCACATGCAGATGAGGTAATTGAAAGTACCATAGGTTGGGCCAGGTGCACTTTAGTGTTCAAAGCAACATCTTTGCTTTTCAATACTCTAAAGAGGTCTTGGTCAGGAGATATACTTAATGCAATAATTTCATTAGAGAAGCAAAGCCACTGAAGTTTATATATGTACAAATATATAGAGGCTTATATGAAGAACATGATTCATACACAGTTGCAAATGAAAGCCAGTTACAAGTCCATGGGTCAGATGCTAGGCTAGAAGCATGTTCTGGCTTGTATAACTGCAATCACTGATGACTCCAAATCAGTAAGAAGACAACAGGTAGCAACAGGTGACAAATCCAAGGACTTCCAGCAAGATGACAGATCACTGATAACTACCAGGTTTGGTAGACAAAATGGTAGGCCGTGGGTCAAGTAAAAAAGACCAGAGGTCCATGAGCCAAATGATGGAACCAGACCTAGCAAGAAGCAAGAAAACTTTCCCACAGTATGTACTTATATTGGAAGCAGATCACAACCTCAAAGATATCTCATTATGGGAGAATACTAGGTCTTAACTGCCAAGCCACTAAGAATCATCCTGGCACAGCCAAGTTAATACAAAATCTTAACTATGATAGACCACATAAGAGTAGATTTGAATTGCTGGCATACCAAACCAGGAGACAATAAATGTATGTTCTTTTAAGACATTGTATTAGTGTCCTATGACTGCCTTAAAAATACCACAATTCCACCAGCAGTACCTATAGCATATAATTATCTCAAGGTGAAAGGTCCTGTGTTAGTCTAGGTACTTTAGAGAAACAAATCCACAGAAACTCATATATAAGAGAGAGTTTTATATAAAGGGTAAGTGCACATCAAGAAAACATCCCAACCCAGTGCTGCCCAGGCCCACAAGTCCAACATTAACCTATTGACCCATATGTTCAACACCAATCCACAAAGTCCTCCTGCATCTCACAAAACAGCCATAATGATGCTGGCTGCAGGAGAAAAGTCGAGTCAGTGAATGTGCAAGCATCTCAGAGCTGGCAGGGGTCTCCAAATGGCTGCTCCAGCACCCAGTGCTGCATCGGGGTAGGTCCATGCGACTTCTCCTTGGGGATGAGCCTTTCCGGCTAAAGCAGGGAACTGGCTAAGGCATTTGCACCCTGATCCAACCAATCAGAAAGCAAGAGACTGGAGAACAAGAAAGGCAAGGCAGACCAAGTCATTTATCCCTCCACCTTTCAGTTAACCTCACATGTATTTATCAGCCAAGTTGGCACTACAAACTAACTACCCCAGATCCCATTTGTCTAAGGCCTTAGTATTTTTTTTAATCATTGTACTGGGGGCTCATACAATTCTTATCACAATCCATATATCCATCCATTGTGTCAAGCATATATATACATTTGTTGCCATCATCATTCTCAAAATATTTGCCTTCTACTTGAGCCCTTAATATTGGATCCTCATTTTCTCCCTCCCTCCCCACTCTCTCTTCCCTCATGAACCCTTCATAATTCATAAATTATTATTTTTTCATGTGTTACATTGTTCCTGCCCTCTTCTCTGCTGTCCATCCCCCAGGGAGGGAGGAGGCTATACTTAGATTCTTGTTATCGGTTCCCCCTCTCGACCACACATTCCCTCTACCCTCCAGGCATCACCATTCTCACCACTGGTCCTGAAGGGGTCATCTATCCAGGATTCCCTGTTTCCAGTTGCTATCTGTACCAATGTAAATCCTCTGGTCTAGCCAGATTTGTAAGGTAGAATTGGGATCATGATAGTGGGGGGGAGGAAGCATTTAAGAACTAAGAAAAGTTATGTTTCATCATTGCTACCCTGCACCCTGACTGGCTTATCTCCTCCCCACAACCCTTCAGTACGGGGGTGTCCAGTGGCCTACCAATGGGCTTTGAGTGTCCACTCTGCACTCACCCACAGTTACAATATGACGTTTTGTTTTTTGATGCTTGATACCTGAACCCTTCAACAACTTGTGGCCACACAGGCTGGTGTGCTTCCTCCGTGTGGGCTTTGTTGCTTCTGGGCTAGATAGCCATGTGCTTATCTTTAAGCCTTTTTTTTTTTTTTGCTACTTTAAGAATGTTATTGTTTTTTGAAAAACCTTTTTTTAGTTTCTTTTTTGAACATTTTATTAGGGACTCATACAACTCTTATCACAATCCATACATATACATACAACAATTGTATAAAGCACATCTGTACATTCTTTGCCCTAATCATTTTCAAAGCATTTGCTCTCCACTTAAGCCCTTTGCATCAAGTCCTCTTTTTTCCCCTCCCTCCCCACTCCCCTCTCCCTCATGAGCCCTTGATAATTTATAAATTATTATTTTGTCATATCTTGCCCTATCCAGAGTCTCCCTTCACCCCCTTTTCTTTTGTTCATCCCCCAGGGAGGAGGTCATATGTAGATCCTTGTAATCGATTCCCCCTTTCCAACCCACTGACCCCTCCCACCCCTGGTTCTGAAGGTATCATCCACCCTGGATTCCCTGTGCCTCCAGATCCTATCTTCACCAGTGTACAACCTCTGCTCTATCCAGACTTGCAAGGTAGAATTCGGATCATGGTAGTGGGTGGGGGCGGGGGAAGCATTTAGGAACTGGAGGAAAGCTGTATTCTTCATTGCTGCTAAATTGCACCCTGAATGACTCATCTCCTCCTCTAGACCCCTCTGAGAGGGAATCTCTATTGGCCAACAGATGGGCCTTGGGTCTCCACTCTGCACTTCCCCCTTCCTTCACTATGGTAAGTTTAAAAAAATATGATGCCTTATACCTCATCCCTTCGATAACTCATGATCGCACAGGCTGGTGTGCTTCTTCCATGTGGGCTTTGTTGCTTCTGAGCTGGATGGCTGCTTCAAGCCTTTAAGACCCCAGACACTAACCCTTTTGGTAGCCAGGCAACATCAGCTTTCTTCGCCACATTTGCGTATGCACCCATTTGTCCTCAGCGATCATATCATGGAGGTGTGTACCCAATGATATGATTTTTAGTTCTTTGATGCCTGATAACTTATCTCTCGGAACCACGTGATCACACCGGCTGGTGTGTTCTTCCATGTGGGCTTTGTTGCTTCTGAGCTGGATGGCTGCTTGTTTATCTTCAAGCCTTTAAGACCCCAGATGCTGTCTCTTTTGATAGCCGGGCGCCATCAGCTTTCTTCACCACATTTGCTTGATCACCTGCTTTGTCTTCAGCGGTTGTGTCGGGAGGGTTAGCACCATAGTATGCCAATTTAATCGAAGGAAGTATTCATGCATTGAGGGAGTGCTTGAGTAGAGGCCCAAGGTCCTTCCGCCACCTTAATACTTAACCTATAAATATAGACACATAGATCTATTTCCCCATTCCCTTATGGTGCCACCTGACTTAAACCACGGATGGGTGTGAAATCAAAGTTTGAGAGCCAGGGCCCTACAAATCTGTGAACAGAATGAAAAACATCAATGTAGATTGTAATTAACAGGCCAGCCTCAAAATAACTTGCTTTTATGTTTTTTCCCATTATCTTCCTTAAAATATTCATAATCAATAGCAAAAGCTGTGACTATCATTTATTTCTATTGTCCATACTAATTTTATGCAGCTGGAAAGTTTCATTGACTTTCCCCAAAGCAACTGACTTAGCAGTTGGTAAGGTGGGAATTGAACCAAAGTACCCTATATTTTAATTATATACACTCTATACTACCCATATGCCCAGTCTCATTTACTCATCTACAAGACAGTCTCACAGGCATTGTTTGATGTGACTATAACAATCTTTAGAGATGAACCTTATAGGAATTCCCCTGCAAATTTCATACATGGTTCTGTGGATTAATCCTTGAGTTGCTGACTACAAAGTCAAAAGTTCAAAACCCACCACCTACTCTATAGGAGATAGATGAAGCAGTCTGCTCCCATGGAGATTTACAGTCTGGGAAACCCTCCCCTCCATAGGGTTGCAATGAGATGGAGTTGACTTGATGGCAGTGTTTTGGTCTGAGTTATATAGATAAAAAATCTCACACTGATACTCACTGCCATTTACTCAATTTTGACTCCTGAAAAACCCTATGGTCTAAGTCAATGGTCCCTGTGGGTTTTGAAGGCTTTAAATCTTTATGAGAACAGAAAGCCTCATCTTTCTCCCACAGAGCAGCTGGTGGGTTCAAATGGCTGAACATGACCTATCAAGCCAACATGTAACTCATTATGTCACCAGGGATCTTCACCCTTATAGCAACTAACAAAAGCATTCTTTGACTCTAGGTTTTTAAAAATTCAAATCCTGTACTTATTTGAAGGAATCTACTACAGGACAGAATGTCTACTGACACATAAACATCAACATCACAGGTTCTTTATTTTTATATATATAGTTTAAATGAATCCTGGTCCATAGGTTCATTTAAAACGCAATTTTTCTTAGCATAGTATATTACTAAATCACTAAAACTGTCTTGTGAATTCATTAGATCTAGTTTTGTAAATTGTGCTTTATAAAATTGCATTGAAATAAAAAAAACAAATAAAAAGGTGGGAGAAATGAAATGACTTGCTCTTGAAAGTCCTTTGCCTACAGTGAGTCTTATTCTCCAATGAATGAAAAACTGTACTACTTTATAAATATTAAGTATCCAGGAAACATCTTCAGCTATGCACTATGTTAAGAGAAATAAGAAGATTAAGTACCCCCTCATGTATACAAATAGGAAAGTGAGGCCATCTACTACTGGACGGATTCACAATCTAGATAGGTCTACATAGGGTTGCTATGAGTCAGAATCTACTCAATGGCATGGGTGTAATTTTTGGAATGTATATAAAAGAATTTCAAAAGATATTTTCTAAGTACCATATATACTCGTGTATAAGCCGAGTTTTTCAGCACATTTTTTTTGTGCTGAAAAACTGGAGTTTGGCTTATACATGGGCCAGAGATACCCCAGCACGTTGTAACATCTCACTGGGGCCCCCAAGAGGTAATGGGATGAGTGCCTGTTATCTCACTGGCGATTGCCATTTCTCTGCTGTCCATTCAAGGCCCTACTGACACTGCAGCTCTTTGTTTGTTTACTCACATCTAACCAATCAGAGCTGTCCTACGACATTGTTGGCTCTAATTTGCAGAAGCACCCATAGTGATTCACTTATGCCGGCAGTTGAACTGGTAAGGGTTTGTCTGTGGCTGTGCTCCATCTCTACCCCCCTCTGGTCTCTGTGTTAATTCACATCCTGCACCCCTGGCCCACACAGACTCCCCCACCTCCTCCTGGCTAACACGTCACGGGGTGGGGTTGGGGTGGGGGCATTACCATGAAAGTTCTTTTTCATAGTCTTGGTTTTTTATCTTATTAGAATTGGATACTCTTGAACCAAAACAAAAATTCTGGTCATATGAGGCTGGTTTCAAAATGAAGGTTGTGTCCAGAGCAGAAGAGAGCAATAACAGTATTGCAAGTAGGGAATTCTGTGTTGACGTAAAACAAGTGAGGGAGTGGCGGAAAATGAAGGCTGACTTGGAACAGATTCCAAAAGCTAAAAAAGCTGTCGTGGTTTAATGTCTTTTTATGGGGCTCTAGAGAGTGAATTGCATAAATGGGTTATGGAGTATCGTCAAAATGGTTACTGTGTAACATGCATGGGAATCCGCATATGTGCTCTACAAATGGCTAAAGATAACAAATATAAAGCACTAAGCATTGAAAAATTTGCTGCGTCAACAGGATGGTGTACCTGCTTCATGAATAGGTTTGGCTTACTATGTTTGAGACAAAGAACAAAGATTTCCCAACAGTTGCCAAAAGACCTTGAAGAAAAAATTATTTCATTCCAGTCATTTATTATAAAACAAAAAAGGATTTATAATTGTGACCTGGCAGATATTGGTAATATGGATGAAATTGCCATGACTTTTTATCTTCCAAGCAACAGAACTGTGGCAAGTTTAGGAGAATAAAAACCACTTTTCTCAAAACTATAGAAAATGAAAAAAAACACTACTTTACAGTTGTTCTATCATGTTTGGCTAATGGAACAAAGCTGTGTCCTGTCATTATTTTTAAAAGAAATACCTTGCCTAAAAAAATCAATTTCACACCAAGAATTACTGTGTATGCACATGTTAAAGGCTGGGTGGATGAAGACGAAACAAAAAAATATCTGGAAGACATTTGGAACCAACGACCAGCAGCAGCCTTAACAAAAAAGCCATTGTTACTTGTTTGGGATATGTTCAGAGCCCACCTATCAGATGACATAAAAATATTGGCAAAATCTACTAAAGTTACTTTAGTACTTATTCCAGGTGAGTTTACATGTACTGAATCCTCTGGATGTATTTTTGAATAAGCCTTTTAAAGATCATATGTGAAAGATGTGGCATGAGTGGATGTCATCGGGTCAAGCCCGACTAACAAAAGGAGGAAATGTCATGAAGCCTGACATAGAGTTAATAGCAAAGTGGGTTCAAGATGCATGGGAAGACATTCCAGAAGACATGGTGCGACGTGCCTTCCAGAAATGTAGTATTAGTAATGCTATGGATGGCAGTGAAGACTGCACTTTGTATGAAAATGACAGCAGTGATGGTGATGACTGCAATCTCAGTGAGGACACTGTCTATTATGACCTCACACCAGCGGAAGCTCTGCATTGGGATATGGATGATGATGAGGAATCCAGTTTTGAAGGATTTTAACTCTTTACATTTTAGATTGATTGCTGATTGAGCTCAGGGAATAGTACCCTTAAGGCATCATTGTTGATACCTTATTGTTTTTGTTGAACCTATTTTCCACTTACTGTGCTGGTTTGCTAATGTTAAATGATTTGTTGTCCTTTATTTGTTTTTATTTAAAATAATATTTAAATACATTACCCCACTGATGTCTCAATTTTTAGTAATTTTATTTTCACTTGTTTTGATTATTGAAACTCACCAATAGCTTCTGCATTTTCCACCCTAGGCTTATGCTCAAGTCAATCAGTTTTTCTGGTTTCCCAGGTAATAATTAGAAACCTTGGCTTATCCTTGGGTCAGCTTATATTTGAGTATATACAGTACTTGTCTTTAAAAGTTATATTGATATGCCTGAGTCCACTTTACCTCCATAACCAAAAGAGAGAAGTTCTTATCTTATTGCCCCTCTTCCCAACTAGACTAATCAAGGTATTTCTAATGGCATATAAATATCCCCACCATGACTTTATTGTTTTATGATAATAATAACCCCTGGTATATATGTTTATTTAAAATTCAAGTTGTTAATTAATTATTAAAACATCATTTAATGACTACAGAGTGACAAAACTAGCCACCGAAATGGGTTTATCTATATAGGAGGTCTGAGGGTCTCTGGCAGTGAGTTTTGACTTTCCTATGCTTGTTAGAACTCTATATTATTAGAATTGGTAATATGTTTGGCTGAAAATTGGTATTACCTAGTTTATTATGCAGACAGATGTGGTCAATGAAATGCCGTGGAGCCCAGGTAAGCATTTTGCCTTCCCACTCTTCCTGCTTCCACTGTATGGATATGGTCACGATGAGTGGAGCTTCTGAGCTGTCATTGAACCATGACAGTAAAACCAAAATACTCATTGCAGAAATATCAAGTTGAATTGACTTAATTTTGCCCCGCCCCAACAAAATTATGTGTTTTAATTCCAAACCCCCTTATCTATCTATCTATCTATCTATCTATCTATCTATCTATCTATCTATCTATAATCCTATTTGGGAATAAAATTTTCAATGTTGTGTTAGAAGCCATGGAGTGGTTACATATTGGGCTTCTAGCCATAAGGCTTTTAGTTCAAACCACCAGCTGCTACTCTGGAAAAAGATGAGGATTTTTACTCCTCTAAAGTGTTACTATGTCCAAAACTTCCATGGGACAGTTCTATCCTGTCCTTTAGTGTTGCTGAGAGTTGGCATCAACTAGATGGCAGTGAGGATGAGCATATTATGTTATATTAGGTTAATAAGACCATACTGGTATAGGGTATATTCTAAGATAATCACATTTGGAATATAAAAAGTGGATTAAGCACAGAGAAGAAAGTTCAAATGGAGGGGGAAGATGCCACACCACATGACAATCATGAAATAGCCCAGAACATAATCTAAAAAGAGATAAGGACTGCGGTAGTTACATAATCTGATGTCAATTTGGGACTTGAGAGGATTAAGAGTGAAGGGGTGGAGTCTAGTCTGTCAATCAGATCATAGCCAATGAGGCCTCTCTGTGGGCATGGTCTTCTCCAGAGAATTCTGGAAAATCTAATATTTCCTCTTTGGAGGCGGGAGATACTTCTCTCTCTCTCTCTCTCTCTCTCTCTCTCTCTCTATATATATATATATATATATATATATATATATATATATATATATATATATATATATATATGGTCACTCCCTGGAGACATTGCCCTGAGCTGGAAAAGCTGCATGAACCTAACCTGATGCAACCAGACCTGTGAAGTCGGAGAAGTCACATAGAGAAGTCGGAGAAGTCACATAGAGAACTCCCAGCGCTGAGATGCTTACAACGCCACTGGGTCCAAAGAATTTCTACCCACTGGCCTGTGATGGTCCAGCATTTGGCATCATTGCATGTGTTTCATGAGTCTGAGGAGGACTTTATAGATTGATATCTGACATATGGCCTAATGTTGGCCTTAAGGGCTTGGAATGGACTGGGTTGGGATACTTTCTTAATATACAATTACCCTGTATATAACACTCTCTCTTATGCACATATGAGTGTCCATAGGTTTGTTTCTCTAGTCTGCCCAGACTGACACAGCACCTTCTCCCAAAGCTATGGGAAAGAAAAGCCTTCCTCTAGACTTGGAGAACTGAATCCAAATAGCTGGGTGACTAAACTAAGAAAATGATTTTTTGTGTATGTGTGCAAGTCATTTACTTATAGCATTTCTGTTACCATAGCATTTAGATGAATAAGATACCAATCTTAATATATGTTCACCTGGGTCAAGGACAATCATTGCCAAGCTAAGGCTTTTAAATTATGCAAATGTAGACAAGCATATACACACATAAATAAGTGCCCATTTCTGCATCCTGCACCTTTGCAAAAGTGGGCCCAAGGTTGGCTACAGAACAAAGCAGCATACCTGTACCTAAAGAAGTCTGAGGATTTTGCCTCCCACCACTCTTTTGAAACAGGCACTTTGTCCGTCTTGTTCCACTGATATAAGTCAGAGATAGCGGCTACCACAAGATGAGAGCCCCATCAGGTGCCCAGAATGAAGTTTTCTTTACATTATTGAAGCACTGATCAAGAGGGACATTGACACTTTAAAGGGGTGGTGAAATAGCCATTATTCCAGAGCCTCTTGAGCAGTAAGCAAAGCAATGTGAGCGAGTTTTAATTAAAGTCTTGGAATAATCAAAGATAATCAGGTGTTTTTCCCCTCGGAAGGCTGACAGCTCCCAATGGCACTCGGCTGCATCTCTTACAAGAGAGGAGGAACAGGAGGCAGGAGGAGTAGCAGCTGCCCCCAACCATCCAGGATACACATATGTCTGCTGACTGACTTCCTCCTGCTGCCCATTTCCTTTGTGTCTATATTCTAGACTGGCATACTCCCTTTTTCTGGCTCTGTGTCTCTGTCCTCCCAGAACTGATGCAGTTCACTCAGCACTTCACATCAGATTGAGACCGTTCAAGTTCAACAAATTAATGAAACCCGTGTAAGTGTATAAAGTTCCTTTGAGGAAAGATGAATAGAGTAATTCATGTACAGTGGAACTAGATCTACCTTGGCTTTATATAGAAAACTTGGAAAAGTCACTAAATTTCTATGTCCCTCATTTCCTCAGCATGTAAAATGAGGATGATATTGTTTTATCGTCCTTAGAGTATCACATGAGGAAAAAAATCCCAAAACAAAACCTACTGCCATTTAAACCTCTACTAACTCGGTGCAATCAATTTAAATCCCTAAGAACTCTATACAACAGAGTAGAACTGAGTTTCTGTGGCTGCAAATCTTTTTTTTCTTTTTTAAATCATTATATTCGGGGATCATACAACTTTTATCACAATCCATACATACATCCACTGTGTCAAGCACATTTGTACATTTGTTGCCATCATCATTCTCAAAACATTTTCTTTCTACTTGAGTCTTTGGTATCACCTCCCCATTTTTCCTGCTCTTACCTCACCCCTCCCTCACAAACTCTTGATAATTTATAAATTATTATTAATGTGTCATGTATTACATTGTCTGACATAGCTCCTCACCCACTTTTCTGTTGTCCATCACCCAGGGAGGGGGTTATATGTAGATCATTGTGATCAGTTACCTAATTCTACTCCACCTTCCCTTTACCCTGCTGGTATTGCCACTATGATTACTGGTCCTTAGGGGTTTGTCTGTCCTGGATTCCCTGTGTTTCCAGTTCCTATCTGTACCAGTGTACACCCTCTGGTCTACCCGGATCTGTAAGGTAGAATTGGGATCATGATAGTGAGGGTGAGTACGCATTGAAGAGCTAGAGGAAAGTTGTATGTTTCATCATTGCTACATTGCACACTAGCTCATCTCCTCCCCATGACCCTTCTGTAAGGGGATGTCCACTGACCTACAGACGAGCTTTGGGTCTCCATTCTGCACTCCCCTCCTTCACAATGATATGACTTTTTGTTCTTTGATGCCAGATACCTGATCCCATCAACATCATGTGATCACACAGGCTAATGTGCTTCTTCCATGTCGGCTTTGTTGCTTCTGAGCTAGAAGGCTGCTTGTTTATTTTCAAGGCTTTAAGACACCCCAAACACTATATCTTTTGATAACTGAGCACCATCAGCTTTCTTCACTACATTTGTTTATGCACCCATTTTTTTCTTCAGAAAATATATCGCTTTGTCTTCAGAAATCACGCATGAAGCAGGGAACCAATAGAGAAGTCTGAGGGGCTGGTCCCAGTCCAAACTATGTGGACAGTCTCCCCCAGAAGAATTTACTTTAAAGGACATCACTGAAGCTACAGCTCAGGGAGAGGGACATGTTTGATGAGAGCACACAGGAGCAAGCAAAGGGGAGGAAGAGAGAGTGGAGCACATCCTAGCACACCAAGCTTTGAGGACAATATTTCTGCTCAGACCAGCCAATGCACAGAGAGGACCATGGGGCCGGCCCCACTATGAGACACAACATCCTTCACTGACCCATAATCCTTCCGGGGTTAACACTGAAGACACAGAGCAGGAATTTGCCTGATCTGACCCCACCACACTGAGGTAAAACACTAAGGGTATGCAACAGAACAACCAGACAAGCAGAGGAAGGAAGTCCTGAGGGAGTACCAAAAATAGACTTTGCAGCCAGGCCATGGCACTCCATCAGAAAACACTCCTAAAAGTCAGCAAACAGACCTTGAACTATTTACAGGCTTTTCTTTTCGTTTCTTTTTTTTTTGGTCTTTTTTTTTTTGGTTGTTGTTTTGTTTTCTTTTGTTGTTTGTTTTGCTCTGTCTTGTTTTTTGTGCATATTATTACCTCTGCCAGGTCTGTCTAAATAAGATAGGTGGGATAAACAATCTGTAGGAGAAAACAACGGGACCAACAGTTCCAGGGGCCATGGGAGACAGGGAGGTGGGGGAAAGGAAGTGGGTGTTAACAAACCCAGGAACAAGGGAACAACAAGTGATCCAGAATTGATGGGCAGGGTGTAAGAAGCCTGGTAGAGATTGATCAAGGGTAATGGAGCCAAGAGGAATTACTGAAACCCAAATGAAGGCTGAGCATGATAGTGGGACAAAAGGAAATAGAGGAAAGAACTAGGAGGCAAAGGCATTTATAGAGGTCTAAATAAAGGCATGTACACATGTAAATATATTTATATATGATGATGAGGGAAAATAGATCTATGTGCATATATTTATGTTTAATATTTATAGGTAGCAGATGGACAACGGGCCTCTACTCAAGTATTCCCTCAATGCAAGAACACTTCATTCTATTAAATTGGCATTCCTTCATGCTCACTCACCTTCTCAACACGATCACTACAAATCTTTATGAAACAGGCTGCCTCATCTTTCTCCTATGATGTGACCCCTGGGTTTTGCCTACTATCTTTCAGTTAGCAGCCCCACACTTAAGTCACTGCACCACCAAGGTGTCTTTCAAGTGAGATGACAAAAGAGAAAATCCTAGATCAGTGTAAAATTCTGTGAAAAAAAATAAATGCTATTCTAGAATTAATCTGCTTTTGTGTCTCTTAGGTTACCACTGCAGGAATATCTGACATCTGGAGTGTAATTTGTAAGGCTTCTGAAGACAGCTCAGTAGGAGCACTCTTAAGGAAGTTGACAGAAACCCTGCAATGTCAGAACTTTAAGGGATATTTGGAATTATTTATTCCAACACCTTCATTTTACAGATTAAAACAACAACCCAAACCAAAACGCACAGACCCAGAGGGGAGAAAAACCACTTGTGCAAGGCCATGAAGCACATGAGAGGCAGGTTGTGCTCTACTTTCCTCTGCTTCCCTCTGTAGGACTCTTTCATCTGTTTGTGCTGCTGACAGTTCAGGCAGTGAAACTCTATTAGCCCACAGTGCATGGGTTGTCTGCTTGACCCCCTCCTGGGCAGGCCACCTTTGTACAAAAAGAGATGTTGTCATTAATAACAATAACTATTTATAAAAAAACAAATGGCTGTAGGTTCCTTATTCAGGATAAATAGCCAGAGAAAATAAAGTGCTTATGAATCAGTAAACGTTGGTTATAAAGTAATGAATTGTTTAAAAACTGTTGTGGGTGGAGGTGATGGTAGTCTCGCAATATGTATATACTTGGAAACCAGAACTCAAGTTTTACATTTTCAAGCCCAACCTGAAATTTTACCTTTTTGTTCATAGATCTGTGCCCTTACTTAGCCTCAATTGAGAGGGGACTGCAATGAATAAATACTTCCAATTTTCTGTGCCCATCTGCTTTAGGTAAAAATCATTTTAAAGATTATAGGTTAATATATGTGGATGATACCAATTTTTAAGGATCAGTGTTTGATGAACAGAAGGAAGATAAGGAAGACAATAAGTGGGGCAAAAAAATAGGGGCCCTAGAAAATAAATATCAACTAACTTTAGACATGACCTATTTTGAAAGGAAAGATGCTACATAGAGAAAGGGGGTGTAAGAAGAAAATGCAGCAGAGTGGAGGAATCAGACCAGCAGAACTAGGAGGAGTTCTTGGTTAAACGTGCTTGAGGCTGAAAAGAGAAGCTAAAGAGAGAATGTGACCTAATTTAAGCAGGACCTAAATCAACGAGAACCCAGGAAAGAAAGCTAATTGAAGTAGCTAGCTTGTAGACCCCAGCAGAACAAGTAACTTGGGCTGCAGAAGACCAGAAAAGGGTCTCCAAAGAGTCATGGAAAAGTGATGTTTAAAAGGAAGACTATAAAAAGGTTATGAAAGTTTAGTTTAAATTAGTTGAGATAAGACACTAGCCATACTAACGCATCAAGTTCTGGACTACTCTGAAAATTTGACCATCTCTATTCAACTCCTCAACCTGTACTATGTATCTTTTTGTGGTTCATACTTAAATTAGAAAAGAAAACTAACATTTAAGTGGCTCTAAAAGAAAAAAGAAAACTGACATTATATTATTTTTGAACTTCTATAGTGTATAATTTATAGCCATGAGGCACTTGTGCATGGATTAAGGTACAATTGTAGGAATAGACCAAAGGAAAACTACATGGATTGACATCAGGAAAGTGTGCTAAAGGACTGTACCCTTTCACCATGCTTATTCAATCTGCTAGAGAAGCAAATCATCAGAGAACTGGCTTATCTGAAGAATGCACCATCAGGACTGGAGTAAGTCTTCTTAATGACCTACACTGTACAAATGACACAACCATGCTTGCTGCAAGTGAGGAGGACTTGGACCATTTGCCAATGAAAATAAAGAATTACAAACTTCAGTATAGATTAAAAGTCAATATAATGAAGGCCCAAATCCTCACAATGGGACCATCAGGTAGCATCATGGTAAATGTAGAAAATATTGATCTTTTCAAGGATTTCATCTTGTAGGGATCCACAATCAATGGTGATGGAAGCAATAGTTACGACATCAAATGATGCATTGTATTGGATACATCTGCTGCACAAGACTTCTTTAGAGCGTTGAAATGCAGGGATATTACTTGAGGACTAAGGTGTGCCTAACCCAAATCACAATATGTTCAATTGCCCTGTATGCATGTGAAAGTTGGACATTGAATAAGAAAGCCTGAAGAATTGATGCATATGGCTGAAGAAGAATTGATGCCTTGTGGTATTGGAGAAGAATATTTAATATACCATGGACTTCTTAAAGGAAAAACAAATCTGTGTTGGAAGAAGTACACCCAGAATGTTACTTAGAGGCAAGGATGAAGACTTCCAGTTGCATACTTTGGATATGTTGGCAGGAGGGACCAATCCCTAGAGAAAGGCAGCAGGTTTGGCAGAGCAGAGGGGCAGTGAAAAAGCAGAAAGCCCTCAAGGAAATGGACTAACACTGTGACCACAGGCATAAGAACACTTGGGAGGGTGGTGCCAGGCCTGGCAGTGTGTTGTTCTGTTGTGCCAAGGATCCTTATGGGTCAGAACCAACCCAACGGTACCTAACAATAACAGCTACAGCTAAATCAGGGTTTATAAAGCAATTGTAAACTTGTTACTCCATGCCAAAATAACAAAACCCAGTCCTGCTAAATATTACTACTAATAAATGAGGAAATTGAGATGATTGTAAATTAAGCAATTTTCCCAAAATATCACAGTTGAAAATAAAATGAATCCTGTCACTACTGAGCTGTTTTTACACATCCAAGCATTCAATCTATTTTTCCCACCTGGCCTAGAAGAAGCAATCTGAAAATGTCATCAATCTTGTTGCGGGACATGGGGTGGTGCTGGTGGCAATACCCACAAGAACAGTTTATATAGAAATAAAAATATCTAACCCTTCATCACCGAAGTTATTTGGATCTGATAGTGGTCTGACCAACACGTGAAAAAATATGTTGACAGACAAGTATATTCTAAAGACAAGTATATTCTAAGGGCAAATAAAACTTGTACAAAATGTTAGACCCAAGCACTGTCAATACTAGAAAGACTTTAACAATTTTCTAGATATTTAAGAAGAGTTACTATTGATGACTTGAATAGCCTCTGCATGTCATTGACACCCCATATAAGACACTCTATAAGATAGAATTAACAAGGCAAATCTTTAAAATAATGATTTTCATAAAAATAATCAATCCACAGTAAAGTTCTTGAGTTGACTTAATTTTCACTTGACTCTTTCTTATCTCCTACTAAAGACTTGAGAATGCTTAAATTCAGGGATCATAAATTATTCTGATTATCACCATTGTTTTTTCTTAGAGTTCCTCTCCACCACCTCACTAACCATTTGTCATACTGATGTGGCATGAATGTTGCTGTGCCATCATCCTTTAAAACACCAACAAGGTCACATCCATGGTAGATGGTTTTCAGCAGAACATACAGACTTAGAACAGACTATGAAGAATGGATAAGCTGTCTACTTCAGAGTGATTTTCCACTGACAAGTATGAATAGCAGCAGAACATGGCTAGATATAATGTTAGATGGATCTCTCAAGTTGGAAGGCACTCGTAGTAAGATTAAGGACTCCTAAAAGTGGAGTCAACACTAATGACAGATGCAATAGCAAGGAAATGGCATTGGAAATGCCCAATATCATCAGCCAAAACAAAACGAGGAACAGACCATCAATCACTCATATGTAAGTTCTGTTTGAAGATGAAGAAAATTTTAAAAAGTGTACAAGAACAAAATGTTATCTGGATTCTATCCTACTTGGATTTAGAGAATATCACAAAAATAGATGTGACACACTGAACATTAATGACAGAAGATCAGACAGGTTGTGGGATCACATCAATAACGACATGTAGAAAGAGCATCAAAGGTAATTATAATGTCAGGAAAGAAAGAAGAGACCAAAGTTGAAGTTAGAAGAGACTCACACTTGCTCTTGAACATAGATACACGCGCCATTCTTGACTTTAAACGATGAAGTATAACCTTGTTTTGTCATACAACTGCTTCTTGATTGATGTACAGGTTCTGCAGGAGCACAATGAAGTGTTCTAGAATTCCAATTCTGTTCAAGGCAGTCCATAGTTTGTTATGGTCCACATAATGTCTTTACATAGTCAATAAAACACAAGTAAATATATTTCTAGTATTCTCTGCTTTCAGCCAAGATTTATCTGACATCAACAATTATGTCTATCCCCAATTCTCTGGCCTTTTTTGAATCCAGCCTGAATTTCCAGCAGTTGCCTATTGAAGCCCTGCTATAACTGTTGCTGCATGATCCTCATCAAAATTCCCCTTGCATGTGACACTACTGATGTTGTTCTATAACTTGAGCAGGCTGTTGGGTTGCCTTTCTTTGGAATGGATACTAGCAAAAGCATCCTCTAGTCAGTTGGCCAGGTAACAACCTTCCAAATTTCTTTCAAAGATCAGTTAGTGCTTCTAATGCTTCATCAGGTTGTTGAAACATTTCCATTGGTATTCAGCATCACTTTCTTAAGCCTTGTTTCTTGCTAATGCCTGCAGTACAGCTTAGTACTGGGACATTTAATAACACCATTCTTAAAAAAATTAAATCCCTTGACCACAAATCCACCTCTGGCTTTCATTCTTTTCTTCTTCAAAGATGTCTTTTTATAAAAAGGCCTCAATACATGCTATTTCCACTTCACTTCCCATTTATGCCTCTGTATATTCCAGCATGGCTTCCATCCTCATCATGACTCAGTAACCACTTACTAAAATAACAAATGACCTCTGGGTTTCTAAATACAATAGAGTCTTTGATCCTCAGGAGATACTATTGACTACAGTCTGTTTAGACTTCTGTGACTTGAAAATTTTATTTCACTTTTAGAATATCCTTTGAAAAGTATTTGGGATTGAATTCTATGTCCCAAAATATAAATTGAAATTCTAATCTTTGTTCCTGTGACTATGACTTTATTTGGTCATGGAATTGTTCTTGCAAAAATGATCAATTAGGTTAATGTGATCACACAAGATTAGGGTGGGTGCAATGCTTTCTTTGTGGTATCTCATAAAAAGGTAGAAGAAACAGGTGCAGATTACCCAAAAAGAAAGTGAAGCCCTGTCTTATTTTATACTTGCTTATGTTTGCTTACAAATTTATTGTGAACAACACTCATGTATACATAACCATCACCTGTTGATCTTATTAAAATGTAGATTTGATTAAGTAGATCTCTGTGAAGTGCAAATGCTCAGGAAGGTTTACACTAGATTGAATTAGTTCTAAGCCTTTAGAAAACTAAGAGAATTCCTTACATTGATGCTCTTTAAGGTTCAAATCTGTGTTCTCTCTTCTTTCCTCTGTCTCTCCTCTGTCACACACACACACACACACACACACACACACTCATTTTAAAAATAATTTTATTAGGGGCTCATACAACTTTTATCACAATCCATACATACATCAATTGTGTAAAGCACATTTGTACATTCATTGCCCTCAACCTTCTCAAAACATTTGCTCTCCACCTAAGACCTGGTATCAGCTCTTCATTTTCCCCCTCCCTTCCTGCTCCCCTCTCCATCATGAACCCTTGATAATTGATAAATTATTATTTTGTCATATCTTACACTGTCTGTTGTCTCCCTTCACCCACTTTTCTGTTGTCCATCCCCCAGGGAGGAGGTTATATATGTAGATCCTTGTAATCAGTTTCACTTTTCCACCCCACCCTCTGGGTATCGACACTCTCACCACTGGTCCTGAAGAGATCATCTGCCCTGGATTCCCTGTGTTTCCAGTTCCTATCTGTACCAGTGTATATACTCTGTTCTAGCCAGATTTGAAAGGTAGAATTAGGACCATGATAGGGGGTGGGGAAGAAGCATTTAGGAACAAGAGAAAAGTTGTATGTTTCATCATTGCAACACTGCACCTTGACTGGCTCTCACATGCTCATTAATCCATGTGTATTTAGCACATTTTCATCCTTCTAGTCTTATAGTGTAACTTTCTTACGAAAAACTTTACTTTCTACTGTGAATTGGTCAAACCTCATTTGTTTATGTCTCCGTCATAGTGCTAGCATGTAAGATGTAATTTTACATATCTTCATGAAGTTTGTGACTAAAATCTGACATTCAAACAGTATAAAAGTAAGGAAAGCTCAGATAAAATTTTCAATAAATAAATTTCGATTTGTTAGGTAGGTGGATGAATGAATACACTAAAACTTACTATAATAATAAAACAATCTATTTTAGGGAAATAGGTTTTGTTTAGTTCTGAAAATGTCGAATTGAATTTGCTGGTGTGATAGTCCAATATATAAATGATAATTGATAATGAAAGGGACAAAATTTATTGAGAGGTATTTAGAGTGAGAAGGGAAGAGAACCTTGTACCAGAACCTAAGAGACAATGATGGCAAGAAAAGAAATAAAGGTTCTAATACAGTACTAGTCAGGGAAAAAGCCAGAGGCAAACAATGTCAAGGCATTCTGGAGAAGAGCTTGGGTAAAATAAGACATGAGCATTTTTCCATGATCTTGCAAATAAGAGGTCATTGATAACTGTAATGAGAAAGCTCTTAATGAACTTGTTATGAATAACTACTGAGGAATGGGAAAGGTACAGACTTCATGTTTCAACAATTCTTGAGATGTTTCTGAAGAAAGGAATAGATAAGATCATAGTCAGAAATGTATTTGAGAAGGAGAGTAATTTCATTGCTATTTACATTTAGAGATACATAAGCAGATGTTAAGTGCTACTGGCCATGTGTATGGAGGAGATGGGTGAAAATGAAGACAAGAGGTGAACGAGTGTGTTTGAGAAAATTCATGAGAAGGCAGCCATTTATGGGCAACAAAACAAATGGAGATGTGAATGTGTTAGGCTGGGTTCACTACAGAAGCAAAACCATTGATGCTTAGATCTGCACATAAAGAAAATAACGTATGTCGAGAAAGTGGCCTTGACAGTTGTCAAAGCAGGTCAGTTCAGTCCAGTTCAAGACTGTGCATCAAATATTAAGCTGGAGGCTTTTCCTGACCCAAGTAGTTTCCAAGTCGGATGGACCAGGAGCAGGAAGATGAACATGGAATCAGGAAGACCAGAGGCTAGTAGAGGCAGACGTCCATAAATCTCAGATTAGTAGCCCAGATCCATGGATGCAGAGTCTAAGGAATCAAAAATTGGTAGGCAATATTGCAGTCTGTTGTTTCACAACCAAGAAGGAGAGTTAATAAGAGAGACGCAGAATCCACAACAGCAGGAAGAGAGAGAGAGAAGCAGTCTTAAAAAATCCAAACCAAACCAAAACAAAAAAACAACCTTAAATAGGCATAGGTCACACCCCTGAGGAAGCTTCCTTGCAATTGCATCATGACTATCACCTGCACAGGAAGGTTTCAGTCATCCCTAATCTTCTTATCACTAATTTGCTGCCCAGAGCACGTTCCCTTTAGGGCTGACCACATCGCGGGGGAGAACTCACGTGCCCAACCACTGAGAAACCTAGCACAGCAAAGTTGGAACAAATCTAACTATCACTCAAAAGGAACAGACTCACTCAAAAAGGAACAGGATTTGGTGGCTTAAAGCATGTGAAATCCTAGCAGCGATCCTCAATTTCCTCTGTCAAATTGGAGAGAATGTTATTCATTCATTCCAGGTGGAATCTAAGAGCAATCTGTATAATAACGTTTCCAATAATAACAATGTCCTTAGCTGACATTTTATGAGTAGTCATCATGTGCCATATAAGACATACACCACTCAGCTGCCATGAAGTTGATTCTAAGTCATAATGACCCTATGCATGTGAGAGTAGAACTGTGCTCCAACAGATTTCCTAGGCTGATTTTTAAAAGTAGATTATCAGGACTTATTCTGGCCAGGTAATTTACAAATGATTAAATTTTCTCAGCAATGCAATGATATTGGCATTTCCATGATTTATTTTCATATTGTAATAGGTAGGAATTGTGCCATCCTGGCCAATGAACACATGTGGGATTCATTGAAGGGTGGGGAGATAAATGGCTTGGTGAGCCTCACCTTTTTTGTCTCTTCCTCTTTGGTGATGGGACCAGTGTGTGGCTGCCTTTGCTTGTTCTGTGACTCAATTTGCAAGCCACACTACCTGTGAGACAACTAACCCATGGACTGTGTCACTGTAGTTTCAGGTTCCTTCATGATCTGCTTTACCACGATGCTAGAGTATACATCACTTGAGCTAAGGACTGTCAGACCCTGTCATCTGTCTGACTTTTGATGACCTGCCTTGCTGTTTGCTGCCTGTGCCCGGATAGCCTGAATTGCTCTACAGAGGACTACCCGGCGTCCTCAAGACTAGAAGGACTGCCAGTGTCTCACAGCTGTCTCACGGGAGTGAGTTGCACTGAGCCATTTGTACAGCTCTCTCCTCTAGTCGGAGAGCTGACTTTGCTGTGAACCAGCCAGGTCCAGAGTCTCATTATGTGAGCAGCTGAATCACAAAATCAGCTGAATGGCAGATCTACAGCAGTGGCTGATACTAAAGTGAGGGCATTCATAGGAAAAAAGTTGGGACCCTGAAACAAGGGCTGGGAACATATGGGCTGATGATCCAGAAGAGGAGGATATTGAGCCACTAGAAATGATCGAGCCACCTCAGTCAATAGTTCCGCCTCTCCCAGCTGAGGGTAGTAATCCACTATCAATAAAACAACCCACACCTGAGCAGATTAGGCAAACTGTTCAAGCTGAAATGTCAGGTGGGGCTGCATCTGTAGCATTACCTGAGGCAGATGCCTTATGAGGTATTTCTGAGAGCACCCTGGAAAAACCTTCACCACCCTTTATTTCCTCTAGACCTGTCACTAAAGTTAAGGCTCAGAAAGCTCCTAAATGTGAGGTTGAGATGATTACTCAGGAAGAAGCATGCTATACTCACAAAGATCTGTTGGAGATTTCAAACTCTCCCACCCGGAAACACAGCACGAATTCCACTGAACTGGCAGCTGAGAATGCCCCCTGGGCACTTTGGGCTTCTCATGCCTTTGGATCAACAGGTCAGAAAGGGTGTCACTGTACTGAGTGGTGTGATTGGTCCTGATTACCAAGGAGAAATTAGACTGGTGCTACACAATGGAGGTAAAGAAGAATTTGTATGAAATCCAGGAGATCCCATAGGCTGACTGTTAGTGCTACCATGTCCTATTATTAAAGTAAATGGTAAGTGACAGCAACCTGATTCTGACAGGATGTTTACTGACCCAGACACTCCAGGAATGAAGGTCTGGGTCACCCCACCAGGGAAAAAAACCACAGCCAGCAGAGGTGCTTGCTGGGGGCAAAGGTAATACAGAATACAGGTAGTATAAGAAGGTAGTTCTGCCTATCAGTTACGACCACGTGATCAATTGTAAAAGCAAGGTTTATGATAGTTTCTTTTTTTAAAATTATTTAAAAGGCTTTATTTTCATTTCATTACTGCCATTTGCAAGATTTTTTTTAATTTAATAAATATTTTTATTGGGGCTTATCCAACTCTTATCACAATCCATACATATATTAATTGAGTAAAGCACCCTTGTACATTCGTTGCCCTCGTCATTCTCAAAATTTGATTCCTGGAATCAGCTCGTTTTCCTTTTTTTTCCACCCCCTCCCTCCTCACTCCCCCCTTCCCCCTGAACCCTTAATAGTTTATAAATAATTATTTTATCTTATCTTACACTGCCCGGTGTCTCCCCTCACCCATCTTCCATTGCCCATCTGCCAGAGAGGAGGTTACACATAGATCCCCAAGATTGGTTCTCTCTTTCTACACCCACTTCCCTCCCGGTGTTGCCACTCACACCGCTGGTCCTGAGGGGTTCGTCCGTCCTAGATTCCCTGTGTTAACAGATCCTTACTTTACCGCTGTGCATCCTCTGGTTTAACCAGGTCCGCAAGGTAGAATTGGGATCATGATAACTGGGAGGGGAGGAAGCGTTCAAGAACTAGAGGAAGGTTTTGAGTTTCATTATTGCTACACTGAACATTGAGTGCCTCATCTCCTTCCCACTACCCCTCTGCAAGGGATGTCCAGCTGTCTACAGATGGGCATTGGGTCCCCATCCTGCACTTCCCCTCATTCACCGTGATGTGATTCCCTGCACCCTGCCTTTGTTGTATTGAAACCTGGTCCCCTCTGCCCTTCACGATCACACATGTTGGTGTGCTGCTTCCGTGTGGGTGTGGGCTTTGTTGATTCTGGGCTAGATGCCGCTTGTTTACTTTCAAGCCTGTAAGTCCCCAGACACTATAACTCTCAATAGTCGGGCACCATCAGCCTTCTTCACCACACTTGCTTATGCACACATTTGTCTTCAGCATTTATGTGAGGTAGGTGATCACACAATGATTGATGGCTTTTGTTCCTTGGTGTCTGGTACCTGGTCTGTTCAACATTTTGTATTCGCTTAGGCTGTGTGCTTCTTCTCTATGGGCTTTCTTGCTTCTGAGCTAGATGGCCACTTGTTTGTCTTCAAGCCATTAAGACCCAGATGCTATATCTTTTTGATAGCTGGGCACCATCAGCTTTCTTCACCACATTTGCTTATACACACATCTGTCTTCAGTGATCATGTCGGGAAGGTGGGTATCATGGAATGACCGTTTAGCTGGGCAAGGTGCTATTGTATTGAGGAAGTGTGCGTGAGGAGGCCCAATGTCCACCTGTTACCCTACTACTGAACCTATAAATATATGCGCATAGGTCTATTCCCCCCATAATCATAGATATATTTACATATGTACATGTCTATATTTAGGCTTCTATGTATGCCCTTTGCCTCCTATTCCTTTCTTCTATTTCCTTATGCTTTCCTCCTGTTCCACTACCATGTTCAGCCTTCATTCTGGTTTCAGTAATTATTCTCAGTTACCTTGCCCTTAGTTTCTTTTCTTTATATGTCCTTATTGAATATCTTTCCTTGATCCATATGACGCACCAGATACAATTGGGCTCATGTGTTTTCACTTATATGTATGATAGATGTTTGATGTTAAGTATAAGTGTGATTTCATTAATGTCTGGAAATTATATATAGCTAAAGAATTGTGTACATGTGCCAAGTTGGCAAGGGGTGGATTGTGATAGGTAGGTTTATTGTCCCAACGTGACCAATGAACACATGTGGGATTAATTGAAGGGAAGAGAAATAAATGGCTTGCCTTTTTTGTCTCTTCCTCTTTGATTATTGGACCAGTGTGTGGCTGCCTTAGCTTGTTCTATGCCTTAATGTGCAAGCTACACTACCTATGGGACACCTAACCCATGGACTGTGTCACTGTGGTTTAGGTTTCTTCAAAATCTGCTTCACCACATTACTCGAGTATGCATTGCTTGAGCTGGGGCCTGTCGGACCTGTCATCTGGCTGACTGTTGGTGACCTGCCTAGTTATTTGCTGCCTGTGCCCAGATAGTCTGAATTGCTCTACAGAGGGCTACTCAGCGGCTCTGAAAACTTGAAGGACTCTCAGTTTATTAGCTGTCTCGTCGAAGTGAGTTGCACTGAGCCTTTTGTACTGCTCTATAGATTAAATAATCATAAGTGTCCTGGTTTTGTTTCTCTAGAGAACCCTGTCTAACATACATATAAACACATGCAAATTTTAAGAATGTCAAGTACCTTCCTCAGCGTCACATAGTTAGAACCCAAACTAAATATAGAAAAGGTTGGTGAGCATCCCATCTCTGATGGTATTCATGCCTAAAATATGTGATTTCTGGGTAAATCAAACAATAGAAGTGTCTTTTAGAAATGGGAGATTAAAAAATATATTTTTAAGAACCTATTTTAAGTATTTATCTCAAAATACTTAAAAGAATTGTGTGTTAATTATGTTTTAAAGAGTAAGTTAAGTGATGAGAGTGATGTTACAATAATGCAGTGGTTTAAACCTGTATATCTTGGAAATCTTGTGATCTCTGAATAAATATCACAGGATCCTTGTTGGTACTATTGGTTATTGTTGTGCTATTAATCATAAGGCTAATGGTACAAACTTATCAGCCACTCAACAGGAGGAAAAATGATCAACAAGACGACTTTAAAATGTTGAAGCGCAAGGATGTCACTTTGAGGGCTAAGGTACACCTGACTCAGGCCAGGGTATTGTCTGTTTCCTCATACACATATGAAACTTGGTCTATGTGAGGACACCAAAGACGAATGGATGCATTTAAAATAAGGTGTTAGCAAGACATGTTAAAAGTATTAGAACTGCAAGAAAAGCAAACAAAGCTGTCTTGGAAGAAGTACAGCCATAAACCTCCTTAGAAGTGAGAACAGAGCTACTCTATCTCATGTCCTTTCTATGTTATCTGAAAAAACCAGTCTCTGGAAAGGATATAATTCTTGGTAAGTAAGGAGCAATGAAAAAAACAAAAGACACCTGATGAAACAGATTGACCCAGTGACTGCTACAATAGGCTCGACCATAACAATTGTGTGGATGGCGATTCCTTCTGTTTACACAGTCAGACCGCTGCGAGGGCGCCTGACAACAATAATAAATGCCCAGGGTCATACACAGAAACTGTGGGCTTTCTGTCTCCCCTCTCTGTACCCCACTATTAAAACTAGAACATCGGCCCTCCCTCTGTTGCAATGTATTTTGAGGTATATGCCACTTTTCTGTTGTCCACCCCCCAGGGAGGAGGTTATATGTAGATCCTTGTAGACAGCTACCCCTTTGTAAGATATGACAAAATAATAATAATCTATAATTTATCAAGGGTTTATGAGGGAAGGGGATTGGGGAGACAGGGGAAAATTGAGGAGCTGATACCAAGGGCTCAGTAGAAAGCAAATATTTGGAGAATGATGAGGACAACAAATGTATAAATATGCTTGACACAATGGATGATGTATGGATTGTGATGAGTTATACAAGCCCCCAATATAATGATTAAAACATTTTAAAAGTATATAAGCAAATGAGTGGAATTGTAAAAAAAAACCTCTCACTTCTGCTGTATCCCGCATGTTTCTGCGAATCATGCTTATGTAAAATTTAATGGAAACTGTATTCTAGCGTTTTGAACAGAGCTCTGCCACTGTACATTTCAGACCACTAAGACACCTGCTTGATGTTGAACCCTTTCACCTAACTCTTGGCTGGATTTCCAACTTCCATGGGAGGGGTGATGGAGTGACCCACAATTCAGCACTCTCAAAGTTGGGTGTCCATCATAATCACCAAGGGAGGGGTCTTGGAAAAGCCCAGATTGCTGAGTCTACTCAAAGATTTTCTGATGCTGTACATCTGTTGTGGGTCAGATCATTTTTGTTGCTAACACACTTTGTGATGCTGATGCGGCAGGCCCCCGAATCCACTCTGAGAAGCGACCGATGTGTATGGTTGCCCAGCACATTGAAAGGGGCTTTCTGCTGCTCTGCCGTTTTGATTTCCCTTTCTCCATCCTCTGAAAATGTCTCCTTTGAAGACAGAACTGGCAGACTTGCTTTGGGCTCCCGCAGAAAGCTCCTGACTCAGCTCTTTCTACGGATTCTAGCAGTGTCCCTAGTGGAGAGGGGGGCCGGCAAGTGGACAAGCCTTTCTAATCGAGAGGCTCTGGCCAGCTCAGTGACCTGTGGAGCGATTTACTGCAGATCACTCTGGTTTCTGGTCGAATGAGTGATGTGATACCTGGACCATGCACCTCTTAATAGATGAAATTCCGGGGGTGGGTACTGGATAGTTAATCACCAATTGGTGATCACGCTGCTGTTTCCATGGTGATTTCACACAGATCCCCACATATCCTAGGCTCTCACCTCCTCCCATTCACTGTAACCTCCATTAAGTAGAAACAAACAGATTAATACGGCACAATCCATTTAATGAACTCCGGGATGGTACAAAAGCTTTTTAGCTTTTTTCCTGGTAGTAGCTTCCTGGAACAGCAATACAGCTGCCTTTCAGCCACTTACAAGAGAGTGCAGAAAGGCTTTCTCGGGGTTTTTAATCTCCCCCTTATTGTCAGACATCAATTGCAGCAAATGCCTGCCAGACGGTCTCTTCGTGGTGGGAAAGACCCCTTTTCGTTCCCTCTGAGTGTTATTCATTTTATCTCTCCTCGCCAGGAGGGGAAAGAATAGGATATCAAAGGAAATGAAGAATAGAACACAGAGTTCCCGTCCCAACAGGGAAGGGCTACAAAGGAGAAGCTTGAATTGTAGCGGCAGCAGAAACGGCAGACTGGGTGTCTGGAACTCTGTACGTAATTCATGACTTGGTAGGGGATTTGCAGGGCAAATATTCTGTCTTCCACCTGTAAAATGGGAATGCCCATGCATGCCACCACGCTCCCTCCTGAGGGACCCTAAGGATTATAAACAGCCATCTGTAGAAGCTCTCACTTGAAAGAAAAATGTGAAGAGGTTTGAAATCCCTGTTTCCCTGTATTTGATAAGTTCCCTGCCTGCTTTCCCCTCAGAAGCCTGTTTCGGTTCAATCCTCCCTCCCCACACGCCGCACTGGATGTTAGTGCACTCCTGAGCAGAAGCCTCTCCGGAGAGGCTTTTGTTTGACATGTGTGCTGACTGCTTGCCCAGTGTCTGCCTTTATGACCTGCACCTGTCTCACCTCTGCACCAGGCTCCCGCAGTGCGGGATCCTCCCTCTGAACACCACCGCCTCTCTGCCTGTATAAACATACAGGCAGGATGCTGCATCTGCAGTGCTAGTCATGTGAAGACCCATCATCCCGCAGCCTTTGTAGTGACTCCCACTTGAGACAATTTACAGAGTCTCTTTCCACAGGGTTCTTGAGGGAATGTCTCCGTAATCAATAATAGCAATAAAATAAATAAGCCGTCATTGTAAAGGTCAAATAGAAACAAAGGAAGCTTAATCACGGAAGGCATAAAGAGGCAAAAGAGAGGATTACCAAATGCTTTTCTCAAAGCCCTCAGGAAGGCAGATGGACTCTCCTGGGCGGGGTTTGGTATAAGACGTCTTGGGATTCACCTCTCGTCTCTGATACTTGTTAACCTTGTCAGAGAAGAGTCCCAAACCTGCCTGTGAAGCTCTTTCTTATGAGCATGATGTGTGGCACATGAGAAGCTCTCAGTGAGTTTTGTTGTTGTTTTTGTTATCTGTGTTTCTTTCTCTTCTCTCCCCTTTATTCGGCTCACCTTGCCATGTGTACTTTTGGGGAAGGAAAGGGTATAATGGGGTTCTTCTCCTCAGGCTAACAATGAGGCCCTCCACTCTGGCAAAGCTGTCCCTCTTCCTTCTCGGGTGCAGTTTTTATTCCCTTTTCTTTGGGGGAGTACTGGTCATGAGAACTTAGGCTGGAAGGAGTCCTGGGAGTGTAGATTGAATTCGCTCTATTTCCCAGAGCACTAAACGGAGACATGTTCCAAATGATAATAAAAAATTGTAGCTGAATAGAGGAACTAAGGTCAGAATCCACACTACAATACCTGCTACCAAATCTAAGGGTAATTGTGAGGCACTTGACAGAAGACAAGTCCGTGAGCTGGAAGGAAAAATCGCAGTGAATGTAGGCCATGACCGAGAGTGGTCTATGCTGGGCTCTTGCTTCACTGCATGGGGTCGGGCTCTACAGGTCTGCATTTGGGCCAGAAGGAGGCACTTGGAATCAGAGTAGAAGTCAGAAAAGGGAGAGGCAGGTGCTGACATACTGACCTAGGGACATGCCCCTAAGTCCATGGGACAGATTTTGTGTTGTCTGATTTGTTTTCTCTTAGTTAAAACTAACTATTTTCAAATGACAAAATGACTACATTTTCTATAATAAAATATGTTATTTGTTTCAAGAAAGACATTGAGAATCAGAGAAGATTGTTCTGATACAAACTGAATAGAAGGCCTTCAACCACCCACTGCAATAGGAACCGATGCACTGCAATAGGAACCATCACTGCAATAGGAACCGATGCACACACGCCCCTGGTTATTCTTCACACAAGTACTTTATTCATCACAGCTGCAGCTGCTCAGCAAAGCTCTCACTTTGAAAATTCCTCATCATATTACTTACTTTTTGTTAGTTACTTTTACACTTTTACCCTGTGTTAAACAGGGTTCTCTAGAGAGACAAAACCAGATTGCTAATAATTTTATATATGTATTTATAAAGATAGACATATAACACAAGAAATGAACTATTAAATTATATACAGATAGATATATAATACAAGAAATGAACAGTTAAATTATATAACAGTACAAATGGCTCAGTCAATTCAATCCCGAGAGAGAGTTGTGAGACACTGGCAGTCCTTCAAGTCTTGAGGGCCACCAGGTAGTCCTCTGTAGAAAGAGATTCAGGCTCTCCCAGCACAGGCAGCAAACAGCAAGGCAGGTCACCAACAGTCAGTCCCCAGCTCAAGAGACGTAAATTCCAATTGAGTGGCGAAGGAGGTCTTAAAGGGATCTCAAATTACCAAGACACAGTTCACAGGTAGTGTAGCTTGCAAATTGAGGCACAGAACAAGCAAGGCAGCCACACACTGGTCTAATGATCAAAGAGCGAGAAACAAGAAAGGCGAAGCCCACCAAGCCATTTATCTCTCAGCCCTTCAATTAATCCCACATGTGTTTATCGGCCAGACTGGCACAATAAACTAATTACCTCACACAGTATAAGATTTTTGAAGATTGGTGTCAAATACACATAAAATGCCAAATTCACTAATCATATATCTTTGCGTAAAGATGACAAATTTCACATTGTTTTGAAACTTGAAATAAATCCAGGTGTAACTTCCTACAGAATTAAAAAGAAAATTCTTCAGTCAGCTCCACTAAAATTAAGTTACAAATTATGACATGTTAGACACAGACACAAAAGACTCTATAAGGGAATTAATTTTTGTTTAAGTTAGCAGCCAATCTAAATGTAAAATGGCATTTTTAAAAAGAAATCATTGTATTGGGGCTTTTACAGCTGTTCTAACAATCCATGCTTCAATTGTATCAAGCTCATTTGTATATATGTTGCCATCATCATTTCCAAAACATTTTCTTTCTACCAAAAGGACATTCTGGTTTTCTTTTAGTTCTGATGTCAATTATAAAAATAAAAAATTTCCAATTGGGGTCTCATTTGACCATAGAATCAAATGTTATCAAAGCCTATCTCACAACTAACTGGGAAATTGTAAACTTTGATATAGTTTTCATAAGATGTGTTTAGTCTAAGTGATAAAATTTCCTATTTTTATTAGAATTACTAAGTGGTTTTACTTTGTATGATTTTGATTCATCAAATATATAAATATATACATACATATAATACATACAAGTATTTAAATCACTTCTCAGTGAAGATCAAGAACCAAAGCCTTCAATGTAGATTATAACTCAATGTCAAAAGAACCAAAATCTCTGCTACTAGACCAATAGATGATATCAGGATAAGCAGAGAAAAGTTGAAGTTATTAATGATTCCATCTTACTTAGGTACACAAGCAATGGTCATGGAAACAGGATTCAAGAAACTAAACAACATATTTCATTGGGAAGTGTGTCACATAATACCTCTTTACCTCTATAACACCTGCATTTTTAATTTCAGGAAAAATTGTTTTTATTCTTTGTTTCATAGTTATCTATCTATATCTATCTATCTATCTATCTATCTATCTATCTATCTATCTATCTACACATTTAATTAAATTTTCCAAAAATGTCATGCTCAGCATTATAGGGTTAAGGGTTGAAAAGCAAGGATGTCATTTTGCGGACAAAGGTGGGTCTAATCCAAGCCATGGGACTTTCAATTGACTCATACAAATATGAGAGTTGGACAGTAACTAAGAATGACCAATACAGACTCAATTAATTTGAATTTTCTGTGGGAAGAGACCATTATAAATACCATGAATTTCCAAGAGAACAAATAAATCTATCTTGGAAGAAGTACAACCAAAACCCTCCTTGTAAGCAAGGGGGTTAATGCTTCATCTCAAGTACTTCGTACATATTATCAGGAGAAACAAGTTCCTAGAAAAGAACACTGTGTTTGGTGAAGTGAAGAGTCAGTGAAGACGAGGAAGACCATCACAGATAAAGATGAGCATTATGGCTGTAACAACGAGCTCCTACATCACATGGATTGTAAAGCTGTCATAGAATCAAGCAGTGTTGACTTCTGATGTGCATGGGGTTGCTATAAGTCAGAATCAACTGGACAGCACTTAGTACCAACAGACTTCCATATACATATATAAATGGAATATAGTGGATGGATCAAAGTAATACAAAGGAAAACCACATAGACTTCTTGTTACGATTGCCTATCTAAGAATTCTGGAAACTAAAACAAAATGAAACAAAACAAGGGAGAGAGAGAGAGAGAGAGAGAGAGAGAGAGAGAGAGAGAGAGAGAGAGAGAGAGAGAGAGAGAGAATGAATTTAAAAACAGAACAGTTGACATATTTTGATACAATGGCAAAAGTAATGATCTGGGCATTAAACAAATCTAAAACATTTGGCTTAGCTTATTTTGCTATAACTTCATTCTCTCCTCTGTCTACTTGAATTGAGCAAATTTGGCCTCACAAGCTTATTTTGCAAATTAAAGATATTGTCTGCACAGGTCCTGAAAACCACTACTTAAATAATACCTCTTATTATTGTAACCTGAATAAAGTGTATCTCTGGCTCCAGTCTTAGGATCTGACTCAGCAAGGAACCATCCGTACGAAGGCAAAGATAACCCTTAAAACCTTGAAGAACACCTTCTTGAGGGAGCATGGAGAAGATCAAGTCAAAATGCACAGACAGCATGGATCCCTAAGTCTCCCAAGACGCCCTTTGCCCCATTCTCTCCTGAAGTCCCACTTCCTTCACTCAATCATATAGTTATTGTTATTCAGACTATGCTCCCTTATTTCATATCTTTACTTCCCTCTTGAAATGTTCACTTATGAATAATTTCTTTGCTGTTCTTCTTTTTCAGTAATATAATACAGCCCTGATTCTGAGAAAGCAGTGGATTTCAATCTTTAAAAACCACCAAGTCATGGAGAGATTACTTTAAGTAAATGCACACTTGTGTATATTCATATACATGTTTACAGATACATATATGTATTTGTGTACATATATATGCATCCATCTATCAAGTGAAAGAGACACAGCAAAAGATAGAGAGAGAAAATTTTTACCATCCATGTTACAGGCTTGATTCTCATGCAAAATCTGGGTCCATGAATCTCATGTGCAGCCATGATACTTATATTTGGCTATGATGTTGAACAACTTTCCCCAGAGCTTCCAGAATAAGATGGACTGGTAAGAGAGGTCTAGCGATCTACTTCTAAATATCAGTCAGTGAAAACCTTATGGTTTACAGCAGTCTGCTAACAGACATGTGGATTGTAGAGAATTAGTATATGTGGAGTTGCCCTGAGAATCATGGGGTAACTTGAGAGCAGTTAATTACAAAACACATGTGTGTGTTACATCCTTGTCACATTATTATTCCTCTGTAGCATTTTTTAGTTAATTGTCCAACCTCTTTTACTGTCATTAAAACACTATATATCCAAGCCTCACTCAACTCTCATTCCCTCAGCTGTCATTCCTTGTTGTTCTTCCTCATAATGACTCTCCTCTTCACCTGCCTAGTGTCCTGCTCATGCCACAGATAGAAAGACATCCCTAAAATTGATTGTAATGATTTATGCATGTTAGCTAGAAAATGAGTTTCAAAGGCAGAGGGCAGGTCTTAGTAATTTTTGAATCTACAGCAGCTGCTACAATACCTGGGACATAGTAGGCTCTCATGAAATGAATAAAAATTGTGAATAAATGAAGTTAGTAAAGCTACTGAATAAATAATAAATGAAATAAAACACTACTGGCTAAGCATCAACTGGTCTATATATCTATAATAAACTAAATAAAAATTATTATATGTAACCCAAGGTATTATTTAAGTCAAAGTATAATATAGATCAATGTAAAATTAGGATACTTATAAAATCTATCAAACACATGGCACAGAATTCCTGTACTAAACATGTTCCCTAAATATTTAAATCATTTTTAACATTTGGGTATCATACAGAAAAGCACTAAATCTTATGTATATAGCGTATCGGTTCTTACACACGTACATCCATAAAATCATCATCCAGATAAGATATAGAAGCTACCAAACCCACTTTCCCCAAAAAATGTTTTATTATGTTTCTTCTTTTTTCTTAACAGTTTTGTCACTTTGTCCACACATCATATGATTGAATAGTTTAGCCATATCGAGAAGAGTTGTCCAATTTTACCACAGTCAATTTTAGGGTGTTTTCTTTCCCCCCAAACTCATTGCTATTTATATAGTATTTCCCATTTCTGCAAAAATATACACAACAAAACATTCACTAATTTAACTGGGAGTGAATGTTTTGTTGTGTATATTTTTGCAGCAATAATCTCACCTTGTATTTTAGCTTTCATTACTGCTAGGTCCTTGTCATTAATGCACAAAATAGTTGGGTATTGTGGTAAATGTGAAATGTCACATAACAAGATAATTGTTTAGTGAGGAGTGGATGCGAATCCTGAGGGTCATTTTCTTATACAACCTACTGGTAATTAGTTTGCATAATCTAGTTACACCATCTGTTTTCCCTTTAAGATACATTCGATAGATTCCATTGGTCATTGGTATAGTTATGATTCATTCATTTAATAAATACCTTTTGTATATCTCCTGAAACCTTAGAGTTGTATCTAACAATGGATAGAATGTCAAAATGTACACATGAAACACATTCTTAGAAAGTCTATGTTGTAGTTGGTTAAAAAGAGGGGGGGGGGAAATCCCAAACAGAAATTTTAAGCAACTATTTTTGAATTTTTAGGGATTTGAGATTTATACTTCAAAACTCTTTATAAATTATTCAATTTGCAATACATCTTCTTCCTTGGAAAAACTATCAACAGAAAGTACCCCACTGGAGAGTGCTATTTTATCATATTAGAGTCACCAACAGCTGAAGAAAGCATTCTGAGTATTGTCTTGTAGTCTGTTGTCATGATAATACTACAATTAAAAATTAACCAGATGTATATGGTTTGGGGACCATGCTCAGTCACATGGGGGCAATGAGAAGTTAGTCAGCCAAGGGTGCTTATAGAATAAAATTTGAAAAAACTGTTCTGAAGAATGAAACAAATCTCTACCTCATTCCATATACAAAAAATCTCAAGATGTATTAAATACCTAAATGTAAATTCCAGTTCTGTAAATATCATCAATGAGAAAATTGGCACAAACTTAACCCTATAACAGTGCATAGACATAATCTCAAACATAATGAAGGAAGAATGCACAACAGAAGACAATGACTTGGCTTACTAAACATAAAACACTAATGTGCATTAGAAGACTTTATGGAAAGAATTAAAAGAGATCTCACAAACTAGGGACAATTCTTCAACAATGGCACAAAGGACAAAGAACTAAAATCTATAGACCATTACAACAGCTCGATAAAAAGAAAGAAACAAAGAAAGCACCAACGAAAAATGGGCAAAAGACATGAACAGACAGATATACAAATGGCTAAAAAACCAAAAAAAGATATACAAATGGCTAAAAACATATGACAAAATTCTCGGTCACTAGCCATCCAGGGGATGCAAATCAAAACAATTAGATATCACCTTATTAAAACAATGACAGTCCAATTAAAAACAAACAAATAAACAAACCAACAAATGGTTGAGAGTTTTTAGGGAGATTTCAGACCCACGTACTTCCGGTGAGTCTGTGAACATGTACAACTTTGACATCACTTAAAACAATTGGGAATGGAAATCACATACAATTCAGTAATACCACTGCTGAGCATATTCTGTTAGGAAGTAAGAAACAGAACACGAGCAGACGTATACACTCTCATGTTCATGGAAGAACTGTTCACAATAGCAAGAAATTAAAAACAGCTCAAAATTCTATCAATCGAAAAAAAACTTGGTACATCCACACAATTCAATACTACATGTTACTTAAAAATAATAATGGTGAAACCACCATGCGCCTCATGACATGGTCAGACTTTGAAAACCTTATGCTGAACCAAGTTAAGCAATCACAAATATATATAGTGTGAGACCATTGCTTGAAAGTAAATATACCAAGACAAAGACAGGCAGTGATTCCCAGGTGATGTAATCATTCAATCTGGCTTCCCAGACTATGGAGTGATAAGACTATCTAATGCTTTAACTCATTCATCACTCCCTTATCTCTATCTCATGAAGACCACTTCTCCAGAGGAAACCTCATCTCAACTGAGTGCATGTTCTTATTAGAACAGAGTAGGAGAGGACCAAATAGACCATGCCATGTGGCAATGTCCTATCATCTCCCTTATTGGGTGTACACGCTGAAATTGGTGTTAAATACACTTTGGTGGATATTCTTGACCAAGAAGAAAGGATGATTCCACTTTTCTTGGTGGGAAGAGGGAGGGAGAGGCTGGAAGAAGGCAGCTTGCCCTTGGGGAAGTTTGGCATTACTTTTATGTCCCTCAAAAATGGACATTCCTCCCTGTACTATATGGCTAATCATGTATGTTTAGCCAAGTTTCTTTTCAGTCTTTGGTAATAAAGTACCTGAACTTTGTAGATCTTGTCATCTCCAGGTATACAGCATACTGTATAGGCCACATCAGCAAGAGCTGAGTCAGAAAACCCATGAAGTGAACTCGGCTTTAAATTAAACACAACTATTTCAGATAAAAAGAACTGATATACTTATTAAAATATCATTAAAAATATGAGTGATATATAAAGTTTGGTGAAGAAATAAGGTGGTTCCTGGCTAGCAGAAAAATAGTGTTGGGGTCTTAAAAACTTGTCTTAAAACAAGGAGCCATCAAAGTGTGATATTAGCTAAACCTACACAGAAGAAAGCACTCCAACCTGTGTGATTCAAAGTTTGAAAATAATAAAATATAAAATCAGAGGAGGGAAAAGTATTAGAGCTTTAATTCTGAGCAGTCAGTTTTCACACAGCTGTGGAAGACAAGAGAGCCCCAGGTCCATTTACAGAGACCCCCATGGGATTAAACCTCCATTGAATCCCCCAAAACCATTACCCAGAGATAAAAATCAAGGATTTTAACTTTGAGTATGGATCAGACTCAATGTAAAGAAGACAAAAAAAAAAAAAAAAAAGGTAACTTCATGATAAGTGGAGAAAAGGATTTTATATTTCTAGGATGCACAACCTGTGCTCATGGAAGTTACAATCAAGAGATCAACATACTGTCATAAAGCAGGGAACCAGTAGAGAGGTCTGAGGGGCTGACCCCAATCTCAACTACGTGGACAACTGCCCCTCCCCCCAGAAGAATTTTCTTCAGAGGAAGAAGCTACAGCTCAGGGAGAGGGACATGCCTGATCATAGCACACAGGAGTAAATGAAGTGGAATGAAGAGAGAGTGGAACACATCCTGGCCCACCAAGCCTTGATGATGATATCCCCACTCAGAGCAGCCAATGGACAGAGGACCATATGGCCAGCCCCACTATGCGACATTACATCCCTTACTGACCCATAGTCCTGCAAGGGACAATACTGAAGACACAGTGCGGGAATTGCGCTTGATCTGACCCCACCACACCGAGGCAAAACACTAAGGGTGTGCAACAGAACAGCCAGGGGAGCAGAGCAACGATATCCGAGGGAATACCAAAAACAGACTTTAGGGCCAGAGTGTGGCACTTCGACTATTTACAGGCTGTTCTCTTTTTGTTTTTTGTCATGTTTTGTTGTTGTCATTGTTTTGTTCTCTTTTGTCGCCTTGTTTTTCTCTGTCATTTGTGTGTGTGTGTGTGTGTGTGCATTTAATATCTCTTCAGGTCTATCTAGATAAGATAGGCTGGATAAACAATCTGGAGGAGAAAATGACTGGTCCTGTGATTCATTCCAGGGGGACATGGGAGAGGGGGAGGTGAGAGAAAGGAAGTGGTGTTAAGCAGTTCTTAAGCTGTGGGTCGAGATCCCTTTGGGGGACCAATGACCCTTTCATAGGGATCACCAAAGATCATTGGAAAACACGTATTTCCAGTGGTCTTAGGAATTGAGACACAGCTCCACTGTCCAACTCCTAGTGGGTGTGCCCACCTGCAGATATGCCCACATTCGAGTGCCCAGCGTGAAGACTGTTTCTCAAGCTTCACCATGCTTCAAGATAAAATTTCATGTATTTGTAATGAGAAGTAAATATTTCACAGTATATAATCACATATTGTTTTTGTGATGAATCACTGCTTTAATTATGTTCAATTTGTAACAATAAAAATACATCCTGCAAATCAGATATTTACTTTGTGATTCCTAACAATAGCACACAGGTGCACACAAATACACACACAAAGGCACACACATATTTACATGCCCCCAAATTTTAAATATGGTTCCAATGGGTCGCCAGATTTCTTCAGTAGCATATTCACAACTTTGCTCTAAGGCAATGGTTCTCAACCTTCCTAAGGCCGTGATCCTTTAATACGGATCCTCATGTGGTGTTAACCCCCAACCATAAAATTATTTTTGTTGCTACTGTGTGTGTATGTGTGTGCACCTGTGTGTCTATATATGCTTCTGTTGTGTGATTAGGTATGTGTTTTCAGGAAATATAACTGATAGGTGTTATCAAATTTTAAAGTGTACCCTCATGTTAAAAGAATATTATGCTATGAAAGATTTGGAATCAAAGTGATTCTGATAGAAAAATGTGTATAATTTCACCAAAACACAAACTCATTGACATCAACACAGAGACAAGAATAAGAATAATTTGACATATTATGGTTCTAATTTTCAAAAAGAGAGTTCTAATTTAAACTGAAAGATCATTAAGAAATACATGAAAATGGTCTTTAGGTATATTTTATGTCTCAAAAATCAGCCCTAGAAGAATTTCTCATCTTTTTTCTTTTTTAATTAAAAGATCATTTTATTAGGGTCTCTTACATCTTATAACAATCAATTGTCAAGCCTATTTGTGCATATGTGGCTATCATTCTTTACTAGATATTTACTTTCTATTGAGCCCTTGTTATCAGCTTCTCTTCCCCCCACCACCCCTGTGATTCCTTGATAAATTATAAATTATAATTTTTATTATAATTTCATATCTTACACTGACCATTGTCTCCCTTCCCTCATGGTTTCTGTTGTTCATCCCCCTGGAAGAGGGGTGTGTGGCTATATGTCAATTTTGCGATTGGTTCCCCCATCATCCTGTCCTCTCCCCACCTTCCTCCTTCTCTTCTGCTATCACTATTCCCATTCCTGTTCCTGGATTCAGTGTGTCATGAACTCTTATCACTTATCCAAACTTCTGTACATGCTCTGGTCTAACCCACAGTGAAAGGCAGCACTGAAGTCAAGATAGTAGGGGGTGAGGAAGCCTCAAGGAGCTAGAGGAATATTGTGTGTTTCATCAGTGCTTTGCTGAGGCCTGGTTGACTTATCCCTTCCCTGTGACTCTTCTCTGAGGGAAGTTTCATTGTCTACAGATGGACTTTGGGTTTCTGTTCTGAAGCCCCTCATTCTCAACAATGTGGTTTTTTGTTTGCTTGTTTGTTTGTTTGTTATGGATCTTCTGATTCCTGTTATCTGGTCCTGAAGATATGTCATGGTCACACAGGCTGGTGGGCTTCTCCATGTGGGCTTGTTGTTTCTCTGTTAGATGACCACTTATTTAACTTCAAGTATTTAAGACCCCAGATGCTGTATCTTTTGATAGCTGTGCACCATCCGCTTTTTTCACCACATTTATTTATGCACCCCTTTTGCTTTAGTGATTGTGCTGAGTGGGTGAGTATCACAGAATGCCAGTTTGTTAGAACAAAGTGTTCTTGCATTGAGGGAGGGTATGAACAGAAGCTTGAAGCCCATCCACTACCTTAGTGTATTGCCATATAAATATATGTACATAGGACAATACCTCTATTTTTATGACTAAATGTATTTACATATGTACACACTATGCTTTTTCCTCTATCCATAGCTTTGCTTCCTGGATTACTCTTCCATTTCCTTTTACCGTCCTCCTGTCCCACCATCACTCTCGCCCAATTTCTGCCTCATTAATTCCTCTCAGCTAGATTGCTGTTGCACCAACACCCCTAGGCTCTCTACGTCCTTGTTGTTTATTTTAATTCCCTAGTTGTTCCCTGTCCCTCACCGCTTCCTTCCCACACCTCATTCTCTCCCCAAGTCCCTCCAGACCATCAATCCCATTGCTTACTCCTCAAGCTTTCTTCCCATACCCATCTTATATAAGTAGGAAAATCATAAAAAATATAGGCCAAACAAAATGACAAAGGATTGAAAAAAGAAAGAGAGAGAAAATCTCTAGCCTTAGGAGACTACAATCTCATTTTACTGAAATCATGGGATCTTGATAAACTTAATCTAAGTGTTTATTTGATACATTTATTTTTATTACAATTTATATATTTCTATGATAATTCCACTTAAGGTTCTTTATTATAATTTTGCAAGGCTTTGATTGTTAGATTTTTTTGAGATGCTGCTGTTACCCTTTAACTTTTTATCCTGCCTCTTTATGCAAAGTTTTGTATAGATCTAGAAAATTCTTTTTCCTCAAGACAGCCAACAGCCTTTCATGGGGATGCTAACATGTGCATACACTATTTTTTTTATTAACTGTTGGTCTCCATGCTTTCCTCTAACACTCAGATGAGAAGCCCATAATATTCTCCTATTAAGTTCTAACCAAATGAAGATTGTAGCCCACATATATTCTGAACATTGCAGTGATATCCTGTTTAGTCCAGAATAGATATATGGAATTTAAAATACAATATTTTATTTGTAACTCCTATCAAGCTTCTGCCTCACTGAATATATATATAAAATGTGCTTATACATATGTGTATATATTTTTCCCCACTATCTTGTGTACATAGTGTGTTCTCCATATGTTCATCATGAAGAACAAATAAAAGGAACTATCATCATGGAAAAGAAGGAATTATTTATATTATAAAATTCTTAAATTTCACCTGAAACCAGGATAATTTTTTAATAATGCTATAAGATCATAAATACCTTATTACACAAAAATATCAAAATGGGAAGCTATTAACACATTGAAGTTTCTTTACATATCTTCCATCTAGTTTTCCATGCTTATGAAGGTAGTCTTTCTGTCTCTGTCTTTCTCTCAGAAACGGCTGTGCTTTTCTGTCTACACTACTTCAACACTGTGATTTTGGTGTCCTGGAGTTACTAGAGTCTTGTTCCTCTTAAAAGTACTTAGAATGTTGTGAACAAAAAGGAATCTCAATGGGCAAGATCAGAACTACAAGGCAGATGAGGTAACATTTCCAATAAGAGCTCTACCACCCTAAGAATGAATTGGTGCATTTTGTATAACAATGTTATACTACAAAATTTCCCTAGCATTTTCCCAACTAATAAAGATTTCAGTTTTTTAAACATATTCATGATAAATATATCCTATTGTCCCGTGTTCTTCAAAAAAATCTATGAAAATAATCCCTTGGGATTCCCTCAAAAGAGTCACTATAGTTTTCTGAGCTGACCTCTCTGACATGAATGAAACTGACCAATGAGGTCTCCTCAAAAGCTACTCTTTTGCATGAACTTTTTAAAAGAAACACTAGCAAGACTTTTGCCCTTTTTAGTTACCATCCTGAGAGCGCCGACTCACAGCCATCTATGTACAAGAGAAGGGAAACCCGCCCAGTCCTACTCCAGCCTCACAAGTATTATGCGTCAGTCATCACTGCAATTGTTGTGTCATTCCATCTCCTCAAGAGTCTACTTTACTTTTTTTAAACATTTTATTAGGGGCTCATACAACTCTTATCACAATCCATACATATACATACATCAATTGTATAAAGCACATCCGTACACTCTTTGCCCTAATCATTTACAAAGCATTTGCATCCACTTAAGCCCTTTGCATCAGGTCCTCTTTTTTCCCCCTCCCTCCCCATTCCCCCCTCCCTCATGAGCCCTTGATAATTTATAGATTGTTATTTTGTCATATCTTGACCTATCCAGAGTCTAACTTCCCCCTCTTCTCTGCCATCCATCTCCTCCATCTCCCAGGGAGGAGGTCACATGTGGATCCTTGTAATCAGTTCCAGCAAGCACGGAATCCTTCCCCAGGAATTGTTCTATACGGAGAACATTTCCAAAACTTCATGATCAAAATAGCTCCCGGTCTTTATGTCTATGGAGCATTATGGGTAAACTTCCTCCAGCGCAGATTTGTTTGTTGCTGGAAGCTCATGGTATGTTCATTGTTGTTCCTCGATGCTGTAACTCAAATGCACCAATTCTTCTTCTGTCTTCTTCATTACCCAATTTTCACAAGCAAATGAGGGAATTGAAAGTCCCATGGCTTTTGTCAGGCACATCTTAATTCTTAAAGTGAAATCTTTTTTCTTTTACACTTTGAAGAAGTCTTATGCAATAGGTGTGCCTAACGTAGTATGTATGCGCTTTGACTTATTGACTGATATTTCAATCAGTTCTGACTGTGGATCCAAGTAAAATAAAATTCTTGGCATATTCAGTATTTTCTCCACTCATGTCTATTGTTTTGGTTGTGAAGATTTTCTTTTCTTTGAGTTGTAATCTGTAATTAAGTCTGTAGACTTTTATCTTCATCAGTAAATGCTTCAAGTCCTCCTCACGTTCATGTGATGTTCATGACAAGATTATACCATTTGCATATTGGAGCTCATTAATGAGCCTCCTCCAATTCTAGTGTCTTGTGATTCTTCAAGAAGTTTCATGTAGTTTCATATGGCTTCTTTATGTAACTTCTTCCAGTTCCTTGGATTATTTGTTCAAAATACAGAATGATTAATATGATGAAGGGATATAACCCCGAAACACCTCTCCTGATTTTAAGTCCTGTGGTGTTTCATTTGAATAACTATCTCTTAGTTCATGCACAGTTTCTACATGAGCACCAGTAAATGGCTAGAATTTGCATTCCCGACATCATCCACCGTTGGTTATGATGCACATAGTCATGTTCCTTGGCACAGACACAAGACACAAGTAAGCATCATTCTGATATTCTCTGTTCTCAAACAAAATCAATCTGACGTCAGCAATAATACCATTCCTTCTATTTTTTCTGGTTCCAGCTTGAATTTCTAATAGTTGTCTGTCAACACACTACTGCTAATGTTTTAGAAAACCTTAAGCGAATTCTTTTCATGTGTATTTTTCCATATAAAGAGGTAAGTTGAGTGATTTAGTCTCTTGTTCTCTGAATTGTAACATATACTATGTTTGCATGAAGAGTTTGTCATACTCTCTTGGCTTGCATATTTCAGTAATACTGGCGCCTTTGCCACTGATAATTCATAAATCGATAATATCACCCATAATATACAAATTTCCATGGAAATCCCAGACTGACAGAAGATGAGGAAGAATGACTAGACAAATCACTTCTGAGGGACTATGCACTGACAGCATTATGAGTCGCAGGAGAACATTGTCTGACACAGCGCTGGAAAATGAACCACTCAGGTTGGAAAGTACTCAAAATATGACTGAGGAAGAGCTGGCTCCTTAAAACAGAGTCCAGCTTAATGATACGGACGGAGCACCGCTTTCAAGACCAATGTTTGCTGATGCAATACAATTCAAAATTAGAAGAAGTAGCTGTAAACATTCATTAATCCTTGTGGAATAAAGTGTAAGCAATAAGGAACTAGAAAAATTGAAAGTCATCAAAAATGAAATGGATTGTATAAAGAACAATATCCAGCATTAGTGAGTCACATTGGATAGGTATTGTCTATTTTGAAACAGAAAATTATGGTTTACTATGCTACTAGCGACAAAGTCAAGAGGAATTGTGTCTTCAAAAAAATTCAAGATATATATTGAAGTATAAAACTTTCTGTGATGACATGATATCTATATATCTCTAAGAAGGACTATGGCTTATCACTCATAAGTGGATTCCCTAATTCTTCTTCCTAGTTGATTCTTAGTCTGGAAACTCCAATGAAACCTGCCCATCATGGGTGTTCCTTGAGCTATACGAAACACTTTTGGCAAAGCTTCTGGCACCATTGCAATATGCAAACCCTACAGTCTTACAAACTCATCAGGAACACTCATCACTTGCTTAGTGTGGGCCAACGATTTCATTCATGTAATTATTCAATAAAAAATATTGTGCCCCTTTATATAGGAAAAAAAATTTTATAACTTGAAGAATCTGATAATGTGCTCAAATCTTTAACTTATAAAACAATTTTCTTTGTGGACTTTCCAGTGAATGCTTTTCATTTCACCTTTTGTCAACATCTTTCTTCTTTAATCCTTTTAAATTTTTATAAAATCAAGCTGCGTAGAAAATGAGAATGAGAAGACAATTTTCAAAAATTTATTGTGGTGATGATTGCACAATATTCTTAATATGACTGTGATATTTACGATTTATTGTGCCAACCTGGCCAATGAACACATGTGGGGTTAATTGAAGGGTAGAGAAATAAATGGCTCAGCAAGCCTCGCCTCTCTTGTCTCCTGTTCTCCAATGGTTGAACCAGTGTGCGGCTGCCTTAGTTAGTTCTCTGCCTCAGCTGGCAAGACTCACTTCCTGTGAGACATCCCTGAGGAAAGACCACATGGACCTATCCTGATGCAGTCCTGGGTGCTGGAGAAGCCGCATAGAGACCCCTGCCAGAGCTGAGATGCTTACACCGCCACTGGATTTTAAAAAATTGCTACCCACTGACCTGTGATCATCCTGCATTTGGTGTAATTGAGTGTGTTTTTTTTTAATTTTAAGGAGGACTTTGTAGATAGGTGTCAGACATATGGACTAATGTCGGACTTACGGGCTTGGACTGGGCTGGGTTGGGATGTTTTCTTAATGTACACTTAACCTTTTATATTAAACTCTTTCTTATACACATACTATGAGTTTGTTTCTCTAGTCAACCTAGACTAATTCAATGACTGAATTATTAAATTGTGTGATATCTAAAGCATATTCCAATGAAACTATTTAAAAAACGAAGTTTATGATAACTGTTTTGCCTTTTTAAAAAAAATCCAAAGGATTAGTCTTAGTATATTTCTCAAAGAACAGTCTGATATGGAAGGTTATTATGAAAAAGTTTTAAGAGCAGAGATCTCTGAATTGGCGAACAATGCATCAAGAATAGTGTTTAGATTTTATAGTATCGCTAACATAGGAACAATTGGTTCTTATGACTTGGCCCTACTCAATAGTTGACATCAATAAGAAATCACTGAAGATAGGGGTGCTGTAGGAAAGTGTTGTGAAGAAAGCAGATGATGCCTATCTATGCGAAAGAATAACATCTACGGTCTTAACAGCTTGTCTTCAGACAAGAAGCCAACTAAGGAAGTTCAGATGGAAGAAGCACTTGTAAAGAATGAAATCCAAATCTGAAGGAAGGAAAGGTATTAGAGCTTAAATTCTGAGTAGTCAGTTTACAGAAGACTCCTGGTGGCATAGTGGTTATGCATTGAGCACAATTCGCAGTTCAAAAATCATAGCAAAATCAGTAGTTCAAAACCACCGGGTGTTCCCTGGGAGAAAAACAAGACTTTCACCTCCCATAAATAGTTAGAGTCTGAAAAACCCACAGGGACAATTCTACCATGTCCTTCCTATAGGGTCACTATAAGTTAGAATTGATTTCATGACACTGAATTTGGCTCTGTTTAGAGATGGGTAACTGGGAAAGCCCAAAATTCATCAACAGGGTCCCACTGTGTAGTAAGCTTCTGGTAAAATAGCCTTGCTATCAGAAAACGTTCACTGGAAAGTTGGTTAATGCAGCTGTTGTAAATTACAATTTAACACCGTATAATTTGTTCTAAAATCTGACCCATTTAAAGTTGTTTTAGTTTTTATTATTTTCTGTTCTTTTCTCAATTGAGATTTTAATTTTAATTGTTATTGTTGCTTTGTTTTGTTTTTTTAGTATATGTTTCTTTATATGAAATGAAGAATAGATAAATCTATAGGGACAGCAGTAACTGGACTAAAGCTTGCTTAGAATTATAGCAGGAGAGGTTGGGAGAAATGGGAGCTGATAAAAATAATGAGTATAAAAAATAAGAAAATGTTATCAAATCTATTGTAGTGATCATTTCAAAACTCTTTTCAATATAATTAGTCCTTTGAATTTTATGATATGTGAATTATCTGTCAATAAAACTGTTAATGGTGTGACTAGGAATTTTGTTTCATCAAAAGAATTTACATGCTTTATCTTTAAAAGTTATTATTCTTACTTTTCAATCCACAATAACCCTATACACAGCAAAGTGAAACTCTGCCTGGTCCTGAGTCATCTTCACCATTGTTCCTATGCCGAGCCCATCATTGCAGTCATTCCATCTCATTGAAGGTCATCCTCTCTTTTGTTGCACCTCTGTCTTTGTAGAAAGGTCTATTCTAAGAAATTTTGTTTGAAAAGATCTTCATTTTACATCCATTATCTTGTACATTCAGACTACCTTTTGTCCCCCAAACTCCAAGCACATTTAGAGAGAACACTATCTGAGAACCTTGAGGATGGCAATCTAGAGCTTGATATAGTCTAAATGGAAGAATATTATTCAGGCAATGCTTCCAGAAATGGAAGCACCTCCTTCAGGTATGTATTTAATGTAGTGAATATGTCAGCAAACAATAGTTTCACATTTGTATTTTTGTTTAATGAAAGTTTCTATGATTTTGTTGCAATACTTTTAAACTTACCCTCATATGTACACACTCTTGTATCTTGGTCCAAATAATTTTATAAACATTTCTATTCTCCATGTGTGTTTTTAAGGTGACACCATCATTCCTAATAGTATGTATGGTTTACTATTGTGCTTTCTGTGTATAAATTACTGGATTGTCTTTGTTCTCCAGGCTTGTATACACACACAACTAACCTGAAGAAAGGTAAATACAGTGGCAAGCAGTTCAAAATTGAGCTACTTCTTGCAATGTATGTTGTTTTAATGCTGTGGTAATTATGTAAACTTGAAGCAGTACTTGGGTTTGAGAATTGTCCTTAAGTGTGTTCTGCAATAAATTATTTAATCGAGATGTGGAGGAACTAATTGGTTAATAACCATAATTGGGATTAAAGAGTAATTTTGATTTTTAGAAGATTCCAGGAGGATAAATATTCAGTTGTCTCATTTTGCTTTTAAAAAGAAATAAAGGTCCTTAAATGATTTCACATAATGGAACACACAGGTGGTTTAAATACTACCATCCATGTTCAGGTGACAAGCCATTGTCAAAGCCCCTGCTGATGGCAGGCTACTGGAAGCAAGCCACTTACTTGTGCATTACCCTTAGAATATTGACTATTATTATTTATGTACTATGTTGCTCAGTAAATGTACATTGTGTAGAGCAGTAGATTAAACTGTGCTGAACAAAGAACCCTATTCCAGGCCCCAGGAGGGGACTTACATTTTAAGGGCTTAAGAGACACAATTTCGGACTTGCACAGAGTGGGTGGGTGTGCAGTATTCTAAGATCAATGAATTAAGGAGGAGCTTAGATTTTTGTTTTCGGGGGAGTAGAAAGGCCAGTATTTTGTTCTGGGGAAGGCAGTGCATAGAAAAATATAATAAAAATCAAGTACAATTTGGCTTTAATAAAAGGAAATTAGGCAACAAGAGGAAAAATAACACTGACAGTAGAAGTGGAAAAGCACAGAAATTTGCTCCCTCTATGTATTAAGCCAAAGTTCATCCTTTGGAAACTTGCTCAGTCGATCTAAACCAGCCATCCTCCTTCTTCATAGACGTGAGCCATTCAGGTGGATGTGCCTATGAAGGGCTTGTTCCATTGCTCTATCAGAGATTTATAGAATTTTATAGAAATATTTAGCATTTCCCTTTGTTTAGATCTTAGTCAAGGAAACCTGGTGGTATAGTTGTTTACAAAACCACCATTTACTCCAGAAGATAATGGTGATGATTTCTAGTCTCAGAAAGATTTACAGTAAACTATAGGACATTCTGTCCTACAGGCCTGCTAGGTGTTGGATTCAAATCGGTGGCAGTGAGTTCTCCTTTGTGAGAGTACTATGTTGGTCTGTGTGATTCCTAGGACCACAGTTTGTATGTACTATAGTATATATCACAGTTCTTGCACAAAATATCCAATATATTTTCCCCTAAACCTTTTTATGGGGAGGTAATACAGATATCATGGCATTGCATAGTTCGATCACATCAAACAGTATTGTACAATTGATACCGTAATCAGTTTCAAAACATTCCCTTTCTTCATGAACTCCTTGATACCGTTTCCCCTTTCCCCCCACCACTCTCCCACCCCAATTGTACCCTTATTCTACTTGTTGGTTCTATAGGTCATTCCTGACTGTGTTTCATATAACAAAAACAAGAAAAACATATAGCAATATTCAAGAGGGTCATCCCCAATGGCATAAGTGCATCACGGCTAAATGACAATATGAAGAAGAAAAACCAACACACGGAGTGTTGAAGCTGTATCAGGCCTAAAGTGTGTGGGAGGGATTAAATGGCAAATTTTTAACTGTTCAAGACAGGTTTATCATTTTGATCTCCTATAGTCCCCTCTCCAACGTATTCTGCTTTGTTACCAGTTTTTTCCCCATCCCTCTATTATGTAGAGAGGGAAATCACCGGAGGCTTCTTTCCTGTGGAGATCTCACAAATGTATCTTAGGTTCCCACTGTCATCCGTAGCCTTTTGAAAACCAGAATTTAACAATTTAAACTCTGTTACTCTTTCCTCCTTCGGCTTCAGATGATATAATTTTCAATTATTTTGTCACTCATGTTGGAGTGCTTCCTCCACATGGGCTTGGGTTACATCTCCGTTAGATGGATCCTTGTTGGCCAACAAGCTTTTAAGACCCCAGACACTTTCATGTGACAGCCGGGCATCATCTAATGTCTTCACCACACTTTGCTACAGCATTCATATCTTTTGTGTTTCCTTCCTGAGGGCAAGTATCCAGCAAAGTCATGATGTAAGAAGCAATGTTCTTAAATTGTAACTAGAATTCAATCTGAGCCCCAAACCCATACCAGAATGTATGTCGCTTTGATGCTTTTAATCTGCCTTTGGCTCCCTTGAGACACCGCCTTGCTAATTTATGTTAGAGAGCTTATCAATCATCTCCCTGGATCATAAAGATCTTCTCTTAATGTTGGCATTGATTATCCTCGATACTAATTTTTAAAACAGAGTGAAAAGAGCGATATTGTGCCAAAGTGGGCTAAATATATATTCCAATATCTGAATTATTCATATTGAACAGAATAAATCATTTTGTGACTGGACACTGTTTACACAAACAATGGAAATTGGTTGTCAAGGAAGACTTAAAACAATAGTCACTGAAAGTGTTGGTCACAGGTTTTCCCAAATAATATATATCTTATTCCAGCATATGGGACATTAATATAGTAAATCAATGGTTGTCCACCTACTGACAGTTCAATATTTGTGTTGGTGGGCTTCTGCTTCTTCAAACACCATGAATTTTCAGTCTTAAGTTCCAGGGGTGCTTGAGGTAGAGTCCAGTTCACCTAGTGGAGTGTCCGCATTGGCTCTCTCCATTGTGGCATTTGGAGCATGTTGTGATCCCACAGAACCAAATCCAGTGTCTCGGAGATCCATAGCACTTGACTTGGGTCCCCCAAATGTGTCAGTACATTTCTATAGACTGCCTATGGATGCAATTCAGGTTTCCTCCTCTTTGAGCACAAAGTGAATGAAATTATGCACAGACATGCAGGACACATGCCTATTCTAGTTATTGCAATTATGAAAAAATAGATGCTATCTGCCTGTGGGGGAAAAAAAAGAAAGCTTTATACTCCTGCAAAGAGTTGCAGTCTCAGAAACCTAGAGACTGAGTTCTGTCCTATTCTAATATGGTCGCTATGAGTCAGCATTGACTCAATGCAAGTGAGGTTTTGTTTGCTGTTTATGAGTCATCTTTAATGTCAAGTACTACCTTTTCACACACATATAGACTGCTTCTTTATTCTATTCCCTTTCATTATAAAAATCTTTCTTCTCAATATACAATTTCTTCTGTGAAAATACAATATGAAGGGCAGTGCATGTTAGCATAGAGATTACAAATTTCCAGGCACAAAGACTATTTTGAAATTAATAATTTTATGGCACACAAGTCTAAATTTTCACTGAGTAGGTGGGTGTAGGGCATATGCAGAAATATGGTCAGATTGGTGTACCAGAATAGTAAGGCTCTGTTATTCTTGTACAAAGAATACTTGGTCAATTATTCTGATTCTACTCTCTCACAGCATCTGCTTCTCAATTGCCTATTCCACCTCCAATATATGCCTAATTAAAAACCTTAATATTTATCTCCCTAAGAGAACATCTTTACCATCTTGCCTTTTAGAGAAAAAAGAAATAGAAAAGTACATCTCAAATTAGCAGGAGGTCCTTAGTTACTGGATATATTCACCACATGATTTTGATCTGACATAACACTGAGATTTTTTTTTCCATTCGTCAAACATATAAGCCCTTTCAATACTATCTGACTCTGCAAACATTTAGAATATGTAAAATAAATTCACTTCACACAATCAGTATTACCTAAACCGATTGTCAGTGTTTTCTGTTTAACTTTTTTGAAGTATTTTTGTAATATACAAACTTTAAAGACTTAACATTAATTTCATTGTTCCAGCATAATTGACATTATTTTTCTGTTTTTGTCCAGTCTTCATTTTCACCTATTTTACATAGATTTAGCCATAATGCACACACCATTTTTGTGATTACTCGTATTTACCACTCTGTCTATTTACTGTGACATGTTTTTCACAGCATACTATTAATGGCATTGGTATGTCATAGTATTTTCTTACAAAAATTTCTAATAATTACTTCGTTATTCAACATATAAACTGTTTGCAAAGCTTAATTCATAAATATGGATTGTGTTATTCTGGGTACTTTAGAGAAACAAATCCACAGAAACTCATGTAAAGGGGAGAGTTTTATATAATGTTTAACTCTTCATCAGGAAACATTCCAACTCAATGCTGCCCAAGCCACAAGTCCAACATCGACCCATTAACCCATATGTCCAACACCAATCCACAAAGTCCTCCTCCATCTCACAAAACACACACAATGATGCTGACTGCAGGAGGAAAGCTAAGTCAGTGAACGTGTAAGCATCTCAGCGCTGGCAGGGGTCTCCATGTGGCTGATCCAGCACCCAGTGTTGCACTGGGTTAGGTCCAAGCAGCTTCTCCTTGGGGATGTCTTGCAGGAAGTGAGCCTAGCCAGCTGAAGCAGGGAACTGCTAAGGGTACCGCACCCTGGTCTGACCATCACAAAACAAGAGACCCGAGAACTAGAAAGGCGAGGCTCCCGGAGCCATTTGTACCTCCGCCCTTCATTTAGTCCCACTTGTGCTTATCGGCCAGGTTGGTGCAATAAACTAACTCAATAGTGTAAAGAACACCTTTAGGCATTGCATTATCATTTTTTTAAATATAAAATACATAAGCAAATACAAGATTAAAGATTGAGAAGAGTTGATTCCTGCTAAAATAATTATAAAACGCATATTTTTATGTGTGTTGTGGTGGGAGAGCTATTTGCTCCTTAGGCAAACAGCACAGGACCACCACCTTCCACAGTTTATGGCCTGTGGGACAATGCTGATGACTTAACCAGGGGAACCGATGAAGCAGTCGCTGGCCTGTCTCTCTGCCTGAGATAAATGGGCACTTGCGTCCTGTTCCCTGACTAAAGCTGCAAAAGGCAGCAGTCTGCAAACTTATCAGTCACTTCATGTGCCCAGCCTCATCCTCCCCTCCTGTCTGTGAACAACTTGTCTGATCTGTGAAGGCTTTTTCGTAAACTTTCAAACTGTGAACTATCTCTTTGTGCAAAACCTGTTATGTGTTGCAGGCTCCACGCAGAGAGTGTGTTTAAGGCTACCCATGACAGAGATCGAGGCCTGCAGGGACTTTGCTTCAGGAGCGCCCACATGCCAACTGCATCTCTCCTGGTCCTTTATCTGTTAGTTTTCTCATTGCAGATCGTACCCCTCTTGAACACATTCAAATGTAAGGTAAGAGCTGGTCTCAGTATTATTTTATATTTTTAATCTTTAAAACTTAGAAAAGTTTAACACACAAATATTGAAATGGATATTTGTTTTTAAAACGAAGTTTGTTCATTTATGTGTTTATGGACATTTAGATTGCTTATCCATTTGATACTTGTGAGAAATGTAGATGCAGGAGTAGTGTAACATCGAATTTCCATAACTCTGAGACTTTAATCATGACACTAAAAGTCTATGTCTAAGAGTATTGTAAAAACAATAAAAATAAATATACTACATTTCCATTTATTTTCAATATAAGGCATATATCTAAATATTAAGGATTAACAATGATTTTAATTCTATTTTCTTAATCCCAGGATGTTTATGAACTTTCTAATGAGAAGAATAGATAAGGGAAATGTGTTACATACACATACAATGGCATTTTAAGTATCCATAAAAATAATGGGATTTCTTTTTTTTTGCATGATGCCTTATACCTGGTCCCTTGGCACTTCGTGATCGCACTGGCCGGTGTGCTTTTTCCATGTGGGCTTTTTTGCTTCTGAGCTAGATGGCCACTTGTTCACCTTCAAGCCTTTAAGACCCCAGACACTATCTCTTTTGATAGCCGGGCACCATCAGCTTTCTTCACCGCATTTGCTTATGCACCCATTTGTCTTCAGTGATCCTATCATGGAGGTGTGCAGTCAATGATATGATTTTTTGTTCTTTGATGCCTGGTAACTGATCCCTTTGGGACCACTCGATCACACAGGCTGGTGTGTTCTTCCATGTGGACTTTGTTGCTTCTGAGCTAGATGGCCGCTTGTTTATCTTCAAGCCTTTAAGACCCCAGTCACTATCTCTTTTGATAGCCGGGCACCATCAGCTTTCTTCACCACATTTACTTGTTCACCTACTTTGGCTCCAGCCGTTGTGTCGGGAGAGTGAGCATCATAGAGTTCCAATTTAATAAAAAAAGGTATTCATGCATTGACGGAGTGTTTGAGTAGAGGCCCAAGGTCCTTCCGCCACCTTAATACTTGACCTATAAATATAGACACATAGATCTATTTCCCTATCCTCCTACATATATTTGCATGTACATGTCTTTGTCTAGATCTCCATGAATACCCTTTGACTCCTAACTCTTTCCTCCATCTCCCTTGACTTTCCTCCTGCCCTACTACCATGCTTCGTTGTCACCTGGGCTAGAGTATACCTCTTCTCTAAGCAACCTTACCCTTGATCATTTCCCACCAGGCCTGCCACTCCCCCTTCTCTACCATTTGGGGTCCCATGTTTTTCCCTTGTCCCTGGGTTTGTTAACACCACTTCCTTACCCCCCTTACCCCCCCACCCCAAGTCCCCCCGGAACTGTCGGTCCCGTTGTTTTTCCTCCAGATAGTTCATCCAGCCTGTCCTATTCAGACAGACCTGTGGAGACACTAACATGCACGAAAACAAGACAGAAGAAAACAAAGCAACAGTATACAACCAGACAACAAAACAACAAAACAAACCACTGACAAAGAACAGAACAAAACAGTTCACAAGAGAAAAGCTTGTAGTTAGTTCAGGGATCGTTTGCTGACCCTTAAAAAATGATATAAGTGTGTGTATGTATGTGTATATATGTGTATATGTATATATATACCATATTAAATGAAGGGGGAAGTGCAGAATGGAGACCCAAGGCCCAAGTGTCGGCCAATGGAGATCCCCTCATAGAGGGGTTTAGGAGAGGAGATGGGTTAATTAGGGTGCGAGGTAGTACCGATGAAGAACACAGCTTTCCCCCAGATCCTGGATGCTTCCTCCCCCCAACTACCATGATCCGAATTCTACCTTGCAGGCCTGGATAGGAGAGAGGCTGTACACTGGTACATATGAGGGCTGGAGGTACAGGGAATCCAGGGTGGATGATACCTCCAGACCAAGGGTGTGAGGGACGATGCTGGGAGAGTGGAGGGTGAGTGGGTTGGAAAGGGGGAACTGATTACAAGGATCCACATGTGACCTCTTCCCTGGGAGAGGGACAGCAGAGAAGGGGGGAAGGGAGACTCCGGATAGGGCAAGATATGAAAAAATAACGATGTATAAATTACCAAGGGCACATGAGGGACGGGGGAAAGGGGAGGGAGGGAAAAAAAAAAGAGGACCTGATGCAAGGGGCTTAAGTGGAGAACAGATGCCTTGAGAATGATTGGGGCAGGGAATGTATGGATGTGCTTTATACAATTGATGTATGTATATGTATGGATGGTGATAAGAGTTGTATGAGTCCCTAATAAAATGTAAAAAAAGAAAAGAGGAGAAAAAAATGGTTAGGGGAAAAACTGTACAGATGTGCTTTATACAATTGATGTATGTATATGTATGAACTGTGATAAGAATTGTATGAGCCCCAATAAATTGTTAAAATAAAAAAAAAATTTTTTAAATAAATAAAAAAAATAAAAAACCCTAAAAAAAAAAGGGATTTCTGATAAATGCTATAACATGAATGAACATTGAAAACCTACTGAGTGATGTCAATCACAAAAAGAACAAATTTTGTATGATCTCACTCAGATGAAATATCAAGAATAGCTAAATGTGTAAAGACCAAAGTTAGAAATTATCTGAAAAAAAAGGGGAGGAAGAGCAGATTGGGGACTACTGAGTTTCTGTCTATGCTAATGGAAATTTTACAACAAATATTGGCAATGGTTATGCATGATTAAAATTATTATATTATTCAATTGTACATGTGAAAGCATTAGATTGACAGCGATTCTTTATAAATATCAGGAGTCTTCAAAGCTTCATGAAAATATTCCATTATCTTTTAATTTCGTGAAGAAAGCATGTACATACACACAAAATGTATAACAAAAAGTCTTGTTACCAGTTCATATGTGCATACATTATTCCAAATGCAGCGTGTTTCAACATGTTTCTACAATGAGTAAATGGCTTCAGTCAAGTTTTCTCAGTAATACATTTATTTAATTAGGTGCCTTCACAAAATTAAAATATAGTAAGATTTTCCCATGTAATTTGAAGCCACCTTATTTGCATACATATATGTACATTTATATATGCACACATATATGTATACACACATATACAGACCAATGTAAACATGATATCTTCAAATAAATAATACATAGCATGGTTATTATATAGTGTATATAATAATAACAAACATATATAACAACAATAAAATTAATACTGTATTTCAAATCATTATGAGCACAAATATCAGTGTTAAACTGCTAACCACAAGGTCAGCAGTTCAAACCCACCAGGGGTTCTGCAGGAAAAAATGAGGGTACCTGCTCCCATACAGCATACAGCATCAGGAGCCCCAGATAGAGTAATTGAATAGAATCAACTCAATTGCAGTGGACTATGTACAAAAAGTAATTGAGTACTGCACAGCAAAAAAGCAACGTTTTCTAAAAAAATTGAAGCCAACTGTTATATTTTTACGAATCCCTCTACAAAACCAATCAAACTCTTAGACAATAGTGAAAAACCTAGTGTATTTGAAAACCTCGTAACTTGTTAAGCAACAAGTGAGGCAGCCATATCTGATACCTTCTATACTAACCAGAGAGAAGGAGCCACCAACTCTTCACCAGCCCAGGCCTATTGCCATGAGGCAGATGTGAAATCTGACCCCATTCTCCATGTTTCTGTACTGTTTCTGACATTCACCATTATGCCCTGTACACTCTATTTCTCTGCTCCGTGCAGTAATTGTTCCAGTGGAAACTCAGACCGCATAGATAATATTCCTCGATGGATCTCATAGACAATTGTCTATAAATTTTTTAAGATGTACTTAGGAAGTTAACAGATTACCACAAGGTAAGGTCATAAAGCCAGCCGGTAAACATCACTCTACTTCTCTCCTCTCCTCATCTCTCCTCCTTGGATTAGTCCTATGACCTCCATGCCACAGTATCTAGTGTCTCCTGTCTCAGCTTCTGCTACTTTCTGCTGAAATCCCCAGGATGTTCCACGAGTGGCTCTTATTCCTTGATGAGCCAAGAAATTCTCTCTGTTCCTTCTTCTGAGATAGCTCTCTTCTATAGGAATGGTATGTTAGCCAAGGCTCTCTAGAGAAATAAAACCAGATTTGAGGAGGAATACATCTCATTAGTTTACACAGCAGTAAAGAGGGCTCAGTTCAACTAACTTTCATGGGGCAATTAATATACTGAAAGTCCTTCCACTCCAGCAGACCACTGGTTCAAGGTCCAAGCAGCAGAAAGCAGAATCTCCCCTCAGGCAAGATGAGCACTGTTGGCCCACAGACAGGGGACATGGCAAGGTGGGACAGCAACAAACATGAGAATTTGAGACCTAGCAGAGGCCAGTAGCACAGCAGCAGAGCGAACCAGGTCCCAATGAAGCCTCACGCTCTAGTGATGCACAGCGCAGCCACACAATCCACAGCTTGTCCCTGCCTGGCCCACAGATAGCACAGTACACAGCTAAAACAAAGGACTAGTTCAAACAACAGCACTCTGGTCCAATCACTAGAGAGAACCAGAGAAGGAGGCCAGCCTCCAAAAGCCATTTATTTCTGTCACCCTCCAATCAAACTGTGACCTGATTGACAGGTTCAACTCAGCCCACCTGTTCCTACTGGGAGCCTTGCTGGCATAGAATAGCTAGCTATCACAAAAGGTTTTGATGGAGGTGTGTTTTTTCTTTCTACAGAGTATAATCCCAAGGAAACAAAGCGTGATAACTTGATTCACACCCTTGAGTGAGGTGGAGATTTAGAATCCATCCCAGTTTAATAGGATCCCTTACCATAACAGAGAACTCTAAGTAGGATTGCAACCACAGGCATAGAGGTTAGAATTTACAATACAATACAAACGGGATTGTGGTGGTACTAGTTAACACATGAATTAATCCTAGTTCTTTAAACTTCAAGCAGAATAAATACATAATCTAAAGCATAAGATAATGTTTCAACACAATTAAACTGAGTGTGATCATATAAATGTTACCAGAAATTATATCAAGAAAACTTCAAATTTTGATAATGTAAAGGAAAAAGGTTTACATTTATGAAATCTGGGTGAAGGTTATAATGGAATTTTTGTACCATAACTTGCACTTGCTCTGTATGTTTGAAATTATATTAAAATAAAGATGCCAAAAACATAAATAAAAATTAAAAAATAAAGATTCACTGGGTTTCACAAATGTATACTCCGATACAATATGAATGAGGTTTGGATAGTGATCTCAATTTCACTTATAGCCTCAAACGACTGTTACACAGACATTTTAATTATCGGGTATAAAGCTAAAAGCAGTTAAAAATAAAGGGAATAGAAAAGTAAAAGGAAATTTTAGTTATTGTTTTACCTAATTGTTTGACTAAATATTGTTTTGATGGTTGTGTTGCAGAAATTCAGGTTTATAATCTTTTGTGATATATTTCTTGCGAGGGGAGCATCAATGAACTCACTCTAAGTTAGTGCTCCTGGTGGTGTCACCTTGGAAGGCTCTCTCTGGTCACAATGAATTTCTTCATGAAAGCAATTTGCTCAAACCTCATTTTTTGTGTGTGATGGATTTAAGAGAACAGTGTGAGGCTATGACATTGTGTGTCCTGCTTGGGGAAAATGTCATAGAAGCCACTGGGATGTTGAACACAGCTTACAAAGACAGCACTCTAGGATAAACTCAAGTGTACAAGTGGTTTTCTTGTTTCAAAAAAGATGAAATGTCGATTGATAACAAACCTTGTTCTGGATGTCAGTCAACTTCCTAAATAAATTAAACTGTCAACTCGGTGTATTTGGAATTCATTCTCCCCAGGTCAGACTGTTAATCAAGCTTTCTGTTTAGAGGTTCTGCAAAGATTGCATAACAGTGTCCAACAACAACCAAAAAAAAGGTCTGATTTTTGGCAGACAGGAGACTGGTTTTCCCACCATGATCATGCACCTGCTCTGGCAGCTAGCTCAGTGAGCCAGCTCTCGAAAAAATCAGCATTCTTCCCTTGCCCCACATATCTTACTCCCCTGACCTCACTCCGTGCAACTTCTTTTTGTTTCCCTGAATGCTGAGTAACAGGAAAGAACAGCAATTTGACAACTTAGAAGAAGTGAACAAAAAATGAGGGAGGGGCTGTCAGATGTCCCAACAGATGAGTTTGAAAACTGTTTCCAAGAATGGAATTGCAGATTTGACAAATGTATTACCATATATGCTGGTGTATAAGCCAAGTTTCTCAGCACATTTTTAATGTAGTTTTTGTGGTAAAATTAGGGGCCTGTACTGATATTCTGGTCAGCTTATACCCAAGTATATACAATAAGTGTAATTGATAGTACTTTGAAGGTGATTAGGTTGTTCCGTAAAAAAATTTTAAATGCATAGATTTTTAATAATCAGTTTTTTAGGGGAACCCCCCTCCAAAGATGTAATTGATGAATTGTCACCTAACCTGGCAGACCTGGCCAATTATAATTGCTGTTTTTAAGTTTTGCAAGCAGTATTTATTTGGGATGCCAACCTATTAATCAATTCTGCTTACCCAGGACCATGCAAATACCCACATGGGTGGCAGACAATTACAAAGGCTTCATGTTTCACTTGCTCCACAAACCCTCGTAGTGACCAGAATTCTAAACAGCTACCCATCCACACATAGCGCCTGCTGGGAGCTGGGTGTATTTCACATCTTCATTTGGAAGTGCATGCTTCTGATTTTTCAGACCAACAGACAACACAATATTAATTTAGGTGTGGAGGAATTCCTTCTGAGACGAGGTGGCCTGACCCCTCTGATCCAGTGGCAGGAATTGCTTCTGGAAACAGGTGACCTTATATTGCTCCAGGGCAGGACCCTGCCCTCTGAGCTCACAGAAATGCCTTCTGGGAACTGGAGCCTTAACACTGACCCTTTCTAGGGCAACAGGAGCTCTATCCTGTTTTGGCCATCCCACAACCCTTGGTCCCCTTGTCTAGTAAAGGGCATAGACTTGTTCCAAGTGCCCTGTCTCCCACCAAACCCTTTTCCTGTGTGTGCTATGCCTCTTCACCCAAGTTTTCTGTTTCTAATCCCCCAACCCCCCATAGATTCCCTTTTAAAATTCTGGGTTTGATTTTATTTCCCTCATTTGTTCTTTCTGTCAAATGTTGTTCTTTTCAGTTTATCTAAGTTTTTCTTTAATAATCCATTTCCTTTTTTTCCTTTCTACATGCCCCCCCTTTATTGGTTTACTTATTTTTCTTTTAATTGTTTTTCTTCCCAGATTTTTATTTTCTTGTTTTATTTCTCTATATTTTCAGCTGGTATTTCCTTTTTCTTGTTATGGTTGTTTGTTTTTATGCTTTACATACCTATTTCTTACTCTATTTTAATTATTTTAAATTTTCCTTCTTTTTTGTATTCCATCCTTTTTTCTTTAAAAATATTTTTTTCCATTATTTTGCTTATTTTTCACTTACTTTTCCTTAAAACTGGAAGGAGACAACAACTGTACCCATAGAGCCCAGCATAGCTTCATTTTCTTTAACCCCACTCCCTAGATAGGGCTACCACTCACTCCTACACCTGATCCACAATAGAAGCAGCCAAAAGGAGCTCAACTTAACTTCACATTTGCTACACAGTTAACAGAGAACTGCCCATACACTCATATCCATTATCACACCCACCAGGAGAGCAACTAGGAATACAGCAAAATACAATCACTAATTAAATATAATTTCAACAAAACATATCTTCAGTTCACTCAAAGAAACAAGACACATTGACTCAAAAAGTGACACAAAAGCTGTGTGTATGGAGTCTCATAAGAGTTGTATGAGCCCCCAATAAAATGATTTAAATAAATAAGAAAAAAGTGATGAATATACAAAGCTAGACAACCTAATAAATGATTCCAAAGGATATTTAACTATCTTTAATGGATTGAGGGAAATAAAGAAATGCACAATAATAATTTAAAAAGATAAAACTCTAGAGGAATTTAGAAAACACTCTAAGCACTAACTGACAAAATAAAAACAAAAATTAACCAGATAAAAATGGTAAATGAAAATTAAGATTCATACTAACAATTCACACATAGAACATTGAAAAAGCAAAGGAGTAGAAATAGATGAATGGACGATTGAATTAGTGAGACTGAAGACAGTGTTCTCAATAATAATCATCTGGAAGAGCAGCTAAACAAAAGAACAACAATAAGAAAACAGACACATAACAGTGATCAAAATTCAGAAAAGGAAAGAAACATAAAAAGAAAGCAGAGACTGTCCTGAGATCATGATAGGTGGAAAGATATACATTCAATAGACTGAATAAACACCACAACGGATAGAACCCAGATGAAACTGAAGACAAGGAAAGAATTCTGAGAGCAGTTCAGGGTAAATGAAAAGTTACCTACAAAGTAAAACTGTGATAATAACATAGAGACTGATTGATCTTACAATTCAAATAGGTTTTAGAGGGTAAAATACGAAAGGAGAAAACTTATATACAAATGGGTTAGTTAAAGTTAGGGCGCAGGTCCCTGAAGTATAGGCACTCCAGAATCTCAAACTTTATTAAAGGGGGGCTTAAATGCCTTTCCTGCTTGTAACCTGCCACTTGTGACAGGATAATACAAAGGAACAGTTTGCAGTTCTTTGAAGGTTTACAAGGAAGCATTAACATATCAACTAAATTATTCCAGACAGGAGGGAAAGAGGAAGATGCTGATAAGTTGGCAGATTGCTGCCTTCTGCAGCTTTAGTCAGAGAAGAGGAGGCAAGTGTCTGGCAGTGCCTCAGGCAGAGAGACAGGCCAGCCATTGCCTTATCAGTTCCCATGATGGAGCCACTAGCCTTCTAGCACAGGCAATGAACTACGAAAGTTTGTGACCCTGTCTGGTTTGCCTAAGGTGCAAACAACTGTCCCTCACATCTCCAGCTTCAAAAAATTTTACACAGAGTTAAATTGATATGGGTCATAATCACTTGAATGTACAATACAGTAGTCAGAAACACTTAAAATTCAATGAAGATGCAAATAATCGGTAAGAAATTTTCATCAATACAATTCAGAACTTCAAACCAGAAGATTTTCTATCAGGTGGCCATGCTAACTACTTTACAGGTGAGTTTGGTGTTTCCACTGTACTCCTCAACCGTCACTACTAGGTGTTTACAAGTTTAACTTCGGTACCTTTTTCCTTCAATACATCAGGGTCATACATGCCAGTGTGCTTCTTCCATGTGGACATATTGATAGTTGATTCCTTATTTCCCTGTGAGATGGCTGCTTGTTTGAATACAAGTTTTTAAGATCCCAGCAATGGTCTTATTGATAGCCAAGCACTATCTGCTGTCTTTACCACATTTGCCGGTGCACCCTTACCTTCAGTGATCATTTCAAGGTATCATGATGTAACACCACATTATCAGAACAAACCATTTTTGTGTTGAGGCTAGATTTAAGAACCCAAATTCCACCCTCATATTTATGGAACATGCATGTTCAAAATAAGAATGCCATCTTTATAAAAGTTTATATTAAAAATATGGTTAAGACATGCACAATCTATAATCCATGCCAGTGACACAAAATGCATTTAATTTGCCATAATTTTTTCAACATCAAACAAAAATTAGATTTTTTCCTTCTATTATATTCTTTATGATCAACATTAAATTGATATGATCTGTGTGTTTGACCTCCACATGATTTAATTAATCTGTTTTGGAGGGCATGAATTCATAGGAAAATAAAAATATTAAAATTATTAATGCAATTTCAGATGAACCTATGCCTTGCACTAGCTCTGCCACCAACCATGATTGTCAACACCAGATAATTCCTAAGCGATCAGCAAAATCAAATTATCAGCAGGATCATTCATAGAATATCTTTTACATTAGTTAACTGATCGCTAATCAAGTTCCAATCATATTTTCTTTGTATGGTTATGGTGTAATAAAATTATCAGAAACATTCCAATCATATTTCAATGCCATTTGCTTTTGCAAATAAATAAGCTGGTCTCCCAGTTATTGGACAGTTTGTTGTAGCTCAGCAACTTTTCCATTTAGTTCATCATCTACCATAGCTTGAGTAATCCACTTTCCATGAGAATCCTTTTGCCATTCTGCACAAAAGATTCGGTTTTAATTAATTCTTGCAGTGCAGCTACTGCTACAGCTACAGTAGTGGTGATGGCTATTAACCCTAAAGTAGTAACAATTAATGTTCCAAAAATAACTTTTAGGCTTTCAGAAGCTCCTGCAATACCTTAGGTAACACATTAGTAACAGCACCTCTTCCCAAGGCGAAGACTTCTATACTGGCAGACACACTCCCGGATGGTCTTTCAATATGATAAGACTCTATTTGTTCAAATTCACCTACACAGAAGTGCTAGTACACTTATAAAACTTACAATTCCTGCAAGTTACTGTTCTCATTGACAATTTAGTATCTAAATCTCCAATAACAATCACACAAGGCAGTTTTTACACACGAGGTTACATAATGATTTCCATTGAGTGTAAAGTTATATGTGGAAGATGAATGATTTGTGCCTCCAAATTCTCCAATAGAAAAAATCATCGACTGTGTAGCTAAAGACAATTTGACAAGGACAACAGATAGAAACAAAATATGAGGTTGATGAGGGGCTAGCTCACCTTCATGCCATGCCATCAATGTCTTAGTGTGAGCCCAAAGAGAAGATGCTTTATAATTCCAAACAACATTGTGTACATAATTTAAAAAGCTTGTACTTACACCTCCAGAGAAGGTTGTCAAAAATTTTCCACAAAACCCCAATGAACAGTAGGGACAGGATTATTAGCAGTAATTTTCCCATGTGGCCTTTGACAGAGTAACCAATGCCACAATTTTGTATAGTTTTACAATAAGTGAATATTTCACAAAACCCATTATCCCCCTTGCTAAGTTGCATAGTATTGTTTTCATATTCAACAAAAGTCATCCCTCTTAAGGAGGAAAAATCTACTATCAGTCTAATTAACAGATAATCAAGACATCCATACTTGCCTTTTAGTTTAAGACAACTTTTTGCAGACCCCACACACAATGGATAAGGGTCAAAACCCAAAGTAAAGTCCAAGACACATCTTTCCTCACTTTGTCTCCCCATGGTGCTGGAGTCCATTGAGTGTCATTGGTGAAATCCACAGGTGTTGGCAAATGCCATTCAGCAATTTGTAGTAAAAGTGGGTAAGGAATGTAACCCCAATAAGAGTGACCTGCATTAGCTTTGATGAAATAACAAGCACTGCCAACTTAGCCAAAACCATAAGCTCAGGAGCCTCAGGAGAATTCATTAGGTCTCTGACTGAGACTGTCCTTGCAGGAAACTCTGGAGACAGACTGCTCAGGGCAGGAACATCGCCCTTGTGTTCAGACACGCCAAAAAGCAATCTATTCATTCTTTCCATTATCTGTGGAAATATAAACAAAACCCTTCTCCTGGGTAAGCAAAGATCCTGATATTTAATTCCAGCAACATTTTTTTCATCACACCTTGTCCTGTGGCTTATAAAAGATTCCAGTAATTTAATGTATTCTCCAATTGTTGCAAAATGAAAGAAAAAAATCTTACAAGTATAGACTTGTCCATTATATATTATTACAGATTGCGGAATGCCCATAGGTCAAAAAAATAAAAGAAACATTTATATCCTTATTTGTATGAGGTATAACCAAAATGAATAATAAATAACCCAAAAAGCCAATTGAGACATGCACAAAGACTTGTTTCCCCAAACTAAATACATGAAAGACATCTGTAGAAATAATTCAGCTTGTGACAAAGTTTTCGGTGCCACAATCCAAAATGTATTCTTTTAAAATTCTCAAAATTACCTGAAAAACAATAGCAATCTTAATTATCCAATATATCCTGAAAAAAATAATTGGGCAATTAAAAAAGTTTGCCAACAAAGGGTAAATTTGAGATAGTGTAAGAGAAAAAAACACATTCTGTGGAGGGTGAGTGGGTTGGAAAGGGGGAACTGATTACAAGGATCCACATGTGACCTCCTCCCTGGGAGATGGACGGCAGAGAAGGGGGGGAAGGGAGACTCCGGATAGGGCAAGATATGACAAAATAACAATGTATAAATTACCAAGGGCACATGAGGGAGGGGGGAGCAGGGAGGAAGGGGGTAAAAAAAAGTGGACCTGATGCAAAGGGCTTAAGTGGAGAGCAAATGCTTTGAGAATGATTGGGGCAGGGAATGTGCGATGTGCTTTATACAATTGATGTATGTATATGTATGGATTGTGATAAGAGTTGTATGAGCCCCTAATAAAATGTTTAAAAAAATAAATAAAATTTAAAAACTAAATAAAAAAAACCACATTCTAATATTATCATGAGCAGTTAAATATATAAATTTAGTCATGCCATGTGTAATTAACTCTGCTATCTGGTCAGGATAAGCTTCTAAAATTCTAGGAAATGAACTTTAAAGAAATAAAGTGTTAAAAAAAATTTGACATATGACTTCTCTAGCTCAAAAAAAAAAAGAAATCCATTCTATGTACACTGGTACAGATAGGAACTAGAAGGAAACACAGGGAATCCAGCACAGATGATTCCTTCAGGACCAGTGAGTGGTGAAAGTGGCGATACAGGGAGGGTGGAAGGAACATTGTGTAGAAAGGGGGAACCAATTACAAGGAAATACATATAAACTCCTCCCTGGGGGATGTATAACAGAAAAGTAGGTGAAGAGAGATGTCAGACAGTATAGAATATGACAAAATAATAATAATTTATGAATTATTAAGGGTTCATGAGACAGGGTGGGTGAGGGAGGGAGGGAAAAAAATGAGAAGCTGATACCAAGGGTTCAAGCAGAAAGCAAATAGTTTGAGAATGATGAGAGCAACATATGTACACATGTGCTTGACACAATGGATGCATGGATGGATTGTGATGAGTTATACAAGGCCCCAATAAGATGATTTAAATAAAGAAAGAAAGAACTCCATTCTAAAATAATTTGTTATTGGGCCAACACTCTTTGGGAGAAATAGAGAAAGGAAAAAATAAACAATTTAATTGACTTCTGAGGATCTATCTAGAAAACCTTTGACTAAATCCTTGTTCAATAAATTCTAGCTCTTGACAAGTGGCTGGGGTTAAAAATCTTCCTGCAAAGTGGGAAATAAAATCTGACAACCTGATTGTAAGAAATCCTAAATATAAACTTAAGCAATTAATATCCATTGGAAACTTTTTAAAAAATCACTAGAAGTATACAAATCATCCTTCCTCAATTCCAATTTTCCCAAATATTGATAAGGCTCTGTAGTTTGAATTTTTTCTGAGCTTATGTTTAATTCGGCCACTAGAATAACATCAAACAAATGAACAAAGGTGGTTGACATAAATCAAATCAACACTTGCACTTCCACATAATGACCACTGCCAGGATGGCTCTCTGTGATAACTGCAAATTCATGGAAACTTCATGATCTAAATTTTCTTCTGTGCCTTACACCCCCTCTAGTCTACCAAACATGATGTTTCAGATCATTGGAGGGTAAGGGGCATGCCCTGCTCAATGCTATAAAATGAGCAGAAATGAACCATATCTTTTCAGCTATGGATTTCAACATTATTAATACAGAGAAAATTTAACTGTTTCATTTCTATCAACAGTTTAAAAGGAAAAGTACCATATCTAACTCTCCTCATTCATTGAGGATTATTTACATTAGTTAAATGGTTAATAGCAGTCACAATACATACAAAACAAAAACTCTGTTTTACTTTAGATAACACCTTTTTTATCTCTGGCCTGGGAAAAATATCTATTTCATTATAAAATGTGCCTCTGATATCTTTTCCTCACTGCTTGGAAATGTTTAGTTTGTAAGACTTGAGGTTAAAATATTAATTTGGATAACTTCCAAAAGCATAGCCTAGCCACTTTTGATGAAAATTAATAAATAAAATTTTAACAAAATTGAAGAAAGAACATAAAGAGCAATAAATCCCAAACAATAATAGGGTCATTCAATACACCGCATGAGCCCTGGTGATGCTGTGGGCCAAACGTTGCTCTGCTAAATACAAAGTAGGCAATTCAAACCCACAAACTAACAAGGAGGGAAACAATAAGGCTTTCGGCTTTCCCAGAAACATTTACATTATTGGAAATCCTAAGGAGTAATTCTACTGTATCCCATAAGGTTACTGTGAAACAGAATTGGCTCCATGAAAGTGGGTTTTGTTATTTGGTTAATATACCACTTTCCCACTACTTGTGTATAAGTTTCTTGTGCTGTGGTGACTTGTATGTTGCTGTGATAGTGGAAGTTTGGCAAAGACCAGCAGAGTCACCCAAAGTAACTAGTTTCAGTTGAGCTTCCAAACTAACAGACAATTAAGGAAGTCTTGGCTCTGCACTTCATCAAAGAAAAGAGTTTTTGATAGTCTATGCATAACTTAGAAACATTGCTAGATACTGAAGGCCTAAAGAACGGAAGCAGAACCTTGCTGGAGATAATACTGGAGGATGGGCCCCTCAGGTCCCAGGTCCCTTGAATTGTGACTGAGAAGAAGCTGATTTCTCAGAATAGAGTTGGCCACTTTGTTGGATAAAGACTGTGGAAGTGGAGTGATGGGCCATGGCTCAAGGTGAGCAGAAACAGCTGGAAAAATCTGCTAACGATCAGAAGTTGGTATGTGCAAAGTGCGAATCTAGAAATATTGGAAGTCATCCAAAGTGACACAGATGGAAAAAATAATTGATAACTTATCAAGGGTTCATGAGGGAGGGTGGACCAGGGAGGGAAGGGGAAGAAATGGGGAGCTGATATAAGGAGCTCAAGTGGGAAGAGAATGCTTTGAAAATGATGATGGCAGCAGATGTGCAAATGTGCTTGATACATTGGAGGATTGCATATGAGATGTAAGAGCCCCCAATAAAAATATTTTAATTAATAAATAAATTAATGAAATGTAAGTCAGATGAACAACAATCACAAAAAATGAAACAGAACACATAAAGATTGATATATTGGGCTTTACTGAGCTGAAATGGACTGGCACTGGAGTTTTCTAATCAGAAAATCATGTAATTTATTATGCCAGGATTAACACAATAAGAGTAATGCATTGTATTCATTGTCAAAAAGGACATTGCAGAATCTTATGAAGTACAATGCTATATGTGATAAGATTATATCACTCCAGTTTCAAGGAAAAACAGTCAATAAACCTTTATTCAAATTTATGCACCAACCACAAAACTAGTAATGAAGAAGTTAAAGAATTCTACCAGCAACTTTAGTCAGAATCAGAACAATCATGCAATCAAAATGCACTGATAATTATTGGTGAATGGAATGCAAAACTTGGAAACTAAGAAAAACTAACAGTAGTTGGAAAATATGAACTTAGTGATAGAAATTAATCTGGAGATAGCATAATACAGTTTTGCAAAATCAATGCCATGTTCATAGCAAATACATCTTTGCAATAACACAAAAAATATACGTGGACATCTCCACATGGAATGTTCAGAAATCAAACTGACTACATCTCTGGGGAGACACGATGGAAACGCTCAACATCCGCAGCCAACACGGTGGTTCTCAATCTTCCTAATGCCGCAACCCTTTCACACAGTTCCTCATGTGGTGGTGACCCCAAACCAAAAAATTATTTTCATTGCTACTTCATAACTGTAATTTTGATACTATTATGAATAGAGTGACCCCTGTGAAAGGGTTGTTTGACCCCAAAAGGGGTCGCAACCCACAGGTTGAGAACTTCTAACCAGGGGTCTGCCTGTGGAACAGACCAATTTGCACATATGAAAATTCAGGACAAAGATAAAAAAATTAAAATAAGTCCACAAAAGCCAAAATATGACCTTGAATTTTGAGGACATCTCAGGAATCGATTCGCTGCATTGAAAACTAATGACAGAAGCATTCAGGAGTACTGAGAGGACATGAAGCCCATCCTTCATGAAGAAAGCAAAAAGTCATTAAAAAGACCAAAGAATGAAAAGATCAAAAGAAGCTCAGCAGAGGCTCTGCAACTTGCTGAGAACTGTAGAGTCGCTACAGCAAGCAGAAGCAAGGGTGCAATCCAAAGATGAATAGAAATTTTTGAAGGGCAGTTTGAGAAGACAAAGCCAGTACTATAACTAATATTCAAAGACACCGAATTAGAATATTAAAAGGGGAAAACATGATCAGCATATCTATAACTAGAAGAACTCAAGAAAAATTCAAACCTTGAGTTGCCAACTTGATAGAATCTTATGGGAAAATATTAATTGTTGCAGGAAGCATCGGGAAAAAACGGAAAGAATACAAAGAGTCCCTGTACTGAAAAGAACTAGCCGACATTGCACTGTTTCAGGAGGTGGAATATGAGCAAGAACCACTGGTGCTAAAGGAAGAACCTCAAACTGCACTGAAAGCATTAACCAAAACAAGTCTCCAGGAATTCATAGAACAACAACTGAAATGTTCCAGCAAGCTGGTGAACCATTTAAAGCATATCACTCACTTGTCTAGCTAATTGGCCAACTGACTGCAAGGAAACCATATTTATGCCTATTCCAAAAAAGGTGATCCAGGAGAATGCTCAACTACAGAATAATATCATTGATATCGCATGCAAACGAGATTTTGCTTAATATCATTCAAAACAATTGCAGCAGTCCACTGACAGGGAGCTGCCAGAAGTTCAGGCTGGATTCAGAAAAGGACAGGGAAGAAGGGATATCATCGCTGATGTCAGATAGATGTGGGCTCAGAGCAGAGATTACCAGAAAGAGGGTTACTTGTGTTTAATTGATGATGCAAAGGTATTCGACTATGGATAGCCTTTAGAAAAATGGGAATTCCAGAATACTTCACTGTATCAATGACAACTTGTGCATGGATCAAGACGTAGTCATGGCAACAGAACAAGGGTAAACTGCATGGCTTAATATCCGGAAGGTGTGTATCAGGATTGATTCCTCTCACAATACTTTTTCAATCTGTGTATTTAATTATTCATCAGAGAAGCTAGCTTACATGAAGAAGACTGTTGTATCACGATTAGAGGAAGACTTATTAAAAACCTGCAATATGCAGATGACATAACCTTGCTTGGATGTGAGGAAGATTAAGCACTTGCTCATGAAGATCAGGGAATGAAGCTTTCAGTATGGATTAAGACTCAATGTAAAGAAGACCAAATCCTCACAACTAGACCAATAGGTAACATCATGATCAATAAAGAAAAATTTGGTGTGGTCAAGGATTTTGTCTTGCTTGGATCCACAATCAATACTCATGGAAACAGCAGTTTAAAAATCACAGGTTGTTTTGCATTAGTTAAATCTGCTACACAAGCCCTTTTAGATTATTAAAAAATAAGGATGTTCTTTTGAGGACTAAGTTGTGGCTGACCCAAGTCATTGTATTTTCCATCATGTCATATGCATATGAAAGTTGGACATTGAATAAGGACGACTGACGAAGAATGAATGACTATGAAAGTGCCGCGGACTGCTAAAAGGACAAGCAGGTCTGTCTGGGAAGAAGTACGGCCAGAATGTTTGTTAGAGGCAACGATAGCAAGACTTCTTCTTGCAGACTTGACCTATTATCAGGAGAGACCAGTAGCCGGGGAAGGACAGCATGTGTGATACAATAGATGGGCAGCAAAATAAAAAAAAGGAAGGCCTTAAAAGAGTGGGATTGACACAGTGGGATCAAGCATAGGGACAGTCCTGGATCATGCAGTGCTCTGTTCTGTTGTGTGTAAAGTCATGATGATTCTGAACCCACTTGAAGGCACCTAATAGCAACAAACTTCTTTCAATGAAAAACAATATAAGCAGAAAGATATTCAACAGGGATGCGAGATCCAAACAACACAATCATCGGTGGTAATGATTCCTTTCAGAAAAGTTAACTTCTGACTGCTTCCAAGGAAGTGAAGATTAAAGATATCCCAAATGTCAACCTTTCTCAAGATGTTACATTGCTCGATATTCCCTAATGTTGACCACCATTGTCCTTTTCCTCTATCCCCTAATATCTCTGGGTCTGCAATTTCTCACAGAAATCACAAAGCTTTAAGGAACTGTTTCTGTGTGTGTGCATGTGTATGTGTGTGCATTATGAATACTCTAATCCAAAGTTCAACCATATAGCAGGAGGATATTCTTATCCACAAGTTGGCAAAAGTTGGTGACTCAGAAGCGATGATAGAACCCAGTACAATTCCCAAGATCCAGAAGTTAGGCAGAGGCAAACCAAATATCCAGAGCCAGAAACAAAAAGTCGATGCAAGTTTGAGATTTTTTAAAAGTTATGGGAGGGGATCGATGAGTGTACAGTTTTTGTCTTATAGCACATCATATTTCCAAGGTAACTAAAGGTGGCGACTAGTTACAGAGAAGTCAGTAGCACTCCCCCCCCACACACACAGACAAATGAAAATACACACAGCAAAATGACAGCAACCAATCCACAGCGATCTGTACTTATTTGGTGTATAGGTGGATTAACTATACTAGTCAGGTGACAGAGTGTAACAGGATGAATATTTACAGTTAGAAAGGGTATCACTGGAAAGGGGTTGGGATACTATCATATTTAAAGAGCCTGGTGGTGTAACTATCACATATTGGTTTGCAAACTGCCACATGAGCAGTTGGCAATCAATGGAAAGTCTCCAGCAGAAAGAGGAGGCATTCCACCCCCTCTAACAATTAGAGAGGCCGTACTACTCTGTTCTAAGTCAGAATGACTCCATGGGTGTGTTTGCTCTGGTTTTTGGTGACCCAGTAGGGGACTCCTGCTGATGTAAGAAGGACTCCTGATGTCAAGGCTGCACAATCATTGGATTGGTAGCTGCAACATAGGTGGTTCTAACCCACACATCGCTTTGTCTGTGAAACACTCCACTCCTGCTAAAGTGCTTCACGTTTTAAGGGCATTATTCAAACAACCAAGTCCATTTAGTTTATAATGCAAAAATCCACTTGCAATTGAATAAAAATTGACTGCTTAAAATACACTTAATGAAACATGTAATATGTACATGGTGAAAACTATAAAACTGAGAATCTAGAGTGTATTAAAATAAATGTAGAGATATACCATATTCATTGATTGGAATGCAGAATTGTTCAAATGAAAATTCTCCCCCAACTGATATATGAATATAATATAATACTCAATTGAAATACCGGGATAATTTTAAGGAGAAATTTATAAGCTCATTCTAAAATTTATATAGAAATAAAAAACATGTAAAATAATTTAAATTATTTAAAAATGATAAAGTTCTAAAATTAGCAGGGTTTTTTAGTTTATGACTTCTTTAAAAATTCAATGTTCAAACCCGATAGGCAAATAGATCAATACAACAGACGTAAATGTGTTAAAATACATGAAACCTATGTGGTCAAATAAGTTTGTGTCATTTGCTTTTGCAGGTTGTTAAAGAGACTTATTCCAATTCTATGCTGCACTCTTCCGTATACAGTTCAGATTCATATGTTGTTAGTTCAGTGTTCAGATTAGCTAAGTATGATAAAAGAATACAACCTTGATGCACAACGCTTTTTAAAAATTTAAACCATTCATTATCCCCTTGTCTGTTTGAATGACTACTTCATTGTGTATGTGTAGTTTGTTCATGAGCACAATAATTTTTGTGGAATCCCCATTCTTTGCAATGCTATACAAAGTTTGTGATGATCTACAAAATTGAATGTCTTTGCATAGTCAATAAAGCATAAATAAACACCTTCCTGGTATTCTCTGCACTCAGCCATGGCTCATTTGAGATCAGCAATGATATTTCTCATTTATCATCATCTCTACTGAATTCCACTTGCATTTTTGGAAGCAGTTCCAGCTGTATGTACTGCTGCAACTGTTTTTAAATTATCTTCAGTAAAAGTTTACTTGTATGTGATATGAGTGATATTATTTGATAATCTCTGTATATGGTTGAGCCATCTTCCTTTGGAATGGGCAGAGATAAATCTCTTCCAGTTTATTGGTGTTTTCCAAGTTCCTTCCAATGAATTTATGAAAAGATGGTAAATAATTTTGACCATTAACAAGAGATCAGTTGCCATGGAATCAATGTTATCTCATGTCTAGCCAACATAAAACAAGGTTACATGTCTCAGAGTAAAACTGTTCCTTCTCTGGAAGGTTTTCAATGTCTGGTATTTAACAAGTAGATTGTCAGTCCTTTCTACACATCCCAATATATTCAAATATCCAAACTTTGGGTTAGAAAAGGAGCATATTAACTTCCAAGGAATCCAAAACTAGCTACGTATTGTTGTTCTTGGTAGCTGGCATCAAGTTGGCCTCCAAGTTATTGCAACCTCATGCACAACAGGATCAGACTATTGTGATGTATAAGGTTTTGTATGTTAGTCTGTCTTAGTATTGATGTTTGGCAAACTCTTTTAGGCTTCATAGCAATATTCTATGCTAGCATGGTGGTTGGATTTGAAGTTCATAGGCCAGAATACACATTTTATGAGAATGGCATTCTAAAATCTGAAAGAATGCTGCTTTGTGCATTAGTTCGTGTAAATCCTTTAGTCATAATTCTGCACTCTGTGCTTGTTATATATTACATTTTGGAGGGCATGCTCTCCTAATGGACAGGACTTTACAAACATACAAACTAAGCTAAACTCATGGTCATCAAGTTGGTGTTGATCCGTAGTGGCCCTACAGGGGAGAGTAGAACTGCATCTGAGTATCTAAGACTGTTACTTTTTCAGGGAGAAAAAAGCCCCATATTTTTATTTTCAAGCAATAGGTTGACAGTTGCAACTCCCAAATTGCCTTTATCTCCTGTGCAAGCGCAAACACAGTAGTCAAGAAAGCACCATCTTCTATCACCGGAGAGGCTGATAGTTTCAAACTGTTGACCTTGTAGTTAGCAGCCTAATGTCTAACCAACCAAGCCTCCAAGGCTTATGTAGGCATGTGCGTGTGTGTGTGTGTGTGTGTGTGTGTGTGTGTGTGTGTGTGTGCCCACGCGCACATTAGGCCGAGTTGACTAGAGAAACAAATCCATGGACACTCATATACGTGTAAGTGAAAGCTTTATATCACTGATTGTACATGAGAAAATATCTTAGCACAGTTCAATTCAAGTCCATAAATATGATATAGTCCATAAACCCCTCTTCAGACTCATAACCACATGCATTGACGCAGAATCCAGGAAGATCACAGGCCGGTGGTGCAAAGTCTTCTGGATCCAAATGTGGTCGACACATATCCAGGGCTCTGACTGCCATCTGTGTGGCTCAAAGTGGCTTGTCAACAGGAAGACAAAGGCAGAGAGAGAGAGTTCCCAGAATCCTCATGAGAAGGCCACACCCACAAAGAGGCATAATCAGGATGTAATCTGATTGACAAACTATACTTATTTATCAATTCGACATGAAATTATGTAACCACCAAAGACCATCCTTTGTCAGTTTGACACTTTTACAAACTCTTTAGCCATACATAATTTTTAAAATAAAGAAAATAGTAAGATCTTATTTGTGCCTAACAGGATAAAACTGAAATTCATACAATTCAAAATATGCCAACAACATTTTAACTTCATATTCTATAGGTGAATAAAACAAAAAATATTCTATGCCTAAAAATTGCAGTTATATGAACACCTACCCATAATCTTAGAATAAGTCAGTTACTTCATGGCTTTATCCTCCCCATTTGGGGTGCCCAATTTCTATATTGACCACTTATACCAACTCAGTGTTCTGAGGAAACAAGCATGTCCTTTGATGTGAAGCCCCTTCATTCAAGTTGAACCTTTTGAGTCTGTATCCATAAGCAAAGTCAAATCACGACCGGCTGTCCATAAAGTCAGCAACAATACACACCAATTCACAGGCTCAAAACTCTTATCTTCATCCGGTCAGGTTCTGGTCAACTCAATGTGGGTCGCCTTGCCTTTTGAACATAGGTCCTTCACAAATTCTCAACAACGCTAGCCCCGTTGGGCAGGGCTATGAACATCAGACCAGCAATCTATGCTGTCTTCTCTAGTGCCTGTGAACCCGATCCATGGGTGTCAGTGGCCAGACTTTTCCTATCTCTCTATCATTGCATATCTCCCACACACACATACACTTATATCAAGGAAATGATTCGCACAGTTGTGGGGGTGGGCAAATCCTAAATCTGTATGCCAAAAGACAGACTGGATGTTTATCTTGACTCATGTAGCCACAGGGATTGGTGAAGACAGACAGCAAGCTTTTGGCTGCAGAGGCAAAGTGAATTCAATGTTGGCAGGTGAGATGCAGGCTGCTTACGACCCCCCAGGATCAGCAGGTTATACAGCAGACTGTTACCTCAGACTAAAGATCTTCAGGTTGGACGACAAGTCAAAAATCAAACAAGCTTTTTCAATATCTCCCTATAGTGGAAGCAGTATACCTCCCTGTGAAGATCTCCTCATTGGGAATTACTTACCAGTTATTAACTACCAAACCACTGAGAATCTTGGTCCACCCAAGGTGACACAAAACCTTAAGTATCACAGTATTTATCTCAAAGCATTAAAAGCACAGAATTATAAATTTACAACTCTTCAGAGCAGCTTTATTCATGATAGCCTAGAACCAGACATAAATCAGATATATAGCAATATGTGAATGCATAAACAAAAAGTTGCATAGCCAAACAATGAAGTCTTATTCAATAATTAAAATAAATTAATAAAGTAGTATTTTTCATATTTTCTTCTGAGGCCCAAATAATTAGTTAAGAATTATCAAATATGCAATTATTACATTAATAGAGTTAGAAAATTCATAAATTGTCCTAGGCATGTGGGATGTGCAGAAAATGCTGTCCATAGAAAGTGGTATTTGATTTGAACTTTAAGAGATAGATAAAAATTATGACAGAATAATTATTTCCACAGAAATAGAAATAAAAGAATAAATTATAAAGAAGTATGAAATTGCATGTTACATTTACATCCATTTTCATATAAGAATGTCTATTATCTATTCCCTCAGGCATCAAGTCACTCTGTAACATATAAATCCATGTGATATTAGGGTGCAATGGTAATTTTTTAGCAAATCAGCAGAAGTGTCATAAATTCCACAACCTGCTAATATGATCAATCTATCATGTCTAGAGTAATCTGTATCTGCACTTATGTTGGAATCATATGCTACTCCTGAAGTCTTCCATCTGAAACTTTATTTGTCTAGCTGAGTAGAAAGCATGTTGGAATACTAGAAGAATGCTGGTTAAAACCTGGATTAACAATGGTAGACCCTTTTCTGCCACGTGCTCTGGACACTGGAGAACCTTTGTTTTCCTAAACTGGAGGGAGTTGAAAGCTGAGCATTGTGTTCCTCACTACATTGAATACTGACATGAATACATGTGCTCATTGTGATCTCTTAATAGCAGAGTCAATGTTGAACTAGCTTTTGTTTTCCTTAATTTCTTAACTTGCCAAAATTTTAAGTTCATTTTGTACAAGTAATGGAAACTATTGAGGCCCAGTCACCGGTATATATATATATTTTTTTTCAGTACTGTAGCTCTTTTAAGATAGATCAATCTGTCTTTCTTGACTTCATTGTGGTTACCCTTGCACAAGGGTTGAAGGCAATTTGGGAGCTTCAGCTGTCAACCTATTGTTTGAACTTGTGGTCCATGTGGCTCTCCTTAGGAATGTATAGAAGATGGGCTTCTAGTACAGCTATCAATGTAGCTCCTACCTTGACATCTGGCTGGATTCCTGCTCAATTTAAAGCAGTTGCAGTTATTCCCCTGTTCTAATGACTTTCCTTATTACCTGACAATCTATCTGAACTATTGAATCATTTCCGACCTGCCAGTTCTCTCAAAAGTTATGGAAATGGTCTTCAAACTGCAGCTTCAGCATCTCCTCCCCCCAAACACTGTGCATCAATAGATACTATCTTGGACAAAGGAGAGAGCCTAATTGAGGATGCTGTGCACTCCCAGGTACTGGGCCTGAAGAAAGGATGCTGCTGTCATTGGCTAACATGCGAGCATCTCTGCCTCAGTGGGCTAAGGTTCAGAGCACTTGTCATTATCCAGTGTCCTTTGACATTGGATTGAAAACTGCAGAGAGAAATGACTTCATAATACTGTTTATGTGCTACATTGTTCTGTCATCCCTCCTACTCATCTTTCCCAAGTTCATTTTTTTGAAAAAGCTTACCAGAGCTTTTAAATTTTTTGTTTTCCCCTTTGTTCCTTGAGAAAAATGAAGAAATCTGTCTTAACTGAGTGAATATTGGGCTCAAATCTACAGGCAGCTCATTAAAACCAAGGACAAATTTGAAATGAATAGATGGGACTTCTTCCTTGCTTGAACTGTTATGAAATAGGTAGAGCAGAATAGTGGAGAACCCACTCATGGTTAAGGCAGAGGCTAATAAACATTCACTCTCTGCCTTCTCTTACTGTGTAAATCCTGAAAGTCACTAACATCTCTATCCTTTAGTACAAAACATCTGAAAATACCTTTCACTCATGGACATCTGTCTCTTGACTTAAAGAAAATAATGTAAGTGAAATTACTAAGGAAATATGCTAAATGCGATTTATTATATTATTTTGCATTGTATTGGTAAAGGTTTATATTTTACCTTTTCATGGATAATTACCTAGCATTAAAAGAAAACCAGAAAATTAATTTTAAGTACAATTTGCTGCTCTCTATACATAATTATGATTACATGAGATGTTCTATAAAGAGAGGTGTACATATTCTGTGTCATGTTTAACTACTTTTATATTTGGGTTTAATTTTTTTACTTTATTGATATTTAGTACTGAAAGCAATAATTAAAAACAAAAAAAATAATTAATGCACACATTTGTATTTCAGGAAGCTGGGATTTAGGCACTCTGCACTCCCCTATAATGCATGAAAGCAGATCAACCTTTATAACTTAGACATGAGGACACATATGGTTGGTTTCCTAATTGTTGTTTTTAGGGCTGCCTTGCCCCTGCCGTGTTCCAACTCTTCCTGCCCTTATTAGATGAGTGCTAATGTATCCAGGTACCTTTTTATCCATCCCCTTTTACTCATGAGGGTACATTTGTGTAAATTTTGTCCCTGGTCTTCCTTGCAAAATGATTACATGATTCTTCTGTAACCTGGATTTTCATGTTGACTTCTTTTCTCTTACTGCGTAGGTAACTATTGTCGATAAATGTCATTGAGTCTGCAGTCTGCCCTGACCCATAGCGATCCTATGCACAATAGAACAAAACACAGCATGGTCTGTGTCATCCTCACAATTGTTCCTACGGCTGATGGTAACTAGCATCATTAAAAGCAATGGTTCTTTCTACAACACTTTTATAGTTGCAAACCTTTTGGCGTGCATTATCAACATCAGAGTTTGCCTGGATGGTTAAGCATTTAACTACCAATAAAAAGATGGAAGTTCACACCTGCCCAAACTTGGAAGAAAGACATGGTAGCAAGTTTCCAAAAGATCACATCGTTGAAAACCTTATGTGGTAGTTCTACACTGTATTCATAATGTCTCAGAGTTGGAATCTATCTGATAGCAAGTGACACTTTATTCAATCCTTGATATACTTAAAGAACTAAATAAATAACATATTTCTCCTTATAATAAAATGCTGAGAAAATAAGTTTATCATTTATATCTGAAATTCATGAAGCATGTGATCTAGAAGCCTTGACTACTACTAGTTATTATAATGAAAAGTTGGGAAGAAAAAAAGAATCATTAGTTGGAAGGATTAGTGGTTGCTGTCAGAAATGAAGCTGGAGATCAGAGGACTGAATTTTGCAAGACCAACGATTTCTTCATTGCAAATACCTTTGTACCAACAACATAAAAGCTATCTATATCTATATATGAGGGAGGGCCTCACAAAGTGGGATATGCAGGAACCAAATTGACTGCAACAATGGGAAGAAACAGGGAGGAAGCTCAATATCATCAGCCAAAACAAGTCCAGGGGCTGACTGTGAAACTGACTACAAACTTCGCATATGAGCTACCACCTAACACCCTCAAAGATAGCCCAATTCACAAAACCAGAAAGCAACAAGTGTTGGAGGGGTTGTGTTGAGATAGGAACTCTCTGGTAGACCTGTAGATATGTACAGCCACTATGGAAATTGACAGTGATTTCTAACACAGATGGAAATTGAGCTACCATAAGACTCAGCAATCCCCCTACTGGGCATATACCCAGAAGAGGCAAGAAACAAACCACGGCCAGACACCTGTGCTCCAATCTGTGTTCACAATTCCAAGGAGATGGAAACAACCCAAATTTTCACCAAAGACAAATGGATTACAAAACTATGGTACATACATACAATAGAGTACTATGCATCACTAAAAAGTAGCGATGAACGCATGAAGCATATTGCCACTTGGTAAGAGCTGGAGGATATTATGCTAAGTGATGTAAACCAAGTAAAAAAAGGACAAGTACAATATGAGTCCACTGAGGTAAGTTTATTAAATTAAAAAAAAGAAAAGAACAATGCAAAAGGGGCACAGGCAAAAAGCTGCTGTATATAAACACCCCAGGGGTGAGGTCCAGGTAGTATGGCAGGGGCCTGATCAAATCCAGGGGTACATATGGTAGCCAACTAAAAAGGAGAGTGGGGGGAGAGGAAAGGAAAATAAAAAGAGATGTGTGGCAGGGGATTAGGGAACTGACCAACCCAAGGGGAGGGTATCATTTGTGTCTCCACAGGGAAAGAGGGACCAGATTTAAACCCGGTGTTCGAGGATGTGAATGCAGCATGCCGGCTTGGAGAGGGGAACCAGTGGAGGGGCCTGAGAGCTGGTCCCCATTCCCAGCTATGTGGACAACCGCCCCTCCCGCCAAGAAGAATTTACTTTAGAGGATGGCACAAAAGCTGCAGCTAGGGAAGAGGTTCATGTCTGATCAGAGTACACAGGAGAAAATGAATAGGGATGAAGAGAGAGTGGAGAACATCTGGCCCATTAATCCTGGAGGATGATATCCGCACTCAGAACAGCCAATGCACAGAGTGGACCATATAGCTGATCACACTATGAGACAAGATGTCCCCCACATACGTATGGCCCTACTGGGGACAACACTAATTGGAATTGGCCTGGAATGACCCCGCCACACCGAGGCAAAGCACTAAGGACATGTGGCAGAGCAATGGGGTGTGAGCAGAGCAGGGAGCTCCTACGGGGGTGTAAAGGATCAACTTTGGGACCAGAGCATGGCACCAGATCTATCTAGATAAGATAGGCTGCATGAACAATCTGGAGTAGAAAACAACCGGACCTGTGGTTCTGGGAGGACATGGGAGAGGGGGAGGTTGGGCAAAGGAGGTGGTGTTGACCATCCCAGGGATGAGGGAGCAACATGTGATCCAAAATCAGTGGCAAGGAGGGTGTGTGAAGCCTGGTAGGGATTCAGCGAGAGCAATGTAACCAAGATAAATTACTGAAACCCAAATGAAGGCAAGAGGAAAGTGAAAGGAAATAGAGGAAAGAACTAGGAGACAAAGGACATTTATAGAGGTCTAAATACAGCATGTACATATATAAATATATTTATATAGGATTGTGGGGAAATAGATCTATATATATATATTTATAGGTTTAGTATTAAGGCAGCAGATGGACATTGGGCCTCCACTCAAGTACTTACTCAATGCAAGAACACTTTGTTCTATTAAATTGGCATTCCATGATGCACACCTTCCTGACACCATAGATGAAGACAAATGTGTGCATAAGCTAATGTGGTGAAGAAAGACTAATCAAGTGGCCATCTAGCTCAGAAGCAACAAAGTCCACATGGAAAAAGCACACCAGACTGTGTGACTACAAGTTATAGGAGGGGCCAGATATCAGGCATCAAAAACAAAAAATTATATCATTGTAAATGAGGGGGAGTGCAGAGTGGAGACCCAAAGCCTATCTATAGGCAACTGGATATCCTTAACAGAGGGTTGCAGGGAGTAGTCAAGCCAGTCAGGGTGCAGAGTAGCAACGATGAAACATACAACTTTCCTCTAGTTCTTAAATGCTTCCTTCCCCCCATATCATGATCCCAATTCTATCTTACAAATCTGGCTAGACCAGAGGATGTAAACTGGTACAGATAGAAACTGGAAACACAGGGAATCCAGGACAGATGATCCCTTCAGGACCAGTGGTGAGAGTGGCCATACTGAGAGGGTGGAGCAAAGGTGGCGTAGAAAAGGAAATTGTAAGGTCTGTAATCTAGGTGGGCGATACAGCGTTGTGTGTGTTCTCTGTAAGGGCAGACCAACAAGAGGTTGACCCTACTTTTGAACTTCCTCTTTAATAGGGGGATTCTTCCAGTTGCCGGGAGAAAACGGTACCTAGAGTTAGAGAGTAGGGACAAGACAGGGGACAAAAGAAAAAAGAAAGGGGAAATCAAACATAGGAATCTACATATAACCTCCTTCCTGGGGGATAGACAACAGAAGAGTAGGTGAAGGGAGACATCGGACAGTGTGGGATATGACAAAATAAAAATAATTTATAAAATATCAAGGGTTCGTGAGGGAGGGGTAATGGGGAGGGTGGGGGAAAAATGAGGAGTTGATGCCAGGGGCTCAAGTAGAAAGCAAATATTTTGAGAATGATTATGGCAACAAATGTAAAAATGTGCTTGACACATAGATGGATGTATGGATTGTGGTAAGAATTGTCCGAACCCCCAATAAAATGATTTTTTTTCAAAAATGCAAAAAAAAAACCACTCGTATGAAAATTCAAGTTGAAGATGAAGACAATTAAAACGCATCCAAGAAAGTAAAAAATATGAATGTGAGTATATTCCACCTGAATTTCAACACAAACTTAAGAGAAAATTTCATGTATTGAACATTAATGACTAACGACCAAACTACCTAGTAGAATAACATTAAGAACATTGTACAAAAAGAAAGCAAAAGGTCATTTTAAAAGACAGAAAAAAGGAAATGAAGGACAGATGATCCCTTCAGGACTAGAGGTGAGAGTGGTGATACCAGGACTACAGGTGAGAGTGGAAGGAGGGTGTGGTAGAGAAAGGAAGAACCGATTACAAGGATCTAAATAGAACCTCCTCCCTGGGGAACGGACAACAGAAAAGTGTGTAAAGGGAGACATTGGACAGTGTGAGATATGACAAAATAATAATTTATAAATTATCAAGGGCTCATGGGAGAGTGGGGAGCAGGGAGGAAGGGGGCAAAAATGAGGAGCTGAAGCCAGGGGCTTACATGGAGAGCAAATGTTTTGAGAATGATGAGGGTAACAAATGTACAAATGTGCTTTATACAATTGATGTATGGATGGATTGTGATAAGAGTTGTATGAGCCACCAATAAAATATTTTTTAAAAGACAAAAGAAAGAGCAAAAGTGGATATCTGAAGAGACCCAAAAATTTACTCTTGAATTTAGAATAGCTAAAGCAAATAGAAAAAAAATGAAATAAAGGCATTTAACAGAAAAAAATATCAAGTCAGCTTAGACAAAACAATGTATTATGATGAAATGTGCAAAAACCTTAAGTTAGAAAGCCAAAAAGTAAAACATGCTCAGTGTATCTCAAGCTGAGAGAAGTGAAGAAATGATTGGAATGTTTCATTAAGCTGATGCAGCCCTGGACATAATCGCTCATCTATGCCAAGAAATTTGGAAGATAGGTAGCTGGCTAATCAACTAGAAAAAAACCAAATTTATGTCTATTATAAAGAGAGATGAGACAACAGAATGCTGAAATTATTATACAATATCATTAATAGTGCACATAAGTAAAATTTTGCTGAAGGTAATTTTTTTTTTAAACAATTTATTGGGGCTGATACAATTCTTTTCACAGTTCATACATATACATACATCAATTGTATAAAGCACATCTGTACAGTATTTGGCCTAATCATTTTTTTCTCTTTTCTTCTTTTACATTTTATTAGGGACTCCAACAGCTCTTACCACAATCCATACATATACATACATCAATTGTATAAAGCACATCCATACATTCCCTGCCCCAATCATTCTCAAGGCATTTGCTCTCCACTTAAGCCCCTTGCATCAGGTCCTCTTTTTTTTCCCCCCCTCCCTCCCCTTTCCCCCCTCCCTCATATGCCCTTGGTAATTTATACCTCGTTATTTTGTCATATCTTGCCCTATTCGGGGTCTCCCTTCCCCCCTTCTCTGCTGTCCCTCTCCCAGGGAAGAGGTCACATGTGGATCCTTGTAATCAGTTCCCCCTTTCCAACCCACTCACCCTCCACTCTCCCAGCATCGTCCCTCACGCCCTTGGTCCTGAAGGTATCATCCACCCTAGATTCCCTGTACCTCCAACCCTCATATGTACCAGTGTACAGCCTCTGTCCTATCCAGCCCTGCAAGGTAGAATTCAGATCATGGTAGTTGGGGGGAGGAAGCATCCAGGATCTGGGGGAAAGCTGTGTTCTTCATCGATACTACCTCACACCCTAATTAACCCATCTCCTCTCCTAAGCCCCTCTATGAGGGGATCTCTGTTGGCCGACACTTGGGCCTTGGGTCTCCACTCTGCACTTCCCCCTTCATTTAATATAATATATATATACACATACATATATACATATACACATACATACACACACTTATATCTTTTTTTTTTTTCATGATGCCTTATATCTGGTCCCTTGGGCACCTCGTGATCGCACTGGCCGGTGTGCTTCTTCCATGTGGGCTTATTTGTTTCTGAGCGAGATGGCCGCTTGTTCACCTTCAAGCCTTTAAGACCCCAGACACTATCTCTTTTGATAGCCGGGCACCATCAGCTTTCTTCACCACATTTGCTTGTGCACCCATTTGTCTTCAGCGATCCTATCATGGAGGTGTGTAGTCTATGATATGATTTTTTGTTCTTTGATGCCTGGTAACTGATCCCTTTGGGACCACTCGATCACACAGGCTGGTGTGTTCTTCCATGTGGACTTTGTTGCTTCTGAGCTAGATGGCCGCTTGTTTATCTTCAAGCCTTTAAGACCCCAGTCACTGTCTCTTTTGATAGCCGGGCACCATCAGCTTTCTTCACCACATTTACTTGTTCACCCACTTTGGCTCCAGCCGTTGTGTCGGGAGAGTGAGCATCATAGAGTTCCAATTTAATAAAAGAAGGTATTCATGCATAGAGGGAGTGTTTGAGTAGAGGCCCAAGGTCCTTCCGCCACCTTAATACTTGACCTATAAATCTCGACACAAAGATCTATTTCCCCAACCTCCTATATATATTTGCATGTACATGTCTTTGTCTAGACCTCCATGAATGCGCTTTGACTCCTAGCTCTTTCCTCCATCTCCCTTGACCTTCCTCCTGCCCTACTACCATGCTTCATCGCCACCTGGGCTAGAGTATACCTCTTCTCTAAGCAACCTTACCCTTGATCATTTCCCATCAGGCCTGCCACTCCCCCTTCTCTACCCTTTGGGGTCCCATGTTTTTCCCTTGTCCCTGGGTTTGTTAACACCACTTCCTTACCCCCCCTACCCCCCACCCCAAGTCCCCCCGGAACTGTCGGTCCCGTTGTTTTTCATCCAGATAGTTCATCCAGCCTGTCCTATTCAGACAGACCTGTGGAGTCACTAACATGCACGAAAACTAGACAGAGGAACACAAAGCAACAGTATACAACCAGACAACAAAACAACCAAAACAAACCACTGAAAAAGAATAGAACAAAACAGTTCACAAGAGAAAAGCTTGTAGTTAGTTCAGGGATCTTTGCTGGCCCTTAGGAGCGTTTTCCAGTCCAGTCTGTTGGGGCACCACGCCCTGGCCCCAAAGTCCACTTTCAGCATTCCCTGGGGACCTTGCCACTCCATTCTCTTGCTGTTCCCTGCACTCCCTCAGTGATTTGCCTCGGTGTGGTGGGATCAGGTCAGGTGCAATTCCCACACTGTGTCTCCGGTGCTGTCCCCTGTATCGCCCTTAGTCACTGAGGGGCATCATGTCTCATAGTAGGGCCAGCCATGTTGTTCTCTCTGTGGACTGGCTGCTCTACTCAGGAACATCATCATCACGGCCTGGTGGGCCAGGCTGTGCTCCACTCTCTCCTCCTGCCCCTTCATCTGCTCCCGTGTGCTCTGATCAAATATGTCCATCTCCCATAGCTGCAGGGTCAATGTCGTCCTTTGGAACAAGTTCTTTTCGGGGGAGGGGCAGGAATCCACTTAATTTATGGTGCTGGGGCCAGCCTCCCAGACCTCTCCACCGGTTCCGTCCTCCACGCCGGGATATTGCATTCACACCTTGCGACACTGGGTTGAAGTCTGGTCCCACTTTCCCTGTGGAGATATAAACCATACCCTCCCCTTGGGTGGATTAATGCCCCATTTCTGTCATGCTGATTGTACTTACCTCAGGGGACTCATGTTGTACCTGTCCCTTTGGGTCTGGCTTACCTCGCTTAACATAATTCCTTCCAGCTCTTCCCATGAAATAACGTGTTTCATGTGCTCATCGGTGCTTTTTAGTGCTGCATAATACTCCATTGTGTGTATGTGCCAAAGTTTGCTAATCCACTCGTCTATCGATGGAAACTTAGGCTGTTTCCAAGTCTTTGCTATTGTGAATTGTGCCACAATAAACATTGGAGCGCATATGACTGGTCGTGTTTTATTTGCTGCTTCAACCGGGTATATGCCCAGTAGAGGGATGGCTGGGTCGTAAGGTAGATCAATTTCCATTTTCTTTAGGTATCGCCAGATTGCTTTCCACAGTGTCTGTACAAATCTGCACGACCACCAGCAGTGGAGGAGGGTTCCTATTTCACCACAGCCCCTCCAACACTTGTTGCTCTCTGATTTACTGATCTGAGCTAGCCTGAGGGGTGTTAGGTGGTATCTCATGGTTGTTTTGATTTGCATTTCTCTTATGGCAAGGGACTTTGAGCACTTTCTCATATATTTATTGGCCATATTGATCTCCTCTCTAGTGAAAGTTCTTCTCATTTCTTTTGCCCACTTCCTTAGGGGGTTAACTGTTTTCCTCTTTTTGCAGGTCATGATGGTGTTGTAGATTTTAGTAATGAGCCCTTTGTCTGACGTGTCATTACTAAAAATCTCCTCCCAGTCTGTGGGTTGCCTTGTCACCCTCTTGGCAAAGTCTTTCGAGGTGCACAGGTGTTTTATTCTTATTAGATCCCATTTGTCGATTTCCAGATCACCTGTGTGTGTCCCCTTCCCTGTTGCAGTGAGCCTATGTGCTCCCTGGGCCAGTGCTCTGAGATTAGTCCCGATTCCCTCCTTAATGGTCCTGATGGTTTGGGGTTTGACTTCTATATCTGTGATCCACCTTGAGTGTATTCTTGTGCATGGGGTGAGGTAGACGTCTTGTTTCAACTTTCTACATGTGGATATCCATTGTTTCCAGCACCACTTATTAAAGAGGGCATCTGCTTCCCACTTGACATTTTTGGGACCCTTGTCGAAGATCAGTTGTCTATATGCTGATGATTTTACTCCTGGGCTTTCTATTCTTTTCCACTGGTCTGAGTGTCTATCATTGTGCCAGTACCATGCTGTTTTGACCACTGTAGCTATGTAGTAGGCATTAAAATCAGGTAGGGCGAGTCCTCCAATTGTGTCCTTCTTCTTGAGGAGTTCTCTGCTAATTCTGGGTTTCTTCCCTCTCCATATGAAGTTGGTGGTCAGTTTTTCCAATTCTTTGAAGAAGGTTGATGGTAATTGGATTGGTATAGCATTGAACTTGTAGAGTGCTTTAGGAAGAACTGTCATCTTTACTATGTTCAGCCTACCTAACCATGAGCAGGGGAGCTTCATCCATTTGTGAAGGTCACTTTTGGTTTCCTGTAATAGGGTTTTATAATTATGCTTATATAGGTCTTTAGTATTTTTTGTTAAGTATATTCCTAGGTATTTCAGTTTGTTCTTGGCTACTGTGAAGGGTACTTCCCTCTTAATCGCCTCTTCCATGGCCCTGTCCGATGTGTATAGAAACCCTACCGACTTCTGTTTATTGATCTTGTATCCTGCTACCCTTCCGTATTCCTCTATTGCTGTAAGTATTCCAACTGTGGAGTTTTGGGGGTCTTCAATGTATAGGATCATGTCATCTGCAAATAACGATAGTTTCACCTCCTCCTCTCCCAACTGGATCCCTTTGATGTCCTTCCGCTGTCTTATGTTGTTAGCCAGAACCTCCAAAACGATATTGAATAGAAGAGGGGACAGGGGGCATCCTTGTCTTGTACCCTTTTTCAGTGGTATTGTTCTTGTCTTTTCTCCATTGACTATGATGTTGGCTGTTGGTCTTTCATAGATAGCTTGTATGAGCTTAAGGAACTTACCTTCCAATCCTATCTTCATGAGTGTTTTGATTAGGAATGGATGCTGGATGTTGTCAAATGCTTTTTCTGCATCTATGGATATTATCATATGGTTTTTATCCTTTTTCTTCTCGATGTGGTGTATGATATTGATGGATTTTCGGATGTTAAACCATCCCTGCATCGCTGGGATGAATCCTACTTGGTCGTGGTAAATGATATGTTTGATGTTCCTTTGTATTCTATTGGCCAATATTTTGTTAAGGATTTTTGCATCTATGTTCATTAGAGATATTGGTCTATAATTCTCTACACTTGTGGGGTCTTTTCCCTGTTTGGGTATCAAAGTAATGCTGGCTTCGTAAAATGAGTTTGGGAGCTTGCCGTTCTTTTCTATGTTATGGAATACTTTGTGGAGGATCGGTGTCAGCTCTTCCCTGAATGTTTGGTAAAATTCTGCTGTGTAGCCATCTGGCCCTGGGGCCTTTTTCCTTGGTAGGTTTTTGATGACACTCTCTATTTCTTCCTTCGCTATGGGTTTGTTGAGGTTCTTGATCTCTGTCTCAGATAATCTAGGGATAGATTGTTTTTCTAAATATTTATCCATGTCTTCCAGGTTTCTGAATTCATTAGAATACAAACCTTCATAGTACTTTGTGATTTTAAAATCGTTTATAGACTACATCAAGAGTTAGTGGTCAGAAATTCATGTTCATTTCAAATGAGGATATGGAATGAGGGGATATCATTGCTGATGTCAGTTGATCTTAGCTGAAAACAGAGAATACCAGTGTGCAGCACTGAAAGAACCTGTACCTAAGCCTAGAGACAGTGATTCAAACAGAAAATTAAAATCAGGAAAGTTGTGTATCCGGGTTGTGTACTTTCATCACACTTACTTGTTTGCAGAGCAAATGATCAGAAAACCTGGATTATATGAAGAAGAACAAGGCATTGAGATTGGAGGAGGTCGTCCTCTCTGTAGATCTCCAAAAATGATGTTTGATTTCATTTAGAATCCATGATATATTCAACATCTTTGCCAACCATAAGCCGAAGGCATTAAATCATCCTTGTTCTTCCTTGTTTCTTTTCCTTTTATATGCCTGTGAGTTAGCTGAGAATACGTTGACTTGGGTCAGGATCATCTTAGTTGTCAAAGTACATTTTTGTTCTTTAACACTTTAAAAGGTTTTTGTTTGTTGGTTTATTTTTGTTTTTCTTTAACAGCAAATTTGTTCAACACAGGGTGTAGTCTCTTTCTTGATTGCTGCTTCCTTGGACATTAATTATATGACATGGAACACGAAATAAAATTGTTTAGAATTTCAATTTTTTTCTCCATTTAGCATGTTGCTGTTTATTAGCTCAGCATCACAAGCTATTAGTGGTCTAGTTCTGATGCTGCCTTCTTATTCATATAATGCAGCTTATCAGATGATTTACCCAGATAAATATGGTGAAATGATAAAAACCATTGTGCACACATTACTGGATTTTAAACCACAGAAACTCTCTTTATTCTGTTTCACTGACTGTGTCCTGGTCTATGTACAGGTTCTGCTGGAGAACAATTAAGTATTACTAAATTTCCATTCTTTGCTTGACTTCTAACTTGAATTTCTGACAATTCCATCAATGTACTACTGCAAAGCTATTTTACATATGACATTAATAATGTCGTCCAGTAATTTCTGAATTTTTGTATTACCACTCTTTGTAATGGGCACAAATATGTACAAACATTGTTAGTGATCAGTTATTTGAGGCTAATGCAGAGTCACTGTACTATACCTGGATTAATCTCGGAACTTTTAGTTATGTAAGAAAAAAATTCTTATTTCATTATACTTCTTTGGTTAGGTTCTTCTTTTAAAATGTAATTATTCTTTTTAATTTTAATAAATCATTTTATTGGGGGCTCTTACAACTCTTAAAAGAATCCACATATCAATTGTATCAAACACATTTGTACATATGTTGCCATCATAATTCCTAAAATATTTCTTTCTACTTGAGCCCTTGGTATCAGCTCCTCTTTTTTCCCCTTCCTCCCCCACCTTCCCACCCTAGCGAACCCTGGATAGTTTATGTTATTTTTAGTTTCCTATTTTACACCCTCCACTGTCTTCCTTCACCCATATTTCTTTTGTTTTCCCCATGTGTGTGTCTGGGGCGGGGGTGGTGGTGGTGGTGGTTGTATATCAATCATTGAGATCAGTCCCTTTTTTCCCCCTTCTAGCCTTACCTTCCCCCAACCCTCATGGTATCACGACTCTCACTATTGGTCCTGAGGTGGTTATTTGTCTTGGATTTTGCGTGTCAAAACTCCTATCTGTACCAGTGTACATGCTCTAATCTAGCCAGATTTGTAAAATAGAACTGGGGTCATAATAGTGTGTTGGTGTGTGTGCAAGCATTAAAGAACAAGAGCGACCTTACTAGTGCTATGACACTTTCATACATTTCCTCATGTTGTGGTGAACCCCCAACCATAAAATTATATCCGTTGCTACTCCATACTATAATTTTGCTACTGTTATGAATCATAATGTAAATATCTGACATGCAGGATATATTTTCATTGTTACATATTGAACATAATAAAAGCATAGTGATTAATCATAAAACAATATGTAATTATATGTTGTGAAAATTTATGTCCGATGGTCTTAGGCGATCACTGTGAAAGGGTCGCTCAGCCCCAAAGGGGTCGCGACCCACAGGTTGAGAACCTCTGAACTAGAGGAATGTTGTGGGTTTCATCGGTGCTATACTGCACCTTAGTAGGCTCTTCCCTTCCTTGTGACCCTTCTATGAGGTTATGTTAGGTATGTTCTCTTTAAAAGCAGTTGATGACTCCCTACCCTTGGTCTTAGTAATTTCTCTCAGTGACCAAAGGCAAGGTAACTGAGAGGAATTACTGAAACCAGAATGAAGGCTGAACATGGTAGTGGGACAGGAGGAAAGCATAAGGAAATAGAGGAAAGGAGTAGGAGGCAAAGGGCATACATAGAAGCCTAAATATAGACATGAACTTATGTAAATATATTTAAGATTAAGGGGAAATAGACCTATGTGAATATATTTATAGGTTCCGTAGTAGGGTAGCAGGTGGACATTGGGCCTCCTCGCATGCACTCCCTCAATACAATAGCACCTTGCTCAGCTACACGGTCATTCCATGATACCCACCTTCCAGACATGATTGCTGAAGACAGACATGTGCATAAGCAAACGTGGTGATGGTGCCCTCTATCAAAAAGATATAGCATCTGGGGTCTTAAAGGTTTGAAGGCAAACAATTGGCCATCTAGCTCAGAAGCAACAAAGCCCACAGAGAAGAAGCACACAAGCTGAAGTGAACACAAGGTGTTGAAGGGATCAGGTAGCAGACACCAAAGAACAAAAACCATCATTGTGTGATCACCTTCCCCACATAAATGCTGAAGACAGATGTGTGCATAAGTAAGTGTGGTGAAGAAGGCTGATGGTGCCCGGCTATTGACAGATATAGCATCTGGGGACTTAAGAGCTTGAAAGTAAACAAGCAGCCATCTAGCCCAGAAGCAACAAAGCCCACATGGAAGCAGCACACCAACATGTGTGATTATGAAGGGCCAAGGGGACCAGGTTTCAAGCAACAAAGGTGGGGGGGTGGGAATCATATCATCGTGAATGAGGGGAGTGCATGTTGGGAACCGAATGCCCATCTGTAGACAACTGGACATCCCTTGCAGAGGGGTAGTGGGGAGGAGATGAGTCACTCAGGGTTCAGTTGCATTGAGTAAGTGCTTGAGTGGAGGCCCAATGTCCACCTGCTGCCTTAGACTAAACCTATAAATATATGCACATAGAACTGTTTCCCTAAACTCATATAAATATATTTACATATGTACATTCCAGTCTTTAGACCTCTATAAATACCCTTTGTCACCTAGCTCTTTCCTCTATTTCCCTTTTCTTTCCTCCTGTCCCACTAGCATGCTCAGCCTTCTTTTGGGTTTCAGTAATTTCTCTCGGTTCCCTTGCCCTTGCTGAATCCCTACCAGGCCACTCACACCCTCCTTGCTACTTATTTTGGATCACTTATTGCTCCCCTGTCCCTGGGTTGGTCAGCACAACCTCCTTACCACCTCTCCCCCCTCTCCCATGTCCCCATGGAACCATTGTTCCTGTTGTTTTCTCCTCCAGATTATTCATATGTCAGTCTATCTTCTCTAGATAGATCTGCAGAGATAATAAGCACCAAAAATCAAGTCATAGCAAAATAGGTGATGAGTGAGAACACAGCTATGACAACACAAAAGGAAACCAATTACCCAAAGAAGAATAAATTAATTAAAGAAAAAATTTTTTAAAGAAAGAGAAATCTGTTAATAGATCAAGGTCTGATTTTTGATCCCTAGGCATGTCCTTCAGTCAGGTCAAATGGAGTATCATGCTTTGGCCCCAGAGTCTGTCCTTTGTACTCCCTCGGGGGCTCCCTGCTCTGTTCCCACGGTTGCTCTGCTGCATGCTTTTAGTGGTTTACCTCAGTGTCACAGGGTCAGTCTGGGCCTGAGTATCTAGTGTTGTCCCCCTTAGGGCCCTGGACCATCAAGAGATGGTATGTCTCATAGTGGGATCAGCCATATTGTCCACTCTGTCCATTGGCTGTTCAGAGCTGGTATATCATCCTCCAGGCCAGGTTGGTCAGGATGTGCTCCACTCTCTCTTCCTCACCCTTCATTTGCTCCCATTTGTTCTGATTAAACATGTTCCACTCCCCTAGTTGCATATTCAGTGTTGTCATCTGAAGTAAATTCTCTGGGGGGAGGGGCAATAGTACATGTAGTTGGTATGGGGCCGAGCCCTCAGGCCCCTGCACTGACTCCCCACTCCTTGCCAGCACTTTGCAGTCATCTGGAACTGGCTTTGTATCTGGTCCCTCTTTCACTGTGGAGACACAAACCATACCCTCCCCTCAGGTGGGTCAGTGCCCTATTCCCTCATCACACACTTTTTTCCTTTCTCCTTTCCTCCCTCCACCCCTATTTTGTTTGGCTACCATATGTACCACTGGATTTGGTCTGGTCACTGCCATACTACCTCAACCTCCCTCCTGCAGTTTTGTATACAGTAGCTTTTTTCCTATGCCCCTTTTGCACTTACCTTTCTGATCTGTCTTATATATATGTAAAAATAAACTTACCTCAGCGGACTCACGTTATACTTGTCCTTTTGTGCTTGGCTCACTGCACTTAGCATGATTTCCTCCAGTTCTTCCCATGTGACGATATGCTTCATGCATTCATCACTGCTTTTTAGGGATGCATAGTACTCCATTGTATGTATGTACCACAGTTTTTTAATCCATTTGTCTGTTGATGGAAATTTGTGTTGTTTCCAACTCCTTGTGATTATGAACTGTGCCCCAATCAACATTGGAGCACAGATGTCTGGCCGTGGTTTGTTTCTTGCTTCTTCTGGGTATATGCTCAGTAAAGGGATTGCTGGGTTTTATGGTAACTCAATTACCATGTTTGAGAAATTGCCAAATTGATTTCCATAGTGGCTGTACATACCTACAGATCCACCAGCAGTGGATGAGAATTCCTATCTCACCACAGTCCTTCCAACACTTGCTGCTTTCTGGTTTCTTGAATTGGACTATCTATGAGGGTGCTAGGTGGTATCTCATAGTTGTTTTGATTTGAATTTCTCTTATGGATAATGAACGGGAACATTTTCTAATGTTTATTGGCAATTATGAATTCAGTTTCTATGAAACATCTGTTCAGGTCCTTTGCCCACCTCCTCAGTGGGCAATTAGTTTTTCTCTTACTGTAAGCTTGCAAAGTATTGTAGATTTTAGTAATAAGGCCTTTGTCTGATGTGTTATTGATAAAGATGTTTTCTTAGTTGGTGGACTCTCTTATTACTTTCTTGGTGAATTCTTTCGATGTACACAGGTGTCTTATCTTCAGTATATCTCACTTGTCTATTTGTTACTCCTCTGTATTTGTATCCTTCCCTATTTCTGATAGCCTATGTAATCCCTGTGCCAATGTTCTCAGGTTTCTCCCAGTTCCCTCATTGATGGCCCTAATTGTTTGGGGTTTTATCTCAAGGTCTGTGATCCACCTTGAGTTTATTCTTGTGCATGGAGTGAGGGAACAGTTTTGTTTCATTTTTCTGCAGGTAGATATCCATTTTTTCTAGCATCATTTATTGAAGATGGCATCTGCTTCCCATTTAATATTTTTGGACCCTTTTCAAAGATCATTTGACTGTATGCTGGTGTTTTTATTTCTGGGTCTTCAGCTCTTTTCCATAGGTTTGAATATCTGTGATTGTGCCAGTACCACACTGTTTTGACCTCTGTGACAATATAGTACATGCTATAATCAGGTAGAGCAAGCACTCCGCTTTGCCCATCTTCTTGAGGAGTTCTTCTCTGCTAATTCTGGGCTTCTTCTGTCTCCATATGAAGTTGGTAATCTGTTTTTGAATTCTTTGAAGAAGGATGGTGGTATTTGTATCAGGATAGCATTGAACTTATATAGTGCCTTGGGCAGAACTGACATCTTTACTATATTCAGTCTGCCAATAATCAATGAGCATGGGATATTCTTCCATTTGGTGAGGTCACTCTTGATTTCTTGAAGTAGAGTTTTATAATTTTCCTCATACAAATCTTTGGTTTTTTAGTCAGGTATAAGCCTAGTTATTTCATTTTGTGCTTGGCAATTATAAAGGCTACTACCTTTTTACTCATCTCTTCTGTGGTCCTCTCTGATGTGTAGAGCAGTCAATAGACTTCTGTTTGTTAATTTTGTATCCTGCCACTCTGCCATATTACTCTATTGCTTCCAACACTCCGCTTGTGGAGTTTAAGGGATCATCAATATATAGAATCATATTGTCTGCGAATAATGAAAATTTAGCCTCTTCCTTCCCCAGCTAAATACATTTAATATCTTTCATTTTTCTTATGTTGTTAGCTGGGACCTCCAGAACGGTATTAAATAGGTGTGAGGACAAGGGGCATCCTTGTCTTGTCCCCTTTTTCAGAAGAATTGTTTTCATTTTTCTCCGTTAACTACCACATTAGCTGTTGGTTTTTCATATATGGCTTGTATAATAGTGAGGAATTTTCCTTCTATTCCTGTCTTCTAAGTGTCTTAAACAGGAATGTGTGTTGGATGTTGTCGAATGTTTTTTCCGCATCTATTAATATTATCATGTTGTTCTTATCATTTTTTCTGCCAATGCAATGAATATTGCTGATGGTCTTTCATAAGTTGAAACCATTCCTGCATCCCTGTTATGAATCCCACTTGGTCATGGTGAATTATTTTTAATATGCTTTTGTATTCTTTTGGCCAGTATTTTGTTAACGATTTTTGCATCGATGTTCATTAGGGATATTTGTCTACAGTTCTTGATTCTTGTGGCATCTTTGCCTGCTTTAGGTATCAAAGTTATACTAGCTTCATAGAAAGAGTTTGTGAGTTTTCCGTCTTTCTCTATGTTCTGGAAGCATTTGTATAGGATTGTTGTCAATTCTTCCCTGAATGCTTGGTAGAATTCTCCTGTGAAGCCATCTGGCCCAGGGGATTTTTTGTTGGTAATCCTTTGATTACCATGTCTATTTCTTCCTTTGTTATGGGTCTGGTGAGGTTGTTGACATCCATCTGGGATAGTCTAGGGAGTGATTGTCTTTCCAAATATTTGTCCATGGCCTCCAAATTATTGAATTCATTAGAACATAGACAATCATAGTACTGCGTAATTATCTATTTGATTTCATTAGGGTCCATTACAATGTCCCCTGTTTCATCCCTCATCCTTGCAAATGTTGTTTGATTCTCCCTTTCTTTCGTTAGATTTGGCAGAGGTCTATCAATTCTGTTGATTCTTTCAAAGAACCAACTTTTAGCAGCATTAATTTTTTCCATAGTTTTCTTGTTTTCCAACTCCTATATCTCTGCTCTGAATTTTATTATATCTATGCTCTTGCTATTAGTGGGGTTGTTCTGTTGACTCTGCTCTAGTTGGTGTAAGTTTTGTGTCAGCCTATAATCCAGGAGTCTCTCTTCTTTTTTAATGTGTGCATTTCTTGCTATCAGCCTTTCTCTGATAAATGCCTTTGCTGTATTCCACAGGTTTTGGTATGCCATATTTTTGTTCTAATTGGTTTCTAGAAACTTCTTGATTTCATCTCTGATCTGGGTCAATACCCACTCCATTTGCAATAGGAAATTGTCCATCCTCCAATTGCTTGCCCTTTTTCCTTCACTGTCCTTCTGTTAATTTCCAGGTTTATGATACAATGATTGGAGAGAGATGTCTGTATAACCTCTAGGTGCTTGAATTTACCCAAGTTCGATTTGTGTCCCAGCATGTAGTCTATTTTCGAATATGTGCCATGTGGGCTTGAAAAAAATGTGCATATTTTGCATGTGGGTGGAAAGCTCTGAAAATATCTATCAAGTCATGTCGTCCAATTGTGCTATTTAGATCTGTAGCCTCCCTGTTGAGTTTCCTTATTAATGATCTGTCTTTATCAGAGAGTGGCATATTAAAGTCGCCAACTATAATTGTTGAGCCTGTGATTCTCTTTTCATCTTTTGGAGTGTTTGATTTACGAATTTCACAGTTCTCTCGTTAGGTGCATATATGTTTATTATGCTCACTGGCTCTTATTCTATTGTTCCCTTAACATTATACTGTGCCCCTATTTGCCTCTTGTTATGGCCTGTATCTTGAGGTCAATTTGATCAGATATTAAGATCACTACCCCTGTTTTTTTTTTTTTTTTTGGATTACCATTTGCTTGGTATATTTTTTCTCCAGCATTTGATTCTTAACCTGTTTTTGTCTGTAAGCTTGAGATGAGTCTCCTGGGGGCAGCAAATCGATGGGTTATGTTTCCTGAGCCAGTCTGTTAGCCTCTGCCTTTTAATGCCTGAGTTCAGGCCATTGATATTCAGTGTTATATCTATCTGTGGACTCTGTGATGTCATGTTGTACTTTTTGTGATGGATGATTTCCTATCTACCTGTCTTATCTGCCTGTTTTGTGTTCGTGGTTTATGCATGCCTTCTTTCTACTATTGAAGTGACACTGTTCTTTGTCTCCCTATGGGTGGAGTTGTTCTAGGTAAAGGTTTCTTATTTGCCCTTGGTGAGTGTTGATCTTTGCCCATACTGGATCGGCAAAGAACTTTTGTAAGGCTGGGTTTGTTTTTATGTATTCTTTTAGGTTGTCCCTATCTGAAAAGACTCTTACTTTTCTATCTATGTTAATAATAATTTAGCTGGGTAAAGTGTTCTTGGGTTTGCATTGTTCACCTTCAAGTTTTGGAATATGTTACTCCATTCCCTCCTCTTCTTCATCGTTTCCACTGATATATCTGAACATACTCTTATTGGGGTACCTTTTTACATGACTGTTTACTTTTCCCTAGCTGCTTTTATGATTTTCTCCTTTTACTCATAGTTGGATATTTTTACAATTATGTGTCTCGGTGACTTCTTCTTGGGATTCTGTCTGTCCTGTGTTCTTTCAGCCTCTTGTATGGTTGCTTGAATTTCATTTATTAAGCCGGGGAAGTTTTCCTCTAAGAATTCCCTTCCTATTTTCACTGTTGACTTCTTGGTTGTGTCTTGCTCCAATAGTCCAATAATTCTAATATTGTTTATTTTTATAGCATCTTATACGGCTCTCAAGTTTTCTTCAGTTTCCTTAATTGTCTTATTTGATTGCTTTTCCTATTTGCTGACATCTTCTTGGTTATCCTCTAGGTCACTGGTGCAATTCTCTGCCTCCTCAAGCCTATTAGAAAGGTCCGCCAATTTGTCACTGGATTCTGTTATTTCATCCCTTTACTCTTGTACTTCCCTTTGGTGCGTTGCCTTTATCTCCTCTATTATTTCAACTTTTTGCTGCATTGCTTCCCTCATATCCTTTATGACTTTAAGCAGCATTTTGAAAATTTCTTTTTGCGGCAAGTCAATATCTGCTTCTTCTATGCGCATTGTTAGGTTCATGGCTTCTTCCGGCATTGTTTTCTGTTTTTCCTGCTTTTTTGTTGAAGCTGTTAGAACTGGTTGCTGTTTACATGTTGTTTTAGAGGAGCCTGTAGCCATCTTCCTGAGTCGAAGATCCCTAGGCTCTTTCTTTGGATATTTGTATGAGGACTTTTTGATCTGCTTGCTGGTAGGTGTTCTGAGGGTCAGGCTATTGCTATATTAACCTGTGGTTCCACTCATCCTAGCCATCCAGAATTTTATTACTTGGATTGTATGTTGGATATTCCTCTCATGTGATACTGATCAGGTTGTTGTGGGCCCACGATGGTGTCACTTCCCTGGCCTATCTTTAAATAAATTTCACAGTTCTTGGAGCACTTCAGCTGACCTGTGGTGTTTTCCTCTGCAACGGTAGTACTGAGGAGGGCGTGCAGGTATGCCCTCCTTTGGGTAGAGCTCTGTAGCTGGCTAGTGAATTACCGTAGACAGAGAGATCACCTTGAAGGTTGGGTAAATGTTCCCACAGGAGTGTGGAGCCCCAAAAATGCTGGTCAGTTGTTTCCACCACTCATTTTTAGGGCCTCAGGGATTAGGTGTGGGATGCCCCTACTTTTTGTAGGGAAGAACCCCTGCTGCTTGTTGTGTGGGACAGGACCAACATGAATTCCCCAACCTCTTGCCAAGCCAATAAATGCTGGTGAGAGCTCCCCCAGTTGGGCCCCCAGAGTTGCCCTAGGCAGAGGAGGTTGGCCTGGAGGCCACTAGTGTCTTGTGACAGGACAGAGAATGAAAAGATAGGAAAGAGAAAAATAGGAAGACACAGACTGGGGCAATAATGCCAAGCAAACTGATACCCACTCACCCATGCACACCTAAAATGAACAGAGTAAACATAGTTGAAAACAATCAAAATGAAAGAAAGAAAACAACTAAAAAGGAGAACAAATCTGTTGAGGCTGTGGTAGGAAATAGAGAAGAGCTTGAAGGAGATAAAAAAAAAGAAAACGTGTAAGAAGAGCGCAATGAAAGAAAAAAAAGAGAAAAGGAAGAAGTAGAGAGAATTTAAAAAAAATAATTAAAGAAATAGCTGACCCTATGCTTTGTGTAGCACTGCCTTGTCCTGTGTGCAGCACTCTCAGGAGTCAGGCTGCCCACTTAATGGACAAGATTACCTTAGGCCGAATGTAGGGGTCTGGGAACCAGCAGTGGCATGTGAAAGGAATCAGAGGGAGCAGAGAGAGAGGCAAAGAGAACAAAGACAGTAAGAGGAAAGAAAGAAAAATAGAATAAAGAGGAAGAAGAAAATAAAGCAACTGAGTTCACTAAGATTGGCTATTATGGTAAAGAGGGAGGAGAGAGAGAAGGAGGAAATAAAGAATAGAGGGATAGCTGATCCCTGGTTGCTTGAATGCAGGGTCAGAGGGGTTTAGAACCTGCCCCCAAATGGCAGGTTGGTGTGCCCTTTTAATGCAGGGACGTAGTGGTCCTGGGTAGAATTGCCCTAATTGACGAGATCACCTTAGAGGTCTGACGGAGGTTTCCTCTGCAGTGCAGCATGGTGTAGGTGTTTGTCCCAGCTGCTTTGTTTGGTGTACAGCACTTCCATGGAGGGCAGACCAAACTTCTTCCTGGTATTTGGGTTGATTTGCCCTAAGCAGAGGGCAGTGACCTGGAAGCCAGTAGTGGCATATGATAGTAGAGTGGGAGATAAGAGGAGAAAGAGGGGGGTGAGGGAGAAAATAGAGGGATAAAGAAGAAAGAGAGAAAATAAAAGCCCAACACAAACCTGAACACGTTGAGACTGAGCGCAGTGGGAAAGTTAGAAGGGCTAGTGAATAAAGAGAGAAGAAACAGAGTAGTATGTAAGGAGATAACTGAGACTTGATCACCTGTCCACGAGGCTGGAGGAGTTTCAACTCTTCCTCAAGGTAGTGAGGTGGTGTACCCATTTGATGTAGGGTTCCACAGATGCTGTGTGGGATTACTTCAAAAGCAAGATCATGCCTGTGGCCAGGGGTTACTTGAGTGCTGGAGTTCGCTGGTGTACCTGCCTTGTGCTGTATATAGCACTGCAGCAGGGGCAGAAAGGGTGCACTGGGGTTTTCCCTCAGCCCTATCTAGGGCCCCAGGACAGGCAGGGCCTCTTCAGCTATGTGTAGAATCACTGAGAGGGAAGCTGGGTTTATTGTCCTATCTAATCTGCTGGTGCTTACTAAATCAGAAGATTTTATTTTTTATTTTTGTATCCCCCAGCCAGCTAGAATAAAATAAAATGAGATTGTCTCTCAGTCACTGGGCTGCAGCTCCTTGCTGTTTAAAGCTGACACTTGCTACAGCGGGTCCTTGTTATGCTAAAAGCCGCCAGGCCCTGTGGCTGAGTTCTGGCATTCCTCAGCTAGGTTTACTGCTTATGCTGATTTATGTTTAAGGCCCTCCGCCTATGTGCTGCTTGCAACTGAGCAACCAGTCTTGGGTTTGAGTTTTAAACCAATAATATATATTTCACTCTGTTTATAAATTATGCTTGTGATGTGCTCTGATTTGGAGACTGTCAGGCTGATGCCCTGAGGGAGAGATAGATCTTATCAGGGGGGTTGTTTCCATCTCAGCCAATTGGAACTAAATTTGCTCCCTGGACTCCCAACTTTTCGCATATTTTCTCCCACACCTTGATCTTCCTTAGGTAATAATATACATTTTTTTCTACTCTAAATTATGGCTACCTGCCACCACCACTCCCCTGGCCGTGAGCTCAAGGCAGCCAAGTGCTTGGAGAACCCTGAAGTGGGGTTTCCCTAGTGTCTGGGATTCTGTCCCCTTTTGTGCGTATGTCTGCAGAAATCTCTGTTCCCTGCAAGGGCACAGCCAGCACCCAAGGACTTGCCAAAGCTAGAGCGGTTTAGAATGTTCTTGGTTTGCTTTGTGAGTGGAAATCCCACACAAAAAGGGGTTCAGGAGAAACTCTGGTACCCTAGTTATACTTCCAGGACTCCACCTCCCCATTTCCTTCGCCTTATCTCCCAATTATCTGGTGTGGCAGCAGGAGCTCCGGACGGATGAATCCTATCTAGTTGCCATTTTCTCATTATTGTGACTTTCATTACAAATCCTCCAAATGTGTCCTTGTTCTTTATAAGTATTAATCATCATAACAAACTGTTGGCCACTGCCCATAAATCCATGTATATGCATTATTCTGGTATTTTCTCCTTCCTAGAAAATAGGCATAGTCAGATGGACTGTTTCAATATTTCCCCCTGGTAGGATTTTCTTTCCTCATTCTCTTTCAGAAGTCCTTCTAAGTAGATTGGTAAATGTTCAGAGGTTCATTTCTGCCCATTTTACAAATGTCATATAGAACTAATTTCAATTGTGTTCCACTGTTTTTCCTTATTGGATCAACTTAATCATGTTCTATGGTTGGGTATGGGGTGAGTGAGAGGTAATAGTATAGCATGGATATCTCTGTATGTATCTGAGTTACCTTAGTTTGTGCATTTTATTGTGGTTTCTACCACCTGGATAAGCATAAATGTGCACATATTTTTTCTAGGCTGCATGTAACAAGGCTGGGGCCCGTTTGTCAAGTGTTCATACTTCTTAATACCCTAATAGGGGTCTTGGGTTTCTCAGACAGGGGTCTTGTGTTATCTGTAGAACATGGCATAGGTTTTTTGTTTTGCATTGAAAAGAGAATACTGCTATGTTCACTATAAAATGAAAGACTGATTAAAGAAGTACAGAGGTAATGGCTTCATTCGCATTGAAAAGATATCTTAATGACCTAGTGCATCCCTAGTACAACCACAAGTAGCTGATGTAAAATAACAGAAATTATTTTCTCACATTTTACAAAGCTACAAGAATATGATATGTGGTCTGCATATTATAATATTCCTAGAGTTCTAGGAAGAGATGTCTTGTCTATTTTAACTTCAAGTAACTGCCTGCACTCCTTGGAGAACTTGAAATTGCAAAGTGTATCTGTTTTGTATGTATTCATATCTTCTTTCCTATTGTTGTTTCTATATCTATTCTCTCACGTTTTCATTATTTTGGTCAAAAGATAAACAACACAGAATATACAACAGTAAAAATTACATCAGATCGCTATTTTCTTTGCTTTTAAAAAATCATTTTATTGGGAGCTTATACAACTCTTATCACAATCCATTACTCCAACCATTGTGTCAAGCACTTTTGTATAATTGTTGCCATCATCATTCTTACAACATTTGATTTCCACTTGAGCCCTTGGTATCAGTTCCTCATTTTTTCCTCTGCTTCCCTGTTACTCCCTCCCTCATGAACCCTTGATAATTTATAAATTATCATTTTTTCATATTCTACACCATCTGACATCTCCATTCACCCACTTTTCTGTTGTCCATCCGCTAAGAAGGAGGTTACATGCAGATCCTTGTAATTGATTCCCCCTTTCCACCCCACCCTCCTGGTATCATCACTGTCAGCACTGGTCCTGAAGGGTGCATCTGTCCTGGATTCCCTGTGTTTCCAGTTCCTATATGTACCAGTGTACATCCTCCGGTCTAGCCATATTTGTAAGGTAGAATTGGGATCACGATAGTGGGCTGGGAGGAAGCATTTAGGAATTAGAGGAAAGTTCTATGTTTCATCAGTGCTACATTGCACCCTGACTGGCTCATCTCCCCACGACACGACCCTTCTGTAAGGGGGTGTCCACTTGCCTACAAATGGGTTCTGGTTCCCCAATTTGCATTCACCTCATACAAAATGATATGACGTTTTGTTCTTTGGTGCCTGATAACTGATCCCTTCAACACCTTGTGATCACCAGGCTGGTGTGCTTTGATAGCCAGGCAGCATCAGCTTTCTTCACCACACTTACTCAGGCACCCATTTGTCCTCAGTGATTATATTGGGAAAGTGAGCACACAATATGATATTTTGTTCTTTGATGCCTGATAACTGATCCTTTCAGTACCTTGTGATCACATAGGCTGGTGTGCTTCTTCCATGTGGGCTTTGTTGTTTCTGAGCTAGATGGACACTTGTTTACGTGTAAGTCTTTAAACCCCAGATGCCATATCTTTTGATAGCAGGGCACCACAGCTTTCTTTACCACATTTGCTTATGCACCCACTTTGTCTTCAGGGATCCTGTTGGGAAGATGAGCATCATGGAATGCTAATTTAATAGAACAAAGTGTTCTTACATTGAGGGAGTACTTAAGTGGAGGCCCAATGTCCATCTGCTACCTTAATACTAAACCTATAAATATATGCACACATTTCCCCATCATCATATATAAATATAATTCTATATGTACATACCTGTAATTAGACCTCTATAAATGCCCTTTGCTTTCTAGTTTCTTTCCTCTATTCCTTTTACTTTCCTTTTGTCCCATTCTCATGCTCAGCCTTCATTTGGGTTTCAGTAATTCGTCTCAGTTACATTGACCTTGATCAGTCCCTACCAGGTCTCTTACACCTTCCTTGCCACTGATTTTGGATCACTTATTGTCCCCTTGTCCCTGGGTTGGTTAACACCACTTTCTTTCACCCCACTTCCCCCTCTCCCAAGACCCCCAGAACCATTGGTTCTGTTGTTCTCTCCTCCAGATTGTTTACCCATCCTATCTTATCTAAATAGACCTGGAGAAGTAAGATGCACATACACGCAAAAAAAAAAAAAAAAAAAAGACAGAGCAAAACAAAGTGACAAAACAACAACAACAAGAAAACAATGACACAAAAAAGAAAATCCTGTAAATTGTTCAAGGTCTGTTTGTTGATCTTTAGGAGTATTTTTCAGTCGAGTCTGATAGAGTGACACGCCTGGCCCCAAAGTCTATTTTTGGTACTCCCTCAGAACTTCATTGCTCTGCTCCCCTTTCTGTTCTGTTGCACGCCCTTAGTGTTTTGCCTCAGTGTGGTGGGGTCAGATCAGTGCAATTCTCACACTGTGTCTCCAGTGTTGTCCCCGCTAGGGCTGTGGGCCAGTGAGGGATATCATGTCTTATAGTGGGGCCTGCCATATGATCTTTTATGCACATTGACTGCTCTGAGCAGGGAATCATCCTCAAGGACTGGTCGGCCAGGATGTGCTCCACTCTCTCTTCCTTCCCTTTCTTTTGCTCCTGTTTGCTCTGATTAAACTTGTCCCTCTCCCTGTGCTGCAGCTTCAGTGCTTTCCTGTGAAGTAAATTCTTCAGGGGAGAGGACCGTCTGTCCATGTAGTGTGGATTGGGGTCAGGCCCTTCGACATCTCTACTGGTTCTCTCCTTCATGCTGGTATGTTGCATTCATGTCTTGGAGCAAAGGATTGAAGTCTGGTCTCTTTTTCCCTGTGGTGATATAAACAATACCCTCCCCTTGGGTGGGTTAGTTCCCTGTTCCCACGCTACCCATCTCTCTCTCTCTCTCCCTCTCTCTCTTTCCCCCCTCCTTTTTAGTTAGTTACCATCTGTACCCCTGGATATGATCTGACCTCCACTTTTTATTTATTTGAATCAATTTAATTAGGGGCTTACAACTCATCACAATCCACACATACATCAATTGTGTAAAGCACATTTGTACATTCATTGCCCTAATTGTTCTCAAAACATTTACTCCCCACTTAAACCTCTGCCATCAGCTCCTCATTTTCCTTCCCTCCTTGTGCCCCTTCCCTCAATAACCCTCGATAATTTATAAATTATTATTTTGTCATATCTTGCACTGTCTGGTGTCTCCTTCCACCCACTTTTCTGTTGCCCATCCCCCAAGGAGGAGGTTATATGTAGATCCTTGTAATTGGTTCCCCCTTTCCACCCCACTCACTCTCCACCCTCCCAGTATTGCCACTCTCACCACTGGTCCTGAAGAGATCATCTGCTCTGGATTCTCTGTGTTTCCAATTCCTATCTGTACCAATGACATCCTCTGGTCTAACCACATTTGTAAGGTAGAATTGGGATCATGATAGTGGCTGGGAAGGAAGCGTTTAGGAACTAGATGAAAGTTGTATGTTTCATCATTGTTATACTGCACACTGACTGGCTCATCTCCTCCCTGAGACCCTTCTCTAAGAGGATGTCCTGCAAATTGGCTTTGGATCTCCACTCCATATTTCCCCTCATTGACTATGATATGATTTTTTGTTCTGATGATGTCTGATACCTGATCCCTTCGACACATGGTGATCTCACAGGCTGTTGAGCTTCTTCCATGTGGGCTTTGTTGCTTCTGAGCTAGATGTCTTAAGCCTTTAAGACCCCAGACCCTATATCTTTTGATAGCAGGGTACCATCAGCTTTCTTCACCATATTTACTTATGCACCCATTTGTCTCCAGCGATCATAAGGGAATGTCCAAATCTGGCCCGATGTTATTATTATTATTATTATTTTATTCTTTCTCTCTTTTCTTCTCAACCTCCAATTAAATATCGCTCTCCTTTCCCCCCCTCTATTTTCCAACCATAAGCTTTACACCTCCTAGTAGACTTCTCCTATATCATTAGGCAGAACCCAGTATTTCCCAGAAACCAACACACCATTTATGACTGCGACATGATGCCTCAGAAACAGTAGTCAATTGCAGTACAGCAGAAAAATTAAGAAAAATAATCACAAATAACCCCAAATCATCAAAACACAATAAAGCAATCTGATAAAGAGGCCCTGGAGTTAACAGAAATATAATTTATAAGAATGGTGTTTAGGTCTCTTTATGAAATAGGGGATACACATGAAAATAAAGAAGGAATTGAAAACCTAGAAACCCCCACTGAAACACATACTAGAAGATAAACAGCAATACAGTAGAATTAGACAACATTGTGAAAGACTTGAGTAATAGAATAGAAGAAAAGGAAAAGCAAATCAGGGAGCTCAAAGACAATTACTCTGACTGCAACTAACAAAAACGAGTTTTTGAAAAAGAAAGGAATCTGAAGAAAGACTAAGAATAATTATCAAGAAAAAGAACCTATGCCTCATTGGGATTCTGGAGCAGGAAAAAAACCCAAATAATCTCTTTAAGAAATAATTTGGGAAATCATGGAAGAAAATTTCTCCAACAGCATAAAGGAGGAAAATAACTATTTAATAAGCTGAGAAAACTCCAAACAGGATAGACCCCCAAAAGACAAACTTCTCAACATATAACAGTAATACTCTCCAATATCAAATAAAAGGAGCGAACCCAAGTGGCAGCTAGGCAAGGGGGAGAAAAAGTCACCTACAAAGGAAAATGGGTAAGAATAAACTCAGACTTCTCCATAGAAATTGTGCAAGAAAGAAGACAATGGAGTGACATACTTAAAAGTATGAAGGAAAAAGCAACAACAAAAACTACCAACCAAGAATCCTATATCCAGACAAATTGTTCTTCAAATAAGTAGGGTGAATAAATGTATTTACAGACAAAGAAAAATGATAGGAATTAATAAACACACAACATGCATTACAAAAATAATACTAGCAAGATTACTCTGGACAGAATCAACAACAGCAGAAAAGCTGAGAGTAACATACAAGACAACACAAATCATAAAACATTGCAATTAAAGCAGCACTCAAAATAACCCACAAAATTAGCAGAAAGAAAATTCATATTAGAAAAATCATATTAAAAAAAGAATGCACAGGCACACCAAAATGCAGCAATAAACTTGTATATTTTAATAATGCCACTGATTATCATGACATTCAATGCTCCAATCAAGAAACAGAGATTAGTAGACAGGATTAAGACACACACCTTAAATTTGAAGACAAAAATAGACTAATATAACAAAATGGGGAAAAGTCTACAAGTCCTATGGCAACCATATAAAAAGTAGAAGTAGCAATATTAATATTTGATAAAATAAATCGCAAGGCATATTACATATGAGAGACAAGATTAGACACTGTGGGGTGCCATCATGATTGCAATTCAAAGCAACTCTATACAACAGAAGCAAATGCAACTTAATCCTGTGTTATTTTCACAATTGTACTTATATTTGAGTCCATAGTTGCAACAACTGTGTCAATCCAGCTCATTGAGCACCTTCTTTTTTTCCCCTCCCCTTCTGCTTTAAGAAACATTTTATCTTTCTCTAAAACTGTTCCCTCCTGCTAATCCATCTAAAGTACATGAAATGAAGTCTCTCCATCCTTGCTTCTAATGCTTATTCTTGCAGTACTTCTTCATGACAGATCTGCTTATTCTTTTGGGTTGTCTACAGTACTCTCAAATTTCCTCATCAAAGCCATGGTTCAAATGCACTGTTTTTTCTTTGATCTTCCTTAATCAATGTCCACATTTCATATGTATATGAGACCATAGAGAATACTATGGCTTGGATCAGGCATATCTTAGTTTTCAAGGTAACTTTCTTCCTTTTTTTTTTACAACAGTTTAAAGAGGTCTTGTGTTACATAGATACCTAATCAAATGGGAAAAACTCATTCGAAGTCTATGTTGACTCAAGTGACCTTAGAGGATGGGATAGAATGGCCACTGTGAGTTTCTGAGCTTAATTAACTCTTTATAGGAGTAGAAATCTGTCTTACTCCTGCATAATGGCTGCAGGTTTCAAACTATTCTCTTTGATGATCACAGCCCAAGATTTAAACTATGCCACCAAGGCCTCATGCAGTAGACACCATGTTAAAGGAATAATAGAAAAAGAAGACATATGTTTGAGCCTATTATTGCAGCCATTGTGTCAATCCATCTTGTCAACTGTATTCCTCTTTTTCACTCTCCTCTAATTACCAAGCAAGATGTCCTTCTCCAGGGACTGATCTCTTCTGATAACATGTACAAAGTGTATGGAGCTAACTTTTTCATTATTCAAGCTGTACTTCAGAGACAAATTTGTTTGTTCTTCTGTCAGTCTTTGGAAACATTACCATAGTACTCATAATTTAAATACATGAATTCCTTTCAATTTTCCTTATTCAATATTCAACTTTCACATGCATATGACTTGATAGAAAATACCATGACTTCCCTACGGCGCTCCTTATTCCTCAAAGAACCCTCTCTTATCAACACTTAATGAGATCGTTTGGAGTATATTTACCCGGTGGAATGCATGATTTGATACCTTGAATGCTACTTCCATGAGAATTGATTGTAGATCTTAGCATGACATTTTGACAACTTGAATCTTTTCTCCATGTACCGTGTTGTTACTTATTGGGTCATTTGTGAGGATTTTGGTTTTCCTTACATTAAGTTGTAATCCATACTGAACCCTGTAAACCTTGATATTCATAAACACGTGCTTCAAGTCTTCTTTAGTTTTAGGAAGCAAGGTTTTGTTATCTGCATATCTTAATAAGTCTTCCTTCAATCTTGAGGCCACATTGTTCTTCATACAATCCAGTATCCCTGATAATTTGCTCAGTGTACAAATAAAAAAAGTATGGTTAGAAGATACAACCCTTTCACACATTTGTTCCTGATTTGAACCATGAAGCATTCCCTTGTTCTTTTCGTACAACTACCTCTTGATCCATGTACCGATTCTACAAGAGCATAGTGTTGTATTATGGAATTCCCTTTCTCTTCAAAGCTATTCAGAGTTTGTTATATCCCACATAGTCAAATGCCATTGGATAGTCACTAAAACACAAGTAAACATCTTTCTGGCATTCTTTGCTTTCAGTCAAGATTCATCAGATGTCAGAAATTATATCCTTTGTTCAACATTTTCTTCTGAATCCGCCCTGAACCTCTGGCAGCTCCCTGTCAATGTACCCCTGTACCTATCATTAAATGATCTTCTGTGAATGTTTACTTGCATGTGATATTAATAATCTTATTCTATATTTAGTGCATTCTGTTCGGTCACCTTTATTTTGAATATGTATTTGTCTTCCAAATTTCATGGCATAGATGATTGAGATTTTACTAGTGTTTCATTTGCATGTTGACAGATTTCTATTGGCATTGCAATAATTCCTGGAGCCTTATTTTCCGCTAATGCCTTCAGTGCAACTTGGACTTCATCTTTCAGTAACATTAGTCCTTAATTATATGCTATCTTTTGAATTAGTTGAATGTATACTAATTCTATTTGAAACAGTAGATCTATGTATTCTTTCCATATTGTTTTGATATTTCCTGCATTGTTTACTGTTTTTCCCATAGAATTGTCAATATTGCAAATTGCGGCTTGGATTTTTTTTCTTTAGCTCTCCTAATTTAGGAAGGATATACTCACATTGTGTATGACTCTCAAGGACTTGTTTTTCCTTGACTTCAATCTAAACTTGTATTAAAGCAATTGATGATCTATTTCACAGTCAGCCCCTGGCTTCATTTTAGTTGCTGATATTGAGCTTGTCTATCAGTTTTTCCCATATATGAACTCAATTTTATCTCTATGTCTCAGCTTCAGAAATCCATGTATTGTTGTAAAAAGCTAATTAATAACAAATATACTCCATCTTCATATCTACCACCAAGATTCTTTTTCCATTTACTGTCCCTTCCTCTTGGTTTCTAACTTTTGCATTCCATTTTCCAATAATTATCCATGCATCTTGATTAAATGCTTGATTAATTTCATATTGAAGACAGATATATTTTTTCAAATTCTGTAGCATTACAATTAGTACCTGGTGCATAAATTTGAATAATAGTTGTATGACTGGATATACTTGGATTTGGATTAATGTTATCTTATCACAAATAACATTGTACACAAATAGATCTTGAAATGTCCTCTTTGATGATGTATGGGATGTCATCCCTCTTGAATCTGTTATTTTCTATAGTAAACCGTGTGATTTTTCTTATTCAAAATGACAGTTTTCAGTTCATTTCAACTCACTAATGGCTTGAATATTAATCTTTATACATTCCATTTCAGTTTTGATGACTTTTCACTTTTCTAGATTCATATCATTCCAAGTTTCAGTCATTAACAGATGTTTGATGCTATTTCTTCTCATTTTGGGCCATCTCCCATCATCAAATGAAGAGACTAAAGGTTTTACCCCATCTATGTTATTGGTCAACTCTACTTTAAGGAGGCTGTCATCTTTTGAATGCCTTGTGAGCTGAGGTACTTATTTCGAACTGTCTCTGACAGTGTTTTGCAGCTTTTCATGGCATTTTTCAGTATTTGAAAACGTCCTGCTAGTATGCTAAGTTTTTCAGTAGGTAATTCCACTAAAGCAAATGGCCTATTCCTTCTTTACCATCCGCAGTTAGTGTGGAAATTCGGCTAAATTCTACTCACTTTTGATGACCCTGCTATCATTTGAAATAGGAGTAACACATTTTTTCAGCCCCATACATGCCACCATAATACAACAAACTGAAAGCCAAGTGGTGGCATATTAAACATATACATTCTCAATGAAGTGAATGGATTTATATAAATATAACCCTCACAGATTTTAAAGGATAAATAGACAGTTCAAGAATAGTAGTAGATTTTTGAAAATCATTTTATTAGGGGCTCATACAACTCTTTTTATAACCCGTATGTACATCATTTGTGTCCAGCACATCTGTACATATGTTGCCATCATCATTCTCAAAACACCCACTCTCCACCTGAGCCCCTGGCATCAGCTCCTCATTTTGTCCTCCCTCCCAGCTCCCCTCTCCTTCCAAACCTTGATAACTTATAAATAATTATTATTTTATCATATCTTACACCATCCGACGACTTCCTCACCCAGTTCTCTGCTGTCCGTCCTTCAGGGAGGAGGTCACATGTAGACCTTGTCATCTGTTTTCCGTTTCTCCCTCACCCTCCCTCCACCTTTCCAATATCGTCACTCTCACCACTGTTCATGCTCCTCTTAAAGGAAGAAAGATAATCAGATCTGAATGAACAAACAGAATTACAAGTTAGATATACTAGGTACATACAGAGCTCTCTGACAGCAGACAAGAGAACTGCATACATTGTTCTCAAGTGCACATGGCACATAATCTAAAACAGATCATATGCTAGACTGCTAGACCTAGACCTGAAAGCATGCTCTTTAAAACTAAAAACAGCCTTTTTCCTGTTGCCGCAGTGCTAGGAACCATGAGTAGCAAAGTCTCTCGCAACACCCTCTACGAGGCGGTGCAGGAAGTCCTGCATGGGAACCAGCGCAAACGCCGGAAGTTTTTGGAGACGGTGGAGCTGCAGATCAGCCTGAAGAACTCCAACCCTCAGAAGGACAAACGCTTCTCTTGCACCGTCCAGCTTAAGTCCACCCCGTGCCCCAAGTTCGCAGTATGTGTCCTTGGGGACCAGCAGCACTGCCATGAAGCGAAGGCCGTAGACATCCCTCACATGGACATCGACGCGCTCAAGAAGCTCAACTAGAATAAGACGCTGGTCAAAAAAGCTGGCCAAAAAGTATGATGCCTTTTTGGCCTCAGAGTCCCTGATCAAGCAGATTCCTCGAATTCTAGGCCATTGCCTGAACAAGACCGGCAAATTCCCTTCCCTGCTGACCCACATGAGAACATGGTGGCCAAGGTCAACGAGGTGAAGTCCACTATCAAGTTCCAGATGAAGAAGGTGCTGTGTCTGGCAGTGGCAGTTGGCCATGTGAAGATGACAGATGATGAACTCTTGTACAACATCCACTTGGGTGTCAACTTTTTGGTTTCGCTGCTGAAGAAGAATTGGCAGAATGTCCGTGATTTGTACATTAAGAGCACCATGGGGAAACCCCAGCGCCTGTACTAAGCTACGGTTCAATAAACTTTATTGTTCCTGTAAAAAAAACAAAAACAAAAAAAAAAACGCCTATAAACATTGAATTCCTAAAAACTATTTTTTCAGCTCAAAATGCTGTAAAATTTGAACTCAGCATTAGAAAGGACAAGAAAAATAAATCAAACACAAGGAGATTGAATAACATATTATTTTTAAAATGTGGCAATTGATAAAATAAGAGATGAAGTTAAGAAAAATTCTTTGAAAACATGAGACAATAATACAACATACTGAAGATTTGGAATATAACAAAAGCATTTATCAGAGGGTAATTTATTGCAATCAATGAACACATGACGAAAGAGGAGAAATACACAATAAAAACCTTCACAAAACACTTCCATCCTCTGGAATAAGAAAAACAAGACAAACTCTCCAACAGTAGGGAAAATAAATTATATATAGAGACCATAAATAAATGAACTGGATCACATAAACATAATAGAAGAAATCAACAAGACAAAAAATTGGTTATTTAGAAGGATTAACAAAATAGACAAAAAAGACAAACTTGACAAAAGAAAAGAAAGAGAACATACAAATATGAAAAATTAGAGAATAAAAAACAACATAGATCCGAATGAAATAAAAGAATAAAACACACTAGTATGAAAGACTATGCTTTCCTAAGTTTTATAACCCAGAGAACATGGACAAATATCTAAAAACAGTACATGTACATTAACACAGGTGGAAACCTCAACAGATCCTTTAAAAAAATGAAGAATTAGAGAATGCCATCAAGAAACTTCCAATCAAGCAATGCCCAAGACCAAATGGCTTTACAAGGGAATTATTCCAAGTTTTCAGTGAAGATCTGTCACCAATTCGACACAGACTGTTCTAGAATATAAAGAGGAGCACCAAACCCCAAACTCATTCTGGAAGCCAGTATAAGTCTAATACCCAACTTAGACAAAGACCCCACAAAAACAGAATACTGCATTCCGTTACCCTCATGAACACAGAAAAAAATCCACAACAAATTTCTGAATCTAATCAAACAACATTTCAAAAAATAATTCAGCATGATTGTGCTAGTCTGGATAGACTGGAGAAACATCCATAGAAACTCATGCGTATAAGAAAGAGTTTTATATAAAGGGTAATTGTACATTAAGAATGCATCACAACCCTGTCCAGTCAAGCACATAAGTCTGTTATTAGCCCACATGTCAGATATCAATCTATAAAGACCTCCTCCATCTGACTAAACACATGCACAGACGCTGAATGCAGAATGATCACAAGCTAGTGGGTAGAAAGTCTTTGGATCCAGGGTGTTGTAAGCATCTCAGCACTGACAGGGTGTGTTAGTCTGGGTATTTAGATAAACAAATCTACTGAAACTCACATGTGTAAGAGTTTTATATAAAGATTAAATTCACATCAAGAAAACATCCCAACCCAGTGCTGCCCAAACTCACAAGACCAATATCAAACTCATATGTCCGACACCAATCCTCGAAGTCCTCCTCCATCTCACAAAACACACTATGATGCCGACTGCAGGAGTTAAACCAAGTCAATGAATATAAGTATCTCAGTGCTGGCAAGGATCTCTACCTGGCTGCTCCAGCACCCAGGGCTGCATCGGGGTAGGTTCATGTGGCTTCTCCTCAGAGATGTCTTGCAGGAAGTGAGCCTTGCCAGCTGAAGCAGGGGACTGGCTAAGGCAGCTACACCCTGGTTCGACCATCAGAAAGCAAGAGACCCAAGAACTAGAAAGGCAAGGCTCACTGAGCCATTTATCCATCCTTCCTTCAATTAACTCCACATGTGTTTATTGGCCAGGTTGGCAGAATAAACTAACTACCTCACAGGGGTTTCTACATGGCTTCTCCAGGTTCTTGGTTCTGGCTGCATGAGGGTGGCTTCTCCTCAGGAATGTCTCGCAGGGAGAGTGAGATAAGAGAGAGTGTGTTTCCCACCTCCAAGGAGGAAAAAATCAGCTGTTCCCAGAATACTCAGGAGAAGACCATGCCCACACAAAGGTCTCATTGCTTATCTATGGATTGACAGGCTAGACTCCACCCTGACTAGCTTAATCTTCAAATTGACACCAAATCAGGAAGCTACTACGATTATCAAATAGGATTAACACATGAGATGGTTCAACATTAGTAAAACAATCACTATAATCCACCAAATAACCAAGACATAGAATAAGAACGACATGATCATATCAATAGATGGCCTAAGACATTCAGGTTGGGTAATAATACTTGCCTGGTTCAATAGACCCAAATAATTAAAAATAATATTAATAACCCCTAGTCAGGGCTAGATTGACACAGTGACTGGAACACTGGCTAGAGCACGGATCAATTGTGGGGATGACAAAAGACCCGACAGTGTTTCATTCTGTTACTCACAGTGTGGCTGGGTCAGAAACTACTCAATGGCACCTAACAACAGCCAGGCTAAAGGATCCCAGGTGTTGCAATGAGTTAATTGCTGGGTGCTAAGCACACAGTTAGCAGTTTCAACTTACCAGCTGACTTCCAGGAGACCAGTGAATCTATCAGTTCCTCTAAATATTTACTGTCTGGGAAATCTTATGGAACAATTTAACTCTCCTATATGGTTGCTATGAGTCAGTGTAGATTGAACAGTATTGGGCTTTACTATAGGCTCTCTATTGAAATGGAAGAAATTAATGCAACAAAAATTTAAAATTGTTTTGACTCTAGTAGAGCACATTTATCAAAGTGTTAACATTTTATCCATTTTTAACCAGTAAAGATTTAAAAATTGAAGAAGGGATCAGGTATAAGGCATCATCAAAAAAAAAAAATCTTACCATAGTGAATTAAGGGAGAAGTGCAGAGTGGAGACCCAAAGCCCATTTGTCAGCCACTGGAGATCCCCTAACAGAGGGGTCTAGGGGAGGAGATGAGTCAGTCAGTGTGCGATGTAGCACCGATGAAGAACACAGCTTTCCCCAAGATCCTAAATGCTTCCTCCACCACCCCCCAACTACCATGATCCGAATTCTACCCTGCAAGTCTGAATAGAGCAGAGGTTGGACACTGGTGCAGATAGGAGCTGGAGGCACAGGGAATCCAAGGCGGATGATACCTTCAGGACCAGGGGTGTGAGGGGCGATACTGGGAGAGTAGAGGGTGAGTGGGTTGGAAAGGGGGAACCGATTACAAAGATCTACATGTGACCTCCTCCATGGGGGATGGACAATAGAAAAGGGGGTGAAGGGAGATGTCGGACAGCACAAGATATGACAAAATAATAATTTATAAACTATCAAGGACCCATGAGGGAGTGGGGAGTGGGGAGGGAGGGGAAAAAAGAGGACCTGATGCAAAGGGCTTAAGTGCAAAGGGCTTTGAAAATGATTAGGGCAAAGAATGTACAGATGTGCTTTATACAATTGATGTATGTATATGTAAGGATTATGATAAGAGTTGTGTGAGCCCCTAATAAAATGTTAAATATAATTGAAGAAGAAATTCATCTCTCCAAATTTTAGATAGTAACAGTTTGACACATTGTTGTTCTGTGTGTTATTAAGTTGATTCTGACTCATAAAGACAAGATTTGACAAAGCAGATATGTCCATAGTGTTTCTTAGAATGTAATCATCACAGGATTTCCAGGCCTTTAACTGAAAGCCTTTTGTCACCAGGTAGCCAAACCCTACTGCTGTTAAATCAATTTCATCTTATAGCCACACTATAGCAAAGAATAGAACTGACATAGAGAGAGGTCAAGGTCGCAATATTTAAGGAGTAGGCTAGACTACTAGATCTTTCTCCATGAAGGCTCTGCTGGTAGGTTGAAACTGCCAGCCTTCTGGTTAGCAGCAAAGATTTTTAACAACAGTACCAACTCCTTTTGTCATAGTAGGGTGATCTGTAACTTTCTTTCTCTTTGTAACGGGAGATTTTGTGTGTGTGTGTGTGTGTAGTATGCATATGCATAATTTTGCTTTTTTAAAAAATGAACATGTTAAGCATTCATTATGATAGGAATAGAGCTAAATATATAACTTGGCTATAAATTATCATATACCTCAACTTCATTCAAAATAGATCGCTTCATATCAAACTTTATGGAATTTTGAGAAGGCAGGAAGATAAATCAGCCTTTTATAGTGTGCTTACCTAACTATTTTTTCAATCATCAGCATAGATTTAAAAAGGACAAGACTATGTAAGAATTCTGAGGATAATGATAAGATTCCTTTTTTGTCCTCAGAAATGAAGCTAAGAGTATCCAAGTTCAAATATTAAAGACAATACATTTTACTGACAACTTCGCAAAGCCATACCTTCGAAACTGTGCTCTCATTGAAGAATATTATGCATTAATCAATGGCGATGGTAGCATGAGATGGTCATAATTCTGCCTTTGAAACTTAGTTATAACTCTCAATTTGTTTTCTCATGTTGTAAAGTAACAATTAAAAAAAGAAATAAAAATAAGTTGCCATTTGAGGAAATCAAAGAAAAGAGTAAAGATAAGTGAGAATTTCTGAATGATCTTAGGAAACCAGAAGCCAGGAATTTATGAGATGATCAATGCTGATGCAATTCACTAACAAAGGATTAATTTAGGGATGTGGAAAGCTAAATTGTGTTTGTGGTAGTGTCATAGTCTTGAAGGTATTAAGAATTAAGGTATGGAGGTTAGCCTGTCAATCATGATACAGCCTGATGATGACTACTTGTGTGTGTGACTTCAGGAAAGGATTCTAGGAACTTCCTCCACTCTATCTTCGTCTTCCTGTTGACAAGCCACATGAATACTTGCTGAACCCTACTAGGAGAGCCTATCTCTCTGCTTTACCTTCTTGTTGACGAGCCAGGTCCAAACCGGCGAGAGCTCTGGAGATGCTTCCACCACTACTGGATCCACAAGGCTTTTAACCTACTGGCCTGTGATCTTTCTGCATTCAGGATCATTACTTGTGACAGAGTGAGTCTGAAGAGGAATTTATGGACTAATGTCAGATTTATGGAATAATATCAGATTTATGGATTTGATTGGGTCTGCACTGGGATATTTTCTTAATATACAATTGCTTTTTGCTACAAAGCTCTGTCTTACACCTACATGAGTGTCTCTTGATTTATTTCTCCACTCAACCCTGTCTTACACAGTTTGGAAATGTACCTGCTGACCCCAATTGCAAGGCCAGGTTTGGAAAATGTTTTCCCTGAAAGTGGTGGGCCTTGTTGCACTCAGAAGACTCTGCTTACCTTGAAATATCAGGAAATGCAAGGGATTTACAGAATGCTAAACCTATCAAACACCTCTTTTTAAAAAGAGAAATATAAACTACAACCAGGATTAGTTATATGTCTTGTTATTGGGTGATTATGTTTATCAATTTTTAAGTTGAACTTAGCCTTCAAAAACATTGTGTTTATAGCTAACTTAAATGCCTTTTAAAGCCACAAAACATTACAGAGTAGGCATTATGAGTTATTATTTTACCAAAGGATGAGGACGCTGTGAGTTGTAGTCATTATACCAATTTGTGGCAAATTTTTATAATAGTTTGATTGACTTATACTTCACATATCATACATTTTAAATAATTCAGTCATATTAAGAAGATTTGTACAATCATCAATAAAACCAATTTCAAAATAATTTCTTCTCATGCTCATTGTTAATAGCTACCCATTTCTCCCTACCTTCCCCTCCAGTTACTGTCTCTATAAATATATCTATCATGGATTTCATATACAGAATATCATACAAAGCAAAACACAATCAAACAAAATTATATAAAGCAAGTGAACAAGCAAAAACCAGCAACAATGACTGGACTTAATCTATACAATATTGTTGTTAGGTGGCATGGAGTTGGTTCCAACTTGTAGGGAAGCTACGCAACAGAACAAAGCATTGCAAAGTCCTGGACCAGCCCCACAATTGTTCCTATGTCTGAGCCTGCTGCTGCAGCCACAGTGTCAATTTGGGGACCCTGCAAATGGATTTTAGACCTACATTGTCATCCATAGCCTTGTGAAACTGGTGTCCACAATTTACACTACTATGATATCCCTTGATTCGGATTTGGATTTTATTATTTAAAAACCTTGTGTGTTTACAAGCTAGTGCGTTTCTTCCATTTGGGCTTAGTTGAAGCTTTCTTTAGATGACTGCTTGTTGGAAGACAACCTTTTAAGAGTCCAGACACTGCTGTTTCTGATAGTCAGGCACCAATGTAATTTCTCCACAATGCTTTGCTATAGCACCCAGATAATCAGTGATCCCTTCAGGAGAGCAAATACTGAACAGGGCCATGTCCTAGGAAGACGCTGTTCTTAGATTGGGAATCGAATTAAGTGTGAGTCCAAAATCCATTCATTTATACTTGGTTCATATGTTTCTGGTTCATTTTAAAGACATTATCATTTTTTTACATTTTATTAGGGGCTCATACAACTCTTATCACAATCCATACAAATATATACATCAATTGTATAAAGCACATCTGTACATTCTTTGCCCTAATCATTTTCAAAGCATTTGCTCTCCACTTATGCCCTTTGCACCAGGTCCTCTTTTTTGACCCCCTCCCTCCCTGCTCCCCCATCCTTCATGAGCCCTTGATAATTTATAGTTTGTTATTTTGTCAGATCTTGCCCTATCCAGAGTCTCCCTTCCCCCCTTCTCTGCCATCCATCTCCCAGGGAGGAGGTCACATGTGGATCCTTGTAATCGGTTCCCCTTTTCCAACTCACTCACCCTCTACTCTCCCAGTATCGCCCCTCACACCCCTGGTCCTGAAGGTATCATCCACCCTGGATTCCCTGTGCCTCCAGCTCCCATATGAAAGACATTATCATTTTATGACTATGTTAGTCTGGGTACATTAGAGAAACTAATCCACAGAAACTCATGTGTAAGAGAGTTTTACATAAAGAGTAAGTGCACATCAAGAAAACATCCCAACCCAGTGCTGCCCAAACCCTCAAGTCCAATATTAGCCCATAAGTACCACACCAATCCACAAAATCCTCCTCCATCTCACAAAACACACACTATGATGCCGACTGCAGGAGGAAACCTGAATCAGTGAGTGTGTAAGCATCTCAACACGGCAGGAGTCTCCACACGGCTTCTCTAGCACCCAGAGCTGCATTGGGGTAGGTCCATGTGTCTTCTCCTCAGGGATGTCCTGCCAGAAGTGAGCCTTGCCAGTTGAAGCAGGGAACTGGCTCAGGCAGTTTCACCCTGGTCTGACCATCAGAAATCAGGAGACCTGAGAACTACAAAGGTGAAGCTCATCAGCTATTTATCTCTTCACCCTTCAATTAACCCTACATGTGTTTATCAGCCTGGTTGGCACAGTACACTTTAACTATCTCAATTGACAGAGAACATTATAAATCATCTGTCTGGGGCACAGGTAATTTTATTGATTACATCATTAATTTAGGGGATATATTTTTATAACTAATCATGTACTGCTAGTGGACATCACACAATCAGTGTAAAAACTGTTAAGCATTATAAACTTACCTATATACTTGTGTATAAGCTGCATTTTCAGCCCATTTTTCATGCAGTTTTGTGGTAAAATTAGTTGCATCAGCTGATATTTGGGTCGCCTTATACTTGAGTATGTGCGGCATATTGTTCACATTCATATACTGTGACATAGATATGGATTAAACATTTTTATAATAAGTTATGTGGGGATCGACATTTCAAACCATCAACTTTACACTAAATAGTGCAAGCCACTAGTCAACCCCTTCGGAAATATACTAACCACCAAAGCCTCATCCACCCTACAACCCCTATGGACCACCAAACTCCATTTAACCAAAATCAAGAACTGCCAACAATCTAGACCATTGTCCCATCCTTCCTCCATTGGGCTCTCTTCCCTATTATCAGTGGTTTCATATAATATGTGTCCTTATGTGATTGGATAATTTCACTCAACATGATGTTCTCCATGTCCATTTATATGAAGAGGTGCTTTGTGGTGTCATCATTGTTTTTAAGTCATGCCTTTTAGTCCATCGTGTGTATGTACCAGACTGTTTATATATATTATGCTATTGATGAACATTTAGGTTGTTAACATCTTCTTGTGACTGTGAATGGTGCTGCAATGAGCATAGAAGCGGATGTCTATTTGTGTTATGACTTTTTTCTTGAAAACATATGCCCAGCAGAGTAAGGGTAGATTGTATAGGATTTCTATTCCCAGTGTTGTGAAGTAGCATCGTCTTACTTTCCACGGTGTTTGTAACTGTTTACAGTTCTACCCACAGTGTAGGGCTCCGCTTACTCAGCACCCTCTTCAGTGTGTCTTCTCTTCCGTTTGCGTTTTTAACTTTACATTATTGCTTTCATTTGCATCTCCTGGATGGCTACTGACTGTGAGTTTTTCTTCATGTGTGTTGGTTGTTTGAATTTCATCTTGGGCCAATTGTTTGTTGATGTCCTTGTTCACTTTTTAATTGGGATTTTATATTTTTCTTATTGAGAAGTTGTAGTTTTCTATTGATTTTAGAGATTAGTCCTGTGACCTTTATTCCATTGTCAAAATTTTTCCCACTCTATGAGTATTAAATATTTCCCACTCTATGAGTATCAATTATTTCAGGTGATGGCATGTGTTTAAGAACCAATAGCATTTAAGAAAGAAGTCTAAACTATACTGAAGGCATTTCCAAAAATTAGTTTTCCAGGAAAAGACAGGATACCAATTGAGATGTTTCAACAAACAGATGAAACAATGGGAGCTCTTACTCACCTATGGTCAAGATATTTGTAAAATAATGAACTAGCTGGTGTATTCTTCCATGTGGTCCCAAAGGGATCAGTTATCAGGAATCAAAGAACAAAAAATCATATCATTGGCTGCACACCTCCATGATAGGATCGCTGAAGACAAATGGGTGCATAAGCAAATGTGGTGAAGAAAGCTGATGGTGCCTGGCTATCGAAGGAGATAGTGTCTGGGGTCTTAAAGGCTTGAAGGTGAACAAGCGGCCATCTAGCTCAGAAGCAAAAAAGCCAACATGGAACAAGCACACCAGCCAGTGCGATCACGAGATGCCAAAGGGACCAGGTATAAGGCATCATGCAATATATATATGTGTTTGTGTGTGTATGTATATATATGTGTGTATACCATATTGAATGAAGGCAGAAGTGCAGAGTGGAGACCCAAGGCCCAAGTGTCGGCCACTGGAGATCCCCTCATAGGAGAGGAGATGGGTCAGTCAGGGTGCGAGGTAATACCGATGAAGAACACAGCTTTCCCCCAGATCATGGATGCTTCCTCCCCACAACTACCATGATCCGAATTCTACCTTGCAGGACTGGATAGGGCAGAGGTTGTACACTGGTGCATATGGGAGCTGGAGGCACAGGGAATCAACGGTGGACGATACCTTCAGGACCAGGGGTGTGAGGGGCGATGCTGGGAGAGTGGAGGGTGAGTGGGTTGGAAAGGGGGAATTGATTACAAGGATCCACATGTGACCTCCTCCCTGGGAGAGGGACGCCAGAGGGGGGGGGAGGAGGGAGACTCCGGATAGGGCAAGATATGACAAAATAACAATGTATAAATTACCAAGGGCACATGAGGGAGGGGGGAGTGGGGAGGGAGGGGAAAAAAAAGAGGACCTGATGCAAAGGGCTTAAGTGGAGAGCAAATGCTTTGAGAATGACTGGGGCAGGGAATGTGCAGATGTGCTTTATACAATTGATGTATGTATATGTATGGATTGTGATAAGAGTTGTATGAGCCGCTAATGTAAAAAAAAAGAAAAGAGGAGAAAAGAAAATGATTAGGGAAAGAATGTACAGATGTGCTTTATACAATTGATGTATGTATATGTATGGGTTGTGATAAGAGTTGTATGAGCCCCTAATAAAATGTTTTTAAAAAATAATGAACAAGCCCACTAAGCAGAAGGGATTCATATTTATGCCCTTCCCAAATATAGGCAATCCAACAGAGTTCAGAAACTATTAAAAAATACCATTAATATAACAAACAAGTAATTTTTTTCTGAAAGGAATTTAAAAGTAGTTGAAGCAATATATTGACAAGGAACTTCCATAAGTTACAAGAGAATGTTGAATAAAAGCTATCATAGCTAGTGTTAGCTAAATCTTGGCTGAAAGCAAAGAATACCACAAAAATACTTCTCTGTGTTTTACTTACTTAAAAAATGCACTTGGCAGTGTATGGTACTTACATCATCTTGTGACAACTTGAAGATATTAAGAGTGAAGGGGTGGTGTCTAGCCTGTCAATCAGGTCACAGTCTGACAATGCCTCCTTGTGGACATGACCTTCTCATGAAGATTCTGGGAACTTCCTCTCTTTCTCTCTTGAGGTGGGACACACTTTCTCTCTGCTTCACCTTCCTGTCAATAAGCCAGAGGGAGCCATGCTAATTGCAGCCAGTACTGAGAGGCTTCTACTACCACTGGATCCATAAGTATTTCCACACAACAGCCTGTGATCTTCCTGCATTTAGCATCATTGCATGTGTTTCATGAGTCTGAAGATAATGTATAGACTAGTATCAGACAAATGGGCTAATATTGGATTTATGGACTTAAACTGCTCTGGATTGGGATGTTTTCTTAATATACACGTTCTATTTGGTATAATGCTCTCTCTTACATGCATATGAGTGTCCCTGGATTTGTTTCTCTAGCCAACCCAGCATTACACACAGTGGTACTCATACCATCAATGGCTAATTGAAGAAATAAGAATGCAATGAAAAATTTCTTCCACAACAGCAAAAAAATACAAGTGCAGTACACCAAAACCTTTAGGACACAGAAAAAGCAGTTCTCAGGGGGCAATATATAGCAATAAGCACTGACATTAAGGGAAAAAAATCAAATCATAATATATCAACTACAAAATTAGAACAAGACTAACAAACCCGTGGTCATAACAAGAAAATAAACAATAAAGATTAGAGTAGAATTTAATTCATCTGAAAATGAAAAAACATCAACAAGAAGTTCATTTTCAAAACAATTATTGAAATTGATAAAGTACTGCAAACCTAACAAAAGAAAAGGAGAAAAAGCAAATATTCTGAATAAGAAATGACATGGGTCCCTTCTAAAAAACTAACTGAAATAAAAAAAGATAATTACACATTATGAAAAAGACTGACTCCAGCAAATTAAAAAAATAGAAAAAAGTGGAAAATTTCTAAAAACATATTTCCTACCTCAATTCACACTGATTGAAAAAGAAAACCTTAAGAGAGCTATAACACAAGAAGAAATCAATGTGGTCATTTAGAATCTCCTGACAACTATAAGCTCAAGAGCAGATGACTTTACTGGGAGAGTTTAGCAAACATTTAGAGAAGAGTCAACCTCAATTCTACACAAACTTTTCCAAAATATAGAAAAGGACAACTCACACTCAGTCTCCTTTTATCAAGCAAGTATAACCCTGGCCCCCAAACATGCAAAGACATCACCAGAATAGAAAACCATATATGCTAATTTTGTCACAAAATTCTAGCTAATAAAATTCAACAAAACATTTTTTAAATGTACCATGATCAAGAAGGATTTATACTAGGTATGCAAGGATGAATGAATATTAGAAAAAATCAATATAAGCATCATAAATAAAAATAATAATGTGATTATATATTTATGCAGAAAATTCTTTTGACAAAATTCAACATTCACTTTTGATAAAATTAGTCAATAAAATGATAATATAAGGAAAGTACTTCCATATAATAAAGACCACATACATCAAGTCTTAGAATTATAAAACATCCAAAAATATAACAAGGATACAAACTGACAAGCATCAAAGTATTATTTGCACACAATATGCTCCTGTATACAGAAAACCCTAGACTCAATAAAGTATGTGCAATTAGTTGACAATTTTGGCAAAACAAAAGGCTGTAAGATTGACATACAGAAATGAAAAGGATTATTGTGTATAGGGAAGAGGGCTCTGAAAAGGTAATGCAAAAAATGTCACTTATAATAACTACCTCATATATAAAACAATTAGGAATAATCCTAATCAGGGAAACAAAAGACTTATAAAAATAAAACTATAAACATTTCTGCAAGAAACAAAAACATAATTACTAAATGGAAGAATATTCAATCTTCATGGAAAAGGAAGATTCAATACAATGAAAATATCAATATTATCAAAAGCATTACATAAATCCATTACTATTCTGATCCAAATGCCAACACAATTTTTCAAGAAATGGAAAAAAGTAACTAATCACCAACTTATATGGAAAAAAATAAACCCAGAATAAACAAAACAATATTGAAAAACAAAAACATATGGAAACAATTAAAAACTATCTGTGGAGGAAGCAATACATGAATTCTGATATATATACAATGAAATATTATGAATCTCTAAAATATAATAATTAAACTGTTGAACACTTTGTGACCTGGACAAATTTGGAAGAATATATGCTCAGCAAAGTCAGTCAATCTCATAAAGACAAATACTGCATGATACCACTATTATAAAATGAAACTAAGAGCAACAGTTTTCACACTGAAAGAAGACCTTGAAGGCCATTGTGCAGCTGGGGGTCGGTTGGGGAGTAATAGACAAGGAGGGAATTAGGGGGAGTGTGAAAAAAAGATAGCATCGAGTACACGGGGACACATAGGACGCTGTCACTCTGCTGATGGGATGGGCTCTACAGCAGTGTTTTGCATGCATCCTCTTGTGTGTGTTATACTCCACAGTAACTTAAAATAACAGATTTAAAGTACATTTTATAAATGAGAAAGAAACAAACAAATTTGAAACCATGTAACTGCAGATTTAAAGGTTTATTGGAGAAAACAAGTTTCACATGTTGAAAAGTATACATTTGTCATCTTATGATTTGACTTACATGAGAGTGATAGGAATAAGTCCAAAATGTGAATTATACAAAGCTATGGATAACATTGTGAATCATGGGAATTGCAAAACAATTCATTGTCCCCTGTGGAACCTGTGCACAGACCACGAGGCAGGTGTCTATGACCTGGGACTACTTCATGCTTTAAAATCAGGAAAGGCATGTGTCAGAATTGCATCCTCCCACCGTATTTATTCCCTCTGTATGCACCTAGTAACTAATCTGAGAAGGTGGGCTAAATGACTAAGAATGAAAAACCGTAATTGGAGGAAGATTGAGAACAATGCTGTGGCTGAACCAACCTTGCTTGCTAAAAACCAAGAAATCTAATTTGTAATATAGATTCAAATTATACCCTTAAGTGTGGATTAAAATCAACATAAAAAATCCTCACAAGTCAACCAATAAGCAACACTGTGATAAATACAGAAAATATTGAAGGTGTCAAGGATTTCATTGTACTTTAATCCATAAGCACAGCTTATGAAAGCAATTGTCAAGAAATCAACTATGAATTGAGCTGGCAAAGCTGCTTTAACGAAATGCTCCTCAGAAGGATGAATGGTGAGATTGTCTTATGTAATTGGGAAGTATGATCAAGAGGAATCCGTCCTTTATGCCTGATAAAATTGAAGATAAATGTTTCACTACAAAGAGTAAGTTCCTCAATGAATTATATTGACATGTTGTTTGCAATATTGGGTTCAAAGACATCAAAACAGTGAGTATGATACAGGAAAGGGCCATGTTTCATTCTGTAGTACACAGAGTTTCTATTAGTTAAAAAAGACTCAGTGATACCTAACAAGAATAACAACATAAACTATATGGACAAACTGTAGCTTCACTTAATACAAAATAATCCCACAAATATTAAGTAAAGCAACTTAAATAAGACAAAAAAGATTGCAGATATTTCCAATTATATCAAGTTTCAAAGCAGATATTAATTTATGGCTATGTATGATATTAGAAGTCAGGGTAATGTCAGTTATTGTGAGAATACAAAAGGAATTTATAGGGCATGGGTTATATTCAATGCAGTCAACTGAATGGCACTCACATGGTGTATTCATTTTGTGATTATTTGTGTAATTTATCAAGATATAAATTTAATCAGTTCACTTTTATTTTTGATGTAATTTGGATTAAAATAAATTTAAAAACTAATAAGACAGTTCAACAAGTACGGAAAATTATATGAGTATTTCATCTGAAAATTATGAATAAAATGATCATGGATTCTCCATGAAAACTTCAGTTCTAATCATCATTTTACTTATATATAAAAAAATTTTTAAATGCTATTCAGTTCAAATCAATGGTCCACTGCTCATCATCTACCCAGAACCTCTGCTCAGGATCAAATTTCTTGTTGAAGTTTTCTAAAAAATGTTAATGTCTTCAAAATATATATGTGTGAGAGATACATGAAAGCATGCTACATTCTTTTTCACATCTATGTCTGTCTGTTATTTATTTAATTAATTTAGCTTTAAAAATAATGACTGATTGATTGTGACCCTAGATACCAAGTAATGAAACACTGCAACCAAGACTAAAGAGGAGTCATAATGTAAGTGTCTGAAGTTGTAGAGGAAGATCTTGATCTTCAGTACAAAACTATTTCCCCTTTGCCAGATGCCACCTGGCATGCGGTGGGTAGAGAAAGAACACCTGGATATGGCACTGCAAATGACAATGCGTCATGGTTTGAGTTCTGTCAGATCTATTTTAGGAGAAACTCTTTAGAGGGTTGAAATCCATTGAACGCATGTATATAAATACAGGGAGATGGATTCATCTCAAGGAAATGACTCACACAGTTAAGGAGCTGGCACATCTCCAAGTTGTAGGGTCAGTGGAAGTCCTCTGGCTCATAGAATTGCAGGAATTGGGGAGTCCAAAATTTGTAGGTCATGGGGAAGACTGAAGGCATATCATATTCCATGAACCAGGGCAAAGGAAAGATCAAGAGAAAGAATTTTGCTTGGACATTCACTTATATATATTGAATGTAGAAAATTACCTTTCCAATGGATCATAACAGCTCACATAAGATCACAAAATGAAAGATGATATATAGTGTATGGCAAACCACTGGGAATCATGGTCTAGCTCAGTGGTTCTCAACCTGTGGGTTGCGAGTTGAGCTCCCCTTTCATAGGGCTTGCCTAAGACCATTGGAAAACACATATTTCCGAGACCCAGCAGATATGCTGATGTGGTGAGAAAGAAGCTATCTCAACCTTTCCACTGACATTGGCTTTTTTCACATACTGTCAAAATGTAGCAATGTAGTTTACTGGTATTATATTAACACTGTTACCCACACTACACCATGCTTCAAAAAAGTTTCATTTATTTGTAATTAGAAGGAAATATTTCACAATATATAATTATATATTGTTTTTGTGATTAATCACTATGCTTTAATTATGTTCAATGAAAATACATCCTGCATATCAGATATTTATAGTATGGTTCATAGCGGTAGCAAAATTATATTTATGAAGTAGCAATGAAAATAATTTTGTGATTGGGGGGGTCATCACAACATGAGGAACTGTATGAAAGGATCACAGCATTAGGAACATTGAGAATCACTGGTCTAGCTAATTGGTGCCAGCATTAGCCAGCACACCAGTCCAGCAGTGGTCAATTGCAATTTGGAAGAGGTTTATCCAGAATTCAGCATGATCAGGTACCCTGTATCTTCATGTTATCTATCATTGTGCACTAACAACTCTCTGACCACCTATAAAGGAGATTTCTCGTGACCACTTGCCAGAGGAAGAAGAAGCAAAATGTCAGGTTTCTTAAGTATTGGTTTGGTAGGCATAAGATGAAAATGAATGGCAGCTGCCTTACAGGATCATTCACAGTGGGCCCAGAAAGAGGATGAGAAATGAAAGTTCTCCCAATGGGTAAGCTTCAGAGCATGTACCTCCTTATCATGTTTGTTGACCGATAAACGGCATGGTAATGAAATTTTGTGCACTATGGACAGTAGTGAATTGCTTATCCTGTTGGTCTGAAACTGGAAGGAGAATAGAAAAATTGGAAGTCCTATAATGTATTGTTATTTTGACCAGACCTTAGAAAAGTAACCATATATGCAGAAGAGATCAGTGGTTGCCAAAAGAATAAAGCTAGTAAGTGACAGCCATAATTAGGTTTCAGGATTTGTTTTCTTAATACTTTGTTGCATTGAAAAAAATTTAGATTTTCTCTATATCCTTTATAGCCAAAGTAATTTTAAGTGGAACAGTGATCTAGAAATAAAAGTAAAAAAAATAAGTAAAATGAAGAAATAGCAAAAAAAATAGTAGAAGAAAACAAGTGAACTTAATATTAATATTACTGACAGTTGTTTTTAAGTGGGAAAAGTCTTTTTTGAATTTGACACTGGAAAATTATAACTGCCACTCAAATCACAGAAAATATCTAATTCAGGTAAGATAGACTGAGGGTCATATTTTGGTTTTTCTTGTGGGCTTGTTCTAATGTTCTTCAGCTTCACCCTGAATTTATATATGAGCATTTTATGATAATCTATTCCCACTTAAGAATCAATTTTATTTCTGTGTATTCCATCTAGAAAAATCCAAGTGTATAATCATCATTTGAATTTGTCAAGAAAGGTATTTGTTATGAACAAATTGGTCTTGCAAAATTTTATAATGCAGCTTATTATTTATCCAGCTTCATTTCTATTACCAAGTTCATATTTCCCAAGTACTGTCCCTTTCTCTTATCCCCACCTTTTTATTCCAATCACCAATAACTAAAACATCTTGATTTCATATTTGATCAATTTCTGCCTGATGTCATTTATTACTCAATTTCTTCATCAGTGGCTTTTTTGTTTGGTGCGTAAATTTGAATGATAGTTGTTGAATTATAAAAAAATTGAATTTCTGTAGAGGCAGAAAATATAATACTAAAACAGACAGCATTTTACTTCAATATAGATCTTGCAAGGTCCTTCTGACAATGTATTCAATGTCATTCCTCTTCATTGTGCCATTCCTTGCATAATATAATTAAATATAATATAATGTAAAGTAATATAAAATTAAATACCATAGAGTTTTCTGATGCAAAATGGCCAATACCACTACATTTCAGCTAGCTGACAGCCTAGGATATCAAACTTAATGAGGTTCATTTCATTTTTGACAACTTCCAATATTCCTAGATTCATACTTCATATATTCCATGTTCTGATTATTAGTAGATTTTTGTAGCTGTGTCTTATCTTGAACTCTACCCCAATAGCAAATGAAGATCCCAAAGTCTCTAGTCCCACATATTTTACTCCATTTAAAGTCACCAAGGTCTTCTCTACTTTGAGAAAGCAGCTTCATCTCAGTCACATTTTGAGTGTCTTCTAACCCCCAGGGGCCCATCCTACAGCACTGTATCTGATAATTTCCTGCTTCCGTTCATTAGGGCTTCAGTATCTGACGAGGTCTCCATGCTATGCATGTGGTTTTCAGTGGCTATTTCCTTCAAAGTGGACTGCCCATTCCTTTGTCATGGTCTCTGTAATATGGAAGCTCCGCTGGAAACCCTGCAGGCATTTGAAATACACACTGGCGGCATCACAACCACACACATACCACCACAGTATGACAAACTGACAGACACGTGATGGCGATGGAAGGCAGGATATAACAATTTGTATTTTTACTTTCAATTATACCTCCTGACCTCTGAACTCATAATATTTTAGTGAAGTGGCATGCTCCTAAATATTTGTATGTCTTATCTACTCTGAAGTAAATGTAAATTACCAAGACTTCAAACAGGTTAGCTCTTTAATACTAGGCAAGTTATCATGATGTTTGTTGATGAATGTAAAGTTGCAGAAGACATTCAGTTAGCCCAGGTTTATTTGCATTGGATTATGATTGATACTGGAGAAATACCATACCCCAGGTGGAAATTGATAAATATAAATTTTTGTCGGAATATTTTTGTCAGTTTGTCTGAATATTAGCAATCTAATAAGACAAAGCAGATTTACTCAATAGATGCTCTCATACTGCATACCTGAAATAATATCAATCTCCTCTACCCTCTACCAGGACACTGAAATTAAAGACACATTTGTTAAGTTTGGGAGGGCCTACTCCCACTTTCTAGAATCAATCTTCCTAAGGGCTGAGCTAGTGAATTAAATGAAGATATGATTCAATCCCATATTCCTAGATACTATGGCTCAAGTGAGTCACTAAATTCTGCCATTGTGTCTAGAAAGAGATCTGGTTTTCTATTTGTAATTGTGCTGAGAATTAATGAGGAACGTTTTGGGGAACTTCAGAGACTTAATTGCCCTTCCTGCTCTGATTATGTCAATATAGAGGCCAGGTACATTAATATTTAGGCATGCAAATACAGGCATGATTGTGAGGATGGAACAGGATCAGACAGTGTTTTGTTCTGTGGTAATCAAGACAAACTCAGTAACAACCTAACAACACTAAGTGCTTATGTCTTTCCCAAACACATGTTTGACTACAAGGGAAATGACAACTTGACAAGTCTGCAAATACAGTAGATGCATTGTGAGCTGGACTTCCTCAAGCCTTTATTACACAACCCTAGGGGTCTCATTGTAACAGAAGGTGTTTTGTGTGCGTGTGAAACCCTCTACGTTTTATTGTCTAATGATACTCTGTGATCAACAATCCTTGCAATGTTTGGTTATTCCAGTTTCCATAGTGTAAGTCAGCCAAAATATTTCCATAAGTTGTTTTGTGGAAAGGATGGGGGCGAATATTTCCATGTCTCCTTGTGCTTCAGGATCCTTCTTCGTAAAAAACAAAACAAACTGACCTTCTCTCTAACAAATAGGTCTTTGGTCTTAAAAATGGATCAAGTAAGGAAACTGAGCCAGAGGTACTTATGTTCCAGACCATTCATTCCTAGTTTCGTCTTATTGTACAAGTAATGCCTTTATTGTCTACTGATCTATTTTTCTCCCTGAGATTCTGTGGCTATGAACTGTATTTATAATTAGGAAGGTCAGTCATCTTTAGCTGCCATTCTAACTTTGCCAGACATGAAAATAATTGCTACCACCGGGTTTCTGATATTTAAACAATGCTATGAAGCCTCTATCCTGCCCCCTGCCCCCGCCCCCTGCCGAATTCTGCCATCCTGAGAGTTACAGTGAGTCTTCTGATGGGTTTTAGCTGTCACATTTCCCTGACTCTTCTGTCCATCGTCTACCACACAGTTTTGGCATTTTACCTCACTTAGCAAAGGCCAATGCTTTGTCCCTTTATCTAGAACCTACCCTAGTATCATTTCTTTAGCATCCTCTAAGGCAGAAGTTCTCAACCTGTGGGTCATGACCCTTTTGGAGGTCAAATGACCCCTTCACAGGGGTCACCTAAGACCATCAGAAAACACATCTTTCCAATGGCCTTAGGAACAGAGACACCGCTCCTCTATCTTTCTCCAGGCAGGTCTGCCCACATGCAGATACGCCCACATACAAGTACCTGGTGCGAAGAATGTTACCCACGCGATACCATGCTTCAAGACAAATTTTCACTTATTTGCAATTAGAAAAAAATATTTCACAATATATAATTACATATTGTTTTGTGATTAATCAGTATACTTTAATTATGTTCAATTTGTAAAAATGAAAATAATCCTGCAGATCAGATATTTACATTGTGATTCATAACAGTAGCAAAACTACAGTTATGAAGCAGCAATAGAAATAATTTTATGGTTGGGGGTCACCACAACATGAGGAACTGTAGTAAAGGGTCGCGGCATGAGGAAGGTTGAGGACCACTATTCTAAGGCTTTTTGCTATGGGCTGAATTGTACATCTTGGAAACTGCTTCTAAATCATTAAACTCTCATAAAAGCTTTTATTTTTTCCATGTGTCAGAATTCTATTCTTTCTTAAACAAGATCCTAACCTTGACATAATTGACATGCTTTGGTTGAGAGTTTAGCCTTCTTTAGAAGTTAGCTACTCCAAAGATTAAGTCTAGGTTTTGTGAGATCAAAATAATGACTTCCAAAAGAGGTTCTCATTCTAATCCAAGGACCTTGTGAAGATTTTAGTTTACATGACAAAGGGGAATCGAGCTTGCTGATCAGCTGTCTGTGTATATATATATATATATAGATTTCTCTATGTTTATATCTATATCACCAACAGATGATATAGATATATAGAGAGATAGAGATGATATAGATAGACATAGATAGGTATAGATGTTATAGATGACATAGATAAATATAGATATAGATGATATAGATATAGATGATATAGGTATAGGTATAGAAATAGGTACAGATACAGATCTAGATCTAGATGATAGATCTAGATATAGATGAGAGAGAACCCTGAATTCTGTGGAGGGGTATGTTGCCATCATAAGTGTTCTCAAAAGTTGATTTTAAAAGCAGAAAAGAGTTGGAGAGATATAAAAAATGAGTCCTCAGTTCTGAGGATTTTGGTCTTCATTAAATTGAGTTGTAATCAATACTGAAGGCTTCAATCCTCGATCTTCATCAGCAAGTGTATCAATTTTTCCTCACTTTAGAAAATTTGTTTAATTTGTATAATTGGTTATAGCAGCAATAGAAAATTCATAAAATCTCTGTCTTAGCTTCATTTTCCATTTTGTGATTAGAGATAAAGGCCAGGTGGCCTTCATACCTGACTCTCAAGTGCCTATAAATGGCTCTCAGACTTTCACTATTTTTATCTCAGTAATCAATTTAGATAAAAAACACCCTCAATTCTATTGTCTAGTCTCTTCTAACTTTTCTGCATTAGTCAAAAATATTCTACTGATCAGTGGACACTCTTCCACCAAAGCACCATCCCTGTTCACCTTAGTGAGGGTAGCAACAATTTTGCTGCAACCTTGTGTTCCACTTACAGCCGTGATGGGGTCTTCATGATCAGTCACACAAGAATGATTCAGTTCCAGATACCCATCATATAAGCTCTATAGTTGTTTGTTGTTGTCATTTATGGAACCAAGCAGTGTTTAAGATGAAATTTACTGTTTGACTTAAACAAAAGGAAAGAATCGCCCTTGGAAGCAATGCCTGCAGGAGGGAGGAGACGGAACAAAGTGGTCAGAGGCGTGACAAAAATGCACATATCTGCAGCAACTCAAGAAGGAATTATTAAATAGTCACCCTTGAACTTGAAAAGGACCCTAGATTCTCATATTAGCAACTCAAACATTAAAGGATTGGTTTGTTCCCCACCTTTAATCTCCCTTCCAAAGAATTGATCTTGGTCAAGGTTACTCTGCAGGGAATGATACCTGCTGACAAGATTCCTAGTAGCTCAGACAGCAAGTTTGTCCTTGAAGAGGCAGATAAGTGGCACATCCCTTTGTGCATCACAATATATTTAGGATTACACTATTTTATTATATTGGTGAATCTCCACATGTTCTTTTTAATATTTTTGTGCTTATGGACAGATATATTGTACAAATATCTTTTTTATTTATCACTACCAAAAAAGTAGATTTGGAAAAGAATAGGAAATATTCAAAATACTGAAAGAATTTTGTTAAACTACTGAATATTGGGTATGTATCAAAGTACGAGAGGAATTCAAGATTTTTTAATTCACACTGATAGGAAGAACTACTAAAGTATATTCTTTGACACAGATAAACTTTTGAATCTATTAGGAAAGAATGGAGTAAAAACAATAATGATGAATGAATAAACTATTAAATGATTCTAAAAAGAAGGCAAATATTTAAGATTTGAAAGATTATTTTATAATTACTAATAAACAGCATGTATATTCAAGTAAACAGAATTAGAGTTAATGAGTACAAAAGTACCTATGCTTTAATAAGAAAATAAGACTATTGATTAAATTTTGACCCTGTTAAATACTTATTTAGAATTTCCTGGCAATAACAAAAAAACTAAAAAATAATTTGTTAGCTAGCAAGCTAGTAGAGTGAAGAAGAGGAATAAATTATTTAAAATAATCTATAGAGGAATAAAAAAGGCAAATATAAATAAAGAATAAAAACAACTACACATGGAATATATTAATAGACATAAATGTAAATATTTTATATGGCCTGTTATATAGATTGTCACAAAATAAATTTTGAAAGTTATTTTCTGTGTATTTGCTATGCAACATTTACAACAGACCAACCTAAAACAAAACAAAATTATAAAGATACATATGAAGACATGATAATTGACATAAATAAAGAAAATGTCATAATATTAATAACAAGGAGCCCCAATGGCATGGTGAACTATACATTGAGCTTCCAACCTGAAAGACACGGGTTCAAACACACCAGCTGCTCCTAGTAGAAAGCAGCTGTTTACTCCTGAGAAGATTTAAAGTTTCAGAAACTCACAGAGGCAGTTCTACTTTGTTCTACAGAGAGGCTGTCTAGAGCCATTGGCTAGATGACAGTGAGATTTGTTTCTGTTTCCAATGTTAATATCTGCTCGAGTTAAGAGACAAAAAAAATCCTTCATTAGATAACTTGTATTGATCCTAAGTACAGCAGAACAAAACATGACAAGGTCATCGTAATTGTTATGTTTGAGCCATTATCACGAGGGCCTTCCTATTTTTTTTTTTACCCTCTACCTAGTGGTGCTAAAAGGTAAGCTTTGGATTTCTAGCCACAAGGTCAGAGGTTCAAGCCCACCAGTCACTTCATGGAAAGAAGATGCAGCTATCTGCTTCCATAAAAATCAACAGCCTTGGAAACCCTTTCTGTGAGGTTACTATGAGTTGGAATAAACTGCGGCACTAGGTTTGGGCTTGTTTTTGGTAAGCATAGTGTTCTTTTCTCAGAACTGCTCTGTCCTGCTAACGTGCCCAAAGGATTCGCCAAACTCATTTCTAAAGAGCACATGGCCTCCTTTGTTTTACTCATAAATACATTGAAATGTGTTTTAAAACCTGTCACATTATAGGAAGAACTTTGTTTTACCTTTTCCTTAGGGTTTTTTTGTTTGTTTAGTTTTGGGTTTTTAGTTTTTTTGTGTGTGATTTCTAATGCTATAATGTTTTGGTTCAGGCATATGGCCTGTATAGCATTTAATTATTTAGTTTGCTTTTTATCTGAAACTTAATTTGGCATTAAACATGTGGTCCTTTAAACAGAAAATTCCATGTATACATAAAAATACTTAATAATCTGTGTTCTTTGGTGATTGTCTCTATATTCATTATATAAACATTAGCAAAATGTTTTGTTTCCTCAAAATGTGGATTTTTTTTGCATTTACTATATAATGTCATTTTTAAAATTCTAGATATTTCCATTAACTCATACAATTTTGATAGTTTCTCCTTCAGGTTTCAGATTAACTTTTTCACAGCATATATATTTGATATTTTATATTTTTCTGTTGATTTATTTTAACAGTTTTATATTTTAATAATTCTTAAATAAAAATAAAATAAAATTATTTTAACAATTTCATAGATATTATTTTACAAATTTAACAATTATACTTTGTTTACTTTACAATGTATTTTAAATTAATTTTAATAATTTATTACTATCTTTTTCTTACAAAGGAACCCTTTTAAAATGCTCATAATAGTCTTAAGAATTTAAGTGGCATTTTTCTAACCTGAACTTAACATGTACCAAAATTAAACCTGACAAATATTTATTAAGAGCCTAAATTAGCTATTATTTATGAAATAGGATAGAAAACTACAGTTCAGTTGGCCTACTATATATAAGAATAATGATATTCCATATCAAATTTTGCTTTGTTTGGGTTTTATTATTTATTTACTTATTGCAACATTTATTTTAAATTGGGAGTTAATGCAGATATCATTCCAAAATTCAATCACACCAAGCAGTATTGTACAATTGCTACCACAATCCGTTTCCAAGCATTCTTTTCTTTCCTGGACTCCTTGACATGGGCTCCCTTTTGAAAATCTTTTTGTTATTACTCATTAGTATCCAATAATTTTTGCTATTTTCTGTCTGCATCAAGACCTGCTAATGGTACAATAATTAAGTGCTTAGCTGCTCTCTGAAAGAATCAAACAACTCAAATCAAACAACTCCTACATGGAAGAAAGGTTACTATTTACAGATTTGGAAACTGTGGGAAGTTCTACTGGTCCTACATAATGGATCTGGTTCACCACACTGGTGGATACTATAATAGTAGCTCATAATTTAACAATTTATATTTTAGTTATGGTTTTACACTATCTTTTCCAGTTAATGATATCACCTTCATAAATTAAGCAATGTAAAACAAAAATTTAAAAAACCTCACTGCCATCAATTCAATGCTGATTCATCACAACTCTTTTGGGTGGGGTATAACTGGCCCTGTGCGTTTCTGAGCCTGTGACTCTTTACAAAAGTAAAAGACATCCTCTTTGTCTCTCTGAGTGGCTGATGGTTTTGTCTGCTGACCTTGTGCTTAACAACCTGGTTAACTGCCCTTCACATACTCCTAAACCTCACAGTGGCATCACACAACACAAGGAACACCTGCACACCACATTGAATTCCATCAGCTATAATATATAACATCCAGTGAAGTAATATTTACTTGACTAACAGCAGTCTTTGGGTGGGTAGAAAATGAGAAAATAAATTTTAAGCAAGGCCTTATTTAATGGTAATAATTAAATACAATATTCAAAAGGCTATTCAAAGCCTGACAACTCCTAACCACAAATTGAAGCTTTAGCATCGTTTTCCATGAGTAATAATTCTTAAAGATGAAATGATTTATACAGAACTAAGTATTTTAAACCATAATTCCTTCTATTCCGTGGTTCTCAACCTTCCTAAAACCATGGTCCTTTAATACAGTTCCTCATGTTGTGGTGACCCCCAAACAAAATTATTTTCTTTGCTACTTCATAAGTATAGTTTTGCCATTGTTACAAATTGAACATATTTAAAGCATAGTGATTAACCACAAAAAAATATGCAATTATATATTGTGAAATATTTATTTCTAATTACAAATAAATGAAATTTTGTCTTGAAGCATGGTGTAGCATGGGTACAGTCTTTGTGCCAGATATTCATATGTGGGCGTATCTGCACATCGGCGGACCCACCTGGAGACGGATAGAGGAGTGGTGTCTCGGTTCCTAAGACCATCAGAAATATGGTCTTAGGTGACCCCTGTGAAGGGGTCAGCCACCCCTCAAAGGGGTCACGACCCTCAGGTTGAGAATCACTGCTTCTATTGGTATTCACTATTAAATAACATAATTTTTGAACCTAGGCATAGGGATTGTAATTGCTCTGCTACAAATATATATATATTTTTGCTTGGGGATTGCTTATTTTATTGCTGATCTTTGCCAGTACGGACATATTTCAGGGACTTGGGAGGACCAAACGGTGAAGGTGCTCTCCATTGACTCCAGGAGAGAGACCTCCCACAATCAGGTCTTCTAAAGAAGGTCTGTCTTAGGATATCCTGCAGGTCTGGACACCTGGAATAGGATCAGGTAGAAGACGTGCACTTGGAACTCCATGACAGGTGTTCCCATCCACAGGGCCAAGCCTCTCAGCCACCGCCTTCCAAGACTGGGCCCCACGACAGTGACTCCTGTCTGTCCATCACACACCTGGTTCATTAACAAAGTTTTAGCATAACAAAGCATGGAAAAACACCAGCTTTTAGAAGCATGAGCTTCTATTAGCAGCAGGTTTTACAAGTGTGGGCTGGATGAACAGTCCTAGGGATGCAGAGGCAGCTCACAGCCCACATAGTTAGCTAATGTTACTTCATAAAACTTAAGTTATCTCCTAGTTTCACTTTTCTTATTGTTAAACCTGTGCTATCCTTCTCATCCTCAAAAAGATGATACGACTCCTACATTAAAATATATAATTTTTGTCTATCAAATATCAGTACCCATTCCTTCATCACTGCAAACAGGCATTTGTTGGACCTACAACCCCTTCCTTTAACCTACTAAATAACATTCCTGAGCACTCCAGTTTTCATTTTACCTACTGCTCCTTTTGCTACCCCCTCAATATTTCCTCTACCATTCTGAATGCTCCTCTAATACATAACCTAACCTTCTTCCCCAAATACTTAACACAAATTGCCCATTACCCTTCTACTGCGCCACCTAACAAAGTTAACCACTCCCACATAGCACCACCAAACTAACATTTGTAACAGCAACTCCAAAACGTCAAGTAAACAACAGAAGATATTGAAGCACACACACCAAAAAAGGAAAAGAATAAAGAAACAGAATCAAATAACTGAAAACCAAACAGACCTAAGTGTGATGCCTGAAGTTGGACAAGCTATGCGTTTACCAGAAAAAGAATTTAAAGGAATGATGATGGAACTCTTCCAACCATTGAAGGAAGAGTCTGAGAGAAAAAAAGTGAAACAATAGAAAAACTAGGAACTTCACTAAATGTTGTACGTGTTAGATAGGGTTCCCTAGAGAAGCCAAACCAGGACACTTATGCTTATACATATAAATAAAATGATAGGTTCCACAGGAGACTTTAAATACACAACTCTCAAGAAAAAACAGAGCATCAAGAAAAGAAAGTCAAAATAGTCAATAAACAGCTCAACAACACAATAAATAACAATGATCTCATAGACATATACAGAAAGCTTCATCCACAAAACAACAATATACATTCTTCTCCAACACACAAGGAACATTCTCAGGAGGCCACAATCATGCCTCAACAAACTCAAAAGATTGAGATCCTGCAATAAATCTTCTCAGACCACAGAGCTGTACAATTAGAAATCAACAGTAAATGAGCAGAAACACAAAGGAGGAGCAAAACCTTAAGGAAAAACCTTCAACTTTATGAAGGTTAAAAAACATAATATGAAAAATGACTGGGTAAGAAAGCAAATGGAGGAGGAACTTTTAAAATTCCTTGAGACAAATGAGAATGATAACACAATATATGAAAACCTTTGGGACACAGTGAAAGAAGTTAATCAGAGGTCAATTTATAGCTATCAACACACACATACAAAATGAGGAAAAATGTGAAGTTAAAACCATAACACAACACCTTCAAGAACTGGAAAAAAAGACAAAGACACAATCTCTTCAATAAAAGAGATCATAAAGATCAAAGCATAAATAAACCATATGGAAAACAAAAAAGCAATGGGAAAAATCAACAAAATAAGAAGCTGGTTCTTTGAAAAGATTGACAAAATGACCACTGGCAAACTTAACAAAGGAAAAAAAAAGGGAAACCCAGAATAAGAGATGAAATGGTGTAAATACAACAGATACGGCAGAAAGAAAAAGAATACTAACACACAACTATGAAAAACTCTACTCAAACAAATTAGAAAATCTAAGGAAAATAGACCGAAAAAAAGCACCCAATCAAATGAATGCAAACAGATATTGAAAACTTCAATAGAACAATAACAAAAAATAACTAGAGCAGGCCATCAAGAAACTACCAACCTAAAAGAGCCCAGGACCAGATGGTTTCACAGGGGAGTTTTATCAAATATTCAAAGAAGATCTGACACCAATGCTCCACAAACTCTTCCAGAACATAGAAAATGACAACAAACTTCCAAACTCATTCTATGAAGCCAGCTTAACACTGATTCCCAAACCAGACAAAAAACCTACAAAGATTTGAACGTTATAGGCCAATATCCCTCATGAAACTAAATGCTAAAATCCTCAACAAATTTTGGCCAATAGAACACTGCAGCATATTAAAAAAAACAATTCACCATAACCAAGAATGATTCATTCCAGGAATGCTGGGATGGTTTAATATCCAAGAGTCAATCAATGTAATTCACCACATAAATAAGGTAAGAAACAAAAATCACACGATTACAGTAGATGCAGAAAAGGCATTTGACAATATTCAACACCCATTTCTGTTCAACACACTCAACAACAGAGGGATAGAAGAATGATTGTTCAACATAATAAAAGCTATATATGAGAAACCAAGAGCTAACATCATGCTCAATGGGGAAAAAATTGAAGCATTCCCACTGAAAACAGGAAATAGGCAATGATTTCCCCTATAACCACTCTGATTCATCATTGTGCTGGATGTTTTAGTTAAAGCCAGCAGACTAAAAAAAGAAATTAGAGAATACAAATAGGTAAGAAATTAAACTCTCTCTTCACAGATGATATGATCCTATGCAGAGAAAATCTAAAACTCTCCATAAAAAGCCTGTTGGAAATGGCCAAAAAATTCATCAATGTAGCAGGATACCAAATTAATAACCAAAGATCAATCAGATTCCAGTACACCAGCCAAGAAAACTATGAAAAAGACATTAAGAAATCAATACCATTTACAATAACCACACAAACGATGAATGAAATACTTAGCAATAAACTTAAATAAACAAATGAACAATACAGAGAAAACCACCGAATATTACTATAAGAAAGCAAATATAACCTCAGAAAATGGAAGACTATCCATGCTCATAGGTAGACTTAATATTATGAGAATGACAAAATTACCTAAAACACCTATAAGATACAATGCAATACCAATTCCAATCCCAAATACATTCCTTAAGGAAATGGAAAAACTAATCACCAATTTCATATACCCAGGCAAAAGACCCAGGATAAGCAAAGAGCTTCTTAAAAAAGAAGAACCAAGCAGGAAGCCTAGCACTGCCTGACCTAAAAAAAACAACTATATAGCCACAGTAGTCAAAACAGCCTAGGACACGTATAGAAAGGGATACATAAACCACTGGATCAGAGCAGAAAGCCCAAACATAAATTATGCTGAGTGAAGTAAGTCAATCATAAAAGGACAAGTATTTTATGGGTCCATTATTATAAAAATACCAATTAAACAAATCTTAGGAACCAACTAATGTACAAAAGGAGAGAAGACTGTCTACTAACCATGAATCATACTTCATCTCCCTTTTGCACACTTCCAAAGAGCCAACATGAAAGAGGAGATCCCACATTGCCTGGGGTCACACCTTCAAGAGAGGGCTATTGGTAGAAGACCATCCACTTGATGCTATACAACATGGAAACAAAGCTGGGCCAAATCAATGGGCCCCCCACAGGAATGAAGTAGAAGTTTTCCGGGAATGAGAATTCAGTCAAAGACCAGGAGAGGGGACTATCACTACTGGGGAAGAGATGCTGACAGTTCTGTTGATGAGTATGCTGGGTAATTGGGGAGAACTAACTACTGGAGGGAAGGGATACCAAAGAATGAGTGTAGGGAGTCTAAGGGGAAATTGGGCCAGACACTACCTATTTGTTTCTATCCAATCTTTGGTGAATTACACCATGGACTAATCACCGTAATGATTGTGTAAACTGACCTTTCAGGCAGCATGGCAAAATGCAGGGGCTACACCAAAAGGTGTTTACATAGGGGTCCTGCTGAATGAACTGAACCCTACCTAGAAGCTGCTTGAACTGTTAGGTGGAGGGATTGGTCACTTGGATGAGAGAAGAAGCAGAGAGTGGCCACCCCAGGATTATGGAAGTGGTAGTCATTGGACCTTGGGGGGCACCCCCAGCTTGGTAGGTGTCCAAAGATAAGGGACCCAGAATCACCATGCATATATCTCAACACCTACCTTGCACTGGTATGACAGGTTGTGATCTGTTGAGGAGGGATCTGCACTTGAAAGAATTGATCCAAGAAGACCCCCCACCAAGCCACCAGCATCAATCCTCATGCAAAGCCCAATCGAATGAAAAATCTAACTGTGTAGGACAAAAACTCGCGTGTTGAGGCTCAAGGTGGAATTGTCCTTGCAGAGACTCTTCACACTGACAGTTCCTGGAGTCTTGGGTCACTGGGAAAATCGATTAAGATAATAGTTCAATGGACCTATAACCCAGGGAGGTGATTGACAACACTGTACTTCTTTGTATATATGGGTTTTTTGCTTTAATGCTTGTAGTTTGGTGAGTTTTTGTTGTTTTTATCCCCCCATTCTTGATGTTTTTCTTTGTGTGTGTGTGTGTGTGTGTGTGTGTGTGTGTGTTCTGTTGGTTTGGTTGCTGGTTGGTTGGCTGATGCTGCTTTTGATGCAGTTGGTCTTAGAGGGCTCTGATTTTGTCATATTACAACTGCCAGAGAAAACCTGAAATGTGCAAATCCCATGGACAAGCAGATGTTGTCTGGACTCCTACTCAACTCTAGCCCAAATTCAAGAAGAATTATTTTGATAACATAGCCCTGCTCAGTATTCACCTTCATGAAATGATCGCTGAAGATAAGGGTGCTACAGCAAAAGTGTGATGAAGAAAGCAGATGGTGCCTGGCTCTCAATTGGAATTGTGTCTGGGGTCTTAGAGGCTTCTCTTCAAACGAGCAGCCATCTAAGCAAGGAGTCAACTAAGTCCACATGGAAGAAGCACCGCACTTGTGTGATCCAACGATAACATACAAAATTTGAATATGGCAAAGGGACAAGGATCAGAGATAAAATTATAAACACCCAATTTGTAGAAGGCTATGGAGGACTGGGAACCCAACAACCATCTGCAGAGTGTTGATTCAAACTGAACCACTGGCAGATCCTCTCTAGCCAAAGGCAAGAGTCTCCAACAGCCTTCCTATCAGGCAGACACCATTGAAATCTTAATTCTGCTGGATAAAACTTGATACTTAGGCAATCTAACTTCCTATAGACCTGACCTGAAATTGTTCTGGGTGCAAGTATCGCTTACTTATCCATGAAAGACATTTCTTCCCTGACTTTCTGAATATTGATGGGTTGGGGGTGTGTGGGGGGGTGTCCTTTCTTTCTTAGTCATTATTTGTATTTTGGCCTTTATATTATTATTATTTTATACTTACCATCTTATTTCAATTTTTCCTTTGAATGTTTCTGTTGAGTTTCCCGCTCTGTGAAGCACAGGAGGGGTGGATGCATACGGATAATAACTTATACAAGGTTGACAGGAAATGCAGGGGGGTGTGAAGGAGAGGGAAAGGAGATTTCAGGAATAGATGATAAAGGTGGGAGAGGGGAGACAGCACTAGAACTTATTGTGATTGCACAATTCATTTTCAGGTAGATTTAGCCAAGGGTGGGGAGAATGCTCTAAAATTGAGGTGATAATGACTGTACAATTCTCCGTGATATGATTGAATGATTGAGCTATTGAATAGTATGATATGTAAACAATGTACCAATTAAACTGTTGGGGGGGAGCATAAAAACCACAGAACATTAAGTTTAGGGAAAAAAATCACTAGACCCTCAGACTCCAATCTGACAAAGACTGGAGAAATCCCAGAAAATGTGGACCTAAGACACCTTTATGACCTGGAATTAAAGTCATTTACAGACACGATCTTCAGCCAAACAATAGACAAGTCTATTTAATAAACAAAAAATATCTGTTTATTTGAATAATTATACTAGATCAAACGTATAACATTTACCTAAAAAGCAAAGATTTGAAGGCAGAAAAGTGTGAAAATCCAGGCAAAAACCCACCAAAAGCACAGGACAGAACTGGAGAGAAAGCTGATACATTGTGTGAAAAAACACAATGTCATGGGACAGTTTATATACAGAAAATTGAAAGGAAAGATAGATTGCTCTGTAAGTTTTCAGTTAGTGTTTAAAAATCTCACCCAAGACATTGTAATTATAACCACATAGTTTAAAAATAATTATGACAAAATATAGTGCAAATATAGTAACAAATCAATTTGAAAATTTAAAAGAGAAGGTGATTTTATAAGAAAAGTCATCATGACAAAACTGATATGAGATTAAATAATAATAGGATTATCACTCATCACAGAGGTGAAATGAAATAATCAATGAATCCTCATAATCACCAGTGGTCCCACCATCTCCATTTTCATCATCTAAATACCATATACTTGTGTATAAACTGAGCTTTTCAACACATTCTGTTTTATGCAGTTTTTTTTTTTTGGTAAAATTTTGTGCCTCAGCTGATATTCGTTTCGGCTTACACTTGAGTATGTACAGTACGTATCCTTCCCAGGCTCAAAACTTCTCACAGTGGGATAGTTATTCAGAAATTTCAGAACCAGAAAACTTATATTATATGCAAATTATTCTAAGGGTATTACATAACAGCTTTCTCTGTTATTTGTGGAATTGAAAACCTTGATAGCAACACTGAAAAGAGATAACACTCAATGGTAAAAAAAGAATGATGATGATGTGGGCGTGGCATCTGACATCCTTTAACTTTACAAGGGAGAGAGAGTCACCATTCTCAGCGCCAGCTGAACACCTTCCACCCTTCTTAATTCTGACACCAACTGGAATTCTCACAACACTTTTTGCTTTTCCACTGGATTTGAGCACTCATTGCAATGGCCATACAGAACTCACAGATAAAACTACTGAGTATGGGGTTTATTAAGGAAGTTAATGGTTTACAAATGCTCAGGATAACATTAATTATACAAGAGGTCTTTAAAGTGTTAAAATGTAATGATGTTACTTTGTGGACTAAAGTGCACCTGATCCAAGCCATGATATTTTCAATCACCTAGTATACATGTGAACGTTGAACATTGAATAAGGGAGACCCAAGAAAAATGAATTCATTTGAATTATATTATTGGCAAATAATATCAAAAGTATCATGGACTGTCAAAAGAACAAATAAATCTGTTTGAGAAGTGCAGCCAGGGGAGCTCTCCGTAGAAGCAAAGATGGTTAGAATTCACTTTACATTCGTTGGACAAATTGTCAGGAGAGACTAGTCTGGTAAAGTAGAGGGGCATTAAAAAATAGGAAGGTCCACAATAAGATGGATTGACATAGTGGCTGCAACAATGGGTTCAAGCACAGGAACAACCGGGCAGATGGTTTAGGACCAACAGTTTCTTTCTTTGTGCACAGGGTCCCAATGGCTTGGGAATGCCTCGATGTCACTTAACAGCAACAAGAAACATTGGATGCACCATAAATATCTGATCCTGTTTCCCATTAGCATTTTATGGGACATTTTAATTTGGGGTGGCTATTGCTCAGTACATTTAGAAAATACCCTTATTTTATGTTTGTTGATAAGATTATGTTGAAAGAGAAGTATAATTTTCATATGCTAGCTCTGCATACATTGTTACTGATTATTTTTCCATTTCTCTGTTAATGTCTTCAGTTATAATGACTACAGATTTTGTATTAAATCAAAATTTTTTATTGACTTTGCACACTTGGAATGAAGTTCATGAAAATGTATTATACTTTCATAAAAATCAAATTGTTAATAATTTAATTTTTGTATCTCTATTGCTGCGAGATCTGAAGAAATTTTCATATAAATGTGTTTAAAATATTTTCCTGAGTTTTCCTGTCCTGTAGGATTTATCAAAGCTTCCATTCTTTCATTCTAGAAACTTTCCTTCTATTTCTTTCCGGGAAATAGCTATACCTCCCTGTCATAACCCAAACTATACCAGTTTCTCTTACCTTACAGTAACTGTCCTATCTTAGAATTTAATAAAAATGACATTAAACAGCATGTGTCTTTTCCTCTCTGATTTCTTTTACTCAGTCTAGTGCTTTAAAAATATTTCTTGTCTCACTTGTTCATTTCCTCTTAATGCTTAGAAGTATACATTGTGTAAATAATTCTATTTTTCATTCCTTCTGAATTTATGACCATATGAGTTGTTGCTAGTTTGGGGATATTATGAATAAAACTGTAATTAACATTCTGGTATAATACTTTTTATAAAGGCATTCTTTTCACCAGTGAAATTTCTCATTAAGAGGATAAGTGAATGTTTAACTTTAGGAGCAAGTTATAAAACCTCTTTCAAATTCTGTGTACTTTACATAACTCCATTAAGCATCATGTGAGATGTGTTGTTGCTTCACATGTTCAGAAATATTTGATGTCATTTTTTAGATTTTTAGTGACTCCACTGAGGAGGTAGTGGTGTATCAGTGTGGTTTAACTTTGTATTTTGCTGATAACTAATTATGTTGCTCACATATTTATGTACTCTACAGCATTTTAAATGTTTGCCTGTATAAGGTGCTTTTGGTTTTACCAAGTTTACAAAAGGAGGTAGTCATCACTTTGTGGGAAAGTTTTATAAGTTCTTTTTTCCTTTCAAACCATTTTATTAGAACCCAGTTCAGACATCAGACCATTGAATAGTTCATTCATATCAAGCAGCGCTGTACAGTCACTACCACAATAAATTTCAAAATATGTTCTTCCTTCTTGCACTTCTTGATATCATCTCTCCATTACCTAACCCCATTTCCCCATCATACCCCCAGGACCCCTTATTGTAGTAATTGTCTCTCTAGAGTCATCCATCCTGGGTTATAAATACAAATTCTTAGTAAGAGACAATATTTTATCCCTATATTCACTTGCTTTTGATAAATCTGCCCCACAAGACCACTTTAAAGTGTTTAATAGCAAGGATGTCATTTGCGAACTAAGGAACACTAGCCAAGAATGCCACTTGGAGTAAACGAGTGAAGGAATTTCACATTGTTGGACACGGTATCAGAAAAGACTAGTTATAGGAGAAGAACATCATGTTTTATAACGTAGAACCCAAATCAAACTCACTGCTGTCCAGGCAACGCAAACTCATAATGTCCCCCCTATGTATTTCAAAGACTGTAACTGTTTATAAGAGTATAAAGCCCTATCTCTCTCATGGAGCAACTGGTGGTTTTGAACTACCAACCACAGGCTAGCAGCCCAATTCATAACCTCTACCTACACAAGAGGAAAACCATTGATGAGATGGACTCACACAATGGCTACAACAATGGGCAAAACCATGACAACAAATGTGCAGATGAAGCAAGGTCAGGCAGTATTTCATTACATTGTGCAAAGGGTAGCTATGAGTTGGAAAGAACTAGACGGCATTGAACAGTAACAACAATTATTCCTCTACCTATCCACTTTCTTTTTAAAATTCGTTTTTTGGAATACAATTTCCATATAATGCAATTTAATCATTCCATCATATTAAAAAGACATGTGCAAACATCATCCAAGTACATTTCTCGACATTTTCTTCTCATACTCATTGTTGTTAGGTCCCCGTTCTCCCCTATCTTTCCTTCATGCCCCTAGGTAATTATTAACCTAGTTACTATCTGTGTGAAACAGGGGTCTCTAGAGAAACAAGATCAGGACACTTATATAGCTAGATAGATACAACATAAGAAATAAACAGCTAATTAGTCTATATAAAGAAAGTGAACTCTAATCCCAAATTTTGATTTTGCAATTGATCACGTAGTTGTAACTGATAGGAAGAACTATCCTTTCCTACTACCCATTCTGTATTACCTTTGCCCTCAGTAAGCACTTCAGCTGGTTGTTGGTCTTTGCCTGGTGGGGTGACCCAGACCTTCATTCCTGAGGGGCCTGGGTCATTATAAGTCATGTCAGGATTGGGTTGCTGTAATTTACCATTTACTATAATCACAGGGTATGGTAACACTAAGAGTCAGCCTATAGGATCTCCTGGATTCCAGACATATTCTTCTTTACCTCCATTATGTGGTACCAGTCCAATTTATCCTTAGTGAACAAGATCAATCACACCATTTAGTACAGTGACACCCTTCCTGAGCTGTTGCTCCAAAGCACGAGAAGACCATAGTGGCCAGGGGCATCCTCAACTGCCAATTCAGTGGAATCCGTGCTGTGTTTCCAGGTGGGAGAGTTCCTTCTGTTGGGACCAGGACCTCCAGGTCTGAAGCACATAGGGTTCCTGGGACAGGAAGCAAAAATGCTGCGAGTGGATCACTAGGAGTATTAGTGAGTGATGCCACGCCAGCTTCTACCATTTTGGTTCCTGGACCCATAAGTCCTGGCTATTGGAGACATGACACCATATATTGGCCGCTGATTTTGAGCATATATAGCTTCTTGGAGAACATTGCCCCAGCCCTGAAAGTTGTTGCCACCTAGCTGGCACTGTAATTGTGTCTTTAGGAGTCCATTCCATTATTCCATCAAGCCCACTGCTTCAGGATGATAAGCAATATGATATGACCAGTGGATACCAAGGGCATAGGCCCATTGCCGCACTTCATTTGCTGTGAAGTGAGTTCTTGATCTGAAGCAATGCCATGTGGGATGCCATGCTGATGGATGAGGCACTCTGTAAGTTCATGAATGGTAATTTTTGCAGAAGCATTCCATGCAGGGAAGGAAAATCCATATCCAGAGTATGTGTCTATTCCAGTAAGAACAAACCGCTGTCCCCTCCATGATGGAATGGTCCTATGTAATCAACCTGCCATCATGTTGCTAGTTGATCTCCCCGAGGAATGGTCCATATCTTGGACTTAATGTTGGCTTCTGCTGCTGGCAGATGGGGCACTCAGCAGTGGATGCATCCAAGTCAGCCTTGGTGAGTGGAAGTTCATGTTGCTGTACTCATGCATAACCTCCATCCCTGCCACCATGCCCACTTCGTTCATGTGTATCACCATTGGGTGATAACAGGAGTGACTGAGGAATACCAATCTCCACAGCACGTGTCATCTTATCCACTTGAATATTAAAGTCCTCCTCTTCAGAGGTAACCCTTTGGTGAGTGTTCACACAAGAACCGATTATCTTTATTTTCTTGGCCCATTCAAAGAGGTCCATCACATACCTCTTCCCCACAATTTCTTGTCCCCAATTTTCCAATCATATTCCTTCCAATTCCCTGACCATCCAGCCAAGCCATTAGCCACAGCCCATGAATTAGTATATAGTCTCACATCTGGCCATTTTTCCTTGTAGACAAATTGAATGGCCTGGTGCACTGCTCAAAATTCTGCCCATTGGGAAGATCTCCCTTCACCACTGTCCTTTAGGGAGATCCCAGAAAGGGGCTGTAGTGCTGCTGCTGTCCACTTATGAGTGGCACCTGCATATCATTCAGAGTCATCCATAAATCAAGCATATCTTTTCTGTTCTTCAGTTAAAGTATGGTAAGGAACTCCCCAGAGGCCATAGGTGCAGATTGGGAGAAAGAAGGCAATGTGACAGGAGTGGAGACTGAGCATTTGAGCCACTTCTTCAGCAGCTCACTTGTCCGTTCAGGTCCTGTTTGGTCCAATATTGTATATACCACTTCCATTTAACAATGGAGTGTTGCTGTGCTTGTCTGACTCTGTGGGTCAGACAATACCCAGTTCATGATGGAAAGCTCAGACCTCATGATACTTGGTGACCCATGGTGAAGCGTTCAGTCTCCACTACAGCCCAGTAACACGACAACTGCTGTTTTTCAAAGGGGAAGTAGTTGTCTGCAGAGGATGGCAGGACTTTACTCCAAAATCCCAACAGTCTACACTGTGATTCACTAATAGGGGTCTCCCAAAGACTCCACACTGCATCTCTATCTATAACTGACACCTCTAGCACCATTGGGTCAGCTGGATCATAAGGTCCCAGTGGCACAGCAGCTTGCACAGCAGCCTGAACCTGTTGCAGAGCCTTTTCTTGCTCTGGGCCCCACTCAAAATTGGGGGCCTTTTGTGTCACTTGATAAATAGGTTGAAGGATAACACCCAAGTGAGGGATTTTTTGCCACCAAAATCTGAAGAGGCCCACTAAGCATTGCACCTCTTGTTTAGTTGTTGGGTGACCAGATGCAATAGCTTATTCTTCACTTTAGTAGGAATGTCTCAACACGCCCCTCACCACTGAATCTCTTGAAATTTTACTGAGGGAGAGGATGCCTGAATCTTTGTTGGATTAATTTCCCAAGCTCTTGTACACATATGTTGTAGCAATGAATCCAGAGTCTGATACATCCTCCTTAGTGGGTCCAATCAGCATAATGTCATCAATGTAATGGACTAGTGTGAAATTTTGCACAATCGACAGGCATTCAAGATCCCTTCAGACTAAACTATGGCATAGGGCAGAAGAGTTGAGGTGCCTCTGGGGGAGAGTTGTTGCCCCTGCCAGCAGAAGGAAAACTGCTTCTGGTGGTCCTTTGAGACTGGCATTGAGAAAAAGGCATTGGTCTTTTTCTGCATACCAAGTACCAGGAGAAGCATTAGTTTGCTCAAGCAATAAAATCATATCTGGAATGGCAGCTGCAATTGGAGTCACCAACTGGTTACCGTATATACTTGGGTATAACCTGGCCCGGATATCTGCCAAGGCACTTACTTTTATCACAAAAACTGCATTAAAAATGTCCTGAGAAACTTGGCATATACTCAATTACATGTGGTAAGTTTATGATAATGCACTCTCATTCTCCAGGATCCATCTTTTTCTTTACAGGTCAATGAGGATGAGGTAGGAATCACCACCCTGCATCCTTCCAGTCTTTGATGGTGGCACCGATCTCTGCAATCCCTCCAGAAATGCAGTACTGCTTTTGGTTCACTGTTTTCCTAGCCAATGGCAGTTCTAATGATGTCCACTTGGCCTTTCCTACCATAATAGCCCTCATTCTACATTTCAGGGATCCAATATGGGGGTTCTGCAGTTACTAAGTATGTCTATTCCAATGATGCATTCTGGAACTGGGGAAATAACCACAGAATGGGGTCGGGAGATGAATAGATTCATGGTGATGCTTTTCTGAGCTAAAGCTCCATTGATAACTTGGCCTTCATATGTTCCCACTCTGACTGGTGTGCCTTAGAAACACTTTGTGTCTCCTGGAATTAGTGTCAGTTCACAGTCAGCATCCAGTAATCCCTGCAACATTTTGATTATTTCCTTTTCCCCAATGAATAGTTACTCTTGTGAAAGACTGCAGGTCCCTTTGGAGAACACTGGAAGAAAGACTAAAAGTATAGACCTTCAGTGATGTAGGAGGGTCCTCCTTCAAAGGGACCTGGCCTTCCCCTCATTCAATGGGTTGTGGGTCTGTAACTGGCTCAGGTCTGGGAATTGATTAAATATCATGACTGTCTATTCAGCTGTTTACCTGATCTAGCATTCTTCCACCGAATATATCATGTAAATATTTAGTAGGCTTCCCATGTATTTCATTCCTAGGGACAGTGTGGCTAAGTAGCCAATGCCATAAGTCCATACAAGACAGGTTGCTTTGATTACTACAGAAACCTGTTGTCTAGTATGATAACCATGTCCACCCTGTATCTGTTTTTGCAGTGCCCACCTGCCTTCTACCACCACAAGGAAGAATCAGCCCCATTGTGGGCAAATGTTGGAGTTCGCTTAGGGCAGTGCCCACTGTTAATCCTGGTGCACATAAATAGCAATTACAGGAGTCTTAACAGATGCTGGGACCCACTTCACAAACTTGTCATCAGGACACCCCCTTTTGGGGCGTATGGGACTATCCTGATAGATTCACGCCAACATCCCAATTTCCCTAAGCTTTTGTATGCCTGCCTCTACAGTGTACCAAGGTAGGTCAGGTACCTCAAGCTGGTCTAATCTAGGCCATCTGGTAGCCCATGCTTCAGTGAACCAACCAAATAGGGAATTAGATACTCACTTAACCTCTCTCACTGAGACATTGAAAGAAGAATCTGTGCTTAGAGGTCCCGTAATCAGAAACTCAGACTGATCTAATATTACATTCCTTGAATCAGTATCCCACACCCTTAATTACCATTCCCAGGGAGACTCCCCAGGCTTCTGCCTGTATGTATTAGAAAACTCAAGCAGATCTTTGTGAGTATTGCGTGCTTCTTCCTGAGTAATCGTCTCAATCTCACCCTTAGGATCTTTCTGAGCCCTAATTTTAGTGATAAGTCTAAAGAAAATAATGGGTGGTTAAGGTGTTTCCTAGGTGCGCTCAGCAATACCTTTTAAGGCAGTTGTTCTCAAACTGTGGGTTGTGAACCCATTGGGCGTTGAATAACCCTTTCACAGCGGTCACCTGATTCATAACAGAAGTAAAATTACAGTTATAAAGTAGCATCAAAATAATCTATGGTTGTGGCGGGGGGAGGGGGGTCACCACAACATGAGGAACTGTATGAAAGGGTCCTGGCATTAGGAAGGTTGCATTTCCCCAGGCAATGCTACTGATGCAGGCAGCCCCACCTGGCCTTTCAGCTTGAACAGTTTGGTTAATCTGCTCATGTGTGGGCTGTTTTACTGTTCGAGGATTAATCCCCTCAGTGGGAGGGAGTGAGCTATTGAATGGGCTGGCTCAATAGTTTCTAGGGGTTCAATATCCTCGTCTTCTGTATCATCAGCCCATATGTTCACAGCCCATTTTTAGGGTTCCAATTTTTTCCTATTAATACCCTTACTTTAGTGTCAGACACTGTTCTAGACCTGCAATTCAGCTGACGTTGTAATTCAGCTACTCTGTTACTAGAGGAGAGAAGGCTCTCCTTTGTAGCACATGCAGCAGCTTTTAGTACTGTTATTTGGCACTTGAGTTGTGCTTCTGAGATTCTCCCTCTCCTTACACATTCCATTGTAAGAAGGACCTTCCAACCAGCTTCACTATAGTTGTCATCCTGACAAAACTGCTGGAAAATATCAAACACACAATCACCCAGAGCCTCTCCTCTAATGAGCACTCCATCTATCGGTGGTGATACTATGGATACTCGCATTGCTAATTCCCACCATGGATTAGTCAGAGTGGCAGATTTAGCCATGCCTTTACGGGTAGAGATAGCATTATCAGTACTGTTAAGCCTAAGCAGGCTGGAGAGCCAATTTGAGATGCCCATATTGATGATCTTGTATCTCTAGAACCACTCCTGAAATTAATTGTGTTAGACAGGGTTTTCTAGAGAAACAATACCAGGACACATGGTTTTATATATATATATATATATATATATATATATATATTTATATAGGTATATAACACAAGAAATAAGCAGGTAATTAGTCTACGGAACATTACAAATGGTTCAATGCAGCTCACTTCCATGAGACAGCTGATACACTGGCAGTCCTTCAAGTCACAGGGGCCTCTGGGTGTACATCAAGGAAGCAGACAGCTGAGTCCTCGGTAAAACAGTTCAGGCAATCTGGCCACAGGCAGCAAACAGCAAAGCAGGTCACCAACATTCAACCAGATGATGGTCTGACAGTCCCCAGCTCAATTGATGTATACTCCATTAGCATTGCAAAGTAAGTCTTGAAGGAACCTCAAACTACAGTGACACAGTCCACTGGTCGGGTGTCCACAGGTTGTGTAGCTCACAAGTTGAGGCAGAGCTCCAGCTAAGGCAGCTGCACACTGGTCTGATCATCAAATAACAAGAGACAAGAAAGGCAAGGCCCACCGAGCCATTTCAATAAACATACCTATCACACTATATATATTACCTATCCTGGATTTCATATAGAAAAAATGCATACAAAACACATACACACAAAGAGAAAAAATAACAACAAAATCCTCAATAAAACAGCAGAAATTATTTAAAACTGTAACAACTTTAAAATGTGTCAAAAGGGAGATTAAATGATAAGGTGATATATTTTAACCTAACTGCTTCTGCCATAAATGACTTTAAATGCTTTGTGCCTGATAGGAAGGACATATAAATCTCTGGACTCGGGTCAGAGGGAATTCACAGAATGCTTGATCCATGTGTGGATGCTGAAAATGGATTTTGGCCTTCCACTGTCATCCATAGCCTCTGCAAAGCAGGTGCTTAGAACTGAAGCTCTGATGCCATTCTTTCCCTTGAAATTGGATTTTATTCATTGCAGTCCTGGCAAAGGATCATACCTCACTTACACGGCAGCTTGTTTTAAGACAGGCCTTTCAGACCCCAGAATCTATTGCTGCTATTAGTCGAATACCATCTTGTTTCTTCACCACTCTTTAGTATTACACCATATCTTAAGTGAGGGAAAGTATTAAGAAGGACCATATAATAAGAGATATTTGTTCTTAGGTTGGGGTTAGAATTGAGTGTGAGTTCCAAATCCATTTATATATCTATGGTTTATATATTTCTCTTGTTTATTTTAGAGACATAATTATCATTATATGATAAAGAAATTTATGAACCATCCCCTTGACCCATAAGGTGATTCTAATGATAGTGTCATTATGTTAGCCACTGGATTAGAACTTAAAATGAAGTGCTCGTGGCATTATGGTTACTCATTGGGCTGCTAACTTCAAGGTCCACAGTTCAAAATCTCCAGTCACTCTTTGGGAGAAAGCGGAGGCTTGCCATTTCCTTTAAGAGTTGCGGTTTTACCCTGGCCGATGGCATCCCTAGGAGTCTACATGGACTCAATGGCTGTGATTTTGGTTTGGATAGAATTTTAAACAATTTGGAGAAAGGGAAATTATACATGTATGCTGCCTTTTCAGATGGCATTACAGGAATTGCTGAGTTAAACAGATTAAATGCTTAAGTGACTGAACACTTTTGATAGGAATATTAGAGTTTAGTGATAGGGCAAAACTCTCAATAAGACTCATTCATAGAGGCAAAACCATAACTTCCAGACTATTAAAATCATAAGAAAGCAGGGACAGCATTAAAATAGTAAATTATGGTCATCCCAGGGCACCATTCATTGGGCACCCCAACGCATGAGATTCAAACCAGAACCCACCACCAATTCCATAAGCTTGGCATAGCAGTTTAGGAAAGCAGAGGCCCAGCAAAAAAAGTTTAAAGCACTTTTGCATAGGACACTTTGGGGTAAGATGAACTTAAACAATGATTTAACTGATAGACTCAAGCGTGAAAAACAATAGTGAAGATGGCACAGGACTAGGCAGTTTGTCGTCCTGTTGTACGTGAGGCCACCAGGAGTTAGGACAACATCAAGGACACTTAACGACAACAACGACGACGTCGGAGAGGTCTAACTGGAGCTGGGAAACATGCGGTGGTGAGATGAAGAAAAGAGATGCGTAATTGTGGGACATTGAAGGTGAAGAAGCGAGAGAATACAATAAAAGGAATAATAGAAATAAAAACCAACTGCCTGGCTAGGCCGAGAGATTTGTTCCTTTGCTCGCTTGTTCTACTTACACTCTGCCCTCACAAACACTTATGTATGTGTGTGTGTATGTATATGTATATAATGTGTATAAACATACATACAGCAAGAAGGAATATAATAGCTAATTAGTCCACACAGCAGTACAGAAGGTTCAGTTCAACTCACTTTCTTGCAACAGTTAATATCCTGAAAGTCCTTCAACTCACCTAGGCTACCATCCAAGGTCAAGATGCAGACAGCGAGTGGACCTCAGGCAAGACAGGCAGAGTTACCTGCAGGGAGCAGTCACTAGCATGGGAGCTTATTAAAGCAGTTCCTGATGGGATTTCAAATTTAAGTGGTGCATAGAAAAAGGATCCACTAGCCTCAGGCTCAAGCAGTATAGCAAAGCAGCTCTTAAAGGAGCCTCAAGCTCTCACAACACGATCCATGGGTTTGCTTGCCCCATGGGGAGTGCAGTATGTGCTTGAGCTCAAGCAGCAGCACTCTTGTCAGACCACCAGAGAGTAAGAGAGAAGGGGTAAGTCTTGGAAAGTCACGTATCTGGCCCTCCAATTGAGCTATGACATGATTAGACTCCGCCCATATGTTTCTATTGGCCGCGTTGTCACAATAACCTAATGATCACGATGTAAAAGGAGGAAGTAAAAATCTTACAAGTTTCTCTCTCTTCTGGTCTCTAGCTCACAGAGAACATCAGGTGTCGGTGTAAAATTGGCAAAGTCCAAGAACCAAGCACATCCAGTCTCCTAAATGGCACAGACTGGCATTAAGAAACCCTGATCACACCTAGATGACTCTCTTTGTAATAGAAATAAAAATCAACCACCTGGTTAGGCCAAGATATTTGTTCCCAGTTCCTGAGGAACAAGCACTTTGCCAAGAAGAGCCTGAAGAAAATGCAGATCAGCAATGCCAAATCCACAAATGTTTGTGTGGAGGCTAACTTGAAGCCCCAGGATATCAAGGCTTAGCTCCCAATGGGTGTCAACTGCAAATTCAGTCAACTGGCCTACATTGCCCATCCCAAGCTTGGCAAGCAGTCTCTGGCATGAATTTCCAAGGGTGTGAGGCTCTGACAAGCCAAAGTCAAGGTGAAAAGCTGATGCTCCAGTCAAGGCCCCAGCTTCAGCCCAAGCTCCCAACGATGCCTAGGCTCTCACAAAGTACAGGTCTTGATCTGAGGACAAGAGGGACTGGTGTGACCTCTGGGCTGCCATCTATATGAAACACCGGTGTCTTCTTGTGTTATTTGTACAAATAGACCTAAGTCTGACGAAGAAAAAAAGAAAAAGAAATCCTTCAAGCTTCTTCTTTTTAAAAATGTATTTGGTTAATTTAGGTTCTTTGAATATATCTATGCATTTTATTGTATTTCATATTTTAGAATCATTTAAATAATTTCATCTCAAAAGTTTGCTTGTATTTTGATTAACATTGTTTTGGATCTTTAGTCCAATTAGATGAAGACAGAGATCTTAACAATATTGAGGCTTTAATTCATGAGCATGCTACAGATTTCCATTTATTTAGATCTTTAATTTCTCTTAGAAACATTTTGTATTCCGCAGTGAAACTCTGTGCCTAGTTGTAAGATTTTCACCAAAATAGTTTTTTATATTTTATGAAATACATTTTTCTGGTCATATTTATATCTGTTTCTATATAGCTAGAGTTTGGGGAGAAAGAGGAGGCTTTACTTCACTAGTATTTTGATCTCAGAAACCCACAGATGAGTTTTACCCTGCTCTAACAGGTCACTATGAATCAGAATTGACTTAATGGCAGTGAACTTTTGAAGGAAAATAAAAAATTTAATTGCTTTTTGCATACTGTCTTTATATTCTGTTATGTTTCCACCTAGAACATTGCAATAGAGTTCTTGGGATTTCCTATGTGCAGTACTTCACCGTTTGGAAATAAAGACAGCTGTACCTACTTCTAGTATTTGAAAGCATCTATGTATTTATCTTGCCTCACTGTCTTAGCTAGGACAATGCTAAATAAAATGCTGTGGCTGGTTATTTTTAACTTGTTGTAATTGGAAGAAAATAACACATTCAGGGTTATGATGTTTGTGTCTCTGACAGATTACTTAGAAATTGAAGAAGATAGTCTCAGTTTACAGAATTTTTTTCTTTTCTCTTTTGAATGTTTATATCCTTGTTACTTAGTGTCTAATGTAATTTTTTAAAATTTAAAATATGAGTATCATAATTTAATTGTAATTAGTCTGCCTTTTGTTTACTACAATAAGGCATAGAACACTTATATAAATATAATTTGTATGTATATAAATATATTTGTATAAGTGAATTTATATGAATATATTTATATAAATACATACACAAACATGCATATATCCTTGTGGAAGTTACATAATCTTCTGCCAACTTGAAAAGGGGTGGAGTCTAGCCTGTCAATAAGGTTGCAAGTTGATGATATCATTTAGAGGTTCTATGGATATAAATAGCTCACTGGAGGCCAGATGTATTCTCTGCTTGTCTCCTTGTTGGACATTCCTGTTGATAAGCCACATGGAGCTGCACTGATGGAGTCAGAGCCTTGAAACTGGAGGAGCCACACTAGCGCTAAGATGTTTCCACCACCACTGGATCCACAAGACTTTCCACCCACTGGCCTGTTATCTTCCTGCATTTGGCGTCATTGCATGTGTTGCGTGAGTCTGAAGGGGAATTTATAGACTGGTGTTGGACATATGGGCTAATATTGGACTTACGGACTTGATATGGACTAGGCTGGATGTTTTCTTAATATAAAATTGCTCTTTTATATAAATCTCTTTCTTATACACATGATTATCTATGAATTTGTTTCTCTGGTCTACTCAGACCAACACATTATGGTACCTTGGGAGTGGGTGCTAGAGAAACAAATCGTGAAGATAGAAGGTAGATGCTTGTCTGATCTCAGCTTCATGGTCATTTTTCTTTGTCTAGCCAGAGGTCAAATATAGCTATGCAGTTTCCTGGGTTGATTTCTGGGGGAAAAATATGGGAAGTTGAGGTTTTGATTATTTTGTTTGGTAATTTGGTTGTTGTCTTTGATTATTTGTTTGAAATGGCATAAATGAATGTGATTAATGTATATTTTAAGTTCAGAGGGGTGAAATTACCTCTTGAAATTCTCAGAGACCATCTACTTAGTGAAAATGGCTAACAGAAGATCAAAATGGCTTAAAGAAAGCCTGACTCTGGTTTGATTCAGACTGAGGCCTAAGGCCATATTATGTATCAATGGAAAAAATTAGATAAGGATTAAGATAAGCTTAGATAATGATAGAACTTTGTAAGGAAGTCGAGAGGCGCCAGAGACCAGATCAGTCGAATTAGAGCAAACCGGCTTTATTGGGAGAAAACCCAGCCTGGGCGAAGTCCCATGGTCCACAGTGTGTGGGCCAGAGGAGTCGCATTGCAGGCTAAAGTGGTGATGCTTATATATGGACAGGTATGTCCGGGTTTCTGGAATGTAAGGCTTCTTCCTGATTCCGGGTGTATTTGTGCCGGGTGCAGAGTGGTGGGCCGAGAACAAAGCAGGCACTGAGAGAAAATGGGACATGCCGGGTGCAGAGTAGAGGGTCGAGAGCAAAGTGGGCACTGAGCCAAATGTGTCATGCACAAAACGGCCGTGAACAAAAAGGGCTGTGAGTGAAAGAAAGAAAAAAACTTGCAAAGCTGCTGACAGATTACATAGCAAAAGCTCTGCTCAGCTCTGCAGGTGTGTGGGAGAGATTCAAAGCCACCTGCCAATAGTTGTTTCAGCCAGCTCTGGTCAGCACAGTACGGGCGGGGGCGATTTAAGGTCACCTGTTGCCAGAAGCTGGCCTGGCATTGATCCGGCCATACAAACTTCATTGCTTTAAGATTGAGTTTAGGAAGTAAAAATAAAGATTTTGTAAGACTAGTCTTCAGCCATTAAATTGGAATTTAAATGGGTTATGACTTGCCTATAAAGTAGTTTCTAAAAGGAAAAACCCCACCCAGTGCCTTGAGTGCTCAGGCCATTTGAAGGTAAAGAGACTTGCTTAGGGGCTGTTTGCAGAGTGAAGCAGAAAGGAACTCTTTGGTTTTTAAATGTTGAACTAGTTGTTCCTGCCTGAGGGAGGCTGGGAAAATTTGGAACATAGGAGGAACTCTCTTCTCTAGGACTGAACTGTTCAAGGGAGTCTGTGGGCAGGCAGAAATGCTTGCTAGGTGACCAATTGGATCCACTTATTGGTAGAAGTGAGAGTAATGTAGCAATAAAGAGAAGGGTTGAGTTTGGCCTCTGACATGTATGGACCTGCTTCACAAGTTGACTGGCCTGAAGTTCTTGACCTAGCACAAGAGGACTGGGGTTGTTGAGACTATGTGACAGTGCTCATGGTCTATGGAGGAGGTGACCAATGGGCACCCTGGTGAGGTTAAGTGTGGCAGCTCATATTGAGTTGACTAGAACTAGACCAGATGAATAGAAAATTATCAAATGGCTTCATATAATTATAAACAAAAAATATGAATTTCAAATGTATCTGAAATTCATAAACAATAGATTTTAATTTATAGCATATGATTATCTCATTTTAATCATAAAACATAGGAACTAAAGAGTAATAAAGAGGCTTTCCTAACTTTTAAGACATAAAATGCATATTATGATTGCAAATTTTTTATAGAACATAATCCTAAAATCTCATAATTTTTTCAATTTTTTCTCTATTTTGATCTTTTTAATACTGTTATCATAGTGATATTAAATTAAGAAAAGTAGTAAGTGAATTCTGTAGACCTTGATGGTTTTAGAAAGTGGGAAAGTGTAATAAGAGCTCACAGACACAACCTAAACTTAGATGACCCATTGATAGAATTTAGGGAAAAACTGGTAACTATGTTTCAATTACGGAAGCTTCATATTATAGTAATATTGTGTTTGGTGTGACATTTGAACTCAATAAAGACATGACCTGTTTGAAATATGGAAAAAAAATCTTCTGTTCAGAAGTGTTCCCATAGTATGTTGACTGTGCAGCAGTCAGGGAAGCTAAGAGCCGAATCCACTGGGCAAATCTGGGACCAATTTTAAACATCTTAAAACACAAGTATGTCACTTTGATGACTAAAATGCACGTGAGCCAAGTGATGGTATTTTCAATGGTTTTATGTGAATATGAAATCTAGGGAGTGATAAAATAAAAAAAAAGATGGTAGAAGAATTGACACATTTTCATTGTGCTGTTGGTGAATAATATTGCATTGATCGTGGACTGACAAAGAATGAACAGCTGTTTGAGTTGAGGCACAGCCAGAATACTGCTTAGAAGAGAGAATAATGAGTGTTCGCCTTGTTACATTGGACATGTTATTGAGGAAACCAATTTGCTAGGAAAAGACATCGTGCTTGGTGCGATAATTAGATTTTATGTCAACTTGATATACCTGTAATGAAGGTAGGGGTTGAATCTAACCTATTAATCAGGTCACGGCCTGATTATGACAAACTCCTTTTCCTGCTTGCCTGGATTCTGGCTTTGGAGCTTGGGGCCCACACAGCCTGAACACCCTGGGAGTGATGGTATATCTCTTGCCATAATCCTGCTGATCCTAGACCTTTGTGACTTTGCAGCCCCTGCCAATGAGCATTCACAGGTAGCTGCATGAGTCTGAAGTGCCTATACCTAGCATCTGACTTATGGAATTGGACTGCTGGACAAATTCCTTGATATAAAATTTTTCTTACACATAGATGAGTGTCAATGGTTTTATTTTCCTAGAAAACAAAAAGTCTGGCACACAGTGAAATAAGTCAATAAAAAAGAATACCTCAATGAGATGTTTGACACAGTGGCTGCAATGGTAGGTTTAAACGTAACAACGATTGTGAGGATTGGATCAGTCCAGGACATATTTTGTTCTCGTATGAGGAAGAGCCAATTAATTCTAACTTACCTGACATCACATAATTTAACAACATCAATAAGGAACTCAAGAGGGCAAACCATTTGTTAAACTTCTGAATGTAAATCACAATGCCTGGTACTGAAAATTTACGTAATAGGCAGGCAGCTACTGATCATTGTTTTGGTTTATGTACATTCATTCACATGTTCCGTTGGAAAATTTTATCATTTGAGTCACAGGGACACATCATAACCCTGTTGTGGTTGTTAGGTGTCTACGCCATTCTAGTTTACAGGGACCCTGTGCACAGTAGAACGAAGGACCGCCTGGTCCCGCACCCTCCTCAGAATTGTTCTAATGTCTGAGGCCATGGTGGCAGCCACTGTTTCCCTCTGTGTCCCTGAAAGTCTTCCTTGTATCACTGCTCCTCTCTAGGGACTTGTTGTTTTGTATACCATTTTCCATTAACTTTTTGAAATCTCCTTGTTTATATTTTAATTTTTTAAGGCTTGGTGCTTAGAAAAAATGAAGACTTACAGAGACATATTTTGAGGTGCTCTCGCACATCATGCAAGTTTAGTTCTGTTCATTTATTAAGCCACTCAACAACTGTCAATTTGCAATAATTCTGTTCCAGACCTTAAGTAAGTTGTAGATAATTTTATAATATCAATATTATTTTTACTAGGATTTCTCTGCTCTCCATCTACAGAAAAATATTCACAAGCAAAATCTGTTATTGCATTTGTTAGGTGCTGTTGAGTTATTTCCAACTCAAAGCAATTCTGGGTACAAGGAAAGAAACACTATAATCCTGAAATATCCTTAAATTATTGATATGCTTGAGCCCATTATAACAGCAACTGTTCACCCATCACACTGAGATTTGTTTGTTTTCCTTTGGCCTTTTACATCACTAAACATGATGTCCATCTCCATTGACTTGTCACTATTGATAACAAAAAGTACGAAGACAAAATTCTAGACATCCTTAGTTTTGAAGAGCTTTTGCCTGTGCTTCTCCTGAGAAAAGGGTTCATTTTTTGTGGCAAACCCAATATTCTTCCATCCCCCCCCTTTTAAAAATCATTTTATTGAGGGCTCATGCAACTCTTATTATAATCCATACATACACCCATTGTGTCAATCACTTTTGTATATTTGTTTCTCTCATCATTCTCAAAAGATTTGCTTTCCACTTGAGCCCTTGGTATCAATTCCTCATTTATTACCCTCACTCCCCACCCTGCCTTCCTCATGAACCCTTGATAATTTATAAATTATTATTATTTTATCATATCTTACACCATCCAACATCTCACTTCACCCACTGCTCTGTTGTCTATCCCCCAAGGAGGAGGTTATATGTAGATCCTTATAATCAGTTCCCCCTCTCTACCCCTCCCTCCCTCCATCCTCCTGGTATCGCCACTCTCACCACTGGTCCTGAAGGGACATCTGTCCCGGATTGCCTGTGTTTCCAGTTCCCATCTGTACCAGTTTACATCATCTGGTCTAGCCAGATTTGTAAGGTAGAATTGGGATCATGATAGTGGGGGAGGAAGCATTTAGGAACTAGAGAAAAGTTGTATGTTTCATCATTGCTGCACTGCACCCTGACTGGCTCATCTCCTCCCTACAACTCTTCTGTAAGATGATGATGTCCAGGGCACATCCAATATTCAAGCCAACACCAAAGTTTCCTGAAATAGTCTACCGGATTTCTTGCACCATATTCTATTGAATGTCTTCTTAACCAATTTGTTATTTCTAGTCTTTGTTGGCCCGTCTTCCCCATCTGGACTGTACTTTTAAAACTATTCAGGATTCACATATGGATTGAATCTTCATCTTTTGCTATGTTTGACTCCTAGATAGTTCCATCTATTCTTAATAACTTTTAAACACCATTTTTATGCTGATGACCTTCATATTACTCAAGCAAACTTCTTTTATGAGAATCAGACTTACACCCAACTAGTAACTTGACATTTCAACTTTAATTGCTCACATGTATCCCAAAATGAACATGCTCAAAATAAAAGTCTTATTATGCTCAGAAAATCTGACCCTTCTTTATATTCTCAACCCCATCTTCCCCATGTTTCTCACAGCAAAAACTGGCATTTTGGTTGTTTATTGCTGAACACTTTTTCTCACCCGAGTATCCACCAATTTGTATTACTTAAAATGTTTAAAAAACATATCATAAAAATTCTACCATCACATTAATTTAATCTGTCATGTTTCATCCAGATTTTTGCAACAAACTTCGATATGATTTTCATGTTTCTACTTTATTAGATATATGAAAATACACATAAAGTATGTACAAATTATGGGTCACAAAATTATGTGTACATTAATGAACTCAACTCAAAGCTTAACATCTCCCTCTATATTGGTGCATAGTCTGAATAGTCATGTCCCCAAATATCTTGCTTCCCCCTTGAAAAATAAGCATCATTCTATATTATGTCAGTATATCATGTTTGATGTTTAGCTTGGATATGTGTGGGTTTAATACATTGGTTTTGTTTCAACTTCACTGGGTCAGGTTTCTGAAGGGTTTGGCAGTGGAGTCCTAGAAATCCCTACGATGTGACCTAATGCAATGTAATAAATTCCATAATGTGATTACTGTGAGCCGCTTAGCAGTTGTAAGAAGATTAGGATGGTGTACACCCCCCTTACTCAGATAACAGCCCCAATGCAATTGAAGGATGTTTCCTAGGGGATGTGACCTACTTCTTATTTAAGTGATATTATGGGAAATTTGTCTGCTTTTTTCTGTCTGGATCCTGCATCTGGATAATTAACCTCTGGTGTTTTAGACTTGAAACAATAGTCTGCTATATTTCTTGCTGACCTCAGGAGCTATCAATAGCCTGCCACCTAACCTGCTGACCTGGGATTCATGCACCTCTAGAGCCTGATAGCAGCCTTTAGTGTTCCTGCTGGTCAGCCTCCAAGGGTGCACCAGACAGAAGAAACCTCCAGTTTAACATCTGACCCACAACAGTTGGAGTGGACATGTCCACTTCTACAACTGTCGCAGATATTATCTATCTAGCTATCATCTACATGTATACAGAAGCACATAATATATATATAATATCACTGGGTTTGTTTCTAGAAATCCAATCTAACACAATGGGCAAGTAAAAAAGTATTGCTACTCAGGATCCATTTTATACTTGCACTGGTTTATTTTAAAAATGTATTTTAATGTGTCTGTGGGAAACTGCAGAAAAGTTCTTTCAGTTTACACTTGCCTTCATCTTGCTAGAATGTGTTAAATATGTATATTTATATTTATTTGTGCCATGGGGGGAAATACTTTGAGGAAGCGGCTTATAATATCAAAATTTTAACAAAATTTAAGCAGACACCTTCACAAATTATTAAAACTTTAAAACAAATTTACAAAAGGAATGCTGATCTTCTCCACATAAAACAAATTTTTAGGTGGACCAAGGTAAGTTTTCCAGAAGGTCAGGAAAACCTTAAAGATAAGCCAACAGAGGGACAACTAGAAATCGCAATGAACAAAGAAACTGTGGCCGCAGAGTCTAAACCGGCAGCCATCATTGATGCAATAGCTACTGAAGTTGGGATTTCACACGGTTTGGCATTTTCAATTTGAGAATACAATTGGCCACAGAAGCTTTCCACTTATGAGTGCCACAAATGTGGCAGGAAGGTCACCTAGCTCAAAGGTGAGTCTTTCTATCTTTCTTGGACATAAGAACACCACTAACAAAGATGTTTTATGGAAATAATAATAATTGGGGATGAGTCTTGGATTTATCAGTAAAACCAACATAGCAAGGTCCTAAAGACAGTGGCTTTATGAAGGTGTCTGCTGGTCTGGAACTCGAGAGAGTCACTGTGAGTTGGAATCAACTCATTGGAAACTGATAACATGCACACACACACACACACATCTGTATTTGTATGTGTTTATGAGAGACAGATATTTATTGCTACAATGGTTGAACAATTTGCTACTAAAGCAAGGTGAGTAGTTCAAGCTCACCAACAATTCCATAGAAGAAAGACCTACTTTTCTGCTTTCTTAAAAATTATATTCCAGATCAGTCAATAGGGGAATTCTACTCTATCACATGGGGTTACTATAAGTCAAAATCTTATAAATGGCAACTGATAAGAAAATATATGCACATGTGTGTGTGTACAGAAATGCAGTCTATTTCATTTAATAGATTATCTTATATTCATTACTTTGAGTCTTAAAAATACTCCCATAGATCATATATAGAGAGAAACAATTGTCTTACACTTGCCATATTAATATCAAGCTAGCATATGAAAGCAGTTGTAATATGTTTTAGCAATATTGATAGTTGACCATAAGTCAATATTTCAATAAAACTTTTCTGTGATTTCAGTTAATCAAATAAGTTTCAGATTTTAAAAATGTCTCTATCTTCTGGTACAATGAGGAGTATATGTTAATCTGGTTACAATTTTTAAGTATATGTAAAATCACTTTATAATTTCAAATACACTGTAAGATATCAATAAGGTTTAAAATAGTGTTAGGCATTCAATGAAAACATGCTAAACTTAATACTTCTGTTATCATTTCTTTTTAGTTAACAAGCTCTTACAGTTTAATAGTCATATTTTATACATCAAAATTGATGCAATGGCAATGAATATTTATACACATAATAGAATATATCATTAAAAATTTAATCATTTATTGAAGATCATGAGGAAGTGTGAAAGACAACTCTAGCTACCTTCTGATCTTGAAATGTAATATTCCATGTAAAAACACATGTTGAATTTGAACATACAATTCATGATACAAGGAAGACTAATACTAGCAATTATATATTTTTACTGATAAATTTCATATACCTTCTTTAAAGATAAAAACTGACTCTTCATCAGAATTTTATAAAACAAGGCTTAAATGTATAAAAAAAATTTAACTGAATAATTATCATATTAAATATATAGAGACTGCCGTTAAAACTCACTTTTGAGTTTTATACCTTTATACTTTATGACCTTCAAGTTAAACTTTCTCAAAGATACACAAATAGTAACTCCTTGAAACCCTGCTAAAGGCAAGTTACCATATACTTTTTGACCGACTAATATATAGTTTCGCAATTTAGTATTTATTTTGCAAAAGAAAATGGTTTGCCTTCTGTGAACTTAGAAAGTCACTTAACCAGTGAGTGGGGGAAACTAAATAAACAGAAAAGCTAACTTAAAACAAAATTTAAAAAAAAATACTAGCTTAACAAAAAGGAGATCCAGGAGAAGGATGGCTCTTGCATTGGACAATTCAAAGGTTCAACCAGATGAAAAAGAATATCATTTCTTTTTGTACCTTTTTCAGACTACACTCTCTGAGCACTTTATTAAGTGACTTCATGCTCACAAGATGGCCAGCATTCCTAACATTACATACGGACAAAAAGCATTCTTTGGAATAATAAGGATCACCACTTCCTTGTATATTTTAAGAAAAGCAGGGTCAAATATCTTTTCAGAAAATTACAACAGACAGACTACTCCCACATCTGACTGATCAGAAATGTGTCAGATATTCAGAACTAAACCTGTCACTAGAAAGAAAGAAGTTTGAGAAGACCGAGTTTAATGTAAACTAAAGAGATGGCAAATTCATATTCCTAAGTAAAGTCAGGGCTCTTCCAAACAGTAGGAAGTTTGATAAGATTTTTGATAACTGTTACTAATACAACTGCTACACTTCTAAATTCATTCAATATAACCGTATAGTGTAAAAACATATATATATATATATATATATATATATATATATATATATACACACATATATATATATACACATACATATGTTTGTCAAAAAATACTGATTTGACCATTTAAATGTATTTCCTTCTCACTTGGAAGATTTACCTTGGTTTAGGATTTTTCTGACCCTTGAGAACAGGGGCAATCTGAGCCTTTGGGGAAAATAAAGCAAACATATAGCAAACTGGAGTTTTGTAATATGAGCAATTTCATTTATGGGTTAGATTCTCAGTTAACATGTGCGACTGCTATCTAAACCCCTCTTTTCACATGTCTCCCCCTGGGGCCTTTTCTGATTGCAGCAGTTGTTTTTCATATTATGCTTGCATTAAACATGAAATTTTAGCTGCCAGAATTTAGCCTTCTTTCTTCTGACAAGATTGCAAACAGCTTAGCTGGAACCATTAGGATCAACATAAACAGTCTCATGAAATGGGTAAATGAGTTCAAGTGCACAAGGCAGAACCCTCTTAAAATCTGGAGGCCACTAAAAGAAGTAGAATTACTAGACTATCACATACAACATCCTCTTTAGGTACCTTTAACTTGTATTACTCTATTTAGCAGCTACTCCAAATCTCATTTTTTTCTGACAATTAAAAGCTAGTAATATCGCTCAGTAACCTGCCTTTTTCTAAGGCCTTACAATTTCCTCAACCCCACTGAATTCTCTAGGTCAGAAATTTTCAACTTCACCACTAATGACATTTTTGACTGGATAATTCTTCATTGTCAGAACCCATTCTGTGTACACTACACAATGTGGAGCAGCAATACAGATGACCTCTCCACCCAAGAAGCCAGTAGCATGCTCCTAGTTTTGACAAATGAAAATATGTGCAGACTTTGCACATAATTCTCCTTATTGAGAACTACAATCCTAAATAATCCTTAACTTTTCTTAGGTTTCAGGTTCCACTCATTTTCATAATGTGCCCACTTATATCTCCATTTCCCTAAATGAGACTGGCAAGACTTCATCTCAAACACTTTGGATACATTATGAAAATCCTTGGAAAAGGGAGCATCATGTTTCATAAAATAGTAAGGGTCATATTAAAAGAGTAAGACCATCAATAAGATAGGTTGACAAAGTGGTCTCAATAATGGACTCAAATATATTTGTGAGGATTGCACAGGACTGGGCAATATTTCTGCTGTTGTAATCGAGGTAACTATAAGTCATAACTAACACTACAGCATCTAACAACATTCCAATTTCCCACATTCTTCAAGCAAAACCCAAATTGCATCAGTCTTTTCTTCTTAGAAAATCTTACAAGAGAGTTATTTTCATCATTTTTTTCACCTGATGAGTCAAATGCAAATCAAGACAATATTGATACATGAGGAGTAGTATATTTTGGACATCCAACAAATGGTTAGAAGCTAAGAGCATGCAATATAAAATAAATGAAGTTCAGAAAATTAGGAAGAGTGGAAATTACAGTGTGAAAGGGAACAAACCAAAGAATTCAGTTTTATAGAAGAAGCGAAGAAAACCATGCTAGTCTCTTGCACTTTTAAAATGTTAATCATAAACATCGCATGTCAGATAATCAGGTTAGGTGAAATTGAGTAGAACAGAAAAGAGAGGAGACACACAAAAAAAAGCAAGCAAGAAAGAAAGATAAAGAGCACAGCCATAGGAAAAGTAGCATAGAAGAGATTCTTTGACAAGAGGTTAAATCATTTCAAGTATATTGGGCACTTCAATGAAGACACTTTCTAGGTGTTATCAAAATATTAAAACTAAATATATGAATACTAATCTTCTATCTTTTAAGGACACTTTATAACTAAAAAGTGTAGCAAATGAAAAAAATATTAAGCTCAGATGAGAATAAAAGTGAAATTTACATTTATGAGAATAAATAAATAGTCTCAAAAATGACTCATAATTCATTTGGAGAAAATAAATGAAAATTTTAAGGGAAAACTAACCCAACAAAACCAAACAAATAAAATACAAAACAGAAGAGACCCTATCATAAGACTGGGACTGTCTTATATCAATTGCAAAGGAAGGAGGACATCTTTTTGAGGTAGAAATAATTGATGTATGTATATATATGGATTGTGATAAGAGTTGTATGAGCCCCTAACAAAATGTTAAAAAAAAAGAAGAGATACAAAAAATAGGTACTATAATGTAAATATAATTTATGAATAAAAAGTTTAAGCAGCCAAAAAAAAAGAACTAGAAAAAAAAAGAAATAATTATGACAAGCTAATTAGGAAGAGAGATTTCCTGGAGAAGATGGGGGCACTTTGCTCGGTGTTAGTTCCTCCTGGGCACATCATATTTTTGTTTCATCTAAAACTGAAAGTATTATGAGATTTCATCTTTTCTGCATCACAGAAGAAGAATCTAATAAAGTTAACCCAGGTGACACAAATACAAAGCAACAGAACCAGAATTCAAATATCCATCCCCATCTCAGAGAACAAGGTTCTATCATTTACTAGCCCTATTATTTCAAAAGTGTTTCCACCTTACAGATGTATCTACTGCATTTCAATAATACATAAATCTTTACCTCTAAAGGTGGACAAGACCATACATTTACTAATCATATGACTTGAAGTGCAGTTCAAAGTACACATAAAAGCCATACAAATCATTAGTAAAAAGTTCAATGAATATCAATAATATCCAACCAGTTGTTGTTGCTATTGTCATTAGCTGCCATGGAGTTGGCCCAAACCATAACACTAGGTACAACAGGGCAAAACACAGCTCAGTCTTGTGTCATTCTCACAACTGTTGTTATATCTGAGCCCATTGTTACCACCATTGTGTCAGTCCATCTTGTTCTAACCCGCAGTATTGGCACTTTGAAATTACTAGCTGCACCATGGGAGAAAGATGAGACTTCCTGTACCTGTAAAGATACAGGCCTTGGAAAACCACAAGGGTCAGTCTGCTCTGTCCTACAGGGTCAATATAAGTTGGAATTGACTTAATGGCACCATTTTGGTTTTATTGTCCAGCTTTTGCATGTCTTTGAGGCAATTGAAAATAGTAAGGTTTTAGTCAGGCACATCTTTGTCTTCAAAGCAACATTTTTGCTTCTAAACTTGCAAGAAGTTTCGGCCACACATTTTTCCCAATACAATACTGTGGTAGTTACATAATCTGGTGTCAATTTGAGGACTGGGAGTGTACGGGTGGAGTCTAGTCTGTCCATCAGAATATAGCCAATGAGGCCTCTGTGTGGGCATGGTCTTCTCCGGAGGATTCTGGGAACTCCTGTATTTCCTCCCGGGAGGCAGGGGATGCACACACTCTCTCTGTTCACTCCTTGAAAGACTCTTTACTGACAAATCACTTGAAGCTATGCTGATGTCATTGAGAGCCCTGAATCTGGAAAGCCCTACCAGCACTGAGATGCTTACAACACCACTGGGTCCACAAGATTCCCCACCCACTGGCCCGTGATCTTCCTCCATTCTGCATCATTGCATGTGTTGCGTGAGTCCGAAGAGGACTTTATAGATTGGTATTAGACAAATGGGCTCATATTGGATTTAGGGACTTAATCTGGACTGGACTAGTATGTTTTCTTAATGTATAATTACTCTTTGATATAAAACTCTCTCTTACACATATTTATGAATTTGTTTCTCTAGTCTACCTGGACTAACACAAATACATTGTTTGACTTGTTCACTACTGTTTCCCTGATGACTGCTTCCATGGGTATTGTCAATGAAAATAAAATGGCGTCCTTGACAACGTCAACATTGTTTCAGTGTATCTCAGGAAGGATTTTTGATTGATGTAGGTTGAGCTGTAACCCATATGTATAAGAATAGTCAGAGCAGAACTATGTGCACCATTGCCAAAGTGGGATCTAGTCAAATGCTGTCCCAAAGTAGAATGGATTGTATTATTTGTTGTATAGATTTTCAGAATGTCATATGCCAAAATTTCATCATACATCTATCTTTTCATGAATATTTGAGTTACCTATTTTTAATATTTTATTATTACTTGAAATATTCTATTATAATTTTCCACATCCAGGTGCAACTATTTCTATTATGTAAATGTGTGTGAATTTTTAAATTTAATAGATCATGCTTGTTTGTTATAGGGTTTAGCCACTATCTGTATATGAGTATATCCAATTAATCAACATCCTGGACAACTTTCTTAAAAATAATACTTGTAGTGATTACCAGTAAGATGCTAACCCCAGAATGCCTATGTTAAAATCCTTAGGTATTCTTTTAATTATTCTGTTTATAAAGATAATAAATTTTCACCAATTAAATAGAGAGATAAATACATTATTATATGCAAGTCATTAAGAACATCACCTGATATATAGTAAATTATTTTAAATATTTGAATTATTTTTTATTATTCTAATATTTTCTCCAGGTAAATGCAGCAGATATTATGTTCAAATAGTAAGTCTTAATTTGAATAATTATATTGTTAATGTATAAAATTCAGTCATTATATATCAAATGTATTTTATAGTTGATGAAGATGTACTATTTTGTATTGCTTGACAGTTTAGTTAGGTATAATATTTTAACTAGCAGTTTAGTCTCATATTCTTCATATCAACTGGTTTTCTTCTTTTCTAATTACTACCTTTTAATTCCATCGATTTTTAATAGAGATACAATGACTTCTTTTATCTCCAATCTCTGCAATTAATTTTTTATCCCACTTTAATTAATATTTACTTTATATTTATTTATTCAACAGATTTGTAAAGTAATTTTTCTTTCTAATTTAAGAACTGCCTAAAAATGTTAAAGTATATCTGACTGGTCATATTTGAGAAGAATGTAGTAACAAGGTAATTGAAAGCATTTAATGTGTGGATAAGACTTACTTACAACTAAGCATAATAATACTGATTAGACAAGCAGGCAATCCTTTTATTATAGGACCCTGAATGCAATTGCATGGAATTGAAGTTATTTCATTTGTTTGGTGTATAATTCTCTGATTTATTTTCTGGGCATATGCCTGGAGGCATGCGTTTTAGGACATGAATAGCTAACTAGCTTAGGGTACCTGTAATATAATCCACAAGGTTAGCATCAAAGACTTTTAGAGTTGTTTACAGGTGTAGCTGGCATCTATTTTCCCTGCAAAAGAAGCTGTTGGAACTGTTTAGTTCATGTACTATTCTCATCTATCACCCTTATCACCTTGAGTTATTTCTGTACACGTTTAAAATAAAAGAAAAATAACATGCAACTCAACAAACTCACAGTTCACACTTCCATTGGGCTCCATCATATTGAATCAATAGCATTGTCTTTCCTTGTTATCAAAATTATACCTCTTTACTTTAGAAAAATTTCAAAATATAACAAGAAACTTTAAAACAAAAATGACCCAGTATTTATGATAATGCACAATTTAAACACTATCATGGAAAGTTGTGAATGCTATTGTGATATCTTCTTTATTCTTTTAATATTATGCTGAATTTAAAAAATAAATGGTTATTTTACAAGATGATTTATAATTATTTTATGCATTTTACTTTATAAATATACTAAAAACCAAACACTGTCACAGGGCTGATTGCAACTCACAGTGACCGTATAAAACAAGGTAAAACACCCTTTTGGGTTTCTGAGACTGTAAGTCTGTCGGAGGATAAAGTCTCTCCTTTCTCTCCTGGAGTGGCTGACCTTTGAGTTAGCCCAGTGCTTAACCACTCCACCACCATGATGTGTCTTCAAACCGAATTCTTTAATTTGCAATCACTGGATGAACTGTAAATTATTTGCTCTCTTTCTGCAATGCAAACTTTCTGCTGTTTTTGTTCTTCCTGTGAGCAATATAATCTCTCAAACTAACTTTCCTGTTGATCTATCTGTACTTATATCAGAGAGCAGCAGACTCAATTTTGCACCTTTTTATTATCTCTGCCAGTATTTGTAAGCTTCTGACCATCTAGGCCTTCGTACTATTCAAAGATCATACCAGTAATTTTTGGAATCTGGTTTTTTACTGATTGCTTCTTCTGCTATGCATGCTCTCACTCCATAAGCCTATTCTTTATTTTCTTGAGTCTTTGTTCAAACATCATCTTCTAAATAAGCCTATCTTTATCACTACGAATAAATGTATAAGCACTCTTTTGGTCCTCTTAATTCCCTTATGCTGCTCAAACTTTTCTTTCTTTCTTTCTATGATAGCCTTTATCAGCTTAAAAATACCGTATTTTTGTTTATTTACTATATCTGTTTAGTAATGATACTTTCTGCACACTGCGATGCAATTCTATGAATGATATAAGTGTATTTTTATTATTTATAATAATGTATTACATAAACATTTATTGGACACTTTCTTTGTGACAAATAGATTTTACAAATTGACAATATGCTGCTAATCTTAACTTTCAAATTGCTTAAAGTTGAGAGAGAAACAAGTAAACCTAAAATTGCACTTATTTATACAAAGTGTCATGATATAAGACGACATGTTCTCAAAGTCTAGGAAAGACTCAAAGGGAGAAAATGCTTAGCGTATATACAGACCGATCAGACTGCAGACTGTGTTTGAATAATATTTCTTTTTATACAGTGTGTAAGCTCTGAGCTTTCCTGGAGAGGAGAATATGCTTACTGGCATTCTGATTGAAGACATGGAGCAAGAATTCAGGCACTAGACGATACAGGGCCTTTCATTTGAAGTTTGCACTTCATCTTGAAGGTAGCTGAAGAAGGTTGAGGGATTTGAAGCTGCATAATTGAATATGCATTTTAAAAGGTCACTTTCAAGTTTTGTGAAGGATGAATTGAGGAGGAGACAGGCTTGAGACAGGAGATCGTTTCTTAAGGTATTACTGTAGTCAAGGGGAGAAATGATAAGGCCCAAGCAAAAGTCATAGCAGTGAGTATTAGAAGAAAGAAACATATTTCATAAATAGTTAAGCAATATAGCTGACAAAACCTGATGCGTAAGTAGTTAGAAAAAAAAAGTTCAGGGAAGAAAGGAGAGGAGAAAAGTCAAGGATATATTTCTGGTTTCCTGATTTTAGTGTGTTTCTTATTTGCATATAAGAGATTGGGACAGGGAACAAGTATTAACATTTTCATGTACTTAATATAATTTATCAAGTAGTGGGTTCAGTATTAACCACAAAGTCAGCAGTTCAAACCAATTACTTAGTCTTGGGGTGGGGAGGGGGGAGTGGGGGAGCCAAACTCACTGCTATTGAGTGACTTTCTGCTCCCATAAAGATGCATGGACTCAGAAACCAACAATGACAATGACAATTCTACTCTGTCTTTTAAAGTTGCTGTGAATCAGAATCAACTAGATGACACTGAGTTTGATATGATAGATAAAATTATCTTATATGCAGGTATGGAGGTGGATGTAACATTTGTACCAAAAGTAAATATTAAGGATTGATAGTCATAGTTATGAACAAAATTATCCAGATGTGTGTATACATTTTATATACAAAATTATCCAGATGTGTGTGTGTGTTTATTGTCAGTTTGTCTGCTGTGTTGGCTTGTGTGTTGCTGTGATGCTGGAAACTCTGTCCCAGGTATTTCAAATGCCAGGAGGGTCAGTAGAGCTTCCAGAATAAGAACACAAATGAAGAAGGACACAACCCCCACTTCTGAGGACGAAGCTGCTGAAAAACTTTATGCATAGCTTTGAATCACTGTCAACTACTTACAAACTTAAACAGAAGAAGCTGACCATTGTTAGACATATTGTTGACAGATGGGTCCTTCAGGTCTGAGTGTACTTGAATTATGACTGAAGGAGAGGTGATTTCTTGGAGGGGAATCAATCAGGGTGACATGAGTCAGGTAAAGTTTGTGGGAGTGAAGACTTCAGGATCTTTGTTTGCTTATGGGGTATGATTCAAGGAAATGAGAAACAGATACAAGAATATTATAATGAGCAGAACTTAAAATGTGCAAAGTATGAATTTAGGAAAATTAGAAATGGTCAAAAATGAAATAGAACTCATAAAGATCAATATCTTAGGCATCAATGAGCTAAAATGGCTGGTATTGGCTATTTTGAATGAGAAAATTGTATGATTTATTAGATTGGGAATAACATAATCAAAAGGAATGTCATTGTTTTCATTGTCAGAATGAACCTTGCTGAAACCATTATGAAGCACAACACTGCTTGTGACAGGATTATATCTATTTGTGTGTTCAGGAAATCCACTCAACACAGCTACTATTCTTATTTATGCACCAACAACTAAAGCTAATAATGAAGAAATTGAAGAATTCTACCAATGACTTCAGTCAGAAATTGATCAACCATGCATTCAAGATTCACTAAAAGTTATTGATGATTGGAATACAAAAGTTGGAAACAAAGCGGAAGGAATAGAGTTTGGAAAATATAGGCTTGATGATAAAAATGAAGCAGGATATCACATGGTAGAATTTTTGCAAAGCCAAAAACTTGTTTGTAGTAATTTCCCTTTTTCAACAACACAAAAGGCAACTGTACACATGGACTTCCCCAGATGGAATACACAGAAATCACATTGACTACATCCAAGGGAACACATAATGGAGAAGCTCAATATAAGCAGCTAAAATCAGTTCAGAGGACAACAGCAGAGTATCAATTGCTCATATATAAGTTCAGGATAAAATGGAAGAAAATTGAAACAAATCTTCAAAAGCCAAAATTCAACTTTGAAACTATTCCACCTGAATTTTGAGAACATCTCAAGAAGGGATTTGACATATGAAAACTACTGAAAGAAGACCTGATGAAATATGGGTAGACATCAAGAACATTATTAATGAAAAAAAGGCAAAGGTCACTAAAAAGACAGGGGAAAAAAGAACAGATAATAGTGTAGTTCAGAAGAGACTCTGAAACTTGCTCTTAATCATAGAGTAGCTAAAGCAAATGGGAAAAAAATGAAGTCAAGGAGCCGAACAGAAAATTTCAAAGGACAGCTTGAGAAGACAAAGTCAAATACTGTAAGGAATTCTGCAAGCACCTACAATTGGAAAACAAAAAAAGGAAGAACACACTAACCTATCTGAAACAGAGCATTCAAGAAAAAATTCAAGCCTTCAGTTGCAGTCTTGAAAGATTATGTGGGCAAAATAGTGAATGATGCAGAAAGCATAAAAAGATGGACAAAATATACAAAGTAATTGTACCCAAAATAACTATCAACATTCCATCATTTCAGGAGGTAGCATATGAACAAGGACCAATGATGCTGAAGGAAGAAGTTCAAGCTGCATAGAATGCATTAGCCAAAAGCAAGGCACCAGCACATGCTGTGATACCCATTGAAATGTTTCAGAAAACTGATAAAGCATTAATTTGTTTATGCTAGGAAATTTGGAAGACAGCTGCTTGGCAGCCAACTGACTGGTCCATGTTTGAATCCATTCCAAAGAAAGGCAACCCAATAGAATGCTCAAATTTTAGAATAACATTATTGATATCACATGCACATAAAATTTTGCTTAAGAATATCCAAAAATGGCTGCAGCAACACATTAACAGGGAGCTGCCAGAAGTTCAGGCCAGAATCAGAAGAGGACATGGAACAAGAGATGTCATTGCTGTAGCCCGATGGATCTTGACTGGAAGCAGATAGTACCAGAAAGATGTTTACCTGTGTTTCATTGACTATGTAAAGCTATCCACTGTGTGAACCATAATAAACTGTGGATAATCTTGAGAATAATGGGAATTCCAGAACAATTCATTGAGTTCATGGAGAACTAGTACATGGACCAAGAGGCAGTTGTGTGAACAGAATACAGGAATACTGCATGGTTTAAAATCAAGAAAGGTATGCATAAGGGTTGTATTATCGCACCGTGTTTTTCAATATATCTGCTGTGCTGGATTCTATGAAGAAGGGTGAGGCATCAGGATTGCAGGAAGGTTTATTAACAATCTGCCATGTGCAAATAACACAACCCTGCTTGCTGAAAAGTGAGGAGGATTTGAAGTGCTTGTTGATGAAGATCAAAGTTCCTTATCATTCAATGTGAGGAAGACCAAAATTCTCACAACTGTACCAATATATAATAGCATTATAGTTGAAGAAAAGGGTGAAATTGCCAAGGGTTTTGTCTTGCTTGGATCCACAAACAATGCTCATGAAAGCAGCAGTAAGAGATCAAATGGCATTATGCAAATCTGCTGCACAAGACCTCTTTAGAGTACTGCAGAGTAAGCTGCAACTCTGAAGATGAACGTACAACTGACCCAAGTCATGGTATTCCCATTGGACCAATCATCTGCATGTGAATGTTGGACACTGAATAAGGAAGAGTGCAGAAGAATGGATACATTTGAATTTTGTTGCTGGAAAAGAATATTCAAAGTGCCAATGACTGCTAAAAGGACAAATGGATCTGTCTTGGAAGAAATATGGAGAGAGTGCTCCTTAGCGGCAAAGATAGAAAGACTTTGTCCTACATACTTTGGACATGTCAGCAGAGACCAGTCGCTGGAGAAGGACGTTATGTTTGGTGAAGTGGAAGGACAATGAAAAGCGGGGAGGCTCTCAAGGAGATGGATTGATATAGTGGCTTTGTCACTTGTGAAGATGGCACAGGAGCATGCAGCTTTTCATTCTGTTGAGCATAGGCGACTTTGGGTTGGAGCTGACTCAATAGTACCTAGCAACAGCAACATAATGTATTAGAACATATAATAACTCAATAAATTCCTGAAAAATATGAGCAACCAACTGACGATTACAGATAGGAAAAAGAGCACAAAATAAGTGACCCCATGAAACTGAGAATCTGGAAAAGATAGAGGACATTCAAGAAAAGATTTATTTTTAAAACAAAAAACACACTTATAGGAAGGACCGAAAGTCAAACTCAGCGTGGTGAAGCCAAAGAACAGCTCATAGTGACATACTTGCAAAGGAGAAGTAAGCTTTCCTGAGGGGCTTTCTAGGCTGCTGAGCTCAGACTCCTGTGGTTTTCCACGGTCACAAGGTTTGTGTGACAGTGCCACCCGGGCCCTCATCGGGAAGGGAGAGGTGGCCAAACAGCAGTGCGGTTATTATAACGTACGTCTTTTTTTACACCAGGGAAGATATTCTTAATGAAATGCTTGTGGAAAATGCATGTTGCTGTGGTGATCTTTTCCATTTTAGTTTTCAGCGACTTGAAAATTTAGTTTAAAGTGACTTGGTATACATATGTATTTCAAAAAAAAACTTCATTATAAAATTGTAGTCATTTATTAAACTAAATATAAACATGGGAAGCTATTGTTTCTCAACATACTGTCCATCTCTATCTACATACTTCTGAAGATGCTGTTTCCATAGCTTTGCAAGGTGAGGGTTTAAAAACCACCCTCTCTGGGAGAAAGTTCAGACTGTCTGATCCCATAAAGAATTACCATCTCAGAAACTATAGAGAGAGTTACTTACTATGAGTCTGATTTCATTCGATGGCAGTGGCTTTGGCTTGGCTCTTAATTCTTTTCTAAACAATTCTGTAGCCTTTGATTTATACCATTTTAAAGCAGAATCTGGGCATTCTTGAGGGGCTTGTATCCTGTAACTTTTTGAGTTTTGAGAACAAACAGAAATTCTTAGAGCCATGAACAAAATTGTACATTGGATGGGGTAGGGTTGCTCAACAAAGTGCTCATCAGGAGGCTGGCAAAAGTGATGAAGGCAAGGGAAGTTTTCAAGAGTTGAAGGTAAAGCAGAGGAAAATGATGTCTCATGTATGTATATATAAAACTAAAAAAACCCCCTTAAACCGTGGTATTCTATGAGTATATGCTTAGGTGGACACACCAGATGAGCACGTATAGGAAGGAAAAACGGAGCACAAGGATGAAAAAAAGTACACATTTGACAAAGTATATTCGTATATGTGTATTTATATTTGCTGCAAATACATCTTTGAATGTAATGGAGCACAGAGGAAGCAAGGATGTAAAAACTTCTCAGATATGGCCTAATATGTTGAAGGAAGGAATTTCTGTGTATGAGAACTCTGTGCCATAGTCTTAGGAGAAGCTAAGGTCAGTTGGCATAACGCAATTCAAAAAGATGACATTCTACACCTTAATTTGGTGAGTAGTAAATGGAATCTTAAAAGCATGTGAGCAGTCCTCGGAGGTGTAAGTCTTGGCCTCTCCCTGTGTGGAGGGAAGAAGCGTGACCAAATCAAAAGAAACATGGAAATGAACACATAGTCCAATTTGTTTATGGAGCACGTAAACATCCATCTCTAAGACCCAGAGACCAGAACAACTAGGCAGTGCATACCACTATCAAATGCTCTGGAAAAGATCACATTAGACATCTTGGAAAGAGTGGGAGGAAAACATGGAAGAGAACTCAGAATTATAAAAGAAACTTCGCTTAATGATCTGATCAAGGTAAGTGGAAGCTTTCATGTCACAATGGCCTTTAAGCGCCATTCAGATCTAAAACTGAACTCACTCCAGTCTTAAATCATCAACCATTTAAAATCACAGGACAGAATTTATCCAAGGACAAAGGTCAGAGTTTAGGGCTAGAGGAAGAATTGAAACAGCAAATTTGAGCAGCAATTGGGATAAGTGATGGCCCTTTGTGGGGAATTGAAGTAGATAAATTGAAATTAAATGTATAAGAATTGCTGAATATAAAACTATAATGCAGAAACTATAAACATTCACCCAAGTTTCAGTAAAAAGTTAGGAAGAAAATTAGCAGGTGTATTGCAATGATGAAAAAAAAAATCCTGGGTGCAATCCTGGGTCTTTTCCTCAACAGTAAAGTTTTAATTTTTTTAAATAGAATTTCTTTATAATAAGTCCCCATAGTCATCTTTTGCCTTCTAAGAAAATCTCTTAAGATCATTAAAGTCATCAAAAGATAGCTGACATCACCTATTGAGCTTACCCAGTACATCCCAGCTATGTTCATTGGCCATATTTTATTTTTACATTTTTATTGAAAATTAGGGAAAGACTTACAGAGCAGATTGCCAGTTTTACAAATATACTGTTCACATGCATTTTGTGTCAATTAATCTATTGTAATCCCCTGAATGTATGTCATTCATCCCACTTCTTCCTATGTTTCCTATTTTTGTTCTTTCTCCCTAACCCTCTGGGTATTTCTCTTGGATATGAGCTGTCCTTTTTCTCTTAAATGGTTGGTTATAATACTACAGGGGTGAGTTCAGATCCAAAACTGAAAGGTCAAGGGTATAATATTGGGAGTGATACCAATCTCTATCTGATCTCTATGCCTGGTCTTTATGATTTTGAATTTTGTTCCACATGCCCTCCCCACCCCACCACCACTCCCCTCACAAACTCTATCTAGAATTTAATGCTATGATTTTCAGAAAAATTTGTGATAGTATTCAAAAACCATGTACATCTTCTGATCCCAGAGTCATGCAGACAAATGTTTGAGTGGTTTATTAATTATTTTGAATAATTGTTTTCATGTCTTTCCATTTGCATCACTATTATTGCCTCCAGTTGGAGAGAGACCTATATTTGCATCTTAGATGCTGCACAAAAGCATTAAGACCCAAGTTTCTGTTTTCCTAAGCAGCATGTGAAACAAACACCTCCTTTGTGAAATACGTTATGAATTGGCCACATATTTTGAAGGCACCCTAACATGACTAAGACAAGTGCACTACTGTCAACTTGCTTGCAATCATCCACTGATCAAGATACATGTTAAAGTATGTTTAGTCTGGAATAAACTCATACATAAATGAATTGGAACCCCAGTAGCAATACTTTTTGACTGATCATCTTATAATTTAGTTTCAGCAGTGTAAGATGTCATATAACATCATAAAATTAGAGGTGTTAAGCTTTTGTCATACAACTGTCTTCTATTGAGCTTGTTAATTTAGTTATTATTCTAATTTAAATATATAGGTATTATAATTTTTATTTATATACTTATTTAAACTGTTCATTATAAACAACATATCTTAAGATAAAAATAATCATATATTATTTGAACTGGTGGTTTGGGTACTGTAAATGTTTTCTAAGATCCTTAAATTTCTTCTAGTTAAGCCATGCAGCTCTGACACCTAGACTTGAACCAGGTGGCATAGATATACCGACATCTCCATTCAATCTGTTGTTTGCTGATAGGCTCTTTCAGATTGCCAAGTAAAGTAGAAATGATCAGAGGAAAGTTGGGTTAGTGGTTTCTGCCAGACATGACCTAAATCTAGTTTTATATAAGTTTTTAAAAATTACATTTTGTGAAAGTTCTTGACAAGCTCTCAAAATATACATCAACTTTTTTCTTAGAGATCAATGTCACACCAGTGATGCCTTTGACAGTATTAGTATCAGTTTCTTGGAGAAGCATCTTGCCTATGCTGAGTTCAGGTTTCCATTTTCATGATGTCTGTACATGCTCTCAATCTCTTTCTTTCCAGGGCCCATTATATAATAGCATAATAGGTCATTGCTATTTTCTCCTGAACGTGGCCTACAGTTACATATGAAACCATTATTGAGTAATTGATTTTCGAGAATTTGAATTTGTAGTCCAAATGAAGCTACAGGCAATTCAAATCATGCTGGTATATGTATTTCTATGAAAGCCAAGCCTTCAAGAATCAGAAAAATAATAGAAGGTAAGGTTTTGATAAATACTTAACCAGTGGACAGGCAACATTTCAAGTGATTTATAAAAAATAACTCAGAAAAAGCCTACATAGGATCATCATCCCTATTTAATAAAGAAGGAAGTAGAGCAAGGAGGGCCTAAACATTGATCCTAAGTTTGCTTAACTCAAGAACTGGAATTCACCAGGAAAAAATGGCGACCAATAGTACTCATTCAGCATGAGCTCCTGTTGCCAGACCAGAAAATTGGGAGGTAAGATGAAGGAAACAGGAAGGTGGAGTCCTGAAATTAGAGCTAGGGTACCAGGGTCTCTCCTGAACCCCTTTTGTGTGTTTGATTTCCACTCACAAAGCAAACCAAGAATGATTTAAAGTGCTCTAGCTTTGGTGAGCCCACAGGCGCCAGCTACACCCTTGCCGGGAGCAGCGATTTCTCCAGGATGCCCTAAAGGGGACAGAATTCCAGACTTGAGAATCCCACGGCTGGATCCATCCATGTGGTTGACTGCCTTGAACTCAAATCCTGGGGAGTGGCAGTGGCGGGTAGCCAAAATTTAGAGTAGAAGAAAAACCAGATAATTACCACAGGTAGATTGCAGTGTGGGAGAAAATAGGTGGATAGTCGGAGTCGAGGGAGCAAATTTAGTTCCAATTGGCTGAGAAGGAAACAAGCCCCCTGATAAACTGGATATCCCTCTCTGGGGGTCAGTCTGACAGGCCCCATTGAAGCACATCACAAGCATAAGGAGGTGAGGAAAGGAAAATAATAATAATTAAAAAGAAAAGGGTAGCAGGGACACAGGGCACTAACTCAGCCAAGGGGAGTGTACAATTTGTTTCTCCACAGGGAAAGAGGGACAGACTTCAACCCGATGCTCCAAGATGTGAATGCAACATGCCAGTGTGGAGTAGGGAACCAGTGGAGAGGCCTGGGGGGGCCAGCCCAAACCCCAACTACTAAAGGGACATCTGCCCCTCCCCTCAGAAGAATTTATTTCAAAGGACATCACTGAATCTACAGCTCCGGAAGAGGGGCTTTTCTGATCTGAGCACACAGAAGCAGATGAAGGGGAAGGAGGAGAGAGTGGAGCACACCATGGCTCACCGGGCCAGGAGGTCTATGTTCCCAATTAGAACAGTCAGTCAACAGAGAGGGCCACATGGCCAGCCCCACTATGAGACATGATAACCCTCACTTACCCATAGACCTACAGGGGCCAACACCGGAGACACAGTGAGGGAACTGCACCCGATCAGATCCCACCAACCGAGGCAAAACATTATGGGGATGCAACAGAACAGCAAGGGAATGGAGCAGTGAGGTCCCCAGGGAATGCTGAAGGTGTACTTTGGGACCAGGGCATGGTGCCACAACAAACTGGTCTGGAAAACACTCCTAAAGGCCAACAAACAATCTTAGAACTAACTACAAGCTTTTCTTTCTTGTTGTGTTTTGTTTTGTATTGTTTTTGTCATTGGTTTGTTATTGCCTTGTTGTATATTGTTGCTTGGTTGTGCTTTGTATTTTTTGTGTGCATGCTATTATCTCCGCAGGTCTGTCTAAATAAGATAGGCTGGATGAACAATTGCAGGAGAAATCAACGGGACTGATAGTTCTGTGGGGACATGGAAGAAGAGGAAGTTGGGGGAAAGGTAATGGTGTTAATAAACCCAGGGACAAGGGAACAACAAGCAAGTTCCAGGTTCAAACAGCACAGAGCTACAGCACAGAGACTTTGGGAGACAATTTAATTTGATTTTATTCTAGCTGGCAAGGGGGATAAAATAAACAAATAAATATATAAATAGTCCTCTGATCTAGTAGGCACCAGCAGACTAGATAGGACAATAAGCGCAGCTTCCCTCTCAGTGATTCTACACATAGCTGGGGAGGCCCTGCCTGTCCTGGGTTGCTAGACAGAGCTGTGGGAAGATCCCAGCCCCCGCCTCTGCTGCAGTGCTACATACAGCACAAGGCAGGTACATCAGTGAACACCAGCACTCAACTGATGGCTGGCCATGGGTGGGATCTTGCCTTTGAAGTAATCCGACACAACATCTGTGGAGCCCTACATCAAATAGGTACACCACCCTGCTACCTTGAGGAAGAGTTGGAATTCCTCCAGCCTCATGGACAGGTGATCAAGTCTCAGTTATTTCCTTACCTACTGCTCTATTTCTTCTCACTCTATTCAGTAGCCCTTCTATCTTTCCCACCGCAGTCAGTGTCAACGATATCAAGTCTGTGTTGTTTTTTTCCCTCTTTTTTTTCCTTTTCCCCTCTTTTTCCTCTTCTTTCCCACTCTCTCCTATCATATGCTACTACTGGTTCCAGAACACTACCCTCCACTTAGGGCAAATCAACACAAATAGAAGGAGGAACTCTAACCAGCCCTCCGTGGGAGTTCTGTACACCACACAGGACAGCTGGGACAAATATCTACACCGTGCTGCGCTGCTAAGGAAAACTCCGTCAGAGCTCTAAGGTGATCTCATCAACTAGGGCAATTCTGTCCAGCACCACTGGGTTCCTTCATTAATAGGGCACACCAACCTGCCATTGTGGGGCAGGGTCTAAACCCTTTTGGCCACATATTCAAGCAATTAGGGATCAGCTATCTCTTTATTCTTTATTTCCTCCTTCTCTCTCTCCTCCCTCTTTACCATCAAAGCCAATATTAGTGAACACAGTTGGGGTTTTCCCCTTCTTTCTCTTTAGTCTTTTTTTCTTTCTTTACCCTTTCTGTCTTTTTTCTCTTCGCTGATCTCGCTGTTTGTATGATTCTATGTCTCCCTCTCATTCCTTTCACATGCCACTGCTGGGTCCCAGACACCAACACTATGCCTAGGGTTACCCTGTCCTCCCAGTGGGCATCCTGACCCCTTAGAGAGTGCTGCACACAGGACGAGTCAGTGCTAAACACAGCACAGAAGGGGTCAGATATTGCTTTATCTATTTTTAAAATTCTCTCTCCATCTCCTTCCTTTTCTCATCCCTTTTTATTATTTGTGTTCTTCTTTCATGTTTTCTTTTCTCCTTTTCTCCTAGCTCTTCTCTATTTTCTAACACAGAATCAGCAGAGTCGGTTCTCCTTTTCTGTTATTTTCTTTCTTTCTTTCTTTTTTTACTGTTTTCACTCTTGTCTACTCTGTGAATTTTAGGTGTGTATGTGTGTGAGTGGCTGTCAGTTTGCTTGGCGTTGTTTCTCCAGTCTGTGTCTTCCTCTTTCTCTCTCTTTCTTGTCACAAGACACTAGTGACCACCAGGCCACTCCCCTCTGCCTAGATAAACTGTGAAGGCCCAAGTGGGGGAGCTCTCACCTGCCTTTATTGGATTGGCAAGCAGCTGAGGAATATTTTTGCACACCAATCAGCAGAGGATTCTCCCCTACAAAAGGTGGGGGCATCACCAGTCTAAACCCTGAGGTCCTACAAGTTACTGGGGGAAATACCTGGCCATCACTGGTGGAGCTCCACACTACTGCGGGAACTATCACTCAACCTCCAAGTCGAACTCTCTGTCTATGTTAATTCCTTTGCCAGCTACAGAGCTCTACACCAAGGAGTGTATACCCACATGCCCTCCTCAGCACTACAGTTGAAGATGAAAACACCACAGTGAGCTGAGGTGCTCCAAAAACCATGAAGCCTACTTAGAGATCGAACAGGGGAGCGACACCCTGGTGGGCCCACAAAAACCTGACCACTGTCACATAAGAGGACTATCCAACACATTTTCCAAGTAACAGAATACTGGATGGCTAGGATAAGTGTGAAACCACAGGAAAATATAGCAATAGCCTGACCCCTCAGTACAGCTACCAACAGGCAGTGCATAGAAGTACTCATAGGAATCTTCCAAGAGAGAACCTGGGGCTCATCGACTCAGGAAGGTTGGTTCAGGCTCATCTAAAACAACATATAAACAGCAACCAGTTATAACAGCTTCAACAAAAAAGCAGGGGGGGGAAAAGAAGACAGTGCCAGAAGAAGTCATGAACCTAAGGATGGGCACAGAAGAAGCAGATATTGACCTGCCAAAAAGAAATTTTTTAAATGCTGCTTGACATCATAAAGGATATGAAGGAATCAATGCAGAAAAAAGATGAAATGATAGAGGAGATAAAGACAACACACCTAAGGGAAATATGAGAGATAAGGGATGAAAAAAGAAAATCCAGTGACAAATTGACAGAGCGTGCCAATAGGCTTGAGGAGGCAGAGAATCGTATCAGTGATCTAGAGGATAACCAAGCAGACCTCAGCAAATGGGAAAAGCAGTCAAATAAGACAATCAAATTAGCTGAAGAAAATTGAAAGCCATGTCTGGTGCTGTGAAAAGAAAGAATGTTAAAATAATTGGACTACCGGAACAAGACACGACAAAGAAGTCAACAGCGAAAATAGCAAAGGAATTCTAAGAGGAAAACTTCCCCAGTTTAATAAATGAAAATCAGGCAACCATTCAAGAGGCTGAAAGAAAACCAGCCAGACTAAATCCCAAGAATTCACCAAGACAGATAATTGTCAAATTATCCAACTATGAGGAAAAGGAGAAGATCATAAAAGCAGCTAGGGAAAAGCAAACAGTCACCTATAAGGGTACCCCAGTAAGAGTATGTTCAGATCTATCGCCAGAAATGATGAAGAAGAGGAGGGAATGGAGTAACATATTCCAAAAATTGAAGGAAAACAACGCAAACCCAAGAATAGTATACCCAGCCAAATTATCTATTAAAAGAGATGGGGAAGTAAGAGTCTTCCTAGACAAGGACAACCTCAAAGAATACAAAAAAGAAACCCAGCCCCACAAAAGATCCTTCACGATTCAGTATGAGAAAAGATCAACAATCAGAAAGAGCAAATAAGACACCATCACATAGAACAACTCCACTCATAGGATGACAAAGAGGAAACAGCCCACTAGGATAGCATCAGTTCAAAAGTGGAAAGAAGGCAAACATAAACCACACACACAATACAAGTGAATAAGATAGATAGGAAAATATCCAACACAAAATGTACAAGATGATATCACAGAGTCCACAGATGGATATAATAGCACTGAATATCAATGGTCTGAGCTCAGGTATTAAAAGGCAGAGGCTAACAGACTGACTCAGGAAACATAACACATCGATCTGCTGCCTCCAGGAGACTCATCTCAAGCTTGCAGACAAAAACAGGTTGAGAATTAAAGGCAGGAGAAAAATATACCAAACAAATGATAATGCAAAAAAAGCAATCCTATACAAAATCTTCCAGAAATAGAAAAGGACGGAAAACTCCCAAACTCTTTCTATGGAGCTATTATAACTTTGATACTTAAAGTGGGCAAAGATGCCACAAGTGTCGAGAACTATAGACCAATATCCTGAATCAACATCGATGCAAAAATCCTTAACAAAATACTGGCCAATAGAATACTAAAGCATATTAAAAAATAATTCACCATGACCAAGTGGGATTCATACTAGGGATGTAGGCATGGGTCAACATACAAAAGACCATCAGCATTGTTCACCACATTGGCAGGAAAAATGATAAGAACCACATGATAATATCGATAAAGGAGGAACAGCATTTGACAACATCCAACACCTATTCCTGTTTAAACAATCAAGAAGATAGGGATAGGAGGTAAGTCCCTCAATATTATACAAGCCATATATGAAAAACCAACAGCTAATGTGGTAGTTAATGGAGAAAAGATGAAAACAATGCCACTGAAAAGGGGAACAGACAAGGGTGTCCCTTGTCCCCACTCCTAGTTAACATCGTCCTGAAGGTCCTAGCTAACAACATAAGACAAAGGAACCAAAGGAACGATATTAAAGTTATTCAGCTGGGAAGGAAGAGGCAAAATTACCCTTATTTGCAGATGATATCATTATATATATATATATATATATATATATATATATATATATATATATATATATATATATATATATATATATATATATCAAAGATCTTTAAAACTCCACAAGCAGAGTGCTGGAAGCAATAGAGGAATATGGCAGAGTGACAGGACATAAAATCAACAAACAGAAGTCTATTGGACTGCTCTACACATCAGACAAGACCACAGAAGAGACGATTAAAAAGATAGTACCCTTTGCAATAGCCAAGCACAAATTGAAATACCTAGGGATATACCTGACTTAAAAAAATGAAAGATTTGTATGAGGAAAAGTATAAGACACTACTTTAAGAAATCAAGAGTGACCTTAACAAATGGAAAAATATCCCATGCTCGTGGATTGGCAGACTCAATATAGTAAAGATGACAGTTCTGCCTAAGGCACTATATAAGTTATATGCTAACCTGATACAAATACAACCATCCTTCTTTAAAGAATTGGAAAAAACAGATTACCAACTTCATATGGAGGGGGAAGAATCCCAGAATTAACAGAGAACTCATCAAGAAGATGGACAAAGTGGGAGAGTTTGCTCTAGCTGACTTTAGCACATAGTATACAGCCAGGCCACGCTCGTCAAAACAGTGTGGTACTGGCATAATTATAGATATTCAAACCAATGGAAAAGAACTGAAGACCCACAAATAAAAACATCAGCACTCAGGCAATTGATCTTTGATAAGGGTCCACAAATATTAAATGGGAAGCAGATGCCATCTTCAGTAAATGGTGCTGGAAAAAATGTATATCTACCTGCAGAAAAATGAAACAAGACCCTTACCTCACTCCACGCACAAGAATAAACTCAAGGTGGATCACAGACCTTGAGATAAAACCCCAAACTATTAGGGCCTTTAAGGAGGGAATTGGGACAAACCTGAGAACTTTGGCACAGGGAATACATAGGCTATCAGAAATAGGGAAGAATACAAATACAGAGGAGTCACAAATTGACAAGTGGGATATACTGAAGATAAGACACCTGTGTCCATAGAAAGAATTAACCAAGAGAGTAATAAGAGAGTCCACTGACTGGGAAAACATCTTTAGCAAAACAATCTACAATACTTTGCAAGCTTACAATAAGAGAGAAACTAACTGCTCACTGAGGAGGTGGGCAAAGGACCTGAACAGAAGTTTCACAGAGTCTGAAATTCGATTGGCCAAAAAATATGAGAAAATGTTCCCGATCATTAGTCATAAGAGAAATGCAAATCAAAACAACTATGAGATACCACCTAACACCCTGAAAGATAGCCCAATTCAAAAAATCATAAAGCAACAAGTGTTAGAAGGGCTGTGGTGAGATAGGAACTCTCATCCACTGCTGGTGGACCTATAGGTATGTACAGTCACTATGGAAATCAATTTGGTGATTTCTCAAACAGATGGCAATTGAGTTACCATATGACCCAGAAATCCCCCTACCAGACTTATATCCAGAAGAGGCAAGAAACAAACCACGGCCAGACATCTGTGCTCCAGTGTTCATTGTGGCACAGTTCACAATCACAAGGAGTTGGAAACAACCCAAATTTCCATCAACAGACAAATGGATTAAAAAACTGTGGTACTCACATAGAATGGAGTACTATGCATCTCTAAAAAGCTGCGATTAACTCATGAAGCATATCACCGCATGGGAAGAACTGGAGGAAATTATGCTAAATGAAGTAAGCCAAGCATAAAAGGACAAGTATAACATGAGTCCGATGAGGTATATGTGTATATATATGAAAGAGAGGAAAGGTAAGTGCAAAGGGGGCACAGGGAAAAAACTACTGTATACAAACACTCCAAGGGTGAGGTCCAGGTAGTATGGCAGGGGCCAGACCAAATCCAGGGGTACATATAGTAGCCAACTAAAAAGGGAGTGGAGGGAGGAAAGGGGAAAGAAAAAAAAGATTGATGGGGGAGCAGGGCACTGACCCACCCAAGGGGAGGGTATTGTTTGTGTCTCCACAGGGAAAGAAGGACCAGATATAAAGCCAGTGCCAGGCAAATGCAGTGCCGTCAATGAGTGGGGAGCCAGTGGAGGGGCCCTAGGCCTAGGCCCCCATACAAGCTATGTGGACAACTACCCTCCCCCCAGGAGAATTTACTTGAGAGCATGGCACTGAAGCTGCAGCTAGGGGAGAGGGGCATGTCTGATCAGAGCAAATAGTAGCAAATGATGGGGGAGGAACAGAGTGGAGCACACCCTGGCCCATCAGGCCAGGAGGAACAATATCCCTGCTCTGAACAGCCAATGGACAGCGTGGACAATATGGCTGATCCCATTATAAGACAAGCCACCCTTTCATGGCCCAGTGCCCTAAGGGGGACAACACTGGAGACTCAGTGTTGGGACTGGTCCAGACTGACCCTGTGAAACCAAGGCAAACCACTAAAAGGGGGCAGCAGAGCAACCATGGGAGCAGAGCAGCGAGCCCCCAAGGTGTACAAAGGACAGACTCTGGGGCCAAATATGGTACCCCATTGGACCTGACTGAAGGACACACCTAGAGATCAAAAATTAGACCTTGATCTGTTTACATGTTTTTCCTTCTTTTAAATTTTGTTAAATTTTAATCAATTTATTCTTCCATGAGTAATTGGTTACACTTTTTGTTTTCATAGCTGTATTCTCACTCATCACCTATCTTGCTATGGCTTGATTTTTGGTGCATGTTATTATCTCTACAGATCTATCTAGATAAGATAGACTGGATGAATAGTCTGGAGAAAACAACAGGAACAATGGTTCCAGGAGAAATGGGAGAGTTGAAGATGGGGGTAAGGGCGTGGTGCTGATCAACCCAGGGACAGGGGAGCAACAAGTGATCCAAAATCAGTGGCAAGGATGGTGTGAGAGGCCTGGTAGGGATTCGGTAATGGCAATGTAACCGCGAGAAATTACTGAAACCCAAATGAAGGCTGAGCATGATAGTGGGACAAGAGGAAAGTAAAAAGAAACAGAGGAAAGAACTAGGTGACAAAAGGTATTTATAGAGGTCTAAAAACTGGAATGTACATATATAAATTTATTTATATAAGCGTGGGGAATTTATGTGCACATATTTATACGTTTAGTATTAAGGCAGCAGATGGACATCGAACCTCCACTCAAACACTTACTCACTGCAAAAACATGTTGTTCTATTAAATTGGCATTCCATGATGCACACCTTCCTGACATGGTAGCTGAAGGAAAATGTGTACATAAGCAAATGTCGTGAAGAAAGCTGACGGTGCCCAGCTATCAAAATACATAACATCTGGGGTCTTTAAAGCTTGAAGATAAACAAGCGGCCATCTAGCTGAGAAGCATCAAAGCCCACACAGAAGAAGCATACCAGACTGTCTCACTACCATGTGTAGAAGGAACCAGTTATCAGACATTAAAGAACCAAAAATCATATCAGTGGGTGCCCACCTTCCTGATAGGATCACTGAAGACAAACGTGTGCATAAGCAAATGTGCTGAAGAAAGCTGATGGTGCCTGGCGATCAAAAGATATAGTGTCTTGGATATTAAATGCTTAAAGATAAACAAGTGGACATCTAGTTCAGAAGCAACAAAGCCCACATGAAAGAAACACACCAGCCTGTGTGACTATGAGCTCTCTAAGGAATCAGGTATCAAGCATCAAGGAACAAAAAAATCATGTCAGTGTAAATGTGGGTGAGTGCAGAGTAGACTCAAAGCCCATTGGTAGCTCATTGGACACCCCCTCACTGAAGGGTTATTGGGAGGAGATGAGCCAGTCAAGGGTGCAGGGTAGCAATGATGAAACATATAACTTTCCTCTAGTTCTTAAATGCTTTCTCCCCCCACTATCATGATCCCAATTCTACCTTACAAATATGGCTAGACCAGAGGATGTACATTGGTACAGATAGCAACTGGAAACATAGGGAATCCAGGACAGATGACTCCTTCAGAACCAGTCCTGAGAGTGGTGATGCCTGGAGGGTGGAGGGAATGTGGGGTAGAAAGAGGAAACTGATTACAAGAACCTACATATAGCCTCCTCCCTGGGGGATGGACAGCAGAGAAGAGGGTGGGGGGAGACTTTGGAGAGTGTAACATATGACAAAATAATAATTTATGAATTATGAAGATTTCATGAGGTAGTGGGGAGTGGGTAGGGAGGGGGGAAAGGAGCAGCTGATATTAAGGGCTCAAGTAGAAAGCAAATGGTATGAGAATGATGATGACAGCAAATGTACATATGTGCTTGACATATGGATGTATGTATGGATTGTTATTAGTATTGTACAAGCCCCCAATAAAATGATATTTTAAAGTAAATGACAATGAAATTAAATATCAGGGAAAAAAAGAAAAGAAATTGAATTCAATCCCAAACACTTCGCCCCAGAGTCTGGGCTCATGGCATCTACATCAGGTTGCCTTAAAGTCAAAAAGAATATAGATGTGTCTATTGCATTGTCACTGTTGTTAGGTTATGACTGCACAGTTACAACTCAGAGCAGCACTGTGTATAACAGAAAGAAATGCTGCCTTGCCTGAACCATTATCGCCATTGTGCTCTTTAAATCCATCATTGCAGCCACTGTCAACCCATCTCATTAAGGGTCTTCTTTTTTGCTGATCCTAAATTACCAGGCATTATGATCTTTTCCAGGGACTGGTCCCTTTGGATAACAGGTCTAAAGCATGCAGACAAAGTGCCCCCATTCTCATATCTACGATCAATGTCGCTGGTGTTTCCTGTAAGACAAATTTGTTGAATCTTCTGGCATTCCATGGGACTCTCACTCGTCTTGGCCAACACCATATTCCAAATGCATCAATTATCCTACGGTCTTCTCTTGTCCCGCTTTCATTTGCACTTGAGACAATCGAAAACATGTAGGCTTAGACCAGGCCCTACTTTATCCTCAAAGTGATACTTTTGCTCTGTAACACTTTAAATAGGTCTTGAACAGCAAGATTGTATTGGCACAAATAATATATCACTAAATTTCTTGACTTCTGCCCCCCCCACCCCAATATTGTTCATGTACCCAAGTAAAATGAAACCCTTGACAACTTCAATCTTTTGTCCATTTTCATGATGTTCTATATTGGTTCAGTTATGAGGATTTATTTTTAGCACTTAGTCGTAATCTATATGGAAGGTAAAAGTATTCAATCTTCTGCAGCAAGTACTTCTAGCCTTCTTGCTTTCAGAAAAGAAGCTTGTTTCATCTGGATGTTTCAGGTTGTTACTAAGTCTTCTTCCAATCCTGATGCTCTGTCTTTTCATATGACTCAGCTTCTCAGATCATTTCTTCATTAGTTGTAGAGATTGAATAAGTATGGTAAAAGGAAATAACCCCGACACACACCGTTCTTGATTTTAAAACATTAAACGTACTGTGTTGGACTATTTTAATTATATGTATATGCCTATTGTGTGTTACATACTCGCCCTCAATAGATGCTTTATTTCTACCTTTTGCTTACAAAAGTTGTGCTTTCTCTTTTTTACAAGACTACTGGTAAATATTATCCCTAGGTTTTCTTCCAATAAACTAATTTTATAATAGTTTTATAAACTTATAATTTAAAAAATTATCTCTTTAATATTTTCCACAAGGTGAAAGACACTAACACATTTTTAGTGATGCATCTAGACCATGATTAACAAGCTTCAAAGAATAGAGTGTTCATTTAACTAATGCAGAAGGTGCAAGGAATTTCAAATTATAAATGACAAAACATCCTGCTGCATAGGTGCTTCTATATTTTTACTACATGACCAGAATATCAGAATTCTGGCTCTTGTCTGAATATTAATTAGTATTTAAAACGCATGAAGCTGGTTTTAGTGATTTAATTCATTTTGTAATTAAATATTATAATTAGATTATCTCAGATGTTCAGCTTTCCTCTAATAAGATGTAATATATATATCGTTATCAAATTATAAGACATTTGACCTGGGTTACAACTCTTGTTTTAAAATAATTGAACAATATCTAATGATGGCATAGAAGTTTTGCTTTTATATTGACACATGTTTTCTAGATGGTCAATGTATCCCAGTGGTATTTGGGGACTTTTGTTAAATAACATAACTACCTCATGGTATAAAAATTTTACTTACAGAATTCATGAGAAAATTTTACAAAAAGCAACTATACTATGTAATTTAAAGACATTCTAAAAAAATGGTTCCTTGAAAGGAATCATCCCTTATAGAAGACAGTAAATAGAAGCCATGTAATGAAATGGGATGAGAACCAATGAGTTGTTCCTTATCCATTAATTTTATAATTCTTCAAAATCATGCCTACGTGTGTGTGCACCAACCTTAAAAGCAGAACAAATAGGGGAAATATTTCCTTTTACCGGAGATATTCATAAAATAGAAATTGAATGTTTAATTTCTTAAAGACTCACCAAAAAAATCAGTGTTGGTTACCTGGATTTTGTAGAAAAAATGAGAAATAAAGATGATACTTTTTTCTTTTGACCTGGTTTTCAGAATGCCAGCTGCACAGCCAGTGTGTTTCAATGCAATTTTTGCTCGTGTGTCTGACCTTAGTGTACATATGATGCCAGTTCCAGTTGATATAGGTGCTGGTATCTAAATTGAACTCTGAGAAAAGCGAGGCATTTGCCTTTAGTCTTTAGAGTGATAATGGTAGAATAATGATTCGGGAATTTCTCCTCAGTGATTTGGGTCTACTTTCTTCTTAAAGAAATGAATACCATATTTTCTTAAACTTAAATGTGGACATATGGTCTGACACATGGTCTGAAAATGGGACAGAATATTTGATATCAGGCCTGTCCCACACAATCTGGGACATATGGACACTGTAAGTAGTGATTATGAATCTGAATTTCTTATTCAGTTTTTGAAACCCAATAACTAGTTAATTTTGACATTTCATCTTGTGTTCCAAGAAATTTCCGAAGGGGCTACCCTACACAGTACTGTGGGTACAATTGTGAACAAAAGTCCACGAGAATTATCCTGTATCTGTCTTCTTGCCTAAACCCTCCTACAATGTGAAAATACACTGAGTTTGATTGAAATTATGCTGTATTTGTTTTTAATTCCCCATGTTCTTGGATTTCTGTGTAGACGTAATCTCAAGAATTTGAGCAAGAAGTTGTTAGTGAAAATGTATGCTGGTTTTCAATCTGTTTTAAAGGAAAACCAGATGAGGTAACAAGAATCCAGCACAGCGAATGAGACTTAAGAACAATACCCTGATCCATAAGTAGATTTTGACGTACTGAACAATAAAACAGTAAGAAGGAGAAAAATAATTAAGGATTCAATTATTGGAAATATGGGCAAGGGAGTGGGTGACCTTAAGTAAAGGGGAAACAATCAAAGTCAGGTTAACTTGATACTACCAAAAACAAGTTAGCTATGTGTAGGGGTATGTATGTACGAACTTCATCTGGAAGCAGGATGTGTCCTCCAGTTTCTGGGTGCACAGAAAAATATAATTGAGGTGGGAAAAAAATAGAAATAACCTTTCTTCTACAGTTAGAGAATCAGAAGAGGAAGTAGGCCAAACAGCTCATTATAATGTCAGCAAGATGTCTGTTTTCAGGCATCAGTTGAATATTTGAAACCGAGTGATTTGCTTTGCTGGTACACCTTAAGAAATCATTATTTTCAGACCCTAGGAAAGTCGTAGGCAAGAGGAAACAAAACAAAATCCCTGAACTTCACTCTTCTCTGGCCCATTGAATCTCTAGGAGTCTATTCAAATGAATATTGGGTCTAATTACCTTTGGTTGAGATCAGTTTCATGCTGAAATTAATACTATACTTTTAAGCAATAAAAGTATTATCTAACTTTATCCTTTATCTAACTTACTGGGGAGTTATAAACTTTGTTTTATACCCATTTTCTTTGATGATTCTCTTACTTATTGAAAAGTCTCCAAGGTCACAGTGTAAGAAATGCAAAATCCAAACAATTTTTTTCCTTTGTAAATCCTGGGAACACTCATGGCTTCAATTACACCCTGTGCTAGTGAGCTTCATTGTAAAACCAAGGCCTGTCTATAGAGCTTCAATTCCATAAAGCCAACCATCTATTCTAAATTACATCTTCTTTGCATGTTTAAACCGTGCTTCATTCTTATTAAAATATATGTACTTATTGCTCATATATTTGAAGTACTTTTAATAATTGCATTTTAATACACATTTATAAATAAGATATTTAAAATGCATGGTTCTGTGTAAGTAATAACAGCACAACCTACTTACTTAGGTGAACAAAAAATATCTTTAAAAGAGGATGATAACATAAAGCTGAAGCATAAAGAAGGAAACAGTGAAAGCCATTCAAATTCTGAGTAAGAAATATAATTCTAGACAAGCAGGAACTTATACTAATATCTCGAAGGAAGAGGTTAAAAAGTGGGGGCTCTCAAATATAATAGCCACATGAAACTATTGAGAATTTCAAATGAGAGCAGTGCCACTGACAAATTTTAATATGCATTAAAACTAATATTTACTTCAATTGCTTAAAACCTTATGAGTATGTTTGGAAATGAGCATGTGATTCCACAGTTTCACACATAAATATATGAAATCTAACTATAAATTGTTGCAAGGAAAAATTTTCATCCAAATAATGTGCTCTACAAGTAATATATTGAATTTTGAAGGGTTGAGATGATGAAAAGAATGTGAATAATCTAAATAATAATTTCATATATTGAACTTATGTTTTAGATGAATCAGGCTAAATTACATATATTATTGAATTCAATTATATAATTATTTCAAACATTTTGTCAATGTGATGAATATAAATCACAAAATCACACGTGTATTTAATATCTGTACTTCTAATGGACACCAGTGGTGTAGGCCACACTTTCCTCATCCCTAAGATAGCTGGCACATACCAAATGTTCAGAAAAGGGTAATCATCAACAGCATCATCATCACCAACATCATAATTATAAGTATCCTTATACCTCTTACATTCACCTTCCTTCCATATCCATTTAAACTCTAAGACCTATCGATTTTCTCACATGTCTCAGCTATATCCACCTTCCACAGTCTACATTGCCTGTAGCATAACTAAAATGACCATTAGTTCTCTCATTTGGACCATTTCAATTGCTTCCTAAATTTGCCTTCTTGTGCTTTCTTCATGTAGTCTGTTCTGTATATTATGTTCATAGTGATCTATTTAAAATGGAAACTAAATCTACTCCATGTTTTCCCACCACATCAGAGTGAAAAGCATATCCCCTGACATGGCCTGCGAGTCTGCATAATTGGTTCCGTCCTCCCTTTCAGCACCACCCTTTGCTAGGCCGAGCCTGCTCAGGCAAGCTGGCTTCCTCCTGTCTTTCTTTCAGGAGCCTGTATACCCACTGCTTCCCATGACCAGAACACGTTTCCTTATTGTTCTTCACCTGATTAATACCTGCCCACTTTTCAGATCTATCCTTGTAATTTGAGCAGAGATTTTTGTTTTGTTTTTTGCTCAGAATATACAGAACTTCCTGTCACATGATTATCTGCCTCTGAGATTTTGCTTCATTTCTCTTTTCAAAGTGGATTATGGCAACTGAAAAATTTTATTTGACCATTAGCAGTTCAAAGGTATACAAAGAGAAAACATTCCTGGAAGTGAATTAAATGATTGTAGTTAGGGTAATTTTCTGAAAATCAATTTTTATTGCTAAGTAACAAGTTGCCAAAATGTCCATCAATTGAAAATCAGTTCACTCTTGAGTGTAGTTTTTGTTAGGTTGAAGCTCCAATTTTGGCCATTAAGTCAGAGGCAGGGACACAGCCAGAAACAGAATCAGCCTTTAGTCTTCCTTATGTACAGTACAGTTTTCACCTGCTTTTGATGTAATTGAAAATACTTTGACTTGGGCCAGGAAGGCAAACTTGCTGAAACTTAGTAACCATATCCAAATGTCTTGAGGAATCGATTCCCTGGACCTGAATACTCAGTATCTTAATTGTAGAGAGTATTCATATCAACTGGCATAGCGTAGTTGACAAGGATGATGTCCCCTGATTTCTTGAAAAAGCGCTACACACATTGTGGTTGACTTAGGATTCCAACATAATAAAATATTTCACAGCTTCGATATTTTCTCTATCATTGATGTTACTTATTGGTCTAGTTATGGGGATTTTTTTCCTTTTAGTTTTAATGGCATGTAACACACAAATTGTACAATTTCACAGTTACATTAAGAAGAGTTGCACAATCACACCAACTGATTTAGAGCATTTTATCTATTCCCATATTCATCATGATCAGCTCCGCGTTTCCTCCCCACTTTCCCTGTCGTACCTCCAAGAAGCCATTTTTCTTGAGAGCAAGGTTATTGACATCCCCGGTTTATGGTGAGAGGGAATTCAACAGAGGCTTACTCTAGGTGTATTTCCCCTCACCCCCCCTTTTTAATTGAATCAACTTTTAAATTGGTCAAAATGGATATAAAATGATAAGATTATACCTTTAACATAACTATGTATATCATAAAAGACTACAATGCTTTCTCTGATAACAAAGCTATTGATGTCCCTCAACCCGAGTCAGGGGATGGTGAGGATTTTTGTTTTCTTTGTTTGACATGTACTCTCTTCTGAAAATCAGTCTGTGATCTCCATCACTAAGTGCTTCAAGTCCTCTTTCCTGTGCAGACCCAAGGTTGTGTCACCTGCATATCACAGGTTGTTACTGAGTCTTCCTCCAATCCGAATTCTCTTCTTGGAGCATTTATTCCACATACAGATTGAATGAATATGCATGGTGAAAGGATACAAACATACCATAGCTTTCCTAATTCTTAACCATGCAGTATCCTCTTGTACTGTTTTAACAACTTCCTCGTGGTCTTTGGACTGGTTTCCTCGAGAAAGGCAAAGAAAAAGGAGGAAGAGACTGAGTAATATTAAAGTGAAAAAGGCATAGACTAAATAGAACATTAATTAATATAAATGTAGCAGTTGATTGGTTACTAAAGACATATTAATTGACTATTTTGTTAAAAACACTTCTTCTTCTTCTCCATGCTATCCTTCATCAAATATTATGCCCCTTTCTTGTGACTGGTCTCTCTGATAAAATGCTGAAAGTGCATGAGATGCAGTCTCATGATCCTCAGCTCTAAGGAACATCAGGCTGTACTTCCTCCAAGAAAGATTGTTTGTTGTTTTGTTCTTCTGGCAGTCCACGGTACATTAAATATTCTTTGCTTACAATACACCAGTTATTTTGTGATCTTTATCATCCACTGTCTAGCTATCAGGTGTATGGAGGTTATAGGAAATACTTTGATGATAATGACCATAACAAAATCCAAATATCATGAAGGTTAAAGTATCAGAGCTTAACTTGGGCGCATCCAAGTTTAGAAGGCTAGTGGATAGTGGGAACATAAAGTCCATCTGCAGAGTTTCTGGTCAGAATGGGCCTCTGACAGATCCCCGTTAGTCACTGGTGAAGAACTCAGACAGCTTTACTATCAGACAGAGATTATTGTAAACTTGATTATGGTGAATTGAACCATGGCATAAAATGATACTTGATCAATTGACCTCTCTTGACCCATCCAGAATTGGCTCTATGGTCAAATATTTCTTGATTTTTTTCCCAAGAAAGAAATCTCTTAACTAGCTTTTAAAATATTGTTTGTGGAGTTTTTCCATCTTATTCTATTTTATTATATTATTATCATTATTATTTTCTTCTTTCTGTTTCTTTTTGTTTTTTATTTTTCTGTTAGATCTCCAGTGTAGGAAGCATACAGAAGCGAATGCACATAAGGAGTGAATGCAATAACTGATGCAGCAGTTCATTTGGAAGGGGGCAGGAGAAAGGAGGGAATTGGGAGCAATCATGGATGTATTATGGGGAGGGAACATTAGAGTTAACAGTGGTGATGTATATATAACTATGTTTTAGAAGGGGTTTAACTATAGAAGTGTATGATATGTGAATAGTGTATCAAGAAAACGATTTTTTAAAAAGAAGTCAATCTTGACCTATGGTTGCCATGAAGAAGGAAGAGTTTTTGCTTAAGGGATATTGAGTTTATTTTAATAGTGGTGGAACAATTTGGCGATGGATAATAATAACAATGTGCAATAAGAAGAGTATAATCAATGGCATGTAATGCACATGTAGAAATTGAACTGGTGAATGCTTTGTTGTGTGTATTTTTACAAAAATTAAAAAAAATTGCACAAATAACAATGAGTACAGGGGAAAAGGAACTATTCTAAAATTGATTGTGGTAAATATTTTACAACTTTTCTTGATATGGTTGAATTATTGAATTGTAGGATATGTAGATGAAATGCCAATAAAACTGCTGAAAAGGAAATAAATAAAGAAAGAAAGAAAATATGAAGATGTAGGCCAGATACACTTTAGTCCCTGAAGTAACATCGTGACTTTTTAAAAATTTGAAGAATCTTGAGAAGCAGGTTTACCAGTGCAATAAGTAATTTGATTTTTTTCCCTGTCGCTTTTAGGAGTGCTGATTATGGATCCAAATGATATGAATCTGATTGGTACTAGATTTTAATTTTACATTGGATAGTCAAAATATAATTCACTAAAAAGTTGGCTAGTCTACAATATAAGTTAGTATATTGATTTATGAGCAAAGAACATTCCAAGTAAAGAAAATAATGTACAAATACTCAGAAGCTACCTTGTTCACCAGAGAGTAGTTAGAAGGCCAGCAAATTTTAGATTAAAGAGCAAAAAGAGGTAGAAGTTGGGGAGGGATTAATACAGATGTGGTGGGGCTTTGTGGGTCATTTTATGGATTCTGGACTTCAGTGGAATCAAAGTAAAAAGCATGTTAAAACTGTAAGATGTTCGGTGACATGAAATATCTCACATTTTATGAAGGCCACTGTGGTTCTCTTTAAAATAGACTAAAGTAGGAGCAGTAGAAGTAGGCAAACCAGTTAGAGGTTAATACAGTGATGGAAGGAAGGCATGATATGGCTCTATTCACTTGATCTCAAAAACTCACCATCATCTAGTTGACTAATAGTGCTCCTGTAAGACAGAGCATAACTGCGTGTGGAACACCTATTTATTGTTGTTGTTTGCTGTTAGGTGCTCTTAAGTTGGTAATTATAGCAACCCTATATACAACAGTGAAAACACTGGCTATTTCTCTGTCGTCCTCACAATGGTGGCTAGGTTTGAGCTCATTGTTGCAACCACTGAGTCCAGGCATCTCTTTAAGGGTGTTTTCCATTCTCTTTTTCATTGCCCCTCCTCTTTACCAACAATAAACTTACCCAGGGACTGAGTTTTACCTTCCTTGGTACTTGACTTGAAAGCTAATTTTGTCTGTCCTTCTTCCAACACATACACATACACTTACACATATACTTAATTTTATTTATATTTCTGTGGAACAGTGCTATAATAGTTTTCTTGTTTTTAAAAACAATTGAGTTAATTCTCACTCCTAGCTGCCTTATGGCCAAAATAAGGAAATACACACTATTCTCATAATCTTTGTTATGTTTATGCCCAACGTTGAAGGTCCTTGACAAAGGAAAACAAAAATACTTACAACTGAACCAATTGGTAACAACATGATAAATGTAGAAAAGATTGAAGTCACCAGGATTTCATCTTACCTGGAACCACAATCAATGCTCTTGGAAGCAGCAGTCACGAGACCCTGGTGGGAATGAAGAACTTGGCTTCTATAATTTCAGTAATCTTAACTTTAATTTGTAAAAGTAGCTGGTATCACCAGTTCCAAAGACTCAGAGAGACTCAGCAGTCCAAATTTGATTTTTAATCCAGTCATCATTATTCTTTGGAATTTTCTTTTCTCAGATAATCTTCATTTACTTATCCTACAACCTTGTTTCATATAGGAGTGACTTTATACTTATCATAAAATGAGGGAAGCTTTGGAAATTCTGATAGTTTTGCATACATAAGCATACAAACAAGGCCATGAAAATCGAAAGCAATTTTCTCCCTTCAAATCTGTTATGGGTATGATCGCCCACAGGTTCAGTTCTCTGTGGCTCACCAGATGTGCAGGTAAAGAAGCTGTGTTGGGGACTGGGACGTGAGACCAGGTCTCACAGCGCCCCACGGAGAGCACAGCTGTGTATCACATGCACAGTCCTGTTACCCAGAACCTGCCCATGCTTTGCCACTTCGTTTCTTTCTTCACTTTCCAAGATTCTCACCCCCCATTCAGAGGCTCACCACATTGGGAAAGAAGTATGGGACAGTCCATATCTTGGAGGCATCCCCCGAGATCCCCATGGACTCCTGGAGGCCCTGAACATTGGAAGTCAAGCCTGAAAAGTAGCGCTCCCATTGGAGAAAATCCCTAGTCAAAGTCCAGCTCCATCCAGGCATCACTCAGCAGAAAAATAACTCTGGCTAGTTGGAGAGAGATTATCACCAGGAAATAATAGAACTGATGTAATCAACAGCATCTCAGATTCCAGGAGGTGGGTAGATGTGTTCCTGTTTTGGTTTGAGGAGGGAACCACGAAACTACTCACCTCACTAGAGGAAACAGAACCCTGCATTTCCAGGATTATCAGTAGCTTCCCCATCACAGGCGAGGTTACCCTCTGATCAGAAGCCCCTCTTTCCTGGGGCAACACGAAAATAACCCATTTACACCTTAGGACCATGCATAGGAGTGGGGAGTTCTGAATTGGGCAGGAGCCCACCATTATAAGCACAATGACAGAAGGGCTGCACTCGTTATAAAACACAGGATTGATCTAGGACGTTGGGAGATTCATTATACCCCTCCTTTACCCCAACGACGATAACTTCTCATACAAGCCCTTTTTACTTACCAAGTAAAATCCTATCTCCCATAACCCTCTTCTCCAATTCATGAAAAATTACTAGACCTAAGGGAAGGATTCCTATGATTAATGGCACCACTTAAAACCTACTCCAGAACATCTAAACCCTAATCATTCTTCTCACCCAACAGAAATTCCCTCGTATGTTTTCCAGCACCAAACTGATATTCCCCTAACCTAATAGTCAGCACCTCCCCCGCTACACACTCCAGAAAATTATGCTCCATTAGCAGTTTACCCAAAATTTAATGCAAGCAACAGCCAACACGTACAGCTACCACACACAAAAAATCTAGAGACACAAAAGTCAATCACTGAAGATGTCCCAAACTTGACGATTTACAAAGAAGAAGTAGTCCTTGAGCTACCAGTGAAAGAAAACTTCAGAATATTTCTTACTATCAGACAAGAAATTAGGGGATCAATCCTGAAAACTCATGAACACTTAGAGATACTAGAATCCTCACACTGAAGAGCAGTCCAGGCATTAAAGAATGGCATAGCAGAAACAGATAACAAGGTGAATTATATCAATAAAAAATGGCAGCAATAGAGTGATGAATTAGCAATCTCAAAAATAACCAAGCAGAATTCAGCAATGAGATAAACAGTCAAACAAAACAACAAAATAATCTGAAGAAATCCCTGAGGATGTGGGACTCCGTGAAGTAAAGCAACGTTTGAATTATTGGCGTTGCAAAGTAGGAAGAAAGAAATAAGACTATTGTTAAAATAGTAATGGAATGCTTGGGAGAAAAATTCCTCAGTATCACAAAGGAGAAGATGATAACCATTCAGGAAGCAGAGAAAACACCAATTAGATTATCCCCCCACCAAAAACAAACAAACACACACACACATCAAGACTTACAGTAGACAGATTATCCAATTTCAAGGAAAAAGAATCACAAGAACAGGTTGAGAGAAAAAAGCCATCACGTATAAAGGCAAACAGATAAGAATAAGCTCAGACATTTCTGCAAAGACCATACAAGAAGGAAGAAACTGGGGGAACATGTTCAGAAAGTTGAAAGACGACAATGGCAATCCAAGAATCCTTTATCCAACAACACTCCCCATCAAATTCAAAGGAGATCTTAAAGTTTTCTTTGATAGGAAACATTACAGAATTCATAAAAACAAAACCAGAATTACAAAAAATACTTTGCCATTTTTTATGGGCAGAAAAAACAATAGCTATAGCACCAAAACATGGGATCACCACAGGGTGTAACATCATATGCAAGCCAACACTTGGAAACAGTACCCAGAACACTGCAGATCCAGTGGGCATAGGAAGACAGGATAAACTCATCTCTCTCTCTCTCTCTCTCTCTCTCTCTCTCTCTCTCTCTCACACACACACACACATACACACCATCCTATAAAGGAGAAGAAAAGAAAATACCAAGCACAAATCGTACAAGATGACAGAAAGTAATCTACATTTGGATTTAATTACACTGAATGTTACTGATTTAAACACACATGTTAAAAGACAAAGGGTAGCAGATCAGATTAACAACAAAATCCATCAATCCATTTCCTTCAAGAGATGTATGTCAAGCACACAGACAAAAGAGACTGAGAGTCAAAGGATGGCAAAAAATTTACCAAGAAAATGGCAATAATATTTTTTAAAGCAGCCATAGCAATACTAATCCCAGACAAAGGAGTTTCCAAGGTACATGAGTTAACAAGAGATAAAAATGAGCATTTCATAATGCTCAAGAGATCAGTAGATCAAGAACCCATAAACAATGTGCCAAATGAAAGACCCTAGAAATTCATTATCCAAATTCTCAGAGATGAAAAGAGAAATCATAGGTGACTTCAATATACTGCTCTCAGAGTTCTCCAAGCAACATTACAAAAATGCATATTCTTCTCAAATGCACACAGCTCATACCTGAAAATAGACCACATGCTGGGACACAGGGCAAGCTTGAGAAAATTCAAACACATGAAGGTCATTCAGACCACCTTCTCTGACCACAGTGCCATAAAGTTGGAAAGAAACAATTAAGGAGAAAAAGATGAACATTTAGAGACTTAATAACATGCTTCTCAAAAACCAATGGGTATTATCTCAAATTAGAACAGAAATTAATAAGTTCCTAAAAATCAATGAGAATATCAATACAACATAACCAAACCTATGGGACACAGCAAAGGCAGTTATCAGATGCCATTTTATTGCAATCAATGCATGTAGGACAAAGGAGGAGGGAAGTATGGGCAGCACCTGAACTCAGCACTGCCAGCAGCCAGAACAGAGCCAACAACACAATCCTCTAACAGCAAAAGAAAAGAAATCATAAAATTTAGGGCAAAATTAGAGCATCGATAATGATCTGGGAAGCAGAAGAACAATGAAAAGAATCAACAGGGGAAAAAGTTGGTTGTTTGCACGGATCAAACAAGTCCACAGACTGCTAGCAAACTTAACAAAGGAGAAGAAGGAGAAGACAGCAATGCCTAGAATTAGGGATGAAACAGGGGAAATCACAATAGATGCCAAAGAAATAAAGAGATTAATTACTCAGTACTACAAATGGCTGCATTCCATTTGGAGTTGATGGACAAATATTTGGAACTTCACTCTCTCCCAAAATTAATGCATAGGGGCATTAAGAACATGAAGTGTCCCAAATCAAAAGAAGAAACAAACAAGGTTATCAAGAGATTTCCAACAACAGCAAAAAAGACCCAGTCCAGATGGCTTCACAGGAGAATTCTACCAAGCATTCAGAGAAGAGCTGACACCAATCCTACGGAAAGGCTTCCAGAACATAGAAAGGGACAACAAATTCCCAAATTCATTCTATGAAGCCAACATAATCCTGATGCCCAAATAGGACAATGATCACACAAGGATAGAGAACTACACACCAATATCTCTTATGAACATAGATGCAAAAATCCTCAACAAAACCTTGACCAATAGAATCCAAGAATATATAAAAAAAATACATTGTGACCAAGTGGGATTCATACCAGGGAGGCAGGGATGGTTCAACATTAAAAAAAAAATAGTTAATGTAATCCATCACATCAAAAATTAAAGGATAAGAACCATATGATCATATGAATTGTTCCAAAAAAACCAAACCTGTTTGATTCCATCCAACAGCCATTCCTAAGAAAGACTCAAAGAAGAGAGGATTCGAAAGGAAAATCCTCAATAAAAGCCATATATGATATGTCAGTTATATAATAGGCTGTCAATTTGAGAGGATTAAGAGCAAAGGGGTGCAGTTTAGCCTGTCAATCAGGTCGTAGTTTAATAACCTCAGATAGGTGCCAAGGAAATAAATGGTTCTCTGGAGCCAGAGCACATGCTTATTCCCTGGGAGGTATTGCAGCTGACAAGACACATGGAACTACAGTAGTGCCTTAAGCTGCAGGAGACACATGGAGACCCCTGGCAGCACTGAGATGCTTACAACACCACTGGATCTACAAGACTTCCCCCCACTGTCCTACGATCTTCCGGTATTTGGTGTATTTGCATGTGTTGTATGAGACTCAAGAGGACTTTATCCATTGGACATATGGGCTAATATTGGACTTATGGACTTGATCTGGACTGGGCTGGGATATTTTCTTAATGTACAATTACTCTTTATAGAAAGCTCTTTCTTATGCACATATGAATGTCTATGAATTTGTTTAATTAGTCTACCCAGACTATCACATACAAAAAACCAGTAGCTAATATTAAACTCAATGAAGAAAGTCTGAAAATATTTCCAATGAACAAGCGAACCCCAGAATTTCCCTTATCCCCACTCCTATTCAACATTGTACTGGCAGTCCTAATAAATGCCATAATACACTGGCAAGATATCAAGGGTGTACGACTGGGTAAAGAAGTGAAACTTTCACTATTTACAGACAATATGATTTTATATTGAGAATGCTTAGGTGTCCACAATAGGATTGTTGGAAACAATAGAGGAGTTTAGTAGAGTAGTAGGATACAAGATTAACAAGAAGAAATCAATTGGATTCTTATTTATCCATGATGGGAATACAGAACAAGATACCAAGGAACCCGTACCCTTAACAATAGCCACCCCAAATCTGAAGTGCCTGGGACTCAAGATAACCAAAATAAAAACTACACACCTATGCAAAGAAACTACAGACTATTACCACAAGAAACCAAAAGGGATCTACACAAATGCAAGAATATCCCAGTATTCATGGATCAGAAGACTCAATAGTGTGACAATGTCAATACTCCCTAAAGCAATCTACAAATTCAGTACAATGCCTATCCAAATTTCAGCATCTCTCTTCAAAGAAATGGAAAAAAACTGATTATCAACATCATATCAAAAAGGAAGAAGCCAATAAAGTCAAAGAACTCCTCAAGAAGAACAAAGTAGTCGTGGTGTACTACTTCACCCCAAAAGTTACTGTAAAGCCACAGTTGTTGAAACAACCTGGTTCTGGTATAATAATAGCGACTTGGACCAACGGATCAGGACCGAAAACCCAGGAATAAAAGCATCTGCATACAGACAGTTCATTTTTTACAAAGGCCCCCAAAGCATTAAATGGGAACCAAATGTCCTCTTCAATAATGGTGCCGGAAAAACTGAATATCAACATGCAGAAGAATAAAACAAGACCAATATCTCACTTCATGCACAAAAACCAAACTCAAAGTGGATCAGAGACTGAGATATAAGACCCAAAGCTAGCAGGATCATCGATGAGAAACTGGAGACAACACTCGCAACCCTAATGCAGGAGAATATATGTGCTATCAGAATTAATAAAGGAAATACACTATGTGGAAGATTAAATAGATGAATGGAACCTATTGGGGATAAAACACTGCATACATCAAAATACTTTATTAAAAGAGAGCCCACACACTGGGAAAATATCTTTAGTACTGAGCTCAGAACACGAATAAATCTAATAGCCTTCTGAGAAGGTGAGTAGTAAAATCCCTGACCAGAAGATTCACCAAGGATGACGCTCACATGGCAAATAGACACATGAGGAAGTACTCCAGGTCATCAGCTATCTGAGAAATGCAAGCTATAACAGCGATGAGAAAACACCGAATGCCCATTACTGTAGCCCAGTTTATAAACATTTTTTAAAACCTGAGAACAACAAATGTTGGAGAGGATGTGGTGTGATAGGAGCCTTTATCCACAGTTGGTGGACTTGTCAATATGTACAGACTGTGAAAGAAGATATGGCAATACATAAATTAGATGGCAAAAGAACTACTGTATGATCCAGCAATGCTATTACTGAGCATATCCCCAACAGAAATAAGAAACAGATCATGAACAGACATTTGCTCCCCATGTTCATTGCACCACAGTTTACAATAACAAGAAGTTGAAAACAACCTAAATTGGCATCAATAGAGGGCTGGATTAAAAAAAATAAATAACCCTCTGGTATGTAAACACAATGCATCCATTAAAAACAGTGATAACACCGTGAAACACCTCAACTCATGGAGCGATCGGGAGAACATTATGCTGAGTGGTTAGGCAAGCACAAAAGGACAAATACGGTGTGAGTCAATTGCGGCAGGAACAAGCAGCAGAGCGGGCACAAGTTCAAGCGTACAGGCCATCCAGTCTTCTGTCTGGGGACCAGACAGTCTGGTAAAGAGCTGGACCACTGACAATGAGCCACAATCATCTGCTCCAGGTAAATACAGTGTAAGTCACTTGGCAGAAGGACACCTCACGACAGCTGTGATCAAATGGTTGGAGAAGAGGGCAGGATGCTGACTGCTAAGCAGCAGCTATGTGGACCTGGGATGAGGTCCCCTGGAGAGGGAGGTGGCCATGTCAGAGGGATGAAACTTACTTATGGGATGGGCAGCACAGGAGAAGGGAGAGGGAATGGTCTAGCTTATGTGAATGTAGGCACATGTCAGTTGAGGGCAAAGGAGGGAGGGCTGTCCACCAGATGCGAGGAGGAGAGACTGAGGACGGTCTTAGGATCATTATGTGGGGAGGTTCTTTAGTGGTGTGCAGCGGGAGGACAGAATTTACCAAGGTCTCTGGGGATCCTGGGAACCCAGACGGGTGTCATAGAATGCTGAGACACTGAATCCTGGATCTTCAGGGTGCACGTCATGCTTCAGAGGCTGCCTCAAGAAGTCCCAGTAAGGGAAATACTCTCAGTGGACTCTACCCCAGACACACTTGTAACTTGAGGACTTAAGCTAAAAACACATGGTGTCTGAGGAAGCAGAAGAAAGCTGTATAAAGAGAGGTGTGCGGTTGGTCGGTGAACAAACAAGGTCTTGCAAACAAGGTCTTGCTACAAATTGTATTAGGATATATATTATTCTGGCAACCCTGTGACAGTCATTCTGTTATATTGTGCTTCTGCTTATTTATATTAGGGTGTATCTAAGAGGTGTGTTGTCATTAAGACTCACCTTCTTTAATCTGTATTATTTATTTCTTTATGTTTTGTTTTTTGGTAAATAAAACCCAGGAAGGTAAAGCCTGTAAGTTAAGAAAACATAATAAGGCTTTAGGGGGAAGGAGTATATAGAGGGGTGGGAAAGATAAGGAGACGTCAAGAAGTCTAGGAAGAAAAAATATGTTTGGAGACTGACTATGGAAGCAATTGTACAATTATGTTCAACATAATTGAACTATGGAATGTAACATGTATTAACTCCAAAATTACAGAAAAAAATAAAATAAATAAAGCATAGATCCAGGAATGGGTTTTGGGCTCACAATAAATCCTAACACAGGGAATCCAGGACAGATGATCCCTTCAGGACCAATGGTGAGAATGGCTATACAGGAAGGGTGGCGGGAAGGTGGGGTAGAAAGGGGAAACTGATTACAAGGATCTACATATAACCTCCTCCCTGGGGGATGGACAACAGAAAAGTGGGTGAAGAGAGACATCAGACAGTGTAAGATATGACAAAATAATAATTTATAAATTATCAAGGGTTCATCAGGGAGGGGGAGCGGGGAGGGAGGGGAAATGTGTAGCTGATACCAAGGGTTCAAGTAGAAAGCACATGTTTAGAGAATGATGAGGGCAGCAAATGTACAAATGTGCTTGACACAATGGCTGTATATATGGATTGTGATAAGAGGTATACGAGCCTCCAATAAAATGATTTTAAAAATAAAAAGAAAATAACGCCTAGAAGAAAATGAGGGCAGCACATGTATAAACATGCTGGATTCAGTTGATGTATGGATTGTGATAAGAGTTGTATGAGCCCTCAATAAAATGATTTTAGTAAATAAATAAAAAGGAAATAAATATGCAACAAATACATCCTAGCTCCAATTTAAGAATAATCAGTTCTTATAGTATGGCCTTGCTTAATATTCACCCTCATGAAATGATCACTGCAGATAAGGATGCTAGCGTAGTGCGGTGAAGAAAGCAGATGATGCCCAGCTGTGAATTGGAATGGTGTCTGGGGACTTAAAGGCTTGTATTCAAATAAGCAGCAATCTAAGGGATAAGACAGCTAAGTCCACACAGAAGAAGTACACCAGCTTCTGTAATCCAAAGATGACAATTACAAAACACAAATACGGTGAGGAAAAAAGAATCAAAGCTAAAATTATGAATACCCAATTTGTGGAGGGCTATGGGGTCTCTGGGAGCCCAAAAGCCTTTTGCAGAATATCTTGTCAGACTGAGCAGCTGACAGATCCACTCTAAGCACAGGCAATGGTGTGGAACAGCCTGCCCATCAGGCTGAGACCACTGTAATTTTAGATCTCGATATTTGGCCAGTTGACCACTCTATAGACATGACCCGAATTTGTTCTGGGTTTACATATCTCTTACTTTTTCTATGACAGACATTGCTCGCCTGGCTTTTTAAATATTAAGCATTATCTATATTACTTCTTAAGCATTATCTATATTTTTGTCTGTGTGACATTATGACTTTATCCTTACCACCTTACCCTGATTTTGTCTTTGATTGTTTGCTGGTGGGTTTCCTAGCCGTAAAGCACAGGAGGAATGGATGCATAATGATAATACGTGATACAGGGAATGCTGGGGATATAGGGAATGCAAGGGTTGGGGTGGGTGATAGGGATAAAAAGGGGATTTGGAGTAAATAATGAAGTCGGGAGGGGGAAGGAAGGATTGTGATTCCATAACTCATCTTTTAGGTAATGTTACCATGGTGGGGGTAGGACTGTTACAAAACTGATGTGGGAATGATTGTACAATTCTCCATGATATGAACATTTGAACTATTGAATTCAATGATATGTCAACTACGTGCCAATAAAACTGTTGGTAAAAATTTATGGTTATTTTCTGAAGTATTTAGAATCAAATCCAACTCATAACACCCACACCAAAATAATAATAATAATGTACTTAATTGTTCCACGGTTGTTTTTATTAAGATATTTTGGTGGTGGTAATAGTGTTTTTAAATATATTATTGAAAGTGTTTCGCTTTAACAAATGCATTTCCTTAATGTATTGAGATGGTGATGTATTTAATATAGTGATTATTTGAGTTGAGCTTTTAAATAATTTAATGAGATTTCAAGCCAGGAAAAATCAACTTCCTTATTTTTATTGCACACTTACATATGTCCATAAATGACTCTGACTTGGATTTTAAACTAAGATTTTGTTACAAATTTGAAGTCTTTACCGCATGATTATATAGTTCTCATTCTCTCCTTTTCAAAAGCTTCTGAATTTTTTTTAAAAAATCAAGCTTCATAAATGATTTAAGGTAACATTCTATTTTTGTATATGCTATAAATTAAAGATAAAATTGTGGTTATTTACTACAGAGAAATTGAGAAGAACATCCCTAATAAAACTTTTGAAGCTAGGGATTATTCAACAATTTTTAGTAGCTTACATTTCATTTAAAAATTTTTATTAATCAGTTTATTGGGAGCTCTTAAAGCTATTTCAATAATCCATAATTTGATTAAATCAAGCATAATAGCACAATTGCTACTAGTATCACATGAAAACATTTCTTTCTTCTTGAACTCTTTGATATCAGCTCCTCTTTATCCCTTCCCTCCTCCACTCTTCCCCCCAAGAACTCTTATATACGTGTGTGTGTGTGTATATATATATATATATATATATATATATATATATATATATATATATATATATATATATATATATATATATATATATACAGGGTTCTCTAGAGGGATAAAGCCAGATTGCTGATAATTTTATATGTATATTTATAAAGATAGATATATAACACAAGAAATGAACTGTGTATATATATAACACAGGAAATGAACAGTGACATTATAAAGCAATACAAATGACTCAGTGCAACTCACTCCCCTGAGAGAGTTGTGAGACACTAGCAGTCCTTCAAGTCTTGAGAGTCACCAGGTAGTCCTCTGTAGAGAGAGCTTGGCTATCCCAGCACAGGCAGCGAACAGCAAGGCAGGTCACCAACTGTTAGTCCCCAGCTCAAGAGATGTAAATTCTAATCATGTGGTCTTAAAGGGACCTCAACTCACAGCGACAGAGTCCACAGGCTAGGCATCCCAAAGGTAGTGCAGCCTGTAAATTGAGGCACAGAACACGCAAGGCAGCCGCACACTGGTCCGATGATCAAAGAGCGATGAACAAGAAAGGCGAGGCTCACTGAGCCACTTATCTCTCCACCCTTCAATTAATCCCACTTGTGTTTATCGGCCAGGCTGGCACAATAAACGAACGATCTCAGTATATTTGCCCTGTCTTACACCATCCAATATATCTGCTCACCTACAATTCTGTTATTAGTTCCCCTCGAGTGGGGTTAGACAATCATCGTTGCTATCAGCTCACCCCCTTCCCATACCCTTAAGAAGTCATTACTCTCCTTACTGGTTCTGAAGTGTTATTTGTCTTGGCTTTCATGCATTAAATGATCTTAATTATACAAGTGAACATATGCAGGTCTAACAAGATTAGTGGGGTAAAATAACAACCATAATAGGGGAGGGGATATTAAAGGACTAGAGATAACTGTGTGTTTCATCAGTGCTTGGTAGCATTCTCTTGTGAAGCCCTCTGGGCCAGGACATTTTTAGTTGCTAGTTCCTTGATAACCTTTTATCCTTTTCTCCTTTTGTTATGGGTCTGCTAACGTTCTTGACATCTGTATGAGATAATCTGATGGGGGGTTGTTATTCCAGATATTTGTCCATGTCTTCCAAATTGTCTTCCAAGTTCTGTTGCCTCCTTGTTGAGCTCCTTTCCCACTGATTTTTCTCAGAGAGCAGTACACTGAAATCTCCTATTATGATTTTCAATCCTGTGGTCACTGTGAATCAGAATAAATTAATGGTGGGGAGTTTTGCTTCTAAAAATACTAAGTTGCTTCAAAAAGTTCTTGAGAAAATGCAATTGAAAGATAGTGACTTTTTTCTATGAACTTTTCCAAACACCTTGGTATGTAAAGTAGCTTGGGTAACACTGTGAGATAATCACGGGGGCTGTTAACAGCAAAGTCAGTGCTTCAAACCCACTTAATGCTTCTCTGGAGAAAGCTGGGCTTGCCTCATTCCATAGCGATAGACAGCCTTAGATTTGCTATAGAGTGATTCTATCTGTCCTTCAAGGAAGCTATGAGTGAGAACCAACTTGATGGTAGTAGCAGGTGTACACCATTACCTTCCAGAGGATGAACAAATCTGTCTTGGAAAAAGTACATCCAGAATGTTCCTTATAAGTGTGTATGACTACTAGATTTTCTCTTACATGCTCTAGACATATTACCAGGAGACCCTTGGCCCTGGAGAGCATTATTCTTTTCAAGGTAGAAGGTCAGAAAACAGAGAAAGAACCTAAATGAAATGGAATGACACCGTGTTGCCACATGGCTTCAAATACAGGAAAAATTACTAGGATAGCCCAGGACCAGTGTTTGGTTCTACTGTATATTGAAATGATTAAAGAGCACCTAATACCAACATTCACATTTTCATGAGTCAAGGTCAATGGCTGTCTTCTTTCTATTCTAGACTCTTCTAGAGTAACACCATACCCCAAGTCTTAGTGGCCCAAGTTGTCACTTCATTTATTGTAAACACAGAGATGAAATGTTTTCTGGAGATATTTCCAGGAAGCAGACAGCCTTATCTCTCCAGAATGATTGCAAACCTGTGTACTTGATTGAAAAATTGTCATCGGTCTACTCAAATACAACTGGTCAATGAGCTTTAACTCTTTTGATAACTCCTTTTACTGTGGCCACCCATCCTTAACCATGATCACAGTTCAATATAACCATATATAATAAAAATTTGAAAATACACTAAGCTTGAAGTTCTGTTTTGTTTTGTTCTCATTACAGGAAACAAATGCCCCATGCAAAAAGCGGAAGGACAAGGATGGGAATATGGTTAAAAACAAAAACGCAGCAGTTAGTACTTTTACCTCTAGTTCTTTCCTTATTCCAGATGGTTATGAATGTCAATTTTATCCAGCTTATATCTTGTCACTTCTATATAAGAAAGCAACAGTAAAAACAATAGTGTGGTAGTTCCATAATCTGTTGTCAATTTGAAAATTTAGGGTGAAGGAGCGGAGGTTAGCGTGTCAATCCGGTCCCAGCTTAATGACCTCAATTGGAGGTGCTAAGGAGATAAGTAGCTCACCGGAGGCAGGACACGAACTCACTCCCCGGAAGGCATGCTTGCTGACAAGACACATGGAGCTACACTACAGTCCTGGAGCAGAAGGAGCCACATGAAGAATCCTTCCAGAGCTGAGATGCCTCTACTGCCACCAGATCCACAAGACTTTCTACCCACTGACCTGTGATCTTCCTGTATTCGGTGTCATTGCATGTGTTGCATGAGTCTGAATAGTAATTCATAGATTAGTATCAGACATATGAGCTAATATTAGACTTATGGACTTGATCTGGACTGGGCTGGGATTTTTTCTCAATATTCAATTGCTCTTGTATATAAGCTCTTTCTTATACACATAATGTGTCTCTCTGGATTTGTTTCTCTAGTCAACTGAGACTAACACAAATAGTGATTTCATAGAGAGTCAGAAAATGTCAGTCTCAATCCAAGTTTTGTATTTATCATATATACTTTTCAAAATGCACAAAAAGATACTAGTATTTTTGTAAAAATAAAAATAAGGGGGATGGGGTGTCTTGCTAGAGATTCTGAACTCCAGTGACATTATAGGACAGAGGAGATCTGCTTCACAGAGTTTCCAAGGCTATAAGCCTTCATGAAAGTTGGTTGCTGAATATTTCTCCCCTGGAGCACCTCATATGTTTGAAACACCCACCTGTTGGTTAGTCCAGTGATTAATCATTCAGTTACCAGGGGAGGAAATTGACAACATTCAATGTGTAATTTATAAATGCCTTAAAACAGTTTGCTCATTTCTAGCTCAAAGAGCAGCAGCTTAAAACTTAGCTTATTCTAAAGCCTGGTCAACAAATATTAACTTGATTGACCTGACCATCAAGTACTTTAATATAATTAACCCATGTTCTCATTCCTTGTTTCAAAATCACTTTTCAGAGCTTCAAAAGAACAAAATGTCCTCTTCAATTTCTCAAATGCACAGATTCCTTGTAAAGATCTCTGTTTCAAAAGCGGCATCGAGAAGTCAGCCTCCTAGAGTCCATCCTACTGAAATTTAACTTGGAATTTGTTACAAAAACTTAATATTGTATCTTGTTATTTATTATTTTGTGTGTATAATTTTATATGTGTGTAAATACATACATTTATGCAAAATATAAGCATGTGACATTCCCTTTAATAGCCCTGCAGAATTGATTTTTAGCTTTCTATATTTTGTCTGTGTACGTATATATAAATTCTGATGGCAACCTTTAGCTTTTTCCAGTTGTTCATATTTGATTTTTAAAATTACAAACACCTTCTTCATATGGCTTAGTCCTATGACTGCAAATTAGGACAACAGGAAACATAAGCTGACCTGTGAAGGTTAAGGTTGTGTGTCAATTGACTGTACCACAAGTCTCAGTAGTTTTACAATTATTATCTAGCTTGGCTATTATTAATTGATATACTCATCCTTAATTTTGTCATCTGGCATAATGTAATCAGTCTCATGGTGACATTTGATATAATACTTCCATAACATAATCTGCTATGAGTATCCAATCATTAAAAGGACATTTTCCTATTGGTGTGGTCTGCATCCAATGCATATAGACATTCTTGTGATGCTTTCTGGAACCCAACTCTGACTCTTTACTGACTCTGGTTCTTAGAAATGGAGTCAGCAACATACTGTCTCACTTGCCAAATTTGGATTTGATCTCCTTCAGAACCCATGAGCCAGCTGGCTGGTCAATTTTGGGCTCAACAGTTCTCCTAGATATCTTATCAATCAATCTGTCTATCTATCTATCACTACGACTTATGTGTATCATCTATGCATTTTTAAGCTTCACTGATTTTGCTTCTTTGGATTCTAGGAGACTATTCATCTAGGTCAGCGGTTCTCAACCTGTGGGTCACGAAACCTTTGGGGGTCAAACGACCCTTTACAGAGGTCGCCTGATTCATAACAGTAGCAAAATTACACTTATAAAGTAGCAACAAAAATAATTTTATGGTGGGGGGGGTCACCAGAACATTAATGGGTCGCAGCATTAGGAACCACTAATCTGGGTCCTCAGCACATTTTGAAATTCTAGGATACTTGCGATAGTTGTTCACTCAGGACCCCGCACTCAATTGAAACACAGGCTTTTAAAATTCACTCCTGGTGTGAAGCTTTGTTATTTGCTTTGAACTTTACCTAAGCAAAATTTAAAAATTCGATTAAAAGAGAATAAGATGTCCTTTTGAAGAGTTGTTTCTAATAGTCTATTGATGATTGTACATACAAGATTACTACATACATGTCAAGGGACATTGAACTGTAGATTGTGACAAGAGATGCTATTTTGCTTCTCCTTCAAAGGAGTGCCTTTAAATTTAAAGGTAAATATTATTTTAAAATTTACTCAGCATATTGGATAACGTAGATGCTAGAAGCATGAGCATCTCATCAGAGCAACAGCGGACTCTGCTCAGTTGTATCCTGTGTAAAGTGAAGCAGCACATGGTATCCTCTGCATGTGTCTGTGCCATTCCTCTTCTGTCTAACTCTCCTTTGTATTTCTGTCCGCCACAACGTTTTCCTTTATTTTAAGTTAAATAAGCCCAGGCACTTATTAAAACCTATTTCCCTGTACACTTGTCCTCGGATATATAACCTTCAAACCTACTTGCCTGCTTTCTATTCTTTTGTCGTTCCTCCTGTACGTTTTGCCCCTTGGATTCTCCAGATGGTACGTCTAGCACTTCTTTTAGTATTTTAAGCGGACCCTTGCTTGCAACATTGTGTCTTGGTGCACTGTATTTTGTAACAGAGTTAAAAATAGTCTACAAGCTGAGTGTAAGTCATAGTGTTGGGTCAAAGCCAAACTTAATTCAAGCCCCTAAACTCACGGGAACTCAATTATTGCTTTAAATTTTCTTTTTTTTGTTTTTGTTTTTACATGACTGGAACCTCTTGAAATGACAGCCATGAAAACTGAATGGTTAGCATATCTGTTGTGTATATTCATGGTATGAGATATACTTGCGTGTAAGCCTGATAAGCATGCACCATTTTTGAAAGGTTAATCTCAACAAAGATACTTAGTCAATAATTTACTGCTAATCATTTTTAAATGTTTCATTGGTTTTTCTATATTTTGTGAAATTTGGTTGTTTTAGGATTACCAAGGCAGTTAATATTAACACATACTTTGAAAAAGAAATCACTGCTTTTAATAACATAAGGTTAGTTTTGTCTTTATTTTCATTTTGTCTGCCTTGCCCCTAATTCAATAATTAATATACATTTGAGACAAAAAATGTCTCAAATCCCTATTGTCTGGTTTTTTTGAATAATTACTATTGGTTTGTTCTAGAGACAGCAGGTTCTATAATGTTCCAAAGTAACTGCAGCATCTAATTATTTACAGAATCATTCTTTATCTGAAAATTCCTTATTAGTGAATTGAATTTTTAACTAGTTTTCTTTTAAAAAATCATTTTATTGGTGCTCATACAACTCTTATCACAACCCATACATCCATCCATTGTGTCAAGCACATTTGTACATTCATTGCCTCATCATGAACACATTTGCTCTCCACTTGGTATCTGCTCCTCATTTTTCCCCTCCCTTCTCACTCAGCCCCTCCCTCACAAACCCTTGATAATTATAAACGATTATTATTTGGTGATGTCTTACACTGTCCGATGTCTCCCTCCCTTCACCCACTTTTCTGTTGTCCATTCCGCAAGGAGGAGTTTATGTAGATCCTTATAATCTGATTCCCCTTTCTACCCCACCTTCCCTCCACCCTCCAGTATCGCCACTCTCACTACTGGTCCTGAAGGGATCATCTGTCCTGGATCCCCTGTGTGTCTGGTTCCTATCTATACCAGTGTACGTCCTCTAGTCTAGCTGGATTTGTAAGCTAGAATTGGGATCATGATAGTGGGGGGTGGGGGGAGCATTTAAGAATTAGAGGAAAGTAATATGTTTCATTGTTGCTACACTGCACCCTGACTGGCTCATCGCTCTGAGACCCTTCTGTAAAGGGATGTCCAGTTGCCTACAGATGGGCTTTGGGCCTCCACTCCATATTCCCCCTCATTCACAATGATATTATTTTTTGTTCTTTGATGCCTGATACCTGATCCCTTCAACACCTCGTGGTCACACAGTCTGGTGTGCTCCTTCCATGTGGGCTTTGTTGCTTCTGAGCTAGATGGCTACTTGTTTACTTTCAAGCCTGTAAGACCCCAGACACTATATCTTTTGACAGCTGGGCACCATCAGCTTTCACCACATTTGCTTATGCACACATTTGTCTTCAGTGATCATGTGGGGAAGGTGGTCACACAATTAATTATATGAATAGCTCTATATAACCAAATTAATTTTGGGAACATTCAGCCATATTCTTCTTAAATGTATTTGATTTTATGAATAACAATGAATATCCTTGTTGTTATTAGTTGTAGTCAAGTTGGTCTTCAGTGCATCACAACACCATACACAATAGGATCACATCACTGTGACCCATCCAGTTTTCACTGGCTGATTTTTTGGGAATTATATTATCAGGCTTTGCCCTAATCTGTATCAATCTAGAAGTTCTAAGGACTCTTCTTCAATATTAGAGCAACACCTACAGCACCACTGACAGAGACTGCAATTGAAATTCAGTCTGGAATCAAATGCAGGATTCCAGAGTGCTAAGAAAGAATTCTACCACTGAAATCATTGACACCATTCTCCAAAATATGCTTTGATTTTAGAGGCAGTGCTCATTAAGTAATCCTTTGTTTATGTTTCATGTAATGTGTACAACAAAAATAAAATGCATTTAATAGGAAATTTATTTTTCTGTGTATTATAAATCAATGATATGAATTATTTTTCTTTTTTGCTGCACAATACTTTTTATTTTTCTACATTATTAATCATTTTATTAGGCATTCTCAAGATATTATAACAATCCATAGTTCTGTTAGGTCAAGCATAATTTTACATTTGTTACCTTCATCAAGTTCAAAATATGTTCTTTCTTCTTAAACTCTTTTATATAAGTTACCCTTTATCCCCTTCCTGTCCTACTCTCCTCTCCTTCAGGAACCCTTATTATATTATCTATTATTGTTATTTGCCATATCTTACAGCATCCAATCTTTCCATTCACCTGAATTTCTGTTATTCGTTCCCTTCTAGTGGGATTATACAGTCATCATTGCTATAAACTCCCCCCTTCCCCTCTTGACCCACCCCTGTTCCCATACCCTCAGGGAATCATTACTCCCATTACTCTTGCAGAAGGGTTATCTATGTTATGATTGAATTCTCTTAATTTTATACACATATCTGACAAGATTAATGAGGCAAAAGAAACACCATAATAGTAGTGGGAGGAAATAAAGAACTAGAAGTTAGTTACATGTTTTATCCATGCTAAACTGCTCCCTAGATTTATCATCCCTTTCATGTGGTCCTTCTTTGAGGCAATATAATTATCCTCCAGGTGGGTTTTGGTTCTTCACTTTGTCCAAGCTCCTTTGTGTGAAGTTGATTGTTGTTTTTGAACTTCTGATATCTATCCCCATCGACACCACATGATCGCACAGACTGGTGTGATTCTTCCATATGGGCTTACCTTTCTTAGAATTGTATTAATTACCTTCCTTTGATAATAGATAATAGTTTTCATAGGTTTGATAGTTTAAAAATAGTATTTAATGTGTCACTGATTTTATTTCCTTCTCTTTTCTGCAACTGTTTTTTTTTGGGGGGGGCATAAAACTATTCATTCAAATAGTAATATGGTCTGTGCCTCTTTCTCCCTCTCCTACATCCCTCCCGTCTCTTTATTTTAAGAGGCTTCCAAATACATAACTAATAAAATAAGAGTCTCCAAGCAACTGACCAATTTTTTTGTCTATTCAATCTCTATATGTAGGAAAACCTGACCTTGTCATCACTCACTGAGAGCCATTCCTTACGGTAGCACAGGAAAAGCCTTCACGGATTGCATTTCCCGATTTTCGTGTAGCTATCTATGAGCTTCATCACAGAAAAAGTAATGTATTTAATTACAAGTGCCTAGCCCAGATTTTCCTGAATGTCACAGAAAAAGAAATGTATATACCACAATCTTTCCTTAGTTGACTCCCCACTTCAGAGGAAGCGGTCACTGAAACCATTATGCATAGCTGCAAAACATTGTCAGACACAAAGGTCCCGAGGAGTGCAAGCATACCACTGTTGGAGGTAGTCTCAGAGGATGGGGCCTGGGACCCAGGAGCACTGGACATTGGACTGAAGAGCAGCAGTTTCCCCAGTGTGGAGTCGCCCACGCGGACTTTAGTTGAGTAAAGTCTGCGGAAGTGGAGCCTTTGGGATCTTCATTTGCTGATGGGAAATGACTCACGGTAACGAGGAACAGCAAGACCAGTCTTCTAAGGATTGTAACTAGAATGTAAATCTACTATAAATATAGGGAGTATGACCTAGGAACATTGCAACTGGTAAAAAATGAAATGAAATGCAAGCATATCAATATCCTATGTGTTGGTGAGCTGAAATGACCATTCTGAGTGAGAAAATCATAATTAACTATGTCAGGAATAATGTAATCAAGAGGAATGACATGTGTTCATTTTCAAAAAGACTTCTTGCTAAAAAAATCATGAAGTACACTGCTGCCTGTGAGAAGGTTATATTGATCCACCTTCAACTCTTATTCAAATTTATGCACAAATCACAAAAGCTAGTGATGAAGAAATTGAAAAAAATTACCAACAAGTTCAGTCAGAAATTGATCAAATATGAATTCAGGATGTATTGATAATTATTGGTGATTTCAATGCAAAAGTTAGAAGCAAAGAGGAAGCAATAGTAAATAGAAAATATGGATTTGATGACAGAAACGAAGTTGGAGATCACATGATAGAATTTTGCAAGTCCAACGACTTGTTCATTAAAAAAAAAAGGATTTAAAAAAAAACACAAAATATGACCACGATCTTATCCTACCTGAATGTCGAAAACATCTCTAGAGGAAAGTTGATGCATTGGTCATTAAAGAGACAGGCCCAAAACAAACAATCATATTGAGGAGATAAGGGGATTGGGGGGCATAGTGGAGACCAAACACCCATCAGTAGACAACTTGAGATCCCCTCACAGAAAGGTCACGAGAAAGGGATGAGCCAGCAAGGGTGCAGTATAGCACCTATGAAGCATACAACAGTTCTTTAATGCTCCCCACACCCACTCCCCACTATCATGATCCCATTCTACCTTAAAAATCTGGCTAGAACAGAGCATGTACACTGGTATACATAAGAGTTCTTGACACATGGATTTCAGGACAGATAAATCCCTCAGGAGCATTAATGGGAGCAGCAATAATGTGAGGGTAGGGGGATGGTGGAGGGGAGAAAGGGGGAAAATGATTGCAATGATTGACGATGACATCTAATCCTCCTCACACACACACACACACACAGGGTGATGGACAGCAGAAACATGGGTGAAGGGAGACGTAAGATATAAAAATAATGATAATTTATAATTTATCAAGGGTTCCTGAGGGTGGGAGGGTGGGGGAGGGAGGGAAAAAATGAGGAGCGGATCCCAAGGGCTCAAGTAGAAAGAAAATGTTTGGAAAAGGATGATGGCAGCATGTGTACAAATGCGCTCGACACAATGGACACGGAGTGCTGTAAGAGCTGTAAGGCCCAATTAAAATGACTTTAAGAAGTGGCAGGAAGTAAAAGATCATAGGATGTCAAACGAGAGCACGTGATTGCCTCTTAGTCACAGAGCAGCTAAAGAGAAAGCAGGAAAGCATGAAACCGAAGAGCTGAATAGAACATTTCAAAGGGCATCCCTAGAGGACAAAGCGAAATATTATCATGAAAGGGGTGAAAACCTAGAACGAGGAGACCAAAAGGGATGAGCACACTCAGGATATGTTAAACTGAAAGAACTCAAGAAAACACCCTGGCCTTCAAGCTACATGGGAAGACTTCACGGGCAAAATATTGAATGATTTAGGAAGGACCTCAAGAAAGTGAAAAGAATTCAGAATCACTGCACCGCCCTCTCCCACCCCAAACCAGTTGACATCCCACCATATCAAGAGGTAGCATATGAATAAGAACCAATAGTACTCAAGGAAGAAGTTCAAATTGTACTGAAAGCATTAGCCAAAAACAAGGCTCAAGGAACGTATGTAATATCATTTGAAATGTTTCAACCAGCCAATAGAAGCACTAACTGCAATAAGTGAATCCATCGTCAACTTATACCCACCAGAATGAAGCATTGCAAGTTCGGCACCATCCTCACAACTATTCCTATGTTTGAGTCCATTGTTGCGTCAATCTGTGTCCTTGAAGACCTTCCTCTCTGTTGCTGCCCCTCTACTTTACCAAACATGATGTCTTTCCCCAGGGGTGGTATCTCCTGACAATATGTCCAAAGTGTGTATGACCAGTTCAAATGGACTGATTTCTCTTTTGTCTTTCTTATTCAATAGCCAACCTTCGCGTGCACAGGTGGTCATTGAAAATGCCATTGCTTGGGTCAGACACACATAAGTCCTCAAAGTGCTACTTCCTGGTGGTCATGTTCACATTATAACCTCACTTTATTTAAATCAATTCTGACTCAAAACAACCCTATGAAAGAGAGGAGAACTGCGCCTGTGGGTTTCTGAAACTAAAAGTCTCATCTTTTTCCTGTTATTTACCTTATGGACCTGCTGATTTGGGGCTGAAAGTAGAGTCAGAGACTAAGTTAAGTTCAAGACTTCACGAGTGTCTAAGATTAATAGTCTCCATGGTCCCACCAGCCTCTGTTAGAAAAATCAGCCTAATCTTATTTGTGATTGAATTTTGTTACAATCTTTCTATCATTTTATCCAGGACCTCCTAATATGATTCATTTCAGTGTGGGAAATCATGATAGTCGGGCACCATCTAATTCTGGTGGTCTAAGGATCATGTAGGCTGAGGTTTACTCAGTTAGTCCTTTGGACTAATTATATCCTGTCTTTTTAATTTTTCTCTTCTTAGCTCTGGACTGCAAAATACAAATCGTTGCACCTTAGGTGACTGCTTACAAGCTTTGAAGACTCCAGTCACTACTCAACAAAGTAGAATGCAGAGATCGAAATTGGTGTCCTCCCAGACTAAGGTCCTCCAAGGTAAGCCCAATGGCTCATTTCCTTGGGGTTTGTGGTTATAGCCAAGAAGTTTTTTTTTTATCCTCTATTATGTTCATAGACATAGCTGCAGCACTTTTAGATACACATGTAGAAATAACCTTTGTCAAACCTATAGAGATGCACGAGGGTACCCCCATTTGCCCCCGTTCAGCTTGACTGTCATTCTTTATATCCACTCATAGATGATTCTTATTGTTATAGGGTTATATGCATAATGATAAGAAAAGGCTTAAAAATCTAGTGGACAAATTAAAAGACAATAGGACATTCCCATAAATCCGTGGAGCCCCCTTATGTTTGTCTTCGTTGCCTTTAACTCTTGTTCTCCTACCAGTTTTCCATTCATTTTATTATCTTGTACTGAGTTCCCCTTATTGTATATTGCCTTTCCCTTCTTCACATTAATATATGGCTATCATATAGTTAGCGATGTACTTTACTTTACCTCCCACAGCTGACAACCTTCAAAGGATTCTTTCTCTCTGTAAACTTTTGTCCATTTTTATATTAGTGGCCTCATACAATTATTGGAATTTTGTGATTGCCGTATAGCAAATTATTTAGGTCTCCTCTAGGATAGGCCCTGTAACTCCAACCAAATCACGTATCCTTGATGGGTCTGGATCAGAAGGTGGGGCATGTACCAATAGACTTTAGTTGTGGTTGTTCGTTAAAAGGATTCATTGTGATTTTCATCCTATTGCATATAAAATGAGCCATCTCAAAATCAGGAGTGAGGAATCTCACAACCAGCAAGAGCCAGGGTATAGCACATCATCTGAACCCTGGGATTCCTGCACAGTGAACTTCCTCATTACGAAATAAAAATAGCTTTGATACCAACAGAATGACAGAGGAGTAGCAGCAAAGAACCAAGATTCTAGGTGGCTGGCTATTTAAATACCTTTGCAAGGATTCTTTGTTTTATATTTTTTGAACTTTGTATTTAATGCTAGTGTGAGCTTATATCATGTTATTGTTTTGTATTCATATCACTTTCCTGAGTAATGACCCCTGTGTTCTGTCAGTTTGTTGGACTATGGTGACTTGTATGTTGCTCTAATATGGAAAGTTATACTCTAATATTTCAAATACTTACAGGTCAACTCAGTGTGGACAGACTTCAGTGGAGAGTCCTAGTAGAAGGAAGAAGAAATAGGTGGTCCATTCTGGAAAATTATCTTCTGAAAGTTGTATGAAAAACAGTGCAACATTGTCTGCTTTAGTATCAAAAGACGAACCCCTCATTTTGGGGTTGGGGTAGGTGCAGTTGGTGGGGGGACTTGGCTGCCATAGAGTTGATTCAAACTCAGGGTAAGGTAGAACTGCCCCTCTGGATTTCCAGGACTGCAACTCTACAAGAGCAGATAGCCTGTGTCTTTCTCCTGCAGAGGAACTGGTGGTTTTGATCTGTTGACCTTGAAGTTAGAAGCTCAACCCATAACTTGATTGGAAGAAACTGAAAATATAACTGAAAATGTGCTTCTTCCTGAGAGTAGAATTGACCTTAGCAGCAAAGAAGGGATACAGACTTCAGGATCTTCATTTGCTGATGGGGCATGAAACAAAATGAGAAGTCACAGCTGGTAATATTCATTAATAATAGGAATATAGACTCTATGAAATCAGAATCTAGTAAAATTATAAATTGTCAAAAATGGATTGAATTGGAATGCATAAATATCCACATCAAAGAAATTAACAGGTTAAAATGGACTGGTACTGCCATTCTGAGTCAAATACTCACATGGTTTGCTATGCTAGAAATTACATATTCAAGAGAAACTGCCCCATTCATCATTAAAATGGTAATTTAAAAAGCTACCTTAAGTTGTAATGCTATTGGTGATAGGAATATATATATATATATATATATATTCCACAAGGAATTACAGTAAATAGAAGTTATTTGAATTTATGTATCAATGACTAAAGTTAATATTAGACTATATGTACTTGGAACGACAGACAGAGAGACTCAATGGTGAGACAGGTTTCTTGGAGGAACACTGAGAGGGGCCTCTGACCTGAGCTCAAAGGCTCTCTCCATACAGACAAATACGTTTTTTATTGGACTTATTAGGAGTAGTCTTTGGGCCCCTTTGTGGGCTAAGTATTGTCATTTGGCTAATTCCAGGAATCAGGGTCTTCTAGAGACAGATGGGAGATTACTGAACAAGATGTTTCTTCAAGTGGGCGTTAGTACAGCTTGCACAAGAAGATTATGGAGCTGGTGGTGGGAGGGCTAAATTGGCCTCTGTGAGTCATTCTCCCTTCAGCCAACAGTGACCCATTGAAGTATTCTAGCAATTTCTTTAGTCTAATCACGCAATCAAATGCATTTATAAATATTGGTGATTGGAACATAACATGGACGGCCAGGAGAACAAAGGAATTTGTTTTAGAAGAAGTACAGCCAGAATGTTCCTTACAGAAGAGGATGATAAGACGTCTTCTCCTGACGTTTGGAAACGTAATCAGGGGAAATAAATCCGTGGACAAGGGCATGATGCTTGGTAAAGTAGAAGGTCTGCAGAAAAGAGAAAGACACTCAACTAGATGGACTGACGCGTGGTTCCAAAAATGAACTGCTCAAGCATAAGTACGATTGTGAGCATGACTGGGGAAGACAGGACCGTGTTTCGTTTGTTTTTAGTAAGGCCTCCACCGACCCCATCGATGATGGCAGTTAACGCGAGCAGCAACAATCGCTAAGGGTCATATTTGTTAGATTTCAAATGGCTTGTTCATTGAAGTGCCTGAGCCCTCTGTCCACTCTAAATTACACTGTTTAGGTTTTCGTTATTCATGTCTTGAAGTGGTCTATAAACCTTAGAGATTAGTCTCTTATCAAATAGGCCATTGCCAAAAGTTTTATGACTAATCTGTGGGTTCTCTCGTCTAATTATTTTAGTGAAGTATTTTATGTGCATAGATGTTGATTTTCTAGTTTTTCTTCTATTTTTGGTGCCTTTTTAGTTATGTCTGATGGTGTATTTATACCGCACACTAGGGTCCCCAAATCCTCACCTACTTTTATCAGTTAGCTTTGTAGTTTTAGATAATACATTTAGGTATTTGATCCATTTGGGGTTTGTATTTGTATATGGTGAGAGAAATGAAACCTGTTTTCATTCTTCTGCAAATGGATTTCTAGCTGAAGCAGCATCGTTTGTTATAGAGACTACTCTTCCTCAATACGTGGACCTTTAACATTTGTCAGAGTTTGACTATCCATTATTGGATAGATTTACTCTGAGTTCTCAATTCTTTTCCCACAGTCCATGTGTCCATGTGCCATTATTGCAATAACACAAGGCTATTTTGAATACTGTCACTATACAGCATGCTTTGGGATCAGAAAGGGTGAGTCATACTTCAGTAGTGCTTTGCTAATTCCTATTGTGACATGAGACTGCCAGGGAAATGAAATTCTACTTTCATAATAGTGTGCACCATTGACAAGGGAGGCTGTGGTGGGTGGGCACCTGCCCCTGTGGAATAATAAAGATCTAGTAGAATAGGGAAATTGTCATTAAACATAGGTGAAATTTTGCTGAAGATGATTCCAAATTGATTTCCATATTAAATTCCCAGGAAATTTCTAGAAATTCAAGCTGGAGTCACAAAAGGACATAGATTGGGGAAATCATTGCTGACATCAGCTGGGTCTTAGCTGAAAGCCGATAATAGGTTTTGACTTGTGCTATATTGACTAAGCACAACAAATGGATATTTTGCTGTATGGACCATAAGAAATTATTGATAACACTGGGAAGAATTAGAATTCTAGAAGACTTAATTATGGTCATGGACACATATACAAAGACCACCAGGCAGTGGTTAAGACAGAATAAGGGGTTACTGAGTGGTTAAAACAAGAAAGGCGTGCATCAACATCAAGGTTGCATCCTTTCCTCATATTTATTCCATCTGGATGCTGAGGAACTACTCCAAGATGTTGGACTATTAAAAGAATGTAGCATAAGGATTGGAAGAAAACTCATTAACATCCTGCGATATGCATGCGATACAGCTTTATTTGATGAAAACGAAGAAATCATGAAACAGTGATGCAAATTAAAGAGTACAATTTTCAGTATGGTAACATTTCCATTTAAATTTTTAAAAATCCTCATCATGGGACCGATAAGCAGCATTACTAATGGAGCTGATTTAATTTTATGTGGACAAAATCACATTGTGGATGCAGCTAGCAAGGAATTAAATTATGTATGGCAGCACTATACATGACATCTTTAACATGTTAAGAAGTAAAGATGCCACTTAAAGAACTAAGATACACCTGATGCAAACCAATTCCTTCATATGCATGCAAAAACTTAACAATGAATAAGATAGAGCAAAGAAGAATTAATACTATTGGATTGTAGTGTTGGTGAGGAATTTTTTAAATAAATAAATCACTTTATTACAGCACTTATAACAACCTATACATCAATTGTATCAAGTACCTTTGCACTTATGCTGCGTTCAGCATTTTCAAAATATTTTCGTTCTGTTTTAGCTCTTGGTATCAGCTTCTCTTTTTTACCATCCCTCCCCACTCTCCCACCCTCATGAAACTCTGATAAATTATAAATTATTATTGTTTTGATATCTTACATCACCCACTATCTCCCTTCGCACATGTTATTGTTGTCTGTTCCCCTGGGGAAGGAGGTGTGATTGTCCTTTATTGTAGTTGGTTCCCAGTTTCTCCCTCTTCTCCCCTCACCCTCCTCCTACTCTCATGGTATCACTACTCCCATTGCTTGGCTGTTCCTGAGGGGTTCATCTGTCTTGGATTCCATATGTCCAGAGTCCTAATCTGTACCACTGTATGTGTTCCAGTCTAGCTGGATTTGTAAGGTAGAACTGGGCTCATGATAGTGGGGAGGAGGAAGTATGAAAGAAATAGAGGCATGTTGTGTGTTCCGTCAGTGTTATGATGCACTCTAGCTGTTTCATTCGTTCCTTGTGACCCTCACAGAGGAATCTTATAAATACAAGACTTCCAGAAGAATAAACAAATCTGTCTTGAAATAACGTATAGCTACATTGATTCTTGGAAGTGATGATGAAGAGATTTGGTCTCATAAACTTTGAACATATTATCAGGAGAAGCTAATCATCCAAGAAGGACACATGCTTAGTTCAAGAAGAAAGATTGAGAACATAATTTAGATGGAGTGAAACCGTGACTGCAATAATGGACGCCAACATAGAGACATTTATGAGGATAGCACACAACTAGGCAGTGAGTGGTTTATTCTGTTGTACTTGGGGTCACTATGAACCAGATCAGCTCAGAGAATCTAACAATAAGGAAACAAAGCAATATTTTAAATAAAATTCCATTGGGGGTTTTCTTGGCTGTTCTGCTGTTTGATTCATTGTCGGTGTTAGGTGACATCCCGTTGGGTCCAACATAGAGACATTTTGCACAATAGAACAAAACCCTAGTCCTGCACCATTCTCACAATTGTTCTTCTGTTGCCGCCCACTGTTACAGCCACTCACAGTGTCAATCCATTTTGTGGAGGGGCTTCCTCTTTATCTATTCCCCTCCACTTTGTCAAGTACGATGTACTTCACCAGGGTCTGGTATCTACTGGCAATATGTCAGCGGTTCTCAACCTGTGGGTCGCAACCACTTTGGGGGTCAAATGACCCTTTCACAGGGGTCGTCCAATTCATAACAGTAGCAAAATTACAGTTCTGAAGTAGCAACAAAAACAATGTTATGGTTGGGGGATCACCACAACATGAAGGACTGTATTAAATGGTTGTGGCATTAGGAGGGTTGAAAACCACTGCTATTTATGATGAAACTTGCCCCCTTACCTCTAAAGAGAGCTCTGGTGGAGACAGATTAGTTTGTCATTTTAGCAGCCCATGGTATTTTCAATATTCTTCTGAAGCACCACAATTCAAATGCATCCATTCTTCTTCAACCTTCCTTATTTATTGCCCAACTTTCACATGCATATGAGGCAATTGAAAATACTATAGCTTGAGTCAGGCACACCTTAGTTCTGAAAGTACCATCCTTGCTTTTCAATACGCCAAAGAGGTCTCACACACCAGATTTACATAATACAACAAGTAGTTTGGTATCTTGACTGCTACTTCTTTCCATGAGCATTGATTGTGGATCCAACCAAGACAAAACCCTTGACAACTTCATTATTTTCTCATAATGTTACCTATTGATCCCATTGGGAGGTTTCGGGTCTTTACATTGAGTAGTAACCCATACTGAAGGCTACAATCCTTGATCTTCATTTGCAAGTGCTTCCAGTCCTCCTCACTTTCAGCAAGCAAGGCTGTATCATCTGCATATTGCAGATTGTTAGTGAGCCTGCCTCCAAGCCTGATGACACATTCTTCCTTATTTAAGCCAGATTCTTTCACGATTTGATCCTGATACAGATTGAATAATTATGGTGAGAGGACACAATCCTGATGGACACTTCTCCTGATTTTAAAGCATGCAGTATCCCTTGTTCTTGACCAATTAACACACATTTTATTGGATGTCCTAGTTGAAATAAATATTTCAAAAACAATAGGATGTTCAATGTGGAAAAAGAAAGAAAAAAAGTACATCAAAATAGAGTGTTGCTTCATGTGGCAGGTGCCAGCGAGTTGGTTCATACTTACAATGACCTTATGCGCAACAGAATGGCAGGTACCTGGCCTTATGGCATCTTCACACTCTGGTACGTTTGAATCCTTGTTGCAATCACTGTATCAAGCCCTCTTTATAAGGATCTTTCTCATTTTTAATGACCCTCCACTTTACCCCGTCCAATATTATTCTCCAGGAACTGATCCCTTCTCTTAATATTTCCAAAATACGTGAGACAATGTCTCACCAGTCTCACTTCCAAGGAGCTGTACTTCTTCCAATAGAAATGGGTTTATTCTTCTGACAAGCTATGTTATATATAATAGTCTTTGCCAATACTATCAATCATATGCATCAGTTCTTCTGTCATCCAAATTCATTCATTGTCCATTCATTTTACTTATGTCTGAATCAAGTAAAAATACCATGGCACACGTTAATCCTCAGACTCACTTCTTTGCTTTTTAACACCTCAAGATATAGGTCTCTGCCTGTGTAGCTTAAGAAGGCAGAATATTTTACTTTTAAATCCTCCCAATGTTCTTCTGACAGAGAAAATGTCCACCTTGCCTCCAGTGTAATGAAATATTTCACAAGTGGTGGTGAACTGATCCATGTCAGGGTTCATCTTATATTAATGATGACCCCTGGGGTTAGACAATGACTTTGTTCATTTACAATGCAAAATGTGGCTCTCAAAGATCTAGAAATAAAGTTCCCAACTAATGAATCTATAATGAGGGACTGGCGAGCATTTGGTCCATTAGATCCATCGCTGCCCAGGTTCTTCCAGTCATGACAAGCCTGTGTGCTACAGATGGAATGGAACTGCTCCGCAGCTTTCCCTGGCTGTGCTCTTCACAGAGGACAGCCAAGGCTTTCTTCTGGGTCCTATCAATCAACTTTTAGGATTCTAGAAAGATAAACTCATTTCAATTATCTAGGGACCAATGATGAATTTTAGCATGACATTTTAAGGAGACATTTATGGCTTATAACCTTTACTCACTCTGGAAACAAACTTGATGCCTAGTGTTCTTGCTGTTCTTAGTTTTAATTTTTATCTCTTAACTTAAAGCATACACTTAAAGTATGCAGAGAAATCTATTTAGTTTTGCTTGAATTGAATATTTAACAAAACATTTGCATGAATGAAGGCAGTAGCTTATAGCAGGGTTAAATTGGCCCCAAATTTCCAGAGTACAAGTGATACGAGAACTAGGATACCAAGTGAAAGTGTTACTCCTTACACCTGCTTTTCAAAGGAAGATGGTCTTAGTGTATTTTCTAAGGTAGATAATTAGAGAAAGTGTAGGTGTATAATAGCAGTCCAGGTGAATATTTGATTTCTGTCACCTTTAATGTGCATTTTCATTTGTCTTTCCCATTCTAACAGTTTGCCATCTGTATAGTAATAGCTGTTGTCCAACCCAATGCCAGAGTTCACTGACAAACTAGCGTGCCATCACAAACCCTTAAAATGAGAATGACTTTGGAAGGAAAAGGGCAAAAATTATGTACATATAATAAGAAGCTTCAGATTAAAAGGTTTGAAAATTAGGTTCTTAAATGCATGGAAGACATTAAAAGGGTTCCTTTCTAGTTGTGTAAATATTTTAAATAAAACTTTCAATCATTGTGCTTGGGGAGAAAGAGCATATTATACCACGCTTTCACCCATGAATTGTATATAGTTATGAGATAATTTTACATGTCTAATTGTTTTCAACCTATATGGTGAGTTCATATCATATGCGGTGAGTTCATATCATATGCACGTTTAACTTATATACTCCAATGTAATAGTAATAATTTTATTGAAGAAAGGCAGAAAATAATGTAAATAGCATTAAAAGCTTAGCTAGTAATTCTTTTAAATGAGTTTTTTAAATACAACACATTCCAATGCACACAACCCATATGCTAATACAAAATACCTCAGATAACACACCCATCTTTCCCCCCAATTTTTCCACTTAAAATTTTTATCTTAATTCTACATGTCTCAGAAAACCAAAAGCAAGGTGTTGGCAATGGCTGTGTTTTATTGAGCTCTACGCTCTATAGACAAAACCAGTTTCTAGATCACTCAGGCTCTTGGCTGTATTTACTATTTTTTGCCTTGTGAATAATGTGTTAGTATCATTCATTCACTTCTTCCTGCCCCTATGTGCTATTTCCCTTGGACAGTCAAACTAGGGTTATGCCTCTAACCGCTTGTCTACGGATTGTGTGCATCTTTGGGTTACTTTAGAGGTATCATTATCATTCTATGAAAGAGAGCATTTATCAATCATACTCGGGATATAAGGTAGTTCTGTTGATAGTGTATTAATTTATCCAATGGCATAGAATTTAACGTACCAGTGAAAAAAAAGGAAGTTATCCAACTATAGATCACTTCTTAAACGAAATCCGTGAGTTGTTCATTTGTACAGATTGTACTCTTAAATGAATGAACTGTTTTACCATTTAGGTTTGTGTTAGGGGAAATTTTCAGTAGCATTCATTCCTAAAGGCAGAACCTTGCCTATCAGATTAATGCAAGTCTAAGTTAGTTAAGGTTTGTTGTGCCAAACCAGCCAATAAACACATGTGTGATCAATTGCAGGGCAGAGAGATAAATGGCTTGGTAAGCCTCACCTTTCTAATTCTCGGGTCTCTTGCTCTCTGATGGTCGGATCAGGGTCAGCTGCCTTAGCCAGTTCCTTGCTTCAGCTGGCAAGGCTCACTTCCTATGAGACATCCCTGAGGGGAAGCTACATGGACCTATCCTGGAGCCCTGGATGTTGGAGAAACCGCATGGAGACCCCTGCCAGCGCTGAGATACGTACATGCTCACTGACTTGACTTTCCTCCTGCAGTCAGTGTCATTGTGTGTGTTTTGTGAGATCGAGGAGGATTTTGTAGATTGGTGCTGGACTAATATGGACGGATTATGGACTTATGGGCTTGGATATGTTGATTCTATCGGTCAGAATTTGGTCGAGGAATTTTGCATCTATGTTCATGAAGGATGTTGGTCTGTACTTTTCTGTCTTTGTGTGGTGGTTACCTAATTTTGGTATTACGGTTATGCTTGCTTCATGTAATGAGTTGGGATTTATTGTCCTTTTATATATTCAGGAATAACTTGGGTAGTATTGTTGATACTTCTTCTCTGAATGCTTGGTACAATCCCCCTGTGATGCCATGTGGGCCTGGGATTTTCTTGGTTGTAAATTTTCTAATAACCTTCTCTATTTCTTCTTTTGTTGTGGGTCAGTTGATTTTTTTGATATCTGTGCATTACTTTGATTAGAAGACTCATTTCCAAGTATACTTTCATTTCTTCTGAACTATCAAATTTGTAGGAATACATTATTTTCAGTTAGTGTGATTTTATTTTGTTTCGATTTCTTGTGATGCTATCCTTTTCATCTTTTATTCTAATTATTTGGATTTTTTTTCATTTTTCTTTGTTAAGTTTGTCATCAGCCTGTCTATTTTGTTAATCCTTCCAAAGAACCAACTACTTATCTTGTTGATTTTTCCATGTATTTATTTATTTATGGTTTTCCAGTTCACTTATTTGTGCTTGAATCTTCTTTTACATTTCTGCTCGAATCTTCTTTTAATAGAGGGTTAATGTTATTGTCCTTGTTTCAGTTATTGAAGATGTATTTGGGTGTCAGTTTGGAGTTCTCTTTTTTCATATGGGCTTTGATTGTTATACATTTACCTCTACTTACTGCATTTGCTGTGTCCCACAAGTTTTTGATATGTTGTGTCTTTGTTCTCACTTGTTTCAGGAATTAGTTTATTTCAACTCTTATTTGATTTTACCCAATCATTTTTAAGTGTTATATTGTTCATTCTCCTTGTGTCATTATATTTATTTTCTTCTTATTGTTGATTTCTAGATCTATAAGTTTGTTATCTCAGAAAATTGGTTTAGAACCTCAATTTAAAAAATTTTGTTCAGGCATGTTTTGTAGTCTGTATGAGGTTTATTATTGAGAATGCTCCACCTTCATTGGAGAAGAATATATATTGTGTGTTTGTTCAATAGAGCTTCTGTGTATGTCTAGGAGTTCTAGTTGCTGATTGTGTTGTTTAACTCTCTTGTGTCTTTATTGAGTGTGTTAGGCCAGGTTGACTAGAGAAACAAAACCAAGAACACTTACATATGTGTAAGAGAGGGATTTATATCAAGAAGTAGTTATTATCAGGAAAACATCCCATCTAGTTCAAATCACTCCAAGTCTATAACTCTAATAGTAGTCCATAAGTCCAACACTAGTCCTTAAATCCTTTTTCAGACTCATGCAGCTACATTCAATGATACAAAATTCAGGAAGATCACAGGCCAGTGGGTTCAGAGTGTGTGGATCCAATGGCAGTGGAACATCTTCAGGGTTTTTGTAGGTTTTCACATGGCTTGTCACAGGAAGGCAAAGGCAGAGAGTGGAAGTTTCCAGTATCCTCCTTATGAGAAGACCACACCTACCAGGATGTACCATCAGGATGTGACCTGATTGACAGCTATACTCCAACCATATCTTCTTATGGGTGCCATGTTGAAGTTAAAATATTAAATATCACAACCCATCCTTACCAATTTGACACTTGTACACAATTACTTAACCATATTTAAATTTTAAACAAGTACAATATTCAAATCAGAATTACAGCTAACAGGATAAAACTAAAATGCATAAACTCAAAATGTTCCAGCCTCATTTAAACATAATATTCTATCAGCAAACAAAACAAAAGCATTCTATACTTAACAATTACAGTTATGGGAACACTTACACTGTAATCCTATAATTCTTTCAATGTATTCCCCCATCAAGGAAAATTTGTGAGACAGCTGCATCATACCTTTATCCTCCCTATTTTAGGTATCCAATTTCTATAGGGTCTACTTATATCAACCCAGTGCTCTGAGAAGACAAGCATGTTTTTTCAACTTAATGGGGACCACCTCACTTGGCTTCATCAAGGTGCCCATTGGCTGCCTTGCCTTTCAACCATGGGCCCTGTCACAAATACTCAACAAACCTAGCCCCTGTGGGTTAGGTAATGTCATAGGCACAGGTTCTGCACAACTCCTTAAACTTCAGAACAGCCAACCCACACTTTCCTCTAATAGCTATGAACCAGGCCCACAGGTTTCAGTGGTCCTATTTAACCTGTCTCTCTATTGCTGCTTTTCTCCCACTTCAACCCAATCAGTGCACCCAGGTGGTCACCTAGTGAATTTATCATGCTGCCCACAGGCTACATTTAACTTTCATTCTTAAGGAGATTTTCTTCAAGGTCCAGTTTTTTTTTCAGTTTCAGGCACAACTCAATAGTTCAAAGTTTAAAAGGGTCAGACGGGTTCTCTTTTTTTCCTTCAGTCTGCCAACAGCTCCTTCAGGAAGTCTTTGCTAATGCAAACATATTGAGCACTGAAGGCACTAGGTGGGACCTATCTTTTCAGGAACTTCTCTGCAAGTAACTCCTATACCCATTTAAAGACACAACTTAAGGGTGAAAGTGGTGGCTTACAAATTCTCTATTTTCAGACTTCCCAATAATCACTTCTATCACACATTGTATCCATAAGAAGAATTAGACAAAATCTATATAATTCTAGTATAGGCAGATCCCAAACACATTCTTAAGACAATCAGTTATTATCTAAACTACCCCATTCATATGCAATATGGCCTTAGGCACCCTAGCTACATCAAGCCAGGGTGAGACCATTGTAAGCTATTTTCATCTTCTTTCAGCCATTTTGACTAAGTACCATGGTCTCAGAGAAGTTCAAAGGGGGATTTCACACCCTGAGTCAAAATTTGCATTAATCATTCATTTTTTTCCATTTCAAACAGAAATAACCAAAGACAATTTCTATGAATTAAAACTTTAACTTTCTTTGTTTTTTCCAGAAAACAACTAAGTAAACTACACAGCCATATCTGACCTCTGGCTAGCCCCTCCCCCCTCCACTACGCCCCCCACACCCGAAAAAAACACCCTGAAATAATGTAGAGGTCAGACAAACCTTCAATCACTATCTTCATGATTTGTTTCTCTAGTACCCCACTCCCAGTACCATAATATATTAGGCCGGTTGACTAGAGAAACAGATCCAAGGACACGCATATATGTGCAATAGAGAACTTTTATCAAGAAGTAGTTATATATCAGGAAAACATCCCAGCCCAGTCCAAATCAAGTCCATAAATCTAATACTTGTCCATAAGTCCAACACTAGTCCATAAATCCCTCTTCACACTCACACAGTTACATCCAATGATGCAGAATGCCCGAAGACACATGCTGGTAGGTGTAGAGTTGTGGGGCTCCAATGGGACTGAAAGAATCTTCAGAGCTGGTGTAGGTGGTCTCTATGTGGCGTGTCACATAAAGATGAAGGTAGAGAGAGAAGTGAAGTTTCCAGGATCCTCCTTATGAGAAGGCAGTGCTCAACAGGAAGTACCATCAGGCTGCAGACTGATTGACAGGTTAGATTCCACCCATATCATCTTATGGGCACCATGTTGGCACAAAAAAAACCTAACTATCGCATTGAGTTACTTTCCCAATGATCTGTTTTTTAATGAGTGTGGCATATTGACATCTGCTGTTATTGTAAAGTTGTCTATAAGCCTCTTCTATTTTGTGAGGATTTGCTTCATGTATTTCAAGGGTCTTCAGTTGAGCTCTGTGTATATTTTTGTTTCTTCCTCTTGTGGAATCTGTGTAAGATGGAAGTTGCTCCACTGATTGTGTCCCACATTGTTCTTAAGATTTTTTCTTTTAGTCTCTTGCATTTTTGGCTGTTTGTTTGCTTTAGATTCCACCCTAATGATTTATCTTCAAGCTCACTAATTCATGTTCCATCTCATCAGTTCTATTTCTGTTTCTTTATTGTGTTGTGGAAATCTGCTATTGCAGTGCTCCAGTTCTCCGTTCCTGTTTAGAGTTTTCTTGTAAGATGTGTAGTGAGGTTTCTAACTCTTATTTTCTTTCCCTCTTTCTTTGACTGTTTCTTCATCTGTTGAATAAATGCAATCATCATTCATGTTTTTTGCCATCATTTTGCTTTTTGTGTTTGGTTTCTTTCCTCCTCTCATTCTTTCGTGTATGTGTATGTGTGTGTGTTTGTGTGCTTGTTAGTATCTTTGTTCTCCAGTTCTATGTTGGTTTCCATAGTACTACATTTGATTTAGCATCTGGTGATGTTTTCCTGTATGGTGCTCTCAAGCTATTCTACTGCTGTTGATTATCTATAATAACCAGTTAATAGTTTTATTTTTTATAATTAACAATACCATTAAAGCTAGCATTGCTTTACACTTTTTTTAGTTTTACCTTTTTTGAAATACATTTATTTCTCCATATTTAAAAGATATTTTTTATGGATATTGATTTCTTGGTTAGCAGTAGTTTTTCTATTTTACATTTTTTTCTTTTTTTAAAATCATTTTAGGGCTCATACACCTTTTATCAAAATCATATATACATCAATTGTGTAAAGCACATTTGTACATTCATTGTCCTCATAATTCTCAAAACATTTGCTCTCCACTTAAGCCCCTGGCATCAGATCTTCATTTTTTCCGCTCCTTCCCCACTATCTCCTCCCTAATAAACTCTTGATAATTTATAAATTATTATTTTGCCATATCTTGCCCTGTCTGGCATCTCCCTTCACCCACTTTTCTGTTGTCCATCCCCCAAGGGGGAGGTCACATGTAGATTCTTGTAATCAGTTCCCTCTTTCCAAGCCAGTATCACCACTCACACCACTGGTCCTGAATGGATCATCCACCCTGGATTCCCTGTGTTTCCAGTTCCTATCTGATCTGTACTACCTGTACCAGTGCACATCCTCTGGTCTAGCGAGACTTGCAAGGGAGAATTCGGATCAGGATAGTTGGGGGGGGGGGGCATTTAGGAACTAGAGGAAAGTTCTATTTTTCATCGTTGCTATATCACACCCTGGCTGGCTCATCTCCTCCCCAAGACCCCTCTCCCAGGGAATCTCCAGTGGCCTACATATGGACTTTGGGTCTCCACTCCGCACTCCTCCCCTCATTCACTGTGGTGAATTTTTTTGGTTTGATGATGCCTGATACCTTTAACACCTCATGATCGCACAGGCTGGTGTGCTTCATCCATGTGGGGTTTGTTGCTTCTGAGCTAGATGGCCGCTTGTTTACTTTCAAACTTTTAAGACCCCAGACACTGTATCTTTTGTTAGCCGGGCACCATCAGCTTTCTTCACATTTGCCTATTCAGCCACTTTGTCTTCAGTGGTCATGTTGGGAAGGTGAGGATCATAGAATGACAATTTAATAGAAGAAAGTATTTTTTATTTCAAAGTTTGATATATGTTATTCCATTGTCTCTTGCTTGCATCGTTTCTGCTGAGCTGTCTGAGTAAAAAGTTTCACTGTGACATGTCACATTGTTTTTCTTCTGGAGTCTATCCTACTTGGGATTTTCTCAGATTCATGAGTGAGTATTTTCATTTCTTTTGTGATATTGGGAAAGTTTTCTTCCATTAATCGTCATATTATTTCTTTTATATTTTTTGTTGGTTTCTTCTCCCTCTTGGATGCAATGAGATATAAGGTTTTTTCCTCTTGACAGTGTCCCACATCATTCTCTGGGTTCCTTCAAATTCTTACACTTCCTTTTGTTTGATGGTTTCTTTGATGAGCTATAGTCAAAGTGTTGTGTTTGTGTTTACTAATCCAATGTTCCTTTTCTTCCATCCTATTCCTTGGGTATTTTTTTCTCATTGCTTATTTCTGCTATCTCATTGTCTGTCTGCTGGGATTCCTTTTGGCGTGAGGTTTTTGTTTTTCAATTTCATCCATTGTTTTCATGATTGTTCCTCACATCTCTTGTAGGGACCTTAACACAATATTTCTGAATTCTATTTCTGGTAATTCAATTACCTCTTTTTCAGAGTACTCCATTCAGGCTTTTGGGATTTTCAGTTGTTTGATTTTATTATTCTTGAATTTTTTTTTTTTTGGTGTGCTAGTTGATTGCTGTTTCTAAAGATTTGTAGTGCAGCTTTTAGTGGTTTGTGCACTCCTGGGTTGTGTTAATGAAAGTTTGCTCTTTTGAATTATGAGGAAGAGGTCTAAGAAAAGTGGAAAATCCCAAGGTGAAGAAATGAATTAAAAAGGAGAGAGATGGTTTTATGGGGAAGATGAGTAGGAAGAGGCAAGGAAGTAAGTTAAAAATATAGTAGGAATGGTGAGGGGCCTTTTGGGTAAATGAAAGAGATTGTGAAATAATGTAAATACAGGTTCTAAGACATGTACTATGATGTAATATTTGATGGAGATGTATATTCCATTAAGAGAGGGAACTAGAAAGAAGTTGTTAGTGGGTAGAGTAGCAGAGAGTAAGAGCATATAAGCAAGGCAGGAGAAGAGGATTATTTGATGTATATTTAAAACAAAAATCAGAATTGAAGAAAAAGAGAAAGACAAGAGTGAGCAAAGGAAGAGTGCAAATAGAATGAAGACCAGGAAACAACATGGGGACAAATAGATGGGGGCTTGGTTTGGATATGTGTGTGGAGTACTGTAGCTATGGAAGTCTGAACATGGTAGGACTGTGCTCTCAGGAGCCAGGGTTTGCCTCTGTCTTCCTGGGAGGCATGCATAGCCAGAACCATAAGGAGAAATAAAATCAGAGAGATTGACTCTAAACAAAAAGAGAATATAAAAATAGAAAAGTAAATAACCCTGTTGTAGTGGTAGGATTTCCTTCTTCTTTGACTGGAATGGTACATAGATGCTTTTGCCAGGTGGAAAGGGGATGTGGGGGGTGGGGGCACTGAAGGAGACGAGGTAAAGGAAACCTAAGAGAAATGAACAAAATAGCAAAACAATTTTCATAAGCCGTGAGGCTGTCTATGCCAAGTTGCTCATCCAGACCACCCTCCACACACAGGTGTCACAGAGACCAGCAAAATGAGACAGTTGTCCTAGTGGGTTGGAATGGCATTTGGAATAGATATTCTCTTCCCAGGGGGAGGGGTTCAGAGCACTCCAAAGCAACTTGGACCGTCATTTTATGGTGAAGGTGAGTCAGAGAAGCTCATCCAGTGGTTTTAATCTCTGCCTTTTTAAGAGAAAAAAAATAAACTTTCGTACTTAGCTTTTAAGTTGACTCTCTGACTTAAACAAGGACCCCATTAGAGTGGGACCTCTCTGTGTTTGCTGAGAAGTTCCTCTCATGATTGTTACTTTGTAGCCATAGTCAATCCTGCTTCATGTATACTATAATCTGAGAATATATACAGTGTTTATTATCATTACGTGCAGAGTATTCACAGTTGAAGTGTACAAAATACAGTTATTATATTCCTTCTTGTACACCACTACCCTGAAAGTAATAATTGTCCTGCTCATTTCTGTGTTTTCTATCTTTCAATATTTAAATTCCCAGAAAGTTGACTTCTGAATTCTTTGCTTCCCTGGAGGCTTTATTTCCAGAGTCATTGTCTAGTGTCACTAATACTAGTGATACAAAAAAGATGCATTAAGCCCTTGCTGTCCTGGGATCTCCACTCATTATTGTGTTGCACACTCTGATTGGGGTTGAAACCCTTTGCTTTTTTTTGTAATTGTTGCTATTGTTATCTCAAACATTTGGATAGATCCCATCCTTAGTGACATCCTACAGAAGAATTCCTATGAGCTAAATTATTGAAACCTGTATCAGAATTACATGTAACTACTCGTTACAGAACATCTAATGTTGTGGCATCATCCAAGGGTTCTCTTTTTCCTTTTTTTTAACCTGATGAAATGCATTAAGGCAGGCCTTCCACATCCAGTGTCATCAAGATCTCAAGTTCACTGTATTATTTTATTATGGCAGCTTTGCTTTTCTTGTAACTGTATACCAGTTTGCTTTTGCTTGTAACTGTATACCAGTGGTCAAGATGAAAGAATATTCTTGTGTGTGTGTGTATACACACACACACACACACACACATATATATATATATATATATATATATATATATATATATATATATATATATATATATAATCTTTTTATTGGGGCTCCTAAAGCTCTTATCACAATCTGTACATACATCAATTGAGTACGTGATGGGGACCCAATGCCCATCTGTAGACAGCTGGACATCCCTTCCAGAGGGGTAGTGGGGAGGAGATGAGTCACTCAGGGTTCAGTGTAACAACAATGAAACTCAAAACCTTCCTCTAATTCCTGAATGCTTCCTCCCCTCCCAATTATCATGACCCCAATTCTACCTTGCGGACCTGGTTATACCAGAGGAAGTACAGCGGTGCAGTAGGAATCTGGAAACACAGGGAATCTAGGACAGAGGAACCCCTCAACACCAGCGGTGGGAGTGGCGACACCAGGAGAGAAAGGGGTGTAGAAAGGGAGAACCGATCTTGGAGATCTATGGGTAACCTCCTCTCTGGGAGATGGGCAATGGGGAGGCGGGTGATGGGAGACGCCGGGGAGTGTAAGATAAGATATAATAATTATTTATAAACTATCAAGGAACCAGGAGGGGAGCGGGGAGGGATGGGGGGGGGTAAAAAAGGGAAACCGAGCTGATTCCAGGAACCCAAGTGGAAGGTGAATTATGAGAATGACGAGTGCAACAAATGTATAAAGGTGCTTTGGTCTTGTATATGTTTTTATTTGTGAGGGAAAAATCTCTTTGAAATATAAGGCCAAACACATGTCATTATCAGATTATGGAATGAATGTACTCTTAAATGTTATTGTGTTATTGTTTTCCACGAGCTTTGCCTCCTCAACAAAAGTGGGATTCTGATTACAATGATAATGAGAGCATCCATAGTATTGTGTAATTAATGACACGTACCACATCCACCATACCTTGAGAGGTAGGCAACAGTTCTGAAGATGATGCAGGGCCGGGCAATGATCCCTTCTGTTGGACAAAGCGTCACTAGGAGCCAAAATAGATTTAATCACACCTAATAGCGCCAGCACCACCTTAGGGCTCCCTGTTTGGTGCAAATGTTTATTAAGTGATGTGCTGCTCACTGAACCTTGAACTGAGGTTCCAGTCCACTCTGCGATATCTCAGAAGAAAGGTGTGATGTGCTATCACGGAAATGCAAGTCACTGTATGTGCCATGTCCTCTGAGTATAGTCAAGGCAGTAGCAATTTTTAACCACCCTTTCATGTCTATAATTTTTTATTTACATATCATAATTGTATCTTTATATTTTCTTTTCTTCTTAAAACTCTTATTTAATTATGAATTATATGCAGGTTTACAAAGCAGATCGTAGTTGCATTCAACAATGCACATTCTGATGCAACTCATTTCCTGCAATCTCTTCAGTATAGCGTTGGTTATCCCGAATGTGTTTTCCATTTCCGTACCTCATTCCTTACTAATCATATGAACTTTGTCTCTGAGTAAATGCTGCTCTTTTTATTTTAGCTCTCAGGTTTTGTTAGTTCAATTGGAATGTAATTCTAGGTTCTTATTAACTTCCTGAATATTTGAAAATATTTTTCTACTTTTTAGTAATATACAATGCTGCTACATAAAAGCCTACTGGATTTCTGATTTCTTATTAGTCTATGTTGGCCTTCTCAAAGAACTTTTCCCTTCTGTTTTAAAGTGTCGGTAGTCTGCGCCTTGAGGAAACTCCTCTATGATTTTCAACTTGGGTTCTCATTGGAGTTGTGTGATGTTTACATCTATTTACTAGTTAAGGATGCGCTGTTGTGGCTGTACTATTTCACCTTTTAATATACTTTATGTTTATTTTCTCCATACTGCTGGTTATCATACTACTGAAATGTCAGACCTCTTGAAAAGATCCTCTTATAGCCTAATCCTCTTTTTTTTTTTTTTACTTTTCCTCCTGTTTTCTATAGCTTTTCTGGTTCTGCTTTCTAACAAAGTTGCCAATATTATCTTTTTTGATAATATTGAATTAAATATTATTGAATCTTTTATTAAATGCTGGTAATTTTAAATAAGTAAGGACTCTGCTGGCCTCTTTAAATGACCTTCAATTTCATATAATTTTTAATTCCTTTGTTATTTTCTGTTGTCCCGTAAACATTGTGTTGTTGTTTTTTTTTACTGGAAATTTTCCTACATAACTTTTGTCCCCTACTACAGCCCAAATCCCCCAGGCTCCTGGGATTTTCCTTATTTTCTGTTTATTTTTAGCTCTGTTATCTGCCCTTGGAATTCCTGGCTACACACCCCAAAACTGATTTCAAACTCTGCATAAATACATATGCTGTCAATCTGTGGACCTAGTTATAGATTTATCTAGCTGATACATTTTATTTTAAAAGCTCCAGGTGTCATATTGTATCATTTTCTTTATTTTTTTTTTCAGTCTCCCTGGTAGGAGGGGGATATAAATCCTAACCCTAAAGTTCTAGTCTTCCATGGTTCAAGATCAGAGTTATGAAATACAGTTTGAAGATTTACTTTTATTATGTAGTTTTAAGAACTCTCTTATACAGCTTCAGGTCTGTGTACAGATTTATTCATCATGATCATAAAACAATAATTTCTAGATATTCAGGTGTGAGTAGCCAAGTCAACTTTTCTTTCTTGGAATATTTTCTAATAAATATACCTGGGAAGTTTTGTAACTTCAATTTTAATGTCTCTTACAGCTAAAAATGGGGCACAATGCCTTGTGGGGCTCATAAGAGTTTTCACCCATCATATCTTTATTTGTGTGTATTACTCTGACCTATGTATCAAATGATTTGTAAAGCTGCTAATATTGTGGGGGGCTAAGAATAAGAAAAGACTCTGAACTAGATTTAGGTTACCACCCAAACAACCCTGCCACATAATCTGGCTTGGCCCATGGGATCTGGATCCAATGATGCTTGCAGTGCCAATTGCAGATGGAAATATTGTTTATTGTCTTTAATACGTTCATATTTGTGAATCACAAAACAAACCTTTAGCAATATGGAGCCATGTCATCATCTGAGGATAATGACTCTCCCTTTGATGAATAGGTTTTGCTTTGCTGCTGGGCCTTAATAGGTACTGAGCACCTAAACATGGACCACAAAGTCGCCTCATGCCCTCATCTGCTCATCGTGAACTGAATATTATCTGATCCACAGTCATAAAGTTGAATGTACACAAAAATGCTCCTTAATTAAATACAAGTGAAATTTATGAGGTTGGGCTCAAGGAAGGTATGAAGCATGGGAAAGTTGCATGAGTACGTCGCCTTTCTGTCAATCTTGTCACATCACATTCCCACACTCAGTATGCCTCTCTGGCATCATAGAGAGAAGAAGCAAAAACTGAGTGCCTGGTTTACAGGTGGTTCTGCACAATACACAGGCCCTGCTCAAAGTAAATAAGAATAGCTCTACAGCCCCTTTATGGAACCTCCTGAGGTACAGTTGTGAAGAAAAATCCTCCTATTGGGAAGACTTTTAAACAGTGAAGTGATTTTTTCCTCTTGATATTCAGAATTTGGAAGAAATATAATTTGAAAATTGATGACTGAAAAGTATGTGGAAATACGCATGCTCACACACATATATCTGAGTAAGTCAAGAAATGAAGATATTTATGTCTCATGTGACTACTTACCAAATAAATCAATGGTGTTATTTATCGAAGGAGTCTTACCTAAATAAATAAAAGAAAATATGGTTATCTACATTATGTAAAACTAGATATTAGAATATCAACAGCAATGTTGTTTAAAGTACTCGAAGTATGAAAAGATCCCAAGAGGAGAATGGATTAAAATGTTTTCAATGAAGATTTTATAATTGCAGCAAACAAAGAGTGAACTTAGCAAAGGAGAATTTTAATAGTCAAGTGGGAAATGTGCTTGATACAATGGATGTATATATGGATTGTGAAAAGAGTTGTATGAGCCCCCAATAAAATGATTTAAATTTAAAAATAGAGTCAAGTGGATAGGGTGGAACATCCTGTGGAAACCAATTATTCCATTTCCCCAGCTACTCCTGTCACTACCCAAGGGGATCATGGAACAAATGCCCATGGTGGATTGGGATGAATGTCGGGATGTTTCTGCCCTTTTTTTAGAATGGGCAAATATATGGCCTTTTCCAGTTGGTTAATGGGGTACCTGTCTCCAAATGTTCAGGAAGAAGAGGAGCATCGCTGTCAGGTAGGAGCCCCAGGAAGAGCTCTTCTGAAAGTCCATCAAGTCCCAACAGGAGGGAGTCCTTGCTGCTCGGACCTCGATTTTTGACCTGAAAGTTTTTCTTTATTTCTTTTTCGTTCTCAAGAAAGCTGCAGATCAGTGCCAAAGAAGGGCATTCTGCTGCCCCAGCCCTTCAAAGGTGGTGCCTGAACCACCTCAGAGGGCTCCACTCTCCTCCTCTGGCAGGATCACATCTGTTACAAATGCTGTCCTGGCCTACCAAGCCGAGCCCCTGACCTCGCTTACCCCAGAACTTTTGCATGGAGCATGGGCTCGGTGGACACTCTGGGACAGTATTCCTCAGTCCAAGGAACGAACGTTCAGATTCTGTTAACCTCTCTCAGTTTATCCATCACCGCCTTTCCCTGCCATGCCTCCTCCCTTGCATACTTCTTTTCCACATGTTGGAGAAGAGGCCGTACACTGCTCTAATAAAGGAAATCGTGGCCACCAGAAAATCACTGGCTGAATGTTTGATTCTCAGATTTTAAGTTTACTTTTATTTCGTTGAAAATTAATCAAGTAGTCCCTTTTTGGTTACCACGGTTTCTCGCCATATGTCTTGACTCCCAGGTGGACACAGGCACAGGTAAGACACATTCGTGCCAGCCAGATTCCATTTCTGAAGTTGGAGTTCATCAACACCTCCTACCCCCATTATGGATTAGCAAACCTAGATGCCCCAGAGCACATACTTACCTTGAAATAATAGATTCGCTCCAACCCACACACCCTAGACCCTCCCCTCATTGGCCTCTGAAAGCCCTGTGTGGACAATGGGATACTTGAGAGGCCTGCAATAGAGTTGCTCATAACCCAAGCAAACCTAGATGTCTGAGAGAATCGACTCATTCTATTTGCATGGTGGATTGCTTGGGAAGCCTAGCATTGATTCCGTCATATCCTGAACAAAAACTTTTACCACTAGGCTAAATTCTTTTAATCTTCCTCTACTGCTCCTCTCTTTTTTAAAGCCCTTACACCCACCCCCTCACAGGGAAACACATTTCCCAGGCAGATACAGAAACACCAAGGCCCCTGACAGCACAGACCCACCCACATGCATCCCCCAAAGCAACAGACCTCCTGAACCACCTCCAACCCCAAGTCCTGCCTATTTTTAAGCTCCTTCCCATTTCTCCCTTTTTCTTCCTGCTCTTCCTTTCACATATCTTCCTTCTCTCTCACACACATTTCTCATTCTCTTTCCTTCTTCAATTGTACTTCTCTCTATATATACATAAAAATAAGCAATCCTCTTTTCCAGGCTGGTTATCGCTAACACTCTGTTCTTGCTTCACTCACTATTTTCTGCCATTTCACTCTCTATATCCTAGTAAAATACACTTCTGCATTTTATTGAACCCCATAAAGCATGTTTTACCATTGTTTAACAATATCTCTTGTCTATAAAGAAGGATAATTATTACTACTATTGTCAATTTTACCTTGTTCCCACTCTTACCTGGACCACACTTTCCCCACTTATTCATCTCGCTCTCTCCTTTTCTTCATTCCCAATTGTATGATTTGCAGGTTCTGTTAGACCTTTATCCCATAAGTCATAAAAATCAACTATGGCTACACAACCAAAAAGTCTACATTCCATTTTCAGTTGAACTATGCAGCAGAAATGTGAGTCAACCACAGGATTCCTAAAAAAACAAACAAACCCCAAAACAGAACAATGAAATTCAGCATTCAGAAGTCATCCAAGCTCAATGGACTACTCTGCAAAGAGGCCCTGGAAATATCAGAAGTAGAATTCAAAGTAATGGTGTCTAAACCTCTTCAAGAAATATGGGGCCATTGATGATACAATGGAAGAAATTGAAAGGCTAAAATGTCACACAGAGAAATCTTAAAAGAAAAACAATGAGATGAAAGAAAGAAGCAACATGGTAAAGGACTCAAGGAACAGAATGAAAGAAAGTGAAAATCCAATCATTGAACTCAAAGACAGTCACTCTGCCTGTAGCTGATGAAAGAAACAATCAACCAAAATAGCTAAAGACTCTGAAGGAAGTCTGTGAGTGATATAGGACATTATGATGTCAGGGCAAGAATAAATAAAAATTTAAAATCTACTGAGAAAATATAGTTTGAGAACTAATGAAAGAAAATTTCCCCAACATCGAAAAGGGGCAAAACGCTCTTCATATTTGAGACGCTCAAATATGATATACCCCAGAAGAAAAACTTTGACACATACCATAGTCAAATTCTCCAACATAAAGAAAAAGAAGAGAATCCCTGGGGAAGCAGAGGTGAGAATCACAGTCATCTATAAATGAAAACCAATAAAAATAAGCTTGACATTTTCAGCAGAAACTATGTGGGGCAGATGAAAATGAAATGACGTTTTTCCAATTTTGAAGGAGGAAAAACACCTCAAAGCCTGTGAACCAAGACTCATGTTCAACAAAACTATCCCTTAAATATGAGGAATAAAGGTAGTTCTAAAGAAGAAAATCCTAAATAAATTTGTAAAAACAAAACCAGCATTACAAAAAAATATCAAGTGGATGACTATGGACATAAATCAAAAACGGCAGCAGATAAATCTGAGAACATTATATGGGAAAACACCACACAGAAACTCATACAATGATAACAGTACCAACACACACACACACACACACACACACACACACACACACACACACACACACGGAGAGAAACCAAACACAAAATCAGAAGAATGACAACAACTGACTGACATTCATCAATAATAACACAATGCTACTGGAATAAATGCACCAATCATTGATAATTTATAAATTATTATTTTGTCATACCTTGCACTGTCTGACATCTCCCTTCACCCAATTTTCTGTTGTCTATCCCCCAGGAAGGAGGTTCATGAGGGAGGGGGGAGTGGGGAGGAAGGGGAAAAATGAGGATCTGATGCAAGGGGCTTAAGTGGAGAGTAAATGTTTTGCGAATGATGAGGGCAGTGAATGTACAAATGTGCTTTACACAATTAATGCTTGTATGGATTGTGATAAGAGTTGTATGAGCCTTTAACAAAAGGATTTAAAAAAATAATAGAGGTGAGCTTACAAACCAACAAGTTGTGATCGGTTTCCCCTTGTTCCCCCCAATCCCCTTACCCTCCTAGTATCACTGCTCCCCTTTTTGACCTATGACCCCATGCCCTGGGGAACGGACAGCAGAAAAGTGGCTGAAGTGAGACAGTAGTCAGGGTAAAGCAGAAAATAAAATGATAAATTATCAAGGGGACAAGGGGGAGGGAGGGAAAAAATGAGGAGCTTATACCAAGGGTTCAAGCAGAAAGAAATATTTTGAAAAGATGACAACATATGTACAGATGTGTTTGACACACTGGATATATGTATGGATTGTGATAAGTACTGTAAGAGCCCCCAATAAAATTTATAAAAAAATAAATACACCAATCAAAACACTGGATTCATGGCAGAGTGGATTAGAAAACAAGACCCATCTTGCGCCCTACAAGAGACACATCTGTGGTAGTTATATAATTGTTTGTCAATTAAAGAGACTTAAGAGTGAAGGGGTGGAGGCTAGTCTGTCAATCAGGGCATAGTCAATGAGACCTCTTTGTGGGCATGGCCTTCTCCTGAGGATTCTGGAAATTCCTGTATTTCCTTCTTGGAGGCAGGAGTCTCTCTCTCTCTCTCTCTCTCTGCTTACTCCCTGGGAGACATTGCAGCTGACAAGGCACAAGGAATTATGCTAGTGCTCAGAGCTGGGGAAGCCACGTGGAGACCCTGTTAGCACTGAGATGCTTACAATGCCAAAATACTTCCCACCCACTGTCCTGTGATCATCCTGCATTCACCATTATTGCATGTTTTTTGTGAATCTGAAGAGGAATTTATAGATTAGTGCTGGATATAAGGGATAATTTTCGGACTTATGGACTTAGTCTGGACTGGGCTGGGAAGTTTTCTCAATATTCAATTGCTTTTGTATATAAAGCTCTCTCCTATGCATCATATGAGTCTCCCTGGATTTACTTCTCTATTCTACCCCTACTAACACACATCTTAAACTCAAAGACATAAATAGACTAAAAATAAAAGAACAGCAAAAAAAGAATTTCCCAAGCCACTGGTAAGCAGAAAGAGGCATAAATGACATCATTAACTACTCATAAAATAGACTTGAAAGCAAATAATTTAATAAGATACAATAACAGACACTTCACAATAATCAAAGGAACATATACCATAAACATATAACCATAATTCACATATTTTATTGAAATACATCTTTAAAATACACTCAGAGTTGAATAAAGAAATCAACTATTCAACAATAGTAGGAGACCTCAGTTCTGAATAAACGCTTAGAGAAAATGACAATAAATCCCAAAACTCCTTCGATGAAACCAGCATATTCCTGATAGAGAAACCAGGCAAAGACAAAGGCAGAAAACTACAGACCAATATCTCTCATGAACATAGACCAGGTACTGACAAATTTTGGAGATACAAGAGTCAGTCCTATCCCTCATAATAATTTAAAATTTATTTGAGAGCCATAAATAGATATTGTACAAATAAATAAGACAACCATTATCTGAATATTATCCTTTGAATTTTTAAGAGTGAAACTACGATAGATTCATTTTCAGTTTTACTTGAGAGCCACATACATGTTCCCAAAGAGCCATATATGCCTAAAAGAAACCACATATAGTTGCAGTTTATTGACCCCTGATATATACTCAAAAATTCTCAACAAAATTCTTGCCAATAGGTTCCAAAAATATATTCAAAAAGTAATTCACCACAACTAAATGGGATTCATATCAGAGATTAAAGTATTAGGGTGTTCAACATTAGGGGAGGGAGGTAATCCATATAAACAAGACAAAGACCAATAAGCACATGATTATGTTAATACACACAGATCAGGCATGTGAAAATATCCAAATCCATCTATAATAAAATCACTCAGTAAAATAGGACTGGACTTGAAATTCTTTTCAGGAAAAGACATCATCAGGAAGGAAGCTCAATAACAAAATGCACAGGTTAGCTGAACAACATAACCAATTTTATCTGAACCAGTGGTTCTACACCTTCCTCATGCTGCGACCCTTTCATACACTTCCTCATGTTGTGATGGCTTCCAACTATAAAATTATTTTCATTGCTACTTCTTAACTGTAATTTTGCTACTGTTATGAATCACAATGTAAATATCTGATATGTAGGATGTATTTTTGTTGTTACAAATTGAACATAATTAAAGCAGGACAATTAATCACAAAAACAATATGTCATTATTTATTGTGAAATATTTATTTCTAATTACAAATAAATGAAATTTTGTCTTGAAGCATGGTGTAGCATGTGTAACAGTTTTCACGCCAGGTACTCGTCTGTGGGCGTATGTGTATGTGGACGAATCTGCTTGGAGACGGATAGAGGAGCGGTGTCTTGCTTCCTAAGACCATAGGAAATATGTGTATTCTGATGATTTTAGGCGACCCCTTTGAAGGGCCCTTCGACCTCCAGAGGGTTCGCAAGCCACAGGTTGAGAACCGCTCTTCTAGAAGATATATTCAATGAATTCCACCCAACTAGAACACAAAGTATTTTCTTTTCCAGTTCACATGGTACATACTCTAAAATAGACCACATGCTAGGCTACAAAACAATTCTTAACAAATTCAAATACATTAAGATTCTACATTCTATTTTCTCAGACCACTATGCTATAAGATTCAAAATGAATAATAGGTATAGCAGGAACATAAAAACAACTGGGTTCTGAACAACATGCTACTTAAAAACGACTGAGTACTAGACCAAATAAGGAATGAAAATGAGAAATTTCTTGAAGCAAACAAGAATAAAAGTACAGTGTTCCAAAACACTTGGAGACATCAAAAGAATTTATCATATGGAATTTGTTGCAATCAATGGACACATAAAAAATAGGAGAAAAATCAAATCAACACCTTAACGCAGCATTTCCAACAACTAGGAGAAAAGTAACCACATAATCCCTCTAACAACATGAGGAAACAAATCACAAACTTCAGGGCAGATGTAGACAAGACAAAAAAACAAACAAACAATGGAAAGAATGTACAAGATAAGAGATTGATTCTTTGAAAGGATGAACAAAAATTGGCAAACTTAAAGCAAACAAACAAACAAACAAACCCCAGAAGTTGAAAATATAAAAAAATAAGAGATGAAAAGGGAGACATACAACAGACTCAAACGAAAGAAAGGACTAATGACACACTACTTTTAAGGCTGTACTCCAAAAGTTTGACAACCTAGAAAAATGGACAGATATTTAAAAATACACAATCTACCCAAATTAATGCAGATGGAAGTAGAAAGCTCAAAAGACTAATAAGAGAATTAGGGGTTAACAAGAAAATCCCAACCAAGAAGGGCCAGTACCAGATAGTCTCACATAGGAATTATAACAAGCTCTTAGAAAAGAGTTATCACTAATTGTTTCTACAATCACAAACGTTTCTACAATATAGAAAGGGTCACCAAGTCCCAAACTGATTCTATGAAGCCAGAATGCCCCTCATACTAAAACCAGGCAAATGCTCAACAAAGTCAGCAAAGTACAGACAAATGTCCCTCAGATACATAAATACAAATTTTTAATAGAATTATGGCAAATAATATCCAACATTATATATTAAAAATAAAACCAAATTCACCATGACCAAGTGAGAATCATACCAGGGCTTCAAGGATGGTTAATCCTTAGAAAAACAATTAAGGTAACCTACCACATAAACTAAACAAAGCAAAGAATAAAAACCATGTATCATATCAGTAGATTCAGAGAAGCCATTCAAAAAGACCTAATATCTATTAATAATAAAAATATTTAATAAAATAGGAAGAAGGGAACATCCTCAATATACTAGAGGCCATATATGAAAACCCAATGGCCAACATCACATTTAATGGGGAAAAGCTAAAACCATTGTCCCTGAGAACAGGAACTAGACAAAGATGCCCCATATCAGCACTCTTATTCAACCCTTTGATGGAAGTCTAAGTCAGAATCATTAAACAGAAATGAATCAAGGGGATATAATTAAGCAAACAAGAAGTGAAGTTCTTTCTATTTGCAGACTACATAGGTTATACAGAGAGATGCCTGAAAACTCCACAAAAAGAGTATTGCAAACAGTCAAACACGTTGGTAAAGTAGCAGTATATAAGATTAATGCACAGAAATCAAATTCCTGTACAGTAATGACTGGAAGACTAAATACTAAAAGACACCTAGGAAAAATATAAATTACGATAATCACAGAAAATGTGAAATACCCAGGAATACACCTGACAAAAGAAACAAAAAGGTCTCTTCCATTGAGTACACTCTGACTCATAGTGACCCGGTGGGGCAGGTAAAGCTTATCCTGTGAGTTCCTGAGACTGTCACTTTTAACCAGAGCAGAACGTCCAGTTTTTCCTGTGCATAGGCTGATGGCTTTGAACTTCTGACTTGCAGCTAGCAACCCAATATGTAACCACTAGGCAATCAGATTTCCCAAAGGGACAAAAGGTCATATTAAAAATAAAAATTTGCAGAACACTATTAAAGGAATCCAAAAGAGACCCACACAAATGGAAGAATTTCTCATGTTCAATATCATCAAAGTGCCCTAACTTCATGAAGTAATCTATAAATGTGATGAAATTCTGATCCAAATCTCAACTTCATTCTTTAAAGAAGTGGGGAAAACTAATAACCAACTTTTCATGGGGAGAGAAAAGACTCAGGACAGGTAAATGGCTCCTAAAAAAGACCAAAGCAACAGGCCATGAAAAACAGACCTGAAAACCTGCTAGGCAACCACAATAGTCAACCCAGCCTGATACGGGTACAATGACAGATGCATAGACCAATGGAACAGAATAGAACAGCTCTAAACAAAGTGAGGCCCCTAAGTGCAGCTGATTTTAAACAGAGAACAGGAAAACATTGAATGGAATATAGAAACTCTATTCAGTACACAATCCTGGAAAAAACTTTATCTCCATCGACTGAAGAATCAAATAATACCTTTACTGTGTCTATAAATGAACTCCAGGTGGGTCAGAGTCCTAAATGTAAACCCCAGAACTGTAAGGATCATCAGTGAGAACATTGGAACAAGCTTATAAAGGGCACACTGCAGCCTACCAAATATAATAAAGGAAATATTCAGTGGAAGACAAAATAGAGGCCTGGGATTTATTTTTAAAATTCATGAATATAAAAGTATAAAATGAGAACTCACAGATTGGAAACGTGACTAATCACTATAAACATATAGAATGTCACATCTCAATAAGGAAAAAATGAATAATCCAATGAAAACGTGGGCAAAGGACACAACAACAGAATTCATCAGAGAAGACACTCGAATTGCTAGCAAATAGATGAGGAGATGCTCACGGTTCTAGCTACTCATGAGAAAACAACTGGGTATAAAAATACCATATGCCTTAATAGTACCTTTGTTGGACATACACTCCAAAGAAATAAGAGACAGAACACCAACATATATATGCGGTTCCTTGTTAATTGTAGCACATGTCACAGTTGCAAGAAGCTGGAAATAGTGCAGATGTTCATCAGTTAAAGAGTGGATCTGCATACATAAAATACTGTAATGAATACACTTGAAACATCTCATGACATGGATACATTTGGAAAATATTATGCTGTGTGAAGGACAGATATTGTTTGATCATATTACTAAACACCAAGATGAAGCAGGCTTTGGTTCTTAGGCTAAGCATTCTTCTACTCTGATTCCTAAACAAAGAGGTAGTGTGCCTGCCTAGTGCTCATAAACTATATAACATTTCCATACTAGGACATTGTGTTAGACAGGGTTCTCTAGAGAAACAAAACCACAATGCTAATAATTTTATATGTATATATATATACAGATAGATAGATATATAGCACAAGAAATAAACCGTTAATTAAAGTATAAAGCAGTACAAATGGCTCAGTGCAACTTACTCCTGTGAGGCACTGGCAGTCAGTCCTTTAAGTCTTGAGGGCAGCCAGGTAGTCCTGTGTAGAGCAATTTAGGCTATCCAAGCACAGGCAGCAAACAGCAAGGCAGGTCCCCAATAGTCATCCAGATGACTGGATCTGATATCCCCAGCTCAAAAGATGTAAATTTCAATGATGTAGTGGAGCAAGCCTTGAAGGAACCTCAAATTACAGCAACACAGTCCAGGGGTTAGGTGTCCCACAGGGAGTGTAGCTTGCAAACTGAGGCACAGAACAAGCAAGGCAGCCGCATACTGGTCCGATGATCAAAGAGCAAGAGACAAAAAAAAAGGCAAGGCTCGCCAAAACATTTATCTCTCTATCCTTCAATTAATCCCACATGGATTTATAAACCAGGTTGGCACACTATACTAACTACCTCAGACATCTTAAAAACACCCCAAGAAAAGGGCCTCACTTGGGATGGGTTCAGTTTCCCGTGTTGAGGGAAGAAGGAAAAAAATCAATTAATGCCATTTAGCAATATTCTGAGGTTATCCCAAATGAATGGACACTCCTATAAGTGTACTTAGTGAACTTGACTGGTTAATAAGATCAAGAGGAGTTGGGGGTACATGACTGTATCAAAGAATACGATTATAGTTCTGATAGATAATCTGAATGGAGCACACCACCATTGGGGGAAAATGCCTAGCATTATTTATAGGGACCCTAATAGAAAATTCTCTGTATACAATGTTCCACAGTGGGCACCTTTGATCTAGTTTCTAACTAGACACTGATAATCCATGCAATGTGCTATAGAGAACTGAGATTTTAGTGTCCTTTCAAGGCACACAACACCCGTCAACTAAGTACTGAAATACTCCCCTACATTTTAAACTGAAATGTCCTAGAGGGAAAAGACACAGCTGGTCACTGTCCCAAGATTAGATAATTGGTGGTCATTTGACATTGGACAGGCTATGACCTACTATTTTGAAGTTTCCCAATGAATGGCGAACAGGGCCCAATATTTGTTAATTTTACACTCTATCTTTTTGTGACATTCGTTAGTCTAACAGATATGTTGCTTCCTTTGTAAATGAATGTTGCTGAAAGTATTGCTATATTGCCAAGGCTTATGCCTTGTGTAACTAGTTTCCAGGCAACATGTAAGATGTATAAGTTAACAATTCATGATTTAAATTTAATAAGAGTTCATACACATGTATAAATTATTTTGCTTAATAGGGTTTCACTTTTTAAACAGTTTTATTGGCACATAACTTACATACCATAAAATCCAATAGTTCAATCATTCAATCATATCAAGGAGAATTGGTCAATCATTACCATATCAATTTTAGACCATTCCGCCTCCCCCCAAAGTTAGCTTGACTTTGAAATGAGTTGTGCAATCAGTCAGTTCTAATTATTACCTCTCCCCTCCCGCCTTCATTTTTTATTCCTGAAATCCCCTTACACTCCATGTCACCCATCCCCCAATCCAACATCTCCTGTCAGCCCTTGTATCAGTTATTATCACATCCACTCCTCCTGTGATTCACAAAGTAGGAAATCTAACAGAAACAATAAAAAACAAAATGGAGATAAGGTGGCAAGGGTAAAATAATAATTTTATAAAGACCAAAATACAAATAATGAGTAAGAAAGTAAAGGCCCCTATAACCATTCAAAAAGCCAAGGAAGAAATTTCCGTCATGGGGCAGAGATACTTGAACCCCGAAAAAAATCAGGTAGGTCATCTGTCCAAATATTGAGTTTGATCCAGCTTAATCTAGATTACAATGGTCTCTGCCTGTTAGTAAGTCTTTTTGAGACTCTTGCCTGTGTGTAGAGCAGATGTGAGCATGGCTCAGTCTAACTAGATACTCTGCAGATGGTTTTCGGTCTTCCACTGTCATCCATAGCCTTCTACAAAGTGGATGTTTGTAATTTTAGCTCTGATATTTTCACTTTGTCATATTCAAATTTTTAAATTGTCATCTTTGCATCACACAGCTGGTGTGCTTCTTTCCTGTGGACTTAGGTGACTCCTCACGTAGACGGCTGTTTGTTTGAATACAAGCCTTTAAAACCCTAGAAACTATTCCAGTTGAAAGCCAGGGATCACCTACTTTCTTCACCACACTTTGCTGTAGCACCCTTATCTTCAGTGATCCTTTTAGGAAGGTGAGCATCAAGTAGGGCCATGTTGTTAGAATGTACTGTTCTTGAATTTGGGCTATATTGGGGCTCCATTTGTACTTTGGCAATTGTAATATGACAGATGCACAACCTAAGACCAACTACATCAATAGCAGACATATGCCAACCAGCAACCAAAGAAACAGAACACAGACACCCAAAAGAAACAAAACAAAAGGAAAACAAACAAACAAGCAAGCTGTACGTCGGAAAGCAAAAACTTATATATAAAAAAGTACAGCATTGCCAACATCCCCTTGGAGTATAAGTTGATTGCACTTTTACCATCATCAATTTTCCTAATAATTTAGCACTCCAGCCACTGTCAGTATGAGGAGGCTGTGCTAGCACAGCTCTACCTTGAGCCAGCACCAATGAATTTTTGTCCTACATCATAAGATCTCTCATTTGATTGGGCTCTGTTGACCCCAAGTATGGGGATTGATATCAGGGGGCGTGTCCTGGATCAATTCTTCCAAGTGCAGATCCCTGTTCAATGGATCCCATTGTCACTGTCTTGTCACTGCAGGGAAGAGATTGAGATACTGCATGTTAATAATCCTGGGTCCCTTTCCATTGGACACCTCTGAGCCAGGGATTCCCTCCAAGGTCCAATGACCACCATTTTCACAACCCCAGCTCTCTGTCCAAGGATGTAGGGATCTTTGAAGTAGGGTTCAGTTCCTTCAGCCGGGTCTCTATGTTAACACCTTTGGTTTAGCTCCTGCATTATGCCAGGCTGCCTGCCAGATCAGCTACCATGGTCATCACGGTGCTTAGTCCATGTGGTTCACTGAAGGGTGGGCAGAATGAATTCATAGTGTCTACCCATGTACCTAAAATCTGGTTCATTGGCCCTTAGGTTCCCCATACTGATTCTTTAGCATCCCTTCCTACCCTGGCATCCCGCTAACCCAGATTTTTAATCTGTTCATGTCTTTGTAAGGTGTGTATTTTGTAGGCAGCATATTGATGGATTTTGTCTTCTTATCCATTCTGCTACTCTGTCTTACTCGTGCTTTCAAACTACCCACATTCAGTAAAGTTATTTATATATATGTGTTACTACCATCTTGCTTTATATGTGTGTGACTGTTTGTTTGTATGTGTGTGGTATTTAATTCCCTTGTTCTTCTCGTCTTTTTTCTTTGCTTTTGGTGTTGGTCTGTGTGTGTTGTTTTTTGTCTTGGTTTAAGATTTGTGTGTTGCTGCTGCTAGGTTGTTTTTGGCCATAGTACTTCATTTAATGTTTCTTGTTGTAGTGGTCTTGTTTATGTGACGTCTTTTAGTTCTTTCTTGTGTTGGAATACTTTTATTTCTTAGTTATATTTAATTGGTAACTTTGCTGGATACAGGATTCTAAATTGACTTTTTTGTTCCCTGCAGTAATCGTTATACATTACTCCATTGTCTTCTTACCTTCATTGTTTTTGCTGAGACACTGAGACTATTCCGATTGTTGACCCTTTGTATGTAAGTGAAACTTTTCCCCCTGGCTGCTCTTAGATTTTTTTCCTTGTTGTTAATTTTAGACATCTCTACTAAAATATTCTGGGAGGTTTTTCTTTTGGTATCTTTCCTGACTGGAATTTTCTCAGCTTCCTGAATAATTATCTTTTCCTCCTTTACATATTGAGGAAAGTTCTCTTGTGGGGGCTCTTGGACTATTGTCTTCATGGATTTATTTGCTTCTTCTTCTTCTGGAATCCCTGTAAGATGCAAGTTCTTCTTAATTGTGTCTCACAAAGTTCTCAAGTTTTTCTCTGTCTTGTACAATTTTTTTGTTATCTCTTCCTGTTTTAAGTTGGAATCTATAGAATTATGTCCTAGCTCATGAATCTGGGATTCCATTTCTTCAATTCTGTTTTTCTATTCTATTGCAGCACTGTTCTATTCCTTTGTGGTGTTCTTTAATTCTGCGATCTAGTTTTTACTTTTGTGTTTCTGGACAGAGCATTTCTTCTACAGTGTGAGGTGAGGTTACTAGCTTTTCTATTATTTCGCTCTCTCTCTCTCTCGGGCTCTTACTTCAGCTGTTGCATGAGCGCTATCATCATTCTTCTAAATTCTTTTTCTGATAAATCCGCAGCTACTTCAATTTCAGGCATTCCCTTTAGGTCCAGTTGGTGTTCAGTTATTTGTTGTTTTTTCCTTTTTTTGTGCACTGATATTGTCTTTTTCTTTCTTGACACCTTAGAGTAGCTGATAGAGGGGTTAGTAGGTGGTGTTATGTGGAGTAGTTAACTCTGGTAGGTGGTGAAGTAGAGGGGTAATGGATACTTTGTATTAAGTATGTGGAGATGGTGTTGAATCAGTCTTTAGGGGAGCACTCAGAGTGTGTGTGTGTGTGTGTGTGTGTGTGTGTGTGTGTGTATGCGCGCAGGGGAGAGTGTTGGGTGGGGAAAAAAGGAGTAGTAGATAAAATAATGGCAGGGATTGGTTAGTGTTATTTAGCAGGCAAAAGGAGGGGATCATGGGCCCAAACAGTGCCTGGTTGCAGCGATGAAGGAATGGGCACTAATGGTGTCAACTTTTGGTTTTAGGGGGTGAGAAGGACAACAGAAGTTTGATGATAAGACAGGTGAAACTAACAGATAGGTTGATAGCATTCTGAAGAAAATCTTCACACGTTTAGATTGAAGAAAGGAAATTTAAAGGAGAGCACAAGAGACTAAAATTTCAAGACTATGAATGTGACAAGCAATACTAGTGTAAGATGCTGGAGAGTTGTTCATGTATTTTGCCCAGGAGCTTAGTGTCTGTTGTATCTGCTAAAGTATGGTTGGTTAGAGGGTGTGTTAATGGCCTCGTGGTTTTCGGGTTTCACAGCTGAACCACAAAGGGAATTACTATGCGGGCACCATCTTCCCTGGAAGCCCTACTAATAGTGTTTTCTCAGTCACTTAAATAATGCTACTATCAATAGAATTAATCTCTAGGGGGATGACTTATTATGAACGTCAATAAAATTACATTGGGCTTCCAGAAAAACATACAAATCTGTATTGCAAGTTGTTAGACTGATTCTTAGTAGCAAGGAAGGTGAGTCACTTATTTTGGACATAATGCTCAGAGAGGTCAATCCAGGGACCTACTTGGGAAAATACCAGGGCAGTGAAAAAGAGAAAGACACTTGAGAGGGTTGATTGAAACCTTGGCTGCATCAATGGGCTAAACATAAAAACAATTGTGAGGATAACACAGAACTGGACAATGTTTTGTTCTGTTGTGTATGGGGTTGTTATGCGTCACAACTACTTTATAACACCGCCAGCACCACCACCACCACCACCATAATAGAATGACCATCATGACCCTAAAAAGTGAACAAGGGAATGTAGAATTATAGTTATAGGGATAGATTTTGATATCTCACTTGATCATGGGCCTAATAGAAGAACAATTTTTTTCTGGCCCTGCCAGGTACTTACCTTCATGAGGAGATCACTGCACATATGGGTGCTATATCAAAGGGTAGTGAAGAAATCAAATTGTGCCTGGATATCAGGAAAAATAGTGCCTGCGGTCTTAACGGCATGTCAATGCAAGCAGCTAGCATGTGACAAATCAGCTAACGCCAACTGGAAGAGGCATACCATCCTGTGTGATACAAAGATTGTAAATAATGAAATTCAAACCCAGAGGAGGGAAGAGTTCACTACCTAAATTTTAAGCACCTGGTTTTTGGACTGCTGTTGATGATAGTAGAAGGCCAAAATCCATTGTTCATATATATTTTGAGTCCCCAGTGAATCCCTACTGGTCATACACTAGGAATTTTAACAGCCCTAATACCAGACAAAGAAAATTATAAAGTGTACTTTTGCAGAGACACTTAGACTGAAATGTAATATCTTCCTTTGAACCTATTTTTAATTTATTCAACATTTTAAAAATATCCTCTGCCACCTCTTATATTGAAGTCTTTCTCTGCTTCCTCTGCTTTATATAGATTTTCTGTGGCCAATTTTTCAGAAATAGACTTTTTTCCTTCTTCCAAGTCTGCTCTTAGTCTGGAAGCTCTGCTGAAACCTGCTCAATATGAGCGATCCTGCTGCTATTTGAAATACCACTGGTATTTCTTTCAGCATTACACACAAGCAAGTACACCACAAGAAAACTGACAAAACTATATATTACATTCAAATGGGTAAACATTCTCTGGTTCTTCCCTAAGAGGTCCTACCTAGAAAAAATGTCACCCAGTGGCAACAAACACAAGAACCCAGAACTGGATTCTTAAGAACTTGATACTTTTCAAATTATCCAAAGGTCCTCAAATAGTTGATTCTAGTTCTGAAGGTTCTTGTTTATCTAAAAAAGACTAAAGTTTCAAAAACTAACTGAAAGGACATTAAAAAAGGAACATAGAAACACCGTAAAAACCTCTTAATATTTAAAGCTGGAACACCTCAAAATATATGATAGATAATATGGTATTAAATATAAAACAAAATATAAAATAAAAATATACACTATCACCTAACTAACTTATTTAAATACATTAAAAATAATTATTGAAATGAATACTTCAATATATTTAAATAAAGTTTAAATAATCATTATATATTTATTTAATTAAATATACTCATTTAAATAAATAATTTAATATACAAATAAGTAGGAAGAAAAGACCAATCTCAGGTGAAAATAATTCTACATAATTTATGTAGATTCTGAGCACCCCAGAAGAAGGTGAATTACCACTCTCTGGCCAGTTGTACATAGCAAATTAATTCCATAGAGTACCAAAGGAAATAAATTTTAAAAAATATTACCTTTACATATGCAAAGCAAAGTTGATGCTCAAATTAATATGAGCAGCAGTTATAACTCATGCTGATGGTTTGTTGCCTTCATATGATGTGATGAGAATGGAAATTTAATTTGTAGTCCCCCCTGAAAAAAAAATCCCAGTTTAATCATGACTACAAAGCATCAGAGCAATCTAATTTGAGAGGAATTCTATAGCACATCTGATCACAAACCAGATTGACTTCAACAATTTTGTGGGAAAAAATTCTAAAATGCTTTAATTCAGTATCTCCAAAACCCTTTGAAGTATACATGCACGCACGCGCGCGCACACACGTTGTCGTTAAGACTTCTTACGTACAATGCAATATGATATGAGATTTGTTTCTTTGGTTGAAGGGTTTAGTTCCAAGACTTTAAGGGGCATCCTAAACATTTAGGGTCCTAATTTTGTTTTTCAGCCTTTCTATTTTATTTCCTACTTCCTTGAATAGTGACCGGATGTTAAAAGCTAGCAATAAACTATCATTTGGTCTTCATTCATGTAAAGCACAAGGGAAGAAGGAGAGTCATAAACTGGAAGAGGAAATCAAATATGAGTCTGGTTGGGGAGTCACACTCAGAGGGCTGGAGGAAGACCCACGCCAGTGATGAGAGGCTTCTACTGGCTTTGGATCCACAAGGCTTTTCACCCAGCGACCTGTGATCTTCCTGCATTTGGCCTCATGAAATGTGCTGCATGATTCTTAAGAGGACTTGATGAACTGGTGTGTTAGTCTGGGTAGACTAGATAAAAAAATTCATAGAGACACACATATGTGTATAAGAAATATATTTATATACAATAGCAATTGACATTGGAGAAAATACCCCAGCCCAGTCCAGATCAAGTCCATAAGTCCAATATTAGCCCATATGTCCAGTATCAATCTATAAAGTCCTCTTCAGACTCATGAAAAACATGCAATGAAGCCAAATGCAGGATGATCGCAAACCAGTGGCTAGAAAGTCTTTGGGTCCAGTGATGTTATAAGCATCTCAGCACTGGCAGGGGTATCTGGCTTCTCTGGCTTCTGAGGTCTGGTTGCATCCATGTGGCTTGTCTTCTGCAATGTCTCCTAGGGAATTGTAGAGAGAGAGGTGTCTTCCAGCTACAAGGAGGAAGTATCAGATTTCCCAGAATTCTTAGGAGAAGGCCATTCCCATAGAAAAGTCTCATTGGCTATCTCCAGATTGACAGCCTGGACTCCACCCCTACACGCTTAATCCTTAAATTGATACCAGATTAGGTGACAACCACAACTTGTATTGGATATAAGGGCTAATATCAGACTGATGGAGTTGTAGTCATGTAATGCAATTGCAAGTTGTCATGGTGTTAATTCTAATTCATTGTATAACCCTCATAGATGGTGTTCAAGGCTGTGTATTTTCAAAAGCAGATCTCCAGGACTATCGTCCTAGCTGACTCAGGGTGACTCCAAACCACCAACTGCTGACAGTTAATTGCATGGTGAACCATTTGCATAACTCAAGGACTCCTGCCTTAAGAATGAGAGATAACAACAATCAGAAAGACGAAGAAAGACTTGATACATTTGAATTATGGTGCTAGTGAATAATATGAAAATTACCATACAAGGTCAAAAGACATGAAGATCTTTTTAGGAGAAGAAGCTATAATGCTCCTTAGAAACAAGGATGGCAAAACCTTGGCTCATATATTTTGGAAAGTCTTCCAGGAGAGACCATTCCCTAGAAAAGCGCATTATTCTTATTAAAGGGACAGCACAGCAAAAAAAAAAAAAAGGAAGACCCTCAACGAGATGGATTGATAAAGTGGCTTCATAAATGGGCTCAAATATAACAACCACAGTGAGGGTGTCACAGAACCAGGCAGTGTTTCATTCTGCGATACATAGGGTCGCTATGAGTCTGACCCGGGTAGGCAGTAATTAACAACAACAAAATATGTCAGTAGAATCCCTGGGTGATACAAACAGTTACCTGTTCAACAGTAGCTGAATGGTTTCAGGATCAAGTCCATCCCGAGGCACCTCAAAAAAAAAAAAAGGCCTAAAAATCTATCTACTTAACTAAAGCCCTAGTAGTATAGTGGTTATGCCTGGGGCTGCTTATCTCAAGGTCAGCTGCTAGAAATTGCCACCAGCACCTACTCTTTCTATTTCCATAAACAGTTACAATCTTGGGAAATCCATATTTACAGTTCTACCTGCCTTGTAGGGCCATCATGAGTCAGAATCCACTTGATGGGACTGAGTTCTGTTTTGTTTTTGTTACCTAAATTCATATGCTTGAAATTTTAAGGCAACAGAAGTAAATACTATTGTATGCCCAATAACCTATGAGTATAGGCATAGACACACAAGATGAACAGGTATGGAGAGAAGAATATTTAGAGATTTGACAGATGATATATCTACATATGTGTTTATCTATCCTGCAAATAGATCCACTAATATAGTGGAGCATATGTGGAGGCAGAGTTATGAGTACTTCTTGCTCTTAACAAAACACTTGGAGGAAATATGCAGCTGAGGCTGCTGGCTCAGCCTCCATGACCCGACACAAGAAAAACTAAACGGTGCCTAGCAACCTGTAGCAATCTTGTTAGAAGGTGCAGTGTAGAGTGGGGGGAGTATGTGGAGTAAAACACTAAATCATATTTTTTTAAAAGACTATCTTTTCTGGTCAGATAAAGAGTGATGGAATCCTTGAGACTATGTCTCTTAGTCACCCAACAGGCCTGGCATTGAATTACATTGTAGGGGTTCAATCAATAACATGAAACAAAACAATGACATGTTATGAATAATTAAATAGAAAAGAAATTTGTTCTATAAACTCTCACCCAATTCATAATAAAACTAAATAAAACAAATAAAAACTGGAACAATTCTACTTTACCCATATTGTCTTCCTACAATTCCGAATCAATTTGATGACAACTGTGTTTTCAGTTTTCTTTTTATTCTTGCATATTTTATAGTAAGTAGAATAATTATAGTTATAGAACAAAATCATTAATATCGCATACAAGTAAAGTTTTGCTGAAGATAATATAAAAAATGATTGCAGCAGTACATTGACAGAGATTTGCCAGAAATTCTATTTGGAACCAGATGAGGACATGCAACAAAGGGTATCATTACTAATATCTGATGAATTTTGGCTGAAAGGAGAGAATACTGGAAAGATGTTTATCCATGTTTTATTGACTATGCTAAGGCATTCAACTGTGTGAATGATAAAAAATTAGGGACAGCACTGTGGGAATTACTGAACATCTAATTGCGCTTATGAGAAACCTGCACATAGACAAAAGGCAGATAGTCGAACTGAACAAGAAGCTAATGTATGATTTAAAATTAGGAAAGATGTGCATCAGAGTTATGTCTTTCTACTGTATTTATTCAATCTGTATGCTTAGCAAAATACACAAAAAGCTGAACTAAATGAAGAAGAACAGAGCATCAAAACCAGAGAAGATTCACTTAGCAACCTTTGACTGAATAGCCTTGTTTGTTGGCAACAAAGGGGACTTGAGTACTTACTGAGGAAATTCAAAGATTGAAGCCTTCAGGATGGATTACACTCATGCATAAAGAAAACAAAAATCCTCACAACTGGACCAATACACCAAATCCCAAAAATCACTGCCTTCGAATTTGTTGTGACCGAATGGGGCAGAGTGGACCCGCACCTCTGGGTTCCTGAGACTGTGGTTCGTCACATCAATAGAAAAGCTGGTCTTTCTCTTACAGTGGTTTGGAACTGCTGACCTTGAGCCAAACATGATGAGCAACATCATGATGAATAAAGATTGAAGTTAATAAGTTTATCATTTTACCTAGCTCCGTAATGAATAACCATGGAAGCAGAAGTCAGGAAGTCAAGTGACATGTTACATTGGACAAATATGCTGCAACAGCCTCTTTACAGGGTTAAAACTCAAAGGTGTCCCTTGTCACTTTGAAGACAAAGGCGTGCCTGACACAAGTCATGGCATGTTCAATGATGTCACAAACATGTAAAAGATGTACAAAGAATAAAGAAGACCGAGAAAAACGGACAACTTTAAATGATGGTGTTGGCAAAGTGTGTGGAGAGCAGCATGGACTACTGGAGGATCCATCTATCTTGGAGGAAATATAGCCAGACAGCTCCTTAGAAGTGAAGATGGTGAGACTTTGTCTTACATATTTTGCACATGTCATCAGGAGGGACCAGTGGCTGCAGGACAGCTTGCTTAGTTAAGTAGTCGTAGTAAGTCATCGCCGTAGCAGTTCGGTGCCTTTGAGTCAGTTCACATCATAGCGACCCAATGTACAACAGGTGGAAACACTGCCCAGTCCTGCGCCATCCTCACAATTCCTGTGCTCAAGTCCATTGCTGTAGTCTCTGTCAGTTCATCCTGTGAAGGATCTTCCTCTTTCTCTTTGCCCTGCTGTTTACCAAACATGATATTCTTTCCAGGGAATTGTCTCTCTTGATAACAAGTCTGAAGTACATGAAATGGTATCTCTCCATCCTCACTCTTTTTGGTCATTTTATTGGGGCTCGTACATTTATCACAATCCATCCATCCATCCATCATGTCAAGCACAGTTGTACATTTGTTGCCATCATCATTTTCAAAACATTTTCTTTCTTCTTGGGCCTTTGGTATCAGCTTCTCATTTTCCTCTCTCCCTCCCTCATGTACCTTTGATCATTTATAAATTTTTTTTCATGTCTTACACTGACCTATGTCTCCCTTCACCCACTTTTATATTGTCCATCACCCTGGGAGGGGGTTATAGATAGACCACTGTGATCAATTCCCCCTTTCTCTTCTCACCTTCCCCTTCCCCTCCTGGTATGGCTCTCAGTATTGCTCCTGAGGGGTTTATCTGTCCTGGATTCTCTGTGTTTCCAGCTCTTATCTATTTCCAGCTCTTATCTGTACCCATATGCATGTTCTGGTATAGGCAGATTTGAAAGGTATACTTGGGGTTAGAATAGTGGGGCAGAGGAAGCATTGAAGAACTAGAGGAAAGTTGTATGTTTTATCAATGCTATATTACACCCTGACGGGCTCTTCTTCTCCCCACGACCCTTCTGTAAGGGGATGTCCAATTGTCTGCAGATAGGCTTTGGGTTTCTACTCTGAATTCCCCTTTATTCACAATAATATGATTTTTTGTTCTGGGTATTTGATGCCTGACACCTGATCCTATCGACACCTCATGATCACACAGGTTGGTGTGCTTCTTCCATGTGGGTTTTGTTGCTACTCAGCTAGATGACTGCTTGTTTATCTTCAAGTCTTAAAGACTCCAGACACTGTCTTTTTTGATAGCCAGGCACCATCATGTTTCTTCACCACATTTGCTTATGCACCCACTTTGTCTTCAGCAATCATGTCGGGAAGGTGAGCATCATAGAATGCCAGGTTCATAGAACAAAGTGTTCTTGCGTTGAGGGAGTACTTGAGTAGAGGCCCAATGCCCATCTACTACCTTAACACTAAACCTATAAATATATGTACATAGATCTATTTCATCCTCATCATATATAAATATATTTACATATGCACATGTCTGTATTTAGGTGTCTATAAATGCTCTTTGCCTCCTAATCCTTTATTCTATATACTTTTACTTTCCTCTTATCCCACTCATGTTCAGCTTTCATTTGTGTTTCAGAAATTCCTCTTGGCTACATTGCCCTTGATCAAACCCTACCAGGCTTCCTACACCCTCCTTGCCATTGATTTTAGATCACCTGTTCCCTTGTCCCTAGGTTTGTTAACACCCACTTCCTTTCCCCACATCCCCCGCTTCCATGTCCCCCCCAAAATGTCAGTCCAGTTGTTTTCGCCTGTGGATGGTTTATCCTGCCTATTTTATCTAGATAGACTTGCAGAGACAATACAGAGAAAAGAAAAACAACAAGAGAAAATAAAACAACAACAACTAATAAAACCAATGACCAAAAAAAAGACAATCCTATAAATAGTTCAAGATCTGTTTATTGACTTTTAGGAGTGTTTTCCGGTGGAGTCTGATGGGGTGCTACACCCTGACCCCAGAGTCTGCTTTTGGTAATCCCTGCTCCCCCTGCTGTTCTGTTGCAGGCTCTTAGTGTTTCGCCTCGGTACGGTGGGGTCAGATTGGGCACAATTCCCACAGAGTGTCTCCAGTATTGTCTTATGTAGCACTATGGATCAGTGAAGAACATCGTGTCTCCTGGTGGGGCTACCCTATGGTCCTTTCTGTGTGTTGGCTGCTCTGAGCTTTGTTTTGTTTTCTTAACTTTTACTTCAAATGGCTTACATTTTTAATTAAAAGAAACAATGTCAGAGCTAGAATAAAGACCTCTTATTTCTCTCCTAGTCAGATGCCAAATATTGAATGGCAGTGTATTTTCTAAGTGGCAAAGTATCAATTATTAACACAACTGTCACTGGATTCATTCAGCACTCCAAATAAACATTACCTCCAGGTTTTCTGTCAATTCAGCACCATCCCACTCCCATCTAAGAATAAGAATGTGCTTCGCAAAATCCCCTTCCAGGTGGGGCCCAGGTGTAAGGTTGGTCAAAAGAACAGCTAATAGACAATCCTGGTGATGTAAGTGAATCCCTATGCAGCTGCCAGGCCATGTGTCTGGGAAGTTGGGAACATCCGTTGACTTCTCAGCCATTTCTCGGGGAGCTCTATGTCACCTTTGCAGTTGAGACAGTTGGAAGCAGGGGCTCAGAGGTCTACTGAACATTGACAATCTCGTGGTGTCTATTTCAGTCCTTTTGATTGATAATTCAGTCTCTCCTTTCCTGGTCTTGTTGGCTACTCTGTAGCCTTCAACTGCTGTGCTTGACATCTAATTCTGCAGCTTTTTGAAGAGTCATGGAAGCCTCAGGTTCTATATTAAGTTCCTTAGACTGAGAATATATAGAGTGTCTTCTGTTTCCCTGACCAAAATCTAGCTGAGAGTGAAACTGAATTCAAGAATAACAATACTAAAAAAGAATGATTCCATAAAATCATTTGCCTTTTTATGACTCTTCAGTCTCTCCATTGATAATACTTGGTCTTCCTTTTCAATCATGGAATACAGGAAAAGACTGGATCTGAATTGACTCATGTTTTTAATTTACTTACTGATTACAGGAAAAAATCAAACTTCCTGTTGTTGAGAAAATTCTGAATCATGGTGACCTTATAGAATAGTGTAGATAGGTCTGCCTCCATTTTTACAGGAATAGAAAGTCTCCTTTTTCTCCCATAAAGCTGGTGGCTTCAAATTGTTGGTCTTCTGGTTAGTGACCCAGCACATAATCTGCTATGTTCCCAGGTTCCTTGATAACTTCTTTAAAAGGAAGTAACTAGATTTCTGAGCTAGAAGAATGCAGACTTTTACCTGCTTAAGGAGTTTACAAAATCAGTTGCCTGCAGATGAATCCCAACTCTTAGAAATCTCATGTGTGTCAAAGTAGCACTCTTCTCCATACGGGTTTCAATGGCACTGCTCTGTCTGCAGTAGATTGCCAGACCTGACTGACTCTTGAGAAGCCTCTGGGTAGATTCAAACTGTCAGTCTTTCAGCTAATAGTTGTATCCTTACTTATTTCTGCCACATTTAGAGAAATTACTGTGCATTAAAGATCTATGATGCTATTTCAGTTGCTCAGGAGAATCCAAAATCTGTTTTATCAGTTGCCATGGATTAAAGAATACTATGAAGTCTTTTTATTTAAATTGGATTTATATAAGCAAAATGGATTTGACAATTTTCAGCTTTGTGTTTCCAGCTCTGCCATGGTCTCAACAAGTGCATGTGATTAAATCTGAAAAACAAAACACAACACTGCCCCATCCTGCTCCACCTCCACATTTTTTCACTGATCTGAGCCCAATGCTGCCGTCACTGTGTCAGTCTATCTCCTTGAGAGTTTCCCTCTCCTTTGCTGCTCTTCAACTTTACCAAACGTGACATCCTTCTTCAGAGTTTGTCTTTCCTGCCATTTCCAAAGTATAAAAGATAAAGTCTCCCCATCATCATCTCTAAGGAACACCCTGGCTACACTTTTTATCCTTCTTCTTCTTTTAAAAATCATTTTAATGGGGGCTCGTACAACTCTTATGACACTCCAACCATCCATCCATTGTGTCAAGCACATTTGTTGTCATCATCAGTCTCAAAACTCTTTGTTTCTACCTGAGTCCTTGATATCTGCTCATTATTCCTCTTCCTCGCTACCCCCCCCCCATGAACCCTTGATTTTATAAATTATTATTATTTTGTCATGTCTTACACTGTCCAACTTCTCCCTCCCTTCACCCACTTTTCTGTTGTCCGTCCCCTAAGGAGGGGTTATATGTAGATCATTGGGATTGGTTCCCCCTTTCTATCCCACCTTCTTCTTACCCTCCTGGTATCACTACTCTCATTATTGGTCCTGAGGAGTTTATCTTTCCTGGATTCTCCGAGTTTCCAGTTCTTATCTGTACCAGTGTGCATCCTCTGGTCTAGCCGTATTTGTAAGGTAGAATTGGGATCATGATAGTGGGGCAGAGGGAGCATTAAATAACTTGCCAGACAAAACACTGTCCATTCAGCAGTCCATGCTACTTTTAATATTTTTTCCATCACCAAAATTCAAATGCATCCATTCTTCTCCAATATGCTTTATTCAAAATTTTCACATGCATATGAGACATTGAAAATACCATGGCTTGGGTCAGGCACACCTTAGTTGTCAGAGTAACATCCTTGATTTTCAATTCTCTCCAGAGGTTTTGCACAGCAGATTAACCTAATGCAATATGTCTTTTGATCTCTTGACTGCTGCTTTCATGAGCATTGATTGTGGATCTAGGAAAGAAAAATCTTTGACAACTTCAAACTTTCCCCATTTATCATGATGTTACCTATTTGGTCCAGTTGCGAGGATTTGGGTCTTCTTTACATTGAGTCATAATCCATACCAAAGACTGAAATTCTCACTTTCAGCAAGCAAGGCTGTGCCAGCAGCATATCTCAGGTTGTTAATGATGTTCTTCAATCCTCATGAGTTCAGCTCCCTTGATGAATTTCTCAGCAGACAGATTGGGTGAGGATGGTGAGAGGACATGACCCTAATTGCTTACCTTTTCTATGCAGCATTTCCTGGTTCTGTTTGCATAACTGCCTCTTGATCCATCAGAGTAACATAAAGTGTTCTGTGTTCCTAGGCTTCTCGAGGTTATCAATAGCTTGTTGTGATCCACACAGTCGAATGCTTTGGCACAGTCAATAAAACACATATAAACGTCTCTCTGGTATTCTCTTCTTTCAGCCATCTCAGATCTGACATCACCAATCATATCTCTTATTCCACATTCTTTTCTGAATGCAGCCTGAACTTCACCCTGTCAATGTATTGCTGTAATCATTGTTGGATGATCTTCAGCAAAATTTTACTTGTATGAGTTATCTATGTTATTGTTCTATACTTTGGAATTTCTGTTGGGTCACCATTGGAATGGGTACAAATATAGATCTCTTCGAGTCAGTTAGCCAAATAATTGTCTTACAAATGTCTTGGCATAGAGGGCATCATCAGCTTCTTAAAACATTTTAATTGATATTTTATCAATCTTGGAGTGAAACATGTAAAGGAGATAAGACTGAGAAACTCTCTATGGTACCTATAGGAAAGAACTGTATATTTTTGCTACCATGGTTTTGGTATTTATTTTACAATGTATGCAGTTAAGTAAAAATTAATATTATAACTGTATAGACCCCTTTAATTAAGCAAGAGCATTAAAATGGTTTTTGACATATCCTCTATCTATCTGTGTACACTCAGAAGTCCGTGTTTTCTTCTCTCTAACTCTTCTTTGAAGCATTCTACACATCTTTCTCTACACCATATTTAAATGATGGCAGCTTTGGTATCCTTGAGGGTTTCAGGTTGTATTCCTTTTAATGTTTCTTTGAGTTTTGACAACAAAATGAAGTCTGAAAGGGAAAGATCCTGTGAGGTAAGGGTGAGGTAAAGTTTCCCAGTAAGACTCTCACTGTACAGCCCTAACTACCCTTGAAGAAGGAGCAGGTATACTGCCCTGGTGGGAACAAAAATGTGCTCAGCACACGTTTCTGTTTTTTCCTTACCAGTACAGTTTCCATGTCCCTAAACCTTCTTCACAATTCCCTTGAACATACTATGTCTTCCAAAATTTTACTAATGTTTCTCCTTGAGCATGCCAAGAGACATTCACAGTAACCATTTAACGTGACTTGTCTGCCTTCACTGTTGCTGTCCCAGGTGATTCCTCTGGGAGCCCCTGCTTTTGTGTTGTTTTTTTTTTAAGTACCATGAGACTGAGAAAACTGGTCTGCAACCATTTACCGGTCACAGAGACATGTTAAGACACATTCTGCTTGGAGTACACATGGGTATGGAAAAACTTGAAATAGTTTTTGACTTACCCTGGTATATATGCAAGCACTTTATTATTTAATTATGACATTAAATTTTGGCAAATTCACATGGAAAATATCATCTAGAAACTGAGAAATAAGAGAAAGGAGGCAGGGAGGGGGAGGGAAAGAGGAGCGTAAGGACAATGTTTTTTCTTTCTTTTTTAAATCATTATTTAAATCATTTTATTGGGAGCTCATATGGCTCTTATCACAATCAATACATGCATCCATTGTATATCAAGCACATTTGTACATGTGTTGCCCTCATCACTGTTTTTTATTTCTTTTTTTAATAAGGTGTAACTAGTATACAGTGTTCATCAAAAATCCCATTTAAAAAAGGAGTCTTAGTGATATAAATATGTGTGTGAAACCTATAACATATTTTGAATCAGCACTGAAATCTCCTTAATGTTAGTACTTTAAAAATATATAGATAACTTTTTATTTTGAAATAATTTAAAATTTATATAAAATGTGTCAAAATTTGGTCAGAAAATCCCAATATAATGTCCCAGAGGTTTCTTTTCCTAATGTCCAGATTCCCTTAAAACCAAAGAATAATGATCAAAACAAGGAAGAGCTAGTACAAAATACTAACAAAACAAGGAAAAACTACTACAAAAATACTAACACATTAAGTGCTTTATTCAAATTTAACCAGTTTTCCCCGATGTCCTTTTAATTTTTTGAATCAGTTTACATTGTATTTCATTTTTGTTTCTCCTAAGGCTCTTCCGATTTGGAACAATTCCTCATTGTTTCCTTGTCTTTCATAATCTTGATGAAAAAGAATAGTGTGCCTGAAAGTATACTTGTGTAGTTGCAGAAAGCATATCTATCTGTCACTCAAAGAAGCAGAACATTTCCTTAAACAAAATCCACAAATTTCCTTCCAAACGAATTCCTCTCACTCTCAAATCGAGTATCTTCAGAAGTAAAGCAATACCTGCTTTCCTGGTGGTTCCATTAAGTGGAGATCATTTCACAAACAGCAAACAGAGCCCAGTGCCCTCAGACATTTCAAATAATCCCAAAGAGGTCAAGTAGATTCCAGCCATCCGAGGCCCTTAGAAACAGAGTAGAATTGCTCTAATGGGATCGCCATGCTGTAAGTCTTCCAAGCCTTCAACTGCCACACCTTTATCCCACGGGGCAGCGGGTGGATCCAAACCATCAATGTTTTAGCTAGCAGCGAAGAGCATAATAACTGTGTGATAAGCACTTCTTCCCCAGAGAAATCAGTTAATCACAGCGTTGAATTAATGTTTATGTAACAGAGGTAAAAGATCTGATCTTATTGTGGAAGCTCCAGTAAATTTGTTTGGAATATGACAAGTACATTTTAAAATTATGTTAAGAATATACATGTTAGTTGAAAGCTCATCAGATAAATACAATGGAATAGATTGACATTGCAAACTGTCATACTGTACAAAATAAATAAAATGTGCTATTTTTGATTATACACTCAGTCACAAATGCATGCATAATAAGGGAAATATTAATTTTGTGCCTACGTTTATGTTGAATAATAAAAACAAGACTAGGGTAATGTATTCTATTTTGCATTATAGAATTTAAAACACCACTTAATTATTTAAAGTTTTTTGTAGACTAGCCTAGATTAATTTTGATAATTAATCCATTATTAGAGTTCTGATCTTTCATTGGATAAATGCATATTCAGTAAAATATTCAAAATATCTTGGAAAAAGTTTGCTTAAGTAATTTTATCTGAGAAAATATTTATCCAGAGATATACTCTCTATAGGGCTGATTTCAGAACCAATTATCCAAAAAAGAACTTGTTTATATTTTGTAGTTATTGCTTCCTTTTTCTAAGTATATCATGGCTAACAAATGATATATCTTTGGAGGGTTTTGTGTGGACAAAATGAGATAACCAGCACCTGCGTAGCCCTTAAAACTCTTCCACACTCGTGTTAATGCTCTCAAGTCACTTCTAATTGTGGTGACCTCATGTGTGTCAGGGGAGAACTGTCATTCACATGGTTTTCAGTGGTTCCATTTTTGGAAGTACATCCCCCAGGCCTTTCTTCCAATACATTTCTAGTGGACACAAGCCTTCATTGAACCTTTTGGTTCCTTGTCTGACATATCAACAGGTTTCACACTCAGGGTCTATAGATCTGTTCTATAAATGGGTAGTTTCCATTTTTCCCCAGACCTTATCCAAATACCAGAGTTTTAGAAGTACAGTGTAAGTACACATGGTCAAGCAAGCTAAGTGGAAGCACTTGCTAAGCACAGGAAAACTGCTTCCTTTTCATATTTATCTACAAATTTGTATACATTAAAGTGTATTTTCTCTTAATTTGATTTATATCCTCTAGTCTATGCTCTATTTTTTAGTAGGTTAACCATTATGTGATTGAAATTTTACTTGGAACTTACGAACTGTTCCATTTGTGAGACTCCCGCTGACACCCACAAAGACTTCTGTGGCCATGGGGATGGACTGTGCTGTGGCAATGGGCTGACTTCATGGGGATGGACCGTGCTGTGGCAATGGGCTGACTTCATGGGGATGGACCACGCTGTGGCAATGGGCTGACTTCATGGGGATGGACCGCGCTGTGGCAATGGGCTGACTTCATGGGGATGGACCGTGCTGTGGCAATGGGCTGACTTCATGGGGATGGACCGTGCTGTGGCAATGGGCTGACTTCATGGGGATGGACCGCGCTGTGGCAATGGACTGACTTCAATGTGCTGTCTTTGTTATTGCTATTTTTATTATTATTGAAGTACACACACACCAATACTGAATGAGCCACAGCTTGGGGGTAGGGGGGAAGATTGATAATGGAATTAAAATTTGCAAAAATAAATAAATGATTTTCAAAATAGACTTTCTAATTTTCTTAAAAGCAGTAATGTTGTATATTTCTATAATTTTGCTTAGGATATTTATTTAACACAAGAACATGAATGTGATCCATCACTAAAGAAATGTAGTCCATAGGACAATTATCTTTCCCTGAACAGCGACAGGATGCAAAGTTTCTCTTTACATGGACAAAAACACCATTCTAAATGCCTTAAGTCACCAAGAAATCCCACATATCTAGTATCATAGAACCTGTCAGGGGAGATATGTCCTGTCCTTTAGTTATGCCCATACAGTTGCATATCCAAAGGAAAATGGCACACATATAACATACAGGAATTTACTGACTATAAGAAATTAAATTATAACTAAAAGAAAGGAAATCAATGCATCATATGGTGTTTCATATTATTCTTTAAAGAAAATGATATATGTGTAGCCATCAACCTTTTTTTCAAGGAAAAACACATCTAAAAAGTATAGTTGAAATGGAAAATATAAATATCAAAGATGGGCGACAAGGTATAAACAATCTGGTAGGGAAAGAATCCAAGGTTGTGTACTAACTGCCAAAGAAGGCTGGATAGGAATGAAAAGAAGCTCTCCGGAGAGGTTGATGAAAGTGGCACGGCTTAGTTCACACTCAATAAAGTCCTTATAATGACAAGAGGGAAAAATGGGGACTTCGGAAGGCACAAAAGATCATTTATTAGCAGTGAGAATATTGTGACAAAAACAAAAATCAGTTTTGCTGTGGTCAAAGATTGGAGAAAATCTTCATAAAAAAGAGATCTACACTCCAGAAGAACAAACTGTACATAGTTAGTAATCAAGAAATGCTGCACTTATTCTGATGTCAGCCGGGCTCCAGCAGCAAACTCGAAAAACAGATAAAGTAGTGATTAACATGTGATTATAAAATCATTATATATGAAGTACTTAGTGAAATCTCTCTGTGGAAGACAGGAGTTTATATCATTATGAGCTAAAGTGTAAATTTTTTAAACATTTGTGCTGTAGCCATGAATATCACACAGAAAACTATTTTAATAATTATATTTAGAAATTTTAATAAACCAAATTTAACTCACTTCTATCGATTAGATTTCAATTCATAGTGACCCTTTCTTTATAAGGTCTCTGAAGCTATAAATCTCTTCCCACAGAGTTGTTGGGGGTTTAAACCATGAACCTTGCAGGTAACAGTCAGGGCTCTTAACCACGGGGCCATTACAAGGATCCTCTGCCACGTGATTGTCTAAAAATGTAATTTCCAAGTTAAAAAAAATAGACCATTGCAGAAAAACGGAGCACACTAGATACAAAAGGAGCTTGAAACATCTTGACATAGAAAGATAAAAGAAAGTTATCAAAGACTGGTGCTGTTGCTTTCTGAACTCAAGTTAATTTGGAGTGATATCAAGAAACAGGAAAAAGACAAACATCATCTTGAAGAAGCTTCCAATGGTTAATGATTCGAAAATGTGAGCTTCAACAAGGAACATAATTCGAACGCACCTAAACATATTAAATATGTTTGGGCCTATCAATAAAAAAACGAATAGACAACCTTTAAGAATGATAGGGAGGCTATTAGTTATTTTGAAAGTAGTGAGTAAAGAAGATGCTGGAACAGGTAAGGCACTCATCTTTTACTATATGAGAGAAATATACTTTTATGAAACTTTTCCCACTAACAAATAAAAAATACAGAATTAGAGTATCAGCAATTTACAACTTCCCCTCAATCCAAGTACTTAGTCCTTGAGAATTAGTGACTGATAACATCACACAAACATACACACACAACCCATGTGTCAAATATGTTGCTACTAATGCTCCAGCTCAGATACCCAAAGTTTTTTTTCCAAACAAAATGTATTTAAATATGTGTCTGCAATCAGTGTGTTATGATAAACATGCAGCTTGTTGTGATAACAAACTAAGGATAGCTATGAGAAGAATGGAAAATCCAGAACACTTAAGTGTGCGCACATGGAAACTTTACGTAGATCAAAGGGCAGCTGTGTGAACAGGACAAGGAAATAGCACATGTTTTCAAATCATGAAAGATGTGTGCCAGGATTGTAGCTTCTCACCATACTTATTCAATCTGTAAGCTGAGCGGGCAATCAAAGAAGCCGGAGTGTCTGAAGACCTCAGTATCAGGTTTGGGAAAGACTCATTCCCAAACTGCGATATGCAGATGGTGGCACAACCTTGCTTGCTGAAAGTGAGCAGGACATGAAGTTTTGCTGATGAACATCAAGGACTATAGACTTCAATATGGATCACAACTCCATGAAAATAAAACTCAAATCCTCACAATGGAACCAGTAGTTGACATTATGGTAAGTGGAAAAGAGATTGAAGTGGTCAAGGATTTCATTTTGCTTGGATATGTAATCAATGCCCATGAAAGCAGTAGTGGACAGCTCAAACAACTCATTACCTTGGTAAATGTGCTGCACATACACTTGTTTGACTTGATGGCGCCTGACAACTACAATCAGTGAAGAGTTATGCAGACAAGTTCTCTCAGCAAGGCATTTGCATGGGTCTCATTAAGGTTTCTTAACAAAATGCCGCTGTGGGAAAACATTTGATGTAAGGACTAGTATAAGAATTTAAATAAAATCCAAGTGGCCATTGTTCAAAATCACTGATGTCATGCAACAAGCTCACAGGAATGTTGCACAGAAATTTTTAGATTGATCAGAATTTCAGGGAGTGCCTGAAAGACCTAGTGATAATTTCATGACAGTCATGACAGCTCAGGTTACTATGACTGTTTTGTGCTTTGTTTTTATTTGAAAAGGAAAATCACTGATTTTTTTTTAAAGGAGCTAGAAATTCATGGAAATTTTAATGAAGTTTAAAGAAAATTTCAAAGTGCTTTGTTGAGGAGAAGGCTAACTAAGTCACCACAAGGACGTTTGTTCCATCATGACAACACACCTGTTTATTGTTTTGGAGTAACAAACATAGTCCTGTAAAAACTTCACTGGGAAACCTTGCCCATCCACACACCAGCCCTGCACTTGCTCCCCCCAGATATCTTTTTGTTTCTGAAGTTCAATGAATGTTTAAAGGTATCTTATCATGCCTAACCTGCTGTTTTAATGTGGTATAAATGGAGGAGGATAATATTCTTTAGGAAAGGGTTTGAGAGGTGGGAGCACAGTCTAAAAAATTATATGTAAAAACCCAGATGGAGAACATGTCAACAGACAATACCTTCCTAATTTTATATTTTGTGTAATAAAGACTTCTATGGTTTTGTTGCAATGTTTCTAAAATTAACTACATGTATATGTCTATATGTGTAAACATACATACCAGAGGGCTTAAATCATTAAGGGAAAATGGAATTAAAATACAGTAGATGAAGGCAAGTGAAAAACTAATTGCTATAAATATATCAAAGATACCATTTTAAGGTTTTGTAAGCTTTCCCAATAAATTTTTCATAGGGTAGCCCTTGAACAGGTACAATGTCATTATGAAATATAATTCCTCAGTACAACTTTGCTTGCCCATTTATCGTCAATGCGGTTTTTCATTTCCTGAAAATGTCCTCACAATAAGTCCATGAGATTGACCTGTATCCTTAGAGAAGAACATCTATCAAGACCATCTTTCCAGATCACCACTTGTGAAAAGTAAAACAGCTGGATAGGGTTATCTAGAGAGACAAAACCAGATTGCTAATAGATAGATAGATATAGATAACACAAGAAATGAACTGCTAAATTATATACAGATAGATAGATAGATATTATAAGAAATGAATAGTTAAATTATAAAGCAGTGCAACTAAATCCCATGAGAGAGTTGTGAGACACTGGCAGTCCTTCAAGTCTTGAGGACCACCAGAGTCCTCTATAGAAAGATTTAGGCTATCCCAGCACAGGCAGCAAACAACAATGTAGGTCACCAACAGTCAGTCCCCAACTCCAGAGATGTACATTCCAATTCTCTGGCAAGGCAGGTCTTAAAGGGGCTTCAAATTACAGCAACACAGTCTACAGGTTAGGTGTCCCACAGGTAGTACAGCTTGCAAATTGAGGCACAGAACAAGCAAGGCAGTCGCACACTGGTCCGATGATCAAAGAGCAAGAGATGTGAAAGGCAAGGCTTGCCAAGCTATTTATCTCTCCGCCCATCAATTGATCCATATGTGTTTATCGGCCAGGTTGGCACAATAAACTAACTATCGCATAACCTGAACTGACTTCGCTGTTTAAATTTAATTGGTCCACCAAATGCCCTCAGAAGTCACTGCTGCTTTTGTTGTTGTTTCTTTAAATAGTTTCATTGGCATGTATGTCAAATATCATATAATTTAATCATTCAGTCATATTAAGTTGATTTTTGAAGTCATCACAACAATCAATATCAGAACATGTTCTTCCCATAGTCACTGTGGTTAGCTCCTCATTTACCCCATCTTCCCTTACCATACGTGTAGGAATTTATCTATCCAGTCACTATCTCTGTAGGATTACCTACCATGGATTTCATATACAGAAACTCATTCAAAGCACACTAAAGGAAGCAAGCAAGCAAGCAAGCAAGCAAGCAAACAAACAAAAACAATTACTGGACAAACAGAATCAAAAGAAACCAAAAATATTAAAAACTGAAACCATTTTTAAAAGGGTCAAAAGGGACATCAAAGGACAAGGTTTACAATTTGACCTAACTAAATTAGCCACGATCAGTTTTATAATGCTTTCTGTCTGGCAGCAAGGCTAAGCACATCTCTGCACTGTGGCTAGAGGTGACTCACTGGAGGCTTCGTCCGCATGTGGACCCTGGAAATGCTCTTTGGATTTCACTGTCATCTGTAGTCTTCTGTAAACTGGGTGCTCACAGCTTAAACTTTGTAACAGTCCCTCGTTCAAATTTAGATTTTATTATTTGTAATCTTTGGATTACACAGGCTAGTGTGCTTCTTCCATGTGGACTTAGCTGATGCCCCTCTAGATGACTGCTTGTTTGAAGACAAGCCTTTAAGATCTCAGATGATATTCTTTCAGATAGCCAGGCACCATCTGGTTTCTTCAACACAATTTCTTATAGCACCTACATCTATATCAATATTAGTGATCTCTTTATGAGGCTGAACATCGAAGAGGGCCATGTCATTATTATTATTATTATCATTAATCATTATTATTAGACCAGGGTTAGAATTAAGGACAAGCCTCCAATCCACTCACGTATCTATGTATATATCTCTATTTCACTTCATAGACTTCATTATCTTACATGATAAAGAGTATAACCAATCATGCCTCTGAGACATAAAGTAATTATATTGCCATTGGCATAGAATTTAGCCATTGGTGTAGTGTAGAATTTAAGACTGTTGAGAAAAGGAAATTTTACATGATTTGTTGACTTGTGCATATTAAAACTTTAAGTGCATTTGCACAAACAGTGAAGGTACGGAGAGGGCAAAACTTTCTATAACACTCATTCACAAAGACAGAACCATGCCTACCAGACTAATACATGCAATAAGAATGCAAGGGTAGCATTTACATAGTAAGCATATGGCAGTCCCATGCCACCATTCAATAGACAACCTTCAAAGTAAGAGATCTGAACCAAAGTCCAACATTATGAATGCAATCATCTGCTATACTTTTTTCACCTTAGGACATTTCAGCCACAATTCGGGAGTATTTAGGATCTTTAAGTCTTTGTTGGTGTCTTTGCCTGGTTTTAGTATCAGGTTATGCTTGCTTCATAGAAAGAATGAGTTTGGGACTTCCCAGAAGATGGCAACTGAGTAACACATGCCAGAGGGACTCCGCAGAAATCTGCCCAGAGAGTTACTTAAGAGGGAAACTCAACACTGCTAGATCGCAGGAGGAGCATCAAAAAGATAAGTAGCCACAGACCCACAAGGTTTTGACGGGCTGGGGCTTTTGTCTTATCACAGCGGGGGCTGGCTATGGCTTGATCTTAGCCCTGCCATTGTATCAGCTGGAACTGGGATCATTTAGAGGCACGGTGCAGGGACTTTAACTCAACACAATCACAGCTTGCCACTGCCTCAGGGCAGGGACTAAACCATTGCAGCCACAAGGGCAGGGATCAGGGCTCAGCTACATTGTTACTTTTGTTTCCATCTCTTCTCTCTATGCCCCCCACCCCTACCTCAGCAGGCTTACATTAAAAATTTCCCCCCCTCTTTGTCTCTTTCCTTTTCTCTCACACTCCACTGCTGACCTCCAGCCTACTCCCCTTACCCTAGGGCATTTACAACTCTGCCACACACAGTTAGATGAGCTCAACCCTGTGCAGATAGTCCTAGGATGGGGAAAGCCATGCTGAACTCAACCAGGGGATACTCCACCCAACTTCTTACCAGGAGGGAATTCCTGCTTGTGTGGCTTGGGGAGCTCCTATTTTTCCTCTGTTGTCCCACGAAATTGAAGGAACTTCCTCCCACCTACTTTAGTGCCTCACAAAGCCTAAGGCAGCTTGACCAACACTCATCCATGGTCCAAGCTGCTTCAGGAACTTCTGTGTAACCTCCTCAACACCAAAGCAGGCAATTCACCAGTTTTCTAGGCCACTCCTCTGAGAGGGAAGCCACAGGAGGATAAAGAGGTAGGTTAATTCCATAGTGAAATTAGCTGGAGGCAGTTCTAAGAAGCATTCCTTCAAGTCTCCCAGAGAAAAACAGCGCTCTTCGACTCCCTGGAAAATGACACCTGGCTCCTCTAAAACAACACAATGCAAACAGCCATCAGCCCCAAAAACCTCAATAAAAAAACAGGAGATGTAAAAGGCAGTGGAAAAAGATGTCCTGAACATAAAAACATGCATAGAAGAATCAGACATTGAGCTGCCACAGAAAGAAATTTTCAGAATACTGCTTGGAGTCATTCAGGATATAAAGGAAACATTATAGAAAAAGGATGAAATGATAGAGAGGATAAAGTCCATACACAAAAGAGAAATACAAAGGTTATGGAGGAGATAACAAAAACCAGTACATACACATGGATCTTGAGAATTGACTGGAGGAAGGAAAAAACCTCACCAGTGACTTGGAGGCCCAAGCAGACTTTAACAAACGTGAACAAAAATCTAATAAGATCATCAGAGAAGCTGAAGAAAACCTAAGAGCTATGTCTGATGCTATGAAGCTGAACAACATTAGAATGATTGGCTTTCTGGAGGAAGAAACAACAAAGAAGTCATCTGCAACAATAGTGAGAGAATTTTTGGAGGAAAACTTCCCCAGATTGATGAATGAAAGCAAGGCAACTACTCAGGAGACTGAAAGAACACGATCTAGACTAAAACCCAAGAAGAAGTCACCAAGGCACATAAGTTAAACTATCCAACTTTGAGGAAGAGGAGAATATCATGAGAGAAGCTAGGGAAAAACAAGCAATCACATATAAAGATTCCCAAATATGAATATGCTCAAACCTAACAGCAGAAACTATGAAGAAAAGGAGAGTGGAGTAACATATTCCAAAAATTGAAGGAAAACAATGCAAACCCAAGAATACTCTACCCAGCCAAATTATTGATCAAGATAGATGGAGAAGTACAAGTCTTCCCAGGTAACAAAAAACCCAAAGAATACGTTAGAAGAAACCCAGTCCTACAAAAGGTCCTTGCCAACCCAGTATGGGAGAGGAACACTCACCAAGCATAAATAAGAGACCACCATATAGAACAACCTCACCTAGAGGGCAACAAAGAGAAAACAGATCCCAAGATAGCATTGGCTTAAGGATGGAAAGAATTCAAGAATCACACGTGCACATGCACGCGCACAACAGGCTAATGAGAAAAGAAAGTAGGAAAACACCCAACACAAAAGGTATAAGATGACATCACAGAGTCTGCAGATGGAGATAATAACCCTGAATATCAAGGTCCTGAGCTCAGGCATTAAAAGACTGAGACTAGCAGACTAGCTTAGAAAACACAACCCATCAATCTGCTGTCTACAGGAAACACATCTCAAGGCTACAGACAAAAATAGGCTGAGAATCAAATTCTGGAGAAAGGCATACCAATCAGGGAGCAAGTCAAAAAAATCAGGGGTTGCAATCCTAATCTCAGATAAAATTGACCTAAAAGTGCAAACTGCAAAAAGATAACGAGGGACACCAAATAATGCTCAAGGGAATAGAAGACAAAGAACTACTAACCCTTGTAAACATATATTCCCTGAATAAGGACCCGCTGAATACATCAACCAAACACTCCAAAAGATGAAAAAAGAAATCAAAGCCTAAATAATTACAATGGGTGACTTCAATAATTGCTCTCTGAAAAAGATACATCAAAGGGAAAGAAAATCAACAAGGTGACTAGAGATCTAAACACAACAATTAGACAATTTGACCTGATAGATATTTAGAGCTTTTCATCCAAAAACAAAAAAGTTCACGTTCTTTTCAATCCCACATGGCCCATATTCGAAGATAGACCACATTCTGGGGCATTAGGTGAATCTACATAATTTAAGCACATCAATATCATATAGACTTCTCTCTCTGACCACTGTGCCATAGGGCTGGAAATCAAGAAAAGGAAGACGAAGAAAACAAGAGCAAACAGTTGAAGGATGAATAACTCTCTACTGCAAAAGGAGTGTGTACTGACACAGATCAAAGATGAAATTGGGAAATGTCTAGAAACCAATGAAAATGGGAATACAACATACCAAAACTTATAGGACACAGAAAGGGTAATTATCAGAGGAAGTTTCATAGCAATACATGCACACCTGAGAAAGGAAGAGAGATTCATGATAGATATGGTGGCACCAAATTTACAACAACTAGAGGAGAGCCAGCAGAACAATCCTATTAATAACAAAACAAAAGAAATAAAAATCATGGCTGACATTAAGGAAAGGGAAAATAAGAAAACTATGGAAAAATTAATGGCACTAAAAGTTGGTTCTTTCAAAGGCTAAACAGAATTGGCAAACCTAACCAAAGAAAGGAGGGAAGAAATTTCAATAGCAAGAATAAGGGATGAAAGAGAGGACATTAAAACAGACCCCAATTAAATAAAAAAGATAATTATAGAGCACTACGAAGGATTGTACTCCAATGAATTCAACAACTTAGAAGTCATGGACAAACTCTTGCAAAAACAATCACTCCCTAGACTGTCCTCAAAGGATGTCAAAAGTCTCAACAGATCCATAGCAATAGAAGAAATATACAAGATTATCAAGGCATAAACAACAACAAAAAATCTCCTGGACCAGATGGCTTCACTGGAGAATTCTACCAAGCATTTGGGGAAGAACTAACACTAATCCTACAGAAAACCTTCAAAAACATAGAAAAAGATGGCAAACTCCCGATCTCCTTCTATGAAGCTAGTATAACTCTGATAACAAAACCAGGCAAGGATCTCACAAGAATTGAGAACTACAGACCAATATCCCTAATACACATCATTGCAAAAATCCTTAATAAAACACTAGCCAACAGAATACAAAAGTATATAAAACAAATAATTCACCATGACCAAGTGGGATTCATACCAGGGATGCAGGGATGGTTCAACATACGAAAGATCATTAGTATCATTCGTCACATTGACATGAAAAATTATAAGAATCACATGATAATATCAATAGATGCAGAAAAAGCATTCAACGACATCCAACACTAATTCCTATTTAAGACACTTGAGAAGATAGGAATGGAAGAAAAATTCCTCAAGGCAATACAAGCTACATATGAAAAAATCAACAACCAATGTGGTAGTCAATGGAGAAAAGACTAACACAATCCCACTGAAAAAGTGTACCAGTCAAGGATGCCCCTTGTCCCCACTTTAATTTAATATCATACTGGAGGTTTTAGCTAACAGCATAAGGCACAGAAAAGATATCAAAGGTATTCTTCTGGGGAAGGAAGAAGTGAAACTATCGTTATTTGCAGATGATATGATTTTATATATGGAAAATTCCAAAAGTTTCAAAAGGGGAGTACTGGAAGCAGTAAAGAAGTTTGGCAGAGTGACAGGAAACAAGGAGATCAAAAAGGTAGTACTTTTCACAATAGCCAAACACAAATTGAAATATCTAGGGATATACCTGAGTAAAAAACAAAAGATCTATACAGGGAAAACTACAGAAAACTCTTACAAGAAACCAAGAGTTACTTCAACAAATGGAAGTAAATCCCACGCTCGTAGATTGGAAGACTCAATATATGCAAGATGTCAGTTCTGCCTAAAGCACAATATAAGTTTCATGCAATCCCAGTACAATTACCTTCATCTTTCTTCAAAGAAATGGATAAAACTGATTACCAACTTCATGTGGAGAGGGAAGAAACCCAGAATTAGCAGAGAACTCCTCCAGAAGAAGGATACAGTGGGAGGGCTTGCTTTACCTCAATTTAGCACATACTATACAGCCACAGTTGTCAAAACCGCATGGTTTTGTTTCAATGATAGATACTCAGACCAATGAAAAAGAAATGAAAGCCCAGATAGAAAATCATCAGCATACAGACAACTGATTTTGATGAGCGCCTAAAAAATATGCAGTGGGAAGCAGATGCCCTCTAACAAGTCGTGCTGGAAAAAATGGATATTTACCGTCAGAAAAATAAATCAAGACCCTTATCTCACTCCACGCACAAGAATAAACTCAAGGTGGATCACAGACCTTGAAGTTCAATGCCAACTTATTAGGGCCATCAGTGAGGGAACTGGAACCACCTTGAGAACTTTGGCATAGGGAATACATAGGCTATCAGAAATAGGGAAGGACACAAGCACAGAGGAGGCACAAATTAACAAATGGGATATACTGAAGATAAAACACCTCTCTACATGAAGATAATTCACCAAGAGAGTAATAAGAGATTCCATGGACTGGGAAATCATCCTTTGCAATGATACATCAGACAAAGGCCTTATTGCTAAAATCTATAATACTCTGTTAGCTTCCAAAAAGAAAAAAATCATATTGCCCTCTGAGGAGGTGGGCAAAGGACCTAACAGAAGATTCACAGGGGCAGAAATCTGAATGGCCAATAAACATATCAGAAAATGTTCCTGATTTTTAGCCATAAGAGATATGCAAATTAAAACAACAACGAGGTACCACCTAACAGCCTCAGAGGTAGCCCAATTCAAAAAATCAGAAAGCGACAAGTGTTGGAGGTGCTGTGGGGAAACAGGAACTCTCATACACTGCTGGTGGACCTGTAAGTATGTACAGCCACTGGTGATATTTAAAACAGATGTAAATTGAGTTACCATATGACCAAACAATACCCCTTCTGGGCATATACCCAGAAGAGGCAAGAAACAAACCAAGTCCAGACATCTGTGCTCCAATGTTCATTGCAGCACAGTTCACAATTGCAAGGAATTGGAAACAATCCAAATTTACATCAACTGATGAGTGGATTAAAAAGCTGTGGTATATACATACAATGGAGTACTATGAATTGCTAAGAAGCAGTGGTGATGAATGTATGAAGTACATCGCTACATGGGAAAAACTGGAGGAAATCATGCTAAGTGAAATAAGCCAAGCACCAAAGATCAAGTACACCTTGAGTCTGCTGAGGTAAGCTTTAAAAGAAATGTGAAAGGGGCATAGGGAAAAAGCTACTGTAATCAAATATTCCTGGGGTGAGGACCACGTAGTATAGCAGGAACCAGACCAAATCCAGGGATAAATATGGTAGCCAACTAAAAAGAAGGTAGGGAAAGGAATAAATAATAATAATAATAATAATAATAAAAGAAATGGGTAGTGGGGGCACAGGCCACTAACCCACCCAAGGAGAGGGTATTGTTTCCACAGGGAAAGAGAGACCAGACTTCATCCCAGTGTTCCACGATGTGAATGTGACATTCCCACTTGGCGTAGGGAACCAGTGGAGAGGTTGAGGGGCCAGTCCAAAACCTAACTACATGGACACATGCTCCTCCTCCCAGAAGAATTTATTTCAGAGTATGGCACTGAATCTGCAGCTCTGGGAGAAGGACATATCTGATCGAAGCACACGGGAGCAGATGAAGGAGGAAGAGGAGAGAGTGGAGCATATCCTGGCCCACCAGGCCTTGAGGAGAATGTTCCCGATTAGAGCAGCCAGTCCACAGAGAGGACTACATGGCCAGGCCCACTATGAGACACAACGTTCCTCACTGACCATAACCCAACAGGGAACAACACTGGAGACACAGTGTGGGAATTGCACACAATCTGATCCCGTCACCCCAAGGCAAAAAAAAAAAAACACTAAGGCGGTGCAACAGAACAGTAAGGAAACGGAGCATCGAGGTCCTCAGGGAATGCCAAAGGTGGCATTTGGGGCCAGGGCATGGTGCCCTAACACACTGGACTGAAAAACACTCCTAAAGGCAAAAAAACAGTCCTTGAACTAACTACAACCATTTATTTCTTGATGTGTTTTATTTTGTTTTGTTTTTGTTTTTTTGTCATTGGTTTGTTGTGCTTGTTTTGTTGTATAGTGGTGCTTGGTTTTGCTCTGTCTTTTTTTGTGTGCATGTTATTATCTCTACAGGTCTGTCTAAATAAAATCGGTTGGATGAACAATTTGGAGGAGAAAACAATGAGACAAGTGATTGGAGGAGTGGGAGGAAAGATAGTGGTGTAAACAAGCCCAGGGACAAGGAAACAACAAGTGATCTAAATCACTGGTGAGGAGAGTGTAGGAGGCCTGGTAGGGCTTGATCAAGAGTCATGTAACCAAGAGGAATTACTGAAACCCAAATGAAGATTGAACTTGATAGTGGGACAAGAGGAAAGTCAAAGGAAATAGAGGAAAGAGCGAGGAGGCAAAGGGCATTTGTAGAGTTCTAAATAAAGGCATGTACATATGTAAATATATTTATATATGAGGATGGGGTATTTTATCTATGTGCATATATTTATAGGTTTAGTATTAAGATAGCAGAATGACAATGGGCCTCCACTCAAGTACTCCTTCAATGCAAGAATACTTTGTTCTATTAAATTGGCATTCTATGATGCTCACCTTCCCGACACAATCGCTGAAGACAAACGGTTGCATAAGCAAATGTGGTGAAGAAAGTTGATGGTGTCCAACTATCAAAAATATAGCATCTGGAGTCTTAAAGGCTTGAAGTGGCCATCTAGCTCAGAAGCAACCAAGCCCACATGGATGAAGCACACCAGCCTGTGTGATCACGTGGTATCAAAGGGATCAAGAATCAGGCATCATCAGAACAAAAATAATATGATTGTGAATGAAGGGGGGAGTATGGAGTGGAGGTCCAATAGCCATTTGTAGGTCACTGGACATCTCTTTACAGAAGGGTCTCGGGGAGGAGAGGAGCCAGTGAGGGCGTGATGTAGCAATGATGAAACATACAACTATCCTTTAGTTCCTAAATACTTCCTCACTCCCCCTACTCCCACTATCATGATCCCAATTCTACCTTACAAATCTGGCTAGACCAGAGGATGTACACTGGTACAGATAGGAACTGGAAACACAGGGAATCCAGGGCAGAGGATCCCTTCAGTACCAGTGGTGTGAGTGGTGATACTAGTAGGGTAAAGGGAGCGTGGGTTGGAAAGTCAGAGCCGATTACAAGGATCTACATATAACCTCCTCCCTGGGGGATGGACAACAGAAAAATGAGTCAAGAGAGATGCCAGACAGTGCGACATGACAAGATAAAAATTTATAAATTATCAAGGTTTCATGAGGGTGGGAGGCTGGGGAGGGAGGGGAAAATTGAAAAGCTTATGCCAGCGGCTTAGGTGTAGAGCAAATGTTTTGAGAATGATGAGGACGATACATGTACAAATGTGCTTTACACAATTGATGTATGTGTGAATTGTGGTAATAGTTGTATGGGCACCTAATAAAATGATTTTGTTTAAAAGAAAGAAAGAATCAGTTTCAAAGTTTGCTGTCCCTTTCTATATTCTAGAATCATTTGGTGTAATTGGTGGCAGCTTTTACCAGAAGACTTGTTAGAATTCCTCTGTGAAGCTATGTGGTCTTGGGCTTTTCTTGATTGGAAGTTTATTGATGACCTTCTCTATTTCTTCTTTGATAATGAGTCTGTTCAGGTGAACATCCATCTGCTTTCAATTTGATAGATGGTGCATTCCCATGCATTTGTCCATCTCTTCTAGATTATCAAACTTGTCACAGTCTTTGGTAGTAATGTGCCTTTATTTTTATTTAATTTGAAGCTGTTGTGACATCATCCTTTTCATGTCTAATTCTGGATATTCCCATCTTTTCTTTCTTTTATTTTTGGTTAAATTTGTCAGCAGTTTGTGAATCTTGTCAAACATTTCAAAAAAACCAATTCCTATTGATTTTTCCCATTGCTTTTTTTTTCTAGTTCAGTTAGTTCCATGGAAACCTTTATGATTTCTTTTCTTCCATTGTTGCAGGGTTTATGCCTCTGTTGCATTTGTTGGAAGTATCGTGTTAAGGTATTGATTTTGAATTTCCCTTCTTTTTTTCATGAGTGCATTAATCTCTGTAAATTGTCCTCTGAAAATTGTTTTTGCTGTGTTCCAAAGGTTTGGGTGCAGTGTGTTATTGTTCTCATTTACTTAAAGGAAGTTTGTTATTTCATTTACTATTTGATCGATTACTCAGACATTTTACAACAAAATATTGCTCAATAGCATACATTTATATCTGTGTTCCTGCTCTTTCTATTGTTGATATCAAGTCTTATAGAATTTCAATTTGAGGAAATATATTGTAGAATCTCAATGTTTTTGAATTTGTTGAGGCTTGCTTTGTGACCTAATAAATGATATATGTTAGCATATATACCATGTGCACTAGAAGGGAACATATACTGTGTTTTTGCTGGGACGATTGCTCTACATATGTTTAGGAGGTTGAGCTGCAATATAACTTTTTTGTTTCTTTATTGAGTTTCTTTCCTAATGATGTCTTTCCTTGAGAGTGGTGAATTGACATCTCCTGCAATTACTATTGAGATGATTAATTCTATTTTCAACATTGTGAGAATTCAATTGATGTTTTTGAAGGACTTTCATTGATAGTATGTTTTTTAAAGTTATATATTTATTAATATCTATTAATGTCCCTGGTGTATTGTTTCTTTAATCATTATGATGTGGATATTCTTATCTCTCATTATATTAATCTCCTTGAAGTTTATTTTACCATGGATTAATTTTTCCACTCCTGTCTTTTTGTGGTTGCTGTTGGCTTGGTAGAGTTTTCATAATTTTATTTATGTCACTGCATTTTCTTCTTGTGTGCATAGTTTCTACTGAGACATCTGAATTTATTCCTTTTAGTTTTCTTTTGTATGTGGCGGGTCTTTTTTCTCTAACTGCAATCCAGATTTTTCTTAAAATTGGAGCATATGACTCTTATGTTGTGATGTTTCCCTTTGGATTACTGTCTTATTTAAGGATCTTTCAGATTTTGAATATTTTTCCTACTTTGTGATGTTGGGGAAATTTTCTTCCATAGTTTCTTGATCTATTTTCTATAAAGATTTTGTGTGTGTGTGTGTTTGTGTGTGTGAGTGTGTTTCTTCTTTTCCAGGATTCTGGTAAATTGTACGTTGTTTCTCTTCACCGTGCTCCACCTCATTCTGGGATTTCTTTGGAGTCATTCACTGTTTTCTTAATTGTTTCTCATGTTGTCATCAGAGTGATTGTCTTGATCTCACTGATTTGAAATTCACTTTCTTCCATTCAGTTCCTAAAGTCTTTTAGTACATGGCCTAATTCTGTTAACTCACTGCTAATAATTAGGGATTCCTTTTGGCCTAAAAATTTTCATTTTTCAGTTTCTTCCATGGTCCTCATGAGTCTTCCTCACATCTCGTTGAGAGGGACTAAATATCATTCTTCTGAATTTTGTTTCTGATACTTGCAAGGCCTGCTTTTCAACATGCTTCATTGGAATTAGGTGACTTAGGGTTGCCTGTGTTTATTTTTCTTGATTTTTAGGATTAATTTTAATTGACTACTGCTTCATCAGCACATTGCACTGCTATTAGTGTTGTGTGATCTCTGATTAGCGATTAGAAGAGGTTTAATAGGAGACTGAAAACTCTATTGGAATGGAGAAAATGTAGAGAGATAGGCAAGTGGGGAAAGTGGAGCAGGAAAGAGAGAGAGAATAAAACAAAAATGATTATACTAATAAAAATAGTTGTCCAGATAAACCAACAGATTTGTAAAACTAATGGATACATGTATTTTAAGAGTGTTAATCAGAATTAATAGGGTTCATGAAAATGTACTTCAGGAGAAAAAAATGGAGAGAGCAGCAAGACATGATGGGTGGATGTGCACGGAAAAGGAGGGACAAAACAGAGAAAAGACTTGGGTTTCCTTGCTGAAGTTCTATTGCTAGAGTAGCAAGACTGTCGACATGCTTGTGCATGGGGTAGGTAATTCCAGGGAAAGCCCTTGTATGGGTGGGTGTGCTGGAATTGACAGGCCTTCCTGTATTCACATGGTGAGAATGTGTATTCTCTGGAGTGTGGGCTCTCACTGGGAGAGGACATCAAAATAGGAATAGGGTGCATAGAACTAGGTGAGGTGCTATTTTAATAGAATAAAAGTACAAAAATGAAATCACCTTGTTGGTGGGGATACCTACTCTTTTGGTAATTATATTGTGTGTACATGTGTGCTTCCTGGGGGAGGTGGAGCACCTCATGGGGGTTGGGCACTGGAGATCAAAGCAGAAAAGGAATACGTGAAAAATTGGTGACCAGTATAAGTTTGATACTGACTGTATTGACACTAAGCTGCTCACCCCAAGTCTGCTATGTACCACAGTCCTCAAAGGCAGTTGAGCTAAGAGGTTTGGCTGACTTAGTTACTACAGGTGCCATGAAAAATCAATTGTGTTAGGGAGGAGTAAGGCTCAGAGAAGCAGCGCTTGTTGCTTGTCAATGTTTTATGAGAGATTGTCAGCAGGCATGGTTTTTATTCCCTTTTAAAAAACTTGGGTCTACTTAGCTTTTAAGTTGAATTTCTCACTCTCAGGAAGTGCAGGAATGTCCCTCCCAGTGGGATTTCTCTGGTAGTTAATGAGATTAACCCTGTTTATTAGATGGTGGCTATATTTTCCTTCTCCAAAAAGCAAATGTTTTGATTAAACCTTTATGAGGGATCCTAGCAAGACTAAAACAAATATATTATTGAGGGAACATATATATAACAAATGGGAACCTTAGTGTGTTAGGCTGGGTTGCTTACAGAAACAAAACTATGCAGTAGCCCCGTATTCTGTTTGCACAACTGCTGCTGGATCATGTACAAGTTCTGAATTCCCATTCTTCTCAATGTAATGCGCTGCTTATTATGGTCTACACAGACGAATGGCTTTGTATAGTCAATTAAGCACAAGTAAATATCTTTCTAGTATTCTCTGCTTTCAGCCAAGATTCATCTGACATCAGCAATGATTTCAATACCCTCTTCTGGATCCACCCTAAACTTCTGGCAGTTCCCTGTCAATGTGTAGCTGCAACCATTTTTGGATGAACTTAAGCAAAGGTCGAAATTAATGACACTCATATATATATAAGAAAACACTTTAGTGCCAGAAATAATTTTCTATCAAGAAGGAATCCTAGCCAAACCCACTCATGTCCCTTAGTTCAATGCTAGACAGTGCCTTCTTTAGACTGATGTAGCTGCAAGTTGATGATGCAGAAAGGTGAAGCAACATTCAGGATGACCTCAGGCCAGTAGGTTTAAAGTCACATAATCCAGAGTCCTTGGCAACATGGCAATGTTTCAAAAGCTCCCCGGGTCAAGTCACTTACATTGAGCCACCCTGGAGGTAAACAGAGTGTCAAAAAGCAGGGAAGCAAATGAGCAGAAGAGAAAAAGAAATTCCAAGCTTCTCCCGTATAAGGCCATACACCTTAGGGTGCATCAGGTTGTGACCTCACTGACAAATTGGACGGTACCCCTAAACTTTCATATAAATTCTAGTTGATATATAATCATCATACTACTCAATCAAGTAATAATACTTTTTCATATGCTCTGGGTGTTTGGGGTGGTGGTGGTATGTGTGTATCCAGATATATGTGTTTATGTGTTTTCTGATGAAGGAACACCAACGCTATGTACTCGTGATGGAACCTGATGCTGATAAAGTCATGCAAGCCAGAAGCTAATCTGCACCAAATATAAGGATGCCACCATGCTTACGAATTAGGAAAAGTACAGTAAATACTATAATATAATGGTTAATTTTGAGGGGGAGGAATGTAATTGTGTGTGACAAGAGCACATGGAGCAACTAACAAACTGCTAGTTTTTAACCTGTGTGGAGGCTAACAGAGTGGTTTGCATTGTAATATTCATTAAATAATGCACTTTCCCCTTTATGTTTCTGTATATTTTTCATATATAATTTAAAAATTAAAAATGAGGAAATTTATATGGAATTTAAATTTTTCCATCTGACATGTATAGAGCTTGGGAATCATCTCCCCATCTGCTCAACAATATATTTTTTAAAGCTAAAAATAAGTGATTAACTCTTAAAATAAATGGAAAAGGCCAGCACCTTCTTTAAATCCATTTGATGAATAAGGTTAAAGGGGAAGACACTTTGCCCCCCAAATTGGATATTCTGGCAGTTACAGAAAACTCCAGTTCACCTGGAGCCGAAACCACCTCTGGACCTACCATCTGGTAAAAGTATTTAAAGAGCAATTAGCTAATTGCAGGAGACTAAAAATGGACTGGCTTTGTAGATTAAAAATGAAATCCTGTATGGTGAGACTTGGGATCTCAACACTTTTCTTGATTTGGGAAAGATGCTGTAAACACGTTGCATGGCATAGCATGGTATAAAACATTTTGAATGTTATAAACATTTTGAAATACACCTGCAGTTTTTTTTTTGGTCATTTTTGGTAAATAAGGCAGGACAGAGCATGGTTGGCAGAAGCAAAATCACAAGTTGAGCAGGTTTGGGGACAAAGAAACAAACAGACAAGAACAAATACAAAAGTAAGAACACCAAGTCATACAAAATATTCAAACTGGAAAATCACAGACAAAGCATAATTTTGAAGAAGCCAAAAGTCTAAAAATATTTTATCTGCAGATGAACCAGAATAAGATTTATACCATAAATTTCTTCAGCAGTCATTCAAGTAAGATAGAGATTTAGTAAAAATATTTAAAGTGTTGAAAGAAAACAAAGAAAAATAAAAACATCAGGCCAGAATTTTTTTCTAGCAACTATACCTTAGAAAAATGAAAAAAATATTTTCAGACTGCCAAAGAGGGAACTTGTTTATTTTAGGCCTACCTTGCAAAACATTTTAAAAGAATTTTTCAAAGAAGAAAAACTTTATATAAGCCAGAAAACTGGTTAATAAACAATTAAGAGATAAATAAATCAATCTTCTTTTTGTTCTTACATAATATAAAAGTTTGTTCAAAAGAGCAACAAAAATACAAATACATGAAATTGTTATTGGTTATGGATAAGTGAAATATATGATAGCACTAATAAAAAGGACAAAAGTGAAGAAATGAAAATAGTGTTACATCTACTTCTCTTTCCTATGAAGAGGCATATTGCTAATTAACTATTGACTTAGATTAGCTGTAAATATAAACAAGTAAATCTAGAGTGACCTCAGAGGATTAAATATATGGTGATCTATTACCTAAATGTGCTATCATCCTTGTTGTTAAGTGCTATATATAAACAGTTCCAGCCTATATCTAGCTTATGTACCATTGAACAAAACACTGTCCAGTGTTTCACCATCCTCACAATTGTTCCTATCAATGAGCCAATGTTGCAGCCACAGTGTTAATTCATCTCCTTAAGTCCATCCTCCCCTTCCCTGATCCTCTATTTTACCAAGCATCATAGCCTTCTCCAAGGACTGCTCTCTCCTGAAAACATGTCCAAAGTATAGAAGATGAAGTTTTGGCTTTCTTTGCCTTTATGGAGCATTCTGGCTATACTTCTTAAAAGACAGATTGGCTTGCCATTTGGCAGTCCACAGGACATTCAATATTCTTTTACAAGACCACGGTTCAAATATAGTGATTCTTCGTTGGTCTTCTTTATTTCATGTCCAACGTTCACGTGTCTATGAGGCATGACAACAGCTTTGATGCATTGACCACTAATAACAGAAGACCTGATGAACTGTGGAAGGACACCAAGAACAACATTCATGAAAAAGAGAAGGGTCGTTAGAAAGAAAGATCAAAGTGGATGTCAGAGGAGACTCCGAAAATTGCTATTGATTGTAGAGTAGCTAAAGCAAATGGAAGAAATGATGAAGTCAAAAGTGCTGAATAGAAAGTTTCAAAGGGAAACTGGAGAAGACAAAGCCAACTATTATAATGAAATGTGCAAATGGCTAGAAGTAGAAAACCAGAAGGGAAGAACCCATTCTGCATAGTTCAAACTAAAAGAACTCACGAAAAAAATTAAAGCCACGTGTTGCAATCTTGAAAGATATATGGACAAAATATTGAATAATGTCAGAAGTATCAAGAAAAGATGGAAAGAATACACAGACTCACGGCACTGAAAAGAATAAGTCATTATTCTACCATTTCAGGAGGTAGCACATGAGCAAGAACAAATCGTGCTGACGGAAGGTCAAGTTGCCCTGAAAGCATTAGCCAAAAACAAGGCTTCAAGAATTGATGTAATACTAATCGAAATCTTCAACAATATGTTGAAGCACTGGAAGCACTCACTGGTCTATGTCAGCTACTTGGAAAACTGAATTAAAGGGATCTATATTTGTACCCATTCTCAAGAAAGGTGACCTAATACAATGCCAAGATTTAGAACAATATTATTGACATCACATGTAAATAAAGTTTTGCTGAAGATCATCCAACAACAGGTGCAGAAGTACTTTGAAAAAAAGAGTTGCTAGAAGTTCAGGCCAGATTCAGAAGAGAGTGTGGGACAAGAGATATCATTGTTATTGTCAGATGTCAGATGGCTGAAAGCAGAGAATACCAGAAAATGTTACTCATTTTTTATTGACTCTAACAAACTGCAGATAACATTGAGAAGAAGGCAATTTCAAAATTCTTCATTGTGCTTATTATGAGGAACTTATACATGGATCAAGAGGCAGTTGTGCAATAGAAAATAGCTGCATATTTCAAAATCAGCAAAGTTGTTTGCCAGGATTGAGTCCTCACACCATACTTATTCAATATTTATGCTGAGCAAATCCTTAGTGAAACGGGATTATATACAAAATAATGTGATATCAGGATTGAAGGAAGGTTTATTAAATGCAATATTCAGATGACACAACTTGCTTGCAGAAAGTGAACAGGGCTTAAAGCACGTGGTAATGAAGATCAAGGATTATGGCTTTCAGTGAGGATTACAATTCAATATAAATAAGACCAAATCCTCACAACTGAACCAACAGGTAACATTATAAAAAATGGAGAAATGATTGAAGTTGTCAATGAATTTGTCTTGCTTGTATCCACAATTAATGCACATGGGAGCAGCATTGAATATTTCAAAAGACAAGTTATGTTGAGTAAATCTGTAAAACACTGATGTTGTTTTGAGGACTAAGGTGAAGCCAACACAAGTCATGGCAGTTTACATGACCTCATGTGCATGTGAGAGTTGGGCACTGAATAAAAATCCAAAGAAGAATGAATGAGTTTGAGTTGTAGTGCTGGGGAAGAATATTGAAAATAGAATGGACTTCTGAAAGGATAAACAAATATGTCTTTCAAGAAGTGCAGCCAGAGTGCTTCTTGGATATGGTGTAAGAAGAGACTGGGTTTGGAGAAGGACATAAGGCCTGGTAAAGTAGAAGGGCAGTGAAAAATAGAAAGTGCCTCAAGGAGAGGGGTTGGTCTAGCAGCTGCAACAATGGGTTCAGGTACAGGAACAATTGTGAGGATGGTGCAGCCCTAGGTAGGGATTTGTGTATAAAGCCACTATGGATGGCAACCAACGTGATCACTCTGAACCACAATGTCACATCTGGAGATGTCTGAGTTTGGATAGTCATATTTTGTGCTGTTGAAACTATTTTTTTCTACGAACAAGGTGTTGATTCTTCAAAGTTCTCTAAAGTAATCTCCAGAGCTGTGTCTATAATTAAGTCCATATTTTCCAACTACTGTTACTTCTTGTTTCCATCCTTTACATTCCAATTGCCAATAATTATCAATGCATTTTGATTGCATATTTGATCAATTTCCAACTGAAGTCATTGGTTGAAGTTTTCAATTTATTCAATACTAGTGTTGGTGTCAGTGCGTAAATTTGAATAAGAGTTGTATTGATTGAATTTTCTTGAAAGCAGGTAGACATAAGAGTATCACTTATAGCTTTAAACTTCATGATTGATTTTGTAATGTCTTTTTTGACAACGAATGCCACGTCATCACCCTTGATTGTGTTATTCCTGGCATAGTATAGAATAAGATTTTCTGATTCAAAATGGCCAATACCAGTCTATTCAAGCTCACTAATGCTTAGGGTATCAATCTTTATGGGTTACAGTTTAGTTTTGACCACTTCAAATTTTTTAAGTTTCATATTGCCTACATTCCAGTCTCCAATCATTAGCAGATTTATTGCAGCTATTTTTTCTTACCTTCAGTTGTGCCCCATAAGCAAATGAAGATCCTGGAACCTCCACTCGCACAGACTTTTACTGGCTCATGTCACCATGGTCAACGCCCCTCCCCTCCCAGAAACCAGCTCCTTTGCAGTCAGATTTGCATGCCCTCTGACATGAAAGGCCTATCTTCCAGCACTATCTCAAACTATGTTCTGCACCCAATCGCCTTTGCATTCCAATCATCAGTAATTATCAATACATCTTGATTACATATTGGATCAATTTCCAACTGACGTTATTGGTAGAATGCTTTCATTTCATTTGGCCTTCAGAATCTAACAATATTTTGAAATAAAGGTTTCAATGGTTCCTTCAGTGGAGAGTTGTGCCCTTCTTTGGTTATTGTTTTTAGTCTGGAAACTCACCGAAATCTGCTTACTTTGGGTGATCCTGCTGGCATTTGAAATGCCAGAGACAGAGCCTGCAGCATCAAAGCTGCCACAAACTGACAGACTAGTGGTAGATTTCTTAAATATTAATCATTGGCATCCTGTGGGGGACAATTTATACTGATACACATCGGTTTGCCATGAATGAAAATTGACTGAAGGGTAACATATCTTTTTGACCAACCCCCCCATTGTAAAGTCATATATTACTACTTGAATATAAACTTAGATTATCTGTAAATATATATTGTAAGTCTAGAAAATCTAATAACCAGCTATTTTCATTAAATATAATATATGTTAAGAGAAGACAGAAAAATTGAATGATTGGGGAAAAAACCACAAAAATCAAAAGCACAAAACAAAGGAGGAAAGATCAAAAGGAACAAAGAAAGAAGCGCTCCCCTCATCCACGATGATGATGATGAGGGGAGCACATGATGGGGATCCAGTGCCCATCTGTAGATAACTGGACATCTCTTGCAGAGGGGTAGAGGGGAGGAGATGAGTCACTCAGGGTGAAGTGTAGCATTGATGAAACTCACAACTTTCCCCTAGTTTTTAAACACTTCCTCCCCACCACTATCATGATCCCAATTCTACCTTGCAAACCTGGTTAGTCCAGAGGATACACAGCGATGCAAGTGGGAACTGGAAACACAGAGAATCCAGGACAGATGAACCCCTCAGGACTAGTGATGAGAGTGGAGATACCAGGAAGGAAGAGGGAAGGTGGGGTAGAAAGGGGAACCAACTTCAAAGAGCTACATATAACCCCCTCCCTAGGGGATGGGCAACAGCAAAGTGGATGAAGAGAGACACTGGGCAGTGTAAGACATGACAAAATAATAATTTATAAATTATCAAGGGTTCATGAGGGAGGGGGAAGCAGGGAAGAAAAGGGGTGGGAAGGAAAATGAGGAGCTGATTCCAGGAGCCCAAGCAGAAACCGAGGTGTTTGAGAATGAGGGCAACGAATTGTATAAGTGCCTTTACACAATTGATGTATGTGTGGATTGTGATAAGAGTTGTATGAGCCCCAATAAAATTATTAAAATAAAAACAAAAAATATGGTGAATTAAGAAAGCAGATGGTGCCCAACCAGTAGAAGATATAGGGTCTGAATTCTTAAATATGTGAAGTTAAACACCTGGACATCTAGCAGGGAAGTAACAATGACCACATGGAAGAAGCACACCAGCCTGTGTGATCATGAGGTTTCAATGGGATCAGGTATCAGGCATCAGAATAACCAATACAATCATATCCAAGCACATGAAGGGGTTGGAGTGGAGACCCAAAGTCCTTCTGTAGACAATTGGACATCCCCTCACAGAAGAGTCACAAGGAAAGGACAAACCAGCCAGGGTGCAGGTGGGAGACAGAGGGAAAAAAGAGAAGCTGATACCAGGGGCTCAAGTAGAAAAAAATGTTTTGAAAATGATGATGACAGTGTATGTAAAAATTTGCTCGATACAATTGATGAATGGATTGTTACAAGAGCATTAAGATACTCTAATAAAATGATTTTTAAAAAGAAAGAAGCGAACAAATAAGAAAAAAATTATATCAATGATCATTTAAAATATAACCATTTAAAATTAAACCAATATTTAATTGCTTTAAATATACCAATTAAGAGATAAATGCTGCAAATATATACAAAAACCAACTAGCAATGGTATAATGCTTATAAGCTAACCCACTTAAGTATATATATTCCAAATGCATAGTCTTCAAGTTAATTTTGACTGATTGTGAGCTATCTAGTTTCCAAAACTAAGCATTCATGGAGGCAGATAGCTTTATTTTTCTCCCACAAAGATGTTAGTGGGCTTCAACTGCAACTTTGCCAATAGTCCAGTGTTTACCCATAGTGCCACCAGAGCTGCTCTACTTAAAAATAGACCCCATAATAGTCCAGCAAATGGAAGACATGATGAAATCAACAGCTGACGAAGGACTGGAATCACTCCCTTATCGATGCCAGGATATTTGGAAGAGAGCCCCTTGGTGAACAGACAAGAAGAGATCCATATTTGTAAATAGGGTACCCAAGAGAATGCTCAAAATGTACAACTATGCCATTGATATCACATGCAAATAAAGTTTTGCTGAAAATCGTACATCAGGTTCAGCAGTACATCGACAAGTAATCTCCAGGTTCAGAATGAGAACAAGAGATATCTGATGCCAAATAGGTTTTGGCTGAGAAAACTGGAAAAATGTTTAATAGTGTTTCATGGATTATAGTAAGACATTTGTGTAGAATGTTGTCAATGATTTTTGTCTTGCTTGCACGCACAATCAGTGCTCATGGGAACATTAGTGAAGAGATTAGCTAATTCTCCTACACAAGACCTCTCAAGAGAATGGAAAAACAAGAATGTTCTTTGACTACTACCGTGTGCCTGACCCAAGCCATAGTATTTTTCATTCCCTCACATGCAGGTGAACTTGTGCACTACATAAGGAAGACTGAAGAAGAATGGATGCATTTGAATTGTGGAATTGGGGGAAAATATCAAAAAACCAACCAACCAACCAACCAAGCAAACAAACAAACCATGAATTGCTAAACAGACACGAATTTGTCCAGTAAGAAGTTCAGCCAGAGTGTTCCTTTGAGGCTAGAATGGCTAGATGTCAACATACGTACTTTGGACATGTTGTCAGGAGAGACCAGCTCCTGAAGAAGGTCATCATGTTTGGTAAAGCAGAGGGGCATTAAAAATGGAGGAAGTTTCTCAAGAAGATGGCCTGACTTGTTTGCTGCAACTGTGGTCTCAGTTACAGGAACAATGTGCTGATCCTGCAGCACAGGGCAGTGTTTTATTTTGGGGACATCGGTTTGCTGTGGATCAGAACCAACTTGATGGCACCTAACAACAACAACACATTAAAAGTAAAAAGATATTGAAAAAGTTTCTATGTTAACATTAATCAAACAAAAGTTGGAAAATGTTCACTTGTTTCATACAAGGTAAATTGCAGAGAAGAAATATTAGATTTCTATAAAAAGGCAATTTATAAAGATAAAAAGGTAAATTATTTAACAAAATATTCAATCATCCTAAATGTGGATGTTCATATTGTCTACTTGAAGCAAAATAAATAGAATTATAAGAAGGGTATAGAGGTCCAAAGACTGGAATGTACATATATAAATATATTTATATAAAAGTGTATATTTATAGGTTATGTGCATATATTTATAGGCTTAGTATTAAGGCAGCAGATGGGCATTGGGCCTTCATTCAAGCACTTACTCAATGCAAGAACACATTGTTCTATTAAATTGGCATTCAGGATGCACACCTTCCTGACACGATAGCTGAAGAAAAATGTGTGCATAAGTAAATGTGGTGAAGAAAGCTGATGGTGCCCAGCTATCAAAAGATATAGTGTCTGGGGTATTAAAGGCTTGACGATAAACATGCAGCCATCTAGCTGAGAACCATCAAAGTCCACATGGAAGAAGCACTCCAGCCTGCCTGACAACAAGGTGTAGAAGGGACCAGTTATCAGACATCAAAGAACAGAAAATCATATCAGTGGGTGCCCACCTTCCTGATACAATCAATGAAGACAAATGCATGCATAAGCAAATGTGGTGAAGAAAGCTGATGGTGCTCAGCTATCAAAAGATAAAGTATATAGGGTCTTAGTTCAGAAGCAACAAAGCCTACATGGAAGAAACACACCAGCCTGTGTGAACACAGGCTATTGAAGGGATCAGGTATCAAGCATCAAGGAACAAAATTTCATATCATTGAAAAGGTGGGTGAGTGCAGAGTGGAGACTCAAAGCCCTTTGGTAGCCAACATACTGAAGGGGTGTGGGTAGATGAGTCAGTCAGTGTGCAGGGAAGCAACGATGAAACATATAACTTTCCTCTAGTTCTTAATTCTTCCACCCCCCACTATCATGATCCCAATTCTACCTTACAAATCTGGCTATACCAGAGGATGCACATAGGCACAGAGAGCAACTGGAAACACAGTGAATCCAGAACAGGTGACTCCTTCAGGACCAGTGGTGGGAGTGGTGATGCCTGGAGGGTGGAGAGAATATTGGGTAGAAAGGGGGAACTGATTACAAGAATCTATGTATAGCCTCCTCCCTGGGGAATGGACAGGAGAGACAATGGCAGGGGGAGATGTCGGACAGTGTAACATATGACAAAATAATAATAATTTATGAATGATGAAGGGTTCATGAGGTAGGGGGAGTGGGGAGGGAGGAGGGAAATGAGCAGCAGATATTAAGGGCTCAAGTAGAAGGCAAATGTTTTGAGAATGGTGATGGCAACAAATGTACATATGTTCTTGACACAATAGATGCAGGTATGGATTGTGATAAGAATTGTACGAGCCGCCAATAAAATGATTTTTAAAAAGATGGAGTATGCTGTTATTGCAATTGTTATTTGCTTATGATGGTTAATGCTGTGTGTCAACATGGGTGCATCATGATTCCCAGTCGTTCGGCAGTTATACTGTATTTATTCCCCGTGGCGAGACCTGATGTTAGGTAATACCCTCCATGGCGAGATCTGGAAGGAGGAGACAATCGACTGAAAGGCAGATTGCTTCCAATATCCATGAACTTTCTGGAAAAGTTTTCTGGCTTGTTGACTCTCCTACATCTGTTTGTATCATCTAACCACTTGTTTTTTAAACTTGAGCAAGTGTCCTGCTGTTTTTCCCACCTATCCTGGGAGTTGCTACTAGCTGAAGCCTGAGACTTAACAGCTTATTTATCCACTTTGTATGACAGAGTCAAAGAGTAAAAATCAACTCAGTGGCAGTGAGTTGAGAGGTATACAACCCACCTGTGTCATTGAGTAGGTTTCCATTGATATAGGGTTTCTAAGACTATAATTCTTTATGGGAGCACATGACTACACCTTCTAACTGGTAGTCACTGGTGGCAGTTATTAATCTAATGTATGTCCCACAGTGCCAATCTTCTTGTGATAAGAGTTGTATGAGTCCCTAATAAAATGTAAAAAAAGAAGAGAAAAAAATGATTAGGGCAAAGACTGTACAGATGTGCTTTATACAATTGATGTATGTATTTGTATGGACTGTGATAAGAGTTGTATGAGCCCCTAATAAATTTTTTTTAAATGGTAAAAAAAAAATAGAAAATTCACCATTACATTTCTCACATTTTAACATGTAATCTCTTTTGGTTTTTTAATAAAAGGAAATTAATTTCTTAAAAATAAAGAAGCTCATGGAACAAATATAATGGAAATATAATGGAATTTTTCTTTTGTCCCAAAGTGCCAATTTCTTCGAAGGCTCCTTATATCAGGGAACTTCAAGAAGCTCATGGAAAAAAATATAATGGAAATATAATGGAATTTTTCTTTTGAAGTCCCCTCACAAGCATCACTGATTTTACTTCTCTAGAGAACCAGTCAAAGACACTCACTCCAGGATCAATAATTGACAGATACATCAGGGAAATTATCAATCACAATATAGTTGATTTTCATAGTGCCATCAACCAAGTAATCTAATTGACACTTATGGACTAATTCTTCCAAAAACAAGAGAATACGAATTCTACTCAAGCTTACGTGAGACCTTCACCAAGATAAACCATATTCTGTGCCATAAAACTACCTTAACAGAATTGTTGTTGTTAGTTGCCATTGAATTGGTTCTGACCCAGAGAGCCCCTATGCACAACAGAACAAAACACCACACAGTCCTACTCCATCCTTACAATTGTTCTTAAGCTTAAATCCCTTTTTATCACACAGTCAATCCATCTCCTTGAAGGCCTTCCTCTTTTTTATCAGCCTTCTACTTTGCCAAGACTCTTTCCAAGACAGATTGTTCTGTCCTTTTAGCAGTCTTTTCAATATTCTTCACCAGCACCACAATTCAAATGCTTATCCCACAAAATTAAAAGGGTAAAAATCATACAAGTATGCTCTCAGATCACTGTGAAACGAAAGCAGAAGGGAATAACAGAAAGGTGATAGGAACATGCCAAAAAACACCCCAAAACTTTGCAATTTCAAAAATTTAGTTGTGGAAAACACATGCACCAAAGAAATCTCAACACAGATAAAAAGTTATTTCCACTAAATGAAAATGATAGTACAGCTTATCAAAAAGTGTTGGATGCAGCCAAAGCAGTGTTCAGAAAGTTAATTATAGCATTTAATGTATATATTAGGAAATAACAAAATCCCCAACATAATGATAGTTTCCACTTTAGGACACCCAAAAAGGAAGAGCAAATGAAATATAAATTAAGCAAAACAAGATAAAAATAAAGGAAGAATCAATGCTGGGCCCCCCTAGGGCTTCCTGTATGGGCTCCAATAAATTTCTTCCCTTTTGCTTAGAAAGAAAGAAAGAAAGAAAGAAAGAAGAGCTCTATTGAGAAACTCAATAAGATAAAAATCTAATCCTTTGAAAAATCATTAAATAAATAAATCTCTTGCCAGGATAAACTGTAAGAGAGATTCAGTTAGTCAGCCTAATAGAGAGAGACTAAGCAACTAAGAGGCTCAGGGAAACAGACTTTCCTAGTATGGACGTGAAAAGGGAGCATTACAACAGATCCAATGGATATTAAAGGTATAACAAAAGGAATTTATATGAACCACAACTTTATATATGATAAATAGAAAAAAAGGATCAATGGAAAATTTCCAAGAAAGACACAACTGAACAAAATTCACAGCAGGAGAAACAGATTATCTGAATAAGCTTATATCTAGTTAAAAAAATTCAAGTAGCAATGAATAAACTTCCAAAATAGAAAGCACCAGACACAATTTTATTGGTGAATTTTCTCAAATCCTTAGAAAAGAAGTGGTACAAATTTTTCTACAAGTTTTTAAAGAAACTAAAAGCAAAAGAGACTCTTTCTGAATTTATTTTATAAGGCAGAGATACCAGAATAATATTTTTGATGACTTTCAATTTTCCTAGATTCCTACTTTGCACATTCCAAATTCTGATCGTTAGCAGAGTTTTTTAATTGTCTCTCTTACCTCCAGTCCTGTCCAATCAGCAAAAGATGTTGCTGAAGGCTCCACTCACACAGGTCCTACCCGATTCTGGTGACCAACATCGACTCCGCCCTGAGAAGGAAGCCCATCAGTCACGCTTGCAATGCCCAGCCTATGGCACTGTCTCCCACAATGCTCTGCTTCCATTCTTTGGGCGTTCAGTACCTGACAATATTTCAAAGCTATGGTTAAAATTTTCAGAGGTGATTTCCTCCAATGAGGGTAGTGATTCCTTGTTCGTTGTGTGCTCTTAGTCTGAAAGCTCTGCAAACCCTGTTCATTTTTGGTACCCAGCTGGCATTTGAAAAAGGCTTCCAGACAACCAAGAAAGACTCCCCTCCCCTTGGCAGAAGGAGATACTGAAAACCTTTTGCAGGGCTTAACATTGTCAGATACTGAAAGCACAGTGAACGGAAGCAGACACGATTGGAGACAGGGCTGGAGGATGCGTCCACTGGTTCTAAGGCACTCAAAATAGAATGGAAGAAGAGCTGGAGCCTTTGGGATCTTTATTGGCTGATAAGGCATGACTCGATTCAGGAGAAACAGTTACAGAAATCTGCTACTTAGTGGCAATTGGAATGTGAGAAATAAGATTCTAAGGAGCAGTCCCGCCCCTACGGCAGGCCGGAGGTAGCAAGATGGCCGCCGCTGAGGAGGACTTCGGCGTTGGGGCGGACGCTGACCGGGAACTGGAAGAGCTGCTGGAAAGTGCTCTTGATGACTTCGATAAGGCCAAACCCTCCCCAGCACCCCCAACCACCACCACCACCACCACCACCACCACCACCACCACCACTACTGCTGCAGACGCATCGGGACCGCACAAGAGATCACCAGGAGACACAGCTAAAGATGCCCTCTTCGCCTCCCAAGAGAAGTTTTTCCAGGAACTGTTCGACAGTGAGTTGGCTTCCCAAGCCACTGCAGAGTTCGAGAAGGCAATGAAGGGTTGGCTGAGGAGGAGCCCCACCTGGTAGAGCAGTTCCAAAAGCTCTCCGAGACCGCCGGCAGATTGGGCAGTGATGCCAACTCCAAGCAAGAATTCACTTCTTGCCTGAAAGAAACATTAAGTGGACTAGCCAAAAATGCCACTGACCTTCAGAACTCAGGCATGTCGGAGGAAGAGCTGAACAAGGCCATGGAGGGGCTGAGGATGGATGAAGGGGATGGAGAAGGAAACATCCTTCCCATCATGCAGAGTATCATGCAGAACCTACTATCTAAGGATGTGCTGTACCCATCGCTGAAGGAGATCACAGAAAAGTTCCCCGAGTGGTTGCAGAGTCACCGTGAATCTCTACCTCCAGAGCAGTTTGAGAAATATCAGGAGCAGCACAGTGTCATGGGCAAGATATGTGAGCAGTTTGAGGCAGAGTCCCCTACCGACAGTGAGGCCACTCAAAAGGCTCGCTTTGAGATGGTGTTGGATCTTATGCAGCAGCTACAGGACTTGGGTCATCCCCCAAAAGAACTGGCTGGGGAGATGCCTCCTGGCCTCAACTTTGACCTGGATGCCCTCATTCTGTCAGGCCCACCAGGTGCCAATGGTGAACAGTGTCTGATCATGTGAAACACCACACGTTTTCCTCCCTGGTTCCCAGCCATGGGAAACATCCGGAGTCAGCAGAGCCCTGGGTAGCTGAGGCAGGAGTGTCATCTGTGGAGAGATCTGCCCAGTGCCCTCTGCCATCCCACCAAGACTGTGCCATACCAGCTGAGGCTTTTCGTCTCCTCTAGGAAGAAGACCTATTCTGTAGGCCGTTTCTGTTAGCCCTACTCAATTGTGGTTCTGCTGCTAACAGGCCCAGCAAAGGAGGGCTTTCCTCTTGGGGCAAGCACCTTCTTCCTTCTCCCCAAATGATGTTATTTATGGCCACACCGATCGAGAATCACCTTCACACCCAGGGTCTTTGTGCCTTGTCTCTGTCCCCTGCGTTGGGCCCAGGGAGCCAGGACAAAAACCTGGTACTCTATTTCTCCAGTTCTGGGAAGGGCCTTTGGGAACAGGGCGGATCTAGGCTGGAGCAGTGCTTTGTCATCATGCCCTCCCCCTTCAGACTGCTCTGAATTCTCTGATAAGAACGGTTTAATTGGGAGAGAAGCCCTCCCTGTTTCAGCCATGAACCCAAATTACTCTCCTGGTTCTTTCTACAATGCCATGTGAGCTAGGTGAACTCAGCCCCTGACCTTCCTTTGCCCCCGTCTTTCCTCTTCTCTCTTTTTAAAATACTTATTTATTGCTGAGCCTAAGCAGGGACAAGAAAAAATCCACCCTATTTCCTTTTCCTTTCTAGTTCACCTATAGTTCCTAGACTCACAACAACCCCCTTCCCCACAGCAAGCAGACAGTTGTTATGTAAGGGCTGGGATATGACTGATCTTCTACAGATACATTCTGGTTTCTTTGAGACTTCTGATTTCCCTTCAGATCCTGTCCCTTGATTCAGGGAGGTGACTTGGGATCCGGGAAATGGTGTAACCCGGGCCCCTTTTCCTGCAGGCCTGTGGGGCACTGTCTAATAAATATTCTGAGCGAGAAAAAAAAGATTCTAGGAAAATTGCAAGTGGTCAAAAAGAAAAAGAATGAAGGAGACCAAGATCCATGTCCCAGGCATTAGTGAGCTCAAATGAACTGGTATTTTGCCAGTTTGAATCAGAAAATCTCATGATTTACTAGGCTGGGAATAAAACAATCAAGAGAAATGTGGCATTCATTGTCAAACAGGTCCTTGCAAAATTAATCATGAAGTACAGTACTGTCTGTGATAATATTATATCTATCCATCTTTAATGAAATTTAATCAATACAATTAATATTCAATAGTCAACCCCAATCACCAAATTTAGTCATGAACAAATTGAAGAATTCTACCAATGACTTCAGCTGGAAATTGGTATAACATACAATCAACATGCATGGAGAAGTACCAGTGATTGTAAACATTGGAAGCAAAGAGGAAGTCACAATAGGTAGAAAATATGGACTTAGTGATAAAAATGAAGCTGGGAATCATATTATAGAATTTTTCAAGACCCCAAACTTGTTCATAGCAAATACATCACTTTCAACAACATAAAAGGAGACTGTGCACATGAACTTCTCTAGATGGAACACGAAGAAATCAAATTGACTGCATTAATGGGTAGAGACGTTGGAGGTGCTCAATATCAGCAGCTAAAACCAGGCCAAGGGCTGAAGATCGTCAATTGCTCAAATGTAAGTGCAGGTTAAAGCTGAACGACAATTTTAAAAATTAACAACAACCAAATTATGACCTTGAGTTTATCCCCCCTGAATTTCAAGAACATCTCAAGAGCAAATTTGACATGTTGACAACTAGTTACAGTCGACCTTTTGAAATATAGGATGACACGAAACTCATCATTCATCATGAAACAAAAGGTAATTTGGAAAACACGAAAGAAAGAAAAGATCAAAGTGGCTGTTAGAAGAGACCCTGAAACCTGCTCTTAATCATAGAGCAATTAAAGCACACGGAAAATTTTGCTACACAAACTAAGGACATATGCATAAACACCAAGTAAGGGCATGTGTTCTAGAATGTACGCCAAGGATGTAGCTACATAATCTTTTGCTAAAGAGATTTACCCTGTGACTGATGGATCTAATTAACTATCACAGTAGAAAATCCATTAACTTAGACTAACGTAATCCATGAGAGGACAAAACAAAGAAATACGGTCTGACACTTGGAATTCTGAACCTTAGAAATTCTATGTACAATAAAAGGAAACGCCGAGTGGCCCTGTGCCATCTTCATGTTCTTATGATTAGGCCCATTGTAGCCACTGGGTCAATTCATCTTGCCAAGGGCTGTCCTCTCTTTCTCTTCCCCATTAGCATGGAGGCCTACTTCAGAGACTGGTATCTCACAAAAACATGTGAAAAAGACATGAAGCAAACCTGTCCATGCTTGCCTCTATGGAGAATTTTGTCTGTATTTCTTGCAAGACTGTTTTTTTTAGTGTGGTCCTTTTGGCAGTACATGGAACTTTCAATATTTTTCACTAGCCCCGTAAATCAAATACATTGATTCTCCCTTATTCTTCTTTTCAATGTCCAACTTTCACGTGCACCCGAGGCAGTTTAAAATAACATTGCATGGCTGAGGCCCACTTTACCCTCAAAGTAGCAACTTTGATTTTCCTCCATTTGATGAAGGCGTGTGTGGCAGATTGACCCAAGGCAATGCATCTTGTGATCACTTGTTGCGGCTTCCATGAGCACTGGTTGTGGATCCAAGGGGGCCAAAATACTCGACAATTTAAATCTTTTCTGTTTATCATGATGTTACTTATTGGCACCGTTGTGAGAACTGTGGTTTTCTTCACAGTGAATTGTATGTAATCCATTCTGAACACTGTAATCCTTGAAGAATGCAAACAAGGGCTTCAAGTTTTCCTCACTTGCAGCAAGTAAAATTGGGTAATGTGCTGATTGAAGGTTGTTAATAAGCCTTCCTCCAATCCTGATACTATATTCTTCTTCAAATAATCCAGCTTCTCTGAGGATTTGTTCAGTATAAAGTTGGAAAAATTATGGTGAGAAGACACATCCTTGACACACATCTTTCCTGATTTGAAATCTTGCAGTTGTCTCTTGTTCTGTCCCCACAACTTTCTCTTGATCCATGTACAAGTTCCACATGAACCCAATAAAGTGTTCTGGGATTCTCTTTCCTCTCACGGCTACCTATAACTTATTATTATTCACAGTCAAATATTATTAAATTGTCAATGAATCAACAGTAAATATATTTCTGATATTCTCTGTTTTCAACCAAGATCCATCTGACCTCAGCCATGATAGTGCTTGTTCCACATCCTGCTCTGAATTTTCCCTCAGTTCTGGTGACTCCCTGTCAATATGCTGCTGCAATTGTTGCCCCCATATAGCATACATTATATTTATTGTACTGTGACAAATGAAGAGGCAACAGTGTTAATTAAGACTCATAAAGTGAAATTTTCTGGTTAATAGTCTCAATATTTCATAGCTTCATACTTTAACAAAAATAATGTTTCCCGTGCACTCAAGGTAAAATCTAAAAGTAACAAATGCTATAATATTTTGGCATAATATCTTAAGTTTCCTACTCATAAAAATTGTCATTGCTGTTCACCTGATATCAATTCATATGAACCCTATACTGACCAATACCTTCTTTTATTAAATTGGAACTCTATGATGCTCACTCTCCCGACACAACGGCTGGAGCCAAAGTGGGTGAACAAGTAAATGTGGTGAAGAAAGCTGATGGTGCCCGGCTATCAAAAGAGATAGTGACTGGGGTCTTAAAGGCTTGAAGATAAACAAGCGGCCATCTAGCTCAGAAGCAACAAAGTCCACATGGAAGAACACACCAGCCTGTGTGATCGAGTGGTCCCAAAGGGATCAGTTACCAGGCATCAAAGAACAAAAAATCATATCATTGACTGCACACCTCCATGATAGGATCGCTGAAGACAAATGGGTGCACAAGCAAATGTGGTGAAGAAAGCTGATGGTGCCCGGCTATCAAAAGAGATAGTGTCTGGGGTCTTAAAGGCTTGAAGGTGAACAAGCGGCCATCTCGCTCAGAAACAAATAAGCCCACATGGAAGAAGCACACCGGCCAGTGCGATCACGAGGTGCCCAAGGGACCAGATATAAGGCATCATGCAAAAAAAAAAAAAAGATATAAGTGTGTGTATGTATGTGTATTTATGTGTATGTGTATATATATATTATATTAAATGAAGGGGTAAGTGCAGAGTGGAGACCCAAGGCCCAAGTGTCGGCCAATGGAGATCCCCTCATAGAGGAGCTTAGGAGAGGAGATGGGTTAATTAGGGTGTGAGGTAGTATCGATGAAGAACACAGCTTTCCCCCAGATCCTGGATGCTTCCTCCCCCCAACTACCATGATCCGAATTCTACCTTGCAGGGCTGGATAGGACAGAGGCTGTACACTGGTACATATGAGGGTTGGAGATACAGGGAATCCAGGGTGGATGATACCTCCAGGACCAAGGGCGTGAGGGACGATGCTGGGAGAGTGGAGGGTGAGTGGGTTGGAAAGGGGGAACTGATTACAAGGAGCCACATGTGACCTCTTCCCTGGGAGAGGGACAGCAGAGAAGGGGGGAAGGGAGACCCCGAATAGGGCAAGATATGACAAAATAATGAGGTATAAATTACCAAGGGCATATGAGGGAGGGGGGAAAAGGGAGGGAGGGGGGGAAAAAAAGAGGACCTGATGCAAGGGGCTTAAGTGGAGAGCAAATGCCTTGAGAATGATTGGGACAGGGAATGTATGGGTGTGCTTTATACAATTGATGTATGTATATGTATGGATTGTGGTAAGAGTTGTTGGAATCCCTAATAAAATGTAAAAGAAGAAAAGAGAAAAAAATGATTAGGGCAAAGACTGTACAGATATGCTTTATACAATTGATGTATGTATATGTATGAACTGTGAAAAGAATTGTATCAGCCCCAATAAATTGTTAAAAAAAAAAAAAAGAAAAGAGTGGAACTTTCTCATACATTTTCCAAGGCCGTAATAGTTATGAAGCAAATTATTTATTTTATTGCTCTTCTAAATGAAAGGTATTGTTTTATTAATAGGTGTGTAAGGTATTGCATTAAATTCTGATTTACAATAGAGTTATTAAAACTATTTTATTGGGAACTCTTACTGATATTATAACAATCCATAAATCAATTGGGTAATATACAGCAAAATATTATTTGTATGTGATATTACTGATAACGATTCATACGTTTTGCCTTATATGTGGTCACATTTATTTGGAATGGGAACAAATATGGATATCTTACAATAAGTTGGCCATGTACCTGTCTTCCAAATTTTCTGTCATGGACGAGTGAGTGCTTTGAGTGCTTCATTGTCTTGTTCTTTCATCAGTTCCTAGAGCTGCTGCTGCTTCTGATTTTTGGTTTCTATGCTTAATGTTTTCAGTGAAGTTTGAACTTCTTTCTTCTTTCCGTACTTTAGGTTCTTGTTTGTGTGCTATGTCTTGAAATATTTTCATGTTAATTAGTCATTTTCATATAGCAACTTTGTATTCTCTCCATATTTCTTTTGATGCTCCCAGCATCATCCAATACTTGCCCATAGAATCACTTAACATTACAACTCAAGTCTTACATTTTTCGTTAGTTTTTTTCAGTTTAAGAAATGCTGAGCGTGTTCTTCCTTTTGTTTTGTTTTGTTTTGCAACTCTAGTTATTTGCACATTTCATTATAGTATTTTACTTCACCTTCTCGAGCTGTCTTTTGGAATTTTCCTTTGGATCTTTGACTTCAACCTTTCTTCTATTTGCCTTTGTTTCTCTACTATTAAGAGCAAGTTTCAGAGTCTCTTCTCACATACACTTTGGTTTTTCTTTCTTTCCTGTCTTTAAAATTACCTTTTGCATTCCTCATTAATGATGTTTTTGATGTCATTCCACAGATCATCATGTCTTTTGTCACTAGTGTTGAATGTGTCAAATCTATTCTTGAGATGTTCTTGAAATTCAGATGGGATAGACTCAAGATCATTTTTTCTCTCTCTTGGACTTGTATTAATTTTCTTCAGCTTCAACCTGAACTTACAAATAAATAATAATTTCCTGTCCCAGTGTCAGCCCATTACTGGTTTTAGCTGCTGATATTGAGCTTCTCTATTGCCTCTTCCAATAGATGTAGTCTTTTTTATTTCTATGTATGTTTCTGGAGAAATTCCGATGCAGAGTCACTGCTTGTGCTGTTGGAAAAAACAAATTTTTTATGAAAACATCGTTGATCTTGTGAAATTCTGTGTTGTGATCTCCAGCTTCATTGCTATCACTAAGACCATACTTTGCACTACCGTTCCTTCCTTTTTATATTCCAATCACCAATCATTATTAATTAATTTTAATTTCATGCTTGATCAATTTCAGATGCAAGATGTTGGTAGAATTCTTCAATACCGACATCACTAACTTTAGTGGCTGCTGCATAAATGGAATAATAGTTGTATTGATTTAATTTGTATATGGATTGATATTACCTTTTCAAAGAGAGCATTGTACCTTAAGGAAGATCTTGAAGTGTCCTTTTGGATAATGATGTGATGTCGTTACTCTTGAATTTGTCATTCTCGACATGCTGAAGCATATGATTGCCTGATTCAAATTGGCCAATATCAGTCCATTCCAGTTCACTAATGGCTACAATATGAATCTTTATGAATTCCATTTAATGTTTGATAACATTCAGTTTCCTAGATTTATATTTTGTACATTACAAGTTCCAATTATTAATAGCTGGTTGCACTTGTTTCTTTTCCTTTTGAGTTGTGCCTCATCTGAAAAGATCTCATTTACTGTATACTCTATTTGAGAAGCCACTGGTTCCTCAGTCATATTTTGAGCACGTTCTGAATTGAGGAACTCATCTTCTGATGCGATTTCTGAAAATGTTCTGCTGGCATTCACGAGGCTTTTAGTATCTTTCAATGATACTTTTTTACACTTAAGACCGAAGAATAATTATTGTACTTGGACGAAGGTGCTTGAAAAAAAATTTTTTTAATCCCATGGACTTCCTGTGGAACAAACAGATCTGCCTTGGAAGAACTACAACCAGAATAATCCTTAGAAGGAAAGATGGCATGACGTCATCTCATGCCATAAGATCCATAAGAGAGATGGACACAGGGTCTCCAACAATAGCCTTAACCATAAGAACAATTGTGAAGATGGTGAAAGACCAAGCAGTACTTAATTTTGCTTAACTTTGGGACTGACTCAATATCATCTAAAAACAATATCGTCAAGATGCATTGGTAAGTTTGGTAATGGACACAAACACTGGAAACAAAGACGGGTGATTATCTGGGAAATATGGACTTGGTGATGGATATGATGCAGGAAATTATAGGATAGCATTTTACAAGCTCAATGACCAATTCATTGGAAATATGTTTTTAAGCAGACAGCTTAAATGGCAACTGTACCCATGGCATAAATGGTAACTGTACACATGAACCTCACCAGTTGGCATATATAGCACAATCAAAGTTTTATGTTGTAGATTAAGAAAGTGAAAAAAACTCCAAGAGAGAGAAAAATACAACTGTGTATATACAACCTTAACTTAGAGGTCATATCAAGAATCTGGCTAGTTGACATTAATAACTGAAAACCTGAAGCATTGCAGGATTACATCAAGGACATTGGACATGAAAAAAGAAAAATATCATTAAAAAAGGAAATAAAAGAGAAAAGTAGATTCAAAAGAAAGTTGGAAACATGTCTTTGAATGAAAGCAAATGGAAGAATGAATGAAGTAAAAGAGGTGAAGAGAAGATTTCAAAATGTGGATTAAGAAGACAGCAAAGTATTGTAATGAATTGTGAAAGTACTTGTGGATTGAAGAACACAAAAGAAGGGCATCTATGAAGAGTTGGACAAAGTATTCAATTTGGGGATTACATTATTGAAAGGCTCTATGTACAGAATACTGAACAATACAGGAACAAAAAAGAAGATAAAATGAATATAATGATTCACTGCTTAAAAAGAACTAGTCGTCATTCAGTCATTTAAGTCAGTAGTATATAAAAAAACAAGGAATTGAAGGAAGCTGTACTGAAAGTTCTGTAAAAACAAGGCTGTACTAATTAACAGCATACCAAGAATTTTGGGATTCATCCTTCTATTTCTGAGTAGCAACCACATAATTCAGATAGCAAATATCAGAAAAAATTATTCTGACTGCTAAAATTCCCTGATTCCTATAATAGTAATTATGATCATACCTAACAAAATCAGGAAATCAATTTTAACCTCTATAGGTGTTCTACCAGCATATAGCTAGATAGACACACATATTTGCATATATAATTAATGTATTTCCATATTAAAAAGCAACTCTGGGCATATAGTAAAACTCATTCATTGGATGGGTGGACCAGTCTAATTGGATATTTCATCTGCATTAGTGTGTGAGTTATGCAACTTGTCAATAAGTTTCTCATACCATGATGGCGTGTATACTACTATAAGGCTGTAAAGTATGGCATCAATATGTCAAATATCATCAGGGTCACCAGCTGTAATAGGTAGGTTTATTGTGTCAATCTGACCAATAAACACATGTGGGATTAATAAGATTGCAGTTTAATTGAAGGGAAAAGAGATAAATGGCTCAGCTAGCCTTGCCTTTCTGTCTCTTGCTCTGATGATCAGACCAATGTGCAGCTGCCTTAGATAGTTCTCTGCCTAAACTTGTGAGCTACACTACCTGTGGGACACCCAACCTCTAGACCATGTCACTTGAGTTTGAAGTTTTTTCAAGACCTGCTTTGCCACATTACTGGTGCATACATCACTTGAGCTAGGAACTGTTGGACTCTGTCATCTGGCTGATTGTTGGTGATCTGCTCAGCTGTTTGCTGCCAGTGACTGGACTGCCCGTATTGCTCTACAGAAGACTCGGCTGTCTGATTCCTTATCTTGCACCCAGCAACCCTTGTGAGTTGACGGATTGCCAGTGTATTAACTGTCTCATGGAAGTGAGTTGAACTGAGCCATTGGTACTGCTCTGTGGACTAATTAGGTCTTTATTTCACTGTGTTCTTTCTTTCTGTCTTTCTTTCTTTCTTTCTTTCTTTCTTTCTATCTATCTATCTATCTATCTCTATCTATCTATCTATCTATCTATCTATCTATCTATCTATCTATCTATCTATCTATCTAAACCGTAAGTGTCCTGGTTTTGTTTCTCTAGAGAACCCTGTCTAACACATTTGGTACTTCAGGCCTCCAATATGAGCGGAGATCAGAACAAGAAAAGGTTATGCAACAGATTCAGGCTGCCATGCAAGCTGCTTTGCTACTGGGACCATAGGATTCAGTTGACCGAATGGTGCTAGAGGTGTCATTTGTAGATAGCTATGCAGTGTGGAGTCTTTGGCAGATTCCTGTTGGTGAATCATAGCATACACCATTGGTATTTTGGAGTAAAATCCTGCCATCCTCTGCAGACAACTACTCCCCTTTGAAAAACAGCTGTTGGACTGTTACTGGGCCTTGGTGGAGACTGAACATCTCACCATGGACCACCAAGTCAACATGATGACTGAGCTGCCCATCATGAACTGACCCATAGAGTCGTAAAGTTGGACATATATGAGATCGGACCAAAGCAGAACCTGAAGGTACAAGTAAGCTGCATGAAAAAGTGGCCAAAATTCCCACACTTTCCACTCCTGTCACATTACCTTCCTTCTCCAGGTCTGCACACATGGCCTCCTGGGGAGTTCCTTATGATAATTTAACTAAACAACAGAAAAGTCATGCTTGGTTTACAGATGGCTATGCACGATATGCAGGTGCCATTCGTAAGTGGACAGCAGCAGCACTACAGCCCCTTTCTGGGATCTCCCTAAAGGACAGTGGTGAAGGAAAATCCTCCCAATGGGCAGAACTTTGACAAGTGTAGCTGGTCATTCAGTTTGCCTGCAAGGAAAAAAAAAATAGCCAGACGTGACACCGTATACTAATTCATGGGCTGTGGCTAGTGGCTGGGCTGGATGATCAGGTAATGGAAGGAACAGGATTGGATAATTGGTGACAAGGAGGTGTGCAGAATAGGTATGTGGATAGACCTCTCTGAATGGGCAAAGAAAGTAAAGATAATCATGCCTATGTGAACACTCACCCAAGAGTTACCTCTGAAGAGGAGGACTTTAACTATCAAGTGGATTAGATGACACACATTTTGGAGACTGGCCTCCTCTTTCCTCTGCCACTCCTATTATCACCCAATGGGCACATGAACAAAGTGGACATGGTGGCAGGGATAGAGGTTATGCATGGGCACAGTTAAATGGACTTTTACTCACCGAGGCTGTCTTGCCCACTGCCACTGCTGAATGCCCCATCTCCCCTTACAGAAACCAACATTAAGTCCAAACTATTCCTCGGGGAGATCAACTGTCAACTTGTTGGCAGGTTGATTACACAGGACCACTTCTATCACGGAGGAGACAGTATTTTGTTCTTACTGGAATAGGCACCTACTCTGGATATGGATTTGCCTTCCCTGCACGCAATGCTTCTGCCTAAACTACCATTCATGGACTTGAAGAATGCCTCATCCACCAATATGGCATCCCACATAGCATTGTTTCAGATCAAGGAACTCACTTCACAGCAAATGAAGTGCGGCAATGAGCCCATATCCATGGAATCTATTGGTTGTATCATGTTCCTCATCATCCTGAAGCAGCTGGCTTGATAGAACTATGGAATGGAATGGGCTCCTAAAGACACAATTATGGCACCAGCTACATGGCAATTAATTGAGGAACTGGGAAAATGATCTCCAGGAGGCTGTATATGGTCTAAACCAGCAGCCAATACATAGTGCTGTGTCTCCAATAGCCAGGATTCATGGATCCAGGGAACCAAGGGTGAAAGCTGGCATGGCACCACACTATTACTTCTAGTGATCCACTTGCAGCATTTTGGCTTCCTGTCCCATCAACCCTATGAGCTTCAGGCCTGGAGGTCCTGGTCCCAAAGGAAGGAATTCTTCCCCCTGAAAACACAGCCTGGATTCCACTGAACTGGCAGTTGCGATTCCCCCTGGCCACTTTGGGCTTCTGTTCCCTTTGGATCAACAGGTCAGGCAGGGTTTCATTGTATTGAGTGGTTGTGATCAATCCTGATTATCAAGGAGAAATTGGACTGGTGTTAACATAATAGAGGTAAAGAAGAATATGTCTGGAACCCAGGAGATCCCATAGGCTGACTCTTAGTGCTACCATGCCCTGTATTAAAGTAAATAATAAGTTACAGCAACCCAATCCTGACAGGACATATAATGACCCAGACCCCTCAGGAATGAAGATCTGGGTCACTCCACCAGGCCAGCTGAGTTGCTTGCCGAGGGCAAAGATAATACAGAACGTGTAGTAGAAGAAGGTACTTCTACCTATCAGGTACAGCCACATGATCAGTTGCAAAAGTGCGGTTTGTGATTGTCAGTTTATTTTCTTTTTGTGTGCTTATTGAATATCTTGCCTTTGTTCATATATGATGTATCAGATACAATTAGATTCAGTTTGTTTTCGTGTATATGTATGGTAAATGTTTGATATTAAGAATAAGTGTGAGTTCATTAATGTCTGGAAATTATATATGACTATAGAATTGTGTACAGGTGCCAAGGAGGCAAGGGTCGGATTGTGATAGGCAGGTTTATTGTGTCAACCTGGCCAATAAACACATGTGGGATGAATAAGGTTGCAGTTTAATTGAAGGGGAAAGAGATAAATGGTTCAGCGAGCCTTGCCTTTCGGTCTCTGGCTCTCTGATGATTTGACCAGTATGCAGCTGCCTTAGCTAGTTCTCTGCCTCAAATTGTGAGCTGCACTACTTGTGGGACACCCAACCTGTAGACCATGTAGTGAGAGTTTGAGGTTCCTTTGGCACAAAGCTAGTGTATACATCACTTGAGCTGGGGACTGCCAGACCCTGTCATCTGGCTGACTGTTGGTGACCTGCCCTGCTGTTTGCTGCCAGTGGCCAGACTGCCTGTTTTGCTCACAGAAGACTCAGCTGTCTGCTTCCTTGACTTGCATCTAGAAACCCTTGTGAGTTGAAGGACTGCCAGTGTACTAACTGTCTCATTGGTACTGTGGATGTCATTTTATGGTTGGTGGTGTACCTGAGCCATGCAACCATGGTGTTTTCAGTGAGCTCACATGTTTGTGAACCTTGGACAATTAATAAGGAAGACAAAGGACAAATTCATATTTTTTAATTAAAGTATTAGGGAAATTGTTGAAAGTACCATGGACTGCAAGAAGAACAATAAATCTGTTTTGGAAGAAATACAGCCAAAGTGTTCCTTAGAAGCTAGGTAGTTAAGACCTCATCTCATTTACTTTGGAAATGTTTTTGGGAGAGATTAGAATCTGGGAAATGACAACATGTTTGTTAAATGGAGGGCCAAGAGAAAAACAGGAAGACTCTCTCCCACTGTGTGCGTTGACACAGTGGCAACAATAAAGGACTCAGACATAATTGTCCAGATTCTCAGATTATATATATGTATATGTGTGTGTGTGTATTAAGGATGGCCAAAAACTGGGCATGTTCTGTTGTACATAGAGTCTCTATTAGTCAGTACTGACTGAACTACATCTAATATTCACCACCACAACAATGATTTCTTAGCAAATATTTTTTGCAACAATATACAGCATGGGTACATGTGGACCTGGCCAGATGGAATCCAGAGGAGTCAAGTTGACTACATATTTGAGAAAAGAAATGTTCAAAATCATCAGCCCAAACAAAGTCATTGGCTCATTGTGGAACAAAGGATACATTGCTCATGTGTAGTTCAGGATAAAACTGAAGAAAAAATACACAAGATCCAGTATACGACCTTGAATATATCCCAAATTAATTTAGAGACAAACTCAAGGACACACTTGGTACATTGAACACCACTGTGATAAACAGCAATGGGGGTGGCCATAGCTGACCTACTCTGACATCCTTATTGCCATCAGGCAGGAATGAGTCAGGCATACCTCCATACGCCATCCTTCGTTACCTATTCTGACACCAACTGATTCTTCCACAGCACTCTACTCCTGTTGTGTTTTGATACTTTGTTGTGATGACCACATAAAGTTTACAGATTGTACTTATAATTAAGGAAGCAAATTGGAGAAGTGAATGGGCTACTACAAATCAGGAACAGCAAACGGTATAGATACAGCCATTGGTCTACAGCAACACCGCCTCTCTCAGCAAGTAACCACATTTCCCTCCAGTCCACGGTTTCTTAGCCAAATGCTCCCATTGCTTCCATGAGTCAGGAAGCCAGCCTACATCACATGTGCACAGTCTTGGGCCAGGTGACGAGAAGGTACGCTATAGAACCAGCACTGCTTCTCTGAGGTTCCTTGCCATGGTCTCTGGTGCATCTGCTCTTGGTTCCCTCACCCACTTTAGACAGAGTTTCTGCAAGTGCTCTTCCAAAAGGTCCTGCAATTTCTTTCTTTATCCATGATGATTGTTATATAGCACAGAATGGCTTTGATGGAGGCGTGATGGCCTTTTAGCAGATGAGACCACTAGAGAAATGGAAGGACTGTGCTTTCGGACACACATACTCTGTTATCATCTGACTCAAAGATTCCTGCAAAGACACAAAGCGTATGGCTTGGTTCACATCCTCTACTAACGTCAAGAAAACCCCACATAATTATAATACCTCTCATAAAGAATTATGGATAAGAAGGCCATATTAATTGTCTCAATTACTCATTTGTCTCAATGTTTCAGCTACTGCCCCAAACCAGAGGAATTATGGGATAACATAAAAATCATCATCTATGAAGAACTAAAAAGATCATTAATAAGACAGGAAAGAAAAAAGGATGAAAGTGGCTGTCGATGAGACTTCAAAATTTTATCTTGAAAGAATAGCTAAAGTAATAGAAGAAGTGATGATATAAAAGAGCTGAAGAAAAAGTTTCAAAGGGCAATATTTTGAGAAGCCAAATATTTTAATGAAATATGCAAAGATTTAGAAGCAGAAAACCAAAAAGAACACATACAATGTATTTCAAGTAGAAAGTAAAATTATAAAAACTAGTGATGCAGAAATTGAAAATAATTCTACTAATGGCTTAATTTGGAAATTTATCGAACATGTGATCAAAATACATTGAAAATTATTGGCTGATAGTTATTGGCAAATGAAATGTACAAGTTGGAAACAAAAGAAGGGACAGCAGTTGGAAAATATAGTCCTAGTGATAGAAACGGCTGGAGATTGCATGAGAGACTGCTCATAGCAAATATTTCTTTATCTTGACGATGTAAAAGGAGACTACATACAAGGACTTCTCCAGGTGGAATACAGAGGAATAAAATGAATTGCATCTGTGGGAAGCGACAATGGAGAAGCTCAACATCAGCAACTCATCCCAGGACAGGGGTGATTATAGAACAAACCATCCACTGCTCCGACATAAGTTGCGGTTGAAGCTGAAGAAAGTTAAAACAACTACAAAATATAAACACAATCCAACCATGAGTCTATCCCACCTGAATTTTGAGAAAATCTCAAGAATTTATCAGACACATTGAACACCAATTGTAGTGGGCAGTGTTTGGTTTTGATGTACACATGGTCACCATCGTTGAGTCTGAGCCACCACTGTACACAACCATGCCTTGTCTTTCTTCTTGGTGTAAAACATGGTCCAGAAGAGCATGGCATCTGAAGAAAAATGGAGGCACCTTGTCAATACGCATGATGTTGATGCGACGGTCACTGTACAGAGGTCTAGGAGAGTGGATCTAAGTAATTCTCTTTTAAATATCCTTCTTACATTACCAGTGATCAGTCCATAGTTGATGGAATCATGCGAACACATATTCCATGGTGAGAAAATAGCCTGGTGCTTATCAGCATATTTTATCATTTTAAGATACAAAAAGTACCTAATCTTCTATTCTTATTATTAAATTGGAGGACACGCCCAGTGGAAATTGCTGAATATCCTAATAACCTGTAGTTAATAAATAAATAAAATCGATGGTGATAAACTATGACTAATCCTGATTCATAAAGGCTGTAGTTTGTGGGACGCACTTTCATGAGTAGGACAAAGTACTTTAGAAACTATTTAAGGTAGTTTGAGAAATATTGGGAAGCAAAATGTTTTGTTGCATAGATTAATCGCAAACCCCAAAGAGATTTGTCATCTAAAAGGCCTTTGAGTTCTACAACAGACACACACACAGACACAGGCACACACATTGCATAACCCTTGATTTAATTGTAAAAAATCATTATTAAATGTACGTAAGGTATAATTACAAAATGAAAAGTCGATTCGTTGCTTGCTCTGTGACTTTATTTTTTATTCACTCCCCCGCTTCTTATGCGCCATGTCAGAGTTGGCATCTCAAGCACTAAATATCATACAGAGACAGATGCAAAGAGTACAAATGTGACCCTGGAGCCAGACTTAGCTGGGGCCCTTGCTGTCGATAAGATGAAGTTGAATAAATGCATTGACAGGATGGTGAGGGGAGAAGCATTTTTTATTTCTGTGGATCTCATATCTACCTTACCTTAATTGCAAAGCATTCAGTTCTGTGCGCACCAGTGTAGAGCTTCAGGTGACCATTTTCTTTGAAGTAATAATGCACCTGTGTGTGTGCATGTACGCATATGTGCAAGTGTCCAGAATCTAATGAGGGTGTCCAAAAAGTTCATGGAAAAATTCAATTTTCTTTTCATTTCTTTTTCCACGATCATTTCAAAGCCCCTTCACATACACTGTATTTTCAAAAAGCATGCATATACATGCAAAAAGCTCACATAAATAAATATATCACAAATTATTGAAGCTTAGTTTCATCTGGAGATGTATTCCTGGTTCATTCTATGGTAAAGACATGAAGGTATTTTTTTACTGAAAAAGTCTTTTCCTGACAACTAAGAAGAGGCAGATAAACTAACAAGTAATTTATTTGTGTGTTTGTATTCTTGGTATTTTTAGTTTATTATTAAAGTAATCACGCGTAATAATATATTACAACTTTCTATACTGCACAGTAGAATACTCTTTGACCTGAACATGTGAAGTGGCATGCCACTAGTATTCTCCGTACTTTTTAGAGGAGTGCTTTGTCTCTCATAAAATGGAGAAAGAAAGAGAGGTCCCACTGCAGTACAATTACAATTCTGCTCCGTCTAGAGTCATTCTTTATTCCATAGTGACCACACAATAGAAAGAACCGTCCTTAAACAGCGTGGCTGCTTGTCTGGGAAGCTCAGGATCAGTCTCTTAGAGACAGGAAAATACATGCTCCCAATTTTTTCCCCACTGACTGTAAATGATTCCTATTCTTTGCTCCACAGAACATCCGATGTGGTGCCCAATCAGCTGAAAAAGCCGCACAGACGTCATTAGCTCTGTGTGCGCGCGCGCGTGTGTTGTGTGTGTGTGTGTGTGTGTGTGTGTGTGTGTGAGAGAGAGAGAGAGAGAGAGAGAGAGAGAGAGAGAGAGAGAGAGAGAGAGAGAGAGAGAGAGAATACTGCAGCTGTTTTGCCGCGTGCTGAGTGGAGTCTCCATTAGGGTAGTTCTATTGATTTCTGATTCACACTGCAGAAACAGGACTGGAGTTGAGGCAGAAAAAAATGCTTCTCAGAAATGGGAATTACTAAAGGCAAATTATATGTATATTTGGAACCAAAAGAGAGAATTTTCATAGCAGAACTGAAAGGTTGTTTGTAATGTGTGGTGAAATATATAGTAAATGTACTGTATAATAAATTAAGAAACATTCTTGGTTCTAATTTTTAAACCATATTTCATGACAGGTGGCAAACATCTAATTTCCAGACGGCCTTGAAAAAATTCACTGAAATTGTACAGTTTATTTGAGGGTATTCTTAATTCTGTGCCCGAGGATTTTTGGGGGTTGGGGGTTGGGCTATCAAAGATTTATTTTTATGAAATATTGTTAGATTATTACAACAATGAGTCAGCTTTCATTTTTTTCTATTTTTAATGCTTTGTGTTGCATAATATCTAGGATTCAGTAACAGGCTGGTAGCAAATGCTTGAAACAAAAATAGGTGGCTATTTTTTTTTTTTACCAGCAGCTGTATTTCAACATGTCCAACTGTGAACATGTATAGCAGACAGAGTTCTCTTGAGGTCTGTTGCCTAGCATTTGTTTAGAAATGATTGTATCTGGAGTGTAAAAATGTTGCCTAGGTCTTAGAGGAGCTGGAGTTTATCACTGGCCCCTCCACTTCAAGACTCCTCAACTCCCCCCCCCACCCCACCCCACAGAAAAAGAGTGAAGTAAGTTCAGTTTGACAATAATAGTGTCGTTAGGCAGACACTTTGCATGTGAGCAGCAGAAAATCAGAAGACTCAAACAATGTGCTCCCATCCCTTGACATACATGCACAGCCACACATATGCCAACCCCGGTGGGTTCAGGAGATCGAGGGTGATACCTTTTTAAAAAGCAAAAGGCAGTAAGCCATTATTAGCAGGAGCTATATTGAGCATGCTTGCCAGACAGGCAGCAAAGCTCAGCTCCAGTTCCGCCCAGACATGTGCCTTGCCATTTTCATTTTAATCAGTCTGCTCAGGATGGCTGCTGATTCATTTTGCAGGATGTCCCCCTGGGAGCCAAGGTGGAAGCCTGAGGCAAGCTGCTATTGCATCAGTGCCGCTCACCACATCAGAGAGGGGGCGGGGGGAGGGAAGCAAGAGAGAAGACTTGAGCTCCCCAAATCCCAAATTTCAATATGGCTATTTAAGAGAGCCTTCTTCCTGAAGCTAAAGCCATTATAGGAAATCATTTTGAAAATAGGGGGGGAAAATCATATTGTCATTATCCAACACCCTTGCCTCACCTCACCACATCCCCCCACCCCACCCCCCAAAAAACACAACTTGAGTGGCTTGAAATTCTAGTTTCCTTCATGGTCACTGTAAAATACCATACTGATACATATATTTTTTTTATTTACTGATAACTAGCTGGGGTGGTATACCTGATTTAGCAGGAGACTTTGATTTGTAGGATTGACAACCTTATTATGCAGTGAGCTTATTATTGATATTATTCTGCTCTTGGTTGCCATGGCCACCTTGTGAGAGACAGTCAATTTTCTCTCTTCCATCATCATTATCTATGAGGCCATCTGTTGTGGAAAATGAATTCAGCCTCATTTGCATGACTGATAAGCAATTTTTTTTTATCTATTTAACAGAAGGTCATATGCCGGGGATTTGGAGCTCATGAAAAAAAAAAGTGAGGGGGGAAAAAAAGCATATCGAGAGGATGAGTGGGAGTGCGTGCATTAGGGGATGTATGTGGAAGTAAAACAGATCCCTTAGGCCTGCGAGCCTATCGCGCTGCGTTTGTCCTTCCTGCCCGGGCGACATTTTTTTTTCCCCCTAAGCTTCTGCACACTAAACAGAGTGAGAGAGCTTTTCTCTGCAGTCTTCTTGAAGCCCCTGCTTTTTGGCTCTCTGTTGGTGGGTGTCTTTTAATTTTTCCATTCCCTGGAAGATGGGGTATAATACCAATGTTCATATTCACTGAAGACCAAAAAAAAAAAAAAAAGCAACCTTGTCTGCGTCTCGGTGGTATGCTTATTCCTCGTCATCTTTTCAAACTTGCTGTGGAGCAGGCTTTTGTTTCCTCTCTGTGTGATGTGCAGCCAGTGCGGTCACTAAGATTGAACCCGTGTTTCATTTGTGAACAGTTGTGGTGATGTTGTGAGGTATGTGGTATTCAGGAGGTTAATTTGGGGGAACTTGAGTGGACAGGATCTCTATGCCCGTCGTTGAAGGGCTTGCACTGTAATGCCTATTGTTTGCTGCTGTCTAAAGTTATGTTTATAGCATGCTGGTAGCTGAAATGTTTGGGGGTTAGAGAGGGCTTGTTATCCACAGAAATCTCTTTAAAAGTAAGTGGGTCTTATATTGCATGCCTTAACCATGATGTGTGCTGTTGTTTATAAAACTTGCTGCATGTACAGTACTTGGCTAATATGAACACACTGAAACAAAAACTTCTCTGAGACTTCACTGAATTGCCTTGCATTACAGATAAAGCAAAGTATAGTATACAGAGGCTGTTAGAATATTAGATAGTGTGATGTAATGTTATGTTATATTTGCATGTTAATAAGAAAAATATTGTTTAAATTGAGAACTCAAATAAAGATTTTAAACTACACATAAATACTTGAAGGTCAAAATTATGGAATTATATTTCATTTATAAAATAAATATGCCTTGTTAATGCCATTTTGATGAGTGAGCTAAAAGTTTGAACTGTTTAGCAAGCTTCAGATGGATCAAAATAAAGCAATAATAAATATGTACGTATCCACACAAAACAGAGCAAAGATTTTTAAGTTAGTAAAAATGTAGCCATAAAAATATGTTGTACCACAAAATTAATTAAATGGACAGGGCTTTAAGTTATTTACTGCCTCAAAGTAAAAATAAAAAATTCAAACCAGCTTTCTCATTTGAGTGTTTTTATTTTTTACTGATGAAGACCAACTTCATAGACAAAAGCTCCACCAAGATGACCCTAGAAGGACATCTTTTAATTATTTAACTTCAAAAAAAGTTATGTGGCTTTTGAAAGGATAAATATAAGCATTTCTTCTATATCAATAAATATATAATTATTTTTCAAACAAAAATGTTGTATCACACACAGTATACCTTTAAGAAAATAATACTCTTTAGCTCCAGTAAGTTAACACTTCTCAAGAAGTTTGACTCCAATGTTTCTGATTATATTTAGTAAGGGATATCTCCTAGAAAATCAAAGTGTGTTTTATTTTTCCTTCTAATTGAACTAAAGAAAACCATATTATTATATCGCTTCAAGTGAAATGAGTTGATTTAGATTCTTCCTTATAGTTCTACAATAATATCTTTCTACTAAAGGTAATATAACATTGATGATATATTTGAATTATGATATTTTGCCAGTTGGCACTTTTGAAAACTCTTGCCACCATTAGGGACTTCATGTATCCAATTACAGCTGTTATATAATCCTTCCTCTTAAAAATAAGCCACATGTTTATGATTTAGCTTGACTTTAAAGAAATAAGTTTATTTTCAATATTAATATCATACTTAAAAGTTCAGAGCAAGAATACCTAGATCTAGATTACATTATGAATTCAGGCTTATGCTCTTGTCTTATGATGAATACTGATCATCTTAAATTTTGTAAGCAAAACTGACAACTTCTAGAAAACCTAGGCAATAGGACAGTTGATTACTTCTAACCCTCCAAAAAAAGTTAATTATCAACGTTGGTTGGGATCTTCCTTGTGTCTCTGACATTTGACTGCTGCACATTCACTGATTAATCTCATTAATGTGATTATAGTCGGATTTGGAGTTGGCTGCTATTGTTCTTTGGACAGTGCTATTCAGCTTGAGCACTTGCCACCTCATTCAGTTTTGCTGTGATTTCTCAAAGGCTGGTTGAGTGAGCTATTGTGAGAGAGGTTTCTCTGCCCTTCCCTTTCAGCACTGGGAGCTGTCCGCTGCTGATAGCAATTACATTCAGCAGTGACTGACTTCATACTAGTTTACTGGCAATGTGAAAATGGCTCACTTTCATCACCTTAATGATGGTGCTTCTTGAGGGAGAAGTGGGAGAAAGCTTTATGGTCACAATTGAATATTTTGAAGATGATGGAAGCAAAGATATGTAATGTTTACATTGAAGGTTTTTATTTTGTAAAGACTTTCAAGCTACCATCACATAAAAATTTTATCTTGTTAAAATGATCAAACTGATGGATTCATTAAAGACTACTTACATGTGTGTAACTGTGGTTTGAAAAAAAACTGTCAACACTATGTGAATATCGTTTTCAAGCAAAAAAAAGCCTCTATCCACATATATAAGTATTCACGTATTTTAAATCTTGCACAGATGAACTAGGACTATGTGCCGTACATGCCATACACACTCAACTTCTCTTAAGTTAAACTTGCATCATTCAGCAGGACACATGCCAATTTCACAGTTCTGTGTTGGGAAGTTAGATCGAGATCTGGGGCCCAATAATATGTGACATGTAGGAAGGAATCTTACTAAAAGGATATAGTACATAGACTGTTGGGTGGCAAAAATAATGCCAACATGCTTTTAGAAATATCTGAAGTTTTTAGAGAATTAGTATTCTTTAAAACACTGTTTTTACTGTTCCTTTCTGTCGTATTCTCTACCTTACTTGTTTATTTTGTTTGCTCTAAAATCTATTCTTAATCTTAATAGTGCATATACATATCTATGTGATGTTTATACCCATTTTCAGTGTAAACATTCAGTGGATTCATAAAAGCCAGCTATTTTGCAACTTTGCAATGTTTAAAGTTTTCAGCTCATTAATCTTAAGCTTAAAAATTGAGAGTTTATATTTTGATTATTTGTTCATCTGCTTTGAAAATTACTTCATATGTATGAAGTAAACAAATCCAATTATTTCTGTGTGAATTTTTTTTACCTAAAACAATACAAAGTCGTATGTATAAACTAGGATTGCAACTCTACTTATTAGGCAATATGATTTTCAGAAGTCTTTTTTCTAAAATATATACTAAGAAATTTAGAGTACATAATTTGCTATTGCACACTTTAGTAACTAATTTTTAATTTCAAGCATTCTAAATATTAAATGTTTCTGAAACATTCTAAATGCTAGATATTTCATACTCGTATAAAATGATGATGATAATCACTATGGTTAGTTTGACATGGCTGGGTGTTCCCTTTAATGCAGAGTTACAATTTCCAATCAATAGCAGATTTTCAAATGCATCCAGTATTTGGCTATAAAGTTTGCTTTGATGCAAAGTCTACCTAGAACTCCCTCTCCAGGAGCCAGATGAATGTCACTCTCTCTCAGGAGCCAGATGAATGTCACAAACAGAAAGATCTATGGCTTTGTCTAAATTTTAGTAATAAAACTACCCTTACAAAAATTAGATTGCAATTTTTCAAGTTTTAAAAATACACCTCTCACAAATGTTTTCTTTCTCTTTTAAAAAATCATTTGTCAAGAATTTATTTGTCAAGAGATAGAGGATAAATTGAACAAAAATATTAATAAAAATAATTTTCCAAGTTGGCTTCCATTACACTGCATGTTGGCCAAAATGCTACATCTGACAGTTATCCACACTTATGCCAAACTAAACTAAAACAAAGTAATACCACAAACTTTAACAATAAAACATGTATAGGACTTTTTGGGGGGATGGGTGTGGGCAGAGGGTAGAGGTAAACATATCCCCTAGTGATGTCTGGTATAAAATGGTATTTTAATTAGCATATACTGCTCAAACATTTCCATTATGAATATGACTTTCATCAATAAATAACACTGAACTCTACGCCTTTATTGTAATTAGTTATACAAATTTTGTTGAATCAGGTTTTTGAGGACATCAACTGTATAGGTACACGCGCACACACACACAGTTTTTCCATGAAGCTATGTTTCATTGCAGCATGATTTCAGTTTGAAGTTTGCTTTTTGTCCTGTATTTTTATCATACCCCCCCTATTTCTCCCCTCCCCCTCTCTCTTCTCCTCTTTAACTCTGCCCCTGTTTGCCTCTTTCTGCTTCTCTCTCTTCTGTGTCTGTTTACACCTGCATTGTTCAAGCACACACAATGAGTTTTCTATGCATGTTTCCACAATGAAACTGTTTTAAGCTTTGACATCATAATGAGTCCTCGGGGTATCTACAGAAGTAATCAGAGATGGCAGAGAAAATGTAAGCCAGGTGTTATAAAATTGGAAGGAAATCATAAATACTTGTTTATTATATGAAGAAATACTGATCAACATTGCTGTATTTGAACTGTCCTGTTTGAAAAAAAATTTTCTGACTATATACTTCCTTAAAACAAAAAACACAAATACACCCTAGTCCCCACGTGGTGATTATCAGAAACGTTGGAGGGGGAACATCTTTTAGCTTAAGTGGAGGGTATTGTGCTGGAGAAGACTGAGAATGTTACAGGGCAGTCTCTTAAAGCTTTTCTGGATTTCAGACTGCAGTGATTTCTGGCAGAGCTAGATGGAAAGGGAATTGTAACCTCTGTAGTAACTGGTGTGCCTGCTCTCAACACGTCGAGCTGGAGGCTTGGTTTTCAGAGCGATTGCCTTCGAGAGTGAGAATAAGGTGTTCTTGATAACTTCCTACTTCTGTGTCAGTTCTCCCCACAGTCTGAAAGCACAGGCAGCATTGTCTTCTGCAGAAAACCTGCAGTGGTTTATCACCAGTGGTGCCTCTGCTTCAGACTCTCGTGGTAGACAGGGAGCTAACAGAGTAAGGCACTGGAGGATAGAGGTGAACAGAAAGGAAATATATGGGGAAACGCAATCAACACGTGTGATGATTTCTTCATGGCAGAAATAACCTTGCCTGTGTGGAGAAACAGACTGCTGCACCAGATCCTGTTTGATGGCTACCAACAATTCTGCAAACAGGTACCGCTTTCTTTTTCTCTTAAAGGTTTCATATGGTCCTTAATCTGTATGCTTGTGGAGACCCCTCGCTCTTTGGAAATGTTCAAATGTTGCTCCTAAGTACTTCAACAAATAGTTGTTTCCTTGCCTGGCTGCCTATCTTCAGCTTGTATTGGATTGCAAATTCTAACAGTTCTTAAAATGGCATGAGTTAGTGTACAAATGAGCCAACAATGGAGCCCTCCTGAAAGCGGGGCTAGCCCTTCAGTGCAGTGCCATTGTGGGGCACCACATATGTCTACATGCCGCCAGCACTTGTTGTTAAACATGAGTCTGTGTATTAAAGGCTAGTTTCCATGGGGAGGGGTGGGGAGGTGCTAAAGTGGCCTTTCGGATTTAATGTAGCTTTCATAGTGGCGAGTGTTGTAAGAGAGATTTGCTAAGTGTGGATGGTCGAGCCGTAGCCAGGATAAAACATTGATTGCTTGTCACAAGAAGCCATTTATAAACTCAGCACTTTTGTTTTTTAAATGGGAAAATGCGAATGAAAGTCATGTATCTATGTTCTCTTTCCGATTTTTGAATTCGTATTTGCTTTAGTTTGTTCTGCTGAAAGTCTTCCTTTTCTTTAAATGATACTAAAATAGACTATTTTAACTTTCTTAGTGGAAATAGTTCTGCCTTTTGTTTTGCGACAAAATAACAGAAGCTCAGATTGAAACAGAGTATAATGTGCTTGGCAATCTGAAATTGATGTTAAGATTCAGACTCGGCTGTCTGCAACGGTGCTTTGCTTTTCAGAAGTGTAGAGGAGGGCTTTTTGTTTTGTTTTGGTGCTAAGGAGGATCATTGAAAAAGTGTAGGTTCAGCTGACTTTTGTGAGCTTTCTTTGGCCACAGCATGGATTTACCATAACATCAGTGATAGGGGGGATATTTTTAGATATATTACCTAGCCAGTAGCTGTTAACAGCCTGACTCTGGTATTTACTGTTCTCATCTATTACATTAAATACAGCACTGCACATGATACACATTCTGCTCTAGAGATTTAGGGGCCTGTGGGTGCAATGTTAGAAGCATACAGCATGCATCCCCAATCGTGTCTGACTGTGTTGCAAGCTTAATAAACAGGAGGGTTAGAAATTATTGGTTTAATCCACAGCTCGCGCTGGAAAAAATCTCTAGCTCAGCGATGAAGTTCTCCAGCATTTTAGGATTTGGGGAAACGGATATGTTTTGCAGTGCTTAGAGGAAGGAGTCTGAGACAGGGTAAGTCAGGGATATGCTATTGATGTTGTTCTGCGGCAGTAATGTGGTCTCTAAGGGAACTTGGGCTTGCTGCGTACAGCCAGTCATGGGTTCTGTAGCCCTTCTCCTGTCTGCCTGCTGCTTTAAATGAAGACTCCCCTTGCTCCACCAGGCAGAGCGCTACACGCATGCCCATCGTTTCTGTCGTTTAGTGGTGTCAACTTATTAATTTCCATTTTCGACTCCAGGCCTGTTAGTTTCCTGTCTAAAAGCATTATTACTTTTGTCCATGTGGCAAAATAATTAGCATACAGATGAGCAGTGGCCCCGTGCCTGGGCGCCGACAGAAAGAGAAGATGTGCAGTGCAAAGTTGATTGGATGAATGGAGAACAAACGGTGGGCGTTCAAAAGCATTAGGAGAGTTTGGTAGTCGGGGGCACGTTTGGAAATGTTCTGGGTGAATTTCGAAGGTGGAAGGCCGGGGTGGCTGCTGTGGGAATCACTGCTTGTCAGACTCTGGCCCCTCTGAAGCTCCCCACATCGACTGCAGGCGGAGATAATTCATTCGGACCACTTTGCTTTGCAGTTCTTCCGTTTGCTCTGGGAAATTTTCTCAAGGTAAATATGTCCTGTTCTCCCTGTTGTTTGCCTGGGTGCTGGCTTCTCTCCACAAAGTGGAGCAAAGTTCAACTCCTCACGGTCAATAACAAAAGAACCCTCCTGTGCTGTTGGTGGGGGGTCGCTGCTTCATGCATCTCCCTATGCATATATCAGAAGTGAAGATGAACTGTTTGGTGATTATTGTTTTCAGAAATTTACAGCAGCCATTATTAAATGTGCTTAATTAATATTTTCCAGAACAGTGTATGCAGACCAGCAAAATTAGCAAATGTTGTTTCAATGAAAGCCCAGACATAATTAGTTTTGACTAGTATGTATTTTTCCTAGCTGGAAGAAGATTTTAGCTAATTTTACCAGCAATTTAATGGAGAAGATGCAAATCGAACTGTTTCGATTTATCTGTCAAATCTACAGATTGAGAAATATGAAAATTAGAACAAGCTCTCACACTCTAAGTTATTTTTTTAAAATTGGAGATGAGTTTTACAAATCAGTCTTCTGAAGATTTTTGTTTGGGATTAACAATAAAAAGTGCAGTAATCCTAATATTTTATTGTCATCAGTTATACACATTTCTTACATAATTCTGTGACTGTAGTATTGCAATATGGATGTTTTAATATTGAGTGAAGTATACTTCTATCTCAGGGAAATCACTGATAAATAGTTATATTGTAATAATTTGTGCTTCCATTAAGAGGAAAGGTTTTCATTTTAAGTGACCTAATTATTTCACCTAGATTTAAGATACAAGTTAAATAGAAATCATTATTCTTGAACTGCATATTTACAGTTTTGTGCCTATTTTCGCTCCTGCTTTATTTTTATTTTTCAAGAGTTCCTTTCCATTAACTGTTTGCTTTAAGCAACAGTGGTGAAAGCAGGACAGAAAATACAAACTTTTATTGGGGGAAATTTGTTTTCTTTGGCATTGAAAACACTATGCCTTTCTGAAAAAGAAAGAAAAATACCTTCAATGAACTAAAACCTCAAGCACACGATATCAGGAAACATATTAAGACTTCAGATGAAGCTGCTGATACTTTGTTTTGATCATTCGCCCTCCTCCTACTTCAAGTTTCTGGGCACTCGCATGGAGTTTCTTTGAAAAATACGTGAATTTTCTATTTTTAAACACCCATGCATCTGTAATGTTTTTATATTTCTGTTTCAAATTGACTGGTAAACTAGAACAATAAAAGACTTTACTTATCATTTTCATCCAAACAGTATGGAACTCCAATTTGATCTCAAATAGATTGAGAGGATCTTACCTACAGAAAAGTAATACTTTTTAAAATCATTTTTCCAGTTTTATGTTTCATTTTTAAGTTGAGCCAAACTCGTGATTTAAGTAAATCATCTTAGTTTTATAATGGTGAATAACTTTCATGAGGAACACATTTCAACATGTACTTCGTCACTTCAATGTGTCCTTTTAAAAACTGAAGGAACTACCTGAGCATTGTTACCTGTCTACTATGCTTTCTTTGTGCTTGGCTGCTATTCAGAGTCTAGCCTTTTTCTTTCTTTTTTTTTAAAGGGCCCAAAATGTATCATATTGGCTTCCAGTCGACAGAGTTACTGTATGCCACTAGCTGTCACTTTAGTTCTCGGGCACTGTGGAGCTGAGTAGGACGTGCATTCAAATAGAATGAAAAGTCCCACAGCCAGAAACATGGTGATGTGGACCTGACTGGGCTAACAGAAAATGGCATTTCTAAGGGTCTCCCTTTATTTTACCTTACCCAGTTTGTCTTTAAGCTTAAATATCAATTTTGAAAGAAAAGCAGTCTTCCTAGTGAATTTTCTAAGCAATCTTCAGATTCCAAAATATTAGTCCAAATCTCAGGACACCGTTTGAATTAGTTGCTCTGTATGGGGAAAGGTGGTTGCTACATAGAAGAATGTTGTCTCAGTCAGGCCTGTTCTACGTCTTGAAGGCTACATATCCCATTGTTTCAGCTGGGTTCTCATTGATTGTGAGGGAAATGTATATGAGTATTTTACTTTCAAGGTATTGTTTGACCTCCCTTCCTTTACAATTCTTTGCCGGAATGTGTTTTTGCATGCTTAGGATCGCTACAGTTGTGATTTTGTGAGTTTGTCCATATCTGTGTTTTACATTGTCAACGTGAAAGTGTGATGTGTACAACATCTGAGCCAGCAGGTTAACATCTGCATGGTGTGTATCTGCTTTGGATATATTTCTGCCATCATTAATATCCTTGAAGGGAGCTCTGTGATTCAATATTATCGACTGACTACCTTCACTCAAGTCTGAATGCTTAGATAGCAGTGTGGTCAAACATCTTTTTAAAAATTACCTAACAACTATTGTCCTTTTTTGGAAATTTTTTTGAATGTAAATCATAAATTTCTAAATCAAACAAGTATGGATTGATGAGTTATGGGGCAAGGGGAACTCCTTTTAGTACATTGACAAAGATTTTCCTCAAAGAATTTCAGCTCAAAGACTTTTTTGAGTAATGTCATCATGTTATTGGGTCAACCTAGCATCATTGTGTATTTTGATAACACCCAACATAATTTCCCTTTCAAAGCCTGTGTTTCCTCTCAGTTCCATGGACTAACATAGCAGTGGAACTTGGAAGCGAGGAATAATCTTTAAAAGGTGACTCTGAATTTGGCCCAATCTTCCTTCCCCTATACATGCATTCCACTAGCCTGTGCCATCTGAACAGAAGCTAAAAACACAGAGCACTGTCGCCATTGAAGCAATGCTAGCCAGACTGGTTGTGGAAATAATCAAGGCTGGAGGGAACCCCGTAGAGAGTCATCAAATCAAACCTGCTCTGGAACTGTCTGGTAGATTGTGAACATTCCGAAATCAATGTTGCATCTGCTAGTGGACCCTCTCTGGTTCACTGAAACTCCCACCTGCCTAATGCATCTGGGCAAGAGCTTTTCAGAAACCAGTTTCCTTCAGGATAAATTTAATATGTCTGGTGGTCAGGCACAAGCAAATTGATTCTATCTCTGCACCAGGAAAACTCATAAACATCTGTAGGAACACAGATTTTTCAGCAACCCCAGGATTAGGGGATACTATTTTGTGAAATATCTCAAGTTTCTTCCCCTCCTCCCTCATGGCAGCATGGCATTTTTTAATTAGGAAGTTGATTAAAAAGGGCATGGAAGACCACGGATGTGGGGTCTTTGGGCACCCATCCAGCTGTGTGTTGTCTGGGTTGTGGAAAATGTTGCCCATCACCAGTTGCAGGAAAGAGAGAAAAATTATGATAAGTGTGAGGATTAAAAAAAAAACAAAACAAAACAACAACAACAACAAAACGTACTTAGTGTCTGTGCTAAGGGCAGGTTCTTGGAGTTCATCCTTATAAGCCTTTTACGTAGACTGAGTGAGTCACTGGCTTCCTCCACGACACAAGGATTACCTGCTCTTGGTAGATAACTTGGGTGTGGAGAGCAACTGCATGTATGGAACTGAGAAATTATGTGTTTCTGGTTTTGCTCTGGGCAATAGGAAAGGTCACGATGATGTGTCTTTTCTGGATTTAAGCCTATGTTTTGAAACCATAGCCCGTGTGTTGTGAATGGTGACAGTTGCCAGAGTGGCGCTGTGCTGTTTATCTCCAAGACTGAATGGTTTTGTTTTTACTTTTTTTTTTAACCCCCCTCAGGGAAATTCCTTTCTTCACTGGCTCTTTTTAGGACTTGGAGTACATTATCAGAGGAATAAAATTTTATGCCTAATTGTAGTGTTCCTCTGGCTAATGTAGTGTGAATAAGGGCCACGTTATGAATTTAACCCTGTCCTTCCCTTTCCTCAGCTCATGTCCAGGAAAGGGAGTAAAAACAGATGCCAACAATGGGCTGGGGACCTGCTGACGGGGTACCACTCAGCAGAGTGAGGGATGCGCCCTGGGGCTTCTGCATTGCACTTTAGGGAGACAATCCAGGCTTAAAGATCAAGGGGAATGCCTGCACCCCAGTATGATTTTTCCGTTGCCAGGGGAGTGAGCCTTTGGTTCTCCTTCTCTTTGACCCTACTTTCAAATGTATTAATTATGGTTAGATTCTGCGTTTCGGAAGACTTCAGTCAGCAACAGTGGTGGGCAGCTCGGGGATTCCCTGCATCCTCTCCAGGAGGAAAAAACTTCTGAAGTCAAGCCTGGAGATTGAAGGCGTGACTCTCAAAGTCAGCTCTTCTCTTTCGTGAATTAAACCACTCACGCAACACAGTTACTGAGCACACACTGGGAGCAGAGCTGCACAATCAGACTGATGAAGAGCAAGTTTCCCCTCAAGGAACCGGCGAATGTTCGCATGTGTGGGTGTCTGTGCATGCATGTGTGTATGCACATGGATGTGTGCGTATCTGATAAAGAGTAACCACAATGCTTCAAGATTTATGTTTCCTTGAATACATTTAGAAGTAGACTAAACCACTTTTGTGACTTAATAAGAGCAAGGTAAACACTGATACTCTTTTTTGACTGGTACTTCAGGAATCCAGATGATCATCCAGAAAAATAGTTGCAATGGGACGTTATATATTTCTATACTTAATTGCATATGTAATTTACATTTATTGCTTTCTTATGAAATCTGAAACTGAGATGTCCAACTTTACAAAGATTCTCAGTAGTTGGATGCTCATTCATCAAGGTTTCTGTGTATCCACTAGCCAATCCCTTTATTTTTGCAGAGCTACAATTTAAGCTACATTATGTTTATATGGGCATAAATGAAACAGCCACTAAAATACTAGATTGAGGAAAGAGTGTTCGTGAATGTCAGGTGCCTGTCTTTGCAATGTTTGAGTATTTTCACGTTGTTGTTCTCAACGATCAACAGCAGACTATTTTCAGTACAGTGTGGTTAAGACTTAGAGTCGCTGGTGAAGGGACAACCTTCAAGGCAAAAATGAAGGCGCTCTTGGTTCATGCTCACTCATCTCTGACTTTCACTTGTGGCCCTAGCAACACTGCCTTGATGCAGAGAGCTAAGCAAGGCAACAAACTTGGTCACCCACCTTGCTCGCCATTGGCTGGAGAAGCATCAAATGGAGAGGGGCAGATTCCAATGAGGCACAGGTCATGCAGTGCACAGCATCCAGGTGACTCCATGTGGCATCTATGGAGTCCCACCTGACTAAGCATCCCTGCCTATCCAGAATTAAAGCTTTTGAAAATAAATCCTCTAAAAGAAAAAAAATTATGTTAAAACGAGCTCTTTGTATTCTATTAGAGACTGAAAATGTATTTCAGACATCAAAAAAGCCTTTCCTCAAAAATGCAAAGTAACGTTATATAAAGTAAAAATATACTGGCTAGATTATTATATGAAACAAGAAAGAAAAGTTGATCATTTTCTCAGATAAATGTAGGACTCACTCACAGATTATTTTTTCTTTGCTGAATATGGTTCATTGTGACACTGAGTTCACATTTGGGATTTTCCACTGAATTTGTATTCTACAGCTTCCAGTATCTTTTTCAGTTCCCTTCATAGTCCTGAGAAAAAGAATGGAAGTCGTTTACTGCCCAAATGTTTTATTTTTCCAGATACTCTACAGTTCCTAGGATTTTGCTAATTCAAAAACAATCCTTCTCCCTAAGAGACTGACACCCATAGTGCAAGCCAAGAACTCTGGTGATCTGTTCTCCAGAGACAAGTTAATACACCTGTTTACAAATGGGCTGAGCCACCTGTTCATCTAGTTCTGCGGTTAATGATCAAAACAGTGTCTGATTCAAGGGGTTGGTATGACGGGGAAGACAATACAATTTGTGAAATAAATGGTAATGCCTCACTTTGAACACATAGCATTCCAACCTATCTATGTTACATTGAAAATACATTAGAAACTGCACTTGGACACATTCTGTGATAAATCTGTGATATTCATCATAGATAAGTATACATATTCTAAGTGGATAATCACATTATAATAGGTCTTTCACCTTTGCAAATTTCTAACATACAGATTAAATAATTTATTTTTTGCTTTTGATGCGTTGAAATGCAGGATAGCTGCATAAACATCAGCATCAGAAAAACAGACTTCTATTGTGAAGAGAAAAATCAAAGCAATATTTCCACATTCCAATAGGATCCCATCCCTTTTCATTTCCCTTCCTTCCATTCTGATTCTCTGTGACTGAGAAATACTTTTGAGGGGTTTCAGATGACACCACTGTTTTTCAGATTGCATAAAATAGTACCCTATTTTATTATGGTGTTGAAGTTTTATTTGGCTCGAGACAAGTCACGGGGGACATACGCTAACATGTTTACTGATTTTTTGGGGTCTCTTTCAAGAAGTCAGAAAATACCCCCCGGTTTGGTTGTACCAGCTAGGTCGCACATATGTTACAAGCTTTGAGTAAGTCTTCATCATATTAAAAATGACTGATGACACTGGGAAATAGCTCTTTTCCATTAAATTCCTGGAAGAGATTGCCACGTAATATTAAGCAAGTTTCCACATTTACTCTCTTATATTTATTTTCCAAGTGAGATTTTCTATCATCTACTAACCTAGACAGTGATATACAGGCCATTTCAAATTGTCCTATGTTGGATGGACCTTAGTATTAGAGCACCATTTTTAGTAGTCTGAGGATGGATTTGAACAAGTCAATTAAAATGTTCACCTTTCAGTATCTTCACTTAAAATGAGAGAAATGGACACTCTCGAATTGTGATTTTGTTTATATAATAGGCAGAGATGCTGCTGCAAAGGTATTACTGTCGATTGGTGGGTTAATATTTTTGGTAATACTATTAAAAGACAGTACATCTCTTTATTAATTGACCTTTTAAAGAGAAGCACATAAAACAAGCATAACACCACCCAACTGGAGTATTTAGAGTAGCATTTGATTGATGGAACCAAATCCATTCTTACTAAAGTGTGCTAAATTGACATGCAATTTATCTAATTAAAGACTTCTTGGTCATCTGGAAAAATCACTTTCCTGTGTGAACCTCAGACATGTAACTAAAACACCCATTCCCTTAAGTTATTCTCTCTCCGAATGTTAGCTGTTTTCAGTGTGTGGTGTGACTTGACTCTGAGCACATGTTCCATCGTGTTGACTATCGGTGCTGTGCCACCCTCCCAGTAATCATAAAACCATCCCTCCCGTGACAGTTATTCCAGGGCTGCTTCCGTTTTCTTGAGTCCTCTGGTTTTGGAAATGTATCATGATGCAGGCAAATGAAGCTTAGACACTTATTATATCTTAGCTTGAAATTTAAAAAAAATGAACTTTTGGCTTTATGTCACCTTTCTCTTCAAGAAGCAGTATTTCAATAGGACTACCAACCTAGGAATGCACAGGTTTAGTAGGAGCACATTTATCAGTTCAATCTATTATGTAATCGTTGTCCTACTTCTGGTAGCCTAGAGCACTAGGCATGCAAAAAGGACAGACACGAACCCCTGGGTATAAATAAGCACCAAGTTTATTCCATAGTAGCCAATGGTATGCTTTTCATAAATTCAAAAACTTGGCATTGGATGTTGTCCTTAAAATATCCCAGTGAAGTTAAAAACAGTGTTTCCATGGCAGGGAAGAGAAACAAGACAGAGACATATGCTGGGTCAGACCTGGAGCTAGAAGGCCTAAGCCACAAAAATATTTCCAGGTAGCTCTTACCAAGGAGGCCTATTTGTAAAAATGTAAGTGGAGATGCATTTTATGTAATAAAACAGCCAACTTTTAAAAGATTTCAAAAATGCAACATATGGGACTTCTCTGTATTAGACTATGCATCGTATGCCAGAAACAATGAAGATGCATGATAAAAGGAGGGCAGTTGTGTGTGGAGAGGAGATAGAAAGAGAAACGAAGACTAAAAAGTCAGAAAAAATCATGGGCATTATAGATATGCTTAAAATATGCAATCTCAAGGGCAAGATTGATGGGGAAGGTTGTAAAGAAGAAACAACCAAGAAAATCAGTTTTGGAAATTCAAAAATTTAGGGGTGCTAAGTGACAATGACTTGCACTCTTTATACGGTTCTAGTTATTTGTATAGTGTATTAAAAATGCAGACTACCAATAAACCATCATAATGGCAATAATAATATCAACTAATTCTTGGATAGCAGATACAGCGTCCTTAAAGCTTATTCACAGATTATAACATTTAAGCTGCCAAGAACTTATCACACAGATAGAAAGGGAATAATAACACTATCATGGTATTCACACCTCAACATAATGCACTATTTGATACAAACGGAAGCTTTTAGCCAGGTGTAGTGTAAGGAAGAGTTAGCACAGGCAAAAGGGAAGCAGGAAACACTGGGAGAAAGTGGGATGAGTGATGGTGCGTTGAAGGGAATGCAAGCAATGAGATGAAACAAGATATATATGAATTGCTGAAAGCAAGCGGAATATCCACTCTGCACACTTCTACTCAATCACAATAAAACGTTGGAAAATAAGGAAAAGAAGCTATCAAATTTTGTGATGCCATAAGATGATTTTCATAATCATAAAAAGGTTAAAATTCCATACCTACTGAGTAATTCAAGTCATGAAATATATATACATATAATTTTAAAAACAAATAAAACTACAAAATATTATTTTTTGACAAAATGAGCTTTAATTGACATCTCTCTACATGTATGATTTAGTAAGTTCTTAGGCTGATAACAATGGTTGTATACAGCATCTATTGACTGAATGTTTGTGACATAAGCAGTAAGTTAAGCAATAGCCTTCACACTTATGAGTTAAGCAATTCCCTTATGATATCAATACACAAGATACAAATGTAAAAATACTAACAACTCCACTAAATATGTGAATGATAATGTTGCGTGGACTTAGGTGGTTATATATTAAGTTATAGCCCACAGAGCCTCTGGTAAAGAATACAGAAGAGTGGGCTATTGTATTTTAGGTCAGGTAAAGTTCGAAAGTTTTCAACAATAGAGTTTTGGGTTTGACTTGAAAGTGCGTATAATGTAGATATATAGGAGGTAAAATGAAGTTATATCTTAACAATATATTAACATAAAATAAAACAATGAAGAGAATAAATTAATGAGATGGCCTTAATTTTCACTACTGTGTTGACAGTTTCTAGTTTTTTTATTCAGTTGTACTATTCATGGTCTTTGTAATTGAATTATAGCAATGTCTGAGGGTTATGTGTATCTATGTGGGTAACAGTTTTATTTTGAAGATTTTGAATAGTTTGCTTTACAAAATACATGCTACTTAATCCTTACTTTATAACAATCTAGTCATATAGTTATTTTTAATGTTAAGTGTAAAATAAACTATTGAATTCAACTTTTAATATGAATTTCAAATTAGTTCTGTTTTTATGTTGAGATAAATTTAAACCCTTTTATAGAATGGATAGCACAAGTAGATATGAGACTATAAATCATATTTGTTAATTTTTCTAAAGTAGGACCTGACAGGTATTATAAGACCTCACTATCTCACACTGTAGTAGTAAACGGCCTCTGCCATTCTAAAGGCAGAGGCCTGTGACATTTATTAGGGTGTTTCCTTTAGGACATTTTGAAGGAAAATATGAACATTTCTCCTTCTTTATATCCTTCCTAGTTAAAATATATATTACTATAAATTACAGGAAAAAACTCAAGTAAAACCTGATAGTGCCAGATTTATTGTCTGCTTTCAGAACCTGCATCAATTAGCAAGGCTTTCCTTCCACTGAATTTTAGATGCTTCCCAGAGAGCTAAAGATCACTATCCACTGCCGTCAAAGGTAGTTAATACATGTTTGAAAGAATAAGCTTAAAGAACATTGATTTCACTCAATCTTTAGCATTTCATTTCATATCAATTGAAATGTGCAGAAAATAATGCGTTGAATTTTATCAGTCTGTGTGACCATCAAAATGCTGTTAATATGCTAAGAATATTTAAAAAACAAAAAGAAACAAACAAAACTAACTACTTTAACCCTTTCTTCATGTAGGTTAGTTCTTGACTATAGTAAATGTAGATTGTGAATCCTTAATACATTCTTATTTACATTCCAAGTAAGTTCTTTTGATTCTAAGTTTATCGCTATTTCCTCTCCTTTTAGTTTCTTTTTTAGTCCCCAGACCTCCTACACTCTACTCATTCTCTGTTTCATTCACTTCTTTCTGAGGCCATTCAAAGATGAGTTGATTTATTATATTGCCAAATAAATTTTCTTCTCTTTCTATTACAGCTTTCTATATTTTCTCAAACTTCTTTCTGTTTCTTCTCAGGCTGAGTGGAGAGAATCTCCCCATATGGCTATGAATGTCTTGCTTCTCAATGTTCTTCTTCCATAGCATAGGGTAAAACGTCTCTGATGAGACAAGTTTCCTAGGTTAGCAGAATTTGTTGTGCTGTGGATTAAACATTGGTCTGCTAGCTGCAAAGCCAGCTGTTCAAAACCACTAACTATCCTGAGTAAGAAGCATGAGGTTGACAGCTCCAGCAGTGAGTTCCACTCTTGGAAAGTTCTACAGGACAGTACTACTCTGTCCTATAGGATCAACATAAATTCAAATAGACTGGATCACATTGGGTTTGATTTTTTTTTAATTTTGATTTCTACCAGTTCTAAAATTTAGCATCATGGAATGGAAAGAAGAGAACAAACCCATTGATAAAACTACTAGCAGTGAAAATACTTAGGGAAACTCTAAAATACAGTGTGAAACAGAACCACAATTGGAGACAACCTGGCTAGGAACAAAGCTGGGGAAAGGAAAGGAAGGGGGAGGGTTAGACCGAATGTGTAGCAGCACAATATTGAAAAGGAGAATGATCAAGGAGACCTATAATATTACAAGATTATTTTACAGATGTGGAAGCATAGCTCTTGTTTACTACCCATCCCTTAAATTTCCCTCAGAGCCCATCCTTTCCTTAACTTCCCTTAAAAGCCCCAGTACCTAGAAATAGTAATTAAGACATTATTTTCATTTGCTGACTAGAATTACAGTCTCTCCTCTGGTTTCATACATAAAGCTGAACTTGCTTTCACCCCACGGCATTGTTACACACACAATTAGATGTTGCATGCACTATTTCTAATTGAGCACCATGATTCATATATCACAGGCTAAGGGATGAGCTGAGGACTTAACTATAAGAAAATGCATTTTGGAATCTAAGCAGTTTGAGCATAACATATTAGCAACCTGAAAATGCTGCATATTATTTTACTGATAGACCAACCTATGGTTCTATTTCTTTGATTGCTTTTTGTTGGACTTTCTTGGTTAACAAACCCTAGTCAAAGATCTAGCCTCTTAAAAAAAGCAATTTTTCTGCTTTCTAATCCTTTACAGCATGATGCCACAATTTAAGTCCTCAAAGTTTTAATCAAAGTGGTTACACAATATAAGTTCAATTGAACCAAGCTTATTGTTAGTGAAAATAGAGGGTTTATTAACCATCTCTATTTGAGCATTCTCTTGTATCTTGTAACTTGTGCCTCTTTCTAAGACATAATCTAAAACTAACCAAACAAATCAATCAATAAAACCACTACCATTCTAACTCATACATACATTTAGCCAAGTAGATACAGGAATCTGGAAGCCTTTTACTTTCCTCTGAGCTCGCATTAACTGAGGACTCCATTCGAAATGGCCACAATTTGTTTGGTATCCCTGAAGTGGTGCAGTAGTTGTGGCCTTGCCTTCAACATTTAGATACTATTATCACTTAGTAGTTGAAGATAAGTAGGGCTTTCAGCTTTTACCCATTTAAAAACTGTATCGTACATCTGCAATTTTCTGATCCCTATCCATGTTGCATAAACAGAATTAAAGAATGTTTATTAAATAAGACAGCACAATAACCTGATTCAGGATGCTCAGCTATTTCCTTGTCTAGAAACATCAGCATGTAATACACAGGATGGACACAGACAATTGTGTGATATCTAGAAAAAAAATAAGCTAAATATCTTCATTCCTATGCATCATCAACTAGCATTTGGCGTGAATCCTAACCTTTGTGATCTCGATCATCAAAATCTTAACTTCTCCAACAATGTGAGTCATAAAACCACCCTCCATTGGCTCAATGAACATCAGATAAAGTGCCCCAAATCATGAAAACCTTGAAGTATTAATGAAGGCAGTGTAACAGAAGTCCACATTGCGCTATTTGATTTAAATGTGTCCACAGATAGGAGGATGTTCCATTCCATGGTGTAGTTTTATTTTTTAACAGTTTTATTGGCAAGTAATTTGCATATCATATAATTCAATAGTTCATTCAATCATATCAAGGAGAACTGTGCAATGACCCCAGTTCAATTTTAGAGAATCCCTACCCCCACCCATGGTTAAATTACCTTTAAGTTGAATTATGCAATCACAATCCATTGTGGTGCTCACTGCCCCCCACTGTTCATTATTTGCACCTGAAATCAATCCCCTTCCCCTCCTTATCATCAACCCCAACCCCCTTGTTGTACTTCTTTATTTACTTCTTTTTGTTTATTGAATTATTAGGAAGAACTCTGCTATGAACTCTACTATCTAAAAGTTAATCATATAATTACTTGTAGTTGTATGACTATTTATAGTTTTATCCATCCATTCTTATTTAATTGTTTATCATGTTAGATGGAGATATGAGTTCAATAAGCTTTTCAAAAAATGAGATGATTGAGACTGGGCCTCTGCCTTGACCATTTTATAGACTGACGGGGAATAAAAGTCAAATTACTTAAATGTACTTTGAAATACGGTAAAAGTAGTAAGAAATAATAAACTAAGTATTATTATTTCCTCAAAGGAGAGGGAAGATTATATCCGGCAAGATTAGAGTTATATAACATAAAAAAAGGTAGTAATTAAGACAATCCTTAAAAGAAGAGTTCAGCAGACAATGATAGGAGATAAAAATCTTCAGGTAGGGGAAATAATATTAATAAAAGTCTACAGGAAATAATACAGATGGAATTTCAGGGAATAATTTAGAAACTTTTTGATACAATAACAGGACAAGTAAGCCAGAATAATGAGAAAAAACTGAACTAGGCAGCAGATTGGTTATGGAGAGTCATAAATGCCACACTTAGAAGCGTGTATATGAGATAAGATTATAACCTTATGGCCTAGATAATGGGGAATTACCCAAGTTTCTGTGCAGAGAAATGACGGGGCCAGAACTAATTCTTTGAAATAATTCATCTGGCATCCAATCAGGGACTACGTCCTGCCAAATCCGCCCCTGAAATAGTTCTACCAACTGTTTTGTCCTTCCCATTCCTTCTACAACTACTTTGAGTAGTCTGCCATTATCGTATGCGTGGATTATTACAGTAACCTTAAATGGCCCCGCACCCTACTGGTCACGAGCTCAAGAGCACACACACACACACACACACACACACACACACACGTGCAAATGCATTCTACAGTCTCTTTTTAGATTAGCCCACGGTGTAGATTTGACCTTTACCTCCTGATCACCACACCAGTGCTTTTATTCCGTAAAGAATGAAGCACAAGCAGCCTAATCTATGGTTTTAGGTAGCCCGCAGCCTGCCTGGCTCTTGTTCTTGTATCACATTAGTCAGTTTCATTTCGGAATGGCAACAGCCCTGGTCGCTCTCAGTGAGCAGATTGTTCATACTGGTCCTTCAAGTGGAAAATACCTCTCTGATGTTTGTGTAATCCTACCCATTCCTGAAAGACTACATAAAATGCTGCTTTTCCATAAACTTCTCCTTAATCATTACAGAGGGAATGTGGCTTTCCTTTTCCGGAACTTGCACACGGTCACGCTGTGGTCTTTATCATTGTCTAGCTTGCCTTAACAGTTGTTTAAGTAGTTTTTCTCCTTCCCTATCAGACTATAGAGTACTGCTTTCTGTGTGTTTGTTTTCCAATGACAAGTTTTGAACATAGTAAGTGATCAGTAACTGTTTATTGGCTAAATGAATGAAACAATCAATCAGTCAATCAGCCAATGAATAGATAGCTTACTGAGTACTATTGCCATCGCTGTAAAAATAGACTGGTGAGAAGAGATTGAATACAGAAATCTTTCAAGTCTTGGTGCAATTTCCAATGTACCATTGGATTGTGGTGACCATACAGGACCTAGATTTTCCAGTGCTGCCATGATTCAATAAGCTGCTTCAGCAGTGGTGATCACTTTATCTCAGTCTGTGTCACATCGTGCGCCTTATTATTTAGCGGGAAAGCTCTGTTGCTGTCGCAGGGCTTTAGAATGCTTGAAAATGTGTGCATTTGCTATGTTTCTTTTCATCACTGGCAGACGGAGGAAACAATGCTGCCTCTCAAAAGAAAGGAATGATAAATGACATGTCTAGACTCTTATTTGAAAATCTTTGCCTTCTACATACTTTATCTTATTTCAGCTACTTATGTGAGGAGTGTGTCCCATCTCATACGGTCCATTTGATACCACTTAAAAGTAAATAGTTGTGTATCTGCCACTTGATTGGAAGGCACTGAGAAGGACCCTTGAAACTCAAGCCCCCAGTGCTATTCACAGCAATTTATATTAATGATGGAAAAGGATGTGGGACTGAGCCCTGGGAAGAGAAATTTTCCCATTTCCTCAATTCTTCCTCCCACCTAGGTAGGAATGAGGATGACATAAATAAACACGCAATTTAGAGTACAAATTGAAGGCGGTACTGACTCTCAGACTCGCCACAGAAAAGCCTTTGACTGCTTGTTTCAATCTCACCGGTGTCATCGTGACTTACTCTATAAAGAAGATCATAATTGAACTTGCTTTAATGAGATGGATGAACGCTGGCCACCAAAGATGTCATAGTCTTGAGTAATCATGCATCCATTTGAAGGCACTGCCAGCTCTTTCCACAGCACTGATTTTAAGAGCATAGCAGTCTCAGTAAACTGTCTAGTCTGTAGGCAAAGAAGACTACGTTATGTAGTATGATAATTTATAAAACAAGTTTATTTTAGTAATTTAATTATTATGATTCAAGGGATCCAGGAAAAATCCATGTAGGTATACACTATTTCAGTGCATTTAAAACCAAACAGTTGTTTAAGGAATACATTTTAGCTGTCAAACTTAGGGTGACTAAAGGTACCTTAGCCTAGCCAGATGAGTTGTACATCGTGAAATAGCCTGCGTATATCACACCTCTACTTTTTACTTGGAACGTGCAATGGCTTTTCTATTTATTCTCTGTGTTATGCTTAGATTCAGATGAGTTTTATAGATGGTTCAGGGTATTCTGGTATATATGTACAGACTTCATATTTATCTGATCCTCAAAGCAAGTTTTCATTCCAAAATGTCACAGAATAGAGTTAGACAGCAAGGGATATAGGTATGAAGTAGTAGCTAATTCCATGCTCTGTCCTGACCAAGAGTGAACTCTGTCCTGACCAAGAGTGAGCTGAAAAATACTTTATAAAATATTTTTGTGCGAATTAGATGAAACTTGACAGAGCAGATCATAAGTTTCACATTCAACAATTCGCACACATTTGTTTCAACTCGTCCATTGCAACTCCTTCAATGTGCCGTCACTTATCCCACTTTCTGGGGTTTTGGTCACCATTCCTCCTTCATTCCTAACTCTGTGAGATTTGCCATTGGATCATTGATGTCCTAAAATGTATTCTAAAAAACAATCACAGTTAAAAATTAAAAGCAAATAGTGTTTTAACTAGAGATTCATTCTTCATAATTCAACTAATGTTCTTCTTGTGTTAAACCTTACCCATCCCACAGTAATCCAACTCTCCTTGTACTCCAAAACAATACCTCGTATTTTCTATGACACTCACCAAGTTTCAGAATAACTTTTTGACTAACACAATCTATGGCCAACCTAGTTTCATTCCTCTAGTATAAATGCACCCACAGAGTCTAATTTGAATGAATCGTTCGTCCTAATTTGGATTTCACGAGAGAAGGCCCAGGAGGTTAATCTTCGCAGAGCTAACTGCAAGGGTGGTTGCTCAAACCCACAAGACATTTCACAGTGCAAGATGCTGCTGCCTACTCCCACAGTGTTTTGGGGAGCACTTCTGTCTGTCCTGTTGGGACACTGTCATGTCACTGTGCTTCTGAGAATACTGATGGCCTAAACATACCCAATCTTTTTTTTTCTTTTAGAGTTTGTAATATTTCCTATGAAGCTGAGACATTCAATTTTAAGCTATAACTACATACCAAGACACGAGTACATACATGTCTATTAGTACACAGTCAGTCAGGCGCTTGCTCCTAGTCTCCACCCAAAGAAAGAAGCCCTGGGGCACAGTTGCTAAGGACTTGGCTGCTAAGCAATAAACACACAGATCAAGCCCGTCCTCTTTTCTGGGAAAGAGAGATGGCTGCTTTTGCACTCTCGGAAACCTACTGGGCTCCCAGGAGTTGGAACAACTCAATGACAATGGGTTTGGATTTAGTTTTTGCCTGTACTTAAAAATGGTGGCAGGTTGAAAAAGGATGAGACATGGCACTCTATTAGAATAAAAATCTACTTAATTGAATAATAAAAATTAACGGGATTTAACAACAACAACAAAATGCTGACCAAATCAGTCAGAAGATCAGTATTAGAGCTTGTTCGCTGCTTCAACAAATCACCCAATCTCTAACATTACATCTCTCACATTAAATCTCTAACATTATATCTCTGCCTATCAAGTGAGCATAATACTGTCAACATGAACTTTATCAATGTTATTGGAAGAATAGAATATATGTAAAATGTGAGATTCTGCAAACTTGATGAGTTTTGTTGTAGTGGTTGTGACGGTGGTTATTTATTCATAGTTAACTTAGAGTTGAGGATGGAGTCTCTTTGCCCAATACCTGGAGAACAGTAGATGCTGAGTAAATGTCAGTTGAATAATTTATTTAATGATAAAAATAAAGAAATGCACTTACTCATAAAGAAACCCAATGCTGAGTGCGATTGAAGGCTACATCCTAGGTGCTTTTTGCTTTTCCTTTAAAATAATAAAAAAACACCACATATATTTTTAAGCATTAAACTTGTCTCTTTCTCAAGAACTTTGTTCATATGTTAAATTATTGTTGAATGCTAATATGTATAATTTAATTAATTATTCCAGATTTTAAAAAGTTTTAGATGAAACAAAAAAGTCAATTTTATTTCATTGAGTGTTATATATATTCAATCAGGATATTTAAAAATTTTATTCTTCATTCCTAGCCATTTGAGCACACAAAGCTGTCTGTCTTTCTAGGGACATGGAAAGAACTCATTGTTCATTGTAAGCAGACATTAGCTACAGGAATATGCATATATCAGCATATTTAGTGCCAGGCATAGTCATTGCAAGTTGACATCTCAGTCAAGTTAGTCTTGAAATTAGGCAAAAATAGAAGCATAGCAACTCCTACTTCTCACTATTTCACAGAAAAATGGTCTCACATTTTCAAAGCTCATCTTACATAGATTAACAAACTCACATGAAGGAACAAACCAAGAACATTTCTGCTTATTTTTAAGCAATCTTTCCAAAATACTCTGAATATTTTGATAATATTAATGCATCAATGGCTGAATGGAACATCTTTAGTCCACTGTGTCTCACAGAGCTCAGGGGAGTCACCATTTGTAGGGTCAGGACCCACTTTATTACTCTGCAAGGCTTTTCATTTGTGAAAATAAAAGCATATCATTTTAATTCTCTACATGTATATGTACATGCTCGTTAGTTCCAGTTGTAGCAAAATATGTCTATATCAATGTACTTTAAAACTTGTTAATGATATTTTTTTATTGGTCTAAGCCTTGCAGTAGTATAAGTTTGCAGCAGTCAGAGGACCATTTGTGAACATTATCTTCCCAGTTAGCATTTCAAATCATGTTTTTGTTCTGTTTTGTTTTGTTTTTATTCTTGCATCAATATGATCTAGTTAAAGTTCCTGGCACACAACATATGTTAAGTATTTATTTTATTTGATCAAATGCACATCACTTTTACATCTGGGGCATTGTAATAACTCTACATACTATTTCCATATTTTAACTCTTAAAGTACTTTTAGAATGGCTTTCTTTGTGGGAAGAAGTCCACGTGGTGGTATCGTGGTTAAGTGTGGGGCTGAAAACTACTACCAGGGAGAGCTGTTAAAAATTACAGTCTCAGAAACTCACCGGGGCAGTTATACTGTAAGGCGGTAAGTTTATGTGTTTGTAGTTGCAGTCAGGTGTCATTGAGTTGGTTCTAGTTCATACAGACCTGATGTAAAACAGAACAAAACACAACCAGGTTATGGGGCATCCTCACAATCATTGTTATGTTCGAGCCCACTGCTGCATCAGCTGTCAATCAATCCATCTCCATAACGGTCTTCATGTTGTTCACTATCTTTCTAGTTTACCGAGCGTGATGTCCTTCTCCAGGGACAAGTCTCTCCTGACATGTCTCAAGTGTATGAGATGCAGTTTGCCATCCTTACTTCTAAGGCATTTTCTTAGAATGGTCTTAGACAGATCTGCTTGTTCCTTTAGCAGGCTGTGGTACTTTCAATATTCTTTGCCAGCATCATACCACATTCACAGATTCTTCTTTTACATTCCTTATTCAGTGTCCAACTTTCCCATGCATATGAAGTGACTGAAAATACCATGACTTGGGTCAGGCCCACCTTAATCCTCAAAGTAGCATCCTTTCTTTTCAACGCTTTAACTAGGTCTTCTGCACTAGATGTGCCCAATACAATGTGTCCTTTGATCTTCTGACTGCTGCTACCATGAGCCTGGATTGTGGATCCTAGCAAGACAAAAGCTTTGACAACTAACAATCCTTAAATTTTGTTTTATTCTCCATGGTAATTACATACTTATTATTGCATTTGCATATATATGATTTTAATATTGGATAAAAATAATGAACAATAGATTTGACTGCTTACCTATGAACAATAGGCCATATGAAATTAAAAAGAAAATTTTGAAGTATCTGTTTTATTTTTTGCAAAACCATTGTATTGGGAGCTAATACAGATATCATATAGTTCATCGCATCAAACAATATTGAACTATTGCTACCACAATCAGTTTCAAAATATTCTTTCCTTTCTCTGATCTCCTTGACATCAGCTTCCTTTTACCGCCTCCTCTCCAACCACTTTATGGCCCCTCTCCCCCTTAGAAACTCTTATTCTACCTGCTGTCCCTATGTGCTTATCATTCCTGAGTTTCATGTACCGAAAACCCAAAAAACATATAACAAAAATTCAAGAGGGTGATCCCCAATGGCATAACATATTTGAGATAAAACCCAATATGAACAAACAAAAAATAACTATCTCTTTCAAATAAGTTTTCATGCACATAGAGAGGCAGTGAGACAAATAGGCAAAGAGATATGAAAACAGAGATGAGGAAAGATAAATGAAGTGGGATTGGACCACAGAGTTGAACAAAGGCTATAAAATTGTGAAATTTAGACAGCAAGGGGGGAAAGACCCTGTAAGTTTTTGCAAACAGTCATGTAGACAGTTCAGTGTTTTGAACTAGTCTGTTCCGGTTTGACCTTTTGCTGAGAATTTATGAGCAATTTATGAATTGGCCCCACTTCCACTTCAGAGATACAAAATCAAATCTACATTTTAACAAAATCCATAGGAATCACCTAGAGAGCTTGTTGAAATATAGAATCAGTAGCTCTGGGTTAGGAATGCAAATTCTCACAAGAGAGTCGAATACGACCATGCTGTTGAGAACTCTGGATTAAAGAACAACGTTCAGTCATGTAAACACAGGTTTCTGTTTGACTTCAATGTGGGTCAGAAAGCAGCATCAGGTGTCCAGGTATATCGGCGCCTATACACAGTTACTCTCCCAAGAGACGGAAGAAAGGACTATATGGTAGAGAAGGAATTCTTATTCTTAATTTGCGTTCATGCAGAAGAATTTAGGGAGATCATTCTATTGGTCCCAGCTCTGATTTATTATTAAAATATGTGAGTATACAGGTAAAACCAAACTCATGAAAACTCAACGGTTTCTGAAGGTTTTAAAAATAATTGTATATATTTGAGAATATTCAACTCACCTCTCCAGTCACTAGAGATTTGTCCATTTATAATATACATTTAATAATGTTTCCTAAATTATTTTGTTTGAGGAAATAATTTTATTATTTAAAAATACACTTTATTACTATTTTTAAATGTGGTTAATTTATGTTGTACTATTCAAGCAGGTAGGGAAAAAAAGATGAGGCTTTCTACTCTAGTAAAGAGTTGCAGTATTGGAAACACACAGAGAAGGAGCTATGCTGTCTTAGAGGATCACTGTGAGTTAGAATAGACTATGGTAGTGAGTGGGTTCAAACTGAGAGAATATGAACATATAAATTACTGGGAGAAATTACATTTACTAATAAATGTAACATATAAATTACTGGAAGTAGATTACATTTACTAATCAGATATATAAAGCCCTGGTGGCAGAGTGATTAAGCATTGACTGCTAACCTTGAGGTTCAAAACCACCAGATCTGTAAAGGTCAAAGACGAGGCTTTCTACTCCCATAAAGAGGCTCAGTCTTGGAAAGCCAGAGAAGCAGTTCTCCTCAGTCTGATGTGGCTGTCACCAATCCTATTGACTCGATGTCAGTAAGGTCTTTTCTTTCTTTCTTTCTTTTTCTTTTTTTTTGGGGGGGGTGGTGGAAATTGATGGGATATAAAGTAAAAGATTCTGAGGTATTCATATTTTGATGGTGTTTGAAGGAACAGATTTATAGGTAATTCTGTATTCCTCAAAACAAATGATACAAGAATAATAATTAGGGTTAGAAATAATATAGCATGTTTTTTCATCAACCATCTATGAAACTAAGAGATAAAATATACTTAGATTAGATGATTATTCACAGTTTTCATTGGTAAGTAATAGGAATTCCAGAATAAAAAGAAGATTAAAATGTATGTTTTTGTGGCCATGTAATCTATCTCAACCCATAGCTACTTGATGGGCCAGAGTAGAGCTGTCCTACAGTTTCCAAGACCATAATCCCTAGGGAAGCCCACTACACATATGTGTCCCATGTTTAGGCCAGTGGGTTCACTCCACTGACCTTTTAGTTAACAGCCAAACTGAATGCTTAACCACTTCAGCACCAGGACTCCTTTGAACGGCTGTACTCAAGCATACAAGAAATTGTGCATATTTTATAATCATATATTAACCTGAAATATATTTAGATTTAAATATATCATATTGCCTTCACTATCCATAATTTTTAAATAGTTATTATGAACAAAGAACATTTTTCTAAAAAAATTATTTATGAAGTTTCTTAGTCCCCCTTCATATTATGTTTCCTGATATGAAAGAAAATATTTGTTTTCTTCTAATGTTTTATAGAAGAATCTGACTTCCGGCCAGGTTAAACTGCTTGGGAATCACTCCAAAGTCATTGACATTCCAAAACGGCATTGATTTACCCCCCACCCACCTCACTTTGCTTTAAAATTAATTAAAAGGATGCAATATGTCAGCAAACTGGTGGAAAATCATATAATGCCAAAATGATTTAGGAATCTGTCAAGTGAAATATCATGGTGGTATGGAAATGGCAGTGATATTTGAACACTTATATCAAATGAGACAGTCCACCATTGCAAATGTATGAGTCACTTATTATGCTTTTTAAGTGAGTCAGCATAAACAAAGCTAATGGAAGAAAAAGATGACAAATAATGAAGTTGGAAATTTCTACCTTTTTAGCATGTTCGTTTCTTACAACTCTCTTAACAAAGTATCAAAAACTGAATGGTTTGGAAGAACTGAACTCACATAATTCTAGAGGGAAAAAAGGCTAAACGCACCATGTCAGCAGACCATGCTATCTCCAAAGGCTGTGGAGAAGATTGTTCCTTGTCTGTTCCAGTTTGTGGTATTCTCAGGGGTTCTTTGGTTGTGTCAGCATAACACCAGTCTTTGCTATTATCTTCACGTGGTCACACTCCCCAGTATCTTTCTGCTTTGCTATCCTCTTCTAAAAGGAGACTGGTCATATAGGAATAGGGGTCATCTCTTCTAACACGACATCATGTTAACTGATAACATGTATAACACTCTATTTCAAAATAAGGGTACATTCACAGATATTAAGTGCTGGAATTTAAACATATCCTTTCAGGGGAAACAATCCAATTTATATCAATTATTAATTATGGTTTCAATTGAAGTGAGAAATATAGTAACATATATTTTACTTAAAATGCACAGACCATAAAACCACGTTTAAAAAAACTGTCATCTTGAGTGAAATGGAAAACCTCCCTTTTAAAATTCAGATCCCTTTGAAGAGTACTCAAACTGATTGGTGGACATTCTGACTCCAGATCACAAGACAAAGCTGTGGTTACAGCAGCCTGCTCTTATCAGAAGCCTACTTGGCCTCCCTGACATGATCACTGAAGACAAACATGTGCATAAGCAGATGTGGTGAAGAAAGTTGATGGTGTCCAGCTATCAAAAGATATAGCATGTGGGGTCTTAATGGCCTAAAGATAAACAAGTGGCCATCTACCTGAGAAGCAACAAAGCCCACATGGAGGAAATACACCAGCCTGTGTGATCATGAGGTGTTGATGGGATCAGGTACCAGGAATCAAAGACCCAAAACAAAAAATCATATGAAAGTGAATGAGGGGGAGGGAGGAGTGGAAACCCAAAGCCCATCTGTAGACAATTGGACATCCAATTACAGAAGGGTCACAAGGTAGACACGAGCCAGTCAGGGTGCAGTATAGCAGTGACACAACACACAACTTTCTTCTAGTTCTTTAAGGCTAGCCCCACCCCCAATATCATGGCTCCAATTTTACCTTACAATGGGCTAGATCAGAGCAAGTACATTGCTACAAATAAGAACAGAGGGAATCCAGAACAGATAAACCCCTCAGGACCAGTAATGAAAGTAGTGATACCAGGAGGGAAAGGGGAAGGTGGGGGCATAAAGGGGACTTGATCACAATGATGGACATATAACCCGCTCCTAGAAGGACAGACAACAGAAAAGTGGGTGAAAGGAGACAGAGGTCAGTGTAAGACATGAGAAAAATAATAATTTATAAATTATCAAGGGATCATGAGGGAGGGAGGGAGGGAGGGCGGGGGAGGAGAGAAATGAGTTGATACCAAGGGCTCCGTAGAAAGAAAATATTTTTTAAATGATGATGGCAACATATGTTCAAATGTGCTCAACACAATGTATATCAGTATGGAATGTGATAAGACTTTAATTGGGGTAAGACCATCAAAGAAAATGATTTTTTTTAAAAGAAAAAAAATAAGAAAGAATCCAGTTTGGCATTATGTTAAAAGTAATAATAATAATATTAATTAAACATACCATGTCTGGCAAGCAAAAAGGCGATTCCTGCTTTCTTCTTACTCACAAAGGTGGCCTCCCATAGTGAGTCACATGGGCAGAGCTGTGCTTTCAGTTATCGCCGCAGTCTGCTGCCTGGAGAGTTACTATTTCCATATGTCGGTGGCCATTCTACTTTATCAAGTTTAACTGTGTTATACCTTGGCAACGAACCCAATGTTTTGGCATCCTTGAATACAGTATGCCCTTCTTTAATAAAAAAAAAAAGGAGTTTCCATCAAAATGTTAAATAGCTTATCCTGGAGCACAAAACTGACCTGTCCTGTTGTATGTTGTTTAGTAAATTCTAACTCAGAGCTTTCCTATCTGACAGAGTAGTCTATAATACTTTCTAATTTGAGTACTAGTTATGTGAAATGCATAACACCTAGAAATTAAATTTTTTCCTCTATCTTGTAAATGTGAATATTAAGATCTTTCAATGCTACTATTGATTCCTCATAAGTGTCCCACAAGTACTGGTTACCTTATTTTACTCTTTCCAGATGTAATATATTTAATATTAGTAATTAATCTAATGAATGTGTTTTAAACCATAGTATATTATTGATTACACTAAATATTTTGGCACTTTTTTAGAAAAATATGGACTTGGAAATAGAATACACAAAACTTAAAATAATACGGTTTGCTTCTTCATTGCAGTAAACACATTATTATTGCAAAAGCAAACTTTAAAATAAAATATAACTTCTTCATGAAGATTATTTGTCAAATCCCATCCCCAAATTAATGTTTACATTAACAATGCAATTAATGACTTTTTCACTGTTTTGTGTACTTCAATGTTGTCACTTCTAACAAGCATAAGATTTCTGAGAAAAGACCTATTTTGTACATAGGTGTCCCATTGTAGCTGCTCATTAGTTCTTTTAGAGTTCAAAGTTACCACAGTTCACAGGTTTAATTATCATTAGAAATGTTGGAGGGTGGAACAGGGATCGGTATTTAGTGGGAAGTTGCTTCTTTTGATTTCCTTCCAGGAAGTGACCCCAGGCTACCCCGAGCTGGAGAACAGTTCTACTCTGACACTCTGACTCTGAATCTGCTCACCAATAACTAGTTACCCTAAGTTTTCTTTCATGTCTGTCTTTCATCTTAGAACACTGATATGAAAAGAAATGCAAATATAAATATAGCAATAAATATGGTGCTTAATAGGACTGTTTATCACCCCTTTTTTTTATTGTGAGCCAATCGTGTGTATATCATCTCAGACTCCCTTCACATCACATCAAGCAGTATTGCACTACAGCCACCACACTCAGTTTCAAAACATTTTTTAATTTCTTGGCCTCCTTGACATTGGCTCCCTTTTACACCCCCTCCAACACTCCTGTCCACCCCACCCCCAAACCCTGATTCCACGTGTTGTCCCTACAGGTTCATGAATCCTGGGTTTCAGATACTGGAAAGCAGAAAAACCTAGATAATAGGATCAGAATCTGAAATGTGAGAATCCGGTTTGAGGAAGGCTATGACGGCAGAGAGAGCCCAAAATACACCGTGGGACTACCTGGGAAATACACCTCCCGTGATTTTCTCTATCCGTAATAGGGGATGGGATAAAAGTGCTTACTAAACAGAGTGCACTGGAGAGAGAACATAGAAGATGAAAAGGATAAAGTTGACTTGAATGTTTAAGACCATGTCAGTTGTCCCCCCCCCCCCTAATGTATGTTAGACCTTATCTTGTTTTCAACATTTTCTGTATTTTTCTGTTTGTTCATATTAAGATGTATCTCAGATGTCTTCTTCTTCTTCTTCTTTCTTCTTCTTCTTCTTCTTCTTCTTCTTCTTCTTCTTCTTCTTCTTCTTCTTCTTCTTCTTCTTCTTCTTCCTCTTCTTCTTCTTCTGGGAAAGGAAGATATAAGGCAATAGTTTCCTTTTACCAAAACTTAGGATTCCTTCTTACCTTAGATGGCTCCCAGAGGCATTTACTTTATTTTTGGGGTCTCCTTCCTTTGCTTGAAAAAGGCTCACATGAGACAGGAGAGGAAGAGGAAAATATTTCATTTTCTATAAATAGACACATTTGTCCTTCCTTGAGAAATTCATGACACTCTCCTTTGAGTAAATACATTTAAGAAGCCTGAGTATGACACAAAGCTTTTGAGATGGTGGGAAGGGGAGAGTGGAGAGAGATAAGAACGTGCTTGGATATTATGATTTCAAAACCTGGGTAAATTTTACTATGATTACTAATGCATAACAGTGTGTATCTGGTGAGAATATGATTTATAATAATGAACTACCTGACTCTATCAAGTTCCAGAAAGCTACTCCAGAGGACCATACTTTCATATTTTTCTGGTATGGTCTTGGTTTATGCCTTTTGCTCAAATCTCTCATTCAATTGGATTTCGGTGGCAGCAAGGTACACCAGTTTTGACATTATATTGTTGAGTTGCAGTCAAATATAAATTTCAAAAACCTCATGCCTTTAGGTGAGCTGGGGAAAAAATGCCAACTTGGAAGGCATTTCTAGGACATTCAGACATTTGCTCCTTTATTTCTGTGACTCTGTGAGGCAGAAATTCAGAGAGAGGCAGCAGAGCTTACTTGCCTTGGACAAGGTTTATGAGTAGTTTGATATGAGCAAAATTGCTGAGCAACTCAATATTTTCCTTGTAGCTGCCTCTCCTTAAAGTGTGTTGACATTGCGGTTGGCTTCATATTGTTCAAAAGGGTCCTCAAATGCCCCAGGTGGTACAAATAGGTAAAGCCCCAGGCTGCTAACCTGGAGTATGGAGATTAGATAGATCGAGTCAACCAGACGTGACTTGGAAGAAAGATAATACTCTTTCTCAAGAACCCTAATAATTAAACTTGTGAACTGTAAGGACCACTTTGACCTTTGATTAAGTCCAGCAAATCTAATTTCTACCACTATACTTGATCTACTTAGACAATCCAGTCATTTAAAACTCTGGATCAAATGGCCACCAACCACATTCACAACTGTTCAATTCCATTAGCCATCGAATAGGTGCAACTGGAAACCATAATGGTTTAATTTATTATTCCCACAAAATGGCTGTTAAAAAAACAAAACAAACAAAAAAGACCAAAATAACTCCCGAAATAGCAAATATTAGAGAAAATGTAAAGAATTGAGAACCATTATTCATTGCTGGTTAAAACGTAAAATGATATAGCTTTTGTGATAAATAATTTGGTGATTCCTCAAAAAGTACCAACAGAACTCCACATGACCCAATAATTCCACTAGTCCACATATTCCCACAGGAATTGAAAGCAGACTCACAAAAAGACTAGGACCCCCATGTCCAGTGCAGCCCTGCTCACAGTAGAGCCATAGCTAGAGATGGCTAAGTGCCCACTGAGAAATAAACGTAGAAACAAAATGTGGTCTAGACAGACAATTGAATACGCCTCATCCAGTAGGAGAGATGCTACAGTGTAGATGGAGCTTAAAGCTATTATGCTGAGCAAATTAAGTCAGTCACAGAAGGTCAAATATTACATGGCCTCACTTATATACATGCATATGAAAAGGCAAATGAATATAGAGACCAAAGTTTATAAGTGGATTGGTTAAGGGTAGGGTTCCAAAGAGGAATATTATAATTGCTATCCATAAATTGTACACCTGAAGACATTGAAGCATTGACAGTTGGGTGATGGATACAACAGTGAAAGTAGCTTCTGAGCCTGTTGCTGTACATCCAAGGGCCTTGTGGGATTTACTGCCTTGGTTTCCAGGGTTAGGATCATGGTTTTGAAGGGCATTCCATTTAATTAGTGTAGTAATATGTTTAGTGCTTCTGTTCTATCTTTGTGCATTGCATAGTGTCTGGGGTCTTATAAAGCATGCAAGTAGCCATCCAAAACCCAAACCCTGGTCTATATTCACCTACAGCATTAGAAGAAGAGTCAGAATTGGGAGGAGGATTTGAAGTGTATGCCTAATTGCCTCCATAAATGACAGCTTCCTTTACCACGAGAGCAGAAGGACTGAGGGGTACCTGACAACCATTTATGAGTATTTTGATCCAGGATTCCATAGAAGATTCCGGATCAAAGAAGGGAAAATGCTGAAGACAGTTTCAAATTCTTATAAATTCTCGACTTTCTGAAGGCATGAGGCTGGGTGGATTCCTGAAACAATTTCTCTGATATAATCTTTATCATTAAAAATATTCCACTGAGTAGTCTTATATGCAAACAATTTAGCCTTCCTATTAGTCATAAAATAATCATGCTTTAAAAACCTATTTATATGGGTCAAGTTAACAACACCAACCAGAAAGAATAGATAGGGTCCCTTGGGTAGAGTGAGTTTACGCCAACAAGAGAGGGACACCACTTACAGAGAGGAAATGGGAGCACAGTTCAAGCACTGAGTTGTGCGTGTGTAACTGTTGCATTAGTGTAACTTTCATCTGAACAACAAAATCAAATTTAGGGGGAAAATGTACACGGAGCCCAGTTCTACTCAGCTCTGACACAGACAGAATGGCCCTGAGTAAGCACTGAGTTCCTGGCAAACAAATGAGCTTAACCAGTTCCACAAATTACGGAACTGGGCAGAACAAACCGAGAATAAGCATTTCCTTATCCACATACAGCTGTCGTACCAGGACTAAAACAGGCCGTTGTCCGTTTTGCAGGCAGGCCTAATTGTTGTGTTTTGGGGTGACTTACACCTATTACCAAGCTCTGCACATACTATATTAGGTAGGATCATGTGATACCCTTTACAGGACAAACACATTACAAAGTTGAAGAATGCACCTGATACAAAATGAGCCAAGTCGTTTCTTCTGACTGAAGGCAGTACGCAATCTTTCCTTCCCCGGGAATAAAGACCAGGGTCAGCCACTTTGGCAATGTGGAGACAACACTCGAAGTCCCATCTGAGAGAAAACCGAGGAATATCTATCCCCTCACTGACGCCTCTTGTTAATCTCGCATTCACCTGACTGGTCCTACAAGCTCCTTTCATTTCCCTTCCCTTGATGAGATAACATTTCTGGAAAAAATGTCCGTATCACTTCTGAAAATTCCTTTTGATAAAAACAAACAACTCGCTACCACCCATGTACAAAAACCCAATATCAATCACAGAGCTTTGAAAAACGTTCTTTAAAAATCAAATGAGCACTTCTTAAACAAAGGGGAAAGCCTCAAAATGAAAACGTGTGTCATGGCGAATTTTATTTCTTATTTTACAATTAAAATGGCATCTAACTGGGAATAATAAGAGTTAGTAAACAGATAAGCAGTCTTGAATTGAAACTTCGACTCTATCGCTCTTACTTTCGGAATGGCCTTTGTTCAATGAACAGTGATACAATCTTGCCTGTATGTCCAGCGACTGTTAAGTGAAGCTTCTTAATCAGAGAGGTATACCTTTTATTGACACTGGCTTGATAATAGGCACCTTTGGGGAAAAAAGGATGAATATATTTTAATGTTTTCTATATTTCTCCTCATGTGGTCTGTTTTTAATGTAACTGTCCTTCCTTGATTTTATGTATTTGGGTTGCCACCAATTTGAAATAAATTGATTCTGAAGGCAGAGAGTGTGTGCCACAGTCTCTGTCTCGGTCTCTCATTTCCCTCGTTCACTTTTACTTGACTTTCCTTCTTCCATAATAGAAAGCATGAATGCCCCGAGAAAGCCATTGCAATGGCTGCAGGGAAGAAAAAGCTATTTGATGTTATGATCTTACTGTGTATAATTCACCAAATTGATAATACACAGCCGATAATGCAATTTTTCAGGATACTTCATGTTCAACGTGGATTGCATTGACCTGGGTTTCCAATGTAGCATGTCTCCGGCTCTTTTTGTTTGGGATGTCCCTTGGAGGTCTGCAAGGTCTAACTCTTACTGCGTCTATTCCACTGTGTCTATATTCTACTGAGTAGAAAATCTTTGATGGAGAAAAAAATTGTATCCTAAATTTATGTAATCCACCAACACTTCTAATTAAGAAATTATCTGAAAAACATCCCTGACCAATACTGCCATATAACTTGCTTACCCACTCTGGGCTTGAATATCAATTGTGATAGAAAGACCACTGCTCAATAAAGGAACGCATACTGTCAACTGTGCTCTATTGTCCTGTTTCATATTCACTGATTGTTTCTTCACCCACAGTGATAGCATTTTGATAACAGGGATATATATATATATATATATATATATATATATATATATATATATATATATATATATATATTCTACCAGATTATATTATATATATTATATCTATTATATATAATCTACCAGATATTTTATAATTCTCAACAACAAAGTGCTGTGTACACTTGACAGTTAAAAACAAATACTTAAATATTGGCCTTTTCTGTGTAGTGTTGTCAGGTCTGGCTAGTCAGTTCCAATTCTTACAGAACCTATGAAGAAGAGAAATAAATATGCAAAAACAACTTTCCCCATCTCATGCAATCCTAGTAATCAGCATTGTGTTTTGAAGGCTATTTTTGCATCCACTGGGTCAGTCTCTGGTTTGAGGATCTGCTGCTGTCTGCTGGTCTTCTACTTATTACACATGATGTTTTTTTTCTAGGGATAAATACCTCCTTCTAGCCTGATACCCTGATATCATGTCTCATCAGCTTCAATTCAAAAGTCCATTTCTGGTTGTTCTTTTTGGAAGAAAAATTTATTCATTTTCAGGCAGTCCTTGACATGTTCAATATTCTTCTTTACAATAATTAAGATGCATTAATTCTTCTTTGGTCTTTATAATTTATTATTCAATTTTCCTACGGGAATGAGGGCTTATTGTAAATTCCATGGCTTTGGTCAGGGTTACCTTAGTCCTCAAAGTGACATATTTGGATTTTAATATTTTAAAGAGATTTTTGCAGCACCTTTGCCCAATGCCGTGCATCATTTTTTTTTTGTTTTTTTGGTTTTTTTTTGGTTTTGATTGCTGCTACCATGGGCATTGATTGTGGGTTCAATAAAAGAAATCCTTAATAATCTTCAATATGCTCTCTATTAATCATGATTTTCTTAATAGTCCATCTCTAAGGAGTTTTGTTTTCTACATAATGAAGGGCAAAATGAGCATCTGTTTAAATATGAGGGGAATTACATCGACTGTTTATTTATCTGCACACACAGCACGCACATTGTCTGCACATCCTTACCCTCACTGATTGCAAGACCACATGTAAGCAGAAGCAGACTGCATCCATTCTTGTCTTGCTTTCTACAATCCTCACTTTGCTCCTTCAAAAGCTGCCTCGTGCTCTTCCCTCTTCCCCATCAACATGCTGAAAGGAAATCCAGTTTCCATCATTTTTTAACATTTGAAATGTGCTCGGGATGGTTGCTCCCCACATGTAATGCAAGAGGAAGAAACACACCTTGCAGAAACGATGACTCGCTGAGCTTGAAGCAACATACAGATTTCCCTGTTCTCTGCCAACCCTTTTCATCCATCCTGTTACAGACCAGACTGTTCTAATATACTGTGCATAAAGAAAAAATATGGACCTTGTTGTGTTGCTGCCTAACATAAGTTAGGAGATATATCTGGGGTTTAATATATGCAGGGTTCCACTTGGGTTACAGATTGCTTTATAAACACAGCCAAATGCCTTGAAACCAACCTGGGCATTGGGCGCCATAATCTTGCTACCAAATGTGGTTACTTCTCCCTGGCCTTCTTCTAAGTCCTGCGATCACCTAAGAGGCTGACATTTTGATTCCCCCTCAAAGAGTAAGATCGCTTTGCGTTTTTTCTCCCCTTCTTTTTTTTTTTACACCACTGTTTCTTTTTTTAATTAGCTCCTCTAATTTCCACCAGAAGTAGTGGGAAAATCTCCAGCACGAGCCCAATGTGATGGCTTTTTTCTTATCACCGCCATCCAACAGAAGCGTGCTCTCAGCACTCCTGCCAAGAAATGAGCAGGTTGAAATTCTTGGAACCGCACAAGAGAAGCCTGAGTTCCTCCCAGGATCTCATCCCACATCTTTCCTTGTGGTATGTGCTTTTTTTTTCAGAACTGTCTGAGTCTAGAAGAGCCAGCATAAAGTACCTGGGCTTTATTCTTAGACATCTTAACTGTTGTTTGCACTGCTTGCCTCACCAGCCTGGTGTTTCAAGCTACCATCCACAGAGGCCAAGGAAGCTTCGTAAAACCGTGTTTCAATTCTTCCTTGATTTATTAAATCACAGAAGGACTCATGTGTCAAAGTATGCTGTGTTCCCTTGCAACATGGCTGCCTTTTCAGAAATACATCTCCAGGTCTTTCTTCTCGTGTGTTTGGAGGCATAGAACGTCCATCCTTAAGATGATTCAGGGAGCAGCTGGATCCTTAAGCACGCGTATCACCCAGGTACCTCTGATGCATAGTTCTCTTTACAAATGAACATTCTACCACATCGACTGCCATCCAGTTAATTACATACTGAGCGACCCTTTATAAACTTCCCAAGACTGTTGTCCATCAGGGAGTGGGCAGCCTCCTTTTGAACCCCCGACCTCATTGGCAGCAGCCCAATGCCTCACTCACTCCACTGTAGTGTGCGTTCTGTCCCCTGCAAACACCCTCTCACATGGAAACCTTTGTCTTTTTAAGGTGCTTGCTTGTTACCTACAATAAACAGCGTGTGGTGTTTTCTGCATTATCGCTGTGGCTTTCATAGTTTATAACTTACCCATGGCCATATTCACCTCCTTTACCCTCCACATCTTGGATGCCTGGTGGTTTGTGATGTGTCTTCACAATGGAACATGGTCAGTTTGGGGAAAAGAAATCTTATTTCTGTAATATCTGGGCTCTGGGGATGGCACTTTGAAATCTTTACTTTCTCCTCCCCCCACCCCCTTAGAGCACTTTGCAGGCAGCCCCTAAAACATCTAGGCATTTTTCTTCCTTTGGCATGGTCCATGTCCTCCCTCTCAGCTCTTTGGATTACCGAGGGGACGGATACTGCTCACCTGGGCAATCCAGCACAAGGCCTGTGGCATCTAATCTCACCAATTATTTAGGAGGCTTTACCAGGAAGGCCTGTTAAGCTGGCATTCTCAGCTCTCTCCCCATTGCCTCTGGGATGACTGGCTCTGCTATGAATCTATTGCCTCTACTTTCTTGATCTGCCTCCCGTGACTTCATATTTTTTCCTGTGTGCAGGATTTGCAAATGAAATAGGAATATGCAAGACAGGGGAAATGTTCTTTTGTATAATATGTTTCAGGTTTCATAAAAAAGGAATGAAGTAAGGACTGTTTTGTGTCTTTTCTGGCTTTCACATTTTTGTTCCCTTCTACCCTTGTGTTAATTTTTTGCTCACTTCTCTTTGTTTGGGGTTTTTGTTTTTGTTTTGTAGATTTGGGTTTAAACCATTACGCATTGCTTAAGGAAAGCAGTTTGTCACATGCTGTTTATCTACTATATCTAAATCTTTGGATGCGGCCTGGTCTTTTAACAAAGGCATGCTGGATGACTTGGAATTTCAAATTTTATATCACTTATATTTTAAATGCAGGTGAAAACCTGCTCTTTAGATCACTTAAAGACAGTCTTGATCGTGACCCCTGGAGGCTGGAACTCACCCAGGTGTGCCTTGCCACGCTGTGTTTACAACCTATCTGCCCAGGGGCAACCTGAGCACCCACTTGTGACTTCACCGTGCCAGACCTCAGAACTTAATCCCTCCAAGAGTCCCACAGCTGCCCGCTCTTTGCCCTTGTAGCCCGGATCGTCTGGCGTTTGTAAATGTCTCATTCCAGGTGTGTGTGAGCATCATGTCAGATCATTATATGGTCCAGTCCTATATAAGTCCAGGTCACAGTTCAATGAAAATACAACAAAGAAATTGACCCTCCAAGTTTCTTCGATGGTGAACAGCAAAGCTTATTTGTGCTTAGTGAGAATTCTCTGATGTCAGCCTGGCTCCTCATTGCAGAGAACACCCATGGCAGGACATTTTTCACAATCTGTGTCTGTGTTGTCTTTCTCTGACTTCTTATAATCTGACTAGTCTAAGTTTGGCAGTGTGTCACAGAAAAAGCCAGGAGATTTCTTGCAAAGATACTGGAAATTACTAAAGCCTTGGGTATTGTTACATAAGGCATTGTGGAATGTAATTGTTCAGGTGTCCTATGATATGCAGGCTGCAGCACACGCCTAAGGAAAACAAATAAAAACAGAAAAATGTACACAGATGAACTAGGAATAAGAACAACTTTATTAAGGAACAAATTGATTTCATTTTTGCAGGGCGGAAGTTGTCACTGAAGCCCCAGGCAACTGGCCCCCAAACAGGATTCCTCCCCTGCTCCTAATTCCTCCAAGCTGCTCCTTTCTGCCGAATGTTCCCTGTGTTTCACTGCAGTGGTACCCCCCCCCCCGGGGCATGCTGTTCCTCTGCCCACTTGTACATAGCCACTCTCTGCCCACTCCACGGCAACAGGGGGAAGCAGAGAACAATGCAACCCACAGGCCATGTTGAATCAACCAGACTGGGGATCGGCATTCCTAACACTCGTGATCTGCAACTCCTGTCCATGAAACCTGGCCCTTCGAGAGCCCAGGCCCTCATTGCAGGAGTGCCCATTGCAATACCTTTGTACTGCATGTGCATGTGGGTTTTTTTTTTTTTTGGAGGGAGGTGCTTCTTAGAATCTGGCTTGTCTAAGTTTTGGGAAGTATCACAGAAAAAAGATTACTTGAAAAAAATAGTGAGAATTACTGAGAATTAAGCATCACAAAATTCAGTGGTTCAAAAGTTCTTTTCTGACCTAGGGATGTAGGTGCATCTAGTTCAGCTCTTCCAGTCCACAGACCAGAGCCCTGCAGTTGGGAGAAGCTGCAGATCACACAGTTCAGGCATGAGAACATAGGTCAGCTCCTTTTTCTATCACAGGATTCTCGTTATGACCCTGTGATACCTCACAGCAAAGCCATTTGACTGATACACAGACAAGGGCACAAAGTCGCGGTGAGTTTAATGTTGGCTGAAATACATTCAGAAAACCATGGGGAAAGATGCTATTGGGTTGGATAAGCAGTTTGTTGTTGAATTCAAACTGGATGATCTGAAATATAAATCCCCATCTAATTCATAATAAAATATATAAAATTAATAAATATATAAAAACTGGCTTGGAGAGATTGTTTTTTCAGTACCAACATATAACATTATGAGCTCTTATATATGAGGGAGTTTCAAAACATTCATGGACAAGTGGAATTTAAGGATAATGAATGTTTCCCAAGAGCTATTGGAAGCCCCTCATATCTCATAGTCTCAACTCACACAGGGGTCTTCAAACCTTTTAGACAGGGGGCCAGTTCACTGTCTGTGAGACCCGTTGGAGGGCTGGACTAAAGTTAAAAAAAAAAAAACTATGAACAAATTCCTAAGCACACTATACATATCTAATTTTGAAGTTAAAAAAAAAAAAAACAGGGCAAAAACACCTGGCGGCCAGATAAATGTCCTTGGCGGGCCACATGTGGCCCATGGGCCGTAGTCTGAGGACACCTGGATCATCATGGGAATCACAAGACAAAGGCCTCATAATCAAGAGGTATAGAAAACAATGGCTTTGCTGCTTAGACTCAAGAATTTGACCCTCTTTTTTGATTTTTCAATCCTGGTTTCTTCTAAATTTTTGTTCCCCAGTTTGATTTCACACATTTTCTTTTTATCAAACCCTTTCCTTATAGTTTTGAATTGATTTTCAAAATAGCCTTCCTATAAGGTATGTGGGAAAGCTATAATTTTTGATTCTATTGTCCTACTACATACATATCATATGGTCCTAACATACAATACATTTTGTTATATTGGCATAGGCACTGGCATCCAGTAGAGTCAAGCTCCAACCCGATTATGAGGCCCATTTCCAAGGCTATAAATCTTTAAGGGAGGCGATATTGAACCTTTCTCCATCTACATGACGGATAGTTTGGAGTCAACCCTAACTCAACAGTGCCACCATGGAGGCGCACTTCCTAAGTATAGATGCATTTACCATATGCACTCCAATATAAGCCAACCGAATATCAGCCAAGACACCCAATTTCACCACAAAAATGGCACAAGAATGTGCCGAAAAACTCGACTTATACAAAAGCATATGCGTAACCTATATCGTTTACAAAGCCCTACATTGATTGCCATAGTACTTCCAAGGATGAGGGGGGCAGGGATATTGATTTTCCTTTTTCCTATTTTCCAAATTGTCAAATTATGCTTAGGAAAGAATAGAATACCAGTTCAAAGCTAATCAGTATCAAGCATTTCTTTGGAATCAATGGTTCTCAACCTTAGCTGCACATTAGAGTCACCTAATGAGTTTTAACAAAAATAAGGACACCAGAGTTTCACCCCAGAGCAGCTAAATCAGAATCACGGCAGGTGGGCATCCCTGTGGTCTAAAGCCTCCTCAGGCGGTCCTAGTATGCAATCAGAGTGGTGAACTGCATCTCTCAAGCATGCCCTTTTCCTGTTTTCCTCCTTCTCTTTGAGGATGAGCAAAGGGAAATAGAATTTATTTGTATGGACAGGGGCACATAGAAAGTAAGGAAATTTTGACATTTTTAGTTTGCTATCCCTTAAATATTCTCCCTATTGATGTGTTCATCTTGAGGACAATTAAACTTGATTGACTCTTCCTTCAGGGTTATCTTACCCGTTGTATTTCTTTAAACTTTTCACGATGGATTGAATTCCTCTTGGAGGTTCTGGTTGAAACCATGTGTTTTCAATAATGGAAGGCATTTTAAAGGAAATGAAAAAACAAAACAAACCAGTTACTGTAAAAAGGTTTTGATTACTGGAAGAACACCCATGTTTCTGGGGGTCTGTTGAGATGAAGCCTCTTCAGGGTCGTCGTGGAAACTCTGAGTCTACAGATGAGAGGGCTTCAAAGAGTTTATGGAAAACTTAATGAAAAGATACCGATCATTCTCCATGAACTGTTTGCTGCCCCTTGAATCTTATGACCCTGAGTGTCGATCTGGTCGGTGCAATGAGGCCTCCTCTCCAGATTCACACTGTTACACAGGTTTTCATCAGATGGCAACATGCTCCGACTGTGGAAAGGTGGAACATATGGGCGTGCGCTACATGTTTTGTGGATCACGGGGGGTTAAACTGTAAGTCTTCACTTCACATGAATTGTTACTATAACTTGTAATAGCCTTTGCCATTACACCGGGTATAAGAAAGCATATAGCATCCTTGTTTTTGAGTGGGGGAAAAAACTTTAGAGATTATTGTTATTCATGGAAGAACCCTTTTTTAAAAATGAGAATGTATGTAGAATTCTTGAGAAAGCAGGTTCCAGTAGAGTTACTCACATTACAGTGTAAAATGACACTAAACATTTTCTAGCTGGCAATCTGCCCCTACTTGAATTCTGGATGCTGGTGAACATTTCCTCCATCAATGGTTCCATATGACCTCAGCAATTTTACCTGAATAAGAGGAGGACAACATAGTTTGAAAACAAATATTTTCTGAGACGAATTAGGCCAAGAAAGGAACTCAAAAGTAGCAGAAGAGCAAAGACTTAAATCCAGGAATTCTGACATGTTTTCTATTGCTTTTTTTGCTTACTTTAATTTCTGCTTGTGCAACTGATATCATGATACTGCTCTGGTGGTGGTGTAAATGGTGGGTTGCCAGGGCTGTATGTCAGGCATAAATACCCTGACTCCCACAGGGAAAAGGAAACCTGACTTAGGGAGGTCTTCCCTGGAGGTTAAATTTCCTCCGAGCACACACCCTGCTGTCTCTTCTTTCCACCACCTGGGACTGGTCTCCCAGGACCCGCGGTGCTGGGGTTAGAGTGAAGCACTGTTTACACTGTGACGCAGGTGAGCGTGGAGTTTGGGGACTGCTGACTTAGTAGACTGTTAATTGGATCTACACTAAATCTCATTCTTTTTTGTCTCCTCACATAATAATAAGAAAGTCATATAATTTCTAAGATGCTTGAAGATACCAGCTCTGTGCTCATTTTATTTAGAGAGGCTTCTCTGTTCTATTCCATTTAATCCATTTTATTCCATCAGCAGGATTAGTGAGAGTTATAGCTGTTTGTAGAACATCAAGGAATGCCCGTCATACAAAAAGATTGCTTAAGATGCCTCTCCAAGCTAACACATTGATTAGCTGGTTGGTTCTAATTGCTGTTGCTATAAATTTTGCTGTATGTTCATATATTTGAAGAATTTATTTAGTTATCAAAATCTGATTTTTCTACAAAGTATATATAAGAATTAATTCACTAGCAAGATTGACCTGAAAAATCATCAATAAATAAATAAATAGAACTTAAATTAAAAAAATTAAACCATACCGCTTATAGCACTACCCTATTCTTGGTTTAGGAAAAGAGAATATAAACCTGAGGAAAAAAATGTTGTTACGTGCTTCAGAGTCAGCTTTAACCCATTGTGACTCTATGGGCCACAGAAAAGAGAAATCCTTGATCGGTCCTGCACCGTCCTTCTGATGTTGTCTTTGAGCCAGTTCTTGCCGTCACTGTGCCTTGAGGATCTTCCCCTTCTTCCCTTTGTTGCCAAAAATAATATAAACGAAAATGCATACAGACACAAGCCATTAGGCATACAGGCAAAAACTGCCAAATTGTCTGCAAGTGTGTGGTAGAATAGGCTAGCATTAACTCACCAGGGGCCTGTTTCATCTGAGGAATGGCACGTGTGACTCTTTGTGATCGTTAGATTTTCTCCACTGTCAGTGAAGTCTTCTCTCTGCCCAGGCAAACGTCCTTATCATGATGGGACCTTGCAGGGGATGTGGAATCTAGACTCGCCTCTGTTTTCTAAACCACAGAAGCCTGCAGAAAAGTAAAAGAAGCCTCTCTCTTATAAAGCTGGGTCTTTTAGAATTATGGTTACCTTAGAGAAAATAAAAATGAATTAAGAAGCTATACATTTTAAGAAAACTATCAGCCTAATATTTCTGAGGATCCCTTGAATGTATTATATTGGCTTGTAGCAATATGTTCAAGCTGAGCATTTTTTGGTAACTCAATTCTGAAAATTAAAGTTAAGCTAATTGTAAAATTAAACAGATTGATTAGCATTTAGATCAGCCCATAATAATAACTACACATGAGAGTCAGATCAATTTTCCAGTAGGCACTATAAAGTAAAAAGAGAACAAATTGAATATTGTTCTTCCAACCCCAAATATTAAAAATTGGATCATTTCAATAGATAATGAATATAAATTTATTAGTGAGTTAATTTCACCTTCATTTTCACATTAAAATATGGTGTCTATTTTGCATTTACATCCAATATCAAGTGAAATAGTCATATTTCAAGTGCTCAGTAGCACAAGTACTAATAGTTAACATACTGAACGACAAAGTTGTAAATGATCCAGACAACAACAAAAAAATTCACACTGAATTATGCTATGATTTTCTGTTTTTCCATTATGTGATGATTTCATTAAGTGAAGTTTATCATCCTTGTATTGTGGTATCAAGACTGTGTTCATGAACACACACGTTAAGGAATTAGAATGATGTTGCTAGGGACTGGTGGGTTGGCCCTGACCCATAAAAAGTCCTTGAAGAACAGTGAGAAATGATGCTCCCTCCTAATTGATCCTCACCGCCATTGCCAGGTGTGAGTATGCTGTTGGAGTCACTGTGTTATTCCCCTTCACTGAAGGTGGTCCACCTTCTGGCTGATTTTACCAAATTTAATATTTCTCTAAGGACTGCTGTCTTCTGATAAAAGCCTCAAAGTAGACATGGGAGCCTTGTCTTCCCGGCTAGGGATCCTTTTGTTTGTTCTTTGCAGTCCATGGAGTAGTCAATATTGTCTGACATCCCCATAACTCAAATCCATTACACATTCCTTGGCCTTTCTTTTCCACTGTCCAACTTTCAAGAGCATATGAGGTGATTGAAAATGTCAACACTTCTGTTGGGGACACATTCATCCTCAATGTTGTATAAAACAAAACAACGAAAGTTTTTTTTCAAGAGCCCTTTTGTAGAAGATTTGGTGAATACAGTACACCTTTTGATGTCCTGATTGGCTTTGGTCGGGAACATCATCATCCTCCACGTAACGTCATGTTTTAAATTATTGTTATTGAACATTTTCAAGAGGTCTTTTGCAGCAGATTCGACCAATGCAATACTTAGGGAGCGCTCCTTTCACAGACGCGGATTGTAGATCTAAGTTAAATAATGTGCTTGACAACTCTATTCTTTAGTTATCATATTGCTAATTGGAAGGAACTCTGGTGGCATGCTGAGCTGCTAACCACAAAATTAGCTGTTTGAAACCACCAGCCTCTCCAGGTGAGAAATCTGAGGCCATGTATTCCTGCAAAGGCTTACACTCTCAGAAACCCACAGGGGCAGTTCTGCCAGTGCTACAGGATTATTGGGACTTGGAATCAACTCAATGGCAGTGAGTGAGTTGCTCATTGATCTAGATGTGAGAACATCTGCTTTCTGTTGAGGTGGAATCAATATCGATGACTGTAGTCTCTGATCATCATTTGCATTACACTGATAGGTTCATGTTCGGTCCAAATATTTATAAATCATGTGCTCTTAGGTTACTTGTTAAGCTTCTTTGTTACTCTATTTGTTTTACATAAAAGTAGTGTTCTTCACTTGCTTTATTATAAGGATTAAATGGAGCACTGTATGTCCTACACTTAGCACACAATGTCTATTTTAATAGATATTTAAATATTATAAGTAAATCATCAAAATTCAGATAATAAGTGGATAACAACACAAAATGGTATGTAATAGCACAGCTAATATCTACCTGGGGATGTCTACATAATGGGAAATATATACATCCTAGCATGAGCTGTGGCCCTGACTAACGAGCTCTTGAAATCAGGGTTTCATATGTCTCAAATGGAATCTTCACTGTGCTAAATTCCACAGTTAAAATGGAGTTCTAGAACTAGCCTGATTTATTAATGTTTTAGCAGTATCATTGTTATACTTTCATCAGAATTATAGGTGCTTCTTCTCCTTTTAAAAATCAGTGCTTCGTAGACCGCTGTTGTTCATTACCATTGAATTGCCTTCCACCCGACGCTGCCCTGTGCCCGTCAGAACGAAGCGCTGAGTGGCCCTGCACCCTCCTCACATGTGTCTTTAGGTCGGAGCCCACTGCTGCAACCACTGTGTCAGTCTAGCTCGTTGCATGCCTTCCTCTTGTTCACTGCCCCGCTATTTTAACAAACAGGATGTCCTCCGGGGACTAGTCTATACCTACAACATGTCCAAAATATGTACGATGCAGTCTCACCCTCCTCGCCTCGAAGGGCCACGCTGGCTTGTCCACCCAGCAACGACTACCTTTTCCTTTAAAGAGAATAGGAACTACCAAGAAGTAAAGACAATTTTTACGAACAGTTAAAGATCAAGTTTCTAAACTTATTGATAATCCAAACAATTATATAGGTCAGATTGTGTCTTAAAATTCATTTAGCTTCTTATCCTCCTTTTACAAATGGAGGCATCTTGTGATTTGTGAATTTTGTTACTTATTATTTTAGAAAAAAACCTAGTAGGAAGTTTAAGACTGATGAGGCTAGTTTGTTTTTGTTAGGTGCTGTTAACTCAGTTCCAACGCAGTGATCCAGCACACAATAGAAGGAAACACTGCCTGGTCCTGTACCATCCCCAGAATTGTTCAAATGGATGAGCCCGTTGTTGCAGCCACTGTCAATCCATCTTGTTGAAGAACTTCCACTTTTTCATTGCCTCTCTATTTTTCCAAGAATAATGCCCTTCTCCAGGAACTGGTCTCTCCTGACCATGTGTCCAAAGTATGTGAGACAGTCTCCCTACCTTTGCCTCTTAGGATCATTATGGTTGTAGTTCTCCCAAAAAAGATGTTTGTCCTTTTGACAGCCCATAGTACTTTCAATATTCTTCACCAGAACCATAATTCTTCATCAGTCTTCCTTATTCATTTTGCAACTTTCACATGCACATGAGGTCATTGAAAATACCATGACTTAGTCCAGGCACACCTCAGTGGTCGAAGTAACGTCTTTGACCCTAAAGAGATCTGTGCCCGCAGAGTTACCTGATGCAAAGCATTACTTGATCTCTTGGCTGCTTCTTCCATGAGCTTTGACTATGGATGCAAGCAAGACAAAATCCTTGACAGTTTCAATCTTTTCGCTATTTATTATGATGTTCTCTACTATTGGTTTAGTTGTGAGGATTTGGTTTTTCTCTATATTGAGTTGTAATCCATACCGAAGGCTGTGATTCTTTATCTTCATCAGCAAGTGCTTCGAATGCTCCTCGCTTTCAGCAAGGATATCAGGTTGTTAATAAAAGGTCCTCCCTAATCCCAATGCCACATTCTTCATGTAGTCCAGCTTCTCTGATTATTTACACAGCACACAGAGACAATAAGTATGGCGACAGGTTGCAACCTTGATGCACACGTTACTGGATTTTAGTTTCTGCAATATTTCTTTTTTAATTTTACACAATATTAAATATTTCCTTTTTAACTTTATATCTGCGTGAGCACAATGAAATATTCTCGAGTTCCATTCTTCCCAAAGGTATCCATAGGTTGCTGTAGTCCACAAAATTGAATACCTTTACATAGTCCATAAAACACAAGTAAACATCTTTCTGGTGTTCTCTGCTTTCAGCCAAAATCCATGTGACATCATCAATGATGTCGCTTGTTCCAAGCCCTCTTCCGAATGTAGCCTAAACCCCGGCAGCTCCATGCAACTGTTGTATGATCTTCAGCCAATTTTTCCTTGCATGTGATATCAATGATATTGTTACATATTTGTGCATTCGATTGGGTCACCTTTCTTTAGAATGGGTAAAAATATGAATCTCTTCCAGGCACTTGGCCAAGCAGCTGTCTTACAAATTTCCTGGTTAAGTCATTCCAGTTTTCAGCAGCTTGTGGAAATATTGATATTGGTATTCCATTGCTTCCTGGACCCTTGTTTTTGGCTAATGCTTTCAGTGTAGCTGGAACAGCTTGAGTCAGCACCACTGGTTCTTCCCATTTGCTGTCTCCTGAATTGGTACAATGTTGACTTGTTCTTTAGATACAGTGACTGGCTGTATTTTTCCATCTTCTTTTGATGCTTCCATCACCATTCAATATTTTATCCGTAGAATCTTTTAATATTGCAACTGGAGGCTTGAGTTCTTTCAGTGTAAGTTATGCTGAACTTGTTCTTCCTTTTTGATTTTCTAACTCTAAGTCTTTGGATATTTCATTGTAATATTTTATTTTGACTTCTTAAACTGCCCTTTGAAGATTTTTGGTTTAAACTTTCTTCATTCTGTTTTTATCACCCCCTCATTAATTCCATTCTTCATTCCATTATCTACCTCTTCCATGTGTCTTAGATGCCCTATAATGAAGAGCAAGTTTCAGAGTCTTTTACGACACCCACTTTAACCTTTCCTTTCTGGCCTTTTTAATGACCTTTACTTTGTTCATGATCAATGTTCTTGACATTTCCCCCCAGATTATTAGGTGTCCCATCCTTAGTGTTCAATTAGTCAAATCAGCACTTGAGATGTTTTTAAAAATCACATGGAATATAGTTAAAATTGTATTTTGGTTCTAGTGGACTTGTTTTAATTTTCTTCACCTTCATTCTGAAAATGAACTTGTCGGATTCTTGTTCATGCTTCTTCTTCTTCTTCTTTAAATCACTCAATTTTGTTTATCATTAAAGGTCTTATAGTACATCTGGTGGTGCCCTGTGCAAAGCACTGGGTTGCTAACCAAAAGACCAGCCATTCAAATCCACTAGTTACTCCAAAGGAGAAGAATGATGTGGTATGCTCCAATAAAGATTTACAATCTCAGGACAAATGAAACAATCTACTTTCATCTGTAGGGCCATTATGGGTGGGAATTGAATCAATGGCAGTACATTTTGTGTTTATTTTTTGTAAAGGTATAAAACCCATTATTTTGTATTAGATTGAGAATGTTAGTGATATAGAACTTAACAAAGAATATGAAACACATTGGATCTGACATTTAAAATAATTTATAGTTCAGCTCATTGTTCTTATTTTTAATCCATATGGTTTGACAAACTTAAATTTATAATATTATCTTTTAAAATAATTATATATCTTTTAATAAATTAATGTGACTAAAAAATCAGAGCAGTAATACTGTAGATACATTTAAAATGTAAAACATATATCTATACATTTTACCCTAGAAATTACTATTTTATTTCTCCAGCACATGTGATAAATGTGTGCTTCAATTCAGTGTTTTTCGGTTTTCTTTTTTTCTCCTATGTGATATGGAAAATACAGTTCAACAGAACAAAAATGTTTTACAATGTCTATTCCCCTGTGTCCATTCTCTTTCTTCTCTCAAGATGGTCTGCACCTCTTCCCACTATTCTCAGCTAACCATTTATTTATACGAGAGACAAAGCATGTGCGAGTATGAAACCCTATGCACAAAGTGCATAAGCAACACCTACATATGTGCATATTGACCTGGAGCTCTTCGAAATAAACACAGACACATTTACATTTCACTGAAGTTTAACTTGAGTGTCCTGGGCCTCACTCCCAACAGATGAGCTCTCCTGTCTTGCACAATTTCACTAACCATTTCAGGGCACTTAACATCATTGGAATATTTATTTCTGACTCACGTTAGGCAAACATACGCAAGAAGAAACTAGATTCACTGCCATTTCAGACATCAAAGTAAGCTCTCAAGGCATGAAATTGTCACAGCCCCTTCTAGGAAGATGGATGGGCACAGTGCCGCATCACGACTCAGCCCGTGCAGTGCTCCATTTTAGTGAATATGGTATTGCTCTGGTTGGAGCCAACTCAAGGACACTTAACAGCAAACAGCGTGACCCTTGTTTTATTTTTCCCATTTATTAGAAATGATTAGAAACTTGACACAAATTGCCTTTGTTTTAAAATGCTCATGTATTGTTAGATCACAAATGGTCTTCACGTTTCAGGCTTCATGATATTGTCTTGGAAGAGTCATTGTGGGCAGTTGGAAAGAGGTTCCTTCTATGTCAGTCAAAGCATGTTCACAAAGACAGATGTTTTTGTTTGTTGGTTGGTTGCTTGGTTGGTTTCCCGACTGAAGACAGGCTTGATGTATCGGAGGATCTGCGAAACTGGACAGGAGCCTGGAGCAATAGAACTGTAGTATTAACACTATCCGGTCCTCAAGTCTCAGTTAACCATTTCTAGTTTTAATATGTACTGATATGTTTTCATAAATTAAACAATGTGACCGAGTTGTTCGATTTCTTGGAGTAAGGACACAGTGAGGATCATAGTGCCTTCTTGTGAGGATGAAGTGACAAATGTGCCCACAGATTTTGGATTAGGTTTGTGGCCTCGCGTCTATTAGATGTTCAGTCAGTGGTGGGGTTACTGCTCTGTGCACAATTATGACTGTGAATAGGAGCGCTGTTCTTACGGTCCTGAAGAACAGCCCACCAGCCAGAACGGTGACTTCTGGGAGGAAGTGTTCAAGCCCATAAAGGAGAATTGGAAGAACGTTCCAGGTAGAGGGAAAGAATAGATGCCAAGTTGAAGCTTAGATGAATTGGTTGTTTCATTGTTCCTCCCACAGAACTGCTAAAATTGGAATAAGCTTGGTTGGTAATTAGAAAAAGTTGAATTAGTGTTCAAAAAAACCTCTTTACCTTTTTCCAGTCATTCCAGTCTTCCCATGTAAGCCTAGAGTATTTTCCTTCTGTTTCCATCCTGCTGTATGTTTGTTTGCTTGTTGTTGTTGTTGTTGTTGTTTAGAAAGGGAAAAAGCCTTCTGTGATGGCCATTGTAGGCTTAGTCTCCACAGGGCCTTCCCTAAGCATCTGATGCTGGGGTCCTTGTGTGAACCATGGTGTGCTGCTGTCCTTGCTCAGAGAGGCCTTCTCTGCCATCCAGAGGCATCTGACTATTGTTCTGTACAATCACAATGAACAGGCAACACCTGTGGCCTTTGAGCTGCTCTTCAGCTCATTTCTCTTTGTGGTGGATCTTTGCAGAAAGACCAGAAACCTAAGGGCTGACTCAGGTTCACACATCTGACCTTTTTCTTTAGCTTCACTTAAAAGGTAGACGTCTATGTAGGAACAATTTCAAATTTGAAGAGAAATATTATGCATAGCTTTCTCTTGTACTGTTCTTCAGTCGAATTAAAGTGAATATGATTGGGTGTGGGTAAGTCTCCTTTAGCTTAATGAGAATACCTCAAATTTTAGAGAAACTATCACTTCTCCACAGGTCAGAAGGAAAGGCTATCAGTGTCACTAACAATTCCTTATGTCCTCTCTTATGTGCAGGAAAGAACACCCAGAAGCTGTTGAAGAAGACGAGGTGCATGCAGTTCTTTCCCAGACACTCGTCCGGTCCACTCTGACACTGAAGAACCGTAGAGTATGGTATGTTATTTTAAAAAGAAATTGATGAGTTCGTGAGACTGTAAACAATGATACCATAAAATAAGCAGTAATGACCGATGTGTTGTTGAGTCTGTTGAAAAACATGACATCCAGTTTACAAGTTAACATAGGAGATTGAGTTTCTTCTACCAGTTATTATTATTTTTGATTTTTAGATATTTTTATTTTGTTTTGTTATTTCATTGATTAAGTACTCGTATTTTAAAATGACACAGACTCAATATATTTTTCTTTTAAGAGAGCATTGTTTATTATATTTTAATGCAAACAACATGTTCCTACACCTTTTTGAAAACACCCTGGTTTTTGTTTTTTAAACATGCTGTATGTGTGTGTGTGTGTGTGTATCACACTAATTTAATACCTTCGGAAGATAATGTGTTTAGTAAAAACACATATTTTACTACCTATGTAAAAATGTTGTACTCTAAATTAATTTAAGAAGCAAACCACTTTAAGCACAGAACATAATCCTTTAAAAAGTATATTAATTATATAGCTTTAACATTTTTATTATTTTCTGATTCCTGATATGTTATGGTGACTCATACATCTTTAAATATGTCCATTCATATCCTTCCATTTGGCCTGCATAAAGAACCCTGAAAAAATTTGGTAGAGTACTAATCCATATCCTGCTTATCCACTGACTGATGTAGCATATGCATCTTGGAATCCTCTTTAACTGTCATAAGGAAAGAGTTGACAGAATCATGTTGTAGAGAACAAAAATGGTCTTTTTACCTGTTACTATTTTTAAAATTATTTCTTCCCTGATGATTTATACCTGAAAAAAATATTAATATTAAACTTTAGCCAAGTATATGTTTACTTGTGTCAAACATGATTCTGTAAATGTTCAACTTATCTTTGAGTATTTAAATCTTAACTCCATCCTCTGCCCATTAATCAATTCCAACACCCTGTAAAACAGAATACAATCCCCCTCACTGGTTTTATTTAGGTGGCAATCTTTATGGAAGCACATCATCCAATCTTTTCACCTGCAGAGTTACTGGTGAATATTCAGACCAATTACGCTTTGGTTAGCAGCCAAGTAGTGGCCACGAGGGCTCCTTTCCACCCTTATAGTAGCCCTGGAAGGAAGCTATTACTATTTTGAAGAAACCTAGTCTAAGAGAGGTTGGAAAATTAGCCAACATTGCATAGAATTCAAATAATTATCAAGAACTACAGCTAGTTTTGATATTGAATTACCCTTTTTATATTGTAATATTTTGATATTGTAGTATCCTTTAAAATTCTGTATTCAAACATAAGTTCTTTTTTTTCATTTTATTGGGGACTCTTACAACTCTTGTCATAATCCATACATTACTGGCATCTGGGAAATTTATGCATAAGTTGCCTTCATTCTTTGTTAGACATTTACTTTCTATTGAGCCCTTGGTGTCAGCTCCTCTTCCCCCTTCCCCATAGCCTCTTGATAGATTATATATTGTTCTTATTTTCATATCTCACACCGGCTGCTGTCTCTCTTCCTCTATATTTTTCTATCGGTCTTCCCCTGGGTTTATGGTTATGTGTTAATCATTGCGATCAGTTCCCCCTTTCTCCTTTCCTCTCCCCCTTCCCCCTACCCTCTGGTATCACAATTCCCACTTCTGTTCCTAGAATCTATGTGTTGTGAGTTCCCATCTCTTATCTATACCTGAGTACATGTTCCAGTCTAGTCTGAATTGAGAAGCAGCACTCGGGTCATGGTAGTGGGGGGTGAGGAAGCCTCAAAGAACCAGAGAAATATAGTGTGTTTCAACAATGCTCTACTGCACCCTGGTTGACTCATCCCTTCCCTGTGGCCCCTCTGTGGGGAATCATTCCATTGTCTACAGATGGATTTTGGATCTCTGTTCCATTCCCCCTCATTCTCAAAAATATGTTTTTGTTTGTTTGTTATGTGTCAGTGGATGCCTATTACCTGGTCCCTATGCCTCCTTGATCACACCGGCAGTGTGCTTCTTCCATGTGGACTTGTTGCTTCTCTGCTGAATGGTGGCTTGTATAACTTCAAGCCTTTAAGACCCCAGACTATCCTTTAATAGCTGGGCACCATTAGTCTTCTTCACCACATTTGCTTATGTACCCATTTTGTCTTCAGTGATTGTGTTGGGAGGATGAACATCTCAGACTGCCAATTTATTACAACAAAGTGTTCTTGTAATGAGGGAGGGTGTGAGCAGAAACCCTAAGTCCATTTCCTTCCTCAGTGTATTGCCTTATAGATATATGTACAAAATCCAATACCTCTATTTTTGTTTATGTGACACAGAGGGGATTGGGCGGCTGACAAAGGCTCATGTCACATTGTCCCCTGACTGGAGCAGACTGGGACAGAAGACATTTCTGGGTTCACAAGGTGGGGAAGTAGTGTGGTCCCCACAGCAGAGTGAACCTAGAAGGGAGCATACCAGACCAGCAGCTGGAGCAAAGCAGAGCTATGAAGCCCCTTAAGAACCCCCAAGGGGAGGACTCCAGGCCAGGAGGGATAGTCCCTGGACAGTCATGAAGGCCAGTGAACAGACCCAGGATTTTCATATATTTCTTCTTCCTTTTTCCCCCTTTTCTCCCTTTTCATTTTCTTTTCTTTCTTCTCCTTTTCTCTTTTCAATCTTTCATCTTACTTTTTTAAAATCAGGTTGGGCTGTGTCATAGTCTGTGTGTCTACCTATATAGGATAGGCATGCAAGACATGCCAGGGAAGGAGAGAGCAGCCACACCAAGGGTCCTGGGTCCCCTTGGTGGGGGGGGGGGGGGAGGGGAGATGAGCAGGCAGCACCATGGACAGGGGAGCAACTGGAAGGCTGGAGTCAATAAAAAGGAGGAGATGGGGATGGGGGTGGGGGTGTCAGAGCAGCAGCAAACAAGCTAAGAGGTGGTACCAAGAGGCAGAAATAAGGGGAGAGTCGTGGTGGAACAGGAGGAAGGTAAAGGGAAACAGGAAAGACCTAGGAAGCAAGAATTGGATAGAGGTATAGCCATAGAGGTGTCCATATGTAAATACATTAATCCGCAAAAATGAAGAGTGTGGCCCTGGCTAGATTGGAGACTTGAGACTCTAGAGACCTTTGTTTCTTCCCTGCTGACACCTCTTCTGTGGTCTTCTGACAGATACTGGACTTTTCTGAATCTTTTTTCTCTTCTAAATGGAGTTGAGTAACTTTACTCTTATTGTCCGAACAAATTTAATATCTATCAAAATTGTGGAAAATTAACCAATCTACTTGTTCTCTAAGTATTGTACAATTAATTTTCAATTGCTCACAAATTGTACATTTTCAAGGGGCTGTCTCTTTACTCTAACCCATATTTGGTGGCAGCCCTGGTAGAATTGTGAGTTCAGTGTTGAGCTGCACACTGGAAGCCTGGGATAAAGATGAGGTGATCTGCTTCCGTCAAGACACAGAGCTTCAGAAACCCCAGGGAACAGTTTCACTCTGTCCTGACACTATGAGTTGGAATTCACTTGCTGGGAGTGAATAGTAGGTCCTCCAAATGTTGTAATTTATATTAATATCAAACTAGTAGAGATCCGTGCTTTTACCTTTTCATTTACTTGCATAATTAATATATACACACTATAGCTAAATTAAAATGTAGGAATATATGCAAATGCTGTTGGTGGTGGTGGTGTTAGGTGCTACAGAGTTGCTTCTGAGTCTAACCAGTGCCATAGGAGCTCTGGTGGTGTAATGGTGTACTTGTTGGGCTACTCAATCACAAGATTGCTGGTTCAAAGTCACCAGCTACTTCTTAGTAGGCAACTCTTGCCTAGAGTCTGTGCACCTCAGCACTCTAATATAGTGGAGGATTTGCTCTAAATTTTAAACTACAAATTGCTTTAAAGTTCAAATTCCCAAATGGCACAGCACTCTTCCTTAAGCCTCAGCCCAAAGGCACGCCGTTTCATATGCTCTGTGGGAAAATATGTCTTCTGCTCTGTGTCATGTTCTGGCTCTTGGTTCTGATGCCACTGCTCCGCATGTATCAAAGCTGGCTGGATCAGAGGTTCAATGCAGGGATCAGGATGGCCTGCTTCCCCAGCTCTCCTCTCTTGCTGGTATTGAAATCCTCCCCTTCCCTGTTCCTGCTTCTGAACTGGTTCATTTTTATACCCAGTGAGTTGGTAAGCCTTGTAATCTCTTCCTAAGTATTTCCAAGAGTGAATGGTTTCTGACCCTATGAGGTAGTAGTTCACAAGCTTCCTAATGCCATGACCCTTTAATACAGTTCATGTTGTGGTGACCCCCCAACCACAAAATTATTTTCATTGATACTTCATAACTGTAATTTTGTTACTGTTAGGAATCAGCAGACCTCTGTGAAAGGGTTATTCGACTCCCAAAGGGGTCAAAACCCACAGGTTGAGAACCGCTGTCATAAGGCAACTCTTTTCATTGTTGGATAGTATTAAGGGTTGAAATATTATTCAAAACCTTAGGTGAAATTGTCATTCTACAATATGTACTAACTTTTCCTCATTCATAGAGATACAAAATAAATCTAATTGAAATGAATCTGACTAATGCATTTAAATAAATTACTGTATTCAAGAGCTGACCCAGTGGCTATGGGCTAATTTCTCTTCTACAAAATATTACTTCCAATATTTGATTTATATAATCCAGTCTACTCAAGATAACTGAATGTTGATTATACTAAGTTAGATAAGCTTATGCGTGGACTAATCTGTAATTCTCAATGAAACAACAAGCGGTAATCTTGATTCTCAAGTGTATGCGCAGGCTGGTTGGAGTCAATCTCACCATTGATCAGACACATGTTTGCATCCATGTCATAGTTTTTGTGACATGAAAACACCTTGCCATGGCTGTGTAAACTTGAAAAATCTCGAGTCAAAGTTGAAATTCTGATGTATTCATTGCTGGGTCTGTATATTAGGCAATCTTTATATTTTTATAGGCCTCATTTTCTTCTTTTAGAAAATGAGAGACATAATAATCTTTGAGGGAATTTTAGATGATAAAATTCTGGACAAAACTCTGTGTTTGGTTGTTTTGGAATTTGGATTCTAGAACTCTGGGTATTCATTTGGGTGTAGGCTTGATGGGAGTTGCTTTCTCTTCCCCCGGCCTTTATGAGAAAATCTTAAGTGTTTTGGCTCACCCCTTCTATCTTTCCATGGTGTCTGACACAGGTTGCATACCCATTGTATGTATGTCTTATGCGGTTTACATACTTTAATTGATTTAAGACCCAAGACAGCTCAGACTACAAAGATCATTCTAGATATTTTGAAGAGGAGAAATTGAAGCACAGAGGGGCTAGAAAGCATGTACAGTATAAGCAGAAGATGCAGGGCTGTAGGAAAGGACTAGCTCTAAAGTCTGTGTACCTAAGCGCTCCTCTACAGTGGAGGGTTCACTCTGATATTTAAACTACAGTTGCTTCTCCATCATTTCATTGTCTTAATGATAAACACTTACTATTAAGGCAGCTTTGATGCTCAAGAAAGAAAAGTAAATCTTGTAGACAATACAATTCAAATATGTAAGTGATAATTAATACTAGTTTTTTTAATGTTGTTTTACTAAAATGACCAAATTGGATAAAATATAAACTTAAAATATGGATAAAATATAAACTTAAATTCCTACTTATATGAAATAACTATCTATTAAGATTTAATATTTTTCCTTTATCCCAGCAAAACACTTTTTTCTTTGCATATTGTCTTATAATTTTAAATTTTCTGATTATAATTGGTGCTTATTATATCGTTTTATTTTCACATTTGTATTTGACCATGTTTTTCAATCTTATATATTTCATTTTGTAAACTATTTTATGATCTACGAAATATTTGTCTCATTTCCCTTTATCTTTACCCTCTAGTTTATGCCATATAAGGGGGTATCCCTCAAAAAGAGGGATAAAGCTCCATAGGGTGGAGCTTTCATAGTACCATTTTCCCACTAGACGAGAATCCGGAAACTCACCCTGAGTTAGTGCACCCAGTGTCATCTCCTAGGAAGGTTCTCTCGGGTCACAGTGACATTTTTTCATAAGAGTAGTTTTGCTCAACGCTCATTTTGTAGGATGACAGATTTAAAAGAACAGCATGCGACTGTGAAATTTTGCTTCCTGGTCAGGAAAAAATGTTACAGAAACTGTTGTGATGTTTAACACAGCTTACAAGGACAGTACTATGGGGAAAATTCAAGTATATGAGTGATTTTCTCATTTCAAAAGAGGTGAAATGTGAATTGATGGCAACCCTTGTTGTGGAGCTCTGTCAACTTCCAGAACAGACACAAATGACGACTAGTAGTGCACTTAAAGTCCATTCCACCAGATCAGACTCTGAATCCAGCTTTCTAATGAAAAGTTCTGAAAAGATTGTGTGATGGTGTATGACAAAGACAGTCTGATTGGTTGCATATGGGGGACTTGTTTTGCCAGGGCACCTACTCACACAGTCATCTCAGGGCACCAGTTTTTGGCAAAAGCCAGCATGTCTCTCTTACTTACCAGACTTCATTCCATGAGACTTCATTTTGTTTTTGTGAATAAAGAGGGACATCAAAGGGCAGCAATTTGATGACATTGAAGAGGTGAAGAAAAACCCCAAACAAACAAGGGAGCTGCAGTCAGCCATCCAAACAGATGAGTTTGAAAAATGTTTCAAAGAATGGAATTGCAGATTTGATAAATGTATGAAGTATAATGGAGTGTATTTTGAAGGTGATAAGGTTATTTTGTAAAAAAAAAATTAGTACATAACTTTGGGGGGAAAATCTGTGTTGGGGGGAGGTACCTCCTCTCATGCTTCTCTCTGCTTGCCCTGAAAGGTAAATTATATAAATATGGTTTGTTACCAATAGATTTTTTTACTCGCTATAGTTTACATTCTCTGGTTTAATGGAGTAAATATCAAACAATATCAATGTCTAGGGTCTGCCTGTATGAGAAGGTAAATAAAAGCTCATCATAAATATGCTTCTGTCATTAGGTACAGTCAAGTTGATTAGACTCATAGTGACTGTATGTACAACAGAACAAAACACTGCCAGGCCGGCACCATCCTCAAAATTATAATATATTGGAGCCCGTTGTTGCAGCTACAGTGTCAACTCATCTAATTGCGGGTCTTCCTCATTTCCACTGCCTTCTAATTAACCAAGCATGATGTCCTTCCGTTAACACAGCCAAAGTACTTGTGACAAAATTTTGTCATTGCTTCTAAAGAACATTCTGGCTATACTTTTTCCATGACAAATTTCGTTGTTCTTCTGGTGGTCTAGGGCACTTTCAGTATATGTGAATATCAGTATATGTGATCTTCTAGGCAACTTATGAACACCATAATTCAAGTTCGTCAAAGTTTGTCCTTTGTCGCCTTTATCCATTTCCAACTTTCACTTGCATATGAGGTGACTGAAAATACGATGGCTTGGATCAGGCACACTTTACTCCTCAAAGGTACATCCCTGTCTTCAACACTTTGAACACTTCTTATGCTACAGGTGTTCCCAAGGCAATCCACCTTTTGATTTGATTGGTCTTTTATAAGCATTCATTGTGGATCTATCCAAGTAAATGAAATGCTTCATAACATCAATATTTCCTCCATTTATCATGATGGTACCCATTGGTTAAAAATTTTTTTCATTGAGTTGTAATCCATACTTAAGGCTGCAATAAAAAATACAATGAAAACTTTCATTCAGTCAAGAATCAACAATCCAATAAACAAAAGCACTTAGTGGTAAAGTGAATCTACAGAAAATAAATTAAAAATGTAACACATTGTTGATTTAAGTTTGGTGAATAATCTCTCACTCTCTTTCTGTCTTGCTCTCTCGCTCTCTCTTTCTCCTTCCATTCCTTTCTTCTCTCTCTCTCTGTCTTGCTCTCTCTCTCTCTCTCTCTCCTTCCATTCCTTCCTTCCTTCCTTCTTCCTTACTTGATTCCTCCCAAGTTCTTTCCTTTTCCTTCGTCTGACCTTTTATTTGTTTCCCACCTTTCTTCTTCTTTTATGTGGAGGGCTAAACCATGAGCAAATTATGTGACTTTACCACATGTAGAAAGAAAGGTATTAAGTTCTTCTATACTTTAACCTATTTTAACATTCAGGAGTATCCCTGAAATGTGAAGAAATATCCTTTATAAAATTTTAAACCTTGAACCAAATTAATTTTCATAACTGTGTCCAGAAATACTAGATGATCCCCCATACCCTCACAACTGTGAAAGAGTTAAGTAATTGGTGGTTTACGAGGCCTGATAAGAAAGAGCTATTCAGAGGTATTCTTTGAAGAATTATTTTGAAGTTCACCCTGGATGAAAGTTAACAGTTGACGTGATTCTAGAGCACTCTGCTCTGGCTGACACACACACTCAACTCACTGCCCTTGGGTCCATTCTGACTGGTGGTGACCTTATCACGCAGAGTAGAGCTGCCCCTCTGGGTCTCCAAAGCTTTAAATCTTTACACGAGTAGAACGCTTCATATCTGTCCTTTGTGTTCCCATAAAGATTACAGCCTCCAAAGCCCACTGTGACAGTTAGACTCTGCCCTATAGGGTCTCTATGAGTCAAAATAAATTTGATGATCATAATTTTGGTTAGATTAGAGATCCTTTTCCTTATGGAGCTGTGATAGGGGTGTTGGTAAGTGTTGGACAGCTATAGGCATGTTAATGACTAAAACCCACCAACTGCTCCACAGGAAGAAGGTGGGGCTCTCCGCTACCACAGACTTGGGAATTTATCTTGTATGATTCTGAATCAGAATCTACTCAAAGGCAGGTATTTATTGGGGATTTAGACTTTTATATATGCACTTCCTCCTCCTTCATGGGTCACAATATCCACACATCAACTAGGGAAAACACCTACAGACATGCAGATGCTTTATTTAATTTAAATGAATTTCAATTAATTTAATTTAAATTCAAAATATGAACTATTCAAATTATCATCTGTATGATAATATTAAGAATTATTGCTAGGATTCTAGGTTTGTTAATAGTACCATGATTATATTTAACTTCCACATTCTTATATTTTAAAGATGGTTACTGAAATGTTTTTAGATAAAATTAATTATTTCTGGTATTTTCTTCAAAATCATATAGAAGTGTGAGTTGGATGGAGGTAGAGATGAAATGGTATAATGGAATGATGGATATATGAAGGTTATTATATTACTCTATAGAATTGCATATATGTATCTCTCTCTATGCATATAGCTTTCCATATTAAAACACTACAATAAGTGTTAAGTTGCATAACATAATAATTGAAACGAATCCCTTTAGTGTCAGATTAATTAGACACAATTCCAGGTTCATCATTTCGTAGCTTTGATAACCTGGATGACACAGTCAGAGGGAGTGACGCAAAAATGGCATCTGTTTCCCTACCTTCACGATGAGTAATAGTAGTCTGATGCTCACAAGACTGTGTGGAGGCTAAATGAGCAGTGCCATGCAAGGTTCTCGTGACAGTGTCTCATACTGGCATCATTGGGTGGTTGTCATAGAGTGAGGTCACTCAGGGTGCCACCCACATCCACCCACTTAACTCCTTCCACACGTTGATGATCCATTTTTTAATCATAGCACATGTGATATCGTTGTAAATTATATATATATATATATATATATATATATATATATATATATATATATATATATATATATATATATATAATCTTAAATTTGATGAATACCAACAACGTTCTACACCCATAAAGATTTACAGACTTGGAAACACAGAGGGAAGTTTGCTCTGTCTTATGGTATCATTATAATTCAGGATCAACTTGATAGCAATGAGTTTGGTTTTAACAACAAATTGTTTCATAAAAATCTTTCTACATTGAAGTACAGCATTATTAGTTACTATAATATTAGTAACAGGGGCATCCATTTTCAGTTTTTCTCCTTTTAATTACCATTATATTCTCAACAATTATTGATATAGATTCACAAATACTAATTATCACAACTTTATAACTAAAATATCAGAACATTTAACAATATCTGTGACAAAGAAAACAGCATGGAAGCCACATATGACCTCCTCTCATTACAAAAAAGAGAAAGAGAATCCATCTCCACACCAGGCCAAAGTGATTGCCAAAAGGCAGATTTCAGATGTGCCTCTCCATTGTCTTTTATCCCAGTCTGTCACCAACCATTCCTTCCACAGCGTTCTACTTTTCTGCTAGGTTGGATAATCCGTTGTCATGGCCACACAGAACTCACAGACAACACTCCCAATTGTGTGGTCCTATTGGGGAAGTTATCAGTTTATCATAAACTGGAATCATGGAAGCAGTAAGGATGGATTGGTCTATAGCAGTGCCTCCCTTCAGCTAGCAGTCAAGTCTCCTTTCTGGTCCACAGCCTCTGGGGTTCTGCCTCTGTGGGCTAGGAAGCCCGCCAGCTGTTCTTCTTCACTGATTTATGGCTTCAAGTTCCAAGGACAAAGTCCCTCAGCTCTGTCTCTGTGTGGTTCCTTTGCTTTGTCCCATGGCATCTACTGCCCCCTTAGGCAGGGATTTCTGATGTTCTCAATTGCCCTGGGAATTCTCTCTGTTCTTCCTTCTGAAATGCCTCAGTCTCATGCACAGAATGACCTTGATGGAAGTATGGTTTATGTCTTTCAGTGGACCATACATCTAAAACCTCTATTGCCAGCAAGTCAATTCACAATCATAGCAACCATATAGGATAGAGGAAAACTGTTCCTGTGGGTTTCAGAACTAAATCTTTATAAGAATAGAAAGTCTTGTCTTTCTACTCTGGGGCTAGTGCTTTTGAACCATTGACTTTGAGGTAAGCAGTCCAATGTATAACCGACTGTGCCAGTAGGTCTCCTTAGATGACTATATCCCCAAGGAAACAAAGGTGATTTAATTCACACTCCCTAAGGGGACATCCTTCTTATCAGCACAACAGAGGCCTGCCTCTGAAATGGTGGTCAGAGCTTCAAAAGGCTACAGATGGCAGTGGAAGCCCAGAATTCATTTGCAGGTTCCACACATAGATTAATGTACTCCAGTGAATCCACTCTGACCAAAGTTGAGGGCTCTGAATAGCCTTGTTATCAGAGAGCATTCTAAAGATGGTTCTGGTAGATCTAAAAACTCACATTCCCTGCTATTCAGGCAGTGTCAACTCATAGCAATGCTCCTGTGAATGTCCGAGGCTCTAATTGTTTACAGGAGTAGAAAGCCCAGTGTTTCTCCCACACAGCTGCTGGTGGTTTCAAACTGCCAACCAAGGGAATAGCAACCCAACCAGTAACCACGATACCATCAGAGCTAGATAGGTTAAAATGCAACATCTTATGAAATCTGCTTTGGACCAATTTAAAAGTTGCTTCAGTTAAAAAAAAAAGTAAAGGGTAAATACACATGGCTTCCTGTGGATTAAGTCTCTCGTGAATCCGCTCTGAGCTCAGACCAGGGATGCCAGTCTTGGTATCCCACAGAGTGCATTGGAAAGTGGGTTATGGAAGATGTAGTTAGGTTAAATTTAACATCTTATCATTGGATCTCACTTTTGACAGATTTTAAAGTTGTTCTAGCTTTAAATATGTTCCACTTTCTTTTTTAATGAAGCTGCTCTCTATTTCATTTTGTTACTATTGTTGTGTGTGCTTTTTAATGCTTTTTGGCATCTGAAATTCAGGATAGGTAAACCTGTAGAGACAGTAAATGGATTCGTGGTTTTTGGGGTGTATAGCAGGAGAGGTTAGGGTGGGAATTGGGAGTAAATAACAAGTTCAAGAGAGAAGAAAATATTCTAATTGATTGTTGTAGCAATTATACAACATTTCGTGATATGATTGAACTAGTTGTATGATATGTCAATCATTTGCCAATAAAACGACTAAAATTTAGATATAACCACACAATAGAGACAACAATTTATAATATATTACAAAAAGGAATATTGGTAGAAGAGCCCTATTAATAAATTTCACTTTGAAAAAAATAAAGAATGGGTAACTATCTCGGGCAATTCTTCCTGCTGGCCCCATGAATGTCTTTTTCGGTAAAGTGTTTGTTCATGAATTCTGCTCATTTTTAAATGGGAATAAAGGTCTTTGGTTTAAAAAAGTCATCAGGCAATGAAGACAACAACAGAGTCTCCTCACAATATGTCCAAAGATAAAGTTTTGTCATCCTGGACTCCAAAGATCATTCTGGCCGAACTTCTTTCTCGCCAGCTGTGTGTCCTTTCAGCAGTCCATGGGACTGTCAGTATTCTTCTCCAGCACATGCACGGATTCCTCATCTGTGTTCCGTATTCAGTGTTCAACTTTCACCTGTGTATGATGCAATGAAAATACCATGAATTGGGTCAGGCACACCTTAATTCTCCTAGCAGCATTCTTGCTTTTCAATACTCTAGAAAGCGCTTGTGCAGCAGATTTATCTAATGCAACACATCTTTTGATCTCTTGACTGATCCTTACATGAGCAAATTAGAAGGTACAAAAAATAAACTAGCATAGAGTTTAAGCCTTGTATGTATGTTTACACACATAAGTTTGGTTTTAAACGCTGTTTTATTGTTATAACAAGCTATAGGGACATTTTAATTTAAAAAGAATTCTGCTGAACTACTGAAAAATTATAGGCAGTCAAGATTTTGGTGTCACCCCTATAGCAGTGTCACCAGTGTAGTCCATAGCCCTCCCCCCACTCCACTCGTAACATCTTTGATGCCTTATGTATAACACAATCTTTGAAAGGGCTATTATAATTAAAGTGTGTTCACTTTCAATTTGGAATTTCCTGTACTTGCAATTTCTATATGGAAAGAAAACAAAACATAAAAGCCTTAAATTTATATATGAAAACATTTTATAATTAATAGACATCTTTTCTCTTTTGAACTGAAAGTGGATTGATTTAATAACAAGTGACTTTATGATAACTGATAACCTTGGGTGTATTTTTTAAATATTTAAAGAAATTATTTTATAAATTGAGATTTCAGTATTTCCTATGAATATCTTTTCTGGGATTTTTTTCTTCAAAGCAGATTAACTTAATTAATTAATCAGTTTAGCCACAGTATAACTGACTGTACCTTGGGTGCAGTATTTAATTGCTTTTATTCCCTATAGAAAAGTGCACACAAGTGAATTTAAAATATATGAATCTAATTGTTTTATTGGCATTCATATTTTGCCCTTGCATAACACTTGACTGGTGGTAGCTTGGTTTACCCAGTGTTTACATTTGATTCCTAACTGTTGTAGAAAAGACCTGACATTTTTAATTTGTTCCAACGATATTTGCTAAAGGAGCCCGGGTGCCATAGCAGGTAGGCACTCAGCTGCTGATCAGTAAACTGTCCGCGGCTCCACAGGAGAAAGATGTGGATGTCGTCTGCTTCCATAGAAACGACCGCCTCAGCCACCCACAGGGCACCTCCGCTGTGCGTTGGCACAGTCACTGTGAGGCCAGCGGACTCGGCAGCAATGGATTGAGGTTTCTCGGTGGTTATTCTCTTCGAAGTGAATCCTCGCGTTCTGCTAAATAAAGCTTTTAGACATAAGAAACTATGAGGTTTGGTGGCAGTGGGTTTCGATCTTTTTCTTCAGTCTGGCCATCTCTTTTCTGAGTAGTCGGATTTATCTGTAGCCTTCCTTTCCCTGTACTACAGTGCTCTTAGCTGTAAGGTGTGTGAAATTCCCATCAGCTTGAAACGTGTGAAAGACCATGGACGTGGTTTGTATGAAGTTTATCTTAGAACAACTAGTGACTAGAAACCACTGTGCTAGAGAAGGGCGAGGGGCTAACGATGAAAGTAAGGATCCAGAATTCTAGAAAGCTAATCACAATGTGACAATTGAGATAAAGGCAGAAACAAGTAGAAACTGTTGGGTATCCTAAACAAGGTGGTATGAAAGCTCAGGGAACAGAATATTCATTTTGATAAAGAGAGCTCAGAGGGGTGTTTGTAAGGGTCCAATTGATCAGGTTTTGGCATTTCAGAAGGTAAAATAAAAGCAGCCAGAAAGGAGAGGTGGGAGAGCTAATGAAAAGGAAATGGCATTCTTTGTATACATCTATAGAGAAGATGAGATTTTATAAACTTCAGTCTAAAATGGATTAATGGTATCTTAACCAATGCCTTCCCCAAATTCTCTATGACACGATGGCATTCCTAACAGCACTGGTGCATTGGAAGACCCCTAGCAAAGGATTATGTGGATTAGGAAATGTGAAGATGGCCCAACCTACCCAGTTGAGTCCTCAAGGCTCAGTAGGACGGAGCTCTCCTGAGAGGGTTCCTAAGAGCACCACTGATGAAAGCCTCTGTGTTGGCTTTCTCCTGTGGAGCAGCTGAGTGCTGAGCCACCAGGACCCCGTCAAGGAAACCAAAGGGAATTGACAGAGATAGAGCAAAGAGGACCATTACTGTCTTCTCTTCAATTCCCTTTCAACCTTCTGTCTCGCGGGCTGAAATTTGTGAAATCACTTACATGTGTGGTTTCAAAGGGACCTTGTTAATTAGTGAACATATTTATGAGAAAAAATAAGCCTAATCTGCATCCTCACAGGTTAACTAGTTCCTATAGGATGAATAGAAAAATTATACTCAAGTGACCTGTTACTGTTATGTCAGGGTGGTTCTGGATGAGTTAATCCTCAGGTATACCTGTTTATTGGGGATGTAGTTAGCACATGAATATAGCCTTTGGGTGTCTATCAGAATATGTGCTCTGAGAATAATGTTAGATTGCAATGTATATGTGCATTACTGTACCCATTGCTTTCTAAATTATGTTCTGTGTGGCTTCCTGATGAAATGAACAGGTTTTTCTGACAATTATAAACAAATATCAGTGAGCAGGAATTTGTGTTCACTTCAATCAGGCTTGAAACATTTCATTTCACTTCAACACGTGTATCACAACTATCTATCATGCGGGGATAGAGTAATGCATAAAAGTTCATGTCACAGTTGATGTCCTTAAAAGCTTACATCTCACTAACAACTTGAAAACCTAAAATAAAATGCAAGCTACGAGAAGAAAAGTCACTGTGGACCCGGAGCAATTGAAGCTTGCCAGGTAGAGAGGGTAAAGAGGGGAGAGGGAATGAAAGGAGAATAGGTTTAAGAAGTTTCCCCTCTTCACTTGACAATGGTCTTCAAGAATAAATAGGACATTTTCCGGCAGAAAGGAGCCCTAGTGACATAATGGAATGCAGGTTGCTCTGTTAGCCACAAGATCATTAGTTCTTCGGGGGGAGACAGATGAGGTTTTTTACTCCCGTATAGAATTTTAGTCTCAGACACCCACAGAACATTTTCTACCTTATCCTGTAGGGTCGCGGTGAGTGGCAATCAGCATGAGAGCAGTGAGTTCGTTTGGGTTCTTTCCTTCCCAGGAAGAAGACGGTTAGCAGGACTTTCCAGTGAAAGATATAAATAGAAGCAAAGCTAGATAGAGTGCATGGATATGTCAATCATGTAGGAAGTATGTGTGGAAGACAGATGTGGAAGATAAGCTAGGATAAAGTTCAATAGGAAACTATGGTAAATATTTGGAAAGGCGGGCACTATGGTGGTTCAATGGCTAAGTCCGTCCATGTTCCCTGGAAGGCATCCATGTTCCCTCAAAGTCTGTACATGTTCCCTGGAAATCTGTCTGTGTTCCCCCCTATGGGAGCCATGGCCAGGCAGTCTACTCCTGGAGACAGCTCCCTCTAGGAAACCCTCTGCTGCACTTTCACTAGGAGTCAAAACTGACTCACTCCAAGCAACACGTTTCTGTTTTTATCTTTATCTTGTAGACAAGAAATAAAGTACGCGATCAAATGGGGGAATAGTATTTGTATTTGAAATAAAGGGAGAAAAATAAAACAGACTCATGCTGATAAGGTCGAGAGAACTTTCCAGAAGAGGTATATTTGGTTTCAGTCATGGTAACGCATGTACTATAGGATGAAGTATAATGGTCCAAGTGTCTAAGATAACACTTGCTGTTTGTTGGAAATAAAAGAAATTATCACTGCAGGTGTTGTTATCCTCATCCAACTAGTAAAGTTAGCTATCACTAATTGGGGGATAGTGATACTGGAAGCATCATATAAGTAGAAAATCAATACATTATGACTAGAAGTCACTCACTGTGTTGAAGCCACAGTACACAAAATGGAACTGAATAAAATTAATTATATTCTGTTTAGCATAATTTCTATATAATATAACATGAATAATCTACTTGATATTCCCAGATTATTTGTTTGGAAATTTTATTTTTCAGTAAGTAAAATTTTACAGACATGTATAACTGTAATAATTAGCACATAGATTATTAAATAGCGTCAGTAAGTAATCACCACAATGCTGAGCACACTCCCCATTTCCAACCCAGATTACCGTCCCCTGATTTCACTGCCCATTCCCATTTCTATATCATTGTTTGGAGTCTAATGCGGTCCTTTCGGTCTCATAGAATTGATTGCTTTAAGGAGCATACTCCTCACAAATGTTGTGTATTTTATAGGCCAGTTAGGCTGTTAGCCACAGGTTAATGGTTTAAACCCACCACTTGCTGTGAGGGAGAAAGAAGAGGCTGCCTGTTCTCCTAAAGCTTTCCAGTCCTGAGAATCCTGTATAGGGTCACTATGAGCCCAAACTGACTCCAGGGAGTGAGTCCAGTTGGGCTTTATTATTGGATTAAGGGCTTGCCTCCAAGAGGGGTATCAGTTCCACAGTGTCATCTTGGAGGGCCCGCCGGTGTGTATCCAACCCCTAAATCTGGGCTGTTTTATGAAATTTAGTTATATTACACATTTTTATCACATTCTAAAGGGAAACTTCTATTGACTCTCTGGTCAAAACAGTCAGATCCTGGTGGCTGATGACCATCTAATTCTCTGGCCTCAGTCTGGAGGAGGCCCTGCTTGGTGTGTTCCTGTAGTCTTTTGGACTAATTGCTTCCTTAAGGCTTTCCTTTTCTTCATCCGTAAGTTTTCTAACTGGGAGGAGACCTGCAGTCACATCTTTGATGACCACTTGAGAGCCTTTACTTTACCAGAAGCTACGCATTAAAATGGCCACTTGAGAGCCTTTACTTTATCAGAAGCTGCGCATTACATTAGGATACAGAGCGTCATCTTCATGTACTACGGTATGTTAATTGATCTGTGTTCATTGAAATTATGTTCCTGAGCTTTCAAGCCCAGTAGCTCAATAGCATGAGGCTTTGTCTAGTAAGTTTCCATGTGCTCCTATATATAATGCTATATTTATGAGTATACATGTGACACATACAAAATCATGTATAGACAAATCCACAAGTTCTATATATGCAGATTTAAAATGTCATATAATCTCCAAACTTATTTATCATGCATATCCATGTATGGATACACTAAAATATTGTTGCTTAGTACTGATATTACAAGATTTAAGTATTTAATTGAACTGTTCTTGATTCTTGCACGCCCTTCAGTGTTTTCTCTGCCTTGGTCACGTTGTGCTAGCGTTTCCTATATTGTGCGTTGTCTTTCCCTTCACCAGAATTAACAGATGTCTGGCCGAGTGGCACTGTAGGAAAATCATTGGACTGCAAACTGCAGTGTCAGCACTTAAAACCACTGGCGAGAGACAAGACTGCATAGCCGTACACTCCTGTAAAGATTTACAGTATCAGAAGCTGTATATCGGGACACTGTGTCTGAATCATTTTGAGTGGGTTTTTACTACCTAATTACTAGCAGCTTATGCATAAGTATCAGCAATTTGAATCCAGTAACTGCTCCATGGCAAAAAGGGGAGGCTTTTTACTACCCAAAAGATCTACAGCTCCATGAACCCACAGGATTTCTCTTCTCCAGGGTCACTGTAGGTCAGAATAGACTAGATGGCCATGGGTTTTGAGTATTTGGGATCTGTTGTTGTTTAGTTACTGATTCTCCCTCGTATCCATGCCATCCATTAAACAATGTTTCTTTCTTTGAGTTAACCTCTTCTTGACTTTTTATAACAATCCCATACAATAGTAGTCTTTTTATGATGACTTATTTCACTCAGCAGAAGTTTTTTTTCCAGATCTGGTCATGTGAAGATGTTCCATGGACTGACAATTCTGCTCTATTGTTGAGTAGTATTCCATCATAGCATGCACAACAATGTGTGTATCCACTCACCTGCTGATGGACACTTGTTTGCACCCTTTTGCTCTTGTTAACCATGTTGCGACAGACGTGGTTGTGTGGATGTCTGTTTCTTTCCTCATTGCTGTGTTCGCTAGGATATACACCTTTTGGTAGGATGGCTCGATCTCATGAGAGTTTTAGTTGTAGTTTGTAATGTGACACCATACTGTTCCCCATAGTGGCTATACCATTTTCCAGACCTGCCAGAAGAGTAGAAGAGGTACAATCTTCCCCAAATTTCTCAGCAATTGTTGTTTTGATCAGTATTGTTATTGCCAAAGTATAATGTTATCTAATTGTACCTTTCATTTCCATCTCTGTAATGGTCAATGGAGGATCTCTGGGGGCAGAGTGGTTACATGCTGGGTTTCTAACTCTTAGGTCAACAGTTGGAAACCACCAGTTATTCTGAAGGCAAAGGTGTGGCTTAATATCCCTGTCGAGAGCTACACTTTCAGAAACCCATGCAGGCGGTCTCATCCTGTCCTGTAAGGTTGCTAGGAGTTGGATTCTACCTGAAAGCAGGGAGTTAGGATAATGGCTAATGATCATTAGTATCTTTGTCTTCTTTGTTGATGTGTCTTTTCTTATCCTTTGCCCATTTTTTATTGTCTTTCTGCCTTTTTGTTGTTGAGGTGTTAGAGTTTCTATAAATTTTAGAGATTATATCCTTTCCAGACATGTCATTGTCATCTTTTTTTCAGTCTATAGAGCACATAAGTTTATTTTAAATCTCTACATAATACAAGCACACTCACACACATTTATACTGGTATTATCATATCTGTAGAAACCTTGTCATCCTCTTATGCTCCATTAATTCTAACCCCATTCCCCAACACTATTCTTCATGACATAGTTCCTTATTCCCAGGACCATCCTACACTTCTCTCAGTGCATTGCTGGCAGCTGCCTTGGTTCGACGCCCCTGCTAGTACATAACAGCATTGTCAAGTCAGTTGTGATTGATAGCCATCTGGAAGGATGGAGCAGAATGGCCCCTGTTGGTTTTTCGGGTTGTAACTCTTATTGGGAGTAGAGAGTCTCCTCTTTCTCCCTTGAAGTGACTAATGGTTTTTAGCTCATATCACACAATGTCACCAGGGAACCTTCATAGCACAGAGTACGGATCAATATATGTTTGCTGAGGTGAATGGTTCCAAAATGAAGGCTCTAGAAATCTAGTACAACTTCCTCGAGACAAAAGTCTTTTCATTTGGCTCTTAGTTATTTCTCTGTCCACAAACTTCCTCTGTGGCGGAATTGATTGTCATTTCTTTCTTCTTCTTATCTTATACGCATGCAAATTACAAGTTTTGTGGGGGTTGTGAATGTAAGGTGGCTTTTTAAAGTTTAAAAGTAAAATTCATATACTAAATGCTAATGTTGATCACATTTTATAGTTACTTTAATTTCTTTATCGGTATACTCCTCAAGTAGCACATAGCGCACCGGTCACTGGGCTGATTCTGAGTGATAGCCACCTGTTTAAAAAAATGGAGAGTCACTAAGAGTTCGAATCAATCGGATGGCAAAGGGCACATGCTTTAATCACATCTGAACTCTTCCTCCGACTATTCCTGAAAACTTCAGAAAACACTTTAGAAGAGAATCAAGCCCAGATCCCCTAAAGCATAAAGGTTTACAGTTTGGAATTGGGGAAAATAAATGTTAAGGATTTTTATATATTAAAAGTGACTTTTTTTTAAAATTTGGACGCAGGACTGAGAAAGAGAGGCATTTAACAGTGTCTCTGCAACTGCAGCAGTTGCGTTTGGAGGCTCTGTGCTACCTTTTTGCACCCACACATGCCCTAGATAACAGAGAGAACACTGGCTGCCGGGAAAGAAGTGCAGGAGGCCTGCAAGGCGTGAGAGGAGCCATGCAAGCGCCGGATGTCTGGGCTGGCGTGTGCCCAGTGGGCTTCCAGCTCCTAACCTAGACACTTGGAGGCCTAGTGAGCGTTCTGCTGACATGCTTAGTCAAGTGCTTTTATAAATATATAATAAATTGAGTTTACTTCCACACACAGCACACCACTCCTTTCTCCTGCACGTCAAAAGCACCCCTTCCTTCTTTCCATTTCTCTTCATCAAAACATAATATGTATATAACTGTTTATATATCAGTTGGCACTTTATGATTAGTGTAATGAAACATTTCATCTATTTAATATAATAATGTTAATAACAAAGTCATTTAAAATACCAAAAGGACAGAAATTCTAATTTTCAGTCACAAGTAATATTTTATGTGGGTAGATGGGGTGGGGGGAACCCACTGTTCATAACTCTCTCACCTCTCAATGTTCCCAGGACAATGGCAGCAATTGTTTTCTCAGATGTTTCCTTCCTGTCACCCAAATTCACTCTTTCATACTCTTTCAAACACTCAGTATGCTCGATGTGTGAGGTTAGTTATGCCTGCTCATACAGCTTCCCACCGTGCTGTTTGGCCTGGGCATCCCCAGACCCTTCAGGCCGAGTTCATTGTAAGCATGTCAGGCACAGTCAGTCAGCATGCTTGCTAGTGCGCCCGGGCCATTCTGTGGTTAGCTACCTAACTCCAGCAACAAGTTCTGATTCTAAGAGTGCCAGGTTAAAAAGAAAAGAAATCCTTCCTAAGAAGGGTTGCTTTTGAGGAGAATAGGAAACTTTTCCAGATGAATTTTTTTTTTGTCGTTTTGATGAGCTACATTTTAAAAGTTTTCACTAATGTAGCTCCAATTCCTGTAATTATATATTAGGGTTAGAGAATTGTCTATAACACTCCACTCAACATGATGTTCTCTGATTCATCCAGCATTTTATTTATCAGCCATTTGTTATACATGTTTTAATATGCATGTCAATTTTCTATTTTTAAAGATTTCTCCTTTTTTATTCAGTATTTAATTTGTTTTAAAAAATCAGCAACAAAACATTATTAATGTGATATTACTCATTCCTTTACTCAAAAAATGGGTACTTAATAAGCTTCAGGGGTACAACAGAAACCGAAGCAAAATGTTTGCCAGTAAGGCTTGTGTGTTCAGAGGACATAGACTATACATGGATAAGTATATGTGGTCTTAGGATCCCTGATATCACATGGGTTAGGTATTGGGCTAGTAATGGTAAGGTCAAACCCAGAAGATATCCTGAGGAAGAAATTTGAGGCTATTTGATTTAATACAGATTTACAGTCTTAGATATACTATATACACTTGGAATTGACTTGAAAACGTTGGAGTTATTTTTGGTCTTAGTAATATAACTGTGAAGAAAAATGAAGGAGGGTAAAGGAGAATATGAGATGACTGGGGTAGGGGACAAGATACTATTTTATATATTGTAGCTGGAGATGGCTTCATTAATAAGACTGCAGAATTTTCAAAGTAATAGAAATTGAACAAAGCAGGCATTGTCAGAAAAATTTACCTAGGTAGGAAGAACAAGAAATTTAAAGGTTCTGAGGTGGGACAAGGACTGGAGTAGTGAAAAACAAAACTCAAATAGAGCAGTGATGCTCTGCAGAATGACTGAGAAAGAGAGCTCCAGGGGAGAGGCTAAGGAGACAGTGGGGGAGGAGGAGGCAGACCAGAGCAGGTATGTGTACACGAGGACGGGTTCTGCTTCTGTTGGGAATGACATAGGAATCGCTGTGATGTGTCCTATGAGAGGTGAGATTGTTGGATTTAAACTTAAGGGAAGCATTCTCATTTCAGGATTAGGAAGTTAGGCAAATGCAGTATTAAGAAGATGAGTTAGGAGACCATTGGAATAATATTAGGCAAGAGATCATTCTAGTTTGCACTAGTAGGAAGGTGATGAAAATGGTGATATATGACTGGAAATATTTGGAATTAACTGTATATGAAGCATGAAAAAAAGAGGTATCAAGTATTACACCAATCTTGGGTTGTCGTTTTCTTTGCCTGAGAGAAATGGGACAATGAGAGCTCTACTTGTTGAGCAGGAAAAGGCAGTTGAAGAAGCACATTTTGGATCAAAAGTAAGAATCAATTTTCAGCAGGTTAGATTTGAGATGCGCACTTTATATTCAAATGGAAAAATCAAGTACATGGTTTTATATGCAGTTTAGTTTTGCAGGTTGGGCTGCTAACAATAAGGTCAGCAGTTTGAGACCACCAGCCACCCACTGGAGAAAGATGAGACTTTCTGCTCCTATAAAGAGTGACAGTTCAAAAACTCACAGGGGCAGCTTTGTGCCGTCATATAGGGTCACCGTGAGATGGCATTGACTTGATTGCAGTAATTGTTTTGGAGGGGAGATACTTGTCTTAGAGGTTACAGTTTTAGAACTTTCCTTATGAAGATGATATTACAAGCCTTAGGAGTGAGTGGTCAAGAGAAGGTAAGACGTTCAAAATCTGAGCTTTGAGATATTGTAGAGTTGGAAGATTATGATAAACACAGGTACTAGCAAAGAGGAACCAAGAGAAACATATGCCTGGGGTGCCAAATAAAGGAAGCATTTTAACACAGAAAGACTGATAATTGTGTTGAATGTACAGAAGGATTATTAGGGGAAGACCGAGAATATAGCATTAGATTTGGTTACGTATAGGCCTTTGTGAGACTTGATGACAAGTAATGAGTTGGTGTCAAAGCAGGTGGGGCGTAATTATTATAGAAAAGGCATAAAGAGGAATTGGAGACAGAAAGTATACACAGCTTTTTGTTTAAAAAATACTTTTATTGGGGACTCTTACCTTTCTGATCACAATCCATACACTCCTCCAATGTGTCAAGCACATTTGCACATATGCCGCCATCATCATTTTCAAAGCATACTCTTCCCACTGGAGCCCCTGATATCAGCTCTGCATTGCTCCCTCCTCCCTCCCCTGCCCACCCTCCCTCACAAATCCTTGGTCAGTTATATATTTTTTTTCCAGTTCTTGCATCATCCTCTGTTGCCCCTCACCCACTTTTCCATTGTTCATCCCCCTGGGAGGGAGTTCTAGTTGATCCTTGTGATTGATTCCCCTTTTCTCCCGCCCACCCTCTCCTAATTCTTCTGGTATCTCTACTCTCCTTGTTTACCCTGAGGGGGTTATCTATCCTGGACTCCCTGTGTTGCAGGCTCTTATCTGTAGCAGTGTGCATGCTCTGTTCTAATCCAATTTGTAAGGTAGAATTGAGGTCATAGCTTTTTATAATTTTTACTACAGAGGCTGGGTGTTAGGCCGGGATGACTAGAGAAACAAATCCAGAGACATTCTTATATGTGTAAGAGAGAGCTTTATATCAAGAAATGATTATATATCAAAAGAACATCCCAGCCTAGTCCAACTCAAATCCATAAGTCTGATAGGAGTCCATGAGTCCCTCTTCAGACTCATGCAGCGACACGCAATGATACAGATTACAGGAAGATCACTGGCCAGTGAGTCCTGTGGATCCAGTGACTGGATCTGGCAGCAACCAGGGTCAGGCAGTAGGAAGTTGAAGGCTGAGTGAGAAAGGTGGAGGTTCCCAGGACCCTCCTTATGAGAGGGCCACGCCCACAAGGAGGCACCATCAAGCTGTGACCTGACTGACACAGGTTGAATACCACTCCTACATATTAATATATCTTCAAGTTGATGTGAAAGTATGTAACTACCACAGACGGTAGGTAATTTGGGCATAGTTAGGAGGTTGACGTAGGTTCTAGAGAGGCTCACTTTGATTTTAAATGTTATAAAAAGATATAATTTGGCCTGAAAGTGTGAGGATGAAAAGGACACAGCAGAGACAGGAAAATGAATTAACAAAGTGACAGAGACTAAATATTTTCATAACTTCTTTGAATAGTCTAGAGGGGACAGAATCTGCTGCACAAACAGGAGTGGTGACCTCCAGCGGGGTCACAGAAATGTCAGTCATTCTACCACGAAAGAAGGCAGCCACAGGGCCTTACCTCCTAGTTAAATGAGAAACCAAGTCATCCACAGAGAATAGAATGGAAGGGGTGGAAGAAGTTTGAGAAGAGAGGAAGCAGAAAAATCCATTCTCACAATGTGAAATCTAGGTGAAAGGTAGTGAAAATGTGGTAAGACTTATAGGTTGGAGGCCAGAGAGGAGAAAAGAGGCGGTCATATTCAGGAAATGAGAGCACAGGTAAAGGTAGTAGATGGGTAATGGGATTTCTAAAACTGAAATTGTGGAAAAGAGAAGGGAGTTAGCCTGAACATCCAGGCTATTAGAAAAATTATGGGATTGTATAGTGAAATAAAGAAGGATAAGAGCAGTGAGGCAAGAAGGAGACTAACATTGTCACAGAATGAGCAAATGCCTATAGATGTCTGCTGCAAGGAAGGCTAAAAGACAGGGGAGGGTGGTGACATGAGGTACCAAGGAACTGGTTATATTTATTTAAAAGACGGAAAAGCAGTGATTTGGAAGCAGAAGTGAAATTTGAGAACACGTACTCAACCTGCATGCTTTATGCTGTAACAATCTGCAGGAGCTCCAGGGCAGGAGTGTCCTCCGAGGACAGTCACCTTGGAGGCAGGCAACCGGGCAAGAGATGTTCAAAGAAGAGGAGGAGGCTAATGGAGATCTTGCTGAGACTCCAGTTTGCAAACATGAGTGGGAGACTTGGTAGATGTGGGAAGTGGTGGAAGATCGTGCCAGTGTAAAATGAGAAGACAGTGATCAAATTCCCTGCTAATCTTGGGAAAGGGGACATTGTCCTGGTAGACTACAGCTGGTTGAGGCTGTGAGTGTTTGAATCTGGATGATAGACCTTGCCAATAACACTCAGAAATCAGTGAGAAAAACCATAACAACAACACAGTATATACTAAGAATTTATAAATGAAATAGGGGAATATGAAGTTGTGAAGAGAATCCTTTTGGTTTTAACCTTGGGAATTTTCCCTAGAAGAGCTACAGGTGTACTTAATCCATTTTTAGAAATACTACCAAATAACCTGTGTCTCAGCTCAGTGGGGCAATGTTACCGGAGGAGACTCCCCTTGCTCTCTCCTAGGGCAAACTGAGCTCATTCCAGTGGGTGAAGGGCTGAGCTACTAACCACAAGATCATCAGTTCAAAATCACCAGACCCTCCTCAGGAAAAAGATGAGGCTTTCTACTCCCATAGAGTTCCAGTCTTAGAAAATTCAGGGGAAGACCTGCTTGTCATATTGGGTTGCTATGAGTTGGAATAAATTCAATGACAGCGAATGTAGAGAGTATACAGATACCTGACCTCCAACTTCCTAACGTTAGAATGAGACGGAGGAAAACCTTTGCAGCGGAGTAACTTCTAATGCAAGATCGTTGCTGAAGTGTGTGAACCTTTTGTGCGAATACAAGAAAAGAGTAAAAGTGGAATAAATAAAAGAAGACTCCAAGGAGGCATCTTCAGTGGATTTCTTGGTTGCCCAGTAGCCATTTACACTAGTGAATACCATAGTTTTACTCTTTTGAGGAGTTTCTCGAATTTTCAAACTCTAGGGCCTGTGTTCATTAGTAAGCCAGCAAGACTGTTGGAACATAACATTAACAGCAGCAATGATGAAAAAAGGTAGTTTGGTTAAGACCTTGATGTGCCACAACTCTTCATGTGAAACATGTAAGATTCTCATGACAGTGGTAATGCCACACTTTATACTTCATAAGTAGTAAGACTGATTTCTGATCAAACTGCTTCTTTGTCACATAGAGCAAAGTTAGGAAACCACTCTTACTGTCCTCCTAGTTTTTGCATTAACAAGTGAACTACCCATTCTGTAAAAATCAAACCAGTGAAAGGGCTGTGAAGGAAAGAACATTGAAATGGGGTAATTTCTGTGGCCTTTTAAAATGTTATTATCAACACTGAATACCCTAAGATACTGTTCCACTCCACCTCTGTGATGCTTTGAAGCCTTCGCCCTGGTAGACCTCTGGTGTGAGATAACAGCAACCTTTCGATCTGCCATATTCTCTTAGTGCACAATTTTTTCTTGACATAAATTGAATCTCGATTTATGAGATTGGTTGTAATTTTGTTTTGCTTCACATTTTGTTTTAGTAATTGGGAAAATGTCATTTGTTTACAATTAAAATGACAGGTCTATCCTTTCTTTTTCTCTTCATGGTGTTACTACATTTTATAGATTAAAGACTAAAAAAATTGTGAAAGCAATAAATAATTCTGTGTGAATAAGTCAGCATGCAAATAATAACTGAAGGAATATGATACAGCACACGAGAAGCATTGAATGCATTGCAATGATAGAAGCATGTACAACTACTAACATGAATCTGTTTGGATATTTTTAGGAAGTAGCAAAAGATTGTGCTGGCTTAGGGCATCAAAGAAGGTGTTCACATAATGAAATAGAGCCGAGGAGAGCTGCCCTCTTCACCTGGCGAGTATTGCAGGTACTCTCACTGCAGTATCAGACACTGCCGAGTACTAAGCAGAGGAGTATGCAGGAGCTTCAAGCACTGTCACGTTTGTGGCACTGTAGGGAGAGGTCAGCTGAGTGCTGGGAAGAATGGGACCTCAACAACCTTTTCAAGAGGTTTGAATCCCAGAGAGGCTGGATAAATGCGGTACGGGGTCCTGAAGGTATCGAGCAGGTGTTGAGATGGGCTTTAAAATGGTTCATCTCTCAGGGCTCTAATATATTTTGGAGGCAAAGGCAAGTCAAGAAAATCCAAGTGAGAAACAGCATGAAAGGAAAGAATGAAAAGCAAGGTTAACAACAGTGATATCAAAATGGCCTGCATCTAATCAGTTCACATCTTGGATCTCACCTAATCCTGGGAATTGTGAAGAGATGAGAAATCCGATCTTCACCTTGTAGGGAAGAATGAGGTGAAGAGAAGTCATAGCAGGACTGTATTGAGTGTGATCCTTAGCCTGGTGTCCAAAAAACCAAACTCTCTGCCATCCAGTATCTTGGCCTATCCTCACAAATGCTTTGCTTTCCTCCTTATCTAGAGAACGACGGAACTTGAGAGGAAAAGTTTAATAACTTCCATAGCCATTTAGCACTATTGTAGCATTCAGGTGTATGATGATTTTTAATCTGCATATTCATTATATTTTACTAAAAAGATTGGTCTAAATAATGGATTGGAATTTTTAAAAATTTAAGATCCTTTACTTACAGATAGTCATTATTTCTTAGATCTCCAGACAAATGTATAATTCAATGTACATGGAGATGTTTGGGCTGATAGAAGAGACAAGACAATAAAATTTTTTTTAAATTTTCATTATTTTTAAAAGCACCATCTAGTAATGTGAATGAAGGGAAACCTGTTCTACTCCTATATGTCTTTTCAATGGGTTATTTGTTTTGTTTTCCGTCTCTTCTCTACAGATTTATCTATCTATCTATCTATCTATCTATGTATATCTATGTATATGTATATATACAGGTTTATTTTTAAATGAGTTTGAATTCCCTATACATATAATCCTTGACTTAGGGCAAGGGTGTTTTTTAAATACTGTAGAGGGAAGTCAGCCCAGAATTGACAACTGTCATGAGTTATCTCCAAGACTGAAAGCACACAGAGTTAGCTAGAGTAATTATTATATACGGAAAATTAATGAAAGATAGAATCCCTCTAAAAGACTTTCTGGTGTACTTTTCCCTATTAAACTTACTTTACTATTGGTTTGCATATTTCAGTTTATTATGTACCATGTTTTCTAGATATCTTCTCTACTTGTTTACTGTTCATGTTAAACAGTCGTTTTTGTTATACTTTATACTATTTCCCAGAATGAGAATTTTATGAGTAATTTTCATAGGTCAAGGATTGATTTCATGTAGAAATTCAGCAATAATCAGATCTCAAAATATTTTTTCAGTTTTATATTTTAATTACAGATATTTCTGAACACCACACTTTTTTCTTCCTGTTTTTTCTCTGTTCTCCAATATCTCTTCAATATGGGTGAACTGTTTGCATATATATGCAAATTTACAGAATTTGCTAAAGTGGACAAAAATTAAATATATATTTTTTGGTGAATTGATTTTTCCATATTTTGATTACAACTCCTTCCTAGTTCACAGGAATCCTTGTGGCACGGGGTTACTCACTGGGCTGCTAACCTCAAGATCAGCAGGGTGATTCCTTTCCTGCCATTCATTTTTTATCTATTTATATTTAAATTGGGAGCTAATACATATCATATCATTCCATAGTTCAATCGCATCAAGAAATATTGTATAATTGCTACCGCAGTTTCTTTCCTTTTACCTGTCTAGGTTTACGTACTGAAAAATGGAGAAAACACAGAGTGCAAATTCAAGAGGGTGATTTCCAATGACATAACACATCTGAGATAAATCCTAACATAAGCAACAACACAGAACAAAAATACAGAAACTGTTGAAACCCATGTTATTAAAAGTAAACTAAATAGTTAAATTAAAGGTAGCCGAAAGCTTTAGAAAGGGATATTACTTTTTACTCTTTATACCTCGTTTCATCTCCAAAGATATTTAATACCCTTTCAAGCACAAGAATGCGGGTAAGTAAATGAAATGTTTGAAATGATTCTAAGTGAAAATAGGTGAGCGCCATTGTCACAGTGGCGCGTGGGTCGGCTTGCTAACGGCATGAGCAGCAGTGGGGACCCACAAAGGGCTCCTGGGGAGGAGAGGAGCCTGGCGTTCCTGTAAAAGCGTGCAGTCAGAGGGACAGTCGTGCCCTAGCGTGTCCGGATGAGTTCCAATGGACTTGTAGCAGCAGCTATCTGCGGCAGTTTTTAATTTTCGTTTTAGAAAATAAATTTTGTCAACAATTTCATTGGAAAGTAACTTATGCATCGTGTAATTGAATAGTTCAATCATTCAGTCATATTAAGGAGCATTGCACAATCACTTGCACATGGATTTTAGCGCATGCCCCACTCTCCATGGTTAAATCGCCTTTAAGATGGTTTATGTAATCACAACCCATTCCAGTGCTCCCTCCCCCTCCCAGCTTCATTAGTTACTCCGACATCCCTTGCCCTGCCCCTCTCCCCGCCCCACCCCAGTATTCCTTATATCCCCTACACCCGCTTGCATCGGTATTCTCAATAAGCAGCCACTCCTCCTGTGCTTCACAGCTGGGAGACACAACAAACATGATAAAAAACAAACTCGTGCTAACCGGTAAGGGTAAAAGCATAATAGTAAACAGAAAAATACTAATAATGTGTAAGAAGGAAAAGTAACACAACAATGTTCACAATGCCAGGGAAGACATTTCTGTCACAGAACCAGTGAAAGATACATACACTCAGAAGTAATTCAGGTTCTGTCTACAGCAGTGGTTCTCAACCTTCCCAATGCCGTGGCCCTTAATACAGTTCCTCATGTGTGGTGACCTACACCCACCCACCCCCCACCTCCCCCGCGACCATAAAATTATTTTCGTTGCTACTTCATAACTGTCCTTTTGCTACTGTTATGAATCAGGTGACCCCTGAAAAAGGGTCGTTCATCCCCAAAAGGGGTCCCGACCCACAAGTTGAGAACCACTGATCTATTGGAAGGTCAACTAGAAAAGTGTCGAGTTCGATCCAGCATAATCAAGATTTCAATGCTCTTTGCCTGATTGTGAGACTGGTCAAGACCCTAGCCTATGACTAGCTCAGGTATGCCAGTGGTTCAGTCTGACCAGTTTGACACTGAAAATGGGTTTGGGGTTCTCACTGACCCCTATAACCTCCCTCAAATTGGATATTTATATTTTTTACTATGATGCTTTATCCTCTTCATATTCAGGTTTTGTAATTGTCATCTTTTGATCACACAAGCTGGTGTGCTTCTTCAGTGTAGACTTGGTTGACTTCTCATTTAGATGGCTGCTTGTTGAAATACAAGCCTTTAAGAATCCAGATGTTATTCTGATTGACAGCTGGGTACCATCTGCTTTCTTCACCACACTATGCTATAGCACCCTTATCTTCAGTGATCATTTCATGTAGGTGAATATCGAGCAGGGCCATAATGTAAGAACTGATTGTTCTTAAGTTGGGGCTAGGATTTAGTGAGCCCCAAACCTATTCTTGGATCTATTTTTTAATTTTTTTATTATTATTTATTTATTTGCTATAAATTGGGAGTCAAAACATATGTCATATCATTCCATAGTTTAATCATGTCAAACATAATTGTACAGTTTCTTGCATAATTATACGTTTTTCCTAAACATACTTTTCATTCCTGGACTTCTTGACATCATCTCCCTCTTGGGTCCCCCACCCTCCTCTACCCCCTCCCGCAAACCTTAGTATATTTTCTTTCCCTGTAGGCTCAATGTCCCTTGGTTTCATTTACCAAAAACTCATGAAACAAATAACAAAACCTTCAAGAAGGTGAACCCCAATGGTGATGCACCTCTGGGATACCCTCTAAAGTAAACAAGCTTAAACAGACTATCTCAGAATGGCCATCCCAGGGTTACTGGGATAACATGTGTCTGGACACAGCACACCAACCATTGAGGGACCCAAACGCTGTTTGTTCACCAACCAACTGTGCACCACTCTTGGTAAAGCACTTCTCTACCTCAGACATGCTCAGACATTTTCCTGTTTGAATCCTCAGGTTACACATGTGTCTTGAGTGGAGGCCAGTTCACCCAATGGATTCCCATTTGGGGGTCTCACTGCTCCCTCCTCTGGAGCATGACATGCATCCTGAAGGTGAGGATTCAGTGTCCAGGGGTTCTGTGGAAATCAGCCTAGGTTCCAGGATTACCCTGATGCCCTACGTCAATTCTGCACCCCAATAAAAGGACCCTCCTTACCTAATTATCTCAAGAGCATTCTCAGTCTCTCCTCCCCATACCTGGCAGCCAACCTTCCTCCCCATCCCCCAACTGACATGTAGCTATGTTTGCCCAAGCTTGACAATTCCCTTGCCCCTCTCCTGCTCTGCCCCTCCCATCCCTCTGGCAGTGCTGCCCCTCTCACTAGGGGACCTCACCCCAGGTCTGCAATGCCACTGCTCTGCAGACAGCATACTACCCCACCCATCTTCCTCTCCTCCAACCATTTGTGTAGCTCCCTCTTGGTCTCCCGTAGTAATGTTCTATAATTTCTATGTACCGATCTATAGGTTTTTTTGTTTAGGCTTATTCATAGGTACTTCAGAATTTTTATGGCTATTGTGAATGGTACTGATATCTTTTTCTGCTTTCCTATCACTGGTATATAGGAATCTAATTGATTTCTGCTTGTTAATCCTGTATTCTTGTATGGGTTCAGCAATCCGATTGTGGACCTATTAGGATTCTCAATACATTAAATCATATTGTCTGCAAATAGTGAGTGTTTCACTTCTTCTTTACCCAGTAGTACACCCCTGACATCTTTCCGTTTTCTTGTGGCATTGGCCTTGGCTAGGAATTGCAGTACAATGTTAAATAGAAGTGTGGATAAGGAACATTCTTCTCAGGTTCCATTGTTCGGTGGAAATGTTTTCAGCTTTTTTTCTGTTGAGTGTAATATTAGCTATTAGTTTTTCATACATAGCTTTTATTGTATAGAAGATTTTCCCTTCTAATCCTATTTTCTTAAGAGTCTTTATTAGGAATGGGTATTGAATGTTATCAAATGCTTTTTCTGCAACAATTGGTATGATCACATGGTTCTTGTCCCTTTTTTTTGTTGATGTGGTGGATTACATTAATTATTTTTCTAATGTTGAAACATCCCTGCATCCCAGGTATGAATTCCACTTGGTCATGATTTACTTATTTATTTTTTGCTATGCTGTTGGATTCTATTGGTCAGGAATTTATTGAGAATTTTTGCATCTATGTTCAGGCTGTATATCTCCATCCTTGTGTGGTTTTTGCCCGGTTTGGGGATCAGCGTTCTACTGGCTTCATAGAGTTTGGGAGTTTATTATTCTTTTCTATGTTCTGGAAGTTTGTGGAAGATCAGCTCTTCTCTGAATGATTCGTAGAATTCTGTGTCAACTCTTTGAATGATGTAAAGCACATTTGTACATTCATTGCCCTCATCATTCTCAAAATATTTGCTCTCCACTTAATCCCTTGGTATCAGCTCCTCATTTTTCTCCCTCCCCGCTCCCCCCTCTCTCATAAACCCTTGATAATTTATAAATTATTATTATTTTGTCATGTCTGACACTGTCTGACATCTCCCTTCACCCACTTTTCTGCAGTCTCTGTTCTACCTTCTGGTGGTGCTGAGTTCAAGGGGGACAATCCTTTTCTCGTGTGTGCATTTATGGAAGTACAGTGACCTCTGGTAACTGCCTTTGCTCTCTCCCCTAGGTTTCGGAGTGTTGTATTGTTGTTCTCATTTGTTTCGATGAACTTTTAAAATTTCCTCTCTGATTTGGGTTTTTGAGAAGTGTGTTAAGTTTTCAGGAGTTTGTCTATGTTGTTTTTATGCTTTATGTTTTTTGGTTTTATGTTGTTTCATTCTTTCTATTGTTAATTTCCAAATTTGTGGCACTGTCAACAAGTTACCTGAATGACCTCAATAGGTTTCAGTTTTCTCAATCTTTCCTTGTATCCAAGCATGTGATAGATTTGCAAGTATGAACCATGGGCAATGGAGAAGAATGTGTGTGTGCTGGTATTGATTGGGGAGCTCTGAATTTTTCTACCAGGTCAGGTTGTTTGGTTCCTGTCATCCCTTACTGTTTGTGTTCAGTACTTTCCTTCCTTCTCTTTTACAGGAGGGTGTGTGTGTTGAGGAGTTTACTCTTGTCTTTGTATCTCCATTGGATCTGGAATGTTTTGGGTATTGTCAGTGTGTTGGTTTCTGGGTTGTGTTACACCCTGTGGTGATCCCATGTTTGTATGCTGCAGTTGTTTTTCTGTACATTAAAAACTGGAATGCTGGTTTTGTGATGCTGGTCTTGCTTTTACAGATTCTCAAAATATTTCCTTATTAGGTAAAATTTTAACACCGCCTTCAAATTTGATGGAAAGTGTTGCTGGATAGGGATTCTTGGGTTGCAGTTATTGTCCTTCAGCTCTTAGAACACATTGCTCCGGTTTCTTCTTTCCTGCATGGTCTCTGCAGAGAGGCCTGGCTTTATTCTTATCTTTTTATTATGATTCATGTTTTGGGTGGTTTAATCTATTTGGTGTTCATTCTGCTTCCTGAAGGGTTATAGTGAGGCACCCCTTTGTGATATTGGGGAAATTGTCTTCAAAGAATTCCCTTACTATTTTAACTGCAGTCGTATCTCTATCTTCCTGCTCCAGAACCTACACCAATAACTGAAATAGTGTTTTGCTGCATGGAATCCCACATCCTTCTCAGGCTTGTTTCAGATTCTTTTGCTTTGGGGATTCTCTCATTTGCTGAATTCTGCCTGTTTATCTTTGAGATTGCTAATTCCGTTCCTCATTTCTGCCATTCTACTATCGATATCATTTATCTTTTAAAAACACATCTATTTCTGCCATTCCTTAACTCCTGTCCTTCCTTTTGATGCGAGGGTTCTAGTAGTTCTATGTTTTCAGGATTGATCCCTACTTTCCTGAACAGAAGTAAGAATATTCTCAATCACATTCTTTTACTGGCAGTTCAAGGGCTGCTGCTTCTGTGTAAACCATCGGGTTTGGGTCCTCTGTGGTAATTGAAGATGTTGCTATTTTGTTTTGTGTCTATTGTTTCTCTAGATTTTGTTACGGCAGCTGCAGGTGTTGACTGTGGCCCGGATGGCATCTTTGGTGAGCTGATAATGGAGCGTTATCTTCTGGGACGTGTAGTGGGGAGGGGTTGGCTCTTTAGGTTAGGGGAAGACCTGGCAGGTGCTGGAGAACATATTGTGTATAGATGGAGGGAGTGTTGTTGGGTGAGAAGGGTAATTAGGGTGTAGGCTTCTCTGGAGTAGGTTTGAAGTGGTGGTATTCCCTTAGGTCTAGTCATTTTTAATGAGTTGATGAAGAGGGTTATGGGACATGTGATTTCACTTGGTAAGTTAAAGGAGGTTGTGTTCCAGACAGGCTCCAGAGGTTATCGTGGTTGGGGTAAGGGATAGGTACAGTGTATCTACCAGAGTCCTTTAGAGGCCCTGTGTATTGCGTATGGAGAGTATACCCTTTCTGTTATTGTGCTTATAACAGTGGATTCAGCTCCTTCTGTGTGGCTCTATGGTGCATATGGACTATTATAGTGGATGCCCCAAGGGGCTCTTCCACTCAGGGGGCAATCAGGCTAAGGGGTGGGTACCAGTTTGGAAGGCTGTCTGGTCTGGGGCGGGAATGAGGCTGGGAGACTTGGAATTGCCATTTCAGTTTCTGCTGCCAGGGTGAAGAGTTGTCTATTTTCTTTCTCAAAACAAAAAAGGAAACACTTCTACAGACCTCCTAGAACCCAATTAGGGCGGATTCCAATGCTCCTCTTTTTCCTGGGTGCTAAAACACTCCTCCACTGCCTGGGACCATGTGTCTGCAGGAGGGCGCTGAGCTTTGGCTAGGGTTTGTTTCCAACACCCCAGGCCCCAGGTATCCGCACAAGCATTCATGGTATGGACAGCCCTGGCCACTCCCCAATGGCCACCGGGGGCGGCAAGTGGTGTGTGTGTAGTGGGGGGGAGGGGAGGGGATGAAAAAATCGAAAGAGCAAGACATTGCCACTGCACTGGTGAGGGAAGCAAAGCGTGGCAGGCACCATGACCCGGGACCATGTGTATTATAAGTATATCGTGTTCTTTGTGGGAGGACTGGCGAGGAGCCCGGAGCACTCCAGTGAGGCCCAGTCTCCAGTCCCAGTCCCCCACATGGCTAGCTTCCCCACAAATCTGACAATCCCACATCAAGCTGGTCACCTGGGTGATCTACTCTGTTGTGGGAGAAAGATGAGGTTTGGCGGCTCCCCTGAAGCATTACCATCTCAGAAACCCACAGGAGCATGTTTACCCTCTGTCCTATCATGTCGCCATAAGTCAGCTTTGACTCCATGGCTGTGAGTTTGATTTTTGGTTACTAGTTAACAATGTCAAAATTGTACTAATTACTTGGAGTCAAGAAAAACAAAACCTTCCCACTCAAAGCAGACATGTAATGAGAAATTTAAAGTGAGCACATTTTAAACTCTACATTATATTTTATAAATCTATCGCACAGTGACTTCAACAATGGCCTCAAAAATACCAGTGGTGGTAAGGATGACACTGGCCTGGGCACTGTTTCATCGTGTGGGACACAGGATTGCTATGAGTTGTGTCAGACTCAGTGACATCTAACGACTCTAGAAAAGAGAAATATTACCCATATTCTCTGAAAGCTCAGCATTTAATACTAATTAAAAGACTGAATCTTAAATATTAACTATTAAAATCAAGTGTCCAGAGCAAGTATTGGAGGCAGACATTGCAAAAGAGTGAAATGATGTCGCAGTTTAGGGTGCTCCCCTCTGTGCTGGATATCCTATTTTCCCCGCTTACATACTCTGCTTCGCATGCGGTGCCCAGGGACATGGTTTGAATCCTCATATTTCTAGCTGAATTTCTTTTTCTTTCTCAAGACTTGATAAGACCCATCTCTCTCAATGTCCTTGTTTTACATTTCTATAGTCAGAATCTAAATGAATTAATTACTTCTATATAACATGAATTAGGAGCTTTGATGGTACATCGTGGTAAGGTGTTGGGTTTCCATCTAGATGATCTGCGCTTTGAAACCACCAGTCACTCCCCAGGAGAAGATCTGGGCTCTCTACTCCGGTAGACAGTTTCAGTCTCAAACCCACAGGGGATTGTTATGAGCCAGCATTTTATTTTTATAGCAGTGAGCTTTTGTTTTAGCTTTTTTGGATGTACCATGAATTACTCTTGAATGATCATCAGGCACACCTTCCACTGGCAATCTTACTATTAATATTTTATAAAGAGGCTTTCCACTTGCTTGTGGAATTCCTTGGTGCTGTATCAACTGAAAGATTGGTGATTCGAATCCACCCAGAGCTACTTTGGATGAACGACCTGACAATGTTTCCAAAATGCTGTGACTTTGAAAATCCCCATGGAGCAGCTCTACCCTGCCCTCCTGCGGTTTCCACGAGTCACAGTTGACTCCCTCCTGACTGACAACTGCAATGAATGCTGGTTCAAGTTCACAAAACTGACAGGTGGTAGAATTAGGACTAGACAGTAACCCTGGACATGCCAACTTCAGAACCCTTGCTCTTAAATGCTACACTTGTTAAATGCTAAATGCTGAACTTGTACTATCACAAAAATCAGATATTTTTTTAGACTTAGAACCTGATTTTACTCTGTAGTGATAGACTCATCGGAGTCCTCCTAGAACACAAACTATAGTGATAATCTAGCTGTTACTGTGTTCCGCATTGAATGATCTTTCTTACTTCTCTTTGAGATCAAGGATTGTATCTAACTACAAGAATGAAAGTATCATTCATTAAACATTTCTTTGTACCAGACAATGTACTCTTTTAATTAATAATCACATCCTTGAGAATGAAATTCTTAAAGGGCAGATGCTATTTTCCCTATTTTAAAATAAAGATACTCAATTTTAATTGATCAAAATTTATAGCCTATTAGCCGTAGAACGGAAATTCGAACACAAGTCTGAGTGCCTCCAAATTCCATTATTTGATTTATTAACTTATTTTGTAAACATTTTTCCCTTTTAGCATTTGGTCTTACATCTTGTAGATCTCGTGTTTCTTTTACAAAGTTTGTCTGTTTGATTTGAATTTATTTCCATGCTTTTGTAAGGGAATACTAAATTTCTCCGGACGTTTTGATCAACTACCTCTTGATTTAAAATTTAGTAATGACCTTTCAGGGACACTAAAACTCAAACAGTGAATATATGGTTTCACCAAATCATTCATGCACTACATCCAGGCTGATTCACTGGCAGTACCATGTTCACCCTGAAAATAAGCAATTTGTACAGGAAATTATCACCACGGCTTTTATGGTCATAGAGCTATGTTGCCAAGAATCTCAGAACTATACAAAATGAAGTCAACCAAAGCAGATTTAGTATGTTTTTCTCCTTGGCTGATTAGTATTATTAGATTATACACTTTCTGTGCTGTGACCGAGTTTTAATCTACTTTTATATTTTATATACTATATAGTCACATACAAAGACTTATGTCTGTGAATTTTAATATGCTATGTTGTTGTGCATTGTCTTAAGGGAACAAGTAACAGAACATGGTATTTTTATTGCTATCATAGGGCGTTGTATGGGTAATAATAAAGCAAACTATATTAGATCCAGGAAAATGTTTGGGTTATGGATGAGGCACCATACCGCTCACCATACTGCTTATTAGCCATGAGTGTTATGCCCAACATCTTAAATCTATCTGAGTCCAAATATGTTCACATTAGAAACATACATATAACATCAACTTCATGTAAATGTTGTAAGAATTACAATAGATGGACACATACAATGCATACCATACTTTTGAATGCAAGGCAAGACTGTAAAATATTGTCTCCCCTAATATGCAGTTTCATATATGTCAGAAAAATTAAAAAAAATTTTTGAAGAAAATATTAGTTATGAGCTATAGGTTAAAGAAATTCTGGCTGTCCAATCAACTCAAAGGGTGAAATGTCTCTCTGATGCTACCTATGAGGATTGGGAAGTTTTACCTGCTACTAATTTGCATTGGTCTTTTGTGAAGCATGGGATGACAGAGAATACCACTAGATTCTGCTGTAAATATTGGTTATTATTGATATGTATTAATAAAATAGATTCACTTTATACTCTTTGTTTAAAATATCTTTTTGAAATATCAGTCAAGCCCACAGTGAAAGGGAGATTGGCACATAGCTGACTGAGTGGCCTTTTATATCAGAAGAGCGTCTCTCATATTTTTATGTACTTTTTAATGCACATATGTGTAAGTACAATGACATTGTTTTAGTGTTTGAAATAATGCTTCTAACAACAATGAAATAGAAAGAAGTTTAAAAGGGCCATGTTGGAAATAAAATTAATTGGCGAGAGTAAAAAATGAAAAGGGCAGTAAAATCAGTAAGACTCAGCAGCATGAGGCAAGTATCCGCTAGAAGAGGTTCGTAAACTAGAGTCTGGTAGTCCTCAGTTTCTATGACGGATGTAAACACATAGAAACAAGAAGCAGAGTGGATTTTCAAATAACAGACTGAAATTTTAGGAAGAATACTGTGGCTAAATATCAAACAATCACGAGAAACGAACAGTTTAGATTTTGGCAGGCTTTCACAGGGAGAAAGACTGGAGCATCATCCCAGAGATACGAAGGGGTCACAAAGGAACCAAACAAATACTCTCCCTTCCACATTGGATGGAGTCAGGGGTCTGGTGACTATTTTCAGTGTTCGATTTTGTTTGACTTTGAAGAGACTCTAGGAGTTGTGCTGTATACATTGCGAAATATATTTCTGTTTTAAATATTAAACCTGAAGATGAGAGAAAATTTAGTAGCATTTTATTTAGGAAATTTAATAGCATCTATAAAATATTTCTATATTAAATATAGAAATAGTGTAATATAAAATATTTCTGCAGTAAAACTTGCATCTGTAATACAGAAAGATGTGTATTCCTGTAACAAATTCAAAATGCCTCAACCTGGTAACAAAGGCTTATTATTAATAATTTAAAATTAGAAGCATCAATAACATAAATAAGAAACAAAGGCCATGGTATTTACTTTCTGTCTAGATGTTATGATTATTCTATAAGGCTAATCAATTTAATCTTTGTTATTGTGGTAATTTTTAGTGTGATCATAGCAAACACAATGTCATCGAATAAACTCCAGTTCACAGCTACTGTATCTAGGATTTCAATCCTGTAAATCTTTGACAGCCTCATACTTCTCCTGAGGAGCAGCTGGTGAGTTTGAACCACTGACTTTGTGGTTAGCAGTCTAAAAACTAAACTACAGCATCACTATTAACACAAACTGAAGTCTGTATATGCCGTCAAAATTTACAAAGCGCCACTCGTAGTTTTATTTTATATACAATAAAATGGTGTGAATATTGTTTTAATATCCATTTTATTGATGAGTTTACTGGGGTGGGAGAGTTGGATGGTACTTGGTTAAGTAAAGGGTGAAACTTCCTCTAATTAGAATTCCTGTTTGCTTGTTTGTTTTCTGTGCTATACCTACCCCTGCTGCCTGTTAAACAGATTTGAAGACATTGAGTTAAAGAGTGAGGAAAGCCATCTTCTTTAGAACAAGCCAAGCAACGCCAATCACATCATGTGTGAGAAATAAAGGCACATAACAGAGAGGCTGGCCTCCTCTAGTGCATGCTGATATCTGAAGGAAGCCTAGAGGTGCCTCCAAGCATGTCACTGTACTGTTTCAAGATCGTTTCTCACATAATCTAAATTATTTTATCGTCAAAACAACTGGGATGGCATCTTATCCCCCCAGGACCCTCCTCCAAAAAAAGAAACTGAAGCTCAGTAAGGTTAACTTGGCATAGATCGTCCATCTTCTAAATTGTGTAAATAAAACTTAAGCCAGGTTTTTCAAAACCCGCTATCCATCCAGATTTCAAGGATGTCCCACTCTTGAGATCTGCATACGATTGACACTTCACTGACGCAGATCAGTAAAAGGAGTGCACACCATAGCAACCGGTTGCCACAAACTGGACTCTAACTCATTTTGACCCTCGGTGTATCAGACGACAATGTGTCACAGAGTTTTCCATGGCTAATTTTTCAAAATTATATCGCAGTCTTTAATCCAAGACAGTTTTGGTTGGCTTTGAAACTCTGGCAGTTCAGGTAGTATCTTAAATGACAGTCATCCAAGTGTCTTAACTATTTTGCTTTACATAGGTTAGAAGTAAATCAGAATATACATCTTCCCTATTGATTCTAAATATTTGAGAACTTTGGGGATATGAAAAGTTTCCTTATTCTTACCATTTTAATACAATGCTTTAAAATGAACCATCAAGTGAAGAGGTTATATGTGTTAGTATGGGTTGACTAGAGAAATAAATTCATAGACACTCATGTGTATAAGAAAGAACTTTATATAAAGAGTAATTGTATATCCATTAAGAAAACATCCCAGTCCAGTCAGTTCAATTCATAAGTCCAATATTAGCCCCTATGTCTATAAATTCTTCTTCAGTCTCACATAACACATGCAATGACACCAAATGCAGGTAGATCATAGTCCAGTGGGTGGGAAGTCTTATGGATCCAGTGGAAGCATCCTAGTGTTGTCAGGGATCTCCATGCAGCTCCTCCACCTCTGGGGCTCTGGCTTCATCAGTGTCTCCACATGGGGCTTGTCAATAGGAATGCCTCACAGGGAGACAAGCAGAGAAAGCTGGTCTGGCCTCCAGTGAGCTATTTATATCAGTAGTGCCTCCAAATGAGTTAATCAGGCTGCAACCTGATTGACAAGCTAGGCTTCACCCCTTCATAAGTTAACAGGTGATTATGTAACTGCCAGATTATATAAATTCTGAACTATTAGAATCACATATTAAATTATTCCTGATGTTTATTTTATATGTTCTCCAAAATCCTTTTGTGGCTAAGATTTTCTTTTCCTGTCCTACTCTTAAATTTATCCACAGAAAGGAAGGTATCCGCTTGGTCTACAAAACTCAAAAGACTCTCAAGTATCCGGGGTTCAGGAGATGATGTCATTACAATTTTTTTTTTAACTAGAGATGGAAGAAAAGTCACCTTGGGCAAGAAAGTACACCTTTTTGTAGATTGTTTTCCAGATTTAAAAATCTATTATGATAAATGTGCTTTCACCTACAAAGACAGGCTCTATGTTTATGAAGAAGAAAGTCTTTGGAGAACTTTCAGGGAGTTTTCACTTTGCTCTTGATTCTTAAAAATTAATTGGATATACTTCCTAAAAGCATATATTGTTTCAATTATTTCAAAGTTTTACTCCTGAGTCAATGTTTTACAGAGATTTATAATTTTTTACTCATTCATATCATTTGACTTTGAAGCTATTTCTTTACCCTCTTTGGGGTCTGCAAATTGAGAGTGACCAAATATTCCCTGAACTGAGATCTGACCAGTGCTCTATTAGAAAATATAAAGACATGATATTGTTGTTCTTGTGTTTTTCTGCAGACTTCAAGAGTCTATTTAAAAAAAAAACTTTCTTTATTTGATAAATTAGTAATGATGTCATTTAACCTATTCCTGACAGTTTTGATTTTGTAAAATATTATAAATGTATGCAATGCATCTATTACTTTTCTTAAGAAATTAAATCATTTAGGAGCAATATAAATAAATTACATACTGACAGAATGAAATATTAGCTGTTGATATATATGCATTTATATATCAACTGAGCTAGTTGTTCATTCATATATATGTATACATACACACATATATACACATATATATTGAAAATTAAAATCACATAACTACTAGAAGAATGGACAAAGCTTTCATGGAATCGAGACAGGGAGCATATTTCTTAGTAGCAAGGATGGTGAGAAGTTGTCCCACATACTTTAGACATGTGATCAGTAGGGACCGATGCCTGCAGAGGAGTATCGTGCATGGTAAAGTAGAGGGACAGTGAAAACGAGGGCCACCGAGAAGAAGATGGCCTTATGCAGTGGGTGCCATGAGGGGCTCAAACATAACAAGGATTCTGAGGAAGACGAAGGTCTGACAGTGTTTCTTTCTGCTGTATGCGCAGTTGCAGTCAGGTAGAAATGACTGCAGCTAACAACAACTCTCTCTCTCTCTCTAAATATATCTATCTATCTATCTATCGATCTATCTATCTATCCCTATACACACACACATATCCCCATAGCATATTTCCATGTGTGCGTATATCTATGGATCATTTGTGTGTACACATTTATCCATCTATATTTGCATGTTTGTTTATATTTATAATTTTCATGTTTATAATTACAATTTATATGACTCTACTTGCAGCTTCACTTCCAGGTTCTAATTCTTGTCTGAGAAGTCCTACAAAATAAACACAATCTTTATATTTGTGTATATATGCATGGATTATATATGCATATATATGTATATACACAAACACATATGTACACATATGACACCTAGGGTTTCAAACCTTAATGTACAATGGAGTGTAAAGCTGATAGAATATTTCCATGAATTTTTCATATGTTTTGAATGTCTATTGACATTGAATTTAGGACTGAGGATTTAGTAATGAGAAAAAATGCTCATTACCCACCTGCCATTTTATCATACCGTGGTGTTTTATCTGTTGTTATGATATAGGTAGTTATATCACTGACATTTCAAATTTCTCCAGGATCACCCATTATGGACAGATTTCAGCATACTTCTACAAGACAGGTTAGGAAGAGACCCTTGTCAATCTATGGCCAAAATAATAGCCAACAAAACCTTATTATCAAGGGGGAAGAAATGGGTAGCTGATATCAGGGGCTTAATACTTAGAAAATGATGATGGCAGCATATGTGCAAATATGCTTGATGCACTGGACGAATGTTTGGATTGTGATAAGACCTGTAGCAGCCCCCAATAAAAGTATGTAATAAACAAACAAACAAAACCTTAGTATCTCAACAAAATGTTGTTTGATGACCTCTTTGCCCCAGATTGGAAGACATAAAAACAAACACTTACCATCTCAGAATATCATATGAGAAGTGCAACTTAATATGTGGTTTGCTCCAAGTCTCCCCTGAAGTCTGTATGTGAAGATCCCTTCCTCTCTCTTCTAGCTTCTGGGAACCCCAAGCTCCCTGTGGCTTATAAATGCAACATGATTTACCTGTCATTTCTCCAGTTTCTCTTACAGTTCTTGCTCTTTAAGTGAACCTGTCAGAGCAGGAACTCCACAGACCTGCCTTGTTTTTATGAATGTCAAAGTTTTCCATCTTTTACAGGTTTAGTCTAAGAGTCTTCTATTGCTACTGTTAATGGAAAATATTTTCCCTTCTGTGGCAGATTCTGGTTCCTCTGGGGCCTGGCTTTCTTTCATAGTTTTCCTGTCTTAGGAGCTCGCTCAAATAGGTTTATGGACCTCCCCTACTCCAACATGACCTAACGTTAACTGATGACATCCTCAAGGACTAAGTTGTCAAACAAGATCATGTTCACCATCTTCCATGAGAAGCTTTCACCTCAACATAACTTTTTTGCAGATTTGGGGAGTCATTTAATTTGTAACACTGATTCTACTCCATCTTCGTTTAGTGATAATACTTGAATGACAACTACAATAGAGTCAAAAGGCTTTATAAAATATACGCAACTCAGGCATTCTTATTGTTAATAATCTGTATAGTTTTTCAATTACATATTTAAAATATTTTAAGAGCATATAAATAATCAATGTATTTTAAAAGTTATATAAAATAATTTTATGAAGCACTGTGCTCTTAACATTTAATTAATAGCATGTTTGCTAAGTTAAACAGTAGTTTTTGGAGATAATGCTTATTTCCTTACCAAACAAAACAAACTAACAATGAAAAAAATGACCCTTCAATCTAGGATTAGACTGGTCACCTAGTTTTATGGCAAGTTTCTTTTCAAAGAAACTGTATTAAATGTCACACACTCACAAATAAACACACCCACACACTCATTCACACACACACACACACACACACACACACACACATATTCCATAAGGTTTCTGTGAATCGGGATCAGTGTGACAGTACACAACCACAATAGCAGCAAGCCTGCTGCTGTAGCACAAGAGAAGGCTGGGCAATATGTGGACATGGTGATGTCCCAACACAATTTTATTTATAAAAATAGCATTGGATTTGATCTGAAACTGCAATGCACTACCCAAAATAAAGCAAAACAAAAATAATATAGAATTGTTAAAAAAGAAAATGCATAGATTATCTCCTTGTGGTGGAAGATTGTGGGTGGATGGGGGACTTTGAAAAATTTGGGTTATCAATTTCCAGTGACAGAAAAATAAGATATGACAAAACCTTTATTCTATAAAATTAAAAGCAAGATAATCAATAAATATTTTCTTTACATAATTAAACTACATTTCTTTTCCTACTATTTGATATATTAAAGTTCTTTGTCATCACTTTTATGGAACGTTAAGATATAATAACTAAATTACAGTAATAATAGCTCAGATTAATTTATCTAAGTCCAGTTACAATACAAATAAATCTACATGTATTTAATTCACTTAATTTTTACAGCAACCCTGTAAGAGGTCATTAGGATCACTGTTCACATGAGAAAAGTGAAGTATGGAAAGGATCCAGAAAAATCGGATGCTTTGAAGCAAGCACATTATATTTTCCCACATGAACATCACACACCATCATGACAATGAGTACAACTCAGACAGCTGACAGACGCAATGATTACGAAGCAAGTCACTGACCTAGAACTTTCCATTTCTTTGCCCTGACTTGATGGTTTGTGGGGGAGAGGGCTAGTCTGATTCTAAATCCCCTCTTCTGTTTCTAACCTTTGTAATCTTTTAGTAAATCTCTACAAATGTTAATTAAATATGAAATAAAAGTATTTCATTTGTTTAATCACATGTACATTTGGACACATGTAGGCAGTTTTATATGTGGCTCTAAATGTTTACAAAGGCACCACAGACAATTTGGAACGCAGATCTGTAAAATTATAAAAGCCATGCTAAAGGTACATTCCACACCTGTCCTCACTTATTATATGTGTGTTATGGTCCAATGCTGTTGAGTCAGCTTAATTCAAAATGACCCTGGCGGTGTCCAGTATTGTTTCATGTGAGCCCCTTGTTGCAGCCACTCTGTCAGTCCAGCCCATCAAGGGCCTTCCTCTTCTGGGTAGCCCTTCCACTTCACCTAGCACGAGGCTCTTTTCCAAGGACCACTCTCTCCTGAAAAGATGTCCAAGCTACATGAGAGGAAGTCTCACCACCCCTATTTCCAAGGAACATTCTGATTGTACTTCTTCCAAGACAGACTTAATTCTTTTGGCAGCCAAGGGCTCTTTAAATCTTCTTTGCCAGCACCATAATTCAAAGGCATTGATTCTTCAATGTCCTTATTTATTGTCCAACTTTAATATTCATAGGAGGTGATTAATATATTTACATATTGCACGATTTATATGTAATATAATGTTTATATCATATGTATTATAGTGATAATGGTTCCCGGGAGCTAGAGTGGGGGTGGGAGGGGATATAGGCAAGTTTATATCAAAGCATTCTAGAATGAAGGAAATGTTTCGAAATTTATGGTGGTAGCTGTTATACAATGATGATTGATCTAACTGAATTGTGAACTGTTACAACATCTGTAAGAGCGCCCAGTAAAATGATTTTAAAAAGGTTCCCTGACCGTGTCAGGCTCACCTTATTACTTTAGTGCTCCGAGTACCAACACCCTGGCTTTCAACACTTTGAAGTGTAGTTGTGAAGCGGAGTTAACAAGTGCATTGTGCCTTTGACTTCGTGATTTTATGAGCATTGATTGTGGATTCAGGCAAGAAGAAATCCTTGACAACTTCAATCTTCTTCTCTAATTATCAGGTTTTTCTCTCCTTTATATTAAATTGTAATCCCTATTGAAGCTCAGGTTGTAATCCATATTACATGGAACCTTGTGTTTATTCTATATATGTATAAATATGAATATACATATATGGCCTACTATAACATATATGGAGCCCTGTATGTAGTGGTTTCTTGTTGGGCTGTGATCCACATGGTGGGCGGTTCGAAAACACCAACAACTCTGCAGGAGAGTCTCAGAAACCCACAGCAATGAGTGGATGTCAGTAAATGTTTTAGAACTTTATAATGTATATATTTATATATGTATATACATAAAAACATATATGTATATATTTTGAAACATTATATTGTTTGTGTGTGTCTTGGATCTTTTCCCCTGTAAAATATAATCTTTTAGCTGGAAAAACATGTTTTAAATGAGAATTAGATGAACATTAATTCTATCCAAAGAGGTCATGAGTAAAATGATTATTTTTCTAAAATTCTAACTTGCTACATATATTGTAGCTTCTTTTATACAAACTTCTGTATCACTTATTTCTTGAGTTTTAGTCTGCTTGATTTCTCTTCTGTGAACCCGTGTGTTTCTTCATGTGCAGTTTCTGGCACTATTTTCTTTTTATAATATTTTTGTTTAATTGCATCTCCCTGGCCCCTAGGGAACCCTGCATGTGACAGGACGTTCTTTGGTGATGCTAGGTAATGCCATTATCGAGAGATTCCCCATCGTAGAACTCTCCATTTTGACTAGATCCAGAAATTGAATGTGCTGACTCAGTCATAAGTCTTAGCATGAAGAAAGCACTTTAGCACTCCTCAGCACCTTAAGGGGAGAGTTGTTGTCTGTAATGGCAGCAAACCCTTCCCTGTCAATTCATACGTGATTGCGGTCATCTCTTCTTAGAAATAGAAGGTGCTGTGGGAATAGAGCCAAACCACCAGCAACAGCCTGAACACAGAGGTGGGGAAGCTGGATCTGAATTACAATTGTCATAGCTAGAAGCTTTTTTCCTTCCATTTTGTTTTCAGAGGTGCAATAATAGCACAAGCTAAGATTGTGTAGATATATCTCAGATTGACTAAAATTTTGCAGAGTTAAGCATTTATCTGAAAATGAGTTGAAGTTAAATGCTGAGAATTTTCTTGTTTTGTTTCCCTCCTTCAAACACCCTTAAATTTATAACTATATGAACAAGGATCTAGAAATTTTGTAGTTAACAATTTTAGTAATATAGTGATGTGGCATGCAATTGTGAATTGCCTGTAGAACTATTTTTAAGGTTTCTGTTAAATCATTTTGGGAGCAGACAGCCTCATTTTTCTCTCTTGGTGAGGAATGTGAGTTTGAACCATCCATCCTGAGGTTAGCAGGCCAAGCCTTAAACTACAGTGTAATCAGTGATCCTTGCTGAGAGAGAAGTGGAGCTGACTTAGGGGAAGAAGGAGGGGGAGTAGTGACCTCTTCCTCACACTGCGCCAGAACCTATTGGCATTGGTGTACGCCTCTCATTCCATATTCCACTGCCCAACACATTCATTTTATTGTTTTTTTCATCTAGCCAGTCATTTGCAAAATGTTTGCCATATAATACTTGTTCGTATGTTTAAGAATGTATAAATTAGTGTTAGAACTAAAATAAGAACGTGTTATATTCAAGAGCATTTCCTGCATGCCTCTTCTTCAGAAAGATCTTTGTGATCCCATCTACATTGGAATTAAGAACAATTCCATTAAGTAGATAGAATGTACATCCCTAATTTTTTTTATAAATCATTTCATTGGGGGCTCATACAACTCTTATCACAATCCATACATCTTTCCCTTGTGTTGAGCACATTTGAACATTTTTTTTGCCATCATCATTTGCGAAACATTTTCTTTCTACTTGAGCCGTGGCTATCAACTTCTCAGTCCTCCCCCCCCCCCCACTGTCCCTTCGTCACAAACCAATGATAATTTATACTTTTTTTTTCATGTCTTAAACTGACCGATGTCTCCCTTCACCCATTTTTCTGCTGTCCATCCCCCTGGCATGGGGTTATGCATCAATCATGGTGATCAGTTCCCTCTAACTCCCCCCACCTTCCCCTTCCCCTCCTGGTATGGCTACTCTTAATATTGGTCTTATTGTTTCCAGCTCTTATCTGTACCTGTATACATGCTCTGGTCTAACCAGATTTGTAAGGTTGAATCAGGGTCATGCTAGGTGGGGGTAGGGGAAGCATTAAAAAACTAGAGGAAAGTTGTATTTTTCATTGGTACTATACTGCACCAAGCCTATAAATAGTTCAGGGTCTGTTTGTTGACATTTAGGAGTGTTTCCTGGTCGGATCAGATGGGGTGCCACACCCTGGCCCAAAGTCTATTTTTGGTACTCCCTGGGGATTTCTTTGCTCTGATCCCCTTGCTGTTCTGTTGCACGTCCTTAGAGTTTCACCTGGGTGTGGTGTGAGTTTCACCTGGGTGTGGTGTGGTGAGATCAGGCACAATTCCCACACTGTGTCTCCAGTGTTGTCCCCTGTAGCACTATGGGTCAGTGAGGGGTGTCGTGTCTAGTAGTGGGGTCAACCCTATGGTCCTCTCTGTGCACTGACTGGTCTGAGCATGAATATTGTCCTCCAAGCGTGGTGGGCCAGGATGTGCTCCACTCTCTCTTCCTTCCCCTTCATTTGCTCCTGTGTGCTCTGATCAGACATAGTCCTCTCCCTGAGCTGCAGCTTCAGTGCTGTCCTCTGAAGTGAATTCTTTGGAGGCGGAGAGCTGTTCACGTAGTTGGGATTGGGGCTGGCCCTTCTGATATCTCTATTGGTTCCCTGCTACATGCTGGTATGTACATCCATGTTTTAAAATAAGACTATCAATTCTTAATAGAATTGCAAAATTATTAGATACAGAATGTGCTATGAAATTAGATTGCTGAAAATGCCTTAGGTTCAGAAAGAGGCCATGATGTCAAGAATCTTAATCTGAAATAGGGGTTAGAAAGAAGGGGCAGGCAAGGAAAAAAAGATGGGCAGAGTGAGAGAAAATGAGTGTACCTACAATTAGATGACAATATTATAATATTTGAGAGAGAAGGCCAAGAAAGTAAATTGATACTTGATAGGCGAATGAAGTAGGTGCCCAATCCCCATTCCTTAAAAATTCAAAAACAAACATTTGATAAAGTAAACAAAAATAGCAAAAAATTTATTTTAAATATCTTCCTGGCTAAAAGTGTGATAATATTTCATTGATTCATATTAATTCAGTATGTAATGTTTATACTATTACATTGGATGACATTAATTATTTTTTTCACATTTAACTTGGCTCACATTAGATGTCCAACATATCATCTTGAATTGGTCATGGTGAAGTTGTCTGTGAGAAGGAATTCTTGAAAATGCTGTCTTACGTATCTTCGACCCTAATAATATATCTTTTATCATTGGACCAATGGTTTGCTACTAATGAAAAATAATTCTCAAACTTTGCTGCTGTTAAGTGAATTCTAACTCAGAGGCTCCCTCTGGGACAAGATAGAACTGCCCTGTAACATTTTATTGGAGTAGAAACCTTCATCTTTCTTTCTCCCAAGGAGTGGATGTTAGTTTTAAACTGCTGACCTTGTGGTTAGAAGCCCAAAGCATAACTCACTATGCAACCAGAACTAGAAAATTTAGTCATATATGCATTTACGTATAACAAATGAAAATACAGTTAATTCTGGTTCACTCACATATAGCTCCTTACGTGTCAGTTTTGTTGTTGTTGAAAGTATTCTTTTCAGCAACTAATTTTAATAAAAACAAAAGGTGAGAATAGGCAAGCAGATGGGGCTTGAAATTTGGCTCTGCACAGCTCGGCATCAGCTTCTCCTGAAGTTGGGAGGCCAGGTTGTGCAGTAGTGTTATAGCAGGAATCGGCAGCTAGGGGAGAAAACCTGAGATGAAGCTTCCAGAACACCAACATTGCAATGGCAAGAGAAAACAACAAGGAGAGAATAAATCGTGAAACACATCAAATATCTTTTAATTTTAGGGCTTTGAATAAAATTTGCACTGTTCGTTCTTAGTGATGAAAGTACTATTAGTCTTTTTAAAGATGAGAAGGATGAGAAACATAAAAATCACCTCTATTTTTACTATTAACAACTTTTAACCCATACATGATTTAGCAGGTTGTTTATTTTTTATATTATATTAAAACATTTTAATGTTATTAAAATTCTGTGTAAACATCATTTTAAGAGACTAGCAATCATTTTATTTCATAAACTCACCATATATACTCAAGTATAAGCCGACCCAAATATCAGCCGAGCACCCAATTTTACCACAAAAAAACTGCATTAAAAATGTTCTGAAAATCTTTGCTTATACACGAGTATATCCAGTATCACAAAATGATTTTGAAACCCTGTAAATATTTGTGGGGCACATCCTCTCATCTTTAGACTTGCTGGTGGCTTTGACTTGCCAACATTTCAGTTATTCAACCAAAATCTAACCCTCAGTACCAATGGGAACCCTTGATGGTTACATAGGATATAATGATTTTACCAAACAATATATTTTATAGACTCATGGTAGTCTATGTAACTATTTTAAGATTGGAGTAGACTGATATGTATTAATTATAAGGTTGGTGAAGAATATAGAATACACCGTGAAGTGCCAGGAGAATAAATCAATTTGTTTGGAAGCAATAAATCCATCATGTTCCTCAGAAGCAATGGTATTGAGACTTCATCTCACAGATGTGAGACACATATTTTGAAGGTTCTTCTTCCCCTCTCCAGAAGATAGAAGCCTTGTTTTATTAGTGATGAAGGCATAAATACTTCCCGTTTTAGATGACCCTGCCTCACTCACTCACTCCCAGAATATTTTTTGAATTAGTGCTGGGTGATGAACATCCCACCACTCTGATTGGAAGGCTTTTAAAAATCATCATTTACTATCTCACAATAATGTGGCTGACTTGTTGTGGATTCGTCCGTCTGAAGGTTCGACATGAAGGTCCTGCATGAGGATTCTGTCTCTCCTCTCTTGGTCTGGGGAAGCTATCACATGTTATAGTCATGGTGGTGTTGGTGCCTTCGAGTTGATTCTGACCCATAGCGATCCTGTGCACAGCAGACGGAAACACTGCTCGGCCCTGTGCCATCCTCACCATGGTTCCTGTGCCGGAGCCCGCTATTGCAGCCACTGTGTCCGGCTATGTCCTTGAGGGCCTTCTTCTCCTTCACTGCTCTACGACTTTACTAAGCATGACATCTGTCTTCAGGGACCGATATCTCCTGAATATATGTCTACATGACGTAAGACGAAGTCTTAGCATCCTTCCTTATATGGAGCACACTCTCCATCCTCCTAAAACAACAGATCACTTTGTCCTCAGTAGTGCATAAAAATAAAAATAAAATAATAAAACAACCAAACTCACTGCCAACAAGTGGACGCCAACTCATAATGACCCTCCACTCCATGCCATGGGTTTTCCAAGCTGTACACATTTATGAGCATAGAAAGCCCAGCCTTTCTCCTGCAGAGCAGCTAATGGTTTCAAACTGCCAACTATGTGGCTTGCAGCCCATCAAGTAGCCACTGTACTTTCAATATTTTTGGTCAGCCCCCAAATTCAAAAGTGTCAATTCTTCTTCAGTCTTTCTGATGAATGCCCAACTTTCACATGAATGGGAGCCAATGGAGAATACCATGGCTGGGGTCAGGTGCACCTTACTCCTGAAAGTAACATCCTTGCTCTTCAATACTCTAAAAGGGTCTTGTGCAGGAGATTTGCCTAATGCACTGTGTCTTTTGATATCTTGACTGCTGCTTCCATGAGAATTGATTATGGATCCAACCAAGACAAAAGCTTGACATCTCTCTTTTATCCATTTATCATGATGTTTGTTACCTACTAGTCAGTTGTGAGGAATATGCTCTTCCTTACATTGAGTTGTAATCCCAATTGACGCTGCAACCTTTGATCTTCATCAGCAAATGCTTCAATTCCTCCTCACTTTCAGCAAGCAAGGTTGTGTCATCTGCATCTCACAGATTGTTAATAAGCCTTCCTCCGATCCAGATGCGCATTCTTTTCCATATGATAGGTCAATTAAAAAGAGTACGATCCTTAATGAGATGAATTGACTCAGTATTTGTAGCAATGGCCTCAAATAGCACTAATGTGAGGTCGGCACAGGGTCAGGCCGTGCTTCCTGCAATTGTACCCCTGGTTGTTATAAGTGGAATGGACTCAAGGTCACCTACCAACAGCACTAATATTGAACAGTTGCCTTGTATTCATTTTTCTAGATAATAATAATATTATAATAATCATTTTAAATACTGTGTATTATGTGCATGTGGAGTTTTATAAAATTTCTTTAAAAATATTTTCTGAGAAGGGCATTAGCTGGAATAAACACTAAGGGTAGATTTGCAGATTGGCTCCCAAACAATTGTAGACACATCACCCTTCCTTTGGAGAAGGCTGTGCTCTTGTCACTTCATGGTGAGGTTCTAGGCTCGTGCTTATTTTAAAAAGCAATAAGTACCATGCACATTCTTGAGGTATAATTTAATTGACAAAGTTTAGATCCCTTGATTCCTAAAATGAAATGATCATTAATATTAACTAACAATCACTTTCACAAGTAAACCCAATTTTAAAATGTTTTTTAAAATCCTCAACAGTCCTCACATTACATAGTAACACATGCTTTCTGAATAAGTGCTACTTAGACATTGTGTGTTGTTTTACGCAAGTATTGACATAATAAAAAAAGCAACAGTACCAAGCACAGTAGCTTATGTACAGCAGGCACTCAATAAACAGATTATTACTTATTTAGCACCAGGGGTGTCTGCAGGGTTAAAAAGTAAATATATAAAGCTGTACCTCACACATACCAAGAACCTTATGCTTCACGGTTGAAAGCTCTCTCTCCCCTTCCACTTCTTGACTTATAAAAAATATCATACCCTCTTGCCCCATCATTGATGAATTTCAATTGCTACACGCACAACTTATTACATCTATGCTGGCTCTACCACAAACTCTAGCAACCAGGTGCCTGCTCTCAGCAGTTTATGGAAAGTCGATAGAAAAAAATTGAAACATAAATATTCCAGAGGAAATACTCCTTTAGGTAGAGATGTATACATACTCGAGCTTAGGATTTTCATCTCCTGTGGATATTTAATGGCATCTAGTGAATGTTGGGGTACTGGTACTGTACTGGGTTAAACTCTGTGCCACAAATGTCAAGGCTGTTTGTTCCAACCCACACCCACTGTGACTGCCCTGAGTCTTCTTTCACTGAGAGGGCCTCTGTGATTATGTCAGGACAATTAAAAGCAAGCTCCCCACCTTAGCGCATTTTCATATGAAGTAGTATCATCATATGTTCCTGGATATAGGATGAGGGCATCTTGGGTAAGACACTCTGCCTACCACAGACCCTGCGGTCCTTGCAGATTTCCGTGATCCCCAAAACACTGTGTGTGTGAGAGAAGGCATTTTCATCAAATAGAAAGTAGAATCAACTGATTCAAAGTACCTTCTTATTACCCCTTCATGTAGATATCCTTTTATATATAGTAGTCATCTTTTATTAGCTCTATATATGGGGATGTTTTTAATCATTTTATTGGAGGCTCATACAATTCTTATCACAATCTATACATCCATCCATTGTGTCAAGAACATATGTACATTTGTTGCCATCATCATTTTCAAAAAATTTGCCTTCTACTTGAGCCCTGAATATCTGCTGCTCATTTTCCCTCTCCCTCCTCACTTCCCCTACTTCGTGAACTCTTCATCATTCATATGTTATTATTATTTTGTCATATATTACACTGTCTGACATCTCCCCCTGTCCTCTTCTCTGCTGTCCCTCCCCCAGGGAGGAGGCTATATGTAGATTCCTGTAATCAGTTCCCCCTCTCTACCCTACATTCTCTCCACCCTCCAGGCATTGCCACTCTCATCACTGGTTCTGGAGGAGTCCTCTGTCCTGGATTCCCTGTGTTTCCAGTTGCTATCTGTACCTATGTACATCCTCTGGTCTAGTCAGATTTTCGAGGTAGAATTGGGATCATGATAGTGGGGGGGGGGGGGAGTATTTAAGAACTAGAGGAAAGTTATACGTTTCATCGTTGCTACCCTGCACCCTGCCTGGTTCATCTCCTCCCCACCACCTCTCAGCAAGGGGTGTCTGGTCGGCTATCAATTGGGCTTTGAGTATCCACTCTGCACTCACCCACATTTTCAATTATATAATGTTTTTTCCTTGATGCTTGCTACCTGATCCCTTCAACAGCTCATGTCACACAGGCTGGTGTATTTCTTTCATGTGGGCTTTGATGCTTCTCAGCTAGATGGCCACTTGTTTATCTTCAAGCTTTTAAGACCCTGGACACTATATCTTTTGATAGCTGGGCACCATTAGCTTTCTTCACCACATTTGCTTATGCACACGTTTGTCTTCAGTGGTTGTGTCAGGAAGGTGAGCACCTACTGATATGGTTTTTAGCTCTTTGATGCCTGACAACTGGTTTCTTCTCCACCTCATGGTCAGCCAAGCTTGTGTGCTTCTTCCATGTGGGCTTTGATGCTTCTCAGCTAGATGGCCTCTTGTTTATCTTCAAGCCTTTAAGACGCCAGATGCTATATATTTTGGTATCCAGGAACGTCAGCTTTCTTCGCCACATTTGTTTATGCACACATTTTTCTTCAACAATCATGTCGGGAAGGTGTGCATCATGGAATGCCAATTTATTCGAACAAAGTGTTCTTGCATTGAGTAAGTGCTTGAGTGGAAGCCCAATGTCCATCTGCTGCCTTAACACTAAACCTCTAAATGTATGCTCATAGATCTGTTTCCCAACACTAATATAAATATACTTACATATGTATATTCCAGTCTTTGAACCTCTATAAATACCCTTTGTCACCTAGTTATTTCCTCTATTTCCTTTTACTTTTCTCTTGTCCCACTATCATGCTCAGCCTTCATTTGGGTTTCAGTAATTTCTCTCAGTTACCTTGCCCTTGCTGACTCTATACCAGGCCACTCACACCCTCCTTGTTACTAATTTTGGATCACTATTGCTCCCCTGTCCCTTGGTTGGTCAGCACCAACTCCCTACCCCTTCATCCCCCTCTCCCATGTCCCCCCGGAACCATTGGTCCCATTGTTTTTTCCTCCAGACTATTCATCCAGCCTACCTTATCTAGATAGCTCTGTAGAGATAATAATATGCACCAAAAATCAAGTCATTGCAAGATAGGCAATGAGTGAGAACACATTAAATAACAATAAATGACAATAAAAAGGGAAATCAATAACCCATAGAAGAATAAATTAATTAAAAGAAAAAAAATTTTAATCTGTAAATAGATAAAGGTCTGATTTTTGATCTCTAGGCGTGTCCTTCAGTCAGGTCCAATGGGGTACCATGCTCTGGCCCCAGAGTCTGCCCTTTGTACTCCCTTGGGGGCTCCCTGCTCTGCTCCCACAGTTGCTGTGTCACATGCTGTTAGTGCGTTGCCTCAGTGTCACAGGGTCAGCCTGGGCCAGTCTCCAGTGCTGTCCCCCTTAGGGCCCTGGGTCATCAAGGGACGATATGTCTCCTAGTGGGATCAGCCATATTGTCCACTCTGTTCATTAGCTGTTCAGAGTGGGGATATCGTCCTCTTGGCTTACTGGGCCAGGATGTGCTCCACTCTCTCTTCCTCTTCCTTCTTTTCCTATATATGTGGATATTTTTTATTTTAGTACTAGTGAAAATTTAAAATTTCGCAATTTTTATAAAGAAAAATGTGTCACTAAATAAATAAAGTGATTTCCTTTAGAAGGCCGTCTTCTATAATTAATAACATTGAAAATAACTTATATTTTTAGGCCTTGTTATAATTTTTTTAATCCTATGAATTTTGTGTTTTTATTCATTATCATTCTATTTCATATATTGGTTACTGAAATGTCTGTAGATGAGAAATTATACTAAGGACATTAGGAATGGTAAAAATTTGGTATATATGTTTGACCAGCCATTTTTCTTAACATCCCTATAATAGTCATAAGAGCTAAAAAAAATTGAGTACTATATGTGAGGCACTGACCTGAGAATCTCTATCATTTTATATAGGAAGGGATGGACTAATAGCCTCATTGTTGAAACTTTGAACCCTGCAACCACTGTTTGGTTAAGCAATCTGCTTCTTTAAAGGTTGTAGTCCTTGGGATTGTTCTATCCTGTCACAACTGGTTGCAGATAAGTCAGATCTCTTGCATGGCACCTAACAGCAACAACAACAACAGTCAATATAAGTTTCACAAAAATGCTTTGATATGGAAAAACGGAGGCAGGCAGAAATCAAAGTGTTCCATAAGAACTTATAACTGGGAAGTACGTTGCTTCAGGTTAACAAAAAATACTTATGGGTACTTTATCTTATATGGAAAAGTTGCGTGCTTGTGCCTGAAGTAGCAGTAAGGTATATAACATTAAATTCTGCGTACCTGGTGTAAATTCTTCTAATTTTCAAAGCTTAATGTATTGATCTTATTTTCCCTTCTTCGATAAAGAAACACCTTGGTTTAAGGATTTCATAAAACCAAGAGCTTGTGATAGTCTTTTAAAAAAATCATATTATTGGGGGCTCGTATATCTCTTATGACAATCCATACATACATCCATTGTGTCAAGCACATTTGTACATTTGTTGCCATCATCCTAAAAACATTTGATTTCAACTTGAGTCCTTGATATAAGTTCCTCATTTTTCCCCTCCCTCCCTGATCCTCACTCCCTCATGAACCCTTGACAATTTATAAACTATTATCATATCCTACATACACTGTCCGACATCTCCCTTCACCCACTTTTTTGTTGTCCATCTCCCAGGGAGGAGGTTATATGTAGATCCTTGTAATTAGTTCCTCCTCTCTGCCCCACCATCCTTCCACCCTCCCAGTATCACCACTATCACCACTGGTCCTGAAGGGATCATCTGTCCTAGATTCACTGGGTTTCCAGTTCCTATCTGTACCAGTGTACATCCTCTGGTCTAGCCAGATTTGTAAGGTAGAATTGGGGTCATGATAGTGGAGGAGGGAGCATTTAAGAACTAGAAGAAAGTTGTATGTGTCATCATTGCTACCCTGCATCCTGGCTGGCTCAGCTCCTCCCCATGACCCTTCTGTAAGGAGATGTCTAGTTGCCTACAAATGGTCTTTGGGTTTCCACTCTGCTCTCATCCTCATTTACAATGATACAATTTTTGTTTTTGATGCCTGAGACCTGGTCCTTTTGACACCTCGTGGTCACACAAGCTGGTGTGCTTCTTCCATGTGGACCTTGTTGCTTCTGAGCTAGATGGCCGCTTATCTTCAAGCCTTTAAGATACCAAATGCTATATCTTTTGATAACCAGTCACCATTAGCTTTCTTACCATATCTGCATATGTACACATTTGTCTTCAGCAATCTTTTCTGGAAGGTGAGCATCATGGAATGTCAATTTAATAGAACAAAGTGCTCTTGCATTAAGTACTTGAGTGGAGGTCCAGTGTTCATCTGCTCCCTTAATACTAAACCTATGCATGTAGATTTATTGATGAGTTACATTTTGATTTAGGCTCTAAAGCTAAGGCCTATCACAATTCTTACAGAAAGGCATTACTAATTTGAAAGAGAGTCTGACTAAGTCAGCCATACAATTCATATTTGTTGGCGTAGGTAACGTGTTTCCTGAAATGGCATTTAACTGGCTTCTATACAAAGCTCCGTGGAGTTCTGTTGGCACTGTGGACAAGGCAGTGGGTGACTAACCTCAATGTGAGCAGTTCATACCTACCAGCTGCTCTGTGGGAGAAATATGCAATTCCCTCTTCCCTGGAAGCTTGGCAATCTCAGAAACTAGAGTAGTTTTAACCTGTCCTGATGTTGTGAGTAGAAACTTACTGCATGGCAGTGGGTTTGGTTCTTTGCATACATAATTTCTATCTCTATTGTTGTTCTCTTCATATTCTTTTAGATTCCCTTTCCATTGTCTGTGCTTTAATTATTAAAATTGCTTTGGGTGAAACAACCTTGCTAACAACCTTCATATATTGTCGAGCTCTATCCCAAACTTCAATACACATGCTATGTTTTGTTTATCTAATAGCTTAGGTAGTATGCTAACTGCAAACTCTCCACACACATTGCATGCATTCAGAATATATAACAGGGTACAAATGTACATAGTGGCAATAACTTTCATTTCATATCTTTACTCCAAAAAAAGGACATAAAACTTAATTGTGGAGACTCAGCTTTCTCATGTGAAATGTGGAGATGTTATCTGTTCAACCTAGTCAATAGAATGTTCTATGAATAAATGAGACAGGTGAAGTAATTTTAAATCATCTAAAAAAAACAAGCAAACAGCAGTGACAGAAAAACAAAACTTGTTTCTATCATGTCAATTCCAACTCATGGTGATTCCGGGAGTGTTGAATAATATTGTGCTATAAACAAGGACAACATGAAGTGCTTGCTGATGAAGATCGAGGATTGCCGCAGACTGTATAAACTAGAGCTCAAGGAAAAGAAAAACAAACTCCCAACAATTGGACCCGTGAGCAATCACGGTAAATGGAGAAAAGGTTGAAGTTGTCCAGGATTTTATCTTTCTTGGATCTACAATCAGGGCTGGTGAAAGCAGCAATCAAGATCAAAAGATACATTGCAGAAAGCAAATCTGCTGCACAACAACTGCTTACAATATTGATAAGCATGGGTGCTACCCAAGCTATGGCATTTTCAATTGTCTCATATGCATGTGAAAGTTGGATAGTAAATAAGGAAACAGAGAAGAAATTGATGCATTTGAATTGTGCTACTGGTGATGAATATTAAAAGTACCACATATTGCCAAAAGTGAAAACTGGTTTGTGTTGAAAGAAGGATGGCCAGATGGGAAGACTTGGTCTTACACAGTTTGCACATATTGTCAGTCGAGGACAATCCTTGGGCAAGGACATCATGTTGGATAAAGTGGAGGGGCAGAGATAATGAAGAAAGCCTTCGAGGTGTTGAATTGACATAGTGCCTACACCAATTGGCCCAAGCATAGGAATGGTGCAGAACTGAGCAGTGATTTGTTCTGTTATGCTCAGGGTCACTGGGGGTTGGAACCACCTGAATGGCACTTTAACATCATAGGATTTGTAGTAGCTGCTGTTTCAGAGGTAGATCACTGGATAGTTCTTTGGTGTCTCTTGGTGGGTGTGAACCTCTAACCTTATACTGAGCAACCGGGCTTGCACTACCCAGGAGTTTTTCTTAAAATGCACCAACAAGAATTTATTCAGGCAGTAATCCATATTGATATTAAAAATGTGAGTCATCAGGAAAAATCAGGGTTCTCTGTAAACACTGATTCAAACAGATCATTTTACCTTGAGGTTCTGCAACAATGAATACAAACACAGCAAAGCTTCTGATGCGGAAGCAGCACCAGGCCATGTCCTGAAGACCACTGTGAGTTGGAGCTGGGCACCTAACAGCAATTGACCAAGGATACCTATCAATAATGATACAAGGATGAATTCGTTATGATCTATTTCACAGGTAAAGGTGAAGGTCTTTAACCACAATGAATGAATGAATTAAAGAAAGGAGACAAACTCATTTCCTTCCAATCATTTGCAACCCAGGGACTTTTAACCTACCAAGAAATATTGCATAATTGTAGATTCTTTAAAAAAAACCTTTTGGTTTATGCGAACATTCTTTACCCCTTTCAATGCCTATCAAGCAAGTATCTTGAAAAGCTTACTGCTTATGTTTGTAAATGGAAACAAAATCTTGAAGAGGTCTGACTGATCTTTGGGAACCTCATCCCTACCCTCATCATTCCTTCACCACCCCCCAGCATATACAGGGAGAAGGAGCAGTCTAACAAGCGTATCATTTCTTCAGACTACTGCTCTTCATGAAAGACTGTATGGATAGTTTAATATAAGAACATCTTGAAAATGTTGAATATTTTTCAACACACATGATAACAAATAGAGACATATTTGAAATTATACTCATCAAATTTCTGTGGGAATTTTATTGTGGAGTCTGTATTTAATTTCTTTTGGGGTGTGTCTGAAGTTTGGTAATTTATAAAATTGAGCCTCTCGGTATGTATTGTCAGTCTTGAATGCAGCCTTGCTGGTGAAACAGCTGCTAATAAGGTTGCCCGCTAGGGTGGATCTTGTCCTGTGATGTGACCAATGTTTTTCTGCTATGTACTAACTTGAGAGTCATAGTTGTTTAACATACTGAGGTGCGTTGGGTCATGTTCAAATGTCAAAAATAACAGCTGTGCTGGTTGCAACTCCCACCAGAATACAGAACACAACTTCATTGCATTTAGCTTCCTGTACAGACTGGAGAGGGCATACAATCCGCCTCGAAAGAAGTACAACCAGAGTGCTCTTAGAGGGTGGGGAGATATTGTCTCCCGGACTTTGGAAATATTGTCAGGGGAGACCAATTCCTGGATAGGGACCCCATGCTTGGTCAAGAAGAGGGGCAGCGACAAAGAGCAAGGCCTTAGAGGAGGAACATTGACACAATGGCTGCAACAACAGGCTCCTGCGCAGGATCGATTGTGAGGATGGCGCAGAAAGATTCCTTCTATTGTGCGCAGGGTCTCCGGGGCGAACTGACTCCATGGCAAATAACAACGATGACTAAGACGGAAGAACAGTTAAATCATACCAGAAAGATACACGATTGAAGTCATTTCTATTTCCTTTGTGTCTTTACACCTCACTCTTTCTACTTCTGGCCCCTTTCTTTCTCCCGTAAACCTCCTTTTGATATATCTCCTTAAATAACACACACACACACACATATATATATTATATATATTCATTTTCATAACTCTCCATCCTCCTTAGGAACCTTGGTAGTGTAGTGGTCCACTTCGTGGATGGTAAACCTCAAGGCCAGCAGTTCTAAGCCACCAGACACTTTGCAGAGGAAAGACAAGGCTTTCTACTCAAGTAAAGAGGTAATGTCTTAGAAACCCACAGGGCCTCACAAGTCTGTCCCCTAGGGTCGTGACACTCCGCATGGCCTCTATGGCAGTGTTTGAAATGTCGGAGCACCCTCTCTACAGAACTGACCTCTCTCATTCCTCTTCCGTCACTACTGAGATCTAGCATGCAACGTATGTGTGCTACGCTCTTCTATTTCTTGACACCTATATTGTGACTCCTCTCTAATCACGTTCTGCTTCATATTATTGTGATTTAAGTCCCTGCCTCACCAATTAAATCAAGCCTGACACTTCTTGAAATAGACCTTTCTCCTAGATAGCTTCTAAAGACCAGCTTGTCTGGAATTCTCTGAAAATATGCTCTATTTTCATGGATTATTGTGGAAATGCAATCCCTTGGGAGCAAAGGTGTAGCCTGCTTCTTTTATGATATCCTTACAATGATTTGTGTCAATACTGGGGCTTGAATGAATGAATACCTGAATAAATTTATTCTAACAATATTCATCTCCTGAGCTCCTACTGCATGTTGGCATTGTTCTTGATAATAAAGTAATGCTTCATGAAATTTATGCACTAAGTAAAATAATACATGAAAGAAGACTTAAAAGAGGAATTATCCTTTTAGCTAAAGCATCAGATTTTGTTTTGGTCTTTCATGATGTCGTGAATGTTTGTAGATGATTTTTAGTACTGGATTCCTGTGAGGCTCTTGAAATGACATTGATGATTGCTTGCTTATGTTTATAGCACTATTTAAATGTGTTAGCTTTTGAGATCCTTTTTGATAAATATTTATTGGGCCTGAACTAGGCATGTGATTAAAAAGTAGAAAGACAGATCTGGAGTCATTCTAGGAAAATTTTGCCCACTCTGTGCATTTCCAGTCATTTGGACATTTCTGTTGTTGAAATGATATTGGTTTTCACTACGGAATATTGTTGGTTGTGTTTCTTCTGTCTGATCTTTCTTAGTTTGTTGTTTGCTTTCTTTTAACCGCACAAGCATATTGAGGACTCCACCAAGTGCTGGGAGGGATGTAGAATGTATCTTCTATTACAGTCGGTCCACCTTCCGGTGAAAAGGTCAACAGGTAAGTAAGCAGAACCGTGAAGACAGGTAGAACAATTTGAAAATCGGCGATTCAGAATAGCACAGGAGGGATGAAGATCAATGACAGCTTACTCTGGGGCCTGCGGAAGAGATGCATCAGTAAGCAAGGACGTGACACACAGTGGATCCTACCAGATCCTTCCCACTTTTTACTGGATTTAATATCATGATTTCCCTGTTGCTGCAAAAAAATTTATTTTAAAGACGATAATAAATAATGCATTAAAAGTCCCATTTTAGATCCCATTTTTTCCATCTGTTGAATATGGCAGTCGAAGGGATCAGTTCAAATGAGGTTTGCTGAGAAATGTGCTCTTAAGGCATATGTGAATTTATTGCTTTGTTAATATATTCAATGATGTGCAAAAAAATCAGGAATTCCAAAAAAATTCTTGGCGGTGCTGTTGTAAAAAGCACTAAGAAGATATAAAAATGGTTATATGCATTTCACTCCCAATAATTATTTGTCTTTATTCCACCACCACGCCCACCACCACTACAGCCAGCCTGAGTAGTTGAGACTACCATAGAATTTCAGGCTAAACCACAAATAGCAGGGACTAAAATCTAAGAATGAAAAATTGGAACATAATTCTGATCCAGGTTTTTAGAGACATAACTTTTAACCTAAATCTCTAAGTTGCTAAAATTAGAATTCTTTCTCTAACTCCATTCCAGTGGTAGAAAAAAAATACACTCGTGTGCACACTTTCTGATAGCCCACTCTGTGTAGCAATCTGCACAGGAGGTGAGCAGGAAAACGAAAACCACTGTTTGCTTCCGGACTTTCTCCTCTTCTGTGGGGAAGGGGATTTTCTCTATTTAGAAGATAACTAAGCACTGAATGACATGCCATCTTCATGCTAGTTAGTATATTTGAGTCCATTTTCTGCCTATTGTGTCAAACACATGACAACATCTCTAGGTCAAATATTGTTATTCTATAATATAATCAAACTAATATATAAAAAGTTGCCCATTATTTTTCTTTTGCAGAGAGTTATATAAAACATTATGCATATATTTATTAATATTCATTACTTTCAAAGCAACACATTTTACTTATTTAATATTTCAAATAAAAAATAACAATAAAGGGAAAAATATCACAGAAAATGTATTTGTCCAGGGACACATCTTGTCATTTTCCGTGTGTGTTGTCATTTTAGTATATATCCATCCCATAGTCTCCACACACACACGTTTCCAGCATTTAAACACTAGTACTGCAACTAGTTGTTATAGCAATCAAAGAGAGATTTTAGCCAAGAAACATGTTACAGGTAAATGTTAAGCATTATTTAAAATGATGATACCTTACTCGGATGGGAATTAAAAAAGAAGGCGAGCAAACAGGGCCTGGAAGAAGGACATGTCTCAGGAGCTCTTCAGTGAGACTAGGACACTTTATCAGTTTCATCTGCAAAATAACTGATTAGCTGACTTCCACCTGCCTTGGTAGTTGTTGTTCTTACTTTTAAGTTTTCAGTGACTTGCAGATTTCAGACTGGATAGGCAAAACAGCCCATTGGGTAAGGGGGCTTGACCATGGTGATCAAAGTGTTGTGGGAATTAGATAACAATCTAGTTCTATGCCCGTCTGTTACAGCCCAGCAACAGTAGAGCTAACTTTCAATGGGAAATGCCACACCCACTAATGTCTCACTTCTAAAGCATTTTCTTTTCAAACAAAAATATCTAATTTGTGAGTGATTGGTAGAAATTATGTCACTAATATGATACCTTTGAATTTTGTTCTCAATATGAAAAATTGAAATTATTTTATCTGCTGCCAATGTATACTACCAGAATGAAGATATTAGCAAGTATTATTTGTCAATAAAAATGGTCCCGAGGAGAGTCAGAAAGAGGGGAGCAGGGTTGAGTGTGCGGTTGGTGGTCTCCAGGGACAGCAGCCGCTTTGCCATGAGACCATCAAAGCCGGTTAGTGCCACTTACTATGTATCACTGAACATTCTGATCAAAGATCCACAGAAGGATGTTGGTCACAAGGGATAAAATGCAAATAGAATTTCAAATCCTCTTGGAATCTAAATGTTCTGAAGCCATGAAGGGTAGAAACTGCTAACATTGCCACTCTCAGAAAAAAAATTTAAACCAAAAATATCCACAGAAGTCTCCTTAAGACAGACTGACAGTTTAGCAGATACAAACAGCAAACCCTTACAAAATATCTTGATCATTATGTTATTTTAAGAATTATTTACATCACATAAAATCGACAATAGTGACTTGAAGATTAACGCTAATAAGGAAGCATTCAGGAAGAGGACGAGATTGGTTGTCCCACTCAAAGCTTGTGTCCATGCCAGTAACGGCATAGAAGAGCTGCTCGCTGGGCGTCTCTTTACTGCGCATACTCTCATCAGGAAAAACAACAAAACTAAATATTTCAAAAAATTAGTGTTCTTAAAGACAACAAAAAGTTAAGTAAAGCGTATTGGTGTTGCATCATGTGTTATTTTATAGATATTTTATGTTCTTTTTTGTGTTCTCTTTGTATACATCTATAATGGGGTATTTCCCAAAAAACAGAATTGTGCTGGGTGGAGCAGAGCTTTTGTAGTATTTTTCCCACTAGGCGAGCACCCAGCAATTCACTCTGAGTTAGTGCACCCCGTGTGTCACCTCGGAATGTTCTCTTTGGTCACAGTGAATTTTTTTCAAAAAAGCAGTTTCACACAAACCTTGTTTTCTGTGATAACTGATTTCAAAGAACAGCATGTGGCTGTGGAATTTTGTTTCCTATTTGGGATAAATGCTGCAGAAACAGTTGTGATGGTGAACACAGCTTACCAAAACAAGACAATGGGAAAAACTCAAATGTATGAGTGATTTTCACTTCGAAAAAGGTGAAATGTCAATTGATGACAAACCTTGTTCGGGACCTCCATCAACTTCCCGAACTGATGAAAATGTTGACTAGTAGTGCATGTGCAGTTCCTTCCACCAGGTCAGACTGTTAATCCAGCTTCCCATTGAAAGGTTCTGAAAAGAAAGCATAATAGTATGTGACAAAAAGGCCTGATTTGTGGAAGAATGGGGACTGGTTTTGCTCTCGTGACAACTTACCTGCTCAGGCAGCCATCTCAGTACACCACTTTTGGGCACAAAACGGCATGCTTCTCTTGACCTTACTCCATGTGACTTCTTTTTGTTTCCGTGACTGAAGAAGGACATGAAAGAACAGTGATTTGATGACACAGAGGAGGTGAAGGAAAAAAAAATGAGGGAGGTGCTGTCAGCCATCCAAACAAATGAGTTTGCAAAATGTTTCCAAGAATGGAATCACAGATTTCACAAGTGTAATAACTGTAATGGAGAATCCTTTGAAAGTGATAAGGTTATTTTGTAAAACAATAATAATAATTCACAGCTTTGAAAAAAAATTATGCTTTTGGGGGAGTGGTACCCCATTGTATATAATTCAAACAGTACCACATGCTTCTTGGCCATGAATACTTTTCCCAGAGCACAGTTGAAGAATTATTAACTAACCCATTACCCTTATTTTATAATTTAAGAAATTAAATATCCATAACCTTTGTGACTTTTATAATTATTTAAGCTCCCCAGACTCTCTCTTTGGAAAAATAAACTCCCCAATCCTGGCTGATCCTAGAGTTGACTTTGCTAATTCATGTGAAAGACCCAGGCCTTCACTGGGTGCTCAGGACAGGCATGATGTCCTCGTGATGCTGAAGGACAGCTTTCTCTATCTTTCTGAAGAGAGGGCCTGTCTCCCTGTCCTACAAAGAGGGAGGGCATTAAGGTAAGGGATACTGAAATGAAAATATCAACTAGATTCTGTGGACATTTAGAGCACACTAAAGTCACAATGGCATCTTGTTAGGAAAGATGGCATTTGTGGAATTAGGATCACAGAATTCTATCATGCACTCTATTGTTCTCTATAAAAGGCACTGAAAGTGTGATTCTGGTGAAAGTTGTATGCTGCTAGTTCCAATGCTGTGAATTCTAGTTCATGGCAATGGGTTGTATGTAGAAACGTTATAGAACGTTCAAGGCTGTGTGACCTTTCAGGAGAATATCACCAGGTCTTAGTTTTGAAGTGTGTGGGTTTGAATCACCAAACCTTCTGTTAGGTGTCCAGTACTTAACTCTTTACACTTGACACACCTATGAAAAAGCCATTTGGGACAGACAGTAATCGGGTTTTCCACAATGACCGTATTTTGTGTTAGGAATGCTGGTTAGTGGTGGAATGGTGAGAGGAAGACAAGATGCTGGAGGCAAGGGGGAAAGATGAGGCTTCACAATAACAGGGAGGAGGAGGGAGTCAATTCTAAAAAGGGGAGATATGGGTGACGATACCCAAATACCTCCTTCAGGAGCATGCATCCTACTTAAAAGAAGGGAAAAGAAAGAGTGAGCCTTCAACACATTTATGGTAGGCTTCTGGGAAATTCTAAATCTGCCATTTGATATCATGAGCTGCCTTGCAATCTTGAGTTTTTATAATTTGGCTGAGGAAGGTGTAGACTCTATCATAGCACACTATATCAATTTATTTCACAAATCCAAATTTACCCCTGGGCCCTTGACCTTTCACTAAAGAACAGATCCTATAGGTAGTTCCGAGGCTGTGAAAGAGAGCCCTCTGATTCTTTCAGTAGAATTTGAAGATGAGTTGGCATAAGTGCATACAGTTCTTATTCAGCCTTACAGTAGTGCAAGAACAGGCGGGAAGGCCTGTCAATCATTTAAAGCTGCATTCCCAGCAAGTGAGGTGGACTGTGATGAAGGGCAATGCCAGCAGGGAAGGAATTTACATGACATTAAGGCAGAATAGGGGTTGAACCAGCCTCATACACAAACAAGCTTTCTTGGTGCAGCCCAAATACCATGCTTCCCTTAGTGATGAATATCACTGGGAAAGAGCAAAGGGACAGGAAATGCATATTAAAAAAAATGAAATTCACAATTTAACCATGGAATAAACCAATTCTCTCAAGTTGTAGAATATTGGTCAAAGCTATGATGAAATTTTTCTGTGGAGTGGGATAGGGAGAATGGTGATTTGTGACAGTCTTTTATCCTGTCCAACCAGAATGTGGCAGAGTGGTAGGAAAAAATAATCAGAGGTATACCCCAAGGCCAAGGGTAGTAAGAAAAACAGCTCCAGTGGAAATCTTAGTCAAGAAGTGGATAGATAAAACAAGATTGGAAGTTGCGGAAGTAAAGAAAAAGAATGAACTCTAACAGTTGAGAAATACTACTCTAAAGGCATATCGCATTTCTTGCAAGGAAATCAACAGGAAAGAGAAGAAATATGGATGGAGTCTAGCAAAGGCTTTGGTAGAGAGAGAGAGAGAGAGAGAGAGAGAGAGAGAGGTGTACAGGGAGGGAAATGTGAGTCAGGAAGGAACAGGAATTATAGGCAGAAAAAAATAAGAGTTTGGGGTCAGAAAGAAAGTTAATTTAAGCAGGAATAAAAAGAAATGAGAGCATTCCTCCACCCCCCATAAAGAATACTCTAAATTATTTCACTTGAGCCCTCCTATGTCAGTGAATATGACTCCATATTAACTTCCTGAGGTTTGAACCAAAAGAAAAAATCATCTTTAAACTGACCAGAGCATTCTAAAAGTTTACGCCATTAAAAATCACCAAGCCCAGAAGTTTTAAAACTTTCTTAGATTAAACTCTAAAGGATATGAGGTATATCCAAAGGAAATGGAATACTGTGGCCTTGAACAATATACACTATGCTAAACCGTCCTTCTCCCTGTTACAGTCTTCTATCTCAATTAGTAATAAACAGCAAATGCAGGTATGAGAAGGCGCCAATATGTTCATGGAAAAATAGAATCAAAGGAAAAATGAAAATTTCCACAAACTTTTTGAAGCCCCCTTGTACTGTATATCCAAAAATAATGAAAAGTTTTTCAAGGTTAGCCCATTATAAATATATGGTTGAAAGCACTGCGTATTATAGATAATTCAACATTCAATATCCTATGTGTTTTTATGCTTTCAGTGTCTTTAGTATCCAGAGCATAATTATGCCTCTCTATTTTTATGATCTTCATAGGATAAATATAAGTATGAAATTTTAAACTCATGCAGAAGTTATTATTTTTAATTGAAATGATCTAGAAAACTTCACCAGTAAGGACTGTATTCTCTTCTTTACTAGACATTTATTTTTAATGAGTTGAATCATATGCATACAATGAAGTGACAAATAAACTCTTTATTGCACAAAACTATGCATTTTAGCCTGATGAATGAAGCAAGTTGCCAGTTGAAACTTAAGAGTTTTCACAGTTGTAGTTCGGTGACAACGAGGCGGTTACTCCTCCTTAGCCACCCTGGGCACAGCAGCACGAAGCACTGTCTGATCTGGCGCCATCCTCACATTCGGTCCCAAGCTTGAGCTCCTTGTAGCTGCAGCATCCATTCATGTCCTGGAGAGACTGCCTCTTTCTCGCTGCCCCGCGACTTTACCAAGCAAGGCTTCCTTCTAAGAGCATGTCCAGAGCGTGTTAGACGAAATCACTGGCCTTACTTTTTCCAAGACAGATTTGTTTCTCATTCTGGCAGTCTATGGGGTGTTCAATATTCCCTGCCAGCACCACACATCAAACGCACTCTTTCTTCTTCAGTCTTCCCTATCAACGCCCCACTTTCAAATGGATGTAGGCCATTGAAAATACAATGTCTTGGGTCAGATGCACCTTAGTTTCTGAAGTAACATCCTTGATTTCCAATACTTTAATGAAGTCACACGCAGCAGATTCAGCAAATGGAACCTTTTGATCTTTTTACTAAAGCTTCCAGAAGCACGGTGTAGCCAAGCAATATGAAGTCCCTGGCAACGTCAATCTTGTCGCATTTACCGTGATGTTACCAGTTATTCTGTTGCGGGGGGTTTAGTGTTCTGTATAGTGAGTTGTAATCTAGACTGAAGACTGCCATCTTCAAATCCTTCTCACTGTCAGCAAGCAAGGCTCTGTCATCTGCAGATCACAGGCTGTTAATAAACCTCCCCCCATCCTGATGCCTCATTACTCATCATATAATTCAGCTTCCTTGATTATTTGCTCAGTATCCAGATTAAATAAATATCTTGAGGAGACACAACTCTAACGCACACCCTTCCTGATCATAAACCATGCCCTTTCCCTTGATCTGTTTGCACAACTGCCTCTTGATCCATGTACAAATTCTTCATGAGCACAATGGAATGTTCCAAAATTCTCGCTCTTCTCGAGGCTGTCAATAGTTCATTATGATCGACTCGGTCAAATGCCTTGGCATAAGCAATAAAACCCAAGTAAACATCTTTCTCGTATTCTCTGATTTGAGCCAAGATCCATTTGACATCAGCAATATTTCTTGTTCCATGCCCTCTTCTCCATTCTGCCTGAACTTCTGGCAGCCCCCTTTCAATGTACTGCTGACGCACTTGCTGACTTCTATTCAGCAAAATATTGCTTGCAGGTGACATCAACAATATTGTTCTATAATTTGAACTCTGAGGTGGAATTGACTCGATGGCAATGAATGAATGAGTGAGGAGTGAATTCAGGATCATCAATGCTCAAGAGAAGGACACTATTTTCAGTCAGGAGCACTGCTTCTCAGCTATGCTCAGCAACACAGTTCTCTCTGGTCCTTGACTTCTCAGTCACATGGTTCCTTGGCTGCTGCCCAGCCAGGACAATAATACAAATGTTTTTCTCTAGCAGTGCTTATAAGTAATCAAAGGGCGTTATACTTCACAGAAGCCTCAGTACAAAAGTGCTCATCTCTACCTCCAGGTCAGCAAATTTAGCATCCCTATTTAGTGACTGGAAGCACCTCACTCCACAAGTGAAACTCCTACTTGAAGATACTCATCTTGTGCTCTCTACACATGCCTGGACCTCCCCGCTCTCTTTCATCTCTTTGTGCTATCGTCTCTGCTTCTACCAGTTCTCCACCACTCTCCTGTCTCTCAGATACAGGGGATTCAGAGTCTGAAAGACCCACTCACCTCCCTCATTTTTATTTATGGTACGGATAGGCCCTTGCCCCTTATTTCCACTTCTGAGATGGCTCATGTATAACATTATAGGATGGCAAACTGACTAGAATCTTTGTTAATTATCTTTTGAAAATCATTTTATTGGGGCTCATACAACCATACATCCATCCATTATGTCAAGCACATTTGTACATCTGTTGCCATCGTCATTCTCAACACATTAGTTTTCTACTTGAGCCCTCAATATTTCCCCCTCCCTTGAGCCCTCCTCATTTCCCCCTCCCTCTGCACTGCCCCACCTCTCATGAACCCTTGATAATTTTTAAACTATTATTATTTATCATGTCTTACACTGACCGAAGTCTCCCTTCACCCACTTTTCTGTTGTCTGTCCCCTTGAGAGGGGGTAATATGTAGATCACTGTGATCGGTTCCCTGCTTCTCCCCCCACCTTCCCTCTACCCTCCTGGTATTGCTACTGTCAATATAAGTCCTAGGGGGCATTATTTGTCCTGGATTCCCTGAGTTTCCAGCTCTGATCTGTACCCATGTTCATGCTCTGGTCCAGCCGGATTTGTAAGGTAGAATTGGGTCATGGCAGTGGGGACTAGGAAGCAATAAAGAACTCGAGGAAAGTGCTATTCTTCAATGGAACTATACTGCACCCTGACTGAGTGGAGCTTTACTGCACCCTCTTTGTGACCCTTCTGTAAGGGGATGTCCAGTTGCCTGCAGATGGACTTTGGGACTCCACTATGCATTTTCCCACATTCACAATGATATGATATTTTTTTTGTTCTGGGTCTTTGATGCCTGATATCTGATCCCATCGACACCCCATGATGTGTGTGCTTCTTCCATGTGGGCTTTGTTGCTTTTCAGCTAGATGACTGCTTGTTTATCTTAAAGCCTGTAAGGCCCCAAACATTATATCTTTTGATAGCCGGGCACTATCAACTTTCTTCATCACATTTGCTTATGCACCCATTTGTCTGGAGCGATCGTATTGGGAAGGGGAGCACACAATGATATGATTTTTGTTCCTTAATGCCTGATAACTGATCCCTTCAGCACCTCATGATCCTGCAGGCTGGTGTGCTTCTGAGATGGATGGCCGCTTGTTTGCCTTCAAGTCTTTAAGACCCTGCAAACTATATCTTTTGATAGCCGGCTCCATCAACTTGCTGAGCCTCTGCTCCAGATGGCCCCAATAGCAATTGTTACCATTAAATTCACCATACTGGGCGAATAGAATATACTTGTTTAGTCCTCTTTAATGTTGAAAGACAAGCAGACGTTTTTGTTGATCCACCAGTATCCTGTGGTGCTGCATTAGACCTTTAGTCCTGTGTGTTCATCCTGCTTCTTAGTATCCATCTGAAAAATATCTAGGCCCTGCTGGGGTAAATTCTTTTCTAATTTTGTCTTCCCACTTGGCTATGAATTATCCTTATGTTTCTTACGTCTGAAAACCCTTGTGGGAGAAGCAGTGCCAACAAACCTGCCAATACTTCTCAGAGTATTGTTTTTCTTCCATGCATCTATTTACATGTCTCTACTACTCATTTGGTGGGAGTTACAGATACTGCGGCTAGAAAAGCCAGATCAAGAATTTACTTCACCATCGTGCAACTTTAAACATTTAGTGCTACTCATGCATCCATCCTTTCATTCATTAAATAAAGACTTGTTAAGTACCTACTCTAACTAAGGAAAAAAATTCTGGTGGCACACTGATTAAGTGTTTGCCTTCTAACGGAAAGGTTGGTGGTTCAAATCTATCCAAAGACCCCAAGGGAGAAAGATGTGGCATCTTCTCCCTAGAAAACCTTATGAGTAAATCTAATGCATCACATGAGGTTCCCGTGGGTTGAAATAGACTAAATAGCACGTTGTTTGCTAGGTGGCGTCAAGTTGGGTGACTTACAGCAATCCGATGTACCCCAGAGCGACCACGGCCTGTCCCAGCAGCGTCCGCACAATTACCATTATGCTCGAACTCACGGGGTCCATCCATCTCACTGGGGGTCTTCTTCTTTTGTTAATGACCTTCTAATTTACCAAGAATGAGGTTCTTTGCTAAGGCTCTAACCCACTACCTAACAGCAGCCGGAATAAGACAATGTGTGACTTAGTGATTAGTTAATGCATCCCAGGCACTCAGTCAAACACTTTATACATTATTTCCCATTGATAAGCATAGTGATTCTACAGGCTATATTATATTGTTTATTCTCTACACCATGTATGAGATCATAGACCCTTCAGGACATCAAATACATGCAGCCACATTGTATAACTAGAACAAGAAATCACACTCAGATCTGCTCGCTGTTTGATTCAATCTCTTAATAATCTTCTCGCATTACTCCCATGTGTGACAACTATTAGGCACACAATTGAGTAAAGAAATTAAATGACTCCCTGTAAGAAAATCCTCACACAAACCCTTAACAAGTAGCTGTTATACCCATTTTATAGATAAACATCTTTGGATCAAGAGGAATTAATGAAATGGATGGAAGTGCTGATTCCATGGGGCTGTATCCATACAGAGCACCAGTTTATAACTGACTTCATAAGAAAGTCGTAGGTTGACTTTGTATAAACAAGAAGTTGGAATATGTAAGCCTAAGTGGAAACCTACACTTCCCTGCATTGAGGACAGGCTCTCAGGTGTGCTCTGTCATCAGAGTTGTACTCAGTTACTTATTCTCTGTGTCCAATGTTCCAGCAGTTCCTTTCATTGCCCTCGTCCTTCTGGAATGCCCCTCTTTCTTCAGTCTTTGCCAAGCACACTTGTCATTTATCTAGCTGTCCCCTTCATTGCTGGATGCCTACATTCTTCACCATTTCATGGGAGAATGTAATAGTTAACATTTATATCGTATTATGTATTTGTCACAAGTTTTTTAAAAATCATTTTATTAGGGACTCATACAACTCTTTTCATAATCTGTACATACATCATTTGTGTCTAGCACATTCGTACATATGTTGTCATCATTGTCAAAACACCTTCTTTCTACTCTAGCCCTTGGTATCAGCTCCTCATTTTTCCCTTCCTTCTCCACTCCCCCTGAACCCTTGATAATTTATAAATTATTATTATTTTATCATATCTTACACCATTCAGTGTCTCCCTCATACACTTCTCAGTTGTCTGTCCCCCAAGGAAGACACCAGCCTGTAAGATCACAAGACATCGAAGGGATCAGGTGTCAGGCATCAAAGACAACAAGAACAACAAAAAAATCACAGCATTGTGAATGAGGGGGAGTGCAGAGTGGGGACCCAGAGTCCATCTGGGGGAAAATGGACATCCCCTTGCAGAAGGGCTGTGGGGAGGAGACGAGCCAGTCAGAGGGCAGTGTGGCAATGATAAAATATACAATTTTCCTCTAGTTTTTAAATGCTTCCTTCCCTTCCCCCCCCCCCCCCCCCGCTGCCCCACTATCATGATCCCAATTCTACCTTACTGAGGATGTACACTGGCACAGATAGGAACTGGAAACACAGGGAATCCAGAACAGATGAACCCCTCAGGTCCAGTGGTGAGAGTGGTGATGTCAGGAGGGTGGTGGGAAGGTGAGGGAGAAAAGGGAAATTGATGAAAAGGTTTTGTTTTGTAGTGACATTTGCACAGTAAGCTTTTGGTATAATCCTAGAATATAGTTTTCTCTTTGGTTAAGTGGATTGGTGGGATCAATTTTCTGATTGTTTTGCTTTAGATGGGCCTTTCCCAAGTCTCTAAAAAAAAAAAAAAAGGACTCCAATACCTAACTGCTTATTCTGCTACAGGCTAAATTATATTGCTTATTCTCTATACCAGGTATGATTTCATAATATCAAGCCACATTAGAATGCAACAAACAGACGAACAAAGGCTAATTATAAGAAAAAGGAGGGATTGACAAAAGTAAACTGAAGTCCAATTACCTAGATCCTCAAATCAGCTGGTGTTGTGTTGTTTTGGCTTTTCCTGCTAATCACTGAACACCTTAAGTAATAACTCAGGGAATCTAAACTATTTACTGAAGCAGTGAATGGTAGGCAGATGAATGGACAGATCTGGGGGACATTCAAAAAGTTAGTGGGTAAATGGAATGAAAAGATAAGCTAATGTTTTCAAGAACTTTTTGAAGCCCCACTCCTAGAGAGATAAGTGATAGAAAGGTTATAGGGGTAGAAAGAGAGAGGAGAGAGCGAGAGCAAGAGAGAGAGAGAGAGAGAGAGAGAGAGAGAGAGAGAGAGAGAGAGAGAGAGAGACATGGACAATGGCTGCATGGATGGATGAACAAATATCTCTCTTCTGTGCTACTGCCGACTCATAGCAACCTTATAGAAGGTCTCCGAGACTGTAAGTCATGATGAGGGCAGCCAGCCTGAAGTTTCTGAATGCTGTGTATTTCACACATGGTGGGGTTTTAGATGTTACTGTTTTTCTTTACCAATATAATTCACTATTCTTGGAGCCACTAAATTTTAAAAAATAGCATTTTTTAAAAATCAGGGAACTGAAGGGTGTGCTCCCAATTGAGAAAGAGTAGGAATTATAATAACTTGAATGACATCACTTCACATTTTGAGGCAGTAACGAAGCATGCCCTTTGCTGCATTTCCACTGCTGCGCAGACGTAAGTAATTTGCTTGTGGGCATGACTCCTGGACGGTGGTTTGTATGTGTGACGATTATCTATAATAATGTTACATGAAGCATGACTCCTGTCAGGCTGAGAGTATCACATCTCTCTACCTTTTCAATACACAGACAGAAAGATCTCAAGAGGTGTTTACTCCTATACTTTTTTTCTCCCCCCTTCCCCGAGCTCAAAACAATATGCAAATAACCAAGGATCAAAGGTAAGTCAAAGAAAAATGGCTTCAAATAGAATCCTTCAGCCCAGCAAGCAGCCTCCCTACATGACAGACCCACGGGCAACTTCAGAGCTGTCAGCCCTGCTGCCTGCGGAGCCTGCCAAGGAGCCAGATGCTGCTGCTGGAAGGGGATTTTCCACCGCTTGGCATCTGGGTAGTGAGCTGGCACTCATTGTCACATGTCAGCTCCCAGGCATTCACTTGCGGCTGGAGATGGACAGAGACACGGGGAATTGTACAGTGTTACCATCCCAGCTCAGCAAGACCCTTAAAGAGTCACTTAACTGGACTTCTGTGTCTCAGACCCATTGGAGACTCATCATTCTGAATTCAGCCTGTCAATAAGCTCACAAGGCAATGACAAGGCCTGTTATTTATCATATAATCTAATGAATTACTTTCAGAAAGCAGAGTTTGAGGCAAAATCCCTGCCAGTCATAATAAAACTGTATCATCTCGTGCTAAGGAGGCTGAGATATTAATTCACATCTACGTAGAGTCCACTTAGCATTTCCAAACCATTTTTAGTCTCACAGGTTTTACTGCAACAGCTGTGTGAGTTTTTGTTATCATTTCTATAAATGTGTTGCTCTATCGTAAAACAAAGCCTATTGGCTAATTTTTCATGTTGAGAAGTCACTATTCATCATCGAAAAGAGTTCCAAATGAATCATAAGTTTCCATCTTCTGACAAGTCACCATAGATGCTGACACGTGCCATATTTGAAATGAAGAGAAAGAGGAGTTATTTTAAAATCAAACTGATATTAGGCAAATCAACAGTTAAATGTGAAAAAGATGCCAAATTCACTGTTTAATAATAATAAGCACGTTAACATTTTCCCTACAAACACTTTGTAAATTGTGAATCGGCAAACTTGGTGTCTTCGTTGTAACATAGATCAGGTATCACATTGGTGTGGGAAGAACAAAGGCTTTGAAGAGATACAGGTGGACTCACATTTTGCTTCTGTTTCTTACTGACTGGGCAAATTTAAGCAATGTAGCTATCTCGTGTTTGCGTGTTTCCCCAGCTTTAAAGTAGGACTAATTAAGCACACCTGATTGGGTTATTGTAAGTGTTGCTCTTGTTGTTTCTGTTAGGTGCGTTGAATCCGCCTTGGATGGTAGCGCCTCTGTGTACAGTCGAACGGCACTGCCATCCCCACAATTGTTGCTATGTGTGAGCCCATTGTTGCGACCCTCATTTCAAACCATCTCATTGAGAGCCTTTGCGATCCTCCCTTCTTCGGAATATGTCTGTAGTTCCTAGGGGATGTATCTGATTATTCTTCTGCAATCCATTGCCCTTCCAACTTTCTTCTCTGATACCACATTTAAGGTGCATAATTTATCCCATTTCTCTTATTATTATTATTCCAGCTTTCACATGCATAAGAGGTGGGTAAAACATCCTGGTTTGGATCAAGAGAACCTGAGTTATAAAGGTCACACCATTGACCTTTTATACCTTAAGATCTTGGGAACAGGTTGACCAATGTATTAAGTCATTTGGTTTCCTGACAGGTGCTCCCATGAGTGTTGATTTTGGATCCTGTCTGTTAGTAACTGAGTGCTTTAACCACTAAACTGCCAGTTTCTTCCATGTCTTGAGAGGAATATTTTTAAAGACAATGGGATAGATAGGTGCGCCAGGATGCTATTTATTTTCTCATGTGGTGGAAAAAGCCAACATGCTGACAGAAGTATACAAGTAGTCAGTGAAGTGATGATTTGGGAACATAATGAGGCTACCCAGTGAGTCTTGATAGCTATGTTGGAGCTCTTCATGCGTTGAGACTGTGGTTACCTCACAGGAGCAAAAGGAGGAAGAAAGGGAGCTAAAAGGATCCACGGAAGTTTAGATGGGTTTCAATCCCTACCATCTGTAAACGCCTCCTAGCGTGGTAACCTAGGATAGGATGACTCCGGGGTTGGATTCCAGAGCCTGAGGTCTAGCTCATCTCCACTCTGGCCGCTTCAGCAAGGTTCTTTATTCTCTGTAGAGTACTTTCCTCATCTGGACGGCAAAGCCAAACTGTGGGCTCAGCCATGGCAACAGTTGTGAGAAGATGGTGCAGAAACAGAATTTGGGCGGTTCTGTTATATATAACTCTGTCAGGAACCCACTTGATGGCAGCTAACAGCAACAGATTACTGAAGTCTTCAGAACCATGCCTGGCCAGACTAGGCACCATGTAATGTTTGTAAAATAAATGCGATCCTTACTTTCATTTTTAGGCACTATGTACCACCCCAATATGCAAACGTATTAATATTTTCCTAAGCATTCTGTGACATAGTATATAAATATATGTATTTGTGTAATTCATATATATTATATACACTAAGTCATATACCTAGTTAATGCTCACTGATGAAACACCTATATCAGACAGCTTCCCATGGAGGTTTTCATTTGAATAAAACATCTTCTTGTTCAATGGGGAGCTCACAATAAAATAGGATTCGTGACTTAAATTTGAGGAGAAGTGAGAAAAGGGCTCATTTAATATTGTGTGTAACTCGTCACACAGTACAAAACAGGTGAAAACCATCCAAATGCTCATCAACTGATGAAAGAATAAGCAAAATCTGGCACATAGCATTTTTCAGAAATGAAGTTCTTATAGAAGCTACAACAGGATGGACCTGAATGCATTGTGGTTTAGGTGCCACCAAATCGGTTGCAACCCATAGCACCCCTCTGCACACGAGAACAAGCCACTAGCTGGTCCTGCCCATCCTCAAAACTGTTCCCATTGTTGCGGCCTCTGAGTCAATTCTCCTGGAGAGCCGCCTTCTTTTTTTCCACTGCCCTTTACTCACTGTGATGTCCTTCTTCAGGGAGCGTTCTCCAGACAATATTAAGACAAAGTTTCACAATCCTTGCCTCTAAGGAGCCCTATGGCTTTATTTTTTCCCAACACAGATTAGCTTGTCCTTTTAGCATGGACAAATGGCACTTTCCATTTTCTCCGCCAGTGGCTCGATCCAAATGCATCGATTCTCAGTGGTCTTCTTTATTCAGTGACCAACATTCACATGCATAGGACATGATTCACACGCTGTGCCTGGGCTCAGGTGCACCTCAGTCCTCAAAGTACCGGCCTTCCTTTTCAGTACTCTAAAGAGGTCATATGCAGCAGATCCACTTAGTGTAGATCTTTGTTCTCATGACTACTGTGTCCTTGAGCATTAACCGTGGATCCAAGTAAGACAAAAGCACTGACAACTTCAACTTTTCTTCATTTATCATGATGTTACCTATTGGTCCCAGTTATGAAAATCCTGGCCTTCTTTACATTGAGTTGTAATCCAAACAGAAGGCTGCAATCCTTGATCTTCCTCAGTAAGTGTTTCAAGTCCTCCTCACCTTCAGCAAGCACAGTTGTGTCATCTGTATTTCACAGGCTGTTTATAAGACATCCTCCAATCCTGGACTTTTCATGTAAAAATGGTGTGATGGCAATGTTTTATGTCACATATGGTATACACATACATATTATTATTATTATGTTTTTGTTGGGCAGAGCTCAGCTCATGATGGTGGTCCTAGAAAATTCAGAGGGCTTCTGAATATTGGCTTACATTAGAAGTTCTCTAACAAGGTTTGCTCACTTCCCAAAAGAGGATGCTAAGACTCAGACAGGTGTGACAGGTTAAGCAACGTGTTCATGATGGGGCTAAAAAATATAGGTCTTATCTACCGTCTTATACCAGCCACAGCTTCTATCCTCTGTCTCCCACTTTCTTTTTCAAGTAGCGTGAGGTTACTCTGTTATTCTGGTGTCTTTAAGTGACTGGGTGTGGAAGCATAATGCAGTGAATTTTAAGGTGAAAGTAATTCCCACGATAATTTAAAACTCTACCAACAGCTAACAGTCTGGCGGAGAAGGCAGCCAAGGTGACTGCAGATATTATTTCACTATAACATTCTTTTCTTATTTCAAACCAAATGATAAGTCACTGTGACACCTTTCTCACCAAGGTAGTGAGACTTTCCATGCTAATTACAATAGGACTCCCTCATAACAATCATGGTCAGTAAAAATTTCATAAATGTTACTTAGAACACAGAATTTGCAGCAAGTTCATTTCTGATAAGCTCATTTTTTTTTTAGATCTGGTCTGTCCCTGGAAAGGCAGATTGGCTTACTTGCTTGTTTTCTATAGGCAGGAAGAAATGTAGTGATACTATTCCCCACTTTCTCCTCTATGCTTCTGCATCCGAATGGAATGGTATTCTACAGAGCCAGATATGCACAGTGACACTCATTGCTTACTTTGATTAATTTAACTTGTGATTATCTTGATACATGCTTCTGGAAGAGCTGTGTTCAAACTTATTATGGCGTCTGCTAGCATCCTAGGGATGCTTATGGTGTAAACTAGTGTGGTACCTCAAATTATAGTGGCTCTGCGTCCAGGTCATGCTTTGCTGAAGCAAAGCACCCTACTGCTATAGGCCAGCCCCTCTGAATTTCTGCTTCACCATTTTGCTTTGCCTGAAGTTTGAGTTCTTTAAGCACATTCTAAACCCCATCAGCATCATGTCTGCCCCAGTCTTCAGCCCTCTCTTTGCTATTCTTCCCTTCTCTTCCGCATACGCAAACATTCTTTATCTGTAGGGATGCCTTTTTGGAAACAAAAGAGAATTCTACAGAATGTGTGTGTGTGTGTGTGTGTGTTTGTAGAGAGGGATAACTAGGAAAAATTCTGCCATTGAGTCATTGCTGATGTAAAGATACTCCCTCTGGGTTTCTGAGACTGTAACTGCTTATGGGAGTCGAAAGCCCAGTAACAGCTTAATCAATACCCTCGATCTTGCCTGAGCACATAGATCTTAGATTGTGGACACCTAGAATTCACCTTCAGTATGAATGGCCCAGCAACTTCTTCCCTGATATCTTCTCACATTCATGGAGTGTTTAGAGAAGGCTGGGCACCAGTCCTTTAATACTCACAAAGGCAGGTGTGGCATAGAATGTGAATATACTTTGATAACATTTCTGCTTGGACTATGGAAAATAAATCGAGGAAATCAGTGCTAGAATAAAGGAAACCAGTTTCAAATATCTTAGACTAATTTAATATATAACAATATTTAAGGCTTACACAATGTAAATAACAATGGAAGAAATAACAATGGAAAAAAACCAATTGAAGAAACGAAAATGGAAAAAATGTAAGGCTTACACAATGTAAATAACAATGGTTGAAGCAATTTTCTGATCATTTACACATACATACTACTATTACCTTTGCAGTTTTTAGAATATGAAACTGCCTAAATCTTTTAATCCTACATATGACTTAGAGCCTCCCAAAATGGAAAGAGAATTATGATCCACTTCTCTGGGTAAGAATGAGTTATTTTGTAGGTGAACCAGAAAAACAAACAAACATAATTGACCAGTCAGAGGGAATAACACAGGGGTACAGACAGTAACAGATTCTAGGGATCTAGGCAGAATGGATTCACAGGGTGGTGAGCCAATCTAGTTTGAGTCAAGGAGATAGAGAAAATGATTTTTACTGTATCAATAAAGCTATCCTCTCTAAAAATGGAGGTCAAAGACAGGATCAGCTACAAAATTTACAGAGCTCAGTGCAGAATACTGTTCAAACAGTACTATGAAGTTCAAGATGGTAGCAGCTGAGCATTAAACTAATCGCCGGGCCATTCCAAATTCAGGGCCCTTTCAGAATACATCAAATGCACAAGCCAGTCCTACACAAAGGATCCAAATATATCCTTATTTGTTTTCCTTAGGGAAATTCTTTCAAAAACATGGGTCAGAATGAAACTAAAGATATTCACCAGATATTTTCCATTCACCCGTAACAGCTCATATAATTAATGGTGTTGGGGTCATCTCTTCCTCTTTATTTAACACTTCTAACGTGTAAGTTTTGCACAGTGACATTGAACCCCTTAACCTTCCTCCTTTGCTGTCTACAAGAAAAATCCAACTGATCAGCTGGACTTCTCATCCATGATTCCCTCCGCTGCTATTTTTAAATACATGAGTACAATAGACTTGGTGCTTAGATAGGAAAAGCGAAAAAAAAATGTTCCCATTTTTTCCCTGTAATAAAGGTAGAAGCTCTCATTCAAGTCCAGATTAGTGAAAGAATCGTTGTAAATTCTTCTATGTGTTCTGACTGGCATGCTTTTCTTAAATGAACTGTCTCCTTACGCTATGTTTGCTATCAAAGCTATTTGCGTGAATCTTGTTTTCAGACTATAATCTTAAAAAAAACATGCTGTAAAAACATTTCATTGATCAACTAAATCAAAGGAACAGATAGGGACCATAATGTCCAGAAATCCCTAAATTTATCAACTGTTTTAATTTACATTCCACATATTGCCCTTGGCTGATTTATTTTGAGCTAGTTTGGTGGTGGCATGACTTAAACTGAGATTTCCATTTTTATATGTAGTCTTCTCTTGTTTGGAAAGTTTTCTTAAGACTCTCAATTCAAAAAAATAAATAAATAAATAAATAAATTTTAAAAAAAAGACTCTCAATTCATCATGAAAAGAAAAATTTCCACATATCAAAATAAAAATGAAAGGACAGCTATAATTCTGGACAATAGTGCTGGATAATGCTGGATAAATATAATTCTGAGGCAAAGGCTGATGGCAAATAGACTTTTAGACTCTCAATGTTTGGACGTAAGTTGCCTTCTTGAATCCAATTTTGTAAACAAAGATAACTTTATAAATTCTTATAGAAATATATAAAAGTATATTTAAAAGAAAAGTATGTAAAGGAAATAACTTTAAAATGCTAATTTCTTCATAATTTGGCATCAACTATTTTAAGAATGGCTAATACCACCTGTCAGAATGGGACAAATCAAATTTTAAATTGTAGTTTTGAAACCAACAAATTTGAAGTCTCTATGTAGAGATGAATGTACAACTAATGCTTCCTTTGTGACTTACTAAACTCTAAAAATTAGTAAAGCACTTAAATTATTTTCCCCAAATCATCTTTAATGAACAAATTTTACCCATAAATGGGCCAGCAAAAACTCATATTCATATGAAATCATATGTAGGGACATAAAAATAAAAAAGACTCAGTGTTTAACTGACTGACTTTAATGAAGAATGAGAAATATGCAAAACTTGTCGGTAATTATGACATCATTGAGTTTGCCTTTGTATAGGCATGAACATGCCTCATTTAACCTTGGTAGAAACGATGGGTTCAACAGGAAGGACTATAATTTACAAGATGGTTCAAATGATTTGGACTGGATAATTCTGTGGTTAAGCCTACAGTATTTTAGAAATGAACACTTTATTTTTAAACCTTTTATTCAAAATTTAAATGATCCCCACATTGTTCATTCTTACCATGTTTTCCATTTTGTGTAAGTACATAAAAGCTTATTAAAATTTATCTAACACAGACATTGGGCCTCTACTCATCTACTTCCTCAATGCAAGAACACTTTGTTCTAATACCTGGGCATTCTGTGAGGGCTGAATACAAAATTTTTGCATATGCAACTATGGTGAAGAAAGCTGATGGTGCCTGGCGAAGGCTAACAAAAGATAGAGCCTCTGCGGTTTTAAAGGCTTGAAGGTACACAAGCGGCCATCTAGCTCAGAAGCAACAAAGTCCACATGAAAGAAGCACACCAGCCTGTGTGATCATGAGGTGCTGATGGGATCAGGTATCAGGCATCAAAGACCCAGAACAAAAAATTCATAGCATTATGAATGCGGGAGGGGGGATGCTTAGAGGAGTCCCAAAGCCCATCTGTAGGCAACTGGACATCCCATTACAGAAGGGTCACAAAGAGGAGATGGGCCAGTCAGGGTGCAGTATAGCTCCATTGAAGCATACACCTTTCCTCTAGTTCTTTAATGCTTCCTAGCCCCCACTATCGTGACCCAAATCTACCTTACAAATCTGGCTGGACCAGAGCATGTACATGGGTACAGATCAGAGCTGGAAACTCAGGAAATGTAGGACAGATATCCCCCCCAGGACCAATCTTGAGAGTAGCAATACCAGGAGGGAAGGGGGAAGGGGGAAGGTGGCGGGAGTAAGGGGGAACTGGTCATCGTGATCTACATATAACCCCATCCCAGGGGGACAGACAATAGAAAAGTGGGTAGTGAAGGGAGACATTGGTCAGTGTAAGCCATGAAAAAATAATAATAGTTTATAAATTATCAATGATTCATGAGGGGGGGGGGAAAGGAGGGACAAAAAGGAGCTGATACCGAGGGCTCAAGTAGAAAGAAAAGGTTTTGAAAATGATAATGGCAACATATGTACAAATGTGCTTGAACCAATATATGTATGTATGGCAACATATGAACAAATGTGTTTGACCCAATGTATATATGGATGGATTGTGATGAGTTTTATGATCCCCCCAATAAAATGATTATAATAAATAAATGAAATTTATCTATCAAATGAGAAAACTTAAAAGTTATGACAGGTCTTTGGACATTCCAGAAATTTTTGCCCAGGGCTACTAAAAATGAATGAGTTTAGCTTCTATATAGGTATGCAAATTAACAAGTGGCACTGCCTCCCAAATGATCTCTTTCTCTCCATCATTTGACATAGCAATTCTATTTTGTTTATTCTCCCTTACATTTTTCTCATAAATTGAGTCTAGAAGTATCAGCACAGAGACAATTGTGCGACAATCTAGTCCCAAACAGGGACTTTAGATACATTCTTTCCCATCAAAAGCTTGGAACAAACTGTATGACCAGTCCTCGATGACAATCTTGAACCTAAATTTAGTCAGCTACAGAAATTAGCAGGTTCAAATGATTCATTCACCATCAGTGATGTTCAAGAGGTTTGCAAAACAGTTCAATGACAGTCATCCCCATCCACACTTCTGGGGAGTAATCAGGCTCAGAGGCAAATAATCCAGGAAAGGGTTTGAAGCAGCACCATTGTTTTATGATGAAAACTTCCCAGAATCCCTTGAGTTTTTCTTGGAAGTAGCAGAATTTAGCAGAAGATGTGGGTGTGGAGAGAAGATAATTACCAAAAGTTGGTGTTTCAGAGCTCACACGTTGTTCTAATTGCTGACTGCCAATGGACACTTTTATGCCGTCATCTCTCATTTCCATCACTGTGTTTTCTTTTCCACTTTAACTTCTTTTCTATATCTATCACATCGTTTACATCATTATTACTAAACTTGTACTACACTGGTACTTAGAATACTGTAGATTTCATTTCAACTTTTCCAAGCCTTGCCCCCTCCTCCCAACTGAATCACATCTTGAAATTTACTTTCTTTTCTGCCTTCTGACCTTTTTAATTGGAGTTGGGACTAAATTGTAAAATTAGTTCAAAACTCTTCAAAAGAAAGAAGCCTGGAGGTGGTCTTTTCCACAAAATCATAAAGTAAATCCAAAATACTTCCCTGTGTCTAATTTTAAGTTTCCCCCCGGGTATGCATATACTAGTACTTATGGTAAGTTGTCCATGGGATTAGCTTTAAGATTCTTCATAAATGAACAGACTTCACTCTCACAAAAAAACCCCAACAAAGTTTATTCTCTGAACAAAACCATGTAGACATATAACTTAAAAATTAAAACTGTAAAATTGTATTACTGACTTCAACCTCCTTATTGGACCTTCTCCTAACAAAATATCTCCATTCCAGTAAAATAGAAAACACTTATACTTCAGCAATGTGTCTCTAACACCCAATATATTATCTCTCAGAAGATCTTGCTTTAATGCTTTTCATTGCATGTTTTATGATGAGAGGCCCTGCCCCTTTGGTGTGGAAATCCACTTGACCTTTCCTAGGCTAGCGTTCAATCGTGGTAATGACAGGAATAGTGGAATTCTACCCCCCTGTGCTTCCTTTGAACCTTCACATTAAATTTCTGATCCTTTAGGTTTTTGAAGGAAAATGGAGTGTGAAAGAATCTGGGGAAACAAGAATTTGAGGTCACCCTTTCCCTCTTGCTGCTGTCGCTTAATGGTTTTACCCATGTCCACTTGACAAGTGTTAAACTCCATATACGCTAAGTTTCTAAAGTTTTTCATAGAGGCATGGCTGTTGAAATCGATCCACTGTTGATAAAAGTAACATATCCACCACCCCAAGAAGCTACCTTGTGATTCTTCATAGGCCTAAACTTCAGAAACTCCCAACTAGATGGATTTCTGTCATTATAGTTCACATTTTTTGTAATTTTACATTAAGTAAATTATTTTAAAAACTGTACTCTTTTCTATGTGTGTTCAGGCAGCATAGATATTTTGAGACTCTTCTATGCCGCACTGAGCATTAATGTTCATTGCAGAGTACAATACCATTGAATAAATATTACACTGTCTATTTACTGAATGACTGGGTAGCTGGGTCATTTCCAATAGTTCCTTATTTCAGACAACATTGTATGACACGTAAAAGTCACTGTATGAATATATGCTTTCTCTTCTTTCGAAAAAAGGCATGAGTGAAATGACAACAGTGCATGTTTACCTTTTTGAAAACTGCCAGACAATTTTGCAATGTATATGACTTTGAATCATCCCCAGAAGAACTCTTCTAGTCTCTACATATTTGCCAAGCCATTGTATGGACAGGCTTTTGTACATTATTTTTATTACTCACTCTAGCATTTGTAGGGCAGATCAGAGGTCATAAATATTCCATACATCTATTTCTGGAATATTTTGTGTCTTATGTTTGACAGTTTAGGGTCCATTTTGAGTCATTTCTATATAGTACAAGTTATGACCACAGTTTATTTATTTGTTTCTTGTTTAACTTCTGGCTTTTCAATGACTCCATCCTATTTATATGATATCATACTTGGTAAATTAAAGAGTCAGTGTAAAAGAAGACTCCCAATGAGATGCATTGACTGTCTGGGTAGAGCAATGGGGTCAAACACAGAAATGGATATGAAGATGATGGAGGAGCAGGCAGCCTTTCCATCTGTTGGACATTTGTTGTTGTTGTTGTTAGATCCCATCGAGCCAGGTTCAACTCATAATCACCTCATGTACAACGAAACAAGATACTGCCCAGTCTTGTGACAGCCTCACAATGTGTTTGAGGTCATTTTTGCAGCCATTTGGTCAGTCTATCTCATTGAGGGTTTTCCTCTTATTTGTTGATCCTCACGTTTCCGAGAATGATATTCTTTTCTAAAGACTGGTCACTAATGATAACAATTTCAAAGCATATACAATCACATCATCCCATCCTCACCTGCAAGAAGTGTATTGGCTGTACTTCTTCCAAGGCAAATTTGTTGGCTATTCTGACATTCCAAAATGTTTTCAATATTCTTCAGGAACACCACAAATCAAATGCATAAATTACTCTGCTGTCTTTTCCATTCAGTGTTCAACTTTCACATACATAAGAAGCTACTGAAAACACCATCGCTTGGATCAGGTGCACCTTAGTCCTCAAACTAAGTCCTCTTCAATGCTTTAGAGAAGCCTTCTGCAACAGATTTGTCAATGCAATGTGTCACTTGATTGCAGATCCATGCAAAATGAACGATTTGGCAACTTCAGTCTTTTCTCTGTTTATGGTGAGATTGACAATTGGTCTAGTAGTGGAGTGGTTTGGTTTGCTTGTTTGTTTGTTTATGTGTACATTGAACTACAATCCATACTGACCCAACCAAACCAAACTCACTGTCATAGAGTCAATGTTGATTCATAGTGAACCCCAGTGGGTTTCTGAGACTGTAAATGTTTATGAGAGTAGAAAGCCAGTCTTTCTACCATGGAGCTGCAGGTGGTTTCAAACTGGAGACCATGCAATCCCAGTCCAACGCATAACCACTGCATGATGAGGGCTACTTTATCCCTACTGAAAATTTCAGTTTTTGATTGTACATATTTACTTCTGAACTCTTGATTCTGTTCTATTTATCTACATATCTCCCTATCTTACTATTGAGCTTAGCTATTATAGCTTTAAAATAAATCTTGGCATCAAATAGTGTTAATTCCTTAACTTTCCTTGATTTTTTTACAGCTGTTTGGGGTAGTCTAGGTTCCTTTTATTTGCATTGGAATTTTAGAATTTCAACATGTCAGTTTCATTTAACAATGTCTCCTAGAATTTTGATTAGGTTTGCCTTAAGCCTTCAGATAAATTTGGACAGAAAGGCACCTTTAATATGTATTGTCTTCTAACCCTGTGGATATTATACATAGCATATATCTATATTGATCCTCAATCATTTTACAGAAACGTTTTGTATTTCCAGCGCTGAGGCAGCCAGGTCATTGCCAGATTCATACTGCAGCATTTAATATTCTTTATGATATGATAAGAAACATTTACATTGAAAACTTATGAAAGTTCATTTTAAATATATGGATGCAAATTTAGATTGGTATTGTGTCTTACAACATTGCTAAATTCACTTACGAATTTTAGCAATTATTTATATATCAGTTTTTTTTTTCTAGCTAGTGCTACAACATTGTTAGTACATGAAGAAATTCTAACTGGTTTTCAATCAGATAGCTTTTCCTTTGTATGGATCATGGGACCGTCTGAATGTAAGAACAGGAATGTAAGGGGCCACGGCGGCATTCGGCTCTTGTCCGAGTATCGTGGTAACTTAATATGATACCGCCTATAGCTTTTGGATAGAGCTCCCTTACATGCTCAAGAAATTATCTTTTCCGCTGAGTTTTATGAGTGTTTTTATTAGAAATATATGTTAATATCATATTTTCTTTATATATTCAGTGTTTTTTTCTTTTTCGGTGTATATATATTATAAGTCACATCACTTCATCTACAAATGAGACACCAAGTTTGGTTGAAATCTACTTGGTAATTAGATCGTACTCCTTTTCATGGCCTTTTGGATTCAGCTTGGTAGAGTTGCATCAGAATTTTTGTTCATTCATATGTTTGTGATGTATGTGTTTTTAATTCTTTTTAACCTTATACTTGTGTCAGATTTAATTATATGTGCAATACTCTCATCTTTGATTGAGTTGAGAAGTAGTTTCTCCTCAAATTTCTTGGAAGAATTTCTTTAGTAAAAATACAGTCGTTCAAGGTATTTATTTATTATCAAATAAGCCTGAGAGTTTATTCTTGCAGGAAAATCTAGCCATTGAAACTAACTTGTTTGATTTACTTTCTCGAGTTATTCATACTTTTATTATTAACCTTTTGCAATACATACTGTATTAATTTTTGCTCTTATAGTCCCTATTTCTTTTTTAATGATGAATCTGGCTAAATTATATCCTTTTGAAAATCTTAAGGGATACATCTTTGGCTTTACTGATTTTTCTCTTATTCTCTTTTCTATTTCCTTGATTTCTCCTCTGATATTTATAATATCATATTTCCTTCTTATTTTGAATTTAGCTTGCTTTTATTTTTCTGTTTGCTTATAATGGAAGTTGAAATCACTAATTTAATGTGATTTTCCCTAGCATATAATTTAGTGCTATAAATTTACCTTTAACTATTGCTTTATGAAATTTTCTAATTCAACTATATAAGTTCTCAATTTGTTTATTTTGCCATTTGTTGTTATTGTTGCTGCTATTCAAAACTTAATAGACAATGGACATCACATTTTGTCTTTGTGTCTCATTGAGGCACCAGCTAATATGTTTAAATTATTCATTGATCCTTTGTTAATGTAATCAGGTGATTTTGAATATCAGTATGGGATTCAAAGTAGAATGATATTTATGGATCTAGGAGTTTTGAATTTTAAAATTTAAGCTAACAAATAGATTTTTTTTCCTAATATGCAACTTAAAGCTGAGAGCAGACACACTCATCTTCTGCAGGTATCAATGGCATGCCCTGCCTGCATTCTGTAGTGATGTGTCCTGCAGATGAATTCCCAGTATGTAGTACAGGAACTGGACATTGGAACTTACACTCTAAATTGGTATTTAATATGTCACTATGTATTACAGTTCATAAAGCTCTTAGAAAATGAATTTATAAGATATATTGTATTATTTTGAAATGATTTGTAACAAAATGCGAAAATAATATGAAAGTAATTTTTTCCACAAAGAAGTTTACTTGCTATAGGAAGGTTCAAAAAGGCCTTTAAGATATAGCCTTAAAAATCAACTAAATTTTTCATTTATAAAAGGACACATATTCTAAATTTGCTATTTATAAGAAAATGCTGGCTGAAGTGCTATGTTGCCAGGAGGTACTCCTCAGAAAATAAGTACATTAATCTTGATTTTAGGTAAAAATATCTTTCAACAATTCATGAGAAAGAATAGATTTTTAAGGGAAATTGTGCTGTGGAAAAAATATTTTAATTGTAAAATGTGTCCTTATTTTGCCGTTTTTATGTTTTATATGTCACCTAGCAAAGTTCTCCATTTTGCTTATTTAAAAAATTGGAAACAAAATCCAAATAAAAATATTAATTGCCCAAATTAATCATTTCAAGGGGTTGTGAATCAATGTCATGTATATTTATCAATGTTTGATTAGTTGCAAGAGCAGATAAAGGGCAGTGGGAATGATTGGAATTGATTAGCTGAGTTTCAGTGAAAATCTCGGTAAAGTCTATACACAGAACTGAAAATGGGCATGATGACGTAATTAGTAGTTGTGCCGGCCACTGATGTCCCCTTTTTTGATTTTAGATGAAAGTGACTTTTTGAGATATCTTTGCAGCTCTGACAGGTCTTAAAAGCGAGTATCGGTATAAATTTAACTTAGAAATAGAGCCTGAAATTGCTCTATCATGAAGTGTTAAGGAAGATTTAAAAAATAAATCTATCACTCATACTCACTGTTATCCAGTCAATGTCAAGTCACAGTGATCCTATAGGACAGGGTAGAATTTCCCCTGGGGCATCAAATCTTTACGTTTACAGAAATCCTTCTTTGTCTCTTATGGATTGACTGGTCGTATGGCAATAACCTTAAGGCTAGTAGTTCATTGCATAGCCCACCATGCCACCAAGGTTCCATACATACATAAACAGACTCGCTGCCCTGTAATTCTTCACTTCTATTTGTCACAAATTTTAAGTCCTGTCATGTATATGTGAGTGGGTACATAAGCAAACATAAGGCCACAATGCTGCTTAGAAGCAACCCTGGCAAGATTTCATCTCATGCACTCTGAACTTGTAGCCAGGAGGGTCTAGTCCCCGGGAAGGTCATCAAGCTTGGTAACGTGTATCCTCAGTGAAAATGAGGAAAACCCTCCAGAAGATGGATTGATATTGTGGCTGCAGCAACAGGCTTATATTTAGCAATTCTGAGGATAGCGTAGGGTCTCGCACTATTTTGTTTCCTTTGTATATGATGTTGCTATGAGTCAGAACCAACTCGAATTTAGCCAGAACTTAACAACTAGAACTTAACAGCCACATCTATGCATGTATCTGCACACACAAGTTGATTTCAAATGCTTTATGGGAAATTCTAATATCTTTCAGTATATTTTCCCATAAATTATTTGAAACCCCATTGTGTGTGTGTATTCAAGCACACGCATGAGTACAATTCAATATTTTCACAAAAATTATAGACCATTTTCTTCAACAAAAATTTCAAAATGTGAAGCAATTTTTTCCTGGTAGATGCTCCATTTGCATTTATTTATCAATTCCTGGAGGAGCTGTCTCCAGCTCTGTAAGTGTCCCTGAAGAGTTCTGTGCTCTGTGAATTATTCCTTGTCAAAATGGCAGTTTTGAAATCCTTGAATGATTCAAGTCTTGCTCTTTGAAACTGTGCTTTGGGCTCTGGAACCAAAAGAAGGCTGATGGGTCGAGACCAGGCCTGTAGATTGAGTGAGATAAGGTTTCTCACAGGACAGCTATTGCCATTCATGGAAGCATGCACATATATTGACATGAAACGATAAAAATCTTAGACTTCGCTGGCTTTTCCCACCAATGTAGATTTCCATTTTCTTAAAATTTCTTCAGAATAATCCCTACGATGTTCCTATGTTCTTTGAGGACTTCTAACAAAATTATCACTTCGTGCCCCCCCCCCCCCCGCAAACAGTCTCCATCCCTTTATGAATTGACATCTCTGCCTTAAATTTACAACTGATTTCTCCCTTAAAGTTAATTGGTCCAGCAGATCTCTTCATAAACCAATTGTTGTTTGCAGTCACCTGATGGGACTCAGACAAATGTAGTACTGAGCTGATTTGTCTGAAGTCATTCAGTGATTACAGACATGTTTATACCTATGTTGTTTGGAATCCATCCATTCATGCATGACTGTGCGTGGCGTGTGCACATTGCAGTGGGTCATTCCATGTTTTTGTCCTAATTGAAGAACACATGATCATTAATTCTTACAAAACCTGTTCTAGAAGACATAGAACCTAAATTTATTTGATGTCACTAACAAAAACAAAGGCTTATTATTTCTTAGCCCTGGGATAGAACTTTGCATACATTATCAGAATTAATGCCATAATTCCACAAACTATATTGACATTTTGGTTACTAATTTCCTCAGTGAAATGCTGCTGGAGGGGTTTGCCAAGTGAATAGGGTGGTCTAGCTCCAGTCAAAGCAGACATTATGAAGATAGATAGTTCTACAAAGAGATATGAGATGAATGTTGTCATTAATCAGAACATGTGCTATATTTCCCATAAAAATAGGTGTTCAAACTTAATTGTGTTTATTTTAATAAATACTATCAAGTTCTAGTGATTGACCTATATTGAGAACTTTAATCTAGGGTCATACTGTCTTCCAGGTGTATAGGGATTTGCTTCATGCAATTTTGGAGAATTCAGACATTTTATGAATTTTTGCATTATGCACATATAGTTTTCATCAGACCCCAAGATAAGCTGTAGCAAAAAATTCTTAAGTATTATTATGCAGATTTAATTAAACAGTTAATCCCTTATTTTTTCCAGGTTCAGTGTTGAATAAAACAAGCCCTTGCTCTTTTCTATCCTTCAGAAAATTGGCAGTTGGCAAATTTAATTAATTACTTGATAGTATATTTAAAATACATGTCAAGTGATGGTACTAGACATCATACTGCATTTTACCATGTGATAAAAATATGACTAGCCTGGGCTTTGATTTCTAATCTAATATAATCTTTCCAGGAATTTTTTTCTCCCTGGTAAATGACAGGCATAGATGAGGAAAATGCAGTGTCCAAACTGCTTGTAAGCATCAGGTTGGGTTGTAATAAAAAAGACACACAATTCTATTTATATATTTTTCTGTATTCTAGTGACTTTATAAAGAATGGGTTAATAGACTCAATATAAAGTAGATATTAGATATGATAATAGAATCATATAAATTACTCATGCTTTGTGTTTGTTATTTAAATAGTCATGGGGACACTATATTTAACTAATGATACAAATGCTGGTGGTTGAAATTCACCCAGCTGCTCTATGGGACATAAAGATTCAAGGCAAAGCAATCCTATGATACAGTTTCACTTTCTCTTATCAATTTGATGGCACAAAATAGCATTGAATGCTCAGCTAAGAAATAATCTGCTCTTGATTATACAATTTCACTGTTTTCATTTAATTATGAGAATCTGGGATATTCCATAAAAAACAAGGTTCTATCCTCTGAAAATGCAGAGAACAGATTTAAATTTTAAAAAGGTTGGGGATTGTTCAACATAGTTTGAAAGTCAACTAAAATGTAGAAAATATTGCATGGGCATTTTTTCATGGGTGAGGTAGTTAGTTTATTGTGCTAACCTTGCCGATAGACACGTGAGATTAACTGAAGGGTGGAGGGATAAATGGTTCAGTGAGCCTCGCCTTTCTAGTTCTCTGGTCTCCTGCTTTTGGATGATCGGACCGGAGTACAGCTGCCTTAGCCAGTTCCCTGCTTTAGCTGTCAGGACTCACTTCCTGTAAGAGATCCCTGAGGAGAAGCCACATGGACCTACCCTGATGCAGCCCTGGTTACGGGAGTAACCATGTGGAAACCCCTGCCAGCATTGAGATGCTTAAACATTCACTGACTCAGCTTTCCTCCTGCAGCCAGCATCATTGCATCTGTTTTGTGAGATGGAGGAGGACTTTGTGGATTGGTGTTGGTGTATGGGTTAATGGGTAAATGTTGGACTTGTGGGCTTGGGTGGCACTGGGTTGGGCTGTTTTCCTGATGTGCACTTAACCTTTATATGAGTTTCTATGGATTGGTTTCTTTAAAGTACCCAGACTAACACAATGGGCATCAAGGAAGTCTTATGGAAAGTGCTTTCATATGGGCTAGTTTTTGAAGGATGAATTAAACTTTATTAGGTCGACAGCAAGAGAAGTAAACAGTGATGTTCAAAAACTTAAAATCATTTAGTATATTTAGATAGCTATAAGGACTTTGATATTGACATATTAAGTGCTGAATAAATGAAGTTGGGACTAGAAGTTGAAATTGGCAAGAACCAATCTATTGCTTTGGACTTGAACCTATAAGTGAAGAAAAGAATGCACAAAGAAAGATCATTAGCAGCCTGCTTTAGAAAGAAAACCTGTTCATACCAAGGAGAATGTGTAATGAAAAAAAATAGTACTAGGGTCCTGGATTTACAGTATTGGAAATCAGGACTTGCTTAAGAGAGTTCTAATACTCTTCACAATATAAATGCTAACCGTATTAGTAATAAACTACCAGGGACATAATTCAGGAAGATGAAATGTTTAAATAGTTAACATTTTTTAAATAGCGGTTATTGAGAAAATGAAGAGCAATAAAGCAATAAGTTAAATTCTAAGTAAGGTGGGAAATGTGTTGGGCAAGCCGGTGCGCATTTCATCTACGCTGTGCCAGAGCGGTGGGCAGCACCGTGTCACCAGCAGTCTCTGGGAAGGGCGTCTGAACACCAGTGTCAGTAGGGAGCTCGTGTGACTGATTATTTCACCAAAAACTCCCTTTCAACCCTTCTTTTCCCTTGCAAAGTTAGATGTTTTCAGGATTTTCATTTTTCCCCTAGTCAGCTAATTGATATACACTATAGAACACTTAACTTTAGGTCACTCATAAAAGGTCAGAGTGACCATGCATAGCATGCAACCTGTCAGACCATACTGATTAAATATTAACATGCTCTGTTGACTTCACAAAAAAAAAACTCATTTATTTTGACAGGATTATATATTCTTAAGCAATCTAATCTGCATTGCATAAGTAGGAACCTTGAATATCACATTAAGCACTGACACCTTTTTTTACTGTGCCAGATGGCTTTTCATATAAAATTTGAGAAAAATATAAAACTTATGTCACTTCTGCACCATAACTTGGCCAGTTGTGTGGCACAGATTCCCTCAGGGTTCTCAGTCATGATTACTATGTGACCCATTTCTCCTCCAGAGGTGACAATGTCGTCGAATATAGAGTGTTGGTTGTAGGAGGCTCTAATGTTACTCCGCCACTTACTTAATATGCATGAGGTAGACCAATAATACCTATTCCCAGTGACTGACTAAATCCCAACTCCCAGCCCTGTTAATATTTTAATTTGCACAATAAAAGGGATTTTGCCGATGTGATTAAACTAAGGGAGATTGTTCTGGGATTATTTTGTAGGCTCCATTAATCATAGGATCTTTATAACTGGGAGGTAGAATGGGGCAGACTTAGGGAAGAAAATATGACAATGGCACAGATGTTGAAGGAAGGAAGGGGCTGTGAGCCAAGGAATGCAGGCCACTGCAAAAGGCTGGAAGGGCAAAGAAAACAAACTCTCCCAGTCAAGCCTCCAAAATAAACCCAGACTTGCTGATACCTTAGTTTAGAACTTCTGGCCTCAAGAATAGAGGGGAATGTATTTCTGTTTGGCCTAACCAGTACGTTTGTGATGGTTGCTACCACAGCAATATGAAACAAATATAATGAATAACTCACTGGGCGCTTTGAAACTTTTCCCTCCATATCTTGGGAATGGTTATGCTTCCTCCTTTTCCTTCCTCCTGGAGCCATGATCGATATAGGATGGTCCATTTTACAGAAAAGAACTTTGCTAACCATAAAACCCAAAAGAAATATAAGCATGGGTCTGCCTCACCTGATCTTTAGACATCTGAGAGAGAACAAGACATACTAATGACTTAATCACAGGAAACCAAGGGGAACTACAGTTTAATAAATAAAAAATAAAAAAACCAATCTGAGACTAGAACTAAATAAATGAACTAAGACGTGAGTGGAGGCCAACATGACTCGAGGAACGTCGTTGTAGAATGCCAAGCTGTACAATGTAAATGAACGAACGCATTGAAGGTGTGTTTTCCACTGAGGACGTGCGTCACCAGCGAGAAGGAAAGGCTTCACTCTGCACACTCACTCTGGAGCGCATACTGTTCCTCGCGCGGCTCCACCATCCATCACTGATGCCGTCGGAGGAGAAGCTGGCAAAGGACAATGTCGTGTTCATGAGCTGACCAGAATGACTTGCATATCACTTCTACTACATTCCATTGGCCAGATTCTGTATGATAGACCTACCTTATTTTAAGAGAGGCTATAACATTTAAAGTTTTTGATTGAGCTCCCTTGGTTTGATCAAGTGTAATGTAGCCGAGAGGAATTACCAAAACCCTAATGAAAGTTGAACATGATAGTGGGATGGGAGGAAAGGAAAAGGAAGTTGAGGAAAGAACTGGGAGGCATAGGACCTTTATACAGGTCTAAATACAGGCATGTGTATATGTAAATATATGTATATACAATGACAGGGGAATAAATCTATGTACATATATTTATTTTTAAAGTATTATGGTAGCAGATGGACACTGAGCTTCCACTCAAGTACTCCCTCGATGCAAGAACAACTTGATCTACTAACATGACACTCTCTGATGTTCATCTTCCCTGACATGATTGCTGAAGATAAAGTGGGTGCATAAGCAAATGTGGTGAAGAAAGCTGATGGTGCCCAGCTATCAAAGGATACAGCATCTGGGGTCTTAAAGGCTTGAAGATAAACAAGCAGCCATTTAGCTAAGAAGCAACAAAGCCCACATGGAAGAAGCACACCAGCCTGTGTGATCATGAAGTGTCCATGGGATCAGGTAGCAGGCATCAAAGACCCAAAACAAACAAACAAAAAGCACATCAATGAGAATGAGAGAAAGGGCAGAGTGGAGACCCAAGCCCATCAGTAATCGATTGGACACCTCCTGTCAGGTTGGCCACCAGGAAGAAAAGAGCCAGTCAGGGTGCAGTACAGCACCGATGAAACACACAACCTTCCTCGGTTTCTTTAATGCTTTCTGTCCACAACCCCCACGCTACCATGATCCCAAATCTATCTTACAAATCTGGCTCGACCAGAACATGTATACTGGTACAGATAAAAGCTCAAAACACAGGGAATCCAGATAAGATAACCTCCTCAGGACCAATAAGGGGAGTGAAATAAGATGGCAGTCAGTATAAGACATGAAAAATATCAGTGAATTACCAAGGGGACATGGAGAAGGCAGGAGGGAAATTGAGGAGCTGATGCCAGGGGCTCAAGTAGAAAGAAAATGTTTTGAAAATGATGATAACAACATATGTACAGATGTGTTTGACAAAATAGATATATTTATGGATTGTGATAAGAGGTAAGAGCTTCCAATAAAATAAAATAAAAAATTAACTTTTTGTGTGACTACAAAGAAGAGGAGAACCAGAATAATTGAAAGAACTGGCAAACTTTCCTTACAGTTTTTTGTAGAATAGTTTTTCTGAATCTTTTTGTTAATTTAAGAAGTTGGCATTTTTAAAGCTCTCAAATTAGAAAAGACCTTTATTTCTTTCAAAGCAAAGGATAAATATATTTAAATAATTAGATGCAGACTTTACTTTGTAATCAAGACTATTATTTATGGTGTAAAAAAGAATATTATTTATAAAGCTTTGATGACATTCCTTCATTTTTCAACATTTGTCAAACTTTCTAAAAACAACTGTTTTTAATACTATAACTGAAAGAATCTCAGACTCTGTGAAGCCAAAATTTTTGCCTCTTTGAAGTGATATTCCACTCTTCTAAACTAGTATCTTATCCCATTTAAGTCATATTTTTATCTTTATTTAAAGATATACATCTTTATGTATTTTTAAAATATTTAATTTTATTTATTTTATTTACATGCATATAACATAACTCTATGTTAATTATTCATACACATATGGATAAAACATTAATATACATGTAAATAAAAATAAAAACTTCAAGAAAGTAGACCTTAGCAATCATTTACTTCATAAGACATATTCCTTACATTTAAAAATATTTTAAAATTTAAAAATAAAAGTAATTTAAATTTGATGCATTTATATTATGTGTTGGCAAAGAATATGTTTTGGTTATGTTTAAGAAGTATTTGTGAATGTTCACCCTTCAATTATAACTTCTTTTTAAAATTGAAAAAAGTGGACTTTGCTCATCTTTTTGTTCATAGTAGATATTCCTGAAATATAGAAAAATATTTTATTGGAAAGACAATAAGTCATTCCTTTCTGCCCTGAGTTTCCTCATCATTAAACTAAACTACTTAGATGAGACCATTTTTCTCACTTGTAATTGTTCAACAAAATAACCATGGATAATTCCAATGATAGAATTCCCTAATAGATTGTTAAATGTAAGATAGACAATGTCTGATCTGAGTAGTTTTCAACTTAGGTGATTATTTTAATTTTAATTTACATTTTATCTATGAGAGTAAGTAAAAACTCCTGGTGCTTTCACTCCGACTCATACTTGCATGAATTTATTCCAAACAAAGCATTATAAACATATCCCTGAGATCGGGCTATTGTACACGAGTTCTCTAAGTAGTACATTTGCCTTAGTCTCATTAGAGTAGCCTAAAAAGAGAGTCCAATTTACGTAGTGGCTTATGAGGTTATCTGCTGGGTGGGTCAGTTAAATTCAAGAAAAAGACATGAGCTCAGAAGGTAATGACAATAGTTTTGTGGGATCTCTAATGGGAGATTTTTTGCAAAAGACAAAGGACAATGTTGGGGGCGCATTGTGAAGAAGTTTTAAGAAAATAGAAACCTGCATTCTTGAGAAAAGGCCAGAAAATTTGCACCCAAGAAGTTCATTTATTTATTCTTTAGGTCAATGCACTTGTTCATTTTGGGGGATATATGGAATTGCAGCCTTCAGTATGGATTATAACGCAATATAAAAAAATCAAAAAAACAAAACCTCACAACTGGACCAATAGGAAAGAGAAAAAGATTGAAGTTGTCCGGGATTGTATCCTTCTTGTATTGACAGTCAACGCTCATGGAAGCAGCAGTCAGGAAGTCAGATAACACATTGGGTAAGTCTGGTGCACAAGACCCTTAAAAGTGGTGAAAACAAGGTTACATGGAGGACTTAGGCACACCTCACCGAAGCCATGGTATTTTCAATTGTTTCATATGCATGTGAAATCCGGACGAGATGAGGAAAATTATGTGCATCAATTATGGTGTTGGCCAAGAAAAAACGTACCAAGAACTGCCAAAAGATCAAACAAATCTATCTTGGAGGAATTACAACTTGCTCCTTTGAGGTAAAGCTAGCAAGACTTTGTCTAACTTACTTCGGACGTGTTTTCAGGAGAGCCCAATCCCTCAAGAAGGACATGTAGCTTGGTAAAGCTGTGGAGCGGTGAGGAAGTGGAAGGCCATCCCCAAGAGAGATAGGCACAGTGGCTGCAGCGACGGACTTAAACACAAGAATAATTCTGAGGATGACCAAGGGCTGGGTGGTGTCCGTCCTGTGTACTTAGGGTTGCTATGAGTAGGGACCAACTGAAGGACAGTCAATAAAACAGGAACAGGGAGTTGTGTTGAGATACCTTACCCCATCACACCACAGCTATGTTCTTGTTCCATCAGACGTGCTTTTATTCCGCAAACTCAAGGAATATTTAAAAAGATCACGATTTGCGTCCCTTGAGAATGCTAGACTGCCATTTCGCCATGGTATAAATTGAAGAGTGAAAAATTCTTTGGGGAAAGCTTAGAAAGATGGAAACCCAGCCTTCAGAAATGTATTGACCTAGCTGGAGAATATGTTGAAAATAGATTCACATTTTGATATTTTTGTTTAATAACACTTAAAATGTGTAGCAATGTGTCTTTAGTCACCCTCCTATTCTTAATTCTTTTACTTTGAACTTTATGAATCCTTGTATTTAAGATGTCTTGAAGACAGCAAGTAGTTGGGTTTTGTTTTTAATTCAATCTAGAAATCTTCTAATTAAAAGACATTGTTTAGTACCTTTACATAGCAATGTAATAATTAATTGGCTTACACATTCCAATTTAGTATTGTTCTCAATTATTTTCCCACTTTTTTGCAGGATTTTTCTTGCCTTTGTATCTATTAAGTATTTTTAAATTATTTATTTTCCCACCAGTCTATTACTGTTCTTTTGGAGTTTCCTTAAAGATTACAGAATGCATTCTAGAAGTATTAACATTTAATATCAAGCTTTAATAGTCTCAAAGTTCAAGAACTATAAGCATTAGTCATTATCTGAATTTATACCCGCCACTCAACTTATAGGTTATATATGTTGTTGGGTGTCATTAAGTGAATTATAACTTATTTGACTCTTAGGGCCTGAGTTTCTTGGTTTTAATCTTTGTGGAAGTAGATAGCCAGTTCTTCTCCTGTGGAGTTATTTGCTGGGTTTGAACTGCCAAACTTTTAGTTAGCAGCCAAGTGCTAACCTTTATGCAATGGGGCTCTAATTATATCTATTAAATCAAATGAAATATTATTATCATTGTATTATAATCAAAAGGCACTTAGCTATACCTGCATCTCTTTCCTTTCAGTTGTTCATTTCCTCAAGCATCTCAAAATTTCAATTTGTGACAGTTTTCCTGCTAGTTAAAAAACATCTTGTTATTTTCCTTAATGTGAATCTGCAGATGACAAATTCTCTTTTTTTAACCTTCATTTTGATGGATTTTCTTCACAAAATGGAATTGACCTTACTGGTTTACAGCCTGTTAAAGGTACAATGCCATTACATCCTGGCTTCCGCTGTTTTGTTATGGAGCTGGACATCACCAAGGGCAAATGGTGTTTATTTGTCCATTTTGTGTATTTGGTTTGCAGCAGTTTTACTAGGCTATATCTTGGTCTGCTCTTTTTTGAACATCTCTTGCCTGAGATCCTTACCATTTCTTCCATTGTGGACTGATGTCTGTCATCACTTCAAGATTCTCAAGTTTTATCTTTGTAAATATTATTTTGCTCCATTTCTTCTTTTTTTAAAGATTTTAATGCATACACACTAGAGAGCTTTCCTCCTTTGCCTACTACTATTCTGTGTATTTTCTTAATAGATATATGTATACATATATATATATATATGTGTGTGTGTGTGTGTGTGTGTGTATAGATATACCATTCTTGGTGTTTAGTTATAAGCTAGTTAGAAGCTTTTATTTCCATCTTCAAATGAGTATATGCTGTTAACCTTCTCGAGTACTTAATTTCAATATTTCAATTGTTATATAGTATTCAATTCTATGATTTCCATTTGATATTATTTAGAATTCTCATTTAGATATTTAAAGTCAACATTTATAAATTCTATAAGTATTACAATCATAATTATTATGTAATTCTGTCAGTTTATTGTTCAAAATATATTTCTATTAACTTTTAATATTCTTTGGTTTTATTAAAATTTGATTTATTGTGTGCTTGTTTTATTTTGATTGAATAACAGGCATTTTAAGTGAAAATGTTAGTCATATATTGAGGGTCTATAATATGCTGTCTTGCTCCAGAGTGGATTTGTTTTGCTCTTACTCAGACATCTATATTAGATGTTCATTATCTTAACTCAATGAAGAATTGATTTTATTCAAAGTTGGCCTTTCCTACCTATGAATGTTAGGCTATTTCTAGTTTATTTTTATTCATAGAATGCAATCCATCATGTTTTAAATAATGTCTGTGGTTTTCACTAAAGAAGTTCTTTCTGGTGGGTCCTGACCACTAATCCTGTGCCTCTAGCCATGTAATCCTGCTAAGCCCTCCGTTCAGCTTTCTGACTGTCATGAGTCATGAATGTTCCAATAAACATGTAAACGGGAAAGGGTGATGCTAGATACAAGGTTAAGCTCTCTAACTTCCTCTTTTTTCCTGGTATCTTGGCTTGACAAATCATAATTTCCTTGGCAGTTCTCCAATACCTTTAAAAAGATTAAAGATTAATTTGTCTAACTTTTCTAATTATTATAGGAAGTAGGATTGTTCAGAAACAAGATAGAATTCCATTGCAAAAATATGGACCATTTACAGATCCATCCATCATAATTGATTATGATTGATAATTAGGTTAGAAGAATATTCATTTGGGTAGATGACTTCCAGAGTCCCTTTCAGCTAGAACACACTAGCATTTCAAAACTAAGAGGCAACAATAATAGCACTTCATATTTTATGTAGAAATACTTGACTTTTGTATTCTCAATTTGCTTTTGATGGTTGTGGGTGTCGAATTATTAAAGAGTCTGGTGAGGTCCATTGCCCACCAGAAAACTTCTCAAGCATCCGGGGAAGTGTCATTTCCTTCTCTCTGCCTCTGCACTCAAGGCCAAGTAGAATAAGTTGCTCAACTAACTTCCAGAAAATTGAATCTTGTTGATATAATTTAGAGCCTAGAACAACTAAAAAAACTACTATAAAAGCAGTTATTGTGGCAAGATTACCAACTTTCAGGTTCCTTATATTGTTTTTCACGTTCATGTGTAAGATTTACGAATGAAGATAGCTTTAAATTTCCATTTCAATATGTAAAAGCTCTTAGTATCACAAAGATTCTAGTATGTTCTGGCAGAAGAAATAAAATGGTGATCAGTTGAATAATCTTATAGACAACAAGGAAAACATTAGAAAATTAAATGATGACAAAGAAAACACGAGTAAAATTTTATAAAGTTTTGTTGTTGGTGGTGGTGGTGGTGTTGCTCTTAGATGCTGCCAGTTTGGCTCTGACTCCTATTGACCGTATATGCAGCAGATCCAAACACTGCCCTGGCCTATGCCATCCTCAAAATTATCATTATGTTTGAACCTACTGTTAAAACCACTGTACAATCCATTCATTAATGAACTTTCTCTATTTCGCTGACACTCTACATCGCCAAGAATGATGTGTCCCCCGATAACAAGTCCTAATTAACTTGAGACAAAATCTTGCTATCCTCACTTCCAAGAAACATTCTGGTTGTACTTCTTCCAAAACAAGATTTGTATGTTGATCTGGAAGTCCTCTGTACTTTTAATATTCTTCACCAACACCATAATTTTATTAAAATCATTTTATACATATATGATATTCCATTTTAAGTTTTATTTATAAAGTAAAGACTTGGACTGTTTCATGTTGTGACAAATATTTTGTAGCCCAAACACAATCCACAAGGACATCACCCTGCAATACATAAACTGTATCCTCATTACCCAGAATGCTTTATTCCCTGATCTGTTTATTGACCTATTCAACCTTAGTCAACTGACCAAATATGACATGATTACAGAATCAAGTGCTGTGGCAGCAAGATCATAATCAATTTTAATTCCACCTTTTTAAAAGCTTTTCCAGACAGACCAAAGAGGAGCTTGTAGAATGTATAAGTGATGTTTCCAACAAAAAAATAGATTTCTAATGTATTTCTAAAGTTTCACAAATGGGAATGTGGGGAACATCTTAGACATACATATGAATCATTTAATAACAAGAAAAATCTAAAATATTTAACATGTAATTAATAATCTACAGCAATATTAGAATGTCAGCATTCTTACATGCTAGGCACATTATGCCATTTAGGCATTTTTAATATTCTTAATAAGCACATCTATTTGGCACAATTTCCTTCAGAGTCCAGAGTGACAAAATGATTTTTCAAAACTAGAGCCTAATTTAATAGTTCAAGAAGATAGAAGTTTTTGCTTCTGAGTGTGGAACGGGCACTTCTAATATTAGAAAAACCAAAACCCTTAAAACAATTCGTGTTTATCAACTGGACTTTCTGCCTTGCCTTGTATATTAGCAAGGCAGTGGCACTTTCTCCCTTGAAGGGGAAGTACCACTGCTGTGTGCGATCCACTGACTGTACTGGGACAATGAACGAGAGCAAATGGACCCCTACAGGAATCTTAGTGTTCCCCTTCCACAGAAAGAGAAAATGAAAGAAAAAACTGGAAATGTCTAGATCAAGCCTTTCGTACTCTGTAAAATTGGTCAGTGCAAACTCAAGCGACAGAATAGAGAAACAGAGTTACAAACGCTTCTGGAGTCAACATGCTAAATTAAAATTACAGGACGCTCGGCGTACACTACTAGTACCATCAGGTACTTATCTATACTGTATGCAACCGACGGATGTATGATGTTCTGCCATTTTTTTTGTTGCTGATGTTGTTATGAGGCTTCTCCCACCCCCTCCCTCACCCCATAAGAGAGGAGTTACTAGCATATGAGGCTTGGAAGAGCAAACACTGAGCATGTAACACCAAATCTAAGAATACAGGAAAAGTTAGCCATGACCATACCTGTAATATCAAGTCATTTTGCAAAACCTTCCTCTAAATGATCTTACTGCTTCTTGTGGCTATTGCATAAAGTAAGCGTGGGCCAATAGATTCTAGATAGCATTGATTAGTAGTCCACCTTCCAAATCTTGTTATTGCAGTTACATTCCATAGATTCACTTCAGATTCATGGCATCCCTACAATAGAATGAACCACAGCACCACCATCTGAGCCCCGGTTAGAGTGTTGTAGTCCCTGTGTCCTCTCTAGTCAACTCTAGTCCAGTGTAAGAGTCACTTTGACAATCAATCTCATTCCAGGTCTTCCTCATTTCTCTGACCCTCTACTTTCTCAAGCATTATGTCTTTCTGCAGTTGCTTTAGACACAGTCTCGCCGTTCATACCTCCCACACGCATTCTGTCTGCCTTCAAAGACGATTTGCTCGTCCTTCTTGAAGTCTATGGTATCATCAAGATTCTTTACAAATAACGTAACTCAACTGCATCGGTTCTACTTTTGTCTTGCCTATTTACCACCTGGTTGTTTTCATACATTGGGAAGGGATTGAAAATACTATGATTGCAGTCATGTGCATCTAAATTTCTAAGACGGCATATTTGATCTTGTATACATTCAGAATTCTTTCTCAGATTTGCCCAGTCAATATGCCGCTTTATTTCTTGACTGCCGCTTCCATGAGTGTTGATTGTGGATACAAATAAAGGGAAGTTTCGACATTTTCCATCTCTTCTCCGTTTATCATGATGTTGCTTACTGACCGAGTTCTGATGATTCGTGTTTTCTTTATATTGAGGTGTCGGTCATGCTGTAGGGCTGTAGTCTTCATTAGTAAATGCTTCAAGTCCTCTCCATTGTTTGCCAGCAAGGTTGTATCACCTGCATTATGTAGGCTGTTAAAGAGCTCGCCTCAAATTTAATGCCACCTTTTATCTTCATATAAGCCAACATTTCAGATGATTTGCTCAGCATACATATTGAATAAAATGATAAAAAGATCTATGTATACTTCACCAGACTCTCAATATACACTTGTTCTCTTCAAATAACTACCTATTTGTCTATGTATATGTTCTGCATGAACAAAACTAAGAATTGGGATACATTCTTTGTGGTACTATTCATAGTTTGCTATAATTCACAAATTCAAATGTCTGCATAGTCAATAAATATAGCTTTACAATAGAAATAACTAAGGTCAGTCTTTCTATTTTATAAATTTGAAATATATGTGAAAACAATGGTAGAGTGTTTAACAAAACTAAACCTAGTGATAAGCTTTTTATCTCCCATTCCAGAATCTATCTCCCTATATGGGAGCCCTGGGGGGTGGGGGTCAGTGGTTAGAGATTGGACTGCGGTGAGCAGTTCGAAACCCTCCGCCACACTACTGGAGAAAGATGGGGCTTTCTACTCCCATAAAGAGTTACAACCTCGGAAACCCCAGGAGCCCCCCTAGCTCATCCTATCAGATCACTATGAGTCAGAATTGACTCGATGGCTGTGTGTTTCATTTTCTTTACAGGTGTGTATTAAAAAATCATTTACTATACAGGTGTGTATTAAAACAAATCAAACTCATGGCCATCAAGTTGATTCCAACTCATAGTGATAATTTAGGACAGTATAGAACTGCCTCTGTGAGTTCCCATTACTCCCTTTTTACAATGGTAGAAAGCGGTGTCTTCCTGGGAGAAGCTGATGGTTTCAAACTACTAACCTTGTGATTGATTAGGAACCCAATGCGCACCTCCTATGCCACTCGGGCGATTTAGACATGTATATGGAAATAGTCATATTTCTACTACATCTTGAAGAGGCCAATCAACTACTGGTTCTATTAGCATAGGGATACTGCTTGTTTTACTTATTATCATAGATCTTGAACAATCACAGTGTCAGGTACCTACTAGACCTTCAATAAATATTTAGGAAGTGAATTAACAGTTTGTGATGGAGATCGCACAGCAATAACCCACCATCTTTGGTTTTTCTCCTTCCCATATTCTACTTAAGAGGATGGCCTATTGGGCAAGAGATTGTATTGGGATAAATATGAGTAATAAAATAGTAAGTGTATGTCTAGCATGGCTCTAACCTTTTGTATTTATATAATAAGATGGTTTTGTTCATTCTGCTGCTCACTTACACATGCATTATGCAACACACATTTGCTGATATCACGTGGCTACTGACTCAAATACCTCTAGTGAACTACTGACCTGAGTAAGCATCACTATTGCTCTTCATCCTCTTGGTCAGATCCTTGCTTAGTGAGTTCCTATCAGGAAACCGTTAGTCTTCTTCCATTTGCAGACTATTGAGGACCCATGCCATTTAACAATAAGTATGAGGAATTTTGTGTTGGTCCATTTTTAATTTAGAGTGGTTTTTTAAATTCCTCATTAAATGTGTATATTCTTCATGAGGAACATTATTTGACACTTCCCCAAAGTCTCTAACTTAACTAAAAAGTGCCTGTATTAACTTCACCATCTGGCCTCCTACATTGATACTTTCAGATGACCTGGTTCTTTACCATGGACACTCCAAAGGACCAGAGTGCTTACATGATTCTGATGCCTATCTCATTATCTTACATCCTCTAGCGATGAAGTGAATCACTTCGTCATCTCTCATGGCTCCCTAAAATATCAAATTAAAGAACTTATAATCATGTGCTCACTCCAATCTGCAGCGGTCTCCTTAAAGCACCTTAGACAAATAAGAATGTACCATAATCTTGAAAATGTGCAAAGAAGTTTCTAGTTCTAAATTCAGTCACCTCTTCTACGATATCACAGTGTTTATCTCATTTATTTAAATATCCATTCATTTATCACATATTTATTAAAGACTTTCCATGTATGAACACTAGCAATTCCTGGGGAAATCTGTAGAAACGGCATTGCCTTTATTAAACTTCTTTTCTCCTTTTATCATTACATTGTCTATTGCTCCAGTTGTGAGGAATTTTGTCTTCCGTATAATAGAGTTGCAATCAATAATGAAACCTGCAGTGTCTGATCTTCATCAGCAAGCATTTCAATTTCTCTTTGCTTTCAGCAAGTGATGTCGAGGCATCTGCATATTGTAGGTTGTTAATATGCTTGCCTCCAATCTTGATGCCACATTCTTCTTCATATATCCCAGTTTATCCAGTTATTTATTCACCACATCGGTTTAATAGTATGATAGGGGATACAATCCTGACTCACACTTGTCCTGATTTCAAAGGACTCGGTATTTCCTGGGTCCGTTTGAACAATTGCCTCCTGATCCATGCCAATGTTTTGCATACTCTCCTAAATGTTCTGAAATTCTCAATCTTCCAATTCGTATACATTGTTTTTTTTTAAGATCCACACAATGCAGTGACTTTGCAGACTCAATAAAACACAAGTAAACTTTCTTTGCATATTTTATCATTTTAATCAAGATTCATCTGATGTTATCAATAATATTGCTAGTTCTAAGTGTTCTGAATCCAGCTTGAATTTTGTAAATTTCAGAAGTCTTATTTTGGGCTAATGCCTTCAGCATACCTTAGATGTCTTCCTTCAATACCATTGGTTCTTGATCATATGGTATCTCTTATAATTATCAAAAGTCCACCAGGTCTTTTCCATACAGTGACTGTACTCCCTTCATCTTCTTTTGAAGCTTGCTGCATTGTTCAATGGTTCACCTATAGCTTTCTTCAATATTTCAACACAAGGTTTGGATGTTTTCTTTTGAGTTTGTTGGTTTTTTCCAGCTTGAGATATGCTGAGTGCGTTCTTTTTGGGTTTTCTAAATCCAGGTCCTTACACATTTCATTATAATGCATTACTTTGTCTTCTCGAGCAGCTTTTTCAAATTTTCTGTTCAGCTCGTTTACTCCATTAGCTCTCCCAGTACATTAGCATCTCTCCATTCAAGAGGAAGCTTCAGAGTCTCTTCTAATCCCACTTTCTTCCTTTCTTTTTCTCTCTCTTTTTAATGATGTTTTCTTTCTTGATGCATGATGTTCACTCGAGTATCCAGGTAGTTTTGTTCAATGCATCAAGTGTGATCTTGAGATAATCTGGAAATTCAACTTGGATATGGCATGGTCATATTTTGGGTCTTGTGGATTTGTTTGAATTATTTATCTTCATCTTCAACCAGAATTTACATATGAGAAACTCATGGTCTGTTCCACAATTGGCCCTTGGCCTTGTGTTGCTGATGATATTGACTTTCTTCGCCATCTCGTCCTACAGTTTGATTCCTGTGCCTTCTGCCTAATGAGATCATGATTATATTTGCCATTTATCATGTTGAAAAAATATTTGCAGTGAAGAAATCATTGGTTTTGCAAATTATATGTTAGCTCAAGTTTCAGTCCTGTCACTAAGGTCATAGTTTCAACTATTGATCCTTGCTCTTGGTTAGGAATAGCATAATCAAATTTAATTTTTATAAAGGTCGTCCTTGTTCCTTGATATAAAATGGATGGGACAAATTAATCAATTTAAAGAAATAGGCTCGGCGACTGTTATTCCTAATTATCCTGAAAAGATGTAGCCAACGTTAATGATATCACTAGCATTGTTAACTCATGGTGGTGTTCCCCATGGACACAGCTCTTTCGAAAACCCACTGTGATAGGCAGAGTGGCTTGGCCTGACCTTGCTATGAGATCCTGCTGCCCACTGCCCTTATCTGACCCTCTTAACCAAGATAGGACTTTATTCTTTGTCCAATGGTGAGTACTCTGGCTCACCTTGTCATATCCTAACTGCCCTGGAGATGGCGATGATGAGTTGCCACACTGGCTGATGGGTAACACCAGCCCTAGGGACACCACTGTCGTGATGGCCCATCCACCTGTAATGCCAGTCCACCTGCCATCTCCATGAACCTTGGTCACGTTGGAGCCATCTACTCTGACCAGGTCAGAGGAAGGTATCCATACTCTCTTATTTCTACGTATTGTAATTTCAGAGAGTAAACATGTTTACCTTCAGGCATGTGCAAAAATCAGGAAAAAAAGACTGAACTTCCGAGTTGTTTAGTAACCAAATATACTTAGGAAACCATGCATGCAAAGGCACAACTTTTTTGTTTTGATTTTATCTTCAACATGACTCTCAAAAATCATTATCATGCAAAGATCTATCTGGCATATCACCCAGTTAATTAGTGTGGATGAAAATATCTTTTCTCTAGTTGTCTTCAACTCTGTTTTCTTTAAAGCATCTATGAAGAAAATAAAAGCTTCTGGCCTCAAAACATCCTTGGGAAAATGAAAGAACAGGAAAAAATAGACAGGGGCTTCAAAGAACTGTTAACTTACTATTAGGCCTGTGTCTTCATTGCCTTACATGGTCTGTCTGAGTCTTCAAAGAGCTCCGGGGACACTGGCTAAAGAGCTCAGCTGCTAACCAATATGTCAGAAGCTGAAACCGCCAGCCAGTACACAGGAGGAAGATGAGGCAATATGTCTCCATGCAGATCTATAACCTTGGGAGCCCTGGGAGGCAGCTCTACTCTGTCCTGCGGGCTTACCATGAGTGAACACTCGTGAGAAGGTCTGATTTTTAATAGATCTAGTGCAGAGTCATGGGCCGGTGCTCTTTTTCTAATCCATTGTATATAGATTAGGAAATGTCAGTGTTGATTAAGTCACTTTATTTCACAATGGTACTATAGATGTGTGTGCATCATTAAGACCCTCGGGAATGTACAGAGACTGGGACATGTGGTCATACTCACTTCCAGAGGTGAGGTGGGCAAGATTGGCAGTATATATTTCAAAACTTTGACAGGGCCTTTATCCTTGACCCCATATCCAGGTGGGCTGTGCATCCAAACAGCACAGACCTCTTTAAGGGAGACACTTCCAGATCCATGTTTTTGTTAGGGGCTCTTATTACTACAATGAAATGTCAGCAATAGTGAGCAATATGCTTTTCTATATTTAGTTCATACATGGTTATAGGTGCTTTGAGATAGGAAGGAAGGAAATGATGTGATTTAACAATAATATTTAATGTATTAAAAAATAGTTAGGAATTGTAATTAAGGATCTAATCACAAAACCCAAGATGGGATTTTGAACTGAACTTTGGATAATTCAACATAAACAGAGCAAAGTAATAGATGTAATATAGAATCTACACAAACACAGGATAATATGTTATATGCACGAAAAATATGAAGAACTTGTTTTATTATGTTCTAAAATGGTTTAAGATAAGTATAAAAGACAAGATTGTCTTTAGTATACTAAGGTTTGAGGAAATCTTGTTATAAAAGAACAATTCCAAAAACATAAAGAGTTAGACCAACAGTAAGTGGCACAGAACTAAACAGTTCTTATTAAAGTGAATGCATGCAGGTTGAAATTAGTAAAATGAATACTAAACACGCATATATTACTTCTTGAAACTTATTTTTAGCTAGCTCTCAGATGTTCGGTCCCTCTCTTTCTTTCTAAAAATATTCTTAATTCTCTAGAGTAGTCGCCCATCCCCCAGCCCTCCTCCATTCATCTAATCATTCAATCCCTGTGTCTGTTCTTTGGGGGCAAAGCTGGTTTCCTCTCTTCGCAGTTCATCAATACAAAACTGATTTGAGGCTGAGCGCTATAATAATCAGCCTTTCAGCAGCCAGGCTTGACACTTGCCTTGTAATTAAGGCCTGATGGTTGTGTTGACGGCAAATGAAAGAAAATGGCTTTGTTCTCAATTCCAGAGGCTTGATTGCGGGTTCTCATTCTCACCTGAATTCGACCCATTCTGCATTGTGCACATGATTGCTGGAGTGTGAGTAATTGCAGGCCTGGCGGATGACATTTCCATGAAGCACACTCTGGACTGCTCCAGAGGGAACTGGCAGAATTTATAGCTGGGAAGCTCATCAAACATGGATTTAGGAAAGGCCTGTGTGAAAAGCGGGAGCCCGCACCAAATATCAGAGCTTTCCTTTTGACATTTGCTTTTACATAAAGGACTGGTTCCTGCAACCTGTTTTACCTTATGTCTGCAATCCAAAATCAGACCAGATTTTGTGATCATCAATTTCTATTTAAAGTTCATTAAACCCAGGTTTCAGGAATACCCCTTTAAGAAATGCTTTTTCTCTTTTTGTTTCTCAAGGTTAGGGGATCAAAAAGAAGTAAAAATTAAAATAAAAGGATTTTTTCTTTGGGCGATAATACTTTGTCTCCAAAAATTATTTATAAAATCGATATAACATTGATATTTAATCTACATAAAGAAGTAGCGTTTAGTATTTAAAGGGATATTTTGATCCTAGAGCTCTCTCTCACTGCCACGACCTCATAGCAATTATGGAGGACAAATGCCACCAGGCCTTTCGGAGACGGAACATCTCTACAGGAGTCAGCAGCTTCTCCCTGCCATGGAGAAGTTGGTGGCTTCCAACCGTTTACATTGTCATTAGCAGCACGCCATACAACCACTTCACCACCACGTTCATAGCCTGCTGGACTGTAGAGTGGCAGTGGCCATTGAGACTTGTTATTTATTCGAGGAATGATATACGCACAGATGTGGAGCATTTATGCAAGATCATAAAGTTCCTCGGGAATGGAGCCATACTAGAATCCATATTTTCTAAATGCTTTATTGAGTTCCTTCTGCAGTACTATGCTGGATCCTCCTGTGAGGTATTTTTTATTCAACTTGATGTAGTTTATTTCTATATCTGCATCATAATTTGTCAGTGAAACTCAATGTATACGCTATTGCTCTTATCACAAATAAACCAAATCAAACTCGCTACTGTAGACGCCATGCTCAGTCATAGCAACCCTATGGACGAGTGGGTTTCCAAGACTGGAGCTGGCAATAGGAGTAGACAGTCCCATCTTTCTCCCATAGGAAGAGAACAAATATTTAATGTATTAAAAATAGCTATGAATTGTAATTAAGGATCCTAATCACAAAACCCAAGGTGGGATTTTGAATTGAACTTTGGATATTTCAACAAAAACAGAAGCAAAGTAATAGATGTAATATAGAATCTACACAAATACATTTCCAGATTGTTAACTGTCATGGTTTAAACAGCAGCAGGGAAGTGTTGAATGGGACAATATTGGATGGGGAAGAAGTGCTGAGAATTGGATTTAGATTACATCTAGGATCATATATTGACTGGCAAAGAGGTGATGAGAGTAATTTCAACCCAGCAATGTGGCCTTGGAGAAGTCATTTACCCCTGCCAGGACAGAATACAAAGAGCAACTGAAAACAAACAAATAAACAACACACAATAAATGATACTTTAATACAACATTAATTTCTTTGATTTAAAAAAATTATTAGAATTTACTTAAAATGTCTATTTTTAAATGTCTATTTTAAAGTTAAACAAAACTTCAAAAATAATTGTTTGGAAATATAAAACATGGTTTCTGAGATCCCTTTGTTTATAAATAAAAAGAGATAAATAGATAGATGATAAATAGCTAGAGATGACAGATAGATAGATAGATAGATAGATAGATAGATAGATAGATAGATAGATAGATAGATAGATAGATATAGATGATAGATAGATAACCTCCATTGACTTGGATCTGACTAATGGATGAACACCATTAGCAAATGTGCCTCACCCTGGATTATCCTTCCTATCACTGCTCTCTGTTCAAGTACATCCTCATGAGGATAGCACCAGGTTGTCTCACCAAGGATCTCCTGCACCCTCACTGGGCCTCTGGTTCTGTCGTGAGGATTTTCTTCGGTGATTGAGTTTCTTGATGTTATATCCAAAGGAAATGAGGCAGACGATTCTAGTGTGATCTATTAGACTTTGATTGACTCATTTTCAGAAGTAGGTGTCTCGATTCCTAGTCAGTCAGACTGCAATCCCTGCTAAACCCAGTCACTATGTATGTTTTTCTTGCTATTTGAAATAATTGTGGCATAGATTTCAGTACCACAATTCATGAACGTCACCACAGTATATTAAAAAGAGAATCAGTTGATGGGAATATACTTTTCTATTTGATAAGTGGACCAAAATATGGTCTAATTTTATAGACGTGATATATGTAAGGAGTACTTATCTTCATACTCACCAGTAATATATAGAATTGGTTGATTCTGTTCCTAATAATATGACCATCATGAAATGAAGGTAGATCCATCTAGGTACTCATTTATAGAACTTCCTGAAAAACGAGAGCGCGCTGCAACACAACCATGAGACATTTCCTCAGAGCATATCTGTTTGCCTTCTCATGCCCCCTGAAATGATTCCGTTGAAAAATAGCCAACATGGTACAATTGAGTTGGAAGTCGATTTATAAAATCCTAATATGGTTAGGTTCATTTAGCCTCACTGAAGAATCATGAACTCTTAGGCTTAGTTATGTTTTACACTTTTATCTTTTTATTAAATAAACATAACTCTTATGTTAAGCAAATAGTATATCAGAGAGGCTAGATTATATGACCAAGAGTAAGGCACTAGGATTGGAGGACGGCTTGTTAACAATCTTCGATACACAGATGAGACAACCTTGCCTGCTGAAAGTGAGGAGGCCTTGAAGCTCCTGCTGATTAAGATCAAAGATTGCAGTCCTCAGCATGGATCACAAATCAATGTAAAGAGGACCAAGACCCTCACCACTGAATTAATAGCTAACATTGTGAAAAGCAGAGAAAAGATCAGAGTTGTCAACAATATTGTCTTGCTTTGATCCACAATCAGAGTTTAGGGAAACTGCAGTCAATAAATCAAATGACACACTGCACTGGGCAAATCTGCGACACGAGACCTCTTCAAAGCGTTGAACAGTAGGGATGTTACTTTGAGGACTGATGTGTGCCTAACCCAAGCCATGGTATTTTCAGTTGCCTCATTTCAATTGTGAAAGTTGGACGTTGAAAATGGAAGCTGGAAAAATTGATGTGTTTGAGTTTTAGTATTGGCAAAGAATATTGAATGACCATGGACTACCAAATGAGCAAACAAATCTGCTCTGGAAGAAATACAGGCAGAATATTTTTAGCAGCACGGATGGTGAGACTTCGTCTAATATACTTTGGGCTTGTTGTCAGAAGAGAGCAGTTCCTGAGAAGTACATCATTCATGCTTGGTGAGTAGTCAGGCAGGAAAAAAGAGAAAGTCCTTAGACAAGATGAATTTACACCGTGGCTGCAACACTGGCCGCAAACTTAAGAGCCACTGTGGCAATGGCACGGGAACAGACAGCCAAGGGTCCCTGAAACAACTGACGACAATGCCTGTGGACGTGTCTTCTTTTGGTTCCATTGAATAAGTATGTCCGTTTCCTACTGTTACGCGACTATGCTTTGGTTAGTTTGTTTGTTTGGCTTTATCAGTGAGTTTATAGAAGAATAAAGGAAATCAGTCGCCAATGCCTGGCTTTGTTTCCTCGGAACAACCAAATGAGAAACCAGACCGACTTGCCCCTCAGTTGATTGTGACTCCCAAACACGATACAGGTTTTCTCAGACCATGAACCTTTATGGGAGAAGCCAGCCGCATCTTTCACGCATGGAGTGGCTGACGTGGTTCGTTGTTCAATACTTACATGCTCATATTATCTTCACTAAGAATTCCAAACATAAAAAGATGAAAATGCCCCGGGGTATAATGCCAATTTGTGCTACATTACTCTCATTGAAGGATGTTTGTTGTAGGTTGACTTTGCATCATTTAAGTATAGATCTTATCATCGTTGTAAACAAAGAACAAGGTGAAGAAAAATATACACAGCACACACTAACACTGACTTATAATGTGGATTTTTACAATACTTCCAAATTGGAATTTAAGATGTTAATTGTTACTGGGTAGACTATAACAAACTTTTATAGAGATATTTCATTTATCTTTTTGTAAAATTGTGTGAAATGTTAATTATCTTAGAAATGAGAAAATGTCTAAGTAGCCTTCATGGACTAGACTTAGAAACAGTGGAGTGTGAATGTAAATTTCATGCTGACATGTTAAAACTCATCAATTACTACTATGAAGAGTCTTTTTCCTTGGCGTGCAGGTCATGGTAGCCATGGGAAATAAGTTATGGACTAAATTCCAAGATAGGCTCATAGAAATTCCACATTGATTTTTTATCAAGTTCTGTATTTCTTTGATATTTTACACAATATGTGGCTTTGAAGGATGGTGAAAAAAAACAATCATATACCTAAACTGCTAAGAAAAGTGAGATTCATTATCTTCAGTGATCGATGATCTATTATTATTGTTTTTTTGTAAAGAAGCAATAAACCAATATGTATATGAAAAGTTTACTTGACACAAAATAAAAATAGCTATTGGATGCTAATGAAATAGTCACTTGCTAGCCATGAGGAATATTTACAACATGACAGTCTCTGTCTAAATACTTGCCCTAGATTTTGTCAATTAACTATTCCAACAACCCTTTGATGTCATTGGTATCAAGTGCCACTGAATCGGTTTCCAATAATATTCAGACCACGTATAACAGAATCCAAGCCTGAGTATTGTTGCAGCCACTGTGTCAGCCCATACCCTTAAAAGCCTTCCTTTGTCTCTGACGCTCTACTTTTCAAGCGTGCTCTACTCCAGAAAGAATCCCTCTTCATGACGTATCCACGGAGCCCTAGTGCTTAGTGGTGATGCACTGGGCTGCGAACTTCAACGTCAGCGTTTTGAAACCCTCGGCCGCTCCATGGGAGAAAGACAGGACTTTCTACTCCCATAAAAAGTTGCAGTTTGGGAAACTCAAAGAGGCAGTTTTGCCTTGTCCTATCTGGCTGCTGTGAGTTGGCATTGACTCTATTACAGTGAGGTTTTGTTTCTGAATAGCATCCACTGTGAGAGAAACCCCTCTTGTTTCTAAGGAGCCTTCAGGCTGTGATTCCTCCAAGCCCATTTGTTCACTCTTCGGGAAGTTCATCACTCGGTACTTTTTGTCAACAGCATAATCAAAAGGCTTCAGTTATTCTTCAACTTTCACATACGCATGTGAATACCATGGCTTGGGTCAGGCTGACCGAGTCCGTAAAGAGAACCGTCTGCTCTCTAATGCTTTACTGATGGCAGGGGCAGCATATTCGTCCAGTGCAATATGACATTTGGTTTTTAGACTATTGCGTCCATTGCCATCTTTTTGAGCTACCCTTTAAAATTGTCTGTTCAACTCTTTTACTTCATCATTTCCTCTAGTCACTGTAGCTACTTTATGTTCAAGAACACATTGCAGAGTCTCTTCTGACATCCAATTTGGTCTCTATATTTGTAATTACCTTTATTTTCTTCATGTGTGATACTCTTGATGTTACAGGACAACTCAGGTGTTCAATGATTGGTGTTCAATACGTAAAATATATGCTTGAGATGGTCTCTACATTCAGATGGTTCTTGTAAACTTGTTTCCATTCCTTCTATTTCAGTTTGAACATGCTTAGAAGCAATTGATGGTCTGTTTCATGGCCAATGCCTGGGGTTGTCTGGGGTGGTGATATGAAGCTTCTCCATTGTCTCCTTAAAAACTTATGGCTGATTTTATTCCTGTGTTTCCATCAGGTGAGGTCCATGTGTACAGTCACTGTATCATTGAAATAATTTTTTGTTATGAATAAATAATTGACCTTGCAAATGCTATTATGCAATATCCAGTCATTTCTGTCTCCTGGGTCATATTTTCTATCTATTTAGACTTCTTGTGATTTAGAACTTTAATTTTACTTACCAACAATTATCAATGCATTTGATGGCATGTTTAATCAATTTCATAGTGAAGAAGTTGATATAATTCTTCAATTTTTCCATTACTAGTTTTAGGGGTTGGTATGTACAAAATAATAATAGACATTAATTGTTCTTCCTTATAGATGTATGAAAATTATTCTATCACAGACAACAAGTCTGTGATAACAAACTTCAGAAAAGCTTTTTGAAATGTTTTTTTAAAGATGACTTTGATGTATTTATAGCTCTTATTACTATTTCCTTTTCACAGATGACAAAACTGAATATCACAGAGGTTGGAAAGCTTACCCCCAATCGTGTTTGTGATAGAGGGGTTTTGTTCCTGATATGTCTCTTTCCACTGCATCATGGGAAAGCATGTGACTCTGAGGCTCTCCTAGCAGAGTCACTTCTTAGATCACTATAAACCTCAACGACAATGCTCCACCCTGAGGTGGATGTAGCAGTCACTAATTTAGCTCTCGAGTTCTCTTTACTATAATTAAATTTAAAATGTAAGGAATATATCTTCAAATAAAGGGGGCCAGTGATTTTTGTGTTCATGTGTGAGGAGAAGACTTGCCTATACGTTGGGTACCATGCGATGACTATGGAGTAGACATATACAGGGTTTTTGTTTTGTTTTTATTCCTTTGGTTTAATCCTTGAATGATGCAAACTCTTAGCATGCTACTGCTAACTGAAAGGTGGGTGGTTCCGTTTCACTCCCAGGAACCTTTGTAGATAAATGCTGATGGTGAATATCAGTTCTGTTGACATTCAGAAGGTCATGAGTCAGAATCCACTTCATAGCAATTGCTTTGGTTTATCCTCTCTGAGTGTGGATTACCTGGTGCAATTGGCTTCTCTTTAGCATCACGTCTGGATCTGACGGTGCTCGGGAAGTCCAGGCAATGGGAGGCGTATGCATGACACATTCCTTGGAAGAGTATTTTATCGATGTCTATATTACGGTGTTGTTGCTATGGGACGCTGCGTCAACTCAACTCATAGAAACCGTATGTGGAGGAGAAGGAAACCGTGCCAAGTCCTGGATCGCCCTCACAGTTGGTGTTACGTTTGAGCCCGTTGTGGCGATCCACCCTGTCAAGGGTCTTCCTCTTTTTGGCTGCCTTCTATGTTCCCCACACATAAGGGCAATCGTGAGGATGGCACATGATTGGCCATGTCTCGGGACTGCCTCTGGCAGCTAGCAGCATGATGTGCTTCGTTTCTCATTGCTTGTTCCTTGCCAGTAACATCTTGCATGGTTTCTGTAGACAAAAGGGCAAATTGGAGTGTAGGACACATTTATCTGCATATGTTTTGTTGATAATATCACATTATGAAATAATACCACATTTTTAACATTTAAGATTATTTTTAAAATACTTTGATTCATAAACAAGTAATTTAAATGAATAATTTTAAATTTTCCCTTGCTTAAAAATTAACCTAAATTGGGTGACTACACCAAAATATTTATTTCCACATTCCCTTTCGACCACTATAAGTAATGCCGAAATATTTTTCATTTTATCATCTTATATATTCACTTATAATTGATTCTCTTATATTTCATTTTACTCCTCACTCACATTTTCTTTTCAATATTCTATGAATTAAAGGTGAGCAACTCTTCAGCATTTTATCATTATTAGACATGATATGTTTTGATAATATTGGTGCATCATGATTTAATAATAATTTCCCTGTAGATAGATAAGAGCTTTTTTCGTTCAGATTTTCAAAATTGTTGACAGCCTCGGCCTGGATGATGTTGCTCAGCTCTTACTCTTCCTTCCTCACCTCTTGCCTTTCTTTTCATTCCCTTTCCAAGAAGTAAAAAGTGTGGAGCAAAGATATAGCAACACAAAATTTTAACCTTTGTAAAAACAAAGAAACAAATGACTCTGTACCTCGGTGTGCATCTACAAATTTTAGCTATGTTCTCAATGGTATACCTGGCATCTAACCCTAGTCATCGTTTTCATAAGGACTGAGATGATGCCTATTTCATCTGTGGCATAAATTAGGGCATACATCAATGCTCAGATGTTTTTGATTTCTGTCTCTCTATTTTCTTTTTCAACTTCTTTTTGGCCCAGTTGAACTTTTTTACATTTCCATTTTCGTTTATCTGTGATGTGTTTTGACTTCATCTTGCTCTCTTGGAGTTGAGTTTCTCTCAGTATTGCATCACTGTACTGTCACCATATACTTCTGTTGACATTTTACCAGTTGGAATGTTCTTCAGATTTTCAAAATTGTTGACAGCCTAAATGTAGAAATCTTATCTTGTATCACTCACCTTTGACCTATGCCTTTGACAAGTTATTGTGTTTACATATTGTCTCTACGTGCATTATCTAATTAAGAACCTTCTTATCGTGTATTTTTACAGGACATCAAATGTAGTATAATTATATGAAAATTCAAAATATTCCTCTTTTTTAAGCTTTCTAAGCAAGGGGGGTTTTCTTTTGACTGACATTAAATCCATAAGCAAAGGAAGCATTAGGTAACATTAGATAGCTGGAATCTCAGCTTCTTGTTCTACATGCGGATGACCTGGGCATGGCCTCCTGTGTTTTCTGGGCCAGACTAGAAAGTAGAGAGGGTTTGACATACTCTCACTTCTTCTGTCATTTTGTTTCCTCTCAAGAACTTCTCTTCCCACCATGTTGCTGTTTTCATTCCCACATGACCATTCTCTTATCTGTTCTATATCTTCCTCCAAAATTTAGAAGCCCCTCTCTCCTATCTGGAAGCTTAGTCCCCTCACTGCATCCCTCACAGGAGCTTCATACTATATTTGTTCCATCCCCATCTACAATGTTCTCACGGTTTCTTTTCCAAAACATAAACTCGATCCTGTCATTCGTCTGTATGAAAACCGGTAATAGTCTCCCATGTGAATAAAATTTAAACTCCCCACAGGAGTTTATTATCTAAATGTGCCTTTCTCTTACCTATCCCTAAAACTTCCTTCTGTACCTTAGCTCATGCTGCAAGGCATTGCTGATCGCTTAGATGTGGGTGATTCTCTCCCCGACTGTCACAGCAGAATTCGTTCATTCTCTCCCAATCGTGAAACACACATTGATGTTGCTAATGTGGCACCGTTGACTTAGAATGTCAAAATGTATGTGTATGCCTCCCTCTCCTTGTCTCAGAGTCTGCCTCTCTCCATGGCATGTGTATTTCTTGGTTGTTACCTACATGTCAATGTGGGCTGAGCTGGGAGTGCAATAATCTCTCAGAGAGTTTGGGTAGATAGCGAGGGTTTCCCAAATGATTTTACTTCCCCAAAGATTCTTAAGAAATACATTCAACATGAATTCAGCCAAATAGAAGATGCCTCTATTATTATCTGCAAAAGAAGTATTATACCATGATATAATGATTTGATGAATATGGGTAACGATAAGCCTGAATATCTCCTAAATTCTGAAGCCAAATCTTTTAACTTGCTACTTTGGGGATTTTCCCTTTACAGGAAACAGAGATTGAAAGTGTGTGTGTGTGTGTGTGTGTGTGTGTGTGTGTGTGTGTGAGAGAGAGAGAGAGGGGGGGGAGCAGAGTTGGCTCACACTGTGGGACAATAAATTTAACTCAATTAGCTTTATAGCTGCATGAAATAAATAACTCAATGAAAAGTGACTTAGAGAATTGGCTCAGTAAGAATTATTTTCATTTTATAAAGAAACATTCTTTAAAATGTTTCCATACCCAAAAGAATGCTTTTCTAATATTAAGATTTGAGGCCATGTCATAGGTACTTATTGAAATCTGGAGTAGAAGCTTTTCCTATGCTCTCCAACCAAGGTTTAAATTCAGGTATCACTAGTGCTTTTCAAATTAAGCTCTCGGATTCCGATTTTCCTTGGGAGTAGTCCCCAAAGTGGGATTGCATCTGGGAACGCAATGAAAATTTACTCCAAATATTGCAAACAGTACTTGGAAGTTGACTTAATACAGTGGATATTTTAAAGTGGGCATTCAAGAAAACTGAGTCCTAATCTCAGCCATATGTTAGTGGAAAAGTTGAATTTCTGAAAATAAGTTGCCTTTTCTGAAAATAAATTTACTCTGAAAATAGGATCAGTAATATCCCACTCATTTAGATTATTTTGAGATAAAGTGAAATAATTAACAAAAATTCTTTATAATAATAAAAATGTTTTGTTTTTATTTGTTTATTTTGTTTTTATTTACATTTGTAAAAGAAATAGTTTGAAAAAAACACTTGTATACAGAGGAATTTCTTCTCAGTCTATGCCCTTCATAAGATTTTATTATAAGGTGTCAGTGAACACACCCAATTCTTGGCATTTCACTACAGGAAGACAAAGCGTTTCTGCCCCACAGAATCTGTCAGGAATGAAGGTCCCTAGATATACTCACACCCTTCGTTATTAGAGTGTTCTACTTGGGATGTAAGGCCTTGGTTTAAGCAAAACGTATAACACATTTCATTCATACTGCCATCATAATGCTTGACAGAGTGATTTGTATAAAAGTTAAGAGCACTCACAACTAAAATTGTGACTTCTATTCAAGGATTTCTTGCAAATTTGCTGGTCTTCCATGAGCAGTCAGTAACATGACTTCCATGGAAGTTGTTATATGTCTAGAAAGCACAGGGAGAAAAAGTCCTGTAAGTGTGGGCGCATCTAACCACTTATAAACACAACCCCCTGCACACATCTATGTGCACAGTAACACATATCTACATCAAGCCATTGTCCCTTGTCAGACATATTCATGCTTAAGACGGCACAATTGTTCCAGATAGAACTTTGCTATATACCCTCTCTCCCTTTGTGAAACAGGATGATGACTTCTGTTTGAATAATGATTGATCAATATATATTTAGGGGACCTAATATGTACTGGAATGAACTTTGGTGTCATAATGGGTCACACATTGAGTTCCTAACCATGAGGTTGTAGTTCAACCCCATCTTTCTCCCCATCTCCAATCTGCTGGAGAAAAATGAAGTCAATATTTACAGCCTCAGAAATCGTAAGGATCAGTTCTACCCAGTTCTATAGGGTCTCTATAAGTCAGAATTTATTTTATGGCAGTTGATTTAACGCATACTGATTTGCCCTGTTTGAAATGCTCAGCTACTAACCAAAAAGTCGGTGGTTCTAACCTGTTAGCTACTTTTTGGAGAAAGATGGGCAGATCTGCTTCCATGAAGCTATTACCTGGGAAACCCTATGACATAGGTCTGCTCTGATCTAATGGTCCCCTATGAGTTAGAATCTACATAATGAAAGTGAAGTACTGAATATACGCCGACCCGAGTATAAGCCGAAGTACCTAATTATTACCTGGGAAACCAGGAGAGCTGATTGACTCGAGTATAAGCTTAGGGTGGAAAATGCAGAGGCTATTGGCGAGTTTCAATAATCAAAACAAATGGAAATAAAATTACTAAAAATTGAGACATCAGTGGGGTAATATATTTAAATATTTATTTTAAATAAAAAGCATAAATAAAAGGACAACAAGTCATTTAACATTAGTAAACCAGCACAGTAAGTGGAAAATAGGTTCAACAAAAACAATAAGGTACCAACAATGATACCTTAAGGGTACTATTCCCTGAGCTCAATCAGCAACCAAGATAAAATTTAAAGAGTTAAAATCCTTCAAAACTGGATTCCTCATCATCATCCATATCCCAATGCAGATCTTCATTTAGTGTGAGGTCATCATAGACGCTGTCCTCACTGAGATCGCCATCATCACCACCACTGCTGCCATTTTCATACAAAGCGCAGTCTTCACTGCCATCCACAGCATTGCTAATACTACATTTCTGAAAGGCACATCGCACCATGTCTTCTGGAATGTCTTCCCATGCATCTCAAACCCACTTTGCTATTAATTTTATGTCAGGCCTCATGAGATTTCCTCCTTTTGTTAGTCGGGCTTGACCAGATGACATCCATTCATGCCACATCCTTCACACATGGTCTTTAAAAGGCTTATTCAAAGATACACATCATAGGACGGCTCTCATTGGTTAGATGTGAGTAAACAAACACGCAAAGCCCTGCAGTGTCAGCGGTGCTTTGAATGAACAGAGGAGAAATGGCAATCACCCGTGAGATAACTGGCGCTCTTCCAGTTACCTCAGGGGGCCCCAGCAAGATGTTACACCTCGCTGGGGTACCACTGACCCGTGTATAAGCCGAACCCTAGTTTTTCAGCACATATTTTATACTTGAGTATATACGGTATATATTGAGCTAAGTGCTGGATTGGTGCAAACATCTAAAAGGTTAAGAAGTCTGAGTCTACTCAAAAGTGCCTGGGCAGAAAGGCCTGGCGATTGACTTTTTTAAACGACAACATCCGATGGAGCACAACTCTGCTCTGGCACACGTGAAGTCACAAGGAAGGAGTGTGGGCTCAGCAGCAGTTGGATTTCCATTGTTGTTTTTCTCTTGTTTCATTTTAATATGTACTAAATATTCTGCTTGATAGTAAGTACAAGATATGTTTATAATTCAAGAATAAAAAATACCTTAGGTATTGTTGAGAAACTATAGTCGTTTGGAAGGTTTACCAGAACAAATTACTTAATTCATTCATTTAGCAAATTTCCTCTCTTTACTTGCCCCTGATCATATAAAGAAAACAACTGAGTTGACTTGCAATTTTATTTGTTAACATATAAATGAGATGAATGTGCATGATTTATGATTATATAAATGGATTAGCTAAAAAGTGACTATCATAATTCTAAGAAATGTGACCTCTTCTTAAAATCAGAGTATTATAGAAAGTCTCTAATTAGCTGAAAAAGTGGGATTTTAGATGATAGAGTTTATTTCAATAGAGAAAGATTGTGTGGAGAAATATGGAAAAAGTATAGTTAAAATAGAAAATAAAGTAAATTAATCTAATATGTCCTAAAGGATAGTAATGAGAATTAAGATTGAAGAGAATATTGTATATATTTCAGAAAGTATTGGGAGCCAGACTAAGAGGGGGAATAAATAGTTCTAGTTCTGCCTGTTACTAGCCATTCTTTGTTAAAGTCCTCTCGGAACTGCAGTTTCCTCACCATCAAATGAATATAATTCTACCTCCTTGCAATTTTCTGTGAAAACCACTTTAAACTGTAAAGAATAGTTAGCTATTGCAACAATAGTGTTGCTTGCTATTATTTGCTGCTGCTCTTGAGTAACCTAGAGCCCAGGGGCAGCTTGGTGATTATGCATTAAGCTCCTAACAGAGAAGTCAGCAGTGTGAAACCACAAGCCCCTTCCAGGGAAAAAGATGAGGCTCTCTACTCTCGTAAAGAGTTGCAGTATCTGATTTGTAAGTCAGAATTAAGGTCATGATAGTGGGGGGAAGGAAGCACCAAAGAACTAGAGGAAAGTGATGTGTTTCATTGGTGCTATACTGCACCCTGACTGGTTCATTCCTTCCCTGTGACCCCTCTGTGAGGGGATGTCCAATGGTCTACAGATGGGCATTGGGTCTCCACTCCATGCCCCCACCCCCATTCACTGTGGTATGATTTCGTTCTGGGTCTTAGATGCCTGGTCCCTGATCCTCTCAACACCTCATGCTCACACAGGCTGGTGTGCTTTTTTCATGTGGGCTTTGTTGCTTCTCAGCAAAATGGTCGCTTGTTTATCTTCAAGCCTTTAAGGCCTCAGATGCTATATCTTTTGATAGCTGGGCACCATCAGCTTTCTTTACCACATTTGCTTATTGACTCATTTTGTCTTCAGTGATCATGTCAGGTACATGAGCATCACAGAGTGCTAGATTGTTATAACAAAGTGTTCTGTGTTGAGGGGGTACTTGAGGTCCAATGTCTATCTGCAACTTTAATTCTTAACATATAAGTATGAGTATATAGTTCTAATTCCCTCTTTTTATATATATGTATATATATATATGTGTGTATATGTGCATTTACATATGTACATGCCTGTACTCAGACCATACTGCTACAGACAAGAGCTGTCCTAAATTCATATTCCCAAGAGTTGATATGCTAAATAATGTCTATAAGGTGTGACTTGAAGATGTGACAAAAACACTGCCATCGACGAGTGCTAATCTTTGCACCTTATATGCCAAGTACAGAGTTATTTTTCCATATGGCCTGAAGACTAAAGTTTGCTGTTATTGTAAAACAAATAGCTGATATTTACTCTTACAAACTTTGGGGGTGAGTGAAAGGAATGAGAGCTAATGTATCTCCAAGCCTTGTCCTGATCTTATTTTATTTGATAACTTTGGGGAGATTATTTTACTTTGGAAGATTCAGTGCTCGATTCTGAAAATGAAGGGAGCAGGCTAACTGACCTTTGAGATTCCTTCCTGTTGGAATACACAATGATGCCGAGAGCTGTGCCACCTTGTTATGTCAGGTTATGCCTGTGGGAGACGTCAGACAGGGCAAGATATGTCAAAATAATAATTTATTACCAAGGGTTCATGAGGGAGGGGGAATGGGAAGGAAGGGGGGAAATGAGGAGCTAATGCCAGGGACTTAAGTGGAGGGCAAATGTTTTGAGAATGATGAGGGCACCGAACGTACAAATGTGCTTTATACAATTGATGTATGTATGGATTGTGAAAAGAGTAGTATAAGACCCCCAATAAAATGATTTTTAAAAAAGAAAGAAAAAAGGTGGGTAGGCCTAAATCTTGACTTCAACAGTTAAAACTTTTTAAGTTAATCCCGCCTCTGATGCATGCTTGACTTGATCTAGTTTTTAACATTTTCTGTATTTTGTTTTGTTTGTGTTTGTTCATATTAGGGTATATCTCAGAGTTGATATGTCATTGGGGTTACCCTCTTGAAGTTGTGTTATATGTATTTCTGTACTTTGGTGTATGAAACCCAGGATTGATGAATCTATAGGGACAGCAAGTAGATAAAGGGTTTCATGGGGGGCAGGGGAGCAGAGGTACAGTTCTTGAAGTAGGGGTGGGTAAAAGGGAGACAATGTGATGTCAAGGAATCCAGGAGGAAAAAAATATGTTTGGAAGTGAATTATGGTAGCAATTTTACAATTCTGCTTGATGTGATTGAACTATGAAATGGTATATATATATATATATATATATATATATATATATATATATATATATATATATATATATATATATTAAGTTTATTTAAATGGTATATATATATATATATATATATATATATTAAGTTTTATGTGGGTAGTTATGTTGTTAGATGGCATAGCTTCACTCCCAATTCATGGAAATCCTTTATACCAGCGGTTCTCAACCTGTTGATTATGACCCCTTTGGGGGTCAAACGACCCTTTTGCAGGGTCGCTCAAATCATAAGAGTAGCAAACTTACAATGATGAAATAGCAATGAAAATAAATTTTGGTTTAGGGTCACCACAACTTGAGGAACTGTATGAAAGAGTCACGGCCTTAGAAAGGTTGAGAACCACTGCTTTAGAGAATAGAATAAAATATTATGTGCCCTGTGTTAACCCATGACCAGCTCTGGACCAGACATATGTGATCGATAGGCATGTGAGACTGGGTTTCTAAAGAAGGAAACCCAGTGGTGTGTGTGTGTGTGTGTGTGTGTGTGTGTGTGTGTGTGTGTACAGAGAGAGAGAGAGAGAGAGAGAGAGAGAGAGAGAGAGATTTATAACAAGAAATTCCTCATACCGTTGTAAAAAAGGTTAAGTCTAGTCCACTTAAATCCATGAGTCAGATGTAATCTGAAGGCTTCTCCTGAGTCCTATAAATGCAGGGGCTGAGATTTTACCTAATACAGGATCCAAATCTAGCAGTACATGTCCACTAGCTTCCACACACTGCCAATTTCTACAAAGAGTATGGTACCTTCTTAATTAAATCCACCTCAATCATATCAACGCTGTGACTGCACTAAGGAGGTCTGTTCGCCCCCAGCTTCACAGAAGATCCCTTCATGCAGTTGACCGCACTCTGAAAAATCATATCTTTGATATAAAGCATAGCTATCCCAGCAGGGTTTCAATGACTGGTTTCCAAAAGCAGATTCTCCAGGTCTTTCTTCCTAGTGGCCTAGATCTGGAAGCTTCGCTGTCATCTGTTCAGTATCATAGTGACATGCACATCCCCACTGAGGGTGATAAGTCTTCATGTATAGGGTTGTGTTGTTATTGGTTTGTGCAGTCCAATAGAGTCATATTAACAACTATCAAGGGTGACAGAGTAGAACTTCCCTTTAGGGTGTGCTAGCTGTCCTGAATGTGCATTTGACAACCTCTCATATGTTCAGCTTTCACATGGACTGCTTGGTGGCTCAGTCGGCCTAGGGAAAGACCATAGGGGTCAAAGAGCGCCATCTCGATCCTGACACATCATCGATTAGCCAGTGTGGTTTTCTATTCTGTTTCCATTTTTAATTGGCTTATTAAATTCTTTTGTTTAATTTGGGATTTTTTTAATAAGTATGAATGATCTACTTGGGTTTAAATGTGATTTCCTTGTACCATTGTTTATTTGTGTGTGAACAGTAAGCAGATCCCAGGGTCATTTATAAACTGTCCTGCAGAGCAATGTATGGTTTAGATTTCCTCCACAGTTGACGTGGCTTGAAATGGCTATGCAAATAAGGAAGTACATATATTTGCATAGCCTAAACATACTAACGTTTTTTAGAGTAGTGGATGCCTTGAACTAAATAGTGTTAGAAGTGTAAAGTCATAGTTCTTTTCTTTCTTTTGGTACCAAATGTTACATATACTTGCTTCAGTAGTACAATATTACTTGATTTAAAGAATTTCAGGTAAAAAAAAGCTCCTCTTGCTTTTAACAAATTCTACACGGACAATTCATTTTTTATATCATTCAGGTTATGTAACCATTTTTGTCATCATCATATTATTCTATCCCATTAAATAAACTCTCTTCCCCAAAGCTTCTCGTCTGACCCTTCAGCAGGCTGTGGTCAGTTTGATCCTATCTAATGAAATTTCTGAGAGAGCATGGCACTCAATGCCAACATTCTGGACTGGTTAAGTAAGCTTTGGGTAGGTTCACAGAGGCTTGTAGGGAAACATTTGGTTTGGAGCATAAGCATTAAGGATTATCTCTGGGCAATAGTCTTGGCTGTTGTTAGCCTGATGAATCCAGAAATCATGTGGGGTCACCCTCTTGAAGTTGTGTTATATGTTCCTCTGTCTTTCGGTCGATGATACACAACACTGAAGCGCCTAGAGGGGCAACAGGTAGAATAAGGTTTCAGGGCGGAGGGTGGGGTGGGGTGCGGGCTACATTGGTGGAGGTGTGGGAGGTAAAAAGAAAGCAATGTCAGGGCGTCCAGGAGGAAAAATAATGTTTGGAAACCGAGTGTGGTGGCAGTTATGACATTCTGCTTGATATATTTGAACTACAGAATGATATGATGTGCATTATCTCCCAATTAATAATAAGTTAATATAAAAATCAAATTATGTTCATTTGTCTCCTCCCTCTAAGAAGGACTCATCTATAAATTCTTGGGCCAACATGTTTAGTAAATGTAATTGCACATCATCCAGTTCTTCAGCCCTCGTGGCTCAGACAGCAGATATTCATAATGATGCTTTTGGTCCCTTCTGATTCCTGTTGCTCCCCTTTCCTCCGTGAATCAAGATACATGGAAACCTCCTGCTGTCACTCTTTGCCAGTCTTTGAGACCTGAGGTACTAGTCAGTGAACTAGGAGATAGACCGGAAGCACTGAAAAGCAGCGTTAGGCCAGTTGACAGATATCTCATGAGACCCTGACCCTAAACTGATGTCTTGCAACACACTGCCATACCTTTTGATGGCGCTAACTTTCCAATACATAACCAAGTCTGCTGTTATAAATAGCGTCAGAGCCGTTCACTGTCTGATTTTATCATGGATACTCTAATGTTCTACCTATGATTATTTTAGTATTGTAGTATATACCTTACTGCATTAAAAATTACATTACTACAGAAATATTTTGTATATGTGAGTAACACATATTTCATAGGATAAATACCATGAACTTGAATTGTCAATGGGTGGTTGTTGTTAGGTGCTGGCAAGTCCGTTCCAACCCACAATGACCCTCGACCCAGCAGAATGAAACACTGCCTGGTCCTAGACCCTCTTCCCATTTGGCTGCCTGGTTGAACCCATGGTTGCAGCCACCATGTCAATGCATCTTGTTGAGGCCTTCTCTTGTTACTACCTTTCTACTACTGTCCATGTAGGATGTCCTTCTCTGGGGACTGGTGTCTACTGACAACAGATTCCAAGTTGTTCACAAGACATAGTTTAAAGAATATACTTATTTAACATTGTCCTCCACACTGGCAGATTTTAACACAAGGTTATTCAAATCTGCATTCCTATGAGGCTGCAATAAGTCCAGCTTACCACATCAGCACCAGCACCTCATCGGTCCCAGATGTCCTTCTTGTCGTCTGCATTAAGATTCTGCCTCAACTCAACCCAACTTCTCAGCAATGGAGTCACATTGTGTATGATCTAGTTGAAAGAACAAGTAGACTAATAGGAGATGCTGGTGCAAACTACAGGGACTAGAACATTCCTCAAACACTGTTTTTCATAATGCACTAATCTCCTTTGGTCATCTTACATTTCCGCAAAGAAATATCAAGAAGCCTCTTCAATACCCTCTTTACCTTTTCCACAATATCTGGTGGAGGGAAATTTCTCAATATGACACTTGTAGCGAAGTCTCTATAATTCCCACTGAAGGAGTGGGTGGGGCTATGCAAATAGGACTGTAACACTAATAAAGGGGATTGGGTAATTTTCATAACACCTCTCAGTTAAAAGGATGATCCAAATTTGAAGCAGTAGCAGAAGAGAGAAAGCATGAGGATCTTGGTAGAGAATGTTCAAGATTTCCTTCTGACTTGGTACAGGCTGCCGAGACCAGATACACCACAGGCTGTGGGGGGGTCAACTCAGGGAAATACCACCGATATTATGACGTGATTTCTCCTTGTCTGGTCCCCACACTATAGAATTGTAGAATAGATGGAGGCACTTGTGGGATGACTTCCCGGTCCACAGAGACCAAGGCAAAGGGACCGTGTAGCTAAGAGGCTGAGAGCCAGAGAGAAATTTCAGCTGCTGGTTGAGAAAAACCAATGATTGTATCCTTCCTATTTGCTGATTCTGACTTATGGTAACCTATTAACAACCCTAACAGCAAACAAAGAAAACCAAACTCACTGCTATTGAGTCAATTCTGCTCAGTAGCAACCCTACAGGACAGAGTAGAACTGCCCCTGGGCCGGGCAGTAGAACTGTGTCTGGGCCGGTAATTCTTTATGGGAGTAAGACTGTTTAATCGAAAGTTGTTTGTAAGTTCTGTGGAGCCCTTGAAACAACAGAGATGCATGGTGGCCTGGGAGGAAGAGTTCGTGTCAGAGTAGATAAGGCTGGGCAGACCGTGGAGGTTTGTCTGACGGTGGTCTTTTCACATTAGGGAATCCAGAGAAGGTCAGGTATGTTCACCAGCTTTGCCATCTATTTTGAAACACTGAGATAGCGCCTTAGCAAAATGAGACTCAGTGAAAATGTGGACTGCTGAATGGTGGCCTCCTGTAAAATGCATTTTCCGTTCTTAAGAAAGAGATTCTGTTCTTTCTGTGGAGTGTCAGTCGACGTTTGTCAGGTTATGTCTGCCTCTTATTGTTCTGTGTTATTAGTCTGAAGAAGCAGCTCTGTCAAAATATGCCCTTCATTTTTTTTTAACCAGCATCACACAAAATTTGGAAGAGATAGGAAAAAAAAACCCAGTACAAAACACAGGTTATTTCCTTGTGGTTACACCTGCAACACTGTCACATTGCAAAAAAAAAAAAAAAAGTCTAAGTGGGTGGGTCATGGAAGAAAAACTTTAATGAAATAATGATTTTTTAAATCTTAGGAAAACAGTGAAGGCATCGAGCCAAGGTACCCAATATTGGTGTTGCTGTTGGTGTCAGCTAACATCCAGTTATCTCTGACTCGTGGTGATGTCATGGCCAGGAGAATAGTGCTGCGTGGCCCTGCGACACTATCATGATCAGTGTGGGGTGTACTCATCTCTCGTATTTGGAGGCCTTACCACCTAGAAAACTCATCTTTCAGCATAATATTGGACACTTTTATATAATCTACACCTCACAACATGCCAAGTGAACCTTGCTGCCAAAGTCAAAGCTAGTGGGGCATGTGCTGGAGAAGAGGGAAGCTTGATGTTTAGTGGTGTCGGTCCTCAGCTCTCTTGAGGAAGAAATGCATTTGCATAGCAATTCATCATTCCCCTCACCCAAAGTTCAAAACTATGTGGGTGCACCTGCTGCTTGATCAGAGTTACAAAGAAGCTTTGAGCTAGTTAACAGAATGAACATGTCATATTGCTGTGCATGTTCATATCAAGTGTTACTCAAAGCATGGGGAAACCTAGGTAAAGTATGTGTTAGCCAAAAGAAGTATTTCACACACTCATCCCAGTCTATCTTCATCAGGTAGTGGACTTAACACTCAGGAAGCAATTGAATGGATCCAGAAATATCCTCATGGATATTGACTGAGATTCAAGAACAATGAATTCATGAACAATGAAGAAACATGGAAACTGATGCCCATAATAATATTAATGAAATTTATATTATAACTATTATATTGTTATATCAAAAATGAATCGTGCCAAACTTATATGCCACCTGCTTTAGTGTAATAGGGGGGGAGAAAAAAATGAGATGCAGTTTCAAAAAGTTAGAGTAATAAAAGCCAGCTTGTACTAACCAGCTCTTTTTATTTTATTTATTTATTATAGTAATTAAATCATTTTTTATCATTTTATCAGGGCCTTATACATCTCTTAGCACAATCCACATATACATCCATTGTGTCAAGCACTTTTATACATTTATTTCCATCAACATGCTCAAAATATTTGCTTTTTGCTTGTGCCTCTGGTATTTTCTCCTCATATCCCCCCTCCCCAATGAACCCTGGATAATTTATAAATCATTATTATTTGGTCATATCTCACACTATTCGACATTGCTATGGACCCACTTCTCCACTGTCCTTCCCCCAGGTAGGAGGTTATACGTAGATCCTTGTAATCTGTTCCCCCTTTCTCCCTCACCTTCCCTCCACCCTGCTGAATATCATCACTCTCACCAATGGTCCTGTGGGGTTCATCTGTCCTGGATTCTCTGTCTTTCCAGTTCCTAACTGTACAAGTGTACATCCTTCAGTCCAGCCAGTTTTGTAAAGTAGAATTGGCATCATGATGGTGGGGAGAAGACGCATTCAAGAACTAGAGGAAAATTGTATGTTTCATCATTGCTACGCTGCACCCTGACTTGCTCATCTCCTCCCCACGACTCTTCTGCAAGGTTATGTCCAATTGCCCACACTCTGCACTCTCCCTCACTCACAATGCCATGATTTCTTTGGTCTTTGATGCCTGATACCTCATCCCTTCTCACAGGCTGGTGTGCTTCTTCCATGTGGGCTTTGTTGTTTCTCAGCTAGATGGCCACTTGTTTATCTTCAAGCCTTTAAGTCCCCCAGATGCTATATCTTTTGACAGCTGTGCACCATCAGCTTTCTTCACCACATTTGCTTGTGCACCAATTGTCTTCAGTAATCTTGCCAGGAAGGTGAGCATCTCAGATTGCCGAATTATTAGAACAAAATGCTCTTGTGTTCAGGGAATACTTGAGTAGGGGCCCACTGTCCATCTGTTTCCTTATTACTAAACCTATAAACATATGTACATAGAACAAATTCCCCCTCATCGTATATTAATATATTTACATATGTATATACCTGTATTTAGATCTGCCTCCTAGTTCTTTCCTCTATTTCTTTGTACTTTCCTCTTGTCCCACTATCATGTTACACCTTCATTTGGGTTTCAGGAATTCTTCTCACTTACATTGTCTTGATCCAGCCCTGCCAGACCTCCTACACCCTCCTTGCCACTGATTTTGGATCACTTATTATTCCCTTGTGCCTTGTTTTTTTAACATCCACTTCCTTTCCCTCTCCGCCCCTTCTCCCATGTGCCCCCAGAACTGTCATCTCGTTGCTCTCTCTTCCAGCATGCTTATCCCACCCATCCCTTCCAGGTAGACTTGCAGCAACAACAATATGCACCAAGACAAGACCAAGTAGAAGAAAGGAACAATAGAAAATAAAACAATAGTACAACAACAAAAAGGCAACAATAAAAAACCCTATAAATAGTTCAAGGTCTATTTATTGTCCTTTACGAGTGCTTTCCAGTCAAGTCGGATGGGGTGCCAGGCCCTGGACCCACATCCATCCCCAGCATTCGCTAGGGAATTCATTGCTCTGCTCCCCCCACTGCTCTGCTGCAGGCCCCCAGTGGCTGGCTTTGGCATAGTGGGCTCAGGGTGGGCTAGTGTTGTCCCCATGGTGTGCCATGGTGAGGCCGACCCTGTGGTTGTCTCTGTGCATACATTTATTGGGGGCTCTTACATCTCTTATCACAATCCATACATTCATCCATTGTGTCAAGCACCTTTGTACATATGTTGCCATCATCATTTTCAAAGCATTTTCCTTCTAGTTGAGCCCTTGGTATCAGCTCCTCATTTTTCTCCATCCCTCCCCAGCCCTCCCTCCCTCATGGATCCTTGATAAGTTATAGATTATTATTTTCATATCTTACATCATCCTCTGTCACCCTTTTCTGTTGTTCCTCTCCTGGGAGGGAGTTATATGTTGACCCTGTACTCGATTCCCCCTTTCTCCCCCCATTTCCCCCTTATCCTCCTGGTATCTCTAGTCTCATTTTTGGCCCTGAAGAGTTTATCTATCCTGGATTTCCTGTGTTGTGGGCTGGTATCAGTAGCAGTGTGCATGTTTTGGTCTGATTCAATTTGTAAGGTAGGATTGAGGTCATGATAGTGGCGGGGGGAGGAAACATTAAAGAACTAGAAGAAAACTACTCTGCACCCTGACTGGGTCATGAGGAGATGTCCATTTGTCTATAGATGAGCTTTCAGTCTCCAATCCTTGCCTCCCTCCCCTCATTCACATTGGTGTGATTTTTGTTCTGGGTCGTAGATGCCTGATACCTTATTCCCATTGACATCTCATGATCACACAGGCTGGTGAACTTCTTCCATGTGCGCTTTGTTGTGACTCAGCTTTAAAGGCTTGTTTATCTTCAAGCCTTTAAGACCCCAGAAGCTATATCTTTTGATAGCCAGGTACCATCAGCTTTCTTCACCACATTTGCTTGTGCACCCATTTTATCTTCAGCAATCATGAAGGGAAGGTGAGCATCACAGAATGCCGGAATGTCAGAATAAAGTGTTCTTGTGTTGAGGAAGTACTTGAGTAGAGACCCAATGTCCATCTGCTACTTTAATTATTAACATATAGATGTAATTGCATAGACCAATCCCTCTCATTATATATGAATATATTTACATATTTACATATCTCTATTTAGACATCTATAGATATCCTTTGCCTCCTGGTTCTTTTTTTTTTTTTTTTTTTTACTTTCGTATTGTCCCACCATCATATGCGGTCTTCATTTGGGTTTAGTAATCCCTCGCTGCCTTGATTAAGCCCCACTAGGAATCCTAAGCCCTTCTCTCCATTGATTTTAGTTCACTTGTTGTTTCCTTGTCCCTGGGTTGGTTTCCACCCCACCTCCACCCCTGCTTCCTTTCTCCCTTTTCTCCTTTTCCTGTATCACCCCCAGCCGTCAGTCCATTGTTTTCATCCACAAATTATTTATCCCGCCTATCTTATTTAGACAGACCTGCAGAGATGTTAATAAGTGCAAAAAACCAGCAAAGCTAAACAACAAAGGAAGACACAACCAACAAAACAATAACAACAAAAAACAAAATAACAACAGCAAAAAGAAAGTCAACGGCAAAAAGAAAAAGCCTATCAATAGTTCCAGGTCTGTCTTTTTACTTTTAGGAGTGTTTTCCAGTCTAATCTGATGGGGTGCCACACTCTGTCTCCAAGTCTATTTTTGGTGTTCCCCAGGGAGTTCATCGCTTTGCTCCCCTTGCTGCTCTGTCATATGCCCTTGGTGTTTTGCCTCAGTGTGATGGGGTCAGATTGGGCACAATTCCCGCATTCCCGCATGGTGTCTCCAGTGTTACTCTGAACCCACACATGTATCTGCATTAACACTTGTGCTGAAAATCAGTAGGATATAGATCTAGACTGTGCTGCCATATTGTTTTTTCTCTCTACATCTTGAAAGGAGTTAGACTAAGTATGCAGATGTTTACTGATCAAGGAACAAATCTAAAGACAAAAAGAGAACCCGCCAGGCAGCCTGGATGCACACTTTCTTCAGATTCCAGGGCGTAGCTCGGTGAAGTAGCTGACCAGGGAAATTTTGAGCATTTTTGCCTTTGTCACATAAAACAGTGAAAAAACGTACTGTAAATATAGGGACAGTTCGTAGGAGAAGTCCATCTGTGTGTGTTTGTTTTGGGCTATTGGTGGATAGACAGGGTTACAGAACTCTCATTCACAGAAGAAATCTGATGTAACATGCTCCTGTATCTAATGTTTCAAATTAGAATTGTAATTAAAAGCTTCATATATTTAGAAGTGTCACAAAATAATTCCAAATTATGGATCTAGATTTTGACACAAAATAAAGCTTTTGACCTTGACTTCTCTGAGTAATTTGAAAACATATCTGGTTCAGTAGGCATGTCTCTGAATGATTCCATTTGTTAGGTCTTTGATTTAGCAAATTCTTATTAGGGAAAATGGTGTAATGTGAATGGCTGCATTGTAAAGGCTTCCTATGAATTTCCTAGGAAATTGCGTGTGATCCTACTTCCAATCCCACTTCCTAAGCACTCTGGGTATTTTCTTTATTGCACGGTAACATTCAAGGAGCCCAGGACTGTATCTTTTAGGGGATTTATGGTAATGCTGCTGGATGTAACTGATCATAAAGAGCGTGGAGAGCCCCTAAGGGTCTCTTCATTTTCTGACACACTCCACTGCCGCCCATTAACACTTCGTCTCTTATCGCCATAGACTCAAGCTAATGAGGGTTTTTGAATTTGGAGGTGTGTACCAGAAAAAATAGCTTCAGCAAATGAGGCACCCAGCTCGCTTCACTCTCTGATTTTCCGGTTCATCTTTTTCTTTCTTTCTTTTTTAACTAAATGAATTCTATCATTAAAGTCATCTGGGTAGCACTTTCTTTCTTCCTCTCTCTCTTTCTCTCGCTCTCTTAATTGGAATGGTCTGTTTTTCCTAATATTAATCCAAAACATGGCAGAAATCCTAGATAGACAGCTGTTAAATAGTTATACATAGTCTTAATGTAGATAAATTCATATGCTGTGACTGTTTCACTAAAATAATAGTGAGTTGACATTAGAAAACACCATTGTCTTTGACAATGGTTATATTTCATTATTAATAAAATCATATCATTTCCAATAAATAGTTAAATATCCAGAGAATTTCTCAAGCATTGAGCTGTTTGTTAATTATATTAAACTACAAAAAAATGACAATATTCTTACATGTTGACTGGTAATTCATCAACCTAAATACTAAGTACACGTCAAATCCAAGGTACTTACAACCATTAAATACCTTGGATTTCCAAGTACATTCTCTAAATGTTTGAAAGCATTCTCTTCTTATCTATTACAAGCTTTCATATCAGTGTTACTGAATAAAAACTTTTCCCATTATTCTTAATCACCTATTCTTAGTTACCTATTTTTAAACATAACACTTTGTTGTAAATATAATCGCATAAAAGAAATTTTGGTTTTTAGTTTCTCCTTCCTTTAATTATTTTACTTCTGACATTTTATCTTTTAGAATATGAACTTGAAGAAAAACTGGTGAAGTGACAGCAAGCAGGCACTTGTGAACTCAGACAGCCTGAACAAGCAACATTGAGTCCAGAGAGTGTCTACCCCACTCAACAAATTCAGGTACACCTACCTTAACCTGGTACTCGCTAGAGATCACGGACAGGCGTTCATTTCCTCCGTGGTTTTCACTGCTCTGTCTAATGCTGATCTAGCTTCCTGGTGGTTCATGGCTTCTGGGAGGCAGTTAAAAGGTTTGTTGTGCATCCTCCCCAAACAGACAATTCATGCTAAAGGAGCCGTTTGCAGTTAAATTAGATGATGCATACACTGTTCTCGCGACTACAGTTATATAGGGCAGGAAAGAAGGTTTGTGTGCTTGTGGATGCTGTGAAGCATTCTCGGGATTGCCAAAGGGGAAGAGATCCTACTGCTGGCCCTCAAAGTGGAGCAATTCCTTTCAAATCGTTGCAGAGACTACACGTGCTACAGACGCTAACTGGTTAGTGACTTTAATTAATTCTGGTTTGGGATGATTGTATCAAATGGTTGCAACTGTGGCAACACATCCTTTAAGAAATAGCGTAGACTAGATGTGACATGACTGCAAGGCGCCTGAAATCTCAGACCAACAATGAGTCAGCTTCTGTCAGGGAGGATAAACCTGACATCAGAAGCCAATACCCCCATTAAGGAGTACATTTTACACATATGCCTTTGCTGAAGAAAGATAAGAAAATTATGGTAAAATAGTAATCTCTCAGGAAGCTGCATGAAGAAAGCTCTAGCATGCCTTTTAAGGTTCGCTGTGCAATAGCAATTTATTTGTCTGCCGACTATCCCATTTTCCTGTCTGATAATAGAGCTACTTACCAATACATGGAAATGAGAGTCTGGGATTGTCTTCCATATGCTGCAACCTCATGGGTGCCGCATGCTTCCAGAGCTTTATGAACTGGTGTAATAGGTCACAGTGGTTCTAATTATTTCTCGTCTCTAGCCTGCACACTTTCTCTGAGAAATCCCCTGCACTCGTTGTGTGCTTCAGGGCAGGCATTGTGGTTAATTGTACTTTTCCCTAGGTTGCAAAAAATAAAAAGCAACACACCCAAACAAAAACCCATTCACACTGAGTATTAAGAAAAATGTTCCCAGCTCTCAAATCAGCTAAGTTTTCTGAATTGCTTAAGGGGGCTTGCAAAATTCATGGAAAAATAGAATGTAAAGATAAAGGAATTCTTCATGAACTTCGAAAATTCCCATTATAGGTAATTGATACACATAGACTGTTGTGTTTTATCTAATGTCATTGAATTTTATTTTGTTACAGCATATTTATTTGATTTTATACGGATCTAATTTTTAAATGGGGGTTTATTGAATGGGAAATTCTGGAATAAGTTTAAGGCTTTCTCTACATTTAAATAAAGAGGATCAATGTAGCTTAAAACACATCACGAATTTAACGAAAATAAATAAGCAAGTTTTGAAAGAGAACTACATGTTTACGCTGATGGACTTGGCGTTCACTTTTGAGGCAAACCATTTTAACTTGAGAGCTGTACGTTTTCAAAAAGCATAAGATGGACTATTTGAAAAAGAAAGAGAGATGTCGTGATTCTGGACGGCCTTGGTCTCTTTCTGCAGTGGGTGGTTTCCCACTTAAAGCGCGAACTACTAACAGAAGCTTGGAGGTTCATGTGCACCCAGAGGCACCTGAGAAAAAGGCCTGGGTTACTTCTGAAAAAATTACAATTACTATAAACCCTCTGGAGTGTCGTTATTCTTTGGCACATGGGGGTCCCCATCAAGTTGAGTTAACTCAAATGCAACGGTTCACTCTCTGCTCTGCCCTTGGTGCCTTTAACTCGTCTGTCCTCTTGCCCCATCGCTGCAACTCCATGAAGGCCTCCCGTTAAAAGGCTGGGTGTGTCAGAGATGATGTTATGTGCCTTTGTGATTTCCAAAGATCTGCAAACAAATAATCAGTGACAGCTACATGTACAGCTTGTATAGAAAACATTTCACATGTGTAATGTCATTTAAACATTGCTACATGTCAACACATAGTTTACTTTTAAAGCTTTGCAATAAGTACACTGAGAAGTCAGCAGAAGATAGATAAACAAAAGCAAAAATTTCTACATTTATACTTTGAGTTTTGATCTCTCTGTGTTTTTTTAATCCATTATTTCTTCCTTTAAAGGTTAAAGTAAGGCTTTTGAAAGAAAATTCATATTTATTCACAGTATATATGTTATAATACTTTAGTGCATGAAGGATGAGAATATAAATAAACACTACATATTAGCAGATTATCACTATAAAATAGAAATAACAATGAATTATAATCATAACTCTGAGAACAAAAGATAAATATTCACATGATCATCCATAAAACATCAATTTGGGAATCATGATATTACACTGATCAGGATGGACAAAAATATCTTATGAAGGTGCACATAGATTTTAAGCATTATGAGCTACATCAGGTCTCTACATCAACTACTCAGATCTGCCATTCTCTCATAAAATAGCCACAGCCAACATGTAAACAAATGGACCCATTTGTGTTATAATAAAACTTTATTAAATAAAACAAAACAAATGTGCATGGCTTGGGCCTGTGCACTGTTATTGGGCAATCCATGAAATGGTCCTAAACTCAGAGCTCCCAAATGGAAAGTGCCAATCCTCTTCCTGCTTTGTATTTCGATACTTGAATATCACACAGTAAATCATTGTTCTAAAATTATTGTTCACAGACAGGATGTTCTACAGACCAGTCATTGGTGAGTGCATGAGGTAGCAAATCAGATGGGTCTTGAACAGAAGTTGCCACACTGTCTGAAATGAGGCCACACGGTTATGTCCTAACCGTGGGAGTCAGGGTAGAGTTCAGAAGACCCCTGAGATTTAAAGAGGACCAAATCTTCTAGTATTTGCAAGGCTATGTCTCTGTGCCTTGAATTATAATAATCTCTGCCAAGAACTGCAATCTTGATATCATCCTGAAATTGTGTGGGATATAATATCAAATTCAAACCAATACCAAGGTATTTTTATATACAGGAGAAAGTATGCGTGAAAAAGCCCAGGTACCAAAGTGAGAACCTGTTGTGTAGCACAGCAAGGAGGAGGAGTGTTGGTAAACAGACTCTCTGGATGGCACTGAGTGTTAAGTGCTCTAAGACAGGCCTACTGATCTTCTTCAGAAATACCACAGACTGGGAGCCCTGTGCCCATTCTGTTCAGCACACATGAGGTTACTGTGTGTTTAAATCAACTGGATAGTAACAAACAACAGCACCAACAATGCTAATAATTAATGTGCCAGGGTAGAGACTACCACATCTGATTTTCCTGTAGAACGTCCGGTGGGTCTTTGCCACTCACCTTTTGGTAGCGGTCAAGATCGTAGAGCCCTTCAAGCTTTGCTGTTTAAACTAGATCTTAATTGGTTTTTAAGAAGAGACCAGAATAATGTTTTTATGTGAAGGTTTAAAGATTATCTCAAGGCAATAGTTTCAGGGTTTTACTCACCCTCAGAGCTCCAGAAAAATTGAATTCTATGAGAATGTAAAATTCTACTTTACAATTTCCTCCATTGGCTCGGGTTTATGTTTTCAACAGTTTTATTGGCAACTAATTTAAATATCATATAATTCAATAGTTACGTCATTCAATCATATCAAGGAGAATTGTACATTCACCCCCACATCAATTTTAGAGCACCCCCCCCACCGTGGTTAAATCACCTTTACAATGATTTATGCACTCACAGTCCATTCTAAGGCTCTCCAGCCTCCTGTCTTCATTACTTACTCCTGAAATCTCCTCTTCCCTGTATTCCCTGTATCCCCTTATATCAGTTTTTACCATTATACATCCACTCCTCCTGTACTTCACAGCTGGAAGACCCAAATGGGGCATGGGGGGGGGCAGTGGGGATGTGCTAAGATGGTAAGGGCAAAAACATAATAGTATACAGACAAAAATACTGATAATGTGTAAGGAGGAAAATATCCCCCCCCTCAAAATATTCAAAAAGCGAGGGAAGAAATTTCTGTCATAGAGCCAGTAAGAGATACGTGCACCCAGAAGGAATTCAGGTGTGTCTGTAGGATGGTCAGCTGGCCCAAGAGTTCCATCAGTATAATCAGGATGGCAATGGTCTCGGCCTGATGGAGACTCTCGCCTGTGGCTTGGGTGGGTCTGCCTGTGGCTCAGTCTGACCAGGTACTCTGCATATGGGGTGGGGCTCCCACTGTCCCCCACAGCCCTCCACAAATTGGTAGCTCATACATTTTGCTCTGGCGCCTTTCTCCTCACCATATGTGAGTTTTGTAACTGTCATCTTTGGGTCACACAAGCTGCTGTGCTTCGTCTATATAGACTTAGTTGGCTCCTCGCTCAGATGGCTACTTGTTTGAATACCAAGTCTTTAAGACCCCACCCACTATTCTGATTGATAGCACACTTGGCCACATCACCCTTATATTCAGTGATCATTTTATGAAGGTGGCTATCAGGTGTTTTATAGAGAATATTTTATCTAAATATTCGATAAAAGTGCTGAACATTATTCAGTAGTCTTGGCTCCATAGCAGAGGAGCCAGTGTGCTAACAGAGACAATGAGCCTCGCGTTCTATTCCATCCTTCGGTTCCTGACACGCTCTCCCTCTGGTGCTCCAGACGAAGAAAGACAGTTGTTTTGCCTTGGATGTCTACTTGCAAGCATTGAATTATTGCAATGAACTATGGGTAGGAAAAAAAAGAACCACAGATGCAATTTGGCCAATTAACTGGAACATTCCATAAACTGTTAGCCTAAACTCCAAATCAAGGATCCAAACACCTGAGCTATTTGAGTGTGCATCAAGCACCATAGCGCTACTTTTGTTGTTGTTGCTATTGTAAATCGATAACACGAAACATTGGCCAACTGACTTGTTTCTCTTCCTCCATCCTACACCATTTCACACCTCCCATACCCGGGGTCTCCCTGCAGGTCCAGGTTTTCTATTGCCTTATGGTGGCCCCATACCATCCGGTAAAATTCAAACTTACAAAATCTACATGTACTATTCCTGGCCATTAGAAGCCACCCAGTTATAAATTTGAGTGTTCCTTACCCAATATTTCTTATTGGCACATGCAGAATAGAATTTTAACCAATATTTAGATTGGTAAATGGTTATTTTAACATGTATTTTAAAAACAAAATGCATTTTAAAATGAGTGATTGCAAATATTTTACATTTGAAATGTATTAAACATATGTATCTTTAATTTTGTGCACTTATTTACATGGCAGGTATTAATAGGAACAAAAATGGAATTATAGAATCTTGTTTAAAGCTGTTGATGTTTAACTCTTTAAGGGCCAGGCCCACATACCAATAAATAAACTACTAAAGACATATTAAAGTAAAAACCTAAAAAATGTTAAAAATTAAAAAACCTGTTAGAATAATATATTGACGCCATTGATGGTTTCTTGAAGGGTTTCTTGGGGGATGTGGAGGTGGGGATGAGGTGGAAAACTGATGATGACAGATTTGACAGATAGGGAAGCAGTAAATACTCTAAAGTTGATTGTGTAGATGATTGTAGACCTTTTAATAATATTATTTGATGATACATGATTGGAATTGAACTATTTACTTGTATAATATGTTCAATACATACCAGTAAAACTGTTTAAAATTTAAAATATATATATGCAGTAGATATGTAACAAGTAACAAATTATACCATGTCCAAAAAGGGAGCAAATTTTCTTGTGCCTGAGGAAAGCACCTGAGAGTCACAGATACAAACGCCGGTCCCGAAACCCCAAGGAAAATGCCTGTACATTTTCAGATCGGCATGAAGATTTCAGGCACAGGAGCTAACATTGGCAAAGACACAGCAGTTTAAGCAGAGAAAACAACAGTGGAGAGTAAGCCGTGCACTAAGAAGTTCAGCTTAGATTCTATAGACAATGAGGGGCCATTGGTGGTTTGAACAAAAGGAAAACATGGTCAGATTTTATTTTTAGCACAGCTCTTGTAAACAAATAGACTTATAATAATGTAGAAGTTATACATTCAATCTCTCTGAACCTCCTTTTTTTCCCATCTGTAAATTAGAGGGGATAATTTCCACTTCATAGGCTGTTGGGGATTACATAAAATAATGCATGTAAAATATAGCACAGGGGCTAGTATGCAGCTCAAACTCTAAATTATACTTACTCTTATTATTATTCATCAAGAGCTGAGACATATTTGCTTTGCCATAAAAAATAAGATAGAAGTAATCTGATTTGCATGTATGTTATGTTTATGCTATTCAAATCAAAGTGCTTTCACTTACTATGCACTTACATTAAAAAAGGAAAAGCAAGACACAATGTACTGTTGTAGAAATCTTTCAAGAATATTGTGTTAAGGGGAAAAGTATGAGGCATAAGAGAAGCAAAACTATGAACGCGTGTACATATTTCTACTTATGTTTTTATTTTCAAAATTCTAGAAGGGTAAATAAGAAGATAATTGAATTGTTCATCAGGTAAGAAGTTGGAGAGATAAAGATAAAATATTAAGACAAAGAAATTAAATTGATATTATTTATTCATGTAGTATTCTGATTTTTTATCCTGGAATCATATACATGTACTTCTTATTAAAATATGTTTAAAAGTAAAACATTTCTTTTAAATAATGCCTAATTTGTTTTTAAGACCCTGTGTGTGTTATGTAGAAAAGGTATCATTAGTTCACTGTTAGCAAACGAGCAAGCTGAGGCTCAGTCTAAATCACATGATCAAAGTCACATAGCCTGTAATAAGAACTTTGGATGAGAACTTTGAATCTTAAATTCACATTTTGCTGTATTCTTTCTCCTTACAATGGTTAGAGTAGTGCTTTCAGACTTGTATTTGGTGTTATTGGTGTTTATAAATATTATTTGATAGACATGATTGGGATTGGATACATGAGTTAAGGAATAAATAGATAAAAACAGTGGTGATAGTGGGAGCAGAACTAAACTCAGGAAGATGCTCTTTAATGCAGCAGTGAGAGCAGGGGGCTAGGAAAGGAGGAAGGCAGGTTGGGAGCAAAAGGGAGAGAGGGAAGAAAGAGGACAAGGAAAGGAGAGCACAAGGGAGGGAGATTGGGAGGCAGGAGGGAGGGAGGGAAGTTGAGGTGCAGGAGGGAGCGAGGGAGGAAAAAGGAAGGTAGGAAAGAAAAGCAGGAGGGAGGTAGTGAGGAAGTTCAGTCAGGAAGACAGAATAGAAGAAACCACTTGGGAAAGAAATGGGGTAAAAAGAAGAAATTAAGGCGATAAAGGAAGGAAAGTATATGATTATATGTAATAAGCACTATTATCTTTTAATAATGTTCATTTTCTCATGGTACTTACATTTCTTATGTACTCTCCTTAATTTCCACTTAAACTTTTTATATAAACTAAGAATTCATACCATTGCTCAGTCACTTATTGGAGTTATAAAGACCAAAGTTACAAAATTCTTAAAAGAAGGTATTTCCTTTAATATAGCATTCAGGAAAATAAGTTGGCTTTTTTAATATTAATAAGCAACATGGAAGTCGTCCATCAAAATAATAAAAGTAAAAGTATCTTGACTACAAAAGATGACATTGAAACAGCTATGAAGACTATGTTTTTGGCTATTGGAGAAATATTACCATGGACATGCTGATTGACTAAATGGTTTTAAAATGTTTATTTTTGTTAAATTAATAAATGGTTCATATAGAATAATATATTTTTCTCTAGGTAGAAAATGCTGACTTATTTGAGTGTAAAAGATGACAGCGGCTACAATGCACGTGCATTGGAAGTTTCCAAGTTTGGGTGTGCATATTTGTGCGACCAACTGGAAGCCACCTAACAACAACATGCGTGGGTGCACATGTACAGAAAAAGCATAAAACAAATACTTCGTAATCCTGACTACTTATACACATGGATCACGTGAATGAGCATTGGCTTATTTCCATTTTCCTATAAGATCAAAGTAGTAAAAAGATTTTTTTTTAAGTTGAGACTGCTGCTGCAAATTCATCTCTGCTGAAAAGTAAGCGTTTTCTCAGCTAGCGCGGTGAAGCAGCAGCTTCAGGAGGTGAGTGGATTGATACTGGCTCTTACAGCAAGGAAGGCAGATTTGTATCACAGCTGGGACACTTCCTCACTGGCTTGTTGTTGTTTGTTGTTTGGGGTGCTTTTGAATCAGTTCCAACCCATAACAACCCATACCTGCACAACAGAAAGAAATACTGCCCAATCCTCTACCCTCCTCACAAGTGCCCTTCTGTCTGAACTCAGTGTTGCAGCCCCTGTGGCAATGTGTCATTTCATAACTCAATCATGCTCTTCGAATTGAAAGTATAATTAATAATCATGTCATTGAATCTTCTGATAGAAAATAGAGTGCCTACCATACTTGAATTTTTACTCCAAATAAATGAGGTTCAAATCTTTATTACCAGTAGCCTGAGTTCAGTCATTTAAATTCTGCCGAGTGAGATAATCATAACTATGCATATCAACATGATGTTGGTAGTAGAATTTCCCTCACTCACATTGGTGTGCTTATTAAATAAGTTAATATTTTAAATTATTCAAATCCATACTTGTCACATACTAAATGCTAATTAAATAGCCGCTGTTAGGTAAATTTTCTCTGTACATATGCTCACATATTTTCTATTATCTGTACTTTGTGACAGAACCACTAGAGACTTTGCAGGCCACTCCTCAATTTCCAGGATCATTAATTTTAGAATTCCTAAACCACATGTGTGCCCCCCACCAGAAGAGAAGGGTCATGATAGAACAGCAGAGAAACAAATAAGGTAGAGGAAGATTAGAGATAATTTCCAGAACTCATATTTTTCTAAGTCAAAATGTAAATATGGCATATAAGCAGTTTCAAATCAAAAAAAAATTTTTTTAACGGATAAAGTTTCTACTGGGTGTAACTTCATAATATGCATTTTTCCCATCAGGCAAGCATCCATCAACATGCTCTGAATAGTGCACCCAGTAGTGTCACCTTGGAAGGTTCTCTCTGATCACAGTGAATTTTTTTTTTTTTTTGTAAAAGCAGTTTCACTCCAACCTCCTTATATGTGATGGCTGATTTAAGAGAACAGCATGTGCCTGTGAAATTTTGTTTCCTGCTGGGGGGCTAGGGGGTGTGTGAAAAATGCTATAGAAACTGTTATGGTGTTGGACACAGCTTACAAGACAGCACTATACTAAAAACTCAAACATCCAATTGGTTTTCTCATCTCAGAATAGGTGAAATGTCAATTGATGATAAACCTCATTCTGGGTATCAATTAACTTCCCAAATGGACAAAATGTTGACAAAACTCATGCACTAAGGCTCAAAGACAAATGGCTGACCATTGAAGAGCTGGGGAAATTAGATGGACTATCTAGGAGCTCCATTCAACGAATTTTGGCAGAAATTTTGGGATAAAAAAGGTGACTGTGAAATTTGTCCCTTAGGTTCTAACTGACCAGGTAAAAAGTATCAAGTGAAATTATGCTATGCTTTCAAATATGTGCTCTGAAGTGACCCAGACTTTTCTCCAACCTCATTATTGGTGATGAGACATGGGTGCTATTTTTATGACCCTGAAAAGGAACATCAGTCAAGTCAGTGGAAGATGCCATCGTCACCTCACCCCAAAAAAGCTCATCAAGGGAAATCAAAGATCAAGATGATGTTTTCTTTCTCTCTTTGCTTTGTTTTTTGATTTGAGGAGGATAGTGCATTGGAAATTTGTATCACCATGCTAGACTATTAATCAAGCTTTCTATTTAGAGGTTCAGAAAAAATTACATAAAATGTGTGACAAAAAAGGCCTGATTTGTGGCAGTTGGGGGGTTGGTTTTGCCACTATGTCCATTCACCTGTTCCCATGGTGTTCACAGTGTGCCAATTTGGGGCAAATAAAAATGCTTGCCTCTCTTGCTCCATACATCTTATTCACCTGACCTCGCTCTGTGCAACTTCTTTTTTTTCCCCCGTGAGTAAAGAGGGACATGAAAGGACAGTGATTTCAGGATGGCATAGAAGAGATGAAGAGAAAAACAAGGGAGGTGCTATCAGCTATCCAAACAGATGAATTTGCAGAATGTTTCCAAGAATGGAATCCCAGATTTGACAAATGTATTAAGCATAAGGGAGAATATTTTGAATGTGACAATGTTGTTTTGTAAAGAAAAATTAAGTCCATAACTTTGAAAATAATTTTTCTAGTTTTTTGGGGAGGAGGTAACACCTTGTATATAATGATATAAAAACACCAGATAAATCATTCAAAGGGAATATTGATTATAGTGAAAATTTGAGCACTCCTTCATATTTAGGTCATAAAGTCTTAAGAATTGGAAGGGAGCCTTAGTGTATCAATTGACCTCTAGCTGATGGGGTTATTAAGCAGTGAGATATTGCCTGAGACTGCCAGGGTATGACATTATCAATTTTTGAAGCCTACCTGCTGCCCACAACTCTCTGCATAGCCTAATTATGGAGAGAGCCTGCCTTACAATGCCGAGAAGATGTGAAGTTTACATATTTCTCTATTAAAATATGAGGTGAATTCTTGGGAGGACCTGCAAGGGTGCTTTTATCCACTCAGAAGAGGGTGAAGCTGAGGTATAAAATAAGTTCAGGAGCTGGTTGGAGACAGCAATGAGAGATGCCATGGGGGAAGAGCGTTTCCGGCTAAGGGAATGGCACGAACCAAAACGCTCATGCGGAGGAAGCGATGACCCAATGGAGAAGCTGAAGAACCCTGCATGGGATCTGGATGGAGACCAAGCAGCAAAGGAGCGTCTGATTCCATTGCCGAAGGAAAGTCAGGAGAAGCCAGGGGCATCAGGATGTTGATCTTCTGGAGAAGATTCTGCAGTCAATAATGAATTTTAAGCAAATGACTAAGCAGAGATCAGATTGAGATATCAAGAGCTTCATTTTGAATTTGTATAAAAGACAGGCTGAGGGGAATTGAAATAGAGAAAGCCAACCGTATGGGGCAAGTCAATGCTTGGACAAAGGCAAAATAATATTTTGGCCTGGGGTGGTGATGCAGGGAATGGAGAAGCATGAGCTATATTTTAGGAGATAAACTAATGAGATATATAGTAATTTGCATATTATGAGGGAAAAGATGGGTATTAGAATAAAAAATAAGGACATTTTTTCATTATTTAAGTATATAGAACAGGCTCTTTTCCTGTGTTCATATACTCAGTGATATTTGGCAGTGTATGTAAAATAGTCCACGAATGCACAAGTTAATCTTATTGTTAGGTGCCATTGAGTCAGTTCCATCTCATAACAACCCTGTGTATTACAGAAGAAAACACCACTGGTCCTATGCCATCCTCACCAAGTTCTATTTGAGCCCGTGGTTGCAGCCACTGTGTCAATCATCTTGTCAGCGGTCTGCATCTTTCTCACTACCTCTCTACTCTACCAAGCATGATGTCCATTTCCAGAAGTTGGTCTCTCCTGATAACATGTACGTGAGGGGAAGCCCTGCCATGCTTGCCTCTAGGGAGCATTCTGGCTGTGTGTCTTTTAAGACAGATTTGTCTGTTCTTTTGACAAACAGCCATGATGCTCCCAATATTATTTACCAGGACCATTTTTCAAGTGCATTCATTCTTCTTGGGGCAGGCATACCTTAGCCCTCAAAGTTCCATGCTTCCCCCCCCCCCAATACTTTAAAGAAGCCTTATGCAGCAGATTTACCTAATTCGGTATATTGTTTGGTCTTTTGACTACTGGTTCCATGGTCATTGAATGTGGACCAAAGCAAGATGAAAACCTTGACAAGGGCAACCTTATCTCCATTTCCATGCCCACTGTTCCGGTTGTGACAATTTTTGTTTTCTTTACATAGTTTTAATTCGTTCCTGATCTTCATCAGCAAGTGTGTCGTGTTCGCCTCACTTCCCACCAGCATAGGCGTGTCATCTGCATGTCAAAGGTTGTTAATAAATCTTCCTTCCTCCAATTCTGATACCACATTCTTCTTTATATAATTCACCCCAGGATTATTTGCTCAGCATATGTAACGGAACCTACTGCACTCGTTTTCCTTAAAGATTTATGTCTCAACCACTCATTTTAAGTATAATATAAATAGAAGAATTCAAAAAGCTCCTTTATTTACAATACAGCCCCTTTCACCAAGACAGAATTTAGAAAATAAGGCATTAGGTTTAAGCCAAAAGGAAATATATGAAGGGAAAACAGATAGCTTACAGTGTATCTTCTAAAGGTCTGAAACAAAAAAAAACTATAGGAAGGATGGAAGAAATAGAAAATAGAGAGATAAAATAATAACATGCAAATAATAAGGACATAATTATATGAAGATTTTTTAAAGGAAGAAAGCTTGTTACCTGCCGGCTTTGAATAGAATTACTACTGTATTATATATTAAAGCAAGCAAACAAACAAAAACATTGTTACTGCTATCTTAATTAGCCCAATACATCAAGAAGACATATATTCTGTCCATTATCCTTTATTCAGTATTCACATTCCAACCCATAGCATCTCTGTGGCACATAACAGCACTGCTGGTTAGGGGGTTCAGACGATAAATCTTTAGAAAAGACCTGCTTCACCTTTCAGAGAGTGGGTTTGATCTGCTGTCCTTCCGAACTCATTGTGTCCAATCCATTTAGACTCAAAGCAACCCTAGAGTAAGTACCCTGATCCTTAACGGGGAGTGGCTGTCAGCGTCCATGAGAGCATCTTTGTGACGTGTGCCTTGGTGTGGCAATGATAGTGAGGTTGTGTTCACGATGACATATATTATCTCATGTTTTAGAAACCTGGGGGAGAATATTTTACTTTTTCTCAATGTAAAGACAAGAAATGGGCTTCCTTTTTCTTGTGGGTATTATAGAAGTTGTACTTGATCTCACTTTTTGAAATGTCTTTCAATACTTCTTTAGTATTTTGGATAAAATAGCATATTCAGAGATCAGGACAGAAGAGGACTTCACAATAGATTTTACCTGTTTGTTACATTGCTTATACTTTAGACCCTTCTGTTGCTATAAGAACGTGATATGAATGATAATTCCTTTATCTTTAAAAGCTTCATCATGCATTTCTTAGTCGTGGCTTTGTTATATAGAAGGCGTAACTAACTTGCACTGGCTCGGGTTGACATTCTCAGCAAATGTGCGGGGGATGCTGAGGGGGCCTCACCTTCAAGGACAAGGGAAGCCAGCAAACTAAATTACCTGAAGGACATATCAAAGAATAAGTAAGCAAGGGTATCTGAGAGTGACAGAATGCTTTCAAGGCCCATGGCATGTTTTATCATCTGCAGTAGTCAGGATATTATTTAACGACTCAACAGATAAACACAGAACTCTCAGCGGCATAAGATAGACACAAACGTTTCCTATTGCTCATTTCGCACAGTTTTCTTCATTAGGTGGTCCTGCCATCTAGAATTTGTGGCCTTCAAGAATGAAGAGAATACTGGAGTGTGTAGGTTTTTTAGGGTCCAATTGCATTAGCTAGGAGTCAATCTCAATGACCACTGGGAAGACAGACTTCCCATGTACCTGGGAGGAGGGAGTTGTCCGGCTGACAGACATGGTGCTATTCCAGTTGCCATAAGAGTTGTGGAGTATCTGCTGCAATGAACAGTAGTCTCATGAACACAGCCTCCCTCATTATGGTTCTAGTGGGCCAAGTCCATTTTTGTCAGTAGCACCTGGCTTTCTACCATTGTTCTACTTACCTGAAAAGCACATGAGAACGTGCTAAGTAACACCAAAGTCTGCAGGTCCTAAACCCATTTGTGTTCCCCTTGAGTACACATAACTTGATCCCTCTCTTTAAGCATTTATCTCTGAACTTGGTTCTATGGGACTACCCTGAAAGAGGAATCATTCCTACCATGCTCATTTCTGAAACTATAAGCAGGAGTGTCTGCCCCTAAAATGGTGTTTTATAAAAAGTGCCTCCAGATTCACCTACATTAGAATCACCTACTATGATTTCTTTCATGTAGATTGCTAATCTTTATCCAAGGTCTACTAAATCATAATTTTAGGAGCAAGGCCTAGTAATGAAATTTTTAATGAGAACACTAGAATGCCCATCTGTAGACAGCTGGACATCCCTTGCAGAGGGGTAGTGGGGAGGAGATGAGTCACTCAGGGTTCAGTGTAGCAACAATGAAACTCAAAACCTTCCTCTTGTTCTTAAATGCTTCCTCCGCTCCCAATTATCATGACCCCAATTCTACCTTGTGGACCTGGTTATACCAGAGGATGTACAGCGGTGCAGTAGGGATCTGGAAACACAGGGAATCTAGGACGGACGAACCCCTCAACACCCACAGTAGGAGTGGTGACACCAGGATGGAAGGGGGAGTAGAAAGGGAGAACCCATCTTGGAGATCTATGTGTAACCACCTCTCTGGGAGATGGGCAATGGGGAGGTGTGTGAGGGGAGATGCCGGGCAGTGTAAGATAAGATAAAATAATTATTTATAAACGATTAAGGGTGCAGGGGGAAGGGGAGAGCTGGAAGGAGGGGGAGGGAAAAATAAAGGAAACCAAGCTGATTCCAGGAACCCAAGTGGGAGGCGAATTTTGAGAATGACGAGTGCAACAAATGTATAAGGGTGCTTTGCTCAATTGATGTATGTATAGATTGTGATAAGAGTTGTATGAGCCCCAATAAAAATATTTATTAATAAAAAAGAACACTAAAAAGTGTATGCACTTTAAAGATGATTTGTTGTCCTAAACCACAGAAAATTCACCAAGATAATGAGTTTTACCTCTAGGAAGCTGCTTGGAGCCAGTAGCCTCCTTTGTTACAATAGGCCCAATTAATTATGTTCTCTTATTTTATTTTTATTGCTCATTATTTTTCTTATCCTTCTCTATTTTAAAAATATGACTTTTGTACATTTTTCTTTTAAAATATGTTTTATTTTGAACATTGTAAAACATATACACAGTGAAGATAAGGTCCAAGTAGTCAACTCCCAAGTTAAGAATAACCAATCTTGTTTTATTACCAAGCATATTCTCCCCTCATTCTTGGATAATGTTGAGGCATGTAAAAGCTCATAAAATACTTAAATATGGATTTCTAAAATGGAAAACCTAACCACAACAGTATTATTAGACCTAAATCAATGTCATAAAATATTCATGAACCAAGCCAAAAACTGTCGTCGAATCAGTTCTGGCTCATAGTGACCCTTTAGCCGACAGGGTAGGACTGCCCCTGAGAGTTTCCAAGACAGTAACTCTTTCAGGGTGTAGAAATCTTGTCTTTCTGCCACAGAACTGCTGGTGGATTCAAACTGCTAACCTTTTGATTAACAGCCTAACATGTTATCCATATACAACCAGGGTTCATTTAAATACCCATGGATGGCTAAAATATGACTGAATGGCTCATACATTTATTTTATGCATAGTTTATTCAAATATGAATGCAAACAAGACTTATAGTTGCACTAGATTGCTGTGTCTTGGATCTCTTCCTTTTAATGTACTTAGTTTTTTTCCTCCCCACCCCCACCGCGTGCATTCTCTGTAACTTGCTGACCGTGTGACCAAGATCATTTGTCTGCAGTGTCTCACATTCTAGATCCTGCTTATTTCCACCCGTGTCGCATCATTTGATATTTTCCTCAGAACTCTATTTTCTACAAATGTTAAGTTAGAGGCTTAGCAAGGTTCTGATAAGAATGTTAGGATACTTTCCTATTGCATTCATAAAGGGACACTTATCAGCCTAGTATACACTCTGTGATGTTATGATTGATTAATAAGTGTCTGTGTTGTCTAGTTTGGCAGCCTGATCCATATATTAAAGGGATAACCACCAGTGGTTTTAGACATTAATGGTGCTTACTATCTAGCCCCACTCTTTCTTTGGGGTTACAGTCTGATATTCTATCATGCCTACTTCATTTATTAGTAGGAATACCTCTATAAGGGAAACATTCTCTTGTCAACTTGGTTTCCTTTGCATAATGAAGAGAGATAAGCACTTCGTTCCCTTTACTGATCATCAAAATAATTATCTTCCTTCTTTTTTGAGGTGGAGTATGAACCCTAAAAGGAAAAAAAGATACTTATCAGAATATATTTTTTTCAGTGTCTCACGAGGTTCTGTGTTGTTTGCAAAACTCAGCTTTTCTAACTCATATGCTATTAAATGATGGCAATAAACACGCAACCTAACGTTTACTGTGCACATTGTTAAACGCTATGCTCCATGTGAGGAGGGCTCTATGTGTGCATTGCTATCAGTTAATCTCAAGAAGCCTTGAGGTTGTAACTATCATTTCCATCTATGGATGGGAACCCTGAAATACACAGAGGGTTGTCTGTCACCCCTCAACAGAAAGCTGGTAATGACCAGCATCTGTGTAGCTCAGCTCCCAAGCTCAGCCCAACCCTGGGTATTTGGGGGTTCTCAACTCAGTAACCATTTATTGCATTTTATTATGAGTAAGAAGGGGGTGTGTGTGGAGAAAAATAACAAACATAAGGTTATTCCAAAAGAAATGCATGTTATCAATAATTTAACCTAACCCCCAAACCAAACTCAATGATGACTCACAGTGACCCTCTAGGAGAGTGTAGAATGGCCAGTTCTGATTTTCTCAGACTCTGTTGACCAGAGCAGAAAGCCCAGTCCGTTTCCCATGGAGCAGCTGGTCCTTTTGAATTGCTGATCTTTAGGGTTACAGCCCAAAGCATAACTACTTCATTACCAGTCATTTAACTTAATCCAAAGGAAGTAGGTAACTAGGAAATTAGAATAAGGGTTTTCTGAGGTCATCTCTTGGTTTACTGAGTTGAAGCCTACCTGGATTTTTAATAGCCAAGCATGCTGATGGTATTTGTGCCTTTATATCAAATGTCTAATCCAAAAGCTATGCCTGGGGAATAAAGATCCACTCACTAAAGCTTCCTGAGCTGGAATTAACTGCCAGCTTTGTTCGAGATCTCAACACGGAGCTATGGATACAGAATATTGCTACCCTGAACTGAGGCTTGGCAGCATATTCTTTAGCACACCCAAGAGGTGTGATCTGGTAAAGGAAGCCAGACTGTGGAGCCAAGCCACACCTGGTGTGGTGATAATTAAAGGGCCTTTCTAAAGCCTTCCTTGAACAACTTTCACCACGATTTAAAGCACACCTGTGCACCTAATTCAAACACAACTTTTCAACTCAAAAGAGGACCTATTCACCATATGTCCCTACAAGCTTATAATGCCTGAAGAAATGCTGAAGACTGGATTCTTGGAATCAATGGGAAAGTCAGCGGTATCCAGGAAGATTCAATACACACAGTCTAAAAAAACATCCTTGTGAAGTTCTTAACCTAACACAGAGGTCTGGGATCACGATTCTGTTAACCCTCTGCTTCCCTAGGTGCTCACGAAGTGAAGCTCTTGGCTTTGCTTGGCCGCTCACACTTCTTTAGCAGGAGCAATGCCAGTGAGTTCTCAAGCTGTCTCTGCTCCAGCCATTTGCTACACTGTCAGGTGTAAATGTGAAGTAGGAGCAGATAAAGAACTTTGATGGCAAAATAAGAAATTCCTTGAGATGTCAGGTTTGGCTTAGAACTCTACAAAGGTTCTGGACTTCTTTTCCTTTGCAACAGTCCCAAGATGGCAGCAAGATGCCCTACGTAGAGGTAAACTGGCAAATAGCAACGAAAGATCCTTCAACACAAAACGCTGATACGTTCCCTGCACGCTATTCACCCTTCAGTGTAGTAGGGTCCTGGATTCATGTGCCCCACCAGCTTGTCTCTGAAAGAGAAATATCCCTCTGAATCTCTGCCTCTCCCTCCGTGTGCATGGCAGCATTAATAGCATTGCAGGGTTGGTTCATGTTTGTGATTGTTTGCATGCGCATTTGAGTGAGTACATGTGTACACATGCATGAGCGGATATGTGTGTGGGTTGAGATAGATGGAGAGAAACTGAAGAAAAATCTCATTTGAACATGTATGCAAATTGCAGTTTGATTCAAGCCTGACCAAACTTGGTCCACAGTTCGTGCTCAGTGACAGTTAGTGTGAAGAAAAACTTTTAAACACATCTCGTGGTGAGCATTTTTTACATCCCCTGAAGGTGGTTACGGGCAGCCTAGGGTTTACATCTAGGAACATGCAAATTACTCGTGAGATGACTTTGCACCAAACACGCTGTTTGACGACTCCTGTGAATCTGCCAGACCTTTACACTCATGCACATGTGTGCACATGTTTCCCAGAGACAGAAAAGGACAGTTAATCCAAAGTATTTTGTTTTGCTTTTAATCTTTCAACCTACCTAGCAAGGACCAAGGCATGCATTAGACTGAAAGAGGCACTCTGTCTCTCTGAGCACACTAAATCCCTGGATGCTGTGTGATCTGACTGTGTGCTTGCTTACTTACCATCCCATGCTTACAGGACAGATGTTAGGGTAGGGAAAGGGTGCTCACTGAACTAGACCTTCCTGGATGCACTGCGGGATGATCAGAGACGTGGACCAAACCCAGAACTATCAATTGTGTCTCCTCAAAGAGATCAGTCAGAGAGCAAAGAATGGAAAGATCTGGGGACCCAGAAATAGAATCAAAGCCAGGTGGGAAATTTCAGAGTTGCGAGTTAAGCGTGTTACTTTATTTGAATTTGAAACTTTATGATGTTAAGTCTCTGGAGTTGGGCACTGTAGATCCATGGTCTCCTATCCTTAAACGTTTAGGGAAGTAAATCTCTCTGGAGGAGAGTTGCTGACTGTTGCGTACAAACCCAAAGAAAATAATTTCAGCACCAGAAAATATTTCTATGGCAACTGACACTCTCTTTTAAAATGAACTGAAAGCAAAGACATTCACCATGTCGCATAAGAGAGTTAAAAATCTAAGAAGAAAGCAGCTGATACTTGGCTCTATTGGAATTCTCATGCAGCCTGAGGCCTTTCTCACTTGTTTATCTGCTGTGTGTCTTCGTATTTCTCCTGCAAATACCATTGGCATTTATTGGCCCCTCCGACATCTTTGCTTCAAACAAGAGCATGACGAAGGGGCATTATTTCTGAAAATTATAGCAAAATTGAAAGAGTGAGCATTAAGACAATTTTGTTTTCAGTATCTCCCACCCCTCGCTGTTTCCCTTAAAAGTGACAGAAAAGGAAGAAAATAAAAACTTCAGAGAAAAAGATAGCATTTTAATGAAGCCTATCGAGCACGTGGACATAGCTCCCTGGTGAAGTGTCAGGCCGCTAAGTGAAAGCGGCTCCACGTGACAAAGAGGAGGCCTTCTACTTCCATAAGGCAGCGCGGCCTTGGGAACTGGAGGGAGCAGCCGGACCAATGATGCTCTTCCTGTGACTTCACTCTGGGCTGGAATTGACTCCACAGCCGTGATGTGAGCTCACGGACCCGCAGAGAAACCTGGGAATGGCTCAATGGATCAGCCTTGTTTATCCCAGTTGCATTTTCTTTCTCTTATAATTTTTCAACTTACATAGATTCTTTTGCAGTTTTTGACTGTATTGTTTTATTAATTCCTTGGATAAATCATGTATGACCTGATATGTCCCTGTTAATGTAATGAGGCAAAGTCATAAATAATAATAATGCCTTATATCTAAGATACTTTTTTACTTTGCAAATTGCTGCAGTTCCCGATGCTGTCTGTTTTCATTACATTGTTTTATAAGGTGAAGTCATATCTAAAAACAAAGCTAATGACTCATCTCATAATTTTGGACAGTGGATTCACTGATCTGCTTCGTTATTTTACTAGAACAGTCTCTGTATTTCCTCTTTTTAAATGAATAAAAAGCCATATTTTTGTTTCTTTGAGTGTTTCGGCATAACACGTATTTTGCATAATCAATTATAATATCATCAAAATGACTTTGTGCCCTGTGTGGAATTAAATTTTGGTGTGTGATTCCCCCTGCCCCCAGAATGCTAGAAATAAATGACAATTTGTCTTATTTTCTTGTAAACCTTGACAAGGCCCAATTAAAATGTGTTGATTTTTTTCTTAATTTCCCTCAAGATCTTACTGATGATCCTTCTATCTCAGTAGGCTTCTCCCCACAGTCTCATTGTTCTCTACCCAGAACTGTCTGCTCTGCCTTAAAGCTGGGCCGTTTCCCTCTTGGGATTTAAACTAACTCCCGTGGCCTTGATCCACCACCTTCTCTGGTGTTAGTAGAGGTTGTGTAAGGATAGGCAGTGGCTACAACCTTTTGGATTCCCCACCTTTGCTAATTTAAGAACAAAACATAGAAAATAAGACAAAATAAATGAAAAACAGCATTATGCTTCAGTGAATTAAGGACAATAACCTGCTAATCTGCATTTCATTTTAAAGTAGACTGCTTTCTTTCCACACTTACTCAGGAGAATTAAATAGGCTGAGTTTTACTGAAAAGTATTTTGAATGGAATAGTTTTCAATTTATTTGCATGTGCTTTGAAAAAAAATTTCTTCGTGTGTGTGTGTGTGTGTGTGTGTGTGTTGGAGGAGGGGTGAATTGTCTAAAACAGACTCTTCCCTTGACCACTGTGCGCCAAAGGACACCAGAAGGTAGCCTTGTTAGAAAGCCAGAGTGAGTTGACCAATCAGTGCTTTCCTCTCTGTTTTCACGTGACAATAAGGGTCCTACTTGGTAGCTTTATTGACATTAAGACGAGTTATTTATTTCCACTGTAAGGTTCTGAGACATATGTTATTTTTAATACAATAACATCTCCCCAAAGGAACTCAGTAACCTTGTCTCCAGAATGCTAAAACTTAGGAAGACTTTGAAATGTACACAGGTTTCTGACAACAAAATCGATCTGAGTTTATGAGAATCCAACAATAGTCTCATGGAAATCTTCACAAATTAGATTATTCCTATTTTATTTTTACAACTTTAGGAGACTATTATATTTCACAATTGCACTTGTTATTAAGGAGCAACACATTTAAAATAATAGTATTGCTTTCATTTATTTCTATGTTCAACACAAAATACCAAGTGATTTCCTGCATATTCTCATTGGTTCACCAAAGAACCCTAGAATTACAAATGGTTTCCTTTTTATGTATGAAAAAGTGAAGTTTCCAGGGAATAAGAATTTTAATTGCCAGATGCTTGAAACCAACAACCTCTGACAGCATGCACCAAAAAAAAAAAAAATCATATTGATAGCTCTGGAGGATTCTCTGAGTATAAAAAATGTGAATGTTGATCCCAGAGTTTCAAGAGCCAAAGTGGTGTGGAGTTCTTGAGTTGTCATCGCCACCCTGCTGTCGTTGAGTTGCTGTTTCCACCCTGCTGTCGTTGGGTTGGCCCAAATTTATGGGGACCCCGCAGAAAACCACCGGACACTTGCGATCCACAGAGTTTTCACCAGCTGAGTTTCACAAACAGATTCCCACGCCTTTTCTTCCAGTTCTTCCTTGCCTGGGAGCTCTACTGAAATCTGCTCAGCATCGTAACTACCATAACATCATTCAGGCCTCCACAGGTGAAGTCTGTGCATGAGGTGCATTGAGAACATATATGTTCCTCTCGGTTGACGCATCAAGCTAGTATGACCTAACTAAATAAGAAAATTAACATAATGATGTACTTGAGTCATCAGTAGAAGTTTATATTGTGTTTGTATTAGTATATTCTGTTAGTGTGCAATAAAGTTTAGAAAAATTGAAGGCAATACATTGACATAGAAAGGGCAAGGGTTTCAGATTCAGGAAGGTCTGGGTTCAAATATTGACTTCAGGCCACAGTTTGGGCAAGTTAAACTTTATGTCCACTAGCTGAATAAATGAGGGATAGTGTATAGTATTCCTGGATTAGTGCCTGGCACACAATTTGCTCTTTGTAATTGATAATTATCTATAGGTAGGAAAAAATGCTCACTTATTTTGGGTACATTAACAGGACTCTTCACTTTTGTTGTCAATGGACCCCTTCCGTATTACAAAGGAGCTTTGCTACTAGCCATCAAGCTGTCCCTTGGGAATGATCCCCCTCCTTCACACCGCATTGCATCTCCACACTCTTTGTCCAGTTCTGTGTCTTGCCTCTTCCATTGCTACTCTCCTTTCTTACCTTCTCCAACCAACATTCTCTCAAACGACCTACCAAATGTCTCACAGTTTCATAATCTACCATACTGTCCCGTGTCTTTATATGTCCCCACGCCCTCGATTCTCTTCTGACTCATAACAACCCGTGAACACCCGATAGCAGGGGACTGAACGGAATGGAACGGCTTCCGAAGGTCTCTGAGAGAAAGCAGTCTCCTCTGCTCTCCTTGTGGTTAGTAGTTCAGAGTTTAACCCCGAGTTTCTGAAACGTCTTCCCTGAAAATAATGAATCGTATTCTCAACTTGCACCTCAGCATTCTCTAGTGTATGTCACAAAGACACCTAGTAAGTGTTTACACGGCAAGTGAATGATTCTCTTCCCTCTAAATGAATGTGCTGAGTATAAATGGCTTATATATCCTAGTTGGTGAAACATTGTGGTTTTCTCCTCTATTCTACTTAAAGAGGACATCTTTTTAGCATGATATTTATTTTAAAAATTTAAAGAGGGAAAATAAAAGGTATAATGAAAAAGTGATGTTAGGAATTAGTTTCTTTCCACTTTGGGTTAGAGTTCCACCGAAAAATCTTATTTTCTTTTTAAGTCACAAGTATTTTAGACACTGAATTAATTGAGAGACATCATGATTCTTAATATCTTAAAAGAATTATTTATCTCAAATTATGTTGACCTGCAGTAAAATATGTGATTTTCCTTTTACATACCTTGTAAGTGTCAACATTGACTATACTGCCTGGCCACAAGCCCTATAGGAAACCAGCCACACCTCTGATATATCTCCTTCCCTCTTCCTTCTCCTTTGTACTCTCGTTCCTTTATGGGGGCATTTATTCCGCATCAGAAACCTAGTTTTCTATTTTGCATCTTTGAAGAAAAGTAAGATTTTGGGAAAAGCTGCTGCTGCTGCTGCTGTTAGGTGTCCCTGAGCTGTTTCTGATTGACAGCAACCCTATAGCGCCGAGCTACGAGACTGAGGGTCCGAGGTCTGAGGTCATGTTGCAAGAAGGAGCGATGTTGTTATGCTTTGAGGATAATGTTTGCATACATTTATATGTTTGTGAAATGTTATGTGGTTTCAAAGAAATGATTCTATTTATCAAAGCCTGGATGGATCAGCTAGACCCCACTGGAAATGAGACCGAAATTATCAGGGTAAAGAAAAAAACAGAATTGAGAGTTTGACCTCAGAATTACTCTTTGCAAATTAGATATTGGCTTAGCTCTATCCAAATTCTTACTTCTGCAGAGCACAATAATACAAAATTAGAATTGAATTTTGACTAATGTTAGTAATGTCACTATTTGCTTATTTAAAAATCTGTCATAAAGTGAGGATGAAACATAAGTTATAAGTACATTTAATGATACGCTGTTGTTTCACTATGATTTCTGCATCCTCTGGAATGTTAGGCTTCTTTCCATTGTTGCTGTTTCAAACTTCTGCTTTACCTTGCAGTACTGCTCACAACCCCTATTCCCAGGTCACTCAAAGTTGGTAAGAATCTTTCCCAGCATTCTGTTCTGCCAGGGATGCGGCAAAGAGGGAAGCCCTCAAGGACAGGCATTGACACAGTGGCTGCAGCCATGGGCTCAAACTTAACAAGGCGCAGGGACAGGGCAGTGTCTTCTGTGTTGCATGAGGTGGCTAAGCATCAGAACTAATGCTAGGACACTTACCAACAGAGAAGAGAAAGATGAGGTGACAGAGAGAGAGAGAGAGAGAGAGAGAAGGGTGAGCACATTCTAAACAGATTCAGATTATACCGATTTGAATAACGCCAGGATTCCATGAAGGTAGTACTGGAAGCTCTTGCCTACAGGAGACACAAATGGCGGTAAAAGCATTGGACTTTTAGTGCACCGACTAAAAGCAGAGGCGGTTGACTTGGGAAAGTACAGAGCTGAACACGGAGACAGAGGGTTGACAGTACCATTTGCATTCAAATATCAGCGTCTTTCTTAACTAGCTAATTAACTTGTCCGTGGTCAAATAATTTCATCTCAGAATCCTGTTTCTTAACACTTTTGCCACACAGCTATTTAAAAGAACGAAAGCAGTAACACAGGTAAAGAACTTAGTGTGTTACTTGACTGTGTGTTTCCTGAACTGGACTTCACTTTTCACTATTTCCTGTTAGTGTGATGGTTTAGGGTGCAGGTAAACTGATAATAAACAGTCCTACAGAGTAATTCATGTGGACGCACAGTTTAAATAGTTCTTTAACCACTCAGGCTAAGGTGACTTTATTTTAGGGAAGTAAATTCTCTTCAGTTTTGTTATATATATATCACTTAAGTGTTGACGGTTTTCAGAAATCTTAGCACAGTGTCTGTAAACAGTCAGATGTCTTTATTATTTCCTTCACACTTGGATTTATACTTGAAGCAATGATTAGTAGGATTCAGTATTCTTTTGTCTCCATATTGTAAAGTGGAATTCCCCTTAACACCCCTCAGAGTCTAAAGCTTAGACGTTAGACACATCACTAGGAGTAATTTTACGTGTTCCAAAAGTTTCTATGTTTAAGAATATAAATGAGCTGGGAAGACCCCCACTGACTTCCACCCCCACACTTCCGGTCAAGCAAACAGTACAGGACAAAACCCCGTGGGTTGTGGCTCAGGTGGAACTGTATTCATATATTCCTCACACTGAGTGTCTGCAGTGCTGGATCATCGGGAAAATTGATGATGATGATGATGATGATGATGATGACGACGATACTGCAGTCAACAGATACCCCTGGTGGGTGATTGACAATACTGTACTTCTTTGTTTATATGGATTTTTAGTTTCCTGCTTGTAGCTTGCTTTCTTGCTATTTTGTTTTTGTTTTTCTGTCTTTTCTTTGTGTGTGTGTGTATGTGTGCTCTGGTTGTTGATTGGCATCTGGCTGTTATTGATACAGCTGATCTTATAGGATTCTGGTTTTGTCCTATGGTGACTACCAAAGTAAAGCTGAGACGCTGCAAACCCCAGTGAAAAGAAGATGGAGTCCGGGTTCCTAGTTAACTCTCTGCCAAATTTAAGAACACTTAGTTCTGATAACATGGCCCTGTTTTATGATCACCTTCATGAAAGGATAACTAAAGATAAGGGTGCTACAGCAAAGTGTGGTGAAGAAAGTAGATGGTGCCTGGCTATCAGCTGAAATAGTGTCTGGGTTCATAAAGGCTTGTATTCTAACAAGCAGTCATCTAAGCAAGAAGCCAACTAATTCCACACGGAAGAAGCACACCGACTTATGTGATCCAAAGATAGCAATTAAAAAATAAAATATAGAAAAGGATGAAATAACAGAGTTAAAAGTATGACCACCCAATTTGCAGAAGGCTCCAGAGGACAGCGGGAACCCCAAACCCATCTGTGGAGCATTTGGTTGGACTGAGCCGCTGGCAGGTCCGCTCTAGCCACAGGCAAGTGTCTCAAACAAACTTGCTGTCAGGCAAAGACCATTATAATCTTGAATCTGCTGAACTGAACTTAGTACTGGGCCAGAGGACCTCCCTAGAGACCTGACCTGAGTTGGTCCTGTGTGAAAGTATCTCTTCCTTGGTCCATGACAGAAGTTTCTTCCCTGACTTTGGGAAGGTTGAAGAGGGTAATTTCTTTCTTACTCATTATTTGTCATTTGGTATTTATATTATTATTATTTTATCCTTACCACCTTATTTCAAATTTGGTTTCAATTGTTCCTGTTGGGTTTTCCAGTTTGTGACCCACAGGAGGAGTGGGTGCATAGTGATAATAATGGATACGGGGTTGGTAGGGGTTGCAGGAGTGACAGCGAGGGAAGGGGCATTTCAGGAGGGGGAAAGGAAGACAGGAGCAGGGAGGGAGAGCTAGCACCGACTATGATCGTGCAACTCATTTTAAAGGTGATTTAACCATGGTGGGGGAGGGAAATATTCTAAAATTGATATGGTAAGGATTGTACAGTTGTCGTTGATATGATTGAATGATTGAACTTTTGAAGTGTATGCTAACTAAATTATGTGCCAATAAAACTGCTAAAAATAATGTGAGAGGGGAGAAATCTAACAGAGTCACAGGGAAAGAGACACTGGCTGTGCAGTCTCTGCCAGCCTGCATGGTCGGGAGGAATCCTATGGGTGCCGCGTAAAACCTGAAACGTCTTATAATTCTCATTAAACTCACTTGGATCACGAAAAAATATATATATATGTGAGAAGGAAAGGTGGGGAGAAAGAATTGAAGGAAGAAAGACAGAAAAGAAGGAAGGAGCGAAAACAGGAGGGAAGAAGAGCGAATACACTAAGAACAAACCTAAGCAACATTCTGTGGGATTTTTCCCCATCTTGGTTGAAGTAGCAGACCATTATTAACATGTCATTATAAAGGATTGAAGATTGTGCCAGAGAGATGGGACTCTAACTGGACCAGCAAGGAAGTAGTCTTCCTAAATGATTTTGTGATTTGAAGACAAGGCAGCATGCTTTGTCTCTTGAGCTGTCCCTATGCCACACCAAAAATAATCCAGAATGGATATGCTGGCTCGTCACAGACAATATTTATTTTTTGAAGACTCACATATATTGACTTATTAAGTTATTAAAATAAATTATAACATAATAAAACCTGTTTGACATATTTTTATCCCAGCATTTTCTATCTTGCTTAATTCTACACTTCTTCCTTTGGAATTAACATCTAGTCCTCTACAGAACACAGGAAGGGAAACACTGCTCTCTTGACAATGAGTCTCACATCTTATCTCACCTTCACTCTTGAACTTCGCTCTCTTGCTTCTTTCGGGAACTAAGTGAAACCCCTTTCTTTGTGTTTTAGTAAAGAAATCATTATTAGACTTTTCTACCACCCTCGTAGATATTCCAGATAATTTATTCAGGGACAAGGCGAACTGGAATTAGTTAGCCCCTTGAGGATGAGAGAAGTGTGATCCTGCATTCTGCTTCAATTAGAGGTGTACACTCTGATCAGGTGGTCTTTCACTAATTGCTTCCAACAGGATTCTCTCTCTGGCTCTTAAAACTACGGTTTTAGCTGCAGTTTAAGATCTTTAATGTCTGTGGTTCTTTCTTCAGGGGTAAAGTGAAAGGCAAAGTGTATTAAAATTCAAAGTTGGAAATCCTGCTTTTAGCCAGGAGACATGATACCAGATGGACCTATGTCTTTAAATGACAGTGAACTGCTGTCTGGTGCAGGGACGCCCAGGTGGATAGAGCTACTTGCTATGTGCCCCAGCTGTCCTTGTCTCGGGTACAAGCATCCTGCCTTAACATTCGTTTGGCTGCCATCTCCACTCCCATAAGTAGGTTGGCAGCATGTCGGCACACTGTCAGCCTCTGAGCACGAGGTCCTCTAGTCCTCTGGGATATAAAGCACTCTAACCTCTGCGCCGCCACATTAAAGCCCCAAGCTGGAATTTCAATGGCAGACTCTGTTGATTTGTTTAGAAATGTCTTTTCCCTGCGCACACAGTGAACTCTAAATCCTGGTGCCTCCTTCACCCTTCAAATTGCACAAGGACAAACCTGGCTAGGCCATAGCCAAAATTACTTTCGTTGCCGGTTCTGATTCATCCTCAGTCAGATTTCTTTAAAACACGTCCGCATACATGGAAACAAAGAACAAAAATGCTGCCCTCGAATTGATCCTGAGTCGTGATCCCATGTTTGCGGAAGGAACACTGAATAGGGTTTTTAATGGCCATTCTTGGGGAAGTAGATTTTCTTCCTTGCTTCCAAAACACCTAGAAACTTGCTGCCATTGAATTGATTCCAACGCAAAGCAACCCAGTAGAACAGAGTAGAATGGTCCAAGACTATAAATATTTATAGGAGTAGACCAACCCATCTTTCTTCTAATCTGTGAGATGGATTGGCTGGGAGCTTTGAACTGCTGATCTCATGGATTTAATCTTCCAGCCTTCCCTTGTCAGTTGAGCACTTAACCATTTGCACCACGATAACCGATCACAGCGGACAACAGAGGTCAGATTGGAAAGCTCCCGCTCCAGAGAGAGACAATAGCAAGGATGCAGTGGCCTGCAAGAGAGAAAAGCGTGCTTGTGCTTCGGGGACGGAGACGTTGGGTTTGCGGTTCAGTTTGGATTGAAATCTCAGCTACTTCACAAACTAGGGACTTGGGCAGGGGCATGGATCACTACTTGGCCGGTGATTAAAGGTGTCCATTAGATGCGCTTGCGCATGCTCACTCACTCAACATGGCTTATAAACAACTGTAGCAGGAGGTTTCCAGTGTTTGGTCGAGTGGCACCACTCTAGTGCAGATCTCCAATCATCCGTGTGAAATGGTGGTCTAGTGCTGTACATTATCCTTAGAAAGAAAGTTTAAATTGGCAGAATGACTTGGTCATGGTGGCTCATCCCCAAAATGCTGCCCCCACCCCCCCAGACGTGCAAGACAATGGGTGTTTTCAAGGCCGCCTGCAGCTGGAGTTCAGCTGCAGCTCTGAAGAGTTTTTGAATGTTAATCGCTGCAGTACCTCAGATGTCAGCCAGTCTCAAAGCTGAGAAATGCCATCTTGAACTCGTTGTAAGGCAAAGGGGTGATTTTGAATGAAAAGCAATAAATACTTGAGATTGTTTCCTTTCTCTTCTCCGTAACAAATTGAACAGAGGTTTATGTTTAATATCGTGACACTGGTGTAAATTCAAGGTCACACTGGCCCCTTTCAAGAGGAGTTTTATTACAGGATTACCAAGGATGCACATTATAAAATGACCTCCTGTCTCTCCTGATGCACGTTTAAATGGAATTTTAGCTTATTGATTAATAAAAGAAAAAGGCAACAGCACAGATAAAACACAGACACAATGGGAAACACATAAGTAGTACAACTTGTTATTTTGACATTTTTTTCTCCTTTAAGCTTCCAAATAATTCCTGAACCTTCCTTACACACAGGGCACCATCCCAAGAAGATGAATGCTAATTCATATTTGTTGTTATTATTTGAAGTTGAGTTAATTAGGATTCTTGGCAACCCCATCTGTGCAGAGTGAACTTCTTCCTGGGATTTCCAAGGGATGGCCTTTTGCACAGAGTTCTTCAGACTTGTCTTCGGCGGTGCTCTCTAGCAGGTTTGAACCACCAACCTTTTGCCTAGTAATCAAAGGCTTGACTGTTTACACCATTTAATGGTCACATCTGCTTCCTAGATGGATTGAGATATAGGTGACAAGAATGAGCATAGGAGCTGGGAAATTTTTATAGAAAAGACACCCTTCATCATGTGTGTGGCTTCCAGAGGCTAGATGCTACTCACAGGGGTTATTCCAGGGTTTCACTCTGACAGCACCACTCCACCAGAGTGCCTGATCCTGGGAAAGAGGACAGCTACTTCAGTCTCCTGCCAATAAATCCATCATTGGTTGATTTGACTTTTAAGGGGAAAAATACTCTGAACCAAATGGCATAATATTTTCTAATTTCTTGAAAAAATAAATAAAACAATATCCTAATTGAGTTATCTAGTAGCACAGCTTTCTGTGGCTTCTCTGTAACTTCGGCAATAATTATTATGACCAGTCTTCAGCATTACAGTCTTCAGGCAGTTATGCTATCAACTTCTTTTATGACAACACGAAAACAAGCTTATAAATATTCTAGATTGTCAGCATATGTATGGGCTTGGGTATAACATTTTGGTTTCTTTTCTCTCTAGGATTCAAGTCATTTGAACAATGTTTTATTTTATGAAATGACCATTTTTGAAAATTCTTTGCTTGGGTACTCTCTAATGTACTAGAATTTTTCTTAAAATTTCCATTTTAAAACCAAACTAATTTTTATGTTGGCTAACTCATATACATCACAATCTTGCATTCAATTCTATTAATTTATAATGAACTGTTTAATTCTTTTTACTTCAACCAAAACCACTATTTCAGAACTGCCTTTATGGCAATATCTTTTTTCTTACGAAACAATTGCCTACCTCCTTCCTTATATTATTTTCTAGCCTTTTTGCTTTAAAAGACGTGCACGATAGCCTTCCTAACCCTTTCGGTGTGGAGCTAGCTCCATGAAGCCCTTTTTCATCCCACTAGGACACTACAGTCTAACAAGTTCAGAAACAGCAAGAAAAAACCCTGAAGACAAGCATGGTTTCACAGTGCCTTTTAGCTCTCGCTTTCCCACACAAAGGGCCGGGATGTTGGAAGGCCGGTCAGAAAGAGGCAGAGGAAACCGTGTCATTGATTCATTTCACATATTCAATACTAGCTCCCATGCACCATGTAGTCATTTAGATATTTAGTTTCCTTTATAATAGTAACCCCCCAAAAGGCCATTCGTTCAAGTCACATATTGTGCTATGAGCGCAGTGGACCACGCTTTCAGAATAAAAAATGCATTGCTTACATGAAGCAAATTTATTATTATGTATATACTGTATTAATGTGCCTGTCTATTATTGTGTGATCTATATAAAAGTCCTTAGAAATTTTCAATTATATCTCAATTCCACTTTCATGAACTTTCTGGAAGACTCTGGTATTTTATTATGCTGTTAGATGCTATCCATTCAGTTCCAAATCATAGAGCCCCAAGGTATAACCGTACAAAATGCTACCTAGCCCCACACCGTCCTCACAGCCATCGCACTCTGCTCCATCTCACTGAGGGCTTTTCTGGGGTTTGCTGATGTTCTACTATGCATGGTGCTCTCCTCCAGGACGGGGACCCTCCTGATAACAGATGCAAGTATGTAGGACCGTGTCCGGCCATCCATCTTCTAAGGAACATTTTGACTATACTGACAAATTTGTTCTCCTTCTAGCAGTCTATGGTATAATTCAATATTAGTTACCACCATAATATTTCAAAAAAATTTCTTCAATCTTCCTTATTCATTGTACACATTCCACATGCATTATCAGTCAACTTAAAATGCATGGCTTGTGTCAGGCATACCTTAGTCCTCAAAGGGACATCTTTGCTTTTGAACGCCTTAAAGATGTCCTTTCCAACAGATTTGCCCATTGAAATCATTTCTTTGATTTCTTGATGGCTGCTTCCATGGGCATTGATTTTGGATCCAATTAAAATGAGAGCCATGACAACTTTGATCTTTCTCCCGTTGTCATGGTGCTGTTTCTTGCTTCAGCTGAGAGGACTTTGGTTTTCCTTACCTGGAGTTATTGTCCATCCTGAAGTCTTGGATCTTTATCAATAACTGCCTCAAGCCCTTGTCACTTTCAGCAAGCCAGGTTATTTCATCACCATATCAAAAATTGGTATCTTCGTCCAATTCTGATGCTGCATTATTCGTTTTCAGATAGTCTGGGTTTGGGGATTATTTGATCCGGCTTCAGATTGAATAAATATGGTGAAAGGACACACACACACACACACACACACACACGTGTGTTTCCTATACACACAGTCAAGTGTTTAAAAAGAGCAAATGATAGGATAACTAGTTTTCACAATCAGAAGTATATTTACAAATATAATTATCATATATTGTCTATGCGAGTACATGATATTTTGTCTAGAGGAAATGTTTAGGAATAATTATACAATGAAGGGTATAATTCTTTGCAATCTTCTTGGGAACTTCAAGAGCAAGAGAAATGAAGTATCCTTTGAAGTTGTCAATATTTATTCTACACTTACTAAGTTATAGCAGCAAGGAACTTCCTGACACGTAAAAGTCCATTAAAATGTTAAATTTTAGAATACACTGTGAATAGTCTGAATCCCTTGTTCCTTTTAGAAATTATTTCAATAGATATATACAAATATTCATTAGGAAATTCCCAATTTCCAATCAAGTTGGACTTTAAAACTTCATTTGAAAATTGCTTTAAAATGGTTTCAAGGTAAGAATGAGTTTTCTTTCAGGACAATGCACAAATGATCTTCAAATCACTAGCTAGTTCATACAAGTTCAATTGTCATCTGATTCACAATGTTGATGAAGCACAGTGTCAGAGAATCAGAGTTAGGTTCCAATGTTCAAATTCTCCTATGAACTTCTATCCCCTCAAATCAGTGCTGCTGAGTGCCTTTGAGGTTAACTACTTATAAATAAATCAATTTATTTATAGATACACAATTCACAATATTGTTCAGTGCAAGCCATCAGTAGAAATTGGATTGTAGAATACAACAAAAGCCAAGGGACTTATGAGAGAACTTGTGCTTGCTCCTTATATTACTCTCACCTGGCAAGCAATATGAATTGGCAAGTTGACACTGAATGTGGAAAAATAAGACAAGATTCCTTAGAACCTGAACTTCAAGGCAGAGAAAACACAGCTGCTAGTAAAATGATGGTTAGTGCCTGCAAATGAAGCAGTCCACTGTCACCTAGTCAATTCTGACTCACAGGGACACAATAGAGCAGAGTAGAACCCATAAGGTTTCCCCCATGGTTATAGCCGCATTGTGTAGCTTCTGACTGGCAGGGAATGAAAGTATAAATCTTTACCAGAGCATACAGTCTGATCTTTCTCCTAGAGAACGTTGCCTTCAGTTCACGGTGGAGTGTACCACCAGGACTTGGATCCATGCCCAAGCCCTCATAAAGGGGATGAGAAGCGTATCTGCCCTTGAGAGAGTCTAGGAGGGGTCAGGGAAGATTCTTGGGAAGAGGCAGTTGCAGAAGCCACTCTTCTGAAGGCAATGAAAAAGCAAACAAAAAAACTCATTGCCCCTTGTCATATGTCCTTGCAAGTTTCAGATCAAACCGAACAAAACTTTTAAATGTAAAAGTGTGTGTTAGGTGACTGCTGGTACTCATTTTCCATGCATAAATGCGAGTTGTGCTGCCCCGTCCCTTTCTTCCCATTATTCAGGCAAATACATTGTTCATCTCTGTTCCTTCCATTCGATTTTTAGGGATTCCAAGCAGATGCTAGGGAGAAAAGCAATCTTTTCAACAAAGGCATATTGACATGTGCGAAAATAAGGCTTGCATCATTTAGAAGATTTTAAAGGAGAAAGTTGGGCTACCCATGTGAGTCCTTCTCAATAAACGTTTAAGGATTATAACCACCAGCAATGTAGATGTGTCCATGAAAGGTTGACTTTGTAGTCAGGATTGTCCTTTCTGGGGGCTGTGCAGAGGTATAGCTCTCCCATTGGTTTGAAGTTCTGTAGAACTGTTCTCTTTTTAAAATTACAGAATCGTAATTCTTTAAATGTTACATATTGTTTGGTTGTTTACACCAAATTATAAACTAATGGAGACAAAATCTCTACGTTTTCAATTCATTTTATTGCATATAAATTATTTCAAACATTGATAGATATATAAACACTTGGGCTCCATCATACCAGATGATGTTTCTATATGTCTTACAGTGTCATTATTACTCAGTATCTACTCGATGGCAGTAAAATTGGTTTGGTTTTGTAGGAGCTGTACTTATTACCATCAATCAGATTGGTGTTTCACGGTGGAATAAAAGTCAGTGACCATTGTGTGAGAAAAATATTCATCCATTTTGATGATATTTTTATAGAACATTTGCGAATGGACACATTTTTAAAATGTTCTTTTAAATTTAATTTACATTGAATGGTGCTAGTCATCGATGCATGTTAACACTTCCTTGGGTTGAAAGACCTTATGGGATTCTCTTCCCTGAGGAATTTGCATTTTTAATATGAATGTGCTGTAGCAGAAGATTAAGTACTGAGAACAAACAAGAATTTTATCTCTGCTGTGAAATATCATGGTTTTGTTTCATTGATGTGATACTTTTTGTAGTACTTTATAATTTGGATTACATGATGCAAATTTTTATTGATCATTTCCAACTCTTTAATGTTATATGTAAACACAAGACAAACAATAGCAGCACACACATACAAGTCCCGAAGGAAATTCACATTCATTTTCATTGTGAGAGTATGAATGGTTTTAATCAATGAAATATATTTTTCACAAAATGTAAATGCCTTATGTCTTAATAATAAAAGAATGACTGCCATTTTCTAGTGCCATGGTTGCCCCTGCTGTACTATTAAACAAGACAGACACATTCTTGTCTGTGTAAGTATGACTCTTTCTCGGGTGTTGTAATGACTCTATATACATGGAAGAGGGCTTCAGAAGTCTGTGGGAAAACATCCTATTATTTTGTAATTCCATTAGCCTAAGTGCTTTCTGAAGCTCCTTTACATATTTCCCTTGACTCAAGTAAATTCAGGTTAGATAATAATGAAGTTACAGTATGAAATTGTTGGAATTAACAACTACCCTTGCAGTTAATGGAATTCTAATGGTCAGAACAAATGTATGAGAAGGTAAGACTCTGGTGTATTTTCATAATATATTCCACTGCAAGAAGTGTGCTGAGAATCCCAGACTCTGATCTACGTCCCTGCAATGTACAACGTGCCTCGGGGTCACTGTGCCTGATCCACCAGAGCCAAATCCACTGACCTTGCTTTGATTCTGACTCATAGTGATCCTTGAGGATAGAGCCAGCTGTCCAATAGGGTTTCCAAGAAAGTTAGTATGTATGGAAGCAGACTGCCATACCTTTCTTGCACCAAGCAACTGACGGGTTTGAACCACAGACCTCCTGCTTAGCAGTCCTGTGTTTACCCACTGCACCTCTGGGGCTTCCTCTAGTGTAATCTTTACATTGTGCTATAGTGATCTCCAAGAAAAACATATATTCCTTTATAATAAAGAGTCTGATTACAGGTCTGTGTTGCTTAATGTTCATGATATCAATAACCGTAGCCCTTGTGATGGATTCATTCCATTTCAAGGTGACGGTACATAGGATTTCCATGACTGAAAATATTTATGGGAGAAGACAGCCTCATCTTTCTCCAGCGCATCGGTTGTGAAAGGCACACCCTACCTTTAGAAATCTATTTCTCTGAAGTATGACTTTATGTGATTTGGATGTTGAAGAACACTCTGTTAAAACAATATGGGAGTTTGTGTCCATTGTCCTTGTCACCACTTGCCACCGCTGCTTCTACTGCTAGAGGTGCTGGCAGAGGCTGGAGTACAGGCAACATGGACAGCTGAGGGCGCACAGTGACAGAAAGCAGTTGGGGAGGGAGTGGAGTTGACCAAGTCCAACCTGGTTACCCACTTGCTGAAGCAGGACAAAACCCAAGAGCCTTTGTCCAGAGCTGTAGCTTCTGCCTCTTCTGCCTGTCCTGATGTCTCTGCATCTGCAGTCGGGTGCTACAGGAATCTGGGTTTGGGGATCTTTAATACCATTGGGAGAGGAATAATAACAAAAGGAGAAATATATTGTTTATTATATAAATATATATAATGAAATATATATATTGTTTATTATATAAATATAACGAAAGTTTATGCTGTTGGATTTGCCTCAACTGAGGTAATGGGATGCGTACCTGTACTTGTATGCTCTATTCATAGCACTGTTCTCGGAAAACTGTTAGAACTGAGTATATGAAAAACCTGTGTCATAAGACCAATGCATATCCAATTTTGCCTTGGGAGAAAAATTGCCAACTATGTTAAGTACTGATCCTTTTTCCCAACAAATTTCATATGTAATGTGTGATATATGAGTAATTTTTTGGATATTAAAAATATCTCGATAACAAAAGTTATAACAGAAAATAACATATATTAGATTTGATCCACTACAGATATTAGGTTATGCCATGAGGCTGGTGGCTTCTTGGTGATTGCCTAACACAGTGCACTTGATAGGGAGGGAACAGAGAAATTATCTCTCCTCTCATATCTACCTCTCTCAGGAACTGTTCCCTAGAGCTGAGAAGTGCATCTGCCTGTCCTGAAGATTCTCAGTCTCATGTTGAAGAATTTAACAGTTTCCTGGGTACCAGACCTGATCTTGTTGGTGAAAATGGAAGAATCTCAAATTTTTGCTCTTCAGTCACACATTAACTCTTTCAACCCCCAGAGGTGTCTGTCTGTCTGCATGAAAATACAGCCCTTCAAATGGCTGCGAAAAGGCCTGTTCGCAGGGTTATCAGGGACAGAACAGGGCGAACAAGGCCAGACTTACACCCAGCTGCATACAGCCAGAGCACGGCAGCATGAAAGAGGACTCATTCCGGTTTGGGGGTTTTCTCTTGTTTGTTTGTTTTTTTGATTATATCATGCTCATAGGAACCTAGTAATATAAATGTTGAAGTGTTTCATATTCACCCAGCTGCATCATGGGAGAAAGGTCTAGCAATCTACTTCCACACTGATGAGAGCCTAGGAAATTCAGTGGGGGCAATTATACTCTGCTCACCTGTGTCAAAACTGACTCTAAGATTCTTAACAACAACAACAAACGTGATTCCTTTTCTGCAACTGTTGTCACCCACTGACTATTGCATGCAGCGCAACACACAATTATATTTTTTTCCATGGAGTAAAAGACACAACATCCTTGTGTATCCATCCCGCTCTTCATCTGCCCAGTTGCACTTCCTTCCCTTTCCAGGTTATTTATCCGTTCAGTGCGGAGTCGTGTGTCGGATTCAGGGAGAGAATAGAAACAATTCACGAAAGTTTCTTGCACCTGTGGAATTCAGACATGAGTAAATACACAACTAACTTGATAAGTCATGAGAATAGACTCACAAACACTGGGTCAGGACAACAACATGATATTTTGAGGGCACGTGGTGAAGAGCTAACTTTGTCGAGTGGATCACAGGGTTCAGGGGTATTATCCAGGAACAGAGGCAAGAAAGAGCCTGAAAGTAAGAGGGGTGCTAAAACTTGAATAAGTAACAGATCATGATGGCCAGTCCACTGGCTGAACCAAAATTCATGAGAAACTAAATGAGGAAGATCACCTTTTGCCATCCATGGTAAAGGGATTGGACTATTCGCCATGGCGAAGGGAGCCATAATGCTTTTAAACAAGGGACTGAGGTGTCCTTGCCTAGTTTTTAATTGTTAAGCATATTTTAGGCAAGACTGGAGATGTTAACTCTTTTAATGATCGGTTAACTCTTTTACTCGCAACTGCTAAGGAAAAGTATGCAAGTGTAGAGGTGGTCCTAGCTAGTGCAGAAGCAGTAGAGACAGACAACTGTCCTGATACCAGAGAGACTCAAAACACACCGTCAAAATTTGATGATAATGTTATATGAAAGAGGTCTCGTTCTCAGGTTTGAGCAAGAGGGGTACTGATATAATGGACTGAAGTAATGCCTCTAGAAGAGAGATGATACGGATATTTCTGGATATGCTGATTTTGTGTTTCATCATTAAACAAGCAACGATGCTTCCAAAAATGTGGGATGAGAGTCCAGGGAGCACGGGAATGAGTAAGGATGACAAATAATAACTTCTAAAAGGTAAAAATTAATACATACTTGAAAATTTCCTTCTATAACAAGTAGATTAATATTGTAAAATGGAATTTAAATAGTTACTGCTGTGTGTGCATTTTAAAACATTTGTCTTGAATTTGGATTATTAGGGCCGTTGGTTGCACCCAGAATTACAAACTGCAGAATCAGGAAAAGTAGCTAAAAAAATAAGGGAGCTCAACATCAAGATAAAATGCTGCCTTCGTTTGTGAACGGTCTGTCGCTCTTGGAAAATGACACATTAGCCTAGTTCTTTTTTTGATTCAGATTATCATCAAGTGACCAATCAGAAAATTTGAGATATGTTGTGATTTGGAGATCAAATTTAAAAAACTTAACATATCCTTCATAATGAAACTTCACATATATTAAATAGCAAAAAAAAAGAACAAACCTTATGCCTTTGATTAGCTTTCAAGAGACAGTGTTTCATGCTGTAGTACTTTTTTTCCACCACCATTTTATTGGGAGATAACACAGGTATCGTATCATTCCACAGTCAAATTGCATCATGCAATTGCTACCACAATCTGTGGACTTAGTTGACATCTCACTTAGATGGCTTCTTGTTTGGAAATAAGCCTTTAAGGCCCCAGATCCTATTTTATCTGCTAGCCAAGCACCATCTAATTTCTTCACCATTCTTTGTAATAGCACTCATATCTTCTATTTCCCCTTCCTGGGGGCGAGTATAGAGCAGAGCCATGATGTAAGAACCAATTATTCTTCGATTGGAGCTAGGATTTAGTGCGAACCAAAAACCCATTCCTGGATCTATGGTTTTTGTTTGTTTGTTTTATCTGTTTTTGGTTCATTTTAGAGACCTCTTAGATAATTTGTGGTACAGAGTCTTATCGATCATCTCTCTGCATTTGATTGAGAAGATTATTTTGGATTTAATTCCTATAAAGAGAAATGGCATTGATTTAATAACATAATAACATTTGAATATTCTAAGGAAAATTACTGGATGGCTTCAATTGAAAATCCTCCTTATATTTAGTTCAGACTTTTGTAATATGTGTTTACATATTTCCCTTAGTTGCTAATATTGAATGAAATTGGACATGGCTCACATTAATTGCATGAAAGAGGCACACGCCAAAAATTAGTGAGCCTACCTAAGCCGTCACCTTACACTCCTGCTCCATGGCCGTCCTGGAATACATTTGGAGGTAGTTACAGCTATGCGCTCAATACGTAGCCACCTCAGTTGCACCTACGAAGCTCAACAGATTTCAGTTTGCGATCAATTATAGGGATGGTTGCGATGTGGCAGAATTCCATCAGATGTGCATGGCTTCACTGTGTGTCAGAGCCTGGCTAGCCAAGAATTAGCAACAATCTTCTAATTTGCATAATGTTAGCATGCCAGATATGAGTGTGCATACACTCTCCTCCAAAGGAAATAATATGCAGAGGAAGACCATGAAGTGAGGGGAATGCTTCACTTTATATAGCTATCCTATCATTCAGAAAAAAGTCAATTGTTATCAAATATGAAGGAGAGTGTTATAGATTGGCAGGTCTCTTTTTGAGCACAAAACACTGGCTTCTTTAATAGGCGTGTCACCAAGCTACCAATTAAGCTTTCAGGAGACTCCAGTGAGCATCTCTGATGGCAATACTCCCGGAGGTGGTAAAAATGTAAAATTACCATGTATAAGATGACCTGAATATCAGCCAAGGCACCTAATTTTACCACAAAAACTGCATTAAAAATGTGATGAAAAACGGTGTATACACGAGTATATATGGTATATGGTTCTCTCCACGTTTTCTTTGAAACCACATAGACAGGTTCCTGTCAGACTCTTTGGCTGTGCCAGAAAAATGACATATTCTTTTCTGAGTGGCCTTCTCCAACCAGGGCTCAGTGCTTTCTGCAGCGCCATCATTGACTAACCTGTGGGTGGGGAACTTTTTTCTACAATGGGTCATTTGGATATTTATCAAATCATTTGTGAACTATACAAAATTGTTAACTTAAAAGTTAGCCTGCTGTACTAGGTCAACATTATTCCACCCAGCCCTAATGTGATGGCCCCAACTGCTTCTCGTTGGTGAGGCAACAAACGTTAGCTCGTATTGATTGTTTTAGGGCCTTATGTGGCCTCATGTCAATGGTTACTTGTTGAGCTGCAATCGACAAAGTCAGGCGTTTGAAACCACCAGTGCTTCATAGAAGAACGACGGGGATTTCTAGGTTCTTAAAGAGTTACACTCTTAGAAACCCCTAGGGACAGTTTGCCCTGCCCTATTGGGTCACCATGAATCAGCATCAACTCAATTGCAGTGAGTCTAGTTTTATGGCTTTTTGACATGGCCAGCTGTCCCCCACCCCTGATAAACTAACCGTGTTCAGGAGAGTTACCCACACCACACAGAGGGGCTGTCTGCAGGGCCCCCAACATCCAGGGTTATTATAAAACCGACCATCAGAAGCTAAAGTTGTACATGAGGCAAGTCGCTCTCCTCTCCGCTAGTTATTAATATTCCTTGTCACCTTTGCATCTGTGCACACAAAGTTAACAGGAGGCACCATGCTTATAAATCTAGCCAGTAAACAAATGAACTCACCATGCAGACCTTTCATCAATTAAATGCCACGTGTCACAGAATAGAGATTCTCGAAAGGAAGGAGACATCTGCAATGAGAATGATGAAATGCTTGGGTTGGCTGTTTGTAAGTTGATAGCTAACAGAGTTTTGCAATATGATTGGGTTAGAGGCTGTTTGATTTATGTGCATCTGTGTGTTGAACAGTATTTCCGTGCAGTCGGCTGAGTAACATGCATTCTGATGCTGACAAATAGACCTTTTCATACGTTTCCCTCTCAGGTGTTATGAACTTTTGTTTCTTGGTGACTCCACTGCTGTTCAGTTTTAATGGCTTTGCTTTGAATCAGCAAAACTTTGCATACCTTACATGAAGAGAAAACCCAGAAATGGCTTCCCTGGTCAGAGATGGCTTATGGTGAAAGCCATCTTATCTGCGTTTACACCTCATCTCCGAGGTGTAGTCGATTCATCTGATCCCTTTAGTCATAATTATTTATGTGATATATTTCTGGACTCCATGCCCGTGGCTATAATCCCATTTTGGAGAGCATTATATATACTATATGTAATAATTGACAGAATTGTTGTTGTTGTTAGGTGCCATCAAGTTGATTCCAAACCATAACAACCTTATGAGCAACAGAACAAAGCCTAGCTGATCCTGCGTTCATCTCCCAGTGTTCCTATGCTTGAGTCCACTCAGGAAGCCATTGCATCAATCCATCTCCTTGCGGAGCTTCCTCTTTTCCAATGCCCCTCCACTTTACCAAACATGATGTCCTTCTTCAGGGACTAGTCTCTGCTGACAACATGTCTAGAGTATGTAAAACAAAGTCTCCCCGGGATTAGGATGGGGATTAAGACCTGAATTTAGTAGAGGGTATGAACCAAGGCATGTCTTTTGTTTTCGTTTGGGTATATTTAAGACTGCTTTGCTGGAAAGGTGTTATTTATGATGGCATCTTCCATTTCCCTTTTGGGTATGGTCTACTACAAACTATTTCTTGGTATATAAGAGCCATCTGGGACACAGAGAGAAATCAGAGGACATTGGAAAAGCATGCCCAAGATCTTTGTCTGAAACGACAGAAGCCGCTGTGATCAGAGACTGTAGCATAGAGACAGAGGAACAGCACTGAAACCGTGGGACTATGAGACAGAGCAACTGCTGGGTTGACTTCCTGGCCCACAGAGTCGGAAGCCAAGGGACACATGGCTCTGAGATTGAGGACTAGAGAGAGATGTGTTTGCTGGCTGCAGAGAGCTGTTGTTGTGAACCAGTGACTGTATCCTGTTCATTGATCCTGACTGTGGTAACCTATTAACTCCCCTAATTGTCTCTGCCATCAAGTCAATGCCAACTCATAGCGATCCTGTAGCACAGGGCAGACCTGCTCCTTTGAGTGTCCAAGACTATAATTCTTTACAGAGTAGAGCATCTTGCCTTTCTGCTGAGGAGTGGCTGGTAGTTTCAAACTGCTGACCTTGAGATTGCAACCCACTGCATAACCACTATACCACCAAGGCTCCTAGCTCCTCTAACAAACGCCCTTAATTACAAGTATTAGCTGTGAGTTCTTGGGGACCTTGCAATGAATTATGGAACCCAGCATAGAAGTAGAGTGCCATGGGAGGGACAGTTGATGTCCGAATAGCTAAAGAAGAATGAACTGCCGAGGCATGTCATACACCTGCCCCAGGCCACAGGGAAACCAGAAGAGGTCATATAGGTCTGCCCACATCCCTTTCCCAAGCCATTTTCTGCATACCCTCTGACAACACGAATTGTCTATCTTTTGCTTTCAAAAAGTATTTGGATTGTGTTTATAATTTTCTAAAATAAGATGATAACAAGCTAAGCAAACAAGAACAAATACAAGGGTAAGTAAAAAAAGTATTGCTATTAGAATTCTAGTTCATACATGTATGGGTTTACTCCAAGCAAAATATATTTAAATACATCTCTGCAGTGGAGGGTGGCTACAGAGAAGTTTTCACTAGTACAAGCACATTCATTCTTAGTCTGCACACTGAGCCATCAAAGAGGGAAGGAGAAAGATCCAATTAAAACAGCAGCTTTATAGGGATCCACTGGGTCAGTTTAATTCAAAGAGGTCAGCTCAGAAGACGACAGCTACTATTTCTGAGGGGAACTCCAGAGGGATCATCCTGATAGATTTTTCTCAAAGTGTACATGAGAATTACAATGACTTTTTTTGGAAAAGTCTTAAGAAAATTGAAAATTTCATTGATGAGAAAAAAATTCTGGGAATATGAGCCAAAGATTGTTTTTTTATTTTGTTTTCTTTTTTTTTTTTTTTGGTTGGTTTGTCTTGTTTTTACTCAACACGGCAATTCTTCAGCTAATTCTCGGCTTCAAGGCCTGTCCTGTGATAATTTTGTTGCGAAACCTTACCCAATTCATGGTAACCCCTGATATTGCCCCTTCTGAGTTCTTTGTGTTCCCCCACCTTGGAAATAATGTAGAAGGAAGTGATTTGAGCCCATGTAGGATGTCAAAATCCTCTTCGAAGTCGTAGACAGAGCAAAGCACAGAATTCTTCGGGGAAACCAATAGAGAGATGGGATCACCACCTTCAGACATGTATAGACCTAGATGGTGGATGTGTTGAGAAACAATAGACTCATATTTTACATATTTCTGTAATGAAGGTGTCCGCTATTCTGTAAAATGAAGCTTATTTTTCCCCTTGCTCAGATGAGAAGACACAAAACCCAAGCCCACTGCCATCCAATTGATTTCAGCTAAGAAGGAAACTAGAGAACAAAGAACTGTCCCATTTGGGTTTCTGAGCCTAAATCTTTATCGCAGCAGACAGTCTCATCTCTCTCCAAGGAGTAACGGGTGGATTTGAACTGCTGACTTTGTGGTTAGCTGTTCAATGTATAATCCACTCTGCCACCAGCTTCCGTCAAGGATGAGATTATATTCTAAATATAGTGTTTGTTTCCTAATTATGTACCATGGACATCTCTACAGGCCCAAACACAGTGATCTGTCTCATTCTCTGTGGTACTGGCAGTATATCCATCCTATGATGTCTTTTAGCCTTCATTTCTTTTTTTAAATCCTTTTATAAGTAGGCATTCACATTGTATTTTCATTTCCAAAAGACAGTGCCACACACATCTTTTCTTGTACATCTCTAGATACCTGTGCTTTTGTTTCTGTAGATGAGATCCCCATTTTTTCAACATTTTGACCAATGGAAATACTATTAAAAATGTCCATTGGTAATGTCACATTTCTGCGAGTCGCTCTGTAACAATAATAATCTATTCTCTGTCTCCCAGCTGTGGAAGCTATCTCTTTTGAATTTTGACCAGTTTTATTGTGATGCTATTATGCTGTTTTACTATGCATTCCTCTTGCTGCGTGTGAGCTCTAGCATTCTGAATACATTCTTAGACGCTGAGCTCTGACTCTGTCATTGGCCATCCCTTCAGGCAGCGATTGGGAAGCGCCAGCCGCTCTTCCATAGAAACAGCAGACTTTCTACTGCCCGAAAAAGTCACAGTCTCAGTAGCTGACATGGGAAGCTTTACCCTGTCCTGTAGGATGGCTTTGAAACAGAATCAACTTGATGAGAAGAAAAATCGGTTCTCTTTCTACAGGGTTGCTGTTCTCCTTGTGAAATTTCAACATTTCTTTAAATTTCAGAGGATGTTCAACCCTTCATTTTTAAAACATTCTTCTCCATCTTAAAACAATATCTTCATTTCACTTTTCTAGTATATACATTGTCCATTTACACATTCATGACTTAGTCAATAGAAATATACATTTATATATTTTATAAAAGTTTTCTGCCTTTTATTACGATGTGGAATGCTAATTTAGCAGCCACATTTCCTTCGGAAAGCTCTCTGTACGCTGTTGCTGCTGCGTGTCCGCCCACGGAGGGCGCCCTGATGAGCTGCTGTGCAGTGTCCCAGGGGGCTTTGTGGCTGTCAGCTTCAGAAGCAGACCACCGCTTGCTGGGCTCAAACCATCCACCTCCAAGTTCGTCGTGGAGCATGACTTGTGCCAACTGAGGAACATTTAAAAGACACGGGGATTCTTGTTATTTGCCCTCCATACTTGGATCTGTTTCTGTGTTCTCATTTCCTCTCAGTTAATTTAGTTTTCTCCGTGGAGTGGTTACTCAGCAGGCTGCGATCCACAAAGTCAATTCAAAACCACTGGGCCCTCCGCAGGGAAAGACGGAGTTTTTCACTTTGGTGAACAGTTAAGGTCTCTGAAACACGCCCATAGGGTTGCTTTTAGTCTGCATCGACTCCATGGCAGTGCATTTGGTTTGGTTTGGGGTCAGTACTGTACTGATTTGATAACATGAACTTTATAACTCACTGCCTTTGAGTCAATTCTGACTCAGACTGACCCCATGAGACTAAGACACTTTTCCAAAGTGGAAAGCTTCTCCCCTCTCCTGAGGAGCAGCTGGGAGATATGAACTAACAATCTCGGGTGAACAGCCCAATATGAGAGGGTACTGGAGGAAGAACAAAATGGATTTTTTCAAAGTTATGTATTTAAAATTATTTTACAAAACAACCTTATCACATTCAAAGTATTCTCCATTACACTTAATGTATTAGTCAAATCTGTGATTCCATTCTTGGAAACATTTAAAAAAAAAAAGACCCATGGAGTAAGGTCAGGTGAGTCAGGTTCATGGGGTAAAAGAGGCATGCTGTTTTCGCCAACAGCTGACACACTGAGATGACTGCGTGAGCTGGTGCATTGTTGTGGGGGCAAAACCAGTGCCCTGTTTGCCACAAATCAGGCATGTTTTGTCACACTTTGTTATGCAACCTTTTCAGAATCTCTAAATCAAAAGCTTGATTAACAGTCTGACCCAGTGGAATGAACTCCAAATGCACTAACCCCCTTACATCAAAAAGACAAATGTGCATCATCTTTATCATCTTTGATTTCACTTGACGGCTCTGGGGAGCAAGGTAATGAGGATTGTTTTCCACTGGCTTGATTGATGTTTGCTTTGCCGATTGTATGAACAGCACATGTCTCCTCACCAGTAACGACCTTGGGAAAAGACAGTCTGGGTCTCTTTGGAGCCGTTCTTTCAAAGCACAGGGCACCTTTCCACTCAACAGTCTTTTTCCTGGTCAGGCAGAACCTGAGGCACAGACTTCTCAGTGACCCTTCTCATGTCCAAATAGTCCATTCAAATTCACAGAACCCTGCCCGAGACAGTCCAGATAACGGCCCCATCGCTTCAATGCTTCATCATTGGTCTTCGAACCTAACTGCATGTATGTTTGTGTGTGTGACATTTTCATCTGTTCCAGAAGTTGACATGTGTTCAGAATGAGGTTTGTCATAAACTGATACTTCAGCTTTTTTGAAAAGCGAAAACTATTCATACACTTAAGTTGTTCCTATAGCACTGTCCTTGTAAGCCAGTAAACTGGGCTCAACATCACAGCAGTTTCTACAGCATTTTTCCCAAGCAGGAAACAAAATTTCACAGCTGCACGCTGTTCTCTAAAATCAGCCATCACAAAAAAAAATGATGTTTGAGCAAAACTACCTTTAGGATAAAATGCATTGTGACTAGAAAGAACTTTCCCAGGCAATGCCACTGGGTGCACTAACTCAGAGCAAGTTGCTAGATGCTTGCCTAGTGAGAAAAATGAGTACTATAAAAACTCTGCCTAGTTGAGCTTTATCTGTTTGGTCAGGGAGTGGGGTACCGTCTTACACTCCGTTATACCCCAGATCATTGTAACTTTATCTAATTTAATGTATTCATTTATGGTATCATTTTATTGGCATATACTTCACACATCATACAGTGTAATCATTAAACCATACTAAGAAAACTTGTCAGAACATTTCTTTTCATCACTGCTTTAAGCCCCTCATTTTCCCACCATCCTACCTACCATGCTCCTAGGTAATTACTAATCCAGTTACTATCTCTATAGATTTTCCTGTACTGGATTTCAACTACATAAAATACAAACAGAAAGCAAGCCAAAAAATACAATAACTAGAAAAACCTCAATTGAAAATATAGCAGAAAGTATTAAAACTGAATCAACTATAAAATGAGTCAAAAGGGAAATCAAATGATACTGTTTTACATTTTAACCTAACTACAGGTGTCAAAATCAACTTTACAATGCTTTCTGTCTGCTAGCAAGTCCATTCATCTCCCTGGACTATGTTCAGGGGGAATTCACAAGAACCTTAATCCATCTGGGGGCCTGCAAATGGGTTTGGATTCCACTGTCATCCATAGGCTGCTGCAACCGGTGTTCAGAATTCATGCTCTGATACGATTCCTTTCTTCAGATTCGCATTTTCTTATTTACAATCCATGGATCGCACAGGCTGGTGTACTTCTTCTGTGTGGACTTAGATAGCTATTGGTTAGATGACAAGCTTCTAAAGACCCCAGATGCTGTTCTTTCTCATAGCCAGACACCATCTAGTTTCTTCACCACACTTTATGAGAGCACTCATATCTTCAGCAATCTCTTCACGAGGATGAGAGCTTCTTACCACTAGAGTAAATTTTAACTATCCAGTAGAACTTTGCTTTTCTCTATTGCTTAACAATGATCACTTATTTTTTCTAGGTAAATTTTAAAATAATTCTGCTCATTCCACTCCCATAGATCTTATCTGGAGAATAGCTATTGATACATTAAATTCTATGTATTAATATAGATGTCTTTCTAGTATCTTCCTGCTACTTCCTAGTAGCCCCCTAGGGGCATGATATTTCTTTCCATTAATTCTACTCTTGTTTTATGCTTACTGATTTATGTCAATATTCATAATGAATTTGGTTTTCTTCTCTACTTCTGTTTCCATGTGGCAGCTGCTAATATAAGAACAGCTATTAACTGTGACAATCTCTTTGAGTCTAGTCGCCTTATCAAATGCTCTGCTAATTCTAATATTCTTTAGGAAAAATATTGTTTCTTTGTTATTAAGTCATTTCATCTTCAAATAAAGATCAGCAGTCTTTCTTTCAGTATGTATGCATTTAATATTAGACAATGAAATTACTGTTCCTACTAGAACATCTTAAATAATGTGGATTATAGATGATGATAGTTATGATCTCTATCTTTTTTTTGCATTTCAATGCAATGCTCTGGGTATTTTACTTCTATTGGTATGGTACTTTTATTGAATTTTTGGTAGTATTTGGTTGAAACTTGCTACAAAACTATATTGCTTTTTAACCATTTATTGTTCTTTAATTTATTTAATAGTTGTATTTATAATTTTGTTTAAATAAGCAAAATAGAAACAAGCATATGTACCATATTTGGAGAATATTAGACCATACCTCTATTTTAACACAGAAGTAACCCTGAATACTTTTAATTTTAACAAGAATGTTTATGGATTATATCTATCTTAGTCCCTGAAGAAAATTATTCCACACCTGGAATTATATACCAGGTAACTGTATCTCCATTTTGAAGTGAAAATTATAGAAACAAAGAAACTTCACTAACATACCTAATACCTAAACATGCATAAACTCGGTCCTGGTCCTCTCTCTAGTTTGCCATACTTTCTTCTTGACGCGCAAAACCTCACTTCCAGGGTGTCTATTCCAGCTCAGAGAGCCCTCCTGTCGGTTCTGCTCCTGTAAACTTTACATCTTTCTCCCACAAAGTGGCTATGAATTGTGAACCCCTGGCTTTGCAATAAAACCAGGAAAGAATGGTGTTCTGATAAATATTATTTTGATGGCATTTTCTTAAAAACCATAATTTTACATAAATCATTTCATCCAGTAATTACAGCAAATCCCCTAGGCAGTATTATGAGTGTCTACTTTCATTTTGGAAAGACTCAGAGAAATTTTGTGATTTTCTTAGTTTCATGCAGCTAGGAAATGGCACAAACAAACCCAGATCTTTTTCTTAAAAGCCTACGATATTTCCATAATCCCATCATCTTAACAGGTTATTATATGGATACAGGAAAACAACACTGTATCATGAGCCTTATGTCAGGATGATACGTGAGCATGTCTTCATATGCTCGTCTCCATACAAGTCTGCTCAAGACTTCCGTTATTTCAATGGAACAGTACACAAAAAATTGCGAAAGAACAAACTCCTATTTGAATGATATAGATCAATCTGAAAAATAGTTTTGAATGAAAGAAACCAGATGCAAAATGTATATGTTGTATGATTCCACTTATATATAAAATTTATGAAAAAGAAGATCTAATTGGTGGCGATGGGAATGTGAGTAATAACAGCTCCATGGGAGGGTTGATACGTCCTGGGGAGGGAGTGAGGGAACCTTCCAGAGTCTGAGAATGTGCTCTGTGTCTATCCAGCTACAAGGACCTCAGGTAACATGGATATATGCAGCTGTAAAATTCATAGGGAGGAAATTTATGATTAGATTATTTTAAGTAATTTACAACAAAGATGATATAGCTAAAGGTAAGAAAAAGTGCTTTACTTTCTATTTAAATAAGCATTGTCTTCTTTAGCTAGTTCTGAAAGAAATGTTCATAGGTGCAAGTGTGTGTATAGAGCAAAGTTTAATCTTAAAATACATATATACAATTTAGCCTTTGACTAATAATATGTGGCAATTGAGCTCTTTATCAATGCATAAGCCCTGAGAATTACATGATGTAAATTAACACTAGATATCTTCATTACCGAGAAGTACTGTGAGATTAAAATATAAGGCAACATTTTGAATAGTATGGCAAGAGATGCCAGGGTATGTTCTAAATCCTCTGCAACTAAAATCAGCTTAGAGATAGTATAAATATTTAGCTAGGTAATTAGCTATTCTGTAAAACAAAGGACACACAACCCCAAATAGATAAAATTCCTAAATTAAGACATGTCAGTTAGCAGCAGCAGCTCAGCCCTTGGATCTTTAAATCATGACATTGTTTAGGAAAGAAAACACTTCTGTAACTTTCTTTTGTGTCTCAATGGGCAGGTTAGATGGTAAGCTAATTCTGAATAAATCTCTCTGGTCAGAATATAATGCCTTGTACTCTATCCCTGTGGTTACCATTATGAACATGCCTGGCATGTTGGTGAAGTAATCCTTTAAAACACAACTGAAGTGGGACCAATTTCTTCTACTGGACCAATCCCACAAATCCCATGGTTGCTGAGTGAAAGTAGATAGTCAATTTCAAAGGACACTTTTTTCCACTATGAAATCGTTTTTTAACAATTGGATTATGAACTTTATTTTATTCAGAAGATATCTAGTTCAAACATTAATATGTATTTTATACAATAATAAGCATCGTAATGCATTGAGTACATAACACTGAACTACATTACCAAGCATGCTAGCTATAAATTTCAAAATCATCTACCAAGGTAGAATCAGTGACATAGTTATTGTTGCTGTTATGTGCTATTGACTCAGTTCTGACTCAGAGCGACCATATGTACGACAGAACAAACCACCACTGGTCCCTGTGCCTTTCTCACAATTGTTCCTATGGCTGAGTCCATTTTTGCAGCCACGTGTGGATCCATTTTGTCTCAGGTCCTCCTCCTTTTTGCTGCCCCTCTGTTTTGCTGATGACATACGCAAAGTACTTTGACAGTACAGCCCCTTCATCAGAAAGATGCCATATCACTTTCAGGTAAACATGGGATAGCATCAGGGTGGTAGAACAAAGTGGCCCGGTGGCAGAAGGATTGCCTGCCATGTGGAAGACCTACATCTGATTCCTCAGTTAATGCATTTCTTTTCCTCCACAAGCACCAATAATTAGTCAGTGCAGGTTTCTGCTATGATATGGAGAAGGTTTCAACAGTTTCCAGACTAGAATAGTTAAGAAATAAAGGCCTGGGTGGTTGCGTTCTGAGAATTTAACCAAAGACTCATCTTTGGCGGATGCCCAGCCTGTCACAGGGATAGCGCAAGACCATGCAGCACTTGATTTCATTGGGCGTGGAGTCTCGCTGCGTGGAGGTGTTTCTACTGTCACAAACAACGACAGCAACGAAAGTGAGAGACACTGTACATCATTGCTCTTCCATTTGCTAAAGGAATTAACCCCGGAACCATTGTCAACAGGGGAGGTACTATGTTTTCCCAATGTCCTTTTATGAAAAGAAGATTAGACAATTTACTCCATATGAAATTATTTTATAACTTCACATAGGACTTTTATTATTTTTATTGACTTGTGATTTGTAACACTTTTAAAAGAATGTCTAAAAATATTCCTGTTTGGGAAAGTCACTTGGGAACACAACCAGATTTCTTTTGGGATTTGATTCATATAACATATGAGATTACTAATGCTGATTTCTGATACTAATGGTTTTCGATACTTCAGTTTTCTACTTTTTCATTCCAATTTTCTCCTTCACTCATTGGCAGCACACAAGTAAGCATGCTATGAAATGCATTATACATCACGCATGAATTTTTTGGAAAATTAAATATCTAATATATCTAATTACTTCCTAATGCACCCTTTTGGCTAAGATTGAGGTTTCATATACTATATGAATCATATATATTTTCATGTCTTACTATTGATTCATCAACAAGCATTTATTATGTTTTATTGCTATATATAACTCTTGATGCCTGAAACAGTCTAGTGAGAAAAACAAAAATACTATCAGCCTTTGATGAACTTACAGTTTAGGAGGGAATACACAGACTTAAATAAAATAGTCATATGATAAATATATAGATATTTTCTAGAACGGACCATAAGAGATATTCAATTCATTTGCTTTGCTTTGAAGAAGAAATTGGGATCTGGAAAGCTTTTGTTTATTTGATTTTCTGTATCCTGCATGTCTCAATACTGTCTCAAATATCTCAAGTTTAACACAGATTGTTTTTTAAGCTTTGGTTGCTTAGGTTAGGAGGTTATGGACCTTTTCTTTAATTGTGTGTGAAAATTTGTGTATCAAATGCCATTCTAAATGATAGCATTTAAATAATCACACAGCATAATCAGAAACAATACTAAGTTGGAGGGACACTGCCACAGAGTATAATGTGCTTTGAATATCTAATCCTGAAAGTTCAAAGGATTGTTATTGAGATCAAAAGGATTCGAATTTAACCTTGTAGTGGATGTGGGTGAAGATTGTGTTCCAGGCAAGAAACTATGTCATGCAAGGGGTCAAAACAAGGCGCCATTGAGCAAATAGAGGAGATCGGATTTGGAGACCATCATAAGGTACAGAATCGCCTCCTATGAGTTTAGAGAAAGAGCCAGGAGCTAGGTCAGATGATGTTTTCTAACTCTGCTGAGGCCTTTAGTTATTTACTCTTGAGAGGAATGGATCAAAGCATTGTCGAACGCTGGAGTGTTGGAGAGCAGGAATTGCGTCTTAATGGGAACATCCAGGGAACCAGCTGTGGAAAGCCCACACAGGGGATGACTGCAATCGTCTGATAGTAACTGAGCTTTGAATATTATGACAAAGGTTTGGAGGGAAGTGGATAGAGTCAAGGTAGATGCATATATATTTTTAACTTTTTACAGTTTCATTGGTATATAATCCATATATGACACAATTCATTCATCTCAAAAAGAATTGTACAATCATCACCACAATCAATTTTAGAACATTTTCTCCCCTCCCCCACCCCATGATTAAATTGCCTTTAAAAGGAGTGTGTAATCACATTCAGTTCTGCTCCATCCCCCTCACACCTTCATTATTACTCCTGAACCCCTCCTCACCCTCCCCATCACCCCCCCAACCGTACACCCCTACAAAGTCTTGCATCAGTTATAATCTCTATACATCCCCTCCTTTGGTGCTTCACAAGCTTGCAAACCCAGCAGAAACACTACAAAGCAAAATCGAAGTAGCTTAGTAAGGAAAAAATAATAATATAAAGATAAAAATATAAACAATGACTCTAAAAGAAAAGATCACCATCAATATTTTAAAAGCCAGGGAAGTAATTTTTAGTATGGAACAAGCCAGAGATCCTGCACCTAGAACAAATTCAGGTTGGGTCTGGAGGAAGGTCAACGGACCCAGTATCAAACTTGAGGCAGCCTCATCAGGATGGCAATGGTCTGGGTCTTTTAGCAAGGCTACTCCAGTTCTGTGCCGATGGCAAGAGGAGACCTGCCAGTGGCTTAATCTGACCAGATATTCTACAGATGAATTTGGGGCTTCCACTGCCCTCCTCCCCATCCCACAAATGGTGTGTTCGCAATCTTAGCTCTGATACTTGTCCCTTCGCCATATTTGAATTTTGTTAGTCGCCTTTAGGTCACACAACTGGCGTGCTTCTTCCATGTGGACACAGTTGACCCCTGGCTTCGATGGCTTTTATACATTTATGAAAGGAGAAGTTGAGCTTCTTGAAAAGTGTGGTGAAAGAGAAGAATGTGAAAAAATCTCTAAGTCAAGTCCGGGGAAAATTTACAAATTTTAAAGTTTTGAGTATCATAAAATCTTGCATGTCCAGTTAAGGATATTTTAACTCAATGGAGATATGTAAGACTCTTTAAGGTTGAATTTCTATGATATTTAGTCACAAAGACAGCAAAGATCCTTGTTTAAAAACGATAGAGGATATAATAAAGGGTGCCATGGTGTAAAAAACTGGCAACCTAGATCGGTAACTGCATTAATAAATGGGTAGTGTGTTTTATATTATTGCTTCACATGGATTTCAAGAGGAATGATTGAGATGTAGGAGATAACAAAAGCCCTTAGAACTCTGAAATACTATCCAAATATAAGAATAGCTGCTATTTTGTTGCAGGGTTATCCCAAGCCTGAAATTGGTTCATGTGTTTGACTTCCTGAACTGTGTGGAAGATAATCATCACATACAGAGATAAATTCATGGCCTCTGTTTCCACCAAAAGGATATCAAGAAGCCAATGAGAAGTCAAATAGCAAACAACTACTCTCTCAGTTCTCAAGAAGGACTTTCACAGTCTTATCACAGGTCTATGTATTATTTTCCTTTTGCGGCTGTAAACTATTACCAACATTTTGTACTTAGGGCTATACAAATGTATTATTTTAAGACTGTGATGTTCAAAAGTCTAAAATAAGGCAATAGAGACTGACTCCTTTTAGACACTGGTGGGCAGGACCTGTTGCCTTGCCTTCCCCACGTCTAGAGGCCACCTGCATTTTTCAGCATGGGGCCCACATCAATCCAGTGTCCGACTCCCTTGCCATGCCTCTGTCCCCTGCCTTCCTTTGTCTCTTCCAATTGCCCTTACAGTGGACCCAGCCACATAATCCAGAAGTTATTTTATCTCTAGATCTTTAACTTGATCACATCTGTGAAGTCTGTTTGGCTGACAGCTTGCAGGGACGATGTGGATGATGTTGGGGGTCTCTGTCTATGAAATAACACCAACTAAATAAATGGTTACGTTTATGCTTAAATTAATTAATGTAGCCCAACATGGGCTAGACCCTGCATGGTACAACACTCAAAGGAGCATGGCTTACAATCATATAGTTTATTTGGCTGCTTGGAGAAAACTAAGAGTCAGGAGCATTTTATAAAATTCTTCAGTATTCCACATGCCTAATTTATCTTGCATCCCAATTTTACCCTGCATAACTAAATCCCAAACCTATACTTCTTTTTCTTTCTCTCTTTACCTCCAACCACTCAAAATTTTCCTTTTTGGTTCTTATCCTTTGCTCGTTTGCCCTTCTCACCTACATACACAATAAAATCCTACCAAGCTCTCTAGCAGTTTTACAATTCTGCATGAAAATCCTGGACAGAGCTGGCAAAGAGGGACTCCTCAGATGAAGGGGAAGAGCAATGAATTGAATGGCCAACCTGGAATTGTGTTTTCCAAGAGAGAAATGGGGGGAAAAAAACAACTTTGAACTTTTATGTGCTTGAAAATTTTCCTATATCTCAAGATTATGCACTGTTCAATTCATTTTAATTTTGCTTTACATATTCTATTTTGTTTTAAAAACTCAGGTTCTTTAAAAATTTAGGCCCTATGGAGACATTAATCAACTGGATGGTGTAAGCAGTTAATACACTCAGTGACTTACCAAAAGGTGGGTGGTTTGAGTCTACACAGAGATAGCTTCCAAGAAAGGCTTGGTGATTTACTTTAAAAGAACCAGGTATTGAAACCCCTTTGGAACACAGTTCTGGTCTGACATATGAGATGACTGGGAGTCATAAACCACTCAATTGAAATTAGTTCAATTTTATAAAAAGGAGTTAATTAGTATATAAAGCTTATACATTTGTCCAACCGTTATAACTAATGTTGTGGCTCATTGTTCAGTCTTTTCGTGAAGTATCGTTTTGTTAAATGCCGTCACATGGACTCTGACTCAGAGTGACTCTGTATGACAGAGGTGTGGTTAGAAAGTGTAGCCAGACAGTCAGCTTGGGGGACAGATCACCACATCTTCCCTCCTACGGAGCCACGGGGTATGTTTGAATCACTGCCCTCTGAGTTGCCAGCCAAGGACTTAACCATTGTCCCATCATGGCCCCTTTCCTTTAGTATAATGCCAGGCATATGTCAAAATTCCACAATACTAATAGCTAAAATGTTGTTTTAAAGGATTTTATCACCTTGGAGCCACTATTCTGGATGTTCATACATATGAATGAATTTATTCCTAAAAGTTTCCCTAGGAATTAAATACTATTACTTGCCATATGATTCAGATGAGGAAATTGAAGTTCAGAAATTGAGGTGAGAAAGTATCCATGGTGACATATGTAGAAACAGGTAAAGTTAGGATTCAAATCTAAGTCGTCCCCTGCTCTAGCTCACCACAAAGATTCAGTGATTTAATTACTAAGTATTGCTAATAACGTGTATTCATAACGCAATATAACAACAAGAAAATATAACTACAAGAAAATCCAAAAACCATGCTGGATAAAGACACCAAAAGCTGTTGATAGAAGGAAAAATAAGATGAGTAGAGTGAAACTTTATTTTTTCCTAATTTGTTAAATAGCAGTCAGTGAAATATTTAGCTTTAGCATAGTGCTAAATATTTATTTTTCTATTTAGTTTTGTGTGAATCAGAAAATGAATCAAGAATATATAAAAGAACACTGAAATAGCAAACTAAAATCTCTGATTTCGTTGTCTGGAAGAGCCAAGGTAGGCAGACAAGGACTGAGCCGGTGCCAGAGAAGAGCTGAATGCTGGACTGAAACGATATGAAGTGTACTGAAAGCGGAGACCAAATGAGAGAGAGTGGGTTTCTCACTAAAGAAAATACTGTGAGGGTTGCTCAGATTTTGTTATGCTTAATATTTATAAAAAGTTAAATTATATATGTGTGTGTGTGTGTGTGTGTGTGTGTATAATTGACAGTTAAATCAGGCTTCATCGGAAATACCATCTTGACTTCTAGAAGAAAATACTGTGTTTGGCACCCAGTAAGGCAGCCTGACTTGGCGATGACCATTATCGCCATCTGGTGGTAGTAGATCAAGGCTCAATTTAGTCCTGAGAATTTTGACTGAATCTGCAAGCTAGATAAATGAAGTTAAAAGACCTATCATGTACTCAAGGGAGGTTAGCTATTTTTTTTAATGAAAAGTTACTATATTCTGTGCATTCTACGATTTAACGACATGAATAAAATAACATACATTCACATATATCTGTGTGAAATGTGTACATTCTTAGTCACAAGAAAAGAATATATAATATTGTATAACCTAGTAGAGTCTACAAATTGTCTTATCAGAAGTGTGTAGTTCTATAAAAAGTATCTGGTTGGTTTGTGTCTGCTTCTTTCAGCTCCACCCAGGGCTCTATTGGTATAAGGAGTCCACTTCTGGTAGCTCCTGCCTAGTCTTCACAGTGTGAGCAGCAAGCCCCGGGGGCATCATAATTTCAATTTAAAAAAGGCAAAACAACTTCCGTATTTGGCTTCATGGTTATTTTTAATAAATAAATATAGATAACAGAGCCCTTAGAGGTAAGCTTAATGTAGTGGAAAAGAGAGGAAAGTAGAAAGGTAAGTACTAGTTCTTAAAAACAAGTTAGAGTCTCCACATTAGACAATTCACAAACAGTATGTGATTGTATTTGCATTGGAGTGGAAGCAGATTGCATGAATTTCCAGTCAAACATTACAAGCAGTTTATTTGAGATTTTCCACAGACAGTGTGAATGTACAGAGACCACTTAATAAGAGTGTTGTAGTGAACCAAGTATGTCACACAGTGCTTGATGTGCATTTATCTAGAAAGTTTGTTGAATTGAAGGTGATTATTAAAGAAATCATATTATAGTGAGGCACATTGGACCTTGGGACTAATAACCTCTTAAAGGGGGAAAAACTGCTTCCAAACTCCAATTCTGTCATCAGATGGAAAGTCTTCTAAGTGCCAACCTTCATTTTCCTCATCTATAAAAATATAGATTTTCTTATGCAATACCCAGTTTATCTTTGTCTAGGGACATTTCAGCAAACTAAACTTTCTCATAAAGGTCAAAATTCCTATGGAGCAATTTAGCTCGGACACAGAGGATCCCTGTAAAATCCGATTCAATGGTGTCCAGTAACAATCAATAATATCAGAGCAAATGGATTTACAGATTAAATGGTCCAGAAAACTGAAATTATAATTCAAATTTTAAGAGGAAGAGCCAACCAAACCAGACTCACTGTCATCGAGTCAATGCTGACTCATAAAGACCCATGTGGGTTTCCGAGATGGCAACTGTGTATGGGATTAGAGAGCCCAGTCTTTCTTCTGGAGCGTCTCTGTTGGTTCCAATCGCCGACCATGTGGATCGCAGGCCAACACGTCCCCACTGCACTACCAGGAACATATAAAAATGTACTTTCCTAAGTATCATTTTCGACTATAGGAAAATTAATGGCATTGTGTTCTGTATTCTTTTTTATGGTCAAAACTTAAATCTCACCTGTCAAAATTTTGTTGGTTGGTATCTTCAATTGATAATATATGTTAAATATGAATATTGTTTAAGTCAACTAAAAGGCAGTAATAATGGAAGAGACTTTGTAACACTTCTCTTGAAAGTTATTTGCTACTGATTTTCTATTCAAGTTCTTAGGTAAGGTGTTAAGGTAGTGGACTCTCCATTGTCTATCTTAGAAAGTGGGTGTTCTTACAAATATGATCACTCCGTCCTAGAGCGGAGAGGGAGTGGGGGATCCCGGATCCCATGCCTGCCATTCACTATTGTCTGAATAAAAATGTGTGTCTGGAAATATCTCCTGAAGCAAACAAACAAAACAGAAAATATCTCCTATAACAAGTATAATAAAAACTAAATAGAAAGGTATATGGTAAAAAAGGATTCATATCAACGTACATACAGAATACATAAATGACTTGAGAGTACCTTATGATCAAAAATGAAATAAATTCTGTTTTTACACAAAGACATGCAGACTGACCCATAGAGGACCACCACTGATAACACCACCACCAACAAAGGAGGAATTTTAATATAACATTTTCTTTAAAGAGGAAAACATGAGTGAAAGTGATAAATTTCCAAAGAACTAAATGGAAATTCTTTACTCAAAAGTTAATAAACTTCTGCCAAAAACTAACATGCAGAATAAAATAATATAACTGTGTGTGTGTGTGTGTGTGTATGTGTGTGTGTATTTCAGGAGCACCTAATAGATGTATTAGGTATTTTAGCACAATTGTTATTATTAAAAATTTACTAAAAGTAACAATGTGATAAATCTAATAAGGAAAATAAAGTGCACATATGTCTATATTTAATAAAGGACTGGATGCTCAGATATAGGGAGGTGTGCAGAAAACACTAGTGTCTTATTTTAGAAACTAAGTCCAGAAGTACAAATGAGGAAGGAAAAAAGAAATGAGGTATTCCTTTAAAGACAGTCCTTATGTTTCCATTTTAAGTCTTCATCACTACATACGCCCTCCAAGTCCCAGCTGACCGTCAACCTTGATTCAGGTCGAGTCAACCTACTTGAATGTTTCTCGGGCTTTCATGAATGGACGTTGCACCAAGGCATCCTGTAATCTGCCAAGAGTATTACTGAGTCTCTTCCTCTCTTCTGGCCCCTTTATTCCAGAGATTCTAGCATTGAATTTGGAGCTTCTCCTTTGCTTGCAGCATTCAAAGTTCAAGTGTTTGAGCTTTTCAATATATGGTGGACAATGAAATCACATAAGCAAGCAAATTGACAAGAAAAGAAATGGGGTAGGAAGTACAGAAACATCATTTTTGGACAACAGCATTCTTTTTCATAACAATATTTACAGAGCATCACTGCAACCTCAGGGGTTGTCAGATTCTCTGTCTACATGTGAAGCGATGAAGAAAACCAGCTACACATCTGCTTATCTCTAATCCAAAATATCTACACTTATTTACTCATTCAACAAACACTAGTAGCTTCAAAGCACCAGGCATACAGCAGAGTACCATGCATCTGCCCGTCACCAACCATGCAATAATTAAAAATAAATAAATAAGATAGCATTCTTCTGGTTAGGAGTTTTCAACCACTGCAGAAAACTAATAATTAAAATGCAGTTTGATCATTTATGCAATTAAGAAAGGTATAAGCTGATCTGCATGAGTGGAGAGATTGATCTAGTCAGTTTTATATGGGAATAAAGGAAGCATTTCTGCAATAGTATGAAAACTTGAACTGAATCTTAAATAATGGAGATAAGCAATGAAGAATTTATAGGACACTTCCCTTACATACCTGGCAGAATAATACAACCTCAAAAGACCATAGTTCCAAAGCTCTTCTCACCATTTAGCCACTAGTTCTGTTGAGAAAGTTGCTTGACCTCTCTCAACTGTGGTGTTTGCTCTACAGAAGAATGAGACAGGGTGATAGCAGGTTTTAAAAAGAGTACCATATTAAATAAATGTAAATTGTTATTTTTTAGACAGTTGAAAACAAATGAAGTGAGAAACAAAACCTAAAAATTTGCAAGACCTTGTGTTGAGCACCTTGCATGAATTATTTTATTTAACCACCACAATAATCCTACATTACTGATGTAAAAGAGGTCAAGTAACATGACAACTGTCACGGGACACAAATCATATTCACCTTCAACCAGTCAATGCTGACTCGGAGAGGCCCTGTATACAAGAACAATTAGTTCCTGTCACATGCCCCTTCGCAGTACTCACCTTCACGAATAAATCACTGAAAATATGGTGCTAGAGCCAAGTGTGGTAAGGAAATCAGATAGTACAGCTAGTACAGGTAGTACCTAGGTATTAGAAGAGAAAAAAGTGGGGTCTTAAAGTCTTGTCTCAAAACAAGCAACCATCTAATTGAAGAGTCAGCTAAATTCACAGGGAAGAAATGCACCAGCCTGTGTGAGTGTGATCCAAAGATTGTCAATCATAAAATTGAAACCCAGAGGAGGGAATAATCCCAGAGCCTAAATTCTAAACGCCCAGTTTGCAGATCATTAGAGAGATGAGAGTGGAAGGCCAAATTCCACTGGTAAATTCCCTCTGACATGGTTGATGAAGGTGACCAGCCTTGATATCAGACAAAGAGAACTTTAATGACTGCAATTCTTTACAGGAGTAGAAATCCTCATCAAATCTCTCTGAGTGACCAGTTGTTTCAAAGTACTGCCGTTATGGTTAGCAGCCTGTGGTATGACCCACGATTCCACCAGAGCTCCTGAAGGCAGAAAAAAAGCAACTCACCCTCCTTTACTTATGTTACTATTGAGAAAACGTATTGCAGGGACTCACAGTTTGACTTGCACAAGATAAGTGAACACAAAAAGGGAGATTCAAACCCAGGCAGACTTTGGCTTGGGTATATGCACCCTAAATTTCTATGCCCTAATGTTCCTCCTGCAGTTTTTACTGTGAAAGGTTTTCATAGAGAATGTAACATGAATCATTTAATCCTTGAAACATGTTTTAGAATTCAAATACACAATCCCATGTACTACATTAAGATAAAATTTTAATGTATTCATTATGCAAAAACTGAATTTTTGGTTTCTTAAATTATTGATGATTCACAATTTGAAATAGATGTGTCTAGGCTTCTACCTGGCACACGATCTTTCATAGTTTACTCTATAGTAGGCATGAATTCCTGAACACTTATCTGAGATGTAGCCAATATGGCACTTCTCATCATGATCCCTTGTGTAATATATTATAAATAATCACCTTTATATCAGTGGTTATAACCCTATTTTGTAGGGGTTCCCTGTCAGCTAATGAACAGAATTAAGGTGGGTTGTACTCTGAGTCCCCACATTATTCGAGGATATGAATCAAGTCATCAGCCTGTGTTTCTTTGTGAGTATGGTATCTCATTTCCATCAAAGGCATTCTCTCTATGATCCATCTATAAGAGCCTCTATGATCCATCTATAAGAGCCTCTATGATCCATCTATAAGAGTTGCCTCCGAAGCAGAGCAAAAATCTCCTTAACTGTCAAGGAAGAGCAGCCACCAGTGGGCTGTGTTTGAAATCATTGTCTGAAGTGGCAGAGGCTGAGGCCAGAGGCACTAGAAGCTACAGCATAGGGACCATGAGACAAACAACGGAAGCAGACCAATACCAGAGGTCTAGGCAAAGAGCCATGACACAGAATAAAGGAGCAGTACTGAGGCCATGGGACTGTGAAGCAGAGCAGTGGGCTGGTTTCCTGGCTCCTAGAATCAGAGACCAAGGGACCACGTGGCTGAAAAGCTGAGGAACAGAGAGAGTCTTGGCTGCTCCCTGTGGAAAGGGGTTGTTGTGGACCAGTGATCAATGGTTTACTGATCTTAGCCTCTCAACTCGCTCAATGTTGCTGTTCGGTGCCATCAAGACGGCCCAAGGCGCATCCAAGTGAGCCGCTCCCTCGTCCTATGTCATCCTCACAATGATTCCTATCCCTGGGACCTGGTTGCAGCCACAGTGTCAATGAATCATCGTGAGGGCCTTCCTCTCTTTTGCTGCCTCTTTACTTTCTGAACCCTGAGGTCCTGCTGCATGGACTGGCCTCACCTCACAAGATGTCCAAAATATGGGAGATGAAGTTCATGCCTAGCGGAATGAGTCCCATGGCCGGACTTCTTCCAAAACAGATGTGTGTGTCCTTTTAGCAGTCCCTGGGGTTCCCAAGGCTGCAACTATCCAGAAGCAAACTGTTCCATCATTCTCCTCTGGAGAAGCTGAGGGTTCAAGCCACCTATCCGTGTTTAGCATCAGAGCACAGTAAACACCACAACACCTGGGTGCCGCTAGGTGGCACTATATGTACCACAGGACACGAAACATTGAAAAGTATGATTAAAAAGTCAATTCATTTGAATTCATCAAATATTTATGAAGTGTCCACCAATTGCTGGAACCTAGGTAATATCTGGATGGAAGATGCTGTTTGTCTTCTTCTAGTTTATATATCTTGATTGAAATGCAAGGAGACTTCAAAAAGTTTGGAGAAAATTGACACCAAAAGTTAATGGAATTTTTTACAAACTTTTTGAAGCTACCTTGCACACTCAGGAAAACGTGCCACCATTCGCTTTGTGATCCCTGCAGTGATATGCAAAGTGCATTGTTCTATGAGAATAGGCATATGCGAGTGGGCAAGCGAAAACTTTCACAAGTTGCTACATTATATCTAGTTTACTCATACACTACGTCCGCATTCACCCATCCACTCAATGAATATTGCTAAGTGCTTATTCTATTCTGTCCCTGCCGGTGCTGTGGGATAAATACTGGGCAGGTAAGCACCAGGTCACAGGCGACACCCACCGACCAGGCTGCACAGGAAAGATAAGGCTTTCAAACTCCGTAAATATTTACAGTCTCAGGAACCCTCGTGTGTGTGTGTGTGTGTGTGTGTGTGTGTGTGTGTGTGTGTGTGTGATGTGTATGTACATGTATAGATAGATGAGTAGATCGAGATAGCTAGAGAGATATACATACAGGGCGGGGGAGAGAAGAGAAGAGGAGTTTTGAAAGTCAAGTGGAAATTCAGATGGGTCCCAGGATTAGTGGGCATTATAATAGATCCTTGGCACAAGGTCAAATAACTGAAGGTTGGTGGATCGGATGCATGATTCAGACCCAGCAAAACACAAACAAGTTTGGCCACAGCGTCCACTTACATAGGAAGTAAACTATACTCCTGGGGAGATCTACTTTCAATTACATCAAGGCAAGGACATGAGTTAGGAGATTTCATTCCTCCCTACTGTTCTTATAGCCGATTAGATACTCATAGCACAGGAATTGCTAGGTCTCAGGTGTCAAACCACTGAGAATCCTGGCTCAGCCATGTTGACAAAAAAAACATCCATAATGACCATGAAAGAAAAATATGGTGTGCCAGGCAGCATGACAGGGCGCAATCATTGATGAAATATCTGTGGAAGTTACTGAGAATACTGGAAAGAGAAAATATTTCACACTTTTATATTTGCCGATATGACTGCTTTTCAGAAAAAGGTGAGAGCAGTCTTCATAGTGACCTGAGAATTATTTTTCCTCCATGGGAAAGAAACACTGTAAGAAAATACACTTTCATTCCAATTCAAACTATGGCCTCCAGGCAGCCATGTATTCTTAGCTCACCGTGCAGTGGGCTTACTAGGAAACATCTTTCCCCTGCCGAGGGAATAATTCCAGGTTGGGAGTGGGAGAGTTTTAATCTTGCAGTACTGTTGTCATCAAATAGGTTCTGAACCATAAAGACCCTATTCACAACAGAATGATGCTGTTCTGTCCTGCCCATGCCCACAGCCGTTGCTAGGGTTGAACCCTTGTGACGACCACTGTGTCAATCAATCCATCGGATTGAGGGTACTCCTTGTTTCACCGCCCCTGTACTTCGCCAAGCATGATGCTCTACTTCATGGATTGGTCTCTTCTGACAACATCGTCAAAGTATAGGAGACACAGTCTCATCACCCTTGCCTTTAAGGAGCATTCTGGCTTTACTTCTTCCAAGATGGAGTTGTTTGTTCTCTTGACAATTCATGGTTTGGAGGCTTAGAAAACATGTTTAACTGCAATCACAAACAATTCTGCAACCCAACTTTATCTGAAAGTGATATTTGATCTACCTCTTTCTGTTCAAATTAATTTTTAAGTAAAAATGCAGAATGTGTTAGTCTGGGTTGACTAGAGAGACAAATCCAGTGACACTCCTATGTGTATAAGAAAGAGCTTTATATACAAGAACAATTGAATATTAAGAAAACATCCCAGCCCAGTCCAGATCAAGTCCATTAGTCCGATTTAAGGCCATATGCCTATAAATTCCTCTTCAGACTCAGGAAACAAATGCAATGACTCCAAATGAAGGATTATCACAGGCCAGTATGTGGAAAGTCTTGTGGATCCAGTGGTGGTAGAAGCATCTCCGTGCTGGTGTGGGTCTCCATGTGGCTCCTTCAGCGCCAGGGCTCTGGCTGCATCGGTGTAGACATATCAGGCTAGTCATCAATAATGTCTCACAGGGAGTATGGGAGTGCCCTGCCTCCAGAGGCTCCTTAGAGCCTCCAAAGGAATTTATCAAGCTGTGACCTGATGGACAGGCTAGACTCCATCTCTCCACAAATTGCTATCAGATTATGTAACTACCACAGACCACTCCTTGTCAGCTCAACACTTTTACACAACTCTTTAGCCATACATAATTTTAATAACACAATAATAAAATCATCTCTGTACTTAATAGAATAAAACTAGAAAGCATAACATTCAATAGGTGCCACCTTTATGTAAATATAACATTCTATAAGTAAATAAAACAAAAGTATTCTGTATTTCTGTGACCATTTACACCTTAACCCTAGGAATATATTCTAGCACCTATAAAGGTTTGTAAGCCAGCCACTTCATGCCTTTATCCTGCCCACTTGAGGTATTCAATTTAAATACGGCCCACTTACATCAGCCCTGTGCTCTGAGGAGACAATCATATTCTTCGATGGGAAGAATTTTCATTCCAGTTGGAACCTTGTGAAGGCCGCGTCCATAAGCAAAGTCGAATCAGGACACACCCTCCAAAAAGTCAGCAGCAATGTGCACCAGCTCACCAGCTCAAAAAATCTCTTCATCTGATCAGGTTCTGGTCAACTCAATATGGAATGCCTCAGCCTCACCAAGCTGCCCATTGGCCACCTTACCTGTCGAGTATGTGCCCCATCAGTAATGCTCAACAACCCTACTCCCCTTATGCTAGGTCATGAACTTCAGACCTGTCAACCCACTCTGGTCTTCTGTGGTTCCTGTAAACCAGGTCCAGGGGTGTCCGTTGTCAGACTCAGTCCATATCTTTATCACTGCATTTCTCTCCCTTCATCTAGGCGGCCACCTAGCAAGCACTTCAGCTTGTCCACAGGCTCCCTTTAGCAATTCAGTCCTAAAGCATAGTTTCTTCAGGGCTCCAGATGTTTTCCAGCTTCTGACAAAAACCACTAGTTCAAGATTCAAAAGCCAAAGAGTTCTTTCTTCAATCTGTCAACAGCCCCAAGGGCCAGCCTCTTGAAATGCAAATGAACTGAGTACTCCAAAGCACTGAGGGTGGGGAGGGGCAGGAGTTTATCTTTTCAAAGCCTTCTTTGCCCATATGCCCTAACCTATTTAAAGATTCAAATTTTATTGGCTAAAGGCAAGGCTTGCAAACTCTCTATTTTCATACTTCCCAATAATCATTTCTATCGATCATTAATCAACAATAATAAGCAAAAGAAGTCAGTATAAGCAAAGTAGAATCAGATACTAATCTCAATTCTCAAAATACCCAAAGTCAATCCTTTTTTAGTGTATCTTAATCCTTATCTAAATGATTCTATTGATACAAAAGATGGGTTTAGGCCACTGACAGAATCAAGCCAGAGCTTTTACATACAAGAGCAATTGAATATTAAGAAAACATCCCAGCCCAGTACAGAACAAGTCCATACGTCCAATAATTTCCCTTATGTCCAATAACAACCTATAAATTCCTCTTCAGACTCACAAAATACATGTAATGATGGTGAATGCTGGAAGATAACAAGCCAGTGGGTGGAAAGTCTTGTGGGTCCGGGGGTGGTAGAAACATCTCAGTGCTGGTGTGGGTCTCCACGAGTCTCTTCCAACTCCCAGGGCTATGGCTACATTAGCGTAGCTCCATTAGGCTCATCATCAGCATTGTCTCCCAGGGAGTGAGCTATGCCCTGCCTCTAGTGATCAATTTATCTCTATAGCGCCTCTAAATGAGGTCATCAAGCTGTGACCTGATTGACAGACTAGACTCTGCAAACTGACACCAGAGTATGCATCTAACACACAGGAAGATAAGGCAGCCTAACATTTCTTGGCTCCTTCAATCTCCAACCAGATACAATCATAAGGACAGCATTCACAGCATCAACATCTGCATTGTATTCATCAGAGTGGCAACAACAATAGCAGATCCATAACAGCTAACACTTCTCTAACACTGACCATGTAACAATATAGTCCAGGCCCTGTGATAGGCAGTTTACATTCCCTACCCTGTTTGTTTTTTACATCAACCCTAAGTAATAGATTAGTTTTGAAAGTATCGGGCAGATGATGAGACTTGGTCCAGTAGGGGTATATAATCTGTTATAGTCACATAGCTCACAATAAATATTTGAGACAGAGTCTCAACATTCATAACAAATCTCTTGAAACATCTACAAATTTTCAAACATTATGGAGACAGTATTGTTTCTGTTTCTTTATGGTTTATTTTTTAAAAAACATTTTATTGGGGGCTTTTACAGCTCTTATAATAATTCATACATCCATTGTGTCAAGCACATTTGTACATATGTTGCCATCATCCTTATCGAAATATTTTCTTTCTGCTTGAGCTCTTGGTATCAACTCCTCATTCCTTTCCACCCTCCAACTCTCATGGACCCTGGAAAAAATATAAATTATTATTTTTTTCATATCTTACACTGTCTGCTTTTCTCCCTTCACCCATGTTTCCATTGTTCATCACCCTGGGTTGGCGGTGTTATATGTCAATCATTGTGATCGGTTCCCCTTTTCTCCGCAACCCCTTTCCCCCACCCTCATTGTATCGCTACTCCCATTATTGTTCCTGAGGAGTTTATGGAGACAGGATTTTTAAATGGAGATAATGGTAAAACATTTTAATGACAAAACAAAGAAACAAAAAACCTTAGCTTTCCTACTAACCATCTTATAACGGTTGATATCAAACAGCCTATGTGCAGCAGACTGAGACACTGCCTGCTCCTGTCTGGCCCCAGAATCATTGCTACGGTGGAGCCCATTTTTGCAGTGACTGTGCCAGTGCGCCATACAGAGGACCTTTCTCCTTTTCACTCACCCTCTGCTTTGCCCAGCACGATGGCCTTCAGAAACTGAGCCCTTCTGAAAAAGTGCCAAAATACTTGTGGTACATGTAGTCCTCTTCACTTGTAAGGAGCATTCTGATTGAACCTCTTCCAAGATGAACAAGGTGTGTTTCTTCTGGCAATCTGTGGTGTACTCAATATGCTTTGCCCACGTCAGAATTCGAGAGCATCAGCTCTTCTTCAGTCTTCCATCTCCACATGAAGACAAATCAATTGAAAAGACCACGGCTTGTGTCAGGCACATGTTAATTCTCAAAGCGACATCTTTCCTTGTTAACCCTTTCAAGAGATCTTTTGCAGCAGAATCACTCATTGCAATACATACTTTGGTTTTTGAATCTGTTTCCATGGGTATCGATTGTGGATCCAAGTAAAACTGAACCCCTCGGTAGTTTTTAAACTTTTCTCTGTTTATCGTGATGTCGCTTACTGGCTCATTTAAATTTTGAGTCGTAGGCTTAATATCTGATTGGTTTTTAAGCACTCCTACATTTGACTTGGTTCTGAGTGTAAATAGATGAGCATACCATTGTTTAATTTGGAATTACAGCCATAGAACACTGCCCAAGGCTTTGATAGACGACTCTTTTGTTTTAGCATAGGTGCATTGTATTTTTGTTTCGGGAAAAACGTATCAGAGCACTAAAAGAAAACAAAGCAAAGTAGTACACAGTTAAGAAACAGGGACAAAGACCAGAGAGGGCGCTGCACCATCCCCTTCTGACACCAGGCAAATCTGATGTTTTTCAGCTCTTTGATTTGGTGAAAGTAATTTTCAATAAATTAACAACCAAAATATGTGTGGTTCAAACTCAACCAGCAGCTCCGGGGAAATTAGGACTTGCGAACTGTTTTTGAGAAGATTATAGGCAAGAAACCCCCTGTAGCAGTTCTATTCTGCATTACACGCAATGGTCTGGAGTTGGGGCAATGTAACAGTAGTTAGCAGTAACCTAACAACTGCATGCAGACAGTGTCTGTGAATGTGCACAAGCACTCACACGTGCAGCAGGATAACAGAACGGAGATTGTGGTTGCTCATATTTTGTGTTTGTTTTTCTGATAAATCTGTTCGCGTAAGACAATTCCAAAAACAGATCTCACACGGACGGTGTGCTGCGTGTGCCTGACAGATTGGGAAAGATCTGGTAACAAGAGTATTTAGTTCACTTCCCATCAACTTTGGGTTTTTCTCAGAAATTTTCATAGTCCATCTCTCTGAATTGTCAGATTCTCCTGAATACTAGCACTTCAACATATCAAGAAACCAGCAGATAATGGTGGTACCAAGTGTGCACGCTCAGAGAATTATTCACCTATTTGTGAAAATTTAGGAGCAAATCATTCCACGTTGAAGGAATGTCAAGTGTAATAAGCCAAAAGGAAATAACTTACCATGTTCAAGGAAAAGAAGGCATTGGTAGTAGTAATTTTTGGACGATGCGGATGCATTTCATTTTCTTCAATATATATAGTAAGAGATTTATCACAATCAGATGTCAACCTTACAAATACAATGCTGGTACTGTGTAGCAAAATATCTGCAGCATTATTAATACCAAGAACCCTAGTTAGAAGATGAAGTTGTTCAGCTGAGAGTTGAGGCCTGTTGGACTAGCCTGGTAGCAACAGTACACATAAAAAAAAAAGTAGCTAGATCAAGATTATAGTTGAAAGTGACACTACAGAGAATTTTAAAATCTATTTGAATAAGGAAGAGGCAAAACAAAATTTTAAACTGACTTTTAATTTAATTTATTAATATTATTTTTTTTTTTTGCCAAAGCACTGGCATTTCTGAGTGGGCATGTATTGACACAGGAGAAACTGGAGTTCTGTGCGAGAACCAGACAGACTTATGTAGAAACCACCTGAGAACTCCAACATTAGCTGAAATAGGAGTAAGGGACAAAACCCTGAAGATCCTAGAGTTTGAAGCAGAGGTAGGGAAGGAAGGAGGGAAGAAGAAAAGAAGTAAGAGAAGCAGGAATGGAAGCAGGGAGGGAACAGAAGAATCAGGAAAAGGGGGAGGAGAAAAGTGACCACTGGGTTGCCACAATATGGAGGTCCTTGCTAACTTTGACTTGGACAATCTCAATTAGAACAGACACTAACTGAAGTAGGAGGTGCTGTGGGTTAGATATTGAGCTGCTAACTATGTGGTTGGAGGTTGAAATTTACCAACCGATGTACAGAAGAAAGATGGGGTTGTCTGCTCCTGTGAAGATGTATAGTTTCAGAAATCCTATACATGGTTGCCGTGAGTGGCAATCCACTCAGTGGCAGTGGGTTCTCAGGATGGTATAAGTTGAGGAAATGTATGAACCGCTAGAAACAACACTTTCAAGGTTTGCTGTTGTTGCTTGGGGAAAGAGAACAGGGAAATGTAGGTACAAGGAAATACTGAAATTGAAGGTTAAATTTTTTATTTTTAAAAACTAGGGTAATACTAGAGTACCTTGGTATGCTCCTGACACTAATCCAGCATATAAGAGCAAGTGAAAATCCATTGCTCTGCTCATCAACATCATATATGAACCTAGAATAGAATTAGTAGACGTACGGGTTTAGGCTCACGGGTTCACCAGCATCAAGGGAATGTTTAACCAAATAGATACATCAGCCAATTTTCACTGCTTGCTTTATTGACTACAGAATTGTTATGTATTAATTAATTCCAAATATTTTATTTATTATTTGTTTTATGAAAGTGATATATGGATAGATATAAGTACTTTTGTAATTTGAATCTCCCTGACTGTGGATTTCCATACATGGCTGATGTGTGTATGTGCATGTGTGTGTGTGTGTGTGTGTGTGTGTGTGTGTATAAGTGAGAGAAAGAGCCATCTTATAAACCATTTTCCACTTGCATCATGAAATAATTATCCATCAAATTCTGAATTAAAAACTTTGAAATAAAATCCAAACATCTATCTACAAAACTTCTTAACTTTCTGCACCTCCCTCCTAACTCCATGCTCCTTCCTCAAAAATAGTCTCAAAGGACTTCAATAAATAAGCAAGGGCATGATGTAAAATTACTTTGAAAAATATTTGTCAGTACTGAAATAAAGAATGAGCTCCAAGGCCGGATTCCCCTTATCCTCTACATTTTCATCCACCGGTCTAGCCACCCCGTGTTATGAAATGCCACTTATTCTTTCCATGTGCATCTGATTGTGTATTCTTCCCATGGTTCTGAGACACCTTTTCTCACCAAAAATCTCAGCAGATTTTCCTGGGTCCTTAGAGATGTTTCGGAGTTTTAGAGGGAGGGCGAAATCGGCTATGAAAGACGAAAATTTCACAGCAAAGTGTTAGTGCTTTGTGTGGTTGAAAATTCCTGAAACATCAGCCATGTTTTTCTTACGTGGTGAACACCCCAAAAGACTGATGCTTGCAGGACTGTGGCTAACAAATACAGTTATTGAGGATCAAATCTTTATAATTATGACTTTTTGCAATCAAAGCTATCACATAATTATCCATGATTATTGTAATTATCTGTGAGGGACAGTTTTGACATCAGTGAAGTGGAAGCCACAGACTTTTAGCAATTAAGGGTTGACGGATTTGAGTTGTACTCTGTTGCCCTTGTTATGAGCATTCTAGCGTACAGACAAGTCAATGATCAAAATGCAAGCTGGAGAGGAGAGAGGGAGAAGCAAGGGTTGGAATATGCCACAACTTAAAAAGGAGTAGGTTTTAATAATTTTTAAAAGTGGCTTCAGTAATTTATGATGTAGTATGCAGTATCATCAAGTATAGTAGGTATAATGAGTACATCACATAAATCTGAATAATAAAATAGATATTTAGGGGCAAAAAGAAACTATTCCAAAGATTATAAAATCAGATGACATGTTTTTTTATATACAGTAATATACAGATAAAAAAGGATAATATTGTGAGAAAGGGTAGAAAAGATGGTTAGTTTATATAGCAATCATCTTTTAAGTAATTTTTATTAAAGTATGCTTTAAATGAGCCATGTTTAAAGCAATATCCCTTTATAATACCTTCACTTTTTAAACCTTAGTATGAGTTCCAATTTCCTTAGCTGTTCACATTTTAGGAATGTAGCTTTGTGTTTGCACTTGTCATCCTGATGTTCAGTCTGTTTAGAGAACTCTTCTTCCTTCCAAACTAGCAGCAGATTAAAAGCAACCATGGACAAATATGTACAGAAATTTCATGTGGTTGCATCCCAATAAAGCTTTATTAACAAACACAGGCGTGTTTGGGTCTGAGGTAGCAAACTCCTTCTTGACTATTTAGGAAATGGATACAGTTTGACATCACAGGTAGTACTTCATGGGGTGTTTGTAATCCTGATAAAACTTAAATCTTTAACTTCTTAAATATTGTTTATAATTTGTTTTTTCCTTTCTTTTTTTTCCCCTGCCACTACTTATTTTTCATGAACAGTGTGCCAGGCTTTGTGCATTTACCATAAAAGGTAATTCTCCTAACAACTACATGAGACAGAGATTCTGGTCGCAGACACAGCTCATACAGGTAGCGCTGACAGTCATCCCTGCTCTGCTGGCCCCTCCCTTGCTCACCTTTTGAGCCGCCAGACTGACTGATGTCATCAGGTACAACTGGCAAAAAAAAAAAGATGGGGGTGTGGGTAGACAACACAATAAGCCCAAACTTACCTTGCTGACTGTGAAGTGCCACTAGAATATGCCACATATATTTGGAGAGGGGGTTGTTTTTCAAGAGACTGAAAGGGCATGGGCTGAGTAGTTGAATGCAGCTATGTAAGTGATGAAATTATGCATAGTCTAAGCTTCAATCCTGGAGATAACTTTTATTTCAATCAGAACTCACTTTTTAGAAAACCCAAATTCCCATGGCATGCCGTCAATTCTGGCTCCTTTAGACTTGATAGGACTGCATCCAACTGCGCCGCAGGATTTCTACGGCCGTATTTGTCTATAGAAGTCAACTCTCCCATCTTTCTCTCACGTCGTGTTTACGGTTTGAACTACGATTGGTTAGCAGTCGAAGGCTTAACTCCCTGTGCCCCAGCGCACTTTTTCTATGTATTGAAAGCTATACTAGTATACCATATCATTTAAATAAGAAAAATGGAACAGTAAACATTAGGACTCAGACTCTGTAACATATTCATTCAATTAAATAGTTTTTAATTGCAAAGTTTCCAAAGGAACCAGGCGCACAGACACTTCTTGCCGCCAGTCTCCCGCCTTTGGTTTCCATGTGTGAATTACATTCTCCCAGTGGACTAGGTCACATGGTGGCCACTCAAGGACACCGGATTCCTCTACGCTGCACAAACCTCATAAAGGCAGACTGTTGAGTCTTCATTTTATGGTTTTTAAATCAGATACATAGCCAAATAGTTCTGTAGAGTTATCCTAATGAGGGATTCTGTGGTTTGTCTATAAGTGCATCATGGATATTTAGCTTAGTCTCTTTAAAAGAAATGCATTCCATTGTATTATTTTCTCCCTGAACTAAATCATGCAAGGCACACACACACAGAGTCAACGTGTACTCCATGGTATCTCAGAAGGTTAATTTGGGGGAGGCACTGAGAAAGGACAAAATCTTGCATCAAATTTACTTGTCCCTCCTAGCACATACTCCTTTTACAAATATGGCAGAGGAGAGCGCAAAAGTGATTTTTGAAAAATTCCTGTGAATATATCATGTCAGGTTTTTGACATATTTGAAAATTCTACAAGGAACAAGTGCTCTCTAATCACTGTTTCCCTAGCCCCACTGAATAGATCTGCTGACGTTCGTGTTTTTGTCTTTTGTTTCCCTGTGTTAGTCTGAGTAGACTAGAGAAACAAATTCATAGACATTCCTATGTGTATAAGAAAGAGCTTTATAAACAAGAGCAATTGAATATTGAGAAAACAATCCAGACCAGTTCAGTTCAAGTCCATAAGTCCGATATTAGTCCATATGTCCGACACCAATCCATAAATTTCTCTTCAAACTCGTGCAACATATGAAATGATTTTGAGTGCAGGAAGATCACAGGTCAGAGGGTGGAAAGTCCTGTAGATCCAGTGGCCGTGGAAGAATCTTCGCACTGGTAGGGGTCTCCACGTGGCTCCTCCAGCTCCAGGGCTCGAACTGATCAGTGCAATTCCATCAGTCTCATCTTCAGTAATGTCTCGCAGGGAGTGAGCATGTGTCCCACCTCCAGCAACTTATTTATCTCCTTAGCACTTCCAAATGAGGCCATCAAGCTGTGACCTGATTGAATGGCTAAACTCCAACCCTTCACTCTTTAAGCCTCAAATTGACAACAGCTTGTGTAACTACCACATTCCCCAGAGAGGAGAATATAGAACACAGGGGCAAAGGTGAAGAGAGAAAACACACAGTACTAACAAAGCTTACCTATTATCCCTATAATGTCAGGTTGGCAAATTAGGAAGGGAGAAACGGTGTCCTTTCTGGGATCAGAGTGAAAAATATTTATTCTACTTTTCTCTTCCTAAACTGCCAGTAACAATAATCCTTGATGTGAACAATCATCTCTAATCTGCAGTTTATCACAAGAAGATTCCATGTGGTCCAAAGAGCAGAGAGAGGCATAGTGAAAATGGCTGCGGGGACCATCACATTCTCTGTGAAACGACTTCAGTTGATCTTAGAGAGAGCCTTTTGCACAACTATTCCCTAACATTAGCTTTTTCAAGATTTCGTCTTGCCTTAGCTGTAAAATGACTATTAATTTTAAAAGCATATGGCATTATCAATACAAGAAAATAAGTAGCTAATTTCAAATAATAAAAAGGGGTAAGCTGTAACCCATCCTATATGTTTTCTGTAATAATTGTGATATATCCAAATGATGTGTTTTATATTGGGGCCGAATCGTCTGAGATTATACTTTGTAGTAATACGATTGCTCCTTAAAGGAGAATAATTATTTCCAAGTGTTGATAACTTTCAAGGTAATCAAGAGCATGTTTGTGCTAGAGTTCATGTGAACTTCTCCAGACATTGACCTGAAACCTCAATTCTGCCTCACTCCACAAATGCCCGTGGAGGACACATTATGGTTCTCTGTCTACCCACTCCTTATATTTACATGATAAAGATGTCAAAGAGACTATGAGACTATGTTATTATTTCTTAAATTAACACTCAAATGCTGTATTTCTAGGAATTCTGAATGATAACTTGAAAATTGGACAAAAGTCCCTTAGAAAACAGTCAAATATATCATTTAATGTGTAAGAGCAGGGATGTCAGTAATGTATACAAGAGCCTTGGCAGAAACCAGTGTTTACAGGTCAACTTAAGTGACCACTTTTACATGAATTGTGCTCTTCCTAAAATGCTTTCTGTATAGGTTTTTCCATCAAAATTTGTACATTGGTTATTCACTTATTATGATTCAAATAGTTGCATAGTCATTGTCTTGTGAACTGCTCTTTGAAATATTCTGTTCATCTTTTTTCCTTAATAATTTCTCCCATTCACCTTCAACTACTTTATGTTCAAGAGCAAAAATCTGTGGTGGTGTATTGATTTAAATATTGGACTGCTAACAACAGGGTCAGTGGTTCCAACCCTGAGCGACTCCACAGGAAAAAGATGAGGCTTTATGCACCTAGAAAGATTTACAACCTCAGAAAATCACAGGTGCCATTCTCATCTGTCTTCTAGGGTGTGGAATGGACCCTATGGCAGTGAGATTTTCAAGATTAAGTTTCAGAACTTTTTCATCAATTTTGGTCTTATCTTTCCTTCCTGTCTCTTAAATCATCTTTTGAATTTTTATATATGATAGTCTTAAAGACAGAGTAACAAAATAATGAAATATGTGTTCGAAAAACAAAATGGAATAGCATGCTCTGCATTTCCCACGCTGAAAGAACAGAAGAACAAACCCATCCCTCAAGTTACAATATTGAAGTGATCGCTGGGAAAAAATATTAAAATATTAAAAGAGGCAAACAGCATCTAGAGATGATGGGAGAGATGGATAGCATCACAGTACAAAAATAATAGGAAAACGTTCAGCCATTTCAGAAGGTAGCATATGAAGGAGTATTCCCCCCAAAACTGATTTTTTTTTCAAAGCTGTATTTTTTTTAAAAAAAACAACCTTGTCACCTTCAAAGTACTCTCCATTACACTTAATACATTTGTCATATCTGTGATTCCATTCATGGAAACATTTTTTAAACTCATCTGTTTGGATGGCTGACAGCACCTCTCTCACTTTTTTCTTCACCTCTTCTACATCATCAAATCGCTTTTTTTTTTCATGTCCCTCTTCATTCGTGGAAACAGAAAGAACTCACACAGAGTGAGGTCAGGTGAGTAAGGTGAGTGGGGCAAGAGAAACAAGCTGTTTTTTGCCAAAAACTGGCACACTGAGATGGCTGTGTGAACGAGTGCATGATCATGGTGGCAAAACCACTCCCCCATCAGATACAAATCAGGCTTTTTCTGTCACACACTGTTACATTATCTTTTTAGAACTTCTAAATAGAAAGCTTGATTAATAGTCTGACCTGGTAGAACGAACTCCAAATGCAATACAAGTCGACATTTCATCCATTCAGCAAGTTGTCTGATGTCCAGAATGAAGTTTGTCATCAATCGACATTTCAACTTTTTTGAAATGATAAAATCACTCATATACCTGAGTTTTCCCCATAGAACTGTCCTTGTAAGCTGTGTTCAACATCTCAACAGTTTCTTTGGCATTTTTCCCTGATCAGGAAACAAAATTTCACAGCTACAAGCTGTTCTCTTAAAATCCACCAGCACACACACACACAAATGAGGTTGGAATGAAATGCTTTTACAAAAAAATGTGACTAGAGAGAACCTCTCCAGGTGATGCCACTGGGTGCACTAACTCAGAGCAAGTTTCTGGATGCTCACCTAGCAATAAAAATGCTTACAATGAAAGGTCCACTCCACCCAGAGAATTTCTCGGGGGCTTATTTTTGGGGGGTACTGCCTCATATACTCAAAACCCAAGGCATTAAATGAAGAAGTTCAACCTTCACCTAAGACAATGGGGAAAAAAAAGAAAGTCTCCAGGAATTGAAGGGATACAATGCTAGAAAGGCTCTTTATCTATGCCAAGAAATGTGGAAGACCACTAGAATGTATTCATATTTGTGACCATTCCAAAATAAAAATAGTCCAACATAATGTAGAAATCATTGGACTATATTGTTATTAACATACATAAAATAAAATTTTGTTTAAATAATTCAAAAATGGTTGCAGCAGTTCATTGAGAGAGAACTACTATGAATCCAAGACTGCTTCAGAGGAGGACATGGATATTATTGCTGATGCCAAGTGGATCTTGGCTAAAATCAGCGATCTCACCAAAAAGCTCACCTATATTTTATTGACTATGTGAAAGCATTCATCTGCGTGGGCCATAATACTTTAAGGATAATATTAAGAAAATATGGGATGTCCAGACCTCGTAATTTGCTAACTTAGAACCCGTATATCAACCAAAAGCTATTCTCACAATAGATAAAGGGATACTGCATGGTTTAAAATCAGAAAAAGCATGCATCAAAATTGTATCCTTTCACCAAAACTATTCGGTCTGTATGATGAACCAATCATACAAGGAGCTGAACTACATGGAGAAGAATATGGTATCAAGATTGGAGAAAAGGCATTCAGAATATGTCGGAGGAAGCGCTTACTGATGAGGATCAAATCTCAATACCAACAACATCAAAAAACCCATAAAACCGGGTCAATAAGCAGCACCACGTCAAATGGAGAAATGATAGAAATTGTCAAGAGTTTATTATACTTGGGTCCACAATCAGCACCCAAGGAAGCAGACGTCAAGAAATGAAATTCCATATTGCCGAGAGCAAATCTGCTGCAAAAAGTATTTTCCACTGTTAAAAGGCACTTTGAGAAAAAGGATCCCGAGCAATAGTGTTTGCAGTTGTTCGTTTGTACACGTGAAGGCTTGACAATGATGAGGGAAGACTGCTGACAACTCATGCATTTGATTTCAGATAAGGGAAAAGAATGTTGACCGTACCAGACACTAACAGAAAACAAACAAAACTGTCTTGGAAGAAGTGTAGCCCGAATGCTCCTTAAGGAAGGCTGGCACGACATTATCTGATACATTTTGGTTGTGGTATCAGAAAGGACCAGTCCCTATAGAAAAACATCCTGCTTGATAAAGCAGATGGCCATCCCCAAAGAGGACAACGGAGGCAGCCGCAGTGTCAATGGATGAAAACCTGGCAAAAATTGTGAGGCCGGCATAGGCCGGGGAAGTGCTTTTTCCTGTTGGACGTGGGAGATCTCTGAGCTGGGCTGAGTCTGCCGCACCTGACAGCAGTTTCACCTGACTTTGATTTCGATCTCATTTGAAATTGTAACTACCTTATTTGATCCTTGATATAATACTTGAAATTATTCCCAATAGCGTTCCTTTCACTTTTAAAGGATTTTCTAATTGTTCATTGACAATCTTAACACCTCTGTGAAATGTGTTATAGTGTTATGGGCTTGATTTTATCTGTTTGTTTGTTAGATGAATCCTTTTTTCCAGTTATTTCTTGCCACTTGAGCTTGTCGAATAAATGCCCAGACTACACCACATATATTTTGAGGATATAATGTAGTTTCAATGTAAGCTTGGATAGCACAATTTGTTTTTATACTTATAATGTACTACAAAGTCATATACTACATTAGTGACTTTCAGATTGTATTACAATAAAAAATTCTGAACTCATCTTAAGGCAGGTCTTTAAAATGCAATTGAGAACCGCAATGTAAAGAGATTGGTGAGAGATAATTTAATCATCTGAAGTTTTATACGGACCGTTTCTAGTGTACAACCAAGTGACACTTGCCCTTGACTGCGCTGTGGAGAAAATCCATTTTCTCCATATTTACAGCATTCTATTCTGTGGAAATATTCCTGGGTGAAATTTCAGGTTAACATACTTCATGGATTACTCCATCTCATCTCCTGAATCAAAAGAACCAAGCCTGACAACCCTAGCCGTGAAAACCAGCATGAGGTTTTGTGTCTGTTTTCTCCAGACAGAGAAAGCCAGACGTGCCCAGAGCTTCTGCTTGAACACAGGTGCATGAGGGAGGAAGCAAAGGCATGGGAGCCATGAGTGCAGCCAGAGAAATAGAAGCAAAGGCGGGCCTGCTTTTGGCTTGTCTCTCAGGGGAAGGAAAACATTGAGAAAGGTATTTGGGTAAATAGTAAACCTGCCATCCAAAGCAGGCAGCTCTATGAGCTGCATTCAAGCTACCTATTATAATTAATCCAACTGACCTAATATTGTGCACTCTGGGCATCAAAATCATGGCCCTTTTGCAATCTGACTGGCTGGTGACCATGCTGTCCTCTCCTCCGCTCCCCACAGCCATGACTTACAGATTCTTACTTACTTTGCTGACCTCCTAATTTGGAAGAGAAGAGGCGGTGTACCTTGGTTGTTGCAGGAAGGCTATTAATTGAGAATTTCCTAGCAGTCCTACTGCACAACTCCTATGACAAGCATCAGGATTCAGCACTATGGAGCATCCCTGACAGAGCGAGGGATAAAATCCTTTTGGCTGATTGGGGGTCAGCCAAAATAATTAAAATCAGGGTCCATTTAGAAACTAGAGAATTTTGTTTCATTGGTGGATTGTTGTATGGTGGTTAATTTTTTTCTTCACAAGTACTTCTAAATCCTCACGTGTCGGTCACCGCATGCAGAAATTTCTTTGAGTATTAATGGAAAAAATATGCAGATTCTCGCTGGCATATGTAAACGTGTGGAGGAATTTTCTAAACCGCCTCTTGAGAATGGTGTCCATAGCAACAGAAGGCTCTTCTGTAAAGGAATTCTCCATTTGCACTAAGTACACGAATGCTCTGTATGATTTTTCAACCACAGAATAGTCGTGTTTACATATATTGAATGTGTTTCTTTTTACTTTATGACATTATATTATATTAATATAATTTATTTTAGAACTTCAATTTCTCATGATGAGGACTTCAAAACCACTAACTATTCAACTGGAAAACTGTTTTAGATATTATAATGAGGTATAGGCTGCAGCTAGAAATACTATGTGACAAGAGTTGCTAGTGAGAAGCAAGACCTTGGAATTTTTTATCTATTTTTAAAAATCAGTGGTTAGGGATTTGCTATGAGATGTCTACAATATTATACAGAAGCATACACAGACATACAACATATATTTAGCTATAAATGCTTACATGCCCATATATAACCTATACATATATTGTGTATTAAAAACAAAGCCCCCATCATTGTGTTAACTCCAACTCATGGTGGTACTATAGGAAAGAGGAAACTGTTCATATGATTTCTATGACAGTAAATCTTCAGACTCGCTCCTCTCTCTCCTGAGCAACAGCTGCTGGATCCAAACTACCATCTTTAACCCACAGAGCTACCAGGATGCCCTACAAATATAGTAATGTATCAATATTATATCAAAATAGATAAGATCAATCAAAGATTGAAAATCTTAAGTAACAGACCAGTGTGTAGCAGGCCACCTTTACTGTGATAATAGAGGGGGAAATTAACTCATTTTGGCATGCGTTTTCAAAATAACCCTGAAAGGGTCCAGATTGAGGAGCCCTGGGAATTATGTAGATGAAGGATTGGAAAGGAAGGCAGATGTTGAATGGAAGGAATCACTCTACTTTCTGGTTTTGAACCAACCATGTAAACAAATTACTTGTTTAAATTTAATTTAAAGAGAAAATACACATATCATTAATCTGTTGCTCTATACTACTTAGTAAATTATATTTCTCACAGCAATTTTGAGGGGTTATTCTGAGATCCACTGAGCAACAACTATGTATATTACATTTTCCCAGGTCCTTAAAAGTAAATAAAGTATCATACAAGGGAGATTCAGAAAGCTGCAACAAATATATAAGTAATTACAACAACGATGTCCGTCAGTGTATAAGCTGGCTTCTGGGCACATCCAGAGGACAGTAAAATGATGCCACTCTGGGGTAAAAAAGTTTTCTTTGATAGCATGATCGAGGAAAATTAATACCAGTAGGGTGAAGAATGGGTGCTTAAATTAATTTGTTGGGCAATTGGAAGCCAATAAAAGTATTGGGAAGGAGCCTGGTTATGCACTAGTGAAAGAACTTCATTGTTACCCAAAAGATTAACTGTTCAAACCCACCAACTTCTCTGGGGAAGAAAGGTGACAGCCAGTTTCTGTACAGAGCACAACCTTCGAAAGCCCATGGGAGTTCCGCTCTGGTCCATGTGTTGCTGTCAGTCAGCAGCATCGGTTTCACAGAAACAGTCTTGGTTTCTTGGTTTGAAGTGCTTGAAATAGAGACAACTAATTCATTAAGTCTTTTTCAAGAAAGTTATGACTGGTGATCACATTCAAAAAGACTGTAGGAGCTGCTATTTTACAATTTATGGTACAAGTGCTAGTCTTCCAAGTATAGTATAAAACAGTACTAGAAATCCATTTTCATCCCCATAACACCCTAGAGAATGAGTGAGTGAATGAATGAGCTTGATATCTGAAAAAAAACTGTTATTTCATTTCCCATATGTTAAAAGAGGACTCAACGATGTGAAGCCACCTGCATGAGGCCGCAGGAGTAGCACATGGTAAAGGAGGTATGGTGGCTTGACACGGACGCATCTACTTCTGATCACTGGAAATGACATGCTAATGGTACTGGGCCAGTTGTTGTGTGTATGCAACATATAAGTGGGTATTTGTAAAAAATTCAGAAACAGAACGCACTTGCTATGAAGGCCTTTTCAGAAATGGAGATAAATCAAATTTAATCAGGATTTGATAACAACATTCTATTGAAGGATGGGCAACAATAATGGTAAAATATCAGGTTGAAAGGGTAAAATCCTGTTCTCTCTCTGATCTAGAAACAAATATCTTAATTAGGTAAGAACTATATGTTCCATGTGGGTATAAATTCTGAATAATATTTATAATGTCATTATGTTGCTGTACATGTTATCTCTCTGTCTAATTATTAAACGGGTGGTAAATATGTTGTTAAATTAAACTAAAAAGTGACCAGTTTGGGCTTAAATTTGCTGGATGTGGTGATATTTTAGGCAGTGCTTACCTGACCCTGGGAGCCAAGGTGGACAGTAAGTTAGAAGTTGGACTGCTGATGCCAGCTGCTCCCCAAAAGAAAGATGACACTTCCTGCTTTTGAAAAATGTACGAGTTTGTAAGCCGATGGGGGCAGTTCTACCGGCTTATAGTTTCAGTATTAGTTAGAATCTACTTGATTGCAGAGAATTTGGAGATAACCTGGCCATAATATTAGATATTTTAACAGGAGATATAGCTCTGGTATGAGCTTTAATCTAAGACTAAATAAAGTGCGAATGAGCCCTTGATAATTTATAAATTATTATTTTGTCATATCTTGCCCTATCTGGCATCTCCCTTCACCCCATTTTCTGTTGTCTGTCCCCTAGGGAGGAGGTCACATGTAGATCCTTGTAATTGGTTCCCTCTTTCCAACCCACTCCCTCTACCCTCCCAGTATCACTCCTCACACCCCTGGTCCTGAAGGTACCATCCACCCTGGATTCCCTGTGCCTCCAGCTCCTATCTGCACCAGTGTACATCCTCTGCTTTATCCAGACTTGCAAGGCAGAATTCGGATCATGGTAGTGGAGGGGGAAGGGGGAAGGAAGCATTTAGGAACTGGAGGAAAGCTGTATTCTTCATCAGTGCTACATCGCACTCTGACGGACTCATCTCCTCCCCTAGACCCCTCTGTGAGAATATCTCCAGTGGCCAACAAATGGGCTTTGGGGTCTCCACTCTGCACTTCCCCCTTCATTCACTATGATAAGATTTTTTTTTCTAGGATGCCTTATACCTGGTCCCTTTGACACCTCGTGATCGCACAGCTGGTGTGCTTCTTCCATGTGGACTTTGTTGCTTCTGAGCTAGATGGCCGCTTATTCACCTAACCTAACTAAAACTGCAGTAATCCCCCCTACAATGTAGTCTCTGATAACAAGGCTTTAGTCAGAGGGTATTAACCAGAGGCTTAACCCAAAGTGGGGACCTTGCAAATAGGTTTTGAGTTTTCGCTCTCATGCACAGCCTTCTGCAAACCATGTGTTTAGAATCGGAGCTCTAATGCCATTTTCTCCTCTGGATGTAGATATTACTGTTTAAAATCTCAGATTGTGCAGTCTAATGCGCTTCTTCCATGTGCATTTAGCTGATGTGTCACTTAGATGGCTGCCTGTTTTAAGATGTCTTTAAGGCCCCAGACACTAATGTTTTCCAATAGCTGTTCTCTTCACCACACTTTGCTGTAGCCCGCATATCTTCAGTGACCACTTCATGGAGGTAGGTATTGAGCAGGGCCATGTCACAGAACTGATTATTCTTAGATTTGGTTTACAATTAAGTGCAAACTCAAAATCTATTCATATGTCTATGGTTTATGTATATCCCTCTTTCACTTTAAAGATATCATTATTATTATACTGAAGGACGTTATAAATGTATCTCCTTGAGGCATATGGTAATTGTATTGATTATTGCCATTAATTTAACAACCGGTGTAGAATTTAAAACACTGTTTAGAAAGAGACAGTATTCATGTATAGGACAGTTTCTCATACCAGAATACCTGGATGGATGATTTGTACCAATTAACAATGTAGAGGGTTGGACACTATTTACACTCACAGTGAGTATTGAAGATAAGCCAAACCTTTCAGTAATGCTCATTTACAAAGGCAAAACTTGGATATCCGTATCACAAAAAGGCAAGGAAAATATGTAGATAGCATATATACAGTAGAATTGGGTCACCACTTATTGGGCATCCTCAAGGAATGAACTTTGAACCAGATTCCAAGGACTTCCACATGCACATCCTCGAGATAGTTGTCTGCTCTCACACTGAGGCAGTTTAGCCTTTGGTCCATGCTATTATTTCGGTTCCTTTAATCTGTTACCTGTATGCTTAAGGTAAAGTGCAATTCCCTTATGGGGAGTTTCAAATTGGATCTTTGTGGTGTAACCAGTGAAAGATGTTGTCAACTTGAAAGGACAGAGCCTAAGGTCTTGGTGGTCTACAGTCATAGCCTGGATCACTGAGGGCCAAATACAAACTAGGTAAAAAGTGCCCAATTAGGGACATGATACCGAGCTTATTTTATCATTGGTGACCTACCTACTTTGTGTTCAGCATTTTTCCCAATGGCATGCTGCCCCCCCCCCTTCCCCAGTTTACCCACTTACCAAAGTGTAGTTGCCCTCTCTAGAACAGAAATGCTCTCCAGACAGCTCCTCGTGACTTGGGTTTCCACTAAGGTGTACTCATCATCTTGTAGGAGTGCCTGCTAATATAACGATGCACGGAGAGTAGTATTATATGGCAGGAACTGATCATCGTTTTCCTCTAATCACATAACGTTAAACTGACCCTGTTGAGGCGAGGCCTCCCCTGTTGCAGTGGTCTCTAAGACGTGCAAGTGTGAGGCTGTGGATGGTTCATGAGCTCTAGGCGGGGCCATTATCTTGTTGCCTGGGAAGCTAGACCAGAAGAATAGACAACTTGTGAACAGAAGCCTGCCTTTGTCTTGATGTTTACTTTTGTAGTAATTGTCTCGTACAAAATTTGTCCTTTGGTGATAGGTTATTTTCACTCATCTTAATGGATTTCAGGTCAATTATTTCATTAGGCATTTCAGGAGTTCATCAGAGTTTTTTAGGTATGTATAGTATTCCATCGTGTGTGTGTACCACAATTTCTTTAGGCATTCTTCAACTGGTGGGGATTTGAACTGTTTTCATGCCCTTGTGAGTTGTGGTGCAATGAACATGGTCGAGCCTACATCTGTGTACTGTCCCTTAGTTCTTTGGAGTATATGTCCACAATCAGTACTGCTGGGTTGTATAGAATTTCTATTCCCGGTTGTTTTAGGAAGCACCATATCACTCTCTATAGCAGCAATACATGTTTACATGCCCACCAGCAGTAGATAAGAGTTGCAGTCTCTCCACATCATCTCCACCAGTTGTAGTTTTCTGTTTATTGTTTTGTTTGTTGTTGTTGCTTTAATTGGGCTATCATTGTGAATGTAAGATGATATCGCCTTGTCATTTTGATTTGCATCTCCCAGATGGCTAGTGACTATGACCATTTTTATCATCTGTTTATTAGCCATTTGAGTGTCACTTTTGGTGAAATATTTGTTAATGCCTTTGCATAATTTTTAATTGAGTCATTTAATATTTTATTAAGGTATTATAGAATTTTATAGATTTTGGTACTTAGATCCTTGCCTATGTGCCTTTGCTATTTTTTCCCCAATCTGTGGGCTCTCATTTTATCCTTTTGATGAAGTCGCTTGATGTGTATAACTATTATGTATATGTTGTAGGTTCCAGTCATCTATTTTGTCTTCCACTGTATGTGTTACCTTTATTAAATTTGATAGTTTGTGTAGGGCCCTTAAATTGCTCCTTTTTTTCTTATTGATGGCCTTTGCAGCTATGAGATTTACACTTAAGTCTTTAAACCATCTTGACCTGCTTTTTGTGCGTGAAGAGTGGTAGGGGTCATAGTTCATTTTTATGTATACAGAGATCTAATTTGTCCAATACCATTTGTTGAAGAGGCTGTCTATATCCCATTTGTTGAAGATCAGTTGCCTGTAGGTGGATGGAATTAATTCTAAGTTCTGTATCTATGTGTCCACCATTGTAACTCTACGAAGCTGTTTTGACCACTGTGGCTATTTAGTAGGTTTTGAGGTTAGGTAGCATGAGGTCTCCTGAACGTGAATCTTTTTTTTAAAATCATTGTATTGGGGCCTCTTACAGCTCTTAGAACAGTTCATACATCAGCACATCTGTACATAGGCTGTCATGGTCATTTGCAAAATATTCTCTCTCTGCTTGAGCCCTTGGTATCAACTCCTCATTTTTTCTTCTTTCTGCCATCTTCGCTCCCCCATGAACCCGTGATAAAATATACATTACTATTATTGTTTTCAGATATTGCATTATCCACTGTCTCCTCTCACCCATGTTTCTGTTGCTCATCACCCTGTGGGGGGATGGTGGCGGTTATATGTTGATCGTTGCAATCAATTCCCCCTTTGTACTCCCACCTTCCCCTCCCCACCCCAACACACACACTCATGGTATTGCTTCTTCCATTATTGTTCCTGAGGGGTTTATCTGCCCTGGATTCCATTTGTTGAGAGCTCTTCTCTGTACCAGTGCACATGCTCTGATGTAGCCAGATTTGTAAGGTAGACCTGGGGGCAGGATAGTGGGAGGATGGAAAGCATTAAAGAACTAGAGGAATGTATGTTTTTGTAGGTGTTATGTAGTAGATTGCATCCCTTCCTTGTGATCCATCTGTGAGGAGATGTCAAATTGCCTACTGGTGGGCTTTGGGTCTACCTGACTCTTTTTTTAAAATCATTTTATTAGGGGTTCATACAACTTTTATCACAATCCATACATACGTCAATTGTGTAAAGCACATTTGTACATTCATTGCCCTCATCATTCTCAAAGCATTTGCTCTCCACTTAAGCCCCTGGCATCAGGTCTTCATTTTTCCCCTCCCTCCCCACTTCCCCTCCCTCATGAATCCTTGATAATTTATAAATTATTATTTTGTCAAATCTTGCCCTGTCCAACATCTCACTTCACCCACTTTTCTTTTGTCTGTTGTCCCCAGGGAGGAGGTCACATGTACCTGGATCTTTTAAAAAAAACTCTTTACTTATTCTAGGTCTCTTCATTTTCCATATGAAGTTAGTAATTAGTTTTTTTTTCTTTTCCTTAAAGAATGAAGTTGGGATTTAGATCAGAATTGTATTGTCTCTATAAATTGCTTTAGGACGTACTGACATTTTCAGAATATTACTCGTATGTTTGTCTATCTAAGAACAGAGAATATATTTCCATTTATATAAGTCTTTTTTGATTTCTTGTGCTAGTGTTTCTGTGGTTTTCTTTGTACGGGACTTTTCCCCCTTTGGTTAGATTTATTTCTAAGTTATTCTTTGTGGTTATTGTAAATGGTATTGTTTCTTAATATATTTTTGAGCTATCTTCATTAGTGCACAAGAATTCAAGTGATTTCTTCTTGTTAATCTTGCTACTTTGCTGAATCCTTCTCTTGTTTCAATAGCTTTATGTGTGTGTGGAGCCATTGGGGTTCTTTATTTGGGGATCATCTCATCTGCAAATAGTGAGAATTTCACTTCTCTGCCAAGTTGCAATCCCTTGATTTCTTTTTGTCGTATGATGGCTCTGCCTAAGACCTCCAGCACAATGTTGAATAAGAGTGGTGATAGCAGATATCCTTTTCTGGTTCCCATTTTCAGTTTTTTGCCATTAAGTGTGATAGTGGATACTGGATTGTTATGTTTTTTTTATGTTAAGGAATTTCCCTCTATTTTTATTTTGTTGAGTGTTGTATCAAAAATAGGTGTTGGGTATTGTCAAATACCTTTTCTGCATCTATTAATATGATCGTGTGTTTCTTGTCGTTTGCCTGGCTTATGTACTAGATTGTACTGTTAGTTTTTCAAATGTTGAACTATCCTTGCATCCCTGGGATGAATCCCAACTGTGTATAATGGATTATTATAATGATGTTTATATATACATAAAATGTTGATTTCTATTGGCCAGGATTTTGTTGAGAACTTGCATGTCTATGCTCATGAGGGATATTCTGCCGTTTTCTGTCTTTGCCTGGTTTGGATATTAGGGTGCTGCTCGCTTTATAGAATGAGTGTGGGAGCGTTTTGTCCTTTTCTATATTCTGAAATTGTTTCTGTAGTATTGATGACAGCTTTTCCGTAAATACTTGGTAGAATTTCCACTTGAAGCTATATGGTCCTGGGCTTTTCTGGGTTGGAAGTTTCTTGACAGTCTTCGCTATTTCTTTTTATTAGGAGTCCTTTGAAGGTTTTTATACCCATCTTGTTGGAACACAGTTTTTCTCAGTATCTTGATATTTTATTTCATTTGGATCTGTTGTAATGTCATCCTTTTATCTCTAATTCTATATATTTGCATCTTTTCCTTAGTTAACTGCCAGTGGTCTGCCAATTTTATTGATGTGTAAAAAGATCAACTTCCTGTCTTGTTTCCCCCCACCCCCCGCCGCCCCATTGTTCTTGGTTTGTTTTGTTTTTCAACTTATTTACATCTGCTCTGATTCTTATTAATTCTTTTCTTCTATTGTTGGAGGGTTCATAATGTGCCCATTGTTGAAGGTGTTGCATTAGGGTTTTGATTTGGGGTCATTTTTCCTGTGTGCATTGATTCCTGTAAATGCGCTCTGGGGACGGTAAGTGTTGGGACCCTGAAGGTTTGGGTATGCTGTGGCATTATTTTCACTTGCTTCAAGGATTTTTAAATTTCATCACTATTTGATTTATTACCCTGTCTTTCTTAAGTAGAATGCTGTTTGCTCTCTATCTCTTTGTCTTTATGTTTCTGTTCCTTCTATAGTTGATTTCTTGTTTTATAGCATTTTGACCTGAGAAAATGGATTGTAGGATCTCAATGTTTTCCTGTGTTACGGTTTGCTTAGTGCGCTAGGATGGGGTCCATTCTTGAGAATGTTCTGTGTGTGCTGGAGACGACTGTATCCTGCATTGTTGTGGGACAACATGTGCTGCATATGATTAGGAAATAGAGTTGTTTGGTTGTTTAGCTCTTTTTTTATCTTTACTGATTTTCTTTCCTGATGATCATTCTGTCTTGTAGAGTGGTGTATTGAAGTCCCTCACTATTGTTGTCAAGCTATTTCTCTCTTCAGTTCTGTGATTATTTAATTGATATAGTTCAAGAGAGTTTCATTGGGAGCATATGTATTTATTATGGTCATGTCTTCTTGTCTTATAATTTCTTTAATCTTTATGTAATGGCCATTCTCATCTCTCATTGTATTATTTGCCTTGAAGTCTATTGTTTTCAAATATTAATGTTGCCACACCTGCTTTCTCCCCATTCACTTGATATCCCTTTATCCAGCAGTTGATTTTAGTCTGTTTTTGTCATTATAACTGAGGAGTGTTTATTGTAAGCTGCATATCAATGGCTCTTGTTTTATTATCCAGTCTGCATTTGTATCTTGTATGGTTTATTCAATCTACTAATATTCAGAGAAATTATTGATGTGCATGTGTTTCTGTCTATGTCGATGTGTGGTGTGATTAGTTTTTTGTTCTTCTTATATTTTTTATGTTGTTTTGGATTCTGCTTTGATGTTGTTGGTTTTTATGCAAAATTGACTTATATGTTGATGCCAGGTATGCCTCCTGCCATTGTTGATATTTTGGCCATTGTGCTCCATTTAGTATTTTTTATTGGTGGTCTCATTTTTCCAATTTTTAAAAATTTCTCCTTGTCATGAAAATCTTTTATTTCTCCCTCATATTTGAGTGATAAATTTTCTGTATACAAAATTATTGGTTATTTTTATTTGTTTGTTTCCCTTTAAGACTTTATATATTTCACATCACTGGCTTCTTGCCTGCCTGATTCTGCTGAAAAAACCTGAGCTCATTCTAATTGCTTCCCCTTTGTATGTAATCGCTCTTTTTTACACTGGCTGCTCCTGAATTCTTTCCATATCTTTAATACTCGAGAGGTTGATTACAATACTTCATGTTATTTTTCCTTGGAGTCCATTGCAATTGGGGTTCTTTCAGCCTCCTAGATAGTAATCTTTTCATCATTTATACATTTTTTAAAAGTTTTCTTCTGGGAATTCTTGCCCTATGGTTTTTTTCTTTCTCTATGTGCATTGTTGCTGTTTCTTCTCCTGGAACATCTGTAAAGGGAAGTTGGTCCTCTTGAGTGAATCCCACATTCTTCTTAGGATTTCTTCAGTCTTTGTTCTTTCTTTCTTTCTCCCCCCCCCCTATTTTTTCTTGCTCTTCTCTTAGATTTGAACAAAGACATTTGTCTTTAAGCTCACTAATTGGAGTTTCCTCTTCAATCAGAATTTTTTGTTCTTGTATTGTGTAAGTCAGTTATTGTAGTGTTCAATTCTGGGTTTCTGTTTGGATTTTTTTCTTGCAAGGCTTGCAGTAAGTTTCTCGCTTTTCTAGTCTTTTCCTTTTATTTAATATTTTTTCATCAAGTGTGTGTACACAACCATCATCTGCATTATTTTGCTAGTAATTCCATCACCTGCTCTACCTTAGCCATTTCTTATAGGTGCTATTCACTTGTTTGTATCTGTTTCTGTTGTGTGTGTATGTGTGTAACAGTAATTTCTGTTGCTTCCTTCACATTTTGGTGCAGCTGTTAGGGATGACAGGAAGGTTAGCTTGTGAGTGGGTAGTGAAATCTATTGAGGGTGTAGTAGAGGGATAATTGACACTTCAGAATAGGTATTAAGGGAATAGTGCTAGAGCAGGGAGTCTGCACTACTGTTGGAAAAGACACGAGAATAGGAGAAATGAAAATAGAAAGTGAAAATGTGTTGGCCATGTAACAACAGTCATTTCCGTTATGGGTGGTGATCATTTCTGCTGAAGGAATCATATTTGGGTAGGCAGGGAATGAACAGAGGTACTAGGTTCTAAATATTTTTAAAAGATAAGTTGAATCTGTTTGTTGCCAAATAACTAATGCTTTAATCTCCTGTCTAGTTGTGCTTGTGCTAAATGTTGGTTCGTTACTCCTGGGTTATTCTTTTCTGCATATCCAGAACCTATTTCAGGTCAACTCCTGCTCCTTTAAGGAGGTGCTGGGGGTGAATTTACAACAAGGATTGTCATTGAGATCCCGTCACCCATCTTTTAAGAAGCCATTGATGCTATTATGTCACTTAACTTCCCCATGTAATGCTTGGGGGAAATGTAGATAGACAGATGTCATATCTTACCAATGTACATCATAATCACAGAACACAGCTTTTTCAAGATTTTGGTTTTGCTCTTAGTTTTTTTATTTGTTTGAAAGACATATTAATTATATTAATTGTAAAAGTTGATAGCAGTCCTTTGTTATAGGAGTTTCCCATGTTTTGCTGGATATTTAGCAGCATTCCTGCCCTACATGAACTCATTTTCAGTAGAATTCCACACCTCTTCCCCAATTGTGACATCAGAAATGGCTACAGATATTTCAACTTGTGCCCTATGAGACAGAATGGCCTTCCCATCTGAAAGATGACATAACTCATAGTAGATTATGACTGTCTAATATGTAGTTTATTGAGATATTGTTTTGATCGTCTTTATTGGATATATAATCACCATTGTGTGATTTAAGATTAAGCCATCAATTTAACATCTAGGCATTATTTTTGTATGGCCACACCATTTTAGAAGCATGAAATATTTGCATTCTCACAAAGACAAAGCCTATCTTCTGAAGATAAATGTTTTGCAAAGACCATGAGAAAAGAATCCTGGGCAACATTAATCAGTAGGTTTAATTTTGAGAATACTGTTTGTTCCCAAGATTAGGAGAGACACTGTGGTAAAGGAGAAAAATAATAAAATTGTGGGATCAGAAAATTTGCATTTAGGTTTATCCTTTTTTGTTTCCTATCTATGAGATACAGGTGAAGCCACATGAATATGCAAATATGAATATGAAGTCAAGTCCAAAAGTGTTACTACAAAATCACAGAAATATTTTAAACAAATTTAGAATTTCTTTTTTTTAATAATCATTTTATTGGGGGCTCATACAACTCTTATCACAATCCACATATCCATCCATTGTGTCAACCACATTTGTACATTTGTTGCCATCATCATTTTCAAAACATTTTCTTTCTGCTTGAGTGCTTGGTATCAGCTTCTCATTTCCCCCCCTCCCCTCATACCCTCCATCCATCCCTCGTGAACCCTTGATAATTTATAAATTGTTAATTTTCATATCTTACACTGACCAATGTCTCCCTTCACCCACTTTTTCCATTGTCCATCCCCCTGAGAAGTTTTTTTTGTAATTATATATTGTGAAATATTTTTTCTTTTTTTTAACATTTTATTAGGGGCGCATACAACTCTTATCACAATCCATACATATACATACATCAATTGTATAAAGCACATCTGTACATTCCCTGCCCAATCATTCTCAAAGCATTTGCTCTCCACTTAAGCCCTTTGCATCAGGTCCTCTTTTTTCCCTCCCTCCTTGTTCTCCACTCCCTCATGAGCCCTTGATCATTTATAAATTATTATTTTGTCATGTCTTGTCCTATCTGGCGTCTCCCTTCAACCCCTTTTCTGTTGTCCGTCCCCCAGGGAAAATTTAGAATTTCTGTGTGTGTGTGTGTGTATAAAATTATTCCTCAATATATCCGCCATCTAGATCTATACACTAGTGGCAGTCTTTCCATCTCTCTAATCCTTTCCTGAAGAAGTCTACACTCAAAATTACCTCAAAATACACAGTTTTGACATTATCAAAAAGCTCCACTAGTTTCCTTTTGAAATGTTCTTTGAATTTGGGGCACATTAAAGAACTATGAAGGCATAAGATCAAGGTCAGTGTGATAAGGTTTTCCAATGAAATTCTCTCAAGACAGCCATTACTACCTTGAAAAGTAACAGGTATATTGTCAGCTTAGTAAAATATTCTTTAGCTCAATTTTGCTGCCCTATCCTTACCAATTAAGGTTTCTGCTTCTTAAAACTTCTTCATTCTAAGTCCCAACGATTATCCCATTTCCCTTCAAGAAAATCTATCAAGATCATGTCTTTTGAGTGCTACAAAAACTTATAAGTGACCTCTCTTGTTTGAATATACTGGCCCTGCTGTTCCCCTTGGAAGGCACTGTTTTGGTTGGACCTTTATTTTGAAGGCATCCTAATGAGACTAAGACAAGTGTATTACTGAGAAAACTTGCCTACTGCTACCCACCAAGTCCCCAAGATGTGTTTAAACACGTTTGTTAGGAATATGCGTAAACCTGTGCGTGTATGAAGTGGAATCATACTAGTAATACTTTTACACTTTACGCTCACATTTATAATGCATAACCTATCTTCTCCCTTGTGCAGTCTAGATATCAAGTGTGCAAAAAAACTTCTTTCTTTTATAAAGTCCTGTATAAATAGTCAGTTTATTGGTGTTGCTATATTGAATATTGTGAATAGTCCTGATAAGATAAAATGATTCATAAACAGGGTATCTGTCCTCTAGAAGCCCACAATCTGATTAAAAAGATAAAAACATCCATATGGAGAATTAGCAATGGGCATTAAATGATTCCAGGAAACAATAGAAAAGATCCTGGTAAATATGTGACTACGTTAGGTGTGTTGTTTGGGCAACCAGCAGTAGAGTGTGTGGACTGAGTGCCCACAGAAGTGATTAGTTAGCCATTAGACATTGGAAGACTTATTTTAAATAAGATTTTCCCAATCAGTTTTGTCCAGCAGTGTGTTTTAGAAGACTACAGGATTTAGAAAGCTCTTAGAAACTAAGAAGGATCCTTGATTGGTAGTGCATGGGCCACATTTATATTGTGTTCTTGATCTTTCACCTTTTAGAAGATATTTCATACTTGAATTTTGAAGAAAAATAGGAGACAAGAAAGCATTTACTGTGGTTTTTAAACGTGAAATGTATTTAAACTTGAAGTTCACAAAAGGTGGGCAATTCAGTTCTTTGGAAAATCTACAATGAGTCCACCTAGATATAGGAGATGTTAGTCAATATTGTGTCCAAGTGCTTGTCAGCATGAAAAGACTGCATTTGGCCAGATTGACTAGAGAAACAAATCCAGTGACAGTCATATTTGTTTAAGAAAGAACTCTATATCAGGAAATAATTATATATCAAGAAAGCATCCCAGCCCAGTCTAACTTAAGCCTGATACTAGTGTATAAACCCCCTTCAGATTCATGTAGCCACATGCAATGATGTAGAACACAAGATGATAACAGGCTGGTGGGGGCAAGTTCATGTGGATTCAAAGTGATTGGAAACATAGCAGGCCTCTGACAGCTCTCCTGGTCAGTGACAGAGTCTTAGCAGGGAGGACGGTGATGGGTAGAGAGAAAGGGAGAGGCCCAGGGTCCGCCTTATAAGAAGGTCACTCATCCAATGAGGCATCATTAGGCTGTACCCTATTTGACAGGTTGGATTCCACCATTCCATTTCATACCTCTTCATGTTGGCATAAAATTATCTAAATTCCACAGACCCAATGTTGAATATATACAAACCAAGAGAAAAGGGAAAAGAAAGGAAATGATCTATAGCTTCTGTGTTTCTAGAAGTAGGCAGAAAAAAAAATCAAATCATTGGGTGCACACCTACATGATATGAGCACTAAAGACAAGTGGGTGCATAAGCAAAGATGGTGAAGAAAGCTGATGGTACCCATCTGGACTCTTAAAGGCTTTGTTGCATCTAGCTCAGAAGCAATAAAGCCCACATGGAAGAAGCACACCAGCCTGTGTGATCACAAGGTGTCGAAGGGATCATGTATCAGGCATCATCAGAAAGAAAAAAATCTTACCATAGTGAATTAGGGGGAAGTGCAGAGTAGAGACCCAAAGCCCATTTGTAGGCCACTGGAGATCCCCTTGCAGAGGGGTCTAGGGGAGGTGACAAGCCAGTCAAGGTGTGATGTAGCAATTATGAAAAATACAACTTTCCTCTAATTCCTAAATGCTTCCTCCCCTACCCCTCCCCACTATCATGATCCGAATTCTACCTTGCAAGTCTGGCTAGACCAGAGGATGTACACTGATACAGATAGGAACTGGAAACAGGGAATCCAGGACGAATGATCCCTTCAGGACCAGGGATGTGAGTGGAGCTACTGGCAGGGTAGAGGGAGAGTGGGTTTGAAATAGGGAACCGATTACAGGGATCTACGTGTGACCTTCTCCCTGGGGGACAGACAACAGAAAAGTGGGTGAAGGGAGACATCAGACAGGGAAAGATATGACAAAATAATAATTTATAAATTTATCAAGGACTCATAAGGGAGGGGGAGCGGGGAGGGAGGGGGGAAAAGAGGACCTGTTGCCAAGGGCTTAAGTGGAGAGCAAATGTTTTGAGAATGATGAGGACAATGAATGTACAGATGTGCTTTATAAAATTGATGTATGTATGGATTGTGATAAGTGTTGTATGAGCCCCTAATAAAGGGATTAAAAACCCAGCCTTCACAAAAGTAAAAAAAAAGGGTGGGGGGGTGGGGAGAGACAACAGTACTAGTGGTGATCTCTCTAAAGCAGCCAAGTGACACCCTTGTGAACCACACACTAGATGTTTCAATGGCACTTTAATTGTGACAATGTGCTGTAGATTATTTAGTGGATATGAATGGCTAAGAGAGTGCTATAAACGCTAAGCTTTTATTTCTACCACCACAAAAACAAGAGTCACGTTTACATTCGTGATTGCGATTTTTGTTTTAAGTGAGAAACATTCGTTAATAACTGTTAATCAACATTTTAAAATTTAAAAATTGAATTATTACATGTGCTCAAAATGTGCCTAACATCCACAGATGCTTCACAGTTATCATGTATTTAGGATCTTCATAATAAATCATATGTAATAAACATAAATAAATCATTTATATAAGTTATACCTTTAACATTTAAAGGTACCCATGTTCTTCTAGTTCTCGAGCTGAAATAAGCAAGGCCCCACCCCATGTAGAGGGAAAAATAAGAACCAACAGAAGCAGTACTCGCATGGCCTAAATACGTCATCTGTCACCTTATTGTTCTGTCTACTTATCGTTTCCTCACAGGTAGCCCTTTCCTCAAGTAGCTCCACTCAGTCTTGCTAGAACCACACCTTGCATAACAATTTGCTTAGAATCCCATTGAAGTTCTTTTATCTGGGGGGTGCTCTTTGTTTCAATTTCAACGGACTTCATGTTTCAAAGCAATATTGGGTTTGGAGAAAAATGTATAGAAAATATAGTTTCCATATGGCCATCTCCACCCAGTAAGTACAGTTTCCCTATCATTAATGTCTTGCTTTGTTGTGGTTCACTCATTACCCTTGATGAATCAATGATTTATTGCTATTAACCAAAATCAATACTTTACATTAGGATTTACTCTACATTGTCCTATGGGTTTGACGAATGAATAATATCATGCACTCACAGTTACAGTTTCACTGCCCTAAAATACCATGAGCCCCACCCATTCTGATCCTTTGGCAACCATTGATCTTTTCACTGTCTCTGTAGTTTTGTCTCTTACAAACTGTCAAACCTTTGAATCATGTGCCCATGGCTTTTCTGCATTTGGCTTATTTAACTTAGCAACATGCATTTAAATTTTTCCATGTATTTTCATAACAATAGCTCACGTCTTTCTACTGCTAAATAAGACCCAATTTTGTGTGGATGTACACCATTTGTTTATCCATTAACCTATTTTTTTAAAAACTTTTATTGGGGGCCCTTACATCTCTTATCACACTCTATACATTCCTCTAAGGTGTCAAGCACATTTGCACATGTGCCGCCATCATCATTTTCTTTCTTTCTTTTTTAAATCATTTTATTGGGACCTGAAACCACTCTTATCACCATCCATACATCCATCAACTCTGTCAAGCACATTTGTACATTTCTTACCCTCATCATTCTCAAAACATTTGCTCTCTACTTAACCCTTAGCATTAGCATCTGATTTCCCCCCTCCCTTCTCGCTCCCCCCTCCCTCATGAAACCTTAATAATTTACAAATTATTATTTTGTCATATCCTACACTGACTGACATCTCCCTTCACCCACTTTTCTGTTTTCCTTCCCCAGGGAGGAGGTTATATGTAGAATCCTTAATCAGTTCCCCTTTTCCACCTCACCCTTCCTCCACCCTCTGGGTATCTTCACTTTCACCACTGCTCATGATGGGATCATCGGTCCTGGATTCCCTGTGTTTTCAGTTCCTATCTGTACCAGTGTGCATCCTCTGGTCTAGCCAGATTTGTAAGGTAGAATTGGGATCATGATAGTGGGGTGAGGGAGGGATGGGGAGAGGAAGCATTTAGGAACTAGATGAAAGTTGTATATTTCATCGTTGCTGCACTGCACCCTGACTGTCTCGTCTCCTCCCCGTGACCCTTCCATACGGGGATGTCCAGTTGCCTACAGATGGGCTTAGGGTCCCCACTCTGCACTCCCCCTCATTCACAATTATATGATTTTTTGTTCTTTGATGCATGATAATTGATCCCTTTGGCACCTCATAATCACACAGGCTGGTGTGTTTCTTCCATGTGGTCTTTGTTGCTTCTCAGTTAGATGGTCACTTGTTAACCTTCAAACTTTTAAGACCCCAGACACTATATCTTTTGATAGCCGGGCACCATCAGCTTTCTTCGCCACATTTGTTATGCACCCATTTGTCTTAAGGGATCATATCAGGGAGGTAAACACACAATGGTATGATTTTTTGTTCTTTGATGCCTGATAAGTAGTCCCTTCAGCACCTTGTGATCACACAGGCTGGTGTGCTTCTTGCATGTGGGCTTTGTTGCTTCTGAGATAGATGGCTGCTTGTTTACCTTCAAGTCTTTAAGATCCTAGATGCTATATCTTTGGTAGCTAGGCTCCATCAGCTCTCTTCACCACATATGCTTATGCACCAGCTTTGTCTTCAGTGATTGTGTCAGGAAGGTGAGCATCTTGGAATGCCAGTTTAATAGAACAAAATATTCTTGCATTGATGGAGTACTTGAATGGAAGCCCAATGTCCATCTGCTACCTTATTACTAAACCTATAAATATATGCACATAGATCTATTTCCCCTTCCTCATATATAAATATATTTACATATGTACGTGCCTTTATTTAGACCTCTATAAATGCCCTTTGCCTCCTAGCTCTCTCCTCTTTTTTTTTTATTTTGCTCTTGTCCCACTATCATGCTTAGCCTTCATTTAGGTTTCAGTAATTCCTCTCGGTTACATTACCCTTGATCACGTCCTACCAGGCTTCCCACACCCTATTGAAAGGCATCTTTGTTGCTTCCAGTGGTGAAATTATGAACAAATTATCGTAAACATCAAGGTTTTTGTATTTTTGTTATTATTTTTTCTTTTGTTTTATTGTGGACATATGTTTACAACTCATATGGATAAATACTGAGGAATACTTGTTGGTCCCTTTTAACACGAGTTTTCTTTCTTTCTATCCCTTTTTATTCATTTTTATCATCTTTCTTTGATCACTACTAAAAGACATGCAGGTTTGTCACTTTTATACTGAATATTATTATTTCACATTTAAGAGATGAGCATAAAGTTTAAGAATGTACAGTCAGCACACCGAGACTATCTCTCCTCTCCCTCTGGACACAGCTCACCTCAGAAGGTAGCAGGTGACGATCACCATCCACTGCCATTGTGTCAATTCTGAATCACAGTGACCCCACGTAACAGCATAAAGCTTTACAGGGTTTCTGAATCGGTCAATCTTTATGGGAGCAGACAACTTCACCTTTCTCCTGCAGAGTTGCTGCTGGGTTTGAGGCAACAACTTTGCAGCACCAGGGAGCATACCGCAGGTGACATGGTAGCGAAATACTGCAAGTGTGAACTATTGACAAATTTTAAATGATTGAAGATTCTGAATATTAAGGAAGAGCCACTGTAATGAAAATGCACTGTGAGAGCATCACTTTCGTCAGATTGATTTTAGAATGCGCCTACATTTTTCCATGACATGAAGGCTTCCTCTTGCCCCAGGGATCGACGGTGGCGGGGGTGGGGGGGTCCGTTTCAAACTGCTGATGTTGTGGCTAGCAGCCCAACCCTAACCCACCACCCTCCAAAGCAGCCTCATGTGTGTCTAATGTCTGTCTGTCATCACTTCTTTAATTCCTTCATGGTAAGCTGAAGAATACAGTAAACCCTGGCGTAAATATAGACCCCGGATCAGGCCCTGCCACTTCTTTCATTGGTCATGAGAAGATGGGTCAGGTGAGCTCCACACATTATCTCATTAAATGTTCACAGTAAGGCTGACATGTGTATTCTTAAGTTTCACAAATAGGAAATGTAAATCAACTTGCTCATAGTGAATAATGGGAGAGAACGAGACTTTGTCTCAAGTCTATGCACCTTAAAAATCTGTCTCCCTTTTTACTACTCCACTTACTATTAGATGTCTGAATATCTATAAAATGAGTTCAGACCGATGAGTGATGAAGAGTCTTCCAGGTCTCATATCTCTGACTGGACTGACTTTTTAAAACTCATTATGTATGCAATATAAACATTTAAATGTTTCCTCTAGATCTAGCTTCCAATAATTCTTTATGAAACTCGACCTGGGCTTCTGTATCTTTTATGTGTGCCTTCACTTCTGTGTTTTATGAACAAAATATTACACTTATTAACTTTATTAAGACAATCTAAAAAGATAGAATAGATATATCTCCTAACAGCCTTCACCTCCAGTCTTTATTCCTCACACACCTAACATTCAGGACAGTTTTTGATAAAACGGCAAATGTTTCATGAGAAACTTCTTCAGTAATTCTTGATGGCTCATATAGAGTTTTAATTTGCATGCCTAGCTGTAACTTGGTGTAATCAAAGAAGATTGGTGGAGTTTTAAAAAAAGATAAAAAATATTTAAGCCTATTGTCATTTACTTGATTCCAACTCCAGGTAATCTTATAGACTGGAGGAAAACTGCCCCACAGGGTTTCACCAATGATGGTCTAGTAACTAAGATGTCTCATATTCTGTACCGCTTACATGGTTTGAGTCCTGTAGCCTTTCCACTACCCAGTGGGTTGTGGTCTTCTGTAAACAGCAGAATAATAAACCTCAGGTAATAGAGTCTTTCTAACTATAGAAATCTTCATTGTGGTTTTCCTACTTTTTTTTGGATTTGTGTGACTTCTAAAGAGAAGAAAGTCTCGTAATAATCGTATTGCATTTCTCACTGGCTCCTCTCATTGTTTTTCTGACAGACTTTATTTTCTACTTTCTAAAGAAAGTAGCGTTATTCATCTGTCTTCCTCGGTGCACATGTGGAAACAAACAAGTCTTCTCTACTAAGAGCCTTTCCTCCTCAGGTCTTACGTCCATCATCATTCTATATGGGTTGTCCTGGCATCATAATTAACATTTAGTTACTGTTTCTCTATACCTGCTACTCTGCCAGGTGTGTTTAGAGGAATTGTCTCTTACTTACTCTCTGCAAGGTATATAGTTGTACTTGCCTTTTATAGAGGCCCAAGTCACAGCTCAGAAAGATTGACTAACTCAATCACAATACTAAAGCTAGAATACGGTCCAAGCAAGCTCGTGAAATCCAAGTAGATATGCCTTTAACCCATGATGGTTTCCATAGCATCATGTTCTCTCCAAGACTTAATGTGTTTAAAGGTCACCATTATAGACTCATTTTGAGCTTTGTCATCTTTCTTTTTCACTTTTCCTTTTGACTTACTTTATTTGTGACAGTTCTAACCAGAGGCATGTGAGTGCAGTCGCATGTAAATGAGGCAGGCCTGTGTAATAGGTACTGATCCTGTGCACTGATATGGCACAGGGCAGTCGTTACAAACCAAGATTCATAAGTGTACACTGTATTTTATTTTGAATCAAGCACTTATTTTAACAAATTCTAAATATATTTTGAAAATTAGCCTTTCATAAGGTATGTGAGCTTTTTTCCCCCCGTTAATTACCACAGACCAACAATTTGCTCAAAAGTCCCCAGACAAAGCAGGTGGCTCTAAAATGCAATGCCTTGGTCTCATCCTGAGATGTTTCTTGTGAAAATAACTTAATGTCAGACTCATGGTGATGTCAAGCTCTATAGCTTTATCTTACCTCTTTAAGTGCCTTTTTCTGCTTCTCCGGTACTCTAGAACCTGACTTGGATCCACAGCATGAAGCAAACTAGTAATACAGAAGAGAACCACGGAAAATGGTTCTAATCAAGCAATTAGCTTGGGGACTCAGAGTGTTGGGCGTTGGGTATCATAAGAAATTGCTTGTAGAATCCCAGTTACACAGGACTAGGGAGGCCCTCTCAAGAACTCACTGCCATCACGTCAGTTCGATTCATAGCTACCCCGCAGGACAGTGCAGAATTGTGCCTCCCTCTGAGGTTCTGAGACGGTAACTCTGTGCAGGGGTAGAAACCTCATCTCCCTCCCTCCAAGTGGCTGGTGCTTTCAAATTGCTACTTTTTCTTTTATTTTTAAGCATCTGTGTTCCTCGTCTAGGGTGGTATAATTCTTCACTCACCCAGAAGAACTTCTGGGGCCTCTAAAGTCCAGAACTTCACTGCCACCTAGTTGATGCTGACTCAGAGAGACCCTCTAGGACAGACTAGGACTGTGTCTGTGAGTTTCTGAGTATAAAGCCCTATCTTTCTCCAGAGGAATGTGGGCCTTGCCATTAGTACCCCCACACATAACCACTACGCCACCAGGGCTATGTCTTCAAAGTGATGGTTGACTTCTTCATCAGTATCATGAATTAATTTTGTCCTGAGAATTTTGTGACCTGAATGACTATTTGCTGTATAAAAACATCACGAGTTAACTACTTATGATCTCTGGGAAATAATAGAGGATTTTCATTAACAAAATATCAAAGAAATGACTTTAGTCTTTGTCTCCAATTCCACCAACAGAGAATGACCGAGAAAGCAAATGGTTGAATTTAGGACTCTTTCCCTAGTCATGAACATAAGAAAGGATACTGGCCCACCCTCCTTTTCAGTTAAATGGGAATAGTAATGCCTCCTAGAATATTGTCATGATTTAAAATTTTTTATACATGTGAAATATATAGTTTTAAAATGTGACACAAGGGTGTATGAAAATTATAAGAAAAAAGGAATAGAGTGTGATATACGATTTCCAAGTGAAATGGGCTGGAATGACATAGTATTTTACTTATTTCTGTACTAACTTTTCATATTGTCAACATTTTGCTATATACTACTGTAATCATTACTTTAAATGACTATAATGTACATAAATGTACATATAGGGTTGCTGTGAGTTGAAATCTACTTAATGAAACACAACATCACAATACTTAAAGTAATGTAATTATATATTTTATTTCCAGTTTGTTTTCAGAGTCTTAATTATTTGACTGAGTGCATCTGTTGATACAAAATAAAGAATATACTACATGTAAATTGTTTGTGCATCTGTCACCAATATAGCATTATCTTCATGATGCATACCCCATATATACTTTTCTCTTATGAGAAATATTATCACCAGAATATTAACAAATAACAGCACAATGATATATTTCTTCATTTTTCTTAGAAACTTGAAGAAGAACCCAATAGAAACTGTCACAATTAGTTACTGAGTCTTTATGTTAAGAAACACAAGATGAAGCGGGGAGGGAGGAGGAAAAAAGAGGATGTGATGCAAAGGGCTTGAGTGGAGAGCAAATGCTTTGAAAATGATTAGGGCAAAGAATGTACAGATGTGCTTTATATTATTGATGTATGTATGGATTTTGATAAGAGTGTAATGAGCCCCTAATAACATGTTATATAAAAAAAGAAAGAAACACAAGATGTAGATTGAAAGTATGTTCACCTAAGAAACTACAGGGAATAATGGAAAGCTCAAACATTTCCCTAGTATAAAAGAGATGTGAATTTAAAAAAACAAACCCACAGGTGAAGAGAGAAAAAGCCTGAGGTGAAGTCTTAATAGAGCACAAGAGTCAAAGTGACCTACCTATTGGTGGCATTGAATGTCCTATGGTAGATACTGAGTTATTTTGTGAATCAAATTCAATTGCACTAACATTTCTTGAGTATTCATTATGTTCTAGGCACTAAATGAGACACTAGGGGTATTACCGTGAATGTAATTTAATGTTTGTGACTTTGAAAAGTGCGTAGGCCTATAAAGCAAGTTCATAAATAGCCCAAAGAGAAGGTAAAATATAACCAGTGGTCTATGAAAAGTAAAAAATAAAGTGTTGGAAAATATCAAAAGAAAGAGAAATCATAGCTTTAGGGAGAGGATGAATACAGACTTCACGTAGAAAGTCATATTTGAAATGGGTCTTAAAGATGAAGAGGATTTCAGTAGATAGAAAAGGGCAAAGGGGCATCTCAAGTAGCTAGAGAAACACAAGCAAACACATTAAAGACAGAAAAGTCAATACCAACCTCGGAAAGATGCACTCAATTCCGTAGACAGAGGGGGATCATTGAAGGTTTTACAGCAAGTGAATAAGATAGTCAGAGCAGAGTGCTAAGAAGCTTAATCTGATAATGGCGTGTAAAATAGAATAAACAGAAAGGATGGAGGCAAGAAGGGAGTCTGATCACAGTGGTTTAGAATAAGACGGAGACATTCTATACAGAAAAGAGGTTGTAAATCGAGCTACTCTGCAGAATTTGTCAGGCGATAAGGCAAAGATTAGGAGCCCTCATGGCTTAGTGGGTTTATACATTGAATTGCTAACCAAGAAGACCGTGGTTAGAACCACACTGCTCTTCAGGAGAAAGATGAGGCTGACTGCTTCTATAAAGACTTAAAGGCTTGGGAATCCAATGGGCAGGACTGCTCCATCCTACAGGGTCACTGTATCAGACATGATTCAATGGCAGTGGTTTGGTTGTGGGTTAGGGTTAGAATGTAAGAAGGCTTGTCAGAGGCTTCTTGGTGGCCAATGGTGGAGTTATTTAAAGATGTAGGAGATCAAGAAGAAGGTGCTTTTGAAAGAGTTACATTAAAAAAAGAGTTACATTGCATATGTTGAATTTGATGTGCATCTTCTGCTCACTACTCTTGAAGAGTGTGATTGATTCAAAAACAAACTCATTATCATTGTGTAGATGCAGACACATAGGGACCTCATAGGACAGGGTAGAACTGTCCTTGTGAGTTTCCAACTATAACTACTTACGGGGTAGAAAGCTCCATCTTTCACTCTCATAGCAGCTGGTGGTTCCGAGCTACTAGACTTGCAGATCGCAGCCCAAACCATAACCAAGGCACCATCAGGACTCCTTTTTGATTGATAATAACCAGTATTTTCTCCTTTAGTATCTCTGTTTATCATTTAAATTCTTACTTAAATAATTATTTTATTTTCACATTTTAGATATTTGCACTCTTGAATTATTACTGTATAACCAATTATAAGTGTACTTGTTGGCTTATGAGAAGAATATTACCCCACAGTTTCTGTTCATTGCAAACTCAGGCATGGATTAGCAAGATGTCTTCCTAAATTTTTTTTCACGAGGCTGCAATTTAAGTGTTGGTCAGGGCTGTAGTTCTCCAAAAATTCAAGTGGGGCATGTTCCGCTTCCATGATCACACAATGGTTCTTGACGAGATACAGTTTTTCCTGGGTTGTTGGATGGTGGTCCTCAGCTGGCAGTTGTATGGCAAATGTTTATCAATAGTCAGATAGGATAGACCACGGAAAGACAATTACAAAATAAGGTGTTCGTGTTTTGTCGCCTGATCAAGGAAGAGAAATTCAGACCTGCTTTCCATATTCTGCTCCTCAGAAGAAAATCACTAGCTTCAGCCTATTTAAGGGAAAGTGATTTCACACAGTGTGGGTGCTGAGATCCACACTGTGGAAGTAGAGATCTCTGGGAGATATGCTGAAGGTGCCTACTACACCTTTTGAGGGTCAGAACTGACTTTCTGTTTCCTTGTTATTCCCCTTACACCAAATGTTTTGTATTGAGTAGGCATTCAAAAAAATTACTTAGTATTGATTCATCCGGTGCCTATCTTTCCTTTTAAGTTCTTCAGTTTTGTATCCACACCTCTAGCATTATTTCTACTAAAAAATAAAATTCTGCCCTAGCATATCAGGAAATCTAATTGGTAGGTTTCCTTCAATCAACTTGAGTGTTGTTCAGGAGAAGAGACTCCTTAGATATTTGAGGACAAGTATTTGAGAAGATAGGTATTCAGGTGTTTCTTCGAAGCAGGACTTTCCAATGGACTTGGAGTAAGATGAGTGAAAACAAATGGAAACACATTCCACCTTAGTCCTGAACAGCAATTTTTGGTCATTCCAGGGACTGGAGCTCACAGTACAGTCAAATCTCCCAATTCTTATGATGACTCACCTTCAAGGACCATGATTTTAAAAAATTACATCATCATGAAAACTCCCATATCAGACTTCCCCTAATACCCTAACTGTATATTGATCAGGAGAAGAGGGGAAGAATCAGCTTACAAGGTGACAGTTTCCATTTACTCCTTCAGGCACTGATGTTTCAGGCAAAGAAACTGAGATTGGTCCTGAAGTTCATGCTACCAGCATGTCTGAAACCAGTCATTTCATCTCTGATCAATCAGTCGTACAGTTTTCCCGTTCTATCTGGGGAAATCCCTGAAGGGTTGGTTTCTTTTCTAAGAGGATTTCAAAAATGAAATATGAACTCTTACAATGTGAATAACTCTAATAAAATTATTGTGGATTATTTCTGAAACTCTGTCTCCTCCTAAAGTATGACCGACTAGTGTTTAAGTTCTAATAAAGCATTTTCTCATGAAGCTACTATTCATACAGATGTTAGGATGGTATACACCACATTTGCAGAACATGTTTCTCTGTATATTATGATTAATTCTAAAATAATTTCTAAAAAGAAATAAGCATTATAGATCAATGGCAAAGGACCAGAGGAGTACCTGTGAGGACTTCTAATGTGTGGCTTTTCTTTAACAAAAAATGAACTAACTCACATGCTATCATTATTTTTTGGAGCAAAACTTGAAAAATGGAGGAGAAAGTGAAATGATGTTCCAAAAGATGAATCACTGAAATTGGCATACTTCTTATGATATGAGTCCCTAGAACTGTCAGGCAATATTTGCTTAAACCCATCATTGACATTTACTTTGAAAACCTTTGTAAAATGGAGCAACTAAATCAAGGTAATAGATCGCAGTTAATTCATTTGTAGACCAGTTCCCAGGTGTTTACTTGGCATTTTATAGTGTTGACTGTATAGCCTCTTGACAGTCCTATTAATAGAGACTGTCATTCTTTGTGAGCTTCACCCTAATTTGGCCCTCGCAGAAACTCAGGTAAATTTGCTTATTCTAGCCTTTGGGACTAGAGTTTGGATTTCCTCGATTGTTATCCAGTGATCTTTCAAAATGAGGCTGTACAGAAAATTTTAATAAAATGAATGAATACCTATATGAGTGAATGAAGAAGTGTGCAAACAAATGGCTTCCAAGAGGCATTGGAACAAGGCACACTGATATTATTTTAAATATGTCTATATTTATAAAATAAATATTTGAAACATTTGATGATTGATCCAATGATTGATATGCTACCATATTAGTAGTAGTTGCTTCTGTACAATTAAAGAAGCACTTTGGTCAGCTTTCCTTAAATTATATAGAAAATGTATTTATAAAAGGAAGAATTACTAGAATGAAGAATATCGAGTCATTTTACCATTTCTGGAACATTTTTATGGCCTTGGAAAATTTTAGAAATTAAACAAAAGCTCCTACTGATGCAGACAAGACTCTACTGTAACTTCTGCTTTGGCAACAGTGTAAACCTTTATGGGGTTATGTTCCACACACCATAAAATTCACCTGGAAAATAGCCTTTGGTATATTCTCCCCAGTGGTGAGGTGATTGGAGTACTTCGTTACTAAATGTAAAGGCAGCAGTTCGAACCCTAGGTTCCTTATGAGTCGAAGGCATCTCCATAGCAAAAAGTTTGATATTGTTAACGATATTGAAAGAGTGGTAGGATTATCACCACAATGTAGTTTTAGAATTTCTTCACATTCCAACAGGAAATCCCACATCCACGAGCAGTTCCACTCCCTTCTCCTCTCTTCTCTGTGGCTGGCAGCCAGGAAGGAATCAGCTTATGTCACTATTGATTCAGCTCTTTTTGAACATGTCATATAAATGGAGTCGTACAATGTTATTTTTGTGATTGGCTTCTTTTAGCATGTTTTAAAGTTTCTTTCATGTAAGTAACATGTCTATTTCTTTCATGTATATACCATTTTAATAATAAAACATTCTACTCTATAAACCATATTTTATCCATTTAAAATTTGAAAAAAATAGTTTGTTTCATAATTTGTGCCATACTAAATAATTTTCTATAAACATAGGTGTGCAATATTTTATGCTCACATGTTTCCATTTCACTTGTACATATGGAGTGATGAATTGTATGTTAGTCAATGTTGGTCATTTCAAGCCACTGCTAAATAAGTTGCCAGTGTGGCAGTCATATTTTAATTCCCCCCCCCACCCCCCAGTGTATGAGGATTCCGATTTCTCACACCCTTGCCAAAACTTGTTTTCCCAATGGTGTCAGCCATCCTATGAGGCATTAAGTGTATCTCATTGTGGCTTGGATTTATATTTCCCTAACACTTCCTAATGTTTAACATTTTATAATGTGATTGTTAGATATTTCTATATCTTCTTTGGAAAATGTCCACTCAGATCCTTTATCTTGTAATTGAGTTATTTGTCCTTTATTGTTAACATTTTATTAGGGACTCAGACAACTTATCACAATCCATACATATACATACGTCAATTGTATAAAGCACATCTGTACATTCTTTGCCCTAATCATTTTCAAAGCATTTGCTCTCCACTTAAGCCCTAGTTGTCTTTTTTATTTTTGAGTTGAACAGAGTTTATTTATCTGCTTTTTTAATATATTCCAGACACAATTCTCTCGTTAGATCTTTTACTGGTAGATATTCTATTCCATTCTCTTTTGTGTTGTAACTCTTTTGATGCTTTTAATATTGATGCTCATTTTATCTTCTTTTCTTTCTTTTTGGTGCACAATGTTTACTGTTCTAAGACGCCATAGCCCAGTATAAAGTCACAAAGATTTGACCCTGTCTTCTCCTAATAGGAGTTTTATTGGTTAGCTCTTACATTTAGGTATATGATCCATTTCAGTTATTTTTTGTATATGACATGAGAAAGGAAGTAAGCTCAACTTTCTGTATATGTATATTAGTTATCCTGGAATCAATTGTTAAATATTTTATAATTTATTAATTAATAGCCCACATTTGATTAAACTGTGCTTCGTTTATAAGTTTTTTTTAACTGTTTCAGGATTCTCAAATCAATTCTACCTAATGTGTTGAAATAAAGTTGTTCCTACAGCCTCTTATTAGACTTTGTATATTTGTTAATACTGATGAATCCTCCTTCATTCCTGATTTTAGTCATTATCTTTTCTTTTTTTTTTCTTGGTAGTGTAGAAAATGATTTGTTGATCTCTCTGGAGGGCCAAATTTTGGTTTGATTTATATTCTTGATTAGGTTTCTTATTTTATTTGTTCTATAATTCACATATCTTTTCTGCTACTCTTAGTATATTTTCTTGGCGTCTTAAATTCATAAAGTAGACAGTTTGGTTTTATGCCATGTGAGATGTTTCTGGGGTTTTTTTTAGTGTAGACATTTACAGCGTCAAATTTCTCTTAAAGTACTGCATTAGCAACATTGTATAAGGTCTGGTATGTGCTTATTTCCCACTTTTCAAAATAGTTTCTATTTTCTCTAATAATTTCTTCTTTCATCCATTTGCTACTTAAAAGAATTTTATTTCCATGTATTTGTGAACTTACATAGTATCATTTTATCGGTTTCTAATTCCAGGGTGCTTAAAGAGCATACTTTGTATGAATTCAGTTTTTAAAATTAATTCAGGCTTGTCTTATGATCTAACATATGAGGAATGTCCCGAAACACATTTCACGCGCACTGGTATGCTATTGCCATTGAATGGAGTGTGGCGTAGTGGTTACACAACAGACTGTTAACCACAAAGTCAGCAGTTCAGAACTGCTAGCCTCCCCAAGAGAAAGACAAGGCTTTCTATTTCCATAAAAAATTTCAGTCTTGGAGTTCCACTCTCACTTATAGGATCACTATGAGTCGGCAGTGGGTTTGATTCTTGTTGTTGTTTTTGTTCTATTTGTCCATAAGATCTAATCCATTTATAATATTGTTCAAACTCAATATGCATGCATTGATACTTATTTAATTGTTTCACCAATTATTGAAAAAGAAATATTGAAGCATCCAATGATGATTGTTGAAGTGTTTGTTTCTCCCTCCAGTTATGTCTGTTAAATATCATATAGTTTGTTACTTTCTTGTTAAATAGGTATGTGTTTATTATCATTATATCTACCTGGTAGATGGAGAGTATCTCGATATATACTTGATTTTTTGGTCTCTTGTAAAATCTTTTTTGTCTGACCCTGACATCACTACCTGAGCTTTCTTCTGGTTACTGTATACAACAGGATTTTTACGTCCTTTTCCTTCCCATTTGTCTTTGAAACTCAAGTATGTTTCTTATAAGCAATATTAATTAAATCACTTTGAACCCATCTGCCACTGCCTGCTATTTTTTTTCAATCATTGCCCTTTGTGTGAGATTTAATCAATTTACATTTAATATAACCACTGAGCTGATTTATGATTGGCATAGGGTTTTTTTTTGCATGATTGCTTCTTTTTTACTTTTTGATTAATCAATCTTTATCTTATTTTTAATAGAAATTTCCCAGCATCCATTTTTAATCCACTTTGTATTTCTTTTCTTTTTATTTTTGAACATCATCTTCTCAGTGGTTGCCTGGGAATTACATTATCCATTATTTTTAAACAAACTCTAATTTTGGTCATTATTAGTTACTTTTGAGTCAATTCCAACTTGTTGTGTCCACGTGAATGCTAAATAGAAGAGGTCCTGATACTTTTCAAGGTCATTTCCTATCAGAAGAATACGGTCAGGCCTGACTTGAAGGTACCTCTGTGAGGGTCAATATAGCAATCTTTTGGTTAGTACTCAAGTGCTGAACTCTTTGTTGCTACTCCAAAATTCCTCAAGCAATTTAATCTGGCCACTAACTCTAATTCCAAAGTGTGTGTATATATATAATTACTTCCGTTCTCTCCTCTCTTCTTTACACTATTACTGCCATACAAAGTAAATCTATGCGTATTTTAAACCCATCAATGGTTTTATAATTATTGCTTTATGAAGTTTTCTTGAAAACAACATAGAAGAAACATGTGTTAGCATTATAGTTCATAATACCTATGTACCTACCTTCTCCAACCCTCTTTATTTCTTCATGTGGCTTCAATTACTATCTAGTGTCCTATTACTTCAGCTTAAAGGACTACTGTTATTGTTTCTTGTGGGACATTCTAGCATCCATTTAGGCCTTCCCGAATATGTTGTGGCTTTTCAGCGTCCACTAAGGCTGTCTAGTTTTCCAGAATATATGTTTTCTAATTCACCATCAGCTTCTCATTTGTCCCAAATGAAATTATGCATTAGGCATCTGAAATGTGGCCAACAGTTTGCTATTGCTTTGGCAATGCTCTGTAGGTGGCTGACTAGCCAAAGCCCCAGCTGAGGTCTGAGTCGACTCAAATAGTAGCCACATTCCGGGAACAGAGAGCAACGATTTCCCAGGGAGCGGTAAGATCAGGAAAAATATTTGCGGTGCTCTTGCAATTGAGCATTTAATGAAAATCCCAAACCAGTTAATTGTCTGCATTGTCTTTGACGTTGCTACTTTTTGAGTATGACAACACTGGACTGGAAGGGTGGGAAAAGTAACAGATTAAATTCTCAAAGACTCCCCCTGCTTTACCAAAGTTCAATAATTTATTTTATGTGGATAATTTTCAGCTCCTCCTATACCCTTAATTGCCAGAGTTCTGAAATAGCTGATTTAATAAGTGGTTTGCCAACCTATACATTTTTAAATCCTCAAGTTTTTCATTACTTAATGAAAAATATTAAGAGCATTCTATATAATTCCACTAGCTTTTTCATTCATATAAGAAGCTTTTGAAAAGTTTACGGAAAAAGGAAATTCAAAGATAAGGGAACTTTTTCACAACTGGTTAGAGCGCCCCTCATATGAGGTCATGTAACATATTGTGTTCAGAAATGCTTTGTTCATGCATTCCTTTTCCTATAGTTCTTTCTGTCTCAACCTCAAAATTTATCCCATCAAATTGTATATGGCCTCAGTATTACCTCATGTGGTGATTAGCCTTTCTATAAAAGGATAAATGCCTTGAGAACTTATGCTCTTCTCATATGTTTACATGTTTTCATCCTGTAAATAGTTTTTCTGACTCTACTTCCCACTTCTCCTAAATCTTACTGGAGAGGTCCATAATCTTACTCTTCCCAAATAACTCCCTAAATAATAAAATGGTCAAGAGTTGGGCTTTGGGGCAAGATTGTCTGGGTTCTAAAATTATCTCTACAACTTACTAATTGTGGGCCTGAACCCCATAGTGCCTTATTTTATTTACAAAAACTAGACCTGGAAAAACTATATGTTGTTGTGAAGATTAAATGTGCTAGTACCTGTTACAAAATAAGCCTTCGATAAAAGTTATCTTATTATTTCATAGGTCGAATGTCTCCAAATGTCCTGTAGAGCCTCGTACTTAAGATTAAACTGTGTCAGACTGACTCCTAATATTCCTTAGCATTATTTATTTTGCCTATAAAAATATATTCCTGTGGCTCCAGATTGGATAGCTCATCATACTGTTCACTGAGTTCATATCTCCTCTTCATCTTTCTTCAAGATATTTCTTCCACCTGGATGGACTAGACAAGACACAATATTTCTCTTTTGTAGCACCCACTCTGAATTTCCCCAAGCCTTGACTGATATTTTAATCTACATGCTGATATCACTTTCCATGAATTTATAGTCTTTGCTACTCATTTTGAAGTATAATTACTTAATCTGTGAATAAAACATGTAACTAACTTTATAGAAAAAGGGAAATGTAATCACACTCAATGCATGTTGTAATAAGTGCTAACTTACTGTGGCTGTAACTTTTAAAGAAACTAATGAGTTTTGGCTGAAAAATTTTAGTATTTTCATTTTTATCAATTGTCTGAATAGGAGAAATTTGGAGAAAGAACATCAACTTTTATAGAAGCTAAAAATAAAAATGTTGCCTTTTTAAAAAAAGGTAGGTTAATAGCAAGAACCTTTATCTGACACAGGCTGAGAGGTAGAAAAATTCTATTATGTTTCACAGTAAAATTCCAATCACATATAAGATCAGTGACATTATTGAATACTTTTTAAAGTGGGTCATTCAAATCACACTATTTCTAGGAGCTTTTATCAGAAAACAGCATAATAAAGGTTATTGCCAGGCCCTATATCTTGTTCAAAAGCTAAAAAGCTACCATAATGCCAAGGACTTAAAAGTCTAATAGATGAGACAAGTAATATTAATGTAAAGCATGTTATACATACAGTAAGTCTGATAGAGGGAAGTATGTAGATAAACCATGACTTTTCTATCAGTTTGTATTCCCATGCTGACTTGTGTGTTACTGTGAAGCTGAAGGGTATCTCACTAGTATTTCAAATACCAGCAGGGTCACCGAAAGTGAATTGGTTTGTTTTGGGAGAGCTCCGAGACTAAGCACAGGCTACAAAAGAAAAAAAAATAGGCTGTCTGCTTCTGAGTAATTTCCCACTAAAACCCCTATTGATAGCTTAGCAACAAGGTCAGCTACTGAAAGCCTAATGAATCAAAGCAGAACACAATTAACGATAGTGCCAGGAGATCCTCAGGTTGGTTGTTAGTTGCCATCGAGTTGACTCCAACCCATGGCAACTTTATGCACAGTCTGGTCTTGCACCATTATCATAATTTCTCAAGTCAGAAGGCACTCAAAATATGACTGAAGAGTAGCTGTCTTCTCAAAAGGAGGGATATGGAGAGTGCAAAACCTGTGGGATTAAAGCCTTCAAGACCTTCATATGCTAATGGGGAATGGCTCACATAAGAAGAAACAGCCGTAAACATCAATTAATAATTGGAACTTAGAACATATGAAGTATACATCTAGGAAAATCAGAAGTCATTCAAAATTAAATGAAATGCATAGAGATCAATCTTTTAGGTGTTAGTGTGCTGAAATGGACTGATGTTGGCCCTTTTGAATCAGAATAACATGGTTTCCTCTGCTGGAAATGACACAATCAAGAGAAATGAACCTTCATTCATTATCATAAAGGACATTTCAAGAGCTATCTCAAAGCACAATGACTATCTGCATATAAATAAATCCAATCTAAACAAGTATTATTCAAATTTATGCACCAATTCCTAAAGCTAGTGATGGACAGATTGAAGAAATCTAACAATATCTTGGATCTGAAATTGATAAAACATGCTATCAAGATGCATAGAAAACTATGAGCGATTGGAAGGAAAGAGTTGGGAGTAGGAATTGAGAATATGGTCTTGGTGATAGAAAGGAAGCAGGAAATGCTTGATGGAATTTTGCAAAATCAACAATTTCTTCATCAAAAAAAGCCTCTTTTTAACACCAGTCACAATGGCTGTGCACATGCACTTCTCTAGCTCTAGTACAGAGAAATCAAATAGACTGTATCAGTGGGAAGAGATGATGGAGAAGTTCAATATCAGGAACTAAAATCAGGCCAACTCTGGAAGAGATAACCAATTGCTCATATGTCATTTCAGGTCGATGCTGAAAAAAATTAAAACAAGTCCACCAGAACCAAAATATGACTTTGAGAATGTCCCACCTGAATTTATAGAACATCTTAAGAACAGATCCTACATGTTGAACACGATTGACAGTAGATCCAAGAATCTGTGATGTGAAAACAAAAATCCCCTACATGAAGAAAGCAAGAGGCCATTACAAAGACAGGAGAGGAGAACAGGCAGAATGCTCCTTAGAAGTGAAGATGACAAGATGCTGTCTCACATACTTTGTATATGTTATAACCATAGTTTTTTTTCTAAGGAACTTCCCAGTTGACTTGAACTATCAACTTTTAAATCAGTAATTCTTTCAGTTGCACCAAACAGTTTCTGCCACACAACCAAGTCGCATGTACAAATCTGAGACATGACACTAGCCCCACTGGAGAATGAGGAAATCAGTTAGTAAGGGCAATAAAACCCCAGAACACAACAAATCTTAATGGATAGCCAAAAGAAGCAAAATGCTACAAAGGAGGAATCACTGAGAAGTATCAGAGATGTTAAAGAATGCCTTCTTATGTTTGAACAGTTAGCAAACCATTTGGTTAATTGCGCAAAATCTTTTTGAGACAAGCTCAACACAAATGTTTACTTAGGGAACACAGCGATTGATGCTGTGTCACAGGGTACACAACTGTCAGAACTACTTTTGCAAATCTGCATATCTAAATTCCTACTCTAAGTCATCCCTGGAAGTCCAGAATTATCTTAAAATCAAAATATTCAAAAGTGAGAGTACTTTTCCTTCCTAACCTGCAACTCTCTGATGTTTCTGAATTTGGCAAAGACTTCAATGTCTCTTCCGTTGCCCAAAGTAGAATCAGCCATGGCTTCTTTGATTCCTCCATCACCGCTCATCCTCTTGTCCAAGCAACACACCATTTTTATAAATCGGTCCTCCAAGACAGCTCTCATTACATATATTGTCTACATCTTAACAGACTTTGTACTAGTTTTAGTTGCTTGGATTTCTGCAGTGGCCTCCTAATTAATCTACCTTCTTCTGTGCTTGAGGAGCCCTGGTGGTATTGGTTAAGCATTCCGCTACTGCCTAAAGGTTGGTAGTTTGAACCTTCCAGAGGCTCAATAGAAACAAAACATTATTGCCTAGGAGACCCTCTGAGGCAGGTCTGCGCTGCTCTACAGGGTCACTGCGAGCCCAACCACCCTGAAGGCACACGACTTCCAACCTTACTTCCTCATATCAGTTCTACACACTGCAGCCACAGTGGACTTCAAAATGCAAAACATCAATGAGATTCTGTGTCCTAGTCTTTCTTAGTTCTTCTGTCCAAGAAGACAAGTTCAAACCAAATACCACCCCTTTGATTTAGTTTACTCCTGCTCTTCTCTGAAGTCTCAATCTGAGGGCAAATTTTATGGAAAGCATTCCTACACTTTCCAAACTTCCTACACTGATAAAGCTATCCATCTAATGTGATCCTGTCGCATCATATACCGAACACCAAGAGATTATGGGGCAATTATTTAATAATTTATTTGTCAGTGTTAGCCACTAGGCAGTGGACTCATTAAGGCCAGAGCTGCCTCCTTGTTTTACTCTTGTGTCCCTGTTGTGTGACTCATTCAGTAGGAAGAACACTCAAATATGTGGTGCATATTTGATTAAATTAATGAGTCAGTTGATGATTAAACATTACCCTAATCTAATTATTAATGGAGCACAGCAATTTTTATTAACCAGTAACTCATATTACTATGTTCATTTTAAAGTAATAGAAGTACAATTCTTTTGAATCCTCTTTAAAATCCAAATTGACTTTCCCTCAATTAGTCAGGATTTGTGAGGTTTTACTTCATATTGATAGCTTTATTTCCATGTTATAAATCATAAAGCCACTGGAGGAACCGGATTTATCTGTGCAATTCTCTGTATTTTATCTTTTAACTTTAGCCCATACTTTCTTTTCCCACTGATATTATTATTAGCATCACCACTGGTGTTAATAATTTTTGAAGTGTTTTGGTCTTTGTTGGTCTCATTTAATCTTCAAATAATTCATCAGGGACACAGTTAAAATATAATTATAGACATTTATCACATATGGATATTCAAGTAGATGTTAAATGACTTTTCAGAGAATATCCAAATAAATAATCATGTAGATAAAGCTAAAATCTAGTGCTGATTTTGCACATATTGCTTTAATTGTGTCTTGAAAGTATGTTTATATCATTTTTCTACTATTTTAAGTAAATGGATTATTATAACTGATATTTGGCTTTTAATGTTTTTATTTTGAGCAAGCATGTCATAACTTTTTAAATACTGTGTTAGCACAGGTTGACTAGAGAAACAAATTCATAGATACTTGTGTATAAAAAACAACTTGATATAAAGCAGTTAAATATTAAGAAAACATACCAGCCCAGTCCAGATCAATTCCATAAGTCTGATACTAGCCCAAATGCCTGATACCAATCTGTAAAGTCCTCCTCAGACTCATGAAACACATGCAATGACAATGAATGGAGAAAGGTCACAGGCCAGTGGATGGAAAGTCTTGTGGATCCAGTGGTGCTGTAGGCATCTCAGCGCTGGCCAGGGTCTCTAAGTGGCTCCTCCAGGTCCAGGGCTGTAGCGTAACTCCATATGTCTTCAAAAAAAAGGAATGGCTCGCAGGGAGTGGGTGAGTGTCCCACCTCCAGCACGCTATTTATCTCCGTTGTGCTTCCAATGTGTAAGAATGATATATGTAATAGTATGAGAGCTTCTCTTACAAAAATCAGCTTTTCCCTATGGTCCTTGTGAGATAATGTCGATGAAGCAGCAAAGAAGTTGAAGATGCATTTTAAGTATGTATTAGAACATCTTTCCTATTAATCACTAAGGAGTGGTAATACAGTTAAGTTATTGTTTCACATATTCCCTGCCCCCCACACACAACACATATGCAGCATGTATGCATATGTACACACATGCACATCACAAATATTTTTAATGAAAAAAGTACAGGTAACTGCAAGAAAAAAATGAAACCAAAAAAAAAAAAAAAAGAAACCCCCTAAAGAGAGAAAACAATAATTTTTAAAATGTGGTATATTCCGCCAATTTTTTAGTAGCATATAGTCTTCTTGCTATGTGGAAATAGGTTCAGGGAATAAGATAAGAAAACAAGAGATGCTGCTGATAGCACCAAAGGGAAGAGTAGTTTCCTGAAAGCCCTCTGCTCAATATTCAGTGTAGGTCCACGATCTGACGGAGGAGCTCAGATATCTCGGGGTTTTATTCTCCCTTCATTCAAATTGATTAATTCCACAAAGCTCTTGTCAATCGACCCCACACAATATTTAAACACACACACAAGCACCCAGAAACCCCCCTCCCAGGAGGTTGATTCAGGTTCAAAGACTATACACCTGAGCAGGAGCAGACAGCCCTCACCTTCTTCCATGGAGTTTGGGAGGGGTTTGCACAGTTGCTTTTGTGATTAACCAGTGTCTAACGCCCAGCACCAGCAGGACAGCTTCCAACCTCCACTGTTGATTGAGGGCATTCTTGCAAACCATGTTTCGTTTTGGAGGCAAAGTAGACTAGTTCTCTCAGAAATGTGGACGTACCCATTTGTTGGTCAGAAAATTTATTTAAGAGCACTAAATAAAATTTGCCACAGAATTAGAAAGATTCTCAGTCTGAGGCACCTCTACATCTATTGATAAAGCCTCCTCTTTTTGTAATCCTGGCTATATTGTTCATGTCCACCCAGCTCCCTTATCCTTTGCTCATTGCCCTACAAAAAGCTCTTTATTTTACACAGCCACAGGTTTGTGTGTGTGTGTGAGTGTGTGTGTGTGTGTGTGTGTGTGTGTGTGTGTGCGCCCGCGCTAACGCACACTCACATGCGCGGACGATTAGGATGAAAAATGAGTAGATAATAGTCCAAAATCAACTGCCGGGAAAGTGATTCCAACTCATGGCACCTCGATGTGAGTCTAAAGTTCCATAAAGTGTTCAATGGCTACGTTTTCATGGAATCTCCAGGCTTTCCTTCGTAGGAGCTTCTAGGTGCACTCTGACTGCTCAGTAAGGGGCCCCACGTATTCCGTGTGTGCATCGCCCAAGAACGGCAGCTTGGGACGTCTTCACTAGTAGATATGACTGTGTTGACCATTTCTAAGTTATGATGTGTCAGGAAAGGGGAGAACAGAGGCAGCACATTAACTTCTAAGTTAATCCTATTCACCGTTGCTTTTTAATTGTCAAAGATGGAATTAGTCTTACCTACTGTGTTTTAGAAGAATCAAGTCTTTCATTAGTTGCCTTCATGTTATATTGAAAAATAAACTGTGTTCTTTTAACCAAGTAATTTTAAAATGAAAATATAACTTTTATTTTAATACCACCTTGCTCCCATTTGTAACATTATATATGTCAGGAACTACTGTTATCTTTCAGCTATTTGATTTAAGTAAAGTTCTTCAGGAATATATTTATGTACAATGTGAAAGCAGCCAGGCTGCAGTTACAAACGTCCAACTTTAAGGAGCATTCCTACTTGCCTTTGATACTAAGTAATTCCATTACACGTTTTAATCATTGATATAATCCTCTACTCAGCAACACATTCTTCATCACAATCACCTTCCCTTGCTGCTCATGAAGCTTTTAAATCTTTCAAAAGGTTTTTTGCCTTTTCTTGAACTAAAGACAGGTTAGAGAATAGCCATGCGTGGTTCCGACTCACCTCAGATCTCATGAAAGATTTAAAGGGACAGTAAGGAACACAGGGATAGCCCAAGGATATTTGTTGAATATTCAAATGATAAATCTTCAGAAGTTTTCAATGTGAAAATATAGAGGACCAGGTGGGTATTCCCTTCAGGGAATGCTTTCCATGAGTTCAACAAAACAGAAGAGTGCACTGACCGGGGTGACAGGAGAGCGGACCCACAGTTCAGATCTTGCCAGAGGTGAATCGCTCATTCAATTAGTCTCAATTCTGTGCCCTTTGTTTTCCTCATCTTTGATATAAAATTTCTGTTCTAAAACTTTGACTTGTAACATTTTAGTCATAAAACTTGTGTCTCCTAAATTGGAAGCTCTCTGTATAAAAGACAGACCAGCACAATTCTTCTGGTTGGGGAACACTTACTCCTCCTGGGACACCGATTTATCTCCCTAATTTCTTTCTGGTGACTTCTAAAATGTACGCCCCCTCAAATTATTAAGAAAGTTTAAATCATAGTGTGAAATTAATTGGCCTAAGATCATTTTTTATACCCTGGACATGTTATCAGGAAGGAACCATCCTGGACAAGGACGTTGTGCTTGGAAAAGGGAGGGTCAGAAGAAGGTCGGCCTTCTTAACAGCACTGTTGAGGAAGGACCAGAGCCTGGCAGTATTTCCTTCTACGACATAGGGGCAGTATCTAACCATGACAACAACGCTCTCTGGATATACAACTAAGCTTTTAGAAAACTGCCACTCTGTTTTGTCAGCAATACTTGGTATCATCTGACATTCAAAAAAAAAAAGAGGAGGCCAGTGGGAAGGGACTAGTATTACACTATAGGCTGGCTTCAGGTTTCTCTGATCAATAATTGTGGAGAATCTCTTCATACATTTAAGATACATGCTTTTCCTCTTTGCTGCAATTCTTGTTCCTGTTTTCTGTCCACTTTTCATTTAAATTTTATCCTTTGGTTGTTTATGTTTAGTTCTTCACATGAACCTCTGAACAATACAGGTTTAAAGTGCAAGGGCCCACTTACAGAGGGTTCACTCCCAGTAGCTTTTGCAAAGGGTTTGAGTATCCACTTGCAATGCCTTGGGACACATGTTGTTGTTGCTTCATGAGCAGTTCTGGAGGGGAGCTAGAGAAACAAACTGAACAACCATAAATGCTGAGCATCAAATGGCATTTTAAACAGATACTTGAAACACTTGAGCTCATTGTGATAGCAACAGGGGAAAAATCTGTGTATAAGTGGGTCTAAGCAGTTCAAATTCATGCTATTCCAGGGTCAATTATAAATTACACGCAGATTTTCAAATGTGCAGAGGCCTGGTGCCCCTCACCCTCAAATTATTCAAGGATCAACTGCATATGCCTTATATAAGTCAAAAAGATCTCTTCTTCTGCCTATTTCCCAAGTAGTTACCCTTCGGGTAAGAAGCTACACTATTATTAAAACACGTTTATAGTACTGCACATTAGGAAAAATCCCAAGGATACTATATGCATAGACTTTTAAATTTTATAAATTCCTCTGTTATTATCAACACTTTACCACTGAGAAAACTGATGCAGAGAAAGATTAAGTAACTTCTCAAGGACATACAGTCAAGAATTGGAAGAACTAAAATGCAAATAGGGCTTAGCTCCAGAGCCCAATTTGTGTGAGTGTGTGTGTGTGTGTGTGTGTGTGTGAGAGAGAGAGAGAGAGAGAGAGAGAGAGAGAGAGAGAGAGAGAGAGAGAGAGAGAGAGAAGACCTTTATGTAAAGAGTAATTGTATATTAAGAAAACACCCTAGCCTAGTCCAGATCAAGTCCAAAAATCCGAAATAGCCCATATGTCTGATGCCAGTCTAAAAATTCCTCTTCAGACTCACGTAACATATGCAATGATGATAAATGCAGGAAGATCACAGACCTGTGGGTGGAAATTCTTGTGGATCCAGTGGCAATGGAAGCATCTCAAAACTGGCTTGAGTCTCCACATGGCTCCTCAAGCTCCAGGGCTCTGGCTCCATCAGTATAGTTCCATATAGCTTGTCAATCAGAATATCTTTCAGGGAGAGTGTGTGTCCAGTCTCCTGGGAGGAAGATAGGAGTGCCCAGAATCCTCAGGAGAAGACCATGCCCACACAGAGGCTTCATTGAATGTGACCTGATTGACAGGCTAGACTCCACCCCTTCCCTCAAGTTGACATTATCTAACTGCTACAACTGGCAAATGCCTATTTAGTATTTGTTTCAGAAGTATATTTAAAGCTTCAGATTTAATAGTTGACAGGTATTTTTATATATTCCACTCACGATCATATATTGTATTATGTTTTTGATCAGTTCCAATGTTGTCTTTAAGCTTTCAGAATATAATTTTAATTTCATTATTATAAAACCTATGGTGGGAGAGCAGAAAGAAAACTCTTTTTAAGTGATGATGGCAACATATGTGCTAATGTGCTTGATAAAATTGATGTATGGAATGTTATAAGATCTGAAATATCCCCAATAAAATGATTTATTGATAAAACATAAAACATTTATCATGTATTTTATAAATGAAACTGCAGATTGTTAAGCACAAATTTATATTTATTTCAGAGATTTTTTATTTACTAAAAAAATTAAACTATTATGAAATTATATCTCTATATTTTTATAATTATGTAATCTTAATTTTGAACATATACTCTAAGAAGATTAAAATGTTGTCTATATCAAAAATTATTCACATAGGAATAAAATCAACAACATCTGTGGAAAGACACAAGAGAAAAGCTCAGTATCGTCTGATGCACGATTGTCAGTTTATCAAACTGTGGCAAAGTTATTGTGGTTCTAGAAGCTATGTTACTAATATTTCAAATACCAGGAGGGTCACCTCTGGTGAAAGGTTTGAGCTCAGCTTTCAGACTAAGAACTGAGGCTAGGGAGAAGAAATAGCAATCCACTTTTGGAGAATGAGCCACTGAAATCCTAGTAAATATCAATACAACATTTTCTGAAATTCTGCCAGAAGATGAAGCTGGAAGGCATTCAAAATATGACTCAAAGTAGAGTCCGTTTTAATGATATGGACACTCCCTACTATCGAGTCAATTCTGACTCATAGTGACCGCACTGTTGATTTCCAAGACTGTGACCATTGACAGGAGTAGAAAGCAGCAGATAAGTGCTCCAGCGCCAGGGCTTCTAGTGATATGGATAGAGCAACCCTTTTAGGACCTTCAATGACAAACCTGGCATAACTCTAAATGGGAAGAAATCGCTTCAAATATCCTTTAATAATGGGAATGTAATGTTATAAGCAGGAATCTAGAAACACTGGGAATCCACAAAACTGAAGTGGTACACAGAAAGGTTGATATCAAGGACATTAATGACCTAGACTGAAGTGATATTGGCAATTTTGAGACAGACACGCATATAGTTTACTAGGCCAGAAATGACAAATTCAAGAGGAATGGCATGGTGTTCATTATCAAAAGGGACGTGTAAAGATCTGTCTTGAAGTACAATGTTGTATATGATAATACCTTTAAGCCTACAAGAAAATTCAGTTAATACAAATCTTATTCAAATGTATGCACCACCCACTGAAGAAGAATTGAAGAATTCTAAAACCTTCTTTAGTGTGAAATTGATTAAGGGTATGGTCAAGATGCATTGATAATTACTGATGATTGGAATGCAGAAGTTAGAAAGAAAAGGGAAAGATCAGTAGTTAGAAAATCTGACCTTGGAGATGGAAATGAAGCGGGAGATCTAGTGGTAGACTTTTACAAGAGCAGCAACTTCTTTGCAGCACATACATGTTTTTATTTTCAAAAGCATACACCACAACTATGCATGTGAACATCACTTAGGAGTCAAATTTACTCCATCTTTTGCAGATTTGATGGAGAATTTCAAAACCATCAGCCAAAATGAGGCCAGGAAGGAACTGTGTGACAGGCCATCATGTTTTCATATTTAACTTTGGGTTAGAGTTGAAGGGAATTCAAGCAGATCCACAAGAACCAATGTACAACCATGTTCACATACCACTTGCCTTCGGAGACCATCTCAAAAGTAGAAGCAGGTGTGATTCATTTAACACACGTGACAGAAGACCTGGCAAGTTGTGGGTTGACTTCAATAACATCATGCGTAAAAAGAAAGCAAATGCTTCTGTACAGGTCAAGAAAGAACAACTGCTCAAGAGAAGTGTGAAAATATAATATGAAGGGAACATTATAGTAGAATAGACAAAGAAATGAAAAATACAAAAGATAACACAGGAAGATTTTCTGGCAATTCCATCATCTTAATAATAAACATTCCAGAGAGAGAGAACAGAGGAAATAGAAAAGAAGGAATCATTCAAAAGATAAGCCAAAAAATTATCCTGAAAGATCCACAGAGTGTCCAAAATGATGAAGGAAAGTAAATCAACACACCCACACATCGTTGTGATATGTCAAGGCATTAGGAAATAGCAGAAAATCCTAATAATTTCTGGGTATGGGGAATCTAGAGAAAACGATTCATATAGCGCCCACAATAGGTAAAGCACAGTTTTGTATTTTCTTTTAAAATCTTAAAAGAGAGTTCTTTCTGAAGCAGATTATTTTCCTCTCATCCAATGTCAATCAGGTGTTACAGCAAAATTATACATTTTAAAATATGCAAATAGTCAAGAAAATTATGTGCCTAGAATTTTCTCTTAATAAGTTATAAGATGATATCTTTCCCAAAAAGGAAGTACCTGAAGAAAGGAAAGTACGTGCGAGGGAGTAAACAGTAGCTCTGTGACAAGCAATAAGGGACGGTGATGCTCGAGTGGCACCAAAGGGGTTAAACCAAGCTATCCAGCAAGCCCAGAGGTGAAGCGGTCCAAGCCCTGGTGGAGCACACCAAGAGCTTCCTCAAGAGCACACAATTGGTGTATGTTTGTTTTTTGGGAGAAGTTTGGGGATAGGTTTATGACATGTACATAGAAAAGCGTCCCAGTGCACAAAGGCAATGATTAATTTTAGGAAGGGGAAATCGTGCAGACATGGAGCCGTAACCGTAGTTCAACGTATGCTTTATGTGGCACTAGTATTTTCAGTTATAATAATGAAAAATTACAGAATAATTCATTAACATACTCGATGGAACTACTATGGGTGTATAAAATATGTAAGAAATAGGGGTGACTGAGAGCATGTGTGTGTGTGCGTGTGCGCGTGTACGCGCGTGCATGTGAAAATGTTCAGTATCTTTATTTCCTCGTTGCGATGTTGCTGTTGTATGCTGTCAGGTCAATTGTGACTCACAGTGCCCCCGTGTCCCTTAGGGATCCTGGTCTGCAATCTTGAGGAGAGCAAGGCGCCAGCCCTTTTGTCCTACGGAGTGCTGGGTAGATGAGGGAAAGTGGAGAGCTTAATCACTGTGATACGTGGCCTCCTCCTTAGTGCAATAGTAACAGAGAAACGCTTCGTGCTGAGAAATCATGTAATGGTGATGAAATACTGATTTGTTTAAGAATGTGGACCTGCAAGTCTCTTCTTCAGGAAAGTTGGAAATGAGAGAGGAGTTAATGGTGGGTCACTTTGCCATAATAAGCCACATATAGCTATTTGATTCAAGCAATGCACATACAAAGGTTTGATGAACATATATTTTTGAAAAGCTATACGTCTTGCTGTTCATTATTATGGTGGATAATTGCAACTTGTCAGACCACAAACCATCTGGGGGTTAGCTACCGACTTTCTCCATTTCTGGAATTCATTATGAAGTATTATTTCCTGGAACCCAGATAGCTCAGGGTGACTTGGGTAAATTGCAGGTCAGGAAGAGGCAATAAAAGACCATGCAGTCGCACATTTTGTCTTTGGCATAAAAAAAGCAATTAAAGTTCTTCAATTTACAGCCTCCTTTCCTTATCCCTGGTAGTAAACACATTGGAAACCTGCAAAGGCTCATTTCTTGATAACAGTCTTTTCTAGTAGGTCGTCCATGACTTTCGAAGTGGCTGAATGAGAGTAAATCTTAACAAAGACTTTCAATATGGGGCATGTAGTTTCCTGGTGGTGCTGGTGGTTGCTCAGCTTAGGTGAGCGTCCTCAGATCTCAGTCCCTCAGTTGCATGCCAAACTCCGCAGAATGCCGTAGCTCTTCCAGCCAGGCTGCTCACAGTTTTAAAATCATTACTGTACACACCCACATACTATCCAAGCCATATATTCATAAGAAACCAGTAATAAAAACAAGAAGCCTAAGAAAACCTGAAAATAAAATTTAAATTAACAAAGAATAAATGTGCCTCAAAGTTATCTGTACCAGTGTCACAAGTTACAGGCATGTGAGTAAATTTCTTTCTTTTCCTTTTATAAATAATTTTATGGGGACTCTTACAGATCTTAGAACGATCCATTCATCAATTTTTACCAAGCACATTTGTGCATACATTGCCATCATCATTTTCAAAACATTTTCTTTCTACTTGAGCCCTTAGTATTAGCTCCTATTTTTTCCCTCATTTCCCTACCCTCCCACCCTCTTGAACCCTGGATAAATTATAAATTATTACTATTTTCACAATTTACAACATTATCTGTCTCCCTTTACCCACATTTCTGTTGCTTGTCACCCTGGGTGGGGGGTGTTATACATCGATCATTCTCCCCCCACCTTCCCTCTGTCCTAATAGTATCACTACTTACATTATTGTTGCTGAGGGCTTTATCTGTTCTGGATTCTGTGTGTCAAGAGCTCTTATCTGTACCAGTGTACATGGCCCAGTCTAACCAGATTTATAAGGTAGTACTGGGGTCATGGTAGTGGAGGGGAGGAAGCATTAAAAAAACTAGAGGATTATTGTGTGCTTCATCAGTGCTATACTGCACCCTAACTGGCTTATTCCTTCCTTGTGACCCTTCTGTGAGGGGATGTCCAATTGTCTACAGATATCTCTATTTCGACCCCTCTTGTTCTCATCAATATGATTGTGTGTTTGTGGTCTTCTGATGCCTGATACCTGATCCCGTTGACACCTCATGATCACACAGGCTGGAGTGCTTTTTCCATGTAGGCTTTTTTGCTCCCCTGCTAGGTGGTTGCTTGTTTAACTTAAATCCTTTAAGACCCCAGATGCTATATCTTTTAATAGCCAAGCACCATCAGTATTCTTCACCACATTTGCTTATGCACCCATTTGACTTCAATGATCGTGTTGGGAAGGTGAACATCATGCAATGCCAGGTTATTAGCACAAAGTGTTCTTGCATGGAGGGAGGACTTGAGTAGAAGCTCAGTGTATGTCTACTACCTTGACACTTAACACATAAATATATGTACATAGACCTATATCCCTATCATTATATATTAATATATTTACCTATATATATAATATCTCCATAAATGCCTTTTTCCTTCTAGTTCTTTCCTCTATTTCCTTTTACTTTCCTCCTGTCCCACTATCATGTTTGACCCTCATTCCGCTTTCAGTAATTCCTCTCAGCTACATTGTACTTGATCATACCTGACCAGGCATTCAACATTTCTCCCTGCCATGGATTCAGGAATTCTTTCTTGTTCCTTTGTTCCTGGTTTTATTGGCTAACCTCTTCCTTTTCCCCACCTCCCCTTCTCCCCTGTCCCCCAGAATTGTCAGTCCCATTGTTTATTCCTTGGGATTGTTATCTTGCCTGTTTTCATAAGCAGACATTCTTTAAAAAAAATGAAGTAAAAAAGGGGGAGGAGCTATAAACAGTTCCAGGTCTGCCTGCTGACCCTGATGTATGTTTTCTCATTGAGTCTGACAGGGTGCCAAGCCCTGCCTCCTGAGTCTTAAGTCTATTTTCATGATTCCTCAGGAACTTCAATGTTCTGTTCCTATTGCTGCTCTGTTGTGTTCCCTTCGTGTTTTGCCCTGGTGTGAGGGCATCAGACTGGGCACAATCCCTGCACTGTGCCTCCAGGGCTGTCCCCTGCAGTGCTGTGGGTCAGTGAGGGGCCGGTCTATATATATAATAAAAAGTACAGCCAAAGTAGTTTGTGTGTGTGTGTGTGTGTACTAAGTAATACTACCACTTAAAATGTGTTATATATGGAGAAATGCTCACAAATATCTGGCTGAAATATTCTTCTCTACTTCTTAATTTGAGAAATGAAGAGAAATACTGGGGGGAAAATAACAAGCATGGTTTTCCTGACCTCCAAATTGCAAACTAAATATCAATGTATGCCTGTTATTGCATAACTAAATGAATTGCTAAATTTCAGCCTATGTCTTAATATATAATTGTTTTGAAAAACCAAACATGACAGATTTTTTAAAATTATGCTCTTAACTAATATAACTAATTTAAAGTGAATTAAGATTTCCATTAAATTAGTTCATACCTCTAGAGGGTCTCACTCTACCTATTGTCATCCATTAATCCTTAACCCATTGTTCAATTAGGAAAAAGGAAAAGCTGTCCTTTCACTTATTAAACATGTTAATAATGATTAAAATAAGAAAATGTTATCATATAATCATTAATAATATTTTACTTATAATCACTGCTTTATCACCTATATTAAAACAAATCATTTGAGTACTTGAGAAAGAGAACCCAATGGATCAAAACTAATCGGGGTTAATAGTTGTTCCAGAAAACTCTAGTCTTTCCTCACTGCCATATTACTTAATGTGTCAGCCAAGAGATGATGGGTGGAGCTGTTGGTTTCTTTAATATTTCTATGGCTTACTCATTATATTTAGCAATTTTATGTCTTCAGTACTTCCAGTCCTGGAGAGAGATAATCCAATAGTCTCTGTCCTTAAGGATTTCACAATCAAAGTCAAGTGTAGTAGTAAAGAAATCTGTATACGGCACACTGATGAGTCCTTTGAGAGGATTCCATGAAAGCACCCTAACTTATGTTTATGGAGCTCTGTTTACACCGTCTGAAAGGTCAGTGGGTCCAGCATAGCAGCTATCTCACAGAAGAAAGATAAGACAGTTGTCTCCCATAATAAAGATTTATAGCTTCCAAAATCATGTGGAGTTCACTCTATCCTATAGGGTTGCACCTCTTCCCCCCAAAATTTGTTGATTCTTATGACAATCCATACTGTAGTCAATATTCTTTGCAACACAGGGAATCAAATGCACTCACTCGTGTCGTCTTCTTTATTCTCTGCAAGCTTTCACATGCACAAGATGATTAAAAATACCTTGGCTTGCATCAGACACAACTCAGTCCCCAAAGTGGCCTCTTTGCTCTTGAGCACAACCCACATTCTTTGAGAATGTTGAGTTCCTTCGAAGGGAACTAACTCCTAGAAACCCCATGTACCTGGCCCTTGATTGTTACGTTGTTTCAGCCCATTGATGTAATCATAGGGTCAGTCTATCTCCTTGAAGTGCTTCCTGTTTTTCACTGATCCTTTCACATTACCAAGCATGACACCATTCTCTAGGGGCTGTTTCTTCTAGATAACATGTCCAAAGTCTGACAGGTGACCAGATGTTAACATTGCTAAAGCGGGACACCATTGATAAAACTCATATGCTGGCGAAATAGCTACGTGACAGCTTGTCGTGCATTCTTTCCAAAAATTGGGACTTTTTAAAACGCCACAGGACATGGGACAAATTGTTAAAAATCGGGAACCCACAAATTGGTTTGGCTTTCACTGTCATCCATACTCACCGCCGCTGAGTCAATGCTGATTCACAGTGCATGGCTAAGACAGGAGCTGTTTACAGGAGTAGAAAGGGAAGTCTTTCTCCTGTAGAGCTGCCAGTGGTTTTGAACTACTGAACATGTGGATGGCAGCCCAAATGAAGTCCTCTGATAACTGCGTTTCACAATTTAAGCTATGACATCATTCCTTCCTTCCAATTGGGATTTTATTATTTACAATCCTTGGATCACACAAGCTGGTGGGCTTCTTCCATGTGGACTTAGTTGACACTTCCCTTTGATGGCTGCTTATCTAAAAATGAGCCTTTAAGGTCCCACATGCTATTCTTTCTGATACCCAGGCACCATACTGTTTCTTCACTAGACTCCATATATGAAGGAAATTTTTATATAAGGAATTATTTATCAGATATTGATTGTTGGCCAAATTCAGCACCCCTGTTAATCCCATTGTCCCTCTTTGATTCTTTCCCCACTGGCTGAGTATTAGCCTGTATCATTACCCTGTTTCACTCAAGTACATTAAACAAAAAGAAAGGCAAAAGAAACCTTTATAATCATATGTCACGTTGAAAATTTGCTTCATTATGAATATAAACCTCACTACTCTACTCTTTTATTCTTCTCTAGAGTGACTACATCTGGTGAGAGAAGAGGGGAAAATGTAGTTATTGAATCAAATCAAGTGTTTCTGTCTCTCAAATTATCAACAAAGTCTGTCAAGGAAGACTCCACTTGGTCTTGTAGACATATGGATATCCAAGGAGCTACATAAAGGTAATAATTTTATGATATATTTTGTGCTTCACGTGCACATATTTTATATTACCTTGAACTATCTTTTTCATATTTTAGAGTAAATTGGAGCTTGTGCCATTACCATTAGAGGCATGAAAAGAATTTTGTGAATGTAGGCTATTATATTTCACAAAGAAAATAATGCCCTGAGATTTTAATAAGCCAATTCAACATAAAGTTAAATTTTTTAATCTGTTGCTAAAGAGCGTCCAGTAGCTTCCTATTAAGGATCCCTTGTGACAAGCATCAGCAGAGACACCATCATGATCAGTTTGTCGGAGCAGGTGGCGCTCGTCTAAAAGATTGATAATTCAAACCGAACAGCTCTTCTTTGAAGAAGAGACCTGGTTCTCTGCTCCCCTAAAGATTATAGCCTAGAAAACACTTGCATTACGTATCAACATTCCAATTGTATTTCATTGTGTAGTGCTGCTGTCTTCTAGGGTAGATTTTGGTTAAAATTCACTCAACAAGCCACAGCAGTACACCTTCTATTATCCAATTACCACATTACAAAAAAAATTATTGTCACCCTTCAGCCTTCCTAGAGAAGCTTCTTTGTGCAAAGCTCTTTATAATCTGATCCTTATTTCCACTATTAATTCTATTGAAGGACCTTTTATCTTTAAGGAAATTAAGCAGGTTTTTAATTAGGGCTCATTTACATTGCCCATGGCTCTCATAGGTTGTTGTCACTTACTGTTGATTAACCTCCCTCAGTGTCATCCTGGATCTTGAGAGCCATGCTCCTTGTAAAATTTGAGGTTGTATCTAAATGTCTTAATCCAATAGAAATAGAAGTATGCAGACTGAAAAGTAATGAATTTCCAATGTGAGCATGTACCATGATCTTAAGTTATCTCTTTCCCCAAGTTGGAAAAAAGAGTCAATATTTCTTACTTAACTTTTCTGAATGTGACTGTGAACAATATATTTTTTACTATAAAATATGTTTTATACAATCCTGATGTAAAATAATGTTGAACATAAAGCTTTCCTAAATCTACCGCAGGGTGAAGATGTGGTCCTTTTAGTTTCTTAAAACCGAGCATAGTAAAGGCTTTCATTCTCAGTTGCTTTAGGGAGAAACTCAGCAGTGTTATGGAAGGTTCCACATAATCTCTTTGACCAATGACTTCTTCATTGAAAACAAATCTGTCTTGGAATAAGCACAGCCAGAGTGCTCCTTAGAAGCAAGGATGGTGAAACATCGCTTTCATAATTTAGACATGTTATCAAACAGACTCAAAGCAAATTCACTGCCATCAAGTCAATTCCAACTCATAGTGACCCTACAGGACAGAGGAGAACTGCCTTTGTGAGTGTCTGAGACTGTCACTCTCCAGGAGTGGAAAGCCTCATCTTTCTCCCCCAGAGGGGCTGGTGGTTTTGAACTAGGTTGGCAGTCCGGTGTGTCAGCACTACGCCACCAGGGCGCTGCCAAAAGAGAATACCTCTTGGAAAAGGATGGTGAAGGTAGTTAAAAAAGAAAGATCTTCAAAGAAGACAATGAACACATGAGTTGCCATAATGGATTCAAATATCCCACTTGAGAACTGTGCCATGTTAGGCAGTGTTTGGGTCTCTGACTCACAGGGTCACCATGAGCCAGAATCAGCTTGCCAGCATCTAAGAATAGCAGATGGGGGGGGGGGAATCCCTAACCCCAAGTCATCTTCAAATTTCATGTAAAAGTCCTTGCCTACTAAAAATACTCAAAAGTTGACTCTAAAATACAATATGTTTTATAAAACGAAAAAATCACACCCTCAAACAAAATCCTTTGTTCACTATCTTTTTCTCTCCCTGATACCAAAGGATACATTTGTGCTTCCTTATTTATTCAACGGTTACTGCTCTTTCAACATGTTTGACGCTTATCTCATGCCAGGCACTCTTCTAGTCTCTGAAGATGTAAAAATGAATAAGATGTAGTAACTTCCCTCAAAGAGCTCAATATTTTTTTAATATTTTATTGGGGACTCATACAACTCTTTTCACAATCCATACATATACATACATCAATTGTATAAAGCACATCTATACATTATTTGCCCTAATCATTTTCAAAGCATTTGCTCTCTGCGCAAGCCCTTTGCATCAAGTCCTCTTTTTTCCCCTCCCTCCCCGCTCCCCCCTCCCTCATGAGTCCTTGATAATTTATGAATTATTATTTTGTCATATCTTGCCCTATCCGGCATCTCCCTTCACCCCATTTTCTGTTGTCCATCCCCCAGGGAGGAGGTCACATGTAGATCCTTGTAATCAGTTCCCCCTTTCCAACCCACTCACCCTCTACCCTCCCAGTATCGCCCCTCACACCCCTGGTCCTGAAGGTGTCATCCACCCTGGATTCCCTGTGTCTCCAGCTCCTATCTGCACCAATGTACAACTTCTGCTCTATCCAGACTTGCAAGGTAGAATTCGGATCATGGTAGTGGGGAGAGAGGAAGCATTTAGGAACTGGAGGAAAAGAACTCAATATTAAATTAAACATAGGGATGGCAAAGACCTTGAAACTATCGAGATGGTAAAATCTTTTCTTCCATGCAAAATTTGTATTATTCTTGCCTACATTCAGAGTCAACCATATTTCTTGGACTTTATTTGGTTCTAATTCTGAATCAGCAGAGATATGCATGATTTAGAAAGGCAGAATTTGCCCTAAGACAATGTTCAGAGTGAGGAAAGGAGGAATGGAAATGGGGATTCAGGAGGAAGTGGGATGAGGGATGTTACTTTGTAGGGATTGAAATCAATGACATGGAGCAAAATGTATATGATTGTTGATCAGAAAACTGAACTGCTCTCCAAACCTTTACCACACACAATAAAAAAAATTCCTCTCAATTTTAAAGATGATATAGGAGAACACAGAAGAACTTTTAACTATGTTTAGAGAAGTCAAAGAGGTGGCCTTGGAGTTAGATTGTGAAAAAATCGTCCTTCTGGTAAATAACTAGCTAGATCGGAGAAAAAATAAATTCTAACATTAGAAGGAATGCAATCACATGGTATGTACAGATTGACACTAAAACTTCAAGGAGGTTAACTTCTGAATTAAGGTTTTCATTTGTAAAATGAGTATGTGTACTTTATGATGCATACTTTTATTTAATTCCATTCACATAGAGCAGGATACCACAGTAGCATAAACTACTTGTCTCTGAGTGCAGGCTGACTCACCTTGTTGTGGCATGCTATCAAGTAAGCTTGCTCAGAAGGAAACTGCCCAGTTTTACACCACCACCACTATGGTTTTCTTATCTGTGGGTCTAGTTGTGTGGATTTGGGCTTATTTACATTGAGTTGCAGTCCATAAGGAAGCCTTTGATCTTCCTCAGAAGGCCCTTCAAGCCACCTCACTTTCAGCACATTGCTGACTGTGAAGGAGCCTTCCTCCAATTCTTCTGCAGCATTTAACTCCATTTACCTCAAGTTTGTGGCTCAACATACAGATTGAATAAGTACAGTGAAAGGATACAACCCAAACACATTTTTCCCCCTGATTTTAAACCACAGAGTATTTCTTGTTCTGTTCAAATTACTGTCTCTGGATACATGCTCAGGTTCAATGTATGCACAATTACCTGATCAGGAATCCTCCGACTTTAAAAGATTTTCCATAGATTTTTAGGGTGCACACTTTCAAATGCTTTTGCTTGGTCAAAGAACACACAAGTCAGCAGTTGTCTGGTATTCTCGGACTTCCATCAAGATGCAGCTGGTGTCACCTCAAATACCCCTCCTTCCATCATGTGTCTTGAATACAACTTGAATTTCTACAACTGCCTCATCCATGTACTATGTAAAAATTGAATTCAGTGGTTAATTGCCTTGAGCAAAGTTTTACTTGCATGTTATATGAATGATAATGTTTGATAATTTTCACATTCAGCTGGTTCACCTTTTCTCATAATGGGCACTAATATGGAGCTTTTCCAGTGGGTTGACCAAAGAGTTGCCTTCTAAACTACTTGGCATATATTTATAGGTTTAGTATTAAGGTAGCAGAAGGACATTGGGCCTCCACTCAAGTACTCCCTCAATGCAAGAATACTTTCTTCTATTAAATTGGCATTCTATGATGCTCACTCTCCCGACACAACCACTGAAGACAAAGCAGATGAATAAGAAAATGTGGTGAAGAAAGCTGATTGTGCCCAGCTATCAAAAGATATAGCATCTTGGGTCTTAAAGGCTTGAAGGTAAACAAGCAGCCATCTAGCTCAGAAGCAACAAAACCCACATCGAAGAAGCACACCAGCCTGTGTGATCATGAGGTGCCAAAGGAATCAGTTATCAGACATCAAAGAACAAAAAATCATATAATCGTGTGCTCACCTCCATGATACGATCACTGAAGACAAATGGGTGCATAAGTAAATGTGGTGAAGAAAGCTGATGGTGCCCGGCTATCAAAAGATATAGTGTCTGGGGTCTTAACAGCTTGAAGGTAAATAAGGGCCATCTAGCTCAGAAGCAATAACGCTCACATAGAAGAAGCATACCAGACTGTGCGATCACGAGGTGTTGAAGTGATCAGGTATCAGGCATCATCAGAGCAAAAAATCTTACCATAGTGAATGAGGGGAGGAGTGCGGAGTGGAGACCCAAAGCCCATTTGTAGGCCACTGGAGATCCCCTTATGGAAGGACCTTGGGGAGGAGAATAGCCAGGCAGGGTGCAATGTAGCACCGATGAAAAATAGAACTTTCCTCTAGTTCCTAAATGCTTCCTCCCCGTGCCTGCCTCCCTACCCTGCCCACTATCATGATCCCAATTCTACCTTGCAAGTATGGCTATATCAGAGGATGTACAGATAGGAACAAGAAACACAGGGAATCCAGGGTGGATGATCCCTTCAGGACCAGTGGTGTTAATGGCGACACTGAGAAAGCAGAGGGAGGGTGGGTTGGAAAGGGGGAACCGATTATAAGGATCTACATGTGACCTCCGCCCTGTGGTAAGACAACAGAAAATTAGGCGAAGGGAGACGTCAAAATATGACAAAATAATAAGTTATAAATTATCAAGGGTTCATGAGGAAGGCGGGAGTAGGGAAGGAGGGGAAAAACAAGGACTTGATGCCAGGGGCTTAAGTGGAGAGCAAATGTTTTGAGAATTATGAGGGCAATGAATGTACAAATGTGCTTTACACAATCGATGTATGTATAGATTGTGATAAGAGTTGTATGAGCCGGTGATAAAATGATTTAAAAAATAATTTTTTAAAAAAGAAAATGAAAAAAAATTCTTGGCATTGATGAATGACTGATTTCAGCACTGGATCAGTTTGTTGAATCTGTTCTTCTGGAGCCTTGCTTATAGCTAACGCCTTGAATGCATTTGCAACTTCTTTTAATGCCATTGGTTCTTAATCGTATGCTACCTTTCGAAATGTCAACAGATTCTCATTGGTACATCACTGTGTACATTCTTTTAATCTTCTTTGACGTTTCCTGTATAATTCAGTATTGGGCTCATAAAATTAGTTAAACTGTGATTTGAGGCCTTGTGGTTTTTGCTGTTGTTGTTTTAACTCTTCAGCGTGAGATATGCTGAATGTGTTCTTCGTCTCTGGTTCTCTAATCCCAGATGTTTGCACATGGATTATAATCCTCTGCCTTATCTAGTTGCCAATTGAAATTTTCTATCAGCTCCTTGTCTTCATCCTTTCTCTGAATTTCTTTAGCTCTTGTTTATTCAAGAGGCAGTTTCAGTTTCTTCTGACATCCATTTCAGTCTTCATGTTAATGACCCTCTGCTTTTTCATGCATCATTTGCTTGATGTCATCCCATAACCTGTCTCGTCTTAGTGTTCAATAGGTCATTGGTGTTCAATAATTCACATATATTTTTGAGATTGTCTCAAATTCAGGTGGTATATGCAAAAAACAAATCATTATAATAATGGATTGACACAATTACTGCAACAATAGACTAACACCATTGTGAGGCTGAGGCAGGACAAGGTTGTGGCACCTAACAACATGCTCAAGATTGTATTTGACTCTTGTGAACTTTTAAATTTTTTGCTTCTACTTTAATCTAAATTGATGGTCTATATCGACCACAGACCTCTGATGATATTGAGCTTCTTCATGGTTTCTTCCCACCAATGTAGTCAATTGGATTCTTATTATTCTATTTGGTGATGTCCATTTAAATAGGCTCCATTTATGTTGTGTTTTTTAAAAATAATTTACAGTGAAAAAGTCCCTGTAAAATTCTATCTTAAGATCTTGAGCTTTATTCCTCTCATCAAAGCCATATTTTTCTAATTACTAATCTTCTTTGTTTCTAACGTTCACATTCCAAATGCTAATTATCAATGTATCTTGATTGTATGTTTGATCAGTTTTAGACTGAAGAAGATGGTAGAATTCTTCAGTTTCTTCATCACTAGCTTTAAAGATTGGTGTATAAATTTGGATAACAATTCTTTCAACTGGGCTTCTTTGTAGACATAAAGATCTGATTCTATAATATACAGTATTGTTCTTCAAGATGGCTCTTGAAATGTTCATTTTGAGCCTAAATAGGATACCATTTCTCTTGAATTTATCATTCCTTGTGTAGTAAACTATGTAATTGTCCACGTCAAAATGATCAATACCAGTCCATTTCAGCTCACTAATACCTAGGATTAGTCTCTATGCATTCCATTTTATGTTTAAAGACTTCCAGTTTTTCTAGATCCATGCTTCATTCATTCCACATTCTGATAATTAAGGAATGTTTGTCATTATTTTGTCTCATTCTGAGTCATGTCTCATCCAGAGTCGAAGGTCCCAGACATGGTGCTTGGTCTACATCACTAAGGTCGACTCTACACCGAGGCGGCAGGTCTTCCCCAGTCATAGTCTGCGTGCCTGATCTCATGGAATTATGTTGCTATCCGCAGATTGTCAGAGACTAATCCCTCAGAAGTGGGCCATCTGTTCTCTTACTCTGCTCATACTTTTCTACTCCTCTCTTTGTCTGGAACATCTGCTGACATCTGTTCATCATGGGCGACTTCGCTGCCATTTGGAATGCCAATGGCAATGGCCGACCTTCCAGCATTGCAGTGATAAATAGGCCACCACAGTATGACAAAGTGACACATGAAGGGTGGTTTCTGACACACAGAGTAGACCTGCCCTATGGGGTTTTCAAAGTTACAAATCTTGACAAATGCAAACTACCACATCTTTCTCCCCTGGAGTGGCTTGTGGTTTAAACTGCTGATCATATGGTTCACAGTCAAGTACTTTAACCGCTGTGCCACCAGATACCCTTTAGAATTCTGGTAAGGTCTCTTAGTCCTAAAAAAAAGACACTAATATCTTTCATTTATTTGCCAATCACGTTTACTGCCGGACTACCTAAAACAATAACAGTGACCAATATGTTGATTGTAATTCATGGCAGCCCCACGTGTTTCATGGTAGAACTGCTTGATGTAAGGTTATTATGGTTGTGACCTTTCAAAATAGATTGCCAGCCCTTTCTTCCAAGGTGCCTTTGGGGATTTTCAAAGCCAATCATTAGGTTACTAGCCCGGAGGTTAATTGTTTCTACCACTCAGAGACTCCTATCTCTAATGTCTAGCATCATAATCAACTGATTTGAATTTTATTTACTGCTGTGCAGTTTATCAAATATAGATTCCTATATTGCTCTTCTTAGCTCCACTCTTTACATAATCACTTAAATTTAACATGTAAGGCCACTTAAAGAACCCTCATGGTGTAGTGGCTTACTCGTGGAGCTGTTAATCACAAGGTCAGCAGTTCAAATCCACTAGATGCTCCATAAGTTAAACGAAGCTTTCTGCTCCTGTAAAGGCTTATAACCTCAGAAACTTCCCAAGGGATTCTATAGAAGGGTCTCAAGGGCAATGAGGGGCCCTTAGTACCAAGTACTATTACTAAGCAGCAAAGGTTGCATACACCCCTAAATCCTTTCCCTTCAATAACTCTCATTTCTTCCGTTTCCTGTGACTCTCCAAACCCCAAATGCCATATTTTCTGGCTTCTACAACATCTAGTTTCCTGTAGCATCCCTGTGAAGGAGGACTTTTTGGCCTGCTCTTAGGGGACAAATAAAAATGCCATCAAACAGGATTTAGATTTAGGGCATTTTTTTGTCCTAGTGTGTCCCAATTAGCCACTGTGATTGCTGAGCCATGAACACCTGTGTTGTCTCTGCAGCTGGCACTCTAGGAAATCCAATTTCCTCTGAACTAGATAGTCCAAAGAGAAAATCACACTCTGCATTCAATTTCCATGCTAAAGACTTTACTTAAAATAAAATCAATAACTTTCCCAAAAAACCTCATGAATTGTATTCTGAATGAGGACTATTGGGGGGAAAAAGTATACTGTGTCCATGAGGAAGAATTTTCTGGAATAAGTCCAATTTTATAAATTTACTTTTATTAACCCTTTGTCACGAGTTTACTTCAAAGTCGATAATAAATGCTATTAGATTTGAGTCATTGCCAATAACTGTCTGTATGCCTTTGGGGAAAATCATTTTTTGTTACTTTTTGTGTAAAATAGCCTAAAAGGACCAGGAAAAGACAATTGAGATGGATTACTACTCAAGCCACTGGCTTAGAGTCAATTCCAACTTACAGTAGCCCTCTCTATGGTTCCCAAGGCCTTGAATTGTTATAGGAACAAACAGCTACATCTTTCTTCCTCAGAGCACCTGGTGGATTTGAACTGCAAACCTTGTAGTTAACAGTTCAGTACTCATCTGACAGCACCACTCGGGCTCCATATTGAGATGAACTATGTGACACCATGGGGGGTTCTGAATCAGAATCAACTTGATGGCAGTGAGAATGAAAGACAGTTATTTTTATAGTAGCTAAGCAGTTTTTTAATATCCACTCTGGGACAATCTTGATCTGAAAATCAGTCAACATATCTAATTTATCCCTTTAAAAAATCTTAAGATAACACTATAGTTATCCATAAATTATATTAAAGGAAATGAATGTACACTGAAGTTAAATAATTCATCTAACGTTATATAGTTATTAAATGTCACAGATATAATTGAAATTTAGATAAACATTTCAAATCCTGAGCCAATTTTCTTAAGAATTGTGAATTGACTTTGCTATGTCTATACTTTTAATCTTTGGTCTATTTCACATATATTTAAAATATAGATTGTTTGTATGTGATTGTGTGTATTTGTGTGTATATCCATGCATATTATGTGTCCCAAAACTATCAGACTTGAGGTTTCAACTAAATTGAGTTCTTTTGCTTAATATGAAAGCACCATGGATACAACCTAGCAATTTGATTCATTTATATAGCTTAAAATATTATTTTATAACTTACATGACTCTATCATGAGAACATTTATTAAAATATGTTCTTATAAAACATGATGGGCAATAAAAACAAATAAATAAAGGTGTGTGGACATTGATTTTTCCTGACTCTAATTTAGGAACTTAGAAAAATTTACATTTTTAGTGACTTGGCATTATCAATGTCATGGACCACCAATCTTTTATAAAGTAGGGTAGGAAATTAGTGACTCTTGATTTTCCTACCCTAGAATGTGGTCGAAACTGAAGATCTTCGGATTTATTTATTTCCAATCACCTGAAGTCAGTGGAAGTTTTAATTAAAGCAAATTTGAGAAGTAGTTTGAAATCAGTTGAGACCATACATCAGTTGAGGCAGGGCAGGGTGACAGATCTAGGTAACAACAACTGCTATCAAGTTGATGCCCTTGTGGGTTTCTGAGACTGTAAATATTCACAGGAGCAGAAAGTCCTGTCTTTCTCCCATGGAGCAGCTGGTGGTTTCAAACTGTGGACCTTATGGATCACAGCCCAATGTGTTAGCACTGTGCCACCAGGGCTGTAATAAAGGAGAGAGTAAGAGACCACTTAGGGGACAGAGGCAAGAGGATCACCAAAAACTAGTGTCTAATTAAAAGTCCTGCTGACCATGAGTGGAAATCAACTGCATGAACCACTTTTGGGTCATAGTGATTGTGTACTCTTAGAAGATACTTGGCAGTACCATAATGCCCACTAGGGGGAATTTAGATGTTTCACACATTAATTCCATAACGTCAATGCCCCTTTCCTTCATTTTCCCTTGAAGTAGGACTAATGAATCTTTTAAATGTGAAGCTACTAAGAAAATGTGACATTACCTACAAATTTCAAGAGATCCCAGGCACCTATGTCAATTCCTAGCCTCACCAAAATTGTTATATATGAGTTTCAGGGGGTTGGGCAACAAAACTAAAAATTGAATAGTAGTATAGTGTGCCAAAGTAATCCCCCTAGATTACCAATACCCATTGTTTTGAACAACAAAAAACTCAGTGAAATAAGAGTGCTATATGTAAGGCATTGACCCTGTGGTCTTATTTGCAAACTCAGAATGAGCACACACTACCAAGTTCCCTACAATGCAACTGGAACTTTTACAGATTCCTCATCCAAACTCCTCCCACAGATTAGAAATCTGTCAGTGTTAAGAAAACTGTCTTGTGGCATTTGTTTGGTGTAGATATTATTGCTGTGGTTTAAGCTTAGTGCTTTTATACCATTTTCATATTTACTCCCTAATAATAATTTACCTTCTTTTGTTGCATTTAATTTTGCTTGACAACAAAAATTTTCTGCATTATGTTATTTATTTATTAAGATCCACTGTTATTATTAGGTTTGCAGATTCAAAATGGTCTCTAGTAATATGTTCCACTTAAGCCCTTTTTTAGATATCTTTGCTAACTGTCTTCTATAAGTAGTTAGGTAAGTTTTTGTTTTGAAAAGTATTGTTTTAAAGTTGTAATGTTCCCTCAAGACATGTAATGGTATCCATATGCTAAACTTTATAAAATATCTGTCAAAAGAACTCGTGTTTACTGATGCATGCTCTTTTGCCACACACTCTGAGATTCCTCATGAAGTCACACAGGTTCTAGAACATCCTTCAGCAATAAAATTTAGGGGAGGGAGAGTGAAATTATTATCCTCAACTGCCGCATTTTCTTTAGCCTCTGGGCATATTCTCATTTGACCAGGATAAAAATCACATTAACCTGTATCTTAAAGGGTTGCTTTCATGAATAATTTTTAAATGTGAAGGTAGAAATTAATAGACATTTCCCAAAGCATAATCAATAACATATGTAGGAGCAGGAAAGAATTTTAAATTTAAAAGATAATTTTTTAATTTAGTGTACATTTATTATAGTAAATATACATGTAACATGACAACATTTTTACACATATAAGTCAATATTAATCATAATCATCTGGTTCAACTATCGAAACTTTTTCTAAACATTTCTTTCATCCTTAACAGAAGTTCCTTATCCCCTAAGCAATGAATATCATTTTTCTTCTCACTGGTTAAAAAAATGTTTTGAATGAAAATAACAACCATCTAAATAAAGGCATGTACATATGTAAATATAGTTAGACATGACGTTGGGAAATAGATCTATGTGCATCTATTTATAGGTTCAGTATTAAGGTAGCAGATGGTCACTGGGTCTCTACTCAAGTACTCTCTCAATGCAAGAATACTCCGCTCTATCAAACTGGCATTCCATGATGCTCACCTTTGCCCTACATACAAATTCCAAAGCCATTTAGTACATCCTCTTCCTGTCCCAGATGGAAATCTTCACAATTGTACCACTACAACACACTAGGGCTAACAACACTTCCCCTGCCACCAAAGGATGATGGGGTTCTTTTTACCATTTAGCAGATTAGTGGTACCACTCCAAGGTGTCAATTATAGATCTGGACAGCATCTATAATCACTTCTATCACCAATTTTCTTAGATTATATTCCCTAAGGGTAGAGTTGGACCAAAAAGACTTAGTTGACATTCCACCATTTCAGGAGGTAGTATATGAACAAGAATCAATGGTGCTAAAGGAAGAAGTTCAAGCTGCATCAAAGCATAGCCAAAAATAAGACTCCATTAATTGATGGAATACCAGATGAACTGTTTCAGCAATCTGATGAAGCTCATCTATACCAGGAAATTTTCTTTTTCTTTTTTTTAACAAATCATTTTATTGGGGTCTCATACAACTCTTATCACAATCCATACATACATCAATTGAGTAAAGCACCCTTATACATTCGTTGCCCTCATCAATTTCAAAATTCGCCTTCCACTTGGGTTCCTGGAATCAGCTCATTTTCCTTTTTCCCTCCCCCCTCCCTGTTCCCCTCTCCCTCATGAACCTTTAATAACTTATAAATTATTACTCTAGCCTATCTTACACTGCCCGCAATCTCGCCTCACCCACTTTCCTATTGTCCATCTCCCAGAGAGGAGGTTACATATAGATTCCCGAGATCAGTTCCCCCTTTCTATACCCCCTTCTCTCCCAATGTCACCCCTCTCACTGCTGGTCCTGAGGAGTTCATCTGTCCTTGATTCCCTGTGTTTCCAGATCCCTACTGCACCGCTGTGCATCCTCTGGTCTAACCAGGTCCACAAGGTAGAATTGGGATCTTGATAATTGGGGGGTGGGGGCAGGAAGCATTCAAGCACTAGAGAAAGGTTTTGAGTTACATTGTTGCTACCCTAAGTGACTCATCTCCTCCCCACTGCCCCTCTGCAAGGGATGTCCAGTTGTCTATAGATCGGCATTGGATCCCCATCACATACTCCCCTCATTCACGATGATATGATTCCCCCCCCGCCTTTGTTGTTTGAAATCTGGTCCCCTCGGCCCTTCATGATCACACATATTTTGTGTGCTGCTTCCATGTGGGCATTGTTGTTTCTGTGTTTCTGGGCTAGATGGCTGCTTGTTTACTTTCAAGCCTTTAAGTCCCCAGACACTATATCTCTCAATAGCCCGGCACCATCAGCCTTCTTCACCACACTTACTTATGCACACATTCGTCTTCAGTGTTTATGCGGGGAAGGTGATCACACAATGATGGTTTTTGTTCTTTGGTGTCTGCTACCTGATCCCTTCAAAGCCTCGTGTTCACTTAGGCGTGTGTGCTTCTTATCTGTGGGCTTTGTTGCTTCCGAGCTAGATAGCCACTTGTTTGCCTTCAAGCCTTTAAGACCCCAGATACTTTATATTTTTGATAGCCAGGCACCATCAGCTTTCTTCAGCACGTTTGCTTATGCACATGTCTGTCTTCAGCAATCATGTCGGGAAGGTGAGTATCATGGAATGACCATTTAGCTGAGCAAGGTGCTATTGTATTGAGGGAGTATGTGCGAGTGGCCCAGTGTCCACCCGCTACCCCACCACTGAACGCATAAATATATGCACCTAGGTCCACCTCCCATATAATATATTTACATATGTACATGTCTGTGTTTAGGCTTCTATATATGCCCTTTGCCTCCTACTCCTTTCCTCTGTTTCCTTACACTTTCCTCCTTTCCCACTTCTGTGTTCAGCCTTCATTCTGGTTTCAGTAATTCCTCTCAGTTACCTTGCCCTTGGTCACTCCCTACCAGTCCGCCCATCCCCTCCCTCCACTGGTTTTGAACCACTCATTTTTCCTTTGTCCCTGGGTTGGCCAACACCTCCTCCCTTCCCCTACCTCCCACACTCTCATGTCCCTCCGGGACCATTGGTCCTATCTTATCCAGGTGGACCTGCAGATATACTAATATTTGCATACAAATATAGAGGGCTTTGAGAGCACCCAAGTGGCACATAAGAACATGGTGTCAACAGCAGCAACACCGATGCGCCGACAAACAAAAAAGTCACTGACATACAAAATTTAAAATAAGAGGCAAAAAATTCTGTTAGTAGTTCGAGGTCTGTTTGTTGACCTTTAGGCATGTTTTCCGGATGAGTCTGGTGGGGTGCCACATCCTGGCACCAAAGTCCATCCTTTATACTACCTCGGGATCTCCTTGCTCTGTTTCCCCTGCCACTCCTTTGCACCCCCCAGTGTTTGCCTCAGTGTGGTGGGGGCAGCTCAGTCGCACATCCCCCACTGTGTCTCAAAAGATAATTTAGAAGTAAAATGAATACATTTAAGACTGTGAAAAGATGGGAAATTTTGTTGTGCATTCCTTTAGCATTATATAACCAAATAAAACTTTATAATGCAGCACAAATGAGTAGAGTAAATGGCTTATTCAAACACCAAAACGAAAACAAAAGCCTCATTGCTTTAGATGTGATTGGGACTCACCGTGAACCTATGGAACTGAGGAAACTGGCCCAGAGGGTTTGCAAGGTTCCGTCTTTATGGAAACCTGCATCTTTCCCCCATGAAACAATGAGAGGTTGAGTCACCAACCTATCATTTGGCAGCCAATTGCCCCTTTATGAATGGCTTACTAGCTTATTAAATTTAACACATAAACAAAAAGATTAGCTAAAAGTAGGCAAAGGATATAGGAAAATTGTTCAAAGACAACACAAATACTTTCATATTTGAAAAGATGCACAACTTCATTATATAATTTATTAAAAATTAAAACTTTATGCCATAGCATTGTTTACATTATCAGTTGTACAATAAATGATTGTAATAATAGTATTGCTGAACGTGTGGGTTATGGATGTTCCTGTACATTGTTGATTGAATTGGAAATTATTTCCGCCTCTGTGGAGGGCAATTTAATGAAAATAATGAAATTAAAAATGCATATGCCATTTGTGTAAGTAACTATACTACTGGATATTGAGCACATTAACCTACGTGAGCAAAGTTACTAGCACTAAAGAGTAACCAATATCCAGTAAAGGAGTTAGGAGAGTTAGGAGAGAGGCCTCTGAAGCCTATTGCTAGATCCAGATCCTGGCTCCTCCCCACACACAAACTGTTTGACATCTGCGTGCCTCAGTTTCTTGTTTGTCCAGAATAATCATAGCATCAGTATCTAATTTTGAGAGTTGTGAGAGATATTAATGTGCTTCTTATATTTATGCAATGAAATGTGTGTGTATGTTGTGTGTGTGTGAATACCAGAACTTTTTCAAATCTATGTATTTATTTTTTGTTACAAAACAAATTTATCAACTTCAAAGTACTTCTCATGATATTTAATACATTCATCAAATCTGTGATTCCATTCTCTGAAACATTTTTTAAATTCATGTGTTTGGATGGCTGACAGCACATCCCTTGTTTCTTCCTTCACCCCTTCTACATCTTCACATCACTGTCCTTCCATGCCTCTCTTCATTGACAGAAACAAAAAGAAGTCACACAGAGTGAGGTCATGTGAGCAATGTGTGCGGGACAAGAAAGGCAAAAACTGGTGCACTGAGAATGCGACACGAGCAGGCGCATTGTTGTGGTGGCAAAATCACTTCCCAGAATGCCACAAATCAGGTCTTTTTTATCGCACACAGTAACGCAACTTTACAAAACCTTAAAATAGAAAGCTTAACTCACAGTCTGACCTGGTGGAACAAACTCCGAATGCGCTTACCCCCTCACGTTAAGAAAAGGAACACACAAATGAGCATCGTCTTGATCTTTGATTTCACATGATTAGACTTTTGGGGGTGAGTTGACAATGGCATCTTTCACTGGTTTGATTGGTGTTTGCTTTTGGGGTCATAAGAATGGCACCACGTCTCATCAGCAGTAATGACCTTGGAATCTGGGTCACTTCTGACCTGTTCTTTCAAAGCATGGCATGTTCCCACTCAACGTTCTTTTTCCTGGCCAGTCAGAAGCCCAGCATACATTGTACAGTGAACCTTCTCGTTCTCCAATATTCCATTAAAATTAGGTGAACCAAGCTCCAAAATAGTCCAGATAACTTCCCCATCTCGTCAAGTTGGTCTTCAAGCATGAGTGCACAAATGTTGTCAACATTTCAAGCCATTCAGGAAGTGGACAGACAGATATACAGAACAAGATTTGTCATCAATCGACATTTCTCCTTTATTGAAATAAGAAATCCAGTCATACATTTGAGTTTTTCCCATTGTGCTGTCCTTGTAAGCTGTGTTCAACATCACAACAGATTCTTCAGAATTTTTTCCAGAGCAGGAAATAATTTCACAGCTGCACACTGCTCTCTTTAATCAGCCATCACATTAAAAAAAAGAGGCTGAGGGGGGTCCGAGTAGAAACCCAAAACCCATCTGTAGACAATAGGAGAAGGGATGAGTCAGCCAGGATCTAGTATAACACCGATGCAACACACAATATTCCTCTGGTTCCTTGAGGTTTATGTGTGTGTGTGTGTGTGTGTGTGTATATATATATGGTGTGTGTGTGTGTGTGTGTGTGTGTGTGTGTGTGTGTGTGTAGAGAGAGAGAGAGAGAGAGAGAGAGAGAAATATTGTGGGTCATAGGCTGCTAACTGCAAGGTCAGTGATTCAAACCCACCAGCTGTTCCTTGATAAAAGATGACTCTCTACTACCATACATATTTATAGTCTCAAGTCTGGCCTATGTGTTTTGTTCCAATAACCTTGTCACCCTCACCGCCCACAGGATGAGCAAAGGGTAAGGTGGGGCCGTGGGCCCATCCCGGGGTGAGGGTGGGCACAGCCACTACGATGTGCAACCAAGTAGTCTGCTGGGAAGCCAGTCATAAAGAGAGCTGGTACACAGCCTCAGGACCTCAGCTGATTTTACAACTAGAATGTTGGTTTTCATGAGTACAGTCAACAAAATGACCTCGCTAGAGACATTGTTGCACCCCAGGCAGGATATACTTACAGAGGGTCTTGTGCTGCCCATGTTTACAAACAAGTGGTTCCATCTATTATGCTTAGAAAAAATGTCCATCCTTAGGCCTTCTGAGCATGTGTCCCTCTCCAGACATGCACTTTCCAGGGTGGATATAAACAGAACACTCTAGATGACCTTCATATGGACCAAAAATTTACAGAGAACTATGGAAAACAGGAATGTTTGAATGCATGTTTCTGTGGACAGATGAAGATGAATGCAGTACTGAAGTGCCTTTTCCTGATTCAGCTGAATCCATGGAGAGCCAGCCGTAGGATGAATTTACACTTATTCCTCAACTGGTTGGATTTCTGAGTGAGTCACAATAACAGGAATTCATAAAACGCTTCAGTGTAGATCTAGTGGATCCTACTCATCTCGCGGTGGTTTCTTCTGATTTCTGCCACTTGGGTCAAAGTTTCCATTACAGTTACTCTGATGAACCCCAGGGGAGAGTTATAGATCCATTGACCATCTAGATCAAGTCGACCTACATTTGGCAGAACAATTAGACCCTGTATCTTTTAGAAATTGCTTGAAGAAATACCAAAATACAATATATAAAAGACATTCCTTTGGAGTGCTAGTAAATGCTATCACAGAGCTCCAGAGAAAAGGAATGCATAGGAGCTTTTCCTCTGTGAATTGTGCCCAGTCAAGTCAGTGTAGATGCCAGTCAGAGAGTGCAGGGAGCCAAGCAGCTGGAGTGTTCCTGGTCCACTGATTCTCTGCCGCCTCAGGGACGCCACCTGCAGGCGCTCACACCCACCTGGGGCCCAGGCTCGCCCTAATGAAGATGCTCTTCTGCTTTGGAGGATGCTGAAATCTCAACCTTATAGAACCTTTCCTCTCTTCTTTAATAGTAGGTGTAGTCCTTCAACTACATAATTTTAGCTCATTTAAAAAATTGTTTAGGGCAGTGGCAGGAAGGCTGCCATAACAGTATCTGGGTCAAAAAGAGGGCAATGTAAACACCCTACTGTGGCAGGTTGTTGAGACTCTTGCACTCTTTGCTAACGTTTGTATATATGTCTGTTTTCAGAATAGTTTTACAAATTGTTCGTAAACAAAAAACTAACAAGTGGGTGGAAGCTTTTTAATAAAGAAATAGAATTTATAAGTGATCTGTATTAAAATATAATAAATTCCCAGTGATGGTTGATTATTACACATGTGGTGCAACATATACCTTCTATTTTAGTTGTTAATAAAGGACTGCACAACTAAAAAAACAAAAAGACTTACAATCTCAGAACTCCTATATAAGATTGATATTACTCATAATTGACTCCATCGCAGAGGCTCTTATTGATGTAACAAAAAGCAAACCAAGCTCAATGCTTGGTCTGAGTCGCTAATGACTCATAGCAATGTATAGGACAGGGTAGAACTGAGAGCTTCCCAAACATCAATGGTTAACAGGAGTACAAAGCCTTTTCTCCTGCAGAGTGGCTGGTGGTTTTGAACTGCTGGCCTTTGGTTTCACAGCCAATGCATGACACCACTCCACCGAGGCTCCCGTATTTACCTAGTCCACTACATATTGTTAAATGAAAATTGCAGAATGCAAAACCATGTGTACATTGTTACCATTTCATGTTGAATAAAAATATGTTTATCACATACAGGCTTGTCAAAGGGAAGCATCAGAGGATTTTGGAAATGGTTTATTTGCTTCCGGGAAATGACACAGAGAAATACCCTTTGATAAATGAGAATATTGTACAAGATATATGCATATTCCTCCTTTTACATTAAATATTTAGGTTGTCTTCACGAAATACTCATGAAGAGACTATGTTCATAAAATAATAATAGTTTATAAATTATCAAGGGTTCATGAGGGAGTGAGGAGTGGGGGGAGGGGAGAAAATGAGGAGCTGATACCAAGGGCTCAAGTAGAAAGCAACTGTTTTGAGAATGATGAGGGCAACAAATGTACAAATGTGCTTGACACAATGGATGTATGTATGTATTGTGATAAGAGTTGTACGAGCCCCCAATAAAATGATTTTAAAACTAGAGGGAGAGAGAGACTACGTTCAAGTCGCTATATTAAGCCTACAAAGAGTAATAAGCTACAAAACTGCTGTGGTCAGGAGGAATGAATACTTCCATTCAAATTAGGACATATTCCTTAAAGGGGTTGAAAACAACCGGGCAGCAAAGTATCATAGAAAGGAATGGACAGCGTGCTCTCAGTGCCACAAACTGAGATAGCAGGCCCCGGAGAAGAAGAAGGACCTGCTGGTGTTGCAGACAGGAGTAGATGGGTGGTTTTGACGATGATCTTGGAGTTATCCAAGGTCCCTGCACAGCCCCTTGCCTCCCCTCCGCACTGCCTGGGGGATGTTCCTCCCAGGCCCTCTCCCACCCTGCTTTCTGTTCCAGGGCCTGCTGGGTCAGCACTTTCTGAAAGGGCAGGCAAAATCAATCCCAGCAACAGTCTGCCTGCTAGAAGCCTGTTTCAGAAATGGTAATATCTGCATCAGTGATTGATGAGGCTAATCTCCCCATCGTTTCATGGGAGATTTACATGCATAACTCTTATTAGTGTTAATGTGAGTCTCTTGCATAAATCTTACATGCTGGGTTGGTAAGAAAAAAAACAGTTTTCTTTTCTTTTTTTATGAGAATTCTTGCGCAGGTTTTCATTCGTAGGCTTAACACGGCCTTTAATTGCTGGCTCTCTGCATTTGCATAGAAATGGACCATAAACGGGGCTCTGAACTCACGTGTTTAAACACCTCCTACTTGTGCCACCATCCTTGCAAATGTAGCTATCCGATTAGTGCAACTGATCTAACAAATTTCCATGTGTCAGTTGTACCTGCTGTGAATGTCATTCTGTTCAGTGATAACAGGGCTCGCATCCCAAAATAGAGGCAGAGGGTAGACGGATGGAACACTGAGTCCTTGTTGTGAACTGGAATTATTTTTAAAGTGACTACGGGTACCAATCTTTTTTAAAGTGCTAATCTATATATGAGGCTAAATTGGGTTTCGGAGGAGAAAGGCTTGATTTGTCCCCTGTCACTTATCACTAACCTTTCCTCTAGTTTACTAAATATGGGATTATTATTATCATATTAATGCAATTATTTAGAGGGGAACTAAAGTAATTCCTACGAGTATTTCTGCTGTGCCAAACAGGCTTTCTTGCACATGTAAGGCAGTAGATTCCAGCATTTTCACAAGCCTGTTAAATATACTTTTAGTTATTATTTTGAATGTCATTTGCCCATTATATTATAACATAATGAGAGCTTTTGAGTCTCTGTTGATAGGACTTAGGAGGTGACTGTGGGAACATTTGAGGTTTTATGTTGCTGGTAGGCTCCACCAAGTCCTTTGCAACCCACACACACCCCGTGACAATAGAAAGAAACACTGTCCAGTCCGATGCCATCATCACCATTGGTGCTGCCGCTGTGTCAGTCTGTCTCACTGAGGGTCGTCCTCTCTTTTGCTGCCCCACTACTTGACCAAGCATGATGTCTTTGTCCAGGGACTAATCTCTCCTGATGACATGTCCAAAGTATGTAAGATGAAGTCTGGCCATCTCACCTCTTAGGAGATCTCTGGCCATCCTTGAAGTTATATAGGATCATTATGTTTGTACTTATGGCATTTTTTAATAGTTGATGAAATTTTTGCATAATTTCAGGTAATTCTGTTTGTCAGTGATTAATACATTATATTGTGATATAATTGTAATATATGTAATTATTGATAGAATATATTCACAGATGATATATTACCATTCAATATGGAAACATGATAATGCATATAAAGAGCTATTATCTGTATCAGGCATCAAAGACCTAGAACAAAAAATCATATCAATGTGAATGAGGGGGAGTATGGGGTGGAAACCCAAAGTCCATCTGTAGAAAATTGGACATCCCCTTACAGAAGGGTCACAAGGAAGAGGCGAGCCAGTCAGGATGCAGTATAACACCGATGAAACATACAACTTTCCTCTAGTTCTTTAATGCTTCCTCCCCTCCACTATCAAGACCCCAATTCTACCTTACAAATCTGGCTAGACCAGAGCATGTACGCGGGTAGAGATAAGAATTAGAAACACAGGGATTCCAGGACAGACAAACCCCTCAGGACCAATAATGTAAGGATACCAGGAGGGGAAGGGAAATGTGGAGGAAGAAAGGGGGAACCAATCACAATGATCTAGGTATAACCTACTCCCTGGAGGACAGACAATAGAAAAGTGGGTGAAGGGAGACATCGGTCAGTGGAAGACATGAAAAAATAATAACAATTTATAAATGATCAAGGTTCGTGAGGGAGGGAGGGGTGGGGGAGAGAAAGAAAATGAAGAGCTGATCTCAAGGGCTCAAGTGGAAAGAAAATGTTTTGAAAGTGATGATGGCAACAAATGTACAAATGTGCTTGACGCAATGGATGGATGTATAGATTGTGATAAGTGTTTTACCAAGCCCCCAATAAAATGATTTTTTAAGAGCCATTATCTGAGAAAGACAAGTCAATAGAAAATATATGTATATTAATAGGGGAAAAAATCGGTCACTAAAAAATTCACCTTACAATTTTCACGCAAGTAAGTAATAATCCTGTTAGTTAAATAAACAATCAAAGGAAAGGTACCTTGCGGAGGCTTTTGTAGTTCTTCCACTTACTTGGGAAAAAAAAAGTGTAAGTAATTCTCTGTCCCCAAAATGACAAAAAAGTGTGGTTTACTCTCTGTTGTGTGTGTGTGTTTTACTCTCTAATCAGTCCAATTATCTTCACATTTTGGCCTCATCTTTGATATGTATAATCTTAAATTAGTATCTGGCACTGATAATTTGATCTAGTTTTGTTTGGCCATTTCCATGCGTTCGTTTGCTGTGGCAGACGTTGCTCTAGAGCAGCAGTTCTCAACCTGTGGCTGCAGACCCCTTTGGGGGTAGAACGACCCTTGCACAGGGGCGCCCATTCATAGCAGTAGCAAAATGACAGTGATGAAGTAACAAGTAAAATAATGTCATGGATGAGGGGGGTTACCACAACATGAGGAGCTAAATGAAAAGGTCGCAGCCTTAGGAAGGTTGAGAACCACTGCTCTAGATGCTAGTGATACCACAGAAAGCAGAGCAGACAAGTGTCTCTGCCCTACCTTCCAGGCAGGTGGGATGCAAAGAGAAAATGCAAATAGATAAATAAACTATGCAATATGTTAGGTAGCATGGTTGTATGAAGACATTGAGTATACAAATCCTTCTAAGAATTTAATAGTAAATAAAACCTGTTTCCCTGGAGTTAAAACTTACTCATGACAACCTATGTGTCACAGACTAGAACTGAGTTCCATCCAGTTTGACTGGCTGTAATCTTTATGGAAGTAGATCACTGGGCCTTCCTTTTCTGTCATGCCTAATGCTGATTGGCTCAGATCTTTCATGGAGTAGTGGAATGCTGCCAGGGACCTTTAAACAGGACATGTAGCAGTGAAACCATAGCCTAAGTGTAGGTAGAATTAATAACATTTTAAACATGAATTAAAAAAAACACACGCGCTATTTCAAAATTTGAAAGAGTTTAATTAATTTTTGAAATGATGTCATTTAATCCTCAAAGCAAATATAGTAACTAATCCCGATTATTACTCTCACTTTATAAATAAGAACTGTGAAGTAAAAAATGAGCAAGTAAACAAAAAAACAGACATTAAACCAACTCCCCGGGACCCAGCGTAAGTTTTCCACAATGGTCACTCTTCATAGGAACAGTTTGCCTCAACATCCCTCCTAGGCGCAGCTCTGGCTTTGGCCTGCTGACCTTACAGAAAGCAGTCCACAGTTTACCTGCTGGCACAACCACCCAAGAGAAAAAACTATGTTTTCAAAGATATAAAGGCTTGTTAGCATTCAGGCTCCAAACACAATTCTCATAACCACTTTTCTGCACTCATTTTCCAGTAAGATCCAAAGCGCAGGGGACTGACACCAATGTGGATGAGACAGAGGATCAGTAGGATTGGTGTCCTTGAGGAGACAGTAGGGAGTTTGTGCACAAGGAATGGAAAAGCATCCTCCCAGAATGGGAACAGGGTTAGCACACTGACCGACGTAAGATGGAAGGCAGTGAAAACACAACAGGGGTGCAGAGATAGGCGTTTGTTGCCATCTTCTTATTGTTTCAGTTTCCTTGATAAAATCACAGACGGGGTCACCAATTGAGAAGACGAAAAGAAGGGATTGTCATATAGATGAGAAGCCAGATATGAAAGAGGGGAAGGAATGCAAGGGACAGAAACTGCCAAATTGCCAGGCAGCGTTAAGTTCTCATTGAGACTCATGGCCTTCCTTTTATAGCAAGATCAGAAAGCATGCGTGTATGTTTTCCTCCCGCCACCGTTAGCTGATGGGACAGGCAATAATATGAATGAGGAGTGGATTTTTTTTTCCTCTACAGGAGAGTAAATTTGAATGAGAAAAGGTCCAGAGCATTTATGGAGCATGCAAAACAGGGAGTATAATCATGATCCATCTATTCTAAATGATCGAGGAAGGAAGCGAGGACATGAGAATAAGTGGAAGCCAGTTGGGGGTGGGGGGAGAGGCTCAATGAATTCCATGGAATCCCTTGTGCAGTTGCTCCAAGAATTATTTAAGTCGTGGGAATAGAAGAGAGAGAAGCGGAGAGATGAGAGGTTTCCATGCGAAACAGTGAGCTGTTTGAATCGACTCTGATGAGAGGTTTTGGTCACTGGTAATGGTGAAATTTAGCTCCTGACCATGGGGATAAGTAGCAAAGGCAGGAAAATAAATGACCAAGGGATAAGAAACTTGGGATTTTCAAATGGCCGTTGGTGTGAACATAGAAATCATTAGAAACATTTCCAGAGTGGTTTTGTGACCCAGGATTGGAAATCATCAAGCAACAAGGAGGGACTCGGTTCTTGGGGATGACCTCAAGTTACATTCGGAAGATGGATTGTTACTAAAATCTGAGCTGACACAGCTCCAAATATCTCACTTTTAAAATGATATACTTACACTGTAAGATGCAGGTACTAGGAACCCATTTCTTCTCTCCAGAGAACCTACAACCAGTGACTGATTTTCTGTGCTTTTTAGTGAGGGCATGCAGACTGTCCTCTGAGGACCAGTTGTGTGCGTTGACTGGAGGGTAAAGAATCGAAAGCCTTACTGCTGCCCTCGGGTGCACTGAGGGAAACGTTCCCCACTGCTCTGTGACCTGATGCTGAGTAGTTCTGGCTCAGTGAGCTTCTGGGCTATAACTCTGCCCTGAAACAGAAAGACCGCCATGGGTTAGAATCGCTGACCCTTCAGAGAGCGGTGCAACACATAATCCACTAAGCCTCCATGGCTCCTGACGCTCCGAGCTAGACATGTGAAACGTTTTTCTCCCCGTATTTTCTTTTCCTTCCTTTCTTCCTTCCTTCCCTCTTTCCCTCCCTACTCGCTCACTCCCTTTTTCTTTTTCATAAAATGCATGGACTTTATGGAACCTGCCCTTTATTTTGTGTAACGTACTGTGACACCACTAAGGTGATCATAAGTAGACTTGATTCTTTGTTAAAGACAGTCTTGGGGCGATCATCTAAGAGAGTCAGTCTTCTAAGCTCTATACTCTGACTTAAAACAAATTAAGATGTGAAGTCCAGCTACACATGTTGCACCCATTCTGTCTGGGACTGTCCATTGTGACCCTCGTTAGAACAGTTACTAGAAATGGCCAGACTTCACCTAGCTCTGGTTTTAGGGTAGACAAAGGTTTGGAGCATGTAATCGTGTGTCCTCTCTTAGCTTCCAGTTACAATCTTTAGGTTTTGTTCCTCTGTCTGCCCCAGATAACCGCCTACATGTTGGTGAGACACCCAGATGATACTAATTTCACTAGGGTACACGTCAGGATTATTTGTGAACTATTCTTCACAAGGAGAAAGATAAAGTTTCTATTCCCAAAAAGAGTTCCAGTCTTGGACATCCACAGGGGCTATAGGCTCACTATAAGTTTGAAATGACTCAATGGCAGAGTTTGAGTATTGGTAGGGGGAACAGTATGTGATGACAATTGACTGCGTTGTTTCATGAGCCTATCAAATTCAGAAAATCAGTCTTGGAAGCTGGTTGTTTATGTCTGAGGGTTATCCATATTTTTATTTTCAGTTAGTCTATGTGCCTGCAATTACTTATTAATATTTATGTGTACCTACAGATGTGTCTATCTGTTCTCACCTATGGATAGAGGTACCTATATACTAGTATGCCTCTTGAATGTCTGAGCTTTTTCTGATGTTTTGTTAAAGTAACATTTGATAAAAAACAAAGAATGTATTTTTGAAATTAAAAGTAATTACTGGTATCATATAATCCCACTTAGAGTTAATTATAGTTTAAAGGGCATTGATCACCTCTTCCTGAGAACACTTCAGAGCAGAAAGATATGGTACTTTCAAGAGTAGTAACCAGAATGGACAGAATTAGAAAAGGAGAAAGATAATTGAGAGTTAAAATTGATAAGGTATTATGAAATTATCAGAGGATGGTCATAATGAAGAAGGAGGAGGCCGGGATAAGTTGAGATTCCTGTCTTGTTCATGAGGTGTGCTGGTGATACATTCCCTGTAGGGGGAGGAAGAATAAAATCATGAGGTCACTCTTGTGTTTGTGAGATTTTACCCAACCACAAAATACTTAAAATTTATATAATCTAACCTGAGATGAAATATACATGTTGAAATTCTACCTAGAGGACTTAGTTATAATAAAATAATAGATGATAAAACTAGATGTGCTTTCTAATAAAGTAAATCTTAAAGCATTCAGGCCATTTTAATATTGTGGTAAGACATGAACATGCATAAGATCATGTCATTTGATTTTGCTAACTTGCATTATACTCTCGGTATTGCTGCTCGTTAGATATTTAGTGCTTGGATGATTATACTAAATCTGTATGAGATCCTAAGTTCACAAAGACATAAATCCGTCACTTAAGGAGTTTTTAATCTAATGATGAGAACAAGAGAAAGATACAAAATATATTTGTTATCCAAAGCTGGCATCCTACTGGCATAACAGATTATGCATTGAGCTGCATTTGCTAACCACAGGGTCAGCAGTTTGAAACCACCAGTTACTCCTAGGTAAGAAAGATGAGGTGTTCTACTTTGGTAAAGATTTACAGCCTCAGAAACATGCATGGGGCAATTGTACTCTGAACTACAATGTCACTATAAGTGAGAATCAACTCAGTGGTAGGAGGTTTAGAGGGCTTTTGAACACATGTTGATGCTCAGAGTAAAAGGATGGAGAAGGTACAAAGTAACTAGATTTGACCAACTTAGTATATATATATATTTTTTCTTTTTTAATAACCTGAACTCAATTATTACTCATCCAAGATGCTTGAACCTTCATTGGTACTTGCTGAAAAAAAATATGATAAAGTCTAAACAATGACTACCATAGACCTTTTCTAAGTGACAGAGATTCAGTGGTGAGAAGATAGATGTACCTCTAGTTATCATGAAAATCACATTCTATTCAAGTGCCCCTTCAATGCAAGAACACTTTGTTCTATTAAACTGGCATTCCATAATGCTCACCTTCCCAATACAATCACTGAAGACAAAGCAGGTGCATGAGCAAATGTGGTGAAGAAAGCTGTTGTACAAGCCCCCAATAAGATGATTTTTTAAAGAAGAAAATCACATACTAGTTGGAAAGGCAGACAGAAAATAAATAAATATATACACAATATGATTGAAAGTTATAATTAGTATATTATGTGGAAAGCAAATAATATGTTGAAAAGAAAACACTAATAAAAATACTGTTGGAAGATTTTTCTAAGTAAAATAATTTGGGAAGACCTCTTCTAGAGAAAGTGAGTTAAGTTGAAATCTAAAAAAAAGAAATTGTGTGTAAAAATAAAAAGTAAGGGGTGGAGTATTTCTGGCAGATAAAAGAACATGTGTAGATGTCCTGATGAAGAACTGGGTTAGATTTATTCTGCACTAAACGATAAGCAATGTTGGATCTTGGTAAAAGCCAGATAGTCGGGTACAAAAGTGACATAATAGGTAAAGGGAGGGGGCCAAGTGAGGTAGTGTCTTGTAACCATCATAAAGGGTTTGACATTTATTTTAAGTATGATTGAAAATCTTCTAAATAAGGGAACACCAGAAGCATATCTTTATCGGGAATTTGCTGCTTACATAGACGGGGAAGGTCACTTTTCAGAAGCTAAAGTGGCAGTGGAGAGACCAATAAAGAGGTGGTTTCCATAACCCTATGGAGAAAGGCAGCTCAGACTAAAAGCAAGAAGAAGGGACATGAGATATATTTTGGAGGTAGCATTGTAGATACTTGTTGCTGTGAAAAACTGAGAGAAAAAGAAGAATCCAAAATGACTACATTTTTTTCCCTGAAAAAACTATATGGGATTCTATTTCCCAGAATAAAGAAGAAAATGAGTAACAGAAACTATAGAGAAATTAAGGGTTCTGTCTTGCAGGAGCTCAAGAGGGAAGAGAATGCTTTGAAAATGATGATGGTTGTGACCTCTTCCCTGGGAGAGGGACAGCAGAGAAGGGGGTAAGGGAGACCCCGGATAGGGCAAGATATGACAAAATAACGAGGTATAAATTACCAAGGGCATATGAGGGGGGATGGAAAGGGGAGGGGGGGAAAAGGGAGGGAGGGGGGAAAAAAAAGAGGACCTGATGCAAGGGGCTTAAGTGGAGAGCAAATGCCTTGAGAATGATTGGGGCAGGGAATGTATGGATGTGCTTTATACAATTGATGTATGTATATGTATGGATTGTGGTAAGAGTTGTTTGAGTCCCTAATAAAATGTAAAAGAAGAAAAGAGAAAAAAATGATTAGGGCAAAGACTGTACAGATGTGCTTTATACAATTGATGTATGTATATGTATGAACTGTGAAAAGAATTGTATCAGCCCCAATAAATTGTTAAAATAAAAAAAAAATTAAAAAAAAAAAGAAAATGATGATGGTGGCGGAATATGTGCAAATGTGCTTGACACCCTGGATGAGTATATGGATTATGATAAGAGATGTAAGAGCCCCCAATAAAAGTATTTTTTAAAAGAACAATAAGAGAGGGTGTGGGTAAAAGAGTAATGGAGAAGCGAGACTGCAGCCTCTACCCATGTAAAATGTCCTTTAAGATGTAAACACTGACACAACGGATGTGTGTATATATTGTGATTAGGGCTGTATGAGCCCCCAATAAAATGATTTAAAAAAATTAAGGGCTCCATTTTGGATTTAGGATTTGGATATTCATGGTCCTGCCAACTAGGTTGGACATAATTTTCTATATACATCTTAGTAGACAGCTATGTTGATTCTAACACACTTTTATGAATTAAATCCCATCTTATAACTTTAAGAAAGCACAAGGACAGACATTAACAACCATTCAATTCTTTATTTCATTTTTAATATGAGGGAAATTTAAAACAGTCAGGAAATTACCTTGCCTGAAACCAAGACCAGAATCCAGTACTCCTGACTCCTGTGCTATTGAACTTCCTCCTGTTTGTTTCTCACAATCCAAGCAAATGCGTCTCTCAGAATTACACTGGCCCTCTTCTGTCATGTCTCCCCTTTCATTACTGTGGCTTGACCATTAAAAGGAAAGGCAAATTGGGACATGACAGCGCTGCTTCCAACCCCTGTAGAAACCCCTGGCAATGAGACTGTCCAGAGCATGTCAGACCACTCCCAAAGGATTGTTGCTAATAACCCAAGCACTGTGTCCTTCAGACTCTTCTGAATGGTGGGGAAAGGCAGCTGGGAACTGTGAATCATCTTCCCTGGTGAGTTCATTTGATAGATTTCCCTCCTACTACATATTATCTCCATTAGATTGTAATAGTTAAAAATCAAATTACCTTAGCAAGGTGAAACCCAGAATTAAAAGGGGGGGAGGGAGGCTGAATTCTTGTCACCTTCAAATTTGAAGAATGAGGCTGTTTTCCTCTTGTTGTCACAGTGCTTTATTGATAGTGATATTGCCAATAGACTGACCTGAAAGGCTCCAAGTGCAGACTCTTTGTCCTATGTCACTGCTAGATGAGAGAAGGTACTACTAGGAAGTGGGCCGACAGGAGACCTGGTTCAGTTCTCCTCCCGCCCCTTCGCCATGTAGAGAAACAAATCACTTCATTGTACTCTTTCAGCCCGTTAAAAATTAATAACTGAAGGTGATTGAATTGTTCAAAAATGACTCAAACGTGAGTATCTCTCCCACGTCTTTTGCTGTGTGCCTGACTGCGTGCTCCTTCATTCTGGGGCCACAGCTAATGAGAAGCCGTCTAGGTATTGGATCACCCCGTGGGTTCAAGGAGCTGTAACGCTCAGACTTTTATACATCGAGCCTCTCCGTTGTAGGGAAAATAACTTTCTAAAGCTAACAATGTTGGGCTTATTTGTAAAAGTGGTTTCTTCCTTCTTTGGCTGTTAAAAAATAAGAGCAGAGTTGGTGTTGAGAAGGTACCTGCTATCAAAAAATTTCATTCAAAGCATGATAAAAGAAATAAGTATGACTGTGTCCTCACAGCAGTGATATGTTAGAAACTAATGAATTTAACCAAATTTAATATGGGCTTGATCGGTCAGATGTCATTTTGAAAAGTGAAAAGTAATTAGACTCAAGTGCACACACTTTGCAGTCTTTCTCCTTCCAAGTCAAAACAGAGACCTAAGATCCACAGAATACTTCATGAACATGATGGACAGATCACTGAGGTTTCTTCTGAGTCGGATTTTCCTTCAACTTTTGCCGTCATTTCAAGGAGATTGGTACAAATAGCAAATTTTGTCTCAAGATACTCCAAAACAAGTCAGGCTTTGCCACTCACATATATTGTCTCACATTCACTCACATTCCGTTTACAAACAAATTTCTGCCAAAATTAACCGTAAAAGACTTGAAATTTACTAAAGTTTCAATTATAATTAAGTTAATCACTTCCCTCCATTTAATTTCGTGGTAGTATATTAGGCTAGATTCTCCAGAGAAGCAAAATCGGTGACACTTATATGCATATAGGATACTCCTTTTTATCAAGAACGCAGCCCCCACAGCTTCAGAGCAGGAAAGTCCAGTGTAACTCAAGTCTGTGGGACAGATGGTAAACCGGAGGTCCTTCCCCACCCATGCCGTGGCCAGCTGACAAACCAAGAAGCAGAAAGATCAGCCTGATGAACGCAGAGATGGATGAGTAGATCAGAAGTGATAGCAGGCTACCGATTATCTCCCGGGATCGCCAGGCCCTCGAAGGGCTATGGCCTGACTTCAAGGTGCCAGTGGCAGATGGACAGATGCAGGCTCTACACCAGCAAGCAAAGCAGAGACAGAGTTTTTCCTAGCCTCTCTTTATAGATATCAAAATTCCCACAACCCCAAGGAGATGTCAGCAGGCTGTGAGCTGAGTGCGAGGCTGCACTTCACCTAGATCTTCATACAGGTGCAACCAGGTAGACACAAGACCTAATGGTCACAGACACTTAGCGTCCAAAACAATGGTTAGCAAATAATAAGCACTCAATTTGGAATGGCAAAACAAATTAATACAAGAATGAATGAATGAGAGGTAAGAATATAGTATGTTAGAAGTGGGAGATGAGTGGGTATCTTTGAAACATACTAAATTGTACCCTGTGTAGCCATGCTACTAGAAGACAACTGGCTTTGGAAGTTGTTGCTTTATGGGATACAAAGGAAAGTTGACAAGTAATAAAATATGCAAATAAACATGTTCAAAGTTAGGAAAAGTAAACTACGTAAATCATGAGATTGTGTTTACTTTTTGGTCATCTGAAGGGACTAAAATGCAGGTTTGCTTACTTGTATTGATAGCCAACAAATATAAAATATCAAGTGCGAATACATTTCTAAATTATTTTAAAAATTCTTAGCAGTTTTGAAGATAATTTGCTAGATTTCTTTTCAATAAATATTATTCTAATTCCAAACAATACTGTGCATAGAGAACAAGTCTGCTCAAAGTATGTTTTATATTAATAAGTATAATATTCATGTGTGTGTCTATGCATATATGTGCACACATATACATTTATGGGCACTACGGCTGTGTATAGGATCCCTGGAGCACAATGCTTAAATGCTCAGCTACTGACCAGAATGTTGGTGGTTCAAACCCCAGCAGCTCCGCATAGAAAAAGATCTGGTCATCTTTTACAGTTAAGGTTACAGCCTAGAAAACTGCATGTTCTGCTGCATCTGACAGTGTCACTATACGTCTAAAAGGACTTAAGGCATACACCCACCCACCCACGTCCATCGAGTAGATTCCAACTCACAGTACCTTACGGGACAGAGTGAAACTTCCCCCTTGAGTTTCCGGGGCTGAACCTCTGAATGGGAGCAGAACGTGTCATCTTTCTTGCGCAGAACACCTGGTAGATGCAAACTGCTGGCCTAGAGATAGACAGGTCCACGGGTAACCCGCCAGACTCCTTACAATAGCAACAGGGATATATAGATTTTTAGTCAGTTATGAATGCAATTTGCTAGTTACTTTAATCCAAATTTGTCTTGTGTAATTATAGTTCAGTACAAATTTAACTCTTCTTTTACTTTTAGGTATAGTTAGAATAAGATCCACTACTGTGACTTAATATTCATTGGATACCTACAGGCTAAATTAACTAACTTTAAAATTATAGATTATTAGAGTTGGCAAGAATTTTAAAGGATAGGAATATCAAGGATTTCCCAGTTAAGTGACTTGCTCAAATGAAGACTTCCTTAAATAGCACATCCACTGGAAGCCTTTCCTGATTATGTATCCCATTTTTCTGGTTCGGAAGCCCCTTTTTCCGTACTTCTTAAGTACTGCTTAATTCTCTATTTATTGTTTGGTTCTCCCATCAGCCTATTTACAGTGCTGTGTTCTTGAGTTTCTGGCACCCCATACATCGAGGGTTCTCAGTAAAGACCTGTTGGATTACTGAGTGTTTGGGTTTTAGGGGCAGGAGCAGCCGTGTCTTCACCCTTAGACTGCACCCATATCTCCATAGAGCTGCTGGGGGTGAAACTGCTTAAGCCAATCACTTAGTAATTGTGCACCTAGGGTTCACCTTGCAAAATCACATTTAGAAATTATGAGTCCTTCCCACACCCAAACTATTCTTTCAATGAAAACATCCACCTTTAAATGCATAGATTCAATGTTGACTGTTTTTGACCATTTTCATTTCCTGTTTTTCTTTTGCAATTACATACATTTACAGCTCCCTTGATTGCTATCATTTGCTGACCTCACGCTGATTTGACCTACTGCATCTATTACTTAGTCACTTCAATTTTGCTCCATTAATATTAGACCAAGCTCTGCTTCACTTAGCTACTAGAGGTCACAAAGGCTTGAAGCCACCTTTTTTCCTAGTTGCCTGACTCCATCCACCCACTGGTCCCTGCATGTATCAGAACTGCCTACATGCAGCTCTGGAGCATTTTGCATCAGCCCTCACCACCATTTGGATTTATATGTTCGTTCTTTTTAGGTATGCAATTTATTTAGTCTCAATCCTGAGCTAACATGGTGGAACCACACACGCATTAGCATGTATTTGCCAGGTATTTCACCTTGCCCGAGAAAAGCACTTCCCATGAAATCTCTACACTATAGCCCCAAGTACAGTAGCAACTCAGTTCTACAAGAGGATGAAATTACAGATAGAAGAGGAGTCTTCCAAGAAGAAAACAAAAGTATCGTTGGTGCATCCTTCAATTTTTACATTTGCTTTGAGTTACTAAGGTAAAAAATCTTTTTTTTTCCTCCATCATATCTTGGAATCCTTTTGTGTAGGAGTCTGCTAGGTGCTGGATTGACATCAATTATACTTCCAACCATCACCATCTCCTTTGCGTAGCTCAGAGAGGTTATGTCAGTTGTCCAATATGAAACAACTAATTGAAGAAGCTATCGTGGCATAAGTGATTGAACAATTGTCTGCTACCCAAAAGATTGGTGCTTAAAATCTACCCCTTACTCTGTGGGAGAAAGGTCAGCAATCTACTCTGTAACAATTCCACCCAAGAAAATCCTCTGGAGTAGTTTCACTATGTCACATTAAATCACCAATTGATGCAAACTTGATTCTATATTTCCCAACAACTTCAAAAATGAAATGGGTTGGATCATTTTTTTTTAATTTTAAGTTGTGAGTTTTATACAGCGGTGAGATTCAGCTGGTTCGGCACAACCAATACCTACTATTTTGATGTTTGGAGAACTGGTTGTTAAAATGGCATTTGTGATAAGGTTCTTGCTACAGTGGGCATCTGCGTAGCTGCCCAATGTAGAAATCACAAATTTACATTGTTTACTATTATTTAATGTTCACTTGTGTACAAAAATTTTCTAAGCACATGCAGTAATGTTCACTCAGTCCATAGATATAAAAAATTAGACAGAACTATGCATAAATATTTATCTATTTCTTAAAATGTTATAATTCTGATGAAATGCTACATTCTTATTCCCTTTCATTTGCTACTTCTATAAAGAAACACGTAACATTAAAAAAAAGTGTCAAGCAACCATCGGGTGATGGATTCTCATTTTTTTTTCAGATTTGTATTATGCTCTGAATTCCCATTAGGTATTATGGGTGAATTGTGCAATTCTTGAAAGTGTTCAAAGAGCTTAAAATATCAGAGCAACTGCTGTAAATTTAGTAGAAGCAGAGATGGACTTTTCAAAGATGAATATAATATGTTCAGAGTTGAGAACCTGCTTGTTTATTATATACCAAGCATGATGACTTCTAAAGGAATGGGCTCCTACTCCTACACTGAAGAGATGGTGGCTAGTCTGGGTTGACTAGAGAATTAAATCCAGAAGCACTCAAATATGTGCATAAGAAAGATCTGTATACAAAAGAGCAGTTGAATATTGAGAAAATATCCCAGCACTGTCCAGATCAAGTCCATAATTCTGACCTTAGCCAAGCTATAAAGTCTTATACCAAGCTATAAAGTCCTCTTCAGACTCAGGAAACACATGCAATGATGCCAAATTCCGGAAGATCAAAGGTCAGTGGGTGGGAAGTCTTGTGGATCCAGTGGCGTTGTAAGCATCTCAGCACTGGCAGGGGTATCCACATGGCTCCAGAGGTCTGACTCCATTAGCCTCTCTCCATGTGTCTTCTTCACAGGGATGTATATTGCTGAGAGAGCATCCCCCGCCTCAAAGGAGGACATTCAGGAGTTCCCAGAATCCTCAGGAGAAGGCCATGCCCACACAGAGGCCTCATTGGCTATGACTTGAGTGACAGGCTAGACTCCTCAAATCAACACCAGATTATGTAACTACGACAGATGGTTAAGGATAAGTCACACAGCAGATAATGCTCAGATAAAAGTGAAAAATATTGCAGGTGAGGATGCCAATCAAGAAGCATTATGTAAATATCTTAAATAACAGTTTTATTGTTTTTGTCAGATATTAATATTTTCATTAATATTTGAAAACATAATATTATATTATGGATACCTCTTTTATTGTTTTTATTGACGTATTAAATGTATGAAATCAACTAAATTTCATTATCTCATTTTTTTATACCTAAAACAATCATTAGGGCAGTGAATCAGTTTTTAAATTGTTTTGATCTTACCACTGGTTCTATATAAGTAAACCAGTTGGTGGCACTCAACTATAACTTCAACAATACTTAGGGAGATACTAGCTGGAAATTCTCCAATGAAACTGGAAGTTAAATTAGACATGAAATCCTTTTCCACTTCCATCTTCCAGAATTTGCTACTCTCTAGAGGCTGTGAGAAGTTTACATACATAATGGTATAGGTGTGATCTCATCAAGAAGTTCTCTTGGCTTCTTCAATGGACACTGCAGCTCCCTCTCCTCCAGACAAGCCACTCGCAAGACAACCTTGGTCTTCGTTCTGTTTGCCCTGGTGGTGATGACTCAACCAGTACACTCTGAAAATTACTCTGGGTCCCAAAATAAACTCAGACAGGTTATGTTCTTTATTCCTCAGGGTTATACAAATATCAAACCAAGAGCTGGTTTTCTCAGGGTTCACCAGTCCTGGTCTGGTAGCATCAGGCAGCAGCAGGGTGTGGAGGGGTGTTCAAGAGCAGTGAGTCAGAGAGCATCCGCGGGGATGACTGTCACCACAAGGCTCGCTGGAGCTACAGTACCACATCCACCAGGACTGCCAGAGAAACCGCTGCACCCCACCAAGGCTGGCAGCAGCAAAAGTGGATCTGGCTGGATGAGCTACACTCCATGGCACCCTGCCAGTTTTCAGGAGATTTTGGTCTTCGGGACAAACCCTCCATGCAGTATGAACTAACTCTTGTTCGGAAAGGTCTGAAGAACGGAAGTTTTACCTCACTGTTGTGTTTCTGTGGGCTTGGTTCTATTGTTATTATGTATTCAATTTGGATTTCTTTGGATGCTGTACTCCAGTGTTCTCTCAGCCTCCCACCACCCTTACGAGAATGTCTGGATAGTGAGTTCCGGATCAGGATTCGGGCATAACTGTGGTTCTCAGCTCATCTCCTTCCTACCTCCTTCCTATGCCATCGCCTCTTATTATCGGTCTAACATTCTCCACATCCTCGCCGCCTTCCAATGAAAGCAAATGTTTAACCAGTATTAGCAGGTCCTCGAGCAGAACCTCTCAGCCCACATCTTCTTCGTGTCCAAAGGAATGTGAAGGAAACAGAGAGATGTAGATGTTAGCTGGCCTCATGACATTCATTGGAAGTTTGACAGATGTCTATTTGTATTTTTAAAATACTTGTAAAATGGGACAATAATACCCATGCCACAATTTTATTATAATGATTCGAGATAACACTTTGAACACCTAACATAGAACATGGTTTCCAGTGACCCTCAGTAAATGTTGGTGTAAATAAATGAACAACAAACAAGGCAAGAGACTCAGCTCTGCTGCTGCTCTGTGACAGTATTGATAATCATAAGATTTGAGCAATAGCTATTTTGTTTTCTTTTCTATTTCTTTTTCAAGCTCTGTTTATCTTTCTCTTAATCAATCATGTAACTGATTTAGATTTTTGCTTTGCTTTGTGTATCTTGGACTGAATATTAAGTTTGGATATAATTGTGATAGGTCACACTACTTTAGAAAAAAATTACTCAATGCAGCTTAGGGAATTGAGGGTGACATATCCATTCTATGTAAATTTATGTAAATATATGCTAATGTTTGTCTAAAATCACTGAGTGCTTGGAAAGTGTGTTAACTGTCAAAGGTTGGTCCTCCAGGGAGCTCTGTGTTACTGCCTTGTGCCCAGGACGACTTAACACATATTCATCCCCCATGAAAACAATCTGATAGCTTTTTTCAGCCAAAGAATTGGCCCATTCTAGCCGAGAAAAATTACACGAGTTGTCTTTCAGTTTCTCAGTGAATTACATAAAAAGCACTCTGTATATTCCCTATATGTGCTATTTTTTGGAGTTGATTTCAGTTCAACACATATCACTGGGCACTTGTTTTGTGCAAGACCTCATACCAGGTAAATAAAATGGAGCTCTCGCTTTCGCAGGCCTTGCAGTTTGATAAGGAGAACCACGTGAAGACAGAATGTGTGTCCTCACACAGACGATGCTATCTGTAGTTCTCGCCTGTTTGGAGAATTACGATCAGAGGCAAACTGCGGGCATGATCTATTGCACTGCCGTTCAGGCTGTGCTCGGCCTACCTCGGGACATGGACGAAGTGCAATGGCCTGTTCGGGAAATAGCAAGCAGGACTGTCAGGAGCACTCACCACTCCCATCCTAGCAGAAAGTGGATGTGTGAAGCAGGTGGGTTACAAACTGTGGACTCTCTCAGAAGTCAGATGCTGGCGAAGATACCACACTCTCGGACTGAAAGGACTCATCCAAGTGTCCTGACTGGAAGAAAGGAGAAAGATTGCCCTACTCTGCTGCATCAGCTCGCAGTTGGCACCGACTCGATGGCAGTGGAGTCATACCGTGGAGCCCCTGGATAGTATAGTTCATACAGCTGACTGCTACGAGGAAGAGTGAAGGTTTATGTAATCCCAGAAGCACCTAGGAAGAAAGACCTAGTGAGCCACTTTCCAAAAACTCCGCCACTGAAAGCCTTATGGATTATGCATAGGGTTTTCATGAATTGAACGCTCCATCAATTAGGTTTGAGAGTAGACGAAAACTTCATTTTCATCCATCCATGGCAGTATTTTTGATCATCCCTGGTTGAAGGATCCATCCCACTAACTGATATGATCTTATCAATTTAAAGATTTATTATTGATAAGGCTGTATTGGTTGTTTTTAGTGAGATATGGGTCTACATAGTGTTTATCTTTCTTAAAACAAAGCTTAAGTCACTGACAACAAAAATCTATAGAAAAAGCTAAACCAATGAAATATTGGAAAGAAACATATATAGACATCCATATAATGAAAAAAGATATGTATCTTGAATACATATATACACAATATAAACAAAAAGGGGAAATGATACGACTAGCCAAATCATAGAAGAGGAAATATAAATGGCTATAAAAATCAGTATATAATCTAAAATATTTAAATATCCCCCAAATATTTAATAAAGTGATTGCAAAAGTGTTGGGAATATTTGTACTTTCATAAAAAGACAAAAAACACAGCCACTGAGCCAACCAATGGCGACCCTATAGGACAGGGTAGACCGGCCCCCGCTGGATCTCCAAGGCTGTAACTTTTCATGAGGATAGAAAGCCTAAACTTTCTCTCACAGCGCAGCTAGTGGATTTGAAATGCTGGCCTTGAGGAATTCAGGCCGACTCATAACCACTACACTACACCATCAGAGAGTCTTACAGGCTGTAAATTAATTATGGCACTTTGAAGGTGATTTGTCAATGTCTTTAAAATGTTACCTGCGCATGGAGATACACAAGGACATTTTTAGAGCAGTGTTTCTTTTGTAGGAGAAGGGGAAAGCCCACTGAGTATGTGGACATTTGACAGCTCCATACGGTGTGACTACACCAGGCAATCATTGCTAGCAGCCCCGCTGTGCAGCCTCCAGCTCGGTGAACCATCCGTGCGCAGCCAAGGGAAAGCGCGCCTGCTGCCGGCCATCTGCATGAGCGTGTGTACTCCCTGCTCTTCAGAAGTCCATCAGCAGGTCTTTCTTCCTACTGCCCCTCACTCTGGGAGCTCCTCGGAAATGTGTTCGGCAGCATGGGCAGTAACTGCGCATGAGCGATAATGGCTTGGAAATGAACCTAAGTCTAGTGCATGGAATTAGATGAGTCATAATTCTACCACTGAACTACCAGTTTCCCAATAATATCAACCAAATACAAAGATCTAGAAGTAGGTAATTGGACTGCGATGAATATACATCTAACTGTTACCGAGAAAAAAACAAGCTGTAAGAGTAATGCAATATGGTAGCATTTACATAAAAATAATAAGAGAATTCTATGTATGTATGTGTGTGGTATGACATATGACTATGTATGCGTCTGTATGTGTGCACGGATAAACACGGAAGTGGTAGAAGGACACAAACGACTAATAGTAGATACTAGCAGATAATAATATCTCCAGATAAGAGACTTGGATAGGAGGTAAGGTCAAAAAACCTTGAATTTTTATCCATTATAGGTAGATTCTATTTAATGCAGTTGCATTCACGAATTATTTAAGAGTAGAGGGCGTGGAGTCAGATGCTCTCATCTTGGAGAAAAAAAATCTGTTATCACTGGGTAAGTGGCCTTGGACTTGTTACTGAACTTTTCTGTTTCCAGAACTTTCCAGACAGCTCTGACACACTCACCCCCACCCCGCTCACCCTCGCAACTCTACAGACAGAGCAGAACGTCCCCGTAGGTTTCCTGTGCTGTGATTTTTTGTTATAGCCTGCAAGTGCTGTCCTCTCACAGAGCTGCTGATAGCTGCCAATTGGTAGCCTGCCAATTGGTAGCCAGGTGCTTAACCGTGTGCCGTTAGGGCTCAACTTAACCTTTCTAATTCTCTAAAATTATGTCATCAAAGGCAATAACAAAAATTACCTCCCAGAGAAGTCAGAATCTAACATTTTGTAAAATTTAAATGATTTCTCTAACCCAATTCTAACCATCCTCTCCATCTGTCTCACCAACAAATCAACTGCTCATCCTAGCACTGTTTTGATACAGCCGGGCAAGTGTAGATGTATTTAAAGCTATGCTGGCCCCAGCTATGTGGCTTCTTCTCTCTGAAACTCATGTTCCTCACACGCTAAACAAAAATACAGATGGTGTTGCAAAACGGCAGTGCTTTCTTCCTAAGCTCTTCCACAAACATGGGCTAATCAGTGGTGCAGGGAAAGGAGTGGAGATGCTACTCTTTTAGTAAAAATCCCATAAAAAGGGAGACTATACTAACAACCAGCCGGTCGGTCAGTGACCGCATGGAGGCAGCCTCTGGGAAAGCACCAATGTTATGGCCCATTCTTGCTGAGTGTGGTTCTAAAGGAGTAATAATCCTTTCGCCGTGCATTGCTTTACAGCAGGCACTTTGCAAGAAAAAATGTTAAAGCAGAAAGGGAGGGCGGGGAGATAAGAAAAATTGGATAAGCTGCCTCATTAGGCCTAAACCTAATCCAAAATCTAAGAGATTTTATTTCACCTAAAATGAAAATAGCAGCACACAACTCAGTCAGAATCGTATCCATGCCCAGTGGATAGCTTAAAACAAGAAAAATTGAACAAACAAAAATGGTTGCCATTGATTCAAAGACAACTCATGCCAACCCCATGATGTCAGAGAAGAGCTACGCTCCGTAGGGCTTCCAATGGCTGTTTGTTTGTTTGTTTGTTTTAAATAGGTCACCATGCCTTTCTAAGCACCTCTGGGTAGACTCCAATCTCCAGCCATTCTGATAGCAGCTAGTATGTTCATCATCTGCACCATTCAGGAACTCCGGTGACTGGCAAAGAATTCAAAGCCTTCCTTGCCTGTCCTTTTAGCCTTCGTTTTGCTCCTCTCTCTGTCAGTTAGTGAGTGACTAGACGGTCAGGGAGAAGACTCTTGACCACGTCTGATGCTACTTGTCCCAAGGAAATTATCAATTGCATTTTCTTCCATGAGCATAATTAGGGGCTCTTCGGCAGATACTCACAAAATGAAAATAACAACTTTTATTATGTCATGCCCTAGAATATCTGTTATGGAAGACAAGAGAAAAATCAAGCCTTCTCAGTGTCATTTCAGGAGCTCAAAACCAATACCTATGTGCTTGGAAGCTAGATAGGCGCACACCTGTGAGTTACATGTACTTCGATGCTAAAAGTATAGGTGGTGGAAATGAATCTAACTTTACGATGAGCTGCTGATGTGTACTTTGTTGACAACAATTCACTGAGTAAGAACTGTTCATAGTCCACCTAACTCAGTGGTCCTAGCTGTGGTCCTTCTATTGCCACACAACCAAGGCAGTGCACATCATTCAATAGCTAGCTGGCCAGCGTGCAGTGTTCTAATCTAGAGCAACTAAAACTCACAGATGGATCCACGGCTGTGATAACAGTGGCTAATTCTTCTCTCAATTGAGCTAGAAAGCTGCCTTACTAGTGTACAAATCTGCTACCACTTTCAGGAGAAATAAGCTCTGACACAAAAACAACAACTTAAATCCTTAGATATTTAACACTTTAAAGAATATGAAATAAATAACAATACATATTTTCCGTAGAAGTCAATCGTATACACCCCAAAAGTTAAAAAATATACTGTGGATTCAGGTAAAAACACCTGGCCTTTATACTTCATTCTTGTTGGAAATTCTCCTGTTTCCATCTCATTTAATGGAGTTTTACATATCATATGCTACATGATAAAAGGCATTGCTATACCTACATATGTACACATGTACATATATATATATGTGTGTTAGTCTATGTTGATTAGAGAAGTAAATTTATAGACACTCATGTGTGTAATAGAGAACTTTATGTCAAAGAGTAATTGTGTATATATACAGATTTATATATTTTTAAACATTTTATTAGGGGCTCATACAACTCTTATCACAATCCATACATATACATACATCAATTGTATAAAGCACATCTGTATATTAAGAAAACATCCCAGCCAGTCCAGCTCAAGTCCGTAAGTCCTACATTAGCCCATATGTCTGACACCAGTCAATCATTTCCTCTTCAGACTCACACAACACATGGGAAAGTCTTGTGGATGCAGTGACAGGGAAAGCATCCCAGCACTGACGTGGATTTCCACGTGGCACCTCCAGCCCCAGAGTTCTGGTTCCATCAGGGCTTCCAGCTTGACGGGAAGAAAAGCAGCGTTTCTGTGTATATCCCAGCCTCCACTTGGCTATTTATCTCCATTTATCTTGGTAATGCCTCCAAATGAGGTCATCAAGCTGCGACCTGATTGACAGGCTAGACTCCACCCCTCCTTCACAAGTTGACAGGAGGTTGTGTAACTGCCGCAATATGTATGTAGTTTTGTGATTGTTTGGGGCCACTGGGTCAATTTTCAACTCATTTCAACCCCACGTCATGGAGTAGAACCGTCAACACAGAATTGCCCCACAGGGTGTTGTGGTGTGTAATCCTTGCGGGAGAAGGTCTTCAGGTTTTTCAATTAGCATGGAGTGCTTAACACATCCCCAAATTTCAAAAGGAAGTCCAAAGCAGGACCACAGTATCTCAGTGATTGAGTGACTAATCCAACTGCCGTACGTGCCCGGAACAGTGCCAGTTGGGCAAACTACAAGTCTGCCTTCAAATAGAACAACAGAAAGTAAGTTTGACCCGTTTTTCTTGTGAAAACATAGGCAGCCTGGAGTGATGTTGCTTTCTCTCTGCTGCTCCTTCAACGGTGCTCAATCGATGCCACTGGTGGCCTACTACGTGTAATGTCAGCAGTCAAAGCCACCAGACAACCCTCGGGAGAAAGATGAAATTTTCTACGCCTGTAAACCTTTAGAGTCTCAAACCCCTCAGGGGGCAGTTTTACCTTATTTTATAGAATCACTGAAAGTCAGAATTGACTAGATGGTCATGAGTTATTTAGATGTTTTAAATCACAAGGATGAAAATATAAGGGGCTTCAAAAAGCTCTTGGATAAATTTCATTCTCTTTCCATGACTTTTTGAAGGCCCCTCACATAAATTATAGTTAAAGTCTTATTGGTCTTAAATAACCCCTTATTAACTTTTTTTTAAAGTTTTTGTTTTAAATCATTTTATTAGGGGCTCATACAACTCTTAACACAATCTATACATACATCAATTGTGTAAAGTACATTTGTACATTCATTGCTCATATCAATCTCAAAATATTTGCTCTCCACCTAAGCCCCTAGCATCAGCTCCTCATTTTCCCCTCCCAACCTGCTGCCCCCTCCCTCATGAGCCCTCGATAATTTATAAATTACTATTTTGTCATATCTTGCACTGTCTGACATCTCCCTTCACCCCCTTTTCTGTTGGCCATCCCCCAGGGAGTTGGTTATATGTAGATCTTGGTAATCAGTTCCCCTTTTCCAACACTCCCTCCCTCTACCCTCCCAGTATCGCCACTCTCACCACTGGTCCTGAAAGAATCATCCGCCCTGGATTCCGTGTTTCCAGTTCCTATCTGTACCAGTGTACATCCTCTGGTCTAGCCAGATTTGTAAGGTAGAATTGGGATCATGATAGTCGGGAGTGGGTGGGGAGGAAGCATTTATGAATTAGAGGAGAGTTGTATTTTTCATTGTTGCTACATCGTACCCTGACTGGTTCATCTCCTCCCTGAGACCCTTCTGCAAAAGGATGTCCAGTAGCCTACAAATGGGCTTTGGGTTTCTACTCTGTACTCCCCCTTCATTCACGATGATATGATGTTTTTGTTCTGATGATGCCTGATATCTGATCCCTTTGATACCTCGTGATCGCACAGGCTGGCGTGCTTCTTCCATGTGGGCTCATTGCTTCAGCGCTAGATGGCCACTTGTTTACCTTCAAGCCTTTAAGACCCCAGATGCTATATCTTTTGATAGCCGGACACCATCTTTGCTTATTCACCATATTTCCTTATTTACCCACTTTGTCTTCAGCGATTATGTCGGGAAGGTGAGCACCATAGAATGCCAACTTAATAGAACAAAGTATTCTTGCATTGAGGGAGAACTTGAGTGGAGGCCCAATGTCCATCTGCTACCTTAACATTAAACCTATAAATATATGCACATAGATCTATTTCCCCATCCTCATATATAAATGTACTTACATATGTACCTGCCTTTATTAGACCTCTATAAATGCCCTTTGCCTCCTAGCTCTTTCCTCTATTTCCTTTGACTTTCCTCTTATCCCACTATCATGCTCAGTCTTCATTTGAACTCCTTATTAACTTTTGTTTAAAGTATTATTCATTAAGTCAAATAAAAGACAACATTCTGGAATTAACAACTAAACATTGAACAATGTTAATTTATGTAAAATCCAGGCCTTCCCAGGTGTTTTCAGTGGCAACTAAGGGATGTTAAAATGATATTACATGAAGGAAAATGTATCCAGTAGACAGTTATGTTCAGGATATGAGTTAAGCAAAGACAAATTGGTTGATTGTTTTACAGTGAAAGACTTTACAGTGTCTTTGAAACACTTTAGCCTATTGTTATCTGTAAGATTGGGGAAAACATACAAGTTTATTCACATATAAAAATATCACTCCAACAAGCCAACTGTAATGGGACTACCCTGTGACACGAATGGTTTATAGAAGAATAGCTTTGAAAAATGCATACAGGAATTCTTGCATTCCTTAGTCTTGAAAAGTCAGCCATACATAAACTAAACAGTAGCCCCAAAACAGAAAATTAGGGTAGTATCCCAGAATTCTGTTATAGTACAAGGATTCTGTGGACTGTTTCATAAGTTATGTAGTGATCAGTGAATTTGGGGAAATATTCAGGCATATTTAAACTAAGTTAAATCTATCATAGTGAACATGTAGTCAACTCTTTAAAAGCAACACTATATTTACCTGGAATTAATGTTTCAAAAATGAACAATAGTCAGGAAAATAAGAAATAATAAAAAGATTCATTAATTACTAGTATTTAGCCTTGTTGTAAAGATCCTTCTGCATTTTTGTCTTAATGTTTTTATTTTATATGCATATAAGATATGTTATCAGCATACACTTTATAAAAATATAAGCTATATAATAGTTAAGATCAAATCTCTGATTAAGTCATAATTAGTGGAGGAAATTGAATATAACAACAAAAATCTCTGATTGCACCTGAAACCCATTTGTAGAATCTCTGGTCAGACTGAGCCACTGGCAGATCTGCTCTAGCCACAGACAAGAGACTCGGTCAGCTTTACTATCAGTCAGAGACCAATGTAAACGTAATTATTCTAGATGGAACTTGACACTTGGACGGTTGATCACCCTACAGACTTGATCTATCGACTCAATAATTGTTCGGAGTGTAAGTGTCTCTTCCTGGTTCCAGGACAGAAACTTCTTCCTGGGCTTTTTGAGTGTTGTTGGGGGGTTGTTCGTTTTGTCTGTCTGCTATTATGTTAATATAATACCCTTACCACCTTAGCAGGATTTTGTTTTTCATTGTTTTCTGTTGGGCCTCCCAGATGTGCAGCCAGGATGAGTGGATGCATGATGGCAATAACGGATACAAGGGGAACTAGGGAAAACAGGGGTGGAGGGGGGAGAGAGGGAGGAAACGGGGGTTTCCGGAGTAACTAATGAAGATGGGAAGTGAGAGGGAGCACTGGAATAGATTGTGATTGCATAAATCATTCTAAAGGTGTTTTCACCATGGGGGTATAAAATTGATGCTATAAAATTGATGTGGGGTGATTGTATAATTCTCCTTGATATGATTGAACTATTGAATTATATGATATGTGAATTACTTGCCAATAAAACTTGTAAAAGTAAAAAAATCAGGGGGAAAAGAAATTGTCAAATAAAATTGTTTTACAGCAATTTCTACAGTCCACTTAAAGGTTCACTTGCAAAATTTCAAATAATGCATGAAATTTTGGGAGCACTTAAATTGAATAGATCACTCAGAGTCATTCTAAAAAAATCTTTCATAGAGTTGTTGAATTGGCATGATTAAAGACTGTCAGTCTAGGTAATGGTAAGTGTCTTTTGTACTTAGAATGTATTATGTAATATAACAATGGTCAAAAATGTTTCCAAGCTAAAAGGTCCATATTACAAAATCTCATTATCATAGTAAAGATATTATCAAGATGTGTATGAATTCTCTGCCAATATTTTCCCATGTCTATTATATATGTTTATAATTATAGACCAAGAAAAAAATTTGAATGCTAGCTATATTTTTTCAAACTCACCTCTTAAATATTTAAAGTTTTGCTCCAATATCTTCATAAATATGTCTTTTACAAGGGCAAAGGAGGAAATATTATTTGGATGCTGATTATGTGTTTGATATTGTATATAATGCCTCATTTAATATACCCAACAACCTATCCAGCAATTACCAGGCAAGCACGGTTACATCCGCATTGTAAAGGAGAGAGCTCAGAGGCCCTAGGAAAGGGCGAATAGCTCATCATCTAGTCTCCTACTTCCCATACCCGCTGTCAGAACAAAGACCACTGGTGGGAAAATAAACCAATAATAAAAATTTATAATTTTTTCCATTTTTTTAACATTTTATTAGGGGCTCATACAACTCTTATCACAATCCATACATATACATATACATACATCAATTGTATAAAGCACATCCGTACATTCTTTGCCCTAATCATTTTCTTTTTTTTTTAATCTTTTTATTGGGGCTCATAAGGCTCTTATCACAATCTGTACATACATCAATTGAGCAAAGCACCCTTATACATTCGTTGCACTCGTCACTCTCATAATTCACCTTCCACTTGGGTTCCTGGAATCAGCTCGGTTTCCCTTTTTTTCCCCCCATCCCCCTCCCTCCCCGATCCCACCCCTGGTCCCTTGATAGTTATTTTTTTTTAAAGACCCCTGATGGTCGTTTCAAGAAGAGCATCTATTTTTGACCATCCTCGAGGCCAGAGGCCCTCATTCCGAGTTCAGTCAAGCTATCCTGATAAGTAACTTCGAGAGAAAGGGCTTCCTTGTCCGTGGCCTCTGCTTCCGCACCAAGCTTTCCTTGACATAAACCCAGCTTTCCTCCTGCATTTTTCACTCCTCTCCGAGTCGCCCTTTCTCTTTTACAAATACCCTTTAAGATGGAATCAGGATGAGGATCCACCCTTCTCCATAAAACTAAAATACAATTTAAAACACCTCACTGCCCTCAAGTCGATTCTGACTCATGGTGACCGTACAGGACAAAGTAGGACTGTAGGAAGCCCCATCGTTTTCCCTCCAAGTGTCTGGTGATGTCTTACTGCTGACTTGTCGGTCACTGTCCAGCACGTTACCACCGCACAACCACCGCTCCATTACAACTTCTTTAATTTCGCTGATAATAGTTGCAAAGAAACCCCCAAATAAGAATCACATTCACAGGTACCACAAAACACGACGCTGCCCGCAGGTCCCTGCTGACTCATAGCCTCCCTATGAGGCTGAACGGCCCCAGGACCTTCCTAGATTCTGAACTGCCCGTCTTTCTCCCGTGGATTGCCAGGCACCGCGATTCGGATTTCAGCATATCTTTTGGAGACAGAATTGAACCCCAAACACTGCACAAGCCAAACTCAAGCTCATACCTGTCTGGCAAAATGGATACTGAGAAGTAGATTCTCATATATCAAGTAGCTTTTCCGGTGGTTGTTTTTTAAAATTTCACATTCTTGAGTAATTTCTGCAAAGCTGAGGCTGGGAGTCATAAGATTGGAACAAAAAAAAAAACCTGTCGAGTTCCTTAACCTCAAGTATCCTGATCAGCCTCCTCGGTAAACTGAAAGGGGTGAACTGAATGATCTTGACTGTGACTTTCCGCTCTGAATCCCGGGAGCCCATGAATAAAACAGTAACACGGACTCTTCTCCACCGCCAGGGACGCGCACTCAGTGCGCACTCCCAGAGGACACTCTGTACCTCTGCTCCTGCATGTCTTTAAGGGGAGATGGCACAGCTGTTGGTGGGCCTTTGGACTCAATTATTAACAAGATTTTAATATCACCTCCTTTAAATTGTAATTTAAGCAGGTAGATGCTTTTTAATTGCCATCTGTGTAGTAAAATCCATACTAAGAAAATTAGACTCTGCTTTAATTAGATGTAACCTGGTTGATTTACTGTCAGAAAGCCAGAGCTGAGATTGACGAGGGGGGAATCCAAATACTTAAGATGCACGCAATACAATGGTTAGTCCTAGGTGGTTTCCTATGATGGAAATGATGGAAAGATAGATGCCCCTATCTATTTCTAGATCATTCATTTGATTTTCTGATAAAGTAAGTCAGTTTCTTTCTGAGTCTTTATTCTAAATGTTACTTTTTATCTTTTATTTTCTTTTAAAGTCTGTTTTCCTGCAGGTATTCTCAATAACCCCCACTAGCTGATTTTATTTGTCACTGTTTGCAGAGGGACATCTTGGACAATGGCCCTGGAATTGCAATTTATTTCTATGTAAACTGTGTTGAAGGGATTGCCCACCCCCCCAATCCACCCTCTGCCCCCAGTTTCATACATTTAGGACTCAAACAGTGCTATGAGATTGTGAGATGGCTTGAGTTAGGGTACAGTGTCTCATAATTGCCTAAGGAGCTTCACTTTTGAATATTTGAAACATAGGATGAGACATTTCTCTGCTCATGTGTCCACATTATCAGAACATTTTCCCTAGCAAATTAATCATAAATAGCAACTTCCAAATGATCCCTATCCTTTTAGGCTTTTTCATTATTTTCCAGCTTAGTGCCTATTCCGTCTGATATAGCATGTTTCCGTTTGCTGCTTTGTTTGCTCCTTCCTTGACCAGACTATCAGCTCTGGGGGGACAATGGCTTTGCATTTGTCCTGCTGTATCTCCATCTGACAGCACAATAGTAAGGCATTGGCTTTACACTTGAAAGGTCAGCAGTACAACTCCACCAACCAAGAGGAAGGTATGGCAGTGTGTTTCCATAAAGTTTTCAGCCTTTGAAACTCTATCGGACAATTTGACTCTGTCCTATAAAGTCACCGTGAGATGGAATCAACCCTGTAATTTGGAATAGATGGGGTGACAAGTTGGGACTGTGATGTGTTTGTTTGTGTAGTATATCCCCAGTACCAACGCGATTCCCAAGAGGAACTCTGCTGACTTGAGAGAAGGAACTTAATCTATACTAAGGTTTAGCGTCACTGAAGTAGATATAAATTTATTTTCTAAGGCTGACATTGCATTAAAGGAAATACTTGAAAATGTATAGCCTCACATATTATCAGCCCCTGATCGATTTCTTTAATGCTTTCTTTTATTCCGCTGTCATCTACTTGCAAGGAACCACATGCCTTTGAACCATATCCATAGCTATGTTTGAACCCTGATTTGGTCACTTGATTGTATCTAACCTTGTATGGGTTATATATACAGTATCTAACCTGGTATGGGTTATACATATAGTATCTAACCTGTATGGATTATATATACAGTATCTAACCTTGTATGGGTTATATATACAGTATCTAACCTTGTATGGGTTATATATACAGTGTCTAACCTTGTATGGGTTATATATACAGTGTCTAACCTTGTATGGGTTATATATACAGTATCATATGTATAGTATCTAACCTTGTATGGGTTATATATACAGTTATGGCATTTGCAAAATAGACCGAGAGACCTTCTCTATTGGATTGTTGAAAGGATTGAACAAAGTAGGGAACTGTAAAGCCCCCTCCTTTCTCTTTTTTTTCACACACTTTTCTTTGTTCATTGGTCTTATCATGTTGTTTTTCCTAATTTTGAATTGATTTTGAAGTCAGGGTAACTGTGAATCTCTCGTGTTTGTAGAGAATGCAGTTGTTAATACAATGTTTTGAATGCTCGCTGCGTACTGGGTGCTCAGTTGAGCATTTTTACATGTTTAATGGAGCACTTAATGATAGATTCTGTTATGATCCTGGTTTCCAGTCAGGACTGTGCAGCAGCGAGAATTAACTTTCTGCAGCCATCCTGCTGGCCGTAGGAAGAGTCACATAACTTCAATAAGCTGTCATGTGGCTCTGAACCTGTGTCAACAGCAACCCTTCCACTCCTCTGTGGGCTTCTTGTGGGGATCAAATGAAGTCATGAATATAAAATCTGTTTGTAGAGATTATAAGAAATTATTAGATAGTGCAAATGGTTAAGGTCTTGCCTACTAAACAAAAAGCTGATGGTTCAAATTTATCCAGAGGCACCTAGAAGACAGATCTGATTATGATGCACTTAGCTTGTCTTTAAATATGTTCATTTTCATTAAAAACTACAGTGAGGCTCTCTATTACTGACTTGGCCCTTCTTTAACAACTGCTAGGTACTAGGCAACTTTGGTGCTTAGGAAAAAAAGATACAATGGTACTATTTATTGAATCCCCCAAAATCAAGTAGCATGATACATTTATCAAATATTTCACAAATATACATATACTTTGAACTGTTTGTGTAATATAAACTCTATCTGTGACCTAAATCTCCTGAGAGGACAAGAGGCAATTTTTTGGTGGCCAGACTTGTGGGCAGCAACACACGAAGAACACTTTATAGAAACCACAGGGGAAATTTATGCTGACAGAATTTAATTATCCTCCTTGGCACACACCCATGACAGCAGGGATCTTGCTTTTCTTCTAAGAATTGTTATATATTTTTGAGTGCTTCAATTAAGCTAGAACTGGAGTTAGTGACCAAAACTGTGTACAAAATGTTACCTCACTTCAGAATATCTACCTCAAATTGGGCTTAACTAGAAGCAAATTGATCAACAGCACAAGTTCCAGCTCAACTAGGATTCTTACAAAGATTCTTCTGAAGGCATGTGGACCCACCAGTGGACCCACCATTGAGAAACAAGAGATGCATCCTAGGAGTAGTTTTACCACCACAAGCTGTGATCTTGGGCAAATTAGCTCACTCTTATCTCCTCTCGACCTCAGAGGGAGTCATACTTGCTGCCTCATTCCACCACAGCTGGGCACTCCAATCTCTTGGTTAGTGGCAATCAAACATGTTTTCAGATGCTATTGCTGAGAAGTGATACGTTTTGCTAACAGCAGAAGGGTTGGTAATAGAGCTTCCAAAGAATCGTTCAAAAGGCAGTCTAATATCTAAAATCCAGAGAAGAACAGAAACTTGAATCCAAAGGGAATGAGAGTCCAAGCATCACGGATCACGTTTTCTCCACAGAGGCTCAGGGTGATTGCTTCACTCACAGGTGCGTGTTCCTTCCGGTGACGTATGAAGCTTCAGGGCTACAAAGCCAGTAAGTAGCAGCACAGGGATTCCATTATTGCTGTTCCTGGGACACAACATATTGACAAATGTTGGCTGAACCTTTACCCCCGAGTTCCGAGTGACGTGAACAGACGTTATCTCTTCTGACCAATTTCACACTGACTTGCACAGGGGTATCCAGAAGATGTCAAGAATCACTACAATGTATTGGTGTATATGTAGGATGTCAAAGCGCCAGCAGAATGGCAGGCCTCAAATAAAATTTTCACCCTAAGACACCGTTTTGTCATTCCGAGGATTCTGGCCCAGCGAACAGATACGGCTTGACTGCCATCTGCTAGCAATGTCCTAGCAAGCAGATCTTTCGAATAGAAAGTGGGTCTCTAGAATTCCTAGACTTTAATTTCTCAGCTTTTCCTAAGTATACTCATCCCATTCTTCTGAATGATTTCCCTGAGAGGTGAAAATTCATGCCGAGAAAAGGTGCTCCTTGTTGGCCTGCTAGCTGTGCCTCTCACATGCTGGTACATTCTGGATGGAGAAACAGCGGGATCAGGAAGAGGACTAAGATAGCCCACTCAAGAAGCTACCAGTTAGGGGATGGATTCCCTTGACATATGTCCCATTTTACCCTGTAAATCCACAAAATGTGAAAGAAGAGTCTTCGCAGGGATCCAAAATAAACTTTAAAACACAATAGAGAAAATAGACAAACGAATTATTATAATACCAAGAAATCATGTTTTTCTTCTATCAGAAATAAGAAAGGATGTGAGAAAAATAAGATAGGAGTGAAGCAAAACTCGAACTCACTGCCATCAAGTCAATGCCAACTCAGAGTGACCCTACGGGACTGGAAGCCCTGAGACTGTAACTGTTTACTGGAGTAGAAAGACCTCTCTCTTGTGAAGAGCAGCTGCTGGTTTCGAACTCTGACCTAGCAGATTGCAGCCCCACACACAACTGCTACAAACGCTGTAGAGATGCACAAAAGGCCGCCTGAGCCGGAAGACCTTTGCACAGTGGCTACAACGAGGAGCTCCAGTAGCTGCTGCGAGGACGGTGCAAGGCAGCGCAGTGGTGCATTCTGTTACACACAGGGCTGCTATAAGATGGGACACATTCAAAGGCTTCTAACAACAAGTTAGCCTAGGAAAAGTGGAGGTGGCGCTGGAACGAGGATGTGTTCTGACAGTGATAATACAGCCCAACAAAACCTTTTTTTTTCTTGGTCTCTTGGATTTCAGGGCTGTTCCGAGGGTTGTTTGCGGGGCTGATTCAAACACTTGCATTAGATTAACCACGTCAGCTCTAGTTCCTTAGACACACTGTTCCATGATCTTTTTCGCTAGTAAGTTATACTCATTTATAAATTTATAATCCTGCTTTTAAATTGCTTAAATTTAGTTTATATTTCCATTTAAAATTCTTAATACAAAACAATTCAGATCCATAAATTACAGAATAAGACAAAAAAAGGTAAGAATTTTTTTAAATTAGCTACTAGGAGACGTCCAAAGGAAGCTATATATGGACCCATTGTGATTAGTTCGTTACACATTGAGCTGCCAATAATGAAATCAGCAACTTGATCCCATTAGTCACGCAATAGCCTTGAAAGAGCTGAGCATTTGGAAGCCTAATGGGGCAGTTCTCTGCCCTTCAAGGTCACTAGATGGCATCAGGTTTTGCCCATTTGGGTCTGGGAGGCTGTACAGAGCCTCTAAGTTGGATACTGTAAAGCCAGAGCACAGCTTGAGAAGAGTGAAAATCTTTTTATAAGATAATTAAAAAGGCACTTATGCAGATTATATGAGAGATAGTATGTCAAAATGTAAAAATTAATGGCAAATTTCATAAATATTTGGAAAATCTAAAAATGTATTTTTTTAATTGGGAAGTAAATATTTCAGAAGACATTTTTAAAAGATAATTCATGTTAAATGTTTTGGGGGTGAGGTTTATTCCAAGCTTCTTTGTATGAGAAATCATAATTTTTAAGAGTTTCTATTCACAGGTGGAAAAGCTATGCCATCTTTTAACAAGATGTAACATTTGAATTTTCATAAAGATGTTTGAACTCTGACCATCCCATTGTGTGTTTCAGAACATTTGAATCTCTATTTATTGTATAAAATTCACTGCCAGTTAGTAGATTACAAGTCATAGTGACCCTATCAGACAGAGTAGAACTTCTCCTGTGGGTTTTCCAGGCAATGACTCTATGAGAGCAGAAAGTCTCGTCTTCCTCTTGCAGAATTATGGATGGACTGGGAGTCTAACATGTGAAGTATAACTTGCCGAAAATATGTAGTACAATGAACACCAGAAAAAGCCAACCGGTGCTTAATCTATTTCAAGGTAGCTAACATTCCGTTAAAATATCTTGTACTTTTACAGGAGAGCAAAGTGAAGAGTGGTATATGGTATATGTGTTTGATGCTCTTGACCTCAAAAATGATGATGAATTGGGGAAAACTGGTGGCATTTTTGGAAGCAGCAGGTCAGATATTCCCAGAAACATGTCTAATATTTGAGGCATTAGAATGTATTTTGGCCAGTTCCAATTTTCTATCCAAAAAAAAGAGACCTGCACTTGGAATTGACTGAATCAAAAAGAGGTTGAGCAAGAAAGCAATAGTCCATGCAGCATAGTCTGTGCAAGGAGACAAGAGATGTGCAAACGGAAAGGAATATTAGATTTTTTAACATGGTTGGTGGGGGCATGGCTTCAAATTGGGTTGGTTAATGGACAGGGGCCAAATCTTGCTGACATCCGATACTTTACCCTAGGACAGTGTTTATTTGTCTTGAAAGAGATGGGGGAAAGACTTCTAGTTTTTAAGCAGGAAGAGCAGATTTGCATTTCACAAAGATTCATCTTACAAAGGTATAGAGAATGGACGACACTGAAGATAGCTCAACACCAGGAAAAGTTCCGGGGACAACCAGAGAAGCGCCAATAAGGTCCTGAACCATGGTCGTTACTTTGTAGAATGACGCAAGATCACCAAAAGAAAATGAGAAAAGGACTTGAGAGACATTTAAGAAGTGGCCTTGAATGACCTTGGAAACAGCTGGCCATGAAGATAGGATGAATAAAGAACATTTTTGGCTGGGAAGGATGTATAATGTTCCTAGTCACTAGCCAATAAGCAGATTTTCTGGATATTTAATAAGCTTTCTTGATCCTAATTTTTTTGGGGGGTGGAGGCATGTTATCTGAAATACCCAGGTTAAAAAGTTCAATGGGCATTTGGAACTAAACATGAAGCAGGGTTGAAAGATGTGATTAGATTAGAAGCATACATGCCAGAGTTCAAATCCTATAGACCACCTTGTGAAAACAAATAACCCTAACTGGAAACAGTGTGCAGCATACCGTGTGCCAGTGCTCAATGTGCCTGCGTACATTGTACCGGGAAGTACTCAAGTAGAGGTCCACACTTTGGACCCGTTGCAATCTTTATTTTGGAGTGACACTGAGACATGGGTTTATTCTAAGTGATTCCCAAGCCTAGAATGGTCATACTCAACATTTCTACTGAAACACATTTTTAATCATTTTATTTGGGCTCTTACAGGTCTTATAACAATCCATGCAACAATTGTATCAAGCACATTTGTACATATGTGGTCATCATCATTTTCAAAATATTTTCTTTGTACTTGAGCCCTTTATATCAATTCTTTTTTCCCTCCCTCTCTCACCCCTCCCATTTTAGTGAACTCTTGATAAATTATTATCATGTTATTATCTTACATGGTCCACTGTCTCTCTTCACTCATGTTTCTGTTGTTTATCCCGCTGGGGGTGGGTGTTATTATACATTTATTCTTGTGATATGTTTCCCCTTTCTACTCCTATCCCCCCACCTTCATCTACCCTCATATGTTGAGAAGTTCTTATCTGTACCAGTGTACATGATCTGTTCTAGCCAGATTTGTAAAGTAGAACTGAGGCCATGATAGTGGGGGGCAGGAGGGATGTGGGCAGGGCAGGGAGCATTAAACAATTAAAAGAATGTTGTGTGTTTCATCGGTGCTATACTGCACTCTGGCTGAATCATCCCTTCCTTGTGACCCTTCTGTGAGGGGATGTCCAATTGTCTACAGATGGGTTTTGGGTCTCCACTCCAACCCCACTTGTTTGCATCTGTATGATTGGGGTCTTCTGATGCCTGATAACTGCTCCTGACACCTCATGATCACACAGGCAGGTGTGCTTCTTCCATGTGGGCTTTGTTGCTTCCCTGCTAGGTGGATGCTTATTTAACTTCAAGCCTTTAAGACCCAGACACTATATCTTTTAATAGCTGGGCATAATCTCTTTTCCTCAGTTCATTTATGCACCCATTTTCTCTTCTCCAATTGTGTTGGGAAGGTGAGCATCAGGTTATTAGAACAAAGTGTTCTTACATTGAAGGAGTACTTGAGTAGAGATCAAATGTCTGTCTGCTACCTTCATACTTAACATATAAATAGATGTACATAAGCCTTTATCCCTATCATTATATATTAATATATTGATATGTGTACATGCCTATATTTATACCTCTATCATTGTCCTTTGCCTGCTAGTTCTTTCCTCTATTTAATTTTACTTTCCTCCTGGTCTGCCATCATGCTGGACACCGTGGCTATGAGTAGAGTGAGATGACAACTACTCTTCAGTTGGTGACCTTTGGAAACAATGTATAACTGACGATCACTTGGCAAGCTTCCAGAATCTTAAAATTTTTTCCAAATGTTCTCATAGGCAACATAGAACACACAAAAATAAAACCAAATGCATGGACTCACAACTCCTCACAACCAACAACAGTAACTCAAAATGCACCAGTGGTATCAAGCCATGAAGCAATTGATGTGTGTGACTATAGATGATTTTTTTTCTTGGAATTTAATCCAGTATACAACCATGAGATTTAAAATGATTATTTTCTTTACAACTGGTTCTCTGAATTTTTTCAGCATATGATTGCCATACAAAGGCCAAAAGAGGTGAAGGCAAGCCATTATGTCGGTAGTATAGTAGCACCAAGCATGATATTAAAAATACAAGATGTACAAGGCATTACAGCCTATCTTCACCTCTTTGGGGCTTTTTTAAAAATCATTTTATTAGGGGCTCATACAACTCTTATCACAATCCTTACCCAAATAAATTGTGTAAAGCACATCTGTACATTTATTGTCCTCATCATTCTCAAAACATTTGCTTTCCACTTAAAGCTCTTGTATTAGCTCCTCATTTTCCCCTACCTCCCTGCTGCCTCCTCCCTCATGAGCCCTTGATAATTTATAAATTATTATTTTGTCATATCTTACAATGTCCGACGTATCCCTTCACCCACTTTTCTGTTGTCCATCCACCAGGGAGGAGGGTATATGTAGATCCTTGTAATTGGTTCCCCCTTTCTACTCCACCCTCCCAGTATCTCCAATCTCACCACTGGTCCTGAAGGGAGACCATCCATCCTGGATTCCCTGTGTTTCCAGTTCCTATCCATACCAGTGTCCATCCTCTGGTCTAGCCAGATTTGTAAGGTAGAAATTAGGATCATGATAGTCGGGGTGGGGGGAGGAAACATTTAGGAACTAGAGGAAAGTTGTATGTTTCATCGTTGCTACATTGCACCCTGACTGGCTCATCTCCTCTCTGAGACCCTTCTGTAAATGGGTTGTCCAGTGGCCTACAAATGGGTTTCGTGTCTCGACTCCACACTCCCCCCTCATTCACAATGATATGATTTTCTGTTCTGATGATGCCTGAAACCTGATCCCTTCCATACCTCATGATTGCACAGGCTGCTGTGCTTCTTCCATGTGGGCTTTGTTGCTTCTCAGCTAGATGGCTGCTTGTTTACCTTCAAGCCTTTAAGACCCCAGATGTTATATCTTTTGATAGCTAGGCACCATCAGCTTTCGTCTCTAAACTTACTTATTCACCCACTTTGTCTTCAACAATTGTGTCGGGAAGGTGAACATCACAGAATGCCAATTTAATATAACAAATTATTCTTGCATTGAGGGAGTACTTGAGTGGAGGCCCAATGTCCATTTGCTACCTTAATACTAAACCTATAAATATATGCACATAGATCTATTTCCCCATCCTCATATATAAATACCATATATACTCGTGTATAAGCCGAGTTTTTCAACACAAAAAAATGTGCTGAAATACTGGGCTTCAGCTTATACATGGGTCAGTGGTACCCCAGTGAGAGGTGTAACATCTTGTGGGTGATTGCCGTTTCTCCACTGTTCATTTAAAGCCCCGCTGACACTGCAGGGTTTTGAATGTTTGTTTACTCACATCTAACCAATCAGCCATTCTATAATGTGGACGGCTCCAATTCGCAGAAGCACACATAGTGATTCACTGGTGCCGGCAGCTGAACTGGTTAGGATGTGTTTGTGGCTGCGCTCCATCTCTCCCCTCTGGTCTCTGTGTGAATTCACATCCTGCATTTCCCACCCTAGGCTTATACTCGAGTCAATCCGTTTTTCTGGTTTCCCAGGTAATAATTAGGTACCTCGGCTTATACTCGGGTCGGCTTATATTCGAGTATATGCGGTATATTTGCATATGTACATGCCTTTATTTAGACCTCTATAAATTCTCTTTGCCCTATTTCTTTCCTATATTTCCTTTGACTTTACTTTTGTCCCACTATCATGCTCAGTCTTCATTTGGGTTTCACTAATTCCTTTTGATTACATTACCCTTGATTATGCCCTACCAGGCCTCCTACACCCTCCTCACCACCGATTTGGATCACTTGTTGTTCCCTTGTCCCTAGGTTTGTTAACACCATTACCTTTCCCCCCACCTCCCTCTCTCCCGTGTCTCCCCAGGACTGTTGGTCCCATTGTTATCTCCTCCAGATTGTTCATCCAGCCTATCTTATTTAGACAGACCTGCAGAGATAATAACATGCACAAAAATAAGACGGAGCAAAACCAAGCAAAAAAATAAAAGAAAACACAACAATGACAACAAGCCAATGACAAAACAAACATAACAACAAGAAAGAAGAGCTCGTGGTTAGTTCGGGGAATGTTTGTTGGCCTTTAAGAGTGTTTTCCAGTCGAATCTGTTGGGTAGCCACGCTCTGGCCCCAAAGTCGATTTTCGGTATTCCCTGGGAACTTCTTTGCTCTGTTCCACTTGCTGTTCTGTTGCACACCCTTAGTGTTTTGCCTCTGTGTGGTGGGATCAGATTGGGCTAATTCCCACTCTGTGTCTCCAGTGTTGTCTCCTGTAGAGCTTTGGATTAGTGAAGAATGTCTTGTCACATAGTGGGGCTGGTCATGTGGTCTTCTCTGTGGGTTGGCTGCTCTGAGTGGGAATATCGTCCTCAAGGCTTGGTGGGCCAGGGATGTGCTCCACTTTGTCTTCCTCCCTCTTCATTTGCTCCTGTGTTCTCTGATCAGACATGTCCCTCTCTCAGAGCTGCAGACTCAGTGCTGTCCTCTGAAATAAATGCTTCTTGGGGGAGGGGAAGGCTCTTTTGGCCTTTTTATGGCAATTATATGTTGAGAAAACATCATAGAGCCAGTTGTAAAGAAAATAATCATTCTGTTCTCTTCTTAATTTGGGGGGTAGATCTAAGATAAACATTTCACAAAACAAAACATATTTCTTTAGAAAAGGATACTGACAATGGTGTCACAATATGAAAAATGTAAACCATGTGACTGAATCATACATGCAGAAATTACTGAATTGGTAAATGATATGCTATTAAATTTATACTACAACTAAAACAAAACAACATAAAACTATTGTTACTATAGAATTTTGTACATCAACAAAAAACAATAACTCTCTTAAATACTGCAAGACATGGACAAAACTAGAGAATATTATGCTTAACAAACTCAGTTAATCTTACCAAGCTAAATATTTAATATCACCTATGTATCTGTTCACACACACTCACATTAAGCCAAATCTGACTTATAGCAGGTTTTCAGACTAACACTTGACAGGAATTTAAAACCTCATTTTTCTCCCGTGAAATGAGAGTTGGTTTCAAACTGCAGACCTTGTGGTTAGCAGCCCAATGTGTAACCCACTATGCCACCCAGGCTCCTCGTGTATTCTGCTAGCTTCTCAATTGTAGCTAATTTAGAAAGAAGTGGTTGAAGTCGGCGAGCAAGAAGTTGATAACTAGTATGTTATATTCTTACTCAAGTGAGGGAAGCATTTTGGCTTCATGCGATACATATCCTGTTGTGGAATCAAAAGAAGCTATCTCCTGATTAAAGTAATGTTTGAATGCAGATTTCAAACAGAATCAGTTCTACTTTATTATTCCTCCTTCATTCTTCCATTTGTTCTTTTAAGGGGCTTTGTCTGATATAGTTTTATTGTTCACAAAACACAAAACCTTGAGTGAATATTCTTTTAGTTTAGATGACAAACTTGGTAAATAGAAATCTCAGATCTAATGTAATGTATGCTAATATTATTAGTTGTGCTGTAATTAATAGTTGGCTTTCCATTCATTAGTATATAATTTCTTTTATTTTAAACTATTATGAGCTATTTATATTACGTGTATTTTAATATTACTAACTTCATTTGACTCGTCTGCATAATGATTCTTTATTGTAATAATACCTTTATAAAAAGATTTACTAAAATATGGCAAAACATCCTGCATATGTTGTAGTATAAAAAAGAAAATATGTAAAACTTTTTTCACTTTTATTGTAATAGATAATATTGGGTTTTTTTTTCTTTTCCACTGACATTTGTGAAAGGCATTTAGTGATGGCTATAAGTTTTCTCTTGTACATGTACTTTTCAAAATATTTTCTTTATATTTTCTAATAATTTATTTTTTTCCTTTCCACTCAAATCAGATTTTCTGCATATCTAAAATTACAACTTTGTTTATTTCAATTTAATTGTCATCTAGCGTATAGACTTCCTTTGAAAGTACGTAACAATATCTTGTCTATTTTGCACTGTGTTAAGCAAACCTAGCAAAGCACCAAATAATAAGCCCTCAATAAATATTGGTTAACTAATTTAACTGCATTTATTTTTCTGCACATAGGTTTTGCTCCTAGTTTACATCATCACATTTCTAAATGAGTAGCTAAGGCACAGAGGTATTATGTCTGTATGTTATTAAATTGGCACATATGATAATAACCTATCATGTTTTGTAAAACAGGGTCAGGGAAAAGAGATGGATTGGCATGGGGCTGCAGGCATGGGCTCGAGCGTAGCGAGGATGGCCAAGGCGATGTTTCTTCCTCATCCACAAGGTCACTGCGGCAGAACAGCACAGACCTATCACAGCCCTTTTTGCACAATAATGATGCACCAGGCACTTCACGTATATTATCTAATTTAAACATGGAACACTTCAAGGAAATTAATATTTCTAAAGTAACTTGTTTGTGTCACGAGACAATAAGTGCTATAATCAATCCTATCTGACATCATATATTTTAACAATTAAACATTTTACTAGCTGGTCTAGTCACTTTTATAACATTAATCAATTTGAATTCTACTCGTCAATGGAAGCCCAGTCTTTTGTCTTTCCTTTTGTCTTCCAATCAACCAGCCCTTATTAATGAACCACTAGACATCGATGAAAAGACCAGTAAGAAACGTTCCCTGTTGCTAAGAGGATTGTGTTGTAAGACAGATGAATAGCTAATAATAAAGTTTAAAGGAAATTATTATGTACAAAGGAAAAAGTAGATAAAAGTTGGTGGTTTGTTTTAGTCAAAGGTCTAGTTCCTTTCTCTTTCTGGCAGCTAAAGAATCTGAATCCTCTGTGATATAAGTCGTTGTGTTCTAAGCAGCATGCACATGTCAAAATAATTGTTTATTACCTGTGAGGACTAAATTTTTATTGGAAAAATTAAGAGTTCCAGGAAAGGATTTACAGTTTAGAACAAAGAGCACTCATTTCAGGATCAAAAAGAAAGGATTGTTGAGTACTTGGGGAAATGACCCTGTAAGAACTCCCTTTCTATCTTATTTGACTTGACTATCTAGTTATTCATTGCTCAAATGATAAATTAAATTACAAAGAAAGTTGGTATAAATCTTTAGTACTAGTTAAAAAGATATGTTGGCTATCTTTCTCAAGCTGGCTAATTGAAATATCAACATTAAATAGTGACGTCAAGACTATATTAGCATCAAACATCTCAAGACTCTTAAATCAATTGATTTATAGGCCTATCTAAAACAACTCAGGTATATTATTCAGTAAGCCATAAAAGCAACAAGTACTGGATTGTTTACAATAAATGAGTCCTTTTGATGTGGTCAAGGACTTGGTTGTATTTCTTAAGTCTCAGGATCAGCTTCACTGCCAGAGTTTCCTCCAAGGCCTCAAAATCTTGAATACCTGTGCTATCGCTTACCCCCAGTGTCCCTGTTTGAGCAAGCCCTGTTATAGTGGATTTTCAGGAAAGAGCTCAGATTCAATGATTACTCAGCCTCTGACAAGCAGATAACTTTGAGCAAGCATTTCAACTTCACTGACTATCAAGTTCTTCATTCCAAGCAAGAGTATAATATACTTGATGACTCAATGACATAATGCATAAAAAAATGTTTATAAACCATTCACCTTTTCCAATTTTAAGGCAGCAAACCTATTTCAGTAGCTCGTGAAGTCTTGACAGAGCTTGCTGACAATGTGAGTTTAAGCTACAGAGTTCAAGTATGAGTCGATTCCATCCTAGATCTAGAGAACATAGTCTCTTGAACGATGCAGACAATGCTACTCACTCACTTGAGTGAAGAGTCCACTGAATCTTTTTAAGTAGAGCCAAATCTATCACAACCTATAGCTCTCAGAAAGTCAACTTGCTGTGCCAACTGGGCACAGAGAGGACTACCTGAGCAATTCCCAGGAGACAAAATTTCTCAATCAAAAGAACAGGCCTCAGCTCCAGGGCAGTAAGTTCAACAGAGAAATTCAAAGTCTATGGATATAATAGAAGTATTATGCACCCGACAGAAGCTGAAGTAACGTTATAAATTGTTACAAAGAGAATAATCTCTCACTTTTCTTCCTCGTATGTTTGTAAGTGCATTCCATTATTTGAGCCATTTTTCATGTTTTTCAGATGGAGAAATCAAGGCACAGAGAGATTAAGTGACTTCGTTACGGTCACAAGCTGGAGAGGACAAGGATTGGGACCTAGAGAGAACCCCTCCTCTCGGGCCTGTGTCTTGCCCACTGAGTCACGCTGCCTCCGTCCTCGGAAGAGAAGGCTTCGTGCAAGGTAAATGATGCCACCTCTTCACCCTTGGTGATGGGCGGAACAGCCTCTTATGGTACACAGTGAGGCTGTCTATTCTCCGAGTGCATATAAAATACGAAATTTCAGTATTCACATTTTCTAACATGGAAGAAGTGTCTGCTCTTAACCACCATTCTCAGCAAACTACTCTCTCTGCAATTGGAATGATCCCACAGAAGATTGCTTCAGCCTCTACCTCGAAAGCTCTTTGTAGCGCCACATTTTCTATTTTCCTTTTATTCTGTCGCAATACATCTCAACTTCCCCTCTTCTAAGTCTTTATTCCATGTAGTCTTCTCCTTCTTTCTATAGCTATTATCTCCTCTTCTGTGACAGACTATACTTACCCTGAAAACAAAAAACAAAAAGACATAATTTCTACATTCCGACTCTGGCTTTTATTTATCTCTGTCCATTTAAAGTCTGCATTAGGCAAAGTATCCTATAACTTTCTGCCTTGCCTATCTCATCACCTATTCATGACATAGCTTCTTGGCACAAGAAAATGATGCCTACTTTTCTCATGACATTCTCTTTAGAAATCCACCATTAGTTTCCTGAGCATCAAGTCATAGAATCCCAGGTGTGGAAGGGATTTGTACCTTAGTCGTGCATCCAGTCATCTTGTGTAAGAAGATCCAGCACATCAACCCTGTAACAAATCAATTTGCGTATGTTTGTTTCACCATTTCCTAGTGACTGGCCAATGTGTAAGCGCTAATGAACTTTACCCAGTCCACACTCCTCAAGGTTATTTTGATCACAACCTGCAATGCCCTCACTGGTTCCTCTCATCCCCTCAAGAACTTGTCAGCTCTCTTATCTTCTGTTGCCCATTGTGGATTTAGATTTTAATTCTGTTGCACATTTTTTAGATTTTAGTCCTTTAATTTAGGTGGCTCATCTTCTGTCAATGCATCCCTCCCACCCCCCAACTTCTGGCCTCTGAAACCTTTCTGATGAGAAAGACATATCTTAGTTCCTTGGTGCTAAATTCCCATAAAAAAATAACACAAGTAGATGACTTTTAAGAGCAGAAAATTATTTGTTCACAGCTTAAGACAGAAGTCTGAATTCAGAATCGGGTCTTATGAGTAGGCTTTTTTCTGACTACTTCCGTTTTTGTGACAAGCAAGTCCTGGAGTACCTGCTTCTGTCCTCCTGAACTAGCATCTGTCTTCTATTGAGTCTATTCCTAATATTTCCTTTTTATAACTCAAGAGTGCTGAGGTTTAAACACATTCACCATCACATGGCTTCCCTGTCCTGACAGTACAAGTCCATGGGGGTTACGTTGTAGATGTGGGAGTTAGGGTTACAACAAAGACCATAAGGGTATAACTTAATCAAAACAGGTTCTTCTGCATCTTATGAACTCCCAAGCCCATCTAATCATCACGTAAAGCCTGTGAAAAAAGTATTGTACTTACTTTGGTTATAAGATGACTAATCTTCGAGGTGATAAAATTGAGGCCGAAAAGGGAAAGAAACATAGTAAATTTTAAAAATATAACTCCACTCACATTCTTAAAATGTTTTAAGGGTAATCCTCTCAAAACTGGATACAGGTTTCCCATTTAATAACTTCAAAGCATTTTTATTTTAGAAATGTTTCCTATGGGTTAGTAGTATAAATTTCCTCCTACAAACATAGACTTATTTCACAAACTACACATTTATCACTTGCAGACACAAGTTCCTGTTATTGTTCTACTCTTGAATCTCTTACTATTTACTTCTCTGAAAAAATATTTTAAATATGTTTTAATTTAATAAACCCAAATATGACTTTAATGATTTCAAATACCTATAATCATTTTTCAATATCAAAAGATATTTATATTTATACCTTATAAAAAGTCACTAAAAATTAGACCTGGGGTAAATAAAAGATGGAAAGTAATGACTGTAGACTAAATATAGAATATAGAAGTCAAGTATAGAGGTTGTATAGATCCAATCATAAATATATAACATTGTTTACTATTTACTTAGTCACATTTGTAGCTTCTATAATAGAAAAAATATATGTTGTGGCTCTTCCTTTTTTGCCCGTGCTTTATATACATATATATATATGTATATATATATAAAGGGAGAGAACAAATGAGCCCTGGCAACTCAATATCTAAGTTCTTGGCTACTGACCAAAATGCTGAGGGTTTGAATCCATCAGAGGCTCGGTTGGAGAAAAGATCTGGCAATTACAGTCTAGGGGCCCTTACAATATGGGGTAGATCTACTCTGCCCTGTAGGGTTGCTATGCGTTAGACACAATCTATGTCAAATAGCAGTAATAATTACTGTGTGTGTGTGTGTATAAACTATAAATGGGTATTGGTTAGAAAGGGAGACATTATTATTGGAAGGCTATATCAAAAACTACTTCATAGAGGAGGCAAAGAATTTCTCAGAAGTTTGGGTGGACATAGCAACAAGGAGAAAGACAGAGCCAGGCTACAGTTTTGATGGTAAGAATTAGTCTACTAAGACCTCAGTCCATTGTAGTGTGATCCAGACAGGGCCTTGACAGGATGCACAATGTAATAAGGTTACATAACTAAAGTATAACCTAGTCCTTGGGAATATGGAGAGTAGATGAATCAAATGACTGAATAGATTACCTTTATATTTTGTGTATGTTCGAGAAAATATTATAAGCAAAGTCAAAATTATAAACAATAAGTTAGAAAGAAATAGCTGTAGACAATTAGAGAGCAGATGAGTTAATGCATTGGGGTGCTAACCACAGGTCTGGAGTTCAAAACCACCCTCTGCTCTGTAGGAAAAGCCAGGGCTTCCTACTCCAGTAGAGAGTTACAGTCTCAGAAACTTACAGGGACTGCTCTACCCCGTTGGGTCGGGTTGCTATGCATTGGCATTGTCTCAGTGGCAGTGAGGCTTTTGTGAGCTATATACAAAGGGTGATTACAAATTAATATAAAATTTTTTAAATAGACAAAATTAAATAATAATTTCACAGAGGTGAAAATGTATCAGGTCAACATATGAAAAATGTTTAAACACAATGGCCAGGGAAAGAAAAACTTCAGCAATAGTGATATTGTGTTTCATTCAACAAACTCATTCATTTGGGATGCGAACCTAAAAAAAATGGGCATGATGTCACATTAGTTAAAAAGTGCATGGATTTAAACATTTTTTAACAGTACTGACCATATCTCTAAGAAGACTATACTATCAAATGATATGCAAAGATATGTATAGAGTATTATTTACTACAGTGTTTTTTGTAAAGACATAAAATAAATAAAGTAAAATAAATGTTTGTTAGTTGGGAAATATATAGAGATGGTTTAATAGATAACAGTATACCTATATGTATTCTGGGGACTATTCAGCAGCCAATAAGAAATGCATTTATTTGGTAACTATTGATCTAGCTAAATCTTTGTGATTTCGATAATTGAAATAATAACTTTAATAGTGGAATCTGTTTGTGTAAACTTTGCTCTAGTTATTTTTTATATTTTATAAATATTAGGTGATGAAATTAGCTAGAAGCATTGGCAGATTATAATTTCTGCTTTATTTCCCACTGCATTGTTTATATGCTACATTTTAGTGTATGCATTTTTTTCCTGATCCAATAATGTAATTATAAAAAGCAGGGGGTATTGCTACTCTGGTGTCAGCTCCTCTCTGAATGCTTGCCAAAATTCCCCTGTGAAGGGACTTTTTTTTGGTTGGGAATTTTTTGATGACCTTGTCTATTTCTTCTTTTGACATGGGTCTGATCAAGACCTTAATGTCCATGTGTGTTAATTTGGAGAGAAAGTAGTTTTCCAGGTATTTGTCCATGTCCTTCAAATTGTTGAATTTGTTGAAATACAGGCTTTCATAGTATTGTGTAATTAATCTTTTAATTTCATTGAGGTCTGTTGTAACTTCCCCTGTTTCATCCCTAATTTTAGATATTGACGTAGTTGGGTCTTTCTTTTCCTTTGTTAAGTTTGCTAGCAGTCTGTCAATTTTGTTGATCCTTTCAAAGAATAAACTTTTTGTTCTGTTGATTCTATTATTCTTCAGCTTTCCAGTTCTTTTATCTCCGCTCTAAATTGTATAATTTATTTTCTTTTGCTGTTAGAGGGATTTTGTAGTTGGCTCTGTTCTAGCTGTTGAAGGTGCTGAGTTAAGGTGCTGATCATACTTCTCTTCTCTTTGTCATGTGCGCATTTATTGCAATAAGGTGACCTCTGATAACTGCCTTTGCTGTGCCCCTAGGTTGTGGTGTGTTGTATTGTCATTTTTATTGGTTTCTAGGAACTTATTAATTTCCTGTCTAATTTGGGTTAATACCTATTGCTTTTTAAGAAGCGTTCTATTAAGTCTCCTAGTGTTTTTCTTTTCTTTGTTTTTTCTATTGTTATTTTCCAACTTTATGGTGCTATAGTCAGAGAAGGTTGTCTGAATTTTCTCAAGCTTGCCTGGTGTCTCAGCATGTGATCTACTTTGAAGTATGAGCCATGCGCTTTGAAGAAAAATGTGGGATATTTTTTGTTTTATTTTGTTTTTATGTTGGTTGAAGAGCTCTAAACATGTCTATTAGGTTGTATTGCTTAACTATGTTGTTCAGGTCTTCAGTTTCTTTATTGAGTTTCTTATATGTTGAGCGATCTTTCTTTGAGGGTGTATTAAAATCACCTACTATAATTGTTGATCTGGCGATTTTTCTTTTCATCTCTTTGAGAATTTGGTTGATAAATTTCAAAGGTCTTTTGTTGGGTGCATTTATGTTTATTATGTTTATGGGTTCCTGGTCTACTGATCTCCTGAATACTATGTAATTCCCATTATCTCTTGTTATGTCATGTACCTTGAGGTCTATTTTGTCCAAGATTAATATTGCCACCCATGCTTTTTTATAATTGCCATTTGCTTGCTTAATTTTTCTCCATCCTTTGACTCTCAAGTCTGTTTTTGTCTGTGAGTTTGAGACATGTCTCTGGAATGTAACAGACTGCTGGATTGTATTGTCAATTACAATCTGCAACTATTTGTCTTTTAATACAAGACATTTTATTTTGACTTGTGTTTGTTAGCAGGGAACTTTTCTGCATTCTTTAACCTGGGGAAGCCATGATGGAAATGGGATGATAGTAATACAGCTGCAAATGTAAAGGATTGACACGGAAACAAATTAGAACTGGAAAGAGGAACTAGAACTAATTTAACTTCATAAGTTAAGGTTTGGAACTTGTGTGATATCGAGGAAGATAGAAGAAATAGTCCTGACAAATAAAATAATAACAACAGAAACAAATCCAGATATATAACTTGATAGGATAATGAAGAAAACTGTATATATAATAAGTATGTATATTAAAGAGAGAGAAAACTTTTGATCCTGGGGAGTTTAGCTCCAGAGCTCAAGTACATATCCAACAAACAGCACTGCTCTAAACTGCCTTCTGTAAGATGTCATAGTGAACTTTTATTGGGAATGGGACACTTATTTAATTTGTCTTGTATTATAAATTGTTGTTTGAATATATGTCTTCCTTAGCAGTGTGTCCCTTTATGCATGAAACACTACTATATATAGAAGAATCAGGAAATTCAATAAATAATTGGAAAAAATTAATTTTTAGCCTCACAATATGTTCTAGTTTGTTAATTTACATAAAATACTGACAGCAAAATGAAAAGAGGTGTGATAAGAGGCCTTTTCAAGAAGGGCATCACGGTTAGAAAAGTAGGGTCTGGGAAAACAAGGAAGACTTTCAGTTAGACAGATAGAGCAATTACCATGAGCTCAAACAGAAGAAATTGTATTTCTACTTAGTACTGATCAGCAAACATTTATCTAGTAAGTACTCTGTGCCAAGTACCATGCTGGGAGCTAGAGAACACCAAACTGAATAATGTGCTGCTCCTGTCCTAGAATATCCACACTGGTTTGGGGGGGTTGGATTTCTCCTGGTGTGCTGATGACTCCTGAGAACTAATTCTTCTCTGAAGTGACCCATTTCCCCAGGCTTCCAGAACTTCCATTTCTAAGAAGGTCCCTTTGCTATTCTCTGGCCTAGGGAATTGAAAAGGTTTAAAACCTATTAAAAATAAAGAGACACTTGGTTTAACAGAGATTAAGAGTTCAAAAGAAATACTTTCAGCTGAAAAAGATTGTTATACCGCCTACCCCACCTGATAGAGACACAAAGATGCATATACAACATAAATACATGTATACAACATAAGTACATGTACACAACACATCTCATATATACACTGTTCACATTTTATAAATGCAGGCATTTGCTTGTGGGAGTCATTATATAGATCATTCTCTAAAGCCACAAGTTCAAGGTCCAGAAATTTAAAAGGTAGTAAAAAGATGGATATTGGGAAAGGTAATTTTTTGATATCCCCCCCCAAACACCATTTTATTCTATATAACAATTTGGTGAGGCTGCAACTTGGATATTAGTGCATTTCTGATTTGAATTTTTTTTAATAATTAACAGACATAGAAAATTGAAGTAAGAAGAAAACAACAAGCATCATTTTAGCGTCAAGCATATACTAGACTCTGTGCTCAATTCTTCATGAAACTCATTTTATTCAGCGATCTCAACCACCCAGTGAGATAAGTAGGAATTTTACACATGAGAGAACTGAAATTCATAGAAATTAATTTGTCCAGCATCATGCAGTTAGTAAATTTGGAGCCAGTAGTCTAAATGTAGGCCATCTGCCTCAATAATGTATACCCTTTTTACCAACATGCATGCGAAAATGTGTACCTGAAGTGATCGAATTAAAGGAATTACTAGTGTTGTGATGGAATCTAAAAGTATCAAGGCATTTCAATCTGGCACCTCAGTTGCCATGCAGTAAATCTTTAAAACCATGAAAGGCAACATTAAGACACTTAGGAAAGCCTTACAGTAGCATGGGTTCATTTTCCATTCATCGCTCTCAATTAGGCAGCATTCAACATTCCCTGGTCTTTCCTGGGGCCACTCTCGGGGACATTCAAAAGAGTTTGGTATGGTCTTTGCCCTAAATGGAGAGAAATGCAGGGCCTTCTACTCCTGTCTGGAGTCACCATCTGGAAACCTACAGGAACAGTCCTACCCTGTCCTGTCGGGTCTCTGTGATCCAGCAGTGAGTTGGATTGTTTGTTTTACCATGCATGGAGTCCCTGGTTAGTGCAAGCCGTTGCATGATTCTTTCCGAACAGAAAGAACCAACCCAGAGACTTATTGGAAGGAAGGCTTGGCAATCTGCTTTAAAAAGGGCCACAGCCCTGAAAACAGTAAGTACCATGAATTCTGCCACCTACTGGGCTGTCTTGAGTTGAAGTGTTTTAAGGGCTACCGGTTTCATTCATTGTTTCTGCTGCTGCTTCTCTTCCACGAACAATCCCGTAGTCTGGATGGAAGACCAATATATAAACAAATATTTCCATATAAGATTACAATTATTTACTGGAGGCAAGGACAAAGTCTCTGGAATTTTTTTCATAATAAGTTTTAGGGGGGAAAAAAGATATTTAAAAATGTGCTACCACAAAATCCAGGAGCAGGAATGGGAAGAAAGAAACTAGGTGGGAAGGTGTGGGGAGGGGAAGAAGGGGAAACCGGTCGGAATGATTCACACACAACCACACACACACACACCTCCAAGGGAAAGAACAGCAGGAACCATGGGGGAAGGGAGAGAGTGGTCGGTGTGAGAACTGAAAATAATAATAATTTATAATCTATCAAGGGATCACGAGGGTGGGGGTGGGAAGAGGAGCTGATACCAAGGTTCAATAGAAACTAACTGTGTGGAAAAGAATGGTGGCAACATATGTACAAATCTGCCTGATACAATTGCTGTATGGATTGTCATAAGCATTTTAAGAGCCCTCAATAAAATGATCAAAAACCAAACAAAAGAATGTGCTACACAGAATAAATGAAATAACCATAAAGTTGAAGTAAGTTATTAAAGTATTGAACAAAAGCCCATATAATGGAAACATAAATGACTTCTGGAAATTGGCATATTCTGAACCTTGACATTTCTACTGTAATCTAGCCTTCTGAAATCCAATACCTTGGGACGGCTGCCAAGGACAGTGCTGCCTAATTGAATCTTGAGTCTTCAAACATAACCTAGGAATCACCATATATACGAAAAACATAAAATCCCACTAAGGTTCATGTGGGAGCACTGATGGTATAGCCGATACATGTTGGGCTGCCCCCTGTGAGGTTAGGAGTTCAATAGCAGCAGCTGCTGCACAAGAGAAAGACAGGGTTTCTACTCTCATGAGAAGTTTCAGTCTCCGAAACTCACAGTTCAGCCCTGTCCTATAGGATCGCAACAAGTTGGCATCAACTCAATGGCAGTGACAAGAATTTATATACTTCTATTTTATGTTTGGCTTTTCTAGGATAGAATAGGCCTTGGGATTTAGATGTCGTGCTTCGCCTTCCTTCCAGTCATTTACAGGAATGGAAAAAAGAGAGCTGGAGACTCAAGGAATTGTGTTCCCTCTACCCTCACCCCTAACACAAGTCTTAAAGCAAGTCCGCCGTGTTTATGGATTGAAAATGTTCTGTTTTAAGTTGCACCAAATCAGGAGCAAACAAGCATCCAATACCTGGTGGGAGTGGACAGTCATTGTAACCCAGGGAAGCTAATTGGATAGAAGACATTAGGGAGGAGTGGGGCTTGTGGTGTTGACGCTTCTTCCCATTTTCAAAGGGAACACTGCCATCTACTTCTAAACAATGGTAAGCACAGAAATGACCATTTTTATATTGTTTTATTTTTCCTGAGGAATCAGAAGTCCAAGTTTTTATGTAAAGATAAGGTGTTTAAGTGTTAGCCCAAATTGTAAACACCCTGAGCCTAAAAAATGTTCCCTGGACTGGATCACTTGCCACATGGTTATGGTGTTTCTAAGCCTGAAAATTATATGATTTCACGTGTTTTCTGCCACATTTGCTGAATATAAGATAATATGATACAGAAATAATGAGAAATATATCCAGATTCAAAAAAATCATATAAAAAAGTCAATACAGGTTTATTTTCTTACTATTACTGTTAGAGCCCCAAAATCAAGAACTAATTTACGAAAGCCAAAAATGCTTAGTATTTGACTGGTTAGGGTCCCTGATAGTGTAGTGAATTAAGGACCAAGGTCAGCAGTCTTGTAAGAGAAAGAGTAGGCTGCTGGCTCCCTTAAAGATTTACAGCCTTACTTACATGCCCTGTGGAGTCATTCAACTCCGCTCTCAGGGGAGCTGGTGAGTCTAAATCAACTAGAAAGCAATAAGGTGATTTGAATGCTTCATGCTTTGATAGTTCAGCTAAATGTCTAAAAGTGCTTCCTCTGTTCAACCATTCTTCTACACGTCAATGTTGCACGATGATTACAAACACAGTTGTTAAACATGAAATAAACCTTAGCTTACTAGGTGGTTAATACTTATTTTGAGTTACTTAAGCTTCAAGCTAGCTCCACACTGTCCATGAGTCACCATTGTCATTTCTTCCATGAGCAGCTAGTGTAAACTCACTGGCCTCAGACATGCTCTGTGAAAACAGATTCCAAAAGTCAAAGGTGAGGGAGCCTGCTCTAATAGAGACTCACAATCTTGGAAACCCTATACAGGATCTCTGGGACTGAGAATCAACTCAATGGCAGTGGATTTGGGTGGTTTCTGTTCATCTCAAATGCTTCTCTCAAATGCTCTTGTGCTTCTCTCAAAATTATTTTTCTTAGGTTTGGGGTGTCTATCACCTTTTATTATAGCAATATAAATGGAGAAACAGATACATTAAGGATAAAATTTGCTGGCTTTCCTTTAATTGAATAAAATCAAACATCACATTTTGGTTTTCGAGTGTAACGATTGTCTTGAAAACCCTGTAGTCATCTTTGAAAGGTTCAAAACTTTGGGTTAGTTTTAAACTGCTTGCAAATATTTTATGAGCTTCTTGGCTTCTAATCCCTATATGAATAAAGAAACTTCAAGACTTTCTTATGAGAAAATAGCCTGTGGCACCTTTGGAAATTATTGGAAAAATTCTCATGGCTTTGACTTTTTCCTTTTGGAATAAAATCAGGTGAGTGCATGCAACATGGCAGCTCTCATACCTAATCTTTGGGATCTTCAGCTTCCCATAGCATACTCATGATTCTTGTGCAGATAAACTTATCTCTCGGGGTGGCAGGAAGGGTGTAATTCTTTCTTCAGTGTGTGTGTGTGTGTGTATCTGTATTATGAAAATGTTTAAAACAGTAACAGTCACTGATAAAGAGTAATTAACAATGTACCCAACCAAGGTCATCATTAAAAATCCTCGAACCCAGCCCATTGCCGTGGAACCGATTCTGATCATCTCAAGGGTGTCTGAGATTATAGATCTTTGTCAAGTTGGCATCATTTCATCTCTCTCCCTTGGAGTGGGTGCTGAGTTTGAAATGCCTGCCTTGAAGTTAGCAGTCCAAAGCTTACCTGGCAGAGAAGCATCTGTTCATTATAATTATTTTTCTCATTTATCTATTCTTACTTTCACTCATTTAATCAAAATTTATAGATTTCCTATTATATGCTGAAGCTTTTTGTGTTAGTCTGGGTAGACTAGAGAAGCAAAGCCATAGACACACACAGGTGTATAAGAGAGAGTTTTATAGAAAGGGTAATTATACCTTGAGAAAGCATAACAGCGCCTTCCAGTCCAAGCCCATAAGTCTGATATTAGCCCACATGCTGATACCAATCTATAAAGTCCTCTTCAGACTCACAAAACACCTGCAATGATGCCAAATGCTGGAAGAACACAGGCCAGTGGGTAGAAAGTCTTTGGATCCATTGGCATTGAAAGCATCTCAGTGCTGGCAGGGCTCTCTATGTGGCTTCTCTGGCTCCAGAGGTATGGTTACATCAGGGTAGATCCATGTGGCTTCTCCAGCACCCAGGGCATGGGGTTTATCAGCATAATGCAATATATCTTGTCAGTAGAGCATCATCTCAGGGTGTAAGCAGAAAGAGAAGGTGCTTCCCCATCCAAGGAGAAAAATAACAGAATTCCCAGTATTCTCAGGAGAAGGCCATGCCCACACAGAGGCTTCATTGGCTATGATCTGATTGACAGGCCAGACTCCACCCCTTCACTTGCAATCCTCTCAAATTGACACCAGATTATGTAACTATCACACCTTTCAATTGCAATATATATTTTTCTAAAAGATAAAATCCTTGTATTTTCACAATTTTCTCTTTCTGTATCCATAATATCAGAGGTTGGTTGTCAACCCTGTCATTGGTGAAGTGTGAGAACACAGCCTCGGGAATGTCACCTAACAATATGAATAAGAACATGCTGCATAAGAGCAAGGACTACAGAGCCATGAGTTCAAGTTCCAACTCTGGGACCTTCTAGCTGCACGTTACTTCACGTAGACAGTTACATAAACTCTCTCTGCTTCAGTTTCCACATCAGTAAAAACTGACTAAAAATAATACTTCTCATATGAAATGGTTTTGAAGCCCAATCGGGTGAAAAAGTATCAAGAACTTAGAAGAATACACCTAGATAATTTTGCTATTCCTTAAATGAATGTGCTGTTCTAACTCAGAGCATACCTGTGTGTGTTGGAGTGGAACTTCACTCCAATGATTGATTTTTTCTGAAGAAGATCTTTTCTTCAAGGCAACTCCTCTTTGTTAGGCTGGATTTTCTAGAGAAACAAAGCCAGTGGCATATATTTAAGAAAGAACTTTAGATCAAGAAATAAATGTCTGTCAAGGAAACGACCCAGCCCAGAGCAAGTCCACGAGTCAGATGATAGCTGAAGGCCCATTCCAGGTTCAAGCCACTGCCAGTTGATGAAGCAAGAACACGAAGTGGGAACAGAGGCAGATCTTAGGTTGGCAAGAGCATGGCGAGGCACTAACAATTTCTGGCATCAGCAGACCACATGATCAACTGGCCCCAGAAGCTACATGGAGTGTGCGAGCAAGCAGAAAGGAGAAAAGCAGCAGGAGAGAGAGAGTCCAGTCCTCTACCTGGTCTTTTCTATAAAGGGTACATCCCCAAGGAGTCATTATTAAGCTATGATCTGATTGACAGCTTAGACTCCACCTATATCTTCTCAAAAGTTCACCAAATTGATAGAAAAACCTAACCATCACAGGTTTGAACCTCCCACCATTTAGTAAACAGCCAAGAATTTTAACTATTTCCATCACCCAAAGTCTCATATTATCGTAGGTGATAACTATATACTAGTTGAATAACTAAGCCATCATTTCCCATCTTAAATATTGGAGAATCCTTCTCAGAAGAGCCACACAGAAGGGATGATTAATCCAGGGTGTGGTATAGCCCTCATGAAACACATCTTTAATATGTCCTCCCTTACTATTATGGTTTTTGTTTTGGCTCATTAATCATGTTAGATTTCCATATGTTCATTTGTATAATTAAGTCATTCGATACATGAAAGCCAAGACAGATAGCCCTTCAGAAACAGTAATCGGAGTAATGACTCCCAAAGGCTCCGGGAAGAAAGGTGAAAAGGGAGGGAAAGGGTAGCTGACAGCATTGATGACTGTATAAGATGCACTCGAGGAGAGCAAAGGACAGAATTGTATGTGAATGGATATATCGGATGGTGTAAGATAAGGCAAAATAATAATAATTCTTGGGGGCGCAAAGTGGGGGAGGGAGGGAATAAAGGAAAGCTGACATCAAAGAGTTCATGAAGAAAGAAAATGTTTTTAAACGGATTGTGGTAGCAATTGTACAACCCTTCTCGACGTGATTGAACTATGGAATGTTTTAAGGGCTCCCAATAAATTGATTAGTAATAATTTTTCAAATGGAGCTATAATGTACTTGACAGGGTTTGCATAAAGATTAAATGTATTTTCAGATTATAACAACATACAAATATAATTTGAAGGACAACAATATAGTAGTGCCTCTTTGTGAAAATAAACAATTTCTACATTAAAAGACAGCCTATTCCTATCCAATGTTAGAATCCACTTAGAAACTTCCAAAGGAAATTCATGTCTCAACATACTTTCAAAGATTACAATAGTTTATTGTGAAATTGCTATAGGTCAGTTATGTGCCAATAAATTGTGATAGATTTAGACAGTAGGGGAGGATCCAACATGCCAAATGAGGCATATATGCTAACCAGAACCTCTGCAGCAAAGACCCAAAAAGCCCAGTGAAACAAATACAGGTGGCTCTCCTCGTGCCCAGGCCTTAAAAGAAAAGGACAAAGAAGTAAGTCAAATACCAATTAGAAGATGAAACTGAACAAAACAATGAATAGAATGATGAGTTCCCAACTGGCTCAGTGCCATGCAGCCATTTAGAAATATGGCAAAGGATGCTCAGATCAGGGCAAGAACAGGCAGCCAACTCTACTCACCAGGATTTCACAGACAATCTCCTAAATGACCAGAGATCCAAGAGGTATAAGACCCCGCTTACCCTGCACAAACTCCTGAAGACCAGAGATGAGAACAACCTCTCTCACTTGGCAAGTGGTTAAACCACTCTCCACTTCCAATTCTATCTTCCCTCTTCTCCCACATCTTTTACTTTTCCTCTTCCCTCACTTTTTTTTAATTGTTTGGGGTTTTCTATCATTCAGAGCGGGCTCACTATCTACCTTCCCACTGTCTGCACAGTTGATGGTACCTTCATCAGCCCCTATGCAGCAGGCAGTTGTCACTCCTGTGATTGAGCTACCATCTGTAGCACTGTGCTACCATCTTATCCATCTTTTTTTTCTCTCTTACACAACATTTTTTCTTTTCTATTTCCTATTCCTCATCCTTCCTACTTTTCTATGTTCAGCAGGGCCCTCCTTCATCCCTTCATGGTCTGTGGGATTCACTCCCACAGGCAAACACCATGTTCCCTCTACAGCTAATGCTTATGGTAGTCCTACATCATTGTTTGCTTTTTTATCTTTTTGTTTACCTTTCTTCTTAGTTCTTCCATATTCCCTCCACCTCTCTGCATTTCACCCCCTTTTTGATCCCATGAAGGTCTCACTATCTCCATGTTCAGCTATGTCTGCCACTGCCTTTCCTTGGCATCAGTGTGTGCACTTACAGTTAGTACTGCATTCCTGCCAGAGCTAGCACAAGTGCTAGGACCTGGCTGCCTTTTTCCTCTCCCCTTTTTCTAATTGCTTCCTTTTTCCTCTTCTTAAATATGGTTTCTTCCTCTTCACACTCTTTCAATTTTCTAGTTGCATTCATTAATTAACTTACTTATAAATCATCTAATTGACACTTACTTCACATATCATACAGTTTATAGTTAAGTCATATTAAGAAGGGTTATGCAACCATCACTACAGTCAAGTTGAGAACATGTTCTTCTTGTACTCATGGTCATTGACTCCCCATTTTCCCCAACCTCTTCTGCCATACTTCCAGGTGATCATTACTCCATTGATCATCGCCATAGATTTACCTATCTGGGATCTCATATACAGAAAACTATACAAAACACAAATAGGAAGTGAACAACCAAAATGACTAGGCTAAACAGGCAAAATCCTCAATTGCAAAGAAAGCATAAAATATTAAGAACTCAAAGAACTTTATAATGCAACAAAAGGGATATCAAATTTAAGGTATTACATTTTATCTAACTATATCTGCCATACTCGATTTTGCAAGGCTCTCTGATAGCCAGGTCATTCACATCTCACCGAGGAGTATGGTCAGAGGGGATTCTATAGGGGCTTACCCGTGTGGTAACCCTGCAAATGGATTTGGGAGTCCACTGTCTTTCATGGCCTTCTGCAAGCCAGTGTTCAGAATTTAAGCTCTGATACCATTCCCTCCTCCAGATTTGAATTTTATTATTTGCAATCCTTAGATCATACAGGCTAGTGTGTCTTAATTTTGTGAATTTAGCTGAAGCCACCTTACTGAGATAAATACTTGTTTGAAGGCAAGCCTTTAAGACCCCAGACACTATAACTAAGCATGATCTGATTTCTTTCCCACACTTTGCTGTAGCACCCATGTCTCCAGTGACCTCTTCATGAGGGTAACTATCAAGCAAGGTCATTTTATAAGAAATATTTTTTCTTAGATTGTAACTGGAATTAAGTGCACACCCCAAATCAATTACCATGTCATATACATATATATATATATATATATATATATATATATATATATATATAACTTTATAGATATCATTATCATTTTAAGCTAGAGAACATTATAAATCCTCCCCTCTGGGGCATGATGGTGTCATTAGTTTAGCCCATGGTATTGAATCTAAAACACTGTTGACAAAAAGGAAACTATATAAGTATAGACTGGCTTCAGACCACAGTACGTGAACTGTTGCCTTGCACATATTTAACTCTTTAGTGACTCGATGCTATTTACAAGAACAATGGGGTTAGTTAAAAGGAAATTTTTCAATAACAGTTTTCCTCAAAGGCAGAACCATGTCTATCGCTCTGATACATGTCATTAAAAAGCAAGGAGACCATTAGAATAGTAACTGTATGGTGGTCAATGGCCGCCATTACATCAATGAAGGGAGGAAAAAATACCACACAACAAATTCCAAAACCTATTCTTGTTAAAAATATTCAGTAAAATAGGAATACAATGAAAATTCCTCAACACAATTAATAACCTACAAAAAATGACGTTGGATAAATTATTGATGTTATCAATGCAATCGCCTTATACCCCAATGGGATGATTGACAATGTTACTCTGTTTTGTTTCATTGGCTTTTTAATTTTTCTTCCTTTTGTTTGTTATTGGTGGTAGGGTTTTTCTTTTTTGTTTTTTGTCATAATGTGACTGGCAAAGTAAACCAGAGTTGTTCATAAGCCACAGATGAATTCTGGGATCCCACTTAATTCTAGCTCCATTCTAAGAACAGGTAGTTTTTACAACATGAACCTGCTTAATACTCATCTTGATGAAGAGATCCCTGAATATAAGGGTACTACAGAAAAGTGTGCTGAAAAAGCAGATGGTGCCTGGCTATCAATTGGAAGAGTGTCTGGCATCTTAAAAACTTGTGGTTACACAAGCAACCATCTAAGTGAGGCATCCATTAAGCCAACCCACAAGAAGCATACCAGCCTGTGTGTGATTGAAAGATGACAAAAACAAAATCCAAACACTTATGATGAAGGGAAAAGTATCAGAGCTTAAATTGTGAACAGCCAATTTGTAGAACACCAGCGTTCCCTAATCACAAAACCTCCCAAATATACCTCCAACTGTATACAGTGATTTTGTCACCTATGGTCACCCTCACAGCAATGGCTTGCTCCACTCACGGAGACTATTTGAAAAGTCTTATAATTGGTTTTGAAACCAATGATTTTCTTCATTTAAATCTATCTTCTCTGCACCCACCTGAGCCAGACATCTGAAGGGCACAACCAAATCATAGTCCATGACTAACACTCCTTTTTGGATCCCTGTAGCTGATGGAGTAAAATCCATGCTCTTTTGTGCACCAATAAGTTTCTCTAGTTGAACCCCCTATTGCTCTCCAAGATTGTCATACTTAATTCCTTGGCTTGTCAAGACTCTACCATTGGCTCCCCTTTTCATCTTACTTGCTTCTCAAAATCAGAGCAAGCAGCACTCCTCTGGCTCCTGTGCATAGTCTTCCATCATGTCCAAGGATGTACAAATCATGGTGCTGGGGATATCCAACTCTAAACTGAAACAATGGTTCACTGGCACAGTCTTTCATTCAATTCACACCCACGAGCAACTCTGAGGAAGAAAGATGAGACTTGCTGTTCCATTTATGCTGTACAACACTTGGTATCTTATAAGGTGGCTATGAGTTGGAATTTATGGCAATGAGTTTGGTTTTTATTTTCTTGGTGATTAATTGAAGGTTGACACGGTGCAAATGTAGGGATGCGGGAAAAGATAGACTCATATTATTATGATTTTTTTATCTGCATGTGTGTGCTTATGAGTATACATTTGTATATGGGTCTCGAAAATCAAAAGTTTGCAAATTTTACAATGTTACATTAATTATTAAGCAGGGGAAAATGGTCCCCATTTGTTCATAAATGTTTCTTTCTTGCCGTATTTATTTAACTTAATCAACTGACAATTAAATAATTCTGTATTATTGTAGGTGCTGAGACATATAAAAATGCATTTTATACCCTTTTCTCATAGAATTTGCAAACTAATTTGGACCTTCAAAATAAATACATGGTTTAATTAGAGAACTATTAAGGGCTTAATTTTGAGTTGTAGCCTGTGCATAGAGTAATTTGGAGAAAAGAAAATTGTCTAGAAAATGGTCTTCAGAATGTGTGCAGAGGGGGAAGCACACATGAACACATTAAAGTGTTCCTTAAGCACACATGAACACATTAAAGTGTTCCTTAAGCACACATGAACACATTAAAGTGTTCCTTAAGCACACATGAACACATTAAAGTGTTCCTTAAGCACACATGAACACATTAAAGTGTTCCTTAAGCACACATGAACACATTAAAGTGTTCCTTAAGCACACATGAACACATTAAAGTGTTCCTTAAGCACACATGAACACATTAAAGTGTTCCTTAAGCACACATGAACACATTAAAGTGTTCCTTAAGCACACATGAACACATTAAAGTGTTCCTTAAGCACACATGAACACATTAAAGTGTTCCTTAAGCACACATGAACACATTAAAGTGTTCCTTAAGCACACATGAACACATTAAAGTGTTCCTTAAGCACACATGAACACATTAAAGTGTTCCTTAAGCACACATGAACACATTAAAGTGTTCCTTAAGCACACATGAACACATTAAAGTGTTCCTTAAGCACACATGAACACATTAAAGTGTTCCTTAAGCACACATGAACACATTAAAGTGTTCCTTAAGCACACATGAACACATTAAAGTGTTCCTTAAGCACACATGAACACATTAAAGTGTTCCTTAAGCACACATGAACACATTAAAGTGTTCCTTAAGCACACATGAACACATTAAAGTGTTCCTTAAGCACACATGAACACATTAAAGTGTTCCTTAAGCACACATGAACACATTAAAGTGTTCCTTAAGCACACATGAACACATTAAAGTGTTCCTTAAGCACACATGAACACATTAAAGTGTTCCTTAAGCACACATGAACACATTAAAGTGTTCCTTAAGCACACATGAACACATTAAAGTGTTCCTTAAGCACACATGAACACATTAAAGTGTTCCTTAAGCACACATGAACACATTAAAGTGTTCCTTAAGCACACATGAACACATTAAAGTGTTCCTTAAGCACACATGAACACATTAAAGTGTTCCTTAAGCACACATGAACACATTACAGTGTTCCTTAAGCACACATGAACACATTAAAGTGTTCCTTAAGCACACATGAACACATTAAAGTGTTCCTTAAGCACACATGAACACATTAAAGTGTTCCTTAAGCACACATGAACACATTAAAGTGTTCCTTAAGCACACATGAACACATTAAAGTGTTCCTTAAGCACACATGAACACATTAAAGTGTTCCTTAAGCACACATGAACACATTAAAGTGTTCCTTAAGCACACATGAACACATTAAAGTGTTCCTTAAGCACACATGAACACATTAAAGTGTTCCTTAAGCACACATGAACACATTAAAGTGTTCCTTAAGCACACATGAACACATTAAAGTGTTCCTTAAGCACACATGAACACATTAAAGTGTTCCTTAAGCACACATGAACACATTAAAGTGTTCCTTAAGCACACATGAACACATTAAAGTGTTCCTTAAGCACACATGAACACATTAAAGTGTTCCTTAAGCACACATGAACACATTACAGTGTTCCTTAAGCACACATGAACACATTGAAGTGTTCCTTAAGCACACATGAACACATTACAGTGTTCCTTAAGCACACATGAACACATTGAAGTGTTCCTTAAGCACACATGAACACATTACAGTGTTCCTTAAGCACACATGAACACATTGAAGTGTTCCTTAAGCACACATGAACACATTAAAGTGTTCCTTAAGCACACATGAACACATTAAAGTGTTCCTTAAGCACACATGAACACATTACAGTGTTCCTTAAGCACACATGAACACATTAAAGTGTTCCTTAAGCACACATGAACACATTAAAGTGTTCCTTAAGCACACATGAACACATTAAAGTGTTCCTTAAGCACACATGAACACATTAAAGTGTTCCTTAAGCACACATGAACACATTAAAGTGTTCCTTAAGCACACATGAACACATTAAAGTGTTCCTTAAGCACACATGAACACATTACAGTGTTCCTTAAGCACACATGAACACATTAAAGTGTTCCTTAAGCACACATGAACACATTAAAGTGTTCCTTAAGCACACATGAACACATTACAGTGTTCCTTAAGCACACATGAACACATTACAGTGTTCCTTAAGCACACATGAACACATTACAGTGTTCCTTAAGCACACATGAACACATTACAGTGTTCCTTAAGCACACATGAACACATTAAAGTGTTCCTTAAGCACACATGAACACATTACAGTGTTCCTTAAGCACACATGAACACATTAAAGTGTTCCTTAAGCACACATGAACACATTAAAGTGTTCCTCAAGCACACATGAACACATTAAAGTGTTCCTTAAGCACACATGAACACATTACAGTGTTCCTCAAGCACACATGAACACATTAAAGTGTTCCTTAAGCACACATGAACACATTACAGTGTTCCTTAAGCACACATGAACACATTAAAGTGTTCCTTAAGCACACATGAACACATTACAGTGTTCCTTAAGCACACATGAACACATTACAGTGTTCCTTAAGCACACATGAACACATTAAAGTGTTCCTTAAGCACACATGAACACATTACAGTGTTCCTTAAGCACACATGAACACATTACAGTGTTCCTTAAGCACACATGAACACATTACAGTGTTCCTTAAGCACACATGAACACATTAAAGTGTTCCTTAAGCACACATGAACACATTAAAGTGTTCCTTAAGCACACATGAACACATTACAGTGTTCCTTAAGCACACATGAACACATTACAGTGTTCCTTAAGCACACATGAACACATTACAGTGTTCCTTAAGCACACATGAACACATTACAGTGTTCCTTAAGCACACATGAACACATTAAAGTGTTCCTTAAGCACACATGAACACATTACAGTGTTCCTTAAGCACACATGAACACATTACAGTGTTCCTTAAGCACACATGAACACTTTACAGTGTTCCTTAAGCACACATGAACACATTACAGTGTTCCTTAAGCACACATGAACACATTAAAGTGTTCCTTAAGCACACATGAACACATTACAGTGTTCCTTAAGCACACATGAACACATTAAAGTGTTCCTTAAGCACACATGAACACATTACAGTGTTCCTTAAGCACACATGAACACATTACAGTGTTCCTTAAGCACACATGAACACATTAAAGTGTTCCTTAAGCACACATGAACACATTACAGTGTTCCTTAAGCACACATGAACACATTACAGTGTTCCTTAAGCACACATGAACACATTAAAGTGTTCCTTAAGCACACATGAACACATTACAGTGTTCCTTAAGCACACATGAACACATTAAAGTGTTCCTTAAGCACACATGAACACATTACAGTGTTCCTTAAGCACACATGAACACATTAAAGTGTTCCTTAAGCACACATGAACACATTACAGTGTTCCTTAAGCACACATGAACACATTAAAGTGTTCCTTAAGCACACATGAACACATTAAAGTGTTCCTTAAGCACACATGAACACATTAAAGTGTTCCTTAAGCACACATGAACACATTACAGTGTTCCTTAAGCACACATGAACACATTAAAGTGTTCCTTAAGCACACATGAACACATTACAGTGTTCCTTAAGCACACATGAACACATTAAAGTGTTCCTTAAGCACACATGAACACATTAAAGTGTTCCTTAAGCACACATGAACACATTAAAGTGTTCCTTAAGCACACATGAACACATTACAGTGTTCCTTAAGCACACATGAACACATTAAAGTGTTCCTTAAGCACACATGAACACATTACAGTGTTCCTTAAGCACACATGAACACATTAAAGTGTTCCTTAAGCACACATGAACACATTACAGTGTTCCTTAAGCACACATGAACACATTAAAGTGTTCCTTAAGCACACATGAACACATTACAGTGTTCCTTAAGCACACATGAACACATTAAAGTGTTCCTTAAGCACACATGAACACATTACAGTGTTCCTTAAGCACACATGAACACATTAAAGTGTTCCTTAAGCACACATGAACACATTACAGTGTTCCACTTGCAGAACAATCTGATTAGGCAGAAAGAAGAGAAAAAGACACTCAAGGAAGGAGAAGCGGAGTTTTAAAACACAAAGATAGAGTTCCTTTTCTCTGATTCAACATCCAACATTTTAATATTTTTTCTTAAATTTATATCTATATAAATTTGATGGGATGTTTTTCCTCACAAAATCCTCACTTAACAGGATGTAATTGGATAGTATTATTCTTTTGCTTCAACAAAACCAGTGTATGTGATGACAGAACACATATAGCTTTAAAGATATGCTTTTATAAATTTTTTGAAAAATTGTCTTTGTCATGTATAGATTAGCCAAAGGAAATAAATATTGATTGATTAATACAACAAATATCTAGTGAATGCTTACTATGTATCTGTTATTTTATGCACTGCGGTTACAACAATTAAGTAAAATAGTGAAAGTCCTTCCATAATGGAGCCAATGGGGCACCAACAGAAACAGTGCCTAGTGGATTCTGTGATTCCAACATATCTGCCTGTCAACGGTTTAACCTCAGAGTATGGGCAAGTACTTCCAACCACAACTTCCATGAGATACAGACATCTCAAGTCAAGTTGAACAGCCCGAACTTTTTTCTATCAGAACTGCAAATTAAGAGAGACCAGCGCTGGAAATCAATTACAGAGAGAACCAATAACCTATCGAACAACAACTATATCCGATCTGATTAAGAGACTTGATGGTGCATTGACCCGCTTCAGGAATGTGACTGTAGTCCCCAGGGAGAAGTTCGGCATGCCTTTATCTTCCCTATTTTGGGTATCTAATTTCTATACTGCCCATTTATATCATCCCAGTACTATGAGATGACAAGCAAGTTCTTTGAGGTGAAGAAATGTCATTCCAGTTTTAACCTTGTAAGTCTGCATCCATAAGCAAAGTCAAATCAGGATGAGCCATCCATAAAGTCAGCAGCATAATGCACCAATTCACAGGCTCAAAAATCTTTTCTTCATCTGCTCGGGTTCTGGTCAACTTAATGTGAGCCACCTTGCTTAGCCTCACCAGCTCGCTTAGCCTCACCATTGGTGGTCTCACCATGGGCAGCGTCACAAATTCTCAACAACCCCAGCCCCCTTGGGCTACGTCATGAACTACAGACGAGCCACCCCTCTTTCGTATTCTTCTCTAGGCCCTGTGAACCAGGCCCACAGGTGTCAGTGGCCCACTCAATCAGTCTCATTATTGCTGCATTTCTCCCACTTCCACTAGACAAGTGGATCCAGGTGGTCACCTAGCAAGCATTTCAGCCTGCCCACAGGCTACCTTTAATGTTCAGTCTTATAGAGGAGTTTCTTCATGGCTACAAATTTTTCCACCTTCTGGAGCAAACCACTTATTCAAAAAACATTTTTTTAAGGGTTCTTTTTTAACCCCTTCAATCTGTCAACAGCCTCCTAGGCAAGTCCCTTAAAATGTCCTGAGCATTCAAGACACTGGATGGAGCTTAGATTTTTAGAGCCTTTTTTGCAGGCATGTCATACACCCATTTAAAGGTTCAAAATGGTGGCTGAAATATTGAGCTTACAAATGCTCTATACTTCCCAATAATCATTTCTATCAACCATTATATCAATAACAATAGGCAAAGGAAACAGTATACACCGAGTACGGCCAGATCCTAAAATCAATTCTTAAAATACAGTCAAGTTCAGTCCTTATCTAGAGTGTCTTAATCCTTATCTAGACTATTCCATTAATACACATGCGGCCTTAGGCCTCTGACTGCATCAAGCCAGGGCTTTCTTTCAGTCATTTTGACTTTCTATCAGCCATTTTCACTCAGCAGCATGGTCTCTGAGAAGTTCACAGGGCTATTTCATCCGCTGAGCTCAAAATACACCTTAATCATATCATTTTCACCATTTCAAACATGAATAAGCAAAGAAAATATTCAAAATTTTAATTTACCACAGAAAACAACCCAGTAAACTGCATGGCCATATCTGACTTCTGGCTAGCCAAAGAAGGAAAACTACCCTGAGTCAATCTAGCATCTGCTCTCCATCTTCATGATTTGTTTCTCTAGTAGTCCCCTCCCAAGGTACCATAATGTGTTAGGCTGGGTTGACTAGAAAAAAAAATCCAGATATATTCATATGTGTGTAAGCGAGAACTTTATCAAGAGTAATTATGCATCCATAAAACATCCCAGCCCAGTCCAGATCGAGTGTATAAGTTTGATATTAGGTCCTATGTGCAACACTAGTCTGGAGCTTGCACTTCTGACTCATGCAGCACACGCAATGATGCCAAAAGCAGAAAGAGCACAAGCTGGTGAGGGAAAGTCGTAGATCCAGTGTTGGTGGGAGCATCCACAGGGCTCTGGCTTCCAACAGCATGGGCCCATGTGACTTGTCCACAGGAAGGTGAAACAGAGTGAGAGAAAGAGAGTGGCTTACCTCTTCTAGTGGGAGAATCAAGAGAGAGGGCATTCCCAGAATCCTCAAGAGAAGGCCACGCCCACAAGGAGAGATTATCGGGCTGTGACCTAATTGACTTCACCCCTTCATTCTTTTATCAAGTTGACATGAAATTGTATAACTAACACAGCAATAAAATAGCATGTTTCTAGTTTTAGGAGTTCAATGAGGACACTAGGTAACAGGGACTTAAGGAAACACCCAAATATGAAAAGCTTGGAATACCGTGATGAAATATATCCTAACAAATAAGGCAGAATTCCATGTAGGACAGAGAAGCAGCAAAAGGGACCTAATTTAAAGCATTGGACAATTGTTCTTTTTAGTTGTCATTGAGTCGGTTCAGACTCATGGTGACTCTATGGGTCACAGAATGATGGCACTGCTCCACAGAGATTGCGCGCGGGTGGGGGGGGGAAGGGGGTGTGTGTGCGGGGTTACACCATTTTGCAATGGAATGCAAAGGAAATAATGATCAGAGGACCAAATTCCAAGAAGATTAAATGTTTGAAGGTCAAATTTTAATTTGATGAACACATATACCATATAGTATTCAAAGATAAGAAATTCATAGATGTGTGGTAAATGGACAAGGCCTTGAAGGATAATTAGAATTTCACTAAGTGAGGAAAAGCAATCTAGGAATAGGTAAGTTTCCAGCAGAGAAGGCAGCATGACATGCTCTGATTCACATAGGCCTGTGTACCTTAAGAAGGAGCCCCAGCAATTTACATGTTATTCATTAAGTTGCTAATCCTAAGGACAGTGGTTCGAAACCACCAGTCATTCACTGGGAGAAGAAGGCTTTCTATTCCCTAAAGACTTAGAGTCTCAGAAAGAAACAAGGGCAGATATAGCGTGTCCTATAGAATCACTATAGCAATTGGGTCAGAATTGGGTCTGTGGCAGTTGACTGTACGTTTGCTGTTTGCCTACTTTTATTAAGCTATCAGAGTCACACTGGTTGATAGATCTATGTTTATTTGTTTGTTTCAGTATTACAGTACATGTTTGAAAACCATAAATGAAAAGATAACTATTGAGTAAAAAATTTAAATCTTGCTTTATTTATAATATAACCAATAAAGTTGCTCCCCTTCTTACATTCTGCAGCGTGTTTATCATTTCACTTGTTTGGGATTATATAAAATTAAAGATAAAGACAAATCATGAGATAAGATTACAAGAGACAAGACAGGATGTCATTGCCATTGTTTTCTTACTTCTTCTAGAGTCAGTCTCCAAGCCCACACCAGGCATCACATACACACACGCACGCCCACACGCACACACACACACACGCACGCCCACACGCACATGTGTTGGAATGAAGAGACTAGGAACAAATATTGAGGTCAGATTTCAGCATGATGCTCTCTTTTGCAAAGTGCTTTAATTAGTAGCATTTTCCAGTTTTCTGCTTGCAAAAGTTTACTGTGTCAAACTGATGGATCATCTCTCTAGGATGTCTATTACAGGACATTTTTTATTGCAACCTGTCATTATTTTGATTGCTATTTTCTTAAGATTTGTAGCATTAGTCCTAAAGTGCTAAGTTTCAAATTAGACATTGAAGTCTATTAAAAGTTTGTTCTACAGTTTTTAAAAGATTTACTTTTAGTGTCATATAATACCTGTATTAATTTTACTGTTTCCACGCATTAGAGAAAGCATCCATAATAAATTTACAAAGACTGTTTTGATTTAAAGGATCATATCTAAGCATGCCAGAAAAATTTCCAAAAGTAGTACTTGTTTCAGTAATGGCTTTCATCTTGAAGATTGCTTCTAGTCCTAAAAAAATGGCATAAATATTATTTGTCAGATTATGTATCTATAATATTCTTGTAGGAATGGGTGAATAATACCACTTTGTTTATAGGACTCAAAAGACTTCCTGTATCTGCAAAGAAGGCATTATAATAATGAAGATGAAGATTACAGTATTTTTCAAGAGCAAACATACAGTCAAATATTGATTTAAATATTTGCTCTACATTTTACTACTCTCATAGTTGAGATTAAGAAGTTTGAAGGTGATATTTTAGCGTGATATAACACATACACCTTCCTAATATTTAATTATTAGAAATTAATAGCCATACAAAGAAGGAATGCTTTCTTTGTTCAATTATAAGTTCAGATACTACTCTCTAAGATCATGTCTTTATAAATAGTTTTTTTTCACATACTGGGTGTTTACTACTTACTGATTAGTTCATAAAATAAAATTAGCTTTCAAATCTCCCCATCTTAACGAACTTCAAATGTAGAAATTCTATACTGCGCTACATTTCCTAAAGAACACTACCTACAAAATCACACATGAGTGAAGATACCGTGTTCAGTGCTTTGGTTCTGAGTGCAGAAGATGGTGCTTTATTTCTGCTTCACTATAAGAACTTCAGACTCTGTGCTATACCTGAAGGGAGGCCTATAGCTTTATCTTCAACTGCTACTTAATTCCCGTCCCCCCCACCCCCTATGGAAGTTTTCTTTCATCAACATTTCCTTTATCCCTCCAAATAATTTTATTAGGACATAATCAGACAGCAATAGGATATAATACCATTCAGTGGTTCGGTCATATCAAGCAGTGTTGTACAATCGCTACCACAATAATTTTCAAAGCACTTTCTTCCTTCTTGTACTCCTTGATAATCAATATTTTTAAGTCTCTGTTGTGACTGTTTCCCCTTACAGCCCACACATACATATACAAGAGTCTTGGATGCAGGGACAAGACACTGGTTCATTCTCCTTGGTAAAGAGAGAGGAAGAGACAAATGAAAACTTGCAACATCTTCAAAATAAAGTTTTCTTTGCTCTTAATATCAATTAATTTTCTTTTCTCTTACTTTTATTGGGGCCTCTTACATCTCTTACCACAATCCATACATTCATCCAAATGTGTCAAGTACATTTGCACATATGCTGCCATCATCATTTTCAAAGCATTCTCTTCCCACTTGAACCACTGATATCAGTTCCACATTCCTTCCCCCTCCCCGCATGAACCCTTCATAAGTTATAGATTATTATTTTCATATCTTACAACATCCTCCATCGCCCCTCACCCACTTTTCCATTATTCATCCCCCTGGGAGGGGGTTATATGTATCCTTGTGATCTGTTCCGCCTTTCTACCCCCACCCTCCCCTAATCTTCCTTGTATCTCTACTCACCTTGTTGTCCCTGAGGGTTTTATCTATCCTGGATTCCCTGTGTTGCAGGGCTCTTATCTATAGCAGTGTGCATGTTCTGGACTATTCTGATTTGTAAGGTAGAATTGAGCTCATGATAGTGGGCTGAAGGAAGCAGCAAAGAACTAGAGGGAAGTTGTGTGTTTCATCGGTGCTATACTGTACCCTGACTGGCTCATCTTTTCCCTGTGACCCCTCTGTGAGGGGATATCCAATGGTCTACAGATGGGCATTGGGTCTCCACTTCATGCCCCCCCACCCCATTCACCTTGGATATGATTTTATTCTGGGTCTTAGATGCCTGAAACTTGATCCCTATCAAAACCTCATGATCACACAGGCTGGTGTGCTTCTTCCATGTTGACTTTGTTGCTTATGAGCTAGATGGTTGCTTGTTTATCTTCAAGCCTTTAAGACTCCAGATGCTATATCTTTTGATAGTCAGGCACCATCAGCTTTCTTTACCACATTTGCTTATGCACACAAATTTTCTTCAGCAATCGTGACAAGAAGGTGAGCATCATAGAATGCCAGATTGTTAGAACAAAGTGTTCTTGTGTTAGGGGAGTACTTGAGTCAAGGCCCAATGTCCATCGGCAACCTAATTCTTATTGATAGAAATTACAAATATTTTCATTTGCTCGCATTACATTTAAGTCAATAAAAAACAGAAAAATATTAAAGCCGTTTTCAGCCATTGGAGTACTATGTTAAAACATTATTTAAACATGATTATCATATATTATTTCTGATTCTTGATGATCTGTGCAGGTAGACTCTTATTGGTTTGAATTGAAATATAGAATCATTTTCCATTAATAAAATTGTGTATGTGTTGGGTCAGTTCTCAGTTACCTAAGAGTCAATAATTTATAGAAATATGGTAGGTGGAATAAAATCTGCATATAGTTTAATCTACAACTTTATTAGTACAGAAGCTAGAAGCTTCTTCTGATTATACCATTTTCCAAACTTTCTTAAGACAACTCTGTAAATTTAGCTTTACTTCTTGTCCTTTCTCCAATCCATTCTTTTTGATGATGCTAATGATCAGAAAAATGACCAAAGGTTATATAACAGGAGGTGAAAGATAGAGTCTGGATTATTGACAAATAGATAATTGCTTCCTGACTAATTAAAAAGCGACTGTGGTAGGAGTGGGAGAAATGGAACTCGGTTTCTGCATATACGAGTAAGAGCTGTCAACAACATACAGTGGGATCCCTTGGCCCTATCTTTCCTGGTTGAAAGGCTGTGCCAGTAAAAGTGATGAGATATTGTTCAATTCCAGTGAGTTTCAGCTTCAACTCACAGAAATTCTGTATAAAACAGAATGAAACACTGCCTGGTCCTGTGCCATCCTCACAATTGTTCTTATGTTCAAGACCGTAGGCTGGGAGGATGTTACAAAGAGAATGTTGGTGGGCTTTCACAGTTGTAAAATTCAAAGTATAGTTCTTCTATTGAGTTTTACTGTTGTGATCTGAAGTAATAGTAATCACCAACGCTTAAAAGAATTTTAGTGAATTTTAGAGTTTTTTTCCACATCTATTTACTGTCTTTGCTAAGGCTCAAGTGTGCATTTTACTTAGGTCAAGGGGATAGCAAATAATAAAATAAATACTGACTCCAAATGAAAAATTTAGATATTGATAGATATTATACTTGGTCTCACATTAATAAATAATTCCCATAGCTTCTGTTTGTTCAAAAGTAAATCTTACAAATATAAGTATTTTCTTTCATGAAAGTATAAAATTTTTAACCCATAAAATTCACCTGTAAGGATCGTCAAAAATTAAAAATTATATACTGTATTGAAGTCATGCTTAGTGTTTAGACAAAGTATTTTAACATTTAAAATAATGATTTTTAAATGTTCTGTACTTTATTTATTTTTGTTATTGCTGGTAGTTAATATATATAATATCCTTCCATAGTTCAATCACATTAAGCAGTATTGTAAAATTGCTACCACAACCAGTTTCCAAACATTATTTACCTTCCTGGACTCTTTGGCATTGGCTCCCTTTTAGTCCCCACCACCAACAACAACCAATGTACAACCCCCCCAACCAGAAAACCCTTATTCTACTTGCTTTCTTACAGATTCATCCATCCTGGGATTCATATAATGCAAATTCAAGAGGGTGACCCCACCCAATGACAGAACACATCTGAGATAAACCACAATAAGAACAAACAAAAATTACAGGAAATGTTGAAAATCAGATCGGGTTAAACATGCATCAGAAGGGGGTCAAATGACAAGGTCTTAACTATCAAGTCAGATTTATTGATTTTAATGTCAATTTATAAAATCAAACACATGAATTACCAATAATAAAGTTAGTGCTAACGTAGTATATTAAAGATGACTTTTATAAATGAAAATTGTTTTTAAATCATTTTATTGGGGCTCATACAACTCTTATCACAATCCATATATACATCAATTGAGTAAAGCACCCTTATACATTAGTTGCCCTCATCATTCTCAAAATTCGCCATCTGCTTGGGTTCCTGGAATCAGCTCATTTTCCTTTTTTCCCTCCCCCTTCCTCCCCGCTCCCCCTTCCCTCTAAATGTAAATTATTAAAAAGGTCACTAGAACACTCTAGTGGTAGTGTTAATTGGCACTAACTTTCTTAAGGTCCAAGGAATATCATATTGCTATTTAGAAAAACACTTCTGATCCATTAATTACTACTTAGAACTCTAGCAATTTCAGATTCAGAAATAACATAAGAATCATTTTAAAATGCAGTTTACCTGATGCTACTAATGACATCAACTAGTTGGCAGAACCTTTTCCTCCTCAAAGACTTCAAATGACCCGTGGGAATATGGGAGGGAGTGCAGCCTGGGGCAGAATTCATGAAGAAGAAAAGGTGTGAAGAAGACCAGGGTGGTTGGGGAGCCTTGGACCAGGTATGTGAGGTCTAAATGTCCTTGCTGTTGGTTACTGTGAAGGCCACTCTGACTCTTTGTGGGCTTAGATGTAATAGAACAGAGGAAAAAGCTACCATGCCCTGTGTCATCTTCATGATTAGTATAAATATTACCATGTTAAGTCATCTGTAACCTCAGACTGTGTATTATTAAGCTTCTGTTTAATACAAACTTCTATGATAGTTTGTCCATTTTTAAACATTTCTGAAAGCGAAATTTGTAAAACAGGGCTGAGACCCTTCAGATTTGGAGCAAGAGAAGAACAGCCTTTATTTAGTGTCTATACTAGATTAGGCACTGAGCTATGCATTTTGTACCCAGGGTCCCTTACTTTATACAACAAAGGGGTATGACTCATCAGAGAGTGGAACATGTTAAAAAGCTATCACAATCCAAACAGTAGTAATTCTGTAATAAGCAAATAGATAAGTGGATCAAACAGAGTCTAAACATATCCCCAATCATGATATAAATATCATGTATGGCCAGATGGATATGTTAGTGCCATAAGAAAAGTATAATTTATTTGATAAGTAATCAGAGAGAAGTAAATAAGGTTGATCAACAATATGCAAAATATACAAACAATATATTTGAAAGGAAAACAGTAAGACATGTGGTCAAGTGTTACGCCTACAGAGAGAAGCTGGTTTCACTCTACTGTTAGTCGCAGATACGCTTCTGAGAGAAGAGTGGCGTTATGAATGTAGGTTTACTCATCAGATGATGGATAAGCATGCATAAACCAGGGGGTCAGCAGAGAACCAAGCCTGGCCCTGGCCCTTCTCAAAAACTGAGATAATCATGTGTTCTACTGAAGGAAACCTAATAGACTCTCTAGCATTGCCCTCCCCCACCCCAACCTGGAAAAGACCAGAGCGTCTTCAAAACGTTGTGTCCTTGTATGTCCCGTTCCTACCAGGAATGCATTCCCCACGTACATCCCACATTGTAAATCTCAAATCTTCAAAATCGTCAAACCAGTGAACTCATAAAAACCCCATGTGTGACAAAGTAAAATCTGTGACTTAGACCATTTCCCATGATGGATTTTTCACAAATCCCCACTAACCCTTCAAACCTCAGCTCGAATTTCAACTACTACCAAACCCTCAGTCTGCTGCCCCAGCATGGTTTGGATGTTCTTCATCCAATCTCTCGTCATACTGAGTTGGGAATACTTCTCAATTGATCTCCTCCAGCAAAAGTTTTAACTCAATTTTTAATATTTTCCAGGGTAGGGGTCAATCCCATCATCTCTGTTTCCTCAGTCCTACATAGCAAGTACAGTGAACATTAGGCAACGTGCTTTTCCGGAGCCTGGGAAATGCAAAGTCCTCTGTCACTGAATGCTCCTTGAAGAGTAGCACACCCTTGGTCCTCTTAGCTCCCCTGGCCTTGCTAAAGGGTTTCAGTGGTTAGAAAAGGTTTTCATGGGAAATAGTGAATTTAAAGCACTGAATTATGAGCAGGGGTGTCCTTTATTTATTTATATTTCAAATTCACAAAATATCCTTGCATTCAGAGATTTTAACCCTATGCATGTGTCTCAGTGATAGAAAAAAAACAGAAATTACAGTAATCCAATAAATCACTACATCATGTTCACTCTTCCAAAATGTTTCTCAAATTTCTGTCTTCTTACTTCTTTCTTCTCTGGACGATTATGCTCTTGGAATTAGACAACAGTGAGATGACACCATAAATAATTAGCCACTATCAATTCCCTTTTTCAAAGATAACTATCAGTATGCTCTTAACTTGTTCTTGGATCCCAGTCTGAATCCCCTTCCAGGACCTCTCACAAATTTAATTGTTTCTCAAATAACCTTTTGACGCTCTACTATATTTCCAAGCCAAAATCACTCACTGCCATTGAATTGATGCTGGCTCACAGGGCAGAACTTCTCTGTGAGTTTCTGAGACTTTAACTCTTTTAGGAGAGTAGGCGTAACCCCATCTTTCTCCCCCTATATATCCAGGCCCTCCATATTTCCCCTTTGAATTCTTTAAGTAGCGTTGAAACAAACATTTCTCCTCTCTGCCCCTTCAAGTCATGCCATGCCATCTCCTTGCCCTAGAACCTGTGATTCTAATGCCTGGTGGCTTCCTGCGTGTCAGAAGAGAATTAAGTTTCATGCATTTTTTAGTTACTGCCATTTCTGCTATTATATCTGCTGAGAATCATGCTTTGGTAATAGTTTATTCTAATCACAGGTATATCTTGTTTGCTTGCATAATATACATTTAATAGAGCCCTGTGCATCTAACTAGAGTCCTCTTAGCTCATTCTGGCTTTCCTTTGCAAAGACTGTAGAGCAAGTGGCTTTAAGGTCAGGAGCGAGGTGAACCATCCAGAGATAACTTTTTCTAGTACTGCATTTTGTACCTAGGAATTCAGCTGGGATGGTGTTGGACAGGGCCCGGAAGTCACACATGAAGCTTGGAAAGTTGTCTTCTTGCAATCCGGTCGTGATAAAATGTACTTTTCACTCCTTGTCTTTTATTTCTCCCTTTTAAAAAAATTATTTTATTGGGGGCTCATACAATTCTTAACACAATCCATACATACATCCATTGTGTCTAGAACATATGTACATTTGTTGCCATCATCATTCTCAAAACATGTGCCTTCTACTTGAGCCCTTAATATCTGCTGCTCATTTTCTCCCTCCATCCCCACTCCCCCCCAACCTCATGAACCCTTCATCATTCATAAATTATTATTTTGTCATATGTTACACTGTCCGACATCTCCCCCCACCTTCTCTGCTGTCCATCCCCCAGGGAAGAGGCTATACGTAGATTTTTGTAATCGGTTCCCCCTTTCTACTCCACATTCCCTCTACCCTGCAGGCATCCCCACTCTCACCACTGGTCCTGAAAGACTAATCTGTCCTGCATTCCCTGTGTTTCCAATTGCTATCTGTACCTATGTACATCCTCTTGTCTAGCCAGCTTTATAAGGTAGAACTGGGGCCATGATAGTGCCAGGGAGAAAGCATTTAAGAATTCGAGGAAAGTTATATGTTCCATTGTTGCTACCCTGCACCCTGACTGGCTCATCTCCTCCTCACAACCCTTCAGTAAGGGAGTGTCCAGTTGGCTACCGATGGGCTTTGAGTCTCCACTCAGCACTCACCCATCTTTACAATGATATGATTTTTTTGTTCCATGATGCTTGATACCTGATCCCTTTGACAGCTCATGGTCACACAGGCTGGTGTGTTTCTTCCATGTGGGCTTTGTTGCTTCTGAACTACATGGCCACTTGTTTATCTTCTAGCCTTTAAGACCCCAGATGCTATATCTTTTGATAGCTGGGCACCATTAGCTTTCTTTACCACATTTGCTTATGCACACGTTTTTCTTCAGCAATCGTGTTGGGAAGGTGTGCATCATGGAATGCCAATTTAATAGAACAATGTGTTCTTGCATTGAGTAAGTGCTGGAGTGGAGGCCAAATGTCCATCTGTTACCTTAATACTAAACCTATAAATATGTGCACATAGATCTGTTTCCCCACACTCTTATATAAATATATTTACATATGTACATTCCAGTCTTTAGACCTCTATAAATATCCTTTGTCACCTAGTTCTTTCCTCTGTTTCCTTTTACTTTCTTCTTGCCCCACTATCATGCTCAGCCTTCATTTAGGTTTCAGTAATTTCTCTAGGCTACCTGGCCCTTGCTGAATCCCTACCAGGCTTCCCACACCCTCCTTGCTATTAATTTTGGATCACTTATTCCTCCCCTGTCCCTGGGTTGGTAAGCACCACCTCCTTATACCCTCCCCCCCCTCTTCCATGTCCCCCCAGAACCATTGGTCCCATTTTTTTCTCCTTCAGACTATTCATCTAGTCTATCTTATCTAGATAGATCTGTAGAGATATTAATATGCACCAAAAATTAAGTCATAGCAACATAGGTGATGAGTGAGAACAGAGTGGTGACAACAAAAAAGGAAACCAATTACACAAAGAAGAATAAATTAATTAAAAGAAAAAATTATAAAAAGAAAGAAAAACCTGTAAACAGAGCAAGGTCTGATTTTTTTAAAACAATTTATTAGGGGCTCATACAACTCTTATCACAGTCCATACATATACATACACCAATTGTATAAAGCACATCCATACATTACCTGCCCCAATCTGATTTTTTTATCTCTAGGTGTGTCCTTCAGTAGGTCCAATAGGGTACCATGCTTTGGCCCCAGAGTCTGTCCTTTGTACTCCCTCGGGGGCTCCCTGCTTTGCTCCCACTGCTGCTCTGCCACAAGCTTTTAGTGGTTTGCCTCAGTGTCCCGACCCTGAATCTCCAGTGTTGTTCTTCTTTGGGCCCTAGGCCATCGAGGGATGGCGTGTCTCATAGTGGAATCAGCTATATTGTCCACTCTGTCCATTGGCTGATCAGAGTGGGGATATCATCCTCCAGGCCTGATGGGCCAGGATGTGCTCCACTTTCTCTTTCTCCTCCTTCATTTGCTCCCATTTGCTCTGATCAGACATGCCCCTCTCCCCTAGCTGCAGCTTCAGTGTCATCCTCTAAAGTAAATTCTTCTGTGGTGAGGGGCAGTTGTCCACATAGCTGGTATGGGGGCTGAGCCCTCAGGCCCCTCCACTGGCTCCCCACTCCTTGCCAGCACACTGCATTCATCTGGCCCTGACTTTATATCTGGTCCCTCTTTCCGTGTGGAGACACAAACAATACCCTCCCCTTGGGTTATTTCTCCCTTTGTTATAATGAGTAGAATCCTTCTAATATTCAGTTTTGCCACCTGGAAATTTTTGAAACATTGTGGAAATATTTGGTGCACAAGTGCACTAGTACATACTTACCCATGTGGCAATGAGTTCCTATTGTTTAAAGCAGCATTTTGAGACAAATGGCTTGGTATAAGGTCCATACCCTAAAACCATTTACCCAGAGGATCTAGAGCAGGTTTGGATTTCCTTATTTTTATCTATAAAATAGATATAATCAACATACCTTCTTCACAAAAATGTTGTGAGAATTAATCAAGGCAATACTTGAAAACCATTGATTATCTCTGATGTATGAGAGGTGCCAGACACTAGGCATACAGGATCTAAGTCCCTGAAAAAACAAACTAACTATTGGGATAAAAATAGGTGACAATTACATCTGAGGCATTAGACAGATACCACACTAAACCTCAGTGGTAAAATGTCATCCCTCTGTTGTGTGGTTACATCTGGGAAAGCCAGAACCTAGGTAAGGTGAAAATTTGTCAGAAAAAGGAAACTCAAATATCTCCTGCTAATGAAGAATGGTGGAAATAATATAGTGAGACTGAATTCTGTCAAAGGGAGAAAACTAGAGAGGCCCCAGACAGACAAGACCGTGCAGTTGAGTTCCGACTCTCCCCGGTTTCCCTGGATCTACCTTTTTCCCTCTTAAATACTTAATCCCGTTAGATCTTTCCAGAACCTGGGATTTGTTTGTTTGTCTGTTTTATAAATTTATATTCTTGGTACAAACTGCAACTGAGAATCACCACCGTGGCATTATAATTAAGTCCTTTTAAAGAGAATAAATATATTGCACCTCAAGGTTTGTCAAATTCTGTCCTGTAGCAGAGTACACGGGACCTGCAGATTAAATGTTCCTTACAAGATCAAGGCTTGCTCTTTTTTTTAATTGTTGTTTTTCATAATACATTTAGAGAGTCTGACCCTTGTCTTCCCCGCCCCCGCCCTTGTAAAGGGCTTCCCTTTACAGAGGGAAACAGGATTAAAATTATGTCCGTAAACTGGCAGGGCAAGTGCACCGCCCCATGCATTGATAGTCCCTGCATGCAGGATAAGAGCATTGACTGCCTGCTAATCTGTTCCCAGATGGAGGTGGATCCCGAGGAGAAGCGCCATCGCACACGCTCCAAAGGTGTTCGAGGTACGTTTGCTGCTTCACTAAATCACTGGAGGCCCAGCTCAGGGTGACCTTCATCCCACGGAATCTCTTTGCCCGATTCATTCTGACCCCTGCTTTTTACACAACCTTCTTGGTAATTTTCGGTGGAAGAGGAGTCTTTGTAATAGATGATAAATTTTTATCTATTTTCCATCTCTCTGCAGCTCCCGTGGAACCAGCCATACAAGAGCTGTTCAGGTTAGTGCTCTGGGGGTAAAATGTATCCCCATTAGCAATTTAGAAAATCCGTGCCTTTTAATGGGTATAATGCACTTTCAAGTTCATTGGCGGTTTGCTCATGCCCGGCTGCACTGATGAAATTAATTCCCCTGAGACTTGCTAATAAAAAGCATCCCTTCATTTTCCCCTCCTCTGTTATCTGATTCCTCTCTTCGGTCTTTGTTGCCCTCCTTCTCTCGCAAACCCACTGAAGCTCTCAGCCTGATCTGTCTGCAGCACACCGACACCTGTGTAATTAATTCTTTCCTCTTGCAGCTGCCCCACTCCTGGCTGTGACGGCAGCGGGCACGTTAGCGGCAAATATGCAAGACACAGAAGGTAATGGATAAAGTTTTTTCACGTTGTGACTGGAAGTACGTGATAATCACATTGTCTAAAGTGCCCTTATTTAGAGACTCCAACCCAATGTTGAAAAGGAGTGGCTAGGTATTCTTGGGAAACGATGGATGAGATACACTCCTTTTCTTCTCTGCCATGCATGCAATCTTTGTGTCTTGTAAGGATTTTCACGTGAGACATTCACACCATTCCATGGGCGGAATTTATGACTCGCCTTAAACTCACATACCCAGCCCCCGCCCACCGCAACACACACACACACACACACACACACACTATTTTATTGAGAAGGCTTACTGCTACTTGGCAATTTTCACATTCTAGTAGCTGCAAGATGGTCAATTATGGATGGTAGATTAAAATGTGGCCTTATTGACCTTTCTGTACTGGCACGGCTTCTATAATTTATCGGAGGTCAGCGTGGAAAGCAAAGTCTTCGCCTGGCGCGGAGGCAGCTACAGAATAAGGTTACTTCTTGAGGTGAAAGTCTAAGACACCTCACGCTAATGAGACTCTGCCACTTAAATGATTATATTATCCTCATAAAGCCTGTGATTTACAGTCTTTAACAGCGATGAGCATAAAGAACATCTAGAAAATAATGTGGTTGGGTAATTATTGCTAAAAACACATGATAGAAAAATTATGTCTTAGGTACTATGATTCAAATTCATTTATAGATCAATCTTTTAAGGGTTCCATCCCCCTCCTTTTATTTATCAGTATTCTTTTTAATGTGAATGCAATTTACCTTTTAACGGGAAGATTTTGGTTATGGTGAGTTAGAAATATCCATAGGCTGTGATAGATTATTTTTCACAAAGTAGATTGTTAAGACTAAAAGCATTTGCCTGTAACAAGCCGCCAATAAGCAGACACATGTAATCAAAACTCAGATTCCAAAGCAGGTGTGACTGCAGCCCTGCAGAATGACCTTCTCTCACCGCCTTACTTGTTCGTTCCTTTTCAGTTGAATACTAATTTACGGGTGAAATCAAGCAATTATTTTCATTGTCCCTCAGTAAAATCAAGGGAAAACTTATAAATTGCTCCTAGAGTCCCCATGCTAGCTTTTGAGAAGTCAGATCATTTTTAATGAGCTTTTCATCATGAAATGATTATCAGACTTTCCCTGATATATATCTATGTATATATACATATATATGGAGTAAAGGGTCACTTATTATTTTTAAGGAAGTGTAATAACATAAATTATTAAAATTATGTTCTTATATTTGTTATATAATTATAAAATAGTAAATTATTGAACTATGTCACAAATATCTGTCATTTCTTTCCAAAGTTTATGTTATTTTAAGAAATAGTCACTATGTAAAACTTTAAAAGTTTAAAAGGTGTAAGGTTTATATTTTCAGTGAAAAAGTTTAGTAAATCATGAGTAAAATCTAATTTCCTCTACTCATCTTTTGAGAAGTCACATGTTAAATTTTATCATAGTGCTACTAAAAGAAAATATTTAATTTGACTGAGCAGTGTTAATTGAATACCAAGTCAGGATAAGTTCAGAACGACAATTTGGCTGCAAAAATTAGGGCATTTCTATTCTAAATAATCACTTCAGACATCATTGCACTAATCAAGTTAATTCCACTGATATGTATTAAAAATAAAAGATAAATATCATTGTTTCCCTATGAGATATGTATGCATAAGTATATTGTATGTGAAAGATCGTTTCCTGCTTCAAATAATTGTTCCTAAAACAACACAAACTAACTGTTCCCAAAGGTAGATCAAGTGGGTCTTCAATAGGAGTAGACTATGACCAGTCATCATGTCCTTCTGAGGTAAAACGCTAGAAATAGCCTGATTCTCAACGTTTAGATGTGGTTTATTATTTTTTAAATGATGCATTTAACTTATGGGTAAAAATAGGACCCTTGTCTTCTTCATGTTAAAGGAAATAATTGGGTAAACTTGTAAAGAGGATTCACAGAGACATGCAAGCGCAAAACCTGTTCAACCGTTTTTTTAACGTTTAAAAATAATCCATTATTTTCACCATATCATATTATATATAGTTATTATAATGAATATTATTTTAATATAAGTGGCTCATTAAGAACTATCATGTGGCATAAACCAAGAAAAGAACTATTTCTCAGAGATGACACCCAGCTTCCAGAGTGACTTTGGAGAAGTCAGCTCACCTTTCTGGACTCTAGGTTCCTCCAGCTGAAACTGGGCAAGTGAGGGCTTCAGTGTATATGACGAATGACCATTCTAAATCTATATAGACCATTTCATCAATTGTATAGACCGTTTCATCAGAGAAATCTCATTGTAGGATCAAGGAAGGATTTTTAAGTTTTATAATTTGAGGTCTATATTTTGCCAATTTTAACTCAATGCCATTTTAATATCTTAAATTAAAAGTATGCTCATCATGATAGATAAATTCACTTACAAATTAATATTTTATGATTACCAAGGCTTAAAATTTGTAAGCCTTCAATTTTATCAGCCTTTCCCCCCTGATTTTTAAAAGACTTATCAGGAGTCCAAAAGTGTTCTCCTCCTGACATCTATTCATATGCACAAACACAGTTCTACATTATCTTTACTGTTAAGTTTTTATGGAGATAGAACCTTCTGTCTTCAAAAGCAGACAGAAACATGTCAGTCTTAGCTTTGGTTTCAATGAAGTTATTTGCTTTTCAAAATATTTTAACAACATATTTTTAAATGAAGGTATTCTACTTGAGATCACAATTTCGCTCTATTCACATATAACAAGCTCAGAAACAAGTAAAAACACATCATTTGTGTATGGAAATACCTGTTTGAGACAGATTTTTACCTCAATAATGTTAAAAAACACCAGAATTTTTTTAAATGAATCCCCAGTGATATAAAATCCCCAGTGATCTCTACCATTTAATCTCTTTGTAACATAGGGGAAAAGTCTAAGAACAAATTTAAAATATACTATTTACTTGTGTTGTAGTGCATACACACAAGGAAACCCTCTGTGTGTGTGTGTGCATCTTCAGTGGGGTTGTGTGGCTCTCCATCATATTTGCTGGCACTGATTGTTTTGGATTTCATCCAGCAAGCTAGAGCCAGGGTTGTAGGATTGTAAGAAATCAGGAATCATAGAGAAGAATCGATCACTGGGCAATACCTGTGAAAGAAAAGAACAATTGCAGAAAAGAATTGACAGTTTAAGATCTGTTTACATTTGGAAGGAGGGGCATAAAGGGTGTCACTTATTTCATTTTAGTTTCTATTTTAATTCAAAATATGTTTTGAAAAGTGGTCATTTCTTCATAAGCATTGGACTTGTTATAATAGGTTATGATAGTTACAAATCATAAACAATTTCAAGTAGTTGATAGCAAGTGGTCAGTTAAAACTTAACTTGAAAAAAGGTAAACTAGGAATAACAAGGGGTAAAGAGAGAATTGTTTAAGAAATTCAAGCTGTATCCTAACATAATAATATTTATTTTGTTTAACATAATAATAAATTTAGTTTGGAGTCTTTGGGCAATCAAGGCAGAAAAAGAAAATAAATAATTATATACATCTAATTATCTGATAAAAGGATTATATCAATGTCTCAGGGAAAACAAACTTTCTTGCACTGTAGATAAATACATTTGAATACCTATACCCATACTTCCCACAGCAGGGACCCAAGTTCAGTCAACATTTTTATGCCCTAATATAGTTGATCATGGTCAGGACTCTTATGAATTACTATCTTTTAAAATATTTAGTCATATCAATAATATTCTGGCACATGAATTTACATTTGTTCCCCTCAATTGAAGCTTTTCATTAATGACATACAACTATGACATAGAAAAACTCACTGTCACCAAATCAATACTACTCAGAAAGGAGTAGAAAGCCACATCTTTTGCCCAAGGAGTAGCTGGTGGTTTCAAACTACAACCAGGGCTAGAAGTTTAGAGATTATTCTCATACTATAAAGCAAAAATATTAACTATGACATTTCTAAATATAATAGATCTGATCTCTTAGTTTTGACTTTGATTTTTATATTGCTGAGTGTTTGCCTCAATATATCTTATAATTTAGGGCATACAGACTCTTTAGATTTGCTTAGAGATAGCTAGAGATATTTATGGTTTTCAGAAATGTGCCTCGATCATAGTTTTCCTCTATAGATAATTTCTCAAAATACCAATCACAGTGAATTCCCCAAAGTTTAGTTTTTAGATCTCCACGTTTAGAAGAAGTGAACTTCCTGAACCATCTTTATCTCAAGCCTCCATTCTCTCAATGACTTCCTTCCCTGGTGTACCAGCCGACATGTGACTTAGAAGCACTTGAAGTGCCCATGGACGAAAGGAAAGCTCCATGTTCCTGCAGATGGGCCTCGGGGTATGGGTGCTGGGGAACAGTGGAATTCTTGGAAGCCACCTAACTTGAGATTTAGGAAGGTACTGCCATGGTGGTCCTCCTGATCCCCCCCCCCACCTTTCCCCTGAGAACTTGTTGGAAGGAGGGGGCTCCAAGTGTGGTGTCTAGTTAGAAGAACCAAAGAAAACCGCGTGACCAAGTGTGAGCACAGTATACACAACTCAGAAAGTCCTAAAACTTAGGCCTGTTTGCTGGTGCTGAGGCAGACCCAAAGGCTACTGACCAAGGGTGGGTGGACTCTTGATTATTGAAAAGAGTACCTGGGCCATATGGAGGGACTTAGGATCTTTGTTTTCTGTTGGCAACGTCCTAACCTAAAATTGACGTCTTTCTAGAAAGATCGGGTCTTGTTGAGAAAGGAACCGCACATACCCCTCACTGTAACTCAGGTGGCTGATTCAGCCAAACCCTCTCTTCCCTGGAGTTCTTACAGGGTACAGCACAATGCTGAACTGCCCCCATATGTTTCTGAAACTCTAACTCATGGTGGGAGTAGAAAGCCCAGTCTTTCTCCCATAGAGCCACTGGTGGTTTCGAACTGAAGATCTGTGGTTAGCTGCCCACCTCATAGCCACTACACTACCAAGACTCCATGCCTGGTAAGGAGCTGTTATTAATCCAGAATGTTACATAAACAGGTAAGAGAGTAGCTACAAAGCCTAGATTCAAGGCATTTTTTCAAAAATCTATTTTTGAACAGTTGACTAAATTTCAAAATTATATTGGCATATATTCACAGCATATTTTTTCTTCCTTATGTTGATATGATGTATTTTTTGTGCTAAAGATAAGACACGACTTGATGCTTAGAAATGAGTATACACATAGAAACTAATTTTAATCAAATAGTGGTCAGTCTTTGTTTTAACATTTTTATTCCCCCAATTAAAATCAGAAATAAGAATCATCAAAATGTAATACAGTCAATTACAGATCAACATTAAGTAATATACTTAAATGGAGATCTTAACCTTACTTGTATTAGTTATACACATGCCAGACCATTGAAATACAGTGAATTCACTTACTTATTTCTAAATAGTGATTTTGGGGTAAATTTCCATGTACAGGGAAAGCACCCGTAATAATAGATTCATTCTTTACATATCTGTTGGTTTTTTGCTTTCCTCTGTCCCTTTTGTGAATTTTCTGAACTTGTGTCTGAAATATAATGGACTTTACTTGTGTTGCCCTTCCTCAACAATACTTGTCACTATTTGTTCACAAGCAGACGGTGCTGAGGAGATATTGACCCATAATCTCGCTTTTGTCTTTGGGTGTTGACAACGCTCAAAAGTTAGACACAGTGTTTGGTGTCATATTTAAATATTTCCAAATTTAGAAAATACTGAGTAAAATCATTTGATCTTGAAATTTTAAAATTAAAAACTTCAAATGGGAGTATTGTCTCTTTATTAGGGCATTATTAAGTTTTCTCTGGCTTCTTGTGCCATATTTCTTATTCAGATTTTTTTTCAATTCTTATACCTTTTCACCTACCAGTGTGATTGCCACGGCGGCATCCTCGGGTGAATAATTGCCTGTCTTCACTGGAGCATGTTCTGGAGCTAAAGTCGAGTGCTTGCTTCCTGATGTATGCCTCATTTGGATTCTGCCAACAGCCTAGGGGCTGTATTATTCATGCCTTGACAGATAGCACTCACTAAAAGCTCTGGAGCCGAGCCAGGTACTGGCAGAGAGATAGCGGAGCATTGCAACGTGCAATTGAGAGGAGCATCTATAATCCAAAAAAAAAAAAAAATCAGCAGCAGCAGCAATAGAGAGAGAGAAATAGAAATCCCAACACCTTCCTTAACCACTTTCACTTTGATGGAAATTTCATTTGCATTAAAAATACCCTAAAAATAATTACATTTTTTGTAACCATGCTTGAAAGTTTAACACAATTTTCCGCATTTAATTGCAAAGCTGATTTTAATTAGTGAGACCCTGCATGTGAAAAATGAAGATGCACTTGGGTGCGTGTAACACATTGCCGTGTCTGCTGCATGCTCTAATTAATGTATGGCTCCTGTACAACAGGGTGCACTGTGGGATGTTTATGAAAGATTCTGGGCACGCAGCTAGCAAGCCAGTCTATCTGTATTTTACTTCACGGGTCCACCAGAATAAATAGCTCCCCCATCCTTTCTTCTTTATGAGGCATCATTGTGCATGCCATCACTCCATCCATAAATTTTATGGCGTGTCTGTCCTTTTTACTATTTGTCACTGATAGCATAAATCAGAAGTTAGCGCATACATATTTTAACATTAATTTGATAGCATGGCATAGTCGCACATGGAGCAAAAAATTTGGAATCCCAGAATTTATTTGAGTGAAGTAGAGAACCAAAGCCAATGTATTTCCCAGGCTCATTATTACTCTGAAGCTTTCATACTAATTGTGTGTACATTCACAACATTCAGGCATAGTCTTTTTGGATGGTATTGACAGTTAACCTTTATCATGACAATAAATCCTCTATTTGAAAGAGAGGAAAAAATCTTGGGAATTACCCTGAGAAAACAATTTGTATGTTGCATGTCCACAGTATGTCTGCCCAGGCAGGCAGATCTCTGCATTGCCCATTTTATAATCTGTTATAGAATTCATTGTGACTGTCAAAGGAGAGTTGAAACTATGAAATTTATTTGAGGACATATTTTAATGTTTTCTAAAATTGAATACATTTTTATATAATCCCATATTTAAATATGTAGAACAAGTATTTTCAGATAGAGTATAAAAGCAATCGGTGTACTAATCAATATCTCCAGTGTGCATCAACTATTTTGGCTAAATTTAACATTATCCATTATAATCTTTGATAGTTTGCCTATGAGTACATAGATGGGGCTCAGAAACCTCAGTAAAAATACAAGAGATTACTACAGTTATTGTCTAGATTACACTTACTAAAACAATCGCAGTTCAGCTCTCAGTACTACTATCTGGGATTGGATGGGATTATTTTAATTACATGGCAGTGACTTTTTCAGTCTTGATATACCAAGAGATCGAATTTTGATGTGGCAATGAAAAATTCAAAGGCATGGTGTCAAAGGGATCTGACCAAGGTGTGCAATTACAAACAAGAAAATGTGCCGCCAATTGTGGGGTCTGTAACCTGGAGCTATTTCTCCCATCTTGTATGTACGGAATCAGCAGGTGTGCTGAAGACATGATTCTTGCTGACTCGGTCAGCTGTTAGGTAGCTGTAATGTATACTTTAAGGCCACTGAAACCCCATGGAGTACACTTTTACTGACACACAGGGAGTTCCGTGTGTCAGAACTGACTCAATGGCACTTAGTTTGGTTTTGGGCTTTGAGCGCTCCACTTATTCCAGATATAATGATGAGAGGATGGAAGGGAGACTAGATGTAGGAGAATCACCTTTTCACATCTGTGTCAGTCTAGGTAAACTAGAGAAACAAATTCATCAACACTCATATGTGCATAAGAAAAAGTTTTATATGCACGAGAAATTGAATATTGAGAAAACATACCAGTCCAGTCCAGATCAAGTCCATAAATTCAATATCAGCCCGTATGCCCAATACTAGTGCATAAATTCCTCTTTAGACTCACACAGCCAAGCAATAATGCCGAATGCAGGAAAATCACAGGTCAGTGGGTGAAAAGTCTTGTGGATTCAGAGGTGGTAGAAGCATCACAGCACTAGTAAGGGTCTCCTTGTGGCTCCTCCAGCTCCCAGGACTCTGGCTGCATCAGTGTGGCTCCACCACGCTTGCACAGTGATGTCTCACAGGGAGTGAGTGTGTCCCGCCCCCAGCAAACTATTTATCTCCTTAGCACCTCCAAATGAGGTCATCAAGCTGTGACCTGATTGACAGGCTAAACTCCACCTGTTCACTCTTAAGTCTCAAATTGACAACAGGTTATGTAACTACTACAACAACATCTACTTAAATTAATCCAGATGGCTAATTCATACAATACCTAGTATCTGTAATCCTAGCTAATGGTTTTAAGAAAAACTGCATTATTAGCTGCATCCTTATCTAGTTCCTTAGATTGACATACAGGATGCTTGTTTTACTGCTGTTATCATTATTTATATTCTGATTTTGAGGATATTGAGGAATAATCAAGATAATCCTTTGAATATTGACGTGGGTAAGTGTTTAAATCTCCTCTCTTTTCTGACCTCTCTTGCTGACTAACGTCTGTCCTAAGAGAAAGTAATTTCCTACATATTAGATTCTAAAAGTATGATTGAGACACCAAACTTCTAAAATTAATAGCAGGTATAGGGGAAGGGAGTACTGGCTTAGCTCTATTGCTACCTCGGTTTCAGGTAAATTTAATGTTGTTTATCTGTAATTTAGGATGTTTTCAGCTGCAAGGAATAGAGAATCCAAATCATCATGGTTTAACAATATCAAATTAGTGTCTTTCCTAACCTGAAAACGTCAGAGGTGTGTGCCAGAGTGAATACTCTTGAAATTCTCTTCATTCCTTTGTATTCTTGTTTTATCATGGAAAAGTTGCCCACTCTGCCTACCAAAATAATAATAATAATAATAATAATACATAGGAAGAAAGACTCAAATCTCTGCCATCAAGTTGATAATGACCCTAAGACAGAGTAGAACTTCCCCCTGTGGGCTCTGAGAGTGTAAATATTTGTGGGAGAAGAAAGGTTCATGATTTCAAGCAATGAGCCCTACAGTTTACAGCCCAGCCTGTACGTAACTCACTGTGCCACCAGGGCTCATGAAAAATAAATGTTTGCTGGCATACCCCCAGGGCCACACCAGGAAGACTCAATGTGGAAACTCAGAAGGAATGAACTTGGCCTACCTCAAAACTATTAGTATCCCATGGACTTAGGACCCAAACTCCCTGAAGCAAGAGGAAATTAAAGGTGGCCACCCCAAGACTGTGGAAAGAGTAGTTGGTCATTAGACTGCTAGTTTAGTGGGCATCTAAGGAAAGGGCACCTAATTCCACCATATATTTAGTACTCCGTGCTCCTTTTTCATTAAAATGTCAGGTATTAATCTGATAGGCAAGAATCTGCCCTTGTAAGAAATGTTACAGGAAAATGTCCCCTAGCACCAAGACCCATGCTCAATGCAAAAAGAGTTCAACCAGTTAAGACATCAATCTGTACAAAGCAACATCACAAGGTGCACAGCTCACAGCTGGACTATATAAACTCCTCATATCACCAGTACCTTAAACTCTATGACATCAGGTCAATTATTGCTCTCATGAGTGCAATTGCCTTACACCCCAGGGGAATGACTGAAACTGTTTTTCTTTCTTTTAAAAAAATCATTTTATTGGGGACTCATACAACTCTTATCACAATGAGTGCACTAGAATTGATTGTGATAATAGGTACACAACTCTTCTTAAAAGTGTCTTAACAAGGCACGTGTATTTTTATATCAAGAAAACTACTTAAAATAAAAAGGAATCCAAAATTGACCAATGGCTACCATGGGTGAAGGAAGAACAAAGATTTGCTTAGGGGGCATTGAGTTTACAATAATGGTGGTGAGAATTTGGGAGGAATATCAATAATGGTCGCATACACTGAATGGCACTGAAGCATACATGTAGAGGGTGCTGAACTGGAGAAAGTTTTGTTGCGTTTGTTTTGGCACAGTTAAAAAAAACAACAATTACACTAATAATGAGTACAACCAAAAACAAATAAAATAAATTTTATAAAATAAATCACACTCAAAAAAATATTCTCAAAGCCTCACTGACACTGAGTCGATTCTGATTCACAGTGATCCTAAAGGGCAGATTAGAAGTGCCATGTGGTTTCCGAGACAGTCGTTCTTCTGAGAAGAGGAACAGCTGGTGTGTTCCAACTACTGACCTTGAGCCTAATGCGTAACCATTATGTCACTGGGCCACCTCCGGGGAAGATTAGAGGAAATAGATCCTAACTTTCCAAGATGCAACAACAACTACAAAAAATACCCTTTAAAATCTCCAGAGGTCAAACATGGGACTATTCACAGAAAGACCACTAAGAAGCAAGTATGACTTGTATAGTTTTTATAACTCTGAAGCCCGTCTCTGGAACTGAGAGGTTCAGTCAGCTTGCCCTAAGACAATAGTGCTCAAAATGTGGTCTCTTAATCAGGAATTTCAACATCATCTGAGAACATGGTAGAAATGAAAGTTTTTGATCCCTTCCCCACACCTACTGAGACAGAAGCCCTTGTGGTAAGACCAAGCAATGTGTATCCTAGTGAGCCCTCCAGACAGTCTGATTTCCGGTTGTGAGACCGCATCTACAACCTCCAGACAGTCTGACTTCCGGTTGTAAGACCGCAGCTACAACCTCCAGACAGTCTGAATTCCGGCTGTGAGACCGCATCTACAACCTCCAGACAGTCTGACTTCCGGATGTGAGACCGCATCTACAAGGAACTGCCTCTGGATGTAAGGGGAGAGGGAAGCACCTATCAAGCCAAGACATTTCCCCTTCATGACCAGAAAACAGATGTATCTTGAGTTTGAGAATCTCTGTACAAAGGAACAGGGCTATTTGGGGGAAAGATAAAAATATGATTGAATGGGGGCATTTTGTTTTATTTAGGTAATGAGGAATGTCTTCTTAGCAAGCAACCAACAAGCAAAACAAAGAATATATATGAATTTTTGAAACAAAAAGAAACATGTCACAACATAAACCTTTCCTCAAAGAACTTTCGTGTCAGAAGTTACCTGCAAATCTATTCAGTCCCATTTTTCCTATTTAAAATATTTAATTTGTTATTGTTCTATTTAAGGCTCAGTAAAAGGGTCTCTATAGAAAAACAATGTTTTACAGATTTAATTTTGACTGAGGGAATGTTAAGTCATCAAAATATATACCACTCGTTTTGAACTCAAGTATTTCAACTCACAGCCTTTCGTTCGTTCACTGCACCCCAGCAGCTCTGCATATCATTGTGATGCATTTTGCCAACTCTCCAAAGAGCTGGACAAGTGGCTCTCTCAGAATCCTCTTGGTCAGATCTCCCGGGATCTAGTCATTCTTCACTTTTCACACCTTGAAGTGGTAGAAAAGTGAAAACACGTGACTGAGCATGATGACTGTTTGTTGGACTGCTATTCATACCATAGAATTGTGAAATGTACGGTCCTGGCAGATTACATAACTAACCTCCTTAGAAATAGATAGGTCATCGTTTTTCAGAAGATTAGGATTGCCCTGTTTGGTGTACAGTCCTGGCCATAGGAGAGGCAACCATCTTGGGAATGCACCCAGAGCTATGTTAGGGCTCCTCAGGTGTCTATTTCTCCAGTAAGAATGGTCTGGTCATTTGGAATTTCTTAAGGAAGCCACGTCATGCTTGCCTGCCTTCTTCGTCTCTTCGGTAAGGTCCCAGGATGACGCAAAGAAGCCCTGGTAACACTGGTGAAATGCGAGCCAGCTAATCGAACCACAGAGGTCCTCAAACTTTTTAAACAGGGGGCCAGTTCACTGTCCCTCAGACCCGTTGGAGGACCGGACTATAGTTTAAAAAGAAACTATGAACAAATTCCTATGCACAGTGCACATATCTTCTTTTGAAGTAAAAAACCAAATGGGGCAAAAACACCCAGTGGGCTGGATAAATGTCCTCGGCGGGCCGCATGTGGCCCGTGGGCCATAGTTTGAGGACGCCTGCTTGAGTGGCTTAGGAGTAAGTTATAGCAGCCTGCTTCCATAAACATTTACCAAGGGTGGGTTCCTGGAGTGAAGAACCTCTTTCCTATAAGTTCACTATGAGTCAAAATGGACCATTGATTCTGCTGAGGTGGCACAAACATTTAAGCACTAAACTGCTAGCCAGATGGTTGCCAGTTTGAACCCACCCAAAGGCACCACTGAAGACAGTTTCTCAAATGTCACAGTGTCTAAAATTGTAATAAGCCATTTCCTCTGCACACATGGGCTCACAGTGTGTCAAAAATGGACTCTGGCAATTAAAGACAACCACAGGAGCAAGATAGGGGCTGAGGAGCAAAGCATTGAAGTACCTGATTGTTCTCAGCCCTGCAGTCTGCAGTGCAGCAGACCCCGCATCCGGCAGATAATGCAGGGTTGAATATCTCAGCTGGAAAATGGTCTGGACACATGCCAGAAACAATGGGAAACATTCTGGAAACCCGTGTTTCCTTGTTCAGAAAAACAAACAACTGTCCTGGCCATAGTAAGGCCTTCTGCGAATCCTTACATACCTCTGACTGAAAAAATGACCCTTCCCTGTGCGGGGAAAGGACTGCATTGAGCTCCAGCTCTATAGCCCAACAGATTTTAAAAGATCCATTCATTGTCATTTAGTAGCCGCTCTGCAAGGCTGGGACTATTATCTAATGCTCTATCTGGCATCTCCAGAGATATGCTTCATATACAAGTGGATGCATTTCCTGAAACTCCAGGGAGGAGAGAGAGTGGGGAGAGCGAGTGAACATCTTGGAAGAAATTCTATTCATAAATAATGCATTATGAGTCAGTGATGCTCTCGAATCACTTCGTTATCCCCCTCTACCAATCAGATGGCTTGTTATGCTTCTCAATGAACGGTCTGTGCTCTCCAGAGAGCCCGGGGCAGGGAGAGTGGGCAGACAGGAGCGGGCGGGAGCGGAGTGGAATAATAATGGCTACATTTATTCATCAAGAAAGCCCAGGAATACTGTGTCTCCTGGCATCCCTACACCAGGGATACGAACTGTGAGCTGAGGGCAGGGAGGGCAAGAGACAGGCAGGCTTGCTGAAGGGCCTAATAGACTGCCAAACCTAGACTGGTGAGTCTTAATTGTAGTTTGTATTTCACTGCAGTAAAAATCACGGTTTATCCTTGTGATCATTCGTAGGCAGATTGGATATGAATTACATAGCACCCACTCAACACTGTGTCTAGAACAGAGTATCCCACCAATAGTTGGTCAACAGTGGGGGACACATATGTGCATACCTCTTTCCCCTCCTCTTCTGCTTCCCTTCCTCCCTTCTTTGTGAGGTGCAGTTAAGACAAGGGTGGGTAAGTAGAGGGAAACAAAGAAGCTGGACTACTTTAAAGGAGAGAGGATCCCTAGACCCCTGAATCTGTCTTTTTAGCTTAACTGAGGCTGTGGGGACCTATGGCTGTCTTGCTTTCAGGCAGCACACTTTGAATGGTGCTTGCTATGAAGGAGTCTTGGCAAACATTGTAATGGAGGAAATGTGTGTTAGCAGGCCCTCTGTCATCCCTGTTGGAGACCTCCTTCCCCAACTCTCAAACCATTTTAATAATCAGAGTAATGGCAATCATAACTCAAGCTGGTCTTTGTGAAGTACTTGGTTTACAAAGCAACGGTCATTGGCCTATGTCTTAAAGCATTGGAATCCCCCTTGTTCACCCTTCGGAATGAAGCACTTTCTATTCCATCCCAGATTTCTCTCCCACTCTAAAATAACTGATTCTCCCTTCATCTCCAACTACAGCAGCCAAGCTCCTACAGTGCTAGTCACATTGTTAATATAAAATGCACAATGCTTTGAATGACTAATAACCTGAACTTCCACAAGGGGAATAGCGGTTTGTCCAAGAAGCTTCTTAAAGGAAACTGAATTGATTCTGCATAAGCAGGAGGGGCTGGGCAGAGGGGGCAGGGAAGGATTTGGGAGACGTGAACAGGAAATTATTTGAGCTGGTCTAACACCAGAATCCTCCTCGCAGCACAGAAATAAATCTGCCTTGTTTAATATACCATTCACCTTGCTTCTTTGCCATCTTTGAAAGGACTGTGCCGTAAAACAGAGCCATGGCTGCGATGGGGGTCTGGATGGAGGGTGTACACTCAAGGAGGCTCAACCCTGCACGCACTGAGACAACCCAGGCTTCTCTGTCCCTCAGTTCAAACCAGAGGAAGAGGGAGAAAGTCTATGGCTTTGCTTTACTTTGTTTTATTTTTGAACTGTTTAGATTCTGAAAGGCTACAAATGAGGCTTACTTTTAAATTTGTCTTTCCTGATTCTCCCAGGGTACATTATTGGCGAGAAAACCTGATAAAAAATATAAGCTATGAGATCAATTGTAATTAACGGTAGGAAGATGCCTTTTATCTTAAATAAGGAATAAAAATGCAATGGTGAAAGAAAAATAATAATGGAAATGGGACAGTCAATGTTTGATATCTATAGAATTATAGTTGTGCTCACCTTAGCAAATGTGACTTTTGGCCAAATGATCAGTAACCTGTACTAAAGAGTTTTAATTGATTTTTATGTATTTTGACTATTTTTATTTTCATTAGATTAATATTACATATGAAATTTTGTATTTCCATTTTCTTAAAATCAACATTACAATGAGGCTTTTTCTACATCACTAAAAATGTTCATCTTCATTCCCATGAGGAACTCTCCTTCTTCTGAGGATGTCCCTTAATTTATGTCACTCTTTTCTTTTTGTTGGGAATCATTTCATTTTACTTGTTTTGTGTTTTGGTTTTAGGGCATTTCTGTATTTTAAGAATGTGCCGTAACTATCTCTGCCGTTACATTTTTATCATTTTTCCCATAATTTCCTTTGGATGTGTTGTGAATTCTGACCCATAGCGGTCACAACTGAACAGAACACTGCTCTGTCTTGCTCCGTCCTCACAATTGTTCCTGTTGAGCCCATTGTTGCAGCATGGCATCCACCCATCTCCCTGAGAGCCTTCCTCTCCTTCATGCCCCTCTCCTCCACCAAGCATGATGTCCTTCTCCAGGCACTCGTCTCTCCTGACAACATGCTCAAAGAACATAAGACAAAGTCTCGCCATCCTTGCCTCTAAGGAGCACTGCGGCCAGACTCCTTCCCAGACAGATGGGTTTGTCCTTTAGCAGCCCATGGCAGTTTTACGATTCTTCTCCAGCACCACAGTTCAAATGCATGGATTCTTCTTTGGATTTCATTATTCAATGTCTGCCTTTCACATGCATATGATGCTACAGGAAATACCGTGAGTTGGGGCAGGTATATCTTAGTGCTCAAAGTAACATCCTTACTTTTCAATATTCTAAGAAGGTTTGTGCTGGAGATTTGCCTTGGAAAGATTCTCATAAAGATAATTTTTAGATCAGAGGAGATGAGGGCCTGAAGTATTCTAATATTTGAGATTTAGTTCCATTTTCATTCCATCATTTTCCACCATTGGGAGATAAGGATGTGCACATCGTCTTACTGGCGCTAATACACAACATAATTATTTTTCAAGTATTTGTTTCCAAATCTTAAGGTTTATTTGTTTGTTTGTTTAAGATCAATTTTTAAAGGATTTATCATTTTATTCTACAGTGCCATTTCCAGAGAATTCTGGGAGCAAAAATGGCTATGGTAAGGCGTACCATTTTCCTTTGAGAAAATACATTCATTTATATAGGGGTTCTATGATCGAGCTTCCTAACCGCTGCCTCCCTCACTACAGACATCACTAAGAATGGCCTCTTCCCCCACAGCTGAACTACTATATAGTTGAACTACTAGACAGTGAGAGAAATGCTTCATTGCTGGCAGAAAATATCATGCCCTAGATCACCTCCTGGGTCTACTGATCACTTGGCTGCATCCCCTGCTCAGTCTCTTGTCCTGAGCACCAAAGAGTAAAGGAGAAGCTGTGTGGCCCACCACTGAAGCCACCCAGTAACATGATATCTGTTGAGGGTCAGAGGAAAAGGACAGTCCAGGCGTCCTGCGGGCAGCATCCATGCCCATAATCCTTGTACAAGTTTGGGACTTGACAGTGTTCAGGGGTCATCAGTCCACCTGCTCACTCTCAGTATGCTCCAGCAGTTCCTTTTTATTGAGTCCTCGATACTTTTGTCTGCCTTTTCTCTATGAGGAGGTACCTCATTGCAAACATGAGTTAGCATAGTGTGTCCATTAGCCAGCAAGTGAATCAAAATAGTCAAGATGTCCAGTAAAATCTGTGATTGTTATTGTTAGCTGCAATCAAATTGGCTCTTTTCATGGCAACCCCAAAATCAGAGAGGTCAAAGTGTTGCGACCAATGGGTTTTCACTGGCTGGTTTCTCATGAGCCAATTGCCAAGACATTCTTCCAAGCCTATTCCTGTCTGGAATCTTCATTGAAATGCAGTCAGCTGCAAAGCACCATCTAAGCCTCCACAGGGTGGTGGCCAGGTCTGACATTCAGCAATTGAACCCCTGATTTTGTTCTCTTTTTCTCTCAGCTTATCACTTTTCTTTTTAATTTTACTTCTGAATGATGGTAGAACATTCTTCATTCTTGTCACCAAATAGCATCTTTAAAATAACAAATGCAGATACTTAAATCTCCATAATTTCACAATTTCCAGGAAAGAGAGACAACAGGGTAGACGAGAATCTGATTCCCCTCAGAAACCCAGGCCTCCCAATTTATAAGTGACCACCCTTTACACTTGACACACTCGGCGGTCACATTGGCAGTGGATGAGGCCTGCCCCTTTACCAAGTGCAGCTTGATAAGCTCTGCATCGAATCTTAGAAGCTCATCAAGTGTGTCAAATATAAAGCCCACATAGTCCTCTTTTCCGGTGTCTTATGTACGTAGTGCTCCTGTAACATCACACCACAAGCGGTAGCTTTCAGAAACAGACATTTGGGTTTCACTAACTTGAGAGATAACAGGCCAAATCAGGGTCTCTGCCTGCTGATTCTTCCCTGGTCGGTTACCCTAAATGGCCCTTGGCTCCTTGGCTTGTAGACGATCTCTCTAGTCCCCCAACCCCCACCTCATGGCACTTCATTCTACCACACCCTAGTGTGGACGTGCCTCCAAGTCTAGTTTGTTCTTGAGAACTCACACGTAATTAGGTCTAGGATGCATCCAACATGTTTATGTCCTCTTTAACACAATGAAGAAACCCCTATTTCCACACAGGATTCTATCCATAGGTATAGGGGTTGGGAGTTTGATAAATATTATCTAGGGGAAGCACAGTCCCCATGATGTGTGCTTTTGAGTAGTCCTCTGGTTGCTTGGGTGAGCTCCAAGCGACCAGCGTATAGAAAGGGTTGGCTCATCTGTTACTGAAGTCAAATGTGTATGGCTGGCACTGTCTGTACAGTCTGGTGGATGCCACGTGATCATGAGTGTGGACACCTCAAGGCTGTCGGTCTTCTCGCTGTATTTGAGCCTCACCTTCTTGAGAGCAAGGACCTTGTCCTGTTGTCCTCTACGTGTGAAACGCATAGCCTCTACACAGAGTGGCTTTCTGTGTCCTGGATGTTGAGGACAGGAGGTGTGAGCTCTGCAGGCTGTAGATGAACAGCATCTTATACTGGATTGTTGCATCTCCTGCCCTAAATCCTATCATTTTTAAGTCTTTCATGCTAAATAAATCTATTAAGTTACATTTTAATTAGAAAGGTTTTTTTTGTTTGTTTGTTTGTTTGTTTTTCTTTTTTGGGGGGGAGAGAGAGGGAGGAAGGGAGGAAGGGAAGGAAAGAGAGGGAGAGGGAGAGAGAGAGTGAGGGAGAGGAAGGGAAAGGTAGGGAGAGGGAGAGAGGGAGGGCGGGAAAGAGGGAGGGAGAGAGGGAGGGAGGGAGGGAGAGAGGGAGAGCTAATTAGAAAGTTTTATCCTTAATTTACCACTCCCCCTTTCTAGATCCAAAAAGCAAATTAGCAATGCTGTGGAAACATTTTCCACCACTCCATTGGAAGCATTTTTTAGAGCAGTTTCTCCCTTAACTGACTTTGCAGATTGAAACACAATATAAAAGTGTCCCTCAATTTTAAAATCATTGAGATCCATGCCTAATACGTGCTTTAGAGATCCTGCAACATAAGCCTGAGGTTGATTTTGGTTTCTTGCTGCGTAAATCCAGTCACACAGCTTTGCAGGTTTATTTATTTAGTATCTTTTTTTTTTACTCCTTTGCCTCAGCTGTCAGGAATTCAACTGACAGCATCAAGAGAACAAGCCAGTTAGTGAAACTACCACAAACCTGCCGTGCACAGGTCCTGCGGGGTCTGTTTGAAAACAGCATCAAATACCATCTAGAAAGACCCAGGCCAGAGAAACAAAAGGCAAGTGCATCACATTAGGCCACTGTGGTAAATGCTGCTTGGAAGCATGATGATGAGACTGAAAAAAATAAATAAATAAGCAGATGGAGTGGGCTGGACATCCTAAATTGAGTATCTCTTTGAGCAATTTGGAAACTCATCCAGTTGCTTCCCTTCAGGAAATAAAATATTTGTTGTTATTTTCAGAAATTAAGACATTTGTTGTTGCTGTTGGTTACTGAGAAGTCAATTCTGATTCGTGGGGACCCCATGTGCTATACTTAAAACTGCACCATAGGCTCTTGACAGTCATCTTACTGGATATAGATCAGCTGGGCTTTTCTTCACGATTATACTGTGTGGGTTTCAACCATCAACTTTCAGGAGATAGTCTCCTGGCCTGGAATAGCCATGCGTAGTGTGTGACATACGTTACAGAAAGAGGTGGGTCTACAAGCACAGGGACCTACAAATACAAGGACGGACAAGAAAGGATACTGGGTCCTGGGAAATGAGGAAGAGGTATGAGAACGTACTAGAGAACTGAACAGTCACTGAAAAGACCTCGTGAGCTGCAGGCAGAAGGTTTTTTGTGTTCTTTTGTTTTGTTTTAATTATTTTATTGGGGGCTCGTACAACTCTTATCATAATCCATACATACATCCATTGTGTCAAGCACATTTATACATTTGTTGCCATCATCATTCTCAAAACATTTGCCTTCTACTTGAGCCCTAAGATCAGCTCCTCATTTTCCCCCCTCCCTTCCCCACACCCCTCCCTCATGAACCCCTCATAATTCATAAATTATTACTATTTTGTCATATATTACATTATCCGAGGTCTCCCTTCACCCACTTTTCTGTTGTCCATCCCCCAGGGAGGAGGGTATATGTAGATCCTTATAATTGGTTCCCCCTTTCTACTCCATCTTCCCTCCACCCTCCAGGTATCGCCACTCTCACCACTGGTCATCTGTGAAGGGGCCATCTGTCCTGGATTCCCTGTCTTTCCAGTTGCTATCTGTACCAATGTACATCCTCTGGTCTAGCCAGATTTGTAAGGTAGAATTGGGATCATGATAGTGGGGGCAGAGTAAGCATTTAAGAACTAGAGGAAAGTTATATGTTTCATTGTTGCTACCCTGCACCCTGACTGGCTCATCTCCTCCCTACAACCCTTCAGTAAGGGGGTGTCCAGTTGCCTACTGATGGGATTTGAGTCTCCACTCTGTACTCACCCACATTTACAATGATATGATTCTTTTGTTATTTGATGCCTGATAACTGATCCCTTCGACGTCTCGTGGTCACACACGCTGCTGATTTGCTTCTTACATGTGGGCTTTAATGCTTCTGAGCTAGATGACTGCTTTTTTATCTTTAAGACTTTAAGACCCCAAATGCTATAACTTTTGATAGCCAGGCACCATCAGCCTTCTGCACCACATTTGCTTATGCACACATTTGTCCTCAGTGATTGTGTCAGGAAGATGCGCATCATGGAATGCCAATTTAATAGAACAATGTGTTCTTGCCAGTAAGTACTTGAGTGGAGGTCCATTGTCCATCTGCTGCCTTAATACTAAACCTATAAGTATATGCACATAGATCTATTTCCACACCATCCTATATAAATATATTTACATATGTACATGTCAGTATTTAGACCTCTATAAATACCCTTTGTCACCTAGTTCTTTCCTCTATTTCCTTTTACTTTCCTCTTGACCCACTATCATGCTCAGCCTTCATTTGGATTTCAGTACTTTCTCTCGGTTACATTGCCCTTGCAGAATCCCTACCAGGCCTCTCACACCCTCCTTCAGGCAGAAGGTTTTATGAGACCGCTGTAATGATATAAAATGCTAAGCAAGAGATGTTATGTGATCCAAAATTTGTTGGTAATAATCTCTTCATTTTATTTTCACTTAAAATGTAATGGATCAAAAAAATGTAATGGATCATAGGCCTGTTGGTTTTAATTTAAGAAATGTCTAGAACAGTAAAATTCAAAATGGGATAATATTTTGAAAACTGGAGTAAGGAGATTAAGACTTTATTCGAGTCAAAGTAGGACTTAGGAGAGAGAATCCACCTCTCTTTCTAAATCATTTGTATATTTGCAAAACACTAAGGAGCACTGGGTTCCTTTAAGGCTTAGTCCATCATTCTGGATGATTCCAATTGCCTGTGATTATTCATTTTACACAAGGATTTATCACAACTTGCCTTTAGAGGGTAGATTTCTTTTCTGTGTGTAAAACATATTTTATAAATGCAACATTTTACAAAGCAATTGCTTATATGTTGCCTTTTGATTGTTTTCTGTCCATGTGTAAGATTTTCTTCCAAAATAGTTTGTGATTAATTTCTCCAAAAATAGATACTTTCTTTTACCTGTTGGTCTCACTTGTGATGTTATTTATTATGTCAGGCTCACAGTGACCATATATTGAATACTTGCTGAAAAATGATGCTGTTTATGAAATAAAAATTGCTGATGAGATTAGGTTTAAGACTGCCTAATTTTATAATCCAAAATGTTTTATGTCTATTCCTTAGAGTGCATATTCTTGAAGACTACTAAATGAGGTCCCAAAATATGTATTGCTTGCATACCACATGTCATGAATTGTGCTATGCATAAGAGAATAAGTAACTGAAAGAATATAATTTTTCCTTTTAAGACACTTGCAGCCTTTCTGAAGAAAGGCAAATATGACATAATGATACAAGTGTTTTAAAGGAATTATTGTTTGATCTAATAAAGTGCCCTAGCTGTAAACTTTTGGAATTCTCAGAAAGTCTTTGTAAGAGACTCCCAAATTGGCTTTTGAAAGAAGAGTAGAATGCTCAATAAGGAGGTGTGTAGGTCAATCCTGGCAAAACAGAATTGTGTGTGATCAGGTATGGAGGTGCAGGAAAGTTTCCAATATTCATCCAGTCCATCATTCTATATAAAATGACCCAGGACCTGTAATGTGGCCATCACTGTGCTGAGTGTTGAAATCACAAGAGTAAATAGGATGCACTGGCTGCTCTCCACAGGTGTTCAACTTCTGAGTATAGAGTAACTCAGAAGATAAAACCGATAACTCATCCTGGTGGTTGAGGTGAAGCTTCATAGAGGTAGGATTGCAGAAGGGACATGGTGACATAGCATAGGGTTAGCCGGAAAGCATGCAACGTGACAATGGGAAATGACAAGGATAGCTCAGTGAAGAGTAAAGAAATCACGGTCTTCTTGGACACGCGAGTGACTGTCATGGCGGGTGTTCCAATAGTAGAAGATAGCATGGCAAGACATGGGACTGTGGAGATTGAAGTCTCAGTTGTAGAAGGGTCTCCTATGTAGACATCGGAGCTATAGAAACAAACTGCGTGATGATGGGAGATAATATTATGAAAAGAGCCATAGCATTAAAGACCTTGCTGGCCATACAGTGTGTGTGAGTATTGTTCTCTCAGAAAAGAGAAAACACAAAGGGGGGGAGCATAAGGAACAGAGGAAAAAGAGAAAGGAAAGGGAGAAAATGTGAAGAAAGAAATCATTGAGAATGATGGTCAAGAATGACAGCCTATCATTGATTTTGCAACAATAGTATTAATAATATTTCTTCTTTCTACTATGCAGAAGTATATAGATATAGAAAATGAAGGCATATATTAGTACATCATTTATAGATGTAGGTATATCAATCAATCAAACAAACAAACAAAAAACGATTCTCAACAATTGTTTTTCCTATGTGGAAAATCCTATGTGTTTCCATAGAATTTCCTAGACTAAATGTTTATAGAACCAAATAGCCTCAAATTTCTCCTATGGAAGGGCTAGTGTGTTTGAACTTGTAACCTTAAGGTTAACAGCCTGAACACATTACCCACTGCACCAACAGGACTCCTCTAGGTCTCTATATATCCCTAGACAGGGGGCACAGTTATGGAGATTTCCCAAACAACTCAGAGTTGTTTAAAGGATTGAGCCTTTAAACCCTAGTTAAAGGAGTTAGAATCATAGTGCCAAAAGGTAATGTAGTCGATTAGATTGGCATCGCCCATAATGTTAGTACTCTACACCATGCTTTACTGAGTAATGCCCATGGCTTTAAAAACTTGTGAATAACTATCTAAGAGCCAATGAAAGAAAGCAAAAACTGAAGGAAGAAACCATGTCCGCAGGACTAATGGCCTGTAATCTAAAGCCTCTTCTGACTTGAGACCAGGAAGAATCAAACGATAGTCCACTACCAAACAGAGAAAATATTGAAAGTCTCAACTAAATTGGCAGGAAAATGTCAACCAAAACTAAAAAGACTAGATTTTTGGACTAATAGAGACGGAATGCCGTAGACTATCATCCGGAAATCTCCTTTTGGCCAAGGACTAAAACCACTCCCCAAGGTCAACTTTCCGCCAAACAGATTGGATTGTAAATATTACCATGAACAATATGCTTCTTAAATAATTCAGTATATGAGATCACACAGTCACCATTTACTGCAAAGCAAAAACGCGAAGACAAAAAGGGCAAGCAAGGTTCGTGCAATGGAAACAGCAGAGGTGACGGCGAGAATGAGAGTACTGGTACAAAGTGGAAAACAGAATAATGTGTATAAGTAGTCTTCAGTGGGAGCCTAATTCACTGTAAATCCTCAGCTAATAAGTAAGAAAAAATTAGTTTCTTTTCAAGAATATTTGGCAGCTCTCTGTTCAATAGGATAAACCCTGGTGGTGTAGTGGCTGGCATTGGGCTGTGATCTGAGTGCAGTTACCGTGTCAGAAACCCACAGGGGCTTGCTGTGAGTTAGCATTGACTTGATGACTGAGTTTGGTTTGGGTCAATAAGTCAGAGGACAGTGAGCTGACTAAGAACCTGCTGCGGTAACCTAGCTGAACACTAACCCATCTGACCTGTGGCGGTGGCAGAGAGAATAAGGCCAATGGGAGAGAGTCAAGAGACAGAGGCACAAGAGAAGGGAGACACGAGAAGATTCAAAACCGATCGGGCAAGTGTGAGGAACCCAGCTGTGCATCATGTGTTAACATATGTTAACAGTTAAATGTTCAACCATTAGCCAAAAGGCTGAGAATTCAAATGTCCTCAGAGCTGCCTCAGAAAACCTGGGCATTTGCTTTGGATAGGTCAATAAACAACATCCTGGTTAATAACAAAGAAATTGTCATTGTCAGAGATTTCATTTTCTTTGATGAATAATCACTGCTCATGTATGCAGCAGTCAAACTATCAGCATGTTGCATTAGGAAACTCTGCTGCAAATGACCTCTTCCAAATGTTAAAAAGGCAGACTGAAGATGACTGGACACATTTGGTCTTTCCAATAAATATACACCAAGAAATGTTAGCTAACCAACAACAAAAAAAATCTGACTTAGAAGTACAGCCAGAATCCCCCTTATAAGCAACAATGGTGAGAATTACTCTCGATTACTTTGGACATATCATCTAAAAAATATCATTGCTATCAAATAAATTCCTACTGATAGGCATAGAGGGATTACAAATTGGGCTGTTAAGCACAAGGTCGGCAGTATAAAACCAGTAGCCACTCTGAAGGAGAAAGATGAGGCTTTCTACTCCCATAAAGCTGTGCCCAGTCTTGGAAACCCACAGGGGCAGTCCTATCCTGTCCTAGAGGGTTGCTATGAGTCAGACATGTTTCAGGAGGGAGCGACTGCTGAAAAGTGCCATGCTTGGTAAAGTAGAGTGTCACTGAAAGTGAGGGAGCCCCTCCTTGAGATGGATTTAGGTCATGGGCACAACCATGGGCTGAAACTCAGTAAACTAGTGTAAGAATGGGGCAGGACCAGGCAATGTTGTGTTCCATTATGCTTAAGTGTTATGTGTTAGATGTGACACACCAACCCCAACAACAAATTCATAGAGACTTACACCTACAAACACACACACACACACACACACACACAAATCCCATGACTCCACACCCAACCAAGATACACCAATGGGATTCTAGCTAAAGAAAGAGTGTACTTGCTGTAAACTGCAGAAACCTTGCCCAATTGCAATTACTCCTGCCACCATCCATCTCCTCTAATGTAGAAAGCACCACAGCTGCCACACTCTTCCACTGGGTTTCCCTGTCACATTGGACATTCTCAGTGCCCTGGATCGCAACCTTCTTGTTCACAGAGACAGGCAAGCAGGAGGCAAATAGCACGAAGGTAATGTATTCAGATAACACAAGACAGAATTGGGATGAAGGAGGCTCCGTGAATATTTTGAACTTGTCCTTAAAGCACCTTTCTTACAAGACTCTGTGGGAAGCAGGGGATTTTCCATGGCTTTAGAACACTGTGTGAAAAGGAAACTGCCTGCTCTAAGCGAGTGCTAGAAGTCTAGCTCCTCTTGTCGTCTGCATTTTCAAAACTGGAGCTCCACAGCTATGTGAATATACTGCCCAGGGACAAAACGATGGCGAAATCAGTAATAATAGCTCGATTTTTATAAGAGATGGCCCACCCTTATCTTCCACACGTGATGCATTTAGAGTGCTATGGAAGGGTATAATCGGAGGGAGGGCTGTTGTGTGTTTTCTTTTGGAAAGTATTTCTAATATTATTTGAAAGGTGAATAAATAGACTGAAGAAGAATTGTGCCAGTCAGGACATTATCCAAACTATGAGTGGAAAGCCAGACCTGCAGACGGGGTTTGGGTGACAAAGTTGGTTCTCTGTCCAGTAGCTTGTGACTGATAGCGAGCCTATGTGCAATGGAACCAAATGCCATCTAGCCACACAAGTTTACAATGGCTGTACAATAGCACTTTCCACAGAAATTAAATCAAGACAATTCACAGGGAAACTTCTTAAAAATCCTTTTTATGGAAATCAGATTTTAAGATCCATTGTTTGTAGCCTATGCCTGCTTGTATCATTTTCTATATAGTGAACACTTAAATTTTGCTTGTAATAATTTATTAGAAAATATATATTTTTAGAAGTGTCACAATGTCTATGGAAGGGAAATTTTGCCTGCAATGTGTGGGTAAGAGTGTGTATATGCAGTCTTTTAATTTGCATGTTACACTTAGAGACAATAATAAAAATAATCAAATCACTTGGAGCTAGGAATGCCCAGTGTCTCTCCTTTATCCCCAAGCAAAGAGCACAGAAAGCGCTATCTTTTTAACTACCAGAATTTTAGACAGTTCAAAGCTGAATAACATCCAAACAGTCAGATAAAGACAAGCTACCATCTCCTGAAGCCCTAAAAGAGGAAAATCGAGGCTGCATGTGAGGAAGAGCGGGCTACTGTGTCTTCTTCTTTTTCCACACTGCGCTGCAAACTTGAGCTCCGTGTGTGCACCCGAGGCCCTCCTCTGGTACCCGTCCTCTGGTGTGCAGGGGTTCTCCTTCTTTCCCGACCTCCTCCTTGCCCTGAACCCCTCCTCCACCCTTTCCAGTAACATTTATGGTTCTCTTTGCAGGTATAAATTTGCCCCAGAGCGAAGGACATAAAATTTCAAATTTTTATGTCACCTGTTTCCCAGATCTTCCTATCAATCTTTATTACCATCATTCAAATTATGAATATTTTTGCAACTCGGAAAGTACGTTTAAGAGAGAAGCAAAACAGTATTAAATGCAGGACTAAGTAACTTTAACAGAATTAAAATGGAATAATCATGGTGGCGTACTGGGCTAGCTCCTGGGCTGCTTACCACGAAGTCGGCAGTTTGAAACCATCAGTCATCATCAGAAGAGAGATGTGACTTTCTACTCCCTTAAAATTACTCTCAGAAACTTACAAGGGCAATTCAGCTCATTCCTGTAAGTTCGCTAGGAGTCACAATGATGTCACGGTTGCTCCCACAAACATTAAAGCACATGAAATAGATCTCCTTTCTCTGAGTATGCCATGGACTGCCAATCTGTCTAAACACAGACTAAATGGCCCACGCAGCTGTATTGATGTTCAATATGACCTGCCACATTCCTGACCCAGAGTGGCACTGCCAGCTTATAATATTCAGAGAGATCGCATTGATGTGTGGCTGGCAGTTGGACAGCATCGGCGGTGTTGGCTTTCAGTACTCTTCTGCGTGGGTGCGTAGGCCTTTCAGCCAACACTAGTATACATAACTATCATATGTGACAGGCAAGGAGTGTGAGCATACTATGTACAGTGGAGGTTTGACTTGTTTCCTTGCTGTTCCTCATATTTATGTCAGTTTCCGTTTGGCTGGCCAAGCAGATGAAAAGGCACTGGTTTGGAGATAGGTGGTCTAATCATTTGCTCAGTGATCCTGGACCTCATTGATGTCACTGCAGCGTTCTGTGCCTTAATTTCCTTTCCTTTTTACTTTTTGTGATCCTGGTGACTTCTAGAACTATTTTTTATTATTATTAAAAGGTCATTTTATTGGGGCTCTTACAGCTCTTCTAGCAATCCATACTTCAATTGTATCGAGCATATTTGTACATATGTTGCCATCATCTTTTCTAGATATTTACTTTCTATTGTACCCTTGGTACCAGCTCCAATTTTTTCTCCTCCCTTTACCTGACCCTCGTGACCCCTTTATAAATTTTAAATTATTATTATTTTCTTATCTGACACTGACCACTGTCTGCCTTCCCTCTTGGTTTATGTTGTTTGTCCCCCTGGAAGGGGGTGGTGGTGGTGGTTATGTGTCAATTATTGTGATTGGTTCCTCCTTCCTCCCCTCCTCTCTCAACCTTACCCCTGCCCTTCTGGTATCGCTACTGCCATTTCTGTTCCTGGATTCTGTGTCTTGAGCTCTTATCTCTTATCTGTACCTGTGCACATGCTCTGGTCTAGCCTGCAGTGAAAGGCAGTACTGGGGTCATGATAGTGAGGGGTGAGGAAGTCTCAAGGAACCAGATGAATATTGTGTTTCATTGGTGCTTTACTGTGCCCTGGTTGACTCACCCCTTCCTATGACCCCTCTGTGAGGGGATGTCCCATTGTCTACAGATGGGTTTGGGGTCTATGCTCCAAACCCCCTTGTTCTCAACAATATAGGTTTCTTTTTGTTTGTTTTGGGTGTTCTGATGCCTTTTATCCAGTCCTGGTGACACCTCATGATTGCACAGGCTGGTGTGCTTCTTCCATGCGGGCTTGTTGTTTCTCTGCTGGATGGCCATTTGTTTAACTTCAAGCCTGTAAGACCCCAGGAGGGCTATCATTTAATAGCCATCACTATCCTCTTTCTTCACATTTGCTTGTTTACCCATTTTGCCTCCAGCAATTGTGTGGGGAGGGTGGTTTGGTCTCTGTTATTCTTGGTTTGCCTATTTATATATGATAGGCATGGAAAGCAAGCTCCAGAAGAAAGCAGTGGGAGTGATGGTCCCTGAGGGACTTGGCAGAGAAGGAGGAGGTGTGGCGGGGAGGGAGTGGTGAGCAAACAATGCCATAGCAAACAACGCCATAGACTGGGGAATAACTAGGAAATTAAAATCAACAAGGAGGATGTAGGGATCCTGGGGGTGTTGGAGCAACAGCAATCTAGCTGAGAGGAAGTACTAAGAAGCTGAAGTAGGGCGAGAGGGATGAGGGCAGGTGGGAGGTAAAAGGAAACAGAGGAATGATGCACAACTATGGGCATAGGTGTGTACATATGTAAATACTTTAATTCATAAAAATAGAGGTATTGGCCTAGGTTTATATATTTATATGACAATAAACTAAGATAGTGGATGGACGTCCAGCCTCTGCTCATGCCCTCCCTCAAAGCAAGAACACTGTTTTAATAAACTACCATTCTGTGATACTCACTTTCCTTTCTAAATAAAATGATGTATTAAGTGATTTCAAAGACCTTTTCCACCTCCACATTCTCACTGTTGTTAGGATATTTTATTACAAAGTTGTGTGTCCAACACATATTTGTACTACCTTAATGAGTTCGCTGCCTCAAAAAGTCCTATTAACCATCTAAGGTTTTAAGTAGAAAATACAAAGTCAGTTAACGAGCACTGTGGTAGTTTAAATAATTTATAAAGCATTTATACCTCTTTTATCAAGAGGTAGCTAGGTTGCTACAATAATTTTATCATATCATTATCTATGGTCATATAAATGGCAATTACAGTAAATTCTGTTCTATGTAGCAAAAAGAGACAAGCATTGCATGGAAAGCCAAATGTTGGTAGAACCAAGCCTACCAGATGGTTAACCAATACCAAAAATGACAATAAAATCAAGCAATAAAAGCACAGGTATTCGTTACCAAATGTTTCATTTGGTATAGTGGGAATTTAGAATGATTCATTATAGGACATGGTCCCAAAACCCAAGTGGTTAATTTAAGAAGATAGAATGAGCTTCCTTGAAAAGAGCAAGAACAATATGTCCGAGGTAGTTTAAACTTAGATGTGGTAAAGCTGGTGGTACAGGCCTCTACTGGCAGACAAATAACACCCAATGGCATAGCACAGGGGTCCTCAAACTTTTTAAACATGAGGCCACTTCACTGCCCCTCAAACCCATTGGAGGGCCAGACTATAGTTTTAAAAAAATTATTAACAAATTCCTATGCACACTGTACACATCTTATTTTGAAGTAAAAAAACAAAATGGGGCAAAAGCACCTGGTGGGTTGGAAAAATGTCCTCAGTGGGCTGCATGTGGCCCACGGCTGTAGTTTGTGGATGCCTGGCATAACACCTCTTAGATTTGCTCTGAAATCAATAAAACCCATGTAAAACATAATGGCCATTACAGGTTTGCTAGAATAATACACATCTTTTTTTAATCATTTTATTGGGTGCTCATACAATTCCTCTCACAATCCATCCATGCATCCATTGTATCCAGCACATTTATACATTTGCTGCCATTATCATTCTCAAAACATTTGCCTTCTACTTGAGCCCTTAATATCACCTCCTCATTTCCTCCCTCCCTCCCCACTTCCCCCTCCCTCATGAACTCTTCATAATTCATAAAGTATTATTCTTTTGTCATATCTTGCACTGTCTGAGGTCTCCCTTCACCCACTTTTCTGTTTTCCATCCCCCAGGCAGGAGGTTATATGTAGATGCTTGTAATCGGTTTCCCTCTTTCTTCCCCACATTCCCTCCACCGTCCAGGCATTACCACTCTCACCACTGCTTCTTGAAGGGCCATCTGTCCTGGATTCCCTGTGTTTCCAGTTTCTATCTCTACCAATATACATCCTCTGGTCTAGCCAGATTTGTAAGACAGAATTGGGATCATGATAGTGGGGAGGGAGGGGGAGGAAGCATTTAAGAACTAGAGAAAAGTTATATGTTTCATCATTACTACCTTGCACCATGACTGGCTCATCAAATCCCCACAACCCTTAAGTAGGGGATGTCCAGTTGCCTACTGATGGGCTTTGTGTCTCCACTCTGCACGCACCCACATTTACAATGATATGATTTTTTTTTTGTTCTTTGGTGCTTGATATCTGACCCCTTAGACAGCTCATGGTCACACAGACTGGTCTGCTTCTTCCATGTGGGCCCTGCTGCTTCCGAGCTAGATGGCTGCTTGCCCATCTTCAAGCCTTCAAGATCCCAGATGCTATATCTTTTGGTAGCCAGGTACCATCAGCTTTCTTCACCACGTTTGCTTATGCACACATTTGTCTTCGATGATCATATCAGGAAGGTGGGCACCCATTTATATGATTTTTTTCCTTTGATATCTGATAACTGGTCTCTTCTACATCTTGTGGTCAGACAGGCTGGTGTGCTTCTTCTAGTTGGCTGCTTTTTAATCTTTAAGCCTTTAATACCCCAAACTCTATAACTTTTGATAGCCAGGCACCATCAGCTTTCTTCACATTTGATTATGCACACATTTTTCCTCAGTGATTGTGTTAGGAAGGTGTACATCATGGAATGCCAATTTAATAGAACAACGTGTTCTTGCATTGAGTAAGTATTTGAGTGGAGGCCCTATGTCCATCTGCTGCCTTAACCTATAAATATATGCACGTAGATCTATTTCCCCACCCTCCTATAAAAATATATTTTTATATGTTCTTGCCATATTTAGGCCTCTATAAATACCCTTTGTCACCTAGTTCTTTCCTCTATTTCCTTTTATTTTCCTCTTGTCCCAGTATCATGCTCAGTCTTCATTTGGGTTTCAGTGCTTTCTCTCGGTTACAATGCTTTTGCTGAGTCCATATTAGGCCTCTCACAGCCCCCCTTGACACTGATTTTGGATCACTTGTTGCTCCCCTGCCCCTGGGTTGGTCAGTACCACCTCTTTATACTCCTGCCTCCCCCTCTCCTGTGTCCCCCCGGAACCATCGGTCCTGTTGTTTTCTCCTCCAGACTATTCATCCACTCTATCTTATCTAGATAGATCTGTAGAGATAATAACATGCATCAAAATTCAAGCCATAGCAAGATAGGCAATGAATGAGAACACAGCAATGACAACAAAAAAGGAAACCAATGACCCAAAAAGAATAAATTAATTAAAAGAAAAAATTTTGAAAAAGAAAGAAAAACCTGTAAATAGATCAAGGTCTGATTCCTTTATCTCTAGTTGTGTCCTTCAGTCATGTCCGATGGAGTGCCACTCTCTGGCCCCAGAGTCTGTCCTTTGCACTCCCTCGGGGGCTCCCTGCTCTGCTCCCACGGTTGCTCTGCTGCACTCCTTTAGTTGTTTGCCTCAGTGTCCCTGGGTCAGTTGGGGCCAGTCCCGATCCTGAGTCTCCATTGTTGCCCTCCCTTAGGGCCCTGAGCCAGCAAAGCACGGCATGTATCATAGCGGGATCAGCCATATTCAAAGCGGGGATATCGTCCTACAGGCCTGGTGGGCCAGGATGTGCTGCACTCTCTCTTCCTCCCCCTTCATCTGCTCCCACGTGTTCTGATCAGACATGTCCCTCGCCCCTAGCTGCAGCTTCAGTGCGGTCCTCTCAGGTAAATTCTTCTGGGGGGAGGAGGAGTTGTCCGTGTAGCTGGTATGGGGCCAAGCCCGCAGGCCCCTCCACTGCCTCCCCACTGCTTGCCAACACTCTGCATTCATCTGGCATAGTCTGGTCCCTCTTTCCCTGTGGAGACACAAACAATATCCTCCCCTTGGGTGGGTCGATGCCTTATTGCCCTGTCCCACATCTTTTTTTTTTCTTTCCCTTTTCCTCCTTCCCCACCCCCTTTTTAGTTCACTATCATATGTACCCCTGGATTTGATCTGGCCCCTGCCATACTACCTGGACCTCACCCCTGGAGTGGTTGTATACAGTAGCTTTTTCCCTATACCCCTTTTGCATTTACTTTCCTGTTCTTTCTTTTTTTATATATATAAACTTACCTCAGCGGACTCATGTTATACTTGTCCTTTTGTGCTTGGCTTACTTCACTTAGCATAATTTCCTACTATTCTTCCCATGTATCAATATGCTTCATGCATTCATCGCTGCTTTTTAGGGACGCATAGTACTCCGTTGTATGTATGTACCACAGTTTTTGAATCCATTTGTCTGTTGATGGAAATTTGGGTTGTTTCCAACTCCTTGCAATTGTGAACTGTGCCATGATGAACATTGGAGCACAGATGTCTGGCCATGGTTGTTTCTTGCCTCTTCTGGGTATATACTCAGTAAGGGGATTGCCGAGTCATATCATAGCTCAATTTCTATCTGTTTTAGAAATCGCCAAATTGATTTCCATAGTGGCTGTACATACCTACAGGTCCACCAGCAGTGGATGGGAGTTCCTGTCTCACCACAGCCCCTCCAACACTTGTTGCTTTCTGATTTTTTTTTAATTGGGCTATCTTTAAAGGTGTTAGGTGGTATCTCATAGTTGTTTATCTCTTATTGTGAGCTTTCAAAGTATTGTAGATTTTAGTAATAAAGCCTTTGTCTGATGTGTCATTACTAAAGATGTTTTCCCAGTTGGTAAACTCTCTTATTACTCTCTTGGTGAATTCTTTCAATGTACACAATGTTTCTTATCTTCTGTATATCCCACTTGTCTATTTGTGACTCCTCTGTATTTGTACCTTTCCCTATTCTGATAGCTTATGTAATCCCGGTGCCAAGTTTCTCAGGTTTGTCCCAGTTCCCTCATTAATGGTTCTAATTGTTTGGGGTTTTATCTCAAGGTCCGTGATCCACCTTGAGTTTATTCTTGTGCATGGAGTGAGGTAAGGGTTTTGCTTCATTTTTCTGTAGGTAGATATCCATTTTTTCCAGCACCATTTATTGATGATGGCATCTGCTTCTCATTTGATATTTTTTGGTCCCTTATCAAAGATCAGCTGCCTGTATGCTGATGTTTTTATTTCTGGGTCTTCAGCTCTTTTACATTGGTCTGAATATGTGTCGTTATACCAGTACCACACTGCTTTGACTACTGTGGCTGTATAGTACGTGCTAAAGTCAGGTAGAGCAAGCCCTCCCACTTTGTCCTTCTTGAGGAGTTCTCTGCTAATTCTGGGCTTATTCCCCTTCCATATGAAGTTGGTAATGAGTTTTTCCAATTCTTTGAAGAAGGATGGTGGTATTTATATTGGGATAGCACTGAACTTCGTAGTGCCTGGGGAAGAATGGACATCTTTACTACATTGAGAATAATACACATCTTAAGACAACATTCAGGGCATTGATGGAGCAAGACCTTATTTGTCCCCCTACCAAATGCTCGCCAATCATGGAACAGCTTTGTCTGCTTCCTCAGACATCATGTATTGTCCGACATATATGTCCTTAAGCCTTAGATGCATCTGAGGTTGACTAGAGTCCAGTTCACCCAGTGGAGTGCCCGCATGTTTAGCAATCAATGTTTTTAAGATGTAAAAAATTAACTGTACAATATCCAACCTAAAGATGACTGATTTTAACTGATTGAACTTAATGTCCTTTGGCTTTCTGAACTGCACTAAAATGACAGTAAAGGGTCAGGTTTATAATTATTACTATGGAAGAGATTATCCAGATTATACACATAACAAAATATTAGCCATTTTCACATTGTATCTATACAATTAGGTAACACTAATTATTCCTATTATGTAGTCCAACAGTCAACACTGTATTTTCAAAATTTTATATCCCTCTTAGCAAATAAAACCTCACTACCCTCTCTGCTCCTTAGCATCTCTGGAAACCACGAATGAATTTTGATGTCTATGCATTTGCCTGTTTGGATACTTCATGAGTGGGTTCATACCATATATGTCCTTTGATGAGTGACTCATTAGACTCAGTATATATAAAGAACTTCTACAATTTAATATCTAAAGACAAGCAACTCAAATTGAAGTCCATTGAATGAGAGGTTTGGAGGACTACTGGTTATAAAATAGGTTGATGCTTTCAATTATGTGCAAGTAAAAACGATTATAACAACCAAGTAAAGGAGTTTAAATATGATCCAGTGTCTAATAGCTATTGACAAACTTTGAGACCTGATAAAATCAAGAAAATATATTTGATTTCCAGTAGGTTAATAGCTATGGGAAGTGACTACATTTAGAAATGTATACTATAAATCTACCCTAGTAGTGTGGTGGGCTATGTACTGAGCTGCTAAGAACAAGCTCTGTGGTTCAAGCCCACCAGCCACTCTGCATAGAAAAAATGGGGCTGTCGGCTACTTATAAAGATTTAAAGTCTTGGAAATTTGAAGGGGCAGTTTTACTGGGTCCTAAAAGGTCATTGTGAGTTGGAACTGACTCAGTGACAGTGAGCTTGGTTTTGAGTTAGGGATCCAGCTGTATACTCACCTGGCAGGGAGGCACCATGAGCAGCCAGGTGGTTCTCCCAGGGCGAGGCTCACCCATTGCACTGCGGGTGTGCTGACCCCTGCGAGTTCCCCAAATGCCGGAAACTCAACTGCATAATTGGCGGGGGTGGGGGTGGGGGTGGGGGGGAGGGTTGAGAACTCAGCCAGAGCCTAGTGAAATGTGGGAACAGGAAGAAACCTTGGGTCCAATCTACATACTTTGAGCACTGACTCACAGACTTCCTCAGAAGCACGCAGACTGTCTCCACACCTAACCGATGTCTTCCTTCAGTCTGAGACCCATCTTGTAGAGGACCAGAAAAAGACTGCGATGATCGCAAGTCAATATGCAGACATATCCCTGGTATTAGTTGGTCTCCAAAATACCCATTCTAAGTGACCAAGGGCAGATTCTCATACTTCTAGGTATAGTGGGCCTGTTATATATTAAAAAACGATTTCACAGAAATGCAACGGCCACATCTGGAAGAGACTGTGATTGGGGAAACTCTGACTATCTTCTACTTAGAATTTGCTTCTGAGTAAACTCAAGGTTGGTGATGTGTGATGAAAATGGAATACAAGAAGAAAGGAAGAGAAGAGAGGGATATAGCTAACGAAATGTTTGAAAGCTCTCTGTGCAAATCTTTCAGATATTTTGGTTCCATATTATTGGTAATGTGCCTCTCAGTGCTATCAAGTCAATGGTCATCTCATAGGACTCGATATGAGAGGATAGAACTGCCCCTTTGATGGGACCCAAACTGTAACTCTTTACAGGCATGGAAAGCCCTGGCTGGTGGTTTGCAACTTCTGATCTTATTCTGGGCAGCCCGACACATAACCACTATGCAACCAGGCCTTCTCTCAGAAGGGACCACTAAGGTAAAAAAATAAGGGAAAATCCAGATAATAATTCATAATGGTATTATCCTAACACATTCCATAAACATCTTTATGAACACAGAAATTTTCTGTGTATAACCATACCTTTGGCTTTATCATTTTATAAAAATTATAAAAGCCAAAATTAAAGATGGATACCACTCACATAACCAATATGATTATTTCAGTAATCTTGGATATATATGTATGCATCCACATATACACATACATACAAGGACCATATTAGCTCAACATTTTCAGTGTTAAAGAAACAAACAAACATAAAACTTGGATTATTTTATGTGAAAAGAGAAAATAATTTCAATAACAAAAAGCATGTTCAAGGACAAAAAATATGTAAAAAGCAGTCTCAGCAACCAGATATTTCCTTTCAAATATCTATGAAATAGATATTGCTTCTCCATCTTGAGAGTGAAGGGAATTAAATAAATTGCCAATGTTAAAAAGTATATAGTTTATTGCCCTGGGGCTATTACTTAAAAGTATACATGTTTGTACAGACATTATATATAGATTTCTCACACATATGTGATGGCTTTGAATTTTCTCTGATTTATATAAATCCAACCTTCCAGGTTAAGTTCAAATCTCACCTCATACTCTTTCTTTACCCTTCTTTGAACTCATTAGTGTTACATGACTTTTGCCTAATGGTTGCATTTTATGAATTGTCATATTCTCTCTAAATCTCATACAAAGCCCTTAGAGAACAAGCGCTCTGCCTCACTGCTCCTTGGTTTCTTTCAACACTTAGCCCCATGCCTGATCCTCTGACCTCTTCATCTCAATTCCTTCTTCTGATCCTTTTTCTCTTCACATCATAAACTCATATGTCTTAGGATTCTGTCTTAAACCTCCTCTCTTCTGATTTCCCAGGAAACAATATCTACCTCCTGTGTTCCTATGAGGATCCACACATTGATTGGTCACAAATTCAAGTTTCTAACCCAGATGTCTCATTCCCCACTCCCATCCCCACCCCCAGAGCCAGCTTCCAAAGTTACTATGAGTTAGGGGCCACCTGAAGGGGCTTGATTTCCTAAACCTATTGCCATTGATTTAATATGGAATCTTAACATCCCTAGCATATTCAAGAGTGGAGCTGAGCTCCATAGGGTTTTCTTGACTGAAGCCTACATAAGAGAAGACCACACTGCCACCAAGTGGGATCCAACTGTCACACTTTCCATTTGTGGTCAAATGCAAGCTGTCTGTGCCTGACTCTCTTTCTCAGTGTGACTTGCACTCTCTCAGAAGAAACATTTCCTGAATAAATAAATTAATGAACTACTCAATCTACTTATTAAGAGAAAACTCTTGAATACAAACATCCAAAGGCATTAGGAAAGAATAGAAACAGGAAACACGGGGAGGAAGTGGGATATGTGATGTTACATTAAGGGCCTTACAAGGAACAAGAGCTATAGGAATTATTTAATAAAAATTGATGATCTGCTCTGTATTTGTATATAGAAAAAGTTTTATAAATTCAATGTGTTTTTTTAAAATCATTGAGTAGATACTTAATATGATTTATGTAGTTGAAATGTACAGTGAACACTCCCAATACCAACTGAAATGCTGACAGTTTGAGGCCACACAAAGATGCCACAGGGGGAAAATGTCTAGTGAGCTCCTTCCAGAAAATCATAACATAGTTCACAAAGACAGTCAGTCTTCTACATCCTATTTGGTGAGTTGAGAATATGGTCTTATAAGTGGCCATTATTTATCTCCCCATTTGGAGCAGAGAAGAGTGAAGAGGATTGGAGACACATGGAAACAGTAAGTCCAGATTGACTCAAGCCTCTGCCTCACTCCCCTGAGATTAGAAGAACTAGACGATGCCTGGAAACCATGCCCACTGCTCTGAAAGAACTATTATGACATTCTGGATGGAGTGAAATAAAAATTTGGAAAAGAACTTAAGTTCATAAGAAGTCCATGCTTACAGGTCAGACAGAAGGTACCTAGAACCCCTGAAACTACGACCCCCTAGGCAGCAACTTCCAGCTGGGAACTAACTTACCTTCATGGCTTTCATTTCAGTCAAACAATCAAGAGGCCTATTTTGCGAGCAGTAACACCAGTAATCTGTGAATCAACCCTGTGAAATCGAAATGGCAATATTTGACCGGGTAAATCTCAAAAAGCAGGACTTGATAGAAAAGAACTCACTGGAAGCAGCAAACCCAGGAGGAGGTGGAAAGCAATTCATAGAACAAAAATGCAATTCCTAGAACAAAACAAAAGGTGTTTGGCAGGTGGAATGGAAACTGCACTAGCTCTATAGACTGAAACAGAAAGGACTCAAAAATTAAAGCAAAACAAACAAAAACAATTGCTTGTCTTTCACCCACGGTTGTGGTTAACTGTTGCTAATTTGGCCCCTGTTCCATCCCCAGTCCTGGGCCACCTTTACTGTCAATTGAACCATCAGGATACATGTTGTTTCCACTGATTAATATTGGAAGGGAACTTTTAGGCCTATCTTTTGGGTCTCTCATAAACGATAAGAAGACCAAATGAAGTCAATTCAAAAGCAGGGAAAATCTACAAGTAGGATCATTAGTCTTGGAAGAACTGAATTCACTGTAAACTTTTATTTTAGGGATAGAGTGGGTTTTTTTTCTTATATTGTTTGAACAACCTCAATTATATCAAGGTTGAAATAATTATTTCAGAATAATAGATTATTTGAAAACGAATGTGGAATCCTGACTTCTAATTCCACTAGTTTTACATTATACGATATTTGCTATTCACCTGGCATTTCTAAACACTTCACATGATCTTATATTATTTCATCATATCCGCACAACAAACCCTATGAGACAGATACAACTAAATTCCCAATTTGAGGGGAACATATTTTAAATAACTTGCTTAAAGTCACACAGCAGTATCCTTGAACAAGTCATTTGACCTTTTCACCTGCCATTTTGTCACCACCCCATGTCAGTTAAAAATACCAAACCAAACGCAGTGCCATCGAGTCAAAATAGATTGACCCACAGCGGCACTATAGGACAGAGTAGGAAGGTCCCGAGGGGTTTCTGGGACTTTATAGGAGAACAAAGGCTCATCTTTCCACCATGGAGTGGCTGGGAAATTCCAACTGCTAGGGAGTACATACCTCTTGGTGTTATCGTTCTTCACCCAGATAGACTTATTGTTTGCCTGGAAAGCAACCCCTTGAGGGCCTTAATTACATAAGGAGTTAAAGTGTCTAAGGGTCATAGACTCAGGGTTCCATTGATTTCTATCAAACCATGTCTTTTTAATGCTTTTGAGTTTTGTTCTACATTTTTCTCCCACTTTATCCAGAACCTTCCTCTGGGAACTCTTCCATAATGCTCAACAATGGTAGTCAAATACCAGCTAACTTTCTGGTCCCAGAGTGATGGACGCACAAGCTTGAGTGGTACATTTGGGGACTAATTACTTTGATGAGGTCTTTTTTTTCCTTCAATCTTATTTGCTCCTGATGGGAAGATTCCAATTATTAAACTTTGTTTGCCTACTCACAAGAGTTTTCTATCTTTGTTGCTACTCATAAAAGTAGGATCTTTGTGGATCATCCAGATATTGTGTCAGTTTACGTTACTGTCTCCAATACTATAGTTCCAAATCCCTGGGCCCAGTCTTGGGTTCCCTCAGGGTGTTTGGTTATGGCTTAAAATTTTTCGTAAATTTACCCCCGGTATATTCCACTGTACACATAAATATATTTCATCACATATAAATACATGTTTACAACAGGAATTTCATGGCAAATACACAATATTTTAGAAAGACAACTTAATGTAAAAGAACAAAATTGTTCACACTAATTTACCATTAAAATAATTGTAAAAGTTGTTCACTAAAAAGATATTTTGAGTTATCCAAAAAAGAATAGTCAATTTAATAAAATATTAAAACTTAGAGAATATGAAAGTAACATAATGCAATCTTTCCATTTGTGTAAGGAAGCCGGACTTAAGAACTACAATGGACTGAAACATGGTTAGAGCATCTAATACCCAGGTTTCCCTATTATACCCCATTCATGTTCTTCTCACTCTGGGAAGGAAAATACTTTGGACTTTGTTTTCTTTTACTATGCAGTAGAAAATCACATGAAATCTGATAATATTTAGCATAATATTTTCTGAACTTACCACTGGTTTTCATACCTTATATTTGGATGAAGTATGGTTTAAGTGATACCATATTGAAAATTTTCAAAAAAATGTTTTTCTCAGCAATTGATTAGTGAGCTAGCATGATCTTATAAGTAATGACATAAAATAAGGAATTCTTTGAAATTTTCAACTGTGTGGAAAAAACATATAATCTATCTTTATGATCTCACAGATTTGTCTTCAAGGATTATCATTGTAATGTGTCTATTATTTTGACAGAATTATTATTTTAATCTTCAAATGTTACTGTTTATTTTCTGTAAAGTGATTGCATGTAGAATAGGCCATCTAATTAAGCATGCCATAGTTTGTAAATATATTCCAGAAAAAAGTATTAGCTATCCTATCCATGGTTACCTTTTAATCTAAGAGGTTTGCAGAGGCATTTTGAGGCATACGGAAAGTGTCTGTTTTAAGATAACTGCAATCTCTTCTGAAACTTTACGCTGGGTATTCCCTTTCTCCTCCAGGAATAGATGAGCCTGCTTCTACCACAGTTTGGCAGGATACATACCTGGGGTCACAATAGGGCAGCAAAGTACCTCTCTCAATGTAGTTTCCTAAAAAGAGCTACTTTTCTCATTGTAGGCGCTTTCTCCTTTGTCTCTCTCCCTCATCTTCTTCACTAACAGAGCCATTGCCTTCTCCGTTATTTATTTATTAAAACATATGTCTGGAGCACCAACTAGGTTCTAGATATTGGACACGGCTCTCATAACAATGTACAAAGAAATATTTGTGCAATACGGAGGACAGTGCTGAAGATGTTGCCCAGGGAGAAAGGCGGGTCTGTCCAGATCACACCACATGGGAGCGAACTAAAAGAGGGAGAGAACATTATCATAGCCCATCAAGCCCTGGGAACGACATCCCTGCCCAGAATAGCCAATGCACAGAGAGGACCTTAGAGCCAGGCCCATCACAAGATGTGACATTCCCTCATTGACCCATAGCTCTAGGGGGACAGCACTGGAGGCACTGTGCAGAAAGTGTTCCCGGTCTGCCCCATTCACAGCGGAGTGAAACACAAAGGAGTGCAACAGGGGAGCAAGTGAGCAAAGTAGCTGTCCTCAAGGAATCCTGCAAGAAGATTTCTGACTTGGGGGACAAGCTTGGCACCTCATCAGACTTGATCAGAAAACACACATAAGTTCAGCAGACAGACCTGGAACTATCTATTGGGGTTTTTTCCCCTTGGTTTTTTTTTTTTTTTGCCCTATTTCTATCTTTATAAGAGACACAAGACAAACATTCCCAAGGAGCAAACAACCAGACCAGCAGTTCCAGGGGGACATGGGAGAGAAGGGGGAGGGAAGAGAAAGAGGGGAGCCAACAAACTCAGGGATAAGGGAACAACAAGAGATCTAAAATTGATGGCAAAGAGGATGTATAATACCTGGTAGGGCTTAAGCCAGTGCAATGCATCCAAGAGGAATTACTTAGAACCAAATGGAGGATGAGCATGATAGTGCGATAGGAGGAAGGTGAAAGAAAATAGAGGAAAGAAATAGGAGGCAAAAACTATTTATAGAGGTATAGCTATAGGCATGTATACATATGTAAATATATTAATTTGTAATGAAAGGGATAGAGACCAATGTATATATATTTATATGTTAAGTATTAAGATAGCAGATGGACTTCGGACCTCTATTCAAGGCCTCCCTTAACACAGAACACTTTGTTCTAATAACCTGGCACTCTTTGATACTCACCTTCCCAACTTGATCACTGAAGACAAAATGGGTGCATAAGCAAATGTGGTGAAGATACCAGATGGTGCCCAGCTATCAAAAGACATAGCATCTGGGGTCTTAAAGGCCTGAAGTTAAACAAGCAGCCATCTAGCAGGGAAGCAAATAAGCCCACGTAGAAAAAGCACACCAGCCTGTGTGATCATGAGATGTCAATTGGATCATGTATCAGATATAAAAAAGTCCAAAACAACCAACTATATTGATGTGAATGAGAGGTTTGGAGTGGAGACCCAAAGCCCTTCTGTAGACAATTGGATATCCCTATGGCACCTCACCCCACCCCCCCAACAGAAGGGTTATACAGAAGGGATTATTCAACCACGGTACAGTATAGCACCAAAAAAACACACATCATTCCTCTAGTTCCTGAATGCTTCCTCCCCTCCACTACCAGTTCTACCTTATAAACCTGGCTAGACCGGAGAACACACATTGGTAGGAATAAGAACTCTCGACAGACAAAACCCTCAGGAACAGTAGTGGGAGTAGCAATATCACAGGACGGGGGTGGGGGGTGGGACGAAGGGGAAATCCATCGCAAGGTTGGATATATAGCGCCCCCCCTCCCAAAGGGGGCAAACAATGGAAATGTGGATAAAGGGAGACAGTGGACAGTGTAAGATACAAAATAATAATAACAATATATAATTGATTAAGGATTCATGAGAGTGGGTTGATCAGGGAGGGAGGGGGAAAAGGGGGAGCTTATACCAAGGGCTCAAGTAGAAAATGTTTTGGAAATGATGATGGCAACATATGTACAAATATGCTCATAAAATTAACGTAAGCATGAACTGTGATAAGAGCTGTAAGAGTCCCCAATGAACAGACTTTAAAAACTACAAAGAAAGAAATATTCATGATGATAAACAACTCCTGTAATGGCTATGTTCACTATGGTAGTCACATGTAGCTTTTGACATTTGAAATATGACCAATGCAACTTAGAAACGATGTTTGTAATATTATGTCGCTTTAATGTTTTTAAGTTGTAGTTCAATAGCAACATGTGTTTATTGGCTACTACTATATCAGATACTAAAATTCTAGTATATGAGAATCAAATAATGTTGAGTTCTTTTCTACTGAAGGAGAAATACAGTATGTCAACACATAATCATAATAGAGTGCAAATAAATGCTATCATTTTTAATAAATGGAGATAGCCATAGTTTGTTCATTTAATAAATATTCATTTAGCACCTATCATAATCAAGGTGCCATTAGCTACTATGGGAAACACACAGCTGGTGAGTGCCTAACTATGATATTTTTAAAGTGCAGAAATAAGAAATGAGGTAATCACATGAGTTACAAAACATAAACTGAGTTGGTATTTATCTTCATATGGAAGATAGGGATTAAGTAACAATCATTTCTTCTGCCAACTTCATGTGACTGGTATTCTCACCTAGGCTCCTAGAATCCAAGTTGTTCCTGAAATTCTGCTGCCTATTCACTTTGTCTTTAGCAATGTTCTATCAGTTTGTTGTTCTCTGGTAGCTTTTATATTGTTGTGATGAGGACAGATTTTTTACCAGTATTTCACAGAGAAGCAGGTTCTCCCCAAAAGAACAATTTTCAACAGAGATTCCAGACCAACCAAAAGCTACAAATAAAAAAAAAATAGGCTGTCCACTTCTGAAAAGTTATCCATTGAAACCATTATGAATAGCAGCAGAACATCGGATAGAGTGCCAAAACCTGAGCCACTCAGGTCAGAAGTCCCTGGGAAGACTTATAAGGAGGAGCTGCGTTCTCAAAGGCGCGTCGACCATAATGACATCGATAAAGTAAAAATTTTGCAACCCTCATTTGCTGTTCAGGTATGACTCAAAACGAAAAGAAAAATTTGCAAGCACTGACTAAGAATCACAACTTGGAGTGTATGACATATGAATCTAAGACAACTAGAAAGCATCCACAATGAAACAGAATGCATAAAGATCAATAGTCTAGGCAGTGTTGTGGTTGTGATGCTTGTCAGGTACCATCGAGTTGGCTCCAATCCATAGCAACCCCGTGCACCACAGAACAATACCCAGCCTGGTTCTGTGCCATCCTCACCAGTGTCCTTATGTAAAAGGCCATTATTGCAATCACTGTTGAGGGTCGTCCTCTTTGTCCTTTCCCCTCCATTTTACCCAGCATGATGTCCTTCCCCAGAGACTGGTCTCTCCCGACAATGTATTCAAAATATGTAAGACAAAGGCTTGCCATCCTTCCTTTAAAGAATATTCTGGTTGTACTTCTTCCATGACAGATTTGTTTGTCCTTTTAGCAGTCCGAGGTACTTTCGTGGTTCTTTTAAATCATTTTATTGGGGGCTAATACAACTCTCAGCACAATCTGTACATACATCAATTGTGTAAAGTACATTTGTACATTCATTGCCCTCATCATTCTCAAAATATTTGCTTTCCACTCAAGCCCCTGCCATCAATTCCTCAATTTTCCACTCCCTCCCCACTGCCTCCTCCCTCATGAACCCTTGATAATTTATAAATAATTATTTTGTCATATCTTGCCCTATCTGACATCTTTCCCCACCCACTTTTCTGCTGTCCATCCCCCAGGGAGGATGTCACATGTAGATCCCTGTAATCAGTTCCCCCTTTCCAACCCACCCTCTCTAGACCCTCCCAGTAAAGCATTCACACTACTGGTCCTGAAGGGATCATCCACCCTGGACTTCATGTGTTTCCACTTTCTATCTGCACCAGTGTACATCCATTGGTCTAGCCAGATTTGTAAGGTAGAATTGGAATTATGTGGTGGGGGGCATTTAGGAACTAGAGGAAAGTTGTATGTTTCATCATTGCTATATCGCACCCTGAGTGGCTAGTCTCCCACACACACACACACCGAGACCTTTCTGTCAAGGGATGTCCAGTGACCTACAAATGGACTTTGGGTCTCCACTCCACACTCCCCCACTCATTCACTATTATATGATTTTTGTTCCGATGATGCCTGATACCTGATCCCTTTGACACCTCGTGATCACACAGGCTGGTGTGCTTCTATGTGGGCTTTGATGTTTCTGAGCTAGATGGCCTCTTGTTTACCTTCAAGTCTTTAAGACTCCAGATGCTATATGTTTTGATAGCCGGGCACCATCAGCTTTCTTCGCCACATTTGCTTATGCACTCATTTGTCTTCAGTGATCGTATCATGCAGGTGAGCACACAATGATATGATTTTTTGTTCATTAATGCCTGAGAATTGATCCTTTCAATACCTCGTGATCACACAGGCTACTATGTTCTTTCGTGTGGGCTTTGTTGCTTCGGAACTAGATGGCCGCTTGTTTACCTTCAAGCCTTTAAGACCCAAGATGCTATCTCTTTTGATAGCCAGGCACCAGCAGCTTATTCATTCACTTTGTCTTCAGCGGTTGTGCCAGGAAGGTGAGCATCATAGAATGCCAATTTAATAGAAGAAAGTATTCTTGCATTGAGGGAGTACTTGAGTGGAGGCCCAATGTCCTTCTGCTACTTTAATACTAAACCTATAAATATATGCACATAGATCTATTTCCCCATCCTCATATATAAATATGTTTGCATATGTACATGTCTTTATCTAGACCTCTATAAATGCCTTTTGCCTCCTAGCTCTTTCCTCTATTTCCTTTGAATTTCCTCTTGTCCCACTATCATGCTCAGTGTTCATTTGGGTTTCAGTAATTCCTCTTGGTTACATTACTTTGATCACGCCCTAATAGGCCTCCTGCACCCTCCTCACCACCAAATTGGATCACATGTTCTTCCTTTTTCCAGGGGTTTGTTAACACCACTACTTTTCCCACCACTTCCCCCTCTCCCCTATCCCCCAAAACTGTCAGTCCTATTGTTTTCTCCTCCAAATTTTTCATCCAGCCTATCTTATTTAGACAGACCTGCAGAGATAATACCATGCACAAAAACAAGACAGAGCAAAACCAAATAACAATATACAACAAAAAACAATGACAAAAAAACAAAACACAACAAGAAAGAAAAGCTTGTAGTTAGTTCAAGGACTGTTTGTTGGCACTTAGGAGTGTTTTCCAGTCCAGAGTGTTGGGGCACCATGGCCTGGCCCCAAAGTCCACCTGGGGACCTCGTCACGCCGTTCCCTTGCTGTTCTGTTGCACCCCCTTAGTGTTTGCCTCGGTGTGGCAAGATCAGATCGGGTGCAATTCCCACACTGTGTCTCCGGTGTTGTCCCCTGTAGGGCTATGATTCAGTGACGGGCGTGTGTCTCATAGTGGGACCAGCTATGTGGTCCTCTCTGTGGACTAGCTGCTCTAATCTGGAACATCATCCTCAAGGCCTGGTGGGCCAGGACATCCTCCACTCTCTCCTCCTCCCCCTTCATCTGCTCCCATGTGCTCCAATTAGATATGTCCCTCTCCAGGAGCTGCATATTCAGTGCTGTCTTTTGAAATAAATTCTTCTGTGGGGAGGGACAGGTGTCCCCATAGTAGTTGGGGTTGGGGCCAGCCCCTCAGCCCTTTCTACTGGTTCCCAACTCCATGCTGGCATGTTGCATACCCATCTTGGAGCGCTGGGTTGAAATCTGGTCCCTCTTTCCCTGTGGAGATATAAACAATACCCTCCCCAATTATGAACTGTGCCGCAATGACCTTTGGAGCACAGATGTCTGGCCTTGGTTAGTTTCTTGCCTCTTCTGGGTATATGCCCAGTAGGGGGATTGCTGGGTCATATGGTAACTCGATTTCCATCTGTTTTAGATATCGCCATATGATTTCCATAGTGGCTGTATATACTTACAAGTTCACCAGCAGTGGATGAGAGTTCCTGCCTCCCCACAGCCCCTTCAACACTTGTTGCTTTCTGATTTTTTGAACTGGGCTATCTTTGAGGGTGTTAGGTGGTATCTCGTTGTGGTTTTAATTTACATTTCTCTTATGGCTAAGGATCGGGAACATTTTCTCATATGTTTTTTGGCCATTCAAATTTCTGTCCTTGTGAAACTTCCTGTTCAGGTCCTTTGCCCACCTCCTCAGTAGGAAAATCAGGGTTTTTTTGGAGGCTAGCAGAATACTGTAGATTTTAGTAATAAGGGCTTTGTCTGATGTGTCATTGCTAAAGATGTTTTCCCAGTCTGTGAACTCTCTTATTACTCTCTTGGTGAATTATTTCAATGTACATAGGTCTTTCATCTTCAGTATATCCCATTTGTCAATTTGTGCCTCCTCTGTGTGTGTGTGTCCTTCCCTATTTCTGATAGCCTCTGTATTCCCTGTGTGAAAGTTCTCAAGTTGGTCCCAATTCCCTCATTGATGGCACTAATAGTTTGGGGTTTAACTTCAAGGTCAGTGATCCACCTTGAGTTTATTCTTGTGCATAAAGTGAGATAAGGGTCTTGCTTCATTTTTCTACAGGTAGATATCCATTTTTTCCAGCACCAAATGTTAAAGAGGGTCATCTGCTTCCCATTTGATATTTTGGGGACACTTATCAAAGATCAGTTGTCTGTATGCTGATGATTTTATTTCTGGGGTTTCAGTTCTTTTCCATTGGTCTGAGTATCTGTCATTGTACCAATACCATGCGGTTTTGACAACTGTGGCTGTATAGTATGTGATAAAGTCACATAAAGCTAGCCCTCCCACTGTGTCCTTCTGCTTTTGAGGAGTGCTCTGCTAATTCTGGGCTTCTTCCCTCTCCATATGAAGTTGGTAATCAGTTTTTCCATTTCTTTGAAGAAAGATGAGGGTAATTGCATCAGGATTGTATTAAACTTATATAGTGCCTTTGGCAGAACTGATATTTTGACTATATTGAGTCTTCCAATCCATGAGCATGGGATATTCTTCCATTTGTTGAGGTTGCTCTTGGTTTCTTGTAATAGTGTTCTATAATTTTCCCCATAAAAATCTCTTGTTCTTTTAGTCAGGTGTATACCTAGAATTTTCCATTTGTGTTTGGCTATTGTAAAGCCAATAGCCACCTTTTTGATATCCTCTTCTATGGCCTTATCCAATGTGTGCAGCAGTCTGATGGACTTGTGTTTGTCGATCTTGTATCCTGCCACTCTGTCAAACTCCTCTAATGCTTCCAGTACACCCCTCATGGAGCTTTTGGGATTTTCCATACACAAAATCATATCATCTGCAAATAATGATAGTTTCACCTCTTCCTTCCCCAGACAAATACGTTTGATGTGTTTTCTTTGCCTTTTGCTTTTAGCTAAAACCTCTAGCATGATATTCAATAAGAGTGGGGACTAGGGACACCTTGTCTGGTCCCCTTTTTTAGTGGGATTGTGTTACTGTTTTCTCCATTGACTACCACATTGGCTGTTGGTTTTTCATATATAGTTTGTATTGTCTTGAGGAATTTTCCTTCCATTCCTATCTTCTCAAGTGTCTTAAACAGGAATTGGTGTTGGATGTTGTTGAATGCTTTTTCTGCATCTTTCAATATTATCATGTGATTCTTATAGTTTTTAATGTAAATGTGGCAAATGATATTAATGGTCTTTCATATGTTGAACCATCCCTGCATCCCTAGTATATGTGTCCCACTTGGTCATGGTGAATTATTTGTTGTATATACTTTTGTATTCTGGTGGCTAGTATTTTGTTACGGATTTTTGCATCGCCGTTCATTAGGGATATTGGTCTGTAGTTCGTGATTCTTGTGGGATCCTTGCCTGGTTTGGGTATCAGAGTTATACTAGCTTCATAGAAGGAGGTTGGGAGTTTGCCGTCTTTTTCTATTTTCTGGAAGAGTTTGTGTAGGATTGATGTTAGTTCTTCCCTAAATGCTTGGTAGACTTCTCCAGTGAAGCCATCTGGTCCAGGGGATTTTTTTGTTAGTAATCCCTTGATAACCTTGTCTACTTCTTCTATTGCTATGGGTCTGTTGAGATTCTTGACGTCCATTGAGGATAGTCTAGGGAGGGAGTGTTTTTCCAAGAATTTGTCCATGTCTTCCAAACCTGAATTCATTGGAGTACAATCCATGGTACTGTGTAATTATCTTTTTTATATCATTAGGGTTTGTTGTAATGTCCCCGCTTTCTTCCCTTATTCTTGCTATTGAAATTTGTTCCCTCCTTTCTTTGGTTGGGTTTGCCAGTGGTCTGTTGATTCTGTTTACCCTTTCAAAGAACCAACTTTTAACAGTATTAATTTTTTCATACTTTTCTTGTTTTCCCTCTCCTGTATCTCAGCCCTGATTTTTTCTTTTCTTTTGCTATTAGTAGGATTGTCTTACTGATACTGCTCTAGTTGTAAATTTTGTGCCAGCATATCAATCATGAGCCTTTCTTCCTTGCTCAGGTGTGCATGTATTGCTATGAAACTTCCTCTGATGACTGACTTTGCTGTGTCCCATATGTTTTGGTACGTCGTGTTCTCATTCTCATTGGTTTCTAGAAATTTGCTAATTTCATCTCTGATCTGTGCCAGTATGCACTCCTTTTGCAATATAGAGTTATTCATCCTCCAATTGTTTGCTCTTGTTTTCTTCGTCTTCCTTTTGTTGATTTCCAGCCCTATGGAACAGTGGTCAAGAGAGAGATGTCTGTATGATACCAATGTACTTAAATTTATTTAGATTCACCTTATGCCCAAGGATTTGATCTATCTTCGAATATGCCATGCAGACTTGATAATAATGTGAATTTATTTGTATTTCAATGAAAAGCTCTATAAATATCTATCAGGTCAAATTGTCTAATTATATTGTTTAGATCTCTAGCCTCCTTGTTGAGTTTCTTTCCTGTGATCTATCTTTCTCAGAGAGTGGTATATTAAAGTCACCTATTATAACTTGCTGAGGCTGTGATTTATTTTTTCATCTTTTGGAGTGTTTGGTTGACGTATTCAGCTGGTCTCTCATTAGGGGTATATATGTTTACAATACTTAGTGGTTCTTTGTCTATGATTCCCTTGAGCATTATATGGTGTCCCTCCTTATATCTTTCTAAGGTTAACACTTTGAGGTCAATTTTATCCAAGATTAGGATTGTAACACCTGGTTTTTTTAAATGTGGTTTCCTTGGTATGCCTTCCTCCAGCCTTTGATTATCAGCCTATTTTTGTCTGTATCCTTGAGATTTCTCCCCTGTAGGCAGCAGATTGATGCGTTGTGTTATCTAAGCCAGTCTGCTTGTCTCAGTCCCTTAATGCCTGAGTTCATGTCATTTGATATTCAGGGTTATTATCTCCATCTGCAGACTCTGTAATGTCATCTTATACCATTTGTGTTGGGTGATTTCTTACCTTCCTTTCTCATTAATGTGTTTTGTGTGTGTGTGTGTGTGTGTGTGTGTGTGTGTGTGTGTGATTCTTGACTTTTCTCCATCCTTCTTTATCCAATGCTATTTTGGGATCTCTTTTTTCTTTGTTCCCTGCTGGGTGAGGTTGTTCTATGTGGAGTTCTCATATTTATGCTTGGTGAGTGTTGTTCTGCCCATACTGGGTCGGCAAGGATCTTTTGTAGGGCTGGGTTTCTTCTAACGTATTCTTTGAGTTTTTTCTAGTCTGGGAAGACGGTTCTCAATCTATCTTGATTGATAAGTTGGCTGGGTAGAGGATTCTTGGATTTGTGATGTTTTCCTTCAATTTGGTGGATATGTTACTCCACTCTCTCCTCTTCTTCATAGTTTCTGCTGATAGGTCTGAGCATATTCTTATTTGGGAAACTTTATGTGATTGCTTGTTTTTCCCTAGCTGATCTCATGATTTTCTCCTTTTCCTCAAAATTGCATAGTGTAACTATTATGTGCCTTAGTGGATTCAGTCTAGCTGGTGTTCTTTCAGCCTCCTGAATGTTTGCCTTGTTTTCATTCATTAAGCTGGGGAAGTTTTCCTCCAAGAATTTTCTCACTATTGCAGATGCCTTCTTTGTTGTGTCTTCCTCTAGTAAGAAAACAATTCTAATGTTGTCCCTCTTCATAGCATCTGACATAGCTCTTAAGTTTTCTTCAACTTCTCTGATGATCTTATTTGATTTTTGTTCTCATTTGTTAAAGTCTGCTTGACTGTCCTCCAAATTACTGGTACAGTTCTCTTTTTACTCCAGTCAATTCTCAAGGTCGTGTATCTGCTATTGGTTTTTGTTATCTCCACCCTAAGCTCTTGTATTTCCCTTTGGTGTATGGACTTTATTGCCTCTATCATTTCATCCTTTTTCTGTATTGTTTCCTTAATATCCTGTATGACTCCAAGCGGCAGCCTGAAAATTTCTTTTTGTGGCAGCTCAAAGTGTGCTTCTTCTATGAATGTCGTTATGTTCAGGACATCTTCTGCCATTGCCTTTTTTTTTTTTCTCCCTGTTTTCATGTTCAGCCTTCTTTTTCCAAGCATGTTGTCCTGTGCCCAAGAAGGCTGGTGGGTTGCCTGCTTTGGTGTTGCAAAGGCTAGGCAGAGGTTTCTGCAGCAGCTTGGAACATTGAATGGTGTTGGACGCACTGCTTTAGGCCCCCAGGCACACAGGTAGAACTTCCCCAGTAAGAAGTTGGGTGGAGTATCCCCTGGTGTAGGTCAGCAGGGCTTTGGGCTACCTGCACTGTGTGGAGCTCACCTAGCTGGGAGTGGCGCTGGTATAAATGCCCTAGGCTAAGGGGAGTTGTCTGGAGGTCAGCAGTGGAGTGTGAGAGGATAGGAAAGAGACAAAGAGGAGAAAAAAAATTAAAAAGTAAGCCAGCTGAGACTGTGTAGGGATAGAGAGAAGAGAGGGAAACAAAAGTAACAGTGTAGCCAAGCCCCGATCCCTACCCCTGGAGCTGCAAGGGTTTAGATCCCTGCCCCAAGGCAGGCTGTGGCAAACTGTGGCTGTGTTGAGAGTAAGTGCCCACGTGGGTGCTAATGGCCCCGGCTCCAGCCTAGACAGTGGCGGGGCTACGGTGAAGCCCTAGTCAGCCTCCACTGTGGTAAGCCAAAAGCTCCCAGCCCCCCAAAACCTTGTGGGTCTCTGCCTAACTTATCTCTATGATGCTCCTCCTGAGATCCAGCTGTGTTGAATTTCCCTCTAGGCAACTCTCCTGGGCTGATTTCTGCAGAGTCCCTCAGGTATCTGTTATTCTGTCACCATCTTCCCCGAAGTCCAACATTTGTACATTTGTTGCCATCCTCATTCTCAAAGCATTTGCTTTCCACTTGAGCCCCTAATATCAGCTCCTCAATTTCCCCCCTGTCCCCCCTCCCTCATGAACCCTTCATAATTCATAGATTATTATTACTTTGTCATATCTTATACTGTGCAATGTCTCCTTTCACCCACATTTCTGTTGTCCATCCCCCAGGGAGGAGGTTATATGTAGATTCTTATAATTGGTTCCCCCTTTCTACCCCACATTCCCTCCACCCTCCAGGTATCACACTCTTACCACTGGTCCTGAAGGGGTCATCTGTTCTGGATTTCCTGTGTTTCCTATTGCTATCTGTACCAATGTACATCCTCTGGTCGAAACAGATTTGTAATGTAGAATTGGGATCATGATAGTGGGGTGCGGGGGAGAAGCATTTAAGAACTAGAGGAAAGTTATATGTTTCATCATTGCTACCCTGCACCCTGACTGGCTCATCTCCTCCCCACAACCCTTTAATAAGGCGATGTCCAGTTTCCTACAGATGGGTTTGGAGTCTCCACTCTGCACTCACCCTCATTTACAATGATATGATTTTTTTGTTGTTTGAAGCCTGATGCCTGATCCCTTCAACACATCATGGTCACACCGTTTGGCATGTTTCTTCCTTGTGGGCTTTGTTGCTTCTGAGCTAAATGGCCACTTGTTTATCTTCAAGGCTTTAAGATCCCAGACGCTATATCTCTTGATAGCCAGGCACCATCAGCTTTCTTTGCCACATTTACTTATGCACACATTTGTCTTTAGTGATCATATCGGGAAGGTGGGCATCCACTGATATGATTTTTTTTCATTGATGTCTGATACCTGGTCCCTTCAACACCTCCTGGTTACACAAGCTGGTGTACTTCTTCCATGTGGGATTTGATGCTTCTCAGCTAGGTGGCTGCTTGTTTATCTGCAAGCTTTTAAGACCCCAGACACTATATCTTTTGATAGGCAGGCACCATCTGCTTTCTTCACCACATTTGCTTATGCACACATTTGTCTTCAGCGATCATGTTGGGAAAATGTGCATCATGGAATGCCAGTTTAATAGAACAACATGCTCTTGTGCTGAGTAAGTACTTGAGTGGAGGCCCAATGTCCATCTGCTGTCTTAATACAAAACCTATAAATATGTGCACATAGATCTATTTCCCCACCAAACTATATATATTTACATATTTACATGCCTGTATTTAGACCTCTATAAATACTCTTTGTCTCCTAGTTCATTCCTCTATTTCTTTTTACTTCCCTCGTGTCCCACTATCATGTTCAGCCTTCATTTGGGTTTCAGTACTTTCTCTCCATTACTTTGCCCTTGCTGAATCCCTACCAGGCCTCTCACACCCTCCTTGCCACTAATTTTGGATCACTTGTTGCTTCCCTGTCCCTGGGTTAGTTAAAACCACCTACTTACTCCCACCTCCCGCTCTGCCATGTCCCCATGGAACAACTGATCCCATTGTTTTCTCATCCAGACTGCTCATCCAACCTATCTTATCTAGATATATCTGTAGAGATAATAATTTGCACCAAGGCTTAGCAAGGCTAAGGAAGACAGGCGATGAATGAGAACACAGCAATGACAACAAAAAAGAAAACCAATGACCCATAAAAGAATAAATTAATTAAAAGAAAAGAAAACTTTTTAAATGAAAGAAAAACCTGTAAATAGAGCAAGGTCTGATTTTTGAACTTTAGGTGTATCCTCCAGTCAAGTCCGATAGGTGCAATGCTCTGGCCCAGGGTCTATCCTTTGTACTCCCTTGGGAGCTTCCTGCTCTTCTCCCCTTGTTGCTCTGCCACTCTCCTTTAGTGTTTTGCCTCGGTGTTGTGGGGTCATTCCAGGCCAGTCCAAACACTGAGTCTCCAGTGTTGTCCTCCATAAGGCCCTGGGCCAGCCAGGGACAGCAAGTCTCATAGTGTGTTCAGCCATATGGTCCACTCTGTTCATTAGCTGGTCAGAGCGGGGATATTGTCCTCCAGGCTTGGTGGGCCAGGATGTGCTCTGCTCTCTCTTCCTCCCCATTCATTTCCTCCCATGTACTTTCATCAGACATGCCCCTCTCCCCTACCGGCAGCTTCAGTGCTGTCCTCTAAAGTAAATTCTTCTGTGGGAAGGGGGGGTACTTTCAATATTTCTCTCCAGCACTGCAATTCAAATGCATTGATTCTTCTTCAGTCTTCCTTTCAGTGTCCAACTTTCACACGCACATGAATGCATCGAAGTATACTATGGACTGCATCAGGCACACCTTAGTCCTCAAAGTAACACCCTTCCTCTTTAATACTCTAAACAGGCTTGTGCAGCTGATTCACCGAATGCAAACTATCTTTTGGTATCTTGACTACTGTTTCCATGAACATTGATCATAGATCCAAGCAAGATAGAAATCTTGAAAACTTTAACATTTTCTCCGTTTATCATGATATTACCTATTGGTTCAGTGGTGATGATTTTGGTCTTTTTTACATTGAGTGGTAATCCATCATGAAGACTGTGATCCTTGATCTTCATCCGCAAGTGCTTCAAGTCCTCCTCACTTTCAGCAAGCAAGATTGTATCATCTACATATCACAGGTTGTTAATAAACCTTTGTGGTAATTACATAATCTGTTGCCAATTTGAGACTGAAAAGTGAATGGGTGGAATTTAGCCTATCAATCAGGTTACAGCTTGATGACCTCATTTGGAGGTGCTAAGGAGATCAATAGCCCACTGGAAGTGGAACACATGCTCACTCTCTGTGAGACGTTACTGATGACCAGCTCGATGGAGCTGTGCTGATGAAGTCAGAGCCCAGGGAACTAGAGGAGCTGCATGGAGACGCCTGCTAGTGTTGAGATGCTTACACCACCACTGGATCCACAAGATTTCCCACCCACTGGCCGGTGATCTTCCTCCATTCAGCATCAGGGCATGTGTTTTGTGAGTCTGAAGAGAACTTTATAGATTGGAAGTGGATATATGGCTAATATCGGACTTATGCACTTAATCTGGACTGGGTTGGGACATTTCTTAATATTCAACTGCTCTTATATAGAAAGCTCTTTCTTATACACATATGAGTGACTATGAATTTATTGCTATAGTCAACCCAGACTAATACTACCTTCCTCTAATCCTGATGCCACATTCTTCTTCATATAGTTCATCATCTCTGATGATTTGTTCAGCATACAGATTGAACAAGTATGGTGAGGGTCTACAACCCCATGTATAAACCTTTCTTGATTTTAAAACATGCAGTAGTCCCTTGTTCTGTTTGTACAACCTCATCTTGAACAATATACAAGTTCCTCAAGAGCACAATGAAGTGTTCTGGAATTCCCATTCTTTTCAAGGTTATAAGTAGTTTATTACGGTCTACACAGTCAAAAGCCTTTGCATAGTGAATAAAACACAAGTAGACATCTTTCTAGAGTTTTTTTGCTTTGAGTAAAGATTGATCTGACATCAGCAATTATATTTCTTGTTCCTAGGCATTGGTCAGCTGAAATGGGTTGGTATTGGCCTTCTTTATTCAGACAATCACATAAATTAATATAATGAGAATGAAAAATTCAAGAGGAATGGCATTATATTAGTCATCAAAAAGGATACTTCAAGATCTATCTTGAGATTCAATCTTGTCTGCAATACAATAATATCTGTACTCATAACAAAATTCATTTAAATACAACTGTTATTCAAAGGTACTCACCAAACCATAAAGTTGGCAATGAATAATTCTACCAACTTCTTCAGTATGAAATTGACCAGATATGCAATCAAGATGCACTGATAATTATTAGCAATTGGAATATAAAATTTGGAAACAAAGAAGGTACAATAATTAGAATATAGGGTCCTCATGATAGAAATGAACCTGCAGATCCCATGATAGAACGTTGTAAGACTAACGACTTCTCCATTGCAAATTCTTTTTGTCAACAACAGAAAAGGTGAGTATCCACATGGACTTTTCTAGATGAAATACAAAAATATCAAATTGAATGCATGTGCCGAAAGAGACGATTGAGCTCAACAGCAGCAGTTAAAAGGCCAGGCTCTGTCTGTGGAACAAATCATCAGTTGTTCATATGTAAGTTCAGGTTGAAGCTGAAGAAAATTAAAACAAGCATCTGAAAGCTAAAATGTGTTAAGAACATCTCAAGAACAGATTTGATGTGTTTAATGCTATGATAGAAGACAAGATAAGCTGTGAGATGACATCAAGCACATCATACTTGAAGAAAGCAAAGGGTTATTTAAAAAAACAACAGGAGAGAAAGATCAAAGTGGATGTCAGAAGAGAGTCTGAAACTTCTTTTGGTCATAGAAATCAAAGAAATTATGAGGTTAAAGAGCTGAACATAACCTTTCAATGGAAACTTTGAGGAGATGTAAATTGTTGTAATTAAATTTGAAAATATTCAAAGTTAGAAAGTCAAAAAGGGAGAACATATTAAACATATCTGAAACTGAAGGAAAAAATCCATGCTAGAGCTGCAATATTGAAAGATTCCATTGGCAAAATATTCAATGATGCGGGAAACATCAAAAGAAGATGGAACGAATACACAGAGAATGCCAATATCAACAAATCAACATTAAACTGTTTCAAGAGATAGCATATGATCAAGAATTGATGGCACTGAAAGAAGTCCAATCTGCACTGAAAGCATTAGCCAAAGCATGTCTACCGAAATTGATGGATTGCCAATAGAACTATATCAGCAACCTGATGAACCACTGAAAGTACTCACTCATCTATGCCACTAAGTTCAAAGGACAGTTGCCTGGCCAATCAACAAGAAGAGATGTATATTTGTACCTACAAATGTATGAGGAATGAGGAAATTATCAAACAATATCATTAATATCACATGCAAGTAAATTTTTGCTGAAGATCATTCAACAATGGTTGCAGCTGTATATTGACACGGAGTTTCCAGACATTCAAGGTAGATTGAGAGAGGTGAATAAGGAATATCATTGTTAATGTCCGATGGGTCTTGACTGACAGCAGAGAATACCGGGAATGGGAGTTGGGGAAGTTTACTTGACTTTGTAAAGGCATTTTACTGTGTGGATCATAACAATCTATGGGCAGGATTGATGAGAATGGGACATCCAGAACACTTCCTTGTACTCCTGCAGATCTTGTACATGAGTCAAGATGCAGCTGGACACACAGAACAAGGAACTAGTGCATGTTTTAAAATCACAAAATGTGTGTGTCATGGTTGTATCCTTTCACCATGCTTGTTCCATCTGGATGCTGAGCAAATAATCTAAGAAACTGGACTACATGAAGAACAATGCAGAATCAGGATTAGAGGAAGATTTTAACAACATGAGATATGCAGGTGATAAATCTTGTTTGCTGAAAGTGAAGAAAACTTGAAGAACTTTCTGAGGAAATCCAAGAATTACAACTCTATGTTAAAAAAAAGCTATCACATCTGGACCAATAGATATTATCATGTAGAGAAAACACAATGTGTTGTCAAAAAATTCATTTTACTTAGATACACAATAATTGCTCGTGAAAGCAGCAGTCAGGAAATCAAATTACGCATTTCATTTGGTAAATCTATTGCATGAGACCTCTTGAAGGTGTTGAAGATCAAGGATATCGCTTTGAGAACCGAGATGTCCCTACCTCAATCCATGCTATGTTCAATTACCTCATATGCATGTGAAAGATGGACATTAAATAAGGAAGAATTTATATATTTGAATTATAGTGCTGTTGAAAAAATTGAAAATACCATAGACTACCAGAAGAACAAACAAATTTGAGTGTTCTTCTATTTAAATTGGCAGTTTCAAACTATTTGAATTGGCAGTGACACTAGAAATTTGAAGCCAAGAAATAATTGATTAAGTTAATCACAATTGTTTAAAATATAGGATAAGGCAATAAAACCGATTCAGGTAAAAATAAAAGTAGATTAGAAGATTAATTAGACCCACGTTTTGCTAGTAAGTTTTAACACGCATAAAAAGGAAACCATTTTGATAAATGGAATTTTTAAAAATTTTATAGCAGAAAAAGGACTATCAACAATTTTGTTATACATATAGGTAAACTGAGAACTATTGGGGAGTTAAAGTGACATGATCCTGATTACTCAATTCATTAACAAACCTAAGGTCAAAGTCGAGGCCTCTGGGTATGGCATCCTTTCCGTATCATTGCCAGGACTACCTGCAGGTTGTTTGTGAAATGCATTACATTAAAAGCCACATCTGTTTGATTATGGCCACATCCCAGATTGGGATGAGTTAGTAGAACACAACTTAACTCATTACTTTCTCTCTTAGTCTCTTTCAACCAGTTTACAACTCGAATTTCTATGTGCATCACTGATTTACAGACCCATATTCATACTCTTTATACTCAACTATTTTTCTACTCTTATTTACTGCTTTTCCTTTCTTCTCACCTATTCCTCCACTCCCAGAGAGTGTTCCTGGAATGGGAACCAGAGCAGATATCATGAGATAAGAAAAGGCAGCCTAAAACATGGACAGGGACATGTGGAGAGAAGCAATAGGCAAGCAGTAGCTACACCAACATTGAGCCCATTCCAACTCATAGTGCCGCTATCTGTCAGCGGAGTAATTCCCCAGCGGGCTTCCAATGCCGTAACTCTTAATGGAAGTAAAACGCTGTCAGGTTGGTGCTGACCCTATATACAATCCAATGACGTGATTCTTGGTCTCATGCCAATCACGCAATTGTAATATTTGAGTCCATTGTTGTAGTGAGTGTGTCGATCCATCTCCTTGAGGGTCTTAAAAAATCACACATCAGTGTACCCATTTTACAGATGAAGAAAGTACATTCCAATTTAAGCACTAAGTACTAAGTACCCACGGTAAGATGGGAATGAGACACCTCAACTCTTAGCACTATTCCATATTTGCATCTTCTTGGACACCAAATTAATAATACTATCTCTAGTAAAATATGAAAAACACCCAAAATGCAAGAAAAACTAGTAGTTCCCTTAGGAACATAAAATGTTTTCTACTTCCTTTAATGAGTGTGTGCAGTCTAATTGTCTTAAAAGTATTGGTAGTAGAAACAATTAGAATAATATGTTTCCAAAGACATAAGGAACAACCTAGGTGCGGAATAACTGAATCCTTAAATAATAATAGAAGCAGGAAAACTGTAACATAAATCATTAATCATTTATTATTGCTTTAAAATTAACATTATTATGCAGTACTCCTCATCAGCCATTGGGTATGTCTTATGTGCAAAGTACCATACTAACCTCTTAAATAATACATATTTAATAACATATTTAACTAATTTTGATTTTGATTTTCTCATCTCTGTATGAGATGATGATAATGATGTGCAAAGTTGAAAGATTATCCAAATCACTCTATTGGTAAGACCTGTCATAAGTAATCCAAACTCATCATTTCAAAAATAAATCATAATAATATATAAATAAAATCTATAATAAACCTCTTTCTAAGTCACTCACAAAGGAAACATCTACTTCTGCTCCTACCTTTAATGGCGGGGCTCCCACAGAGTAGTCTAAGCTGTGCAGCGGAATATAAATCAAGATCCTCAATCTTTTTTTTTAACAATTTATTGGGGCTCATACAATTCTTATCACAGTTCATACATATACATACATCAATTGTATAAAGCACATCTGTACAGTCTTTGCCCTAATCATTTTTTTCTCCTCTTTTCTTTTTTTTACATTTTATTAGGGACTCATACAACTCTTATCACCATCCATACATATACATACATCAATTATATAAAGCACATCCAGACATTCCCTGCCCCAATCATTCTCAAGGCATTTGCTCTCCACTTAAGCCCCTTGCATCAGGTCCTCTTTTTTTTTCCCCTCCCTCCCCTTTCCCCCCTTCCTCATGTGCCCTTGGTAATTTATACCTCGTTATTTTGTCATATCTTGCCCTATCCGGAGTCTCCCTTCCCCCCTTCTCTGCTGTCCCTCTCCCAGGGAAGAGGTCACATGTGGATCCTTGTAATCAGTTCCCCCCTTCCAACCCACTCACCCTCCACTCTCCCAGCATCGCCCCTCACACCCTTGGTCCTGAAGGTATCATCCACCCTGGATTCCCTGTACCTCCAGCCCTCATATGTACCAGTGTACAGCCTCTGTCCTATCCTGCCCTGCAAGGTAGAATTCAGATCATGGTAGTTGGGGGGAGGAAGCATCCAGGATCTGGGGGAAAGCTGTGTTCTTCATCGGTACTACATCACACCCTAATTAACCCATCTCCTCTCCTAAACCCCTTTATGAGGGGATCTCCAGTGGCCGACACTTGGGCCTTGGGTCTCCACTCTGCACTTCCCCCTTCATTTAATATGGTATATATGTACATATATACATATACATATATACACATACATACACACACTTATATCTTTTTTTGCATGATGCCTTATACCTGGTCCCTTGGCACCTTGTGATCGCACTGGCCAGTGTGCTTTTTCCATGTGGGCTTATTTGCTTCTGAGCTAGATGGCCGCTTGTTCACCTTCAAGCCTTTAAGACCCCAGACACTATCTCTTTTGATAGCCGGGCACCATCAGCTTTCTTCACCACATTTGCTTATGGACCTATTTGTCTTCAGCGATCCTATCATGGAGGTGTGCAGTCAATGATATGATATTTTGTTCTTTGATGCCTGATAACTGATCCCTTTGGGACCACTCGATCACACAGGCTGGTGTGTTCTTCCATGTGGACTTTGTTGCTGCTGAGCTAGATGGTCGCTTGTTTATCTTCAAGCCTTTAAGACCCCAGTCACTATCTCTTTTGATAGCCGGGCACCATCAGCTTTCTTCACCACATTTACTTGTTCACCCACTTTGGCTCCAGCCGCTGTGTCGGGAGAGTGAGCATCATAGAGTTCCAATTTAATAAAAGAAGGTATTCATGCATTGAGGGAGTGTTTGAGTAGAGGCCCAAGGTCCTTCCGCCACCTTAATACTTGACCTATAAACATAGACACATAGATCTATTTCCCCATCCTCCTATATATATTTGCATGTACAGATCCTCAATCTTTTTTATTTCTTTTTATCCATCTGTCATCCCACCTTGTGCTGTGACTGCCTTTCTCAATATACTTACTATAAACATAACTGGTGCTGGGATGCTTGCACTGGCTTTGCCCTGCCCTCCTAATCTCCAATCTCATACCCTTTCTAATCTGCTCTCCTCGTTGCTCCTTGCCATTCACTTTGAACATGCTCATTTGATTGCACAATTGGCCCACAAACTTGACCTGGCATTTATCCCCTCCCATTCTCACGCCTACACCACCTTCACATACAGTGAGCTTTCATTTTTGTTAGGTTACTAGTTTTCTGAACCTATCATGACCTTTACTTTAAAAAGAAAAAGTCATTGTATGGGGGCTCTTATGACATTCCATACATCAATTGTAACAAGCATATTTGTACATATGTTGCCATCATCATTTTTACTTTCTATTTAAGACCTTGGTATTAGCTCCTCTTTTTTTCCTTCCCCTCCCCCCTCATTATCCCTTGATAAATTATAAATTTTATTGTTTTCTTATTTTACACCTACCGTTGTTGTCTCCCTTCACCCACGTTCTGTTGTTCATCCTCCTGGGTTGAGGAGGGAAGGTTATGTGTGAATTATTGGGATCAATTCCCCCTTCCTCCCCTTCTCATCTCACCTTCCACCTACCCTCCTGGTATCACTACTCCTGTTTATGTTCCTGAGGGGTTTGTCTGACCTGGATTCCATGTTATGAGCTCTTATCTGTACCAGTGTACCTGCTCCTGTTAGCCAGAACTAAAAGTCAGGACTGGGCTCATGCAGTGGGGGTTGAGGAAGCCTCAAAGATCTAGAAGAATGTTGTGTGTCTCATCTGTGCTATTCTGTGTCCTGATGGACTCATCCCTTCCTTATGACCCTTGTGTGAGGGAATGTCCCATTGTCTACAGATGGGTTTTGGGTCTCTCCTCCAACCTACCTCATTCTCAGCAATATGGTTTTTTGGTTCTTGTTTTGGGTCTTCTGGTGCCTGTTACCTGATTGTGTTGACACCTCATAATTGCACACATTGGTGTGCTTCATCCATGTGGCCTTGTTGCTACTCTGGTAGATGGCCACGCGTTTAACTTTAAGACCCCAAACCCTATAGCTTTTGATAGCCGATCACCATCAGCTTTCTTCACCACATTTGCTTATGCATTCATTTTGTCTTCAGCAATTGTGTCAGGAGGGTGAGCATCACAGAATGCCAGGTGTTAGAACAAAGTAGCCTTGCATTGAGAAGCGGCTGGAACAGAGGCCTGAAGTCCATCCACTTCCTCAATGTATTGTCATATAAATATATATACATAGGCCTCTATTATTATTAATTATACCTCTATTATTATACCTCTATTGTTATTAATAGATTCACACAAGTTCATACCTATGTTTATACTTCTATCCATAGCTTTGTTTCCTAGATCATTCCTCTGTTTCCTTTAACCTTCCTCCAACCCCACCATTACGCTCATGCTTTTTCTGCATCTTAGTTATTCCTTTCAGCTAGATTGCTGTTGCTTCAGCACCACCCAGATCTCTACATCACCCTCATTTTTTAATTTTAATTCTCTATTTGTTCCCCTGTCTATGGTGTTATTTGATCACCACTCCTTTCCCCCACTTTGTCCTCCCTGCAAGTCCCTCCAGAACCATCAGGCCCATTGTGTTCTCCTCGGGCTTACTTCCCATGCCTCTTCTACGCGGATAAGATAAACAACAATAACAGAGACAAAACAAAAAAGAAAGAAAAGATTGCATTTTTTAAAAAGGAAAAAAAAACTAGCCAAAGAACCGAAAAAGTGCACATAATTACAGGTCTGTCTGCTACACTGACATTTATGATTATCTCCCCACCAGTCCTGCGAGATCCCAGGAGCAGCCCCTCTTAATCTGAAGTTTATTTAGGGGGATCCTCAGGGGTTTTGTTGCTTGGCTTTGCTCCCATTGCTGATCTGTTAGGTTCCCTACTGTTAGGTTCCCTACAGTCCTCTCTGTGCCTTAGCAGCTAAATACAGAAGTCATCCTCAGGGCTTGGTGTGCCAGTATGGGGACCAGTCCCTGGATCTCTCTTTATCCTTCTTGATTTGCTTCTGTATGCGTGTGGCAGGTGGCCCCTCTCAACAACCTGTAGGTTTTGTGTTCTCCTCTGTAGCACATACTTCTAGGGGCGGGGGGTCAGTTTGGCTCTGATTGAGGCCGGCCCTGTCAACCTGTCTGTTCATGAATTGTTCCATGTGGTTACATTATACTCAAGGTTTGGCGAGCTGTAGTTGAGTGGATGTCAGTGTCAGTTCTTCCTTGAACGCTTGCTAGAATTCTCCTGTGAAGCCATCTTGTCTGGGAGCTTTTATCATTGGTAGGTTTTTTGATAACCATATCTATTTCTTCTCTTGCTATTGGTCTGTTGAGGCTCTTGACCTCTAACTTGGGATAATCTAAAGAGGGATTGTTTTTCCCAATGTTTGTCCATATCTTCCTCATTGATAAATTCATTAGAATATAGACTTTCATAGTACTTTGTACTTTTCTTTTAACCTCATTGGGATCAATTGTGATTTCCCCTATTTCATCCCTCATCCTGGCTATTGATGTTTGGTCCTTCCTTTCCTTGGTTAGGTTTGCCAGTAGTCTGTACATTCTGTTGATCCTTTCAAAGAACCAGCATTTTGCTGTGCTGAATTTTTGCATTGTTCTGTTGTCTTCTCACTCGTTTAACTTTTCCCTGATTTTTAATATTTCTTATCTTTTGTTATTGAAGGGATTATTCTCATGACTCTGTTCTAGTTGCTGGAGGTATTGTATCATGTATCAGCCATAAGTCTCTTTTCCTTTTTCATATATGCATTAATCACTATCAAACTTCCTCTGAAAACTGCTTTTGCTGTATCCCATAGGTTTTGCTACATTATGTTCTCATCCTCACTATTTTCTAGAAATATCCTAATTTATGCTCTTATCTGGGCCAGTACCCATTTGTGTTGTAGAAAATCATTATTCATCCTTGAATTGTTTGCCCTTGTTTTTCTAATCATCCTTTTATGGATCTCCAGCTTTATGGTGTGGTGGTCTGAGAGGGATGTTTGAGTGAGCTCTGTGTATTTGAATGTACTCTGGCTTGACTTGTGTCCCAGCATGTGGTCTATTTTTGAAAATGAGGCATGTGCACTTGAAAAGAATGTGATTGCTTTTGCATTTGGATGGAAAGCTCTATAAATGTCTATAAGGTCCTAATTGTAGTGTTTAGCCGTTTAGTCTCCTTGCTGAGCTTCTTTCCTACTTATCTATCTTTCTCTGATAATGGTGTATTAAATTCACCTACCATGATGGTTAAATCTGTGATTTCTTTTCATCGTTTGAATCGTTTGTTTGACAAATAACGTGGATCTCTTGTTAGGTGAGTATATATTTATTTTGCTTTCTGGTTCCTAGTCTACTGATACTTTTAGCATTATAAAGCATTCATCCTTGATTCTTGTGATTTGAGATAAGGATTGCAACCCTTGATTTATTTTAGTTGCCGTTGGTCTGGTATATTTTCCTACAGCCTTTAATCTGTAGTCCATTTTTGTCTGCAAGTTTAAGATAGATGTGCCTCTTGAAGGCAGCAAATTTATGGGCTATGTTTTCCAAGCTTGTTCTCTAACCTTTGTCTTTTAATGGGCATGTTCATGAGGTTGACATTCAGAGTTAGTGGATTCATTGCTGTCGTCTTGTACATTTTGTGTTGGGTGCTTGCCTATCTACCTTCATGTCAATGTGCTATATTTTTATGGGGGGCTTTACTCTTGCCTTCTTTTCCCTTTGAGGCAATGTTATCTTGGTAATTGTTTTGCCACATTGACTTCTGAATGGAGTTGCGCTATATGGTAGTCTCCTGATTTTGCTTGATGGATGTTGTTCTTCGGACCACAGTGACTTAGCAAGGATTTTCACCAGGATTGGATAATTTAAGTATCCTGTTCCTTGGTGAGTTCTTCCTGGGATTTAGTCTAATTGGTGCCCTTGATGCTTCCTATATGAATGTCTGATTCTCGTTCATTAAGGTGGGGAAGTTTGCTTCCAGGAATTCCCTCGCTAATTTAACTGTTGATTTCTTTGTTGTGTCTTCTTCTGGGAGACCAATATTATTTTAATATTGTTCCTATTCATAGTATCTGTCATTGGTCTCAGGTTTTCTTCCACCTCTTTGATTATCTTGTTTGAATGTCTTTCCCGATTGTTGAAGTCTGCCTAAATGTCAAGATCACTGATACAATTCCCTGCCTTTTCTAATCTGTGGGTGGAGTCCATTATCTTGTGTTTTGCTTCTGTTGCCTCATCCATTATTTCTTGCATTTCCCTTTGGTGTGTGGACTTCATGACTTCATTTTTCTATCATTGCATTCTAATTTTACGTGGCTTCCCTCGTATTCTGTATCACCCCAAATAGTATTCTGCAGATTTCTTTTTGTTTCTTCTATGAATGTTGTTAGGTTTAGGACTTCTTCGGCTGTTGTGTTGTGTTTTTCTTGTTTTCTTATTGAGGGTGTTACTGTCTGTGTGTCCTTTTGAAAGAACTGGGTGCCATGTTCCTGGGAGACTGAGGGGTCCTGAGCTCTTTCTCTGTGTAACTTATAAGAGTGATTTTGGGGACTACCTGTGGTCTGTAGTGGTGGGTCAGGCTGCTGGGTAGGTGAGATGCCATGACAACTCGGTGGCTGGAGGTGGTGATGGTGGGCCTCAGAAGGTATACTGAGGTACGTGACTATAGATATGCCACTGGGCCAGGATGGGGCAGGCCTGCAGCATGGTCACAGGCTTGGTCTGGACTCTCTGGCCACACTTGCAGTCTTTGAAAGACTGTGGAGCCCCAAACTGGCTCTGGCTGTGGCTTTCAACCCTTGGCTTTTCCTGTTTTGTTAAAATCCTAGGCTGTGCTCTAGAAAATAGAGTTCTGCCTATCTTGTTATGTTAATATTAGGCTAATAGACCAGGACCCGATTTCTAGAGGCTTACATTCAAATTAAAGCAAAGAACACAGCCTGGAATTGTTAACATTTTAAAAATATTTTTTCTTTTTATTATGGGCTTGTTGGGTCCAACCTGGTATGCTTCACTGTCCCCTAGGGAAGGGGCAACAGATTATCTGAGTGGTGTGGAGGCCAATTGGATCTGAATTATCCCTAGCAGCACTCCTATGTCACTTCAGGCCCTCGCCTACACTGGCAGACACAGAGCTGGGGAGAGGGAGAAAGGGTATGGCTGATGTAGTCACTCTGTTCCTGACTGAGGAGGGCAGATGTAAAGCCCAAGAATGCAGGAGCAGGGTGGATCATAGAGAGGGGAACTCCAGTGTGAAGTTTTGTGCCTAGTTCACAAAGACTCTCTGTGGGCCTGGGATTATGAACACCTTTTAGACATTAGCCTGAAGGAATTACTGTATGCTGTGAGTCTCAGATCTTGGGTGTAGAGAGGGGTGGTGGATGCCATCTTACTGGATCTGGTAAGGGACTAGCGGAGCTCGCAAGCAGATACAGTGCACTTAGAAGAATTTCAGCAAGTTCTTGAATCACTCCGTGGGTGAAAATTGCAGGGGTGAGTCTGAGCCTGACCCTAGTACACTGAATCTACTTTCAGCACCCAGCCAATATAGGCTTCTTACCTCTTAATTTTCTGATGTAACAAATGGAGCACTGGGCAGGTGATTGTATGTGGCCACCATCTTGACTCCTCTCCATCATGTCCTTTTCTTATATTCAAGTCTTTGCAAATGTTCAACTCTTTATTTTAAATGTATCAAAATTGTGTTTTATTTACCTCCCAAATAACATCACAACATCCTTGAGTAGTTGCTCCTAATTTTCATGATGAAGCATATTGTACATATACTTATCACTCTGATTATCACACACATCATCCACTTAATATAAATCTTTTGAGTGCCTATGCCATGCTGTGAATTTTGTGTACTAGAATGAAAAGTGATCCATAGTATTAAAGTGGTATGTAAATCCTACCACTGGATGACAAATAAAGACAAAACTGTGCCATTGAGTTGATGACAGCTCATAGCAACTCCATAGGACATGATAAAATTGCCCTTGTGTTTTCTAATACTGTGACTCTTTACTGGAGTAGGAAACCTCATCTTTATCCCATGGTGCAGCCAGAGGTTTCAAATGGCTGACCTTGAAGTTAACAGCCCAATGTGTAACCACTATACCTCCAGAGCTCCACCACTAGACCACAGTGCCTTGAATTGAAGAATTATGGCGTTCACCTCTGAATTTCCTACATGTCACAGGGTCTGACATACAGCAGACTTTCAAAATAAATGTGCACAAGATGGATTCAAGATTGAATGAACACTTAACCACTATCAGGTCTGAAAAAAAGCAATAAAAGTCTGTAAGCATCCACTGTAAAGATATTCAGTTATCTATGAAATTGCACATCCCACTAGAGAAAATGGAGTACTTGCCACGGTGTTTTTGGCACAACGTATTACACTCTTTTGTCTTATAGCATTTGTTGGGTTTTCAGGGAAAATAAAAGCTATAAATACTATTGTAGTTTTGAAATTTTGACCGGTCACCAGAAGATTGTGAGCCTTTTATCCTAAAGGTCTTACCCAAGTTTGCATCCATTTCATTGTAGCAATGACTATCAAGAGCAGTGAGGTTGTTACCATTTTTGCTTTCAAAACCATTGTATTGGGTGTTAATACAGATATCATATCATTACATAGTTCAATATTAAAAAGTAGTGTTGCACAAATGCTACCATAATCACTTTCAAAACATTCTTTTGGAGCTCGTTTTCTACAATGCTGGAGATGAGACCTACATAAACTAGGAACAAATAACTTTAAACTGTGTAGTTGTTATCATCTATAAGAATTTATGGCCCCTCTTCTGTGAGTAGATCATTATGTACAAAGACATAATTTTATTAATAGGTTATACAAATCCATAAAAATCCAAAAGTCTTTCACTTTTTTTGGTTTCACATTGATGTATATCTGAAAATGTGGCACATCTAAACTATTCTTACTTTAAGTTGTACATTAAATGTGGCTTATATTTAATAAAATATTTGAATAAAATTTGTGGTGTTGAGTGCATGATATGAATATTATGCTACTGCTAGATAAAGCATGCTTGTGAAACTCATTAAGATCTTCATGCCATTTTTTGGAATTCCAACAATGAGGATTTAGAAAACTCATTAGCTAAATTACCTAAATGTTACCAAACAAATGAAATCTGTATTTATTTGCAATAGTATTTCATTAACATATTTTGGTAGTTGTGTGAGAATATAAGTGTGCTTCTAGTCTTCCAGAAATGTACGGATGATATTCATGCTTAAATATCTTGGTAAGGGATTTCTGATTTTCAAAGATAGTAAAAAATAGCTTTTCTTTTTGTTTTAACAGTGTATATGGTTGCCCCTTGGCTAAAAAAAGAAAGACACAAGATAAACAGCCCCAAGAACCAGCTCCTAAACGAAAACCATTTGTCGTTAAAGCGGACAGTTCCTCAGTAGATGAATGCTACGAAAGTGATGGGACGGAAGATATGGATGAGAAGGAGGAGGATGAAGAGGAAGAGTACTCTGAGGACAACGAGGAGCAAGGGGATGAGGATGAAGAGGATGAGGAAGTAGACCGAGAGGAGGAGGAGGAGGAGGAGATTGATGATGATGATGATGATGAAGATGATGATGATGAAGATGGGGATGAAGTGGAGGATGACGATGATGAAGAGGAAGAAGAGGAGGAGGAGGAGGAGGAAGAAAATGGTAATCTTTAAGTGTTAGCAATGTATCAAATCATGGTTTGAGTCTGTTTTTCACATGAGTTATCTGATGTTAACATACATGAAAAGCAATTTAGACATAAGTAATTCTGGCTTGTCAGTCCTGAAAAAAATATCCCTTTTTTTGTGCCTCTAACCTGTGTCTTAAAGGATTCCTTCAAATTATCTCTTAGATTTTATATTTTATTCCAGTAAAATTAGTGTTCAAATCAATTGACATAATAATTTACTGAAATATTTATGCTGTGCACATTTGATTAGCTTAACAGAAATTAGCAAGGAGGTAATTGGCACAATATGCATTTTACTTTTACATTTTCTGCAATGGTTTATCAAAGAGATACTATTAGCCAAAGTAGTGTTACTGGAGGGGCTTCAATCACATGCTGTCTTGTGGAAGGACTTTCTAACTACTGGAACATCAACTGGTAATGTAGATTTTGTCTGTCAACTGCCAAACTTTATTTAAGTGACTGTCCTATAAGGAGGATGAAAAACCAACAAATGAAATAGTGAATTGCCCATGATTTGTTTCTATATTTGAGAACCATTTTTTTCTGATTTTAGATGTCCAGCATTGTGAATGAAACACACAAGTTAAAAAAACAAACAAACAACAAAACAAAATATGATACACAGAGTGGAGGGGATGCTTTAGGTTTTCATTTATTCCCTGTTTTCTGCTAGAGTCAGACTAAAAAATTATGACTGCAAAAAAATATTCTCATAGATGTCTTTTCTCAAAAGAAGCTGAAGTTTTCTATGAAGCTTAGATGTAGTCTTATTTTTTTGGCTTGCAATTTGCTTCCTAGAAATACTAAAGTATTTTTTTAAGTTGAAGAGAATTTTTTTTCTTACACTTCTATTTTGGTTTTGAAAACTCCTCAAGAATGTAATATCAAGGAAAGTTTATTCCTCAGGTCCTTAATCTGGTCAGTGTTAGTTATTTGCTTTTAATCTCTTGGAACAAGCATGAATTAGTCATTCCTGATGACTATGGAGCCTGGTGTTTGTAAAAAGTCCATTTTTATAGCTTAAGGTTCTGATCAAAATAATGTACTACTTTAACAAGCACATACACATACAAACACATATAAACAAACATTTCTACATCAAACAATGTGCACACGTATAAATGCACACATTTCACAAATTAAAATTCATTTTCTAAGTTTTCTATTGATATTATGAGACATGGTGTGCATACCATGTAATTAAATGTATCAAGACACACACAAATAATCCACCACCACTTCTAAGTCTGCTTGAATCACAGTGCTTCTGTGTCATCAAGGAGATGATGAGGAGTGTCATTCTGAAAATTAACAGTCACTCTGTAATTGTTTTCAAAAAGTAAAGAAGTTGAATAATTTACAAATACCGATATGTAAATTTTTATACATTATGTTTTTATTTATAGCTATTTTTTAAATTTGTTTAGTTTGGGACAAGAGAATAACTTATTGAGGTTAATTAATGATATGTAACCTGACCTCAACATATTAGAAATTAGATATTAATTTCTCTTTTTTATTTTCTCTTTTTTTCTCTTTTTTATTCTTTTTGTTTTGTTTGGAAAACAATAGGCATTAATATACAAAGTTATGGGATTATGAATAGAATAGGTGAAACTTTTCCATTTATAATTTAACCTGAACTAAATTTTAGGTTCTAATCTCTATTTGGTAAAAATAAAACTTTTAATTTTTATTTATTTTGGGTCATGTTTTCAACAATCTATCTTTTAGATACAAAGCAGCATGTTGCACTAAGAAATATTACTTTAATAGCCTAGAAACTTACTATAACGCTTGGGTAGAATTTGTTCATTCTAATGTAAACCCTTTGAACATAATTCTCTTTAAATATCATGTAATAAAGCTAAAGACTTTATCTGCTAGAAAACAGCAACAACAAAATGGGCATGTCAAGTAGCATCAGGTATATAATCACATAATTCTATTGCAGTTCCCAATATTTCTAAATCAGTGGCCACAATATAGTCATTGATACTTAGATATCAGGTTATTGATGACTGAATCTGAATCCGAAGCATTCTAAGGAAACAGGTTCCAGAAAGTTAAACATCAATGAAGAAGTAGGGTGAAAGAAAAATGATAAAATAATCAAGTGTTGTACATATGGTGTTAGAATGAATATTCAACATACAACTACCTTATTAAACACTTTCTATAATCATCTATCGCATAAACTTTAAAGGAGTTCCAAAGGCAGTTTCCGCCCCCAGTAAAAAGCCTATGAGATTATTAGGCTAACTGATATCATTATAAGACAAATAGACATAATCTACTAAATGTCCATGGAAGCAAAGTATAATAGTTTACTCCTATGCAGATAGCAACTCACTTGAATTCTAAACCCTTAGTTTTTGTTGAGAATAAAACATAATGGACTGATTAGGGAGGACCCTTCACTATGGTTTTTATTGCTACAAGTTCTCGAATCAAAATCTTGTTTGATTTCAAGGGCAAATGAAAGTCTGAAAATGAAAGGTCACTTCGGAGACCTAGTTCCTGGAAACTGTTTCACAAAGCTTTTCTGTTATAGAGAGAAGTCTCCGTTGGAGGAGCTCCAGGAACAGGTGCTCCAAGACACCATTTAGCCAATATCACATGAAGATATTCCAGGTGGATTATACTCCAGGTATTTCATAACCCCTCAGGGTCAGGAATCTTCAGGAAGATCCTAGATCAAAGGAACTGTGTAGCTTTGTTGATTGAACGGCCATTTTCCATGATCAAACTCCTAGTTGTGTTTCATTTATTAAAAGAAGGCTTCAAAAGGCACATATTTGTCAACCTCCTATTTTCATATCCTCAATTTCTGAACACATTACATTTCATTTTACTGCTATATTTGGTGCCAAAAGCATTATGAACAAAATATTATTTTCTGTTATGAGAGCAACTTCTTTAGTGTAAGAAGCAGAATGAGTACATGATATTTTATAAGGCACCAAAGACAAATGTTGTTTTGTTTTGCCCCCTTGAATAGAATTGTCAGTAATTGTACGTTTGGAAAAACTGGAGCCTGTCTGTCTCTTCCTGGTAGAGTTCTGGATCACAATCTTGACATGGGTCTTTCCTTCCCTTTGTCTTACACTGAGAGTGACTATTATGTCTCTGGGCTATCATCGAATGCCTTCTAAGGTTCAGGTGCCTTTGTCTTGGCAGGTAAAAGTGCAAACATTTATATAAAGTTCACACAGAAATTAAGCAATCAGTGATAGGTGTGAAGAAAACATTCTTATGCTATGCCAGGCACTTGGCCCAAATATGCACAAAAAGCAAGCCGTAGATGATCAGCGTCTGACATGAAGCATTCTGGATTCATTATGGAACTCCATGGATAAAAACTGATAGTAGCCTTCCAAGTAAAATTTAAGACTCTATCATAATAAGATGTCACTTATTATAAATTAAAAAATTGAGTTTATTGGAAGGTTTTGCTTTAACTAAAACAAAGGTATATAGCTCACCAGATGAACACATTAAAAATCCAGAAAATATAGAAAGACTGTTATTATAAATTGCATATCAAATGTTTATTCTCATCCAGGAATCCCCCAGGACTGTAGTAATATGGGAAGCAAAGTAGTACTGCTTTGTAATGAATGTCTCCAAAAGGTGTAGGCAAGTCCTTGGTTTGGTTCTTACAGTAAACCTGTAGATAGTTAGAAATTGCTTGACTATCATTGGAACAGTCAGGAACTAAAGCTCAGAAAGATCATATCATTTGCAATATCTGGTGGATATAATATCAAATTCTGATGTTTGCTTCATTTATTTTTACTACATAACTCATTCTTATAAACTTTTTGCTTCCTTGAAGAACAGGGAAGAATCTCTAATTGACTATTTTTATATTATAATAAATTCATAATTAATTATATTTATGATATCGATGACCCGTCATAAATTGGCCTTTTACATGAAGAATTTTCAAAATAAACATAAAGGTATAAGTATGCATATTTTCAAAACAGCCTTGGTATCCTAAACTTAAGAAAGTTATTATACAATATATATCGGTTCTCCTTTCCGTATAAGTTGTACATGTTATAATGAATGTATTTTTTATTCCGGTGACTTGATCAATATAAATATAAAATTCTTAGTATGTTATGGTTTACTCTTATTTTATGTCCATAAAAATAAATATTTAAATAAAACCTATTCATCTATATATAGATGTGTGCCTATATGGGAACACATATATGTGTTTATATCGATATCTATATTTTTGACCATTTACTTTTGCTCCCTAAGGCAGTAATAAAAGTTTATGAGGAAAAAGAGCATAGTAATCTTTATGCAGACTAAAGTAAACTTTCCTATATATTTCTATTTCTAAGACATAAAATATTCTGGTTTCTAGATGCATCTGTAAATAGCTAGAGTCCTTTCTTTGCTATTCATTATTGGATCTCTTGACTTCCTTGGATAATAGACTTTGAAGGACAATGTAATGTGTTGTTAGGTTAGATAAAGTAGAGATGCCTTTGCTTTGTAGAGGCTGCATGACTCTTCTTAAGCACCTTACTCTCCGTACCAATTAGCTGAAGATCCTTGGAAGGTCACCTCTAGGGAAGATTTTGGTGAGTAGAGAAAAAAAAGTCAATGGTAGTTTTAGAAACCCTTTCAAATATGCTATATTATTGCTCTCAGCAAGGCAGCATATGCTGTCCAGAAGGAGAACACACATGCATATGTAAGTTAAAAATAGAAGGTATTAGTCATGTAGTGATCAGTGATCAAAAGTCGTGATCAGTGCCTTTTAGTGGACTCTGTTCTCACTGCCTAGATCAGGAAACAGTCCTGTCAGTGAAGTTTTCCTCTCATGGGGTCATTTCTACCCCTTAGTAACGAGGATTTCTTAAAAAGAATTCAAGTCTAAACCCACCCCAGAAACACATATTAAAATCGAATTGCAAGATCTACTCCTTTTTCTTCCCTTTCAAACAGGATACTATCTTATGATACCACACATTCTTAATGCATCCCTATAATTGGTCATAGATAGACTTGAATTTTCATAAGACAATGGCAGAATGAATATGACAACGGGTCTGAATAGTGGCCTCTGGATTCCCCAATATCCCTTTAGGATGCTGTTTTCCATATTGATTAGCCAATTATCCTTTTATATCTTTCTCAGGAAAATGTCCCTGGTGAGGCAAGCAAGTTGAAATGCAGACAGACTGTGAAAGTCAGAATTAGCCAAGCAGTTTTCTACTGTAGTCAGCAGAAAAAGCAATGAGTTCTGAGACCAACCTAGAAATAAAGATGATCTGTTTAGTATGCAAGGTTTCCATAGGAGAGCAACTGTGGGCACAGTTGGGAGAAAGAATATTATGAATTTTTTCACATCTTAAAAATTAATCTCTCCTACATCCATGAAAGTATTATTTTGGGAAGTTCACCCTGCGTGTATGAAAGCACTCTTTTAGAGTGAAAGTATGTGGATGTGCCTGGCACTTGTCACTTGAGAATGAGTAATGAAGCATTACATGTTTCTGGTTTTTAATCCGTGACCAAAAAACCTAAATTTTCTTCATGCAAATTAACTTTAGGAAACTATAAAACATGATCATATCATGTAGTTGATGATTTTCAGGTACTTCAATACAAACCAGAAAACTATCTGAATATATCATGTGATATATAGTTAAGGTACAAATTTCATGCATAGAGCACTAAGAAAGGTATTTTTAGGTCATTATCAAATAAACATGTACGATAAAAGATCTAATCTATTTTAGCCCAATTGTTTTTTATGGTCCGCTTTTGGTTTATTTGGTTTTCTGATTAATCATAAATAATTTTAATTAAAATTCCAAATTTGAGTGTGCCCATTCAAAGGGAGAGGAAAGCTTCAGAATAAAGTGTGTTTTGTAACTCGGGCGGAACCTCTTGTCCTGATTGAGTCACTGTAGACTCACTGTACCTAACTTTGAACTCAAATTCAGGATTCTGGCTTGTCCTTCAGTCACCTCTGTCTTGTTTTGAAGCTTAGGGAAGCTACAGTATGTGAAAATGTTTGAAAAGAGGTCAATTGGTTCAGAAATGCAACATTGCGATTGTTCTTACTGATGGCTTTAACGCGGTTCTAACTTCCATGCATGGATTTCAGAATTTCTGTCATTTCGAATCCACTCTCACGGCTCCTTCCGGCAAGTGCGTCTGAGTAGACGCCTGCTGAGAGAAGTTAGATCACACAAAGCATGGCAGCAGATAGTTTCAAAGCGTCCTGGGCATTTGCTGTGTCCCGATCAGTAGGGGACGCAAAGCATGGCAGACATCACCTTTGCGCAGAAAGCAGACTATGAAAGGGCTGTGCTCACAGGCCAAGCCACAATGTACGGTTCTTTCAAGGACAGAATTAGAAGGCATGAGCTGAGATGGAGGCTTTAAGGATTTGTGTTGAAAGTAAGAACAAAAGTTTTCAGATACAGAGCAGTGTTCAACTTTAATTTTGGTTACCACAGAAAGTTGTACTATTGCTTCTGAAGGGTCTTTAAAAACAGATCAGATTCTTTGCTATTGGATAGGGATTAACTAAGCCTGGCTAGAAATGAAGAGAAGGCACCAGATGCCCTCTCCGACTTCCTCCCAATGAGACTCACAAGAGCGGCTACATTTACTGCTTCAAACTCACTCTGGAAAACGTGATAACTAGAATTTCCACAAGGCCCGTTTTACCATAACCTATTCAGTACCCGCAAAAACAAAAACACAACAAAGCAATTGTGCCTTGGCAAGAAATTCTTTAATGTTTGCAATTATTTTGGATTTTTTTAAATCTCGGTGTATGGGTGTGTGTGAGAGAGAGGTGGTTGCTTAGTATTTTTTAGTCAATCTCAGTGTGAGAGTCATTGATTTTAAAAGACTCGTTTTTGTGGAATGGGGTGAGGAATTATGAAATCTTTAAAAAATTGCTAATCAACAAAATATATCTGTTGTGTGGTGAACTAAACAAAACTATTTAAACCCAGGACGAAGCACGTTTATAATTTTCATAGGAAACACAACTTAACATACAGGATAATTGAGCAAAATATAACTCAATATTAGGTGATAAATTCAATGAACATCAGCAACATCATTATTTGGGCCCTGACCAGGGGGAAGCGGGACTTTGTGTGTCTTGGTTATTATATGTTGTCAGTTCTTTCCAACTCATAGCAATCCTGTATGACGGAGTCAAATCTATTCTACAGGATGACCTGGTCTGTGATTTTTACAGAAGCTGAGCCCCTGGTATTTTCTGTGAAGCGGCAATTGCGGGTGGGTTCAAATTGCTGATTTTTCAGCTGTGGTCAAGTGCTTAATCATTGTGCCATCCTTTTTGTTTTGGCAAATCTCTCAAATTTAGGCTGTATAACATTAGTGACAGGTGTTTCGGATGAGTGGATACAGATGTATAATAGAGGCAGAAATGCCCACAGCATTTGTACATAACAGAAAGATGAGCATGGTAAGAGATAAGAGGGAGGGACCACAAATTGTTACAGCAGAGTCTACCCTGGATCATCGTGACCCCACTTACACAGAGGACAAGGGCTCCATGGGGCTTTCAAAGTTGTAGCGGTTTGTCAGCAGAGCCCAGGTCTGTCTTTTCAGGAGCCTGTGATGGGGTTCAAACCATAGGTCTTATGGTTGACTTATAGGCCTTTATAGGCCTCTCTGTTATTTGCTTACAGTAACAGTGAACTTCAGGGGTGAGTTCTGGTCCAGGTTTGACGGGGGTCTAAGGGACACAACCTCTATCAGACCGGTAGGTAGGGCGTCTGGTTGTTCTTGGGCGCCTGATCAGAGTGGGTGGTAGTGGTAGCTGGACACCTTCTAGACATTGGATCTTTGGGTAGTGTAAGCTATTCATAATTTTATCCATCATTGTCTTATTTTTATACAGTTCTAAATTGGTTCAAATCAGATACCTAAAATGTCATAATGTGCAAAGGTTCTCAAAACTGTACGAATAAGTGCAATTTATCCAAATTCCACTAATTTAGATCTGTAATAAATAAAATCTTTAGGAATAATATATCACAATTCTTATATTAAAATTATTCCCTTGTTAAAATTATTGTTTTTGCTTCCGTTTCCCACATTTAGCTTTAGGATAATCAAGTTTTACCTTATTAAATGGATAGTATTAAAACTAATAACTAGCAATCCTCTTTTTATTTTCATTTTACTCCATACATTTAAAGCTTACATAAAATAAATTTTTAAGTGTACATTTGAAAAAGACTCAGAATTCTCCCTATATTTGCCATCTTTCATACCTTATAATATGTCAGAAGGTTTTACTCTACAATCACAGACTATAGAAATGAAATGACACATATGACTTCTGACTTTTCAAATAAGCAACAGAAGTATATAATATATATTGATATACATAATATCAATATATTATATGTAATTAATTCATAATGTAAATTATATCTAATAGATGCATGAAGAACTCCTGAATAGATGAATTACTTTCCTGTCACAATCCAGAAGGCAACCAGCCTTTAAAAAAAAAAAGATCTTTTTGGAAAATAAAAAGATCTTTTTGGAAAATAAGAGGGGGTACCCAAAAAATAGGAAAAAGCTCTGTTGGTGGAGCTTCCGTAGTACATTTTTTCCCACTAGGTGAGCATCAAACAACTCACTCTGAGTTAGGGAACCTAGTGGCGTCACAGTGAATTTTTTTCCATGAAAGCAGTTTCACTCGAATCTCATTTTTTGTGATGACTGATATAAGAGAACAGCATGTGGCTGTAAAATTTTGTTTCCTGCTTGAGAAAAATGCCACAGAATCTGTCATGACACAGCTTACAAGGAAAGTAAAAACTCTAGTGTACCAGTTGTGTTCTTGTTTCAAAAAGGTGAAATGTTGATTGATGACAAACCTCGTTCTTAAAGTTCATCAACTTCCTGAGCGGATGAAAATATCGACTCCTAGTGTATTTGTAGTTCATCCCACCAGGTTAGACTGTTAATCAAGCTTTCTATTTAGAGGTTCTGAAAACAATTGTGTAATGGTGCATGACCCCAAAAAAAGGCCTGATTCGTGGTCGATGGGGACTGGTTTTGCCATGACAATACACCTGCTCACACAGCCATCTCGTTGTGCCAGTACTTGGCAAAAAAACAGCATGCCCTTTTTGCCCCGTGAACCTTACTCACCTGACCTCCTCTGTGAAACTTCTTTTTGTTTCTGTGAATGAAGAGGGACAAAAAAGGGTAGCAATTTGACGATTTAGAAAAGGTGAAGAAAAATAATGAGGGAGGTGCTTTCAGCCATCCAAACAGATGAATTTGAAAAATGATTCCAAGACTGGAATTACAGATTTGAGAAATGTATCAAGTATAGTGGAGAGTACTTTGAAGATGATAATAAAGTTGTTTTGTTGCTTTTTTAAATTAAATGCATAGCTTTGAAAATATCTGGTTATTTTGGGCACCCCTTCATATATCTGTCCACTTGTTCAGCTTTCCGTGACTTCGTTCATTTATTGATATAATAAATATTCATTAATATTTATTGAAAGCTTTCAACATACCTGGAGGTACAAATAATTAAACATACTAACGAAAGCTTTGGAAATTTGAGTCCGCCCAGAGGTATCATGAACGAAAGACTGGGTGACGCGCTTCTGAAACCCCAGCTTGTGGAGATCTTAGGAGCACACATCTACTTGAGGTGCACAGACTGCCCTGGGTAAGAACTGACTCACCAGCAATGGCTTGACAGCGTCCCAGCAATGGCTTGAGTAACAGTCTTCATTTTCTCAGACTAGGTGGTCATGACTAGAGTGCCACACCCTTATGGAAAAGTATGAAATGGTTATGGCTACTTTGGGTATTATAGTCTTTATATATATATACCATATATATAGCATATAAACTATATAGCATAATAAAATCAAAAACATAATTTGTGCACAGTGAGCTTCTAAGTTCTGGTCTTGTGGTAACCAATAGGGCAGTCTCATTCCATCTTACCTATTGGAATGTAAATAAAATCTTGTTTTTTAAATCATTTATAACAATTTTTCAAAGGTTTTATTGGCACCTAATTTACATATCATAGAACTAAATGGTTCAATCGTTCAAACATATCAAGGGGAACTTGAAAGTCGCCGCCATATCCATCCTAGAGCTTTCCGTCCCACATCATTGATTCGCCCCAAAGTGAACTGCAATCACCATCAGTTCCAGTGCTTCTCTATCTCCCTCCTCCATTATTTACTCTCAAACTGCCCTTCCCCTCCCTATTGCCCACCCTTTCCCTGGCATTCCCTGTAACACCTTGTATCAGTTATTATCATTGTGCATCCACACGACCGGTGTTTCACAGCTGGGGAACCCCACATAAAACAATGAAAATGAAAGCTTCATCAATTATAACAAAATAATAGTAAAATTTCAATTTCTTGGTTGTACCAGCCATATTTCAATAGCCATATGTTGCTAATGACTACCATAAAGGATACCTTTCCCACACCATAGTTATAGCTGGTGCTCTTTTTAGAAACCTCTTTATCTGGAGCCCTGGGAAATAGCTACATATCTCATGTCTAAACACACACACTTGCACACAGACACATATATGTGATAGTCTGGTATTTTCAATTCCCAAATTTTTATTAAGGCATATACCTTCATTTAAGGTTTCCTAGTAAAATGTTACTAGAATTTCTGAATTCTAGTAATTACTGAATCCTAGAATTCTAGAATTACTGAATTTCTCTTTCTTAGAATCCAAAATTATTTGGCCTCCTGAAGAAGTCAAAAATAATTTTGTTTAAATTTCAAACATATGTGTTCACCAAAATGTTAACAACTTCAAGCCAAAGAAATATTACTCCTGGAATTTTATTTGGGATATAAAATATTTTATTTAGCTTAGGCTGTTTTTCTTCTGTTGGAGCTAAAAGATGGAGAAAATAGGTGTCACCTCAATTTTATCAGGACAGAAACAGACTCTGAGGAGATCCCATCTCCCATGAAAAGGTTGAACTATTGAGTAAATTCTATGATTCTGGTAGGTCTAGCCCCTTCCTGCTGATTCTACCTGCATCACTCTCTGTAGAGCTAGCTCCCAAAAGAAAATCGTCTTTGACAAGGATGAATGGGACAGTGGAAAGAGCCCATCCCACTAGAAACGTTTGGATTTGGACAATTATGTGTCAGAATACTAGATGCACTTGCTAGCCATCTGACATTGAACAAAACACTTAACTGCCTTGTGTTGCATCTCCTCATCTATAAAGTGAAGATATGATGTAGCCTGGAAATTATATGTATGAGGCACCTAGATGCTTGAACTCCATTAGTGTTTAATATAATAGAAATATTGTGGAAATATAATGTAGAAAATACATTATCAAATCAATGTAGGTTTTACATAATGTATTATATAATAAATTGGAAATTTCTTAAAGATTTCTAATACTAATTTCAGGAGCCCAGGTAGCATAGTGAGTTATGCATTGGACTTCTAAGCACTAGATCAAGAGTTAAAATCCACCAGCAGCTCCATGGGAGAAAGACGTAGTTTTCTATTCCTGTAAACAGTTACAGTGTCAGAAACCCACAGGGAATTTCTCCCCTGTCCTATGGGTCACTATGAATTAGAATAGACCCAATAGCAGTGAATTTGAATACTTATTTCATTGGCTTTCTTTGAATTGTATTGCCTACCTTTCATGCCATCACAAGAAGATATCTAGAACAGGCTTTCTTGTGTGTTATTAGTAGGATCTGGTATGACTGTATCTCTAACTTCATCTCCCATTGCTCTTCCCTTCTGTCAGTCTCAACCAGCCACAGTAGCCTGTGCTCTTCCTTGCACATATCAGGTGTATGCGCCACTCACAGCCTTTATATTTGCTGTTTCGTTTGTTTGGGATGCTCTTCTTTTACTATGATCCACTTCTTCATCTTTCTACTCAAATGCCTTTCTCAAAGATGCCTTGTCGAACCACTCTGCCTCAAATAGCAGCCACTTCTTTTCTTTCAATTTATTATTAACTGCAAGTTTATACATACAAAGGATACCCCCTCCGAAAAAAAAAAAAACTGGAATTGTACAGGGTGGGAGCAAAGCTTTGGTAGTATGCATTTTTCCCACTAGGGGAGCATTGAGCAACTCACTCTAAGTTTGTGCACCCAGTGGCATCACCTGAGAAAGTTCTCTCTGGTCACAGTGAATTTTTTTTATAAAAGCAATTTCACTGAAACCTCGTTTTTTGTGTTGGCTGATAAAAGAGAACAGCATGAAATTCTGTTTCCATCTGAGGAAAAATGCCACAGAAACTGTTGTGATGTTGAACACAGCTTGCAAGGAGAGTGCTATGTGTGGGAAAAATTCAAGTGTAGGACTGGTTTTCTTGTTTCAAAAAAGGTGAAATGTCACTAGATGGCAAACCTCATTCTAGATGTCTGTCAAATTTCCGGATGGATGGAAATGTTGACTCGGTGCATTTGGAGTTTGTTTCACCAGGTCAGACTGTTAATTGAGCCTTGTGTTCAGAGGTTCTGAAAAGATTGCATAACAGTGTGTGACTGAAAAAGACCTGGTTTGTGGCAAATGGAATGGTTTTGCCACCATAACAATGCACCTGCTCACACATGCATCTCAGGGCACTAGTACTTGGCAAAAAACAGCATGCCTCTTTTGCCCCACTCACCTTACTAACCTGATCTCCCTCCATGCAACTTCTTTTTTGTTTCCATGAATGAAAAAGGACATAAAGGATAGCAATTTGATGATGTGAAGAGGTGAAGAATAAAACCAGGGAGCTGCCACCAATCAGATGAGTTTGAATGTTTCCAAGAATGGAATCTCAGATTTGACGAATGTATTACATGTAATGGAGAGTACTTTGAAGGTGGTAAGGTGGTTTTGGGGGGGGGGGACAGAGAATTAAGTAAAAACTTTGAAAAATATTTCAGGTTTTTGGGGGGGTACTCCCTCATATAATTCCATATTTCAGTCATGTCGATTAGAATTGTACAACTGTTACCACAATCAGTTTCTAAACATTCTTTTTTCCTCCTGGACTCCTTGACATTGTCTCCCTTTTCCCTCCCCCACCACCCCTGTGCCCCTCTCACTCTGAAACCCGTATTCCACTTGCTGTCCTTGGAGGTTCATCCATCCCAGGTTCCATACACCCAAACACAGAAAAACAGCACAACTTCAATAGGGTGACCTCCCATGACATAAAACCTCCGAGACACACCATAATATGAACAAAAACACAGGATTTTTTAAGAACCACATCAGGTCCATCCTGCATGAGTGGAGATCAACTGGCAACATTTTAACTGCTCAAGTCAGGTTTAGGCCTTTGATCTTCTGCACTCATCTCGCTGGTGCACTCTGTTTAGTAACCACCTTCCTCCCACTCCCAAATTGTGGATGGTTCACCAGAGGCTTGTTTCCTATGTAGTTCGCTCTCACAAAAGAATCTTGGGCTCTCACTGTCATCCAGAGTCTTCTAGCAACCACTTCGTACCCCACTGGCTTAGCAAAGCTACTGAATACAAAACAGTGTTACAAAGTCAGGCGATGAGCTGGTAAAGATAATGGTAGGGTTGTACTACATTGCCAACTCAGAAGTTTTTAAAGGATAGGTGGAAATGGCAATCATTAATCTAATTAAATAAATAGCTAATGAAATTCCAAATGTGCTATAATATCCTAGGATAAAATTAATCGCTATGCTTCATTTTCTTGTGTAAGATAGGTTGTTGTGATTAATCACGTGTGAAGGATCTTCCAAAATCTGAGCCAATGCTTATAGCCCTAAGGTTCAAGTTATTTTTGACAGTTGATATTCTTGAAAATGTCAGAAACGTCAACCCTATATGCTTCATTTAAATTGCACAGAGGCATTAAAACAGTGGCATAAGCCAAGACAACTAAGTATTTTAGAAATCTGTCATTTAGTGCGTGTGTCTCTGCAGGTGTTGATGAAGGGAACACTGTGTCTGCCATAGCAGCCCCTGGTTGGGTTCTCTGAGCACTGAGCTGCACTGGCAAAATGCAAACCGAACCCATCAAGCCAATTGTACCTAGGACCCTATAATGACCCTAGAGACCAGAGTAAAGCTTCCCCCATAGGGGTCCCATGGCCCTTACCTTTGCAGGAACAGACAAGCACACCTAGTCACCACAGCGTAAGTGGTGTGTTCAAACTGCTGACCTCTCAGTTAACCACTGCTCCACAAGGCTCTTGTGAATTGGTAGAAAGAATGATGTGAACATATAGGATCTATCTGGGGATTAGAAAGCAATGTATACTGTTTTTCAAAGTAGAATGATTTATAAAGAGAAAGTCTAAGAAAGCAGCAAATATGAGGAAGCTTCAAAAAGTCATGGGAAATTTCCATGATCATTTCATTCTATATTTCCGGGAACTTGATGAAGCCCTCAAGTACAAAGGAATACAGCAAACAAAATCAAATCAAGTAAGTTAGTTATGTGGGTGAATAAGAACGTCGAGCTGTTCAATGCACAGACATTAAAGGTAATGAGACCGAAGCCCCTAGGTAACAAAGGAAGCAACATCTAGTTGAGGAAAATGACTGCATGGGCAATTCTGTGTAATGCCCCATAATCAGCACAAGTGAAAACAAAGAACCTACTATCTGAAGTAACAACATGTTGCTGTTACCATGGATACCTGCCATTGACTCAATTCCAACTCAAGGAAATCCCGGGTGTTACAGAGCAGACCTGCACCATAGGCTCTCTTGACTGTAATCTTTTTTGTTTTGTTTTGTTTTTACTAAAAGATCATTTTATTGGGGTTCTTACAACCCTCATAACAATCCATACATCAATTGTATCAGGTCTATTTGTACATACATTGCCATCAATCTTTTATAGACATTTACATTCTAATGAGCCCTTGATATCAGCTCCTCTTTTTTTCTCCCTCCCCTCCCCCTCATGACCTCTTGATAGATTATAAATTATTATTTTTTCCATGTCTTACACCAGCTTCTGTCTTCTTTCCCCCATGGTTTCTTTTGTTCATCCCCCTCTTTTGTTCATCCCCCTGGAGGGGAAGCGTGTGGTTGTATGTCAATCATTGCAATCAGTTCCCCTGTCCTTCCCCAGCCCTCCACTCCTTCCCACTACCCTTCTAGTATTTCTATTCTCATTCCTGTTCCTCACCTCCGTGTGTTGCGGGCGCTTCTCTCTTATCTGTGCCTGTGCACATGCTCCAATCTAACGTGCAGTGAAAGGCAGTACTGGGGTCATGATAGTGGAGATGAGGAAGCCTCAAGGAACCAGAGGAGTATTGTGTGTTTCATTGGTGCTTTACTGCACCCTGGTTGATGCATCCCATCACTGTGACCCCTCTCTAAGGGATGGCTCATTATCTACAGATGAGCTTTGGCCATATTCTCAGCAATATGGTTGTTTGTTTGTTTGTTTGTTTGTTTGTTTGTTTGTTTGTTTGTTTGTTATGGGTCTTCTGATTCCTGTTACCTGATCCCAACAACACCTCATGATCCTACAGGCTAGTGTGCTTCTTCTATGGGGGCTTGTTTATCTTCAAGCCTTTAAGACTCCAGGCGCTATATCTTTTGATAGCCGGGGACCATCCACTTTCTTTACATTTGCTTATGCACCCATTTTGTTTTCAGTGATCATATCAGGAGGGTGAGCATCACAGAATGCCAGTTTGTTAGAACAAAATGTTCTTGCATTGAGGAAGGCTATGAACAGAGGCCCAAAGTCCATCCACTACCTCAGTGTATTGCCATATAAATATATCAACCTAAGCCAATACTTCTATTTTTTATGAATTCGTGTATTTACATATATACACATCTATACATATACCTCAATCTATAGGTTTGCTTCCTAGATCATTCCTCTGTTTCCTTTTACCTCCCTCCTGTTCCACCATCATGCTGGCCCTACTTTCACCTCTTAGTACTTCCTCTCAGCTAGATTGCTGTTGCTCCAACACCCCCAGGATCTCTGAGTCCTCCTTATTGTTGGTTTTAAAACCCTAGTTGTTACCATCTATGGTGTTGTTTGCTCACCACTCCCTTACCATGCCCCCTTTCTGACTTAGTATCGCCGGGTAAGTACAAACAACCTACCAGTTAATTCTAAATTTTAAAAATAATAATGAATAAGTAAATCATATCCCAGATATTAATTGCACCTTTAAAATAATTTTTGAGAGAGAGATTCTGTGTTTTATTAGTATTGAAAAAAACAAAATTCAGCAGACCAGTGCAAGTCCTTTATGCCATCTAGGAACCATGGAAGAAATTACTCAAACTGGATCGTTGTTTGATACCATCGAGTTCATCTCCTCCACATTGGAACCCCGTGTGATGAATTAGAATTTCCTCAAGAGGATGTGCTAGGCTGTACTCTTGGCAGGAAAACATCACCAGGTCTTTGCATGATTGAACATTGGGGGGAATTCCAGCAGCCAACCTTTCAGTTAGCAGTCACGCCCATAATCCTTACACCCATAATTTCATATCCAGATAGAGTGCACAGTCTGACAGGAGTAGCAATCTCTCCTATCTGACTTTTCCCATGGTAAACAATTTCACTGCCCCTTGCTATTGTCACAGCATCAGAGCGAACAAGAAATAGAGGGCAAAGGTATACTGCCCAAGGACGTTAAGACCCCAAGCCTTCACCATCACTGTCCCCTACCTTTCTCCTAAAAGTTATTAGTGCCTCTATGTTGAGATACTCAATAAAAGCGTGTGTCTTTCTCTTGCATATAGAAGTTGATTTGGCAGCTATAGTATATTTGAAAATACTTTGAGCTATATAGTCTCCATAAATGGAAACAATTGCCCCCAAAGAAGACCTAAAATATAAAGATTCTCAAAATGGTATGAGGATCACTCTAGTTAATTTGTAGTTAATTTGTATCTGGTATAAAGTTTATGAGATTGTAAATCTTTCTAGAACAGGCAGCCTCATCTTTTTCCCATGGAGCGGCTGGTGGGTTCAAACTGCTGACCTTGCAGTTAGCAGCACAGCTCAAAACTGACTCCATGTTAATTTGTACAGTGCAGGGAAATTAATACTGAAGTACATTCTTTCTACTTTACTTTTTAAAAAAATAATTAGCTAACTCTAAAAAATCTTCGGAATAAGTCAATCACATGCTATATATCAGTTGTGTATTTAGAACAGATTTTAAGATAGACATTAATTGTTTTTCCGGTCAAAAACAAAATTTTGTTACTTTTTCAACTGCACTCATGTATCCTCTACTGCGACATCCATGTCTCTTGACACCCAGCATGCTGCGCCACATTTCCAGGTGGTCTAGCTGAGTAGGTGTGCACTGTCACTGATGGTGTGATTTAAATATAACTAGCAAACGAAGCATTGGGAGTTAAAGGAATTGTTGTGGTAGATAAATACCCTGTCGCTTAGAAGAGTAATAAAGAAAAAAATACATCAGGCTAGAATTAGACCCTGTCAATATATGTCCATCAAAACGTAAAGTAAATGGATTTTCAAAGGAAAGTAGACCCTCTTGCTGATTACAGATTATTTGCAAAGGGAAACTTGCCGATATGCTACTGGGTAATCCTGAGCTCTAGAAATTCAAGCTAAAATAATCAAGAGCAACTAGCCCTAAGTTGCAACTAGCCCTAAGCCCTACCAGTTAGTTTACATTTATCTGAAGTTTGACATTTAAAATTTAATTCATAATTCCATCTCTCCACCCTTTCCCAATCTTGAATGCTGTGATATTTGGCAGCACTCATCTAAATTAAAGAACTAGTGGGGAAGATTTATGTTGTGTCTTCCAGACATAGTGGCCTTGATGTGTTCTTCAATGGCTCCTTTCAGTTCTCAATTTCACCAGTTACCATCAAGTCATTTCCAACTTTCAGCAACATTATATACGAGTATAAGTCAACATCAACCTTCTATGATCCATGGGATTTTCAATGGCTGGTTTTTCAAAAATTGCCAGCCCTTCCCTCCAACTGCCTTTGTGTGACCTTTTAGGGACAGTAGAGCAGAATAATCCTTTGTAACACTCAGGAACTGCACCTGCTCCAGGGCTGCAAATAAAAGAGTCTGAAGCCAATTTCCCTTTACTACTCAAAGCAGAGAAGGGCTTTCTTCATTTGAGTCTTTATTTCTTATTTCTGGGATAATTTATCCCTGAAATAATCCAATTTAAAATCCTAAGAATAAGTACAAATCTGGGAAGTGGGTTCGCACTAGTGAAAGAGCTGTAGAAATGACCCTATCTGGGTGATAGCAGTGGTGACTGTGATGCTTCAGATGTCTGAACCTGAGCGTCTTCACATATAATCAAAGTCTTTTAGTTGCATTAGATATATAACTCTTTCTAGCACTACTTTCCTCTGATTAAAAAACCTGACAATGTGTTCAAGCTTATAAAGGGAATAAGAACACATTTTTAGAAGAATAGTTTCAACTTCCAATAATATGTAAATCACTTTTCCATTTTTGAATGTGGATTCATATCGTTTGAAAGTTTCCTCTAAAAATTGAAATAAGATTAACAATATTTTAATATAAACAGAAAATGTGCTTTTTCTGGCCATAATGACATGCACATTCCAGCTCTTTATCCTACTCTCCAGGGTCCCCCTTTAAGGTATGTTAAATGATAAAACTGTTGGTTTAGAGAGGCCTCGTTCAGATGAGGACACATGAAACCGAGAAGATGGATGCCAGGACCTTTGTGCTAATAGTTGGGCAGGAGGCTGTGACCAGAAGCTAGGCTGCCTCAATTCCTCTGCATATTCCTATTTGGACTGGACAGTAGGAAAAGGCAGGCCCCTCCTTCTTGACGCTTTGGTGGCTTGGTCCAGCTCTCTGGCAGAGACTAATGAATTGACTAGAACCTGGGATGGTTGGATTCTACTTAGATAAATGTGGGGAAGATGTCACATCTACCTCCAAGTGTGTCTGCAGTACTTGAAGGATCATTTAACGGAAAGACAAATGATTTCACATCACCTCTGTTCTGTCTAAAGAAACAAACTGTGCATAGTACAACGGCAGGGCAAGTTTGAAACAGAACAATGAGACAGTTCCTTCCATTCCCATCTCTGCATAACTTTGCTCTGAGATGTTACTTGCTTTCCTATGTATTCAGGTTCCTCATGCTTTCTAAATACCAGACTGAAAATGCCGCCCTGGTGCTCTCTTGAATATGAGTCCAAAGTCCAGGGTTTTCTTAAATTTTAAAATATCCTTTCTACATCAAAATAGACAAACTTCTTTGCTCAAGACCCTAGTAGATAACTGGCTAACAAAATAAAAAACTGCCATTTCAATGACTGGTGCTAGAAGTAAAGCCTGAAATCATACTAAATCGATGTATGCTTGAGAAAACAGCATGGAAATCACATCTGCCATCCTCTAGGTACACAAGGAGGTGACATAATCACATTTCAAGCCCGTCCAATGCCAGCTGCCACGAGGCAGAGGTCAGACATGCCACCACCTTCCAATTTCCTGTACCCTAATCTGACACCAAACTTTGCCATGGCGCCCTTCTTCTCTTCTGGTCTTGATAATCCATGCAGTGACCACGTAGAGTTCACAGACAATATTCAAAATGGATGGGTTTATCCTAACGGCTTACAAAATGTTAAAGGTACAGTTTCTTTGTCTAAGGACTCATTTTCAACCATGCTGACAGCCGCATCTCTCTGTGGTCTTCAATCCCTCGCCATCTGATCCATTGGCTTGATCCCCGACCTGCTAAAGCAAGAGTTACAAAATGCCTTTAGTGCTAACAAATGTTCCAGGGGCAACCCCTCTGCAGCCACCCTCCTGCCCCCAGGCTCTCAGCTGGACTCATTTCCAGGGCTGGGAAGCCCTGCTCAGCCTCAGGGTCTGAAGCTGCTCTCCTGACGCGTGTCCGTTCCAGGATCTTGGATACACTTCATCCCAGTTCTTCTTTTTGCTGGCCATATGACTCTCTGTTCCTACGTCAAAAATTGATCATTTTATACCAAAGAATGGCACTTCTATCCCCCGTCCATCAGAGTTTCACACACCTGACTCTTAGGGTCCCAACCAATCATTTGGCGGGAAGTTACAAAGACTATGTATAGAAGATCTGTACAAACTAATTTCATGTCACCTCAGTAGTTTGTTTGTTTGTTTGCTTGTTTTAATTTTAAAATGTAGGCTAAAGACAATTTTTAAAAGGAAAAATAGGCAATTCCTAAGTGTGTTAATGTCTGTTAACAATGAATTAAAAGTCTAGTTAGAATTGGTGCAAAATTGCGCTACTAAGTCCCTAGATTAGTGAAAATAGTCCATCTCTAGTTATTTTTCAAGTAGGAGCAGATTAGGCATCAGGAAAGGTAGCTAGGCACCCAGAATTCCTGAGGCGGCATCCCAACTCTACCACCTCATAGCAGGGTGACTTGGGGAACATCATTAACCTCTCTGAGGTCCAGGGTTGTCATAGTTCCAGAAGGACTTATTGGCATGAGGGTGCCAAGGCCAGGGTCATCATTGGGATTAAATGAGAACAAATGGACACATGCTTCAAGAATTGGCCAAGTGTCTTTCTTTACTCATGAATTTAACTTGTTGAACACAATCCCCTTCTGTGTTCCACTAGTCCCAAGATGTGATCAAGGCAATGGTTTTCATTTTTCTTTCCTTAACTTGCAATGTCTATAATACACTATGCTGGTTTCAAATATCTAATCAAATATCTATGTTTACAAGTAGTGAAATTATTTTTTATATTTATCTATGTCTAACAACAACAGCAACAAAAGTGGTCTTTCTTGATTTGAAATACACTACAAAACCATGTACCCTTTGACCTGAGAAAGACTACAGTAATTTCTGCTGTGAAATCATATCAGAGGCGAGGTTTTCTCAATTGGTGGTTTTTTTGCCCATGGTCTGTTTTCATGTTTCTAAAGAAGAGCAGTAACCGAATTAGTATCATATGTTTACAGAATTGGGAAATATTTACATTGCATCTTAAAAGTAATTAAAGACAAAATATTTTAAAAACAGTGCTCATATTTATAAAGACCCCTGGTAATGATATAATCCAAAAAATTCTTCTCCAGTAAGGACTATGGAGAAAGAGAACACCCCAAATGGCATGGTTTTTTAATTTATTAAAATCTCTTTGTTTTATTTTCTTTCTTTTTTTTAGATCATCTTATTAGGGGCTCATACAACTCTTATCACAATCCATACATACATCAATGATGTAAAGCACATTTGTACATTCATTGTCCTCATCATTCTCAAAACAATTGCTCTCCACTTACGTCCCTGGCATCAGCTCCTCTTTTATCCTCTCCCTTCCCGCTCCCCCCTCTCTCAGGAACCCTTGATAATTTATAAATTATTATCTTGTCATATCTTACCCTGTCCGACATCTCCTTTTACCCACTTTTCTTTTGTCCATCCCCCAGGGAGGAGGTCACATGTAGATCCTTGTAATTGGTTCTCTCTTTCCAAACTACCCTTTCAGGATTGCCACTCACATCACTGGTCCTGAAGGGATCGTCCACCCTGGATTCTCTGTGTTTCCAGTTCCAATCTATACCAGTGTACATCCTTTGGTTTAGCCAGATTTGTAAGGTAGAATTGGGATCATGATAGTGGGGGAGGAGGAAGCATTTAGGAACTAGAGGGAAGTTTTATGTTTCATCGTTGCTACATCACACGCTGACTGGCTTGTCTCCTCCCTGCGACCCTTCTATAAGGGGATGTCCAGTGGCCTACAAATGGGCTTTGGGTCTCCAATCCGCACTCCCTCACCTCATTCACTATGATAAGATTTTTTGTTCTGATGATGCCTGATACCTAATCCCTTCAACACCTCATGATCACACAGGCTGGTATACTTCTTCCATGTGGGCTTTGTTGCTTCTGAGCTAGATGGCCACTTATTTACCTTCAAGCCTTTATGATCCCAGACCCTATATCTTTTGATAGTCGGACACCATCAGCTTTCTTTGCCACATTTGCTTATTCACCCATTTGTCTTCAGCAATTGTGTCATGGAGGTGAGCACACAATGATATCAGTTTTTGTTCTTTGATGCCTGATAATTGATCCCTTCTGTACCTGGTGATCACACAGGCTGGTGCGCTTCTTCCATGTGGGCTTTGTTGCTTCCGAACTTGATTGTTTACCTTCAAGCCTTTAAGACCCCAGGTGCTATATCTTTTGATAGCTGGGCACCATCAGCTTTCTACACCACATTTCCTTATTCACCCACTTTGTCTTCAGCGGTTGTGTCCGGAAGGTGAGCACCATAGAATGCCAATTTAATAGAAGAAAGTGTTCTTGCATTGAGGGAGTATTTGAGTGGAGATCCAATGTCCTTCTGCTACCTTAATACTAAGCCTATAAATATATGCACATAGATCTATTTCCCCATCTTCATATATAAATATATTTGCATATGTACATGCCTTTATTTTGACCTCTATAAATGCCCTTTGCCTCCTAGCTCTTTCCTCTCTTTCCTTTGACTTTCTTCTGGTCCCACTATCATGCTCAGTCTTCATTTGGGTTTCAGTAATTCCGCTTGATTACATTACCCTTGATCACATCCTACCAGGCCTCCTACACCCTCTTCACCATCGATTTAAAATCTCTTTATTTTCTGATTGTTATTATGAAGCCTATGTCTCTCATAACAATCTGATGCAAGAGCTAAAATTTAGAACTAAAGTTTCATGAAGTTTATCTTGGAATTCAATATCCCCCCCCCCCCACACACACACACACACAAATAGGTTGGCTAATGGAAACATAGGCTCGGTACTACTAACTAACTGAAAAGTTGCCTGCTCAAACCCAGAAATACTAGGGAGCTGGATCTGGGATCTGCTTCTCAAAAGTCACCACCTGAAAATTCCTGTGGAGCAGCTCCATTCGGCATACATTAGGTCCTCTTGACTTAGAGGCAACTTGGTGGTAATGAGTTTGATGTTTTTCCTTCTTTTTTTTAAATTGTTTAGAATATAAACCTATACTTCAAAATACTTATCTGGTAAAATGCTTTTTCATTACAAAAACTCTTTTCCCAATTTAGTAAAACAAGGACTACCAAAAGAATTGGTAAAATCAGCTCCTGAATGTTTCTGCAATTGGAATATTTTCTCTGGGTACTATATGCTAATCCCAGATCGGCACTAAGAATCCTGGTCCTTCTCCCACACTTGGTCCTTCTCCCACACCTGGTCCTTCTCCCACACCCGGTCCTTCTCCCACACCTGGTCCGTCGTCCTTCTCCACACGGGTGACTCATTTCATTATTAGCTTCAGCAGCACATAACTCGAAAGGCAAATTGCCTGAAAATACAAAGCCAGGGATGACATTCTAAACACTGTATATGCAGTTGTTTCATTTTTTTATTCTATATGAGGTTGATATGGTGTATATTTAAAAACTTCTTGTTGGCAGATTGACGGACTGCTTCCCTCCATTAATCTAGATAATTAGGAGTTGACATTTCTTTTGGTGTATTTGAAAATGGCTAAATACCAGTAACTTCAGAGATTCTATTACCTGTGAGGATTTTCAAGCACTCATGAATTTCCGTCTCCACACACATTTACTGCAGTCAGTCATGCCACTTCAATGTCACACAGCAGGAGGAGCTATGGAGAAGAGTCAACCCAATGCAAGTGATTGCATATTCAGATGCTAATATGTTATTTCCAGGTTCCTTCTATAAGTGGCCTCATTTCCCCCAGGCATCTGTGCTGCATGTGAACCAAGCCAATAGACAAAGACTGTGCCAACCCATGTGCAAAGCATTGATAAGATGTGGAGCTCTTTGACAGGGTGCACCATCATTATGTGATTCTAGCAACAATTTTATGAAGGGCAAGGCAAGTTTTTTTGATTGACATGTAAACATGACCGGGGGTGGCAGAAATGGTTAAGTCCTCTACTACTTGACAAAATATATATATCAGGTCATATTAGTCTAGATGAACCTCAGAAGACAGCCTGGTCATCTGCATCTGATGGATCACAACCTTACTAATCCTATAGAGAAGTTCTTCTCTATATGGGGTCACCATGCATGCACTGGACGGCAATGAACTGCAACCAAACCAAGCAGTGCTTCCTGTCACTGAGCTCATTCCAACTCAAAATGGCCCTATAGGGCAAAGTGGAACTACCCCAATGAGTTTCCAAAACTGTCACTCTTTTCAGGTGGAGGAAGCCTCGTGTTTCTCCCATGGAACAGCTGGTGGTTTCGAACTGCTGACATTGTGTTTAGCAGCCCGATGAATCACTCCACTGATTCCCTGATGGCTCTTCACTAACTACAACAGATGAGTTAATTAGGGCTTCAAAACTTTGAGTTACCAGAATCACATAATTAGCAAGCAGCAAAGCAATAGCAGAAACAAGCCTAAATCACCTCTATTTGCATTTTTATTCAAATATTATATTAAAAACAATGTGAGAAATAGTCCAAACTTGTCACTTTTTTATGTTGTTGTTTTTTTAATTTTATAGTTTCTTTTATTTTTTTCACCCTCCTTAGCTTTTTTAAAAAATCATTTTATTGGGGGCTCATACAATTCTTTTTTTTTTAATCATTTTATTAGGGGCTCATACAACTCTTATCACAATCCATACATATATCAATTGTGTAAAGCACATTTGTACATTCATTGCCCTCATCATTCTCAAAACATTTGCTCTCTACCTACACCCCTGGCATCAGCTCCTCATTTTTTCCTCCTCCCTTCACCCTCCCACTTTCCTCATGAACCCTTGAAAATTTATAAATATTTTGTCATATCTTTCCCTGTCTGATGTCTCCCTTCACCCATTTTTCTGTTGTCCATCTCACAGGGAGTCGGTTGAATGTACATCCGTGCAATTGGTTCCCCCTTTCCAACCCACCTTCTCTTCACCCTCCCAGTATCGCCACTCTCACCACTGGTCCTGAAGGGATCATCACCCTGGATTCCCTGTGTTTCCAGTTCCTATCTGTACCACTGTACATCCTCTGGTCTAGCCAGATATGTAAGGCAGAATTGGGATCATGATAGTGGTGGAGAGGAAGCATTTATGAACTAGAGGAAAGTTGTATGTTTCACCATTGCGGCATCACACCCTGACTAGCTCATCTCCTCCCTGAGACCATTCCACACAGTCTTGGTTTCTCCCCAGGACAAGGTCTAGACACCAGCTGCCCTCATTTGTATTGTTGTTGCTGTTTGTTCCATTGTTCCTCTACCCACCCCATCTTTAAACAAAAAGTTGTGTACTATTCTTTTTAAAATTATTTTATTGGGGGCTCGTACAACTCTTATCACAAACCATCCATCCATCCATTGTATGTCAAGCATATTTGTATATTTGTTGCCCTTATAATTCTCAAAACATTAGATTTTTACTTGAGCCCTTGGTATCAGCTCCTCACCCCCCATACCCCCATCCCTCATAAACCCTTGATAATTTATAAATTATTATTATTTTTCCATATAGTACACTGTCCGATGTCTCCCTTCATCCACTTTTTTGCTGTCTATCCCCCAGGGAGGAGGTTATATGTAGATTCTTATACTTGGTTCCCACTTTCTACCCCACCTTCTCTCTACCCTCTTGGTATTGCCAATCTCACCACTGGTCCTGAAGGGATCATCTGTCCTGGATTCCCTGTGTTTCCAGTTCCTATCTGTACCAGTGTACATTCTCTGGTCCAGGTGGATTTGTAAGGTGAATTGAAACCATGATAGTGGGGGGTGGGAAGGAGGCATTTAAGAAAAAGAGGAAAGTTGCATGTATCATCGTTGCTACACTGCACCCTGACTGGCTTGTCTCCTCCCTGTGACCCTTGTGTAAGGGGATGTCCAACTGACTACAGTTGGTCTTTGGGACCCCAATCTGCACTCCCCCACATTCACAATGATATGATTTTTTGTTCTTTGATGCCTGATCCATTTGACACCTTGTGGTCACACAGGCAGGTGGGCTTTGTTGCCTTGGGCACTATGCTTTCTCTTAGAATACTATTGAACTGTGATGATTCCTCATTTTCATGAAAAGTATTTGTTATGGAAGTTCAGATGTTTCACACAACATAGCCTCTTAGAGGTGCACTTGCTCAATGATGTTTCCATGGGTCTAAAGAAAAAATTGAATCGTGCAGTTTCCTGTGCTTTATAACTACATTGCCCAGTGTAGCCTCACATGTCTCAGTAAAAGTCCATGGTGCAAGTTCAGGTGTCTCTGGACGTAGTTAACTAATAGAGTTTGAAGATTCTGGAGAAAACTGAACTGCAGTGAGTTTCGTGGGGTTTCCGAAAACCGCAGAGTCAGGGCACTTAATGGGCATAAAGGCAACAGAGCTCCTGGTGCATGATGTCTCTGTTCAAGCATGCCTCTGGCAGTTTCTCTTTTTTAGAATAACATTGAGCTGTCGTGATTCCCCACTCTCATGAAAAGTGCCCGTCATGGGCGATCGGATGTTTCTGGCAATGTTGCCTCCTGGAGGTCCACATGCCTCTGCTGAATGATGTTTCCACGGGTGTAAGGAAAGCGGTGAATCATTCACGTTCCCGTGCTACACACCTGCACTGCCCAGAGTAGCTTGCCGTGTTTCAGGAAAAGTCTATGGTGGAAGTTCAGTCATCTCAGATCAAATTTATCTCATGGATGTTGGAGATCCTGGAAAAACTGAACTTCAGTGAGTTTCATGACGTTTCTGAAAAATACTGAGTCAAGGCACTTACTGAGTCCTAGGGAAATATGATGTTGCTCAGTTCAAGCGTGTCTGGGGCAGTTTCTTTACTCTCAGTACCATATATGGCTCCATGATATTGTCAGGGAATTTCAAGTGTGACACACAAGGTTGCCTCTTGGAGGTTCACATGCTACAGGATCTCTGCTGCCTTCCTGTGCAACAAGTGCCATGAACCAGCATTTTATAGAAAGCTCAGGAAACTCTGCAAAGTTCAGTTTTCTCAAGGATCTTCAAACTACATGAGTTAGCATTGTTCTGAGACACCTGAGTTTCCACCATAGACATTTCCTGATGAACATCAAGCTACACTGGGCAATGAAGTTGTGAAAAACTGGAACCTGCACAATTCACTCTTTTCCAAAAACCAAGGAATCTACAGTAGTCATGTTGAAGCGAGAGAAATGAAACTGCTGGAAGCAACATTGTACAGCAGCACGAAAACCTCCAGGAGGCAACATTGTGTGAGACACCTGAACTTCCACGACAATATCATGAAACTCTGATGCCTTAAGGATGCAGAACGCGTCATGACTCAGCATTTTTCACAAGCCCCACAAAATTCACTGACTTTGCATTTTCTCCAGGAGCATCAGACTCTATGATTTAACTTTGTTCTGAGACAACCGAACCTCCACCAGGAACCCTTCCCGAGACACGTCCAGCTAAGCTGGGCAATGCAGTTGTGAATCACGGGAACCTGCATGATTCACCCTTTCTCAGAGACCCATGTGAACCTCCAGGAGGCAACACCGTGTGAAACACCTGAACCTCCCTGACGAACGCTTTTCATGAGAATGAGAAATCACCACAGGTCAATATCACTCTAGTAGAAAAGGAACTGCCCGAGGCACACACGAACTGCAAAACATCATGCTGCAGGACCTCTGCTGCCCAAAGGCACAGTAAGTGCCATGAGTCAGCACTCCTCAGAAACCCCAGGAAACTCAATGATGGTCAGCTTTCTCCAGGAGAATCAAGCGCTATGATTTCACTTTTTTTCTGAAACAACTGAACTTTCACCATAGACCTTTCCTGAGACATGTCAAGCTGCACTGGGCAATATAGTAGTGAAGAACAGGGACCTGCATGACTCACTGTTTTCCTTCGACCTATGAATCTCCAGATGGTAAAGTCGAATTGAGTCTGCTGAAAGCACCATTGTGTAGAGACATGTTAACCACCAAGAGGCAACATTGTGGTGAAACAACATAACTTTCACGACAGAAAGTTTTCGAGAGAATAAGGAATCTTCTCGGGGCAATGCAGATTTGAGAGAAATCAAATGGCTGCATATACCATTGTACTGAGAAACAAAATCTCTGTGAGGCTATCCTGCGTGATTCACAATTCTTATCACAATCCATAATACATCCATTGTGTCAAGCACATTTGACATTTGTTGCCATCATCATTTCAAAACATTTGCTTTCTACTTGAGCCCTTACTATCAGCTCCTCATTTTTCACCCTCCCTCACCACTCCCCGCTCCCTTGTAACTTCATTTTTAGCATTTAAGCTAAAACGTATGTTAGAAGAACTCCCTCTTTCCAAGTTTTCTGATGATTAAGAGCCCCCCTTACAGTGTTGTCAGTTTCCCTCAACTGCATGGTTGTTAGGATTTTTGAGCAAACTTGTCTATTTCATCTTAATCTGTGTCAGGGATGGCAACCAATCAAATGACTAGAAATCTAAGTTTCAAAAAGTGAGATATGGTTTCTAAATAGATGGCACGTGCTTCTGATGGATCATACAGGATGGGGCTTAGAGAGGGACTAGGAGAAGGCAGACAGTATTACTACCAAATCATAGAAACTTGATTTAAAAAATACCAAAATATGAACCTACTGTTCCTAAACATACCCTCCAACCAAACAGCAACGGTGACATCCTCAAGGGATTAAAATCACGTGCTTTGTAAGTGCTCTTTGAGTTTGGGGAACAGAAGGAAGTCTGAAGGACAACACCCTGGCTATTGTATACATGCGGTAAGGTTTTCTGTTCAAATTCTCATAGGACAGCCCTCCCTACCCTCCAAGAAAAAGCAGGAATATTGTCCCAATGGGGAAAAAATTCCTCAGCACAAGTATCCTGGTCTTTTTCTCTCCCATGAAGTGTTCAATATTCTGAAAACATCTTCCTCATAAGCTCCCGTAAAGGTCTGTGTCCTGTGAGGACATTTATCAGATAGACCCTCTAGAGTCACAAGGAAGCATCACTTGGAACTGGTGAGCTGACCCCTCTACAGAGAAACCCACTGGCCCTAGAGATCCCCTCTTCAGGCAACGTCGTTTGACGAGACGTTTTAAAGTCACCCTAATGAGCCTAAGTCTGATGGAGTGAACTTACCTAGAGCCACCCTCTGACTGCAAAGACTTGTTAAAATACATGTTTGCTGAAATAAACCTGTGTGTGTCAAACTAGAACCTTAAGAGCAGTACTTTGGACTTGCTTGCTTAGAAAAACCATTGGGAAACTCAGAAATGTATTTATTTGGGGAAAATAAATAGATGATAATTAGGATATTTAGAATGTGGCAAATTAACAAATAATTGTATTAGAACTGGTTTGATATGAAGGTGAAGAATAGAAAGGTATAAAAGACGATCTAAAAGACACTTGAAAATGTGAACAATTGTCATCCTCCATCCACGGGATTTATTGTGGTCTTAGAAGCAATAAGGAAAATGATAGAGGCCTTTCTTTACTTGTTCACCATTTTCATTGACTTTCTTATTTTCCATATTCATCAGGATTGCAGGATGAATTATACAATGGAACTTTAGGAGAAAGTTTATGAAAATAATATTACCTTGCCATGGCCTCTTCTTTGTCTAGACTTTCAAAATATCTCAAAGCCTTGTGTGTGCTTCTCAGTTTTGAACCATAACTTATAAATTCCCCCCTGTAACTGGTTCTTCATAGTTTCTTCAGTCATTCTGGCTATCAAAATCCACAACGATATTGTGCAGACATCAATGACCCATTTATCATGAGGGCGATACTCTAAATACAGCTTTTTAATGTAAGGATTAAAGTGCAAAAAAGAGAATGAAAATGCATAACTTGATAGGAGAATATAATTGCTATATTTTTAAAGGAGATCCTTAGGACAGGATTGACTTCCATCGCTGGGCATTCAAGCCATAGGCTAGGACAAGGGACACACTGGGTTGTGTCGCTCAGAAGGTGTCTAATGGCATTCCCTGGTTTTCTTTCATCAGTTTGCGTTCCTCTTGCTGAGCTCTGGGGATGCCTCTATCCTGAAACTAAAGAAAGTGACCTGTGCAAATGACTCGGAAGAGAGCCAATGTGGGGTCCCTGTGACTAGGGATGCTCTCTGATGAATGAGTGGGGGATTCGCGTTGCTGGTGTGTAGAAAAATGTATCAGGTTGAATTTTTTATTCCATGTTTGGGCTAGCCAGAATGCCATTTCCTGTTATTGATATATGGAGATCCAAATATTTTTCATCAACAAAGGCCTTTTCGGTGGGGGTATCATAAAATAGAATCCCGGCACAAAAGCTGAGGTTTTAGTTGACTGCGATAATTTACTAGTCCTAGTCAAATACTTTGCTGCCTCAAGATGGCCATCTTAAAATGTCTTTGTACTTTGTGTTTTAAGTCATAAAGAAAAGAGTGGATATGAACATGGCATAAAGCTAACTACATTCAGGAAGGGAAATACATTGGAGGATCCATTTATCATTATCCCTTGCAAGCCATATGTTAATAATTATGTAGAATGGAAAATAAGGGTAAACGTCGTAAATATTTTAAAGTATTAAACAAAAATATAGTTTGCATGAAACATTGGCATATTCTTTGTTTTAATATGGTCTCTTTTAAAAGAATATGTATACTAAATAACATAGAGAGATCAGGTATAATATTTATTCTCACATTTCTACCAAGTCACCAATATTCTTCTGAGGTGAGGTGGATCAGTATGGTAATACTGTGTGTCAAATGAAACCTTTCACCATGTATGCCTCAGTTGTACCTGCTCCTGTCCGCCCTGTTGTTTGTAGGACTTTGGTCACCGTGCGCTTTTTCCCCTCCCACTCCCCGGCTGAAATATGGATATCAGAGTCAGAGTTCATCTGGTTGACTTCCGGATCATTACCTAGAGAGTTTCATCTGCTTTACTGTTGACCTCGATGCTATCAAAATGATTTTTAATTCACCCAAATATGAGCTCACAGTGCAGAATGCCCAGTGGTTGTGGCATCTTTGTGATTCCTCAGGAACCTGAGACGTATTTTCTGTGCTGCATACGTAGCACTGTAATAGTGAGTAGTTTTAAAGCTTCTGTTGTGCGTAGCTATGGAAGAGCTGGCCACAAATAGAATCACAAACTCTCAGAAAGCCTCGGAACATGGTGACTGTAAGTGTTATGCACCCAGTTGTGTCGTAAATGACTAAAACCAATGAAGAGAAAATGTTTTCCTTTACAATTTAGAAATCAGAAACATCAATCTTTTAAATTCTATTGACCCTATTAGCTGGTATATATATTTTAAATACGTAAGTTACTTAACAGGCCGTAGGAACTGTTTCAGATGTCTTCCTGTTTTCTGGCAAAATCTGTTTTCTCTCTGCCGATCCTTTAGCCATAGCCGCAAATGGGAGCTAAGATTCTAGGAACATTATGAGCAGTATTTGCCTTGCTGTCCATGCTGTCCCAACTCAACTCAAGTTCTAGCCTCTTTTGTCTTTTCTTGTCTTTCTTGTCTTGTCTTTCCTTGCAGAAGACCGTCAAATGAATTGCCACAGCACTCGGATCTTGCCAGACCCAGAAAAGGACGATAACAACAACGACGAGTACGACAATTACGACGAGCTGGTGGCCAAGTCACTGCTAAATCTTGGCAAGATTGCTGAGGACGCAGCATACCGGGCCAGGACCGAGTCCGAGATGAACAGCAATACCTCCAATAGCCTGGAAGACGACAGTGATAAAAATGAGACCCTGGGTCGAAAAAGCGAGCTAAGTTTAGACTTGGACAGCGACGTTGTTAGAGAAACTGTGGACTCCCTTAAGCTATTAGCGCAAGGACATGGGGTCGTGCTCTCGGAAAATATTAACGACAGAAATTATGCAGACAGCATGTCGCAGCAGGATAGTAGAAATATGAATTATGTCATGTTAGGGAAGCCCATGAACAATGGCCTCATGGAAAAAATGGTGGAGGAGAGTGATGAGGAGGTGTGTCTGAGCAGTCTGGAGTGTTTGAGAAATCAATGTTTTGATCTGGCCAGAAAGCTCAGTGAGACCAACCCACAGGACAGGAGCCAACAGCAAAACATGAATATCCGTCAGCATGTCAGGCAAGAAGATGACTTCCCGGGAAGAACCCCGGACAGGAACTATTCTGACATGATGAACTTAATGAGGCTTGAGGAACAGTTGAGTCCCAGATCTAGAACTTTCTCGAGCTGTGCGAAGGAGGACGGTTGTCAGGAAAGAGATGACGATGCCACCTCTGTAAACTCGGACAGGTCTGAAGAAGTCTTTGATATGACCAAGGGTAATTTAACCCTTCTTGAGAAAGCTATTGCTTTGGAAACAGAAAGAGCCAAGGCCATGAGGGAAAAAATGGCACTGGAAGCTGGCAGGAGGGATAATATGAGATCATATGAGGAGCAGTCTCCACGACAACTTTCCGGGGAGGAGCGAAAGCCTAAGTCCAGTGACATCCATGTCAAAAAGCCATACTATGGTAAAGGTAATATTTCTACCTAACGCAAGTTGACTCATGTAATCATGAGCAAGAGTAAAATATGTTGATCTTAGTCTGCGGGTTAGATTATATCTCTAAGTTCTATCTTAAGAGTCATTCCAGAATTCTATTTTGTGATGATTTTGAAGAACAAATAAAATGTTTTCTGCAAAATGCATATAGCAGTTCAATGTCATGTTATGAGGGTATATGAATAAGATATTTCAGCGGGAAAAGGCATTCTTTGGGTAGGGAGGGTTAAGACGCAAGCATGCCACGTAGTGGGGACATCGGGTAAGCCTGTGCTGCTTTGGAAGAAGTACTATTGCTGTTGCAAGTCACCAGCGTAGGTATCAATTAGTTCATCGGGGATGAAGCACCTATTTTCTAAATTGGATTTGGTATGTGGCATCATGATTTATACAATTATCATCAAATGACAGTTATTGATGAAACCTCCCCTATAGAAAACATCTCTGATAGAAATTGAACAGTAACAGAATGATTGATAACCTAAGATAAGGGCAATGACTGCACATTAATTATCTTAAGATAGTAAGGTCATAGAAACCACTTGCTATGCAAGGCATGGTGCGGCCTAAGCTAAGATCAATAGCAATTTCTTTAGAATATTCATTCTACTTCACTGCTTCCATTGTGGAGAGAGTCATGGTGATTTTCTTAAATGTAATTTATTATAAACTGCCCCAAACCATGAATGCAATATTTTAAGCATGTTTCCATTTATGAACTAGTTGGAACATATTTGTATAGATCTGTATTAAAATATACAGATATACACATACAATCTGAGTGATTACAATAAAGAGAGTGTTCACTGTCGATGAGGCAGATTAGCCTCTAGCATCTTTGAGAACCTGGACATTGTGGACATCTCCATGACAAGGTTCTTTTGAAACAAAGTAAAAAGCAATTAACCTCAAGTTGTTGGTTCCTTAAACTCCTCTGCATTCGTACCAGGTTTTTTTAGTAGTTGTTTTACATTTTCTTCTACTCATTATGGATAATGCATTTCCTCCTGGTGAGTTTGATAATGAGGTCCAGGAATGTGGTTTGAAAATCAGTTGCTGTGTAAATGTCAAACAATTAGGGAACTTGTTGTTTTGTTTTGTTGTTTTTTATTGTGACATGGATGTGTATTCTCCTCTCCATGTGTGCACCTAAGTTCTATGACAACTTGAGCGTTGCTATCACCTCTATCCAAACTGGAGACAAACAGAGCCCAACACGCAGTGGGTTCTTGATGTAGCAAGCACTTGAACATTAGCAGTTGCTTTAGTTAAGAAGGAAGGCTAGCTATTTTGTGATGTGGGGTATTTGAAGAAGGGGTTAGTTTTTCAAAGAAATAGTTGTTAGTTGAATATCAGGGTTTGGGGAGATTTAAAGAGTATGACATAGCATCTTTTTTTTAAACTATAGGACTATTGTTACAAATAGCATGTGCTTGTATTAATATTAGAAAACTAGCTATGGTTTCAGTATCTTCCAGAAGTTAAACTTTTTAAGAAGATTGTGTGACTTCCACATGTTCAGATGAATGAGGAAGGAATTTTAGAATTCTGTACTGGGGCTCTCTGATGGAGTTCTGGCCCCGAGGCATTCTGTGAGACGCAGTCTTCACAAGTGGCAGACTGGGTGTTGCGTTTTCTCGGTTGCTGGGATGTCTTGTATTCTGTGTTTCTTTTCAACTCAGCAGCCTTATGTAGATTTTTAAAAATCCATTTGGGAGTGGGGGCAAGTGAAACAAATCAAACCATTTACTTCCCATAAGTAAGTGGAAGCATGGGTGGCAGTGAAGAGTCAAAGCCGAGGTGTGGGTTTTTTCCCCCCAGAAATACAGAAAACGATGGGAGCGTGGATTTTTCAGTCAACTGGAAAGCATTGATTATTTCTACTCACCACATTTCCAGATCTTCTTCCGTAGACCAGAGTTCATTTCCATTTGATAGTAGTGTTTTCTACCTTGTTCCCAAGTTTCTTTTGACAATACCTCTAGTTAGAGTTATAGTAAAAATATATATATATAACCAAATAGGGCCACAAAAAATGGGACCAAGATATGAATGTCTCTTAAAATAATTATGTGTTAATAATGTTACCAACAAAGCCAAAGGACAACTGCTCAAACCAAAAACATGCCTCTGTGTCCACGTATTTGGGTATTTTGTTAAAAAGGAAGAGAAAATGTGTACCAATTCTCATTCACGCTCAATCTACTCAAGCTAATTGGAGATTATGAATAACATTTCCAAAATCTTGTGCTCCACCAACAGAAGTTTTAATAAAGAAAAATCTCTCTCTTCTATTCAATCATTCACTCCAAAATTAATAATGTCAAATAGTAATAGCAAGCTAAGTCTAGCACAGATCCACCTCCTATAAATTGTCAAAAAGTTTTAGGTTGGCTTGTTGATCTGTTTGCTTGGTTGGTTGTCTGGTGCTTGCTTGTATGTCACTTTTTAAATGAATTAAGATTGCGAGAAATAAAAAGTTGAGGGAAGATCGTGGTGGCGGTAGGAGCCCTGGTGGCCCAGTGGTTAAGGACTTGCTGCTAACCAAAAAGTCTCCAGTAGTTTGAACCGACCAGCCACTCCATTGGAAAGAAGTGACAGTCTGCCTCCGTAAGGGTTTACAATCTTGCAAAGCCTATGGGGCTTTTCTACTCTGTCCTATAGGGTTGCTACAAGTTGAAATTGTCCCAACAGCGATTTGTCTTAATGGATAATGGTGATGGTAAACAGCGTACACCACCCCAGAAGGAACTGATGCATTGAGAGGAGATTATACTCATGTTGTCTTCCCAGAATTAAAAGTTTTGAGCCACATTACATGTATTCAAATCTAGATTTGATTCTATGATGCTTTTTAAATTGTTCAGCTAATATAGATAGGAAGCTGTAAATGCCATTAAGATAAAGAATTGATTCAATGCTCTACATTAGTTATAATTTACTTCTTATTCTTTGAAAGTCATTTATACCTAGGTAAAATCTCCTATCTCCAATTTATTCTTTTAAATGGTCAATATTTTTATTTAAACCATTACTGTGTCCTTACCATTTTATATTTATATTACCTCAACTCGATCAATACTATACCATGACTCTAAAGATCATAAAATGCTAGCTCTTTAGTTGGTATGTGTAAGTGCAGTTTCAAGAAGGGATTTCGAGTTTGAAGTCACAAGAGCACAACTTTAGATTTTTTTCTCAAAGGCTACTGTCTAGAAAGAATTGTCTCCAAGTAAACAACGGATCTTTAAAGGATATTCTCGTCAACATCAGAGCAGGTAAAGGAAGGTCCAACACGTAAAAGGACCAATCACTGGAATACTTTGACGGCTTGAGAACATTGTGGAGAGTTTCTTATATAAGCATGTTAGCATTTATGTGTGTCTGTCATTCCCTTTTCTATTTTAAGTTGACGTCAATAACAAGAAAAAATGCCCATGAGTTTAAAAAAAATTTTTAAACCATGATTTTTTTATTGACAGGAAGTGAATTCTCAATCAAAAGTAAAACATACATTTAAATCACGATTGGCATGGTTAATGGGACATCAAAATTTCAAGTCCCTAAAGAAATTTAACTGTAGCATCCCCGCGACAGAAGTCTATGAAGTGTCGATTGGTGATCTTAGCAACTGGTTTTCAAAAACTTGCTCAAAATGCCGTGTTCTGCACAGTTATGTTTACTCTTTTGTCTGAGCTTCATCTTAAAACTATTTTCTTGAATGATTTTACTGCTCGTTTATGAAGTATGATAAATTTGAGGTATGAAAATAATTTTATTATCGATATCATTACATTTCTGACATCTGACATTAAATTTTTTGACAAAACGTCTGCTCTAATCCTTCCATTGACTGGTATTACAGAGAAGCCAACAGGGCTATAGAAAACCATTACCTCTTAATTTTGTGTATGCATGCACAGCATTATAAAAGCCTTCCTCTGGGTTCCAAGTACAGATGAAGAAATCAAAACAAATGATTGCTCCAGCGGCTTCTGAAACATTTTTGATTGCCCATCATCTCTCTCAGGTGGGATTTCCACCATTTTGCTCATTTGCATACAGTGCCTTCTGAGAGTTCAGTTGATTTCCAGAAAAGTGCTGAATTGGTATCCTAAGGAGCTGTGTTGCTTTACCCTCAAGACAGAAAATGTCAATACCAGTAAAACTTTACAGCTTATTGTATCTCTGATCAAAGCACTCAGTAAGAAATTCAGCTAAAGAGCTTGGGAAGGGCATGATACTCTCTGGTAGAAATTCACAGACAAATTGATGGAGGCATCTGATGCAGAGTTGGGTTCTCTAAGAAGGCCACTGTCTCATCGCCATTTATGTTGATTTCTTTGAGCAATACCGCTTATCATGTAACACACGGGAAAATAGTTAATCAAGAGTGAAGGTTAGGAATACCTCTTATTTTTCTATAGGATGAAAGCAAAAATAACTTCTAATTCACAAGCTATTTAAGGTCCAAATGATAAGAGAAAACGCCACTCGAAACCAAAGAACTACCTAAGCGAAAGTATGATGTCACAACCTGTGTCCCCTGACACCTGCTTTATTCCTTGATTTAGCAAAGGTTTCTTCGGGTTGTTAAAGAATCTCATTTGTCTTCCGATGGTAAACGCTCATTCTCTTGACACCTGTTGTCACTTTTAGATCCCTCAAGAACAGAAAAGAAAGAGAGCAAGTGTCCAACCCCTGGGTGTGATGGAACGGGCCACGTAACTGGGCTTTACCCTCATCATCGCAGTTTATCCGGATGCCCGCACAAAGATAAGGTCCCTCCAGAAAGTAAGTCCTTGTCTCACCACTACCCTTGGGAATCCAAACACCTGCTAATCTGTTTATATCATCCCTTTTACCTTTTGTCATCTCCATCATATGGTTCAGTGAAACCTAATTTAACCAGCCCCCTATTTTACTTCATGGGTAATTCATCCAGGATAATCAAGCCTTTTCATGGGCCCATGTGGCCTTAAGCTTCTTCTCCAGAATGCAGTTATTTCCCCAGTAATCTTTTCCCACTAGGTCAACTCCAGTCTAGCAGCTCACTACACAATACAGTGTCCTGCAATACGGCTCCCTGGGTTTTAAACCTAGATTGTATTCTTACCTATTCTGTGACCTCAAATCATTTATTTATTTCTTTTTTAATATATTTTAGAATTGGATTAAATAATCCCTAAAATGTCCCTTCCGGCATTAAAAGTTGCTGGAGACATCTCTTGTCTAATTATCTGGTCTTCGCTGTACCATCCAAAGCAATTTTTACATGGAAAAGTTTATTGCATTTCACTAGAAAAGTCTGTTTTATGTCATAATAGTCCATGCATTTCTACATTATAAAATCTTAAATGAGGTTGAAATTAAGTAGGTTCCAATCTTACACACTATTTTCCCATTAGGTAGGGTCTCATAATATGAAATAAAGCTATAAAAATCATTTAATTTATTTTTGTACTGACAGACTATGCATACACGTTTTGTTAGTTTGTCTTTCTTTCAACACCAAGTTTAAGAACTATGTAAAAGTATGGCAATTGCTTGCTAAGGATAAAGATAATTTCCAAAATTACTTCTATGAGCTTAACATCCAGATGTTGAGTCTAAAGTAGATTGAGGTGTCCCTGCTTATCTAAAACATCATTTCCAATGAGGAAAATGTGAAACCTTTCCCTGAAACATGGGACTCATTAGTCTTTTAGAGGAACGCGTGGGGACGTGCCATTAAAACGTGCACTTGTGGCAGAGGGGAGAAGTAAATCCATATGATCCAAGAAAAAAGCTAAATGCTATTTGAGACTTAGAAACCAAGTGAGCTAAGTGTTTTCAGGTGCAATATTTCAGATGACATTGTTTTCAAATGGCTCCTGAAAATAAACAGCTGCTTCTTGTGACTGTGGTGGTGAACAAACTTGAATAGTTGCGAAACCAAAAGTAGTTAAGCAAATGGATATAATCCCGTGTGTTACATGAGCTGGGAGACAGCATGATCGAACAACAGCTTCTGTTTCCCGAACATACACTGTGTCAGGCTTACACCCACATACACTAATTCATGTAATCTCCACATGCACCCTGAAGGATAGTCTGATCCCTGTCTCCAGAGGAGAACATGGGATCAGAGACTTCATCATCCTTTTTCCTGGGATCAGCCCAGGGCTTGGCATATGGAGGATGGCTCATTTTTTGTCTATAATTCAACCGTGCAAGGACTAACTTGCCACGTGAATAGCAGAGCTGACATTTACATCCAGATCCATCAGATTCCCAAGCCTGTCCATTTCCCCTGGGACCTGGGATTGATATTCCAATTTCACTCATAACAAGCTATGCGATATTGGACATGTTACAAACTCTCTGTACTTTATTTTTCTCATCTAGAAAATGAGGCATGTGGATTAATATTTTAAAAGAAAGAGCTCTTAGACATAATTTTTCTTTAAGGCATATATATTTTTTTCTTTTCAAAATATGCCATTTCCTTTTTGATAAATTCTACCAATTCTAAATTTTCACAGGGAAAAAATACATCTAAGTGAAATACGGATTCTGACAGGTTGGCTATTATACATATTAGTATGAACCATGGGTCAGATCATGTCAATATAACATTAGCCTGTGAGGAAGTGAGAACTTAGATTTGTCACCAATCTGACAGAGGTATTGATATTCCAGAATATCTATAGAAAATATTTTAAAATATTTGTTCCAGTTTGGTTCTTTTTAAAATCATGTAAGTGTAGAAAAATGAAGGACAGCCTAGAAGAATTTCCTTTGTTCTTTCCTTTGTCTTTTTCTCCCTCTGAGCGAGTCTCATCTAATCCTCATTTCTGTTCAATTGACTCTGGTAATGTGCTTTAACCTTGAGTTTGCAACACACTGTGTCATTCACACTGAGGTGAAGGAGACACTGCTCTAGTCCTCCAGGGGTTCAGATTCAAGTGCCAAAAAGTAGGCTTGAGCACAAGACAGAATGTGGTCATTGCGTAATAGGGATTCAGAAACCTCCTGTCGAGCATCACAGGTGACTTCTGGAAGGATTCATCAGAGACAGTCTGACAGAGACAGGCAAGGAGGGTGACTCCATGAAGATGGGCCTTCGTCAGGGAGAATGAATACAGGGAAAATTACAAAGGCTATGATGATTCAGAAAAAGTCATGTCATCAATAAACAAGTGACAACGGAAATGGAAAGTCCAGGTCAAATTTATGAAACATTCTAGAAACGGTTGGTAGAACTTAAAAACCAATGTACGTGGCCACGAAAAAGGAAAGACGGAGATGATTTTAAGACATCTAGTCTCCATAACTCACAGGGATGATATGATAATAAATACAATAACTTAAGAAACAGAAGCATGTTTATTAGGGAAAATAGTTAGTTTGGATTTTTTTATTTAAATGCAATGTGGTATTGCATATTTTAAAATTAGAATATATGTCAAAGTTATATCCTTTCACCATACTTATTCATTCTTCGTGCTGAGTAAACAGTCTGTGAGAAGCTGGGCTACATGAAGAAGCACACAGCAGGAAGATCAGAGGAAGATTCGTTATCAACCTACAAATGACTTAACCTCTCTTGCCGAAAGTGAAGATGTGAACCACTTACTTAGAAAGATCAAAGCTCTCAGTATGGATACCATTTCATTATATATATTTTAAAAAGTCCTCACCCATGAACCAATAAGTAACATCATGCTAAATGAAGAAAAGATTTAAATTGTCAAGGATTTCTTTTACTTGGAAATCCATGGCCATGGAAGCAGTAGTCAATAAATCAGATGTATTGCACTGGAAAATCTGCTACAAAAGATATCCTGAAAATATCTTTTGAAAATGTTAAGAAGCAAAGTTGTCACTTTAAGAACGAAAGCATGCCCGTCCGAAGCTACAGTATTTTCAGTCACCCCATACACATACAAAAACTGGACAATGACTAAGGAAGAAGGGGTGCATTTGAGTTATGGTATTGGCAAAGAATATGAAATACATCATTGACTACCAGAAGACCGAACAAATCCCTCTTGGAAGAAGTACAGCCAGAATGCTTCTGAGAAGCAAGGAGAGGGAGACTTAATCTGGGTATTTGGGACAGGTTATCCAGAGAGACCAGTCCCTAAAGAAGGACATCATGCCCTGAAAATTGGAGGTTCAGTGAACTAAAGGGCGACCCTGAAGGAGATGGGTTGACATAGTGACGGCAACAATGGGTACAAGCCTAGCAGTGACCGAGGACGGTGATGCAGTACTAGACAATATTTTGTTCTGTTCTATATAGGGTCCCTCTGAGTTGGAACTAACTCAAAAGCAACTCACAAATAATGATAGTTACAGCAGGATTTCAGGAAAATAAATGAGGAAACCCAGAAAATTTTAGATACAGATGTGTCTATTTAGATACCATACTTTTAACTGTATAATTAGAAACTGAGAATAAAGTTTGCCCAGAGGAAAGGTTCAATTTGGGACCAAAAAGGAGCCAAATAATGGAAAATGCAGGCATGCATTTTGGAGGAAAGAGAAATTAGTAAAGGAGAAGTCAGAGAGGAAACCGATATAATGATAGATAAGGGTTTTTCTGTGAAAATTCTACATCTGAAGAGAATGCCTGAGGTGTTAAAAAAGTACAACCTACAAAAATGAAACTGATTTTTATTTATTTTAGATTTACTGCTCAAAAGACTATTGCTGACATGTAAAAGAAATAGAATAGTAGAGAGGGGCAGGAGCCATACATAGTCCAGAAGTTTTAGAGATGAAGCAAGAGAGTGGCTTAGTCAGATACCACATCTGTCCCTCTACAGCAGAGCTTCCTAACGTGGAGTCTAATACCCCCTGGGGAGTGCTGGAATGACCCAGTGGAGCTGCAGAAGGACACGATATCCTGGATGATGGACTGTAGTGTAAACATTTTTTATTGCCAGGGAGCATCATGTTTTGTTTGCGTTTTGTTTTCTGAAAGAGGGCAGTAGGCTAAATAAATTTGGGGACCTATGCTTTACTGCAAAGACGCAAGAAATCAGGTAAAATGGATAAGATTATGATCTTGAAAGCCTTATCAGCAAGTTAAATGATAAAGAATTAGATGAAGCACTGATTAGGAGAAGCAATTGATTATAAACACTAAACAAGGCTAGAGAAAGGGCAGAGATTGACCCGCCACCCGGACCAGCACAGCATTGCCATCTTGAGACAAAGTCAACAATGATGCCGCATAAGAAGCGCTGGAAGACAATGCCACAGAAATCCCAAAAGAGACAGACAAACTGAGTAGACATCCAGTGTGGAGCAAAGGGAATGGGATATGAACTACATCTGAAGAGAAACAGTGCATGAGGAAGGGCAAGAAGTCAGAGATTCTGGCATCCAGAGAGCAGATAAGGAGTCACATTGCATAGACAGAGTTACTTACCAGTGGTGGTCTCTGACCACTATAGAGGTTCATCTGGGTAGAAGACAGACAGCCAACTCACCCCGACTCCCACTTGGCTAGGACCAGGAGCTAATCCCCACTGGCTGAAGCCAACTAGAAATATGAAGGTCCTCACCCTATGAACGGAGGAACATCCGCTTCCTCCACCCATGTTGTGTTGTGATTGTCAACACAAACTCTCCAGCCTTGCAGCCAGGAAGAAAAATCACTCTGCCACACACACCCAGTCCCAGCCTCCGTCTCCAACCCTATCCTACCCAGTAAGGGGTAGGAAAGTGCACTGTGCAGCCAGCTACCCAGTCCAAGCCCACCTGCCAACACATCCAACCCATCAGCCCCCACGAGTTGATCTGTCATGTGCGAGGTGAATGCATATCCAGCACTTTGCCCACTGAGCCATTAAGAAAGTTAGAGCATGAGGGAGTCATTCTTAGCCATCTACCCCTCGACCTTGACATCCACTGGTATGCTCTATCTTGACCTAAAATTTCAGCTGGCAACACATGTAACCCTAACTTCTCGACAACGTGTGGTGTGTTACCAGCCATCAACTTGAAACTGAAGGCATTTCCCCATCACACGTACACTGCCCCATTGACTGATGGCTTTTAGCTCCATGCCACTCATTCTGCAACTAGGAACTACAGTTTGTCATTAAGTGGAGTTGTAGATGGTCTTGATTGGAATATTATGGGTGTTGCTTAGGTACTTGAAAGCCAATTACTGAATGTGGATGCAGGGTATGCTCTTGGCAGCAGGTGGGTATGGATAAGGACGTTAATCATTGGCTGCAGAGGTCTACCATTCCTCAGTGGGTCATGACTCAATAACAGAGTTCCTAAGTACATCAAATAAACTCTACCAAATTGAAAAGAAAGATTTTAGCACACTCTCAATAACAGACAGAGAAACTAGAAACCCATAAACAAAGGACTCAACAAAGATATCGTGGGCCTGAATAATAGAACCCCCCCCCGCCCCCGGCCTCATAGACATGCATAGAACCCACCACCTAACGGCAGCGCAGTGCACACTCTTGTCCTGTACACATGAATCATTCTCCAGGATAGGACATACTGGAGCCACAAAGATAGTCTCAATGAATTTTAAATGATCAAAATAACACGAAGCCCCTTCTCTTATCAGTACACTTTGAAACTAGAATTCACCAACCAAAAGATCATAAAAATTGAATGCATGAAAACGAAATAAATCTAACTATAAACCTGTCCTCTAACAGAAAACATCAAAAAACTAAGTTGAAGATTGTGAACTTAGATGAGAATGAAAACACAGCATGTGAAAATTTAACTGCAGCAAGGGTGTCACTCAGAGAAGAATTTATATCAGTAAGTGCATACATCAAAAAAGAAAGGGTCAAATTAATAGCTTAACCCTACAACTCAAACAGGAAGTGAATAAAGAAGTCCACAGTAATGAGGGACATAACAAATGCCTGAGCAAAAGTAAATGAGACAGAACACTTAAAAACAAGAGGAAGAAATAATAAAACCAGAAGTGTGTTCCTTGAAAGGACCGATAAAATTAACTGGCCACTGGTCAAATTAACAAAGCGGAGAAGAGAAATGTAGATAACCAAAAGAATAAATATAATGGGTGGCACTGCAACACAACTAACTGAAAGCAAGGAAAATTACAGAATATCATGGAAAAGTATACTCCAATAAATCTGAAAACTTGGAACAAATGGAAATTTTCTTGAAGTACACCACCTAATGCAACAATAAGATATGGAAAGCCTGACTAGGTCCACAACAGAAGAAGTCAGCAGGACAGTTTTTAAAATAAGAAGGAGAAGGAAGAAAGATGGGAGGGGGAACCTCAAAGCAAAAAACAAGCTCAGATGCCTTTATTGGAGAATTCTACCAAACATTCACAACAGAGATAACAACAATCCTACTTAAACTCTTTCAGAATATAGGGGTCTGTGTGTGCATGTGCACACGTGCAGTGGGGTTGGGGGAGAAATTAATATTCCCCAATTTATTATATGAAACCAGTTTAACTTTGATATCAAAGCCACGCAAAGACACAAATACAAAAGAAAATGAACAAATAATATCCCTCATAAATATAGACACAATATCTTAACACAAGTCTAGCCAACAGACTTCAGTAGTATATCAGAAAAATAATACATCATAATCAAGTGGAATTCATACCAGGAAGCCAATGATGGCTCAACATTAGAAGATTAATTTAATGGATCACATTTTTAACAAGGTAAATGAATCATATGACTATCTGAATTGATATAGAAAAGACATTTGATAAAATCCAACATTTTTCCTGATTAAAAAAATACTCAGCAAAATAGGAAGAGAAGCAAAATTCCTCAACATAATTAAGGGTGTCCATGCAAACCTAACAGTCAGCATTGCCCTCAATGGTAAAAGGTGGAGAGCATTACTCTTGAGTACAGAAATGAGATAAAGACACCTGTAATAAACCACTCATTAAATATTCCACTGGAGGTATTTGCTGTTCCAATAAGGATGAAAGGTATCCAAACTGGAAAATAAAAAGTAAAACTATCCTGATTCACAGGTGACATGATTTTACACATAGAAAATCATCAAAATGCTCCACACAAAAAAAGTTATTAGAACTAATAGAAGTATTGATCAAAGTGGCCGAGTATAAGATCAATGGACAAAACCACTTGGGTTCCTCTACAGGAACAAAGAGGATTCTGAAAATGAAATTAGAAATCAATACCAATTACCATATCTCCAAAAGGATAAAATACCCAGGACTAAACGTAACCAAGCATGTAAAATACTTCTACAAAGGAAATTACAGAACCCTGCTTTAAGAAACTGTGAGATCTACATAAATGGAAGAACAGGTGCTCATAGACTGACTTTATGAAAATATCAAGACTATAGAGTAATCAATAACAAAGCAACACTAATCCAAGCGTATAAAAAAGAATGTGCATCTGTGGTTGTAGCGGACCTCTTCTAAAACAGAGGAAAAGGCGAACGAAGACACTATCATCCGCTCTCAAAGGCTTTATTTCTATGAGACGGAAACGAGACGTGTATTTACCCTCCAATCGTTACCAGTTCTGAGACCAACGATCACTCCCAGAGTACGCTCTAATTCTCTTCTAGGATTGATCATTCATTGCAATGGCCACAGAGAACTCACAGCCAACACCCCATAATTAGATGCATCCTAGTCTGCCACTGAACTTCAGCTCAGAGACACTCAGCTCTAACTCCATGGACAAGCTTAGCTCTACCAAGTGCTCGCAGGCACCATACCCCACTGGCAATCCTCTGCAGAAGGAGCTGCACCTTCTCTCCCCGTGAGCCAAGAAGCACACCACTCTGCTTTGCATCCATCTCTCAGCTCTGCCGCCTTGGCTGTCATCAAGTCTCTGCCTCTGCTTCTTGTCACCTGTCATCAGCTCCCATGCCACAGCTCTCTCTCCTGAATTAAGGAGAATTGGTGTGGTATTGTGGGTACAAAGTATGCGCTCCATTCCTGGCTAGATGTTTGGTTGTTGTTTTTTTTTATAATAGTGATATTTCCATTTCCCTGCAATGGCTCAGTTGAAAACTAACAGGATGACAAAAAAAATTGACCAATCCCATGTTAGGTTTTCATACAAAGTATCTGTATGGCCCCACATGCCACTTCCCTTATTTATATTATTAACAAGCTACCAATCCCCTGGAGGTTGGGGTGGGGGCAGTGTGGATACGCACTTCATACTCATGTGTGGAAATTGCTCACATAGTAGAATGGTCACCTTAAGCAACTCACTGCACCACAAAACCCCAACAGCATTCTTTATTGAGTTGGAAAAACTAAACTCCAGCATTACTTGAAAAGAAAAGAGGCCCAAATAGCTAAAGCAACACTGAAGAAGAAAATCCAAGCAGGAGACTTCTCATGCCCTGCTCTGGTAGTCAAAGCAGCCTGGTCCTGGGTCAATGACCGGCATACAGACCAGTGGTACTGAATTGAAAACCCACAGGTCAATCTATCCAAATGTTGAATAGAAAGTTGATATTTCACAAAGGGCCAAAGTCAATAGATTGTTGAATAGAAAGCTGATGTTCCACAAAGGACCAGTCTTCAAAGGGGTGGGAGTGGGGCATTCTCTTTAACAAATTGTGCTAACAAAACTGGTTATTCATTATACAGAAAAATGACACAACAGATCTATACTTCTCACTGTGCACAAAAACAGACTTAAAATGAATCAAAGACCTGAATGCCAAATCTAAAGTTACAAAGTTCCATTTCAGACTCATAGGGTGTTTCCAAGACTATAAATATGCACTTCAACAGACAGCTGCATCTTTCTCCCCTGGAGTGGCTAATGGGTTTGAACCATCAACCTTGTTAGGATGTCCTAATTTTAGCATAAAAATCCCATTAAATACAACTAATTATAAATGAATATAGGAAAATAATTTAACTCTGATTTATTAGGGATTAAATAATATGTTCATCAAAATAATGTACTAAACGAGTTGTTTTTTAAATAGAACCAACACACTAGGAAAAAAATATTTGGCAATGACCCATCCAGAAAGTGTCTAATCTTTAAAATATACAGAAAACTTCAACAACTCGAGAGCAAAAAGATAAATAATTAATGATAATACAGAAGTTTAAGAACTACGTGTAAGACAGAGGAAACAGAATTAAAGACCATGTCAAAAGACAGATTATAGATACCATCCCAGGTATGAGTCCTACTTGATGGTAATTTGGTGACTATGTCTCCACTTTGTAGGAAAGATAAATATGATCAGTTTGAGATCTATATCATAACAATCAACAAGGATGTTTGCTAGCATCCAAGATGACATCATATTCAAACATTTAGCATGGCAACTAAGTGAAAGAGGTTCTAACAGAAGAGAGAAGCTATGTGTCTGAAAGTATTCATGTAATTCTGTAACAAGATGACAGAAAAATCATAACGAATAAAGACATTGATGATATATTGAATCAAGGTCCTGGAGAGGAAAGAGGACAGGAAAGAGTGCACATTAAAGAGCTTCTGTTGTGAGAGAGGAAAGACACACCTTCTTGCTCCGGCAGAAGAGTCAAGAATCAGAGAACGCTGAAGATTCCAGCGAAGATATCTCCTCTAGCCTCACTTTCATCATGTCCCAAAAAGAACCATAAATTGACTTTCAATTGTTGTGATCATTCTTTATGGGAAATCAACCATGTCCAGGAGGAGGAAATCAACAATGTCTTAGCCAGGAGCTATAGAGGAAATTTAAACATGGGCTCTGTCTCTAAAGAACAGACACTGTCTGGGTTGCTATCTCTGTGTATTGTTGAGTTAATTTTGACTCAGATTGATCCCAGTAAAGAGAAAGGACATGGAATCAATAGCAAAAACAATGTGTGGAACTCGAACACGGTGCTGAAATGAGACCTGTAAATTTCAAGGGAATGCAAGAGATTCTTCTTGAGAAAAAAATGTATAATAATTTACTTAATTATTTGGAGGGAAGATCTAATTTTGATAGATCTTTCATGTTCATCTGACATTAGGCAAACATTACCATCAGGGGTGGCTCTGACTGGCATTCCTGCTGTTATATAGTCCTGCAATTTATGGACAACTTCAATGAGTGAAGCATCTTACTGAAGGGGTCAGTGCTATGGATCAGTCCACTTGATTATCCACATGCGTCACTAGACTATGGAAGGCATCTCTCATAATCCAAGTTAGTAAAATATGAGCAAAGTATCAGCGGTGGAAGAATACGCCAACAAGCACAGGTTCACCGTGTCTGGTGGTTAGATGTAGACAGCTGTCGGCTAATCGCAGGCTGGCAGTGTGCACGCAGCACAGGAGAGCGTGTCCATACTGTCTTCCCTCTGTGCTAATGTGCGTAGTAAAAAACTGTTGTTCTGTACATTCAATTTAAGAATAAGAAATTACTTGATTCCTTCATGGAAAATATATCATTTAAATTTATTTTATTTTAAACTAAGTTTGAGGGTCTTCTATCCATCCATGACCACTACACTTTCATAATTCTGTGTGCTTCCAAAGATTGGGCATTTTTAAATTAACAATTTATATGATGTTACATGGCTAATCAATATTCAGTGCTGATGTGGAGAAAATATATCAGGAGCCCCTTGCTTCACTATCCTATCTAAAGCAATTTAATTATTACATTTTCTAACCTCTATAACCCGCCTCTTCTAGCACAGCCTGTTTTGCATGTCAATGAGAGTAAGGTCAAAACAGGATTCTCTTTTTTTTCCTACATGTGTTTTCCTGGCCATGCCCATCACAAATGTTTGTAGGACTGTCCGTTGTAAACTAACCCAGCCTTTGTTAAGATGATTGCTTATTCTTGTATTCTGACCATTTCTGTGTTTTAATACTGGGCTGTTTTCTTTGCCTCTTCTTGTCAAGTTCTTGCCATGCATGAAAATGTTCTCAAGTGTCCCACTCCAGGCTGCACAGGGCGAGGGCATGTAAATAGCAACAGGAACTCTCACCGAAGGTAAGCAACGCATGGCTGCATTCTAGGCTAGAGGGAAAGCGTTTCCCACCACTGGCATTCCTGGCAAACCCTTCTGATGGAGTGTTCAGTCATGTGACATCTCTTTCTTGCCGAAGGAGACAGATGGTCCTAAGTGTGTCATTTTTAAAGAATGAAGAGTACTGTCATGTATTGGATGGGAAAAGTAAACACTTCGATTCCTTTCTTGCAGATTGATTTTGTTTGCAGATGCCTCATCTATTTTGTCATAAGGGGATCGCAGTCCCCCTACTAGGTGCCATCCTTGGTATCATTTCTAAACTATCACCATGACCAGTTATACCACATAATCAAGGCAGTAAAGATGTAGTTTGTCCTCCAGGGGTGAAGAAGAGGTTGTACTCCTGTGACTCATAAGAATTAGAACACAGTAAAATTTTATTGTACATTGTGTATCACTGAATCCGGCTGCCCCTTATACATATGTGGAGACCCCTGGTGTCGGTCAAGTTATGATCCGGACACTAGCAGATGTCCCACAGTGTGGATCAGCAGAACATTCGGGATGGTGGCATGTCAGGTACAGCGGTTTCTATTGCGTTACTGCTGCAAACGAGTAAACCAAGGGTCACACTTTTGTTCTCACTAAATTCCAGTTCATTTTTTCTGTCTCAGAGTTTATAAGCATTACCAACTGGTTTATAATCTTCAGTTCACATCAGATACTTTTTTTATTCGCAACTAAACAATGATTCTGTTGAAATTTATCTTAGTTTATATTGTCATCTTCTTCCCCAAACTCATAAAACATCACCCCTGTGTGGTGGAAACTAATTTTCACATTGATTTCCCTTTTGCTTGTCTGCCTGGTGAGTTTAGTTACTTGTGTTAACTTTATAATGAAATTTACCATAACTTTTGTCCCCTTCAGAAATTTTCCTCTGCTTACTCTACAGAAAAAGAAAATGATAGTTTGGCATGGTTTAAGGTAACATGTAACCAGTGATATAATCTCAAGACATTGCACACAGACGGGGTACCTCTACAGGTGTACAGATACACACCTAGCTATGCACAGAGCAGACATCATTTCATGAACAATGAGTTCAAACACAAAGGAGTCAAACTAGACACTTACAAATATACCAAGTTGAAATACTTATTTCCAAACAAACATTTTATTACAGTCCTAGAGCTTCTACTGATTTCTTGTCCGGTTTCATTTCTTTCTGTAAAAAAAACAAAACAAAACAAAACAAACCTACAGTCAGACACACAAGCAAAAGCCCTATGGGTCAATATTTTTTACAGAATCAGCTTAGAGCGCCATCTTCTGGTAACAATCAGTTAATTGCCGTTCTTGAGCACCTTAAAAGGTCATCCTGCACACGCTATGAGCCATGAGAGTGATCACAGAATGAAACCTGCTTCTAACATTTTAACCAATTTATTTTATCTTAAATGACACTGAATTTAACTGGTTATAATTTGGAAGAATTTAGGACCGTTCACACGTGGTACTGTCAGTATTGTCAACTGAAAATCAAAAGGAAAACCTGCAAACTAGAAACATGTATTATTTCTTTGCCGACTAAAAGAAAGATAACCTCCCTCTCCAAATTCATATTATAAGAAATCCCTGGGCAGATTTGAGGATCTTCCTCTCTCACCCTTCCGAGTCTTCTTGTGTGGAATAAGGGAGAGAAGGTGGAAGGTGGTAATTGGATCAGTGTATTGTGAAACCATTTCAGACAAGACAATTAAATTCCCATTTTGTATTTGCAGCCTCTCGGGATGCCCTATTGCTGCAGCGGAGAAACTGGCAAAGGCCCAAGAAAAACACCAGAGCTGCGATGTGTCAAAATCCAATCAGGCATCAGACCGAGTCTTGAGGTACTTCCCAAACATGGGATGTTTCATTTTCATGAGAGTTCCTCTGAACTCAATCCAAAGTATTCTTGGAAGTGCTTGGCATAGTTAGTAGATGAGATTGAATTTCTTAGTGATTGAAAGAGAGGGTTCGAGCTAGCCTGAGAGTCCAGAGACATGGCTTCCAGACCTAGCTCAGTAAATAATGGGAGGATAGGATAAAGTAAGCTCTCATCGACTTAATTTTCTTTTAATTCAACCCTGCCATTAAGTGATTCCAGCTCACAGAGACCCTACAGGTCTGAGTAGAACTGTCATTTTGCGTGTCCAAGGCTGTAAATCTTTAACAGAGCAGAAAGTCTCATCTATCTGCCTCAAACCGAGTTATGGATTTGAACCACTGACTTTCAGGTTCACAACTCAATGCATAAATCCACTATGCCAATGCCACCAGCCACCAGGGTTCCTTCTCATCGATTAGGGCACCCTGTTCCCAATGCGCGGCAGAAGGTAGGCCTGATAATCTGCTCCCGAAAGACGGGAGCCTGCGCGATCGGGGAGCAGCTCCACACTGCACTCTGCGCCTTGAGCTGCAGACAGCCTGAGCACAGCTAACAGCGAGAGCAAGGGGGCCAGTGTCGGCATCACTTCCTGGCACTCATGTCAGTCACTGCAATTTTTGAACGAGAGAATTAGACAAAATTAGTTCTGTTTTTTTTTTCTGGCCCTGCTATTTCATAATTCTATAAAACTAGAAAGTAGAAAAGTTTTACAAAGTAATGAGATTCCTAAAGTAATTTTACCCTAATTTGAAAGGGAGCGCACAATGTTAACCTACAGGATGGTGCTAATGTTTTTTAAAATAATAGTGACGGTAATACCACCGGACACTTTGATGTAAAAAGACCTTCAACGCTGTCATCTCCTTTTGCCTGTACACGGCCCTGTGTGGTCAGGCATCAGCAGGTCTTATTAACCCATTTGACAAGCAAGCAAATCCTGAAGTACACAGAGGTTAACTACCTTACCTAAAATCATGTCACGAGTGAATGGTAACATGGGACAGGATTTACTGCTTTTTTAAGTTCATGAAAGGAAGATCATTGACCTAGAAGAGGACCATAATCCTTATATATTATTTTCAATGTTGCATATTTCCTTTACATCCCCACCCACTTGAAAATTATGATCACTGTAACTGACTTTTTTTACTAAATTTCATACCAAAATTGTTTCTATGTCATGCATAGACCTATAATCATACAGATACCCTTTTAGGGGTGCAACATCTGTGATAAAACTAAATTCTACCTCATATTATTTGCAACTTTTTAATATTGAGGAGAGCGTAATATGTAATGTTTTGTGGCTTTTAATTATTTCTTTAAGATAAGTCATTTGGGCCAAATCACAAGGCAAATAGTATGAATATATTTTTGGTTCTTGAGTATTATCTCAAAACTGTATTACTGCATTGTATCACAGTGCTAAATGTCATTCTTCCTTCTCAATAGCAAAGTTAAAATCTATTTAAAATGTATTATATATACTAAGCAACAATGTGAAACTAACAGTCTCTGATCCCACTACTCAGACAATTCCTCAATAAATCTGATTATGGGCACTTCTAAATTTTTCTATGTATCCATGTCACTAATTTAAAATATCTACAGTATTCCAGTGTTTCCATCACTGTAACATACTCATTTTACAGGTCATAAGACTGAACACTAACTATATGCCGTGTGCCCATAGCCCCTGCTCCAAGTCATTAGTGATTGTCAAGGTTAGCACAAGAAGCTGTCTCCATCAATCCATTGCCAGAATCCTCAGGGTATGTACAGTTACAGGGGTTAAAAAGATTCCAACTGCAAATTGATTGTACAGGAGCATCCTTTTTAATTTAACTGAATAAGGACAGGGCAAAGACAAGGCATCTAGGTGAGGGAGACCATCAGTGTGAGTTCATAATGGTGTCTGCAGGCTCATTGTGGCAGTCACTGTACAAACCCACCCTGTCCTTGGTCTTCCTTTTTAACCCTGTGCCTCCATTTTACACAAAATAAGGTCCTTCTCCAGGCACTGGTCTCTCCTGATAACATGCCCAAGGGACAGGAGATGAAGTCTCTCTAAGTCTCGCCATCCTCACCTCTAAGGAGCATTCGAGCCATGCTTCTTCCAAGACAGACTTGCTCGTTCTGTTGCCTGTCAATGATGCATTCAATATTTTTACCAACACCATAATTCAAATGCATTGACTCTTCTTTGGTCTTCCTTATTCAATTATCAACTTTCACATGCATATAAAGTGATTGAAAATGCCGTTACTTGGATCAGATGCACCGCAGTCTTCAAAATAATATCAATTTTCTCACTGCCACTGAGAAGATGCCAACCCCGTGACAACCCTATTGAACAGCAGGGAACCACCCCCCGGGGGGTTTCCGAGATTTAAATTTTTATGGGAGTAGAAAGCCTGGTCTTTCTCCCTCAGAATTGCTGGTAGTTTTGCATACCTTGTGGATTCGCAACCACTGCACCTCCTTGCTTTGCAATACTTTAAAAGAGATCTTGTGCAGCAGATTTATAGAAATGAAAAAGTCTCTTGCTCTCTTGGCTGGTGCTTTCTTGAACACTGATTGTGGATCCAAACAAGACAAAGTCCTTGACACCTTCAGCCTTTTCTCCATTTATCATGGACCAGTTTATCCTACTGGTCCAGATGTGAGCAAAGGAACTGCATCACAAAACCATAACTGGCAATAGATATGGCCCAGACTGAACTGTGGAGTGGAAAGGGATTTGAGCAGGGGAAAGTACACTAATACAGGACGGGAAATATACAGCATGAGTTCTCAAACCTTCCAACTACCTTAGTGGAGTTGTGACTAGTGATCATATGGCGCTTATACCCCAATTTCAACGAAGGGCACATACAGGCGAGTTGCTTCCAAATATACTCTGGCTGATGGAAAAGGTGATTTTTTTTAACCTTATTGGCTGATGGTCAGAAAGAATCCAATGGAGACTGAGTTAATGTTGACTCAAAATAAACGTAGGGCTCCCGCTGTAACCTCCTGAGGACCTAGAGTTCAGAATTTAAGCTCAAATATAGGACATTTGGAAATGGTGGTTATGAGCCAAAGGAATTTTTGAAAAAGTTAGAAAGGAGTTTATGTTCAGAAAGCTTCTTAACTTGCTTTTTCCTTTTTCGGCCAGGCCGCCAGAGACTAGAAAGCAACTCTTGTTTGAACCCATATTTGAAGTTACCAGGGACATGCTGCACTGTCCACATAAGTGCAGTTTCTATTTTAGTGACTGTGTTAGGCTGAGTTTCCTAGAGAAAAAAAATCAGCGATACTCGTGTACTTTAAAAAACGTATATCAAGAAAGCAGCCCAGCCCAGTACAACTCAAGCTCATGGGTCAGAAGCTAGCTCTAGACCCATCAAACACACACAACCAGCAGTGGGTGAAGCAATGGAGGAAGGTGAAGTGAGAATCTGGGTGCTCACAGGCCAGTGGGTGCAGGGCTGCACAGACCCAAGGTGCCAAAGAACATGGCAGTGTGTCACAACTGCCAGGGCCGGCAGGTATATGGCTCACTCGCCCCAGGTGTGAGCCACAGGACCCAGTGAAGCAGGAAGGAGAGAGGCAAGAACAAGAGAAATTCTCCACAGCATCTCTTACTAAAAGACCAAATCACCAAGGAGACATCATTAGTCTCTGAACTGATTAACACGTGGGACTCCATCCTTACCTTCACATACATACAAGTTGATATAAAATTTAACCATCGCAATGGCCAATTTTTTAAAAAACATTTTATTGGGGGCTCATACAACTCATCACAATCCATACATCCATCCATTGTGTCAAGCACATTTGTACATTTGTTGCCCTCAGCATTCTGAAAACATTTGCTCTCCACTTAGCCCTTAGTATCAGCTCCTCATTTTCCCCCTCCCTCCATGTGCCCTACTCCCTCATGAACCCTTGATAATTTATAAATTATTATTATTTTGTCATCTCTTACACTGTTCGATGCCTCCCTCACCCACTTTTCTATTGCCCACCCCCCAGGGAGGAGGTTATATGAAAACCCTTATCATGGATTCCCCCTTTCTACCTCACCTTCCCTCCACCCTCTGCTATCACCACTCTCACCACTGGTCCTGACGGGATCCTCTATCCTGGATTCCCTGTGTTTCCAGTTCCTATCTGTCCTCGTGTACATCCTCTGGTCTAGCCGGATTTGTAAGGTAGAATTGGGACCATGATAGTAGGGGGGGGAGGAGAAGCATTTAAGAATTAGAGGAAAGTTGTATGTTTCATTGTTGTTGCACTGCACGCTGACTGGCCACAGTAGCCAATTTTTAACATGAATTTAAATGAGAAACTCCCCTGGCAGATGGAGGTTCAGGAAATATGTATTTAATTGCCAGTATCACCTTGTTCAAATGGAAATCTCAGTTTTGATAGGGAGCTGTTACACCAGGCTGACTTGAGAAATAAATCCAGGGACACACATATAACAAAGAGCTTTATATCAAAGAATAATTGTGTATTAAGAAAACATCCCATACCAGGCCAGATCAAGTCTGGTACTAGCCCATAAGTCTGATACTAGTCCATAAATTCCTCATCACACTCATGTAGCCACATGCAATGATGCAGAATGCAGGAAGATCACAGGCCAATGGGTGAAAAGTCTTGAGGATCCAATGTTAGTGGAGGCATCTCCAGGGCTCTAGCTGACATCAGGGGGGTTCAAAGTGGCAGTCAGCAGGAAGGTGAATCCGAGCAAAGAAGAGGGAGGCCATCCTCCAGAGAGCCATTTATCTCGGTTGCCCTCCAATCAAGCTGCGACCCGAATGGCAGGCTTAACCCCTCCCGCATGTTTCTATGGGAGCCATGTTGGTACAAAAAGAACTAACTATAACAGGAACTCTAAAGCAACAGCCTAGGTTATTATTTCTGTGATTTATAATGTGGGGATCCCTTTCTTTAGTTTAATGCAATGGGAAGCTCCATTGGATGGCAATAACACAAACAGATATAGCCAACACGTGTGTGTGTATAGATATAGATGAGATAGAGATAGTGATAGAGATAGAGAGAATATATACTATAATATGGAATATATATATATATATATATATATATATATATATATATATATATATATATATATATATATATATATATATAGTCTCCTAATGGCTTTGGAGTTACCTTGATAATTGACCTTTAACAAAACTCCAAGGATTTGGGGAGGTGACTGGGAACCACCTTGGGCGCTATTGACTAAGAATCCAGTTATCAGGCATTTGGTAGCTTTCTAAGGTGGCGTTTGGTTTCTGGGCTGATGGATTGGCCTTGCAGCTAAGGCTCTTATGTATTCTCCAGCTCCCAAGGACTCTTATCTCAAGTACTGCTTTTGCAGCCTGTAAATGCTTCAAGGAGAAGATCTCTGTCTTAGTCATCTTTGTATTCTCCACGGTGTCTAGAACACAGTAGTGTTCATCCAGTGGAATAAGGAGAAACACCAGAAGGGAAAAAATGAAAGAAAAGAAGGATTAAAGCTACAATTATTAAAGTGGTTAAGATGTTCTGAAATTGTCTTAAATGTCTTTTTCATTAGGAACCCAAGACTTATGACTTTCGATCTTATTCAACTTTTTAATCCTATTACCAACCTACATCACAGGCCCCTAAAATAGCCACCGTTTGGTCACTGAAAGTACAGCCTTCTGATTAATGCCCCTAGATGTAGTCTCCCATGCCTTTGTTTTGTTATAATCCTTTTTCTTTCTCTTTCTTGCTGTCTTTCCTTTAAATTTAGAGATGATGCTTCTTTCAGATCCAAAATCGTGGCTGTGCCCATGAGATAAAATGAATGTACTACCCATTTAGCCACCAATTAATATCCTGTTACCTATTCCACAGAGATGCGTAGATATCCTGTATTCATTCATTTAGTTTTTCTGATTTTTTTCCCTGAGAATATTTTTCTCAGCCCAATATAAATTTTAATTTTACAAATCTATTCTGCAAAATTTAATTCAAACATTGTCATGTCTATTAAAAATTTGTTGACTTTCGTAATTGAAAGTGCCTTTTAGTCTTTGTGTTGTCACAACACTTTTATTCTTTGAAAATTGTGGATTTTATTCACTGCTACTCCACAGTACCTAGAAAATGACTTAAAAAGAATGACCAGCCAATTAATCATATGTATTTGGTTGATTTGTCAAGAGATAAATAGACAACATAAATTTTTTTTAATGAATGAGTTAGAAAATCACTGTTTAGAACTCAATGGAGGATGAATTTATGTCAAGATTCAAAATAGATTTAGGGCTCTCACTGTGAAGTACAGCCTTCTACAAACCAAGTGCTCAAAATTTAAATTCTTATACAGTATATGCAGTAAACAGAAGGGAGTGGTACCTTTACCTGCACCATCTTCACAGTTAATATTATATTTGAGCCCACTGTGCCAAACTATAACCATTAAGAAGCCACTCTAAAGGTGTAAAGGTGGCACAAATATGCTGTTAAATAGCATATTAAAATATCTCTTTAAAGTAGTAAAAACAAAGAGGTCACCTTAAGAACTTAGGTGTGCCTAATCTAAGCTAGTGTTTTCCATCACCTCATATGCATGCAAAAAGCACAGTTAGGAAGTCCAAAGAACAATTGATACATTTGAATTATGGCAAAAAGTACTGAACATTGCATGGATTGGCCAAAGAAAGAGCCAATCTGTCTAGGAAGAAGTACAGTCAGAATGCTACATAGAAGCCAGGGTGGGAAGACTTTAGACATTATATCCAAAGAGACTAGTTGCTTGAGAATGACATCAGGTTTATTAAATTAGAGAGTCAGAGAAAAAGAAGACCCTCATGAAGATGGATTGATACAGTGACTACAGAAAAGGGTTCAAGCATTGCACCAACTATAACAATGGCATATATAAAGATGAAAGTGCAGCACAGGGAGACAGACAGACATAAATGACAGGACAAGGGAGAACAGAAATAGCTTTATTAGAAGGAGCTCCTGGATGAGGTTTCAAGATCTAGGCCAACAGGTCAGAGAAGTCATGCTCAGCAGCAGGGCGGGGTGGGGGTGTGTGTGAAAGGGGTGGTGAGGAATGTATGGCAATAATGGCAACTAGCATATGGGGTCTGGACACTACAAGAATTGCCTGTCGAATCCTTGAGGATTTCTTTAAACCCAGAGCATCTGGTTTCACTGATTATCTTATCTCGTGGGGTCTGCTGCTGACCTCGGGGGGCATGCAGGGAAGCGAGGCTCTGGCCTGCTTCAGCTTAACCCAATCACTCCAGCCTTTTTAGTGATAAAGGGGGCTTCAACATCTGATATGACTACTTCCTGCTGGTACCGGGCGATGGAAAAGGTGGGGGGGTGGGGGGGCGCCATGGTCTGGAATGGTTTGGACCAGCATTAGTAGGTAGGGAACTGTAAGGATGTAACAAGAGTTGGTTAACAGTTAGATTGGAGATGTCTCTCATTCATTCTTGAATGAACTTAAAAAGACGGGGCTAAAAGTAACAGCAAGCAAATTATTACTAGGGGTCCTATTAGGGGGATGAACCAGGATATAATGGGATATGTTAGTCTGGGTACATTAGAGAAACAAATTCACATAAACCCTATGTATAAGAGAGTTTTATACAAAGGGTAAGTGCACATCAAGAAAACATCCCAACTCAGTGCTGTCTAAGCCCACAAGTCCAACATTAGCTCATATGTCCAACACCAATCCACAAAGCCCTCCTCCATCCCACAAAACACATGCAATGATGCTGACTGAAGGAGGAAAGTGAAATCAGTGAGCGTCTAAGCATCTCAGCGCTAGCTGGGATTTCCACACGGGTGCTCCAGCACCCAGGGCTGCATGGGGGTAGGTCCATGCTGCTTTCCTTGGGGATATCTTGCAGGAAGTGAGCCTTGTCAGCTGAAGCAGGGACTGGCTAAGGCAGCTGCACCCTGGTCCGACCATCATAAAGCAAGAGATCCGAGAACTAGAAAGGCGAGGTTCACTGAGCCATTTATCTCTGCACCCTGCAATTAACCCCACATGTGTTTATCAGCCAGGTTGGTCCAATAAACTTTAACTATCTCACAGGGTTTTGTAACGAGGGAGTGGTTGCTGTGTTGCCTCAGTGGCGACTTTTGATCTCTTCAGCCATGGTTTTGAACACCTTAACATTTTGCTCAACAACTCCCTTAATATAGTAACAGCATTTTTCTCCTAGAAACATGCATGTACCTTCTTTGTCACCTGTTAACAGATCGAATGCACGACAGTTTTGAAGGGTTACCTGTGCTAGGGATGTAAGCTATTGCTGTAAGGAGGTGAGAGACTCTGAGGTGGAGTTCATGACTAGTTGGTCTTGTTAAAGTTTTGTGTTTGGAGAATGCTATGCTTCATTGCTTTACTAGAAATCCTTGCTGCTGCCAGGGAGGAAGTAAAAGTAAGGCTTACCAGGACAAGTAGGAATGCAGCTATGCATTGCCTTACTAGCCCCGATTTATTACCATGATAACTGCGCTCTTGAGCTTGTCACGGCAGAGAGGCTAGAGAGACTGGGATGGATTAGGAAATGCTGCTCTTCTCGATCTTTGGGTGGGAGCAACTATGCTTGTTCAGCTGAAGCTGGTGGTTAGAGGTCTTTTCTGACCCAGCCTCTATTTAGAGTTAAACCCTGAGTGGTGGGAGTGAGGCACAGGCCTGAGTGGATAACCGAGGAATGAGATAATAGTGCCTTGGAGGGAGAGAGAAGTTGGGCTGTGTCTGCTTTAGAGCTGTTTCAGGAGGGGCTGCAGGTAAAGGCAAATGAATGCTGACCAGCTGGGTTAAGAGGGACGGTGAAAGAGGCACAGGCATAGTGGAGGGGGCAATGTGGGACAAGAGAGGATAGGGGTCAGGAACTAACGGGTGACTGGGGATAGCAGCTTCGTTAATGAGGCTCAGGTCCTGGATCAAATGATAAGTACAGTTTGGTTTCTTTACTGGTAATATCCGAGTATTAAGAGGAGAGTAGGTAGGAGTAATGAGGTTGTTAGAAAGTAGGCATCGTATGATGGGTAAACATCAGAAGCAATGAGGCCTATAGAGCCGGTTCTTCCAGGTTTGGATGAAAGAAGGGGAAGGATCAGAGGTGCTGTGGGACCAGAAGTAAGGTGTAAGAAGGCCTTTAAAATGTCTCTTCCCGACAGAGAGATCAGGCACAAAGGGATTATAAGGAAGGAAGGAGTAAAGGGCCAGTACCCCTGGGGCAGGTCGGCTTGCCATCAATATCCATGACCGAAATTGAAGAAGGCCTGCCTAGCCCTGAAAATGAGGGCAGGTCAGGAAAGGTAGCTTCTATTTAAGAAGGACATTTCCTCACCTGATACCTTGAGGAATACCCTAGGCTTGGCAAGGGTGATGGGGAGGGGGGGGTCCCATTTAGGGTCTCCTCAGACTTCATCAATACCAGTGGGCCAACAGCGGATAAAGAATTGGAAGGGCAGTCCCCCTGAGTGCAGATGCAAAGGGCCTGTCACTTTTCCAAGGACAGTCAGACTTCCAGTGTCCGCTTTGACTGCATGCTGGCCAGGGTTTGGTTGGAGCTCTAGGCCTGGGCGCTCCCATGATCGGGCCCTTCTTCTCAGCGCTTGAAGCAGGCCCCAGGTGGCAGTCATTCCCATACACTCCTGCCCCACGCTGCTTCTCTGGGGCCTTGGGGGATCGCCGGCCCACAGGGCTGCTACTAAGGCTTGGGTTTGAAAGTGTACCTTCTGCTGGAACCAGGCATCACAGGCTGACTCTGCCTGCTCCTCATGGCCCTTAGAAACTTTGAATGCTATGTTCACTAAATCTTGGACTGGGGTTTGAGGGCCTTGCTCTGCCTTTTTAAGCTTTTTTTCGAAAATCTGCCTCTGACTGGGTAATAAAATGGGTAGCGAGGACCATAGTCCCAGCTGGGGAAGCTGGATTTAAGTGGGGATACTAGGTTAAAGCATCAGGTAAGTAGCTTAAAGGGTGGCTGGATTTTCATCAGGCTTTTGCGTGATCTCCCTAAGTTTATTAAAATTGACCCCTTTAAGGGAAATGGCCTGAAGCCCAGTCAGGACACACTGCAGCATTTTATCACGGTGCGCATGTCTGTCCCTCCCTGCTTGATTGTCAATTTGATAAACCCAACCAGATTCTTGTCTGGGAACCGCTTAGGTCAGGGTTGGTCAAATGAACCTGAGCGGCAAGAAATACGCCTTTCCAAAAATATTATGCCAGGACAAATCATAAGCTTGAGTTAAATATTGAAACTCCTTAATATAGGTAGTGGGATCATCAGAAAAGGAGGTTAAACATTTTTCCATCTGAGATAGATCAGTGAGAAAGAAGGGAACATGAATCTGTACCACACCCTCAGCCCTGGCCACGTTCTGGAGTGGACAAAGGAGGAGGGGGCACTGCAATCGCGCCTGCTTACTAACTGGAGAGTTGAGTGCTGACTCGGATTCCTCCAGGGGTGGGGGCGGCAGATTCGGAGAAGAGGATGCGGGGGGTGGGGGGGGCCTCCGGATTGGCCAGAATAGGGAGGGGGGCGATAGGAGAGCAGACAAGGTGTTCAAGCAGGTCTGAAAAGGTAGACACGAGAGGGGAGGGGCAGAAGCAAGAGGAGAGGAGGAATTTTCTTCAGTCAAGAGAATTTGGGAAAAAGAGCAGGAAACACAGAGAAAGGGATGGGAGCACAGAGAAAAGAAGGCTTGGACATAGGAATCTTTGGACTATTTGTGAAATTGTTGAGATTTCAGAGAATATTTAAATCAAAAGTGCAGCGGGCGATTGAAGTTGTTACTTCCCAGAGCTTTCTGACCCTTCCCTCCTGCCGTTCTCAGGGCAGAGACCACGGATTTGTGCTCTGCATCCCTATCTGGGAGAGGTTTGTTAGAAGCTGTGGGTGTTGGCTCAGAGGAGGCTGAGCAGGGAGGGGACTGAGAAGGGGAGAGAGAGAGAGAGAGACCAAGGAGTCTGAAGGGTCTGGCTCAGGGAAGGGGACGGGTGTCCGAGGCACAGTCGCCTCAGCCTTTGGGAGTTGAGGGGATAGTGGAGGGAAGTGATGGTGAGGGGTACCCAGAATGTGGATGAGACCTTACTGGGAGCACAGAGAAGGAATCAAGGGGTTAGGAGGATGACAAGGGGAGTACTGTCAGGGGCCTGATTATGAGAGTGTTTGGCTGAGAGAACTTGAGAAAGGTGACAGGTAGTAGAGAGGGTTGAAAGTGAAGAAATAAAAAGACCTGAACATATGGGACTTCTGACCACTTGTGAGTTTGAGAAGGGTGACAGGTAGTAGAGAGGGATGAGAGTGAATAAATAAAAAGATCTGAACATATGGGATTTCTGACCACTTGTGAGTTTGCTGACAAAAATTGTCGAGGTTGAGCATGTTAGCATCAAAAGTGTTATTTTCTGGCTAGCTCAACTCATTGTCCAATCAGTATTGAGGTAAAGCTGGGTTACAGAAAAAGCCTAGGCGCTTAGGGCAAAGCAGGTGTTTAGGAGACAAACCCAATTCAGTAAGGTTGCCCTGTAGGCACCCCAAAGAACTGTCCTTAGTGGACGCAGGCAGAGGACTTCCCATGGTGTCTCAAACTGTAGGGGGTACAGACAGAGGAGAAGGGTAGCCCAGTTAGTACCTGTCAGTCAGAAAGTGGTCCAGTAACCCTGAGGGCATCCTGATCAGAGTTAGGGACCCAGGGGAGAGTCCCGGACTCTCCAGAACAGGAAGGTTCCCTGGTACAGGCCTGCGGCTTTCGTAAGCATACAGGGACCTTGAATCAGACAGAGACACAGTGCAAGCTGAAAAGGGCAAGGGGCCTGGCTTTATGGCCAGTAAAATGGAGGTCGGTCAGAGGCCTTTATTTGGGGTGAGAGGAAGGGGAAGCAGAAAATCTTAGAGAAAGCACCGCAGAACTGCAAACGCAAATCACAAACAAGTATCTGAAGGCACAGGGCCAGCCAGGCCCAGAGCCAGGAGTCCTGTTAGTGGCAGAAATCCCAGCAAGTAGACACAGAGACAAAAGGCTGGAGGCCACATGACTGTCTTTATTATCGCACCCCTTTGGGGAAAGGCAGTTATTTCCAGCTCCTCTTAGTACTAGAGTAGAAGTTAAAAACCCCTTCCATGGCACCCCAGAAAAAAATGGGGACTCTATGTTCCCATATGAGTGTGCTTGTCCTCAGTGTCTGGAAAGACAAACAGGATAAATGAGACAAAATGAACTTATACACAAAGATACTGACCAGAAGACGCGCATTCAGACAGGCTCCCGAGGTTCCAGGGGAAAGGAGGGGTGGGCTACGTCCAGCCAAAGCAGGGCAGGAAGGTTTGGAGCCCGTGTCCATACCTCTCCCAGGTTTGGGCACCAAATGTAAAGTTGAAACTGAGGTACAGGGAGACGGACAGACATAACTGACAGAACAAGGGAGAGCAGGAAAAAAAATCATTTTTAGGGGGAAGCTCCTGGACAAGGTTCCCTGACCTAGGACAACAGGTCAAAAAAGTCATCCTCAGCAGGAGGGGGCAGGGGTTTTTAAAGCGGTGGTGAGGTATGTATGGCAATTATGGAAACTAGCTTATAGGGTCTGGACACTCCGAGAATTGCTTGTCAACTCCTTGTGGCTTTCTTTGACTCCAGAATATCTGGTTTCACCGGTTATCTTATCTGGCGCTGTCTGCTGCTGACCTCCTGGGACATGCAGGGAAGCAGGGCCCTGGTCTACTTCAGTTCAGCCCAATCTGCATAGGGCTATGATGTTTTGTTTGGTTGTGAATGTGCTGGAACCAGTCTGATGACACCTAACAATATATGAAAGCTGGTTATTAAAAATTTTGTCGCTGTTCCAAAATCAATCTAAATTAAGGAAATAACGAACAAAGAAAATAATTTTATAAGAATGCTTATCAGGGATTTACAATAGCACGCATAACACATATGGAGCTCTGGTGTATATATATATAATATGTGATTAAATATTTACTTGTTAACAGAAGATTTGGAGGTTCAAATTCATCAACCAAATAAAGAATTAGTGCTCTGCTCCGGTAAAGAATACAGCATAGGAAGTCCTCTGGGTAGTTCCTCTGTGTCCTCCAGGGCTAAAGCAAGTCAGGATTTGTCAAGATGATTTGAGAGACTGAAAATATTCTTAATAAATTTGTTCAGCTTTTCTTGAACTAATTTACCAGATATTTTTTTCTCTAAGTGTACCAGTAAGGTTACAGGTTCAATTAAGCAGTATTGCCCTTCAGGCTTCTTGTACTGTAGGATTTTACAATCTTGCAATACTCTGATCTGGTTAATGTCTCTCATTCCCTCCAAGCTGGATTTAGAGGAAGTTAATGGGCAGGTCTTAGGTCCTCATGAATTCCCTATGGAAATGACCCCATATCTAGATTTGAAAACACTTTTTCTTCCAATTTCTAATTCCATGTAGGGGCGCTGTATTTTCCCTACAAGAGTATTCCAAAAGACCACATGATTTGAAGGGTGTTCAGATTTCTCAAGTTCTCTTTCCTGATAGGCATAAATTTTCTAGAAGTGAAAAGAAGCAAAAGTTGGCTTAAGCGATCTTCCTTCATAAACCACGATACATCAGATTTAATCACTGCCCTAATTTCTTCTTCATAATCTTGATCAATAATTCCAGCAACAATCAGAACACTTTGAGAATTTAGGTTGGACTTTCCTAATAAATGTCCTATAGTTCTTTTAGGTAGTAGACCCCCAGTACCACTCTTAATAATGTCTGGCTTGATAACAGCTTTAGCTTTCCCTATTTGAATGCCTTGATTACTTGGGTTAAATCTTGCTGGGTTACTCTTTCAATAAGAGGCTTCTGCTTTTTGGAGTCAACAAACGGCTGTGAGGGCTTCTGAGACTTTACTTGGTTAGTCAAACTTAATGCAGCAAGAACAGAGGCTGGCCTTTTGCAAGTTTGTTAGGTCTGATCTCCTGCTGTGAGGCTGGGTGATACCTGCATTTCTTTTTTTTCTTTTCTTTTCTTAAACAGTTTTATTGGCACTTCATCCACATATCATACAATTAAATACAATGCATAGTTCAATCATATCAAGATCCCTACATATCATAATCCATACATACATCAATTAGGTAAAGCCATTTGTACATTTGTTGCCTTCATCATTCTCAAAACACTTGCTCTCCACCCAAGCCCCTGGCATCAGGTCCTCATTTTTTCCCCTCACTCCCCACACCCTCATGAACCCTTGATAATTCATAAATTATTAGTTTGTCATATCTTGCTCTGTCCCACGTCTCCCTTCACCCACTTTTTTTCTGTTGTATGTCCCCCAGGGAGGAGGTCACATGTATATCCTTGTAATCGGTTCCCCTTTTCCAAGCCACCCTCCCTATTCCCTCCTAGTATCGCCACTCACACTACTGGTCCTGAGGGGATCATGTGCCCTGAATTCCCTGTTTCCAGTTCCCATCTGTACCAGTGTACCTCCTCTGGTCTAGTCAGACTTGCAAGGTAGGATTCGGATCATGACAGTGAGGGAAGGGGAGGAAGAATTTAGGAACTAGAGGAAAGTTGTATTTTTCATCGTTGCTACATTGCACCCTGACTGGCTCATCTCCTCCCCAAGACCCTTCTGTAAGAGGATGTCCAGTGGCCTACAAATGGGCTTTGGGTCTCCACTCTACACTCCTCCGCTCATTCACTATGGTAAGATTGTTTGTTCTGATGATGCCTGATACCTGATCCCTTGACACCTTGTGATCACACAGGCTGGTGTGTTTCTTCCATGTGGGCTTTGTTGCTTCTGAGCTAGATGGCCGCTTTTTTACCTTCAAGCCTTTAAGACCCCAGACACTATATCTTTTAATAGCCGGGAACCATCAGCTTTCTTCACCGCATTTAGTTGTTCACCTACTTTGTCTTCAGCAGTTGTGTCACATAGGTGAGCATCATAGAATGCCAATTTAGTAGAAGAAAGTATTCTTGTATTGAGGGAGTGCTTGAGTGGAGGTCCAATGTCCCTCTGCTACCTTAATACTAACCCTATAAATATATGCACATAGATCTATTTTCCCATCCTCATTTACATATTTGCATATGTACATGTCTTTATCTAGACCTCTATAAATTCCCTCTGCCCCCAGCTCTTTCCTCTATTTCCTTTGACTTCCCTCCTGTCCCACTATCATGCTCAGTCCCCTCCAGGGTTTCAGCAATACCTCTTAGTTACATTACCCTTAATCATGCCCAACCAGGCCTCCCACACCCTCCTCATCACCGATTTGGATCACTTGTTTTTCCCTTGTCGCTGGGTTTATTAACACCACTACCTTTCTTCCCACCTCCCAATCTCCCATGTCCCCACAGAAGTAACAGTCCCGTTGTTTTCTCCTCCAATTCTTCATTCAGTCTATCTTAGTTAGACAGACCTGCAAAGATAATAACATGCACAAAACAAAGACAGAGCACAACCAAGCAATAATATACAACAAAACAGTGACAAAAACACAACAAGAAAGAAAAGTTTGTGGTTAGTTCAAGAATTGTTTGTTGGCCTTTACGAGTGTTTTGCAGTCCATTCTTGTGGGGCACCATGCCCTGGCCCAAAAATCCACCTTTAGCATTCCCTGGGGACCTCGCCGCTCCATTCCCTTGCTGTTCTGTTGCACCTTCTTAATGTTTTGCCTCGGTGTGGCAGGATCCAGTCGGGTACAATTCCCACACTGTGTCTCTGGTGTTACCCCTGTAGGGCTATGGGTCAGTGAGGGACATCATGTCTTATAGTGGGGCCGGCCATGTGGTCTTCTCTGTCAACTGGCTGCTCTAATTGGGAACATTGACCTCCTGGCCTAGTGGGCCATGATGTGTTCCACTCTCTCCTCCTCCCCCTTTATCTGCTCCCGTGTGCTCTGATCAAATATGTCCCTCTTCCAGAGCTGTAGATTCAGTGCTGTCCTTTGAAATAAATTCTTCTGAGGGGAGGGGCAGGTGTCTACTTAGTAGTTGGTGTTGGCACCGGCCCCCCAGACCTCTCCACTGGTTCTCTACTCCATGCTGGCATGTTGCATTCACATCTTGGAGTACTGGGTTGAAGTCTGGTCCCTCTTTCCCTGTGGAGGCACAAACAATACCCTCCCCTTGGGTGGGTTAGTACCCTGTGTCCCCGCTACCTTTTTCTTTTTTTTCCTTTCCCCACCTCCTTTTTTGTTGTCTACTATATGTATCCCTTTATTTTGCCAGAGGCCCTGCCATATTACCTGGTCCTCAACCCAGGAATGTTTGTATACCGTAGCTTTTTCCCTATGCCCCTTTTGTCTTTTTTTGTTTGTTTGTTTGTTTAAAGCTTACCTCAGCAGCCTTTCAAGTCTTTCTATATTTAAGTCAATGCTATCTTGAGGTCTGTTTTCTCTTTTTTTGCCCTCTGGGTGAGGTTGTTCTATGTGGTGGTCTCTTATTTATGCTTGATGAGTGTTGTTCTGCCCATTCTGGGTCTGCAAGGATCTTTTGTAGGGCTGGGTTTCTTCTAACTTATTATTTGAGTTTTTCTTTGTCTGGGAAGACTCTTACTTCTCCATCCAGCTTGATCGATAATTTAGCTGCGTAGAGTATTCTTGGGTTTGCATTGTTTTCCTTCAAATTTTTGGAATATATTACTCTACTATCGCCTCTTCTTCATAGTTTCTGCTGATAGGTCTAAGCATATTCTTATTTGGAAACTTTAAATGTGATTGCTTATTTTTCCCTAGTTGCTCTCATGATTTTCTCCTTTTCCTCAAAGTTGGATAGTTTAACTATTATGTGCGTTGGTGACTTCTTCTTGGGACTCAGTCTTGCAGGGATTATTTCAGCCTGCTGAATGGTTGCCTGATTTTCATTCATTAAGCTGGGGAAGCTTTCCTCCAAGAATTCTCTCACTATTGTTGCAGATGACTTCTTTGTTGTGTCTTCCTCCGGTAAGCCAATAATTCTAATGTTGTTCCACTTCATAGCATCAGACATAGCTCTTGAGTTTTCTTCAGCTTCTTTGATGATCTTATTAGATTTTTTTTTCGCATTTGTTAAAGTCTGCTTGGATGTCCTCCAAGTCACTGATGCGGTTCTGTGATTCCTCCAGTCGCTTCTCAAAGTCCGTGAGTCTGCTACTGGTTTTTGTTATCTCCTCCCTAAGCTCCTGTATTTCTCTTTGGTTTTTGGCTTTTACCTTTCTATCATTTCATCCTTTTTCTCTATTGTTTCCCTTGTATCCTGTATAACTCTAAGTAGCATTCTGAAAATTTCTTTCTGTGGCAGCTCAATGTCTGCTGCTTCTGTGCATGTCGTTATGTTCAGGACATCTTCTGCCATTGCCTTTTGTTTCTCCCGTTTTTTCGTTGCGGCCATTGGAGCTGGTGTCTGTTTATGTTGTGTTGTTTTAGAGGAGTCAGGTGCCATTTTCCAGGGAGTCGAAGAGCACTGGCTCTCTCTGGGAGACTTATAGGAATGCTTCTTCGAACTGCCTATAGCTTATTTCACTATGGAATTAACCTACCACTTTATCTTCCTGTGGTTTCCCTTTCAGGGGAGTGACCCAGAAGGTTTGCCTGCTTTGATGTTCAGGAGGTTGGGCAGAGTTTCCTGCAATAGCTTGGAATGTTGAGGAGTGTTGGCCAAGCTGCCTTATGCCCCAGGCACACAGGCAGGAATTCTTCAGTAAGAAGTTGAGCAGAGTATCCTCTGGTGGAGGTCGGCAGGGTGTGGCCTTGGGCTAGCTACACAGGGTGGAGCTCACCTAGCTGGGTGTGGCATAGGCATACATGCCCTAGGCTAAGGGGAGTGGTCTGGAGGTTAGCAGGAGAGTGTGAGAGACCAGGAAAGAGACAAAGAGGAGGTAAAAAAGTTAAAAAGCAAGCCTGCTGAGCCTGAGGGGGATATAATGAAGAGATGGAAACAAAGCAACAATGTAGTTGAGTCGGAGCTGCAAGGGTTTAGTCCCTGCTCTGAGTTGGCAGCGGCAAGCAAGCCATGGCTGTGTTGAGAAAAGGCCTTTGCACAGCCCTCCAAGACTGAGGAGGGGACAGAGAGGAGCTTTAAGGGTCTAGTCCGTGCCCCAAGGCAGGTGGTGACAATCTGCGGCTGTGTTGAAACCATGTCGCACTACAGGCTCCAAATGGTCCCCGATCTAGCTCCAGCAGAGACAGTGGCGGGGCCACGGTCAAGCCCCAGCTAGCCTCAACTGAGATAAGCCAAAAGCTTGAACCTCTGAGCATGCGTAATGGAAGCCCCAGTCGCTATGCAAAGCTACCTAACAATATAACTCAAAAAAAGTTCTTTTCCTTCTGGGGCCCACGTGATGGGTTCCATATGTCAGGGAGCCAGCCCCTAACAAATCATCACAGGCCCCGCAGGCGCAGTTGTACAGTGATAATATGTAAAGATTATAGTTGTCATAGAGAATAAGAGAGATCGAATAGAGAGTGAAATAAAGGAGTCAGGCACATTTCATGGTAGCATGCTCACCTCAGCCCTACTTTGTGGTCCACGTGGGGATATGGAAAGTAGGAATAACAGGGGAGAGGGGGCGGGGAAGGAGGACAGTGGAAGAGGGGACAAGGGAGAGAGTGACTGGGGGAGAGGAGCAAGGGCCAGAGGAGAGAGAAACCAGAGACCAGGGGAGAGACTGTATATTGTGGGGGCTTTTATAGGTAGCCATTAGTCATGTATATTCTGGAGTTACATACATCACAAGTGGGTGGGAATCACAGTAAAGTTCCTGAGCTCACAAGTGAGGAAATCTAATACCTGCATTAGGGGAAGACATTAGGGGGTCTGGGTGCCTTGGTGGGAGGAGATAATCAAAGAATGTCTGCCTCTACTGGGAGACAGAAGCAACCATGTGCTCACTTTAAGGCAGCATAACTGTTGAAGGAGAATCTGCAGGAATGACATTTGTTAGTTTCCCACAAGGATTCACCTTAGCCAGGTGGCACAAAAAGATATTATATATATATTTAAAATAATAATAAAAACAGTCCCAGGAGTCCTGATGATGCAGTGACTAAACACATGACAACTAGCCCAAACCCAGCAGTCTAAGGGGGGAAATTTGGTTGTTTGCTTCCATATGAATAAACTGGAACCTAACTGTCAATTTCTGACCCACGGGCCAGTGCTACTCTGCCCTCCAGAATCTTGCTGACTCAGAATCAACTCAATGGCAGCTGTGGGGGAAATTTTTAAGCTGCAGAAGGGACAGCAAGACACTGTATAAAGTTAAATATGAAATATTTAAAAGTATAAGATGCTGTTTTAAATCAATATAAAATTAATAAAGTTTAATTCAATCTTAAAAACATTTACAATTTTATCACTGAGAAACTTATGTGATTTTTTTAAAATTTTGTGTCTTCTAAGTGTTCTTTAATGAAATGGGTAGTACTTTCATATCATAAAAAGCAAAGCAATATTTTTGAAGTGTTTATTCCAAAACCAAGTATAGTTCTTCTATGTTTATATGTATGTGAAAGTTTTAAAAAGAGAGAGAATAATGATCAATAACTTACCAAGGGTTCGTGAGGGAGGGTGGGCAGGGAGGGAGGGAGAAGAAATGGGGAGCTAATATCTGGGGCTAAAGTAGAAAGAGAATGCTTTGAAAATGATGATGGTGGCATATGTGCAAACGTGCTTGACACACTGGATGAATGTATGGATGGATTGTAATAAGATATGTAAGAGCCCCCAATAAAAGTACAGGAAAAAGAAAGAAAGAAAGAAAGCTATTACATTTCTTAAGAACATGAGAAGGACATTGAGCACCTGGAGAGTCACAGCTTTTCTTGATAGAAACATGTAGTAATATAAAGATGTATAATGTGATTTTAATAAGTTATAATTAGATCATTGGAAGAAATAAAAAAGAAAGAAAAGATAAAATAGAAAGATTTATTTAGTTACTCACTATTTTTGTGGACATTTTAGGAAAGGAAAAACTTCCCTTAGGTTTCCATGCTTAAGGGAAAATAATCCAGGTATTGTTCCTATTTGTATCTTCAAAGAAAGTTTTTTATTTCACAGTAGAAAGTTTTTTGTTTTTGTTTTTTTCACAGTAGAAAGTTTTACAATAGTATACATCTGCTACAATCTCATACTTCTCTTTCAAAAGCAAGTAATATTTGTTGAGCTGATACTGGTAATAAAAAAATATGATGTTAAAAAATAATTGTCCTATAGAGATTAGCTGCAAACCAAACTGTTAAGCATTAATTCACTATATGTTTTTGCTTTTCCTTTCAGAGCATTATTAACCTTTATCGGATCATTATTTTAATAAATTTTTCAACCTTTTCCCCACCCCCATATGTTAGAAATGAACTTGTATATCACTAAAGACTCCATGTCTACTTCAGTTTTACTTGTCTTCTTTTTTCAGTCACTCAGACAAACATTTAGATCCAAAGGGTAAGAAATCTACAGGGCTTTTAGGGCTGTAAGCTTTCACACTGTTTTTGTTTTTGTTTGTTTTTTATTAAAAGATCACATATTGGGGGCTCTTACAACTCTTATTACAATCTATACATCAATTGTATCAGGCAAATTTGTATATATGTTGCCTTCTTTTTGTGGGATCTTTTGTTTGCTTGCTTGGTCTTTGTCTTTTAAAGAAAGATATTCTATGTAGTTGTTCAGCCCATCTCAGCAAATACAATTGGTAATAATATCCCATTAAACCTCTCATAAGTGTGGTCCTCTTCTACTTCCCCTTCCATCCTTCCTTCCTCCCTCTATAATTTCCTGTCCCCATCCTTGTCACCTTCCAAATCTTCTCTTTTGGTGTAAGAACCACATGTCATCAAAAAACGTTGATCCCTTAAAACTTAGGAGTTTGTTCTATTTAGTGTATGGGGAAAATGGCGCTTATTTGAAAATGTGATGCCCTCATCTAAGCATTTTTATAAATAGTTTATATTTTAGAAGCACAGTGAAATGGACTTTTGAACTGTGGGAGTCTACCTTTAAATGTCACTATCTATGTATAGTCTCTAACATAACTGACCGGCACTCCAAAAGTTCATCAAATGCATAAAAGACCAGTGTAAGCAGTCACAGATTGAGGAGACTAAGGGTACATGACCAATAAATGCAATTTAGGATACTGGAACAGATCAAGGGCATTAATGAAAAAGACTGGTGAAATCCAAATAAAATCCTATTTTTTAATCCTGTGGTACCAATGTTCATTTCCTGACTTTGATCACTGTCCTGTGGTTAAGTAAGATGGTAACATTAGGGAAAATGGAGTAAAAAGTATGAGGGAACTTACTCTTGCAACTTTCTCTAAACTTATTTCCAATAAAAATATATGAATACTATGAGACTAGATAGACAGGGAGATGTAAACATAGTAGCATATGAATGAATCAGTAATAATTGAATATGTCTTCATTTAAACATGTTATTCCAAAAATAAATGAATACTCAATAAAAATGTTAAAAAGTGTATGCTGATATTGATGAAAATACATTAATTACTGCATGTTCCATGTTATTCTCCAGCTAGAGAAATTTTGATCTACTTTTGTCTCTGTGTGTGCACTAAGAGCATGTCTTTCACTTCCTCTTTTTCTGGAAGAAAACTTGTAACTAGCTTATTTCACTTATTTGCATTTTCTTTTTTAACAGTTTATTGACACTCATCCACAATGTATTTCCTACAACTGTTTTTAACCACTGTAAAAAAATGCACAGATCTGAGATTATTTTCCTATTCGTATAATTCATGTCTCCCTCATGCATAGTAGACCTCTTTTTTGAACTGTTTTCTTTTTGAGGCCATTTTTGAACAATTTTTTAAAAGCTTAAGCCATTTTACTTAAATCATATTTAAATTGTATAATTCACATATCATACAATTCAATGGTTTAAAATATATTTAAAAGAGTTATTCATTCATCACCACAATCTGTTTTCAAATATTGTTTTCATTCTTCTATCCATTCTGAGCTTCTCACTTTTCCGAACACCCACTGCCATAACCCTAAAAAAGTCTTCATCCAGTTGTTGTCTTTATAGATTTACCTATCCTGAATTTCATATAAAGCAAATTATACACAAAAAGATCTCAAAAATGGCAACAACACAATAAAATACACAAAACTACAATCCAAACGAAAGCAGAAAATAATACAAGGTAGAATAAGTTAAAATTAGTGAAAAGAGGAAACAAAGACTAAACGCCTTTCCTATGCACTGCCCAAGGATGGAACTAATCACGTCTGTGCTCCATGGAGGGAATTCAATGGGAACTCTGTAAATGGATATTGGGCTTTCACAATCGTTCACAGCCTTCTGCAAACTAGGTGTTTAAGCTCTAATGTGGCCCCTCCTCCTCCTATAATGGGTTGTATTATTAATAATCCTTTGATAACACTGGCTGATGTTCTTCTTCCATGTGAACTTAACTGATATATCACTTAGATGAGTGCTTATTTTAAGACAAGCCTTTAAGACCCATGGTGTTATTCCCTCTTTAAAATCGTTTTATTGGCACATACATAGCATTCAATGAAATACTTCAATCACGTAGGAATAGTTGTACAATCATCACCACAGTCAATTTTAGATTGCTTTCTTCGTTCTTGTAATCATCGCATTTTTCTCCCACTCCCCCTCTAACTCGCTTGCTATGCACATAGGTAATTATTAAGCTAGTTACTGACTCAATAGATTTACATATCCTGTATACAGGGGGGGGAAATTGACAAAACAGAAAAAACTCAATTGAAAAGAAAGCAGAAAACTGATAAGGTGCTGCATTTTAATACAACACAAACAACGACAACAAACAAATTCATTACAATCCAGTCACACGGAGTCCTAACAACCCTATAGGATAGAGTAGAACTGCCCCTGTGGGTCTCAAAGTCTAACTCTTTTTGAAAGTAGAAAGTCCCCGTCTTTCTCCCATGGAGCAGCTGGTGGTTTTGAACGGCTCACTTTGCGGTTAGCAACCTAACGCATAACCACTAAGATAAAAGTCAAAAGGGAGATCAACTGATAAGATGTTAGATTTTTAACCAAACTATAAATCTGACACCTAACAACAACAACTTCTACTATAACCAACTTCACGATGCGCACTATCTCATAACTAGGTTATGCCTGCCCCTGGACTGTGGTCAGTGGGACGCACTGGAGGCTAATCCATGGAGGGACTCTGCAAGTAGGTTTTGATCTTCCATTGTCACCCATCTTGTTGATGCTAGATGCCATCGAGTCAGTCCCAACACATAGCAAACCCTGTAAACAACAAAATGATACATTGTCCTGGATGCTCATCACAATTGTTCTTATATTTAAGCCATTGTTCTGCAAAGTAGGTGTTCAGAATTTAAGCTCTGATGGCTTTCCTGCTTCTGCATTTGGATTTTATCATTTACAATCCTTGAATTACATGGGGTGGAGTGCTAGTTCCATGTAAAATTAGTTGACTGCTTACTTAGATGGTTGCTTGTTCTAAGATGAGCCTTTAAGAATGCGAGGCTAGATCCCAGGTGCTATTCTTTCTGATAGCCAAGTACCATCTAACTTCTTTATCATACTTCACTATAGCACTCCTATATTCACTGATCACTTCATAAGACAAGTATCAAGCAGGGCAACATTATAGGGAACCAGTCCCCTTACATTAGGGTTTACCATTAAGTAAAATCTAATAAAATCCATTCTCATATCTGCAGTTTGCATACATCCTTGGTCCACTTTGGGGGAAGTATTATCAGTTAATTGAGATATAACATAACATCTATGGGACATTTGGTAGGAACTTTGGTGGTCTAGTAATTATGCATTGGGCTGCTAACCACAAGGTCAGCAGTTCAAAACCACCAACTGCTACATAACAGAAAGATGAGACTTTCTACTCCCACAAAGAATTATAGTCTCAGAAACCCACGGAGGCCTGTAGGATCGATATGAGTTGGATTTACATGATAGTGGCGGTTTGGGTCTTTGTTGTTTTTTATTGTTGTTTCTGGATTTTTGTTGTTGTTGTGATACTTTGTAATCCTAATAGTAATATCATAAACCCACTAATCTAGCCAAATGGTATAGAATTTCAAATAATATTGAGAAAAGAGAAATATATATATATATATATATATATATATATATATATATATATATATATATATATATATATATATATATATATATATATATATATAGTTGCTGTTGTTAGGTGCCAGGGAGTCAGCTCTGACCCACAGAGACTCTGTGCTCAACAGAGCAAAACACTGCATGCTCGCTGGTCCTGTGCCCTCCTCACCATTGGTCCTATAGCTGAGGCCACTGATGCAGCCTCTGTGTTCATCTACCTTGTTCAGGGCCTCCCTCTTTTTCACTGCCCTTCCACTTTACCAGACCTGATGTCCTTTTCCAGTGTCTGGTCTCTCCTGATAATAGGTCAGCTATATCCTTCCTCTAAGGAGCACTCTGATCTTACTTCTTTCGTTACAGATCAGTTTGTGCTTTAAACAGTCCATGTTACTTTCAATATTCTTTTCTAGTGCTACAATTCAAATGCATTGATTCTTCTACAGTCTTCTTTATTCAATAACCAATTTTCACATACATATGATGCCATGGAGAATATTATGGCTTGGATCAGGTACACCTTACTCCTCAAAGTAGCATCCTTGCTCTTCAGTACTCCAAAGAGGTCTTGTGCAACAAAAGCAATACATCCTTTGTTCTCATGGCTGCTGCTTCTTCCATGAGCATTGATTGTGGATCCAAATAGTACAAAATCCCTGATAACTTCAAACATATCTCCATTTATCATAATGTTACCTATTGGTCTAGTTGTGTGTATTTTGTTCTTCTTTTTTTTTGTAGTTAGTTCAAGGATCGTTTGTTGGCCTTTAGGAGTGTTTTCCAGTCCAGTCTGTTGGGGCACCACGCCCTGGCCCCAAAGTCCACTTTCAGCATTCCCTGGGGACCTAGCCGTTTTGTTCTTCTTATATTGAATTTTAATCCATACTGAAGGCTACAATCATTGATTTTTATCAGCAAGTGCTTCAATTCCTTCTCACCTTTTTTTGTTTTGTTTTGTTTTCCTTCTCACTTTTAACAAGCAAAGTTGTGTCATCTGCATATCACAGGTTGCCAATAAGACTTCATCACTTTCTTCTTCATATAATCCAACTTCTTTTTTTTTTTTTAACAATTTATTGGGGCTGATACAATTCTTTTCACAGTTCATACATATACATACATCAATTGTATAAAGCACATCTGTACAGTCTTTGCCCTAATCATTTTTTTTCTCTTTTTTTCTTTTACATTTTATTAGGGACTCAAACAACTCTTACCACAATCCATACATATACATACATCAATTGTATAAAGCACATCCATACATTCCCTGCCCCAATCATTCTCAAGGCATTTGCTCTCCACTTAAGCCCCTTGCATCAGGTCCTCTTTTTTTTTTCTCCCCCTCCCTCCCCTTTCCCCCCTCCCTCATATGCCCTTGGTAATTTATACCTCGTTATTTTGTCATATCTTGCCCTATCCGGGGTCTCCCTTCCCCCCTTCTCTGCTGTCCCTCTCCCAGGGAAGAGGTCACATGTGGCTCCTTGTAATCAGTTCCCCCTTTCCAACCCACTCACCCTCCACTCTCCCAGCATCGTCCCTCACGCCCTTGGTCCTGAAGGTATCATCCACCCTGGATTCCCTGTACCTCCAACCCTCATATGTACCAGTGTACAGCCTCTGTCCTATCCAGCCCTGCAAGGTAGAATTCGGATCATGGTAGTTGGGGGGAGGAAGCATCCAGGATCTGGGGGAAAGCTGTGTTCTTCATCGATACTACCTCACACCCTAATTAACCCATCTCCTCTCCTAAGCCCCTCTATGAGGGGATCTCCATTGGCCGACACTTGGGCCTTGGGTCTCCACTCTGCACTTCCCCCTTCATTTGATATGATATATATATACATATATACATATACATATACACATATATACACATACATACACACACTTATATCTTTTTTTTTTTTTGCATGATGCCATATACCTGGTCCCTTGGGCACCTCGTGATCGCACTGGCCGGTGTGCTTCTTCCATGTGGGCTTATTTGCTTCTGAGCTAGATGGCCGCTTGTTCACCTTCAAGCCTTTAAGACCCCAGACACTATCTCTTTTGATAGCCGGGCACCATCAGCTTTCTTCACCACATTTGCTTATGCACCCATTTGTCTTCAGCGATCCTATCATGGAGGTGTGCAGTCAATGATATGATTTTTTGTTCTTTGATGCCTGGTAACTGATCCCTTTGGGACCACTCGATCACACAGGCTGGTGTGTTCTTCCATGTGGACTTTGTTGCTTCTGAGCTAGATGGCCGCTTGTTTATCTTCAAGTTTTTAAGACCCCAGTCACTATCACTTTTGATAGCCGGGCACCATCAGCTTTCTTCACCACATTTACTTGTTCACCCACTTTGGCTCCAGCCGTTGTGTCGGGAGAGTGAGCATCATAGAGTTCCAATTTAATAAAAGAAGGTATATATAATCCAACTTCTTCATCAGATTTGCTCAACATACAGATTGAACAAGTATGACGGGAGGATAAAACCCTGATGCACACTTTTCCTGAATTTAAACCATGCAGTGTTCCCTTGTTCTGTCTACACAACTGCCTCCTGATCCATGTACAAGATCTCAATGATCGTAATGAAGTAATCTCGAATTACCATTCTTCTCAAGGTTATCCAAAGTTATTTTGGTTGACAAAGTCAAATGCCTTGGAATAGTCAATGAAACACAGTAAACATCATTCTGTTTGTCTCTGCTATAAGCCACGATCCGTCGGACATCAGCACTGATATCCCTTATTCCATGTCCCCTTCTGAATCTGGCCTGAACCGCTGGCAGTTCCCTGTCAATGTACCGCTGTTACCATTGTTGGATGACCTTGAGCAAAATTTTACTTGTGTGTGATGTGAATGATATTGTTCTATAGATTGAGAATTCTGTTGGGTCACCTTTCCTTAGAATGAGCAAAATATGAATTTCTTCCAGTCAGTTGGCCAAGTAGCTCCCTTCCAAATTTCTTGGCATAGACAATTTGCTGAAACATTTCAATGGGTATTCAGTCGATTTCTGAAGCCCTGTGTTTGGCTACTGCATTCAGTGTAGTTTGAACTTCTTTCCATCAGCATCATTGGTTCTTCCTCATCTGCTGCCTCCTGAAGTGGTGGAATGTCCTCTAGTTCTTTTTGGTACAGTGACTCCATACATTCTTTACATCTTCTATAGATGCTTCCTGTATCATTCAATATTTTGACTACAGCATTTTTCAAAACTGCGACTCAAAATTTGAATTTTTTTCTTGAGTTCTTTTAGTTTCAAATACCCTGAACATGTTCTTCCCTTTTGGTTTTCTAATTTTCGGTCCTTACACATTTTTTATAATATTTGGCTTTGTCTTCTGGAGCTGCCCTTTGAAATTTTCTGTTCAGCTCCTTTACTTCATCGTTTCTTTCATTTACTTAGCCACTCTGTGATTAAGAGCAAGTTTCAGAGTCGCTTCTTACATCCACTTTGATACTTACTAGTCTTTATAATGACCTTCAACTTTGTTCATGAGTGACGATCTCAGTGTCTTCCCACAGCTCATCAGGCTTTCTGATATTAATGTTTAAGACTTCAAATCTGTTCTTGAACTTCAGGTGAGGTAGACTCAAGGTCATATTTTGTCTCTTATGGACTTGTTTTAATTTTCTCCAGATGTCTCCTGGACTTACATAGGAGCAATTGATGGTCTGTTCCACAATTAACCCCTGGTCTCATTTTAGCTGCTGAAATAGAGCTTCTCCATTGTGTATTTCCATAGATGTTGTCAATTTTATTTCTGTGTGTTCCATCTGGGGAAGTCCATGTGGAGAGTTGTGTTGTTCAAAAAGATATTTTCTATGAACAAGTCGATGGTTTTGCAAAATTCTGTCATGCAATATCCAGCTTCATTTCTATCACCAAATCTATAGTTTCCAACTACTGTTCCTTCCTCTTTGTTTCCAACTTTGCACTCCAATCACCAATAACTATCAATGTATCTAGATTGCATGTTCTATCAATATCCAACTGAAGTCCTTAGTAGAGTTCTTCAATTTCTTCATCATTAGCTTTTGTGGTTGGTGTAAAAAGTTGAATAATAGTTATATTTATTGAATTTCCTTGAAGAGAGATAAATAGGATCCTATCACAAACAACACTGTACTTCAGGATGGATTTAGCAAGATCCATTCTGAAAATGAGTGCCCCACCATTCCTCTTGAGTGTGTAATTCTCACCATAGTATTGGATGATTTTCTGATTCAAAATGGACCATACCAGTCCCTTTCATCTCACTAATGCCCAGGATATGCATTCTGCTTCATTTTTGATGACTGTCAATTTTCCTAAATTTCTACTTAGCGCATTCCAATGCCAATCATTAGAAGATTTTTGCAGCAGTTTCTCTTTGAGTGGTACCCATCAACAAATGAAGATCCCACAGACTTCACCTGACTCACACCACTATGGTTGACTCCCTAACAATGAAGCATCTCCTCTTCAGTCACATTTTGAGAGCCCTCAGACCGGCAAGGTTCTGCTTCCTTGGTTTAGGCTTTCAGCATTTCACAATTGCACTGCTTCAAAGCTATAAATATGGTTTTCAGTGAGTTATTCTTTTGAAGTGGGGAGTCTAGTCCTCCTTCATTGTCTGTCCTTAGTTTGGAAACTCCCCTGAAACGTGTACACTTTGAATGTCACGAGTCACCTTAAGAATACCAGTGACATGACTTCCAGCATGATAGCTACACACGAGCCACCACAGTACCACAAACTGACAGACAAGTGGGGGGATACATATATAGGAAAGGCTGTTGGACTAAAATACATGTGATGTCCGCTTATACTGTTCAAATGCTTATATGGCTGTGTAAAATTGGATTCTCTGGAGAAACAATACCACTGATGTTTGTATGTGCTTGTACACAGAAAGGGATTTTTATATTTTTTAATGGTGTACACAGCTGTAGAACTAGGTAAATCCAGTTTGGTTAAAGTCAGACTTCTCCTGACTCAAAGCTAATGAACAGGAAGCAGGGTGATGAAGCCGAGATGCGGAAGGGCCGAGGCCAGTGGACGCAGAGGAACCCAGGCGGCTGCATGACTCCGCTGTTGTTAGTCTGTTCATGACTCCCAGCATTGGCAGGCAACACAACAGCAGATTAAGGAACCAGATGTAAGACCCAAATCCGGCAGAACGCAAAGGGCTAAAAAGGATTCAACTCAGCTCAGCCTCTCTCTTATACAGAAAGACACGTGACACTAAGGACGTGCCATCAGTTTAAAGTGCGATTGAAAGTTTGATCTCTGCCTCTACCCTTCCCCCGGAGTGTCTACTTAATGGATCCCTAACCATGACAGTGACTGAGGACTGTTTAAGAAGACAGCGGGGGTGGTGAGGGTTGGACACAAAGCCAACATTACAATAATACAATTTCGCTGAGGCCAAATTATCTCTGTAGGATGAGGATCATAAAAAGCAACGAATATGGAAATAGAATATATATGGTAGTCTTAAACTGTCAATTATGTTTCATCCTCAAAAGCAAGATATTTGAATCAAAGTCCGATGACTTCCAAAGCCACAATCTTTGGATAGCAGTCACCTGCTTCTTCCCACTTTAGGGAATTTCAGCGTGAAGTCCAAAAGACCGTTCTGGTGTTGTCTCTGAAGAATGCTGGACACCTCTAACAGAAAGAAAGCAAAAATCTATTATCTATTTGTCTTAACTCACATCCTGGGTCACCAAGCACTAACTAGAAAATGTCCCAGGTATCAGGTTAGGGGTGCTTCTTGCATGTGGACTCAGTTAACACCTCATTTAGATGGCTACTTGTTGTCACAAGCCTTTAAGACTCGGGATGTTGCTCTTCCGGTCCCTGGCGTTCCGGGAGCTGCAGGCGTCGGTGCAGACATGGCCAAATCCAAGAACCACACCACGCACAACCAATCCCGGAAATGGCACGGAAACGGCATCAAAAAACCCCGGTCACAACGATACGAATCTCTTAAGGGGGTGGACCCCAAGTTCCTGAGGAACATGCGCTTCGCCAAGAAGCACAACAAGAAGGGCCTGAAGAAAATGCAGGCCAACAACGCCAAGGCTGCGGCTGCTCGTGCTGAGGCCATCAAGGATCTTGTGAAGCCCACAGAGGTCAAGGCCAAGATCCCAATGGGCGTCAACCGCAAGCTCAGCCGACTGGCCTACATTGCCCACCCCAAGCTTGGCAAGCGGGCTCGGGCACGTATTGCCAAGGGTCTGAGGCTCTGCCGGCCCAAGGCCAAGGCACAAAGCAAGGCTGATGCTCCAGCCAAGGCCACGACTCCAGCAAAAGCTCCCAAAGGCGCCCCTGCCCCAGCTCAAGCTCCCAAAGGCCCCCAGGCTCCCACAAAGTAGAGTTCTCTGTGAGGGCGAGAGGGACTGGTGTGAGCCCTGCGCTGCTGCCTGCATGGCGCTGGTGTCTTCTTGTGCTGTTTGTTGTACAAATAAACCCACGTGGCGCTGTTAAAAAAAAAAAAAAAGACTCGGGATGTTATTCTTGCTGCTATCTGGGCATTATCATCTTCAACACATTTTGCTAAAGCAAGAGCCTGTGTGATTCAAACATTATAAATAACAAAATCCATATCCAGAGGAAGAAACAGTATCAGAAATTAAATTCAAACTATCTAGTTTTCTTTTCTTTTTTTCTCCCAAACTTAGAGTTATTTAATTAAGTTCTTTGTAAGAATCTAGAGCACCAATTAGTGAGGATTAACCCATTTGTGAGCGGGAAGGTAGCAGGCAAATAGCCTTGGAGCTGGGGAACAGCTTTGATTTTTGCCAAAATTCGGGAGTCCACGCCTTTCTGCTCAGCCTCGCGTTGATCTGTGATCTCGCAATTTCTCTTTCTCCCTGTCAAAGATCTCGCCTTCTTGGTGTCTGGGTTTCCCCAGCTGCTTGTAGAAGCAGGCATCCGTGAGATGCTTGGGGATTTTCACACCACTGCTGTCAATTGTGGCGGAGGTGGCGACGACAAATTTCAGGTGTGTTCTGCACAGAGGAACTCGATTGAGGGAGTGACGTCCAGTTACAATCAGCAGGCCACTGCCCAGCTGCTTCGGGAAACCCACTCCCTGGCCTTGGTGGCGCCCAATGAGGATGACCAGAGCGGTCCCCGGGAGATGCTGACCAAGAGGCTGCTTGCTGAGGCTCAGCAGCTTCTGATGCAAGTCTTCTGTAGGGTGATACCCAGGCATTTCGCGCTGTTCTTGCCACCACCAACTGGCTTTGTGATTATAGCCAGGATCTTCTACTTCTCAACCCTGAACTTGGCCTTCGCCGAACTTCCTCTTGTACCTGGCCTTGCGGGAATGCCTGCTGAGTGCTCTGACTAGGCCAGGTTTCAGCTGCACTGGGGCTTCCCCTTCTTGAGCTCTGGGCCCTTAGCCCTAACGGGGCCACTGGCATCTGCTGTCCGACTTTGTGCTGCTTCTCCTTGGTGTCTGGCTTCCTCTCAGTCTTTTCACCCAAGAGCCAAACTATCTAGTTTTCAAAAGCCTATGATAACAGTTAACGTCCAAAATCCATGTGTAAGGTCTCCACAAGTACGAAGCTTCCGACCATGGTGCAGAGATGTGAATAGCTCGGTATAGCCAAATACAACAGATGCAATTAGGTTAAAATGCTAACACTTGTCATTTTGATCTCCTTTTGTCCTGTTGTAAGCGTGTTCCAGTTTTTAATATTTTATGCTTTCGTTTCTATTGGAGCAGCCCTGTGCTTTATTTTGTCATTGTCATTGGGTTGGTTGGGTGTTGGTTTTATTTTATATGTTTCTGTAGGAAATGCAGGATATGTAAACCCACAGAGTCAGTAACTGAATTAATAAATTACCTGGGAACAAATGAGGGGAGGTTGGAAGGAAATGGAGGGCCTAACAACAAGAGAGCCACGTAAAAGAAGAAAATGCTCTAAAATCGATGTGGTGTTGATTGTATGACTTTATCAATATGGCTGAACTATTAAATTGTATGATATCTTAATTTTATTCTGATAAAAATAATATATATGCATACATGTGTCAATGTGTATATGATTAGGAACATGATAGAGGGCAAATTCTTCCCCAGAGGGTCTACATAAATAATATTAAGTGTTTCCCCAAAGGTCAGTCTCCCTCTCTTGGTTTACCCCCAAACAGAAATGAAATCAGCTTCTCAGAGACTGACTGACATAACATCCGCTCCTCTGATCTTGAAATTCACTGAACCCCATTGTAGGAGTGTCTATTAATGTGGGGTGTCTGTGGGACAATTTTATTCAGTCATAGCTTGTGGGTCCTCTCCCTTACCCTGCTGAATGGAAAACTGACCCCAGAGATGGTGGAGCCTCCTCTGAAGAAGTGTTTTTAAAAGAAATCATAGTAGACCTCTTAAAAAGAAGAAGAAAGTTTGATATTTCATCTTTGCCTTTTAAATTGTTAAAGTATCTTTTAGAGAGATAACTTATTTGGTGCTACGAAATAAAAACATACTTGGTCATTTCTTAGGGGAATGAAATGAATGATTCTGATTTCTTGATGCATTTAAGAAACGTTCTATTGCAGTTCAACGAATAGCTTATACAGGGCCACAATAAACTGTTCGTTTCCTTTTATTTACAGGCCAATGTGCTTTGTCAAGCAACTCGAGATCCCTCAGTATGGCTACAGAAACAATGTCCCCACAACCACTCCTCGTTCCAACTTGGCCAAGGAACTTGAGAAATATTCCAAGACGTCGTTTGAATACAACAGTTACGACAGCCATACTTATGGCAAGCGAGCCATAGCTCCCAAGGTGCAAACCAGGGATATATCCCCCAAAGGATATGATGGTAGGAGGTGCACACTCTTATACATGAGAGACACATTTTCCGCTAATGATGATGTTGTTGTTGTATATATCTATTGTTGAGCATCTGTGGTCGCTTGAGGGGTACCAGAAGAATAACCTAGTCACAAGCTGTCATTGTCTGTGTAACTGATCCTACAAATGTGGGTAAATGAGACCCTGCTGGGTGTGGAGGGAGAGAAAGGAAATACTCTTTTCTCAATGCTGCCAAAGAAACACATTCTTGCTTCCTGCAGAGTGTGAAGATGGAGAAATTACTGACGCGTAGTTTTTCATTGTGCTGGTAAAATACTGCTCTTAGCTTTAAAACTACATTTCAAGGGGTGGACGTAAGACAGGTAATGCAAGGGAGAGCCACTGGGAGAACTACCGAGTTCTTGACTCTTGGTGAGACATTTTTTGTTCTCAATATTGGATGCACATTAGAATCATGGAGGGGGAAGGGGGGATCTTTTTAAATTCTGATGGTCAAGCTGCACTTGAGACAAATTAAACTAGAATCGCTGGGAGGATTCCATGGGCAACGTCAACATTTTTAAAGCTTACCAGTGTTCCTACTACGCTGCCCAGAATTGACAGCTACTGCTTTCCCTAGTCTTTTTACAGCAGCAAGTCCAGGGTCCTGTGTTGGTTTTCTATCTGAGGACAGAAAAGGAAAAAAAAGGACACCTCAATGTGACTTCTTACTTATGACATAAGTTTGTTATTTGCTGCATTCAGAGCTACAATAAACCATAGCAATCGAACAGAATAAATAAAACAGGACATCTTTAACAAGAGACACGGCAGCCTGTTCTCACACATTCTTACTTGCGCAGACTGTCAATGGTATAAACTAGACACCATTTAACCATAGAATTAATTTGGTAAATAGTTTAACATTGTACTTATTTGATTTTGTTTATTTCCCTAACCATGCTTCTACTTGAGATTCCATTGCTTACTTGGCAAAATTTAGGGTGTAAAGATTTTATGGTTTAAACCTCTAATATTCATATTGGTTTTTTTCTAGTAGAGAAAAGGAAATAGATTTTTAGTTCAGCATGGAATAAGTCATTTGATTAAAATCATAGTGCCCGAACAAAAACCTTCATTTAGATTTAATGTGTGGGAAGACTGAACGCTTTTTTCAATTCAAGACAAGTGACTGCACATCTTTTGAAGCTAAGTAATTTCTTGCCTTGATAATAATTAATTACTGTATAGTGAATGAATTTTTACATTTATTCATTGTATCATATACTGATCATGTTTGTGTTGGTCATTTTTAATATATAGGAGCACAGGTATAAGGAGAAAAAAAGGAGAGGCCATAGAATGTAAACTAGAAAAACTAGTTTTGTTTTGTTGTTTATTTGTAAGAATAACTTGTAGATTTCAGGATTTATTATAATTTTATTCATTCAATTATAAATGAAAGGTCAAAAGAAATTATACCTATATAACCTATGGTTCTGCTTGTTTGAATTTTCCACTGATTCATATTTTACAGTAATTCTGTTAATACTATCAGTAGATGTTGACCCATCTGTATGTTTTCTTGTTTTTGTTTTTTGGACCCTAGCTTCTTTAAGCTTTTTTTTAATGATTAAACTATAACCTTACAATAAAAGGGGATTGGTTCCGTCACGACCCAGTTACGGACTCACAGTCAAACCCAATTTATTCTAGTCACAGTACGACTGTGTCTGGGCTGTATAATGTTGTACAAAGTAACCTTTCATTGTTTTATTTCCCTCAAGAGTAAAGTGGGAGCAATGATTTCTACTTTCTGATCTCATAGAGTTGTTGTGTAGATTGCCTGAAATCATGTGGGGATGTACTCTGTCAACTGTAAAGAGCTTAACAAATATGCATCAATTAACATTGTTAATTCTCACATGCTCAGGCTCAATACCTCTTGTCAAAAACTTAGGCACAGTGATGTTTGTTTTGCTTCGTTTTAGTTCCTTCACAAGAAAACTAGAACTCATTCATTAAGCACACAGAAGGAAAACCTCAACATCAGGATTTGGGCACATATTATAATTCACTGAGAGGGAAAACTTAAAAAATGAAAGAGGAAGAAAGAAAGAAGGAATGAAGGAACGAGAGAGAAAGAAGCTCTGTTACGATCCCATTAGATTTATCTGGCAGATTTGTAAAACATTAAGAAAAGTGTCAACATAAATTAAGATAGTCTGGGTCACGACTCTCAGTGGGATATGAGTGAAGAGGGATCATTTCTGTATTTTTGTACCATGCAGTAGTCACTACAGAATTACTGCATCTGGTGTTGCCTTGGGTCTTATCAGAACCTTGATTCAGGTGCTCAAAGTGAGTCATTCCTCTTAAAGAGCCCATCTTTGCAAGGAAAAGCAAAACACTTAGGGAACAAGAAGTCAGTGTGATGTTGGTACAAATTAAGATAGAAAATATAACTTTTCTCGCCAGCCTCTGAACGCCGTCTTTTAAATCATCCCAAATGTGAACAAAACTCTCAACAAATATTTACATAACCACCAGAACTTTCCCAGACACAGAACCAGTTTCTATCTATCTGTTGTCCAATCAATTGATTGATTAATCTATGTATCTATTTACCTGTCTATTGTTTTCTTCATAATAACTTTCAAAGAAGGGGTTCAAAATTATATTAGAGAAACTTATATTGACAGTACAGTGGATCATGAAGTCCATGCTACTGAAATTAGCAGAAGCATCACACAATTGGTACGTTTTAGACTAAATCATGCGGCACAGTAGAATTTGCTCTCCTGCTAAAGAAAGCCACACGGGTCTTTGAATCTGTTATTCCTAGTTCAATGTGGGTGCAGGTAGACAATTACCAAGATAGGAGAAACTACTGATCAGAACCACACTTTAAGCATAGTCTCCTTCTTAACAAACAAGGGGAGCATACATCATGCATCACATCCAAAACCCATTGTCTTTTGAGCAGAGTCAGAAACAACAGTGGCCTAAAATGGCAGCGGGCCACACGGATTTGAATGTGTGTGGTTCAATAATCCAGTCTCATGTGTCAGACCCCAAAGAGGGCTCACTAAAGCCCTTCTCAGCTTCTCATCGTTTTTCCTAGAGAATTTAAGTCTGTGTGCTTCACTTTGTCAGCCATAGCCAGAACAGACTGAAACCCTAACTCACAGAGAGTGTCACTGATTTCACATCACTAGCATTAATAACTGGTGGTGTCATGGGTTGGTTACACCTCTGGCGGCTAACTGCAAGGTTGGCGGTTCAAACCCACCAGCCACTCTGTGGCAGAAAGATGCGGTTATCTGCTCCCATAAAGATTTACAAAGCCTTAAAAGTCCTAGAGAACACCACTATGAATCAGAGTTGACTTAATGGCAGTGAGAGCATTTAGACACCTGAGGAGAAAACATGTGGGAGAATTACGGAGATGTCTCAGGAATCAACTGCATTAGTGTATTTCCCATGCAGTGTTGCTTGAGACTCTCTAGTAGGATTTGTAAATCCATGTGTGAGAAATCAATAAGGATAAGAATTATTCAAAATCACTGATGATTCCCACCTCTCTGTGTCTCACATTGTCTTTGCACGTGAATGCCAGACCCACATGTCCTCCTGTGCTTACATACAAGGGTCACAAACCACAGTGCATCATCCAAGTCCAGCCTCACCACCTGTTTTGTGTGGGGAGCTAAGAATGGATTGTACATTTTTGAATAGTTGGAAGACTTCCAAAGAAGAAGAAGCTTTTGCGACATGTGGAAATTACATGAGACTAAATTACAGTGTCCATAAATAAAGTTCTGTTGGAAGGCTGCCACCCTCGTACATGTACCCATTTTCTGCTGCTGCTTCTGGTCGCCGAGGCAAGATGAGTCGTTGTGCCCAAGACACCATAAGACCTGGGAATACTCTCTGTCCTCCACAAAAGAAGCTTCCTGACCCTGGTTTAAGATACCACCCCTTCTGTCTCCTGCAAAATATCATATTTTGTTTGCTCAAAATGTATTAAATTCCTAGTTCTTAAATCAGACCCCTCCCATAACTCTCCCTTTTAAATGCCCTCTGATCAAAACTTCTTGACCATCTTTCCACTTCAGTTTCCCTCTTCATACTCAGCATTACTGACTTACTGAACCGCTCCATCTTACTGCCATTACTTTATCCGGCCGCATCGCCTCAGTCCTTTCTCATCATACCTGCTAGAAAACCGCTCCCTCGTTCTTGCCTCCCGTCCCCTTCCATCCTTTAATCCTTCCAGATGAATTTCTCATGACCTCCACACACTCACCCCATTCCATGCCGTTGACTATTGGCATTGACTATTCTTCAGCTTAGGCCTCTACATTCAACACCTGCTGCTGTAGACATCTCCTTTATGAAGTCATACCTTTGCAAAATTCTAGCCCAGATTCAGCTGCCCGTCTCTGAAGTTTGTTTTAAAAAATACTGCTTGTGGCCCTACTGTGTGATTATCTACATCACACTGTATGGCACTATGTCTTGTCTCTTAGTCATTTCATGGACAAATTCCGTTATTCCCACTAGACCAAAAACCCCTCGCAAGCAGGGACCTTGTCTTATGAGTCCTTTGAACCCAATGATGCAAAACATAACAAGTAGATATTAGCTAGGCAAACAATGATTACTAATTACAAGTAGTAAGAGGCTGAAACCAAGAATGTGTCTTTGAATTTGAAGTTTATTCACATTACCCCAGTTGGCATTTATATTGCAGCAGGTACCTCAAAGGAGACTTGTAGAAGAGAAAGTTGTTTTTAATTTCCATGGAAGCTTTTGCATTCATGTTAGAATTTTCTAACGACCAAGCACAAATATGAATCTATATCAAAAACTCTTGGGGTCAAAGTCACAAGTGCATCAAGGTCTGACTCCAGATGGTGAAACTTGAAGCAATTGTATAGCAATAATTCCATGACTTATACTTTTTCATTGTGTTCATGTTTCTCTGGTCTCATGGAAATTTTGGATTGTCAATACACATGTGTTTACATGTCTGTTTTAAGAAAACTGTAGCTAGCACAGAAAAGGCAGTACTCAGCGCAGGAGAGATTGGAAGGGAGCGGGGGAATAAAACATGCATTTAGTAAAACACGCACAGCAGAGAATGTTAATGAAAATATTAGGTAAGGAAATGTTTGTTTTATTTCCTATTTTTTATGCATCTAGCTATTTTCAGTTAATAAAATCCTGAAGCATTTTTTTTCTAGTAGTAGGAAAGTGAAAATCATTGAGAAGGCATTTCTCCGTATGGTCTAACAGTAAGTGGATTGCTAGTGTTAGTATATGCAACGGTAGCACTGAAGAGTAAAAGCAATTACCGAATATACTCGAATATAAGCTGACCCGAGTATAAGCCGAGACACCTAATTATTACCTGGGAAACTTGAGTATAAGCCTAGGGTGGGAAATTCAGGATGTAAATTAACACAGAGACCAGAGGGGAGAAACAGCGCAGCCACAGACACATCCTTACCAGTTCAGCTGCCGGTGTAAGTGAATCACTACAGGTGCTTCTGGAAATTGGAGCCGTCCACGTCATAGGACGGCTCTGATTGATTAGATGCGAGTAAACAAACATTCAAAGCCCTGCAGTGTCAGCGGGGCTTTGAATGAACAGCGGAGGAACGCCATTCACCAGAGAGATGTTACACCTCGCTGGGGTACCACTGACCCGTGTATAAGCCAAACCCCAGTTTTTCAGCACATTTTTTTGCTGAAAAACTCATCTTATACACGAGTATATGAGGTATATTTCTCATAATACCCAGTGATGTTCTAAGCAGATAGAAAAAAATCAACAGATTATTTTCTGTTGATTGGACAAGGATTTGATTGCTTTCAAAAGAAAAAGACAGCGCATTCTATTGCTCGGGCTCTTCTCTCCCCTGATGGTACAGCGAGTCAGTGGGCACTGCTTACTGAGAGGTCAGTGGTTGGAACCGAAAGCTAAGACAGTTAACATCAGGGAGACCACAGGCTGGACCTCCTATGCAGCCGGTCTCCTCTGCTTGATAGGGTTGTTATGAGTCAGAACCAACTTGATGGCTGCTCGGTTTTCTTTTCTTTTATCTTTCTCCGACCCCCCCCCCCCGCCGCTGTTTGTTTGAATCTTTCCGTATTGGGGAGGAAGGGAGGAGAGAAAGCGCAGCAGGTTGAAGACTGTGCTCCCTGCTTGAGGCTTGCTGCCCAAATCATCATCACCACGCAACGCTTGGCACAAAGAAGCAGGGAGGCAGTATCGCGACCAGAGTAAACGATCACAAGTGGTCTAATGATAGCCTATAGTAATAGCTTTACAAATATTTCCAAATAAGTGACAATCGGTTGTTCTAAAAGCATATCCCCTGAAAGATTTGAAGGGTAGAAACTCTTATTTTAATGTTGAATAAAAGCATGATTTTTAAAGGATTGTCGCGATGGAGTGTTCGATATTTATCAGCAAATTATTGATAATTCCATCACTTGCTGGAACTGCGTAAGCATTATAGCTGCCTGCCAGAATCCAGGAGATAGAAAATCCTATCATTTAAACATAAGTTAAAGTAGAGGTACTTTATGTTTTCTTTAGTAGAATGATAACTGAAAGAAAATTTAAAGCAATCCAAGCACGATGAAACTAAGAACTGCAATCATGTAGATGATGTTAAAGATTCTTATCTTTAAAGTCATCTTTCCGTTAAATATTTCCACAGTGGACCTGTCTTTTTTTAACAGATAAATGCTAGGCTAACCCAGGAGACATGACTTCCTTGACTCCAGTCCTGATTCTTCCCTTCGTAAACTGTGATCTTGACTTTGCTCAACGTTAATCACTGTGTCCCTAGATGAACCTATAACAACAGCATTTCACGAGGTGGTGATGAGGGTACAATAAAATAGCCTTAAAGGGTCCTAACCGCTATGCAGCGTCAGGGCGATTATTGTGAGAGCAGCTCACAATATGAAATATAGAGTTTCCTCAAAATAACACCCTCTTCCCATTTCCACCACATACAATCAAGCATCCTTTATCGGGGCTTTTGGGATCTAACATACTAGTCTGTTTTCATTGTAATATGTTACAACGATACATTGTGTTCCTTTACCTTGGTTGTTTATTTAGAAATTGAATTTCAAAGTTATGTCGATTTGGTTTAGTTTATGTGGATCATGTATGTTTTTACTAAACCAGGGCTTGGCCTCATCAGAAGAAGTGGGGGTCAGGGGCAGGCCCATTATAACTATTATTTTATTTCTCTATAATTTTTATAAGAAAACTTAAATGGTATAAAATCGTGAACTGTAGGCCATAACAGAGTATCACAAGCTACAAATTACCAGGTACTGTCTCAGCCTGGCTCGTGGTGCTTATTAAGCGAGTGAAGAACTGCTGCGGAGCAGCGATGATGGTGAAGGTTACCGCATGTGGCTCGGGTCAGCCCCCTGTGTGGTCTGGGCAGAAGCGGCCCACGTCACGGCTGTGCCACGTGTAGCGGCATCCTGAGTGAGCAGTCATTGTGAGTGCGACTTCTGGCATCCAGAGCGTCATCCCCTCTCCAAATTCCGCTGCCCAAATCTAGCCGTTAGGTGGCAGTCGGCTCTCAAAGGCCCAGAGGGGCCACAGCCTACCTCCTTCACAGTGTAATGTTGCTGCTTATACAAAGTCTATTACCAAAGAAAGGAAAGGAAAGCACACAAAAGCGTGGTCCGATGCTTGTCCCAGTAATGCTTGCACTCCACAACAATTGTAATAGTCATTCCTTGCTGTGATGTTAATCTGGATTAACAGAATAGAAGTTATACTATCTACAAATTGCCATTGTATTTCATGACGTTTTTGGTGGTGTTGTCATTGTTAAGTTGATCTGAAGCACGCAGGGCAGCTAGTTATAACATGAGTAGTTACGGCTGGTGCAGTTTGCTTTACAGCAGGGAGCCTTGAGGAGATGAAGGGTTGGCCGCCTGGACTCTGGGGCTCCAGTCAAAACACCCCTGCTGACTCTGACGTGCTTCAGGAGTGCTTCTACACTGTGATGTGGAAATAATAATGCGCTTGATTCTTAATGTCACTAAAACACATTCTCCAGCCCCAAATCAAAACTAATCAATGATGAAACTTAATTCTGTTTCTTAACTTCAACTTTAATATAGAGTTCGGGGTAATTTCTTAACATTTCGCATCATAAAGGTGTTAGCTGTGTTAAAAGGTTTTCTCATTTAAATTTGTATTGATTTGTTTCCTCCCATCTGGGAGGGAAAACAATGAAGAAGTTCTCCTGAAGGGTGTGTGTGGTGGGGAGGTTTCCAGTTTTAGAACTCTCTAATGACAATATTGGAAACAAGGTCAGAGGAGACCAGGCAGGCTGTTTGGTTGGTCCCGCTCAACTCCTTTCAACAACGAACCTCGACAAAGTTTCCACCAGAGGTGCCTTGCCCAAGGCCTTGCCAGGGCGGCCCAGGGCTGATCCCAAACAAAACTGGAAACCAGGCCAAGTGACCGCTCAGCAGCTCCCTTTTCTTTCAATGGACTCCCTCACCTCTCCCCACCAGCACCTGTCATCCACTGCTCTCAGGCCACCCTTCCATGCTGGCCTTAGGGACAATTGAGAAATAAGATGTCATGACAATGTGCCCCTCTGAAAAGATACCTGGGGGTACAGAGATCGACTCATCGCAGCCATGCTTAAGGAAAGAGAGTGGATCTCTAATGTGGGGACTTATGGCATTGGTGAAAAAGGTATCTTTGTGGGGGTTCGTTCTATACTTTCCAGAGCCCCCTGTAACCAATGACCTTTTCCACCAATTCAAGATTTCAAAAGCTGGCCTTTGAGCAAATAAATATCCTGTAACTTTAACTGATCCTGTCCATGATAATGTCAGTTTCAAAAGGATCCCATCATAAAAAGTATGGATCCAAATGTTTTCTCATCCAGGTAGTAAAGGAGATTTTTAAACAGCTCTTAAAAATAACACTTGTTTAAGTGCCTGTTCGGCTATTAGCAATGATGGTTGTTCAGAAAGGAATACTAAGCAACCAGAACCGTGTAAGCGCAGCACTGTGCTGATAACAGGCAGGCTGGTCAATAGGAAACCATTGAACCCCATGTGGCAAGTACCCTCCCTGACTGAGTACCGCCGAACAGCCTCTCTGCACTCTTTAAATTTTATCTTGAGCTGGCATACATCCACGGGCGTATACTAGTTTCTCTCCTCAGCTACCACTATCTCACTGGCACTGGCTGGCTCTTTATTAGAATTATAGAAATAGTTTCAGAAGGAAAGACATTCCAGTCATTTATTCATTTCTAGCTGAAAATCAGCTTTCCCAAGTGCACCTATCGAGCCAGCCTAGGAGATGGCCCCAGGTGTCTTGTGAAATCTGGGTCGCCAGCATATGACATCAGTGAGCTCTGATTGGCCTCCGGCCGGCCAATCGCTTAATAGATGAGTGATCAGTGGAGGCGGCAGTTTCCAGAGCGCTAATAAGCCCTTACGTGGGTGGAGAGAGCGCCTCTACTCCCTTGGGCCTTCACCACACAGCTGAGCCTAGTCACTTTCCCATCCTTACATCATTCTAGCCCAGAACTTACCAAGTATGTGCCTTTCAATGTAGTCCTTGAACTGCAATCGTTTGCATCTGCTTAATAATTAATCTGTTTCAGGTGTATATGCATCGTGGATGCGCTGGCTTCTCCCTTTTCCAGCCCCTAACCCTGTTTTCCTTCAAATACAATTTCTTTAAAGCCTAACTTCGTTTTTATGAATAAATCTACTGACATCGATCATTAGGACACCCCCCACCCCCCACACAATGATATTAATGTGTGCTTAAAAAGAGAAAGAACCAGTAGGAATTGGAAAGTAGCTCGGGGGATCTAAGAGAGACCTCCATGGGAGAGGAGGGGAGGGGGAGGGGGTTCATTTTGGTTCGGTCTGGCTTGGTTCCTTGCAGCAGGCTGCCAGGTCTTTTGAGTCATCTCTGCTCTGTGTCTCTCTCCCCCGTCTGCCTCCCCCCAGCCAAGCGGTACTGTAAGAACTCCAGCCCCAGCAGCAGCACCACCACGAGCAGCTACGCCCCGAGCAGCAGCAGCAACCTGAGCTGCGGGGGCGGCAGCAGCGCCAGCAGCACCTGCAGCAAGAGCAGCTTTGACTACACGCATGACATGGAGGCCGCCCACATGGCTGCCACGGCCATCCTCAACCTGTCCACCCGCTGCCGTGAGATGCCGCAGAACCTCTCCACGAAACCTCAGGACCTGTGTGCAGCCCGGGTAAACCGCTCCGCTCGCTGCCAAGGCTGCCACCCCCACCCCTCCTGGCCTGGGAGGCGGCGGGCTGCTTCGCCCCTCCCCTCTCACCCCCGTCAAAAGCGCGAGCCTCTTTTTTTTTTTTTTCCTATGCAGTGAAATAAAGATGCTGAGTCATTTTAATCCAGGTCAAACTGACTATCTTAAAAAATACCACGTTAATATTATGAGCCTATGGTGTAAATTCTGCAATGTGTAGGCTCAATGATTTTTTTAATTCTTTTCTCCAGTTCGAAATTTCGGTGAAAATCTGTTTACAGTAGCTAATAGCACCATTGTCTTAGCAGTACTCCCATTCAAATGGAGAGAAATTAGCAGGTTTTTTAGATTAATATGTATAAGTAAATGTCAATAGTCATTTCTGAAAACATTGGGGATCACACGATTTTCACATAGAGACTATACCAAACCACAAAACAATATGACTTGAACTGTAAGAAAACAGTGAGATACAATAGCTCCATTGTCAAATAAAATGCCAGGGATTGACACCCCCCGCCCCTTCCCCAACCCCGGACTACCAATCTACTCCCAATATACCAGGGAAACAATGGAAAATATCTGATTTTTCACACTAACGTCTCATCTTCCTGTAGCATTAGCCAGTACTCATTAGTCAAAAAGAAATTATAGATGCTAAAATGCTACACTGTATTTATCAAGATTTTATATCTTTAATTTTCTTATCCATCGATTTACTGCATGTGCCTACAGCAAAGAGTTATTTAAGATGCACCAGAGAGCTCAGAGAGAGCTACCTCGCAGAAGCCACTAGGTGGCCTGGGAGAACCAGGCACTGCCTGGGAGCCCGTCGTATTGTGTTCTCAGAGGAGAGGCTGAGCAGGCGGACATGTTCACCTCTTCTCCAGAAAAGCAAAGGTTTTCTTTCTCTATTATCTAAAGCTTCTTGGCCATGCACCATGAGCTCACAACACTGACAGTAGTTGTTATAAATAATTGTAATTTGTATGAATGGAGAAAGGTCAGTAATTTTATGTTTTGCAAATGCTTTCTTTTATATTAATATATTTATTCCTCTATATTAGAGAATCGTCAGGGGCATGCAGTTTTCATTGTGATCACGGTTGCTGAGATTTGAGACTAGCATGAAAGAGATTCTGTATCTAGAGAAATAGAAAAGACAGTCACCCCCTCCCATTTGTTTTCACTTTATTAAAATTAAACTAAAACTGAGAGAATCAATCCAACATTGTGGAGCTTAAATTAGGATCAAAGCTGCGATCAGGAATGCACGGTGACAGAGTTCAGGCAGAATAATACTGTGTAATTTATCAAGGTAACAGCCCAGAGGAGGATATTTTTATTCCAAGCCTCCTGCTTCGCTATTACATCCAGGCGAACGAGAGCTGCTAGACCTTTGGGGAGGCAGCATCTTTCGTGCCAGCTGTGAAATCGCATTTTTGCTCCAGAGATAGTAACTCTTTGGGGGAATGGAGGATTCTTCAGGATATTTTGATTTCTCTTACTTTCTCCTCCATGCGTCCTTCGTTCCCTTTCTCACGGAGAGGCATGCTCAGAAGAAATCTTGATCTGTTTCATTTCAAAGCATCGTTTACAAAAGAGGGGGGAAAGCTCACCCAGTCCTGCCTTTGCTTTTTTTTTTTTCTTTTTAAACCAGTTGACTCAATTGCAGGATTGCTGAAACTTAGAGTGGATCAGACCATAACTACTATAATAGAGATATTTTTAAAAGGTAGTTGAATTTTCCCCTGTCTTAAATACAAAAAAATCTCTTCATTGTAGGATTTTATATTAAAAAACAAATTCTAATTCTTTCCTCTAACTCCCTCTCTCCTCGCTGCCTCTTGCACGCTTAGTATCAATGGGACTAGAGAAATGTTAAGCTAGTGAGTGAGAGTGTATGTGTGAGTATGTGTGTATGAGTGTGTGTGTGTGTGTTTACTTCTCATCTTTTAAGAAGTATTTGATGTGGGATGAAATTGGAAATTAGACACGATTTAGTTTTTCTCTGGCCAGGCTAATTTCTAAAAACAGAGGTGTATTTGGAAATAAGACGCAGACAGAAAGATGGACGCATTCTCCAATCATTCTCACAACTAAACACAGAAACAAAGAAGTGTACCAACCGACCACTTCTACTTGCCATGGATGTTCATGGATGCTCTAATGAGAATATTAGGAATACTGTATATGAATTCAATATTAGCTAAAGGCAGGATTATTGCCTGGGCTGATAAAAGTATGATTAAGCTAGCAAAGATAGTCTGTCCTAAGTCCAATGACTGTGTTTCTTCATTTTGACAGAATCCTGACATGGAGGTGGATGAAAATGGGACCCTGGACCTCAGCATGAATAAGCAGAGGCCTCGGGACGGCTGCTGTCCCATCTTGACGCCCCTGGAGCCCATGTCCCCCCAGCAGCAGGCGGTGATGAACAGCCGGTGTTTTCAGCTCAGCGAGGGGGACTGCTGGGACTTGCCCGTAGACTACACTAAAATGAAACCCAGAAGGATAGATGAGGATGATTCCAAAGAAATTACTGTACGTCTTTTTCATTGACACCTAATTGTTGACTTGTAGACTTTAAACGTGGGCCTCAGCTGAAAGAAAATGCCATTTGCAGACACCGTAAGACAAAATGCATTTTATTTAAACATGGCCCTTGGTTGATTAGGATGTTAAAAAAAAATCGACCCAGAAGATTTGTGATTAACATTGACTTGAGTTAAACAAGCCTTTGACTGTATTTTACAGAAGCAACTTTATTTTCTAATTGTATTTTGTCACAAACGATCCATCGACGGGGATGTGTAAACAGTGTGCCGGTGCATTTTCCTGAATCATCTATTATTATAGGACAGGGCTTTCTTTTCAGGTTGAAAATGATAAGTCTTAAATATGTGAAGACTTAACTGGTTGCTGTTAATTACCCAGCTGTTTGAAAGGAGGGGAAGTGCCTTCATTTTCTTTAAGAAATTTAGAGCATTCAAGACAGAATGCTCCAGCCTCAAATACGTTATTTTAGTTCAATCATCTGAATCTTTGTTGATTACAATATTCCCCAAAGCACACATGATGTCAATACCATGTTTTCAAAATCATTACAATTTTTAAATTTGGGTTATTAGAAATATTTTACACTGATCATAGAAATGAAAACTATTTCTTGGACTGACTTGTTTCCAATGTTCAATTCTGAAAGTTATGGCATCTTTTTTGTTCAAAATAAATGGAAATTCCTCTTCACTGCAATACCGAGAGCACCTCAAAGCAATAGTCTTAGTGAAACAAAGAAGGCAAGAAAAGGAAACAATGGCCATATATGTAAGAATTGACAAGGAAGGCAGCTGTTTACAAAGCATTACATCCTTATTCTTTGAACTGCCTATAGTCTCCAGACATTGTTAAAAAGAACCCAATCTGAGTGGCAAGGCTAACTTTGGAGACGTGTGGTTTCCACCACCCCCCACCCCCAACTCTCTCCAATAGTGTTAAATAGTTACTTCCAAGCATGGCATGGTCATTGAAACTCAAATTTGATTTTAAATAAAATTCAACTCTTAGGATTTTTCATAATTTTGACTGTCAGAGAAGTACCTTAATGGGCAAGGTACAGGTACTTCAGAAACACTTTGCTGAACATTGCCATCTACAGGAAATTTCCTATTACTACAATTGGACAAAACTCAAAGTTAGATTCTTTGTATAAAATAAAAAGAAAGAAAGAAAAGAAAGTGCTGGGTAAGAATGATTTAAATTACAAGGTCAAATCGTCTTGTGTGCTAAAAGCACATATATGTAAAAAAATATACCAAAGGTGAGTAAAGTTTCAACTCTAAAGTATTCTTAGGTAAAGGATTTAGTGTCACTTATGATAGCTTTTATCAACAACCATTTTTGGAGCCCTGGGTGAGAAACATCAAATGCTGGAGATAGCCTGGCTGGCTGGTTGGCTAGCTGGCTCTTATCTGGCTGTTGTTGCGACTGTTATTGTTGTTGCTCTCACATCTGTTCCAGCTCTTGCTCACCCCATGTGAGCAAATGGAGCCACTCTCCACGGTGTCGAGGCCAGGACCTGTGGGAAGCACAGCACTGGCCTGTGTTATGAGGGTGGGCTTGAACTACCAACCTTTGGCTACAAGCTGAGTGCTAAAGTGATTGTGCCACCCAGGGTCCTGATGCCATGATTTGTTTTAGAGTAATAATTGAACACAAAAAGAACCCTAGATGACACAGTGGCTTGTATTTGCCTGATGATTGATGATGCAAACCTACTCTGGGTTTGCACAGAAGAAGGGCCTGATAGACTCCTTCTCTTAAGAGACAACTGAGAAAACCAGATAGAGCCGTTAGTTGAACTTAGCGCAGACTCAATCACAGACAGTATTATCTTGAACTTGGGCACTGTCCCTTGATGGTTTTCATGATTCTAAAAGTGTAGTACAGTTCACAAGAGAGAAAAGTGTACCCTAGAAAAAAGATTCTCCCCAGGACAGTGAAAGAGGAGGGCAAGCCCAAAGTATTCCGAAAACAGTATTCTGATATGCACAGGTTTATTCCAAACAAAAATGTGTAAACATGTCTCCATGCTCAGTGGGTGACTACAGACACGTTCTCTCAGTGAAATGCCTCCGGGGCACGACATCTTAGGCTTCCAAAAGTTGTTCCAATCAAAACTGGTTCCTCGAGGGCCGGTTAAATCCAAGATAATTCCTTGGAGTGGCAAAGTCTTGGGTGGAATGACGAGAGAGATGGAAGAAACATCATTTTCGACAGAGTATAGATATAGGTGAAGGTTATGCTGAAAGCCAATAGCTTCGCAAGTTCGATATTTTTGCTTGATAAAGGTTTCTGTGATTTTTGTACCAATGCTTCCTTGCTTACCCTTTTATAACTATGTAAAAAGTATGGTCCAAAGAGGAGGGAGAGACCGCAGAGACCGTCTCATAGCCAGCAGTCGCATTCTTGGGGGTCTGTCGTAAGTTGTCATCCGTGTGTCTCTGAAGCTGTCCTTTGCCTGCAGCCAGAAGACTTGGACCCCTTCCAGGAAGCCTTAGAAGAAAGGAGGTACCCCGGGGAGGTGACCATCCCGAGTCCCAAACCCAAGTACCCTCAGTGCAAAGAGAGCAAAAAGGATTTAATAACGTAAGCATAACGTGAGGTGAAATGATTCTTCTTCTTAGCGCGCCTGCTTTCTTGGCTTATTGTTTTTAAACCTGATTTGTGTCTGCCTTGCCGTTTGAGCATGCGACACTCGCGGCGTACAGATGTTGCAAACTGCCGGTCCAGTGAAGCGAGAGGCTAGTTGTGTATTTGCTTGTTCTCAATGAGGTTCTACTGTGCGGAGGTGCCTTTTCATTTAACCCTGTGCATCTTGCAGCTTTTCTTCAGGGTGCTTAAGTCCCCTTGCAGACATTGCAGCTAAACTGGAAACAATGAAACTTTTTTAAAGTCTTTTTTTTAAAAAAAACATACTTACTATTTTGGCTGTTTTTTGTTTTTGTTTGGTGGCAGATGTCCAACACCAGGGTGTGATGGGAGTGGTCATGTGACTGGTAATTACGCCTCACATAGAAGGTGTGACTTCATTTTTTTCATGGTGGATTCTGTCTTTTCAATTTATTGTTTTCAGCTTACCTCAACGATGCTGTCAAAGTACAAATGTTGAATTATGTGTTAACCCTTTACTTGCTCTATGTTGACCTTTAACCGCATGCTACTTTGTGTTGTATAATGTCTTTTATTTTTACTTAAATTCGCAAACTCCTTTTTAAACTTTTCAATGAAGAGTACACATAGTTTCCTTTTTTAAAATTGTTTATCAATATATTTTCTTGAATTAATACTTCAATATATCCAGAATTCGCGATATAAAAATTCAGTATACAGCACTTGCCCCATCGCTTTTCTGCATTAACCTTTTTTATTTCAATTTTTATGTTGTGTTTGTTCGGGAGAGTTCAGCTAATTAGAGAGGTGACTTACTTGAATATCCTGACCTGTCTTACAGTCTGTCTGGCTGCCCATTGGCTGACAAAAGCATTCGAAGTATGCTGGCCACCAGTTCACAAGAACTCAAGTAAGATTTCATAAAAATAATTCTCTATTTTACAAATCTCTCCACCTAGTAGTTCACACACACACATACACACACACAGTGTGATTTTAGTAAGAAAATGTCTCAAGCAAATCGCCTGTGTGCAGTAGTGCCTTCACAAGGCTCACGTGGGGGGGGGGGGGTGTCCTCCTGACGTCGTCCCTGCGCGGCACAATCCATCACGCCTTTCTCCCTTTCATTTCCCGCCAGTTCTTTCACGCATACCCTCTCTATCTTGAATTTCCAAAGCATAAGGCTTTTCTCCTCAGATAATCATTCTCGCGGAAGGAAAAGTTTAAAAAGCTACTCAGATGTTGAAGAAATAATTGAAAACAAAAAGCCGAGATTCAACATTTTAAAAAATGAGTAGTTAATGTGATAATTTTAACTATGGATCTTTAAAAGCTCTAGTAAGAAAAACCTATCACTATAGTAGGAAATTTCTGGAATATGATATGGCTGTAGTTGTTAATATTCTTTAGAGTAGTGATACCATATTTCATTAATCTGGGTAGTCATGATTTTTAAGAATGCACACATACATAACATACATAATTCAAATATTTACCACCCCTCCCCCAACGTGCCTGAAATTTTCCCTAAATATGCAAAACAGTGAAATCACCTACATTTCTACCCAGAGCCTAAGGTATTGTAGGTTTTTTTTCTTTTGCTTGTGCGTGTATGTATGTGGGATGTGTACACAAACACACACTCACTCATACACATCCTCTACACACATATCACACATATGATGCATTGATATTGTGAAGATTCATCCATATTCAGTTCCAGACAGGTTTTGGAAGAAGTTGATACAAGTGGTAGAAAGCATATTGAAACCTTAGCTACTTGGAAATAGAATCAGATATCTGTAAAGAAAGAAGGGCAAAACAAACAACTTGAGAGAAAATTCCACAGCACGATGAGAACCAAGAGAAAATTGCTAATGGTCTCTAATTCTCTTTTCCACATGCGACATGTTATCATTCGGGTGAACGGCTTGGTTTTCATTTTGTTTGGAAAAACCTAAAGGACATTCTGTTTCAACGCTATATTCCGCTGTTCTCCCATCAATCCCGTGCCCACTCCCACCGCCCAGCCTCATGGCAATAGAGCAGGGGTATCGCCAAGTGCAGGACTTTGTTTCACACCCATGTCATTTTTTACAGGGTCCCTGTCCAAGGCGCTAGTGCCATAGATCACCTGCTCATGTTCAGTGACTTCCTGAACTAGCACTTTCGTCACAAGACTCTTGGAGTTTTCTTCATGGACTTTATGCACCTGCAGGGTTTCCTCTTGGTTAACGCCTTTAAAGTCTGTAGCATCATCCAAAGCAATGCCCAACGGACAAATAGCCTTTAGAGTGTCAAAACGGACAGCATTAGCAAGAACAATCAACCCACTGTGCTAAGGCATCTTTTTTTTTTTTTTCATGGCATGGCGCCATATTTCCCTCATGGTCAAAACGTGATTAATTCCACTTGGAACTTGGCCAGCACCTCAGAACATGGCAACATTGCTTTGGCTGTCTTGATGAGGAATATTTTGCAAGAGTTTGGCACCTCTCCAGTTCCATCAGGCCAGCTGTAAAAAAGAAAATAGCCTCTGACAACTTGCATCTAGTATTGTTTCTAACTGGTTAGTGTCTCAAAGCCCCAGAGAGCAAGTTATTTTTCTATCAAGTTTAGCTGTCTTTGGTTTACATCCCTTGACATTGACTTGGAAGTGTCTGTTGATCTGAAATTCCAAGCCACGCTGCTGAGCTCACCATGGCACTTCTGCAGTGTCAGCACTTTCTTCTGATCTTTTTTCATCTTGGAAGATGGGTTAATGGTCTTCCTTACCATCAGCATCTTCAGAGGGAGGATGTTTGTCCTTCACATCCTCCAGTTCAAGGTCGTTCCTCCTTCCTGCCTCGTCCCAGGGGCACAACTTCATCTTCCAGAGGGCCTTTGTCTAATTTGGGGTCATCGAAAAGCCTCACCTATTTCTAAACTTCTCTTTGAGAAAAAGCAAATCCCATTTTTATTGACTCTTTCAAGGATATCAAAACTTTGCCAATTTTCTGAGATGGCCCACTGCTATTCGTGAACCCAGGTTATGAACATGTGAATCATCTGTACAACCAATAGTTACAGACCAACCCCTGTAAAGCCTGTTATGTTAAAAATTCATAGTACATACAATGGTTCATAATAACAGAGAAGTGCTACTTTGCAATATGCATTAAAACATTATTATTATTACTATATTAGTATGTTAAAAATGTCTTAGTGGCTCTGGAACTATTTCTATGGTATTTTTATGTATAATAATAAACACAGTATACTATATACTAAGGCAAACATTTCACTGACTTTTATAAACCATACCTGTTTTGAGTTTTGTGCAGCTTCAACTTAAAGACAAATTTAGAAAGGAAACTCATTTGCAATCCAGGGACTGCCTGTACTATAAGTCTGGTGTTTAAAGTACCAATTTTTACTAGTTAACATGTCTGACTCATCTGAGTCAGGAAGATCAGTTGGGTAACTTCCCCAAGCATAGATGTAAGGATACTATCTAAATATAGTTCTCAATGATAATTCATGCATGTGTCCTTTTCAGTAATTATTCTTCATGTGGCTTTTTTGTTTTGTTTTGTTTTGTTTTAAGAGCTGTGGTCAATTCCTACATCAGCATCATACTAAGTAAGGGAAGCAAATCACACATCCATTCCACAATAAATGACTGACTACTTCTTCATAAAGACAGGCTTAGAAAGTAGAGCCGATTATCTTAAAAAGAAAAAAAGAATGTATCCATTATAGAATTTGCTTGAAAGTTTCCTTTCGTCATTCCCAATGCTTCTTTTGATAGTTGACCATTTACAGGACATTCTTGATTATGGACAAGATCCTAACATAAAGTTTTGCCCAGCTCTTACTCAGAACAGGAAATGGGGAGTATTCTAAAAAAGAAAAACTTAAATAATTTTATGTCTGTGTGTAATATGAACACTGAATGTATTTAAAATTAATGTATACATGAACATAACTCAAATTCTGAATGATTGCTTTCTATGGTCCCTAGTCTTCTGATATAGAACATATAACTCGGTGATTCTGAAGTAAGGTAGGAAGCCTTGTAGAGTAAAACCAACATGTCAAGGTGGCAGACAAGGATAACCACAGTCCAAAACGTCCCTGCGACTTGCACATCCTTTCAAGTTGATGCTTTGAGGGAGAGTCAGTAGTTACTTGCACGTACCTTTTGCACACCTACCTCACAGGGGTGTTGTGAGGATTCTGGATTGTAACATTCATTGAGACCCAGGTCGAAAGAATAAAAGATGTGTAAATTAAAGTGTTTTTTTTTTTTTACTGAGCTCTCTTCTGAAGGGACTGTTCTTCTTTTAACATTTTGTTTGCTCAATTCACCTGAAAGTAGCAACTTGAAAGAACTTGCAAATGATATTATATCATTTCCAGCCTTTAAACAAAGAAAAGAAAAGAACCACACCCTTATAGGCATGGACTACTATTTCTATTTCCAGATGTGTGTGTGTATGTGTGTTGTTGTTGTTGGTTTAGTTGCAGAAAGATAATCTACGTGTTTGGACCATCTCAGTAACCAATTTAAAATCAAATGAAAACTAACTTCAATCAGAAACAATTAACTCTTAAAATGGCCCTGAAGGTTGGTTTCCATTTATATATTGAGTGGCCAGATTTAGATACTGTCTCATTATTCATTTCCTTATCTGATAATGCCATGATTCTAGTCACTAGTAACTATTTACTCCTCAATTGTTGACTGTCCTGTAATATGATATTTCACAATTACAACAATACTAAAAAATCTACTATCCAACTCTGTAGTGCATTACCAACAGAGCTTGGCCATCAAGAATACCAAGGTGTGAGATGAGACTGACTCTGGCTCTTGTGGTTGAGGTTATGTGCCATCTTGGTTGGGCCATGATTCTCAGTGATTTGGCAGTTGTGTAACCATGTAATTTGGCAGCCACGTAATGATGTAGTCATCCTCCATTTAGTGATCTGATGTGATCATCCTCCTTTTTTGCAGAATGCCAATTTTTGCATATTGGCCTGGTTTTTATAACTTAATCATGTCAATAAATGAGGAGTGGCTGTAATTCTTTTAAAGAAAATAAATTTAAAGGTGCCATAAAAATTTTTTTTTATTTCTTGCACTTGAACATTGATTTAATTTTATTGGTAGCAAGACCTGCTTTCTGGTTCCTTGTCCTATCATTTTTTTCCTACATATTTGGTAAGTCTCAAAAAAAACCCTCTTACATATTTTTAGCTTGAGCAAACAGGAATGTTGGCCATATGTACATAAATCTTTTATTTTTTTAAATCAGGTAACATTTTAAAGTAAACCTTAAACCAAATAATTAAAATGTGCAACTTAGGCCAAAGTATTAGTTTTATCTAAAGACTACTTACTTCTAGAATTTGCTCTGGCTTTTCCCCCCTCAGCTATCAACTTAATACATGTGGCAGGAAGGATTATAGACCTGGATCAAAGAGAGCTTTAACTCATCCTTCAGTTTCCATTGTTTAGGGGTCAGCAAGTTCAGCGACTTGTACTGCACACCACAGCCTTAGAAATAATCCCTGTTTTTATAATCTCTTACCTTTTACAGTTTACAATATTAAATCCACTGAGGCTTTGCGAATTACCACTGCCCTTGATTCAGGTCGATTTTCTTTAGCAGACAATTGCATATGCTTATCAGAAGAATGAGCTGAAGGCTGTGTAAATTTAGCTCCTCTCTGACAGAAAGTTATTGTGAGATTCTAGCCTGCACAAATGAAGGAGTGGACTAAACACGGTCTTTCACTTGAAAGTGTGCTCCCACTGACACGTTTGTTTGAGTTAGAAAAATCATCTCATTCTTCAACTTGAACCAAACACTCCTGAGTGTTTGGTATGATCGTGAATATGCATGAGTAGGAATGTCACTGGATGTGAGGATCAGGTGTCGACATCTGGTTTCTGAAGTGTACAAACATTTCATGGAAGTCAAACCCCGGCACTCAGGCTGACTAGTGACCAGATCACTGAGATTGAGTCACCTCTAGTGACACTTCCCCAGAGTCTCAGGGGGCACCGAACTATAACTAAATACTTAGACCTGTAAGGTGCTTGGCATTTGTAAATGCAGCTGCATCGATTGCCTCCCTGGTGTGATATTAACTTTCCGGTCACAGGAACTAAGGCACAGAGTGGTTAGGTGATTCAGCTAAGATCCACAGAGAATCTGTTATAGTGACAAGTGGGTTTTCCACAAGGACATCGTGCTTTACTTGCATGCTTCATTGCAACTGATAAGTTTATATTAAGAATTACTAAAGGGGCCTCTGGGTGGCACACATAATTAAGCACTCAACTACTAGGTGAAACTTTTCTGTTCAAACCCACCTCGAGGCTCCGTGGGCGGTAGGCCTGGCAATATGATTCTGAGAGGTCCCAGCCTTGGGAACCCCAGGAGGCAGTTGTGCTTTGCATATGGGATCACTAAGAGCTGGAGTCAGCTAATGATAACAGCATTACATGGATAACATGGAAACTAATGATAACAGCAACAATAAAAACAAACACATAGGGATTTTCCCCCTGAAGTTCTCAACATTTGCTCTTGTGTGATATGCTTATGAATGTCACACAGTGTTAAACTGGTAACCAGAACTATCCGTGTGAAAAGCTCCAGGTCCCGCATTCCAATCACTGCTGCATGGGGTATTGACCCCATGTTGGAAACCATTCAAGTACATTTCTCACAGCGCTCTGAATGCTTCTTTTCTCTGCGATTAGCCTGTTGTACATGCCATTTAGATTTCAAACATCTGTAAGAGATTCATAAAATGTCCACTATGGCATGTGAATGTCTCTAAGACAGACTGCTTATAGCAAATAGAGTTATTTGATCATAATAAATAGGACTGATTCAAAATAGTTAAACACAATAAAGCAAAAATCTAAAATAAGAATGTTTGAGGATAAATCAAATGACATACACACCCATACACACATGCTCATAATAAGCAAAAGGACAGCCAAACGACAAATGAAGCGATGCTATACGATAGTGGACAGGGTGTCTCGGCCCATTGCAATTGTTACTAAAACAGGGTTAACAAAAAAAAAAAAGAGCCTTCGATTGTCCTTCTATTCTGAAATATATCAACACATCACTATGAGCCTCACTGACTCCAATAGAGAGGAACTTGTAGAAAATGAAGAGGAAAATTAAAACGGGGGAGCATGTGTTCTGACCACAGGCCCTATATAACAAAGGGGGTTGGATTTAAATTGAGAAAATCCTGTGTGGTAGCTCAACTCTGATATATGGCCCTACCGTAGTGGTTCTCAACCTGTGGGTCGCGACCCCTTTCACAGGGGTCTCCCGATTCATAACAGTAGCAAAATGACAGTTATGAGGTAGCCACAAAAATAATTTTATGGTGGGGGGGGTGGAATTACCACAACACGAGGAAATGTATGAAAGAGCCACGGCATGAGGAAGGTTGGAAACCACTGCCCTACAGGGTCACACTGAGTCGGAACTGGCTCAGTGGCACACAACAAGAACCAGAAAATAGTTTGACCCAGAAAGAGGGTGCAAGATGCAGTGGTGCCACCGGTGATAAGGTCAGCGTCGGAAGTAATGCGGCACGTGGGCATGGGGGGTTCTAAAGGGACTGGGGAAGGCACAGGGGCAAAGCTCAATGATTCATCGCAGAGAGAAAGAGAGCTGGGAGTCTAAAGAGACTTCCAAGTTCCTTTCCTGGAAAATCTAAGTGGCAAGTTGACTAGATTTAATAGTCATGGATTCGGGCTGAGGGGCCAATGTTAAAAACCCCTTATCACAGCTGATGTTAAATCGCAAGAACTCTCACCCGTGTTATTTTTAAATTAGGACATTTAGAAAGACTCACAAAATGTGCCTCAGCACCTCCTCAAACCAAAAAGCAAATGCACCAGCTCATACCCCTGAGCTGATGCCGACTGCCCGGCGGGGTCCTACGAGACAGGGGAGACGGCCCCTTGGGTTCTGAGACCAAGTCTTCACAGGAGGGAAAAGCCAGACGGCACCTTCTTGGTCGTCAACCCTCGGGATTTGAACAACTCACTATCAATGTCTGCCTCAAAAGTCTGGTTTTTTGGTTGCTTGTAAGCAATGATTTCTTTTTTTATTGATATTTCATCAATTAGTTTCTTCTTTTTAAAAAATGATTTTATTGGGGGCTTATACAGCCCTAATCACAATATATACACACATCCATTGTCTCAGTATTTACATCTTACAGGCATTTTACATTGGTAGAGGCTGCAGTCTCGCTTCTCCATTACTCACAACCCTCTCCTTTTTGTTGTTTTTTTAAAATACTTATATTGGGGGCTCTTACATTGCTGATCATAATCCATACATTCATCCAGTGTGTCAAACACATTTGCACATATGCTGCCTCATCATTTTCAAAGCATGCTCTTCCCACTTGAGTCCCTGATATCAGCTCCCCATTTCTTCCCCCTCCCTCCCTTCATCAGTTATGTTCATCCAACAGAAATGAAACAATGAATGTAGGTAAGATACCACAATCAACAAATAGCCAACTAACATAATGATTAATATCTCAATTAAATTTTCTCTAGCTCAAAACTTTCTTCATTAGCAGCTATGGTGGAGGAATTTTGCCTCAGAAAACCCTCTTCAGGGAACATCATCCTACATTTCCATTAAAGAGAGGATGGATTCAATTGGTATTCACATATGATTTTACCTTCAATCGCCCACATTTCCTGCCTTCCTGACTGAAATTTTTACCACTTTAACAATTCATATGTTAATCCTTTCACCAAGCAGTTTGTAATGTCTACACTGTGTTGAAATTATACACTGGAACGATCTGAGTTCTTCTTGGGGAATGATAGTTAAAGTTAGTTTCTAAAGATCTGTCAGTTGAAGGTGGCTTTGGTTTTTTGTTTTTTTAATTGTATAAAACTTAGAAAATACTTTAATTTCAGAATAAGCCCATGAGAAAGATTTTCCTTATAAAACGTCATTTCTTTTTTGACATTATTTCTTAGTATTCCATTCTTACATTTTGAAATTATAAAACTATAGTCAGAAATTATTATATTATATGAATGATACTTATTTTCTAACAAATAAAGAAACTCTGACAACAATGTAAAACAATACATCCCATGCAAACTCTTTTAATAAATTATTTTAATTTAATATTACTTGAGTAAATTATTTTAATTTATGGATTAGTACTTTTCTTCCTAAACTATACATTTACACAATGTACTTGACACAAATGGACAAAATGAAAGTTTTCTTTATCTTACAGTTATTTTAACACTACATTGTTGGATGTTTGACATTGAAACTTTTTTTGAGGCCACCCCTGTAGCACACTGGATGAAACCCGACCTCTCTTAAATCACGGGGTTCAGTGTGGGCTGCTGACTGTGTAAACCCCGTAGATCAAGCCTAGCAGCCACGCGGTGGGAGGAAAGCAGAGTGATGGGTCTGTTCCCACGAAGATTCCCAGACTTGGGAACAAGAGGGCGCAGTTCCCCTCGGTCCTAAAGCATCACCATGAGTTGAAATTGGCTTGCCAGTGGGCCTTTACTTGGCTTATTCCTCGCTCCTCTGGGTTAATCTGAGAAACGACCTCCTATCCATCCCAAAGGAACTCCTTGGTATTTTCATCAGGTGCCTGGACCACAGGGCAGTAAATGAGGAAGAGCCCTCTCTGCCAGAAATCTCTGACCACTAGTGATGAGTTTACAGTGACTTTCACTGTAAATCTGAGGTTTTAATCAGGCAAACACTTTACGAATTTATAGCTCCCTGGAACCAAAAACAAGAAATGGAAAATAAAGTCGATGTTCCCCTTGGGAAATCATTAACAAGAACTTTGAAGGGCAGTTTCTTCTTGGCAGTGGCAGGAGAGACCATGTGTCCTGCCCTTAGGTGGACACTTCCGACTGTGGGCCAGTCCGGCCCTGCAGCTCAGTCAGTGAACTGGGAGTAGGTCCAAGGCTTCCCTCCTGATGGCAGATGTAAGGTAGATCAGCGGGCTGTGTAGTAGACCAGAAAGGGTTTCTAAAGGGCATCTCCTACGACAATCTGTCTAAATATTTCTAAACCTGATACTGCGTGACAATTCAAGGAAAACCCGATCTGTAAAGGTGAAACTGAGGTACAGGAAGATGGACGAAGTATAAGGTAAACTGAGGTACCCGGACATAACTGACAGGACATGGGAGAGCAGAAACATCACTAGCTTTATTAGGGGGAGCTCCCAGACGAGGCTCCAGACGGTGGAGTGTGTGGCAGTTAGCCTATGGGGACTGCGCACTCCCAGAGAATTGCTTGTCGACTCTTCCAGGCTTTCTTTACATCCGGAGCATCTGGTCTCACCGCTTTGTTTGGTTGGTTGGTTAATCATTTTATAGGGGGCTCATACAATCATTTTATAGGGGCTTACCACAATCCATCCATACAAGCATGTTTGCACATTTGTTGCCATCATCGATCTCAAAACATTTGCTTTCTGCTTTAGCCCTTTGTAACACTCTGTATTTCCCCCTCCCTTCCTGCTCCCCTCCCTCACAAACCCTTGATAATTTATCAATTATTTTGTCATATCTTACACTGTCTGACGTCTCCCTTCACCCACTTTTCTGTTGTCCGTCCCTCAGAGAGGAGACTATATGTGGGTCCTTGTAATCGGTTACTCCTTTCTACCCTACCTTCCCTCCATCCTCCCAGTATCACCACTCTCACCACTGGTCCTGAAGGGATCATCTGTCCTGGATTCCCTGTGTTTCCAGTTCCTATCTGTACCAGTGTAATCCTCTGGTCTAGCCGGATGTGTAAGGTAGAATTGGGATCACGATAGTGGTGGGGAAGGGAGGAAGCATTTAAGAACTAGAAGGAAAAAATAACTAGAGGAAAGTTATATGTTTCATCGTTGCTACCCTGACTGATTCATCTCCTCCTGCAACCCTTCGGTAAGGGGTGTCCAGTTGCCTACAGATGGGCTTTGAGTCCCCAATCTGCACTGCCCCTCATTCACAATGATATGATATTTTTGTTCTTTGATGCCAATACCTGATCCCTTCGACACCTCATGATCACACAGGCTGGTGTACTTCTTCCATGTGGGCTTGGTTGCTTCCGAGTTAGCTGGCCACTTGTTTCACCGGTTATTTTATCTGGCGCTGTCTGCTGCTGACCTCTGGTGACATGCAGGGAAATGGGGCCCTGACCTGCTTCAGCTCAGCCCAATCAATATCTCATCTATTATGTTATTTTGTTGACTTTTATTATGTCCCTAGCACTATTTTCTAGGTACTTTCTGTGGGTGCTTACTTGTTTGTTTCTATTTATGATCATGAGATCAAGAGATCTCATCTACCTATAAGAGAGTTTGAAAATATTATAAAAGGATAAAGACAGAAAGTATAACGCTCTGACCAGATTTTTCTTTTAAGAGAACAAAGTGTAAAACTGCTACAATAATAAAAATAAAAATGGATCATGGCTTTAGGAAATAGGTACCTCCTGGGTAGTTTCACAGAACTTCCTAAGGATGATGGTACATTCTCTATGAGCCTCACTATACAATATGGTTGGAGCACTGGGTCTCAAGGTTCAAAACCACCCACCACTCCTTAGGAGAAGGATAGGGCTTTCTCCTTCCTTAAACTCACAGAGACGGTTCTCCCTGTCCTACAGGGTCTCTGTAAGCTGGCAAGGACTTGATGGCAGTGCGTTGGAAAAAGAGAGAGCCACATGTCTTAGTTACTCAGTATATGAAATGTGGAGCTGAAGAATTAAATTTTAGTTGTACTTCATTTTATGAATTTTCATTTAAATGTAACTAGTGCTATCTATTAAGTGACTGAGAAGCCCTGGTAGTTAAATGGTTAAATGCTACCTGTCTGCCAACCAAAAGGTTGGTGGTTTGAACCCCACACAGTTGTTCCTCAGTAGAAAGACCTGTCAGTCTCTTCCCATAAAGATTACAGCCAAGGAACCCACAGGACAGTTCTACCCTATCAAATAGTGTTGTTATGCATCAGAATCAACTCAATGGTACCCATTAACAGTAGCAACATTAAATGACCGCCCTATAGGAGGATGGATGGACACAGTGGCTGAAAGAGTGGACTGAACCCTAAGAACAATTGTGAGGGTGGTGCAGGGCTGGATGGAGTCTTAACTGACTTGGAGGTACCTGACAACATCGAGTCTGATACCTCACAGAGCTTTGTCCATCATTTCTATTGTTCTATTCTTTTCATCGCATCTTGATTCTCAAGAGTATTTTGTCCCTGCAGTTGGGAAGTGTGTGATCTTCTTTATTGCCTGGGCGCTGAACATTTTTATAATATTAAATCATTGCCAAAGGTTGACCCTTGTCTATTTGCAAGTTGTTCTTTCTTTCTTTATTGCTGAATGAAATTTGTAGACAGAATGAAGCTGAGTATGACACAAGTTCACAGTCCTACGACCTCAGAGTAAAATCCTTACAAGTGCATTGGAAAATAAGTGGAGGATTCACTTCTTAGGACTATTAGACCATTCAGTGTAAGTTAATAGAAAATATTCAACTTTATTACTTTCAAGTATGTACAGGAAATCAAATTTGGTGAACAAGATATCATCAAATAAATGTCATTGGGCCAGCTTATTTAATGACTACATAAGCCTGGTGTATGATTTAGCAGATAAATTATTACTAATTAGGCCTGGTAGAAGTCCTCTTTTTCACTAGTATTTTAAATATTTCTCTTTTAAGCTTGCATGTACCATTAATTAGCCTAGTTATAGAGAAAATCTTGCTATGCAAAGATCAACTTCAATACTTACTTTTTCCCAATTATGATTAGAGGTGAATTAGAAAGATGTCACTGTCATGCATATCTTATCATTTAAGATACAACCAGGTGTCTTACTTTAGCGAATTTTAAATCTAGGGGCCAATGAGGAGCAGCCCCATGTCAACTTTATGACTTTCACATGGTGCTCTCTGTTGCCATCCCACTGCTTCCCTGCACTGGTCTTCCCGATCTCAGGTGTGCGAGGGGCTAGTTTGCAGGTAGTCATCTCTTGCCCTGGACCACTATTCACAAGATGAAGCTCTCTGCTCCACAAAAGATGCACTGCTTCAGACCTCCTCTTTAGTGGTGCTGAGTCAGAATCACCGCTAAGACAGTAGGCTGGGGTCAACTACTGAAGCTATTGTGCTGCATGTGTGTAAAATCACATACATATGGGTGAAATCTGAACTCATGTGTGGGTCCCTTAGCTCAAAGAAAGACCGCTTCAATTCACCTGGCAAACCCATGTCTGTCAGTGTAGAACTCGGCTGCATGGTGTCCAGTGGCTGACTTAGGGGGACTAGATCAAGAGAAAATGTGTCATTAACCAAGACAGGAAAGAAATTTTTTCATGATTATTTGCTAATGTCAGCCTATTTCAGGAAATCAGGAAAGTATATGCCAAAACTTATAATCCCATCACTCTAATAAAAATAGTAGTACTGTGTGTCTATAATTTTGAACTCTGCTTTTTGTCCCCTAACATATATATTATATACTCTTATTTTTGGTAGCTGCATAAGGTTTTTGAATAAGAAAAAACCTTCCTTTTCAGCTTCCATCATAGAAAACAAAACAACACCATCATCAAAAGTGAAAATACTGCCATTTTGAAACTCTTTTAGTCTATGAAGAAATATTCCTCATCCATATATTTTAATAATGTCTATCGCCTCAGTGTTAAGAAGATCATAGATAGACCATAGACATGAACATATTTGTATTGTATAAGTACATATATCATTTATAGACCTAGTAACTGAAATTTTTTAATCTAAGCTTTTAAAATAGCAATAGGCAAAGGTCTGTTTTTTAAAATGTTATTATTATTTTAAAGCCTCGCTCCTAGCTTTAAGATGTCCCCGTTACTATGGAGTTCTGCTGTCATCTCTGAACAATACAACAGCCTTCTCTTCCCATTGCTCTCTGAAGGAAATGATGAATCATGCCAGGTAGATAGCTAGGAGAATCACACTTCAAGCAAAGAAGCCAGCAAATGTGCAATCCCTGAAGAGATGCTTAGAGCAGCATCCAGGAGGTTGGTGCAAAAAGAGAAAGTAATAGAATATGAAGCAGAGAGAAAGGAAGAGAACAAAACATGTAGGGGCTTACAGGCCATGGTATGATTTTGGATACTACTTTGAGTGTAATAGTTTCTCAACACAATAGTATGATACCGTTTTTACAAATGGTGTGGCTGTAGGAGGGCAGAACAAGGCAGAAGATGAGCGGAGAGGCTAGGCAGTGATGCAGATTAGAGATAACAGGGATTTCAGCCAGGTTAATGGCAGTAAAGGTGATAAGTTGTGGATCACTGTGGATATATATGAAGGTAGAATTAGCAGGCGTTCCCAAAGTAGTGGATTAAAGGAAGGACTTTAAAATGACCCTAAGGTGGTTGCTCCCCTTCACCATCACCCTATGGGTACCCCAACTCTCGTTTCCTAGAATCACGGAGGAGAGAATTGGGGGAATCTGGATTTTGAAGTAGGATTTGTACACTCGAGGTGTCTATTAGATATGCAGGATTGCTACTTTTTCAAATTGACTCGATGGCAGTGGGTTTATTAGCATTCCTCTCTTTACAGAGTTAAGAAGTTCATGGATATGAAAGTGTTTTGTGTTGTATGATTATATATGTGTGGTTTATTTTATACACCTAAACCTGAAAAATTTTTAACCCAAGCTTTTAAAATAGCAATAGGCTAACAGTCAGAAATAGACAAGCAGGTTTAGAAGTGGGCTACAAATGGCGAAAATGGTGGTTTATACCCACCAGTTTCTCCACAGGAGGAAAATGAGGCTGTGTGTTTGTTTCCGCAAAGGTTTATAGTCGCGGGAACTCTAAGGAGGGTTTCTACTCCGTCCTCTGGGGCCACTTTGAGTCAGAAACAGCTCAGTGGCAGTGGGTTAGTTTGGAGTAAATACCCAAAGGAGCCCGAGTGGGTCATTATTCAAATGCTCACCTGCTAACCACAAGGTCAAAGTCACCGGCGGCTTCACCGCATAAACACAGGGTTAGCATCCATAAAGGTTTAAAGCCTTGAAAACCCTATGGTTCAGTTCAACTCTGTCCTGCAAAGGTTTGAGAGTCAAGAAATGACTGAAAGGAAAGAGGTTGTTTTATTATGTTTTGGAGTTTTTTTCTCTCTTCATTCTCTGTATGAGGGTGGACCCCCCAAATATGATTTTTTTCAAAGCTATGTATTTAACTATTTTTTACAAAACAACATTATCATCTTCACAGTACTCTGCATTACACCTAAGGCATTTGTCAAATCTGTGATTCCATTCTTGGAAACAGTTTTCAATCCCATGTGTTTGGAAGGCTGACAGTACCTCCCTTGTTTTTTTCTTCACCTCTTCTACCTCGTCAAATCACTGTCCTTCCATGTCCCTCTGAATTTGCAGAAACAAAAAGAAGTCACACAGAGCAAGGCCAAGCAAGTCAGCTGTGAGGGGCACGTACATGCTGCTTTTTGCCAAAAACTGGCGCAATGAGATGGCTATGTGAGCAGGTGCATTGTCATGGTGGCAAAACCAGTCATCCCTCCCACCCCGTCTGTCACACACTGTTATGTAATCTTTTCAGAACCTCTAAATAGAATGCTTGGTTAACAGTCTGACCTGGTGAAACAAACTCCAAATGGACTATGAGTAAACATTTTCATCCATTCGGGAAGTTGACAGACGTCCACAACAAAGTTTGTCATCAATCGACATTTCACCTTTTTTGAAATGAGAAAACCCCTTGTAAACTTGAGTTTTTCCCATAGCGCTGTTTGTATAAGCTGTTTTCAATATCACAAGAGTTGCAGCATATTTCCCAAGCAGGAAACAAAATGTTACAGCCGCACTTTATCCTCTTAAATTGCCTATCACAAAAAAACAAGGTTTGAGCAAAACCACTTTACAAAAAAAATTCCCTGTGACCAGAGACAACAGCTGTGAGCCTGGAGCTGCCCAGCGGTCTTGCTGCTGGACTGTGGCATTCTGCACACGGACTGCTTCTTCAGAGCAAAGCGTGCCTGTCTTCCCTGGGCTGTGTGCGAACAGTCCCGATGCAGGTGCACAGCGACTAGTGGAGACATACTATTTGATCACCACGTTGTTTACAGTCACAAATCTTCACTGAAAAATAATCATTTTCATTCACGAACTGCACCTCTGCTCACACAATAGGCTTCAGACATGGGTCTCCCTGAAGATTTCTCTTAACGCCCCCTGACTCTTGATTGCATCCTGGCTTTTAAGTGACAACAGAAAGCCCTTCTGTTTGGATCGTTCTACTTACCGTATGACCACTTTCTCGCATTGAGATTTCATCTTAGAAAATAAACATATTGTTTCTCTGTTTTTAAGATTTGGGTCCTGTACACAAGAAAATGAGGCGAAATAGAGTCGTTGTCACATGGACCTCATTACTCACGAGAACGGACTTTTCAGGAACCGCTGCAACCTTAGGTGCCCCATTGTGCCCTTCCCTCCCTCCATTCCTCTCCACTCAGTGCATCCTGCTCGCTTCCCCCTTCTTTATTGCCTTTCTTCCCGGCTTTAGAGCTCGGTGTTATTTTCTTCTCTTCCTACAAGGCCATCCAACATATTTCCAGCATCCTGTAGAAGAGCTTGTTATCCCTCCTAGCACCTGTGATATTTCATAGATTGAAGATATTGAAAAATTCAGTATCAAGAGCTTTTCAGTTGATAAACTTTCAAGTATATACTATTCTCCAAAGTGTCTTGCCTCCCAAGGAAGAATATGTCTATTGTTTGAATTTTGTATTTTTGTCCGTTTAAAATTAAATGTGTAATGGTTACCTTAGTTCTCATAACTTAGCTAGTTGCACCTGTGTGTGATCACAACAGTCTGGGAACTCACTAACCTGCAAGCTGCGGGAGGCTGGGATTGTGACCTGCTTATTAACCGCTCTGTGCCAAGCACATCGGACCATCGAACAAAACCCACCCACTGCCATTGAGTCCATTCCAATTTACAGCGATCTTTCATAGGTCTTGTGAGATTAAAATCTTTGTGGGAGCAGATGAGGCACTGGATATACGTAGGGAATTTAATTAAATCATAACTTCAGATCATTTTAATCAACACTGCCCTTCATGAGCAAGATCTTATCAATTACACTACTCTGTTCCCGCTGCACACTTTTGGTTCCATTCAAGCAGCTGTCAGAGAATGATCCTGTGGGACGTGATCACGTTTTCTCTGTACATAGCCATGGAGGGTGCTAGAGCATATATGTAACGTATATCTGCTTCCTCCCTGCCCCCCTTTTTCCTGGTCTTACCATGATAGGAAAGTGCCTAGGTGATGCAATGGTTAAGAGCCCGCTCAAACCCATCAATAGCTCCACAGGAGAAAACAACAGCATTCTGGTTCCATAAAGAGTATCACCTTAAAAGCCCAATGGGGCAGCTCTACTCTTCCGATAGGGTCAGAATTCAACATGAGAGCAATGGGTTTGTTTGATAGGTTCATTGCTGTTTGGGGTGTAATCGTGATGGGAATTTTTGACATTGAAGGCTTCTTTAATTCCCCAGGGATATCAAACGGAACATTATTTTCATATAAGTATAATAATTATTTAAATGTTCGTTTCACAAGTATTTGGGTTTTTTTCTTAAGACATTCTTCTTTGCAAATTTTAGTCAGAATCTATAAATTGCCTTAATAAAGACTTCTCAAAGTCTAGCAACATCGGTAAACCTCCATACTTTTAAAAACGCAACATAAGATCACAAGCAAAGAGAGTGAAATCTCTGCCAACCTCTTAATAATATCAGATGGTTCAATAGTCCCAAGATTCTCGAGGGCAGAGGCAGGAGGCCAAGCACAGACCCTTACGTCAGACTTCCGGGCTTCAAATGCTGGCCTGGCCAGTGACAGGCTGCATGACCTAAAACAAGTAATTGTTTCATCTTCCCGTGTTCCCATGCACCTACCTGCTACGCCATTGTGAAACTTCAATGAGGTAATAGGAATGAAATGCTCACAATAGGACCTAGCACCCAAAACATGCTATAGAAATATGTGTGAAATAAAAGAGTAAGGTTGAAACAGGACAGAGAAGCAATACCCAGTCATGAACACCTGATAGGACCCCAAAAGTTGATGTGGGAAAGATGTAGAATAAAAATGATTGGATTAGAGGGAGGTGGAGAGGAGGCAGGAAATGGGGAGGGGAAGGAGGGAAACAGAACAAAGACAATCAGCATTTCAACACCTAAAACTCAACCCAATTCCAGTAATGAATGAAATAACAATTTGTATATTTGAAACTCCAACAACCAGGATCAAAATATTTCAAAGATAAAAGGAATTAGGATTCCATTTTCCTAATATGTCTTATTCTCTCTCGTCTAAAATGGTACAATTTTAAAATACTTACATCTGACTTGAAAATCAGGCTTAAAATGATCAAATAAAAATGTCCATCAGCCTATCAGAGTCACATCAGAACTAATACACATCTCCTCATTTCATTCTCTCCTATCTATTTTCTGAATTCTAAAGCATTTTGCCCAGTTGGCATATTGTAGTCATTCCACTCTCTGGCATGTCTTTGTTTTTCAAACTACCTTGACTTCTTGATTCAATTCTTTTGCCTTTTTTGGATGACTTACAGAATAGACTTTGGGGAATTTTTAATTTCTTTATAAGTCGTTGTGGGTCAGAGTCGTTGTGGATCGTGCAAGAGGCATGAAGAACCCTTCCTTTTGTGTTTCCCACCTTTCATATATTCTAAGCAAGACCAGGCCCCTCACTTCTTCAGTCTCCTATCCTACCTATCTGATTTCAACTCTCTTGGTGACATACCAGGTCTACCTGCATGATGGCTTCTAATCTCACCTTGATGTTTCATGCATCACAATTTATACTGTTTGAGGCGGAATTCATTTATGAATAGCTTATACCCATATTCATGTATCAGGGATGACCTTCATTTCAGCTTCTGGACGACTTTGATGTCCTTTCGACTATTAGTAGTAACGATCGTTGTTTAAATCTGCAGCTCTCTTATGGGTATTAGCACTATCTTCTTGGCATCCCTGGAGTTATTTTCATTTGATTCATACCACCGATTTATTCAGCACTACGGAGGCAAGCATTTCCTTCCTGCCGGAGCCTGCAGCACATGGAAACCTCCGTCAGGGTTCCGCAGCCCAGCGAAGGTGCAAGGTCAGCCACGTGCACTTAGTGTATCTAGTGAAGCAAGGGAGGAGCCGGATTCCGAGTAGGAGAATCTTCGTTCGGATCCTTTACATTTTCTAGTTTTGCGGCATTAAGCAAGTGAGTGAAACTTTCTGGATATCAGAGTTCTCATATAGAACGTCCCCGTGCTTTGCCCCTCAACCTGTCCGAACCTTTGAGGGGTTCAAAAGAAAGCATGTCTAAGACCCCACTGAGACCACAATTGAAGAGAAGAGGGGTGCACGCACTGTGACGGAGAATAAAAATGCTGTCATCAAGTCAACCCTGACTCATGGCGACCACAGCCGTCTCAGAGTAGAAGCAGCTGAAGAGAAGAGGGGCGCATGCGTCGCAATTGAGACAGAAACACAGCGCTCGTCACGTTCGCTCTAACTCGCCCTGACCACCTCTGTGTCGGAACACACTGCACCTGAGAATGTTCGCTGGCTGGGTGTTCAGAAGTAATGACCAGGGCTTTCTTTCTTTGACCAGGACTGTCTTCTGAGATACCTCTGGAGAGAGTCAAGCCCCAAACTTTTAGTTAGCATCTGAACATATGTATATCACCAGGTAAATCCATGCGCCCTGCTTAGAGCACAGAGAAAAAGAGAGCTGACTGTTCCCCCCATTCTAAGGGCAAAGGCACTTAGCGAGGGCGATGTCGAGCGACTCTCCTAATACTGCAAAGCCACATCAGTAGTAGTAAAACATTTGACACCTAATCTAGCGTCCTTACCTTGAGATCTCATGAAAGCACATTTTGATTTTCACTTCATCTGAAATGGTTGGCATTTTGATTTTAATCCATGAAAATAATTTTTTTTATTTCTGAAGCCTGATTACACACATTGGGGAAAATATGTTAACAGATTCCAGAAACCAAGAAGATTCCAATACCGATGTGGTATTCATAAACAGATTGTGTCATTGCTCAGTAATGCTACATCTGTTAGTTCTGTGTTCGATTCATTTCCTGCCCTTTGCTTGTCCTCTTATGGAGACTTCGTAAGCCTCCAAAGCATTTAGGGTAGCTTCTCCAACAGAGGGCAGGGTGAAAAAGGCAGTCCGCTCAGTGGAGAAAATATGATAAGCCCAAAACCAGGTAATTGGTTTGAGGAAATGAGTTTCTACACACTTGAAATTTTTTCCCCAAACAAGAAGCTATGCCAGTGAACTCTGAAAACGGTGCTCTGAGAGACCTGTGGTTTTTAAAAAGAAGAATTGTGCTTCAACTAAGATTTAAAACTTGTCTTTCACAAGGACAATATTTCAACCCAATATTTAATAACTAGAAATGAAAAAGTTATTCATTAGCATTTTGAATTTGCAGTAGGCTGTGATCAATAGTGAATCAATAATAGTGGGCTATTAGAAACAAGAGCAACTAAAAAACCCTCATAAAATCCTAATTCACTGCCATCAAGTCAATTCTGTCTCATGGTGACCCTACGGGATGGAGGTGAACTGCCCCTGTGGATTTCCAAGATTGTGTAACTCTTTATGGGAGTAGAAAGCATCATCTTTTTCTCATAGGCTGTGGGTTCTAACTATGGACCCTGTGGTTAGTCCCAACACTATATAATCCACCACACCACCAGGGCTCCTTTTTTAAAAAGCTCATCTGTCAGTAAAAATATCCCTTTCAGAATTCAACATGAAACAGAATGAAACAGAATTCACCACGGATTTCACTTGTCTTAGTCTTGTCTAGGACATAAGATGATGGCCAGTGCCCTGGCTCCTTAAGAAATATCATTCTCCTTCATTTTCTACAATGAGGCTCTGTCTGGGCCAAAGTGAACAAGTAAAGGAGATGCAGCCTCCTCTGTTGGCACAGTGAGAAAGAGAAAACACCGTGTTGCTGGAGCGTGTGTGTGCATGCACGCGTGCGTGCATGGGAAAATATACAGCTGTACCAGATGGGAGGATCTTATTCAGTGCTGTTGAGTCCATTTCCACGTGTCTCAACCCTGTAAAGATCTGCAGCCTCAGAAACTCAGTGGGACAGCCCTCTCTAACCTATAGGGTAACCATGAATTTGTGTAGACTCCACGGTAGTGAGTTTGTTTGGCTTGGGTCGTGCTATTAATCCTGACATCAGTAAAGCAGAACACTTTTTCCCTTAGCAGAATGTTTGTCTTTGAGCCTACGGCTCAACATTTTATCTTTTCTATAGAGACCACACACACACCGTAACACTGAAGAGTTAAGAAACATGCCTACCCCACCCACTATTTTACTGAAAAGTTAAGTCATGCAAGGAGCTAGTGAGAGGACTGGATCTTAAATATCAGGTCGTATGGCTTCATCTCCGCCCTCTTTCCCATAGGCCCAATCTCAAAGGTAAAATGCACAGGGCACTCATACTATAGACTCCGACCACAAAACTGCAGGCGATTATGCCTCATCTCGGTCCACTCCAGGAGCCCTGGTGGTACAGTGGTTCCATGGTGGGCTGCAATCCTCCTGGTTGGCAGTTTGGAACCACTAGCAGCTCCTCGTGAGGAAGACTGGGCTTTCTACTCCTATAAAATCAGTCTCAGAAATCCACAGAGGGTTGTTATGAGTCAACATCGACTCCACGGCCCTGGGTTTGAGTTGGTGGTTTTGGGTACACTAGCATGTAGAAAGGAAATGTGCAGCAAGTACACGGTTGTCATCTGTACTTTGAGACACACGTACACAAATGCTGACACAGCGCTGAATAAATGGCACTGAGGATCTCCCCCCGTGGACTCCAGGCCAGCAGACAGCCTTGGCTTGTGTATATCTACATGGTTCCTGAGCTCAATTTGTACTGTTTGCTCCTGGTTAAGAAATCAGTGACGCTGACTCTCCAAGCCAAACTGAAGGGCCTTTACCTTGCCCCTCACTAAACTGGACCAGCTCAGCAATCCTTGTGGTGGCTCTCCCAGCTCAGCTCTCTGCTCCCAGCAGCTCAGCAACTAATAATCAAACCTTTTTTTTTTTTTTTTGCCATGTGCATTATAAAATGGTCCTGCTCAGTGAAGGGAAAGGGATGGGGGTGCATTGCAACCATGTCACTATGGCAACTCACTTTCTCATTCTGCCTCCCACTCCTACTTCCAGGGTAGGCCCAGTAGTGAGTGCCACAGGTAAATGAATGTAGGAGATGAGGGTGCAGACTCGTCTCTCCACCCTCGCAAGCCTGCAGAGAGCTTCCTCCCAGGCCTGCCCTGCCTTCTGGGAGGAAGAGCTGGGGCTCCAAAGACTTGTTGCATTTAAAAAAAAAAAAGACTTGTTGCCAGCAGTTGCTAAGAAGATATGAAAATTTCAAATGATGGCAAGCTTCTTGCCCTCTAGAATATTTCCCAATTTTGAAGGTTTTTGCTCTCTACTTCCATTCTCTATTAAATTATCTTCATTATTCTTTTATTACTTATGTAACAAAAACCATTTAAAAATGTCATTCTTTTTCTTAAGAAATGTATTTTTGGTGCTAGGCAAGTGAAATTTCTATTAAAACACGTGTGTGGCAGCCGCATTTTAAAGCTATTTTTTAAGACATATCAGCCGATTTGCTTTGCATGAAAGTTCCAGGAAATAGGCATTGTTCATATTTACATTTCAATGCTTATCAGATTCAAATACATATCCTTTTATTTGGAAATTATTGAGTATACATATTAATGGCAATGTGTTAACAATGACCTGAATTTGAATATTTGAATTAACGAGCAGATCCACCTTTAATCACCAGCATTTTATTGCCTACAGCTGCCATGCTGTCAGTGTCCGGGATTGAGCAGGAACCGCAGGCCAGGCCATGTGACTTACCATGCCTCCTTGCTCACAAGGAAAAGTAGTAACATAAGCCAAGGATTCCACTGAGCTCCTGTGGCCTTGATGATCACAGCCACTCTGTGACTGACTCCTATTATATATTTTATACACTTCTATTATATCTTTTCTCTCCCCACATAAATTATAATGTCTTTTTGTCTCAAACTGATCATTGCTAGTTCAGAAAACCCTTACGGATATTTGACCCAAACCCCTAATGTGACTCCCCAAAGCTAGGTGGAAGCAGAAGGAGCATGCAGCTCCGGGGCTGGGGGGCTGTGAGTCAAGGCAAAGCAGCCTCAGGAGCAGGCAGACAGAGTGTGTGGCCTCCCAAAGCACAGCTCAGAACTGCACTGCCCACTGCTGCAAACACTTCACAAGCGACTTTACCCAGGGTCTTCATAAGGCAAGGCTGTCCTGCGCTCTCCCTTTCTTCTTTATCCAGTGACGCTTCTGTGCATGGACAGGGACCATTCTCTTCACCGCCTCAGTCTCTGACCGCATTGTCCTTGGAGAACCAGGAAAGCTTGAGCAAGCACAATGAAACGGGCCACGCACATCTGTGGTAGCCTCTCATTCCTTGCCCCTTCGCGATGCCCCAGTGATCTCGCCACCAGAAGAATGTTACTTTTTTTTTAATTTATGAAGATTTGGTCCTTGTCAGATGCTTTAAAAAGCCTTCAACTTCACATTTATTCATTGTCCTTCTCCTCAATGCGGCATCCCGGTCTGCCCTCTCCTGCCTGTTGACATCAAGCCATTTCTCCGCCTGACATGTTCCTTTCATGTTTTGTGCTCTGTACCTGCTACAAATAGATAGAGATAGAGATCTGACAAGCAAGAGAGCAGTGTGCTTTAGCACACGGATAATAGAGCTGGGTAACTTGAATTCAAATCCTAGCTTTGCCACCCACTCCCTTGGGTAACTTACTTTACATCTCCGGGCCTGCTTCATCTGCAAACTAGGGAGGAAAGCAGTAGAAGCTTCCTCAGGGGACTGAAGTGTTCTTGACGTAGCCCAAGCAAAGCTGTAGGAATGTTGCCTAATGTGTTCCAAGCATCTAATGAGCATTGACTCTAATGCTGGAAACATCCGGGTCACGTACGTGCCTTGAATAGTACGAATTCAGTACGTGTTAGGTAGCCGTACTAAATACTATGACAGCATTCCCAGCCCCCATCCAATGATGGCCCACTGGTGGCATCCTCACCTTCCACACGGGAGACCCTGGTTTGATTCCTAGTCCCTGCCCCTCATGGGCAGCCACCCCCAGGCTGGCAGTGGAGTCTTGCTTTGTTGCGGCAATGCTAGCCAGGTGTCAGTGGAGCTTCCAGGCTAGAAAAGAAGACCAGGTGATCTACTTTCCACAAGGTCAGCCAATGGGAACCCTGCGGAGCTCAAGGATACGGTCCTGTCTTACGTGGGATATGCATGACTTGGGGGCCAAAATTAGGCAGCAAATAACAACAATGGAATCATGCATGCCTCTGTGTAATGAGCTAGAATTTCAACAGCCTTACTAAGGCTCAGAAAGGTGCCGTGCTGTATGCTTAGTTCATGGCAGAGCTTCGATTGGACACCGGCTGGGCAAACTGGAACCAGTGTTCCCTGAATGCACTCCTGTGCACCCCAGCTTCGAAGCTCCACCTTCACCGCACGTGCAGGAGGGAAGAACTGCTCCACAGAGGTGAGCGGGTGCAGCGTGCCACCTTACTGATAGATTCACCTTTGCTTGCACCTTCCCGAGCAAGTGTTGAGACTTCCTGTTCCCAACTGAGACCTCAACACACGCACACTTAGGAAATACTAGCAACTTAGCTCTGTGGGAGCCCACACAGAAATATTTCCAGTTACCCAACAGGTAGCTGCTGTCTCAGTGGTCAAGAGGTACCCCCCAAAAAAAATAAAATCCTTCAGTGCTTGGCAGGGGCAGCAGCATGTGGTCTGGGGCAGCAGCTGCAATGGCAGGAATCCAACAAGAGAAAAATCTAGCTCCTTGACTCCTGCCAGAAAGAGAGCCCTGGGCTTTTTTAAACCGACTAAAACCCCAACTGCAGGGGACACAGCGTGGCAATCTTCCGACCTAACTGAAGCCTACTTGAGAATTAAGAAGGAACTTAAACATGCACTAAACCATTCCGTCTACTTTTACTTTACACCAGAGTTGGCTACATAACTTGCTAATCTACAACTGATTCAAAGAAGACCATTGAAGACGACAATAACCACTTCAAGAAGCAGCTGCTGTGTTCCAGGTTGTAAGGCGGGAAATAAAACCGTAAACATCTGTATCCACTTGTCCTCTCAGCAAGCAATTGAGCATCCCTTTAGCATGAGGAATGGGCCAGGTTCTGCCACCATCGGAGAACTGTCAGCCAGGAGCCTGAATTGTAGCAAATGCATAAGCATGGAAGAGTTCGTCAGGTTATGTGTGCTAATGTGCGCATCAGGAGCAAGAGCAGCCAGCCCATCCCCCTGGAAGGGCATGGTCAGAAAAACGTAGCTGAACAAAGACCATCTTTTAAGCAATAGGAAAGCGATCAGGATGGCAAAGGTGCCGGAAAGAAATGCAAGAATTATTAGCTTGCTGGAGTTCATGGAGAGGGAGAAGTCTGATCTTACAGGGTGACGTTTAGAGGGAGATCAGCACTATTTCCAGATTCTTTATAGGAATGAGATTTGTCACTCAAGAAAACAGTGACAATTATGCTGAAGATTCACTTTAGAAGGCATGGCCACTGAGACAAGGGCCTTGACTTGCCTCGTCTTTCGGGGCCTTGTTACAAGAAGGAGCCCGTGATAAAAGTCCTCTTCCCATGAGGATTAAACTACCCGGAAATGCCACAACGTTTCCTTAGGAAATGCCACAACGTTTCCAGCGGCTACAGGGATGAGCTTTGCCCCCTGACTCTGGGGACCTCACCCCGGGGACCTTAGCTTCGGCAGGCACAGAGTTAACGCTCCCACCTTGCTGTCCCCCACGCTCCTTAGCTGCCATCAATTGTGGTCTTGTACGCTTCTGGTGGTGGAGAGCTCCCGACCTCCAGGACAGCCATGCTCTCTCTGACCAGCTGTCCTGTTAAAACATTTGTCCGGAAAGTGAGCCCCCTGGAGGCTTGTCAATATGAGAACAAAATCTCATCCTCCAAAACAGTATCTCAGAAATGCTCAGACCATGGTTTTGTTTGTCTTGCGTCTTCTTTTCTCCAAGGTACATATCCTTAAATGGTTTTACTTGCTTTCTCCTAAAATGACTTAGTTGAGGTCCTTCTTACCATCCTGTGGATCATGCTACTTCTTCACTCTTACGACGTGAGAGCTCAGAATTGAGGACATTTGCGATGTGGTGTACATATACTTTTCTTTCATCGTTGTGCAACTTAGACATAGGACACAAGGGCCATCCAAATGAATATCCCAACTTGGGAAGTCCTGTCTGACTTCAGTCTCCTCGGCCACTTGCTTCCCCACAGTTTGCATGGGCTGTGCTTTAGGAAGATTATCTTTTAATCATTTTATTGAGGGCTCACGCAACAATTATCACAACCCATACAGACATCAATTGTGTCAAACACGTTTGTACATTCGTTGCCCTCATCATCCTCAAAATACTTGCTCTCCACTTAAGCCCTTGGTCTCAGCTCCTCATTTTCCCCCTCCCTCCCCGCTTCCCACTCCCTGGAATATCTTTTACCTTTTCATTTTCCCCAAATTACTCATTAAATAAATCCCAGATGGCAGATTTCCTACTTTTCTAGCAGATATCCAAAGTTGATTTAGCATGCTTTTATGCCTCGTTTGCTTATGATTTCAATGGCTATTGCAAGCAAAAACTTAAAAGTAGCCACCATCATGTGTCCACATCAACCCAGGCTGGCAAAAGAACATTTTCCATACTTGGTTTTCCAAGATCATATATCATAAGCTCAGGCGTGTGTGTGTGTGTGTGTGTGTGTGTGTGTGTTTGTGTGTGTGTTCAGAGCAGTGGCACTGAGACCCACAGAACAAGTAGAATCTTTCCTGTGTCTCAACCCTCCATGCAGATCTCCACAGACTGCGCTTTAGCATGGGAGACCAAGCGTCTGTCTCAGCATCTTTCACACCCCTGACCTTGCATGGCGTCACACCATCACAAGGATCATTTGGATACAGAGTGTCCAAATTTTTTCTCCGGGCCTCTTTTCTCCCTTCCTTCCCAATCTCTTTATGTGGCTCCTTTGTACTCGGCTCCTTTTCCCAGAATACTCTCTGGCTAACCCTCATCTTTTCCTGAGCGGAACTGAGTTTACTAATTCTAGAACCAGCACACAGCACTAAACCAACCCCCAAAGACTAGCTTTTGGTGTTGTGACTCTTCGGACTTGCTTGCCTTCTAGGTAATTAACTGAAGAAAACAATCATGGATAATCTGATTTTTAGAAGGTGCTTATGCCTGTACCCTTGATAAAAACATCTAACATGCTTTTGTTCCACTCTCCTTACCATCTCCTTCACTCTCCACTTTTATAAGCTATTGGGAAGATCACATGGATTAAACTTTTACTAAAGACTGCGAGCATAGAAAAAATAATGAATTGCTTGTGATTTTAAAGTAAATGAAGCTGTTCTTAAGGTGAAGGATAGTTAATACCATAGATCCACAGACTTATGGGAACTACTGAAAGAAGGGGATATTTGAAATGTGTAGTCAAGTTAAAAAGTACCACACAGGGAATGACAGATTTCTGGGTTAACCGTGGATTTTTCCCTCCTCGGGTCACACGACACTGAGTCCATTCCCTTCACTGTGAAATAAGTATATTCAATCCACTGATTTTTAAACATCTTCCAAAACTAAGAGTCTGTAAAATTATTTGCAAATTTCATGCACACACACAATGCATGACAAGGGGGAGGAGGCAGAGGTAGATGCTTAAAAAGGAGGGAGGACATGCTAGAATTCCATTTCTTAAGTGAGGGACTGAAAAAAGGAGAAAAATAACTGGGAAAAAAGTTTAAAAATCAGAGACATAAACAAGCAAACAGTGACAGGTGTGAGCATTAGGAGGAATAGGAAAAAAGAAATTATTAAAAAAAACATAAGAAAAAAGAAAATTCCAGGTTGCAAAAAGGAGTGAGTATACATTCTATGTCTCCTAATTAGAGAGAAAACAGAGGTTTTGAAAAAATAAAAGATCCACAAATCTGAAAAACCTAGAAAAAGCAGACAGAAAAATTAAAGTTTAAAAAAAGTCAGATAGGAACAATTACCCTAAAAAGCAAAGGTTGTGGCAACTCTCCCCTGAAAGGGCTTGGGGCCCCTCCTTGCTTCTCTCCCAGAAAGCCAGCCCATCCTACAGGCCTCTCAAATGGACTAGCTTAGAATTGCTCTAACATTATATGAACTTCATTCTGCATGGAACTTAGATGTCATCTTAAACCATCTGCGGAAGGGAAATGGAACTAAATATCAGTGTCACTGCGAGCTTTCATTACCTTAAAAGTCACCAGCCATGCAGGACTCGTGCAGTCAAAGGCTCACACAACTGTTTATGTCTAAGCCAGCAGAATGGGTTCTAATCACTCTGGGCTTCCGTGTCTTAAGGCTGTGTAGGAACTGTTCTACTTATCTCACCACACCTAACATTTCACTTTTTGCCTTCTAACTTTGAAGCATAAATGTATGTGTGCATGCCTGTGATTGGTGGTTATGGTAGCAGTGAGAGTAGTCATTGTGGTTGTGGTAGATTGGTGGTCTCAAATGCAATCCAATTGGTCCCTGGTGGTGAGGAAATTGGCGTTCTTAAACCAAGAATCCCGGCAAAGAATCTCCTTTCCCTTCCCCCATTTCTGTCCCCATCCAAATCAATAAGCTTCAACAGCAAGCGACTCATCATTTGATGTTCTACTGCTTACCATGAAAGGCCAATTGGATATGGTCACAAATGCTTTTTCATCCTCGGAGGCAAGGAACATTTGTGAAAACATTGCTGGATCATTTGATGACTGTTTTAAGAATAAACTAGAAGCCCTCCTTCGTAGACGTCTGAATCCTCTTCCCATGACCAGAAAGCAATTCCCTACAACAATATGCATAAAAGACCTTTAAGATTTTGTTTTTCGCTACATATAAATGATATGGCCTGCTTTAGAGTTCAATTTAATCAACTAAAGGTGAGTACTTCATTTTGTCCCCAGAACCCTGCCGTTGAGCCCTGTACAAGATTTATTTGCATGTCACCATTGAAGCCCCACCTGCATTATGAGAGTCGTTGTCGAATGTGGAAAGGCCCCTTAATGTAATTCACCTGTCAAACTGCAGACGAGAGATTAGGAATGGTGGTTTCTGTTACCTTGAGTCAGCTGCACTGGTCACCTTTTGTATTTTTTTTTTTTTGCATGGGTCCTTCAAGTCCAATTCCAATACGGGCTCCAGCTGTCCCAGCTTCTTGTTTAGCTGCCTTCACTGCTGCTGGGACGTGCATGTGCTCTGGCAGCAGTTCCCCATGGACACATCCCGTTAAATGAATGGGACGTCAGGATGTGCTAGGTACGTTCTGCCACACTGGACAGGAGCCTATTTGCTGGATGTATCTGGGAGGCCATTCAGCGGAACAGCAGTTCACAGTGTTGGCAACGAGGGGGTTTGAGTTAGGTTTCCACCCCCTGGACATGCTTAACACCAAAAACTCTTAATTGAACATTAATAGACTGCATGATGTTAAAAAAGGAAAAACCCAACACCACACAAAACCTGCATGCAGCATGAACAATAAAGCTACTGTAGCAGCCCCCTCTTCTGTTTCCCCAAATCCCCACACCTGGTCCTTGCAGGGTTCCATAGGAAATGAGCCCCTGGAGCAGGGCACAATTCCTCACGGGTTCTATCTGGAGTCCAGTTATCCTAAATCCTCACAATCTGACATTGAAAGGCAAGGTCCATGCAGCATGCAACCCCAAGACCAAGGGGAGACTGTGGACCACCAGAGCAGGAAGGGTGGGCCCTTTGTGCGGCATAGGCTGCAAGAAAACGCAATGCTGATAGCAGGCACGTTATCCTCTACATTGACGTTTAAACTCCGGAATAGCCCTGTTTATCAGAGAACTGTATTACAAATGGATCATCCAAAAGAACTTTATAGAATGTAATGTATGCTCTGGTTAATACACTTTGGGGGCACCATAGAACTATTTAACCCCACACAATTGCAACAAAATTTCAGTCCCCGCCCCCCACCCCCAAAGAAGAGACTATAGAAAGACCAAATGTCATTGAATGGACACCGTGTCATGGCAGAGCCATGTGTGTCCGATTACAGCAGTGCTTTCAGGAAGAGTGCCCGTGCCTTTCCTCCAGGCCCCTGGGTGAACCCAGGCCACCAAGCCGTCATTTTAAAATACTGTTTTGCTGCTTGTTTGTGTGTCGGTTTAGTTTTGAGAAGAAAGATGTTTCCCGTTTACATTTTCTGTGCACCAGAAAGGAAGTCTTCCATCTAATTTTGCGCACATACATGAGTGTAGTTTGTATTTTAAAATATATACATTTCATTTTATTGCAATATACTCAGTGCCGCATCCCAAAAGCCTCCTCACTTGATTTCCCAAGTAAAAATAGCGGAATGGGATAAACTCTAAGTGCTTCAGTAATACACCCAGGCTCCTGAGACGCAGGAGAACGGCTATAAAGCTTTACAGAGCAGATTCCATGACTTTCTCCCACAAGGTGGCTGGTGGGTTTGAACTGCCCACCTTGAGGTTAGCCACTCAATGCTTAACCCACGAAGGCTTCCAGGGATTGAAAAAGAAGATAATCTGTAACCTTTTCATGGAGAATGGGAGCGATCTGCTTACTTTCCAAAGGAATGGGCCCTGCGTGGGAGCAGCACGGAGCCCGGGGCCAGGGAGGCAGACCCAGAGCGAATGGAAGGAGTGATGTGTAATGCCGAGCGCTCCGCCCACTCCCGAACCTGAACTTCAAGAAACCAAAATTCTATCCCTAGCGAGCTACTTTCGTGTCATCCAGTCTTGTTTTCCGTAGTACTCTTGTGGTATCCACTACTTTTAGGTCAGTAAAAATGTCCCCCGGGCCGTTTCCTGATAGGAACCCTTGACAGTGAGAAAAACCAAGCCAGTGATTAGGGCAGGTTGTACGTGAAAGGAAAGGTAGGGTGCTTCCCGCGCAGGGAAAAGACAGCGCAAAGGGCCATTAGTAAGGTATCAACCTCCAGTATGATCCATGAAGTTTTAAAAGTGGACTAAAACTAAAATATGTATACCTGATATTAAATTCCAAAACCTAAGACAATTATTGACTATCTTAAATGGGGAGAAAAGAAGATGATTTTAAAAGATGTTTCTTACCTTGAATTCCAGGAAATACTTTTTTTTGCTTTTTTTTAAATTGGGGAGAAGCAATGTGCATTTCTTATTAGTGACGGTGTTTCTTGCCCATTTTGAAGAAAATTGCAGAATTGTGCATAAGAATGAGTATATATCATTTCTCTATTTTAAAATATCTTTATTTTGTACTTGTAGCAATTCTTCATTAAGTCCCATTTATGACAAAAATAATCAAATTATGAAATATATTTTAGAATCTCGAAGTGAGAAATTTGAATTGAGATTTCTATAGAAGTGGGACAGAGTCATACGCATGTAGTTTGAATCATTTGAACTTTCAGAAAATAGTTTGCTATATGGCCTAATTTTGCAGTTTTATAATTTTTCTCTAAATTGGAAAGATTTAGAAATAATCTATATTTTTATATATTGCGTTTTACTTAAATGCTTTTGATTGATTTGTCATGAGACAAAGAACACAAAAAAGACACTGTTCAAGGTGTTCCTCATAAAATTCTTCAAATAATACAAAGTACATCGCTATGAAATATTATTATTATTCCAAATGTTTAATTGAGTATCTTTTCTGAAGAATTTAGCTACTAAGCTCAGGACCTCTTTGCATATCAATCTTTTATAACTGACTCATTTAGATTAGGTTAGCGATGTAGACAATAACAGACATAGTTGCTAGTAATATTTTAGTATTTATAAATAAGATTGTAAAAGTAAATCAGTGAGTCTATAAAAAGGGATCATGAGTCTTTTCTAAATATGTTTTGTTGGTTGGTTTTCTATAAATCACTCTTGGAGAAATTGATCATCCAGTCTCTTATAGCCAGTGAGTCAATTCAAACATTGACTTTTCATGACAAGGACTTTCAAGTCTCTACCCTGATGTATATGTTGTGAGCTTACTCTTTAGACACTTGGCAAGAGATTAAGCTGGCCTGGCATGCCGTGTTTATTCATTGGCAGTATAAGCGGATCTTTGGACAACAATTTTTTGTCAATATTGGATCTGCCTTGTACTTCCCAAGGAATGTCCTGACCCATATGTCTGAGAGAATAGATAGGAAGCAGGTTCACTTGAGTAGTGTCTGTTAGAATGTATGCACTGGAGCATGCACATTGACTTCCCACAAGGACAGTCCCATCATGAGAAAAGTCATACTCTTAAGGGCTTCCTTAATATAATTTCAAATGTCTTAATATTTGAATCTTAGTAACATTTCCCTTTGAGAGAGAGAGGGGGACGATAGAAGATGGAGAAAGTACTTTGAAGGTATTGTTATGAATAATTAACGCAAACTTGGCAGACGCAACCATTTCCATTTCAACTATCCAGTTTCGGTGCTTTGTTTTTGTTAATGGATGTAAACAAAACATTGGTGGGTCCTATTCCAAACAATGTTTTCTCTGACTGGCGAATAACAAACGGGGAATTGTGGACACAGAGAGACTTTGTGACCTTCAGACTTGGGTTTCTTTCATGTCCTAGAAGTAGAAAAACAGAACAGCAGCTATTCCTAGTGGCAAAGGGCTACTTCCATGAAATCAGATACTAGAAGCTGTGAATGAGCCTTTTTTTTTACATTTTGTCTGAATTCTGTATATCAACCTATTACATAAACACTTTAAAATGTTTTGTTATGGTTTTCCCATGACCATTTTTCATACCCTACATAAGGTCAATTTTTCTAGCTATATAGCAATATGCCCTACCAAAAGTTATTTTCTCTTGATATTACTTTAATTCCAAGACAAACACAAACATAAAGACGAGACCAGGGACCAGAAACAGTTTTGTGTCGAGTATATATACCCGAGGAAGCAAGGACAGATTGTGCAGTGATTTAGTCATCATTTACTTTCTCCAGGTGCTTGGGTTCCCGCCCCCCCCCACCAATAATACCTTTGGAGTAGAAACGTAATGATTGGAAGGTAGGTAGGTAGGTAGATGATAGATAGATAGATAGATGATAGATAGATAGATAGATAGATAGATAGATAGATAGATAGATAGATAGATAGATGATTGATAGAGTAAGTGTCTTATTTAATGTAGTGACTTAATATAGACTGTGCTATTGTTCATGAGAAGTATTAGAAAGCCAGGAAGACCATTAAGTTGGTAGTGTTCATTTATTTATTTTTTTTGGGGGGGGTGCACCATTCCTGGAAGTACTGCAATACCAGGTTGATGCGTGGATTGGATGGAGCAAGCTCCTATTCCAATTCCCTGCTCCAAAAATCCATTTAATATATTGTCCTCGGATAGAGGACGTATCAGATATTAAACTGATAAGAATAGATAAGTAGTGTTCTTTTAAAACATCATTCTTCCCCTATGGCAGCCTGATTTACTTCCATGGTAAGAGCCTGTGCTTTCTTTAAATGGAGTTGAGGGGGCAGTTTCCATGGAAACTCAGTCAGTCTCTTTTGCCATTTCAAAACCCAAGCTGTGCAGCACATGCTACTGTCTGATTTTATCCGCAGGGGATTTTGATTATCCCACTTGGGCCTCCCTTTATAGAAAAGATGTGCTCTTAGATGGGTAGATGCAAATCGAATTTTTGTAAATCGATTTTACACCACTCACATTGTCAAGAATCCCGGAGCTGACTCCATTCGGGAGAGGCAACGATGCCTTTTGTTTGATGAATAATCACGTCTTCATTCATTGACTTCAGAAAATTGTACTTTTCAATGTTGAGGTGTCTTTAAGCTAGGGAATTTGTATGTAAATCTAAGAATTTTAAAAAGCCTTAGAATCCTAAATGGTAACATAAAAATGAATACCAAGAGCTGTACAAAGAAAGAATAGTTGAAACCTAGTCCTCGAATGTCTGTGTGGTCCAGAAGCACCACCTAAGGATGAGAAAGCCGAACTACTACTTTCATGAAAGCCGAAGTGGGTTTTTGCAAAGGAGAGCAAGCAATCAAATGCAGTCGGTAATTTTAACCTTAGATGTAGAACTCCATACAGATGAGTAAGAAAGAAGACTGCTAATGAAAAGCCTGAATCATTGTGTTTAATTCTCAAAATGCAGAGGAGAGAGCGGGGAAGTAGCAGTTCCTAAGAGACATAGCCAGGCCTTAATTTATCTTTAACATCTTCATAATGTAGAAAAGGCAGGGAGAATGAGTTTCAGCCCGACATGAGGAATGTAGATTCTGGCAACCTTAAACAATTTCTCCAAAACTCACATAGTTAACAAGTGGCACCCCAAATTCAAACCCCATCCACCTAGCATCAAACCCTAAAAAAATTCATTTTAAAAAGGCCCGCTTTCTAGAAATTTTCTTTTTTCTTTCCCAACATAGTGAAGTTCTGGAATGGGGACTTAAAACGCTTAAGGAAAAATTCTATTTTGCAATTAATTTTTCCCCATTAATTTTTTAATCATTTTACTGGGCGCTCATACAACTCTTATCACACCCATGAAATTTTTGAAGCCTCGTGGATATATTTAATGGTAATAAATGTCATTTTAAGGCTTTGGATGACCAAAAACACATGCATTTTTAAATGGCACTTATCTAAACAAAAACAAGATTAATAATCTTCCTTTTTCTTTCTTCCTCTTTTTTAAATAGGTGGTAAAGCCCAGCTTCCTTTTTCTTTCTTCCTCTTTTTTTAAATAGGTGGTAAAGCCCAGCTTTCATTTGTATAATTTTGGTTATAACACCTCACTTTATATTTAAGCAGAGTATATAAACAATCCTCTTTAAAAAAATATTTCCAAGCATACTATGAGTAAATTTGCAATAAATTAGCACTGAATATCAAAATTAGGAAGAGTTTAAGAATTTTTTAAGAAAAAAATGATGCCAAATATGTTACTCACTTGTTAATAAGTTCTCAAAACAGAAACTTGCATGAAGTTAACTTCTCTAAAGATAGAACAATTGTATTGCTTTCAAATTCTTCTGGGATCATGGATCAGGCAGTTGAGGTGTCATTTGGAAAGGCAGTGACTTAAATTTAGTCATATGTTACTAGGCATAAAATAATTACTTAACATCGGATGCAGTCATAATTAAAAACATATTTTTGCAAGTGTCTGTAGACAACTGTTACTTTAATAAAATTCAAGTCAATAATCTGATTTGGATTATCATTTTCGGTATGTAGGTTTGGTTTAAAATAGCAAACTGTTCTGCCTTCAGATTACTTTTAGAATTCTGATTCCACATATCCTAAAATGACATTAACAAAAGGAGCAAACATTTCTCTATTACCTTTATTTCAATTTTTGTTATGCTTTGTATTTTAATTCCTTTAAAACCAAGCTATAATCTAAACCTTTAATTGCTATGGCAAATACCACTTTCTAAAATAGGAGATCTAAAACAGTGTGTCCTTCCTTCAGACTAAAAGAGAATTAGAAAACTTCTAAATATCAACAGATTGATTTCATTTCCCAATGATCAAAATAGGACTGACATTCATACACCTGAAATTAGTCTAATTTCACTCTATTTTTTCCATCCATCTCATTGACACTATCATCTTATCTTGAGAAACACAATCTAAGAGCAATTGTGCCAGCCTAGTTTCAATTTTGAATAATAAGGGTGATTTTCTAAGTGGGAAGTAAATTGAAACCTCCCAGAAGTAGAATATATTTGTGAAAATATTTAAAACTATGTTTTTTGTCCTTGACTAGAATGTATTTATTGCAGATAGAGGAATGGGATAGGATTGAGCTTTATTATGGGATGATAACATTGCTTATGAATCCTTGTTACGTTTTGAATTACAAATTTAATGGAAAGAAAACAGTTTGGGGTATTTTTTGTTTGTTTTTTAGTAAACATTTCCCTCAGCTTTCACATTTACAGTGGGTTTAAATGCAGCTCAAGTAGTTAAATAAAATTCTTAATAATACTAAGTGAAAAAGATCTTAGCAGCACTGCCCGGTTATTCAAGCAATGGCATATATAAGAAGTTAATACAGAGAGTAATAATTATAAACCTTTTTAAAAGTAAGTGTTTCCCATTTGAGCAATAGCAAGGCAGTAGATGAGAAACCAAATGAAATTCCCTAATTGGGTGCTTACACTGGTACAATGTGGATGCGCGTCAACTATTCTAAATAGTGGGAATTCACCGGTTAGGTGAGCCAGGCTCGGGAATGTTGTGGAATGGAATCTCTTTGTCCTGCTAGCAGGTTGAGTGTGAGTGCTCTCAAAGAACACTCTGCATATCTGTCCTTGGATCATCCAGACTTCCATTGTATTGATAGAGTAACAAGCCCCTTTAAAACTGGCTGTGGTGAAAGTAGCAGTAATAGAAGGGAAATGTGTCATCGCTGGAGGGAAAAGAGTTTTAAATAGCCTGCTGACCAAGAGGTGCTCTCTCCTCCAGAGATTACTGAATCCTAAACAGTGACTGAGATTCATGTTTTCTCTGGACCGATGCACTGTTTTGGGGGAGGACAAAGGTCTGTATCTGGCAGCTGTGTCGAATGGACACCATCTCAGAGCAAATGGAGCTAGTGGCTTTCCAGCTCCATTTAGGGTCCTTCCGGGAGAGAGCTGAAACAATAGCATGGACTTTTTGGATAAGTAAGGAGGTTAATTGTTGGGAGAGTTTTATTTCTTTCAAGTAAATTACCCAATTTACATTTTTAATTGTAGGTGCCCCACCCCTGGTTGTGATGGCTCTGGACATATAACTGGCAATTACGCTTCTCATCGAAGGTATGTAGCGGTCATTCTTCTTCTCCTCAAGCCCGTTCTTTCTTATTTAAATAACAGCCCTGTCCACACATAGGCACATTGTTGAGGCTTCAGGCTTTAGGGTCAGCTCGCCCTGACTTTAAAATTAAGGACCTGGAGAGCCTTCCACCCACACAGCACTGCCGCTGGAATCACTTGCGGTACAAGAGACCCTTCTACAGTCCCTCAGCGCCACATTTTTTTCTAATTTGAAGGACTAAAGAGAGAAACATCTCCCCAGTAAACTGTAAGATCCTTAAGAACCGCTATTGAGAGGCAAACATTCTGATTCCATTGGAAGTTACGCTCAAATATTAAGATTCGTGCCGCAAAGCTGTTGAGTTATTATTAGCAATGATGATCAAAACAGAGCTCTGAAATTTCTTAACTTTCAACATGCCAGGCGCTATAATTCCACCTCAGCACAGGCCCTACCCTGCCCCCAAAAATGAGTGTCTAAAATATACTACAAAGATTCAGTCATAAGACACGTTAAGCAATCTGTGTGACCTTCAGAAGCTATTTTACGAATAGCTATTCTATCTCAAAAAGGATGCCTGGTTGCCCAGTGGTTAGCCTTTGGGCTGCTACAGGCAAGGCCAGCAGGTTGAAGCCACAGCCTGTCCACAAGAGAAAAACAAAGTGTTCTAATCACATAGTTACAGTCTCGGAAACCCACAGGGGCGGCTCTGCCCTGTCCTATGGGGTTCTCTAGGGGTCAGATTTGAGTCCGTGGCAGTGAGTTTGGCTTTGAGGTTTGTAAGGCAGCAAAGGAGCAGTGTAGTGAGTGACACGCTAGACTGCTGGCTGATCAGGAGTCTGACAGCACTAGCGCTCTGTGGGAGAAAGGTGAGCCTTTCTACCTCTGGGAGAGGCCCTTCCGTCCTTTCCTATAGGGTTGCCATGAGCCATAATGGACTTGATGGCAGTGAGTTTGGGTTCAAGTTTTTTGTATATTAAGCCCTAATATGTTAGACCTGGGTTATAAAGGAACTTGTGGTGTATTGTTTTACACAAAAAGTGGATCTAAATCTTTTCATTTGGAAACAGAAATTTCTATGTCATGTTCTATGGGCAGCAAGGTCATGCCCAGGGAGGGGCAAAAGCATTCCCACATAAAAGCTTGATGAAGTGAAGTCTCATACTGGAGCAATCAGTGCTGCATGTAACAAACAATCGAATAAATAAACTGAGTGATAAGACACTCACTGCCTTGTCACTCTGAAATTTTAGATTATACTGTAGTCATTCCAAGAGGAGCTGAGCCTTCCTGCTTTAAATGCACCCCCAAGGTGGGGAGAGGTGGCAAATTAACCAAGTGGGTCTCAACCGTAAATAGCCTACCCACAAACCACAAAGCCTACCTGGCACAAAGCAAGGTCAAGTGAAAGCATACTGGTGGCTTGAAGCAGCTGCCCTAATGACCAGAGTCAACTGTCAGAGTGCGGGAGACATTCACTTGGCTGGCCCATGCAGTTTGGCCAAGAGATGAAACAGATCCCACTGCAAATTCACATTTAAACCATTTGTGAGCATGTCTATTAGTCATTGGTAAAGTCAACAAGAAGAGCTAACTGAGAAGACTGAGACATCTGAGTAATGCACCCTCACAGAATAAAGCACCCATCTCATTCTCTAGGCCAGGGTTTCTCAACCCGGCACTCTCGACATTTGGGATCGGAGAAAATTCTTTTCTGCGGGGGCTATCCTGAATATTTCAGGATGTTGAATGACATCTCTCAGCTCTACCCACTGGATGCCAGAGCACAACCACAACAACTGGGGGTAAAGTAGCACCCCCCCCTAAGAAACATAACAATGCCAGAAACTACACACTGTGTGTGATAAAGAGAAGTGTAATGCAGCTCACTGCTATAAACTGCAACGAATGTAGAATAAGAGCAAGCGATCATTGAGTCCGATCAAGTGTAAGAGTAAGCGATCATTCCCAAAATCACGGGCTCAGATGATCTCACATGAAAACCACTCAATAAATTGAACTATTTAAACACAAGTCGGGCATGTTCTATGTAAATCGTTTATTTTCATTTAGCTTGGAGAAGAAATGTATCACTACTCACACCAACATAACTTCTAATATCGTATATCCAGAGAGCTTAAAGTGAGCATTTTCTGATCATTTCATGTCCAAATGTCTGGTTTTGTTTTGTTTTGTTTCTGTTTATTTTTGTCTGCTTGTTTAGTACCATGTACATTCAATCATGATTTGATTTAAACATTTTATTCATTTCACTTCTTTTTGGAATGTTAGGAATCAATAATATAGCATAAACCTGTGATTAAAATATGATTTAAACTTAAACTTAAGCTATGATCTATGCCTAAAATAATAACATCAATGCTAATCCATAGAGTTAGAAAGTAAATTTGATTTAGTTTTTTTTTTTATTTGATTACTATACATTAGGGAGGAACCCTAGTGATGTAGTGGGTTATGCCTTGAGAAGCCAACCACAAGATCAGCAATTCAAATCCCCTAGCCACCCCTTATGAGTAAGATGAGGCTTTTTGCTCCCATAAAGATTTTCAGCCTTGGAAACCCAAAAGGACCACTCTACTCTGAGTTGGATTCATCTCAATGACAGTGCGTTTTTGTTTTTTTGATATATGAAAGGGCTTCAGAAAGTTTGTGGGTAAAATAAAATAATAAGAAAGTATAATTTTTCCCCTGTGAATTTGTTGAGTCACCTTATAGCGCCCTCGGGGTTTTAGCATACTGGAAGTTTCTAAAAGACATTAGCTTCCATGATAATAATTTCGCTTGCGTGGGGACATTTGAGTGAGGTCTAAAATTTTGTAAAGCAAAAGTATTTTAATCACTTAACAGTGATTATATAAATTTGCCTCTAAGGATAGACAAAAACCAATAGTTAAATAAGCAAACTTCTCCAAATCAATTGTTCCTTGATGGCCATACATACAACTAAAAGTATTTATTCAATGTCCTGTTGTCCTTATTCCAGAAAAATAGCCTGCTGTTATCTATAGGCAAGATACAGAGAAAACTTTACATAGACCGTGCTTCATTATCCGTGTGTGTGTTTGTGTGTGTTTGTGTGTGTATATGTGTGTTTGTGTGTGTATGTGTGTGTTTGTGTGTGTATGTGTGTATTTGTGTGTGTATGTGTGTGTTTGTGGGCATGACCGTGCCACACGTGTCAAAGTTCAAGGCAGTACACTCATCCAAGGGGTCTTTGTCTCCTTTCTGTGCTATGATGAGATGTGAAGTCACAGAACAAAAAACCTTAATTAACATCATAAGGATCACAGATCTGTCTTGAGAATCTGAGATCTATGGATCTTTTCCACATGCACAAGTGCACGCTTTGTCTATAATGACAGGATGTGCGTGCCCCATATGTTAACTCTCATGGAGGAAAATGTAGCACCAAGATAGTTTGCTATTGAGTATGATTCTAGAAACTGAAGAGAGTGCACTTTATCACAGGATCCTCATAGACACAATGAAAGTTAGATGATTGCGTTTCTGTCATTTGAGGAACCTGGGACCCAGTAGCGAGCCCACGTTGTCTAATTCCAGAGAGCTTCTTCATCATAGACCTGAAAGTTCAGAATGGCAATGGCCGTCAAGCATCATATTATGTACTCTGTACTGTAAAACAGGAGCACCCTAAACGATCTTAGATGGGCTTGATTTATATTTGCTTTTATTTTTTAGTTTTAATTTAATTTTCATTTAATGTTTCAGGCTCTGAACAATATCTATTCTCATTTTAACAAATAGTTACTGACTGCATATGCTGCTTTATCAAAATCTCTATCATCAAATGCTTTGCCCTTGCGTCTTTGTCCTCGGGGAAGATAGAGACCATCTATAAGTTAACCAACATTCACATAAAGCTGTTCAGATATATTAGTCATTAGCAGAGTTTATCTTGGGCTTCTTTTCTTCAACAGCCACAGAATTTGATTTCTTAAACTTTTTTCTTCAAAAGTCATATTTCCCAGTTGACTTTATTACATTCCTCTGACATTTCCCAAGATCTCCTGATTCTTCTACATTTTTCAAAGACACGTCAGGACAGTGACCTCTCAGCATGATCTTAGCAGAGGACTTACCTAGGCATTCTTCCTTGTTTTCCCTAATTTATTCATCCTACTTGATTAAAAAGAATCATACAGATAGCAGGATCTTTCAAGGCCCTGAAGTTGCTCTCGATGTAAAAGTAAAATCCACGAGGATGCTCTGTGCCTGAGTCCAAGGAGATTAACTTACAGATGTACAGACCAGCTGAGGGTTCCAGAGTGATCGCAAAGTTAGAATCAATAATAACAAAAGATAGATTTCCTGAGCACTTACTGTGAACCATGAACTATTTGCACAAATACTCTCACTCTCCTGTGTTATGATTAGCCTAGGATATTGTTACGATCCTAAGTGCAAATGGGCTACAGAAACGGTAATGCGTGTAGCACATGCTTTCGACTCCTATGTAGTCCTGGGGAAATTTCACTGCCTTCTCTTAGAGTAATGCACATGCCCTCTGCTTTTAGAATGACACCGAAAGTCTGATGTTACCATCTCTTCTCTCCGCTCTGTGCGTTGGGAAGTCAAAAGCAAGGATCTCTAAGTCTTACCTGTAATAAAGCAAAGAAGCCATAATGTAGTGATGAGGAAGGCGATGAGGAAACCACGTTTCAGGAAACAAGGAGAAGTAGGATCAATTTGACCTTTGTCACCACGGAGCCTTGGTGGCATAGTGGTTCCTGGCTGGGTTGATAATGACAAGGTCAGTAGTTGGAAAGTACCACCTGCTCCTCAGCAAAGGTGAGACTTGCTCCTCCTGTAAAGAGTTACTGGCTCACAAATCAAATCCACAAGGGCAGTTCTACTCAGTCTTTCTAACAGGGTCACTATGAATTTGAATAGACTCAACAGTGAGTTTGTTTTGGGGGGGAGGGGGAACCCTGGCCACAGAATCAGAAGATGACTTCTTTGTATGGAAGGCACTTGAAACCTGTTTAATTCCCTAGTTAAATAGGAGGCTGCTCTCACATCAGAGGCATATGTGCTCAGCCAGAGATCCACTCTTGGGCTTTGCTAGGGGGTCCTCCCAGCACCATTTCTTGTCTGGAGTCCACACTTCTTTGGTCATTCCTTACTCTGTGTCCCCCACCACCCCACCCCTCAAATCTCTGGCCTTTAAGTCTTCTAGTTTGCTTATTATTCATGCTTACTCTGAAAACCTGAGTTATCCAGGTACTCAAATCCTTAGCCTTTTATTCCATTGAGAAAAGGAAAATAAAACACCTAAATGTATCTGTAGTGTTTTCAATATTTATAGACTTTCAAGCAAGGGAACAAATATATAATGAGTTCTGCATCAATGGTAGTGAACTATGAAAATTACAGTTTCTATCAAGGAAATTACCAATCATTTCAAATACAATCCCATATGTCAGTCAAGAATGATAGAGCTCTATTAAATTCAGTCAATATTTAATAAGCACATATGTCCCAGAGACTGGAGGCCAAATGATCATTAAGAACCTAATCTAACTTGAAGAAGTAGATCATTAAATAGGGGGGTGAGGGATGGGGAGAGCATCATATATACATACACACACAAAATGATTAGAACAAAAATGCGGCTGGTATTAATTCTGACCAGGAAGGTGGGCTACTAAAAAGAAAGTAAGACTTGAGCTATGCTTGTATGGTGGGTGCTTCCAGATGCGGAAGAGGAAGACAGCTGTTCTAAGCAATGAGACAGCATTCGAGCAAGTATTATACAAAGAAAAATAAGTCCATGGGACAAACGGAAAACTTCACTTTAAAATTCACTTTAGTTATAAACTTCCTTTTACGAGTCTTGTTAAATAACTGATGGCAACGTTTAATCATCCATGACTTTTTCAAGTAAGACAGTGATAGGACTAGATTTGTCATATCTGTAAAAGGTATTGTTGGTAGAAGCGTGGACTCTGAAATCATATTGGCCAGGTAACAAACAGTAAGAGCCTTGCTGGAGACCAGGTGAAGCATGCATACCAAGAGCGACTGGGAGAGGTCAGTGAGGCCCACTGAGATAGTCACTGGAGCGTCTGAGGTTCCAAAATTGGGCAAAGGAGGGAGTGATGAGGCCATTCTTTGAATAAAAACCAGAGGAAGACGAAGCCTCGCAGACAGAGTGAAACTAAACCCTGTTCAGTACCGCAAAGGAGAAAGGGTGAGAGTCGAAATCACAGTTTAAAGTCATCCATACTTGTGCTTTGAGCTCATGGAAAAAATAGTGGGAATGAAAAGGAAATAACAATACTTTTTAAAAAGATCTTTATATTGTTTAATTTGAAAATTACCCAATTCTCTCTCACTTACAAAAGCAGCACAGGTAACCATTCCTTGAAAATGAAACAGGACAACTGGTGGCAGTGCTGTCACCTTTCGGATGAGATGTGTAAAACTGACAGGATGCCACCCATGTGAAGAAAGGACTCTCAGGAATGAGAAGGTCCCCTTGCCCCCACCCACGGCCTCATGCAACTGCTCTCTGCCAGAAAGACCAGCGCTATTCCCAACAGAACTAGGAAACTTCCGTGCTCCAGAATAGCACCTCCTTTAACGAAAGATGGGGCTTCAGCAGTAACTGCTTTCTGCGCCATGGAGCTGAATGCTAGGAATCTAGATTTTCAACTCAGCCTCAAGCAGAGATGCCGCGGTGCAGCTCGGAGTCCCGTAATGAAGGGGCGGTCATGCCGAACGCGTTTCCATACACGTTGCTCAAAATCAAAGGCAGAAACTGGATTTAATCATTTTCTTTGGCTGTGTTGTGTTCAAATTTTAACTGTAATACAGAAAAAAAGGCAAAAGTCAGGGTCAAATATTATTGAGCACCTTCACCAAGAACCTTCACTTTGCCAACCACTTTGCATGTTTAAGGTGTTTTTGTTTTAATAAAGTCTTGATGTAGGTCAGATTCACCTGCTATATAGATGACAAACCTAAAGTGAAGTAAAGTTAGATGACTGACCCAAGTCATCTACACAGCTAATTAGAATGGAAATTTCCGTGTGTCCATCTGATAGGCGCTCTCAAATTCTTTCTAGCATTTAATGCTACTTTCCTTTGCAATGATGCTTGATCAGATCACTGCCCTTGCATAGTAATTCTGCAGAGAATCTCCATTCTGGAGAAAATACCAAGGGGTGGAATTTCATTTCCAGGACTTGTGCCGAAAGGAGACTTTTAAAATGCAGAGTATTTCTTAGTTCTCTCATTCAGCGTGTTTTAGTGCTGACTTGGTTTAGGGAGAAAGTAGTTTTGTTACCATCAAACATGCAAATCAGCCAGACGTGAGGAGTGTGAGCCTCCAATGAAATGATTTTTTTTTTAATGCTGTTTATGAAAAACACGGTCCGGTGAATCTCTCTGGATCCTTGGAGAAATTAAATGTTGCCAAAAAGAAGTCAAAGAAAGCAAGGAAGGCCTCCTTTAGAGGAAACAGGAGGGGAAGGAGAGCCAAGAAAGAGTTAGGTGAAACAAAGAGTAGCACAGGCCCATCATCCACAGACAGGTTCCCCAGGAGAGCAAGTGAGTGTTCTGGAAGTCCCATTCTTCGCAGGCCTCTCCACACAGTAGAATGTCTCTGCATAGACAATAACACATGGAAACAAGTCCCTGGTGTTCTCTGCCTTCAGCTGTGATCCGCCTGAACTCAGCAGTGGTCTCCCTGATACCATGTCCTCTTCTAAATTCAGCCTGAATTACCGGCAGTACATGTCAACATACCGATGCAACCATCTGTTAAACCATCTTCGGCACAACCTTACTTGTATGTGATATTAATTTCTTTGGAATAGGTACAAATGCATATCTCTTCCAGTCAACTAGCTCGATAGGTAGCTATCTTCCAAATGTCTTGGCATAGATGAGTGAGTGCTTCCAGTGTTTCATCAGCTGGTTGAAACATTTTAATTGATATTCCTTCCATTCCTGGAGCCTTGTTTTTGGCTGATACCTTCAGTGCAGCTTGAAGTTCTTCCTTCAGTAGCATCAGTTTTAATCATACTTAAAATGGTTGAACGCTGACGAGTTTTTCTTAGTACAGTGACTGTGTATTCTTTCAATTTTCTTTTGATGCTTGCTACATCATTCAATAGTTTTCCCATAGAATCTTCAATTATTGCAACTCGAGGCTTACATTTTTCTTTATTTCTTTAGTTGCAGGTAATGCTGCGTGTGTTCTTCCTTTTGGGCTTTCTATCTCTAGGTCTTTGCACATTGCATTATAATATTGGACCCTGTCTTCTCAAACTCCACTGGAAATTTTGTGCTCGGCTCTTTTTCTTCATCATTTCTTCCATTTTCCTTGGCTACTTGATGATTAAGAGCAAGTTTCAGATTTTCTTCTGACATCCACTTTGATTTTTTCTTTCTTTCTTTGTCTTTTTAATGACCTTTTGCTTTCCAATATCCTACATGCATTCCAGGTTCTGAATATTTCATCATGGGTGATCGTTTGGATACCATCCCACAGGTCAAGAAGTCTTCTGTCATTAGTGTTCGGTGTTTCAGATCAGTTCTTGAAATGTTCTCAAAATTCAGGTGGGTTAGACTGAAGGTCATATTTTGGGTCTCTTGGACTTGTTTTAATTTTCTTCAGCTTCAACCTGAAATTACCTATGAGTAATTGATGATCTGTTTCCCAGTCTGTGCCTGGACTGGTTTAGCAGCTGATATCGCATTTCTCCATCATCTCTTGCCACAGATATGGAGTTGTGTATTTCATCTGGAGAAGTCCACTTGTGTTCTCTCCTTTTGTGTTGTTGTAAAAAGGCATTTGCTACAAACAACTCATTGTTCTTGCAAAATTCTGTCATGTACTCTCTACCTTTGTTTCTTTCACTAAGACCATATTTTCCACATACTGTCCCTTCCTCTTTGTTTCCAACTTTTACATTCTGATGAACAGTAATTACCAATGCATCTTGATTCCACATTTGATCAATTTCAGACTGATGATGTTGGTAGAATTTTTAAATTTCTGCATCATTAGCTTTATCCATTCATGCATAAATTTGAATAATTCTTATAATGATTGGACTTCCCTGTATGCAGAGAGATATTATACTATCAAAGACAGCATTGTTCTTTAAGATAGATGGTGAAATGTCCTTTTTGATGATGAATGCAACATCATGTCTCTTAAGCGTACCTTTCCCAGCATAGTAAACTACGTAACTGCCTGATTCATAATAGCCTACGCCAGTCCATTTTAGCTCACTAACATCTAGGATGTCAATCTTTATGTATTCTGTTTCATTTTTGACATTTTCCAATTTCCTATATTCATACTGAGTACATTGCAAACTCCAACTCTTAATAGATATTTGCAGATTTTAAGCTGTGCCCACCAGTGAGTGAAGACCCTGAAAGCTTTCCTGCATCCACATCAGTATGGACAACTCTATTTCAAGAAGGCAGCTCATCCTGTGTCATATTTTGAGTGCCTTCCAAATTGAGGGACTCATCTTCTGGCAGCATCTCTGACAATGACCTGCTACTGATCATGAGGTTTTCAGAATCTGACAGTGCTCCGCTCTCTGTAAGGTTTGCAGCGGCTAATGACTCTGAAGTGGACAGCCTATGCCTTTCCTAGTCTGTGCTTAGTCTAGACGCTCTGCTGAAACCAGTTCACTTGGAGTGACCCTGCTGACATTTGAAATACCAGTGAGATTTCTTCCAGAATCACAGCAGTCTCTAAAACATTACGGCAAACTGACAGACGTGTGGTGGAAACATTAAAATGGTGTCCATGAAAACTAGGCCCCATGGACATCCCTAGATCAGCGAAGAAACTAAATGCTGCCAAAAACAAGCTTTTAAAAAGCAGGCAAAGGATTCCTTTTGGAGAAACAAGAGATGAAAGTGAGCAAAGGAGAACATGAGGTCATAAGAAGGGCAGCCCCAACTTCCAGCCCCAATAGGCCCAGTCTTCTCGTGTGCACAGTGTGGCCAGTACGGGGAGCTGACAAACAATGGCAGGGACCTCCCAGAGATCGACTTTTTAGAAAAGTAGACAGCAGGACCTGGAATTAGTAACATGAGAAAAGGTGTTCCATGATTCTAGCCCAGTCCTCTTGTTTCATCCTCAGGAGCCGCCAAGGTCATAGTTGGGATTAGGACCCGGGCTATGCCTACATGTGACTCTGCCGTGTATTTGTCCTGCTTTGTTTTGGCTTTGTTCTCTTTTATCCCCTGTCCAGGTTTCAGGCTTGATGAGAGCTGCACTTCATTTCTAATTTCATTGGAAATACAGAAGGGAAAAAGAGAGAAAGAAGGAGGCCAGACTTTCTGTGTTTGCAGCGGTGGGAGGGTGACTTCTCTTTCCTACAATCACGGTCTTAGTCTGAGGGAAAAGCAGGAAGTTGGATTCTACAAATCTCCCACTAGTTCCTCTCATCTTTAGTCATCAGTTCATTCATTGGACAAATATTTAAATATTACCTACTCAGTGCAAGGCACTGGACTAGTATTGGGAGACAAAGGTGAAGTGTATATATTCTCTCTGAACTGCTAACTTAGAGGGGCATACGTGTATGTGAATGGGCTATTTCACTACAACTTGAGTAACTTTGCCCAAATTTTGAAGTTACGCATACTGTATTGCAGTAGTCCACTTACTTACCCACATGTCCTATGAAAACTCAAAAGAAGCCCTGGTCCTGTAGTAGGTTATACATTGGACTTATAACTACAAGGTCAGCAATTTGAATCTGCCAACTGCTCTACCGGAGAAAGAAGAGGCTCTCTGTTCCCATATCGATTGACGTTCTCATAAATCCAAAGAAGCAGTTCTACTTAGTTCTATAGGATCCCTATGAGTTGGAATCAGTTCAATGGCAGTGAGTTTTTGAGATGAGAGCACCCAGAATTAGTCATGGAATAGCCCAGGAAGCTTCCTTAAAGGGAGGGACCTCTAGGTTGAGGTCAATTGCATAGAGATGAATAAGCAGAGCAAGGAGGGCTCTGACGGCAGGGTGGGAGGAACTGCCCATGCAAGAGCTGAAGGTGAAAGAAAGTGTGGCAGGTTGTAAAAAGGCTGATGATGAGTTGAGATTGTGGATGGGGCCAGACAATGCCAAGTCCTAAAAGCCATGTGAAGGAATTTTTATTGATATTAAAGGAAGTAAAGAATCACTGGATGATTTTAAACAGCGACTGCATTAATGCATTGTTTCAATGAATTGCCCTTTCAAAATCAATACCAGTTCAGAATCAATATTCGTCTGATCTAATACAGTAAAACTTGCAAGAGCCAGAATCTGTGCAAGATGGAAGCCTACCATCAAAGGAATATTCAAATATTTTCACAAATAAAGAGAAATAGAAGTGGTAAGGTCAAACCATGGCAAGGCAGACAATTGAGGACACCCAAAAAAACCAAGGCAGTCCATCGATTCCAGCTGTCCCAGCTGTCATGGTGTCATGTTGGTGGAAATGGGTGCTGGAGAGCAGCCATAGAGTTAACAGGTTGTGTGAGAAGTGAGGACAAGAGAGCCAGTAAACATGAAGCCCATGTCGAACCCAGACGGAAAATGATATTAGTGGTCATTCACTAATTGGAGATAGGTTTGCATTGACAAGGTCAGTCTACAATATGAGTTTAAGTAGTCATTGGGATATCCAAATAGATATGCTCAATGGTCAATAGCATGCATGGGTTTACATTTTAGTCTGAATTAGAAAACTGGATCTAGAAGCTATCAACATAAAGCTTCAGAGACAGGGCTAGATGGGCTTCTGCAGGAAACAACAGAGAGTGAGAAACAAAGCCTACCAGCGCACCCCACCCCCAGGACACCTGTGAACACTGCAGAGCGAGAGCTGGCTGCCAATGCAATGAAGGAACATCTGGGAGAGCCAAGAATCACGCAAGGGAAATGTAGAGACTAGTTTTAGAAGCAACAGTCCTAGGAGCTGCAGATGGTCAAGTTCCACAAAGATTGAAGAGCATTCATTGACCTCAATGTCAAGATGACCCTGGAAAAGCAGGATGGATAGATGGGTCGCAGCCAGATTACAAAGGGCACAATCAGCTGAGGATTCGATAGGAAGTGAAAAGAACATGCAGGAAGTAGAAATACCTCTCTTTTTAAATTTTTTTCCATTGTGAAATCAGAATGAAAAGTAAAAGTAGCAGGAGGCAGCAAATTCAAGTGCATCTGAGCTTTTTGTAAACGAAAGATAGCCCAGGGTGGAGGACAGCAGGGTGTTGACCGTGCTTCAGGAGCTGTGAGCATTGAAATGGCGACGCGATGGAGGAAAGCAGATGGAAAGGACAGCACGTGTCCACAGCACCCAAAGCTCAGCGGGCAACTCAGGGTCCAGCACACTACATGACAAGCCCCAGATAAACATGCTTCGTCCCAGGAAAATGAGAGACCCTCTCCCGTCCACCAAGCTGCATGTAAGATAGCTGGTTTAAAGCTGCGAGAAGTCAGCCGACTAGCACAGGGGAGAAAAGGAGTAGCTGTAGCCTGATTAAGGGGGGAATGTCACGTCAGTCTTTAGGAGCCCGGGTGATGTAGTAGGCTACCAGTTCGATTGTTAACTGTAAGATCAGCAATTCAAACCCACCAGCCACTCTTGTGAGAAAATGAGGCTTTCTGCTCCCATAAAGATTTATAGCCTAGGAAACCCACTGTCTTACAGGGTCCCTGTCAGTCAGAAATGATCTCCTAGCACTGAGCTTAGGTCAAATAAGGATTCGCTGGATGATGCAAATGGTTAAATGGTCACAGACTAAAAGTTGATAGTTTGAATCCGAGACACATCTTGGAATACGGACCTAGAGTTCTGTTTCTGAAAGATCACAGCCATTGAAAACCCTATGGGAAACAGTTCTACTCTGACACCCATGGAGTTCCCACGAGTCACAGTGGCCTTGAACTTCTTTAAAAAGATATCACAACTCACAAGAAAGAAATGAGGAAAATGTATTACAAGCCTCTACGCTCCCTGGAACATAACCATGTGGTCAGTAGGCCTGTGTCCGCTTCTAAACTACCGCAGAGCACCGTAGTATGTGGTGTGATTTCTTTATCTTTTCTAATCCCCAGTTCTTTAATTCTTTGTAATTTGATCTACTCTCCTTATGATAGATATTCTCATCTTTGGCATACATATTATTCTGTTCTATAGAGAATTTTTCTTCTAAGTAAGTGTGAGGACCCATATTCAAAAAATTTTTAATTAACTTGAGCATATTCCATTTTTATTGTACATTCTTTGTATAACCAAATGTAAGCACATCCTATATATCAGAATGTCCTGTCCCTCCCATATTAGAAGCTTATGAGATGGAAGGAGTTGGCCAGCTGGCTATAAGAAACCAAGTCACTAAGAAAGGGAACAGGGAAGTTCATGTTTTCTTGTCAACAGTGCCCTTGTTGTGTGGATGTGTCCATCCTTCGTGTCTCCTTTCCCTGTGTTTCTTCTCTCTATCATCTATCTTTAAATCTGTCAGTCCCTCGATCTGTCGATCACAACAAAACTTCCTCCGGCCTCTTTTCCGACGATGCCTGAAGGCTTCTATTCCTACAAATGGACCGCGAGTCTTGTCATCTGTTTAAGGCATCCTAGTCCACCGCAGTCTCTTCTCTCTCTTGAAAAGGGAATGGACAATCTCGAAAGGCTTTGACAGGACACAGAGACAGAGCATCCAAAAGAGCTCTAGAAACACAGGATTTGGGGGCAGATCAAATCAAAGCAGCATCGATTGTAAAGAAAGCTTGCCGGATTTAACAGTGCCAGATTGCTTTCTGAAAACATTTTTCTTATTTAGCCTTTCAGGTTGCCCGAGAGCAAAGAAAAGTGGCATCAGGATAGCACAAAGCAAAGAAGACAAAGAAGATCAAGAGCCTATTAGGTATGAGTGCCCAGTGAGATCGAGAAACACAGCAGCACGGCTGCTGGTGTTGGGGCAGTTTAAAGTTTACATGAAGAAAGGCAACATTAGTAAAGAGAAGAAACCACATTTTTAGTGAGCATTCTGAGATTCCAGTCAACTGAGAGGTCACATAAAAGTTACCCACTAATGTATATCAAAAACAGAAAGGCACCTCTGGTAATTAATTGAGTCTAAACTACAGATGACATCTAACACTAGGCTAATAGCCAATGTTCTGAGTAAGCAACTTCACAAGAAGTTTATCTCTACCACTTGGCAGTAAAAGCAGTGTAATTTACTAGGAAGGACAGATTCATAGCATGATATAACAGAAACTGTAAAGATCTTACTAATATTTTGGCTTATAAAATTCATTTAATTTTATACACTGCCTTGGCCTAACAACAGGACTTGAGACCGAGGTTTGTACCAAGCATGGAGAGTGTGGAGGAAGAATTACATTATCCCTTTTGCTTCTCAAATCAGGGAATTCCGCTCCCCCATCCCCAAAACGCCATCGGCCTGCACCTCGGGAAATCAGAGGATAAACACAGTGCCCCTGCTTTGAAATTTTCATCCTACTCAATTTCTTTAGGGAGGAAAAAGCTAGTTCATTAAAAAGTGTGGCAATGATTGAAAATGTATGAACGTAAATAGGTAGCACTGATTCTAAAGAACATAAACCTGCCTATCCAAGCAAACGTAGGCAGACTCCTCAACTGCGGGCACATGGGTGCCACGTCGAATTGCTCTCTACGTTCTTTGAGATGCATGTGATCCTGTTTAGTTTTGCTTAGTGTCCTCCGTCCTTCAGAACAGAGACGTCTGAAAAATATTGACGTGCTTGTTATTGAACTTTCACTCTATTTTTCTCTCATTAAAAAAATAACAACAACACTGACCATGGGATTCTCTTCTGGAAGCATTCAGTAAATATCTCGGCCGTGTAAGATCTGATCTACCTGGCCATCAGTGAGTGCAGCTAACCAAATAAGGTTTTCTAGCATGTAAGAAAAACACAGGTTTATGAAATAGCCTTTTAAAATACAACCCCACAATTCCCCATCAACTTTGCCTTGTTCTACCAGAACAGCTCTTATTCTGTCCAAAACGAAGCGCTGTCTTTCAAGTAGACACGTGTATTTCACTTGTTGCAACAACCTAATTTTTTTTCCACATGCTGGAGCCCGTCATCCCTCACAAAGCATAGAAATTTTGTTCCAGAAAAGCTTTCTCTCAACTGTGGAATAAGTATTTCAGCCAGGATGAAATATTTAATTGCTCCACTAGGTGGTGTCTTTTAGTAATTTCTTTCCTTTTGTTTTTTGTTTTTCTTTTCTTTCTTTCTTTCTTTCTTTTTTTTCTTTCTTTGTGTTTCTTAGCTAGTAGAGCATGATTGTTCTTTTTTTTCCTTCGTGTCAGGTTATTTTGACTTTGTTATAGAGGCTACCAGGTATATGATGGCAACCCAGTAAAGTTTATCTCATCTATCTGCTATCCAGATGCCCAGTTCCTGGTTGTGATGGTCAGGGTCATATAACTGGAAAGTATGCATCCCACCGCAGTGCATCGGGGTGCCCCCTAGCCGCCAAACGGCAAAAGGATGGGTACCTCAATGGCTCCCAGTTCTCCTGGAAGTCAGTGAAGACGGAAGGTATGTCATGTCCCACTCCCGGATGTGATGGATCAGGACACGTCAGCGGTAGTTTCCTCACACATCGCAGGTGAGTAATCACATGACTGACTGGTTGTTTGGCTTGGGGATTGTTCTGATGGTTCTGTTGGGAATTACCTAGCATGGCTTGTTATGGCATGCACATTTTTCACACCCCATCCATCTTTGCTTAAGAGAAAAGACTTCATCATGAAGTTCTAAGGTTTATGAAAAGATAAAGTATGTACCACTACCTCCTCGCCTTTAAAAAAATACAAATGTAAAGAAATTCGTAGATCTCTTCAGAAGGAAATGCATTAGAATATTATAGACATACATTTAGCCACTTTCCTTGGAGAGCACATGCAGGACAGAGGATGGCAGTTGGCCCAGCGGTGTCATGTTGAGTCCAAGCCTGAAGATACAGGGACCAGAAAACTGCCAAAAGATGCTCTCACCCGCTTGCATTTGTTTCCAGAAGTCTGTTTAATGGGGGTGGGGGGTGGCGGGTGGGGGGGTTCTTCTTTGTCAAATCAGAAGGTCTCACTGGAAAAGAGTTCAACACATATGTAGACACAGCACAGGAGATTATACTAGACTTGCTGCGTGACAATGTCATAAATATCAGGTTGACTGAACTATGAAATCGAATGATATCTGTAAAGCTCCCAATAAAGTGATTAAAAAAATGATCAAGAAAAGAAAGCCAGGTTGGGGAAGATATGTAGTAGAATCTTCAGGAATATTCTAAGCCATGCAAATGCCATGCTCTTGCATGAACAGAATTTTTTTTTCTTTCTGCTTCTCTCTCATAATATATAGGTGTATATATGCACACATTATATATGTGTGCATGTGTGTGTGGTACAAAGCACATACATGCATCTTGATTTAATTTGTTAAAGCATATCAAAAACAGAATGAAGCAAAGGCTCATAAGGAAACCAAGAGTGTGAAATTGAGCCTTATCCTTTTGAAGATGGATGGTTGTTTGTTTCTTTTTTGTTTGTTTGCTTCTTATTACCAAAAAAGGAAAAAACAAAATTTCTGCTCAGGTAGAAAATTAAAATACATGAATGGGTTTCAAAAGTGAAAAAAAATACTTCCTTTCTCCGGCCCTATCTCCTACCTCACTTTGTAAAAATAATCCAGTCACATGTCTTCTTTCAAAAGTCGCCTTTGGCTATGAAAGCAAACCCGTCAGTCGGGACACAAGGCGCATGCGTGCAGGTGCCCTTCCCCTTACTTTCCTTCGTACAAATAAAGCCTAATGTGGCGTAGATATCGTCACTGGAACAATGAATAATATGTGTTCACTCCTAAAAACCAAAGAAACCGGGTGTTTTCAAGTCCGTTCAAACGCATCGCCACGCCAGGCGAGCCTTCGTGGAACAGGGCTCCGCAGGACTTTCCGTGGCTTCACCGTGGGGTTTCAATGGCAGGGTGTTTAGAAGCAGGTCACCCGCCTCGCTTCTGAGTTGCCTCTGGGTAGACTCAGTCTGTTAACCTTCCAGCTGGCAGCTGTGTGAGGCTGGGCTCTCTAGAGAAGCAAAAACATTGAGATAGATAGGTAGGTAGGTGATCGATACACAGATAAATTGATTGATTGATATCAAGTAAGTGGAAGTGGTCGTGGAAGTGGTTAGGTCTAATCTGATTCAAGTCTGGAAGTCAAACGTTAAGTCAGAAGCTTTTCCCGACTCATAGCTTCCAGGGCTGTGAAATCAGGAAGCAGGAAGCAGCCGGACAAAACAAGAGGCGCAAGGCTGGCGGATGCAGAGGTGGGCTGGCAGGTCAGATGTTTAGATTCTGATGGCTTATACAGCCAGCAGGCAATATGGTGGGTCTCAATTCAAAGTACCAGAAGTAGGTGTGACAGATGCAAATTCCACACTAGCAGAAAGAGAGAGGGGCTGGTTATCTAAAACAGCTATCTATCTATCTATCTATCTATCTATCTATCTATCTATCTATCGGCACACCCCAAAGAAGATATCAACATAGTGTAATCTCAGTAAGGGGATGTTCTCCAGCCTAGTCTTCCCACGTCTGCTTGCTACAAAGGGCAGACCCCATCCTGGGATTGTTTACCTTACGACATGTCACATTATACGGGAGACCTGCCTGCCAAACTACTGAGGATCCTGGCATAGCCAAGTTGACACAGAAACTAACTATCACTGCAGCTGACTGTATTGTCTCTGTTTGTACCAACCAAAGCCTAGAAATTATAAGCATGCATTCATTCTTGGATGGATAATTTTTCCATCTGATTACTCAGAAAGTCTCATCATTCCATTGTTCCATTGCACACCCTACCATAACTGTTGCTTTTCTTGATCTCAATGTTGCAAAGAATGCTACAAGAGAGTTCTTTAAACATGTAGCTTCATGTATTTGAGAAAACATATCTTTGGTATATATTTCCAGAAACAAAAGGGCTTATTTTTAAATTTTCAATAATTCAGGCCTAATTATCTTCCAAAAAGTACCTTTTTTTTAATCATTTCATTACCTAAACCTTCATCGCTTCTAAAACTTGTAATATTGTACCTATATTATATATACATAATGGTGTACACATTTTAGTACTATAATACAAGCATGATAAACCATTAATTTTATTAAATATATACAGGAATGCCTTGAAATTAAAGTTAAACAAGCTCATTATACAAGAAGTTCAGCATCTACATAAGACTAAGTACACGGCTCACCATTTAGGACAAGCATTCCTCTTGTTTTTACATAAACAGAAAACCAAAATGAAATAATATTATAATTTATTAAACTTAAATCAAATTACACATTTGATTTTATTAAGTATAAACTACTCAATGTACAACATTTTCTCCTCTTTCAAAACCTTTGACTGAATTTATATATCATATAATAATATATTATATTACTTATAGACATAAGGGACAAAAGATTGCATGTCTCGAGGGTTCATTACTTAGTGTGAGGGGCCCCAGCACTCGAACGGGTCCTGACTTTGCAGGAGCAACTTTGAGATTGTGGAAAATATTCAAGAGAGACAGACAGATTGTGGTGGTTGGGTGGGGCTCCTTGTCCTATGTCAGAACTGAGAGAGGAGAGAGAGAGAATGTATTTTCCAATCGGGTATATACAATGGGGCTTACAGATCTTTTATAAAGCATGTGCGTCATATAGCTAGCATATTACATACTCAATAGGTAATATCATAAGCGGGTAACATAATAAACAACAATGAGGTCAGCACCTTGACCTAGTGCTAGTTGACGATGAACCCCACCCCCCCAAACCTCCCCAGGGGTCTGCTACATTTATGGTGGGTCAGCTATGGAACCTGATAGCTCTCTACAGACAATTTCCAGGCACAGAGACTAGCCAAGCATATGAATGATTCATCTTATATGGTAGCTCCTTTATGAGAGTTCCTTTATGGGGGGTTATTGGAGGGGCTCTGTCCAGCCATGAGAATGTGTATTAAGATTCTTTTATATCTCATCACAGTGAGGGATTTCCCCACCAGAATCGGCTCTCTAGCCCCGTCATGATGAGCATGGAGGAGTTAGCTTCTCATCTACTCTCTCAGTTTACCACATCCATTGTGCAGATTATATTGCTGCATACAGATTTTTCTCATTTTCCTTGAATAGGCTTGCTTACCTACATTCCTCAGTGTAAGCAGCTGAGGGTGCGGGGGTTGTTTGCATCTTCTAAACACTGTTCCAAAATGAGGAGTTCTAGGGCCGGGTGGGTTCCAGAAAGCAAGCATCGGAGAAGAATGATCTACACAGTCATGTCCTGCCCAAGATTTCCAAGACTCACCCCAAATGTGGAAGTGAAAGTCACCGCCTTTACATTCTCAACCCACATGCCTTGGTTTATTCTCTTACTTGACACACAGATATTAAAAACGAAAGAATTTTTTCATGACCGCCCCCCCCAAAAAAACCCAAACCCCAAATTCACTGCCATCACATCAATTCTGACTCATAGTGAACGTATAAGGCAAGACTGAACTTCCCCTGCCTCTACTGCAGTGGAACACCATTGCAGCAGCTGGTTGTTCAGAACTGTTGACCATGACGTTGGCAGCCCAAAGCACAGTCAGGGCTCCTGACTGCACTGATGTCTCCTGTAATGTTTTTAACGACCAGGCCTGCCTTTTGTTGGACCCATGGCTCTTCACAACTTCCTTTTCTCCACAAGAATGCATCTGGGTGTCTGATAGAGATGTGTAGCGTTTGCTCAAAGCACATACTCAGCTTTATACTCCTGGTGGAATCTCAGGGGCAAGGTCATATTTAGTGAAGACAAGCACAACTTACAGGTTCACACCACTCAATCAAGGCACCACACAAAGAACTCTCCTGTGTAGAAATGTTCTATTGAACTCCCTTCATGGTGTGCCAACAACCCTTTCTGAGAACTTTGTGGGAGTAGGCGTCGTTCTTGTTAGGCGCCCAGACCTTTACCATAGACCTGTTCAAGGTCCTGGGTCCTTAGCAGAGGTCACAGAAGCACACAGCCCAAGAGAAAGAGCCACAAGCCCTGAGCGTCTCTCCCCGTCAAAGGCTCACCAGTCTGTGGTGGTGCTCCAGGGATGCCTGTCATGAATCCACGTGGAAAATGGACCTGGAAAGATGAAAATCGGTGTCTGAGATTGAGTTCATGCCATGTGTCATTTTTTGGTTGGCAGAGCTGTGAGCAGACATTGAGACGTGCTTTTCTTCGAAAAGCTTCCTGGAGCACCGGCAGAACTCGCTGCTCTTTGTCCTCACTGAGAAGGAAATGGGGGGTGTTTGCAGGCATTTGCTTCTGACACATTGAGGAAAGGCTCCAAACTCCTCGGTCTGTCTGTCTGTCCGTCTGTGTGTGCGAAGTAGAAACAGAAGGTCAAGGGAACTTGGGTCAAAGTGCTCAGTAGTAGGACCTTTGGGAAAAGTTGACCCGTGGTCTGTCTTTGGCAAAATTCCACTTACTTTACTAGGTAGGCAAGCATTTTTTCTTTCTGGTAAGGCGGTGCTATGAATCCTGGGCAAGAATGTAGCTGAGTGTACGAGCGTAAGTGGAATAAATAAATAAAAGCTAAAACATTTTCCTTTTTCTGAATGCCCTTGACCTAGCCCTTTTCCCAAGCCCTTAAGGCGTGTGGGAAAATGAGTCTCCCCAGAAGACCATTACTCTGTACTTTAGACTCTGTGGCCCCTGTCATGTTTTATAGACTGAAAACAAAGCAACTTTCAGAATCTGCGGGAAAAAAACAGACTGAAATAGAAATCCCCCAAAGTAACATTTTCCACTTGCTTCTAAATTGTGAGAACCTAATTACATGATTCAAGAACTGTTTCCTAGAGTGTCCAACATGAATGCAGCTGGACAGAGGCTCGTTTCCTGTGGCTCCTGGGTCCTCACTGTGCACCAAGCCGCTCACGCAAACGCCCCTTTCAAAGAGGTAGCCCTCACTGCACGATTCTAATCCCCAAAGTGATGCTGTCTCTCACTGACCCACATCTGAGCATCCACACCCTCCCACTTGTAAAATAGCTTCCCTTTCATCTCAGAGTCCTTGAACTATGTAGCCCATTATATATTTAAGGGATTGAGAAAGAATATTTCTTTCCAGGATATATATATATAGCTGGTTGGGGCGAAATGAAGACACAGCAAATACGGAAAATGTTGTTAAATGTTTTACTTTATCTTTGAGATTGGCCTGGCCTTTTCTAGAAGAGCAGTGTTTAACATGAAAAATAAGTCATTCCTAACCAGATGCTTTTTCACATAAACCAGAGAAAGCCTTCCATTGAGATATGCCACTGAAATCTAAAGAATAAAAAGATTCTAGATGTCACATTTTGAAAACCCATGCTCTTGGGATAAAAATCATTCCTGATTTTCTGGCATATTGGAGATGTAATGATTATTCCCACAAGAGGGTTTCTTCACATCCACAATTGTGAAGGTCAACCTATTATCAGCACCTCAGCCAGGGCATTCATACGGAGGCAGCAGCAAGGTTGAGCTTCCAGAAAGGGCAGATCTGCAGGACTAGGAGAGCCCTCCGGGTCCCCAGGGCTCATCCAGGTACCTATTATCTTATGTTTGGATCTAATATTGTAACTGCAGATGCAACTAACTTGAGATTTTCAGGGTCAGACATAAAAAGACATTTTTTTTCTGAGAAGTAAGATCAACACCTGGAAGCAAATCAAAAAGCCCAGAAAGGAAGAATTACTAAGATAATTCTATAATAATATCTAGATGTCATTATAGAAAATACTTACTTTATATTATGCTGAGGTACAGGCCAGAGAAATGTACCTCAGCCGAGGGGGTGCTAGGGTCTTAGCCAGGGGGAATCGACAGGACGATTCCATCCATTGGCTTCCATCCAGTCAATGCTGACGTCCAGGCCCCTGTGGGTTTCCAAGACTATAACTGTTGACAGGAGTAGAAAGCCCAGTCTTTCTCCCAAGAAGCTGCTGGTGGTTTTGAACTGCCAACCATGCAAATTGTAGCCCAATGTGTAGCCACTATACCACCAGGGCTCCAGGCATAATACATAAGACAGGTCCTATACAAATTACTGAGCACTGCCTGAGTCTTAGTATGTACTAAGCCATGCACTGGGTACAATGTGCCATCTGAGAATGGCAAAGAGAGAGAAGCTGCCCATTTCAGTGTCAGGGACTCGCTGAGGGCATGTGTAGAGGGGCAAGGAGTGAGGACACTGAGGAAGGGGGTCGCCAAACCCCAAACCAAAGTTACTGCCTTCGGGTCATTTCCAAGCCACGGTGACCCTATAGGACAGGGCAGAACTGCCCCCTTGGTTTTCTAAGACTGTGAAACTTTACAGAGAGAGATAGTCTCATCTTTCTCCCTAGAAGAGTTGGTGCTTTGAACTGCTGACCTTGGGGCTAGCAGTTCCGTGTGAGGTTCCTGTGCCACGAGGGCACCTTATGTTGGTAGTAGAATGATTCAAATGAGTGAGTGTGAGGTCCAGGATGGTGTAAACGGTCAGGGGAGATAAGAGGAGTCCACTGAATAATAAAGTCCACATTCTCAAGATGTGTACACATTTCTCCTTGACCTGGCCCTGCTTCTTTCTCCAGTATCTGCTCCCAGACCCTATTAGCTAGCCATTCCGAGCTACTGAAATATTCCACACCTCTGTGCCTTCCGTGGACCTCCCGATGGCCTTTTCTCCTTCATCCCTCCACTTCTGAGATGTCTCATTCTGCAAAATCAGAGTGGCGCTCGCTTCCTGGGTGCTAACCAGGATTCTGCATGGATCAACCTTTGATAGCCATGCGAACCCGATGAAATAATATTACATGATTCCTATTTTAAAGATTAGGAAATTGGGTCCAAAGTAAATTTAAGTCCTTTGCCCAAGGGCATCAGGAGCCCTGGTGGCCTAGGGGCTGAGCATTAGGCTGCCCTCCAAAGATGAGCAATTCGAAGCCACCAGCTGCCTCACAGGAGGAAGGCGGAGCTCCCCACTCCTGCAAACAGCCTGAGAAACTCACACCCCCTCCTTTAGGGTCCCTGTGAATCTGCGTGGACTGGATGGGAGTGAGACTTTGACTGCCCAGGGGCATACCATTTACCAAAGACGCAGGCAGCGGTCAAACCCAGGCAAGCTGACTTCATCCATCGGTTGCTCTTTTAAACCCTGCTCTAGCTTTCATCTTTGAGATTCTGCTCCTGTTGCCCACTGGGGGAAACCTCCCAACTTCTCTCCAAGAGTAGCGTGTCACCCTCCTCTATGGTGCCCTATTGAATCAATTTGCTGACATTACACTCTATTAGTCCCCACTGGACTCAGGATGTCTTCAAGGCAGGCAACATTTATCTGTGGCATATCAGAGCACCTGGCCAGGCACCCTGGGCTGATTAAGTCCTTGGTCAACCTTCCGAAAGGGCCCACATGGATACAGAAGACACTGGAAGGACTTTAAGTTGTTTTTTACTCACAGAGTTCTCTGATGATACATTTCAATTCCACATAATGGGAGAATAGGAAACGCAGGGGTCTGGCAACTGCATTTCACGAAGTAGACAACATCGACAGTTTTGTTACCTTAGACATGTTCGTGCAGATCCAGGACCCTGTAGAAAGACTCTGAAGGGACTCTCTTGCCCACCCTCACCCTCCCCCCCCCATCCCCTCCCTCCTCTAGATAATCACTCCTGGCCTTTCCTCCTTTCTCTCTGCTGCCCTCTTGTGCCTGCCCGTGGTCAACGGGGATGAGGCAGTAGTTGCCAGGGCCACCTTCAGAGGCTCTTTCTCATTTTATCAAAACATATTGAGGAAAAAAAGAACATACTACATTTGGCAACAAAAGAGGGAATGCGCCCTCATTTCTGAGGTTCGCTGTGGGTGGAAAGAGATACGGGTGGAAGCAGGCAGTGAGCCGAGGTGAAGTTGTGAATTTCCTGCAAGGGGGATGGACGCTTCGGTTCACTGCTTAACCCCTGTGTCCAGCCTTCCCATCCCATCGCTCCCGCTCCCTGGCAGCTGCCCCTGCCCAGATTTCACTTTGGCAGCCCTTTAACATCCACCCTTGAAGGATCTAACCAGGGTACCTGCTTTGTGAGAAAACAACAACATTGCTTGGTATTGCATTCCAGTTCTATGATCTGACTTTAGAATTTGTTGGTTGGCTTATTGCCAAAGGAAGTTAGGCAGATGGGAGCCACCACTGGCCGGAAAGGATTTCAACTCATCACTGAGTACTTCACAAGAAGTGCTCTCTTGGAGAGTGTTATAATTCCCCGTGGCAGAGGGGGTGCAGAGGGTGGGGGAGATTCAAAGTTGAGGTCTCCTTGAGGAAATGATTATGCTCCTTTGTGCTGGGCAAGGAGTACCCAGCCTCTTGTTTCTTGATAAAAGCAGCCCCACATACCACCCATGTCTGTGCCTTAAATCTTCTCTCCTCCACATCCAGCCCCAGAAGAAGAGATTAGGAAATCAACTAGAGCCATTGTGATGAGCTACAGATGGTAAGAAATTCAATTCCCTTAACTCCCTATTGTTTGCCTCCCATTTCAAAGAGTCAGATGGCTTCATTGTTTATCCTGAGTCATTTCTTAGGGATAATTGGCTCCAGGGTTATTTGAGAAAGATTTGGGGATGATTTGAATTCAATTCCCCCGTGGAATGAGACTTCCTGCTTAGCCCTTGCTTTTCCCAGATAAAATGCCCTTTAGGCCAGTCCCCCAAGACCCCCTGCCACCACTCACTGCTACTAGTTCCTGAAAGCACCTCAGATGTTCTCATTCTCATTATGCAACATTTGACAGAAAACATTTGGAAGAGGAAAACTCAGATCCGACATCTGTCTCGAACTGCAAATCCCAAAGGGCACCATGAAAAGTTAAAAGTGAAAGGTTACATCCGTTAGTCCTCCTCGGCCTGAAACAGCAAAGAATCGTGTACAGTATTTGCTGAGGATGGGACACAGCCGTATTTTATTTTACAGGATTTTTCTCCTAAAGCACTTTCACATTCACCATCTCATCTTTAGATCCCCAGAGTCTAGTAAGCATTCAACAAATGTTGGATGAATAAACGTAAGCTCCCACATAAGCTTGAATACCAGCTCATAGCGCTGAACTATCATTTGTTGCATGAGCAATGCGTTAGTTTTCCAGTCCTTTCAAAATTATGTTTCTACATACAGTACTATAAATTTAGTAGCTTGAAACAAAACGCATCTGTTATCTGTTTCTGTAGGTAGGACTTTCCACCTGACTTAAGTAGATATTCTGCTCAGGGTCTCACTAGAATGACCTCATAGGGCCACAGGCTGCATTGTCACCTGGAACTCAGGTTCCAGTTCTAAGATGTCTGGGTCCTGGTGGAATTACTTCTTCCAGGAAGGCCAGCAGAACACCCTTTCTCCAGTCTGCCCAAACGAGTCTTTTATAACGTACCCTAGTCAGTAGCAAAAGAGTGCCATACCCCAAAAGGAGTCATAATAATACTGTGGCTTAGATGTTGTGACGTTAACCACAAGGTCAATGGTTCAAACCCACTAGCCACTCAAGGGAGAAAGATGAGGCTGTCTGTCCCTATAAATATTTACAGGAAACCAACAGAGGCAGTTGTAGTCTGTCCCATAGGGTCGCTAGGAGTTGGAACCAACTCGAGGTCAGTGGGCTTGGTTTTGAATTAAAATCATGGAGGTGGTTAGCCCATCAGACTTATGGGTCTCACGAACCTTAACAGGAGATGATTCTACAGGGTGTGTGCACCAGGGCAGGTCCTTTGAAGACTGTCTTAGAATTCTGTCAAACACAAGCACATTAGTTTGGCCACTGTGCTATAATATTTGAAGAACCAATGAAGACATTTTTAATGTCTTTAATAAGAATTATCTATGACTATTTTAAAGACCAATCCACAAATAAACATAAATAACAAGATAAATTTTATCTACAACAGATACAAAATCTAACTTATTAAGAACCTTAAAGTCATGGTATGTGAAAATAATCACAAACTGAAAAGAAAAACCAAAAACTTTGAAGCCCTCTTCATTCGTGCTTGTAGTTAACACTAAATCCAGACCTTTGGGCTTCCTGCAATCATTTCAGATAGCACATCATCCTTCATTTCTAAATTAACAGGCGGTTCCAAGAATATCGCCAAGAGTAAGTGTGTGGAAAATGTGGTTATACTATAGCATATATGTATATGCTGTCCTATAAATGTATACAGTCAATTCTATCTGGAAACGGGATGGTTTGACTCTATACAGTGGCCAGAAACACTGAATTAGTGAATCCCAAATTATTGCTCCTGGGAGAAATAAAGAATTAAGTTGCTCGGAGCTTCTGGTTACATTTTTTTATCAACCATGCAAATCAGTCCATTAAATTGTTTACAAGCAATTTTGTTTAAAAACCCATTCTTTTAATAATTAAAATGGATTGCTTGGTGTTGAACTCATGACCAACATCACTATAACTTCTACTGAACAAAGCTTACCCATCACATATTTTCTCCCTAAGTCACACTACCAGCCTCTTTGGCCTTATAAATAGTCGTTGGCACTGTAACCCTGTGCTTGGGGGCATTTTAAGCGGCCGAGAGGAAGGAAGACCATTCTAACCCTGCATCGGTGGGGAAGGACATTTGCTTTCAGCACAAGCGGGCCAACGAGATGGCAGAGGCTGCTCTCTCTGGCCTCACCTGGGAGGAGGCGACTCCAATTTGTCACTACTCTGCACATGTCTGCACAAACGTCCCATGAGCATTGACTTCAGGATGACAAATTTAAGTGAAAAGGGGAATTCACAACTACAGATTCTGCAAACAATGGGGAGTGACTATTTCTCTGTCACCAAACTCTTTTCTGGTTTTCGTCTCTCTTTCACTAGGATGAGAACTTAATGGAAGGTCACTCAGTGCCTTCTTTATTGAGTCTCACCAACATTGTATCTGAGGAGCCGTATTACCCCCAGCGAGGCTGTTCTAACTCATGCCGACCCTACCCGGGGTTTCCAGGACTGTAACTCTTCATAGGGTCCACACCCTCATCTTTCAGGCAATCTGACATGTAATGAAGGGACTTCCTTCGGATGAATCACAGCGCTGGGGCACACTCCCCAGCTCTTCTTAGCTCTGTCATTCCTTTGGTCATCAGGGCACACAGGTTGTTATTTTACATTCCCTTCTCCCAACCGCAGAGCCACCCTAGGGCAGCTTTCTAGGCTGTTTTACTCTGAGCCTTTAGGAAAGGGAGTGCGCCCGCGGAAGGTCTTTCCCTGGCTGCAGCTTTCACAGGGAAAGCAGAAACTCCCTGGCTTCCCGGCCACACTGGATGCAGGCAACCCTGGAGGACGGCTTAGAACTCTTTGCTAGACACACTCTATACACCTCACATGTGACTGAGATGCAAAAACTGTTTTGTTGTTTCATAAAAGCCTAGCTCACACCCCTCTACTCACCACACCCTACAGTGATTTGCCGTCTGTCTCCTCCTCCTGCCTTCTTTAAATCATTACCCTCCCGGACCTGTGTCAAGAATGAGACAAAAGGTCTGTCTCCTCTTAGAACCCACCAGAGTCTAAGTTGTCCTGGCTCTCCCTCTGCCTTTGCCCTTTCCTGGAATATCTTCATCTGGCCACTGCTTTGACAAATATTCTCTTTCCCAAATATTTTGTGTGGAGTTCCTTTTCTGTCTCTAGAGCGGTGCACCTAAAACACAAACTACAAAGAAAATTCCAGCACTAAGCCTTCGACACTCTGAGGCTTTTCCTGTGATTTTTTTATTTTAACGACACTTTGCTGAGGCAGTGGAAGCTTCTTGGTCTAACAAAAGTGTTGCTTAAATAAGTAGGGGAAAAATAGTGAAGATATTATCAAAATATCATTCCAACACATACCTTTCTATAGGTCCCTGAAGCAACCACTGGTTTAGGGTTATTATGCTTCTACCCATGTAGAAGGAGGGCTTCCCAAAACTGCATTGTAGGAAGAACAGACCCATGTGGCTTGCGAAGTCTGAGTGCCACAACCTTTTTTGGGGGTCTCATAGGATTCATGCGGTCCAGATATTTATACTAATAAGGGGAAAGTGTCTTTTATGTCCATCTACCTAAAGATGATTGTCAGGGGAAGCCAGCCCCTAACACATCATTACGGGTCTGGTAGGTGCAATTGTACAGCGATAATAAGTAAAGATCATAGTAAAGTTATAGAGAGGATGAGAGATAGAAATATTGAAATAAATGGAGTCAGACACAATTCATGGTAGCATGCTCACCTCAGCCCCGCTTGGTGGTTCTCCCCGCTTGGGAGAGAGAGGTATTTAATGCTAGCCCAGGCTTTCTATATTCTCCGGGGACATGCAAGGCCCCTAATCACAGGTGAGGACATATGTCACAGGAAGGGGTTGTGCTATAGGTAATTCAGTAATGGGAGGGGGTGATCTAGGGGTATACATGCAATAGGAAGAGGAGGGATTGGGGGTATACATGTGGCAAGGTGGGCAAATCCTGGAGTCAGGATGGCAGCCTAACTTTGGATGTCACAGAGGTGGTTTGGCCTGTTCCCTGGCTAAACTTGATAGAGACCATAATCAGTGGGTGTGAGCTCCACCTACAAGAACCAAGCTAATGGTCGCAGGCCCCACCCCTGTGGTGTGGGCAGACAGCAGTCTGGCAGGGACTGCCTTCAGGGAAGATGCCTGTAAGCATCAGACCTTCCCCCACAAGTCCCCCTTTTGTTTTATATAAAAAATTCAGTCACATGGGTGATAGTTATTTTCTATACATTAAAAGCTGTCAAGACAAATCATGATCCAATAATTATAGCCAAAAATTCAGTCCTAATAGAACATTTAGAATCCAGACACTGGGGGAAAAGTCCCCCATGCCTCCCCGCTATTGGAGGAAGGTATGAGAGGGGCTGGATGCCACCGGGGAAAGAAAATAGAGCCAAATAGGAATGCCTGCTTCTATAGGGAGAATGAGTTAACCATGTGCTCACTTTAAAGTAGCACAGCTTTAAGGGAGAAACTGTGGAAACTTAGACAACCGCAGGAACATGTACCTGGACTATATCTCCAACTACCAGAGTGGCGGTCTTCCAGCCATGGAATACTAGTCTTCCAGATTCCCTCCGTTCAAGTCAGGGAATAAGTCCCAGTTTTATTTCCCTACAGTGCTAGTATCCCACATTTCCCCTCTCTGGATTATTTTTAAGATGTAATAGTGTAACGGAGGCAACATGGTCTCTCTTCATGTCTCTCAGCTTCCTATAGAAGGGACAGGAGACCGCAAGCATCACAATCATGATGATAAGCAAGTCAGACTGGAACTTAAGCTGTGTGAGATACTTTGAGCCCAAGCTCGAGGATCCAACCCTTCCATGCCACTCACGAACTGCTTAATCACATCAGAGCCAGGAGCTGCCTTGAGTCTGTCTTTGAATGTATAGAAAATATCCTTTTTAAGATATCAACATCTAAGGAAATGTTTCCCTTAAACCCTCGCAAATATTTCCTGATCAAATCCCGACCATGCAATGTTACATAATATAGGTAAGGAGTCACACAGAAATCAGTTACATTCCAATCACATTATAGCATTGACAAGTCCAAAATCTTGATCTTTCAGCAAAACAACAGTCTGAAGCAATAGTCCAGTCACTATTGTATAAAATGTTCAGTTTCGATAGAGTCCCATAGTGTCCCTTAGACAGCATCAGCAATGGAAGAAATATCTCAGCCATCAGCAATCGCCATTCTCAGGAATCTGCCAGGTCTCCTTGAACTTTGAATAACTTCAGTAACAGGACAGAGGGGTCAGGTCACGCATCAGCTTCCCTGCTTTCTTTTGACCTTGCTGGCTGAAGAGAAATCCACCTATCTCCTTTGCCTGTGAAAATAGAAACAAATAACCCCTCTCTCTTTGGGGTGTAATTAACCTGAAAAAAGGAATTATGATTAAGATTGGGTGGCTTCTCCATCTCTTCCTTGTCCATCTTTCTCCAAAAGAGGTTGCGTCCTTCTAAGAGGTGTCCATCAGCTTTATTCTGCAGAAACATAAATGCACAGCCCTTTTTCCAGGTGAATGGACCTGGATCCCAAACGTGGTTTCCATGATCTTGGGATTTCTTAGGATCAATTTTCTCTGTAGAAGTGCAATAATTTTGTTACACGATTTTAGTAAAGAGGGGGTTTTTTTTTTGTTAAAATGGCTAAATGAATTTTGTCACACATAAGATTCCTCTTCTCCCCCTTCTGTTTTAACAACTTAGATTTCAAAGCACTGCTAGCAATCTCAGTTAACTTGCTAGGCTTTGTCCCAGTATAGGGACTAGTTAGATAGCCTTCATTGTTGTGTAAATTTTAACTAGCAGCTTTTGGAGAATCTGGAGAGCTAAAAAGCAAATTTTGCCTCCCAGATCTCAGAGAATTAAGAGAACTTACTAATTGGGAAAACTTCTTACCACACTTTGAAAGACTGAAAAAAATTCTTAATAAATTTGTTCATCTGTTCTTTAAGTAATTTATCAAACAGACGTTTTTCCTCCAAGCTTACCAATAAGGTTACAGGCTCAATTAAGCCGCTTTGCCCTTCAGACTTCTTACACTGTATGATTTTACAATCTTGCAATAGTCTCTCTTGGTTAACTTCACTCATTCCTTCCACGCTGGATTTAGGGGAAGTTAATGGGCCCTCCTGAATGCCCTAAAGAAATGACCCTGCATCCAAAGTTTACAAACCTTTTCTCTTCAATTTCTAATTCCATGTGGGGGCGCTGTTGTTTCCCCATAACAGCATTCCAGAAGACCTCTTGATTTAAAGGGTGGTCAGATTTCTCCAGGACTCTTTCCTGATAGACATACATTTTTACTCTAGGAATGCAAGGAAGCAAAAATTGGCTTAAGCGATCTTCTTTTATACACCATGATATATCAGAATTCATTACTATCTTAATTTCTTCATAATCCTGTTCAATAATTCCAGCAACAATCTGAACACTTTGAGAATTTAAATTGGACTTTCCTAATAAACATCCCATAGTTCTTTTAGGTAGCGGACCCCAATTACTGCTCTTAATAATTTCTGATTTAATCGCAGCTTTTGGCTTTACTTCACAACTCTGATCAACTCCAGTATTAATTTTAATTTCTTGAGTACTTAGGTTAAAACTTACTGATAAAAACTGTATTAATCTTTCAATAAGAGGCTCCTGTTCTTTAGTATCAGCAAACTGCTGTGAGAGTTTCTGAGCCTTCTCTTGGTTAATCAAGGTTATAGCAGCCAGAACAGAGGCTGGGGTTCTACAAATTTGGCTAAGTCTGGTCTCCTGCTGTGATATTGGGGGATGCCTGCAGTGTCTCTTTAAGATCTTTGTTCTGGCAGGCAAACAGACACCTTGCCTCCCATGTTCTGCTGGGTGGGGTTTGTATCAGGTCAGGCTCCTTCCTCTATAACCTGTGCTCCATTCAGAGGGGCTCAGAGCACGCGGTTTTTGGCTGGGCGTTGCTTCCAGATAAATGTCCTCTATTATTAAACTTTAAATGACCATATTTGAATGACCAGTGACTACCTCTCTCGCAGCAGGGGCAGAGTCCAGTTCCCTCGGACTCTTTCCCTGGGTCTTTTCTGCTGTGAATCATCCTGTTCTTTTGCGATATCTGCCTGCAGTCTCTCTGGTAATGTCCCTCTGCTCCACAAGCAAAGCATCTCCCGTTAGGTCTGGCGTAGCTTGCCAAAGCAGCAGCCATGAGGTCGGCTCTATGCTCATCTGTCCCTACATCCTTGCAAAGCCTGATATAATCTAACAGTGTGCTGTGTTCTTTGAAAGGGGGTATGGCAGCCTGACACGATGTATTCGAGTTCTCGAACGCTAATGTAAGAATAAGATTATCCGCTGCCCCTTTGTCTGTTACGTTCTTGTGGACAGCATCCTGCAACCTGGATGTTAAATCTATATAAGGTTCATCATCCCTTTGCTTTACTGTCGCGTAACTAGGACGTCTTCTTCCTGATGGTATTAATCTCTCCCAGGCCTTTAGACAGACTTTTCTTACTTGAGCAAAAGTCTGCTCATCAAAGTTTAATTGTGCCTCAATTGTAATATAATTCTCATCTCCTAGCAGCTGATGAGCCCCTATATCTCTGCCCTCTTCTGCATTCTTGCGTGCTCATGCAAGGGCTGCCTCGTTCCATAGCATCTGATATTGTAAAGATTCTGAAGAGGAAAGGCACACTTTCGTCAAAGCTTTCCAGTCTGCCGGGATCCAGTTTTCCATATCTGCCATATTCTTGACCATGCCAATTACAAATGGTGAATCTGGACCATAACTAGATACTGCTTGCTTGAGATCTTTCAGTAGCTTAAAGGGAAAGGCAGTGTATCGTCTTTCTTGACTCCCTTCAGGGTGCTGCTCGTCAGGCTCGCTGTCTGTAATTCTAGCAGGATAAGCCATTCTGAATTCTAAGTCTGCTTCTTGAGCTATACTCTTCTCCACTAGTGAGAGCAAAGGTGCTTTCCTACTCCCTGACTCTTTGCCTCTCACTTTGGAAGCCTCATTTTCTAGGTTAAATCTCTCTATTTGCATTCCTTTGGGTCTAATCTCTTCTCCTCCAGCACTGGCTTGCTTGATAGTATTGTGATTCTCTGCGCTATACTCTGGTGGGGCAGATGCTTCTACTCTGCTGTTAACGGATTCAAACTTCGCCTTCTCAGCTACTCCTAAAATCTTCTCATCTGCCTGAAACTCCTTCTGCCTGCTTCTCACCTGACTTAAGTCTGCGTAGCTTAGAGGGTTCTCACTATTCTGCTGGTCTTGATTCTTTGCTCTCTCCCCCTGTAGCAGCTCCAACACTGCTTTAATCTGCACCCAAGCTCCCAGGCCTCCACGGGTATGCTCTGTCTTTCCCTGTGAGCTTTTCTCAAGTTAATGGCTACCTTATCCCAGATCTCCATATCAAAGGTTCCTGACTCCAGAAAAGAAGGAGTAAATTTCTTTACCAATTGAAGAAACTCTCTCATTCTCTTATTCTTTACCACTACATTTTGTTTCTTCAAGAGGTGCCAAAGAGTGATACCATGCTCTGTATCCTTGCTCTTTGCCTGACCCATATCTCACTCGGACTAAAAACTTCACACTTAAAAAAATAAACTCAAAAAAATATTTTCCTGATTCACCCTCACTGTCCAATGAGGCCGTACAATTGTTACACGGTATATAACTCAAAAGAGTTCTTTTCCTACGGGGCCCCACGTGATGGGCACCATATGTCAGGGGAAGCCAGCCCCTATCACATCATTATGGGTCTGGTAGGTGCAATTGTGCAGCGATAATAAGTAAAGATCATAGTAAAGTTATAGAGAGCATGAGAGATAGAAGTATTGAAATAAATGGAGTCAGACACAATTCATGGTAGCATGCTCACCTCAGCCCCGCTTGGTGGTTCACATGGAGGGAGAGACAGATATTTAATGCTAGCCCAGGCTTTCTATATTCTCTGGGGACATGCAAGCCCCCTAATTACAGGTAAGGACATACTTCACAGGAAGGGGCTGTACTATAGGTAATACAGTAATGGGAGGGGGTGATCTAGGGGTATCCATGCAATAGGAAGAGGAGGGATTGGGGGTACACATGTGGCAAGTTGGGCAGATCCTAGAGTCAGTATGGCAGCCTAACTTTGGATGTCACAGAGGTGGTTTGGTCTGTTCCCAGGCTAAACTTGATAGAGACCATAATCAGTGGGTGTGAACTCCACCTACAGGAACCAAGCTAATGGTAGCAGGGCCCCACCCCTGTGGTGTGGGCAGACAGCAGTCTGGCAGGGACTGCCTTCAGGGAAGATGCCTGTGAGCATCTGACCTCCCCCACAGATGATGTGTTGGGCTGGGTTCCCTAAAGAAACAGAACCAGGACACTTACAAGATAGATAGATAGATAGATAGATAGATAGATAGATAGATAGATAGATAGATAGATAGATAGATAGATAATATGTGTATACACACACACACACATATATATGGGTTTATATTGTAAGAAGGACTACAACAAATTAGTTTCCACACAGTAGTACAGAAAGTTCAATCCAACTCACTTTCTTGGGACAGTTAATATACTGAAGGTCTTTCAACGCATGCAGATCCCTGGTCCAAGTTCAAGGAAGCAGACTGTGGCTGTCAGGCGGTTCAGAGTCTGCCTACAGGCAAGACAAACAGAGTCAGCCTGCAGGCAGCAGACACAGCCAGGTGCGGTGGCAGTGGCAGGCAGATGAGATGTCCAGGCATTGCAGGGGCAGTATCACCAGTAGCATGGCAACAACTTATCCAAGCAAGTCCCCATGGAGCCTCAAAGTGCAGCAACGCAAAAACAGCAACAGGAGTCACCATGATGGCCCCACAGGTAGCGCAGAGCAGCGAGCGCGGGCAGCAGCGAGCTGGTGCATTCGTCAGGAAGAAAAAGGAGAGCCATTTATCTCGGTTGCCTTCCAATCAAGCTGCGACCTGACTGGCAGGCTAAACTGCAGCCACATGTTCCTATGACCTGGTTGGCCACCAAACGCACACTCCAAAATGAAAGCTGTATACTCCATCAAACCAAAAACCAAACCCACTCCCTCAAGTTGATTCCAACTCTTAGAAGCCCTATGTACAATAAAGAAGGACTGCCTGGTCCTGTGCCATCCTCACAAACATACCAGTGATTGTGGTGGTACACCGTGACCTACAAACAGTTGGCTTGTAGGAGTAGGTTGATAACCAAAAGGTTGGCTGTTCAAACGCACCCAGGGACACCAGGCCTAACGACCTGACTCTAAAAATGACAACCGAGACAATCCTATGGAGTATTTCTACTCCGTCACAGTGTGGCCTCCTTAGTAACAGCCAACATCAAACATACCAATGACCTCAAACATTAGTGCACTTAGTGAGTCTTAGCTATTGCTGTTCACTATCAATTCAATTTGTTTTCCAGGAAGGGCACCCTGTTTAAAATCCAAACAAAACAGTCCTCCACCAGAGTCAAGAAAGCCTGGCACTCTCTCCCTGGGCCATGAGATATCCTCCCTCATGTTCTTCTCCCCGACTGCCTTAGTTGGTGGTGAAACTGACTGTTTGACCCCTCCACACCAATTGCCATGGGGTTCTCGTTAGCACATAAGTGATTTCTGAGACCTCCTCCATTCACAGTAGCAGCCACTAAACATAGAAGGCGACTCGGTACTTGAGATTTGGTTAATTGGACAAAGTTACTAAATGTTATTTCATTTCACCTTAAAATTCAAATAAAAATATCCCTTTTTGGCTAATGACTACCAGGTAAGCATCAGAGCCCAAAGCCAAACTGGCTCCCCTCAAGTCAATTCTGACTCAGAGCAGGCCTAGAGAAGAAGGTAGAGCTGCCCGCAAGGGTTTCCAAGACTGTAAATCCTTACAGAAGTACAGAGCCTCATCTTTCTCCTGAGGAGTGGCTGCTGGTTTCAAACTGTTGACCTTGTTGTCAACAGTCCAATGCATAATCCATGACCCCTTAGGGCTTGTGATTGGACAGTAGAGGTCTGGTTTCAAAAACAACAACAACAATCTGTAGCAGCCATGGGTATTTCTTGCAGGCGCTGAATAGTTTTCCTGAGTTTGGAACGAGGATGCAATGTAGTGTGTTACCTATGGCACTGACCGCACCATCCAAAGGCTGATTTCCTGCAGGCCTGCCCCGGGGCTGCTAGAGCACTCCTCCGTTGTGCTCAACTGGCATAACCTTGTCCTAGAACCTCTCCTTAGAAAAGACAACTGAACCAGAGCAAACTACGTGAAGATGTCACCTCTGATCACTGCCACCTGACCGGGAAGATGGCGCGTCAGGAAGTCTACTCCCCTGCCCTGGAAGGGCCACCTTGTCCGTCACGGACATCTTCCCACATACCAGTAGCATTGGCAACAACTGGTGGTGACAAATCCGATTCACCGGAGACACAATTCACATCGTTTAAAAACTAGACATCTTACCGAAAAACAGGGAACGGTTTGTCCTCTGAACCCCAAATTAATTAACATTCGTTAATTAATGATCCACAGTAGTGTTAATTCTGACAAACAAAAAGGAAACACCTCCTAAGGTCCCAAAGAGTGAGTTAGGAAGGCAGGAATTCAATGTCTTGCTTCCTTCTTTGTTTGTAGCCCGACACAGGGGCTCCAGGAGCTTTAGGGTCCCAGACGCCTTGGTATTTCGTTGCTCTGGCAATGTACACTTGAGCTTCGCTTTCAAGATCTAGTTTGCTGCTCTAAAAACAACCGTCTTGTCAAATTCCCTCTAGTTGGAAAGTAGATAAGGAGGGCTTCTCTCTACAGTGCATTTATCAGTATCGGGGTACCATCTTTCTGCTGATGTAGCGCACCCCAGCATTTGCGTCACCTGGAATGTAGAGTGTGGCTGGCCACGTGCTTCATTCACACCTGGGGATTTTGTTCCTGAATGAGATAGGGACACAGACACTGAGGCCCAGCTTGCACCCTTGGCCACAGTTGCTTTGCTGCTGGGTGCTGTAGAGCAGCCACCCACATGATGGGGGGGGGGGGCGGTGGAAGAACTCCCAAAGGGTGTTGGAAGCTGTGAGTTTCACAGAAACAGATTGTCAGCTCTCTCTCCCACAGAGCCACTGCCTCAGCTGCTCCACTGGTCATGAGCGAGTAGTCATTTGTTCCACCAGGGCTCTTTCTTTGATCCGCCGCCTAGGCTGGTACGGGAGGGAAGGACGAAGCACGCACTTTCCGTCAAAGTGCAAACTTTCCGTCAAAAACTCAACTCAAGCGCCACAGGTTGACTGTACATTTATTTCCAGAGAATCTCAAAAACCTACTAAACCAACAGACTTTCATTGCCTAAACACACAGGATGGGGGTGGGGTGGGGCATGAAAACAACAAAGGAGACAAAAGAACAGCAGGACTAATTGAAATGTCAGCGTCCAGGGACGCCTCTAGGTGAGGAAAGGGGGTGGAGGCCAGGAGGCAAAGTGGGGTAAATAAGCACAAAACCCAGAAGCCAGCTAATGTGTCCTGTAGATTCTCAAAAAATCCTTAAGAATACCGCTGGGGGGCTCTGAATACAGGGATTGGGTGTAGTTTGGAGTCAGAAGATTAGTAGAAAATATAAGTAGTTTGATAGGAGCAGTCAGGGACCTTTGCTGGGAGGGCATTGAGTTTATGTGAATGGGGATGGAATCTTTCAGGAAAGGCAGATGAGAGAGATGGAATGAGTGTCCATGTCACGGAATCGCACATAAAGACGTGTGGAGTGTCTCATTTACATCCGCACGATAACAAACTTCCAGAAATGAGAACAAGAGCAATCCTCCCCACGGCTGCCAGTGATTGCCCCTCCTTCACATCAGCGGAAGGGGAAGCTTAATTGGGGAAGCTGTGGCCTAGTATACAACCCAGAGCCCAGAATACCCATTGCATTTTTTTAAAAGAAAGAAATTCAGTGAGCTGGCGAGACCCACTCCCAGCCTTATCTCTGCGTTGCTCACGGAACCTGGCCCTGGTCACTGCCTGACCCGATTCCCCACCACCCCCACCTGCACTCCAAACAAACAGCCAGCAGGCTCATCTCCACCCTGTGTCTGGAAGCTAGCTGTGGATGGGTGTCTGCTGCCAGCTGGGACATCAGGGATCACTGGGCTACATGCCTGTCATCACTGGGCAGGGGTAGACCAGCAGTGTTCACATAGAAGTAGCCACCCGTTTGAAGAGCAGTGTGAAGCCAACTGCAAGGTGCAGTGTGTGTTGAGCCTCTATCTGAATGATGTGTGTCAAGTGGACCAAGTCAGTCACAAGGCCAACCCAGAGCCAATGCAGAAGGGCATGGCCAGGAAGGCTAAGAACAGGAAGGGGAATAGTTTACAGCAGTTTTCCACTACACCCCGCAAGAAGAAAGAAAATGAATGAAGAGCCACTAACCGCATTTAGTTACGACTGGGAATCAATTCAACGTCACAAGACAATGGCAGGGAAGAACAGTGGTTGTGCTTCGGAGATGTACATCCTGGAGGGCGGAGGGAAGGGAGATAGATGATACAGGGTGATGGAAAATCTGCCTTAGAAATATGAACTCAGTCGTCATGTCTACAATTTTAAAACCAAGACATAGCCATAAAAACATTGAAATAGATAAAAAGAAAAATCTTGGTGTGGGGGGGTGGGGCTGCTGAATAAAGAAAGAATTACCTCTACAGAGTGGGCTAGGACAGAGGAAGCTGCAGTTCGCTGGTTTTTTCATTGTATGCTAAAGGAAGTCCTGATTGCACTGTTGAGCAAACATTGGACAACCAATTGCAAGGCTGGTAGTTCAAACCCTCTCGGCCCTAGGTGGAAGGAAGATGAAGCTATTTGCTCCTGGAAAATTGTACAGCTTTAGCTGCCTACTGCTCCTTGTGCGACAGACGGCCGAGTCTTCCCATACCCGTGCCTCCTAGCAGCATCTCGGAGGCATGATGGTCAAGGACAGAGTGAATGGAGTCAGCCGCATTGGGCACCTGGGCACCACTCTGGCAAAGCAGACATTGTTGCCATCAACGACACCTTCGCTGACCTGAATTACATGGTCTACATGTTCTAGTATGATTTCATTCATGGCAAGTTCTATGGCACCGTCAAGGCTGAGAACGGGAAGCTTATCATCCTGGAAGGCCATCTCCATCTTCCAGGAGTGAGATCCCAAAAACATCAAGTGGGGTGAGGCCGCTGTCAAGTATGCCGTAAGGTCCACTGGTGTCTTCACAACCCGAGAGAAGGCTGGGGTTCACCTGAAGGGCGGTGCCAAAAGGGTGGTCATCTCCGCCCCTTCTGCCGATGCCGCCATGTTTGTGGTAGGCGTGGACCACGAGAAGTAGGACAACTCCCTCAAGATGGTCAGCAATGCCTCCTGTACCACTGACTGCTTGCCACCCAACACCCGCCTAACCCCTGACCAAGGTCATCCATGATAACTTTGACATCGTGAAGGGACTCATAACTATAGTCCACGCCATCACTTCCACCCAGAAGACCGTGGATGGCCCCTCTGGGAAACTCTGGGGTGATGGCCGTGAGGCTGCCCAGAACATCATCCCCACATCTAGTGGCACTGCCAAGGCTGTGGGCAAGGTTATCCCAGAGCTAAATGGGAAACTCACCGCCATGGCCTTCTGTGTCCCCACCCCAGTGTGCCAGTCATGGATCTTACCTGCCGTCTGGAGAAAGCTGCCAAGTACAATGACATCAAGAAGGTGGTGAAGCAGGCGGCCGATGGTCCCCTAAAGGGCATCCTGGGCTACACTGAGGACCAGGTTGTCTCCTGTAACCTCAACAACGATGCCCCCTCTTCCACCTCTGGTGCTGGGGCTGCCATTACCCCCAGTGACCACTTTGTCAAGCTCATCTCCTGGGATGACAATGCATTTGGCTACAGCAATAGAGTGATGGACCTCATGATCCACATGGGCTCCAAGGAGTAAGAGCTGCCCTGGACCACCAGCCCCGACAACAGCACTAGAGGAAGAGAGGCCCTCAGCTGCCGGGGAGTCTTTGCCCCCCACCTTGATCCCCCCAACACACTGAGAATATACTGTCATCTCAGATTCCCATCCATACCAGCTGAAGGAAGGGGAGGAGCTTAGAGAGCCCAAGCTTGTCTGCCATGTACCATCAGTAAAGTACACTGTACCCAGCCTCTGTGGCATGGTGCACAGTCACTGTAAGCCAGAATCCACGCGATGGCAGAGGAGTGCTGCTTTTGTATTTCTTAACTGGTTTCTTTTTTAAATCAACCATAAGTGAAACACGGACAACAACCCTGAGGAGAGTTCTTCAACACATATAGGAATGTTTGTGATATAGCCTTTCTCATCGAAGTTTATCACATGAGTTTAGCAAAAGTCTTAATTCAGGGGAAAGAAACCAAACCGACTTTCCTTGAGTCCATTCCTACTCCTAATGATCGAACGTAAAGATTTCACAAGTGCAAATCTTTATGAGAGCAGATAGCCTCCTCTCTCTTTCAAAGAGAAGTTGGTGGGCTTGAACCACTGACCTCCTGGTGAGCAGTCCAATGTACAAATACAGCACCACCAGGGCTCCTTGATTCAGGAAAGATGTTTCTAAAGTGAGCTACGCTACTGGAGTTCAGAGTGGCCAAGCCTGGGTCCACCGATAGGTCTCCCCTTCTTCAGCCTCCCTGCTGCTGTCTAGGTTCAATACCTTATAGTTCCTCATTCTCCACCAGTCTTAACAACTTTATTATCATTCGTTATAAACGGTGCTGCAGAAGGGGCGATGTGGAGTGAGACAGTCTATAGAAACAGCTCTTCAACTGATCTCTTCTCAAGCTTTCCTTTCCTAACAGCCCTTCTAACAGAAGCTGAACAGAAGCTGCTCCACATACAATCTCTTGGGCACGTGCCGAACACTAGGATTGAATGGACGAGATCTGCATGTCCTCGTTGTTCCCTCTGACTTTTAGATCGACATGTGTTTATGAAAATCAGACAGGATGACTTGTGCCTTTGCCTGTTGGTAAGGCGAGACAAGTTGTGCAGGGGGCCGACGAAGCTGTGTGGGCACCTATGTTATCCCATGGTGATCGCACAACTCTATCTCCCGAATCCCACCCGTGCCACTCAGGCTGTGGCCCCCGAGGATACTCGTCCCCTGGGAGCGAGAGAGGAGAGCCCCGTGGTAGTGTCCTGGGTGTGTCATAGATACAACATTCACAACCGATGCAGAAAATTCCCGCCTCTGTGGAATCTCAACGCATTTGAGCACCAGGGCTATTCTGATTCGCGGGGCTCCGTCCAACCCCAGGATAGGAACTGCCGGGATGACAGTGTCTTTTGAGTTTGTACCATAGCAGATGGTCTTAATTATTAAAATAGTTGCACTTCAGCTTTTAAAATGCTTTCCTGTTCTTTTAAAAATGCCGTTCTTATATATATTTGATTTAAAACACTCCCTCTCCCCCAGGCTTGACTCCTCCCATCCGTGAGGTAGGGAAAGAAAGCTGTTGTTCTCCCTCCCTGCCTGGCCTGTTCAGCGTGGTGGTGGTGGAGCACGGGAAGGAGCCTTAGGTAAATACTCCTTGAAGATTCCTTGAGTGTCTGGCTGGCATAACTACAACACCCTTACAGGGAAGCCTTTGATCTAAACACTTCTGCTCCTCCGTTTTCTCCTCATTTTCCATTTCCCTTATAGCCAGGGTCATTTACAGACCTCTCGTGATTGCAGAGAAGGATTACCCCAGTGAATAAAGGGATACTTCATGGCTAGGATCCCAAATTCCTCACAAAAGTCCCCTTTGCCCTTAATTCCATCAACAGACTGAATTGCAAGGGGAAAGAAGAAATAGACAGCTATTTGCAAAGCCGTCCACTCTCCCTTGTCCTTGACTTCCCATTCATTCACCAAGTGCTAATCCAATGCCCACGACAGAGAAGCCCTGTGGGCCACTGGTCACACATTGGGCTACCAAGCCGAAGGTCAGCAGCAGGAAACCACCAGCATGCCACAGAAATGAAGAGATGAGACTGTGCACTCCCACGGCAGCCTTGGGAACCCCCAGAGCGGGTCTGCTCTCCTATCGGGTCACGGCACAGCTTTCCCTAAGTGCGGCTGCGAAGCACTAGGATCACTCGTAGCTATGATCTTCCTCCCTCGCTCTCACTGCCATCACGTTGATGCCCACTCAGGGACCCCGTAGGTATGATAGCGACCCCTTTCTCCCTGGCATCTCTGCCATTTCAGACTGTGTCCTCAAACACTCCTTCCTCTCTGGGAACCTCCAGGGCACCTTGCCGGGCAAGGGGATGCTTAAAAAATAAAATTAAAAAGCCAAGCTCTGGCTCTTGGATTTGGAAGAGTCTACACAGGCATTTCTCTGTACTTACAGAGGAATGAATCCAAGAAATGATCGGATTCAGGAATATCATGGAACCCAGGGGCAACTACTCTACTCCCTTCTCTGGAGTCCCGTGGGACAAATTTTAAATCTGCTGCAACTGTGAAGTAAAAAGTATAAGAGATGCCCTAAACAGATCCTTTCCGATTCCTAGAGATCTAGAGCCCAAAGAACTGACCAAGTCACTCTGGGAGAGACAGACTGTATTATTCATGGGAATGTTCTTTATGGAGGTGCAGTGTTCCAACTCTGGAGCGGCCAGCAGAGTCAGGGTGCAGTTCTCACAGTCTCCACCACGCTCCACCCCCAGCAAGCAAGGATGTTTACAGTCTTTAAGGTAGGGAGGCAGGGGTGGGGGCAGGCCTGGAGCGGCTATGCTGACTGTGGGCCCCCTGGGAAAGGCTCCTTCAAGGTCATCCCATGATTTCTACCTCAAAACAGCCTTGGTGGTGACTTGTTCTAGGTGGTCCACTCTGACCCACTCTGTGCCTTGAATGAAGGGTAGACGGGGGAGGCCAAGGGTAGGCTGTGCAAGAGCGCTCATCTACACTCAGTACAGAAGCGGTTGTTGTCAGTTACTGTACCTCTGTGTTCATTTGTGGATAAAAATGATCTCACACATCATAAATTAATGATATGTCATAAAATTAATAATATTAAAACACCTCGTACTTTATCGGTAAACTGATCATTTATACACTATCGTCCATCTTTATGGGAGCAGAGAACCTCATCTTTCTACAGAGGATCAACTAGTGGGTTTGAACTACCAACCTTACAGTTAGCAGTCCAAGGTTTACCCAACAGCGCCACCTTGCATAGAACAGAAATATAAATACATATTTTGTGAGCACTGGCATCATAGTGAGTTACACCTTGCGATGCTAACTGTAAGGTCAGCGGTTGGAAATTACCAGCCCACCATGACAACCCATTATGTCCTAAGAGAGCTGTGCTTCATAAGTTTTCAATGACTGATTTGAGGGAAGTAGATCTGCCAGCCTTTCTCTGGAGGAGCAGCGAGGTGAATTCAAACATCCAACCTTTGGACTCTCAACCACTCAACCAGCCCCCAGCTGTGAGCACCTCACCCCATCCCCACCCCTTTTCTCACCCCCACCCCCCCACACACACATCCCACCACATCCTCTGGGACTCTAGAACTGAAAGCTCCAGTACCTGGTGACCTTTGGTTATTCTGACTCATAGCAATTGCAAGTGTGAATAAATAGTATGATAAATTAATAGATCATAAAAAGAAAGCCACATACAAGAAAAAAATAGTGTCAAGAGAGCTGTTTGCATCTGGATGGGTTAAAGGGGAGTTCCCTGAGCCTCAGATTCCTTTTCCACCCAACAACTGAGGGACTGGGAATGGAAGCAGACGTCAGCCCTTACCTCCTGACACTCTGGTTTCTACACCCACATCCCTACATTCTCCCAGATTCACTTATCTTCCTTCTGAATGACCACACATCCCCCAAATATCATTTTACTACCTCTCCCTGGATATTGTTGCTTTTTTAGGTATTTTCAGATATAATGTAAGTCCAGAGAAAGTTCCTTTTAGGCTAACGTCATGATAGCTATTTGGGAGCCTCTAAAATCTGTTTCTGAAACCCGCCTAGAGGTTTTGCCTTTAACCTTAATTTGGAATTCTGTGTGCCGGTGCCTGGTGCCTAGCAGTCTGGAGCTCAGGGGTAAACTGGTGGAGGGATCAGTTAACTATTTGCTGCCCAGAACTAGCTACTGCCACAACAACTGTGACTTTTCAAAACTAAGCTCGGAAACAATGCGGTTTTAATTAGAGAAGAAGGTTGTTTGTATAATGTCATGCTGGCTCATGGTCTTCAGAAAGCACTTTCGCACTCCACGAAGACCATCCCCGATGTTTGCCTCATTGCATAGACTTTTCCCTAAGGGACTCCGGCTCTGCCCGCCAGCCTTCCAAAGTGCAGTCTGTGCAGAGAGCAGAGGCCCAGGAAACAAAGCGCCACCACCAGGTGGCAGTGCTTCCTCTCCTTGAAAAGAATTTTGGCAACTTGAAACTAAGCTGTCTGGGTTAGGGCCCTGTAACAAGATTTACCTTCAAATTTGGCCTAGCACTGGCGATTTCCTCACGGCATTGGAAAGGCAGAACTGAACACAAAGATGTTTAAATAAAATGCATGCTTCTTTGAGCTAACCTTTGCTTCCTAATGTAGTGTCTCATTTACTCCTGTAAAATTCTGCACAGGGTCGCTGTGAGTCAGTACCTACATAATAGCAGGGGGCCCGCTGTAAATTTAAGACTCCTTTATTAGTACCTGCTGCCAAATCCTGGTTGAACTTCCATGGTAAACACTGAACTGCAAATATAAAGGTAGGATGTTCTTAAGAAGCCCAGAAGCGAGACGAGGCTGTCTGGTCCCTTAAAGATTGTGTCGGAAACCCTGCGTGTGGTTCCTCTACTTGAGAATTCACGTCATAGCTTTCTTTTCTCTTCTCTGGTCAAAGAGTAAACGACAGTCTCTATTAACGTTAAAGGGAAGAATGGAAGGAGCTTGGGCTAGACAGCACCTAAAGGGGAGTCACCAAAAGGCTCGAGGGGAGGAAATGTTCACAGGTTTTAGGTACAGAAAATTCAGGAACTTGCAAGGAAAAAATCTTACAAGGAAAAGTCAGAGATGATTGAAATTTTAAAAACATGCCTTCATAATCCCTGGCAAAGTTGTTACTCATTGGTCACCATTTTGAAACCTCCAGCCTGCTCAATGGGAGAAAGAAGAGTCTATCTACTCTTGTACAAAGCTACAGTCTCTGAAGCCCACACAAGCAGTTGTACCCTACCCTATAGAGTCCTGAAGTTCGAATCCATGCAGAGGCAGTATGTTTGAAGCAATTTTGAGATCCATAAACCCTGTTGTGGTAATCCCAATCTTGTTCATCTATGGATATTGGATATTTGTTTGAGCAAGCTGTGAGAGAAAGCAAGGTAAGGAGAGAGGCGTACAACCTCCCAGAAGCATTCTGGCTAACAGACTTGTAAGAATTCATACTCAATGCTTGATTCATAGAGACCCCCTGTGGGTTTCCCCGAGACTCTTAACTGTTTGCTGGAGTACAAAGCAAGTCTTTCTCCTGAACTGCTGCTGGAGGTTTCGAACTGTCAACCATGCGGCTCACAGCCCAGCACACAACCACGACACCACCAGGGCTCTCAGCATAAACGGTGAACAGAAATGCAGTCTGACCCGTGTGTTAGGAAGAAGCCTCACTTTATCCCAAGTACCTAGACTTGGAGGGCTCCTGCACATACTGGTCCTTCTCATCCCAACTGGAAGTTTGATTCATGGAAACTAAGCGAAGTGCTATAAGACCATCCCCAACTGCGAAGTTGCTATCTAGATACATCCATTTTACATCATTTTTAGGCTCTTCTGGGAACATTTAAGTTGGAAAACCCTAGTCTAGTGACCTATGGATATTTTAAATCACCACTATCAGGTCAATGCCGACTCATAGTGACCCTACAGGACAGGGTAGAACAGCCCCTGTGGGCTTCCGAGACTGTACCTCTTTTCAGGAGTGGAAAGTCCCATCTTTCTCCCATAGATCAACTGGTAGTTTCGAACTGCTGACCTTGTACAGTTAGCAAACCAGCTCTCGTAACCACTGTGCCACCAGGATATGGATATACTTCATTTAATTTGCTTCTGATAGATTATTTGTTATTGAACATGTCTCTTCATGACCTTCTCCTCATGTAGTGAAATGTAACTCACCTCCGGCTGTTATTTCCAAAACAGGGGAATTCCCGGTAGAGATGCCTAATATATGTGACCCTCTAAATGCACACACTGAAGCCAGTTTCCAACAGCAAAGCATTCATAAATGTGGCTTTTTCAATGGGAGTGAAATAAGTATCCATCTTGGCATTTGTCTTTGCCAGGCCCTTCTCACAATGGAAACCACATTTCTGCTTCCAGTATTTAAATAACAAAAGCCAACAGAGTGAAATCAAAGATAGAGTGACATTGCTCTCAGTTGGTATCTTTAGCAAGTAGTCCATGGAAATGTGAGTGTCTGAGCTCACAGGTAACTCTGAGCTGCTGGTTCAGAAGGTGATGAGAAATGAACACCTCCAGTGGGTGGACCTTCAGAGACTGCGGGTCACTCGCTCCCATGAAGAACTGGGGGCCACAAGGGGCAGTGCTGGGCTAACACTCTGCGCTGAGACTAAGGAGCAGGTCTCTGGGCTGTTTTCTCTGAGCTGTCTCTTCACTGCTGGGCTTGGTTGAAAGGAAGAAGCTAAGCCACCCAAAAATGTGTGGTCAAGGATTCTTTGAAACCGAACAAAAGGAACAGAAGGCTGCACGGTGTATGCCCATATTGTGTAAGACTTGGTGTTGGCATCTCTCTAAGCAATATTCTTGGCTGGGGTTTTCATTGTGAAAGAGTGATTTAGGCCAGTCCTTGGCTGCTTCTCGTATAGCACTTCCTCCCCGAGGCCATATTTCCCCGTTAGCTTCACAACATAGATGGAGAAGAGGAGATATATGCAACAATTCTTGCTTAGAAAGGTTTCTCCCTCCGCCCCCTTTCAGGGACTTCCCAAGACCAGAAGCTTCTCCAGGCCGCAAGATACCTAAGGACAAATCACAGACTAAGCCAGCGTTATTGTTCTTGTTAGGTGCCCTCCAACCATTTCCAACTCAAGGCTACCGCACAGACCACACAACTCAACCCTGCCGAGGCCCGCACCATCCTGGCAGCGTTCTTACCTTGGAGCCCATTGCTGTGGCTGCTAGGATCACTCCAATGCCACAGAAGCGGGGTTTCCCCCCATTTTGCCATCTGCTTCTAGAATTTTTTTCTATAATGGATAATGCTTAGTAAAGAATCGTCATCGACGTCCCGCCCCCCGCCCTCTGCCCCCTTTAGGGTCCACCCAAAACCATCTACTACTTAAGTGATACATTAAAACAAAACAAAACAAAACTCACTACCATTGGTTTGCTCCTCGTGCTTGGACATCTTGCAGGACGGGGTGGAGCTGCCCTGTGCGTTTCTGAGACTGTGATTCCTCACAGGCTTAAAAGCCTCATGTTTCTCCAGCAGAGCAGCCGGAGGGTTCAAGCTGCTGACGTTTCAGTTAGCTGCCAAGGGCGTAACCATTCCGACACCAGGGGTCTCCTAGTCATGTAACAGAAATGGATAATGCTGAATTTTTACCATCGGACTTCACCCATCAAAGTCCTAACTTGCTCTTGTCTTTTCTTCTCTCTCTCTTTAAAGAACAAACTACCCCGCGTAGCCTGGTAGGATGCATTACAGGGTTCAGTGCACTGGTACCAGGGAAGTATGACGCACAGTACCCTCTACAGCGGAGGATGCCACGTTTGCGTGTGGTGTACATGCGCACATGGAATCACACAAGGAACAAGGAATGGGACCAAAGGCTGACAGGCTAAGAGGAAGCAGGGAAAACTTGGAAGATAACCAAAGACAAACAAAGAAAGCTGAAAAGATAATATGTGAGAAGTAGAAATGGGCGAGAAATCGTGTGTAGGCTAGCCTGGACACCATGTCTCATGCCTTTGTAGGCTAGCCTGGACACCATGTCTCGTGCCTCGGGGCAGTAGTGAGGCTGTTTGAGAGCAGAGTGGGCTGAGTGGAGCACACATGGTCTTTAGGAGAATTTAAAGAAATAATGCAAAGGTGTGTGAATTTCCTCTCTGCTTTCCTTCTCAGTGTTAGATCCAGAGAGCACCCAGAAAACACTCATCTTCTGTTTTCTAACCGCCTCTAGGCAAGAAGCACCCCCCGACCGCCCTTTACTCATAGTTTTGGCCATCAACAAATGTCCTATGTGTTCACTACGTTCCAGGTGGACCACCTGCGTGAAGCAGACAGTAATGGCCTTGGCTGCTACCCGAAAGCTTGACGGTGGGAGGTCATGCCTCTGAAGAAAGACGAAGGAAATTATTTTTCCAAAATCTGAGCACAGACATGTCATGGAAAACTCTGAGCACAGTTCTACTCTGACACGTGTAGAGTTTCCATCCATCAGAATCAACTTAGTGGCAAGGAAAGTGTGTGGGGCGGGGAGATCAGATATTTTCTGAGCTATGAGGTATAGACAGTTTTGGTGTTTTTTTTAGGTATAGATTTGGTCCCTACTCTCATGGTGCTTATAGGGCATTAGAGGAGAAAGTCATTAAATTGGAAGCCACCTATGATTACAAACTATAACAGCCATAGTACAGTGCAGGGCCAACGAGAGTCAGCTGTGGCGTGAGTCAGCGTGGGGGGCAGGACAGGAACAACTGTGAAATCAGACCTGCTTTTTCCAACAGGGAAGGTTCACGAAGCAAACACCTCAAGGAGCCCAACTCCACAAAAGCAGACAGCACAGAGCTTGGCACAAGCTTTCAACCTGTGCCCAGCGCTAGGCTTCGACCGCCCCTGAGCCCATCTGTGTGTCCTTCAACAGAAGGAAACTTCCCTCTTGTCTGTGAGCAGGGGACAGTTCAGGGAGCAGATTCAGGCATGGCTCTCCAGGTGGCTGTTGTTGTTTAGCTTCCTTTATGTTTTTCCACTCCTAAAAATACAGCCACAAGGCGAGCACTATTTTTAACTCAACTTTCCAGACAAGCACCGTGATGCTTAGGGAGGGTCATGGAGGTAGGGACATGGAATCCACTTCAATTCATAACAATCCTGTTAGTAATGGGAAATGTTGAAGCTTTTTTTAAAAGTCTGGTCGTGACCTTCTTGAAGGGGATTGTCGGGTTTGCATGCATCGATGATTCATACACGTTTTGTTTCAACTCATCCATTCCAACCCACCACATCCCACCTCCTTTAGTGCTTCCTGTTTACACACTTTCCTTTTGATCTTAAAGAGTCGCTTATTCTGACATGGAAGTTAGTTAGGTTCCCTTCCTGGAAGGCCATGGTTTGAGCTTCTCACCCATCTCTCTTCAACCAGTAAGTCTGCTCTTTTTTATTATTTTGAATCCTGTTGTACATTGTCCTCCCACATGATCGAGGATCTTCCGATGTGATCCTTTCCAGAGCAAGTGGTAGTGGCGCTCTGGCCCCGTCCAGGTCCTCTGGCCTCCAGGTTGTGGAGACTGATATTGATGTGGTCTCTTAGTCCATTGGACAAATTCTTTCCATATATCTTTTCATTCTTGTCACTCTTCTTTCTTTTTTCTGGACAAGGAGTGACCTGTAGTTTCACTTTAGATGGCTGGCTACTCATGAGCTTTGCAGATTCCAGTCACTATTCACCAAAGTAATAGGTAGAATTGCCTCTCAACTATGTTATTCCAATTGACCTTGGGGTCCCCTGAGACTGTGGTCCTGATTTCGCAGGCCTCAAAACTCATTCTTCAAGGTGTTTGGTTATGTCTAAGAAGTGTTCATAACTTTGCCCCCCGGATGCCCCACCATATTTGAGGAAATATTTGCAGAAAGATAACTAGACATATACAAATATCCTCTGTGGGTATAGTCCCACTCTCCTGCCACACCTGCCCAGCCTCTGTAAGGCTCTGTGGGTAGGTCTCCACTGTTGTAGGGTGGATATTATAACATTAGGTGCCTCTAATATTTTTAACACTTGCAAGTGACACTGAATTTTAATTACAGGTATTTAGCCCTTCAAAAATGTCAGTTCTCTCTCTCTCTCTCTCTCTCTCTCTCTCTCTCTCTCTCTCTCACACACACACACACACACACACACACACTCACACACACACACAACTACCCAGGGAGGCTATATTCTAAGGATTAAATTAAAGAATACATAGGAAAGCCGGGAACAGCAGCTGTCACGGGTCCATTGATTAAATATGCTGCAATGTGTTTGTACAACAGAAAGGAACTTTGGCCTATTCTGTGCCATCTTCCCCTTTGCTATGTTTGAGGGTATTGGTGTTAGGGGACACTGAGTACAACCCCCATTTAGTAATGGAAGACGTTGAAGCTCTGTCAATCCACTTCTTTGAGGGTATACCCATTTTTCCTGACTCTCTGCCCTACCAAGCATGGTGCCTTTACCAGGGCCTTTGATCCCTCCTGCTAATAGATCCAAAGTAAGCAAGACGTCACCATTTACATTTCTAAGGAGGTTCTATTTCCTACAAGACAAATTTGTTCCTTCTTCTGGTGTTCCAAGCACTTAAAATATAAGCTAAGATTAACTGACTCTAGGACTCAGCTTCTACCCACTTGCTTAACTTAGTAATTTTTATATAAAGAGAACCACTGAGGAGAGAAGTGAACAAGCAGACAGTGAAATGGGGTCCTACTCTTGGCTTTACCATTAACTAGCTGTTAGCGGGATTAATACGCTCTGCCATGGCTGCCTCAGTAATTGGCAATCATTGAAAAACTAGTATAGGCAAAGGAATATGGAGTCTGCCCTAAAGGACTTAGAGTCTGGTAAAAGGACATTGTCTAACCATTCCTTTAAAAAGTCTCTAGCAAGATTTATTTAAAGAACAAGCACAAAAAGCTATGAGGGCCCAAAGAAGTTGGAGTGTGAGAAAACGGGGAAAGGTAGCTCACCGAAGGTCATCACATTGTTTGCTTTTTAACTGTGGTAGAAATATATAGAGTAAAACAGCAATTCAATAATTTCTACCTGTACAATTCAGTAGCGTTAATTGTACTCTTTAAGTCATGCAACCGTGATCGATCTCCTTTTCCAAATTATCCTACCATTATGAACAGCACACTAATTAAAAAAACTCCCCCTTTCCACTTTCTTCCTATTCCTGATAATCATCATAAATTAAGTTTTCAGTAGAATCTCTAGAGTGAATCCATTCATTTTCTATTTGTTTATATTTTCACTAAAATTCCATCAACAAAATTTCCAGTAATATCTATAAGTACCTGACAACGTACTATATATTTTGATGGATAATCCTTAAAGATATGGGAATTCCATAAAAAGATAACAAGTGATGCAAAACTGTAGGTGTCAAATGAGAGCTACACACGAGGAGAGTCCTAGGATGCACAAGAAAGAAGACATCATCATAGGGTTCAGGTCAGGGAAGTTTCCTGAAGCAGGATGTATTCTGGCTTGCATACAAACATATGAGGAAATGTTGAAGGGTCGCATGGAGGTGGGCAGGAACAAGGAAAGCAAATAAAAACAATGAGCATGGTGGACATTTGCCAGACTGGTGGTTAAGAGTCACTTGGCTGACCTCTGGCTCAATGGTAGTGAGTTAGGTTCTTTGGGAGAAATAGTAGAAGAAGCGATCACCCTACCCAGTCAAGTGGCATCTTTTTGGGAGACAGACAGTCTGGGAGAAGCCCGGTGGAAGGTCTTCTAGCAGCATTAAGGGATAGCATCATCCAGGCTCAGCCTCTGGGGCATTTTTTCACAGCAGTTTGTGGGATTAATTTGAAGGGAGAGAGACTAGGTCAAAGATCCCACTAAAGAGATAATTAGGGGAGATATCAGTGTCCTCAGGAGCTCTGGTTACAAGATGGGCTGCTAACTACAAAGTCAGCAGTTTGAAACAACCCGGTGCACCATGGGAGAAAAACGCCCAGAAAGGCTTGCCATCTAGGAAGCCCATGGGGGCAGTTCTACCTTGTCCTGTTGAGTCACTGTTGACGCCCTGACAGCGAACATTTGAGTTCAAGAAACAGTGCTCTACACCCAGCATTGTGCTAACCCTATGGGTGACCCCTGGAAACGGCAGACAGGCCTCTGGAATGTTCGGGTGAACTTGGCTCAGAATTCTGGCCTTGGTTGTCTATACTGTTCATTTTTCCATCCACTTTGAAGTGATTCGTAACCGCATGTGATAGAATTTGCTAGATACTACAAATAAGAATGGTCAGAGGGGGTTAAAGCAAAACAGGCTGAGTTGGCTTCCCCGTACGTTTTGAATAATTACACTTGAGCAAAGCTATAGTAGATACAGTCAGAAAGTAGCGCCGTCTTCATTTCAGCCATTACTGTCCTTCGTAAGAGCCCCAGGAGCCGCAACACAAATTCATCCACAGAGACCTTCTCACATTGCGCTTCCTATGGGACTCTTCCTGCTGAAGTTCAAGAACGTGACAGCTGCATGTTTCTGTTTCTGAGCATGAGAGGGTTTTCCTTAGCTTCCAAGCCCATTACAATTATGCTCACTGCCTTTCTCAAGGCCCCCAGGCGGTTTAGTGTATTGCACATCGGGCTGATAACTGAAAGGTCCGCAGGTTGAAACCATCAGCCATTCCATGGGAGAAAGATGAGGCTTCTGCTCCCGTAAAGATTGACAGTCTTGGAAACCCCCAAGGGCAGTTCTACTCTGCTTTCGAAGGTCACTGTGAGTTGGAATTAACTAGACGGTAGTGAGTGGTTCCTTTTCCGGGACATTTTCTTCGTCGCCCAAGATCCCCACCACGAGCCATGAAAGAGTGTGTTGCTGTATCTTCTTCACTAGCATCTGACCTTCTCACTCACAATCTATGGGACTGGTTCTAGATCATCTATACCGTCTCTATACACAGACCTTCAAATGGATTACTTATTTGTAATGCAAAATAGATGTATGCAGATGTATTCTGTCAAACAACAACAAAACACAAACACATTGCTTGTGACCCAGTGAACGGGCCTTGTGGAGTGAGGTGTGACTGCAATGTTGGGTGCCTGGCCTCCTCAGTGAAATCGATTTGCATGAGGGCTTGCCTTCTATATCAGTCTTGCCTGAGAGCACAGCTTGTACCCTGAGGAGAAAAGTAATTCACGGGAAAACAGTGATTCCAAAAAAATAAAGCAAAACAAAACCACACGTGAAACTGAGTAAAAGCCATACCAGGAATGATAACCTGAACTGGCTGACCATAACAACATGAAGTGTGCACACGAAACCACCACGAGGAACACGACTTGATCCCTGAGGATTTCTGCCCCAGTGCTTGGAGTTGCGGGCAGGGTGGGTGTGAGAGCAACACTCTGCAGCTCCTGCCCTGTTCTCTTCATGCCAGCCCACCAGTGAGCTCCCGAAGGTTTGCCTGGTTCCTGGCATGTCTCTCTAGTCCTTGGCGATCAACACTGACGATGGGAGAGGGCACTGGGACTGGGTTTGCTGGTGGCTGTTCCTGAGGAGTTTGTGTGGTTACAATCTCCGTGGCCTCTTTTCCCATGCTAACATATTTTACAGTTGATTCCATGGTTGCACGTGCACTGCTCTGGAAACAACATCAGAAAATGCAATCCACCACCACAAGAAATGTCACAAATATGATCATTTAACATGATACATAGATTGCAATAGAGATATTAGACACAAATGTCATGTTAAAAAGACAACTTAGGCTTCAGTGAAAATTATGGGGAAAAATAGTAAAACTTCTTCTACAAAGATATACTTTTCCCCAAAACATCTCTTTACAAAAATTTGTCTAAAGAGATGTTTTTCAAATCTCGTTATATGAATGGAGGCATTACAGAGATGTTTCTAATCATTATATAATCTGCCTGCATTACCCTGAGTGTGAGATGGCTAGCACCCACTGCACCTCTCACACCCACTGGTATTGAGCTGGTACCAACTCATAGAAAACCCCCTTGAATGGGGTGGGCTGTGGACACTGTGTCTGTATAGGAGCACATAACATTGAACTAACCAACCACTCAGAAGTTATGAAGCAATTGAGGTATTTGAAGACAGACTGTATATTTGATGGCATTTGCAAATTAGTTTTAAAATGTTAGCTGAGATAATGAGAGATAGTTTCTGGTTTTTACTTCTGAAACTTCTACTTACTGTACTGCGGGAAATGAGAAAGACAGATGAAACATGATTCTCCATGATGGGTGCATTATTCTGTTTTCTACTTTGAGATAAATTTGAAATTATTTGCTTTAAAGTCAACATTTGTCAGTGTTTGACATTTTCTATAATAAAATCATTTTTAAGAAATCCAGTCACACCATAAAATTCTCTATAGTTCTAGACGGTACAGAGTGAATAGTAAGATGCCTGCCTGTCCAAGGTTCCCGTGTCCACTGACTTCATTCTAATCATTGTCATACGTGTCATCCAGGGGGACGTATATGAAGATACCAACATACACATGACACACCCACACCCATCCTTTCATCTTGGCGTATGCATAACTGGGCATACGAAATAGATATACAACGGTCTTTGCTTTGTTGTTGTTTCCGTTTTCAGCTAATCTTTAATGGGCAACAGGTCTAATAAAACAATGTTGTTGCCGTGCTTTGTTTATAACCGTACTTTCTGCAGAACTCTGGGCTCTCCTGAGACTTGTGACTAATGGACATTGCATTTCTTGTTGCCCCCAGTTTGTCAGGATGTCCCAGAGCCACGTCAGCAATGAAGAAAGCCAAGCTGTCTGGAGAGCAGATGCTAACCATCAAGCAGCGGGCCAGTAACGGTAACGACAGTCGGTCGCGTTGCTCATTTCATCTCCGGGTTGCAAAGAAGCCCACGGTGACATAATATAACCTCAGTTCTTGGACCTTTCATTTATTCCAAAACTGAGCGCAGTTATCCTTGATCTGCCTTAGGAAACAGAAGCAGACATAATTTTAGGCTTGTCTGTAAAGCTGCTCGACTCCATCTGTAGAATCCAGCCTTCTCACCCAGTCACCTCCACCGCCCAGATGTTCCGGTTCCCTAGAACTGCACGTGTAAACCTCTAGCATTCAGGGACTTCCTCTGCAAGGATCCCAGGGCAGATGCGATCTCCTTCCCCAGTTCAATTCTCAGGGCTCCTCCCTTACGGGCCTTGGTAACTGTCGGTGCTGCTGTTGGCCACAGAATGAGATCTGGCTTGCCGGGCACTGTGTTGAAGGTTTCCTTCTGTTCGGTTGACCCTCTACTTTGCTAAGTGTGTCATCCTTTTCTGACGATGTGTCCAGAGGCAGGGAGTCAAAGTCCCAGAATCCTCATTGAGGAAGGGCTCTGGGATTAACAGAATACGCGGACCCCTCAGCCACATACCAGCAAACGGACAGCAACACCTATTGTCTCTTTTCTCCCTTCTCTCCTTTCACTCCCAGCGGGTCCAGATTCGCAGGAATCTATCTGCAAGATCCATTCCCGCTAAATGTCCTGTGGTTACCAGCCTGAATTAATGGTTATAAACTTGTGTAGAGAAACATCCCAGAGGCCTTAGGAGAAGCATGAAGGACTGACGAAAGTTGTGTAAATCTTATTCTTCTCATATTGAATTTTCTCCCCTTAGAACTATTTTAACTTCCAGCTATTCAAACAACAAGTCACCTTTTTAGAGTAGAAGTTCAACCTTCCCGTCTATCTCTCTAACAAAGATGGTCATGAACACCAGGAATTAAGTGAAGTGGGATTTATTGTGCGTCATAAGGACAGCCCTAGACTGCCACATCTCTCCACATTAAGACAAAAGATATGATTGAAGGAATAATTTCATCTCCTGAAGTCAGGGTATGTGGCTTTGTACAAGCGGATGTGCCTTGTGCCCGAGCTTGGTGAAGAAAACAAAGATGTGTCTTCACATCAAAGGGAAGCTCAGCGGAGGGAGGAAAGTTTACAGAGTTGTCAAATGACAAACTTTCTTCACAGTAATTCTTAGTTTCACGTTAATTCCTAATCTCCTGATACAGCTTGACTAAGGAAGTATTTCTAAAGCACACAATGCAAATCTGTTGACGTAGGGTCTCATGATCAGGTCTCTTCTATTTGAAGTCTTTGAAATGTTAAAACTGAACCTTTGCGTATGAAGACCTGAACATGGAATCGCCTGTACTCTGGAGCCTTTGAAATGGGGAGTGCTTAGGTAATTCACTGAGTAATCGCTGAAGCAGTTAAAATAGCTAGCGAGTTTATTTTTACAAATTTAAGCCCTAATTTCAGCATTCTTTGTCTTACTAACAGTTGATGTTTATAGCTGAGATCTGCCTTTTTATTTGGTTGCAACTTTACAAATGAAACTAGAGGAAATTCTCTGAATAAAAACTTAACACACGAATATTTAATTCAGGAGTGAAGATGGAGAATAAAGGTTTAATATAGGTGTGTGTATGTATGTATGTATGTATTTGTTTTAACTGTAACTTTTAACAATAGTTTTTAGCATTGCTTAAGGAAATGTTTCCCAAAATGAGGGATACTGCCCCTCAGTTGGGGAGAGGAGTCCCCAGAATGATCAAGGGTGATGTGGCGGCAAAAGCGAATCCCTAGACTTTATCCAGGATGATGGGCTAAACTATATACAAAAGTTTTTTCATTGCCAGGAGGGCAATGAATATTTTTTTTTCCTCAAAAGGAGGCAGTAGATGAAATAAGTTTGGGAATCTATGAGTTAACATTCTCAGTTCTATTTCCTAACCTTCTGCCAACAAAGCGTCTTCTCTGAAGTCACTCTCTAAAAGCACCAGGCAATTTTCTACCTACTTCTTCATTACATGAACAGTACCATTCTCACAAGGAAGAAGCAGAAGGGCTATTCATTCATTCATTCATTTGTTTATTAAGAAAGGTAGATATGAAGTTAGCTTAATTCAACATGGAACTTTGATTCAGGCCCCATGTCAGCCTGTTCAGATATGCCAGTACCTTCGTTGTGGTTTCAGGTTCACCATCACTCATTAATCTAATGAAACAGAAACAGCTGGAAACCTCACCTACATGGGTCATACCGAATTATGTACTCATATTCTTGACAGGAATACCACGAGTATATAGTCTTCAAATCTTGCAAAACCTGGGCCGCTCTGGCCTGAAGTCACTTCAAGCTACCAAAAACATATCTATTCTGCAAACCGGTCCTCGGGCGGAACTGTTGATGCCCCGAACTATAGACTTGCACAAGGGGTGGTTCTTTCCCACTCAGCTGATCGTGACTCAGAAACTGAATAGCACCCTAATCTAGTGGTGAGTGAGAATGTGGGCCTATCGTAAAAAGAGTGCTCTGTCTGCCCCTAACTGTTGACCTACAGCTGGGAGAGACAACGGTCCCTAGCTCAGCCTGCATCGGCCTGCGGAAGTGTCTTTGATCAATGGCAAGTTTGAAATCATCTGTGGGCAATTGATTTACTAGAATAATAAGATACTTGATGTTTATATCTCTGAATTCCTGCAAGCCTGGCATTCTTCCTTACCATGAGGTCACTTATTTCCATGTACAATTAGTGCTAAAGAAATGGTCATTCACTGGATAACCTCTGCCTTCCTGGGTGGTACAGAGTTCATGCACTTGGCATTGAGTCAAATACTTGGACTTTGCATGTGCACAGAGGTACCAGAAGAAGGGTCTGACACTCTACATACAGAGAAGCAGCCATTGAAACTCCTAAATAGCCTAGTTCTACACTGATACCCATGGGCTCACCACGAGTCAGAGCCGACCTGCAAGAAGCCCACGGGCCAGCCTGTGTGACCTCCACGGGGGATGGCGGTAACCTACGTCTGCTTTTCTCTCTCCCGGGCACTCAGGTGTGGTGCTCACTGCCAAAGAGGAAAAATGTGCTGAGCCCCCACTACATCTCGGGCACTTTCCAAAAGAATTTACCAACTTCTTACACCAAAATAACCCTGTTGCGAAAGTGACCGTTTGTAGACATATTGATCTGACCATATGGCACTTGGTTACTCATGAGGAAGAGAGTCGTAGTTAGAGGCCATTGACTTGCAAAAAGAAAAAGAATGAGGGAGAAGGGGAGGAAAGGAAGGAAGGAAGAAGGAAGAGAGCAAAGAAAGGAAGGAAGGAAGAAGGAAAGCAGGAGAGAACATTTTGCAATCTTAAAGAAGAGAATGTGTACACCTTAGCAAATGGGTCTTGTCTACCATGGACAGATAGTGGACACTATCACAGAACTCTTGACCAATTGCCATCTCTTTACCAACTCACGCCATCACAAGTTCGGAGCCTCTAATTTGTATAATTCCCTACACTGACTGTTAATCACAAAGAACAAAAGATGTCCATCAGAAAGTTTACAGCACTCATTGGGCTGTGGCTATGAAACAGAAGGACCAGGCAACAGGATGTTCTCCCTGGCAAGGAGCCAATTAACACCCGGGTGTTGAATAAGCCGCATGGGTCACTCAACAGGACACATGTCCTATTGTTTTTTGGGCCACTATCAGCTAATTTCTCTGCCAGTTAATCCAAGTCATTGGACATAGTTTTATTAATTCTAAGTTCTCAAACAAGATTTGTTTGTTTTATTCTGTTTCTGTTGTAGAGCATATAACACACACACACACACACACACACACACCTATCTATAGATATAGATGAAGAGGTTGAGACGTCCAAGGGCAGTCAGCAGATTAAGCAGAACAGAGATTCAAACCCAGATCTTAATAAACTCAGAATCCATGCTAGAAGCCCGGCGTTATCTTTCCCATTTTGTTATAGTTTATCCTGAGACAACTTGTAAAAGACCAGAGTTAAGTAGGAGTAAACGCTCTCTATACAAGAGTAAGCAAAAACGTATCACTATTAGGCCTCCAGTTCATAAATGCACAGGTTTATTCCAAACGAACACACTTAAGCTCGCCTCTCAAGTCAGTGACTGGTTGCAGGCAAGTCCCCTCAGTAATATACTAATCTTAGTGTTATTAAGGTGCCTTCCAAAGTCAAAGGTACAGCGGAAACCTTGACTTGGCGAGGAGATATGCCTCGCCAGTGAAATTCAAGGCAGCGATGTCAGCTCGGTAGACTGTGGCAACTACGTCTTTGGATTCCGAAAGGAACAACTTGATTAGATTCTCTTCAAAGACACAGGATGAACATGGGGATATATTATGAAGAAGTTTTAAGAAAATTGAAAACGTTTAGTGAGAGAAAGGTCAGAAAAAACTGTAAAGGGATTCCCCCCCCCCCCAATGACAATGCTTATTCTTTGAGGGTCACAAGGGCTGAATTTTGTTAAGAGAATTTTGTTGGGAAACCCTACCTCATATACGTACAGCACTCACCTTGCCCCTTGTAATTCCTTTTTGTCCCAAAACTCAACCTTTAAAAGATCTAAGACATTAGTCCCTTGAGGATGTCAAAACTGCTGTTGTACTGTGGAATATTCCCTTGTAGCGCAGTGAACTGCAGTTCAATTTGTAACAGCTGTCCAGCCTACCAGGGACTCCACAGGAGAAGTGCAACTGTCCACTCCTGGAAACCTTTAAAGCCTCAGAAACCAAAGGGATAGGTCTCCCCTGTCCTATAGGGTTGCTATGGATTGGAATTGTTGAGTTTGCCTTTCTGGAAATTGAAAAACACAAAATTCTTTGAGGCAGGGTTCCGACCCAATGCTTGTGCAGTAGATTACCTGTTAAAGGTCAGCATTTCAACACCACCAGCAAGGACACAGTTGAAACCTTCTGCTCCTATAAAATTTACCGTCTTAGAAACGCCCAAGGTCAATTCTACTCGGGGGTTCTCTATGAGTCTGAAGCCACTCAATGGCCATAAGCACGTGTTAGCTACAAATATGGGAAGATTCCTCTTGGTCTCTCTTTTATCAAAGATTAGAAATGCCCAATCATCTGTGGAGTTGCTTTTATGCCTCCATCTGTAACAGGTGAGTCAAGAATGCCTCCCTCCCCCAATGCCGTGGGGTCAAGCAGGCCGCCGGTAATTTGCTAAAACTGACTCAGACAAGTCCAAGTCATTGGACTTTAGTTTTTTCTCCTGAGCATTTATCTCAAAGAGAAGAGAATTATTCAAAATGCCTTTACATCTCTCTTCTGGCTTTAAAATACTTGGGGGAAAAAACCCTTTTTGTTCACGTGGAAAAGAGAATATTCTCATCTCTTCCCCAGCAAGATGATCATGACTTTCCTGAAAGCTCATGAATGAGCTCAGATAAATAATTAGTCCTCAGCTGTCTTCTTCCTTGCAGCCAAGTGTGACTTCAAGTTCAGCAGTCACTCCTCCAGGACATCTTTGCCAAAGACATGCCTTAGGTGCCTGTCAGCGCCCTGCCCCACGCTGTGCTCTCCTGCACTTCCCGTTAGCACAGTGTGACAGCACTCTATTCTTTCCTTCATTGGAATATACAGTTCCAGGCAAAAAGGAGCGAAGGAAAAGAGCTCTCTCTTTGGCTGTGTACTTCCAAGCACAGGCACTGTGCTGGGGACTTGGCATATTACATCACATTTAGTTTCTCAACAACCCGGAGGGAAGGGTTTTGCTTGTGAGGAAAGGGAAACTCAAAGAGGTGAGGGTCCCCAATGTTACCTAACGTCCAAGCATTTACTTTTCCTCAAATGAATGTTGCTCTTTCAGGACCTCTTGAGAACTTCTATTGAACCAATGCTTTCAAGGCTGTGCTAATTGGAGCAAGACTATCATTATTACTATTTCAGCATTTGGGTTGTGTTATATTTTGTTTTCATTTTAATGGACAGCTTTTCAGGCATCGGAAAGGCTGCTTTAAGACCCATGGGCTCCTTGTGCCAGCCAGTCTTTTACAGAAGCACGTCCTTCCCTTAGAGCTGGCAGCCTCAGTGGTGACACTTGATTATAAAAGTTTATTTTTACCGAATCATCTCCAAGGGTAAGCATTGGACTGCTAACCATAGGGAGGGAGCTGCTCATCAGGAGAAAAATGATGTTTCCTGCTCCCATAAAGAGTCACAGCTTTGGAACCCATGTCAGGAGTCTCTGTGGACAGGAATTGACCCGATGGCAGTGGGTAAATCATCTCCAATGAGATCTCAACACCCTTGAACTCAAAGATCAGTAGAGATGTCAGACCAAGCACTCTTGGTGCTCTCAGAGACGCAAAGGAATTGTGTAGGCAAACAAGCAAGCAAGGTAATCTATTCCTAAATTTGCTTTCCATACTTGCCTTATAATAATAATTTCAAATATCTGCATATCACTTCTTAGATGACGAAACTCTAACCCAAATTAGACAGTGATGTTGGGCACTTGAAGAACTGTTTTGTCGTAGCTGGACTCTTGCCCAGGTTGCACCATAATGAGGGGAAGGGAACACCAGAAGCCCTGTGATAGGACACTCCCCCCAATCTAGCAAAATGGAAAAACAGAAACAAAGCAACCAAAACACCACACTGCCATCCAGTCAGCTCTCTATCGTTGCAAGCTACGTAGGGTTTCTGAGAATGTAAACCTTTCCCAAAGCAGATCGACCCATCGCTCTCTCTCTCTGAGTGGTTGGGAGTGCCACCAGGCCTCCTTCTATAAGTAGGCTGCAAACTGAAATATGTATGCCTGGGGACGCATACCATTTTCTAGGTGCACATGGACATGCATAGCTTTAAGAACATTAGTTTCCAAACCCTCACCTTGCACATGTACGCTTTCTGAAATCTATAGGCTAAGGACGCATCTGCGATGGACCAGTTCTTCATTGCTATGGCCCATTTCCCAGTGTTTCTTAATCTTCATAAAAGAAACAAATGCTTCTCCCTAGTCTTACATTGGTGGGTTGATTTGGGATTAAAATACTTCCAAGGTGCCGTAAATCATCAATTCAAGAAGACTTGGCCCCCAGGGAGAGTCTCAAGAAGGCAGATCCCAAAACACTTCTGGAAGAATTGTTGGAGAGATTCTGTGCCTTATTGTCCACCCACTGCCATGCAGGAGAGTCCATTCATAGAGGCCCTGCAGGACAGAGTAGAGCTGCCCCCTTTGGGTTTCTAAGACTTTACATCTTTACTGCAGCAGGTGGATTCAGGCCGCTGACCTGTGGTTAGCAGTTCAATGCATAACCCACTGTGCCACCAAAGCACCCTATTTCATCATAAGACAGCTTCATTAACTATATCCTTTAGTCCAAGGCTTTCATGAAATTATATAAAGCATTGTATAATATGTAAATATATATCCATTAAAATCACAATTAAAAAAATTAGATGGCACCTGTAAGGGGAATCATTGCTCTGTTCTCATAAAAATCTTGATAAGAAAAATTATAGAAATGAAAACTTGAAGCCTTCTATACTTGAAAGCTCACAATTTTTTTTTTTATAATTTATAAATTCACATGACTGGGCCAGCAGAACAAAAACAGTTCCCAGTGAAAATATAAAATGAAAGATGATAAATTCCCTACTACTGAATTCTCTACTCTGAAGCAATACTTAATTTTTGAGCATGTAGCTGCCATTTGTGATTGCTCAAACGAGGCCGTCATATCATGTAGACTCCTTTACACCTGATGAAATCTCGGGGTGGGGGTGGGGCGGGGAGGCTGTCCCATCAAGTATGGCTGGTAGGAACTGTATGGGTCAAAATGGAACTGCCTGTAGGGTTTTGAGATTGTAAATCCAGAATCAGGCACCCTCACGGTTCTCTCTCGAGCAGCTTGGTCAGTTAGTCATCGAGTGGTGAACGACTGGACTGCAGAACTCCAACATTGAAAGGCAGTGCTGTCGTGACCCGCCATTTTGTAATGGGGAAACTTGAGACGTACAGTCATTAAGAAAAGTGCTCACCATTACTAAGCTATTAAGTGGCAGAATCTCAGTCTAAGATTCTAAGTCTATCAAGATCCAAGATTCTGGCTTTTAACTCCTAATTTGTGATGCCCCTAGTCACGATGAAGAATTATCAAAAATTACATATCTGAATTGTACAAAATTTTAAACACCGGGAGGGAGTAAATCACTGGTCTTGGAGGCTTAAGACCATCAGGAACATCAAGGTCAACTGTGACATAGTCGTTCACAAAGACAATGTTTCACATTCTACTTTTTTTCAGTAGCCACAGGGGTCCTGAAAGCTTGAGTGTGGCCTACTAGTATTATAGGTGCTGCTTTTGGTCTCTCCCAGTCTGGAGCCAAGATAACTGGGGGAAAAATGTTAAAGACGCACATGTAGAAACAATTAGCACACCCCCGCCCCCCCCAAAAAAAAACTATCAAAAGAGACTTGGAAAGCTTTCCCCTTTTCCGTAAGGAAATGAGCATGAATTAATAACGGCTTCTGGGGCATAGCCTAAATCTGTCAGAAAAAAAGAAAATGTGAAAGTCAGCTAGGAGCCATGTAGGAGAATCAAGGACAGGATTTCGTGCTTTTTGCAAAAAGATCATTTAACTTCTCAGAGAATTTTAGTCCTCTGCACTGCCAGCTTTTCCTCGGGAGAAAGAGGAGGCTGTTCCTGTCAAGATGTGCAAAGCCTCCGAAACCATCTACAGGGCCCCTGTGAGTCAGAAGTGCCTTGGTGGCCATCAGTTTTGTTGCTGTTGTTTTAATAGACATTCTCTAACTAGATCGTTTGGTCCCCGGATGGTGGCAACATCCAGTGTTTGACGACTAGCTGAGAGGCTGGCAATCAGAATCTGCACAGAAATGCCTTCAAAGATAGGCACGGAGGTCTGCTTCCGAAAATTCACAACTGGAGAACCAGGAGGTCACCGTGAGTTGAACCAGCGGTAATGAAATATCAGATGAACCAATAAACAAGATCAGCATTGATTATTGGGTAATTTCATCCCTGGTAACAGGCAACAAGACTCAATCTGTTTCACTTCTTACATTTGGAAGACTGCCAGGAAAGGCAGCTAACAAAGAAGAACGGAGGGGAAAAATAACATCCCCAGATGAAGAAGAGAAAATATCATTACAGAGAGTATTTGGGGTTATGTCATTAATGCTTTTTGCTATGCATTTCATAAATAGAAACGTTTTTGTTGCTTGATATCATTGAACTCTGTAGCTACAGAAGATGGAATGTTCTGATCAATGTGGCCATTTAGACTGAGGAAGGGCAGTTTGTGAAAATAAAGTATTATAATGACATGTATGAAGATTTGGAGTTACCCCTAATAAAATGATTTTTTTTAAGAAAAAGAAAAGACTTGGAGTTAGAAAGACAAAAGAGAATAATTCAGCATTGCTCAGGCTGAAAAAAAAAAGAAAAGAAATTTAAGGCCCAAGTTGAAATTCTGAAGCATTCTATAGTCAACATACTTAAAAAACACACAACGAGGAGGGAGTACCACAAGTCGCTGGACCAAAAGCGAATTGGTTAACTTTCAACCATTTCAGGAAGTAACATATGTTCAAGAACAGAAGTTTGAAGGGAAAAGTCTAGGTGTATTCAAAGCCCTCAGGAAAATCAAGGCTCCATCGATTAACTTTGTTGACCACCTATTTCAAGCCAAAAGAATCCGTAGAACCACTCCCTATAAAGACCTATATTTTTCAAGCAAACAAACTGCATAAACGAATTTTACTGCAAGCACAAGTTACTATGTGGCCAGCCAGCAACATTCAAACAAGAAAACTTGAGTATATTGTTGATCAGTTAGCATTGTGTATAGAACAATTAAAATATTTCAACAATGAGCTACAACACTGGAAATGCTTACCTGTCTGCCAAGAAATTTGGAAGATAGCTACCAGGCTAACCAACTGGAAGAGATGCATGTTTTTGCCTATTCCACAGAAAGGTGATTCAAAAGAATGAGGAAATTATGAGACAACATCATCAATATTACTCGTAAGTAAAGCTTTCAGGAGATAATTCAGAACGGTTGCGGCAGTAGATCCACGAATCTAGAAGCGGATTTGGAATAATGGCCATCATTGCTGATACCAGACTGTAGAGGTTTGAAAACAAAGACCATTAGAAAGATATTTACTTGTGTTTTCTTAACTAGGCATAGGTATTCAAACCATGTAGATCATTATAAACTGTGAGGACCTTATTAAAAATGAAAATTTCAGAACACTTTATGTGCCCACATGATACCTGTCCATGAATCAAAAAGCAACAACAAAAACAGAATGCTGCAGGATTTAAAATCAGAAAAAGTATGTGTCAGTGTTTCATACATTCACCTTATTATTCAATCTGTATGCTGAGCAAGTAATCCAAGAAGCTGTGCTATGCGAAGAATAGTGCTTTCTCAGGATTGGAGGAAGAGTAATTAATAACCTGTAAGTAGCAGATGACACACCCTTTCCTGCTGAAAGTGACCAGGATTTGAAGTACCGTATATACTCCTGTATAAGCCAAGTTTTTCAGCACAGAGAAAATGTACTGAAAAACTGGGGTTCAGCTTATACACGGGTCAGTGGCATGAATGGATGTCATCTGGTTCAAGCCCGACTAACAGAAGGAGGAAATCTCAGGAAGCCTGACATAGAGTTAATAGCAAAGTGGGTACGAGATGCATGGGAAGACATTCCAGAAGACATGGTGTGACGTGCCTTCCAGAAACATAGTATTAGTAATGCTATGGATGGCAGTGAAGACTGCGCTTTGTGTGAAAATTACAGCAGTGATGGTGATGACAGTGATCTCAGTGAGGACAGCATCTATGATGACCTCACACCAGCTGAAGCTCTGCATTGGGATACGGATGATGATGAGGAATACAGTTTTGAAGGATTTTAACTCTTTACATTTTAGCTTGGTTGCTGATTGAGCTCAGGGAATACTACTCTTAGGTATCATTGTTGATACCTTATTGTTTTTGTTGAACCTGTTTGACACTTACTGTGCTGGTTTACTAATGTTAAATGAGTTTTTGTCCTTTTATTTATGTTTTTTATTTTAAATAAATATTTAAATACATTACCCCACTGATGTCTCCATTTTTAGTAATTTTATTTTCATTAGTTTTGATTGTTGAAACTCACCAATAGCTTCTGCATTTTCCACCCTAGGCTTATCCTCGGGTCAATCAGTTTTTCTGGTTTCCCAGATAATAATTAGGTACCTCGACTTATCCTCGGGTCGGTTTATATTCAAGTATATACAGTATTTACTGATGAAGATCAAAAACTACAGTCTTCTATATGAATTATACCTAGACATAAGGAAAATAAAAATCTTCACAAGTGGATGAATACACAACATAAATGGATAAAAATATTGAAGGATCAAGGATTTCCTTTTACTTGGATCCTCAGCCAACACTCATGGAAGCACTAGTTAGTAAGTATTATACTGGGCATATGTGTTGCAAATATAAAATATAACTTTAAGGTGTTCAAAAGCAAAGGTGTCATGTTTAGAACTAAGGTGCTCCTGACCCAAGCCATGGCATTTTTAATTCCTTCATATGCAGTTGAAAGATGGACAATGAATAGAGAAGATCAAAGAAAAATTGGTGCTCTTGGGTTAGGAAGTTGGCAAAGAATGTTAAATAGACCACGGATGGTGAAGAGAATGGAAAAAATCTTTCCTGGCGGAGTGGAGCCAAAACGATCCATAGATTGGAGGATGATACGCTTCATCTCAGGTTATCAGAACATGGACTCTGGAGAAGGACTTCAGTGACACAGTGGCTGCAACAATGGCCTCAGACAACAATTGTGACGATGGCACACGAAAAATGGTAACTAACAACTACAACAGATATGTCACCTGTTATTTCTGGTAAACGACCCATAACTTGAACCTTTGGGTTCTGGCGGTATCACTGCTGATGAATACATGGAAAACTTCGACAGGTGTTCAAGATCAGTTTAGCTGGGACATTTCCTTTAAGACATACAATCTTCATCCATGGAAAGAAATCATTCAGAAGGAAATATAATCAAATAGGAAATCATAGAATACCAGTGACTCAGCAAGAGAAATATGGAGCTATCTACTTGATTAAGACCGACAACTTCTAAAACCCTAAAAATGAGGCCCTCATAATGAGTTCAGTCTCTCAGACCCAAGGGGACAATTCTACCATGACCTGCGGGTAGTGTCACTCTGATTCTGAATCGGCTCAGTGGCAATGAGTTTGTGAGTCAGAATTGACTCCAAGGCAGTGAGTTTGGTTAATGTATCCTCATTTGGAAAAAATCAAAGCAAGCCCTAGTCACAACAAATTCATCATCAACATTACCTACACCTACCACAGCTGCAGCTCTTAAACCGTTGAAAAGACTTCATGCAATTGTTTGCACTAAAGTAAGGTTAAATAAAGACTATATGCACCTGGCCTGACTCACTATTCGTTAAAAGGTATAATTAAGAAAGGGTCTCATTTGTAACCTGACTACTGCCTGTATTTTTATGAGAAATAATAATACTGTAGAAGCAATGTGATTCCTTCTTTCAAGGATTGCTTACTGTATAACAGGGATAGGGAATCTTTTTTTCTGCTAAGGATCACTGGATAGTTTAGCATCATTTGCAAGCCATATAAAATTATCCACCTACCAATGTGCCTGCTACCTTTGGTCAAGCCTTTAGCACACGCCTAGTGTGATCGCTGGACATGCTTCTCTTTGGTGAGCTGTGGAATGTTGGCTAGACATTTCTAGGACCTGTCTGGGGGCCAGGTGCTCCTAACTCTGCTCCATAGAATCATTTTCATTTCATTAAAACAGAGCAAACAACTACGAACCAATTCCATTTATCCCACTAAGGTTTCTTTTTCTTTGATTTTTAAAAATCGAGTTAGAGAGAGCAATGACACATTTGTCTTTATGAAGTGTTATTACTTTTTGCTTGTTTTCATCGGTAAATTTCATTCAAGTGTACCCCTGTCTGTCTACAAAGCTAATATATGGGATTTATCCAGTTAGAGCCTCCCCGCAGGCCTTGGCTGGATACTTTTCCCGGTGGCTCACGTGAGAATAACTTGCTGTCCAATGTGACCAACAGAAAAGCAATCGCACATACTGGGTTTTCAAGATGTTTGCACTTGTACCGTGCCTGCATTTTCCTGCTTTAAAAAAAGAAATGTGGAACTTTGGGATCTTGGTAGGGATACCCCCCGGTACTCAAAAGTTGTCTTTATTCCACTTCACTGAAACAAACAAACAAACAATCTTAGTACCTAGGAGCTGCGGTGCCACTGTGCATTATGCATTGGGCTGCAACTGCAAGCAGCATGCACTCCATGAGAGCAAGGTGAGTCTTTCTGTTTGGGGAACCCACAGCGACACATCAGGCAATCACTTCCCATGTATATGAAAGTTAGACAATGAATCAAGAAAATCTGATGGCTTTGAATGAAAATGTTGGTAAAGAATATGAAATATACCATGGACTGCCGAAAGGATGAACACACCTGTGGTGGAAGAAACCCAATGTTTTTTAGACGTGAGGGTGGGGAGAGTTTGCTCATGTACTCGGATCGAGTTATCAGAAGGTACCAGTTCCAGAAGAAAGCCATCGTGCTTGTGCGATGGTCGTGAAGAAAAAGGGAAAGACCCTTCATGAGATGGACTGACACGGTGACTGAAACTATGGGCTCAGACACAAAAACAAGCATGCGGACAGAGCAGGACCAGGGAGTGCCTTGCTCTAACAACAACATCAATGTGGGGTTGGCAGTCACCGGGCTAGGCCGTGAAAATGTCCTCTGTAAATGTACGGATTTGTCCTTGTCCCCAGATGTTTCAAGACCGAATAATGTAGTCCAGTGCGTCCAGATGCCGCTTAGGGTAGCATGTATAATCGGAGATATACGCTGCTAAGCAAGGTGATTCTCGCAAAGCTATACAATGTATAATTTGTCAGTTGATATATTTTTAACATAGAAAATGAAAGTACTTTTAAATCAGTCAGGTATCAAATACGCAGTGTTCTTCTGTAGCCGCCTACCTGAGATTTTATTCAATCTGCATGCTGAGCAAATAATCAGAGAAGCTGGATTATATCAAGAAGACTGTAGTGTCAGGATTAGAGGAAGGTATTGATGCAATACGAAGATGGCACCTTTCTTGCTGAAAGTGGGGAGGAATGGACTCACTTGCCGAGGAAGGTCAAGGATTGCTGTCTTCATTGTGGATTACATCAATGTAAAGAAGGTCGAAGTTCTCACACCTGGACCAATAGGCTATATCATGATAAAGGGAGAGAAGATTGAAACTAGCAAGGATTTCTTCTTGCTTGGATTGATAATCAATGCTCATGAAAAAGCAGTAAAAAGATAAAAAGATCCATCGCATTTGGGTAAATTTGCTGCACAATAATGCTTCAAAGTGGCAAAAATTGCCTTCAAAGTGGCAAGAATATTACTTTGAGGACTAAGGTGCACCTGACACAAGCCATGGCATTTAGAATTGCTTCATAGGCAGGTGAAATTTGAACATTGAATAAGGAAGACTGAAGAAGAATGAATGTATTTGAATTATGGTGCTTTCAAAAAATAAGTCCCACGGACTGCCAAAAGAACAAACAAATTTGTCTTGGAAGATGTACAGCCAGAATGCTGCTCAGAAAGAAAGATAGTGAGACTTTGTCTCATGTGCCTTGGGCCTGTTGTCAGGAGATACCAATCCCTGGAGAAGGAGATCACGCTTCATCAAGTGAAGAGGCAGCAATAAAGAGGAATGACCGCCACCACATGGCTGGACACAGTGGCTTCAGCAATTGGTTCAAATAGAAGAACAATTGTGAGGACTTGATGGTGTTTTGTTCTGTGGCACTTTGGGCCACCAAGAGTTGGACCCAACTCGACAGAGCCTAACGACAACAACCTGAAGTCTATCACTATTCTCCAAGTCAGTCTTCTTCACATTGGACTGTCTCATTTGGTAAATGTGGTAGAATAGTACTTAATACTGAATTCTACTTTTGTTTACATCTCCTGTCTGTTTTCCCAACCAGAACATAAGCTCCCTGGGAGCTGAGATAAGTCACTGTTATTCATGAGTATATCCACAAAACCTGGCACAGGCTCAGCAAATCCACAGAATGGGTGAGAGTGTGAGAATGTGCATGACTACACGTGCACATGAATAATCAAGGCACCCCAAGTAGCTGGAGTCATAAAACATGCCCGGACAAAGGCCATTTCTGCCCCGTGTCAAAGGGCAGAGGCCTTGCAACTCAGATGGGTTATTTCTAGGGAGATTTAACTTTTCAATTCCTGTGCACTTGTACCTCAATTAATTTCCCCTTCTTCCTCCCTTTGCTTGTCTTCCTTCTTTTTCTTGTTTTAAGCACCTAAAATTGAGGGAAGAGAGAACGGTGAATAGAAAACCATACACGTTATAGTTAAATTCTTTATATTAATTCAAGAGTTAGATTTTTCCATCAATTTCCATTCAAAATATAAAACAAACATTCTAACTGTGAGAGTTTTACATATTGTAATTATAATATACTAATATTTGTCATTACAGGTATAGAAAATGATGAAGAAATCAAACAGTTAGATGAAGAAATCAAGGAGCTAAATGAATCCAATTCTCAGATGGAAGCTGATATGATTAAACTCAGAACTCAGGTAACAGTTTTTGGAAGCCCTAAACATTCGCTGTGTATACACACTACTCTTACAGGAGAGCAAAGTTCTATCAAACTTTCAGAAATGCCCCCCTTTTTCCTCTACTCATTGTTTTTTATCCGTTAGTTGTCTACCCACAAACATGGGTTCGGCTGAAATCATATCGATGGTGATCTTTTCTGTAACACAGAGACCATCAGTTTTCTATATGTTTGCTCTGTCTTTAAAGAAACATCATGGCGAATAGTCATCCCCAGAGGATGGCCCATTCCTGCCACAGATTAGGTGTTGTTCTTCTGAGGTAATTTAGAACCTTGAGATTATTTGATTGCTAGGTTTTTGACAGCCAGTATTATGAGGATTACAAATAAGGAGAACCTAGGTCCTAGGACTTAACTCCTCAGTGCTTCAAGAGGGTAGAATTTTTCCTATGTCTATTCACATTTTCAGACCTTCATACCTTAGCCTGAGCAGGTGCATAAAGATGTGCAACTGGCAGACGTGTGTTCAGAAAGGAGGGAGGGGAAGGCATCCCCACGTGCTAAGTGTCTGCCACCAGAGTAGTTTCCATCGTGTCCAGGCAAGCACCAGGTTATGAACACCATTCCTGAGTATATCTTTAAGAATCCGTAGGTAAGTCACAAGGGGCCGAAGGTGGTTATGGTTCTTATTTGGCCTTACCTTCGAGCAACAAGGATTAGCTATGGGTAGAGTAGTTATGATTCCTACAAGGTTCGCAGTTAGAAATCACCAGCTGCTTCTTTGGAGAAAGATGGGAATTTCGATTCCTTTCAAGAGTCGCAGTCTCAGGAATTCACAAGAGCACTTCTACCGTCTCCTGTAACATCGCTGTGCGTCAGTGTCCACTTGTCGGCATGAGTTTTCGGTAAAGCAAACACTGCTTTCCCAGCAAGTGGAGATGATTGTGATGACAGACTTGGGAGCAGGGTTCAGTTCCCTCATTTCAAAGTGGGCAAACCTACCGAATGATAAGGAAAAGTAGGAGCTGTCCATGGATCAGGAATCTGTAGCAGGAGGACGGGCTATTGTTTCATTTCATTCTCACTACTTGCCAAGAAGGTATATACTACTGTCAGGGTAGACCAGCCCACCAGCCCCTGACACAGCATCACAGGCCCTGTAGGCACAATTGCACAGCGATAATAAGTAAAGATTACAGTAAAGTCAAAGAGCATGAGAGAGAGAAGAGGGATTGAAATAAGGGAGTCAGACACATCTCATGGTAGCATGCTCACCTCAGCCTCACTTGGTGATCCACATGGAGAGAGAGAGAGAGATTGAGATTTATTGCTAACCAAGGCTTTTTTAAAAATAATCATTTTATTAGGGGCTCATACAACTCTTTTTACAATCCATACATGCATCATTTGTGTCCAGCACATTTGTACATATGTTGCCATCATCATTCTCAAAACACCCACTCTCCACCTCAGCCCCTGGCATCAGCTCCCCATTTTCTCCTCCCTCCCCGCTCCTCCTCCCTGCCCCGAACCCTTGATAATTTATAAATAATTATTATTTTATCATATTAACCAAGGCTTTTATATTCTCTGGGGATGTGCAAACTTCCTAATTACAGGTGAAAACATACGTCACAAGAAAGGGTTGTGCTATTGGTAATACAGTAATGGGAGGGGGGTGATCTAGGGGTGTCCATGCAATGGGAAGGGGAGTTATTGTGGGTACACACGTAACAAGATGGGTGGATCCTAGATTCCGGGAGGCAGCTTAATTTTGGATATCACTGAGCCGGTTTGACCTGTTCTCTGGCTCACTATAGAAACCATTATCAGTGGGGTGTAAATTCCACCAACAGGAACCAAACTGATGACAGCAATCCTTAAGGGAGAAGTAGCCCATTGTCCTTAACAGCAGGGAGTGGGCCCCACCTGTGGTGGGCCCAGACAGTAGTCTGGCTGCTGACTGCCTTCAGGAAGGTAACTGGACAATCATTTACCATTAGCTGCAAGCAGTGTCCTAAGTCTAGCATCTATTTGGGGGAGAAGTCTTTCTGTTTCCCACATACTACCAGTTTCATATTACAGATGGAGAATCTAAGGTTCAGAGAGGCAACATTCTTCAGCTAACCCAAAATGATAGCCACCAATAACCAAGCTGGATTCTCACTCGAGCCTTTCTTTCACATCGCATGCCCTGCCTAACGCACCTTGCTGCCTTCCCAGACCTTATACTAGCCTTTGATTCACTGAACATCCAATTTAGGAGGCAACTTTCTTTGCTGGTCAAGGAGTCCACTTCACTTTGTTAACACAGGTAAGGGAGGTATTTCTAGTCAACTAGAAATTATCTATACTTCTGATACATTGTTGTGAACTTGGACCAGTCTATTCCCCAAAGGGGCACTTCCCTAATGGTAGAAAATATTCATGAGTGTTTTTAGAAGATGCTTCCACAGCATGCGTAAAGTTGACTTGGAATGGGTTCAGCGAACTAGTCATTATGGTGGCAGTACTAGCAGCTGTCGATTACTCGGTGCTACTGGATGGCAGACCTGACCTACAGGCTTTGCATAGACTGATTAATGTAGTCTTCTAAACAATCTCTTGAGATAGGTCTTTTCAGGATTTCTGTTTTATTGCATGCAGAAACTAGAGGGATACATATAGTTCACAGTGCTTGGGACACACCAAGCAATATATTCCCTCAGCCCTATCGTTCCCTGAGCTAGTACCACATGCTCTTGTACCACTAAGAACAGGAATTGAAGATCACTCTCAAATACAGCTGGCAATATAGGCTACAGAAAATTGTTGAATTTCTTCAATGGCTTAGACTTTATGCAAAGCTTATTAGAAAATAATTTGTGCTGATACCTTCATGAACTCCTTTCTTTATATCCCCATCCAAAGGCCAGATGAAATGCTGCTTCATCCTGGCTTTCCACATTTATAAAGTAATGTGTACTCTCCTTTGCTGGCTCCTTGACTTCACTTTTTAAAATGTTTGACTATTGTCGTGTGAAAGCCTCCCTACTTGTCTCAAAAACTGCAGGAACGTAAGAGACTCTGATGCCCTGCTAATGATACTCTTATTCTCTTTACTGAGCAACGGCCGGGAGGGACGGAGATTCCACACTTCTGTTTGCTTTTTCTGCGCCCCCCTCCCCCTACCTAAATCTGACCAAAGATCAGGTCGTCTCGCCAGGGACCACCTAGCATATGAATTCATGAGATAGTACCGCAAGGAGGACAGTGGGTGGTCAAAACCGTGAGGAGCTTGACTGCTCTAATAGACAGAAGGTTGGAGGTTCAATCCACCTAGAGACACCAAGAAGGTAGGCCTAGTGATTTGCTTCCACGAGTCACAGCTTTGAAAACCCATGGGGCACAGATTTATACCCACATAGTTCTGTACTATAAGCCAGAATCCTCTTGATGGCAACTAACAGCAACATGGCAAAGGAAACATAGGCTTGTTTCCAGAATCCAAGTCCGTAAGAGCCAAGAAAGGCCAGTGAGATGTTTATCCGTTAAACAAGATACCATGTGGTGTTCTCCTTTGAGTCAAGTGCGTTGAGGAGGTCGGAGACGGTCTCTCAACACTGTGGCTCTGTAGAGATGATCAAGGAACCTTCAAGTGACCTCTGAGAGTGGCCTTGAAAGTGAGCTTTCTAGACCGATTGTGATGATGTATATACAACTCTTTTAAAGAGTGACTTAACTAGAGAAGTGTATGATGTGCCAATTTTGTATCAATAAAACTGTCTTTGGAGAAAGTGAGCTCAGACTTCTCCAGAAACTTCCCTCTTATCCACTTGTCATACTAAGTCCCATATAAATTTTACATTTAAATATATTCTACTTCTGGAAATAACATTTTTATAAATTGATAACCTAACCCAAACTCATATTGTAAGGGAGAAAAAGGGCCCAAAATTCAGGAAGGAGGGGGAAAAATAGCCAATACTAAGGGCTCAAGTAGAAAGAAAATGTCTTGGAAATGATGATGGCAACATATGTACAAATCTGCTGAATACAATTGATGAATGGATTGTTATGAGCTGTAAGAGGCCCCAATAAAATGATTTATTCACAAAAATTCAAATATAACTTATATAGACACATTTATTAAGTCTAAAGCAGGAGAAGGAAAATTCATCCTGATGAGAGAGACCATCAGCAAGAGGCCATGATGGTGTCCAAGGATTTACAAAAACATGGCCACGCCAATAAAACACGGGAACACTAGAAAAGCTATCATGAAAACATGACTATCGATAAATTAATGCCACATAATTAGAGGTTGATGAGTGGTTTGAACTATTGAATGCAGCTTGGATGGTCTGATATGTAAATCCCTACCTAATTCACAATTAAAAAATAATTTATGTTTTTTTAAAAAGCCTCGTGGTTGCAGTTGGGATGAAAGAAACAAGAAAGGGACCACTCTAGGGAAACACACACTATCCTGTGCGGAAATGCTCACAACACTGGTTCAGGCCCCTCATCCCACAGCCAGGATATGATCATGACCACTCACAGCCTAGTCCTGAAATTCCCTCAATGGCATGCTCAGTTGTCTCCAACTAGACTGCCCCTCCCTGGACGGGCTAGTGGAGTGGTAGTAATCCATTTTCTAATGCACTCTGCCTGATGACAAAGCTATTCCCATTGTCATCTAAAAATCGGAAAGAATTCACTCAAAAGATAAATCTATGTAGAGACGGAAAATGGATTTAAAGCTTTCACTGTCAACCTTCCGAAAACTCAGTGCTCAGAGTGTAAACTCTAAAAAGACTCCCCTTATCTTACAGCGGAGGAATCTGAAGGCTGGTGTAGACAGGCCACCTTTGGAGGTCATGTTAAGGTAGCAGCAAAATCAAAATCAGAATCTTGGAAACCTAACATAACAGAATTTCATTCTTTTGATTTTAAATGGTTGAAAAAGAATGAAGAATTGTCTTTTTAAAATGTATTACTGAATCAGTGATTATTTAGCTATATTAATTTTAAGTCCTCTTTTTTGCTTTAGCACAGTCTGGATTTTGTATATGTTACACTTCAAATTTCTTGGTGAACGGGCAAAATTATAGAGGGAGGGGGAAGGAGCTTTATCACAGGATCTATGCGTATCTGTGCAGGGAAAGACAATCTCCCCTAAAATCTCTAACCCAAAGTCCTTCTTTGAAAGGTCAAAGGTATTTGGTTCACTACCTGGTTGTAAGAAAGCCAAGTTAAAACAAACACACCTTTGTTTAACTGAACACATGAGCTTACTGAACTGGAATGTGAATAGTGTGGGAATCAAATGGTATGCAGATTCTCATTGCATCTGAAAAACCTAGACTCTCTTATGCTCTGCAGTACAATCAGAAGGGACTTATTTTCCTTGAAGCATACTCAGATCAGAAACACTAAATTCCTGAACAATTACAGAATCTCTGCATTAGGCTTTGCTCAATCGCTCAAAGCAGCTCAGCACCTGCAGAATTGTTGTAGGTGCCCCTGAGGAAGCATTTTCCCAGTCTCAATTCAACTGACTACGATGCAGCTCAGACTTTGAGGTACTTATGACCCACCCCTGGGGCTGGGCCAACACAAGGTTCTATTTTGGATTTCACTAAATTACTAATGACACCTCAGTAGGTTTGTCATCCCAATCAACTCAATTCACACTAACAAGCATATTGTTTATAGCTCAACACTGGGATAAAAGGGAATAAAACTCAATCTAGGCCTTCATGGGACATCTATAAATTGCTTCTTATTAAAGCCACTGGGGGCTCAGGTCCGATGCTGTCAGGACCAGGGTTCCCTCCTCTCCCCCGCTCACCCAAAAGAAGAAAAAAAATCCCCATGAAGTTACACAAAGGGCGTCTCCAATAAGCAAGAGAGCAATCATACCGGCAGGCAGAGTGACGTAAGTAAAAGGGAGCCGCACTATGGATGTTCTAAGGGGCTTGCTATCAGAAAGACTACACCGTCAGAGCTACAAAGTCTCAAAGAAAGAGAGGCTTTAAGAATGACCTCCCCTCCCCCACCACAAAAACAGAATGACCGCATAGGAAGCACTATGGGATGGCGTAATTTCCGGATTAGCTCCTAATAAACTTGTTTGGGAAAACCAAGAAGAATGAAAAAATGGTGACAAACACATCATTTGGAAATTATATCATAAAAAATTGTGTTTAATTTAAAGGAAGAATGGGCCCAAACAGAAACACAGGATTTCAAAAGACAAATACGAGTGAGAGGGGGAGAATGTTCCAGGCACAGGAAGACAGGAGCTCAAGGTGGCCAGGGTGGTTTTCTGCTGTGGTGGAACGGTCAGATGCAGTCGAGCTGCCTTGTTGGGAAGGTGGCGTACATGCAGATGAGTATTAGATTATAAAAGAGAAGTAGTTCTTTGAGAGTAGCTTATCAACTGGCTGAGAAATTTTATAAATTCTGTCTCATAGAGTAAATGAACCAATGTTAAGCAGCTTAGTACTAATGATAATTAGTGTTGTTTGTTGTTTTAGTTTTGAATCACAGTATATCTGTAGCCCCTCATTAGATTATAGATGATTGCACCTTTTAACAAAACTTTTCTGATGTAATCCAACCTCCATAAAGTTACTAACTACCAATCCCTGTCTAACTGCAAGCAGCCGCTTAGGCCTCAAAGAGCATGTGTCCTTACACGTGAAGCTAACAGCAGAAGGCAGTTTCCCTTTAGCAAGGATACACTCGTTTCTTAGGATACTCAGATACTTCACACTTTTTCCTGAAGATATTTTGTTGGCTTTCTTCGACAATGGAACAAAATATTTTTTTCTAAAAACATATCGACTATCTTGGTTGAACTCAGTCAAGACCAGGATCAGCAACCTTCTTCTGTAAAAGACAAGATAATAGACATAAAAAGACAAAAATAAACATGTCTTTTCACCATGAGATGTTCTGCCTATCTCTGCACACGATCCATATCAAGCGAGTATTGCTATTCTCATTTTTCAAAAGTAAGTTCCCGAGATCGGCCCAACTAATCGAGTAATCCTGAAGCCCATGGTCCACCGAGACACTGAACTGTGTTGCATTCTAGAGAAAGGGCCCAAGGAAGCAAACAGAGGAGACCGTGGGTAAGATGTGAGCGTTTAAGTGCTTGTCAGATAATTCAGGTAAAGGCAAACAATTTGATGGAGTTAAGGTCATGAAACTCAAGACATAAGTAGCAACTCTACCTTTTTAAATGAACAAGTCTATATTTTCTCAGATCCCTTTGAAAATTGGCATGGGCTTGGCATGCTATTATAAATCTTCTTACGCCGACAAAAGATTATAAATTTTCAAAAGATTATACATTTTCTTATGACGACAAAGATCACCACACATGACTTATGACATCCAGGCAGCAACAGTGCCCCTTTGAAACCAATGCTTTGAATTCACTTTTATTGGGACTGCATATTTTGTTCCATTGTCGAGTAAAGCCAACAAAATATTGGTTCTCTTCTGGAGATGGGCGAAACCTTTATCAATAGACCCATCCATCCCGGGGTAGAGCCGAAGCGAACTGCTCCTGTCAAGCAGGATGGAAGTGATGGCGTAGCTTCTCTCCCGTTCATGGGGCACGGGGAGACAAGTCACTTTTCCCAGAGGGTTGTAGACCTTGCAGTAGGAAACACCAGCTGAAAGAGAATTTATCCCAAACGTGGCACCATGACTACTGGCTGGGGGAAGTCAGACAAGCAGCAGTGACATAGCCAAAAAAAAAAAACCCACAGGTATTTTGACCTCTAAAATGAGGGGCTAGTAAGAATTCCAAGACATAGCCTAAGGCAGTGGTCCTCAACCTTCCTAATGGCGACCCTTTAATACAGTTCCTTATGCTGTGGTGACCCCCCCCAACCATAAAATTATTTTCATCGCTACTTCATAACTGTCATTTTGCTACTGTTATGAATTGGGCGACCCCTGTGAAAGGGTTGTTCGACCTCTAAAGGGGTGGTGACCCACGGTTGAGAACCGCTGGCCTAAGGCAAGGTCCTGGCCCAGGAAGTTTTTTCCATTGACTTGTCCGTTTACACGGAAACCAGACTGACACTTAAAAACCAATTGGGAACAACATGAGAGAAACAGCCAAGTAGTGCTGGAGGAGCTGAGCAAGACTTCCTGTAGGCAGAGGGTTTTGAGGGTCAGAGGGACGCTGGGAGCTCCAATCAGAGACAGCGAGGAAGGGGCACTGACAGGAGGTCTCGCGGATGAGAGGAGTGACTGCTAGGCTCACATGCAGTGTGGAGATCTTTGTAAGACCTCCTCCTTCCAGGTTTGTCCCTTCTCGCTCTCCTCCTCATTGAAAGCCCACGTGCCATGGCTCCTTATGTCACAGCCCTCAGTTACATTTGAAACTGGGCAGGCCTCCCTGGTTCCAATTTCTATCTTCAGTATCGAGGCCTGCTGTCCAGCTGCCTCCAGCTCTGAATGTCCTATAGATTACCCTGTCGAAAGTAATGGGATCCACTATGAAAAACAGAATGGAAGAGAAGCTGCTCTTCAGGAGCCTAACTATAGGCGCTGGGTCAGGAGGATCCACCCATCCATCAACTCATGAGTTTGCCATTCTCGTGACATGAGTCCACGGAGATGAAAGCATTCATTTGATAATGACCAGGGAGAAATGGGAAACGTTTACCTTGTAAAGGTACCGAAAGAAACTCTTAGAACAATGAGAGCCCCCAAAGGGCTAAAACCTGGAGAGAAGAGTATAGACAACCCAGCCCTTATCAAAGGAGAAACCCACCCACCAGGCAAGCACCACCTCCGGATTATCAGCCGCAGGTGGGACAGTTGGTTTCTAACCACGAATGTGTGCTTGAGATTGGTGGATGACAGCTAGGAGGCACTCACATATCAGACGGTTGTCAAATAAAGAGGAAGAATGTGATATAGTAAATAGAGAGAGAGCAGACCAAATGGCCCGAAGGACAATCAGAAAATGAACCAGAGGGAAAAGAATCAAGGAAAGGCTCATGGGAAATGGCCTTAGGAGGAACAAGTAGGGGAAGTGAAAAGGAAGTTCATAGGACAGCCAAGAGAGGTGTGGCCATGAGAGATAGGTTAGCGGAAAGGGTGACTACATAGCAAACGAGGAGGCATGCATTGGGGCTGTTACGGCCTTTTGTCCTACGCTGTGTGCGCTGGGTTGGGTTGTCTGCGCTAGCAAATCAATGACACACATCTATGGACAAGGAAGAGTTTTATATCCAAACGTCATTTCATATCGAGCAGGCATCCCAGCCCAGTCCCACTCCAAGTCATAAAGGCAGTGCTAGCCAGAAACGTCTTCAGGCTCACATAGCTACAGGCTCGTGGCGGGGAAAGGCAAAACAGGAAACAGAAAGATCACAGGCTGTGGGTGCAGAGTCCCAGGGATCCAAGGTCGAGGGAAGCATGGCAGGTTACCGACAGCTCTCAGGTTTGGTGGCCTACATAGACCACCTGGAGGCAGACACAGAGTGCCAACATGGATGATGGAGAAGGGCAAGGGAGAAGCAGTTCCCAGGGCCTCTCATACTCATTTAAAAGGGCACCCCGCCAAGGAGGTGTCACCAGGCTACACTTGATTGACAGGAACCTCCACACAGGTACCATCAAGTTGACCGCTGCTGTACGCTGTGCTGCAAAATTTCAGAGACCATTGTGTAAAAGAGGGACAGCTCTGGTGCCATATCTGGGAAATTCCATGTAAATAACAAAGTCTGGAAAACCAGAGACGTGCGCACATTCAAGCGCTCCTTGCCTTGTGGGAACTACATTCTCTCTGGATAGTAGAGGAATCACAAGGAGGTCAGAAGTCATGATAGGCCTTCAACTGATCCATGAAAGCATACATGCCATCACGTATTGATAAAAGCCGATTGACTCCAGGGTCTTTATCTGAGAAGACAATAACATAACGTAAAATAAGTTAATTTTTAACATTAACCTGGTGCAGCTGAGTCGATGTCCCATTTGTGGGTTGGAATAGAACTGTGCACCCTAGGATTTACAATGGATGGTTTCTGAGAAGTCGATTTCTGACCTTCTAAGACGTCTCAGGGTGGACTTGAACTTCCAACTGTGACGGTCTCAGCTGAGAGCATTAATGGTTTGCACCACTCAGGGCCACTACAAGATTAGATTCGGGCTAAAAAAATAAACAGTATTAAGAGCAAGTCTGTAAAATCTAACCCAACTTTATGACTCGAGCCCCTCAAGTCAGGGGATGGAATGAGATAGTATAAGAATAAGTGGCCATAAAATAACATGTGTGATGACAAACGGACTGTCTTAAACATTGCAGTCGCCCAGGAACCTACCTGCCATTAAGTCTACCTCAGAAAGACCAGCCGTTTGAATCAAGTTGCCCAATTTTCAAGCATAAGGGATCAAAAGCATAAAATTGACCCTCAAAAGAGAAAACTCAACTTTGAAGCCTTTCCTTTAAGCAAAAGAGGTTTTATCTTGGCGCCTGGTCAGACCGTTGCTCCCCTCCCCCTCCCTACCCCCTCACTGCAAGTGCGCATGCTTCCCTCCCCGCTTGCCTTGAATGACATGTCGCACCAATCTGTGCATTTTAGATCACCACAATGGAGAGCAACCTGAAGACAATAGAAGAGGAGAACAAAGTAATTGAGCAGCAGAATGAGTCTCTCCTTCATGAACTGGCCCATCTCAGTCAGTCTTTAATTCACAGTCTAGCTAACATCCAGCTGCCGCACATGGTGAGTGCTTGAGAGCGCGAGCTAGGGAGCGCAGCGACCTTCCGCCGTGCGCACCGTAATGAAGTAGATGTCCTTACTATGACAAAGATCCATGGTGCCTCGGCCATTGGGTGTTTGCGGTTACCAGCCCCAAACCATAACGTTAACTTCTAAAAGAACATTGGTGGGGCTGATCCAGTGTGTCCCATAACATTAAGTATGCTCGCAAGTAGGCATTTTAAATATTACACAACAGTAGCCCTATGCTATTAAACTATTTTATGCTTATGTGAATATACTATTAAGAAAATAAAGGTTGTATATGAACTACTATTTAATATCTCGTAGGATCCAATCAATGAACAAAATTTTGATGCTTACGTGACTACTTTGACGGACATGTATACAAATCAAGATCGTTATCAGAGTCCAGAAAATAAAGCCCTACTGGAAAATATAAAGCAGGCTGTGAGAGGAATTCAGGTCTGAACAGCTGCTCTAGTGTTGGAAATCTTGCTTAAAAAAGGATGCCTCTTGTTTTTTGCTGCTGTAATTTACCAGAAAGTGTTATATATTTATTTCTGTTTGAAACAGTGTTATGCTTACAAGACTTCATAATGATTTTATGCCTTGCTTTAAAGATAGTAACTGCAGAATAGTTTTTGAATACATTCACATTTTGTACGTTTTCATATAAGCTGACATAGTGTGATATGCCATGTAATGTTTATAGCTGCTAATGTATGCACATTTTGGGGGTATCTATATTTCTGAAGAGGTAAGCTGATAATAAAAAATAGAGTGTAAATTCTTTTTAATGCTTTAGTGATTAAATGTTTTAGTATTTTGAACTGAAATGGACAAAAAAGAAAAAAAACAGCTTTGAATGACAATGTTGCAGTCCTGCAGCCACTTTTTAAAACACTATCATTTTGCCTCATGTTGGAGGGTTTTATGGAATTTAGGAAATACATTTTGTGTGCATATTGTTTCATAGCAAGAATTGGTTGCAAAAATGCTTTATTTTTGAACAATGCCTGGAAATATTATGTGATGTTTCTGTTTGTTTGTTTTAGGAGGATGGTGTATGGTGGGGGCAATAAATGAGGTTTTTTGAATTCCAAGGAAATGGCATGGATTAACTATAAGAAATGAAATAAGTAATTTATTGTAAGACAACATCAAGCCATGGAAACTTGACAGAAGATTCAAAGCAGCTTAAACAGCACTTTTAAATTAACTCCTAAGCATTACATGGTGTGAATATGGAAACTTCAGTTAAGACAGGAACTTATCAGAGGTGGACAACATGAAGATTTTCTTTTTCATTTTCAATAAACTTTGGAGCAACTTTCTCTTATCTCCCCTAGAGTTTTGTGCCCCTCTGAACTGTCAGTTATTGCAATGTAGTTGAACGGAACCTGTGTGTTTTCAATTTAAATTAAAAGATCATTTAAGAGCATTTATTTCCCCTTCTAACGCTTTACAATTATTATTATCATTATTTTACCTTTGGGGGTAAGACACAAATGACCTTTGTGAATATTCTACTTACTGGACTGACTTTTCTGCTGAATTGGGTAGGAAACACAGATCAGTAAAGTTTCTCCCTCTTCTGCCCCCTCATCCCACCCTTGGCCCTGAACAAGCCTTCGGTTCTATTCTGAGTCCCCTTAGTATGCCATTTATGTTCGAACTTCTGTTGACCATAGAGCGTTTACAAAGCCTTGTTGTTTGAGTTATTGTGAACTATTCTAAGAACGAATGCAATCAGATTTTAAAAGTAACGAAATATACTTCAGCACTTTTTTTTGCTTTAAGCTAGATCATTTCAGACTTGTTTATACCTTCAAGATTGGATTGTTTTATTCCAAATGACTGCACTATCTGTATGCATAAGACCACTTTTTATTGCTGCATTTTTCCCATTTGAGTAGTACATTTGATGATGTGTTGTGTTATCTGATGTTGACTTGATTTATAGTTAATAGCATCTCTTTTCCTTCCATGTCTTGATGTTATGCAGAAAGTACAAAAGTACTTTAAAATTTTGTTATGAAAAAAAAAGATGGGTTTTGTAAAAATAAAATAAAAATATTTTTAGCAGAACAGGACTTACAGGGTCATTGTCCCCACAATGTGCCAGTTTTGACTATTTGCACTTACCTTGTCCTATATATCCGTACGGAGGTGTGCAATTCCTGTGTCATTAGCCTTGTGACACTGAACCTGACAGATTATAGCAGAAGCCCTCACGGCTGATCCAATAATATTGCTAAGGGAGACTACAGGGATCTCACAACAAATATTCTGATACAATACTCAACCTCGGTATATATATATATGTATAAATATATGTTTATCCCAGCGGCACTTTATACTGTTCACTGTACAAAAGCTTACAGTTTTCCACGAGGACTTTAATAACTAGCTGGGAAAAAAAGATTATGTAATTACCTTGGGGCTCTGCAGTATCTTCTCTGTACAGCGCCCTCTTTCTGTTGTGCTGTTTAGTTGTAGCTGCCATGCTCAGAATTGCCTTTTTGAGAGCTGAAGCAAGGTGCTTGTCGTTCACCTGATGCCATATGTATTGTCCGGGGCCCTAGCCTCCTTTCAGGGCCCTCCATTGTTCATAATGGCATATGCATCTCCCCACTGCATTGTGTCTGCAGCTTCTTTGCCAATATAGTAATGCTTTTAGTCGAGTAATAGATAGTATCAGTTTGCGATTCTTCTTGTTATCACCTATGTACAATGGAAAGGGATTTTAAGCACAAATCTGCTGCTCATCTAATGTTGGTACATAATATCAAATCAAAAGTTATCTGTGACTATTATATAGGGATCACAAAAGTGTCACATATTAGAATGCTGATCTTTCATATGGAATTATTGTGAGTCATCAGAGTTTATTTATTATAACTTATTGTTCATATTCATTTCTAAGTTAATTTAAGTAATCATTTATTAAGACAGAATTTTGTATAAACTATTTATTGTGCTCTCTGTGGAACTGAAGTTTGATTTATTTTTGTACTACACGGCATGGATTTGTTGACATTTTAATTTTGCTATAAATGTGTGGAATCACAAGTTGCTGTGATACTTCATTTTTAAATTGTGAACTTTGTACAAATTTTGTCATGCTGGGTGTTAGCACATCTTACTCTAAATAAAAACAACAAAAGGCGTTGCCGCATTTGTAGCACAACCGCTCTCTCACTGGGTCTGCATTGCACGTGGCTCTCTGGACAGGCGCTGTCTGCAGCCCAGGCAGGTTTCACTTAGCAAATGTCAGCCCGTTGTGGGTGGTTTTTGGCTTCGTTTCGAACACTTTTAGAGGTTCTGTGCTTTGCTCCACGATGTATAAAAGTGATTTTCCCCCCCAGAAATTATGTGAATAGTTCGGAACCTTCACTCTATCATCCTTGCACTCACGTCATGGTGCTGCGTTTGCACCCTGTTCTTTCTCTGGTCTGAACCCTTCACGACACACTTCGTCTCCGGGCGTGAGTAACTGCCCGTGCTGTTGCTAGGGGATCGGGGGTCGGTTCCACTATGTGTAACAGAGCAAAACACGGCCTTGCCCTGCGCCATCCTCTCAATGTTGCGATGTCGGGCGCCCTCCTTGTAGCCACCCTCCACTCCCGCCAGCCAAGGGTCTTCCTCTTTTCAGGGCCCCTCCACTATGCCAGCGTGACGTCCCTGCAGGGACTGGTCTCTCCTGATAACACGTCCAAAGTCCAGGAGACCAAGGCTCCCTTCGAAGGATCGTTCTGGCTGTACTGGCCCAACGCCGATTGGTGTGCTCTTTTAGAAATCCACTGCACTTTCAGTATTCTACGCCAGCACCTTGACTTAAATGCATCTATTCTTCTACACTCTCCATCATTGAACGTCTAGATTCCATGCATCTCTGAGGTGATTTAAAGTAGACATTTATTGAAACTAAAGAGACAACTTAAGCGGGACGAGACTGCGTTCCACCGAATAAAACTAGCGATTAAAAATGGGGGAAACCAACAAACCTGGCTGATCGAGTCAGGGCTGGCTCATGGTGACCCCACAGGACAAGGTAGGACTGCTGCGCCCCTTGAGACAGGAACTCTTTACAGCAGTAGAAAGTCTGTCTTTCTCCAGGGGAGTCGCTGGTGGTTCTGAACTACTGACCCATGGCGAAGAGCCCAAGCCATAAGCGCTGCTTTCATTTTGAAATATTCGTGACAATTCTTTGGTAAAATATCCCTCAAAATGGATTTATTTGTCTGATTCTTCCTCGCAGTCTGAGGCGGTTTAAAGGCTAGAGTGTCCTCAGTGGGCTACAGCAGGTGCACATCAGAAAGTTGGTCTCTGATTGGCCGCCCAGCTCTTTAAATAATTCATAGTTCTTTCCACATGACAACAAAGTCCAAAACTAGCAATAAACTCACTATGCTGAAAAATTCAAAAAGTCTGAAATTAGTCATAAAATTACTATGCTGAATTAGTAATACATTTACAAATGCTGAAATTAGTCATAAAATTTAAATTTGCCACAGATATTATTTAACAACGATCCAACAGATTTCTCCCCAAATAGCGGGTCTTCAGAGTCGTTTGGTCACCCTTGCAGGGGGATTTTGTACACACTGCTCTGACAGATTGTTTTAACGTGTGGCTGCATAAAAACTGGCGTCTGAATGTTATAAAAGCATCCGAGAAGTATCGGAGAGTGTCAAAAAGATACACATTCGTTTGTAAAAATACAGTGGCCACTTGTCACATCACCATTGTTACTAAACGTCCTTTTAGAACGCCAAACATGCTGCCCTACAATAGACAAAACTCCCTAAAATTTAAGAGACAGATGCCATGGTGTCTGTCAATCCCAATATTTACTCTGACTGAAATGTTTGTTGTTCCAACAGCCAAGGTTTTCTGAGAACTTCTTACAAAATAATATTCTTTGAAGCTTCATATATATCATCACTAAAGGTCAATACAGACCTACTTAGATCGTTTGTCAGATCCATTATAGCCATGGAAAACATTTCATCTTTTATTTGTTTATCTCCAAAACCATTTTATTGGGCGCTGATTCAGATATACCTTTTCATAGTTCAAGCACAGCACGCCATATTGTCCAATTGCTATCGCAAACCGTTTCAAAACACTCTTTTCCTTCTTGACCTCCTGACATCAGCTCCCTGTTATTCCCACCCAATGGGACCCCAGAAACTCTTCTTCTCCTTGCTGTCTCTATAGGCTCATCCCTCCTGGGTTTCAGACATTGAAAAACATAACAAAAATTCAAGAGGGTCACCCCCAATGACAAAATACTTCTGACATAAACCCCAAAATAAACAACAACAACTAAAAAAACCCAGAAAATATTGTCTTAAAATAGTCAATGAGCAAACTGGAGCTTTGTTTAAATGAAAGGGTTCATTGAAGGCACAAAGTGATCCAGGATCAGGCAGCGCTTTGCAAAGGTTCACCAAAGCACTACACAGTGAAAGGAAATTTTCACAGAGCTTAAATATAGAGGATTTAGGAACTTCAAAGAAAAAAAAAAACTGATTTTTTTTTTTTACATTTTTAAAATCAGCCATTAACCCATGCAAGACAAAAGTGAGACAGCTTCTCTTAGCTGGTGTAGCTGTTGTGGGGGTTTGGGTTTTGTTTTTTTTGTACTTATGACGTTTGAGGCATTTAACATATGCATATTTGGGAGTCAGCCTGAGTGGATGCTCTTCCTGAGACTGTCCTATGAGAGGAAGGGGGGGGGGGGGCGGCGTACCTGTGTGAAAGCTTCCAGAGGCACGGTGGTCAACTAAGCAGTAAGCAGGAAAAATAAATGAAGTCTGGTCTACATGTTGAGTAGAAGCCTTTCTATATGTCAAGCATTATATATGTGTATATGCATAGAGACATATATATGTGCACACCGCATCTATATGCATTCACACACATGCATACACATAGACGGGCTCATGTAAGTCTATGTGCAGGAGGCCTGGTGGCAGAGCAGTTTCCCGTTGGGCTGCTAACGGCAAGGTCAGCAGGTGGAAACCATCAGAAGCTCCAGGGGAGAAAGATGGGTTTTCTCGGTAAACAGTGTCTCCAGCCTGCCCTGTTGGGTCTCCATGAGTCTGCATCCATTCACTCAGTGGCAGTGAGAGTTGATATCTTGGTCATAGGCTTTGTATATCTTTCTCTCTCTAGACCCAAAGGGCCTAAAGATTAGGAACAAATGACATTAGCTCAGGTGGTAACATTCATGTAACACAGGTATTTCAGACTGCCTGCTGAGAGTGAGTCAATTCACAAAACCTCCTTGGAGAGGGGAGAGGGATGGAGAACAAGACTTTTATTGATAGAGCATTCAAGGAGATGGGGTGGCTGCAGTGCTATCAACAACTGCCTCCCCTAATAAGGAAAAGAAGCCTTTTTAGGATACACATGAGGAAAGAGGGCGTATGGAAAAGAAAGAGTAACGGCCAGAATCACAGGGGGTGGGTTAATGAATAACGGCTCTTTCAAGTCATGCTTTCTGAATTGGTGGTCAGTAATCACCTACTTTGCAAAGTGATACTCAAAAAAATTAATTTAATTTTAGTTATTCTTTAGTGAACATTCATGTTCTGGTTTAAAATTACAAACTAATCATTAGTCCTAATTCTTATTACTAAAGAAACCACAATAAATTATAGAAATATTAATCACTTAGCTCCCTCTGTACTTATTCTACTATGAAGCCATTCAATTCCTCTTCATGTAAATCATTTCAATAAAACTTACCTTACACTCTAACTTCCAGAAGAAAACAACAAAAGTAACTTAATTCACCACAAACTCCAACTAAACCGTTACGTGAGACTCCCAAGGCAAGCAGAATGTACCCCCTTTTCTTTAGGATTCCCAACTGTGGACAGCAGGGCGTTGTGTTTACTACAAAAGGTGACTCAAGGTTGTGAACCCCTGCATTTCTCACTGAGTCACAAAATTCAAGCCAAAGGCAGAGAAATAGAATAGAGAGAGTTCATTGAAAGGGATATTTTGGAAAAGAACTCCCAAGGGCCCTTCTCACTCAAACTCATGGCCATTGAGTCAATTCTGACTTACAGGGCAGGGTCCAACTGACTTCCCTGTGTGTTCCTGAAACTGTAATTAGTCTAAAAGGCCTGGTAGAATGTAGCGTCAGATGATTTATTCTGTCAATAGCCGACTTCTCACCATCGGCGGGCTTTCCAGCAGGGCTTGGACTGTTGGCTGGTTCTCTGAACAGGACTGTGCCGCCCTGGCCCTGTGCCCTTGTTCCCCAGACCTCCTGCTGTCCCCTTATCTCCAGACCCCCAATCCATTGTAGGGTAGTCCTATCCCCACCCAGTCATTTCACTACCTGTCTCTTTTATAAGGAAATGTGTCTTATCTGCCTCACACCTTCCTTTTTTTGCAGAGGTAAGAGTGGACATTGTGTTCAGAGTTTTGTCATTTCACCTCTTTTCCCCTTGCCTGTCTTGCCAGGAGCCCCGGTAACATAGCGTTTATATGTTGGGCTATGACATTGAAACCACCCTGCTCTGTGGGGGAACCACGAGGCTTTCTACTCCCATAGAGTCATGGTCTGTAAACTCACGGGGGCAATTCTACTCTGTCTTATTGGGTTGCTGAGCCAGCATTGACTTGATGGCAATTAGGTTGGCTTTACTTTGGGGTTTCTGTCTAGCTAACATCATCTAGCTACCTTCAACTAAGCTGAGGCAGGGAGGGAAATTGTTGGCAATTCTTAGAATCAGGAGGGGGGCACTTACCTAAATTAAAGTTAACAATATCCTGATGAATTAAATGGTCTGCGTCATTAGTTTCCTGGGCACCATACTGTTGCTATGAGTGTGAAATGGTTGCTGCTTTCCCACTTTTTGCCACTTCTTGAAACATAAATTTTATGAATCCCAGACCACAACCCCAAATTATGGGGATAGCTGGTCCCATGGTGATACATGATGTTATGTAGAAAAAAGGCTACCAAACCAACTCCACCCCCTTGTTTAAATTTCTTCTTCTTGGGCTGGGTTCAAGGAGACACTTAATGGTCTCTGAACTTCACTTTACCTCTCCAGTGGCGTTCATCCAGATACAGTGGGCTTTGCGGTGTCTGCTTTGCCCTTAACACTTTCTCCGTGCAGTGCTAGGTGGTAGATAATGTCTGAAAGGTTCTGAGTAGTTAGTACTACTTGTCTCAAGTTACAAAGTAAACAATTGGCTGGAGGGAACACTGTCCAAACCCTGAGTGGTCTTGCACGGGATTGGTCAAGTGTGGGAAGGAACAGGATCTGTCAGTATTTTTCCCTCCTACATGTATCAAATGGAAAGGTAAAAATCCCAAAGTTTACTGGCCAATAAAAATGCATTCTCATTAAACACTGATTGGCCAATGTGTAAGGCCTACTTCTACAATTTCTATTGTCGTGACTGGGGTACAGTTCTCTCTACATAAAAACTGTATCCTGGTCAGGAACACAGGAAAAGGCTGCCATTGGGGGCTCTCTGGAGTACTATGGTTTTTAAGGACTGTAAGGACTGATTAAAAGAGGGAAATCTGGAAATCTCTAAATAATGGGTTGGGAAATTTTGCTCAGGACTCTCTGGATCAAAGATGCCAAACACCATCATTGCCAGTAGAATTATAAAGACACTTGAGTAGGAAGCCATCAAATTAGCTGGGCAGGGATTGGGTCTGGGAGTCAATGTAATTAGGGATTGCAGGGTAAATAATCAAATACTGGATCTTCCTTAGGATTTAGCATTATTCCACACTGGGATGGGTGACGGCAACTTTAGCAAGTGCTACAGTTTCCCCTGTTGCTACAGCTTAGGACAAATATCAGGCCATGGGAGTATGACACCTATCAGGCATGTGGACTGATTTTTTTTTAACTATAAAAACTTGTACTGACTGACAACAGATTGATACATTCCAGAAACAGGGCAGAAAATACTGAACTGCTATAATGCCTAATCTGTTGTAAATGGCATTAAATGTATTTTTAATTTTAGAAATTTCATTTTGGTCTTTTTGTTTTTAATTTCTAGTTCTCACTATGTTCAAATATTCTTCTAGATTCTTACGATGATATGTAAGATGTGTATTACCTGTTTTAAAGTCTTTCTCTATGAATTCCACCATCCCTGTCATTTCAGAATCTGTTTCTGTTGATTTTCTCCCCCTCCTGCTTCTCTTATTCTTTTTTTTCTTTATCTTTCTTAAATAATTACCATATATACTCGAATATAAGCCAACCCGAGTACAAGCCGAGGCACCTAATTATTACCTGGGAAACCAGAAAAACTGATTGACCCGAGTATAAGCCTCGGGTGGAAAATGCAGAAGCTATTGGTGAGTTTCAATAATCAAAACAAATGAAAATAAAATTAATAAAAATTGAGACACCAGTGGGGTAGTGTATTTAAATATTTATTTTAAATTAAAAACATAAATAAAAGGACAAAAACTCATTTACCATTAGTAAACCAGGACAGTAAGTGGAAAATAGGTTCAACAAAAACAATAAGGTATCAATATTGATACCTTGAGAGTACTATGCCCTGAGCTCAATCAGCAACCAAGCTAAAATGTAAAGAGTTAAAATCCTTCAAAACTGGATTCCTCACCATCATCCGTATCCCAATGCAGAGCTTCAGCTGGTGTGAGGTCATCATAGACGCTGTCCTCACTGAGATCGCCGTCATCACCATCAGTGCTGTCATTTTCCTACAAAGCGCAGTCTTCACTGCCATCCATAGCATTACTAATCCTACATTTCTGGAAGGCACGTCGCACCATGTCTTCTGGAATGTCATCCTATGCATCTCGAACTCACTTTGCTATTAACTCTATGTCAGGCTTCATGAGATTTCCTCCTTTTGTTAGTCGGGCTTGACCAGATGATATCCATTCATGCCACATCCTTCGCACACGGTCTTTAAAAGGCTTATTCAAAGATACACGTCATAGGACGGCTCTGATTGGTTAGATGCGAGTAAACAAACATTCAAAACCCTCCAGTGTCAGCGGGGCTTTGAATGAACAGCGGAGAAACGGCAATCACCCGTGAGATAACGGGCACTTATCCTGTTACCTGGGGCGGGGGAGGGGGGCAGCGAGGTGTTACACCTCACTGGGGTACCACTGACCAGTGTATAAGCCGAACCTCAGTTTTTCAGCACATTTTTTGTGCTAAAAAACTCGGCTTATACATGAGTACATACGGTAAATCATTTTATTGGGGGCTTGTACAACTCTCATCAGAAGCCACACATACTTCCATTGTGTCAAGCACTTTTGTACATTTGTTTCCCTCATCTTTCTCAAAACATTTGTTTTCTACTTGAGTCCTTGGTATCAGCTCCTCATTTTCCCCTCCCTCCCTGCTCCCTCCTCTCCCATGAACCCTTGATAATTTATAAATTATTGTTATTTTGTCATATCTTACACCATCCGTCCATCACCCCAGGGAGGAGGTTATATGTAGATCCTCATAATCTGTTCCCCCTTTCTCCCTCACCTTCCCTCCACCATCCTGGTATCACCACTCTCCCCACTGGTCCTGGAGAGTTCATCTGTCCAGGAATGTGGGGGAAGTGTCAACCACCCACCACTAATGGCAGGTTCGATAGGTGCAATTGTACGGTTAATATATATAAAGATTATAGTAAAGTCCTAGAGAGCATGAAGAATAGAGGAGAGATTGAAATAATGGAGTCAGACACATGTCATGGTAGCATGCTCACTTCATCCACGCTTGGTGGTCCACATGGAGAGAAGGGGAGGGGAAGGAGGACAAGGGGAAAGGGACCAGGGGAGCAAGGGCAGGGGAGTGGAAGGGGTAGCTGACCAGAGGCCAAAAGGGGGTTCTTTATTGTTAACCAAGGCTTATATATCTTTGGGGGAGGACAAGCCCACTAATTACAGGTAAAGACATACGTCACAAGACCGGGTTGCACTATAGGTTATACAGTAATGAGAGGGGGACAATCTAGGGATATATATGCAATAGGAAGAGGAGGGATTGGGGGTATACATGTGACAAGAAAGGTAGTTCCTAGATTCAGGATGGCAGCCTAATTTTGGATGTCACTGAGCAGGTTTGACCTGTTCTCTGGATCTCCATAGAAACCATTATCAGTAGGATGTAAAAAACCCCACCTACAGGGACCAGGCTAATTGTACCAAGCCTTTAAGGAGAAATAGCCCATTGTCCTTAAGCAGGAAGTGGACCCTAACTGTGAGCACTCTCTTAAGCAGGGAGTGGGCCCTACCTGTAGTGGGCCCAGACAGTTGTCTGGCAACTTCAGGGAGGTAACTTGACAATCATTTACCATTAGCTGCAAGCAGTGTCCTAAGTCTAATATATATTTGGGGGAGACGGCCTGGAAGAAATCTTTCTGTTTCCCACACTGGATTCCATGTTTGCAGTTCCTATCTGTACCAGTGTACATCCTCTGGTCCAGCCAGATTTGTAAGGTAGCATTGGGATCATGATAGTGGGGGGCGGGGGAAACATTCAAGAACTAGAGGAAAATTGTATGTTTCATCATTGCTACACTGCACCCTGACTGGCTTATCTCCTCCCCGTGATCCTACTGCAAGGGGATGTCCAATTGCCTACAGATGGGCCCTGGGTTCCCACTCTGCACTCTCCCTCATTCACAATGCTATGATTTTTTTTTTTCACAATGCTATGATTTTTTTGGTCTTTGATGCCTCACTCCTGATCCCTTTGACACCTCATGATCTCACAGGCTGGTGTGCTTCATCCATGTGGGTTTTGTTGTTTCTCAGCTAGATGGCCGCCTGTTTATCTTTAGCCCTTTAGGACCCCAGATGCTGTACCTTTTATTAGCCAAGCACCATCAACTGTCTTCACCACCTTTGCTTGTGCCAGGAAGGTGAGCATCTCAGACTGCCGAATTGTTAGAACAAAGTGCTCTTGTGTTGAGGTAGTACTTGATTAGGGGCCCACTGGAGGACTGATTCTTGATATACAAGTATAGCAACTCCAATTCCTTCCCCATGGCTGTTGTTAGGTGCCATCATGACAGTTCTGACCCACAGAGACCCTATGCCAAACGGAAACACTACTTGGTCCTGTGCCATCCTTATGGTCATTCCTAGGCATGAGCCCCTTGTTGCAGCCACTGGGTAAATCTATCTCCTTAAGGGGTTTTCTCTGCTTGACTAAGCATGATGTCTTTCTCCAGGCCTTGGTCTCTCCTAACAACATGTCCAAAATATATAAGACCAAGTCTCTCCACCATGGCCTCTAAGGAGCACTTTGGCCATACTTCTCCCAAGGACAGAATTGTTTGTCCTTTTACCAGTGTGTGGCACGTTCAATATTCTTCCCCAGCACCACGACTTGAACACAATTCTTCTTTGGTCTCCCTGATTCGATGTCCAAGTTTCATATGTATGACAATGGAAAATACCATGGCTTGGGTAGGATGCACCTTAGTCTTCAAAATTACATCCTTGCTTTTTAATACTCTAAAGAGGTCTTGTGCAGCAGGTTTACCCAATTTAATGTCTCGTTGGATCTCTTGACTGGTGTTTTCATGAGCACTGATTGTGGACACAAGCTAGACAAAGCCTTGACAAATACAGTCTTTTCACCATTTATCAGGATGTTATCAATGTGTCCAGTTGTGAGGACATTGATGTTCTTGACATTGAGTTACAATCCATACTGAAGGTTGCAATCTTTGATCTCATCAGCAATTGTTTCAAGTTTTCCTTACTTTCAGCAAGCCAGGTTATATAATCTGCATATCAGAGGTTGTTAATAACCCTTCTTCCAATCCTGATGCCACATTCTTCTTCACCTAAACCCATTTCTTTGATTATTTGCTCAGCACACAGATTAAATAATTATGAGAGAATACAACCTTGTCCCACACTTTTCTTGCTTTTAAATCAGGCAGCAGTCCCTGTTCTATTCCAATCACTGCCTCTGGATTCCTGTACAAGTACTGTATGAAAATAATGATGTATTCTGGAATTCCCATTCTCCTCAAGGTTATACATAGTTTTTTATGATCCACAGAGTTGAATGCATTGGCATAGTCAGTGAAACACAAGTAAACACCTTGAAATTATCCCCTACTTTCAGCCAAGATCCACCTGACATCAGCAATATTTTGTTCTACATCCTCTTCTGTATATCTGTCCTGAAATTCTGGCAGCTCTCTGTCAATGTAATGCTGCAACAGTTGTTGGATGATCTTCAGCCAAATTTTACTTGCATGTGATATCAATGATATTGTCTATAGTTTAAGAACTATTGGGCCACCTTTCTCTGGAATAGGTGCAAGTATAGCTCTTTTCCAGTCAGTTGGCCAAGTCGCTGTCTTTCCAATTTCCTGGCAGTTAAGTACTTGCAGAGCTTCATCAGCCTGTGGAAACCTTTTGATTGGTGTTCCTCCAATTCCTGGAGCCTTGTTTTTGGCTAATGCTTTCAAAGCAGCTTGAACTTCTTTCTTCAGGACTATTGGGTCTTGCACATATGCCACCTCCTGAAGTGGTGGAATGTGGACCAGTTCTTTTTGGTACCGTGACTGTGGGTTCTCTGCATCGTCTTTTGATGCTTCCTGCATCAATCAACATTTTGCCCATGGAATCCTTCAATATTGCAATTCTAGGTTTCAGTTTTTTCTTGAGTACTTTCAATTGAAGAAATTCTGAATGTGTTCTTCCCTTTTGGTTATTAGCTCAGCATTTTGAAGGGAAGATTTTGGGCGGGGAGGGGGCCAAACAAGAGTAGCCTCCATGGTCCCTGTCAGCATTCCAATTCAAATCGAACTTCTCAATGTCCCTGGTCCATGTAAATACTTCCATCTGTGAACACTGCTACATCGGTTTTAGTGAGATGCTGGTCTATTAGGTTTGGCTTGTGGAATCCACTTTAATTATCTGAAAACAATCATGAATGGCCCCGCTTTGGTCATGGAAAGGAGAGGGGCTAGATAAAAAGATGTTATCTCTGCTGCTTTTAGGTTAACACTGGACTTATCTGAGAGGATGGTCTGGTATTTTGGCATCCTTTGCACAGTCAGTCAGCACCCAACTTTCTGCTGAAGGAGGGTATCACACGATTTGGAGGGTGTAAGGTGATTTGTTGTCCCAAAGTGCGTTTGTCTGCTTTTTGTAGAGGCTTACAAGCGGCTGCTATAGCTCTTGCACTGGCTGCCCATCTCTTAACAGTCCCATTGAATCATTTAGAAAAGTAAGCTCCAGGCCTTCAGAATGTCCCTTGGGTATCTTTGAGGACTCCCAGCCCCATCCTAGCTCTTATGACTGAGTAAATAAAAAAGTTTCCAGATGTCAGGAAAGCTCAAAGCAGGCACGGTAAGTAGCTTTCTTTTGAAGGCATAGAATGTCTTTTCATATTAGGGAGTTCATTTTAAGGGGCCTGATTCCTGCCACAGAAAGCTTTGTAAAGAGCCTGGCAATTAGCTCAAAAGTAGGTACTCCACCTTGGCAGAAGTTAGTCAGTACTCAAAAGGCCCTAGGGCTGTCTTCTGGATTTGAAAGGTCTAACGTTTCCCTCAGGAAAGAGATTATACCTTGTATGTCCCTTTGGCCAAATGCTTTAAACTCTGTTTTATCAAAGTCCTTCTTAGTCATGCTTGTAACTGTTTTTCTAATTATACAAGTCGAAGATAGAAAAAGTGGTGTGTACTAACAGAGTCCTCCTCGGTCTTCCATCTTCCTAGAAACTCATTGGGATTTTCCTCAAAGGGACTTTCCTTGCCCGATCACAGCCAGCCTGTAGACAGACTGAGTTTCCACCCAGGCTGGTATGGGAGGACGAGGTCATCCTTTCTGAGTTGGTGGTGTCAGGTCCTTGAGTTTGTCCTTCTAAAGGAGTAGTCACAGGTGTGATGCTGGGCAAGATCAACCATACCACTTTATTAATAATTAAAGCCGTTATTAAACAGCTGGACTGAGAGTAAGCAAACAAAGAAATTACAGGATTTCTGTAGCTCAACATAGTGGCTGGCTCAAGGGGCAAGGTATTCTGGCACTTGCATTCTTATCAGGTTGGCAGGGTCAGGGGGGTGGGAGGGACCATCACGGCTGCAGGTACTAATTCAAGATCTTACACGATAGTGTACACGTCTTGCTAATTGAGCAGAAAATGTTTGAAAACGTCTCAGAAGAGTCAAGGTCTTGTCTGGAAAGCCAGGAGCAGGAGGAGAATAGGGGGTTAGCTGCTAGCAGGGGTTAAAGGCAGTTTAAAACAAAACGGGGTTCAAAACAAAATGGAGTTCCTCATGCTAAGATAGGGACCAGAGCATTGGGTGCTGGTACCTGGACGGGCTGGTGAGGGCATCCCCAACCACACACAAGCAGCATGGAGGGGCCGCGGTTCTCCTTGCTGCTCAAGGAAAATGGACATATTCATCTTTAGATGAATCAGAATCAGGTAAACCTGGCTGTTTTCTTTCTGTTCAGTTTATGCTCTGCCATATAAGGTGACATTTTTTCTTAAAGTGATTTGCTCTGATATAATGACAAGAAAGCAGGAACAATAGGAATTGTATTACTTTTCTTGGCATGTACAAAACAAGTCTAATTGTAAAATATTGATATATATAAAGTTCTATTAGAAAATTCTCTTCTAACATATTGGGGTTAAACTTTATTATGAAACAAACAAAAAAATCTCTGTCTCTGTCTCTTTGTCATGGGCTCATAACTAAAAATTCCCTAGTTCTCTAGAATATATCTCAGAGAGAGCCTTTTGGGGTATCCTAGCTTGGTCTCTCATTGCTGCTTACTCAAAGACATACAGCTGCCTGGCTTCCAACCTCTGTGTTCAAAAGAGTTGATTGGAGTTTTTAAAAATTGGCAGCCTTTTCTTTTATTTGAAAATTCTTGTCCAAATCTTGGAATAAGAATAATCTCAAATATATTCCTGGGACTATTCATGGTATATAGGAATGAGTTACTGTTGATTTATAAGTGCCTTAACTCCTATCAGTAGTTACTCTTTGGGCCCTGTTCAGACCAGGCAGTCCCCATTTCACAGCCTCTCAAGAAGATGGATGACCTATTGAATTATGCAATCCCCCCCCCCCCCCGCATTCCAAAGAGCTTATCTCTCAGCCAGGTTAGGGTAGCCCCTTCCCACAACACCACAGGAAGCAATTTATCTCTCCAAGGCGGGTCTGTATAGCCCCCTTCCCAGCACTCCAGGAAGCAAGTTTGAAAACAACACGATGACTTCTTATGGACCATATCCTGACTATAGATCCTGCAGCTGCAGCAATAAAAACCTCCCTCCCTCGTGTCAACATATACTTCCTTGGCTTGAGCCCTATATGTCTCCCACCACCTCACCGACAAGCTGCGACTTCCCTGACCTAGCTCATTGGGTCATGGAATTTTCCCTGGAGTTTTTCCTTGCCTCAGTAAAGCCTTTTTTTACTTTACATGCCTGACTGAGCTGTATCTCCCTTCTGAGCCTCCGTCTCAATCTCTCAGTTACATTTCAAATTAATTCTATTAAGATTTGAAAGACTTTTTAAATTAAAAATCTGATCTTAGATTATCCCTAGGATTGTCCGAAAATGAAATATTTAAATTCAAAATAAATTTTAGATAACGAAAAGCCTGGATTTTTTGTTCATAAACAAATACTTTTAAAAACAAATATTAAAATCCTCTAAAATTTTAACACTAAAACACTTCAAAATTACATTGAAAACTAAAGAGAAGGGTAGGGGAAGAAAAACATATTCACAAATCTCAAATAATATAAACAATGTAACATAAAACACAAATATGCAAACAGTTAATTTCCAATTCACCCCCAAGGGAACTGGGAAGGGATAAAAGGCTTGTTCCATGCACGGCAAAACTTCCCATTGACTCGGGGGCAGAAAGTCACATCTTTCTCCCTCGGAGCAGCTGGTCGGTTTGAACTCCCAACTCTGCAGCTAGTAGAATGCTTTCCTGACAGCACCACCAGAGCGCCTTAGTCAAGGCAATACACAGATTGATAAGGGGAGCAATAGCTCTAGTGAGGTTCTGATCCCTTAGAATACACAACCATTTGAGATCAAAATAGTACCATTTATCCAAGGACAAAATTCAAAGGGAAAGAAAATAAGAAAAAAGGGAAACAGAAAACACAGAGAAGAAGTAGGATAACAAGGGTTCATCAGGGGAATTGGAATGAATGAGATAAAACAAAATGTGACAAATTGTTGAACGTGAAACTGGTGATTTGCTCTGAAAACCTTCACCCAATTCACAATAAAAAGATAAATAAATAATCCAAAAAATAAAATAAACAACTTCCCACTGACTTCAATTTTGGGGAAAGGGAACACAACTTCTTCTCTGTTTCTGACTTAGTTTCCCCCACATGTTGGCAAAAACTTACAACCCTCCAGGGATTTGTCAGCCTTTCTTTTAGGATGATGTTCTATTTCTCACATGATGTTCTAAGCTCATGCAGTTCAATTACTGAAGAAAAAAAGCCTGAGGCAATTGGATATCCCCTTACAGAAGGGTCTCCGGGAGGAGCAGAGCCAGTCAGGGTGCAGTGTAGCAACGATGAAACATACAACTTTCCTCTAGTTCTTAAATGCTTCTTCCCTCCCACTATCATGATCCCAATTCTACCTTACAAATCTGGCTAGACCAGAGCATGTACACTGGTACAGATAGGAATCGGAAACACAGGTAATCCAGGACAGATTTTCCCTTCAGGACCAGTGGTGAGAGTGGCAATACCAGGAGGGTGAGGTGGAAAACGGGGAACCGATTACAGGGATCTGCATATAACCTCCTCCCTGGGGGATGGACAACAGAAAAGTGGGTGAAGGGAGATGTCAGACAGTGCAAGATATGACAGAATAATAATTTATAAATTATCAAGGGTTCATGAGAGAGGGGGAGCAGAGGGAGGGGAAAATGAGGATCTGATGCCAGAGGCTTAAATGGAGAGCAAATGTTTTGGGAACGATGAGGGCAATGAATGTACAAATGTGCTTTCCACAAATGATGTATGTATGGATTGTGATAAGAGTTGTATGAGCCCCTAATACAATCATTTTAAAGAGAAAAGAAAGGAAAAAATGCCTTGAGGAAACTTTTCTCAATCAAATCTATTTCCTTCACAACACCTCCAGCAAACTGGTTTGGGTCATTAACATAACACGAAAGACAAAGAAACACACACAATGAACAGGAAATCACACACCACACCCATTAGGCTCCAGAGACTTAAAATCTCAGAGGGAAGACCTCACTTATTGGGTCAGTCCACCTGTGGCCGGATCAAACTTCAGAGAGGTAGTATCTCCTTCCAGAAGCCAGAGATAGTGAGAGAGATACAGAGATAACCTGTAGAGAGAAAGCATTTCGGTAATCTACTCCATCAGCCCTTACCCTGAACACCACGGGGAGGGAGGGGTCTTGCCAGCTTTCAGGGCTGGTTCTGTCCTGCAGGCTTGGTGGAGAGGAAGCCAGTAGTGCTCCCCAGCTTCTGCCCATGTAAGTATTACGGAAAAACTTTCCTCCAACTGGCTCCTTTACTAAAAATTGGCAAAGATTTAAAAGTCCCCAGGAGAGCCCCATCCTTGGGTGGCCTGAGAGGCCCACCCAGAGATGCCAATTTTGTTCATGCCACCTGGGTGATTAGGTTGCCTGCCAAGAGGAAGTCAATTCACACACAGGTGCAGGGTGGGGAAAGCAAGCGTTTAATTAAACATAGTATTCAGTGCGACTGAGTGAGTTCAATGCAATGAAGAACTGTCTCCGTAAGCAGAGAAAAGAGGATGTTTTCAATGGAAGACAGGGTACAGGTTAATAAAAAGAAAGTCTCCGTTCTTATGCTGCGTTCTCCTCTCATGGTCAGTAGGCATCATCCTTTGGAAAAGCAGGAAAATTCGGGTTACAAGGGGTTGTCCCCACTGAAAGTCTGTGCTAAAAGAAAATTAGCTGCCCGTGCCACCATAAAAGGGATTGGAAAGAAATCAAGCACACATCAGATACCTATGGGGGCGATCCAAACCTGGGGATGCTCAGACCAAGGGCACCTAAACAGAGGTGAAGTTCAACCTGGGCACATACTCAAGGCACCAGCGACATCACGTGTCACAGATGCACCTGAACTCAGCAACCAAGAAGGGCCAATACCTCCAACCACACCCCCTCCAGGAGGGCCGGAGGGGATAAAAAGCAGAGACCCAGGGCAGTTGCTTTCTTGCTCCGCACTTTTGTTCCAGTAGGTCTTCTAAGTGGTTTTGTAAGGTCTCTCTCTGCGTTAGATTTCAGCCTCTGTACTTGACTCCGCACGAGAAAGACTTCACGCCGAAGCCGGGCTCGTGATCCAAGTGAATTTAATGAAAGTTCAAAGAAGCATCAGGTTTTACGCGGCACCCATAGGATTCCTTTGACCATGCGGCCTGGCAGAGACTGCTCAGGGTCACGCAAGGATCTCTCTCCCAAGTTTCCTCCCACGAAAACGACCAGACCAGCCAAGCAAGACCCTCTCCCTCTCGGTTCCTGCCTTTTTAAGGGTTCCCGGGGGAGGCGTGGTGAAGGACACCAGGTCGATCCCATGGGCTGAATTGCAATCACCTGGCCCAGGTGGGCTGCTCCAGGTGTAACGCCCATCTGTGCCCACCGGCGGGAAAATCCAGCTTTGTCCTTTGCTGGCTCTCCTGGGCATGCGTAAATGGACTCCCCAATTCCCTAGGCTAAGCTACCTAACAGTTTTTCATGCTCTTCAGTTGCAAATTCTTATGCAGTCCCCAGGCAGCCAGCCCTTCACGCTTTCCGAAGATGGCATGTACTATCTGAGATGGCACCACCGGAAACGTGCCTCTTAAAGTTACTTGGATTTACAAGACATGCTTCGTGAATTCTTTCAGCGTTGAGAAGCACGAACCCAGGAAAACCGTGCCAGAGACCTAACTTGTTGAGTGGTGGTGGAACAATGAAGTGCTTCATCTTGCTCTTGCACTCAAAGAGTCTCCGTGCAGTTATTCCTTAGTAAGCCCTACAGTTCTTCCGGGTTAAACTACAAAATGAACCATTTATTTGAATCTTCAGTTGAAAGAAACCAGAGGAAATTATACTTCCCCCCACACAAATCTGCGTTGTGCTGAATTCTCTAGGGAAACAAAAACAGTGACACTCAGAAATGTATACAAAAGTATTTTATATCAAGGAAATTTATATAGAGTGACCCAGCCAACCCAACTCAAGTCCATGGGTCAGATGTCAGGTGCTAACTGGACCCCTCTGCAGACACACGGCTACAAGCCAAGGAAGCAGGAAGTTGAACTAGAAAGCAGGGTGATCATAGGCCAATAGATGCAGCCATGTCTCTCCAAGGTCAGCAAGAATATGCCTAGATTCTAATCGATTCCAGGCTTGGCAGGCAACGTGGGCCCCCACTGGAGCCCGAAAGCAGGGAGATGAAAGCCCCATTCTCCACTCTCATCTGAAAAGGTCACACCCACAAGGAGGCATCTGCAGGCTGCAATCTGAATGCTAGGTTACCCACTGCCCATGCCGTTCAAGCAACAAGGATCATTTGGGCAGCCCGTCCCAAGTCAGTCGGTTCTAGAGACAGCAGAAGAGGAAGTGCGACAATGTACTGGGTCAGAATGAGTTGGCATCGACGCAATGACTAGATTGTGTCCCTCAATCCAGTGTCCCGACACGCTGACATGCACTGTCATCACGTCCATCTGCACTCATAGGGACCACCCTAGAGGACGGAGGAGAACTGATCCTGCAGATTTCCAAGACGGAACTACCCAGGAGGAGTAAGCATCGTCTTTGTCCTTCGGAGTGACCAGTGGCTTCTGAGAGGTGAGACAGGGCGCAGAAAGAGTCAGGAGTGAGAAGAGAGGCTTTATAAAGGTGAGGGATAACTCCCATACGGGTTCCGCAACCCAACGTGTTAGGTCAGGGGAGCTCTGCCCGGTGCTGAGCCAAATGCATGTGGGCCGAAAAGGGAAAGGGAGGTTTCTTGTGCTGCGTTGGCAGGTTTTGGGTCTGGACATGACCTGTTGGCAAATCATCTTGTTTTTCGCAAACTTGCTTCCTGGAATGCTAGGGAGAGGGGGCAGTGTGAGCCCTGCCCAGAGTGATAAGCACCATGAAATGCTGGAGGCAAAGGTTACCAAGTTTAGCAGGTTATTTGTCTTCTTGAGAAGCAAGGGGCTGCCTGGTCTGGACCAGGCTCAGTTTCAAACTGCTGACCTATGGGTAACAGCCCAAAGCATAACTGTTAGGTAGCTTAGCCTAGGGAATTGGGAAGTCCATTTACGCATGCCCAGGAGAGCCAGCAAAAGACAAAAGCTGGATTTTCCCGCCGGTGGGCTTGGATGGGCGTTACACCTGGAGCAGCCCACCTGGGCCAGGTGATTGCAATTCAGCCAATGGGATCGACCTGGTGTCCTTCACCACGCCTCCCCAGGGAACCCTTAAAAGGCAGGGACCTGAAGGGAGAGGGTCTCTTGGGCTCTTGGGCTCTTGGTCTTTTGGTCTTGTCTTGCTTGTGCAGTCTGGTCGTCTCCGTGGGAAGGGAGAGATCCTTGCGTGTCCTGGAGCAGTCTCTGCCAGACCGCATGGTCAAAGGAATCCTATGGGTGCCGCGTGAAACCTGAAGCTTCTTTGAACTTTCATTGAATTCACTTGGATCACGAGCCCGGCTTCGGCGTGAAATCTTTCTCGCGCGGAGCCAAGGACCAAGGCTGAGATTTAGGCCGAAGAGAGAAACCTAACATAACCACTATGCCGCCAGAGCTCCTGGAGAACGTTTGAGATGGAAGAGCCAATCCTGTCCCTGAAAATTATTTGAGAGCCATAAATATATTTTTACAAACAAATGAAATCACCATTATCTGAATTATACACCCTAATAATATTTTCAATTTTACTTCAGAACCATGCGTATGTACCAAGGGCCTCAGATTGCCTTGCTGACCTGGGGTTAGGAAGTGTTTTATAATCAGGGCCTGGGAGACAAAGCAGTCTGAAGGTGAGATCAGCCATCAAGTTTTCAGATTGCTCAGTCTGCTGAGAGGTGTGATTGCCCCTCTGGCCACAGGTATTGTCAGGTGACTTCTGCACATCTGATGGAAAGAGTTAACCTTGACTTCTAAAGGAAATAGCAACCGTGTGTTAGTTCCTGAATCTTAGAAGAATTTCAAGATTACAAAAGTGGAGTGGAATGCAGGATGCCTCTGCTAAAAACAAAAACAAAAACAACAAAATAACAGAGCCAGGTTCTGGCTGTAGGAATTGTTACCTGAGGCCTGTCTTTCGAATGTAGATTGGTTAAATTTAACTTCTAAGGGAGCAACTGGGTGTTAGTTAATTATTCTAACAGGATTGCAAGAGATTGAAACAGAAAGAGAGCAAAGTTCTGGAAACAAACAAACAAACTCACTGCTAGCCAGTGATGCCAACTCATCTTGAGACGCTAAGGCAGGGTAGAACTGCCTCTGGGTTTCCGGGACTATAACTCTACATGGAAGTAGAAAGCCTCCTCGTTCTTCAGGGTGATCCTGACCTTGAAGGTAGCAGCCCAAAGCATAACTGACAGGTAGAAAGATTAGGGGTAAAAGGAGTTGTCTCCACCAAATGCCTGTGCTAAATGAAAACTAGTTGCCCATTCCACACTGAAGGGGTTGGAAAGAAATCAGGCACACATGAGACACCTATGGGGACAATCCAAAGCTGAGCACGCCCACCGGCCCAGGTCACCTAGGCCCAGGTGGAGATCAACCCATATTAGATACTAGTGAAATTATGTCACACAGGGTTACCTGAACTTAGCCACTAGGACCGGCCACTACCCTCAACCATCCTACACCCCCCCCCCCAAGCTAGTGGGAATAGGAGGGGTTAAATAACAGACTTGGCAGGTCCCTAGATTAGGGATAAAGGGGGCTTGTCTTCCAGAATGCCTGCCCTGGCAGAAATTAGCTATCCATGCCACAATAAAGCGGTTGGAAAGAAATCAGGCACACTAATTAGATACCTATGGGAAAATCCAGCACTGGGCATGCTCAGAACCAAGTCACCTGGGCCCAGGTGAGAGGCACAAAGAGTAGGCGCCAGCTATAAGACATCACAGCGGTGTGCAAACCCAAAAAATAAGGTCAGCCAATACTCTCAACCACGACTCTGCAGCCAGTGGGGACAGAAGGGGATAAATAAGCAGGCTGAGGGGAGGGACGCCTCTCGCTTCTCTGGTGCAGGTGCATGCTGCAAGCAATGGGTGGGATTCCTCCCGCTGTGCAGGCGCACGCATTCATTCCTGCCCGCTCAGCCCGCTGGGTCTCTTGGGGTTTCCTGCTCTTGGCTCCTCTCGCGTTCCTGTTCCAGTATTCCGTCCTTGTGTTTTCCCATGCTTCCCTGAAGCAGCCATTTTCAGTTGTGAACTTTCACATGCCCCCCCCCCCATGTGGTCTTGCATGCTTTCCAGGGATAGTGTGTATTGGCTGAGGTGGTAATACCTGAAATTTCCCTTTCCTTCATAAAAGTTACTTGGATTTACGAAAGTGCTTCTGTGGCATGAATTCTTTCAACATTGTGAAGGAAGCAAGACCCAAGGCAAACCATCCCTGACACCCAAAATAACCACTAGGCCCCCAGGGCTCCTTGGTGCTAGGGATTGAGCCTGGTAGAAAGTTCCATCATTCTCCTACAGCCGCTGCAAGTCTCTGACCTTGCAGTTTGCAGTGCCGCTGGGGCTCCTGGAAAGCGCCCAGACTCCGAGGACCTCACTGCTTTGGGTGCAAGCTGATATAAAACCTAACCAACATAAAATCCTCAAAACTCCTACCCCCTCTTCACGTCTTCTACGATGAAGCTATTTATTCCTTTGTGCTGAAATAGTTTCAAAGAAAAACTCCCGAAACACCAACTTCCAGAAGAAAACGTCCAGATCCAGTTAAATCACTGCTCTGTCCAAACCAAACCATCGAACTAGACGAGGAAAGCAAGGCCAATGCGCCACCCCGGCGGGTGATGGGCCCTCCTGCTGTCGCAGTCGCTTTGACTATAAATGTCAGGGAGTTCTTCTCAATGACGCGGGTCTGCTGTCTTAATATTTTAAAGCGATGTTTTCCCTTTATCAGAAAAGTGGCTGAGAATTAGCACAAACATCTTGAAAATCAGTATTTCAATCATGTAAACCCTATACAGGTGTTTCTTGGCCAGTTACTCCATTTTCAGAAATCTGTACTAAAGACATGGAGCTGCAAGGGTTCACTGGCACCCTCCAGAAACACCAGCATCAGTACAACCTAAGGCCTATTAGTGGGGAGTAAAGGGGTGACTGTTAGCTAGTCAGGACATAAAAAGGCAAAGAGAGAAGAGGTGATCAGCAGAAGGGAATTGGCTGGAACCTGAGCCGCAGAAGAAGGGGAAGGCAGGCTTTCTCCCACACCTCCAGCACTAAAGAAGATTTCCGTATCAATGGAAGAGAGCAGATAGTGGGGGTAATGAAAGGGCCAGGAGAAGAAAGACAGAGTATCCACACAACCCCCACAATAGTTTGGGGTCTGAGACAGGGACACAGCATGAAGTCGGGGCACTGGGTTGATGAGTACCAGAATATGAGAACCTGAAAGGGTGCTACAGAAGATCAGCCCATAGCAGACACCTCCCGGAAAGGCAGCCTTTGGGGAAAAATCAGCCACTGTCAGTCAATATAAGGTCTAGCATTACATTTTTCTGGGCCTTTTAGAATGGTTAAGAGCCCTCTTAAATCTTTTCCCAAAGTATCCCCTTTCAATAAACTCACGCTTTCTGTTCAAACCTTTTCTCTGATTCTTGTCTAAAGTTGTCCCTCCCTGAAATCTTGTGACCAGGACAAGAACTGAGGGCAAGAACCAGGACAAGAGCTCTGCAGCTCGTCCCGATAACAGTGACTTCTAATAAATCCATCTTAGGACGCACCACAACTCACTGCCCTCCAACCGATGATGACTCTCGCTGACCTTACGGGACAGGGGCCAATGGCCTTTGGGGCTTCCAAAACTCTGTCTTCGGGGGAGTAGAAAGCGATTTCTTTCTTCCTCGGAGCAGCTGGCGGTGTGAAATACTGGCCATCTGGCTTACAGTCCAACTCACCACCACTACGTCACCAGGCCTCTTCATCAAACACCATGACGACTACTGTTCCAGGGGAAGATGAACCCAGACGCAAAGGTCTTTTATACAGGCCTCTTGATTAAATGTTAACTAATTAATTATACAAAAATTCATCAAAGAAGAAGCTCATTAGCCGGAGGCTATAATGAAATCTTAATTATACAAGCTAGAAAATAAAAGAAATTCATCACAAAATCATGACTGGCGGTGCACCAATTCATGGCAGCAACAGGTGGCCTTACTGAAGTGGGGAAAGGGATCACCGTAGTATACACACACTATTGCACATTAGAAATGTTCATGGGATTGGTGGTGGGTCCGTTGACAACTACCATTAGAGTAAGACTCATGACATTGTGACCCTCTAACTAACTCACTGCCATCCAGTCAAAGCCGACTCCTGGGCACCCCCAGTGGGTTTCTGAAACTGCAACTGATTACTGGAATAGACAATTCAGGCTTTCTTCTCGTGAGCTACTGGTGGTTTTGAACTGGCAACCATGCAGTTCGCAGTTCAATTCATAACCTCTATACTACCAGGGCTCTACTAGTACCAAAGATTTCATCAATAGCATGTTCAGTCAAGTTCCTGAGGGTGAGACTGCACATCCCTGAGCTGGTCAGGAAAGTTTTAAGAATTTTCCAGAGACTGAGTTTATGTGGAGATTCACTTTGGGTTTGGGGCTCCCACTGTACACTGTGTTGCTGTTAGGTGTCACCCAGTCAGGTCTACCTCATAGCAACTCTGTGCCCAAGAGAAGCATGCGCTGTCCTGTCTTGCACCATTCTCATAATTGGTTGTGTGTGAACCCATCTTTGTAACCACCATGCCATTCCATCTCATTGAGGATTGCAGTAACCTCGCTTAGCACGAGGAACTCCATTTTGTTTCGAACTGCTTTTAGCCCCTGCTGGCAGTTAGCCCCCCTTTTCCTCCCTCTCCTAGCTCTGCCAACAAGATCTTGACCCTTCCGAGACATCTCCAAACTCTGCCTGCCCAATTAGCAAGAAATGTACACTGTTTGTAAGACCTTGAATTAGCACCTGCAGCTGGGATGTCCCCCACCCCGTTTTACCCTGCCGACCTGATAAGAATGGAATGGTCAGACTATCCCTCCCCTTGAGCCTATTTTGAACTATAAAAATTTTGGAATGTCTTGGTTCTGAATTGAGAGGTTTCCAGGCGCTAGCCTGCTCTAGGTCCACCTGTTTAATAAAGGCATCAATTGTTAACACAGTGGTGTGGTCAATCTTGCCCCTTTACAGCACTGATCCTCCTCTTTGTCATTGACCCTCTCCTCTCCTGGACACCTGCATGGCACCACATTCTGGGTCTGAGACTGGTGCATAGACTGAGATCGATGCACCTCTATTTGGGAAGGTCTCGGTGTTTGTGCCTCCACTGGATGAGTAACAGGAGATTGAGATAATTATGTTAAAAAAAAGAAATACAAAAGCAGATGTTGGCGGTTCGGTGCACAAAAGCTCAGCTCATGGGATATCAAATCCCTGGGCCTAGGGCTGGATAAAGGGAGAGGCAAGCTGAGCCCACAGGAGGGACTACATCTGGTAGGGGTGCAGTGTAGTCTCAGTAAGATGCATTCAATCAAGGAAGTCTGCTGTACTTGAAATATGGACTTGCCATAGGATGTTTCTGTTTAGACATTTCTGAGGGCGCTAAGCCGCTCTAAGAAGCTCTTAGAATTTGATAGATTCTGTATGAACTAATCCTGTTCTTTGTCTTATCTCCTCTGCTCTCCTTTTCTACAACCAGAGGTCTTCAGTCACCACTTTATCAGTTTGTCACACTGGTGGATTGTGTGTTGCTGTGATCCAGGAAGCTTTGTCACTGCCATCTCCATTGCCAGCAGTGTAAGGAAAATCCTAATAGGGAAATTATTTTTTTAATTAAAAGATCATTTGATTGGGGCTCTTACAGCACTTATAACAACCCATACATAATTATATCATGCATATTTGTACATATGTTGGCATTATTATTTTCTAAACATTTACTTTCTATTGAGCTCTTGGTATCAGCTCCTCTTTTTTTTCCCTCCCTCCCAACCCCCATTCTGCTTCCCACCCTCGTGACCACTTGATAAATTATAAGGGGTCTTGCACCGACTGCTGTCTCCCTTCCCCCATGGTTTCTGTTGTTATTCCCCCGGGGGTTAGGGGGAGCCTAATAGGGACGTTTAACCACAGGAAAATAAGCCCAACAGACTGCCTCACCCCACATACTTCCTCATTCCTAGAAGGCACCCATCCCCTCACCCCCTTTCCTACCACTAGTTCCTCTGGGTCACCAACTAATACATTTCTCCTCTTTCAAGTTCTCCAGGAGTGCCCGCTGGTCATTCCAGAGTCATTGTTTTTGTTGTTACAGGAGGTTCACCCAAAGTCAACAGGCTTTAGCAGCCCTTCCAGACTAAGAAAAGACTACAAAGAAGGATATTGGCTACCCGCTTCAAAGGAAATAGCCACAGAAAACCTTATCCATAACATGGAAACACAGTTTATTGAAAATTGGAAGTCATCAAAAATGAAATGGAACACATAGAGATCAATATCCTAGGCATTAGCAAGCTGAAATGTACTGTATCGGCCATTTAAATGAGAAAAATCATAGTTTACTATGCCAGGAATGACCTCACCTGAGAGGAATGGTGTTGCCTTCATTATCTGAAAGAATATGTTAAGATCTATTCTGAAGTACAGTGGTGTCTGTGAAAGGATTGTATGTATCAACCTTTAAGGAAATCCAATCAACACAACTATTATTCAAGTGTGTGGACTCACCTCAAAAGCTCAAACAAAAAATCCACTGCTAGTAAGTAAATTCCAACTCAGGCTCTCTCTTGGCATTGAAGTTACACATTGGACGGCTAGTGACAAGGTCAGCAGTTCAAAACCACCAGCGGATCCTCAGGAGGAAGAAGAGGCTTTCTACTGTAAGATTTACAGTCTCAGAAACTCATGAAGACAGTTATACTCTGCCCTATAGGGTCGCTGTGAACCACAAAATCAAGTTATGAAGAAATCAAAGAATTCTACTGTCTTCAGACTTAAATTTATCATGAGTGATTGGAATTCAAAAGTTGGAAACGAGAGGAAAGAACAGTAGTTGGAAAATACGGTTTTGGTAATAGAAACAAAGCTAGAGATAACATGATAGAATTTTTCAAGAACAACAACTTGCTCATAGCAAATATTTTTTTTCAACAACACAAAAGGTGGCTATACACATGGACTTCTCCAGATGGAATATGAAAAATCAAATTGACTGGATTTTTGGGAAGAGAAAATGGAGAAGCTCAATATCAGCAGCTAAAAGCAGAACAGGGGTTGACTGTGAAACAGACCATCAATTGTTCATATGTAAATGCAGGTTAAAGATGAAGAAAATTAAAACAAGTCCACAAGAGCAAAATGTGACCTTGATTATATGCAACCTGAATTTTACGAACATCTACATCAGAAGAACAAACTTGATTCATTGAACACTAATGACAGCAGACCTGATGAACTGTGGAAAGACATCAAGAACATCATTCATGAAGACAGGAAAAGGTTGTGAAAAAGACAAGAAAGAAAGAAAAGTGAATGTCATAAGACACTCAGACACTTGTTCTTAGTAGTTGAGTATTAACAAAAATTGGTGATTATATAAGGCAAATGAAGAAATGATGAAATCCAAGAGCACATTTCAAACAGCAGCTCCAGAAGACAAAGCAAAATATTATAATGAAATTTTCAAGAGTTAAAAAATTTTAAAGGAAGACAACACTCAGAATATCTATTTGAAGATAAAAACTCAGGAAAAAATTTAAGCCTTAAGTTACAGGATCAAAAACTTCTTTGGGCAAAATATTGAATGATGTAGGAATCATCTAAAGATGATGTAAAGAAAACACAGTCAGTGGACCAAAAAGAATATTCCACCGTTTCAGCAGGTATCATATGAGTAAGAATCATGATACTGAAGAAATTTCAAGCTGCACTGAAAGCATTAGGAAAAACAAAACTCCAGAAATTGATGGACTACCAATTGAAATGTTACAACAGTCTGATGAAGCCCTGGAAGCACTTGTCTATTCCATGATGAAGCACTTGTCTATTCCATGAAATTTGAAAGACAACTAGTTGGCCAACTGACTGGAAGAGATCCATATTTGTAGCCATTACAAGGAAAGGTGACCCAACAGAACGCTTAATTATAGAACAATATAATTAATATAACCTTCAAAATAAAATTTTACTGAAGATCCTCCATCGATTGCAGGAGTGTACTCCAGGGAGCTGCTAGAGGTTCAGGGTGGATTGAGAAGAGAACGTGGAATAAAGAATATAGCTGATGTCAGATGGAACTTGGCCGAAAGCAGAAAATACCAGAAAGATGTTTACTTGTGTTTTATTAGCTGGTCCAAGGCATTTGACTGTGTGGATCATAACAAACTAAGGATACACTTCAGAAGGATGGGAAGAAGACTTCATTGTGCTCATGTGAACTTGAACATGGATCGAGGAGTATTGTGCAAGCAGAACAAAGGAGCACTGCTTGGCTGCAATTCATGAAGGGTGTGCGTCGGGGCTGTATCCTCTCTTCACACACATTCAGTCTGAATGCTGAACAAATAGTCAGAGAAGCTGGATTAAATGAAGAATGAGGCACCAGGATTGGAAGAAGGCTTACAAACAACCTTCAATATGCGGATGACACCACCTTGCTTGCTGACAGTGAAGAGGATTTGAAGCGCTTGCAGATAAAGATCAAGGATTGCGGCCAGTAACACCACCGAATGCCCACTTTCCCGTCCTTGCAACGAATACACGATTGCTATGAAGTCATTTCAGCTCAGACTGGGTGCATGTCAGCCCTAACTCCCCACCCCAAAACCAACAACCCTCATGTCATCAAGTCCACTCTGACTCCCAGTGACCTGATAGGACAGGGTCAAACTGCCCACGTGGGGTTCCAAGGCTGTAATGGCCTGTGGGTTTAGAAAACGGAAGCCCCATCTAGCTCCCTCTGGTGACGAGGGGTTTCAAACTGCTGACCTTGCAGTTAGTCACCCAACAAGTAACCACTGCGCCACCAGCCAAGGCACACACTGTTCAATGGTTAGCTGTGGCATTCCAAAATCAATTTTTCAGACTTCATCCTCTTTATTTGTTAACATCCATTGCATATAAATAAAATTAGTAGTCACTGCACAGGTCCTGGGCTAAGTGGGAAAGCAACGTAACAATCACATCTCATTATAATAAACACAGATAGAATGAACAGATTTATATGATAAACATATCTAGGTTTTGGCACACTTCTTCCCTGTCTGTAGGTTTGGATTGAATCAAGCCATCTATATTTGCTCAAGGAAAGTGAGTGATTCGAGCAGCCTGTAACCAGTAAGCCAATTCACAGGGAGAGAGACTTATTTACTGAGGACTAGTACCCAGGAAGACAGACTGGACTGCGTTTATCACCATCCGCTTCCTCAAGGCACAAGGGAAGGATGGTTTACAGTGGAGGCTAGGAGCCTTCAGGAAGAGTCTGGCCTATGATATATGCCTTCTGGTTTTCCGGTTGTTCTCTTTGCTCAATGGGGCTCCTTCAATTCCAGCAGTAGATATTATTATTATTTAAAGATAATGGCCAAGGAACTAACTGAGCAAACTGGAGGTCTGTTCAAATTAGAGTTTCCGGAAGGAACCAAGCAATCCAGGATCAACCAAGTACTAGAGTGAAGATGAGCCAAATACCCTGCCAGTAGAGTTGACGCCAATTCCCAGCGACTCTACAGGGCAACTGCCCTCTGGGAGTTTCTGAGACTGGAATTCTTTAAGGGGGAAGAAAGCCCCATCTATCTTCTTTCAAACCGCGATTCTTGCATTTGGCAGCCCAGGAATGCCTCTTGCCTCTTGTCACCCCCAGTGTGGTGATCTCCGCCTAGGACACACCCAGACAAGGGAGACTGTCCTTCCCTGGGCTATCTAGGGGGATGGAGCTAAGATACCTTTCGATGTACTCTGTGAGAGAGAACAACTGCTCACATGCCTACGTCATGATCAGAAATCATTCGATGGAGATTTAAAATCCACAGGGAGCCACTGTAAGGTACGGGGCTTTCACCATACCCTTCTACAAATAGAGGGCTCACAATTTAAACTCGAATCAAATGACTGAACATTTCCAATTTCCCAGGAAGAGGACCAACTTGCACGGGTGTTCCTCCTCAGAACGTGCTGTGAGCAGAATGAGGAAGAGTGGAGAGGGCCTGCAGGCTTCCCGCGTTGTGTTCAAAATAAACGGTAAATGGAAAGGGGAAATGCAATGCCTGCTCCTCTCTTATAAGATTCTTCTGATGGCAAGCACATAGCTCTTTTGAGCGCCTTCACATGAGACTGGGGATAAGCATCAGGCTGCGAGCCAAATTGACTTCCGGATACACACAGCCACTTCCCTGGAGAAAGGTGAGGTCGTCTGCTTCTGGAAAGATTCACATGCTTGAGAATCCCGTGGAGCAGCAATTCCACTCCAGCCCATAGGGTCCGTGTGAACGAGTCAAAATAGACTGGATGGCAGTGACTTTTCCCATAATTGGAAATGCTTCAGAGGGATTACCCCAGTGACTAAACCAAAGGGCACAAACAGAGTTATGATTATGAGGATGGTACAGGAGAGTTCATGTTGTTGTTGTTCTTGTTGTTGTTAAGTCCCAACCGACTGACTCCATTTAGTCGGTCCCAACCCATAGCGACTTTAAACACAACAAAACGAAACTCTGCCCAGTCGTGTACCATCCTCACAGTTGTTTCTATGCTTCGGCCTGTTGTTGAAGTCACTGGATTAATTCCTCTCCTTGCGGGCCTCCCTCTTTTTCCCTGTCCCTCTACTTCATCAAACAGGGTGTCCTTCTCCAGGGACTCTGGCACCTGATAATATGTCCAAAGTATGGACGGCAGAGCCTCACCAGCCTTGCCTCGAGCACTCGGAATATACTTTTCCTGTCGGAGCCAGCCGACGAGTCGAACGGTCCTGAAAGGGGGAGTGAGGATCAAGGAAAAAAAGAGAGACAGAAAGTATCCGGAGGGCAGCAGTCTGATGGACTGAAGCACCCGCGTTTATTCTACACACTCCTTATATCCATGAAGAAGCAACCCAGGGTTAATTTTCTCATTGTTAAGCAAGCACATTTGATACACATAGCAACTCTATCTTCTGCCAAGCCAGACATCCTTGAGAAAATTAAACCACCTGTTTTTCCCAGACCTTGCATACTTTCTTGTCCTTGACAGTCTGTTCAAAACATTAAGTCACAGAAGAAATCAGCAAACACTTAGGTCATGAGACTTCTCAGCCGTTTCAAGGCTGAGTCTTAATGGGCTTCAATATTTTCCCAAGCCAAATTGATTTGTGCTTTCAGCAGCGCATGGTACTTTCAATATCATTCTCTAGCACCGCAATTCAAATGCACCCATAATTCTTTGGTCTTCTGTAATCAATGTCCACCTTCCACAGGCATAGGAGGTAATTGAAAACAACATGGACTGGGTCAGGCACATCTTAATCCTCAAAGCAACGTCCTTTCTTTTCATTACTCTAAAGAGGTCTATGTGTTGGGTTAGGGACCTGTCGGAGGACATTAGAAAATGCCTGGCTGCCCCTATCTGACCAAGATGGCTAACTTCAAAGGGCCCCAGATCAATAAGCCATCTGCCGTGCCTCAGGCTTAGCTATGAAGGCACCATCCTACCTCCAAAGGTCTTAGAGCCACTGCAGCTGCAAATACTTCCCCCTTCCTCCCTGTGTGCCCACCTGTGGTTTCTACCCACTCCCTGGGCTGTTTTACCCTCCCCTCCTGACCAGCTTAAAACTCACTGGGGCTCTCTAGGAATTCAGGGTTTCCATCTCTCTCCCTAACTGCCCCCTCCTCCCTCCCAGGCAGTGTGACTTCCCTGACTCCTTGCTGGAGTCTCTGAATCTTGCCAGGACACGCAGAATACACTTCTCCTTTTCCTTCTCTCTGGCCTGGCCTCAGTTTATCTTTGCTGCAAACTTAATATTATGCAGATTCACCTAATGTGACATGTCTTTCAATCTCTTGACAGCTGCTTCCATGAGCATTGATTGTGGATCCAAACAAAATAAAATCCTTGACAAATTCAATCTTTTCTCTGTTTATCATGTTGCCTACTGGTCCACTTGAGGACTTGGGCCTTCCTTAAATTGTGTCGTCCTCCACACTGAAGGCCACAAGCCTTGATCTTCATCAGCAAGTGTTTCAAGTCCTCCTCTCTGTAAGCAAACAAATTTGTGGCATCTGCATATCACAGACTGTTAATAAGCCTTCCTCCCATCCTGATACCACATTCTTCTTCATATAGTCCAAGTTCGCAGATAATGTGCTCAACACATACACTGAATAAGTCTGCTGAGAAGATACAGCACTCCCACACTTTTCTTTATTTAAAACAGACAGTACTTCCTTGTCCTATTTGTTCAGCTGCCTTTTGATCCATGTACAAGTTTCACATGAACACAAAGAAGTGTGCTGGGATTCCCTTTCTTTTCAAGGTTAGCTGTCCTTTGTTATGGTCCACACAGTCCAACGCTTTGGAATAGTCAAGAAAATATAAGGAAATGCCTTTCTAGTGTTCTCTGCTTTGAACCGAGACCCATTTGACAGATGGATCAGCCGTGATAACCTTTGCTCCACATCCTCTTTGATTCCAACCTGAACCTCTGATGACTGATTTTCCATGGACGGCAACCATTGTTGTATGACCTTCAGGAAAATGCTACGTACATGGGATATCAATGATATTGTTCCAGAATTTGAACATTCTGTTGAGTTGCCTAGATTTGATATGGGTAAAAACATGGATCTTTTCTAGTCAGTTGGCCAATCTTCCAAATTTCCAGTCAGTTGGGTAGTCTTCCAAATGTCCTGGCATAGACAAGTGAGTGCTTCCGGTGCTTTGTCAGCTTGTTGGAGCATTGACAATTGTATCCCCTCAATTCCTGGAGTCTTGCTTTGGCTAATTTTTTCAGTGCACCTTAAACTTCCTTTAGAGTCATTGACTCTTGCTCCTAGGCTACCTCCTGACATGGTGGAATGGCCTCTAGTTCTTTTTGGCACAGTGATTCTGTCTTCTTTCCATTTTCTTTTGATGTTTCCTGCATCATTCAATATTTTGCCCATAGAATATTTCAAAAAACATAGAAGATATGCATAAAGAAATGCATAAAGATATGCATAAAGATATGCATAAAGAAATATTGGGATACTCTAGTAAAGGCCCGGCTAAGCCCACACTTCTCAATGGGGACAAGCTAGACTCCACCATTGTGCTGGGTGCGAAGGTCTGCAGGTCTGTTACGGGAAGACAGTTCAAGAGTGCAGGCCTCTCCCCTCTCCACTTTGTCCTCTCACAAGAAACAATCAGATGAGGGACAACATTCAGACCAGCATCTCAGAAAAGGTTCAAACCCATTACGTAGGTTTTTTGGTGTGAAAAATGAATCCTGGTGATATAGTGGTTAGACGTTGTGCTGTTAGCTGTATGTTAGCAGTTTGAAACCACCAGCTGCTCTGTGGGGGGAAAATGAGGCTTTCTACTCCCATAACGGTTAAAATCTCAAAGAGTTATCTTTCTCCATTCCTTCATGAACTTGTTGAGTCATTTTTAAAACTCCCTAATTTATCTTTAATGCCTATTAAGTCCTGCACGGTAAATCAAGGCTTCAAAACTGTGTTAGGCAGAGTTTCCTAGAGAAACAAAACCAGTGACAATCATATATTTATAAGAAAGAATTTCATAGCACAGCAAGCAACCCAGCCCAGTCTAAGTCCCATCCTTGGGTCACATGCTAGCTGGAGACTCAGACTCACACATCTGAAGGTGGATGAAATAACAAGGCAAAGTGGAAAGCTGACTGATCGATCATAGGCAGGTGGGTACAAAGTCATGTGGATTCAAGGCCCACAGGAATATGGTAGAGAACCAACACAGTTCCCCTACAGCATGTCACAGAATCCAAGCAAGCAGGAAGGAAATGAGAGCAAGAAGTTCTCAGTGTTTCTCTTTTAAAAGGGTGAACCCCACCCCCCTCACCCAAAGGAGGCATCAACAGACTACAATCTGATTGCATCTGGAGGCCACTCCTACCTCCACACAGATGCCATCATCAAAATATATCTAACCATCACAGATGCTGGCTAGGCTTGTCTGTCTCTGGACTGTCTTGTAAAGGAAAAGGTGGAGGTACCTGGCTTTGCACAGGGGCTGAGGCTCTAACTACCTGGCTGTCACTGGGACTTACATGTTCTGGATTAGGAGGTGTCAACTGTGGGGTCAAAGGAACCATTGGTTTGGGGACCAGAGGAGCTGCTGGCTCCTGGTATCCCATGTGGGGACAATGGGATCTGGCTTCTATATTCAAAGCTTCTGATTTATTTTTCTCCAAGATCTACAAGAAAGCAGAGTCAATTTACGATTACTGCACTATGCTGGAGCATTTGGCCCACCGTAAAGGCCTGCACACAGGGAACCTCTGGCCATGTTCCTTGCCTTTTGCAAAACAAGTCTGCTTGTAAGATGGTGCTATACAGGGAATCCAGGGCGGACGATACCTTCAGGACCAGGGGTGTGAGGGGCGATACTGGGAGAGTAGAGGGTGAGTGGGTTGGAAAGAGGGAACCGATTACAAGGATCCACATGTGACCTCCTCCCTGGGAGACGGACGGCAGAGAAGTGGGGAAAGGGAGACTCCGGATAGGGCAAGATATGACAAAATAACAATCTATAAATTATCAAGGGCTCATGAGGGAGGGGGGAGCGGGGAGGGAGGGGAAAAAAAAGAGGACCTGATGCAAAGGGCTTAAGTGGAGAGCAAATGCTTTGAAAATGATTAGAGCAAAGAATGTATAGGGTGTGCTTTATACAATTGATGTATGTATATGTATGGATTGTGATAAGAGTTGTATGAGCCCCTAATAAAATGTTTAAAAAAAAGAAAACGATGGTGCTGTAAACCAGCTGCAGGGTCACAGTCAACTTCCTTTGCCGTGAGGCAGAGGTCAGACTTGCCTTCACCTCCATCTTCCTTGACCTATTCTGACACAAACCAGTGCGCCCACAGCATTCTGTTGTTGTGCTAGGTCAGATAAGTTATGGCAATAGCCATACAAAACTCAGGCAATACACACAATTGAGGAGGTTTATTAGGGGAGTTAACAGCATACCTTAAGTCAAGATTAGAAACCTTAAGGCAGTGGTTCTCAACTTTCCTAATGCCTTGACTCTAATACAGTTCCTCATGCTGTGGTAAGTCCCCTAACGATCAAATTATTTTCATTGCTACTTTAAAGCTGTCATGTTGCTATTGTCATGAATCAGATGACCCCTGTGAGAGAGTCCTTCCACCACCACCCCCCAAAGGGGTCGCGACCCACAGGTTGAGAACCGCTGCCTTAAGGATGCAGTCTTTGGTCCCCAGCAACACCTCTTCTCAGCCAACAGCCAGGTATCCCTCTCGCCTGCATGCTCTCAACATGGTTCCTTGTCTTCGGTTTCTGTTTCTCTCTCTTCTGTCTAATGGTCTCAGGGCTGTGCCTCTATTCTCTCTCACGGTCTCCTGACTTTGGCCTTTGATACATCTAGACTTGGTTTTGTGCCACTTCAGACAGATCTAAAGCATGCTGCATTGTGGCCTCCTTTTCCAATGGACCTGCGATTTCTAATTCCATTCTGCCAAGATAGTTTATCCTGATAGCTGGGGGAGTGGCAATAAAACCTGACCAATCCCCTGGAGTAGGGTTACGTAGGTCCTATTTGCACAGTCGCACCCAATCATTCCGCCACTTGTCAGTTTGTTATACTGTGGTAGCTTGTGTGCTGTTCTGATGCTGAAAGCGATGTCACAGGTATTTCCAATACCTGCAGGGTCACCAAAGTGCAAAAGTCCCAGCAGAACTTCCCGACTAAGAACAGAAAACAAAGAAGGACTCAGTCCCCAACTTTGGAGGGAAGAATAGCAGGAAACCTTATACACACGGCTTATTGCCTGTGGTGGTCGGAATGTGAAGAGGGACTTGTCTGGCTGAGGGGGATGCTTCCTTGGTATAGAGCTGTTAGATAGCTCTCTTTCGGGGGTGGGAGGGACAGGAGGGATAGACTTCCGTCCTTGGCTTCCCGCGAGAAAGAATTCGGGCCGAAGCCAGGTCTGTGATGCAAGTGAGTTGAATGAAAGTTAGAAGCAGTTTCAGGTTTGACAGTAAATGGAACACAAGCCAGACAGAGTCTGAGGCAGAGCAGCGCTGAACTGTGTGTTGGAGGCACAGGGAGAGAGTGGGCACCCGAGCAAAACCTCAGGTTGTTCAGGGGCCCTGTTGGGAGGCGTGGGAGGGTTTTAGTTGCTTAATTGTTTCCACTGTTTCAAGAGTATTTCTTATCTCTCTTGAAGGGTCCTAAGCACGATTCTTTTCCATCCGGTTTCTGGTAGTACCAGGGCCTTCTTTTTCCGAATATTCCATTGGGCTTAGGTAAATTTCAGTTGTTTTATTTTGTTTTGTGGTGGGGTGCAGTGTGGTTGACTGTTGTTTTTGAACCATAGTGGTACATCTGTTAGTGGCATGTGGGCTGTTTTGTTGTAAAGAGGGTAGTTGGCTCTTTGGAATTATGGGACAGAGGTCTAATGGAAGCAAGAAAGCATACAATGTGGAGGTGAAGACATGAGAGAGAGATGGATGGGTGGGGACAGCTGAGGGGACAAGGGGTGGAATAAGTGACAGAGGAGCAATAGTAGTAATATAAGTGGCCTTCTGGATAGAGCAAACATACAGTAAAATATTGGGGAAAGGAGTTTAAGAGGTGTAGTGAGATTTAATAGCTAATAGAAAGTAGAAGGTAATAGTGGGTGGGGCAGGAGAAGCAATCAGTCCAGAAGGGGATTATGTAATATATTTTGAAAAGGCGTGGGATTGAAGCAGGGATGAAAAAGAGAACAGAAGGAGAAAGGTGGAAAGAATGAGGTGGTGTGCTGTCTGGGAGACGAGAGAAACAAATCCATGGACACACGTGTGTGTATAAGAAAGAGATTATATACAAGAGCAATTGAGCATTGAGGAAACATCCCAGCCCGGTCCATAGCAAGTCCACAAGTCTGATATCAGCCCATATTTCTGATATCAATTGATAAAGTCCTTTTCAGACTCATGAAACACATGCAATTATGCCAAGTACAGAAGATCACAGGCCAGTGGGTAGAAAGTAATTGGATCCAGTGTCATTGGAAATGTCCTAGCACTGGCAGGGGTCTCTCCATGGCTTCTCTGGCTTCTGAGGTCTGGTTGCCTCTATGTGGCTTTTTTCCTGCAGTGTCTCCCAGGGAGTAGTAGTAGTATAGAGAGAGGTGTTTTCCACCTCCAAGGAGGAAATACCAGATTTCCCAGAATTCTCAGGAGAAGGCCATGCCACAGAAGTCTCATTGGCTACCTCCACATTGACAGGTGTAGTAGCGTGGGTACTTTAGAGAACCACAGAAACTCATGTATAAGAGAGTTTTATATAAAGCTTAAGTGCGCATCAAGAAAACATCCCAACCCAGTGCTGCCCAAGCCCACATTTCCAACATTAACCTATATGTCCAACACCAATCCAAAAAGTCCTCCTCCATCTCACAAAACAGATGCAATGATGCCGACTACAGGAGGAAAGCCAAGTCAGTGAGCGTGTAAGCATCTCAGCGCTGGCAGGGGCCTCCACAAGGCTGTTCCAGCACCCAGGGCTGCATTGGGGTAGGTCCATGTGGCTTCTCCTTGGGGATGTCTTGCAGTAAGTGAGCCTTGCCAGTTGAAGCAGGGAACTGGCTAAGGCAGCTGCACCCTGGTCCGACCGCCAGAAAGCAAGAGAACCCAGAGTTTGAAAGGCAAGGTTCACCAAGCCATTTATCTCTCTGCCCTTCAATTTATCCCACATGTGTTTAATGGCCAGGTGGGGACAATAAACCAGCTACCTCAACAGTCTAGACTCCAGGCCTACACTCTTAATCCTTAAATTGACACCAGATTAGGTTACTACCACAGGCAGTAAGGGAAGATTGTGGAAAAATTGGGAGGGGTTGGGTAGTGCAAAAAACAGGACCAACCAAAAAGAAGAAGATAATGATTTGAATTCATGGTGGTTAAGGATTTCTGTTGCTATGGGAGGGTGCACAAAGATACACTAGGCGCCAGGATTTGCCTGTACCAATCTAGGAAGGGTTTGTGCAACTGGAGCGTGGGGTCCCTTGGAGATGTGGTATGTGTGTTAAAAGGAAGACGAGGTAGACAAAGCCTAGAAGAAGTTGGTCTAAAGGCAAAAGTCTCTGCTTGGGCTATGACATAATCTGCGTCAGGTTTCTCAAGTAGTCTGTCATATCCCCAGGGCACCCTGAGGGCAGCAAGGTGAAGGACTAGGCTGTACAAGCTTGGACAGGGTTGGGTGTCAATGTTCTTGCCTAGGGAAGTGCGTGGTCTGAAGCAGCTAGGTTTGATGATCATTGGAGGGGGCAGAAGAAAACTCTAGCTTGAAAGTTAGGAGTATGGTTGAGGTGGGGACGGCATGTCTGTGTCTGCTTGGAAGGAGTGCAGCCACATGGAGGGGGCCTAGGGAGCCTAACAGGGATGCGGATGAATCTACAAAAAAATAAAAGCAGAATGCAAAAAAAAAAAAAAAACCCTAAAAGGAAAAAACAAACGTGTGGATGAGATTGACTGGGATCACCTTTGAAGTCACTGAGTTCTGTGGCCCTAGGAGCGTGACCATGGATGGGTTCCTGCCTGAGATGCCTGCATAGACTTGACCTCAGAGGGACTCTGCACCTGCCTTTCAGGTGCTCAGGAGCCCTCTGGGCTGTGTGGCCTGGGACGACCCTGGGCTCAATGAGGGAAGACCTCTGCGGTGTCAGTTGCGATGTGGGAGGACTTACTGGTGAGTTCCAGACAGAATGGAATTTGGCGCGGAGAGCTGTGGTCTGTCTGTCTGAAGGCACACACAGCAGCAGGACATATGGTCTAGGGAGAGAGACCTTGGGAGCCCAGAAGGAATATGCTCCATTTACCATAAAGTACAAGCAGAATGCAGACGCTGAGGAGCAAACCCTTGCCTCTGGTTTGTGTGAGAGGGCTGCCATCTCCTGACTTGAAGGACCAGGGCCTGGCTGCCAGCTGTGTGGGGAGGGGGCATGAGGAGAGGAACGCCGAGGATCTCAAAAAGTGGTAATTTCACTATTTGAACTGTGATGACATTTGCCCCTGGGTTTCCACACAGTCTGTCCTGTATTTAGGGATCCAGGGCCCGGAGATGTGAGGGAATTGTTTGGGTGGACTGGGCTCAGGTTTGGCGCAGTGGGCTGGGCTGGGACTGGGTACATACCACAAAGAAGTAAGAGAAAGAACACAAACAGACATATGCTCGCCCCTGGGCACTGAAGCACAGGTCACAACAGCAGGAAGCCAGAACCAGTCCAAATGGCCATCCGCTGAAGAACCGAGAAGAATCAATGGTACGTACACAGAATGGAATACTATTCATCCCTGAAAAACAATGATGAAATACCGCATGACATGGAGGAGGAACCTGGAAACTATTATGCTGCGTGAAGTCGGCCGTCACAAAAGGACAAATACTTGTGAGCCCACTACTCTAAGGAGAAACACTGAACAAAGACAGGCTGTGGTTCCCAGGCATGTAGCTTTCCAACAAGTTCCCCACACAATGAATCAGTATGGCTCCCTAGCTCCGTCACCGCTCAAAAACCACCGCCAGAGAGGTGGCATCACTACTGATGGGGCCCATTTCCCATACTGGGGGGGTGGGGAATAGTGAGGAGAAGAAAGTTCTCACATATTAGTGTTACATGGTCACCCCAAGTTAACAGACAACCCTACGAGACTAATTAGTAAGATTGGAAGAATGAGGGAGTTTGGATCAAGAGGAGCAGCGGGGAGTCATGTCTATGTTGGAGGGGGAATTACACTCCTGATGTTAGGTGGGTCTAGTAGGACATCGGTGATTGGGAAAAATGCTTAACTCTCCTTGTAGAGACCCCAACGAGATAATATGCCCAGTAATATGTTCCTTATTGGACACGTCTCACCAAGTTCCCCACCAACCCCTGACGAACGAGGCACCGTGCTTCAGACAACCAGGACTCTGTCCTGAAGTACTCTGTCCTTCACAGACCACACAGAAGGACCCAAATTGGGAATCTCAATAAGTGAACTGGGCTGTATCTTAAATTCACTTATGAAAGAGCCGAGGAATGGAAATATTCCCTTGAACTTTAAGCTGAAGTGTCCTATCCCAAAATTAAGGAATTGGTGGTCGTTGGACTTCAGGTGGGCTTAGAACCATTGCCCGAAAGGTGCCCAGTGATTGGTGACCCAGGACCAACATGCATGTGCTGTTTTCATACTCTCCCTGCCTTTGTGTGACATGTGTTAGCCCAGCAGGCATACTTCTGCCCTCGCAAGTTACTGTTACTGAAAGTTTTGCCACATTTCCCACCCTCACAGCTCCTGGAGCTCTGTCCACTCATATACATTTTGAAGATATACAAGTTAACAACTCATGTACTGAAGTCTGATAAGAATGTGTAACACAGCAGAAAACAAACAGAGCCTTGGAAACAATGTGGACTCCCAGTGAAACTCTGTGTGTCTCTGAAACTGTAACTGTTTACAGTAGTAGAGAGCCCAGTCTTTCTCCTGAGGATGCTGGTGGTTTCAAACTGTTGACCATTTGAATTGCCAGCTGACACGTAACCCCTGCACCACCAGGGCTCCATCAGTCTCACACATGTACACAATGCTTTGCTCAGCAGTGCTTTAACATTGACTAAAATCATGTAACATTCAGTAGATTGGCCTTAAGCTCCAGGAGGAAGACCCCTGATGTACTACAATAAAGGGACAACCATGTCTCCAAAAGTAGCCAGGGACTCATAGAACAATCATTATCTGTGTGGATCTTGACCTCTCATTGATTGTGGCCCTGATGTACGAACAATTAGTTCTTAAGACATGCCCAGCTCTCATGAAAATAGCACCTGGCTTCTTCAAGGATTGTCTCCAAACAAGAAGCCATCAAAGTGAGGATTCTGCTAAATCCACAGGGAAGAAGCCTTCTGATTCATTGATTGCAAACAATAAGATCCAACTAGAGGGAGGATTGGGGAAAGTGCCTGCATTCTAAACACTAGGTTTGTGGAAAGCTAAGGATGATAGTCAAACCCAATCCATTCACAAAGCCCCCACCTGATACAGTGGTTATGCTTTGGGCTGTGATCTGCAGGTTCAGAAGTTCAAAGCTATCAGACAAAGACTGGGCTTTCTATTCCTGTAAACACTTACAGTCTTGGAAACCCATCATAAGTGGCTGTGAGTCAGCAGTGACTTGAGACCAGAGATAAAAAACAAAGTGGATTGAGTTCTTGGTGAACACCTAATACATGCAGGCTAGAAAGTTTACCAACCCTAATACCAGACAACAAAAGCACCGTTAAGTGTGTTTTAGACGCTGTCTTTAGGATGAAACCTAATACCTTCCCATTTGATCTCTCTCAAGACGCAATGTGAATTTATTATAAACTTTTCATATTCTCTGCTTTCTTTCAGATTGCCATCTTAATTTATTTTTTATGGTCATGTTGCTAGTTCTTTGTTTGTTGTTTGCCAGTGTTCTGTTTATCTGCAGAATTTTCCATTGTTCAACTCAACCCCCAGTATTAGAAACTTTGTTTCAGCTCCATGGATGTGTATTATGTTCATTACATTTCTTAGATGACATCGAAAAAATATCTTTCTTATTAGGTTAGGGTCTTTTCCAAATGTTTTATTATTCCCAATTCCCATTCTTCCACTAATTACCCTTAAGTTCTAGGCATCTCTAAAACCATGCAGGGAAGGTGTGCCAATAGATCTGACACTATTTCTGGGGTTTTTGCTTTGTTTTGAAGTAGTAAAGACACATGAGGTGCCCATGTAGAAGGGGCCCCTAGATTGCCTTATCTATCATGACTTGATTAAGGGGGATATTTATTGGGCATACTTATTACACCCTGGTCATCAAAAAGCCATTTTGGCATTGCTTCCCTAAGCACTCCATTAGCTTCCTCTGTTGTACTCCAGGGAGTCTGTAAGGAAGGAGAGGGAAAGTTGCATTCTCAAGACAAGCAGGTTGCACTACAAATTTTATCCGGGCCACCCAGATGATTGTCTCATCTGGGTTAACCTTCCTTGCGACTAGGTGTAGGATGGCTAGATGTGACTTCTTCATAGGGAGCTGTGGGTGTGGCATGAACCCCAACACACTCTACCGTGTAGTAGCTGTCACAAGCAAGGAGACGGCCCCTAAATGAGTCACTCTTACAATCCATTATAATAACGGTTCCTCAGGAAGCAGATGAGACAGCTCTATAAACTGAAATACATCCTTTATCCCGTTTTCCCCTGGTTTCAAGAGTTTCCAGGTTTTCCCCCTAGACTGCCTTTTCGCTGACCCATGAATTTAGACGTACTTCTTGTTGTTCTAACACAATTTTTCTCTTACAAGTTGCCCTGAGACTAGAGGCTGTAACTGTGACTGAACTCTTCTGGACTTGATTCAGTGCTACAATTCACCCCACGTTCTTCTTTCTCTGCCATTGCACCTACGGTTGATAACAGAAGCCAAGATCAGATGTCTTGCCCATTCCTTATCACTCTGTATTTCTATAAGCAGCCAATCGCTCAAGAGAGCCACACCCACCAATTCTGCATCCCATTGACAGCTGTTGCCTTGGGGAATGGGTTCAATGTGAATAGTTGCTGTAAGTCCATTGGTGGTTAAAGGCTTCTCACTTCCCCCATGACCCTCTTTCCCAAAACCACATTTTCCAGTGAGTCAGAGCTCTGGCACCATTTTTGACCCCAGCTGAGCCAATACTTTCTTTGGGAAGAATTAATTTCAGATTAGTCCCAACATGGAGTTGGAGGTGGAGCTCAAAGTCCACCTCTTCCAAGATGCTGTCCAGCCCTTTTCCCTTGGGTAGAGCACATCATGTCCCTGGGTTCTGTGATTCACTGCAGCATCCCACAGAAACCCATGAAACTTTAAGGAAATGTGTCACATGGTTGCGGTTGTTGTTCAGTCCCAAATCCCAAGGTCTGGCAGAGGTGAGCCAAAGAAGAGGTCCAAAGCCAGAGGCCAAACATGTCCCAAAGTCACAGGTCTTCCTTCTACCAAAATGCAGTCCGGAACCAGAGATATGGCTTTCCAAGTGAGTGAGACGTGACACAACCCTTCAGTGGTACAAGTATGTATACTCCATGCAAACACACACACCATGTCTTAAATCACATGCTCTAAGAGAAGCAAGTAAACCCCCAGTGAAACAAAGGGCCTGGATGGGTTCTCACAGCATCTCGATGGCAGTGAATTTGGTTTGCTTTGAAAAACCCATCCATTCGTAGAGAATGCCTTCAGAGGTGGGATTAGAACATAGGCTTGGAGTCCAGAATTATGACAGAAGGAATTTTACGGGCTTCCAGAAACCAATGCACAAAGCAGGATGCCTTTCAATTTTAGGATTCTAGGCTGCCAGATGGCACCGGGCTCTTCAGGTCGACTGTGAATAGCACACAGGAGTTCGAGTATAATTAAATCAATGATATTCTAACATGAATGAAGGGCAAGCCTCCGATGCAACTGAGGTTATGTGTACGGCTCCCAATACCTACTTCATTATTGAGAACTGATCATTCATATTGCCCAAGGGACTGACAGTGAAACTAATGTCAATTTAAAAGCTATGAAGCAACAGTGGACACTTCTGTTTTTTTTTTGTTACTTCTATGCAGGAGTCTTGGTTAATTTTAAAAAGACTTCAAGTAGACGAGCCCAACTACCTGTTACTAGAGTATTTTTGAACTGTAATGGACTCATAATTTAAGTACAAATTTTACTAGCTTTGTAAGTATTGCTGTAATACTTTTGAGGGTTTCAAAGACCCAAAACTTGCTGTTTCTAAACCCCAAACTAAGGTTCCCTCCACCTCAGACTGACACATAGAAAAGGCAGAGTACTGGACTACTTAGGTAGCATCTTAAGCGATATTCCATCATATTCTTTTGGGAAAAGCATGTAATTTTAGCAAGGCTTATATCGCAGTTTAATTTACGCCCATAGTCACTCCTAAGCCTCAGTTCTAGCCTCTCCTTATATACTTGCATACCTATTTTAAGTTAGAACAATTTGAGGGAGTTAGTTTATTGTGGGGTTAACTAAAGGGAGCAGGGATAAATGGCTCCATAAGCCTTTCCTTTTTAGTTCTCGGGTCTCTTGCTTTGAGATGGTCGGACCGGGGTGCAGCTGACTTAGCCAGCTCCCAACTTCAGCTGGCAAGGCTGACTTCCTGCAAGACATCCCAGATGAGAAGCCACATGGACCTACCCAGATGTAGCCCTGGGTGCTGGAGCACCCCTGTGGAGACCCCTGAGAGCACTGAGATGATTACACATTCACTGACTTGGCTTTACTCCTGCAGTTGGCGTCATAGCTTCGGTTTTGTGAGACGGAGGACTTTGTGGATTGGTGTTAGACATATGCTTTAATGTTGGACTTGTGGACTTGGACAGTACTGGTTTGGATGTTTTCTTGATGTGTACTTAACCTTTATATAAAACTCTCTCTTATACATGAGTTTCTGTGGATTTGTTTCTCTAAAGTACCCAGACTAACACGCAATTCAAACCCTTCATTTTGGAAGTAGCAGCCCCGGGGGGGGGGAGGGGGATATGCCTAGAACAAAGGAACCTAGCTTTTGTTGAGCTTTTTCATACAAGAGGTAGACACTGTGGCAGCTGCAGCAGTAAGAGAAAAAAAAAAGGACATTTCTCTAAACTAGGGAGCAGCAAATCATACGTGGCTCTGAACTAAAATTTAAAGGTTATCATTTGGATAAAGCGGATTCATTTGTTTGTAAAAATAAATGTATGGTTCTTGAATTTTAAAATTGTGTGAGGGACAAAATTGTCTCTTCTATCTCAAAAGTTTGCCAACTCTTGGACTAGAACAAAGATATTTCATCACGTTGAAAAAAACCTTGACATCTTAGAAGTGATTTCTAGATCTAAGAGTCAAATTCTAGTGTAAAGCCATTTGGAAGACATTGGATTTGGTAGTAGTAACATGCTGGAAAAAGTTAGTGATGATACCCCAAAAATGTAATAAAATCATTGAATTGCTAACATGTATCTGTACAGGAAGTTTGATGTCTACATTTTTTTTTACATTTAAAAAACAAAGAAAGCAATAAATAAGACAGAAGTCAAACTGAGGTATGCAAAGTGAAGGTTTGTCTCTTTACTTCAGTGAAATTTAAAACAACCGGATTGAACGTAATTCTAAAGCACAAAAGAGCTGCATACATGAATTAAATCTCTACACTCCACTCACAAACACACAAGATGTGAATGAAACTAGCTCTTGAAAGTGGGGAGTGTGTTTATTTTTATTGAGAAAGATGTTAAAACCAATTGTTACAACGAAGTGAAAACAAAATGGAGGCCAGGAGAAGTCATCGCCGTGAGAAAGAGGGAAGAAAATCTTTGGAATTTGACGTTCACAGATATGACTCCAGAAGGGAAGGTTCACAACCTCTGATGGAAACGACATCTACTTTTTAGCTCCTTCTGTGGCCAATCGATTAGCTTCTTCATTGCCTTTGATGCCTCGATGGGCAGGAACGTACTCCTAGAGAGAAAATAAAATGAAATCCAACGAGGTTATTTCACGTCCCTTTCCCATGCCTTGATTCACCACAAGTTTTACTTAAAATTGTGCGATTTTAGTGTCATTGTGTACACAAGTCCCCTGTGTGCAGGTCAGTGACGTTAAAAGGGTACATATATATTTGCTATGGCTCAACTGGTCCTTCAGTACCTTGGGTACTTCCTTCACACACATTTCCAGTTAGAATATTGCAGAGAGGGCTCAGGTGTTTTCAAGCTGGTCTTCCAGAGAACCTTGGGGTGGCGCTTTCCCCATCACTAATTTGTGCTTTTAATCAACCAATCCACTAAGTGAAAAATTATGTCATTGTGCATAAGTCTTCTCTGGTTTTTTGTCTTTTTTAAAGAACAACAAAACTCTGGGGCATTAGTACTTTCAAAGGAATAGTGCAACATAAGCAACAGTGGGAAATTGCAGTAGACTTCAGGATGCCAAGCCCTGAAGGCAAGCTTCCTAGATTTCTCCACTCTTTCAAAGATGTGTTAAGATGGTAGCAGCATTAAGCTTTATTTTGACAACTTATTCCTCTCCGCAAGTGAGGGAAAGTACTAAAATTTAATTACTCACTCGCTAAAGCACAAGTGGATTCCATCTCATTGAGACCCTACAGGACAGAGCGGAACTGCCCGTTAAGTCCTTGTGGCTATAAATGTTTACAGGACCAGTTTCCTTGATAAACAAGGTCCTTTTCCTCCACAGAGATGATTGATATAAAACTTCTCGGCCATAAATCAACAAGGAGGTCTCTATGGTGAGTCAGAGGCAGACAAAAAACAGATGCAGGATTGGATTTGGGGCTCGCACTTCAATTCTACCCATAATCCAAGCTCAATTAGCTCTCACTTCATGGTCCTGCTTGATCCTCACCCTCTGGAAGGAAGCACAGAAGACATGGGTGCGAGAGCAAAGTGTGGTGAGGAAATCAGATGGTGTCTGGCTCTCACAATAGGTCGGGGTTCTTCAAGGCTTGTTTCCAAATAAACAACCTTCTAAGTGAGATGTCAACCAAGTTCACATGGAAGGAGCAGCCCAACATCCATGACCCTAGGACTGCAAATTATATAATCCGAATCCTCAGGAGGGAAAGTATCAAAATTTAAATAGTTATATTCTGGTTTACTGAAGGCTATGGATGGCAGCGGAAGCCTAATGTACCTTTGCAGGATTTACAGTGTAGATGCTTCACAGAGAAGAAGCCTCCAGTGATTTCCTTCTACCCACAATGGAGGGACGACAATAAACTGGTTACCAGACAGAGTATTAGAGATGACTACAGTAGATAAAATGATAAATCTGACTTGAGCAGTTAAGACTTTTGTCATTTGATCTCCCCACTGATACACTTTGGGCTTGATCTGGTTTTGATATTTTCTGTGCTTCCCCCCACCCCCAATTTGGTTTATCTCCGTTGTATTTTGTCTTTGTGGATAGTCTTCCAGTATGTTTGTTATGTGTTTCACTCTATCTTGCAGTATATGAAACCCAGCCAAGATAGATGAAGCCATAGGGACAACAACCAGAGTAAGGGTATGGTGGGGTGTGTGGCATAAGGTGGGAGATGGTGGGGGGAGACGTGGCAGTAAGGTAAAACTGAGATCAAGGAGCTGAAGGACGAAAATGTCTTGAAATTGATTGTGGTATCTGTTTACAGTACTGCTTGATGTAATTGAACTATGAAATGGCATGCTTGCATTAGCTCCTAATAAAATGACTTGGGAAAAAAATAAAGAATATGGCCTTTTACATATGGAGTTTTAATACCTATAGCATGAACACCTACGTTTTGTGTGATAATCTAGTTAAATGTCCAATTCCTCCTTCGTAAGACCACCCATGGATTGAATGACTCTATAAAAGCCATAGGTCTTGATTTTTCCATAGACAGAAAGATTTTCCTTAGTTTATTTTCAAATACCTCCAAATTGATAAACTCTGGTATAGTAGGAGTGGATATTTTCTACAGAAAAGAAAAACCTGTACACATTATGATTTCATAGTAGATGAAATGGCAGAACAGAATTATCCAAAACTTGGAAGTAACAATTTTCTTTCAAATATGTAACCCTTTTACAGAAATGATTTCCATAAATTCTCTTTGAACATCCCAGCGAAAATTATTTGCAAAGATATGTATCTAATTTTTTAATACATTTATTTTCATTTAATTTTATTACTTATTTATTTTTGTACATTTATATTTAAAAATGCTAAAGCAAGGCTAAATAATCAACTATAATAATGTTAAATAATTTGAGGTTGAATAAGATTTTATCAAAATAATGGATTTACTTCCTCTAGCAATTGCCAATCTAAGTAGGTCTGTTATTCAATGCTACGAGCTACATAATGGTTTTACAGTAAATCTCAGCACACCTTTGCTTTTTAGACAATAACAAAGAAACATACCAACAACTAATTTTAGCTAAGTTACCATAAAGAATAAATTAGTACAGCTGCCTTCTGGTGTCTTAATCAATATATGTGTAGCCCTGACTTCATGCTGTTATTACCTACTATTGTGTGGATCTCCCACTTACGAGGACACTTGTACAATGGAAGGAATTCTTGCCTGGTCCTGTATCCTGCTGGTGATCGGTTGGGGGGCAGGCTTTGTTGATAAGGTTTTCATTGGCTCATTTTTAAGAGATCCCTAGCCATTTGCCTTAGAGTCTGGAAGCTCTGCTGAAAGCTGAAGGCTTTTACCTAAGGGGGTGGCTCCCCACTAGGTACACTGAACCGGAAGGAAACCCTGAGAGTGCTACATGGAAGATGAGCTCCACCCACTGCGATGTAGCTGTCTAGTACCCCAGCGAGCCCAAGGGGCCAGGGGAAGGTTTTAATAGGAACAAGTCTTTCTCACCCACTGAATATCCATGCCTTGGGAGGCTTGATCAATCTTCTCAAAATCACTTCTGTTGACAACGTCTCTTCCAGAGGCTGTTTTCCATCCATTTTGCTTCCATTTATCAACCCACTCTGTTGCACCTAATTGATGAAAATACAGCATCTTCTAAGGAAAAAATGAACTAACGTTTCAGTTTACAAAAAAAGGATCTCTATATGTCCAATTATCTATGAGAGCCATACTTGATCTCATAGGATTTTGCAAATTTAGTCTTTACACGTGTCTCCTGCAAATGGAGCATTTGGACAGCTCGGGAGGCTTAAAGAACCTCCGCAGAGTAAAACATGACTTTTGGAAAAAGGGATGGAACTAACATTGTGAGATAGTATTCTCTTCCTCCTGTTTTATACATCACGAACATTGCAGACTTTAAATACACCTCAGTTTAGACACTGGGAGGTAGGCTGTTTTTGCAAAACAAATGGTAGATTTCATGTTAGGCATTTTTCTTCCCTAGTTTTTCTGTGAAGTTGCAGGAGCAAAAGTTAAGAGGAGTGGGGACGTGGTGGTAGGAAATGATGAGGGAGGGCTACATGAACTATTGAAATACATGTGGGTGGAATGTATGCATAAGACCACTGAAGGATTTCAATGTTAACACCAAATCCTTACAAAATTGGGAGTGTGCAAAAAAGATACAGACCAAAATTTACACGACAGCAAATTCAGAGTCTGTCCACAGGATTACAGATGAAAAATTGACTTCAGATAACAAGTAGCCTAAAAGATATACTAACCTTATACATCTGCAAGGCACTGGGCATTTTCCGTTTGTGTACAATCCACCTGTGCAGAGGTCTAATTCCTTTATGTTAAAGGATGAGGCTGTGAGATTTATCACGGCTGAAAGACGGCAGCATTAGGCTCTTGTTTTCTTAAGATTTTGAAGCTCGTGGACAAGCAGCTATTTTTGGATTGGGAAAGAGGGCCACTGGGTGGATATGGCTTTCAATTTCCTCATCTTGAATATAGTAGGCTGGGTATCTTTAGCTAAAGATTAATCAAGAGAAGCCCTAGGGAGGAGCCTAGAACTGAAATCTTATGACTCTCTTGCACTTCCTACGTCTTTTCATTGCTCTGGAGCTGTTGTCTTTGCTGAAGAATCACTCAGCCAAACAACAAAGTTGGCAACTTTCAGATCCCCCCCACACCCCCAGCAGCAGAAGCATCCCTCACCCACCCATTTTCCCAAATGAAATCAGTGAAGAAATTGACTTTCACATCTTGTGATTTTACCTGGCATCCTACTACCATTCTCAATGGAAGTTACCTTTGGTGACAAACTTGCTATCAGTTTTAATGATGAGTTTATCTATATTTTGACTTCTTGCTTGTTCAATTGCTTTGTGAGCTGCCTGAAAGAAAAAAATTTGACATCATTTCTTCAGAAAAACCGAAAATTGCCATTTAAAATACATATAAAATTTCAACTTAACGTAAGATGTACATAATTATCACATCAGTGATTCTCAACCTGTGGGTCATGAACCCTTTGGAGGTTGAATAATCCTTTCACAGAGGTCGCCTGATTTGTAACAGTAGCAAAATGACAGTGATGAAGTAGCAATGAAAATAATTTTACGCTGGGTGGGGGGGGTCACCACAACATGAGGAACTATATCAAAGGGTGCAGCATTAGGGGGAGTGTTTGAGAACCATTGATCTATACTCCCCTTAGCACAACTGTTCTCTTGATCTAGGAGGGCAGGATGAGCTCAGATTTACCCCAGACCCAGAGTGAGTGGTGACGGGGGTGTGCTTAAAAACTAATATGCTTAATTGACACCTATAAGTTTTTAGACTCCCTGATTGGTAGTGATGATTACCTTCCCAAGCCAAGAAAGAGCTCTTGTGGTCAAACATGTATGCAAGTGGCTGTGGATCTGGAAACCTTGGTGGCCTCCAGCAGTTTGCCATCTGCTGCCCCCTTAAAGGTGGCTGAAATAAAACCCGCCCAGGGCTTTGGAAGACACAGTACCCCTCAGTGGACTGCCAGGGCCACATAGCATTTTGCATGCCTTTGTAATTGTTAGACTACATCAGGGAGTATTCTGACTTTGCTGTTTGCTTTTAGAAGTTAGGTGTTAATGTAATACTTAACAATAGAATTGAAGGGCAATATTAAATATATGCAGAGTAAAATTAAGTGAAGAGTAAGTTAACAATTAAAATTATTTTACTGCCATTTATTTTTGTTTCTTTGCAAAAAGAACTCAAACAAATAGTTCATGATTTCAGGCCTGAGAACAGGAAAGTTTGATAAAGATTAACCAGACTCAAGGAGGTTGTTCTTTTGAGTCCCACAAAAAGCAAAATAAAGCATTGCACAGTTCTGGCACCATTTGAAACCTGTCTGTCACCAACTACCAGATGGCTAGTAGGATAAGAAGGTAGAAATGTTTTCTAATCTTCCATAATTTAGTTACCAGGTCACCAATGCTCCTCTCCCCAAACTCTGTTTCAAAAGTGTAAATCCTCCCTCTCAGCATTTGTTTGTTTGGGTGAGCCAGTGAGGGGAAATGTCCTCATCAATCTCACAAAGAAAACTTCTTGCAAAACAAAAGCTTCTTGCCCAAAGCATGCCTCTCAAAGGGTGTCTGCAGCAGGAAGACTGAGTTCCTGCAAGAACAGCTTCACAGAAGGCCTGGGGCCCTGTCTCTGTGGCTGCCCCATGCAATGGAGCCCATTCCAATGCCTAGCAAGCTTGGGAAAGAGGAGGGCTGCCCCATAGGCTTCCATGGCTGGAATCCTGCCAGGAGGGACCAAATGCCAGGGGTTCATCCCACAGGGCCACTGGCTGGGTTTGAACTCACGTTTCAGTTAGCAGTTCCGTACAAATGATTTCCAATTATGAGGACTCTTTTTCTATTAAGATCATGGCGAAGACAAACCTGGGACAGATCTGACTTACATGAAGCGGTCGCGAACAGGAATTAACTGCAAGGTAACCGGTAATGGGGTAAAAGTTTTAGTGCTGTCTGTTTGTTACTTTTTGGTGCAAAGAGATGGAAAAGCTAACTTGGTTCTCTTCATTCACTTTATAAATTGGAGGGCCGAGAGGAAGACCTAATTCATCTTTAGTGCCGTGCTGCTTAAAAAGCCAGATAAATACATAGTAGAGACTACAATAATTAGCAAAACCTGCCAAACTGTAGCTGTAAGTGTTCTCAAGAGGGTAAATTCATCTTGTTATTCTGGTGAAGGCCAAACAATCTAGGAGGCTTGCAAAGACGTCTACCCATAATGAGGATGGAGTGGACAAGGAGGCCAGAATGAATTCAGAAAGCTCTTCCTACCGGTCTACGTCTGAGACGGACCAGTCTCTCTGACTCTTGACCCCTAGCCGCCACCACTAGTCAGTACCGGAAAAGAGAGTTGTTCATCCTAAATCATTTTATCCTCAGTCATGAGCACTAGCTGCCTAACAAGAAGAGAAAGCTAAAGGTCAGGATGTCAATATTCTGAGAGGGACCACAACTTACCCTCAGCTCTGCTGTCTGATTTGTCTGTCGTCCAGAGACCCTCTCACTGACATTCCTGTTTTGAGATTGAGAAATAATTTGTTAAATATTCATTGTCTTCAGAAACTTCCCATGGGTTCATATTCAATTATGAGAAACAATCTACGTTTTGGCTCTTCTCTGGTGTCAGAGAGTTTACATTTTTGTGAAAAATATAATCTCTGGCAACTTGAAAACACATAGCTCCCCATAATTATTATTTTATTTAAAAAATCATTTTATTGGGGGCTCATACAATTCCTATCACAATCCACACATCCATCCATCGTGTCAACGCCCTATAATTATTGATGTTCCACTCTGAAATAATATCAGGACTAAGAGGCCTTCCCAGGGATTCTGTGACGGAGTCTGGGCTTGCCGATTTAGATATGACTTTAGTGTGGAGGTCGACCTGGAAACGTTGAAGCGGTAGTTTTAAATATACCCAATGGAGTGTGATTGCCCATTTGATAGGTGAGGCTGCTGCAAAGTCCACCAACGTAAAATCCGAGTCCAACAGTGCCAGTGCTGACAGCTAGCTTTTTAAAGTACGTCTCCAAGGTCGGGGTGGGCGGGGTGGGGGTGGGGGGGTGGCCGCATACTTCTCCAAGGATACATCCCACCTCCCATACATTTTATGCTAACATTTTTGTAGTGAGAAAGTTATGATCTTTTCCATCCAATAAAAAAAATTTAATGTCCATAAATCTTGTGGTCACTCCTTTTGGAGTGAATTATTAGAATTCATCTGAAATGTTTTAATTTCTGATATATAGAAACTATCAAATTAAGTATTTTATCTGAATCTGTAATATTTGCTGCTAACAGGAATTAAAATTCAACATCAGCATTAGTGTTTGATAAAGAGTGAATTTAAAATTAATTATGCATGGTCATGCATGTTTTGCATACCAGGGATCCCCTTGATAGTCTTTAGGAATGCCCTCTCTGAAAAATGAAATGAGCAGGTGAAGCATGGTGGACATCTCGGGTGGCGGGTGGCGGAGCTGTGGGATGGGGAATTTCAGTTTACCCATCTGGTGGACTGGCAGGCGGGCATTACATAGAAACATACAGCTTGCACGGTTCAGCGTTAGGCAGGTATTGGACTAATTCATTTACAGCCTCTTTTACGTAGAGTAAGAGTTTGGAAGAGCCCTGGAGCAGGGGTTACGTGCTCAGCTGTAGATCAAAACGTCAGAGATTGGAATCTACGCTCCTCAAGAGTAATATGTGGCAGGTAGCGTCCATGAATACTCACAGGCTTGCAAACCCTACTGGGCAGGTCTACTTGGCTTGCTAAGGTTGCTATGAGGGGGAATCAACTGGTTTGATTATGATTTTAGCCTTATTCTTCTCTTCCTTACAGTGGATGGTCAGGTCCCCAGTAGACTCCGAATCCAGCTTGTGCACCGGACCTCCCATTATTGCTGCAGCTACCATCAACATAAACGGTTGGAATGGGTTCTGCAAGACATCAACAGCCAATAGTTAAGTATGCTTCAGCACACACTGTAGGTTCACGGGACTCGTGGGGGTGAAACATGGTAAGGCTGATGCCGCTGCTTTTTGCAGAGTTCAAGTAGAGTGGAGGAGTGACTCCTCCCAGCCCACCTCAGTGTGGTGGCACTAGGTACCAGGCAGGACCATCATGGGAGGAGGGGGATTGAATAAAGCAATCCCTGGCCCTGTGAGGGGGAGTAACACCAAAGTGATCCCAAGGTCCAAGGGTGAGGGACCTGCCAAGGCGGTTCTACACTCATCTACCAGTGCAGGACTGGGAAACCCCTGAGTACCCTCTCTCCTCAAGGGTCCTCTAGGGTGAGGGTGGATGTAGTTCAAGGTCTCCAACTGGTTACCTAATCTGAGGGGTTGGGGTGTCAAGCAACCCAACAGGAAGAGGGTTGGTGCACCATGGTAGAGGAAGGCAATGGGTGGTTCGACCCCCAACCCTCCCCATGTTGACATTAACACCCAGAGTTACTGTACTAGGTGTACTAGGTAGCTATTGGGGCAATATGATGGCCGAAGGGGTTTCTGGCCAACGTCATTAGCTTCTCCCACTGCACCCGTTTGTGAACCTAGAGATTGGACATTGGATGCTCAGGGATCAGACACGTTTCTTCTCTGCTCTCTGCCCTGCCTACTCCTGCCAAGGAAGTAATGGGAAGCTAATTACCGGGTAGCAGGAGGGGCAAGGGCCCTAAATTGTTGGAAAGGTGCTGGGTGGTGGTGGGGGTGTTTGTCGGAAGGGTTGAGAAATCCAGATGCAGGAGTTTCAGGAATGACAAGGTGATGAGGGCAGACTTCTCCAGACCACCCGCCAGTCCTCCAGCCCCTGAGGTCTCAGGTAAGGCAGGGGTGTGAAAGGGTGCCTGGCAGGACCGGGTACACCATGGAAGCCAGAGGGAGGTCTGCCCCTGCTTGTCTTTGACCTGGCCTGGAGAGGAGGAGCAGTTAGTGACACTGGGGATGGGGGTGGAAGAAAGGGATGTTTGGGTTCCCTGGAAACCCAGTGGAGGGACCTGTTCTTCAGAAATAACCCAAGGCAGTGCATGTCCTAGTTTGGCTGTGGGTGCAGAGACTCCTTGGTGCAAGGCTGAGGCGGAAACATGAAGGTGGTTAGAGCCTAGCCCTTCAGCAGAGAAGGCAGCTTGGTGAAGATTTATAGACTTGAGGAAAAGGAAGAGGAAGTCCGTGTCCCCATCACCAAAGCCTGTTTGTGGTTGAACTTGAATAATGGAAGCCCCAACCCTTTTTTAAAGGAAAGATTGGGGCGTTTCTCCAAACAGGAAGCTGGCACAATGTGAATGGGAAGAATGCATCACAAAAGGACGCTAAGAGGAAACCAATGGTCTGCAGTGCATGCGTGAGACCAATGGTTTCAGTTTCATTTCACACACACACACACACACACACACACACACACACACACACACTCCCCAAGGGCATTCTCCAGGGCCAGTATGGATTTACATAAAATAAAGGGTACTATCTTCTATCTCTCTTCCTGTGTCCACAGCCCCCCACCCCCCACCCCCACCCTTTAGGGTGGTCTTTGTATGTCGAAATTTGCACCACACAGAGGTGCTTACCAAACCATACAGACAGACCAAACCTTACAGACCGATGAGGCCAGGTAGGGATAGTCTGGATTAATTTTCCAAACTGGCATCTTCACATCGCTCTACCAATCCAGAGGGGCAGGAGGCATGCTCCATCCAGAGCCCTTAAGAGATCTTTGGAAACAGCAGCAGCAGGACAAGAAGGTTGCAGAACCAAGAAACATTTGTCCACTTTGTTTCAATAGCCACAGCTTTCAAAGTGGTCCCTCCATGAGCCAGCGAAGGTCAGTGGGATCGAGGTGTGATTGGAAGCATCATGGGTTGTGTCCCGGGGAGCCATCAGCGCTGGCCCTGGCTCGTTTAAAAACACGTCCTCCCCAGCACCTGCCCGCGCCCCCCCCCCCTCCAATTCTCACGGAAGCTTCCAAAACTTAAGTGGATGGTGAACTCACGTGTGGAAGATGACCCCTTGTTCTCTAGACAACTACCCCAAGGAGCCCTCGGGAATATTTATCAGAAATTCTGATCCAGAAATTCTGAAACAGTCCACAAGCCTTATCAGGGAGCGCCCCCGGAGCCAAATCCTCAGACTTTCATTCTAGGGGTGCTCTCGCGCTCCAAGCCTAGCCGCTTAGTGGTCAACTCCCTTTGTGGCAAGTTTCCATTCCCAGTGCCCGGGGGACAATGGCCCAATGTGCGCCGCAGCCCTCCCCTTCGATGCTGGGGTCTCACCTCTGTTCCCTCCAAAGTGTTGTCCCCATCGGTCCCTGGAGCTCATGTTGGATTCACTGTGTGGGCTGATGCTGTGGTCTTCAGTTCCAATGGCAGCTGCCCGGGTGGCGCAACCAATTTCAGGGCGAGGTGTGGGCGTGGGGGGCGGGGTGGCTGTGGGCGGTGCTTGATGGAAACGCCCACTGCAGCCTCCAGGGGCTTGAGCTTCCTAGAGGCCCTCTCCACTGCACTCCCGCCTGTGCCCCCTGCCCAGCACCCTTCTTCTCCTGCGCCCTTCAGGTCCCCAAGCCCAACTCTCAGGCCACCTGCCGACCTCATTTTGTGAGCTAGTAAGATAGCCAGCCTTCTTAAGGGGGAGGAAGAAGAGACTTTCTACTCCCATAAAGAGCGCCCAGAAACCCAAAGGGGAATTGCTAGGCGACCCTATCTATCTATACTCGTCCGGGGCAAGGGGTGAGAGCCTCTGGGACCGAACTTTGAACATTCAGACACGCGCTCCAAAACAAACACTGCCATCACCCCGAGGTTATGCTTTGGGCCGCTCACCGCGGATCGCTCTGCTGGACGATACCTGTGAGCTTTCAAGACCAGTTAAGATGTGCAGCCTGGGAAACAGTTGGAAGCAAGTCCCACGAACTGCACAGAAACCTTGATTGGCTTTCCAATGCTTAGGTTTTAATCACTAGACTCAATAAACATACGTGTGTCCAGGGAAGAAGATTCAAAAGTAAACCCTTCATTCCCTCTGGGCACAGGCTGTTCGTGGAGATACCTCACGAAGGACTCCTTTCAGCTTCCCAAGGAAAAACGTCACACTTTTGAGCAGTAAGTATATAAGCAGAAGTTAAGTCAAAGTCTTACTTTATCAATCCTGGGTCGATGTTGTGTCAGCTTCTTTAATTTTTTTTGAAAAGATCATTTACCTGGGGCTTTGTACAGCTCGTATAACAACAATCCATACATCAATTGTAGCACGTATACTTGGACATATGTTGCCACCATTATTTTTGGAACATTTACTTTCTATTTGAGTCCTTGGTATCAGTTCTTCTTTCCCTCCCTCCCCACTCCCACCTTCGTGACCCTTTGATAAACTATAAATTATCATTTTCATATTTCTTTTAAAAATCATTTTATTGGGGGCTCATACAGCTCTTACCACTATCCATCATACATCCATCATGTCAAGCGCATTTGCACATATGTGGCCATCATCATTCTCAAAACATTTTCTTTCTACATCAGCCCTTGGGGTCAGCTCCTTTCCTCTTCCCTCTCCCTCCCTCCCTCATGTACCTTGATAATTTATTTTTTAAAATTGCTTTCATGTCTTACACCAACCGCTGTCTCCCTTCACTCGTTTGTCTGTTGTCCATCCCCCTGGGAGGGGGTGATATGTAGATCATTGTGATCGGTTCACCCAGTAGGGACCAACATCAGTCCCCAAAGATAATTGCTAGAATGAAGGAAAACAGCCATAGGTTTCTGGTAGCCTCTGCAAGAATAAAATGGATCTGGGCAAATTCAGTTTAATAACAAGTGATCAGCAGAGCCAAATTCTGTGTCTGTGAGAAAAATGTCAGAGGGCTGACCAAGGCCAGGAAAATAACACTGACCAAAGATAAGGAACAGCCAAAGGCCTCAGGTCTCCATGCATCCCTCTCTAGAGCCTCAGCCTTCCCAGTTCCCTTGCTTCCAGCACCTGGGGGCTCTCCTCGACCTTTCCACAGAGGGGAAGGCTCCTTCCATTGTAAAAGCTGGCCTTGAAGTGTGGGCTGTATGGGAATGAGCTTTTGAAGGGGTTTTGGCCTTAATGGGGATTTGCAGTTGTGCCCTGTCCTATCGGGTGGCTGTGAGTTAAGACGTGGGACCATATCTCATATCTCAGGCAGTTTCCCCCCAACGGCTTTGGGATAGATGAAGCCAAGGCAGTTTTACTTTATGCGTTTTATGAGAAATTTCCAACCTTCGAACGATCATCTTTACAGGGTTTGGAATCTTGTAAATTCCAGAAGACAAGCTAGACACATAAGTTGTATTTCCTCCAGAAGAAGCCAGTATTCCAGGGCTGCCTGTCCTGTTGAGATCTCTGGAAGGACAGGAAACTGGTACTAGAGGAAAGGATGTTTTACCCCATATTTCCATGGACCCTTGGAGACACAAATGGGGTCGACCAGTATTGTCATTGGCTGAATCAAATTCACCTGGCTTAGATGGGCCAATCCAGGTGTAACACCCAGGGGTACCACCCTTTCCTGGCCAGGAGCTCCAACCTAACATAGTTACTTCATGATATCTTGCTCTTTCTTATACATAAATGAGTGACAGTGAACTTGTTTCTGTGGTCAGCCTGGCCTAACACACAATTGCTCATATGTAAGTTCATAATAAAGCTGTAGAAAATTAAAACCAGTTGACCAGACCAAAATATAACCCTGAGTCTCTCTCAGCTGAATTTCAAGAACATATTAGACTGACTGAACTCTCATCACAGAAGAATTGCTGAGCTGTGGAAGGACATCAAGAACATCATGGGGGAAGAAACCAAAGGTCATTAAAAAGTTGTGAGTCAAAAAAAGTATCAAAGTGGATGTCAGAAGCGGCCCAGAAATTTGTTGTTAATTGTAAAGTAACCAAAGCAAGTGGAAAAAATGACGTCAAAGAGCTGAATAGAAATTTTCAAAGGGCAGCTCTTGAAGACAAAGACAAATATTATAATGAAATGTGCAACCTTTAGGATTAGAAAACCGTAAGAGAACACGCACAGCATGTGTGAAGCTGAATGGGAGTCCCAGCACGCTTCATTGTGCGCATGCAGACCCTGTGCAGGAATCAAGAGGGAGGTACAAGTGTAAGCAGAACCAGGGAACAGCGCACGGTTCAACTCCAGGGAAGGTGTGCATCGGGGTTTTAGTCTCTCACCATACTTATTCCATCTGTATGCTGATGCACTCATCAGAGAAGTTGAATTCCATGAGGAAGAAGGTGCTATTAGGATTGGAGGAAGGCTCGTTCACAGCCTGCACTATGCAGATGACACAACTTTGCTTGCTGACTTGAATCACTTTTTACTGAAGCTCAAGGATGGCAGCCTCCAGTGTAGATTACAGCTCACTGGACCAATAGGAAACCTCATGATAAATGGAGAGAAAGTGGAATCCCTTTTCCAAGACCTGTGTTTCCCACATTGACAGGTTCCCATGGTGTCCTCCCATCCCGACTCACAGTGACCCCACAGGGCAGGGCAGGGCTGCCCCTGCATCTCTGCAGGGGTGCCTTTCTTTCCAGGAGCAGCAAGACTTGTCTTTCTTCCCCTTGAGTGCCTGTGGTTAGCAGCCCACCACCTCCTCACTACACCCCAGCACTCAGCCCACTCAGGCTGAGGTCTCTCTGTCCCTGCTCCCTGAGAAGCCATTTCTCCAATGTGCTCCTCCCTCTGGGTGGCTTCCTTAGGTGGCTTTGTTAGATTCCTTCTGTTAGAAATACCTCACTTTGGCTTCAAGTGAGAAAGCATTTACGGAAGCCTGGCTGGTGATCCAAGAAAGTGTTTGTTTGTTTAAAAAAAATAGAAATAGAACATTTATGGACAACAAAAGACTTCATCAAAAATGTAAAACTAGAATTTTAAGATTGGGAAATAATCTGACACAACAGACAAGGAGCTGATTACTAAAATCTATACAATTCTGAAATACTTCAATAAGGAAAACAACAACAACAAATAATAATAATCCAATCAAAAGTTTTGAAAGGACATGAATAAACAATTCACAAGGAATGCCACTAGAATAACTAGCAAACAGCTAACAAACACAAGGAAATGCTCACAATCGCTAGCCATCCAGGAAATGCAAATCACAACAAAGGCGAGATATCACCTTATACAAGTAGAACCCTGGTATTTGAACACATCAGTAATGGAAATAATCGGATTTTGACTCGAAATGTAGAGAAAATTTTTCATCAGAGGTTGAACAAAACATCCGAATCAGACCCGACGCACGTGATTGTGGTAAACGAAAGCAGTTCATGGTTCCATCACTCACGTTAGCTGGCCTTATTAGTACATGTTGTTTAAATCTTCTGTGGCTGTGTTCTTGGAAACACAGGGAGTCTAGGACAGATGGACCTCTCAGGACCAGTGGTGAGAATGGCGACACCAGGAGGGAAGGGGGTGTAGAAAGGGGGAACCGATCTCAGGGATCTACATGTAACCTCCTCTCTGGGGGATGGGCAACAGGAAAGTGGGGGAAACGCTGGGCAGTGTAAGATAGGATAGAGTAATAATCTATAAATTATTAAGGGTTCGTGAGGGAGAGGGGAGCGGGGAGGGAGGAGGAGGGGAAAAAGGAAATGGTGCTGATTCCAGGAACCCAAGTGGAAAGCGAATTTTGAGAATGATAAGGGCAACGAATGTATAAGGGTGCTTTACTCAATTGATGTATGAATGGATTGTGATAAGAGTTGTATGAGCCCCAATAAAATGATTTATTTTAAAAAGCCACAAATTTGTAATGGTTTTCATGGGAAATATTTAGACTGCTGAGAAATGAAAGTTTTTAATTTTTATAAGCATAGGTTTTGATGTGAAAAACTTGTTTTGGGAGGACAAAATTCCATTATCTTTGTTTAAAATTAAAACATTATTGCTAATTATACTATTTGTGCAGTATTAACAGCTGTAATAAACAGTAAAAGTGTGGGAGGGTGGGGGGGGAACCATTTAGAACCCGCTAAGCTGCTTTTCCAGACATTAAGGTTGTAGCATATTCTCAATTAGTGTGTGTAAGTTAAGTTAGTGTGTGTAGTAAAGTTACACTTTTAAAAGTGATACCTGTACAATACCTTCCCTCCCCCACCGCCCTAGACTGTAGTTTTTGTGCAGTTTTTACATGTCAGATTTCCCAGATTGTCTCTTCACTACTGTACCTGGGTTCTGTAGAAGTGTGGAGCATTATATTGGTAACTAAAGTGTTACTTCTATGTAAGTACTCACTTGTTTTATCAAAAGGTCATTTTAATCTTAGTCTACATTGTGCTACACTACCCTGCTTCTTTGTCACAATGTGTGAGCTGTATACCTTTTCGTATGACAACTTGATATCCAACCTAAGCGGAACTGACAGTTTTGTAGCTGGGAATTCAGTGAGATCTCATGACTCTTCCAGCAAAGGGCAAAGTGGGAATATACTGGAATGAATGACTGGCATTATGACTATTAACCACCCTCCCTGTAATCAACCATGTAAGATCCTTTTTACGTACTATTAGCTAAAATTGAAAACTAAATGATAAAAGTTTATTTTTGAGGAATGTCTCAAGCTTGCTTTTTTAAAGTCACAATCGTTAAGGAATTCATTGAAAAATAGTTTTTTTTAAAATTTGGAAATCAATGCCTAATGCTTATGCAATAAATAAAAATACTATATAAAATGTAACCCATTTGAAAATATGACTTTAGAAGGTAATTTTTACATTAATTTCTACATCATGTATGACAGGGATTACAAAGCGTACACACACAGTAGAGTACGCAGATGGCTTGAAGGCAGCTGTCAGTGACTTAGTACTTTGTATGCTTACTGGGCTGTCAGGTCAAGCTAACGTTAACATTCAATGTAAGGCCGCATTAACTGAAGGTTGTTCACATCCTATTTTGACTATTTGGGTTAGAGGGTTGTTGTTCAACAGCTAAAAGGCACTTTTCTAATAAGATCGTGGGGAAATGGGGTGAAGAGTTAGAATGGTAGCTCTGTGGTTTATAAGTTGCCCCACCGACAGTGGGTGTTAAACACTGTATATTTTAAGCTCATGGCTAATTGTTTTACCTACAGATGAAAAGTATGAGCCTTCAATCATTGGATTTTTACATTCGAATAGTCTTATTAACAATGAATCCAGGGCCTGCTGCTTGGTGGAGCTCTGCTATATTACTAGATATATTTGGATTTGGACAGATTTGTTCTAGTTAAGCCATAAATGTCAATGTGTAAACTTGTTTTGATTAAAAATGTTTTTATTAAACTCCTAAAAAGCCACAAAAACAAATAAAATTATACCAAAACACCAAGAATGTTTTTTTATAAAGGATAGAAGAAGTTTCAGGTTTTACACAGATACCCTCAGGGCACTTCACACCCACACATCGAAACCTGAGGCTGAGAAACCTCAGTGTGAACAAGGAGCAACTGTAAAAGTTCCCGACTTTGGGGGCTTTCCTCTGGAAGAAGGTTGATGGCCCACCTGGCCTACATTGGGGCCCTCCCCAGTGTACCCGCTTACTGTCTCAAAGGCCTAAATTTGTGAATGCCCTTTAGCCTTTACTTTCGGTAAAGGTGGGAGAGAGGCCTTGGCATGTACAGGGAGAACCCTGGTAAAGGTGGGAGGGAGGCGTTGGCATGTACAGGGAGAACCCTGGTAAAGGTGGGAGGGAGGCGTTGGCATGTACAGGGAGAACCCTGGTTTGGGCCTTAGGTCCCTAACGGCTTCTCCCTCCCTCCTTGAAGGCAATAAAAGCTGATAGCTAATGCTGATCATTCAATTCCCTGGAAATATGAGAATAGAGAAACGAGATTGCCACATGATGCTGGCCAAAAACCTGCTTCATAATTCTAAGGTTGCTCTTGCCTGTGGTGTCTCCAAGGGTCCATGGAAATATGGGGTAAAACATCCTTTCCTCTAGTACCAGTTTCCTGTCCTTCCAGAGATCTCAACAGGACAGGCAGCCCTGGAATACTGGCTTCTTCTGGAGGAAATACAACTTATGTGTCTAGCTTGTCTTCTGGAATTTACAAGATTCCAAACCCTGTAAAGATGATCGTTCGAAGGTTGGAAATTTCTCATAAAACGCATAAAGTAAAACTGCCTTGACTTCATCTATCCCAAAACCGTTGGGGGGAAACTGCCTGAGATATAAGATATGGTCCCACGTCTTAACTCACAGCCACCCCATAGGACAGGGCAGAACTGCAAATCCCCATTAAGGCCAAAACCCCTTCAAAAGCTCATTCCCATACAGCCCACACTTCAAGGCCAGCTTTTACAATGGAAGGAGCCTTCCCCTCTGTGGAAAGGTCGAGGAGAGCCCCCAGGTGCTGGAAGCAAGGGAACTGGGAAGGCTGAGGCTCTAGAGAGGGATGCATGGAGACCTGAGGCCTTTGGCTGTTCCTTATCTTTGGTCAGTGTTATTTTCCTGGCCTTGGTCAGCCCTCTGACATTTTTCTCAGACACAGAATTTGGCTCTGCTGATCACTTGTTATTAAACTGAATTTGCCCAGATCCATTTTATTCTTGCAGAGGCTACCAGAAACCTATGGCTGTTTTCCTTCATTCTAGCAATTATCTTTGGGGACTGATGTTGGTCCCTACTGGGTGAACCGATCACAATGATCTACATATCACCCCCTCCCAGGGGGATGGACAACAGACAAACGAGTGAAGGGAGACAGCGGTTGGTGTAAGACATGAAAGCAATTTTAAAAAATAAATTATCAAGGTACATGAGGGAGGGAGGGAGAGGGAAGAGGAAAGGAGCTGACCCCAAGGGCTGATGTAGAAAGAAAATGTTTTGAGAATGATGATGGCCACATATGTGCAAATGCGCTTGACATGATGGATGTATGATGGATAGTGGTAAGAGCTGTATGAGCCCCCAATAAAATGATTTTTAAAAGAAATATGAAAATGATAATTTATAGTTTATCAAAGGGTCACGAAGGTGGGAGTGGGGAGGGAGGGAAAGAAGAACTGATACCAAGGACTCAAATAGAAAGTAAATGTTCCAAAAATAATGGTGGCAACATATGTCCAAGTATACGTGCTACAATTGATGTATGGATTGTTGTTATACGAGCTGTACAAAGCCCCAGGTAAATGATCTTTTCAAAAAAAATTAAAGAAGCTGACACAACATCGACCCAGGATTGATAAAGTAAGACTTTGACTTAACTTCTGCTTATATACTTACTGCTCAAAAGTGTGACGTTTTTCCTTGGGAAGCTGAAAGGAGTCCTTCGTGAGGTATCTCCACGAACAGCCTGTGCCCAGAGGGAATGAAGGGTTTACTTTTGAATCTTCTTCCCTGGACACACGTATGTTTATTGAGTCTGGTGATTAAAACCTAAGCATTGGAAAGCCAATCAAGGTTTCTGTGCAGTTCGTGGGACTTGCTTCCAACTGTTTCGCAGGCTGCACATCTTAACTGGTCTTGAAAGCTCACAGGTATCGTCCAGCAGAGCGATCCGCGGTGAGCGGCCCAAAGCATAACCTCGGGGTGATGGCAGTGTTTGTTTTGGAGCGCGTGTCTGAATGTTCAAAGTTCGGTCCCGGAGGCTCTCACCCCTTGCCCCGGACGAGTATAGATAGATAGGGTCGCCTAGCAATTCCCCTTTGGGTTTCTGGGCGCTCTTTATGGGAGTAGAAAGTCTCTTCTTCCTCCCCCTTAAGAAGGCTGGCTATCTTACTAGCTCACAAAATGAGGTCGGCAGGTGGCCTGAGAGTTGGGCTTGGGGACCTGAAGGGCGCAGGAGAAGAAGGGTGCTGGGCAGGGGGCACAGGCGGGAGTGCAGTGGAGAGGGCCTCTAGGAAGCTCAAGCCCCTGGAGGCTGCAGTGGGCGTTTCCATCAAGCACCGCCCACAGCCACCCCGCCCCCCACGCCCACACCTCGCCCTGAAATTGGTTGCGCCACCCGGGCAGCTGCCATTGGAACTGAAGACCACAGCATCAGCCCACACAGTGAATCCAACATGAGCTCCAGGGACCGAGGGGGACAACACTTTGGAGGGAACAGAGGTGAGACCCCAGCATCGAAGGGGAGGGCTGCTGCGCACATTGGGCCATTGTCCCCCCGGGCACTGGGAATGGAAACTTGCCACAAAGGGAGTTGACCACTAAGCGGCTAGGCTTGGAGCGCGAGAGCACCCCTAGAATGAAAGTCTGAGGATTTGGCTCCGGGGGCGCTCCCTGATAAGGCTTGTGGACTGTTTCAGAATTTCTGGATCAGAATTTCTGATAAATATTCCCGAGGGCTCCTTGGGGTAGTTGTCTAGAGAACAAGGGGTCATCTTCCACACGTGAGTTCACCATCCACTTAAGTTTTGGAAGCTTCCGTGAGAATTGGAGGGGGGGGGGCGCGGGCAGGTGCTGGGGAGGACGTGTTTTTAAACGAGCCAGGGCCAGCGCTGATGGCTCCCCGGGACACAACCCATGATGCTTCCAATCACACCTCGATCCCACTGACCTTCGCTGGCTCATGGAGGGACCACTTGAAAGCTGTGGCTATTGAAACAAAGTGGACAAATGTTTCTTGGTTCTGCAACCTTCTTGTCCTGCTGCTGCTGTTTCCAAAGATCTCTTAAGGGCTCTGGATGGAGCATGCCTCCTGCCCCTCTGGATTGGTAGAGCGATGTGAAGATGCCAGTTTGGAAAATTAATCCAGACTATCCCTACCTGGCCTCATCGGTCTGTAAGGTTTGGTCTGTCTGTATGGTTTGGTAAGCACCTCTGTGTGGTGCAAATTTCGACATACAAAGACCACCCTAAAGGGTGGGGGTGGGGGGTGGGGGGCTGTGGACACAGGAAGAGAGATAGAAGATAGTACCCTTTATTTTATGTAAATCCATACTGGCCCTGGAGAATGCCCTTGGGGAGTGTGTGTGTGTGTGTGTGTGTGTGTGTGTGTGTGTGTGTGTGTGTGTGAAATGAAACTGAAACCATTGGTCTCACGCATGCACTGCAGACCATTGGTTTCCTCTTAGCGTCCTTTTGTGATGCATTCTTCCCATTCACATTGTGCCAGCTTCCTGTTTGGAGAAACGCCCCAATCTTTCCTTTAAAAAAGGGTTGGGGCTTCCATTATTCAAGTTCAACCACAAACAGGCTTTGGTGATGGGGACACGGACTTCCTCTTCCTTTTCCTCAAGTCTATAAATCTTCACCAAGCTGCCTTCTCTGCTGAAGGGCTAGGCTCTAACCACCTTCATGTTTCCGCCTCAGCCTTGCACCAAGGAGTCTCTGCACCCACAGCCAAACTAGGACATGCACTGCCTTGGGTTATTTCTGAAGAACAGGTCCCTCCACTGGGTTTCCAGGGAACCCAAACATCCCTTTCTTCCACCCCCATCCCCAGTGTCACTAACTGCTCCTCCTCTCCAGGCCAGGTCAAAGACAAGCAGGGGCAGACCTCCCTCTGGCTTCCATGGTGTACCCGGTCCTGCCAGGCACCCTTTCACACCCCTGCCTTACCTGAGACCTCAGGGGCTGGAGGACTGGCGGGTGGTCTGGAGAAGTCTGCCCTCATCACCTTGTCATTCCTGAAACTCCTGCATCTGGATTTCTCAACCCTTCCGACAAACACCCCCACCACCACCCAGCACCTTTCCAACAATTTAGGGCCCTTGCCCCTCCTGCTACCCGGTAATTAGCTTCCCATTACTTCCTTGGCAGGAGTAGGCAGGGCAGAGAGCAGAGAAGAAACGTGTCTGATCCCTGAGCATCCAATGTCCAATCTCTAGGTTCACAAACGGGTGCAGTGGGAGAAGCTAATGACGTTGGCCAGAAACCCCTTCGGCCATCATATTGCCCCAATAGCTACCTAGTACACCTAGTACAGTAACTCTGGGTGTTAATGTCAACATGGGGAGGGTTGGGGGTCGAACCACCCATTGCCTTCCTCTACCATGGTGCACCAACCCTCTTCCTGTTGGGTTGCTTGACACCCCAACCCCTCAGATTAGGTAACCAGTTGGAGACCTTGAACTACATCCACCCTCACCCTAGAGGACCCTTGAGGAGAGAGGGTACTCAGGGGTTTCCCAGTCCTGCACTGGTAGATGAGTGTAGAACCGCCTTGGCAGGTCCCTCACCCTTGGACCTTGGGATCACTTTGGTGTTACTCCCCCTCACAGGGCCAGGGATTGCTTTATTCAATCCCCCTCCTCCCATGATGGTCCTGCCTGGTACCTAGTGCCACCACACTGAGGTGGGCTGGGAGGAGTCACTCCTCCACTCTACTTGAACTCTGCAAAAAGCAGCGGCATCAGCCTTACCATGTTTCACCCCCACGAGTCCCGTGAACCTACAGTGTGTGCTGAAGCATACTTAACTATTGGCTGTTGATGTCTTGCAGAACCCATTCCAACCGTTTATGTTGATGGTAGCTGCAGCAATAATGGGAGGTCCGGTGCACAAGCTGGATTCGGAGTCTACTGGGGACCTGACCATCCACTGTAAGGAAGAGAAGAATAAGGCTAAAATCATAATCAAACCAGTTGATTCCCCCTCATAGCAACCTTAGCAAGCCAAGTAGACCTGCCCAGTAGGGTTTGCAAGCCTGTGAGTATTCATGGACGCTACCTGCCACATATTACTCTTGAGGAGCGTAGATTCCAATCTCTGACGTTTTGATCTACAGCTGAGCACGTAACCCCTGCTCCAGGGCTCTTCCAAACTCTTACTCTACGTAAAAGAGGCTGTAAATGAATTAGTCCAATACCTGCCTAACGCTGAACCGTGCAAGCTGTATGTTTCTATGTAATGCCCGCCTGCCAGTCCACAAGATGGGTAAACTGAAATTCCCCATCCCACAGCTCCGCCACCCGCCACCCGAGATGTCCACCATGCTTCACCTGCTCATTTCATTTTTCAGAGAGGGTATTCCTAAAGACTATCAAGGGGATCCCTGGTATGCAAAACATGCATGACCATGCATAATTAATTTTAAATTCACTCTTTATCAAACACTAATGCTGATGTTGAATTTTAATTCCTGTTAGCAGCAAATATTACAGATTCAGATAAAATACTTAATTTGATAGTTTCTATATATCAGAAATTAAAACATTTCAGATGAATTCTAATAATTCACTCCAAAAGGAGTGACCACAAGATTTATGGACATTAAATTTTTTTTATTGGATGGAAAAGATCATAACTTTCTCACTACAAAAATGTTAGCATAAAATGTATGGGAGGTGGGATGTATCCTTGGAGAAGTATGCGGCCACCCCCCCACCCCCACCCCGCCCACCCTGACCTTAGAGACGTACTTTAAGAGGCTAGCTGTCAGCACTGGCACTGTTGTACTCGGATTTTACGTTGGTGGACTTTGCAGCAGCCTCACCTATCAAATGGGCAATCACACTCCATTGGGTATATTTAAAACTACCGCTTCAACGTTTCCAGGTCGACCTCCACACTAAAGTCATATCTAAATCTGTAAGCCCAGACTCCGTCAGAGAATCCCTGGGAAGGCCTCTTAGTCCTGATATTATTTCAGAGTGGAACATCAATAATTATAGGGCGTTGACACGATGGATGGATGTGTGGATTGTGATAGGAATTGTACGAGCCCCCAATAAAATGATTTTAAAAATAAAATAATAATTATGGGGAGCTATGTGTTTTCAAGTTGCCAGAGATTATATTTTTCACAAAAATGTAAACTCTCTGACACCAGAGAAGAGCCAAAACGTAGATTGTTTCTCATAATTGAATATGAACCCATGGGAAGTTTCTGAAGACAATGAGTATTTAACAAATTATTTCTCAATCTCAAAACAGGAATGTCAGTGAGAGGGTCTCTGGACGACAGACAAATCAGACAGCAGAGCTGAGGGTAAGTTGTGGTCCCTCTCAGAATATTCACATCCTGACCTTTAACTTTCTCTTCTTGTTAGGCAGCTAGTGCTCATGACTGAGGATAAAATGATTTAGGATGAACAACTCTCTTTTCCGGTACTGACTAGTGGTGGCGGCTAGGGGTCAAGAGTCAGAGAGACTGGTCCGTCTCAGACGTAGACCGGTAGGAAGAGCTTTCTGAATTCATTCTGGCCTCCTTGTCCACTCCATCCTCATTATGGGTAGACGTCTTTGCAAGCCTCCTAGATTGTTTGGCCTTCACCAGAATAACAAGATGGATTTACCCTCTTGAGAACACTTACAGCTACAGTTTGGCAGGTTTTGCTAATTATTGTAGTCTCTACTATGTATTTATCTGGCTTTTTAAGCAGCACGGCACTAAAGATGAATTAGGTCTTCCTCTCGGCCCTCCAATTTATAAAGTGAATGAAGAGAACCAAGTTAGCTTTTCCATCTCTTTGCACCAAAAAGTAACAAACAGACAGCACTAAAACTTTTACCCCATTACCGGTTACCTTGCAGTTAATTCCTGTTCGCGACCGCTTCATGTAAGTCAGATCTGTCCCAGGTTTGTCTTCGCCATGATCTTAATAGAAAAAGAGTCCTCATAATTGGAAATCATTTGTACGGAACTGCTAACTGAAACGTGAGTTCAAACCCAGCCAGTGGCCCTGTGGGATGAACCCCTGGCATTTGGTCCCTCCTGGCAGGATTCCAGCCATGGAAGCCTATGGGGCAGCCCTCCTCTTTCCCAAGCTTGCTAGGCATTGGAATAGGCTCCATTGCATGGGGCAGCCACAGAGACAGGGTCCCAGGCCTTCTGTGAAGCTGTTCTTGCAGGAACTCAGTCTTCCTGCTGCAGACACCCTTTGAGAGGCATGCTTTGGGCAAGAAGCTTTTGTTTTGCAAGAAGTTTTCTTTGTGAGATTGATGAGGACATTTCACCTCACTGGCTCACCAAAACAAACAAATGCTGAGAGGGAGGATTTACACTTTTGAAACAGAGTTTGGGGAGAGGAGCATTGGTGACCTGGTAACTAAATTATGGAAGATTAGAAAACATTTCTACCTTCTTATCCTACTAGCCATCTGGTAGTTGGTGACAGACAGGTTTCAAATGGTGCCAGAACTGTGCAATGCTTTATTTTGCTTTTTGTGGGACTCAAAAGAACAACCTCCTTGAGTCTGGTTAATCTTTATCAAACTTTCCTGTTCTCAGGCCTGAAATCATGAACTATTTGTTTGAGTTCTTTTTGCAAAGAAACAAAAATAAATGGCAGTAAAATAATTTTAATTGTTAACTTACTCTTCACTTAATTTTACTCTGCATATATTTAATATTGCCCTTCAATTCTATTGTTAAGTATTACATTAACACCTAACTTCTAAAAGCAAACAGCAAAGTCAGAATACTCCCTGATGTAGTCTAACAATTACAAAGGCATGCAAAATGCTATGTGGCCCTGGCAGTCCACTGAGGGGTACTGTGTCTTCCAAAGCCCTGGGCGGGTTTTATTTCAGCCACCTTTAAGGGGGCAGCAGATGGCAAACTGCTGGAGGCCACCAAGGTTTCCAGATCCACAGCCACTTGCATACATGTTTGACCACAAGAGCTCTTTCTTGGCTTGGGAAGGTAATCATCACTACCAATCAGGGAGTCTAAAAACTTATAGGTGTCAATTAAGCATATTAGTTTTTAAGCACACCCCCGTCACCACTCACTCTGGGTCTGGGGTAAATCTGAGCTCATCCTGCCCTCCTAGATCAAGAGAACAGTTGTGCTAAGGGGAGTATAGATCAATGGTTCTCAAACACTCCCCCTAATGCTGCACCCTTTGATATAGTTCCTCATGTTGTGGTGACCCCCCCCACCCAGCGTAAAATTATTTTCATTGCTACTTCATCACTGTCATTTTGCTACTGTTACAAATCAGGCGACCTCTGTGAAAGGATTATTCAACCTCCAAAGGGTTCATGACCCACAGGTTGAGAATCACTGATGTGATAATTATGTACATCTTACGTTAAGTTGAAATTTTATATGTATTTTAAATGGCAATTTTCGGTTTTTCTGAAGAAATGATGTCAAATTTTTTTCTTTCAGGCAGCTCACAAAGCAATTGAACAAGCAAGAAGTCAAAATATAGATAAACTCATCATTAAAACTGATAGCAAGTTTGTCACCAAAGGTAACTTCCATTGAGAATGGTAGTAGGATGCCAGGTAAAATCACAAGATGTGAAAGTCAATTTCTTCACTGATTTCATTTGGGAAAATGGGTGGGTGAGGGATGCTTGTGCTGCTGGGGGCGTGGGGGGGATCTGAAAGTTGCCAACTTTGTTGTTTGGCTGAGTGATTCTTCAGCAAAGACAACAGCTCCAGAGCAATGAAAAGACGTAGAAAGTGCAAGAGAGTCATAAGATTTCAGTTCTAGGCTCCTCCCTAGGGCTTCTCTTGATTAATCTTTAGCTAAAGATACCCAGCCTACTATATTCAAGATGAGGACATTGAAAGCCATATCCACCCAGTGGCCCTCTTTCCCAATCCAAAAATAGCTGCCTGTCCACGAGCTTCAAAATCTTAAGAAAACAAGAGCCTAATGCTGCCGTCTTTCAGCCGTGATAAATCTCACAGCCTCATCCTTTAACATAAAGGAATTAGACCTCTGCACAGGTGGATTGTACACAAACGGAAAATGCCCAGTGCCTTGCAGATGTATAAGGTTAGTATATCTTTTAGGCTACTTGTTATCTGAAGTCAATTTTTCATCTGTAATCCTGTGGACAGACTCTGAATTTGCTGTCGTGTAAATTTTGGTCTGTATCTTTTTTGCACACTCCCAATTTTGTAAGGATTTGGTGTTAACATTGAAATCCTTCAGCGGTCTTATGCATACATTCCACCCACATGTATTTCAATAGTTCATGTAGCCCTCCCTCATCATTTCCTACCACCACGTCCCCACTCCTCTTAACTTTTGCTCCTGCAACTTCACAGAAAAACTAGGGAAGAAAAATGCCTAACATGAAATCTACCATTTGTTTTGCAAAAACAGCCTACCTCCCAGTGTCTAAACTGAGGTGTATTTAAAGTCTGCAATGTTCGTGATGTATAAAACAGGAGGAAGAGAATACTATCTCACAATGTTAGTTCCATCCCTTTTTCCAAAAGTCATGTTTTACTCTGCGGAGGTTCTTTAAGCCTCCCGAGCTGTCCAAATGCTCCATTTGCAGGAGACACGTGTAAAGACTAAATTTGCAAAATCCTATGAGATCAAGTATGGCTCTCATAGATAATTGGACATATAGAGATCCTTTTTTTGTAAACTGAAACGTTAGTTCATTTTTTCCTTAGAAGATGCTGTATTTTCATCAATTAGGTGCAACAGAGTGGGTTGATAAATGGAAGCAAAATGGATGGAAAACAGCCTCTGGAAGAGACGTTGTCAACAGAAGTGATTTTGAGAAGATTGATCAAGCCTCCCAAGGCATGGATATTCAGTGGGTGAGAAAGACTTGTTCCTATTAAAACCTTCCCCTGGCCCCTTGGGCTCGCTGGGGTACTAGACAGCTACATCGCAGTGGGTGGAGCTCATCTTCCATGTAGCACTCTCAGGGTTTCCTTCCGGTTCAGTGTACCTAGTGGGGAGCCACCCCCTTAGGTAAAAGCCTTCAGCTTTCAGCAGAGCTTCCAGACTCTAAGGCAAATGGCTAGGGATCTCTTAAAAATGAGCCAATGAAAACCTTATCAACAAAGCCTGCCCCCCAACCGATCACCAGCAGGATACAGGACCAGGCAAGAATTCCTTCCATTGTACATGTGTCCTCGTAAGTGGGAGATCCACACAATAGTAGGTAATAACAGCACGAAGTCAGGGCTACACATAAATTGATTAAGACACCAGAAGGCAGCTGTACTAATTTATTCTTTATGGTAACTTAGCTAAAATTAGTTGTTGGTATGTTTCTTTGTTATTGTCTAAAAAGCAAAGGTGTGCTGAGATTTACTGTAAAACCATTATGTAGCTCGTAGCATTGAATAACAGACCTACTTAGATTGGCAATTGCTAGAGGAAGTAAATCCATTATTTTGATAAAATCTTATTCAACCTCAAATTATTTAACATTGTTATAGGTGATTATTAAGCATTTTAAATATAAATGCACAAACAAATAAATAATTAAATAAAATTAAAATAAATGTACAAAAATAAATTTAATGGGAATGTACAAAAATAAATAAATAAATTTAAATAAATGTACTAAAAAATTAGATACATCTCTATGCAAAGAATTTGGGCTGGGATGTTCAAAGAAAATTTATGGAAATCATTTCTATAAAAGGGTTATATATTTAAAAGAAAATTGTTACTTCCATGATTTGGATAATTCCATTCTGCCATTTTATCTACTATGAAATCGTAATGGATACAAGTTTTGGTTTTCTGTAGAAAATATCCACTCCTACTATGCCAGAGATTATCAATTTGGAGATAATTGAAAATAAACTAAGGAAATCATTCTGTCTATGAAAAATCATGACCTATGACTTTTATAAATTCATTCAGTCCATGGGTGGCCTTAGGAAGTAGGAATTGGACATTTAACTAGATTACTACACAAAACCTATGTGTTCATGCTATATTTATTAAAACTTCATATGTTAAAGGCCATTTTATTAGGAGCTAATGGCAAGCATGCCATTTCATAGTTCAATCACATCAAGCAATACTGTAGAACGGATACCACAATCAATTTCAAGACATTTTCGTCCTTGATCTCAGTTTTACCTTAATGCCACGTCTCCCCCCACCATCTCCACCTTACGCCATATACCCCACCATACCCTTACTCTGGTTGTTGTCCCTATAGCTTCATCTATCTTGGTTGGGTTTCATAAACTGCAAGATAGAGTGAAACACATAACAAAGATTCTGGAAGACTATCCACAAATACAAAATACAACGGAGATAAACCAAATTGGGAAGGGGGAGCAAAGAAAATGTTAAAACCAGATCAAGCCCAAAGTGTATCAGTGGGGAGATCAAATGACAAAAGTCTTAACTGCTCAAGTCAGATTTATCATTTTATCTACTGTAGTCATCTCTAATACTCTGTCTGGTAACCAGTTTATTCTCGTCCCTCCATTGTGGGTAGAAGGAAATCACTGGAGGCTTCTTCTCTGTGAAGCATCTACACTGTAAATCCTGCAAAGGTACATTAGGCTTCCGCTGCCATCCATAGCCTTCAGTAAACCAGAATATAACTATTTAAATTTTGATACTTTCCCTCCTGAGGATTCGGATTATATAATTTGCAGTCCTAGGGTCATGGATGTTGGGCTGCTCCTTCCATGTGAACTTGGTTGACATCTCACTTAGAAGGTTGTTTATTTGGAAACAAGCCTTGAAGAACCCCGACCTATTGTGAGAGCCAGACACCATCTGATTTCCTCACCACACTTTGCTCTCGCACCCATGTCTTCTGTGCTTCCTTCCAGAGGGTGAGGATCAAGCAGGACCATGAAGTGAGAGCTAATTGAGCTTGGATTTTGGGTAGAATTGAAGTGCGAGCCCCAAATCCAATCCTGCATCTGTTTTTTGTCTGCCTCTGACTCACCATAGAGACCTCCTTGTTGATTTATGGCCGAGAAGTTTTATATCAATCATCTCTGTGGAGGAAAAGGACCTTGTTTATCAAGGAAACTGGTCCTGTAAACATTTATAGCCACAAGGACTTAACGGGCAGTTCTGCTCTGTCCTGTAGGGTCTCAATGAGATGGAATCCACTTGTGCTTTAGCGAGTGAGTAATTAAATTTTAGTACTTTCCCTCACTTGCGGAGAGGAATAAGTTGTCAAAATAAAGCTTAATGCTGCTACCATCTTAACACATCTTTGAAAGAGTGGAGAAATCTAGGAAGCTTGCCTTCAGGGCTTGGCATCCTGAAGTCTACTGCAATTTTCCACTGTTGCTTATGTTGCACTATTCCTTTGAAAGTACTAATGCCCCAGAGTTTTGTTGTTCTTTAAAAAAGACAAAAAACCAGAGAAGACTTATGCACAATGACATAATTTTTCACTTAGTGGATTGGTTGATTAAAAGCACAAATTAGTGATGGGGAAAGCGCCACCCCAAGGTTCTCTGGAAGACCAGCTTGAAAACACCTGAGCCCTCTCTGCAATATTCTAACTGGAAATGTGTGTGAAGGAAGTACCCAAGGTACTGAAGGACCAGTTGAGCCATAGCAAATATATATGTACCCTTTTAACGTCACTGACCTGCACACAGGGGACTTGTGTACACAATGACACTAAAATCGCACAATTTTAAGTAAAACTTGTGGTGAATCAAGGCATGGGAAAGGGACGTGAAATAAACTCGTTGGATTTCATTTTATTTTCTCTCTAGGAGTACGTTCCTGCCCATCGAGGCATCAAAGGCAATGAAGAAGCTAATCGATTGGCCACAGAAGGAGCTAAAAAGTAGATGTCGTTTCCATCAGAGGTTGTGAACCTTCCCTTCTGGAGTCATGTCTGTGAACGTCAAATTCCAAAGATTTTCTTCCCTCTTTCTCACGGCGATGACTTCTCCTGGCCTCCATTTTGTTTTCACTTCGTTGTAACAATTGGTTTTAACATCTTTCTCAATAAAAATAAACACACTCCCCACTTTCAAGAGCTAGTTTCATTCACATCTTGTGTGTTTGTGAGTGGAGTGTAGAGATTTAATTCATGTATGCAGCTCTTTTGTGCTTTAGAATTACGTTCAATCCGGTTGTTTTAAATTTCACTGAAGTAAAGAGACAAACCTTCACTTTGCATACCTCAGTTTGACTTCTGTCTTATTTATTGCTTTCTTTGTTTTTTAAATGTAAAAAAAAATGTAGACATCAAACTTCCTGTACAGATACATGTTAGCAATTCAATGATTTTATTACATTTTTGGGGTATCATCACTAACTTTTTCCAGCATGTTACTACTACCAAATCCAACTTCCTGTACAGATACATGTTAGCAATTCAATGATTTTATTACATTTTTGGGGTATCATCACTAACTTTTTCCAGCATGTTACTACTACCAAATCCAATGTCTTCCAAATGGCTTTACACTAGAATTTGACTCTTAGATCTAGAAATCACTTCTAAGATGTCAAGGTTTTTTTCAACGTGATGAAATATCTTTGTTCTAGTCCAAGAGTTGGCAAACTTTTGAGATAGAAGAGACAATCTTGTCCCTCACACAATTTTAAAATTCAAGAACCATACATTTATTTTTACAAACAAATGAATCCGCTTTATCCAAATGATAACCTTTAAATTTTAGTTCAGAGCCACGTATGATTTGCTGCTCCCTAGTTTAGAGAAATGTCCTTTTTTTTTTCTCTTACTGCTGCAGCTGCCACAGTGTCTACCTCTTGTATGAAAAAGCTCAATAAAAGCTAGGTTCCTTTGTTCTAGGCATATTCCCCCCCCCCCCCCCCCCCCGGGGCTGCTACTTCCAAAATGAAGGGTTTGAATTGCGTGTTAGTCTGGGTACTTTAGAGAAACAAATCCGCAGAAACTCATGTATGAGAGAGAGTTTTATATAAAGGTTAAGTGCACATCAAGAAAACATCTAAAGCAGTGCTGTCCAAGTCCACAAGTCCAACATTAACACATATGTCTAACACCAATCCACAAAGTCCTCCGTCTCACAAAACCGAAGCTATGATGCCAACTGCAGGAGGAAAGCCAAGTCAGTGAATTTGTAATCATCTCAGTGCTCTTAAGGATCTCCCTACAGGGGGTGCTCCAGCACCCAGGGCTGCATCGGAGTAGGTCCATGTGGCTTCTCCTCTGGGATGTCTTGCAGGAAGTCAGCCTTGCCAGCTGAAGCAGGGAACTGGCTAAGGCAGCTGCACCCCGGTCCGACCATCTCAAAGCAAGAGACCCGAGAACTAAAAAGGAAAGGCTTATGGAGCCATTTATCCCTGCTCCCTTTAGTTAACCCCACAATAAACTAACTCCCTCAAATTGCTTTAACTTAAAATAGGTATGCAAGAATATAAGGAGAGGCTAGAGCTGAGGCTTAGGAGTGACTATGGGCGTAAATTAAACTGCGATATAAGCCTTGCTAAAATTACATGCTTTTCCCAAAAGAATATGATGGAATATCGCTTAAGATGCTACCTAAGTAGTCCAGTACTCTGCCTTTTCTATGTGTCAGTCTGAGGTGGAGGGAACCTTAGTTTGGGGTTTAGAAACAGCAAGTTTTGGGTCTTTGAAACCCTCAAAAGTATTACAGCAATACTTACAAAGCTAGTAAAATTTGTACTTAAATTATGAGTCCATTACAGTTCAAAAATACTCTAGTAACAGGTAGTTGGGCTCGTCTACTTGAAGTCTTTTTAAAATTAACCAAGACTCCTGCATAGAAGTAACAAAAAAAAACAGAAGTGTCCACTGTTGCTTCATAGCTTTTAAATTGACATTAGTTTCACTGTCAGTCCCTTGGGCAATATGAATGATCAGTTCTCAATAATGAAGTAGGTATTGGGAGCCGTACACATAACCTCAGTTGCATCGGAGGCTTGCCCTTCATTCATGTTAGAATATCATTGATTTAATTATACTCGAACTCCTGTGTGCTATTCACAGTCGACCTGAAGAGCCCGGTGCCATCTGGCAGCCTAGAATCCTAAAATTGAAAGGCATCCTGCTTTGTGCATTGGTTTCTGGAAGCCCGTAAAATTCCTTCTGTCATAATTCTGGACTCCAAGCCTATGTTCTAATCCCACCCCTGAAGGCATTCTCTACGAATGGATGGGTTTTTCAAAGCAAACCAAATTCACTGCCATCGAGATGCTGTGAGAACCCATCCAGGCCCTTTGTTTCACTGGGGGTTTACTTGCTTCTCTTAGAGCATGTGATTTAAGACATGGTGTGTGTGTTTGCATGGAGTATACATACTTGTACCACTGAAGGGTTGTGTCACGTCTCACTCACTTGGAAAGCCATATCTCTGGTTCCGGACTGCATTTTGGTAGAAGGAAGACCTGTGATTTTGGGACATGTTTGGCCTCTGGCTTTGGACCTCTTCTTTGGCTCACCTCTGCCTGACCTTGGGATTTGGGACTGAACAACAACCGCAACCATGTGACACATTTCCTTAAAGTTTCATGGGTTTCTGTGGGATGCTGCAGTGAATCACAGAACCCAGGGACATGATGTGCTCTACCCAAGGGAAAAGGGCTGGACAGCATCTTGGAAGAGGTGGACTTTGAACTCCACCTCCAACTCCATGTTGGGACTAATCTGAAATTAATTCTTCCCAAAGAAAGTATTGGCTCAGCTGGGGTCAAAAATGGTGCCAGAGCTCTGACTCACTGGAAAATGTGGTTTTGGGAAAGAGGGTCATGGGGGAAGTGAGAAGCCTTTAACCACCAATGGACTTACAGCAACTATTCACATTGAACCCATTCCCCAAGGCAACAGCTGTCAATGGGATACAGAATTGGTGGGTGTGGCTCTCTTGAGCGATTGGCTGCTTATAGAAATACAGAGTGACAAGGAATGGGCAAGACATCTGATCTTGGCTCCTGTTTTCAACAGTAGGTGCAATGGCAGAGAAAGAAGAATGTGGGGGTGAATTGTAGCACTGAATCAAGTCCAGAAGAGTTCAGTCACAGTTACAGCCTCTAGTCTCAGGGCAACTTGTAAGAGAAAAATTGTGTTAGAACAACAAGAAGTACGTCTAAATTCATGGGTCAGCGAGAAGGCAGTCTAGGGGGAAAACCTGGAAACTCTTGAAACCAGGGGAAAAGGGGATAAAGGATGTATTTCAGTTTATAGAGCTGTCTCATCTGCTTCCTGAGGAACCGTTATTATAATGGATTGTAAGAGTGACTCATTTAGGGGCCGTCTCCTTGCTTGTGACAGCTACTACACGGTAGAGTGTGTTGGGGTTCATGCCACACCCACAGCTCCCTATGAAGAAGTCACATCTAGCCATCCTACACCTAGTCGCAAGGAAGGTTAACCCAGATGAGACAATCATCTGGGTGGCCCGGATAAAATTTGTAGTGCAACCTGCTTGTCTTGAGAATGCAACTTTCGCCTCTCCTTCCTTACAGACTCCCTGGAGTACAACAGAGGAAGCTAATGGAGTGCTTAGGGAAGCAATGCCAAAATGGCTTTTTGATGACCAGGGTGTAATAAGTATGCCCAATAAATATCCCCCTTAATCAAGTCATGACAGATAAGGCAATCTAGGGGGCCCGTTCCACATGTGCACCTCATGTGTCTTTACTACTTCAAAACAAAGCAAAAACCCCAGAAATAGTGTCAGATCTATTGGCACACCTTCCCTGCATGGTTTTAGAGATGCCTAGAACTTAAGGGTAATTAGTGGAAGAATGGGAATTGGGAATAATAAAACATTTGGAAAAGACCCTAACCTAATAAGAAAGATATTTTTTCGATGTCATCTAAGAAATGTAATGAACATAATACACATCCATGGAGTTGAAACAAAGTTTCTAATACTGGGGGTTGAGTTGAACAATGGAAAATTCTGCAGATAAACAGAACACTGGCAAACAACAAACAAAGAACTAGCAACATGACCATTAAAAATAGGTAAAGATGGCAATCTAAAAGAAAGCAGAGAATATGAAAAGTTTATAATCAATGCACATTGGGTCTTGAGAGAGAGCAAATGGCAAGGTATTCGGTTTCAGCCTAAAGACAGCTTCTAAAACATACTTTACAGCGCTTTTGTTGTCTGGTATTAGGGTTGGTAACCTTGCTAGCCTGCATATATTAGGTGTTCACCAAGAACTCAATCCACTTTGTTTTGTTGTTTTTATCTCTGGTCTCAAGTCACTGCTGACTCACAGCCACTTATGATGGGTTTCCAAGAGTGTAAGTGTTTACAGGAATAGAAAGCCCAGTCTTTGTCTGATGGCTTTGAACTTCTGATCCTGCAGATCACAGCCCAAAGCATAACCAGTGTATCAGGTGGGGGCTTTGTGAATGGATTGGGTTTGACTATCATCCTTAGCTTTCCACAAACCTAGTGTTTAGAATGCAGGCCCTTTCCCCAATCCTCCCTCTAGTTGGATCTTATTGTTTGCAATCAAAGAATCAGAAGGCTTCTTCCCTGTGGATTTAGCAGAATCCTCACTTTGATGGCTTCTTGTTTGGAAACAATCCTTGAAGAAGCCAGGTGCTATTTTCATGAGAGCTGGGCATGTCTTAAGAACTAATTGTTCGCACATCAGGGCCACAATCAATGAGAGGTCAAGATCCACACAGATAATGATTGTTCTATGAGTCCCTGGCTGCTTTTGGAGACATCGTTGTCCCTTTATTGTAGTACATCAGGGGTCTTCCTCCTGGAGCTTAAGGCCAATCTACTGAATGTTACATGATTTTAGTCAATGTTAAAGCACTGCTGAGCAAAGCGTTGTGTACATGTGTGAGACTGATGGAGCACTGGTGGTGCAGGGGTTACGTGTCAGCTGGCAATTCAAATGGTCAACAGTTTGAAACCACCAGCATCCTCAGGAGAAAGACTGGGCTCTCTACTCCTGTAAACAGTTACAGTTTCAGAGACCCACAGATTTTCACTGGGAGTCCACATTGCTTCCAGGCCTCTGTTTGTTTTCTCGTTACACATTCTTATCAGACTTCAGTACATGAATTGTTAACTTGTATATCTTCAAAACGTATATGAGTGGACAGAGCTCCAGGAGCTGTGAGGGTGGGAAATGTGGCAAAACTTTAAGTAACAGTAACTTGCTAGGGCAGAACTATGCCTGGTGGGCTAACACATGTCACACAAAGGCAGGCAGAGTATGAAAACAGCACATGCATATTGGTCCTGGGTCACCAATCACTGGGCACCTTTCAGGCAATGGTTCTAAGCCCACCTGAAGTTCAACGACCACTAATTCCTTAATTTTGGGATAGGACACTTCAGCTTAAAGTTCAAGGGAATATTTCTATTCCTCGGCCCTTTCATAATTGAATTTAAGATACAGCCCAGTTCACTTATTGAGATTCCCAATTTGGGTCCATCAGTGTGGTCTGTGAAGGACAGAGTACTTCAGGACAGAGTCCAGGTTGTCTGAAGCACGGTGCCTCGGTCGTCATGGGTTGGTGGGGAACTTGGTGAGACGTGTCCAATAAGGAACATATTACTGGGCATATTATCTCGTCAGGGTCTCTACTAGCAGAGTTAAGCATTTTTACCAATCACCGATGTCCTACTAGACCCACCTAACATCAGGAGTGTAATTCCCCCTCCAACATAGACATGACTCCCCGCTGCTCCTCTTGATCCAAACTCCCTCATTCTTCCAATCTTACTAATTAGTCTCGTAGGGTTGTCTGTTAACTTGGGGTGACCATGTAACGCTAATATGGGAGAATTTTCTTCTCCTCACTATTCCCTAGTATGGGAAATTGGCCCCATCATTAGTGATACCACCTCTCTGGCGGTGGTTTTTGAGCGGTGACGGAGCTAGGGAACCATACTGCTTCATTGTGTGGGGAACCAGGTTGGAAAGCTACATGCCTGGGAACCACAGCCTGTCTTTGTCCCGGTGTTTCTTCTTATAGTGGTGAGCTCACAAGTATTTGTCCTTTTGTGACGGCTGACTTCACGCAGCATGATTGTTTCCAGGTTCCCCCTCCATGTCATTCGGTGTTTCATGGTTTCATCATTGTTTTTCTGGGATGAATAGTATTCCATTCCATTGATTCTTCTCGGTTCTTCAGCGGATGGGCATTTGGACTGGTTCTGGCTTCCTGCTGTTGTGACCTGTGCTTCAGTGCCCAGGGGCGAGCATATGTCTGTTTGTGTTCTTTCTCTTACTTCTTTGTGGTAGGTACCCAGTCCCAGCCCAGCCCACTGCGCCAAACCTGAGCCCAGTCCACCCAAACAATTCCCTCACATCTCCAGGCCCTGGATCCCTAAATACAGGACAGACTGTGTTGAAACCCAGGGGCAAATGTCATCACAGTTCAAATAGTGAAATTACCACTTTTTGAGATCCTCGGCGTTCCTCTCCTCATGCCCCCTCCCCACACAGCTGCCATCTAGGCCCTGGTCCTTCAAGTCAGGAGATGGCAGCCCTCTCACACAAACCAGAGGCAAGGGTTTGCTCCTCAGCTTTTGCGTTTTGCTTGTACTTTATGGTAAATGGACCTATATTCTTCTGGGCTCCCAGGGTCTCTCTCCCTAGGCCATATGTCCTGCTGCTGTGTGTGCCTTCAGACAGACAGAACACAGCCCTCCTCACCAAATTCCATTCTGTCTGGAACTCACCAGTAAATCCTCCCTCATCACGACTGACACCACAGAGTGCTTCCCTCAGCGAGCCCAGGGGCATCCCAGGCCACACAGCCCAGAGGGCTCCTGAGCACCTGAAAGGCAGGTGCAGAGTCCTTCTGAGGTCAAGTCTATGCAGGCACCTCAGGCAGGAACCCATCCATGGTCACGCTCCTAGGGCCACAGAACTCAGTGACTGTGCCCTGCAGACTTCAAAGGTGATCCCACTCAATCCACATGTTTGTTTTTTCCTTTTAGGTTTTTTTTTTTTTTGCATTCTGCTTTTATTTTTCTGTAGATTCATCCGCATCCCTGTTAGGCTCCCTAGGCCCCCTCCATGTGGCCGCACTTCTTCCTAGCAGACACAGACATGCCGTCCCCACCTCAACCAGACTCCTAACTTTCAAGCTAGAGTTTTCTTCTGCCCCCACCAATGATCATCAAACCTAGCTGCTTCAGACCACGCCCTTCCCTAGGCAAGAACATTGCCACCCAACCCTGTCCAAGCTGTACAGCCAAGTCCTTCACCTTGCTGCCCTCCAGGAGCCCTGGGGACATGACAGACTACTTGAGAAGCCTGACACAGGCTATGTCATAGCCCAAGCAGAGACTTTTGCCTTTAGACCAACTTCTTCTAGGCTTTGTCTACCTCTTCTCCCTTTTAACACACATACCCCATCTCCAAGGGACCCCACGCTCCAGTGGCACAAACCCTTCCTAGACTGGTACAGGCAAATCCTGGTGCCTAGTGCATCTTTGTGCACCCTCCCATAGCAACAGAAATCCTTAACCACCCTGAATTCAAATCATTATCTTCTTCTTTTTGGTTGGTCCCGTTTTTTGCACTCACCCAACCCCTCCCAATTTTTCCATAATCTTCCCTTATTGCCTGTGGTAGTCACCTAATCTGGTGTCAATTTAAGGATTAAGAGTGTAGGCCTGGAGTCTAGACTGTTGAGGTAATTGGTTTATTGTCCCAACCTGATGGATAAACACATGTGGGATTAATTGAAGGGCAGAGAGATAAAAGGCTTGGTGGGCCTTGCCTTTCAAACTCTGGGGTCTCTTGCTTTGGATTGTCGGACCAGGGTGCAGCTGCCTTAGTCAGTTTCCTGCTTCAACTTGCAAGGCTCACATCCTGCAAAACATCCCCGAGGAGAAGCCACATGGACCTACCCCAATGCAGCCCTGGGTGCTAGAACAGCCTTGTGGAGGCCCCTGCCAGCGCTGAGATGCTTACATGCTCACTGACTTGGTTTCCCCCCTGTAATCAGCATTATTGTGTCTGTTTTGTGAGATGGAGGAGGACTTTTTGGATTGGTGTTGGACTTATGGGTTAATGTTGGACATGTGGGCTTGGGCAGCACTGGGTTGGGATGTTTTCTTTTCTTTTTTATTTTTTTATTTTAACAATTTATTGGGGCTCATACAATTCTTTTCACAGTTCATACATATACATACATCAATTGTATAAAGTACATCTGTACAGTCTTTGCCCTAATCATTTTTTTCTCTTTTCTTCTTTTACATTTTATTAGGGAATCATACAACTCCTACCACAATCCATACATATACATACATCAATTGTATAAAGCACATCCATACATTCCCTCCCCCAATCATTCTCAAGGCATTTGCTCTCCACTTAAGCCCCTTGCATCAGGTCCTTTTTTTTTTTCCCCTCCCTCCCCATTCCCCCCTCCCTCATATGCCCTTGGTAATTTATACATCGTTGTTTTGTCATATCTTGCCCTATCCGGAGTCTCCCTTCCCCCCTTCTCTGCTGTCCCTCTCCCAGGAAAGAAGTCACATGTGGATCCTTGTAATCAGTTCCCCCTTTCCAACCCACTCACCCTCCACTCTCCCAGCATCGTCCCTCACACCCTTGGTCCTGAAGGTATCATCCACCCTGGATTCATTGGGATGTTTTCTTGATGCGCACTTACCCTTTATATAAAACTCTCTTATACATGAGTTTCTGTGGTTCTCTAAAGTACCCACACTACTACACCTGTCAATGTGGAGGTAGCCAATGAGACTTCTGTGGCATGGCCTTCTCCTGAGAATTCTGGGAAATCTGGTATTTCCTCCTTGGAGGTGGGAGACACCTCTCTCTCTCTCTCTCCTACTCCCTGGGAGACAATGAAGAAAAAAAGCCACATAGAGGCAACCAGACCTCAGAAGCCAGAGAAGCCATGGAGAGACCCCTGCCAGTGCTAGGACATTTCCAATGACACTGGATCCAATTACTTTCTACCCACTGGCCTGTGATCTTCTGTACTCGGCATAATTGCATGTGTTTCATGAGTCTGAAGAGGACTTTATCAATTGATATCAGAAATATGGGCTGATATCGGACTTGTGGACTTGCTATGGACCGGGCTGGGATGTTTCCTCAATGCTCAATTGCTCCTGTATATAATCTCTTCCTTACACACACGCGTGTCCATGGATTTGTTTCTCTCGTCCCCCAGACAGCACACCACCTCATTCTTTCCACCTTTCTCCTGTTCTCTTTTTCATCCCTGCTTCAATCCCACGCCTTTTCAAAATATATTACATAATCCCCTTCTCCTGGACTGATTGCTTCTCCTGCCCCACCCACTATTACCTTCCACGTTCTATTAGCTATTAAATCTCACTACACCTCTTAAACTCCTTTCCCCAATATTTTACTATATATTTGGTCTATCCAGAAGGCCACTTATATTACTACTATTGCTCCTCTGTCACTTATTCCACCCCTTGTCCCCCCAGATGTCCCCACTCATCCATCTCTCTCTCATGTCTTCACCTCCACATTGTATGCTTTCTGGCTTCCATTAGACCTCTGTCCCATAATTCCAAAGAGCCAACTACCCTCTTTACAACAAAACAGCCCACATGCCACTAACAGATGTACCACTATGGTTCAAAAACAACAGTCAACCACACTGCACCCCACAACAAAACAGAATAATACAATTGAAATTTACCTAAGCCCAATGGAATATTCAGAAAAAGAAGGCCCTGGTACTACCAGAAATCGGATGGAAAAGAATCGTGCTTAGGACCCTTCAAGAGATATAAGAAATAGTCATGAAACAGTGGAAATAATTGAGCAATTAAAAGACTCCCACCCCAAGGAATCCCAGAATAGAAACAATGAGTAATAGAAATAAGTAACACCGTGACTGAGGAACCGAATGGAAGAAAGGGAAAATCAAATCTGAGAAATCAAAGACAATCATTCTGACTACTGATGACAAGAGAAACAATCAATAAAAAAAATGCGAAATCCTGAGAATGATGTGGCACCATCAAGAGAAACAAACGCGCCTCACCAGGTTCCCGGAGCAAGAATCATTGCTGGGTCGTGTGGTGTTTCCATCCCCACTTGTGTCTGGGAGGGTCCTTTCATTATCCACGATGGCTGTACATGTTTACAATCCCACCAGCAGTGTAGAAGAGAGTTCCAATCTCTCCACACCATTGTGAGCATTTGTTCTTTTTAAATTATCCTGGGCTATTATTGTGGGCATAAGGTGATATCCTTGTTTGATTTCCATCTCCTAGCTAGGCAGTGTTAGTGAGGATGCCCTGATGTGTTTGGTAGCCCGATGAGTGTCTTCTCCAGTGAATTCTCTGTTCTCATCCTGAGCCCACTTTTTTTATTGGATTATTTTCTTTTTGCTGAGATGTTGCAGAATTCTGTATATTTTAGTGATTTAGACAGACAAGTGGTGGAAAAACACAAATTTTAGTGATTAGTCTTTTGTCTGCTGTATTGTTGCTAATTCACCGCCCCCCTGCAATCTGTGGGGTTTTTTTTTTACTCTTTTGATTAAATATTTTAATGTGCATAAGTGTCTGATTTTTAATAAGTTCCATCCATTTATTTTGTCATCTGCTCAGTCTGTATTATACTTGGTACTCTGTGTGTCCTACAATAGTTCCCTTAAGCTTCTCCTAATTTTCTCATTAAAGTCCTTGGGTTTCCATTTAGGTCTCTAATCTATCTTGAGTTCATTTTGTGCGTGTGGGCTGAGGTGTGGGTCCTGTTTAATTTTTCTACAGATGTAGATGCCACTTATCCAGTACAATTGGAGGTGAGGGTGTCTCTTTCCCATTCAACGTTGTGTTTTTTCATTTGTTGCCCAAAGATGGATACTTTTATTTCTGGATTTTCTATTTGCATCTGCTGTCATTATACCAGTACCATGATGTTTTGACTACTGTCACAGCTTTTGAGGTTGGGTACTGCAAGGCCTCCTATTTGTTCTTTGTTGAGGAGTTTTGTGAGTTTTGAGGAGTCCTAATCATGGGTGTCTTTCCTCGCCATATGAAGTTGGTAGTTAATTTTCTCACTTCTTTAAAGAATGAGGCTGAGAATTGAATTGGAATTGCATTGTATTTATAGATTGCTTTAGGTAGTATTGACCTTTTAGAGACATTAAGTGAAGTCCTGTTTATGAATGTGAGATATACTTCCATTTGTGTAGATCTATTTTGGCGTCTTGTACTAGAGTTTTGTAGTTTTCCTTGTACAAGTCTTTTGATTCTTTGCTTTATTCCTCAGTATTCCATCTCGTGGGTTACTGTTGAAAATGGCTCTTTTCTTTCTTGGTTTCTTTATTTGAGTTTGTTGTTGATATACAGGAATCTGATTAATTTGTTTGTTAATCTTGTATCCTGCCACTTTACCAAATTCCTTGATTGTTTCCAACCACATATGTACACTGGAGTCCTTGAGGGGGTCTCTCTACATGAAACCATGCCATCTGCGATTAGTAAAAGTTTCACTTCTTTGCCCATTTGTATTCTCCTGATTTCGTTCTGTCATCTACTGATTCTGGCTAAGATTTTCAGATTGTTCTGAAATTGTTTATGTTGCATTAGTGACATTTCTTCTCTTAACCTTGGTAGAATTCTCCTGGGAACATCTCTGGTCCTGAGCTTTCCCCGGTTTCTTGATGACCATCTGCATTTCTTCTTTTGTTAGGGGTCTATTGAGGTTTTCTATTTCCATCTCCAGTAATTTGGGGACATGATGTATTTTTCACCTTGGTTATTGAACTTGTCGGAATACAGCTTTTCCTAGAAGTGTGCTACTATTCTTTTTATTTCATGTGGATCTGTTGTGATGTCTCCCTTTCCACCTCTAATTCTAGATTTGCATCTTCTCTCTCTTTTCCTTTATGATGTTTGCCAGTGGTGTCTCAGTTTTGTTAATTCTTTCAAAGAACAAACTTCTTGTTTTGTTGATTTTCCCATTTCCTATTTCCCAGTTTATTTGTTTCTGCTCTAAATTTTATGATTTTATTTCATCTGTTGATGGAGGGTTTATGCTGCTGCCCTTGTGTTAGTTGTTGGAAGTATTCAGGTGCTGATTTTGATTTTCTCCTCTTTTTTCATGTGTGCATTCATTGCTATAAATTGTAATCTGATAACCATTTTTGCTATCCCAAAGATTTTGGATGTTATGTTATCACTCTTGTTTTTCTCAAGGCACTTCTTAGTTATATCCTTATTTGGCCTATTTCCCAGTCTTTTTAAAGTGGTGTATTACTCAGTCTCCAAATGTTTGCTTTGTGTTCTTTCTCCGTCTATTGCTGGTTTCCCATTTTGGTCTGATAAATTGACTTGTAGGCACTCAATGTTTTGAATTTGTTAAGACTTGTGTTGTGACCTAGAATGTGGTCTACTTTAGAATATATACTCTGTATGTTGGAGAAGAACATATACTTTGTTATTGTCGGTTGGATTGCTCTGTACACGTCTAGATAGTTGAGCTGGCTAATTGGGCTATTTGGTTGCTCCATTTTTTGAATTGAGTTACTTTCCAGCCGATCTATCTTTCTGTGAAGTGGAGTATTGAAGACCCCTGCTATTATTGTCAAACTGTTCAATTCTCTCTTATATGCTCTGTGAGGATTTGGTTGATGTATCCCTGGGATCTTTCATTGAGTGTACATATGCTAATTATGGCTTTAGTCACTATGTAGTGTTGATTCTTTTCTCTCATTATACTGTTGTCGGTGAAGCCTATTTTATGAGAGAGTAGTGTTGTCACTCTTTTTGATGGCTATCATCGGCTTGGTAAATTTTTTTTGCCAGTCTTTGATATTTTCCCCTTTGTGATACTGTGGTCCCAGAACCAGGGATGCAGGTTCAAGTGCTAGAAGCAGGAGGGATCCCTCAGCAATAGACTATGATTATATGCCTGAACGTGTATTCAAGAATCCCCAAGGGCTTATCAGGATGGATTGTTGCTTCTCTTCATCTGGCAAAAGTAGAGTTGACTGCGAATAGTGTCATATTGCCGAGTGGTGGAGTTAGTCTCTGTGTTAGACTGGGTTAACTAGAGAAAAAAACCCAGGGACACTCATATATGTGTAAGAAAGAACTTTAAGATGTTATTATATATCAAGAAAACATCCCAGGTTGGTCCAACTCGAGTCCATAAGGTTGTTTGATACTAGTTCGTAAGTTCCTCTTCAGTTTCATGAAGCTATATGCAATGATGCAGAATTCAGGAACATCATTGTCTGGTCTTGTGGATCTGATGGCAGTGGACACATCTCCAGTCCTCCAACAGGTCTCAGCATGATGTGACTCATAAACGGGAGGCTGACGGCAGAGAGAAAGGGGGAGGAGTCTAGGACCCTCCTTATGAGGAGGTTACACGCAAAAGGAGGCACCATCAGGGTGAGACCTGATTGACAGGCTAGACTCCACCCCTACTTCAAGTTGACATGAAATTATGTAACTTCAGCAATCTGCTAGTCTTGTACCTATCTAGTCCCACCCAACATGAATGGAATGGACAGAGGGAGGACCACTTGCTATACCGGTTATACTATGAGCAATCTTGACTGGCATAGCACTTGAACCTGATGCCTTTCCTAAGATGGGAATGTTTAGGGAAAAATAAGTGACAAATGGAAGAAAGAAGAAATAGTAGCTGAAGGTAACAAAATAAATAAATGAATAAAGGGTTATGCAGTGGAGTAAATCTGACAAATGCTTACTCCCCGTGAGAGACTAATAATCTCTCAGTTCATGTATGAGTAGGTTAATGGTAGAAGAGCCAGGGGTGACCTGAGTTATAGTCAATTAATATAACTCTTTTAGCAGTAATTCCTGGGCTTCATACACCTGTGGCTACAGTCCCATTTTCAAGGGCATTCTCTACTACACTGATGGACAGGACTACTGCTACTGTTATTTGGTGCCATTTAAACGGCTTTGAACCACGGAGACCCTGTGCTCAACGGAATGAAACACTGCGCACTTCTGCGTCCTTCTCACCATTGTTTCTGTGCCTGCGGTAACAGATGCAGCCACCGTGTCAACCCATCTCATTGAGGGCCTTCCTCTTTTTTGCTGCCATTCCACTTTACCAAACAAAATGTCCTTCTCCAGGGATTGGTCTTCCCTGACAACATATCCCAAGCATGTAAGATGAATCTTGCCCTCCTGGCCTCCAAGGGGCACTCTGCCCATACTTCTTCCAGATGGGCTTGTCCGTTTAGCAGTCCATGGTACTTGCAGTCATCGTTGCCAGCACCACAATTCAAATGCCTCAATTCTTCTATGGTCTTCCATATTCAGTGTCCAACTTTCACATGCAGATGATGCAATAGAAACTAGCACGGCTTGGATCAGGAGCACATTAGTCTCCAAAGTAACATCCTTGCTCTTCAATACGCTAAAGAAGTTGTGTGTGCACATTTACCTAATGCAATGCATCTTTTTATTTCTTGGCTGTTGCTTCCATGACCATTGACTGGGGATCTAAACAAGACAAAAGCCATGATAAGTTAACCTTTTCTCCATTTATCATAATGTTACCTTAGACCAGTCGTGAAGATTTGGGGTGTATAATCCATGCTGAAGGCTACAATCCTTGATATTCATATCAAGTGCTAAAGTCCTTCTCATTTTCAGCAAGCAAGGTTGTGCCACCTGTATTCCCAGGTTGTTGATAAGTCTTCGTCCAACACTGACGCCAGTGTTCGTCATATCTCCTGGCTTCTCTGCTGACTTGCTCAGCACACAGATTGAACAAGTATAGTGAGAGAATACACCTCTGATGCACACCTTTCCTGACTTTAAAACACTCGGTAGTACCTTGTGCTACTCCCATAGCTGTCTCTTGATCCATATACAATATTGTACGGTCACACTGAGTGTTCTGGAATTCCCATTCGTCTCAAGGTTCTCCACAGCGTATTATGATCCACACGGCCAGATGCCTTGGCAGAATCAGTTCCTTGATTCTGCTTCAGGTGAGTTGGTAGTAAAACCTAGTCCTCCTAGCAGGATGTCCACATTGACTACTTCTGTTGTGGCCCATGAAAGATGCTGTATGCCTTGAAAGGAGAGAGTCTAAAGTCCCAGAGACGGTCCCGCTTCATGGGCGTAGAAAGCCTTTGCTTTCTACCTTGTAATGGCTTGGGGTTTGGAACTGCTGGCCTTGTGCTTAGGAACCCATTGGTAACCTACCATCATAAAGGTAAACAAAACAAGGAAACCGAAAAAAAAAAAAACCCAACTCATTGCCATCAAGTCAACTCTGACTTACAGTGCCCCTATAATAAGGCACCCTAGTCCTGCCTGACCGAGTGGCCCAGGAGGACAGGGTAGAACTGCCCGTGTGAGTTTACAGACAGCCACACTTTACTGGACTAGAAATCACTCTCCCCCGGAGCGTCTGGCAGTTTCCCACTAGCAGTCCCACGTGTAACCACCCACTCCCAAGATTCTTTTAAGCCATGCTAGTAGTAAGCTGCAAAGCCCAGGTGGCAAAGTGCTTGGCAGTTCCAAACTACCAGCACCTTCTGGAGAAAGATGGGGCTTTCTGTTCCAATGGTTACAGTCTCAGAAACTCACAGGGGCAGCTCTACTCCCTGTCCTACCCCCTGTCCTGACTGGTTTGGTTTGGGTTTGGTTGAGATCCAGAGGGCTCTGTGCAAACAGGAGATGCAACCAGCAGGGGGCAGCATTTAGCTAAGGGTGTGCTGAAAGAGGCTTCTTAAAAGGTGCCTGACATTACCTCCTCATCAAGGAGCCCCACTTATTGGCCATCATAATTTACGAAGAAAAAAAAAAATTCTCAGGGTGTCTTCTGCAAGATCAGAGCAAGCTCATCTGGTTTTCTAATGGCTCTTTTGTGATATATTCTCCAAGATTAAATGACTATCAGGGAGCCCCTGAGGCAAAGTGGTCCAAGGGCTAAACAGCTCAACACAGCAGGGCCAGAAACTCAAACCCACCAGCCCATTCCTGCTCTTGTTAAGATTCAGTCAGTGGCATGCGGCTCTTGGTTAGGTATTGTAGTAAATATTGTGTAATCAAACACGCGTAAATTCATATTGTTTTACTTGGGCAATTCAGTGATTTTATACTATCTCTTTTCACATCCATTTCACCAACTCTGAAAACTTACCTGAAGAAAGTACATTTCTGTAGGAGGCACAAGAGAGGAAGCTCCAGTCCTTCAGGTCCCCAGGGAATGCTGAAAGTGGACTTTGGGGCCAGGGAGTGGTACCCCAACAGACTGGACTGGAAAACGCTCCTAAGGGCCAGCAAACGATCCCTGAACTAACTACAAGCTTTTCTCTTGTGAACTGTTTTGTTCTCTTCTTTGTCAGTGTTTTGGTTTTGTTGTCTGGTTGTATACTGTTGCTTTGTTTTCCTCTGTCTTGTTTCCATGCATGTTAGTGTCTCCACAGGTCTGTCTGAATAGGACAGGCTGGATGAACTATCTGGAGGAAAAACAACAGGACCGACAGTTCTGGGGGGACTTGGGGTGGGGGGGTAGGGGATGTAAGGAAGTGGTGTTAATAAACACAGGGACAAGGGAAAAACATGGGACCCCAAATGGTAGAGAAGGGGGAGTGGCAGGCCTGGTGGGGAATGATCAAGGGTAAGGTTGCTTAGAGAAGAGGTATACTCTAGCCCAGGTGGCGACGAAGCATGGTAGTAGGGCATGAGGAAAGTCAAGGGAGATGGAGGAAAGAGCTAGGAGTCAAAGGGCATTTATGGAGGTCTAGACAAAGACATGTACATGCAAATATATATAGGAGGATGGGGAAATAGATCTATGTGTCTATATTTATAGGTTAAGTATTAAGGTGGTGGAAGGACCTTGGGCCTCTACTCAAACACTCCCTCAATGCATGAATACTTTCTTTTATTAAATGGGAACTCTGTGATGCTCACTCTCCCGACACAACTGCTGGAGCCAAAGGGGGTGAACAAGTAAATGTGGTGAAGAAAGCTGATGGTGCCCGGCTATCAAAAGAGATAGTGACTGGGGTCTTAAAGGCTTGAAGATAAACAAGCGGCCATCTAGCTCAGAAGCAACAAAGTCCACATGGAAGAACACACCAGCCTGTGTAATCGAGTGGTCCCGAAGGGATCAGTTACCAGGCATCAAAGAACAAAAAATCATATCATTGACTGCACACCTCCATGACAGGATCGCTGAAGACAAATGGGTGCATAAGCAAATGTGGTGAAGAAAGCTGATGGTGCCCGGCTATCAAAAGAGATAGTGTCTTGGGTCTTAAAGGCTTGAAGGTGAACAAACGGCCATCTAGCTCAGAAGCAAAAAAGCCCACATGGAAGAAGCACACTGGCCAGTGCGATCACGAGGTGCCAAGGGACGAGGTATAAGGCATCGTGCAAAAAAAAAAAAAAGATATAAGTGTGTGTATGTATATATATGTGTGTGTGTATGTGTACATATGTGTATATGTGTGTATATATGTATATATATGTACCATATTAAATGAAGGGGGAAGTGCAGAGTAGAGACCCAAGGCCCAAGTGTCGGCCAATGGAGATCCCCTCATAGAGGGGTTTAGGAGAGGAGATGGGTTAATTAGGGTGCGAGGTAGTACCGATGAAGAACACAGCTTTCCCCCAGATCCTGGATGCTTCCTCCCCCCAACTACCATGATCCGAATTCTACCTTGCAGGGCTGGATAGGGCAGAGGCTGTACACTGGTACATATGAGGGCTGGAGACACAGGGAATCCAGGGTGGATGATACCTTCAGGACCAAAGGTGTGAGGGGCGATGCTGGGAGAGTGGGGGGTGAGTGGGTTGGAAAGGGGGAACTGATTACAAGGATCCACATGTGACCTCTTCCCTGGGAGAGGGACAGCAGAGAAGGGGGGGAGGGGAGACCCCGGATAGGGCAAGATATGACAAAATAATGATGTATAAATTACCAAGGGCACATGAGGGAGGGGGGAGAGGGGAGGGAGGGGGAAAAAAAGAGGACCTGATGCAAAGGGCTTAAATGGAGAGCAAATGCTTTGAGAATGATTGGGGCAGGGAATGTATGGATATGCTTTATACAATTGATGCATGTATATGTATGGATTGTGATAAGAGTTGTATGAGCCCCTAATAAAATGTAAAAAAAGAAAAGAGGAGAAAAAAATGATTAGGGCAAAGAATGTACAGATGTGCTTTATACAACTGATGTATGTATATGTATGGACTGTGATAATAGTTGTATGAGCCTCTAATAAATTGTTAAAACAAACAAACAAACAAAAACCAGTAATGAAGATAGGACCCCTAGCCAAAGAGCAAATAGCTACGGGAGAAGGGAGTTAGGCTAAGAGTACACACACACACACACACAACTCTCTCTCTCTCACACACACACACACACACACACACAACTTGAGAGCAAGATTTCTGCAAGCTGGGTAAGAAATAAAACTTTGTGGAATGGGCTATACCAAACCTTGAGGGCAATGTAACCACGTGGAGACATGCATGGAAAGATTGGGCTACAGGGCTGGCCCCAATCAGAGCCAAAGTGACCCCTTTCCCTATAAGTATGTGCTACAGAGGACACTAAACCTACAGGTTGGGGAGAGGGGCCCCCACATGCCACGCTCACACGGAAACAAACCAAGAAGGAAAAAGAGAGAGGGGTGGTGTAGAACCCAGATTAGCCCACCAAACCTGGAGGAGCACGGAGCTAAGGCACAGAGAGGACTGTGGGGCCAACAGCAGCTGGAGAGATGCTGTCCCCTCACTGGATCACACTGCAACAGAGCACAGCACTGGGGATGCATGGCAGATCAGCAACAGGAGCAAAGCCAAGCCACAAAGTCCCCCAAATAGGCCAGGCTAGGAGCAGCAGTTCTCAGAATTCCCCCAGGATTAGTGGGGAGATAGTCAAAAAGGTCAGCAGACAGACCTGGAATTATGTATATGTATTTTTTCTTTCTTTCTTTGTCTTTTTTCCCCAAAATCTTTTGTTTTCTTTTTGTCCGGTCTCTGTTAGTGCTAGGCTGCCTACTTAAATATGATAGGGATGGGAAGCAAGCTTGAGGAGAAAGCAATGGGACCAATGGTCCCGGAAGGACTAGGGAAGAAGGAAGTGAGAGAAGAGAACAGTGGGCAAACAACGCCCTAGAAAGGGGAGCAACTAGGGAATTAAAATCAACAAGGAGGACGTAGATATCCTAGGGGTGTTGGAGCAACAGCAATCAAACAGAGAAATTACTAAGAGGTGGAAATAGGGCGAGCAAGATGGTGGGGCAGGAGAAAGGTAAAAGGAAACAGGGGGACGATCTAGGAGCCAAGGCTATGCTATGCATAGAGGTACAAGCATAGGTTGTACATATGTAAATACATTAGTTCATAAAAAGAGAAGTATTAACCTCTATACATGTTTTTATATGGCAATACACTGAGGTAGTGGATGGACTTGGGCATCTGCTTATGTCCTACCTCAAGGTAAGAACACTTTGTTCTAACAACCTGCATTCTGTGATGCTCATTCTTCCCGCACAATCACTGAAGGCAAAGCAGGTGCACAAGCAAATGTGGTGAAAAAAGTGGATGGTGTCCAGCTATCAAAAGTTATAGCACCTGGGGTCTTACAGACTTGAAGTTATACAAGCGGCCATCTAGCAGAGAAGCAATAAGCCCACATGGAAGAAGCACAGCAGCCTGTGAAATCATGAGCTGTTGCTGGGACCAGGGACCAGGCATCAGAAGACCCAAAACAAATAAACAAAAAGCCATATTGTTGAGAAAGAGGAGGATCAGGACAGAGACCCAAAGCCCATCTGTTGACAATGGGACATCACCTCACAGAGGAGTCAGAGGGAAGGGGTGAGACAACCAAGGTGCAGTATAGCACCGATGAAACACACAATACTCCTCTGGTTCCTTGAGGTTTCCTCATCCCCCACCATCATGACCCAACCATCGCCTTTCACTGTGGGCTAGGCCAGAGCATGTGAATAGGTATGGATAAGGCATAAGAGCTACGACGCATGGAAATAAAAAACAGAAATGGGAATAGTGATACCAGAAGGGCAGGGGAAGGTGGGGAGAATAGGAGGAGAGGAAAGGTGAACTGATCATGATGATCGACAGATAGCCACACACATACCCCTCCAGGGGAATGAACAACAGAAACTGAGAGGAGAGGGAGATAGCACTCAGTGTGAGATATAAAAATAATAATTTATAATTTATCAAGGGGTCACAAGCAGGGGACGGAAGGTAAAAAAGTGGAGCTGATGCCAAGGGCTCAATAGAAAGTAAATGTCTAGGGAAAATGATGGCAATGTATGTACAAATATGCCTGTTACAACTGATGTATCGATTGTTATAAGAGTGGTAAGAGCCCCCAATAAAATGCTCTTTAAATAAATAAATTCATGGAAGCTGTGCCTTGGGTCTTGAAGGATGAGTTAAGTTGGTTAAAAAAGCAGAGGGGGTGGGGGGAAGCAGAGGGGAAATCAATGTAACAGAAAAGTGTAAACGTGTGGGGAAAATAGTTAAGTACTCAGGCCACTGCTAGAAGTAAAATAATGCTAAGACTTTGGGTCCAGGAAATCCAAGAATTACCATTTACCATCTTCATAATCTTAGAAAATGGCTTAGTTTTTCTGGGCTTCTATTTCCTCATGTATCAAAGGGGGGTGTATGTACACATCAGATTTGTTGTAAAGATAGGCAAATAAATTTATGATAAGGTTGATATACTTTGTCAAGACCCAATATACATAACTGTTCAGAAATGATTAACTGTACAAGCCTAGAAAGGAAGAAAGAGGAGAAAGAGCTTTAAAGTAACCTGGTGTAATATGCTAGAGGGCTTAAATCCTAGGGTAGGGAGTTGAGCCTTAGAGTTGGATCCAATTGGAGATCTTTCTTTGGAAGAGCTGACAACAGTGACCATTTGATGGACCTGAAAGGGGGGACTATTAGAGGCAGGGAGGCCAATGAGGAGACTTTATTAACACAAAATTACTTCCAACTTGCCCGAAGATAATCCTCTGGGTCTTCTCCTAAACCAACTGCATAGATTCTCCAGTGAATGCACTTGGGAAACATGCACAAACACACCAGGTGAACCTTACCATTGAGGATATTGGGGAGACAGGGGATAAAGAAACCGAGATAAGAAGGACCTGATTAAAGGCAACACTGGAGGTAATAGAAAGAATGATTGAGACGTGTAAACAAATGACAGCGACAATGGGCTCCAGCAGAGGGACAGCTGTGGGGGCGGTGCAGGACCAGGCCGTGTTTCTCTCTGTTGGACCTGGGGCCATTACGAATCAGCTCAGCGCTGACTCCGAGACACCTATCAACAGCAATGCACCACTTAACTCTTGCTTGTGGAGAAGCCGGGACTTTTTCTATGTTGAGCAGAAGCCGCCAAAGGAACCTACACTTGGATCAGATCTGCACAGGGAAGAATACTGCCTTCCAGTGACCTTTTGTCAGACTTGCTTTTAGAAAACTCTCTCTTTACAGAACAGCAGTCTGATGCAACCTGATTCTGGTCAAGGTTGACAGAGCATTGCTGTGTGTTAAGCCGAGAAGATTTTTTGTAATGACACATCAGACAAAGGGCTCATTACTAAAATCTACAACACCATCGTGACCTGCAAAAAGAGGAAAACAGTTAACCCCCTACTGAAGTGGGCAAAATAACTCAAAGGAACTTTCACTAGAGAGGAGACCCATATGGACAACAAGCATATGAGAAAGTGTTCCCAGTCATTAACCATAAGAGAAATGCAAATCAAAACAACCATGAGATGCCACCTAACACCCCTGAGGCTAGCCCAGATCAGTAAATCAGAGAGCAACAAGTGTTGGAGGGGCTGTGGTGAAGTAGGAACCCTCTTCCACTGCTGGTGGTCGTGTAGATTTGTACAGCCACTGTGGAGAGCAATCTGGCGATACTTAAAGAAAATGGAAATTGATCTACCTTATGACCCAGCCATCCCTCTACTGGGCATATACTCGGTGGAAGCAGCAAATAAAACACGACCAGTCATATGCGCTCCAATGTTTGTTGCGGCACAATTCACAATCGCAAAGACTTGGAAACAGCCTGTTTCCATCGATAGACAAGTGGATTAGTAAACTTTGGCACATACACACAATGGAGTACTATGCAGCACTGAAAAGTACGGATGAGCGCATGAAACATGTTATTTCATGGGAAGAGCTGGAAGGAATTATGTTAAGCAAGGTAAGCCAGACCCAAAGGAACAGGTACAACATGAATCCCCTGAGGTAAGTACAAACAGCATGACAGAAATAGAAGAATAAACATCCATCTCACAATAAACGGGTGGAAGCATAGATAGTTGGAGGGAGGGCAGGCCACACTTAGGGAGGTACATGAGAGCCCAGCATAAAGAAGGAGAAGTGGGGCAGGGGAGGGCGAACCGGGATGGGGAGAATCCGAGTGGATGGTATGGGGGGCAACAGGGTACTAACCCACCCAGGGGAGAGTATTGGTTGTGTCCCCACAGAACTGGAACATGCATACGGACCCCGCCACGACACACCAAACAAGGAGGGCAACGTAAAGTATGGAGGACTACACAAAGAGGGTGGACCATACACTGGCCGAAACCAGAATTAGCCCGACCCCCACATTTGAAGGGAATACCACAGAAAATGAAAATAGATCGTCTGGTGTGGGAGAAGAACTGACCCACCACACCACATCCAGAAGGAAGCTGAAACAAAGGAAGGAGAAAGGACGTAGTGGAGTACACCTGGGCCCACCAAGCCCACAGGACGATAGCCCAGCTCGAGGGCCCATCGTACAGAGAGAAGCATACAGCTGGCCACACTGTGAGATGTGACATCCTGCACCAACACATGGCCCTACACGGGACAGCACTTGAGACACAGTAGGGGATGTGCGACTGAGCTGACCCCACCACACTGAGGCAATCACTGGGGGCGTGCAATGGAGCAGCAGGGGAAGCAGAACAAAGAGATCCCGAGGGAGTATAAAGGATGGACTTTGGGGCCAGGATGTGGCACCACACAAGTTTCATCTGGAAAACACTCCTGAAGGCCAACAAACAGACCTTGAACTACTAGCAATTTTTTTTGCTATCTTTTTGTTTTGTCTTTTTTTTTAACCTCGTAAATTTTGTATGTTCGTGACTTTTCTGATTATCAGCTTGTCGGTGTTGCTGCTGTCGAAACCATGTTCATATGTGCCACTTGGGCGCTGTCAAAGTCATCTGCATTTGTATGCACATATTACTATATCAGCAGGTCCACCTAGATAAGATAGGCTGGACAAACAATGAGAGAAGAAAATAACGGGACCAACGGTCCTGGAGGGACATGAGAGCGTGGGAGGTAGGGGAAGGGAGGAGGTGTCAGCCAACACAGGGACAAGGGAACAGGGAGTGGTTCAAAACCAGAGGAGGGAGGGGAGGGGAGGACTGGTAGGGAGTGACCAAGGGCAAGGTAACTGAGAGGAATTACTGAAACCAGAATAAAGGCTGAACATGGTAGTGGGATGGGACGAGAGCGAAAGGAAATAGAGGAAAGGAGTAGGAGGCAAAGTGCATACAGAGAAGCCTAAATCCAGACATGTACATATGTAAATATATTTATGGTTATGGGGGAAATAGACTTATGTGCATATATTTATAGGTTCAGTAGTAGGGTAGCAGATGGACATTGGGCCTCCTCACGCATACTCTCCCAATACAATAGCACCTCGCCCTGCTAAACTATCATTGCATGATACCCACCTACCTGACATGATCACTGAAGACAGACGTGTGTGTAAGCAAACATGATGAAGAAAGCTGATGGTGTCCGGCTATCAAAAAGATATAGCGTTTGGGGTCTTAAAGGCTTGAAGGCAAACAAGCAGCCATCTAGCTCAGACGCAACAAAGCCCACAGAGAAGAAGCACACAGTCTAAGCGAATACAAGGTGTTGAATGGACCATATAGCAGACACCAAGGAACAAAAACAATCATTGGGTTATCACCTTCCTCACATAAACGCTGAAGACGAAGGTGTGCATAAGCAAGTGTGGTGAAGAAGTCTAATGGTGCACAGCTACTGAGAGATATAGCGTCTGGGGACTTAAAGGCTTGAAAGAAAACAAGCGGCCATCTAGCCCAGAAGCAACAAAGCCCACACAGAAGCAGCACACCAACATGGGTGATCGTGAAGGGCAGAGGAGACCAGGTCTCAAACAACAAAGGCGGGGTGGGGGGGATGGGAATCACATTACCGTGAATGAGGGGGAGTGCGTGATGGGGACCCAATGCCCATCTGTAGACAGCTGGACATCCCTTGCAGAGGGGTAGTGGGGAGGAGATGAGTCACTCAGGGTTCAGCATAGCAACAATGAAACTCAAAGCCTGCCTCTAGTTTTTGAACATTTCCTCCCCTCCCAATTATCATGACCCTAATTGTACCTTGAGGACCTGGTTAGACCAAAGGATGTACAGCGGTGCAGTAGGGATCTGGAAACACAGGGAATCTAGGACGGACGAACCCCTCAACACCAGCGGTGGGAGTGGCGACACCAGGAGGGAAGGGGGTGTAGAAAGGGAGAACCAATCTTGTAGATCTATATGTAACCTCCTCTCTGGGAGATGGACAATGGGAAGGTGGGTGAGGGGAGATGCCGGGCAGTGTAAGATAAGATAAAATAATTATTTATAAACTATTAAGGGACCAGGGGAAAGGGGGGAGTGGGGAGGGAGGGGCAGGGGGAAAAAAAAAAGGAAACCGAGCTGATTCCAGGAACCCAAGCGGAAGGCAAATTTTGAGAATGACGAGTGCAACAAATGTATAAGGGTGCTTTGCTCAACTGATGTATGTATGGATTGTGATAAGAGTTGCATGGGCCCCAATAAAAAGATTTACTAATTAAAAAAAAAAACCTAGGGAGAATTGTGTTAGATTGGGCGGACTAGAGAAGCAAATCCAGAGAAACTCATGTATGTATAAGGAAGAGCTTTATATCAAGAAGTAATTGTATATAAGGAAAACACCCCAGCCCAGTCCAACTCAAGTACTAAATCGGATACTAATCCACAAGTCCAATACTAGTTCATACGTGCCTCTTCCGACTCATGAAGCCACAAGCAACGATGCAGGATGACCGCAGGCCCGTGGGTGGAAAGGCCTGTGCATCCAGGGCTGTGGATGCATGTCTAAGGCTCCTGCAAGCTTCCGTGTGGCTCGTGGGCATGACGGTGAAGGCAGGTGGTGGGGGAAGTTCCCAGGACCCTCCTTACAAAGAGGTCACTCCCAAAGGAGGTACTGACCTGTGACCTGATTGACAGGCTAGACTCCAGCCCCACACTTCAAGTTGACATGAAATTATGTAGCTACCATAAGGACAGTTCTATTCTGACATATATGGGGAGCTGTTGAGTCAGAATTAACTATATATACACATGCAGCTAAAACATCTTTGAAGTTTTTCACATTTATGTGTGATACATATTTTTAATATGTATATATTGAGTCTATTAAATATATTTAAAGCTAAAACAGCTTTGAATTTTTAACATAACTTACAAGTTAATTGTTCAATTATTTAAAAATGTGTGTAATCATCACCACAATCAATTTTAGATCATTTTATTGTCCTATTTATTCTCATTAACTCTGCATTTCCTCCTGCCATCTCTCTCCATCTTTCCCTGCCATATATCTAGGCCATGATCAATCCTTTTACTTTCTATTTAGATGTCATATACAGACAATCATACAAAGCATAAACAAGAAGCACATAACAACAAAAAGCCCAATAATGATTTCTCAACAAAATACAGAACAACTTAAATCAAAACAGAAAACACTAAAACCTGAAGCTACTTTAAATGGGTCAATGGGAGATCAAATGATAAAGTTTACATTAAAAAATAATTTTATTGGGACTCTTACAACGCTTATCACAATCCTTACATACATCCACTGTGTCAAGCACATTCGTACATATGTTGCCATCATCATTCTCAAAACATTTTCTTTCTACTTGAGCCCTTGGTATCAGCTCATTACCCACTGCCCTCCCTCATTAGCCCTTGATAATTTATTAATTTTTTTTTCATGTCTTACACTGACCGTTGTCTCCCGTCACCCACTTTTCTTTGTGCATCCCCCTGGGAGGGGATTAAGGTTTATCATTGTGATCAGTTACTCCTTTCTGCCTTCAACCTTTCCCTTACCCTGCTGGTATCTCTACTCTCATTATTGGTCCTGAGGATTTGATCTTTCTGGGATTCCCTGTGTTTCTAGCTCTTATCTGTACCCATGTACATGCTCTGGTCTAACTAGATTTGTAAGGTAGAATTGGGGTCGTGATAGTGTGGGGGTGGAAGCATTAAAAAACTAGAGGAAAGTTCTATGTTTCATCAGTGCTATACTGCACCCTAACTGGCTTGTCTCTTCCTTGCGACACATCTGTGAGGGGATGTCCAATTGTCTACAGATAGGCTTTGGGTCTCCATTCTGTGCTCCTCCTCATTCACGTTGATATGATTTTTTGTTCTGGGTCTTTGATGCCTGATACCTGATTCCATCAACACCTCATGATAACATAGGCTGGTGTGCTTCTTCCATGTGGACTTTGTTGCTTCTCAGCTAGATAGCCGCTTGTGTACCTTCAAACCTTCAAGACCCAAGCTGCTATATCTTTTGATAGCTGGGCACCATCAGCTTTCTTGCTTTTAAAAAAAATCTTTTTATTGCGTCTCGTACAACTCTTATCACGATCCATACATACATCAGTTGAGCAAAACACCCTTATACATTTGTTGCCCTCGTCATTCTCAAAATTTGCCTTCCATTTGGGTTCCTGGAATCAGCTCGGTTTCCTTTTTTTTTTTTCCCTGCCCCTTCCTCCCCGCTCCTCCCTTTCCCCTGGTCCCTTAATAGTTTATAAATAATTATTCTATCTTATCTTACACTGCCCGGCATCTCCCCTCACCCACCTTCCCATTGCCCATCTCCCAGAGAGGAGATTACAGATAGATCTACAAGATTGGTTCTCCCTTTCTACACCCCCTTCCCTCCTGGTGTTGCCTCTCCCCCCGCTGGTGTTGAGGGGTTCGTCCGTCCTAGATTCCCTGTGTTTCCAGATCCCTACTGCACTGCTGTGCATCCTCTGGACTAACCAGGTCCGCAAGGTAGAATTGGGATCATGATAATTGGGAGGGGAGGAAATGTTCAAAAACTAGAGGCAGGCTTTGAGTTTCATTGTTGCTACGCTGAACCCTGAGTGACTCATCTCCTCCCCACTACCCCTCTGCAAGAGATTTCCAGCTGTCTACAGATGGGCATTGGGTCCCCATCACGCACTCCCCCTCATTTACGGTGATGTGATTCCACCCCCCTTGCCTTTGTTACGATCAACTTTCCTCACCACATTTGCTTATTTACGTATTTTGTCTTCAGTGATCATGTCGGGAAGATGAGCATTACAGAATGTCGGGTTATTAGAACAAAGTGTTCTTGCATTGAGGGAGTACTTGAGTAGAGGCCCAATGTCCATGTGCTACCTTAATACTTAACATATAAATATATATACATAGATCTATTTCCCTATCATTTATATAAATATATTTACATTTGTACATGCTTGTATTTAGACTTCTATAAATGTCCTTTGTTTCCTAGTTCTTTCCTCTGTTTCCTTTTACTTTCCTGTCATCCCACTATCATGTTCAACCTTCATTTGGGTTTCAATAATTTCTCTCGGCTACATTGCACTGGACAAGCCCCATCAGACAGCCTACACCCTCCTCAACAACAACTTTAGATCACTTGTTGTTCCCTGTCCCTGCGTTTTTTGGCAGCCCCTTTCCTTTTCCCCACCTCGCCCTATTCTGTGTGCCCCTGGAATCATCAGTCCTGTTGTTTTCTCCTCTAGATTGTGTATCCCACCTATCTTATCTAGATAGATATGCAAAAACAACAATAAGCCCAAAACCAAACTAAACAAAACAAAACAACAACAAAAACCAAAGACAAAAAAGAATAGCCTATAAATAGTTCCAGGTCTGTTTGTTGACCTTTAGGAGAGGTTTCTGGTTGAGTCTGATGGGGTGCCATGCCCTAGGCCCAAAGTCTATTTTTTGTATTCCTTGGGGACTCCATTGCTTTGCTTTTCTTGCTGCTCTGTTGCACACCCTTAGTGTTTCGCCCCCATTGTGGTGGGGTCAGATCGGGCAGAATCCCCACACTGTGTCTCCAGGGTTGTCCCCCATATCCCTAGATAAGGTTTGCATTTTAACCTAACCACAATGGACATAACTGACTTACAATATTCCCTGTCTGATAGCAAGGCCATTCACATCCCTGGACGATGGTCAGAGGGATTCACCAGGGGCTCAATCCATGTGGGGACCCTGCAAATGGATTTGGGGTTTTCACTGTTTCAGTAGCCTTCTGCAAACTGGTGTTCACAATTTAAACTTTGATACCACTCATTTGGATGTGGATTTTATTTTTAAAAACTGTTTTTTTTCACACAGATTGGTGCTCTTCTTCCATGGACTTAGTTGTCCCCTCACTTAGAAGGCTGCTTGTCTGAACACAAACCTCCAAAATTCCAGGCACTATTCTTTCTCAAAGCTGGATACCATCTGGTTTCTTCACCATACGTTCCTATAGCACTCCTATCTTCAGTGATCTCTGGCTGAGAGTCTGTGACTATATTTTTTAATCGAAGAGTTTACTGATTTAAGTGGCTATAAAATGTGTTTGCTGACTTGCAGGCCCAGATCACTAGCATCAACTGTAATTGTTTCTGAAGTGAAGTGGATGGGGAGACGTAAGAGACATTTTACCCCCCTGTGTACTGTGTTTAAAATTTTTACAGCAGAAGTAAATTACTTTAGTGATTAAAAAATTCTACATATTGCTCACGTAAATTTCCATCCTGCTGCCCTGACCTTGGTTTGTAACTTTTGAAGCACGGTGTAATGCTAGGAGAAACAGTCCAAAGGGGATAATATAAGCTCGCTGTGTGTGTCTCACCAAATGCATTACGGCTTGTATTCATTGGCAGGAAATGTTTGACCTCCAGTTTTGAGCCTATTTAAAATGCTGACGAAGCAGGAATCCACCTGTCTCCGACTGAATGCCAATGTGATTTGCATAACACTTTAATAACCTGGTTTATGTTGCACCCAGTACTAACTGCTGTGTATTCACAGTCTGCCAGAAACCGTTAAGAGACCCGACAGGCCTTCCTGAAATGAATCATGGGTAATAACTATCACATTCCTGGGGTAATTTGAAGCTACGTGGACACAAAATAAACTGTGAAATTATTCTGCAATACATTAAGGGCAAAAGTGTCCAAATGAACTGAAAATAATTACTTGCCAAGAGACTTGGAGAGGCAAGCTTTCCTCCAGCTCTTTCCCAACTCTTTATCACCTGTAGTGTGTAGAAGTGAGGAAAGGACATTTAAACACATCAAAGGCCTATCCTTCCTTCATGTGTGAACACAACACAAACAACTTGTGTTTCAAACCTTCAAAATATAATGGTATATTTGAGAATCAAGAGAATCTTCGGCAATTCAATCATTTGAAGGTGCATTCACTTTAATGAACAATTATTAGCATTAAGAAATATATCATTTTTTCTCTTCCTGATGGTTCTTTCTCAATCTCGCTAAATCTTGCTCTCCCCACCCCCCGCTCCCCACAAATGAACCAAACTCATCACTGTCAAGTTGATTTCCTTTCATAGCCACATTAGATAGAATTCCGGAGACTATAAATCTTTACAAGAGTATTATCTTTCTCTTGCTTTCTCTCCCTAGGAAATTAAAAACAATGTATTTAAAGCTTTACATGCAAATCTGGATATTATTAACTTCTAATAACTCCTCTCAACTCTCATTTTATTCAATGTCATAAGGAAGTTTCTGGTCTGAGTGTTTTAGGTAGGGTTCTCTAGAGAAGTAAAACCAGTGTTACTTGTATATGCTATGCTTGTATATAGAAAGAGATTTATATTGAGCATTAGCTTACACAGTTGTAGAAGTAGGTTAACTCCAGTCCAGTTCATGTCAGGCTTCTCTGGAATTGTGGGAGTTGATGAACAGGAAGCAGGATGATGACAGAGGTGGCTGGGGGCACAGGGTGGTGGATGCAGAGGTAAATGAATCTAAAGCTGGCTGAATGAATGCACTGTAGTCTGTTGATAGCTCCTGGAAGCAGCAGGCAGTGCAATAGGAGGTCAAAGAATCAGACACAAGATTGCCAAAGAAAATTCAACTCTGCTCAATCTCTCTTTTCTACAAAAGGCAACACACCCAAGGAAGTCTCATCAGGCTGAAACCCAGTTGATAGTATGATTCCACCCCTCTCCTTACTCAGAGGTGTCTAGTGGACATAATCCTTACCTATCACAATGAGTGAGAAAGTAGATATGGCCACAACATCTATTCAACTGAGACACGAAATGTGCATATCATTTGTGCTGAAAAACAGCTATACCACATTGCTTTATACCTAAAGAACATTCTGTGTTCTCTGCTGAATTTTCTCCAGGAGACGAAGTCTTGCCACCTTTGTTTCTAAGGAGCATTCTGGCTGTCTATCTTCTGAGACAGAGTTATTTATTCTTCTGACAGGCCATTGTACCATCAATATTCTTTGCTAACATCATAATCCAAATACTTCTTGGGTCTTCTGTATTCAGTGACCAAATTCTCATGCATATGAAGTGATAAAAATACCATGACTTGGCTCAGGCACATTTTAGTCTTCAAAGCGACCCCTCTGCTGCTCTTCAATACTTAAAAGTAGTCGTGTGCAGCAGATTTCCCTCAAGAAATAGGTCGATTGATTCTTGACCGCTGCTTCCATGCATTCTCCTGTAAAGAGTTACAGCCTTAAGAGCCCCCAGGGGCACCTCTACCCTGTGCTATATGACCATTATGAGTTGGAATTGACTTGGTGGCTGGGAGTTTGGTTTGGGTTTGATTTATTTCTATGACTCTGTTTTGTACATCCAAACAAGATTAAATCCTTGACAGCTTAATCTTTTCTCTGTTTATCAAGATGTTGTTTATTGGTCCATTAGTGAGGGTTTGGGCTTATTGTGTGTTGTTTTTTTCTTTACATTGAGTTGTCATCCTTATTGAAGGATGCCGCCCTGGATCTTCTGAAGCAAATGCTTTAAATCCTCTTCCCTTTCACCAAGCAAGGTTCTGTCATCTGCATTTCGAAGGCTGTTAATAAAACTTCCTCCAATCCTGATGTCCAGTTCTTCTTCACATAGTCTAGCTTATCAAATTATTTACTCAGCATACATTTTGAATAAATACGGTGAAAGGTGACAACCCTAACGCACACCTTTCTTGATGTCAAATCATGTGGGATTCCCTTGTTCTGTCTGAACGACTGGCTCTCTGTCCATGGATAGGTTCTGCATGAGCACAATAAAGTCCCGTTCTGGAGTTCCCCTTCTTGTCAGTGTCATCAATAGCTTGTCATGACTCACACAGTTCAATGAAGAAACACGAGTAAATGTCATTCTGGTGTTCTCTATTTTCAGCCCTGATCCATCTCCCACGAGCTATGACATTCCTGTGCCATATCCCCTTTTGAAGCTGGTGTAAATTTCTAGGAGCTCCTTGTCAATGGACTATTGCAACCATGGTTGAATTACCTCTGGCAAAATTTTACTTGCATATGATATTAATAATGTGGTTTGATAATTACTGCTCTCTGATGGGCCACCTTTCTATGGAAAGTTTGAAAACATTTAGGCATGGTCAAATACCCTAACTGAATGAATCACTGGGCCTGGGGGCTCAGGACCATAGGCTTGGGGGGCTCCAAGGTCAATTTACATCACATAATCCATAAAGACATTGTTCTACTTTCTACTTTTTCAAGTGTTGATTGTGGCCTTAAAAACCTCACAAGTGACTGTTTGAGATGCAATTATAATTTTTCCCCTGTTTGGATACAAAACATGAGTGAAGATAATGGTCAAAACAGTGTGGTATTGGTATAATGATGACAGATACTCAGACCAAGTGAAAAGGACTGAAAACTAAGAAATAAAATCATCAATATATCAACAACTAAGTCCCCCAAAATATCAAATTGTGAGAGGATTCCCTCTTCAACAAGTGGTGCTGGGGAAAAAAAGAATATCTAACTGCAGCAAAATGAAACAAGAGCCTTAGCTCACTCAATGCACAAAAATAAATTCAAGGTGGGTCACAAACCTAGAGGTAAAACCCCAAATATTACGGTCATCAAAAAGGAAATTGGGACAAACCTGACAACTTTGACTCAGGGAATATATAAGCTATCAGAAATAGGGAAGGGCACAAACACAGAGGAGGCACAAATTGACAAGTGATATACACTGAAGATAAAATACTTGTGTACATTAAAAGAATTCTCCAAGGCTACAGATCTAAACATCACAGTTGCACAACTTGACCTGATAAATATTTTCAGAGCTATCGACCCAAATGCAAAAAAAATCCACATTCCACCCAAGCCCACAAGACACATACTCAAAGATAGACCACATGCTGGGATTGAAGTGGAACCTGAGTAAATTCAAGCTCTTAGAGATTATACAGATGTCACTCTCTGATGACGGTGCCATAAGGCTGGAAATCAACAAAAGGATGATGAAGAAAACAAGGGCAAACTATTGGAGGATGAATAACTCTCTATTTCAAAAGGAATGGGTATTGGCCCAGATCAGAGATAAAATCAGGAAGTTTCTAGAAACCAATGAGAATGGAAATATGACATACCAAAACCTTTGGGACACAGCAAAGGCATTTACCAAAGGAAGGCTGATAGCAATACATGCACACATGAAAAAGGAAGAAAGACTTATGGTTGATATGCTGGCACAAAATTTAAGCCAATTAGAGCAGAGTCAACAGAACAATCCTACTAATAGCTAAAGGAAATAAATAATTAAAATTGGAGCTGAGATACAGGAGAGGGAAAACAAGAACACTATGGGAAAAATTAATGCAGCTAAAAGTGTGTTCTTTGAAAGGATAAACAGAATTGATACACCACTGGAAAACCTAACCAAAAAAGAGTAAGGAACAAACTTCAATAGCAAGAATGAGGGAGGAAACAGGGGACATTACAACGGACCCCAACGAAATCAGAAGGATAATTACACAGTACTATGAAGGCCTGTATCTAATGAATTCGACAACTTGGAAGACATGGATAAATACTTGGAACAACAATCCCTCCCTAGACTACCCCAAATGGATGTCAAGAACCTCAACAGATCCATAGCAATTGAAGCAATAGACAAGGTTATCAAGAGATTACCAACAAAAAAAATCTCCCAGGCCAGATGGCTTCCCAGGAGTTTTCTACCAATCATTCAGGGAAGAACTGACACCAATCCTACACAAACTCTTCCAGAACATAGACAAAGATGGAAAACTCCCAAACTCTTTCTAGGAAGCTAGTATAACCCTGATACCTAAAGTGGGCAATGATCCCACAAGAATTGAGACCTACAGAACAATATCCCTAAAGAACATCGATGCGAAAATTCTTAACATAATGTTGGCCAACAGACTACAAAAGCATATTAAAAAAATAGTTCACTATGACCAAGTGGGATTCATACCAGGGATGCAAGGATGGTTCGACATATGAAAGACCGTTAGTATTATTCACCGTATTGACATGAAAAATTATAAGAACCACATGATAAAATCGATAGATGCTGAAAAAACATTCAATAACATCCAACACCCATTCCTGTTTAAGACACTCGAGAAGATAGGAATGGATTAGAAGACTCAATATAGTAAAGATGTCATTTCTGCCCAAGGCACTATATAAGTTTAATGCTATCCAGATACGAATACCATCATCCTTCTTCAAAGAATTGGAAAGAAGCCCAGAATTAGCAGAGAACTCCTCGAGAAGAAGGACACAGAGGGAAGGCTTGCTCTCCCTGACTTTAGCAAATATTATGCAGCCACAGTGGTCGACACAGTGTGGTACTAGTATAACGACAGCTATTCAGACCAATGGAAAACAGCTGATGACCCAGAAATAAAGATATCAGCATACAGACAACTGATTTTTCATAAGGACCAAAAAATATCTAATGGGAAATGGATGCCTGCTTCAATAGTGGTGCTGGGAAAAAAATAGATTTCTACCTGCAGAAAAATGAACCAAGACCTTTACCTCACTCCATGCACAAGAATAAACTCAAGGTGGAACACAGGCCTTGATGTTAAACCCCAAGGTAAAAAACTATTAGGGCTATCAATGAGCAGATTGGGACAAACGTGAGAAGCTTGGCACAAGGAATACACAGGCTATCAGATATGCGGAAGGACACAAGCACAGAGGAGGCACAAATTGACAAGTGCAATAAACAGAAGAGAAAACACCTGTGTACATCAAAAGAATTCACCAAGAGAGTAATAAGAGAGCCTACTGACTGGGAAAACATCTTTAGGAATAACATATCAGACAGAGGCCTTAGTACTAAAATCTACAATATTTTGCAAGCTTACAAAAAGATAAAAACTAACTACCCACTAAGTAGTTATGGGCAAAGGACCTGAACAGAAGTTTCACAGGGGCAGAAATCCAAATGGACAATAAATATTTGAGAAAGTGTTTCCAATCATTAGCCCTAAGAGAAATGCAAATTAAAACAACTATGAGATACCACCTAACACCCTCAAAGATAGCCCAATTCAAAAAATCAGAGAGTAACAAGTGTTGGAGGGGCTGTGGGGAGATAGGGGCTCTTGTCCACTGCTCGTGGACCAATAGGCATGTACAGCCATTACGGAAATCGATTTGACGATATCTAAAACAGATGGAAATTGAGCTACCGTATGACCCAGTAACCCCTACTGGACATTTACCCAGAAGAGGCAAGAAAAAACCACAGCCAGACATCTGTGCTCCAATGCTCATCGGGGCACAGTTCACAATTGCAAGGAGTTGGAAACAACCCAAATTTCCATCAACAGACAAATGGATCAAAAAACTGTGATACATACATACAATGGAGTATCACACATCCCTAAAAAGCAGCGATGAACTCATGAAGCACATTGCCGCATGAGAAGAACTGTAGGAAATCATGCTAACTGAAGTAAGGCAAGTACAAAATGACAAATACAAAATGAGTCCCCTGAGGTAAGCGTAAAAAAAAAAAAAAAACAACCAATCAGGAAATAGGGGGAAAGCTACTACATATATATACATCCCTGGGGTGATGTCCAGAAACTATGGCAGGGGGCAAACCCAATCCAGGATATATATGTATATATATGGCAGCCAACTAATAAGAGGGGGAAGGAAAGAGAGAGAGAAAAAAGTCATGGGTAGGCGGGGAGCAGGGCACTAACCCACCCAAGAGGAGGGTATTGTTTATATCTCCACAGGAGAAGGAGAGAGAGACCAGGTTTCAACCCGCTGCACCAACATGTGAATACAGGCATGTACCAGAGACCCAAGAGAGATCTGCAGGGCCGGCCCCAATCCCAACGATGTGGACACCCTCCGCCCCCCCGAATAATGCACATCAGGGCACAGCACTGGGGCCACAGTTTGGGGAGAGGGGTGCATCTGGATAGAGCACACAGGAGAAATGTAAAGGGATGGAGAGGGAGGAGAGGGCATTCTGGCCTACCAAGCCCCAAGGACGATATTCCTGATCAGGGCAGACAATGCACAGAGAGGACCATAGGGCTGGCCCCACCATGAGACACAATATCCCTCACTAAACCATAGTGCTGCTGATGACAACACTGGAGACACAGAGTAGGAATTGTGAACAATCTAAATCCATCACGCTGGGGAAAAACACTAAGGGCATGCAATCGAGCAGCAAGGGGAGAAAAGTGATGAAATCCCTGGGGAATACCAACAATAGACTTTGGAAACAGAGTGCGGCACCCTATCAGACTCAACTGGAATACACTCATACAGTCCTACGAAGAGACCTTGAACTATTTATAGGTTTGTCCATTTTTGTCACTGGCTTTCTTTTTGTTGATATTGTTTTGTTGATCTTGACTTCCTTTGTTTTATTTGGCTTTGTTGGATTTTTGAGCTTCTTAATGTTTATCTAGATAACATAGATAACATCTAGATAACATAATGTTTATCTAGATAACATAGATAACATATAATTCGGAGATAAAAAGAGCAGGACCAATGGTTCTTGGGGGCGGGAAGGATACCGGAGAAGGGGAGGTGGGAGAAAAGAAGGTTGGGTAACCAACTCAGGGACAGGGGAACAAGTGAACTAAAATCAATGGACAGAAGGGCATAGGATGCCCAGGGGTGTTTAATCAAGGGCAATGTAGCAGCAAGGAATTAATAAACCCAAATGAAGGCTGAACAAGATGTTGGGAGAAGTGGGAAGTAAAAGGAAATAGAGGAAAAAACCAGGAGGCAAAGGACACTTATAGAGGTCTAAATATAGGCATGTATATATGTAAATAAATAAATAAATAAATCTAATGAGAAGAGACTAGAAATATGTATTCATATCTATATGTTAAGAATTAAGTTTGCATGTAGACATTGGGCCTCCTCTCAAGTATTCCCTCAACACAAGAACACTTTTTTTCTAACAGTCCGGCATTCTGTGATGCTCACCTATCTGACATGATTGCTGAAGACAAAATGGGTGCATAAGCAAATGTGGTAAAGAAAGTTGATGGTGCCAGGCTATCAAAAGATATAGCATCTGGGGTCCTAAAGGCTTGAAGATAAACAAGCAGCCATCTAGCTGAGAAACAATGAAACCCATATGGAAGAAGCACACAAGCCTGTGTGATCTTGAGGTGTTGATGGGATCAGGTACCAGGCATCTAAGACCCAGAACAAAATCATACCCAAGGTAAATGGGGGGAGAGGGGGATGGAGTGGAGACCCAATGTCCATCTGCAGACAATTGGACATCCCTCTACAGAGGGGCCACAGGGAAGAAATGAGCCAGTCAGGGTGCAGCATAGCACTGATGAAACATACAACTTTCCTCTAATTCTTTGGTGATTCCTTCCCCCCTATCATGACCTCAAATTGGATTAGACCAGAACATACACACTGATACATATAAGAGCCCACAACACAGGGAATCCAGGATAGATACCCAATCCTCCCCTCCCCCCAGGCCAACAATGACAGTAGAGATACCAGGAGGAATAGGGGAGGGTGAGGAAGAGAAAGGGGGAATTGATCACAAGGATCAACCTATAACACCCTCTCAGGGGGACGAACAAGGAAAAGTGGGTGAGGTGATGGAGGAGGATGTAAGATATGAAAATAATAACCTATAACTTATCAAGGAATTTTGAGGGCGGGTGGGCAAGGCAGGGAGAGGGAAGAAATGGGGAGCTGATATCAGGGACTCAAGTGGCAAGAGAATGCTTTGAAAATGATTATGGAGGCATATGTGCAAATGTGCTTAACACACTGGATGAATGCATGGATTGTGATAAGAGATGAAGAGCTCCCAATAAAAGTATTTAATTAAAAAAAAAAGAATTCTCCAAGAGAGTAATCAGAGAGACCATGGACTAGGAAAAATTCTTTAGCAATGACACAGCAGACAAAGGCCTTATTACTAAAATCTATAATACTCTGGTAACTAACAACAGGGACAAAAAATTCCTCACTGAGGAGGTGGACAAAGGACCTGAACATCAGTTTCTCAAGGGCAAAAATCCAAATGGCCAATAAACATATGAGAAAATGTTCCAGCTCCCTAGCCATAAGAGAAATGCAAATTAAAACAACTATGAGATAGTACCTAACACCCTCAAAGATAGCCCAATTCAAAATATCTGAAAATAACAAGTGTTTGAGGGGATATGGTGAGACCAGAATTCTAATCCACTGCTGATGGACCTGTAAGTATGTACAGCCACTATGAAAATTGATTTGGCGGTATCTAAAACAGTTGGAAATTGAGCTACCATACAACTCAGCAATCCCCCTCCTGGGTATATACCCAGAAGAAACAAGAAACAAAGCACAGTCAGACATCTGTGCTCCAATGTTCATTATGGCACAGTTCACAATTGCAAGGAGTTGAAAACATCCCAAATTTCCATCAGTGAATGAATTGATTTAAAAATTGTGGTACATCTCAGAATGCCATATTATTAGAACAAATTGTTCTAGTGTTGAGGGAGTACTTGAGTGGAGGCCCAATGTTTATCTGCTTACTTAATACCAAATCTATAAATAAATGTACATAGATCTATATCCCCACCATATGTAAATACATTTACATATGTATATGCCTATATTTAGATCTCTATAGATGCCCTTTGTTTCCTAGTTCTTTCCTCTATTTCCTTTTACTTTCCTCTTGTTCCACTATCATACTCAGCCTTCATTTGGGTTTCAGTAATTCCTTTCGGTTACACTGTCCTTGATCAAGCCCTACCAGCCCCCTTACACCCTCCTCCCCACTGATTTTGGATCACTTGTTCCCTTGTCCTGGGTTTGTTAACACCACTTACTTTCCCCTACAACCCCCTCTCACATGTCCCCCCAGAACCATCGGTCCTTTGTTTTCTCCTCCAGATTGTTCATCCAGCCTATTTTATCTAGATAGACCTGCAGAGATAATAATATGCATAATAACAAGACAGAGAAAAACAAAGCAACAAAACAACAATAACAACAACAAAAATCCAATGACAAAAAAAGGAAAAGCCTGTAAATAGAATAAGGTCTATTTGTTGACTTTTAGGAGTGTAATCTGGTCAAGTCTGATGGGGTGCTATGCCCTGGCCCCAAAGTCTATTTTTGGTATTCCCTGGGGACTTTGTTGCTCTGTTCCCCTTGCTGTTCTGTTGCATGCCCTTAGTGTTTTCCCTCCGTGTGGTGGGGTCAAATCAGGCGCATTTCCCACACTGTGCCTCCAGTGTTGTCCCTGTAGGGCTATGAGTCAGTGAGGGATGTCGTGTCTCATAGAGGCGGGCCATATGGTCCTCTCTGGTCATTGGCTGCTCTGAGCAGAAATACTGTCCTCAGGGATTGGTGGGTCAGGATGTGCTTCACTCTTTTTCCCTCCCCCTTCGTTTGATCCAACACGTCCCTCTCCTTGAGCAGTAGCTTCTGTGCTGTCAAGGAATTTGTTTTGCTTGGAACATAATCAATGCTCAGGGAAGCAGCAGTCAAGAGATCAAAACACGAGTTGCATTAGGTAAATCTGCTGCACCAGGGTATTGAAGAGCAAGGATGTTACTTTGAAGACAGGTACGCCTGACCCAAGCCATGATATTATTCTCCATTGCAGCATATGCATGTGAAAGCTGGATATTGAGTTAGGAAAACCATAGAAGAATCGATGCATTTGAATTGGGGTGCTAGAGAAGATGAACTGTACCGTGGGTTGCCAAAAGGACAAACCAATCTGTTTTATAAGCAGTAAGGCCCAGAGTACTCCTTGGAGGCAAAGATGACATGACTTCTTACATCCTTTGGACAGAGTGTCAGGCAAGACCAGTCCCTGGAGAAGGACATGATGTTTGGTAAAGTGTAGGGGCCGCAAAAAAGAGAAAGGCCTTCATGAGATGGATGGACACAGTGGCTGCATCCATGGGCTCAGGCATGGGAACGCTTGTGAGGATGGCGCAGGACTGGGCAGTGGTTCATTCTGTTGTGCAGAGTCCCTGAGGGCCGGAGCTGACTCCACGGCACCTAACCACGGCAACCACTGCAGCCCCACATGCAGCCTCTAGGCATGGAACTCCCTTAGAAAAGCTGCCATGCACATGGTTTATTATAGCAAGGGGACACAGATCCAACTCAACAATGGGAAAATCTCCCTACGGCAGGACAGGGAGACACCAGGCACAAATGCTTCCCATTGTCATTTGGAGTCTTTTTTTTTTTTCCCGACTTATAATCATTTTATTGGGGCTTGTCCAACTCTTATTACAATCCATCCATCCATCCATCCATCCATTGTATCCTTATTTCTACTCTTTAGAACTCTGAAGCAATTAAAAACATACCAAAGAAATCTGTAGGCTTTAGACCATTTAAAATGTTTGCGGGTTGGTTTTTCTTTCTTTCTTTTTTTTTTTTTTAAATCATTTTATTAGGGGCTCATACAACTCTCATCACAAGCCATACATAAATCAATTGTGTAAAGCACATTTGTACTTTCATTGCCCTCATCATTCTCAAAACATTTGCTCTTCACTTAAGCCCCTGGCATCAGTTCCTCATTTTTCCCTTCCCTCCCCGCTTCCCCTCCCTCACGAACCCTTGATAATTTATAAATTATTATTTTGTTATATCTTGCCCTGTCCGATGTCTCCTTTCACCCACTTTTCTGTTGTCCATCCCCCAGGGAGGCGGTCACATGTAGACCCCTTGTAATTGGTTCCCCCTTTCCAACCCACTCTCCCTCTACACTCCCAGTATCACCACTAACACCATTGGTCCTGAAGAGATCCTGTCTAGCCAGACTTGCACGGTAGAATTGGGATCATGATAGTGGGGGGAGGAAGCATTTAGGCAATAGAGGAAAGTTGTATTTTTCATTGTTGCTACATCGCACCGTGTCTGGCTCGTCTCCTCCCCAAGACCCCTCTGCAAAGGGATCTCCAGTCTTATAAACGGTGTTTCTCTCAGCAATGTTGTGTGGTAAGGACGTACATAGAGTATTGCTGACCAAGGAGGTTCCTCCATGCTGTGGTATGAACCAACCAAGCAACCAAACAAACAAACAAACTCGCTGCCATCAAGTCAGTGCTGGCTCATAGAGCGCCCCCTGTGGGTTTCTGAGACTGTAACTGTTTATGGCAGTAGAAAGCCCAATATTTTTCCTTCAGAGCTGCTATTGGTTTCTAACTGCTGATCATTCAGATTGTAACTCATAACCACTACATATAGAAGGTTTTTATTGACAATTGATCAATGGTCTTGGTCTTCAGTCTCTTCATAAGTCAAGCTATGTATGTATGCCTTCCCAACATAAATCACATTGGTAATGGAGATTTTCAAAGACCTTAGGTAAACAAGATACCTTTACCTGATAGGACATTCCAAGGAAAACCTCCCAGGAGATAATCCAGGGACAAACTTATCTTTGGGCAAGGATAATCCTTTGAGGAGAAAGCTCATATTCATAGATGTGTCCAAATTCAGTTCTCCCATGAGAATTTATCCTACTAATTGATGTTCAAGCAATAAAAAAATTATTCTTACAATGAAATGTCTTTAGTTTTCAGGAGACCTTTTCCAGGTATAATTTATTGTGTCATCTCCTAGCCTCACTTTACTGGTGATGGTTGTTAGGTGCCATTGAGTTGGCTCCAACTCATAGCAGCCCTCTGTATAGCAGACACTTACATGGCTGTGAAACATAGTTTGTTTAGCATTGTTTTTTGGAGATCAGCAAACGTATCAGTTTCCTGATCCCTCCCTTGCTGTATGACCCCTGTTCACATGGAAAATAGCAGCCACACTGCTGGACCTGGAAGCAGCTGCGGAGCCTGGCTACCATGCCCAAGAGGGAACCTCTGGGGTGCTGCATGGCGGTGCACTGGCACTGTGTTGGAGACTGAAGGCCAGGGGCAAACTACTCAGCATGGAGCCAGAAGGCAGGAAAAGAGAGAAAACTAAAGGAGAACTTTCTGATCTGTAGAAAAGAGCACGCACCAGCTACAGAAACAATACTACCAGACTCAGACCCAATTCAATAACGTCCTGACTCTGGCTTAACACACCTTCACAGGAAACCAATTACACCAGTTATCATTGCTCCCGTAACAAATGGTTCCTGAGCCCCAGAGCACACCTTTCTGAAAGGGTACCTGGAAGTTAGCAAGAATGGATTTCTTTTTAAAAGAAAAAGGGGAAATACATGTGGATTACACCTTTCGTGAATCCCTTGTGACCATGACTCAGGGATGGGAAGAGCCTGGCTATCATGCAGAATGCACTGGAAAGTGAATTATTGCTGATACAGTTAGGTTAACATTTAACAATTTATCGGCTTGTTATCCATTTTAAATTGTTCTAGGTTTTAATGTTTTCTGTTTTCTTTTTGACTGAAGATTTAAATCTGTTTTATGGTGTTGTTATTGATCGTTTTTTTAAACCTGATTTTCTGTATATAAATCCAGAACAGGGAAATGTATAGAGACAGTCTCTGGATTAGTGGTTCCTTGGGAGTATGGCAGGAGAGGTAGGGGGGAAATGGGGAGCTCCTGAGGATGGGTATAAGAATGAAGAAAGTACTCTAAAGTTGATTGTGGGGATGACTGACCAACTCTTATTGATGTGATTGAACTATTGAATTCTATGATTTGTGAATCATATGTCAATGCAACTGTTTCAAAGGCGGGGTGGGGGTTGCTCTTTTAGCATGCCGCTCAAATGTACCAGACCATTAGAGACAGACAATGAGAGGCGGCATGAGCACCCCTGTTGACCTGCCTGGTTGTTTGGCATTTACATTGATTATTGTTTAGTGGCAACTGTGAGTTGAGATGCAGGAGCCCTGGTGGTACAATGGGGAAGCACTGGTTGGCTAACCACAATTAGCTACTCTCAGGGCGAAAGACGAGGCTGTCCTGGTAGATAATTACAGCATTAGAAAGCCCATATGACATGCTTGTGGGCTGGAAATTGGCTGAATGGCAGTGGGTTTGGATTTCTGGTTTGGTGAATTGGGTTGCTTTTTGTTAGGGGCGTGAAAAATTGAGGGGAATTATTTTATGTAAGAGACAAAGACAGAGCCAGGACCTCTGAACTGAGCAGCTCTCTGACTTTTAAATGAGACATGGGCTTAAACCCAGTGGTTGCTCCCTATTATCTATTGGGCTTTGTGTCAATTACCTAATTCCTCTGTTTTTATTATTAAAATGTGTACAATAATTGATCTCACCTGGGAGGTTACTGCAAAGCTAAAATGCAAATGCATGTGAAGTATACAGCATGGTACTTGGCACATCAAAGGCAGACTCATTGCCAACAAGTCAATACTGACTCACGGCATCTAATAGGACAGGGTCAAACTGACCTTGTGAATTTCTGAGACTGTTTACGGGAGTTAAAACCCCTGTCTTTCTCACAAGGAGCAGCTGGTGGTTTTGATCTGCCGACCTTGAGGATCACAGCCCAACGTTCAAAACGTTTTAGAAATTGTTTCTATGATTGTTTAAAATTACGAGTGAAGTCAGCGGTTATAACCGAGTTGGCACGAAAAGAAGACATTTTGCAGTAATTTATAGAGCTGGTCCCTTTCCCAAAACATTCCGTCAGTGGTGGGATAAGCAGCCACAATGGGATGTGCCAAGCAAAGGGGCTAGGGAGGAAGGAGCAGGCGATTCCATGACGCCTCCGGCAGAGCAAAGAATGGTGAGCACCGGGGCCCATGCATGCCTTCCCTCATAATGAACTAAGACGACTCCAAGAACAGTTGCTTTTGCACTGTAGAACAGCTTAGTTCTACAGTGGGAAGGGAGGGATGCGGGCTGGATCAGAGCGGAGAGCAAGGAGGGGCGGGGCTCTTTACACGGCACAGGTAGCGCACCTGTGTCCCCCCCCCCCCCCCTCGGAGATCAATCCTTGGCTTGCTCACTTGAGTTAATGCCGTTATCAGGAATCAACAAGTAACCTGTGGCTGGCCACTGCCTACTTCTGAGCATGGAATTCCACAACAAAGGGACCGGCTCTGAGCAGGTTAATATAGAGTTCACCGCAGGAGGGAAGATTGGCTCTGGGCCACTGTCCCAAGTCGGAGCCCTGATTAAAGAGGAAGTGAAAAGGACGTCACAGTCATAGGAAAGGGCAGAAAAGGAAAACATGGCAGAGAAGTCGTAAAAATAAGAGATAATGTCCAAAAACATCCAGCGCACAATAAACAAAAGTGAAGTCTGGGAGGAGACTTGTGGTGGAGAAACGTGGCCAGATGCTCTGAGGTTTGGTGAAGTGTTCTCACGCCAGCGTTGGCCCAGGCCAGGCCTCCAGAGCAGCCTTATGTAGCTGGATGCTAACACACGCCCTTCTCTTCCAAACACACAAGTGCTTGGCGGTCCCTGATTACCCTTTCCACCAGCTCTAACCACCCGATGAAAAAAGCCAGTGTCTTAAGGGGACTATTAGGACCAGGAAGAACCTATCCTGTGAAACTGCAAAGCATTAAAGAAGTCCAGGATTACTTACAAGAAGCATGTGTAAATTGCAATGGCTTATTTGATTTCATTAATACAATGGTTGCGCCCCCCCCCCCAAGGTTATTGTTTGGACACCGTGAAGGTCATATGATGATGGCCTGCCTCATCTGAATGATGTGTTTTTGTGTTTGTCTTGATTTGCCATGTTTAGGATTGACTAAAAGGGGCTCTATTCGTTTTTAAAAGCCACTTGTGAAGGCCCAGGATGACTAATTAAAAAGTTAAACAGTAGTGGCCACAACTCTAGGACCTTTGTTCTCTTATTAAAACTAAAGCCGAGGCCTAAAGTGTGAATTTCTGATCTGTGCTGTGGGTATTATTTAAGCCAGGGATATCAAGGCATAAGAGAATGCCAAGTCTTGGCAACCATATGTTTTGTTTTTAAAAGAAGAAAATATTTTACATTTGGGGGCCATTTTCAGTGAATAGAAAAAATATGCAGAAAGTAGAGCTTTCCCCCTTTGCCTCCCACACACTGTTCCTCCTGTTACTAACATTTGTCTTCCATGTGGTATATTTGTTATAATTAATGGACCAATCATGCTGATATGTCATCATTGACTGATGAGACCCTGGTAACCACTCATCTTTTTACCCAGTCTGGCAATATATATATATATGTATATATATATATATATGTATATATATATATACATGCTTATACTTCTACCTTATACTTTTCCATAGAAGAGTATTTCAGATGCAATACATCTCTTCACTTACAGGCTATCTTGTATCCAAAATTCTGAATATAAGGCAATAGTAAGAAATACACGATCTGACTTTTTTTTCGGATTAAAAATGCATGTTTGGCTGTGATGGATGTGGAGCGCCTCGGCAAGAATAGGGGAGTGATGGGTAAAGTTATGTGTCAACTTGGCCTGGTGATGTGATGATTCTTAACCTTGGTAGTTATATAATGACGAGGTCACCGTCCATTTTAAGATTTGATGTGGTCACTCCATTTTTCTCCATAACACCAATTTCACATAACCGCCAAGTCTTGTTGGTAAGGGAAGAGAGGGTATATTTGTCAAAATACAGTCTCTAATTCATATGGTTCCAGAGACAAAATAAGCAAAAATAAAGCAAGCCTCTCAAACAAAACTCATGCCATCAAGTCAATTCAGACTTATATTCTATAGAACAGAGTATAACTTCCTTTATCATATCTGATTATACACACTGTGTTAGTCTGGGTTGACTAGAGAAATTAATTGACACTCATCTGTATAAGAAAGAACTTTATATCAAAGAGCAGTTATATATTGAGAAAACATCCCAGCCCAGTTCAGATCAAGTCCATAAAGTCTGAGATTAGCCCATATGTCCGATACTAGTCCATAAATTGCTCTTCAGACTCATGCAGCACATGCAATGACGCCGAATGCCGGAAGATCACAGGCCAGAGGGTTAAAAGTCTTGTGAATCCAGTGGCGGTGGAAACATCTCTGCTGGCATGGGTATCCACTTGGCTCGTCCACAGGCAGGTGAAGCAGAGAGAGAGAGCATGGCCCATCTCCAGGGAATTCCCAGAATCTTCACAAGGTCACACCCACCAGGAGGCATCATCAGTCTATGACTTGCTGACAAGCTAAACTGTACCCCTTCATTTTATTTATCAAGTTGACTTGAAAGTATGCAACTGTCACATACATCTTTAAGGGAGCAGAAAGCCTCTACTTTCTCCCTTGGAGCAGCAGTGGTCCAAACCTGTAGGCCTCGCAACCATCCAGGACACCAAGCTCCTTAAGCTAAGCTGAAAGAGTTCTGAGGAGCTACATTTGCAATATGCCTAAAGGAGGATATGGCTGTTTTGTTCCCCAGAGTCTCCATGAACTGCCAGATCTCAAAGCCTAGGCCTATGCTGATCCAGAGCTCTTAGCTACTGGGGAGGGAAAGGCAAACTGATGGTATCACCCCACCAGCTGTCATTGCACCAAGGGGAAGGGAATTAAGCACTGTTGTTGGCGTTCCGGAGTCTTGGTGGTCCAGCGTTTAAAGCACTGCTGCTGCCCGGAGCCAACCAGTCTCTTTGGGGGGGAAGATGAGGCAGCTGCTCCTTAAAAATGTGCAACTGGACACATCACGTGCAGGTCTACTCTCTTCCTGGTTTTCATCCGTGTAGGAGACGGAAAGATTTCTCCCAGTCGTCTCCCTCCAGGAGATCTTAGATTTAGTACCCTGCTTGCAGTTAATGGTAAATGATTGTCAAGTTACCTCCCTGAAGGCAGTCAGCTGCCAGACTACTGTCTGGTCCCACCACAGGTGGGGCCCACTCCCTGCTGTTAAGGACAATGGGCTACTTCTCCCTAAAGGCTTGCAGTCACCGATTGGGTTCCTATAGGTGGGGTTTACGCCCCACTGATAGTGGTTTCTATGGTGAGTCAGAGAACACGTCAAATTGGCTCAGTGACATCCAAAGTTAGGCTGCCATCCTGAATCTAGGATCTGCCCATCTTGTCACATGTGTACCCCCAATACCTCCCCTTCCTATTGTGTAAATACATCTAGATCACCCCCTCCCAATACTGTATTACCTATAGTACAACCCTTTCCTGTGATGAATGTGTTCACCTATAATTAGGGGGCTTGCACATCCCCAGAGAATATAAAAGCCTCGGTTAGCAGTAAATCTCTCTCTTCTCTCTCTTCTCTCTCTCTCTCTCTCTCTCTCTCTCTCTCTCATCACCAACTGAGGCTGAGGTGAGCATGCTACCATCAAATGTGTCTGACTCCATTATTTCAATCCCTCTTCTAGCTCTCATGCGCTCTATGACTTTACTATAATCTTTACTTATTATCGCTGTACAGTTGCGCCTACCGCACCGGTGATGATGTGTTAGGGGCTGTTTACCCTGACACATGGGAATCCTGATGTCACAGGAGTGAACCACTCAGCTACAGACAATTGCTAAGGAGTGGGAGGTTCAAATTCATCAGTGGCTCTGAGGGACAAAGATGTGGCAGTCTGCTGCCTTAAAAAGTATAGTCTTTAAAATGGGTCAAAAGGGAGATCCAGTGGTCAGGTGTTACATTTTAACCGAACTACATCTCTCATGATTGACTTGGCAAGACTGTCTGATAGTAAGACCATTCACATCCCTGGACTATTGGTTGGAGGAGATTCACCAGAGGCTTAATTTACAAGGGGATTCTGTAAATAGATTTTAGGTTTCCTCTGCTGTCTTCTTAATATGATTGAATGATTAAATTGTATGACATGTGAAATATATGTGAATAAAACTACTTTTAAAAGTATAGCCTTAGAAATCCAAAGGGACAGTTCTAATAATCTTATAGGGTTGATGGGTCAAAATCTATTATTCTACAGCCATGGTATCCATGTCTCTCCCACACATGGTTTTATTACCTTGTGGTGTGGAGGGTGGCTTGGATAGAAAATCAAAGAGAATTTCCATGTGTGAAAACTATTTTGGACTGACAAAGGAATTCAGATTCCTAATGGGCCTTAACTGATGGATGAAGATGATCTTTGGCAATAGGGTATCCAGGTCAAGCGTGGACTCCCACGTCCAGAGAGCACTGCAGCCTCAGGCAGGATAGGAGTTCCTTCATGTACCCTGTCCCTGACCTCTCCTCATCCATTCTCCAACCAACAGGGCTTCCAGCTCTTCCCTCATTCCCCACCTCCTCTGCTTCCCCATTCTATCCCTACCCTCAGTGTAGTGTGTCAGCAGCCATGTAGATCCCTGGCTTTTCCTGAGACAGCTGTGCCTTTTTGGTTCTGCAATGGCCTCCAGACATCAGCCGTTGGAGTAATTTTCTTCATGCATCATGACATAGGTCTCAAAGCTGCCCCAAACACCTTCCTATTTGAGCAGCCTGTGTACAGTGTGGGGCTGCCTCCTGCCGGGGTCTCTCCATGTTCCTTGCATGGCCAACGCAGCTCTTGCGGGGAGAGGCTGTGGGCTGGCCATGTTTCTGGGTGGGCACCAGACCTTTTACATGGGTTAGCTTGAGTTGGTCCTAGAGCTAGATTTTGAGGATGACCGTGGGGCAGGTGGCTAGTGGAGGCCGCCAATCACTGACCACGTGATTGTGGACTTGGACTGTGGGCGCTGAATTGCCCAGGGCCCCACACCGGATATTAAAACTTGGCCTTTGGCTGAAAACTAAAACAGTTCAGAAATGTGTGCCCAAATTCCCCTTTTCAAAAAAGAACATGTAGTCCTTGTTCTTTATTTAAGAAGCGAAGTCTAGTTTCTTAGAAAAGTCCAGATGGGTTGAGTGGAACTAATAATAAATTATCTTTGATTTTGTTAATGCCAACCAAATTATATGCAAGAACATTTTGGGTCCTTACATGAAACCTGAGGCAAATTATTCCCATTTCACAGATGCACATTCTGAAGTTGTGAGTGGCTAATTTGTTCCAAGTCCAGCAATCGGAGCAAACTAGAGTCGTCCAAACTAGATTTGTCCAGTTTCGGAGTCTGCTCTTCCCACCAGGTCACAGTGGACTTCAGAAAGCCTGTCTAAGCCCTGCACGCCCTGCCCTGACAATAAAAGACCTTGGCCAATGCAGGGGCTCTGGCCCTGACAGGATGCCCGCGTCTATGCGGTGGGGACACGTCCTGAAGTTGGGGCCGACTACGGGCAGGAAGAACCCATATTTCGTTTCCCACCACACTTGCTCTTGGAGAGAGAGCCTGAGAGCTCTGATTTTAGGCTGGAACTCAGCCTTTGAAACCAGGACTCAAATACATTCAGCTACTTTGTGCTGTGCGGCCGGAGAGCCTCTTTTGAAGTCGTATTTAGTTTACAAAGGAGGGTCCTGGAATTTCCTCATAAAATATACTCGTTCGTTCTATAGTCAGGGATGGAAAACACATCCACAGCTTAAGTTTCAGTGGGTATGTGGTGTTATGGCTGACATTCTTTGGCTGCTAGGTAAAGCTAGGTAATGTAATACATGTTTACAATGATTATGTGCAAAAGCTCCTAACAAATGAGAAAGCGAACTGCATGTCTGTGGCTATAGTCACAGGTCAGCAATGATTTTGCTTTCAGTTAGAATTGATCAGCGTGCCCACATGATTGACATGCAAGGACTGTCTTCCGATAGAGGATTAGAGGGACCTTGTAGGCAGGACCTAATTACAACTTCATGGTTAACTAAACTCACGGTGGTGTTACTTTGTATACTTTGGGCCAGAGAGTAAGTGTAGTTGCCAAAATGGAACACTTCACAGCCCTCAAGTCCATTCCGACCCACAGCGACTCTAGATAGCATTGCCAAGGTTGAAATGTTTACAGCAGCCGCATTTTTCTCCTGAGAAACAGCTGGGAGGTTTGAACCACCAACTTAGTTCCAATGCTTACTTGACAGCTTATTGAACGTTCTAATGCAGTTTTAATCTGGACAAATATAAGACCCTTCTGTAGCGGTCCACGAAGCTGTTTTTGAGGCTTTGGATCCAGGACATTGTGTATTTTATGAAAATAATTCATTCTTGAAGAGACATGGGGCTTTCATATATTGTTTTATGAGTCTGAAGTGATCTTTGTTTTTTGTTTCGACTACTTTTTACAGCAGGGTCTGCCCTTCCATCTTTGATACATCAGACTTTTTTACCATCACCATGGTGTCATATGTAGACTATTCTGTGGCTGCGTGGCCGGCATGTAGATGAAGGATGCTACACTGAAAGAACAGCTAGAAAAACTCACAACTATCAGCATGATCTTGGTGCATCCTCAGATCCACCCCAGAGTTGCCGAATGCAGTTCTTTGCTATGTAAGTTTTGAAATTCAGCACAGAAGATGGTCCTTAATAGAAAAACAACCCATTCACGCATTCACACTCCATATATACTTATTGTGTGTGTTGGCAGGATATACAAAGGTGAGTAAATAAGCATTGCTATAAAATAATAGAAACCTATGATAAATACGACAATATTTGAAGATTTTGTTTCTGGGCATATCCTCCATGGAGGTCTTTATACATCTGAAGGCAGTGTTGTCCCCTCCCTACTGATACCAACTTACAAGGGCAATGTTGGTTTTGTTGGGAACTGAAATTCCATTCTTTTACAATGGTCTTTGAATTTGGGTAGTACAGAGAAGACTGGAAGGGCAAGAACAGGGCTTTGGGGTGGATGGATAAAGTTTTTCACAGACCAGCACCTCTTTCCCCCAAGGAATAAGCAGGCACATACTCACGGTGGAAAAAAAAAATACTTGCTACCACTTTCCTGAACTTTTTCTCACAAGTGCTGTTTTCAATTTTGCTAAAACTTCTTCACGATAAGCCCCAGTGATCATCTCATATTTTTTTGGAGAAAAATCTATCAAGATTTCCTCTTGAAAGGCCCCCCACCCCCGCCCTCAATCACCGTAACCAGCGGAGCTAACCCTCCTACCGTGCATTGCACTTGCCCAGTGGATCGCCTCTGAAGCTCTGTTTGGGTTGCGCTTTCACTTGGAAGGTCCTCAGTGAAACGAAGCCAAGTGATTTCGTGAACTTCTCTGCAGCAACCACTGATCCCAGAGACAGGTTTCCACACTTGTTGTTTGGAATACGTCTACGCTTGTATGAACTGGGACCCAATACTTTCTGACTCACCTCTTATAGGACAGTACTTTCAGAGAAAATTCTTCAAAACTCAGTTACTTGATTTCAAATATTTGTACCCTACTTATCTGCTGAGTGACTTTGGACCCATCTCTTGCCTTCCTCACCAATAAAAGCAAACTTGTTACTGATGATTTGATTTCAACTCTTGACTTGCTTTTGCTTAATTAATAATGCATAATTAAAAGTTTTAAATGGACTTCGCCACCAATGCAGTAAAAATAAACTATGTGTGAAAATGTTCACAACATATTAGTAAACAAGTACAAGTAAGTTTGTGCTTACCTTGCTTACTGGGTGTGGTTAAGCCCAAGTGGTAAGTAAGTATAACTAAGCCTGTGCTTACCTTGCTTACTGGACACTCTGTCCTTGCCAGGGGTTGTACATTTGAGAAGATGATTTGGATCTGCAGGAAGATGAAGGGGGATTGAGAAAAAGATAGATGCCAGCCATAGTTAGATGCAAAATCTTTAATGCACTGTGCTAGGCTAGGTTGTCTAGAGAAACAAATATGGTGACACCCATCTATGTGTAAGAAAGAGCTTTAGATCAAGAAGCAGTTATATATCAAGAAGCCATCTAAGCCCAGTCCAACTCAGGTTCGTAAGCCTGCCGCTAGTCCGTAAGTCTCTCCTCAGACTCACGTAGTCACAAGCTGGTGACACAAAACAGTGGTCCAGGAAGATCACAGGCAAGTGGGCGCAGAGCTACGGACCTGCAGTTGGTGGAAACATGGCAAGGTGCTGATAGCTCTCAGGGTCGCAAGCAGGAAAGTGAAGGGGCCGAGAGAAGGGGGAAATCTTCTCTGTCTTGTTCTTATACAAAAGCTTAGGTTTAAGATATCAAGGAGGTCTCATCAGGCTTTGACTTGATTGAGTTTTGACTCCACCCTCGCCAGGAGTGTCTAGTTGACATAATTCCTAATTACCACATGCAGTAAAATGGAAGAAGAGGGGAAGGAAGGAAAGCATTCACTACAGGTTAGTAAGTAAGCTCAAGTAAACTGGTGCTTGCCTGCTTATTGGGTAAACCACCCCTAGCAGGACTGTACCATAGGATTTTCAAGATAGCGACTTCTCAGAAAGAGATCAACAGGTAATCCCAGCTCACAATCAACCTTCACAGAGGCAGCCTGTCAAATCTTCCTCCTTGCGCCTAGCAGGTGGGTTTGAACAGATAACCTTAGCTGCATCATTGGGGGGCTTAGCTGTTTCAATCAAATACATAGATGAACTGCTGTTGAGTCAGACCTGAGGCACATTGCTATACAATGCTTTCTTCTACAGTGATTCTCCGCCTGCTGTTCATTTTCCTGGCTCAGCACACCCATCAGGGTTGCTGGTCCACTCATGCCACCTTGAGGTGGGAGGTGGGCAAAACTGTGTTTTAAAGCTTCAACTCCCCAGGTGATTCCAATCTTCACTGACGTAGTATCTGGCTGGGGCAAGCGGTCCTTTCCCTATGAGTGGTCCTCAAACAATGACCCTGAGACCAACATCGGCATCACCTAGGACCTTGTTAAACCTGCTGACCGATTGCCCTTAAGTTGATCCCAAGTGCTAACTCTTCATAAGTAGATCGCCAGGCCTTTCCGCTAGGTTGCCGCTGGATGGACTCAAACCTTCTTTTGGTTAGCAGCTGACCCTTTACCATTTGCATCACCTGGAGAGCTTGTTAGAAATGCAAGGCCTGGTGCTTCACCCAGATCAACTGAGTCAGAGCTTGTGGAACTTGAGCCCTGCTGTCTGGGACGTAAGAGCCCTCCTCGGGTCTCGGTCGCAGGAACAGTCTGGGGCCTCACTAGTGGGATCTCTTAAAGGAGGTAGCAGCCCCAAAGACCTGAGGAGACGGGAGTCCATTTGAAACAGCAACAACAACAAAAACCTGCTCAACTTTTCTTGTTCACGCAAAGGCAGGCCTGACACCTCGTTGGGGATCCAGCAGTTGAAATAAAGCAGAATTAAATACCTTTGTCAAATGAACATTAATTTTCTGGTTGGTTTTCCTGGTGGCAAAGATGTTGTTTAGTGTGATTTAAAAATATTTCAAATACCTCAACATATTCTCTGAGGAGACAGGGCATTACGCCCCAGGGGAATGAATAGAGGCTTTGGGAGTATTTAGTCTGGAAAAGGGGGCTGGAGCAGCTTCCAAAGAGGAGAGCAGGTATGTTAGGGTGAATACTGGAGGTGAGAAATTTTCTGCAGTAAGGGTGTTTTCAGATATTTATAAACCAAAATATCACTTGCAACTTGGGGTTGTCCACTGTTTGATGCCACCTGCAGTCCTCCCATCTGTGATGTGAGGCCACCATGGCTGCAGCTCTCCGTGAAGTGACACTGAGACCAGACAGGGACAATGCTGCACACGGGGTACACAAGACCACGTGGAGAGTCAGACGAACAGGGATGGACCCAACCTGGGAACCCTGAAGATACTGCGGAGGATACCGAATAGAACCTGTGGTGGGACTTGGATTTTTCTTTGTCCTTTTAAGAAATGTGACTATGGTATGGAAGCATGATTCCAGAAGCTGGAGAATCTGGGACAAAAGTAAGATAGAAAAAAGTGTTGATGTGAAGAATTCTGGAAACATGTTCATAATGGGATTTGACTTAGAATAACATGAGCCAACACCTTCTGTGTGTCTGGGATTATTCTCCGGATCATCTCATTTAACCCTTTTGTGGTAGTTACATATTATGTCAACTAGACATTCCTGGCTAGGAGCTGAGTTTAACCTGTCAGTCAGGTCATGGTTTGATGATGCCTTCTTGGGGGGGTGGGCTTCTTATAAGGAAGAAACAGGACATTTCCCTCTCTTTTTCTGCTCCTTCATCTTCCTTCTTGCTGGGACTCCATCTACTTCTAGCATGGCCCTGAGGTCTGTCAGCACCTTGACAACTTTCCACCAAACTTGGATCCATCACACATGACTCAGTACCCATTAGCCTGTGATCTTCCTGTATCCTGCTTCACATTGCTGTGTCATTGACCTTGAGCTACGTGAGTCTGAAGAGGGCCCCGACTAGCACCGGATTTATGGACTAGGGTTGGACTGGGCTGGGATGTCTTCTTAATATGGGATGTCTTCTTAATATGGGATTACGTCTTGATATAAAGTTCTTCTGTGTACGTAGATGAGTGTCACTGGTTTGTTTCTCTAGATGACTCACTTCTCCAGACACCCTACATGGCAGGTACCATTTTACAGATAGGAAAACTGAGTCATAGAAAAATAAAATGATGCACTAAAGTCTCATAGTTGGAAAGGGGCACACACTGACCTTTTATCGCTTACTCGGCACCCCCTCCCATGGCAGTCAGTCCAACGGAGAATTAATTCTTCCTTTCTTGACCTGTCTTGTGTAATCATTCATTAAATATTTCTTCAGAGCCTTGTTCCAGGAAATATGCTGGCCAGGAGCTAAAACAGTGAATAAAACGGAGAACCCCGGATCCGGTGGTGTACAGTCTTTTTACGCTGCCCTTCATTTGCTCATTAACCGATGGTTACTAACATCTATGTCATATAAAGTAAATAGTTCTCAGGTCCAGCGAGGGATGAAGTCACACAAATTCACAATGTTTGATGTCAAGTGCACAGTGGAGGGAAAGGGAAGACTTCAGGAAGGCAGTGACACAAGGGACCAACTTCTCCTGCAGGTAGGTTAGAGCGAGAACTCTATTCAAAGGAGACGCCATTAGAGTTTGCCCTTGAAGAGTCCGCTGAGGAACTAGGCACGGTATGGTGGAGAAGTGAAAAGCCGAATTTGTAGGGGGTAAGAGTAAGTAATGTGGTCTTCCAGGAACATTTCCCACGGGTTCAGAGGTCTGATGGGAGGACATGTTAGGAAGGTTAAGTTGAAAAGAGAAGGAAAAGGTAAATTTAATGCATATATGAGTCTAAGAAGACCTTGTACAAAGAACGTTAAGAGCATTCTCGTACTCAATCCTTATAGCAACCATGTACATATCTAGATAGGCAGTTTTATGTTTTAGGTAGAAAACACACGCCTTTTCATTTTATAGAGGACAACACCATGGATCAGAGAAATGAAACATCTTAGGGAGAAGCTTAAACATGCTACTCGTGAGGATGGTGCAGGACCAGGCCACATCCTGCTCGATTGCACCCGGAGCCTGTACCTTTATTTAACATCTCCATGACTCATGCTCTCTAGGGAGGCCTCGAACAAGAATAACAGTTCCTATGTTTTAGGGTGGTTGGGAAGATCAATTGAAGTAATACTTGTAATTAAAACACTTTATCGTGTTTTCAGTGGCTGCTTATACAGCACATTAGGTTCCCATTTAACAATGTCTACACAGTTGGTTTTTTTTTTTGTGGTATTGGTCACATTTTCAGTGTGCCTTTTTTAATTATTTCATTTCTGTTGTTCTATCTCCAGCCATATAGCTTTCCTGCCCCCTTACCGTCTTGTCTCACTCTAGAGACATTTAGTCTCCAAATGATGATTTGAGTCTTAAAGCCTTTAAACACTTTTGTTTTAAAATCACTGTGAACTTCCAGGAAGCCGCACAAATTGTTCAGAGAGTCCTACATCTAGATCCATCCAACGGTGACAGTTTATGGAACTATCGTGCATAGATAGCACCCTGGGGACGTGGCGATTAAATACCGGCAAGTTGGTGGTTCGCGTCCATGTCGCAGCAATATGAGAGCAAGACCAATGATGGAGAGATCACAGCATCCTATTTAACAATGTTAAATTGACGTATTGCCATCACAATCAGAATCTGAACAAATGTTTCTATAAAATTGGTGAGTTGATGATAAAACTAATACTTAAATTTTAAAATACACTTTGAAAAAACAGTAAAAACTTGACTTAGCGGCACCTAACAACTGTAACACAACCACACCATAGCACGTGTTGTGGTTAGGTGCTATGGTAGTTATATAATTGTCAATTTAAAGATTAACCATGTAGGGGTGGAGTCTAGCCTGTCAATCAAGTCATAGCCAACGAGGTTTCTGTGTGGGCGTAGCCTTCCCATAAGGACTCTGGTATTTCCTCCTTGGTGGTGGGAGACTCTGCTCACACGCTGGGAGACATAGCAGCTGACAAGACACATGGACCCACCCTGATGCAGCCCTGGGTGCTGGAGAAGCCATGCAGAGACCCCTACCAGCACTGAGATGTTTCCAATGCCACTGGATCCAAAGTCTTTCTACCTGCTGGCCTGTGAGCTTCTACATTCCGGGTCAATGCATGGGTTTTGTGAGTCTGAAGAGGGCTTTATGGATTCGTATCAGACATATAGGCTAATGTCAGACTTATTGATTTGATCTGGACTGAGCTGGGGTGTTTTCTCAATGTTCGATTGCTTATATGTAAATCTCTTTCGTATACACATATGTATGTCCATGGGTTTGTTTCGTATACACATATGTGGGTCTGTGGATTTTCTTCTCAGGTCGTCCCAGACTAACACAGAGGCCGTCAAGTTGGTTCCAACTCACAGCAACCGTATGGGCACAGAATGATACGCTGCTCAGTCCTGTGCCGTCCTCAGAATTGTTCTTATGTTTGAGCCCATTGTCAGTCCATCTCATCAAAAGCTTCCTCCTTTTCACTGTCCCTGCACTGTAGCAAATAAGATGTCCTCCTCCAGGGACTGGTCTCTCTTGATACAGTGTTTGGAGAATGCGAGACAAAGTCTTGTCATCCTTGCCTCTAAGGAACATTCTGACTGTATTTATTTCAAGACAGACTGTGTTACTTTCAATATTCTCTGCCGATATCATAGTTCAAGTCCAGCGATTTTTCTTGTGTCTTTATTCCACAATGTTTGGTAGCTGCACGTGGGAGCGGAGCAGCAGGGCGTTCTGTTCTGGCAAGCGCTTCAATTGGTGACCTGCGGGCTGGCTGGGAGGGAGGGGGGTGTGGAGGAGGGGGATGGCGGGCTCTTCTTGGGCGGTGCAGTAGGAAAGCCGCATGCAAGCGGAGATGCCGAGCTGCTGCCCGGTGGGCGAGCATCCCCTGCCCGGTGTCTGGGACCCCAATTGGGACAGACGGGAACCAGTGTCTCTTGTTAACATTCGGAAAAGGAATGTGGAGTCTGGAGAAGAAGAACTGGCATCCAGGCGGGGCCACTGCAAAGCCAAGGCTACAAGGCACATCTTCCTCATCAGTATCATGTGGCTGGCTCCCTGGAGAAGGACGGATCCTCACTCCATTGGGCGGTGAACAGGCTGAACTAACTGGCCTCTGACCAGCAAGCCTGGGGTTGAAGTTTGACAACATGGTACATTCCTCCATGACTGGAGCCACAGAAACAACAGCCATGATCGCGCCTGCCAGGGGTGTGCAGAGTCAGCAACAGACCTGCTCAGGGATGGCGCCCCCAGTGAGCCCGGTCCACCCATGACCCACTGGAAGCCAGAAGCTGTGCAATATTATGAGGACGGGACCCCAACTGAGGCCACATTCCGGAACTACATGCACCGGGCGGATGCCAGGCAGGGAGAAGACAGTTATGAGATCTTCATATGCCACGCCAACGTCATCCACTGCATTGTGTGCAGAGCCCTGCAGATTCCACCTAAGGGCTGGCTCTGCCTCTCAACAATGGCAGCATCACTCACCTGGTTATCCGACCCAATGGCAGGGTTGCCCAGAGGACCCGTGGGGACATAGGGTTCATGCCTTCGAACAAGATCACTTGGTCCTGAGGGCTAAGCCATGGCCACCACAGCCTGCCAACAGACACTCCCATCCTCATTCTCAGGATTCCATGACCACGTGCATCTCCTGACCCCCAGGCTACTTGTCAGCTGCATTTTCGTGCAGAACAGGAGTATTGTCTGCAGTGATGTGTTCCAGCACTTGCCTTTGACCTGGGATGAGCAAGGAACATTAACCCAGACAGGCAGCCCCGGATGTCCCCTTCCCATAACTTTAGACACCCTGGTGTGAGGTGGGCTAGTTTCCCAGACAGAAGCTGGGCTGTCTGTCGTGGGTTTGCATGAGGACTGACACCTGTCCTCACTGCAGACAGGCATAACCCACACCAAAGGGTCTTCCTTTTTGACACCACCAGCCATGGCCCTGAGGCTCGCAGGGACATCAGGAGGGTGGGACACACTGAACAGTGGTGGCCCATGTGCTCATCATGGCTCACTTCACTCTATACTTACTCCTCACTCATAAAAATCATTTGTCCCTTCATCTCAGTTCTTGCTTTGCTTCAGGGTTACAGATCCCTGCAGTGGATGGGGAGGTCAGAATGTGCTGGTTTCTTAGAGCTTCAGGGGGTGAGGACCCAGGCACTGACCAGGGTGCCACTCTCAGTGTGCTACCATTGAATGCTGGCTTTGTGACAGGAAGATCATGTGTAATGAACTGTATTTTAATACTTAGGACAGCAGGCTTCACCTTCATTGTTTGCCTCTGGTTATTGTTAACCTTTTGTTTATAAAGTGTTTAAAATATTTAGACACGACCGATCCCAAATATTGTTAAATTAGGAAGACTACACTTTCTATATAGTGGTTGAGATTTTCTGAATCATGCAACTAATTGGACTATTTGATCTATTTATCTGTCAACTTTGGAAATAAAATTTTCTTTTCCTTTGAAAACAAAAAGAAAAGAAAATACTATGGTTTGCATCAGATGCACCTTAGTCTTAAAAGGGTCAGACACACCTTTGTCCTCAAAGTAGCATTCTTGCTTTCCAACACTTTAAAGAGACCTTATCGAGCAGATGTCCCTAACACAATGGGTAGTTTGATCTCTGACTGCTGTTTCCACGAGCATTGACTGTCGATACAGTCAAGATGAAATCCATGATACGTTCAGTCTTTTCTCCATTTATCATGATGTTATCTATTAGGATAGTTGTGAGGATTTTGCTTTCTTTACAATGTAATCCATACTAAAGGCTACTGTCCTCGATCTTCCTCAGCAAGTGTTTCAAGTCCTCCTCACTTTTATGAAACAAGGTTTTGTCACTTGCATATCGAAGGTTGTTAATAAGCCTAATTCTAAGCCTGATGGCAGTTTCTTCTTCATATAATAGTGATTCTCTGATCATTTGCTCAGAATACAGATTAAGTGAATATGGTGAGGAGATGCAACCATGTCACACCTTTCCTGACTGTCAAACATGCACGATGGCCTTGTTCATTTCACAAACTGACTTTGGATGCATGCCTACATTCCACAGGAGCACAATGAAGTGCTCTGCAATTCCCATTCTCAAGGTATCTGCAGTTTACTATGATCCACACAGTTGAATGCCTTGCTACAGTCAATAAAACCCAAGTAAACATCTTTGTAGTCTCTGATTACAGCCAAGTTCCATCTGTCATCAGCAATAATATCTCTGTTCCGTGTCCTCTTTTGAATCCAGGCTGAACCTCTGACAGCTCCCTGTCAATGTACTGCTGCAACCATTGTTGATGGTCTTCAGCAAAATTTTACTTGCATGCGATATCAATGATATTATTCTATAGTTGGCGCATTCTGTTGAGTCACTGTGTAACGCCAGGTTGACTCGAGAAACAAATCCAGAAACACTTATATTTGTGTAAGCAAGAGCTTTATAGAAAGAAGTAATTACATATCAAGAAAACATCCCAGCCCAGTGCGACTCAAGTTCATAATCCAATACTAGTCCATAAATTCCTCTTCAAACTCATGCAGCCACATGCGATGATTCAGAATGCAGGAAGATCACTGCCCGGTGGGTGACAAGTATTGTGGCTCCAAAGGCAATGGGCAGAGCTCCAGCACCCTGGCAGCAACCAGGGTCAGCCAGCAGAAAGGTGAAGGCAAAGAGAGGGGGGAGGTTGCTAGGCCCTTCCTATGAGAAGGCCATGCCATCAGACTGTGACCTGATGGACAGGGTAAACTCCACCCCTACACCTTTATATATCTTCAAGTTGACTTGACTTTATGTAACTACCACAGTCATCTTTCTTTGGAGTGGGCACAAATATGGACCACTTCCAGTCAATTGGCCAAGTAGCCATCTTCCAAATCTCCTGGCCTACATGAGTGAGTGCTTCCAGTGCTTCATCAGCTTGTTGAAACATTTCGGTTGTTTCATCAATTCCTGGAGCCTTGTGTCTGGCTAATGCTTTCAGTGCAGCTTGAACTTCTTTCTTCAGCATCCTTGGTTCTTGCCCACGTGCTACCTCCTGAAATGGTGGGCTAGTTCTTTTGGGTCCAGTGACTGTGCATACGTTGCATGTTCTTTTTATGCTCCCTGCATCATTCAATATTTTGCCTATAGACTTTTTCAGTCTTCGATTTGAGGCCTAATTTTTTTGAGTGCTTTGGGTAAACTGGACTCCAACTCAGACACACATGTAACCCGAGGACTTGAGATGGAAAATTCATGGTATCTGAGGAAGTAGAAGACAGCTGCACCAGGACAGCTAAACTGTTTGTTGGCAACCAGAAACACTTGGTTTGCTACATCAGTGCTGTGTATGCTGCATTAAGATGTATATGTTATTCTGGTAGACATATGAGTGACATGCTTCGTGAGTATTATTTTAAATTTTCCCGGACGAAATCCTATTATTTGTGTAAATAGTGTCCAGCCATGAAAGGATTGATTCTGTACAAGTGAATAATTCAGGTACTGTGATATGGAATTAGCCTACTTTGGCCCAATATCCCTTTCTCAAAAGTGCTTTAAAAATTACTACTAGAAAAAAAATTACTACCAGAGGCAAATAAAAAATAACATTAATGGAAGATTGTTATGCCCTGGGGGAAGATCAAGAAGACTCTCTACCATAATTAACAAGGAGGTTTTGAAAGCGAGTAGAATGCAGATAAACAAACAAAACATAGATCCAGGAATGGGTTTTGGGGCTCAGATTAAACCTTAGCTCCAATTTAAGAACAATTAGTTTCTATATCTTGGCCCTGATCAACACTTGCTCTCAGGAAGAGAACACAGAAGCTATGCATGCTGTAGCAAAGTGTGTGAAGAAATTAGATGGTGCCCACCTATCAGATAAAATAGAGTCTGGAGTCTTAAAGGCTTGTTTCCAAATAAGCAACCACCTAAGTGAAATGTCAGCTGAGTTGATATGGAAAATACACACCGTCATCAGTCAAGGAAGTTGAAGTTGAAGCTGAAGGAGGGAATAGTATGACAGCCTAAATGGTGAGCATTTGGTTTGCAGAAATCTATGGATGACCGTGTGAACCCAAATATATGTGTGGGATCCACATAGGAAATAAGCCTCTGGTGATTTCGCTCTATCCATAACAGAGGGAGGGGATGGACGTGGACCAAACCGAGTGCCCGAGAGTTATGGAAGAGATCCAAAGGACAAACCTGAGTCGAACGATTAAAACATCGTCAGTCGATGCTCTCTCAGATGCCCGATCTGGTTTTCAACACTTTCTGGTTTTTTGGGGTTTTTTTTTCGGTTTGTTTGCTCATATGGGGTTTATATCAGATGTGTTATGTCATTGCGGGTCACTCTCTAGAATTTTTGTTTTATGTTTTTTCAGTATATGAAACCAAGGACTGATGAACCTATAGGGACAGCAAGTAGAATAAGAGTTTCTGGGTGTGAGTGTGTGTGTGTGTGTGGGGGGGGGGGTTCAGTGGTGTGGGGTAGGTGTGTAAAAGAGAACTAATGTCAAGGAGTTCAAGAAGGAAATGAATGTTTTGAAATTGATTGTAGTAGCAATTTACAATACTGCTTGATGTGATTGTACTATGGAATGATATCTGCATTAACTCCCAATAAAATGGTTTTGGGGGAAAAAAAGAAAGAAGGAAAGAAAGAAGGAAGGAAGGAAGGAAGGAAGGAAGGAAAGAAAGAAGGAAGGAAAGAAGGAAGGAAAGAAGGAAGGAAAGAAGGAAGGAAGGAAGGAAGGAAGGAAGGAAAGAAAGAAAGAAAGAGAGGAAGAAAGAAAGAGAGGAAGAAGAGCGGTTGGGGTCTTAAAGGCTTGTCTTCAAACAGCAATCGAGGTGAGGCATCAATTAAGTCCACATGGAAGAAGCACACCCACCTGTGTGATCCAAAGATTGTAAGTAATAAAATCAGAAGAAATGAGGGAGGGAATGGTATCAGAGTTTAAATTGTGAGCACCTGGTTTTCAGAATGCTTTGGAAAACAGCGAAGGTCAAAAATCCATTTTCAGAGTCCCAGATGTCTCGCTTTTGGTGGGACAGTCCCGATTTTTAACAATTTTTCCTGCCTCCTGCGGCGTTTTAAAAAAGTCCCGAGTTTTGGAAAGAATGCATAACAAGCGAGGGTACACAGTTTTCGGCTGCCATGTGGCTATTTCACCAGGATATGAGTTTTATAAATGGTGTCCCGCTGGTGTCCTGCTTTACCAATGTTATAATCTGGTCACCTTAATATAACGCCTTATTGTTTGATCTCCCCTTTGACTCATTATAAAGTTGTTTCGGTTTTTAATATTTTCTGCTTTATTTTTTTTAAATAATTTTATTGGGGGCTTATACAACTCTTTTCACAATCCATCCATCCGGTCATCTGCATTATTTTTGATTGAGGTTCTTCTCTGATTTATCTAGTTGGTGATAGTTTTGTTTTTTTTTTGTCGTGGCTGCTGTTCACTTCCTATTTGTGTTTTGTATGATTTTCTGCAAATGAAATCCAGGATAGGTCCATCGACAGCAACTGGATGGATAAGTGGCTAGGGTCATGGCAGGGGAGGGCGAGGGAAAAGCTGGAGGCCACCCACCATGAGTAGCAGCAAATGTTCTGACATTGACCGTGGTGATGAACACACAACTACTCTTAACATCACTGAATGATCAAACTCTATGATGAAGTACCTCCCAATAAAACTCTTTGTATTGGGTGGAAAAAGCAGATGGTTTTCTTTGTGCTGGTAATAATCCCCTATTGGTGTCTTCATGTGATTCTTATGCTGAGTTATAAGGTATAAGTAGAGGAAGAGCTAGGAGCCTGGGTGGTGCAGTGTCAGGTTGGGGGCTTAGAACCGCAAGATCAGCAGTGGCTGGGAGCTGGGGAGCGGGGAAGACAGGGTTTTCTACTCCTGCAGAGTTTCAGTCTCCAAAAACCACAGGAACCATTCCCCGTTCTCCTCTGGCCTACGGTTCCTACGAGTCGCATTACTGAGTAGACGGTAGTGGGGACAGGTAAGACAGATGCCATATGAAGATTGCTAAGGAACCACAGTTGCTAGAAACTCAAACAGACAAAGATGGGCCTCCTCCTAGAGCCTGAGTTTGGCCCCCAGGTCCCTTTGTGAGAAAATACATTCATGCCCTTTAAAACCACACACGTGTGGTACTTCTGTTACAGCTGTTAGGCGCTGGGGAGTGGGTTCTGATTCATAGCGACCTTACCCTATGTACAACAGAATGAAACACCGCCTCGTTCTGTGCGCGCCTCCTAATTGTTGTTCTATGTGAACCCACTGTTGGAGCCACTGTGTCAATGCATCTCGTCAAGGGCATTATGATTTGTGTCATTCATTCCCTTGCCTTGCATGCGAGCAAGGTGGCCGATTAGTTGTGATTAGGTTATATTAGCTTATAAAGACTATGGCTTTGACCTTGGGTATGCTTTCTCTGTCTTGGGATACTTACTCGTCTTGGGATACTTACTCAGGGACAGCCAGGGGCCGTGTTGCCTGAATCAGTTCATAGAGATAGCAATGTAGGGGGGAAAAAAAAACAAAACCCACAAAATAAAGGGAGCTTCCCGCCAAGTCCCACATGAGTGGGTCTGGAAGGGGAACCTTCAGCCCTTCGGAGGAGGCATCCCCAGAGCACCGTTTATTTGCAACCTCCTGAGAGAGGCCGAGCCAGACCTCAGCAGGCTCTTGACGTTCTGAGAAACTGTGCAAGGAGGTAAATGTTTGTTGTTTTCAGCTAATTCTACACATGAATAGATAAGTATATCTTGTCACCAATCATTCCCTTCCTAGAATGCCCTCAGACATATCTTGGATATGAATATTACCATGGTAATATAAAGGAATTTACTCAGGATTGGAGGCTCACAGCAGATCTGAAGGATGGAACAAATGGAAAAAAAGCAATGTGAGAATCACTGGAACACACACACACACACACACACACACACACACAGTGTCTTCTGTTGTATCCATACAAACTCAACAGGTGGTGGGCCCATGTTTCCTTTCCATCCCACAAGAGGGCAAGCAAGGTCATTGGCGCTACCTTATATACCATGCCTTGAACCAAGGACCCCACACGAACCATCCTTTATTCCATCCCAAATCTGTTGCCATCTAGAAGTCCTCTCGGCCAAAGTACCACAGTCTCCCAGGGTTCCCAAGGCGCTACAGTTTCACGGAAACAGACGCCCAACTGCCCTGCAAGGGGCCACTGGTGGATTCCAACCTCTTTCCATGCAGCCCTGGACCCAGCAGTCAGCAACGCATTGTGTTGGCTAGTAGCACGGTGTAATCCTGCAGAAATCCGGTGACCTTGCCTGCGCCTATGTCCTCAAAGGAAATGGCAAGGACATCTCCTGGGTCTCGATTTCTTTCAATAGGAATGACAATAGTCCCATCTCACAAACAGAGAGTTATAAGGAGTGGGTGATGAGGTTGGACTGCCAACTGGAAAGTCAGCGGTTTGAAGGCACCAGCCCTATTGCAGGAGAAAGAGGAGGCTTTTTATTAGTTTGGGAAACCCATGCTCTCCATTCTGTAACCTTGCCAGGAGACCGAATTGACGTTATGGCGGGGCCGGGGTGGGGGAAGGAAGAGAGGGTAGAACAGAGACCTCCTGGAAACTTTAAGCGCTCTAAAAGTATTTTAAAACAAACAAACAAAACACTCAATTTATTGCAGAGATGTGGAAAATGAGGTGAAGTGAAGAGAAATAACTTTTCAAGGGCTCTTGGCTCCGTCAGTAGAAAATCTGGGATTCAAACCAGGGCCCCCCGGTTTCTGAACTTCCACCACGGGGCAGTTTTGCAGCCGGCTCAGGCTGGGGGAGTCCTCCCCGAGGAGGTGTTTGCCCCGTCGGGGAGGAGGGGGCGTAGGGAGGCTGCGGGGGAATCCTGACCCCGGCCGCGGTCCGACTCCCAGCCGCCGCAGGCATCCCTCGCTCCGCCCCGCAGCCTTTTGGGGAGGCTCACTGGAGGGGTGGGGGTGGGTGGGCAGGGAGGAGCCACGGCGCATGTGCACAGCTGGCTGCCCCCCGCCCCCGCCCCCTCCCCACAGCTGGGAAGTCCGCCTAGGTCGGAGCGCGCTCAGTGCAGGGACCCGGGGCTTGGCGGACGCAGCGGGCGCTGTCCCTTTAGCGCTGGGAGCACCGGCCCGGCCCCCCGCGCGCCTTTCGGTCACTCCGTGCCGGTCCCAGTGGGCCATGGCCCCGCGCAAAGCGGGTCCCGCGCCGTGGTGCCTGGCGCTCGTGCTGTGCTGCAGCGGCGGGGTGCTGGTGGGGGGGTCCCCGAAGCTGGGCAGTGGGGGAGGCGGCGGGTGCCCCAGCCGCTGCCTGTGCTTCCGCACCACGGTGAGGTGCATGCATCTGATGCTGGAGACCGTGCCCGCCGTGGGGCCGCAGACCTCCATCCTGTAAGTGCCGCCCGGGGCGAGGGAGGGTCGGGCCCCCCTGGGCCGCCTTTGTCTGCCGGAGCAGGACCGGCGAGCCCGCTCTCGGCGCCGGCCTCCGGCCGCAGTTGCCTTTGTTGGAAACTCCGGCTTCCACCGCTAATTTGGAAGTTTGTTGGGAGCAGCCAGGGAAATCCCCACTGGGCCCGCGCTCGGCTCCGCCCGCCCCTCCTCCTCCGCCCTTCACCCCCTCTTGCCCGACTCCCCTCGCCTGGGTTCCCTTTCCGCCTGCCACCCCCACCTGTGCTCTCCTCCTCACCTCCCCGGCCTCTGCCCAGCTCCCAGGAGCGCGGCGAGCCCCCCAACCCCCCATTTCCCCGCCACAGCTGCAATCCGGGCGGGTGCTGTATTTACCTGCGCCGCAGGCTGCGGATCTTTCCCCTGCCCATCTCCCCACGTCCTCCCCGGTGCTCCTACCGCGCACGGCCCTCGCGGAGCACTCTGCAGCAAGCAATGGCTTTCTTCTTGGAAGAGAAAACGAAACCGTTGCGCTCCTGGCTTTAATTCCTTTTCCCCCAAGCCGGTCTGCGAAGCTTCCCCGGGAGGCCCCCAGTTGGGTTTGCAAAGTTCTGGTGAGCAAAGCCCATCCAGCAGGAAATCTGAGGTTCTGCAGAGTAGCAGTCTGGGTCCCCCATGCATAACTGAACCTTCCCTTGGCCAGCCTTTCGTTTTATGTTAGCCCTTCAATTCTCGGTATTCACCAGAAGTGCTCAGTTTATTCATGCTCGACATTAAACTTTACACAATGCCCTAAAAGATAAACATACTCTCTCAAGGGAAAACTCGCAGAGGGATGGCCATCATCTTGTGCGCTGCCTTTCCTTCGGTCTCCAAATGCCGCCAGAGTTCGCTGCAGGACTTGATGTGTTCTCAGGAGCCCGTGATTCGATATTTTCAAAATTGGTCAGGATGGGCGTTTATCCGAAGTGCCGCCTGTGATTCAGTGTTCCACGGCCGCCTTTCTTTCTGAATGCAGACAAAATGTCTTGGCCAAAGCCAGAGAACTTTTGGCACCACTGACGAGTCCTGCAAAAGTTGTAAAGTTTTTAGTGGACTATTCAGGAAGTGGGTGGTTAATGTTTCTTATATTTAAAACAAAGTACATGGACAGAGCACCTTTCTTAGCCGCCAGTGAGTGTTTTAGGCAACGGCCTGCAAGGTCCCGCTGGGCTGAGAGGAATGGAGAGTGACTTATTCGCAGTCTTTGTATCTCCCAAGAGGTGCAACGTTGCTTCTCAGAGTTTGAATGTCCAGCAAAGGTCTCATGTCCAAGGGGGAATAGTATATTAATAAGGCAATGGAGTTTTTAAAAAACAGGACAGGGCGAGGCTTTTCTGGACATGGATACTTTTAATTCTTCAGTGAGTCAGTGGAAAAAATGTGGACAATGGGGCCATTATTCATATCTGGCCAAAGTCTAATACTTTTTAAAAGGAACAATATTTTTATGTTTTAAGTTTTAAAATCATTTTATTGGGGACTCATACAATCCATCCATTAATCGTATCAAGCATATTTGTACATATGTTGCCATCATTATTTTCTAAACATTTACTTTCTATTTGAGCCCTTGGTATCAGCTCCTCTTTTTACTCACCCTCCCATCCTCCTGACCCCTTGATAAATTATAATGTATTATTATTTTCATATATTACACCGACTGCTGTCTCCCTCCCCCACAGTTTCATCCCCCTCCTCTCCCCACCTTCCCCACCTTCCCCCTATCCTCCTGATATTGCTACTCCCATTTCTGTACCCAGGGGGTTTATCTGACTTAGATTCTATGTGTCCTAAGCTCCTATCTGTGTCTGTGTACATGCTCCAGCCAAGCTCACAGTGAAAGGCAGGACTCGGGTCATGCGAGTGGGGGTTGAGGAAGCCTCAAGGAACCAGAGGAATAGTGTGTGTTTCATTGGTGTGTTATACTGTGCCCTGGTTGACTCAACCCTTCCTTGTGACCCTTCTGTGATGGGATGTCCCATAGTCTACAGATGAGTTTGGGGTCTCTGCTTCAACTCCCCTCCTTCTCAACAATATGATTTTTGTTTGTGTTCTGTGTCTTCTGATGCCTGTTACCTGATTCTGTCGATACCTCATGATCACACAGGCTGGTGTGCTTCTTCCATGTGGGCTTGTTGCTTCGCTGCTAGATGGCCACTTGTTTAACTTCAAGCCTTTAAGACCCCAGATGCTGTATCTTTTGATAGCCGGGCACCACATTTGCTTGTGCACCCATTTTGTCTTCAGCGACTGCACAAGGAGGGTGAGCATCACAGAATGCCAGGTTGTTGGCACAAAGTGTTCTTGCGTTGAGGCAGGGCTTGAGGAGAGGCCCAAATCAGTCTATTTTTATGAATTAATATATTTACATAAATGCATACCTATGTTTACACCTCTATCTGTATGTTTGCTTCCTAGATCTTTCCTCTTTTAACACTATCAGGATCGCCCTTCTGCCTGTTAGTAATTCCTCTCAGCTAGATTGCTGTTGCTACAACAACCTCAGGATCTCTAAGTCTGTCCTATTTATTGTTGGTGTTAATTTCCTAGTTGTTCCCCTGTTTGTGGTGGTGTTTGCTCACTGCTCACCGCTCTCTTCCTCCGCCTCCTCCTTCCGCCTTTAAGGCCCTACAAAAGTATCCTGTTGCTTTCTCCTCAGACTTGCTTCCCATGCCTATCTTATATAGGTAGGCAAACCAACAGTAACATAGAAAATTCAAAAATAAAACAAGTAATCGAAAGGAACAATATTTTAACATGAGTAGCTATAGGACAAACTTGAGTGGCCTGCACCATATGGTTCTCTATAAACGTAGCCAAGAGTAGCCATGGCAAGAGCTAAGACTCCCCCAACAGTTGGAAGATTTACAGCAAACATTTGCATAAACATAAACCTTACAGTTTACAAAAATATTTTTGTTATTTTTCAGTATTATGAATTCTGTGCGATAGGCAAAATAGATGTTAAACTGAGCAAATCCTTTATAGAATTCAGTTGATTATTAATAACATGAGCACATACCAATTTTGCAAATGTGGAAATTCAGGCTTAGAAAGAGCAAAAAGAGCTCCCTATTAGATCATGAGCTATGTAGAAAATAATGTAGAACTAGTAGCTAGAATGTTCTTGGCTTGACACTTGCTAGCTAGGAGACAGATAGGATAAAGGTCACTTGACCTAGGAGCGCATAAGTGTTCGGCTCTGTGTACTGAGAGGGCTGGGATATAGGGGTAGTAATAATAGGGTGGTGTACTTTTAGAAACCAAGAATAGAGTTTCTGTTGAATACACAGCGGCAGAAGTTATCCTAAGAAGGGAGAGAGTTAGGATACCAGGGAAAGGATGCCTAGATTTTCAGGTATTGGTGTCGCTGTGCTAATGTTCCAATCTTGGAGTTCCTTATGTTGAATGTCTTTGTAGAACGTGGTAGTGTTACAAATTCTATACGTGCAGAAACATTTTCAGTTTTCCTCCAAGATCTCTACTCTCAGGAACAGGCTATTATTTTCTGTTTTCAAAAAAATTATTTGGTAGAAATTGTGAACATGAGAGATCGGAAAATAAAGAAGCTGGCCCATCTCAATGCAGAAGTTTCTTGGGGGCATCCAACCACTACATCACCTCTTAGCTTTTAAAGAATGAACAAATAAAATGAGAGTCTATCAGATGTTACTGGAAAATATTAAACTTTTTATCACACACATTGTTTTAGGACTGTGTTCAAACCAGACCTAGTAGTGGATTGTTTAGATGTGTGGTTTGGGGCAGAAGATAGGATTATGAGACCACCTTGTGAGTCAGGCTTGGTCTGACCCCTGTATTCACCTTCAAATGGAAAGTATAGTCTGGTATTCTAGAATAAACATCAGCCAGCCAACCTGTGACAAAAATGTTTCAGGCGTCTGGTTTTGCTGGTATGCCGTTCTCTAGCCATTTAAGAGAACATCTTCAAAACACTGTCAAGATAGATTTCTTCTGTTACACTGAGAGGTTTCTGTAGAAATGCTTGTTTAATTTTTGAATACTATGCTATAGTCAAAGGATCCCTGGTGGTGTCGTGGTTACAAGTTGGGCTGCCAACCACAGGGTAAGCAGTTTGAAACCACCAGTCATACTTTGGCAGGAAGATGAGACTTTCTCCTCTGATAGAGTTGGTCTCGGAAACCCACAAAGGCAGTCCTACCCTGTCTGATCGGGTAGCTATGCGTCGGAATTGACTCCATGGCAGTGAGTTTAGTTTTGTACACCGACTCTGTTCAAGAATCCCTCACCGTAACTCAGCAGTCCTCTGGAGGGTGCATACCCTAAAGAAGTCAAAGTCATAGCAGGAAGAGACAGACACACACAGCCCCGTGTTTATCACAGCACTGCTTACAATAGCAAGGAGACGGCAGGAATATGCGCCCAGTGGAATGTTGTGTGCTGCCAAACAAACCAGGAAGCATTTCATGGCATGGGGAGACCTAGAGAACATTATTCTGAGTGAACTTAGGCAATCACAAAAGGACAAATCCTGTATGAGACCACTGATACACATCTATAAAAGAATCCCTGGTCATTCTGCTGGGGGTAAGCATTGGGTTGCTAACCGTTAGGTTGGTGGTTCAAACCCACCAGGTGCTCTGTAAGGGAAAAGTGAGACTTTCTGTACCCTATGGAGCATTGCCATGATTTGGAATCGACATGATGGCAATGAATTTGCCATGATTTTAAAAATGTGATACTCAGAAGTCGTCTTGGTATTGCAGAGGTAAAAGTGCTTATCGTCTTAACTGAAACATCAGTGGTGTGAGCCTACAGGGGGTTCTGTGGGAGGAAGGTATGGCGGTCTGCTTCCATAAAGACTATGACCTTGAAACCTGTGAAGTAGTTCTCCCCAGTCCTGCAGAGTAAAGTGTACCATATTCCATACGGGACAAGTTTGTCACAATGATAATTAAAAATCTACAATAGAAATTAAATGATGACAGGTTTATTCTGCCTTTATCCTTTCTTCCTCTCAACTCCAACTTTTTTTTTTTTTAACTCCAACCTTTTTTTCCTCAAAAGCGATTCTGAACCGATGTTCAGGCCACTGGTCTGCTGGGGCTTTTGTCCTTTGTATTCACCTCTTACTTACCTGACTTCCTTTCTTTTCACTGCACCCTCCACTGTGGAGGGCAAGGGAATCAACCCTTCAAATCTAACATCCACCCTAAGCTACCCTAAAGCCCTGACAGCGATCCCACTCCACAGCCTCTGACAGGAAACCTGGACCTGCAGAAGCTGAGATTATGAGGTCTGGGGGTAGTCCGGAGGGCTAACATTGGACTGTCAGTGGGCATGGCTCCAGAGCGTGCCAGTGGCCAGACCGGAAGGATTGCTCTGACCTCTACTGTGGGCATGTGGGTCTCTCTGCAAGACACACTCATTCATTCATGAGCTACTTTCTGACCAACTCTGCTCTGTCAGGGCTGTGGTGTATCTCCAAGAACCCTGATTCCCTAGGGGATGCTTAGTCTTAGAAGAGGACATTCCAGAAGTGAGGAGGAATGTCCAGTGGGGTGAGGCAAATGATCATACTGGCAGGTACGGGGCTTCGTGGATATGGAGGAGGTGGGCAGAGCTCTCCGAGTGTTGTAGTGTCACACACTCAGGGGCGGACTTGCCGCCCGGCTTCTGCAAGGACTGGGAGTTCCCAGGGTCGCTGCTGACGCTGTAGCTTCATAGGCTCCTCACCTTCCTCCAGGCCTCCCACAGACTTCTCTGGGAATCATGACACACGGGTTGAGAAATGAGTCTTCAGGCCATTTAAGTGTTTTCATGTGTCCTGTTAAGACTTGCCAACCAAGCTACAGCTGTTCCCCAAGGTTTTGGTTTATAAGCTGTGTGGCTTTTCCAGACTTGGCTATAAGACGAGTCTAATTTTTCCACCAACTCTTGTTACACAATTAGTACGTTTGCACAGAACTGAGATCGCCCTAGAAATGAACTCACTTATTCCCCGAGGATTAGGAAAACGGGTTGGGGTGGCTGACAGTGGAGTGAAGCCATCTTTTAGGGGTGCTCTAGAACCGGCCTCTTCTTTTTTAACACTGTCAGTGTTCACCATCTTCATTTTCGTGAAGCACCCAAACTGCCCTCCCTCCTGACCCTGCCCTGCAAGGAAGCTCAGTCAGCCTTTGGTGGGGGACTGACGATCGGTGGTAGACGTGTGTGGTATTAGCACTTCTTATCTGGCCTTGGCGTTCGTTCGTTCGAGACTTTATCGCAAATAAAACCAATTACTTTGCTTTCTAATTTACTATTATGCTGAAGTTGGTGCATTATCAAAACCTTCTGAAAGTATCATAAGTATTGATGATTTATCTTCCAAAATGGTGGGTGGACTCTCAAATATCCTCTCCATCCCTGCTAACTTCTGTGGAAGGGTAACACTGGGGAGGTGGGTCATAAGCAATTTCATTAAGTGTTCAGTGTATGCCATGTCCAGAGTGAAGGAAACAAAAGGCGATGGAAAGCCTTGGAAATGCACAATGGTGATGATTGAACAACGTGATAAACGTAATTGTTGATGTTGATGGCTTAGGTGCCATCAAATGCATTTTCCACTCATCTTGACTGAGGTGACAGAAGAACCACCTCATTTGGTTTCCTAGGCTGTGCTATTGGTGGGATTGGCCTGGCAGGTCTTTCTTACGCAGAACAGCCGAATTAGTTTGAGCTGCCAGGCTCCTGGTTGGTTGCTGATCACATAATTGTTGTGTTAGAGGGCTGCTACACATCATTCATGTCATAGAATTGTACATGCGAAGAATATTACAGAAGTCATCAGTAGTCTGTCATTCAGGGAAGATGTTATGCTTAGTTACAAGTACAACGTTAACATTTGAAAACGTGCTTCAAAACTAAATGTTTGGGGAGGAGGGAGAAAATGAGGACCCGATACCAAGGTTTTAATACCAAGGTTTTAAGTGGAGAGCAGATGTTTTGAGAATGATGAGGGCAACGAATTTTACTATAGTTCAGCTTTTAGGAGAATTAATTCATTTTTATGTTTTGAATATGTCATGATCAACTCAGTTCACTGCCATTGAGTCCATACTGATTCATAGCAACTCCATGTAGGGATTCTGAGGCTATACATCTTTACTGGAGAAGATAACAATATCTCTTCCCCAGGGGGCAGCTGGTGGGTTTGAACCTCGGACCTTGAGGTTAGCAGTCCAACACTTGGCTGGCAGTACCATACCAGCTATTTTAGTCAGGATTATTTTGGTTGTACAATAGAAACTATATTAATTCAGGTGACTGAAATCCAGAAGGCAACTCCACCTTAAGGTTTGCTTGGTCAAGGTTGGCATGCTGACTTTATGGCCTGGCTTGCTTTCTTTGGTGGCTTGGCTCTCAATTTCCGAATTTGTTGACTTGACTCAGTTTCCCTGCTTGGTGATGACTGACTAGCGCCTTTCAGTTTACCTTCCGAAATCCCTGTGTCTGGCAGAAAGAGAATGAATGACTCATTGCTAGGCACACAGAAGTTTCTGCACTGGTTTGAATGAACCTGATTGTGTCACATGACCATTCTTGCGCTGTCCCTGGGAGAGATGGAAGGCCTGGGCCCAGAGCTGCTGCTGGAGTCATGGGGGGACTTTCTCTTCTTCAACCCGAGCTTAAAATGGGAGCCGGCTGGCTCATGACTCCATGGGTAGCTGCGGCATTTGGACGTGAAGACAAAAGGTTGTTGGGCAGGTTAGATAAAAGCTACCCACCACACTGTTTGGGGCTCAGAATATAAAGGACACACAATAGGAAAGGCAAACCGCCAGCCTTCTGCGTTAATCTCCTCATTCATTTGAAAATTAGGTAAAGGGTGGCAGATCAGCATGTGTTATGTTTAATTCCCATTTGCCAGCCACACACTTTTCTCTTTTTGACTGGAGCACAGCAGGCTTTTTATTTTGTAGCTAGCTATAAGGAGAAACCAAAATAGAAATGTGCTTTGTCCACAAATGATTGTAAGCAGAGTCCAGCAGCAGAGCTCTGTAGAGACCACCGCAGGCTGGAAAGTGGGTGATTTGAGTCTTGTTATACTGACTAGTTCCTATGTCTCTCTTGGTTTTGAAGCGTCACTGTGCATGTCCACAATGTTCTAGTTGTTTAATATGTTAACTCCTCTCTCCATTTTCTGCCTTCAATGCCAGGTTCCAGGGATCCGCTTGTATTCCTTTTCCCATGATCCTTGTGAACGAATTTCTTGATTCTTGAAATTGTTGCTCTGGCCCCTACTTGACAACATTGTGAGGACTGGGGAAGTGGAAGACATACCCTAAAATAATTTAATAAAACTTGTTCTTGAGTCAAGACTGATTAGACCCTCTCTGTGTCCCTAGAATCCTCTTTGTCCCTGTGGTAGGATTTCCTTCAGACTTAAAAAAAAATACACACACACATATATTTATGGTGGTTTGTGCCAGATCTGATTGCCACTGTATGATTAGCTCCTTGAAGATAGAGATCATGACTTATTTGTGTCTAGGTCTTCCAGCCCCTCTGAGGAGCTTAGAAAGAATGAGTGGGGCTGGTGTTCTTGGTTAACTGCCTGCAATCTGTCTGATTAGTCATTTGGTAGGCATCTACTGTGTCTGGAATAGTCGTCTGTGTCCTGAGCACTGAGGAGCTCAGAAGGCTTACAAAAGGGCTAGCTAGCATCTAGTCTTTTGTTCTATATTAAGGTCTGAAGCAAATGTTTAACCAGTTACTTACTTCTTATTTGGACATGTATCCGGATGAATTTTTACTTAAAAAAATCCAGCTCCATCGAGACATACTTGGCATTTAAAGGCGCACTGTTTAAAGTGTACACTTTAATCAGTTTTGACGATGTCTGTCTGTCTGTGCCTGAGATGGTGCATGATCAGGAGCACATCCATTACCCCCTCTCGCCCCCTGCCCCCCAGACACCAAATGTATCCTGTCCCTCTTGGTGACCCCTCCCTCTCACCACTTTGCTGCCTCTTGGGACTTTTGTATCTATATCCACAAGAAAGGATATCCGTCTTTAGTTTCCTTTCTTGGAATGCTAAATCTGCTAAGTTTGGCGAATCAGGGTAAATCATGCTTCATAGAACGAGTTATGTATATATTTTTAAGAGTGTACGTAGAATTGGTTTTAAATCTTCCTTAAATATTTGGTAGTTCTATTTTGAACTCTTAAAAGGCAGCGGTAGAGTGACAAAACTGCAAGATTCTATTGTTTGCTGCCCATAAGAAATGTGTTTTGCATACAAAGACACAAATAAGTTGGAATAATGGGTGAAAAATATGGTATGTCTAATCTATCATCTCACTGTCATTTTTTTCTTTCTGTTCATCCAATTTATTTCAGTTATTTTCCCTTTTTTTCTGCCTTGTTTTGATTAAGAGTGTTTTGAAACTAATTCTCTTTTATCTCCTTTGTTGGCTACTAGCTGGTCATTAATTTCATGGTTCTTTAGCTTTTAAAGTCCATGGCTGCGAGTTTTGAGTTTCTCTCTTTTTACATCCCCACTTCAAATACAATACCATCACCTTAAAGTGTTACGAGAACCACACAGTTAAGTTTCTTGGAAACAATTTCAGCATTTCAGTCCTTCCTTTTAAGATTTGTAAGGCAGAAATGAAGCCATGCTCTCTATCTGAGGAACATTACTTCACACTATTGTGTACTCTACCCAATGGCTGGATCTTGAAGTCTTCCAGTCGGACTGAAGTGGACAGCGCCTTTCTTCCCACACTTTATAGTATTGTCATGCATTTTGCCTTTACTTATTAATAGTATAAACATCACACTATATTTTCATTTTGTTGAAGCAGTCAATTTCTTAATTGTGCTAAGCATATTTAAAAGCATTTGCTAATTCAACAATTTTTATATGTGAAATTCATTGACTGAATTACGTTCCTTTTCTTTACAACCATTGTTGTTATCACTTTCCAAATGATTCCACCATTAGGAACAGACAGTGCCTCCTATGAAATGATCCCCCCCTCACCCCCGTCTCTTCCGTACTATTCCTGATAGCCACTAATAAACTTTTTATCTCTATACATTTACCTGTGTCATATGAATGTGATCATATAATATTTCTTTGTTGATAACTGACATTTCACATGGCATGATGTTTTTAGGGTTCATCTATGTGTGGCATGTATCATGATTTGTTTCTCTTTATGGCTGAAGGACATATGCTTGGTAAAGTAGAGGGTCAGAAAAAGAGGAAGACATTTCAGGAGATGGATGGACACAGCAATGGGTTCCAACAGCACAACATCCGTGAGAGTGGTGCAGGGCTGGGCGGTGTTTCCTTTTGCTGAACGTAGCTAGAGTTGCCACTTCTGGAAATGCTTGCACATTGACCAATTTCTTTTGGTACAGTGTCTGTATAATTTTCTTTCGATACTTCCTGTAATCATTCCTTCTTTTGCCCATAGAATCCTTTATTACTTCAACTCCAGACTTGGATTTTTTTCTTCTTTTAGCTCGTGGTTTGCTGCACTTGTTCTTTTTTTTTGCCTTTGTTTCATTTTTTAAAAACATTTTATCAGGGGCTCATACAACTCTTATCACAATCCACACATATACATACATCAATTGTATAAAGCACATCTCTACATTCTTTCCCCTAATCATTCTCAAAGCATTTGCTCTCCACTTAAGCCCTCTGCATCAGGTCCTCTTTTTTATTTTCCCCTCCCTCCCCGCTCTCCCCTCCCTCATGAGCCCTTGATAATACATAGATTGTTATTTTGTCCTATCTTGCCCTCTCCGGAGTCTCCCTTCCCCCCCTTCTCTGCCGTCCCTCTCCCAGGGAGGAAGTCACATATGGATCCTTTTAATCAGTTCCCCCTTTTCAGCCCACTCACCCTCCACTTTCCCAACATCGCCCCTCACACCCTTGGTCCTGAAGGTATCGTCCACCCTGGATACCCTGTACCTCCAGCCCTCATATGTACCGGTGTACAACCTCTGCCCTATCCAGTCCTGCAAGGTAGAATTCAGATCATGGTAGTTGGGGGAGGAAGCATCCAGGATCTGGGAGAAAGCTGTATTTTTGATATCTTGTAAATAAAAACAGCCAGCTTTTCCAGGTTCATAGTTTATTGTGCAAACTGAGTATCACATGATGAGTTGACGTTCGCTTCTGCAGGCATGAGAGCTTAGCAGCTGAGAACCCGTTGAGGATGCTTTCACAGCTGCAGGTCTTTAGCTCTTAACTTGAAGTTTAGGACCAGCAGAGCCATGCCCCATATGTGGTCAGCACACAATTCATTCTGCCCGTGGGAGTTTAAGAGTCGAAATATTTTTTAGTATCAGTGAACTGGAATTGAGCATTGGCGTCTGGACCTGCCAGGATTTTGATCTTGGCCAAAGCTACAACGTGTCCTTCAACGTCTGCAGCCACCACTCGGCTCAGCCGGAGGACTGAACTTGTTCTTTCAGTTTGGCTTTCTAGCAACTCCATGTTTTTGCACCTTTCATTATAGCATTATACTTTGTCTCCTTGAGCTGCCTTACAATGTTTGAATTCAACTCTTTCCCTTCATCATCCTTTCAGTTGCTTTAGCTACTCTACTTTTAAGAGCAAGTTTCCAAGACTCTTCAAACCTTCCCCTTGGTCTTGCTTGCCCATCTTTTTAATTCCCTTTGCTTTCTTCATGTCTGATGGTCTTGATGTCCTCTCACAGCTCACCTAGTCTTTGGTTATAAGTGTTCGGGGTCCATTTCTTGATACAGCCTCTAAATTCAGGTGGAAAGCACTCAAGATTATATTTTGGCTGAACTTGAATATGATCCAGTGATGATCTGTTCCGCAGTCGGCTTCTGGCCTTGTTTGGGCTGATGTCACTGAGTTTCTCCATGATCTCTTCCCACAGATGTGTTCAATTTGGTTCCTGTGTATTCTATCTGTTGAGTTCCACAGGGCTAGTCTGGGTTTTGTTTCAGTGAGTAAACCACGAGTCTTACTAAATTCTGTTATGCGGTCTGCAGCTTTGCTTCTATTAACAATCTTGTGTTTCCCAGCTATTGATCGTTTGCTTTGTTTCAAATTTTCACATTCTAGTCACCAGTAATTATAGCAGCGCATCTTTGATCAATTTTAGGCCGAAATAGTTTGGAGAATTCTTCAATTTCGAAATGCTTGGCAATAGTGGTTGATGCATGCAATTATGTAATATCTGTATTATCTGGTCTTCCTGGTAGGCGTACAGATGTTACCACAGATAGCCTTGTGCTTCAACATAGATCCCGAAATGCTTTGAAGAGGAATGCAACACCTTCCTCTTCACTTTGTCCTTCACACCCTAGTAAACAAACTAAATGATTGCTTGATTCAAAATGCTCAATACCGCGCCAGATCAGCTCACTAGAGCCTAGGATATAGAGCTTTATGGGTTCCATTTATTTTTGACAACCTCCTGCTTTCTGGATTCATACCTCATGCATTCCACATTCTGATGATTAATGTATATTTGCAGCTGTTTTTTCTCCTCATTTTGAAAAGTGTCTCATCAGCAAGGGGTGGGCCCCAAAGCCTTCCTCCATCCACATCATTGGATTCTCTTGAGGAAGGAGGCAACTCTTCCCCAGTCTTTATTTTGAGTGCCTTCCAACCTGTGGGGCTCTTCTGGCACGTATGAGACAGTGTCCCTCTGCTCTTCATGGGGTTTTCCCTGGCTAATCCCTCAGAAGTGGCTGGCCTATTCCCTCTCTCAGTCTGTGCTTTTCCTGGAAGCTCTGCCAAGACTTGTTCACAGTGCTTTCTTCATGTATGAATTCCTGATGTCATCTCACAACTCCCGTGGTCTTTGGTTATTAGTGTTCTGGGTCCACTTCTTGGTATAGCCTCTAAATTGCTGGCCTGCCTGCAAGCATCACAGCAACATGCAAACTACCACAGCAGGATAAGTGGACAGATGAGTGGTAGGACATTATAAATAATTATAAATATTTGTATCATCCTCAGAGAATTTCAGTTACCCATATAGTATGTGTGTATATGTATATTATATTGTGTATATACATACAAGATATATTTCCCATACATACCTGTTTCCTCCTTTGATTATTCTAGTTACCCATATAGTATATATAGCATTATTATTTATGTGTGTTTATACACAAACACATATACATTACCTATATATATATATCTATATCCTGTTCTTTGAGTATTCTAGTTACCTATATATTGTGTTTATATTGTATATTATATGTGTGCATATATATACATATATGCAACATATTACTCATACATATCTGTGTCCCCCCTCTCTGAGTGTTCCGCTTATCCTCTCTTATATTTACTGGTTCATTTAGATGCATCCATAGTTCACTGATTCTATTTATCTATGGTTGTCATCCATCTATAAAAGCAGGGTTAAGTAGTTGTGATGTACACATGTAAATATATTTATATATGACGATGAGGAAATGTACCGTATATACTCAAGTATAAGCTGACCCGAATATTAGCCAAGGCACCTAATTTTACCACAAAAACTGTATTAAAAATGTGCTGAAAAACTTGGCTTATACACGAGAGTATATGGTACCTATATTTGTAGGTTTAGTATTAAGGTAGCAGATGGACATTGAGTAGCCTCTACTCAAGTACTCAACACAAGAACACTTTGTTCTTTTTAACCTGGCATTCCATGATGCTCACCTTCCCAACACGATTGCTGAATACAAAGAGGGTGCATAAGCAAATGTGGCGAAGAAAGCTGATGAAGCCCTGCTATCAGAAGATATAGCATCTGGGGTCTTAAAGGCTTGAAGATAAACAAGTGGCCATCTAGCTGAGAAGCAACAAAGTCCACATGGAAGGAGCACACCAGCCTGTGTGATCATGAAGTGTCGATGGGATCAGGTATCAGACATCAAAGACCCAGAACAAAAATTATGTCATTGTGAATGAGGGTGAGTGCGGAGTGGAAACCCAAAGCCCATCTGCAGGCAACTGGACATCCCTTACGGAAGGCTGGTAGGGAGGAGACAAGCCCGTCAGGATGCAGTATAGCACTGATGAAACATACAACTTTCCTCTAGTTCTTTAATGCTTTCTCCCTCTCTCTATCATGACCCCAGTTCTACCTTATAAACCTGGCTAGACCAGAGCATGTACATGGGTACAGATAAGAGCACAGGAAACCCAGGGAATCCAGGACAGATAGACCCCTCAGGACCAATAATGAGATTAGCCATACCAGGAGGGCAAGGGGAAGGTCAGTGGGAGAAAGGGGGAATGGATTATAATGATCTACCTATAATTCCCTCTCGGAGATGCACAACAGAAAAGTGGGTGAAGGGAGACATCGGTCAGTGTAAGACACGCAAAAATGATAATAATTTTAAATTATCAAGGGTTCATGAGGGAAGGAGGGAGGGAGGGAGGAAGGGAGGGGAAAAAAGGAGACGCTGATACTGAGGCCTCAGATGGACAGAACACGTTTTGAGAAGGATGATGGCAACAAGTGTACAAATGTGCTCGACACAGTGGATGGATGGATGGATGGATGGATGGATGGATGGATGGATGGATGGATTGTGATCAGAGCTGTATCAGCCCCCAATAAAGTGACTTAAAAGAAAATGTTAGCCAATCCTGACTCAAACAACGACTTGGGTTCTGGGCTCTTTTTGCATGTGCAATTCTCTCATCATTCATTCTGGTCCTCTGGCCAGCCACTGAAGGTGGGGTAAAGCGCAGGCTCTGACCACTGCCCTTACCTGCCTTGTATTGGAAGTGATGCCATCATTTCTGCTCGCCTTTCATTGCTAAGAACTGGTAACATTTCCAGTTCTAGATGTTGGGTTCTGGGAAATGTGGTTTAGCAGTATGGAAGGAGGAAGCGGTTTTGAGCACCGCGTTCTCTCTGCCACCGTTGTGCTGACCTCTAGCAGAGCTTGATTACTGTGCTCCCATTGATTTTCAGGCACCACACCTGTCATTGGCCTGCTGTCGACATTTTCATTTCCACTCCCTTGTTCTTTGCTGCGATCAGTGACAGTGCTCCTGGGTTTATACATAGGGCAGCTGTCAGCTTCTGTTGCTTTGTCTGACAAAGAAGCCTCCTAGATTTAAGAATTCTCTTAATGTTGTGTTCTTTGACTTAGGCTAGTAATTTACCTTCCTGATCCCCAACTGAAATCGTAATGCAGGGCTCCAGCAGGCATCTCTCAGAGATAAATACAGTTTTAAAACTCAGTCTTTTCTGATGGCAAGAATTTTGCTTGTGATTTTGGGGGAAAGGCAAGTTTATCAGGCCCCTGTGAGTAGAGTCAACTGGATGGCAGTGAGTTTGGTTTGGTTTGGATGTCGTTGCCAAATGTGATTAGGTATGGTAAAAGTAAAATAGTTTCAATAGTTGTACCCTAGTATCAGAGCCTTATTTCTCTTGAACTACTAAAGAGTTTTCCTTTTTGATTTTGTTTTACAAAAACAAACTCTTGTGTTGTGTAGCTCCAGAAACTAATTGGTGAGGTGCTGAGGGTTAGAAGGAGAAAATGTGGAGTCTTTTATCCTTCGGTTGATTTGTTAGGTTCTGAAAAGCAGGCCTCCACTCTGTTTCTGAACAATTTGTACTCAGGATGTCAATCATGCATTTTCTGATGTCTTTATGCCAGGGCTGTGAGGTGCTTCCGTGTGCTTGTGCACATGTGCGTGACCCCTCTTGGGAAGATTCCCAGCTCTTCCTGTTTACTTCTAGTAATTCTCAAATTGTATTGGGCTTATTAAGATCATTGGGAATTTGTGCACCACCCCCACCCTGCCTTTAAGGACTTCTTAACTGTTATTCATAGAGCATGGAGTTTGGTTCAGTGAGCAGACATGCCAAATTAGCCATTCCTGTTTGAAAGAAGGGGGAGTCTCTTTTGGGAAATGAGCTGTATATGAAAGAGAATATGAAATCTGCTCATTTACCCTCTTAATTATGCCATCCTGTTTATTTTTTCCATTATGGCATATTAAAATATTTCTATGAAGTTTTATGTTCATAGTAGAAAAGTTATTCAAGTACTGATAAACAAAACTCACTCCTAGACCTATCATTAGAGAAAACTGTTCACATATTCGTTGATATTCCTCAGAAACACACACTCCCATATCTATGCAGATGAAAGCAAACCCACTGCCAGTGAGGAGATTCCTACACACAGTGACCCTGAGGACAAAGTAGGGCTGCCCCAAAGGTTCCAACACTTTCAGTGTGTACAGAATTGGATGCCTACAGACTAATCTATACATGTGAATAGCCTGTCAGACAATGTGTCTTTGCCAGTAGTTACAGGTCTGCTTCATCAGGACCACACGGCATTTACTTGTTTGGAATTGGTGCATTTATTTAATTAAACCTTTCCTATGTGTCATTTATTTGAACAAATGTTTCTGTTGTCGTAAACAATACTTTCAGAATACCATTGTATGTATTTTTGTGTATGAGAAGGCCTCAAAAAGTTGGTGGAAAGATGATGTTAAAAGATAATGGAGTATTTCTACAAACTTTCCACAGCCTCTTCGCGCTTGTCATGATTTTTTTAGGGTGGGTATCTACAACCTATAACATTTTGCTGTGTGCCAGGGATTGTGTGATTAGCATATTTGGGGCCATTCATTTTCATTCCCCCTCTTGTCACTGTGCGTATATTCTTGAGGATGAGGATGCGTGTTCCCATGTGGGGGACATGGATTACTTGGACACGACAGCGCTGATGTGTAATACTCAGCAGGCTGCGTTGCGTGACTTGGAGCAGAGGTGAGGACCATGTATTGTGGGGAACATAGTAGAGATGCTTTCTCTGACATCTGAATTTAAGAGCTATGGTGCATGTATGTCTGTGTTTACTTGCTCAGCAACTACATTTTGATCATTACCATTCATTTTTCTCCAAATATTTTAATATTCAATGTATTCCGTTAACCAAACCAGTTGTAGGTCAGACGCTAACAGTGGGGGGGGGTAGCTTATCTGGATTCTGGATTCTGATCATCCTTGGTTTGTGGTCTGTTTATGTTTGTTCTCTGATGTACGCTTCACAGTTTCTAGACCAGGGGCCAAATCACGGCCTTGAAATCCTGTGCTGGATAGGAGTTCCAAAGATCTTTCAGCTCAGCTCCCCACTTTCTGCAAGGTGAGGCCCATGTTCTATCTGGAAAACAATGCTGCCTGCTGATGGATTCCAAGGCTGTCTGCAGCAGGAGGGGCTCTGTTGCTTGCCCAAACTGCTCATGCAAAACCGTTCTGTGCTTCACGGCTTATGTTGGTTGATAAGCACAAGAGGTACGATTCTTCTGTGAGGATAAGCAGATGTCAAACCCAACTGACTGCTGTCAGGGCAAATTCTGAGTGAGGCACAGCAATCTTGCAGGACAAAGTAGAACTGCTCCCAAAGGTTTTCACGCCTTGATAGGAGCAGGCGGTTGTATCCTTCGATGGAATTGAATTGCCTTGAATTGCCCTGCTGGGTTCGAGCAGTTGACTTTTTTGATAGCGCACTTAACCACAGGTGCCTCTTATGCATACCAATAGGACACTTAAAATTCTTAACATTTTTACTTAATCTTCCTCTGGGGAGAAAGCATTTGCCTTTGAGGCTATATGAACTTCAAAGCTAGTGAATCAAGTTATTTTTTTTTAAAGTCATCAAATTGCCACTGCATATTACCTACTAGGGATGTGAAATGAACAGTGGCTATTGGCTTTCAGTGCATCATGGTCTCGTGGTCCAGCACAGAGAGAGTCTACTGAACATTATAGAGTAAGAATGGGCCCCAACAAACATGGTGGCCATGTACCTATCTTGAGAGATGTTTCATAAGCTACACGGACGGACACAGATCTCTTCTCAACAGATAATTCTTTCTAATTGAGGGCTAAGAAAAACACTTCTGAATGTAAGCAATTGTTTATAACTGTAAACTTTGAAGCTCCTGAGCTGGCGTTACACAGGGCAGAAGTTATGCTAGAAACCTGGTGCGGTTTCTTCAATCACACAACCTTGAGGACGTTATTTAAGTCTCTTGAATTTTAAATTTTCTTATCTTTAGAAATATTTTGAGAATTTTTCGTCCCTTCTCTCTGTTAGGTTGCTTTCAACTCATGGCAACCCCGAGTGTTTCAGAAGCCAGCTGGCTGTAGGCTTTTCATGGTGGTGCCCTGTGGGAAGCGCACCGCCAGCCCCATTGTCTGCGTGGTCTTGGGGATGGTAGTTGAGTGCCTAACTGAAGGTAACCACCCAGGGACTCCATTTTGAAGAGCCTAGAGATAAAGCTCTGGCACAAGAGGTGATTTTAAAAGGGAAACTATTGTTTTTTGTGGTCACAATCTTGATTGCATTGAATCATGCCAATTTAAATATAAGTGCCTGAAGACAAGTAGAAGCAGTGCCAAAGAAGATCGAAGTGGGGCCAACTCACCTGATTTAAGAAAGAATGGTGCATTCTGAAGGATTGGGGGTGGGCTGCGATGCATGGTGGCCATTCTCCAGGTAGAGAACACTCTCAGTTTCAATCAGCTGGGTTGTGGCCTTTGTATGTGCTGACCTTAATGGGTTCGGTTTCAGGAACTAAGGAGTTAAAGGAACCATGTAACAATTTCCTAATTATTCTCTGAGAAGACAACATCTTGATAGCCCTGAGGTTGTGGCTAAGTGCCTTTGAGTAGTGACTCAATGACCCTAGTACAATTAGAACAAAACACTGTCTTGGCTTGCACCATCCTCCTTTGTTTGAGCACTATAGGGGCAGTTCATCTTATTGTGCGCCTTCCTTCCTCCCTTCTTCCCTCCCTCCCTTTTTTCCCTGACTTGCTCCTTTATCAAGCATGATGTCCTTCTCCATGCAGTGGATCCTCCTGAAAGCACAAAAGCACGTTGAAATAAAGTCTTGCCTTCCGCACTTTTGAAGAGAATACTGGCTGGATTTCCTCCAAGACAGGCTAGTTTCTTCTTCTGCTGGCCCATGGTTCTTTCAATATTTTTGGCCAACCCTGTCATCAAACGCGTCCGTTTTTCTGTAGCTTTTCTTATCCTCACTGCTCTGCTTTCATGCGCATATGGAGCCACTGTCCAGGGGCACCTTGGTTCCCAAAGGTACATCTTTATTCTGTAACAAAAAAATACTTTTATTGGGGCACTTTCATCTCTTATCACAATCCATACATTTTCCCAGTGTGTCATGCACATTTGAACATCATTTTCAAAGCATTCACTTCCCACTTGAGCCCCTGATATCAGCTCCCCATTTCTTCCCCCTCCTGCCCCCGCCCCGCCCACCCTCTCTCACGAACCCTGAAGTTCTAGATTGTTATTTCCATATCTTACTTCGTCCTCTGTTGCTCCTCACCCACTTTTCTGTTATTCGTCTCCCTGGGAGGAGGTTCTCGTTGACCCTTGTGATCGAGTCCCCATTTCTCCCCCCACCCTCCCTCCTCTTATCCTCTTGGTATCTCTGCTCTTCTTGTTGGCCCTGAGGGGTTTATCTATCCTGGATTCCCTGTGATGCCGGCTCTTACCTATAGCAGTGTGCATGCTCTGGTCTAATCTGATTCATAAACACCAAAGAGCTAGAGGAAAGTTGTGTGTTCATCGGTGCTAATCTCTTCCCTGTGACCCCTCTGTGAGGGGATGTCCAATTGTCTACAGATGGGCACTGGGTCTCTACTCCATACACCCCCTCAAGTCACCTTGGGTATGGTTTTGTTTTGAGTCTTAGATGCCTGATACCTGATGAGGCGTTTATTCTGTAACATTTTAAAGACATCTGAGATAGTTAAAGTTTATTTTGCCGACCTGGCCTATAAACACATGTGGGGCTAATTGAAGGATGGAGAGATAAATGGCTTGGTGAGCCTTGCCTTTCTAGTTTTCGCGTCTCTTGCTTTGTGATGGTCGGACCAGGTTGCAGCTGCCTTAGCCAGTTCCCTGCTTCAGCTGGCAAGGCTCCCTTCCTGCAAGACATTCCCAAGGTGAAGCTACATGGACCTACCCCGATGCAGCCCTGGGTGCTGGAGCACCATTTGGAGACCCCTGCCAGTGCTGAGATGCTTACATGCTCACTAATTCGGCTTTCCTTCTGCAGTCAGCATCATAGTGTGTGTTTTGTGAGTTGGAGGAGGACTTTGTGGATTGGTGTCGGACATATGGGTTAATGTTGGACTTGTGGCCTTGGGCAGCACTGGGTTGGGATGTTTTCTTGATGCACTTACCCTTTATATAAAGCTCTTTCTCATACATGAGCTTTTGTGGATTTGTTTCTCTAAAGTACCCAGACTAGCACAACATCTTTCACAGCAGATTTTCTCATTTGGTGTAGATGGTGAGGTTTTTCCAAAATGGCCAATAGCTCTTATATTATTACACATTTTTTTCTTTCTGTGGAGACGCCTCGAAGGCTCTTCAATTCCCAGGTAGGAAGATTTCTTTACTCATAAATGTTGTCGGCAGAAAGCCTGACTTAGTAGACAAAGTGTAAGCATGTGATTTTGTTCTCGGATACGAGTGTGGACAAAAAGGCTAGGCAAAGTTGCGTTAATTAAAGACTGGAGACCCACAGGGGAGACGCAGTAGGCAGGAGACTCCTCGAGTTTACAGAGTAAGTGGTGTTTCTTGGGGCCCGGTTTCTGGTTGGGGCAGTTGTGCAGTGCTAAGGTTTTTACTAGCTCTTTCCCGGACTGCCTTTTCACGCGCCCATGTCGCACCGGGCCAAGGTGATGCCTGAAATTCTAGCCGGAGTCCACAGCCAGGGTATCTGGGGTACTTACCACTCCTAGTTGAGCATGTACCCAACTCCTTTATTCGGCATTCAAATGTGACCACGTGTGTCCTAGGTATCCATGCTTGGTAGACCAGTTGAACGAGATCTTTCAGGAGGAGGATCTTTGATCTGAAAGACAACTGCGGGTTAGGCTCTCTAGGCGTCCCAGTGCTTGGCCTGCGCTGGCTGAGGTTTGTTGTGCCCCCCTCGAGGCCCTGTCTCTGCAGCCTGTGGCACCTACATCCTTGGTTAATTGATTTCCACAGCCATTATTCCCTGCGTATCCTATCTCTAACTATTTGATTTTTCCACTGCTGCTTGCTTGAGAAGTTCCTGTTGACGCAAGTATAGTAAAATCTTTGAGAACTTCAACCTTTTCTTGATTTATCATGATGTGATCTATTGGTCCGGTTCGGAGAATGTTGGTTCTCTTTATGTTGAGTGGTAATCCATACTGAAGGCCACGATCCTTGCTCTTCATCAGCACGTGCTTCAAGTTCTTATGTTCAGCAAGCAAGGCTGTGGCATTGGCATATGAGGGGGTACCACCTCCAAAATGGAATTTTTTTTTCAAAGCTATATGTTTTAAGGTTTTTTTTTGTTTGGTTTACAAAACAACCTTATCACCTCAAAAGTACTCTCCATTACATTTAATACATCTGTCAATTCTGTGATTCCATTTTTGGAAACATTTTTCAAACTCATCTCTTTGGATGGCTGTCAGCACCTCCCTTGCTTTTTTCTTCACCTCTTCTATGTCATCAAATCGCTGTTCTTTCATGTCCCTCCTCATTTTCAGAAACAAAAAGAAGTTGCCTGGAGAGAGGTCAGGTGAAGTAAGGTGCGTGGGGCAAGAGAGGGATGCTGTTTTTGTGTCCAAAATTGGCACACTGAGATAGCTGCACGACAGGTACATTGTCGTCGCAAACCGGTCCCCTGTCTGCCACAAATCAGGCCTTTTCTGGCACACACTGTTATACACCATCTTTTCAGAGCCTATACATTGAAACCTTGGTTAGCAGTCTGACCCGGTGGAACAAACTCCAAGTGCACTGTGAGTCGACATTTTTGTCTGTTTGGGAAGTTGACGGACGTCCAGAAAGGCATTTGTCATCAATTGACATAGCACCGTTTTTGAAATGAGAAAACCATTTGTACACTTGAGTTTTTCCCATAGTGCTGTCCTTGAAAGCTGTGTTCAACATCTCAACAGTTTCTGTGGCGTTTTTCCTGAGCAGGAAACAAAATCCCATAGCCACATGCTGTTCTTTTAAAATTGGCCAATACAAAAAACGAGGTTGGAGCAAAACTGCTTTTAGAAAAAAGTTCACTGTGACCAGAAACTTCTCAGGCGAGGTCACTGGGTGCACTAATGCTTACCCAGCAGGAAAAATGCCCAGTGGAGCTTTTTTCTGTGTTTTTTTTTGGGGGGGGGGATGAGGGTAGGGGGTACCCCCTTGTATTGCTGTTAATAAGCCTCTCTTCAATTCTGATGACATATTTTTCTTCATGTGATACACTTTCTCAGATTATTTGTTCAGCATACAGATTGAACAACTAAGTATAGTCCAGGGCACAGGAAATGCCCCATCATGTGAGTTCCCTGCCCTTTTTACTGCTCCTTCCCGAAACCCCTTACTTTGTACATTTATTGTTCAAATGAGTCTCTGAAAATACAGTCCTCTCATTGAGCTCATGCTAGTAATTTCTTCAAACATAGTCGTCGTAAAAATGGGATTTCAGAGGGAATCTAATAAATATAGTGCTGACTCTGGTAGAGATGGCAATGATCTCCTATAAGTAGTCAACTCAGATATGAATATGCATTTGCTCTTTCTGTGAGGAACAATCCATTGCTGTCCCAGGCAGGAAGGTTTCTTTCCTCGGAAATGTTGTAGGAAAGAAGTGGGACTTTGTAGACAAAATGAAAGCGTGTGCGTGTGGTTCACCAACGAGAAACAAAGGCTGCCATTCATCTGACTTCCCGTCGTTCAATTATGCTCTTCCTCCACAGCCAGGCTTTGCTCAGTGAAGACTCATCTAGATTCGACTTGTTGCTTCCTGGCCGACTGCAAGTATTTCTAAAAGTCTTCATCCAGTAGAACAACACTTTTAACTTTTAACAATAGCAATCAATGTGGAGACAGTTAGTCATCACTGTTATTTATGCAGGGGATGTTTGTATTGGCTTGGTAACAGGCGGCCGAATACTAATCTAGAGCATTTGTTTTGTTATGTGCTTTTATTTGGTAATTTTCTTAGTCAGTGCCTATTTTCTACCTGCCTTCCTTCCATGCATTCGTCTCTCCATCCATCAACTTTAGTGCTTCCTAATGCCAGGCATTGGAGTGGAGGATGCCCAAACCCTGTTCTCTGGGTGCTCCCGGTTCAGGAAGGGATCAAGCATGTACAAAAGCCCACTGACTCCTGCGAAGACATCAGGAGGCATGGAGTTCATGCTGACTCACCGTGACCCCACCTGTGCTAGAGTAGAAGTGCCCTCCAGAGGACGCTCAGTGCTCACCGTGACCCCACCTGTGCTAGAGTAGAAGCACCCTCCAGAGGACGCTCAGTGCTCACCGTGACCCCACCTGTGCTAGAGTAGAAGTGCCCTCCAGAGGATGCTCAGTGCTCACCGTGACCCCACCTGTGCTAGAGTAGAAGTGCCCTCCAGAGGATGCTCAGTGCTCACCGTGACCCCACCTGTGCTAGAGTAGAAGTGCCCTCCAGAGGATGCTCAGTGCTCACCGTGACCCCACCTGTGCTAGAGTAGAAGTGCCCTCCAGAGGACGCTCAGTGCTCACCGTGACCCCACCTGTGCTAGAGTAGAAGTGCCCTCCAGAGGACGCTCAGTGCTGCATATTTAGAAGCAGAACTCCTGCCCCTCGGGAGACTCAGCCCTTCAGCGTCTTTGTGTGTTTCCTGCCGGCATGGCTCAGAGACCTAAACAAACCCAGGAGTGCTAGGGTGGCCCTATGCCTCTGCCCTGGCGTAGCCCTGGCCGCACCTTCCCAGCTCCCTCATGACTTGAACGTGGGGTAGAAAGTTGAACGAGAGGGTGATAGGAAAACGAAGAGCTATTTTAGAAGTCTGCATATAGACTCAAGCCTCTTTTCTCCAAAGTTTGGGATGCGCTGGCCTTAAAGCCCGTTTTCCTCCGTGGTTGAGTTGGGCTTAGGGCAACCCTCTGTGTCCTGGGATCCCCACTTCTTCTGTTGCAGCCCTTCCCACTCTGTTCCCGAGAGGATAAACCCCACAGGAGATGGTCTTGGTGGTTTTGGTTTTCAGCTCTTCTAAGCAGCAAACCTAACTAGTATCTGGAGGCTGGAGCTAAATGGATTGACACATCGAGACATACTTTCTTCTAGGCCACAAGACCTCTAAAAACGGTTGCAGAATAGATTGCCTGTATTCAGCCAAAGAGCTGAAGGGAAGGCTGGGTAAGTTAGTCAGGTGGGTAGGCTTAATGACAAGTAATGGGTCTCTTGCCCCATACCACTTTTATCCTGCGATATTTTCTGATTGCTGAGGCTATTTTAATTAGCAATTAAAAATATTTTCTTGTTCAATAATCTTGAATTACATTTTTATTTTTCCTAAAAAATGTCATAAATGTGATGTGTACTTGAGCCTCATAGATAGTACTTGAGCCTCATAGATCGAAATGATTTGCTGTAGATATTTGTTGATTCCATTTATAATCATTTGGCTAAGTGGAGGTAATTAAAGCACAATTAGCCTGATATGAAGTTTCCCAAAAAGCAGAAAGAAAAAAATCCTGTTTTAGTAGAGCCAGGAACCAGGGACTTCTTGGGCTTGGTTTTGTGCTGAGGGCGTGTGACTTTCTGCTGCCAGTTGCTTAAGCCTTGACTGCTTTCCCAGTGGAGTAACATGATTTATCCGTTTGTTTGGCCAGACTCAAAGAGCGTGCTTAATCTTTGTGCGCTGGAGCCAACGCAATGAACCCATTCCTCTGTTGCAATCTCAGTAAGTAGACAGAATCTCACCATGCCTGTTTCATCCATACCTTCTTCCAAAGGCAACAGCCTCCTTCTCTGCTCTTGCTTTCCTGTTGCAGGTTATATGATCCTGTTCTGCCAACGTCACACCTAATCAGATGTGGGGTGGACATCTGGTCCCAGGACAACCAATGCAGGTGTTTGGCCAATGGCTTATGACCTGATTTAGCACAAGCGGATGTTTCCTTTGGGGAACTTGAACTAGCAAATGTTACGGGAGTAAACAGCAGTGGGTACTGAAAGAGGAAGGATGTCAGTCAGGAAAGGGGACTTGACAACTCCATGATTACCACTGAGATGCAGGACAAGAGCTCTTAGGAGGCAGAGGATCCAGGGGAGTGGTTGAGGGGACCAGGGTACAGGCACGCAGCCCCCACAGGTAGTGAAGGGTTTGATGAGAGGCTTTCATACTGGGAGCGGTCCTGCAGCCGTCCCCATTCCTGAGAAGGACTTGAGGATGTTGAATTCAGCCTTAAAAAAATAATTTTTTTTCTTTGAAAAGTAAAACAAAGTCCAAAGGGTCACATTTTATTTTACTAATTTGCAATTATATAAGCGAGGCCATTTCCTTTAAGAATTTAAAAATAGAGTTAAGTAAAAAATACTTGCAATCCATCATCATTAGGACATAATAAACTGTCATTTTAATTATGAACCTATTTATTTATATGGTATTTACTTTCCACAATGATATGGACAATATCTATAGATAAATCCATACTTACGTTTACATCTACATGTCTGTTTCTATGCTTTATTTCTCTGTCTTGTGTCTTTTTCTGACCGGCAAGACCAAGATCATGGCCTTTTAGTCTCATCCACAGGCCTCAGTTTCCTCTTCCTCCATCATCTTCAAAGATGGGGATGTTCTTCGAACAGGATCATCATCAAGTCACAGCGCGTCTGCTGTGTGCATTCCCTGTCTCCTTGAGACCTCTGGTGCAGCTGCACTGTTAGTTCCCTGCTGCACGTGAGAAAAGAAGGGAGACTTGTAGGGATTGCTTGAAGGACCCAGGCCACACTGGCGATGAATGGCTGCAGGGCAGTGGGCTATTTCACGTTCCTCCTTCAGCCCAAATTTCTAACCCGCCCCAACCCGTCATTCCCTGCATGGGTCAGTGAGAAGATGGGGAAGATCCTGCAAGGATTCACCTGTGAGAAATTGAGAACAAGATTCCTGGGAGTGTCACACTGCTGGGTATAAAATGAGCTCCCTGAGAAGCAAGGTGATCATTAGGTTTCCCACAAGCAAGAAGAGAGGTCTCATTACCACCCAGAGCCAGAAGTGGAGCATGTCCTCTGGGCCTGAGATCCCCACACAGTGAACCTTCTGGGTCCAGAAGACAGCTATAACACCAGACGGGCAGCTGCAGAGCCAGGGACCTCAGCATGGAATGGAGCAGTGGACTTCCCAACCCACACAGCAAGCAACGTGGAGTGCTTTTGTTCAGGAGGCTGGCAGACAGTGTGAGTTGCTTCAGCACATATTTGCGGAAGCGGGGCTTGCTGACCCATGAAAGGGAGCTGACTTTTGGCTGTAAAGATGAATTTGCTGACTTCTGGATTCACCATTCATTTGGGAAATCGATTAAATACAGAAAATGATCATTGTACATGTTGGACTAGAGGCAGCATCTTTCAGAAGAGGACTAATATCCTCCTCCTGATGCACATTCCAGGCACACTTTCTCATCTCCAATGCATCATCCCCTCTGCCCCAGCTGGACAGTTTGGGAACTGTTTTTACTAGCAGTTCTGGTATGTAGCGCTTAGGCAAGTGTTTGCTTTTATACGAACCTTGTCTTTTTATCTGCATTTCCTGAATAGGCCCTTGCCAAGCCATTTCGATGGCAGATTCCTCAAGGGGGACTTGGTCAGCTGATGTCTGTTTGTATTATAAAACCTTCCTTTGGGCCCAAATCATGGTGGGATGCTGTCCAACAATAAATTGCGCCATGTTCTTGGGTTTTAGGTCAGTGTGGAATTTGCCAATGTTAATGAAGACAGAACGTTGGGAAAGGGGGAAAAGGCATTGAAACATAAAAGCACCACATGACAGTGTGCAGAGAGCTCTTGGGGCTCTATGTTGCAAATGATGGGACCTCCTCCAGTGTGAGCAGGCAGAAAAGTACCCTGTTAGGGCATCTTCATCAGCGGGGTCACAGCCCCCCTCGAAGGGTAAGACAGCAGATCTGGAGTCTGCACGGCCCGGACTTGTATTTGGTAGTCTGCTGGCATGAGCTAGTCCTTTTAAGACTTTCCAGGCCACACATCCTTCTAAATGCAAGGCTCTTAGACCGCTCTCACAGCTTGTCTCACTCCATTTCGGAATGCTCTGAAATGATGCCTTAAAAGGGAGGATGCTTCACTGGTGGAGCTACGCCGGCTGTTGTCTAGCTGAAAGTAGGCTGCAAAGCATGGCATCTGCCTAATGGGGTGGGAGTTCCCTGGCCTGTTTCCTCCCTCACTGTGTTTTTGTTCGGTGCCATCCAGTTAGCTCTGGCTCACAGGGATCCTGTGTGTACAGGAGGACACAGCATGGTCTGGTCCTGCACCATCCCGACGGCTGCTGGGATGCACGAGTGTTTGTTTGTTTGTTTTGAAGTCGCTGTGTCAGTCCCTCTTTTGAGGGTCTTCATGGTTTCCACTGCCCGTCGACTTTCCTAGGCAGTATGTCCTTCTCTGTGGACCATTCCCTCCTGAGAATGTCCCCAAAGTAAATGAGCTAGAGAAAATCTTGCCATCCTTGGCTTCTCAGAAGCTTTCTGGCTGTAGTTCTTCCAACATGTAATGTATGTGGTCCATGAAATAGTCAATATCCTTTATTAGCACCATGATACCAATGCATCTTCTTTGGTCTTCATCAATTCAGTGTCCACCTTCCCCATGCTTATGAGGCCATTCCAAATACTACGACTTGGGTCAGATACACCTCAGTCCTTAAAGCGACATCTTTCCTATTAAACACTTTGATATTTCATTCCCCTTACAGGAGGTTTGCTCAATGCAATATGCTCTTTGATCCTTTGGCTGCTGCTCCCCATGAACATTGACCTCTCGGATTCCTTGTCATTTTAAAATCAACTTGAACTTCTTGACTTGATAATGGAATGATGTACACAGCCTGGAGCTAATGCACTTCCATAATCCCATTCCTTAGAAAACTATGCCATATGATTAATGTTTTCAATGGCATTATAATTGATGCATAAACTGCAAAATTACGAAGATTACTTCGAGTCTTCCCAAGTGAAGCAGTTACACAGTGAGGCACAGAACACACTGTGATGTGCGTGAACAACTCTCGGTCTCAGAGTGTGGCATCCCGACTCTTCGAGGTGCCTGAGTCACATCACAACAAGCCACGTGGATTTTCTGTGTTTTGGTTTTCTGACCCGCCCTTGATAACCGAGCCTCTCTTTCTCTGTTCCTCACAGGAGGAAGCGGAAGAGATGCCTTATAATATGCTTGTCTGTTGCCCTAACCACTTTCTGTCCGACTCTGTCCAGCACAGTCTCTCTAAATGAAGGTTCCCCAAAAGACTAAAAGCTTAGGACTCCTCCAGGTGATCGGCGTTGTGTTTCCTCTGCTCAATTCGATTTACGCATTTCAGCAGGGCCTCTGAACTGCTTTGCCACTGCACAAACCCTTCTTTGCCTCATGATCAAAGAAAGAGATCTTTCACAGGAGGGACGTTTCCAGTTAACCAGCACTTCCCTTCCCTCTCTTGCCACCAAGTCATGCCTTCATGTTGTATGCACCTTTTATCCTCATATATAAATTAATATTTATTCTCGATCAGTTAAGCTCATCTATATATATATATATATATATATATATATATATATATATACATAGACACACATTTTTGTCCTTGGTGTGACTATTCTCAATCCCTGTTGTGACATGTTGAGTTTTAAAATGCCTGAAACATCTTCCTGCAGGTATCTTCTTTTTCTTTCCAGTTCCGTTTGCTCTTGTCACTCAATCGACCATTGCCCCTGTTTAGTCTCCGTCTTTGTGTGTTGCTCATTCTCACCCTCCTAGAATTCTGCAGGTGTTTTTAGTCTAGATTTTCTACTCTATTTGACATCACTGAGGTTGTTGCCTATGTAATTTCTGGATAAAACCGGTTCACCTTAATGATATTTCCAATTTACATTTACAGCTGTACTGAAGCATTGTTGTTATGCATATCTATATTAAACTGCATACCTTTAGAGTGTACACTTTGATCAGTGTTTGTGCATCAATGCATTTTGAGACCATCGCCACAGTCAAGATAATGATGATCAAAAAGGTTTCGTCACTCTTGCAAAAATGTGCTCATGTCCCTTTCTTACAGCACCCTCAGCGCTCCAGCCCAACCAATACTTAGCATGTCCCTGGTTTGTTCTCTGTCACTGCAGGGTGAGCGCTAGGTTCCTTGTGCCAACGTGGCTTCTGTAGGAATTGGTGGGTGGTGGTTCACCTGTCATTCAGGACACACTTGATTGGAGGGCTACCAAATGGCTCTCTGGAGGCCAGCCTTCCTCTTTCTCTGTTTCACCTTCCTGATGACAAGCCACTTCAAGCCATGCTGACAGCAGCCTGAGCCCTGGAGATGTGTCTTCCGCTATTGGATGTACAAGACTTTGCATCCACCATCTGTGATCTTCCTGCATTCTGCGTCATTGCGTATGCCTGCTTGAGTCTGAAGAGAGATGTATGGACTAGTTTTAGACTTACGGAGTCATATTGGACTTATGGACTTGATCTGGACTGGGCTGGGATGTTTGCTTGATACATAATTATTTCTTGATATAGAGCTCTTTCATAGATACATCACACACACACACACACACACACACACACACACACACACTCATCACTGAATTTGTTTCTGAAGTCTCCTGGGCCAAACACATGAAGGCTATTCTGGAGCCTCTTGGTGGCACAATTGGTCAAGTACTTGATTATAAGCAGGAGCCTGGTGATTCCAGGACCCCCAGGGGTGCCGTGGGAAAGAAACCATGAGTTTTGCTTCCCAGTGGCAACAGCCTTGCAAACGCGATAGAGCAGCGTCACTGTGTAATGCTTAGGACTTTGTGTTACACCAGGACTAAGAGTCCAGTTGAGGGCAACCAAAAACCAATTATTTGGCATTTTCTAAAATTTTATACCAATGTAATCATAGTCATAAGTATATATTCTTTTGTCTTGCTCTTTTCTTCATATAATTATTTTGAGATTCTTGTGCACACACATTTATGGAATATTAATATTTAACTTTTATTTGATATTAATCTTTTTATTGCTGAATAGCATACCATGATATGGATACACCCAAATCTGTTATCCATTCATCTGCTGATGTACATTAGGTTATTTCTAGGTTCTTTCTCCCCCAAAACAGTTTTATTGGGAGCTAATGGATTTATTATTCCATAGTTCAATTATATGGAGCAGTATGGTACAGTTGCTACCACAGTCAGTTAAAAAACATCTCTTTCTTCTTGAACTTCTTGATATCAGCGCCCCCTCCCCCCACTGTACTCCGCAAGAACCCTTATTCTGTGTGTTGCCTCTATAGGTTCATCATATGCCAAATACCAGAATAGAGTCTGGGGGTCTTAAGGGTCCAAACCCACAGAAAAGAATAGAACAAAAACACAAGAGGGCTACCTACAATGACAAAATACATCAGAGATCAGCCCCAGTATGAAAAAACACAAAATGTTGAAAACCAGATCAGGCCCAATGTGTATCAGAGGGAGAATCAAGTGCCAAGGATTTAACCATTCAAATCAGGTTTATCCTTTTGATCTCCTGTAGTCTTTTCTCCAATAATCTTTGTTTGGTAACCAGCTATTTCCAGCCCTCTGTTGCGGAGAGAGGGAGAGCGCGGAGGCGTATGTCCTGTGTAGATCTCGCAGATGCAGCGTGGGCTCCCGCTCTCATCCACAGCCGGCTGCAAACCAGAGTCTCACAATTTAGGCTTTGACACTATTCGCTCCTGGACTTTGGATTATATCATTTACACAGCGTTTGGTCATGGAGGTTGGTGTGCTTCTTCCATGTGGACATAGTTGGCATCTCACTTAGATGGCTGCTTTTTGGGAAACAAACCTTTAAGACCCCAGACTCGGTTCTATCTGATAGGCACCATCTAATTCCGTCACCACACTTTCCTACAGCACCCATATCTTCCAAGTTCCTTTCCTGGGGGCACATATTAAGCAGGACCATGATGTAAGAACGAATTGTTTTTTAATTGGAGCCAGGATTTGGTATTGCTAGGTCTTGGTTGGGCTTTGACATAGGTATAAGTCTGTGAAAATCTGCTTTCTTTTCTCTTACATGCACACACACGAGTAGAGTGCCCGGATCACATCACAGGTGTGTGCTCAACTCTTTAAAAAAACAAGCCATGCTTTTCCTCAGGTGTTTGGATCCAATTAAGAGTTTATGGAAATTTTAATTGTTCCACATCCTTTCCACCAGTTACTTTGGTCAGTCTTTTGGATTTTAACCATTCTGGATGTTTATTCAGCAGTTCTGCTCAGCCTTGTCTGCTCACTGTGGATCAGAACTGACCTGACAGCAGAGGGTTTTGTAGGATATTTTGTTCATATATTTAATTGGGTTATTTGTCTTCTTATGGCTGAGTTGTAGTTTAAAAAATTGTCTCAATGTAGGCACTAGTAGATACATTTTACAATTTTTTGCAAACTTAAAATACAATATACATTTTATAATTTTTTGCTTGTACTTTTTTCTTTTACATCATTTTATTGGGGGCTCGTACAACACTTATCACAATCCATGTATGCATCCATTGTGTCAAGCACATTTGTTGCTATCATCATTCTCAAAACATTTTCTTTGTACTTGAGCCCTTGGTATCAGCTCCTCATTTTTTCCCCTACCTCTCCCATCCTCCCTCCATCATGAAGCCTTGATAATTTTTAAATTATCATTATTTTGTCATGTCTTACACTGTCTGACAGCTCCCTTCACCCACTTTTCAGTTGTCCGTCCCCCCAGGGAGGAGGTTATAGGTAGATCCTTGTGATCGGTTCCCTCTTTCTATCCCACCTTCCCAGCACCCTCCTGGTATCGCCACTTAAGAGCGTTAAAGTTTATTGTGTCAACCTGGCCATTAACACATGTGGGGTTAATTGAAGGGTGGAGCAATAAATAGCCCAGTGAGCCTCGCCTTTCTATTTTTCTTGCTCTGTGATGATCAGACCCGAGTTCAGCTGCCTTAGCCAGTTCCCTGCTTCACCTGGCAAGGCTCATTTTCTGTAAGACATGCCTGAGGAGAAGCCACTTGGACTTACCCTGATGTAGCCCTGGGTGCTGGAGCAGCTGTGTGGAGACCCCTGCCAGCGCTGAGATGCTTACATGTTCACTGACTCGGCTTTCCTCCTGCAGTCGGCATCATTGCGTGTGTTTTGTGAGATGGAGGAGGACTTTGTGGGTTGGTATCGGACATAAGGGCTACTCTTGGACTTGTGGGCTTGGGTAGCACTTAGTTGGGTGTTTTCTTGATGTGCACTTACCCTTTATATAAAATTATCTCTTATACATAAGAGTTTTTGTGGATTTGTATTTTCGAATGTACCCAGACTAACACACCATTCTCACCACTGGTCCTGAGGGATTCATCTGTCCTGGATTCCCTGTGTTTCCAGTTCCTGTCTGTACCAGTGTACATCCTTTGGTCTAGCCGGATTTGTAAGGTAGAATTGGGATCATGATAGTGGGTGGGGAGAAAGCATTAAAGAACTAGAGGAAAGTTATATGTTTAACCGTTGCTACACTGCACCCTGACTGGCTTGTCTCCTTCCTGTAACCCTGCTGAAGGGGGATGTCCAGTTGCCTACAGATAGGCTTTGGGTCCCCAGTCTGCACTCCCCCTCATTCACAATTTGTTCTTTGATGCCTGATACCTGATCCCATCAACACCTTGTTATCACACATGCTGGAGTGTTTCTTCCATGTGGGCTTTGTTGCTTCTGAGCTAGATAGCCACTTTTCTTCAAGGCTTTAAGATCCCAGACATTAGCCGGGCACCATCAGCTTTCTTCACTATATTTGCTTATGTACCCTCTTTGTCTTCAGCGATCCAAGTCGGGAAGGTGAGCATCATGGAATGACAGTTTAATAGAACAAAGTATTCTTGCATTGAGGGAGTCCTTGAGTGGAAGCTCAATGTCCACTGCTACCTTAATACTAAACCTATAAATATATGCACATAGATCTATTTCCCCACCATCATATATAAATATATTTACACCCTTTTATTCTTAAAGAGCATTTTATTCAGTCATGGTATTAATGTTTTTCATGTTATTGATTTTGATGAAGTCCAGATTATATTATTTTTGCTCTAAACCTTATTTTATATTTTGAAATGAAGTATGTAAGTCTTCCGAGTTTGTTCTTGATTTTTAAAACTGTTTAGGTTGTGTGTGCTCTTTGCAGTTGCATATAAATTTTAGAATTAGCTTGCCACATTCTACAAAACTCCTTGGAGCTTGGATGGTATTACAGTAAGTGTAAATGTCAAATGGAACTCTGGTGGCACCAAGGTTAAGCACTCAGCCCTTAACTGGAAATTTGGGGTCGGTACCCACCAGCTGCCTCCACAGGTTGCTCTGCTACGATGAGCGTTTCAATCTAGGAAACCTTTGGGGGCAGTTTTACTCTGTCTGATTGGGTCCCTATAGCTAAAGTTGAAGGCAAGTGAGAAAGGGGAAGTCTCTGGAGATGCTGGATTGATTCACCTCCTGCAAAAATGATCTCAAACAGAACAATTGTGAGAAGGTGAAGGACCAGGCTGTGTTCTGTTGAACCTAGGGTACCTTTGAGTCAGAATGGACTTGATGGCACCTAACCACTACACCATGGGTCCCTGTGAGGAGCTCTGGTTGTCCTGTCAGGTAAGGGTTGGACGGCTAACTACAAGGTCGGCAGTTCAAACCCACCCTCTACTCAATGGGAGAAAGTTGATGTTCTCTTCTCCCATAAAGATTTACAACCTTAGAAGCCAGTTATAGGGTACTATGAATTCGATCTGCCTCCATCAATGGCACTGTTTGTTTCTAAGGTCCATAGAGTCTCTATGAGTTGGAGCCAACTCCAAGGCACCTAATGACTAGGTGGGGGAAAATGACACTGTAATTGTATCATATTCCGATCCATAATCATTATATCTCTTTTCATTTATTTATCCCCTTAATTCCCCTCAGTGCTGTTTTGTAATCTTTAATATTTTCCATTTTTTCCGCTTATCTCCTAAAAGTACACGTTTTAAAAACTTTATTATAAATGGTGTTGTTTTTTCTTTGAATTATGGTACTTCCAAAGAATAATGAAAGTATCATGGACTGCTAAAAGAACAAACAGTTCTGTCTTGGAAGAAGCCCAGCCAGAGTGCTCCTTAGAAGCAAGGATGATGAGTCTTCTTTTTATGTAGTTTGGACATGTTTTCAGAAAGAGGCCAGTCCCTGGAAAAGGACATCATACTTGGTACAGGGACAGGGAAAAAGGGAAGCCTGTCATTGAGATGGATTAACACCGTATGGTAGTTACATCATTTCCTGTGAACTTGATATATAGAAGCGTAGTAGGGGAGTCTATCCAGTCAATCAGATCTCAGCCTGATGGTACCTCTTTGTGGGCATGGGCTTCTTATGAAGAGGATCCTTGGAACCTCCTCTCTCTTGGCCTTCACCTTCCTGTTGACTAGCCATGCTGAGACCTGCATGAGCCCTGTGATGCAGCCACCAGCAGGTGATCTTCCTGCATTCTGCATCATAGCACGTGGCTGCATGAGTATGAAGAGGGACGTGTGGACTAGTATTGGACTGAAGGATTAGTATCAGATGTAGGACTAGATTTGGACTGGACTGGGCTGTTTTATTGATACACAGTTACTTCTTGATATAAAACTCTTTCTTAAACTTATGTGAGTATCTCTGGATTTTGTTTCTCTAATCAACCAGGCCTAACACATACAGGGACTGCCACAATTTTCTGAAACATGAGAACAGTTGTGAGGATGGTGCAGGACTGGGGGTGTTGCTTTATGTTGTACAAAGAGTCCTTAAGAGTCAGAACCATCTCAATGGTGCCTAACATTAATAACTGTGTGAAGAGTACAATCGTTTTTTTTATATTGACTTTAAAACTAAGCCTCACTGAGCCCAGTTACTTCAAATAGCTTTTGCTCTCTTGTAGATTTCTACTCAGTAGGGGCCTACATGGTAGTATTTTATATATAGACCAGGGTTTGGCTAATTTTGATGTAAAGGACCAAATAATTAATATTTTAAACTTGCAGGCTGGAAAGTATCTGTATCATTAGTCAATGCTGCTCCTATAGCAAGAAAAGAGCCATAAAGAAACAAGGGGCATGACTCTGTTCCAGATAAAACATTTGGAGAAGTGCTTATTTGCTTTCATGGGACAAGCTGATCACATCAAAAGTGAATCAAGATAGCATTACTTCTTTGTATCTAGATAGTGTTTGCAGGATTACATTGACTAGAACTCTCAGTATGATGTTGACCAGAGCATCAACTTTCCGTTGCACAGGAGTGGGGAGAGAAGACACCCTTCTCTGGCCTTTGACCTTGGAGAAAATCGTTGAGTCTTTCATCAGTAAGTGTGACAGCAGTAGGTTTCTTTGCAGTTGCCGTTTGACTGGTTGTAGTTGCCGTTTGACTGGTTGTAGTTGCCGTTTGACTGGTTGTAGTTGCCGTTTGACTGGTTGTAGTTACCGTTTGACTGGTTGTAGTTGCCGTTTGACTGGTTGTAGTTGCCGTTTGACTGGTTGTAGTTGCCGTTTGACTGGTTGTAGTTGCCGTTTGACTGGTTGTAGTTGCCGTTTGACTGGTTGTAGTTGCCGTTTGACTGGTTGTAGTTGCCGTTTGACTGGTTGTAGTTGCCGTTTGACTGGTTGTAGTTGCCGTTTGACTGGTTGTAGTTGCCGTTTGACTGGTTGTAGTTGCCGTTTGACTGGTTGTAGTTGCCGTTTGACTGGTTGTAGTTGCCGTTTGACTGGTTGTAGTTGCCGTTTGACTGGTTGTAGTTGCCGTTTGACTGGTTGTAGTTACCGTTTGACTGGTTGTAGTTGCCGTTTGACTGGTTGTAGTTGCCGTTTGACTGGTTGTAGTTGCCGTTTGACTGGTTGTAGTTGCCGTTTGACTGGTTGTAGTTGCCGTTTGACTGGTTGTAGTTGCCGTTTGACTGGTTGTAGTTGCCGTTTGACTGGTTGTAGTTGCCGTTTGACTGGTTGTAGTTGCCGTTTGACTGGTTGTAGTTGCCGTTTGACTGGTTGTAGTTGCCGTTTGACTGGTTGTAGTTGCCGTTTGACTGGTTGTAGTTGCCGTTTGACTGGTTGTAGTTGCCGTTTGACTGGTTGTAGTTGCCGTTTGACTGGTTGTAGTTGCCGTTTGACTGGTTGTAGTTGCCGTTTGACTGGTTGTAGTTGCCGTTTGACTGGTTGTAGTTGCCGTTTGACTGGTTGTAGTTGCCGTTTGACTGGTTGTAGTTGCCGTTTGACTGGTTGTAGTTGCCGTTTGACTGGTTGTAGTTGCCGTTTGACTGGTTGTAGTTGCCGTTTGACTGGTTGTAGTTGCCGTTTGACTGGTTGTAGTTGCCGTTTGACTGGTTGTAGTTGCCGTTTGACTGGTTGTAGTTACCGTTTGACTGGTTGTAGTTACCGTTTGACTGGTTGTAGTTGCCGTTTGACTGGTTGTAGTTGCCGTTTGACTGGTTGTAGTTGCCGTTTGACTGGTTGAGAGTCTTATCTTTCCTGGTTTTCTGAGGGTTTCTTTATGAATATAAGTTGAGTCTTATCAAAAGCTTTTTCAACATTTACTAGGGCTCTGATCATGTGCATTTAGGTCTAATTTGTTTGTTTTCTGTTAGTATGGTGACTTAGATGGGCTGGTTTAAGTGTTAAATTGCATTTGCATTCCTAAAGTTAATAGTATATGGCTGCGATGCAGAATCCTTACCTATTATTGGAGTGGTTTGTGAGGTAGAAGTTCTGCATCTGTAATATAAAGACCAGGCTTTATTTTTCATTCACCTTTGAGAGCCAAGCTCTCTGCTGAGTTTGGCGTATGGTCATCTGGGATTCCTGCCCTACTCTGTAAGAGTTCTTGAATCATGGAGTGGTTGGTGTAGGGAAATAGGAGGATGTGTCAATATCATTCCAGAAGACCTACAATAGAAGGAAGAACAAAGTGTTTTGGAAGACCGGCAATAAGATAAGAAACCCAGAATTCCAAACTGGGAGTGGAAAGAAAAGATATGTGGAAAACCATTTTGGGTTGACTTCTAATAAGCTCACTTCCATTGAGAGCCAGGAGATATATTTTCACTCAGTTTTTCTAGACATTTTCTTATATCTCTGCTTAGTTTATGAAGTTATTCCCATATACATATAAACCGTGTTCATAATTTTAAATGTGCTATTTATCCCATGAGTTTGTTAAACACTTCTGGTAGCATTTGTTCCCCCACTAGTTAATGGGTTGTTCTCAAATGGACTTGCATATTGCAGCTGTACAGTTTGGTTACCACTCCGAGGCTTACAGAGATGGTGCCCTCTGAGGCTTACAGAGAGAGTGCCATAGTTCCAAATGTGAATCTATAGTGGAGAAAATCGGTGATTTCAGATTTCTCGTCAGCTCAAAAAATTAGAAATGAGCAATCTCATCATCTCAGGTAGTGCCCTGTACTTCAGATTCCTAGGTCAAGAAGGATAATTTTTAAGCTTTGTTTTCTTCTGTATGGAACAATGATTTCCTCTCATGTAGAAGAGCTAGAGCTCCAGTAGTGGTGTCTGTGCACTTGGGCCTATGGACCTGCTTCTGGAGCTGATTCAGGAGTTGGTCTGCACACCCAGCTCGCATGCTGTAGAAGAAAGGACCCCTTTGCTTCTTTGCTGGTGTGGTAGTTACATAAGCTGGTGTCAATTTGGGACTTGAGAGGATTAAGAGTGTAGGGGTGGAGTCTAGTCTGTCAATCAGATCATAGCCAATGAGGCCTCTGTGTGGGTCTGGTCTTCTCCTCAACATTCTGGGAACGTCTGTATTTTCCTTGTTGGAGGCAGGAGAGACTCTGTCTTTCAGATCACTCCCTGAGAGACTCTACCGACAAGACACATGGAACTAGACTAGTGCCTCGAGCTGGAACAGCCACGTGGAGACCCTGCCAGCGCTAAGACGCTTACAGTGACACTGGATCTACAATACTTCCCACACAGTGGCCTGCGATCTTCCTGCATTCAGCGTCATTGTGTGTTTCTAGAGTCTGAAGAGGACTTTATAGATTGGTACCGGAAATATGGGCTAATATCGGACTTTTGGATTTGATCTGGACTGGGCTGGGCTATTTCCTCAATTTTCAACTGCTCTTGTATATAAATCTCTTTCTTAGACACATATATGAGTCCTTGAATTTGTTTCTCTAGTCTACCCGGACTAACACAGCTGGGAGCACAGACAGATGTGGGAATGGCCAGGTGCTATGTAGTGCACATGATAAGTTAAACAATTCCTGGAACTGTTTATGCTTGCTCGGGCCATGTGAGGTGGGATTTACTGATATCCCCCAGGTGTTTTGGGGTGTGTTTTGAGTCAGGACACCCAGAAAGGGTGTTTATCCCATAGCCATGTGCTAGAAGCCTTCATGATACCCTTGGTCCTGAGCACCAGGTTCATTTGTGGGTGACAGGGAGAGTCCTTAGATTACACTTGGACTTCCCCCTTCCACAGTGAAAATGAAACGAAATATGTGATTTCTGGGGAAAAATGTCAGTATTGCCCCCTTTGTATTGAAATATTGTCATACCAGCAGATTTAGGTCTTGCAGTTACTGCAGTTCCCAAATACAGTAACAAGACAACATCTGTTCCAATATTATACTGAAAATCTGTTGCAATAAAGTGAAATAAAGCAATGGTTGTCAGGTCCACATAGATTTATCACATCATGCTAAGCTTTTAACTTCTCCAAATGTGTGTGCACTGTCAATTACATTTGCATAACATTGCCAGTTGAGGGAGGCTCACAAGGTACCTGCTGAGACAGGACCTCTGACTTGCCCTCATCCGGGTCTCCTCAAAGGCACTTCTCTTGAGCGAAGGCTTGGCGGTCTGGACTGTGGCTATGAGCGGAATAGTCCAGATGAGGCCGGCCATATGGATGTCAGAATTCCAGACTGAAGGTTTCAAAGTATTTCTACAAGATAGCATTTTCTCACTACAGGACTTCTAGGACCCTTTAATATTCTCCTCCTCCTCCTCCTCCTTTTTGTAAACTTGGAAGGCAAGGCCATGGCATTTGTAGAAAATCATTAAAGGGGGCTCTAATTTAGGGAGCAGAATGAGTAAAGATTTGCCATATAGTCTGGGGGAAAGAACCTGCATTCGACTGTTGCCTCTGTAGAGCATTCATTTTTCAGTCGACCAAAGCTCTGTGAAATAAAACGGTTCAGTTCTTACTGTTGGTTTTGGTTAGGTGGTTGTTGAGTCACTTCCAGCTCAACTGTCTGTACAGCAGAGTGAAACACTGCCTGTACCTGCACGGTCCTCATCATCAAAACTAAAACCTTCTTGACCAACATATTTGAGGATGGGTTTTTACCTTTTTATTTTCAGGAAAACAGTTTGGACTATTTTTTAAATGTATAGGCTAGCCATTCACCCCAGCACTGCCTACTTCCACAAATATTAAATGGGCAGTTATTCATAGCAAGGCCTGTGGCAGACTCAGTAGGTGAGATACTCATGGTTTGTTTGAAGTAACAGTCCAGGCAGTCGATGAATTGCATCTAGCAGATTATTCAGGTTTCTCTTATTCTGTTCACATCTCCTCGTTTGTCCTGCAGGATTCCCTACACTCTGGATTTCGATACTTTCATCTGTTTGCTTTCATCATGATTTTCTGTCCCTTGAACTGCCTGTACATTGGTGTGTAGATTGAACGGCAAGATAAGATTGTATTTTATCCTGGGTAAGTCTGCTACTTGAAGATGAGGCCACGTGTTCTCTGTTACAGCTTGTCAGGAGGCACCTACCATCTGGGCAGCTTTCTGTTTTGTAACATTGGAATTGAGCATTGGTTTCCAGTGTTGTCAGTCCAACCCGCTCTGTGCCAGTGAAGCAGTGTTTTAGCGGTTACTGGTGATCATTGACTAGTTCTAATAGGGGGTGCCAGGAGCCCTGGTGGCACTGTTGATAAGTAGCTGACTGCTTAGCCAAAAGCATGGAGGTTTGAACTCACTCAGGGGCTCTTTTTGAAGGCTTGGTGACCCGTGTCTAGGAAATCCTATGGGGCAAGATTAAGACTTGGAAACCCTTCTCTGCCCTATAGGGTCACTATGGATTGGAATCAATCCCATGGCATCTGACAACAACAAGTCCATAAATCCCTCTTCAGCCACACACAAGGATGCAGAATGCAGGAAGATCATAGTCTGGTGGGTGCAAAGTCTTGTAGATCCAATGGCTGTGGATGCATCTCCAGGGCTCTGGCTGCCTTCAGCATGGTTCAACAATAGGAAGTTGAAGCATAGAGAGAGGGGACATTCCCTTCTTGTGATGGCCGCTCCCACCAGGAAGCATCATCAGGCTGTGACATGATTGACAGGCTAGACCGCACGCCTACTCTGATTTATCAAGTTTCATGAAATTATGTAACTACCGCAGCAAGTTTAGGTTGAAACTGAAGAAAATGAAAATCCACGAGAGCCACAATTTGGCTATGAATTTATTTCCCTGAATTTACGGACACTATCAAAAACAGACATCTGCTAGCTGGAGGTCTGCCGTGTTGAACACTAATGACCAGAGACCAGGTGAATCGTGTTCTGACATCAAGACATCATACCTGAAGGGAGCAGACGGTCCTTAGGAAGACGGGAGAGGAAGGTGCCAAAGGGTTGTGTGGCCAGCAAGGCTGCGACTGCCCCGGCCACCTCAAGACATAGGTCCTTTCGCAGTGGTTCCTGCTCAGCCGCCCGGAGCTGCTGAAGGAATGCGTGGTGAACACTGGTCCAGGTAATTTCAAGTCCAAGCAGTACACCGTCATATACTCAGAGCACTTCTGATCTGAGGCCTTCGATGCCTTTGGCGACCGCAAAACCCTGAAGCACACTGTCGAGCGCACACTGTTTACCTTCCAGGACCCCCACAGGCTGCTGCTGAGACGCTGACTGGGGAATGCTCCGCGTGCATTCACTTTGGTTGGGTCTTTTAGGAGATCAGACTGCACAGTGAAGATGTGTTGCTCTGCAGAAGGGAGGCTGGGTTTGCCATGCCACTGAAGATGGGGCAAGACCGGCGGTGTTTTGTTCTGTTGTGCACAGGGTCACTGTGAGTCAGAACTGACTGCGGGGCACTGAACCACAACAACACTCACAGATGGACACTTCTGGAAAACAAATTTAGGCACTGATTGGGTATTAAAATGTCTTTGTTGTACATGTTGAGGGGTTGTATGCTTTAGCAAAGAGTCCAATCCCGGAAACAGCTGTGCATGCAGATCCTAGATCCTTTATAAACTATTGCTGAAGACCAGATGCCGACATGACATAATGAAGGAGAAGCGGAAAACATAACCCCCTGGACTTTGGAAGCGGTCCATGTCATTAAGTGAGGAGTGGGTAGAGTTTACTCTATTTTGTCCGTATGGAAATGAACATCAAGTAATTGTCACCTGTCCAGGAATGCATCGTAAACGGGGGCAGCCAATGCTTAAAGCTAGGTCTTCCATGCCAAGCCTTGCCTGTTTTCTGGTACCATATGATTCTACACCCCCCACCCCCCAAACGCCCCTTGTGCTCGCTTTGTCCTCCTAAGAACTGGAATGTGAAGGACGGTGCTCGCCTGTTTTACATGCGCAACACATGCCTGAGAGGCTTAGCTAATGTTTGAATGCAAATCAGGGTCTAAACAAACCTCCAGAGGCCGTGATGATGAGCCAATAGAAGCATGATGACATTTGTATAATTGCTTTCCTTGAATCAGACATTAAACCCATGCCATTGGCTGACACGAGGGACAAAGCAGCACCATCCAACATTAGTTCTTCGTTCTCTTTCAGGGATGTTGTGCAGTACAACTGGAGTGTCTTCTGAGAATCTTTAGCAGAGATTCCGAAATTTAATTCATCCTAGAGAGGTGCCTTGGAGTTGCTTTGTTTCTGTGAATCTTGTTCTTGATCGGCTTTTTCTGTTCGTTCTGGTTGGTCATAGCCACCTTTGTACCCACTACTACAAACATCTGCATGGTACTCAGATTCTTTGTCTTACCTCTGTTTTTTACATACAATCCCTTGAACTGTATCCTCTATTGTTGGTTGTGTGTGTGTGTGTGTTTTGGCTGTCTCTGTTGGTGAAAGGGAGAAGATATGGACGAATATAACGCTAAATTTATCATATATAAAAATCCCATAAATTCTAACGACCTATGTTAAATTTAGATAAGTGATACCTATGTGTACCTTTTATTGTGAATTAGATGAAGACTTACAGAGCAGATTATCTGTTTTACATTCAACAATTCCTTCACATTCTGTTTCAACTCAGTCCCTTGAAATCCCGTCAATGTGCCATCACTTGCCCCCTCCCCCGAGTTTCCTGTTTCTATTCCTCATCCGTTGCTAACTAACCCTCTGTGTTAGCCTGGGTTGCCTTGGGAAACAAAACAATGACACAGATCTATGTAGAAGAAAGCTTTTATCAAGAAATAACCATATATTAAGAAGCCCAGTCCACCCTACTCAATTGATACTCACCCTCAGGAAGGGAAGACAGAAGATATGGGTGCTGTGGCAAAATGTGGTGAGGAAATCAGACGGTGCTAGCTATCAGTTAAACTATTGCCTAGTGTCTTAAAGGCTTGTTTCTAAACAAGCAGCCATCTAAGTGAGATGTCAACTAAGTCCACATAGAAGAAGCGCACCAACATCAGTCATCGAAGGACTGTAAATCATATAATCTGAAGCTGAAGGAAGGAATAATATCAGAGCCTGAATGGCGAGAGTCTGGTTTGCAGAAGGCTCTGGATGGCAGTGGGAGCGCACGATAAGCTTTGGGGGATCCAGGTAGGGAACAAGCCTCGGGTGATTTCCCTCTCTCCAGAATCAACGAAAGGGAGGAAGTGGTTGCTCAACAGAGGCCATTGGAGAGCTGACTACAGATCAGCAGGGTACACCTGACGTGAATGGCTACAACCGTGATCCTCTCTGATGCTCGTTAGCCCTGAGCGGGTTTTCAACATTTTCTGTATTTTATTGTTTGTTCATACTGGGATTTATTTAGATGTGTTTTTTATTACATGTTCTTCTGCTTTTCAGTATATGTAATTCAGGATTGATGAGCCTCTAGGAACAGCAAATAGAATCAGGGTTTCTTGGGGGAGGTGGGGGGGTGGGTTCAGTGGTGTGTGGGTGGTGGGGTGGTAGTGAAAGAAAGGATGCTGATGTCAAGGAGTAAAGGAAAGAAGAGAATGTTTGGAAATGGATTTTGGTAGCAGGTATACAATACCGCTTGGTGTGATCGAACTGTGGAATTTTATATCTATCTATCTGTATTAACTCCTGATGAAATGGTTTTGAGGATAAAAACAAAGTCCAACTTTAGTCCACAGGTCCCATGCTAGCCGAAACCCTCCTCAGACTCACATAACTGTAGGCCAGTGATGCAGAGACATGAAGCCAGGTGAGGGAAGATCACAGTCTGGTGAGCATTGAGTTGGGTGGATGCAAGGTCAATGGAAATATGGCTTGGTGCTGGCAGCTCCCAGGCAGGCTCAGAGTCTCAGAGCAAGGATGCAGTGGGGCAGAGAGAAGAGGTTCCCCAGGGTCTCTCAAAAAAGGCCACACCTACCGGAGGGTGGAGGGAAGGTGAGGGAGAAAGGGGGAACAGATTACAAGGATCTACATATAATTCCCTGCCCGGGGGATGGACAACAGAAAAGTGAGTGAAGGGAGACATTAGGCAGTGTAAGTCATAAAAAAAATTATAAATGATCAAGGATTCATGAGGGAGGGAGGGTGCGAGGGGGAAAAATGAGGAGCTGATACCAAGGGCTCAAGTAGATAGCAGATGTTTTGAGAATGATGAGGACAACAAATATGCAAATGCACTGTACACAATGTATGGATGTATGGATTGTGATAAAGAGTTGTGTGAGCCCCCAATAAAATGATTAAAAAGTGCAACAACAAAAAAAGCCGCACCTCCCAGGAAGTATCCTTGGGTAAATGTTTGCACTCTTGATCTTAAATAAGTAGGTGATTTTTCTCTCATGGAATGAATCCAGTTTTCGACCTGAAGGTGTGACTAGGGATTACACTGCCGGGGGTTCCACCAGTCCATCCAACCAGTACACCCGCTGTCTTCTTTATGACGGTTGAGTTATATTGGAGAAAAACCAGAAGTTGAACCTTAGGTGGCTGCTCACAACCTTTTAAGCTCAGCTGCTCATAGGTTGTATTTTTAAAATCAGCTGTGCGCATACCAGATTGGAGGGGTTTCACTTAGAAGCGTTTGATTAGTTACTTGAGCATTGGGCGATCCAAACTTAGAATATTGATCTGATGGCCAGAAAATACTAATGTTTATTGCTTTGCTTTATTTAAAGAAAAAATTCAGATCAAGGCAAGTTAAGTTGAGATCTACTTCTTTTTCTGGAGTGTTGGCAGAATTTAGTAGAGTCCTGAGACAGAGGGATTTGTTATTACAAAACAGCAGGCAGTATGAGAAGATGCTGGGGACAATGCACTTGGACCTGAAAGGATGCCTGCACAGGTCCAGCCCACTACACTGAGTCAACTCATAGCAGCTGTATACGGGGAGCTGAATTACTCCCTAGGGTTCTCAAAGCTGTCAATCCTTACCAGAGCAAAACCTCACTTTTTTTCCAGAGGACGGGCTCGCGGGTCCACACTGCTCAGTGGGCTGAGTGGGATTTCATTATAGGAAAGAAGCACTGTGCTGGAGGAAATGACCAGTTTTATGATGCATGTTAAGCAGCCTGCTCTTAGAGTAGAGGGAGACATTATCTCATCCTTCAAGGTTGCTTGCAATTCTGAAGATGATGTGGTTAAAGGGGAGTCGTGTCCTTGCATTTCTGGCTTGCTCAGGAGGAGCATTGAGAATGCTCAGTGCTCTTAGCGATCGCCACGACTGATTTATTAGTAGCTTATGTTCTAGACCCACTCTCTCTTATTGGTACTGATCACATCATTTTGCTTGGGATGTCAGTGAGTTTGCTTGGAATGCCATATTTTAAGACCCATTGACATTGAATGTATTCCCCTCATAGTGACCCTGTATAAGGTTTCCTAATCAGGGTATCTGTATGAATAGACAGCCTCATTGGTTTCTCTCAGAATAACTGGGGGATTGGAACTGCCAACCTTGTTGTCCAGTGCCTAACCCACAGCACCACCATGGTGGCTATATTTGAAGACAAACGGAAATAAGCCTGTAGGTATGGATTGGCATAAAACTGATGGGTTCCGCCAGGAAGAGAAATCAAGGGGAAGAAGAGCCTGCCTGCCCCTCTCATGGGGGGATTGCCTCTGGGGCCACAAAGTTGTATTTGTCTATTGCCTACCCCCTCTTGCTGCTGTCCAAGTCACTCCATGCCACTTAACTCCAGTCTGGTTTTCCTTTGTCAGTGTTCCCTCCTGGACTCCAGTCACCATTCCCTGCCAGAACTGGGGAGCCGTTTCAGGTAGCTCTTGTGATTCAGCACACCTGTACTTTAGCCTTTCTCTGTTCATGTGTTTGCCCATACGGTCCTCATGCCACCCTTCCCCATCTCTTCTGGACAGTTTAATCCCTGTTTGGTGATTTTGTGTCCAGGTTCATGCTTCTCAGCCCTTTGTCCGTATTATGCTATAGTCATTTTCAAAACATTCATTTAATCATGTTATTGTTCTGCTCAAAACTGTTATCGTCTCTTTTGATTTTAGGAAAAAGCTTAAGTTTTATAGACTGCCCTGTGTTGGCCATATGGCATCGCAGTTGGGAACACAGACTAAGGAGCAAGTTGGGCTGGTGCGGGTCTTGGCAGGGCACCTGCTAGCTGTGGGCCTTCGATCAAGCTGTTTAGCTCTCCTGCGCGTAGGGCTCGTGTTCGTGCCTTTCGGGTTGAGAGGATGAAATATATTTTTAAGATATATGCTCAGCCCTGCTTACTATGATGATGCATGTGTTTATCCCCTGACCTAGCAACCCCTCTTTAAGAGATCTATTCCTTGAAAACCTGGCAAATAATCGAAATGTTACATGCAGAAAGCCAGTCGCGGCAGTGCTGTTTTTAAAAGTACAGGACTGGGAATAACTCAGATGTCCCTCAAAGAAGACATGATTGGAAGCATCTATGACAGGGGTGTCCAACTAGTGAGCCACATGCAGCTCCTGAGGTAATTCTTTGTGGCCCGCAATGCTCTGCAATAAAACAAAAATAGAAAAAAAATTGTTACGAAGACAATAGCGCTTAGGGGACATCGAGGCAATACCGTACACACAATTCTCTCGTTAACCCTTTAACTACTGAAGAGTATACACATGGCCCAGTGCCTTTCCTGGGGGCCTGTGGGCGTGTATAAATGTGCTCAGTTCTGACATTTGGAAGCGATTTGTCTGCCACTCTCAGTGTCACGTAATGTAAGCAGATAAAAATAGAGAAAAGGTTGAAAAGAGCACTCTGGGTTGTGCTGTTATGAATCATACCCTGCGGCAGCGCTAGTTCACATTGTTAAAGGGAAGCCATGACGATTGTGCATCACATCTGTCAGCTGTCCAACATTTTGTGGTTTTTATTAGTTATTTTGTTTTATTTTCTGGTCACAACATAAATGGTAAATGAAAACTAGTAGGAGGAAAGCGCTGGCAAGTTTTGGGTTAAAAAGAATAATTTTAGTTTTATAAATACATTAAATAAAATAAATGTTTGAATAAAAGCAATTATATAGTGTCTCAATGATCCTATCCATATTCCTGAATCCTCACTTCAAAATATAAATTTAACAGCATTTGTAAATGTGACGTGGCCACGTGACTCTTGCCTGTTGCATCAAATGGCCCGCGTTATAATTGAGTTTGACGCCCCTGCTCTATGGTAGATGCTACATTGGTGCGATACATAACTGTACAATGAAATGGGAAAATATCTAAATATAGTGATACAGAGTGAGCTCCTGAAGCAAGTCAATAGCGGGGTGGGGGGGGGAGGAAGCAAATTATAGAAGCATTTTTATAGCACCCACCCAGCAGCTACCTGGGAGAAAGTCCTGCCGATCTGTCCCTGTGAAAATGACAGCCTAGGGGCAGTTTTTGCTCCGGGGGCAGATTGACTTCTGGGCAATTTTACTCGTGTCACACGGGCCCTCTATAACTCACCAGTTTATTTGACAACATCTGACATCAGAAGCAATGTGCAATTAGAAAAAGCTGGAAACTTTATTGGTGTCATTGTCACCTCTCATTCCTCCCCGTCTGTGCTCTGATGGCCAATCGCCTGTGGTGCTCCGGGCATTTACTCTGTGTGCCTCTGTGCTCCCTTGGCACTCGGTAAGTCGGAGGAGGTCCTTAGGGCACCAGGACCAGTCTAGCGCAGCAGGGTTCCCTCTTGTCCTTGTTGACCCTTTGCTTGACCCACATGGATCCTCCTAGTGGTGTGCCTCCATCAGGGAAGATGAGCACTGTTTCCTTGGCAGCCATAGGATCTTGGAAGTAGAGGAGCTGGCGTTTATTCCTCCCTTTTCCTCATCTGGAAGCCCACTGGAAACCTGTGCACCACAAGTCACCCTGTTGGAATCGGCATACTGGTGGCACAGCTTCCAGCTCACAGCAGTACAGAAGCCACCTCAGCATGACAAAGTGACCTTCAGACCCAGTTTGACATCCTCAGCTGTGTCACGGAGAAGGAAGAAGCTTCCTACTCCCCTGGATGGCTACAGCCCTGGAAACCCACAGGGACAGCTCTGCCCGGTCCTGGATGCTGGTTCTAAGTCAGAATGGACTTGATAGTGAGTTTGGTCCTGGCTTGATTCTCTGTCCATTTATGAAGCTGCTGTCTGTGCCGCAGACCTTCAATTAAGCTCGCTTTCTTCAGGGAGGCCTTTCCCAGCCATAATCAGATGGTGCTCCTCTCTGTACACTATGTGCACTTTCAAAATATTATGGCTTACAGTTTTGCTGGACTGTCTCTCTTGTAGAGGCACCTAAAGTGCAGTCCTTAGAAGAGCAGTGTTGGCATCACTTGGGGCATTTTAGAAAGGCAAATGTGTGGCCTCATTTCAAAGCTTCTGAATGAGAGATGTTGGGTGTAGCACCAAGCATTTTGTGTTTTTACAGGGCCACCTGGGTGTTCTGAAACACTCTCAAGTCTTAGATTTTCTGTTTATACAGTAGATTCCTGGAGGGCACAGATGATTATTAAATCTAGTCTGTATTCTCCTCTTGGGCTTTCTACTCCTGTAAACAGTTTCCGTCTCAGCAACTGATGGAGGGTCCCTCTGAGTCAACATTGAGTGACTGGTTATGAGAGAGTGAGAATCTTCTCCACGCCATAGACAGGGCCCACTAAAGGGTGAGCGTTTGTTCAGTAAATATTTATGAATGAATGATTGGAAAGGAGTCTGACCCCTTTTATTGTGGTCTCAAAGGTTAGTTAGATCCAGAGCCAGGAGGAAGACTTAACAAGGAAGCGGAGTCTGGCAGACCTACAGAAGAATTGTTCTGTAGTGAGAGCTGCCCAAGAGTGGTTGGGTTGGCCTATTGCTTCCATCACTAGACTGTCTGTGTGAGTGAGATTCGGGGCTGTGTGGTAGTGAAGGATTCTGTCGACCAGTATCTCAGGGTCTGTATTCTCCATCAAATGGGTGGTAGTCTTCTTCCTCTTCCTCTTCCATGTAGGGGCCTGGCTTCCGTCTGCACCAGGGAGCTTCATGTGCTGTCACTGGAAGTGTGTGTGCTGCTGTGAGCCTGAGCAGGTCTCCATGGGCCTTACAAACCCATGGGACTGGGAAGGTCTGAAGATCTATAGCCAGGAGGACACTGTGGGTCCCAGAAGGTGCACTGTGTTTTGCTTGTGATTGCTGTGAGCCAGGGCCAACTGGACAGCACCTAACAGCCACAACTGTCTATCAAAACTACTACTGATGCCATAGCTTCAAAAGCTACCGATTTAGGAAAGAACCGTCATGGACACAGTCGGTAACATCCATTCGATCACATCACGGTCTCTGTGATTTGTATCACTCCAAATTCAGTGCGGTCATAGTGTTTTATAAAGAGAACAAGAGATTTTTTAAAAGACTCACATTAAAATGTACTGTTTCTATATTCAGCCCAAACCACATTACTGCCATTGAGTAGATGCTGGCTCATAGTGACCCTAAAAGGCTGGGTGGAACTTCCGCTGTGATTTTCTGAGACTGTAACTCTTTATGAGTGTAGAAAGGCCCGTCTTTCTCTTGGGTAAAGACTGGTGGGTTTGAACTGCTGACCTTGCAGTTAACAGCTTAAGACTTAACCACTATGCCACCAAGGCTCCGTGTTTCTCTATTAGATGTTCATGTAACTTGAATGCTTTGAAGAATCGATCATCTAGTCATTCTGTGTCTTGGAAGTCCAATAACTTGTAAGCTTAAGAAGCTCCACCACGGAGGATTTCGTTCTGTGGTCACCAGTCAGTGTGCTGTTGGGCTGGGAGGTGCTTGAGGAGACCCATCCTCGACTGTTTCTGTGATGTCGGCTAAAGGATGGGACCTCTCGGGACATCATCTTGGCTTGTTCCTGCCGGGGTGAGGTGACTTTGAGGTCGGCTGGGATTCTTAAGCTTTTTATCATTCTTGGCCCCAAAAGGCCTCCTGCAAAAGGCCGAGCATGCAGTGAGGGCGATGAAGTTGGCTTAGAGTTAAGTAAACAGAAAGGTCATCTTAGGTAAAAGGTTTAGTAAAGAATCTTTTAGCGGGTCCACGTGTCATCCTAGGATAAACGAAGCCACAGAAATAAGGAGAAGGCATTGCTCTAAAAGCAACTCTTATTTTAAAACCCATGTGCTTTGTCAGATGAAGATTCTGTTTTCTTGGCCTAACTCCCGGGTGCGGGACAATGACAGAGACAAAGGATGAATGAGCACATCTCATTTCTAAACCTTGGCTCATACCTGCAAACAGGTAGAACAAAGAGTGGGTGCAAAGGAGGCCTAAGCTCGTGATAGACTTGGCTGAGACCGGGAAGGGAACGATGCAGGAAGCACCGCTCATCCCTGCGGTGGTTGCCGCAGCCTGGGCGCACACACCCTGGTTCCGTGCAACAGGCTTAATGTTGTTGCTGAAAAGCCAGCGCTACTTAGGGTGGTTTGGGTCTGGTTTCTAGCCTCTTGTTTAAACTTCCTTAAGATGATCCTAAGTAGCAGTGGTCCTCAACCTTCCTCATGCCGCGACGCTTTAATACAGTACTTCATGTTGTGGTGACCCCTCAACTGTAAATTATTTTCGTTGCTACTTACCTGTCATTTTGCTACTGTTATGAATCGGGCGACCCCTGTGAAAGGGTCTTTAGAACCCTAACGGAGTCACGGCCCACAGGTTGAGAACCGCTGCTCTGTAGACTTGGGCAGGAAGCTGATATACATGTGGTGAAGGTTAGCTAGTAAGGTTTCTTTTGCTGCCCCCTTTTTTTAAAGGGGGAAGTTGAGATCATTTCACGGGGAAGGATATCCGTGCATTATTACTTCAGGCATTTCAGGAAAGTTTAATAATCCCTGGTGCATTTTAAGAATTAGACACAAAGAATTTTGGATTCTCCATATTATGCACAATTTCCTCCAGCCTCCTGCAGGAATGTGGAGATGCCTTAGGGATTTCTTTTGTTTCGGAAGGCTGTTGGCAGCATTGCGATATACCAGGAACATTGGGTTAAAAACAAAAACAAAATAAAAACCCCAAATGGCTGTCAGCGATACAGTGCTGACTCATAAGCTCCTCTTCAGACTCATGCAGCTCACATGCACCAATGCCGAATGCATGAACACCATCAGCTGGTAGGTGCAAAGTCTTGTGGAACCCAAGTAGATGCATCAGAGAGGTCAGTGACTGGAAGCTCTCTGAGTGACAGCAGCAGGAAGGTGAAGGCTGAAAAAGAGGGGAAGTTCCCAGGATCCTCCTTAGAAGAAGGCCACGCCCACAAGAAGGCATCATCCGTCTGTGACCTGATTGACAGGCTAGACTCCACCCCATCTTCTTATGGATGCCATGTTGGCACAAAAAAACCTAACGATCACAAATTTTTATGAATTTAAGTATCATGGATTGGTACATCATGGTGCCAATAGTTCTTAGCTTTTTAGGAGCGTGCTAGACTTTTCTTCACTACAGACCATGCCCACCTTCCATCAGCACTTGAAAGATGAACTGACACCGCACATAGAGTATGTTCTGAATTGAACTCTTGTTTCTTCTTCTCCAGCCTGCTGTACCTTCTCCTTCCAAACTTTAATTCCCTTATTCTCAGTGAGTGGTCCCAACATTGACCAGTACTTGAAGAAAAAGTTTTTCTTTTTCCATAAACCACACATTCGATTCACCAGCAGGCCTATTGACTTTAACTCAAAAATGTATCTCAAGCCCATCATCCCCTTTCTAGCTTACATTTCACCATGACCAGCTTATAAGTAATTTGTAAGCATCAAATAAATAATTTAATAAATGAGATCATTAAGTCATAACCATTTATTCTAAACAATTAAATGTGCCCTATGGTGTTCTCGTTGGGTGCCTTCAAAATTGTTTCTAATTCACAGTTACCCAAGTTACAGACTAGAACTGCCACGGAGGGTTTTCAGAGCTGTACTCTTTATGGACGATTGCTGTCCTTTGCATCAGATGAGCGGGTTTCAACAGCTAAACTTTTTTTTTAACTATTAAAAAATCATTTTATTAGGGGCTCATACAACTCTTATCACAATCCATACATACATCAATTGTGTAAAGCACATTTGTACATTCACTGCCCTCATCATTCTCAAAACATTTGCTCTCCACGTAAGCCCCTGGCATCAGCTCCTCATGTTCCCCCTCCCTCCCTCCCTGCTCCCCGCTCCCTCATGAACCCTTGAAAATTTATAAATTATTATTTTGTCATCTCTTGCTCTGTCCGATGTCTCCCTTCACCCACTTTTCTGTTGTCCGCCCCCAGGGAGGAGATCACATGCAGATCCTTTTAATCGGTTACCCATTTCCAACCCACCTTCCTTCTACCCTCCCAGTATCGCCACTCTCACCACTGGTCCTGAAGGGATCATCACCCTGGGGTCCCTGTGTTTCCAGCTCCTATCTGGTCTAGCCAGGTTTGTAAGGTGAAATTGGGATCATGATAGACCACTGCTTAACCAAAACTCAAGTTAAAATCTCTGCAAATTGAAGTATGCAGGAAGCATATGAGAACTTTGCCTCAAATAAAACAAGAGTTTTCAGATGGAATAGTGTATTCAAGAGGGTCAGGAAGAACTCAGATATGAATGCAAGGAGGAAAGCTCAATTGAGAAGGCTATGTAGACAGGTCACCCCCACCCCACCCCCAGGGTAATCTGCATTGCTTTTCTCAAAGAACACAGGGTGTTTATGAGGGCTTCTTATAAAGACATTTTAAGAAAAGTCAAAACTGCACTGGTGAGGAAAAGGCCAGAGAAGTGCTAAGGGATTTAAGGATTTCATTTCTGTTTTCTATGACGGCAGTGCATCTGTTCATTCTTCTAGGGTAGCAAGGGCTGGCCGAGGAGAAATTGCACTGGGAAACCTTGACACAGCTCACCTACACCTGTGACCTCGAGGATGGCAGACTGCAGCTTGGAGCTGGGGTGCCTTGAACAGTGCAAGCTACTTGGGGGGAAGGCTGGAGAGTCGTGCACTCCTTACGGAAGTGTGGGGAGCCAGATGGAGGATGATCTGAGCAATGCTGGTTTCCCACTGTGATATTTGTGTCTTGGACTGAAGCTGTTCAGAGCAGGGACCTCAGGGTCTAAATGATGCTCTCTACTCCTCACTCTTCCCCAATTGGAGTCGTGAGATTCCCTGTTCTGCTCCTGAGGTGGCTAGTTTTAAACTCAGCAGAATGACAAAGGGACCATCCTCCATGTTAAAGCCCCATGGGGATTTCAAAGGCTGCGGCTCAAAGGTTTTCGGTGGCTAAATTCCTCAGAAGTGGCCAGACGGTTCCTACCAGTCTGTGCAGAAACCCGTTCACTCTGGGTGACCCTGCTGGTGTTTGAAAAACCAGCGGCATTGCGTCCAGCAGCGCAGCAACACACAAGCCACTACCACTACCACAGTGTCTAAAATGCATTCTTTAATATAAAAAGAAAAAGTGAATAGTTTTAGGCGTGCCAAATATTAATTGTAAGGTTTGGTTGAAAGCCCCCCCTCCCGGTTACAATACTAATAAGTCTATCTGAACTATCTTTTGGGGAGAAATTGAGTAGGGTAGGTAGCATTTTCCAACCAGTGGTGTGGGGATCCCGGGGTGGGGTGTGGGGTGGGGGTGGGGGCTGGTGGTTGTATTTGAGTGTTCATGTTTTTAGAGCGGGGCATTGTATTTGTTAAAATTCTAATTTTTAAAATACAAAATGTATTCAAAAAGCTCCAAACAGTTTGTTTGCTCTCACATTAGACAATATGTTTATCAGAGATTAACTACAAGCTCCATCTTTAATCACGTGTTATTTTCATGACAAATTCTACTAGCTGAAGAGGAACACAAAAATGGAGATAAACCTGCAGTTTATCCTCAAGATCATTTTTAACCTTGTGATCGCAATGCAACTAAAATTCTTAGGTATTATGTAAAGAAGCCACATACATTTTAAAAAAACTGAGTGAATTCAAAGAGAAAATAAGAATAAACACGAGTAAAGACAATTCAACATTGAAATGTGTTGCTGGTAGCAAAATCCTTAAAAGAAGCAGTTTGGCTTTTGTTCGTCAGCAGCGTAACCTGTAAGAAGGGAGCACACTGAAAGAGGGGCGCCCTTGCTGGAGTTAACCCGTCTGTCCCAACAGTGAGTTTTGTCGAGATGTGATGTGCTCACACGGCGAAATTTCAGGTAAAATTCATGATAAATAACTTGTGGTTCTCAAATATTACTAAATCGTGATTACTGAGCGTTATGTAAGTTTCAATTTGTTGACAAATCTTTCTTTTTCTTTTTAATAAACCAAACCACATGCCATTTTGGTGAACAGCAAAAATAATCAGATTCTCTTGTTTTAGAAATCAATAATTTTGAAGATTTTTTAAAGATGAACTTGACTTTAGTTTTTACTCATGGCACATTTTACGCTTAATCTTAGCTGAACAGCTGAGATTCTGGGTCACTTTTAATGATTCTATTAAACATTACCAAGTGATTTGTAGAATTGTACGTTAGTGTGAAAAGAGTTCATAGTCAAAACCCTAGAGGAGATTACTGGTAGATGAACACCTTGCTCTCTGAATACCTTTTTAGCTGTACATTCTAATCATTCCATATTTCCGTAATTAATGAGAAATGTTGATATTGCTGCCTTGTACCAAATGTTATAATCATTCCTAGTTTATTATTATTTATTATTATTACGGACAGTTTTGGGGTTCCATTAAAACTTGTGTAATAATGAAAACTTTATATTTAGAAAAAAGGCAAAAAACAAAACAAAACATCAACACGAACACTTCTTGTCTTAGAGAAGTTTACTAGCTTAAAAAAAAATACAAAGTATAAATTGACCTGATTTTTAGAATCTGATTTTCACGTTTCATAGTTCATTTTTTAATAGTTATTCCAGGAGATTCTTTGAACCTGAGAGGGCTTGTTTTTGGCTTCCAAACTTCTTTAAGTAGGTCAACATTCTAACGTTTTGAAAATAAGTGCTGGAGGGGCAGGAGGTATCTTGCGAATTGTACCTCAAGGATTACAGCCTTCTTCAAGGCTTTGAATTGGTGCAGGTTCGTGCTGAACAAAGGCCTGGGCTGCTTCTAATTTCTTTTCTAGTCTTGCTACTTACAGAATGAGTGACTTTAGGCAAAGCAGTGAATATTAATGTCTTAGTTTCTGAATTCTTGTTTGCCAAGAAATAAGTAAATTTCTTCTGGCCAATTTTAACGTTCCTTCTTTCTTCTCTTTCCCCTCCTTTCTTCCTAAAGCTAATCGTATTAAGTATCTCCTGGTTTGGCTTCACACAGTGGCTGCAGCCTTGGGCTGAAACCTAATGACCGTGAGGATGGTATGGGATGGGCAGGTTTTCTTCCTATTGTGCATCGGGTCACTGTGAGTTGGACCTGACTCAGTGGCACCTAACAGCTATAATTTGCATTTGGCTTACATTTACCCCCAGTGTGTTGCTTTGGTCCCTTCTGTAGCCAGAAAAGATTGACATGGGCCATGAAATACATTATGATATTGGTCTTAGAGTATAATTATTTGGAACTCTTGAGTGATATGTATATTTTGATTCTCTTAAGTATAGACATACAGACTGCTTAATTCAGTGATTTTCACTTAATATGTACTTAATCAATGAATGAATCAGTGATCCATGTGAAATTGTAGTGATGTCACTGATAGAGATTTAGAAAGCACTTTAAAGTTCATGAACCATTTCTCTTATACGTGATCTTTCTTCCTTCTGTAACCACGTATAAGAAATGTTAATATTCTCATTTGGGTTTTATGTTCATACTTGCCACTGTTGCCGAGTCAATCCCAGCTCCTAACAATGCTATAAGACACAGTAGAATTGCTTCTGTTGGTTTCTGAGACCATAATTCTGTTTTTTTTAATTTATCAAGCACTGTGACAATTTAAATAAATAGTATAAAATGTTTACAATCCACTTCTTGTAATTACCTGCAATTTTATGAAGTGGGACCTATAAATTATACATTGTTTACCCATATCTTTGAGGTGTGTTTTTTCACAATCTATAGATCCATCCACTGTGCCAAGCACATCATTACATTTGTTGCCCTCATCATTCGCTAATCATTCGGTTTCTACTTGAGCCCTTGGTATCAGCTCTTCATTTGTGGACCACACTTCTTTCCAAGTAGAAAGCCTTGTCTTGCACCTTTGGGGTGGCTAGAGGGTTCAGACTGCTGACCTTGTGGTTAGCGGCCAAAGGAGGAACCCCTCTGTCATGTTGGCTTTCCTGGAGCCTTTGGAAAGGCTCCCTCACTTTTCAGAATCGCACAAGAGGAGACTGCAGGATTGCTATTGGAGCCTTCTGGTAATGATACATGGTGATGGGCTGAAGTGCACTTTTTAAGTAATAACAAAGTATTTTAAAAAGCCTCTGATGGAAAGTAACTATGAAATGCTCGCTATTATAATGAAGACCACTAGAAGAATTAGCTAAATTCAGAAGTTTTTAAACAGAACATTTTAAAAATAGTTTTTATATCCTAATTGCTGCTCACAGCGCACAATTGAGCTATTAGGTTCATGAGAGTATTGATATTACTGGTGGCTTAGAATGATGTATGTTCACTGTCCTCTGCTTCAGAGGTTTCCTGGGCATAATCTCCAATGATGATTTTTCTCATAAAACAAAAAGTCCAAAGTGTGAGAGTTTAATATTGGAAAGGAATGCCCCTCTCTAATCTTACTCTCCTCCAAACCCTGCTGCCTCAAGGGGTAAGCGCTCATTGCTGTTGTGAGGTGTTGCCAAATTGGTGCCAACTCATGGTGCCGTCTGTACACCAGAAAGAACCACTGCTGGGTCCTGTCCCATCCTGGCAATTGCTGCTGTGTTGAATCCATTGTTGAATCCACTGTTCTAATCCTTCGTGTTTAGCAATTGAGTGCTGAGCAAAAGTCAGCAATTCAAGTCCCCTGACCGTTATATAGACAAAAGACGAGGCAGCCTGCTTCTGTGACTAATTCTAGTCTCGGAAAGCTATGGGGCACTTACTTCTACTCTCTTCTGTAGGGTTGCTATGGTCAGAACCGACTGGAGGTTGCGTTGGTTACGTTTAGTGTAAACTTACTGCACTAACAACAAGTGATCTGAAATTAGACCAGGTGGAAGTGTTATAGGAACCAACACATTCCTGGCCGTGTTTCATGTGCTTGAATTGCACTGGTCCACGAGTGCTCATAGGTTATATTAAATATACAACAGCCATGCGTGATACATTGTTCTCTTCACAGCATTGCTGAAGAGCAATGCTTTTAAACATTGATGTTGCTCCAGGATCACCCAGAGAGCTTTCTGAAAAACCAGATTGTGCTTCAAGTTACTTATTCAAATGAGTCAAGAAAATTAAGTTCATGTAAGACATCCAGTCTTATGTTTATAGCAGCTTTATTAATAAGTGCTCAAGTTTGGAAGCAACCAAGATACCTCTCAGTAAGTGAATGTAAAGAAACGTTGCTAGTCCATATGATGGTGTTTCATTCAGCCGTAAGAAGACATGAGCTCCCAAACTGTGGAAAAGCGTGATGGAGCCCAATTTGTTATTGCTCAGTGAAAGAAGCAAGACTGATTTAACAATCATCTGTATGAGTCAAAGAAAGTCAGCAATGATTCAAAAGGAAAGATGAGAAGATGGGGAGCAAGGACGGGAGGGAACTGGAAAAGGAGCAAACAGCACAACGGAGAGAACGTTGACATAAGGTGATGTGTAACTAAGTGCACTGACCGGTTGGAGTGGAAATTTTAAAATGGGGATCTAATTTGCTATGAAAGCTTTCACCAAAAACTCATTAAATACTATTCTTTTAAAAGAAGAGACTAGCCTCAAAGTATTATATACTATTTTGTTCCAAATATGCAACATTATAGCGAGAGTAGAAAGATGAGTGGTCCCAGGAGTTCAGGGAAGGGGCAAGTAGGTGGGACACAACATTATGTTGTTGTTACATGTTACCCCGTTGGTTCCAGCTCAGAGAGACCCTGTGTACAACAGAAGGGAACCCTGCCAGGTCCTGTGCCCACCTCAAAGTTACTCAGTGAGCCTCGCCTTTTTAGTTCTGGGGTCTTTTGCTTTGTGATGGTCAGACCAGGGTGCAGCTGCCTTAGCCAGTTCCCTGCTTCAGCTTGCAAGGCTCACTTCCTGCAAGACATCCCTGAGGAGAAGCCACACGGACCTACCCCAATGCCACCCTCGGTGCTGGAGCACCCGTGTGGAGACCCCTGCCAGCGCTGAGATGTTTGCACATTCACTGACTTGGCTTTCCTCCTGCAGTCAGCATCATTGCATGTGTTTTGTGAGATGGAGGAGGACTTTGTGGATTGGTGTTGGACATATGGGTTAATGGGTTAATGTTGGACTTGTGTGTTTGGGCGGCACTGGGTTGGGATGTTTTCGTGATTCACACTTAACCTTTACATAAAAATCTCTCTTATACATGAATTTCTGTGGATTTGTTTCTCTAATGTACCCAGACTAACACAAAGGCTCCTTCTTTGTCTGCCGCTCCACTTTAGCAAGCATGATGTCCTTCTCCAGGATCTGGTCTCTCTTCATAAAAGTCCTTCCAGCCTTGTCTCGGGAGCATTCTGAGTGTCCTCTCAGACAGGTGCCTTTGTTCTCTTGGCCGTCTGTGGTGCTTTCCGTGGTCTTGCCAACGTCGCAGTTCCACTGTGTAGGCTTGCTTCCCTGTGTAGCGTCCAACTTTCATGTGCATGGTTAAGCATGCCTCGGTCAAGGCATTCACGACTCAGTTCTCAAAGTAACAACTTTGCTTTTCAGTGGTCACTGTATTGTAAACCCCCCAGTCTCGTACAGAACAGTTTCATTGCCCTGAAGTATGACTCGGAGTCAGAAAACCAAAAGGACGAACACACTCAGCAGAGCTTAAACGGAAAGAACTCAAGAAAGAAATCCCTCCACTTTGCATACTTTAGCCATAAACCTACCTTGGTGTTAAACAGTAAAATCTATTGCTAGGGCTTGTGGTCTTATGCAGCACATTTCCTTAATACAATGTGACATTTCATTTCTTGACTGCTGCTTCTAAGAATAAAGCGAAATCCTTGGTAACTTCAGGTTTTTTCCTCTCCATTTATCATGATGTTACCTATTGGTCTAGTTGTGAGGAAGTTGGTCATTTTACATTGAGTTCTAATCCAGACTGAAGACTGCAATCCCTGATCTTCATCAGCAAGTCCTCTTAACTCTCAGCAAGGAAGCTTGGGTCGTCTGCAGGCTGTAAATACAATTCCTCCAATCTTGATGCCTAGTTCTTCTTAGAGTCCAGCTTCTCTGGTGATTTGCTCAGCATACAGACTGAGTATGGTGAGAAATTACAACCCTGATCCACACCTTTCTTGAGTTTTAAAGCATTCTCTTGTTCTGTTTGCACACCTGCCTCTTGGCCCACGTGCAGGTTCTGCAGGAGCACAAGGAAGTGTTCTAGAATCCCCATTCTCTTCACGGTTATCCAGAGTTTGTTTCGATCCACACAAGTCGAATGCCTTGTGTAATCAATGAAGCACAATGTAAATAGCTTTCTGATATTCTCTATATGCTTTGTTCCATGTCCTCTTCTGAATCCCGCCTGAACCTACGTAGCCCCCTGTCAATGTACTGCTGCAGCTGTTGCTGGAAGATCTTCAGCAGAATTTTACCTGAATGTGGTATCAGCGATGTCGTTCTATACTTTGCTTGTTCTGTGGGGTCACCCTTCTTTGGAATGGGTATACAAATATAGATTTCTTCCAGTCAGTTGAACCAAGTAACTTTCTTTTAAATTTTTTGGCTTAGATGAGTGAGTGCTTCCAGTGCTTCATCAGTTTGTTGAGACAGTTCCACTGTGTTCCACCAATTCCTGGAGCCTCAGCTTGGCTAGTGCTTTCAGTGCAGCTGAGACGTCTTCTTTCAGTACCATTGGTTCTTGCTCATATACTACTACCTCTTGGAATGGTTGACTGCTGACTAGTCCTTTTTAGTACAGTGACTCAGTTGGATGCTTCCTGCGTCATTCAGTATGTTACTCATAGAAATTTTCAATATTGCAGCTGAAGTTTTGAATTTTTTTCTTGAGTTCTTTCAGTTTAACTTATGCTGAGCATTTCCTCTTTTGACATTCTACCCTTAGGTCTTACAGGGCATTTAGGGCAGTCAAACTAGTCTATGTGATACTTGAAAGGTGCACAAAGGCATAATGAATTTCCCAAATATAATGAACTTACTGGAACTATTACAACTGTACAGCACAAGGGGCTGACCTGAATATGAACTGGTAATTAATGATTATGTATCAGCTTTGGCTCACCAGTTGTAATAAATATGACCCCAGATATGAAATGTGAATAACTGGAGAAACAGTGTGCAGGGTAGAGAGAAGGGCATGTAGGAACTACCTGTACTTTGTGCATACCTTTCTCATAAACCTAAATTTTTTCTAAACAAACAAACAAAAAATCTATTGCTAGACCTCAGTCTCAGAATTTCTAATTTGGTGTCCTTTGAGTGGGGCCCAGGGACTGTTTTCTAACAAGTTTCCAGGTGATGCTATTGCAGATTATCAAGGGACCATGGTTAAGAGAGCCAACATTACTCCAGAAGTACATCTCTCTTAATCCTCCTTACCAGGAGCCCTGGTGGTGTAGTTGTAAGCATTGGGCTGTTAATGGTAAGGTCAGCAGTTCGAAACCACCAGCTGCTCCAAGTGAGAAAGATAAGGCTTTCTCCTCCATAAAGAGTTACAGTTTGGAAAATGTACAAGGGAAGTTTTATCCTGCCCAGTAGGATCTCTCTCAATTGGAATAGACTCGACAGTGAGTTTGGTCTGTATCCTTCTATAACTTCTACTCACTCACTCACTCCTCACTCTTGGAATGAATCCATTCCAACTCAGTCACCCAATGTAGAATTAATTCCCCTCAAAATCAGCCCATGCAATTTCACTTTGTGATTTCATAAACTATATAACTATTTCTATATCTACCATCTATCTATGTATGCATCTAAATGTAGCATTGAGCTCTTAACAAAAGTATGCCCTGGGGGAAGGGAGCACAGCTAGGACATATCATTTGCCTAAAATCCCAGCAGTCCTTGTCACCTCTCTTTCATTGTATCCTTTGTCTGTGGCTGTGGGAGGCACAGGCTCTACTACACACTCCGCTGCTGTGAAGCATGCCTGTCCCCAAGTTTCCAGGTGGGGTGTTTGTTAACACATAATCAACGTTTTAAAGTTGGATCTTTCCAAACACACACACTCGTTCTAGCTCTTTTAAGGTGCTGAAGTATCAGAGAAAGATCATTTTATGAAATAGTCACACATACACACTTTGTATAAATAAAAAATATGGTACTTGTCCATACGTATTTATTCTTTAATTATTTTATTGGGAGCTCTTACAGATATAACAATCCATAATTCAGTTAGATCAAATAAAATGGTATGATCGCTACCATCATTATTTTGAAAAAAAAATTTTTTTTCTTGAACTCTTTGATATCAGCTCCCCTGTATCCCCTTCCTCCCCCACTCTGTTCCCAGGAACCCTTAATATTATATATTATTACATTTGCTGTATCTTATACCATCCAATATATCCATTTACGTACAATTCTGTTATTTGTGTTCCTCTAGTGGGGTTATACATATGTTCATCGTTGCTATCAGCTTCCTCTTCCCCCCTCTCCCACCTCCCATGACCTCAGGGAAATTTTGCTCTTGTTACTATTTCTGAAGGGTTATCTCTATCTTGGCATTCGTGCATCCAACTATCATACTTATACAAATGAACATATGCAGGTTTAACAAGACCAATGAGGCAAAAACAAAGACCATAATAGTAAGGGGAGGAAATTTTAAAGAAGTAGAGGATAGTTATGTTTCATCAGTGCTACAGGGTTCTTTAGAGAAATAAAACCAGGACACATAATTATGCGTGTATATAAGATGATAGGTTTATACAATGAGAAGAAATATAATCCCCACAGCAGGACAGTTCAACTAACTCCCATGAAACCGTTAATATACTGGAAGTCCTTCAACTCCCATGGGCTACTGTGTCCAAGGTCAAGGAAACAGACTGCAGAGTCCTCCCTCAGGCTAGGCAAGAAGCGTCTGCCCACAGGCAGCAAGCAGCAGGGTGGGTCAGCAACAGTCACTAGTTAGCCAAGCAGACCTGGATGGGATCTCAGACTCAAGCCATGTAAGGCAACAGGATCCACCAGCCTCAAACTCAAGTGCTGTATGCCCCAGCAGCGTGGTGAAGCAGGTCTCGAAGGAGCCTCACATTCTAGCAACAGGATCCACCAGCTCAAACTCCAGTGCTTTATGCCCCGGCAGCGTGGTGAAGCAGGTCTCGAAGGAGCCTCACATTCTAGCAACAGGATCCACCAGCCCAAACTCAAGTGCTGTATGCCCCGGCAGCGTGGTAAAGCAGGTCTCGAAGGAGCCTCAAATTCTAGCAACATGATCCATGGGTTGGCCTGGCCTGGACTACAGGTGGTGTAGCTCACAGGTTGAGCAGAGAAATAGCTAACGCAGCAGCATGCTCCATCACCAGAAAGCAAGAGAGAGGGAGCAGGTTTTGCATATCCGTTTATCAATTTGCTCTCCAGTCGAACTGCAACCTGATTAATCCCACATGTTCCTATTGGCCAGGTTGGCACAGTAAACCCAACTATCAAGTATCCGTTCCATGTGGCCCTTCTCTGAGGGACTGTCCAATTGTCTTACAGGTGGGCTTTGGGTCTGCACTCTCATTCCCCACCCTCAAGCCATGGGTCCCTTCCCATCTCCTTGGGATTGTTTCTCCTGCCTATCCTATCGTTAGACAGCAAAAGAGAACAGGACCCTACAAATAGTTTCCAGCCTGTATCCCGACCCAGAATAAATGGGTATCTCTCTGTTAAATAGTGCGCAGGGCTTGTAGAATTCATCAGTCTAATCCCCCTTTCTTTCAGAGTTCCTTCAGAATAGTTAATTTCTAGTCTGCCTTCATGTTTATTTCCCTTTTCTTCTCATTAGCCAGTCTGCAAACCCATGCAATGACCTTTTCATTTCAGCTATTAAGTTTTGAGTTGTAGCATTTTAATCGGTTCATTAAGAAAGTTGAGCTCACTCTCTCTGCTAAGATAATTTTCTTGGAAAGGGAGGGTTCTTTCTTTTATGCTGCAGAGAACAAGAGTCCAGTCTTTTTCTGGTTGTCTGGCTAATTAGAATGGTTAACAAAAATACCCCCTTCCTTTGAAATAAGAGCTGCTGTATAGAAATATAATGAGGGACCCCTGTGTAATTTAGGATTTCTCTAGGAACTATGTTAAACAAATGAAAACGAAACAAGTTAAATGTATTTTGATATTGTCTTTAACTTGCTGAAAAAGTTGATAATTACATAGGAAGCAAGTATAAGAGTGGTTTACAATACATTTTAAATTCTGCTTTGGTTTTGTATGGAACCTGGAACCTGGTGTGTTTATTGCACTTCATAGTTTATCCAGATTGGGATGGCTCACATTCCAATTGCCCATTTGACAAGTGTCGCTGGTGCCTGCTGGACGCCACAGAAGTAGACACTCCTTCACCTCCATTGCTTTCAGAGGTTTGGTTGACACACCTTTTAGACTGGGGTTGGCGTGACCCTGTAACTAGGGCTGACTGATAGCTCGCCCAGTAGCCAGCTTTGATTTTAATTTTAAATGGCCAGGTCCACAAATCTTCAGCAATCAGTTTTCTAGTTTCCAAAACACTGTGGCCTGATCTCCTCTGGGTGTGTCATTTTGGACCAGGAGCAGGGTGGAAAAGGTGATTGTACTGCAGATTCCTTACTCTGGATCTGCAGTTTCAGTTTCTCCATTAGATAACATCTAGCTCAGTAGCGTATGTGTGCTGTTTCAGCATTTCAGAAGAACCTTCTCTCCAGAGGCAGCACAGGGCTGGCCATTCAGCTTCTATGTCTGAGATAAGAAATCTTCCTGTTTGTTTGTGTTGATAGGAAAGTCTTTTCCCCAGAGGCCAAGACTTGCCTCTGACTCAGCAGGACCTGTGTGTGTCTGAGTAGATCTGTGCTCCAGCAGCAGTTTCAAGGGGTGCTTCTTTGGAAGAAGATGACTTGCTCTTCCTTGTAGTAGATCTGAAGCTCCAGTCTTTCAGTTCGTAGCAGGACACATTAACTGTTTGCATTACCCAGGGGCTCCGGCTGAAGTCTTGGCTAGTTTAAAATGTTTCCTTACAATTAATAGAATATTTCATCATTAAAAATCTTTATCTTGGACTGACTTGCCTCTCCCCCCTCTCAGTATTTTTTCTTCCATGCCTACCCTTTGCTTTGAAGTTTTCCATATTTCTTGTACCCTTTTTAAGTTGAGCTCCGTGAGATATTCTGAATAGGAAGTAAATTAAATTCTCATTTCTGTAAATCTACACGCCTGTGGGCGGGGAATATGAAAAGGGTATTCGTAGATAATTAGAAGCAAGCAATCCATGATGGGAAGTTGTGGTTCATAAGCACAGGTTGGTGACTACCTCAGGAACCAGGGGCCCCGAAGCAGTGAAACCAGCACTGGACTGTATCACCAGTCATTTGGGGCACATTGGTGGAGCAGTTCAGTTCTGAGTCAGAATTGACTGGTAGATGAGTTTGGTTTTTTGGTAAGCTTAATGCAGTTAATATTAAGGAACCAAGCAAGTACCTTTTAAAGAAAATATTAGTATGCTTGAATCATAATCAAGACCCCACTATATATGATAAAATAATAATAATTTATAAATTATCAAGGGTTCAGGGGGAGGGGGTTCAGGGCAGAGGAGCTGATGCCAAGGGCTCAAGTAGAAAGTAGGTGTTTTGAGAATGATGATGGCAATATATGTACGAATGTACTGGACACAATGATGTATGTATGGGTTGTGAAAAGAGTTGTATGTGCCCCTAATAAAATGATTTTTTTAAAAAAGAACCCATTATATAAACCACTGCTCAGAACAGTCAACTTTTTATAAAAAAAATTATAAGCGTTCAGTGAATTCAATAAATGCCATGATAAAATATCTTTTCAAAATAGTGATCAAATGCTTACTGAGGGTCCCTAATTAGAGGGTGTGAGGATGGGTTGCACTTTTTAATGTGATTTGATAAAGGAGCGGGCCTTCCTGTTTAGTTGTCATTGTGCTTGGATACTTGCCTCCCTCTCAAGTTTTCATTCTCCTTTGAGACGGGTCTTTAAGGAGTGTGCAAACACAGGTTTCTGTAAGCCTTCACTTCCTACCGCTGCGTAAATGACTTCTGACCTTGTGTCCTGACACCAGTCTTGTTTTCCACGTGCTGCTGTGATCTCGACCTTCCTGAGAGAGAAATCTAGAAGCAGCGTGCATTTCTAGCCCTCCTGTATCAACTCCCAAATCCAGTCTATTAACACACGCTGTGGGCTCTTGTGGACTGTTCAAATCATCCTCCACCTTGGAAATAAACTAACTGCGTCACTGCAGCAGGTTTAGTTGGATTAAAAATGCTTTGTTGGAATGTCACGTAGCTCTGGTGCCCCTCGTGGGTTACACCTGGGCTGTTCACGGCAAGGTCAGCAGTTTGCACTCCCCAGCTGCCCAGAGGAAGAAGCACGATGCTCAACTCCCTGTGAACGATGTGCGTCCTCAGAAACCTACTGCGGCCGTTCTCTGTGACTCCAAGTTGATTCAATGGCAGCGAGTTTGGATTTGGGGGAAGTTGAAATATTAGATTAAAATCCATATATTAAAAAGCCTTGTTTTTATTTATTTTATTTATTTTTGGGGGATAGGACAACAGAAGGGAGACGTCAGACCGTGTAAGACATGACAAAATAATAATAATTTATAAATTTTCAAGGGTTCATGAGGGAGGGACGAGCGGGGAGCGAGGGGGGAAAAATGAGGAGCTGATGCCAGGGCCTTAAGTGGAGAGCAAATGCTTTGAGAATGATGAGGGCAATGAATGTACAAATGTGCTTTACACAATTGATGTATGTATGAATTGTGATGAGTTGTATGAGCTCCTAATAAAATTATTTTTTTAAAGCCTATTTTTTATGATTCATATGCTTGACTAGCTTTTGAGGTTTGCAGTCTAAACTTTCTCACTGAGATAACAGGTAGGGAATTGATCAAAGACTGAATTACAGCTCATAAAATTATTGGAGGGAAACCTAAAATTCTTATACAATTGTGCCTTTGGTTTGAATGTTGCTCTCCCTACTGGAAAATATGCAACTGTCAGCCGTGTTTATTATCATTAGACTTGTTGTTAGGTGCTGTCAGTCTGTGCTTCACAACAAAACGGAACACTGCCCAGTTCTGGGCCATTTTCACAACTCACGCTACGTTTCAGTGCATTGTTGAAGCCACTGTGTCAGTCCTTCTTATTTGCTTAACACCTGCGTGGACTAAGTATCATAAAAGTATACAACCCTGACCCACACCTCTTCTGAGTATAAAACACACAGTAGGTCCTTGTTCTGTTCAAACAACTGACACTTGATTTATGTATGCGTTCTGCGTGAACACAAGTAGTTTGGAATTCTTATTTTTCATAATTTCATCTGTAATTTATTATGATCCACATAATTAAGTGCCATTGCACAGTCAACAAAGCGCAAATAAACATCGTAGCCATCTTTCTGGAATTCGCTGGTTTCAGTCTAGATTCATCTGACTTCATCAATGAAATCTCTCATTTAACAACCTCTTCTGGATCTACTTGAATTAATGATACTTCATTGCCAATATACTGCTGCTAATCTACCCAAAAAACAAAAATCCAATAAATAGAACAACCACAACAAAAGAGAATCATAGAATTAAAAACAAGCCCCCCCCAAAGTGTTTAAATAAGTTTCTAGGAAAATGATATTGTACTTATCAGATATATATTTAGCTCATTCATTCAGGAAGTGAACATAGCTTTTTAAATGCCTTGTTACAGTTATGAAACAGAATAAGTAAGACTAACATGGAAGTAACAATGACTGTAAATTTCTCTCCAGCATAAGTACATTTCTTGTTTCTTTACAGGGATCTTCGCTTTAACAGAATTCGGGAGATCCAACCTGGAGCATTCAGACGACTGAGAAACTTGAATACATTGTAAGTTGAAAAATTTGATAGAAACCTGTAGAGGAAAATATATTTGTCATATGTCATTTTCTCGGAAGTATATCTTGAATAGTAGGATCAACTTTTGATTATCTGTATTGATTGGTCATGTTGGGACAAGTAGAGACCAAGACAGAGAAACGTTTATGCAAATGAGAACAAAAAGTACAAGTAAAACTATGCTTGTTTGCAGCTTGTTCATTTTGTTCATTTATCTGTCTTGTATGACATCTTTTTACCTGTCCATTGTATTTTGGGCATACTCCATAAGACCAACCAAGGTTCCTCTTTTATTTTCTCCTATGTAAGTAATTCATTTTCACATCACTTTGTCACTTGCTAGATCAAGTTTGATTATAGCCACTCTTTCATGTCTTTGGTTGCAAGATTGAAGACAGTGCTCCCCTGAACATGTGTCAGACCTCTCTTGGAGTCCATCATGTCTCAGGATTGGGACCTTCAGCAGTTCTCAACCTGTGTGTTGCGACCCCTTTGGGGGCGGGGGAGGGGGGTCGAACGACCTTTCACAGGGTCGCCCGATTCATAACAGTAGCAAAATTAGAGTGATGAAGTAGCAAAGAAAATAATTTTATGTTTGGGGAGTCACCACAACATGAGGAACTGTATTAAAGGGCCATGGCATTAGGAACGTTGAGAATCACTGCCTTACAGGGTTCAGAACTAAGGAAACTGGCTTGGCCAGGGTTGGAATGGTTCTGTAGCAAACTTCAGGTGATTTCAAATGACACACTGGAAAGTTCATTTCTCTTGGCATTCCTATTTCAGACAGTGAGTGATTGACGTACAGGAAAGTGCAAGGAGTAGGAAGTGAGAACCATTCACTGATTAACATTGCTGTCTGTGGGCAGAACACAGAATTGTTCTGCATGCCAGTTTTCTTATCTGGGAAAGTGAAGGGCTCATTGAACTAGATGACGTACTCTTAATAGCACATCTGACTAGACTGTTAACACATCTGACTAGGAGACTGTTAACACATCTGACTAGACTGTTCTATCATCTTATGAGTGCCTTGAGATTTGCCTTCTTAAATAGAAAATCTAGGAGCAAACAGGAGAAATATTATATTCCGTTGTTCAGTAGAGACAAATATTCATTGTACTCCAAGGTTAAATAAAAAGGGAGGCAATATAGATAAAGATTGTGTTTGACAATGTGTAATTATGAAGGTTAAATACTTATATCCCCTTGGTTGTAGTGAAGTAGAATTTAAAGTCAGCTGTTGATGAGCTTTGTAGCTTAATAATTCTGTGCTTGTTTTAGACTCTGGATGTGTTGTTTACAAACAGTCTGGACCCCCTCCCCCCCTAATCTCTATTGAAATTTTTTTCACAGGCTTCTCAACAATAATCAGATCAAGAGAATACCTAGTGGATCATTTGAAGACTTGGAAAATTTAAAATATCTGTAAGTTAATGATCAGTTCTTTAACCCCAAAGTGTATGTGTTATATATTTGAACTATTTGATTATTGAGCTAAACTGTCTCACGAACGATTGTAAATTCATTTATATAAAGAGCTTTCATTCTCAGGTGGGTGAAACTTTGGTTGGAATTGTTAAAATGAGTTTCTGTCAGCATACCTTACGTGGTTTTTGTTATTTAGCTATTAAATTTTAAGTAAAATAGGTTGAATAAAATTAAATTGCACTGCTACCGAGTATATTTTAAGAATAGGAATGAAGATTCTTGAAGTGGAGGGTGGTAACATATTTAGTTACTAAATCGAACAGCTTACATAAGCTTTGCAAAATATAAGCTTGCTACAACCATTTTGATTACAGTATCATGGTATTGTTAGAGAAATATAAAGATGCAAATTCAAAATCCAACTGGGATATCCCCTGTACTTAATTCTAGAAATGTTCTTCTCCTTGTGTGAAATTCCATTCCATTTCACTTTAGTATTAATTTTAATTAATTGCTTTATTATCATTAATAACATGTCTGCTGAAGTGAATTTTGAACGTTAAAATTTACCTCTTTATAAAATACTTGCTTTGAATTCTTGAAAGCAGCTTATTTTATAACTGGAAAATAAGTAAAACATTCAGATTTAATTCTTGGTTGGTTCTAAAGAAATCACAGACATGTACTGTGTGCTTTCATAAGTTATTCTTAGTTTTAGGATGTAGATAAAAGTTTCAGATAGAGCTGTTTTTCATGAAGGTTTATATTATTGATAATTTTTTTAGAAATTTGTATCATATATGAACCTAAACAATATTAAGTTGTATAATTTTTGTTATCTTATTTTGAGCAGTCATATTGTTAATTCCAGCATATCATTTGCATATATTTTACATGTGTCAGTGGTTACTAACTACACAGTTACCATTAATTTTATTGAAAATATTAGGGATAAATATTTTTCTCTACTATTTTTCACCCATTCTGATAATTTTTGCTCCCCTGTGAATATTATTAAACTTATTTTGTTCATTTGGAAAATGAAGAATGGGTCTATTTTGAAATTTTTGGTTTTCTTTTTAAAAATTTTAAACGCCAAGTGAGTTTCAAAGGCGAGCTTTTGATGTTTTAGGAAGCCTATTCAGTTACCTGATAGCTAGCATTTATATCGTGAGCCACCTTTTCCAGTTACTTAGAACAGCTTTGCAAATATTTTGATATTAAATAAATTGTGATACTCATTTTTTCATTTAAGGAAATCTTTTTAAAATGACACTTTTTAACCCTTGACAACACACTCTTCAAGGCACTCAATTTCTAACCTTTCATCTTTCTTTTGGTCGCACGCCAGTGCTGCCGCCCACCAGTGGGAGCTAACACAGACTGTCCATGATGGAATGAAGCAGCAGTAGGACATTGGTTAAGGGAGGACGTGAGTCACTCGGGAGGAAAAAATCAAGAAGGCAAGGATAGAGCCATAAAGAGAGGGGATAGAAATGGGGCACGTTTATTATTCTGTTTTGGAATTCCAATTTTGTTCTGCAAATTCTTCAGGTTGCATTGGCAGAGTGCATTTTGATAAGCACAAAAGCTTTAAGGGACTGCGGAGTAGTATAATTGAAACACTGAAGGACTCTCCTGAATTGTGTCGCACCTTGTGTATCTAGTGTCTATTTGAACGTCACATTGTATCTTCAGAAGTTGAATGCTCTTGTATTTCCTGTCGCCTTATTTTCTGCTAGGTCAGGGCTTCAGAATATCATGGGAAAATGGTATTAAAAGTGAATATAATCTTTCCATGAGCTTTTGGAAGCCCTTTTTTGCAAGTCTAGAAGTCTTTGCGGTTGTGAAATTAACTCTTGAGATGAAACTCAGACTCAGAAGATCAAGTCTGTGAAATAAAAGTGAAATATAGCTTACAATTAGAATAACCAGTACTCAATTCTTAAGAATAAATTATGTCTTTATAATCAGCAAACCCTGGTGGCTCTGTCTGGGGCGCTGCAGGGGAGGAAGATGTGGCTGTCTGTCCTAATAAATATTTACAGTCTCCTAGAATTACTGTCAGTCACAAACAACTCCATGGGGATGTTTTTGGTTTTTTGTTTTCTTTGTGAGCATGTAATTATCCAATATTTGATTGAGTTGTTTTATATCCTCTTTAAAATATTTTCTTATCTATTTTTAAAGTCCACGCAGTGTGGTGTTGATGTTAGTGTTGGTATTCAGCTAGTTTTTAGTTTTTAATAAAATAAATGGGCCCAGAAATCTACCCCATGATTTGCCTTTCAGAGGAGTAATGATAGCAAACAATGCCTGAACAGGCACCAGGGGCCAGACTGGATTCATTACATCTCCTCATTTATTTAATCTTCTCAACCATTTTGGAAGATACTGCTATTTATCTCCATTTTATAGAAGAAGGAGAAGGAAAATAAACAAAAATTAAAAAAAAACCTTAAGGCCCAAAGAGGTTAAGTTTCTCATTCAAGATCACACAGCTAATCTTTGACAACCCAGTCCCATGCTCTCTGCCGAAGTTAACGGCCAAGGGATGTCTCTGGTATTTTCATGGGACTGTCGCTTGCTAGGCAAACTTTGCCTGGTTTATGTTCAAGCTTGCAGTTTTTTTTTTTATTAAGGGACAACTGTAACAAATTTATAGACGTGAGCACCATTTAGATAGGTTGTAACCATTACAGATTGAGCAGAGTAGGTCTTTTTAAGCTTGGCTCCAAAGAACATTACTATGTAATTAAGTCACAGCAAATCACATTGTCCTTTTGGAAATGAAAGATGCCATGCCATGAGCTTTAGGACACACACACACACACGTTGTATTTAGCAAAATAAAATTTGGGAAACTAAACTTGCTGCCATCAGGTTGGTGCCGACTCCTCTCCATCCTGTAGGACAGGGTAAATCGAGCTGCTCTGTGGTTCTCTGAGCCCATAACCCTGAGCGGAGCAGAAAGCCTTCGGGCCTGGGAGCAAATGGTGGTTCCCAACGGCTGAGTTTGTAGTTAGCCGCTCAATGCGGAACCACACCACCACCAGACTCCTTTAGGTAGGTGAAATTCATTCACTGAATGGGCAACTGCAAACATAGTTCTGCCTGAAAGGTAGGAAAAGTGTGGACTTTGTGAATCTACCTTGATCAAAGCTGGAGCCAGACAGATTATAGGAGACATCAGTGGCACATATCCGTGTGTCAAGTTATCTTTTATTTACATACATTTTATTGATAAAGTTCTTGGGATTCTCTGTTACTTTACTACTATCCTAAAAACCTCCACTATCAAGTCAACCCCAGCTCCTTGTTCCCCTGCAGGAGGGGAGAACCGCCCATGGGGTTTCGAAGGCTGTGAACTTAGTGCGTGAGCCTTGGTGGCGTAGTTGGACTGGTAAGCGCATGGTCCGCACTTTGTCCCACAGGAGAACCATGAGGCCTTTTTCGCCCATAAAGAATGATAGTGTAGGAAACCCACAGGGGAAGTTCCACCCTGCCCTATAGGGGGGTATGTATTAGAATTGACTTGATAGCAGTGAGTTTGTTTTTGTTTTCAAATCTTTATGGAGGCAGCTAAGGGCATTTTCACAGGAGCAGCTGCTGAGTCGAACTGCAATTCAGCCTATCAAGTAACAGCTGGTACTTTAACCACTGTTCTCTACTACTCTAGGACTGTATATTAGCAGCAGAAGAAGGTTTTGTGACACTACATGAAATGTTCATGCCACCCACATGACATTTCACTGAGATACTATCAGCAGGTCAATTTTGACTCACAATAGTCCCATAGGACAGAGTAGAACTTGCCCCGGTGAGTTCCTGAGACTGTAAATCTTTAGGAGAGTAGGCAGCCTCATCTTTCTTGAGCAAAGCTGCTGGTGGTTTTGAGCTGCTGACCTTGTGATAGTGGGCTGAAATACAGCCATGCTCCTTTATATGTTGCCTTTGCTGGTCTTCATGCTACGGTAGTAGTTGTAACAGACTGTATGATCCATGGAGATTAAAATGCATCATTTCTGGAAACTTAGAGAACTAGTTTGCTAGCTCTTGGTCTTATTTTTCAAGGATGAAGACTATCATATCATAGTTCCATTATTCTGAAGTATCACAATTCTACAAAGAACTATAAAACCATGTACAATGAGGTTGGATTAATTTCAGCACCCTTTTCCTTACAATAGAGTTTGATAGTAATAAGTTCTATATGTAGGTTTATCATTCTTTTTGGAATTGCCATACTTCTGAATTGTTCTTTGGTGTGAAAGTCTTCGTCCTTGTTAGGTTAGCTCGGGTGCTAAGCAATGTTTTTCTAAACGGTCACAAAGTAATGTATTTGATTTCCATGAGTCATGTGGGTTCTGTGTAGTCACTCTGACATTGAGCTTGAAAGCGTGGCCTGAGGCAACATAGACATGACGAAGCACAGCTGTGCTCGTGTGAAATGTCATTTCATATTATCTTCACATAGCACATCACATTATTCTTTCTTCGATATTTTTTAACAATTAAATGTAAAAATAGGCCTTAAAAAACTAAGGTGCTGGTCTAGATTGTCTGATTCCTTGGTGTGCAACTGTTCTATTTTATAGAACTAGGTTTCTGAGTTGATGAGTAATCCAAACAGCCATTTATTCTTTGTTACTGTTTTTTGGTTATTGTTAACTATCTAAACGATTTATAGATATTTTAAAATATTTTAGAGTCAGTTATAAAATCTTACACTCAGTGGATCCCCCCTCCCTGTAATGAACATTTTTTTTGTAATGAACATTTTCACAAGTTTATAGGTAAATGATTGTGTTATTCAGGTTTTGAAGCAAATGTGCTGTGAGTAATTCATAAGCCATAGATTAAAGTCTGTAAATTATCTGAAGGACAGGTTTCATCACTTTCAGTTTGTACGATTCACTTTTAATCTGCTCGCGATTTCCTTAGAAAGAAAGGGGAGCCGTCTATAAGAAGTCTCACACTTACTCTGTAAATGTTTTGTTTGTATCCTAAGACAGCCATTCATTTGGAAACTGTCTCCATGTGTCAACTGGACTCTCCTCCTCCATCTGAAGTTATTAGCTCTTGTTTGTGTGCTAATACTCCCTCATGTTTCTTGTTTCAGCTATTTGTACAAGAATGAAATCCAGGCAATTGACAGGCAAGCATTTAAGGGACTTGCCTCTCTAGAGCAACTGTAAGTGCCCTTCTCTTCTGCGCTTCAGCTTCTGTAGTGTCACCTGCCTTTTTGCCTCTCGTAGGGGACAGTGAACCGTGCTAGCTGCTTGCATGATGCATGACTGCTCAGTGGGATATAGGTAGCCAGATCCAGTAGTATGTGCGTGGAGACGACAGAAACTAATCAATGTGTCAGTCACCTGTCTATCCAGCCAGCCATCCGTGCAGCCATCTGTTTATCCACTCATTGGATCTGCACCAGCCACCAAATCGTGCGCCATGGGTCATGACACGAAGAAGAGCAAGTCGGACGAACTGTCCTGATAGCATTTACTGAGTGAGAGACACAGACAGGGCAGCACAGAAAAGCGGGAAACGATCCCCAGCAGGAGAGAGAGCAAGTGAAGGAGGATGAGGACATGGATTTCCTTGTAAACCGTAGGGTCCCAAACTCTATTTGGCCTACCACTGCTTTTTCAGGAGGGGGGGAAATGATATATATATATATATATAATAGATATAATTTATATATATATTATAGATATTTATAATTTATATACATATTATATATATAATTTGTTCTTTTGGCCTCATGAATCATGCTTTGTGATGAAGTCAGCATGTTGATTTTTCAGTAGAATGTGCTATTGAAAGGTTTTTTTTTCAAGTTTTAATCCCTGCTCTTCCCCCTCCGCCCCCACCTCAAGCACTGGGTTTTTCCCTTGACCTGGTGGCATAGAGGGTGATTAGTTATCAGCTGAGCTGATAACCAAAGAATCAGCAGGTTTGAGTCACCAGCTTCTGTGTGAGAGATGAGGCTTTCTATTGCTGCTAAGATGTCTCCCTGCTGTGGAGTTGATTCTTTCTGTTTTGTTTTTATTAGCTAATTACTTTGTTTTTTCCGTGGAGTTTATTCTGAGTCACAGCGGCCCCATAGCCCAAGTGGAACTCCCCCTGTTTTCTGAGACCCTTAATCTGTACAGGAGTAGAAAGCTTCGTCTTTCTTCTGTGAGTGGCTGACCTTGTAGTCAGCAGTCCACCAGGTAACTCATTAAGCAGCCCTTAGGGGCTGTTCATGGCAGGCGGTTTGCTCTACCAGCTATAATTTATAGTTAGTAAATGAGCTAACATGATAACCAAGGAGTTTTCAGTTATCATTCGGTTTTACAAAATGGATGGAAGGCGGCTAAGTTTGTTAGGATACAGCATGACTTTCTTTTGCTAAAATGATTTCTCTAGATGATTCATTGGCTGATTGGACACAGCCATGTTTTCAACGGCAGATCTGGGAGGAGAACCCACCTTGAAACAATTTACTTAAAAGTACGCACGATACTTATATTTACAAATCAGTATTTAATCCAAGTCAGACTTTTTCTTTGCTTATGGTACGGGGCAGAAACTACATCTGAGACTTGTACTGAAGGTGGGACACAGAGGGATGCGCATTGCGCTTTGCTTTTCAAACCCACCGGCTGCTCTCTGAGAGAAAGAGGGCTTTCTGTGGGTGCGTCAGGGTTTCCAGGCTTGGAAACCCAGGGGAGTTGCTGTGAGGGTGAGTCCACTGGGTGCAGTGAGTTTCGTGAGGAGCTTTGCGTGGGAGGAGGATTCCTGATGACCCTGGCAAGAGGGTCGTTCAGCACTTCAAACTCACCAACCACAATGTTCTAGAAAGATGGGCCAGTCTCATTCCTTAAAAGTCGCAGCCTCGGAAACTCGTGGGGCATTTTTTTCTGTCCTAGAGCATTGCTGTGATTGGAATTAACTCGATAGGAGGAGGTGTGGGTTTGTTTTCAGAGCCCCGTGGCATCGTGATTATGAGCTGGAGGGCTAACCGCAAGCAAGACCAGCACTTTGAAACCACCAGCTGCTCCCCGTGAGAAAGATGGGGCTTAAAAACCCATTGGGCCAGTTCTACTCTGTCTTGTAAAGTTACTGTGAGTCAGAATTGACTCATGGCCGTGATTTTGGGTTTTCGTTTTTGTGTCCAAAGGAGTAATAAAAAAAAAAGTCAGAAAGAAAAAAAAAGGAGTAATAGAGTTTTTTGCTTGCGAGAGAATGAAACAAAAAGAATATTTAGATCATAGCAAAAACACATGAATCTATCAGGCATGTAACCATAGGGAGAGTTTTAAAAGGCTCACTTGTATCCAGTCAGTTTTTAATAGAAAATAAGGCAAGTCGAAGACAACCATGAGCTAAAACAATTACTGTCCGGTGATGGTCATTTAAGTTGTGAAGAGATAAATGGAACATTATTTATAGGGAAGAAATGGGCAGTGTCTTAGGAGAGAATACCATATATGAAAAATATTTTGACTCTGGAGATTTTAATGACTATAGGGAGAAAAATGTGAGTAATCTGTTTGGCTGTCTTTGAAACCTGAGTAGATTCGTTAGGAATCTCGGCTATTGAGACGTTTGTTTCGTTCATTCAACACTGTGGACTATCTGAGGGAATAAAGGGGGCGATTAGGACATGTTCTTTTATCTGTAAAGCGTGTACCTGTAGAGAGGAGATAACCATGCCAACAATGGTCTCAGATTATCACTGGCTTGTGCACAAAGTGCTGAGCACAGTGGGAGGGCACAGTTCCGGATCTGGTTTGATTCCATCCTGCTGCGTTGAACAAGCGCATTGTAGTCACCCGGGATGGTATTGATACCCAGAGTCTCTCTGTAGTGATTTAGGTTAATGTCCTGCCAAGCCAGTCTGAGGGTAAGGAATCTGAGTCAAGAGAAAAGGCAAGGGCAGAGCCCACATCCAAAGACTTCAGAGAGGCTATGAGGCTTGCATGGTGGGCCAGCTCCCTGGTGTCTGTCTACATGAGCAGCCCTGTGGGGACACTGTCAGGTATCAGACAATGTGCTTAGCCAGAATCAGGAGACGGGGCTGTGACTTCAGCAATGACTTACATGTTCTTGGGGACGAGAACATTCACTTTAGCCCTCGTTCCTTCAACGTCCAGACAGAGGGTGGGATGAGATAGTGCCCAGGGCTCGTGACTGACTCATAGTGACCTTATGGAGCTTAGAATGAAACGTGCCCAGCCCTGTACCATCCTGACAGCCTCATGTTCCAGACCATTGTTGCAACTGTTGTGCCACTTCCTCTCAAGGTGGGTTACCCTCGCCCTGGTTGTCCCTCTCCATCACCAAACACCATCTCTTCTACCACTGACGGTTGCTTCTTGATATCATGTCCAAAGTAAGTAGGTCAGTGTCTGTTGTGATCCATGATGTCTTTATAGACTAATTTTCAGATGTCGGCTATCAGGCCTTTCTTCCGAGTCTGTTTCAATCTGAAAACTCCCTAGGAGAAGTCCTAAGAAACCGTCGGGCTCTAGAAATCCCTGACAGTAATTTTTCCTAAGTGCTTTTGAACATGGAATGCTTAAGTCGTACCTACTTAATCTTCCCCAGATCCTACTTTTGCTGTGCGTGCCAAGTGCAAACATTACAGCAGACAGCTATCCCAGGATGCCTTTCCCATTGTCTTCCTCTTTTCTTTCCCAACTCCCTTGGTTGATTTCTTATTCTTCAAAGCTCAGGACTTTTCACATGTCCAAGCAGGACTGAAAGTGTCTCCTCTGTGAATCACTTTGTGTTTAGATAGATAGATACTGTGTCTATGGCTTTGAAAAATCATGGTCCCTCACTTCCTGCGACATAGACTTATCAAGATTTATATATCAGCATATTATTTAGCAAGGAGATGTTCCATAGTGCTTTTAATTTTTTCCCTCCTCCTGGATATTGGCTACAGTAACTACCGATTTTGCAGTCCTTCCTCTTGCGGTATGTCACTCATTCGGCTATGTCTGCCCTCATATAGTTGACGTGGTAATGAACACATGAGGGAAAGAAGTAGGAAAGGCAAGTTCAAAACGACAAGCACGTCTGGTAGGGCGCTCTGTCTTTCAGCCACACTGATATGGTGGCAGTGGTCTCAGAAACCCGAGAAATGACCACGGGCTTGTTTTGACGATTGATCAGCTTTAGAAAAGGAGCCACTTATGAAGCGGGATTTGTATTCAAGCCATGGAGGTTTCCTGCTCTTGAGTTAAAGTAATTTCAGAATGATTATGAAAGTCTCTATAAAGCCTAATTTCCTTTTTTTGGGTATTTATGTGAAAGATGGTAACTTCCAGTATTTTAATTCTGTTGTTTTCATGGGTCCCCAGCACCTCTAAAAGCAGAATACGTTTAGAATATGTGCTTGTTTTCCATGATGAGTGAGTAGGTAGGGGCCTTTCTTCTTTTGCCGTATTGTGGAAAAATGGTTCATGCTGCGGAGGCACTGGCTTGGCAATTTAAGAACCCCACGTAGAAGGATGACTTCATCACACTTTGCTGAAGGGAGGGGTGAGAGGGGAAAGAAAACCCCACCGATTTTCAAAGTGAGGGACCACTGTTGAGGAAAGCAATTTTCAGGAAATTGGAAGAAAAATGTTAGGGAACATCTTTAATGAAAAGAATGAGAATCTGGATATTTTATGTAACTAAAGACCATGTAACGAAACATATCGTTTTAACTTTGTGTCACCTTCTTTATTGTTCCAGCAGTTATTTAGTTAGATAACAATATGCTTAAGGGTCAATTAAGCAGGTTGATTTTTTCCCTTCAAATTAATATACTAGTTAAAATAGTGGTGATATTTATATATTTGCATATTCAGTGTAAGCAATATTATGTTGATTTTTTTAAAGTGATAGGATCACATATTTTTAAAGGAAGCAAAATAGGCCTGGGAGCATCATCCTTAAGACAGTGTGTAGCTAAAAAAAAAAGACTGTGTGTAGATCTATATTTTATACTGGTTATTTATGAGTACCCATGACCAACTTTTTTTAAAAATCATTTTATTGGGGGGCTCGAACAATTCTCATCACAATCCATACATACATCCATGTGTCAAACACATATGTACACCTGTTGCCATCGTCATTCTCAAAACCCAACTTTTGTTTTATCCTCTTATTTTAATATTTTATCTGCTTTTCGCACAGTGGAGGAAATATAGAGTTATCGGTTGGCATCTGAATTGAAAAAGATTCTGAAAAAATAAATATCTGAAAAAATAATTAAAATAGTTTTAAATTGGGTTTCTTTTTCTTTTATAAAAACACTTTTCTAGATACCTGCACTTTAATCAGATAGAAACTTTGGAGCCAGAATCATTCCAACATCTACCAAAGCTTGAAAGACTGTGAGTTGCATTTTATTCTCTACGTTTTCACCTAAAGAACATGATGCTTATGGGTTTTGCTCACTTTGTCTTCTAAAATTTAGGTCTACATCTAGTCAAATTCCTAAAAAAAAGCTTTTTTTTGGAATAGAATCTATGTTCCTAGTGTAATTGGCAGTGTGGCAACTGGTCCGATAACTTTCTCTAATTGGGAAATTGGTAGTAAAATTGGGGATTGATGGCTACAATTTTTGCTTTGAGAAATTGCCATTGTGTTCACATTCATTTGTATTTAATAATTATGATCACTGAAACATAGAAAATAACAGTGTATTTTAATTTTATTTTTGCCATATCTTATGCATCCAATATATCCATTTGACTATATTTTTTCCTACATGGTTGAGAAATATTAAAAAAACTGGATTTGTTATCTCTTTCAACAGATTTTTACATAACAACCGAATTACACATTTAGTTCCAGGAACATTTAATCATTTGGAATCCATGAAAAGATTGTAAGTATAAAGCCTTTTACGCTACTTGTTCAGCAAAGCCTGAGTTCTCTTTGTCATCCATTTGCCTGGTCCCTTTTGTTGGGGATTTTGAAGTGCTTTGAACAACCAGAATATGTATTATGACAGAGTGCAAATATGTGGAGGATGAATTAAGTCCGTTAGAAATAAAACAGAACTCAGAGATGACTCAGAGAATGTGGTAATGAAATATTCCTTTAATTGGTACTATGAGATCAGTATTGAAAATTGAGAGTTTTTTTGTAAAAATTTAAATCATTTTATTGTTGGCTCATCCAGCTCTTATCACAGTCCATCCATCCATCGTGTCAAGCACATTTGTGCATATGTTGCCATGATCATTCTCAAAACATTTTTCATTTGAGCCCTTGTTAACAGTTCATTTTCTCCCCTTCCCCATTTTCCTCCCTCATAATGCTTAATAATTTATGTATATATTTTCATGTCTTCAACCACCTGTTGTCTCCTTTCACCCACTTTTCTATTGTCCATCCCCCTGGGAGGGGGTTACATGTAGATCATTGTGATCCGTTCCCCTTTTCTCCCCCCCCTCCCCCTCCCCCTCTTGGGATCGCTATGCTCATTATTGGTCCTGAGGGGCTTATCTGTCCTGGATTCCCTGTGTTTCCAGCTCTGATCTGTACCTGTGTACATGCTCTAGTATAGTGGGATTTGTAAGGTAGAATTGAGGTCATGATTGTTGGGGGGCAGGAAGGATTAAAGAATTAGAGGAAAGTTGTGTGTTTCATCAGTGCTAAACTGCACCCTGACTGGCTCGTCTGAGAAGGTTTTTTTTAAACCATGAATAAAGTTGTTTAATTTTAATTACAGTGGTACATAATTTACTAGTGGAAATAAAATCAGTCTAGGCAGAATCTCTGAACTGTAGCCTATTCCTTTTAATTTAGTTACACATATGGCTAGGTTTATCAAATGGAAGGAAGAAACCCAAAACTGCTGCCCTCACTTTGATTCAGACTCATCCCACCAGGTCGGCCAGGACAGAACTGCTCCAGTCTGAGGTTTTGAAGGTTTCTAAGGCTGTGACTTTTATGGAAGCAAACTGCCTCAGCTGTCTTCTCTCAGGGAACTGCCTATGGTTTCTAGCCCTGACCTTTTGGTTAGCAGCCAAGCTCTTTAACCGGTACTCCCTAGGACTCCTGTAAATGGACTGGAGTCTGTCTTGTTTTAAAAAACTTACAGCCATCAAGTCCACTATGACTCATGGTGACTCCATAGGACAGAGTAGAACTGCGTTTTGGGATTCTGAAACAGTAAGTCTTTACAAGAATAGACAGCTCATCTTTCCACTATGGGTCCGCTGGTGGTTTCGGACTGCTGACCTTGGCAGTTAGTTACCCACTAGATTGCCAGGGATTCTTCCAATATTGAAAGACCTCCAAAATATAGTTGTTCTTCAGATCAAGTAATTTCTTAAACCAAATTCAATATAGGTTAGTACTCGGCCCTGTAGAGACACACTGAGTTGGGACTGACTCGATGACAGTGGGTCTTGATAGTTGTTTGACCTCCTTTCCTGGGTCCTCCTCCTTGATCATTGAAGGTCATTACTCTCAGTGAAATCTTTCAGAGGGCTTGTTGTTGTTATTGATAGAATTCTCACACAGTGTTCTGTGGGTTGCCTTCTTTTTTTAAAAAACATTTTATTAGGGGCTCATACAACTCTTATCACAATCCATACATATACATACATCAATTGTATAAAGCACATCCGCACATTCCCTGCCCCAATCATTCTCAAAGCATTTTACAGAAGCCGAGTGACAAGTCTTTTTCCTAGAGAGCCATTGTTTGCATTTGAACTGCCGACCTTTCCCTTAGCAGCCTCGTGCTTAACGTTCGTGCTGCCACGGCTCCTTTCCTGAGCCCTAGAATTCAGGAAATAAATAGAAAGTGAAAACAAACAAACAAAAAACCCTAATCTGGATCCAGTAGTAAAGTTTTATTTATTTAGTGAAATGCGGCAAAGCTTTCAAAAATTTCTTTTTCCACTTAAAGTAAAGAAACCACGCACCAAATAAAAACTGCATTCTAAGTGAGAAGACATAATTGTTCCCAAATTTAATAAGTTGGGGAGAGTAGTAAAGTCATTGTCAGGTAAAACCTTCAAAGACTAATCAAGCAGAATTCAGGACAGATCAAGGAACCCAAACCGGTTGCCATGGCGTTCTGTAGGACTCATGGAGGCTGTGTGTTACAGAGTCAACTGCTGGCAGCATGGGGTTTCTTGGCTGTAATCTTTTTGGTTTTTTTTAAATCATTTTACTGGGGACTCATACGACACATCACAATCCATCCATCCATCCATTGTGTCAAGCACATTTGTACATTTGTTGCCCTCATCATTCTCAAAACATTTGCTTTCCACTTGAGCCCTTGGGATCAGCTCCTCATTTTTTCCCCTCCCTCTCCACTTCCCCCTCCCTCATGAACCCTTGATAATTTATAAATTATTATTATTTTGTCATATCTTACCCACTCCCTTCACCCACTTTTCTGTTGTCCATCCCCCAGGGAGGAGGTTATATGTAGATCCTTGTCATCAGTTCCCCCTTTCCACCCTATTTTCCCTCCACCCTCCCACATTCTCAGCACTGGTTCTGAAGGATCATCCATCCTGGATTTCCTGTGTTTCCAGTTCCTATGTGTCCATCCTCTGGCCTAGCCAGATATCTAAGGTAGAATTGGGATCATGATATTTGGGGGGAGGGAGTGTGTGGGGGGGGAAGAAGGAAGCATTTAGGAGCTAGAGGAAAGTTGTATTGCTACACTGCACTTTGACTGGCTCATCTCCTCATTGAGACCCTTCTGTAAGGGGTTGTCCAGTTGCCTACAGATTGGTCTTGGGTCCCTAATCTGCACTCCTCCTCATTCACAATGATTTGATTTGTTGTTCTTTGATGCCTGATACCAGATCCCTTTGACATTTTGTGATCACACAGGCTGGTGTGCGTCTTCCATGTGGGCTTTGTTGCTTCTTGGTTGTAATTTTAAGGGAAATAGAGCATCAGGCTTCTTTGTCCTGCCACTACTGGTGAACCTGAGCTACCACCCTTTCTGTTAATGTCCAGCACTAAGAGTTTTCACCACCCAGGGTCCATTCAGACACATAAGCCACCCACTGTAGGGTTCCCAGCCGAGGCAGCCCATCTTTCGGGGAGCAGCTAACTTCGTCTTTCCCCTGCGGAGCATCTGATAGGTTTGAAATGCTAGCCTTTCCACCAGCAGTCACTTACCTGACAGTGCCAACAAGGTTCCTCCTTAGAGCAAACCAACAACCAAACTCACTGCTGTCCCAATCGATGCCGACTCATAGTGACCCTATAAGACAGGGTAGAACTGCCCCTGTGGGTTTCCAAAATGATAATTCGTTACAGCAGTAGAAAGCCCTGTCTTGGAGCAGCTGTTGGTTTTGAACTGCTGATCTTTCAGTTAGCAGACCAGTGTGTAACCACTACACCACCATAGTTCCTATTGCATCCAATAGACTAATGGAATTTATTTAACTTCGATTATCTCCATGCACTCCTCCTCGCCATGCATAATGCTCAAACTATAAAACCCAGATTAGCATTTAGCAATGAAGCTTCTGTCTGTAGAGTGGAGTGAGCCTGGGTGGCGCTGTGGTTTAAGCACTTTGCTGCTAGCCAGTGCATCAGATCCACCAGCGCTCTGAGGGAGGAAGATGTAGCAATCTGCTTTCCTAAAGAAGTACAGTTTCCGGAAACCCCAGGGGGCAATCCTACTTTATCCTCCGGGTGTCCTTTGTGATTCTAAATCAACGTGATGGCAACAGTATCCTTTTGGTGGTTGGGTTGATTTTTGAAGTAAATAAGGTTCATTATGTCCCTGCATCTGTGGGGGAGCTGTTTTAACCTCATTTCCCAGCACCCCCATAGGCCAGTAAATCCCACTGCCCCACCTTCACCCCCCCTAATCTTCTCATTTGCCTGGAGAGGCCCTGATTGTGGCTGTCTCTTCATAGGTGTTATGCTAGACCCCATCAAGATCACCTTCCCTTCCTTGGACACGGCCAGTCACTGGAAGGACTAGTCCGAGGCAATGTATCTATTCCTATCCATTAGAGTTCTTCCACGCCGCCTGCAGGACTGCTCTGAAATCGAGAGGCTATTTTGTTTAGCAGCTGCCTCTGGAGTTGGAATTGGTTCTCATGCTAGATTTACTACCGCTAGTGGAGTGCCCTTGAACCAGTAATTTGCTCCTCAAGATCCCAGTTCCTTCAACTGAGAAATCAGGACACATAGGAGTTGCCTAATGTCTGCATTGAGCTGCATTCCCGCTGGCTGTGCTGGTCAGAGAGATGACCCTGGAGTGGACCACTTCCGCCTCCGGGTCTCCTGAGTGCCGGGGAGCAGTGCCAGTCTCCTCTCCTGGTGGCCGCGGCTGCCCTGGGTGACATGGCCGCGCCGTAGTGGCACAGCAGGTTACACTCAATGGGCTGCCACCTGCACGGGCAGAATTCTGTGCCCACGCTTCACCCTGAGGGAGCGTGACGAGCCTTCGGCTCCTGTAAAGAGGCAGTCCTACCTCCTCTTACAGGCTCGCTGTGAGTCAGAATCCACTCAGTGGCAGTGGGTTTGCTCGTTGTTGTTTGTTTGGGAGTGTTCATTCACGGAGCTCTGCCGGGGCTGTGGTTGAAGCATCCGGTTGCTATCATTTGGCAGTTTGAACCGACCAGCGACTCTCAGGGCTGAGGCGAGGCATCTGCTTCCCTTCGGATGTCGGCCTTTGTCAACCCCGTGGGCAGTTCTACTCAGTCCTGCTGGTTGCTGTGAATCGGAATGGAGTCTCCAGCGAGGGTAGAGGCAAAGGCACATCTGCGACATGCCGGACGTGATACGTGCCTTGGGTGCCTCGGGAGTGGGTGTCAGTGAGCAGTTTCTCTTCACGATGGCACTTTCCATCGCCAGCAGGGAGAGATTTGTCAGTAGTTTAAAACCAATCGCATAGGTGCTATTTTCCATCAGCAGGCCCGTGGGTAGAGCTAACAGAGTGTGGAAAGGTGGGCAGTTCTAATCTACCCAAAGGTGCCTTGGATGATGTCTGGCGACGTGCTTCCACCGGGACAACGCAATTGAGCCCACCTCTACTCTATGATCTGAAATTAACGTCTGGTGGTGGTGTGAACTTCTCACTCCACTGCCACCGAGTCAATTCCAATTCTAGTGACCTTAGAGGACAGAACAGAACTGCTTACAACTTAGGAGGCTATAAATCTTTATGGCAGTTGACGGCCTCATCTTACTCTTTTGAAGTGGCTGGTGTGTTTGAACTGCTGACCTTGAGGTTGGCAGCCTAATACTTAACCCACTGCACCACCACTAAGTAATGACTGGACATCATCTAAGTTCAAATCCTGGCCCTGCCTACCTTCTTCCCATTGTGATTGAGGATCAGTTACTTAACTTCTGAATCTCATGTCCTAATCTGAAATGGAGACTACCTCCCTCCCTCCCAGGGCCCATTGATGATGAGTGAGTTAGTGGTTCATGGGATGCTCCGATGGCAGTATCTGTCATATAAACAGTGTTCCCCAAAATAAGCCTGTATGTCCAGTGCTCCTCCTCATCTACTGCCTTGTACAAATACTTTTGTGCTTCGTTCTTTTTTTAATCGTTTTATTAGTGACTCATACAACTCTTATCACGATCCATACATACATCAATTGTGAAAGCACATTTGTACATTCATTGCCCTCATCATTCTGAAAACATTTACTCTCCACCTAAGCCCATGGCATCAGCTCCTCATTTTTCCCTCCCTCCCTCATGAACCATTGATAATTTATAAATTACTATTTTGTCATATCTTGCCCTGTCCAACGTCTCTCTTCACCCACTTTTCTGTTGTCCGTCCCCCAGGGAGGAGGTTATATGTAGATCCTTGTAATCAGTTCCCTCTCTCTACCCTCCCAGTAGCACCCCTCACACCCCTGGTTCTGAAGAGATCATCTGTCCTGTGTTTCCAGTTGCTATCTGTACCAGGGTACATCCTCTGGTCTATCCAGATTTGTAAGGTAGAATTGGGATCATGATAGTGGGGGGGGGGGGGCACAGGGAGGAAGCAGTTAGGAACTAGAGGAAAGTTGTATTTTTCATCATTGCTACATCACACCCTGACTGACTCATCTCCTCCCTGAGACCCTTCTGTGTAAGGGAATGTCCAGTGGTCTACAAATGGACTTTGGGTCTCCACTCCGCACTCCCTCCCCCTCATTCACAATGATGAGTTTTTGTTCTGATGATGCCTGATACCTGATCTCTTCGACACCTCGTCATCATATAGGCTGGTGTGCTGCTTCAATTGTGGGTTTTGTTGCTTCTCAGCTACATGGCCTTTTGTTTACCTTCAAGCCTTTAAAACCCCAGACTTTATTTCTTTTGATAGGTGGCCCCATCAGCTTTCTTTGCCAGATTTGCTTTTGCACCCATTTGTTTTCAGCGATCGTATCATGAATGTGATCACACAATGATATGATTTTTTGTTCTTTGATGCCTGATAACTGATCCCTTCGGCACCTTGTGATCACGCAGACTGGTGTGTTCTTCCATGTGGGCTTTGTTGCTTCTGAGCTAGATGGCCGCTAGTTTACCTTCAAGCCTTTAAGACCCCAGACGCTGTCTCTTTTGATAGCCTTGTGCTTCGTTCTTCAGGGAGGAAATCACAATCTCCACATGGTGGGGAAGGGAAAGAAAGAAACCAACCTCCTGTTTCTTTAGAAACTTGCCAGGAGAATTTTAACTGTGTGTGAGATGTTTATGTGAAGGACTGGCATGACCCGTCAACCCCAGCCATCCTCACATGCAGTGTTGTGTGATGCTTCAGGACTCACAGCGCTAACAGAGTTCCCATGAGATGGTCAGAGGTTAAACACAGTGTGAGCTTTGTGGTTCTGTGGAGCCCCGGTGGTGCAGAGGTTACTCATTGGGCTGTTAACCACAAGATCGGCAGTTTCAAGATTGGCAGTTTGAAAACAGCGGTTGCTTTTTGGGGGAAAGATGAGATTTTTTCCTCTCGTAACAAATTATAGTTTTGGAAACTTAGTGGTCATTGCTCCCTGTCCTATAGGGTTGATAGGAGTTGGCCTAGACTTGATGGCAGTGAGAGATAGATAGAGCTTTGTTATTGTCCTTTTATCATTGCTTTTTAGATAGGATCTGCCCCAAATCTCATTCAGGAAGCTTTCCTTAACTGACACAGCTCCTATCTGTTCCTTGGCTTTGAAGGAAAAACGGGTACTAGTTGAACACTGGTTAGTTATGGACTTTTCCATGTTTTGTTAGCGTCCTTCAGGAGTCCCCTCCACCCTTGCCTTCTCTGCTTACTGGCTCTACCTTTTATTGGACTGTCTCTACACTGTGTTTGTCCAACTCCCCCAAGGCTCTCAGGGCTGGATTGTGCTTCATAGCACCGTGGGTAAAACACAGACTCATCCCGTTTCTTCCAGCCAATAGGGCCCTGTCCTCTTTGTTGAATCCGGTTCACTTCTGGCTTTTGAACCATGGTGCCCCCATCTGTCTAGGATGGATTAACACCTACTTATTCCTACTGCTCACTGCCCATGTTTCTTTCTTCCTCTTCCAAGGCGATTGGACTCAAATGCACTGCACTGTGACTGTGAGATCCTGTGGTTGGCAGATTTGCTGAAGACCTATGCCCAGTCTGGAAATGCACAAGCAGCAGCCACCTGCGAACATCCGCGGAGAATCCAGGGACGATCAGTGGCAACAATCACCCCAGAAGAACTGACATGTGGTGAGTGAGCTGTCGGTGCCTTCCCAGACCGCAGTGCCGGTAGACATTGGTTCCAGCAGGCGTCTGGGGTGACACGCGCTTTGTGTTTTGGCATTCCCAAGATAGTTTGAACATGCCCGGCTGTCTCTCCAGCAGTCACTGCCTTTGTCCTTCTGGAGCTCTGTTTATTGGCACCTGGACAAAGACGTCCTGTGAGAAGCTCCACCCTATGGTATCTGTTGTTACTTGTTGTACAGAATGGAACGCTGCCTGATCTATGCCATCGTCATGATCATTGGCTGGTCCGAGTCCATGGATGAGACCACTGTGTATTCGTATGCCTGCTAACCTATAAGACTCATCTTCCAGCACTATAATGGACAGTACTCTTTTGTGGATCCATAAGGTTTATCAGTGACTAATTTTCGGAAATAGATTACTAAGCCCTCCATTCCATGATGCTCACCTTCCCGACACAATTACTGAAGACAAAGCAGGTGCATAAGCAATTATGGTGAAGAAAGCTGATGGAGCCCGGCTATCAAAAGATATAGCACCTAGTAAGGTGACCAGATGTCTCGCTTTTGGCGTGACCGTCCCGATTTTTAACAATTTTTCCCACATCCTGCAGCATTTAAAACAGTCCCATTTTTGGGAAAGAATGCACGACAAGCTAGGGTATACGCTTTTCGGCTGCCATGTGGCTATTTCGCCACGATATGAGTTTTATCAATGGTGTCCCGCTGGTGTCCCACTTTACCAATGTTAAAATCTGGTCACCTTATAATAGGGTCTTAAAAACTTAAAAGTAAAAAAGTGGCCATCTACCTCAGAATCAACAAAGCCCACATGGACGAAGCACACCAACCTGTGTGATCACGAGGTGCCGAAGGCATCATGTATCAGGCATCAAAGAACAAAAAATCATATCATTGTGAATGAGCGGGAGTGTGGAGCGTGGACCCAAAGCCCATCTGTAGGCAACTGGACATCCCCTTACAGAAGGGTAGTGGGGAGGAGACGAGCCAATCAGGGTGCGATGTAGCAATGATGAAAAACACAACTTTCCTCTAGTTCCTAAATACTTTCCACCCCCCCACTATCATGATCCCAATTCTTACCAATCCAGCTAGACCAGAGGATGTACACTAGTACAGATAGGAACTAGAAACACAGGGAATCCAGGGTGGATGATCCCTTCAGGACCAGTGGTGAGAGTGGTGATACTGGGAGGGTGAAGGGAGGGTGGGGTAGAAAGGGGGAACCAATTACAAGGATCTACATATAACCTCCTACCTGGGGGATGATCAACAGAAAAGTGGGTGAAGGGAGACACCAGGCAGTGTAAGATATGACAAAATAATCATTTATAAATTATCAAGGGTTTATGAGGGAGTGGGGAGCGGGGAGGGAGGGTAAAAATGAGGAGCTGATGTCAGGGCCTTAAGTGGAGAGCAAATGTTTAGAAAATGATGAGGGCAACAAATGTACAAATGTGCTTTCACAATTGATGTATGTATGGATTGTGATAAGAGTTGTATGAACCCCTAATAAAATGATAAAAAAATTGGGAGTCACCAGCACTTAAGATGGAAATAGGAGGCGGCAAGAGGGCACCCCCTCTTCTCTTGGGCTGCTGAGAGTCAGTTGAGTGGGTGCAATGAAGGAAGATCAGCAAGAGGACAGTAGCTCGGGTATCAGCACCTCACATTATGGTTTTTGCTCTCCAAGTTGCTTCTAGCTCAAAAGTCTCGTCTCCTTCATTCAGTAAGAGTAGTTACTTCCCGTGTCTGCGCTGCACTGTCTCACGCCTCCTTAGGTTAAATACACCCTTGCTGTTACGTGCCGTGGAGGTGATTTTCGACTTACAGCGAGTGATTCCATGTGATAGAGTTTTTTAAGATCATTGCGAAGCAGCTGGATGCGTTCGAACTGCCAACCTTTCTTTTAACAGCTCAGTGCTAAACCAGTGTCACCAAACCAAACACCACTGCCATGGAGTTGATGCCAACTCATAGACCGACCCCGGAAGACAGAGGGTTTGCGAGACTAAATCATCCCTGGAGCTGCCTCTGGGATGAGTCACTGCTCTGTGGTTAACCGCCCATGGCTTAACCCAATGTGCCACCAAGATTTCTCAAGTAGACCATGGCAGTCATTGTTTGGTGCTTACCTGAAAAGGTTTCAGTGTTGCCTCATCCCTTAAGCGTTCTTGTAACCTCTCTGAGGTCTGAAACAATGCTATGTAAAGGTTCATGCTCCAAAGTGATCTTCTCTGAAAAGAAGCCAGTCATTCACTCGTGCGAGGGCAATGAAACAGTCACCGTTGAGATGTGATTCTGAACATTTGTGACATTGCACTCGAGGACTTTGTGTTGTTCACGGCACAGTTTAAGACTAATCCGGTTTCCATGTCGTTGTGTGGCACAGAGAGGCCCAGGATTACGTCCGAGCCGCAGGACGCAGACGTGACCTCGGGGAACACTGTTTACTTCACGTGCAGAGCCGAAGGCAATCCCAAACCGGAAATCATCTGGCTTCGGAACAAGTAAGTTGAGCTTGCATGGGTTCTTCTGCCTAGTCTGTCTTGTTCTGGAGGAGCCAAGGGAACGCACCACACCGGGGACCCTGCTGGATTCCACAAATAGCCAGTGTCACCGCTTGTAGCACCCACGCAGTGCCATTAGAGGACAGTCATTTGGACACAGTGTTTCTCCACCTAATATTCAGGTACTTGATTTATTAGAAAATAGGTTTCGCGGTTTCCTCCCTCCCCCTCCTCCCCAGCCCTCCAATCACATGCTTTAATTCTTTTCTTCCTCTTTCACGTAGGAAGTTTTATAAAGGGGAAAAATACATTTTATGTTTCTTATGCTGAGTTTGCTGTTATGGTTCATTGCTGTCGAGCAGGCACTAACCATGGCGACCCCATATGCTTCAAGCTGAGCCTTGCCCTGCATTCCTCCACCTTCGCAGGCAGTGCTGTGCTGAGCTGTGTGGCCGCCATGTAGTGCCTTCCTCCATCCTGGGATCATCTGCCAGCATGAGATCAGATAACATTCTGTTGTGATCCGTAAAGGAGTTCATCAGCAGAAGTTTGGAAATAGATCACCAGGCCTTCTTTCCGCTCTGTCTTGCTCCGGAAGATTCGCTGAAACTTAATCTGCTCGGGTAACCCTGCTGCTGTTTGAAACACCAGTGGCTTAGGTGGTAGCGTCAGAGCAACACACCAGCGCCCACAGTTAGAGACATCTGCCAAGGTCAGTGGCTTAGGCCAAGGGATGTGGATTGGTTTGGCAATTTCCTTTCATGAGGGGTGTTGCACTGACTAGGATGCCGGGGTTTGAATGACAGCGCAGCAGGTGATTTCTGCGGAGATCTGGTGGCAGTTCCACAGTGGTTAAGCTCTTGGCTGATGATTGGAACCCCCTCGCCACTTCATGGGAAAACCGCCCTGATGGTGTGTTCCCATTAAGATAATGACCTTGAAAACCCCATGGGGGTTTCTCTTTGTTCTAGAGGGTGGCGGTAGTCTAATCAGCTCAGTGGCAGGGGGTACGGTTTCCTTACTGTTACTTCCCACCACCTGGGGTTAGGAACTGGAGGGAAAGTTGATGTACATGCTGCTGGCAGCCATCCACTTGCCTTCTGGCTGTGCCCGGAGGCTGCATGGACTTTGTCATTGGCAGGGACTGGTATTGAACTGTGATCACTCCTGACCACATGAGGGTCGTGCTCATGAACTTCTGATGAGGACTGTACATTTTCAGGGAGGCAGCTGCAGACAGATGCTGTCACTTCAGTATTTACTTACCGCGTCCCTGTGCGTGTCTAATTTCTCCCCAGTAGCAAAGGTTCCACTGCACGGAAGAAGCATTTATAAGGGGTCCTTGAAGAGAAAGATATTTTGATAAATGCTGGGAGTTCACAGATAAGACATCCCCCACCCTCGTCTCCAGGAGCCCTCGGACAACAGGAAATTCCTATAAACTGACTACATTGTCAGCGATGGAAGTGTGTGCCAAGAGCAGAATCCTGTCTCTTGTTAGGGCAAGGACGGTGGTGTTGGCTGAGATCAGAGGAAGAGATGAGAGATGAAAATGGGAAATTAGAGAATGTGCAAGGGAATTGGGCAGGAGAGCATGACCCTAGGGGAGGTAGACGCGTGGGCAAAGGTGTGCCACGGGGAACCTTAGCCTATCTGAGGCAGGGTTCTCGAAAGGATTTCTATTCTTAAAAGAAGGAGCACTTTTACGTTTTAACTTACAACACTAATAAAAAAAAAAGGAATCGTGTGACAAGAAATGACTGTTGTTAATTATCAAATCTATGTGCACAAAGATACCAGCATGCTCACATATAGGAGTCAAATCTTTTCACTTAACCTCTGTTTTTGGTGTTTTTACTTTGAGTTCATGGGTCATGTTTGGTCACCTACAGAACAGTGTAGACATCTAGGTAGATCCAGGTTTCACTGCCAGACTTTTTAGGCATGGATTGAGTCATCAGTCCTTTGCTGACAGTAGTCAGACTCTCAAAGGCAAATTTGTCTGGGTTATGGGTCAAACGGTATTTATAGAAAAGATGAAGGCAAGGATAGCAAGGACTGTCAGATACAGGATCTGAAGATGTGCTAGTACCCATAAAGATGATAGCAATCTTCATCTAGCCCTAGATTTGGATGGCATACTGTAAAACAACATTGGGACCCAATCGACTTGTTGTATGGGGAAAATCGAAGGCATTGCCCCAGACCTTGTGATCTCTGAGTGTTCTGAAGTGGATGAGATGTAACATCCAGAATACTTCAGCCCCACCACACGGAGACGCTGTGTATAACAGAGAAGTGTTGCGCAAACCTGTGTCGTCAGCTGGACGGCATCCATATTGGTGCCCACTCCAAAGAAAGCTTATCTAACAGAATGCAGAAATTACTGACAATATCATTAGTATCACAGACAAATAAAATTTTGCTGAAGATAATTTTAAAATGGTCGCAGCAGTACTTTGGCAGTTTGGGAAGTAGATTGCTAGGCCTTTCTAGCGTGCTTTAGAAACCTCACTGAACCGTCGCTGACCTTGCTGATGTATGACGTGCTGGTAGTATAACTTCTCGCATCACCGCAGCATACGTACCACGCTAGCCTGGCACACTTAAAACGGTGCGCGTGACCCACACCGTGGTGTTTTTAATTGCCTCACATGCATATGAAAGTTGGACATTGAATCAGGAAGACCGAAAAAGAGTTGATGCATTTGGATTGTGGTGCTGGTGCAGAAGATTGAAAGTACTGTGAACTGCCAAAAGGATGATTGATCTGTCTTGGAAGAAGGCTGACCGGAGTGGTCCTCAGAGGCAAGAATGGCAAGGCTTACCTACTTGGGACATGTCAGGAGAGAGCTGTCTCTGGACGAGGAGATCGTGCTTGGTAAAGTGGAGGGGCAGTAAAAAAGAGGGAGACCCTTGTCGAAGTGGATTGACACTGTGGCTGCAACATTGGGCTCAAGTATGGAAATAAAGAAGACGGTGCAGGAGTGTGCAGTGTTTCGCTTCGTGCAGTGTTTCGCTTCGTTCTGTGGTACACAGGGCCGCTCAATGGCACCTAAGAATGACAACAACGTGAATACAATTTATAGAGGGCCTGAGATGGTAGTTCTTTCTAGCTAGAAACATTGTGTGAATTAAAAAAAATAAGGATTTTGTGGATTATACAGACTAAGGCTGTGCCAGGCAGAAAAATGCTGAAGGCCACCTGCTGGTCCACACATGAATGCATTTACTGTTCATTCAGGAGCACGTCGAAGTCTCTGTGAACAGAGCCCAGGGGAATTGCATTTTACAAACAATCTTCCCCCTTCAGTAGTTGTAATCAATCATAATTCCTTGGCTCTACTGATTCTGTGGAAAATCAGGTAGAGCCATTCTCACCATTGAAAGTGATTAATTACATGACCTAAGGAAAGTGAATTTTTATTGCCAAAGTGGGTCTATCTGTCTTTTTTTCCTACTTAGCTCCTTTGAAATATGAGTGGACACATTATTGATTCCAAAGAACTTCTTTGCGTTTTATTATGATTTGGGTGAAAGATTACAGAGCAAGATCTTCTCCCTTGATGATCTAGTAAAAATGGAATATTATTTCGCTGTACCTATGTTCTCACATGGGAGCCCTGGCTTTGCAGTCCCAATCACACAGAAGGTCACCAGTTCAAACCTGGCAGCCACTCTGTGGGAGAACTACGTGCCAGTTTGCTTTCATCAACACCGATAGCCGTAGAAACCCTATGGCCTAGCTCTACCCTGTCCTACAGGAACACACTCAGTGGAATGAGCTCGATGGCAGGTTTTGGAATGGGGTGGTCCCACTGTACCCGAATCAGACTCACGGCCACTGAGTCTCTACTTTGTGATTAGTGGCCCAATGCGTAAGTCACTGCTCCACCAGGGCTCCCAAGTTCTCATGGTGGCTCAGTACACTGGCTTTCCTTAGTCTGCTGAGGCATTAACCATCAATCGTGATCTCGCCGAGTCGTCATTTTCAGCTCTCTCCTTCTCAAATGTTTTGGAACAAAGGGAACCAGAGTCCTTTCACGTGGGTGAGGGTAGGAGGCTGCATGTAGAAACAGGGGGAGCTGTGAAGATGTCAGGGCACGGGCTGAACCACAGAATCCCTTTTTGGGCTGGGAGACGAGGCAGATTAATTGTTCATGTCTGAGTGACGTGGCAGGAATCCAACAAGAAGTCACGATTGTTCAGAGGACTCACCAAAGTTATGTAGATGATAAAGAGATTAGTGTCTTGGAAGTGCACATCTGGCAGAAGAGCCTTCTGTAACGGTGAGAGTAAAACCACTGGTTTATTGCATACTGTTGGGAGAGGTCAGAAGCTTGCACCTACATAGGGGTATATAAATGCGTTCTGTATTGCTTTTAGTAATATAAAAATATGTCTTTAGTCCTTTCTCTTTAATTAATTTGCCTCAAACAAAGGCAAATATTACTTTCAATTTTTCTGCCCTTCTGTTCATAGTTTTCCCCTTTGTCATTATGACTATGAAACCTATTGCTCTAAATTAAACTTGTAAATAACAAAAATGAATAGATGAATTATCCAGAGATGCAAACACTTTGCCAGAACTCCATTAAGACCGGCTAGTTAGAAACAAACGTGTCCTGAAAAGGCAAGGTGCTGTGGCGTTTTGTCCGCCTGAATGCCCCAGGGGGGACTGCTGCTCTCATGGCCACTGGTCGCTAAGCTGGGGTCTTTGCTTGTCCTTTCAACTCTGCTTTTACAGCAATGAGCTGAGCATGAAAGCAGATTCCCGTTTGAACCTGCTGGACGACGGAACGTTGATGATTCAAAACACTCAGGAGACTGACCAGGGAATTTACCAGTGCATGGCAAAAAATGTAGCCGGAGAAGTGAAAACACAAGAGGTAACCCTCCGATACGTGGGAGCTCCAGGTAGGTTGACTCTGTGTAACACGCTCCTCACAGAACCCCCTTTCCTTCCTCTCCCATTTCATTTCCTCTTCATTTCCACTCAGCAAAACACTTCTAGCGGTGGAAGTCTAAGATGGAAGGTCCTACTTCCCTGGCAGCGTTGGGTGAAATGGTGTAGAAGCACGTTGCCGTGGGTTTTCCGTAGACTTGCTTTGTTTGATGCTATTGTCTTGAGGTGCCGCAAAGTTGATTCTAGTACCCCTACGGACAGCAGAATGGAACATTGCCGGGGCCTGGCCCTTCCTTGCCGTTGTATGTTTGAGCCCAGCCGTTCCATGTTCAGTCCTGATCCAGGGATCTATACACTCAGGACAGTTGATGCCATGAACTTTGGAGAGTAATATTAAATATTTTCAGGAAGTTGTTGTTAGTAGGTTCATTGGTCCCTGGCCAGGAATATTTAGTATGCCCGGGAATTATAAAATTTAAACCCTTGGATCTGAAATGTCTTTCTTAGGAACAACTCACTACCATGGAGTTGATTCCGGGTCACAGTGACAGAATAGGACAGGGTAGAGCTGTCCCTGTGGGTTTCCGAGACTAACTCTTCACGGGAGTAGAAAGCCTCATCTTTCTCCTGTGTTGTGGCTGGTGGTTTCAAACTGCTGGCCGTGTAGTTAGAAGCCCAGTGTGTAACCCACTGTACCACGAGCGCTTCTCTTCAGAACAACAGCCTCATTCAGTATGTGCTGTCGTAAACGTCGCTGAGACGCACTGGCTATGTCGGGCAGTTCGCACACACCGTTTCGGAAACATGCAGAAGTCGTGCTCTGGTCTCGCAGGGTCCGTGTGAACCAGAGTCAACTCAGGAGCAGTGGGCGTTGTATGACATAATGGGATCCCTGGTGAGTCCCTGGTTAAAGCTGTAGTCACCACTTAAATGGCATGTATAGCCCACTTCCATCCAGAGAAGGCCCCTGAGGGAGCGGCAGGGCGATTGTACGTTATTTCTGGAACTCCTGTGGCTGTTACGAGCATATTGGGCACCCAGCTCTGTTGAGGCTTTTCTATTTGATGCTGCATCTTGGGCAGACCCTCATCTTTGTCTCCTGTCGCGTATCCCTTAAGGCAGTTAATTCCAACCTTCAATTGACCGGGTTTTGCAAATGCCTTTGTGGTACATTTGACTTTGGCACTCTACTTCTCTCTGTAGCTTCACAGCCCCTAGTTTACCATATTGCTAGGAATGTTAATACGAATGATCATTTATTTACCTTATTACATATTCTAGTTGGATATTTGATTGATATGACTTAAAAGTTATATATAAAAACATTTAAAAGTCTCCCTCTTGACTCATCCATTCAATGACTATCCCCACCTTTGTCTCACAAAATTATTAAAAATAGGTTCTTGATTCTTTTATAAACACTGAAAGCACGCGCAGGACCAGTGAGTGTTGTAAAAGCTGGCATATCTTGGAAGGAGTGTGGTCACTCAGTCTAGCACACTCAGCTGTTAGCTAGTAGCCTGGTGGTTGCAGTGCCAGCAGCCGCTCCCTGGGAGGAGAAGGTGCCGTCCGCTTGCTCATGTGCCGACCGAAAGCTTTGGAAACCGTCTGGGGAAGTTGTGCTTCAGCCCCGGGCATCTGCGTGACCGAGAGGGGCTCAGTTTGCTGGCAGCGGAGTTGGTTTGACTTTTATATTTTAGAAAATGTTCCTTTTAATACGCAAAGAGTTTTTAAAACCGTTTTGTTAGCACTTCAACCACATATACAATTCAACAGTTCAATCATATCAAGACGGGCTGTATAATCTTAACCACAATTTAAGAATATTTTTCTTTTATGCTCTATTATTTGCATCAAAATTGTTTTCTATTGTATAGATGCATAGGGCTCTATTATAGAAGTGGATATTTGAGTAAAGGATATTTGGCATATGTGGTAGGACCCATGCGTGCCAATATTTAAATAAGTTACTATCCTTTTGAAACACACTTCATTTCTTCCCCACCCCCCTTCAAAAAAATATTTGCTGTCCACAAGCCCGCAGTCCTTCACCTAGAATCCTGTGGGCCAGATCACATTTGAAATAGGTTTTGAGGCGTGTCCTTAGAAAAGTGAAAGCGTACCTGGCCTATGTTTCGACATTGTTAGCAGAGTGTTGGCCACAATTCACTATAATACTACTCCAGACAAACCGTGGGCATTCTCAGTAAGTGGAATACATAAAGGTTAAGTGATCTCATGCCAGATCGTGCCAACTGAGTATTGAAAAAATATTTGTGATTTCGACGTTTTGGGCTATTTTTGAATTGTGGATAAGGGTGGTTGACCTAAAGAAATAATATGACCAAAAAGAAAAAGCAAGCGAGGGGGATAAAAGTCACTTGTGCATACTTGGCTTTCATTTGCTATTCATGCATGGGATACGTCTCTAATAGTGTAATTTAGTGACTTTTGTCATATTGGTTTTTACTTTGGACACAGCCACGTTACTCTCAGGGTGGGCATGTCAGTAGCTCCCCGCATGCTGACTGCACGAGGTGCCCATCAGACATAGTAGTAGATGCTGTTTTTTCCCCTCGATTCGGAGTTGAAAAATGCTATCTTAGCATCGTGTTAATTTATATTTTTCATGAGTGAAATTGAACATTGTTGTATGCTCTAGTGCCTTAATCTTTAAAAACAATGTTTTCATTTAGTAGAAAAGTCAGCAAGATGTCTATAATGCATTTAGAATGGGCAGTGTTAGACTTTTCAGTCCAGTCCAGTCAATATGTACAGAAGAAGTTGGCTCTTACCCATTCATCTGAATAGCGTATCCCTCTTGGGCTGCCGACATTTTGCTTGGCATAAGGCAGGGAGCCAGTTCTACTGTCTGTACAAATCTTGAAAAGGAAGGAAAGGTGCATAAACAATTTGTTTGTTTGCCTTGTAAATCTTGAAGTCAATGATACAGAATGAGAAGCCTCAAAATAAAATGGAAAATTCCAAAGAAAACACTGTTGTTCAATTGGAAGAAATTAACTTGGGCTTGTTTGTTGTTTTTTTTTTTTTAATTGTGATAGCTCGACCCACTTTTGTAATCCAGCCACAGAACACAGAAGTGTTGGTTGGGGAAAGTGTCACGTTGGAATGCAGTGCCACGGGCCACCCTCAACCACGTATCATCTGGACCAAAGGCGACCGAACACCCTTACCCAGCGATCCTCGGGTCAATGCCACACCCTCTGGTGGCCTTTACATTCAGAACGTCATTCAGGAGGACAGTGGCGAGTACACTTGTTTTGCGTCCAACGGTATTGACAGCATTCACGCCACCGCTTTTATCATTGTACAAGGTGAGCGTCGAGACACGGACAGGCATTGTACTCGTTCACTGTCTTGGCTTCTTGCCTACGCGTAACTGTTTATAAACAACTTCTACCCCGTGCCTACCTGCAGCTTAGTACTCCATACTCTCCCTACCAGCTTTTATTGTTGACAAGAGCCCCAGCACCATTTAACTTACAAGATGCGACTTAGTGGTCTGTGTTTGTTTTTTTCCTCAACAGAAATTGCATTATTAGTACAGAGACTTTGTATTTTCTAGTTGTGATATTGCTAACAACTAGGGCACCTGGCATATATATAGAATAAATGAATGTTTCTGTGCACCTTTGTGTATTCACATATATTTTGAATTAATATGCCCTATAATAACTTTAAATTCTTTTCTGGGACACATTTCTGGACGTAGAATGCTGGGATAAGTTTTTCTCCCTAATTTTTAAAGGTCTTGGCCATGTATTTTAACTTGCTTGGTTGATTGTAAATTGAGTTTTCAGTCCTCTTCAGACTCAGGAAACACATGCAGTGAAGCCAAATGCAGGATGATCACAGGCCTAGAAAGTCTTTGGATCTAGTGGCGCTATAAGCATCTCAGCGCTGGCAGGGGTCTCTATCTCTTCGGCTTCAGTGGTCTGGTTTCCTCAGGGTTGGTCCATGCGGCTTCTCCAGCTCAGGGCACTAGCGTAGTTAGTTCTACATATCTTGGTAGCTGCAACATCTCCCAGGGAGTGAATAGAGAGAGTGTATCTCCCACCTCCGAGGAGGAAAAATGTCTGAGTTCCCAGAATTCTCAGGAGAAGCCTATGCCCACAAGGAGGCCTAATTGTCTAGAACCCAATTGACAGACTAGATTCCACCCCTTCACTCTTACTCCTCTCAAATCCCAGATTGACACCAGATTATGTAACTACCACACTGTTGTGGAGCTTTCTTGTTATCACTCAATAAACAGTCTAACTTCTGCCGATAAACACAGGTGTGGTGGATGCATTTTGCTTCTCATTTGCAAATCCCAGTTGAGCTGAAGAATGAGGTCCATTTCTAAGTCATCCGTGTTACCACAAGCTCAAATGTGGCTTTCTCTGTAATCAGTAGACATCCTATCTAGCAGTGTTGTTACACGAATAATCACTTTGTACACTTTTTCAGTGTCATGCCGAGAAAACACCCATAATTCTTTGTTTCCCTCGGTTTTTGCTCTTAAAGTGCTTTTTCTCCTCTCACTGTGCCCTTGATATTCAGAAGGAGCGGTCCTCTTGTAACTGTGAACGTTCTCATGTTACTGACGAGAGCGTGTGCTTCCCTAGGATGAGGAGAAGTTGTGAATGTCGGCTGTGATGTGTAGCCTTTTCACCCGATGCTGTTTATTCACGTTTGATGTTTTGGATGTTTTTATTTTCGGAAGCTCTTCCTCAGTTCACTGTGACTCCTGAAGACAGAGTGGTGATTGAGGGCCAGACGGTCGATTTCCAGTGTGAAGCAAAGGGTTATCCACAACCAGTTATTGCCTGGACCAAAGGAGGTAAGATTTCGACTCCTGGGTTTCTCTGATCTCTTCTACCCTCTTCACTCCTCTGGGACATGAAGTACGAGAGAGAAAAAAAAAAAATCCTTGTCTTGACCTAGGCTTAGCAAACACACAATCTTCTGGACCTGGGACAGACTCTAATTTGACATGATCCAGGCATGGGGGAAGAGATTTAGAGGAGCCTAAATGTTTTCATAATTTCCATGCTTTCTTTTATGAGATGACAACAATCACCTCTAAAATGATAGGTTGTTACAGAAAGGATGTGGACTGTCCCTTTTGATTTCTTAGTTTGCCTTCCTCAAAAATGGTTTTTATGCCTTTGCCTTTAAATGTTTACTTAATAGTGTTTTGAATGAAAGTTAATATGTAAAATAGAATTTTCTGGAAACCCAATGTGGAACATTATATATATTTTAAACTTTCAGTAGTATTTATTTATTTTTCTTTTTTTTTTTCAGTAGTATTTAATTCTCAGAATTCTCCTTGACATTTTGTCACTCACTGTCATGCCTGGTGATTCCTTAACCTCTTTCTGTAGGGGTTGTAAGGTAGTTTTCTCAAATGGTAAACTAGGGGCCATATGTTGGATAGAGGTACAATCACTTTCTCTAATGGATACCAAGAGCCTGGGTGGAGAAGGTGGGCTTATGGGCCACATCCTGACTGGTTGAGAAGAGTCTAGCTTGAGGATCAGGGGTCCTGCCCTAGGCTGGATGTGGTCTGATCTTGAGAACCAGCAGCTGGCGAGGGTGGCTGGGTCTTTTAGTTCGTGTGTGGGGACCGGCTTCTGGGATCTGTGAGAGCAGCCCTTGGGAGGAGACGTGGGCAGTGCCCCCTGTTCTCGGGACTTTGTGTGCTCCAGCAGTTAGTGCGTGAGGACAGAAGACGTTTACCCTCAAGAGTAATAATGGTATGTATTTTTAAATAACTCCCTGCCCTTTTCCTGGTTCTTACTTCTCTTTGTATTGTTAGAGCCAGCTAGCAGAGATCTGACCCCAGCTCACAATCTGTGCGCAAGGCACACCTTCCGAGTCTCCCTATCAGCGTGCTTTATTATGATTTAGCACTTGTCTTGCGCTACCTTCTCATAGCTATCTGAGTTTCAGCCCCTTCCTGTGACGTACCTATGAGCCATATGCTATTTTATTTATCCTTCTGTTGCTTGCACACAGCTCATGTATGTAGTGCATGGCCAGGGGCAGACCATGGATGCTTGTTGAGTGAGTGATTGCCTGCTCCAGGGCTAGGGGAAGTTACTCTTTGCTACGGTGATACTTGACATTTTCTCAGATGAATTTGTTCATAGTGCCTGAGTTTTTCACCTCTCACCTTTAATGAATATCAACAGCCAATTGTAATAATGAGTAAAATGCCTGCCATGCGTTTCAGGAAGCCAGCTCTCTGTCGACAGAAGACACCTGGTGCTTTCGTCGGGCACACTGAGGATCTCCGGAGTTGCCCTTCATGACCAGGGCCAGTATGAGTGCCAGGCTGTCAACATCATTGGTTCCCAGCGGGTTGTGGCACATTTGACAGTGCAGCCAAGAGGTACGTGTCTGGGTCATTGGGTCATTCTTCAACCTTCCTCATGCCGCAGCCCTTTCATACAGTTCCTCGTGTTGTGGTGACCCCCCCGCCCCCCGCAAACATAATATGATTTTCGTTGCGACTTCATAGCTGTAATTGTGATACTGTTAGGAATCGGGCGACCCCTGTGAAAGAGTCATTCGACCCCCAAAGGGGTCGCAACCCACAGGTTGAGAACCGCTGCTTTAAACAGTAGTGAATTAATTTATTCTGGAGCTCTGCAGTAGGCATTAATTTTACCGTTAATTAGAAGAGTTTCCCTCTTCCCTCATGGACGGCTTTTCACGGTCACTTAGACGTCTGTGCCGAAAGTATGTCAGAGTGCCTCTAGATCCTTCAGCCGTTTGCACGTGATCACATGGATGGTCTGATTTTAAGGGTCCTTGGACTAAACTCTGATAAGACTGACTCGTTGAAATAAAACAAATCCAAATAAAATACAGCAAATAGAATAGACTAATTCATATTGTCTCACAAATACCTTTCCTAAGGCCAAAGCTTTGCTAGAGTCAGCTCCCTGAGGCCTAGCTGTGTTTGGGTTTGCTTCTGATGCTTTGCCTCCTGCTTTTCTTCTGTCCTGTGGACATGCCATTGGACTGGCCCAGCTCTGCTGGCACTGACTGTCCCTTAAGCATGGGCTGCCAACTGTACTGTCAGCAGTTTGAAACCACCAGCTGCTCTTGGGGGAGAGAGGTGAGGCTTTCTACTCCTGTGCAGCGTTATTGTCATAGAAACCCACAGCGGCAGTTCTGCCCCCGGCCTCTAGGGTCGCCAGGAGTCCGAATGGACTCGATGGCAGTGAGTGAGGGTAATGCGTTGGATCCTACTCAGTGGCAGTGGGTTTGTGTTTTCAGCCTGCATCCATGGTTTGATGGGCGCAGGCTGGGAAAGCTTAGGTGCTATCATCTCCCATGTGCAGATCGCTGACACTGAAATGACTCCGGGAATGCTGTTAGTGCGTGTTGTCTTACAGTCCAGAGCCTGTAGAACGGACACTCCGACCCTGTGTGGAGGGCAGTGGCAAGAGAGCAATGAGATGAAGAGTGTGTGGCTTTCGCTGTGACTCTTTGTTGCAGTATGTAACCTTTGGGGACCTTAAGAGAGGGCTCCCTCTGGTCTCCTGTCAACAGATTTGATAGAAACTCAAGCCAGAGTTGTTTGCTCTGGTTTTTATTAGGTTTGCCATTGTATTTTCTGACTAAATAGGATTTTAATGGCTGTAAATCCTGGGCTTGTTCAAGGAAAGAATCTCTGAAGTCAGATTGATTTCAAAAACCAAAACACTCAGAATGCTACCATATTTAGCCAAGGCTCTTTGTCTTGTGTACTTGGACATGCCGTCTGGAGAGACCAGTCCTGGAGAAGCACAGCAAGCTTGGTAAAGTAGAGGGGCAGCGAACAAGAGGAAGGCCCTCTCCGAGATGGGCCGACACAGGGGCTGCGCCCGTGGGCTCCAACCTGAGAACAGTTGTGAGGCTGGCGCAGATCGGGCGGTTTCTTGATTGCGCTGGACTTGGGGTGGCTATGAGTCAGAAGCACATGACAACAGCAGCAGCTAAGGTTCTTAATTTTTAGATGGGAACACTATTTTTGTCTATGCATTTTTTCCTCAACTCAAACACTCTGCAGAGGTCATTATGCCCCATGGTGTACTGCCTAGCACACGTCTGGAGATTGCCTTACCAGCCTGGGCTCCATGTGGTGTGTGGGTGTGCGGAATTGGGGTGAAGAGGTGGAAGATCTTCAGGCCTGTCAAAGATCGTGGGCCGTTGGTACCTGGGTTAGTATTGATGGTTCCCTTCAAACTCTGGATCTCATATTTAGAGTAGTTGTTACTGTAATTGGATCTGGCCTGATTGAGGGAAAGAGTACTTTTCTTTCCTTTTTTTTTTTTAAGCCATCTCTTACTTTGGTATAAAGGTCAAGTTTTCTATGGTTTCTACCCATTTATCAGTTGTGTGTCCTTCTCCTTCCAGTGACCCCAGTGTTTACCAGCATTCCAAGTGATATGACGGTGGAAGTTGGCACCAATGTCCAGATTCCGTGCAGTTCCCAGGGCGAGCCTGAGCCAGTCATAACATGGAATAAGGTAATGAATCTTGGGTGCCAGATGGCTTCAGAGCAGATAAGAACCATTCAGACCCGACCTCTCTAGTGGGGAGTTTTAACAAGTGAAGGGAGCTGGTACCTGCCTGCTTCTGCTGCTGGTTTTAGGTATCAGACCAAAACGGTCAATTTGTGAACGTGGAATGTAAAAATTCCAGAGGCACCTGACTTAGGAAATCAAATCAAACAACCTAACTCAGAAATTCTCCTTTTCACGCCCTTTCTTATCAATGACAAAAGCAAAGAAAAACTCTTCCAACCAACCAACATCACATAATTGAGAGGACATTGTATTTCAAATTTCTTTTAAGACTGTGTTCTCTATAGAAACACAGGGTTCTCAATAGAAACAAGGCCAGGACACTTATGATTTATATATAAATATAAATACACAACATAAAGAATAAAAAGCTAATTAGTCTATACAGCAATACAAATGGCTCAGTGCAACTCACTTCCATGAGACAGCTAATATACAGGGGCCACCGGGTGCAAGTCAAGGAAGCAGACAGCTAAGCAATCCAGGCAATTCAGCCCCGGGCAGCAAACAGCAAGGCAGGTCACCAACAGTCAGGGTCCGACATTCCCCAGCTCAAGCAATATATACACCAGCAGTGTGATAAAGCAGGTCTTGAAGGAACTTGAAGCTACACCGACACAGTCCATAGGTTGGGTGCCCCTGAGGTAGTGTTGCTCACAAATTGAGGCAGAGAACCAGCTAAGGCAGCCACACAAAGAGCAAGAGACAAGAAAGGTGAGGCTCTCAGAGCCATTTATCTCTCTGCCCTTCAATTAATCTCACATGCGTTCATTGGCCAGTTTGGCACAGTTAACCTACCTATCATAGACCGATACAAAAATTCTTTAAAAAATGCAAACAAGTGCTTTGGTATCATCCAACAAATGCTTGGAAGCACAGAGGGGGTGATGTTTAATGGTCCCTGCCAAGCATGGATTAGTTTTGGTGGTGTAGTGAGCTAAAGGTTGGGCTGTTATCTTCAAGGTCAGCAATTTGAAACCACCAGCTGCTCCATGGGAGACAGGTAAGGCTTTTTACTGCTGTAAAGATGAACAGTCTCAGAATCCTACAGGGGGAGTTCTCCTCTGACCTTTAGGGTCAACCAGGGTTGGCATTGACTCTTTCCAATTTTGAAAAGATCCGAGCACAGCCCCGTAAGATAATTCCATCTGTGACGCTCTAAGAAGTTATATACCTACTCCCACCCCACCCCACAAAACAAACTCTAATTGTGATTGTTGTGTTGTTCCATTTTGCCCCAGGATGGGGTGCAGGTAACAGAAAGTGGAAAATTCCATATTAACGCCGAGGGATTCTTGACCATCAATGATGTTGGACCAGCGGATGCAGGCCGTTATGAATGTGTGGCCCGGAACACTATTGGCTACGCCTCAGTTAGTACGGTCCTAAGTGTAAATGGTAAGATTGCACATGTTCACAGAGCGTCTCTTAGAACTCTCATGAGACCTTTAACCCAAGTGGTATCAAAGGCAGCTGAAAAAAAATGTCAATGCTTCTTGCAGAATAATTAATAGAGGATATTAAGAATTATTAGAAGTGAATGCAGTCTCAGATTTCGCAGTGAGGCCCCAAGTTGGAGAGGCTTGCCGGGGTCACGTCTTCATCTGAGGCACAGCCAGGCTCACTCTCCCCGCTCCTCGCCCCTGGGGGCGAATCACTTGGCAATCTGCCCATGTTCAGTCACTTGGTTTACTTTAGTGGTCACTCAAATCCCATAATGTTAACGATATCATTTACAGCCAGCCTTTGGCAGCAGTACTAGTTATTGCTGTTAAACCCCATGTTCCTTAATTATGCTTTTACTTTCTTCTGGGATTCTCATACAGATCTCTGCGGTCTATTATGTTTCAATGGAAAGCTTGAAATACTCAATCATTGCCTTTCCCTAAGGCCAAACCAAACCAATTGCCTCTGAGTGGAATCTGACTCACAGTTAGAACTGCCCCTTTGGATTCCGGAGGTTGTACATCTTTATGGGAGCAGACAGCCTCATGTTTCTCCCAAGGAGCAGCCGATGGATTCTAACTACTGATGTTGTGGTTAGTATCTCCATGCATAACCCAGTATGCCATCAGGGCTCCTGTTGACGGCTTACCAGTAGTCCCCGAACCTGTGGCTTCTCCCTCGCTGTTCTTGTCACTAGCCACAGCGACCGGCTTACCTGCTAATTGCAAGGCCAGCAGTTCAAACCCACCAGCAGCTCAGAAGGACAAAGATGGGGCTTTCTTCTCCCATAAAGAGCTTTCGTCTCGGAGACTCCCAGGGAAAGTTGTACCCTGCCCTGTAGGGGGGTTGCTATGATACCTCATCAACTCTGCGGCAGTGAGTTTGGTAAAATACAAGTTCTCTAACTTTGTATGAAGTCTTGACTATCTCCTCCCATTCTGTGTGTCTTCATCTGCCTGGCTGCCTCCCAGTTCGCTCGCTTTCCCCTTGGTCTCAGCACATGCCTTCTCGACCACGTGTGCTCCGTGTGATATTTTTTTTCTTGGTTTGTGCTTTCCCTGTGCGGGCAGGCCTGCCATCACCAGCTGTCTACCTTCCTACTGCTGCTGTCATGGCAGGGCCACAAATGCTGGCTTGTACAAAAGGAACGTCATCTTCTTTTCGTTCGGGGGGCTGAAATTCCGAATTCAGAGCACTGGTTCTAGAGGAAGGCATGCTCTCTCTGTTGTCTCTTTGGTTCTTGTTGCTTTTTATTCACCTTTTCTTGGAGATCTCGTGTGGCAGGTCTCCTTTCCTCTTCTGGGTTTGCTTACTTGACAGCTTGTTTAATCTGCTTTTTAAAAAATAAATCTCAAAAGAGACTGGCTTCAGGCACACCCAATACCAGTGTTTTAGTAACACAACGAAGAGAACTCATTCCCAGGTGTATGGCGTCGGGTTTCCAGCACATACTTGGAGACACACAATTCAGTAGCTTAACATGACGTGAGTTCCTCCATGTGAAACTCTCCCCGCCTTTAGAAATCTTCTGAGGATGTTCAGGTAATGCTTCCTTGAGTTAGTCAAGTATGAGAAAATTGAAGGCATGTGGAGACTAGAGGGGTGCTGTCTGTTAGAGAGAATAGTAAGTATAATGTCCTAAGAATAAGCTGAATGCTAGGGTGGTTTAAGGATAAGCTGAAGGATAGGGGGGTGAGAATCCTTTGCTTCTTGTAGTTTGTCCAGATTATCACAGTAGGTCTTTGTGAGAACAGCAGTGGGAGATAAATTGGGAGCCCAATTGGCCAATCCTCTGGGCCTTGCGAACCAGGCAATGGAATTTAATGCTAGTTTCAATTATAATGGCCAGTCCTTAGACAATCTCAAGTAGGGGTGTGCTGTAAGTCAACTTATATGAAATGATTTTGCCTACAGGCTGCAGGGGATAAGGGCACAAGAAGATGAGGTTGAGCTTATAGTCTGAGAGAGAGAGTGTGGATCACTGACTGAATGTGGACATAGAACCCAGAGGGTCTGACAAGACGATCAGGTGGATCTTGAGGGTGAGAAGGGAGAATTGAAGATGAGACTTTCTTTTGAGCCTGTGTTAATTGGATGCTATTTATTGAAAGACAAAGATGATTGGTCAAGGCATCAGTTTCGGGCAATAAGCTCGAAATGGCTGCATAAACACTTGAGTATGTGAGTCTAATGCTCCAGGAAAAGACCTGGGCTGAGATCTACATCTAAGGATATTAAAACCGTGAGATTAGGTGAAGCACCTAGGGGGAGGCTGTAGCTCCATGAAGCCACTGGTGAAGATGGCCTAGCGTTCTTTGGCAGAGAACAAGAAGCCAGCAGAGGTCCCCAGGAAACGGAGCCGTGATGAGAATGCACGAGGAAGTAAAGGACTCAGATTCTGTGTGCCCAAGGAGGGAGCAAGAGTGGACTCGAGAGACAGATAAGAAAGGAGCAGGACGAACACCAGGAATAAGGAGATCTCAGAAGTTAAGTGAAGGAATCGCCTCAGAGAGGCCATTTGCAATTCTGTTGTGTCGTAGAGAAGTTGAGAGTCGTGATGGAAAAGAGTGACGTCAGGCCCCTTCAAGTACACGGTGTTGTTGACCTGTGTGGAGCTATTTCATTGGCTAAAGATTAAAGGTTGCTTTTCAGAAGGGCATTATTTTCTGTATCAAACTCTTACTGCTTTATCAATATTAAGTGAGAAGTAAATATGAGGAAAATAGAAATGGGGCAGTACCTTCAGGACCTAACGGTTAAATTATGTGTGTATGATTTAGGCGGAATCTGTAAGTGTCCAAAATCGAAGACTGGTTAAATAAGTAATCTAAGATCTTTAGCGGGGATTACTAAGGGCCTATGAAAATGACACTATAGGTCTAAATTTGAAAGTGTCGATGATATAATTTTAAAGGAAAATAAGCAGGTCACCATATAACATATATGACAGTATCCCAGTTTTATAATTAGGCGAATATGTGCATCTGGGTGTATATATGCAAGGGGACTTTTTAAAAAATCATGAAAAAATGGAAATAGAAGAGTGGATTTTGTACGCCAGCTTTGTAATGCCCCCTTCCTGTGGGTGTCTGTAATCCTGTAATGAGGGGCAAGAAAAGTACCTGCAGGGATATTGACTAAACAAAGCCTTTCATGTTTCTTTTTCACAATCATTTTCCTTTCAATGGTTCTACCACTTAGTGACTCTGGCCTTGGGGCAGTTTTGTTTTCCCTCTGACTCTTGGCTCTCTCAGGCACAACTACATTGGAGCACAGTTCTGGAGATTCAAGTAATAACTGTAAAGCTTGACACATCAGAGACACTTTGTAAATACCACTCAACATTATTACATTTGCTGCTGTGATTGCTAATCCCACAACTTTCAAAATGAATCTGTAAAAGTCATGTTGTGAAACGAAGGTAAATTATTTGGCAGGAGAGTTACGGTACTATCCAATATAGTAGCCTTGTGCCACATGAGGCTTTCAAAATTCAGAATTGATTAAAACTTAAAATTGTCCCACTGGCTACAGTTCAAGTGCTCTATGACCACATATGTAAGTATACATCATTCCTATAAACCTAAAGCATTTATTGGACACCTCAGCTGAGAAAGTAGAGGTCAGTGGACTGTGTGACCTGGGCGTAAGTCATGTCCTCGTTCTAAGGCGCAGTTTCCTTATTGTCAAATGTGCATAAAGTTGTTGTTGGCCCATATGGCTCTTTGCTATATTAGCTGTATGGTAATCTCTCAATGGATATTGGCTGTCCTTGTTATCATTGCTCTTTTTATTTTTACAATAATTTCAAAGGTTACAATTTCTACTACAGTTTTTGGAACCAGCTCGATGACACCATAACAACACAACTTCATAGCCTAAATATAAACAAAACAAAACAATACTGTGCTTTTCATTTGAACACACCCCTTTACACGTTCATGCAGATTATTCAGGGCAGATCTAGGAGCTCTGGTGGTATAGTGGTTATGCGTTGGGCCATTAACTGCAAGGTCAGCAGTTTAAACCACCCCTGCCCCCCCACCCCTGCAGTCTTGGAAACTCACAGGGCTAGTTCTGCCCATTTCTCTAGGGTTGCTTTGAATTGGCATCACCTTGCTGGCAGTGAGTTTCGTTTGTATTCAGGATAGAGCTAGGCTATCCTGCAGAAATACACAGCACCATAAAGATCTCAGTGGCTTCATTCACCTAAGGATTGGTTCTCCCCCATGTAATATGGTCAACATGCTCTACATCTGGAGGACCTACCACCGAGATGGGAGTATTTGGAGTTGGCTGTACAGTAAGGGAAGAGAGTAATGGAGGGTCTTGTACTGGCGATGAAGCATTTTTACTACCTCTGCTCACAGCCCATTGACCCAGCCTAGCCACGTGGCCCTGCCTAGCTACATGTTAAAGACAAACTCATTGCCATCAAACTCCGACGCACAGTGGCTGTATAGGACATGGTAGAACATCCACTGTGGGTTTCTCGGACTGTAAGCCTCTGCAGGAGTGGAAAATGGCATCTTTTCCTGCAAAGCAGCTGGTGAGTTTCAACTGATGGCCTTGTTATCAGTCTATTACATAACCAACTGCTCCGTATTGTTAGGTGCCTGCAAGATGATTCTCATTAATAGAACTACGAAATGTAGATCTGAATAAATGAGGTGTGTGGGATGCATTACTGTCTCCTTCAATGCCCATTTTTTTCTGGAAATTTCTAGAAGTAATCAGATAGGAATTTGCTGTTGAGATGGCTCGATATATCAAAGGAGACCTGGCCTACCTGTGCTCACAGTGGGAAAGGGGAAGAAAGTCAATAAGGACATGTCCTGAAAGAAAGAACAGACTTCTTTGATGACTGTTTGATTGAGAGAGAAAATGGTCATTCTAAAACCTTCAACCACTCGCTCTGAGGTAGCTCACCCAGTGGCATCACCTGGGAAGATTCTCGCTGGTCACAGTGAATTATTTCAGAAAAGCATTTTCGTTCGAACCTTATATTTTGTGATGGCCGGTTTTAGAGAACCACATGTGACTGTGAAATTTTATTTTCTTCCCTGGAAAAATGCCACCAAAACTGTTGAACACAACTTACAAGGACAGCCCTATGGGAAAACCTCAAGTGTACAAGTGGTTTTCTCTTTTTTAAAAAAGGTGAGATGTTGATTGATGACAAACCTGGTCTGGATGTTCTTCAACTTCTGGAATGGATGAGAATGTCAACTGGACTCCTAATGCATTTGGAGTTTTTTCCACCACATCAGACGGTTAATCGAGAAATTGAGTAACAGTGTGCAAAAAAACATGCCTGATTTTTGGCAGATGGGGGACTGGTTTTGTCACCACCACAATGCAGCTGCTGACGCAGCCATCTCAGTGCACAATTTTTTGGAAAAAAAAACAGCAGGCCTCTTGTCCCTTGCCTCTACTCACCTGACCTCCCTCAATGCAACTTTCTGTGAGTGATGAGCAACATGAAAGGACAGCCAGTTGATGATGTAGAGGAGGTGAAGAAAAAACAAGGGAGGTGCTGTCAGCCCTCAAACAGGAGTTTGAAATATGTTTCCAAGAACAGAATCTCAGATTTGACAAATGTGTTAAGTGTAATGGAGAGTACTTTGAAGGTGATAATGGTTGTTTTGTTAAAAAATTTAAATACTTAACTCTGAAAAAAGAAATCCATTCGGGGGGGGGGGGGGAGTACCGTGTGTGTGTGTGTGTGTGTGTGTGTATGTGTATCAGCAGTGAAGACATTCCAATTACAAATCCCAAAAATGAATGGTCTTATGGACTCCTGAGGATAGACAACCTCCCCCTGAGGTCACTGTTTATGTCCCAAAGAGAAAAGGATATTTCTGTTCCTCTGAGTTTATTTCCAACTGATTTGGAACACTCCTTGCTCAAGCTGAGAGTGCCTGTGCTTGTCTGGATCCTGGCTGAATCCAGTGGCAGTCGGTGATTGTGTGTCTAGGATCCTTTTTCTTCTGTGAACGTTAACTAAAGAGCAACTTAGTCATACAAAAAGTAAGTGAATCCCACACGAGCTATTTTTTAAACATTAAAAATATTAAACTGGGCATACATCCAAGAACCTTTCATATGCAAACCAGCGAACCAAGTTTGGAAGTGGAACAAAGGAAAATCACTATCCAGCTAATCCATTCTGACTCAGGGACAGAGTAGAACAGCTGCCCTTTGTGTTTCTGAGACCGTATATCTTTTTCTGTTAATAATTTTATTGGAAAGGAATACCTGTTTTTAATCTAAATTAATCCTCTAGCTCTGGAGCAAAACCCAGTTATTTTTGGCAGTTTATTTTGGCCAATAAGCTTAATTCTCACCTGTGGACCAGCAACTGCTGGGTCTACCCTAGGCTGCAGTTCAACAGCAGCGTCTGAGTCAGGGGGAGGGAGAAGCAGAAGCTGAGAAAGGAAAAGAAAATGCACCTGAATTTTAGCCTGTTAGCCTGTCGTGCCCCTAGCTTGGCAAACTAATACTGCTCATGACGCGCCATGCTCTGGTGGAAGAAGTTCAGTGTTTTTTGTTATACTTACTTTTCCCTTGTCCTATTTCAGGGTAACACATGACTTCAAAAATTTTAGAAAGTCTATAATTTCCAAAGCAGATAAAAATAGCTTCCAGTAGAATTTGTGATAAAATACTTTAAACTTTGGTTTTAAAATTAGAAATAACATTTGGAGAAAAATATGTGCCATAAGTCTAAATGATGTAGTGTCTAGACTTTATTTTATGAGTGACTTCTATAGTGTTTTTTCCCCCGGTAATATGCAACTTCATGTTTTCCTAGTTCCTGATGTCAGTCGGAATGGAGATCCGTTCGTAGCCACTTCAATCGTGGAAGCAATTGCGACCGTTGACAGAGCCATCAATTCAACCCGCACACATCTGTTTGACGGGTATTGTGGCGAGTTTAAGAGACTTTGTCCCTGGCCTTTGGGATTTAAAATATGCTTAAAACTCTAATACACAATTTTTATGTCTTTATTACATCTGAGGAAAAAACTGTTTTCATTGAGAAAATGCCAAAACTCATAGGTCATCTATTTTTGGGGTGCTAAGATAACAGAAAGATGTCTATTTTCCAAGTAGAAGCTGAACTATGACTCATTTTAAAAAATAATTTCAGCTTGTTCAGTTGGCTAAATGATTTGGCAAAAACAAACTGTTTTGAAAGCCGTTAGTCTGTTTATCTGATGTTAGCAATTGCAAAGTGTTTTTCTGCATTTTAATTGAAATAAAATACCTGTGTTTTTTTTCTATTGAAGTAAATATTTGTTTCTTAGTGTCTTATTTAAAAAAATTTTTCTTTCATTTTTGCCTTCCACTTTGGATAAGCAAGGTACAGTTTATCACGCATGTACAGAAATATTAAATAGCAATAATTATATTTTTGATATTAGTGAATTTCATCTTCAATGATATTTTGTATCGGATTTGTTATTTGTTTGTTTGTTTCCCTCTAAACCTTTGCTAGCCGTCCTCGCTCTCCAAATGATTTGTTGGCCTTGTTCCGGTATCCAAGAGATCCTTACACCGTGGAACAAGCAAGAGCAGGAGAAATATTTGAAAGAACATTGCAACTTATTCAGGAACATGTGCAGCATGGCTTAATGGTTGACCTCAATGGAACAAGTTAGTATTTTCATGTTTTGCTTCCTCCTCTCCTCATCATGGCAGTAAAATATTATGCAACATTATACTGTTGTGGTGATAAGAGCCAAAATATTTGTATTCCTCTAAATTATAAAAATTTGAGTTTCGTTAAGCGAGTAAAGTCCCATGAAGACTTACTCAGGGGATGGTCATCCTCTTCAGATTCTGCAGCTGGTGGCTGAGCGTTTGTGGCCTTTACAAGACTTCTGACCCTCTAGGCCCTGTCTTACAAGGGCCAGTTCATGGAAGACCTTGTGGGATAAAGCTAAACTAGACAATCATGTCATATGCACACAAATATCATGTGGTTCTTAAAATGATGGCTTCGGAGTATGTCCATCTGAAAAATAGTCTAATAAAGTCATCTCAGAGGGTGCCATGTGGATTACATGCGGTCATTTGTGAGACTCAGTAGCACCTGTTTCCTGGCACATGGTTATTTTCTAGTAAATGCGAGATGCCATTACTATATCGTTAGTTATAAAAAATCTCATTGTGGTGAAACATACATAGCAAAATCTTGCCATGTTCACCATTTTCGGTGACATTAAGTGTAGCCCCAATAATAATCAAACGTCATCACTACTTCGAGAAATTTTACTCCTAACTCCTAAACTTTCACGTCAGTGCATTTGCCTTGTCTGGAGCTTTCCTGTAAGTAGGGTCAGACAATCCTGTACACTTTTGTGTTGGCTTTTTTCATGTAGCCTAATGTTTTCATAGTTCACTTACGTTACAGTCTATATCAGAACTTTATTCCTCTTATATGCTTATCAAATGTTTTCTCCCAGTCTGTAGATTGTCTCTTCACTTTGTTGACAAAGCCCTTTGATGCCCAGAGGTTTTTAATTTTATTGAAGTCCAGATTTTATATTTCTTCTTTGCTTGCTCATGCTTTTGGTGTCATATTTTCGGGAAACATCTGTTATCACAAATAAGTTACTGAGTCTTTATCCCTGTTTTTGTTTCATCATTTTAGTTTTTATATCTAGGTTCAAGATTTAATGTGTTGTGAGGTGTCATTCCAGCTTCATTCTTTTTCTTATGTAGAGCCAGTTGTTCCAGTACTATTTGTTGAAAAAAATTCATCTTTTCTCCATTGAGTGGGCTTAGAATCCTTGTGGAAATCAGTTGTTCTAGATGTCTGGGTCCATTTTGGCACTGTCAATTCTATTTCACTGTTCTCTGTGCCTGTTTTAATTCTAATGCCAGAATGTTTGGTTGCTATAGCTTTATGGTAAGTTTTGAAATTGGGAACTGTGAATTCTTCTGCTTGCTTCTTTTTCAAAAGTGTTTGGCTATTTGAGTCCCCTTCCAATTACACATGAATTTGAAGATCAACTTTTCCACTTCTGTAGGAAAAAAAGTGATTAGGATTGCCTTGAATATGGTATCTGTAGGTCACTTTAAATAACAAGAAAGTCTCGTAATCCATGAACACAGAATATCCCCATTTATATTGGTCTGTTTCCATTTCTTTCAGCAATCTTTTATTGGTGTCAGTATCTTTTTCTTAGTGGTTAATATTACCCCTAGGTATTTTATTCTTTTAGATGATGTTACACATGGAATTGTTTCTTGTTTGTATTTTCTGTTCGTTCACTGCTAGCGTATAAAAACACATTGGACCTCCAGGTGTTGATCTTTTACTAAATTCATTTATTAACCTTGGAAGTTTTCTTGTGGGTTCTTTGGATTTTCTATATATAGGATTATGAAAATGTAGTTTTACATCTTTCGGATTAGGATGCTTTTATTCTTGTCTAATTGCTATGGCTAGAACTACCAGCACAATGTTAAATATTAATGATGAGAGCAAATATCTTTATTGTTCCTGATCTTAAAGGAGACGCTTTCAGTACTTCACCATTGAGTATGATACTGACTGTGGGGTCTCCATGGGTGCCCTTCATTTTCTTAAGGAATTGCCCCTCTATTTCTAGTTTGTTGAGTAGTCTTTCTCATGAGAGGGTGTTCAATTTTGTCAAATGACTTTTCTGCATTGATTGTGATGACAATGTGTATCTTTGACTTTATTCTGTCTGTGTGGTATGTTACAGCGATTGATTTTCTTCTGTTGACGCACCCTTTCATTCCTGGGGGATGGGAAATGTCACTTGGTCGTCATATATAATCATCTTATTCTGCTGTTGGATTCAATTTGCTAGAATTTTGTTGAGGAGTTTTGTAACTATATCCATTAAGAATAATGGCCTATAATTTTCTTGTAGTATCTCTATCTGGCTTTGATAACAGGGTAAAGCTTTCCTCACAGAATGGGTTAACAAATATTCTGTATCTTTTGTTTGTGTTTTTATTCCCAGTTTTATGAGTTTGAGAAGGATTGTTATTAATTTAAAAAATATTTGGTAGAATTTACTAGCTGTCTGGTCTTGATCTTTGCTTTGATTTTTGGAGAGACTTGGTTGCTGATTCAGTTTCTTCAACTATTAGAGATATGGTAAAAGTTTTTACTTTTCCTTGAAACAATTTAGGTTTTAAATACATATATGAATTTGTCTCATCTAGATGACCTAAATGTGTTGACATAGAGTTGTTCATAGTGTTTTCTTGTAATCTTTATGTTTTTTTTAAAGCTTTCTGAAGGTGGTTTCTGTAGGAAATGGCCCCACAGGATAGGAAAACTTGTTTTCATTCTGCATATCATTTTGATTAGGCAAGTAAAGTTGTTTAAAATTTTTAAATGACTCTAAAATATTAATCTGGGCAGTGACAGAGATGTATAAATGAGAATTATCTGCTTCTTTCTTCTCATCTTCGGATTACTCTGCGCCATTGGTGTGCTGTTTAAGACCTAGTTTTCAGCGCCACTGTGTAATGTGAATCTGTTCAGCACTCAGTTACCCACTGAGATGTTGGTGGCTTAAATCCCTGCAGGGGTCCCTTTGGAGGAAGTGTTGGCAATTTGTTTCCAAGAAAACTTGCCCTGGGAAACCCTGTGGAGTGCAGTTCTATCCTGAAACGTGGCTTCGCCAGGACCCAGACTGATTCAAAGTCAACTGGAATTTTTTCCCACAAGTTTATTGCCACAAAATCCATGTATCATACAATTCAATAGTAATGCAATATCAGGAAGAATTGTAGTCATTACCCCAATTTTAGAACATTTTCTTTTTTTATGGTTAAATCACTTTTAAAATGAGTTGTGTAATCAATCAGCTCTAGTGCTCCCTCCTGCATACATTGTTTGCTCCCCCAAGTCCCTCAAGTTCCTATCTCCCATCCCCCACTCTACGTGGCCTACAAACCCTTGCATCCGTTGTTATCTCTATGCGTTGTTATCTCCATTCCTTCTGTGCTTCCCAAACTGGAAACCCAACAGAAGCAACATTAATTAGTAAGGATAAAATAATATACAAATACAAATAACGAGTAAAAGTCAACTTAATTTAAAAAATAAATTTAGTGTTACACTCAGGCCCTAGTGAGACCGAAGCTGCGTGTAAACGGCAGTCTTGCTCTCTTCCCGTTACAGTATTCCCACCACCTGGATCTCTGAAGTGGGGATTGTCAGCATCATTTATGGGTGAAAGTCCAGTCTCACCTCCTAAGTGCACTCTTGTTGGAAATGTCACAACCAACCCATGTTAGCAACAATTTTTTTTAAATGGCTCGAAGTCTTTATTGATAGCAATGGTGAGAGAAGGGGGTGTGACTGCTCCTGCTTCTGAGGTAGCCTTCAGCACCTAGGCAGCAGCCTCAGAAAATCAACAATTTTTCAAGACACTTTCAATTAGTCCGAGTCCGGGTTAATTGAGCACATTCGTTGTGACTTCTTGTTTGTTTTTTTAATGAGTCTCTAGTATGACTTGACTGTCGAATGCTTTCTCCTTGGTGTAGAAAATGAGGTGTTGTTGCTAGCTGCAGCAGGCTGGCCCAGCTCATGTTGACTTGTGCCCACAGAGCAAACAATGCCTTGCCTACTACCAGGATTGGTTGTAGAATAGACTTTTTTTAATTGGCTGACTTTTTGGGAAAACTAAATACGAGTTTCTAAGTGTTCTGAAGTTCTTACTTCTGCAGCTACCTATGTTCTTCCTTGGGCTGCTCACCTCAAGGTCAGCACATTGACAAGGTCAGTAACTGGTCCACGGGAGAAAGGTGAGACTTTCTACTCCCGTAAAGCGTTTCCATCTGAGAAGTCCACAGGGCAGTTCTGCCCTGTGCTGTTGGGTATCTGTGGATCAGAATCGAGTCAATAGCAAAGAGTGAGAGTACATATTTTCTTTCTTTAGTCAAAATTTAAATCTTTAGCCATTTGTCATGGTCTCCTCAGTAAGCAAAGCCTGTGAGCCTTCTACTGCCCTGGTGAAAATACAGCCAATCAGGAAACCCAAATTAAGGCTCTGCTCAAAATTGCTTCTCATATAAAGTTGTATGCTGATTTCAAACAATAACATAGACACTTAGAAATTTATGAAAGCAGAAATTGAAGGATAAGATCCTTGGTAGTCTCCCAAAACTTAGAGATCATTCTTTGTATTTGTACATTTCCTTTTTTATCACAGCACCCCCTTAGAATTCATGTATTTCACATGTATGTGTTGGGCTCATGCTCTGTTCCAATCACTTGCTCTGGGGCTAGGGATACAGCAGTGGACAAGCCAGATGAAAATCTCTGCCCTCAAATATATAACATTCCAGGTAAGGAGGCAGACAATACATGATAAATCAGTGTGCATAACTAGCACACAGTGAATGATCGGGATAAAATACAAGAGCCAGGCATTTGTGGAGTGCCTGGGATTGGTATTACTACTTTATATAAATTGGTCAGCAGATATCTCCTTGAAAAGATTTTGAACCAACACCTGACAAAAGCATGCCATGCAGATTGAGAAAAATGTGCTGCGGGCAGAACGAACTGCAAAGACGGAGGTGGTCTCGTCCTCCTGTATTTGAGAAGCCGCTAGCAGGAATGTGGCAGAATTGGAGTGAAGGAGGGTGGGGTGGTGGAATCATAGCAGAGTGGAAAGAGATCAGAGGGCACCCAGTAGTTAAACATAGCATTGAGAGTGTCTCAGGGTTTTCTCTTTTTCCCTTTAAGTGTTTTTATGTTGTTGTTTTGTTTTTTGCAGAGAAATAATAGTATCTGCCTGGTGTTTTAAAGTTTGGGTGTGGACCTGTAAAGTCATAAAGGTGGATGCAGGAAACTGGGTTGGTCTACTGAAATAGCTTAGGAAAGATGATAAATGCCTGAATTAGGTTTATATGGTGAAAGCTGGGTTATTGTAGGTGTAATGTGAAGGTGCAAGCCACAAGATTTTCATGAGAAAACTGGAGTAGAGCTTTTAATAGAAAGGAATCCAAGATGACTCGGGCTGTGCTAGAGCAATGGGAGAGTTGGGCTGATGGTGAAATGGAGAGCAGGTCAGTGAGGATCCCCTTTAAACGTGGGATGGGGTTCTCTCTCTCTCTCTCTCTGACACATACACACACACACACACACACACACACACACACACAGAGACACACTCAGCCCGTATCGCTACACAATAATTCTATAATGAGAGAAACATACAGTATGGTTCCTCATGGACATTTGTCTGTTTCCTAAATGCAGCACACCGTGGAGTTGGGGTGGGTTCCATTCCCACAAAAACCAAGTCCCGCCAGTATTCCTAGTGCATGTACAAGCCATGTGTCTGCACTATTGTATTCTACCAAGTGTTGTGAGCAAGTTTGAAATGCTATGAGAATTACCAAACTGTTGCACAGAGGCATGGGTGCTGTCAGAAAAACGGGTGCCAGCATTCTTCTGGGCGCAGGTTTGCCACAGCCCTCCCATGTGTAAAGAATGCAGTCACTTCAAAGTACAAGAAAGCGAAGAGAATTCAGTCAAACAAGGTCTGCTTGTCATCTAGCCATTCCCTTTCTTTCATATAGGCTTTTTCCCTCACACTTCACAGTGTTAAATCCTTGTTAGCTAGCTGCATTTGAGATGGGCCCCATTTTAAAGCAGGCAGTATTTCAAGTGAGAAAAGTGGTCTGGAATGGTCTGCAGAGTTTTGAAAATTCCTAAGGAGACTCATTTTTCAGAAGTTACTTACACACAGTGGATGGTTAGCCTTTACTGATTTTATAACACTTTATCGGTTTTACTATGTCTGGTGCCACGAAGGATAGGTTTGTTTGTATGTTAGTTCTCACACACACTGGGTTATGCCTTGTCTTTGACACTTGTGTGGTCCCATCTCCGAGGGCCTGAAGCAGAAGCCAGGCTTGCTCAGTCCGTGTGGAAGAACTGTGCTTCTGCCTGCTCAGATTCAGCATGTCTGTTATTGAAGCGATGGCAAAATGCCTTGGGAAAAAATGATAGTGCTGAAAGAGCTCCTGAGATTTGTCCCGAGCCCAAAGACTGAACCTCTCAGAGGAAGCGTGTTCCTTCCTGGCCGTCTTTTTCCTTGGCCCTTTTGATTTTAAAGATGGAGAATTTTCAGAGACTTCCTAATAGTTGAACTTGAAAGTAAAGCCTGACAATTCAGCCTGTGTGTGACTCTTTGGGAAGTGTGTGTGTCTAACGCCTTTCTAGTCAAATTGGGCCAGAGAGCCCTGAGCGTGAGGAGAACCTGAGCATTGTTTACAGTGACTAGAAATTATATTTCTGACGGCTGCATCTCCAGCCTCTCAGTTCCTGATTTCTTTCTTTTTCTTCCTTCCTTCCTTCCTTCCTTCCTTCCTTCCTTCCTTCCTTCCTTCCTTCCTTCCTTCCTTCCTTCTCTCTCTCTCTCTCTCTCTCTCTCTCTCTCTCTCTCTCTCTCTCTCTCTCTCTCTCTCTCTCTCTCTTCATTCTTATATAAGGGTTTCCAGTACCTTTCCCCATACAAAAGGGGCTAGTTTCTTTTTTGAGAAATAAAACTTTATTATTATCAAACAGTCGCAATCACTTGCTAATTGGGCATATGTACCCGGGGGACACTGTACAACTTCCTAAACCTGCAAGTCAGATTGCAAGTCACCCCTGTTACTGCACCTTCATCGCATGTTGACTCTGGTGGGGCTTGCTTTCTATCAGGGCAACCCCTGAAAACCCTGCTGGGAAAGGAATGAAGTTCAATCCAGTGCTGAGACTGTGAGCCCTCTCCAACCAGTAGTTCACAAGGTGTCCACCTAGCATCCAGCATCAATTACTGTGTCCCGCTCCAACTTTGACAAACAGCTCGGAGTGAGCCTGTGAGTTTGCTGCAGTCTGGGTGCTCTGCGTCAAAGGAAGGGTCTTTTTAAAAAGACACCATGATAGGGGATGGGGGTGGGGGGCTGTTACCTGTTTGCTTTACATGTGTGCAGTTGGTCTTGATGGCCAACTCGGAGACATTTGAGCGAGGTAATGACTTGAAACTCCGGAATGTGGGTGCGTGTGGAGCTATTAGAAACAGTCCTGGGAGGGGGAGCTTCGGGGAATGAGAAGGATAGGCCTGTGTGAACATTTAGGGCAAGGACATGGGCAAGGAGGCAAAGAGTGATGGGAGGGTGTGCCATCTGGCAACACTAAGTGGGTCTGCTTCGCTACAGCTAATGTGTCAGAGGTAAAGAAGAGCAGGTAACAGTTAAGAAGATCTCTTTGGAGTGATTCGCCGGGTCAGGATGCCTGGAGTTTCTTCTACAGTGGGCAACGATGGGAGACTTTTTAACAACCGCAACAAAATGACTTGGGACGCTGCGTGCGTGCCTGTTAGTAAAGAGTGTATTCGTGGTACCGTGGCATTCGGAGGCTGAGCTTGCAGTTCAAGGCAAGGCGCGGTGACATGCGATCCGAAGTGCAGCGGTAGGAATACAGAGCAGGGTGCCGTTTGGTGGCCTAATAGACGGGACCTGGCAATTGATAGGTTACTTGAGTGGTCTCTGTCTGTGTGAGCAGTCCAAGCGAAAAGGGACAGCTTTGGGAGGGACGCTGTGGGTCACGTTGAATTTTATTTACAAGTTGCTTGCACTGGATTAAAGTGACGTTGAAAATAAGGTGTGCTTGGATTCGCAGAAGTTCCTAGGACTGGAGTTGGAGACTAAGGAATTGCCCCAGTGGACTTGGCTGTTGAAACCAGGAGCTTGGTTCAGTTGCTAGGGGAGACAGACATGGCAGAGCGACAGGAAAGGCAGAGAGCCCACCTGAGGTGGGAGGGAGTTCAGAGGAGGAAGGAGAGCAGAGTAAGGAAAAAGCTTACTGAACCTGCTGAGTGAGTGTCAACCGGAGGATGCACCTCAGGAGCGTGGCGAACTGCTGAGGGGCAGAGATGACACCAGAGGAGGACCACCTGTTGGGTGGCCAGTGGTCTAGACCTGTTTTCCAGTGGCAATAAGTTCTGTTTTGCATTTCCTTTTAGGTTACCACTATAACGACCTTGTGTCCCCTCAGTACCTGAACCTGATCGCTAACCTCTCTGGCTGCACCGCCCACCGGCGAGTGAACAACTGCTCAGATATGTGCTTCCACCAGAAGTACAGGACCCACGACGGGACATGCAATAATCTCCAGCATCCGATGTGGGGCGCCTCTCTGACGGCTTTTGAACGTTTATTGAAGTCTGTGTACGAAAACGGATTCAACACGCCCCGCGGGATTAATCCAAACCGCCTCTACAATGGCCACGCGCTCCCCATGCCCCGCTTGGTGTCAACGACCCTGATCGGGACAGAAACGATCACCCCCGACCACCAGTTCACCCACATGATGATGCAGTGGGGCCAGTTCCTCGACCACGACTTGGACTCCACCGTGGTGGCCCTGAGCCAGGCCCGCTTCTCCGACGGCCAGCACTGTAGCTCGGTCTGCAGCAACGACCCGCCCTGTTTCTCCGTCATGATCCCGCCCAATGACCCCAGGGTCCGCAACGGCGCCCGGTGCATGTTCTTCGTGCGGTCCAGCCCCGTCTGTGGCAGCGGCATGACGTCCCTTCTCATGAACTCCGTGTACCCCCGAGAGCAGATCAACCAGCTCACGTCGTACATCGATGCGTCCAACGTGTACGGTAGCACGGACCACGAGGCGCGGGAAATCCGAGACCTGGCCAGCCACCGGGGCCTCCTGAGACAGGGCATCGTGCAGCGATCTGGGAAGCCGCTGCTCCCGTTCGCGACGGGGCCCCCGACGGAGTGCATGCGGGATGCCAGCGAAAGTCCCATCCCCTGCTTCTTAGCCGGGGACCACCGGGCCAACGAGCAGCTGGCGCTCACCAGCATGCACACGCTGTGGCTGCGGGAGCACAACCGCATTGCCAGCGAGCTGCTCCAGCTGAATTCCCACTGGGACGGGGACACCCTCTACTATGAGACCAGGAAGATCGTGGGGGCCGAGATTCAGCACATCACCTATCAGCACTGGCTCCCCAAGATCCTTGGAGAGGTGGGCATGAAGATGCTGGGCGAGTATAAAGGCTACGACCCGGGCATCAACGCTGGCATCTTCAATGCCTTCGCCACGGCCGCCTTCCGGTTCGGCCACACACTCATCAACCCCCTCCTGTACCGACTGGATGAGCATTTCCAGCCCATTCCTGAAGGCCACATACCCCTTCACAAAGCCTTCTTCTCCCCCTTCCGGATTGTCAACGAGGGGGGCATCGACCCCCTCCTGAGAGGACTGTTTGGGGTGGCGGGCAAGATGCGCGTACCCTCCCAGCTGCTGAACACGGAGCTCACGGAGCGTCTCTTCTCCATGGCCCACACGGTCGCGCTGGATCTGGCCGCCATCAACATCCAGAGGGGCCGGGATCACGGGATCCCGCCCTACCACGACTACCGGCTGTACTGCAACCTGTCTTCCGCTTATACTTTCGAAGATCTGAAAAATGAAATTAAAAATCCTGAAATCCGGGAGAAACTGCAAAGGTGAGTTTTCAGAAACCTTGGCTTTTTTCTTCTTCTTCATTTCAGGTTAAAAAATTGGATACTCGAATTGTAGATCTTTTGTTACTGTTTGTCCTACCAGTCGCATTGGGTGACACTCTAGCCGTGTAAATAGTATGTTCTTGACTACTGCCTGAAAAGTTGGAAGTTTGGACCCAATCTTGGGAGGAGACAGACAGATCTGCTTCTAAAAGTCAAGGAAGGTTCGCAGTTCAAATCCATCTTCTGCTTGGCGGGACAAAGATGTGGCAGTCTGCTCCCAGGAAGATTTCCAAAGCCTTGGAAACCCTTGGGGGGCAGTTCGACCTTGTCCTCTGGGCCCACTGTGAGTCAGAATTGAGGTTATGGCAGGCAGTGGGTTTTTGGGGTTTCCTAAGGAGAAGTCTGTGAGGGTGATAGAATAGGGACCGGGTTGAGAAGGGCTGTGGAGGACAGCATGTGGCCTGGCGGGTAATATGCCGCGCTGTATTACAAGGAGACAAAACCGCCAGAGCACCAGGTGAATGGAGTCAAATCTAGCTGCACTCAGCTCTGTTTGCAAGATGTGCTTTGCTGACCGTAATAAAATTAATGATAAGCTAAGATAAAAGTTATGCTTTTCTGCCAGAGCAACACGACTTGTTTGAATGGAAAAACACAGAACTGAAGCTATTCCTTATAACTGGGAAAGGACTCCTACTCATATCTAGTATAGATGGAGAGAGAGCTAGACTTCTCGACTCGCAGCCAGCTGCTTGCCCCACTGTGCTAGCCCAGGGCTCCTTGCATGAACATTGTGTTCTACTAAACTAACATGTGTTCCTTCCTGTTCATTGAAATAGTAAGGCTACGTTACTGGCCTATATAAGTAGATACTCACTTTGCAGATGCAACATATCTTTCAGCCTTTTTGGTATAATTTTGCTTAACTAGGATTTATGTGAAATGCCTCTCTTTTTGGTTTTTAAATACTTTTATTGTGGGATCTTACAGCTCATATCACAATCCATACATTCCTCCAATGTGTCAAGCACATTTGCACACTTTCTTTTTTTTAAAAAATTATTATTTTTTAAATTTAATCATTTTGTTGGGGGCTCATACAACTCTTATTACAAACCATCCATCCATCCATTGTGTGAAGCACATTTGTACATGCTTCTTTTTGTGCTTAACAAAAACCCCTTTGTTTACCTTTTCAAAAATATATATATTTCAGGTGAAAATTTACATAGTAAACTAGGCTCCCATTGAACAATTTCTAACAAATGATCCCCTTTTGTTGTTGTTCTGTTTTTAATTCAGCTTCTCTCCTTCCTGTTTTTCATCTTTGTTTTAGAGTAGTGGTTCTCAACCTTCCTGATGCCATGATCCTTTAACACAGTTCCTCATGTTGTGATGACTCCAACTATAAAATTATTTCCGTTGCTATTTCATAACTGTAATTTTGCTACTGTTATGAATCGCAATGTAAATATCTAATATGCAGGGTGCATTTTCACTGTTACAAACTGAACATAATTAAAACATAGTGATTAATCACAAAAACAATGTCATTATATATTGTGAAATATTTATTTCTAATGACAAATAAATGAAATTTTGTCTTGATGCGTGTTGTAGCATGGGTAACAGTCTTCACACCAGCTACTTGTATATGGGCATATCTGCGTGTGTCCGGGCCCCTCCTGGAGACGGGGACAGGAGCCGTGTCTCAGTTCCTAAGACCATCAGAAATATGTGTTTTCGCCTGGTCTTAGGCGATCCCTGTGAAAGGGTCGTTCAATTCCCCCCCCCCCCCCAGGGGTTGTGACTCACAGGTTGAGAACAGCTGTTTTAGATGAAAGACCCTCTTGGTCTTCAATTGGGTATTTACAGAGCACAGTAGTCACAGGCGGTACTGTTCATTTTGAATCCAATCTGTTATTTGGGTGAAATAGCGTGAATGACAAGCCTGGAGTGGGGTTAGTTCCAAGATCAAGAGGGATCTATCCTAAGGTGATAGGCCCAGGAGGTCTTCCAGTCACAATCAGTCCTGAAAGTCTGGCTTTTTTAGGAGTTGGAGTTTTGTTCATTTTTCAGACTGGATTCTGGATCTTCTGTGGCATTCCCCAGTTTGACTGGTAGCTGGGTACCATCACGTTCTTCATATGCCAGGCTAACTGAGAGGCCTGGGACACATTATGCGTATCCTGTGGATGACTTTCTTATTTGTGTCTTGGTTTCTTTCATTCTATTTTGTTCCCAGACGAATAGGGATCATTGGTTATAGCTTAAAACCCAAGATGCCGCTGACCAAACTATGATGTGGGACAATGTTGTTATGAATTGCGTTATGCCAATTGGACCTCGTTATCCCAGGAGATGCGACTATAGATAGACCTATACACGCACACCTATATATTCCTGTCCACCTCGGTAACTAGGCAGATGTTTGATTAGTATTACAGCCATTGCACAGGAAGTGTTACCGCATTTACTGAAATGGTCCCTGTTCTGTGGACGGCCCTGCCTTCCTTTACCTGGAAGCGTTTGCACAGACTCCCCCCACATTGATATTGCCACCAAAGATTCCGCCTCCGTTGCTGGCTGTATGCGAACCAATTCTTAACTATAAAAAGAAGAAAGTGAAACCATACGTGTCCTTCGTTTTTTCAAGAGTGAGGTGGTCTGTCATTGCACTTTCGATCTGTGTATCTCCAATGGTTAATTGTATCTCGAGTATCTTTCCTTGTAGCTGTTGGCTACCTGACTATCCTCGTTGGTGACGTGTCCGTGCCTAGTTATTTCTTTTATTGGACTGTTTGTCTTTTTAGTTTTTGAGGTGTTGAAATTTGCTATAGATTTTAAAGTTAAAACCCTTATCTGATATGACATTGACAAGGGATTTTTTTCTCAGTCTGTAGGTTGTATTCTCTTGGTAAAGTCGTAGTAGTGAACAGAAATATTTGATTTTTAGGGAGTACCAACTATCGAATTTACCTTTTATCATCTGTGCATTTTTAGTTCTGTTTTAAAGACTTTGTCAAAAGAAACCCAGGTGGCTCAGTGGGTTAAGGTCTTCAGTTCGAATCCACTAACCTCTGCACAGGATAAAGTTGAGGTAGTCTGTGTCCATAAAGATCACGGCCTTGATCTCTCTGTGGAACAGTTCTATACTATTGGGTTGCTATCGATTGGTACCAAATTGGCAGCAGCCAGCTTTCTTTTTTTTTGGTTCCCAGGAACTCTATTAGTTTTAATATTTAGACCTCTGATCCATCTTGAGTTAGTTTTTCTGTATGGCGTAAGGTATAGTTCATGATTCATTTTTGGCATGTGAGATTCCAGGTTTGCCATCACCATGTGTTATAGAAACGATTTCTCCCTGAATGAATAGGCTTTGGCACTTTGAAGATCAGCTGCTCGCAGATGAATAGATTCACAGAATGCTTCCAGTAGAGTTGCTGTGAACTCTTCTCTGAACATTTGGTAGATTGCTATTAATTATTCCGTGAATAGTTGGTAGATTACAGTTAACTCTTCTCTGAATATTTGGTAGATTGCAGTTAATTCTTCTCTGAATATTTGATAGAATTATTCAATAAAACCACTTGGGCTGGACGCCCCCCCCCCCACCAAAAAAAAAGTGTGTTGGATTGTTCTGTTTTTAATGACTGCTTTAATTTCTTCTTTTGTTATGAGTCTGTGTTTGTTTAGGTAGGTAGGTATGTTTCTAGACAAACTTCCAGTTTAGGTTTTCGAATTTGTTGAGAGTAAAAGTTTTCATAATCTTTTATGATCCTTTTCAGCTCAGTCGTTTATTTGCATCTTCTCAGGACTTTCTCTTGTTAATTTGACGAGTGATTTGTCGATGTTTTTCAATCCTCTCAATGAACCTTCTTCTAAACTTGTTTTTTTTCTATTAGTCTTTCATTTCACTTATTTCTGCTTTGTTTATTACCATATAATTTTTTCTAGTGACCGTGACCTTATTTTGTGGCTCCTTTCCTAATTGTTGGAGTGTTAGGAATAAACAATTGATATTTATTTTTTTCTTCTTTATGACGTGTGCATTTATTATATTGTATTTTGTTTTTATTATTCCTTATCAGACTGAAATTGATTACTGTTTCCATTCATTTCTCTCATCTGCCAAACTTATTTTGGGAAACATTGAAAGGAGTTAGTAATCCAGACATGAGTTTAAGTGTTATAGAGCCTGGGAAATCAATGAAATGTCATGGACCCATCTGTTCTGTCACTAATTTCTTTATCAGCCCATTATTTATTAAAGGAGATGTCACTTGGGGAAATAAGACATAAACATATGAAAAGTTAAATGATGAAAAAATACAGCAAAATAAGGAAAATAGACAGCAAGTGAAAGAACATCTCTGTGAGAATTTGAAAGGAAAGAGAGTTTGGTTTGTTCTTAACAGAATTTAATGAACCGTGTCTTATTTTATTGCGACCCAATTTTTTGCTTACTTATTTAATGGACTTTCAAGAAATCAAGGTGAATGGAATGTGACTAGGACTTAACTGGGGTTTAAGCCAGCTATACCCTCCCTGGGAGCCCGGGGGGTGTGATGGGCACCCATTGGGCTGCAAACCACAAGGACAGCGGTTCAAAACCAACAGATGCTCCAAGAAAAAAGATGAGATTTTCGACTCCCGTATAGAGTTGCAGGCTTGGAAACCCACTGGATTTGGGGGTTATATCCCTGACTCACTGTGTCCACTGGTGCATGGTATATGCTCTCATAGGGTCTTGCTTTTCCCTCCTTTAAGGTTAACACATTTGGACTAAAGTGAAGAGTTTAATTTGGTTTGGTTTTTAATCCCCGCATGCCTGGCGAGCAGAGTGAGCAGAAAGAAAGAATGTCCTCTTATGGGAACCAGAACTCTATTTGGTTTGGGGAAAAGCCCCAGGGGATTCTGAAGCTCCTGCAAGTCTTCCTGTAGCCTCCATCCTGGACCAACCAGCTGTGCTTCAAGAGTCTTTCTAGCGATTCGTGCATCATAATATAGATCTGCTAGCTAGGTGTTTAAGAATATTGTCATTGAACTTAACACAATTTCTCTTTCTTTTCAACTTTAAAGTCTAAATGTTAGTTTTTAAATTTTTCTGTATTTTTGTAAAGGAAATGGCTATTGAGGAAACATCAGTTTGTTTTGTAAATCATTTTATTAGGGGCTAATATAACTCTTATCACAATCCATACATACATCAATTGTGTAAAACACACTTGTACATTCATTGCCCTCATCATTCTCAAAACATTTGCTCTCCACTTAAGCCCGTGGCATCAGCTCTTCATTTTCCCCTCCCTCCCCCCCTTGCCCTCATGAACCCTTGATAATGTATAAATTATTATTTTGTCATATCTTCCACTGTCTGGTGTCTCCCTTCACCCACTTTTCTGTTGGAGGACAATCAGTTTTGTACACTTAGTTAAGAAATTTTCTGGTCTTGTTATCACCAATTTGAGCATTGTGTAAAAGGGTAGTCTGAATTGTAGAATGTATTTTATAAAAACTTAGTGATGCTTTGAGTAGCAATTAAGCTAAGCCATCCATTACTTAATAGAGTGCATTGCATTTTTGTACTAGGAGAGGCCAGTTTTTATAGAAAGATTTTTTCTAGGGAATTGGAATAATTTGATGCATGTGATCCCCCTTAAGCATTTCAGTTTTATTATTGTAGCTCTTTTAGCCATCTGTACTTGGTAAATATTTTATTTATAGCCAGCACAATTTCAGTATGTAATTTCAGAATCCCAAATGTGTTCTTTAAAAACAATGTCCATAGCTTTATGTGTTTAATAAGTAAAACCTGAGATAAAAACAAACAAACAAATCCACTGCTATTAAATCTGTTTTGACTCCTGTTTGCCCTGGGGCACAGAGGAGACTGAGCTGATCCATGCAATTTTCTTTTCTTTTTTAAACATTTTATTAGGGGCTCATACAACTCTTATCACAATCCATACATATACATACATCAATTGTATAAAGCACATCTGTACATTCTTTGCCCTCATCATTTTCAAAGCATTTGCTCTCCACTTAAACCCTTTGCATTAGGTCCTCTTTTTTTCCTTTCCCTCCCAGCTCCCCTCTCCCTTGTGAGCCCTTGATAATTTATAAATTATTATTTTGTCATATCTTACCCTATCCGGCATCTCCCTTCACCCCCTTTTCTGTTGTCCGTCCTCCAGGGAAGAGGTCACATGTAGATCCTTGTAATCGGTTCCCCCTTTCCAACCCACTCAACCTATACTCTCCCAGTACCTTCAGGAGCAGGGGTGTGAGGGGCGATACTGGGATCCATGTAGTTTTCAAAGGTAGAACCTTTCTGGAAGCAGACGGCCACGTTTTCCACCGGCGGAGTAGCTGGGGTTTGACTACTGCCTTTCAGTTAAAAGCATTGAGCTTAACTGACTGTACTAAGAGGACTCATTTATGTTCATGTAATAATGGGAAAAAATAAAGATTAGTAGGCAGCACATGTTGATATTAACTGTTTATTCTGAATAAGAAAAGGTGTGGCTTTACTTTTCTTCCTTATATATTTCCTGACATTTCTAAACCTAACATCATGAATATGTATACATTATAAGCACATCTACATATATAAATAAATAAAATATAAAGTAAGAAAAATTATTTAAAGGTCAGTAGATAGGTAATTTAAATAAATAAAAATGGACTTTCTTTGGGAAGTAAGTATTTAAACAATAAGAGTATATTGTAGAAAATGACATTTCATATTTGTTATTTTTTGATCCATCAAGTACATCTTAAGGTGCTTTGTGGTTTTTTTGTAGGTTATACGGCTCACCACTAAACATAGATTTATTTCCTGCCCTCATGGTGGAAGATTTGGTTCCTGGAAGCCGCCTGGGACCAACACTAATGTGCTTGCTCAGCACACAGTTTAAACGCTTGCGAGATGGGGACAGGTGAGCAGAGATGCCGTGGGGGAGAAAAACAATCTATTCTGGAGCTTTTCTGTGGGGGACTCGGGGGAGGGCGTAGAAGGAAAGTGCTTCATGCTTTTGGTGTATGGTCTGACCCACTCTAATTGTGGGGCCTGTTTGTCACCTCAACAGCACAACTTTCATGTAATGAGAATATTTTTGTTCCTGAAAACCTAGTGGACAATTCAGACAAAGAAACCCATTTTTTGCAAGTTTAAGTGGCCTATTTACTTCAGTTGTTAATTAGTTAGAATATTTAGCCCGCTGCTGAGTTTTACTTCAGAGATTTGTTTCTTTGCTTTTGTTTTCTCCCATTTTAAATGAGTGATTTCTGCCCGTTTGGTGAAACTAAGTAGAGGAATGTTTCGCTTCAGCTCCCTCCAGTCTTGTGCACTTCTGTATTTGCCATCTGGTTCTTTCTTTCTTCTGTGGAAATGCAGGTTGTGGTACGAGAACCCGGGGGTGCTGTCCCCCGCTCAGTTAACCCAGATCAAGCAAGCATCCCTGGCCAGGATCCTGTGCGACAATTCTGACAACATCACGCGCGTACAGAAGGATGTGTTCCGAGTCGCGGAGTTCCCGCACGGGTACAGCGGTTGTGACGAGATTCCCAGAGTTGATTTGAGGGTGTGGCAGGATTGCTGTGAAGGTTTGTATTTGCAAGGCTGCCTGGCTTCTTCCCACTTTGGACTTTGTTGTTGTTTGCGTTGGGTCCTTTTGATGTGGCCAGATTTGGTGGCTGTTAAAAATGCTCATATTTATTTATTTGCATGTTTTTGCATGAACAGTCCCATGACATTAATTATTTTCATTGTGTTGTATAACTATCCCTGTCCATGAATTCTTTTTTTTTATCCATGAATTCTTAATCAGTGCTAAAGCACTTGAAAATATGACACTGGAAACATTAAGATTCAGCTATAGGGGCTCACTAAGTTATGGTATATACTTATTGAAGAATAAATACTATGAAGCCCAAAACATAAGAATCATCGTTTTGAGAATTTTTAATGGAATTGAAAAATGTTCATAATAACCAATATTAAGTAAAAGAGATATGAACCAAAGTGTTTCAAACTTAAATCTGCCAGTGAAAGAGAAGCAAATCTTTTCCACTAAAAAGAGCAACAGAAAATTGGTAAGCTACTTCCTGGGCGAGGCAGCAAACTTTCGGACCAGGCAAAACAAGGCAGTCTAGCTGCGTTCTGCTCTCACCGGCATCCCATGTCTGATTTATAAAAAGCTCTTTTTAAAACCTTATGCTAGACTGTCTACCTTTCCGTGGGCATTTCTGTACAGTCTAGAGAAGTGAAGCAGGCGCAGGCAGTGTCACTGGTTTGGGTTGGTGCGCTTTGGTGGACCGAGTGCCGCATCAGTACTATTAGGCCATGGCCGTGCTGCCGTCCAGGTTGCTCATGGGGCTAGCGCTCCGCTTGCAGGTTTAAAAGGGACCCGGTTTGAGTAGCCGAGCCCTTAGCCCGTGCCAACTGTTAATGCCCTCAGCTGTTTTCAACAGGTTGGAGGTGTGAGTTCATCCAGAAGTTCTTCGGGAGAAAGGCCTGGTAACCTACTCCTGAGAAATAGTCGCTGACCTCTTTAGGGAGCCTCGTTCTGAGGCGCAAAACATGGGTGACCGTGAGTTGGGGCAGCTACTTCGGTTGTTTTAATAGCAACCTGTCATGTGTGGCTACTGGAGTCATGTTCTCAGTTCCTACTTAAGCTTCTAAATCCCTCTTGTGGTTAACCTTGATTTCCATTTTTTAAAAATTTGAATGTGATTTTGGCTTCATTCAAAATATGATCAAAGCTTCCTAGAGTAGGAAATCTGGAAGAGACTATTATAACGTATCTGTACAAGCCTGCTATTTTGTGGGTGAGGAAAATGAGGTCACTCACTAGATCTCTAGTCCTCATCCAGTAGGACTCTTTGCACTCGGGAGTCGAGCTGCATGGTTAGCAGTTTAAGAAGAACACACCAAGTACAGAATGACTTGTTCCTCCATCTCTTATATCTCAAAGAAATAGTTCTGGTCAGACTTATCTTTTAATTTGTAAATATTTTAAATCTGAGATATTAGAACTATATTTTAGCAGCAGTGTGTGTGCGTGTGTGTGTTCAGGTTTAAGTGATGTGTGATATGGTAGGACAATTAAAGTAAAAACTAAAAATGTGTCTATTTTTCTAATTTCCTATGTCTGATTATTACTTCCATTGGAAATCTGTGGGTTAAAATATTAATATTCCCCCTGAGTCGGTTTAAAATGCTTTTCCACAAAACAGGTCAGAGAATTTATTTCTTGTATTTGCAGAGCTATTTTCTTTGTAAGACACAGGAAAACAAAAACATGCACACACAAACAATTCTTTTTATTCCCTGATGCAAAATTTCATTTTCTGGTCCCTCGACCAGGCTTCTTGTAGCTGATTATGAAGCAGCTTGACCACGTCACATTCCGCTACTTAGATTTGATATTCTTTTGTTCTAAAAGACAATCTTTTAAAGCTGTGCTTTGTATACCACGATCATTTTATGAATCTTTTTTCTTACTGTCTGTTGTAGTATTTGAGAAATTTAGCTGCTTGAAACAATTTTTCATAGAATTTCTATCAGACACTGTTAAAAAGCAGGCGTATTCCTAAGCTGACGAAGCTTAAAATGCTTTGTAAGCAATATCTGTCTTATTTTAGTCCAAAAGCCATATTTAAGTATAGGAGAAAGCAGAAGAGGAACAAATTAATGTTTGGTAGGACCAAAGGTTGATTTCTATCTAATTTTCATTCAACTTAAACAAAAACATTAAAAATAAATGTTCTTGAGTTGTAGTCCTAAATTTTTGTTTTTAATAAAGTAGAATATACCACTTTTTTCCTTTTTTGAGTAATTTCAAACTTACAGGAGAGTTGCAAGTTTAAAAAAGCCATGAACTTCATAATCAGCTTCATCAATTGTAAACATTGTATCACATACTTTATTGTGTGTCATTCTCCACATACACATATGGTGTTTACATATATTTAAATATATATTTAAATCATTTGATTGGGGGCTCATACAACTCATCACAAATCCATATATACATCCATTGTGTAAAGCACATTTGCACATTTGTTGCCCTCGTCATTCTCAAAATATTTGCTTTCCACTTAAGCCCTTGGTATCAGCTCCTCATTTGCCTCCTCCCTCCCCACTCCCCCCTCATAAACCCTTGATAATTTATAAATTGTTATTATTATTTTGTCGTGTCTTACACTGTCCGACGTCTCCCTTCACCTACTTTTCTTTTGTCCATTCCCCAGGGAGGAGGTTATATGTAGATCCTTATAATCGGTTCCCCCTTTTCACCCCATCTTCCCTCCCCTCCTGTATCGTCTGGCTTCCCTGTGTTTCTAGTTCCTATCTGTGCCTATCTGGTCTAGCCGATTTTGTAAGGTAGGATTGGGATCATGAGAGTCGGGGTGGGGGTGGGGAGGAGGAAGCATTTAAGAATTAGAGGAAAGTTGTATGTTTCATTTTTGCTACACTGCATACGTGACCCTTCAGGAAGGGGGTGTCCAGTTGCCTACAGTTGGACTTTGGGTCTCTGCCCCCCCCATTTACAATGATAAGATTTTTTGTTCTTTGATACCTGATACCTGATCCCTTCAACACCTCATGGTCACACAGGCTGGTGTGCTTCTTCCATGTGGGCTTCGTAGTTTTTAAACATATGAGGAAGTGGCAGGCACCTTGCGACTTTATTCTTTAATAATTGGTTTTTGTGTGCATGACCAAAATTGGGAAGTTTAACATAGATACAATATTGTTTTCTAACTTAATCATATTCTGCATTTGCTCATCCCCTTTGTATCATTTTATAGACTAACTCCAGATTCTTTCTGGAATCGTGATGAATTAAGTACCTTTATTTGCATGTCTCTGCTCATCAGGAACAGTTTCTTGATTCGTTTCATGGTATTTCCCTCTACCTTTCGATTTGACTGGTTGTTTTTCTTTCATGATGCGATACAGGCGGTGCATTTTTGCAGCAGCACAACGTAAGCAGTCCCATGTCCCTCTCAGTGCGCCATGTTGGCTTCTTTGAATTGCTTGATTACAATAAGATCAGAGTGTTTGACCTCTAAAAATTTTTTTCTAACTCTGGTAACACTTTTGTGTTACCAGAGTTGGAAACATGAACATTTATTCTCCTTAAAAATGACCTTGTGTTATACTCTGAAATCCATCTGGACTAGATTATTTTAAAATCCCACTGACGTTGGCATTATTTCCTAAAAATAACTGATGCTTGTAATGTGGATTTCTGCTTTTGAACTCTGGCTATCTCCTGCTTTTATAGACCAAGGCATTTTCTAAGGCATTGAATGGGTGTGGTGTGATGACTTCCGGCTCCATTCTTATCAATCTCAAGATGTACTCTGTGGGAAGTACGCTGCTCGATGGCAGGAAGGCAGCCTGCAGATAGGCTGGACGTACAGAGTGGCAGGGGAATGCTGCCTGCCCTGCTAGGGCGTCAACTCTGCTTTATTGTGAGTGCAGGTGTATGTCTGTCTGTTAGACTGAGCAGCCTAGAGAAGCAAAACCAGTGACACTCCTATGCCTAGGAAAGAACTCTAATAGTTTATTAGAGCCAAGTGCTTGCATTGAGGGAGGGAGGGTATGGGTAGAGGCCCGAAGTCCATCCACTACCTCAGTGCATTGCCATATAAATATATGTACAGAGGCCAGTATCTTTTTTTATGAATTAATATATTTACACATGAACACACATATGTGTATACCTCTATTCATAGCTCTGCTTCCTACATCAATCCTCTGGTTTTCTTTTTTCTTTCCCCCTGCCTCAGCCTCTCAGCTCGATTGCTGTTGCTCCAACACCCCCGGGTTCTCTACATCCTCCTTCTTGTTGATTTTAATTCCCTAGTTGTTCCCCTGTGTATGGTGTTGTTTTGTTCCCCGCTCCCTTTCCCCACCTTCTTCTCCTCCCAAGTCCCTGTATAAGTAGGCAAACCAACAATAACATGCACCAAGCAAAAAGGAAACAAAAGACTGAGGGGGAAAAACTGAACATACATAATTCCAGGTTTGTCCGCTGATCTTTATGACTTATCTCCCACTGGTCCTGCCTGGGGGAATTCTGGGAGCTGCCCCTCCTAGCCTGAAGTCTATTTTGGGGCCTCTTGAGGGGCTTTGTGCTTTGCTCTGCTCCCACTGCTGATCTGTTATGTTCCCTTCTTGGTTTGCCCCGTTGCAGGGGGTTCAGAGGGAACTAGATCCCTACCGTGTGTCCCCAGTATTGTCCTCTACGCGGTGTGCTCCAGTAGGGGGACATGTCTTGAGCTGTTGCCGGCCCTGCAGTCCTCTCTGGGCCTTAGCAGCTCTGTGCAGGCATGTCGTCCTCTGGGCTTGGTCTGCCCATACGGGGCCTAGACTGGCCCTTTCTCTTTTTCTTTCTTGGTTTGCTTCTATGTGGGCATGGTATGCCGGCCCCACTTCCCCAACCTGTAGGTTTAGTGTTGTTCTCTGTCATCCATACTTCTAGGGAGAGGGTAAGTTTGGCTTTGATTGGGGCCGGCCCTGTAGCCCAATCTTTACAAGGTTTATGCCTTTCTTTACAAGGTTATGTTGCCTTCAAGGTTCCGTGCGCCGTGGTGGGTTCTGTATGCACACTCCCAGTTCTGTGAAGACATAACCCATACTTCCCCCTTGGGTGAGTTAGACCCTGCTCCCCCCATTCCATCAGCTCTCTTTGTTCTAACAAACTGGCATTGTGTGATGCTCACCCTCCCGGCCCAATCACGGAAGACAAAATGGGTGCATAAGCACATGTGAAGAAAATAGGCAGTTCCCCAGCTGGCAGAGAAGCGCCAAACCCACATGGAGGCAGCACCCTAGTCTGTATGACCATGAGCTTTCATTGGGACTGGGTAACAGGCATCAGAAGACCCATAAAAAACAAACAAGACCACATTTTTAGAATGAGTGAGGGGGGAGCAGGGACCCAAAGCCCATCTGTAGACAATGGGACGCTCCCTCACAGAGGGGTCACAGGGAAAGGATGAGTCAACCAGGGTGCAGTAAAGCATCGATGAAGCACACACTATTCCTCTGGTTCCTTGAGGCTTCCTCACCCCCCACTATCATGAGTCCAGTGCTACCTCACTGCAGGTTAGACTGGCGCATGTACACAGGTACAGATAAGAGGTAAGAGCTCATGACACAGGGAATCCAGGAGCAGGAATGGGAATAGTGATACCAGAAGGGTAGGGAGTCGAGAGAGAAAAGAGCAGGGAAAGGGAGCAACAGAAATCAAGGAGAAGGGAAGGCAGCAGTCGATGTAAGATAAGAAAATAATTTATAAGTTATCAAGAGGTCACGAGAGTGGAGGTGGAACTGATACCAAGGGCTCAATTGAAAGTAAATGTCTAGAAACGAATGATGGCAACATATGTCCAAATATGCTTGCTACAACTGATGTATGGATTGTTTTATACAAGAGTGATAAGAGCCCCGAATAAAATGATCTTTTAATTAAAAAGAAAGAACTCTATCCAGAAGAAAGGACTCTAGGCAGAAGACCTCCCAACCCAGTCCAACTCAAACCCATCAGCTTCATGCTAGCTGGAGCCCCTCGTCAGACTCACGTAACTGCAAACTGATCACGCAGGAGGGCGCAGCAAAGCCACAAGCTTGAAGGGTATGGGGTTTCGTGGATCCAAGGTTAGTGGAAACACAGCAGGGCACTAATGGCCGCCTGGCACTGGTCTGGGGGAGGACACGGAATCCAAGCAGGCAGGAAGGTGCAGGGCAAGAGCAATGGAGTTCTACTGTCTCATCCAAAGGTCACACTCCACCCCTACACTTACATTCACGTACAGTTGACATAAAATCTCACCGTCACAAGGTGAGTGGGAGGCACATTGATGGCAAAGCCAGAGGCACAAAGTTCCCATGTGGTGGCATTTCAGTAGAAGCGCTCCAGTCAGAAGCCAGTGTCTAGATGGCAGCAGCTCCTCAGCTTTGCAGCTGGTGGTTGGATCCGTGCCTCCCTTCGCTTGCCTTGTGCTCACATATTGGTGCTCCTGCAGTGTGCTTATGGTTCGACAGGGGCTCTCCCCCACCCGCGGAACCCAGTCTGGGATGGGATTTTTAAGCTGAGAATGATTATTATTGTCCTATCTCAGAAACATTTAGGCTCTTGTCTGACTTCAAAGGGGGTGGTAGGAAAGCTCAGAGGACAGGTATGCACATAGGTTGTATCCTTTCACCACATTTATTCAATCTGCACGCGCAGCACATCGTCAGAGAAGCTGGACTACATGGAGAAGAATGCCGCGTCAGTATTAGAGGATGGCTTATGATGCATCTTCAATACGCAGGTGACACGACTTTGCTTTACTCAAAGTGAGGAGGACTTGAAGCACTTGCTGGTCTTCAGGGCCTCCTCAGGGACTGCGGCCTTCAAAATGGACGAGAACTCAGTGAAAGTCCTCAGAAGTTGACCAAGAGGTACATCAGGATATGTTCGTGGACGGCAATGGAGAAAAGTTTGAAGTTGACCAGGAGTTCATCTTGCTTGGACCCACAATCACTGGTTATGGAGCATATGAAGGAGCCCTGGGGCATGGTGGTGATGGGCCGGGCTGTGATCTACAGGAAGTCAAGTGACACGTCGCCTTGGGCAACTCTGCCTCAGGGGACTTCTTTGAAGTGTGCAAGAGCAAGGCTGTCGCGTTGAGGACTAAGACGCACCTGACCCAACCATGGTATTGTCCTTCGTCTCACCTGCGTGTGAGAGCTGGACCATGAAGAATAAAGACTGAAGATGAATCGCTGCCTTTGGGTTGTGGGCCTGGTGGAGAATGTCGACTGGACGGTCAGCCAGTACAGCCTGCACCCCTGAGAGCCAAGGGGTAGTGAGCCTTCATCTCACACACTTTGGGCGTGTGATCAGGAGAGGCCAGTCCGAGGAAAAGAACCCCATGCCTGGTAAGAGAAGAAGAGTCTCGCCAGGATGGGTTGGCAAAGTGGCTGCAGCAGTGGGCTCAAACGCAAAAACAATAGTGAGAAGGAGCCGGTCTGGGCAGCGTTTGTTCTGTTTTGTGTGGCGTCGCTGTGGAGAGGGGGGTGTTTGTATGTCCCTAGGACCGATTTCGCAAACAGTGGTCTTTTCAATGCCAGATGATTAATGAGTATAACTCAATGAGCTGGATCCAGCATTTAAGATTTATATCAGAAACTAAAGAGCTGCCAAAATCAACTATATTGGTGCAACTGTTTACCCGTGTTAGTATGTGGATAGGACTGGAGCCGTAAGTCTTGATCCTGAGGAGCGCTCCCTTTGTGCTCCATCTGTGACCCAGACAATGAGTGCCGGACCGGAAAAATGAGGGCAGCCATGCTAGCTTCAGTGTCTTCTCCCCGTCAGTTTTGCCTTCTTGTAGAATTCCGACGCCAGTTCCTTATGGATGCTTTTGAGTTTTGTAAATGTTTATATTTGGTCATTATATATATATGTGTGTGTGTGTGTTGCAATTTATTTCATAAGGTATGCTAGAGATATTAATACTTATAAAGGATTCTGCGCGAGTTGGACCAGCACGGAAGGCGGCGGAGGCGACCGAGCCTCGCCCCGCCCCCCCTTGCCCCCCCAGGTAGTTCGCTTCCTTCTGCGCTCGCCTTTCCTTGCACCCGCGTCCCGTATGCAAGCGTTCAGCCCAGTGCAGTGCGTGAGGAAAGCAGCCTTTCGGACCGCAACCTGGGCATTTCACGGAGCAAAACCCGGGTGGATAACCCGACGAGCCTGCTGTACCACACGAACGACCGTTACTCCAAGCTCAAGGAGCGGGAGCCCAGCACCCCCAGAAAAAGAGGGGGGCACAATGGCAGTCTGCAGCACGTCACCGACTCCCTCTTGGGCCTGCAGATGGCCCCGATTCGCACGCCACCATCGTACTCCTCCACCGCCCGACTCCAGGACCCCGCTGAACACAGACCTCAGCAGGCTGTCCCCCAGGCTTCTGAATTCCCGTCGTCGGAGTTACGGGCATTTTCCTGTTTTGCACAACAACTATTCCACAGGATCTTTTAAGGCGCTGGACTTATTTGTTTGTTTGTTTATTTATTTTACCATGTCACAGGGGGAGGACAACAGCAAATTGAATGGACCTTTTTAAAAAAAAACAAACACGGAAGGAAAAATTAAGTGATTGTTGACTCCAGGTTGTTCTCTAACCTGGACTGATACTAGTTATTTATGAAAAAGACTTTTAAATGCCCTTTCTGCAATTGGAAGGATTTCTTTATGTACTATCCCTACCATGGGGAGCAAAAACATTAAAATCACAAGGATTTGCCCAATTTAAGCACACTGCCTTTTTTCGATGGTGGAGCGTGGATACCAGAAGGATCCAGTATTCAGTTACTTAAATGAAGTCTTTTTCGTCAGAAATTACCTTTTTGACGCAAGCCTGCCGAATGCTGTGTCTAGAGAGTGAAACCTTGTGAACTCTTTAATTAGACTTTTTTGTGTAGTGGCAGATGTATATTTCTGGGGGGAAAATGTAATGATGTACTTATTGGTGCTAAACTTTTTATAGAAGTTTAGTTGTAAACTCAACCCTACTATACAAAATAAATCAAGCGTGTTTATTGAATGGTGTTTGCCTGCTTTATTCCAGAGGACCAGTGCTTTGATTTTTATTAGGCTATAACTGAACCGAAATAAATGAAAGTTCAAATTTATATAGACTGTATAAGATTATAATAAAACATGTCTGAAGTCAAAAACATAAACAAAAATAAAGATGTACTTAATGTGTACTAAAATTAGAGTCATCATCGGCTAATAAATTCCTTTATTCTTTCATTTTAGATTGTCGAAATAGGGGACAGTTTAATGCCTTTTCATACCATTTCCGAGGCAGACGGTCTCCTGAATTCAGCTACCAGGAAGACAAGCCTACAAAGAAATCAAGACCACGAAAAATGTTGAGGTACAGATGGATTAAAAGTTTGTATCTAGAAATCTCCCACTGGAAACTGTTCGTACAGAACTGATTCTGAGGACAGACAGATTTGCCTCCAGGTCCTCCTCCTGGCTGGTGGTGGACACCAGGCTGGTGACTGGGACACTCCTATAAGCTGTGTCCTGCCTTGACTCCATCAATCTCAAGGATAAGTGTCGGTCCCCATGGCAATAGGGGACCGCCAGCCAAGAAACCTTGAATTGTCTTTTGTGTGAAAGAGCCTGGTGGAGTAGTTTTTGCCAGTGTGGCTGCTAACCTCAAGGTTACGGCTTTGAAACCACTGGCTGCTCAGCGGGACAAAGATATGGCTTTCTACTCATGTAAAGAGTTACAGTCTCAGAAACTTACAGGGACATTTCTACTCTGTCCTTTGGGGTCACTGTGTGTTGGAGTCAGCCCAGTGGCAGTGAGTATAGTATCAAAGAAGTTGGGATTTGAACTTGTATAAAAATGACACCAGTTGTAACCTGCTGGAATTTTGTTTTGCTTCTCTCCCCATACCCTCGTAGTGTTGTAAAACACAATAAATACTTCAATAACACCGCTTCAGCCTCCTATGAGCAATCGAATGTACCAGGGACAAATGACTTCAAGGAATTTGTTCTGGAAATGCAAAAGACCATCACAGACCTCAGAAAACAGGTAACAGGAAGCATAAGCCACCTAAGCTGGAAATTCCAGGCAGTGAATGTACAGTGTAATTTGCATGAAGTATGGGAGGATGGGTGAATGAGGTTGACGCTTCCTGGCATGCACAGCTCCCCACTTGCCCTGGCTATAGGCCTGGCACATTATCTACATGGACACAGGACTTGGACATTTTAAGAGAATTAAAATTTGCTTTAAAATGAATTCTTGAGCCACTTCTTCAGGAATAACTTTTAACCCTTTCACGACCCAGTTGTGTTCCACCTTGAATTCTTTGTTGATACTGTGTGCCTTCGTTAATGGAAGGAATGCTGAATCAAGGGGCATTTCTGAAAATTTGTTGTGAAATATGGATTTTGAGACGTATTGTGTGGGACACACACTATATCCCTCACAAGGTCGGATTATGTGGGAATCTTGGGGGCAAGGGGGGAGCATATAAAATAATGTATGACTGTATTAACTTGATAGCAATGGGTTGTTGGATAAATACGATTTCTTAAACTGCCTGAAAAGAACCAGGTAAGTGCTTACCCACTGACTGCTTCAAAGGAGGAAGACCAGGCTACCTGCTCCTGTGAAGGTGGACAGCCTGGAAACCTTGCGTAGTGGTGCTGTGAGGTGGAATGGTCTCAGTGGCAGTGGGTTTTGGTTTGGAAGCTGCTTGTTAAGTGTCTCGGGGCCATGGTTATGCACTGAGCTTCTACCTGAAAGGTTATGCTTCAAATCCATCAGTGGCTCCGCAGATGAAAAGATGTGGCGATCTACTGCAGTCGAGAGTGTAGCCCAGGGAATGCCACCGCGCCTTCTGCATTGTCATTGTCATGTAGCATTGGGATGAGACAGAGTCGGCCCAGTGACACAGCACCGTGTGCTGCCTGAACTCAACTCCATCTTTCCTATTTCACGAATTGGGTTCATTAGTGAAGTTGGAGTCATTCATTTGGAGAGGAAGAACATGGAAAGGCTAAGTAAAAGTCTGCGAGTCACTGATGTTCGTTTTTACATGGCTCACGCGTGGTGGTAATTTCTTGAGGTATACACATCAGTGGTGCTCAAGTCAAACTTTGAATTTTTTATCTGCAGCTCTGTTAAATTAGGGAATTCTCATTCATGAGGTTTGGAGGAACTTGAACTTGACCCCAAAAGTTTCCTTCTCAGAAAAATGAGGAATTTCACTTCTGCCTCCAACAGGAAGGTCCTTGGTTTGCCTTCTGCAAACATGTGTGCCATTCAGTCAATCCCTACTGAGGTAGCTATTTCAGTTGGCAGAACAGAAGGGCCCTCGTGTCGCCTCGGAGCAGATCACCAGCTCCGGCCACTGAGCCACCAGTGTACTTCACCCACCAACCTGCTTCTTAACCAAATGCTGTAACCACTGTGCTACAGGAGCCACCGCGCTTCACTCTGGAGTCTTTACCACGGAGTCCTTTCACAAGGCAGCCCTGCAGATACGTGACAGCAGTGATCAGTGGTCACTCAGCAGACTGAGTATCCAGCGTGGGCCTGGCATTGTTCATCCTGCAAAGAGGTTCAGGATCTAAGATCCTCTCCCATGATCTAGCAATGGAAGAGAAACCCAAGCGGATGTGTGGCACAGAACATGATAATGGCAGGCATTTTGCTATGCCAGTAAGGCAGCGGGGGATATACTGATGCAGGACAGCCAGCAGGCCTTCCGAACTCCATGAGCCAGGACGTTTCATAGATGGAGGGGTGGGGGGAGGGGCAGGTGGGGTCTCTGCCCTGGAGAAAAGGCAGGGCTGCAGAAATCTGCACGACACAGGATGCTGTCCAGGCTCAGCTCGCCTTCCACCCAGAATGAGTGGGAGCTCCTTCTGCTCTTTGTGTCATCATCGGTCGTCACCGTTTCTTCTCTGTCAGCTCCTGCCCTGCAGGCACAGAACCAGGAGCCTCATTCTTAGCCACAAACATCTTACATGATTGTGGCCATGACCATCCTTAGCCATCTTGCTACATTTAGAGGAATACATGTGCAGTCTTTATTAATTTTTCAACACATTGCGGCTCAGGACTGAGGTGTGCTCAGGACTGAGGTGTGCTCAGGACTGAGGTGTGCAGATTTGTCCATCAGTTCACTTCTATTTACATACCTTGTTCACGGGGGTCTGGTTCCATTACCCTGCTTACCTCTGAGCTCAGTACTGGATCAGAACTGTGCTGTTCCCTCCCTCTGGTTTCGAGTTTTAAAATCGTCAGCCGACAGATACTGAAACCAGTGCTTCAAATCTGAGTGGCTTCCAGAGGACAAGAGGGCCTGGATTGTAAGCCCCCACCCCGACCCCCGAAGGCCACCCTGCACCACTGCCTCTGAACCTGCACCACTGCCTCTGAAACCCAGAGCAGAAAACAATTTCGACCCATCAGAGAGGGTCGCTCGACTGGATGGCGCACAGCCACCGCCGTGTGTTGAAGTATGTGTGCTTCTGGTCCCCACGGAGCAGTGCGAAGATGGTCTTGTGAAGAAGACAATTATCAACTGCCTAATATGTACCTTTGGAATTCTATAAAAGTTCTTTAGCACGAATCATCTCAAAGCAGGCTATTTCGTGGCATTATTTCAAGCAGAAACATTTCATCTGAGCATCAAAACTAAACTCTCTTACATTGCGACACAGATGCCACAAAGCACTGGCTTCTTCAGCAACCCTTACACGCCCCGTTTAGAGGCGTTAGTTCTGTGACCTTGGTTAGCTTGTCTCATTAGCCTTTTCCAGATTTCTACATCACCCTTAATAGGAGCGCTAAGAACTCCAATTTTAATCTCAAGTGGCCAGTAACTTGTGCTTTGCATTGCTTGGTTGCAGATAAAGAAACTTGAATCCCGGCTCAGCAAAACTGAATGCACTGATGCAAAAGGTGAATCTCATCCGGACGATGCGAAATGGAAAAAGGATTCATGCACTGTTTGTGAATGCAAAGTGAGTATGGAGATCGGTGTTCACACGCTGAGTTACACACTGAAATTCCCAGAGATGGATGGTCCAGCCCCAACAAAGGCTAGTGATTCTGTGGGGCGTTGGCCCACAGTTCAGAAGCGTGCCTGCCCCCACTTATCAGTTCTGATTTCCCACCCTGCCTTTCGTATGGAAAAGGCAGGCCCACGGCAAATGCCCCAGGAGGTAGGGTGTGCTGGAGCCAGCCCACAAGATCGGTGCTGTGTGCTTCCCCTCCCAGCTCTGCACTGCGGTAGCTTGAAGCACGTCATTACTGAAGTGTTTAAACTGTGGAAACCCACAAAACCTATGAAATGGGGCTTCTGACAACCCCCTTCCCTAGAGGATACATGCCTGCACTTCCTATCAGTCTGGGGTGAGGGAAGCATTATTTACAAAGGTGAGACAGGGTCCCTGCTAGGCAGCTTGCGGTCTCATAGAGAAAGAAAACTTCTGAAGAAAATTACGTCTGAGCCCTGCTGTCACAGTGGGCCACGTATTCGGCACTGCACAGATGAAAAGGGGGGTGTTGGGTTTTTGTAAAGCCTCGGAAGCCCAGGGGAGCAGCCCAGTCTGCCCTTACATGCATGGATGTTCTACGTTCGACTGGACTTCATGGCAGGAGATTTTTTTTCTAAGATAAAACAGTAAGTTCACAAATTTACTCTTTTTTGGGGTCATAGCTCATCACTTTATGCCCTAACTTATCCTAGAATGACTTAAGATACCATTGAGCAGATACATTCTTGTGCCCCCTGAGGTCAGGGCTATGGCTCTGCCTCACAGCGGGAACTCGGATGCTCCAAGCTGTTGGGTGCATTGTGAAGTGTGACCGCAAAGGGACAAGAGTGTCCTGTGAGCGAGGCTTGCTCCCTAGGGTTGAGCAGAGCAGAGCAGTCGGTGGAAAGCCAGCCTGCTGCTGTTCTAGGCGACCAAGCAGCATCCTACCAGATGGCGGGGCTGGTTATGCCCCTCACTCAACCTCAGGTCTCGTGACCTTGGACCAGGACCCTTGGCCATGCAAAAAGGCAGCAAAAGGAAGCATGCCCATGAAGAGACCCAGGAGCTCGCTTTCTGGGTGGGTGGCCCTTCCAGGCTGAGGAATACTGCAGGGTGGAATTCCTCCGGAGACGAGCCAAGATATCCTTGCAGAAAGGTGTGAGGGGGGAAAGAGAACTCTCCAGAGGAGCCTATTCATGCATCCAGACCGAGATGGGAGGAGCGATGTTAGGAACCCTGCCGAATCACGGCCAGCGTCTGTGTGAGGCAAACCACCCTGTGTAGATGGCTTTGTTGGCGATCCCGGTTGTGTAGAAAGTGTCCGGGGGATGACGACAGGAGGGAAGGTTAGGTCCAGCCTGTGGACTCAGACCTCCAAGGCAGGGGCAGATTGCCCCCCAAGTCAGGCGGTGAACAGATTAGTAGGTAACCTCATACTTAAATCTTGCCCTATCAAGGCTTGTGAATTGGAAAAGAGGTTTTGATTCTGTAGCTAGGCACTGTGAATTTGAACGAGAGAGATGTCAACCATACTGAGCAGAATCTTAGATATAGTAGAAAAATGTGAAGTGATTCACTGCAGGTTAATAAGTAAGCTCACACAAGCCTGTGTTTACCATGCTTACTAGCTAATTTCTCCCTGCTTCAATGCCAGTGTAGGAACCATGATTTGGGCCCCTGTCCCATGGACAGCCCCGTGTGTATGTTTCCAGGTCACTGGTGGTTGTGTCTCTTTGGAAAGGACAGCTAAACAGAGGAGGGCTGTGCACCTCCCCTCTTTCTGTCTACTTCTTCCTCCCACCGTTGACACCCAGAAGCACAGCCAGTCTTGTCCAGTTGCAGGGGAGGAGTGTGTGCCGAGCCTGAGACCCCGTGATAGCGCCTCAGTGCTGGGGAGACCGGAGAAGCCGCAGTGAAGGAGGAATTAGGAGCCTTGTAGAACGAGGAAGGAGGGTGTGTGTGTGTGTGTGTGTGTGTGTGTGTGTGTGTGTGTGTGTGTGTGTGTGTCTGGGTGTCTGGGTGATCTTTTCAAGAACTTTCTGAAGTTCCTTTGTATCTCAATCTTATTATTATTCTGTATTGTTTGTGATTCTTAGTCTGCTGTGTGAAATCAGGAAAGAGAATAACCTTACAAAATCCTCCAGAAGAACTAACAAACGTAGAAGTAATCGTTGGAACTAGGAGTGCCGGGAAAGGAATATCACACACACACACACACACACACACACACACGAACGAAATTCCAGATTTCTGAACATTGCCTTTCTTCTCCAGGACGGGCAGATTACCTGTTTTGTGGAATCCTGTCAGCCAACAGATTGCCCTGCTCCTGTGAAAGTCGAAGGGGCTTGTTGTCCAGTCTGCTTAAGTCAATCTGTGGGAAAGAAGCCATAGGTTCTTTTACCAAGTTCCTAGGAGTTTCTCTGCAAAGTCACCTCGAGATCCAATGGCCACGACAGGTAACTGCAGACTGAAAAGACACATCAAGAACTCAAGACATTTCATGACAACCTTCAACTGGTGCTGTTACAGATCACACAAGACGCCTGCTACAGAGGGTGTACATGGAGGGACTGCAAATATCGGGGAAGTGGATGGACATCCTAACTTCATGTTAGATTTCTCAGGTTTTTATTTAATGCTTTTTAATTTTGTTTCATTTTCAATGAAAAACAAACTGGTGCTACTGTTACATTGCATAGTTAAATCAGGCTTTTAAATGGATTTCAACTCATAGCACCATTTCTTTTTCACTGAAGCAGGAGACCTCTCAAAGTTAAGGTCTGAGATGTGACGCGGACAAACAGGTTCCCCTGCAGATGGGTGTGACTAATGGAGCCACCAGAGAAGGAAGCATGCTGAAATCTGGGTTGCATTTCAAGCTACATTAAAAAAACACAAATCAGTATTTGGCAAACAGAACCGAATCTTTCTTTTATGAGTGAGTTCACGGTGAAAGAGGGTCTCAGTGAAATACAGGCTCCCCTGCCTCCCCTCAAAGTAACATCTGATGGCATTCCCACTTCCCTGGGTAGCATTTCACAGCTTTGATCATAGTGCGAACATTCCCTGTGCTCCGCTGCAAATGCCAGTCCCCTGACTCTCTTTGGTTCCCCTCCTTTCACACGTGATCCCCTCCTTTCACACGTGATCCCCTCCTTTCACACGTGATCCCCTCAATGATTAACAAGCCACCGTTAGAAAGCAGGTTTGTTCTTATAACTCGCATGCCTGTTGCCTAGTTGTGAACAGAACGTGAAAATCCTCCGGACTGCCATTTGGTGTTTGACGATGCCTGACTGAGCGCAGCAGTGCACAGACAGCTGTGCTTCCTGGCCCCCAGGCCCTTTCCTCCTCAAAGCATGCAGAACAACCACTCTAGATTAGTCTTCTGGTGGAGGGAATTCTATTGTTGGGAACTTTCTAACTTCAGGTCCTGTGAGTGCTTTAAAAAAAATTCAATCCCAATACCTCATTTGTACTTTTAAATGCATTCTTTTATGAAAATTTCCCCTTTTTATACTGTTAGAAATGGCAGAAAAATCATTTCTCTTGTGTAAAAAATTTTTTTGAAATTCCGTGAAAAGCAACCGTCATACCTCATGGTCTCTCTCTTCTTCATTGACCAAAAACATTTTTTTACTTTCGAATCCCAGAGTGCAGCGTGTTCTGAGAAAGCTTTGGCAGGGACCACACAAGTTCAATCCACTAAATTTTGCGCATGTCTGCCATTCATCGGGCCCTTTGCTGGGTACAGAAGATGAATGGAACCATTGCTGCCCTAGTGGAATTCCCAGTGGAGACTGAGGAGGGGGGAGACACATGAGTCAGCAGGCAACTTCAGGATGAAGTGGCCATTGCTGGGCCGCTTCTACAGAAGCAGTGTTGGAGACAACGTGGCTCTGGGTGGAAGGTGTAGGAACAGAGAGAAGGAAGGGAGGGGGAGGATCCTTGGGATTCTTTTCTGGTGAAATTTTAAATAAAAAATTTTAGAAGGAAGTCCAACGTTTTGAGCCGATTATCAGGAGTTGTGGATGGCTGAACTCCCTCAGCAACATCTGGCGCATAACCGACAGGTGCTGCCATCTGGTTTCAGTTGCTCTTTGTACAGCGCCCTGTGTTGGCCTGTGACTGCCCCCACATGCCAGGGAGCTCTTGAACATTCCATCTGTGAGAGGGCTCCTCGTGTGTTTACAGACTATTCTGTGTAAAAACGTCTATCTTAGCATTACATCTTCAACTTACTTATTAAACAATAATACCTGGTTGGCATTTCATCGTGCATGGGGTTTGTTTGGAACTATCAAGTCAAATTGAATAACCGAATATTGGAACAAACTTCTGTATACAAGGAAATGTAGAATTTTTTTCTTTAAAATTGGATGGTTCTGTAAATTGCTCAGGTATAACAATTACAGCAGATTACATATAAGTCTTCTGGGAATGCTTGGGTGTCTGAACATGAAGGAACTGGGGCTGGAGCCGATGTCAAAAGGATTGTGCTCCCAGGGAACTGAGGAACGGGGAGAAGCTGTCTGATCTCCCCCCAAAATCTGTAATTCCAATTGAAATGTCTGCAGAATCACCAGTGTAACTTTTTATATGCTTTATAAAAAACAGTGGGCAGTGCCTGAATGAACTTTACCTTTTTTTTAGCCACTGTAAGCAAGTTGCTGTAATATGAAGCAAAGTGTACATATTTATTTACTTTTCTAACTATTGCCAGCAGCCAAATGCCTTTTTTACTGTTCATTGTAATCAGTACATCACCAAAGAAGTGTCTGCACTGTGTAATGATGCCTTTCAGTTAAAATAAACGGGTCACCGTTGCACATGGAGACTGGCGTCCTTTTCCCTCGCACCTGCCATAGCTCACCTTGCGCCCTCAGCACCCGGTGGAGGCCAGAGGTCAGTCGTGTAGAGAAGCACTGTGCTAGAGCTGTCACTCATTCCTTTCTGTGCAAAATGGGAGGAGGGGCACGTGCAGGGGTGGAATCAGAACCACAGTGCCTAGTAGTGAGGCCTGACAGGACTGGTTTACCTTTTGTCGCTCTTCTTTTTAACGGTGGACAGGTAGGGGGAGTCCAGCCCTTGGAGAAAACCTCTAGCAGCTGCCTTGTTGCTGCCCTAAGTTCCTTCGGTGGATGCTGACATTGGTGTGTGCGAAAGGAAGGGCGCTGTACAAGTTGACTTTCTTTGACAGTGAGATGGAAGCCCTGCCTGGTCTGTGATCCCCAGTGCAGGAGGAGATGAAACTCCGGGCACAGACAAGAGAAGGCTGGAGGTCACGGAAGACGAATTTAGGTGTGCAGGTGCTTACAGGTGCATCTACGGCCAAAGACACATGCCCCTAAGTGAACATCCATGCCCTGGGGCTTGGCTTAAGAGAGGACGTTGTTCTGAAGAAAACTGGAGGGATTTAGTACCTAGAGGAAAGTACTGTTTACATAATCAATTATGATAATTAAAAAAGAAATATTTGATGGGGATTCAAATGAAAAAGAAAAACAACTTCCAAGATGTTTCAGGCTCTGTAATGAGAAATTTGAGCTGCTTTCCTGAACTTAACTTTTTATGAGATTATGTACTTCAGTTATTTGGTCATTTATAAAGATGTGCTCTTCAAATCCTTGATACCAAGCAATTCAAATCTGTTGTTCAGACTCACAGTGTCGCCATAGGACAGAGTAGAACTGCCCATAGAGTTTCCATTCCAACTGTCATGTCTTTCCGAGCAGCTGGTGAGTTCTAATAGACCTCATTTCAGTTAGTTGCCAATCGTTGAACCAGGGCAGCACCAGAAAACCCCAAAGAACCAAGCTCATGGCCATTGAGTTTAACTGTGGGCAGTGCCTGTGAATTTCCTAGCCTGTAACTCTTCACTGAAGTGGAAAGCCCCAGCTTTCTCCCACAGAGTACCTGATGGTTTTGAACTCACTTTGCAATTAGCAGCCCAACACGTAACCACTACACCTCCAGGGCTCCTGAAAATCCTTGATAGTTTTATTGAGCTTGCATGATAGATTGAAAACCATCCTTTACAAGCAATTCAAGAATTGGATTTAAAGACTAACAGGTTTTTGTTTTGTTTTTTAGGATTTTTTCTTAGGATGACAAACATTGATCATCATTTTTATGTGTTTTGAGTAAGTTCATTTCATTTAAATTTGCATATTTCAAAATGAATTTGGAGAGGGCATTCAGGGTTAGAAAATGGTACCACCACAACAAAATGATGGAAATACTAGATCTCTGTAGAGACGGGGACCCAGCACCGAATCCTCTTCCCTGTGCTGAGAGCAGCCAGCAGTGCATTGCACTGCAGTACCAGCCACGTTGAGTGCTGCATACACATTTCTGGAACACCTACACTGGGCACTCCTGTCTGCGGAAGCCCCTACAGCAGCAGTTCTCAACCTCAGGGTCACGACCCCTTTGGGGGTCGAACAAATCTTTCACAGGGGTCTCCTAAGACCCTCCCAAAACACTTATTTCCAGTAGTCTTTGGAACAGAGATACCAGTCCTCTAGCCATCTCCAGGCAGGTCCGCTCACATGCAGAGACACCCATATACGAGGACCCAGAGAGAAGATTGTACCTGCGCTACACCATGCTTCAAGACAAAATTTATTTGTCATTAGAAATAAATATTTCACAATATATAATTACATATTGTTTTGTGGTTAATCACTGTGCTTTTATTGTGTTCCATTTATAACAATGAAAATACACCCTGCATGACGATTCATGATAGTAACCAACTTAGAGTTATGAATTAACAACGAAAATCATTGTATGGTTGGGGGTCACCACAACATGAGGAACTGTGTCTCAGGGTCGCTGCCTTAGGCACTGCCCTGTAGGGTTCTGCCAGCACCCTCAGACTTGCCTGAGGACGGCACACTATGGCCTGGGCATACGAAGTGAGGTGGTGGGATGCTGGTCCTGCCACCTTTCCTGGAGTAGCCTGAACTCTGCTCGATGCTGCTGACGCTGGAAGACATTTGCCTGTGAATTCTGAGACACCTTAAATGCTGGCAGCTCCTGATCAGTATGTGTGTAAGGGGCAGAAGGAGACAGGAAGTTAGTGTCACATGCCAATTTGAACATAAACAAATACATGATATGAAACAAAAACTCTTGCCATTGACTTGATTTCGACCCCTTGCCACTCTGTCGGACAGAGTGGAACTTCACACGTTTCTGTGACTAACCCATCCCTGCTGTGGAGAGACTGGTGGCTTCAACTGCTGACCTTGCCGAGCAGCCCAACCAGTAGCCACTGCACCACCGGCTCCTAGGCATGATCGGGAATGACCAGTGATTCATCTCTTTGTATCTTGCTTTAGAAAATACAGGGAAATGCATATGAACGTTGCTGTAAAGGCTGCGCCAATGAGTGACTCTCTCGACCAAAGAAGAAACCCTGGTGGCATAGTGGTTACTCATGAGGCTGTGATTGGCATGGTTGGCAGTTCGAAACCGTCAGCAGCTCCATAGGAGGAAAAACTGGGCTTTCTACTCCTATATGCAGTTACAATCTAAGAAAGCCACAGGGGTCACAGTGAGTCAGCATTGTCTCAATGTCAGTCAGTCTGGATGCTCCATAGAAGGAAACACTGCTCCATCGTGCACTAACCTCATCACTATGTGTGAACCCATTTCTGTGGCTGTGATGATGGTTTACTGTTTGTTTGTTTTTTATGATACCCTTTTATCAAGCATGATGCTCTTCTGAAACTGTTCGCCCCTGCTAATAGGAGACAGACTCTCGCCATCCTTGATTCTTTGGCTTTGGTAAGATTCTCCCATTCCAATGTGTAAAAGTCCATGGAGATAAGTCAAACCCTAAAAGTACCCAAGTTCATATTTGAATTCTATATCCAGTGCATCTGAGAGGAAGCATTTTGTACTATTTAACAACAAAGAAATTAAAATGAAAAACCTCCATAGCCTTCATTTTTACACTGTCGTAAAACAGGCCATCTGGAGAGGTGACCCCTGGAAGGAATTGGTGTCTCTGTTGAACACAGCCATTACCTGCACTTGGTCCAGGGCCTCGAACATGGTGATTCTGGTTCCTGGGATGGCCGTCCTTCCAGGAGTGTTCTGTTCCAGGGCCTGGACCATGATGGTCCTGTTTCCTCGTGTGTCCATCCCTCCATGGCTGTTCTGTGGGGCACCAGATGCCCTCTCCACACATTCATCTATATAACATGTTCCTTTAATCCCGAAGTCTCCCTTGGCCTTGCCTGTCATCATCTAATTTCAATGATAATTTCTTGTCCATACATTTTTTCAGCTCCAGCGATTGATCTTTGCTCATCGTGCCTTCCCTGAAGACTCGTGTGACTTTGACATCACCAGCCTTGCTTCTAAGGAGCATCCGGCTGTACTTTTTGCAAGACAGATTTCTTCCTTCTTCTGGCAGCTTGTGCGACTTTCAGTGTTCTTTGCCAGCACAGACATGGATTCTTCTCTTCCTTATTCATATAGAAATATTAGTGATGCCCTTTTTACCCTTAAAGACTTGATTCTTCCTGCAAAGTTATGTGCCAAATAGCATAAATAGTGGTGTTATTTTTCATCAAAAGAGTCACACAAGGATTGTTACACAAGAGAACTTAAGAAAGTTCATGGATAAATGGAATTAAAAAGTAGTATTTTTCATTAATTTTTTGAAGCCCCTCCTATAATTTAGGGAGCTCCCCTAATACATTTCAACTGCATTTGATATTTAGAAATAACTGTTAAAAAATAACTGTTTTCTTAGTTTTGAGGATGTTTTAGAAAGGCATTTGATTTATTAAAATTAAAATTTTGGCAACAGTTTTATCATAGGTTCTTAACTTTAACCATGAGACCCTAGAATCTTGGAGGTTTGATCAATAAGCACGAATCATTTTATTAGGGGCTCATACAACTCTTTTTACAATCCGTATATACATCATTTGTGTCCAGCACTTTTGTACATGTTGCCATCATCATTCTCCAAATACCCACTCTCCACCTGAGCCCCTGGCATCAGCTCCTCATTTTCCCCTCCCTCCCCTCTCCCCCCAAACCCTCAATAGTTTACAAATAATTATTATTTTATCATATCTTACACCATCTGACGTCTTCCTCACCCAGTTCTCCACTGTCCATCCTCCAGGGAGGAGGTCACAGGTAGACCTTGTCATCTGTTTTCCGTTTCTCCCTCACCCTCCCTCCACCTGCCCGACATCGCCACTCTCACCACTGTGCCTGAGGGGCTCATCTGTCCTGGATTCCCCATATTTCCAGTTCCTATCCGTGCCAGTGTACATCTTCCGGTCCAGCCAGTTATCTAAGGTAGAATTGGGATCATGATAGTGGGGGGAGGAAGCATTCAAGAACCAGAGGAAAATTGTATGTTTCATCATTGCTACACTGAACTCTGACTGGTTCGTCACCGCCCCACAACCCTTCTGCCCGGGGATGTCAAATTTCCCCCAGATGGGCCCTAAGAACGAAGGATATTAAAGGCCATCAGATGCTTGAATTTTTCTGAAGTCCTACTATGTGGTTTGTAGGGTAGCCTCTACTTGAATAGATGCCAGTGTGATATTGTTCCTGCCATTGAATCACAGAGGAGAGTAAATGGCCCTGGAGGGTAGGTGACATTGTGACAGGCCCTCAAGGCAGGTTTGAACCTTGGCAACCCTACAGAGCAGGGTAGAACTGCCCTTGTGGGTTTCCAGGACTATTAACTCTTTACTGGAGTAGAAAGCCTCATTTTCCTCAGCCACTATACTAAAACAGCCGGCTTTGTATCTCAGCAATGCGTTTATCTAATGATTCAGCTACTGTTCACACTCCTTCATTTCCCAGTTACATACCACTTGGAATACTGTTTCACTTTGGATGGATTCTTATAACTGCGTCATCTGAGTAGCTCTAACACAGGCATTGAGCTGTCAATGTTCTTTTCTTTCTCAAGGCATCGAGTGTTAAGCCTTTATGCTTGAAATCGTCCAAGTATGGACCCAGTTTCATTTGTGTTTAAGGTGCTGTGTTTTTTGAAACCTAAAACCTCCAGGCACAGGGGTGGGAGCAGGGAGCGTGTGCCAGCCTGGAATGTCCCAGAAGCTCCAGCATACAGAGGAGTGTCTGTTTTTATGTTTGTAGAATTCGCTAAAAATAACTTGGTGACTGTTATTCCTGAGATAAGTTTTCTTTGTTCAAACATGCAATCTTCTGAGGAAGGAAACCAGCAATTACTGGGGGAAACCTCTCCACTTTATTCATTGTCTTCTTTCCCCAAAGAGGTTTACCTTATGTCCTAAAAGATTCCCTAACTTAACCTGATTTTAAAGGAGATAAATATGCCATTATAATTCTGAATGTCAACCTAGTAAGTAGTCTGGTTTCATCCTGCCAGCAAACCCCCTCTGTTGTTTTTTGTTTGTTTGTTTGTTTGCTTTTTCAGAAGTGGTTTCCTTATTGAAAAGAATGGTTCCAGCAAAGTGGCTTGGTCTTAGTAGGGAGGAAGTAGAGAAATTCCCTTTATCTGTGGCAGGATAGAGCAGGAACTTGGTGTGGCGTAGTGCAGGCGTGTGGGTAAATGGTGGGAAAGAATCTGGTTTCCCTTTTATTCTCGTGTCTTTTCCATCACGGAGCCTGTCCCTGAGTACCATGAAAACATTTTATTTCCAGAATGTTTTACTAAAACTAAATCCCCTTTTAATAACTACCAGGCCACGGTTAGATTCAAAGTCCTAAATTAAACTAACTCCGTGACCTCATTGTTACATCCTTCCCAACAGGCAAACTGAGTTGCTTGTTGTTTTGTTTCCATTGACAAAAGCAAATCAGAAGACACACATGGGGTCTTTGTTGAATGATTCACATGCAGCTGTTTTTAGAGGAAGTTCCTGGAGAACATTCATGTTCATGTTCTTTAAATTGACTGCACCAGAAATTAAGCCAGAGTAACTACTGGTCATCATTTCTTATAATCATGATTCAGAGTAAATGACCAAAAAGTAAGAAGGAAACGGGAGGTTTGGGTCTTCAGTTGCTCGCCATGTGTCGGTTGCTCTCCTGAAGTCAGCCGTGCTTGCGTCCCAGACACCAGCCCGCTTCTTCTTCGCTGAGGACGGCACTTTCTCCTTTTACCAAGCTCATTTACAAAACAAGCATTTCCATGTGTTCAAAACATCGGATCACTGTATGCTGGGCCCTTCATACGGATAGAAGGGAGTAGTTCATAAGAATATTTCTCCTGTGGGAGAGACTAAACCCTCTGAGTATAAGAATCGAATTCTAGAAAGAGATTCTCCTCATTTCAGCTGAACTGCCTTCCTGACCACAGTTTATAGCATTGTAGTCCGGGCCACGCTGCTTGCTCTTGCTGAATCGATTATTTTCTTCTGTTAACCGGTTGCAGATCGTTTTGCTACGCTCCCCCCTCCCCCCCATGAGTTCCTTGTATAGATAACCCCCAGGTATTCAGATCAAGTGCCTGGTACAGAACAGAGAGCCAAAAAATAGACATCTGCTATTTGCATTGTCTTCTGTTTTTCTGGTCATCATATGCACAGCTTTGGGCCTGTGGAGGGAGGTCTGTTTTAAGACAGCTCCTCTAGGCTTTAAAAAAATTCAATGACTTACTGCAAACAGGAAAATGCTCAGGCTCTGCCCTTATTACATATGCTGCCTGCTTTTAAAAGCCACAGGTCGTAACGAGAAACTCCAATGTTTGACCAAGTACATCTTGACATTCGAGCCCACGGCCCACGTCTGCGAGAGAGACCCAGGTGAGAGACCCATGGGGCAGAATTCCCCATGATCTAAACACGTCTTTTCTGCTCTCCCGTCTGAGCTCAATTTATCCTCTCCTGCCACCCTTGTTATCTGGACTGCTGTTAGAGTCCCTCCATCCGTTGTGTCCTCAGTCCACAGTGACCTCTCTTTGGCAAAGTCACAGTGGAAGGAAGTAGGAGGTCTCGGGCCAGTACTTTCTTGCTGACCATGTGCCTTTGTCCGCTTCTCTGGCTAGGCGATGTGTCTGCCTGACTTAGATTACTCTTGGGATTTTCTTTTTTTTTTTTTTTTGTTTAAAACTATTGATTCTGACCCTGTGCCTTTTTAAGTTAGCAATGGCTCCATTATGTTTTTAATCTGAAATTCTTTACTAGTAAGTTGATCTAACAGCTTCTGAGTTTTATGTCTTTGAGGATATGAGTTTGGAGTGAGTGTATGCTTGAAAACAGACAAACCATGAAACCCTTTTTAAACCTCGGTTTTTCTGTCTAAAAATATCTGGCATATATATCTCTATATATGTTTATATATGTATATACACATGTGTGAATAATAGAGCTCTGGCTGCAGCAATGGGCTCAAGCATCAGAACAGGTTCGCTCTGAGCTGGAACTGACTCGAGGACCCCTGACCACCAGCAGCGTGTGCTAACAAGGTCTGCAGCCTCTGTGGCTCACATAGACACTTCGCTCGATTGCTGGTATGTTTAATTGGGGGAAACAAGCTTTTTTAGAAAACATCCCCAAATATTTTGTTTTCTAAACCCCATGAATAAATCCCTTCTTATTCTTTTTTTTGCAGGGGGGCGGGGGAGAGGCTTTATTTATTTTTAAAATCATTTTATTGGGGGCTCGTACAACTCATCACAATGCATACCGTATATACTCATGTATAAGGGTGTAAGCCGAGTTTTTCAGCAAGGTGTAACATCTCGCGGGTGATTGCCATTCCTCCGCTGTTCATTCAAAGCCCCGCTGACATTGCAGGGCTTTGAATGTTTGTTTACTCTCATCTAACCAAGCAGAGCCATCCTATGACGTAGATGGCTCCAATTTGCAGAAGCTGAACTGGTAAGGATGTGTCTGTGGCTGCGCTCCCTCTCTCCCCTCTGTCCTCTGTGTTAATTCACATCCTGCATTTCCCACTCTAGGCTCATACTCGAGTCAAATCAGTTTTTCTGGTTTCCCAGGTAATAATTAGGTGCCTCGGCTTATACTCGGGTCAGCTTATATTCGAGTATATACGGTACATCCTTTCATTGTGTCAAGCACATTTGTACATTTATTGTCATCATCATGCTCAAAACATCTGCTTTCTACTTGAGCTCTTGATATCAGCTCCTCATCCCCCCCTCCCTGCTACCCCCTCCTTTCTGAACCCTTGATAATTTATAAATTATCATTATTATTTTGTCATATCTTACACTGTCTCATGTCTTCCTTCACCTACTTTTCAGTTGTCCATCCCCCAGGGAGGAGGTTATATGTAGATCCTTGCTATCAGTTTCCCTTTTCTACCTCACCTTTTCTCCACCCTCCCAGTATCGTCACTCTCACCACTGGTCCTGAAAGGATCATCTGTCCTGGATTCCCTGTGTTTCCAGTTTCTATTGGTACCAGTGTACATCCTCTGGTCTAGTCAGATTTATAAGGTAGAATTAGGAGCATGATAGTGATGGGGGAGGAAGCTCTTAAGAACTAGAGGAAGGTTGTATGTTTCATCATTGCTACACTGCACCCTGACTGGCTCATCTCCTCCCCACGACCCTTCTGTAAGAAGATGTGCAATTGCCTACAGATGGGCTTTGGGTCTCCACTCTGCACTCCCCCTCATTTACAATGATGATTTTTTGGTTGTTCTTTGATGCCTGATACCTGATCCCCTCAACAACTTGTGGTCACGTAGGCTGGTGTGCTCCTTTAATGTGGGCTTTGTTGCTTCTGAGCTAGATGGCTGCTTGTTTACCTGCAAGCCTTTAAGACCCCAGGCGCTACATCTTTTGATAGCCAGGCACCATCAGCTTTCTTCACCACATTTGCTTATGCACACATTTGTCTTCAGCGATTGTGTCGGGAAAGTTTGCATCATGGAATGCCAATTTAATAGAACAACGTTTTCTTGCACTGAGTACTTGAGTGGAGGTCCAATGTCCACCTGTTGCCTTAATACTAAACCTATACATATATGCACGTAGATTTATTTCCCCACCATCCTATATAAACACATTTACATATGTACATGCCTGTATTTAGATCTGTATAAATACCCTTTACCTCCTATTTCTTTCCTCTATTTCTTTTTACTTTCGTCTTGCCCACTATAATGTTCAGCCTTAATTTGGATTTCAGTAATTACTCTAGGTTACATTGCTCTTGCTGAATCCCTACCAGGCTCATCACTTGTTGTTCCCTCATCCCTGGGTTGGTCAAGTCAAAGCAAAGTTCTGATGAGTGCATTTGTTTATGTCCTGTTTTGTGCCCTTAGAGCGAGTGGGCACAGTAGTAACCCTAATGTGTTCACTTAGCCTACAGACGTATTCCAAATGATGAATAATAAATCATTTACCTCTTTTTTTCATGTCTTCATTCAACTGATATCTGTTGAGTACCTTCTAGTGGCCAGGTTCTGTGCTAGGCTCTGGGGATGTGGCATCTGTCCCTTTAAGGTCCATGGTATGGAAAAGTAGAGACAAGTGCAGAGGCCATGATGGAGACTCGCAGGAGTACATAACAAAGTAGAAGTAGCCATGATGAGTCGGGAGGGTGGGTGCTAGGTGGGGGCAGACATTTCAGGCAGAATCCACAGGGCCTGCAGGATGAAGCAGATAGTAGTCAAGAGCTACAACCCACGTTCTTTTCTTTCTGACTGGCTTGGGGAGCACCAGTCAAGAAATCGAGCAATGTGCTTATTGCGCTGGGCAGATTCTCTGTACTAGGTGTTGAGACATCCTTTCCGTTTCTCTGGACAGGTCAGGAGGGAGTAGCCTCTGGAAAAGGATGTCATGCTTAGGAAAATAAAGGGAAAAGGGGAAAAGAGGAAGACGACCAGGGACTGATCGACACAGTGGCTGCACCCATGCGGTCAAACCTAACAATGACATTCTGACATGTTGCTATTAGTTGAAACTGACTTGACACCACCTACTCACAGTAATAATGGTGGGGAGAAGTTGGGAGTGGTGTGAAATAAAGAACTAGCTTCTGAGTGGTGCCTCCGATGGACAGCCACAGCCCTGCCGCGAGAAGACCATGACCCCCTAACCCCCTTCCCCTACCCCCCCCCCCCGTCTTCTCAGAAGGAGAGGCTCTCTCTGCACTCCCCTGCCTAGAGGAGGAAAGGGGACCCAAATCTCTGGGAGCAAGAAGTGGGAACTAAGGAGGCTGATGAGTCACTAGCAGAAAGGAGAGAAGATTCCACACTTTACGGAACGGATTGGCGTGTCACCTCAATGATCCTGAATGTCAAGACCACCTGAGGGATTTAAAATGCCTCCCCTTCCTCTGCCTATGTTGCTTCCATTTCTAATTTGTATTGTAGGCAAATTCACTGTAACTGTGACGTGAATCCAACCTCCTCAATGTTTTCATTTCTACAGTGTATTTGTGTACTTTTATCAGTCATCAATTTTCACTCCCCAACTTGTGTGGGACACATATTGCTTCCTTTTGGACAATGGTTCTCAACCTTCCTCATGCCGCGACCCTTTCATACAGTTTCTCATGTGGTGGTGACCCCCAACCATAACATTACTTTTGTTGCTACTTCATCACAGTAATTTTGCTACTGTTATGAATTGGGCAATCCCTGTGAAAGGGTCATTGGGGGTCACCGACCCATAGTTTGAGAACCACTGCTCTAAGGACATCTGGGCTTCTGATATGTGGCAGCTACCTAATCTGTCAACTTGTGTGAAGGGGTCAATCAGGTCATACAGCCTAATGACTTCATTTGGGAACACTACCAATATAAATAGCTCACTGGAGGCCAGGCCCACTCTCTGCCCTCCCTTTCCTACTATTGAGACACTCAGAGGTGAAGGAGACATCAGGAGACCTGCACCAGCGTTGATATGCTTCTACCTCCACTGGATCCACAAGACCTTCTACCCACTGACCTGTGGTCTTCCTGCATTCAGCATCATGGCTTGTGCTGCATGAACCTAAAGAGGAATTTATGGACTAGTATCAGACATGTGGACTAGCATCAGATTAGGGACTTAATCTGGACTGGGCTGGAATGTTATCTCAATATACAATTGCTCCTTTATTTAGGTTATACACACGAGTGTCTATGGATTTGTTTCTCTAGTCAACCCAAACTAACACACTGCACCATCCTGTTTTGGGCTTGCAGGTGCCTAAAACTCCCATTGCAGTCATATTCATTTGATTTCAAACGCCTATGCGTTTTTCCATGTGTTAGAATATTACTCTGGAAAAGACAACCCAGTCATCCTTCTCGAACATTTATTTATTTAAGACACATTCCTGAGGATAGGAATTTTGATGGGAAAAGATAACAGAGCATTCGGATAAAGTGAAAATGTCAAAGAAACCTAGACACTTAAACTGGACATTTTGAAAATTGTTAGTTGCACAGGACAAATCTCCCAATTGCCTTCAGGAGACTGAAAAGATAAAATCCTTCTTGTGGTTGGTTCTTGGAACTAATTATTTTATTTTACTGGTGATGTCATAGGAAAAAGATGACCAGGGCCTAGGGACCAGCTGACAGCACTACAGTCCACCCTGTTGCCCAATTAGAGATGCAGTCCAAGAATCTTGGCTCTAGCTGGAAGGAAACTTCTTGTACAATAGCGCAATTTCCTTTGATAAAATATACCACTTGACCAGGACCTAGTGCCATTTTCCCCTTTTTATTCCCAGATTCTGGCCTCAGGAAATCAGTCTTTGAACAAATAAAGCACAGTACTATAGTACCTCAGGCAAACAGTTTATGTGCTTGGCGACTGATCCAAAGGCTAGTGGTTTGACATTATCCAGAGATGCCTTGGAAAAAGTCTGAAGATCAATTTACAAATATGTATTGAATGCTCTGTGGACAATACATCTATTCTGATACACGTGGTGCATCTGCTCTACATCCACTAGTATGCACAGTAAGCATTACAGGGCTATTCACGGATCCTCTGAAGACCACAAAGGACCCCAGTGTCTGTGGCTGGCAGATAAAGTGAGGTGCTTATTTTTCCAGCCAACAAGGCCAAGCTACTGTTTGAGTGACAGGCATGCTGTCGCAATCGCATGAGCAGTGCGTTCCTTTCTAGAGCCATGCCAATTTGAATTGAGAATGTTTTGTATCACTTTTTTGTATGGACAAGGAAAGAGATGATGGAAGAACTACTTGTCTGACTGTAGAGTAATATTTTAGTCTTTCTATCTGCAACTCTATCCATAAATCTGCCTTCCCTTCACACTGTATTGTCAGCTTCATGACATAGTCTATGTCTCAAAACTGTTTAGCACTTGAGAGAAGCCAGTTCTAGTTGACTGGAATTTTAGTGGTTGATCTTGGAACAAAGGGGCCATAAACTGTGGGAAGTCTTGGGAATTGTATTTACGGTTGGAGAAGAAGCCCTCGGAGAGAATCATTGGGTTTTCTTTTAATGGGGTGATAGGTTGTTTTGTCCTGGTAGACTCGAGAAACAAATTCATAGAGGCTCATGTAAAGTCCTGCTGGAAGTCAGTTACAACTTGTGGCTACCAACCCGGCAAACAACCGGGTGACCCCCTGCTTGGTGCTGCCCCCTCCTCACAAGGGCTGTGGCTGAGGCCACTGTCGCAGCCTTCGTGCAATCCCATCTTTCAGACTCAGGGACTCACCTCACTGCACTCTGTCAGACAATGTGCCTCTGCTCAAAGGTGTCCGTGGGCGATCCCGCTGAATACACTGCGTGGAGCATAACAAACTGTAGATTGCATTGAGAAGGACGGCAAGTACTTGACATTTCATTGTGCTCATTCAGAACCTGTAGATGGATTAAGAGGCAATTGTGAGAACAAAACAAAGGAACACTGTGTAGTTTAAAGCCATGAAAGGTGTGCGTCAGTGTTACATCCTCTCGCCAGACTTATTCAATCTGTATGCTGAGCAAATTATCAGAGAAGCCTGGCTGTATTTAAAACAGAGCGTCATATTTGGAAAAAGGGTTATTAACAATCTCTGCTATACAGGTGACACAATTTTACTTGCTCAAAGTGAGGAGGATTTGAAGTACTTGCTAATGAAGAGCAAGGATTGCAGCCTTCTGTGTGGATTACAACCCATAGAGAAGCTCAAAATCCACACAACTGCACCAGTAGGTAACATCGTGGTAAATGGAGCCACGATGGGTTTTGTCAAGGATTCTTTTTAGTCAGTGCTCGTGGAAGCAGCCGTCAAGAGATCACACGATGGGATGCATTCCATTGGCTGTCTGCTACACAAGATTTCTTTACAGGTGGAATAGCATGATGTCACTTTGAGAACTAAAGTGAGCCTGACCCAAGCCATGCCATTGTCAACTGTCTCATGCATGTGAAAGATGGGCCTTGAATATGGCCTTGAATATGGGCCTTGAATATGGGGCCTTGAATATGGAAGGCCTTGTATATGGCCTTGAATATGGAAGGTCCAGTCCTACATCCTGATGGGGGCAGTTGTGTGATTAGGGGGTACATTATAGAGATATGAGACAAGGCATGCAAGGGCTCACCTCTTCCAGTGGAGACCAGAACCTGAATGAGAGAGTAATGGATTCTATCCTGCTGTATGTAAACTTGGGCATGCAGGCCACAACAAGTCCATACATACGTGACAGGAAGGGGTTGTATTAGAAGGATACACTTAATACGGGGGGGGGGGGACAAGCTAAGAGTATACATGCAATAAGGAGGGGACGTGCTGGAGGCATACAGGTGACAGGAAGGTGCATACTTAACAAGATGGGCAGGCTCTAAATTTCAAGATGGCAGCCTAACCTTGGTCATCTCCTCTGGCTTGACCTAAGGTATCTTTGAACTCTTCTCCAGGGGAATAATCTATGATGCTTATCAGAAGGGAGTGGCCCCTTTTTGGGGAGGGACAGGCAATAGGGTCTGATTGCTCTCCATGGCAGACCTCCTTTAGGCAAGTAGCCTTCAAGTAGTTGACCTCCAAGCATATACAGTAGCAGCCATGTGCTTACAAATAACACCTTAACATGAGCATTATTAAGGGGGGACGCTGTGAGCAATAGCTGTTACTTAGGAGAAGGTTCCCTCCATGGGTGCCCGGCCTCCCAGACCCCTTCATGTATGCATGTGCACAGTTTGCCCACGTACACTCTCTTCCCAGTTTTGTTTCCCACAGAGGACTGAAGGATTGAATTGGTACATTTAAATTATCGTTCTGGTGAAGAATATTAGTATCTCAGACTGCTCAAACAACAAATAAATCTGTCTCGGAAGAAAGGTAGCCAGAATTCTCCTTAGGGCTGCGGATAGTGAGACTTCACCTCATGCACGTTGGACTTGTTATCAGGAGAGACCACTCCCTGGAAAAGGAAATCAGGCTGGGCACAACACCTAATAACAATCGCAACAACATAATTTTGCCCCAAACTCTCTGTTCCTTCTTTCTTGTTCTCTGATCCAGGTTTCTGGCACAGTTCTGTATCCCCTCTGTATTAGTGCCCGCCCTTCTCCCTGGACCGTCTTCCATGATTTCCCTTTCGGAGTGCCTGGACCTTCTGGGAAGCTGAACACTTTAACCACTGCATTTCACAAGCAGGGACTCCATGCGTTCGGAGAGTGAGGAGTGTTGCCGAAATGCTCGAGGTTCCAACCAGTCAATCCTGGGAGAACACGGAGTTTGATTTCTTTGCAGATGTTTCCCCATGTCTTTTTCTTCTTCTCATTTGACCGCAGCTTTACAGGGGGAAGAACGTCTCCCTCTTTCTGTGACTGCACTGTCTCTGAGGAGATGAATGACAAAATTCTGGGTCCAAATCTCATGGTAAATTGTGAGGATGTTCAAATTGTATTTCAGGGCACCCGATGCTTTACCCGAAGAGTGGGAAGAAGGCTCCTTGTTTTGCATTCAACTCCTTTAAGGGTAACGAAAATAACCTTTAAGCCTAACTGAAATAACAATGAAGATATCTGAGCATTTGAGAACTATCAGAAGATGTTATTGATTTTATTAAAAATTATGTAAAATTTAATAACCTTAAGCCTACAGGATCTGTGTCTTTTATAAGACAAGTTACAAACATTGCCATTTTTTGAAATTGCCCAGCGGCCAACTATATTTTTAACAATGTACGATTGTTCCCCAGACAAAGCCAACATTCTCCCCGGCAACTAGTACTTGAAGCAAGCAGTTGTGCCATCCTCTTCCACGTTGCTCCCTTCACAAAGGCTCTAGCGCAGCTGTTGGCGCCCCCGGCTCTGCTGAGGCACGCCAGCGTCCCACGTTTGGCACTAGGCTTTGCTGTGTTCCCAGTGGGAGAATGCCCACAACTGCCTCACCCAGAAAGCAAGCTCTCTTTAAGTATTTCCAGCCAGGATTTTTTTTTAACTCTTTCAGAATATTGTTCCCATCCTTTACTTCTCAGATGCAAACTTGTCTTAGAAGTTCCTAATTAACTAAGTTACTTATTTATTCTTAATTCATGATTTATTTCTGTGGTAGGCATGGCTCTGTCAAAAGCATGACACCAGTTCATCGAGATGAGTAAACAAGCACTCTTCACTAAAATAAGAACAGTTGGCTTTTATGAGACCAGGTGTCTCTTCTCTCTCACAATGACTTGTGGTCTTTTTAATCCTACATAATATATATATATATTAATCATTTTATTGAAGGCTCACACAACTCTTATCACAATCCATACATCAATCAATTGTGTAAAGCACATTTGTACATTTGTTGCCCTCATCAGTCTCAAAACATTTGCTCATCACTTAAGCCCTTGGCATCAGCTCCTCATTTCCCCCCTTTACCTCCCCCCTCCCCCCTCTCTCATGAACCCTTGATAATTTATAAATTTATTATTATTTTGTCATATCTTATACTGTCTGACATCTCCCTTGACCCACTTTTCTGCTGTACGTCCCCCAGGGAGGAAGTTAAATGTAGATCCTTGTAATTGGTTCCCCCTTTCTACCCCACCTTCCCTCTGCCCTCCTAGTATTACCACTCTCATCACTGGTCCTGAAGGGATCATCCAACCTGGATTCCCTGTGTTTTCAGTTCCTATCTGTACCAGTGTACATCCTCAGGTCTAGCCAGATTTGTAAGGTAGAATTGGGATCAACATAGTGGGGGAAGGAAGCATTTAGGAACTAGAGGAAAGTTTGTGTTTCGTTGTTGCTAACACTGCACCCTGACTGGTTCATCTCCTCCCCACAACCCTTTTACAAGGGGGTATCCAGTTGCCTACAGATGGGCTTTGGATACCCAATCTGCGCTCCCGCTCATTCACAATGATATGATTTTTTTTCTTTGTTGCCTGATATCTGGTCATTTCAACAACACCTCGTGGTCACACAAGCTCATGTGCTTCTTCCATGTGGGCTTTGTTGCTTCTGAACTTGATGGCTGCTTGTTTATCTTCAAGCCTTTAAGACCCCAGGCACTAGATCTTTTGATAGCCGGGCACCATCAGCTTTCTTCACATTTGCTTATGAACACATTTGTCTTTAGCGATGGTGTAGGGAAGGTGTGCATCATGAAATACCCATTTAATAGAAGAAAGTGTTCTTGCATTGAGTAAGTACTTGAGTGGAGGTCCATTGTCCATCTGCTGCCTTAATACTAAATCTATAAATATGTGCGCCTAGATCCATTGCCCCACCATCCTATATAAATATATTTACATATGCACGTGCCTGTATTTAGACCTATATAAATATCCTTTCCTCTATTTCCTTTTACTTTCCTCTTGTCCTACTATCATGCTCAGCCTTCATTTGAGTTTCAGTAATTTCTCTTGGTTACATTGCCCTTGCTGAATCCCCATCAGGCCTCTCACACCCTCCTTGCCACTAATTTTGGATCACTTGTTGTTCCCTTGTCCCTGGCTTGGTCAACACCACCTCCTTTTCCCCACCTCCCCCTCTCCCATGTCCCCACAAAACCATTGGTCCTGTTTTCTCCTGTTCTGTTCTGTTCATCCAGCCTATCTTATCTTGATAGATCTTCAGAGATAATAATAGGCACCAAAAAAGGCATAGTAAGAAAACAACAAAAGAGAACACAACAAAGAAAACCAATGACCAAAAGAAAAGTAAATTAATTAAAAAAATAAATAATAGGAAAAATTTTTTTAAAGAAAAACCTGTAGATAGGTCAAGGTCAATTTTTTTGACCTCTAGGCATGTCCTCCAGTTGAGTCTGATGGGGTACCATGTTCTGGCCCCAAAGTCTATCCTTTGCACTCTCTCAGGAGCTCCCTGTTCTGCTCCCAGCCATTGTTTTGCTGCTCGCCATTAGTGTTTTGCCTTGGTGTTGCTGAATCAGTCTGTACCAAGCTGCTGTATACAAACATTCCAGGGGTGAGGTGCAGGTAGTATGGCAGGGGCCAGACCAAATCCACGGGTACATGTGGTAGTCAACTAAAAAGGAGTGGGGGGGGGGGTGGCGGAGGAAAGAAAACAAAAAGGATAGAAATATGTAGTGGGGGGATAGAGCATTGGCCCACTGAAGGGGAGTATATAATTTGTATCTCCACAGGTTCGGGGATGTGAATGTAGTGTGCCAGCATGGAGAGTGGAACTAGTGGAGGGGCCTGAGTGCTTGGCCCCAATACCAGCTACATGGACATCTGCCCCTCCCCCCAGAAGAATTTACTTTAGAGGACAGCACTGAAGCTGCAGCTAAGGGAGAGGGACATGTCTGATCAGAGCACATGGGCGCAAATGAAGGGGGAGAAAGAGAGGGTGGAGCACATCCTGGTCCACAAGGCCTGCAGGACGATATCTCTTCTCTGAACTGCTAATGCACCGAGTGGACGATATGGCTGATCCCACTATGAGACATGACATCCCTCACTGACCCAGGTCCCTACGGGGGACAACACTGGAAACTCAGTGTCGGGATTGGGCCGTCTGACCCCACCACACCGCTAACTCTTTTCTACCGAAAGAAAAATGTCAATCACAATAAATTATGGAGCAGTTTAGAAAATTTGTGGGGAAAAATAATTTCACCACCAAACAGTAGCTATCATTGTTCTTTTGTTTCTTTTCTTAAAGGTAATTGTCTTATTTTGGCGTTTTTTGGTCGATGTCATTTTTATTGTATTTCATTATACTTTCTGATTTTGCTCTGGAGGTTTTAATCAATGCTCCTGTATTGGTGAGGCAACAGAGAATCCTGTCAATCTCTACTTTCAATTCTTTTAAGTTGCCGTTTCTGAAGTCTAGTTCAAAGTGCCCAGTGTTCACCCCTCCCACCCTGTAATTTTCAAACTCTAAAGCAATATTGTTGCTGCCTCCCAAGTGAACAGAGCTGTGATGTGTTGATTGCACCCCATAAAGAGAGAGAGAGAGTGACCTTGAGAGAGGAGAAAGAGAAATTGATTGCGTGAATCAGCCAACGGCAATATTCATAAACACTTCATAAATGGAATTCTTTATTTGACCAATGTGGACAAAGTGCTATTGATATTGGATCAGAGTGTTTCTTTTCCCACTGAAACTGCAGGAATAATTAAGTCTTTCTATGAATCACACAAATTGCTAGATGGAAGTAATACTCCAGTGGGGGTTTGACCCGCTACTTTGGGAACAAGTCAGACTGAAACCTAAGTGTCTTGAAGGTAGGATCAGAAACTGTCTATCTTTTCAAAGGGCTCTGATCTGGGAAGCCTGAGTAAGATGGTTAAAGGTTGAGTTTGGTTCCCTCCCACTTCTCTATGGTTCTTTCATGACCCAGTATCCCCTCAGATGAACATCATTAGCCTGTTTTCACTGCCTTTTCGGGACCTTGTGATGTGCTAAATTTTGTGCTCCCAACACAGGAGTCCTTGTACATGTGTATGCGACTTTGTTTGGAAATAGAGTTCTTCTTTTTATATGTTAATGAAGTTATACCCAGAAGGATGGGTCCTAAATCTAAAGTATTTCTGTAGCATTCAGTTATCAATAGTGTTCTCTGTAATACTGATTTGTGGATTGGGAATTGGGCACCGGGAAGAGATTGCATGTGGACAGTCTCTGTACTCATCATCAAGAAGCTCAGGAAGCCAGGACTCTGGCAGATGAAGGCCTTATTGGTGAATCAGAGTCACATCCCCCTGTCTAAAATCCTCCCACACTATATCCCCCATAATAGTAATACCTTAATGATACTTCCTAGAAGCACGTGGCTGACCTCTGGGGGGCCGGACACCGCCTATATGCCAGTGCAGATAGGTTTCTTTCATTGCTGTGGTTGTTTTTTCCCAATCATTTTATTGGGGGCTCTTACAGCTCTCCACAGTCCATACGGCAATTGTATCAAGGACATTTGTACATAAGTTGCCATCATAATTTTCTAAACATTTTCTTTCTTTTTCGAATCCTTGGTATTAGCTCCTCTTTTTCCCCTCCTTCCCACACTCTCCCACCCTCATGAACCCTTGATTAGTTATAAATTATTGTTATTTTCATATTGTGCACCGACTGCTGTCTCCCTTCACCCATGTTTCTGTTGTACTTCCCCCTTTGTGGGGGTGGTTATATGTCGACCATTGTGCTCAATTTCCCCTTTTCCTCCTTCTCCCTACCCTCTTTGTCTTGATTCTCCCATTTCTGTTCCTGATTGATTTATCTGTTCTGGATCCTGTGGGTCGAGAGCGCTTGTCTGTCTTGTATACATGCTTTAGTCTAACCAGATATGTAAGGTGGAGTGGGGTCAGGATATTGTGGGTAAGGAAGGAAACCTCAAGGAACCAGAGGAATAGTGTGTGTTTTGCCAGTGCTATACGGCACCCTGGCTGACCCGTCCTTTTTTTGTGACCCTTCTGTGAGATGATGTCAAATGTTCTACAGATGGGTTTGGGGTCTCAATAACAACTACCCTCTTTCTCAACAATATGATCATTTGTTTTGGGTCTTCTGATGCCTGTAACCTGATCCCGTCAACACCTGATGATCACACATGCTGTCGTGCTTCTTCCAGGTGGGGTTTCTGCTTCTGTGCTAGATGGCCACTTATTCAGCTTCAAGCCTTTCAGACCCCAGATGCTATAAGTTTGAATAGCTAGGCACCATAAGATTTCTTCACCACATTTGCTTATGCACCCATTTTGTCTTCAGTATAGGGAGAGTGAGCATCACAGAGTGCTGGGTTATTAGAACAAAGTGTTCTTGCATTGAGGGAGGGTTTGAATAGAGTTCCAAAGTCATCCACTTCCTCACTATATTGCCATCTAAATACATGTACATACACCAATATCTCTATTTTTATGAATTAATATATTTACATAAGTGCACAACTATGTTTCTGCCTCTATCAATGGTTTGCCTCCTAGAACTTTCCTGTTTGCTTTTACTTTCTTCTGACCCACTAGCACACTTACCCTTCATTTGCCTCTCAGTAATTCCTCTTGGCTAGATTACTGTTGCTCCAACACCACCAGGGTCCCTACGCTGTTTCCCCACCCCCACCCCTTGCAACCGTCGACATTGATTATAATTCCCTAGTTGTTCCCCTGCCCATGGCACTGTTTGCTCACCGCTCCCTTCCCCCACCCTCCTCCTCCCCTCAAATCCCCCCCAGAGCCATCAGTCCCATTGCTGTCTCCTCCAGCTTACTTCTCATGCCTATCTTACACAGGCAGACAAAACAGCAAGAATGAAGACAAAACAAAAGATTGAGGGGGAGAAATTAAAAAAAGAAAAATGAAAGAGAGAAAAAGAAATGAAAACGTAAGAGAAGAAAATGAGAGAAATCCTCTAAAGGTGGAGAGAGTCTTCAGCTTACTGAACCTGGAACATAAATGTCGGCTTAAAATATATTTGTTGACACTAAGAGAATGAATGAGGAGCTCAGTCATGCCCTGGTTAGGCTGTTGACTGTGAGAATGAGTGAGGAGCTCAGTGAGGCCCTGGTTAGGCTGTTGACTCTGTGAGAATGAGTGAGGAGCTCAGTGAGGCCCTGGTTAGACTGTTGACTGTGAGAATGAGTGAGGAGCTCAGTGAGGCCCTGGTTAGACTGTTGACTGTGAGAATGAGTGAGGAGCTCAGTGAGGCCCTGGTTAGACTGTTGACTGTGAGAATGAGTGAGGAGCTCAGTGAGGCCATGGTTAGGCTGTTGACTCTGTGAGAATGAGTGAGGAGCTCAGTGAGGCCCTGGTTAGGCTGTTGACTCTGTGAGAATGAGTGAGGAGCTCAGTGAGGCCCTGGTTAGACTGTTGACTGTGAGAATGAGTGAGGAGCTCAGTGAGGCCCTGGTTAGACTGTTGACTGTGAGAATGAGTGAGGAGCTCAGTGAGGCCCTGGTTAGGCTGTTGACTCTGTGAGAATGAGTGAGGAGCTCAGTGAGGCCCTGGTTAGGCTGTTGACTCTGTGAGAAAGAGTGAGGAGCTCAGTGAGGCCCTGGTTAGGCTGTTGACTCTGTGAGAATGAGTGAGGAGCTCAGTGAGGCCCTGGTTAGGCTGTTGACTGTGAGAATGAGTGAGGAGCTCAGTGAGGCCCTGGTTAGACTGTTGACTGTGAGAATGAGTGAGGAGCTCAGTGAGGCCCTGGTTAGGCTGTTGACTCTGTGAGAATGAGTGAGGAGCTCAGTGAGGCCCTGGTTAGGCTGTTGACTCTGTGAGAAAGAGTGAGGAGCTCAGTGAGGCCCTGGTTAGGCTGTTGACTCTGTGAGAATGAGTGAGGAGCTCAGTGAGGCCCTGGTTAGGCTGTTGACTGTGAGAATGAGTGAGGAGCTCAGTGAGGCCCTGGTTAGACTGTTGACTGTGAGAATGAGTGAGGAGCTCAGTGAGGCCATGGTTAGGCTGTTGACTGTGAGAATGAGTGAGGAGTTCAGTGAGGCCCTGGTTAGGCTGTTGACTGTGAGAATGAGTGAGGAGCTCAGTGAGGCCCTGGTTAGGCTGTTGACTCTGTGAGAATGAGTGAGGAGCTCAGTGAGGCCCTGGTTAGACTGTTGACTGTGAGAATGAATGAGGAGCTCAGTGAGGCCCTGGTTAGACTGTTGACTCTGTGAGAATGAATGAGGAGCTCAGTGAGGCCCTGGTTAGGCTGTTGACTGTGAGAATGAGTGAGGAGCTCAGTGAGGCCCTGGTTAGTCTGTTGACTGTGAGAATGAGTGAGGAGCTCAGTGAGGCCCTGGTTAGGCTGTTGACTGTGAGAATGAGTGAGGAGCTCAGTGAGGCCCTGGTTAGGCTGTTGACTGTGAGAATGAGTGAGGAGCTCAGTGAGGCCCTGGTTAGGCTGTTGACTCTGTGAGAATGAGTGAGGAGCTCAGTGAGGCCCTGGTTAGACTGTTGACTGTGAGAATGAGTGAGGAGCTCAGTGAGGCCCTGGTTAGGCTGTTGACTCTGTGAGAATGAGTGAGGAGCTCAGTGAGGCCCTGGTTAGACTGTTGACTGTGAGAATGAATGAGGAGCTCAGTGAGGCCCTGGTTAGACTGTTGACTCTGTGAGAATGAATGAGGAGCTCAGTGAGGCCCTGGTTAGGCTGTTGACTGTGAGAATGAGTGAGGAGCTCAGTGAGGCCCTGGTTAGTCTGTTGACTGTGAGAATGAGTGAGGAGCTCAGTGAGGCCCTGGTTAGGCTGTTGACTGTGAGAATGAGTGAGGAGCTCAGTGAGGCCCTGGTTAGGCTGTTGACTGTGAGAATGAGTGAGGAGCTCAGTGAGGCCCTGGTTAGGCTGTTGACTGTGAGAATGAGTGAGGAGCTCAGTGAGGCCCTGGTTAGGCTGTTGACTCTGTGAGAATGAGTGAGGAGCTCAGTGAGGCCATGGTTAGGCTGTTGACTGTGAGAATGAGTGAGGAGCTCAGTGAGGCCCTGGTTAGGCTGTTGACTGTGAGAATGAGTGAGGAGCTCAGTGAGGCCCTGGTTAGGCTGTTGACTCTGTGAGAATGAGTGAGGAGCTCAGTGAGGCCCTGGTTAGACTGTTGACTGTGAGAATGAGTGAGGAGCTCAGTGAGGCCCTGGTTAGGCTGTTGACTCTGTGAGAATGAGTGAGGAGCTCAGTGAGGCCCTGGTTAGGCTGTTGACTGTGAGAATGAGTGAGGAGCTCAGTGAGGCCCTGGTTAGACTGTTGACTGTGAGAATGAGTGAGGAGCTCAGTGAGGCCCTGGTTAGGCTGTTGACTGTGAGAATGAGTGAGGAGCTCAGTGAGGCCCTGGTTAGACTGTTGACTCTGTGAGAATGAGTGAGGAGCTCAGTGAGGCCCTGGTTAGACTGTTGACTGTGAGAATGAGTGAGGAGCTCAGTGAGGCCCTGGTTAGACTGTTGACTGTGAGAATGAGTGAGGAGCTCAGTGAGGCCCTGGTTAGACTGTTGACTGTGAGAATGAGTGAGGAGCTCAGTGAGGCCATGGTTAGGCTGTTGACTCTGTGAGAATGAGAGAGGAGTTCAGTGAGGCCCTGGTTAGGCTGTTGACTGTGAGAATGAATGAGGAGCTCAGTGAGGCCCTGGTTAGGCTGTTGACTCTGTGAGAATGAGTGAGGAGCTCAGTGAGGCCCTGGTTAGACTGTTGACTGTGAGAATGAGTGAGGAGCTCAGTGAGGCCCTGGTTAGACTGTTGACTGTGAGAATGAGTGAGGAGCTCAGTGAGGCCCTGGTTAGACTGTTGACTGTGAGAATGAGTGAGGAGCTCAGTGAGGCCCTGGTTAGACTGTTGACTGTGAGAATGAGTGAGGAGCTCAGTGAGGCCCTGGTTAGACTGTTGACTGTGAGAATGAGTGAGGAGCTCAGTGAGGCCCTGGTTAGACTGTTGACTGTGAGAATGAGTGAGGAGCTCAGTGAGGCCCTGGTTAGACTGTTGACTGTGAGAATGAGTGAGGAGCTCAGTGAGGCCATGGTTAGGCTGTTGACTCTGTGAGAATGAGTGAGGAGTTCAGTGAGGCCCTGGTTAGGCTGTTGACTGTGAGAATGAATGAGGAGCTCAGTGAGGCCCTGGTTAGGCTGTTGACTCTGTGAGAATGAGTGAGGAGCTCAGTGAGGCCCTGGTTAGACTGTTGACTCTGTGAGAATGAGTGAGGAGCTCAGTGAGGCCCTGGTTAGGCTGTTGACTCTGTGAGAATGAGTGAGGAGCTCAGTGAAGCCCTGGTTAGACTGTTGACTGTGAGAATGAATGAGGAGCTCAGTGAGGCCCTGGTTAGACTGTTGACTGTGAGAATGAGTGAGGAGCTCAGTGAGGCCCTGGTTAGACTGTTGACTCTGAGAATGAGTGAGGAGCTCAGTGAGGCCCTGGTTAGGCTGTTGACTGTGAGAATGAGTGAGGAGCTCAGTGAGGCCTTGGTTAGGTTGTTGACTGTGAGAATGAGTGAGGAGCTCAGTGAGGCCCTGGTTAGACTGTTGACTGTGAGAATGAGTGAGGAGCTCAGTGAGGCCCTGGTTAGGCTGTTGACTCTGTGAGAATGAGTGAGGAGCTCAGTGAGGCCCTGGTTAGACTGTTGACTGTGAGAATGAGTGAGGAGCTCAGTGAGGCCCTGGTTAGACTGTTGACTGTGAGAATGAGTGAGGAGCTCAGTGAGGCCCTGGTTAGGCTGTTGACTCTGTGAGAATGAGTGAGGAGTTCAGTGAGGCCCTGGTTAGGCTGTTGACTGTGAGAATGAGTGAGTTGCTCTGTGAGGCCTTGGTTAGGTGCTCTGATGTAACTCAAATCCTGATGGTTCAAACCCACAAACTTGTAAGAGGGGAAAGATATGGTTATCTGGTTCTGATTCAAACTCAAGCTCACTGCCACAGCATCACTTCTCATTCAGTGATCCTATATGACAGAGTAGAACTGCCCCCTTTGGATTTTCAAGAATTTAGAAATCTTCATGGCAACAAAGAGCTTCCTCTCACAGCCTTGGTAACTCTGTGGGCCTGTTCTGGGCTGCCCCACATGGTTGCAATGAATTGACCTGGACTTGAGAGCAAACAGCATTGGGTAAATAGAGAGTACACAAATATTTTGAGTCAGAATTGTATCATTAGTATTTTTTAAAGAGGATTTGCTAGTTTGAAGCATATTTTCTTTGTACTCTAGTTTTTTTTTTCTCCCCTCAAAATTTTACCCTTCACCATTTTGTTAAGGAGACCACCTAAATTATGTTAAACCTAATTGAATTCTTTTCAGTGAAGGTCAATGATCACTCTGTGCTATATACTTGTGATGCTGATTTCTCTTAACCTGGAAGAGTGATTTGTTGGTAATGTCATGGCCACAAACTGCCTCTGATTTCAGTAATTGCCTTTTATGTTCAAGTAGAGGCCTTTTCCAGTGAGTACAGCTTTTCCTCCAGATCAAGTTCATAAGTCTGATATTAGCCCATATGTCCGATACCAATCTATAAAGTCCTCTTCTGACTCAGGAAACACATGCAATGATGCCATATCCAGGAAGATCACGGTCCAGTCGAATGGAAGTCTTCTGGATCCAGTGGCATTGTAAGCATCTCAGCTCTGGCAGGGGTCTCCATGTGCCTTCTCCAGTACCCAGGGCTGCATCAGGGTAGGTCCCTGTGGCTTCTCCAGCTCAGGGCACTAGTGTAGTTCCATGTGTCTTATCAGCTCAATATCTCCCAGGGAATGAACAGAGAGAAGTATCTCCCATCTCCAAGGAGGAAATACGGGATTTACCAGAATTCTCAGAAGGCCATACTCACACAGAGGTCTCATTGGCTATCTCTAAATTGACAGGCTAGACTCCAACTCCACACACTTAATCCTCCAATTGACATCAGATTATGTAACTACCACAGTGTTTGTTTTAAATTTTCACTGAGATTTGAGTGAAAGTTTATGGAACAAATTGGCTTTTCATTCAACAACCCATAAATATTTTGTTCAGTGACATTGATGGCAATCCCCACAATGTAAGAGTGCTCTTCCTACTTTCTCCCTGTGTTTGGCATTTCCATTTGACCTTCTTCCCTGTAACGCTTGACGTCCGAGCTATATTCCGAGGCAACAGCTTCCCTTTGTTTTCATGTGGCGGATCACTCTGAGATATCCATGCTCGCTGATGTTGTCTAGGTATCATTGCAGCTGAAAGTGGAGTTGGTGTGAGTTCAGTTCTAGGCCAAACAGCTATACTCTTGGAGGTATCTGTTTCACTTAAAAAAATACTCTCACTATTCTTATATTTTTAAATCCAAGCCTAGTCCTCTTACATAGGACTTAAAGATCTATATCAATAAATGAATAGGCAAAATAATTTCTCATTTTTCGCTACTAAGTTCATCATCTGTAATCTGTTTTACTGTGAGTATACCAGACACATACATATTGTCTAATCCTCTGTTTTCAGTTCCTGTTTCTAAGATGACATGTATCAAGCTTGAGTGAGCTCATATGTCCTTTTTGTAAAATTTCCAAATTAGGCTGCAGGAAACTAAACACAGGATTTTTCCCCCCAATGAAAATGTGTGTGTGTTTAAAATCTTGATTGGGGTCTAAATAGATATAATTGTAAAACTAGTGACTGAGGATTAATGAATTCATTAAATAATTATGTAGGAATATAATAAGTGTTTCTTTTTTATTTCCATTGACTTGTGGTCTCTCTAAAGCCCACTACTGACCCATGGAGGACCTGTCCCTTCATGTGAGGATGAGGAATTGTGGCCCCTTTGCTCACCCCACACACATTATGATCTTCTCAGAGGGTGCTCTCTGGGTACAGATTCTTGTTGGCTGCACCGAGTTCCTGGATAGAAATTATAATTGTGCTAACAACCATCTGTAAACAATTTGTACATGCTCAGACTACTCAGTCTTCCAATCTGGTACTAATGTAATTTCTTGAAAGTGAATATTTTCTTCAGAAGAGAATCTAGATTAATGTAAAGAGTAGTTTATTCAGATCTTTAAAATAGAAATTTATATTTACATATGTTCTGACACTTTAAGTGGTGTAAGTGAAAGAATATGTGCAGTATTTAGTAGAGTGGCCGGCACATCGTAGATGCTAAGCAGTGGTAGTTGATATCATTATTACTCTTGGTTATTGTCATCTTTGACCTCTTTGGTATTGGTGTCATTTGGCTTGCACAGTCAAATTCTATTCACATGATCTGTTTGGTTGGATATTTAGGAAACACCAGAAATGTGTAACTAAGGCATGTGGTACTTCTTCAGATGTGCTGATGACTCCTATTGGCTTTTCCGCATTGTGAGACAGCACACCGGTACGTTCAGAGAAAGACTCTGCTGGTCTACGTTGAGGAGGTTCAGGGATTCTCTCTCAGTGCAGTAGTTTCTTGGGAATATGATGTGTGACATTTTAATGCTCCCAGTCTGAGAGTTTAAGAAGGGCTTTCATTATCAAACATATATCCCTTAGATTGGTAATTTGAGGGTAGGAAACTAGACTTCTTTCTCAAGATTTTGTTCTAATTAATAATAAAAGCAAAATGGTTTGTTTAAAGTGCTTATACTTACATGAACAGTGGGTCATCTTTGGATAGAATCTAGAAATAAAGGAATTTGGGGTTCCAATATTCCCGAGACACCAGAGCAAATGAGAAAAATGGAGAGTGATTTGATGTGGCCTGAGCAATGCCATGTGGCTTCTTGGCAGACTGGTATTTAGGAATCAATCTTCTGACTAGAATAATGGTCAAAATACAAGTCACTCACTGCAACAGACACATCTAAGCAAGGCTTCCGGGCCAACCTCTCATTAGCTGTGTAACACTTGAGAATTTGATTAATCTGTCTGAAAATCAATTATGTATTTTATAAAAGAAGATTAATAATGTATCTATGGCTATTTTTAGGATTAAATTAAATGATTGTGGAATGCTTAACATAGACCCATTGCCATCACATTGATTCTGACTCTTATGGAGCAAAAGTGCTCCCTGGAGTTCCTGAGAATGTAAATCTTTCTGGAAGCAGAAAGCCTCATCTTTCCCTCTAAGAGTGGATGGTTGGTTCTAAGGGCTAACCTTGTGGTTAGTACCCCAGTGCGTACACACTAGAGCTCCTTAATGTTGTGCCTAGTAAATTAAATGATAGTTATCATCACCGTAGCCACCAAAATCCTCATTATTATCATTGTTCATCTTTAAAGACCTGATTTAGGAATCCGCTCCTTTGGAGAACCTTCCCTCATCCCTCAAGGTGACTCGGTTGTTGTCATCACTGAGTAAACATGTCATTATCTCTTTTTCTATAAACACATTTGCCTAAATCCCCTTGTTTTTATAGCATGGCATTCTGGGGGAAAGTAAGGAAGCGTATGTACATTAAGGGCTTTCTCTCTACAATGCTACACTGCTGCGGTAGAGTTGATTCTGACCCACAGGGTTTACAAGGCTGTGATCTTTTGGAAGCAGATCAATAGGCCTGCCTGCTGAGATGCCACAGAGTGAGTTCAAACCCCAACCACCCCGTTAATCGCTGAGCACTTAATGTTGCCATGCAGAGACTGTCATGCTTTGTACTAGATGATGAGTGTTGCTGCTGTTGCTGTTGGGTGCCATCAAGTCATCTCCAACCATATGGCCTTATGCACAACAGGTCCAGCCTCCCGTTTGTTCTCACACCTGAGCCCCTTGCTGCAGCCCTGCTGTCACTCCGTCTCCTGGAGGGCCTTCCTCTTATTTGCTGCCCTACTCACCAAACACGATGAGGTCCTTCTCCAGGGACTGGTCTCACCTGACCACATGTCCAGAGTAAGATGAACTCTTGCCATCCTTGTCCCCGAGGAGCGCTCTGGCCACCCATGCACTTTCCCACTGTTCTCCCGCATCACAACCCCAACGCATGGAATCTCCTTTGGTTTCTTTACTCAGTGTTCAACTTTCACAGGCATATGAGGTACTTAAAAATGCCATGGCTTGCATCAGGTGCGCCTTAGTCCTCAAAGTGAAATCCTTGCATTCCAATTCTTTAAGGAGGTCTCGTGCAAGATTTACTTAAAGCAACCCATCTTTTGATCTCCTTACAGATACTCCCATAAGCACTTATTGTGGATTCAAGAAAGATAAAATCCTGACAACTTCAATATTTTCTCCATTTAACATTGTTATTGATTGGTCCGGTTGTAAGGATTTGATTTTTTTTAATATTGATTTGTGTTCCATACTGGAGGCTGCAATCCTTGATATTTATCAGCAAGTCTTCAAGTTCTCCTCTTCTTCATATAAGCTAACTTCTCTGATGATTTTCTCACCATCTAGATTCCATATATATGGTGAGAGGATAGAAGCTTGTCACACACCTTCCTGGTTTCAAGCCATGCAACATTCCTTTGTTCTGCTCACACAACTGCCTAATTATGTAATGTACTTCATTATATTTAGATAGATATCTTTGTATATGTATACAGATCTATTTTATAAGCACTAGAATGAGTCGTCCTCAGACTACGGCCCACAGGCCACGTGCAGCCCGCCGAGGACATTTATCCAGCCCGCCAGGTATTTTGCCCATTTGTTTTTTACTCCAAAGTAAGATACGTCCAGTGTGCATAGAAATTTGCTCATAGTTTTTTTTTTAACTATAGTCTGGCCCTCCAACGGGTCTGAGGGACAGTTAACTAGCCCCCTGTTTAAAAAGTTTGAGGACCCCTGCCTGGATATTCATATAATTGCATGCTTACATACGTATCCTCATTGAAGACGACAACAGAACCACAAGGTTGGTAGGCACAGGAATGAGGAGACAGTGTTCCAGAGGCCTCGGTGTGGCCATGAATCTTGGCGGTAAGTAAAGGTTGTTAGAGGGCCTTGTGCGGCCCAAATGGTAAATACTATGGAAGTTTGAGTCTACTGAGAAGTGTCTTCCCAAGTTTTAGCCTTTGGAAATCTTATGCCATGTAGTTTTACTGATACACATGGGTTCACTCTGAGTCCAAACACCGTGATAGCAACTGCACCCCACTGCCCCCCACCCCAGGGGAGGTGGGAGGAGAGGCAACAACATGAGTTGTGAGAGTGTTAGATGTAATGCTGAACAGAAGGACAGCATGAAAGATATATTTTCATGTATGTGTTTGGCTTGGTTGACTAGAGAAACAAATCCAGCGACACTCATCTCTGTGCAAGATAAAGCTTAATATCAAGAAGTAATTGTATACCGAGAAAACATCCCAGCCCAGTCCAGCTAAAGACCTTACGTCTGATCCTAGTCCAAAAGCCCCTTTTCAGACTCACGCAACCATATGCAACGATGCTGAATGCAGGAAGATCACAATGTACCGGTGGGGGCAGAATGGTGTGGATCCAACGACAGTGGACGCTTCACAGGGTTCTGGCAGCTCTCTGAGTACTCCGTAGCAGGATGGTGAAGGCAGAACGAGAGGAGTTTCCCAGGACTCTCCTCCAAGAAGGTCATGCCCACAAGGAGGCACAATCGGGCTAGGGTTAGGGTTCAGGTGTGCCTTGATTGACATGCTAGACTCCACCCCTACACTTTGTTTCTCAAGTTGACTTGAAATTATGTAACTGCCACAGTGTATTTTTGTCCTATTAACCCCAGCACTCTTCCTAGATCCCCATAACTAAATGACTCATCCTTTGTTCGACACCTTAAGGTTTCATTTGAGGTCACCAGCTATTTCCCCTAAGATCGGCTAAGAAAGGTTATGGCAAATTAGCTATGGTTTGAGACTTGGACATAGTATCCCTGATGTCATCCGGGTTCTGGAAAACAAAGTCAATGATATCATTCACAGATGTGGATCTGTGTACATCAATACTCCATTATGATCTGCAGCCTGATAAATTAAATTTTCTTTTCATGAAAACAATCTTACACATCTGTGAAGAATCTGAGCAGAACACCCAGAGGGATTTTCTCCCTGATTTGTTGAGTCAACAGCTGTTGCTAATTGTCTTCATTAGAGGTTCTTGTTAGAGGATGGTGACATAGCTTTAGTTTATACCCATGCTTCTCAGATGTGGTTCCTGACCAGCAGCACCCCTTGACATTTGCTAGACGTAAATACACTCCCAACGATCCTAAAAGTGCTGAATTAGAAACTTTGGGATGGAGTTTATATTTATGGGCCGGGCTTAGATGTCCACCAAAATTCAAGCACTGTTGATTTACATAGCTAGGAAGGGGAAAAATAGAAAACTCATAATTCATAGAGTTAGTATATTATTTGGCATAAAAGGTGAGTTTATTCAAACACTTTTTAGTTATTGAATAACCAATAAACAATAAGCATCTGAGCTACAGCAACCAATTTGAGAGATAATGCTCTGCGGGATCATTCTTTGAACTAGAAGTTGCAAACCAAAGTTGGACCAAAGGCTTGATTCCCTAAGAGAATCATTTTCTTTGGCATAGAGAGCATCATAAAAAATGAGACAACTTCATATAATAATTTATATATCTAGCTTCTCTTTGGAAGACCTTGGAACACATGGCAGCAAAACGTAGAAACTATTTGTGAGGCATATGCTGTTAGTTATTGAGTTAGTTAAAGTTTATCATGCCAACCTGGCTGATAAACATATGTGGGGTTAATTGAAGGGCAGAGAGATAAATGGCTTGGTGGGCCACGCTTTCTAGTTCTCGGGTCTTTTGCTTTCTGATGGGCATACCAGAGGGCAGCTGCCTTAGCCAGTTCCCTGATTCCCTTGGCAAGGCAAACTTCCTGCAAGTCATTCCCGATGAGAAGCCACATGGACCTACCCCGTTGCAGTCCTGGGTGCTGGGGCAGCCATGTGGAGACCCCTGCCAGCACTGAGATGCTTACACATTCACTGACTCAGCTTTCCTCCTGCAGTTGGCATCATTGTGTATGTTTTGTGGGATGGTGGAGGACTTTGTGGATTGGTGTTGAACATATGGGCTAATGTTGGACTTGTGGGCTTGGGCAGCACTGGGTTGGGATGTTTTCTTGATGTGCACTTACCTTTTATATAAAACTCTCTCTTATACATGAGTTTCTGTAGAGTTATTTCTCTAATGTACCCAGACTAACACAGTTATCAATTCCATGAACTGCCCAACTCCCAGAGACATCAGAGTTTGTGAGCTCTGCTTCAAGTTAGCTCTTAAGTGACCATGTGAATGAATAAACATACTTCATTCTAGTTGATTGTTTGCTTTGCCAATGACTGACTGTGATTCTTTTGCATTGCCCACACCTTAGGACCACTTGAGGTGATGTCAGGGTCTTCACAACCATGTAATGCCATGTCATTGCACCATGTCTACGGTGGATTAATTCTGTGTGGAACTCTCAGGAGTAGATTGACCACTACTCTGTTAGAGATTTTGTGTGAAAGACTTCAGATCACTTTCTTGTCTTATGTACAGAAATTGTCATGATATACATATAATTACCCATTTAAAATATATGAAAATCCACCAGTTCTAACTGGTGATTGTGGCAGTTACATAATCTACTGTCAACTTGAGGAAGGAGTGGAGTCTAACCTGTCAACCTGGCCACTGCTTGATGACCTCATTTGTAGGTGCAGTGGTGGTACACACACTCTCTGCTTCAACATTTTTGATGAAAAGCCAGATGGAGCATGCTGATGGAGCCAGAGCCTGGGAGCTGGAGGAGCCATGTGGAGACCCATGCCACCTCTGAGATGCTTCCACTGCCCCTCAATCCATGAGACTTTCCATCCAGTGGCCTGTGATCTTCCTGCATTCAGCCTCATTGCATGTGTTGCTTGTGTCTGAAGAGGAATTTATAGACTGGTATCGGACATTTGAACTAATGTCAGACTTATGGACTTGATCTGGACTGGGCTAGAATATTTTCTCAATATACAATTTCTTAATATAAAATTCCTTTTCTATACACAGGTGAGTATCTGTGAATTTGTTTCTCTAGTCAACCTGGATTAACACAGTTGTCCTGTATAGAAGTATCAGTAGAGCCTTAGACAATAAAGAAGTAAATCGTTGCAGCCTCCCAATAGGTGCTGAATCCTGCGTTATTCATGTCATTTAAACAATTGGAAGGCCTTCAATAAGATGAATGGACACAGTGGCTGCCACAATGAGCTCAAGCACAAGATGCCTCAGGACTGTTTGGATCTGTTGTGCAATAGTGGGGCTGTGGGTTGGAATCTCTGTGATGGCCCCTAACCACCACCACCACAGGCCTAGCCCATGTATTGGAATCTGAGCTGTCAGCTGCTTTACAGACACTTGTGAATGTACCCACTGCAGATTTCTATCCAGTTCTTTCAAGGAAGCTTCAGGAAGAACAATTGTAATGCTATTTACCTGAAGTTTTCCCCTTTATTTTCTTTGAGAAAGATTAGTGGGATGGGAATCCGTCTGCACTCCCCAACACTGTACTCCATTAGACTGCTTTACAACCAACATCTCTTGAGCTTCTCTGTGAATATCAAGATTAATAAACTGAGGTCATGGCTGTTGGGGTGTTGGTTATCTGAAGAAAGAAACATCCATTGATCAACCCATTAAAGATGGTCACCATGACACCATGGGAGAATGACCTAAGGAAACATGTGATGGGTAGCCATGCTCAATAGGTGTCTAACACTGCAATTCTTTAGGTGAGGGTGGACACTGCTAGGAGTACCCTCCCCTATTTGCTTTTCTCCCTGGCATTATGTCGTGCTTGCCTTTTTCTGTGCACACTCAAAAAGAGTATGTATTGGTCTGAAGGGGCTCACATCTTCACCACACTGGTACATCCTCAAATGTTGGGTCAGTCCACAACCCACAACTTGTCATCCCTTTCCCATAACCCTTTCTATTAATTTTCTTCTGTCTCTTTTCTCCCCTAAGTCAAAGTGATCACAGCAAAGAAACTGACTGATAAAGAACCTAATCCATAAGTATCACCTTTGCATGTCCTACATTGCTGCGCTTCTCTGGGGTGAGGCGGGCGAGGCGTGGTGAGGCGGATGTTGCATTTCTGGTTGAAACTGATCCTGGACTTGAGTTCCCAGAAATTCTCCTGGTTGTTGGAGAGGGTTGATCAGTGGGAAAGAAGAGAAAATGGAATTGAAATAAGCTCTCCAAAATTCAGCACCAGTTCCAGCTCTGGAAATAACTGCCGTGTCAGCATGAGAACACGAACCGGCACTTTATGCGTGTGGACAGGATTGGATCATGAGCTTATGGAGGTCAACGACCATGACTTATTTTTATGCCAACAGTTCTTGAAAAACTTTATAGCAAACTCTTTCCCATTCAGTCATACACACAAATGCTTCCATGAACTTGGCTGCTGTCCCTACAACAGGTCATTGTTCTCCTGACCGCTCCTGCCTTCCCTGTTTCTACCGTTCCAGTTTCCTTGGCCTCCTTGTCTTGTTCTTTTTGCTTTGGGAAAAATGTTGCCCTCTCACATAGTTGATTGTTCCATGGGTCACATCCCCCGTGGATGTTGTTGTTTATTTTCGCATCCAGACTATAATTTGGTTGAAGGGTGACCTCTGGAGCGGCTTCAGTTTCAGACGAAGAAAGTGTCTTGGGTATTCGTTTCAGGAGTTCTTCAGTTTTGATCAGTCCAGTAACTGTGCTAAGTTTTTCAAATTTGTGTTTTGTTCTCCATTTTCCTCCCATTCTAGCTGAAATGTTTTATTGTATCCCTGGGCAGAGAAGAAACCAAGAGTTGTTCTGATTGGATGGTCTCTTGCAAATTTTTAAGTCTTCGGATGCTACTTATCAAATTGGGATGCAGAACATTGTTTTTATGAACTAGGTTAGGCCACTTGACCTAAACGCCTCAAGAGGACTCCCCTTAGCCTTCAAGTGTAGTGACTCAGTCTCATAAAGTGTTTGGATGTGTCTAAGAATATTCCCCAAATATGCTTCCTATGTGCTTTTTAATATCCGAAGGTGAATAAAGCACCTCTTGTTACTAGAGAGCCAGTTCCTACATGCCCAGGTTTATTCCAAACAAAACACATTGAAATATGTGCCTGCGAACAGTGGATGACTGCAGACAAGGTCTCTCAATAGTACACCTGTCTTGGTCCACTTGCCTCTAAACAACGATCAGAACAGTGACTTCTGAGGGGATCTGCTAGGTCAGTATGATTCAAGGCAGATTGCTCATATCAAAAGTGTATGGTGATTGCGATTTTGGATTTATAAAAGGATATATTTGATAGATTTTCTTGAAGGACACAGAATGATCAAAGTGGCTTATTATTTTTTTAGATTTCTACTATGAGTCGGGTGAAGATTTATAAAGTCGGTCAGTTTTCTATTCAACAATTCCTACACATTTTGGTCACGGGGTTTATTTTGAAGGAGTTTTGAGAAAATCCAAAAATGCATTGGTGATTTTTAAAATGGCCAGGAAGTTGTGCTGGGACATTTTCTTCTGTCATGACAGTGCATCGACTCATTCTCAGGAAGGAGCAAGGAACGTCTTCTGAAATTTTATTAGGAAACCTTATACCATCCACCAGTCCTAACCTTCCCCTTCTGACTTCTTTTTCTCCCAACTCAAAAAACATTGGCGAGGGTCACAAGTTTGAAAGCTTTGAGGATGCCAAGTCTGCTGTTTCGAGGTAGCATAATTGAAATCACACAGAACTCTTTCAGAAATGGTTAGAGAGGTGGAAACACTGCCTTCAGAATTATTTAGACCTAGTTGGAGGGCATATGAAGAAACAACAGCCTCACATTTTGACATTATTTTTAATAGATGTTTTTTATTATTTTAGAGCAATAATTTTTAAAAACATTTTATTAGGGGCTCATACAACTCTTATCACAGTCCATACATATACATACATCAATTGTATAAAGCACATCTGTACATTCTTTGCCCTAATCATTTTCAAAGCATTTGCTCTCCACTTAAGCCCTTTGCATCAGGTCCTCTTTTTCCCCTCCCTCCCTGCTCCCCCCTCCCTCATGAGCCCTTGATAATTTATAAATTATTATTTTGTCATATCTTGCCCTATCGGGCGTCTCCCTTCACCCCCTTCTCTGTTGTCCATCCCCCAGGGAGGAGGTCACATGTAGATCTTTGTAATCAGTTCCCCCTTTCCAACCCACTTACCTCTACTCTCCCAGTATTGCCCCTCACACCCCTGGTCCTGAAGGTATCATCCACCCTGGATTCCCTGTGCCTCCAGCTCTTATATGCACCAGTGTACAACCTCTGTAGAGCAATAATTTTATGCTGACTATGATAGTTGGGTTTTGTGTGCACTTGCTTGAGTCAGGATTCTGTGGTTGGATAGTTGAGACCTCGAAATCCCTCATGCTCTTTTAAACTCAGCAGAACGCCTGGTAGCTCCCTGTCAATGGACTGCTGGAATCCTTGTTGGTTGTTGTTCAACAACATATTACTTGCACATCATATCCATGATATTACTCTATAATTTTAGCATTCTTTGGGGTCACTTTCCATAGAAGAAGGTGGTGAAATTCTTTCTACATCTTGTATCCTGCCACTTTGCTGAATTCATCTATTAGTTCCAGTAACTTTTATGTGGCGTCTCGGGGATAGTCTATGTGCAATTTCATGTCATCTGCAAGTGGGAATAGCTTTCCTTCTTCCTTACTAATTTTTGCTCCTTCTATTTTCCCTTCTTGCCTTAATGCTTTCGATGGGAAACCCAGTAAATATTGAATAAGATTGATGACAAAGGGAATAGTTTTCTCATGCTTATATTCCACGGAATTCTTTTCCATTTCTTTTTTCAACAACAATAAAATCTTTTTTCTTGAGAATAAGGTGTGTTTTTTTTATGTCAATAGTTATGTTGACGTTCCATTCTATTCTTGTTTTATTGAGAGTTTTTATGATGGAAAGGTATAGGATTTTAGCCAAAAATTTTTTTTTCGTACTGATTGAGATGATCATGTGATTTTCTCCCCTTTATTTTGTTTATGTGTTGAGTTGTACTGATAGATTTTCTAATGTTGAATCACCTTTGTATTCCTAATATGAATCACACATAATTGTGATTTATTATTTTTAGATATGCTGTGGAATTCCAGTCCCTAGAATTTTGCTGAGAATTTAAAAAATAGACTTTCCCCCTATTTTATTGGGGTTCTTATATCTCTTATCACAATCCATACATTCATCCAGTTTGTCAAGCACATTTGCATATATGGTTCCATCATCATTTTCAAAGCATTCTCTTCCCACTTGAGTCCCTGATAGCAGCTCCCCATTTCTTTCTCCTCTCTTCCCCACCCGGTGTCCCTTACGAACCCTTGATAAGTTATAGATTATTAACATCCTCCTCCATCACCTCTCACCCACTTTTCCATTATTTATCTCCCTGGGAGGGGGTTATAGATTAATCCTTGTAATAGATGCCCCTTTTCTCCCCCCACCCTCCCCTAATCCTCCTGGTATCTCTACTCTCATTGTTGGCCCTGAGGGGTTTATCTATCCTGGATTCCCCGTGTTGCAGGCTCTTATCTGTATCAGTGCATATGTTCTGGTCTAATCAGATTTGTAAGGTAGAATTGCGGTCATGATAGTTGAGGGAAGGAAGCATCAACGAACTAGAGGAAAGTTGTGAGTTTTATTAGTGCTATACTACACCCTGACAGGCTCATCTCTTCCCTGTGACCCCTCTGTGAGGGGATGACCAGTTGTCTACAGAGGGGCATTAGGTCTCCACTCCATGCCACCACACCCACCCCTGCCCCATTCACATTGGGTATGATTTTTTGTTCTGGGTTGTAGATGCCTGATACCTGATCCCATCAACACCTCATGATCACACAGGCTGGTGTGCTTCTTCCATGTGGGCTTTGTTGCTTTGCAGCTAGATGGCCTCCTGTTTATCGTCAAACCTTTAAGATCCCAGATGCTATATCTTTTGATAGCAGGGCGCCATCAGCTTTCTTCACTTATGTACTTCAGTGATTGTGTAGGGAAAGTGAGCATGACAGAATGCTGGATTATTAGAACAAAGGCAGGACGAACAATTTGGAGGAGAAAGCAACAGGACTGATGGTTCTGGCGGGGGGAGGCAGACACAGGAGAGGGGGAGATGGGAGAAAGAAAGGGGGATGTCAACCAACCCAGAGACAAGGGAACAACAAGTGAACTAAAATCAGTGGAGAGAAGTGTAGGATGCCTGTTGGGGTTTAGTCAAGGGCAATATAACCATGAGGAACTACTAAAACCCGAATGAAGATCAAACATGATAGAGGGACAAGAGGAAAGTAAAAGGAAATAGAGGATAGTGTTAGGTAAACTGAGGCACGGAACGAGAAGAGACGGACCATACTCGCTGAGGACTGATTAAAAAGCAGGCTTTATTGGGGACAAGCGGACGGATTCAACAGCCCACAGTAAAGTGAAGCCATGGAAGCCACCACAGGGGAGCGCTTGAGGGTTTTTTTTTATACCCCCCCTGTTGAAGTTTCTGGAGAGTTGATGTAAGGTGCGATTTTGCTCAGTGGGCTAGTTTTGTGAACTAGCCCGTTTCTGGGAAACTCAGTGTGGAGGAAGGGTGTCCATGCTTTTACCAGACATCCCTGACTCTGTCCGATAGGGAAAGGGGGCAACAAAAAGCTCATCCGTGATTACTTCCTGCTGCACAGGGTCATAGTAGGGAAGTTTATCAGACAAAATGCAGGGACTCCGGGCTTGGCACGGGCGGCAGGGTTGGTATTGCTGACTCACTGATGTAATAACAGCATTCCGGATAGAGCAAGATATGACAAAATAACGATGTATAAATTACAAAGGGCACATGAGGGAGGGGGGAGCAGGGAGGGAGGGGAAAAAAAAGAGGACCTGACGCAAAGGGCTTAAGTGGAGAGCAAATACTTTGAGAATGATCGGGGCAGGGAATGTATGGATGTGCTTTAGACAATTGATGTATGTATATGTATGGATTGTGATAAGAGTTGTATGAGTCCCTAATAAAATGTAAAAAAAGAAAAGGGAAAAGAAAGAAAGAAAAGAAAACGATTAGGGCAAAGAATGTACAGATGTGCTTTATACAATTGATGTATGTATATATATGGACTGTGATAAGAGTTGTATGAGCCACTAATAAAACGTTTAAAACAAAAAAAAAATAATAGCATTCTTCTTGGAGGTAAAGGCAAGTGCCTCCTTTTTCAGTGGTGATGAGGTCTAAGGCTCGTCGATTCTGTAAGGCAACTTGGGCGACAGAGGTTATTTGTCTTTGCAATGAAGCTAGGGATTCGGTGGAGGCATTTTTGGTCAGTTGGAATTGCATGGCTAGCTTGTTTGTGATTAGGACCAAATGTGCCAGGGCCCCTTCGCTATGTCCCAAGGCTACCGCTGAGGAGGCGAGCGATAGTCCTGCTACCAACGGAAGAAATATGGCTCTAAGCACAAACAATTCCTTGGGACTAATCTTAACAAGGGCAACTGTGTTCTCCGTTTACTCATTGCAGCTCAGAACTTGGGAAAACATAAAGACACAGTGTCTTAAGAGTGTCACCGGAGGAGATGGGTCAGTCAGTGTGCGAGGTAGTACCGATGAAGAACACAGCTTTCCCCCAGATCCTGGATGCTTCCTTCCGACAACTACTATGATCCGAATTCTACCTTGCAGGACTGGATAGGGCAGAGGTTGTACACTGGTGCATATGGGGGCTGGAGGCACAGGGAATCCAGGGTGGATGATACCTTCAGGACCAAGGGTATGAGGGGCAATGCTGGGAGAGTGTAGGGTGAGTGGGTTGGAAATGGGGAACTGATTACAAGGATCCACATGTGACCTCCTCCCTGGGAGATGGACGGCAGAGAAGGGGGGGGGAAGACTCCGGATAGGACAAGATATGACAAAATAACAATGTATAAATTACCAAGGGCACATGAGGGAGGGGGGAGCGGGGAGGAAGGGGAAAAAAAGAGGACCTGATGCAAAGGGCTTAAGTGGAGAGCAAATGCTTTGAGAATGATTGGGGCAGGGAATGTACGGATGTGCTTTAGACAATTGATGTATGTATATGTATGGATTGTGATAAGAGTTGTATGAGCCCCTAATAAAATGTAAAAAAAGAAAAGGGGAAAAAAAGAAAATGATTAGGGCAAAGAATGTACAGATGTGCTTACAATTGATGTATGTATATGTATGGATTGTGATAAGAGTTGTATGAGCCCCTAATAAAATGTTTTTTTTTAAAAAAGAGTGTCACCAATACACTTCAGCTAAAAGTCAGTGATTCTCTATTATCCCCCCTTTTTTATTTTATAGCTAACACTAAAGAGTTAAAAGGCAGCTGTCTGCTGAAGCTGTGGTTTCTCTAAAAAGCTGCAGGATACAGAAGCAGAACATTTAGTTAAGCTGAACTCTATACAAGGTTGGGATCATCCCGCCTTCTGTTCTTATTGCAAACCTAAAACAGCTTCACCCAGAACAATTGCAACTTCCTTACTACCTAGAACAATTTCAATTTCGTTATCACTCAGAACAATTTCAACTTCTTTATCACCTCCTCCATCACATCACATCCTCATCACATCCTTATCACATTCCTTATCTTTCTTAGAACAATTTCAACTTTTTTATTACATTCTCCATCACATCATTACATTTTTTGCATTTTTTATCACATTCCTTATTTCCTTCTTCATCACATCCTCATCACATTCCTTATCTTTCTTTAGTGGTTTGGGGGGTCATACTCAGTTTTCTGACTCAGTTTGACTTGATCTTGCACAAACTTTAATTCCTTCCTTACTTCTGCTTGGGTCTGCCTAACAATTCCAGTTTTGTTTTCAATAAGAGTAACCCTAGACCTAATCGGTGGGTTTTTGAAATTGGAAACGGGGCAGTTAGGGTACACATCAGGTTTTTTTTTTTAGCTTAATTAGGACGGGTTCATGGTGACTTGCCAATGTGGGTTTACTAATATACCAGACTTCAGGAGACACCTTGGGTAACAACTGGCTGATTGGGAGTGGGGATGAGGTAGTGGATGTGGCCTGACTTAAGAGGGCAATAAAGGGGAGAGCGTTCCTGGAAAAGGAGATGGTGGCATGTAACTCAGTTAAAATATCCCTTCCCAGCACTGGAACAGGGCACGAGGAAATAACTAAAAAGGAGTGAGAAAATGGGAGTTGATTAAATTGGCATAAGAGAGGTTCTGTCTTCTGCGGAGTGGAGGGGGGTCCATCTATTCCCAGACCCGAGTGAGAGGGCAAAATGGAGAAGGTAGCCTGCTACCTGGAGCATGACCCTGGGCTCAGTGAGGGTGACCGGAGTCAAGGAGCCAGGGCCACTTCAGTCAGCTACCAATCCCAGGAGCTCAAGTACCGGAAGGTCTGGAAGATCCCAGGGCCCAGCTCCTCTGCATGGAGATACTGAGGGAGGGGCCGAAGCCGGGCAATCCGATTTTCAGTGACCCGACTACATACATTGGGGGAAAGGTCGGGTTGGAGGTCTGGGGTTAAGGCAGGAATTGGTTTAGTGGCCACTTTTTCTGCATTTGAAGCAGGCACCTGGTGGTGTTTGCTGACCCCCCTTAGGGGGTCGCCATGGTGGAGCTGAGCCACCTACCGGCCTCATGGCGGCCACCAAGGCTTGGGTCTGGAGGCTAACCTTTTGCTGGAGTCTGGCCTGGCAGGCAGCCTCAGCTGTCTCCTCTCGAGCATTAAAAACTTTAAAAGTCATTTTTACCACTTCTTGGATGGGAGTTTCAGGGCTGTCCAATCTTTTTTTTTTTTTTTAACTTTTTTCTGATGTTGGATGCTGATTGATAAATGAAATGGGAAGCTAGGCCTGTGGCCCCATTTTGGGATCCTGGGTCTAGCCTGGTAACATGAACCAGGGCTTCCTGCAACCTGTTCAGGAAGAGAGAAGCGTTTTCATCTGCCTGTTGAGTAACTTCCCTGAGTTTATCGTAGTTAACCCCCTTATTAGAAACCGCTTCCAATCCTCGGAGGAGATCCCTGAGCATGAGGTTCCTGTGGGGAATGTTGGTGCCCTGCCCTATTTGATAGTTCCAGTTGGGGTCTTCTCTGGGAATGGCATGCTCTCCCAAGGGGACGGTATTGTCTATAACATGGTCCCAGTCGGCCTGTTGCCTGCCTGCGTCCATTACTCTGGCACGTTCATCTGGGTTAGTGTGGAAGATAAAATGACCTGTACGTCATGCCAGGTTAAATCGTAGGTCTAGGTTAAGTATTGAAATTCTTTTATAAAGTGGGAGGATATAGGAGAGGGTTCTGGCAGAGGAGTGGGGGGAGGCTGCACCGGCGCTGGGGAATGCGGGGGTGGCTTTACAGCAGGAGACATAGTTGGAGGAGAAGAAGATGGGGGTGGAGGAGGCGCACTGAGGAGTTCGGGTGGCTCTTCGAGAGGCGGGGGTGGGGCGGGGGGTGGGGGGGGTGGGCTGGTGCTGGTTTGCAGGTCTGCGCTAAGAGGATTTGGCGGGTAGAGCAGTGGTTACAGAGCCCAGGGTGGGAACACAAGTCCCAAAAAGCCTGCACATAGGGGATCTCAGAATCCTTACCAGTACACCCGCAAAAATTGTCCAGGTCCTGAAGAACAGTGAAATCTAAAGTGCTAGTTGGGGGCCAATGTGACTGGTTGTCCAATTTGTACTGAGGCTAAGTGGTCTGGGAAAGAAAAAGGAAGTTTTCCTTTCGTAAGGTCTGAGAATATCCCAATTTGGAAAAATTTGTTAGCAAGCAGCCTAGGGGAGAATCTAGGTTAATTTTGGATTGGTGTTTTCCCATGGTGAGCAGAAACGTAGTGTTTTGGCTCTAGGTCGAGAAGTGAAATGGAGTCGGTAGGGGGCTAGGTGAGCGTCCTCAAGTAGCACCCTCCGGCAAATAAATGGAGAGAGAGAGACTGGGAAAAACGTCTTTTTACCCAAGCCCTCTCCCTATGACTCCAGGTGTCAGGATAATGGGAAGCAATTCAGGCACGGCTGTGACTTTGGAGGAACGCCTTGGATGGGACTTAACGAGCTAGAGCCATTGGAATTAAAGAAAACTCACCCCAGGAGTCAGGCTGCTATAAGGAAAGAAACAGCGGTTGGCCGTTGAGTGATCCCTGGTTGTGGAGAGCGGGGCTCGTGACCCCCGTTAAAGGGTAAACTGAGGGACAAAACGAGGAGAGACGGACCATACTCGCCAAGGACTGATTAAAAAGCAGGCTTTATTGAGGACAAGCAGACGGGTTCAACAGCCCACAGTAAAGTGAAGCTGTGGAAGCCGCCACAGGGGAGCGCTTGAGGGGTTTTTTATACCGCCCCCCCCATCCTCGTTGAAGCTTCTGGAGAGTTGACGTAAGGTGCGGTTTTGCTCAGTGGGGCGTACGTGGGCGTATGTGACTGTTTGCTCGTTGTACAAGGTCAGTCTGTTCTGGTTCTAGGAACAATGAAATGGGTGGTCTGTGCTTTTAGAGGGTACAGTTGTTCACAGAACTAGCCCATTTCTGGGAAACTCAGTCTGGGGGAAGGGTGTTCATGCTTTTACCAGACAGATAGAACTAGGAGGCAAAGGATATTTTAGAGGTCTAAATATAGGCATCTATATATGTAAATATATTTACATATAATTATAAGTAAATAGATCTATGCACATATATTTATATGTTAAGTATTAAGGTAACAGATGGACATTGGGCCTCTACTCAAGTATTCCCTCAATGCAAGAACACTTGGTTGGGAGTTTTTATTATATCTTCAGCTTTACATTTTTGTGTGAGTCTATTTAGATTTTCTGCCTCTGTTTTGTTTGCTTTGGTAGGGAGTATGTTTTCAGGAGTTTTCCAATTTTTCTGAGTTTTCAAATTTGTTAGATTATACTTTTCATATTACTATGCTATTGTTCTTTTTTTCTTATAGATTGTAATGCCTTTCACATCGCTTATAATATTTTTTGGTGCTTCCAAGACAATTTATTATCGTCATAACTAATTTCCTTTCACTCGAGTTAAGACTCCACTGCAGGATATCCGTATCACACAACGCCCTTATTTCCCCGTCTTCTGTACGTTCATAGTGGTTTTTCTAGAGCACATGGCATGTTCTGTGTCTATTCTGCCATGATCCTATCTCTTCCACAAGACATTTATAATATTAATTACCATTTCATCATTTTGCTCTTGCCAGTTTTTCAGTGGCTTTTCAATTTTATGAATTCTTTCAAAGAACCAACTTCTAGCCTCGTTGCTCCTTTATATTGTTTTTTTCCTGTTTTCTATTTCATTTACTTCTGCTCTGACCTTTATTATTTCCTTTCTTCTGATGACTTCCGAATTATTTTCCTCCTCTTTTTATATTTTTTTCTGGCTGTAGGGTTTATGCTATCAATTTTGGTTATTTTTTCTTATTGTTTTGTTGGTTTGTTTTGTTACATTTTCTTTTTGTTCTTCTTTTGCCCTGTGTCTAGCTATATAAGATAGGCAGAATGAACAATCCTGAGGAGAAAACAACAGAACTGGTGGTACCAGGTGTACATGGGAGAAGAGGGGGTGGGAAGGGGGAATGGGCAGCCAGCCAACTCAGAGATAAGGGAACAATAAGAGATTTAAAATTGATGGTGAGGAGGGTGTATAATGTCAGGTGGGGTTTGATCAAGAGCAGTGTATCCAAGAGGAAATATTGAGAGGCACATGGAGGGTAAGCATGGTAGTAGGATAGGAAGATGGTGAAAGGAAATAGGAGACAAAAGCTATTTATAGAGGTATATATGTATGTAGAGGTATTTATAGGCATGTATATATGTAAATATATTAATTTATAATGAAAGGGTTAGAAGCCAATGTACAATTAATTATTAAAATAGAAGACAGACTTTGGGCCTCCCTAGAACAAGAACACCTTGTTCTAATAACATAGCACTTTTTTTTTAAATTTAAACATTTTATTAGGGGATCATACAACTCTTATCACAATCCATACATATTTTTTAGTTGTTTTTTTGTGTGTGGTGGTGGTTTTTTTTAACAATTTTTGGTTGCTCATACAATTCTTATCACAGTTCATACATATACATACATCAATTGTATAAAGCACATCTGTACAGTCTTTGCCCTAATCATTTTTTTTCTCCTCTTTTCTTTTTTTACATTTTATTAGGGACTCATACAACTCTTATCACCATCCATACATATACATACATCAATTGTCTAAAGCACATCCATACATTCCCTGCCCCAATCATTCTCAAGGCATTTGCTCTCCACTTAAGCCCTTTGCATCAGGTCCTCTTTTTTTTTTCCCTCCCTCCCCTTTCCCCCCTCCCTCATGTGCCCTTGGTAATTTATACATCGTTATTTTGTCATATCTTGCCCTATCCGGAGTCTCCCCTCCCCCCTTCTCTGCTGTCTCTCTCCCAGGGAAGAGGTCACATGTGGATCCTTGAAATCAGTTCCCCATTTCCAACCCACTCACCCTCCACTCTCCCAGCATCGTCCCTCACACCCTTGGTCCTGAAGGTATCATCCACCCTGGATTCCCTGTACCTCCAGTCCTCATATGTACCAGTGTACAGCCTCTGTCCTATCCAGCCCTGCAAGGTAGAATTCGGATCATGGTAGTTGGGGGGAGGAAGCATCCAGGATCTGGGGGAAAGCTGTGTTCTTCATCGGTACTACCTCACACCCTAATTAACCAATCTCCTCTCCTAAACCCCTCTATGAGGGGATCTCCATTGGCTGACACTTGGGCCTTGGGTCTCCACTCTGCACTTCCCCCTTCATTTAATATAGTATATATATACATATATACACATACATACACACACTTACATCTTTTTTTTGCATGATGCCTTATACCTGGTCCCTTGGCACCTCTTTGATACTCACCTTTATGGCATGATTGCTGAAGACAAAATGGGTGCATAAGCAAATGTGGTGAAGAGAGCGGATGGTGCTGGGCTATGAAAAGATATAGTGTCTGGGGTCTTAAAGGCTTGAATTTGAACAAACAGTCATGTAGGAGGGATGAAAATAAGCCCACAAAGGAGAAGCACACCAGTCTGTGTAATCATGATGTGTCAACGGGATCAGGTATCAGGTATCAAAAGATGCCAAACAAATAACTATATTGTTACAAATGAGGGGGTTGGAGTGGAGATCCAAAGCCCATTTTTAGACAATTGGATATCCCCCCCCACACACACACACAGAAGGGTTATAAGCAAGGAATAATTCAGTATAGCATGGAAGAATCACATATCACTCCTCTAGTTTCTGAATACTCTCCTTGCCCCGCCACCCATTCCACTACTATGACCCTGTTCTACCTTACAAATCTGGCTAAAATGGAGAACACACATTGGTACAGATAAGAGCTTTCGCCATATGGAATTCAGGATAGATAAACCCTTCAGGAACAGTATTGGAAGTAGCAATATCATGAGGTTAGGGGAATGGTCCAGGAGGTGGAAGGGGAAAAAGGGGGAACGCATCACAAGATTAGATATACAGACCGCTGCCTGAAGGGGACAAATAACAGAAATGTGTGTGAAGGGAGATAATGGACAGTGTAAGACACGAAATAATAATAACAACAGATAATTGATCAAGGATTCACAAGGGTGCGAAGGTGGGGGAGGGAGGAGAAAAAAGAGGCACTTATACCAAGGGTTAAAGTAGAAAATGTTTTTGAAATCAAGATGGCAACATATGTACAAATATCTTTGATACAATTGATGTATAGAATGTTCTAAGAGCTGTAAGAGCCCCCAATAAAGTGATTTTTTTAAAAGAACTTTGAAACTCATTCTAGGAGACCAAAACAATTAGTTCCCTGAGACCATTGCATTCTTTCATTCAGTAGAAGAGGATGCAATCCAAGTTCCCTTGGATTGGCGCTTTTGACAGCTGACTACCAACTTTGACAACTGGATTATTGTTTATAATTCTCCTCTCAGCATCCATCATTTCATGTCATGTACAGTACCTCTCATTGCAATGTTGTTGTTAGGTGTCACTGAGTCGGTGCGGACCCAGAGCAACATTATATATGTACAACCAAATGAAACACTGCCCAGTTCGGCACCATCCTCACAATTGTTCATGCACGTGAGCCCATTGCTGCAGTCACTGCATCATCCGTCTCCTGGAGGACTTTTCTCTTTTTCTCTTTTCACTGCCCCTCGTCTTCACCACGTCCTTCTCCAGAGACTTGTCTCCCCTAACCTGTCTAAATCACGAAAGACAATTTTCCTGGGTAATAGATGTTGGAAGATCAGAAAAAGAGGGCTGCTTGTACTTCTATTCTACTGTCTCCCCCTTGGACTGGATTAAACAAAGAGGGAGTCATTGGTGATGGGTCTACATCAGGGGTGTCAAACTGGTGATGGTTCTACACCAGGGGTGTCAAACTGGCAGCCCGTGGGCTACATGTAGTCCCTGAGTTACGTTTTTGTGACCTGTGATTCTCTGAAAAAAAATTAACATAGAAAAAAATTGTTATGAAGAAAATAGCACTTAGGGGACATCGAGGCAATATCATATACACAATTACCTCATTAACCCTTTAACTACCAAAGACGAGCATCCACATGGCCCAGTGCCTTTCCTGGGGGCCTGTTGATGTGTATAAACCCGCTGACTCAGTTCCAGCGATGTTTGGAAGCGATATGTCTGCCCCTCTCAGTGTCACATAATAAAAACAGATCCCAATAGTGAAGAGGTTACCAAGAGCACTCTGGGTTGTGCTGTTATTAATCCTACCTAGCGGCAGCGCTAGACATCATTTTTAGAGGGAAGCCATTAAGATTGTGCATCACGTTTGTCAGCTGTCCAACATTTTGTGTTTTTTATTAGTTACTTTGTTATATTTTCCGGTCACAACATAAGAGGTAAGTGGAAACTAGTAGGAGGAAAGCGCTGACAAGTTTTGGGTTAAAAAGAATAATTTTAGTTTTATAAATACATTAAATAAAACAAATGTTTAAATAAAAGCAATTATATAGTGTTTTAATTATCCTATCTATATTCCTGAATCCTCACTTCAAAATAGAAATTTAACAGCATTTGTAAACGTGATGTGGCCTGCGTGACTCTTGCCTGTTGCACCAAAAGGCCGGTGTTTTCATTGAGTTTGACGCGCCTGCTCTAAAACAGTGTTGTGGAGTAGTGGATGAAATCTCATTGTACTGAGTATGAGAGAGAAGGAAAGGAGAGAAGTCTTGAATGTAGACAACAGACAGAGAAAACCAAATGCAGACAACTCTTCAGGGACAGGTGATAACCGGCAAGGACAGTAAGACCAAGAGAGGGTCTTATCTTCACACACACACACACACACACATACACGTCCGTATGTCTTTAACCTATACAAATACACACACATATAAGTTCAGACATATATATTTAGGCAAATGTATGTGTCTATAATATATACCATAGTAGAAATTCAATAAACATAGCATAGTAGAAATCCAAGCTACTTTTCCCCCTCCTTTTTTGTATTTTCCTATGTGAATTACACAGGAGAAGGAGAAAATTTTGCAAACGTGGGGAATTTGTAGAAGTGAGTCTTTTAAGTAAGTGAGGTTGATCCTGCGAATGCAGAAGGGTCACACAGGCTTATGGGTTCCACGATCGCCCTTCTCACAGGGTTGTCAGCATGTCAGTCCCCCACCTTGAGGACAGAAGCGTGCCTGTTTGCTCTTGTGCCTGTGGTACTCATGTCCTCCATGCGGCTAGGGGCCGCTATACTCTTCTTTGTTGAGTAACTAAGGCTTGGGGTTCCTTCCTGTATTTTCTCGTGACCATGGAACCTGACGCACAGATGAGAGGATAGACAGAAACCGCTTCCTTATGTTCTCAAGAGACAAGTAGGGAGCTAGTCAGGGGTTCTTTTGGTTTTCATAACAAAACACCCCCATCATTCTTTTCTTCTTCTTTTTAAATATCCCATTCAAGGGATCCGGGGAAGCCAGGCACTCTGGATTTTCTTTCAGTTCTCCTCCAGGTTCTTTATAAAATAATCAGGCCTCTCTAACTTGCAACATCCCTGCCACACCTGCCTTGAGTTTGAGACTTAAGCTGATTTCCAGAGCAGCAATCATGCCAAGATTTCCCACAGCTCTGAAACTTTCATATTCAGTTGTGCCCTGGGCAACGTATGGGAATATTTGCAACCTGAGCTAGGCCAGCCTCAAACTACCCTTACTTGGGGACATTTCCTCCTTCCCAGGCACAGTGCCTTTCCCTCCCGGGGCCTTGGAATTCGCACTAGGAGGCCTAAACCAAACACTCCCTGCCACCAAGTACTTCCTGGCCAACAGTGAAGCCTGTGGGAAGGCGGGACGGTTCCTGTGGGTTCCCGAGACTGTAACTCTGTATGGGCACAGAACTCCCTGTCTTTCTCCTGCACAACAGCTGATGGTTAAAACGGCTGGTCTTGTGATTAGCACCCCAGCATGTAACCACCATGCTGCCAGCATCCTCTAGAACAGTGGTTCTCAGCCTTCCTCATGACGCGATCCTTTAATACAGTTCCTTGTGTTGTGGTTGTCCCCACCCAAACATAACATGATTTTCGTTGCTACTTCATAACTGTAATTTTTTTACTGTTATGAACCTGGAGACTCCTGTGAAAGGGTCATTCGACCCCCAAAGGGGTTGCGACCTACAGGTGGAGAACCTCTGCTCTAGAAGTTCTTGGGAACTGTACTCCCTAGAACACGTAGTTGGCCTTTCCTGGTGTGTTTTCTCTCGTTGAAGCATCTCTCTTCTGTCCACAGAAACCTTGGGGGCACAGTGGGCTAGGGCTGGGCTGCTAATCACAAGGCAGCCGGTTCAAACACGTCAGTGCTTTTCAAGATGCAGCACAGCCTGTCTGTGCCCTTAAAGATGTGAAACTTTAGCAATTCTACTCGGTCCTATGCTGTTGGTGTTAGGTGCCATCCAGTTGGTTCTGACCCGCAGCGACTCCGTGCACAACAGAAGGAAACGCTGCCCAATCCTAGGCACAGCAGAACCACCCCCGCCTTAACCCACCACCACCACCCCAACCCTACTGGGATGCAAAATCTGAAATTCCGGAGTCATAGAGGAAAACTATCACATGCCATGTAGTGGAATTGACTCGATGGCCATGAGTTTCATTTTTTGGCTTAATGGTGAACCCAAGAAAAAATATGCACTCTTGATGGAAAAAATTCCATTATTTCTTTTCCTTCTTATTATCCCCTGTGTAGGAAAATAAAGAAACACTCTCTTGAATAAAGAAATTCATAATTCATAAGATGCTAAAGTGCTCCAGATGTAGTAATTCAAATGATATACTAGCCTCCTCTAATTTTAAATCTGATATTCAATAATGAATGGATTCAAAAGACCATAAATGCGATGAGGTGACCACAAAGATAGTGACAGATGATTTCTATGGTTTTATGGCCTTTGTGACCCCAGTTATTCCTAGGTTTCAACAGATCCTAAATGGTAAATAGTATCTGATGATTTCTCCATGTACAGGAATCGAAAGAGAACCAAATAGAGTATATAAAATGCCCATTTTCTGTATTTTTATATAGACATAAGTTATTTTTCTTAATAAAAACTGGCATTGAAATCGTAGTTATAAAGTTAAGGGTAAGCCCGCATAGTATTTTTCATGCCCTTAGGTATAAAAGGGTAAAGCTATAGAAGTCATTACCTGGAGTCCCAAAACCATCCCTTCCTAAAATCGAGGCAGGAACTTGACATCACCTAATTCAACCATTTCCTTCTACACGCTGGAAAACAGAGTCCCAGAGAACAAAGTCACAGGTTTCAATTTCAGGTCCTAACTAGCACAATTTACTCTGACAGGACACTTTAGCCCTGTGGAATATCTTTTCCTAGTATTCAAACAAGTGCAATTACTCAGAGAGATTCATTATAGTTGCTGTCAGCTTTGGTCTATAAGGTGTGCTCATAACAAACCTGTGTGCACTGAGAGACCCTGAGCTGTTCTTATAACAGTTAGGTTTGAGCCCATGGTTGCAGACAGTGTGTCAATCCATCTCGTCCAGGGTCACCTCTTTTTCACCGACGCTCTGCTTAACCAAGCTTGGTCTCTTTTCCCAGGGACTGGATTCTCCTGATGACACACCCGAAGTACATGAGCCAAACTCTTACTACTCTCACTTCTAAGGCGCATTCTGGTTGTTCTTCTTTCAATACAGATTTATTCCTCTGATGTCTATGGTACCTTTAATATTCTTAACCAGCTCCATAATTTAAATGTATTAATTCTTTTGTGATTTGCATGCATTCTTTTGTGATTTTTCTGTATTAGCCCTTATCAAACTCTCACATCCTTAAAGGATGATTGAAAATGTCATGGATTGAGTAGGAACACCTTAGTCCTTGAAGTGACACCTTGCTCTTGAACACCTTTAAGAGGTCTTGTGCAGGAGAGTTGTCCAATGCAATACTTTGACTGATTTCTTGACTGCTCTTTTCATGAGTACTGATTGTGTATCCAAGTGAAATGAGATCATGGACAATGCCAATTTTTTGTTGGTCCAGTTGTGAAGATTTTTTTTTAACATTGAGTTGCAAACTATACTGAATGCTGGAATCTGATTTCATCAGCAAGTGCTTCAAGTCCTTATCACTGTCAGTGGGAAAATTTAGGTTATTTGCGTTTCAAAGATTGTTGGTAAACTTTCTTCAAATCCTGGTGCATCATTCATTCTCCTTCATATAGTCCAGCTTCTTGGAGTCTTTGTCCAGCAGACAGATTTAATAAGTGTGGTGAGAGGATGCAACCCCAACACACATCTTTCCTGTATTTAAACCTTGCAGTATTTCCTTGTTCTATTCCAATGACAAGGAGCCCTGCTGACACAATGGTCACGTGTTGGGCTACTAACCACAAGGTCACCAGTTCACAGTCACCAGCTTCTCTGTGGGAGAAAGAATGTATTTTCTACTCCTGGTAAGGGTTACAGTCTTGGAAACTTACAGGGGTCGTTCTACTTCCCTGTAAGGTTGTTTCTCCTTGGCCTCCGTCATGCTCAGGTAAGTGCTACTGAACTCCTTTAGCACTGATAAATGTGAAAAGAGCACCTCATTCTGTAGGCCAGTTTTTGCCCTGAATACATTCATCATTTGGGCCAGGATGTCCACCACTCTGCTTCACAGTCTTCGTTCAGCTGCCTATTCTGTCTTCGGGTCTCAGTACTGTAGCCTGTGGCGTTTCCACTGTCTCTGCCACTCCAGGCAGGGATCTTGCCTGTCATGATCCATTGTTGGTTCTTTTTCCTTGATGGCTGTGGGACACCTCTCTTTCTGCTTCTGAGACTGAATGGAAAAAATGGTCCGCCCCTGAGTTGGACTCCCCCCCACCTTATTGGCATATTCCCACTCAGTCATTTGGTGAGAGTTACAAAGATTATAGATAGAGGAGTCATCTCAAGTAATTTCGCTTCACTGTTGTTGTGGTTGTTAGCTGAATTGGAGTCAGTCAGTCCTGACTCATCGTGACTGTATGTACAATAGAAGGGAACACAGCCTGCCTCAGAGCCACCCTCGCAATCATTCTTATGTGTGCGAACATTGTTGTAGTCACTGTGCCAATCAACCCACTCAAGGGCAATACTCTTTATTGCTGCCCTTCTATTTTACCAAGCATGATGTCCTCCATCAGGGTCCGGTCTCTTGTCACATGTTGAATGTATGTGAAACAAAGTCTCATCATCCTGGCCTCGAAAAAACATTCTGATTGTACTTCTTCTAAGACCGATTTATTTGCTCTTTTGGCAGTCCATGGTACTCTGAATTTTCTTTGCCTGCACCATAATTCAAATACATGGATTCTTCTTTGGCCTTCCTGATTCAGTGTCCTACCTTTCACATGCATATGAGGCAACTGAAAATTTCATATCTTGGGTCACGTTCACTTTCCCAAGTAACGCCCTGGCTTCTCAATACTTTAAAGAAGTCTTGCATAGTAGATTTACTCAATGCAATGCATTATTTGATCTCTTGACAGATACTTCTATGAATATTGATTATGGATGCAAGTCAAACAAAATTCTTTCAATATAACTTCAATCTTTTCTCCGTTTATCATGGTGATATCTATCGATCCAGTTATGAGAATCTTTGTTTTCTTTATATTGAGTTAAAATCTATATGGAAGGCTGCATTCCTTGATTTTCATCAGCACGTGCTTCAAGTCCTCCTCAGTTTCAGCAAGCAAGTTTGTGTCATCTGGTTGTTGATAAACCATTCCCTGATGCTCTAATGCCACATTATTCTGAATAGAATCCAGCTTCTCTGAGCTTAGCATGCAGATTGAATACGTATGGCGAAAAGATATAATTCTGGTGTACATATTTCCTGATTTTAAACTGTGTTAGGCCGGGTAGACTAGAGAAACAAATCCAAGGACACTGGTGTATGTGTGTAAGAGAGAGCTTTATATCAAAGAGTATATTGAGAAAAACATCCAAGCCCCATCCAGATCAAGCCCATGAGTCCAGTATTAGTCCATATGTTCGATACTAGTTCATAAATTCCCCTTCAGATTCATGAAGCACATGCAATGATGCTCAATGCAGGAAGATTACAGGCCAGTGGGTGGAAAGTTTTGTGGGTCCAGTGGTGGTAGAAGCATTTCAATGCTGGTTAAGATCTCAATGTGGCCCCTCCAGCTCTCTGAGTATGGCTCTTCAACTGGAAGTTTGAAGAGAGAGTGGTGACCCACGTACAGGGAGGAGAGGATGTTCCCACAATCCTCATGAGAAGGCCATGCCCACCAGGAGGCATTATCAGACTGTGACCTGATTGACAGACTAGGCTCTATCCTTTCACTCTTAATACCCTGAAGATGACAAGAGATTATGTAACTACTACATAAGTCATGCAACATTCTTGGTCCATGTAGAAGTTCCCTATGAGCAAAATTTAGTGTTCTGGGATTCTTCTCAAGGATATCATGATTTGTTATCATCCACACAGTCAAATGCCTTTGCATAGCCGGAAAAACATGAGTAAACATCTTTCTGTTATTCTCTGTTTTCAGCCAAGATCCATCTTACATCAGCAATGATGTTTCTAGTTCCAAGTCTTGAATCCCACTTGAACCTCTAGCAGCTCCCTGTAAACCATTATTGGATGATCTTCAGCAAAATTTTACTTGCATGTGATATCAAAGATATTGTTCTATAATTTTAGCATTCTCTTAGGTCATTTTTCTTAGGAATTGGTACAAAAATTATCTCTTTCAGTCAGTTGGCCAAGCAGCGAACTTCTAAAATTCTCATCTTACACGAGTGACTGCTTCACTTCGCTTATCGTATTTTTTTATTTTAAAGAGAATTCCGAGATTTTGATTGGGGAAATGACTTCTCTAATGTCACAGATGTAGGGCTCAAAATCAGGGACTATGTCTGAAAATCCACCATTAAAAATTGAATATATTCTAAGTGAAAAAAGACCCCCAAATTCAAATAGGTTTTATAGAGATCAGTTTTTAAAATCTTAACCTAGACTAAGATAAATCAATCTGGATGATGGAGACCATCCGCACAAGGCCATGATGGCGCCCAAAGAAAGAGTCATGGCCATTTGGCCGACTGTAGAAGATAGACCACAAAATGAGTTATTTACAAAATTATGATGGCGCCCAAGGATCATGGTCATGTGGCCAACTGTAGAAGATAGACAACAAAATGAGTTATTTATAAAATCATGATTTGTAGCAGAAGTTCATCACTGTCACAAGTGAGACAGTGGGAATAGGAAAGTGACCCCGAGCAGGAGCAGTCGACCATTGCATATCCCAAGAGTTTATGGGATTATAATCAGTCCCATAAACACTTTTTGGTCATGCTTCATGACCGTGCTGTCTACATACCTGAACTTTGAATGAGGGTATTCCTAAAAAGTCCCTCAGGGCAAGATTTCCCCTCCTTGGGCTGGCCAGGGGAGTCAAATCTCCTTTCAAACATACTCTGCCTAATGTGAAAGTTTTTTTAATATCACCAATTTATGGTCAGAAAGAACTTAACGTAGGCTGAATTAATTCATTAATTTTGGCTCCCACTGTAAACTGTTGTCTTCTTCAAACTGAGTACTTATATTTAAGATGTAATATTCACGGGTGCCTAGTGCCGTGAAAGCACCACTATATCGACCCGTGTCTTGGGACTTAGTCAAGCACCCTCTCTTGCCTGAGTTGCTGGGCAATGTAATAGTTAACTCCCCAATCAATGAAAGGTTAGACAGGCAGTTCCACAAAGTGCCTTAGAAGCAAGGACTCAAGTTCCACTCATTTTTAAAAAGCCATCAAAAACTCGGAGGCACAGTTCCAGTCTTATCTGATTCTTCGTGAGTCAGACAACAGGGCTGATGGTCTCTGTAACACAGCAAGTTGAGCTGTGCTGAGCATGGAAGTGGGACTTGACAGGGCTTCTCCGCTGATTACACAGGGAACAGATCAAGGAAAGCCTTGGGATTTCTTGAGGTCAAATGAAGCAATTACGCCAGGAACACTGGCGAAAGGAAGCTCAAGCTCAGGGAAGTCCCAAGAGAGGCCTATGCCCAGCTGGTGCTTGATAAAGGCCAAGTGTGTCATAGGAACCCATTGGCTCAAGTACGTTGTTTCGTTTCAACTTGCCGATTCCCCTGCCTTTTGTGACCTCTTAGATCCTGTTTTGCATAGCTGGAGGATAATCACCATGGTCTAAGCTTCTTGTCACAAGTTGTCCCAGAGTCAACTTTCTCTAAGCTGCAAATTAGGAATGGCCTGCTTTTCTCATTGCATATTTTCCACTTCCCTGGGAACAACTTGTTACTGCAGTTGGAACCGTACAGACCAGACAGATGTTCAACAGGCTTGTCCAGTGATGTTTTGGCAGGCGGCAGCCTTTCCTATGAGCTGGCCTGCACACTGCAGCAGGAGCCTCTGGGCTTGTCTTTTTCCCAGACTGGATAACAATGATGCATTATGATTTCTGTAGCGTTCGGAGAACCTCAGTGGAAAGCCCTCCAGTCTCTCATCTTGGCTTCTCGGAAACGCTGCTTTCCCTGCCTCTGCAGGTTGTAATCTAAAGGAAGCTTTGAAGGCTAATGATTTGACTCCAGGAATTTCGTGTGTGTGTGTGTGTGTGTGTGTGTGTGTGTGTGTGTGTGTGTGGGCACATGTGCATTCAAAATGGAATTTCTTTGACATTGAGACTTGGGCTTTTCACTCATTTTGTCAGAGGCCTTGAGTGATGGAAATAGTTAATGTCCTTGGTGGCTAACGGAAAGCTTAGAGATTAGAATCCATTTAGAGACCTCTCAGAAGAGAAGATCTGATCATCTATTTCTGAACACACCCAGCCACTGAACACATGAAGCAGCGAGCACAGTTCTACACCGACAGACTGAGTTGGAGCCGACAGGAGAGCCATGGGATGTTTGGTGTGCTGTTTGTTTTCATGGGGCTGGCACAGAACTTCCTAGCATTTGTTCAATGAGTCCTTTATTCACCAAATGCAGACTTCTTGAACTGCTCCCATGGGGAGGAAAGACCTTGTCCCTCCCCACGTTTCACGAGCTGGAACGATGGCTATCCCAACACCAGGTGCTGCAGCACCGACAGGGGCCTGTCCAAAGTTCTGCAGTTGCTCAGTGGACAGGCAAGTACCCCAGTTGGGGAGGCGACGTCCTAGAGGGAAGTGACAGCAGAGCTGAGCAGCCATGAACCTGGAGGGAGAAGAGAGAGCGCAGCAGAGCACACAGCCCCAGACCTGCTGATGGCAGCAAGAGTCCATCTGGGAGGTGGATTGAGTCAAGGATCTGAGTTTGAAGGGCTTGTGGAATTTACCCTGAAGGCAAACATAATCGTGCACTTGGAAGTCTTTAGAGCAAGCCCCTATGCGTCAGGATCACGGTTTACAGTTTAGAAAGTTCCGCTAGCAGCCTTGTTAAGCGTGAAATGAAGAGGGGTGGGGGGTCGGGAGTGAGACTCAGCCAAGACAAACCTCCTTTTGTGGTGAGAGAGAGAGCAGTGGGGGGTGAAAGCCTTCACGGATGACTTGACAGAGAGACAGCTGCCCCCACAATTCTCATGTGGGCTTCACACGCCCTCAATGCGGTGGGTCGGTCTCCAGGGTCCTACCCAGCGCTGCTTAGGCTGACATGCGTTTACAGCCCTTTAATTAAGGGACTCCTTGGTGGTGTGTTTTAGTCAACCCTCCAGGGGATTCCAAAAAACAGGTCAATAGGATTATCTCTGGTTTATGAGAAATTGAGGAGCCAAACAAAAGACAAAATGTGTCGTGTGTCAGTGACCGACAAAACGCTGTTGGTTCCTTTGACAACGTTGCAGAGAAAACGGCAATTATGCTCAAGGAGCCGCCTAGGGAATACTGCCACGCTTCCATTAACAGGTCACCTCAGTAGAACCAACTTCTTTTTTACCAGCTGGCTCCAGGAGGAAAGTGATGTACACGAAATAACATGGAATACGGTTGCTGCAACAATAATCTCAGATAGCAATGACTGGGAAGACCATGAGGGACTAGGCGCAAAAAACACAATTGTCCTCTGCGTATGGGGTCGCCTGTGGGTCAGAGGCACTTTGACACAGTGACAAGAATTTATTTAATTAACAGATGCCAGAGGACTGAATATCACATGAATCCACCTCCCACAGTCCTAGATGATAATAGTTTGAGAGGTGATACAACAGCCTGTATCCAAAAGCCAGAAGGCAGAAAACAAAAACTCACAACCATCTAGCCAATTCTGACTAATACAAAATATAGAATTAACTCAAAGGGAGAGAGGTAACCAACTGCAAAAACAACATAAAGATTTCCTGATTAACATTATATTAGAATAAATTCAAAAGCTTGTCGTGTACAGTGGGAACTCTAACTCTAACTCTAACTCCAGCCTCCATTTGAGTTTATTCTATTAACCAGCGTGGTAGTTACATAATCTGTTGTCAATTTGCCATTTAAGAGTGAGGAGGTGGACTTTAGCCTGTCAATCAACTCGCAGCTTGATGACCTCATTTGGAGATGCTGAGGAGATAAATAGCTCGTTGGAGGTGGGTTAGACTCTCACTCCCTGTGAGACATTACTGATATGAGACTGATGGAATTTTGCTGATGCAACCAGAGCCCTGGGAGCTGGAGGAGCCAGGTGGAGACCCCTGACAGCACTGAGATGCTTACACCCCAACTGAATCCACAAGACCTTCCACCCACTGGTGCCTGTGATCTTCCTGCATCCAGCATCATTGCATGTGTTTTGTGAGTCTGAAGAGGATTTTAAAGATTGCTATTGGACATATGGGCTAATATCAGACTTATGAAATTGATCTGGTCTGGATTGATATGCTTTCTTAATATCCAACTGCTCTTATATATTAAGCTCCTTCTTATATACATAAGAGTGTCTGTGAATTTGTTTCTCTAGTCACACCGGACTAACACAACCAGCAATATGAAAAGCTTTAACTTCAAGCACAGAATTTTTGCCAGTAGATGATCACTCCCCTTACAATCCCAGGAGGGGAAGTAAGTGTGGCCCTGGAGGGACCTAGCTGAGCAATCTCTTAATGATTTATGCATGCAGATCACCTGGGTTTGGGGTACCAGGGCCCCATGGTCATGAGTTGAACTGGTCATCAGATATCAAAGTAATACAAGAGTCTCAAAATCAGTCCTGTAAACATTTATAACTTCCCTCCCGACTCTCTTCTTTAGGCCTCCTTTAGACAGTGATGAATGAATGGGTAATGATATTTGTGATTATTTCCTTTATTTTCTATTATATATTATTAGTCATATTGAAATTCTGAGACCAACATTGCCTTCTCTATGATTTCACACTTCTACTATCTAAAGCCTTTTTGGAATCATCGTCAGATTCCACCCCAAGAACCTTATGCCAAGAATGCCCTTAGGTTCTTTCCAGCTTAAACTAAGTCGAAAAGTGTGTGCGGTCCATGCATCAGTGTGCAACTAACTCTAGATCCAAGAACCACCGAATAGGAATCATTTCTCTGAGCCACCAGTCTCCTCCAGCCCAGTGAGAGGCCCATCTAGAGAACACTCAGGAGAAAATGACTCCACCTGGACCTCCATTTATGGGCAAAGGCAGACTAGAGGGTTCTAAAAGACAGGAAGACAAGAGAACTCTAGAAGGCTAAGGAGATAAGGGAGTTCTGGTGGTATAGTGGTTTTACATTGGGCTTTGATTATCAAAGTCACCAGCCACTCTGTGGGAGGAAGATGGGGATTTCTACGCCTATAGAGAGTCTCAGAAATCTGAAGGGGCAGTTCTACTATGCCCTATAGCAGTGATTCTCAACCTGTGGGTCGCGATCTCTTTGGGGGTCGAATGACCCTTTCACACGGGTTGTCTAAGACCATCCCAAAACACATATTTCCAATGGTCTTAAGAACTGAGATACTGCTCCTCTATCCTTCTCTAGACCGGTCCTCCCACATGCAGATACACCCACATATGAGTACCTGGCATGAAGACTGTTACCCATGCTACACCACGCTTCAAGACAAAATTTCATTTATTTGTCATTAGAAATAAATATTTCACAATATGTAAGTATATATTGTTTTGTGATTAGTCACTATGCTTTAATTATGTTCAATTTATAACAATGAAAATACATCCTGCATATCAGATATTTATATTACGATTCATAACAGTACCAAAATTTCAGTTATGAAGTAGCAATGAAAATAATTTTATGCTTGGGGGTCACCACCACATGAGGAACTGTATTAAAGGGTAGCGGCATGAGGAAGGTTGAGGACCACTGCCCTGTAGGGTCGGTATGAGTAGGCATTGACTTGATGGCAGTAGGTTGGGTTGGATTGGGTTGAATTGAGTTTAATTGAATTGCAGGAGATAAGAGGACATGCCCCCCCCACCCCAAACAAAACCAAAGCAAACAAAAAAACAAAACAAAACAAAACAGAACAGCTCAAAACTCACTGGTGTCGTCGGTTCTGATTCACAGCAACCCCATGGACAAGGTAGAATTGCCCTCATGGGGTCTTCCAGATGGGTTACCTTTCATGGAGCAGCTAGTGGTTTTCAACTGTTGACTTTGCAGTGAGCGGCCTGACAAGTAACCACTATGTCACCAGGGCCCATATAAGAGACTCAAGTCCCTCCAATTCAGGAAGTCAGACCCTTTTTGGTAAGGAAATCCCTCCTCCCCAATTCTCTACGTATGGGTAGATAATAAATGTCCTTTCTAATTCTCTTGCACCAAGTGTCCATTTTATTTCAATCCACTAATTTTGTGGGACAAAAACCCATCACCTGGATGACTACAACATGCCCACCATTCCTTTGGACATCATTAGAATCTCTTTTGGATGGTCTCTCTCTTTGGGGTAATTTGTCTCCTTCTTGTTGTCCTATTTAAGATGCAAAGGGATTTCTCAGGAGTGCAAGTGGCACAGTAGTTTGCAAGTTGGGCTGACGATTTCAAGGTCAGCCGTTCAAAATGCTCTGAGTTAGAATAGACTCAATGGCAACAAGTTTTATTTTCTCTGTCTTTTTTTTTTAAACAAAAGGATCTCTAGAAAGTATATTTGAATTTGGGGTGTTTTTCACAAAGAAGTAGCACAAATGAGGAAACACGTGAACAGTGACGTGGGCAGAGGGAGCCGTTTTCATGAGCGTTCTGGAGGTCATGTGCTGGAGGAAAGGCTGCAGGTCAAAGTGGCTGAACCAAGGGGACCGCGTGCAGTGGAGCTCCATCGGTTAGGGTTATAGTTGAGGACAGGAGCCAGCTGTAGAACGTTGAAAGTCATTCAGGGATTTTAGACTGCAGAGCTGTAGAAACTACCAAAGGTGTTGTATCATGGACTGAATAGACTCCCCCACAAATGTGTCCCCATCCAGACACAGAGAATGTGACCATGTTTTGAAATAGGATCTTAGATAAGTACCAAAATGAGACCAGCCTGCATTAGTGATCCCTAAATCCACAGAAGTGCCCTTATAAAGGAAAGGAAAAGATGCAGAGAAACACACAGAAAACAGGGTCCTGTGAAAACACAGGTGGGCACTGGAGTTCCTCTTTCACATGCCAAGGTGCACCTGGTGCCACTAGATCAGGCATCCTCAAACTACAGCCCACAGAATTTTTGAAGTCCCCCAAGTATGGTTCCGCTAAGGAGCCCTGGTGGTACAGTGCTTAAGCACTCAGATGTTAGCAAATCGGTCCATGATTTATAGCCCTCAGCTGTAACAAGGAGGGAAAAATCGACATGGTAATCAGCCTGAGTAAAAATGACCACCTTGGGTGAAACAGCATAGTAGAGAAACAACAAGCCCACATGGAAGAAGCACACCAGCCTCGGCAATCGTGAGATGCCATCAGGACCAGGTAACAGGCATCAGAAGACCCTTAGCAAACAATCAAGTCAAACCCTATGGTTGAGAACAAGGGGGGTCAGAACAGAGACACAAAGCCCATCTGTAGACAATGGAACATCCCCAGCAGAGGGGTCCCAGGGAAGGGATGAGTCAACCAGAGCACAGTAAGCACTGATGAAACAGACACTATTCCTTTGGTTCCTTGAGGCTTCCTCATCCCCCACTACTATGACCCCAGTGATGCCTCTCACTTCAGAGTAGACCGGCGCATGTACACAGGTATAGATAGAGATAAGTGCTCATGACACACACCACCCAGGAGCAGGCAGGGGAATAGTGACACTAGAAGAGTAGGGCAAAGAGGGCGGGATGGGGAGGAGGGGAACCAAACATAATGATCGACACCCCCCTTCCCGGGGGTAAAACAACAGAAACCATGGGGGAAGGGAGACAGCGGTCGGTGTGAGATATGATAATAAAAGTAATGTATAATCTATCAAGGGGTAACGAGGGTAGGGGGAAGTGAAAAAAAGGAACTGATCCCAAGGGCTCAATAGAAAGTAATTGTCTAGAAAAGAATGATGGCAACATATGTACAGATATGCCTGATACAATTGATGCATGATTGTAATAAGAGTTGTAAGAGCCCTCAATAAAATGATCCCCCCCCCAAAAGTAAATGCTGAAATTTAGGCATAAATAAGCAAATTCTACAGGTAAAGAATGGGACTAAGTATTTTTGTGTCTCTCTCTCTCTCTCTCTCTCTCTCTCTATATATATATATATATATATATACATATGTACATTTTTAAACTTTATCTTAATAGCTGTTGTTAACCTCACTAGAATAATGCAAATGATTGCATTATAGTCTTAGCCAAAATATCAAATTTTATAACTCCCAAAGACATAGGTTTGAATTTTCTTATGTGTATTTTGATAAACTTCTGTATTGTTTCTTTTTTTTTCAATATATTATTACTATAATTATATAATACTTAGTACACAGTCAATATAAACAGTATTCCTGTGATTTCTTTTTAAGTTACAGATTTCTCATATAGATTAGCAAACAGAGGCAATACAAATTCTAATAGTTCCTTCTGGGAGATTTTGTAATTGCATATACTGTAATTATTTCTTGTATAATTTTACTGGGAATGAATTATTACTCTTCTCTAAATAAATAGTCAGCACACCTTTTCTTTCCAGGCGTTGGGGCCACATGTAGTCTCTGCTGCTTCTTCTCTATTTGTGTTTTAAAACTTTCTGTATTGTTTCTTAAAGAATTACTACCTGGGGAAATAGAGCAAAGAACTAGGAGGCAAAAGACATTTTTAGATGTATAAACATAGACTTGTACATATGTAAATATATTAGCATATAATGGTGGAGATATAAGCTTATGTACATATATTTATATGCTAAGTACCAAGGCAGCAGACATACACTGAGTCTCTACTCAAGTCCTCCCTCAATGCAAGAACACTTTGTTCTAATAACCTGGCATTCTGTGATGCTCACCTTTCTGAAACGATTGCTGAAGTCAAAATGGATGCATAACCAAATGTAGCGAAGAAAGCGGATGGTGCCCAGCTATTGAGAGATATAGTCTCTAGGGTCTTAAAGGCTTGAAGGTAAACAAGCCACCATCGATTAAGGAAGAAGCACCCTAGCCTGTGTGATCAGGAGGTGTCGTTAGGATCAGGTATCAGGCATTAGAAGACCCCAAACAATCATTTCAATGTGAATGAGGGGAGTTGGAATGGAGACCCAAAGCCAATCTGTAGACAACTGGACATTCCCTCACAGAAAGGTCACAAGGAATAGATCCAGGGTGCAGTATAGCACTAATGAAACACACAACTCTAGTTCTTTAATTCTTCTCACCCCCACTATCATGACCCCAGTTCTACCTTACAAATCTGGCTAGATTGGAGCGTGTACAGTGGTACAGATAAGAGCTGTCGACACACAGAATCCAGGACAAATAAATCTCTCAGGAACAATAATGAGAGTAGCCATGCCAGGAGGCTACGTAGAGAGAAGGTAGGGAGAAAGGGGGAACCAATCGCAGTGATCGATGTATGCCCCCTTGGGGGGTGGGGATGAACAGCAGATACTTGGGTAAAGCGAGATAGTAGATGGTATAAAATATTGTTGTACTTACATAATGTGCCGTCAATTTGAGACTTAGGAGTGAAGGGGTGCAGTTTATCCTGTCAATCAGGTCACAGCTTGATGACCTAATTTGAAGCTCTAAGGAGATGAATAGCTTGCTGAGGTGGGACACACACTCACTCCCTGCAAGACATGCTTGCTGACAGAACATATGGAGCCCTGGAGCTGAAGGAGCAGCATGGAGACTCCTGCCAGTGCTGAGATACCTATACCGCCACTGGATCCACAAGACTAGCCACCCACTGGCCTGTGATCTTCCTGCATTCGGTGTCATTGCATGTGTTTTGTGAGTCTGAAGAGGAATTTATAGATTTGTATCGGACATGTGGGTTAATATAGGGTTTATGGACTTGACTTTGACTGGGTTGGGGTGTTTTCTCAATATTCAGTTGCTCTTGCATATAAAGCTCTTTCTTATACACATATGAGTATCCATAAATTTGTTTCTCTAGTCTAATCAGACTAACACAGATATGAAAATAATAATAATTTATAATTAATCAAGGGGCCACAAGAGTGGGAGGGTAGGAGAGGAAGGAAAAGAAGAGGAGCTGATACAAAGGGCTAAAATAGCAAGAAAATGTTTAGAAAATGATGATGGCAACATATGTACAAGTGTGCTTGATGCAATTGATGTATGGATTATCATAAGAGCTGTAAGAGCCCCCATTAAAATGATTTATGAAAAATAAATTATGACCTTGGAAACCTCTGGGGCAGGTAGACTCTGGCCTTGGAGGTCGCTGAATCCCAAGCCCTGGAGGGCTCACAACCACAACCTATTGTGGCTGCATAGTGCTCTTCACTCCTCAGATCGGTTCACTAACTTCACTGCCTTCCTGCCCAAGGCAATATCCAATCTCTCCAGAAAACTGTTGAGTTCTTCCCAGGGGCCTGCTTTTTCTCCTGCCCTGCTGGCCACTCCCATTTTTCTATATCTGCCATCCCACCCTTCCTTGTTGGAGATTCTCATAAAGCTGTCTCTGGTTATCCTCTATGCCCATTCTACACACTCTTGCTATGGGATTATGTTTATTCCCATGGTTTTAGTTTCCATTTGTTATCTTAAATACTTGGCTGTGAGCCCCAGCCAACACTCTCTGTGGCCAACACACAGCTCAGGCTTGGCGTGTCCCAAAGTGAACTCTTGTTCGTGGCTGGAACCCCAGCCTGCGACGCCTGTCCAGTGGTCCTCCTCCTCTGCCCCTGTCTCAGTCAATGTCTCAACTGTCTCGGTTGTGTTGTCAAAAACCTGGGAGTTATTCTCCATCCCCCATAAAAATTAATTCTCTGTGATCAAAGATCAAAATATAAGAGCCGAAAATATAAAACTCTTAGAAGAAAACATGTTTCTATGACCTGCAATTAGATAAGGGCTTCTTAGCTGTGACATGAAAAACACAACCAATAACAATTAAAGAATTTTGATTTTATCAAAATATCCAAAAAGATTAAGAAGATTCAAGAAAACAATAACTCAAAGAATGAGAGAAATGATTCACAAATTAAATATCTAATAAATGATTAGTCTCCAGATTACATAATGGGAAATCAAAATATATTGCTGCTTTGGTTCCAGTTGGTATATGTCAAGTTTACATGTTATGCTCCACTTTGCCATGTTGCTGTGATCAGTGGATGGCTACAGACAAGGTCGGCCAGTACCACACTTGCCTTAGTCTCATTAGGGTGCCTCCAAAAAGGAAAAAGGAACATTTCTGTTCATGGAAAGATGTTTTTATGTTAGGGCTAATATACTTGAACAAGACTCAAGTGGATATCTTTCTATATTATTGAAGCTTGACTACAAGTTTATGGAAATGCTGCCCCACAGAAAACAGGAGTCGGATGAATCAAGCATTTTAAGGAAGGCCAGGAAGGTGTCAAGGAGAAGCTGGGAGGGAAGACTGCCAACCTCAGTCAATGAGGGGAAACAGCCTGACGTCCAGAAGCTGGTGGAGGAAGGCCGCAAAACTATTACTAATGCGGTACCTGCTGAAGTTGGATCTTGCATGGTTTTCATAAAACCTTACAGATGACAGCATTAAAAGAATCTTGCGTGGTAACTCAATGTTCAGCTCTGCAATGGGCTCTTCAACTGGCCAGACATTGGTAGCTTAGATAATCTCAATTTTACAAATAAATGAAGGTTATAGATACCTATTTATTTGTATATAGCAATCGCAAAGTATTTATGACCTAAAGCAAAAGTGAAAAAAATTAACTGCTAAAGCTTAACAGATTCTACGTCAACTTTTAATATTGTTCATGGCTGGGACATAGGCTGCAGCTGGACGTGAATAAGCAGTCTTTGAAAGTGGCTGAGAACATTTAAGGCAGCAGACAAAGGTAGAGACTTGCACCATTAAAGTAGATGAGAGGCTTTAAAAATCCAACTAAGTCCTCAACAAGGTGCAAAAGTGACCCAGTTGGGGCACAGAATCTTTATGGGGACAGTTTACATTAACGCTCTTCCGATGACTGGCTGGTGGGCTTAAACCAGCAATTCAACAGTTAACCTGGCAATGTTGCTACAATTAAATCTGTCCATAAAGAAACTTGATGTCGCTGCCATCCAAAGCCCTTGTCTTCTTTGATCCAGACCCAGCCACTTCCTAGTTGTTCCCCAGATTCCAGTCCTGTGGCCCGTTTCCTTCTGTTCTGTGCAGTCTACTTACATTATGCTCCCCTTTGCCAAGAGCATCTCTTTCATCCCTACCCATTTCTGAGTCACCACCTTAAAGGAAAAAAAAATCCCTCTTTTTTTCTTCTTGTTTATTTGAAGACTCAGTACTCTAGAGTTGAAGAAGGAAATGAATTTGAGATTTCTGTTCTGAAACATATGATACCTGCATGATTTCTGGAAAGCAGTTTGACCTTTGATTCCGCTCCTAAATTTGGCACATCTCTTTTATGTCCAATCCTTAGTCAGTGAATCTTATGAAATTTAAAGGTGCTTTCTACAGATTTACCTAATTTGTGTTTGGTGGAAATCTTATTTTAGAGAATATTACTACTAAGTTATACACTACTATTTCTAATTTATGTACTACTAAGTTATATAATAATTATAATGTATATTTTCACATTTGAAAACCCTTTATTGGAAGTTTATTTATCCTGCTGTCTTCTTTTCTTTCCTGTTTAAATAATAGGTAACAAAATATTTGCCATTTCAGCAACCTTCACACGTACAGCTCAGTGCCATTGAATTTGTTATTCTTCATATTGACTTTTGAGAGGTAAATTTCTAGGTAAATGGAATTGCCCATAAATGTGGAGTAGATTTATTTGGTCCCATTCCATTCTTCTAAAATGCTTCAGCCAGTGCCTGAGTAAGGCTACAGGTTGTTGCCATGGCACAGACTGTCTTAGGAGCTGAACGAGCACAAGGTATCTTGGAAGCAGGTCCCCCGTCTGACTGCAGCCAGAGCAAGCCAGGCTTAAATAATCGTATAACCACTGGTGCATGATGTTGTTGGGACCAGTTGTTTTTTAGGTGCCTTTGCATGTTATCATAGGAAGTCTCTCTTCCCTGATAAGCCAATATTACTTTCCCAGCCTTGAGGCCATTCATCTGTCATGCAAGAGCAGGGATGTCTGCCACCAGCCACCAGCTGGAAGCACACAGTCACTGGGAACCAAACTAGAAGCTGCTTCCCAACCTCAGGGCAGAGCCGCGCTTGCTGTTGCAATGTCTACATGGGTTTAAGTAATCCCGACCGATATCTTATCTACCATGCAGCTCTTTGTACATACTGAAGAACCAACGGTTAAGATATCCTCGAATATAGCATGGTGGAATGGAAAAAAAAGTGACAAACCCAGATTTGAATTCCAGTTCTGTGTATTCCTAGCAAAAGTCTCATTTTCAGTACTTGTAAGAGGAAGATAATTGAAGATAAAGTGAAGTTCCTAGCAGCATAGCAAAATGGCTGAGAGCTGCAGATTGAGATTTGTGGATTTTAATCCCGGTGATACAGACAGAGCGAATTTAAATGATTTATTTAATCTTGTTAAGCCTCAATTTCATAATCATTAAAATTAGAATAACAGCAGTGTCCGCTGTGATAGCTACAACTTATCTGGGCCAGGAGTCTCAGTGGATTAGTAGTTAAGGCCTAGTAATCCCCCAATGTGTGATATCCAACACAAGGTAATCAACTCCGTCATGGGCTCATCAATTGCAAGATCAGGGTGAAATGCACCCCCAAAGGAATTTCCTTTAGAGGTGTGGCCTCCTTCCAATGTAAATGAAAAAGCTTGCTTTTTTTAATACTGGGTCTGGATCCTGTTTCTCTCTCATTGACCTCCAATTCTTTTGTCTTGACCTAATGACTTGCTATATTGCTTTCCAATCCTGGGAGTTATCAAGAGCCTGCCACATTTGCCAACTGTGGATTAATTAGCCTCTGCTGTGACGAACCTGCGGTCCTCTTGCAGATCTCGGGTTCAGCAGCCATCTCAGCTAAGCAAGTCGGAACTTTCCAGCCTAACATCTGACCCACAAAACCTGCCTGGAAATGGGCTTGCCTGCTTCTACAACTGTGGGAGCCAATTTCTCTCTCTGTACACACATATATAAGAATCACTGGCTTTGCTTCCTCCGAGAACCCAATGTAAGACACCACCTGATGGACTTTCAGTAAGGCAATAGTGGAGAATGTGCATTAAACATGCTTACAAGAGGACGTGACACATGGCAAGTCCTTGCCGAGTGTGCACTTCTTTCCTACCCTCCCCCAAAATCCGAGTGTAGAAAACCAGAATTTGATGTGGTCATCCTCCACGAGATAAGAGAGCTATTTTTCCAGGTAACTATCTGAGAGGGCATCAACACGTTTGGTGAAAACGGCATGAAAAGATCCTGGCCCCTTGTACAGATTCTTGGAAGCTCCCTCCAATATTCCAAACCCAAACCGCGAGACAAGATCTGATACAGGACAGATTCTGGACCAAAACACGGAATGATGGAACTGCCCTAAGAAGAGTGTTGGTTTCTTGGTAAGTCTGTTTTTGTGCTTCCTGTAGTGTGTGGTGTCCCTTTCCCAACTCAACAGTCCATGGAGCTAACACACCATACTTCTCCTGGGACACCCATTGTTTCCGGCCCATGGCTGCTGAAGGGATAGCAGCAGGTCGCCACCCTCCACCCCCTTTTGTCTTCTTCTGTTGCCCTTGACAACTGTCTTCTTTTGCCTGGACACCATCAGTGTATTCTGTCATGTTGCATAAATGCAACCTTTGGATCTGCTTCTCAGGAAGGCTGGACTGATGTGTTCTGAACCCCATGAGAGATCCAGGGCTACCGAGGCCAGCTTGGGGCACCGGGGCTGGGCTGGGCTGATCTAACCCACAGGGTCAGCCACAGCCTTCATGTTCATGCAACAGCCAGCCGGGTACTCCTCCGTTTTTCCTAATTTTTCTTTAGATGTGAGGTTCTGTTTCGAGGAGAAGGGTATTTATTGAGCACCTACACTGTGTAATGCCTGAAGTGAGTTCCTTTATGCACATTACCTTGTTTAATTCTCCCCACGGTCCTCGATGTGTGAGGTAATACTGTGACCATATTTCACATGAAGAAAATGAGACACAGAGAGGTTTGCTAACTTTCCCAAGGTCACCCAGTTAATACATTTCACAAACGATAGTCAAGCATGACTCCATCGAGCTGACAAGTGTCCACCTCAGCACTTGTGCATGGGTCCTTGTCCATTTCCGGCACTTTTCATCCCACCCATCTTTTCGTCACCAGCCAAGTGCCTGCCTCTCGTGCCATCAGGTTCTCCCATGAAGATACGAACAAGAAAACTCTCTGGGGATGCTCTGCTCCCTTACATCCAGCCACTACGAGCCAGTGTTGACTCGATGTAGCACCACCAAAAAATGTGACATCTCCACTTGAAAACGTAAGAGTGATACCAAATGGAATGCATCCAGGAGGACTGTCCTCATTCTCCTCCTTGACTCCACAGATGCTCTGTAGTGCTCCCCGTCTCAGTAGCTGCTGCCACCATTTAGTTAGCCACTTTTTCCACGTATGAAGTTTGTACGTTATGCTTTCATATTATCAGGTAAAAGTTAACAAGTGGCTGTAGCAAATAAATCTCTACCATATCTCAATAAAAAAAGTTATTTTTCCACTCATATCATAGTCTGTTTCAAGGCAGGCAGCTCTCAGGGGGAAATTCTCTTCCTAATTTTCCAAGGATTTGAGATTCTTCCACTGTTTGGTGATAATGACCTTGAAGTTTTGAAGGCATTTTTTTTTTCTGCAAGAGTGTGAGAGTGTGCTCGGAGCACAGTCAGGCGTAAGGTTTTCCAGTTTTACTTGGTGAGGACAGACTTTATTTCTGCACACATCTGGTTCATCAGAGCCCAGTTATGTGACCCCACTACAACTGCAAGGGGGAATTTCAACTACGAAAGACTGTATGCTCTATTGAACAGATAGCCCTTAGATCTGTTTGCTCATTAACAGTCTTCTATGTTTAATACGTAATTAAGTTGGTCTGTTTTCTTCCTCCTCCTCTGCTTCTCTTCTTCTAGTCCAAGTGCAATTCAAGCCATTCTGTTTCCCTTCATAGTTATCACAGTCACTTGGCTCAGGTCTGACGTGGATCCCTAACTTAGGCTCATGCAACTCGCCTCATGTCTTACATGGGTCACTGACAGAGCCAGCTAGGTGGTCGTCTGCTTCTGCTTTTGGTACTCTTATAAAATCTTCCTTCTCTATAAAATATATTAGACTTGTGACTTTTAATCAGGGGAGGTTTTGTTATCATTCCCCACCTCCCACGATCCATGCGTGAGACATTTGGCAACGTCTGGACATTTCTGTTGGTTTCAGCTGAGGCTGTTATGACTGGCGTCTAGAGGAACATTCTAAATGAAACAGGGACCCCTGGCCAAACTGCCAATACTGCCCAGGCTGAAAGATGCTGAATATTCTCTTCTAAAATACTCCAATGGCTTGTTATTGCCTAAAAATAAAATCTAAGCACATTTCCATGATCAAGGCCTTGGCTTTTTGGGCTGTTGCTTCTGCCTTCTTATGGGGCTAATACTGCTTCCCCTGTCTCACTAAGCACCGCCCACAGCTACTTCCTCTGTCTTCCTCAAACCAGGCTGACAAGCTAATCACTGTCTCTTCACAACTTTTGGAGTTGTTCCTGCCTCTGCCTAGGACAGCGGTTCTCAATCTGTGGGTTGTGACCCTTTTAGGGGTCAAACGAACCTTTCACAGGGGTCGCCCGCCTGATTCTTGACAGTAGCAAAATGGCAGTTATGAAGTAGAAACGAAAATAACTTTATGGTTGGGGGTCACCACAGCATGAGGAACTGTATCAAAGGGTCACGCCATTAGGAAGGTGGAGGACCACTGGCCTAGAAACTTGTTTGTGTGACTGGCCTTCTTATCCTGCACATCTCAGGCTCCACTATCACTTCCTCAGATAGACTTCCTTTGCCCTTCCTATTCCAAGTGTCCTCCTCCTCATGTGCCTCCTACTTTATTTCTTTTATAGCACTTAGGTCAATCTGAAATAATCTCCCTGATTTATTTGTTTATTCATGTTTCATTCGTGATTGAACTCAACTGTTGAATTTCCACATAAAAATGGGTTATCAAAGCAAACACACACACGCGACCCAAATAAAAAGGATTAAAAATGATAAGAATGCACTTTTCCCTTCATAAATCAGGACATCTGGGGGTGGTCAGTTTAAGGCTGATACCCCAGCGTTGCAACACAATAGGAAGTGAGTTTTCCTTGCAGGACGGTGTGTCCTGCTTCACGCATCCTCATGTGTTAAGTTTGCTCTGATGCTTTCCGGGGGCAGCTGGGGCTGTTGGAGCAGGAAGAAGTCAAGGCAAGAGCAAAGAGGTTCCTGTGGGCTGAGGCTGTTCCTCTTTTCAGAGAGTCCCTTGGCAGTCTTCGCAAGATTCCACTTACATCTCCTTGGCCCAAACAGTGTCATGTGGCCACTCTCTTTTGAAAGACAGACTGAGAAGTATATTTTTAACTGGGGCACTGCTACCTGAAAAATTATAAGAGAGGTTTCTTCATGAAGAAATATAAGAAATATGCCATAAGTTATAGTTTCCTATATTCCCTGCTGAAATATATGCTCTGACAAGAGAGTCTAAACCGCTGCACCTCCACATCTCGGGGAAATGCAATAAATGATGGTGAGTGTATACAGTACACGTCTAATAAACTCCTTTTCACTTGACACCCAGATTGCTGTTGTCAGTTGCCATCACATCTACTCTAATTCATGGTGACTGTGATGTGAAAGTCTATGTGAACTTGGCTGGGTCAGCATTCTCCCATGGTAGGATTCAACCCACTGCGCTCAACTCCATCATGGGATCGATCTTCTGTGAAGCAAACAGTTGTGAGAAGAGGGTGGAATTTCACTGCCATCAAGTCAATTCCGGCTCACATCCACCCTGTATGGCAGGCTAGAATTGCCCCTGTGGGTTTCTGAAATTGTTTATGGGAGAAGACAGCCATCTACTTAATCCTCTCACAGCCTGATCCAGCTGAGGAGAGATGTGACTCAGGATGTGGTTCATTCTTGGTATAGAGTAACACTGTGGAGAAGCTAGCTTACTTCCTCTGTGAGATCTGGATACTGCATGTTTCATTAAAAAAAATCATTTTATGGGGGGATTCTTACAGCTCTTATTCATGCATCCATTGTGTCAAACACATTTGTACATATGTTGTCATCATCATTCTCAAAACATTTTCTTACTACTTGAGTCCTTGATATCAGCTCCTTATCCACCCCCTCATCCCTCATGAACCCTTGATAATTTTTTTCATTAAAAATCATTTTATTAGGGCTCATACAACTCTTATCACAATCCGTACATACATCAATTGTGTAAAGCACATTTGTACATTCATTGCCCTCATTCTCAAATCATTTGTTCTCCACTTAAGCCACTGGCATCAGTTCCTCATATTTCCCATGCCCTCCCTGCTCCTTCCTCCCCCATAAACCCTTGATAATTTATAACCTTTTCCCCCATGTCTTACACTGACCGCTGTCCCACTTCACCCACTTTTCTGTTGTCCATTCCCCTGGGAAGGGGTTATATATCGATCATTGTGATTGGTCCCCCCTCCCTTCCCCCACCTTCTCCTTCCCCTCCTGATATCTCTGTCCTCAGTATTGGTCCTGAGGAGTTTATCTTCCTGTATCTGTTTCATTGACCTGCCGTCATATTGCTGCTGAGCCCAGGAGCCTTCAGTGGGCAGCTGAAATTGGGTTCATTTGGCTCTGCTTCTATCAGCCTGTGGTCTTCCTGCTTCTTGGTTCACCAGCCCCTGAGTAACTTGGGACCCATGACCAGCTGGCCTGTGGCCATGAATCAGACTGAGTTTACCTGCTAGGCAAGGGCAAAACCAACTCAGGTACCATGGGTCATTGAGGGTTGGAGCATCTCTATTCAAGTTCTGTACAGTGGGGCCAGGAGTCGGGGTAAAGGCTCACATAACTTAACACCGCAAGCAGCTTCTTCCTAGGACTGTGGCTTTATTTGTATTTTATATTAGTAACCATGAGAATGAGTATAATTAGGTGAATTATTTCTTTCATGGAGAGTCCTTTAGCAGTATGCCAAAACACAGGGAACTGCCTTCCGCAAGCTCCATGTTTTGCATGTTGACTTGAGCTTGACAGTGGAATCCTGGCCCAGACTGTCATCTGCTTGTTTACCTACAGGGCTGGTTTGACGCGACACTTCTGGATAGAAGTACAGCCACTGCATACATGTCTGAGGCTATGGCACTTTGGAAGCACGGCTAACTGTGACCATTTAGAGCTTCAAGGTTTCACAGCCTCTAATTTTCTAAGCTTTCCCCACTGATGCCGGGTTGCTCTCTGGTCTCAGTACATCTATGGTCGTGGCTCACTTCTGTTTGGGCACGTCTGACATTGGCCATTTTATGTGCGTGTTCACCTGACAGTTGTTCTCCACAAAAGCATCTCAGGCGGAGGGAACGGGAGCCCTGCACGCTCCCTGTAGGAGGGACGTGTAGGAGTGGAGTTTTATCTGCCTGCTTTATTGGTTAGGCCCTTTTCTGAATTGCTCCCAAAAGAGCCTTTCACATGATTTCTCCTGGGTCTCTTGCAGTCAGATTTCTGTCTGGAAATTTAAAAAGTAGAGCAAAGGGAATGTTGGTATCGAGTTGTTTATGATCAGCTCATACGAATCGGCTAAACTATCATCAGAAACTGACATTTGGTAAGGTGCCTGAGAAGTACTCAATTTTGGTCTAGTTATAAATGATTTTGTTTCCCCTGTGACTGTTCTCCTTAAGCACCAGAATTCCACTTGCCTTTAGGGTGAAAACCCATGATAAAATGGTTTGTAGCACAAACCTCTACTTACAGGGGGGAGAAATCAACGTCCCACTCTCTAGGTGTTAGCGACATTAAAATGGGTGTTAGTGGGCAGAGGTTTTATGATTCAGAGAAAGCAGGTAACTTTCTCCTCCATGTCAGCTTAAACCAGTGGTTCTCAACCTGACAGGAAGACTTGAGAACTCTAGAAGGCTAAGGAGATAAGGGAGTCCTGGTGGTAGAGTGGTTTTACATTGGGCTTCGATTATGAAGGCCAGCAGTTCAAAACCACCAGCCACTCTGTGGGAGGAAGATGGGAACTTCTACTCTCACAGAGAGTCTCAGAAATCCAAAGGGGCAGTTCTACTATGCCCTATAGCAGCGGTTCCCAACCTGTGGGTCGCGTCCTCTTTGGGGGTTGAATGACCCTTTCACATGGGACACCTAAGACCATCCGAAAACATATATTTCCGATGATCTTAGGAACTGAGACACAGTCCCTCTATCCATCTCCAGGCGGGTCCTCCCACATGCAGATACACCCACATACAGATACACCCACATACGAGTACCCGGCGTGAAGATTGTGACCCATGTTACACCATATCTTAAAACAAAATCTCATTTATTTGTCATGATTAGAAATAAATATTTTACAATATCTAATTACATATTATTTTGTGATTAATCACTATGCTTTCATTATGTTCAGTTTGTAACCATGAAAATACATCCTGCACATCAGATATTTACATGACGATTCATAACAGCAGAAAACTTACAGTGATGAAATAGCAATAAAAATCATGTTATGGTTGGGGGTCACCACCACATGAGGAACTGTATGAAAGGGCCGTGGCATGAGGAAGGTGGAGAACTACTGACTTAAACAAACAGACAAGCAAACTCACTGTCGTCAAATTAATTCTACCTGACAGAGACCCCACAGGAAAGAACAGAACTGCCTCTTCGGGCTTCGGAGACTTTAAATGTTTACAGAGCAGACAGCCTCACTCTTCTCCCAGGGAATGGCTGCTGGGTTCACATCGTTGACCTTGAGGGTAGCATTTCAGTGTGATAAAGCCCACTATGACACCGTATCTGCTTAGGGCTTTGCATTTCTGAACACCTTCACAACCAATGTGTCTCAGAGTAGAATTGCTTCCTAGGACTTTCAAGGCTGTAACTTTTGGGAAGCAGTCCTTCGGAAGCAATTTTGGATGAATTCAAACTACCAAGTGTTTAGTTAGTAATCAGTAAGTTAACTATTAGCGTTAACTAACAGTAAGTTAACTATTAGTGTTCCCCCAGGACATATACTAGGACTCATCCATCTCCTTGAAAGGCAACTTGCTTTCTTCCCAAGGTCTCAGCAGGCCCCCAGCTGAGTGGCCCCACTTATTAGCCATCCCTCCCTAGGTTCCTGCCCGTCTTGGTATTGTTCAAAATATAGCCTGACCCTGATCACTTAGCTTTTGATGAACATTTTTTAAAAATGTTATGCAAGGCTAGACTTGGCATCCATTTGTTGTGCGGCTCCTACGTAGGATCCTCCCAGCACTTCCACCACACCTCTTGTGTGCATAGTGTTGTGCAGACACTGAGGGGTAATCAAGGAGAACCGGAGCTGGGCTTCACTTTTCTTTGCCACAGTTGTCTTACCTATAAAACAGGGAGCTGGCAAGATGGTCTCTAAGGGCCATTTGGATAAGTGCTGCCAGGTCTTCTGTCCAAATGAGCTGCCCGCGGACCTCAGAATCGCCTCAGTTATTTTCTTCCACTTCAGCCACTGGCCCTTTCGGCTCAGACAAACCCGGATTAGAAAGACTGGTGTTTCCCAGGACCTCCGACTGGCTGTTCGTTGTGAACACTGCAGAGAAAATGTTGGCTCCGGGTGACGGGGCTGGGCACTCAGCTAGGGTTGGCGAAGACCTTGAGAATAAAGCAAGTTGCCTTTTTGGGAGATGGGTCAAGTTTTGAACTAGAATAGGACTCTTTCTGTTGTGTGTAAATGATTACTTGCGTGAGAAAAATCCATGTGCAAATGCTACTAGGCCTTACTGGCTTGGAAGGAGCAAGGCACACAAGTTCTCAATTAGCTGACCTCCTGAATGTGGGAGTAAGTGAGTGGTATTAGGCCTGCACTCAGGAGAATATGGATGATCGGAAACTCTGGCTCAAGGCCAAGAAATAAAAAAGCTCTCCATCTGTCGATGTGCTAAACCCCCATCTGGATAAAAGCTGCTCAAAACAAACTACACCCCCTCACCCCCACCATTGAAGAAGAATGCAGCAATTCCCTGGGGCTACAGGTTTTATATCCTAACACGTCTGCGCCCCACGCCAGTTCTCCAATGTTTAATTTCAGGGCATGGTCATGTGTGGCTGTTTGATTGTCCTATGATCCAGGCTGTCTGCAACGTTGAGTGTTTGGCCAGCCTGCAGGTCAACCTGCTGTCACAGAGATTGTCGCTGACACGGAAAGGTGGCCTTACTGTCTTTGCCAATGTTCTCTTCCACAAAAGACCAGTTGTGTTTTCCTCTGAGCTCCTGGTGTCTCCCTTGGAATGAGACAGCCAAGGTTACAGCTGCGCTGGCTTTTCAGGGCGACCCCACAGCCAAAAGAGGCTGGGCAATGCTAGGGGCCACAGCTGTCCTGTAGTCAAATGAAGTGAGGCAGCCATGAGGAATAATAAGTAGGGGGAGGCGGAGGAGAGAGAAGCTGGGATATTATTAACTGCACACTGCTTCACTCACTAATAACTTGGAGATCTGGACTTCTTCCGGAACTATAAATGAAGTTACTTAAACAGACCACTCTGTGGAACATCTGCCTTATTTCAGACCAGGAAACAGAAGACAATCATAAATATTTAGAGTGTGGTTCTGGCCTTCAAATTCACAGGGACTGGGTGGATTCCTTTATCTTCTGTAGTCACTCAGGTTCATTACCAGTGGCGTCATAAGGCCGTGTTTATCAATCATGCAGGAAGTCCCAGGGTTGACAAACTTAAAAAAAAACACATTGCCATTGAGTCTGTTCTGATTTATAGTGAGCAGAATTGCCCCACAGCATTTCCAGGTTATAAATCTTCATGAGAGCAGACTACCACCTCTTTCCCCTAGTTCAAACCCCCAGTCTTTCGGTGTACAGCCAATCACTTAAAACACCCCACTCCACTACCAGGGTCCCTTGACAGAAAGCAGCCTGTCCCAAATCTCTGTGTAACTCACGTCTGAGATGCTTACTTTCTAAGAAATGATTCCAAACTTTGTGACTCCTCCCCTCCCCACCAAACAAATAAAAAACAATCAAATTCACTGCCAGGCTCCTTTATGGTAGCCAACTGGTAGCCACACTCCAGGGTAGACCTGCATCTGCGGATTTCCCGAACTAACTTCGCAGGAGCACTGAACCACCTGCGTGGTTGTGTGTGGGGCTGCTAAGTACAAGGTCGGTCGTGGAAAGACCCTCAAAATCTAAGGAGTGAGTACATGGCAGGATCACATTTACATGGACCAACCACTGTGTTTGCTCTGCTACATATCAACGATGGGCTTTTTCATTGATGTATTTAGAGCTGATCGCCTCACTATTGATCTTGTAAGACTGGCAGTGACAGATCCGAATCCATTTGTAGAGGCCCTGCGTAGATGAAGCTTCCTTTGAGTGCTTTATGATCTTTCATCAAGGGTGTAAATAATCTCCCATTGAGGCAGAACACCTTGATAGGAGACTGCCTTCCTCCCTCTCTGGCCAGCCCAGGGAAGGGCTGTCTTTCTTAGCGACTTTCCTGAGGGAGTCCTTGATGGAAGTCACTAAACCGCAGATGGTACTTGGGCCTCTGGGTGCCCAAGGTCTTGGTTGGAAGACCTTGGGCTCACCTGTTACGCCCTTGTATCTAACCATGTATGTATCCCAATCATGGCCCTGGTCCTGGTTCTTCAGGTTCGCTTATAGTTGTGATGTACTTATCTGCCACCCGGCATGTTTTTGTGACAATTTCCTTTGTCCTCTCCTCACCCACACCCTATTTATCGTCTCCCCAATTGTGACTCCTTGGATGCCATTTTAACTTTGTGTTAGTGGCTTCCTTCGCCAGGATGAAGCGTCTGTGTCTTTGTGTGTCTCTGTCTCTTTTAAGACTTAACAAATGTTCTCTTTGAAGTCTAGTTGAGATGCGGTCTTGTTTGTGCTATAAAACAATACTTCCAGAAGCCCTCTGTCCCATTTTTGATTAGTTATAAGCAATTAAAAATTCCTTTTTGGTGGAGAGCAAATGCTTTGAGAATGATTGGGGCGGGGAATGTATGGATGTGCTTTATACAATTGATGTATGTATATGTATGGACTGTGATAAGAGTTGTATGAGCCCCTAATAAAACTTTTAAAACAAAAAACAAAACAAAAAAACCCAAAAAAACAAAACAAAAATTCCTTTTTGATACTGCTCCAAGATATTCTTCCCCCTGTAATTTTCATCCTTTGGATGACCTGGGCCTCTTTTAATCCTCTCAAAAAATAAATACAAGTCCTTTAGCACCAGGAATATGGCTCCAGTTGACATATCCTTAGCCAACACGTTAGCTGTGAATTTTTCTATAACGAGGTTCCATTGTTTCTATTGGCTTCTAAATGATGCCTCTAGCAAAAAGAGACTGAGACTTGTGCTGAAGAAAGAAGTATAAATTTGCTTGCAGCTGTTCCTTTCAATGCCTGCTCATCTGCCTTTAAGCCTCAGAAGTGCTCCCTGGGGCTGTACAGCTCCTCCCTTTGACAGCACTGCCCTTCCTCAAGGTCCCCCCCCCCCCCCCCTGTCGCTGGGCTCTGTCCGTGGCTTTTCCTCTGTGGGGAGATGATTGGTTTCGGAGGAGGGAAGCAGAGCTCACAAAGAGCTGGGAAAAACTGTCAGGCATGAAGCAGGAAGTGCCAAATCAGGGAAGGTATTTCCTATTGTTTATTCAAAAAAGCACAGAAGATTACATTAGGGAGCCGTGTGTATGTTTTTGGCGTGGTTAGGGAATTATTTTTGAAAAGGAAATATTCACTGAAGTATAAGATGACAACTTGGGGGGAAATAACTTCGGTTTCAGACTGGCAAAAACTGAAGCAGACTTTGTGTCCAAATGAGTCTTTCAGAGCTGGTGAAGCATTTTGTACCCCCAGACATATCTTCGTGTCCAGAAAAAGAGTGATTACCAGCAAGGAAGAGAGGTTAATAAGGACCTGAGTCACCCCAAATGACCATCCAGGCTAGAAGTTACTGGGACCATGGAGCTGAATCTCTGGGGGTAAAATTTCTCCCTGCTAAGACCTAGAGATCTATTTTTCTCGTGATATTTCTGGAGTTTTGAGTCTTGGGCATGTCAAAAAGCAAATAGTCTGGGGACCGGGTTCAGTAGTCAGGTTCGGGAAAACACCAAGGATACAGAGTGGCTTAGTGCCTGGCCCTTGCCCGAGGAGTTCATAAAGGAGAAGATGTGTAAAACCGATTACTGTATGAAAATGTAGAGAATGCTGTAACATAAAATATTCCGAGGGCTGCTGGCTTGGCATGTGAAGAGGGGTCAGCAGTGGCTTCACTGACGAAGGTGTCGTTAATTGACTCTTTAAGGCTGTCTAACGCATTCACCAGTCTGGCAGGGGAGAAAAGCGTGGTACAGAAAGACAGACCCACAGTCTGACAGCACAAGGAAGTGATCAGAGAGCTGATAGGCAGAGCACTAAGAAGGACTGAGAAAGAACACGAGTTCACAGAAGCTGGGCCCAACACAGCTTCCCAGCTGACTTCCTCCCTTCCTGTGCACTAGGAACACTGAGTTACTCGTGTGTCTCTGTTTGGGGCTACCGTCTCTAGAGAAGCAAACCCAGTGAAGGGCCCCCCTCCGTTCCCTGACAATGGGTTCACTCCTCCTAGCAGATCCATGATAGAGCTGAGGACATTCTGTCAGGTCACTTGAAGGAAGTGCACTAAATCTTAACTGCCCAAACACTGAAAAGCCTGGCCCCGTCCAGTTGATACAAAACTGAACTCTCACAGGATTCAGGAGCTGCCACATTTCAGCAATGGCAACAGTCGAACGTTATTACAAATGTGAGGGAGGAAAAGGATTGTTGTTGCTGTTAGGGGCCATCGAGGAGGTTCTGGATTGTAGCCACCATACAGGCAATAGAACAAAAACACTGCCTGCCCCTATAGCCCTTGCTATGCTTAATCTGGGTGTTGCACCCACTGTTTCAATCCATCTCATCGAGGGTCTTCCTCTTTTTCACGGATCTTGTATTTTCCAAATATAAACTTTTCCGAGGCCCAGTCCTTCCTGATAACAAAGCCAAAGTCTGCCAAGAAAGCGGGCCTTCTCCCAACCCCACTATGAGACATGACACCCTCACTGACCCATGGTCCAGCGGGGAACAGCACCAGAGACGCAGGTGGGATTTGTGCCCGATCTGATCCCGCCACACCTAGGCAAAGCACTGGGGGAGTGCAGCGGAACAGCAAGGGAATGGAACAACAAGGTCCCCCGGGAATGCTTAAGGTGGACTTGGGGCCAGGGCGTGGTGCCCCAACAGACGGGGCTGGAAAACACTCCTAAAGACCAACAAACGATCCTTGAGCTAACTATAAGCTTTTCTTTCTTGTTGGGTTTTGTTTTGTTCTTTGTCAGTGGTTTGTTGTTATTGCTGTTTTGTTGTATATTGTCGCTTGGTTTTGCTCTGTCTTATTTTTGTGCATGTTATTATCTCCACAGGTCTGTCTAAATAAGATAGGCTGGATGAACAATCTGGAGGAGAAAACAATGGGAATGATAGGTCTTGGGGGGCCATGGGAGAGGGGAAGGTGGGGGGAAAGGAAGTGGACAAGGGACAGGGACAAGGGAACAACAAGTGATCCAAATTGGTGGTGAGGTGGGTGTGGGAGGCCTGGTAGGGCATGATCAAGGGTAATGTAACCAAGAGGAATCGTTGAAACCCAGGTGAGGACTGAGCATGATAGTGGGACAGGAGGAAAGTCAAGGGAAATAGAGGAAAGAGCTAGGAGGCAAAGGGCATTTAAAGAAGTCTAGATAAAGACGTACATATGCAAATATACTTATATATGAGGATGGGGAAATAAATCTGCCTATATCTATATGTTTAGTATTAGATAGCAGAAGGACATTGGGCCTCCACTCAAGTACTCCCTCAATGCAAGAATACTTTCTTCTATTAAATTGATATTCTATGATGCTCACCTTACCAACACAACCGCTGAAGACAAAGCAAATAAGAAAATATGGTGAAGAAAGCTGATGGTGCTTGGCTATCAAAAGATATAGCGTCTGGGGTCTTAAAATCTTGAAGGTAAACAAGCGGCCATCTAGCTAAGAAGCAACAATGCCCACATGGAAGAAGCACACCAGCCTGTGTGATCATGAGGTTTCGAAGGGATCAGGTATCAGGCATCATCAGAACAAAAAAATATTACCATAGTGAATGAGTGGGGGAGTGTGGAGTGGAGACCCAAAGCCCATTTGTTGGCCACTGGAGATCCCCTTGTAGAGGAGTCTAGGGGAGGAGATGAAGCAGTCAAGGTGCAATGTAGCAACGATGAAGAATACAGCTTTCCTCCAGTGCCTAAATGCTTCCTCCCCGTCCCCCTACCATCATGATCCGAATTCTACCTTGCAAGTCTGGCTGGACCAGAGGATGTACAATGGTACAGATAGGAACTGGAAACACAGGGAATCCAGAGCGGATGATCCCTTCAGGACCAGTGGTGTTAATGGTGATACTGGGAGGGTGGAGGGAAAGTGAGTTGGAAAGAAGGAACCGATTACAAGGATCTACCTGTGACCTCCTCCCTGGGGGACGGACAACAGAAAAGGTGGTGAAGGGAGATGTCGGGCAGGGCAAGATATGACAAAAATAATAATTTATAAATTATCAAGCGCTCATGAGGGAGGGGCTAGCAAGGAGGGAGGGGAGAAATTGAGGACCTGATGCCAGGGACTTAAGTGGAGAGCAAATGTTTTGAGACTGATGAGGGCAATGAATGTACAGATGTGCTTTACACAATTGATGTATGTATGGATTGTGATAAGAGTTGTATGAACCCCTAATAAATGATTAAAAAAAAAGAAAGTGTGCCTTCTCACTGGTAAGGAGCGTTTTGGTTGCCCATCGTTCAATGCAGATTTGGTTGTTCTATGGCAGACTATGGCATATTCAAACATCAGAATTCAAATGCACCACTTTTTTGTTTTCCTTATCCATTGTCCAGTGTTTTCCGGTATAATAGGAAGCAGTTAAAAATTCCAGGTGGGCACCTTAATCCTCCCAGGGGTATCTTTGCCTTCTAATACACTAAAGAGGGTTTAGCAGCAGATTTGTCCAATACGACACCTTCATGGCTGCTTCCAAAAGGGTTGATTTAGGATCCAAATGAAACTTCAATCTGTTTTCCATTTATTATGACATTGTCTACCGATCCAGTTTTGACAATGTTTTTTTCTTCTTGTTGAGGTGTCATCCCACTGAAGGCTGCAGTCTGTGACCTTCATCAGTAAATCCTTCCAGTTCTCTTCACTGGCAGCAAACAAAGGGGCGCTGCCTGTATATTGTAGTTCAGTAATAGGCATCCTTCAATCCTACCACCACTTTCTTAGTAACACAGTACAGTTTCTCAGGTTCATCGCTCAGCATGCAGATTAAATAAATATGGTGAAATGGTACAACACTGACACACAGCTTTTCTGAATTGGAACCATCCGCGTCCACTTGTTCAAGCATCCTCTTGGATATTTGAGTCTTCCAAGAAAGACCTTGGAAGAAAAGTATGGTGATCTGGTCCTGAACAAATCAGTCCTAGAAGACCTTGGAGCACAGTGCTTCTCTGACTCTCATGAAGTCATCATGTATGAAAGTTCGGAATTGGCCTGATGGCAACAGGGTCAGTTATCTCCCTGCCGTCGCTTTACGACCAGCCGAGTGGACCAGTGGTGTGCTGCAGGTCTCCCGGTGCTTGGAGAGCCAAGTGAACGCATTGCTTTTTCACCCCAGAGAAGTGACCTTAGTTTAGTAACTTGAAATTAACCACTCTGTAGATATTCGTACCATAAAACTTAGTAAATACCATAAATCAGGACTTTCATTTTATTGACTTGGACACCACTGCCTGACCCCTGCCTAGCGGTTTGGTGACTGACAGACATATGAAGCATTAGTCTTTATGAAGAGGAGGCCAAAATGTGTGTTTCATTACCGAAGAGAAACAATTAGTTCATGACCCTAATCCTGAAGGTGACCCCAGTGGGATAAAGAGATTTGGGAAAATGAATGGCTTTGGATTTATTCCTCATCTTGCTCCCAAGCACATAGTGTTCTACACAGGCCATTCTGAAGGTCCCCTCTTCACTGTCTTTCATTTTTAACCTTTCATCCCACTTAAGGTCAATGAGTGTAAAGGAGGAGAAAGGGAAAGAGTTCAAGTTGAGGTGAGGAAAAAAATCAAATCTTTTAAAGAAGGACAGAAAACAACTTAATGCTTTCACATATTTGTGTGTGCCAACTAGGCACACCGGAAGTACAATGTGCGCAGGTTAATCTGCACACAGGATGGGCAATGGTACGCACTCATGAGTTTAACTTTCCGTCTAAGTACAGCTCTCATCATGTTCTGCTAGTTTTGACATTTCATATTCTCCTTATCATTCAGCTTTAAATATAGCTAATTAACATTTTAACATTTTGGCTTATTCACTGTCCTATGAGTTTTTTAAAGGTATATTGCTTAATTTTGTAGACAAAAATTTAGGTTTTGATTTTTAAAATGTATTCTGATTTGAGTAAAAATGTAGAAAGCAAATTGGTTTTTCATTCAAGAACTCATACACTATTTTCCCCTTGGCATCGATTGCAATCCCAACCATGTCACCACACACTCTTCCTAGTTCCTTTCTGTGTGTACAATTTTTGTTTCTTTTTTTGTCCTGGCCATCCATGCCCTTCTGATCATCTGGTTGAACCTTCTGAGGAGTGCGTACCTGCTTAGGTTGTTTTCCATTCCAGAGGCTGATTCATTATTTGGCTGCAGGCGGAGCCCTGAGAATAAGTTTGGTTCCAGGCTTGAGGAATGACCCAAGGCTATCCTCTTGGGGAATCCACCAGACTCTGTGGGACCATTAAGTCTCTTTTAAACAATTTTGAGTTTTGCTCCACATTTTTCTATCACTCTATCCAAGTTTCTCTATTGGAAATCCTTTCAGAACAGCCAGGGGTGGGAGCAGGGCACCATCTAATCTTTTTAGTCATGGGTTGTGGAGGCTGAGGTTCGAGTTCTCTGTTATCCTTAGGACTAATTCCTTCCTTAAGTCTCCATTCATTCTTCGTTGGTCAGTTGGAGAGAGATCAACCATGGCACTTTTCCTGGCTGCTCATCCGTGTTTGATAACTCTGCCACTTTTTATCAAAGTACAATGTCTTAGGGAACTCTATTGTGCCAGTTGATCTGAGTGTATTTCCTCAAGGTTTTGGGTTATGGCTAAGATGTTTACATAACTTTGCTATCTGATGATTCTATTGTAAACATGGATGTATTTATGCTTCATACAAACATGTATATATAAATAGATCTGTGAAAACATTGCCTGTCTCTGGTTGTGAGAGTTCTCCCTCTTGCCTACTCATCCCTGTCCATCTTAGCCGTCTGCTTATGTATTCACTTGGAAATGAGGATTTGTTATTATTCATGATGCAGCATTGCACACGTGTTTGTATTTGTCTTTGTTATCTGTCACTTTTGCATGCCTCTGTGTGTCTTCCTTTTCTTTAGAGATAATGATACTAATTATCCACTTATTGTTATTGCCTTTCTTTCATCCCAATTAATACATGTCTGTGGCAGAGTGGGTTAGCGGTTGGGCTGTTAAATGAAAGATCATTAGTTCAAAGCCACTTGCCACTCTGTGGGAGAAAGATGAGACTGTCTATTTCCCTAAAAATGTAAAGCCTCAGAACAATCTAACTTTGTCCTATAGGGTCACAATGAATTGGAATACACTTGATGGTACGTATGTGTATATGAATGCATGTTTCAATAGACTCAGTTCATTGTGCTCACTTTCTCTCAGTTCCCTGTCAAGGTGTGTTAGGTGCTGTCGTGTCAGTAGTGACCCATAGACATACTATGTACAACAGAACTAAGCAATGCCCAGCCCTGTGCCATCCTCACAATTGTGGTTAGGACTGAGCCCATCATTGCACTATGTCAATCTATCCCATCTATCTCATTTAAAGATCTTTCTCTTCTTCCATGCCCCTCCACTTTACCAACAATGATGTGCTCTCCTGGTAACGTGTGCAAAGTATGTCAGAGGAAGTCTCACTAGCCTTGCTTCTAAGGAGCAGCCTGCCATGATCATCAAAACGTATTATTTCCCCTATGTGTAAACTTTTTATATTAGTAGCTATATACAGTGTTTGTCCTTTCATGTTAGTCTCATTTTATGATATGAGGTGTTTCTTGGATTCTTTGTTCTTCTTTAGCATTGTGTAGTATTTCGTTGTATATATGTATTGTAGTTTGTTTATGTATTTATCCTTTTGGTGGGCACTTACAGTGTTCCTAGCTCTTTATTGTGAATAATGCTACAATGGACATGGGTCTCTATCTATCTATCTATCTATCTATCTATCTATCTATCTATCTATCTATCTATCTATCTATCTATCTATCTATCACCATGTCCTGGCTCTTAGTTCTATGGGATCTATAGCCAATAGTGAGATTTCCAGAAAAAATAGTACTTTTATTTTCCATTTTTAAAGGAAGTACTGTATCATTTAACCGTTCTACCATCAATGTAGGGAGATACTAATCTCTCCACACTCTTGCAAGCACTTGCTGTTTTAGACTTGCTGAAATTTGCTATAATTGTTAAAGAGAGATAATATATAGTTTTAAAAAATCAATTTTATTGGCATATAATTTACATATCATACAATCCAACAATTCGATCACATCAAGGAGAGTTTTACAATCATCACCACAATCAATATTAGAACATCTTCCCTGTTCTCACACTCATCGTTATTAGAAATCCTGTATAATGCTCTCTTACCCCTTAGGCTTATTCTTTAATTGAAGTTTATTTGAACAGAAACAAACATTAACATTCTTGCTCTGTTTGTGTTGCTGCTAGCTTCATATATTAGCATTTCTTGTAAGATTAGTCCAGTTTTTACAAAGTTCCTTATCTCAGTTTTCTGAGATATTTTCTAATGTTACCACTGTATTTGAGAGACAGAGTTGCTGGATATATAATTCTTGGCTGGTATATCCATCTATTTTCTTTCAAAGTTTTATATATGTCATCTCTGTGACTACTTGTTTGCCTGGTGAGAAAATGGCAAGGAGCCATGTCTGACTCCTCAAGATACAGAAGGGAGGAGACTTCAACTCCTTAGGTCCTTAAGGATGATTTCGGAGGCAGAAGTTAGACAGGCCTCCATCCTGCAACCTTATTTACCTTACAGGATCCTTACAATGGCCTTCCATGCTTCCGATGGGACTGGTAATCCTTTGCAATGGCCACGCGCAACTCACAGACAATACTCAGGATTACTGGGTTTACCGAGGAAGCTAATAGGCGACACCATGTTAAGGACATAGTGTTTTGTTGTTCGCAGCCTCTTCTCAGTTATGTTGCCAGGCATGTCTTTGGTCCTCAGCCTTTCAGCCATGCAGTCCTTGGGTCTCAGCGGTGTCTGCATAGTGTTCCAAAGCTCCTCTAGCATGGAAACATTCTCCAGAGACACCCCATTCTGTACGTCAGTATTCAGTCAAATGGCTATGGGTTGACTTAATCCATGAGTTCAGAAGCCCATCCCTCTGCCTGGGATCCTGGTGCTCTTCCTCTGTTTTGGCTTAGAGTCTCAGCCCTGCTCGTTTGCTGGGTCTCCACACAGGAATCTTCATTCCCATTTCTTTTTCCTTAACAAAGGTATGGAATTGATGTGGGATTCTTCTTTGACTTCTGAAATAGCTCATTTCAACCTTTCTATCAGAGTCTCACGCATCATATTTACATGATTATTTGGTGGAAATTACGAAGATTATGGATGCAAGAACCCTGCCAAGTGTGTCACTGCGCCGTACATGGTAGGGGCTGAGCATCTGAGCCTAGACTTACTGGCTGTCCTTTGTAAGTAATGTGCTGTTTTTTAAGAGTTGCTTTAAACAGTCTATCTTTTATTTTGGAATATTTACTTATTCTATGTTATGGAGACTCTCTCTGAGGAAGCTGGACCATATGAGGTCTGTTCAGCTTTTTGAATGGATAGCTTTTTGATTTTTATGATATCGAAACAATGTTCTCCAAGCAAATCTTTATATATCGGGTTAATTTTTTTCTCCTGTTCTGTAATTTCAATCATATATAAATAGTTCCTCATGATGCAGTCCCACATAATTCACAGGACTTCTTCATTTTTATTATTTTTTTCTTTTGTGACTTTTCCTCATACAAGCTGTATGGAGACATTTATTTGTCTTTTAATTTGTCAGTCCGACCTTGAATTGATTTAATTCCATGTCTTTGTCTTCACATGTATTGTTTATCTCTGCTTATTGACTTATCTATTTTATCTTAGTTATGTATGGATTTTATACTGTTAACATTCTGAGTTTCTAATGGCTATTTCTGTATGGTTTTTAATTTGTCTATTTATTATGATGTTTTGATCTTTTATTGTTTCCTGAATTCTTCTAGGGCATTTTTTTCTCCCTTTAATTTTGTTCACAGTTTCCTCAAACTTCCTCAAAAGTCCAGACAAAATGTCTACTATTTAAAAACTATACATAGATTTCAAAATGTTTGGCCCAAAACAAAATCAAGAAGTCACGCTCAGTTTACAACACGTCTCAGCAGCACACAGTTGGAGGCACGGAGGGTCAGTGGGAGCAGAGCCCCTGCAGGAGCAGCATGCATTCTGTGGGGGCAAGAGCAAACCTCAAGGTCATGGCGACTGTCGAGGGAGCAAATGGGGAAACCACTGCGGTTTAATGAAAAGGAAATAAAGATGAAGCCACAAAGGACGTAGCAGCTTTAGATGTCTATCACTCATCTGAAGAAGGGATGAGCGAATGTGGACAATGAGGCCTGCAGTGGCGACCACATATCAATTTGTGAGGAAAAACGGACCTTGGTGGTGTCCTAATGGAAGATGATTACTGGTTAACAGCAGGAGCAATAATCAACCCTACAGACATCTAAATTGGTTTAGCTTATACAATTCTCACTGAACAATTAGAGCTGAGGAAATTTTCTGCTCTAAGGGTCCCCAAATTGCGGCTCCCATTTCAGCTGCAGACAAGAGCAGTGCTGCCACGGGGAATTTTAAGCAAGGAGAATTGAGATCCTGGAGCATTTCTCAGAATAAGTATAATAAGAGGAAATATGGCTCTACCAGGACGATCATGAAGACAAAGCACAATCAAAGGAACAGCTACTAAGGGGAGACGGAGGAAATGGTTTAATCAAATCACAAGTAAATCTGTCACGTGCAAAAATCACAGTAAGAGTCTTTGCGGGTGATTGAAGCATTTTGCTTATTGTGAGAGTGTTTAGAGAAAGTCGGGCATAACTTTAGCAGAAAAATCCCCATGAAAGCTTCACCCGAAGGGGCTTCTGCACCAGGGCAATGCTACTACTTTCATGTAACGGGGCAATTTTGGAAATTGCTATGGGAAATTATTAACTCTTTACAGTCTTGATTTGGTTCATTCTGATGTTTTTTGGTTTCCTAATCATAAAAATTCTTTAAAGGGCACCCATTTTTCTTCAGGTAATAATGTAACAAAGACTGCATTGACATGGTTAAATTCCCAGGACCCTTGGTGATTTAGGGATTAGCTAAGTGGCTAGAGTCATCATTTATAAAGATGTCTTGAACTTGATGGAGCATATGTTGAAAAATAAAGTTTATATTTTTAATTGTTACTGTTAATTAACCCTTTGAGGCCCATGTAAATATCTTTATTATACTCACTAACTCCTAACAAGCCTATAGGACAGAGTAAAACTGCTCCTGTGAGTTTCTGAGGGTATAACTAACTGTCTGAGATAGTAAGTTTATTGTGCCCACCTGACCAATAAACACATGTGGAGTTAATTGAAGGGTGGAGGGATAAATGGCTTGGTGAGCCTCACCTGTCTAGTTCTCGGGTCTCTTGCTTTGGGGTGGTTGGACCAGAGTGCAGCTGCCTTAGCCAGCTCCCTGTTTCAGCTGGTAAGGCTCACTTCCTGCAAGAGACATCCCTGAAGCCACATGGACCTACCCCGATGCAGCCCTGGGTGCTGGAGCAGCTGTGTGGAGACCCCTGCCAGCGCTGAGATGCTTACACATTCACTGACTCAGCTTTCCTCCTGCAGTTGGCATCATTGCATCTGTTTTGTGAGGGGGAGAGGACTTTGTGGATTGGTGTTGGACATATGGGTTAATGAGTTAATGTTGGACTTGTGGACTTGGGCAGCACTGGGTTGGGATGTTTGCTTGATGTGCACTTAACCTTTATATAAAACTCTCTCTTATCCATGAGTTTCTGTGGGCTTGTTTCTCTAAAGTTCCCAGACTAATACACTGTCCGTGGGAGTAGAAAGCCTGTCTTTCTTTCACTGAGTGGCTGGTGGTTTTGAGTTTCTTGCCTTGCAGATTGCAGCCTAAACATAATCACAATGCCACCAGTGCTCCTGTATCCTTATTAGGTAGTTCTGTTACTTATTTTTCTTTGAGGAGATGTCTTAGTTTTTTTGGTGGGTCACTGTGGCACCTTATCCTGTTCTTTTATTGGATTTGAGGTTTTTTTTCTCTGGTACATTTTAGAGAGATTATATTTATTTGCTGGTTATATCTCTTTGTAAATTTGGTCCTGCAGAGTGTTTTGGTAAATTTGGTCCTGCAGGGTGTTTTCACCCCTTTGGATATGAGTTTGGGAGTTCTGGGCCGCTCACCTCCTATTTCTGGGAGGATGGAATAATTGGGAATTTAGTTGGGGGTCCCTGCTTATTGGATGTGAAAAGCCACTGCAGATGAGGAGAGCAGGTGTTGTCTGTCATTGACCCAGTGGTGCAGGAGCAATGGGGGGAACTTTTGAGTAGGGCCCCCTTCACTGCTCCCTCCTGCCTCTGGAGTGGCCCATGTCACCAGTATTCTTGTCAGCGTCACAGCAATGTCCTCTCCCCCATCTTGTTCTAGTTCGCTCTTCTTGTTTCACTCGGGGGCCATCCACAGTGTCTGTGTCTCAACACAGAATACATGGAGTTGCTTTCTCCTCACTGTGCGTGTTGCCTTTGGTGTCTCAGGATGTGCACTGCAGCACGAAACCCTATCAGACTTCTCTCCTCTGACAGTTTTCATTTTCTCTGCTTTTCAAGAGTTGTTAAATCCAACCCTTTACCTTCTCAGTTGATGCTCAGAGTTCTAGAATTACCATTCGGCAGGTGGCTTACTCAATTTTCAGAGTTCTGTCAGATGGCTAACAACAGGTCAGCAGTTCAAAATCATCAGCCACTCCAAGGGAGGAAAATGAGGCCTCTTGCTCCCATAAAGTCTCAGGGCAGTTCTCCTCTGTCCTATGGGCTTATTATAAAGTGACAGTGATCCAGTGACAGTGAGTCTGGATGCATTGGAGAGTTGTAGAGAGAGGAGACCTAGAGGCACAATGGATTGCATGTTGGGATGCTAACCACAAGGTCAGCAGTTTGAACTCCACAGCCAGTCGATTAAAGGAGACTTTACAGCCTCAGAAGCCCACAGGGGCAGGTCCACTCCACCCACAGGGTTGCTCACAGTCAGAATGGACTTGATGATATTGGATTTGGCTGTTGAAGGATGGAGTGGTGCATGTCACCAGCATGCTATCTTGTCTCTGCCCCTCTTCTTAATTTCCAAATATTTCAGCACCAGGCTAGTTGTCTTGAGTTGTTGAGAGTGAGCTTTAGCTTCATCCACTTCAGTTAAAGAAGATACTCCGCATTTTATTGTTGTTTGATTCTGGGAGTCCGTTTTGACCTATAGCAACCTCATGGACAACAGAAGACAATGAGGCCCAGTCTGCGCCCTCATTAAAGGCTTTTCTTATATTTTTGCTCATTATTGTAACCACTGTGTTGACCCATCATATCGATGATCTTCCTCTTTGTCACTAACTCTCTACTTTACCAAGCATGATATTCCTTTCCAGAGATTGCTCTTTCCACATAACATAGCAACAATATGTGAGCCGCAGTCTTACCATTCTCAGCTCTAAAGGGCATTCTGGCTGTGTCTCTACTGATATAAATTTGTTTCTTCTTCTGGCAGTCCATGATACTTTCAGTATTCTTCTTCAACATCACCATTCAGTGGTAGCTTGAAATTAGTCCCAGGCACTGTGCTAGGAGATTTGACCTATTATCTCATTCAATCTTACCTGGCATTTCACAACATTAACCTTGGTAATTGAATCCATTTGGAAATACTTAGCATTTTACTTTAATGATCTTATATGGCAGACTGTGATATCAGAGCAGGAAATCTTGGGACCTCCCGGGTCTCTGAGGGCACAGTGGTAGGGTCTCATTGGCAATGCAACTTCACCAGAATTTCTTTGTCTTGTTTTTTAAGTCTTTAACTTGGTGCTTCTAATGACAGAAGGTGGTTGAGACACCAGGAGCCTAAAAAAATAAAAGGATTCTGCATGTGTACACACAGTTTGCAGTGCTCAATCGCTTAAGTATTTAGGGCAAAGTAGTCTATTTTCCTGGCAGAGAAATAGACTGGGCTGCTGTGGGTGGAGGAATAACTTCTTTCCCCAGGGGTGAAGTCTTCAAGTCTGGATGTTGTTTCATCCTCTTGTTTCTCGCTGGTAATGCAATGACGACATAGCCACCATGGAGGCATGAACAACACACTGTGCCACACCCCAATAGGAGCCCCGGCTTTCATTATTTGAAGGAGCCCAAACCTACAAAGGAAGATCAGTAAAGTAAAAACAAGCGAAGAACCCAACTATCTCTAGAGGCAAGGTATCTTTCAGCTGCTTTGAGTAGGCTAATGGTCATGAAGTTAGGTGGAATTCATCAGATTCTGACAGTTTAATAGGCTGAATTATTTATAAGTTCAGGCCAAATGTTTCAGACAGTACCAGTCCCTCTCGCCAAAAGAAACGCATCTCCTTAACATAATTAGCACTAATTAAGCAGACCACTACATCCATCTTGCTTAGCCCTGTGTAGTGCTGTAAATCTGGAAGTTTGCACAATAAACTTACCTTTAGAGCATGAATAATATTGTAACACGATATTGAAACATATAACTCATATGTAGTCTATAATTAACCAGTTCTTTCTCTCTTGGTAACTGGTTTCTTTCACCTCCCAGGAAAGTAGCCCACCACAACGAGTATTAATTTTCACCAGATCTGGCCCACTGAAAATGCACACGAACGACAGACACAACGTACACTTGGCCCCAGAGCAGTCTCCAGAAAGGTGTCACCACATTAGACCAATTAGGACATTTAGAAACTAGGAATCCAATAACCCACTTCCTGTGCAAGAATCATAGTCCTGTCTCAATACATATTTATGACCATTCCTTGGGAAATCTGTTACATATTCATAAGTCTTTCAATTACTTCCTGGAGTATAAGACTGCAAACCCCTTTAGTTTGGGGATTTCCCTAGTTATGGCTTGTTGCTTGCTTCGTCAACCAAAGTAAAGTTTTCCCTGCCCCCTTTTGTTCAATGTCTTTGTTTCTGAAGGCATAGGAGTGACCTCTGAGTTGGTAACACTAACATTACTATCTCAATTGACTCTTTTGGCTGAAACAAACTAACTTGATGACCCGTCTGCCTGATAGTGCCATTGACATTTTTCTAATTTAACCCCAACCCACCACTGTTCCACCAATTCCAAGGTCTTCCATTAAATTGAGTTTATGCTATCAGTGATATTATATGTGTCCTGCTATGATGCTGAACAGGTTTAAGCAAAACTTCCAGATTAAGATGGACCAGTAAACTCCAGAAAACCAGGCAATGCAAGCACTATGAATCTCAGCAGTCTGATCCACAGCTGGTCATGGGGATGGTGTGGGATTGGGAAGCCTTTTGATCCACTGTGCATGGGCCACCATGAGGGCTACATCAGTGGCAGCAAACAACAGCATTTTATTTATCATTGAATACAGACATACATATAGGAATGGGTGTGAATATATGTGTTTTTGTATATTTATATATGTATATGTGAGGGGTAATATCCCCCCTTACCCCAAACAACAAAACGGAAAACAGCTCCACTAGGCAGAGCTTTCCTAGTATGCATTTTTCCCACTAGGTGAACATCGAGCAACTTACTCTGAGTTAGTGCACCCAGTGGCATTGCCTGGGAAGGTTCTCTTTGTTCACAGTGAATTTTTTCATAAAATCAGTTTTGCTTAAACTTCATTTTTTTTGATGGTCAATTTAAGAGAACAGAATGTGGCTGTGAAATTTTGTTTCCTGCTCTGGAAAAATACCACAGAAACTGTTGTGGTTATAAGGACAGCGCTATGGGAAAAACTCAAGTATATGAGTGGTTTTCTTGTTTCAAAAAAGGTGAAATGTCAATTGATGACAAACCTCATTCTGGATGCCCGTCAACTCCCTGAACAAACTAAAATGTTGACAAAATCCATGCACTTGTGCTCAAAGACCAACGACAGACCATGGTAGAAATAGGGAAGTTCTCGGGACTATCTTGACCTCGGTTCAGGAAAATTTTAACCGAAGATTTGGGAATGAGAAGGGTCATGGTGAAATCTGTGCCTCGGGTTCTGAGTGACAAGCAAAACGAGCTTTGAATGGAAACATGCGGTGCTTTCAAAGGACAGATTTGGAGTGACCCAGACTTTTGCCCCCAAGGTCATTACTGATGATGAGACATGGTGCTATTCTTATGACCCTGGAAATGAACACAGCCAACCTCTTTGAGTTCAGTTTTCTTGATTGTAAAAATGGGGATAACAGTAACCCATTTATAGGGCCAATATAAGAATTGAACGTGTGACTCTGGTGCACAGATGTTCCTCATTTCTTATTCTTTTACACCTGGCTCCTCATCTGAGACTCGTGGTGCCAAGTGAGATTTCAGTGTTGGATTAGGTGAATGGGGGGGGGGGGGACTTTTATGTTTCTATTTTTCTCCTCTCACTAAATACATTAATAGTTATTTTCTAGTGATACAATGAAGGTCCTTCCTAGGCAACACATCTTTCTGTATGAGAAGTGTCATTGTCCAGAAAGGACAAAGGACTCATATTATTATCACAAGCACTAAAGTGACGGCTGATAGGCTAATCCCAGCTATACCAGGATCACTCCTAATTTTTCAGGAGGCAGCGCCAGGAAAAAAGGAGGAGCCACAAAGAAAATGAGGAGAGCTGGTGTCTAGCTCAGTGAATGGCCCCAGAGAGAGAAGCGCCTTCCAGAAGGGGCCTTCTTTTCCGGCATCGTCTATTGCCCACGCACTTCTCCTTCCCTGTGCAGGCAGGCTGCTGCCAGCTCGCTAGCCAGAAATGAGCATTCCCTTTAGCTGAAGCTCTGAAAGAGGATTCCATTAAAGGCCAAGTGGTAGAGAAGAAATCCAAGGAGAAGCTATCCTCATTTTAAGGGTCAATTTTAGACTAGAGAGGCTCACTGGGTAAGATTTTGACTGCTAATCCAAAGGCCAGGGGTGTGAACCCCCAGCCCCTCGGCAGGAGAGAGTGGAGTCATCTGTTTCTGTGAAGATTGACAACTTGGCAACCTTACAGAGCAGTTCTTCTGTGTCCTGGAGGAATTACAGTGAGCTCGATGGCAACACATTTTGGGTTTGGGTGCAGTTGTATTTGTTTAGGTCTTGTTTTACTCATTGAGAACTTTTCATTTCTATTCGTATACTTCTTTCTCCTTTGATAGACCAAGTAGAGGTTAAAAAAAATTGATGATTTTCACAGTTCTGAGTGCTGAAGAAATAACATCGCACTCTAGTAGACGAATGAAATCTTCCCCATGACAACAGTTTCGAGTCAGAAAAGAGACCAGAGTCACGTGGACCTGGGTCTAAATCCCGGTTTTTCTAATTACTAAAAGAAGCAACCTTGGACAACTGACATCCTTTTTAATCTACTGTTTGGTGCTGCTTCATGCAGAGTTGTTGGGGGCTTTGAAATGTAGTACGCAAAAAATTTCAGACACAATGTTTGGCACATGGTGGCTAGTGGGGAAATGGCTCCATGCTGACACCTTCAGTATTGGTCCCCTGGCTGGGAACAAAGTTGCCTCAGCTTGTATACTTGATATTTGAAGAAGTCAGGATTGGAACAATGTGACTTAGAAAGGAAGTTGATAGGAGGCAAGCGATTGTCGATGCTGAGATGTGAGCCACTGAGGCTGAGCTGATGGTGGAAATGTTCACCTTGGAAACATGAGCTAAACGTTCCCATATTCCAGAGGCGACCGGGAAGTGTAGTGGTGCGGAAGGAAAAAGAAGAAGCTGCATTCTGAGAACTTCTTTCATGGGGCGGAGGGAGATGCTGGCAGGTTCACAGAGAACCAGGGAACAACGGAGGAGGCCCTCTGCCCAGGGCACTTCTGGGAGTTTGGAGAAAACACAGTCTGGGAATAATTTGGAATCTAGAGTGAGCTCTCTTGGACAGAGGTGGGTCACTACGGGCCTGACACTCACTGTGACACGGGCAAGAGCCCCAAGTCTGTAAATTTGGACCAAAGGGGCGGCAGGACGGCCGCCCACTAGATCCCTGGAATCCACCCCTTGCCGTGTGTGGCGGATTGGCCAGCTGCTAGCTTTGGTAGACAAACCTTCATTTTCATTTCTCTTCCCTTCAGGCCTCCCTTCAGCTGTCTCTCCCGCCCCTCCTCTCCCCTGCTTAGCCCTCCGCTGAAGTGCCGCACACCTGAGGGGGCCTCTGGCGGCCACCCCAGTAATCAATCTCTCTGCGGGACTTAGACGGCTCTCTTCTGACCCCTCCTGGTGCCAGGAAATGGTCTGCAGCCTTCTCACTGGGGCTTACACGCCAAACCCCGCTCTTACACAAAACAGAAATAACATTCAAAACTGGTTTCAATGTTGTTGAATACGTCAAATCCAGCAGAAGACTCTTGTTAGTTAGAGTTGGAATAATTATTTCAGAAATATGTAAATTTCTCTAAAGTGTTTGTAATCTATTACGTGCTATAATAATTTTAGGACATAGGGAGAGCCAGGACATGTTATAAGATACATTACATCGCTGGAAATTTTTGTTTGGCTATTTCCAATGTCTTTGTAAATAAAATTTCGGAAACCTTTGGATGGGTCAAGAAATTCATATCCGGATATAGAGAAGGAATAGAAAAGAAAATGAATCAGAATAAGTTGTGCATAATAACTTTGAAGTATAATCTGATGGAACATTTTAGTTTTATATGCATATATTTTTGCTTGTTTATATATTGGACCATGATATAAAAGTGTCTTTTACGGTAGAGGGTATTTGAAAAGTAGTATGATAAAAAGCCTTTAATGTAATGCACACACATTGAAGAAACTAGCTTACTTTCTCACACAATTTTTAGTGATCCCTGTAACTACTTTGTCAACCATCAGTCAGCCTGTAGTTCCATTTATGTGCTACAGTTGATGAAGCTTGTAAAGTAAATTTATCAGTGATGAACTAGCTTTCTCTTATCAAAAAGGATCAAATTTTCTGTGATTCATTTAGCTGGTAACAGCAATTTGCAGAAAAGTTTTATTAAATATTACTTCCCTGTCTAGAGAGCAATTTGAACAGAGAGCTTCAGCTGGTCAGATGCAGGCTGAAATAGTGCAATAGCAACATGATTCAGAGTCAAGAACTGGGAATGTGAATTTTGAAGACATGGTCAAACTCCACTGGTATCACTCACTGTGCGAAGTTCACGAAGACATTTCATTCCCAGAATGTTTTTTCACCTGTGACATGGGAACTGAGGTGGTGTTCTCTCACTCTTTGGGTAATTGTGAAGACAGCAACAACAGTCTCTGAACTCAGTGGTGTGATGAGCCTTCATGAAGTCAGCCCATGGTTCCTGGTGACCAAATGCATGATGCCACCCTCCGTTGGTCATGAATGGGACTACTGAATTTGTAGGTTTTGTGTAAGTCTGGGTAGACTAGAGAAACAAATCCATGAATACACATATGTACATAAGGGAGAGGTTTATATCCAAGAGCAATTCAACATTGAGAAAACATCCCAGCCCAGTCCAGATCAAGTTCATAAGTCCGACATTAGCCTATATGTCCAACAGAAATCCATAAAATCCTCTTCAAACTCATGAAACACATACAATGATGCTGAATGCAGGATGATCTCAGGCCAGTGGGTAGAAAGTCTTTGGATCCAGGGGCGTTGTAAGCATCTCAGTGCTGGCAGGGATCTCCACATGGCTTCTCTGGCTTCAGAAGTCTTGTCAGCTGCCATGTCTCTCAGGGAGTAGGAGAGAGAGAGAGAGAGAGAGAGAGAGAGAGAGAGATGTGTCTTTCACGTTCAAGGAGGAAGTTCCAGATTTCCCAGAATTCTCAGGAGAAGGCCATGCTCACACAGAAGTCTCATTGGCTCTCTCAAATGACAGCCTAGACTCCACCCCTACACTCTTAATCCTTACATTGACACCAGATCAGGTGACTGCCACAGGTGTATAGATTTACAGAAGTGGTTTGCTAGGCCTGTCTACTAATTAGCCTTTTCTGGCAACTCCCTGGAAGACTGTTTTCCATCATAGCAACAACAAGCCTCCACCGAGGGGAGAGTGCGCAAGCTGGCTGTGCCTGCGGTGTACTGGCTGGCAATCTTCTTATAATCTCCTACCACGGAACCACCAATCTTCCCTTCCATATGGGGTAACCATTTGCTCTCAAATGGATTCTGATTCATGAAGTGGTCCATAGTAGAACTGTGACATAGGGTTTTCTTGAGTATCATTTTCATGGAAGCAGATTGCTAGGGCTCTGTTCTGCTGTCCACCGGAGATGTTTGAACCTACATCCTTGCTGTTAGTTGATGTTAGGTGCAGTTGAGCCGGTCCTGACTCATAGCGACCTCATGTCCAGCAGAATGAAACACTGGCAAGCCCTGCCCCATCCTCTCAGTTGTTGTTCTATTTGAGCCTATTGTTGGTACCACTGTATGAATCCATTTTCTTGAGTATCTTTTTGATGCCCCTCTACTTTTCCAAGCATGATGTCCTACTCCAGGGTTTGTCTATCCTGATAACATGCCCTACGTGCATGAGAAGAAGCCTAGCCAGGCTTGTCTCTAAGGAGCATTCTAGCTGTCTTTCTTTCAAGGCAGATGTTTGCTCTCCTGGAAGTCCATGGCACTTTGAATATTCTTCACCACACCATTGCATTGAGTTTTCTTTGATCTTCCTTAATCAATGTCCAAGTTTCACATGAGGCAATTGAAAACATTATGTATTGGACAGGTACACCTTAGTCCTCATAGTCATATGTTTGATTTTCAGACACTTTAAGGAGGTCTTTTTAAAAAAATTTTTTAAGGAGGTCTTATACAGCAGATTTACTCAATACAACGTCTTGTTTGCTCTTGTGACTGCTCTTTCTATAAGCATTGATCAGGCATCCAAGCAAGATGAAATCAATGACAACATCTCTCCCCTTGTGAGGTTTATCGTTTACATTGAATTGTAATCCTTATTGAAATCAGCGCCCGCTGATCTTATCAAGAAATGCTTCAAATCCTTCTCACTTTCAGCTAGCAAGGTTGTGCCATCTCTTCATGTTGGAAACAAGCCTTCTTCTAATCTTAGTGCTGTGCCCGTCTGCTGATAGCTTCTATGGTAATTTGCTCAGCAGCAAATTGATTAGGTATGATGAGAGCATACAACCATAATGCACACCTTTCTTGATTTTGAACCATGAAGTATTCCTTTATTCTGTTCACATAACTACCTCTTGATCCATGTATAGTGTGTTAGTCCAGGTAGACTAGAGAAACAAATCCAGGGAGACTCATGTATATAGAAAAGAACTTTATATACAAGAGCAATCGAATATTGAGAAAACATCCCAGTCCAGTCCAGATCAAGTCCATAAGACTGATATTAGCTCAAATGTCTGATGCCAATCTATAAATTCCTCTTCAGACTCATGCAACACATGCAAGGATGCCAAGTGCAGGAAGATCACAGGTCAGTCAGTGGATGGAAAGCCTTGTGGATCCAGTGGCAGTGAAACCATCTCAGCACTGGCAGGGGTCTCCATGTGGCTCCTCCAGCAGAGCTCTGGCTGAATCAGTGGAGTTCTGTCAGGCTTGTCATCAGTCATATCTCACAGGGAGTGAGCATGTACTCCGCCTCCAGCGAGCTATTTTTCTCCTTAGCGCTTCCAAATCAGGTCATCAAGCTGCAACCTGATTGACAGGCTAAACTCCACCCCTTCACTCTTAAGTCTCAAATAGACAACAATTTGGGTTCCTACCACATACAGGTTCTGCATGAGCACACTTAAGTATTCTAGAATTTCTATTTGTCTCAAGGCTTTGGGTAGTTGATTATGATTCACACAGTCAAATTCATTTGCATAGTCAATATGCAACACAGGTAAACATCTTTCTGATTTTCTCTGTCTTCAGCCAAGATCCATTTGAAGTCAGCAATTAATCCCTTGTTCCACGTCCATTTTTTGAATGTGTACTCTATTTCTGACAGTTCCCTCTCAATGCATTGCCGCAACTGTTGTTGGAGGATCTTCAGCACATTTTTTAACTTGCTTTTCTACTTGGGCCACTTTTCTTTGGAATTGGTACGAATATGTATCTCTTCCAGTCAGCAGCTGTCTTCCAAATTTCCTGGCATAGATGAGTGAATGTCTCCAATGTTTGTTGGCATTCCATCAATTCCTGGGGCCTTGTTTTTGGCTCTGCCTTCAGTGCAACTTAAACTTTGTTCTTCAGTACCATTGGCTTTTGATTATATACTACCCCTTGAAGTAGTTGAATGTCAATTAGTTCTTTCAGGTACAGCCTCTGTGTATTTTTTCCATCTTCTTTGGATGCTTCCTGCATCATTTAATATTTTGTCAATAGAACTTTCAATATTGCACCTTGAAGCTTGAATTCTTTTTAAGTTATTTTAGTTTAAGATATACTAAGGGTTTCCGCCATTTTGGATTTCTAACTCTAGGTTTTTGAAAATTATATTATCATATTTGACTTTGTCTTCTGAAGCTGCCCTTTGAAAATTGCTGTTCTACTCTTTGACCTCATCATCTCTTGCAATGTATCTTAGCTACGCTGTAATGGCGAGTAAGTTTTAGAGTCCTTTCTAACACACACTGATCTTTTCTTTCTTCTCTTTGCAATAGCCCTTTTCATTCTTTATATATGATGCTCTGAATGTCATCCCACAACTCATCAGGGCTTCTGTTTATTAAAATCCAATGAGTCAAATATGGTTTTTGATGTTCTCAAAATTCAGGTTAAATATATTCAAGGTCATATTGGTCTGTTGTGGATATGTTTTCATTTTTCTAAGCTTCAACCTGAACTAACATATGAACAATTGATGGTCTGTCTGTTCCTTAATCAGACCCTAGTCTTATTTCAGTTGCTGATATTGAGCTTCTCCATCATCTCGTCCCACAGATATAGTCAATTTGATTTCTGTGAATTCTCTCTGGAGAAGTTCATGTGTATAGTCACCAATTGCATTGTTGAAAAATGGTATTTGTGATGAAGTAGCCTTTAGTCTTTTAAAATTGTATCATGTGCAGGATACAAGATCAACAAACAGAAGTCTATCAGACTGCTATACATATCAGACAAGACCCCAGCAGAGGGGATCAAAAAGGCAGTACCCTTCACAATATCCAAGCATAAATTGAAATATCTAGTGATATACCTGACTAAAAAACCAAAAGATTTGTATGAGGAAAACTACAGAACACTATTATAAGAAATCAAGAGTGACCTCAACAAATGGAAGAATATCCCATGCTCGTGGATCAGAATGCTCAATATAGTAAAGATGTCAGTTCTGTCCAAGGCACTATATAAGTTTAATACTATCCCAATACAAATACCATCAGCTGTCTTCAAAGAATTGGAAAAACTGGTTACTACGTTCTTATGGAGAGGAAAGAAGCCCAGAATTATCAGAGAACTCCTCAAGTAGAAGGACAGAGTGGGCTTGCTTTACCTGACTTTAGCACATATTATACAGCCACAGTAGTCAAAACCACATGGTATTGGTATAATCACAGATATTCAGACAAATGGAAAAGAACTGAAAACCCAAAAATAAAATCACCAGCATACAGGCAATTGATCTTTGATAAGGGCCCTGAAAATATCAAATGGAAAGCGGATGCCCTCTTTAACAAGTGGTGCTGGAAAAAAATTGATATCTATCATCAGAAAAAGGAAGCAAGATTACCTCACTCCGTGCACAAGAATAAACTCAAGGTGGATCACAGACTTTGAGGTAAAACCACAAACTATTAGGACCATCAGTGAAGGATATGGGACATTCCTGAGAATGTTGGTGCAGGGAATACATAGACTATTGAAAATAGGGAAGGATACAAATACAGATGAGTCACAAATTGACAAGTGGGATATACTGAAGATAAAACACCTGTGTACATTGAAAGAATTCACCAAGAGAGTAATATGAGAGCCGACGGACTGGGAAAACATCTTTAGCAATGACACATCAGACAAAGGCCTTATTACTAAAATCTACAATACTTTGCAAGCTTACAATAAGAAAAACACTAAAAGTGGTGAAGGGTGATGTCAGACAGGGCAAGATATGACAAGATAATTTATAAATTATCAAGGGAGGGGGCAACGGGGAGGGAGGGGGAAAAATGAGGACCTGATGCCAGGAGCTTTGGTGGAGAGCAAATGTTTTGAGAATGATGAGGGCAATAAATGTACAAATGTGCTTTACACAATTGATGTATGTATGGATTATGATAAGAGTTGTTTGAGCCTCTAATAAAATGATTTAAAAAAAAAAAAAAGGAAAACACTAATTGCCCCTTAAGGAGGTGGGCAAAGGACCTGAACAGAAGTTTTACCAAGGCAGAAATCTGAATGGCCAATGAACATATGAGAAAATGTTCCCAATAATTAGCAATAAGAAAATGCAAATGTAAAAAACTATGAGATACCACCTAACACCCTCAAAGATAGCCCAATTAAAAAAAAAACCAGAAAGTAACAAGTGTTGGAGGGGCTGTGGTAAGATAGGAACTCTCATCCCCTGCTGGTGGACACATAGGTATGTACAGCCATTATGGAAATCAATTTGGTAATATGTAAAACAGATGAAAATTGAGCTACCATATGACCTAGCAATCTCCCTACTGGGCATACACCCAGAAGAGACAAGAAACAAACCACGGCCAGACATCTGTGCTCCAATGTTCATCACGGCACAGTTCACAATTGCAAAGAGCTGGAAACAACCCAAATTTCCATCAAGGACAAATGGATTAAAAAACTGTGGTACATGTATACAATGGAGTACTACACATCCTAAAAAACCGTGATGAACGCATAAAACACATTGCTGCAAGGTAAGGACTGGAGGAAATTTTGCTAAGTGAAGTAAGCCAAGGACAAAAGGACAAGTACTACATGAGTCCACTGAGGTAAGCTTAAGAATGCAAAAGGGACATAGAATAAAAGTACTGTATGCATACATTCCTGGGGTGAGGTCCAGGTAGTATGGCAGGGGCCAGAACAGTCCAGGGATATATATGGTAGCCAACTAAAAAGGAGGGGAAAAGAAAAAAAAGGACATGGGTAGCAGAAGAACACCCAAGGGGTGAAGTCATTCCTCTTGAATCTGTCAAGTCTTCATTCTGATTCTTGGAAACATCTTTCAAACTCATCCGCTTGAATGGCTTACAGCACCTCCCTCATCTTTTTCTTCACCTCTTCCATGTTGTCAAATAAATCACTGTCCTTTCATGTACCTGTTCATTTGAAGAAACAGGAAGTAAGACAGAGCGAGTAAGACAGGTGAGTAAGGTGTGTGGGGCCGAGTTTTCTTTGACCAAAAACTGTTGTACTGAGATGGCTGCATGAGCAGGTGCATAGTCATGGTGGTAAAACCAGTCCCCTGTCTGCCACAAATCAAGCCTTTTGTTTCACAATCTTTTCAGGACCTCTAAAAAGAAAGCTTAATTAACAGTCTGACCTGGTGCAACAAACTCCAAATACATAACCCCCCTCACATAAAACATAACAAAAACAAATGAACATCATCTTGCTGTCTCATTTCACTCTTGTTTTAGGGTGCGGTGATGATGGCGCCTTCCCTTTGTTTGATGTTTGCTTCCAGGGTTGTAAGAGTAGCACCGTGTCTCATCACCAGTCATGACCTTGGGGGAAAGTCTGGGTCACTTCGGAGCTGTTCTTTCAAAGCACAGCATGTTTCTAGTCGATGCTCCTTTTCCTGGTCAGTCAGAACCCGAGGCACACATTTTGGCAGCAACCCCTTTCATCCCCAAATCTAACGTTCCAATTCGCCGAACTGAGTTCCAAGAGAGTCCAGACAACTTCCCCATCTCTTCAATGGTTCACTGTTATTCTTAGAGCACAAGCGCATGAATTTTGTTAACATTTTCGTCCACTCCGGAAGTTGACAGATGTCGAGAACGAGGTTTATCATCAATCAACATTTCACCTTTTTGAAACGAGAAAACCACTGTACACTTGGGTTTTCCCCAGAGCGCTGTCCATGAAGCTGTGTTCAACCTCACAACAGTTTCTGCAGCATTTTTCCTGAGCAGGAAACAACATTTCACAGCTGCTCGCTGTTCTCTTAAATTGGCCAACACAAAAAAACTAGATTAGGAAAAAATTCACTGTGACCAGAGAGAACCTTCCCAGAGTGAGTTAGTTGTTAGATACTTGTCTAGTGGGAAAATGCATACATTCTACCAAAGCTGCGTCCAGCAGAGCTTTCTCCACTTTTTATTTGGGGGGGGTACCCCTCATATACTTTCCCCAGGACTGTGCAGCAGACTTTACCTTTGGCTCTCTATTTCTGTATGTGTTAGCAGCCATTGGAGGGCATGTTAAACAGATTTTTGATTTCATGACTGTTGGGTAGGACCCCAAGATTTTGTACTCTGAACAGGTTCTAGATGATCTTAATCCTGTTGGTTATAACCTAAAAATCACGGCTTTCCAGAATAATGACCCTGTTGCTCTTACTTACTTCCGAGTCACTTCTGACTCCTGACCATCCCTGATAGGACTGCATGACACTGCTACACACACTCACCTCTAATCTGTGACACTGGTGCATGGCTTGACCTACCAACCTCTGGGTTGATAGTGATGTCCATCACGCAGAGACCTACAATGATTCTATTCTTCATGTTTCATTTATTTTAAAAGTTCTAAAATAGGGATAAAGCAATCCTTCTAGAAAGGATCGCTATGAAGTAAATAGGAACATGGAAAGCCAGCATTTCTGTTTCAGAATTTTTAGGGAGCAAATTTTTTCTGATTATATTATTCTCCTTTTCAGAAATTCCAACGAGCCATATCAGTTGCTCATTTCTCAGTATTAATTCCACAAAATTAACTTGGAGTTCAAAAAATTAAAATAAATTTATTTTTTGGAAGGGAGTGCTATTTATAAATAAAGCTTCCAGGTGCAAACACTGAAGAGACTTTGGAAACCTCTAATTGTGCTGAAGCTCTAACTTGGAACTCTGGGTTGCTCTTGTGTAGCTCCATTACAGATGTCTCTGCAAATTAGAAGCTCCAATCATTACAGAGGGCCGCCAGTTCATCTCTGTCCCTTTAAGTGGATAAATGTAAGGTTTCTTTGTGTTTTAGTTAAAATTCATGCATCTTTGTCTCTATGTCCTTGTCTTTCTGATTCTCTCCATTTGCCAAGCCCTCAATCACCTGAGCTTCATTTCTGGCATTTCTATCTATGGGACTGTCCTCCACGTCTGGAGAATTGAGCCAGCAAGATTTTTCTCACTAAAGAATCGGATGCTCTTGTATTTTCTGCAGTGCCCAGCAGGCCTTTGATGCTGCCTGCTGCCCAGTGTAAGTGAGCATCTGTCAACAATTTTGCTCTGGACCTGAGGACTGAGTTTGAAAGACACCATAAACATGTTAGGGACTTTTGTGATTGGGAATTCACAAGGAGGAAGTCATCCTCTTCCCTGTGATTTTAGAAAGTCTTTTGTAATGATTAAGCTTTGAAGTGCCTGGAGCTTCCCATTGTGATGCAGAGTGTTCCTTGTTCACTAAATAGCCTTTTTGGCCCTAAATGAGCATTTGACTTCTCAGGTAGATGTAGGAGGCAACATTGATGAATAGGGAAAGCTGTCCTCACCTTGACTCTCACTTCTGGATAATGAGATGTGAGACCCAGTGATTTTCCGCTTTGATGATCTCTGTGTCATGACCACAGAAAAGAAAACACCTGCAGTCCTTACCCACTCTCTACCCGACTGGCACTCGCTCCTTTCAGCACTAGTTCAGCAGTGACAAAGGACGAGGATGTCTCCGTTGTTGCAGGCATGACATGCATGTTTGTGCATGCCAGGACCTAAAAGTGGGCAGTGAGGGGAGCAACGAAAAGCTTCTTGGTTGCACAAAGCGCTTCATGTTGACGTCTTTTCTTACAGCAAAGGAATCCTGGTAGACAGACACTTGGCTAAGTGACTTGAAGAGATATCTCCTGCAATGTCTCTCCAGTGCCTTCAAATGACAGAGTTCAGCAGCATGCTGGCTGGCCCAGAAAAGGGCCCAAGTCTGTTCTCAAGGAACAAGAGCAAATTTGGAGGTGAGTAGCAATAAACGGATAACTAGCATATGTTACAAAGAAAAAAAAGTGCTTGGATTTTATTCCCGTTTCCAAAGGAGAAAAGATTGAAGAGGTCTAGGCTTCTGTTTTACTTGGATCCATAATCTATGCTCATGGAAGAATGTCATTCCATTTTTATGAACTCCAATTTTCCTAGAGCCATCCTTTACAGAGTCCAAGTTCCAATTATTAGATTATAAAAAATGTTTTAAAATTATTTTATTGGGGGCTCATACAACTCTTATCAAAATCCATACATACATCAATTGTATCAAGCACAGTCGTGCATTTATATTCCTCATCATTCTCAAAACATTTGCTTTCTACTTGAGCCCTTGGTATCAGTGCCTCATTTTTCTACCTCCCTCCCCACTCTTCCTATCCTCATGAACCCTTGATAATTTATAAATTATCACTATCTGACCTCTCATTCACCCACTTTTCTGTTGTCCATCCCCTATGGAGGGGGTTATATGTAGATCCTTATAGTCGGTTTCCTCTTTCCACCCCATCATCCCCCCACCCTTCAGGTATCGCCACTCTCACCACTGGTCCTGAAGGGATCATCTGTCCTGGATTCCCTGTGTTTCCAGTTCCTATCTGTGTTTCCAGTTCCTATCTGTAGCAATGTACCAATGATCCTCCAGGCTTGGTGGGCCAGGATGTGCTCTACTCTCTCTTCCTCCCTCTTCATTTGCTCCTGTGTGTTCTGATCAGACATGTCCCTCTCCCAGAGCTGCAGCTTCAGGGCTGTCTGCTGAAGTAAATTCTTCTGGCAGTCGGGGTGGCTGTCCATGTAGTTGGGATTGGGCCCGACCAGCCTCTGTTAGTAGATTTTTACAGCTATTTCTTCTCACTTTAAGTTGTACCCCATCAGCATATGAAGAGCTTTAAGGCTGGACTCTAATAGATTTTACTCCATTCAAGTGTCCATGGTCATCTCTCCCCTTACCCAGGAGTGTCTTGTTGACTTAATCCCTAAACATAACACTAGTTGTAGTCCAATTGACTCCGAATATTGGTATTTAAATAATTTTCAATGGAATATGAACTAGGTCAGTTTTTCCTTAAGTTAGATATTTAATTAGAATAAGATGTGGTATGTTAGGAAATTTTATTAATAGAGGTAACAATATTGAAAACATAAAGCTAATTCGCTTTCAAAAATATGTTCCTAGAAGCTTTGAGATTGAGGGACAGTGGGTACTATTTTAAACCACCATATTTGTGGCAATTGGTTACATAACAAAAAGACTATCTACAGTGACTTCGGGGGTGACTTCAGCAGCTCATCCGGTCATGTTCCTTCAAAGAGAGCACAGGACACAGAGATGAAGTATGGAGATTCTGAAGCTACACGGTCTTCATCTGTAATCTGAATTCTATTCATTATTAATGGAGTAACGTAAGCCTCTGTTTCTTTTAAAGGAAGCATTAAAATTTAAAAATTACAAAATATTGGGAAATATGCTAGTGCTTCCAATACCTATTCAATGAAGGGTGTTCAGTAAGACATCTGGCATGCTCCTGTATGTAGTACATACTCAATCACATCTGAATATTTTTATATCATAGAATTTTGCTCAAGAGCAATGGTACCACATACAAATTTGTTTTTCTTACTTTTCACTATCTCAAAATTCCATTTTTATGTTACCCCAAATACCAAGTCTTTGCCTTGGAGTAATGAATCTAATTAATAACCACTCCAAGGGAAATGGAGACATAGAAGGAACAGGTTATTTCAGGAGCCTCGCCCACAAACCATGGCAGCAACTGTGACTGTTTAGTGAGTGCTGGAATTATTCCAATTTCCAAGTGATATTTATCCTATTTTTTCTCATAATATTCATCATGTAGTAGAGGCACGTGAGCTATAATTCCTAAAATACGTGACAGGCTACATGAAGCCATGAAACACAAGAAGTACAGAAAACACAGAACATAAAACAAGAAAGATTCATTATCCTGATTTCGACTTTCCAACTGACTGCTCCATATCAATCTTGTAAAACGACTGAGAAATGGAAGTCAGTTGGACTTCCTGAAGGCAGGAAGTAGTAATTAACATGTTGGAATTCTTGGAATCATTCAAAACACACAGTGATAAATGGATGATGCATTTTATTCCATTTAAACATGGGTGATTCAAATAAAAATGCCTGCGCTCTTGCTCACAATTCACAATTATCATCGTAAACCACAGCTGGCCTAACCCCTGGCCTGCAAGTCCGTGTTGACCTAGAGTGACCCAGGAGTCTCAGAGTATAACCGTGCTCTAAACATTTTCATTGGTTGATTTTTAAACACTCAGATCATCAGAACTTTCATCCAACGTGCCTCATGGTGGACTCAGATCATCAATGTTTGGTTAGCGGAGTACATTATCTCTCTTCAGTTCCAAGAGATTACATGCACTTGAGAACTAGCCGGCAAATAGCCATTGTCGAGTCCCTCGGGTGAATACTGTTCTGTCCCAATCATAGACAACCCACGACACCTTCCTTGAGTTTGCCAGACTCACCAGGGCCCCGCAACTAAAGGGTTAACTTCAGCCGCAGAGGGGACTCTGGGCAGCCTAAAAGGTAGACAGTGACTGTTTTTTAATTGAACCTGCTGGTGCATACCAGGTAGTAACTGTCTAATATATCACCCTGGCGGACAGAGAGAAGAGAGAGGGAGCGAGAACGAGAGCGAATGAATGTTGAGGTCATTGGAGTTGGTGAGCTTGAAGAAATGGTGGCTTGGAGACCACATTTGGCATTCTCTGCCTACACTAGGGAGAGACTAATATAATTCCACACCAGCCCAAGGCCAGCAGCCACAAGATAGAGGTCAGACATGCTTCCACCTTCCATTCCTTTTTCCACCATGTTCTGCAACCCTCTCCCGGCATTCTGTTTGCCTGCTGGCTTCGACGATTCTTTGCAGTGTCCCCATAGACCCCGTGGACAATACTCAGAATTATTGCATTTATCAGGGATGCTAACAGGCTACAAAATGTTATGGACATCATTCTGTTGTATGCAATGCCTCTTCTCAGTATTGCTGGCAGACAAGTGAGTGCTTCCAGTGCTTCACCAGTTTGTTGAAACATTTCAGTTGGGTTTCTCTCAATTCCTGGAGCCTTGTTTTTGGCTAATGCTTTCAGTGTAGCCTGAACTTCCTCTTTCATGACCATTGGTTCTGGTTCATATGCTACCTCCTGGAATGTGGGGATGTCAGTTAGTTCTTTCTATTACAGTGACTCTGTGGATGCTTTTCATATATATAATGTTCCCTGCATCATTAAAGATTTTTCTCATAAAATTTCATCAATATTACAACTCCAGGATTGGTTATTTTCTTGAGTTCTTTCCCTTTCAGCTGTGCTGAGTGTGTTCTTCCTTTTGGGTTTTCCAGCGCTAGTTCTCACACATTGTGTTGTAATATTTGGCTTCATCTTCTTCAGCTGCCCTTTGAAAATTTTCATTTGGTTCTTTGACTTTGTCATATTTTTCAATTTTCTTTAGCTGCTCTTTGACTTAAGAGCATCTATTTTGACAGTTTTTTTCTATCCTTAGTGATTCACATCCATACCCTCTTTCATGGCCTCACCCCAACATTTGGTTGGTGTTAGATAGGCATGGATAGAGGAGCCATATCAAGTCATTTCACTGAACTACAGTGAGGAGAGACACAAGACAGTGTTGTGGTCATGGTGTCATTTTGCTAGACAGTTGGGAAGCAGAGTGGAAGCAAAAGGGTCTTAGATACTTAGGGCCATAAGCATGAGCTTTCCTTCTTCTTATATTCCTTATGGTGAATATGACCTGATTATTACCCAGATTCCTGACTCACTGTATTTATTTACAATTCTGTGGTTTAAAAATATTAAAAAGAGTTGTTTAACCATGGCTATGATCAATTTTTAAAATATCTTCTTGTTTCTTTCAGTTATTATTATTAACTCCCCATCTCACCCCCCTCTCAACCTCCCCTGTCATTAGGAAACTATTAATCCAGTTAATGTCTCTATAGATTATTGAGCCTAAGTTTCATATAGGAGCCGTGGTGGTATAGTGGGTGAAATGTTGGAGTGTTCACTTCAGAGTCGATAGTTTGAAACCACCAGCTACTCCATGGAAGAAAGATGGAACTTTCTATTCCTTTAGAGAGTTATGGTCTCTGAAGCCCACTGGGACAGTCCTACCCTGTCCTATGGAGTCACTATGAGTTGGCATCTACTAAATGGCAGTGAATTCTTTTTTGAGGTTCCATATACAGAAACCCCCTTAAAACAACAACAGAACCTTAAAACTCTAAACTATAATAAAACAGGAAAACTGGAATAATAAAGAAAGCAGAAAATATAAAAAATTATAACAAATTTAAGATGGTTAAAAATGGAGAACAAAAGTGTTAAATCTTAGACTAACTAGCTCTGTATGAATCCACTTTCTATTACACATTGTCTGGCAGAAAGGCTACTCACTTCCCTGGTCAATGGGCAGAGGGGAGTCACTGGAAGCTTAATCCACATGGAGATCCTGCAACTAGAATTTGGGCTTTCACCATTATCCATAACTTTCTGGAAAATGGGTGCTCAGAACTTAAACTCTACTGCTCTTCTCTCCTTGATCTTGGATTTTATGATTTAGAATTCTTGGATTGCACAAACTCGTGTGATTCAACTGTGTGAACTTAGATAACCCTCACTTAGCTGGCAACTTGTTTTAAGACACCGGCTAGTTTCTTCACCACACTTTGCTACAACACTCATATCTTAGGGGTCTCTTCATGAATGTAAATATCTAGGGTTAGGGGTAAAAATTAAATTAATTTTAAAAAATGAATGCAAATATAGATTTTTTTCCTTCTCTTGACCATTCTTTTTCCCTCAATCATTTTATTCGCACATAATTTACATACCATGCAATTCAGTAGCTCAATCATATTAAGCAGAATTGTACAATCATTACCACATCAATTTTACAGCATATCTCACCCATCCCCAACTGTTAAATTGCCTTTAAAATGGGTTCTACAAACAATCTGTTCTAATGCTCCCTCACCCCTCCCACCTTCATTATTTACTCTTCAAACCCCCTTTGCCTCCCTATTGTCTGTCCCCCACCCCTGAATTCCCTGTAACACCTGTGTTAGTCCAGGTAGACTGGAGAAACAAATTCATACACACACATATGTATATAAGAAAGAGCTTTATATACAAGAACAATTGAATATTGAGAAAATATCCCAGCCCAGTACAGATCAAGTTCATAAGTCCGATATTAGACCACATGTCCGATGGCAATCTATAAAGTCCTCTGCAGACCCAAGAAACACATGCAATGACACCAAATGCAGAAAGATCACAGACCATTGGGTGGAAAGTCTTGTGGATCCAGTGGCGTTGTAAGCATCTCAGTGCTCGCAGGGATCTCTACATAGTTCCTTGAGCTCTGAAACTCTGACTGCCTTGGGTAGCTTCATGTGGCCTCTCCTCAGAAATGTCACAGGGAGTGAGCCTTGTCAGTAGATTCTCCAAGGGAGTGAGCAGAGAAAGAGAGAGTTTTTCGCCTCCAAGAGTAAAATACCAGAGTTCCCAGAATCCTCAGGAGAATGCCATGACCACACAGAGGTCTCATTGGCTATCTCCTGTTTGATAGGCTAGACTCCACCCCTACACTCAAATTGACATCAGATTATGTAACTACCATGATTCCTTGTGTCAGTTATTATCAGCATGCATCCACTCCTCCTGTGCTTCACAGCTGGGAGATACAACAGGAAACAATAAAAAAACAAAATCACACTAAGGTGGGATGGTAGTTATATAATCGCCTTTATCTTCAGTGATTACTTCATGAAGGTGAGTATCAAGCAGGGCCACGATGTGAAAACTGATTATTCTTAAATTGGACTAGGATTTAGTGTAAACCCAAAACTTATTCTTGGATCTATGTTTTTGTTTTTAATTTGTTGTAACTTGGGAGTTAATGCATATGTCATATCATTCCATAGTTTAATGGTCTCATGTGTCATAGAAATTGTTAAACATACTTCATGAAGTCAGATTGGACACATTACAAACTTGCTAATATAAGGAAAATGTGTGATTCTTTGTATATCCAAAGGAAATTGCGATACATTTCTAAGGTTTGAAATTTGAAACACATATAAAAATCAAAGATACATGAAAGTATTGACATTATCTATTCCCCTGCTCTTTCCAAATGGCTGTGGTCCAAACTAGACATGAGGAAGCGGCATGTGAGAAAATGGGTATACCAAAGAAGCATGTTCAGCTCATTTGAGCCTTGGTTTTCTTGTCAGGGGAGTTCAATTATAATAATACATATTTCATTACATCTAGACGTTTAGATTACAACATGTATGAAAAACATGCTAAAATTTAAAGTGTTTTATAATAGTTATCAAGGCAAGGTTTAAGCCATTTCTGCACAAAATCCAGATAAAATAGTAAATTTTAAACCAAATCAGATGTAACACTTGACAGATATATCCTCATAGCCCAAATACAGAATCTGTAAGTCCCCATTGCAGTTCACTTGGATTAAATTAGCAACTTCTGGACTATCAATGATTCTGAATAAAGAAATGTTTCCCTTGCAGCTCAGCTCCCTCCACAGAGCTTTTGCAACATTGTCAAACTCATTCATTTATTTACAGTTTAGCTTTCAGCTCTTCCCCTTTGATGACAATTTGAACTCAATACTTGGTTCTACTGAGTATCCTTCCCGTAGCACTCTGAGAAAGAGCCCAGGAGAAAGGGCTGCCCGCAGACGGCCCTCACTAGAACTTTGTCGTGCACGGCTAGATTGCAAACATTTTCACGAAGATAGCTTTTGACACACCCCTATGCAAGTGGGGCCACGCTGGTCCACGGGGTGGAGTGGAGTGCGTGCGCCAGGCACCGGTCTAAATATAATACAAGCATCCACTCATTTAGTCACAGGGCTTCCATGCAGTGAATACTGTTAGCTGTCACGAAAGGAGACAAAGTCTGGATTTCACCTTACTTGCACACTAGCACATTAGCTTGCTATTGTTTCATCATTACTGGCAGAAGATGCAACACATCTGGGTGACAGATAAAAACCTTCTTATCTTTAACGCTAGAGTAGCCTGGATCAATGTTTATTTGTGTTGGTTCCCACACCCCGAAGTCTCACAGGGGGTCAGCAAACGATGGACAATGGAAGCCTGCACAGGCGGCGAAGAGCACGGGCGTCAGGAGTCCCTGCTTTTGTAGCGGAAACCGGCCAGCTCTCTGTCCAGGGAAAGATGGTACCGCAGCCCTCACGGTTGCCCACTTCACAAACAACCCTGAGAAAGTCCAGGTAAAAAGCTCCAGGACTTCGATTCTCAGCATATTCTGCAAGATCCTGCAGGGATACTCTGGCAGATTGTTTCACCAACATCATTACCATTTTATAGTTGAGGCGAGAAAGACCCAGAGATTAAGAAAAATTTCCAATGCTACACAGCAATTACCTGGCAGAGCCAGGCTTCACATGCTCTTAATCGCTGTTGTACAAACATGTTAGGGGAAAGGGCAGAAGAAGCCTTTAAGGTGCTACATTTTAAACAAGAGTAGCATTTGTGATGTGGCAGAGGCAAAACCAGAGGTCCACAGGATTCAGTAGCAGGTAGCAGGGCAGGGAGGGTAACCGAATGAGAAGAGCCAGCCTAAACGGTCACGGCACTAACTGCGTGAGACCCAGCAGAGCAGTGCCCAGGTCCAGAATGTGCAGAAGCCAGAGCAGTGGGGCTGCCAACTGCGAACAGAGCCAACCCTGGCTCCAGGAGCAGGGCTGCACGAGGGCGGTGGACTGGAGAATTTGCTGGGCGCCCAGCCCCTTGTAAAGGGAGGATTATTTACCCTAATGCTCTTATCTCCTTTAAGCCAGCTTATGTTGCTATATTATTTTAACTTATTCTAAGAATTATATACATAGCTTAGGACATTTAAGTCATTCAAGCCAATAAAGAAACACAAGGAAAATGGCAATAATCCCCCTACCACGACCCCAGACAACAATATGGATGTTTTGATGGAAATAGTATCTGCTCGATATGAGGAAGAGGGTCAGGGATCACTGGACCGGGTGTGTGGGAAGCTGGGGAATCCTGAGGCTGAAGGAGACTTGGAGGAAGTAAGGGTCACATCCTCTCTAAGGCTCAGTAAGAACATGCATGGTTTGTTGGCAAAAGGGAGGCTTTCCGACATTTGTATTTAATTTCTGCTGGAGTCTCAGTTCCTAGTGCTTCACGAAGCTTGGCGCTGTTCACGTCTCATTGATTGATCGCCCGCCTCATGTGTGCCATTCAGGGGCATGAACACAGACGGTGACATTTCACACATCGATGTGGCAGGACCAAACGCTGGAACATCTGTGAGGGAGTCTCTGGCCACACGGTGCATATTCTGAAACGCGAGGGCCAGATGTCTCAGTGGAGCAGCTCAGCAAACATTTTTCTCCTTCCTCTGGGTTTGCCAGACGTTGTGATGAGGCATTAATATGATCCAAAGATCTCAAATATGATAACTTCTTAAATACCTTGCGATAAACAGTTCAACTCCCTAACTCTGAATGCACACAGAGTCCAAGAAAAAAAATGCATGTATTTTGGGCTGGAAAAGATGCCAGCACATGGACGCACGGCACATATGCAAGTACTCCCTCCACCCAAACCACACAACCGGTAAGAAACATCAACCATGTAATCCAAAGCATTTTCAAGTGAAAATTGTTTTTCCAGTTTTGGGGCTGGGGGAATGTGGACTTAACTGCTGCCAAGAAAAAATATTTCACATGCAGCTTTGGAAAAGTCTATTTTCTCAGCAAGTCTTTTTATGGCACAGAGCTTATTTTAAAGTAGGGTTGAAAGAGTTTATATTCAATATCCAGGACTTTTACAATACTAAGAAATGAGAAATTTATTATTTCTCAGTCAGTAACTAGTACACCAGAATAGTATTTTTTATATTTAGCAAAATGATATTGGAATAGTTCAGCATCATCAACACCATAACATCATTACCTTGACTATTATTTTTATGATAGTCTCACATGAAATCTAAGAGGAACTTTGGGCAGGTGGAAGAGAGCAATATCAGGAGCCCTATGAATAACATCAAACCCTCACCTGACACTTTAGCCTGGGGATTATATATACATATATATATATATTATATTATTTGGGGCTTGTACAACACTTATCACAATCCATACATCCATCCATTGTGGCAAGCACATTTGTACATTTGTTGCCATCATCATTCTCAACACATTTGCTTTCTACTTAAGCCGTTAGTATCATCTCCTCATTTTTCTCCCCTCCCTCCCTCATGAAACCTTGATAATTTATAAATTATTATTATTTTTGCGTGTCTTACACTGACTGATGTTTCCCTTTATCCACTTTTTTGGTGTCCATCACTCTTGGAGGGGGTTATATGTAGATCATTGTGATCAGTTTCCCCTTTCTTTCGCCACTTTCCCCTTATTCTCCTGGTATGGCTACCCTCAATATTGGTCCCAGGGGGGTGGGGGTATCTGTCCTGGATTCTCTGTTTCCAGCTCTTATCTATACCTGTGTACATGCTCTGGTCTAGACGGATCTGTAAAGTACAATTGGGGTCATGATAGTGTGTGTGGGGAAGCATTAAAGAACCAGAGGAAAGCTGTATGTTTCATTGGTGCTATACTGCACTCTGACTGGCTCATCTCCTCCCCGAGACCCTTTGTGTAAGGGGATATCCAATTGCCTACAGATTGGCTTTTGGGTCTCCACTTCTCATCCTCCCCCCGCCCCCCACCCCACACCATTCACAATGACATTAATTTTTCTTCTGGGTCTTTTATGCCTGATACCTGATCCCATTGACACCTCATGATCATACAGGCGGGCGTACTTCTTCCATGTGGACTTTGTTGCTTCTCAGCTAGATGGCTACTTGTTTATCTTCAAACCTTTAAGACCCCAAACACTATATCTTCTTCACTGATCATCTTTCTTCACCACATTTGCTTATGCACTCATTTTGTCTTCTGAGATCGTGTTGGGAAGGTGAGCATCTCAGAATGCTGGATTATTTAGAACAAAGTGTTCTTGTGTTGAGGGAGTATTTGAGTAGAGGCCTAATGTCCACCTACTTCCTTAATACTAAACCTATAACTGTATGTACATAGATCTGTTTTACCATGCCATATATAAATATATTTACATATGGACATACCTGTATTTAGACCTTTATAAATGCCCATTGCCTGCTAGATCTTTCCTCTATTTCCTTTTACTTTCCTCCTGTCCCACTATCATGTTCAGCCTTCATTTAGGTTTCAGTAATTACGCTCAACTACATTGCCCTTAATCAAATCCACCAGGCCTCCTACATCCTCCTTACCATGGAATTTAGGTCACTTGTTGTTCCCTTGTCCTTGGGTTTGCTAACACCTACTTCCTTTCTCCCACATCCTCCTCTCCCATGTCCCCCAGAAACCACCGGTCCATTGTTTTCTCCTATGTATTGTTTATCCTGCCGATCTTTTTAAAAAAAAACATTTTATTAGGGACTCATACAACTCCAATCACAATCCATACATACATCAATTGTATAAAACACCTCTGTAGATTCTTTGCCCTCATCATTTTCAAAGCATTTGCTCTCCACTTATGCCCTTTGCATCGTCCTCTTTTTTCCCCTCCCTCCCCGCTGCCCCCTCCCTCATGAGCCCTTGATAATTTATAGATTATTATTTTGTCATATCTTGCCCTGTCCGGTGTCTCCCTTCACCCCCTTTCCTGTTGTCCATCCCCCAGGGAGGAGGTCATATGTAGATCCTTGTAATCAGTTCCTTCTTTCCAACCCACTCACCCTCTACCCTCCTAGTATCGCCACTCACATCCCTGGTCCTGAAGGTATCATCTGCCCTGGATTCCCTGTGCCTCCAGCTCCTATATGTACCATTGTACAACCTCTGCTCTGTCCAGACTTGCAAGGTAGAATTCGGATCATGGTGGTAGGGATCAGGGGGTGGGGGTGGTGGGAGAAGCATTTAGGAACTGGAGGAAAGTTGTATTCTTCATTGGTGCTACATCGCACCCTGACTGACTCATCTCCTCTCTTAAACCCCTCTGTGAGGGGTATCCTGCCTATCTTATCTAGATAGACTGCAGAAATAATAACATGTACAAAAACAAGACCAAACAAAACAAAGTAACAAAAGAAAATAAAACAACAACATCAAAAATCCAATGACAAAACAAAAGAAAAGGCTATAAATAGTTCAAGGTCTGTTTCTTGACCTTTACCAGTGTTTTCCAGTCGGGTCTGATGGAGTGCCTTACCATGGCCCCACAGTCTATTTTTGGTGTTCCCTGGGGACTTCCTTGCTCTGCTCCCCTTGCTGTTCTGTTGCACGGCCTTAGTGTTTCCCCTCTGTGTGGTGGGGTCAGATGGAGCACAATTCCCGTACTGTGTCTCCAATGTCTCCCGTAGTGCTATGGGTCAGTGAGGAACATTGTGTCTCGTGGTGGGGCTGGCCCTCTGGTCCTCTCTGTGCATTGGCTTCCCTGAGCAGGAATATTATCCTCAGGGTTTGGTGGGCCAGGATGTGCTCCATGTTCTCTTCCTCCCCCTTCATTTGCTCCTGTGTGCTCTGATCAGATATGTCCCTCTCCCTGAGCTGTAGCTTCAGTGCTGTCCTCTGAAGTGAATTCTTCTAAGGGGAAGAGGGGCTGTCCATGTAGTTGGGATTTGGGTTGGCCTAGCCTGGGGATATTTTTTTCTTTTTAATATATCTAATGGAGTTTTTTAGTGTGCATGCATAATATATAATACAATACATATAATAAAACATAGAGCAATATAACTTTTGCCCAATTGAATTGATTGCATTACTTATGTTGTACTTGCTGCTTTTCCAAATTATCCCATCACCAGGAAAATGCATTCAATTCATCTTAAACAAACACTACCTCTTTCCCTCTATCTCTTGCCCCTGGTAAGCATGAATAGCTTTTGTTTCTAGCTAGAGGCTTATGTCATGTAAGTTAATCCATTAAGTATTTTTCATTTTGTGACTTATTTCACTCTCAAAACCTCACTGCCATCCCTCAATGCTGACTCATAGGCATCCCCTGTGAATTTCCAAGGTTGTAACTGTTTACAGGAGTAGAAAAGAAAGCTCAGTCTTTCTCTTAAGGAGCCACCAGTGGTTTCGAACTGCCAACTATACGGATAGAAACGGAACCACTACTGAGGTGTTTCTAGAAGTAGTTCCAAATGATTGATAGGCTAAACTCCACTCCTTCCCTCTTAATGTTCTCAAATTGACAACGGATTACGTAACTACCACAATCTTGATAGATATGAACACTCAGTACAGAAAGAACACATAAACAGTCAAACTTCTACATTCAATTCTTGGTCAGTAAGGACATCACGTTTTAGAAGAAGTACAGTCAGAATATTCTTCAGAAGTGAGGATGATGAGACAGCTTTTTTATTTTGGACATGTTATTGGGAGGAACCAATCCCTGGATAAGGACATTATACTTGGTAAAGTAGGGGGTCAGCAAAAAGAATCAGACTTTCAATGAGATGGACTGACCCATAGGCTACGACAATATTAGATGTTTGGGACCACACAGCCCCAGCTTTTGGTCTCTGGGACTGATCTGATAAACCTTAGTAAAACTTTGGAGAATTATGATTTTTCTTGGAAAACACTAAATAAGCACATCCTATATGCCAGGTGCTTGGGCTACAAAAATGAATAAACTGGGTGACTTTTCTTAAGATCACATTGCAAGAGCAACATTAGAGAACTTCTGCCAGTCAATGATGGATAAAGATATTTGGGGCTTGCTTTCAAAACTGGAGACCTGCACTGCTCTTTAAATAGTTAGTTGCCTGATAAAGCCAAGATGAGATTTTCTGTCAAGGTCACGGCTGATCCTCCTACAGAGAGAAAACAATGCTGGGCCTGGAAACTTGCTCCTGTTAATGTTCCATCTGGAATTTGAAGAGAGGTCTCTGAGAGGGCTTCACAAATTTGTGATAAAATAAAAATAAGATTATAACTTTCCCGTGAGCTTTTTGAAGCAGTCTCATATGGATTTTTAAAAACACCATATTGTGAGTTATGTGGGGTTTTACACTTCAAAGTCATTTTTACATTAAACAAATCCTATAACCTCTCCACAGTTTGTCTTTCCTCCCCACCAGCTTCATGTGATTCTTCACCCTTTGGTTGAATATGATCTTGCCCTTACTTAAGACCTGTCTACCCTACAGCAATTGCTTCTCCTCCATTCCTTCTTGTCTCTCCTAGCCCTGGTCACCTTCAAAGTCTGCCTGTTTGATTGTTTGTTTTTTAATCGTTTTATTAGGGGCTCATACAGCTCTTATCACAATCCATACATAACATCAATTGTGTAAAGCACATGTGTACATTCATTGCCCTCATCATTCTCAAAACATTTGCTCTCCACTTAAGCCCTGGCACCAGGTCCTCATTTTCCGCCTCCCTACTCACCCCCACCTCCCTCATGAACCCTTGATAATTTATAAATTATTATTTTGTCATATCTTGCCCTGTCTGACGTCTCCTTTCACCCACTTTTCTGTTGTCCGTCCCCAAGGGAGGAGGTCACATGCAGATCCTTGTCATCGGTTCCCCCTTTCCAACCTGCTCTCCCTCCACCCTCCCAGTATCACCGCTCATACCACTAGTTCTGAAGGGATCATCCCCTCCCCCCTGTCCCCGCCCCTCCCCCCCCCGGATTTCCTGTGTTTCCAGTTCCTATCTGTACCAGTGTACAACCTCTGATCTAGCCAGACTTCCAAGGTAGAATTGGGATCATGATAGTGGGGGAGGAGGGGAGAGCATTTAGGAACTAGAGGAAAGTTGTATTTTTCATCGTTGCTACATCACACCCTGACTGGCTCGTTTACTCACTGAGACCCTTCTGTAAGGGGATGTCCAGTGACCTACAAATGGGCTTTGTGTCTCCACTCCGCATTGTCCCATAATTCACAATGATATGATATTTTGTTCTGATGATGCCTGATACCTGATCCCTTCAACACCTCATGATCACACAGGCTGGTGTGCTGTTTCCATGTGAGTTTTGTTGCTTCTCAGCTACATGATTGTTTGTTTACCTTCAAGCCTTTAAGACCCCAGATGCTATATCTTTTGATAGCTGGGCACCATCAGCTTTCTTCGCCACATATGCGTATGCACCCATTTGTCTTCAGTGATCGTATCATGGAGGTGTGCACCCAATGATATGATTTTTTGTTCTTTGATGCCTGATAACTGATGCCTTCAACACCTTGTGATCACGCAGGCTTGTATGCTTCTTCCATGTGGGCTTTGTTGCTTCTGAGCTACATTTTTCCTTGTTTACCTTCAAGCCTTTGAAACCCCAGACGTTGTACTTTTGTTAGCCAGGCACCATCAGCTTTCTTCACCACATTTGCTCATTCACCTGCTTTGTCTTCAGCAGTTGTGTTGGGAAGGTGAGCATGATAGAATGCCAATTTAATAGAAAAAAGTTTTATTGCATTGAAGGAGTACTTGAGTGAAGGCCCAATGTTCTTCTGCTACCTTAATACTAAACATATAAATATATGCACATAGATCTATTTCCCCACCCTCATATATAAATATATTTGCATATGTACATGTCTTTATCTAGACCTCTATAAATGCCCTTTACCTCCTAGCTCTTTCCTCTATTTCTCTTGACTTTCCTCCTGTCCCACTATCATGCTCAGACCCCACCAAGGTTTTAGCAATTCCTCTTGGTTACATTACCCTTGATCATGCCATACCAAGCCTCCCACACCCTCCTCACAACTGATTTGGATCACTTATTCCCTTTTCCCTGGGTTTGTTAACATCACTACCTTTTCCCCCACCTCCTCCTCTCCCATGCCCCCCCAGAACTGTTGGTCCCATTGTTTTCTCCTCCAGATTGTTCATCCAGCCTATCTTTTTTTTTTTTTGCTATTTCAAATGAGATGCTTTAATTCCAGGTGGTACAGAATTCTGAGTATCACAAAGACGGAAGAGCAGTTCTGGCAGGTTCTGTACTGGGTTCACTCTGACCTCGCAGTTAAGACTGAAATGGCTGAGTGAGAAGAACTAAACATTGTGTGATTTAAAAAAAAATTTTTTTACAAAGTTTATTCTTAAATAAATGTACAGCAGTCTCCAAGACAACACTTCATTCTAACTATAAGTGACAACAAATGTTCTAGCAGGGAATCCAGATGTTTACACAGGAACAGAATCAAGGATCACCATTGCCTCGGGCACCAAGAACAGGTTACTTTTTGCCAGATTTCTTAATTCCATCTGTGGCCAGGGGCCACATCGCCACGGTGTTTGTCTTTAGCTCGTCCAGTTTCTTTTGTTCTTCCTTCTATTTCTGCTTGAAAACCTTTTATTTCTTGTCCATCGTCTTGTTCTGCTTTTTGGGTTGTTTCAAGGGCTTCTTCTTGCCACCTTTGCGGCCCAACATGGCATCAGCCACCCCTTCCCCAGACCTCCACCCAGCCTATCTTATTTAGATAGACCTGCGGAGATAATAACATGCACACAAACAAGACAGAGCAAAACCAAGCAACAATGTACAACAAAACAACAACAACAAACCAATGACAAAAACAAAACAAAATAAAACACAATAAGAAAGAAAAGCTGTAGTTAGTTCAAGGATTGTTTGTTGGCCTTTAGGAGTGTTTTCTAATCCAGTCTGTTGGGGCACCACGCCCTAACCCCAAAGTCCACCTTCACCATTCCGTGGGGACCTCGCTGCTCCATTCCCTTACTGTTCTGTTGCATCCCCTTAGTGTTTTGCCTCGATGTGGCGGGATCAGATTGGGTGCAATTCCCACACTGTGTCTCCGGCCTTGTCCCCTGTAGGGTCATGGGTCAGCAAGGGGCCTCATGTCTCATAGTGGGGCCGGCCATGTGGTCCTCTCTGTCGACTGGCTGCTCTAATTGGGGTCATTATCCTCAAGGCCTGGTGGGCCAGGATGTGCTCCACTCTCCTCCTCCCTCTTCATCTGTTCTTGTGTGCTCCGATCAGATATGTCTCTCTCCCGGAGCTGCAGATTCAATGCTGTCCTTTGAAATAAATTCTTCTGGGGGTAGGGGCAGGTGTCCACTTAGTAGTAGGGATTGAAACCGCTTCCCCCCTCCCCCCCCAGACCTCTCCACTGGATCCCTACTCCACGCAGCATGTTTCATTCACATCTTGGAGCACTGGGTTGAAGTCTGGTCTCTCTTTCCCTGTGGAGATATAAACAATAGCCTTCCCTTCGGTGGGTCAGTGCCCTGTGCCCCGCTACCCATGTCTTTTTTTTATTATTATTTTCCTTTCCCCACCTCCTTTTTAGTTGTCTACCATGTGCATCCCTGTATTCGGTCTGGTCCCTGCCATATTACCTGGTCCTCACCCCAGGAATGTTTATATACAGTAGCTTTTTCCCTATGTCCTTTTGCATTTAAAAAAATTTTTTTACCTCAACAGACTCATTTAGTACTTGTCTTTTTGTGCTTGAATTACTTTGCTTAGCATGATTTCCTCAAGTTCTTCCCATGCAGCAATGTGCTTCATATGTTCATCACTGCTTTTTAGGGATGCATAGTACTCCATTGTATATATATATACCACAGCTTTTTAATCCACTCGTCAGTTAATGGAAATTTGGGTTGCTTCCAACTCCTTGCAATTGTGAACTGTGCCGCAATGAGCATTGGAGCACAGATGTCTGGCCTTGGTTTGTTTCTTGCCTCTTCTGGGTATATGCCCAGTAGGGGGAATGTTGGGTCGTATGGTACTCGATTTCCATCTGTTTTAGATATCGCCAGATTAATTTCCATAGTGGCTGTACATACTTACAAGTCCACCAGCAGTGGATGAGAGTTCCTGTCTCCTCACAGCCCCTCCAACACTTATTGCTTTCTGATTTTTTTAATTGGGCTACCCTTGAGGGTGTTAGGTAGTACCTCATTGTTGTTTTAATTTGCATTTCTCTTATGGCTAAAGATTGGAAACATTTTCTCATATGTTTGTTGGCCATTCAGATTTTAGATCTGTGAAACATCTGTTCAGGTCCTTTGCCCACCTCTCAAGTGGCAATTAATTTTTTTTCTTTTTGCAGGCTAGCAGAATATTATAGATTTTATAATAAGGTCTTTGTCTGATGGTTCATTGCTAAAGATGTTTTCCCCGGTCCATGGATTCTCTTATTACTCTTTTGGTGGATTCTTTTCGATGTACACAGGTGTTTTAATTGCAGTATATCCCATTTGTCGATTTCTGCCTCCTCTGTGTTTGTGTCCTACCCTATTTCTGATAGCTGATGTATTCCCAGTGCCAAAGTTCTCAAGTTGGTCCCAGATCCCTCATTTATGGCCCTAATAGTTTGGGGGTTAACTTCAAGGTCTGTGATCCACCTTGAGTTTATTCTTGTGCATGGTGTAAGGTAAGGGTCTTGCTTCATTTTCTGCAGGTAGATATCCATTTTTTCCCCAGCACCATTCATTGAAGATTGCATCTGCTTCCCATTTGATATTTTTGGGGCCCTTATTAAAGATCTGTTGTCTCTATGCTGATGTTTGTTTGTTTTTTTTAATTTCTGGCTCTTCAGCTCTTTTCCATTGGTCTGAATATCAGTCATTATGCCAGTACCACACTGTTTTGACTACTGTGGCCGTATAGTATGTGTTAAAATCAGGTACAGCAAGCCCTCCCACTTTGTCCTTCTTGAAGAGTTCTCTGCAAATTCTGGGTTTCTTCCCCATCCATATGAAGTTGGCAATCTGTTTTTCCTATTCTTTGAAAACAGATGGCGGTATTCATATTGGGATAGCATTGAACTTATATATTGCCTTGGGCAAAACTGAAATCTTTACTATATTCAGTCTGCCAATCCATGAGCATGAAATATTCTTCCTTTTGTTGAGGTCAATCTTGATTTGAAGTAGTGTTTTATAATTTTCCTCATACAAATCTTTCTTTTTTTTTTTTAGTCAGTATATCCCTAGGTATTTCAATTTGTGCTTGGCTATTGTCATGCATACTACCTTTTTAATCATCTCTTCTGATCTTGTCTGATGTGTAGAGTAGTCCAATAGACTTCTGCTTGTTGATTTTGTATCCTGCCACTCTACCATATTCCTGTATTGCTTCCAGCACTCTGCTTGTGGAGTTTAAGGGGTATTCAATATATAGAATCCTAAAGTCTATGGATAATGATAACTTTGCCTCTTCTTTCCCCAACTGAATACCTTTACTATCTTTCCTTTTCCTTATGTTGTTAAATAGAACTTCCAGTACGATGTTAAATAGGAATGGGGGCAAGGAGCATCCTTGTCTGGTCCCCTTTTCCAGTGGAATTGTTTTCATCTTTTCTCCGTTAACTATATTAGCTGTTTGTTTTTCATATACGGCTTGTATAATATTGAGGAATTTTCCTTCTATTCCTATCTTCTTAATTGTCTTAAACGGAATGCGTGTTGGATGTTGTCTAATGCTTTTCCCGCATCTATCGATATTATCATGTGGTTCTTATCATTTTTCCTGCCAATGTGGAGAATAATGCTGATGGTCTTTCTTATGTTGAACCATCCCTGCATCCCTGGTATGAATCCTCCTTGGACATGGTGAATTATTTTTTTAATATCCTTTTGTATTCTATTTGCCAGTATTTTGTTTAGGATTTTCACATCAATGTTCATTAGGGATATTGGTCTACAGTTCTCAATTCTTGTGGCATCTTTTCCTGCTTTAGGTATCAAAGTTATACTAGTTTCATAGAAAGAGTTTGGGAGTTTTCCATCTTTTTCTGTGTTCTGGAAGATTATGTATAGGATTGGTGTCAGTTCTTCCCTGAATGCTTGGTAGAGTTCTCCTGTGAAGCCATCTGGCCCAGGGGATTTTCCTCTTGGTAATTGCTTGATTACCTTGTCTATTTTTTCCTTTGCTATGGGTCTGTTGAGGTTGTTGACATCCATCTGGGATTGTGTTTCTAAATATTTGTCCATATCTTCCAAATTTTTGAATTTGTTAGAATATAGACATTCATAATACTGTGTAATTATCCTTTTGATATCATTAGGATCCACTGTAATGTCACCTGTTTCATCCCTCATCCTTGCAAATGTCATTTGTTCCTTCCTTTATTTGGTTAGGTTTGCCAGAGTTCTATCAATTCTGTTAATTCTTTCAAGGAACCAACTTTGGGTGGCATTAATTTTTCCATAACTTTCTTGGTTTCCCTCTCCTGTATCTCAGCTCCGATTTTTATTGTATCTATCCTCTTGCTAGTAATAGGGCTGTTTTGTTGACTCTGCTCTAATTGGTGTAAGTTTTATGTCAGCATATCATCCATGAGTCTCTCTCTTCTTTTTTAAAGTGTGCATTTATTGCTATCAGCCTTCCTCTGATAAATGCCTTGCTGTATCCCATAGGTTTTGGTACATCGTATTTTCATTCTCATTGGTTTCTAGAAACTTCCTGATTTCATATCTGATCTGGGTCAATACCCACTCCTTTTGCAATAAGAAATTGTTCATCCTCTAATTGTTTGCCCTTGCTTTCTTCACTGTCCTTCTGCTAATTTCCAGCTTTATGGTGCAATGGTCAGAGAGAGATGTTTGTATAGCCTCTATGTGCTTGAATTTACTCAAGTTCGACTTGTGTCCCAGCATATGGTCTATTTTCAAATATGTGCCATATGGGCTTGAAAAGAATGTGATATTTTTTGTATTTGGGTGGAAAGCTCTGAAAATATCTATACAATCAAGTTGCCAACTTGTACTATTTATATCTGTAACCTCCTTGTTGAGTTTCTTTCCTAATGAACTATCTTTAATTGTTGAGTCTGTGATCTCTTTTTTCATTTTTTTGGAGTGTTTGATTTGTGAATTTTGCAGGTCTCTCATTAGATGCATATATTTTTATTATGCTCACTGGTTCTTGGTCTATTGTTCCCTTAAGCAGTATATAGTGCCCCTCCTTGTCTCTTGTTATGGCCTGTATCTTGAGGTAAATTTGGTCAGACATTAAGATCACTACCCCTGCTTTTGTTTTGTTTTTTTGCATTACTATCTTCTTGGTATATTTTTCAAAGCCTTTAATTCTCAACCTATTTTTGTCTGTAAGTAAGCTTGAGATGAGTCTCCTGGAGGTAGCAGATCGATGGTTATGTTTCCTGAGCCAGTATGTTAGCCTCTGCCTTTTAATGTCCGAGTTCAGGCCATTGATATTCAGCATTATTATATCCATCTGTGGTCTCTGTGATGTCATATTGTACCTTTTGTGATGGGTATTTTCCCATCAACCTATCTTATTTGCTTGTTTTGTGTGTGTGGATTATGTTTGCCTTCTTTCCACTATTGAGCTGCTGCTATGCTAGAAGCTGTTTCCTCTTTGTTGCCCTATGGGTGGAGTTGTTCTAGGTGATGGTCTCTTATTTGCCCTCAGTGAGTCTTGATCTTCTGCCCATACTGGATTTGCAAGGATCTTTTGTAGGGCTTGGTTTATTTTTATGTATTCTTTGAGGTTGTCCCTGTCTGGGAAGGCTCTTACTTTTCAATCTATCTTAATAGATAATTTGGCTGGGTAAAGTATTCTTGGGTTAGTGTTGTTTTCCTTCAAATTTTGGAATATTTTACTCCATTCTCTCCTCTTCTGCATTGTTTCTGCTAATAGATATTAACATACTCTTATTGGGGTACTTTTATACGTGACTTTTTGCTTTTCCCTAGCTGCTTTTATGATCTTCTCCTTTTCCTCATAGTTGGATAATTTGACAATTATGTGTCTTGGTGGCTTCTTCTTAGGATTCAATCTGGCTGGTGTTCTTTCAGCCTCTTGAATGGTTGCGTGATTTTCATTTATTAAGCTGGGAATGTTTTCCTCTAAGAATTCCCTTGCTATTTTCGCTGTTGACTTCTTTATTGTGTCTTGTTCTGGTAGTCCAATTATTCTAATATTGGTTTTTTTTTCATAGCATCAGACATGACTCTCAAGTTTTCTTCAGCTTCATTGATTGTCTTATTTGACTGATTTTCCCGTTTGCTGAGGTCCGCTTGATTATCCTCTAGGTCACTGGTGCAATTCTCTGCCTCCTCATGCCCATTGGCAATATGTTTTTGGATTTTGTTATTTGATCCCTTAATTCTTTTATTTCCCTTTGGTGTGTTCTCTTCATCTCCTCTATCTTTTCATCTTTTTTCTGCATTGCTTCCCTCATATCCTTTATGATTTCAAGCAGCATTTTGAAAACTTATTTTTGTGACAGGTCAATATCTACTTCTTCTGTGCCCATCATTAGGTTCATGACTTCTGCCGGCATTGTCTTCTGTTTCTCCTGCTTTTTCATTGAAGCTCTTAGAACTGGGTGCTGTTTACGTGTTGTTTTAGAGGAGCCTGGAGCCATCTTCCTGAGTCGAAGAGCCCTGGTCTCTCTTTTGGGGGATTTGTATGAGTACTTCTGTGAACTACCTGCCATTAGCTGTCTGGGGGGTCAGGCTATCGCTATAGCTTTCTGTGGTTTCACTCTTATCCTAGACATCAGATTTCAATTACTTGGAATGTGTGTTGGATATTCCTCTCATGTGACACTGGCTGGGTTGTTGTGGGCCCATGAGGGCATCGCTTCCCTGGCTGATCTCTAAGTAGACTTCACAGTTCTTGGAGCACCTAGGCTTGCCTGTGGTGTTTTTCTCAGCAACTGTAGTGCAGAGGAGGCCATGCGGGTATGCCCTCCTTGGAGTAGAGCTCTGTAGCTGGCAGGGGAATTACTGTAGACAGAGAGATTACCTTGGAGGTTGGGTGGATGTTCCTGCAGTAACATGGTGGTCAGGTGTTTACCCCAGTCACTTGTAGGGCCTTAGGATTTAGGCTGGGGATGTCCCCACTTTTTGTAGGGGAGAACCCCCTGCTGCTTGGTGTGTAGAAGAGAAACAGTGTGAATTCCCCAGCTGCTTCCCAAGCCAATAAATGTGGGTGGGAGCTCCCCCAGGTGGGCCTTCAGAGTTTCCCTAGGCAGAGGGGAGTGGCCTGGAGGCCGCTAGTGGCTTGTGACAGGAAGAGAGTGAAAGGAGAGGAAAAGAGTGAAAGAGGAAGACACAGACTGGGGCCATAATGCCAAGTAAACTGACACCCACACAGATACGCACAACTAAAATGCACAGAGTTAACAAAGGTGAGAACAGTACAAAAAAAAGAAAGTAATAAAGAAATAAAAAAACAACTAAAAACTAAAACTTCTGTGGTAGGAAACAAAGAAGAGCTAGAAGAAGAGAAGAAAGAAAACGTCAAAGAAGGATGCAATGAATGAGAAAAGAGAAGATAAAAGGAAGGAGAAGGAGAGAGAATTTTAAAAAGTTAAAGAAATTGCTGACCCCGTGCTGTGCTGTGTGTAGCACTGACTCTTCCAGTGTGCAGCACTGTCTTAGGGGTCAGGCTGCCCACTGGGAGGACAGGGTTGCCCTACGCCAAGTGTAGGGGTCTGGGAACCAGCAATGGCATGTGCAAGGAATGAGAGGGAGCAGAGAGAATCATACAACCAGAGAGACAGGTGAAGAGAGCCAAGACAGAAAGAGGAGAGAAAGAAAAAGAGAATAAAGAGAAAGAAGGGGAAGACACCCAACTGAGTTCACAGATTGGTTGTGATGGTAATGAGCAAGGTGAGAGAGAAGGAGGACATAAAGGATAAAGAGAGCTGATCCCTGATTGTGGAGCCAGCAGGGTTTAGACCCTGCTCCACAATGGCAGGTTGGTGTGCCCTTTTAATGCCAGGACCCAGTTGTGTTCAGCAGAATTGCCTAATTGACAAGATCACCTTAAAGGTCTGGCGAAGGTTTCCTCAGCAGCGCAGTGTAGAGATGTTTTTCCCAGCTGCCTTGTGTGGTGTACAGCATTCCCACAGAGAACAGGCTGGAGTTCTTGCTATTTGGGTTGATTTGCCCTAAGCGGAGTGTAGTGACCTGGAAGCCAGTAGTGGCATATGATAGGAGAGAGTGGGAGAGAAGAGGAGAAAGAGGGAAAAAAGAAAAAAAAAGAGAGAAAAGGAAGAGAAAAAAACCCAACACAAACCTGAGCTCGTTGAGACTGACTTTGGTGGGAGAGATAGAAGGGCTAGTGAATAGCGTGAGAAGAAATAGAGTAGTAGGTAAGGATAACTGAGACTCGATCGCCTGTCTGTGATGCTGGAGGAGTTCCACCTCTTCCTCAAGGTAGCGGGGTTGTGTACCCATTTGATGTAGGGTTCCACAGATGCTTTGTGGGATTACTTCAAAGGCAAGATTGTGTTAGGCAGCTTAGCCTAGGGAGTTGGGAAGTCCATTTACGCATGCCCAGGAGAGCCAGCATAGGACAAAGCTGGATTTTCCTGCCGGGGCTTGGATGGGTGTTACACCTGGAGCAGCCCACCTGGGCCAGGTGATTGCAATTCAGCCAATGGGAGCGACCTGGGGTCATTCACCACACCTCCCCCAGGAACCCTTGTAAAGGCAGGGACTGGAAGGGAGAGGGACTTGGGTGGTCTGGTCGTCTTCATGGGAGGAGAGAGATCCTTGCGTGACCTGGAGCAGTCTCTGCCAAGCCGAATGGTCAAAGGAATCTTATGGGTGGCGCGTAAAGCCTGAAGCTTCTTTGAACTTTCATTAAATTCATTTGGATCACAAGCCCGGCTTCGGCGTGAAATCTTTCTTGCGCGGAGCCAAGGACCGAGGCTGAAATCTAGTCCCAGAAAGAGAGACCTAACATATGGTTCCATGTGACTCAGATCAATACACGAGTTCAGGTTGAAGTGCTCCGGCCCCTCCGAAGCGGCTCATAAAGAAATTCGTAACAACATATTCCTGTACCCCTCTCCTCCTTTTGGTGTTCAGGATTTTACGTCTGTCTCATGTCTTCCCCAGGCTGGATTGCTGGGAGGAGGCTGGGACACTGTGCACTGAAGGCCATTCGCAAACCTCTTTGCATCTCAATTGCCCCATGCTGATCTCCTTCTAGGCCGCAAGTGGCGGCCGCCATTTTCTGAACCACGTGAGTTGCGAAGCCATGGCAACATGGCGCCACCTGGTATCCGCCATTTTTGCTACGGGTCAGCAGAGCACTTGACCCTGCCAAGATGGCGCCGACCGCTCCAACCGCATGGGCGGGTGGTGCCTGGTTAGCTAGCCCCTCCTCCAGTTCTGGGAACTAGCCCCTGCTCTAGTCCCGGAGCCAAATGTTCCCCTTTTCCCCCTTTTCCCTTTTAGCTTCCCTTGGTCTTCCAAACATGCTGCATTGGTGTTCTACCTGTGTGGGTTTGTTCCTTAATATCGGCTGGTCTTTCTTGGCCCAGGCCTAGGCCCAAGGCGTTCGGAAGTCGAGCCCTAATAATTGTTAACTTCCGCCTTCCAATGATGCTGCCTCTGGCACTTTCTGGGAAAAGCTCTTAATACTGCTCCACCGCCAGGATGCTCCAGCCAGAGATCCCGACTCTTTAGAGGTTCCCAAGCTGCCGGATAGACATCCTCCTTCCTTTCAGAGATTTGGAAGTCTGCTCCTGCCAGCAGGCATCTCTGAAGGCCGGGGTGCCATGCAGTGGCCCTCATAGCTTGGAATCTGGAAAGCGGTCGGACCAGAATGTCGCGACTGGTCTCTGACTCCTCCTCCCTTGGGCAGAAGCACCTGCCTGAGGCCTCAGATTCACTACACTACGGACGTGAGCGCTGAATCTGCGATTATCCAACCTCGAGGCATCAGCTCTTGGTAATCTTCGTGTTGTTTGCTTTCCAGATGGGACAGACCAGCTCGATACCGATACCCAGGGATTGCCCCCTCGGATGCATCCCATTCAATTGGGAAAGTGGTGGGAGATGCCGTATATTAGAGCATTCTTCCTTTTAAGGAGAAATAGGGATATCTGTGCCCAGTGCACCCGGGACCCCCTGAGGGACACTGGACAAGAGGGAAACTGTTGCTTCAACCCTGAAGCAGCCCAGAGTATTCTACCTGTAGTAGAGGCAGCGGGGGAGCTTGGTCCCCAAGCAATTTACAAACCTTTCACCCTGATTGAACTCAAGCAAATTAAAAGTGATTTTGGCAGTTACTCTAACAAACCCAAACAATACATAGGACACTTCCAGCACCTCCACTAGCCTATAATTTAACCTAGAAAAATGTCATGATAATACTAGGACAGACCATGACGGATTTTGAGAAAAAGCGTGTGCTCAAAGGTGCTAGAAAGTTTGCAGAGGAGTTACATGTGATGAATGAAAAATACCCTGTAGGGGAAACTGCTGTACCCTTCACAGACCCTGCTTGGAGTCACAGTGAGCCTCAGCACAAATGGGCACGGAAACGTTTCTTGATGTGCATCACGGGTGGACTAAAATCAGGCAGGCAAAAGGCCATTAATTATGCCAAGGTGACAGCGATTCACCAGGGACCTACCGAGTCTCCTGTAAGCTTCTTAGAGAGGCTAAAGGAAGCGCTAAAGAATCATGCTGCTGTAGATATTGATTCCTATGAGGGTCAAGTCTTGCTCAAGGACAAATTCCTCACACAGGCTGCACAGGACATTCGCAACAAAGTCCAAAAACTAGTGCAAAGGCCTGAAGGAGCTACCCTGGAGGAGATGGTTGCTTGTGCCAACACGGCTTTTTACAATAGGGAGCAGGAGAGCGAGGCTCGTGCCGGGAGAAGGAGGAAAGAAAGGACATTAGGCATGCCCAGGTATTAGCTGCACTCAATAGCAGACACCCGTCAAATGCCTCCCAGGTTTCCAAGAATTTTAAACCAGGTACCAAGTGCTACTTTTGCCGGCAACCGGGTCATTGGGCTAGGAACTGCCCTGACCAGAACGAGCCTCCTCAGACGCCATGTGTCCATTGTGAGCAGACTGGCCACTGGGCTGGCCTCTGTCCTAAGGCCCAAAACCTGGAGGGGAGGCACCCACAGGCCAGCTGACAATGGAGGAGGAGGACTGAAAGCACCTTGTCTGGATGGCCCAGCAGCAAGAGGTAACTGTTACTAGTCTAAAACCTAGGGTGGGCATCGACATGGCAGGAAGGTCAGTGAACTTCCTTTTAATACTGGAGCCACCTCTGTCCTTACTTCCTTCCCTGGACCCCTGGCATCCTGCACCTGCTCCATGCTGAAAGTGTCAGGAAAGCCTATAGTTATTGAGTCTCTCAGATGTCTTTGGAATAACTTCTATTTTTCTCATAGCTTCCTAGTGATACCTGAATGTCCAGCTCCTCTCATAGGCCAAGACCTGCTGTCCAAGCTGCACACCTGCATAATCATTGGGCCTCATCCAGGTCCCTCTACAGCTTCCAGTTGTTCCTCACAGTGGAGGAGCCTCAGATTCCCCCACAGGAACCGTGGGAGCAGACGAATACTCCTGTGAGCCACTGGACAGTCTGATGATGATATTTCATCGCCACCCCAGGACAGATGAGGGCTGCACAGATGAGTCTACCTCAAACCCCTCACAGCCTTTAGGCCAGTGAATACCTCCCCTCTGTTCCTGTGTTTACAATGACCAAAGTCTGTGACACTAACCTAACTTCAAGGGCACTGCCACCTTACAATCTTACCATGTCTCACTTAAGCTGTTCACCTGTTGTTTGTTTGTTTTCCAGTTCTCAGGTTACAAAGGCCTATAAAGCAAGTGCGCCAGCTGCAGGACCACTGCCTCCTAAACCCACCTCTACCTTATCTATCCTGGGCTCTTAATGGACAACCCCTTCTAACAGAGTAGGGAGGGTATGGACCCAAAACCCCCCTACGCCCCTTTGTCAGCAGGAAGCAGCTAGAGATATCATCGTACAGTACCCCAAAGATTTGGATCCATATCTCTTCAGGGGGGAATGTTAGGCAGCTTAGCCTAGGGAATTGGGAAGTCCATTTATGCATGCCCAGGAGAGCCAGCATAGGACAAAGCTGGATTTTCCTGCCGGTGGGTTCAGATGGGCGTTACACCTGGAGCAGCCCACCTGGGCCAGGTGATTGCAATTCAGCCAATCGTTCACCACGCCTCCCCCCCCACCTTCCCCCCCCCCACCCCGGACCCTTGAAAAGGCAGGGACTGGAAGGGAGAGGGACTTGGGTGGTCTGGTCGTCTTCGTTGGAGGAGAGAGATCCTTGCGTGACCCGGAGCAGTCTCTGCCAGGCCGCATGGTCAAAGGAATCCTATGGGTGCCGCGTAAAACCTGAAGCTTCTTTGAACTCTCATTAAATTCACTTGGATCATGAGCCTGGCTTCAGCGTGAAATCTTTCTCGCGCGGAGCTAAGGACCGAGGCTGAAATCTAGTCCCGGAGAGAGAGACCTAACAATTGCACCCGTGGCCAGGCATCCCTTGAGTGCTGGAGTTTGCTGGTGTACCTGACTTGTGCTGTATCTAGCACTGCAGCAGGGATGGGGAGGGGGGTGCTGGGGTGTTCCCACCACCCCGTATAGGGCCCCAGGACAGGCAGGGTTTCCACAGCTATGTGTATAATCACTGAGAGGGAAGCTGGGCTTATTGTCCTATCTAGTTTGCTGGTGCTTACTAGATCAGAGAATTTTATTTTTTTATCCCCCTGGCCAGCTAGAATAAAATCAAATGAAATTGTCTCCCACAGTCACTGGGCTGCAGCTCCTTGCTGTTTAAAGCTTACACTTGCTACAGCGGGTCTTTGTTATGCTAAAAGCCGCCAGGGCCTGTAGCTGAGTTCTGGCATTCCTTAGCTAGGTTTCTTCTTATCCTGATTTATATTAAGGGCCTCCTGGCCTATGTGCTCCCTGGAGCTGAGCAACCAGACTTGGATTTGAGTTTTAAACCAATAATATATATTTCACCCTTTTTCAAATGCTTGTGATGTGCTCCAATTTGGGAGCTGTCAGGCGACCATCGGAGGGGGAGATCCAGCTTATTAGGGGGCTTGTTTCCTTCTCGGCTAATTGGAACTAAATTTGCTCCTTGGACTCCGGACTTCCCGTCTATTTTCCCCCACACCACAATCTAGCTGAGGTAAAAATCTACTTTTTCTTCTACATTACATTATGGCTTTCCGCCACCACCACTTCCCAGGCCATGAGGTCAAGGCAGCCAACTGTGCAGAGAGCTCCAGTGTGTGGTTCCCCTCTTGTCTGGGGTTCTGTCTGCTCTTGGGCGTCTGCCTGCAGAGAACGCCAGCCAGCACCAGAGTGCTCTCCAAAGCTAGAGCGCGTTAGAGAGTTCTTGGTTTGCTTTGTGATGGAAATCACACACAAAAGGGGGTTCAGGAGAGACCCTGGTACCCTAGTTCTAATTTCAGGACTCCACCTCCCTGTTTCCTTCTCTTTACCTCCCAATTTTCTGCCCTGTCAGCAGGAGCTCCAGACGGGTGAGTCCTATCTGGTCGCTAATTTTTTCTATGTCCATAGCAGTTCTCTCTTACTTATTCTGGGATGATTTTATGATTCTGAGAAGATTGGGTGTCCACATGTTTTAGGAGTCGCTACTTATTGAAATATGAAACTAAGTGGTTCCTTATTGAAATATCACAAAGTAGCGTTTGAGCTGAAGGAAGGGAAATGATGCAAAATTGTGGGGAGGCGACCAGGTCTTAGGATGCCTAGCGACACAAATTAAACTGAGGCTGATGATTGGAACCCTCGGTGCGTCCAGATGGGAGCAATGTGCTCCTGTAAGGATGACAGCCAGCCTAGGAAATCCCCCCGGGCAGTCCTCCTCCATCCTGGGACAGCTCCATGAATGGAACTCAACCTGGTGTCACCCAAGAACAAGCACCAGGGTCTGAGGCACTGGGCCAAGGAGCTTTGAGCACAATACATTTGTTTAGAAAGGACTTAACTATTTCCAAAGTCTGTCATCTCTTAGAACAGCGGTTCTGAACCTGTGGGCTGCGACTCCTTTGTGGGTTGAACAACCCTTTCACAGGGGTCGCCTGATTCATAACAGTAGCAAAATCACAGTTATGAAGTAGCAACGAAAATAATTTTATAGTTGTGGGTGTTAGTCACCACAACACGAGGAACTGTATTAAAGGGCATGGCATTAGGAAGGTTGAGAACCACTGTCCTAGAACATGAAAGATTCTGCACTAAATGGCGAAGGGAATGTTAAGAATATACACAAGGGGAAAAACTTACAAATGGTTCAAACTCACATCCATTGCACTGCCACAGTGTGAGGGCTAATACCAACCTTTACACACGTGCTCCATTCCTCGTGTGCATTGTTGTGTGGCTGATTATGAGAGCTTTGACTCTCATTTTCAAAAGGCACAGAGTAAGATCAGGAAAAGATTAGGGACCCAGGCTATGTATACTGAGGTTGAAGTGGGGAAGGGCTTAGCAAATGGAACTTAAAGGTTGGTTAAAGTATATTAGACTACTGATCTTTTTGAGGAAGGTATTCTGAGACATCTCCTAACTGCTAGATATTCAATTTCAACGATAGTATACCATTTTCCTCATAAAAATCCAATGACATATAACTGAGTAATTTAAGTGATCCATTCAGATCTTTAAAACAAGGCTAAAATAATTTATAAAATTATAAATGATCTGGCAGGGGCATGTGATAAAATCTTTTCACAAATCGTTTTTTCTTTCTGTCACATTTATGAGCTATCCCCAATGTCACCACACCACTCTTACATTTATTGACCTAATTATTTTGTTTTCCAGCAACAAATCATCACTTCCTGAGATGACTTAAATTCGTCTTAATATATCATAAGTACTAGCAGTTGACTTTTCTTTTTAAGAAATATATTATTTTTCACAAAGAGTAAGGCTACTTCATCCCTCAGTTAACAAAGCATTTTCCCGTATCTTCCCACATGTATATTGATTTAAATGTGTGTCTCATGAAGATTGCAAATTATTTTTACCCTAGGGGTGGCTCTCAAATACTAGAAATTGCTAATGTTAAATTGAAGAATGTTCCCATAGTTGGCGTTTTATCAAAGATGTAGAGTCTGATCAGTCCCAGGAAGGGACAGTTTGGTGGTTGAATATAAAGAATTGTACCAACAATCATGCTACCCAGGGAGGGGAACTCGCAGAGTGATACCCTGTGAAGGGGTGGTGCTAGACAATAGTGGCTAAGCAGGGAAGAGAAAGAAATTCCACTGGCTGGTAGAGTTGTTTCCTAATTTGGCACTTACCTGAGAAGGAGATTACTGTTTAGATTTTGTGTGCTGGGAAAGATGGAGCCCCTGTAATGATACAAAATATGATTTCTCAAAGAGAGTGGAGAGCCTCCCCACCCATGGCAACAAGAACTAACTTGCCTTTCGAAGTGGAATTTAGAACATTTCTGACATTGCTTCTAACAGTTCATTCTACTTTGAGTCTCTGCTGAGAATTTACTTTTCCACCCCAGATGTACGGAATCAGAACCTGCATTTTAATAAGGTTTGCAGGTGGGGTGGGAATTCTCAGCAGGTGGGAAAACCAGAATGAGCTGGACTGAAACCTTGCTTCCTGTCTCTGTGTGCTTTCTGAGGTCCACCTGGTGCTCTTTGATCACATGGAGGCTCTTTGGGAATGCCTAGTGGGAAGCAGCTGAGCAGCCTTTGATCCTGCACTTAACAGTTCACCTTTGAGCTGGGTCTGGGTGGAGAACACTTGAGCTCACTATGAACTCTTACTTTGGGGAGCATTCTTTTCTCGAGCAGGGAGTCCAGCCCAACTGTAGACACACCTCCATCGTCTCTTTGAAGCTTGTGAGAGATGCAGCCACATAAAAAGCGAATTCAAGCTGCATTCCACGAGAGCCAGACTTGGAATCAAAATGTGCTGGCCTCCTGGCATGCCTTAAGATGAGTTCCAGAAATTGGAAGGAATTGATTTCCGTAAAGTCCATGGAAAAAATTTCATGGCATTTTCTCCATCCACTAAGAAAAATAAATTGCCTAGCTTATGTTTTTATTCCATCAGAGGGCTCAATGTTTTAGAAAGGTTTCTGGTTGCCTATCAGATGAGTGGGAGGGGCTTTAAGTTAGTAACAATAAAAGTACTAGCCAACACTATTTCACTGTACATGCTATGTGTCATGGCCTATGTTAAATACTCAATATCTATCATTTCTTCGGAACCTCTGGACACAACTCTATCATCTCTATGAAATTTGGAGACCACAGCTCAGATAGCTAAGCAGTCTGTTAAAGGTCACAGACTAATATGTCATAGGCCCAGAGAAGTGGTGTGCTGCTAAATAAATGGCAAATGGCTTTTAGGTTGGGAAGTGAGGCCTATTTTGTGACATTTGCTGATTTCTGAGTTGCAACTACTTTCTCCAAGTCTGATTGCAAGCTGTGGATCTGGCATCAATCAACTCACAGGTTTCCTTAAAATTTCACAGGGTTGGTAGAAAGAACTTCAGCATACCATGGCCTACAGATCTTTCTGAGCCGTAAGCATTTTTATAGCTACAGTGTGATCCCGGTGGAGCCTCGGTGGCGCTGTTGGGTATATGTTGGACTGCTCACTGAAAGATTGCTCATTCAAACCCACCAGTTGCTCCTCTGTAGACAAAGGAAGCTATCTGCACCCATAAAAACGTAAGGCCAACCAACCAACCAAACAAAAAAACAAACACAAAAACAAAAATGTAAGGCCTCAGAATCAACTCAATAACAGTTATCTTGGCTTTAATCATTTAGAGGGAAAATGGAAGTCATCGGATTATTTATTTATTTGATGACTTAAAAAGATAATTCTATTGGGGGCCTTTCCAACTCTTATTACAATCCATACATCAATTGTATCAGGCATATTTGTACATATGTTGCCATCATTCTTTTCTAGACATTTACTTTCTATTGAGCCCTTGGTATCAGCTCCTCCCTGCCTCCCTACCCACAACACCTTCATGACCCCCTGAAGTCATCAGATTATTGAAGCTAGGTAAAGTAGGATAGAATATTGAACCTAACACTAAACCAGTTGCCAAAGAGGTGGTTCTGACTCATCATGATCCTTAATGTGTCAGAGCAGAGCTGTGTTCCACAGAGTTCTCAATGATGTGGATTTCCACTAGGTAATCGCTAGCACTTCTTCTAAAGTCCTCATGTGTGCATGTAGTATGGACTGAGCCTTTCACTTAGCAGCTGAATAGATCAGTTATCTGTACCACCTAAGTCTCCAGGGAAGAATAGCAAAGCATAATGATTTATATGCTCATGCTTTCCAGTTGTGCCTCTCAAATGAGTGCGTTTCATATGCCAGAAAGGTACCTATCGTATTTGTAATCGTGCCCCCACTCCTACAATGTCCTCTGTATACAGGATGGCATTGAATGTCACAGAGAGGTTGAAGTACCTTGCCTATGTCTGCCCAACTAAATCTTTATGACTCACGTCTTGGGTCCTTTCGTTTGCATTGCTACACTGCCTGACTGTTTTCCTGTAGTTCTCCGAAAGGCCCTGGTGAAACAAGCTTTGAAGAATCTTGACACTTTATAGGAAGAGGTGTAGTCTCTTTCATCTTCCCTCGAAATGAATCAGAGCTTTGTGGCTGCCTCAGAAAAACAGACTGGGCTGGAAGATTCACCACACGACTTCTGGATCAGGCTTTCCCTTTCTTTCCTGGGGTTCCTTCATGCTGAGATCCCTGCCACTGTACTAGAGGAAGTACAAACCAGTGCACATACAAAAGAGATCCAAGTGAAGATGAATTGAAGGTCTCAGTCAACAGCTAGCAGCCAGCAAACATGAGAGTAAGGAGCATTCAGACAATCCAGACCCAGTCTTTAGGTGTTTCAGTGGAGAATGCAGACCTCAAGGACTATGTCACAACCTCCCAGGCTGTGCCATGGTCAATATCCTAACCTCTTCTAATTTATAAATGGAATTAAAGTTATTTTTAGCCACAGTCAACTTTAAAAGTACTTTATTAAAGAACCATAGTATTTGACACAATTGTTTTATCTGAAGACTGGGGGTGTGTTAGTCTGGGTAGACAAGAGAAACAAATCCACAGAAACTCATATGTATATAAGAGAGAGTTTGTATAAAGGGTAAGTGTACATTAAGAAAGCATCCCAACCCAGTGCTGTCCAAGCCCATAAGTCCAACATTAGCCTACATGTCCAACACAGATCTGCAAAGTCCTCTTTAATCTCACATAACACATGCAATGATGCCGACTGCAGGAATCAGTGAATGTATAAGCATCTTAGCACTGGCAGGGGTCTCCACGTGGCTGCTGTAGCACCCAGGGCTGCATCAGGGTAGGTCCATGTGGCTTCTCCTCAGGGATGTCTTGCAGGAAGTGAGCCTTGCCAGCTGAAGTAGGGAACTGGATAAGGCAGCTGCACCCTGGTGGGACCATCACAAAGCAAGAGACCCGAGAATTAGAAAGGCGAGGCTCACTGAGTCATTTATTGCTCCGCCCTTCAATTAACCCCACATGTGTTTATCAGCCAGCTTGGAACAAGAAACTTTAACTATCTCAGGTGGTCATACTAAAAGCATGGCTGGAGCAAGTGGGCCTTATATTCCAGCCAGTTAGGGCATGATGGGAATAGATGACAGATGGAAGGTGTGATATGAAGAATTAGCCTTCAGTCAGAATCTTAGACTTTACATGGAACCTTGAAAGGGTGTGTAAATAGGGCATGCACTAATATGTATTAAACACGTTTTAGAACAAAATTTCTTTTAAAAATATCAAATCTGAACATTTACCATATGTCAAGCATTGCTAGGTAACCCGATTTTTAACAATTTGTCCTGCATCCTGTGGCATTTTAAAAAAGTCCCGATTTTTGGAAATAATGTACAACAAGCTAGGGTACACAGTTTTCGGTTGCCATGTGGCTATTTCGCCAGGATATGCGTTTTATCAATGGTGTCCTGCTTTACCAATGTGAAAATCTGGTCACCTACGGAGATGATGACCCCGCCCTAAAGCACCTAAGGTTTCAATTAAGCACACAGGGCTGTGAGTAGGCAAAATAACATTTGATAAGTGATTTCAAGAAGATCCAAACAAAGAATTTTGAAAGACTAGAGGAGAATTGATTGTGAGCCAGATTCACATAAGGTTTTGTTAGGTAGCCAAGATAGGGAAAGGGGGTTGTCCCTCCCATGCCTGTACAGGTCCCCTAGAGGAGGTTGAAAGGGAATCAGGCAAGCATTAGCCACCCATGAAGACACCCAAACTGGGCATGCTCAATTCAGGCCCCTGAGCCAGGTGGTTGATATACCTGGGCTGCCCAAACTAGACCCAGGTGGGCTTAATTCAGCCAATGGGGCCAACCAATATCTTCAACCATGCCTCCCCAGCCAGAGGTTTGAAATACCCTGGCAGGGTGAAAGCTAGTCTCTTCTTACCCTGCTCCCAGTCAGAGGAAGGTGGTGATAGGAGGACCACACTCCGCCTCAGTGGGCCCCTCAGTGCCCAATCTGGGCCTGCTTGAGACTCACATGCAACCGCGCTGGGTCTATTTAGGGACCACAGCCTCTCTCCCTCTTCTCACTTACTCTCCCCACCCCACCCCATCCCCACCCCCCTACCCCCAATGCCCGCTCATGCCCTGCCTCATGCTCTCTGGCCTCACTTCACCATGTGTGGGTGCGCTATTCCACGAAGTTGCTTGGCAGCCTTCCCTGAAATACCATGTACCCTTTTGAGACTATAAAAAATGAAACTTCTCCCATCCTTCATAAAAAACCCTCTTGGATTAGGAATGGGCTTCAGAGTAAATTCTTTCTCATATGAAGGCAAGAACTGAGGTATTACCCACTTGAGAAACCTCACAGTTTCACAAGAAAAGATGGTCGTTGTTTTGAGTCTTAAAGGATGGCAGGAGTTTTCTATAGCATTCATTTCTGTGCATTCATTTCAACATCTTTCTGGAAGGACAAGAGTCCTGTTGATGCCATGGGACAGGCGTTAGGCTTCCAACGTCCCAGTGCTTCGCCACCATGTCGGTGGGAGAAATAGGAGGCTGGCTGCACCCAGTCTTTGAAACACTAAAGAGCATCATTATGATTGGAATTGACTTGATGAAAGTGGGTTTTGGTACAGCCGAATTGTGACTCAGGAATGACCAGGCAGCACTCTTGGAAAACTTGAAAGGGGAAATTTATTAGCCGGTGACCAAGAGGAACTAGCCTTCTGGAAGATCTGGGTCCTGAATATCGGAGGGCATAGCTTCTATACTTTATCAACACGAGCAAGGTCAGGCAGGGATGTGTAGTGCAGAAGTGGTCCTTAGGAAAGGAGGAACGGGGGTCGTGGGATGGGTATGGTCCAGGAATAAGGAAGTACATTGGGGTGAGGCAGTGTGTTGGGTTTCTTTTCCAAAGGTTAAAATTCCCTATCAGGTTTGTCCTTACAGGTTTAATTTTTAGTTTTGGACATCTTGAAGTAGTACAATGCTGTCTATGATAGGAAAATATTTATATACCTACAAGGAAAACCAGTTAAGACAAGTATTATTCAAATTTATGCACCAAGCATTAAAGCCAATGACAAAAAATTTGAAAAATTCTGCCAACTTCTTCACTCTGAAGTTGATCAAACATGCCATCAAGAGAAATTGATAAATATCAATTATAATTATATGCAATTGGAATGTGAAGGTTGTAACCAAAGAGGGAGGTTCTGTAGTTGGAATATATTGCTTTGACAATAAAAAACAAGCTGGTACACAATTGATGTATGTATGGATTGTGATAAGAGTTGTATGAGTCCCTAATAAAATGTTTTAAAAAAACAACAACCAAGCTGGAGATCCCAAGAGAGAGGTTTGCAATACTCATAACTTACTCATTGCAAATGCCTTTTTTTTCCAACAACACAAACAGTGACTACACAGATGGACCTCAGCAGATTTTAAACATGAATCAAACCGACTTTATCTGTAGAAAGTGATGCTGGAGAACATCAATATCATCAGTGAAAACAGTCAGCCTCGGGGCTGACTGTGGAATAGACCATCAATTGTTCAAATACAAGTTTAGGGTGAAGCTGAAAAAAATGAAAACAAGCCAAAGTACAAGCTAGAGTATATTTAAAGACCACTTCACACAAAAATTAGCACATTGAACACTAATTACTAAAGACGAGTTACACAATGACATCAAGAATATCATATATGAAGAAACCAAAAAGTCATCCAAATGACACGAAATGAAGAAAAGACTAACGTGGATGTCAGAGGAGACTTTGAAACTTACCCTTGAACGCAGAGTAGCTAGAGCCCCTGGAAGAATGGCCAATGTATGAGAACGGAACAGAACATTCCAAGGGGCGCTCCAGAAGACAAAGTACCGTATGATAATGAAATGTACAATGACCTGGATTTAGTGAACCAAAAAGGAATTACACACTCTGCATTGCTTAAATGGCAAGAACTGAAGAAAAACGTCAGGCTTTGCATTGAGATATTGAAGTATTCCCTGAGCAAAGAACCCCGGTGGCCCAGCGGTGACCACATTCCTCTGCTAATCACGCAGTCCGCAGTTCCAACCCATTAGCCACACCAAGGGGCAAAGATGAGGCTGTCTGCTCCCATCAAGGTTTACAACTCAGAAACCCGCAGCAAGAGTTCAGCGGGAGTTCTGCTCTCTCTCTCTCTCTCAGGATTTCCATGATTTGGCAACAACATGATGACAGTGAGAATAAGTGGTGTCTAACATATTCACTGATGCAGGAAGCATGAAAAGGAGATGGAAGGAATCCACGGAGTCACTGTCTTGAAAAAGAATTGGCCAATATTGGACTATGTGAAAATGTAGCATATCATAAGTTGGGACCAGAGGAACCAAGGAAAGAAGTCTAAGGTACACTGCAAGGTAGTAGTGAAAGACACCAGGCTCCGGGAACGGACAGTACCCAGTGAGGTGTTTCAAAGACGATGCAGTACGCTGGCGTCCTGCAGCAAGGAATGTGGAAAACAGTTTCTTAGCCAACCCTCGGCAGGCATTCCACTGTGTGCATTATAGCAAACTGGGTAATGTTGCAACAACAACAACAAGAACAACACAAATGGAATTACAAAACACTTCGTTGTGCTCATGTGGAACCTATAGGTAGACCAAGAGGCGTTTTTTTTTTTTTTAATGGAATATATTGCTTTTTTTTTTAATCAGGAAAGATCTACTTCAGGGTTGTAGTCTTTCACCATCCTTTTTCAATCTGTGTGCTGAACAAATGATCGGGGTTGGAGAGAGGCTGATAAATAATCTGCGATATGAAGATGACACAAGCTTGTTTGCTGAAAATGAGGATTTGAAGCAATTGCTGATAAAGTTCAAAGACTTCAACTTTTAGTATCCACCCAAAAACCTTCTCACTGGATCAGTGTGGACAGCATCATGATTAATGGAGTAAAGCTTGAAGGATTTCATCCACTAGGATCCACAACCAATTATCATGGAAGCAGCGGTCAGGAAATCAAGTGATGCAGAACGTTGCATTGGGCAAATATGTTGCCACGGATCATTTTGCATGAATAAAGCCTCTTAGGGCCAAAGAAAGTAGCCTTTCTGGGTACATGAAAATCTTACTGGCAAACTGAATCACCATTAACTAGCTTTGTGCTATATTATAAAGGTAGAAGCAAAACCACTAACACATTGTGCTTAGCTTTTACGAATGGCTTCAACACCATTACATTAAGGGGACAGTATATTATAAACGCCAACTACTGCAAATTCAATACTTAATCGTGCTCAGTTAACATTCTAAAGTATTAAAAGTAGAAAGAAAAAAACAATAATTGTTTCCCTTTGCTCTTTAGTGCAACTTTTCTGCCTTGTAATTGTATTGCTTTGTGCCTTATGTTTTATACACTCATGACTTCAGAGTTCAGTACTTGTATCACCATGTACTGCAATTACCATCCTCTTGCATATGCAATGTGACAACATGCAGTTTGGGTGCATAACAATATTCCTTTTTTTCTTTAATAAAGGTTATTTATTTGAAAAACAAGCAAACAAACCTTGAAAATGTAGAGCAAACATGTTCCTTCGAGGACTAAGGTGCTCATGACCCAAGTTGTGATGCTCAAAACCATCTCGTATACATGTGAAAATAACCGTGACCATTAAGAATCGATGCATTTGAATTGTGGTGTTGATGCAGCCGACTAAAAGCCCTAGGGGTTTCCAGAAGAACAAACAAATTGGAGGACATCAGCCAGAATTCTGGCCGGACTTGATCTCAATTACTCTGACTCTCTTATCATCAGGAACCGGTTCCTGGCAAAAGCCTTGGTAAAGTAGAACGGCAATGAAAAGGAGGAAGCGCCTTGATGAGAAGCACTGATGCAGTAGCTGCAGCAACGTCCAACATAACAGCGATTGAGGGACTTGTGCGAGACCAGGGAATGCTCTGTTGTGAACAGGGTGAGTATGAGTCAGTATCCACCTCATAGCACCACCATCACCACCAGCACCAACACACCAAGGGAACCAAGAGAAGAGAGACAATTCTAGCCAAAGGTACTCGTATTACTTTGTTGTTATTGTTAGGTGCCATCGAGTCAGTTCTGACTCATAGTAAACATATGTACAACAGAATGAACAATTGCCCAGTCTTTGCCATCCTCCCAATTGTTCTTTTGTTTGAGCCTGTTGTTGCAGTCATTGTGTCCCTCCGTTTTGCTGAGGGTTTTCCACTTTTTCACTACCCCTCTACTTAACCAAGTAGGATTTCCTTCTGCCTGCAAGGACTGTTCTCTCCTGATAACAGGTGCTAAGTACACGGGAGGGCATTTCTCATCTTTGCCTCTAAGGAGCATTCTGGATGAACTTACTCCAGGACAGATGTTTGTTCTGGTCAGTCCATACTACTTTCCTACCCTTCTCTAGCCCATCAATTGAAATGTGTGAATTATTCTTCAGTCTTCTTTATTCAATGTTCAACTGCACATGCATATGAGACAATTGAAAATACCATGGCTTGGGTCAAGCACTTAATTTTCAAATAACATGCTTGCTCTTCAATATGTTAAAGGAGTCTTATAAGCAGATTTACTCAATGCAGTACATTGTGCAATTTCTTGACTGCTACTTCCATGAGCGTTGATTGTGGATCCAAGAAACACGAAATCCTTGCAAAGTGGAATTTATCATGATGTTATTTTTTGATCCAATTGTGAGGATTTTGGTCTTCTTTATATTGGGTTTTAATCTATACTGAAGGCTGCAATCCTTGATTTTCATCAGCTAGAGCTTCAAGTATTCCTCCTTCAGCAAGATTGCGTTATCTGCTTAATGCATTTTACATTAGATCAAGTTACTGCATGAAAGGATTGCATAGTAGATACCTTGATGGATGTATTTCTGCCACTGACCTAATTTGAAAGTTGTTTTTCTGTCTGAAACCAGTCCAGTATGGAACTCTTCCATAGATAAAGTGAGAGACTAATATAAACAGAACAAAAAGGTAAGAGGAACACTTTCTCAGGTACCAGAAGCTCTGGGCGATGCAAACAGAAAGTGACTCGCAGCAACATTGTGGAAGACACTTTTGCTCAGTATGTTAGAAATGCAGTCCACTGGAAAATGGTGTCCACAATGAGCTCAAAGCTATGGCAAAAGAACAACCGAGGACTGTAGGTAAGTAAAATGCAAGAACAGAATATTCTCAAAAGAAAATAGTTTGCAATGAGATCTGAGTGTGCGTATTGGAAAACAAGCCAAAACTTGACTTCTAATGTCATCATGCCAAGGAAAAGATCATTCTCTACAGACAAGTTTTCCCCAAATCTTGGCAAAAAAAATACACTAACACTTAGAAGCAATTAGACAGCGATGTTAGAAACTCATTTCATGAAAGCAGTTATTTGATATATTTAGATTAACTAAATTATAATTCAGCATAGGGTGCTCATTTTGGGGGATTGCTTGGTTTATTTTCATTAGCATTATCTCATTAAATAGAAATTTTCAGAGTCATTATCTATTTATCCTTATGAGGTTCTAGGATAGATAGACCTTAAAGTTTATTGCAGATCCTTCCAGAAAAGGGACAAGCTGGTAATAACTAGTCTTTGAGTTTAATAACTAGTGTTGTATTGCTGTCTTCATTACTTTTCAGCTGTTCAAAGTTGGGGAAATCAATTAATCTCTAGCTGCCTCATTTTTCTCAACTACAAAATAGAATTGACAATAGTCCTTACTTATACTTTTTAAATATGTCCTAAGAATTAAATGACTCAATATGGGTAATACACCAAAACAATCCTTGGAACATATTAAGAAATCAGACAATATTCACTATCAGTAATATTTTATTTCACAAAAGTAGTAAATATGTGACTTGTTAGTGAAGACCAGAGAGTCTGAGGAGAGTAGAAAAGTTAGACATTGGTTGGGGCGATTGGTGAGGGCTTGATAATAATTTTACTCTTCCTCTCACAGAGAATTAACATTGTCTACGGAGCTTATCCTTTGGATACAGCTGGAAGCAGCCAGCACATCGGTGTCCCTCCCACAAGGAAAGTGCTTTCCCTTTGCATTCTTTAAAAAAATTAATTTATCAATAAATCATTTTATTGGGGGCTTTTACATATACTATAACAATCCATACTTCCACTATATCAAGCGGACATGTATAATTTTTGGTGTCAACAATATCAAAAAATTATCTTTCTTCTTGAGCCCTTTGATATCAGCTCCTCCCCCCCCCCCCGCCACCATGCCACCTCTGAGAACCCTTAATGTATTACATATTGTTATTATTTTTTGCATATCTTACACCCATTCGATCCCTTCACCTACTATCCTGGTATTTGTGGGAGGGTTTGCTGTCATTGTAATCTGTTCCCCCTTACCCTCTCCCTCCCTGTTCCCTTCCCCAACCCTCCTGGAATCATTACTCCCCTTACTGATTCTGAGGAGTTTTGTCTTTCCTGAATTCTGAATATTAAAAGCTCTAATCTGTGCTGCTGTATGTACACCGGTCTAGGGGATTTTCAAGGTAGGACTGAGACCTTACTAGTGGAGGGAGGGAAGATTAAAGAACTAGAGGAGTGTTGTGTGTTTTGTGGGCACTAGTCTGCTCCCTGGATGCATTTTCTCCTTCATCAGAAGTTCAAAAAATAAACGACCTCATCGAGGTGATGGAGAGGGGTCAAAGTGGAGATCCAGAGCCCCTCCTTGGATAATTGGATGTTCCTGCTCAGGGGGAAGTTTAGTCCCTTTGCGTTCTTCAGGGAGGTGTGATGTCTGCTTCTAGGCTCTGAGAGCTTGCTCTCTGAGACCCTCTTTTGGGGTCAAATGACCCTTTCACAAGGGTCGCCCGATTCTAACAGTAGCAAAATTACAGTTATGAAGTAGCCACAAAATAATTTTATGGTTGGGGGTCAACATGAGGAACTGTATTAAAGGGTTGCGGCTTTAGGAGGGTTGCGAACCACTGGTTTAAATAACATTTAAAGAGCTCAAGACTCCATTATGAAAGTTTGGGCAAATGAGCCCAAAATAATAACCCCCTCAAAGGGCAATGGAGAGGACATCGAGGCAGAGCTTTCTTCATGTTGACGCGTTCCAAACAAATTCTCAGGACAAAATCATCCCCTTTGATCAAGTTTTTTTCCTTCCACTTTCTCTCCTCTTGTGAATGAAGAAGAGCAATACATCCTCTTATTCAAGAACAAAATTCGCAGACTTTTGAGAGCAGGATCCGAGCAGGGTGGTGGTGAGGGCTGGGGGTGGGGGTGTTTTCAGCCAGTTCGCAAAGTCTGTGGTTGGAGGTGTCAGCAAACCCCACTCCTTCATCCTCCCTTTGCCTCGTTCTCCTTGTCCTAAGCCTGCTGCGCCACCGCAGACAAACACCGGCTCTGTGGCTGGTGTGCTGGGACCGCCTGGCCTGCTGGCGATGAAGAACAATGGTTGTCAGGCTGTAGGGGCCGCAGCAATCTGGCCGTAAATCGGATGTCTGGCTTCCGCGGCCTGTTTCAAACCACTTTGCATGACCTTTTCTTTATTGTTTCCTGATAAAGACATCTGATTCTCAAGAATGCCTGCCTTTGAAATGAGGGCAAGGCAGATGTGGCTTATAATAGGACACTGATCTAGCTTTCTAATAAAATATTAGGAGTAAATTTTTGCTGAATTGAAGGAAGTCAGATCAAAGGAGGATGCGAGTCGGTCTGGCTGCTTCAGCTTCGTCTGCAGCCATAACATTTTCAGGAAAATCAAGTGAGACAGGAGAGGAGGGTCAAGTCTACAGTGTTTTAGACTATCTCAGAAACTTCAATAGTTAGAAGAAAATGGGATCCAGTATAAGCAACTGGACTAGATTTCCCTTCTTCTTTCCTTCCTTTCTTTTTCTTATAAGATACCCTAGGAATAAAGAAGAAAGACACTGCTGTTAATCTAGTCCTTCTTCGATGTTTTGCATAAATACCCGCTATGGTCCAGAGAGATTATAACTGTGAACTAAAAAAAAAGAAGGTGATGTTGAGTCAATTCCAACTGCTGGTCACTCCCATGTGTATTAGGCTGGAGCAGTGCGTCACAGGTTTTTAATGGCTACATAGTTGGTATTTGGTCATTGTGCTTATCTCCCAAGGTAGACTTGAACTGCCAGCCTTGAAGATAGCCATTAAGAGCGTTAACTGTTTGCACTATCCGGTGACACAAACTGATTATCTAGTTGAGTAGAATCATTGCCATAATACATTTTAGAACATTATCTTTGTTCTTGTGCTCATCCTTGGTAGCTCCCCATTGTGCACCAAGCCTCCCTGCCATGGCCCCAAGGAACCACTAGATTGACCTCTCCTGGATTTCAGGTACAGAAAAACATTTTTTAAAAGACACTCGAAACAACAACTGGGAAAACCAATAGGAAGAATATAAAACAAAATCAAAATAAGGTGGTAAAGATAAAATAATAATAATATAAAGACCAAATTACAAATAATGAGTGAGAAAGAAAAGACATTCAAAAAGCCAGGAAAAAATTTCTGTCAAGGAACAATTAAGAGATACTTGTAGCCTAGGAGCAATTCAGGTTGGGTCTATAGGGAGGTCATCTGGCCTCTATAAGAATACAGTGGCTGCTGCCTGATAGTAAGGTTTTCTGAGATGCTTGCCTTTGGCTAGAGTGGTCCTGCCAGTGACTCCGTCTGACTTGATACTCTGAAAATGGGTTTGGAGCCCCATTGTCCTCCATATCCTTCTACAAATTGGGTGTTCATAATTTTAGCTCTTATGCTTTTTTCCTCACCATATTCTAATTTTGTAATTGTCATCTTCGGATCACACAACCTGGTGTGCTTCTTCCATGTGGACTTAGTTGACCCCTCAATTAGATGGCTACTTGTTTGAATATAAGCCTTTGAGACCCCAGACACGGTTCTGATTGATAGCCAGGCACCATGTTCTTTCTTCACCACACTGTGCTGTAGCACCCTTATCTTCAGTGATTATTTCATGAAGGTGAGTATTGAGTTATCAAGTTATCAGAACTGACTTTTTAAAAAAAATTTGAGCTAGAGTTAAATAGGAACCCAGACTCCATCTGCTTGTCCATGGGGTTTGCATGCCTCAGGTTTATTTTGGCAGTTGTAATATGCAAAATTACAATCCTATAAGACCAAGCTCATCAATAGCAGCCATAAGCCAATAGACAACCAAACAAACGGAGCACACACACCCAAAAAGAAAATAAGAGCAAAACACAACCAGGAAGGAAAAACCAAAACCAAAAGCAAGCTTCAAGCAGGAAAGCAAAAACCATATAAACAAAGAAGTACAGCATTGTCAATCACTGCCCTGGGGTGTAAGTCAATTGCACTATTTCTTTTCCATGATCCGTTTTCCCCATGACCCAGCACTCCTGACACTGTGGGTATGAAGAGTCTATGGGAGTACAGTTCCACTTTGAGCCTCACTCACAAGTTTTTCTCCTACACAGGCCATCTCTCATTTGATTGAGCTCTGTTGATCCTAAGTATGGGACTCATGCCAGTGGGGGCCTTCCTGGGTTAATTCTTCCAAGTGCAGATTCTTGCTCAACGGATCCCACCCTGTCTTGTCACTGCAGGGTGGGCATTGAGGTACTTACTACCTGTATGGTGATCCTGGTTCCCTTTCCATTGGACACCACAGAACCAGCGTCCACACATGATCCAATGACCATGCTTTCAAAAATCCTGTGGTGGCTACTCTCTGCTTCCTCTCCCATCCAAGTACCTCAGCCCTCAGTCCAAGGGTGAAGGAAGCTTCAAGTTATGGTGCAGTTCTTTCAATGGGGCCTCTAAGTCCTTTTGGTGTAGCGCGTGCATTGTGCCCTGCTGCCCGCCAGGTCAACTTCCATGATCATCCTGGTGTTTAGTCCATGGTGTAGTTCACCGAAGGTTGGGTGGAAAAGAATTCCTAGTGTCTACCCAGGTACCTAAAATCTGGCCATTAGCTCCCTAGGTTTTCTTCTCTCATCGGTTAGCCTCCCTTCCCACTTGTGAGGTTAGTTCTCCCCAATCACCCACCATACTCACCAACAGAACTATCAGCATCTCCTCCACAATGCAGGTGTCCCCTCTCCTGGTCTTGGCTTGAATTTCCAGAAAGCTTTTTCTTCCATTCTTCTTGGTTTTCTGGTCCCAGGACGGGAAGACAGAGAAGGTGAGTCTACATGGGCGCCATCTTCCCGGAAGCCACTCCCCTTCACTTAAAACAAAACAAAAAACCCTGAAACAATTTCAAAATGGGTCAATAGGGAGATAAGACATTACTTTAAAATGGGTCAATAGGGAGACAAGACATTACATTTGACCTTAACTACACGTGTCATAATCAACTTTACAATGCTCTGTGTCTGATAACAGGACTATTCCCATCCTTCAACTATGGATGGGGGTTTAGGGGGGGGGTTTCCTGGAGGCTAAATTCATGTGTTGACCCTGTAAGTGGAATTTGTGCGTCCACTGTCAGCCATAACCTTCTGTAAGCCAAGTGTTGCAATTTAAGCTCGATGCCATTCTTTCCTTTAGACTTGGATAGTATTATTTTGAATCATTGATCACACAGCCTAGCGTGCCATTTCCAAGTGGACTTAGTTGACTCCTCACTTAGTTGGCTGCTTGTTAGAAGACCAGCCTTTAAGACCCAGATGCTATTTTTCTGATAGCCAGGCACCATCTAGTGAAGAAACACTCTTTGCTATATCACTCAGATTTTCCGTGATCTCCTCATGAGGCCGAGCATCAAGCAGGGCCATGTCAGAAGAACTGATTGTTCAAAGATTAGGGATCTAATTTGAGGGCAGGCCTCAAATCTAATGGTTTTATACACACCTTCTCTATGGTTTCTATACACCTTTGACTTACCTTATAGACATTTGACTTACCTTATAGACATCATTAATATTTTATGTCAGAAAACATTATCAATCAACCCCTGAGGCATCACTTCCACTGTCTTCAATCAATGATAACTCAAAGTGACACTGTGGGATGAGACCATCATTGCTGGGATTTTGAGGGATGAAAGAAAAAGCTTTACTAGAAAGTGGTGAAAGATATGCTAAAAAAAAATACACTCAAAACAAGTCCCAGCTCACTTCTGATGAGTCAATTCCAACTCACAGAGACCCTATAGAGTTTCTGATGTTGCAATCTTTCCAGGAGCAGACAGCCTCATCTTTCTCCCATGAGAATGGCTTTTGGATTTGAACCACTGACCTTGTTGCTATTAGTTCAATGCTTATCTTAAATAGTATATATAATCATTTACTATATTCTTGAGTTCACAATAACAAGGACTTTGTTGACTAGTACTTTTCAGGAGAATACTCTTACAGTATACCGGATTACCCTTCATTGCTAATAAAAAGAACCAATTAGTTGGGAGAAGGGAATCTTCCTATTTTTTCCAATTAGAGTATTCTGTTTAATTACATGGTTTCCTGAGAATTTAACTAGAGTGAAGTAGAATTTCTCTGAGGCTTAAAGCTTCCCATTAAATTTTTGCAAAATGGGCCAATTGCTCTGAATTCATGCTTTTGCTTGGAGTAACGTATCAATTAGAGATACATGCATTATGTAAATGAATCTTACATATTTTTGAAAGTCAGGCTCACATACCTCCTGCTAAATGAAATTATCTGTATTAATTTTTTGCTGCAAAAGGTTACCATTCATCTGGATTATAAAACAACCAAATAGTTGTGGTATCCTGGTTCCGGTAGCCAGAAGAACAAAATAAACATGTCTGTGGGAGACTGCAGAGAGGTGGAACCTTCTTTGACTCTTCCTGGAAGCTGCAGTGCTTGGTTTCCCTCAGTATAGAGACACAGCACTCCAATATCTGTCTCTGTCTGGTCTTCTCATATCGGTCAGATAGCGTCTCTCATTCGGGTTCCAGTCATTGCATTAGGGTTCACCCTGATCCAGCGTGACTTCAAAATTGATTGTATCTGTAAAGAGCCTGTTTCCAAGCTAGGTCACATTCAAGGGTTCTGCAAGTAGAACTTTAGTATGTCTTGTTTAGAAGGCATGATGTAACTCACAACATTTCCCTCCATCTCCTCAGATGGCATTCATATGTTGTTATAGGAGGGCGCTGTAGAGCTAGCACCTCATGTGACGAAGTAGAACAGCCCCATAGAGATTTTTACACTGTAATCTTGAATACTTGTAGTTTGAATACTTGACTACGATTGTCTCAACAGGGCTCCTCTGACATTGACCTAGAAAATGGTTACTGACCACTACAGCACACAGACCACACCCTAAAGTGGCATGAAAAGAGGACTAGGAGGTTACCCAAATTTCAGGGAGCTCTTCCTCATGTTTTCAGGTCAATTCTAGTTCAGTTAACGCACTATTGCCCTGTGGCATTGATAAACCTTCTATCTGGGCGGTGATGACGATCAGCTTTGTGATTCTCTCCACGACAGTGGTTCTCAATCTTCCTCATGCCGCGACCCTTTAAAACAGTTCCTCATGCTGTGGTGACTCCCCAACCATAACATTATTTTCATTGCTACTGTCATGAATCGTCATATAAATATCTGATACAAATGGAACATAATGAAAGCACAGTGATTAATCACAAAACAATACGTAATTATATATTGTGAAATATTTATTTCTAATGAGAAATAAATGAATGTCTTGAAGCATGGTGTAGCACGGGGAACAGTCTTCATGCTGGGTACTCGTATGTGGGCGTATCTGTATGTGGGCGGACCAACTGAAGATAGAGAAGCGGTGTCTCGTTTCCTAAGATCATCGGAATTAATGTGTTTTCGGATGGTCTTAGGCAACCCCTGCTAAAAGGTCGTTTGACCCCCCCCCAAAGGGGTCAAGACCCACAGGATGAGAACTGCTGCTCTCTGACCTCCATCACCATGCAACCTCCAGTGCTCTGAGACTACCTTCCCAGCAGTGCCCCTCCCACCCCTCACCCCACTGAACCTGCAGTGATAGATTTTCCCACCAGAGGGAGACCGAGGCCTTTTGTGAGGCTCTCAAAACCTTGGCGATTTAGAGTATCGCTAATCTCACTTTCCCTAAAACTTTATGAATTCGATTTGTCTGTGACATGCCCCAGCTCATAATTTCTTTCATGTACTTACCAAATAGGCCATGCGTGGTATATAGAATTAGTGCTTTTTTAAATGTGTGTGCATGTTTATTTTAAATTGCAGTTTGGGTGTTTTTAATTATTCCTTCCTGTATTTCACATGACTTTTGGCATTTAGTAAATTGCAAATACACATGTGCTTCTCGTCATTTAAAAATGCACTTAATGCATTTCTCACGACAATTATCAGTAAGTAAAAAAGATTAAAAATAGTATTGTGTACCACACGCCCTTCAATAGCATTCTGAAAACTCAATGCTGATTTACAGTGACCCCTGTGGGTTTCTCAGCCTGTTACTGTTTACAGGAGTAGAAAGTCCAGTCTTTCTCCCCTGGAGCTTTGGTGGTTTCGAACTGCTGACCATAGGGATCACAGTCCAACGCACTACCAAGGCTCCTGACTTTAATTCTGAAGATAATACAAATTCTAACACCACCAAGTTATGAAGTGTTTAAAGTGAATTAAAAATAAATCGTAGTCATCTGGCTTCATAGTTCTCTATAAGCATGATATATATCTGTGGATTATTGAGGAGGATTAATATCTGAGGATTATTGTGCATTTAATCAAAATGGCACACAGAACGCTGGTTAGTAAAGAAGACTCATCAAAGCCAGGTCTGGAGGGAGGTGAGTTATATTCATGCTTTAATGTTGTAACGAGATCACTCGATTAGTCTTGGAGTTTTTATATGCAACGTTTCGGAGAAAGACAGGGGTTTCTCCTCCTGTAAAGAGTGACAGTCTCAGAAACCCACGATGGCAGCTCTACTCTGTCCTGCAGGTTCATGATGAGTCGGCACTGACTTGCCATCAGTGAGTAAGTAAATATACAACTTATATTTTGTTTTAATATAGTCCCAGAGTGGTATTTTGTTCAACACGTCCGAGTTGTTTCTTTGGAATTATGAATCTTCTCCACCTTAGTTTGTGAAAGAGGTTAGTATGTGGGGGAGGAAGTCAGCGGCGGAGGCATAGGCCATGGAAGGCCTGGTGGAGTCTTTTACTTACTTCTCTCTTCAGAACTTGAAGTAAATTGGCTGTTAAAATGTACCATTGATTAAAAGATAATCTATGAAAATGTTTAGTAAACAATAAGTTTTTAAAGAGCATATACTAAGAGTGCATTCGTTCTGTTGTGAAATGTATAATTTTTTCTGATTTTTTGGGGAAGTAAATCCAAAAACCATTCTTCCAGCGTGGCAATGATTTTATCCTGAACAGTCACACTGCCACCTCCTGGTGCAAACAGAGATTAGACACTTCTACTGCAGGGTCTGGGCTGGGCGGCACTGTAAATGCAAGCCCTAACACCCCCATGTTAGGACCTATTATTTCCCATGCAGGGTTTCTGTTATTTCTGCCGAGGTGCCTGAGTTTGGAAAGCCTGAGGTTTCCCGTAGGCTGGTGCGCACAATTATGCTGGCCTGCAAGATGAGAGAGAAGCTCCGAGTGTGGCGCCATTCCTCAAGAGGGGCCCGTCAGAGGTGGGGTTAAGCAACAATCCAGAAGAGAAGAAAGGATGTCTTGATTAACGCCTCTAGGACAAGGGATTTCCTCACCTGCAGGCCTTTACCCCTGGGTGGTGCACAGGACTGCAACTTTCAGCAGCTGACCCAGAGGTCGGAGGGCTGAGTTCATCCAGAGACGCCTTGCAAACAAAGGGGATGATGTGCTTCTGAAACCAGGGGAGGAAAACCCCATGCTGGCACACAGGGGTCAGCGCAGCTCTGGGTACCGCTATGGCAGGCAGGCTTGGAAAGCCTCCGGAGAGGAAATTCCATCTCATCTGAAGTGGGGCTGGCCGCAGCCACTTTAGGAAGAAGTTTCACCTGGCACCACCTGTCAAGGATCCACACTAGGCTCGAACTTCTCACCTCTTCTTTGGACTAGCTCACAGAGTCTGTGTGAATTGGAAAAATGATGCCCTTCCTTGACCCATCTCGCATTGCCAGAAACTGGTCCTTAAAATATGCAAATCTACCATGACGTTTCTGCAAAATGAACTCCAAGAATTTGCTATACAAACATGCCCCGACTGGGGTTAAAGGAGATGGAGACTCTATTGACTTCCTTCAGAAGTAGTAGCGTTGCAACATAGAGGGGACTGGGACCCATCAGCTTGTGGGGAGAGGTAATGTCTTAATGGATCAAGCAGAAATAGGCAGCAAGGACATCTTAAGGAGAGGTGAGCAGGGGAACTAAGAGGTCCTGGAGGGGTGAGCTGGGGCAGAAGAGTGAGTGCTCTAGGAGATGTTAGTACCTCCAAAGACTCAGCAAGTGGGACCTTTGCCGCTTCGGTAGAATAATGAAATAAACGAACTGGATCAAGATTCAATATCCAGTCTTTTCGCCCAGTCCTATTGTAGAAACGAATCCTTCTATAAATGAACTGGTGAAACTTCCACAATAACTCACAGTCTCTTCTGTCAGCGAAGGATTTTGAGATGGTATTTGCAAACGGGGATCCCTCTCCTCTTTCTCCATTTCATTGGAAGGTCACTGCCCCTCCCCGGTGTGCATTAATAGTTAACGAAGATGATCGAAGTGGAGGCAAGGACGGGCTCAGCCATGGGGACACTTGTGGGGCTGGCGCAAGATCAGGCAGTGTTTTGTGCTCTGGTGCTCCGGGCCGCTATGGGTCAGAAACCATCACAAGAGGATTCCAAGGGGACTAGCGGTGAATTCTCCCTATCCATGCGGAGACCTGGGTGCCATCCCTGCATTCCCGAGCAGTCAGTGAGACTCCCTTGTTGTTACGGCATTAAACACAGAAAGAAAGGCCTGGATATTTACTTCAGGAAATGTGTCAATAAAAAACCGTGTAAAGGACAATCGTCCAATCTACAACCAATAAAGCAGGGGCAGGAGGACTTGGCACACCTTCCCTTTGTCGAGGACAAGGTCTCAGGAGTCTGGGGCTGATGGACAGAAACTAACAACTAAAAGTTTCCATACAATTTGTCAGCTTTTATGAGGCCACGTTGCTTCCAGCTCTGCCACTGCCACCTGCACGCTTGAAAGGAGGCCGAGCCCCACAGATCCTGGTGAAACCTACACCTTTCATCTCCCAAAGAAGCCCCGCCTTCACTGCCACAAACATCTAAAGCTAAAGGGAGGTGCCCTGCTGGTGTCGTGGTTACATGCCGCCCTGTGAGCCTCAGTTCCAAGCCATCAGCAACTCTGGGAGAAAGACTGGGCTTTCTGCTCCCACAAACAAATGGGGAGCTTGGAGTTTCAGAAACCCATAGGGGGTCACTATGAGTCAGCGTTGACTGATGGCAGTGAGTTTGGTTTTGGATCATCCTTCTACCCCCAGGGAGCTCCCTGGATGATCTCATCTCCCCACCAGAAATCCACACTTGTAGAGGCCTCCTTACCCTCACGGGATGGTGGGTCTCTAATATGACTCATACGCCCACCTTTCAGTAAGTCCTTAAGCTTCTCTGCTGAGTCTCTGCAAGTTATGGTTTGCTGTTGGAAAATCCCCTATGTGATCATTCGATTTATTGTGCCTCCTAGGTCAATAGGAACTTGTGGTCAGAGCTTAATGAGGTCGCAGCCTGATTGGAGGATGATTAAAAAAAGACAGACGGCATCTCTCTTCCTCCCTGGTGAATGGACCAACATGCTGCTGCTTGAGCTAGGGTGCTGCACTACCTGTGGGCCGAGCCACGTAGATCGTGTCACTAGAGCCTGAGGTTCCTTTGAAATCTGCTTGACCACACTGCTGGTGCTTACATTGCTTCAGCTGGAGGCTGGAGGATCCTGTCACCCTCCACATCTTGAGTTTGAGATCCCATCAAGGCCTACTTCAATGATGCTACTGACTGTTGATGACCCACCTTGCTACCTGCTGCCTGAAGGAAGATTCTCCCTTTCTTGCCTGAGGGAAGACTCTGCTGTTTGCTTCCTTGACCTTTGTTTGACTTCCAGTAGATTAACTGTTCCACAAAAGTGAGTTGAACTGAGTCCTCTATACTCTGGTATATTCCTTCTCAAGGAATACATCACTGCATCAAGTGGTGTATATTCATAAGGATGCTGGTTTTGTTTCTCTAGAGAGCCCTGCCTAACCCAGTTAGTGCCAGGAGTGAGATACTAGAGAAACAAATTGTGAAGCTGGATTGTTGATGTTGTTTGATCTCTGTCTCATGGTAGTTTTTCTTTTTTTTGGTCTAGCCAGAGATCAGCTATGGCAATGCAGCTTACTGGGCTGTTTTCTGGAAAGAATATGGGAAGTTAAACTTTTGATTATTTTTTGGTTGTTTTATTTGGTTATTCCAGTTTGAAATTGTGAAAATGAATGTGATTAATGTATATTTTGAGCTCAGGGAGCAAAATTGCCCCCTGAATGTCTCAAAGACCATACTGCTTTGTGAAAATAGCCGACAGAAGGTCAAAATTGCCCACAGAAGGCCCAGCCATGGCATCCTAAGGCCATATTTTTGTATCAATAGAGGACTTTAGTTAAGGATTAAAGTAAAATTGATAAGGGAACCTGACTGATTGAGTTTAGGATAAGATTGAGTGTAGGATCTGGCTCTACTAGGTTTGTACTGTGTGCTCTCCGCCCCCCCCATTGTTATTGATATAAGGGTGGATAGAAATGATTATTGGGAAGTATAAATAGAGAGTTTGTAAGCTCACTGTTTCAGCCATCAATTTCAGTCTCTAATGAGTTAGGACATGCCTGAAGAGAAGTCTCTGAAAAGATAAGCCCCACCCTGCTTTGGAATACTCAGAACATTTGCATTAGAAGAGCTGTGCCTAAGGGGCTGTTTATAGATTGAAGAAAAAGGAGCTCTTTGATTTTCTGAATTTTGAACTGGTGATTTGTGCCTGAGGTTAGAAAAGTTTGGAGCCATGAAGAACTTTCCTCTTTAGGACTGAATGTTAAGGGAAGCCTGTGGACAGGCTGAAATGTTTGCTCTGGTGACTACCTGGATTCACTTGTTGAGTGGAAGTGAGAGAAATCCAGCAATAAAGAGATGGGTTGAGTTGGGCCACTGACACCATGGCCCTGGTTTACAGTGACTAGAGGAGAAGATGAGAGAGGGTTGACAGGTCTGAATTCATGACCTAGCACAAAAGGGGCTAGGTTTGTTGAGAATTTGTGATGGGGCACATGGTTTGAAGGTGAGGTGGCCAATGGGCACCTTGGAGAGGTTAAATGAGGAGGCCCACATTGAGTTGACCAGAACCCAACCAGATGAAGAGAAGATATTTGAGCCTGTGAACTGGTACACATTGCTGCTGACTTCATGGACTATCTGTCCTGATTTGACTTTGCTTATGGATGCGGATTCACAAGGTTTCAACTGGAATGAAGTCTTCACATCAATAAATGAGACTGTCTCCACAGAGCACTGGGTTGATAATAAGTGTACAGTATAGAAATACGATATACAAGATGGGGAGGATAAAGGCATGAAGTGGCTGGCTTACAAACTTTCATAGGTAGGGGAATATATTCATAGAATTATAGGATTAAGCTGTAGGTGTTCATTTAACTGTTAAACATAGAATATTGTTGTTTTGTTCACTTATAGAATATTATATTTAAATAAGCCTGGCAGATACTGAATTGTTTACATTTTCGTTGGGCACAAATATTATTTTACTATTGTCCTTGTCTTAAGAATTATATATGGCTAAAGAGTTGTCAGGGTGCGATGTAGCACCGATGAAGAATACAGCTTTCCTCCAGTTCCTAAATGCTTCCTCCCCCCCAACTACCATGATCCGAATTCTACCTTGCAAGTCTGGATAGAGCAGATGTACACTGGTGCAGATAGGAGCTGGAGGCACAGGGAATCCAGGGCAGATGATACCGTCAGGACCAGGGGTGTGAGGAGTGATACTGGGAGGGTAGAGGGTGAGTGGGTTGGAAAGAGGGAAACTATTACAAGGATCTACATGTGACTTCCTCCCTGGGGGATGGACAACAGAAAAGGGGGTGAAGGGAGACGCCGGACAGGGAAAGATATGACAAAATAATAATTTATAAATTATCAAGGTCTCATGAGGGAGGGGGGAGTAGAGAGGGAGGGGGGAAAATAAGACTTGATGCAAAGGGCTTAGGTGGAGAGCAAATGCTTTGAAAACGATGAGGGCAAAGAATGTAGAGATGTGCTTTGTACAATTGATGTATATATGGATTGTGATAAGAGTTGTATAAGTCCCTAATAAAATGTTTAAAAAAAATTCATTGGGTCAAAAAAAAAAGGGTCAAGTTGACAAAGGGTAGTCTGTGGTAGTTACCCAATTTCATGTCAACTTGATAAATAAGAATGAAAGGGTGGAGTCTAGCCTGTGAATCAGGTCACAGCCTGGTGATTCTTCCTTATGGGTGAGGCCTTCTAATGAGGATTCTGTGACTTTTTCTCTTCCTCCCTGGAGGTGGGACACATTCTCTCATTGCTTCACAATTCCTGTTGACAAGCCACATGGTGCCCTGCTGATGGCAACCAGAGCCCTGGAGATGCATCCACGGCCATTGGACCCACAGGACTTTCTACCTACCGGCCTTTGATTTTCTGGCTCTTGGCATCATTGCATGTACTGTGTGAGTCTGAAGAGGAATTCATGGGCTAACATCAGACATATGGGTTAATATTGAACTTATGGACTTGATCTGGACTGGACTGGGATGTTTTATTGATGCATAATTACTTTTTTTATATATATGCAGTGTTGCATTTCTTTATTTGTATTTCCAGTCTGTGTGCTTTCTGAGGACAGGGTCATGTCTTTTTTGTTTATTAGTTGGGTTTTAACATATATCATTTTTCTATTAGTTGGGTTTTAAATATATCATTCTATATTTCAATCATGTCACGTAGAATTGTACAATTGGTACCACAATCAGTTTCCAGCCATTATTTTTCTTTAAAAAAATCATTTTCTGAGGGCTTGTACAACTCTTATTACAATCCATCCATCCATCCATTGTGTCAAGCACTTTTGTACATTTGTTGCTATCATCATTCTCAAAACATTTGCTTTCTACTTGAACCCTTGATATCAGCTCCTCATTTACCCCCTCCTTCCCTGCCTCCCCTCCCTTATGAATCCTTGATAATTTATAAATTATTATTATTTTCTCATGTCTTACACTGTCTGACATCTCCCTTTACCCATTCACCCATTTTTCTGTTGTCTGTTTCCCAGGGAAGGGGTTATATGTAGATCCTTATAATCAGTTTCTCCTTTCTACTCCACCATTCCGGTATCATCACTCTCACCACTAGTCCTGAGGGGTTCATCTGTCCTGGATTCCCTGTGTTTCCAGTTTCTATCTGTCCCAGTGTACATCATGATAGTGGGGCAGGGGGGTGGGGGAGGAAGCATTTAAGAACTAGAGGAAAGTTGTATGTTTCATTGTTGCTACACTGCACCCTGACTGGCTCATCTTGTTACGGAGTTGCTCCCAACATAGACCACTGACCCACAAGCAGTTGTGAAGTAACAAAGCAAAACTTTATTACAGAAAGACAAAAAGATAAATCCGGATTTGGGCTACAGCATGGCCATGCAGGGTCCAACACTGCAGCGTCTGGCCAAATTTTTCTTTCCCTTTTATACACTTAAAACCAGCAAGGCAAGGGGGGTAGAGCAAGGAATGGGAAAGGGTGTTTACACAAGATAACAGGGATGCGGGTAGTTCAGCACGTCCTGCTCAGCTTATCTTGGACCAGATGATTTTGCAAAACTTCTTGCTCACATTTAGTAGATAGTTGCAAGGTCACAGTGACTTGCTTTTCCAAGATAACATACCTCTCTTAGAATGGGGGTGGCACTTAAGCTTTTCAGAATGGAGTAACTTAAGACAAATTATTTTATTCTATTAAGCCGTAACACATCTCCTTCCTGCAACCCTTCTGTAAGGCAATGTCCAGTTGCCTACAGAGGGGCTTTAGTTCCCCAATCTGCTCTCCCCCTTATTCACAATGATATGATTTTTTGTTCTTTGATGCCTGATACCTGATCCCTAGGGCACCTCGTGATCACACAGGCTGGGTGCTTCTTCCATGTTGGTGCTGTTGCTTCTGAGCTAGATGGCCTCTTGTTGACCTTCATGTCTTTAAGACCCCAGATGCTATATATATTTTGATAGCCAGGCACCATCAGCTTTCTTCACGACATTTGCTTATGCACCTGCTTTGTCTTCAGCGATCAAGTCAAGAAGGTGAACATCATGGAATGCCAACTTAATAGAACAAAGTGTTTTTGCATTGAGGGAGTACTGTTACCTTAATACTAAACCTATAAATAAATGCACATAGATCTATTTCCCCATAATCATATAAAAATATATTTACATATGTACATGCCTGTAGCATAATTACCTCTTGATATAAAGTTATCTCTTACATATATATGAGAGTCTCTGGATTTGCTTCTCTAGGCATCGTGGAATAACACACTTTATATACTTAATTTCTATTCTTTTTTTTTCTTTTTTTTTAAACAATTTATTGGGGCTCATACAATTCTTATCACAGTTCATACATATACATACATCAATTGTATAAAGCACATCTGTACAGTCTTTGCCCTAATCATATTTTTCTCCTCTTTTCTTTTTTTACATTTTATTAGGGACGCATACAACTCTTATCACAATCCATACATATACATACATCAATTGTATAAAGCACATCCATACATTCCCTGCCCCAATCATTCTCAAGGCATTTGCTCTCCACTTAAGCCCCTTGCATCAGGTCCTCTTTTTTTTTCCCCTCCCTCCCCTTTCCCCCCCTCCCTCATGTGCCCTTGGTAATTTATACATCATTATTTTGTTATATCTTGCCCTATCCGGGGTCTCCCTTCCCCCCTTCTCTGCTGTCCCTCTCCCAGGGAAGAGGTCACATGTGGATCCTTGTAATCAGTTCCCCCTTTCCAACCTACTCACCCTCCACTCTCCCAGCATCGTCCCTCACACCCTTGGTCCTGAAGGTATCACCCACCCTGGATTCCCTGTACCTCCAGCCCTCATATGTACCAGTGTACAGCCTCTGTCCTATCCAGCCCTGCAAGGTAGAATTCGGATCATGGTAGTTGGGGGGATTAATTTCTATTCTTAATGTTCACTATATCCTCAGGCTTTAACTAAAATATGTAATTGCTTCAAGAAATTCCTGCCCTCTCCACTCAAAAAATGATTTTGTGTTTCATTTTCTTCCACATTCAAAGAGGTTTTCTACAGCACTTTTACCCAACACAATGCATCATTTGACCTCTTGACTCTTACATTCATGAGCATTGATTGTAGATCCAAGCAAGATGTAATCCTTGGCAACTTCAATTTTTCCTCCATTTATCATTATGTTACCTAGTGGTTCAGTTGTGAGGATTTTGGTTTTGCTTGAGTTGTAAACTGTATTGAAGTCTGCAATCCTTGATCTTCATCAGCAAGTGCTTCAGTCTGATATAAAAGATCTAAGAAAACTCAATATTGGTTTTGGGCTTGATTTGAGAAATCGCAATGCAATGTTTTTGTTTGTTTTGAGATCGTAGGACCATATGTCTTCAATCTTATAGTGAAATGTTATCATTCTCCTATCTTGTTCCTCCCCTTGGCACTCCTAAGAACATAAATGGCAAGAATCAAAGTGGACTGTTATAATTAGCTAAATGAGCTAATTCTTTTTTGGCTAATTAACTTCTATTGGCGGAGGACCTTTGATGTATGGAGCAAGGTGTGTAGCTTCCTGGGGTTTCTAACCCCAATTAATTCTCTCCTCTTTACTTCTCAAGAAAGAATTCTAGAATGTTGATCAAACACAGGACATTTTATTTTGAAAACAAACTAGTAGAGAGAACATGAACTTCTGAATCAAACTTATTTCAGCTCTTCTATGAATTGCTTGTGTGGCTATGGGGAGACTGGTCATTGATACTTTTCCCCCAACAGTTTTATTGTAACATAACTTACATATCATACGATTCAATAGTTAAATCATTCAATCACATCAAGAATTGTATAATCATTACCACATCAATCATAGACCATTCCCCACCCCATGGTTAAATCACCTTTAAAATGTGTTGTGCATTCACAGTCAGTTCTAGTGCTTCCTCCCACCTTCATTATTGATTCCCCAAGTCCCCTTTCTCTCCCTGTCACCAACCCCACACCTTATATCCCTTATAAACCCTTTATTCCATTGTTATCACTATGTAGCCACGCCTCCTATGCTTCACAAACCGGGAAACCCAACAGAAACAATAAAAAACAAAATCAAAATAAGGTGATGAGGATACAATAATAATAATAATATAAAGACCAAAATACAAATAATGAGTAAGAAAGAAAAGACCCCAATCAACATTCAAAGAGCCAGAGAAGAAATTTCTGACATGGAAGAGGTAAGAGATACTTGCACGCAGAACCAATTCAGGGAGGGTCTACAGGGAGGACAATTGGCCAATGATTGAGTTTAATCTAGCATAATCAAGATTGTAATGGTCTCTGCCTGATATTAAAGCTCTTTGAAATTCTTGCCCATGGGTAGATGGGATCTGCCAGCACCTCAATCTGACTAGATACTCTACAAATGGGTTTGGGGTTCTCACTGCCCTCCATAGCCTTTTACAAATTGGGTACTCATAATGTTAGCTCTAATACCTTTCCCTTCACCATATTCGAATTTTGTAACTGTCGTCTTTGGATCACACAACCTGGTGTGCTTATTGTGTGTGGATTTAGTTGACTCCTTGCTTACATGGCTGCTTGTTTGAATACAAGCCTTTAAGACCCCAGACACTATTCTGATTGCCAGCCAAGCACCATCTACTTTCTTCACCACACCTTACTGTAACACCCTTATCTTCAGTGATTATTTCATGAAGGCATCAGACATGGCCATGCTGTTAACTCTTCGTGAATTTGGACTAGAGTTAAGTAGGAGCCCAGACTCCATCTGCTTGTCCATGGGATTTACACATCTTAGGTTTACTTTAGTTGTTGTAATATGACAAAATCAAGACTCTATAAGACCAAATGTACCAATAGCAGCCATAAGCCAACCAGCAACCATAGAAACAGAACACACACATGCACACAAAGAACAAACAAAACACAACAGAAGCTACAAGCAGAAAAACAGAATTCCATATAAATAAAGAAGTACAGCAACATTGTTCATCTTCTGCCTGATTGCACTCTTATCATCATCAATTTTTCCAAGGACCCTGCACTGCAGACACTGTCAGTATGAGGAGTTTCACCTTGAGCCAAAACCCACGAGATTTTTCCCGATGTGGTTTGATCTAGCATCTGATTGGGCTCTGTTGACCCTCAGTATGGGGATTGATGCCAGGAGGGGCCCTTCACTGATCAATTCTTCCAAGTGCAGATCCCTGCTGAATGTGATCAGAACTTGTCATGCTACTGTAAGGTGGGCATTGGTTTACTACACGTATGGTGATCCTCGGTCACTTTCCATTGAACACTCACTGAGCTGTGGGTCCCCCCAAGGTGCTCTTTTGACTACTGTGGCTATATTTTTAGGTCAACCAGTACTAGGCCTCCTACTTGGTTCTTTTAAAATTCTTTGCTTATCTTTCGTCTTTTGCCTGCCCATACAAAATTGGTAATTAGGTTTTCCATTTCCTTAAACTATTTTTGGGGGGTTTGAGTTGGTCTTGCACTGTAATTATAGATTGTTTTAGGTAGTATTTTCATTTTCATAATATTAAGTCTGTCTATACATGAACATGGTCTATTTGATTTATATAGGCCCTGTTTAGTTTCTTGTAGTAATGTTCTGTAGTTTTCTCTATATAATTCATATTTTTCTATTTTGTTTTTATTTAAGTTACTCCTAAGTATTTAATCTTTTGTGTGGTTATTGTAAATGGTTTTGATTTCTTAATCTCTTTTTTTAGTAGCACTTCACTGGCATACAGGAATCTGCTTGATTTCTGGTTATCAACTTTGTATCCTGCTACCTTGCTGAATTCCTCAATCATTTCCAGCAGACTTTTTGTGGAGACTTTTGGGTTTTCTATACATAAGAGCATATCATCTGCGTATAGGGAGAGTTTCACTTCTTCTTTGCCTATTTGTATTCTCTTGATGTCTTTTCATTGTCTGATGTTTCTAGATTAATCATTCAGCATGATGTTGAATAAGAGTGGTGATTTGGCACATGCTTGCTTGGTCCTGTTTCAGTGGGAATTTTTCTAGTTTTTCCTCATTGCATGATGTTAACTTTTGATTTCTTCTATATGGCTTTTATTATATTAAGGAAGTTCCTTTTATTCCTATTTTGTTGAATGTTTCAAACAGAAGTGGGTAATGAATATTGTCAAATGACTTTTCTGCATCTATTAGTATGATCATGTGGTTTTTATTTCTTGCCTTGTTTATGTGGTGGATTACATGGATTGTTTTCAAATACTGAACCATCCGTGCATGCCTGGAATGAATCCTACTTGGTCATGCTGAATTATTTTTTTGATATGCTGCTGTATTCTATTGGGCAAGATTTTGTTGAGGATTTCAGCATCTATGTTCATGAGGGATATCGATCTGTAATTTTCAATCTTTGTGAGGTTTCGCCTGGTTTGGTATCAGTGTTATGCTGGATTCATAGAATGACTTTGGAAGTGTGTTGTCTTTTTCTATGTTCTGGAAGAGTTTGTGTAGTATTGGGGTCAAATCTTCTTTGAATATTTGGTAGATTTCCCCTTTGAAACAGTCTGATCCTGGGCTATTTTTGGTTGGTAGTTTCTTAATGACCTGCCCTATTTCTTCTTTTGTAATGAGTCTGCTGAGTTTTTAAATATCGTTCTGCATTAATTTGAGTGGGTGATGTGTTTCTAGGTACCTATCCAATTCTTCTAGATTTTGAATTTGTTTGAGTATAGTTTTTTCATAATAGTGTGCTATTCTATTTATTTCATTTGGATCTGTTGTAATTTCACCTTTTCATCGCTTATTCTGGGCATTTGCATGTTTTCATTTTTCCCCTTTAACCATATAATGCCTGAATTTTTAATTTCAGGAAAATTTTTGTTTTTGTTCTTTACTTTTATAGTTATCAGTATATATTAATATATACATTTAATGAACTGTTATGAAAACGGAACACTCGGCATTATAGGTTAAGTTTGCCAGTGGTCTATTTTGTTAATCTTTTCAAAAAACCAGCTCCTGTTCTTGTTGACTTTTGTTTTCATATCGTTTATTTCTACCTTGATCCTTATGATCTCTTTCTTTCCTTTATTGGAGGGATTGTTGTCCTTGTTCCAGTTCTTGGATGTGTTGTGTTAGGGTTTTGATTTTAGCTTTCTCCCTTATTTTTGTGTGTGTGATGGGAGCTATAAATTGGCCTCTGATTACTGCTTTTGATGTGTTTCAAAGGTTTTGATATGTTGTGTTATCATTCTTATTTGTCTCAAGTAATTTTAAAACTTTCTCTTTTTCTATTACCCAGTTGTTTGTATTATGTTGTTGAACCTTCATGAGTTTAACTTTGTGTTTCTGCTGATGTTATTGTTGATTTCTAATTTTATGACTTTGTGGTCTGAGAAGATTGATTGTACGATCTCAGTTTTTGAGTTTGTTGGGACATGATTTGTGGCCTAGTGTGTGGGCCATTCTTGAGAATATCCCGTTTGTGTTGGAGAAGAACATATGTTGTTGTGCTGTTGGATGAAGCATTCTGTATGTCTTCCTTATTGATTTTGTTATTGAGCTTTTTATTGTCTTTGTTGAGTTTTTTCTTGTAGTTCTCTTTCCTTGAGAGTGGTACATTAAAGTCTCCTGTTATTATTGTCCATGTGTTTATATCATTTTTCAATTCTGTGGGAAATTGATTGATGTATTTCAAAGGTCTTTCATTGGGTGCATAGATGTTTATTATAGCTTTGGGTTCCTGAACTATTGTTCCCTTTTTTATTATGTAGTGACCTATCTTTTATTATGTTGTTTTCCTTGAAGTCTATCTTCTCAGAGATTATTGCCACCTCTGCTTTCTTTTGTCTGCTGTTTGCTTGGAATACTTTTGTCCAGCCTCTGATTCTCATTCTGTTCATGTTTTTGTTTCTGCAGTGTGTTTCTGGTAGTCAGCATATTGATGGAATTAATTTTCTTAACCATTCTGCTATGCTGTGTCTTTGCTGGTGCATTTAGTCCATTAGCATTCAATTAAATGATTGATAGTATTTATTTGTTACTGCCATCTTGCTGTATATATGTATGCTTTGTGTTTGTATGTCTTTTGTGTTCAGTTTCTTTGTCCTTTTGGGTTATTTTCTTGCTTTGGTTGTTGGGATGTGTGTGTGTGTTGGCTTTTGTGGGGAATTGTCTTGAACAAGGAAGTACCCCCAAAATACTAGAAAAAAGTTCCACTGTCCAGAGATTTATTTCATAGTATGAATTTTTTCCATTAGATGAGCATTGAGCAACTCACTCTGAGTTAGTGCACAAGGCATTGTCATCGGGAAGGTTCTCTGTGGTCACTGAATTTTTTTTGTAAAAGTAGTTTCACTTGAACTTATGTTTTTGTGATGACTGATTAAAGAGAACAGCATGTGACTGAAAATTTTTTCCTTGCACAGAAAAATGATGCAGAAACTTCTGTGATGTTGAACATAAGGATAAACTCAAATGTATGAGTGGTTTCCTCGTTTCAGAAAAGGTGAAATGTTGTTGATGATAAATCTTGTTCTGAATGTTTGTCAACATCCCAAATGGACAAAAAGGTTGACTTTTTTGGAATTCATTCCACCAGAGCAGACTGTTAATCAAGTATTCTAAATAGAGGTTTTGAAAAGAATTCATTATGGTGTGTGACAAAAAAGGCCTGATGTGTAGCACACAGCGGACAGGTTTTGCCACCCTGACAGTGCATCTGCTCACACAGCCATCTCAGTATAGCATTTTGTGGCAAAAACAGCATGCATCTCTTACCTCATACACCTTATTCACCTGACCTTGCTCCATGTGACTTCTTTTGTTTCTGTGAATGAAGAGGGACATGAAAGACAGTGCTTTGATGACATAGAAGAGGTGAAGAAAAAATGAGGGAGATGCTGTCAGTCATCCAAACAGATAAATTTGAATCTCAGATTTGACAGATGTATTACATTTAATGTAGAGTACTTTGAAGGTGGTAAGGTTGTTTTGTAAAAAAATTTTTTAAACAAAAAAACAACACCCCCAAAGCATTGCACTACCAAACATAATTCCCCTTCACTGACCCATAACGCTGCAGGGGGCAGCACTGGAGACATAGTGTGGGAAATATGTCTGCTCTGACCCCCCTCCCCCCATACTGGGGCATACCATGAAGGGAGTGCAACAGAGCAGCAAGCAGAGAAAAGCAATGAAGTCCCTGAGGAATCCTGAAAATAGACTTTGGACCCAGGGGGCAGGGATTGGCATCTCATTAGATTTGATTGGAAAACATTGATAAGGGTCAACAGACAGATCTGGAACTATTTATAGGCTTTTTTTTTCTTTCATGGCTATGTATGATAGGTAGGATAAACAATCCTAAGGAGAAAACAAGAATGATGGTTCTGGGGCACAGAGGGGGAGGTGGGAGAAAGGCAGAGGGGAATCTCAAATCAAAGGACAAGGGAACAAGTGATCTAAAATCAATGGTGAGGAAGGAGTAGCATGCCTGGTGGGGCTTGATCAAGTGCAATGTAGCCGAGAGCAAGTACAGAGAGCTCAATGAAGGTCAAACATGATAGTGGGACTGAGGAAAGTAAAGGGAAATAGAAGAAAGAATTAGAGGGCAAAATACATTTATATAGGTATAAATATAGACAAGTGTATATATGAATATATAATGATAGGGATATAGGTCTCTGTACATATATTTAGTATTTTGTATTAAGGTAGCAGACTGACATTATTCCTCTACTCAAGTTCTTCTTCAGTGCAAGAACACTTTGTTCTAATAACCTGGCATTCTGTTATGTTCACTTGCACAACATAATTTCTGAAGACAAAATGAGTGCATCAGCAAATGTAGTGAAAAAAGCTGAGGGTGCTCAGTTATTACAGGATATCGTGTCTGGCATCTTAAAGGCTTGAAGTTAAACAAGTGGCCATGTAACAGGGAAGCAACAAAGCCTACATGGAAGAAGCACACCAGCCTGTGTGAACACAAGGTGTTGACCCCAAACAAGCAATCATATCAATCAAATGAGGGTGTTTGGACTGGAGACCCAAAGCCCATCTGTAGACAATTGGACATCCCCTCACAGAAGGGTCACAAACAAGGGATGAGCCACCCAGGATGCAGTATAGTACTGATGAAGCACACATTTCTCTAGTGCTTTAATGCTCCCCCCTAACCTCACTTTCATGACCCCAGTTCTACCTTACAAATCAGGAGAGACTGGAGCATGTACACTGGTACAGATAAGAGCTCTCAATGCACAGAAAACAAGACTGATAGACTTCTTAAGCACAGTAATGGGAGTAGCAATACCATGAGGGTAGTAGGGGAGATGGGAGGAGAAGGGGAAGAAAGGGGGAACTGATCACAATGATTGACCAGCAACCTCCCCACTCCCTCCTGGGTTGAACAACAGAAACATGGGTGGAGGAAGACAGTGGTATCAGATATGAATATAATAATTTATAATTTATCAAGGGGTCATGAGGGTAGAGGATGGGGGAGGGAGGACAAAAGAGGAGCTGATACCAAGGGCTCAAGTAGAAAGAAAATATTTAAACAAAAAACGATGGCAACATATGTACAAATGTGCTTGATACCACTGATGCCTAAATTGTTATAAGAGTTGTAAGAACCCCCAATAAAGTGATTTATTTTTTTGAAAAGTAAATTAAAAATTAAATTCTGGGTTTTTTTTGGGGGGTACCCCATTGTTTGTGAAAGTTGGACATTGCATAATGGAGACTGAAGAAGAATTGATGCATTTGAATTGTGGTGCTGGAGAAGAATGTAGAAATTATCACATATTGCTCGAAGGACAAACTGGTCTGTCCTTGAAGAAATATGGCCAGAGTGTTTCTTAGAGGCAAGGCTGGTGAGATTTTTGTCTCACATGTTTTGGGCAAGTTGTCAGGAGAGACCAATTCCTGGATAAGGAGATCATGTTAGGGAGGGTAAAGGGGCAGTGAAGGAGAGGAATGTCCTCCAGGAGATGGAATGGCACAGTGGCCACAGTATGGGCTCAGGCATAGGGACAATTGTGAGGATGCCACAGGATGGGCAATGTAGAATTGACCTGATGGTACCTAGCAACAAAAACATTTACTTCTGTTACCTTATATTCTTGTACTCTTCTCAGTTTCTCCCTTTGTCTTTGTTGTTTTTAGCTGACTTATTATTATATATTTTCTTCCCCTCACCTAAAATATTGTATTCATTGATTTAAATGAACCAGAAGATGAAATATTGGACTTGGAATTAATTTAAGACTTATGTGATGATGCCATGAGGTGAATGTGTTTTAAATATGGGAAGAACATGAATTTTGTGAGCCAATGGATTGAATTTTATAGATTGAATATATTCCCCCCAAATATTCTTTGTAAACCATAACCTCTATCCTGTGCTTATAATCCCACTTGGGAATGGGCTGTCATTGTTATGTAAGTGATTCAGAATTAGTTTATGGCTTATTGAATTAATCTTTTTCTAGATATGAGAAAGAAGCAAGGATGTGGAAAGAGAAATGCCAAACTACATGAAATTGTCCAATTGCAGAAGCTTAGAAAAGACAAAGACATTCTATAGCCACCAGACACAGAATGTGGTCCTCTAGAGCCATCATCATGAATTTGGACTTTTAACTTCCTAAACGAAGAGAAAATAAATTTATGTTGTTTAATGCCATCCACTTGTAGTATTTCTAGCACGAGATAATTAAGTCAGAATGCAATCCTAATGTGCCAGTATGGGAATACCTCTTATTTTCATTGTTCTTCTCTTTACTGTGTTGGGTAGGAATTGGAATTTTTATAAATGGAAAGTTTATGTCAGCCCTGTGTCCAGCATGTGCTCACTTTAAGGCTCTGTGTCACATTTTGGTAATTCTCAAAATATTTCTAACTTTTTCATAAAGCTCTTGCACATAATAGGCAACAGTGTAGTGTAAACATAACTTTTATATACTCTGGGAAAGCAATAATGTGCAATTAGCTTTATTGAAGTATTTACTTTATTATGTTGGTCTGGAACTAAATTGACAATATCTTGAAGGTATGACATTAAATCTAAGCATTGTGTCCTCTTCAACATGAGTCAGAATTCCCCCTCCCTTTTTCTGGGAATTGTTGCAAACCATCAAGTTGACAGTGAAGCCACACTCGAGACTTGCATAGCCTTGGCACGTTGGTCATGTGTTCTTTTTAATAGTTGAGCCCCATCCATAGCCTCTCTTTATCTTCCCACTGGCAATGAGCTTTGGTTATGGATCCAAGCAAGATGAAATTCCTGACAGCTTCGGTATTTTCTCCATTTACCACAATGTTACCTATTGGTCTAGTAGTGAGGATTTTGGTCTTTTTTCATACAGAGCAAGTGCTTCAAGTTCTCCTCACTGTCAGCAAGCAAGGTTTTGTCATCTACGTATCAACATTTGTTAATAAGCCTTTCTCTAATCCTCATACCAAAATCTTCTTCGTATAATCCAGCTTCTCTAGGTTTTAGCTCTGTAAAAGAGTGAATAAGTATAATCGGGATAAAACCTTCACATACACCTTTCCTGATTTTAAGCCAGGCAATATTCCCTTGTTCTGTTTGAACAACTGCCTCTTGATCCATGCACAAGTTCTGAATGAATACAATGAAATGTTCTGGAATTCTCATATTTTAAAAGGCTATCCACAGTTTGTTATGACCCACAAAATCAAATGCTTTGGCATAATCAATAAAACGCAAGTAAACACCTGTCCGATATTAAGCTTCTCCATTGTCTCTTCTCATAAATGCAGTCAATCTGAGTTCAAAACGAAGGTCCCGAAGACTCTGGTCCCACAGGCTGTACTCAATTCAAGTCATGATGGTTGACTCAATTTTGAGATGGTAGTTCTTCCTTATACATATTTCGAGAGGCTTTTGATGTGAGGTGTTCATCTTCTGACACTAGATCTGATAATATTTTGCTTCTATTTATTAGGCCTTCAGTATTTGACAATGTTTTGATGCTACACATAAGGTTTGTAGCAGCTACTTCTTCCGAAGTAGATAGTCAATTCCTCCTTTGTAGTCTGTTGTTAGTCTGATAGCTCTGCTGGAACATTTTTACTGTGGTGACCCTGATGATGTTTGAAATACCAGTGACATAGCTTCCAGCATCACAGCAACACAGCCACAACAGTGTGACAAACTTACAGTCCCGTCAGGGGATATTAATGATATTGTTCTATCGTTTGAGCATTCTGTTGGGCCACCCAACAGGATGATTGTAAATAGGACCCAAGATTTGATTCTAACTAGTAGAGTATGGCAAGGCTCTATCTTCCTAACAGAATTGCTGTGGGAAACAGAAAGATTTTCCCCAAGTTGTCTGCCCCAAATATGTTAGACTTAGGACACTTCTTGCAGCTAATGGTAAATGTTACTTCCCTTGAGGCAATCATGTACCAGACTGCTGTCTCCTCCCATGAGGGGTGGGCCTGTTCCCTGCTGCTGGAGACAATGAGCTACTACTTCTCCCTGAAGGCTTGCCACCATTACTTTGGTTCCTGCAGGTGGGGTTTACACCCTACTGATAGTGGTTCCTATGGAGATCTGGCAAACAGATTAAACCGACTCAGTGTCATCCAAAATTAGGCTGCCATCCTGAATCCAGGATTCCCCCTTCTTGTTACATGCATACCCCAATCCCTCCTCTTCCTATTGCTTGTATATCCCTAGATTGTCTCCCTCTCTTGCTGTATAACCTATAGTGCAACCCCTTCTTGTGATGTATGTCTTTAACTCTAATTGGTGGGCTTGCACTCCCCGCAAAGGTACATAGGCCTGGGTTAGCAATAACGAGCTCTCTATCTCTCTCAGGCTCCCCACTTGGCTTCCCCTCTCCCATCCTCGCTCCCCTGTTCCCATTCCCTTTGTCCGCCTTCCCTTCCCTCTCTCTCCACGTGGACCACCAAGTGGGGCTGGGCTGAGCATTGCTACTATGAAATGTGTCTGACTCCATTATTTCAATCTCTCTTCTATCTCTCATGCTCTCTATGATTATATGTATATGTATATGTATATGTATGTGTGCATATATATATCTCAACCGTACAATTGTGCCTATCGAACCCATGATTAGTGGTGGTGGTGTGGCTCCCTTCTAACCACAAATTGCCTTTATTTTCACAATGGACTTGAAGAAGTAATTTACCATGTGGCATGGAACTACAAGCAGTTTTTAGGAACTTCAAGCATTCTTTTTCTAACAGTCAAAACCAAACCAAAATAACTAAATAAAAAACCTTGAAGTTCTAAGCCTTACAACCACAGGGAAGCAAAGTCTGCCAAGAAGTTTGTTATATTTTAAAGTGGATTCTTCTCTCCATCAAGCTTCCAAATCAGAACACTTGGCTACGACACTCGATGGCGGGGATGACTCGTTAAAGAGAAACCCAGTCTAACACTAAGGGATGTCCTGACTTGCAGGAGCTGTGGAGAGTAACGATTGCTCCAAACTACTAGATTTGCAGTAATTTGTTAATATAGTTCAGAAAGTGAATTTTGAGTCCAGAATGAAGTTTAAACTGTATAATTATTAATGTGGATACAATTGGTAGAAGAATTTTTATGAATATCAAATGAGATAATGTATTTGAGCTCTATTGTTTGCTGAGGAAATGGTCATTGCCCTTAGGTTGGCTGATCCTATGAGTCAGAATCAACTCGGTGGCAGTGAGTTTGGTTTGATCACAGAGAGGGACATTATATATTTGCTCCTGTTCCTGGCAGTCCCTGATGAAGACAGTTGTCTGAGAACATCTGTGCCAGCTCATAAACTTTAGATTTTGGACCTGCCCTCCATTTTCCGATGGTCTCTAGTCAGGCCACAGGCTGGAATCACAGAAGACTCACTTTCCTAAGTCAAAGCTCAGGGCACTAAGAGTTCAAAACCTGGACAGAATCATCCTGCACTTAGACTTGAACCTGGGGACAGGCTTGGTGATGCAGTGTTTAAAATGCTAGGCTGCGAACTGAAGTCAGTGGTTTGAACCCACCAGTCTCTCCACAGGAGAAAGATGTTGCCTTGTTCTCCATTAAAGATGACAGCCTTGGAAACTCTGCCCTCTGGGTGGGTTATGAGTCAAAGTCAACTGAAGGACAATGTGTTGGTTTGGTTTTATCTCTCTTGGATAATATGCTACATGAGGAGTCCCATGTCCTACTATGACTCTGAAGTAGATTTCCCTTCTCTGTTCCTGTTGTTGCTATTTGGGGGTGTGTTTCTAGATTTTGGGAGCTTGGAAAAGAAGTATCTTGGGGCATTATTTTCTTAATGTTAAAATCATGACTTGGAAGACATAAACTTTTCAAATTTTATTTTTATTCATTCTATTTTTCAAAAACTGTTTTTCTTGGGAGTTAATACAGATATCATATTGTTCCATAGTTCAATCATATTAAGTACTATTGTACAATTGCTACCATAATCAGTTTCAACACATTCTCTTCCTTCTTGAACTCCTTGACATCAGTTCCCCTATGCCATCCTTCCCCACTGTCCACCCCCCTACCCCACCATGAACCCATCTTCTATTTGCTGTCTCAATAGGCTTATCAATCATGGGTTTCATATACTGAAAAACAGAAAAACATAACAAAAACGCAAGAGGGTCACCCTAAGTGACAAAATACATCTGAGATAAACCCCAATATGAACAAACAAACAACCACAGAAAATACTGAAAATCAGATCAGGCCCAATGTGCATGAGAAGGGCAATCAACTGACAAGGGTTTAGCCGTTTAAGAAAGTTTTATTATTTTGATCTCCTATAGTCATCTCTTTACTGCACCAGTTTTTCCCCATTCCTCACTTATGGAGAGCGGGAGAGCACTGGAGGCTTATGTCCGGTACAGAGCTCACAGATGCATCTTGGGCTCCCACTGACATCCATAGCCTTTCTGCAAACCAGAATCTCACAATTTAAGATCTGACACTGTTCACTCATTTGGCTTCAGATTTTGTAATTTACAACCCTCAAAATGAACTTAGTTGACATCTCACTTAGATGGCTGCTTGTTTGGAAATAAGCTTTTAAAACCCAAGATGCTGCTGTTTTATCTGATAGTCAGGCACCCTCTAATACATATCTTCTGTGTTCCCTTGCTGAGGGTGGAGAAATAAACTTGTTGGCTTCTCGACTCCCCCTCATTCACGGTTATGTGATTCTTCCCCCCCTGCCTTTGTTGTTTGAGACCTGGTCCCCTCTGCCCTTCACGATCACACATGTTGGTGTGCTGCTTCTGTGTGGGCTTTGTTGCTTCTGGGCTCGATGGCTGCTTGTTTACTTTCAAGCCTTTAAGTCCCCAGATGCTATATCTCTCAATAGCCGGGCACCATCAACCTTTTCCACCACACTTGCTTATGCACACATTCGTTTTCAGCCCAGATATTTTTTTCTCAAAATACCATATTTTTGAAATTCTTCTAGTAGTTTGTACAGGTTAGGAAATTTTTTGGTTGGGGACACATAGAATCAATTTACTATATAGATTCTGCATTTAGAATGACTCTTTATATCACAAAAATATCTTTTAAAAAAGAGACTAACAAACTGACTGGTGTAAGGGTCAGGATTCAGTTCTACCAAGAATGAAAATTAGGGATTATGTGGTAATTATATATTAGGGAATTTTAGAAGGCTTGAAAAATATTCCAATATTGTTTAATTTTCCCCCATGACCATTTTGAGGCCCCTTGAAGTACTGATAGAATATCAAGATCTTATAGCGGGTCCTTATGGAAAGTACTTGCAGAATCACCAATGAGAACCTTCTGGATTGGATAAAGTGGCTGAGCATGTTAGGAGGAAAACTAAGTTTATTTTTTAATACTTTATTCAGAAGTTTATTGGGAATGGGGAAATGTTCTCTCTTTAGGCTAATGGAGTAGAGACCAACTTAAGTATATGATCCAAGATGTCAATGAGATTGGGACAAAGGAAGGAAGTGATAAAGGAGTTAAAAAAAATCAAATCTTTTAAGTCTCAAACATTTGAGCAAATCATCTTACTTAGTTCTCACAATAGTTTTTCCTTTTAAAATTTTAATGTAATATTTTCATTGACATATCTTTCTCATTTCAATATATCCCGCCCATTCCGTGCAGTTCTGCGGTTCAATCCCATAGGGTGGGATACACCATCATCAATGTTATCAAGTCTCCTATCCAACCTCCCCCACTCCTCTCACTTCCTGTATCCTCATGGAACCATTACTCCTGTCACTGCCTTTAATGGGTCCTCTATCTTGATTACCATGTACCGAGAGATCTTAAATGTGCAAATGAACACATGCAAATCTAACATGATTAATGACGTATATCACATAAAGACCCCAAGAGTAAGGGGAAGAGAATCTTAAAGAACTAGAGGAGACGCGAACCGCCCCTTCCGTTGTGGGGAGTCTGGCACCTGAGTTTCCCAACTCTGGCCCTGGCGCCGTTTCCGCCGCAGCGCACAAGCGGCTCCGGCCGTCCCAGTGCAGCCGCTCCCTCCCGCCTGCCCTCACCCACGTGCTCCCGACCTCCCTCTGCAGCAAGTGCACCCCTCCGAGGCCCTCGCGGGTGGGGAAGGTCACCCCAGGACGCCGGAGGGTGGGGGACTCTGCCAGGCTCCACCCAACCGCTCGGCTCCTGCACCTGCCGCCTTTGGGCGCTCCCTGCCACTGCGGTTGCAGTTCCGGCCCTTCTCTCTCGCGTTCCAGGCCAGTCCAGCCAGCAAGCCCGGCTCCTGGTCGCCGGCCCGTGCTCCTTCCCGACGACCTGAACCACTATGAGCAGGACAGGTGCCAAACACCGAGACCGTCGCCTTCCCACATTGGGCGGCTGCGCGGAGCTGGGTCTTGGGAAGGCTGTGGGGCTCTCAGAGGTCCGCCAGCCCAGTGAATCTGCCCAATCGGTGGCACTGCAGGGCTGCTCTTGCCAGCCCAGACCCCAGCGACAATATCTGCGTTTAACCCAGCCCCTGAGCACTCTCCTAGGCTGGGGAGGGGGGACTGGTATTCTCATTGGTAGGCTTTTCGGCCCCATTGCTTTCACTGACCACTTCATTCTGTTTTGAAATCTCAGGGGCAATGGGTTTTTGGGAAAGCTCGGGTCTATGTCAAGAAGTCATACGGCACCGGTAGTCATGCCATTCATCCGCTGCTGCTGAAAAGCCAAACTCCTGGGTGTCCGTCCCTTCCAACTACCCCTTTCAGGACAGTGACACAGCAGAAAACACGGGCAGGGTGAGGGTGGGGTATGCTCTTAAGCCATGGCTGCCAAGCTCTTTCCCCAGGGGGCAAGGTGACCCTCCCTAAACAAGGGGATTTCCCAGCCTCACGGTCCAAGAATTACCCAGTACACAAATGCTCATCCAAGCCACACTTGTACCCCCAAGGTCAACCTGCAGGCCCAAGGTTGACCTTGAACAGCTCTAGAATGAGCTCTCTCCCACCCTTCTCAAGACTCCCTGCCAGGAGTGGGCAAAATAAATAAATAAATAGGAAAAAAAAAAAAAAGAACTAGAGGGGATAGTTATGTGGTTTGTCAGTGTCATACCACACCATGGATTTCTCCTCGAATCTGTGTGACTCTTCTGAGAGGGACTGTCCAATTGTCTTGCTGGTGGAATTTGGATCTCTATTAAGTCCACTCTCCTTCATATTGATTGGGTGGCTTCCTTTTTGAATTTCTGATACCTCTTTACATTGACACCTCATGATCACACAGGTTGGTATGCTTCCCAGTGGGCTTTGTGGTGTCCCTTCTAGATGGCCGCTTGTTTAACTACAAGCCTTTAAGACCCCAGATATTATATCTTTTGAGAGTTGGGCACATCAGCTTTTTTCACCACTTTTTTTTAGGTGCCCATTTTGTCTTCAGCGATCGTGTCAGAGAGATGAATATCATACAATGCCGCATTATTAGAACAAACGAGGTAAGATTTAAATAGAGCCCCAAAGTCCATCTGCTTCCTTTTTGTGTTTACATATATAAATAAATACACATATTCATAGCTAGTTTTTTCCGCTCATTTTTCTCTCCCGCCTCACTATTATGTTTGCCTGTTGTTCGTCTCTCTGTAATTCTTCTCAGGTATAATTCAAGTGATCAAACACGACCAGAAAAGCTGCACATGTTTTCAATTTAGGTATTGGTGCTTCCATAATATAAGTGAGGAAACCATGTCTCCAGTATGGAAAGCAATAGACTATCATAGTAAAAAGCATGAGCCTTATAATAACACAGACCTTGTTTTAACCTGGGACTACTGCTTGGTAGTTGCATAACTTTGGAAAAACGAATTAACCGATTCAAGCCCCTACCTGTTCATCTGTAAAATGGTATGAAGTAATAGGCATTTCTGTTTTAGTATATTTGCTGTGAGGATTGAGTTAATGTGTACAAAATACTTCACATACTGTATCGCTCCTGATAAGATATCGTTGGCCATTGTTATTGCAATGGGTCTCACAGGTTGAGTGATAGGAAACAATACAAACTGGCATAAACCATAGAAAAACATGTTATCTCACATAATGAGATTAGACCATTTTGACTCATGTGCTGAGCCTTACATGCATATCTGTTGCCAGATTGCTGCTATCAGCCAATTGATTTAGATTAGCCATGAGTAGAGGAAGGAATAACTTACTGCAATTATTATCTTCTACCCTTTGGATATACAACAACATACTAACCATTTTACTAACACAATTTAATAATTTTTTTAAAAAGCTTGAGTATACAAAAATAGATTTGTTCTGGTCCCCTCAAAGACGGCCAAAATATCATGCATTTTCTTAGTTAAGTTTGAAGTAAGTAAAATTTGGATCTCAGAAGGAAATAGTGGGATATATATGCATGTATATAATTTTATTGTATTTTCAGTAAAGGTTTATGTAGCTAAATAGATTTTCATTTGACAATTTCCATACAATTTGTTATAGAGTTAGAAAGCCAGAAAGGGGAGACATGTTTAGCATAACTCGATCTGAAAGAATTTTAAAAAATTCAAACCTGAGATGTAATATTGAACTATTATATGGGCAAAATATGAAGAAAACACTAAAATATGTTTTTTGATGAAGGAAACATCAAAATGGAAAGAATACAGAGTTATTATACTAAAATAACTAGTCAGCATTCAACAGTTTTCAAGAGGTTGTGTATGAGCAAGAAAAAATGGTACTGAAAAAGAAGTTTAACAGCAATAAAAACATTAGCCAAAACCAAGCTCCAGGAATTTATGGAATACCAATTGAAATATTTCACCAAGCTGATGAATCACTGGAAGCTTTCACTACTTAGCCAGGAAATTTGGATGGCAGCTACTGAGCCACCTGATAGAAAGAAATCCATATTTGTACATATTTCAAAGAAAGGTGTCCCAAAAGAATGTTCAAATCACAAGACATTATTTCATACAGAATGTTAGTACATTGTCCTGAAGATCACTCCACCATGTTGCAAAAGCACACTGACAGGGAGCTGCTTGAGGTTCAGGGTGGATTCAGAATAGGATGTGGAACAAGGGAGGTTTCCTAGCTACCATAAGGTGGAGCCAGGATTTAAATGTCCAACTTATGCTTTTCTTGCTGAAGTCAGATGGTTTAGGATTACTTAGGGTAAACTTTTCCCTTAATATTCAATTCTTGATGATTTGGAGACGACTTACTCATGCAAAAGTCTTAATTTCTGAAAATGTACTCTGCCCTCCTCACATCTATGAAGTAGGCATAATTTCCTTGGCAGAATAAGATCCCCATATTCAGATGATTATAGTTATTCTTAAAAGATGCCAACTCAAGACTCATGGCACCGTTTACCTTTCTTCAACCTGAAGTCAATCCCTTTGGAATTATCTGAGGTAAAGATACACTTGGGGGTGTGGGTAAGTGATAGGAAGGGGGAAGGAATTTGGAGGAGCAAACAGTGAATGTGGGAGGAGAGGGAACACTGAAATTGATTGTGATTATACAACTCAGTTTAAGAACAATTTAATCATGGAAGCATATAATATGTGAATCCTTTATCAAGAAAACCCATGGGTGGGGGTGGGGGGAGAGAAACTTGACCAATGGCTATCCTAGTGAAGGGAGAAGAGTTGATGCATGAAGGGCATTGAGTTTATGTCCATGGTGGTAGAACAAGTTGGAAAAGGATACCAGTAGTGGTTGTTCAGCATGAAGAGTATAATCAATGACACAGAATTAATTATACAAGTAGAAGTTGTGGAATTGGTGAATGTTCTGTTGAGTGTATGGTGGTAGTCACCTAATCTGATGTCAATTTAAGGATTAAGAGTGTAGGGATGGAGTCTAGTCTGTCAATTGAGATAGCCAATGAGACTTTGGTTTGGGCATGGCCTTCTCCTGAGAGAAGTTCTGGAAACTCTGGTTCTTCCTCCTTGGAGGTGGAAGACACCTCTCTTTCTCTGCCACTTCCTGGAAGACATTGCAGAAGACAAGCCACATGGATGCAACCAGACATTGGAAGCCAGAGAAGCCAGCATTGAGATGCTTACAATGCCACTGGACCCAAAGAGTTTCTACCCACTGGCTTGTGATCATCCTGCATTTGGCTTCATTGCATGTGTTTCGTGAGTCTGAAGAGGACTTTATAGATTGATATTGGACATATGGGATAATAGCAGACTTATGGCCTTGAACTGGACTGGGTTGGGATGTTTTCTTAATGTACAAATTGCTCTTGTATATAAACCTCTTCCTTTTACACATATGTGTGTCTATAAATTTGTTTCTCTAGTCCACCCGCACTAACACATGTATTTTTGTCACAATTGGAAAAAACACATGAATAACAATGACTAAGGAAGAAGAGAATGATGTTCTAGAATTGAATGTGGTGATAATTGTACAACTCTTCTTGATATGACTGAATTGTTTGACATGTGAATGACGTGTTAATGAAACTGTTTTCAGAAAAGATAAACTTGGCAAGTAAGAGCTGTCTTCTAATTTGCTATATATATTTAAAGAAAATAGGAAACGTAAGAGTTTTTCCCTGTGTAGAGTTTCATATCACTGTTTTTTTATTCAAAAAGCAAAAAGATAGCACATTTTTGGTCAGTGATCACACTATCTCCTTGCCTATTCCTATGTACATGCCGAAGACCCCTGTACCTTTTTGACGGGATGTATTTTTCTGATCATGTTGTTACATAAAGAAGGAAGGGGAGAATCTGTCTGAAATTCACGGGTTCACTCGGACTATCTCTTGGTGATTCTATGACAGGCAATAGTAGTAAATGAGCAATTTCTGCTATCAAAGATTGACAGCGGCCAGGTATCTCAGAGTTCAGTCAGCTCAGAGAAATAATGTGCCACACAGCCTTGAGTCACAGAAGCACTGACTGATGATGAGTACAATATAGAATGGTCAGAAACAAAGGAAGAAGCTGAATATCAATTTTGGTAAGCTTGTCACTCACCCTTCTGCTGTAAATCATCTTTTGGGGGAGTGGATTGTGACCTTGAAGAATCAGAGCTGGGAAAGGTGGACTTAATGTGAGGCATGAATAGCTCTGAGAAGGGTAAGCAGTGTGTTTAACAGAAGCTAGCAGTGACCTGCCCGTACCCCCTTAGACCACCCCAAGGAGCTCCTGAAACAGGATCCCGAAGATGCCGATGACTTTCCTAGCCACTCTGACAGAGCCATTCTCCTGCGCTCCATGATGGCCGGCTGGAAGGCGGAAAAGTTAATGCTATCAGAATATATTCTTAACCAACGAAGGAGGACAGGAGCTAATGGATTACTCATTGATGAAATAACTTCGATGTACATTCTTGTGTTTTTCAGGGGGTATCCAGCAAGACTGAGCTTCAGTTCCAAAGGAATGCCTTTACAGTGCTTTTCCCTAGCGTTGTCCTTGTTGTCCTGCCCTTGATTCATGTCACACTCTGTCCCTGGACTTCCTGGGATCATCTCTCAAACAAAATGTATACATTGAAATATTTGTCTCAGAATCTGATTTGGGGGAAATAAATCAGCAACACTTTCTTTGCACAAACACTATCAAAAATCTAGAACACGAGAGGGCCTTGTATTAGTTACTCAACTGCCCTTGGATCCACCACATCTTTGCTACTGAATCTGATTTACTCTTTCAGACTCGTGTACCCCCCTGTAATAGAGCTTCCTCTGTTCTTATGCAAACCAGTGTTGCAAAGAATATTATAGAGAAATGTGTTATCTTTTACCCAAGTTTTAATTTTTTTAAGGAAAAAAATAGAAAAATACTTTGACAATATCCTGAAGATATAAAATACAAGCAACTGAACAACCAAAATGAATGTAGAAGTTAGTTGAGCAAATCCTGGACTGCATTTTCCAGAGATGGCTGATCAGGTTATTGCTGTTGTTAGGGAACTTCGCTTATTGAGAGCTGTGGGTGAAGGTATGGCACTTCTGAGATATAGCAACTTTAATTCAAAGCCATTGTCATCAAATCAATTCTGACTATAGTGACCCAAATGGAGAGAGTAGAATGATTCCTCCTGTGGGTTTTCTGAAGCTTTAAATGTTTATAGGAGAAGACAGCCTCATCTTTCTCTCCAGGATTGGGGGGTGGGTTTGAGCCAGTGACCTTGAAGGTAGCAACCCAATGCTTATCCTGTAGCAGCATTGGGACTCTTTAATCAAGAAAAGTTAGTGTTCCCCTTAATGCTTTAATTCTAGAGGTAGAAAACCAGAAAGGAGGAATACTCTCAACATATGTTAAACTGAAAACACTAATAAAAAACAAGGCTCAAGTTGTAATATTGAAATATTTTGTGTGCAAAATATTGAATGAGGCAGGAAGCATCCAAGAAGATGGAATAAACACACAGTCACGATACTAAAAATAACTGGTCGACATTCCACCATTTCAGGAGGTAGCAAATGAGCAAGAATCAATGATGCTGGAGGAAGAAGTCCAAGCTGCATTGGAAACTTTAGCCAAAACAAAGCTCTAGGAACTGATGGAATACCAATTGGAATATTTCAACCAGCTGATGAAGCACTGGAAGCACTCATTCATCTAATGCCAGGGAATTTGGAAGACGGCTACTTGGCCAACTGACTGGAAGAGATCAATGTACATATCTATTCCAAAGAAAAGAAACCTAAGAGAATGTGCACATTATAAAACAATATCATGGGTATTACATACAAGTAAATTTTTGCTGAATGTCATTCAACAAGAGTTGCGGCAGCACACTGAGGGGGAATTGCCAGAGATTCAGGTCTTATTCAGAAGAGGGTGTGGAACAAAGGATATCAGATAGATCTCGGCTGAAAGCAGAAACTACCAGAAATATGTACTTGTATTTTATTGACTATGCCAAAACATTAGACTGTGGAGAGCCTAACAAACTATGAGCAGCCTTAAGAAGGATGGGAATTCCAGAACACTTCATTGCGATCATAAGGAACTTGTTCATGGATCAAGAAGAAGTGGTTTAAATAGAAAAGGGGGTGCTGCAGTGTTGAGAATAAGGAAAGGTTTGCATCAGACTTGTATGCTGCCATCACACTTATTCAATCTGTGTGCTGAGCAAATCATCTGAGAAGCTGGATTATACGAAGACTGTGATGACAGGATCGGAGGAAGGTGGATTAACAAACTGCAATAAGCAGATGACACAACCTGGCTTGCAGTGTCAAGAGGGCTTGAAGCACGTGCTGATGAAGATTAAATATTGCAGCCTTCAGTAGGAGAAGTGACTCAATGTAAAGTCCCTACAGCTGGATCAATAGGTGACACCATGCTCCATCAAGAAAAGATGGAAGTTGGGAAGGATTTTGCCTTGCATGGATCACAATCAGGGCTCATGAAAACAACAGTTAAGAGATCAAACAAAGCATTGCATTGATGAAATCTGTTCCACAAGACCTCTCTAAAGTGTTGAAAATTAAGGATGTTATTTTGAAAATTAAGGTGTGCCTGACCCAAGCCATGGTGTTTTCAATTGCCCGTGTGCATGTGAAAGTTGGACATTGAACAAGGAACACTGAAGGAGAATTGACGCTGATGAAGAATGCTGACTATCCAATGGACTGCCGAAAGAACACACAGAGCTCTCTGGGAAGAAGCACAGAAAGAAATCTTAAAGGCAAGGATGGTGAGGCTTTGTCTCGTGTACTTGACATGTAGGCAGGAGTGGCCAGTCCCAGGAGAAGGTCATCAGGCTTGGTAAAGGGGTAGCAAAGAGAAAGGGAAGGCCCTTTGTGATGGTTTAACACAGTGGCTCAAACAAAAGAACAATAGTGAGGATGGTGCAGAACTGGGCAGTGTTCAGTTCTGGTGTGCCTGGGGTTATTATGAGTCAGAACCAACTTGACGGGACCAAGCAATAATACTTTAAACCGGCGGTTCTCAACCTGTGGGTTGCGACCCCTTTGGGGGGTCGAACGACCCTTTCACAACGGTCGCCTGATTCATAACAGTAGAAAAATTACAGTGATGAAGTAACAACGAAAATAATTGTATGATTGGGGGCTCACCATGACATGAGGAAATGGATTAAAGGGTCGCCGCATTGGGAAGTTTGAGAACCACTGCTTTAAACACTCAAAGTCTGTCGACGTATTCAGGTAACAGGCACCAGAAGACCCAAAACAAAACAAAAGAAAAACATATTGTTGAGAATGAGGAGGGCGGAGCAGAGACCAAAAACCCATCTGTAGACAATGGGACATCCCCTTCCAGAGGGGTCACAGGAAGGGATGAGTCAACCAGGGTGCAGCATAGCACTGATGGAGCACACAATATTCCTCTGGTTCTTTGAGGCTTCCTCACCCCCCACTATCATGACTTCAGTCCTGATTTTCTGTTGCTGACTAGATCAGGGAATGTACACTGGTACAGATAAGTGTTCACGACACACAGAATCCATGTCAGATGAACCCCTCAAGAACAGAAATAGTGGGACCAGGAGGGCAGGGGGAAGGTGGGGGAAGGAGGGGAAGAAGGGGAAACCACTCACACTGAGGGACACATAATGCCCCCCTCCAGGGGGATGAGCAACAGAAGCATAGGTGAAGGGAGACAGCGGTTGGTGTAAGATATAAAAACAATAATAATTTATAATTAATCAAGGGGTCATGAGGGTGCGAGGGGGGAGGAGAGAAAAAGGAGGAGCTGATATCAAGGGCTCAAATAGAAAGTAAATGTTTAGAAAATGATGATGGCAACATTATGTACAAATATGCGTGACACAATTGGTGTATGGAATGCTACAAGAGCTGATTTTTAAAAACCACTCAAAAGCCAATACTGATATTATTCCTTTGCTGTCACTATCTCATTGCAGAAAGGTCAAAAGGACATCTGTTGAATCCATATTTATCTTCCTAAATTGGCTTAGTGTCTTTAGATACTTTCACCAAAAAAGGATAACACATTTCATAAACATTATTTTTATCAAATGAGAATTTCTATTCCCAATGTATCATGTAGAAATATCTATGATGGCTTGGTGCTAGGCTTGAGATTGCAGGAACAGGTAAATAAATGTCTGCTCTGACATGAAAAATGAGATTTCTATCAGCAAAGAATTTTGCTTTAGTTCTATTTTGGGGACCAGTCGAAGGACACCACAAGATGGCACTAGATAGCTGTTTCAAGATGTAGGTATATTTGAAACCAATGGCGTGTAAGCAGAACTTTCTCAGCTACCACTAAAACACGTGTACCTGGGATGAAGCTTGCAGAGCCTGGATCTCAAATCCCTCCTCTGGCAGATTTAAAGATAAGATTCCATAAATAGGCCCCAAAGTCTGCTTTGAATATCAGAGTCCGGACCCCTCATCTGCCTTTTTTACTTCAAAATAAATCCCTATTTAAAAAAAAATTTCTTTGAAAATGATGTATTTTATTCTGTGTGGTTGACAGGGCAGCATACAGCGAGCAGTTCAACAAGGTCCACGTTCACGATTGCAGGGCGCTGATTAACATGTCGAGCTGGGCCACTCTCCTCACTCTGCCTTTACAAAGGAGTCCCCAACTAATAACATCATGCACTGCCACCCAGTGTCTTTGACCTTCCTAGTTGCTCTTGTTAATTTGGGCCAATTACAGCTGGTTCTTAACAAGGAAAAAAATCACAGTGCTCAAGGTCACTAATTAAGCTATTGTTGGAATCAAACCCTATATTATTCGAAACGATAAACTTTAAGCAGATAAGTGGCTCTGGTTGAATTGAAGCAGAGCATCCCCCCCTCCAGCGTTTTGGAGCTTTAGGAGCTGAGCCAGAGACACCATCGATTTGTAATCCATCTGCTCCATAATCTCTAAGATCACGTACCTCGGGGTTGGAAACATGATCAACAGCTCAAAGTCCGACCTAGATCAGGTAAGATAGCACCTGCTTTTCCTTCCAGAAATCTCCTTTATCTCTTTATTTCCTTGATTTTCTTGCTTCTCAATCTTCTTTCCTCTTCCATTCCCCCCCCCTTCTTCCTTTTCTCCGTCTCTCCCCTTTTCCAGCATCAGATTTGTTATTTATTAACTATTAAATTTTAGACAAAGGATCTCCAGTCATACAATGTGGGTAAAATTCATGAAACAATGTTCTGGATAAAAAGATAGAATTCTGAAATCCCTTACTCAGGGTTACCCAGCTAGAGGATTTAAGTCTAGAATGTGAAGACTCTCAGGCTTAGCTCATTAGTGGATCAAGTTGAGGCCTGATTTTAAGCTGCTTACAACCTTCAAAAGGAATGATACCACTCACACAAAGAAAAGTAAATGATAAGTGCCTTAAGATAAAGCCACCGTAAAATTAAAGGATCAATCCTTTCACCTGGATGAATATGAGACTCTACATCTTAAGAGAGGCAGGGTGAGCGGGAGGTTTATATAATGATGCTTTGGCAGTTAACATCGTTTTATCAACATTGTATTAACATTTATGTTTGCCTGGCTAGTTTGAGGGTGCGATGTAAAACAATGCCACAGGACTTAAAGCCCTACTGTGGAAAATGTGTGCCCACCAATTCCAGTCTTCAGATTTCTACTTTGCTCAGGCTAACCAACCCTTTCCTCATTTGTCTCATTAAGCCTTTCATTTGTGAACCTCATGAAAGCTTGGCTTCAACTAAGGAGGAATTAGTATTTGTTGAGCAACTCTTGTACCATGTACAAATATTATCGTATTAAATGTCCCTCACTATAATGAGAGCCACAGAAATAGTTTTGAGTTTCCGTCATTTTTTAAATTGTCTATCTTTTTTTAGTTAAATACTTTTATTGGGGCCACTTACATCTCATCACAATCCATACATTCATCCATTGTGTCAAGCACATTTGTATATATGCTGCCATCATCATTTTCAAAGCATTTTCTTTCTACTTGAGCCCTTGATATCTGTTTCTCATTTTCTCTCTCCCTCCCCTGACCACCCTCCCTCATGAACCCTTGATAACTTGTAGATTGTTATTTTCATATCTTACATGGTTCTCTGTAGCCCGTCACCCACTTTTCAGTTGTTTGTCCCACTGGGAGGGTGTTATATGTTGATCCTTGTGATCAATGCCCCTTTTCTCCCCCACCCTCCCCTTAGCCTCCTGGTATCTCTACTCTCAATGTTGGCCTTCAGGGGGGTTATCAATCCTGGATTCCCTGTGTTGGGGGCTCTTGTCTGTAGCAGTGTATGTGTTCTGGTCTAATACAATTTGTAAGGTAGAATTGAGGTCATGATAGTGAAGCATTAAAGAACAAGAGGAACGTTCTGTGTTTCATCGGTGTTATACTGCACCATGACTGGCTCATCTTTTCTTTGTGACCCCTTTGTGAGGGGTTGTCCAATTGTCTGCAGATGGACTTTGGGTCTCCACTCCATGCCCCCATGCCCATTCACATTGGGCATTATTTTGTTCTGGGTCTTAGATGCCCGATACCTGATCCCATCGATACCACATGATCACACAGGCTGGTGTGCTTTTTCCATGTTGGCTTTGTTGCTGCTGAGCTAGATGGCCACTTGTTTACCTTCAAACCTTTAAGACCCCAGATGCTATGTCTTTTGAGAGCTGGCACCATCAGCTTCCTTCACCACATTTGCTTATGCACCCATTTGTCTTCAGCAACTGTGTCGGACAGGTGAGCATCACGTAATGTCAGGTTATTAGAACAAAGTGTTCTTGCATTGAGGAGTGCTTGAGTGGAGGCCCAATGTCCATCTGTAATCTTAATTCTTAATATATAGATATAAGTACATTATATATAAATATACATTATATATATTTACATATGCACATGCCTGTATTTAGACCTCTATAAATGTCATTTGCCTCCTGGTTCTTTCCTCTATTTCCTTTTACTTTCCTCTTGTCCCACCATCATGTTCGGCCTTCATTCGGGTTTAGTAATTCCTCACTGCTACATTACCCTTGATTAAGCCCTACCAGGGATCCTATGCCCTTCTCTCCATTGATTTTAGTTCACTTGTTGTTCTCTTGTTCCTGGGTTAGTACCCACCTCTCCTTTCCTTTCTCCCTGCTCCTCTTCGCTCATCTCCCCCCCTAGAATCATCAGTCCTATTCCTTTTGTCTCCAAATTTTTTATCCCACCTAACTTACCTAGGTGGACATGCAGAGACATTAATAAGCACAAAAAACAGGCGAAGCCGAACAAAATAAATCAAAGGAAGTAAAAAACACCAAAAAAAGAAAGCCACTGACAAAAATGGAGAAGCCTATAAATAGTTCAAGGTCTGTCTGTTGACCTTTATGAGTGTTTTCCAGTTGAGCCTGATGGGGTCCCACACTCTGTCTCCAAAGTCTATTTTTGGTAGTCCCTGGGGATTTAATCACTTTGCCCCCCTTGCTATTCTGTTACATGCCCTTAGTATTTCGCCCCAGTGCGATGGGGTCAGATTGGGCACAGTTCCTGCACGGTGTCTCCAGTGTTGTCCCCCATAGTGCTATGGTTCAGTGAGGGACATTGTGTCTTGTGGTAGAACTGGTCCTATGGTCCCCTCTCTGAATGGTCTGCTCTGAGCAGGAATATTGTCCTCGGGGCTTAATGGGCCAGGATGTGTTTACCTCACTCTCCATTCCTCTTTGTTTCTCCTGTGTGCTCGAATCAGACACTTCCCTCTTCCCAAACTGTAGCTTCAGTGCTGTCCTTTGAAGAGCATTATTTGGTGGTGGAGGCAGGGGGGCGTTGTTGTCCACATAGGTGGGATTGGGGCCGGACTTGCAGACCACTCTATTGGTTCCCAGGTGCATGCTAGTATGTTGCATTTATGTCTTGGTGCAACAAGTTGAAGTCTGGTCTCTGTCTCCCTCTCTTGTGGAGATATAAACAATGTCCTCCCTTTGGGTGGGTTAGTGCCTTGCTACTCCCCTACCCATGTCTTCCCCCTCCCTTTCCCCCTTCCATTTAGTTGGCTGCCATATGTATTCCTGGATTAGGTTTTGCCCTGCCATAGTACCTGGACCTCACCCCAAGAATGTATGTATATAGTAACTTTTCCCCTATGCTCCATTTTTAAAGCTTACCTCAGTGGGCTCATGTTATACTTTTCCTTTTGTGCTTGGCTTATTTCACTTAGCATGATTTCTTCCAGTTCTTCCCATGCAGCAATGTGCTTCATGTGTTCATTATTGGTTAGTACTCTAGTGTATGTATGTATCACAATTTTTTATCATTCTTCTGTTGGTGGAAATTTGGGTTGTTTCCAACTCCCTGCAATTGTGAACTGTGCCATGATGAACATTGGAGCACAGATGCCTGGCTGTGGTTTGTCTCTTGCCTCTTCTGGGTATATGCCCAGTATGGGGATTGCTGGGTCATATGGTAGCTCTGTTTTAGATATCACCAAATCAATTTACACAAGGGCTGTGCATACCTACAGGTCCACCAGCAGTGATGGGAGTTCCTATCTCACCACAGTCCCTTCAACACTTGTTAATTTCTGATTTGGGCTATCTTTGAGGGTGTTAGGGAGTCTCTCATAGTTGTTTTAATTTGCATTTCTCTTATGGCTAATGATTGGGGACATTTTCTCATATATTTATTGGCCATTTTGATTTTTGCCCTTGTGAAACTTCTGTTCAGGTGGAGGGGAGTGGCCTGGAGGCTGTTAGTGGCCTGTGAAAGAAAAGAGAGAGGGGGAGGGGAAGAGAAGAAAAAGAGAGAAAGGGAAAAACACACTCATATACACTCACACATACAACAAAGACAAATAGACAAAGAAAAAAGGAAAACAACAACAAAGAAAAATGGAGCCTGCTGAAGCTGTGGCAGGAAGATAAGAAGAGATAGAAGAAGGGGGAAAAGGAGAAAATAAATAGATAGCTGAGCTCTGTGCCATACTGTGCGGCACTGCCACAGGGGGCAGGCTGGAGCTCTCCCCGCTGGGTGGGCGAGTTGCCCTAGGCAGAGGGGAGGGGGCTGAAAGCCAGCAGTGGCATGTGGAAGGAAAGAGGGGGACAGAAGAAGGAAAAGAAGAAAATGAAGAATAAAGAGAGAAAATAAAAAAGAAAACCTGGGCCCACCGAGACTGACGGTGGTGGGAAAGAGAGAAGAGAGAGAGAGAAGAAAATAAAAAGGAGATAGCTGAGCCCTGATTGCCTGACCGTGGGGCTGGAGGGGTTCCAACCCTGCCTCAAGGTGGTAGGGTGGTGTGCCTGCTTGGTGTAGGGTCCCACAGATGTTGGGCGGAATTACCCTCATAGGCAAGACCACGGCAGAGGCCAGATAGAGGTTGTGGAGCGCTGGAAATGACTGATATGTTGTATGCAGCACTTCAGCAGGCATGGGGAAGTTCCCCAGCACAGGCAAGGGGTCCCCCAGCCATGCGAAGGACAGGCAGGACCTCCCCGCTGCATGTAGGACCACTGAGGGAGGACAGCAGCTACCCCTGTTGGGCTTGCGGAGTTGTCCTCGGTTGTGCAAAGACCACTGATGTCCCAGCAGCTCACAGAAGTTCCCTCCCCCCAACTGGAATTAAATTGGCCCCACAGCTATGGGCTCTATGTTTGTGCTCAGTGAGATTATTCTGAGATTTATGTTTGCTCCAGAGTTCTCTTTGTTACGTTGAAAATCTCCTGCTTTGTAGCTAACTTCTCTAATTCTTTAGCTCTGGCTCTTTTATTATGTCAATGCATGCTAAGGACCTCTTCTGCAGGTTTGTCTCCAAGTTAAACAATGAGCCTGGGATCTGCAGTTTTTACTGAGAAAACATTTATCCTCTTTTTTATATTGGGTTTATGGGGTGCCCCTTTTTCTGGGATGTCATGCTGACCCCCAGGGGAGGAGATCTAGCTTATCAGAGAGGTTGTTTTCTCCTTGGCCAAGTGTCACTGAATTCACCCCCTGGGTTAAGGCTACCCGCTTGTGCTCTGCCACTCTGCACTCTGACTCAGGTAAATTGCCAGATGGCTTTTCAATTGCTGCACGCATATGGCTAGCCACGCCAACCCCTAGGCTACAAGCGCAAGGTAGCTCACAGGGAGGGGAGCTCTGGTGTGGGTCTTGTGACTAGCTTTTAGGGGCTCTCTTCAAATCTGGGATAATGACCACTTTTAGACAGCAGCCTGGGGTAATCCCTCCTCACTGAAGGACTAGGCCCAGCACAATGAATCTAGAAAGTTTCAATGTGCTATTGGTTTCCTTTGGGAGGAAAAAAAAAAGCAGGGGTGTGGACCAGACCCTCCTACCCTGATTCTAGTTTTAGGACGTGGCCTCTCAGTCTCAATCTCCTTACCTCTTAAGTTTCTGCTCTGGCAGCAGGAGCTCTGGGCAGGCAAATCTACCTGCATGCCATCTTCCCATTCCAAGTTTCAATCTGAATCTAGCTTTTTCAATGAAATAAAGGAAATACTTATTCTTCTATCACAAAACTGAATCCAGGTGAGATATTACTTATGGATATAATGATATTGATCAGCATAATGGCCCAGTTTGTGTCCCAACTTGGTCTGGCCATGCTGGTCAGTAGCTTGACAGTTTTGATGTAGTATGGCAGTTATAGAAAGAAATATCATGTAATCACTTTCATAATGAGATTGTTAGGTCTCTCTCTCCGGGACTAGATTTCAGCCTCGGTTCTTGGCTCCGGGCGAGAAAGATTTCACGCCGAAGCCGGGCTCGTGATCCAAGTGAATTTAATCAAAGTTAAAAGAAGTTTCAGGTTTTACGTGGCACCCATAGGATTCCTTTGACCATGTGGCCTGGCAGAGACTGCCCCAGGTCAAGCAAGGATCTCTCTCTACCCACGAAGACGACCAGACCAACCCTCTCCCTTCCTGTCCCTGCCTTTTCAAGGGTTCCCGGGGGAGGCGTGGTGAAAGACCCCAGGTCGCTCCCATAGGCTGAATTGCAATCACCTGGCCCAGGTGGCCTGCTCCAGGTGTAACGCCCATCTGACAGCTTTGTCCTATGCTGGCTCTCCTGGGCATGCATAAATGGACTTCCCAATTCCCTAGGCTAAGCTACCTAATATTTTCCCGCTGGTGGGCTCCGATGGTCATTATACTTGGAGCAGCCCACCTGGGCCAGGTGATTGCAATTCAGCCAATAGGAGCGACCTGGGGTCGTTCACCACGCCTCTCCCGGGAACCCTTGTAAAGGCAGGGACTGGAAGGGAGGGGGGCTTGCTTGGGTGATCCGGTCGTCTTTGTGGGAGGAGAGAGATCCTTGCTTGACCTGGGGCAGTCTCTGCCAGGCCACATGGTCAAAGGAATCCTATGGGTGCCGCGTAAAACCTGAAGCTTCTTTGAACTCTCATTAAATTCACTTGGATCACGAGCCCGGTTCGGCGTGAAATCTTTCTCGCGCGGAGCCAAGGACCGAGGCTGATATTTTGGCTGGAGAGAGAAACCTTACAAGATCTGCTATGTGCAGTCAGTCAGTTGAAAGATAGTTTTCTCAGGGCTGTGGCTGCCATCAAATATATGTGCATATTCCAGTAAAGCTCTCTAAAATGTTTTGATTAATCTGGATCCTGCAACTGACTTATCACAATCTGACCTCTGATTCTTTGGATGTGAATTAGTGGTCTGCTGTATTCCCTCTCAGTTCATTTTCCTCTGAGGTTGATAGGAGAGATGCCTACCATCTTAACTGTCAATCTGGTGTTTGTCAGCCCCTACAGCTCAGTGAATCAAGAGAAGCTTCCAGCCTGCTGTTTGACCCACAGACTTGGCCTTTACTGTCCCCATAACCCTATGATCCATTTCCTGAAGTTCTCTATGCAAAAACTTCAGGGGGTTTTGTTGATCTAAAGAACCCCATGGGAGGTTTGTGTAAGTGAACAGAGGAGCTAAAATGGCTAAAATGAATTGAGAGGGTTTGTGAAATTTGGAGAACTTGCATGAACCTCTGAAGAAAAAAATGGGAGAGAGGAAGGAAGGAGGGAGGGAGAGATGAAGAGACGGAGAGAGAGGGATATAAAGGAAGGAAAAACTGTTACAAAGGAAGAAAAATGATAGAAAAAAGGAAGGTAGAAAGATTCAGGGATAGGGAATAAATGAGCAAATTTGGAGAAAAGTGATTTGGAGAATGTTTTCCTAGAATAATTAGATTTAAGACACTTATTTATGTCATAAAAACATTCAGAAATAAATCCCATTTCTAAGACCTAACTAATATTAGAACGTAGAGGATTTAAAAATGTTAATTTGTTATTAACAAGTAAAACTTTTTCCTTAATGTTCATCGTCAGATTAGAATATGTCAATCAAGAATGGGTCTTTTTGATTTTCTCTTTTTAAAGACTCTCTAGAGTTCTTATTAAGTTCGAATTATTTTTCTCAGAAATAACCTCCTAACCAGGTTTCGATCCAGAAGGAAAACCATGCACATCTATTGACTTTACTGCTTCGAGGTTCAATTAATTATTTAGATGGAACATTAGAGCTGTCTACCTGACAAATTCTTGGCTCGAGTGCTTGAGTCCAATTGTGAGTGTGGCTCAGTGCTTCATAAAGGACACATTCTCTCCATCACAGGGGAAGTCAGGTGACAAGAAATACATGGAGAGTGGAGCCACTTTCTCCTTCTTAAACTTTTCCATCTCCTGTAGAATTGTTAGCTGTGGCAACACTTGTTGGACCGGAGCTCGTTTGTTAGAACATAGCTCCCAAATGAGTACTTTGAAAACCTGTTTAGTCATAGAACCCAAGTCTGGATATAGAGAGGCCTTACATCAATCCTTAGCTGAATTCTGTTCCATATATGTCAAGGTCATTAGCGCTAAGGGGCGTATGATTTTCCAAGTTACTAATGTATATTAAAATGAAATATATCAGCACGGCAGGGCCAGCAAGTCAGTGCAGATGCTCATAGCTGGAGCTACAGATTTTAAGATTCGCAGGAAAATAGGACTTCTCATAGCACTTGGTCCTGACTATTCAGTAAATCAGATTTCATTTTGGCTGATTTTTTTTAAATAGAAGAAAGGGCCTGTCAAGCATCAAAGAACAAACAAAAATCATATCATTGTAAATGTGGGTGAATGCAGAGTGAAGACTCAAAGCCCATTCGTAGGCAACTGGACAGCCCCTTACTGAAGGGTTGTGGGGAGGAGATGAGTCAGTCAGGGTGCAGGGTAGCAAGTATGAAACATATAACTTTCCTCTGGTTCTTGAATGCTTCCTCCCTCCCGCTATCATGATCCCAATTCTACCTTACAAATCTGGCTAGACCAGAGGATGTACATTGGTACAGATAGCAACTGGAAACACAGGGAATCCGGGACAGATGACTCCTTCAGGACCAGTGGTGAGAGTGACGAAGCCTGGAGGGTGGAGGGAATATGGGGTAGAAAGGGGAATCAATTACAAGAATCTACGTATAGCTTCCTCCCTGGGGGATGGACAGCAGAGAAGAGGGTGGGGGAGATGTGGGACAGTGTAACTTATGACAAAATTATAATAATAATTTATGAATGATGAAGGGTTCATGAGGTAGGGGGGAGTAGGGAGGGAGGGGAAAAATGAGCAGCCAATATTAAGGGCTCAAGTAGAAGGCAAATGTTTTGAGAATGATGATGGGAACAAATGTACAAATGTGCTTGACACAATGGATTTATGTATGGATTGTGATAAGAATTGTATGAGCCCCCAGTAAAATGATTTAAAAAAAAGAAATGGCCTGTTTTATTAACTTTTTAAACAAATCTATATTAAAATGAAATATGAGAAAGGAAAACTATTATAATTGGATTAGATAAATATGCAAATTTTGCCTTTTAGTATTCTTCATGTGAAACTTTAGTTTTAAGCATCTACATCAATTGAATAAAATTTATATTTCATTTTCCACTTATTATTATACATATTTTCTCTTTTATTGATACATTTTGTTTTTGCTCAGTTATGTTCCTTTCCTAATCCCCAGGTTAATAGTGGCTAACCAATATTGATAACTTTGAGTTCATTTTAATATATAAAAGTCTACATTCATATAATTGTTGCCAACTTATTAAGAAGTTTACTCTCCGGCATAATTCTCTTCTTTATCTTATATATGGAAAGCAGACAATCTGTACTTCTCTAACACATGTTTTATTCTTTTAATAACATATTCTTAGATTCTTCTTTCAGGTAATAGAGAAAGACTAGCTCAATCTTCTTTTCTACTTAAAACAATTTGAAATGTAACTACCTTAGAGAAACAAATCCACAGAAACCCATGTATAAGAGAGGGTTTCATATAAAGGTTAAGTGCACATCAAGAAAACATCCCAACCCAGTGCTGCCCAAGCCCACAGGTCCAACATTAACCATTAACCCATATGTTCGACACCAATCCACAAAGTCCTCCTGCATCTCAAGAATATGTTCCCCCACCTATGAAAGAACACTCCTCTCTGGGACTGAATGTTAAAGGACACCTGAGAGCAGGCTGAAGTGCTTGCTAGGTGACCAGCTGGATCTACTCATTGAATGGAAGTGGGAGAAATGCAGCAATAAAGAGACAGGTTGAGTTTGGCCACTGACACCTGTGGACTTGGTTTACAGCAAAAAGAGGAGAAGATGAGAGCAGGTTGACTGGCCTAAGGTTCATGACTAGCACCAGGGGCTAGGCTTGTTGAATATTGGTGAGAGCCCATGGTCTAAAAGCAAGGTGACCAATGGCACCCTGAGAAGGCTGAGTGAGGCAGCCCACGTTGAGTTGACCAGAACCTGACCAGATGAAGAGCTTTTTGAGCCTGTGAACTGGTGCATATTGTTGCTGACTTTATGGACAGCCTGTCCAGATTTGACTTTGCTTATGAATGCAGACTTCACAATGTTCCAACTGGAATGAAGATTCTTCATGTCAGAAAATACGACTGTCTCCTCAGAGCACTAGGTTGATGTAAGTGGGCAGTATATAAATTGGATACCCAAAATTGGGGAGATGAAGGCATGAAGTGGTGACTTACAAACTTTCCCAGGTGGGGGAACATATTCACAGGATTATAGGATTATCACGTGGGTGTTACTTAATTGCAATTGTGAGGCTAAAGAATTAGATGTTTTCACTCTCACTGACTCGGCTTTCCTCCTGCAGTCAGCGGCATCATTGCATGTGCTTTGTGAGATGGAGGAGGACTTTGTGGATTGGTTTCAGACATACAGGTTAATGTTGGGCTTGTGGGCTTGGTCAGCACTGGGTTGGGATGTTTTCTTGATATACACTTAACCTTTATATAAAACTCTCTCTTGTACATGAGTTTCTGTGGATTTATTTCTCTACTGTACCCAGACTAGCACAGTAACATACATTCTAAAATGACAGAAAATAATTTATAAATAGCATAGTGATTAATTTTAGAGTAAACAGATATGTAGCTACCAGGTACTAATGACATAGGCATTAGTGTAGAGCTATGAGAAAAATATTCATATTTGCATCTCTATATTACCTCATGACCTCTTGAAGAATAAGCTATTATTCAAGACTTGTTTCAAAATTTCTGAGTAACTAGTTGTGAGAACAACTTCCTCAGTGGTAAATTAAACAAGAGCAGATCATCTTTGTCATAAACAACTGAGTCTTATCATTTTTACTCTGTCAGGTCCAACTCTGATTCATCAGGCATCCACTTAGGTGCAGCTGGAGCTGTGTATCATGTATAAAGAGATCAAAATGATATCTCACCTGCATGTGCAGATTTTCTCTGAAAGCTCATGGTGCTTGCTGCAATATTAGTGCAAAAGATGTAAAAGACTGTGGGCATCTGCAAAGACGAGAAGAGCCCTCAGAGAGCTGTTTCTTCAGTACAATGCACATATCATTATACAGCGAACAACACCATTGTCTGTGACTTGAAATTAAAAGGTGTGCCATATTCTCCATTAAAAAATGCCTTGATGGAAAATTCCCTAGACTCTGACTATACTTTTGCATGTTATGCTGGTCCCTTGGTAGTCTAGGAGTCAGAGTCTGATATTGGAGAAAGTTAAAGTTGTGTAGTTCGTCGTATTTTTGTGTTATTAGTTTGGAGCCACTTGGTGAGGAAGACTAGCCAAATGTCAATTACTATTCCTTTTACATTACTCCAACCCGATTAGCTGAGAAAAATTATAAGCTATTTGTAGAAAATATAAGGCATGCCAAATGACTTTCACTGACTCACAATTATTGCTGCAATACACTTTCCTAAAGCCATTGCCAAGTTGAAGATGACAAAAATGGGAACCATCAGATCCATTTAGTAATGAAAAATTTAATTGCACACTTTTATAGTACCTTTATATTTATTTTGATTAATTTTGTCACTGTATCTACAAACAAACTATTATTTTTTAAAATTAAAATAAAATGTAATGGGTATTAACCCAGTATTTGGGTTTTAAGTGTCATTAAAAAAAAAGGGTAGATGTACAATCTGCCAGAAATTTTGCTGAAGGCAGATCACACTAAAGTACCTTTCCATTGGCTTAAATTTAAAGATTATATTGATTTGATATTGTCCTGATTAATATTTTAAAATTTTACTTTGCTTTTCGAGTAAAAATGTTGCTAACTTAACAAGATCTAGGAGACCCTATTTAAAAATAAGATCATATTCACAATTTAACCATTACAATGAAGTCATGCCATACCTGTTGTTATGTTGTTAAGTACCTTCAAATTGGCTCTGACTTATAGTAATCCTATTTCTAAAAGCAGTTGACAGTGCTTGGAAGTTATGAATAAGGTTTTCAGTGACTTCTTATTTCTAAGTGGGGATGCCGAGTTCTTCTACAGTGTCTGTGCTTAGTCTGGAAGCTCAGCTGAAACCTGTTCACTTTGAGTGACCCTGCTGGCATTTGAAATACCAGTGACATACACACAAGCCACCACAGTATGACACACTGACAGACAATTGTTCAAAGAAGCTGGATTATATGAATAAGAGTGTGGCATCAGGGTTGGAGAAAGGCTTATTAACAACCAGTGGTATACAGATGACATGGCTTGCTTGCTGAAAGTAAGGAGGAATTGAAGTACTTGCTGATGAAGATCAAGGATTGTTGCCCTCAGTATGGATTATGACTCAATGTAAGGTAGATCAAAATCCTCACAACTGGACTAATCTTTAACATCATGATTTATAGAGAAAAAGTTAAAGTTGTTAAGGATTTTGTCTTACTTATATCTATCATCAATGCGGATGGAAGCAGCAGTTGATCAAAAGCGGGGATCAAGAGGTGTTGCATTAGGTAAATGGGCTGCACAAATCCTTTGTAGAGTAGTGAAGACCAAGGATGTTCCTTTGAGGACTGACTAAGGTGCCCCTGACCCAAGCCATGGTATTCTCATTGTATCATATACATGTGAAAGTTGGACATTGAATAAGGAAGACCGAAGAAGAATTGCTGTTTTTGAATTGTGGTTCTGGAGAAGAGTAAAAGAGGGAGGATCAACTTCCAACTGTGGAAAAAAATGACTAACAATACCTTTAAAGACTCTAAAGGGGGAGTATGCCTGGTAAAGTATACCTAATAAGTCACACTGACCCACGTTTCTGTACACGTACTGGGGACTCAGGCCAAGTGCCAAAGAGCATTGAATCCTGAGCCTTCAAGGCAATAACACGCACCAAGCTCCAAAGACCGTATCAGAGAGATCTACCATGGAAACTCCTCTAGGTGAACCAGAGTCTACCTCAAACACACCTGTAACTCGAGGACTTAAGACTGAAATTACGTGGTATGAGAAGAAGCAGAAGACAGCTAAACCAAGAATACTGCACTGTTTTTAGGCAGACCAAGACTGACGTGTACACCAAGACCCTTTTTGCTGCATTAAGATATGTATTGTTCTGGCAAACATGTGGTTGACATTATCAGTTAATATTTTTATAAATTTGGTCTGACAAGCAACTCCCATTGTATAAATACCATGCAGCCATGTGTGTTAGTCTGGGTGAAAACTAGATAAACAAATCCACAGAAATTCATATATGTATAAGAGAGAGTTTTATATATAGGGTAAGTGTACATTCAGAAAACATCCCAACCCAATCCAGTCCAAGCCCATAAGTCTGACTTAGCCCCTATGCCTGACACCAATCTACAAAGTCCTCCTCAAACTCACAGAACACGCACAATGACACTGAATGCAGGAGGATCACAGGCCAGTGGGTAGAAAATCTTTTAATCCAGTGGCAGTATGAGCGTACCAGTGCTGGCAGGGGTCTCCACATGGCTTTTCCAGCACCCAGGGCTGCATCAGGGTAAGTCCATGTGGCTTCTCCACAGGGATGTTTCGCAGGAAGTGAGCCTTGCCAGCTCAAGCAGCCACACACTGGTCCGACCATCAGAGGACAAAGAGAGCAGAGAACCAGACAGGAAAGTTTCACTGAGCCATTTATCTCTCTGCCCTTCAATTAATCCCAAATGTGTTTATCGTCCAGGTTTGCACAATAAACCTTAACTATCTCACCATGTAATGATTTATTCTGTACAATTGAACAATTCAGGTATTACCATAGGTAGTTAGCCTACACTTGTTAAATCTCCCTCTCTCAATAGTGTTTTATAGATTAGTTCTGTGGTTTAATCAATGACACCGTTAACAGAAGATCCTTATGCACCAGGGAGATGAAGGATACAATTCTCTACCATTAATTAACCAGGAGATCTCTAAGGGGTACTGAAAGCAGATAAAAAGCATAGATCCAGGAATGGATTTGGGAATCACCCTTAATTCAAACTCTAATCTAAGGACAATTCATTCTTATGACATTGCCTTGCCCTACACTTGCCCTCAAGAAGGAAGCACAGAAGATATGGGTGCTATAGCAAAGTGTGGTGAAGACATTAGATAGTGCCCAGCTATCATACAGAATAGTGTCTGGAATCTTAAAGGCTTGTTTCTAAATAAAATAACCATCTAAGTGAGATGACTAAGTCCACATGGAAGAGGCACATCAATATCTGTGACACCAGGATTGTAAATTACATAGTCCAACTCCTAAGGAGGAAATACTATCAGAGCTTAAAGTGCGAGATGTTGGTTTGCAGAAGGCTATGGAGGCCAACATACATTTGTGAGATCTACACAGGAAATAAGCCTCTGGTGATTTCCCTGAAACCATAATTGAGGCATAGGAGGGATAAATTGATCACCAGGCAGAGTGCACTGGGGGAAAGACTGTAGTAGATCAAAATGACAAAGCTGATTTGAACCATACAAATCCTCTCACTTGACCTCTCCTCTGATACACTTTGGCTAAATCTGGTTTTTAATAATTTCTCTTCTTTTTCATATTGGGGCTTATCTCTGATGTGTTTTGTCATCATCCACAACGAAGGCTATTCACAGTCTTCTTGAATCTTTGCCACGTGTTTGTCTTTTTATTTGAAACCCACGATTGATGACCCTACCAAGAAAACAGCCAGAATAAGAGGTCATGGGGGTAGGAGGGAGAGGTGGGGAGGAAAGGGAAACTAATAGCAAGGGGTTCAAGCAGAAAGAAAAAGATTTGAAATTGACTGTGGTAGCAATTGTACAATACTGAGTGATGTGATTGAACGATGAATGGTATGATGTCTGGATTGGCTTCTAATAAAATCATTTGGAATAAAAAGGTTTACAGTCTTAAAGGCACACAGGGGCTGTTCTACTCTGTCCTGCAGAATTGTTGTGGGCTGGACTCACTTGGTGGTAGTGAGTGATGTACAACAGAACGACACACTGTCTGAACCTGTACTGGCCTCCCGGTGTTTAAGATCATTGCTGCAGCCACTGTGCCAGTCCATCTGTTGAAAACCTTCCTCTTCGACCCTGCTTTACCAAGCATGATGTCCTTCCCCAGGGACTACTTCCTCTTGATGACATGCCCCAAGTCATTAGATGAAGTCTTCACATTCTCTCAAGAAGCATTCTTGCTGTACTTCCTCCAAGAAACACTTTCCTTTCTTATAAATAAATCCATGGTCTGTTTAATATTAATTGCCAACACTATAATTCTTTTAAAAACTCATTTTATTGGAGGCTCATACAATTCTTATCATAATCCATCCATCCATCCATTGTGTCAAGCACATTTGTACATTTGTTGCCATCATCATTCTTAAAACATTTGCTTTCTACTTGAGCCCTTGGTATCAGCTCCTCATTTTCCCCTCCTGCCCTGCTTCCCCCTCCCTCATGAACCCTTGATAATTTATAAATTATTGTTTTGTCATGTCTTACACTGTCCAACATCTCCCTTTACCCACTTTTCTGTTGTCCATCCCCCAGGGAGGAGATTATATGTAGATCCTTGTAATTGTTTTCTCCTTTCTACCCTACCTTCCCTTCACCCTCCCGGCATCACCACTCTCACCACTGGTCCTAAGGGGTTTATCTGTCCTGGATTCCCTGTGTTTCCAGTTCCTATCTGTACCAGTATACATCCTCTGGTGTAGCCAGATTTGTAAGGTAGAATTGGGATCATGGTGGCGGGGGGAGGAAGCATTTAAGAACTAGAGGAAAGTTGTATGTTTCATCAATGCTACCCTGCACCCTGACTGACTCGTCTCCTCCCCATGACCCTTCTGTAAGGGTGTGTTCAGTTGCCTACAGATGGGTTCTGGGTCTCCACTACGCACTCCCTTTCAGTCACAATGATATGATATTTTGTCCTTTGATGCCTGATACCTGATTCCTTCGACAACTTGTGATCACACAGGCTGGTGTGCTTCTTTCATGTCGGTTTTGTTGCTTCTGAGGGCAAAACTATAATTCTAAGGCATCCGTTCTTATTCATTGTCCAGATTTCACATGCATATGAAGGGATTAACAATACTATGGCTTGAGTCAGGGGTACCTTAGTTTCACAGAGACATATTTGATTAAAAACAAAACCATAAAAAACCTTTAAAGAGATCTTTTGTATAATGTGGTAATTTCCTGAATGCTGAGCATTGATTGTGAATCCAAGAAAATGAAATCCTGGACAATTCACTCTTTTCTCACTTATCATGATGTTGTTTCTTGGTGCAGTTATGAAGATGTTTGTTTTCTTCACATTGCATTTTATTCCATCCTGAACACCATAGTCTTTGATCTTTATTAATAAATGCTCAAGTTCTTTCCACTTTCACCAAGCAAGGCTGTGTCATCTGCATATTGCAAGGTGTTAATGAGTCTTCCTCCAATCCAGATGTCGAACTCTTCTCCACCTAGGCTAAATTTTAGCATTATTTCCCCAGCGTGAAATCAATGTTCATGGAAGCAGTGGACAAGTGATCAAAACTTCACATGACATTAGGTAAATATGCTGCACAAGACTTTTTTAGAGTCTAGAAAAGTAAGAGTGTTACTTTGAGAACTAAAGTATGCCCGACCCAAGCCAGGGTATTTTCCATTGCTTCACATACATGTGGAAGTGGACATTGAATAAGGAAGACCAAAGAAGAATCCATGCATTTGAATTGTGGTGCCGGAGAAGAACATTGAAAGTACCATAGACTGCCAAAAGGACACACTGATCTGTCTTGGAAGAAGTACAGCTCCTTAGAGGCAAGAATGGCAAGACTTTGTCTTCCATACTTTGGACATGCCATCAGGAGAGATCAGTCCTGGAGAAGGACATCATGCATGGTAGAGGAGAGGGGCAGCGAACAAGACGAAGGTCCTCAATAATCAGCACAGTGGCTACAACAATGGCCTCAGATTTAGGAACAATCGTGAGGATGGTGCAGGGCCTGGTAGTACTTCCTTCTGTTGTGCATAGGGCTGCTACGAATCAGAACCAACTTGATAGCACTTAACAATAACAACAACAACAATGATTGAATAGGCATTATAAAAGGATTCAACCCTGACACACACTTAATCTCATTTAAACCATGCAGTAGCCCCTTCGTTTGAATAACCTCCTCTTGGTCTGTGTACAGGTTCCATTTGAACACAATTAAATGTATGAAAGGAAGAAAGAAAACCAGAGCAAAAGGAGGAAGAGTAGAATAAAGTGGTGACGGTTGATGCGTGGCTTAAAATGTTAATTTCAGAGTTGATGTTCTGAAATGTAAGCCTTCTACTTATTCACAAAAATAAATCACTCTTCTGAAATTTTCATACTTTACAATGTTGTACATAATTTGTGTGCTCCACCCAATCGAATGCCTTTGAAATAGTCAATACAAAACAGGTGGGCATATTTCGGATAGGGTCTGCTTTTAGCGAAGGTCTATCTGATATTAGTAACAATATTACCTTTTCCATAGCCTCTTTTGAATAAGCTTGGATTTCTGGCAGTTCATTTTCAATGTGTTGCTGAAAAAGTATTTGAACTATCTTCAAAAAGTTTTACTTGCATGTGATATTAAGTGCTTGATATCATCTGGATTCTGGCGGGTCCCGTTTCTTGAGAAGGGTACCAATATAGCTGTCTTCCAGTTGGTTAGCCAGGTAGCCCTCTTCCAATTTCCTTGGCACAGATGCGTGCACACGTCAGCCCTCTATCTGGTGAAACATTTCAACTGGTATTTTGTTAATTCCTGGGGCCTTGTTTATCACCAATATTTTCAGTGCATCTTAAACTTCTTTTAAAACACCATCGACTCATGATCATATGCCACTTCTTGAAGTATTGTAAGCCTAATCATATCTATGTAGTATATTATAAAATAAAGAGCAGACACACAAACATACAAGTCCAGGAACATGAGGGATTGCCGGTAGACACCAGGTTTAGGAGAAAGGCATAGAACAACTCCATCTTCAGAGTACACTGATTTGCATTTTTTCGCTCACAGCATTGTGAGAAAATAAATCTCTTTTTCAAGATGACTCACCTTGTCAAATTTTTCTTATAGCAGCCTTAGGAAGCTGTCCTTGGTCCAAGAAGGTGAGTGTTAATTACTTCATTTATTTAGTTTTACCGAATCTGGGACCTGTGCTTTCTTCAATATCCACAAGGTCGTGGCTCTCTCTTCGTTGCTGCTACTACTAGCCCATGCACATTGCATCTCCATCTCTTCCTTCCCTTTTCAGAATCTTCAACCAAATCAAGTAGAGTTAAATTGGCCCTCTGTGATTAACCTCGTCACATCTATGTACCGTGGAAGTTACATAATCTCCTGTCAACTTGCAAAGGATTGGGGTGTAGCCTGTCACTCAGGTCGCAACTGTATGACCTCATTTGGAAGTGCAAAGGAGATAAATAGCTCACTGGAGGTCAGATACATTCTCTGTTTTGTGTTCTTGATAACAAGACACATGGAGCTCCACTAGAGCCCTGGAGCTGAGGAGCCACGTGGAGATCCATGCCAGCTCTGAGATGCTTACACTGTCTCTGGATTCACAAGACTTTCCACCCACTGGCCTGTGATCTTCTTGCATTCAGTGTCATTGCATGTGTTGTGTGAGTTTGAAGAGAAATTATAGATTGTTATCAGACAAATGGGCTAATATTGGACTTTATGTACTTCATCTGGACTAGGCTGGGATGTTTTCTCAATATACAATTACTTTTTGATATAAAGTTCTCTATTACACACATATAAGTGTCTAAGAGTTTGTTTCTCTAGTCAACCTGGACTAACATAATACTCAATTTCAAAGTTGATGTAGAAGTTTGTATTGAATTATATTATTGTATAAGACAATAGGTTCAAGTAAGGAAACATTCCTTTGTCCTTCTCTAAGGAATATACGTCTATAGGTTGGCAGACAAATAAGCCTTCACATTCCCTAGGTTTGATTCCTTTTCTCTAACCACCCCTTACATTGTCAAGGCCAATGCCTCTCCACCCAGCCCCTCCGCTCTTTCTACAGGAGTATGATTTGCCTTCAGTTCCTCCCTGACTCAGTGAAGGCTAAGGCTTCTTTCCGCCCCCAACATAGAATGAGCTACAGTTTTCTGAGCAAGGGTGAATGTTTGTTTTCTAATTGTATCAAAGTCTCTCCAGTAATGGGGATTTTGAGCTAGCACATTGAAAACGGAATCTCCACTCATACCAACCATCCAAACAAAGACTAGAAAGACCTCTTTTTGTTTGTTCTTCTGTTCCTAGTAAGAAATAGAAAGTTTTTTATTTACTATTTTTGTTTCTTAATTGCTGTTTGACATATGACAATAATTTTAAAAGAATCACTATAAAATCATAGAAACTTTATATAATACAGCTAATATTTCTTGACATATCTTCTAGGTCTACACACTTCCTACACACTTTGTAGGCAGTGTTTCTACATTGTAACCCTTTCTTGAAGAATTCTGTACTCTGATTTATACCATATCCAAAATGCAGTCTTGGGGACTTCAGGGACTCAGGTTGTGTTAGTTTTAAATTTTCTTTAAGTTTGGGGACCAAACTGAGTCTGAAGGAACAAAATCAGAGCACTAGGGTGAGTGGGATAAGGTTTCCCAACAAAATTTTTATAAGACAACCCTAGCTACCCCTGAAGAATGCGCAAATGCATAGTTTTGAGGGGAAAATTCCTTGGTACAATCTTCTGAGTCTTTTTCCTTACCAATATAGTCTTCAATGTTCTTAACATTTCTTAATAATCCAATGTGATCATCCTGTGTCACTTGAGGACATTTATTAAGATGAAATCTTTAGCATTAAAAACACAGTTATAACAAAACACTCACAACTGAACCAGTAGATAACATTGTAATAAATGGAGAAGAGATTGAAATTGTTAAGGATTTTACCTTGGTTGGATCCACAGTCAATGCTTATGGAAGAAGCAGTCAAGAGATTAAATGACTAATTGCATTGGATAAATCTGCTTCACAAGACCTCTTTTAAGAGCTGAAAAGCAAGGCTGTTACTTTAAGAACTAGAGTGCACCTGTCCCAAGCCATAGAATTTTCAATCACCCTATATGGATGTGGAAGTGGGACATTAAATAAGGAAGACTGAAGAAGATTAGATGCATTTGAATTACGGTGCTGAAGAAGAATGTTGAAAGAACCACGGTCTCCCCAAAGAACAAACAAATCGGTCTGGGAAGGAGTACAGCCAGAATGCTCCTTGTAAGCAAGGATGATGAGACTTTGGTTTATATACTTTGGACATGTTATCAAGAGAGACCAGTCCCTGGAAAAAGATATCATGCTTGCTGAAGTGGAAAGGCAGTGAAAAAGATGGGATCGGGACAGTGGGTGCTGTAGTTACAAAGTCTCCTGTTAACTTGACAAATAAGTGTAGGGGTGGTGTCTAGTCTGTCAATCAGGTTACAGCCTGACAATGCCTCTTTGTGGGTGTGGCTTTCACATGAGGATTCAGGCAACTCCCTCTCTTTCTCTCTGGAGGTGGGACACACTCTCTCTGCTTTACCTTCCTCTTGACAAGATACTTCAAGCCATGCTTTGATGGCAGCCAGGCCTCTGAGATGTGTATACTGCCACTGGATTCACAATTCACTCACTGGCCTGTGATCCTCCTGCATTCAGCATCATTTCATGTGCTTCATGAGTCTCAAGAGGAATTTACATACTAGTATTGGACATATGGGTTAATATCGGATTTATGGACTTGATCTGGACTGAGCTGGAATGTTTTCTCAATATTCATTTGCTCTTGTATATACACATGAATCCATGAATTTGTTTCTCTAGTCAACCCAGACTAACACACAGTCCAAACCCTGAGATGTTTCCACTGCCACTGGATCCACAAGACTTTTCACCAATGGCCTATGATCTTCCTGCATTAAGCATCATTGCATATGCTCTGTGAGTCTGAAGAGGAATTTATAGAATAGTATCAGACACATGGGTTATTACTAAATATATGGATTTGATATGGACTTGGCTAGGATGTTTTCTTAATATATAATTGTCTTTGATATAACGTTCTTTCTTTTAAAAAAATCATTTTAGTGGGGGGCACTTACATCTCTTCTAACAATCCATACCTCAAACATATCAAGCATATTTGTACATAAGTTGCCATCATCATTTTCTAAACATTTACATTCTATTTGAGCCTTGGTATAAGCTCCTCTTTTTACCCTCCCCCTCCCCTCCCTGCCTCGTGATGCCTTGATAAATTATAAATAGTTTATTATTGTAAACAAACAATTATGATTGTTTTCATATCTTACACAGACCACTGTGTCCCTTTCTCCATGGTTTCTATTGTTCCTTTCCCTGGGTGGGGGGGGGGATGTGGTGTGGTGTTGACCACTGTGAACAGTTCCCCTTTCCTCCCCTCCTCTTTCCACATTCCCCCTACCCTCCTGACATCGCTACTCTCATTTCTGTTCCTGAGGGGTTTACCTGACCTGGATTCTGTGTGTCCTGAGCTCTAATCTGTACCTGTGTATGTGCTCCGGCCTAGCCTACAATGAAAGATTGGATTGGGGTCATGATTGTGGGGTGGGGGGTGGTGAGGAAGCCTTACAAAATATTTTTTGTCTCATCGGTGCTATATTTTACCCTGGTTGACTCATCCCTTTCTTGTGATCCTTCTATGAGGGAATGTTGTCTTGTCTACAGATGGTTTTGGGTCTCTGCTTTGACCCCCATCATTCTCAATAATATATTTTTTGTATGTTTGTTTTGGGTATTCTGATGCCTGCTACCTGATTCCGTTGACACCTCATGATCACACAGGCTGGTGTATTTCTTCCATGTGGGCTTGTTGCTTCTCTGCTAGATGGCTACTTGTTTAACTTCAAGCCTTTAAGACCCCAGGCACTATATCATTTGATAGGTGAGCACCATCAGCTTTCTTCACCACATTTGCTTGTGCACACATTTTGTCTTCAGCAATTGTGCCAAGAGGGTGAGCGTTGCAGAATTTCAGTTGTTAGAACAAAGTGTTCTTGCGTTGAGGGAGGCCTTGAGCATAGGCCCCAAATCTGTTCACTTTCACAATATGTTGCCAAATAAATATATGTACCTATGCCAATACCTCTATTTTTATGAATTAATATATTTACATAAGTGTACACCTATGTTTGCACCTCTATCCATCACTTTGGTTCCTAAATCTTTCCTCTGTTTCCTTTTACCTTCCTCCTGCCCCACCACCACACTCACCCTTTTTCTGGCTCTTTGTAATTCCTTTCAGCTAGATTGCTGTTACTCCAAGACCCTCCAGGATCTCTATGTGTTCATCGTGGTTGATTTTAATTCCCTAGTTGTTCCCCTGTCTATGGCATTCTTTGCTCACTGTTCCCATCCCCTGATTCTGCCTCCCCCTATGTCCCTCCAGAACCTCCAGTCCCACTGCTTTCTTCTGGGGTTTGCTTCCCATGCCTATCTTATATAGGTAGGCAAACCAACAATAAGGTAGACAATACAAGAAGAAAACAAAAAATCAAATAAAATGAGGGAAAAAAGAAATGGAAAACACACATACACACACACACACATAAAGAAAAAAGAATAACTAGCAAAAAATCACAAAAAATCACAAATAACTCCAGGTCTGTCCATTGACCTTTATGACTATCTCCCCACTGGTTCTGTGGGGTTCTGAGAACTGCTCCTCCTGGCCTGAAGTCTATTTGAGGGACTCCACAAGGCTTTGGACTTGGCTTTGCTCCTGTTGCTGATCTGTTATGTTCCCTTCTGGGTTGGCCCCCCTGTGGGGAGTTCAGACTGGAATCACTCCCTGCTGTGTGTCCCCAGTATTGTCTTCTGTCATGGTATGCTCCAGTAAGGGGTCATAAAAAACCTCTTTTATATATGTATATCTATATATATCTCCAATGAATTTATTTCTCTAGTGATCCCAGACGAACAGAGTGGGCACACATATAACAACTGTAGAATGATGCAAGATCGGGCAGTGTGCTTCCTTCAGTTGTATATAGGGTTCCTACAATTCTGACTCACTGGCAAACAGCAACAACATCAACAGCAACAACAAGGTCATCGTCTGAGCTGACCCCTCTGCATCACAGTTCGTGGACCTCCCAGATTCCCTTGGCGGCCCTTGTTTTGATTGGACTTTTATTTTTAAAGCACCCTACTGAGACTAAGACAAGAGTTTTGCGGAGAGAACTTGTCTAACAGGTTCCAGTTTGTATAAGTTTTTACTCTGTAGTACAGTGGTTCTCAACCTGTGGGTTGCTACCCCTTTGGGGGTCGAATGACACTTTCACAGGGGTTGCCTAAGGCCATCCGAAACTACATATTTCCGATGGTGTTAGGAATGAGACACTGCTCCTCTATCCTTCTCCAGGCAGGTCTGTCCACATGCAAATACACCCACATACGGTACCCGGTGTGCAGACTGTTACCCATGCTACACCATGTGCTTCAAGACAAAATTTCATTTATTTGCATTTAGAAATAAACATTTCACAATATAGAATTACATATTGTTCTTGTGATTAATCACTATTATTTAATTATGTTCAATTTGTAACAATGAAAATATATCGTGCATATCAGATATTTACATTATGACTCATAACAGTAGCAAACTTACAGTTATGAAGTAGTAATGGAAATCACTTTGTGGTTGGGGGTCACAACTTGTGGAAGTGTATTAAAGGGTCACAGCATTAGGAAGGTTGAGAACCACTGATCTAATATATATATATATATATATATATATATATATATTCCGAATGTGAGGTTAAGTCAACAGGAAGTGCTTGTTATTAGAGTTCCAATTTATACATGCACAGGTTTATTCAACGCCAATGAGCTTACATTGTGAGTTTAAAGTATGCCTCTGCATGTATAAACTGAAACCCCAATAACAAGCAATACCTCTTGATTTACTCTGCAATTTATTTTTCACTGCTGTCAAGTAGATTCCAACTCACAGCGACCCTGCAAAACACACTAAAACAGCCTCTGTTGGTGTCTGAAGATGAAAATCTTCATGAAAGTAGAAAGCTTCATTTTTCTCCAGCAGAGTGGCTGGTGACCCTGAACTGCTGACTTGCGGTTAGCAGCCCCATGTGTCACCACTGCATAGTAAGAGCTATGAAACCTGGAACCCGTTGGCGATAGATAACTCAATGGATGATTATAAGGTAGAATTTTATGAACAGAAGAAAATAGAAAAGTTGTGAGCACCCTGTCAGAGGTGGAAACCTGTGAGAAGCATGAAAATGAGGCAGTCCTGTCTATTTCTGATTCTCTGTATATTGATATAGCACACATATTTTCTTTTTTCACAATTGTGCAAATTTGGTTACTGATTGAAGCCTTTATTCTTGGCTTAACATACTTTGGTTATTTTAACTATATAAATAAAAATATAGGATTAGGGGTTTTATTAAACAAAGTTAGCTACAATAGAATTTTAGGCTAAAAACTATAACCTTCTCCAATTTGAAAAAAAAAGTGACCCATAGTTACATAATCTGGTGTCAATTTGAGAGAGACTTAAGAGTGATGGGGTGGGGTTTAGCCTGTCAATAAGGTTGCAATTTGATTGGAGGGCAAAGAGATAAATAGCTCGCTGGAGGAGGGCCACAGACTCACTCCCTTGGAGACTCTATACTGACAAGGTTCAATCTCTGCAAGACATCCCTGTGGAAAGAGGCTGATGGAGCCAGACTTCTGGAGCTGAAGCAACCACATGGAGACCCACACCAGCGCTGAGATGCCTCTACCACCACTGGATCCACAAGACTTCCCACCCACTGCCCTGTGTCTTCCTGCATTCATCATCATAGCATGCATTTCGTGAGTCTGAAGAGGATTTTATAGATTGGTATCAGACATATGGGCTAATAATGGACCTAAGGACTCGATCTGGACTGGGCTGAGATGTTTTCTCAATATTCAATTACTCTTGAATGTAAAGCTCCTTCTTAGACACATAGGAATGTCTCCCTGGATTTGTTTCTCTACTCTACCCAGACTAACATATGACTCCCTAAAATCTGCGAATACTACGGTAGATAGCATAAAACAGGGAGTTTTTTCAGCTTTCAATAGAGTAAGGATAATATGATGGAAAAACTTTCCTGAATTCCTAATGTGGAATTCCTAATGCAAATTTTTAAATGTAATTGCATGTATCCTTTGCAGAGGGAGGTTAATGGAGATTTGACGGGTGACCAAAGAGGAGGCAAAGCCACCGTCCAGGCAGAGATTAGAGAACAGTGGCCACAAGTCAAGAAAGGTGAGTGACCACACCAAATAGGGAGAGTCAAAGTATGGGTCCTCTTTGAGAGTCTTTGGAGGAACCCCACCTTGCTGTGTCATTGTATTTAGCCCAGTGATGCTTACTTCAGACTTACAGAATCAAACAGCCCAGAAGAAAATAATGCATTTGTTAGGTCTCTCTCTCCTGACTAGATTTCAGCCTTGGTCCTTGGCTCCGCGCAAGAAAGATTTCACGCCGAAGCCGGGCTCGTGATCCAAGTGAATTTAATGAGAGTTCAAAGAAGCTTCAGGTTTTACGCGGCACCCATAGGATTCCTTTGACCATGCAGCCTGGCAGAGACTGCTCCGGGTCACGCAAGGATCTCTCCTCCTACGAAGACGACCAGACCAAACTCCTTTCCCTTCCGGTCCCTGCCTTTTCAAGGGTTCCCGGGGGAGGCGTGGTGAACGACCCCAGGTCGCTCCCATTGGCTGAATTGCAATCACCTGGCCCAGGTGGGCTGCTCCAGGTGTAACGCCCATCCCAGCCCACTGGTGGGAAAATCCAGCCTTGTCCTATGGTGGCTCTCCTGAGCATGCGTAAATGGACTTCCCAATTCCCTAGGCTAAGCTGCCTAACACATTTTTGTTCTTTTAAGTTGCCGAGTTGGTGGTACTTTGTTACAGCTGTCACAGGGAACTAATCTGGGCGGTGATCAAAATCTAGTATGGTAAAGCCAAGAACTGCCAAATCCCTTCCACTTCCTTCTCCTCCCCAGTTTTCTTGTTACTCCAAAATGGGAGATTTGATTATTGGCTGTGAGAAATCAGGAACTGATCTAGAAGGTCCACACCACTAACAGCTAGCTCAGAGACTATTATCGACTCCCCAACTCCCCCCTCCCCCCCCCGTTTTGTACCAACAGGGTTTTAATATGTATTCCATCCTTTATTTCCTTTTTCATGTTCAAGTAACAGGGTTTTTGCATCTGGACCCAGGGTTGTGGACATGGCTAGCCATCTGGTGCCAGGGATAAATAGTTGCTTCTGAAGGTCAAATCTGCATAAACAAATCTTCCATGGAAAACTTCTCATTTTTATATGTAAGTTGTTTTATATGAAAACAGTACAATTTTAGTGACGTGTTTGATATTGATTTAGATCATAATACAAATAAAATTATTTTCTGATTTTTTTTGCATATAGGTATTAGGAAATAACAGTACTCATTTGGCTGTTGTGTTTCTTGTTTCTGTTCTTAAAGTAAGAGGAGGAAGGTATACGTACAGTTTTGAAAAATTATTATCTGTGACTCTTGGGAAAACATCGGCACGTATGCTGCTGATAGTGGCACGTACCTTCCGGCTGATGTTTTGAGATTCTGAAAGTTTATTTCAGAGCTCCCTGAGCCCACAGGAAACAAGTTTCTTCAATTTCACAGCTGAATGAGAAAGCGATGTTAACGTCCCAAAGAGAAAAACAGAGGCAAAGGGAACAAGTGTCCGTGCACAAGGTGCAGCTCAAGCATATTGGAATCAAATAGACACATCAGACCTTTTAGCTAAACACATGAAGCTGCTGAGTCGGAAAATGACAGCAGTGATTTTCGTTAACAACAGACTTTTTCCCGAATTACCCAGGAGGTGGTGCTATCTGCTAATGGAAAACAGAAAGTCATGGTATTGCTACTGTAAAACTCTCCCTTTTCCTTTTTGTCTAAGAACAGGCCAACTCACTCAGAAATCGTATCCTAAAGTGAGATTTCCGTGACTCCTGATTGTTCACTGCCAGTAAGTTGCCTCCAGCTTCACGGCAAACCTCTGTGCAAGAGAAAGCACTCTTGCTGTCTGTGCCATCTCGATGGTCAGTTGTGATTCAAATGGTGTGATTCATAACATTTTCAGTGGGCGATTTTCACCAGTTGATTTCCAGACCTTTCTTCCCAATCAGTCTTAGGAAGCTCTCCTGAACCACGTCCAGCATTATAATATGCAAGCTTTTTCTGACAGACAGGTGGTGACTGTACGCAGAAGGTTCTTTGGCTGATTTATTCATCTTTGTCAAACCAGGCAATTGCAGTGTTCTCAGAATGATTGTGGTGCGTAGTGACCCTACAGTGGCCCTATAAGGCAGCGTAGAGCTCCTTCTTAGGGTTCCTGAGACGGTAGACCTTTACAGGCGCACACAGCTCCATCTTTCTCCCATGGAGTGACTGGTGGGTTTGAACCTCCAACTTTGGGGTTAGCAGTCCAGTGTTTAATTCATAGCTCCACAAAGTTAAGCATTAGGTTGCTTTCCTTAACAGCTCATGATTTAGCTGTGGTTGGTGCTTGACTTGTAGGAGCTAGTAAATTTAAAATGCCTTTTCTCTGGTAACTGTTAGATCAATGTGTTTATTTGTAATATTTGCATGAGATGAATATTTTAAAGCAAAAAAGGTTGGCAAGATGTTGGTCAATTTCACCAGAGTTATTAAGTAACAGCAAAGATTTGATAAAGAAAAAGATGCACTCCAAGCGGTAAATACAATTTTGCACGCAGGATTGTTTTTGCACACGTGGCTTGAGGATGAATATCAAGACAGGTTTTGTTTTGCTCATGGAAGCAGCTGTCCACAGAGCAAAAGATGAGCTGCTTTAGGCGAATCTGCAGCACAAGACATCTTTAGAGCATTGAAAAGCAGGGATGTTACTTTGAGAATACGATGTGCTGGATCCAAGCCCTGGGAATTTCAATCGGCTCATAGGGCTGTGAAAGTTGGACATTGAATAAGGAAGACTGAAGAAGAGTCGAAGCATTTGAGCTATGGTGCTGGAGAAGAATATTGAAGGAACAGTGGACTGCTAAAAGGACAGACGAATCTGCGTTGGAAGAAATACAGTCAGCGTTCTCCGTAGAGTCAAGGACAGTGAGACGTTGTTGTACATACTTTGGACATGTTGTCAGGGGAGACCAGTCCCTGGAAAAGGATATCAGGTTTGGTAAAGTGGAGAGGCTGTGAAAAGAGGAAACCCCTCAAGCTGGACTGACACCATGGCTGCAACAATGGGCTCAGGGAACAATTGTGAGGACCGTGCAAGACTGGTGTTGTCATCTGTTGTGCATGGAGATGTTGTGTTTCGGAACTGACTCGATGGCACTTAACAACAATAACAATCGGGAAAGGCAAGCCCATTAAAAGCTGATTAACAGTATTGTCACATCGCTTTGAACTTGCATTTCTTTGGACTTTCACTCCTTAGTTATTTCTGCTATAAAACCAAGGGCTTGCTCAAACTACTCTTTGGAGTGATGTCCAGTGCTAAAATTAAACCCATTGTCATTGAGTGGATTCTGATTCGTGTTGTTGTTATTGTAAGGTGCTCTCAAAGTAGTTCTGATGACAGAGCAAACAGTGCCTGGTCCAGAGCTCTCCTCAAAACATACGCTTCAGCCCGTCACCAAACATTCAATCACTGTGCCACTTAAGACGCCCAATGACAGGCCAAATCCATTGCCAAGTTACATGACTGTTATCCTATGACTATGGAAACAGAGAAGACACAAAATCAATCAAAATATGCTTTTAGAGCAACGTACACATGAAGGTCTGAAGTACAGGTTGATTAGCTCCTTCGATGCTAAGCACAGGGGAAACAGTCATCTAAATAGATTAAGATTCAATTGAATTACTGCAAAGTATGGCATTCAGATCAATGGCATTACTATACCAACAAGTGACTATGACCCCAAGCCAACTGTTGCGAGCATACACATTGTAGTACAAATGGAAAGTGGCATTCAGACATCAAGATAGATCAAGCTGGCTATGGAAGAATGATCAAGATTGCAAGCCATCAATATTGAGTAATTCTAGGACTCATACTATGGGATATCCACTTTGGCTAATTAATTGTTCATTAACAGTACTTACAGGGCACAATTTAAGCACAGAGGGGTCAAATGGACATATAAGAAAAAATTAAAATCCCACAGGTAATGACAGTACAAGCAGATAGGCCAAGTCAATTGATTGTTTACTGGTTGTTGATGATGGTAAGAGGCTTAGAGGGATACAAGGTTAAAACTACTTGCTTGTTATTCTAATCCCTTTGTTTCATTAGAAGGAATTATTCAGAGATTCAGAGCCTGTCATACTTTATTTTCCATAGTTGGGCAGTAATGAACTGTGTAACGTGTATTTCACTCACTTTCCAGTGCAAGCTATTAGCCATTCCCCTTCACAAATCAAGCTATGGCCCCAATAGGATATAATGGTTAGGATGATCATGCATGTTTGCCAAGATATCTTTAATGTTGGTTTAAGTCATTAAACATTAATTACATGAACAACAATAGCAGTTTGTGCATACAAAAGAGGATGACGTCGCACGAATAGGAAAACAGCAATATAGGATATTCAGATTACAAAAATAAGCCATATTTTCTATGTGTAACTCCTTTACCAGAAGCCATAAAGTGAACGCCAAGTAATGGTACCAACACGTATGTCAGGGTAGAACTGTGTTCTACAGGGTTTCCATCTTTCTCTCTCTCTTTTTTTTTTTTTTACTCTTTTCTTAGTTTCCTCTATTTTTTGAAAACACCTTTTATTTTGAATTGGGTAAAGGTTTACAGAGCAGCTCATCCGTTTTAATTCAACAATTCATACACGTTTCGTTTCAGCTCATTCATTGCAGTCCACTCAGTATAACGTCACTAATTTCACCTCTTCTCTGTGGTTCCTGTTTCTAGTCTCCCATCTTTCCTGACCCTTCGGAACGTTGTCCTTGTGTAAATGCTGATCTCAAATGGTTTAATATTTATCTAAGGTGTGTGTACGTCACCCACCTTAGAATAGTGTTCCTCTTATAGCGCTCTCTCTCTGACTACAATTTGAGCCGCGCGGGAGGGTTCAGTTGCAGACCGAAATGGTGACTAAGGGTCGTGGTCTTGCTGTGAACAGGTCAGGACATGCACGCTCCAAAGCAGTGTTTCCTCCAGTGGACAATACCACCCTCTGGGGATGCTGAAATGATGGGAGTGGGCTGCAAAAATAGGCAGCTACATTTTATCCGAGATTTGGGTCTATAGTACAATTAAAAAAAATCATTTTATTGGGGGCTCATACAATGCTTATCACAATCCATCCCTCCATCCATTGTGTCAAGCACATTTGTACATTTGTTGCCCTCATCATTCTCAAAACATTTGCTTTCTACTTGAGCCCTTGATAGCAGCTCTTCATTTTCCCCCTCCCTCCCACTCCCTCTTCCCTCATAAACCTTGACAATTTATAAATTATGATTATTTTGCCATGTCTTACACTGTCCAACATCTCCTTTCACCTACTTTTCTGTTATCCATCCCCAGGGAGGAGGTTATTTGTAGATCCTTATAATCGGTTCCCCCTTTCTACCCCACCCTCTCTCCACCTTCTGTTATCACCACTCTCATCACCGGTCCCGAAGGGATCATTTGTCCTGGATTCCCTGTGTTTCCAGTTCCTATCCGTACCAGTGTACATCCTCTGGTCTAGCCAGGGTTTTAAGGGAGAATTGGGATCATGATAGTGCGGGGAGGAAGCATTTAAGAACTAGAGGAAGGTTACATGTTTCGTCCTTGCTACCCTGCGCCTTGGCTGGCTAGTACAATTTTTTTTTAAGCACTGAATATTTTTGTTTTTCTGAAAAGGGAGCAGAAGATCAAATCGTTTGGGAACCAATGAAAACAGAGTGATTCCTTACCTGTAGTTACTATTTCTTTCTTTTCATGTTTTGCCATGTAAGGGGTCCCCAAATGTGGCTCTATCATCATTGGAGCTTTGATTTTGCCAGAGATGCTGGAATCATGGGATTTTTAGGTGAATTTCTCTAAATTTTAATACACAGTTTAGGCCCACCCAACTGCTGGCTGGGCAGTGGTCAGTGACCCAGCAGTTGACTGCTTATTGTAGATGTAGCCCGTTTGTTCAACATCTCCTTTAAGGAAAGGCATGGCATCGTCTTCCTTGCCCTCGCTCATTTACTTCTTGTTGAAGTTGATAGGCTCTTTGGTAACGCAAGCAGACGACCTACCTACCGCGGAGTTGAAAGTGAAGAAGAGACTTTGCCTTCACGAAGGGCCTCACTTGGTGTGGTTCTGTTAAAATGCTGTTAATGGTAGGAGTTTAAATGTCATTAATGTTAAGACCCAGGAGGTCACAGCACAGCTTATTTACTCTTCTTTAAATGTAGAGCAAAGGCTTTAAAGACAGAGGAGCGTTGTCATGGCTACATGCTAGCTGGAGGCATTGCACTCAGAAAATAGGGTAGAAGCATTCCTGAAATGCACACATATGGTGGTGTTCCTTAGAGTGGTCAATGGCTGTTTTCAGAATTAGATCTTCTAAGTTGCCTCTGAGTGGCTTGGTATTGCTAACCAGATGCTTATCAGACAAGGAATTAAATTGTTTGTATCATTCAGGGATTTATAACACGACATTGATGGGCCAATGACTAAGTTTGCAAATGCAAACTGTTATGTTGATGGTTCAAACTCAGCCAGTGACTCGTCAGGGGAAAACTGGCAATTTGCTTCCATAAAGATCAAAGTCTAGGAAACTCAATGGTGTGGCCTTGGTCTGCCACAGTGAGTTTCTGTGAGTTTGAACAGACTTCGTGGCACACATAACAACAAGAAAATATGAAAAGTCTTGGAGCAAAATAGTTATAAATTTCCTAAATCATTGGTCTCCTTCATTGGTGCTGATTATTAAGAATTGCCTAGATAGTATTTTGTCTGTGAGTTAATAACTACTATTTAGGCACATAATAGAGTTTCAGGTCAGGCAAACAGAACTGTGTTTGGTTTTATTGCAGAAAAAGTGCTTAATATTTCTACGAGTGAGGAGTATAATTCATCGCACAGAGTTTAAAGACTGCCTGGAGTCAAATCCCTGCCACTATTAGCGCTGTAATCTGTGGCCAGTTACTCAACGTCTTACAAATACAAAATAAGGATAATGTTATTAGCAATTGTAGAGGGCTGATTCAATTAAGAGCCCCTCCAACACTGCAAATGAGTGGTGGGAGCTGGTCCAAACCAAGGAAAGCAGACTGTACTATCAAACAGGGAGAGAGAGAATAACAGGGCAAAGAAACACTGGGACTTAGTTCTCAGTTCTAGCTCTCATTTGCCAGAAGATTCTGGGAGGCAGACAAATCAGTTCACTTTTGGTCCTTAGCATGATTGCTTTTCACTCAGATAAAATGATGTTCCTTCCACTGGTTGTCCAGGCACATTCTATTCCACTGGGAAAGCGGAAGGAAGATGAAGATCCAAGTTGACACGTGTGTGAGAAGGTACAGAGGCGCCCACAGGCTTGCTGTCACAAAATATGGCAACTCTTGGTGTCAGCCAGCCCATAACCTGACCATATATAATCCTTAGGAAGGTTTATTGTCAATTTGAATCACAGAAAAATATGAGATGAATATAGTTGTAAATTATGTATTACAGTTATCCAATATAAGAACTTCTCAGGAAGATGGCAGACCAGGGGACCCGCATACTCTAAGAGCTCTTTCCAACAAGGAGGGTCTGGTGTCCAGGTAGCTGAGTGGTAAGAGTCTGGTGAGTGAAATATCCCCCCGGGACAGCACCCCACCCCACCCCCAAGCATTTGTCTTGAGCGGGGGCCTTGGTGATCCAGGACCTGATTCATGGGACATCTTGGGTCAGCAGGCTGCCACCACTGCGGCCGCAACTAGCTATAGTCCCACTCCATCCCCAGACCGGGACCCGCGCTCAGAGTCGCTTGCCTGCTCTGCCGAGACACGCAGAGGCCGCGGGACCCCCTAAAGCAACTGCCCACTTGTGGGACCCCACTAAGAGAGAAGCTTCCCTTTCCCGTGGTTCCCCTCTCCCCACATGGCAGCCATCTGCCCTTGGGCCTGTGTCCCTCCCTCCATTCATCCAAGGCCTGGGTAACTGACTTGTAATCTTCCAGGGGCTGCCTGGGCGACCCCCACGAGGGACCATCCACCCCCATTGCTGCCTGGGGCCTCTCCACTGGCACCCTCTTGCCTAGCTGCCCTCCCCGTCACGTTAGCCCCGCTCCACTCGGGCCAGGAACGCGGGATATGCACTTACGGCCAGCACGGCCTGCAGCCGGAGCCCATCCTGCTTCTAGCCCTGGCATTGCGTTTCTGCCAGAGCCAGATCAGGCTGGCCCATGCCACCATGGAGACATGTGGTGGTGGGCCAAAGCACTAGGCCTGCCTGCCGCGAGGTGCCCCTTCCAGCTCTGACACCACCAGGTGGAACAGTGGGTGCTTCTGTCTACAGGGAGCCTGAGTGACAGGGCCTTGCTCTCTTGCAGAGCGGCTTTGCCCACCCCAGTGCCCTGCGAGGATTGCTGCAGCCGGCGCCTCTGAGCTCTGAGCCTGCCACGGGGCGTTCCTCCCAGAGTGGAGGCCAGGCACCTATGCCCCCTGTTTCCCACCAGAGCCGCCGCTGTCTGATCCGGCTCGACCATGTCGCTGAGGAGCCTGCGCTGCTCACAGGGCCAGTGGCTCAAGACATAAATGCCCACCAGCTAGGGAGCCTAGAACACGGCTTTGCCGTCCCTGCCAGAACCGCCTGTGTGCTAGGTTCCCCTGTGGGGTCCCCAGTGCCAGCTCCTAAGCCTGCCCCAGTCCTTCCCAGCTGGCATAGGAGACGGGCACTGCGACCTGTGCCTCCCTCAGCACCCCTTGCGGCCCCAGCCCTTTCTGCCTGGTTCAGGAGCTCAGCCCTGTGGGGCTGCTCCCGCCTGTGTAGCCTCTCCCAACAGGCTCAACTCTACAGGCCTGCAGGGACCTGAGAGTGCTTGCTGATCTGAAGAGCGTTTTCCCCTCCACAGAGCCTGGCTCCGGAGCCCAGACCAGCACCACGTCCCGTGGCAGCGAGGCCTTGCCCACCTCTGCCTTCTATCACTAGATCTTGGAGGGAAAAGAAGGAGGGGGGAAATTTAAATATATATATATTATATATGTGTGTGTGTATCTTTTATCTCATGCTGGTTTTTCTCTGTTTTAATTTTACTTTCTGTGTTTTCCTCTCTCTCTTCTCTCTTCCTCCTTTTTCATTACTATTACTTTTCTTATGACCCTTTTCTACAGGTTTTCCTTCTCTCTTTTTTCTCCTACCACTTTCATGATTATCACTTCTTTTCTCTCTTCTATAGCTTCGCCTTCTTTCTCTCTCTCCATTTGTTTTCTTTTTCCTCCAAAAATTTTTTTAAATTATTATTTTTTTAACTTTTAATTTTTTATTACTAAACCAAAAAAAGTCTGCTAAGGGTACCCTGACAGACCAGGTCAAGGCAGCTTGGGGGCACTCACTGAGGCTCCAGCCCCCACTCCAGTCGCTGAAACATCTCACCACTGGGGATCACTAAGCCTTTGGGGAACTCTGCCTACACAGCAGTCTGACCCATCCTTATAGTAGGTCATAGGCAGTCGCATGAAAGAATCCTTAACAGTAACACAGACAAGGTTCCCCTGGCCTTCCAGAAACATGGGGCCTGTGAAAGGATCGAGGAAAAATCAACAGACCCCATCACTCCAAACAAAAACCCAGAAAGACGAAACATAGTAGCAGAGCTAACATCTCTCATAGAAGAAACAGATACAGATCTGCCACAGAAGGAAATCTTCAGAAGTCTGCTCCCAGTAATATAGAAACTGAGGGAAGCAACCCAGAATTAGGATGCAATGCTAGAGGATATGAAGTCCACAATAGAGGGGATGAAGTCCACCCATCAAAGGGAACTGAAGGAGCTACCAGAGGAGGTAGCAGAAGCCACACACAAGGTCACAGAATTTACGAGTAGGCTTGAGGAGGCAGAGAACTATATCAGTGATCAAGAGGACACTCAAACAGACCTAAGCAAGTGAGAAAGACAGTCAGATAGGAAAATTAAAGAAACAGAAGATAGCCTGAGATCAATGAGAGATGCTATGAAGAGGAATAATATTCAAATAATCGGTCTACCGGAACACAACACAACACACAAGTCGACAGCAAAGATTGCAAAGGAATTTCTGGAAGAAAATTTTCCCACTGTAACAAGTGAGAACCAGGCATTCATAAAGGAAGCAGAAATGATGCCAGCTATACTACCCCCCTAAGAAGAATACGCCAAGACACATGTTATAAAAATATCCAACTTCAAGGAAAAAGAGAAAATTTTATGAGCAGCAAGATAAAGGAAGACAGTCACCTAAAAGGAGCGCAGGCAAAGAATATTCTCAGACCTATTAGCAGATACCACCAAGAGGAGGAGAGAATGGAACAACATCTTCCAAAAGCTGAAAGAAAAAATGCCTTTCCCAGATTCCTGTACCCTGCCAAGTTATCCATGAAGACAGATAGTGAGATAAGGGTCGTCTAGGACAAGGAAAGGCTCAAAGAATATGCTGCATGACACCTTACCCTGCGTAAGATACTGGCTGACTCACTATGGCCAGAGGATCAACCTCCACCAAGAACAAACAGGAGACCACCATATAGCCCATCTCCATCTAGAAGCCAACATGCCAGCAACAATTACCAGGACAAAAGGTTCTCAGATGGAAAAGAAGACAAGAAAGAAACTCTCCACTCAAACACAGCATACTGATATGAAGTGAGATAGGTAAAGACCCAAAACACAAAACAGGGTGTGACAACTATGAATCCACAGATAGTGATAATAACTCTGAATTCCAATGGACTCAATTCGTACATTAAAAGAAAGAGGCTTGAGGATTGGCTCAGAAAACATAATCCATCAATCTGTTGCCTGAAAGAGACACATCTTAAGCACACAGACAAGAATATGCTAAGAATAAAGGTTTGGCAGAAAGTTTACCAATCAAATTGTAACTCCAAAAAGGTAGGGTGGCTATATTAATCTCTGACAAAATGGACCTCAAGATATAAACCATAAAAAGAGACAGAGGGACACTACATAATGCTCAAAGATTCAGTAAACCAAGAAGAACTTAGCATATTGAATATTTAAGCTCCAAATAATGGTGCAGCAAATTTCATCAAACAAATTATTAAAAAGATGAAAAAAATCATGGAATCAACAATCATAATAGGTGACTTTAACATTCCGCTAGCAGAGAAAGACAGATCACTGGGAAAGAAGCTCCGCAAAGAGGTCATAGAGCTAAACAGTGTAATTAGACACCAGGGCCTGATAGACATTTATAGAGCTTTCCATCGAAATGCAAAGGATGTCACATTCTTTTCAAGTTCACATGGATCTTTTTCAAAATAGACCACATGCTGGGGCACAACTCCAGCCTGAGTAAATTCAAACACATAGATATTATCCAGACATCTTTCTCAGATCACCATGCCATAAAACTGGTGATTAATAAAAGGATGTCCAGAAAAGCAAGACCAACCAATTGGAGGATGAAGAACGATCTCCTGCGATATGAATGGGTACAGGCCCAGATTAGAAAGGATATAAGGAAGTTTCTAGAAATTAACAAGAACGAGAATACAATGTATCAAAACTTATGGGACACTACGAAGGCAGTTGTCTGAGGTAGCTTAATATCATTAAACGCATGTATGAAAAAAGAAGCGAGGTGTATGCCAGCTATGTTAACACAGAACCTCCAACAAGTAGAGCAGATTCAGTAGAACAACCTCACCAATAGCAAGAGAAAACAAATAATAAAAATCAGGGCAGAGTTAAACCAGTGGGAAGCCAAGAGAACATTGCAAAAGATAAATGCAGCTAAAAGCTGGTTCTACGAAAGAATTAACAAAATTGACAGTCCTCTTGGAAAGCTTACCAAGGACAGAAAGGAGCAAACATCAATAGTCAGGATAAGGGAAGAATCAGGGGCAATAATAACAGACCCCAATGAGATTAAAAGGATAATCACGAAGTACTATGAAGGTCTGTATTCTAATGAATTCAGAAATATGGAACACATGGATAAATATTTGGAAAAAAATTCTCTCCCAAGATTATCTCAGACAAAGTTCAAGAACCTCAACAACCCCATAGCGAAAGAAGAAATAAAGAGGGCCATCAAAAACCTACAAGCAAAAAAATCCCCAGGGCCAGATGGCTTCACAGGAGAATTCTACCAAGAATCCTGGAAAGAGTTGACACCAATCCTCCACAAAGTGTTCCATAACATAGAAGAGGATGGCAAACCCCAAAACTCATTTTACGAAGCCAGTATTACTTTGATACCCAAACAGGCCAATGACCCCACAGGTTTAGAGAATCATAGACCAATATGTCTAATGAACATAGCTGCAAAAATCCTGAACAAAATACTGGCAAATAGAATACAAAAGTATATAAAACATATCATCCACTACGACCAGGTAGGATTCATCCCAGGGATGCAGGGATGGTTTAACATCTGAAAATTCATCAGTCTTATACACCACATCGAGAAGAAAAAGGATAAAAACCATATGATAATATCCATAGATGCAGAAAAAGCATTAGACAACATCCAGCACCCATTCCTAATCAAAACACTCATGAAGATAGGGCTGGAAGGTAAGTTCCTCAAGCTGATACAGCTATCTATGAAGGGTCAATAACCAACATCATAATCAATGGAGAAAAGACAAAAACAATCCCACTGAAAAAGAGTATAAGACAAGGATACCCCCTGTCCCCACTTCTATTCAATATCATTTTGGAGGTTCTGGCTAACAACATAAGACAGTGGAAGAACATCAAAGGGATCCAAAAGGGAGAGGAGGAGGTGAAACTATCGCTATTTGCAGACGACGTGGTCCTGTACATTGAAAACCCCAAAAGCTCCACAGCTGGAGTACTTTCAGCGATAGAGGAATATGGAAGAGTGGCAGGATACAAGATCAATAAACAGAAGTCAGCAGGTTTTCTATACACATCTGACAGGACCCTGGAAGAGGGGCTTAAGAAGGAAGTACCCTTCACAGTAGCTAAGAACAAACTGAAATATCTATAAATATATTTAACCAAAAACACTAAAGACCTATACAAGGAAAATTATAAGACCCTACTACAGGAAACCAAAAGTGACCTCCACAAATGGAAGAACATCCCTGCTTGTGGATTGGAAGGCTTAACATAGTAAAGATGACAATCCTACCTAAAGCACTTTACAAGTTTAATGCTATACCAATTCAAATACCATCAACTTTCTTCAATTAATTGGAAAAACTGACCACCAATTTCATATGGAGAGGGAAGAAACTCATAATTAGCAGAGAACTCCTCAAGAAGAAGGACACAGTTGGAGGACTCACCTTACCTGATTTTAATGACTTTTACACAGCTACAGTGGTCAAAACAGCATGGTACTGGCACAACGACAGACACTCAGACCAGTGGGAAAGAATAGAAAGCCAAAGAGTAAAACCATCAGCATATAGACTACGGATCTCTGACAAGGGTCCCCAAACCATCAAGGGGGAAGCGGATGCCCTTTTTAACAAGTGGTGCTGGAAACAATGGATATCCACGTGTAGAAAGATGAAACAAGATGTTTACCTGACCCCATGCACAAGAATAAACTCAAGGTGGATCACAGACTGAGAGGTTAAACCCCAAACCATCAGGACCATCAAGGAGGGAATTGGGACTAACCTCAGAGCAATGGCCCATTGGCTCACTGAAGTAGGGAAGGGTGGACACACAGGTGAACTGGAAATCAACAAATGGGATTTAATAAGAATAAAGCACCTGTGAACCTCGAAAGACTTCACCAAGAGGATGACAAGACAATCCACAGACTGGGAGATATATTTAGTAATGACACAGAGGACAAAGGGCTCATTACTAAAATCTACAACACCATCATGACCCCCAAAAAGAGGAAAACAGTTAACCCCCTAAGGAAGTGAGCAAAAGAAATGAAAAGAACTTTCACTAGGGAGGAGACCCATGTGGACAATAAGCATATGAGAAAGTGTTCCAGGTCATTAGCCATGAGAGAAATGCAAATCAAAACAACCATGAGATACCACCTAACACCCCTGAGGCTAGCCCAAATCAGCAAATCAGAGAGCAACAAGTGTTGGAGGGGCTGTGGTGCAGTAGGAACCCTCCTCCACTGCTGATGGTTGTGTAGATTTTTATAGCCACTGTGGAAAGTAGTCTGGCGATACTTAAAGAAAATGAAAATTGATCTACTTTATGACCCAGTCATCCTTCTATTGGGCATATACCCGGTGGAAGAAACAAAGAAATCACGACCAGTCATCTGTGCTGCATTGTTTATTGTGGCACAATTCACAATCGCAAAGACTTGGAAACAGCCTAAGTTTCCATTGATAGATGAGTGGATTAGAATACCCTGGCACATTCACACAATGGAATACTGTGTAGCACTGAAAAGCACGGACAATCACATGGAACATATCATTTAGTGGGAATAGCTGGAAGGAATCATGTTAAGTGAGGTAAGCCAAACTCAAAAGGACAGGTATAACATGAGTCCCCTAGGTAAGTACAATCAGCATGCCAGGAATAGAAGAATAAACACCTATCTCGCAATAAATGGGTGGAAGCATAGATGGAGGGAGGGCAGACCACACCTAGGGAGGTACATGGGAGTCCAACATAAAGAAGGGGAAGTCGGGCAGGTGGAGGGAGAAGTGGGGCGGGGAGAAACTGAGTTGATGGCACGGGGAGAACAGGGCACTAACCCAACCAGGGGGAGAGTATTGGTTGTGTCCCTACAGAACTGGAACATGCATACAAACCCCACCATGACACACCAAACTGGGAGGGCAACATAACACATGGAGGAATCCACAGAGACTTGACCATACGGTGGCCCTAACCAGAATTAGCCCGACCTCCACCATGGAAGGGAGTACCACAGAAAATGAAAATAGATTGTCTGGTGTGGGAAAGGAACTGACCTACCACACCACACCCAGAAGGAAGCTGAAGCAAAGGAATGAGGAAGAACAGAGCAGAGCACACCTGGGCCCACCAAGCTCAGAGGACGACAGCCCGGCTCAAAGGGTCCAATGGACAGAGAGGACCATATAATTGGCCCCATGGCAACATGCGACATCCTACACTGACCCATGGAACTACAGGGAACAGCACCTGAGACAGAGTGAGGGATGTGTGACTGAGCTGACCCCACCACAGTGAGGCAAAACACTGGGAGTGTGCAATGGAGTGGTGGGGGGAAGCAGAGCAAGGAGGTTCCGAGGGAGTATAAAGGATGGACTCTCTGGCCAGGACGTAGCACCCCATCAGACTCATCCGGAAAACACTCCTAAAGGTCAACAAACAGACCTTAGACTACTAACAGCCTTTCCCCCCTGTCTTTTGTTTTGTTTTTCTTCTATTTTTCTCTTCTTTTAAATTTTGTATTTCAGTGGCTTTTTTGTTTGTTAGCTTGTTGGTGTTGCTGCCATTGTCGCCATGTTCTTATGTGCCACTTTGGTGCTGTCAAACCCATCCTCAATTTTATGCACATATTAATATATCTGCAGGTCCACCTAGATAAGATAGGCTGGACAAACAATGTGAGAAGAAAATAACGGGTCCAATGGTTCCGGAGGGACATGAGAGTGTGGGAGGTAGGGGAAGGGAGGAGGTGCTGGCCAACCCAGGGACAAGGGAAAAATGAGTGGTTCAAAAGCAGTGACAGGGAGGGGTTGGGAGGATTGGTAGGGAGAGACCAAGGGCAAGGTAACTGAGAGGAATCACTGAAACCAGAATGAAGGCTGAACATGGTAGTGGGACAGGAGGAAAGCGTAAGGAAATAGAGGAAAGGAGTAGGAGGCAAAGGGCATACACAGAAGCCTAAATACAGACATGTACATATATTTATGATTGGGGGAAATAGACCTATGTGCATATATTTAAAAGTCTTTTAGTAGGGTAGCAGGTGGACATTGGGCCTCCTCGCGTACATTCCCTTAATACAAGAGCACCTTGCTCAGCTAAACGGTCATTTCATGATACCCACCTTCCCAACATGATCGCTGAAGACAGATGTGTGCATAGGTAAGTGTGCTGAAGAAAGCTGATGGTGCCCGGCTATCAAAAATATAGCATCTGGGGTCTTAAAGGCTTGAAGGCAAACAAGCGGCCATCTAGCTCGGAAGCAACAAAGCCCACAGAGAAGAAGCACACAAGCCTGTGTGAACACGAGGTGTTGAAGGGATCAGGTAGCAGACACCAAAGGACAAAAACCATCATTGTGTGATCACCTTCCCCACATAAACACCGAAGATGAATGTGTGCTTAAGTAAGTGTGGTGAAGAAGCCTGATGCTGCCTGGCTATCAAGAGCTATAGCGTCTGGGGTCTTAAAGGCTTGAAAGTTAATAAGCAGCCATCTAGCCCAGAAGCAACAAAGCCCACATGGAAGCAGCACACCAACATGTGTGATCATGAAGGGCCCAGGGGACCAGGTTTCAAGCAACAAAGGTGGGGGTAGGGGGGATCATATCATCATGAATGAGGGGAGCGCATGAGGGGGACCCAATACTCATCTGTAGACAACTGGATATCCCTTGCAGAGGGGTAGTGGGGAGATGAGTCACTTAGGGTTCAGTGTAGCAATAATGAAACTCACAACCTTCCTTTAGTTCTTAAACACTTCCTCCCCCCAACTATCATGGTCCCAATTCTACCTTGCAAACCTGGTTAGACCAGAGGATGCACAGCGATACAGATGGTAACTGGAAACACAGGGAATCCAGGACAGATGAACACCTCAGGACCAGCGGTGAGAGTGGCGATACTGGGAAGAAAGGTGGGGTCGAAAGGAGGAACCAATCTCGGGGATCTACATATAACTTCCTCTGGGAATGGACAACAGGAAAGTGGGTGAAGGGAGATGCTGGGCAGTGTAAGATAAGATAAAATAATAATTTATAAATTATTAAGGGTTCATGAGGGAGGGGGGAGTGGAGAGGGAGGGGGAGTGGAAAAAGGAAAATGAGGAGCTGATTCCAGGAACCCAAGTAAAAAATGAATTTTGAGAATGATGAGGGCAACGAATGTATAAGTGTGCTTTATATAATTGATGTATGTATGGATTGTGATAAGAGTTGTATGTGCCCCAATAAAATGATTTTAAAAAAGAACTACTCAACACTAGGAATAAAAGAGTTTTGTAAAATCTTTCTACATTACAACATTACTTGCATCATTGTGAGTAACTGAGTGGGAGCCTTACTTGATTTTGCTCTTCTTCCTTTATTTATCATTTTGTTCTCAGAAAAATTATTGATGCAATTGTGGTTAATTTTTTTGACACAAGTAATATTGGTAACAAATCAGCAAATATGAAACACTGTAGTAGGTGCAGATGAACCCACGTGATCTGAGGCATCACTCTCTTTTGGTAATAATGACAGCTCTGACCAGAACCCGAAAAGATTCAGAAAGTAAACTATCATAGATACCTAGCCTCCTTGGTATATTGACACATGTAAGTTAGTGTTATCATCACTAAAGATGGAGATACTATTTCTGCTACAGCCCTCACAGTTTATAGTCAGTTATTTGGCATTTTACCTCTCCTGCTGCCCCAACAGTGTCCCCTTGTGTGTTCTGCATCCTCTTGCCCATCCCCTGCCCCCACAATGTCACCTGTTGTGTGCAGCATCCTCTTGCCCATCCCCTGCCTCAACAATGTCACCTGGTGTGTGCTGTATCCTCCTGCCCACCCCCTTCCCCACAACGTCACCTGGTCTGTGCTGCATCCTCCTGCCTTCCTCTCTGGTGATGCCACTGGTGAGGTAGCAGCGAGGATGCAAACTGCTGAAACTGACTGGCAGAGCCTCTAGAAAAGTGGTCTACTGGGGTAAGAAACTTCTGGGCATGAAAACAGGCAAACAGGAGAAGGGGAAATACTAAAATTGGAGTGCTACTAAAAAACAAGATATGATTATGTGTGAAAACAGTTTTTTCATTTGTTTGGTTAGAGGAAATTGTTTATAGATATGATATGTAAATACATTTCTATGGCAAACCCCTCCAGAGGGAACAAATCAGGAATCATTTACGAAAGAGCTAAACAAATATAAGGTGGAAGTTATTTATTCATCTGTGCTTTATAGTAGCTAGGGAATAACACTAGGCTTACTTTAATTCTGAAAACAGTCTTAAAGATGAGTTTTGAAATATGAAACAATTTTGAAATATTTAATTTCCAAATCATTTTGTCCTAATGATGCCGTTTGACAATGTTGAAGTACCCTGTCAATTTATATGATCATTCTCCTGTGAAAATTCAAAACAGATATTAATAATGTTCACTTGCAGCCAACTCTCACAAAGGAGTGATTTTAACAAAAGACTGTTGATGAGACAAAACATTCTTCCTCCTTATCACACTGTAAAGGAAAATGCTGATTCCAAGCTATACTATTTGCTGGCATGTAACAGGGTGTCCATACTTGATACTGCTGGACTTCCAAAAGGAGCAAAGGTTCTTACTTGCCGAGAAGAATTTGTGATCCAGAGGCAGGAGCCTATGAGAGAGATGTCATATTCAGCAAACAAGTCTCTGCCAGCACACAGATAAACAGAGAATAAAACATTTGTTCTCAATCAGACCAATTACAGGCTGAGTGAAAAGTGGTCCTGGGAGTGGTTGGACAGGACATTGAGTTTGGCGTTTAAATTTGGCCAGCAGCCCTGACACACTGGCTGGGGTATCCTAGGCTGCCTGCTTGGGAGGAAGATGGGACGATGAGTTCTGCCCTCCTCTTGGAATGCCCACAGGCTCTCCTTATCTCTCAGGCCACGAGAACTTCAGCTTTGCTCTCGCAATTAGTACCTGAAGAGCACGGAGACACTTTAAGATTTGGAATGGCCGGGAAGTGTACAGAAAGTGATTAATATATGTATACATATCACTTGGCTGATGCACATAAAGTAAAACTAATAAAAAAGCCATTTCTTGACACGGATCCCTCCCCCACCACAAGGATCAGAATTAATCCCTTTTAAAGAAAAGGACATTATAAAAGTTAAAATTTTCTTTTAGCTTGAGTTCCACTTCCTTTCAGCACACAAATAAACTTGAGATACAAATTGTGAAAAAAATGCCTGAAAGGTAAATATCAGTTTTGAAAATAGTTCCTGCAAATGAAAGGCATTTTCATTCTTTTCATGCTAGATTATTGATCCAAAATGTTTTTTGTCCAATCAAGTCTGAGCCATGACAACCTTGTGTATGTCAGAGTTGTATGGCTGATTTTTTTTGGAAGAAGAGAGCCAAGCATTTCTTCCTAGGCACCTTTTAGTGGGCCTAACCATCAATACTTTGTTTAGAAGGCAGGTTTGTTAATCCCTTACACTGTCCTGAGAAATCTACTTGAAAAACAACTAGGTTAAATTCTAAAGATTGCCATTTTCTTGTAAATCCAATTTATATAAGGAAAAACAAGGAGTCCTGATAGTATAGTGGTTAAGCATTGGTCTGCTAACTCCAAAGACAGGAGTTCAAAACCATCAGTCTCTCCACAGAAGAAAGACGAGGCTCTAACTCTCATGGAATCCTCAAAACCGGCCCAATAGATATCATAATGCTAAACGGTAGATTAGAATGGCCAAACATTTCATTTTACTTAGATTCACAATTAACACCCATAGGAGCAGCAGTCAAATAATCAAAGGATGTATTACATTGGACAAGCCTGCTGCAAAAGATCTCTTTTAAAGGTGTGTTTTTGTTTTGTTAATACCAACATTGTGCTAGTTACATAATCTCGTGTCAACTTGAGGGTACTAGGAGTGAAGGGGTGGTGTCACAGCCTGATGATACCTCCTGGTGGGCATGGCCTTCTCATGTGGATTCTAAGAGTGTCCTCTCTCTTTGCCTTATCTTCCTATTGTCAAGCTAAGCGGCAGAGCCTGGTGGACACAGCCCTGTTATGCTTCCACTGCCATTGGATCCACAAGACTTTTTACCCACCAGCCTGTGATCTTTCTGTATTAAGCATCATTGTAAGAGGCAACATGACTCTGATGAGGAATTTATGGACTAGTATTAGACATATGGGCTACTAAGGGACTTATGGACTTGATCTGGACTGAGTCGGGATGTTTTCTCAATATACAATTGCTCTTTGATATAAGGCTCTCTCCTATACATATTTACATGTCTCTGGATGTTTTTCTTTAGTCAACCCAGACTAAGACACAAGGATATCACTTTGGGGACAAAGGAGATTCTGACTCAAACTATGGCATTTCCAGTGGCCTTATATGCATGGGAAAGTTTGATGATAAGTAAACATGACTGAAGAATTGATGCAATTGAATTATATTATTGGTGAAAAATATTGAATATATCATGAACTATCAGAAGAATGAACAAATCTGTCTTGGAAGACACATAGATGATCAGCATATTCCTTATAAACAAGGATGAGAAGACTTAGCTGATATATTTTGGATGAGTTTTAGGAGGAGTCCCTGGAGAAGCATGTGTTTGGGAGGGTAAAGGCTCAGTGAAAAGAGGAAGACCATCAAGGAGAAGGCCTGACATGGTGGCAGCCACACTGGGCCCATGCATACCAATGATGAGGGTGGCGCGGGAGTGTGCAGTGTCTTATTTTGCTGTGCACAGGGGCACTGTGAGTTGGAGCTGGCTTGATGGCTGACAAAATCAATATACACACACACATACACACAACAAAATTACTTCCTTGATCTTAATAGAAATAACTGACATTTCGTAAACACGAATCTGGTGTAGCTCACCTTGTTTGTGCCTTGACTTGAAATGCTGTGCTGTGACATCTTCATTTCTTGACACTTTGCACATCCCAACTGGGAAGTTATTTCTCCCTCCCTCTCTGTGATTGCCAGCGCAGATTCAGTATCTGAATGTGTCCTGTTGGGAAGCACATAGGTAGCTGTGACTATCATTACTCAGAAGAATCCACAAGTGCCCGTCAAATGTATCTAACTGTACTCTTGCATTTGGCAGCGGATAATTAAATACAATTCAAATTCCTTCCAGAATCTGAATCAGGGAAAGTAGCCTCTGCTGGCCGTTGAGAATCAATTCAAGTATCTTCACTCACAATATTACTTTGAAAGGTTATGACTTTTGTAGGTTAATTTATATTGTGGGATGTAATTTCATCAGCATCAGATAAAAATAATGTTAAAGATGATGTGAGCTGAGGTTTAATGATAAGATACACCCATTAGAATATAGAAAAGTGCTGTACCAATTACTACACTCAGTTCTAATCTTGCTATACTTTATTTTATACTGCTTTTAATTATTAAATTAAGGCATGCATAAAATATAGTAACGAGGAAATTAAATCATAACATACATTCTCATTATCCAAATTTACCTTAATACTTTTTATGTTTACACAGGACATTTTTGAATTGGATGTAATTTTATTTGACCATACTTAAGGCAGAAACACACTTCTGTTTTCATTTTATCATTTAACCAATCTAAATTATGACTCTTTTATGCTCAAATTTAATTATGTTATAATCCACAAAGTATGTAATTAGTAATAATTAGTCATTCCTCTCATGTAGGGCATTTGGCCATTTTCATTTTTATGCTATCATATCGTAATACAGCCTGGCTAAAGAAATGTTTTCTTTTTTCTTTAGCCTTAGCATAAATGCCTACCTAAGTGGAAATCAAAGAGCATATTATGTCTATAATTTGCCTGTCTTTCCAAAACAGTTCTTGTAATTTATGCTGCTGGTAACAACTACAAGCATACCATTTCAATAAATCTTACAAGTGTTGCAAATTATGCTATTTTAAATATTATTGGGTGGTAGCTTTAATAAGTTTAAGTGTGCTTTCTTGCTATTGTTTGAAGCACCTTTTCTTTGATTACTAAGAAGTATGAAGGTTTTGATCTTACTTTAGACCACCAGTGCTTGGAATTAATAATCCAATGTCCTTTGCATTTTAAATTATTGAGTTTAAGTATTCCTTTGTAATGTATTAACTATCATATGTTCCTAATACTTAATAGATAAATAGGTATCTACAAATCTTAATAGTAAATTTTCCTACATTTTTATGACATGTATCAAGGCAAAAAGTATTGCTTTTCCATTCACTCAAATATCCAGTTTTTATTTCCCATAATTGCTAAATAAACATATTTCCTTAAATACTTGAAAGCTAAAAAAATTATATCTAGAGTATTTTAGAGTCAACACTGTGTCTTAGAACCAGCATCCACTGTTTTGACTAATAACTATCATCACTGTATAGTTCCCTCTCAATCTTAAGTAACGATGATTAAAGACGCCCTGGTGGCATAGTGCATTATGTGTTGGACTGCTAACTTCAAGATCAGCAGTACAAAACCACTAGCCACTTGTCAGGAAAAAGATGCAACTTTGTACTCCCATGAAGAGTTACAGTCTGGGAACGCACAGGGGCAGTTCGACCCTGTCCTTTAGGGTTGCCGGAATTGGAATTGACTTGATGGCAGCGAGAGAGAAATCCAATGGATAGTCAGCAAACAATTGCATAAGCACTATCTTATTGACATAGAAAATGAAATAAAGCAGTTACACAAATAGCCACCATGTAAATCATTTACTTTTTAAAAGCAGGTATGGATCAGTGTTAATTTTGAACAACTAATTTGAAGAACAAAATTATATTCATGAGTTATGTTACAGAAAATTTAAGACAGCAAATTATATAAAAATTAATCTAATTTTGATAAAGTGATTATTCTGCAGAAATACATTTTAGAAAATATGACACATAGACCACACTCAATAAGGATGTCCTTAGTACTTCAACTATTTCTGCAAATGGTCCAATAGTTGTCCTCCAGATTTCTTTCCATCGATGAGTAAGTGCTTCCAGGGCTTCATCAGTTGTTGAAATATTTCAATTGGTATTCCATCAATTCCTGGAGACCTGATTTTGGCTAATGGTTTCAGCGCAACTTGAATTTCTTCCTTCACTACCACTGGTTTTTGCTCATTCGTTACCGCCTGAAATGGTGGAAGGTTGACCAGTTCTTTTTGGTTCAGTGACTGTATTTTTTCCATCTTCTTTTGATGCCTCCTGCATCATTCACTATTTTGCCCATCGAATCTTTTAATACTGCAACTCGAGGCTTGAATTTTTTCTTAAGTCTTTTCAGTTTAAGGTATGCTGAGTGCGTTCTCCCTTTTGGCCTTCTTCCTCTAGGTCTTTGAATAGATCATACTTAATGGAGGCTGACAAGAGGCCACCAAGAATCAAGAAGTAAAGCACAAAATGAAAATGGGCCAGAATCCAAGGCCATGGGATTAAACACTTGTGGTTGCACCCCTTCTTGGACTGAAACCCACGGCACCCCAGACTCCCCACCCCTCCAAATTACGTAACAATCCAGCTAAGAGCCCAGCGGGGAGCGCTTCGTTAATGCTGCAATGGAACCAAGCTCTCCCTCCTCCCTCACTCTTGCTGGCAAGTCTTGCCTGTTTTGTCTTAACTTGCTATTGATGTGTGTGAACACCTATTGGAACAAATTGGTTAATGTATTAAGAGACTACTTGCGTCATAGTGTGTTTTGCTCGTGAAAGAACCTGGCCTAGTTACTGTGCAAAGCTTAGAGACTGAAAGGTCCTCATACGGAAGTTGGCTGATTCCTAAGCTCTGGCTTCAGAACAGTCAAAAAGTGCTCAATACAGTCTTGGCACATTTTATTATAATATTTTGCTTTGTCTTCTCAAGCCGCCCTTTGAAATGTTCTGTTTAGCGCTTTGGCGGAACCATTTCATCTGTTTGCCTTGGGTGCTGTACAGTGAGGGTAACTTTCAGAGTCTCTCCTGACACCTACTCTGATCTCTGTCTTTTAAGCGACCTTTTGCTTTCTTCATGGATCGTGTTCTTGATGCTCTCCCACGGCTCAGCAGGTCCTCTGTCATTAGTGTTTAATGCAGCAAATCTGTTCTTGAGATGTTTTGAAATTCAGATGGGATAGATTTCAGGTCATATTTTGCTTTTGTGGACTCGTTTCAATTTTCATCTTCAACCGAAGCATATCTATGAGCAATCGGTGGTCTGTGCCACTGTCAACCCCTGGCCTCCTTCCTGCGGCATATTGAGCTTCTCCGGGATCTCTTTCCCCAGATGTTGTCAGTTTGATGTCTGTGTATTCCATCTGGAGAATAGCAGTGTAGAGTCACCATTGTGATTTTGAAAAAAGTGATTTGCTACGAAGTAGTTGATCTTGCAAAATTTTATCGTTCCCTCTCCAGTTTCGTTTATATCGCCAAGACCATATTTCCCAACTACTGTCCTTCCTTTTTGTTTTCGGAGCTTGCATTCCAATCATCAATAATTATGAATGCATCTTGATTGCGTATTTGATAAATTTCAGACGGAAATGGTCAAATTCCTCAATTTCTGCATCACTAGTTGCAGTGGTTGGTGCATAACTTTGAATCACGGTTGTATTGGTTAGAGGTTCTTGAATGTAGATAGATATAATCCTATAAAGATAGCATTGTAATTGCAAATAGCTCTTGAAATGTCCCTTTGGATGCTGAATGTCCTGCCCTTTATCACGACTGTCTCTTTCCTGGCACCGTAAACCATGTGCTTTCTCATTAAAATGGCCAACACCAGCCTATTTCAGCGCACAGATGCCTAGGATATTGATATTATGTTCTATTTCATTTCTGAGGACATCCAGTGTTCCTAGATTCATACTTCATATATTCCAAGTTGTAAGAATTTTGCAGCAATTTCTTCGGATTTTGAGTTGTGCACTATCAGCAGTGGAAGATCCAGAAGTCCTTACTCCCACAGGCTCTGCTCTGTTCCTCTCCTCACTGTCAGCTCTACTTTGAGAAGGCAGGTGCTCACCAGTCATAACTTGAGTTCCTTCTCACCTGAGGGGCTCATTTTTGGTACCATCTCTGTCCATGGTTCCATGTTGTCTGAATAAAGTTTTTAGTGGTTAATTCCGCTGAAGTGGACAGCTGATTCCTTCTTTGTAGTCTGTTCTTATTCTTAGGGAAAATGCCATTACCAGGTAAGAGCTACTTCTGATTAAGGTGATCTCCAGAACCTTTCCCAAGAATACAAAACCTATGCTTAGCTGGGCGCATCATGGAACAGTGAGGGAGAAGGGAAGAAAGGAGTCATTCCAGAGCCTTCCTGGTGCTTTCCACTGTGCTGTTAACCCTTTTTGCGGGCCAACAGACAATGCGAGGCAGGACTCTCACCAGCAGACAATACCAGGATCATTGGGCCTAGTGCCCACCAAAAATTAATGTGCAGGTTGACTGTGGACTTGTCACCTAGTTGAGGGAACTGAATGAGTTTGCATGCTTTTTAGAAAAATCCTATGATGTTACTACCCCGTAATGATTAATTTTACCACATTAAAGATGCTTCTAGGTATGGCAGGTATTGGTCTCTGTTCAAAGCCCACAGCACAGTGGTTCTCAACCTTCCCAATGCCGTGATCCTTTAATATGGTTCCTAATGTTGTGGTGACCCCCCCCCCAACAATAAAATCTTTTTGTTTCTACTTCATAACTGAACTTTCGCTACTGTTATGAATCTGGAGACCCCTGTGAAAGGGTCATTTGACCCCCAGAAGGGGTCACGACCCACAGGTTGAGAACTGCTGCCACAGCACCTTTCTACAGAACCAAAGCCTCTTTTCAAATTTACAGTCCTTGACTGGACAGAGTACCCCATGAGGAAGGTAAACTTAGGCTTACTTACAAATTTGTAGTCAGCATTTTCACATGTATTCACCATAGATGAAGCTGTTCAGTACAGATTCGTAAGTAAGCACAAACACCTCTGTCCTTCTCTTGCTCTCTGAGTACTCTACCCCTGCTCCCAGGTGCCCCCTTTCAGTTGCTAAGCACTAGCGGAAAGAGAGGGAGTCTGGCTTGCTTTTCTTGTTTTCTCCTGACCTCTTCCTGGTCTTTCCTTTCTTTAGCCGCCTTTTGTGATCTTTGATTCTACCTCCCTTATGTTTACCTGATTTTGTTTTAGAAATATGTTCAGTTATCTCCGATTTCTTTTGTTTTCTTATTTCGTTTCTACAGGAACAGCCTTCTGATAAATAGAGGATACTTCGTCGCATCTTTAGAGATGAAAATATTTGTATCCATGTTGTTCTTGTTAGGTGTCAGTTCCAACTCGTAGCTTTGGACCCTGTGAATGGCAGAAGGACACACTGGCTGGTCCTGTGTCATCCTTAAAATTGTTCTTCCATCCCAGCCCATCGAGTCAGTGACTATGCCAATCCATCGTGTGAAAAGTCTTCCTCCTTTTTGCTGTCCCATTCTGTGACCAAGCAGATGCCCTTCTCCGGGCATGGGTCTCTGCTGACAACATGTGCTTTTTATTTATATTATATGCTAAATCTGTTGGAATAGTTTTTTTCCCCCTGGAATTCTTGCTTCTACGATTTCTCACCATGGCCCCAGTCAAGTGCCCATTTGGCGGGTGTCTGTCCGCCAAACTTTCCTTCAAACCCCTTGGCACAATCTGTCTTTGACATACATTTTCAGATTTTGCTGATACTCAAAAGCATTCTGAATACGCCTTTCAGTGTGCTAGTTACCACGAAAATCTTTGAGACAATCCTTCTGAGAATCAAGGGTCCGTTTTCTCAGAAAACCAAAGTTCACGTCACTGCCCCTTCAGTCAGTCCACAGGCCAGATTCTCCACCAGATTGGCCTTTGATTATGTGAGTTCCTCATTTTATTCTGCCACCCAAAGCTCACAGTGGATTGATCAGCTTTCTATATTTGCACACTGAATCTGTCTTCAACAACCCCATGCTGAGTTTAAGTTTTAAACTGAGTACTTAGTCCACATTCTTGGCAAATCACTGATTATCCATTCGACCTTATTCCACACAATAGTTCCCTCTGTTATGGTGAGATATTTTCATGTTGGTTTTTTCTTCCTTGAGGTTTTGAGGTTCTTGGGAAAGTGATTTTTTTCCTCTTGTATATGTTGATGTGTCCCTTGGGCCCAGACGCTGTGGTGTGTGGCCTTTGCATCATACCTTGGCTTCTCTTCATTTGCATCGTTCACAGTCACTGTACTGTTTGCATTCATTTAAACATGGTCCTCTGAGTGACAGATGTGAGGACGACAGGAACTTTTCAGACCCTTCTTGCAGGTTGAAAATGAGCAGCTGTTCCCAGAATTGTTTAAGATGCAGTACGGCCCTGTGCTTTGTCATGCATTTGGGAAAGATCCCTCGTTGCACTGCGTCCTTGTGCCTCCTCCACTTAGCTGTCCTTTCTCTACTCCTTAACTGGAGAGTACAAGCCCCACCGAGTCTTGTGCTTGGTGGTTATTGCTTCTTGCTAATTAAAATTTCAATTAAATTTGACAAGTAGCTCAAAGGTGCTAACCCCACTGCGTGAGTAATTTTCTTGGCCTAAATACTCTGTACCTCTCTCTGGAACTCACTCACTCACTCTATCTATCTATCTATCTATCTATCTATCTATCTATCTATCTATCTATCTATCTATCTATCTATCATCTATCATCACCTGTCTGTCTTTTTGTGTTTGTGTATAGAACCCGGGCTAACACCCTCCAATTCCCACCATTCCTACTTTATTTGGCGCTGTTTGCGTACTACCTGTTAGCCATATTTGCCATGATCATCAGATGTCTTACTCTGTTGGGGTCACTTTGGAGAGTGAAAGTACCATTCATAATTATTCCAGGACCACGAAATAGAGTGGGACTTTCCTGGACACACTTGACCGTATGGTACAACATCCAGGCTGTCTGCTCAGGAACGACCACTCACTATCTTTCGTCTCTCGAAGGTCTTTGCATTTGCCGTGTCTTTTCTCTGGAACAGAGCCCAGGCTCCTGGCAGCCTCTTTCAATATGTAATTCTAAGTAGGGTCTCCTCACAGAGGCCTTCTCAAACTGCCTTGTTTAAAGAGACCTCTTCTGCTGGCTTCTGGTTCCCATTATTGTTCTATTCACAAAAGTTCAGGTTTTTTTTAACTTATTAATTTACTTTATATTATTTCCATTGGCATGTAAGTGACATGAGTTTTGTGATCAGCCACTGCCGAATACATTTCTTACCTCTTATAAGAAGAAAGTGGTTCATATTTTTCTGACTTTTCATTTACAAAGCTTAACAATACTCTCAGTTCTTTGAAGGCCTTGATTTGGGACCAGTTGTAATCTGTGTTGGTGTAGGGGCTATGCATTGGGCTGCTAACCACAAGGTCAACAGTTTGAAACCACCAACTTTTCTGAGGGAGAAAGATTTTTTCTACTCTCATAAAGAGTTACAGTCTTAGAAACTCACAAGGACAATTCTACCCTGCCCTGTAGGGTTGTTATAAGTCAGAGTTAATTGGTTAACAGTTACTGAACAAGAGGGAGATACAAAAATCATTTTTTAAAATAAGAAAGCTATTAAATACACATGCAGAATATTTTTGACCATTGAATCACAACATGAAAATTAAATAACTAATATGTTGATTTCCAAGAGAAAATGACTGTCAGCATTTCATATTAGGAATATGTGTGCCCGAAACATTCTAGTACTTTGACCATAAAAGCATTCTAGTACTTTGACCATAAAAGATACAACTCTGTATTTCAAGTCTATGTTATTGAAGTCGCTGTTGTTTTATGTCATCAAGCCTCTCTAACTCAGAATAAAATGTTTCCTCCTGCTGTGCCACCTTCACAGTGGTTCTTCTGCCTGAGCTACTTGCTTGTCAATCCAGCTCCATATTATGGATGCCTATGAAAAAATACTCATTCCTTTCCTCAGATCAGACTAAAGAGAACAGCAGGGCCAGCAGCATTTGACTCTAGATTCTGCTTTTTATTTATTTTCAACATTAACTTTCACTTTTTAACATGGTTGCATTCCTTCAATGGGCACGTACCACATCTGATAAGTTTGTAACCAATCGTGCAGTAGCACTGAAAAGCCTTTGTCTTTTAGTGATTTTGCCTTTTACTGTTCAGAGAGCTTGACTCTCTGGGGAAAATATCTTTTCTTCTATTAAGAATTTTAGAAATTATAATACATTTCTTTATGGACCCCAAGTTCAGACCCCAAATTGTGGCACTGAAAGTTCTAAAAACTCAAACTTGCACTGTCCTAAAGCTAAGGGGAGATAAAAGACCACCTCAAAAGCTTAAGCTTCCTCAGCCTTACAGTTAATGAGATGTATTCCATACATGACTAATCATAAACTGCTTTAGGGAGAAAAACACCTTGAATCAATTCACACTCACGGGAGACTAATTTCTCTTTCGCACTGTTATCACCACAATGGCCAGGGCTCTTCAGAATGATGCCCAAGGCAGAGTTTCCCTAAGAAACAGTCAGTGAGCTGTGTAGAGTTAGAGACCATCATAGTGCAGGCGGAAACGTTGACTTTTTCTGTTGGAAAGCTGCTCTGTACATCTATTGTATTCTCTGGGGCTCTGAGGTAGAAGCTGACGGAGACAATTATGGACGTATCTAGTTTTCTGCAGCACATACTCCTTCCTCCACAGAGAAGGTAATGATAAGTGAGTGTAGAAAGCAAGACAGTGTAGGATAAGATATTGCTTTTATTTGAGTCTGTTAGTTGGGTTGCACTTGTTAGTGGAAAATATCTTTCCCACTCGATAGTCTGAAATCAGGGTGCATCTATGGGGTCATACAACAACAACAACAACAACAACATACGATAAATGAAGTAGTATTAAAATGAAACAAACAGAATAGGAGGGTGGAAGAAGATGGCATCTAGTTAGATTCATCCGCCCAGAGTTCCTGCTGCCACACCAGAAAATTGGGAGGTAAGGTCAAGGAGACTAGGAGGTTGAGTCCTGAAATTAGAATCAGGGTACTAGGGTCTGTCCTGAACGCCAATTTTAAAAATGTCCACTCACAAAGTGAACTGAGAACACACTAAATCGCTCTAGGTACAGTGTGCTGAACTCATGGGCTCCAGTTGAGCAGTGGCCAGCACCCTCGTTTGGCGACGAGTACCAACTTCCTCAGGCTGACACGCTAAAGGGGGCATGATTCCAGACATGAGAAGAACCTCTAAAAGCTAGTCACAGCCCCCCACCCCAGAGCTTCCCATGTTGTTAGCTGCCTTGAGCTCATCGCCTGGGGATGGGGGTCAGCAGGTAGTCATAGATTTAGAGCAATTGAAACGAGGGAAGGAAATCTACCTGAGTCAGGTCATTGTGTGGCAGAAAATAAGCAGATAGTCATAGGGGGTGAATTCAATTCCAGTTGGCCGAGAAGAAAACAACCTCTCTGATAAACTGGATCTTCCCTTCTGGGGGTCAGTGTGACAGCCCCCAAATCAGGATACCCATGAGCCCAATATAAAAAAGAGAGAAAAAATAATTTCTCGGTAAAACTGCCAATCCCAGGCTCCTTGTTCAAGTCAAAGACAACCAGTATAACGAGTCCTTTAACATATAGTGACATAATAAGTGATCATGAGCTAAGGAATCCCAGAAGTTAGCTACAGAGCCCAGAGACTATCAACATAAAAAAGACCCTTGGAGCAAGCCCCAGTTTCAGAATAACTTAATTTAATTCCAGCTGGCCAGGGGAAAACAATAAAAAATAAAGACAAACCTCTGAGCTATTAGGGCATCAGCTTTCCTGGCTCATGCTAGAACTAGCCCAGCGGTTGGGGGAGGGGGCCGTGGAGGAGCTACTATCCCCTCTCAGTGATCCTACAAATATCTGGGGGAGATCCTGCCTGTCCTGGGGCCCTACACGGACTGAAGGAACACTCCCCTATCCCTCTTGCTGCAATGCTGCATACAGCATAAGGCAGCTATACCAGTGAACTCCAGCGTTCAACACCACTGCAGGAACCGCTGCCTGGCCTCTGCTATGACCTTGTCTTCAAGGGTAATTCCATCCAGCATTTGTGAGACCCTACACCAAGTGGGCACACCACCCCACTACCTTGAGGCAGGGTTGAAACTCCTTCAGCCCCACAGTAAGGTGATCAAGCCTCAGTTATCTCCTTACTCACTACTCTTTTTCTTCTCCCTTTATTCACGCTCACTTCTCTCTTTCCCACAACAGTCGGTCTTAATGGGCCATTATTTTTTTTTCTCTTTTTCTTTCTTTTTTCTCCATTTTCCTCATCTCTCACTCTCTTTCCTTTCATATACCACTGCTGACTGCTGGGCCACTACCCTCCACCTAGGGCAATTCAACCCAAATAGCAAGGGGAACTCCAGCCTGCCCTCTGTGGGAGCACTGCGCACCACACAAGGCAGCTGTGACAGCCCTCTACAGCACTCTATGCTGCTGAGGAAACCTCAGTCTGGCCTCTATGATGACCTTTCCAACTAGGGCAATTCTGCCCAACACTGGTGGGACCCTACACTAAAAGGGCACACCAACCTGCCATCTTGGGGCAGGGTTTCAACCCCTCTAGCCCCACATCCAGGCAATCAAGGATCAGCTATCTCTTTACTATTTACTTATTTTTCTTCTCTCATCTTACTTTCTTCTTTTCTATTTCTCTCTTCTCCCTGTTTTCCCTTCCACACGCCACTGCTGGTTTCCTGCCTCCTACCCTCTGCTTAGGGCAACTCCACCCACCCAGCATGGAGAGCTCCAGCCTGCCCCCTGCAATGCTGTACACATCCTGAGGCAGTGCTACACACAGCATGGCACAGGGCTCAGCTATCTCGTTTATCTATTTTCTTCTTCTCTGTTGTCTTTCTTTTCTTCTTTTGATTTTTCTTCTCCCTTCTTCTATCTCTAAACCAGATGCAGTTTTCCTTTTATGTTGTTTCTTTTTTGACTTTTTTTAACGTTTGTTTTGTCTTTGCATTTTTCTGCGTGTGTGTGTTTGTTTTCTATTTTTGCTCTTGTCTTTCTTGTCTCCTTTTTATTTTTGTCCTCTCCTTTCAAAAGCCACTATCAGCCTCCAGCCACTCCCCTCCACCAAGGGAAACTCTGACGGTCCAGTTGGGGGAACCCTGCCTACACGTGTTGGCTTTACATATAGCTGGGGAAGTCACACCCATCCTCCAAGATACCCCAAGCAACTTGGGGAATCTCCCCTTCCACTGGCTGGATGAACTTCAGCCTGCACCCAAGTGGCTAGGGAACTCCTGCTCACCTGTGGTCCTCCACGCAGCTTCAGCAACATCCACCCAGACAAAGAAAAACTCAAAGAATACATAAAAAGCATCCAAGACTTACAAAAGATCCTTGCCCACTTAGTATGGGCAGATTATCAACACTCACCAAGAGCAAATAAGAGACCATCACATATAACGACTCCACCCAGAAGGTCACAAAGAGAAAACAGCCCCCAAGATAGCATTATCCCAGTAGTGGAAAGAAGGCAAGAATGAATCATATACACACACAATACCAACTTATAAGATAGGTAGGTAGGAAAACACACAATACAAAAGATACAAGATGGCATCACAGAGTCCACAGATGGAGGTAATAACACTGAACATCAGTGGACCGAACCAGGCATTAAAAGGCAGAGGCTAACAGACTGGCTCAGAAAAGATAACCCATTGATCTACTGCCAACAGGAGACATATCTCAAACTTGCAGACAAAAACAGGTTGAGAATTAAAGGCTGGAGAAAAATATACCAAGCAAATGGCAATGCAAAAACAGCAGGAGTAGTACTCTTAATCTCTGACAAAATAGATCTCAAGGTACAAGCCATAACAAGAGATGAGGAGGGGCACTACATAATGCCCAAAGGAACAGTAGACCAAGAATCAGTGAGCACAAAAATATATACGTGCCCAAAGTGAGACCTGCGAAACTCGTAAATCAAACACTCCAAAAGAAGAAAAAAGAAATCACAGGCTCAACAACTACAGTAGGTGACTTTAATACACCACTCTGAAAAAGACAGATCACAGGGAAAGAAACTCAACAGGGAGGCTACAGATCTAAACAGCACAATTGGACGACTAGATCTGATAGACATTTTTAGAGCTTTCCACCCAAATGCAAAAAAAATTCACATTCGTTTCAAGCCTACATGGCACAAACTTGATAGACCACATGCTGGGACACAAGTCGAACCTGAGTAAATTCAATCAAATAGAGATTATACAGATGTCTCTCTCTGATGACTGTGCCATAAGGCCTGAAATCAACAAAAGGGTGATGAAGAAAACAATTGGAGGATGAATAACTCCCTATTGCAAAAGGAGTGGGTATTAGCCCAGAACAGAGATGAAACCAGGAAGTTTCTAGAGACCAATTAAAATGAAAATGTGTTGTACCAAATCCTTTGGGAAACAGCAAAGACATTTATTAGAGGAAGGTCGATAACAATACATGCACACATGAAAAAGGAAGAGAGACTTGTGGTTCACATGCTGGCAAAAAACCTACACCAATTAGAGCAGAGTCAAGTGAACAATTCTACTAATAGCAAAAGGAAAGAAATAATAAAAATAAGAGCTGAGATACAGGAGAGGAAAACAAAAAACTATGGAAAAAATTAAGTCAGCTAAAAGTTGTTTCTTTGATAGGATTAACAGAATTGATAGACAGCTGGCAAACCTAACCAAAGAAAGAAAGGAACACATTTCATTAGCAAGGATGAAGGCTGAAACAGGAACATCACAATGGACCCTAATGAAATCAAAAGGATAATTACATAGTCCTATGAAGGCCTGTACTCTAATAAATTCAACAACTGGGAAGACATGGACAAATACTTGGAAGAACAATTCCTCCCTATACTATCCCAGATGAACGTCAAGAACCTCAACAGACACATATCAATAGAAGAAATAGACAGGGTTATCAAGGGATTACCAACAAAAAATCCCCCAGGCCAGATGGCTTCACAGGAGAATTCTACCAAGCATTCAGGGAAGAACTGAGCTCTTCTAGAACATAGGGAAATATGGAAAACTCCCCAACTCTTTCTATGAAACTAGTATAACTCTGATACCTAAAGCGGGCAAGGATCCCACAAGAAATTGAGAACGACAGACCAATATCTCTAATGAACATTGATACAAAAATCCTAAACAAAATACTGGCCGATAGGATACAAATTTCCATCAAAAGTCAAATAGATCAAAAAACTGTGATACATGCATGCAATGAGCACTACACATCCCTAAACTTGTATTTGGTAGAGGAGAAGACCTACATTTCCATCTGTACTTATCTGAAAATAGAATTTGGAAAAGAATACACAGAGTCACTGTACCAAAAAGAACTAGTTGACATTCCACCATTTCAGAAGGTAGCGTATGAGCAAGAACCAATATTGCTGGAAAAGTTCAGGGCTGCACTGTAGGAAAGAAATAGCAGAAAACAATGCTCCAGGAGTTGATGGGCCACTTACTGAAACACTTCAACAAGCTGATGAAGCACTGGAAGTACTCCCTCATCGATGGCAGGAAATTTGGAAGGCGACTATGTAATTGACCATCTGACATGAAGAGATTCATATCTGTAACCATTCCAAAGAAAAGTGACCAAACAATGCTCAAATTCTAGAACAATACCATTGTTATCACATGTAAGTAGAATTTTGCTGAGGATCATTCAAGAATGGTTGTGCATTGACAGAAAGTTGCCAGAACTTCAGACTGGAATCAAAAGAGGACATGTAACAGGAGATATCATTAGCTATCTTGGATCTTGGATCAAAGCAGATAATACCAGAAAGATGCTTACTTGTGTTTTATTGACTTTGCAAAGGCATTTGACTGTGTGAATCATAAGCTATGGATAACCTTGAGAATGGGAATTCCAGAACACTTAATGGTTTTTAAGAAAATTACTTTAAATTTATTTATTATTAATAATTTTATAGGGTGCTCTTACACATTTAGTCCATAGTTCACTCTTGTCAAGAGTATTGTACAATTGTTACCACAGTTTCAAAACATTTTCTTTCTTCTTGAACTCCTTGATATCAGCTCCCCTTTATCTCTTCCCCCGACCCCACAGGAAAACTTATTTTTTAGTTTTTCCCTATAACATTTCCCCCATCCTCATATCTTACACAATTCAATATATCCATTCACATACAATTCTATCCCATAGAGTGGGGCTATACAGTCATCAATACAATGGCTCCCTATTCCCCCTTCTCCCATATCCTGTACCTTCAAGGAACTATATTACTCCTCTTATTGTTTCTGAAGGGTTATCTATCTTGACTTTCATGTACTGAAATATTTTAAATATACAAACGAACATACAAAAATCTAATATGATTAATGTGGTAAAACAAAAAAAAACATAATAGAAAGAGCTAGAAGATAGTTATGTGGTTCATTGGTACTACACTGCACCCTGGATTTGTTATCTCATTTGTGTGGCTCTTCTGAGAAAGATTTTCCAATTATCTTACAAGTGGGTTTGGGGTTTCTACTATATCCACACCCATTCAATTTGGTTGTTTTTGACCTTCTGATACCTGATCCCATAGACACCTTGTGATCACACAGGCTGGTGTGCTTCTTTCATGTGGGTTTTGTCGCTTCCTTGCCACATAGCCACTTGTCTAACTAGCCTTTAAGACCCCAGATGCTATATCTTTTAATAGACAGGCACCATCAGCTTTCTTCACCCCATTTGCTTATGCACCCACTTTATCTTCAGTGATTGTGTCTGGGAAGTGAGTATCATATAATGATACATTATTAGAACAAATGATTCTTGTACTGAAGTAACATTTACATAGAGATCCAAAGTCCACTGGTTCCTTGTTGCACTTACATATATAAGCAAATACACATATATTACACATATGTGTGTGTGTATATATATATATTTTTTTTTTTTCTCCCCTCCTCTTTAAAAAATTTACAATCCCAGATCATCTGTGGAGCAGTTCTACTCTGTCTTATAGAGTTGCTATGGGTTGGAATCAACATGATAGCAGAGAGAGTGGGTTTTGATACATAATGTCTAATACAAATAGAATTAAATGTAGAATGGTTTTTTGTTGTCATTTCTTTGTGTAGCATTCAATTAAATACTGTTCTATCTTGTGATTTCTTTCACAATTCCACATGCATAACAATGTGCGCTTTCTGAAGAGGATGTAGCTTTTGGTTTTACCTAACTCTATTCACCAACAGTAGGCTTGGTAAAGTAGAGGAGCAGCAATGAAGAGGACGCTCTTCCACGAGGTAGACTGACAGTGGCTGCAGCACTGGGCTCAAATGTCATAGCAATTGTGAGCATGGCACAGACCCCGGCAGTGGGTCCTTCTCTGCTTTCCAGGTTCAGATGAGTTGGAACCAGTGCAACAGCGCTTAACAACAACATTTGAATATGTGTTTATAAATGGTGTTAACAAAAGACTCCGTGTGAAAAAATAAATTAGTTGATAAAAGCAACCAGGAGATTAGGTGACTAAAGATACCTTAAAATCAGGACTTTAAGATATCCGTTTGTTTATCTTACAATGTCTTTAATCCACTAAGGGGAGCTCTACCAATAAAATGTCCAGCCTGGGAGAAAGAGGACAGATTATTGTCTATATTAAAAAAGACAGATTTATAAGCAAAGCAGTGGCTGAAAATCCACTGTATTTTTCTTTGGCCAATGTGAGAAGCATGGAAACCTCTATGGAGTTTCCTTTATCTCTCTCTCTCTCTCTCTCTCTCTCTCTTTCTCTCTCTCTCTCTCTTATAGGTATATAAAAATAGTTTAGGTACAAATGGTTAGAAATTGAAAGCTAGGGGGATATATTTATAGGTGAGAAAATGAAGAAGCTACTTAATGATGGAGCAACAGAAATGCAAAGAGGGAGGCAAGGATATTGAATTGACTCAAGGTTTCTTGTCAAAGATTCAAGAATCCATTGCTTCTTCCCTCAGTAGACCCTCATTATATCTCAGCAGGATGCATGTGAAGTGGGTCAGACATGCAAATTCATTTGATGCAGGTGTAGCTGCCAGCCTCTGCTCTGAGTGCTCTAAGCTAAACTCTGAGCTGTGCTAGTCAGGGGCCAGCAGGAAGATTTAAACCCACAGTGATTCATCACTATTACATATCACTTGACAGGTGGAATAATGTAATGAGTCTCTGCTGTCAGGCTGGGATATATATATATATATAATCACAGACTTGCTTTCCCATCATAGTATGGGCAGAATTCCATGGACTTGGTTTATAAGAGCTGCAATGGTGTCATTGGCCTTTGCTGTGTTTTTGTCCCTAACCTATTTGGTGGAGAGATCTTTTATGAGCAAAATTCTGTGATTTTTTAAAAAACCTAAAGCGACATGATCAATAGCTTGCCTTTTGAGGCTATATAAAAAAAATAACCAATGAAGAAAGGGAAAATTAGAAGTTAAATGGAAGGAACGCAATTCCTTGAGGAAAATTCATATGTTATTTTTAGATGAATCTTATCAAAATAGCTATTAGATCATCGGAAAGAGTCCCAGGGCACATATAAAGAGGGGAATGGAAAGAGGCACCGGGATTAACTTGCAGGAACAAAGCCTGCGAGGCCTCACCTTGAATCACTTCCTTTGATAGGCAGTAGTTGTGTTCTTATGGGCGTAGTGATCCAGATGGGGTGCCGAGTGGTGAGTGGAGAGATGTGGGCCAGAGGGGTGTTTCTTACTTCTCTAGCACGCAATCATGTAGTCACATTCAGAAAGAATTAATTTAGGGTTGAGGAAAACCTGAGTTCAAGTTCTATAGGTATAACTTGAAGCAAGTCGTCTCTCTAGGCTTATTTTCCCATCCGTCAGCGGGGGAAACAGAACTTCCGTCATTGCGTTTCCCTGGAAATTAAATGAGATCTGGGAATTAAATGTGAATCCCCCTGGGAGAGTGAGTTCTCTTTTTCTTCTTACTTTTGTGTTGATGCTTAACTCTGACTTTGCATGGAAAGTCTACAGCTCAATTCCCTTTTTCTCCCCCGAGAGAAGCCTTTCAGGAAGCGCCAAGTTTTGTCTCAAGGTCAGTGTGTGCAAGCTTTGCCACGCTCTCCATTCTTAAGATCTTTCATTTGTGGATTTTCAGAGTACACTCAATGTTTGGGAACAATCTGTGGACATAGCCATGGCCCCGTGGTAAGGCAGGCGACCTGATGTCGTCTTAATTTTGCTTCCTTTCACAGGAGCTGTGATTCAGCAGCCAGTTTTGGAAGAAATGAGTGTCAAATGAATGAGAAGCACCCACAGAAGAGAATTCAGCGGGCCTCTAGAATAACTTGCAGAGACATGGCCTTTGGGTGCAGGACTGCTTTCTCACTTTGCCCTTGGCTCCAGGGATCCTAGGAGGCTCTGCTGCTCTTTGAAGAATTAACAACTGTGTCACCTTGGGTGTCTTCTGGCTTAGACAACACACAAAAATGAGACACCTGGAGGAAAATTGGCATGTGCTCATTAAAATGCAGATCAGGGACGAGGATTTTGACCATAGGGATTGGCTTATTTGGTGCAGGTAGATTGTATATCTATGTTATGGAGATTAATGTGGTAGACTATCTTAGCAACATGAACTCAAGGGAATTAAGGCAGATGTGCTTAGGGTAAAATGTAATGCCTTTTCATTTGATGTCCCTTTTGACCCATTTTTAAGCTGTTTCAGTTTTTAATATTTTCTGCTTTCTTTTCAACGGAGGTTTTTCCTCTCTTTTGTTAATGTTGTTAACTTCTTTTTGTTGTTGCTGTTGGGTCTTTGTTTGTTTGCTTCCTTTCTGTGTTTTTAAAAATTTTATGTACCTGAAGTCCAGAATAGGTAGATCTACAGAGGTTACCTAGGGGCATGGCAGGGGAGATGGGGAAAATAGGGACCTAACAACGAGAGTGACAAGAAGTTGACGGTGGTGATGATGCCACAACTTTTAATAAGATTGAACAATTAAGTATTTTTTAAAAAAACAAACAAATTTTGAGCAAATCTCAGGTTTCATAAAGGGGTTCTCACTAAGATTGGGAGTCACCCTGTGCCTTGTCTGTAGGAAGAGCTGTGTTGGTCTGGGAATATAGATGTGTGTGGCTCTCAGCAGCTATGTTTTAAATGTACAAATTTGTCCTCAAATTCATTTATTGTTAGCTGTATATTATAGCTTCAATCCTGAGCACTAGGCTTTCAGAAGGCACTGGTTTACAGTGGGAGCCCAATTCATTTTGAATGGTCATGCACATTCCGTCTCCTCTGAGTACCTTCTGGCCCTGGACCAGTCCTGTGAAAAGCTTTGCTTTCAGCATTTGCTGGAACTTCCATAGTCTGCTCAGGGAGGGGCAGTCTTCCCCTCAGGAAATGGAAATTGGGGTCCTAGGGTCATGTAGGAAGCCCTGGTGACCTGGGAGTTATATGTTGGCCTGTGATCCTCAAGGTGTGCAGTTCAAAGCCACCATCTCCTCAGCAGGAGAAAGACGAGGCTTTCTACTCTCCTACAGAGTTACAGCCTTCAAAACTCTAAGGGACAGTTCTACCCTGTCCTAAAGAGTTGCCATGAGTTGGCATTAACTTGATGGTAGTAAGCTTTGAAGGAGGGTCACATAGTACATCATAAGTCATACTTCAATGAAGGGTTGTGAAACAGGGCCACAGAAGGTGGGGAGAGGAGGGGAAGAAAGGGGAACCAATCACAATGATTGACACATAACCACCACCCCCTCCAGGGGGATGAACAACAGAAACCATGGGGGAAGGGAGATAGCAGTCAGTGTAAGATATGAAATAATAATAATTTATAATTTATGAAGGGGTCACAAAGGTGGGAGAGAGGGCAGAGAGAAGAAAAAAAGAGGAGCTGATACCAAGGACTCAAATAGAAAGTAAATGCGTAGAAAATAATGTTGCTAACAAATGTAAAAATATGCTTGATACAATTGATATATGAATTGTTCATAAGAGCCCCCAATAAAATCTTATAATAAAAACAAAATAAATAAAGTGTTGAAAATTAGAGATACTATTTTGAGAGCGAATGTGTGCCTGGTCCAAGGCATGGGATTTTCCATGGCCTCACACTTATGAAGCATTGAAGGAAGGCCGGAGAAGAGCTGATGCATTTGAATGATGGTCTGATGAAGAATGTTGAAAGTGTCACGGACGGCCAAAGAACACACAAATCTGCCTTGGAAGAAGTACAGCCAGTATGCTCTTTAAACACAAGGATCGTGAGGCTTCATCTCACGTACTTTGGACACGTCGAGAGACTAGTCCCTGAGAAGGACATCGTGATTGGGAAAGGAGAGGGGTAGTGAAGAAGAGGAAGGCTCTTTGACAGAGTGGCTGCATTGATGGCTTACACAGAATGATTGTGAGGATGGTAAAGAACTGGCCAGTGATTTGTTCTGTAGTAGGTAGGGTTGTGATGAATCAGAATCGTCTAGCATCTAGTAACAATAACAATCACATACTCATAAGTTAAACCCTGACTTATTTTTGGAGGACTTTTGGACTAATTATTTAGGCTTTTCTATCTCCAGTAGTGTGTGTATCCATATCATGGCCTCTCTCCTGCTTTTATAGTCCTGCCTGTAGCTGGTGAACTGATGTGCTGCCAATCATAATCCCGTGACACTTTCCTTTGCTCTACAAGATTCAGGATTGTGCATCCTTAGACACCACAATGGCCTCATGCTGATCATTTCCTTCATCCAGATATTTCATTATTGTCTTGGTTCTAAAAGGTAATCGATATATCTCTGTACATTATATTTGAACTTGGGTTCTCTTTTCTCCCCTAAGCACGAATTACCAGAAATCCTCTTTATATTTGGAATGAGGCAAGTTGTGAACAAAATACAAGTTTATTAATGTATGCTACTTCAGATACCTCCTCTCCTTGCTTGTCCCCTGTGTTTGTGTATGGCATTTCCCGATAATCTCCTCTCTTTCATGATGTCTAAAATGAAATAAAAGAACACCTAGAAAAACTACGTAGTCTATTTAACATGTTTTCTAGGACTTAAGTTTCACGTTCATTGAATATAGCTTTGGACTTGCATGCCAATTAACTTAGTTAACAGCCCTTTAAACCCTTGAAGTCCCCCATCCTCCCTGTCTTCTCCAGCTCAAACATCTCTGGGTTATGGAAGTCTAGGATGTTTCTCCAAGGAGCGGGCATTAAAGAATCACTGACCAAGCTCAGGATATCCAGGGCCCAGCAAATGCAGCCCGGTCACTAAGGTCTTGTGCCTTCTCTTATTTTGGAAAGGACAGACCCCAGAGACCCCAGAGTAGCACTCACCAGCTGAGGCCATTCACAATCCATTTGAAAACTGAAACCCACGATGTTTTCCCAATTTTCTGACCCATTCCTTGATCACATTCCCAATATGCCACTCGGAACTTGCTGATTAATTACTTCTTTCTGAGTGGCTTATGTTGTTTATATATTTTATCAGCATCATTTTAGTTACTGTATTTCATTCTTCATCTGCATACATACTTGCCTCCTTTTTCCTTTCTCCTCTACCCATGTGCTAGACGTCATCATGGTGACCAGAGATCCTCTAGAACAGCAGTATCAACCGCAGTCCTTATTTGTATACAAAACAGCTGCCCACTCAGCCCATGCCTGGTGGTTCACAGATAAGATAGCCTCCAGGTTACAGATGTCTATCTGACTTACTGACAACTCCTACTTGCTTTTAATGTTATGCAAACTAGTTCTCAGTTTGTAATGGCTGAGCCAATCTTTTACGAACAAGGCTCCGAACCAGTTCATTATGGTTTGACATGCAGCTGAGAATTTTTGTTTCTACCCAAGTTATACTGAACCAAAATTTATATTTGAACAAGACCTGGGGTTGATTCTTAGCATGCCCAAATTGGCACAGTGATCAAGTTCATTCTGAGCCACAGAGACCCCATAGGACAGAGTAGAGCAAGAGCAGTGGTTCTCAACCTTCCTAAGGCCACGACTCTTAAACACTTCCTAATGTTGTGGTGACTTCACAGCCTTAACATTATTTTTGCTACTACTTCATAACTATAATTTTGCAACTGTTATGAATCAGGCGACTCCTGTGAAAGGGTAGTCCGCCCCTCAAAGAGGTCACGACCCACAGGTTGAGAACCACTGAACAAGAGGGTCCAACTGAGATGAACTGGTTCAAAGCCCTGCTCTCAACAGGTTCAACACAATCACCGTCATTTGCTGCACATGCACATTTTAAGCCGCTGACAAGGCTGATGTGAACCAAACCAAAACAAACTTGCTGCCATCAAATCCTTGCTGCGTCATAGGGACCCCGTGGTGGATTGTTGAGACTGTAACTGTTGATGGGAGTAGAGACCTCAAGCTTTCTCACAAGGAGCTATTGGTGCTTCTTAACTATGCAGATCACAGGCCAACACGTAACCATTACACCATCAGGGCTAAGAAACAAATGGACTAGTTCCAACGTACCTGCATATATTACTGAAAAACACTCCTGGGAACAAATCTTCTTGTAACCTGAGGATTGCTTGTACTGAAGAATTGTCCCCTTTCCTCATCCCATACAACTATTTGTTAATTAAGATTTTTAGAACTTTAATTAATTAGCCATGATGGTGGCAGACATGCCAGCAGAAAGTCTGTGGTTCAAATCCACCAGCTGCTCCTCCAGAGAAATATGGGACTGTCTACTTGAAAACCCTATATAGAGTTGCTATGAGTTAGAACCAACTGGATGACAGTGTTTTAAAAAAAATTTTAAAAATACATATCCAACATCAAATAATAGAAGCTGTCTAGAGATTGTTGCAATAACAACAACAACAACACAAATGGATTTGTAGCAGCCATGGGCATTTCATGGACTCTAAGAGAATGAAGATTCTCCAATGTGAAGAAGGATCAGCCTTCTGGGACCTCAGTGGTAGCATTTCTAGACTATTTCTCTTTAGTTTTAGTTGATGGTGGCGTCAACATTGGTGACTCTAAGACTTTGTCTCTTTGGCAAAGTTCAAATTCCCAGAGAAGTGAATCTGATCTGCTTAGTGTTAAATTCCTGTCTGTCTCCTATCAATTAGCTGAGGCTGGGGAGGTGCAGTCACAGGGCACAGGGGTACTTCTAGGACTACCTCTGGCCCGGAGCTTCGCCAGACGGGATTGTTTGAGTGAGGCGATGTCTGCACTAGGCCTAATATAAAAACCTGCACTAAATTTGTCGCTTTTCAGTTGATTTTGACTCACTGCCATTATATGCTTCCATCCCAATCCCCCCGCTCCCCCCCCTCACGCACAATGAAATAGAAAACAAAAGGATTATACTTTCTGTTTTAGGAGCTATGCTTTCACACATTCCATTTTAGTTCATGCACTAATTTGCCCAAATAAAAGACAGCACATTTCCAGTTAAAAATCCACCACAGGCACAGGCAAAATTCCTCTGACATAAAGCATTTAACATTGAATGGATCAACTCAACATCATAATTTTAGATGACAACATCTTATTTGGAAAAATTAAGTATGGAACGGAATTCCAGCCTTTGTGTATGTATAAGCATAAAACACAATTTAGTGTTGTCATACAAGGAGTGTGACAGACATGCACGTCATTAGAGTAAGACCTCTCTAATTAGAGTCTATGTAGAAAAGTCAATTTTCTGATTAGTGTAACTTACTAGTTTAAAAGTAATTGATGTCACAGGCTCAAATCCACCAATGGAAGGTTAAGAATCAGAAATTCCTATGAAACTCTTGAAAACAAAAGATAACAGTGTATTGTGTAGAGTGAGCTTAGCACAAAGATTACACTATTTGAAATGAGAATAATGTTGAATTCTAAAACTTCTCAATTATATCTACACTGGGATAATATGATCATGTTTTGTCTTCCCTAAATTGATGGACAGTAAATTGTGTGTTGGTGGACAGCAAATTAGCTGCAGAATAGCTATCCAGAACATTAATTCTGTCTTAGTGAGAAATGTAAAAATTAAATAGTTTTTTATAGTCTCATCCTTGGTGAAAATGGTAAAGTTTTGTGAACAAAAAGCTTGGAATTTCAAGTCCACTGAGAGATTTCTAAAAAAAAGGCTCAACTTCCCAAACATCAGCTATTGAAAATATCATCATGCACAATTCTATACTTGTACACCTGGGGCCTCCATTAGTTGGAACTGACTTGATTACTAGGTGGAAGTAGCTTGGTATCATCTTATTCAGGTTCTTGCTTCATTGTCTTTCTAGAAGTTCCTCAAACCCTTCAATTAGATCTTCTTTCAGTTTGATTGTTTAAAATGGTCTGGCCAGCTTTCAGCAAACGGTTCTCTGATTCCTTTCAACCACGGCTCATAACAGTGTGAAGTATGAAAGATGGAGTCGAGAACTTGACAGGTGACCCAGAGAGATGCCATATTTGTTTAGGAAGTTGGCATGCGATTGTGTGTACGACAACTCCCAGCGCCCTCCTTTCCTGACCCAGGCTGCTGAGCTACTGCAGTAGCCATCTGATCAGGACAAAGAAGGTTAATGCTGTAGGAACCTCTGAAATAAATTGGATTTTCCATCTCCCCATCTCTGCGCTCAAAAACTCCCCCTTTTTTCCTGCATCTTGTCAGCCAGAACATAAAGGCCACCGACCAAGGGTAAAATAACGGGTAGAAAATAACATCCCTGTGCCAGAAAATGGCCTGGCCAGCACTCTGAGATGCTCTGGATTCGTAGACATATTTTTCTTTTTTTCCCCCATGGATACATATATCATCTTCTATTGAAGAGGATAATTTTCTGGGCAGTTTTGAGGATGTTATTTTGAAACAACATGTTTAGAAGGATGTACTTCGGTTGTCTGGAATAAAGAAATTGTCAAACTCCTTGTCTTCATCAAAGAAGAATGCACCTTTCTCTCTACAACTGGGCTGATTCAACTAAATGCACTAAATCAGTATTATTTATTTACCTGCCCATATATTAAAGACTAGCACATGGTTTTGAGTTATAATGCTGGATACAAGTATATGACCTTGGGCAACTCCTGTAAGTCTCAGTTTTCTCACTCACAAAGTGGAAAATGGTAGCTGCCTCAGAGGATGGCAGTCGGAATTGATTGAAACAAAGTATGGAATCTTTATAACACACATGCCTCCATTCAGTAAGCAGTTAGTGAATGGTCAAATGTCTGTGGTTGTGTGAGTGTGACCATATTCATTCACTTACACACTTCAAGTGCCTGCTCTGCTCATTACTATAAGCCACACCGGACCTCTTTGATAATTGTGTCCAATGATATGACTTTTTTTTCCTCCTAGGGACACTATATTTATGGATCCAAAGTTTTTCCCATTTAAACCAAATAAATAAAAGTCTTAGAAACCCCTGCCATTGAGCTGATGACTCACAGTGATCCTAGATGACGGAGTAGAACTGCTCAGTAAGGTTCCCGAGACTATCAGTTTTGACAGGAGGAGACAGCTTTATTGTTCTCCCCAGGGCTCCAGGGGGTTTGAGCCACCAGTCCTGCAGTTAGCAGCCCAATGCTTAACCCATTGTACCATCAGGACTTTTATTATTTGTAGCAAAGCACTATATCGAACACAGCAACATATTAAAATATCTGTTGCAGAGGTTTCATTTCTTTAAGAATTTGATCAAACATCACCGAGGCCAAGTTTATCAGAGGCAGCTGCTACCAGTGTGGGGAAATTGGATTCATTTGTAATTTCCTTCACCAGGTTCAGAATTACAGGGAGCAATATGTATTAAGAACAAGTCTTTATAAAGCAAATAAGAAGAGGAGGAGGAAGAGGAGGAGGAGGAGGAGGAGGAGGAGGAAGAAGAAGAAGAAGAAGAAGAAGAAGAAGAAGAAGAAGAAGAAGAAGAAGAAGAAGAAGAAGAAGAAGAAGAAGAAGAAGGGGTCCTGATTAAGTTATCAAATCCTATCAGGGTTCACCACATCATCTTTGTGGCTGTGCAGCCAGTGGTGAACACTGTTGGTGACCTTTGTTCTAGCCAAGCTCTGACATGCTAGCTGTGTGATAAAACCAGGAGGAGCATAGACCAGCTTTTAAATCAGTCATGAGTGGGTCAAGTTCACATTTACAATGTGTCAACCCGTCCAGGTGCCATCAGTGTGTCTCTGGTTCATAGAGACCCTGGACTGGGCTAGAATCACTCTCTGTTTGGCTTTGAATGATGGAGCATTTATAACTAGACCATTGGACTTTCTTCTGAGGCACTTTTGAATGGGCTCAAAGTTCCAGCCTTTCAGTTAGTAGCCCAGTGTGTTAACTATTTGCACCTTACAAAGACTTCCTACTACATACCAGAGATACACTAAATGCTTTTTAAATCTTTAAAAAACCTCCTTGCAAGTTAGATATAGATATCTACAGTACCTAGACTTTGGTCTTCACAAAGGTTAAACATGTTGTGCAATGTTATCTGTACCAGCAGGTGACCAAATCACGAATGAACCCTAGTCAGGTTTACTGCAAAGCGGTATTCCTAGAACACATCACCTTTGTGTCTACAAAGGCAAAGACATCTTCATACACTCAAATAAATAACTTATAGGAGAAAAATTTTAAAACTATGTATAATAAAGCTGGGAGGTGGACACTTACTTCCTATTTGGGTATGCAATGAGATGCTACATCATATAATTTAATGCCTAATTATTTTGTTACTTCATCATCTGTGAAAGATGGAAATAGCAACTTAGGTCATATCATTAAAGTGGTTCTGATTTAATTATTTGTGAAAGAGAATTTAATACTGAGGTATTGGATGCTGTAAAAAATATGTCCAAAGTTGTAAAGATTACTATACTTAGTACAACACAACAGTATTGACCTTGTTCCTTGAGGGACTAGATATGCTTAGAAACATATAGTCTTTTGACAACAGGGAAAATGTAATATATTTTTTCAGAAACAAAACAAAACAATGCAGAATAATGTACCAATAGGATGTTAGAATGGTGATCCCTTTTCTTTACATTTTAATCATGGAACTCTAATACTTTTCATAAAATATAAATGTTCTTCATGGCTTTCTGAGTTTTTATAATACAATGCTCCCTTCTTTATAGGGATGCATATTTTCCAAGGTAAAAGGCATATGGAGTTGATATTTGTGAGTTGTGCTGATTTGCTGTAGAAGAATAGAAAGAATATTTTGATTATCAAAATCCTGATCATGAAGCTTGATTATGGACATGGTTAGAAGTATGGATTCTGGACCAACAAGGAAGAACCTGAAGGGGATAGGGTAACAGCCTAGCTTAGCATAAAGAAAGAAAAATACCACTGTTGAACACAGGATTTCTCAAATTCAAACTCCTTATTTTATAAAGGGATTATCTGATATGTATTGAGTATAGAGATAATACTTTAATACTGTCAAATAAACATCCTAAGAAGGAAGCATTTAATGATCAAGGCATGTAGTACAGTACTAAGTATAACTGATGGCCAATTTAAGAGAACAGCGTGTGGCTGTGAAATTCTGTTTCCTGTTCAGGAAAATTGCCTCAGAAACTGTTGTGATGTGGAACACAGCTTACAAGGACAGCACTATGGGAAAAACTCAAGAGTAAGCATGGTTTCCTCGTTTCAAAGAAGAAGAAATATCGATTGATGACAAACCTCATTTTAGACATCTGTCAACTTCCCAAATGGACAAAAATGTTGACAAAATTCATGCTCAAAGACCAGTGTCTCAAAGACCAGTGCTCAAAGACCAGTGGTGGACCATTGAAGAGATGGGGAAGTGATCTGGACTATCCTGGAGCTCGCGTCAGCAAATTTTAATGGAAGATTTGGGAATGAGAAGGGTCTCTGTGAACTTTGTGTCTCAGGTTCTGACTGACTAGGAAAAAGAACATCTAGTGGAAACATGCCATGATTTGAAAGGACAGCTCCAAAGCATCCCAGACCTTTTTTCTACAAGGTCATTGCTGGTGATGAGACATGTGCTATTCTTATGACCCCCAAAGAAAACATCAATCATACCAGTAGAAGAAGCCATCATCACTTTGCACCTCCACCCCCAAAAGCTCACCAAGTGAAATCAAAGATCAAGACGATGCTCATTTTGTTTTGTTTTTATGTGAGGGAGATAGTACATTTGGAGTTCATTCCACCAGGCCAGACAGTTAATCAAGTTTCCTACTTAGAGGTTCTGAAAAGAATGTGTAAACAGTGTGTGATAGAAAAGGCCTGATTTGTGGCAGACCAGAGATTGGATTTGCCACCACGTCAATGTACCTGCTCATGCAGCCACTTCAGTGTGTCAGGTTTTGGCAAACACAGCATTGCCTCTCTTGCCTCAGCACCTTTCTTTTTGTTCCCAAGAATGGAGAAGGACATGAAAGGACAGCGATTTGACAAAGTAGAAGAGGTGAAGAAAAAAATGAGGGAGGTGCTGTCAGCCATCCACACAGATGAGTTTAGAAAATATTTCCAAGAATGGAATCAGATTTGACCAATGTAGTAAGTGCAATGGAGAGTACTTTGGAGGTGATAAGGTTGTTTTGTAAAAACAAATTTGTATAGAGAGCTTTGGAAAATTCCTCCCCCCTTTGTTGGTACCCCTTCATATACTAGGCACAAGATGGACACAGATGAATGAGACATAATATCAACCCTTAAAAAGTTGACCCTCATTCTATTCACTTCAACAACCAATTCTCACTCTGTCTTAGGTTCCAGCGACTGTGTTGATGACTAAAAAAGCAATGACTGTTAAAGCAATAGCTCCATGGGAGAAGATAAGCTGTATTTTATCATTGTTGTATGGCCAGTTGTAGGCTGGTGCCCTACAAAAAATGAATACTGAATGGATTATATAAAAAGTTGCATGGACTCCAGATACAGCACAGTCGAAGTGCGCCTCCTCGGGTCTCATGACTGATATTTTTCAAGGAGATTGCCAGCTCTTTCTTCTAATGTGCTCTGAATACATTCAAACCCAAACCTCCTGTTTGGCAGCTAAGTTTGTCAACGGTACAGTCCAGTTCATTCTGTCTGTCTATCTATCTATCTATCTATCTATCTATCTATCTATCTATCTATCTATCTATCTATCTATCATCTATTGTCATCATCATCATCATTGTCATGTCTCATGTTGGAAGAGAGGCCCAAGGGTCTACTTCTGAAAAATCAGCCACTGAAAACTCTGTAGCTCAGTTCCACTTGGACACACATGGGGATCTATTCATTGTAGTAGCTCTATGACAACTCGTGTTATATACAAAGACTCATAATCCATCAAGAAATTTGTATTAGGTGGTAAATATATTTTGTTTTTAATATCCTCCTTGGAAGTTTTATTCTGGCCACAAAAGGGGGAAAAGGGAGAGCTGCGGGACTTAAATGATGAAATCATCCCCCAAGTGCTCTGGGCATCAGAGTGAACCAGGCTGCGAGCCATCTTGGCAATCTGTGAGAGGACAACCCAGGACAGAGCCATCCAGCTTTATCATGGGAGGCCTGGATGGAAATACCTAGATCATCAAGCCTTTTGCAAACCATAAACCACTGAGGCCACAGAGCTCTAAGGTGGGGTGGGCATGGGGGTTAAGGCTGCCACAGTCATAGCCCACCACCTAACTCCCCATTCTCTGTACTCCTTGTACCTGTGGGAGACAACTGAATTTGTCTTGGTGCCTCTCAGCTTCGCTGGAGATGAGGGGAAAACCAAGAGGGAGATTATTGCTCTGGGCTCTGACCTTAACCCCTGCAACCACCATTCCGACTTTTTATTGATTGACAGCCAAAGTAAAAAATCTGATTGAAGAAAGATTACATGTCTTGAAAATGTTGTAAAGAAGCCTTGTTTAGACAGAAATCAACCGGACTTTCTGTGCTTAAGAGACTTAATCAAACAATAAAAATTGATTAGGCATTGTTCAAAAAGCCCCGCTGGTGCAAACGGCTAAAAGCTCAGCTGATGGTGAAAGGCTAGTGGTTCAAACCCACTGAGTTGTTCCCTGGGAGAAAGCCTGGAAATTTGTGTTCATAAAGTTTATAATGAGAAATCCCAGTGAATCTGTCGGCTCTGTCACATGGGGTTGCTATGAGCCAAAATGGCTCAAAGGCACCTTTCAACAAGAATCATTGCGTGTAATAATTTTACATGTGTCTACCTGCACTCCAGTGAATTATTTAATATGACTCTTCTAGCAATAGCCTTTGTGACTCCCACTGAAAAACCTTCACTTTCCCAACAGCACTATGTAAGAAGATAGGGCAAGGTTCTGATTGGGTTACGGGCTACAGCTGTGAATGATTGCTATCAGGCTTAATTGTGAATGCCTTTCTGGTGGGCATAAAATGAACTCCATCTCAGAAACAGCAAGGGGGGAATCTTACTACAAGCAAAAAAAGAAAAGGAAGAAGCAGGACTGAAGTGTGTCTAAGATTCATAGGTCCCTGTGTAGTGGATGTCCTTGATCGAGGAGATGATGTTGCCATCAAAGGAGCAACAGAGGCAGAGCAGCAGCACCAGTCAGAGCTAGGGCCTGAAAAAGACCACAGAAAATGCAAAACTGAGTGTTTTGGGCAGGAAGCTACTAGACTGTGAAGTGGATGTCTCTGGCACTTAAGTGGGAGAGCTGGGTTTGCTAAACCACCAAGCCAGAGCTGAATCGGCTCAGGTTGTGGTTTATATGGTAGTGGGATGCTCTTCGGCCTAAAAGAACTTTTCAACATTGCCTAAGCAGGGCAGAGGCCAGGCCAATATAGGCTAGGGCCCCAAGGGAGAAGGCAGAGAATGAGGGCCCTGACCAGACAACTGTATCCTGAACCTTTTGCACCTGAATTGTAATCTGTTACTTTCCCAACTACATTCCATCATCGTGAGCACCATCTGTGCGAGTTCCTTGTGCCTAATGCAGTGAATTCTTGAACACCTTCACAGAAGCCGAGAGCTTGGGGAGGATGGTTGGTGTGATAAAAATCAGGTCCAAGGGGAAGAGATTAGAGGTGTGTTTGATCTCTGCCTATGGCACTCAATCTTGGGAGGGAGGGGAAGCCAACTGTGGCCCCCATGCTGTTTCCACACAGCTAATTCAATTGGGATAGGTACTATGCTGTTTTGGTCTTTGTTTTCGTCTGTAGCTATTCAGGTCCCTGGAAAATGACAGCACGCTTAGTAGAGGAGAAGGGCAGTGAAAAAGAAGACACTCCACAGATGGATGGACACAGTGGCTCCAACAATGGGCTCCAGCATAAAACTGGTGAGGATGGCACAGGACTGGGCAGGGCTTCATTCTGGTTTATACAGGCTTTCTATGAGCCCAAACCGGCTCAAGAGCACCTGAAATCAACCAGCAAGGGCCTGAGCACTGAGCAAAAACATAAAACTTCTTGATATATGACTTCTTGTGTTTTGGGTTATTTCACCAATTGAGATCACTCTGATCCATGAACATTCTAACACAGTCATAGTACAAGCCAGTGCATCTGAATTAAGCTCTCTTTGGATAATCCTTTGCCCCACTGCCACTGAGTTGATTCTGGTTTACATCGACCCCATCACACAGGATAGAAGGACTTCCTAGGGCTTCCGAGGCTGTGCATCTTTACAAAAGCTGGCTGCCACTTCCTTTTCCCTCCGAGAGGCTGATCTTTGGGTAACAAACCCTGTGCTTAACCCACAGAGTCACCAGGTTTTCTTATATAAGGTCTTTAGGAGGCGCAAATGTCATGCTTCCTCTACTATCCTATAGGTTGAGGGTCTACCTACACAGTGGCTTAATAGAAGAGTTCAATTCTGTATACAACCAAGGGAACCCCAAGGAGCAGTTTTAGTTGGTAATACATGAATCAGAATCGACTCAACAGCAACAAGAATATATATATATATGTATATATATGTATATATGTATATATATAAAATGTAGGATTGCAATTCAGGGACCATTAATTCATTTGAAAAAATATTCAATGCACACTTACTAATTACAAGATGCTCTGATGCAAATGAGAGGAGAAATCCACACGAGAAGGAAAAGATCTCCTGTAAAGTGGGGTTGTAGGGATTCGATCCAGCTGCACATGGGGGAGGAGACCTGGCGGCACAGTGGCTGCTCGATTGCTGATTGAACTTGGCAGGTGAAATTCAGCAGCAGCTCTGTGGGAGAAAGATGTGGCGGTTTGCTTCCATAGCGACTCCAACCTTAGAAACGTCAAGAGGCTCTTCCACTCTATCTTACAGGGTTTCTAAGCGGGGAAACTGCTGGGCGGCAATGGGTTTGCTGTTGTTTTCTGAAGTTGTTCCTGACTCAAGGAACACAAGGAACCACTGCTTGCTCCCAATCCTGGACAGGCTTGAGTCCATTTGTGTGAATACTGTGTAGATGCATACAACTGAAGGTCTTCCCCTCTTTCTCGGACCCTCTTCTCTATGCAGAAGGATGTCTTTTTCCAGGGTCTGATCCCTCCTCATGACAGGACTAAAGAGCAGGGGAGCAACGTGCTGGCAATCTCCCTACAGCGGAGTGTTCTAGCTGTACTTCTTCCAAGACAGTTTCATACTTCTGGCAACGCATGCATGGCGTAGTCAACATTCTTTTCCAACACTCTAATTTGAAGGCGGTACTCTTCCTTTGTTGTCCAGGTTTCGAATGCGCACCAGGCAACTGAAAAGACCAAGGTTTGATTCAGACACAGCTTAGTCTTCAAAGTGACATCATTGCTTTTTAACACTCTAAAGAGATTTTTGCAGCCAATTTTCTCAGACTAGTCTCTTGTTTGATTTTTTTGACTTCTACTCCCATGAACATTGCGTGTGGATCCAATAAAATCAAATCCTTGAAAATTTTGACCTTTGCGCTCTGTCTATTATGATATTGCTTATGGGTTCCTTTATGAAGCTTTTTGTTTTATTTTGTTCATTGAATATAGCCCATACTAAAGATTTTAGTCTTTGATCTTCATCAGTAAGTGGTTTAAGTCTTCTTTGCTTTCAGTGAACGAAGTTGTGTTATTGAACATCAAAGTTTGTTAATACGTCTCTATTCCTGATATCACACTCTCCTTCCCGTAGTCCAGCTTCTGAAATTATCTCAGCGAATGATCCTGGTGAAAGATACAGCCATGATGCGTACCTTTCCAGCCTTGGAACCATGCAGTATCCCCTTGACTGTTTGGTTCAGATGATTGTCTGCGGGTGCTGGCACTCAAGCAGATCCTTTAGGTTGGGAGGATTTGCACAAAGAGAAGGCTTGATTGAGATGAGAAGGAAAGAGGATTTCATGAAAAAAAAAAATGCATGAACCAAGCGTTGAGCAACTATGAAATGAGACATTGAGTGGCCAGGTGGCATCCACACAGAAGGAATGGCCCACAACTAGAATGCATAAAGAGGAAAGAGAAGTACAAAGTTTTTATTGGAAAACTGTTTGAAGTTAGCTTACAGAAAGCCTTGATACCTGGCTTTGCTTTCAAGGACAAGAGGTTAGATGTGGGAGTGTAAAGCTCATTCACAACTCTTATTCAGAGGAAAAAAGATGATGATTACTAGGATATATATATATGTGTGTATATATATATATAAATATATATATATATATAAATATATATATATATATATATATATATATATATATATATATATATATATATATATATATATATATATATAGAGAGAGAGAGAGAGAGAGAGAGAGAGAGACACTGAGACTGGCATGGTGCTGTGAGACTGCAGATACACCGCTTGATGTGAGCAATAAGGCATCTTTTTGCGCAATAGAAACTGGCTAGTGTATCCCACTGAAGCCACAGAGGGGATTTAAGTGATGGGAGGCTGTAATGACCCAGCTGAAATGTGGCCAGCATGATAGCATCTCACCGGCATCATTTGCAAGCGCAGACTTGGGTTTCGTTAATGACCACAAGTCATTTCCCTTTTCCTCTGGGCTCCATGCTGGGTCAGAGATTCCATCTTGACACAGAGGGAAGAGTGCTACCTACAGAGTCTCCATCACAATGGAGTAGAAATCATTCCATGCTAAATAGTCCATGCTAACGAGTTCTATTTCTGTGCGATCACATACTAAAGGCGCAATTTACTCAGCATCAGTCTATAAATGGGGGAAAAGCTCATGTTGACTAAAGCCTTGTGTCAATTTAAGTGCTAGAGTCCAAACTTTTTCTTTCAAAACTTTTTACTAACCTCTCATAGGGATTGACTTAAAAAAACATTTACTTGCAGACTTTATATCAGTGTATATACAAATAGACGTAAAAGCGTTATGTTCTGTAGGAGGGGTAAATTCTCGAGGAAATGGCATTGCAGCTACCTCTGACCTCCTTTTAGGGGAAAAAAATTCACCTCTACACCGATCTAAGGCCAGCTTCCACAAGGCAGATAGTAGACGAGTGTCCACTCTCCTTTACCCTGTTCTGACACCAACCATCCCTCCCCTGGCAGTTCCCTGCTGGGTTGATAATTCATTGCAATGGCCACACGACTCACAAACAATACTCAGGAGTATAGGGTTTTATTAGGGACACTAACAGGTCACAAAAATTCAAGGACACTGTTTTTCCCTCTGCACTTCTCAGCTATGCGAGCATCTGGAGCTGGGAAACCTAGCAATTGCTCCTCTGCTCTGGCTCCTTGCCTTGGTACCGTGGTCTTTAGGGAAGTGGCTTCTGCTATCTCTCCCACTTCAGGCAGGATGCTTGGCTGGTGGCTTTTCTTTCTTGATGGTCATGGGATTCCCTTTCTTTCCTTCTGAGATGACTCTTTCTAAAATACCAAATGGAATGGCAAAACTGATCAATCCCCTCTACTGGTATTTCAAGGCCCCAGCCAATCATTTGGTGAGAGTTACAAAGGTCTGGACGGAAGAGCCATTCCACGTAATTTTACATAATCACAATTATGCTCAAAGTATATCCACAACTCAGTTATTTCTCTAAATGCTCAAAGTGAAGCCCAGGCAATAATAGTGAAGGAACCATTTTTATTTTACTAGGTTGTTGCTGGGCCCCATGAAGGCATCTACAACCCACAGTGAACCTACGGACAAGAAAATGAAACACCGCATGGTCAATCCATTTCTCTGATGGTCTTTATGTTTTTCACCATGCCCAAAGTACATGAGACTAAGTTTCTATTACCAAAGCTGTGCTTCCCAACTACTTATCCTTTCTCTTTGTTCGCAACTTTGCAACTTAAGCATCAGTGATTATCAATGCATCTCGATTGCATGTTTGATCAATTTCAGACTGAAGAAGGTGGTAGGATTATTCAATTTCTACACCATTGGCTGCAGTGACTGATGAGTAAATTGTAATAATAATTATATTAACTGGTCTTTCTTGTAGTCATGTAGATATTATCCTGTTCCAAACAGCATGATACTTCAAGATAAGTCTTGAAATGTTCTTTTGGATGATGAATGTGACTCTACGTTAATTTGCCCTTCTGGCCTCAGTAACTCTATGATTGGCTAACTCAAAATGGCTAATACCCGTTTGTTTCAGTTCACTCATGCTTAGGATCTTTATGTGATTCATTTTTGACAACTTGCTATTTCCTTAGATCCATACTTTGCACATTCCATGTTCCAATTATTGGCAGATCTTTATAGCTATTGCTTCTCATTTGCAGTCATTGTTCATTAGCTGGGGAGGGAGCTTTGCTCCCTTCACATCAAGTTTGACTCTGCTTTGAGGAGGCAGCTCCTTCCCAGTCATATTTTGAGTGCTGTCTAACCTGCGAGGAAGGCCTCACCTTCTTGCCATATTTCAGACAGTAGTTGGCTGCTGTTTCTATGACTTTCAGTGACTACAATTTCTTACGTGAGCTTCCTCATCCTTTCTAATCTGTTATTCTTCTGGAAGCTCCACTGAAACCTGTTGACCATGGGTCATCATGCAGGTATGTGAAAACTTGTCACATACCTTCTAACATGACAGCACCCTGCAAACAAACCACCAGACATGACAGATTGGTATGCAAATGGAGTATTATACTATATTTACTTTTAATTTCCCTTCCCACAACCTCAAGGAGGCCTGTTGATGTCGAAGTTAAATACTTGACTGTTTACTGAAAGGTTAGTAATGTGAACCCATCAGCTGATCCACAGGAGAATGAAGTGGCAGTCCACTCTGTAAAGATTTGGGCCTTTTAAAATTCACATGCAATATATTTTAATAGCCAGGCACCATTTGCTTTCTTCACCACTTTTGCTTATGCACCCATCTCTGTTTTCAGCATTCATGGTGGGGCAGTTGGGCTCACCCAATGCCACATTATTATAACAGAGTGTTCTTGTTTTGAGGGAATATTTAAGTAGAGGCCCAGAGTCTGTCTGTTGCCTTAATATATAGCCATATAAATATATCTACATAGGCCAATACCCCGATTGTTATGCATTAATATGTTTACATATGGACACTTCTGTAACTTGTACCTCTATCAATAGTTTTGCTTCCAAGTCCTTTCCTGTATTTCCTTTTTCCTTCTGCCTGCCCCACTCTCATGTTCACCCTTCATTTACCTCTCAGTAATTCCTATAGCTGCTCTACCACTACCGGTATTTCTACTCGCCCCTTGCTGTCAATTTCAGATCCTTAGTTGTTCCCCTGTTCATGACCTTGTTTGCTCACTGCTCCAACCCCCTCCTCCTTCCCCCAAACACTCCCCACCAACCTTGGAATCATCTCTTCCATTGCTGTTTCTTCAGGTTTGCTTCTCGAGCCTGTCTTATATAGATAGGCAAAACAGAACCGATGCAAGCAGCTATCCAGCAGGGAAGCAACAAAGCCAACATGAATGAAGCATACCTGCATGTGTGATCATGAGGTGTCAATGGGAACAGACATCAGAATTCCAAAAATAAACAACCTCCTTGAGATGATGTGAGAGGGATCAAGCTAGAGACCCAGATCCTATCCGCGGATAATTGGATGTGCCTGCCCAGAGGGGCTGCATGGAGGGGAAAATGCATCCAGGTGGTAGTTTAGCACCAACAAAATACACAACATTCCTCTCTAGTTCTTTATTCTTTCCTCCCCCACGTTTAGTCCAATCTCACTATTCCCACTAGAACAATGTATAGACAGTGGCACAGATGAGAGCTATCAACATATGAAATTCAGGAGGGACAAATCCCCTCAGCAACTGTAATGGGAGCAACGATTCCAGGAGGATAAGGGAAGTGAAGGGGGAAGAAGAGAGAGAATGGGGAATGGATAGTGATGAGGGCAGAATAATCCCCCGCAGGAGAATAACACTAGGGTAGTAACAGTGATCAATCATAAAGTAACAGTGATAAAGTAGGTGTACATGTTGAGTAGTATGCTCTAGAGTTACAAGTTGGCAAATATAATTCTGTTTGCTTACTTTCTATTTAAAAAGTAGTGTTCAAAATTGTTAAAAAAATATATAACAACTATCTCAAAATAAAAAAAAATAAAAAAAATTTTAAAAAGTAGTGTTCAGGGTTCTTCTTGGTCTTCACCCGATATGAAAGCTTTAGTTGTTACTATTCTGAACAAACACATGCAAGAAGAAGGTCCAGTATATTTAACAACTCATTCAACAAGTTTCTCTGCTTACGATGACGGGATTTAGGTAAAATCTCTGAGTCATACCTTCTTTTACCACTATCCTCTAGAGCTTTTAAAACTTTTAAACACACAGGAGTAGAGAGAGCCAAGGAGCAGTAGTAGTAACACAGTTGCCATTATTCAGCACATACCTCTTGCCTCTTGGTCTCTCATTTACTTCGGATCATTACAAATGTCCAAGAGAGGTAGAATTCCTGTCAAGTTAGGAGTAAAAAATCCCAAATTTGGGAGTGCTTTAATCTCATTAGTTGGCATCCAGAAGATGAGGAGGTCAGGCTGGAGAGAGTCTTGCTGTCTGTCCCCACCCCGTCACACACAACCGTCCAGACTGTGTTGAAAGAAAAACTACGATCATGGTTTTTCAGTTTGTAAAACTTGAATCAGCATCATCAGTTTCAACAAAAGTAAGGAGACATTGGAGTTTAAAAATGAGAAGACAGGTTCTGCTGCCATGATTGGCTGGATAGAGTGATTAGAATAATTCATTCTGTAAACCAGAACCAAAGGACAGGAGTAATAAGCTGCTACCACCTGACTAGCATTGTAACGGGGAAGTGGGAACATGTCATTCCACCTTTCCACCTCTGCCCCAAATTCCCATCATTCTCTTCTGGTGTCACCTCAATTTTAGTGACAGGAATGACAGTGACCCAGTTTTCTTGGCCCAGAACTGCCGGAGGCAAACAGATTTGTCCTCATTATAAAGCTCCCTGGTACCCAGGCTTTCCACCAGGTGATGATGATGTCTGACAATGATGACTTTGGAAAGTAAAAATGAAAAGGGTATGCATTCCTTGAACTTGCCTACAGGAGCCTGAAACCATCAGGCCAATTTATGGCTCTCAGAACAGCCCTATTGACCCAGGCTCATGCCCACCCAGGAGAAACTCAGCATTCAGAACAGCCACTTGCAAGACAATGCATACATGTTGAATTGAAATGGGAATAACCTGCTCAGGATGCAGACTATAGGATGAAATTTAGGGAAAGCGGCAGGGTGAAGGAGTCACTGGACTAGCATCTCAGAAAATGTTGCAGTAATTTTTCCACGGTTCCCAGGAGGAGTGGTATTTCAGGAAGGGAAAACAGTATCTGTGACGGCCAATCCAGGAAACCAGTTGCCATTGAGTCAACTCCAACTCCTACACTAGTGACCCCAGTGTAGACTGGAGTGAATGCGGGCTGTGGGGTTTTCAAAGTCTGAGTTTCAGGCAGATTGCCAGGGCTCTGGGTGGAGTTAAACCTCTGCCCTTCTGAGCAGAAGCTGAGTGGGCAAATGGTTTGCACCACCCGGGGCTGCTGACTTATAAAACAGATGGATAAATGTTCCTGTTGATTAGAATAACACCATAAAAACAGGGTCAAACATTGACATTTGTACTTTATTCTGGTGGTGACAGAAAACAATTAAGAATATTTAGCAGTAGAATGGGAGAATTGATGGCATTGTCAATAAATTATTCTGGCTGGAGGGAAACTGGAAGATGGGGAGATTGGAGCCATGAAACCAGTGAAATGACTGCATTCCTAACCTGGGTATGAGATGATGAGGGACGGCCGGAAAATGGCAGAGGAGAGGTAGAAGGAAATGTCACTCGCCACTACTTAGGACAACAGACTCCTCAGTGTGCACCGCTTTGTTGAGTATTTTCCTGTTGAGTATTTCTCACTCTCTTTCTATATATAAATGTGCATATACATGTATCTATGCATGTATAAATACTCATATATTCTAAATATTCCTTTTAAATATAGAAACTTGTTCTTTTTAATGATGCATTGTGTTCTTAATTTGTCTTGGGCTATTACTTATTATATTACCATTTAAAATAAATCATTTCCTCTCATCAAGTTGATTCTAATTAATAGCAACCCTATTTAGATTTCTGAGACTAAAATTTTATGGGAGCTGACAGCTTCCTCTTTCTCCTGCTGAGTAGCTGGTGCATTTGAGTGGCTAATTTCCCAAAGAGCAGCTCCACGTTTAACTCACCACCCTGCCAGAACTACTCCTTCATATATATATATATATATATATATATATATATATATATATATATATATATATATAAATTTTATATATAAATCATTTTATTAGGGGCTCCTACAACTCTTGTCACAATCCATACATACGCCAATTGTGTAAAGCACACATACATTCATTGCCCTCAGCATTCTCAAAATATTTGCTTTCTGCTTGGATTCTTGGAATCAGCTCCTCATTTTTCTTTTTCCCCTCCCTCCCCGACACCTCCTCCCTCAAGAACCCTTGATAATTTATTATGTTATCATATCTTACACTGCCCAATGTCTCCCTTCACCCACTTTTCTGTTGTCCACCCCCAGGGAGGAGGTTATATGTAGATCCTTGTAATCAGTTCCCCCTTTCTATGCCCCCTTCTCTCTTCCCTCCCAGTATCACCACTCTCACTGCTGGTACTCAAGGGATCATCTGTCCTGGATTCCCTATGTTACCAGTTCCTATCTGCCCCAGTGTACATCCTCTGGTCTAGCCAGGTTTGTAAGGTAGAATTGGGATCATGATAGTGGAAGGGGGAGGAATCAGGGAACAGGTAGCAAGCACCATAGAACAAAAAATCATATCATCGTGAATGAGGGGAGCATGCGATGGGGACCCAGTGCCCATCTGTAGACAACTGGAAATCCCTTGCAGAGGGGTAGTGGGGAGGAGATGAGTCACTCAGGTTTCAGTGTAGCATCGATGAAACGCAATATATTTTTTGTAGCAATTTGTATCTGAGGAGCATAAACTAAAATGTGTGGTATCAAAGGATCAGGAGATTCTCCACAGGAGAGACGGAAGGAAAACTCAAGAATGAGGTTGAAGGGAGATTCCAGGTTCACAGCTTTGCTGTGGCTTCCAAGAACAAGTCAGAAGGCTCAGAGATATATGTCTTCAGAAACCCAGGCATCCTTGTAATGTCTAAATATTTTGAGGAGAGATTTAGGTCACTGACAAAGATGCTGATGTTCAACTACTTATATTTAGAAAACCAGCACGAAGAGAAGGTATTATTAACTGAAACATAAACAAAAGAGGAGCCAGGAAGAAATGTAGGCATGGGTTTCTGCTTGGCTAAGTTTGAATAACATTTAAATAATCATGATAAGATGAACCAAGCTGGCCCAAATTGTTACATATCTTTCCTGGGTAGTTGAAGGGATGGAAAAGGTGCCTATGAATGAAGAGCACTGAAGATGAGTAGAAATATTGTTAGGTTATTTATGGACATGGAGGAACCTTCTCCACAAGTCAGCTATAAGAAATAAAAATGATTGTGGGCATGAGTTGATCGGTACTGATGTACCAAATTAACAGACTATCTATATAACAACAACAACAACAACAACAACAACAAAACCACCTGCCTTTTCACACTGTATGCATGTAGATCGTTGTTGTTTGTTGTCATTGATTGACTCTGACTCATGGCAGTGGTCCCATGCCCCACAGAACAAATCATCATCTGGTCCTATGGCACCTTTGGGATCTTGGTCTGTGTGGATCCATTGTCAGACTCACCGAGTACTTTGAGTGTTCTACAAACTAGGGACTCCTTTTCTAGCACTGTCAGAGAATATGCTGTTGTGATCCATAGATTTTCATTGGTTAATTTTTGGAAGGAGCTTGTCAGACTATTTTTCTCAGTCTGTCCTAGTCTGGAAATTTCACCAAAATCTGTCTACCGTAGATGATCTTGCTGGTATTTCAAATAATGGCAGCATTGTGTCAAGCATCAAGCCAACAGAGCATGACAAACTGACGGACGGACCAACCAACTACTGTCATCCAATTGAATTCAACTCAGCAAATCTGGAGGATAGAGGAGAACAACCCCATAGGTTTTCTGCAATGTGGCAAATTATTTAATAAATGTCCAAAGGAGGCTCTTCTAGATATTGCTTTAGTTCCCCTCACCAAATGACCTTCGTTTTCTTGGCATGTCTAGGTAAAAAGTGGGGGAAGATCCTGATTGGATGAAGATTCAGCTGTGCGTGATTGTTACCAGAGTTGATTGTGATGGCCATCCTGCTGGGTATTAAATGAGCCATCTCAGAAGCAGGAAAGTGGTGCAGGGGTGTCTCATTACCTGCAAAAGAGAAGTGCCAGGAGTAGGGTGCATAGTTTGGACCCCAAGATCCCTGTTGACGGGACCTCCTTGGTCCAGGAACCAGCTTTGACCCCAGGGGCCGGCAGAGGAACAGCAGCAGAATCAGGGCCACAGACAAAGAACTGGACTTTCTAGACCACAGAGCAAGTAAAGCCGCGTGGGTAGGAGACTGCCTTGTGGATTGTGGGCCCTCTAGGCATGTCATTGAAGTCACTGGGTTTGCCGGAGTGGGGTCCCTTTGAGTTGAGGCTCACAGGGGAGTAGCATGTCCCTTGGGAATTTGTTGGCAGCCCTAAAAGGGGATAATGAGACGGCCTGGCAGAGGGCAGAGGCCAAGCAGCGAGGCTGAGGACCAGGAAAGCCTGCCTGTGTGCAAGACAGAGAAGACACTGTCTGGACAGCTGTATCCTGAACATTTCTCACCAGAATTGTAGCCTGTTAGCTTTCCTAATGAATACCCTAACTGGGAATCTTGTCTGTGAGTTTTGTGTGGCCATCACAGTGAATCACAGACCGCGTTTGAAAAGTAGAGAGTGCGGTGGGAGGAACATGTGGTATCAGAATTGGGAAGGAGGGGACAGGTCTGACTTCGGTCTTAGGAAAATCAGCCTTGGGAGCCAGAGGAGGGCACTGTGGCCCACATCAATTGTCTCAGTTTGTAAGACTGAACATGTCTCCTATCGAGTAGCTTGTGGGCTTCAATGACAGTTTGCTTGGCAGTAGAGTGCTTGATACACTGTGCCAGCCAGCCTCCTTATGTCGCAGGGTGGTATCTGTATGAAATCCTGAAGAAAATCAATATTGAAATGTAAGCAGGAACACCAGGAACATAAATGATTAGCTCACATGACCCTGGCATGTTTCAGTCCGTCTGCCCCAGCAGTAGCTCCCCGGTAGACAAGGACGTGAGAAGTTCATTGTTGGCTAGAAGTCAAGGACTATCATCATGGTTTTGTGACTCTCTGTGATCTGGTGACTATGTTGTTATGGCTGTTAGGTGCCATTAAGCCAGTGTCAATTCACAGTGACACTGCAAAATGAAACCCTGCATGATCCTTAGCCACCCCACAATCATACTTATGTTTAGGCTCATGGTTCAGACACGGTGTCAACCCATCTTTCTCACTGTCCCTCTGTTAGTAAGTATGATTTCCTTCTCCAGAGACTGCTCTCTCCTGATAACCTGCCCAAGGTTGGTGACATAAGTCTCACCATCATTCCCTCTAAGGGACATTTTGGCTGTGTCTTCCGAGACAGAGCTGTTTGTTCTTTAGGCAGCACATGATGTAGTGACAGGGAATGAATTAATGGAACTCTAGTAGCCAAAGTCTCTAACTCTCACCAAATGACCTTGCCCTGTAGGAGCCTGGTAGGAATGTGGGGGAAGATATTGATAGGACTTACCTGTAATTTTGAACAGGAGTCCCTGGAGTGGCATCCTGCTGTGCATAAGATGAGCCCTCGAAGAAGCAGGAGCGTCTATCTCATTACCAGCAAGAGCCAGGAGCGAGACAAATCCTCTGAACCTGAGATGCCTTGGACCCAGGTGACAGCTAGGCCATCAGAGGATCATCATCAGCAGCAGGTGGCAGACCATGGAACAGAGCACGGGGCTTTCCAACCCAGGGAGCAAGGTAGGTGCTTTTGTGTAGGAGGTTGGATTTCAGAGTGGGGTACCGCTGGACACATACTTGGGGAAGGGGAACGCATGGAAATGGAGCTGAGTGCCTTCAGGCTAAGTTCACCTGAGCAGGGTGCCTCTGAACCAGGAAGTTTCACTCGCGGACCCCTGGAGCTCGAACTGAATGCCCGTGGGTGGAGACTTTCAGTGGAGCAGTGGAGCGGCAGGTTCCTCTGGGCATTGGCATTGGTTAGCAGCCCTGATACTTGGCCACATGTTCTGGTAAACAACCACCCTGAGCATTTCTCACTGGCCTTATAACTTATTAACACTCCTTACTAAACCCTTTAATCGTGACTTTTGTCTGCGAGTCTGCGTAGCCATGGCAAGGGAGAGCAAGCAGAGAAGTGACAAAGAGAATATTACTTAAGACCTTACACATAGTCCTTTCAATATTCTTTTCCAACACCATAGTTCAAATGAATTGATTCTTTTTCAGTCTTCCTTATTCAATGTCCAACTTTCACCGGCACTTAAGGCAGCTGAAAATACCATGACCACCACTTGTCTGTCGATTTGTCAAACTGTGGTGGCTTGTGTGTTGCTGTGATTCTGGAGGTGATGTCCCATCAGCGCTCCCAGACTAAGAACAGACCATGACGCCTTCGTGGAACTTCACTTCAGAAGAATTAGCCACTGGAAACCCTCTGGATGTTATTGAAACCTTGTCAGTCACTGGTGGATATAAAGTAGAATTGGAGTTTAGCCTTCGGCAGGGGAGTGAAACAGAGTCAGAAATCACAGCAGCCTACAACTGCCTTAAAGAAGCCTGCGTCGGGGTCTTTTGGCGATTCCAGAAGGTGGATGTTCAGTCGAAACAAGTCTACTGGGATTGTTGTGTTGTTGTTGTTAGGGGCCATTGAGTCATTTACAGCCCAAAGCAACGCTATGGACAGGAGAACAAGGCACTGTTCAGTCCGGGTGCTGTCCACAGGATCATTGTGTGTGCACTAGTGCAGCCGCCGTGTCAACCCATCTTGGGGAGCTATTTGTTTACTGTTTACTGAGCCTCTACTCTAGAAAGCCTGATGTCGCCCTCCATGGGCCGGTGCCTCCTGTACCTTGTCCAAACCACACAGCTGGACACGTTGACACCCTCGGGTCTAGAGACCCTTCTGCTCGTACTTATTTCCACACAGGTTTGCTTTTACTTCTGGCAGCCCATGGTAATTTTGCAATTATTTGTCAACACCATAATTCAAATGCATCAATTCTTCTGTTGTCTTGCTTATTCAATGTCTAATATTCACATGCATTGAGGGGATTGAAAATAGCATGGCATGGGTCAGGTGCATCTTAGTCCTCAAAGTGACATTTTGCTCTTTTATACTTTCAAGAGATCTCATGTGGCTCAATGCAATGTGTCATAGGATTTATTGACCTCTTTTTTCCATTTATCATGGTGTTGTTTGTTAGTCTAGTGCAGGGGTTGGCAAACTTTTGAAACAGAAGAGCTCATCTTGTCCATCACAACAATTTAAAAATTATTTGAAAACTATTATTATAATTTTACAAACAAATGAAATCACCATAATTTGAATCATATCCTTAAACCATTTTTAATTTTACTTCAGAGCCACATGTATGCACTGACAACTGCATATGGCTCGAGCGCCAGTGTGCCTCCTGATCGAGATGAAAGGGTTCTTGTTTGCTTAACATTCAGGTGCAAACTAGACTGAAGGCTGTCTAGCCTTTGGGATCCATCAGTAAGTGTTTCACGTCCTCCTGGCTTTCAGCAAGCAAAATGGTGTCAACGGCATATTGAAGATTGTTAATAAGCCTTCCTCCTATCCTAAAGCTGTGTTCTTTTTTTATATTTTCAAATTCCTTGGATTATTTGCTTAGCATACAAACTGAATAAGTATGTTAAAGGCTACAACTCTTACAAACACCTTTCCTGATTTTAAACCATAGTTAGCTCTTATTCCCTTAGAATGACTGCTTCTTGTTCTATGTAGCTTCACATAAGTGCGATGAAGTGTTCTAAAACTTGCCATGCTTTGTAATGTTATCCATAGTTTGTTATGATCAACGCGATTGAACGCCTTTGCATAGTCAATGAATCACAAGTAAGCACCTCTTCAGTACTCTCGTCCTTTAGCCCCAGACCATCTGACGTCAGGAATGCCCGCCATTGGCTGACTTGGCATTTTGGCAGCTCCAGGTCAATGTACTGCTGCAAATATTTCTGAACGGTCTTCAGAAACGTTATTTTATATGACATTCCCTGTTCGTTGCAAAGGGAACACATACAGATCTCTTTCGGTTAACTGGCCATCTGTCTTCCTTTTTTTTTTTTTTTTTGGCATAGACCAGAGGGTGCTTCTAGTGCTGCATCAATTTTAAAAAACAAAACCACCCCCGCCCAAACAGATCAATTAATATTCCATCAATTCCTAGAGTTTTGTTTTGCACCATTTTTGGGGTGCAGTTTCGATTTCCTTCTTCAATACCATGCACTGGTTGTTGGCCATATGCTACCTCTTGAAATGGTTGAGTGTTGACCAGTTGTTTTTGGTACATTAACATGAATATTTCTATCTTCTTTTGATGCTTCATTCGTCATTCAATATTTTGTCCACAGATCCCTTCACTGTTGCAACTCAAGCTTGAATTTTTCTTAACGTCTTTCACTGTGACACGTGCTATGCAAGCAATTCCCTTTGGAGTCAATGTTTTCAGGTCTTTGCGCATTGCGTTATAAATGTCACGTTGTCTTTTTGAGCTGTGCTTTCACCTTTTCTTTTCAGCATCGGAGCAAGTCTATTCTTGAGTTATTCTCTAAATTCAGCCGGGATACATTTAAGATCGTACTTTGGCTCCTGTGGACTTGTTTTAATTTCCTCAAGTTCAACCTGCAATTGCATATGAATAATCGATCATCTGTGGCACAATTGGCCTCAGGCCTCATTTTGGCCGAGGACGTTGAGCTTGTCCGGCGTCTCTGTCCACAGATGTACTCAGTGGCATTCCTGTGTGTTCCGGCGGAAATGTCCATGCATAGAGTCACCCTTATATGGTTAAAAGTGTATTTGCAATGAAGAAGTACTTAGTCTTGCACAATTCTACCATGGGAGGGATCATTGTGATTTCTATTACACAGGCCATATTTTCCAACTACTGATGCTTTCCAACTTTCACAAGGCAGTCACCAGTAATTATCGGTACATCTTAATGGCACGGTTGATCAGTGATAGGTGGAAATATGGTATAGGAGGGAATATGAATACACTGTTAGAACCATTTTTCTCTCTTCTCAAAGGATCTTGTCCTTGTGGTTTAGATTTCTTTCCTTCATCTCCTTTATTAGCAGGGATGGATCAGATTTAGATCCTAGCGGTTAGACGGAAGCACTTTTTTTTTTAATGTTGTGCATTGGGTAGATTCACTGCCCAGTACTTGATTTTTCAGGAGGATCTTCTGAAACATGATTTCTGCTCACGAACTTGGACATCACTTCTAGTGGGAAGATATTCCTAGCCAGGTGACCCACTGTAGGGAGCTGCGTGTCTCCCCACCCTGGATTTTAGCCATGAATTTACTCTCCCATACAAACTGCCCAGAGGTTTTTCTGCCCTTTGTTCCTTTCCCGCCAGAGGGTGGCTGCCCTGACCCTTGCTAGGATTGGTGATCTTTCACTCGCAGCTGCTATGATTGGTCAATACATGACTGAGGGCATCTCCCTCCCAGGCTCACCAGGAATGCTTCATTAGCATACTTACCTGTTTGATCAGTTGCTCGCCATTCCTTCCTTGTTTGGAGATGCACGACTATAGGCTACCTCAGCTGTACCTTATTTTATATGTGACAGTAATGGTGCCAGCCCCTCACTGGCTATTTAAGCCTCTGCTCTCAGCTCAATAAACGAGGGTTGATCAGATTCCTGTCTTGCCTCCATCTCTCCGCGCCCTTGCCCATCTTCATTCCCAGTCCCTCTTTCAGGTCCACGTTGTTGATGTCCTGCTGGACAGGACAACCCACAATAGCAAGTCCTTTCCCTCAAAGCACTCAATACACAGCAGAGTGATGGTTTATACAAATACTTCATTTTCAGATGTGTCTACCCTCTAACTAGATTTTGACCCATGTGAGGGCAGGTAGCAAGCTTTACTTACTGACATCTGTATTCCAAGCATCAAGCAAAGTCCTGGGACCTGGAAGCCATTTCATTAACCGTTTTTGAAAGAGTGAATAAAATGGAACGATCTGTCTGTCTTCCGGCTATTATCTCTGCAAAGGGAGGAGGTAACACTTGAGAACACACATGGGGGACAGGACCTTACCAAAATGGGACTTCCAAAGAGCACCCATCGACATGAAGTCACGGGATTCCAATAAGGCAACTGTATGAAAGGAATGCTGTGTTTTCTGGATAGAATCAATCAATCAATGGATTTATGATTTCTCTAATAGTGACTAAAGGAGCCCCAAGGGGACTGTCAGTAAGTACGGTGCAGTTAGTTACAAGGTTGGCAGTTCAAACTCACGAGGTGCTCCATGTGTAAAAGGTGAAGCTGTCGAGTTCCTCTCGCTGCCCCGGAACCCACGGCGGCAGGCAGCTGGGGGACGGGGGGTGGGGTGGGTGGGGGGGGGCGGCAGGGAGCGGGGGGGGGCGGCCCTGGAATAGGGGCTGTGGCGCTGCGCGGGGGCCCAGTTGCGGCGGCTGTGGAAACTACGGGCTGACAATAGGCTACTAAAGTTCCCATGGGAGTGAATTAGAATTTCATAAGCGCATAATGGACGGAGAGGAGAAACTTACGGTGGTTGCAAAGGCCCGGATGCCACGTACGTCAAACTGATAGCTTCTGATGGCCAGGAATTTATTGTAAAAAGAGAACATGCACTAACATCAGGAACAATCAAAGCCATGTTGAGTGGCCCAGAATGGATGATAAGGCTTTATCTATATTAGTCTCCATGGTCAGCTTATTAACCACGCAAGAATATTGATTAGTGATGTGCGCTCCCAGTCGAAGTCACCACCTCTCAAAATACTGTGCTTCGCATTTTCTGTATTTTGAATGGGGTCAGTTTGCTGAGAATGAAACCAATGAGGTCACTTTTAGAGAGATCCCATCACATGTGTTATCAAAAGTATGCATGTAATTTTACCTACAAGGTTCGCTGCACTATCAGCTCCACCGAGATCCCCGAATTCCCAATTGCACCTGAAATTGCACTGGAACTGCTGATGACTGCCAACTTCTTAGATTGTTAAATAAAATAAATTATAATTAAAAAAAGAAGATGAAGCTGTCTGCTCCTGCCATGATCTACAGCCTTAGAAACCTTAAACAGGCTCACTATGAGACACAACTGACTCCAGAGTAGCGGCATCAGATTTGACCCACAGTGACTCATACTCTTTTGCATGTGACAAAATGCTTATATATGTTTGCTCTTTATGGTGTTTGATGGGAGAAAAGAGAACTAAAATTTGAATATAATTTATAGAGACACATTAAGTCTTTCCCAGGACAAAAACGTTCTGGGAAACCATTAGCAGCACCCCGTAATAGTTTCTAAGGATTTACAGCCATTGAACCAATTGAATACAACATGGAGAACAACAGAAGTGGCAAACAAATCATAATTGGAAGTAAATAAATCCATTACAATTGTAGGTAGGCGTACTGAAGAGGGGAATCCATATCAATCAGGATGTGTACACTATTGTATATTAGAAAAGCTGAGTAGCTTGGTCCAGAGCCCTCTGACCAAGCAATCAGTGAATAATGCATCGCTATGTTACTCGAGGCCTAGGGTCCTAAATGCAAAGTAGGGTTCATCTGAACAAGTCTCTCAGAGGAAGGGCACCCCTCGCTGGACTGGCGAGGGCATTGGTGATATTCTATTTTCAAAATACTTTACTTGAGGGAAATTTTTTCATAATGTCAGAAAGAACTCATTGGAGGGTAAATCTATATTAAAACTCACATGGATTTAAGGTTCCCAATGTAAATTTTCTACAAATGTAGTGTTCAGAATTTAAACTTTAATATATCAGTAATCTGATAGAGCCTCAAGAGCAAGTATTCGTACTTAGTTACGTTACAAAAAGAGTAAACACAAGCTCCAAGAGTTATCTTTACTCAGTCAACATCAAAGATGATTCAGTGATTGAACCGGGATTCAAATTTATGTTTTGCTGTTATTTTATATTTTATTTCCACATTTCTTATTGTTTGTCAACAACATAGTTTACCAAATAACTTGAGGCCTACATTTGCCCCAAAGGCCTGTGACTGTAAAGAATTTTAAAGTTAATAACAATGTGAGAATAATGTTCTTAGCCATTTTTCTTTCCACAAAAGCAAAACAACCACTCACGGTTACAATTTTGATGGTGAGATGAGCCACAGTTCCACTTCTCCATTTGTTTCTTGCTTGAAACTATTGACACGAGCCCTGGAGTTTCGTTCCTGTGTGCACTGTGTGTGCTCCACATGGGGCCACAGGAACAAGGTAAGGTACTGAGTCCATGCAAGACATACCTTAACCTTTGCTCGGTTTGGGGAAAACCTTGTAGTTAATTCCTAGTAGGGACAGACCATATCTCTCAGCTCAGTTGTGTCTTCTAGATCTATACTCTGAGCACACACTGCTGTTGGTTCCCTGAAATTGGCAGCAGCAAACACACATGGTGCTTCCACAAGGGGCTTCAGAAGAATAAAAGGGGCAGTACTCCAATCTGGGGACCTGGAGACAGCTATGCTTGCTGAGCTGAAACGTCCAGGGGACATGTCATCATCATAGCGAGGCTTGTTTGGATTAAAATGGTTGGATTCATGTGGGAAAACAAAACATATTCCATAGCCAAGACCTGGCAAGAGAGTAGGGTTAGTCTTTCATTCAGCCAAAGAGCATTGTGATTTCACTGAAAGAGAAATAAGAGAACAACGGCTTCACTTTTCTTATCAAGGTTTTCATGCAAGAGCCAGGAGTGATACTTTTTTGTTGTTTTTAAGAAAGAAAAAATGTGGCTATAGACAAAATTTGTGAAGATCGTGTTGTGGATTCAATTGATTCACCCCCCCCCCAATATATATTTCATTGGTAAGTCGACTGCACAAAACTTATATTAAGTGTTTAAAAGCAAGGATGCTACTTTGAAGATTAAAGTGTACCTGACCCAAGCCATGGTATTTTCAATCACCTGAAATACACGTGAAAGCTGGACATTGAATAAGGAAGTCTGAAGAAGAAATGATGAAGAAAATCAAAGTACCATAGACTGCCAAGAGAGCCAACAAATCTGTCTTGGAAGAAGGGCAAGAATGGCTAGACTTCACTTTATATAACTTTGGACAGGTTGCCAGGAGAGACCAGTCCTGAGAGAAGGACATCCTGCTTGGTGAAGTAGGACAGCGGCAAAGCGGAAGGCCTTCAGTGAGATGGACTGACACAGTGGCTGCAAACACGGGCTCAGACATAGGAACAATGTGCTGATGGCCCAGGGCCAAGCAGTGCTTCCTTCTGTTGTACTCTGAACGGGTTCTTGCTGTGGCTCGGACTTGCAAAGAACTCAGCAGCACACAATAACAACAGCGACACACGTATTAATGTGGCTGGGCCATGGCACTCAGTGGTTTGGCAGTTTCTGTAATAATCTAATGGGGCATATATGTAATGATCCTCCATGTTATTATTTGATATGATCATCAAATAAGAGGAAGAAGGGTGGGATACAACAAAATCCCTTATGGGCCTGACCCAATGTAGGGAGAATTTTCCTGGCAGGTGGCCCACAACAATTTTATCTTAAAACAAATAAATCATAAAGGGAGGGACCTTCTACCACATAGCTTGCTATTGTCATTAGATACCCTTTAATTCACTCCAACTCATAGTGACTCTATTCCAACAGAATGAAACACTACTTAGTCCTTTTCCATCCTCATAATTGTTCTTCTGTTTGAGCCCATTGTTGCAGCCACTGTGTCCATCCATCTGGTCTTCTTCTCACTGCCCTGCTACGTTACTAAGCATGATGTCCTTCTGCAGAGATTTGTCTCTCCTGACAACACGCCCAAATTAGGTAAGATGAAGCCTCACACTCCTGGCCTTGAAGGAGCATCTGGCCACACTTATCCTGACACAGATTTGTTATCCTTTTGGCAGTCCATGGTATAGTCAACATTCTTCACCAGAGTCATAATTCAAAGACCGTGATTCTTCTTTAGTTTTTCGTATTCAATGTCCAACTTTCACACACATAAGAGGCAGTGGAAAATAACATGGCTTGGGCTAGGCGTACTTTAGTCCTCAAAGCAACATTCCTGCGTTTCAGCATTTTATTAGATCCTGTACAGTAGATTTACCCAGTGTCTCGTTTGACCTCTTGACTGCTGCTTCCATGAGCGTGGATTGCGGATCCAATCCTTGACGACTTCAACCTTTTCTATTGGTCCAGTTGTGAGGGTTTGGGTTTTCTTTACACTGAGTGGTAATCCATACCAAAGTCAGCAATCCTTGATCTTCATCAGCAAGGGCTTCAAGTCTCCTCACTTTCAGCAAGCAAGGCTGTGTCACCTGCATATCGCAGGTTGTTGACAAGAATTCTTCCAGTTCTGGTGCCACGTTCCAGCTTCTCTGATCATTTCACACCATACATATTGAGTAAGTATGATGAAAGGATACAGCCCGGACACGTACCTTTCCTGATTTTAAACTGCGCAGTATCCCCCTGTTCTGTTCGCATAACTGCCTCTTGATCCACCCACAGTTTCTGCATGAGCACAACATAGTGCTCCCGGATTCTCATTCATCTCATGATTATCCATAGGTAGTTATGGTCCACACACTTAGTTGCTTTAGTGTAGTCAATAAAACACAAGTAAACCTCTTTCTGATATTCTCTGTTTTCAGCCATGGTCCATCAAATATTTTGAATGCTAGCCCACTTTCCATGTCCTCTTCAGGATCTGATCTGGATCCCGGGATCCAGTGATCCTCACGTGACTGGGAACCTGGCTTGGGGTATACTTACCATCTAGGGTGAACCTCTGGCAGCGCCCTGCACTGTTGCAATAGACGTGGGATGATCTTCAGCAAAAGTGTGATTTGCATGTTAAAGTAACCGTTTCATTCTCCAAGCGGAGTATGCCGATGGCATTTGGTGGCGAAGAAAAGCCAACGCGTGCATTCGCTGAAGGATGTGCACTCCTTGTCCAGTTGTTCTTCGCAGAGCTCCTCGCTCACACACCTTCCCCCCCTTCCCAATCCCCAAAGAGGCAGTTTGGTACGAAACAGAAAACACTGAGCACTTAGAAGGCATCTATTGTACAAGTAGTTTCTCCTCTCAGAAGTTAGATGATCTAGAAATGTCATAACATCCTCCCCCAAAGTGGAGCATAATATAATTATTTTAATATGCTAAACTGTTTCATAAATATTTGTGGATTTCTCAGGAATAGCCTACCCTGTGGTAAGGCACTAGATCCAGTGATCCTAAAGTAATTGGGAATCTGGCCTGGAGGTTGCTTACAATTGAGTGTAAACCAAACTAAACCAAACTCATTGCATTGAGTCAATTCTGACTGATAGTGACCCTATAGTCTTTCCAAGAGCTGGAAGCCTCTTCTCTTTCCTGTGGACCAAGTATGAAAGACAAAGACTAAAGCAAGGAATCAATGTGTGAATGAATTATTGAGTAGTTTCAACCCTCCGAGGGAGGGGTGTGAACATACCTAATGTGATTTATTTTTCTTGGTTTTATCTTAATTTGATATATTTCCCCTAATGATACCTGGTCCAGATCACAGATCTAAAATAATTTGGGGTATTAAAACTCAGTTCAAGCTGATTTAAAACCTCAAGTTGATGTTGAATTCAGAGCTTGTTCTCTTCCTACGGTTTGGGATAAAATGTGAAGCTGTAGATGCTTCCTTTAATTCTCCCTTTCTCTCAGTTACAGGCTTTGGTCCTCTGAGGTGAGGAAAAGGGACAAGCAGAGAAAAGGCCTAAAGCCCAGTCTTCCCTTTGTCAGCTGTCACTCTCAGGCTAACCCCCCTGGCTCAGTCGACTCATAAAGAGACAAGGATAACAGACACTAAAGCACCCAGGATGCAGTTCAAAGCAATACTTCTGAGCAACTAATAGTGTGGGATGGTGTGGAAAATAAGCAGAAGAAGGGTTAACTAGATTAGGGAGCAGAGTGGGCTTTTTTATTTTTAAACAAAATTTTTTCATGGATTATGTGTTAGCAAATGTAAACTATCAATCCGTTTTCCCAATTATAATGCTTATCACAGTGGAAATAACCAATATAAAATAAAACCAAAGACAGTGAAAACGTACAAGGCAAAGTTTACTACAAACCAAAAATGAAAATAAAAGTAAAATGTAAACATCACATTAAAATTGTGAAAATAATACAGAGAAGTTAATCAAAACAAATAATAAAAAGAGGATATTGGCAAGCATTAAAATTGTGCCTGTTAATATTTTTTAACCAATAATAGTGAAATAAAATCCAAATCAAATTTAGATAGAAAACTGTTGGCCTATGAAGTTTTGACTATATAAATGAAAGCAAAGGGGAAAATTTAGAAGGTTAGAAGCTATAAGTGGAAAAATTGATATTAGCAAAAGAACTGATTAAGAATCAAATTGTTTGTTATAAAAAAAGGTACACAGAAAGTAATTTACCTTGGTAGAAATAGTTCAATGAAATAAATGGGAAAAACCTTGGGGATATTTTAATAGTAGTGTAAGGAAAATTGATACATGAGTACATTTAATGGAGTTAAATCTGATTTTTAAGCTTTGGGCTTTTTAAAAATGAAAACACGTTGATATTGGTGTATCACAGCTTGGAATGTTTATGTTAATAATTGCAATCGTCAAATGTACAGTCTTGGACTTAAAATAGCACCCAAACCTGAAAAAACCCTCTATTGCCCAGTCAAAGTATCCGCATAGCTCCCTGCAGGATAGCGTAGAACTGCCCCCTGGAGTTGCCACAGGAGTAGAACGCCTCCCCTTTCTCGCTCAGAATGGCTGATGGTTCTCACTGCTGACTGACTTGTGATTAGCAGCCAGTAGGACCTCCCTCCTAAAGTGACTCCATAATGTAGAAAACTGTGTGATTATTAGGGTGTAGTGCAACCTCCCCCCTATTCAGGTCACAACTTGATGTTTCTTTGAGGGTATGGTCTACATCACATTTTTGAATAGACACTGGAGAGCACCCTTTCTCTCTTTTTAAAAAATCGTTTTATTGGGGCTCTTATAATATTCTATACATCATTTGCACCCTCTATTTTTTGTTCTTCCTCATGGCCTGAATCTTGTAGCTGACATCTTGGGACTTGGTCCAGTGGCCCAACATGTATTTGCCTGCTAACTTAGGAGCTGTCAGTGGCCTGCCATGTTGCCTGCCAACCTTGGATTCATTTCACTTGGCATCCACCAGCCTGCTTCCTGGTTCATCTTCCTGCTTCCTGATTCACTGGCCTTTGCAGCTGCATGAGTCTGGATGGGCCTCCAGCTTAGCATCTGACTTGAGCCAGGCTGGGTTTGCCTGCATCTGCAGCTGTGTGGGCTGCTTTCTCTTGATAGAAATTTCTTTCTTACATAAGTGTCATTGGTTTTTCTTCTCTAGAGAATACAGCCAAACACACATAGTCAGCTGCTGCAGTAATTTTAGGCAAGATTTGTGCAGAGCAACTTTCATCCGGCTATGTTATTTTGTTTTTTTTTCATTAAAGAGGAGACCTGGCGCCACAATAATGAAGGGTGAGCTGCTAAAATGAAAGCCGGGTGGTTTAAATGCATTCCACTGGGGAAAGACTTGGCAATTTGCTTTGTCAAGATTAGAACAATGTAAGGAGCCATTCTTCTGTGTCTCATAGTGTCAAAAAACATACTCAAAAGCATCCTTAATAACAACATTAAAGGAAAGCTCAGCTCTTCCTCGCTCCACTCCGTGTTTCCCCTTCATAAAAGTGTTTCGCATGTTATTATCCGCCTTTCATGTCATTAGACTAAGTAGCAGTTCATAAAATAAATTGATGCTTGCTAACACATTTTGTTAAGGCTCTAGACTCCAAAAGCCAGTGTAGCAGTATACTTCTCTCTCAAATTTCCTTTGAAAGATGTTTGTTTAATCTCTACTTGTCAATCTTAAGGAAAACGGTTATTATTCTTATAAGTGAATTCTGGAGGTACTAACAGTTTCATAATGATAAGGTTATAGGGTCTATGCAGATGTTTACGAATATAAAATTGCATGTGAGCACTAAATCATAGTAATCTTAGCTTTCATAATATGCACATTTAGTAGTATGATTACTGAACTTAGCGAATTTGAGTTTGTTTACTTAAAGCCCATTTAATTGTTACTGCTTCATCTATTTCATGGCTAGCAAAGGTTTTTAATTATTGTAATAGATAAAATTTTAGATTAAATGATTCTTATAACACATGGGATATTTCTTGCACCTTATATAAAACCAGGCACACTGTCTAGATGTTATTTTAAGTAAGTTTGAATGAGCTTTGGAGACTGTGTCTAATACACATGTTGCCCCATGAAAAAGCAAGCAGTGGAGCCCTACAGAGAGGGTAAGTGCCTTCCACGCAGGAGACCTTGTTTCAATTTCTACCCAATTTACCTCATGCACACTCACCACTTGTCTGTCAGTGGAAGTGCGTGTGTGTTCCTAGATGCTGGTTTTCAGTGGAGCGTCCAGAGTAAAGGAACTAGGAAGAAAGGCCTGGCGTTATACTTCCCAGTAGACAATGGAAAGCTCAGGGACCAGAGTAGGTCCAATTTGCAACCATCACGGGATGGCCCAGGATCAGAGAGCATTTCATTGGGCATGGGTTCCTTAGGGAGGAGCTGATTCTGTAGCAGCTAACAACAACTATATCACTTATCATGCTGTGCTCCAAGTTCAACTTTAAAGAGAAGTAGACGGACAACATGCTCAAATATATGACTTTCAGTATCAGACAAATCTGTGACTTAAAACCCCACTTTGCTACTTCTCAGACTTATAACGAACTCTTTCTCAATCACAGTATGACACACCGAAAATGGGCACAATGACACTACTTAACTCGTGTCATTAATAAACTCCCCTGCTGTAGAGTCCATTACAAAAACCTTATGTGAGGCTTCCGAGGCTGTAAATCTTTATGAGAGCAGAAAGGTTCATCTTTGCCTGGTGGGGCAACTGGTGCTTTTGAACTTCTGAACTTGGATCGGTGATCTAATGCTTACCCATAAGGAAAACCAGAGCTGATTAAGTAAGACAGTGGTTAAAGATCACTTGGCATAGAATATTGGCAAAACTGGTAGGTATGATTATTTTTAGCCTTTTACTCGAAGACTTACCCCATAGTTATTATCTGAATTTAACATTAGGATATGTGGGCTTCAAGCCACACTGAGACCATCGCAGTACAAAGAGAACGGAAGAGCAGAGCAAAAGTGTATCTTAAAAGAAGTCAGAGTGTTGGTTTGAAAGGGCGAATAGTGGGGCCATTTTGTACAGAACTGAACTGTGTGCAGAAAAGTCTGGTGGTGGACAGGAATGAGGCATATATGTTTTATACGTGACGCTGGGGGTGGGGTCAGAGGTTTATGAAGCCGGTGATTCTTTTGTTTTAGGATGTTTTTTCTCTACCCTTCTATTCCGGTTGCACTGCCCTTTCTAGCACTGAAGTTCAAGTTGTATTTCTGAGCTGTTCGCCGGGAGGGAGCAGATGCAGATGAAGTGCACAACTTCTTAGCACAGATGAGTTCATTTCCCCCTTCTATGTTGAGGAAGCTTCGTAGACATTTTTTAATCTTAACAAGAGAGTGTTTCAATAAAAAGACCTAAAATTACCCAAGTCTTCAATATCAAGATTCTCTAGCTGGAAATCTCTGATTCAACTGAAAGTGTATGAATGACCATTCACTACTTTATGACATCAAGGATAATGGACAAACTAGAAAGTCCAATAAATTATATCGAGATACATGAATTTGTGACACTTGTTATCCATAGTCGATTGATTCAGCATTATATATAAAAAACAAACAAAACCTTCATTACTGGCTGTGCCCTGAGGAGAGAAAATTGCCTTTTGTTCAAGGTAACAAGAGAGGAATGTGGGACTCACCATCTGCAAATTACCACCCAGGCCAGTGCCGCCAGGCTGCCAATGAGCACACCACCTAACGTGATGGAGACGAAGGAGGCTTTGGGGAGTCTTCCAGAATCTAGGATACAGAAAGAAGACCAGGATGAGGTCGATACACGTCAGCATAGACTCAAAGGCAGTGAATTTGGTTTTGGTTTTGTACGTGAACCCCTTTACAGGGTTGAAAGGGATTAGACGAGGGAAAGAAAACGTGGATACAAAACGGGGTCGTGGACAACTGGCTCCAAGAACACACCACAAAGGTGTGAAATTCTCTCTTCGGTTACATTTCACTTACCACAGGAGCAGTCTGAAAGTTAAACACAAAACAAGAGAAGGCACGGTTGGGTTCCTTGCCATCCGTAGAGCCCCTCACAGGGAAGCATGGAGATAGCATGGCAGCCATCTGTGTCCAAGCTAAACTGTCATTTACAGATTGGAAAAAGAAATGAAAGAGTGTTCATGAAATCATCAGCCAGCAGAGGGATGAAGAGTGGATGGTGTGCAGAGAGCAAAGAGGCTAGTCCCAGAATCTGGAGGCCAGGATTTACAGTTTCTTAGTAATCCCAGAAAGAAAGGTCTTTAAAAATTTTCATGGTAAGATTGACCTTGAATAGATCATTTCTATTGTCCCTTTGAAGCTCTGAATTTCTATGATTCATTTGATTAGGTGGCAATCTGGGGTTAATATGACTTGGATTTCAAATTCTCCCTGCTCACAATTGTATAATGAACTGTTCTATTTAGATACCAAGTGCCCTTCCCCTAAAAAGAAAAAAAAAAGATTCATTGAATGTGAACAGTAACCATTAAAGGTCAAGTTGTCATAGAGGATGTAATAAAAATCCATTTCTAAATGAACAATTTTAATACTATCAACTGTTTTATGTATATATAAAACTGAAGTCTTAGAACACCAGTATTAGATAATCACATACAGACTGAAGAAAACGCGGTGGGGTTTAGGTTGAGGGAAACTTAAGATAAAAACTTTCATGTGACTGAGTCGCTGGGACTCCCAGTGACCCATTAAGACAGAGTAGGACCGTCTCTAGGGCTTTCTAGACTGTAAATCTTTCTGGGAGCTCAGCTTCGACTTTCTCCAATGAAACACCTGCTAGGTTTCAATGACTGATCTCTCAGTTATAAGCCCACAGCTTACATCAGTGCACCACCAATGATACGTCCATCGTCTCTGTGCAGGATGCAGTGATACTTCCATCGTCTCTGTGCAGGATGCAGTGATACTTCCATTGTCTCTGTGCAGGATGCAGTGATACTTCCATCGTCTCTGTGCAGGATGCAGTGATACTTCCATCGTCTCTGTGTATGAAGCAATGATACTTCCATCATCTCTGTGCAGGATGCAATGATACTTCCATCGTCTCTGTGCAGGGTGCAGTCATACTTCCATCATCTCTGTGCAGGATGCAGTGATACTTCCATCGTCTCTGTGCAGGATACAGTGATACTTCCATCGTCTCTGTGCAGGATGCAGTGATACTTCCATCGTCTCTGTGCAGGGTGCAGTGATACTTCCATCGTCTCTGTGCAGGATACAGTGATACTTCCATCGTCTCTGTGCAGGATGCAGTGATACTTCCATCGTCTCTGTGCAGGGTGCAGTCATACTTCCATCGTCTCTGTGCAGGGTGCAGTCATACTTCCATCATCTCTGTGCAGGATGCAGTGATTCTTCCATCGTCTCTGTGCAGGATGCAGTCATACTTCCATCGTCTCTGTGCAGGATGCAGTGATACTTCCATCGTCTCTGTGGAGGATGCAGTGATACTTCCATCGTCTCTGTGCAGGATGCAGTGATACTTCCATCGTCTCTGTGCAGGATGCAGTGATACTTCCATCGTCTCTGTGCAGGATGCAATGATACTTCCATCGTCTCTGTGCAGGATGCAATCAACTCATAGCACTTTAACTCCCACCTGCAAGGTCATGTAGGGGCTTTGGTGGTGTAGTGGGTTAAGCATTGGGCTGCAACTCAAAGTCCATATATGAAACCCACCATCTGCTCCATATGAGAGGGATGAGGCTGTCTGCTTGCAGAAAGATGTACACTCTCAGGAACTCTCGGGGTCAGTCTACTCTGTTCACAGGGCTGCTGTCAGTAGGAATTGACTCAATGGTCAAGGGTGGGGGTGGTGAGATTCAAATGTTTGCATCTGACCAAACGCATCAGGCTTCCAGTGCTCATGTCTACCTGGCTTCTGGTTTGTTCTGCCTTAGTTTTGTACTTCAAACTCAAAATATTCAAATGGAACTCAATCCCCTCCAATCCAACCTGACTTCTTTCAATGTATCCTTTCTCATTTGGGCGCTACATTGCAGTCAAAATCTATTTAGAAATTTCAAAATCACTCTGAGCCATCCTATTGGCTCACTTATGTACAGAGACCATTGTTATTGCGTTACCTTCACATTCTAAGCACTAGTCACCCTGCACTTACGTTTCTATTCTCTACGTTTTCTAACACGACATTCCATCTTTCCTAAGATTCTCCACCATTATTTCTTCTCACCCCTGCTTAGATAACGCCACTTAGTCTCCTAGATTCTGTTTGAGAATCTCCTGTGGTGGGAAGTCTTCCTTCGTGGCCTGGTTAAGTGCCATTTGTATGTATGTGTTTATGGAACCATTGCTATACAGAGTGTTGGGATGTGACCTCCATGTGATGAAAGGCATGGAGAACAGGCAGTGGGCACTAAAATGGACTTGAGTATACCAGTGATTGTGGAGATGGTGCAGGACCAGACAATCAATGTTTCTTCTGATGTACGTGGCTATAAGTATCGAAGTATCATGTTATCTAAGTATATAAAAGCGATGTGAGTTGGTTTTGACACATGGGAGCCCCTGGGTATCAGAGTAGTACTCCACTCTGCAGAGTTCCCCTCAGCTGTGATCTTTCAGAAGTATATTGTGAGGCAGTTTTCATGAGACGTAACGACCAGTTTTTAGGTTAGTAGGCTAACCGTTTACATAACCCAAGGATTCAGGTCAGTAGTCCACTGCCATTGAGTGATGCTGCAGGACAGATTAAGACTACCCCTCATGTATTTCTGAGGCTGTAATTCTTCTGATTTTGCTGTTAGCAGCCCAACGCATACTCCCGATAGCTTCTGGGATCCTAGTCTGTCTGGAATCGTGGTTGCTAAATAAAAGAATGGAAGCCTGTGATTGCCTTTGCATTTTGTTGTTATTGTCATATTTTACTGAAGCTGGTTTGATCCCTTATCTCACATTGAAACTGGCAAGACTCACGTTTCAGTCCCTGAGTCATTATGTTTGGGAAATGAAGATGCAGCCTCTTTGTAAACTAACCCTCCCACTGCTCTCCTCCTCTTCAATCAAGAGAGGCTGGCCCAACGACCTAGTAGAATGTAACGCTAATTTGAAAGGGATCCACCCGAATGATCAAAGAAAGAACTCAGAGGGGCTTGTAGTTTTAATTTTCACTTTGCATTAAACTCGCTTGGTAAGATTTCTGTTTGCTAGAGATAGAATGATTTATAGTAAGCGACCCTTAGATATCACCAGTTGGGCTCCAGACACATTTCTAAATAGTTCACATATTTAGATACTTTATGTCCCATTTCATCCTTCCACTGGTCCTGTGTGGCAGGTGGGGTTGCTGTCCCCATCAAGACAGGAGGAGCCCTGGTGACACTGTGGTTCAAGGACTTGGTTGCTAACCCAAAGGCTGCAATTCAGATCTCTCAACCATTCCACTGCAGAAATGATGTGACAAATTTGTTTCCATGAAGATTTCAGCCTTAACAACCCTATAAGGTGGTTCAGTTCTGTCTATCCGATGGCAACAGTTGGGTTTTGCTTTGGTTTTGAAATGGGAAAATGGATATTCGGAGGAGATGCATAAATGGCTCAGTACCATAGAGCCAGTACATGGTGATGCGATACCCGAGCATTTTACATTCAACCTTGACCAGCATGCCCAGCGAGGAAGAGAGCACTGATTTTATCAACAGGCACTAGAGCATAGTTAACGTTAAAAGTCTATAGAAATGTGATAGCACTTTTGTTTCTCAGATTGGAATTCCTTTAAGGAGCACACATTCCAATAATTATACATCACTGGTTGTACCAGTTTCACATTCCAATCACTTCCAAATTCCAGCTGCTCATTTTTAAAGGAACGATAAACATGTTATTTTAGGATGAAGTCAAGCTGTACTCTTGCTGTGTTTTTCAAATTCATTAGACAGTGTACTAGGAGCCCCTGTGGAGCGTAATAAAAAGTTCTAACAACAGCAGTTAGAAGCACCACATCAAACACAGAGAGGCAGCCTAAGTAAAGAATGCCAAGTAGCAATCAAACCACAACATAATTTTAAAGTCTCGTTTTAATTTATTTTTGCTAATTGGGAAGCAACTTCATTAAGCACTTCAATCAGCCAATGTTTCTTGAATGCCTTTTAGGTTATGGGCACCATGCGAAGTAGGGGCCAGGGAACCAAAAATATAAGAGAGACTTTGCTCTTGCCCTCATGGTGCTTATTTTCCTGCAAGAAGGACCACGGAAAGATAACTGCACGTGCAAAAATGACTAAACCAAACCAATACCACAGAGCCCATTTCTACCCCTAGTGACTGTACAGCTTCCTAGGATTTCTGAGACAATAACTCTTTTTGGAAGCAGAATGCCTCAGTTTTCCTGAAAAGTGACTTGCTGCTTTGAAACACAATCCAAGGCTTAACCTACTGGCCATCGGGGCTTCTTGAAGAGAATTCAGTGGATTCTTAATGAGAGGGAACTATGTTAAGAATGCATTGTAGTGTACTAACTGCACAGGACTCTCATAAATGATCCCATCTGACCCATGAAAGAAAGTTGTTTGAAATGAAATAGCAGGGAAAATAATTTTGAAAGAAAGGCGGATATGGGGAGGATTAGGGTATGGAGAATGTGCAATTTTTCAAGAACCAAGAAAATAACTGCTATAAATTCAATTGTGTCTCATCAAAATATGAACACTAACCCCCATACCTGTGAAATATAATTCTATTTCGAAATATGTTTTTCTTTGTCATGTTAATATAGTTTAAGGTGTGGATATGCCCCAAACTTACTAACTTCTGAATTATCAAAAAGAGCAGTTTAGCTAGAGAAGCAGGCACAAATAGGGAAGACGGTGACACATGAACACCTTTGAATCTGAAATCAAAAACATTGTGGGAGGACTAGACAGTGGAGAGATTATAAATCATAAATATTCATTTACCATTAATGATTAACCAAGGACTGACCATTTAAAGAAATGTGAGTTTTGGCAGTTTAAATGTGAGATAAAGGGTCAAACAAAAAATATAATTAGCTTATGTAAAATAGGATAAAGACCCCAAACTGATAGAGAACTTTCCACTATAACTGGTGCCCAGAATTCACACACCTAACCTCCTGAAACATGAGAAAATAAGTTTCTGTTCTTCAGAGTCAACTGCTTGAGGCATTTCTATTACAATGGCTCTAGAAAACTTAAGATAAGAACAAAACAGTTAAAAACAATGTGGTCAAATCATGACCCAAACTAGGACTGTGGGTGTGTATAAGATTGGAGATCATGGCTTTGTCTACCATAGAAAAAAAATCATACACAAATGGAACAAGTTACCATGTTCTTGGATAAGCAGATTAAACATTGTGAAAATGCCAATATTACCAAAAATTCTTTATAACCCCCAGGCAATTTCAATTCAAATCCCACCACAAGTTTCCAAAAAAATGGAAAAATTCATCACCAATTTTACATAGAAAGGAAGGAAGCCCAGAGTAAATAAAGCATTATTAAAAGATAAAAATAAAGCAGGGTGCCTTTCAAGCCCAGACCTTAAAACCTACTATAAATAGCTATGATAATCTGATGCTGGTCTGATACTGGTATACTTATAATGGTATAAGGATAGACATGAAAACCAATGGATTTGAATTGAGAACCTAGAAATACAACGAAGTACCCATAGACACCCGATTTTTGATAAAGGCTTAACACATATTAAGTGGACAATAGATAATCTTTTCACCAGATGGTGCTGGAAAAACTAGACCTTCACCTGCAAAATAATGAAACAGGACCAACACCTCACACCATGCAGAAAAATGAACTTACGGATCAAAGACCTAAATATAAACCACACAATTATTAAGACCTTCAATGAAAAAACAGGGATAAAATTAAGGACCGACTATAAGGGATAGACACATAATGAAAAATATCCATACCATAGAAAACAAAATAAAGAACTGGGACATACTAAAGATATGACACTATGCACATTAAAAGAATTTATCAAAAGATTCAACAGAGAACCCATACATTGGGGGGAAAAGTCAGCAATAATACATCAGCTAAAGGGTTGATCTCCAAAATCTATGGAAAGCTACACCATAACAAGAAAAAGAAAAATAATCCAATTTTTAAAATGGGCACAAGACACAAATAAGCAACTTACCAAAGGCAACATCTAGGCAGTCAGCAACCATATGAAGAAATGTTCGAGATCAATAGCAGTAAGAAAAATGTAAATTAAAACATAACATCACCTCACAACAACATTAATGGCAAAATTCAATAAAAATAATTCAAGGAAATAATAAAGGCTGGGGAGGATTTGAAGAGAGGAATGTTTTTTATGTTGCTGGCAGGACTGTAGAATTGTACAATCACTGTGGAAAGCAGCATGGCACATTCTTAAACAAATGCAAATACAAGAACCCTACGATCCATAAATCTCTCTGCTGGGTTAATGAAAACAGACATATGCACACCCAAAACCATGAAAACCACCCAAAATCCCAATTATAGAGGAATGGATAAACAAGTTCTGGAATATTCATACTATGGAATATAACACATCAATATAAAATGATGACAACTCTCTTAAACACTGCAAGATAAAGCTACAGAGCATTATACTGAGAAAACTTACTTAATTTTACAAAGATAAATATTTACTTATACCATGTCATAAGGAAAAACAAAGAAGAAGAAACATGGTTTATACACCAATAGACAAAACTTCATGAGTATGAGGAGGCCAGGGATGCAGTGGAAACAGGAAAAGGGGTGGGTTGGGTTTTTGAGGGAGGAGGCATGAGGTGGAGGTGGGGGTTAGGGGGAAAAATGAACCACATATATGGAGGGTTTAACAAGATATTATTGTTAATTTCATTTCTTGAGCTGGACTGTATATATATATATATGTAATATATTTCCTTAAAAATTATCCTCCCCTGATTTCTTATTCCTTAAACCTAAATAGATGTCTGAATAGCTTGATAACAAAGAAAGAAAGGCATTTAAGACCCCAGATGCTATATCTTTTGATAGCTGGGAACCATCAACTTTCTTCACCACATTTGCTTATGCACACATTTGTCTTCAGTGATCATATTGGGAAGGTGGGCACACACTGATACAAGTTTTTGTTCTTTGATGTCTGATACATGGTCCCTTCTATACCTCGTGGTCACACAGGCTGGTATGCTTCTTCCATGTGGGCTTTGATGCTTCTGTGCTAGATGGCTGCTTGTTTATTGGCAAGCCTTTAAGATCCCCGACGCTATCTATATCCCCAGATGCTATATCTTTTGATAGCCAGGCACCATCAGCTTTCTTCACCACATTTGCTTATGCACACATTTGTCTTCAGTGATCGTGTCAGGAAGGTGTACAAAATGGAATGCCAATTTAATAGAACAACGTGTTCTTGCATTGAGTAAGTACTTGAGTGGAGGTCCAATGTCCATCTTCTTCCTTAATACTAAACCTGTAAGCACATAGATCTATTTCCCACCATCCTATACAAATATATCTACATATGTGCATGCCTGTATTTGGACCTCTATAAATTCCCTTTGTCTCCTAGTTCTTTCCTCTATTTCCTTTTACTTTCCTCTTGTCCCACTATCATGCTCAGCCTTCACTTGGGTTTCAGTAATTCCTCTCAGTTACATTGCCCTTGCTGAATCCCAAGAGGTCTCTCACATCCACCTTTTCACTAATTTTGGATCACTTGTTGCTCCCCTGTCCTTGGGTTGGTCAACACCACCTCCTTAACCCCTGCCTCCCCCTCTCCCATGTCCCCCTGGAACCATCAGTCCCATTGTTTTCTCCTCCAGACTGTTCATCCACCCTATTTATCTAGATAGTGCTGTAGAGATAATAATATGCACCAAAAAAGAAGGCATAGCAAGACAAAGCAATGAATGAGAATACAGTGATGACAACAAAAGAGATAACCAATGACACATAAAATAATAAATTAATAAAAAGAAAAAGGAAAAATTTGAAAAAGAAAGATAAACCTGTAAATAGATCAAGGTCAGAATTTTGAACTCTAGGCGTGCACTTCCAGTCAAGTCCAGTAGGGTGCCATGCTCTGGCCCCAGAGTCTTTGCACTCCCTTGGGAAACAAGCAGCCATCTAGCTCAGAAGCAACAAAGCCCACATGGAAGAAGCACACCAGTCTGTGTGACCACGAGGTGGCGAAGGGATCAGGTATGAGGCATCAAAGAACAAAAAGTCATATAATTGTAAATGAGGGTGAGTGCAGAGTGGTGACCAAAGCCCATCTGTAGGCAACTGGACACCCCCTTACTGAAGGATTGCAGGGAGAAGATGAGCCAGTCAGGGTGCAGGGTAGCAACAATGAAACATACAACTTTCCTCTAGTTCTTAAATGCTTCCTCCCCACACTATCATGATCCCAATTCTACCTTACAAATCTAGATAGACCAGAAGAAGTACACTGGTGCAGATAGGAACTGGAAACACAGGGAATCCAGGACAGATGACCCCTTCAGGACCAGTGGTGAGAGTAGCAATACCTGCAGGGTGGAGGGAAGCTGGGGTAGAAAGAGGGCACCGATTATAAGGATTTACATATAACCTTCTCCCTGGGGGATGGACAACAGAAAAGTGGGTGAAGGGAGATGTCTGACAGTGTAGGATATGACAAAATAATAATAATTTATGAATTAGGAAGGGTTCATGAGGGAGGGAGTAATAGGAAGGGAGGGGGGAAATGAGGAGCTGATATCAAGGACTCAAGTAGAACACATATATTTTGAGAATGATGATGGCAATAAATGTACAAATGTGCTTGACACAAGGGATGGGTGGATGGATTGTGATAAGAATTGTACGAGCCCCCAATAAAATAATTTAAAAAAACACTCAGCAAAAAGAAGTGTGTAACACATTATCAACACGACTCTTGCTGAGAAAAAAGACAGGGGCCCCATGAAGTGAAAGGGATCTGCTTTTACTTGGATTAAGCATGGATCCAGCAAGAAGATTTGCCAAGGTAAGCTCCTGGGAAAAAATGGCATGAGTGGTTTACAGTTTTAAACAAGTATACCAATTAGTAAATGTATAGGATTATGGATGTGAAACAGATTTCACAGGGACATTCATCAATATGCATTCGGGTGGAGTTATGATTCTTAACAAGATATGGCTCTTTATATTTCTTGGTTCCAAATGTCTACTTCTTTGGTCTGGTGATGTCTTTATGGTGACTTTTGGTTCATTGAACAAAGTCCTTCTGTTCCATGTGACATGAGGTTGGGCATGTCTTTGTGAACTTGTTTGCCTGGCCAGGTTTAGTGAAAACTGATACTCATTTGGTGTAAAGGGATATTTTTCTGTGAGGAAAGGGTTCAACAGAGACAGGGTATCAGAAAGGAAAATGAAGAATAATTATAGACAAAAATTGAGGCATTCCAAAATCAAAAAAAGAAAGAAAATAAGAAAAAAGACTAGGAGACGTAAGATTAAAATGGACTTGGGATCTTTAATGACAAACAAGTTAATCTCAAACAAAAACAAAATATTTGGACTTTATTCTCAAGGCAAAATGAATGATAAATTCTGAGCCTCAGTTTCCTCACCAGTAAAACGTGGACAATACTACTAATCTCAGAAGTTACTGTTACTATTAAAAGACACTAAGTAGGTATGTCTCATATCCCCTGCACAGAAATGACTCAGAATCCAGTGGCCGACCACATCATCTTTCCAGATCCTTGTTCCTACACAGCATCCTGTCTTAAAGTCAGTAAATATTGGTACCTTATTGCTTGGAAGAATTCACACTTTGAGACGTAAGCAACAAAGTTTTATTTAATAGTTAATAATTTAGCAAATATTATAAAAATAAGAGGCTTACTAGGGAGTAGCAAAGGAGAAGAGAAAGATGCTGATATGGAAATATAAAAACACCAAACAAAACCTTTTCCTCCTCCATAGTTTATCCAGGGCTGACCTTGACCTTCGCTTTCAACCAGTCTCCTTTTTCTTTTCACTGTGTACATAGACCCTGAAGTTCATTTTGTCCTTTTGTTGACTGAGCACAATGATTTTTTTGTTAACAAATTAGTAAATACTACACCCAATGCCAGAACGAGTGAGTCAAAGAAACAATGTTCACTCCCGATTGCTGGCTGCCCATCCGACTGTGCAGGAGCTTATCATTTACTCAGGTTAGAGGACTGAGGACGTACTGGATGCGGTGCGTGCTGTTGAGAGACGCCTTGTCTTTCATTAGGAATATGCACGGACTAAATGAAGCACAACAATTAAACGCATGCAATCGAGGGGGTGGGTTACAGAAATGTAATTATTTCAAGACCTTCATTACAAAAAAATAAAAGAGAAGAATCTTAATTGCACATGAAGTTCGTGTGGTATGTTTATAAGACGGAGTGAAGGCTGTAAATGGAGCTCCAGCTTTGCTGTGTCATTAGTAGTAGAGCCTTAGAGAAGTAATTTAATCTTCCAGACTTGTAGCGTCCCAGTATTCAAAGTGATGATTAAAAATCATTGATAAAGGTCTGACATGAGAGATGAGGAGGGATGAGAGATGGTGATGGTAGATGCCTGGGACACGGGCATGTGGATGGGTGCCCGCTATGATTATTATTCTCATCAGATCTTTGAGTTGGAGATGTTGTCTAAGGGAATATCTATCATATTCAACTAAAGATTGATAATTTAGGAAGGCAACACTCAGGAGAGAAGAAGAGAGGGAGGTCAATTGTCTAGTCAATCAGGTCAACCCACTCGACCTTGGTAATCAGTGTAATGTTGAATCGCCAGGCATCTATTCTAATGATAATAATAGTGATAAGTTTAAGGCAATTGAGGTCATAAATGTAATACTTGAAAGTCTGTTTTTAACCTGTGTACGTCGGAAGAATTCACGGGAGAGTAATAATAGAGCTCCCAGACCGAGAAAACATCTTTAGCAATGACACATCAGACAAAGGCCTTATTAAAATCTAGCTTACAAGGAAGAAAAACACTAACTGCCCACGGAGGAGGTGGGCAGAGGACTTGAACAGAAGTTTCACAAGGGCAGAAATCCAAATGGCCAATAAGCATATGAGAAAATGCTCCCAATCATTAGTCATAACATAAATGCAAATTAAAACAGCTACGAGATACCATCTAATACCCTCAAAGATAGCTCAATTAAAAAAAATCAGAAAGCAGCAAGTGTTGGAGGGTCTGTGGGGAGATAGGAACTCTCACCCACTGTTGGTGGACCTGTATGTATACAGCCATTATGGAAATCGATTTGGCGATCTCTAAAACAGATGAAAACTGAGCTACCATACAACTCAGCAACCCCCCTACTTGGCATATACTGAGAAGAAGTATGAAACAAACCATGGCCAGACATCTGTTTCAATGTTAATTGCAGCGCAGTTCACAATCACAAGGAGTTGGAAACAGCCCAAATTTCTATCAACGGATGAATAGATTAAAAACTGGCACATACACACAATGGAGTACTATGCATTCCTACAAAACAGTGATGAACATAAGAATTGGAGGAAATTATGTTAATTGAAGTAAACCAAGTACAAAAGGTCAAGCAAAACATGAATCCGCTGAGCTGATGTAAGCTTAAAATGCAGAAGGGGCATAGGGGAACAGCTACAATATATATATACATTCCTACGGTAAAGTCCAGTTACTATAGCAGAGGCCAGATCCCATCCGGAGATACACATAGCAGTCAACTAAAAAGGAAGGGAAAAAAGAGAGAGAGAAGAGAGAAGAGAGAGAGAGAGAGAGAGAGAGAGAGAGAGAGAGAGAGAGAGAGAGAGAGAAGACATGGGGGATGGTATTGTTTATATTTCCTTTGGAGAGGGAGAGAGGGACCAGACTTCAACCTGGTGCACCAAAGACATGAATATAACACACCAGTATGAAGCAGAGAACCAATAGAGAGGTCTGTGGGGTTGTCCCCAATTCCAACTACATGGACCACCCCCCTTCCTCCAAGAATACACTTCAAAGGGCAGTACTGAAACTACATTTTGGGGAGAGGAGTGCATCTGATCAAAGCACACAAGAGCAAATAAAGAGGGAAGGAGAGAGAATGGAGCACATCCTGGCCCACTGAGCCCCAAGGACAATATTCCTGCTCAGAACATCCAATGCACACAGAGAACCACAGGGCCGGCCACACCATGAAACACAGACAGGTCGTCCCTTACTGACCCAAAGTGCTATGGGGGACAACACTGGAGACAAACTGGGAATTGTGCCTGCTCTGATCCCATCGCAGTGGGGGAAACACTGAGGGTGTGCAACAGAGCAGAAATGGGAGCAAAGCAATGAAGTCCCCAGGGAGTACCAAAAATAGACTTTGGGTCCAGGATGTGGCACCCCATCACACTCGACTGGAAAGCAGTCCAGTCAACAAACACACCTGGAACTATTTATAGTATTTTCTCTGTTGTTATTTTGTCTTTTGTTGTTCTGTTTTGCTTTGTCTTCCTTATGTGTTTGTTATTGTCTCCACATGTCTATCTAGATAAGACAGGTAGGGCACACAGTCCACAGAAGAAAACAACGGGATCAACGACAGTTCCAGGGCACAGGAGGACAGGGTAGAACTGTCCCTGTGTGTTTCTGAGGCTGTAACTCTTTATGGGAATAGAAAGCCTTATCTTTCTCTTACAGAGCGGCTGGCAGTTTCAAAACGCTGACCTGCGATTCGCAGCCCAATGCCTAACCACGAAGCCACCAGGAATCTTATAGAAGCACAGAGTGCTTAATAAATATCTCTGCAGGAAGGGTAGGAGTTAGAGACATGGAGGAAATGGAAAGGAGAATATAATAAGCAAAGATGTAGCAGTGAAAACATATGTTTTAATCTAAGAAATAAATTTGGCTTTAGGGATTTTCAAAGAAATCTTTGAGATGTGAAATTGGAGTGATTTATGTAGATAATTATTCTTGGGGCCAAATTCTGAAAATTAGTTTATATAATTTGTAGTCTTGTATAAAGGCTTTTGAGATAGTTGTATTTCCAAACATAATACATTATGAACCACAGTTCCTTTTACCACAATATTAAAACAAATAAACCAAAGAGTGCAGATTCACGTGTGGCCTTTATCTCTAGGAATTTCTCATGGATGCCAGTCTCCTCTCCTTTTCCTTAAGCTTGAGAATGATCAGAGGAGAGGAGCTCATTGGTCTAGATGTCAGTAGCTAAATGAATGGTTTTACCAGAAAATGCACACAACACAGTTGTCCTTTTACAAGAGATGAATTTGCCAACAGAGGGAGCATAATTATTACTGTGATTCCAAAGCAGTGTAACTTTTCCCATTATTACCTTGAGTCTCACGGAACTAGGTCCATAATTTTAAATCATAGACACAAATAGCTTGTCATGGCAGGAGAATGGAACTGAAAGATGGGGCAAAACAACTCATTAAGGAGACTTCATCATTTCTACCTCTTGGAATTGACACCCACATTTGACTTCCTCTCATGAACTCATTCAAGCTAGAATTAGGTTGGGATTTAAAAATGAACCAAATAAGAGTCATTTAATTTCACAAAGTAATTCATTTACTTCTGTTCAAAATATGAAGATATTTTTAAATACATGAAAGATACATAATTTTTTATGAGATTAGAGTTTAATATTCTGAGAAACCTTTTATTGATGAGTCCTGAGCAAATATTTTTGAGAAGACAGAAAGGTATATTTTGATAATAAAAACGGAAATTTTTTCTTCCCTAGAGATCCTTAAAGCTATCAACAGGGTGAACAGATATTATAAAGATACAGAAAACATTCTACTGTCAAAGAAGGAAGATTTCTGAAGCTATGATAGCAGCAAAGTTAGAATGTTAACATCCTAATTGTTTCACCATGATAGATTTTAGAAATTAGCTTTGTTGACTTTCTAACAATAAGCACAGAGAGCAGTCATGCATTTCATTCTGTAAATTTTATAGCATTGTCACCTGCTACTTGTCAATTTACATTTTAATAGATATTTCAGACATTTAAAACAAATTACCCGAATGAATGCACAAGGTGCAATTGTCTTTAGTTTTCCATAACCAATGGTGCTCTAGTTTCAAATAAAGATAGGATAACCTTTTAAATATAGAAAAATAGTAAATACAACTGGATACTGGTTGAACAATAGGTTTGAGAAAGAAGACAGACAATAAAAATAGTGTTAAATGAGAGAGAGGTGAGAAGACTAGGGCCAGAAGTAACGTAAGGAAAGTGATCATTACACTAGAAGGAGTATGATGAGAAAATTAGAAGTGGACATTTCAAAATTGAAGGGATAGAGAAGCGAATGTAGAATGAACTATAAAGGCAAGTCAGAAGAAATTAGGAAAACCATCAGCTGTTAGATTGAGCAACAGCGTCAATAATGGGTTCAAAAGAAGAGTGAAGGAAGTCAAAGGCTCAAGGACACTATCTCTACACCCACAAGGAAGACCAGTTATTACAACTATTATTCCAATTTATGTGCCAACCATACTAGCCAGCCTTGAAGAAATTGAAGAATACTTCCCATATGTCCCATCTAAAACTTATCAAATATGCAATCAATATATTGATAAAACACTAGAAAAAGGAAGAAAGAACAGTAATTAGAAAATAAGGCCTTGCTGATAGAAACAAAGCTGGGATCACATTATAGAAATTTGCAATATTAAAGATTCTTGCAAATACTCTTTTCAACACTATTAGTGTTGCTTGTACAGGTGGATGTCACCAGATGGAAGATACAGGTAACAAATACACTATATTTGTAGGATGATATAATGGAAATACCCAATATTATCAACCATATCAAGGCCAGGGACTGACAAGAACCATCAAGTGCTCATATGTAAGTTAAGGTTGAAGTTGAAGAAAATGAAAATAAATCCATGAGAGGCAAATACAGCCTTGAGTATATACCACCTGATAGAGAACATCTCAAAAACAGATTGGACACGTTGAACACTATTGACAGAAGACCTGAGAAACTGTGAGATAATATCAAGAACATCATATATGAAAAAATTATAAAGTTCACAAAAAGAAAAGATAAATGTGGATGTCAGAAGAGATTCTTGGATTTACTCTTGAATATGGAGTCACTAAATGCAAATTGAGGAAATGACTAATTAAAAGAACTGAAAAGAAAAATTTAAAGACAGCTTGGGAAGAAAATGTCAAACATTATAATGAGACATGCAAAGACCTGCAATTAGAAAACTAAAGAAATGAACACATGAACACAATCAGTTTATCTTAATCTGAAAGAACTGAAAAAAATTTTGAAACCTCTAGTTGTGATAGTTGAAAGATTCTGTGGGAAAAATATTGAATGATACAGGAAGCAGCAAAATAAGATGGAAGAAAGAAGCAGAAGAAGAGATAGAGTGATTGTACCAAAAGAAATTGGTGACCTTCTCACCATCCATGCTACAGCATAAGAACAAGACCAACGATACTGTAGGGAGAAGCCCAAGTTGCACTGAAGAGATCACCAAACCAAAGACTCCAGGAATTGTTGCAGTACGAATTGAAATATATAAAAAAACGGATGAGCACTGGAATCACTCACCACAAAATTTAGAAGAGTTTCCTGGCCAACCTACTGGGAGATATCTATACTTAAACACATTTTCAGGAAAGATGATCACATAGGATGCCGTCAATATCATTATTCTCAAACCATTTCATATATAGTTGGGAACCATCATAAATATCATATGCAAGTAAACTTCTGCTGTAGATAATTTTTAAAAGGTTACAACTGTACATGGACAGGAAGCTTCTAGAAATTCAAGCTGGATGGAAATACAACTCATTAAAAAAGCAATTTAGTTAGGGAAGTTTATGATATGTGAGTAGTATATCAAGAAAATTACTAAAGAAAAGAAAGAAACCAAACCTGACCCATGGTTACCATGGGTGAAGGAGGAAGAATATTTGCTTAGGGGGCATTGGGTTTATATAAATGGCGGTGGACTAATTTGGAAAAGGATATCAATTATGGCTGTACAACACAAAGAGTACAATCAATGGCAATGAATTATATATTAAGAAGTTGTTGAATTGTAGAATGTTTTGTTGTGTGTATTTTTGCCAAAAATTAAAAAAAGATACATGCATATAATTGAGTACATGGAAGAAGAAAATATTCTAAAATTGATTGTTGTAATGAGTGTACAACACTTCTTGATATGATTGAACAATTGAATGGTATTATATGTGGCTGAAGTGCCAATACAACTGCTTAAAATATAGTAAAATTTTAAAAAATTAAGCCAAATTCAAGAGGATGTGCCATTAGGTCTTGGCTGAAAATAGAGAATCGAGATGAATAAGAAATTTAGAAGTCTTCATTGTGCTCCTTTAGAATCTGGATATATACCAAGAAGGAGTCTAAATAAAAGAAAATATTTGCTTGTTTAAAATCAAGAAATGAGTTATATCCTCTTATCATACTTATTCAATCTGTATGTTGAGCAAATAATCAGAGAAGCTGGTTTACATAAAACAAGAATTCAACATCAGGATGACATGGGAGAGGGGGAGGTGAGGCAAAGGAAGAGGGGTACCAACATACCCAGGGACAAAGGAACTACAAGTGATCTAAAATTGGTGGTGTAGAGGGCATAGGATGCCTGGTGGGGCTTGATCAAAGGCAATGTAGCTGAGAGGAATTACTGAAACCTGAATGAAGGCCGAACATGATAGTGGGACAAGAGGAAAGTAAAAGGAAATAGAGGAAAGAACTAGGAGGCAAAGGAATTTTACAGAGGTCTTAATACAGTCATGTACATATATAAATATATTTATACATAATGATAGGGAAATGGTTCTATGTACATATGTTAAATATTAAGGTGGCAGATGGGCATTGGGCTCCTATTCAAGTATGCCCTCAATGCAAGAACACTTTGTTCTAATAAACCAGCATTCTGTGATGTTCATCTTCCTGACATGATTGCTGAAAACAAAATGGGTGCATAAGCAAATGTGGTAAGGAAAGCTGATGATTCCTGGCTAGCAAAAGATATAGCATCTGGGATCTTAAAGGCTTGAAGATAAACAAGAGACCATCTAGCCAGAGAAGCAACAAAGCCCACATGGAAGAAACACACCAGCCTGTGTGATCAGGAGGTATCAATGGGATCAGGTATCAGGCATCAAAGACCCAGAACACAAAATCATATCAATGTGAATGGGGTGGGCGGAGTGGAGACCCAAAGCCCATCTGTAGACAGTTGGACGTCCCCTTACAGAAGGGTCACAAGGAAGAGACGAGCCAATCAGGGTGCACTGTAGCACTGATGAAACATACAACTTTTCTCTAGTTCTTTAATGCTCACCCCCCCCCCACACACACACTATCATTACCCAAATTCTACTTACAAATCCAGCTAGACCAGAGATTGTACACTGGTACAGATAACAGTTGGAAACACAGGGAATCCAGGAGAGAAAACTCCCTCAGGACAAGTAAGGAGAGTAGTGATACCAAGAGGGTAAGGGAAGGGGGAGGGGAGTAGACAAGAGGAACCTATCACGATGTCCAACATATAGCCTCCTCCCAAGGGGATGGACAACAGAAAAGTGGCTGAAGAGACAGTGGTTGGTGGTAGACGTGAAAAAATATTATAAATTACCAAGGGTTCATGGGAGAGGGGGGAATTATGTTGATACCAAGTGCTCAAGTAGAAAGAAAATGTTTTGAAAATGATGATGGCAACATATGTACAAATGTGCTTGACACAATGGATGGATGGGTGGATTGTGATAAGAGCTGTAAGGGCCCGCAATAAAATGACTAAAACAATGAATAAAATATTCTAAAACTGATTGTGGTGATGATTGTGCAGCTTTTCTTGATGTGATCTAACTATGGAATTGTATGGTATGTGAATTATATGCCAATAAAACTGTTGAAAAAATAATAAAAAAAAAGAATTTACAGATTAAAAAAAAACCATTCCAAGAGAAGTAGATGACACACTCTTGCATACTGAAAGTGAGGAAGATGAAACACTTGCTGTGCCTTTAATATGGATTGTGCCTTTAATATGGATTGCAACTCAATGTAAAGAAAATAACAACCCTCACAACTGGACCAACAACGAAGTTACTGATGAACAGGGAAAGGTTCGAGGTTACATTTTACTTGGATGCACATGCACAAGCATGACAGTAGTGGTCAAGAAACCAAACAACACACCACATTGGGTAGTCTGCACAACAACTCTTTAAAGTGTTAAAGAGCAAGGATATCACTTTGAGGATTAAAGTGAGTATGATCCAAGCCATGATATTTTTAATCACCTCAAATGCATTTGAAAGTAGGACAATAAATAAAGAAGAGTTCAAGAGAACTGATGCATTGAAATATGGGTGTGAAAAGATGGGGCTTTCTACTCCTGTAACAAGTTACAGTCTTGGGAACCCAGTCCTAGAGGGTCACTATGAGTTGGCATTGGTTCAATGGCTCTGAGTTGGATATTTTGGTTGACTTAAAAGAGTAATATTGAAAATACCACGGACTGCCATAAGAAAACTCAAATCTGTCTTGGAAGAAGTACAGCCAGAAGGCTCCTTAAAGGCATGTAAGAACATACTTGGGACATGTTATCAAGAAAGACCAGTTCTTGGGAAAGGACCTCATGCTTGAGAAGTACAGGGTTGGTGCAAAGGTGGAAGACTGTGCTACTAAATGGCTTGACATAATGGCTGCAGCAGTGAGCTCCAGCTTCCCATCACGTGTCAGGATGGCTCAGCACCAGGCAGGGGTTTGTTTAGCAGTACATAGTGTTACTATGAGCTGAAACCCACTTTACTGCACTTAACAACACAAAAACAACAAGACACAGAAGGAGAAAAAACAATGTGGAACAAAATTCAAAAAGATAAAAAATCAAGACTTACAGGTCTGATAGCAACAGTTAGGACCCCTGAGGTTGTGACCATTAGACATTCTTCACGATTTGAACTGAACTGTCCCCAGGGATCAAATTTCTGACAAATAATTGACTAGCCTACAAAATGAGTAATAACACCAGGCAGAAAGAATTCCTGTGTACAATCAGCCATGGAAGTCTCAAAGGGTAATATTTGGCCAATACCAACCTTCGGGTGACAGGAAGGGGCAGAAAAGGTGGAATGGAAAAGAAAATCCAGGCAAGAGTAGGCAGAATGTTGTTATATTGAACGGATTGCAAGCAATGTCACAAAACAAAATGTGTATACATTGTTGAATGGAAAACGAATTTTCTTTGTAATCTTTTACTCAAACTTCAATAAAAAGTTTTATTTTGCTTTTGCTTGTTCACATTGGGGTTTATTTCAGAGGGGTTATATCACTGGGGGTCACCCTCATGAAGATGTGGTCCATGTTTTTCTGTTTTATGGTGTATGGATCCAGGATTTCCCATAGGGACAGCAAGTAGAATAAGGGGGTTTCGGTGTATATGTGTGTGGTTGTGGTTGTGGTGGTGATGGGGAGGGCGGCAGAGAGTGGTGGTGATGGGGGGTGGTCAAGGAGTCCAGGAAGAAAAAGAATGTTTGGAAACTGGTGTGGTAGCGATTGTACTATACTGCTTGACATGACTGAACTATGGCATGATATGGTTTAGATATTAACTCTCAATTAGTAATACAATTTTTATACAGAAAGGAGGGAGGAAACTGGTGTGGTAGCGATTGTACTATACTGCTTGACATGACTGAACTATGGAATGATATGGTTTAGATATTAACTCTCAATTAGTAATACAATTTTTATACAGAAAAGAGGGAGGGAAGGAAGGAGAAATTCTATGGAGTCAAGTAAATGGCAGTTGATTCAGATATGTTAAGGTAATAGAGATGCTGCAGTAGTGGGCTATGTTTGTGCTTTGTCTGTTCACCAGGAGTCGGAGCCACTCGACGACCGCTAACAGCACAGTTGGGTTCAGGGCAGCTTGGTCCCTTGGATCAGTGACTCTCAACTGGGGACACATCCAGATGTCATGGTGAAAGTATTCATACAGATATTTAGACATGAGAAGTAGGAATTTAGGATCCAGTGAATTGAGTGATAGCCTTAGCTCTCTTTTACTAGCATGGGATCCGCTTCCAAGGGCTAGGTCTTCCTCTGAGTTTTTCATTACAAGAGCACAAAATAAATGGTCCTACTTTTATCCTAGAACTGTTCAAGTAAGCAATAAAATTTTATATAAATTTATATGTCCTGGATTACTGTTCAGGGTCTTTCTGTTATTAATAATTCATTCTAGGCCTTGATAATATCTCCATTCTACTTCAAAGAAGAATTGTATGGGTCAAGATAAACACCCTACGGGGAAGCACTGCAATGAAGGCAAAGCACTAGGATCATACATATTTTGAATAAAATGCCTTTGGCTTGGTTTTGCTTATAGCTAAAGCAAATGATTGAGCAAGTCTGCACTAAAAGAGCAGGTTTATAAAATCAAAATCATTTAAACACAGGAACATATGTGAAAGTTAATTAACAAATAAGGTTCTGTAAGCAAGGAGAAATTTTAAGAATAATAAGTAATATTATTTTTAACATACTTTTTATTACCCATTCATTAATATACATTTTGTTAATAATAAAACCAACAATTTTATTATTTATTGATAAGTTATCATTTAATTGTTAATTAAATTAATAACAATAAAATTATTATTCACATACTTTAAATTATTCAATTAAACATCACGTTGGGCAGAAGTGACTTTTACAAGATAAGTATGAGGGGAGGGAAGTCAAAGGTTTTGCTAAAGCTACGATGAAGTCCGCTGGGCAGGTAGACAGTGCTCTGAGAGGAGTGAGGGAGACTGATGGGAAAGTCAAGAGAGGAGAGGGGGATGGGAGCAAACATGTCTGGGGGTACACCAGTGCATCACTGTTGAGGGAAAAGCAGGAGGATGAACCTCCAAGTGGGGGAAAGAATGACTGAAAATGCTTTGGGGGACCCTAGGAGGGGAGTTTCCTGAATGTGCAACAAATGGGCCATATTGACTCAGACTTCTGGAACTTCTGGGGCTTCTGGGGACCCAGGCTGGGTACCATAGAACACTGGGGTATTGAATCTTGGATCTTCAGGGTGCACAGCATGCTGCAGAGGCAGAATCAGTAAGATCGATAAAAACATCCACAGAGTGAATTGGACTGTATTTCAGACATAGTTTTAACCTGAGGACTTAAGACTGAAAATCCATGGTGTGTGAGCAAGTTTAAGACAGCTGTACCAAAATTGTTGAACTGTTAGTAGGTAAACATTGTCTGGCTACACCAATACCCTATATGCTGTATTAAGATAAATATTGTACCGACACACTTGTGATTGACATTCTCAAAGAATTTTATTGTAAATTTTCCCTGTCAATGAACTCCCTTTGTATGTGTAAATAGCAACCACCCATGAAAGGATTGATTCTGTATAGGTGAATAATTCAAGTACTGCGATGTGGAGTTAGCCTACATTGGTCCAATACCCCCCTTTCAATGGCTTTAAAAATTTAGCAACAGGGGCTAATCATAGAACAACATGAACGGAAGATAGTTATGCCTCCAGGGGATGATCTATAAGACTCTCTACCATCAGTTAACAAGGAGGTTTTGAAAGGGAGCCAAAAGCAGATAAAAAACAAACAATAACAACAACCCCCCCCCATATATCCAAAATGGGTTTGGGGATTGCTCTAAAACCTACTTCCAATTTAAGAACAATTAGGTCTTACATCATGGCCCTTCTTGATATTCACCCCTCAGGAAGGGAACCCAGGAGATGTGGGCACTATCGCAAAGTGTGGTGAAGAAATTAGATGGTGCCCAGCTATCAGATAAAATAGTATCTAGGATCTGAAAGGCTTGTTTCCAAACAAGCAGTCATCTATGTGAGATGTCAACTAAGTCCCTACAGAAGGAGCACATCACCATCAGCAACTGAAGGATTATAAATCACATAATCTGAAGTCAAAGGAAGGAATTGTATCGGAGCCTAAAGCGAGAATCTGTTTCGCAGAAGGCTATGGATGGCAGCGGGAGCCCAAGATACATTTGTGAGAACTACATAGGAAATGAGTCTCCAGTGATTTCCCTGTATCCATAATAGAAGAACAGGAAGAAAGTGGGTACTAAACAGAGTCCATTGGAGAGATTACCAAAGAAGATCAAAGTGACAAACCTGACTTGAACAGTTAAAACCTTGTCAGTTGACCCACCCTCTCATGCACATTTGGCTTGATCTGGTTTTCAACATTTTCTGTATTTTTTTGTTTGTTCATATTGGGTTTTATTTCAGATGTGTTATGTCATTGGGGTGTCCCTCCTGAATTTTTATATGTCTTTCTGTTTTTCAGTATATGAAACCCAGGACTGATGAGCTTATAGGGACAGCTAGTAAAATAAGGGTTTCTGGGGGCATAGTGGTGGTGGTGAGGGAGGGCAAAAGAGAGCGGATATCAAGGAGTTCAAGAGGAAAGGGAATGTTTTGAAATAGATTGTAGCAACAATTGTTCAATACTGCTTGGTGTGCTTGAACTATGGAATGATATGATATCTGTATTAACTCCCAATACAATGGTTTTTAAAAATGTAACATTAAAAAAAAGGTTTTGCTACAAAACCATGGATATCTTTATTCAGTCCAAAAAATATCAAAAGGTAAAATTATTGTTTCTCAACATATATTCCATAAAAGTTTATACACTTCGGAAGGTCATGTTTCCAGTTCTCTAAACCTTCCCTGAAGAATTCTGCTCTCTTTGACTTACACCATGCTAAAATCGATATAATAGTTTTAGCATCCTCAAGGGACTCATGTTCCTTTCAAATGATCTTTGTTTTTAGGGAACAACAAGAAGTCTGAAGGGGTAAGATTGGGACTGGAAAATGAATTGAATCAGCTTTCTGAACAAAATTCTCACAGGACAACCCTTAATATTCACAAAGAATGAGTAGGTAAATTGTTTTGATGAAAAATAAATCAAAACAAAAAACTACCTTGGCTCAAATCATCTGGCCTTCTTTTCAGTATTGTAGCTTCTACTTTTCTGAAAAATTCTTCCCAATCATCCCCCATTACCATTTTATGCCCTTTGAGTAAATTTATCAAGATCAACCCTTTAGGATCCTTCCTCCACGTCCTTCCCAATTATTGCCATGAGCTGCTCAGTTGACCCTCTGCCTTGAACTTTCTGGCCCAGAAAATCCCACTGGAAGCTACTCTTGAATGGTTCCTGCTCTCTGCATCATATAGGTAAATCCAAGACCCATCCTTGGTTGAGGTTTGATCCATGAAATTTCCTTTGTCAGCTGTGATCTTTCTGAAAAGACTGATGGGAAGTCACCCTTTTGTGCTGGCTGATCTTTGCACAGCACTTTTGATATCTGGTGAGTTGAAAGAATGCTGAGGCCACGAATTCACTTAAAATAAAAAATTCCAAACCACGTGAGAACCCAAACTTGAATATGTATCACATCAATGGTAATTCTACAATCTACTTCCACCAGTTTCTAGACGTCAGGCTCAGTTTCCACATTCAACAATATTGATTGTTTTCCTTCTTTTTCTCAAAACATTTAAGCAATCTTAAAAATTCTTGTTTATGTGAGCTAGCTTTCACTTAAAGTTTTTGCAAAGCTTCAATGATTTGGGAAGATTTTATTGTTAAAAATTTGATATTAGCCTGGATCTTGAAATAATTTTTTTATATGGAACAAAAAATAACCTTTTTAAAAAAAAGTAAATTAGAGGGGATCTCATTAGGATCCATCCACTGGTCTCAGAAACATATTTTGTTTGGAATAAACTTTAATATGTATGACTAGAACTCTAATACAATGTTTTTTGACTTATGTTATAGAATAAAATAAACTATATTAGTTAACTATAACGTGCTACCCTTGCATTCAAAGAAACAAAAATGTTTTTGAATTTACATCCATTTATGTGAAAGTTTGATTAAAAGCGTTTCTGGATGAAAGCTGATGGTGCCCGGCTATCAAACATTGTAGCGTCTGGGGTCTGAAAGCCTTGAAGACAATCAAGTGGCTATCCAGCTAATAAGCAGCAAAGCCCACATGGAGAAACACACCAGCCTGTGTGATCACGAGGTGCTGATGGGATCAGGTAGCAGGCAACAAAGACCCAAAACAAAACAAACAAACAAAAATCATATCAGTGATTTTAGTTGAACAAGGGGGGGGGAGGGCAGAGTGGAGAGCCAAAGTCCACCAGTAGTCACTTGGATACCCGCTGTCAGAAGGGCCACAAGGAAGAAATGAGCCAGTCAGGGTGTAGTATAGCACAGATGAAACACATAACCTTCCTCTAGTTCTTTAATGCCCCCACCACCGCACCCCCCACTATCATGACCCCAACTCTATCTTACAACTCTGGTGAGATAAGAGCATGTATGCTGGTACAGGTAAGAGCTTGCAACACAGGGAATCCAGAGCAAACCCCTCAGGACCAATAAAGGGAGCAGCAATACTAGGAGGGTAAGGGAAGGGGGTGGGGATTTAGGTGGAACCGATCACAATAATCGACATATGACCCCCCCCTCCCAGGGGGTTTGACAGCAGAAAAGTGGGTGAAAGAGACAGCAGTTGGTTTAAGACTTGAAAAAAAATGATAAATTATCAAGGGAACTTGGAGGGGCGAGGGGAGGAAAAAATGAGGAGTTGATACTAAGAGCTCAAGTAGAAAGAAAATATTTTGAAAAAGATGATGTCAACAGATGTACAGATGTGCTTGACACAATGGATACATGTATGGATTATGATAAGAGTTGTAAGAGTCCCCAATAAAATAAAAAGTTTTTAAAAAGTGTTTCTGGAATTGTAACCATGCAGCTTAGTTCTAATTTCTACTTTCATTTTACTAATTTTTCTATTTGCTGATCACTATGCCATGCCTCCATGCCTGTCTGTCACTTTGGCATAAGATGCCCATTTTAGAAGGATTAGCCACTGAAAACCTTATGGATAGCCGTGACACATTGCTAAATAATGAAAACATCACGAACAGAAGTATAACATTGCCAGAGATAGCGCCAGGAGGTTAGCCACTCAGGTTGAAAGGCACTAAAAATGCAAGATGATACCAAATCTTGCCCCCCAAACAGATTTTTTCCCCAAAGTTATGCATTTCTTTTCTTTTTCACAAAACAACCTATCACCTTCCAAGTACTCTGCATCAAACCTAATACATTGTCAAATCTGCGATTCCATTCATGGAAACATGTTTGAAACTCATCTGTTTGGTTGATTGACAGCACCTCCCTCATTTATCCTTCACCCCTTCTAAGCCATTAAATCACTGTCCTTTCATGTCCCTCTTCATTTGCAGAAACAAAAAGAAGTTGCAAGGAGGGAGGTCAGGTGAGTAAGGGTGTGGGGCAAGAGAGGCATGCTGGGTTTTTTTTTTTGCCCAAAACTGGTGTACTGAGAAGGCTGCATGAGCAGGTGCATTGTTGTGCTGACGAAATCAGTCAGCCATAAATCAGGCCTTTTTTTTTGTCGCACACTGTTACTCAATCTTTTTAAAACTTCTAAATGAAAGCTTTATTAACAGTCTGACCTGTGGGAAAAAAAAAACTCCAAATGCACTATCCCTCTCACATGAAAACAAAAACAGAAACTAATGAGCATCATCTTGATCTTTGATTTCACCTGACAAGATTTTTTGAGAGACTATGGCGTCTTCCACTGGTATGATTGATGTTTCCTTTTGGGGTCATAGGAATAGCACACGTCTCGTCACCAGCAATGACTTTGGGCAAAATGTCTGGGATGCTTTGAGCTGTTCTTTCAATCAGATGGAAAGAGCAGGTGCCCACTAGATGCTTCTTTTCCTCATCAGTCAGAACCCGAGGCACACATGTTGCAGCAACCCTTCTCATTCCCAAACCTTCTGTCAAAATGCACTGACCTGAGCTTCCAGATCCTGCAGATCACTTCCCCATCGCTTCAATGATCTGTTTTTTGGTCTTCAAGCACAAGTGCATGAATTTTGTCGGCATTTTCGACTGTTTGGGAAGTTGACGGATAGGATGTACAGAATAAGGCTTGCCATCAATCTACATTTTCCCCTTTTTGAAATGAGAATATCGCTTGTGCACTTGAGTTTTTCCCTTAGTGTTCTCCTTGTAAACTTTGTTCAACATCACAACAGTTTTTGCAACATTTCTATTTGGCCAACACATAAAATGAGGTTTGAGAGAGACTGCTTTTATTAACAAATTCACTGTGACCAGAGAGCATCTTCCTAGATGATGCCGCTGGATGTGCTAATTCAGAGTGAGTTGCCCAATGCTTGGCTAGCAGGAAAAATGCACATACGAAAGCTCTGCCCAGGGGAAGTTTTTCTGTTTCGGGGGTGGGGGGTACCCCCTCATATGACTGAAGAAGAGCTGCTGTTTCAAGTAGAGCTGACCACAATCATGTGAATAGAGTAAAGCCTGTAGGACCCCAATTTTCTGATGCAGCATGACTCAAAATGAGAAGAAACAACTGCAAACATCAACTAGGAATTTGGAATAAACAAAGAATAAAGCTCGGAAAATTGGAAGTTGTTAAAATTGAAATGTAACACATATCCTAGGCCTTAGTGAGCTGAAATGGATAGGGCAGGCTGTTTTCAATCAGAAAGTCTTATGGTTTACTGTGCCAAGAACCACAGATTCAAGAGGAATGGCTTTGTAGTCATCATCAAAAAGATCATTTCAAAATCTAATGTGAAGTACAGGGCTGCTAAATAGGATAATATCTATAATACAAGGAAATCTAGTCAACACAACTGTTAGTCAAATTTACACACCAAATACTAAAGCTATTCTTGCAGAAACTGCAGAATTCTACCACAGTCTTCAGTTTTCAATTGACCAACTATGCAATCAAGATGCATAGAAACTCACTGACTATTGGAATGAAAAAATTGGAGACAAAGAGAAAGAATAGTACTTGGAAAATATGGTCTTGGTGATAGAAATGAAGCTGGAGATCACATGGTAAAATTTTTCAAGCTCAGTGACTTGTTCATAGAAATTTTTTTCAACATACAAGTAGTGTTGTTGGACTTCTCCAGATGGAATACACAGAAATCCAATTGATTCCATCCACGGGAAGGAAGAATGGAGAAGCACAGTATCAGCAGTTAAAAGTAGGCCAGGGATCAACTATGGAACAGACTATTACTTGCTCTTATATAAGTTCAGGTTGAAGTTAAAGAAGTACACGAGACTAAATTCTACCTGTGTCTATCCCACCTGAATTTTGAGGATATCTCATGAACAGATCTGCTGTCTTGAACACTAGTGACAGAAGTGTATTAGTCTGGGTACTTTAAAGAAACAAACCCACAGAAACTCATGTATAAGGGAGAGTTTTATATAAAGATTATGTGTGCATCAAGAATATATCCCAACCCAGGGCTGCCCAAGTCCACAAGTCCAACATTAACCCATCAACCCATATCTCCAACACCAATCCACAAAGTCCTCCTCCATCAGCAATGATGCTGACTGCAGGAGGAAAGTCGAGGCAGTGTGTAAGTATCTCAGCGCTGGCAGGGGTCTCCACACGGCTACTGCAGCACGCATCGGGGTAGGTCCATGTGGCTTCTCCTCGGGGATATTTTGCAGGAAGTCAGCTTTGCAAGCTGAAGCAGGGAACTGCTAAGGCAGCTAGCTACACCCTGGTCCAACCATCAGAAAGCAAGAGACCCAAGAACTAGAAAGGCGAGGCTCACCAAGCCATTTATCCCTCTGCCCTTCAATTAACCTCACGTGTATATCGGCCAGGTTGGCACATAAATTAACTACTTCAAGAAGTCATGATGAGCTGTGAGATAGCACCAAGAAAATCATCTACGATGGAAGCAAAAGACCATTACAAACACAGGAATGAAAGAAAAGATGAAAGAGAATGCCAGTAAAAACTTAGTCAGTTGTTTCCCCGTCTGATGTATGCTGGGTTTGATCCGGTTTTCAACATTATCTGCATTTTTGTATTTTTATTTGTTCGTATTAGGGTGTATCTCACAGTTCTCATGTTAGTGGGGTAAATATATGTGTTATATATTTTTGGGTTTTGCTATATGAAACACAGGATTGATTAACTTGTAGGGACAAAAAGTAGAATAAGAATTTGAGGATGGAGAGGTGCAGTGGTGGTCGGGGTTATAAAATGGAGACGATGTCAATGAGTCCAGGAAAAAGAGAATGCTTGGAAACTGATTGTGGTAGCAATTGTAAAATACTGCTTGATGTGATTGAACTATGAACTCATATGCTATATATATTACTTCCCAATAATAATACATTTTTAAAAATAATAAAACACCATGCATAAAGAAAAAAATGTGAATGTCAGAACAAACTCTGAATTTTTCTCTTCATCAGGCAAATGGAAGAAATGGTGAAGTCAAAGAGCTGAACAGAAAATTTCAAAATAGCTCAGGAGGACAAAGTCAAAGATTATAATGTGATGTGAAAAGACTGAGAGTTAGAAAAACAAAAAGAAAGAACGCAACTTAGCATATTTTAAACAAAAAACTGGAGAAAAAATTGAGACTGGAGTTTCAATATTGAAAGAGTCGAAGGGAAAAATACTGAATGACAAAGGAAGTCACTGAATCAAAAGGAAGCAGGTGACATTCCAACATTTCAAGAGGTTCAAGAGCAAGAACCATTAATACTGAAAGAAGTCCAAGCGACATTCAAAGCATTAGCCAAAAACAAGGTTCTGAGAATTGATGAAACACCCTTTGACATGTGTCAACAAACTGACGAAGCACTGGAAGTACTGACTTGTCTATGCCAGGGAATTTGGACGACAGCTCCTTGGCCAACTGATGGCTTCATTCCAATGAAAAGCAACCCAACAGAACGCTCAACATACAGAACAATATCATCAATATCATAGGTAATGAAAATTTTGTTGCAGATCATCCAACAAAAGTTCAGTAGTATATTGACAAGGAGCTGTTGGAGGTTGAGGTTGGATTCAAAAGAGCATATGTCTGAGGAACACATTATTGAAGTCCGATGGATTTTGGCTGAAAGCATAGAATACTAGAGCTATGTTTACTTGTGTTTTATTGACTATCAAGGGCATTACACTATGTGGATTATAAAACCTATAGATAACCTTGAGAAGAATCGGGATTCCAGAACACTACATTTTGCTCAGGCAGAATTCATATATGGATCAAGAGGCAGTTATGGAAACATAACAAGAGAATACTGCATGGTTTAAAACTAGAAAGGTGTGTATCAGGTGTGTACCTCTGACCAGAATGATTCCATCTGCATGCTGAGCAGTCAGAAAAGCTGGATTACATAAAGAACACAGCATCAGGTTTGGACAAAAGTTTATTAACAACCTACAATGTGCAGATAACAAAACTTTGCTTGCTTATGTGAGGAAGACTTGAATCTCCTGCTGATGAAAATCAGGCATTACAGCCTTCTGTATGAATTACAACTCAATGTGAACAAAACCAAAATCCTCACAACTTGGCAAATAGATAAAAGTACAACAAATGAAGAAACTGTTGAAGGTGACAATGATTTTAACTTGCTGTGATCCACAATCAGTGCCCACGGGGGCAGCAATCAAGATATCAACGGATCCATTGCTTTTGTGAATTTGCTGCACAGGATATCTTTAACGTGTTGAAGGTTAAGGATTTCACTTTGAGGATTAAGTGAAGACCATGGTGTCTTCGGGCACCTTCCATGCACATGACCTCTTTAAGGGTAGAAAAGCAAGGATGTAACTTTGAGAACTAAGGTCCAACTGATACAAGAAATGGTATTTTGAATTGGCCCATATGCAAGTGAAAATTAGACATTGAATAAAAAAAGACTGAAGAAGAATCGATGTCTTTGAATGGTCCTGCTGGAGAAGAACACTGAAAGTACCATGGACTGCTGAAAGGACAAACCAAGACGTCCAGCCAGAGTGCTCCTTAGAGGCAAGGGTGTGAGACATCATCTTGCATACTTTGGACATGCTGTCGGGCGTTTGGAGATGGGCAGCAAAATGAGAAAGGTCCTGAAGGAGATGGATTGGCACTGACTCCAACAATGGGCTCAAGCATAGGAATGTTTGTAAGGATGGCACAGGACTGGGCAGAGCTTCATGCGGTTGTGCACAGGACCACTATGGGTCCAAGCTAACTTGATGGCACTTAACAGCACAGCATCATATGCACGGGAAGACTGGACATTGAATAAGAAAGACAAAAGAAAAATCAATGCATTTTAATTGCATTGATTATTGATGGTACTGTGGACTGTCACCAGATCACACTGACCTATCTTGCAAGAAGTACACTCCCAATGGTCCTTAGAGGTAAAAGTGCTGAGAGTTGGTTTCAGTATTTTAGACATGTTATCAGGAGAGACTAGTCTATGGAGAAGAGCATCATGCTTGGTAGGACAGAGGGCCAGCAGGAAAGAGGAAGATCTTTGACAAGATTTATTTATGCAGTGGCTATATCAATAGGCTCAAAGATAAGGACAATGTGAGGATGTTTTGTTATGTTTTTGTTCCTACTTTGAGTAGGAACCAACTCGATGGTCCCTAACAACAGTTTTGTGCCTGGCTCTCTGCTGTTTGCTGGATTTTATGTCCTACAAATGGCTTATCATCTTTTGAGACAGATAGAATCACAGTCACATAAATGTGAAGGAGATGGACTATGTATGAAATATGCTGCAAATATAGACTAACTGAAATATCTCAGAAGAGGTATTGGAGTAGTTGAGGGTCTTTAAACCCAGTTCCAGGGACATTGAGGTCTTCAGTTCTTCTCCCCAGGGATTCACCGAGAAAGACCGTGGGGAGGAGAGAGCCACAGTGAAGAAGTCCTGCCCAATCACTGAGGTCCTGGAGGGTGGAGAGGAGGAAGGCAGTGTGGGGCCTGGTGATGGGGAAGCAAGTGAGGTTCTTGTAACTGTCAGTGGAGCATTTTCAGTTGCTCTAGTCCAGGACAAGCAAAGAGATGATGGTGGGAGAGCTTATTTCTCATGTAAATGTCATGTAACAAAAACATAAGTGGTTTTATGCAAAAGGATAACAATTCTTTCCAAAATGATTGGAATAGTTTCATCTTTTAGGTAAGGGTTTCCTTTTCTTGAGCTCTAGCTGATTGGGAGGTAGAATGAACATAAAGTGCCTTGGGGGAACGTAGTATCATATTAGATGGCAGAGAGAAGAAAAGTGTTGCTGTTTTCCCCCAGAATCCTCTATTCTTGTCCAACCTTGAACTTTCTCTCGTTTCTTTCCCTTATAGAAGATGGCCCTGGCTGCAGCTTTTCCCTGAAATTATCCAGGGGAAACTGCAGGATCTTCTAATAATAGTTGTACAAAGTAGAAGTAAAATTAAATCACTTCACGGACTCCGGTTCATACATGCATGGGTTTATCTCAAACACTATGTGTTTAGATATGCTTCTAAGATCGTGGATGGCTGCAGACCAATTCTCTTAGTAATATACTTGTCTTCCATTTTCTGTAAACCCAGTGTATAAGGGTCAGTATTCCTACAAGACTAAGCCTCTATGCTGATTTGCTTTTGAACTTGTAATGTGCTCTGGGCAGAGCTGTCATTGTAACACAGCAACCACGGGGCCTCACATCATGTGGCTTCGTCTGCTAGTGCTGGAAGCACTGGCCGAGTTTTCATCGCAGCCAGTCCTAGCTAGTCACTCATTTTGTCAAAGTTTCTGGCATCTTAGCTGCTACACTGTGATGCTAAGTAGCCATAGCAAGAAATAGAGAAAAGAAGGAGAAATCTCAAAACAATTTCCTTCCCCTTATCGATTACGCTACACCTCTAAGCAGGAAAACATTATAGTAATAAAATTACATTCCATGTAGATGGATTTTATTAAAAAATATACTTGTCTTCTTAGAGCACCCTCAAAACAACAACGAAAAGGATATATTTTTCGTGTACCGTGGGGGAGAAAATTCAAGAGCAGGGCTCATTTTAAACAAAACTCAAGTAGACATCTTCCAAAAATACTTGACACTTTTCAACAAGTTTACAGGAATGCTGTCCCACTTTAAAGCAATAGTTTTCAGATGGTCCATTTTGGGGAAGACCTAAAAGATGAACCAAGCAAAGAAGTCAGCTTAGACGGTTACGGCGGTCTTTTTTTTTGGGGGGGGGGAAGATCCCAATGTCACCCTTGATATATTTTCTTGAAGGATTTGAAGTTTTAAGAAAAAAGAAACTGTCCCATATGAAAATGGTCAGGAAAATGATGCCAAGGAATTTTTTTCTTCATCCTCACAATTAACCTGTTTATTTCTCTAGGATAGCAAGGGCTCTCATGAAAAAAAGAAAGTTTTTGGAAACCTTATCATGTTTGCCGTAAACCCTGATCTTACTCAGATTTCTCTTTAGATCCTCAAGCGCTAAGACTATTTCAAAAGGATAATCTCCCAAATGGAAAACTCTGTTTTAAAGTGGCGTGAATCGAAGAGCACAGCACTCTTCAGCAAAGGGTTAGCAAAATGGAAAGACCACCGTCAGAAATCGACAGACCTAGATGGAAGATGTGTTGAGAAACAATAGCTTCACACGTTGCTATTTTTGTTTAATAAAAGTTCCGGGGCAGTTTGAAGCGCGGTGCGTTGGAGTCGGTGTTGGGATCTCACTAGTGTTTGATTTAGCCCTTCCTCTGCCTTGCTTGTAATCCAGCGGACTTTGAAATGGCTGTGGATAACGCTGGGAAGGACTCGTCAAGTCCAAGACAAAGGCGGTTCCTGCGCACAGAGAGTCGGCGTGACGTTCCCAATGGAAACCTGCAATCAAGGGCCACCAGCCATGGACTTGTGGACAGACTGCCGCTGTGTCCTCGGTACAGTGCCGCCCGACTGCAGCACCGCACCGCAGAGGCCCCTGAACTGGCAGGGAATGCATCAAAAGACCTGACGGGAAAGCGAACACGCCCTCATCACTTGTAACTTGCTCTCCGAGGAGATGAAGAGTTGGACTCGCTTCTCAGGGCTTCCACTGCTGCTGGTGGGGTCCTTCCACACATCCACAAGTCTCTGATTGGGAAGAAAGGACACCAGAAGTCTGTCTAAAGGGGGTCTGGATGTAATCTCGGGACTGGACAGTAATACTCTTAACAGCTGTCCAGTGTGGGCGTTCCAGTGACCTGTATCTCGGTGGAAAACACCGTTTTGCCTTTTTATAATTCAATTTTAGCCAGTTGGGAGTTTAATTAGCTTTCCAACCAGCCAAATGTCTGCATTCAAGTCTTACCCACATTTAAGTGTTATTGTAGCTTCCAAGAAGCTATTGGTCTGAAGGAATGGATTTTGATTGAGTTGACTGTTTTTAAAAATCCCTTTGGATTTCAATTGTGGTGCAGAAGTTATAGTAACAAACGTTTGGTTTTGTACAGACTTTAGTTCCATTCTGGTGGATAAGCTCTATAAAATTCGTATCCAAAACTAGGAAAAAACAGTCTCTGGGTCTCTGTAGCGGGCCTTATAAAGGTACCCTTGAACAAACCTGTCTAATGTCTCTCCCCATATTGTTGGTCACGTGGGGTACTTGGCCTTTCTGCTCCAATGGAATTCCATCCCCAATGATTATACTTTCTCCTTAACACTCGTTTTTCTTTAATCTCTCTCATATATATGTTCAATCCCTGTTATTAAATTGAGTCAATTTTAATTATTCTTTTTTAAACACTGATACACACAAACTATGCTCTTTATCCCAAACCCAGTCAGGTTCAACTCACTGCCTAACTCATTAACTACTGATCAGATCACATAAGGTGGCTGCCTGACATTGTCCTGTCCCTTATTATTCATCCAAATTCATCATAAACTCCTACATATTTGTCAGTACTTTATTAAAAGTTTTTTTTCATACTAACCATCATTTTTTTCATATTAACCAAGCAATAGACAAATCACTTGCCTGGCTTAATGTAACAAATAAACTCCCCACTTCCCTAAGTGACTCCTTATCCACACTGCAGTGAGAGTAATTTCTTAGAATGCAAATGAGAGGTGTGACTCCTCGACTCTGAATAATCAACTTTAAACCTCTGAATGGATTATTGCGGTTATTTATATAAACGAGAAAATGTCTCTAACCTGGGTTGAAAGGACCTGTTTCATATTGTCCATATTAACTTACTTTCTCTGGTGAAATGTTTTCTTCTTAGCTAAACTGACCCTCTGCCACTTCCTTTTGATCATCAAGTGCCCTTTTACTACAGAGCCTTTGCACCTGCTATTCACTCTGTCTGAAACCGCACTCATTCTCTGACACCCCGTCCGTCTTTCAGCGCTTAGCTCAAGCCTCGTTTCCTCAAGAAAGTATCCCTTAAACTTCCTCAGGAGGTTGACCCACTATTTCTGTGTCTCCTACTTATGGTTCTTGCCATAGTGATTCAATTTTAAATTTCTGATTATGAATTGATGCCTCCCTCCCCTTCTACATTCTAAATTCCATGCTAGGTTGTCTGTGTCAGTTTTGACTCACATCTGTAATCCTATGATTTAGTGCAGGGCCTGGTAACTGATGAATTATTTCTGAATGAATGTATAAACCATGTATTCTTGGTTGCCCACTGTCAATTTTGAATGATGGAAACTTACAGAGTAGAACTGCCCCTTGTGTGTTTATTTGACCTTTCAGAAATGAACCACCAGACCAACACCCTTTCCTGATAAAACACAATAAGAATAGAAAGAAAATTTCTCAACACAATGAAACCAATCTTGCTCATTGGGGAAAAACTGGATGTGTCCTTGCTGAGAGAGGGAGCCAGGTAATGATGCCCCATTTTACCACTCTTGTTCAACATCATGCCCGCCAGAAGTCTTAGCCAGAGTTGTTAGGCAGCAGAAAGAAATCAGAGGAACCCAAAGGGGAAAAGAGGCATGGAAATTATCACTGTTTATAGATGATATAATTTTACACATAGAAAATCCCAAAGACCTGATAAAAAATTTGTTGAGAACAATCAAAAGACTGGGCAAGATGATAGGACACAAAGTTAATGGACAAAAATGGAACACTTGTGGTGTTCTCCATTAGTCTGCAAGGTCAAAGATTCGAACCCAATAGCCTCTCTGCAGGACAAAGGTGAGGTTTCATGGTCTGTACAGATCTACAGTCTCAGAAACCCACAGCGGCAGTGCTGTTCTGTTCGCAGGGTTGCTATTGGTTGGAGTTGACTCAATGGCAGTGAGTTTGAGATTTTTATACTAACAAAGAGAGATCTGAAAAAGAATTGAGAGGGAAATACCATTTATAATAGCTGCACCGAAGATGAAAAACTTAGTGCTTAACCTAACCAGACAAACAGAAGACTGTACGAAGGAAACTACAGAACACTCCTACAAGAAACCAACAAGGGACCTCCAAAAGATGATCCCATGTACATGGATAGGAAGGGCTGACATTGTGAACATATCAATGCTACCCAATGTAATCTACACATAGAATGCAATTCTCATCTCACTTTAAAGAGAGAAAACCAATCACTGGCTTTGCATAAAGAGGGAAGATACACACCATAAGAAAATGGACCCTCTCAAAAGGAAGTGCAAAATACGAAGCTTCTCACTCCGCGACCTTAAAGCACAGCCACAGGAGTGAGACCAGCCTGGTCTTGGTACAGTGGATGGTGCACTAGACCAATGGACAGACTAGAGACCCCAGAGACAAAGCCAGACGCCTGCAGACAACTGATCCTAGACAAAGGACCCAAAACATTACATGGGAAAGAGGCAGCCTCTTCAGCAAGTGGTGCTACAAATTGGATTTCTATCTAGACACAATTGTAAAAGGATCTCTAACTCACACCACGGACAAGAACAAACTCAAGATGGATCCAAGATCTAACTTTAAACCCCAGAGCTAAGAAGATCATGAATGAAAAACTGGGGAAAATGTAGGGCCCCACTACAGGGCATAGATATCTATGAAATAAAATGGAGGAAGCACAGGTGACAAAATAGATGACTGGGACCTATTAAAACAAGATTTGCATATGCATAGACTTCATTAAGAAAGAGGCCACACTACTGGTCCTGCATCATCCTGGCAATCATTGCTATGAGTGAACTCCTTGCAGCCGCTGTGCTAATCCATTACATCAGGCATCTTTCTTTTTCTGTTGCACCCTCTACTTCACCAAGCATAATACCCTACTTCAAGGGCTGGTTCTTCCCTATAACATGTCCAAAGTGCAAGAGGAAAAGACTCACCATCTTCAATTCTAAGAAACATGTGAGCTGTACTTCTTCCAAGACAGCTTTGCTTTTTCTTCTTGAAGGCCATATCCTTCTTCTTCCTGAAGGTCAGTATCCTTCCCCAGCATGGTAAGTCAAATGTATCAATTCTCCTTAGGTCTTTCTTATTTGTTGCCCAGTTTTCACATGCACACGAAGTGACAGAAAAGCCCATGGCTTTGGTAGGCACACCCCCATTCTCAAAATAATATATTTGCTTTCTGCAGCAGACTTGTCTCATGGTATATACTATGTGGTTTCTTTACAATTGCTTCTTTGGGTGCAGATTGTGGATTCAGTAATAATGAAATCCTTGACAATCTCAATATTCTCATTGATCATGATTATTATTTATTGTTCCATTTGTGAGGCTTTGGTTAGCATGGTACTCAAAATTCAAAATCACTGCCACTGAGTCAATTCTGACTTCTAACAACCCTATCTGACAGGGTAGATGTGCCCCTGTGGGTGTCTGAAACCGTAGCCCTTTAGGGGAACAGAATGACTTGTCTTTCTCCCTTGGAATGGCTGATGGCTTTGAACTGATAGCCTGTGGTTTGCAGCCCACTATGTAACCCCTGGGCCAGGTGGGCACTTCTGTGTGCCTCATTACAACTCTATTTACAATATGCAACCAGAACAAAGCTCTTCAGAGAGCCATGATTTTGGAATATGCAATACATCATCTCTTCCTATAGATCACCTTCAGCCCAAATCAGGAGGCCAATGGTCATTGACCACATGAAACTTTATATTATTTTAGGAACAAACAGGAGCATCTGGCGTAAGGGAAGAGACGGGGGGGGGGGGCGGGGGGGAGCGCTTACCCACACAGGTCCTTTCGTCATCTCCTAGGACGTAGGGGTCCGTACAGAGGCACTGGAAGCTGCCCTTCGTGTTCCTGCAGGTAGCGGAGGGATGGCAGGGAGGGTCCATTGAATCGTTGCATTCATTAATATCTGCACAGACAACACAGGAACCATCACAATGTTCCAGGGGGAAAAGAAACTTTTCTAATTTCACACACAGGCTGCCAGCATTTCCATTTTGGATAAGCCCCTCTCCACAAAGAAGTCAATAACGATTTCCTTAGTGCTATCCTTTATCTAGAAAGAAGCACAAGAGCACCTTCACTTTGTGTGGCATCTTCCTTGATCTTCTTACAGCGTAGAAAAGGACATATGTGTGGGAGTGTCCCTTGGTGCAATACGCTTGGCCAGCTGATTCCAATTAGTGGACTTTTCTGCAAAGCTCTTAATTTCCAACTAGTGTCACAAATTGTACATTCTGAGCCTTTCATGTTGTCTCTGGTCCCAGTACTTCTTGCTCACACTGGTTCTCTCGAGCAGAGAGCCCCAATCCCAGATCTCTTGCCATCTAAGATTTGAGATTGTACAACCTTTCAAACACCCGCTTAAGCTGTGTTCGTAGGTTTTGTTTTTCTTGCTGAATTCCCTAAGAAGCAACTGTTGTTTATGAAATTCCAGTGACAATTGATATTATAATGCATTTGCTATGATTTTATTCAAATCATATGTCTAGTATCGAGTGCCCATGGATGTAATAATCGATAAACAGATATGGGTTTTTCTTCCTGGGTAAGCATGAAAGAATAAAATAAGCTATTTGCAAAATTCTGTGAAGGGTGTGGGAACTCTGGTGGCTTAGTGGTTGCATGCTGGGTGGAGCTCAGCAGTTCGAAACGACCAGCAGCTCATTGGGAGAAAGATGAGGCTTTCTACTCCCGTAAAGAATTGCAATCTCAGAAACACGCAGCAACAGTTCTGTCCTGTCCTCGCGGATGCCTATGAGTTGGCATCAGCTCAAGGGTAGTAAGTAGTAAGTTTAGTTTAGTTTTGGGTGAAGAGTGCAGGAGACACCTCATCCAGACTTGGAGTGTCCGAGGATCTCCCTGAAAGAGTTCAACTACTGTACATACTCGTGTATAAGCCGAGGTTTTCAGCACAAAAATGTGCTGAAAAACTGGGTTCAGCTTATACACGGGTCAGTGGCATGAATGGATCTGATCTGGTCAAGCGCGACTAACAAAAGGAGGAAATCTCATGAAACCTGACATAGAGTTAGTAGCAAAGTGGGTTCGAGATGCATGGGAAGACATTCCAGAAGACATGGTGCGACGTGCCTTCCAGAAATGTAGTATTAGTAATGCTATGGATGGCAGTGAAGACTGCGCTTTGTATGAAAATGACAGCAGTGATGGTGATGACAGTGATCTCAGTGAGGACAGCATCTATGATGACCTCACACCAGCTGAAGCTCTGCATTGGGATACAGATGATGATGAGGAATCCAGGTTTGAAGGATTTTAACTCTTTACATTTGAGCTTGGTTGCTGATTGAGCTCAGGGAATAGTCCTCTTAAGGTATCATTGTTGATACCTTATTGTGTTTGTTGACCTATTTTCCACTTCCGGTGCTGGTTTACTAATGTTAAATGACTTGTCCTTTTATTTATGCTTTTTATTTAAAATAAATATTTAAATGCATTACCACACTGATGTCTCAATTTTTAGTAATTTTATTTTCATTTGTTTTGATTATTGAAACTCACCAATAGCTTCTGCATTTTCCACCCTAGGCTTATACTCGAGTCGATCAGTGTTTCTGGTTTCCCAGGTAATAATGAGGTACCTCGGCTCATACTCGGCTACTCACTCTGAGCAGAACAATGAGTAGAGTGAGTCAAGCGAGCAAAATAGGGAGGTGAGCTGGAAATGAGGGTGGTGGTGGAGACAGAGGAAGTGTGTCCCCCAAATAATATTTGATGTAGGAGATGTGACGTTTTCTTCCTTTGATTCTATTTCAGTGAATATGTTACTCTTCTTGCTACTTTTTACTTGTTTGTTTGATTAGCTCATTGTTGTTGCTACAACACAGTTATTGAACCAGGTGTTTGAACCTGGACTTCCAATCCCGGGGAAACTGAGTGCAGTTACACATGTCCCCAGAGTTGCCTGGGTCTCTACTCACCAAACTGCAAATGCAGACTATTGTGCTGCATCTGCTCCTCCTCAGGTTTCTAAATAACTTAAAATGTTTCTCTGAATGTCTGTTTTCTGACCAGTTTTTAAAAACAACTGAATATCAAACGAAATATCCAACATATTATATCACCATATTTTATAAACGTGTTACTAAATGTGTGTGTGTGTGTGTGTGTGTGTGTGTGTGTGTGAGTGTTCTCATGGGTAGCGAGTTCTGGGAGCATTGGGAAAAGGACTGGTCTGCTAACTTCAGGTTTAGTGATTCAAATCCTCCAGCAGATCCTGGGGAGAAAGATGAGGCTTATTTGCTTTTGAAAAGATTCTTAGTCTTCAAAGTCTTTTAAAAAATCATTTTATTGGAGGCTCATATTGCCCTTATCACAATACACACATGCATCCATTGTGGCAAGCACATTTGTACATTTGTTGCCATCATCATTTTCAAAACATTTTATTTCTACTTGAGCCCTTGGTATCAGCTCCTCATTTTTCCCCCTCCCTCCTTGCTCCCCCTCCCTCATGAACCTTTGATAATTTGTAAATTATTATTTTGTCATATCTTATACTGTCCGACATCTCCCTTCACCCACTTTTCTGTTGTCCATCCCCCAGGGAGGGGGGTATATGTAGATCATTGTGATAGGATTCCCACCTCCTCCTTTCTTCCCCACCCTTGTGTTTTCGCTACTCTCATTATTGGTCCTGAAAGGATCACCTGTCCTGGATTTCCTGTGTTTCCAGCTCTTATCTGTACCTGTGTACATGCTCTGGTCCAGCCAGATTTGCAAGGTAGAATTGGGATCATGATAGAAGGGGAGAGGAAGCATTAAAGAATTAGAGGAAAGTTGTATGTTTCATCGGTGCTCTACTGCACCCCGACTGACTCATCTCTTCCTGTGACCCTTCTGTAAGGGGATGTACAATTGCCTACAGATGGGCTTTGGATCGCCACTCCGTACTCCCTCTCATATACATTGACATGATTTTGTGTTCTGGGTCTTTGATGTCTGCTATCTGATCCCATGGACACCTCATGATCACACAGGCTGATATGTTTCCACCATGTGGATTTTGTTGCTTCTCAGCTAGATGGCAGCTTGTTTGTCTTCAAGCCTTTAAGACCCCAGACACTATATCTTTTGATAGCCAGACATCATCAACTTTGTTTACCACATTTGCTATACATCCATTTTGTCTTCAGCAAATGTGCTGGGAAGGTGAGCATCACAGAATGCCAGGTTATTAGAATAAAGTGTTCTTGCATTGAGGGAGTACCTGAGTAGAGGCCCGATGTCTGTTTGCTGCCTTGGTACTAAGCATATAAATATATGTACATAGATCTATTTCCCTATCGTTATATGTAAATATATTTATATATGTACATGCCTGTATTTAGACCTCTATAAATGCCCTTTGACTCCTAGTTCTTTCCTCTATTTCCTTTTACTTTCCTCTTGTCCCACTATCATGTTTAGCCTTCATTTGGGTTTCAGTAATTCCTCTCAGCTACATTGCCCTTGATCTAGCCCTACCAGGCATCCTATACCCTCCTTGCCATTAATTTTAGATCGCTTGTTATTCCCTTGTCTCTGGGTTTGTTAACACCCACTACCTTTCCTCTGCCTCCCCCTCTCCTGTGCTTCCCCGGAACCATCAACCCCATTGTTTTCTCCCCTGGATTATTTATCCCGCCTATCTTATCTTGATACACATACAGAAACAGTAATAAGCACAAAAACAGGACAGAGCAAAACAAAACAACAACAAAAAACCAACGACAAAAAAAAGCCTATAAAGAGTTGCAGGTTTGTTTGTGGACCTTTAGGAGTGTTTTCCCAGAGTCTATTTTTAGTATTTCCTGGGGACTTCATTGCTTTGCTCCCCTTGCTGCTCTGTTGAAAGCCCTTAGCAGCGTTTTACCCCGCTGTGGTGGGGTCAGTTAGAGCAAAATTCACATTGTGGTGACCCCCCCAACTAAAAAATTATTTTTGTTGCTATTTCATCACTGTCATTTTGCTACTGTTAGGAATTTGGTGACCCCTGTGAAAGGGCCGTTTGGCCCCCAAAGGGTAGCAGCCCACAGGTTGAGACCGCTGGTCTAATGGCAGGTGCTGTATTACACCTTTGGGGCTTACGGGGGTTGTGGTTGAAGGTTACCACACTGGACGATGGGGGAAGTCACCCTAGACAGCCCACTGTCTAGGTAGCCGGCTCCCCTGTGATGCTGCTTCTATCACTGAGAACCCTCGGGTGATTTTGCCGTCTCCCCTTCTGACAATGTGAAGCAGTGAGGTCTGCAGCCCCTGTACTCCCTAGTGATACCACGGAATAATGCTTCTTACAAAAGAGAAGCCTGCAAAATCTCCCAATTCCTGCGTGAATTTGTGCAAAGGCCAATGCTCGGCTTACCTGGCCTGATTGCTTTGTTCTTCAAGAAGGGCAACAGACTGCATCCTCAAATCTCCTCAGCTAGTTCCAACCATCTGGACAGATGTTCCCATCTCCCTAAACAAGTTTGTGCTGATTGCAAATCTTATTTTCCCGAATAGACAGGGAAACATTTATTTGTATTCATTTATTACACAACCTCTTGACAATAGCTTTGTGTAAAAAGTCACAGACACATAGCTTTTTATCTATTTTGAATTCACAACTTTAAAGCAGTCAAGAGAGGCTTATTACAATTCATTAGGCAGATTTTTCCTCCATCAGATTTTTATGTAGATGGATTTTAGGGGCTAAGTAGGATTTGAATAGAGAAGAGAACAGCAAATCTCACTTGATTTTCTGTATTAAATATTCAATTAAGCTCAAAGCTTTCTTTTCTGCAGCCACAGACACGTTGAAAAGCTGATTTCATTGAGGATCAGTTTGAGTACTTACGTGCACATTAATTTACCACAGAAACAAAGAGTTTCTCCTCTAGTGTATTTAAGAGTTGATTTTGTTTTAGTAATGCTTGATTTAGAAATTTCTAGTGTATGACAAAGATATGGAAAAATTTTTGCATACAAAAATGAATGCATTTATGCCATGAGTCTTCCCTCAGTGAGCTTTATACTTAAAATATTACAATTTAATATCTAGAGAACACAGAGATGTGTCAATAAAAAAAGTTAATCTCCTCTCCTTTGCTTTCTCATCTCTCTCTGCTGAGATAGCCAACATTGACAAGTGTTTCTGTACTGACTCACCTCTCCTGATGTTCACAAAAACATTTAGGAACCATGAAAACAAAAATGAATGTCACCACTTTAGAAAATCTAAATGGGGTTCATTTATACATTGCTCAGTAACGGACATTTTACTTAGGGACAGAGTATGCATAGTAGTATTTCAGTCAACATACCCTCTGCCGTTGGGTCAATTCTGTCTCACGGTTATGCTCCGGGGCAGCGTAGAACTGTTCTCTCGGGGTTTTGTGGGTGTGATGTCTATGGGAACAAAAAGCCTCAGATTTCTCCATAGAGCGGCCGGTGAGTTCCAGCTGGTGATGTTCCAGCTAGCACCCCGATGCATGAACAATGCCACTGGGGCTCCGCTGGCAAATATACACAGTTCGTGGAGTCAGCGCCTGGTGCAGTTAACACGGTTGGCCGTTAAGCTAACAGAGGGTAGAGTTCACTGGAAGGTGCTTCCGAAGAAGCCTAGCGATCTACTTTGAAAATGGTATAAGAGATGAAAATAAAAATACTTCATAAATGATCAAGGGTTCACACGAGTGGGAGGGGAGGGCAGGGAGGGGAAAAAGAGTTGATACCAAGGACTCAAGTAAAAAGAATATGCTATGGAAATGATGATGGCAACATATGTACAAATGTGCTTGATATAATAGATGTATAGATTGTGATAAGAGGTGGAGGAGCACCCAATAAAATGATGTATTACAATAAAAATATCATACATGAAAGCAAGAAGTCATTGAAAAGAGGGGAAAGAAGTGAAAGACCAGCGTGTGTATCAGGAGAGGCTCTGAAACCCGCTCATAAACAGAGAGTCGCTAAAAGCAAATGGAGAACGCCAGTCTGTGTTGATTTGGGTAGACAGCACGAGGTTCCCAGAAATGTATTCCTTTCATCTAGGTTGAAAATTGCCAGGGCCTTTCATAATAGTACATTAGTATTTTTAAAATGGAAAAAAAAGACAAGAAAACCTAGGCACTGAAATTGTGGAGCACAATTCTACTTGCACGCACAAGGGGCTCCTACGCCTTGGACTTGAGCCCATGACAACAACTTACTTGTTTATTTTAAAAATTAAGTATAATAGTTTGCAGCATGTATTTCCCATAAGTTAGGACATTGCCCCTTGTACATGGACATTTAGTTTCTTCCTTTATTTGTCACAGGGTCGCAGCATACATTGGGATGCATATATCTTTATATACTGTCATAAAATTTTCCCATAAAAAGCAAAGATTTACATGTATTTCAACAATATATTCCTGCATATCATTTTCCCAATATTCTCAACATCATTGGCTACTATAGTCCTTGTAAATGATAACTAAATGTAACATAATGCTCATTAGCGTTTCACTTATCACTGGTAAGACAACAAACCTTTCATGTGTTTATTTACTTATTTTCTTTGCTTCGCTTATCAATTATATACACTTGGCACCCATCCTTGGCTTATATTGGAAGAACATTCAAGGGAAAAACAAAACAAAACCCCCCCAAGCTACAAAACACATGCACACACACACACAATGTTTGCGGAACTACATTTGCTGGAGACTAGCAAAACTAATTATTAAGTACAAAATATGATAGCATGTGATATAGGCAGCATATGCAGTGTAGCAGTGGTCTTGTCAAGGGGCCCTGATAGTGCGGTGAGTTATACTGCTATCCACAAAGTCTATAGTTCAAACCTATCAGCTGCTCTGTGAGAGAGATATGAGGCTGTCTGCTCCCATAGAAATTTACGACCTTGGAAATCCCAAAGAGCTATTTTTCTCTGGTATATAGGAGCCCTGTTGCTGTGGTGATGCTTTGGGCTGTGAGCCACAAGGTCAATATTTCAAAACTACCAGCCACTCTGGGGGAAAAGACAAGGCTTTCTAATGCAAACAGTTACAGTCTTGGAAACCTACTGGGCAGACTACCCCCTCCTACAGGATCACGATGAGTTGGCAGCAAGTTTGATATTTTTCTGTGTAAATAGTTTCCTTGGTATATAATCAAGTATCATACAATTCAATAGTTCAATCATTTCTAAGTTGTTGTTTTTTTTGCAAATATAGAAGCTGTGGTGGTGGGGTAATGACATCTTAGTCTGCTAACCATATGGCCAGCAATTTGAAACCCCCAGCTGCTCTGTGGGAGAAAGGCAAAGCTTTCTACTGCCCACCCCCATGCCCCAGCCCTGCAAAGAGCTGCAGTCCTGGAAACCCACAGGGGTCATGGTGCCCTGTGCTACAGGGTCGCTGGGAGTCAGAATGGACTTGACGGCATATGGCAGTGGAGGTTTTAGTTCCCTTGTCATTAAAAGTTCTTCTGATAAAATTATACACCGAGTCCCCTTAATGTTTTTTAACTGAAAGTGAAATACTCAAGTGGGCGCTTTCTAAATCTTCAGGTGGTGAAGAAATAAAGGTTTAGAGGGCAATCATGGCCGCTTTTCAAAACTGTTTATTGTTTCATTTATTCTGTTGGGATGCTGCTGTCATTCCTTCATGACACATCTACATCCGACAGCACAGAGCAGGATTTGACACTCGATAAATATCTGTTGAATGAATGCATTCAATTTATTCTTTATGACCAGTTCACATACTGCACAATAGGGGATAGATTTGTAAGGTAGTAATGGCCATTATTTAGACACTGACTATGTTAGTGTGCACCTTGTTTTATGCACTGTGCATTTCTTAATTAACTTAAATGAACAATAACTGAGGTAGCCATCATTTCCATTCTCACTTCCCATTTGAAAACACACACCCACCCAGAAGCTGAGAAATTCTGAAAGACCAAAATAGCAGTGATGAGTTCTCCATCTTTCGTGGAAGGAATTGCAGTGGAAGCCTGGTTAAAGACCACCTGGCAGAGAAGAAGCACTCCGCATGGTTAGTGGGCGGCATATTCCTTAGACGGAGGGAGAGGGAGTTTCCAGGCCCAGAGAATGCACCAGGTCTGAGGACAGAACTGTGATTGAAATAGGGGGGCGGGGGTGGTGACGAATGACAGGCGCTGCACCAAGGAAGGTGAGAAAGAAATGGGCCCCAAAAGTTCTAGACTATTTACTAAGGCTTTTAACAGTTTCCCAGTGTAAATGTATAGCTGTGGAAGAGTTGGTTTTCTTCTTTTTTTTTTTTTTTCATGCAATAACATAACCAGAGTTGGATTCTGCAGGAGTCATGAAGAGGATGCATTTGTAGATGAGCAAACAGAGACAGGAGGAGGCACAGGGGGATGAAAGCCCGAATGAAGCCCGTCAGCGGCAATAGAGAAGGAGGCACTTGGGGTTAGTCAACAGGGCTTCCCAAACTCTAATAGACACAAAATCATGAACAAAGTCCAGATTCTAAGTGGTTTGTGAGGAGCCTGAGAGCTTACATCTATGACAAGCTCCCAGTTGACGCTTCCCTGGCTGGTCTGTTGGCAAGACTGTGCAGATGGCTGCCGTACATGTGGGGGAATGGTCTTGGTTCCTATGTAACACTGGCTCACAGAAGGGACTAATACCTATTCCTGGTTGCAGGTTGCAAAACCAGACTGGGCATCCCCTCTACGCTTCTTAAAGTCAGCCTGCCTGTCTAAGCCTTGCACTATTTTAACACCAGTCCATATGGGATCAAATTTACAATACGTATTTGAAAGCTGAGAGAGAATCTTTATGGGGCAATGAGTTGCTATTAAGAGAGGGTCACAATGGTTGTTGTATGGAGGATGGAAAACCCTTGAAAGGATAGGGTGAAAGGAGAGGATTGTGAAAAAAAAACCTTCTGAATTAAAGGGTTGATTTTGATGGCATTTTTAAACTATCTGCAGGCGGCAGGGAAGCTATTCCAGATATAGTAACTTGTGTACGTAATGTCTTACAGGCCTGAAAGTCACAGGGCGTTCCGAGGATGATAGGTAGGTCAGTGCAGACGGTATAGAGGATGTATGGAATTTTCCTATACTTGTGTACTTCTTAACTCTTACTCTTTTTTTTTTGTACCACACATATCCCTGGGAATAGAGCATTTGAATCATAAATACCCAAAACAAAAGCCTACATATATATATATATATATACACAATATCTAGACATTCAGGCAAAAATATGTAAGCTGCACAAGTGAAGGGGATACTATATGAAGGCTTATTAATATAAAACAGGCAATGCACTAAACCCTGAAGCAAACACCACCAATTGCTTGGTTGTGCTGCCAACATTAATCATGGAAACTTGGATACAGTGAGCCCAGCCACTAAGCTTAAAAAGCCCCAAACTTCCAGGTTTGCTCTGTTTTCCACTGAAGGACGCGCTCCTGAACGCAATCATGAGGAGTGATAAAAACGGGAGTCAGGAGCAGTAACGAACGCACACAGATGTTGCCACAATTGGCACAGCAGTTGGTTCCTGAAAATTCAGATTTCTGATAAGTGAAGCTCTTGGAGGAATGCCCTTGACCATTGTTCTCTTTATCCTTGTCTTCAAATTCTTGGCAGATTTTCTTTGCCTATTATTATTCACAACCAGGTTAAAAATCGGTGTGGGGAATATTTAGCCCACTTATTACTGGGGAATTATGGTCATCTGAAGATTTTGACAAAAAGCTTTTCCAATTCAGGTTTGTAGATATTTCAGCAATAAAGGCCTTCACATATCTAACAGGCTTCTGCTCTATTTGTTTCCAATGGGTTTCATGTGCTATTAATGGCCCTTAAAATCATGTCCTAGATATAAGTCCCAAGCCAGCTAACTTTATTTCTTTGCTTTCTCATCTATTCTATCTTCATCTAAAATTAGCTGAATGTAAAGGAGTCCCTGGACAGTGCAAACAGTTAACCTTCTGGCTACCAAGTGAGAGATTCGTGCATAGTCAGGGGAAGGAAGGTTAAGTCTAAAAAAAAAAGACAACAATAACAACAACAGGCTCAATTATTTAAAACCTCCTAGAGAACACCTCTACTCTGATACTGAGGCTCCACAGTGAGTTACAGTTGATCGTCGGCTTCTGGTAGTTGCTGTAGGATTAAGTCTGAATGGATCTTTCGGTGCTGCCTGTCCCAGTCTCATTTCCTACAATTCCAAGTCTAGAAGAAGTTGATCTTGCAATCATTAAAAATATATATATATAATAACTCCATCTATTTGTTTTGATTTCTGTTAGCAGTTAGCTAACGTCTTGCATGCATTTATCTCTTTCTTCTAATACCATACTTAAATGTAGATCAGAACAAGTTGCATATACTATGGTCTATTTCTGATTCCAAACTGCTGAATGAATAGAAATCCAATCTTGGCAGGCAAATGGTATTCCTTTAAGTCATTGAAAGTAGATTTAAATGCATGTTTCCTTTGTTGCCCAGCTGGGTAATCATGTTTCCTGCTTCTCATATCAATTTCTTCACTGCCCGTCACCTGAGTCAATGCCATGTTTTAAAAGATATTTGCATTAGTTTTATTTTTTTATCTGGACTAGTTAGGCGACACTAGCTGCTGTACCAAACAAATCCTGAAACCGAGGATGAAAAAAAATGGGCTTGGAAATCAACTTAAGAGGGCAAGGGCATGTTGTCAGATCTTAATGTCAAAATTCTTAGAATGTGTTATGGATTGCCTTGTGTCCCCACAAAGCTACAAAGGACAGCTTAAATACATAACCCTGGTAACTGTGGACTTGACCTTAGTTGGAAACAGGTCTTTAAAGATGTTAGCAGTTATCAAGCGGTCATATTGGAGTAGGATGGCTCATAACCCAGTCTAAGTGACTCCTTATAAAAGAGGCAGTCAGGCAAGGAATATCGTCAGAAGGTGCATAAGCGGCATGTTGAAGAAGCATCGGAAAGTCAAAGGATTCCTAACTATCCAAGCTGAGTGAGATTCGAACGAATCTTCCCTGAAAACCTTCAGCTATAACAAGGTCCTGCTCGCATCTGAAATTGGGGCTTCTAGCTCAGAACTCTGAGCCAATACATCTCTGTTGTTATAAGCCACTTAATTTGTGGGAGTTTCTTACAGCATCCCTAGGAAACTGATAGGAGTGGAAAACATTTTTATGCTTTGTTTCAGCTCAGAAATTGGCTCTAAAAGTTATTTACTGCAAATCTCCTCTAAATGTTACTTCTTTTTCCCTTTCACGTCTACACTACTTCATCTTGCAGTCCTACTTGATGATACCTACTTTGAAACTTCAATCAAGTTTCATTATCTAGACAGATGCCAGTTTGGGGACATAGTTAATTAATAAGGTATGTTAGTCCAGGTAGATTAGAGAAACAAATCTAGGGAGACTCATATGTGTGTATAAGAATGAGCTTTATATCAAAGAGTAATTGTCTATTAGAAAAACATCCTGGCCCAGTCCACATGAAGTCCATAAGCCTGATATTAGCCCATGTGTCCCATACCAGTTTATAAATTCCTCTTCAGACTCATGCAACAGGTGCAATGATGCCAAATGCAGGAAGATGTGGGTGGAAAGTCTTGTGGATCCAGTGGTGGAAGCATCTCAGCGCTGGTGTGGGTCTCCATGTGGCCCCTCCAGTTCCAGGACTCTGGCTCCATCAGCATAGCTCCATGTGACTTGTCAACAGTAATGTCTTGCAGGAAGAGTGGGTCCTGTCTCCAGAGAGGAAGACAGGAGTTCCCAGAATCCTCAGGGTAAGGCCATGCCAACGCAGAGGCCTCATTGGCTATGACCTGATTGACAGGCTAGACTCCACCCCCTTTGCTCAAATTGGCAAAAAATATGTAACTGCCACATGAGGGAATAATTGATTTCCATGACCAAAGCCATTCCTGGTGATATAATTATGCTCGGAAGTTTTGGCAAGGTATGACAAAATAACGATGCATAAATTACCAAGGGCACATGAGGGAGGGGGGGAAAGGGAGGGAGGGGGAAAAAAAAGAGGACCTGATGCAAGGGGCTTAAGTGGAGAGCAAATGCCTTGAGAATGATTGGGGCAGGGAATGTATGGATGTGCTTTATACAATTGGTGTATGTATATGTATGGATTGTGATAAGAGTTGTATGAGTCCCTAATAAAATGTTAAAAAAAATCACTTGTTAAAAAATACGCGTTTCTGTAGATAACTGACCTTTACAAGTGGGAGGCTGGAAATCCCATCCTTTGTCTGTGCACGTGATTTGTTCTTGTCCGTGAAGCTCGTATCCATGACGGCAGGAATACACCAAGGCATGCTTTCCAGATGCGTCACAGCGCACAAAGTCCCCGTCGTCCACATTAGCGGGCAAAGCGCATGCTACATCTACGTAGGGTTGAGAAGTCAAACTACATTAAAATGCACCCATTCATTTCCTCCTTGAGGATTATATCCCATCCCTCCTTGGCTTCCCAAGAATGCTGCTTCAGCAAGTGTCTCCCTTGATGGGCTCCTTTTCTTTAACTTGCCAAGCACACTTAGTTCTCTTTTAATCAATCTCTAGCCGCTTTCTTACAGCACACCTTGCTGAGATACTTGTAAGTACTTCACTCAAATCCTTCTCTTCCTACTGTCTCACAAATCAGCCCCTATCGGGGTTTTACTCCCAATTGAACAAGGATTGGATATTAATAAGGTTAACAATAGCTTCATTGCTGATAAATGTGATTAATACTTCTTATGTCTCCTTTACTTTAGTAGGCCCAATAAATGGTGCAGCCACCAGTGGACAGGCTGAAGGGTTCCGTCTAACCAGAGGTGCCTCAATGATGCTGCAATCGCGGTCCATTATTTCGAAAGAGAATTTGTGAAAAATCAGTCATTGAAAACCTGTGGAGCCGAGTTCTGGTCTCACACACAGGGGGTCACCATGAGTATGAGTGAACGCCACAATAACTATATTTTTTGCTTTAAAAGCATTCCAGGACTAGCGGTATTCCATTCTTCTTAACAGGGTTTCTCCAGTTAAATTCCCTAGAACAGGCAAGCCGCCAGCTTCCTTCCAGCTCACTGGAGTTCCATTTTGGTGTCTTTACTAACTCTTTACCACCCTACCTCAAACTCCACCTGGGTAGATGGGTTCAGTTTTCAATCCCACTTCTCCTTTCTGCATTCACTCCCCAGGTGCTTTCTTTCAGTTTCTTGGCACAGAATACAAGTTCTATAGATGGTTTGAGGGGGCTTGAAAATGTTGTGGAACAATTATATTATCTTTTAATTCCAGCTTTCCATGAAATACGTAATAGGTAACTAAAACCTAACAAATACACAATAAAACCTTAATCTTCTGTTCCATACTTATTTTCTTCAAAAATGAACTTTTTCAATAACTAGAAATCTACTTGTCCACTTTTTTCAGGATGAACCTGAGAGTTATGACTACTCACTTTGGGCCACATTCATATTTAATGAATAATAAATCATACTGAGTCTGTTTTCAAAACATGTCTATAATTTGGCCACTGCTCACTACTTCTACAGCTACCATTTGGGGTCCAGCCATCACCATCTCAACTATGGAATAACTGTGCGATAACCCTGAACTCTCCTTTCTGATTTCACCTGTGCTCTCCCATGCCTCTAGTGGACTTTAACCTGCATCCAAAGTGATCCTTTAAAAATATACACCATTACGGTAGTTCGTTTATTGTGCCAACCTGGCCAATAAACACATGTGGGATTAATTGAAGGGTGGAGAGATAAATGGCTCGGATAGCCTGACCTTTCTTACCTCTTGCTCTCTGATCATTGGACCAGTGTGCGGTTTCCCTTGCTTGTTCTTTGCCTCAATTTGCAAGCTACACTACCTGTGGGACATCTAACCCGTGGACTCTGTTGCTGTAATTTGAGGTTCCTTCAGGACCTGCTTTGCCACACCATTGGAGTTTACATCTCTTGAGCTGGGGACTGTCGGACCCTGTCATCTGGCTGACTATTAGTGACTTGCCTTGCTGTTTGCTGTCTGTGCCCAGATAACCTGAATTGCTCTACAGAGGACTACCCAGGGACCCTCAAGACTTGAAGGACTGCCAGTGTCTCACAACTGTCTCACGGGAGTGAGTTGCACTGAGCCATTTGTACTGTTTTATAATTTAATTAACTGTTTATTCTTAAGCTATATGTCTCTCTATCTGTATAAATATATATATAATGATCAGCATTCTGGTTTTGTTTCTCTAGAGAACCCTGTCTAACACAATCATTTACGTACCCCCTGTAGATTTGTGCTATATTCAGAATAAGAGATTAAGTCCTTACAAGGGTCATATGATCTGTCACTGTTAGTTTTCTGCACATTTTGCCTTCTTCTCATTCCCTACTCATTTCATTGCAGCCAATTGCAATTAACCTTTGATATTTTATTTGTTTTGAACTATTGTGCTTATGGCATGTGAAATAGTGTATACAAAGGTCAATCAAAAAGTATTGCTTTAATATCATAATATAATATCAAAATGAAAAAAAACTATTATTTCTGAACATGTCCTCACTTGTTTGTTAATTTATTGTACTCTGGTGGTTTGTGCGTTGCTGTGATGCTGGAAGCTATGTCAGTGTAATTCATACAGTGGTAGATTTGCCCAACGTGAACAGGGTTAGACGGATTAGAGACTATGATGAAGGCACACACAGTACAGTGCAGAGGAGGTGGCCACTGGAAGCTTTCTTACTAGCAGTGGAACATTGTCCGGCACTGAAACCCCCATGGACAGCGGCAGATGATTGTCAGAAAACGAGTGTGTCAGGCCGATAGGCACCCACAGTCTGACTGAAGCAGAGCTGCTTTCTCACGGTAGAGGAGACAATTACAATGCGGATGAAATAAAGCCTTGGGGACCCTCATTTCCTGATGGGCACGACTCAAAATTAAAAAGAAGCAGCTGAAAACATTTACTGATAGTTGCTACTTGGGATGTATAAGGTTTGAACCTACACACACTGAGTTGTTGGTTTTTTGTCTTTTTTGTATGTTCTTTTTATGCCTTCTAACTCCATTCATATATCAAAGCTTTATTTCTCTTATCACCTGAGCTGGAATCCATTATATGTATGTTTATCCATTCATCTGTTGATGGGTATTTAGGCTGTGAGTAGTGCTACAATGCGTAAGTATGCTGAAACTTTGCTGAGTTTCTCTGTTAGCTTTAGAAGTTCACCTGTGGACAATCTGGGATCCTTGCTAAGAGCCCTGGGTCATAGTGGTTACACAATGGGCTGCAAGGTCAGCAGTTTGAAACCACCAGCTGCTCTCTGGGATAAAGGCAGGAGTTTCCACTCCCATAGAAAGTGAGCCTGTGCCCCACCACACCGAGCTGAAACACTAAGGGCATGCAACAGAGCAGCGAGGGGTGCAAAGAAATGCCGTTCCTGGGGAATACCAAAAATAGACTTTGGGGCCATGGCATGGCACCCCATCAGACAGACTGGAAAACACTCCTAACGGTCAACAAACTATTTATAGGCTTTTCTTTGTTGTTGTTGTTGTTGTTTGGTGCTTTTTTTGTGCTTATTATTGTCTCTGTCAATGCAGGTAAGATAAGTGGGATAGACAATACAGAGAATAAAACAACAGGACCAACCGGCAGATGCAGGAGAGGGCAAAGGGAGGGAAAGAAAGAGAGGGGAGAAGAAAAAAAAAACACAGGGACAAGGAGACAACAAGTGATCTGAAATTGATGTTGATAAGGGCCAAGGATGCCTGGTGGGCCTTGATCAAGGGCAAAGCTGAGAGGAATTACTGAAACCCAGATGAAAGCTGAACATGATAGTGGGATAAGAGGAAAGTTAAATAAAATAGAGAAAAGAACTAGGAGGCAAAAGGGCATTTATAGAGGTATAGATAGAGGCATGTACATATGTAAATATATTTATGTATAATGATAGGGAAAATAGATCTATGTACCTATATTTTTATGTTAAGTATTAAGGTAGTACACAGACATTGGGCCCCTACTGAAGTACTTCCTCAACACAAGAACATTTGGTTCTAATAATCCAGTATTCTGTGATGCTCACCTTTCTGACACAATCGCTGAAGACAAAATGTATGCATAAGCAAATGTGAGGAAGAAAGCTGATGGTGCCCGGTTATCAAAAGATATAGGGTCTGGGGTCTTAAAGGCTTCAAGATAAACAAGTGGCCATCTATCAGAGAAGCAACAAAGCCCACATGGAAGAAACACACCAACCTGTTTGATCAGGAGGTGTCAATGGATCAGGTATCAGGCATCAAAGACCCAGAATAAAAAATCATATCAGTGTGAATGAGGAGGCAAAGTGGAGAACCAAAGCCCATCTGTAGACAGTTGGACATCCCATCACAGAAGGGTCACAGAAGGAAGAAATGAGCCAGTCAGGGTGCACTCTAGCACCCAAAACTGAATTGTTAAAAATGAAATGTAACACACAAAGATTGATATCTTAGGCTTTAATGAGCTGAAATGGACTTGTATTGGCCACTTTGAATCAGGAAGTCATATGGTTTACTAGACCAGGAATGACAAATTCGAGGAAAATAATGTCACATTCATTATCAAAAACACATTTCAAGATCTATCTTGAAGTACAGTACTGTCTGTGATAGGATAATATCTATCTATCTTTATACAAGGAAATACAACCATTAAATACAACTATTATTCAAGTTTACACAGTGACCACTAAAGCTAATGCTGTATATACTAATGTTTTTAGTCTGAACTTGATTAAACATGTAATCAAGACATTGATAATTATTGGTGACTGGAATGAGAAACTTGAAAACAAAGAGAAAGACTCAGGAGTGGGAAAATATGGTTTTGGTGATAGAAATAAAGATAGACATTCATTACATGACAGAGTTTTGCAAGACCAATGACTACACGGCAAAGACCTCATATTAACAACACAGATAATGACTATCCACATGAACTTCACCAGAAGGGATACAAAGAATTGAAACTGACTACATCTGTAGATGAAACAATAAAGAAACTCACTACCAGCAATTAAATTCTGGGCAGACCCAACTCTGGAAAAGACCTGCTCATATGTAAGTTCAGGTTGAAGTGGAAGACAATTAAAACAAGTTTGTGAGTACCAATATACAACATTGCGCATACCTACCCTGAATTTCAAGGACATCTCAAGGACAGATTGGCTGCATTGAACAGTAAAATGAAGGAAGATGCAAGGGGCTGGGTGAGCATCAAGAATATCATACATGAAGATTGCAAAAGGTTATCAAACAGTTATGTAATAAGTAAAAGATCAAAGTGGATGTCAGATGGGACTCTAAAAGTTGTTTTTAAATTCAGAGAAGCTAATGCAAATGGAAAAAATGACGAAGTTAGAGAGCTGAATAGAAAATTTCAAAGGGCAACCTGAGAAAACAAAGTAGTATAATGAAATGTGCCAAGACCTGGAGTTAGAAAACCAAAAAGGAAGAACATACTCAGTATATCTGAAACTGAAAGAACTTAAGACAAATTCAAGCCTACGAAGCAATCCTAAACGATTCAATAAGCAAAATATTGAATGATGCAGGAAATACCAAAAGAAGATGGAAGAATGTACAGAATCACTGTACTAAAAAGGAGAAGCTGATAGTCAGCCATTCCAAGAGGTAGCATATGAGCTAGACCCAATGGCACTGAAGGAAGAAATCCAAACTACACGAGCCAAGATATTAGCCCAAAACAAGACTCCAGGAATTGATGCCATATCAACTGAAATGTTTCAACAAGCTGAGGAAGCACTGGAAGCACTCACTTATATATTCCAGGACCTTTCTAAGACAGTTAGCAGACCAGTTAACTGGAAGAGATCTGTATTTGTGTCCATTCCAAAGAAAGGTGACCCAACAGAATGTGAAAATTATGGTGTTTTGGTTGTGCATATGCATTGGGCTTTGACTCCTGTGCTCTGCAGTTCGAAACCACCAGATGCTCCTCAGTAGAAAGACATAGCTTTCTACTCCCTTCAACAGTTACACTCATGGAAACCCACCAGGGGATGGATTTGAGTCAGCACCAACTGGATAACAGTACATTTACTTATTTTTTGATCATTGATATCATGTGCAAAGACATTTATTTTCATCTTTTAAAAAATTTAACAATTCATTTGCATATAATTAACAAATAATACAATTAAATAGTTTAGTCATCTTAGCAAGTAAATTTTGCTGAAGATCATTCAGCAATGATGGTATCAGTACATGACAATGAGCTGCCAGAGTTGCAGGCTGGATTCAGAAAAGGCCCTCCACTGAGATATATTTCTGTGGATATCAGCTGGGTTTTGCCTCCAAGCAGAGAATAGCAGAGAGATGTTTACTGGTGTTTGATTGTGCCAAGAAACTAGACTTAGCAAACTATGGATAACATTGAGAAGAATGGGAATTCCAGAACACTTCATTGTGCTCATTTGGCGTTTATACGCGGATCAAGAGGCGGAACAAAGGGACAGTGTATGTTTCACAATCAAGAGAGATGTGTGTCAGAGTTATAGCCTTTCACTATAGTCATTCAACTTGTATGCTGAGCAGATGATCAGAGAAGCTGGCCTACGTGAAGGAGAATGTGCATCAGGATTCGAGGCGATCTTATTAATACCTTTTGAAGTGCAGGTGACACAACCTTGCTTGCTGAAAGTGAAGCCCTGAAGCCCTTACTGATGATCAAGAATGGCAGCCTTCGATATGCATGACAGCTTCATGTAAAGAAAGCCCAAAACCTCAGAACCGGATGTATACGTAACATCAAGAGAAATGGAGAAAAGGTTGAATTTGTCAAGGATTTTCTCTTGCTTGGATCCACAATCTATGCTCACTGAAGCAGCCGTCAAGAGATTAAATTATACATTGCATAGGGTAAATCTGTTGTAAATGACCTCTTAAAGTGAAGAAATTAAGAATGTTACTATAAGGCATAAGGTGTGCCAGACCCAAGCCATGGTCTATTCAATTGCTTCATATGCATATGAGATTGGACATTAAGTAAAGAAAACCAAGAAGAATCGGTGCATTTGAATTGTGCCAGCAAAGAATATTTAAAAACTGCAGAGATCTGTCTTGGGAGAAGTACAGCCAGAATGATAGCGGTATTGGTGAGGTTTAGTTTCAAGTAATTTGGATATTGAGATAGTTTATTGTGCCAGCCTGGCTGATAAACACAAGTGGGATTAATTGAAGGGTGGAGAGATAAATGGCTCGGTGAGCCTCGCCTTGCTTTTCTCTCGCTCTTTAATCATCGGAACAGTGTACAGCTGCCTTGTTTGTTCTGTGCCTCAATTTAAAGGGCACACTACCTGTGGGACGCCTAGCCTGTGGACTGTGTCGCTGTAAGTTGAAGTCTCTTTAAGACCACACAATTGGAATTTACATCTCCGGAGCTGAGGACTGGCAGTGGGTGACCTGCCTTGCTGTTTGCTGCCTGTGCAGGGCTAACCTAAATCTCTAGAGAGATTTAGGCTCTCAAGGCTTGAAGGACTGCTAGTGTCTCATAACACTCTCACAGGAGTGAGTTGCACTGAGCCATTTGTACTGCTTTATAGTTTAACTGTACACTTCTTGTATTATCTATCTATCTATCTGTATATAATTGAACAGTTCATTTCTTGTGCTGTCTCTCTATCTTTATAAATAGATATATAAAAGTATCAGCAATCTGGCTTTGGAGTGCAGTCCCTGGAAAAGGACCTCATGCTGGGCACAGTAGAGGGGCAAGCGAAAGAGGCAGACCTTGAAAGCATGGGTTAACACAGTGGATGCCATGATGGGTTGGATGGTAACAATTATGAGCATGGGGGCAGGGCTGGAGAGTGTTTTATTATGTTAGACAAAAGGTGGCTGTGAGTCAGAACTGACCGGGTGGCACCTCACAACGACACCCGGTCTGCACACTTGAGGGTGCTGCTTCCAGTTTGCGACCCCTTCCTTGAAGACTTCTGCACTCACCCACTTACACCACAACAGAGTGACAGTTTTAATATCCTGAAATCATGTTTCTTCATATATCCCCAGAGCTATACATGGTTGAGCTAAGGTGTCTCAATAGAAGTAGTTAAAGTCAGCCCAGGATCCCCTTGACAAATGAGGTACATTGTCAAAAATGGGTGGGGGAGGGGGTAAAGAAAAAAACCTCTGATTCTACTCTTGTGGCCTTTTTCTCACCAATATAGTTTAATATGTTTTTGTTTTTTAGCTAATTCTTAATAAGCCCCCTGAATATTACGAGACATGAGAAAAAAATTCCCACATAAAAAATTTATCAAGATCAGCTGTTTGTGAATGCCTAAAAACGTGTCACTATAATCCAAGTCGACTTCTCTGTCTTGAGTTTCATAGCCTCATAGATCCCATCTGTACGATTGTTTTAATTGCATTTTTTTCTTTGAAGTATCCTGAACAAGACCAAGACAAGGGAATTAGGAGATGGCTGTCTAAAAGCATGTGAGATCACAGAGACATATTCGATTACATTTTATTTGGATTAAACCTGTGCATGTATGAACAAGGATCTTAGCAGCAATGTCTTTTATGTTTACCTGAAATATATTAGCTTTTTATTTGTTAATTGTCTGTCTTCCCTTTCTAGAATGTAGGGACTATGAAAATCAGTGAGCATGTCTGTGTGTGTGTGCATGTATGCACTTCCCTTCGGAGATATATTCTCAGCACTAGGAACACATACGAGGTACTCACAAATGATTTTCTTTTAACTCTTGCTTTGAGCCAGAATTGGTGTTATAAACAATAACAGTACAAGGTATTTCCTACTGTGAATAATCAAGATATATAACATTCAAATGGTTCTTTTGTTTAGGCATACTTCATATGAAATTTGAAGTCAGAAATTTGGTTTCAAGGCTTGACTCCTCTGTCATTTATTTGTGGTATATAATCTTAAAATCGGAATCTTTGCTTAGATAAATTAAATCCTAAAGAATCTTCAAGTGCTTGGCAAGTTGTCCTCTGTGTTTCTAGAAACTCTCCTTTCTCTGTAGTCAGGTGTTTGTCTCTTTATTTTCTCTCTTTATTCCCAGACAGGGTGGATTCTTTGCTCCTGAGCACATTTGGAAATGCATGGACCTTTTGATACTGTAGCCTGGGAACCTATGCTCCTTCTAAAGACACTACCAAGCACAGCACAGATTTCAACAACAAAGATGTATGTGACACAACATGTCATTAAGACTGAGTTTGAGAAATCCCAAGACAGTCATTCTTTTAGCACACAATTACACAAGGCAGTCAGTGATGGAGTATTCTATTGGCCGATGTTTTATTAATTGGGACAACCCAGGTTAACTCATTTTTTTTTCAGACTTTCAAATTCCTTTCTCACCTGAGGAGTAGACTCTCAGGAAACATTAAGTCGCAACAAATGGTCCTTATTAAAAATTAGCTTATTTTAGAAGATATACTTGCTATGATTAAATCTCTGTTATATATATATATATATATATATATATATATATATATATATATATATATATATATATATATATATATATATATATATATATATATATGAAAAGCTTATATTTACCTGGCTGAAAGGTTTCTTTCCATGCTTCTAAATTCATCTGTGGTATATTTTCACATGATTCAAATTCTTGGGGAAATTTTCCAACGTGAAAGGCATCGGCTGGCACTCTGCTGAGGCCTGTGTTGTCACAGATTATCCGGGAGAAAGAATGCTTTTCCAGTTCATGCCTTTGAGCGTCAGTAACTACATGTCTGTTTTCCCACCAAAACCTCCACAGAACAAGAAAACAGTGTAAGAATGCTGAATGGAGAAAACTCTTCTACGCAGTTTTCACTGAGCACATACTTCAAACATGCCCAGGATTCTCCACAGAGGCACCAAGTGAAGCCATCCCCGGCACAGGCCCAGCAAAGCGGTAATGTGGAAAGTCAGAGGCAAAGTCTGCGCTTCCCACTTCCATCGTCATCTGAGGAAGTGACCGGGGAAATGAGGAGGCAAGTCACTCCAGTAAGTTATGTCCTACGGACTGGCTGAAAACAACAGACTTTAAAGGAAAGGGGTTCTTCCAGCCCATTCTGCCAATCTCCTGGGCTGCATTGCTCTTAGTTAGGGGGGAAGGGTGGGAGCAGTGGAGAGCTGTTTCGAAATTAAAACAGTGACAACAAGTTCAGTCATTTTACAAAGTGCTACTGTTCACAAGAAATTTAAAATGTTGTATCAGGGCCATTCTACCTTCTATCTTTTGTTCTCAGTCATCGTTATTGTGAGAAATTGCAACATTAGGGAAAAATAGTCACTTTTTTACCCTCAAAATATTGAATCACTGATAAAGCTCCAATTATTTCTACCTGAATGCCATAAAATCAGTATATTCCATTTATGCTGTAAAGTTTTCCTTACTTCCCACAGGGATATAAATTGCTCTTAGATTGTGAAAAGAGCCTAATTACACACTAACACTTGGTCAGATTTGTGTTAGGAGATAGGCAATCACCAATAATCAGGATGAAAAATTAACAATGTCACTCTAGGAATCTGTTTGCATCTTGTGTTTGCTGCTCAAGTTGTGCTTCTACCAAAGATAATATAATAAAAGCATAATAATATACAAACTGAAGAAATACATCATTGTCTGAAGTGGTACTTCATATTTCATCATTCATATGCTCCATCCTATTTTAAACCGCAGGAGTTTGCTAAAGATTCGATTTTGAGCATGCGGCTCCCCCTAGTTATATCTCTTCAGGGGGCTGAATGATTGGAAAGGCTGCATTTCCAAAATTAATGAGAAAAGTGGAACCTTAGGAAATGCCTAATATACTCTCTTGAAGAAACATGAATATTCTTGAAAAACAATTTCTTTCAGTCCCGTAGTCATAGTGGCGCCAGAAACAGACCAGGAAGAGAGCGAGGAAGATGAGAAAAATGACAAAGAAGGGAAAGTAGGAAAATAAAGAGATGAGGGAAAAAAAGGTGGAGCATGAAGAAAATAACTCATTACATAGGAATTCTTTTTGAATCCCTATTATTTTTATCTATCTGGTCCCAAATGACTAACTCATAATTTTCTACTGTGGCATGCGAAGGCTAAACGTTGGTAAACAATTGCTTTCTGAACTCCCTCGAGCGATGTTGTGTGCTGTCAGCTCTCTTCTGATTCACAGCGACGGAGGAATCGAGAACTGTCCCCTTGGGTTTCCTAACGTGCTAGCAGGAAACGATTTTCAGGATCCCCTCGTGGGTTCAAACCACTGACCTTTCGTTTTGAAGGCCAGGCTTAAGCCATTGTACCAGCAGGGTTCTTCTCTCTGTCTATACATGTGGGGGCTTCAAAATGTCCAGGGAGAAAAATCATAATTGTTTGTTCAATTGTTTTCATCATCTTTTGAAGTGCTTGCACGCAGCATTTAAAAGTCTTGGTTGATGTTGAAAAGGGAGTAAAAATGTGTGAGGGCAACAGCGTTGAGTATTTCAGCTTTTTGCTACCTGAAAATGAAATCTTTGCTTGGGTTGGAAAACTGAACACTGAGAAGGAAACTGGATAGTTCGTACAAAGACAAAAACAAAACAAAGCACCCCTCCATGCTTTAAAATATGATCATCTCAGATTCCATCTTTTGAGTGTCAGTAGAAGTGTTCTGACAAGACATTTTCAGAGAACCTGTAGAGATGGAATATACTTTCAGGACCATCACGGAATATAACTGGTTCTCCCAGGATGCCAGACTGTGAGATTAGATGATATAGCAAAATGAATTACAGCTAATGTTTTTAAATGTTTAAAAAACACGCTGTGTGTTTTGAATGTGTTAGCATTTCATAACATCTTTACAGTAGAGGAAGAATTATAGATCAGAGAAATAACTTGCATGCTGCCTCCCATACAGGATCTAAAAAGTACCTGGGTGTGAATACCTACCAGTCACCTTCCCTCAGAGCCTTCATTTGCCTTCCAATGATGCATGCAAACAGGGGACCAGTCCGAGCCCCGGGAAGGAAGTTCTCAGCTAAGCCACCCAGCCAGACATCAATATTATCTGGATGCTTGTATAAGTTCATTATCTTTTCAACAACACTCCTGTTAGCGATGGCAGTGTTCAAGTCGGCTTGTGTCTTTAGTCTTGGCAAGCTGCAGAATTCTCTCCATTCGTTATAACCTATACAAGGCAGAAGGGTTTCAGGTGTTTCCCTCCCCGCCTCTCCCCTCCCCACAGGGCTCTGAATATTCATGCAGCATACCTCATTGAGTCTGTATCCACTGAAACAATTGCAGCGTTATAGAATCCTGTCCGTAATTTCCAGCCCCAGAGAAAACCACCTAATGACCCTACACCCCGTAGAGTTCAATACTCCAGGATATTTCTGCACAGACTTTAGGGGTCCTAGTGGAGAGTATTCACGAAGGAGTTTGGAGAGAGCAATAAGATGAAATCCAAGACTCCTAAGTGGATCCATATGATTTCCCAGCCTGCACTCAATCCTACACTGCAGAACAGCTGAGACATGGTCTGACCCTGTACAGGTTTAATTCTCTACCGATGACCCCAGCAATATGCTCCCTCCATCTCCGGCCCTCCTCATCACACAAACACAAGTGCACACACATGCCCACAAACAGGGAAATGGACATAGATGGCTTTCTCTGACCAATGGTCTCTCGTGTTTAGGACCTACAATTGTCTCCCACTGCTTCCAGGATAACGTCCAAATGTCGATGTCCAAGAAAGCGCTTGGTGTCTGGTCCTTGGTGAGCTCTGCAGCTTCTTATATTGCATCCCCCTTTATGGTCTGTGTCCTCATCGCTCGCCCGGATTGCTTTGCTCGCACACTCTGGCTTTGCCAGGGCTGCTGCTTTGTCCGGACATAATTTCTCCTCTTCTCCCACTCCTCTAAAAACCTGCTCCCTTACTTTTACGTTATCATCCTCAGTCAACTGATCTCAATTTAGCTATTGTCTCCTCTAGAAACCTTTCTCCTTCTTCCAGGTTAAGTGAGGTGAGGTTTCTAAAGTGCTCACTTAGCACTTGGAGCTGAGGCTAATCAGAACATACGCCAATGTTCTTTATTATTTTCTCTTTGCTCATCCATTCTGGCACCTGGAGTCTTTTTGCTGAGATTTATTCCCATTGAGATATATGTGTATGCACACACACATATACACACATACATATATGCATATAAATATATATTATGTACTCAACTAATTTTAAAATATATTTACATATATTTAATTTAAAATACGTATATATTTGGCACTCAACTAGTCCATTCTTGGTCTGGAAACGTTGCTGAGACCTGGTCACCATGGGAGACCCTGCTGATTTTTTAAAACACTGGCAGCGTACCTGCCTGCTTTCCAGCAAGAGGCGAGCCACCCCAGGACGACGACCTGACAGATCAGTGCTGTCCCTCGACACAGTGCTAAGTTCTGGCACAAGTAGAAAAGTGATTCTGATTGAACTGACCCAGCTCAGGAACATGGGGCATACATGAGACAGGCAATAGACTACGCACCACGGTGCCATATGCCGATGGAGAGGCATAGGAAAAACAATCACATATTTTCTAATTAGTCAGGCAGAGGCATGGAAGTGATAAAGAAACACACTGGGCTCTGGGGGGAAAAAGCCTTGGAAGAAGCGATATTAGAGCAAGGGACATCTGAAGGAAGGAAATATGAGTGAGTGGGTATTCTAGAGCTTTAGAAAACCATTACCGAATGGTGTTGAGTCAAGTTTTTAAAAAATGCTGCATCCATGATGTAAATATATGAGGACAAAGCATGCACGTGTATTTTACTCATGTGTTAGCCACAATCATTGCCAGTTTGGGTGCGCTAGCGCAGTCCTGGGCTATATGTTATACGTATATGTTACCAGGAGCTGAACCTTGAGACCCTGCTCTGCCTCCGGTTAATATCTGCAGTTGCTATTATGACTTCAAATTCATATTAGAAGCTACTCCTCTTTTCTCTTTCTGGATGGACCATTCCCAGGTCTCTCATCAAACCTTGGCTCCAGCTACGTAGAAGGACGACTAACTACCTCGCTCTTCGAGTTTCCCCTGCCTCTTCCCACCCAACTTCCATTCTCAAACTAAATTCACATCTCTTTAGTCGATTCTGACTCATGGAAACCCTGCATAGGCTTTTCAGACAAGACATTTCTACAGGAGTCGATGACCTCATCTTTTCTCCGTGGAGAAGCTGGTGGGATTGAACCATTGACTTGGACGTGAGTGGCACCCCCAGAGCTAGCTCCTTTTGTCCAGTGAGTAGTTCATCTTTATCACGCTGTCCATGGAATACTGTGTTTTAGGCCAGACCATCAAACACACCCTCCACCTTTCTCATGAGACTGGAGGATTATTAGTTACTGCTTTGATGGCAAGCTAAAGAAATGTATTTCTTTTCAGATGAAGAAAAAGCTACAATATTGAGTCAACCATAGTTTTAAAATTAGAGAGGGAACTTTTTAAAATAGTAAAGCAGACTATCTTCAATCTATTTTAAGTAGTAAAAAATGTTTTCAGTGCCTATGGGAGATTGGTGCTTTAAGTTATGCATAGATAAAAATAAATGAGGAAGGCATGTTCCTTTTTTATTGCTCTACGAAGAAACACATTTACATCCTTCATCTCCAGGCAGGAAAATGTGAAGTGCTTGGCAAGGTAGTAAAGAGGCAAAAGGTAGTTGGTGCCAGAGTGAGGGGACCTCCACTCTAGGAATGTAAAAACTTTCATTTACAGAGACTCCTGTTTATGTGAGACAGATGGAGGTGGGGGGAAGAAGAGTTAGGGAAAAAAGCCTTTGGCGACAATGTAAGTTGGCTATTTTCTTCAGCCCTTCAAAGTAAAACAAACAAAAAGGATTTCAGGGCAGAGTGGAGGTCATCATCACATTGTTATAATGAGAATTTCACTGTAATGCTTATTATCTACTTTCACCTCTGATCTAAGTAACCTGTATTTAGGGGCCATGATATATGTGGGAAGGAGTTCTGGTGGCACAGCAGTTAAGTGCTCAGATGTTAACTAAAAGGTTGGCAGTTCAAACCCACCCTACAGCCCAATGGAAGACAGAACTGGCAGCGTGCTTCTGTAAAGATTACAGCCTCGAACACCCCATGGGGCAGTTTCACTCTGTCCGATGAGGTCAGCTTGAGGTGAAAATTGAATCAATGGCAATTAGCAACAATAAAGACATAGCTTTTCCATCTAAACTTGTCTACTTGCCAAAACTGGAAATTATAAAATTCTAATCAATTAAAAAAATAACCACAACACAATCGCCAAGAGTTGTGGGAGAAATAAGGTGAGGAGGGTGGTGCTTGGCGTAATGCAACACTTTAATCAGACGTATTGCTTTCATAGGGGCCCTGGTGCACTGTCAGCCCGGGGACTGCTGACCAAAAGGCCCCTAGCCCCACTCACCAGCCACTCCTCGGGAGACAGAGGAGGCTCTCTGCCGCCATGAAAACTTATAGCCTCAGAACTTCTCTCTAGAGATTTTGTAAGGCAGAATCTACTCAATTGCAGTGGGTTAGGTTTGGTTGGGGATATTATTTTTAGTATTATTGTTATTAACATTTGTTGGTGGCACCAGGAGCATTCTTGCATGTGTTGTCTCTAACAATTAAGACCACTTTATGAAATTGACATTGTTGCCACTTTTTTGTTGTTGTTTTGTTTTTAGCGAATGTAGACATTCAGAGGGATTAAGAGACCGGTTCTAACTTGGAGTTAAGTCCAAGTCTTTGGACACAAGCCGCATTCACCTACCGTCATGTTTACATGCCACCTGGGGAAAACAAACAACAACTAAGTGAAAAGTATGTGCTTGTTGTATGCACGAAGTATTTTACTGTCTGGTGATAAGAGCGGTGGCAAGAACATAGATCAATAACACAGAGTAAAAGACTAGGAGGGGCTGGAGTGAAGAGTGAGGGGATGTCACTCTCGGCTGTCAGTTTATTCATGTGCGTTGGATGTACAGGCTGGAAGAAAGTGTGGGGGTAGGATAGACCACTACAGGCACTGAGAACATATCAGGAAGAGGGAATGGAAGGTTCAATGGACTTGAGACACAAAAGCAGGCGTGTCCGGAGCTCCAGACACAGGCAGGGGAAAATGAGAAGTCTCCTTCAGGAAGATCCTTCTGTTTCCTTACGGTTTGTAAGATTGTCATTGATGTTAGTTGCCATTGAGTCAACTCCGACTCAAGACCACTATATTGTAACAGATTGAAACATTGCCAGGCTCTATACAAAATTTGTACATAGTCTCCAAAATTTACAGCCTGTGCCCTGGCTGTTTCTAGTCCTTGAGATCACTGCTGGCTAGGGAGGAATGGAGGCTTAATGGGCATAAAACATCCTCTTAAAGATTCCCATGTGAAGAAACTGTCACCTGTATATTAACTTTACTTGCTTCACAGATGCAAGAAGATGGACATGAATTTGTTCATTTAATAAATAAATGCATGATTGAATTAAATGGGACATTGAACGTAGAAGTTATGAGAGAATGTTTAGCATGCATGAGGTATTGAAACCAAAGACTTTAGGGTAGACCTTGCAGAATGCTTTGCAAAGAAACGTCTTACATCTCAGGGGCCAGGGAAACACTCAGTGGAATGTGATTCGCTCCTATTGGAGTGTCTACAGAATCAGCTAACATATATTCGTATAGGACATTCTAAAGCAGCTTTGGTGACTGCAAAGGGCGGACTGTGGTGGAGATTCTAACACACCTGACTCTCTATGGGGGAAGCGTGCAATTTTCCACTCCTTTAAAGGAAATGTATCAAGGACCCCGTATAGAGTGGCTGTGCATGGGAATTGACTCTGTGGAAGTAGACTCAGCTTGCTTTGGTTTCTAAGCATAAGACCGCAGTAAGAAACGTAGACAGAGTGATTTATAAAATTGGAGAGTTTACCAAGCACATATAGAGTCCAGATGTGGGCACAGGAAATTTGGTATCACATAATGAAGATGGGGCAAGTGCTATTAGAGTTGGGCCGAGGACAGACCTCAGAGGTCAGAGGAGCGAAGGCTCCAGGGAGTTGGGAAAGTCAGGGAAGTTCTCAGTAAAGGAGGTGACATCGACAGCTGAGATAGAGCGGCAGACAGAAATTCCATGGAGTAGATGACAACGGAGGAAGGCACGGGGCGGTGTCTGCCTGGCCTGAGATGAGGAATCAAGGCGCCTCTGTGGGCAGGCAATTGGGTGGGTTCTGCAGCAGCAGCATCTCTCCAGGCCCCCAGGGCATGTTGGCAGGGACTAAAGGGAAAAGAGGGTGGACAATATAGCCACCAGCAGCTGGGAAACTCGGCTCAGAGGTGCCATTATGCTCTAGCAAACTCTCCCTCATTCTGCTCGGGCATGCTATCTCTAAGTGCCTTTGCTCAGGCACGTATTATGAAGCTCAGCTCTGCTTGGCGCCATTTCTATTGTCTGAGAAGCCCTGGACGTTTCCTTTTTCCTTTAGTGGACTCAGGTACCTTAAAAGCCCATTTCTTAAAGTTGGTAATAGATGTGCAGACACATTTCATGTTAATTCAGTCTCTCAAAGAACAAATTACACAGCCAAATTACACGGCAAATGTGCGAGGGAGCATTCAAAAGGAAACCCAGAAGCAGCAGCAGACCTGGCAGACCGTGGTCTCGGCCCCTCTGTAGATTTAAGGATGCCAAATCCAAAGTGCCGGAATTCGACAGCACGAAGAGCTTTTCTGTCAGCTCCTCATTCATCAGTTGACCTTGCACCTGCAACTTGGCTGGTCTTGCGAGCAGGCCCCTTACCAGCGGGTCCACGCCACCTGGAAAACGTTCACAGAAGAGGTCAGCGATTTCTTTGCTCTGTGATGGAGACATGGAATAACCACTCAGATCACAAATTACGCTTATTCCTCCAGCTGTGATTTTAGGAATTCCTTTTAGATACTCTTAGAATACTGTCTTTGTTAGTGGAGAAGCAGCCATCTGAAACCCATGAAGCGCTAAAGGCGAAGGGTGTCTAGGACTGAGGGATGGTGTCCACTCCGTGGTGGATGGAGTTTTCTTTCTCATCAGGAGAAAGATTACAATGAAAGGACGTAGTTGCCTAATTCTAATGTACAGAAAATTAAAAGAAGAACTGATTTGCCTGCAGGCCTACTTGGAGGATGCCGAGAGATCTTACTCCAATCGCTGGCATTCTCCCGTGCACAGAAAACAGATCAGTTTTATATTCGGTCCCCTGTGACCACAAACGATTTGGATCTGTCATGACATATGATGAGTCTTTTAGTGGGCCAGTTAGGCTTCAGGGTACCCACCGAAGTCACCAACTAGAAAGTACAATTCACTTTGACCTCTGCAGGATGATGTTCCCACTGCCGCTAAGTCAACTCTGACTCAGAGCAACCCCTGAGAGGGCAGAGCAGAACTGCTTCCTAGGGTTTGAGATTGTCAATCTTTACAGGAGCCACCAGCCTCCCCTCACCCCCTACTATATCCTTTTTGAAATAATCAACCTTTGAGATGAACTAGAAGCTTCCAGGTGGGCATAAAGTAACGACATGGGACAAGAGAAAGGGAATCTGAGGGGAAGAATTAAAAGTCAATTTACCATAAGGCTAACCAGAGAGTTAACTTATTTTTTTTTTAAAGAATTCATTTCCAAAGGTAACATTGTAAAGCCATGGGGGAAGCCCATTGTTAATGTGCTCAACTGCTAACACAAAAGGGCAAGGTTGGAGTTCACCCAGAAGAACCTTGGAAGAAAGGCTCAGAGCTCAGTAGCTGAGAAATCAGTCATTCCCAACTCTCCGAGACAGCCTGGGCTCAGCAGCATATGAGCTGGCACATGTCTTGAGCATGCGCAGGGTTTCCCTCTGTTCGACACAGGACCGCTGTGAATTTGAACCTGTAACAATCTCACAGTGCACAGTTCTCGGGCAAGTTCACAGTTCAAGTTGCCTTGAGGTTGAACTCATTTCAAGGCACCTTTTTCAGTTTTGTTTTTTTTGAGAGTGATAAGGTATTGAATTGTGGCATAGTGTTGGGCTGCGAACCACAAGGTTGGCAGTTCAAAACCACCAGATTCTCTGTCCAAGAACGATGCAGCTTTCTATTTTTACTCCCGTAAAGAGTGCAAGTCTCATAAATTTCACAGGGTCAGTTCTGCCCTGTCCTGTAGGTTTGCTATGAGTTGGAGTTGACTTTAATGCAGTTAAGTTTGATTTTTGAGGATATGCTCTTGAACATAGCCATAAAAAACCCGAAATGTCTAGTGATAAAAGTATATGATAGATTGTATGATAACAAATGAAAATGTCTACTTTAATTGTTCTGATATCATGGATAGAGATTTCATCTGCACCTGAATCCATTTATTTTGTGAATCTTGAAAAATTTCAGTAAGTTGAGAGAAAGCATTTTCGATGGAGACCTCAGTCTTTTAACATAGCTTGAGAAAAATCCTTTTCTCTGTAAACATAGATAATCTACCTAATAATCAACCAAAATGCCTGTCCCGCGCAGTCGTCATAGCTGAGAGACACATAGAAATAACATATCATGAAGCCCAAGGTGAAAGAAGGCAACCCACCTTCCCTGATGAGTCTCCACGGGCTAAAGAAGACATCGTGCAAAAGTAAGCTGGGGAGCGCTGGGTGCTCCTGAAAGTGCTCGTCCAGCCGCCTCACGAGCGGGTGAACGGTGGCATGCCCGAAGCGGAACGCAGCCGTGGAAAAGACATTGGACACCGTCGGGTTCACCGTGGAATCATAGCCTTCATAGACACCCACATATTGCTGGAAGGCCTCCGGGCCTAGGATTTTGGGAATATAATCTCTCATGGTAATGATCTATGGAGAGGAAACAAAGCGGGGACAAGGGGTTTCAACTGGGGATGATTTTCAGCAAAGCTTGGGTTATTAGAAGGGTTAAAACTTTGAGCAAATGGGAAAAAGAAAATCTTCTTGAACAAGCCTGGGGAGATTAGACTTGATATTCAGACAGCGTATTCACAGGAGAGGGTGCATTAAGTGCAGCGAACAGGCAAACCAATATCCACAATTCCAAATAGTCTTCAGAGTGTTTGGTATTTATGGGATTAGATGGCGGACACTAGAGGCAATCCTCAAAGCCCGACCAGGGCAGTGCTCTGGGCAGGACGAGCCATGTGAAATTTGGCTGACAGAAAGGAGAGAAAGATTCCAAGGGGGCTGCTACCTGCCTTTGTAGTTTTGAACTAGGAAGTACTTTTTCTATCTACACCGTGCTTCAGCTCTGGGGGAGACAGTCACGCCTTAGTTTAGACATATAAATCCAAAATCCAATCACTTGCAGTCATGGCATAAAGCACTCCGGCCTCAGACCAATGTAAATTCTAATCCTGTCCCTGCTCCTTCTGAGCTGTGTGAATCTGGCAAATTTAATCGACATTTCGGAACCTTGGCTTTTTTTTTAAATGTGGAAACACATCTTTCATAGAGTTTTTATGAGTTACAGAAAGATGCATCACCGAACCCTTCTTCCCCTAATTTTAAAGGACAAGGTGCACAAAATAAAGATTATGTAAGATTTCATGACGCACACTTACGAAGCGATCAAGTCTCCTAGATATGTCTGCTTGGTTTTTTTTGGCGTGTCTTTTTCTTCCTATCCACTACCTGTTGGCCTTTACAAGAAAGGCACTGGAATTAGAGGAGGGAAGAATGGGTAAAACCACCCGTTTCCATAAGGAGCTGTGGCGGTGGCTGTACAATGCCCCTGGATATGATTGAAAGATTGAACTATTGAATTGTATAAGATGTATTGGGAAAAATAATTAAAAAATAGTAAAGGAGCTGAGTTTCTGTCATAATATTTACCAAAACAAACAAACAAACAAAAACATACCCCCCAAAAACAAAACAAAACAAAAATGTACCAAAATACTGCCAACTCTTAGTGATATTAAAAAGCCCAAATCCACTGCCATCGAGTCAGTTCTGACCCACAGTCACCCCCTATAGAGCTGTTGAGGCTGCAAAACTTGCTGGGAGCAGAGAGCCTCAACATTCTACCTCAGAGGCTCTGCGGTATTTGAAACACTGACCTGGTGGTCTGCCGTCCACCATTTATCTGACTGTGCCACCACCAAACCAAACCCCCTAGACTCCCGGCCATCCAGTTGATTGTGACTCACAGGGGCATGGCAGGACAGAGCAGAGCCGTCCCTGTGGTTCTCAGAGACTCTGAATTCGTACGGGCGTCGAAAGCATTTGCTGTACACTGGTTCACGTCGCTACTGTCCTGCTCTGTCCTACAGCAGTGCCTTCCATTGCCCAGCCCGAAAGAGGAGAGGGGTGCCGCCTCATTCCTGGCTGTCACCTAACTGGAAAGGCAGGGAAGCAATTGTCTAATTTAACTGGGTCTCAGTTAACATAGCTTTCAGTTTTTGCTTTTGAAAACAATTTTTTCTAGGTCTTATGCTATAAAACGCAAGTCCTTCTTGCACATAAGTAATTTTATTTTTGTGGTTGCTGTTGAGACTCTCTGAGCAGAGCCCACCCCAATCCAACAATGTGTCCTCGCGCAGTTACACTGAGGACCTTCCTTGAGCTCGTCAACCATTCCCCCCCCCCACCTCCTTTTAACAGTTGTTCCTTCCCTGTTAACATAAACTCACTGCCCCCTAAATTGCCTACCTAATCTCTCAAGTTGCTGTGGTCAATTTGATTCCACAGGGAGAGATGTTTAGAGGGCATGCCGGCTTAAGTTTCTTGACCTGCCATAAAATCCTCAAGTAGAACTCCTTAGAAAGTCTTCCTTTGCCCACATGGGGCTTCAGAAAGTCCATTTGCAAGGTTAACTGCCGGAGCTGTATTCCCAGGGCAGGCATAGGCTGGTCGGGGACCATATGGTAACACCTCATAGGAAATAGATGCAAAAACTCTTTAAGCTGTTTTCAGTGAGTCAGCACGGAGCAATAAAATGCACCCCGAACCCAGTCTAGTGGAGAGCTACTCCTGGCTCTTTAATTTACTAGCTGAAACTTCGTGTTCTTCCCAGTAAAGTAATAACACAACACCTGCTTCTGAGAGTGTCTGTAAGGGATAATAACCAGAGAACCCTATATGCTGAAGTGTTGTGTCACTGATAAATGATCACGCAAACATAGGAGACGCTCATTACTTTTTGACACTTGGGTTCTGGAAGAATTATGCACGAGGACTCTGTTTTTATATTGAACAATGTTTCAGCAGTAAAAAAATCACCATCACTTTGTTTTGGTTGTTGGAGATTATTTTGATCAATAACCTGCGTCAAAACGACGTTCAAGTGATAAAAACGACTCTTAGAAATAAATGAACTAAAATCACATATTTTTTGTGGTCAGTTTTAAAAAGCAAATTATGAATCTTCCAAGGGTTTATTTTAAAAGCAATATGCTTTACATATCTGCAATATTTTCCTTCAGGATGATAAAATCTATTTACTAAACATATAATTTGATACTTCAAAGTGAAACCAGGAAGGGAAGAATGCCCTATTCATGTGCTGCTCATACACATTCTCCTTCAAGACCTGCACACACACTAAATGAAAAAGGTCTAACCATGCTTCCCAAACAGGTTTCAGTCTCCGTGCTGGTTCATTGGTCAGTGAGACGTACCCGAGTTATAAATCAGTATTAGAGCGGAGTTATGGCTTCATAGTGCACACAGATCCAATTAGTAAGAGGAGAAGCTTCTGGACCACAAATAGGTCAGAGTGACTTCTCCTGATGAGACAGTAAGGTTAATGTGGCTTTTCACATTCAGAACAGGTACAGCACCTTCGGTTCCTTTAATATGCTTCTTTGATTTCTTCTGGTTACAATCGAAGGAGATGGCCCCTCTCATTTCAGCCTATGGCAACAAGAGATCTTTAAGTGTAGACTACTTTAATGACCAGGCTTTGCTTTGTCCCTTACTTAAAGCTTAACTTGTGCTTCCAGAGGATGGCAACAAAGGGTGACAGGAAATCCTGAAAGCATTTGCTGCTGTGACACATCGCCCTAATCCTCAATGCCGGCTGCTTAGCCACCGCGGACTCATGCCGTTTTAGCTGATCGCGTTTCCGTGTCCGTAGTATCCTCAAGGTCTGACCTTGTCAGAGCTCTGCCAGGTATGTTTCCCCTCTTTTACACTTTCCCCACCATCGGATTCAAGCGCCAATTGTAAATTCTTATGCTGAACTACGAGAAACTCTCCCGTGGCGTATTGCCAAAGCAGGCGCAATGACATCATTTGTTCTAACCAACGGAGCGTTAAGATCTGATTGATCCAAACGGTCCTTCTGAATTTCCATGGCATTTCTTCTGAAAATCCCGTTGGTATCTGTGAACTTCAGCCCTCGTGGCGACCATGGCTGCTGTAGACTGTTGACGCATACTCTCTCTTCACTGTCACCGAGGCTGTGACTTTTTAAGAGGTTTACGGGAGTAGAAAGCCTTGTCCTCCCACCAAGTGGCTGGTGGTTCTGAATTTTGGACCTTGCAGACCAGAGCCCAACACGTAACCATTATCCCACCAGGGCTCCTCCTGTTGGGGGTACGATCGAAGAAATAAAATGAAAACTGGAACCTTTCTATCAACTCATTGCTCCTGTGGGCTTCCTGCCTCTTCGACTCCATCTCCGAGGGATGGGATTAGAGGACAGCTCCTTCCTTTACTTTGATACCCTTTTTAGACTCCCTTCACGTAGCTTGTGGTAATCTGATCTCCTAGGTTCCTTAATAAGGTCCAAGGAGGATACTTTGGTTGCTCAGAGTTCCACATTGGTGAGGGGTAGGCCCCAAACTAGCATCCAGGTTCAACTCTTCTAAATCCCGACCTCTTTCCACAGGTGGATGCTGTGCAAAACCTGGATGTAACAAAACCCGGAGATGAGCAAATTCAATATCTCTGAATGGGGACTCCAAATACACTCCTTGTTTAAAGCCTGCTTTCTACAGGTTTAATATTTCCTTGGCACTCAATGTGCCCTCCTCGGGAAGCTAGATAGAGGAAGTTTCTGGGATACTCCAAACCCAGGGATGAGCCTGGTTGACTGCATGCCTATTGGTAATAAGAACTCAGAGTGACCTTTCCAGTTTCAAGCTCAAATATCCTCTTCCTCAAGAAATGAGTGTGATCTAAATCAAACTTTTCTTAACTTCTTTCTGACGCTGCTTAGAGTGCACTGAAGGCTTCTCTTTCTAGAGAAGGTGATATCGAAATGAGTTTTGGAATATGAGGGATGGAGACGTTGGGTCCAGGGAACGGAACAGCATCTGTGTAGTTGACTCAGGAAATAGAATCGTTGTACTCAGCTGGGGTTTAAATTACTTGGAATTGGAAGGCAGATAAAGTGATAGAAAGGAAAGTAGAAAATTAATCCAAGACTTTGTGTGCTTTGTTGAGGAGTTGAAATGCACCCACTATTGACACCTGTGGTTTCTGAAAGCGCTGACAGTTTCAGGGAAGGCCCTGATATACAGAAGCTGGCCCTTTGACTTCATTGAATCAGGTCTCTAGACTAATTCTCTTGAGGTACACCATGTGGAGCATGACAGGGCATAAATTCACAGCAGGATTAGTTGAAGAAAAAAAATAGATTTTGTGGGAAAATATTTTTTGGGAAATGCTCTATGCCATATGTGATTGGTTTTGTATCAACTTGGCTGTGGCAGGATTCTCAGTGGTTTTCTAGTTAGCGTCCCCTAATCCCTCATGATCTGACCTAACACTGTAATTATAGCCAATCATTCATAAAACGATTAGGATGAGAAGCTCCACCCTCACTCGGATCATAACTTTGAGGAAATCAATTGAAAGAGAGTTTTCTCTGGGGTATAGGTTGCTTATAATATAAGTGGAAGCTGTGGGAAAACATGGTGCCCTTTTACTGGGTCTGGATCCTATGTCTAGCTCATTGACCTCTGGCTCATTGGACTCCAGCCAGTAGCCTACCTTCATCCTTGCCAATCCTTGGAGACCTCGGTGACCTGCTGACCTTAGTTTCATTTGCCTCTGGAGTCACAAATGTCACATCAGAAACTTCCCCAGGCTGGTTTCTTCAGAGACAGGATTCTTTGCATTCACTGAGGAGAGCTCTTAGGATAAACAGGGACCAGGAAAGCAGGACTGAACAAATCAAGAAGTTACCACCGAATTTGGTGTTACCTGGAGTCTGGTTTGGTGTCCCCCCCACCGTCCCCATCCTGTAGACAGCTCTGAGGAATGAGTTGTGCCATTCTGTTCTGGCCTCAGGGTGAGGCCTCTTGGTCAGTCATTAGCTTGGATCTTTCTGGGAGGTAGGAGGCTACACTTCTCTTTAAAGGAGGGGCAACTATGTGATTTTGCAGTCGCCTCCAAAGTCACTAGGAATGCTACGGCTTCCAGTAAAGGGGATCTGAGCCAGACATCAAAAGATTAAAAGCACCCACGGTAGAAACTGTCATCCCTTGAATCTTTCTAGCAACAGGCAACAATCCCACCCTGCCCCCTCTCTTTCTCTCTCTCTCTCTCTCTCTCTCTCTCCTTGTGAAGAACAACCACCTAACAAGGAATTTTCAGCTGCTTCAAAATCTCAGCAAATGAGGTCTCGGAGGTAGCAAGGCAATCTCTCTGGGGAGTTTGTCCGCCTCTTTCAGACGGGAGTGCCACAGGGAGCGGTAGGGTATTGTACTGGAGGTCAAGTCTGGCCTCCATAGAACTCCTAATTAAAGCTTTTGTTAGTCCATGGGGATCTGGGAAAATTACTGCTTTTCCCTAAGAAACTTTCCCTAATAACTGTTACCAGATAGCTAAGGGGGAAAAGAGGTGTGAGTGTGAAGAATTCAAGTCAGTTGTTTCAGAAGTCTTTGCCTTTCAACTCCGCAGAGCTATACATGAACACTCTGAAACTTTCTTCTCGATACCTCATACCTGGGATGTTTTTTTTATTGTTATTATTTTCTACCTACATATGGAACACTAATAATCTTGTTCAAGTGAGTATCTGGATCTTTATTTTTGTTTTGTGGCAAAATAGTTAGGAGGAAGAAAGAGCTTTCTACTCCTGTAAGGAATTACAGTGTCAAAACTCACAGGAAAAGTCCTACCCTGTCTTGTAGGCTCCTTAGGTGTCTATCCTCAGAATAAAGGAATGCTACTGCTAAAGGTCGTCTGTATCACATGAGAGAGAAATCGTGATTGCTGAGGTCCCCGGGGCAGCTGATGGAGATATTTCCATTGCAGAGGGATGACTGAAGTTCAACCTTGAAAAATATAGAATGGAATTGAAGGCAGACAAATGAAGGAGAAAGGATATGTACTTTCTTGTTCTGGTTTGGTACTTCCTGCGCTTTTTGATTGGTGGGGAATGTCAAGCACCAGAAGATGTAGCCTTGTATATATTATTTGGGCCTCTTGGCTGGCTTTGTTGGGGAAGAGAGAAAAGACATATAATCTTAAAGTTTGTTCTGATATTTCTTTCAATTATCTAATGTCTTTCAGGAGGAGAGAGATTCATATCATCAAGTTACTGAACTGTGGGTCAATAAAACCACAGGAAGAAAAATGGCCGTCCCCCCAGGCTGCCCTGGATCTTTAACTTACAGTTTAGTCTCAGCAGTAGTCTTATTGACATATTAAATGCAACTTATTATTTTAAGTTTTCAAAGGTATTTGTAAAAAGCATGGGAAAGAAGCTATTGACTGAAAAAGCACCAAAGAAAACTTGAAAGCTAAATATGAGGCCAAGAAGGAAAAAAATATTAATAACCACAAAATTATAAAATCCAGAAAATAGATTGAAGAAGGGAAATACAAACAACCTGAAGAGTGTTTTTGCTATTGATTTTGTTGTCGTCATTATTTTACTTGTTAAGAAGAATAGATAGCCAAATATAAATATTTCTAGATCAGTTGAAATTCTCAGAAATCCCAGAATCAAACTATCCTTAGTTTGTAAGTTCAGCAAGTATACACGAATAAGGCGCCCAGGAAGTCAATCACAGGGAGATATTGAGAAGAGAGAAATGGATGTATGATCACTGTATTTTTCTTTTTTTCTGAATAGTCATCATTGATCTGAAATCCAGCTGTTCCCCATATATGTTCCTGGGGTTGATTGAAGTTTTTAATTTGAAGAATATTTAAATAAAATTCTGGTTCTTGAGGATATAGCGGGAGGATGGAACCCTACCATTTTCTTGGAATTTAGATGACACTAATTCTTTGTACATATCTTTATGAAGCATCTACTTTTGCCCGGTATATTTTAAGTTCTGGAAAAAGAATTAAGTGCATAAATAGATGAAAATCTCTGCCCTCATAAGAGCTGACATTCTCGAGTGGCAGGAAGGGAGGCACATAGACAAAACCTAACCAAAAAGCACACACAATATGGCAGCTGATGATAAACCAGGGAAAGAAAATATAATCACCCAGGACTAACCTCACCAAGAAAATGTGCCGAAGGAAGTAAGTCATTATAAAAATGCAGTACCATATTTTAATATTGCTGATCTCTTGATTACATTCTGCTCATACTTTTTTACTTTAAAGAATTGAGATAATGCTGGTGAGCTACTCAAAAGTGACATGGTTTACTGATTCTTTTTAATTAAAAAGTGATCAAACTTATTGTCATGACATATTGCTATAGCCAAAGTTGTTTGAATTTCTCTCCTTTACAAAATCCTATATGATTAGGTTCTTCCCCCCCACTTTTAATATTGGAGTTTTATCTATCTACAAGTAAGAAGCAAGTTTATCATTCTGTGAAGCAGCTTGCCAATATGCAACCTCAGTGCTAAACTTCAGCTATGATCCTCTTGTCATGGCTGTTGGGTGTCATCAAGTGAGTTCTGATGCATAGTGGCCTGGCGCACAGCAGAATGAAGCCCTGCCCGCTCTGTGCCACTGTCACCGTGGTGCCTATTGCTTGGGCCCATTGTTGCAGCTCCCGTGTCCATGTACCTCCTTGAGGACCTTTCCCTCCTTCATTGTCCTTCTAGGTGCCATCAGGCTGGTTCCAATTCATTTCAACCCAATACACAATAGGATGAACCACTGCCTACCATTCTAGGATCTTCACAATGGTTACTGAATCATTATATTGATGCTGCCAGTTTACCTCGTTGAAGGTCTGCCTCTCTGGGAGCTGAACCCATTCTTTACTAATAAGCATGATGTCCTTTCCCAGGGACTGGTTCCTCCAGAAAACATATCCAAAACATAGGAGATCAAGTCTTAACCTTCTTCTCTTTATTTATGTATCCGGTTTCCCTTTTTCTAACTCAAGCCTATTACATACACACACACACACACACACACACACACATCAGCATATAGATGGATTCCATCAATGCTGATATTCAATTGTTCTGTACTGGTGTGCGCATAATGAAGAATTTCTGCAGTGGTTGCTAAGACAGTTGCAACTCTTAAGCATCCTAGAGTTTTCTGCAGGCTAAATCCCCATGCTGTTCAGCTCTCTCTCTCTCTCTCATGCTCTAGCAACTAAGGTTCTAATGCCTGAGTGGATCTTCTGCCTCCCTCCGCAACACGGTTGGACAGTGTCTGGTTTGACTGTTACATATCTAGGCTACAATGTGTCAGAGATGAGAAGGAAGTAGGGAGCCAAGGGGCCCTGGGGAAGACACTTAAGCTGCACGAGACTCGGGGGCTCCCTTAAGGGTCCCTTGAGAGAAGGAAAGAATAATATACAGTGTCCTGCCACAGAGCCCTGGTGTCTCAAACAGCCAAGCGCTCAATCTGCTTGCATGAAGAATCCAGTCGAGGAAACCCAAGTTGGCATCAGTTTCCTATGGAGTCACTGTGCACTGAACATGTCTCCGATGACACCAGACCTAACATTCACTAGACACAAATGGAAGTAGTTCGTTCATTTGTTCTTTATGAACGCCGCCTTATGAGGTGAATAAAACGAACCACTCTTTGACAGATGCCAGTAATACAGCAAATCATTGACGCCCGCCCACCACTAGGGGTTGCTGTGAGAAGCGAGCTAAAGAAATTAAGAAAAGCAATAGATACAACTTGTAAAGTCCTTAGAATGGCCCCTGATACTGGGAAGATCACTTGAGTTGAACCTTTTAAGATTTTCAAATCCCGGTTGCTCTTGGTATCCCTGGCCAATCATGACGCTCAGACCAAGGTTTCCCAGGACCCCACCCAGCCTCTGGCAGCCGGCTGGGGTTCAGCCTGGCAGCAGCGCCCCTATGAGTGCGCGCACCTGATGTAGGGCCCCCACGATTTTGCGCGCCTCCTGGTAGACGGTGTCTGCGCTCCAGTGCGGGTTGAGGGCTTTGAGCGCAGCGGCCAGGCGGTTGTGCTCCCGCAGCCACAGCGTGTGCACCGCCGTCAGGGACAGGACCTCGCTGGCGCGGCTGTCGCCCGCCAGGAAGCACTCGGTGCGCTCTGCACCGGCCGCGCCAGGCTTCCGCGCGCAGGGCGAGGGCCCCCGGGGCCGCATGAAGGGCAGATAAGCCCGGCCGCCGCCGTCCCGGTAGCGCTGGTTGACCCTGAGCTGCCCTTCCTCACTGGTCCAGTTCCTTAGCTGCTTCTCCAAGGCGGGTGTGCTGCCGTAGACGGTGGATGCATCCAGGAAAGAAGTCAGCCCGTTCATCTGCTGCCTTGGATTTGAGCCTGAGAGGTTTCCGAACAGGGCGGCTTGGTCCCCGGTGCCGCAGGCAGCAGAGGAGCGATAGAAGGGCCAACACTCAGCACCCATGGTCAGCGAGTCCTGCAAGGGGAGCTGCCAGGGGAAGGGGAAAAGCAAGTTCACTTGGTTTTCTTGCCCGCTGCCCCACCCTCAATGAAAAGTCAAAACCAATTCTTTTCCACTATGAATTAAGTGAAGGTTTACAGTTCAATCAATTTTCCGTTCAGTAATTCAATTATATTTCATTTCATGGTATTGCTTGTAATCCCCAAATCTAATATGTATCCTGCTTAAAACAATAAGAACTCGAGGCTGGGGATGATTCTAGACCACTGGGGACATTTCTTTGTGGTCAGTCCTTTTTGAAGTGGGTTCATTGAAGGCAGTCTTTCCTGTCCCCCCAGCTTTGTTTTCTCCCCAGGTGAGTCAGTTGGCAGGGAGAGGCAGATGGGTCCGGATAAAGAACACTCAGCACTGGCAACAAAGTGGGTCACGAACTGGCTCATAACTGCAAAGTGAGCAGTTTAAACACAGCCACCACTGCGCGGGAGAAAGACAAGGCTTTCTACTCCTGTAAAGGTTCCTCTGAAACACACACGTGATGTTCTACTTTGTCCTACAGAGCCACTATGAATCAGAGTCTACTGGATGCAGGGAGATTCCGGAGAGATCCAAATTCTGGCCTCCTCAAAGTTCTTCTGGATAATCCAGTCTTTGACTTCCTTGTGTTTGTCCTACCTGTTTATGTAACCCCACGTGCCCAGATGATTTTCTGACTTTTGATCAAGTCTACTCTTCCTTCCTTCCTTCTCTTCTTCTTCTTCCTCCTCCTCCTCCTCCTTCTCCTCCTCTGCCTTTCTCTCTCTCTCCCGCTTTACATACTGATTGATATGACATATGCTTCCTTTAGAAAAACAGTGGGCATAGTTTCTATGACCATCTCTTTCATAGGAAACCCAAGAAAGTAGAAATGACATGGCCCTGGTTCCAGGACTCTCTTTCCAAACTGTAACATGAAGATCTAAAAAACACATTTAGGTATATTTCCTAGTTGTTCATGAAACCTGTAGTGAAGCATTGTATGTGAAAGTACCATTCAAGGATGAGATGCACTCCATTAGCATGGCTCTTCTAGCCAGAGTTCCTCACGTGTTGTATTAGAAATCCGCGCTACACTGTGGCTATACTCCCATGGTGCAGGGTGTTCTCTACGATTCTAATGGGCAGGATTAGGGTGAGATTAAGACCTGTATTTGAACCAAGCAACACTCTTTCCCTTGGAGACTTATTTACGACAACTTTACTAAAAGCATCCTCATTCATTTTCCATGGGGGTCTGGTCTGCTAAAAGGAACAGTTTAGGAGAACCATCTGGGACACATAGAGAAATTAGAGGTCCTTGGAAGAGTAGCTCCAAGATCTCTGTTAGAAGTGGCTGAGGCCACAGAGACCAGATGCAACAGAGACTGTAGCATAGACACTCAGAGGACTCTGCTGAGATTATGCAATACTTCCTTCTCATTTGGCCAGAGAGACAAAATAGTGAGACAGCGTGATTGACAGGCTGGCTTCCTGGCCCCTACAGACAAGAAGCCAAGTGACCACATGGATGAAAGTCTGAAGATAGGAAAGACACCTGACTGTTGGCTGAGGAGAGGTGTTGCTATAGACCACAGATCCTTGCTCAGTGAACCCTCTGGATCCAGAAGACAGCTGTGATCCATCAGAGGGGCAGCGAGAGAAGCAGAAGTAAGAGCTGAAAGCCAAGTGGTGGATTCTCCAGCTTATAGAGCAAGTAAAGCTCTATGATTTGGGGCAGGAGGCTGGATTGTAGTATGAGGAACCTCTAGAGACTTAGTGGAGCTGGGCTTGGTGACCCACAGACGTGGAGTTAAGTCACTTTGGGTCGTGACTTACTGGAGTGGATTACCTCCAGGCACTTAATTCTGGGACCTTGGCTCGCTGACTCATTGAGTATGAGCTGGATGCCTTCCAGCTGAGGTTTGTAGCTCTGTGGGAAGCCCTTTGGGAGTTCGTTAGCGGCTCTAAGATAATTTGTAACATCCTGAGGAGCAACTACATCCTGAGCATTTCTCAAGAGCATTGCCACCTGTTAACTTCCTTGATAAATCTTTCTATCACTAATATTGTCTTTGAGGTCCAATGGCTTCAAGAGTCTCAATAAAAAGGTAGAGAATATTGTTTGAAATAGAACATATCAAAGGGGACATCCAAAAGTTCATAGACAATTCCATTAACTTTGATTCAATTTTCCACAAGTTTTTGAAGTTCCTTTATAAAAACTATAAAGTGAGTTGGCATGTCATAATAGTAGTTCTTCGTTATTGTAAATGTACACACAGAATAGATATTACATGGGCAATTAATACACAATTTTCATATTATCACTATGAGAAGGACGTGATATTCTTTGTTTTATAGCTATTGAGTTTGAGATTTCAAGGGTTAAATACATTGCCCAAAGTCACAAGATCAGAGGAGACAAACTCCACAAGATGGCCTCTTATTCTACAAGTGCAAAGTTGTGTTCTTGAGGGTGGATGTAATGGGTATGGTGAATGAGGATGAACATATCATCATGGACTAAATTCTTCAAAACTTTCTTGTAGAACAATATATATAGAGAGAACTTGTTCTTATAGAGCAAGTTCATGGAAAATTGGAATTAAAAGATAATGAAATTTTCCCATGAACATTTTGAAGCTCCCTTGTAGAGAACTGTGTCACTGAATATAAATATTAAAATGAATATGGTTGACAATAAATTAAAGGCCTTTTCAGTAAATGTCAGAAATCAATCAAAACTGGTTGGAATTAGTCATTATAGTAGGGTTTGAGATGGTCTTTTAAGTATCTTTGACTTTTCTCCTCCTCTGTAGGCAGTTTAAATCAATCGCCAGCTCCTTGGGAAAAAGATGAGGCTGTTTGCCCCAGTAAAGATTTGGAGCATTGAAGAGCCTGTGTAGGTTTCTATGAGTTGGAATCAACTCGATGGAAGTGGTTTTGATTTGGGGTTTTAAGCCCTAATTTGCCTCACCCATGGCATGGGTCCATATGTATTTCTTTATTATTACATAAATTTTTTAATCTAATTTTTGTAAAAATTTTTACAGTGAAACATAAAGTTAAACCCACTGCCCTCAAATAGATTCTGCCCAATCGCATTCCTACAGGACAGAATAGCACTGCCCCATGTCGAAGCTAGAAATCTTGATGGAAACAGATGGCCTCCCCTTTCACCTGGGAATCAGCTTGCGGGTTTGAAAAGTTGATGAGGGTTGAGTAGCATCGTACTTAACCTGTAGTGCCACCAGGGCTTTCTGAGTAGATGATTCTTATGAGTGGGACTATTTTCCTCCCTCTAGATCTCAAGTTTCTTGAGGACCAAATTTGTTGCCTTCATCTCAAAATTCCAAATATACATTATTTTGTACATTGTCTTTTGTTTGGAGTCTTAAATTTCACGTAAAAGACCAAGTAGAGTGTGACATTAAATAGTGTGGGACCAGATGCCGGAGATACTGGAATACCTGAACAAGGAGACTGCCCAGCATTGAGTTGGTAGCTGGAGCTAAGTAGCAACTAAGTATTCAATTGAACAATGTGTTTTTGGTGTTACAGCTGGTTCAGAGAGACTGAATGTGAACTATAATAATAATAATAATAATAATACAATGAAAAGCAAACAGGGTGATTTAGACATCACAAAAGGAGTTTGAAACCCTTTAAAGAGTGAGTCATAATATCTAGACAGATACAGTGGTTTACACCCATTTATAAGAAGCCCTGGTGCTGCAGGGGTTAAACACTCAGCTGCTAACCAAAAGATTGGTGGTTTGAAAACTGTGGCAATCTGCTTCCAAAAATATTACAGCCTAGTAAATGCGGTCATTGGAGCAATTCTATTCTGTCTTATGAGTCAATTGACCTAACAGCAGTGAGCTCAGTTTAGCGTTTTTTAATGTCCACTTATATAACTGCCTGGTTTACAGAACTGTGAGCATCTTTATGGCAGAAATGTTTATGGGGTTTAATGTTTAATCCCAGGATTTGGGGAGGAAAGCAAGAAATAGCATAGGAGCAATAGATAAGCCAAATAATTATAAATAAGTTCTCAACATGAAGCAGAAAATTCTGGAGGTGACAGCGTTCTTTGGCTTTCTTACAATTGATCGGCACATACCTTTTCTACTATGATTTTCTGAAGCAAGCAAGTAAACAAACAAAACAATGGCAAATGTTTCTTATACTGCCAGCAATCCACCACCATGTACTCATATAATATGCCCAGTGAGTCACTTCAGTGAGGGGGCACGGTCTGGGTTTCAAAAGGTATCCCTTGAGAATGCTCACTGGGAGAGTGGTTTGGCATTTTAGAGAATCATTTCCAGTGTCAGCAAAGGATTATTTGAGTCACTGATCTTACAGTGCTGGCTGAGGGCACTGAAGGCTTGAGGCAACTCATCCAAGTGAGATTTCTGCCTCTGCAGTCCTTTGTAGGCAAGAGAGTGGATATAGTGATGGAATCAATCAAATGTAGTAGAGAGAAGATAATTTAGGTCACAGAGATTAATAGAGAGACATTTCAGTTTGCCTATGTGGATAAAGACCACAGCGTGGCATTTTAATCGGTGGAAGTATCAAAGCAGATGCCCTCAGCAATATTTACAGGCAGGGTTAGCAGCTGCCTGTCTGTGCGACCAGAGGCTTGCTGGGAAGGCTCCAGTAAGAGCTGAATCCTGCCCTAGGAATTGATTACCAGATCAGACCAGTGTGCGTCAAATAAACTCTTTCTATTAAAGATCCCGAACAAGACAGCTAAGGGGCTGGGAGTTAGAGGTCAGAGGAGACAGTCTTAGAATGAACTACAGTGAAAAACTTTAAAGAAATTTTATCAGTTGAAATGAAGCAAAAAGAAGGGAAAGCAATGTGAATTTGTGTAGTAGGAAATTTTACAGTGCAAAGGTATCAGCACGCATCCTTCATGATGATGAAAATCCAATAAAATAAATGATATAGGGGGGACATGGGGGTAGGGGAGGCAGGGGGAAAGGAAGTGGGTGTTAACAAACCCAGGGACAAGGGAAAACAAGTGATCCAAAAATCAGTGGCAAGGAAGGTATAAGAGGTCGGGCAGGGCTGGATCAAGGGCACTGTAACTGAGAGGAATTCCTAAACCCAAATGAAGGTTGAACATGATAGTGAGACAAGAGAAAAGTAGAAAGAAATAGAGGAAAGAACTAGTAGGCAAAGGGTAGACAGAGATATAAATGCAGGCTTATACAGATGTAAATATATTTATATACGACATGGGGAAAATAGATCTATGTACGTATATTTAGAGGTTTAGTATTAAGGAAGCAGATGGACAGTGGGCCGCTGCTCAAGTACTCCCTCAACACAAGAACACTTTGTTCGAACAACTCGGCAGTCTGAGATGCTCACCTTTCTGGCATGATCGCTGAAGACAATGAGTGCACAAGTAAATGTGGTGAAGAAAGCTGATGGTGACCAGCTACCAAAAGATATAGCATCTGAAGTCTTAAAGGTCTGAAGATAAACAAGCAACTATCTAGCCGAGAAACAACAAACCCACATGGAAGAAGCACACCAGCCTGTCCCAACTCGATCGCTGAGAACAAAGTGGGTGCATTAGCAAAAGTGGTGAAGAAAGCAGATGGTGCCCAGCTATCAAAAGATATAGATAGCATCTGGGGTCTTAAAGGCTTGAAGATAAACTGGCGGCCATCTAGCTAAGAAACAAAAAAGTCCACATGGAAGGAGCACAACAGCCTACCATGACACAATCGCTGAAGACAAAGTGGGTGCTTAAGCAAATGCGGTGAAGAAAGCTGATGGTGTCAGGCTGTCAAAAGATATAGAATCTGGGGTCCTAAAGGCTGGAAGATAAACAAGGGGTCATCGAACTGAGAACCAACACAAAGCCCACATGGAAGACACATACCAGTCTCTGAGATCACAAGGCTTCGAAGGGATCAGGTATCAGGCATCAAAGACAAAAAAAAAATCATAGCATTAGAAATGAGGGGGAATGTGGAGTGGGGACCCATGGCCCCTCTGTGGGAAATTGGATATCCCCTTGCAGAAGGGGTACAGGGAGGAGACAAGCCACTTAGGGTGCAGTGTAGCAAGGATGAAACATACAATTTTCCTCTAGTTCTTGAATGCTTCCTCCCCACTAGCATGATCCCAATTCTACCTTACAAATCTGGCTGGGCCAGAGGATGTACGCTGGCACAGATGGGAACTGGAAACGCAGGGAATCCAGGACAGATGAACCCCTCAGGATCAGTGGTGAGAGTGGCGATATCAGGAGGGTGGATGGAAGGTGAGGGAGAAAGGAGGAACAGATTACAAGGATCTACATATAACCTCCTTCCTCCCTGGGGGATGGACAGCGGAGAAGTGGATGAAGGGAGGCATTGGATGATGTAAGATATGACAAAATAATAATAATTTATAAATTATGAGGGGTTCGTGAGGGAGGGGGGCAGGGAGGGAGGGGAAAAATGAGAAGCCGATACCAAGGGCTCAAGTAGAAAGCAAATGTTTTGAGAATGATGATAACAACATATGTACAAATGTGCTTGACACAATTAATGGCTGTATGACTTGTGATAAGAGTTGTACGATCCCCAATAAAATGATTAAAAAATAAATAAATAAATAAATAAATAGAAATAAATTTTAAACTCTATAGAAATCAAGAAGACATTAAACTTCTCATTAATAAAACCTAAACATAAGAACAACAATTCTCCTCAGCAGAAAATCTAAAATCTGTAAATGACTTTCATTTAAAAAAAGGAAAGAAAGAAATTACAATAATGAAAATATAGCTAAATATTTATTCTAAGAATTTGGTTAAAAAATAAAGAAACCAACCATGAGATCCCAAGAAGAGTAAATTAATAAAAATAAAAGTCAAAATTAACTAGATTTAAAAAATGATAGCAGTAAACAAAAATCCTAAATTTCAGAAGCTTGTTGAAGGAGAAGAGAAAGTACATTATAAATAAGATTTATAATAAGAAAGGAAACAGCTTTAAGAGAGATTAAAGTAATTATAAGTGATTATTACCAACTTCTTTAGTCTGAAATTGATTAAACATGCAGTTAAGATGAATTGACAATTACTGGTGGTTGAAATGCAAAAGTTGGGAACAAAGAGGAAGGATCCATAGTTGGAAATATATAGCCTTGGTGGTAGAAATGAAGCTAGAAATCACATGGTAGGATTTTGCAAGACCAAGAACTTCTCATTGCAAATACTTTTTTACAACAGCATCAATGGTGACTAAGCACATTGACTTTATCCGATGGAAAACACAGGGGAAAATAGACCACATCTGTCGGAAGAGACAACGGAGGAGCTCAGTATCATCAGTCAAAGCCAGAGTTCTGGGAAAAAAACGCATAGTATCCAATACTCAGCCCTGCTTTCTGCATGAAGAAACCACTGAAGGTCGGAGTGCTATCGAAACATGTTGTGAAAAAAGCAGATGGGGACAGGTTATCAGGAAGGACAGCAGCGGAGTCATGAAGGCTCGTCCTCAGCAAACAGCTATCCCAGCAAAGCATCAACTAAGTCCACATGGAAGACACACACCCACCTGTGTGGTATACAAGGATTATACATTTAAAAAATCCAAATCCGGAGGAGAGAACAGTGTTAGAGCTTAAATTCTGACTATCCAATTTGCAGAAGGCTATGAATGACAGTGAAAAGCCAAAATTCATTTGCAGGGTCCCTCTGTGGACTTAGACCAGAGACTTAGACCAAGGGTGTGAATAGTCTTGTTCTCAGACAGAATGCACCGGAAAGTGGATTATTGCACATGCCATGATTTTAAAATGTAACACTTCATCATTTGATCTCTCTTTTGACCTATTTGAATTTGTTTCAGGTTTCAATATTTCCTTTTTCTTTGCTTAAGGTTTTTCTGTTTTATTTTTCATTGTTGTTGGTTTTGTTTTTAATGCAGTCCTGTATGTGAAATCCAGGATAGGTAAATCTATAAAGACAGTAACTGAATCAGTATTTTCTTAAAGGCATAGCAGTGGTGATTGGGGAAAACAGGGAGCTTAAAAACCATGAGCACACAAAAGAAGAAAAGGTTCTAAAATTTGATAATTTCACAACTCTTTAGTATGCTTGAAATATTGAATTGTATGATATGTGATTATATGTCAATAAAACTAAAAAAAAGTAATGAAAAAATACACAAATAAAAGACCCATTTTGGAAACCTCACCAAGTGAACTGGAACTTGCTTTAAACATACATATTCCAGAGTAATTGAACTAAAAACTTCTTTGGACTTAAAGCTGAAAGCTTTATGTTGACCATAAACAGAGGACAGCTATCCCAAGGTCATGACCTTTAAGGTCATTGAACTTTGGTTGAAATGTTTATTACTTTGAGCTTCCCCATAATTAATAATTTCAGACTATTACATTTTCTATTTTCATGTTTCCTTTGCTTTTGGTGACATATCTTAATTCTTCTAACAAATAGTTTTGCCTTAATGAATGAATGCTACCATTGCCTTGTATCTAAGCCATATCGTTTTCTTACACAGTATTCTGTCACTTAATAAAAGAAAAAGAGCTGTACAGAAAAATCTCAATGGGCAATTCAAGAAGACAAAGTAAAGCATTATAATGAAATGTAAAATGATAAAAATTTAGGAAACCAAGTGAGAAATGTTAGCATATCTCAAACTTAAAAAATAGAAAAAGAAAAATCCAATCCTTGAGTAACAGTATTGAAGAATTCTATCTCTACAATATATAACGAAGCAGGAAACATTAGAAGCAAAAAGATGTAAAATACAATGAATCAATTGTACCAAAAATGTCATGGATACTCAACCATTTCAAGAGGTGGCATATGATCCAGAACTGATAGATTTGTAGGAAGAAGTCCATGCTTCTCTGAATGAATTCTCAGAAAATATGGCACTAGGAATTGACAAAAAAAAAATCCATTTAGATGTTTCCAGTAATCGATGCCATACTGGAAGCACTCCACAGTCTATGCCGAGATACTTGAGAGAGAGCCAACTGCCAAACCAATGGCAATCCATATTTACGCCCATTCCCCCAACCGAATGAGGAAAATTTCATACAATACCATAAATTATCAAATGAAAGCAAAGTTTTATTGAAACTAATTCAAAAACTATTGCAGCAGTGCACTGACAGAAAGCTGCTATAAATTCAAGTCTGATTTGGAAGAGGATGGACATGATAATCTTGGTGCGAAGGACTGAGTCTGAGCTTCGCTATGTCAAAATAAGCAGGAGATGTCTATGTACTGATAGTGAGGGTAAGGGGGAGGTAAGCTGGTTTGAGATAATGGTATGCGAATGATGGTGAAACACTTTTTCGAACAGATTAAGATTTATGGGTTTATATGCCTGATGATGATTAATTGGGGGAATAAACATTATATGTTATATATAAAATTATGTAGCTAAATATATGGGGAAGGTATCCTCTTATCATATGTATAATGGGGAAGATATCCTCTAACTATACTTATTAAACCTGTATGCAAGTAAATAACCAGAAAAACTGGATTACATAAAGAGTAATTCAGCATCAAGTTTGGAGGAAGGCATATTAACAACCTATGTTATGCAGATGCCAGAATCTTGCTTGCTGACATTTAGGAGGACCTGAAACTTTTGCTGATGAAGATCAAGGATTGCAGCCTTCAGTATGGATTACAAGTCAATTTAAAGAAAACAAAAATCAATGTGAAACACAAACCCAAAAGTTCTCATAAATGGACCATGATAAAGAGAGGAAAGATTGAGGTTGTCAAGGATTTCATCTTGCTTGGATCCATCCACACTCAAGCTTTAAGGAAGCAGCAATCAAGAGATCAAATGGCATACTGCATTTGGGCAAATATACTACACAGGACCTCTTTAAGGTATTAAAGGTAAAGCTGGCACTTTCAGGACTCGGGTACACCTGACCCAAGCTATGGCGTTTTAAATCGCCTCAAAGTTGGACATTGCAAAAGGAAGACTAAAGAATTGATGCATTTGAATTATGGCATTGGCGATGATTGTTCAAAGTACTATGGATTGCCCAAGAGACAAACAAATCGATCTTGGTGATGATGGTGGGACTTTATCTCATGTATTTTGGGCATGTGATCAGGAGGGATCAGTCAGTCTCTGTAAAAAGGCAACAGGCTTGGTAAAGTGGATCGGCATCAAAGCAGAAAGCTCTCGGTGAGAGGCTGCAACATAACCACATGTGCAAAGAGAGGGAAGGACTAGGAAGTATTTGCTGTGTTGTACACATAGGGGGGCCAGAAGTAGAACCACTCAGTCTCACTTATCAGCAACATTGCATGCCCTTGCAAAAGAACACATTTCAAAAGAAAGAATGAATGGATGCCTTCTGAGAAAAACAGAAGTAATAACAATTGGATCGTGAAGAAATCGAAAACTCATCTGGAACAACCACCATTGAAGAGATAGGCTACTTATTTGATTTCTAACATTGAATAAAGCACCGAAACTACACAGGGTTTTACAGCTGAGTTCTCTTAAATCCTCATAGGAAAAATAATTCCAATTTATTTACACTAAAATGATAGAAAATTTCCAATTCATTTTATAAATTCAGCAAATATCTAATATTAGCCTCTGAGAAAAAAAGTTCAAAAAATAATACTACAGATCAATATCCCTTCCTTAATAAATAATAAAAGTACAGTAGAACAATGAATCCAGAGAAAGGATTTTTTTTCTGAGTGGTTTAATATTAGAAAGTAGATTCATATGATATATGATACCAAAGGATCCCTGGCAGTGTAGTGGTTACATGTTGGACTGCTAACTGATGAGAAGTTCAAACCCCCCAGCTACTCCACAGGACAAAACAAGGCTTCCTGGTCCCTTAGAGACGCAGTCTCGGAAACTCACAGGGGCACCTCTATCCTGTCACAGTGAGCTAGAATTGAATCAATGACCGTGAGTTTGACTTTGAATTTGGTTATGAAACCAACAAATTAAATAGAAAAGTCATTTCAGTAAGGATTTAAAATGCAATGATAAAATTTACCATTCCTGGTAAAATAGAAGGAAAATAGAAAGAGTAAAATTGCTACGCTGTAATGTAGGTACAATAACAAATGTGACTTTGAATGAACAATTAAAGCAGTAACGATTTCAAATAAAATTCACAACTACATGCAACACACACTCTCACTATCATTACTTAGAAGTATCTCCGACATTTTAACAATGCAATTAGATCAGAGATTAGAAAATAAAATAAGAACTAATGAGGTTATTAGACTTGAGCATATAAAATTTAAATAGTGCTTGATGATGAAAAATGCTATATTGATGGAACTACAGAAAATATTTTTAAAGAAAGGTAAGAAAATAAAGCTTGCCTAGACTCACTAGAACAGACCATGAGCACGAAAATTGACACATAATTTACTAGAAAAAATGGACAAATGATACAAAGAGGCAATTCACAAGAATAAAGACTAGGAAAGGAAGGGAAAGAAGAATAAATTCAAGAAAATTAATTAACACTCAGAGAATGCAAATAACATAATGATAAAATCACTCTACCCAACTGGCAGAAAATTCGAGGAAAAATGTGTCTACTCTTTATGTGCATGTGGGAAAATATTCTCAGGCAATGTTTTGGGCTGTTATGTCATTTTTCTGAAAGCAATACGACAGCATTAAGTGAATGCCTTTCATTCTGGATTTTCAATTCTGAGGAGCTAAACCATGGAATTAAATCGATGACATATAAGGATATGGCTAAGTTCATCATTGTAATCCACAGCATAACATTTCATTCAGTTATTAGAAAGACAGACTTGAAACTTTATTAGATAACTTGAAGTATTTCCCTGAACACTATAAGATTAATAAAATATGTCCAATAATGACCTTTTTGATTATTTTTAATGATAAAATAAAATATTTTAAAAAATATTCCCGTGTTTGTATTTCACTATTAATAGTTGTATGAGAAATGAGATCATGTAAGATCTGTATACTGCTTCAGGAAACTATTATAGAACATGTTCAAATGGCTCTAATCGAAGCAGAATCACACAGAGTCTCCATGAAGCCACTACTCAGCTTCCGTTACGTTCCTGACAATCTTATTCCACTTTTCACTCCTCTGACCCAAACAGACACTTTACAACTTAAGTTTTCTATTTGCATTGTCTTGTGAAGTGAGTGGCTAATATGGGAATGTAAAGAAGAGCACAGGCAAGTCAAGGAAATAAGGAGAAGATGAAGACGAATTTGGAAAGGAAAGTGTACTATTTCTGGGACATTACGATTATGGGTGGGCACACAATTTTAGTATGAGAATCTCATCCTCAAGTTAAAATCTATTCAGAATCAACATAAATATGAAGGCTGTTTTTAACTGGGTCATGTGGCCAAAAAGGGGTGTTTGTCAACGTAGCTGTCCTATGAGTCTATAGCTTGGCAGTTATTATTCACTCTAGATTCTGCATCCATCTTTTATAATCTGACTTCTAGGTCTTGGAGCTGAGCCAGTGATCTGCCTTAGTGCCTCCCAGTCTGATAGTCAACAGTTGTCCCCAAAGGTAACGATGCTCAATTACAGCCTAACGCATGACCTGCTGCTCTTGATTTCTTTAGCCTCTGGAGCTATGTGAGTCAGAAGATGCTTCCGGCTTGATGTATAGCCCATCGATTTTGGACTTGCAAGTCACAACAGGGTCACTATGAGCTGGCACGGACTTGATGGCAGTGAGATTTTTTGAAGGTACCATAATGAGACTTAGACAAACATATTGCTGCTTGAACTTGTGCACCGCTATGCGCTGATTGCAGAGGCAAGTTGACACACACACACGATCTGTGCCTGTATTAAGTGGAACCATAGTACAAATACATTTTTACTTATCTTCATATAAACATTAGTGGTTTTGCTTCTTTAGCAAAGCCAGCCTAAGACAGAGGGCAGGTCATAGGAAAATTTATAGTTTTAACAAAATTTATCAAAATAGAGATATATTGAAACTAACCAAATTTACTTTTCAACATAAGCCGGTAAGAAATATAAAACAAATGAAAAGGAATAACAAAAGTTATAATAAAGATAATTATCATAAATTACCTTTATTGATTTAAAAAACTCATTATGATAAATACAATTGAAAATATATCCAAAGATCTAATATTGCAAAGGTGACCAGATCCAATTAATTTAAGAAAAATTCTACTCATACTTTAAACAAAATATTTTAATCCACATTAATCTTGAGTATACAAAAATATAAGACAATGACACCTTTTATGATGTTAGCATAATTGTATCAATAAACTAAGAAAAGTACTACACAAGGAAAACCTTCCTGATGGAGAGAGATTGAAAAGTTCTAAATGAAATAATAGCAAACCAAGTCCAGGAGTAAATTAATATTGACATCATCACTAAGTAGGTTTAAGCCAGAATAGAAAGATGGTTCAGGATTGGGAAATGTGTCACTGTAATGCCCTGCAATAATAGAGTAAGGGAGAAATCCCCAACAGATGTTGGAGAAGTATTTGATAAAACTGCAACCCAAATGCTCAGTTTAAAATCTCTTGAGGGAATTTTAAATAAATGATCATCTTCTTTAACTTATCTAGGAGACATCATACTGAGGTCAAAAAACATTAGAAGAATGGCTATTACAATAAGGAAGAAAACGGGAATAATTTTAGCAAGGAAGAAAACTAGAATAAGTATCACCGGTATTCTTTGATTTTTTTTCTTCAGCAATACTTGTGTATGTATGTATACACACATATCTATATGAAGGATATTGTAACTCTTTGAGAATATATGAAAAATGGAATAGAAGGTCATGGAACTTTTCCATGAACCTTTTGAAGGCCCCTCATCATGTGCTGCGTCATGTCTGATCTTTGCACACACACCAAAAGATTACAATGGATTTCTGAGACCTCATCAGAGGATGAGACATAGCAAATGCAATAGCTTCCCTCTGCATCATGATTGCACTTCCAGGAATATACATTTACTGTCTACATACATACACACATATCTTATAATTCATGTGGTACTAACTTATGCATGTAATATACTATATGTTTTCTCTAAAATATTTAGAGTGTACCTTTGACTCAGAGGTTACATCATCCAATCTTATGTATTGCACCTCTCTTGAATGTTCTCGCTCCCATTTTCTTTGGAAAATGCTGTTGTGAAGTGTGTCCTGGCTGCAAGCACAGCAAACTAGTGCTAGTGAGTGCTACCAGCAGAAAGGGGCCCAGGAGAAATACCAGTTTGGATTTGAAGCTCTAGCTTGTCAACAACATGAAGGTGGAAACACAGTGAATTTTACTGCAAGCCACTTAGGCATGTTCACTGGACAATGAGAATGATCCTTAAACACAAAAAAATTACTCTTGAAACAGTTACAGAATTGGCTCCACTGAAAGTCACAAGGCTAACTAAACTGTGAGGGGCATCTGTAACAGATATGGATAAAATGCTAATGATATGGACTGAGCACAACAACAACAAAAGCAAATGTCTCTCAGAACATTGGACATCACTGCTATGGTGCAATGCTTGTTTGAGATGCTTAAGGGAAAAGAAATGCAGACAATGACATGATGCTCTCACAAAGTCCATCATATTTCACAGCATGAATTCTAGTAGTGAAAGGAAGCATCACTGTATATATGAAATGAGGAAACAATTCTTATTTGAATAATATATTTGTCTATATAGAAAATGTAAGGGTAGCAATGCACACAGTATTAAACCAGAAAGTTGGTGAAATAAAATAACTACATTCAAAATAATCAATGTATCCCTACATGAGACGAATTCAAACCAAACCAAACTCACTAGCACCAAGTTGATACTGACTCACAGTGATGCTGTAAGACAGGGTAGAACTGCTCTTGTGGATTTCCAAGACTAACTTTTTATGGAAATAGAAAGCCCAGTCTTTCTCCCACAAGAGGAACAGCCAGTTAAGAAAAAGTTGAACAAATCTTATTCATTATGTCATTGTAAGCTAAAAAAATGTATTAACATAGAAGCAAGACATTAATGGAAACTATTAAAAAAAACTTTAGGCCGGATCATCAAAGACTTCATAATCTTAAAGTGCACCTATTAAAAAGGATAACTCAGTATTGTAAGAAAAACAAAATCTATATGATTGCATAAACAAAATAAATTTCATTCAAAATATCAGCAAGACTTTTTATATTGCTGAATAAACAAATTATAAACTTCATATGGAGGAGCAATTTAAGAGAAGAACCAAGACCATTAAATAAAACTGAGAATGAGACTTTTTCCTAGTGCTCATCAGAACGTAATCTAAAGATAAAGTAAATATATAACAATGGAACCTAGAATTCAGAAAAAGACCAATGTGTGTGGCAGAGCAGCATATGATAAAGATATCATTTGAAAGCAGTGAGGAAAGATCAACTATTTAAAATAAAATAATTATTTAATAGGGAAATAAACCATATTCCTATTTCACATTTTCCATAAAACAATTGCTTATAAAATGCAGTGTTATATCAAAACTTGAACCTTAAAAACTTTCTTATCCTTCTAAATCTTGTGTCCTTAATTGCATTTTATTTTATTTATTTTTAAATCATTTTATTGGGCGCTCTTACAGCTCTTATCACAATCCATACATCCATCGATTGTGTCAAGCACTTTTGTACATAAGATGTCATCATTTTCCAAATATTTTCTTTATACTTGAGCCCTTGGTATCCACTCCTTATTTTTCCCCTCCCTCCCCCAACCTCCCTCAAACATGAACCCTTGATAAATTATAAATTATTTTCATATTTTACATTGCCTGCTGTACACTGTCTCCCTTCACCCACTTTTCTGTTGTCAGTCTCCCTGGTGGGGGGAATATGTTGATCATTGTGATCAGTTCCCCTTTGCTCCCCCACCTTCCCATTCCCCTCCTGGTATTGGTACCCTCTCTCATTATTGGTCTTGAGGGGTTTATCTGTCCTGGTTGCCCTGGGTTGCAAGCTCTATTCTGTACCCAAGTACATGCTCTGGTCTAGCAAGATGTGTAAGTTAGAATTGGGGTCATGATAATGGGGGACAGGAAGCATTAGAGAAATAGAGGAAAGTTGTATGTTTTGGCAGTGCTATACTGCACCCTGATTGGCTCAGTTCTTGTGACCCTTCTGTAAGGGGATGTGCAATTGTCTACAGATGGGTTCTGGGTCTCCGCTCTTTCCTTCCTCTCATTCACATTGATATAATTTTTTGTTCTGGGTTTTTGATGCCTGATACCTGATCCTATCGACATCTCCTAATCACACAGGCTGGTGTGCTTCTTCCATGTGGGCTTTGTTGCTTCTCAGCTATATGGCCACTTGTTTATCTCAAGCCTTTAAGACCCCAGACTCTATATCTTTTGATAGCCGAGCACCATTATCTTTCTTCACTACATTTGCTTATGCACCCATTTTGTCTTCAGCGATCATGTGGGGAAGGTGAGCATCACAGAATGCCAGCTTGTTAGAACAAAATATTCTTGCATTGAGGGATAACTTGAGTAGGGGCCCAACGTCCTTCTGCTGCCTTAATACTTAATCTTTAAGTATATTCAGATAGATCGATGTCCCTATCATTACATATAAATATATTTACATATATACATGCCTGTATTTAGACCTCTGTAAATGTCCTTTGACTCCTAGTTCTTTCCTCTATTTCCTTTTACTTTCCTCTTGTCCCACTATCATGTTTGGCCTTCATTCGGGTTTCAGTAATTCCTCTCAGCTACATTGCCCTTGATCAAGCCCCATCAGACATCCTACACCCTCCTCACCATCAATTTTAGATTATTTGTTGTTCCCTTGTCCCTGAGTTTGACACCCCTCATTCTTTCCTCCGCCTCACCCTCTTCCTTGTCACCCTGGAAACATCGGTCCAATTATTTTCTTCTCCAAATTGTTTATCCCGCCTATCTTATCTAGATAGACCTTCAGAGACAGCAATAAGCACAAAAATAACAAAATAAAAACAACAACAAACAAAGGCAAAAAAAAAAAACAACCCATAAATAGTAATTGACCTTTATGAGTGTTTTCTGGTCCAGTCTGATGGGGTGCCATGCCCTGGCCCCAAAAATCTGTTTTCTCTCTTCCCCAGGGACTTTATTGCTTTGCTCCCCTTGCTGCTCTGTTGTACACCCTTAGTGTTTTGCCCCAGTGTGGTGGGGTCAGATTGGACTCAATTACTGCACTGTCTCCAGTGTTGTACCCTGTAGCACAATGGGTCAATGAGGGGCATTGTAGATCATGGTGGGCTGGCCCTCTGCTCCTCTTTGTGCACTGGCTGCTCTGAGCAGGAAGATTATCCTAAGGGTTTGGTGGGGCCAGTCTGTGTTGCTTTAAACATTTTTAAAGAAAATACAGAAAATGTACTCATGGTTTTCAAATATGGACAATCCTCTAAACAAGACAATTTAATGTCTCATAGTGAAAGAAGTGACTAATAAAATATTCTGAAATTCAAAAGTTTTTAATAAATATTGTCAAAATAAACAATATTAGAAGATAGGAAATCATGTATGAATATGGCTTAAAGTCGGGAATGTATAAGGAATTTACATAAAACAATATGAAAAGCAACTTAGAACAGAATTAAGAGCAAAATATGTAAGTAAGCATTTTCTAGAAAGGTAATTAAAATGGAAATTTTGTAAAAGATAGCAAGTAATAAGAACTGAGTGATATAGTTCTACAACTTTCCCATCATATTGGCATATTATATGAGAGAAATAATATTAATGGTTCATGATAAATAACCAATTAGAAAATACAATTCATGCTTCAACTGCTACTGGGCATCTCGAGAGCATCCAAAGGAAGACATTTACACATCCCATGATCTACTAACTCCAACTTGTCAGATACCTTGGAATACTCATGGTTATAAGGTTGTGTGTGCAGCACTATTTTGCATAGATTGTTATATCAAATTGTATTGTGTATACTCAAAGGAGCCATGCTGGTAAAGCTTCCAACTGGCAGCAAAAAAAAATGCACAGTTCATAGCCTCTGGATGAGAAAATCTGCTCATCTACTCCTATAAATAAATTTATAGCCCAGAAAACCCTCCTGGGCAATCCTACTGCTCAGGGTTGCCGCGAGTCAAAACCAACATGACAGGATGTACCATCATGGTACCAAAGAGTGTATCTCATTATTAACTTAGTTTACAGTTCATTTATATGTACACGTATGTCTCTGTATTTTTGGTTTCATTTATTTGTGATTTTTCTTGAGATGTGTCCATCTTATTAAGATGCTTATTTCTTTCTTGCTTTATAAACTCTCTTTATTTAAAAAATGATAATGCTACTTTCCTGATCACATATTTTGAAAACAGCTTTTCTTACTGTATTGGTTTTGTTTCTATGCCTCTGACACCTCTCTATAAAATATTTTAATCCATGCATCATTCCTCAGAGCCTCTGTGAGCCCCTATTCATTAGATAATCAATCCCAGCTTTACTCCCTCCTGCCTACGGTTCCCTTCCCGGTCCCGGTGATTTCCTAGCTCTCACAAATTTGGCTGCCGGTATATGAATGAAGTTTTACCAGCACTGGCTCTGAACACTGAAGAGATTGTTGCCCAAGGCTAAAACAGGAAGTAGGAATATGTGAAAGAGCTGATAAGCAGCAAGGTTCAGCTGCAAAATAACTAAGCCCTAAAAAGAATGAAATGGAGAGAGAAAATGTACACCAACTTGGGAGACCCCAACAGGAGCACAGTGTCACTATGGGTCACAGTCAATTTCTGCCCAGGCAGGTTTCCCGCTCTTACTGTCCAGTGTAGAAAAAGGATCTTGGGAAGTGTGTGTGCGTGTGTGTGCGTGTGTGTGTGCGTGTGTGTGTGTGTGTGTGTGTGTGAGGCCTAACTCAAATTTGTCTTTCAAGTCTGATGTTCTCTATTAGTCTTTCCTCCTTTCTTGTAATGGGACTGGTTTATCTCACTTCCAAAACAACCGTTTGCTGCAGGCTGAATATGACTCATGGTGACCTCATGTGTGTCAGGGTGGAACAGTGCTTCATAGAGTTTTCAATGCTGATTGTTCAAATCACCTTTTCCAGATGGACTGCGATTGGCTAACTTTCTATTACTAGCTAACCTGTTTGTACCACCTCCATTTCATTCATCTCTAAATTGCCCTGCCTCTTCTGTGTATATTTTTCTGTGATAGGCTTCTTTCTATGATAAGCTCCTAGAAACGGGGCTGATGTCTGATCTCTCTAGGGGCACCTTATCAAAGAGGCACATGGGCCATAGTATTCTGGTCCCTCGTTATTTTGAGTGGGATTGCAAAGATAGTTTATTTTATTTTAAAATCAAGGTAAGCATTTTTTTAAACCGTTTAACTTGAAAATATTTTAACATGTAGTAGAAATACAGTTACCTTTATCCTAATGTAGTTGTAAAATATAATTTTAAATGCCTTTTATTTTTTTAGAGCATTGGTTCTCAACCTTCCTAATGCTGTGACCCTTGAATACAGTCCCTCATGCTGTGGTGACCCCCAACCATAACATTATTTTCATTGCTACTTCACCACTGTCATTCTGCTACTATTATGAATCGGGCAACCTCTGTGAAAGTGTCATTCGATCCCCAAAGGAGTCTCAACCCCCAGGTTGGGACCTGCTGCACTAGAGGAAGGGACCTGTGAAGATAAAAGGGAGTGGGTCACAAAGGTCAGAAAGTGCCTCTGGATTACCCTCTGGAAGCGCCTCCCGCTGGTGTTTGGTCACATATTTCTGGACCCTTTGGTGAGATGACTGTCCTTGAAGGACTGAAAAACTTCCACTGGGACCTCTACAAGATTTCGGCACCCACACTCTCTCTTTCCACCCCCACGTGGTGGCTCACGCATGACTTTAGACTCTAAATGGTCTTTCTTTTTGCTACTAAACTCCAGTTGTCCAAGTAACAGCTGCCAAAACCCAATAACATTTCTTTCATTCAAGAACTTTATATTCCTGTATCAATGTCAAGACTTTAGGAAGAGAAGTCATAAAACCGTCTATCTGTACTGTTTCATTTCTTGCTTTTAAGAGTGAAAGTGAGTATTATATTTAATGGAGATCTCTTTTTAGTATCTATTCAAATCAAATGCATGCTCTTTACGACTTGGTGATTTTATTCCTAGTAATTTGTCTGTTAGGTAAGTCCACGTGTCCTGGGATTTGTGTCTAAATATGCTGTTTGCTGCATTGTTTGAGAAAGCATACAATAAAAGAGTTTATTTTTTATTAATTAAAGTGATTAAATATGTTATAAGGTAATATAACTTATTTAACAAAACAGAATTAAATCATTAAATTAGTGTCCATCTAATTATATGGGAGAAATACAAGAAATATTACTAAGTGACCCACCATATCAGGCAAAGAATGGCATAGATTATATGACACATACCAGGTTAAAAAAAGCATATGAACACACTCATATGTATATGGTATATACCCACATATTTTATATATAGTATATATGCAATCTATAATATTGCATATTACCCATAATATTATGCATTATACACATATATCATCTCCATATGTAATTTCAGATGGGATGCATAGCACATTCATAAGCGCTAATAACCCCTGGATAAGTGGCAAAAAAGAGACTTTGGTATTTAATTTTATAATTGTCTTTATGGTTTGGATTTCTAAAATTGCCCTTGATATTTTCATAATGAAAAGAAAAAGGAAAGTTAAATAAATTTCTACCTGTATGGGAAAACAAGGGTTTTGGTTTTCACACGTCAGCTGGCAATCAGTTCCTCCCCAGAATGCAGCTTTACTGGTGCTTTGAGGTGTGAATGCAATGTCATGATCAATATATTGTCCCCACACCATCAGGAGATCGGAATATTGGTCATCTTCTGTAACAGCCTCATTTGAAACTTGAATAATTTGTCTTGTCACTTCCCGAACCTGGGGAAGAGAAAATCAGTTTGCTATGATACAGGAAAGCCACAGTGTAGGCAGAAAAATGACGACACTGTGAGATCATAAATTTTATAGTATGAGTCACATTCACAGAGTTCATAGAAAACCTCTATAGGCTCTACTCTGGGAAGGTAAACATTTTAGATTTGAGTCAAAGCCATCCTGTCATTTGTTTGTGATATTTCCATTTAGTTTCTATGAGCCTTAGGTTAAAGAATTCTGGTGGTGGAGTGGGTGAAGCTTTAATCTGCTCGCTGCAAGGCCAGCAGTCTGAGTGCACTAGCTGCTCTGTGGAGAAAGGTAAGGCTGTCTCCAGCTATGATTTACCGTCTCAGAATCTCTGTGGAATATTTTTACTGTCTCTTAGGTCACTCTGAGTCAGAATCATCCAGTTGGCAGTAGGTTTTTAGGCAAGGTTTTATTAGCTAAATACATATAAAAAGTGCTGATTTTTCAAGGTTGTTGTCAGAACTAAATAAAGTCCATTACAAAATGGCTTACCACTGTTATGATACAATGCATGAAGGATGGAGCCTGGCCTTGAGCCATTGAGAAGTACTCCTAGGCCCTGGAATTTATCAGCATTTGCTCAGATGGATTTTAAAATCCGTTGTAGTCAGAGACTCTTTTTACCCTTCTTTTATTATTTTTTCTTTTTGGACGCTGATGTCTACAGTTCTAACTTATTAGAACTAACTTATTCTGTCCTAAGGCCCCATGGGACAGAATATAACTTAAGGTTTCTGAGGTGGTGAATCTTTATGGGAAGGGATATCATCATCTTTCTCCCATAGAGTGGCTTATGGAGACACTATACTTTCCTGGAGGTCAGCAGCTTAATTAATAATCCACGACGGCACCAGGGTTGTAAGGACTTTGGGTCAGAACGGACTCCATGGCGGTTGGTTTTATTTTATTCACCCTTGTGCTTGGGGCACAGATAAGTGGCTTCCACTATCAGGTCTAGATGGGAAGGTTTCTGCCCCGGGATTGATTGTACCCAGAATCTCCTCAGTAATTAAAAATATTGAAAAGATGAGATTTAAGGATTCAGACTTGATGAGATTTCATACTTCGGATGTTATTTGTTGTTCGGGGCCATCAAGTCAGTTCTGAGTCATGGCGAACTACGAAACTCAGCTGGTCCTGCGCCATCCTCATCCTCACAATCGTTCTCACGTTTAAGCCTATTGATGCAGCCGCTGTGTCAATCCATCTTCCACTTTCCCAGGCATGGGATTCTTCTCCAGGGACTGACCCCTCTTGACAACATGTCCAAAATACAGGAGATGATGTCTCATAATCCTGGTCTCTAAAGAGAATTTTGCCATTGTCTCTGCAAGACAGATTGGTTTGTGCTTTGGGCGGTCCATGGTGATTTCAATCTTCCTCATCAGCACCTTAAGTCCAGTGCATGGATTCTTCTTCCGCTCTCCTTACTCAATGTCCAACTTCTCACACGCACATGAGGGCTTTTAGAATCCCATGGCTGATATTTTTGCCTTTCAACATTTTAAAAGGTCTTGTGTGACCGATATGTCCTTTGGTCTCTTGATTGCTGCTTCCATGGGGCATGGCTGTGGACCCAAGCAAGATGAAATCCGTTACAACTGCAATCATTTCTCTACTTATCACTATATTTCTTACTGGTCCAGTTGTAAGGATTTCAGTCTTTACATTGAGTTGTAATCCATGTTGCAGACTGCCATCCTTGATCTTCAGCAGCAAGAGCTTCAAGTCGTCCTCCTCACTTTCAGCAAGCAAGGTGGCGTCATCTGAATGGCAGCGATTGTTAATAAAACTTCCTCCAATCCTGATGTAACATTCTTCTTCATATAATCCAGCTTCCCTGATAGTATAACAATATAGTCATTTCAGACTTGTTGGGGGCTTTGCATGTGAGACATGCTAGTTTTTGAGGACCAGAAAATGGTAACACAGTCTGATTTCCGGTTCTCAAAATACTCACATCTGCCATAAATTAAAAACTTATTCATCCCATCCAAAGGTCCCCAACAAGTCTGAAATGACTATATCAGCAACCAAAAGTCCAAAACCTCATGTGTCCACCTTTAAATCCTTTAAAATTGTAAATGCGTCACTTTCGTGAAACATAGTACTTAATCTGGGTGATTAAGGAGCCTTGGAGGTGTGGTGGTTACGAGTTGATCTGTGACTTCAATGGTGCAATTTTGAACCCAGCAGTCATTCTACAGGAGGAAGACAGGGCTTTCCAGTCCCGTAAACAGTTATGGTCTTGGAAACCAGAGGCACAGTTTCAGCCGTCCTGTAGGACTCTTATGAGTCGACATCAACTTGATGGCAGTGAGTTTGTTGGGTTTTTAAATAAGTGATTAAGCGAAGGAACTGGTGATGGGAAAATTATCCTGGAGTTTCCAAATGGTTCGACCTAGCCTCATGGGTCTGTAATATCTAAAAATCTCTCTTGGCTGGAGTAAGAGTGAGCTGTAGCCTAGATTTACTCCTTTTTAGCTAGCCTAGTTCACCCCATGATGGCCTCATTTCTCATCTTAGTGGAATTTTTATAACTATCTACATTGCTCACAGGCAAACCGTTTGGGCCAGTTAACTCTGAGAATCTCTGCTTATTTGCCTATTAGTGAGCAAAAGACTAATTCTTGCTAACTGGTTAGTCAACAGAGATATGCTAAGGCTAAAATAAAAACAAAACCAAAAAATCTTATTATTCTAGCTGCTTGTTGAGGATTAAAAATTGTTTCCCTTGCTTATCTTGAAACTTGCATTACTATGAAACATTTGTGCATGACTCTCCTAAGTGTGAATCCCAAAGAAGCAAGAGTTGAACCTCTATGGACACCGACTTCAAACATGATTCCCTAAGGAGAGTCCATGATGTTTTTGAGATCCCTGCTGGTGTCACCTTCGAATAAACCCCTCGTTTGGCTCTAACATGGAATTAGTGATTGGCTCTGCTGCTCCGGGGTCTGAACACTTAGTAGAGGTAACACTGTGATGATGGAAGAAAGGCAGAGGAGATGCAAAATTGCTAGCTTGGAAGATGGATGGGTCTATGAGCCAAGAATGTGGAAAAGGCAAGGAAACAGATTCTCCCCTAGCTTCTAGACGGAAATACGGATGCATTGACCCCTTATTTTTAGCTTAGTTAATCTCGGATCAGAATCCTGGCCTCTGTATTGAACTGTCGGATTATCTATTTGTGTTGTTTTAAACCGCTAAGATTGTGGTCATTTTTTGTTACCATAGCTGTAGGAGACTAACATATTCCATATTTAAAGATTCTTAAATTCTGAGTAAAAATAGTCACATAATCTGAGCAAATATAGGTTCATATAAACATAGTCTCTCATAAAATACCACAGGCATTTCACTGTCCAGTATCCAACACAAAATATGTAAAATCATTGCCCCATTTTAGAGATAATCCAAGTGCGACTTAGCGAGGTCAAGTGATTTGTAGAAAATTAAAAGTGGTAGATAAACCAGATAAATTTGGTCTTTCACTTTTAAGAGCAAAAGACCTTACTTAATGTCCACTAATCATTGTTCCTCTCTCCAGGTCAGTGACTTCAATCTTTAGATTTCATTGCTAAACTACACCCCAAGAAAACCCTACCTTACAGGATCAAATGAATGTACATAAAGCACTGACACAGAACTCACCTCTCCTCACTAGTTTGTTCCAGCTTCTAAGAACACACTGGACTTTCACGAATGTTTCTGTTGGTTCTTTTTAGTTCTACCCACAGTATTTATCAAAAGGACAGTTATGGACAGAACGACACTGCTAAATCCTATGCCATCTTAACGATCAGTGGTGTTCTTATTAAATGGCCACCAGAAAAAATTGCTTCTGTCCTGGTTCACTCTGAATATACTTATCAAACAAATTATTCTCTGGAAGCAAATGCTCCATCGTTATCTTTATTTAAATCAATCAATTAATTGATAGGTATCTTCGAATGTACTTAGTCTTGTACTTAACAAATATTTTTTTAAGTTGAAGTGATTGAAAAGAGTTAGATGAATCTTAATTTAAATCTACATTGTTCCTCTCCCTAGTTGAGTGACTTCAATCTTCAGGATTTTCATTTGCTAAGCTGCAATTAGAGGAAATGATACTATCTCATAGGTATGTTGAGAAAAATCAAAGGAAATTATTCACAGCACCTGCCTGGCATACTGAACAAATTTAAAGGGTAGTTTCCTGCTTGCTACCATTAAGGAAAACTATTTTCAGTCGTATTTACTTAGGATCCTAAGGTACAAACCAGGGGCAGAGGGAACCCATTGTACAAGAAGTTGCGATTCCAGCCTCTGGGCTGGCTGAGAGCATCTTCATAGACTGGAGGGAGCCATCTCGCGAGCGCTGTGTTGGCGGCTCCCCATCGAGGTTGGTCTCTGTAGGAAACAAATATGTGCAAAGTTTGAGTTGGCGAAGAAGAAAGGCAAAGATACATTAAGTCTCAACTTGAACTTGAGACAGCACATCATTCTCAAAGAACATAAACGAGGATGGCCCCTGATGACTTTGCTTTGAAGAAATAGTCTTTTAACGCTGGCACATAATCAGGGCCATACAAAAGACTTTCTTAAGAGTATACAGAGTGGATAATTACAAGGCAATTCATTTTCAAAGCTTCACCTTCCATAGACACTCTTTCTCAGCTTGACAATAAACCTGTTTTCAAGGTCTCTTGCCAGTTGAAATCTCTTTTATGCCTTTAGCTTTCGAATAGCCATTCCTCTACTTAATTATTTTTTGGAAAAACATATCTCTCACTCTAATAGAATATAAAATGGTACACTGTCCTGGAGGATAAAAACCTGTGGAGTTCTAAACAAAGAGATTAAAAAATAGTGTTATATGTAAGCATCTTGTAATCAAGGCACCATAAATCCACCTCAGGGGGCGTTATGTCTTTTTCTGTCATATTTATTTTATGTTAAGGATGCACTGCCTGTTAAAAACAGGGTACTTGGGTGCTTGCTGAAACATTCTAAATTCAGAAGTGAGATGGTTGTCAAGGGAACACTTATTAATACACTTATTTGGATTTAAAATGAATGGAGACTTTTTCTGAGAGAAGGTAAGTCATATTTAATTGATTGATTTGACAAGGAGGATGGACACTGCCAACTTAGGTGAAATGGTAACATTTTCTCTAAATAGAATAATTTTTAGTTTCTTGTGCCAAAATATATTTAGAGTGCATGGTATGGCAGAGATGTGTTTGATGTTTTTTGTTTCTTACCAACTATTTCTAATTACATTGTGTCAAATAAGGTGTATCTAGGAGTGGGACAGGCCTACTTGATAGTCATTTGATGTGTCTTGATAGAGATTTGGAGGACTATTTCCAGAAACTGAGTAAATGAAAAAGTCATGGTGGTGAGTAAATCCCTTGGTAAATCACAAGCTTTTCAGTATTGATTAAAAAAAATTAACAGAACCCGATTGAGTTGCTGCTGATAGTTCAATTAAAGTTATTTTAAAGATAGTTCAAGATCCTCTCATTTTCTTCTACATCGCAGGAGCAACTTTGGGAACTGGGTTATATAAGTAGAATAAAACTTATTCCCTTCCCAACTATATATTTTTTGGGGGAAAAAGTCTTAAGCAAATGCATCTATAAATGTGAAAAAAGAAAGGCATGGGACAGCTTTATTCTATATCCTTTTACAATAAGTAGGATAATAATATAGTTTATAATCCAAAGGGTAATACTTTGGAGGAGACAAGAAACTGATACTAATAATTATGCTGAGATAATGTATCCAAATAGGGACTGTCTCAGGGAGTATGGGATGTATGGTCACTTAGTTAATAAATAATAGCTACCTAATGAATGCTTGAGCTAAGGGAGATGCTCACATCCTTTTTGTTCATAAATTAATTTTATAAATTATTGCTATTTTTAATATTTTATGAATATTTATAATATTTCTGCTAATTTGGTCAAACAAGTCTAGTAACAAGTATAATAACTCAAATTTGAGTAACATAATTAACATTTGTCTAAAAAGTAAATTTATATAGTATACATTAAAAATTAAAATATAACTATAAACTAACATAAAATAACTATATTACATAATTTATATAAGGTATTTTAATTTAAATAACATAAATTTAAGATTTATATAGAGTAATACTAAAAAGATATGTTAAAGGAGAAAATAAAATATTTTTAATCCTAAAATATGCTATGCTTGGAAAAATTGAAGAAAATTAGAGTGAGAGTAGAAGTTAAAAAGCAAAATAAAAATAAAATGTTTTCTTTTAGAGAAAAACTCAGAATTTTAAATAGATTGCTTGATACAAAATTACATGTTACATTGGTAATTTGTAAGTTATTTTTTCCCAGTTTTAGATATAAAAATTTAAGACATTCTGCTTGATTTAAATATATATTAGGTATCAAGTTTAAAATTCTTTTGTGGGACTCCTTCTTTTCCAGCACTTTTTTATAGGCATTCTGTAAGATATATCGAAGGACACATAGTTAAACAGATGACCCAAAGAAAGATAAGGGTGAAGTACAGGCAGATACCCAAGAGTTGTGTCCAAATACTGCTCTTTAGTGTTACAGCTCTTTTAGAATTTGTCTAGCAGGTTTAAAAATATAATAATAAGTAAATAAATACAAATGCTGTCATCTAATGCTAGTTAGCCTGCCTATATTCGCCATTTTCTGAGGCATATTTCATGCCAATAAACAATTCTTTTTATTCTGCACAAAATGTGTACTAATAAGCACTGTACTGGTAACTAGAAGTATCATAATAAATAAGGTTGTTATGCTTACAGTGAATGCTCAGATAGGGTGCACAGAGGATAATCAGACAAATATGTAGATACTTTACATAGTATCAGCCCTGAAGAAAACCAAAGTGAGATGATGGAATAAGGAATTATGTGAATTATTCTGTAAGATAGAAGACTTTTTTTTTAGATGTCTTTTCTAAGCAGGTGGTCTATGAGTAGAGGTTAGGTAGGATTTGATATAAACAATGTGATGACCTGGAAGGAAGACAGCCTATGGAGAGGGAGCAGCAAATGTCACAGATCTTTGATTAAGGGTAGATGAGGGTGGGGGGAGGGCGGGTGTGATTTTTCAAGGAACAGAAAGAGGCATTATCATTTAAGTGGCTATTCTAGATATTTATCATCTCCCTGTGTTGTTGCTATGCGACCTCAATCCAACTGTGACCCATAGTGACCTTAGGCCCTCATATCTGTGCATCCTCACAATTGTTCCTACACCCGAACCCATTGTTGCAGCCATTGTGTCAGTCCACCTCCCTGAGGGCCTTCCCGTCCTTTGCCGGCCCTCCAATTTACCAAGCATGATGTCCTTCTCCAGGTATGGGTCTTTCGTGACCACATGTCCAAAGTATGTACGATGAAGTCTTGCCATCCTTGCCTCTAAGGCGCACACTGGTCATACTTCTTCCAGGACAGACTGGTTTGTCCTTTTAGCAGTCCATGGTGCCTTCGATATTCTTCTCCAGCCCCGCAATTGAAATGCATTAAGAATTCTTTGGTTGTCCTCATTCAATGACCAACTTTCACATGTGGATGAGGTAGTTTATGGCCTTCATAATCTGATATCTAGGCTGATCTTGATGCATAGTGTGTCCTGGGGGGAAAATGTAGGGCTGGGAAGGAACGACTCAGAAAACCAGACCAGCCTAGACTTCACATTTCTTTGGATGTTGTTCTAAGTATTGTATTCAAATTTGTGTATAATTCTATTCATCTACTCAACAAACAAGGCATCCTAGTGATAGTGAGGGGTCGTCATTGGGCTACTCACTGTGTAGTTGGTGGGTGAGATGCACATGCTACTCTTTGGGAGAAAGGTGAAGCTATCCTGCTCCCGTCAAGATTTAAAGCCTCCGAAATCCCATTTAGGGTTGCTGAGGGTCAGAATGGAAGAAGTACAGTGGAGGCAAGGATGTCGAGACTTGGACCTCCATACCCTGGACATATTTTCAGGTGAGACCAGTCCCTGGAGAAGAGATATCATGTTTGGTAAAGTAGAGGGGCAGCCCCAAAGTAGGAGACCCTCATCAAGATGGGTGACACAGCGGATGCAGCAATGGGCTCAAGCGTAGGAACAATTGTGGGGATGGCCTATGTCAGGCAGTGTTTCCTTCTGCTGTCCATAGGGTAACCATGGGCTGGAGACAACTGGATGGCACCTAACAACAATCAGAAATGACTTGATGGCAGTGGATACTCAGCAAGCATTTGACAAAGGTTTGCGAGGAAATGGTGGAGACTACATCTAAGGAGGAGAAATGAACGCCACATCTGCCCAATTACAATTGCTATGAGGCAGAAGTCAGGCATGCTTCCACACTCCAACCTTCTTCATCCTATTATGATGAAGACTCTCCCTTCCAGGACACTCCACTCCATGGGGTGGTGGTGGTGGTGGAACAATATTTTGTTGCATTTGGCAGATAGAATTCATAACAATGCTTTCTCTTAGAGGATTTATTGGGGGAAGCTTGCAGGTCACAAAATGAAAGGAGGCAGTTCTTTGTCAGTAATGCAGCACTTCTCAGGAACGCTGCCAGGTCTCTTTCTCCTGTTCAGCTTCTCCTCCACATGATCCCTTGGCTTATGGTTCATTCCATTGTGCATGGTCTGGTTTTCACAGTGATCTCCCCCCCCCCCCCCCGTGATTTCTGCTTCTGAGATGGCTCACACTCATTCTCAGCAGAATGGTAAAATTGACTCATCCCTGAGTTAGAGCCTCTCACACCATATTTGCATGTTACACCTAGTCATTCCATTCGGTGGGAGTTACAAAGATTATGTACATTAGAACAACAACCAGTAGTTTCACTTTGATGACATTTAAAGAAGATGTGATCATTTCTAGTGAAAAAGACAAGCAACTTAAAGTAGTAATTATCATACTCTGAAAGTGCTGACAGCCTAGGGCACCACGGCGGCACAGAAACAAAAGGCGCCAGGGCAGCCTCAGGGCCCTAGAAAGCTGTCCAGACGTCACAATTCTCAACTAAGTCACCACTGTCTCTCTGCAGTTACTCCTGTTTTATTATACCACTCTCTTTTCTAAAATGCCCACATCAACTGCAGGCGAGTATATTTTCCTCATATAGAAGGTATTTTAGATGAAATCTGTACGAGAGCAGACAGCCACATCTTTCTCCCATGGCAGGGCAGCTGGGTTTGAAACGCTGAGCTCACTTGTAGTCGCTCAGTATTTATCCCGCAGCAACACCTGGGCTCTTTCTCTACTTCAATAGCAGAGGTGAGCTCTCATGTGAGCTGCCTCGTAAATCTAAAACTAAAACATGGTAATAAACCCCATGCTTCTTTATTTTTATTAGACAACTAAAATATTCACAGAAACTGTGTATTACCTTGAACTGAATCATAAATATAAGCCAGTAGGCAAAAGAGGAAGGAAAATTACGCAAAGTAAAAATTCACTGCCACAGAGTCAGTTCTGACACAGAGTGACACTACGGTACAGGGCACAAGTGCTCCTTTGTGTCTCAGAGGCTTTACACCTTTCCTGGAGTAGACAGCCTCGTCGGTGGCCTGTGAAGCAGCTGGTGGTCGGAACGGCTGTCCTTGCAGCTAGTCTATAGCCCAACATACTGTGTGGGCCCCTTAAAGTAAGAAATCACAAAGTACCACCCTGTATTCTGAGAATGTGCTCTGAATATATGTTGATATTCACTGCATGCTAGCAGAGCTATTTGAGAACTTAAATTCTCAGGTGCAGTTTGCAAATTTGTATTTGTGTGTGTGATGATTTAGTATAAAAAAATTATGAAAATACTTAGTGATTTAACTATTTATTTAACCTTAAAGTTGAATAAAGTAAGGGTTAAAATTGGAAGGTGTCTGGTCTAATATCCAAGGCCAAAAGAAGTAAATTTACTACTGTTCATAGGTATGATTTCACAGATACATTTATTACTATAACTAACAGTTGAAAATCTAAAGACCAAACACTCAATATCAAAGAATATATATACATATATACTTATTTTATATATATATATCAAGCTATATATATGTATATAAAACTTAGAAAATGACATAGGATTTCAATGGGAACTGTAATAAGATTTTAGATAAAGCAAAATGCACATCAAAGTTGAGTGTAAATCATTTCAAATGATACCACAGATTAATCTAAAGTATTTAAATTATAATAATATTTTCTAACTTTGTACAGTTCACAAGTTACCTTACTGTTAATTTCTTAAACTCTTTACATAGGCCCATGAGTTCTACAGGTTTATCATCTCCATCCATCACAAGGACCTAGAGACTTTCAAAGACTTCTTCAGGGTATCCTAAATATGGCAACAGTTTAGGCTGTGACTCAGGATACTCTCTCTCCAAGGTCAAAAAATCAACACTTCGTGGCATGAAATGTTCATTCCTTCTCCTTTAGACTTTATACACATTATGTACTTAATTAGGAAAATATAGTACAATGGTTGGTCCTTGTGTCGATAACACATGGCTATTAAGTACCCTAAGAGCAAAGTGTCCTAGAAATTTGGGGAGAGGACAACAAGGAGATAGAAATATTAAGTTATTTCCCTTACCCAGGAGTATCTTTTCATATAAAATACAGAGCCAGGGTCAAGTCTCATGAGAAACGAGCAAGTCAGCACATTATCTGTGCCAGCTGTCTTCAGGCAGAAAACTACTTCTGAGCAAAAGATGTCCAAGATGGATTGAGCCAAGTTTCATGGAATTTGAATGGTTAATTGGAAGGCTATAAGGAGGGGAGAGGGATTGACATTGTAGTTCTTAATCATTCTAATTGTACCAAGTTTAAGGTTCAGCAGCTGCTTCAATAGGATGCATAACTAAGTTGGTTTTTAAAAATCATTTTATTGGGGACTTGTACAACTCTTATCACAATCCATACATCCATCCATTGTGTCAAACACATTTGTACATTTGTTGCCATCATTATTCTCAAAGCATTTGCTTTCTACTTGAGCCCTTCATATCAGCTCCTCATTTCCCCTTCCTCCCTGTCCCTTCCCTCATGAGCCCTTGATAATTTATAAATTATTATTATTTTGTCATATCTTACACTGTCCAATGTCTCCCTCCACTCACTTTTCTGTTGTCCATCCCCCAGGAAGGAGGTTATATATAGATCCTTGTAATCAGTTCCACCTTTCCACCCCACACTCCCTCCACCCTTTCGGTATTGCCTCTCTCACCACTGGTCCTAAAGAGATCATCTGTCCTGGATTCCCTGTGTTTCCAGTTCCTATCTGTACCAGTGTACATCCTCTGGTCTAGCCAGATTTGTAAGGTAGAATTGGTATCATGATAGTGGGGTGTGGGGGGAGGAAGCATTTAAGAACTAGAGGAAAGTTTTATGTTTCATCGTTGCTACCCTGCACTCTGCCTGGCTAGTCTCTTATCTGCGACCCTTCTGTAAGGGGATATCCAGTTGCCTATAGATGGGCTTTGGGTCTCTATCCCCACCCTTCTATCTGCCTTCTAATGGGGCTGGGTTATTATATGAATTGTAACTGCCTCACATTTTGAACCTCTGCTCTCTGCTCTACCCAAATCACTGGGATAATTTCACTGTTTCTTTCATGATCGCTCCTAGAAACTTGACATCACTATTTTGTCCTATAAATAAATAAAACCTCCCAGTGCCTGACAAAACAGAGTCTTCATGTTTGATAATCAGAGGGTTAAATCCCATGGAGGGTAGAACTATGTGAAAAGAAATTTCAATTGGAGAGTCACAGGCTGTGCTCCGTGCGGGCCATTCATTCCACAGTACGATGAAAGGTACCCTGCACGCCTGTGAGCATCAGGAAGAAGTAAGGAAGGGGATGTAAGGTTTGAAGGTGTGGATGTGTTGGAGGACTTTGGAGATTATATGGAAAAATGATTTGAATTGAAAAACATTGGGATATAAACTTGAAAAACTTCACATATTTGTAGGTATTTCACAAGCAACAATGAGAAGGCAGTCTTTAAGAATCATGGCTGACTAAATGCTTTTAGAATTCATTTTGTACTATCTGAAAATATACACTCATTTATGTAAAAATGAGTCAAATTGTTTTGAGACTGAATTATCATCATTATTATGAATATACATATTTTAAACAATGTTATATAATCTAGTCAATGAGAATGAAACTGACAAAGTGCTACTAAGAACTATTTTTAAATAAGGGCAACCAAGAGTCAACATATTTAAAGACAAGACTCAAATTTGGCCTCTGCAACAGAATGAACAAGTTGAATGTCTTTCCATTTGCTGGTCTCTCAATGATGCCACATGGATTTAATATTACAGCAAAAGAACTTTATTGCTACTATCATTCACATACTGGGACGTTCTCCAGGGACCATTCAAGAATGACTAGTTAGCAATAGGAAGTGATGCCCCAGGGAGATGTGGTTACTTTTGTACATCTGTAGGGACAGGAAGTGGAGAATAATTCAATTATTAATACTTCATTGATCTCCAGCACATCAAAGTGGCTCAATTTGCAAAACTATATGGGACAGTAATGCATTTAATTAGCTACAATAAGTCAGCTTTTGAAGACTGGAGTGTGCTTTAATAAAGTGTTCACATTTGTTACAGTTGGTTTGTCTTTATTGAAACTCCATAAAGTAGTGCTCGTGGGGAGGAGCTATTTAACTCAATTAAAAATAATGAAATGTTAATTTAACTGCCGAAGCAATGATTTTTTTTCCTGGTTGACTTTTATATTTCAGCAGTTCACTAGCATGTTACAATAGCCCAAGAGCCTTCACAGATGTTTTTTGTGAACATTCAGTGACTGTTCACTTAGCCTTCATAATCACTGTGTTCGCCTATTCAGCAAGACTACTGAGTACAATCAGTATTTCTGGTACCATTCTGGAAACTCCTGACCATTATTCATGTTTCTCGGAGCTTTAAAGAACCTCTATTAATTGTTGTTCAGGGTGTTTTGGAAATACTTCTGCCCCTGATGGGATCCACTTATAGCACTATATCATTTGCTTGTTACGAGATTTGGATTAATGGCAACAATGGGGATGTAGTCATAAAGCTGACAAAAATGAACAAATTGTAATGTTTCTGGAAGACATGTTTATAAGAGAGATGGATCTTTGCTGCCACTGTAGATCCAACTTACTATGATTTATTTAGAACCAACAGCTCATCTCTCCCTGGAAGCAGTCTCTGTGCTGTTGGTACCTTGCTAGGTACTGGCCAGTCTGTTTCAATCTATAGCAGCCCTATATGTCCTATAGGTAAAACTGGAAGAAACACTTCCCAGTTCTTGGCCAGCCTCATAATTATTGCTAAGCTCAAGATCTTTTTTTTAACAATTTATTGGGGCTCATACAATTCTTATCACAGTTCATACATATACATACATCAATTGTATAAAGCACATCTGTACAGTCTTTGCCCTAATCATTTTTTTCCTCCTCTTTTCTTTTTTTACATTTTATTAGGGACTCATACAACTCTTATCACAATCCATACATATACATACATCAATTGTATAAAGCACATCCATACATTCCCTGCCCCAATCATTCTCAAGGCATTTGCTCTCTACTTAAGCCCCTGCTCAAGATCATTTTTATAGCCACTGTGGCAATCCATTTTTTATAGAGTCTACCACTCTTTCATTGACACCATCCGACTAAATGTATTCTTGCAGGTAATGGTCCTTTGGTAACAAGTCCAAAGGTTGTAAGACCATGTCTCACCATCCTCCCTGAGAAGGAGCATTTGGACCCTACTTCCTCCAAGACTGACTTTTTTTTTTTCTTTTGGCAGTCCGTAGTATTTTCAATAATCTTCTCCAGCACCATATTTCAAATACATCAATTCTCCCCCAGTCAATCTTGTCTAGGCTTCTCATGCAAAGAGGCCAGAGAAAATCCTATGGTTTGATTCAGGCCCACTTCAGCCCTCAGCCTTGCAGATGGTTAGTAACATCTGCTTGGCATCAGTTTATTCGTGTGCAAGATGTTGTTGGAGTTCCTGTTTGATGCTTCCAGGGGGGCAACTGGAATCCAAGTCAAATGCAATCCTTGGGAATGTCTACTTTTTTATAGTCCATTTCTGAAAATTTTTGTTTTAGGTTGAGGCATAATCTGTATTGAAGTCCTTTTAACTGAGCTATAATCAATGTATCATACACTTCCATAGTTTGATCACATCATGAAGGGCTGTGAAATCATTGCCACATTAATTTTGGAATCTTTACTACCTCCTTTGACATATTGATGTTTAGTTCCCATTTCCTCCACCCTTTCTGGGACTCCATGCCATCATCAATTCCACTACTGACTTCATAATTCCATACATCCCGGTTCCCACTGTGGATAAATATAGGAGACTAGGGCAGACAACAAACAGGATCCATCAGTAATGGCCATATGAAAACAATAGAAACTTCAAACTAAGAGAAAGCAGAAATTACAACAAATTAGAAAAACTTCCCACTGGGTGCCATAAGGACATGGAATTACAAAATGTTACAATCTAGTCTAAGTACTATGGCTACAATCCACTTTAAAATCCTCTTTGTCTCACTTTTGGGCTATTGATGTTCTTAGCCTATGTATATTGGGGATTCACCGGAGGTTGATCTCACCTAGAAATCCTGCAAATGGAATTTGAGATTCACTATTGATCATCTATAGCTTTCTGCAAACCAAATATTTAGAATTTAAACACTGGTCTATTCTATTCTTTAGGTCTTTGATCCTCATCTCTGTGTCAGTCTGGGTAGACTAGAGAAACAAATTCATAGGCACTCATAAGTATATAAGAAAGAGGTTTATATACAAGAGCAATTGAATGTTGATAAAGCATCCCAAGCCATTCCAGATCAAGTCTAAAAGTCCAATATTAGCCCATATGTCTGATAGCAATCTATAAAGTCCTCTTCAGACTCACAAAACATATGCAATGAAGCCGAATGCAGAAAGATCACAGGCCAGTGGGTGCAAAGTCTTATGGATCCAGTGGTGGTAGAAACATCTCGGTGCTGGCAGGGGTCTTCACGTGGCTCCTCTAGTTTCCAGGGCATGGGGTCCATGAATGTAGTGCCATCTGTCCTGTCAGTAGAGCATCTTTCATGGACTGAATGTTGTCAGTAGAGTCTCCAAGGGAGTGAGTCTTTCCCGCATCCAAGGAGGAAATTCAGGAATTCCCAGCATCCTTAGGGGAAGGCAATGCCCACACACAGGCCTCAATGGCTATTACCGGCTTGACAGACTGGACCTCACCCCTTCATTCTTAATCTTCTCAAGTTACACATTGACCCCAGATTATGTAACTACCACAATCTGTAAATGCTTGAAGTATTTACAGCACAAGATTGTGTCATCTGCCTATCACACATTGTTAGTGACTTTTCCTCCAATCCAGACACTATCTTTATATACTCCACATTCTCAGTGTTATTTGCTAAACATGCAGATACTATGCAATATCCATTATTCTGTTTAAATAGTTGTATTTTTGTCCTTTTAGGTTCAACGTGAGAGTAATCAAGTGTCCTTGGATCTCCATCCTTTTTAGTGTCATCTATGATTAGTTCCTAAAGAAAAAAATCATATCAATTTGAATATGGGGGAGTATGGAGTGGAACTCCAAAGCCCATCTGTAGGCAACTAGACATCCTCTTACAGAAGTGTTGCTGGGAGGACACAAGCCAGTCAGGGTGCAGTGTAGCACCGATGAAGCATACAACTTTCTTCTAGTTCTTTAATGCTTCCTCCCCACCCCCATGCCCCACTATCATGATCCCAATTCTACCCTACAAATACGGCTAAACCAGAGCATGTGCACTGGTACAGATAAGAGCTTGGAACCAGGAATCCAGGACAGATAAATCTCTCAGGACCAAAAATGAGAATAGCAATACCAGGAGGGAAGGGAAAGGGGAACCAATCACAATGGTCTACATATAACCCCTCCCTGGGAGATGGACAAACAGAAAAATGGGTGAAGGGAGACTTCGGTCAGTGTAAGACTTGAAATAATAATAATAATTTATAAATTATCAAGAGTTCATAAGGGAGGGAGGGTGGGAACAGAGGGGGTGATATGAGGAGCTGATACCATGGGCTCAAGTAGAAAATGTTTTGAGAATGATGATTGCAACAAGTGTACAAATGTACTTGACACATGGATGTATGTATGGATTGTGATGAGTTTTATGAGTCCCCAATAAAATGATTTTTTAAAAGATTATAGTTACTATAGAATTAGTGATATCCTGAATTTGAAGAGAAAGAAAATTGTAAACTTCCAACTTGATGAGTACATGATTGCAAGTCTATGACTGATGATGGGAAATTCATTCACTTGAGGTTAGCCAGGTATATCTTCACAATTACTGATAGGTAGGATTAACTTTGTGCCCTATCTTCAAAAAACATTATCAAATAGCATTAACTGCTAGGGGAAAATTAAGCTAATCATGTGCAGAAAGAAACATTTACAGTTAACGCTTAACTCATGATAAAATATCATCTTTTTTTTTTAACACTTTGTTGTTAAGTGGATGGGAGATGGAAGAGATAGACATAGGTCAGGTGCTGTTTGGGCCCAGGACACATGTGATGCAATATTTCATCCACTTCAGCAAGAATTTACTAAGCAGAGCCATAGGGGTGTGAAAATGTTAATTTGGTTTCCAAAAGATACCTGATGTCCTGTCTGGTTGCTTTGAAATGTAGAAAAGCTGAACTCATTTTGTTTTTGGTCTCAGGTTAGCCCTACTTGAATGGAAGCCATTAAAATCATCATCAATCTATTATCAGTCATGATCAAATAGGATGAAGATTTTAAAATCTTCTAAAAGATGAAAAATACTTTTCTCAGTATTTCCCACAAATTTTGAAATATTCATTGTGCTGGTGTTACTTGTAGTAATATAATGATCCTAAATATTTTGTGTACAAGACAGCAGTCACCTCCAAGTTGTTTTCGCTGAAGATTTTACTAAGCTCATGTGGGAGTTTAAGCGATCGCCGACAACCGTACAAGTGCATGTTGTTGTTTTAATCCAACTGCTAGTAACTATATCTTCATGCTTTCTTTGAAGTTTAAAATTCAAAATAAATTCTGAATCACTGACATATTTAGTGTTTAATGATTATTGATTAAAATAGTTCAACTTGGATAAATAGTTCCACAAAACACTGAATTTAATAAGAAGTTTTATTCTGGTAGAACTTCACAAACTATCGCTTATGCTGAGTGACTGCCTGGGCCAAACCATAAGTGGAAAAGAAAGAGAGATGGCAATGAACATGAGTAAAAGGTAACCATCTAGGAAAAAAAATGGAAATAATGTATTCAGTTATGGGACATTATGTCAAGTTAACACTATTTGGATAGCAAGTGTAACATTTAATTTGGATTTCTGGATATTTTTACAGAATGAATATAAGGAATTATATACCAAACTGTGTTATACTCATGCATATTTGTGGGTTCTGGTTTTACTTTCAGAGTTTATCATTTCTGCAATGAACTGATGGATCTTCAAACCATAAGGGACATAGAAATTGTTGCCCATAAAAGTGGCTCAGTGCAGAATTATCACAGTAAAGAGAAACTGGCATTTTGGCTCCTTGGTAAGATTGTGTCCCAGAAGCAGCAAGCCTGATTTAATGTGCTCTGTTCGTGAAGGAGACATATTTGGCAAGCCAGTGTTAGACAGATGAACCCAGTAATGGGCTGAGTCTGTGTTACTGTCTGTATGGAAATTTTATTTGTAATCTTCATCCAACAATTTTGGTTGTAAGGAAATCGTAAGGGGCCAAGTTCATGACAACTTATCATTAACTTTATATTTTGCCTGTGCCATGAAAAATTTTGCTATAATTTTGAGATGCAATCATATTAAAAAACCAATCAAGTCACAGCTATTTAATTGAAGAAGTCTTTAGTGACTGCCTTCATGGGGAAAAGAAACCACGTTGAATGATCATTATGATGCTCCATGGTTAAAGGCTTAGGGCAAGAATCAAGAGGTCTACATTGTGAGCAATAGATTTATGAGGGTAATTATTTTAATACTTAATATATTTGGGTTGTAGATTTTGAGCACTGAAATTTACAAACTGTACATCTCAACAACAAACCTGCTAGGAACATGTAATTCCATTTCATGGATGTGGGGAAAAAGAAGTATAGAATGAGTCTGTGAATACTCAAGTCATTCACTAGCAAACCTGGCAAGCTTGTGATAGTAGGCTTTTTTGCACTCTTACTACTGAGCTCTCATAATTGCTTTGCTTCATGAGGCTCCTGCCAGGGCTGGGACACTTACGATGCTAATGAATCCAAAGATTTTCTACCCACTGACCTGAGATTGTCCTGCATCTAGTGTCTCTACATATTTTTCATGTGTCAGAAGAGGACTTTATAGATTGGTATCAGACATATGGGCTAATATTGGACTTATGGATTTGATTTGGACTGGGCTGGGATGTTTTCTTAAGGTACAATTACCTTTTATATATAAACTCTCTCTTATACACATATGAGTTTCTATGAATTTGTTTCTCTAGTCTACCCAGACTAACACATTATGGTACCAGGAGTCGGGTACCAGAGAAACAAATCATAAAGATGGAGAGTAGATATTCGTTTGATTTCTGCCTCATGGTAGTGTTTCTTCTTTGAATAGCCAGAGGTCAGATATAGCCATCCAGTTTACTGGGTTGTTTTCTGAGAAAAATATGGGAAGTTAAAGTTTGGATTATTTTGTTTACTTGTTGCCTTTGTTTATTCCTGTGTGAAATGGTAAAATTAATGTTGTTAATGTATATTTTGAGCTCAGGAATAGTATCTGATTCTACTTTGTACTGATATCTTCTGCTTATTATTATTGATATACGGTTTTATAGAAATGATTTGGGGGTGTATGAAAATAGAGAGCTTGTCATGCCCTGATGCTACAGGACAGCCAGGTACAGACACACCAGTCAGTACCACTCCTCAACATACACACACACACACACACACAGTGGTTCTCATCCTGCTGTGATTCTCTGAGCTTGCCAGGCATTGGACACAAGTTTGGCAGAGGCTTCTGCAGCTGCGGCGTAGGAACCTAGGCCTTTGGGGTTTTCCCACTGCATTGTGCCTTCTCCTTACACAATCCTCCCCCAAATCCCACCCTCTGTGCTCTGAGCAGTGGATATGCATGCTAACAGAAATAGCGGACCCTCCCTCCCACTGGCCTACCTGTGGAAAGTGCCCCTATCCAGGAACAGATCACCCAATCCCCAACCCATCCCCTAAATACACTCCCCTGCTCTCAGGCCAACAATTTCCATCAGATCACAGCATTCACAGCTGCAAAAAGCGCCTAAGGAGACCTGAGGGTGGCAGGAACACAAAGCATAGGCCAAGGCGAGAGGGAAACCTCAGCAGGACAAAGGTGAAACACAACCCCTCAAGGCAGTTGGCTATAGGCAGCCTACAAAAACACCAACACCATTATCCCAAAGAGAGTCCAGGTCTCAGACACCCAGGAAAATGGCACCTAGTTCCAACAAAGCAACCATAAAAAAAATGTAAACTGCTTCTACAGCTGCAACAAAAAAAGAGAAACAAAATAGAGTGCCAGAGAACAACCTGGTACTAACAGCAGTCATAGAAAAGGCAGACAACCTCCCACAGAAAGAAATCTTCAGAATGCTGCTTAGAGTCATACACGACACGAGGAAAGTATTACAGAAGGATGAAATGATAGAGGAAATAAAGGCCATGCACCAAAGGGAAATGCAAGAGCTAAGGGGAGAGACAACAAAAACCAATAGCAAACTCATAGACTTTTCCCAGTGAATGGAGGAGGCTTAGAACTGCACCAGTGAACTAGAGGGCTCACAAGCAGAAATTAATAAACATGAGAAAAAGTCTATCAAGTCCATCAGAGAAACTGAAAAAAGCCTCAGAGCTAGGTCTGATGCTATGAGAAGGAACATCATCAGAATTAATCGATAACCAGAGGAATGCACATCAAGGAAATTAACATCCAAAATAGTGATGGAATGCTTGGAGGAAAACTTCTGTAGCTTAATGAATAAAAACCAGGCAACCATCCAGGAGGCTGAAAGAATGCCAGCTAGAATGAATCCCAATAAGAAGTCACCAAGACATACAGTTAAACTATTCAACTATGAGGAAAAGGAGAGAACTATGAGAAAAGCTAGGGAAAAACAGGCAACCACATATTAAGGCAAGCAGATAAGAATATGTTCAGATCTATGAGCAGACATTATGAAGAACAGGAGAGAGTGGAACTACATATTCTGAAAATTTCAGGAAAACAACACAAACCGAAGAATACTCTAGCCAGCCAAATTATCTATCAAAGTTGATAGAGAAATGAGAGTCTTCCTGGACAAGGAAAATCTCAAAGAATATGCTATAAAGAACCCATCACTACAAAAGATCCTCACCGACCCAGTGTGGGCAGAAGAACAACACTCACCAAGCACATATAAGAGACTGCTACACAGAACAACTCCACCCAAAGACCATTAAAGGAAAAACAGCCTCCAAGATGACACTGGCTCAATGATGGAAAGAAAGCAAGAATGAATCACAAACATACATGCACAAACCATGAGGAAAAAAATGGAGGTAGGAAAACACCTAACACAAGAGGGATAAAATGACATCACAGAATCCACAGATAGATGGAATAACCCTGAATATCAATGGAATGAACTCGGGCCTTAACAGATTGGTTTAGAAAATACACAACCCTGCGATTTGCTTCCACAGGTAACACATCTTAAGATTACAGACAAAAACAGGCTAGGAATCCAAGGCTAGGAAAAAACATACCAAGCAAATACCAATTCAAAGAAAGCAGGAATTTTAATCCTAATCTAACATAAAATTGATCTCAAAGTAAAAAACATAAAAAGAGGGACATTATATAATGCTCAAGGCAATCATATTCCAAGAACAACTAAGCATTCTAAACATTTACTCGCCAAACAAGTATTCTGTGGAATATGTCAATCCAATGCTCCAAAAGATGGAAAAAGAAATCACGGCCTCAACAATTACAGTAGGTGACTTCAATACACCACTCTGTGAGAAAGTAGATTACTGGGGAAAAAACTCAACAAGGATGCTAAACACTACAATTAGACAATTTGACCTGATAGATATCTACAGAGTTATCCACTCAAAATTTTTTTTAAATCACATCTTTTTTCAAGCCCACATGGCCTGTATTCAAAAGTAGACCACATGCTAGGGCATAAGTGTAATCTGAGCAAATTTAAGCACATTAATACCATACAGACCTCTCTCTCTGACCACTGTTCCATAAGGCTGAAATCAACAAACGGAAGATGAAGAAAACAGGGGCAAACAATTGGAGGATGAATAACTCTCTATTGCAAAAGAAGTGTGTTCTGGTTCAGATCAGAGAAGAAATTAGGAAATGTCTAGAAACCAATGAGAATGAGCACATGACTTACCAAATCTTATGGGACACAGCAAAGCCAGTTATCAAAGGAAGTTTCATAGCAATACATGCACCCCTGAGAAAGGAAGAGAGACTCAAGATTGATATGCTGGCTCAAATTTACAACAACTAGAGCAGAGTCACCAGGACAATCCTATTAATAGCAAAAGAAATTATAAAAATAGGGTTGATATTCAAGAGAGGGAAAATAAGAAAACTATGGAAAAATAAATGCTGCTAAAAGTTGTTCTTTGAAAAGATAAACTGAATTGACAGACCACTGGCAAACCTAACCAAAGAAAGGAGGGAATCAATTTCAATACCAAGAAGAAGGGATGAAAGCGGGGCTATTACAACAGACCCTAATGAAATCAAAAGGATAATTACACAGTACTACGAAGGATTGTACTCCAATGAATTCAACAATTTGGAAGACATGGACAAATTCTTTTTTTTGGGGGGGTGGTAATGTATTTAAATATTTATTTTAAATAAAACATAAATAAAAGGACAATAAGTCATTTAACATTAGTAAACCAGCACAGTAAGTGGAAAATAGGTTCAACAAAAACAATAAGGTGTCAACAATGATACCTTAAGAGTACTATCCCTGAGCTCAATCAGCAACCAAGCTAAAATGTAAAGAGTTAAAATCCTTCAAAACCGGATTCCTCATCATCATCCATTTCCCAATGCAGAGCTTCAGCTGGTGTGAGGTCATCACAGATGCTGTCCTCACTGAGATTGCTGTCATCACCATCACTTCTGTCATTTTCATACAAAGCACAGTCTTCACTGCCATCCATAGCATTACTAATACTACATTTCTGGAAGGCATGTCGCACCATGTCTTCTGGAATGTCTTCCCATGCATCTCGAGCCCACTTTGCTATTAACTCAATGTCAGGCTTCATGAGATTTCCTCCTTTTGTTAGTCGGGCTTGACCAGATGACATCCATTCACGCCACATCCTTCACACATGGTCTTTAAAAGGCTTATTCAAAGATACATCCAGAGGTTACAGTACAGATGTAAGTCCACCTGGAATAATGGCTAAAGTAACTTTACTAGATTTTGCCAATTTTTTAATGTCATCTGATAGGTGGGCTCTGAACATATCCCAAACAAGTAACAATGGCTTTTTCTTTAAGGCTGCTCCTGGTCGTCAGTTCCAAATTTCTTCCAGCCATTTATTTGTTCCATCTTCATCCATGCAGCCTTTAACATGTGCATGCACAGTAATTCTTGGTGGGAAATTGATCTTTTTAGATATGGTCTTTCTTTTTTTTTTAAAACAATTTATTAGGGGCTCATATAACTCTTATCACAGTTCATACAAATACATACATCAATTGTATAAAGCACAACATGGACAAATTCTTGAAAAACAATCCCTCCCTAGACTATCCTCGATGGACGTCAAGAATCTCAACATATGCATAGCAATAGAAGAAATAGACAAGGTTATCAAGGGATTACCAACAAAAAAAATCCCCTGGACCAGGTGGCTTCACTGGAGAACTCTACCAAGCATTTAGGGAAGAACTAACACCAATCCTACACAAACTCTTCCAGAACATAGAAAAATATGGCAAACCCCCAAAGTCCTTCTACTAAGCGTGTATAACTCTGATACCCAAACTGGGCAAGGATCCCACAAGAATCGAGAATTGACCAATATCCCTAATGAACATGGGTGCAAAAATCCTTAACAAAATACTAGCCAACAGAATACAAAATTATATAAAACAAATAATTCACCATGACCAAGTGGGATTCATACCAGGGATGCAGGGATGGTTCAACATACAAAAGACCAATAGTATTATTAATCACATTAACATGAAAAACTATAAGAACCACATGATAATATTGATAGATGCAGAAAAAGCATTCGACAACATCCAATACCGATTCCTATTTAAGACACTTGAGAAGATAGGAAAAGTAAGGAAATTTCCTCAAGACAATACGAGCTATATATGAAAAACCAACAGCCAACGTGATAGTCAATGGAGAAAATATGAACACAATCCCACTGAAAAAGGGGACCAGACAAGAATGCCCCTTGTCCCCATCTTATTTAATATCGTGCTGGGGGTTTTAGCTAATAGCATAAGGCAAAGAAAAGACATCAAAGGTATTCATCTGGGGAAGGAAGAGGTGAAACAATCATTATTTTCAGATGATATGATTTTATATATGGAAAATCCCAAAAGTTCAACAAGGAAGTACTGGAAGCAATAGAGGAGTTTGGCAGAGTGGTAGGCTACAAGACTGTAAGACGCATCGGATAAGACCACAGAAGAGGAGATCAAAAGGTGGTACCCTTCACAATAGCCGAACACAAATTGAAATATCTAGGGATATCCCTGACAAAAAGAACAAAATATCTATACGGGGAAAACTACAGAACTCTATTACAAGAAACCAAGAAGGACCTCAACAAATGGAAGAATATCCCATGCTCATGAATTGGAAGACACGATATAGTCAAGATGTCAATTCTGCCAAAGGCAAAATATAAGTTTAATGGAATCTCAATACAATTACCCTCATCTTTCTTCAAAGAAATGGAAAAACTGATTACCAACTTCATATGAAGATGAAAGAAGCTGAGAATTAGCAGAGAACTCCTCAAGAAGAAGGACACAGTGGGAAGGCTTGCTTTATCTGGCTTTAGCACATATTTTACAGCCACAGTTGTCAAAACTGCATGGTATTGGTATAATGACAAATATTCAGACCACTGGAAAAGAACTGAAAATCCAGAAATAAAATCATCAGCATACAGACAACTGATCTTTGATAAGGGCCCCCAAAATATCAAATGGGAAGCAGATGCACTCTTTAACAAGTGGTGCTGAAAAATATGGATATTTATCTCCAGAAAAATGAAGCAAGACCCTTATCTCACTCCATGCACAAGAATAAACTCAAGGTAGATCACAGACCTTGAAGTTAAACCCCAAACGATTTGGGCCATAAATGAGGGGATTGGGACCAACTTAAGAACTTTGGCTCAGGGAATACACAGGCTATCAGAAGTAGGGAAAGACACAAACATAAAGGAGGCACAAATTGACAAATGGGATATACTGAAGATAAAACACATGTGTACTTCAAAAGAATTCACCAAGGGTAATAAGAGAATCCATGGACTGGGTAAAACATCTTTAGCAATGACACATCAGACAAATCCCTTATTACTAAAATCTACAATACTCTGCTAGCACCCAAAAAGAAAAAAACGAATTGCCCACTTGAGAGGTGGGCAAAAGACCTGAACAGAAGTTTCACAGGGGCAGAAATCCGAATGGCCAACAAACATATGAGAAAATGTCCCCGATGTTTAGCCATAAGAGACATGCAAACTAAAACAATAATGAGGTATCACCTAACACCTCAAAGGTAGACCAATCAAAAAAATCAGAAATCAACCATTGTTGGAGGGATTATGGGGAGACAAGAACTCTCATCCATTGCTGGTGGACTTGTAAGTATGTATGACTACTAAGGAAATCGAACTGATGTTATCTAAAACAGATGGAAACTGAGTTACGGTATGACCCAGCAATCCCCTACTGGGCATATACCCAGAAGAAACAAACCAAGGCCAGACATCTGTGCTCCAATGCTCATTGTGGCACAGTTCACAATTGCAAGGAGTTGGAAACAACCCAAATTTCCATCAAATGATGATTGGATTAAAAAACTGTGGTACATACATACAATGGAGTACTACGCATTGCTAAAAAACGGTGATGAACGTATGAGGCACATAGCGGCATAGGAAAAACTGGAGGAATTCATGCTAAGCGAAGTAAGTCAAGCACAAAAGGACAAGTACAACATGAGTACGCTGAGGTAAGCTTTTTTTTAAAAAAATGCAAAAGGGGTATAGGGAAAAAGCTACTATACACAAAGATTCCTGGGATGAGGACCAGGTAATATGGCAGGGACCAGATAAAATACAGGGATACACATGGTAGACAACTAAAAAAGAGAAGGGGAAAAGAAAAATAATAATAATAAAAAAGAAATGGGTAGCAGGGGCCCAGGGCACTAACCCACCCAAGGGGAGGGTATTGTTTATATCTCCACATAGAAAGAGGGACCAGACTTCAACCCAGTGCTCCAATATATGAAATAAACATGCCAGCTTAGAGTAGGGAACCAATGGAGAGGTCTGGGGAGCCAGCCTCAATCCCAACGACTAAGTGGACCCCTGCCCCTCCTCCCAGAAGAATTTATTTCAAAAAACAGCATTGAATCTACAGCTATGGGGAGGGACATATCTGATCGGAGAACACAGGTGCTAATGAAGGGGTGGAGGAGAGAGTGGAGCACATCCTGTCCCACCAGACCTTGAGGACGATGACCCCAATTAGGGCAGCCAGTCAAAAGAGAGGACCCCATGGCCGGTCCCACTATGAGACATGAGGCCCCTCGCTGACCCATGGCCCTACAGGGGACAAGGCCGGAGACACAGTGTGGAAATTGCACCTGATCTGATCCTGCCACACCAAAGCAAAACACTAATGGGGTGCAACAGAACAGCAAGGAAGTGGAGCAGTGAGGTTCCCAGGGAAGGCTGGGGGTAGATTTAGGTGGCCAGGGCGTGGTGCCCGGACAGACTTGACTAGAAAACACTCCTAAAGGTCAACAAATGATTCTTTTTTTTTTTTTTTTTTTTTAATTTTAACAATTTATTGGGGCTCATACAATTCTTTTCACAGTTCATACATATACATACATCAATTGTATAAAGCACATCTGTACAGTCTTTGCCCTAATCATTTTTTTCTCTTTTCTTCTTTTACATTTTATTAGGGACTCCAACAACTCTTACCACAATCCATACATATACATACATCAATTGTATAAAGCACATCCATACATTCCCTGCCCCAATCATTCTCAAGGCATTTGCTCTCCACTTAAGCCCCTTGCATCAGGTCCTCTTTTTTTTCCCCTCCTCCCTCCCCCTTCCCCCCTCCCTCATATGCCCTTGGTCATTTATACATCGTTGTTTTGTCATATCTTGCCCTATCCGGAGTCTCCCTTCCCCCCTTCTCTGCTGTCCCTCTCCCAGGGAAGAGGTCACATGTGGATCCTTGTAATCAGTTCCCCCTTTCCAACCCACTCACCCTCCACTCTCCCAGCATCGTCCCTCACACCCTTGGTCCTGAAGGTATCATCCACCCTGGATTCCCTGTACCTCCAACCCTCATATGCACCAGTGTACAGCCTCTGTCCTATCCAGCCCTGCAAGGTAGAATTCGGATCATGGTAGTTGGGGGGAGGAAGCATCCAGGATCCGGGGGAAAGCTGTGTTCTTCATCGATACTACCTCACACCCTAATTAACCCATCTCCTCTCCTAAACCCCTCTATGAGGGGATCTCCATTGGTCGACACTTGGGCCTTGGGTCTCCACTCTGCACTTCCCCCTTCATTTAATATGATATATATATACATATATATACATACATATATACATATACACATATATACACATACATACACACACTTATATCTTTTCTTTTTTTTTTGCATGATGCCTTATACCTGGTCCCTTGGGCACCTCGTGATCGCACTGGCCGGTGTGCTTCTTCCATGTGGGCTTATTTGCTTCTGAGCTAGATGGCCGCTTGTTCACCTTCAAGCCTTTAAGACCCCAGACACTATCTCTTTTGATAGCCGGGCACCATCAGCTTTCTTCACCACATAACAAATGATTCTTGAATGAACTACAAGCTTTTATTTCTTGTTGTGTTGTTTTCTTTGTCATTGGCTTGTTGTTGTTTTGTTGTATATTGTTGCTTGATTTTGTGCTGTCTTGTTTTTGTGCATGTTATTATCTCCATAGGTCTGTCTAAATAAGATAGGCTGGATGAACAATCTGGAGGAGAAAACAACGGGACCAACCGTTCTGAGAGGGCATGAGAATAGGGGAGGTGGGAGGAAAGAAGTGATGTTAACAAACTTAGGGACAAGGGAACAACAAGTCATCCAAATTGGTGATGAGGAGAGTTTGGGAGGCCTGGTAGGGCATGATCATGGGTAATATAACAAAGATGAATTGCTGAAACCCTGGTGGGGACTGAGCATGATAGTGAGGCAGAAGGAAAGTCAAGGGAATAGAGGAAAGAGCTGGGAGGCAAAAGGCATTTATAGAGGTCTAGATAAAGACATGTATTTATACAAATATATTTATATATGAGAATGGGGAACTATATCTATGTGCCCATATTTATAGGTTTAGTATTGAGGTAGCAGAAGGACATTGGGTCTCCACTCAAATACTCCCTCAGTGCAAGAATAATTTCTTCTATTAAATTGGAATTCTGTGATGCTCACCTTCCTGACACAATAGCTGAAGACAAAGCAGGTGAATAAGCAAATGTGGTGAAGAAAGCTGATGGTGCCCGGCTATAAAAGATATAGGGTCTGGGGTCTTAAAAGCCTGAGGGTAAACAAGCAACCATCTATCTCAGAAGCAATAAAGCCCACATGGAAGAAGCACACCAGCCTGTGCGATCATGAGGTGATGAAGGATCAGGTATCAGGCATCATCAGAACAAAACATCTTATCATATTGAGTGAAGGGAGGAGTGCGGAGTGGAGACCCAACGCCCATTTGTAGGCCACTGGAGATCCCCTTACAGAGGGGTCTCAGGGAGGAGATAAGGCAGTCAGGTTGCGATGTAGCAATGATGACAAATACAACTTTCCTCTAGTTCCTGAATACTTCTTCTTCCCCACCCCCAACTATCATGATCCGAATTCTCCCTTGCAAGTTTGGCTAGACCAGAGGATGTACACTGGTACAGATAGGAACCAGAAACACAGGGAACCTAGTGCGAATGATTCCTTCAGGACCAGCGGTGTGAGTGGTGATACTGGGAACATAGAGGGAGGGTGGGTTGGAAAGGGGGAACCGATTACAAGGATCTACATGTGACCTCCTCCCTGGGGGACAGACAATAGAAAAGCAGTTGAAGGGAGATGTCGTGCAGGGTAAGGTATGACAAAAACAATAATTTATAAATGATCAAGGGTTCATGAGGGAGTGGGGATCAGGGAGGGAGGGGAAAAAATGAGGACCTGATGCTAGGAGCTTAAGTGGAGAGCAAATGTTTTGAGAATGATGAGGGCAATGAATGTACAAATGTGGTTTAGACAATTGATGTATGCATGGATTGTGATAAGAGTTGTATGAGCCCCTAATAAAATGATTTTTTTAAAAGACTAAACTCAAGGTGGATCACAGACCTTGAGGTAAACCCCAAACTATTAGGACTATCAATCACAAAGCTGGGACAAACCTGAGAACCTTGCCAACAGGAAATACAAAGGCCATCGGAAATCGGGGAAAAGGACACAAACACAGAGGAGGCACACATTTGCAAGTGGGATATATTAAAGATAAAACACTTGTATACATTGAAAGAATTTGCCAAAAGAGTAGTATGAGAGACTACCAAATGGGAAAACATCTTTAGCAATAACACACCAGACAAAGGCCTTATTACTAAAATCTACAACACTCTGTTAACTTGCAACAAGAAAAAAACAACAATTGTCTAGTGAGGAGTTGGGCAAAGGACCTGAACAGAAGCTTCTCAAGGGCAGAAATCCAAATGGCCAATAAATATATGGGAACATGTTCCAAATCTCTAGCCTTGAGAGAAATGCAAATTAAAACAAATATGAGATACCACCTAACACTCTTAAAGATAGCTCCATTCAAAAAAAATGAGAAAGCAACAAGTGTTGGAGGGGTTGGGGAGAGATAGTAACTCTTGCCCACTGCTGGTGGACCTGTAGATATATACAGCCATTATGGATATCTATTTGGCGATATCTAAAACAGATGGAAATTGAGCTACCATATGATCCAGCAATCCCCTGGGCATATAACCAGAAGAGAAAAGAAACAAAGCACTTCTAGACATCTGTCCTCCAATGTTCATCATGGTGCAGTTCGCAAATGCAAGTAGTTCTAAACAACCCAAATTTCCATCCACAAGTGAATGGATTTAAAAACTGTGGTGCATATACACAGTGGAGTATTACACATCCCTAAAGGTCAGTGACGACCTCTCTGTGTGGGCTTTGGGGGCAGGGGAGGGCAGCCACAGGGCACCCGCCTGCTGAATACTAGTGTACCCATGAATGTGGAATCATCCCCTAAGTGGTCATCCTGTCGACCAGCCCTCACCTTCCATTCTTATCCTTCCGCACCCTCTCTGCTCCCCCACATATTGGCCTTGCTCTGCCTACCTTGCCACTGTTCCTGTGAACTTTGTCCTCCAACCCCTCCCTCCCTAGCCTTTACCTCTGAACCCAGGATGCCTCCAAGCCTCTCAGACAAGATCTCTAAACCATTCCAAACCCAACCCCCTGCCCTGGAGTCAATCTCAGAGTTGCCAAAGCAGGTAGACTTCACAGATGTGATTGCCTCTTTTGCTCCTATGGAGCAGCTGGTCATTTCAAATCATTGGCCTTTTGTGGTGAACAGCACTTTAGCCACCGAGCCTTCAACAAGACACCTCTAAACACTCAGCACCTAATTGCCCTCGAGTCCAATTCCACCCACGGTCACATTCCAGGGCAAGGTAGAACTGACCCTGTGGGTTTCTAAGACTGCAAACCTTGACAGGAGTAGAAAGCCTCATTAACAAAAAAAGCAGTGATAAATGCATGAAGCACATCACTGCCTGGGAAGAACCGGAGGGAATTATGCTAATCAAAGTAAGCCAAGCACAAAAGAAGAGCAATATGAATCCGCTGAGGTAAGCTAAAAAAATCCAAAAGGGGCATAGGGAAGAAGCTACTGTATACATACATTCCTGGGGTGAGGTCCGGGTAATATGGCAGGGGCCAGACTAAACTCAGGGATATATATGGTAGCCCACTAAAAAGGAGGGGAAAAACCAAAAAGACATGGGTAGCTGGGGGAACAGGGGACTAACCCACTCAAGGGGAGGGTGTTTTTATATCTCTACAGAGAAAGAAGTGGACTGGCCCCATTTCCCCCAGAAGAATTCATTTCAGAGGGCAGCACTGAAGCTACAGCTCAATGAGAGGGATGTGTCTGATCAGAGCACCCAGGAGCAAATGAAGGGGAAGGGAAAAGAGTAAAGCATATCCTAGCCCACCAAGCCCCGAGGACAATATTTCTGCTCAGAGCAGCTAAAGCATAAGGAGGACAATAAGGCCAGCCTTACCACAAGACACGACGTTCCTCACTGACCCATAGCACCACGGGAGACAACACTAAAGACACCCTGTGGGAATTGTGCCCCCCCTGACCCCACCACACTGAGGTGAGATGCTGGGGACGTGCAACAGGGCAGCAAGGGGAACAGAGCAATGAACTCCCCAGGGAACACCAAAAATAGACTGTGGGGCCAGGGTGTGGCACACCATCAGACTCCACTAGAAAACATTTGCAAAAGACAACAAATAGAGCTTGAACTATTTATAGGCTTTTCTTTTTGTTGTTCTAAGTATTTTTTTATTTTCTATTGTTGCTTTGTTGTGCTCAGTCTTGTGTTTATGCGTGTTGTTGTCCCTGCATGTCTATCTGGATGGAATAGGCAGGATAAACAAGCCAGAAGAGAGAAGGGGCTGACAGCTCCAGGGGACATAGGAGAGAGGGAAGTGGGGGAAAAGGAAGTGGGTGTTCACAAACCCAGAAACAAGGGAACAACAAGTGACTGAAGATCAGTCACAAGGATGGTATGGGAGGTAGGGCTTGATCAAGGGCAATGTAACCGAGAATTACTTAACTGTAATTGTTAGGCATAGGATATTTTTGTTTTGTTCACTTATAAAATGAGAGTGTCACATATTGAATTGTATGCCTTTTAGTTTTATTCTGATAAGCACATATATGATTTTATTACTGTTTGAAAATTTTATATGGCTAAAGAGTTGTATGCCTTCTCCAAAGAATTCTGGAAAGTCTGGTATTTTTCTCCTTGGAGGCAGGAGAGACCTCTCTCTGCTCAGTCCCTGGGACACATTGCAGCTAAGACACATGGAACTATGAAAGTACTCTGAGCTGGAGAAGCCAGGGTAAGTCCATCTTACCCTGTTGAAACAGATCTCTGAAGCCAGAGAAGCTATGTGGTGACTTCTGACGGCACAAAGGTGCCTACAATGCCATTGGATCTGGAGACTTTCTACCCATTGGTCTGTGATCATCTGCATTTGGCGTCATTGCATGTGTGTCATGAATCTGAAGAGGACTTTGTGGATTGGTATTGGACATATGGGCTAATATCAGACTTATGAACTCCATCTGGAGTGTGCTGGATGTTTTCTCTCTATCCAACTTCTCTTGTGTATTAACCTCCTTCTTATGCATATATGTGTCTCTATGAATTTTCTTGTCTAGCCTACCCAAATGACACAATGACCCACTAGTGACATAACACTGCTGAGATAAACCCTAATATGAACAAAGAAAAAGAAAACATAATTATTTTCTTTCTTTAATTTTTTTTAGAAAGAAAATCACACACAAAAAATTCCTGCCAGAGGAGCCAGAACCCAGCATTCCCGTGTTTCTTGGTGGCTCCCTCTCCCCTATCTAGGTGTCTGGTTGACCCCTGGACTCACTGTCCTTAACAGGATCACCTCCTGTTTGGAAACCCCCTGTCCACCCACCTTAGATCTTCACTCCAATAGCCCATTTCCACCCTAGGACCACATACAAAGAGCGGATAGTGCTGAGTTGTGCAGAAATCCACAATAAAAGGGCCTTCTGTTATAAACACTTCAACAAAAGGGCATACGCCCTCTTTTTATAATATACAGGGCCCATAAGTGACTGTGGTAGATTATTTTAATGTACTACTTACATACCCCAACTACCATTACCTCAAGACCCTGCTTCTGCCACCTCAGTAACACACACTCTCTTATAACCTATAAAGTAACAACACATCTCTTATAACTCTGTTCTCCAACTTATCAACAATTACAATACTTAACAAGAAGGTTTCCTATGGTTAAAACCACTACTTAAAACCAACTCCTGAGCACCTATATCCTGTTTCTCCTACCCACACAACTATCACCCACTCCTCATCCAGCTCCTAGCTGATCCTTCTCAAATCTAAGGAGCCAACCCTTCCCCCATCCCATAGCACAGAACTCTATGCATCATCTACAGCTCAACCACTATGCAGTGCAAACAACAGCCATTAGAAGCTATCACACACACACACACACACACACACACACACACACACACACACACACACCAAGTGAAACAAAAGTCAACAACTGAAGATTACCCAAACCCATTGGAACAGATAGAAAAAGAAGTACCTGAACTACCAGATAGAGAATGTAAAAAAAAAAAAATCAATCCTGAAAACAGATGAAAAAAAAGGGACCTACTAGAAACCTCACACCTAAATTCAGGAACTAAGGAATGACATAGCAGAAATGAAAACAAACTATAAGATCTTACCAGTAGAATGGAGATAATGGAAAATTGAATCAGTGAGCTCAAGGACAACCAAGCAGAATTCAATGTACAAGATTAAAAAAAAAATACAAGAAAACCATTAAAAGAATCTGAGGGTGCTGAGAGATACTATGAAGTGAGATAACATTTGAATTATTCAGATGCCTTAGCAAGAAGAAACAAAAAAGTCTACAATTAAAATAGTAAGGGAATTTTTGGAAGATAATTTCCTCAATATCACAAAAGAGAAGACAATAACAAACCAACCGGGAAGTGGAGAGGAAAACCACACAGAGTAAACTCCCCCCAAACACATCAAGACATATTATCCAACTACAAGGCAAAGGAGAGAATTATGAGAGCTTCTTTAGAATAAGCTTTAACTTCTCCATAGAGACCATGAAGGAAAGAAAAAAAATGGAGCAACATATTCTGACCACTGAGAGACAAAAGTGCAATCCCAGAACCCTTTATCCAGCAAAGCTATCCATCAAATTTGAAGGAAAATAAAAGTTTTCTCAGACAAGGAAATATTTAGAGAATTCGTTTAAAAAAAAAAAGCAGCACTACAAAAAATACTATCCAGTTCTTTACGGGCAGAAAAGCAACAAATCCAGTGCTCAAACATGAGACCACCACAGTGTGCATCACCACTCAGAAATCAACACCCTATAAACAGTACCCCAAACATTACAGCTCTAGTGGAGAAATGAAGACACAAATAAACTCCCACACACACCACCCAAATAAAATGGAAAGAATAGAAAATATTTGCCCTAAATAATATGAGATGACTGTGACTAATCTCGATTTGGATTTAATTATACTAAATATCAATGGTCTAAATGCAGCAATCAAAGACAAAGCAAAGAGTAACAGACTGGGTTAGACAACAAGATCCATCAATTTGCTCCCTTTGAGACACATCTCAAACTCATATGAAAATAGACTGAGCGTCAAAGGATGGTGAAAAATTTACCAAGCTAACAGCAATTAAAAAAAAGTAGTGATGGCAATATTAATCTCTGACAAAATAGACTTCAAGGTACATGACATAACGAGAGAGAAGAATGATCATTACATAATGCTCAAGGGATCAATAATCCAAGAACATATAACATAATAAGAATATACACACCCAACTAAACACTGACAAAATTGGTGAGTCAAAACCTCAAAGAGATGACAAGAGAAATCAGTAGATCAATAATTATAGTAAGTGACTTCAATAAACCACTCTAAAAGAAAGATAGATCATTAGGTAAGAAGCTCAATAAAGAAACAGAAGAGCCAAGCAACACAATTGAACAACTCAATCTCCAAGATATTTATAGAGCTCTCCAACCACCAACAACAAAAATACACATTATTTTCCAGTGCACGTGGCTAATACCCTAAAACAGACCCCATGCAAGTGTGAGAAAATTCAAACATCTAGAGATCATTGAAATCATGGTCTCGGTCCACAGTGCCAGAAAGCTTGAAATCAACAATAGAAAAGATAAAAAACAAAGACAAACACATGGAAAGTCAACAACATACTATTCAAAAAATATTTAGTAATAGCCCAAATAAAAGAGGAAATTAGGAAGTTCCTAGAAATTAATGAGAACATACAAACAGCAAAAGCAGGTATCATAGGTCACTTTACAGCAGTGGTTCTCCACTTTCCTAATGTCATGACCTTTTAATACAGTTCCTCATGGCTGTGTTGACACTCAATCATAAAATTATTTTTGTTGCTACTTCATAACTATAATTTTACTAATGTTATGAATTGGGCAACCCTGTGAAAGGGTTGTTTGCCACCCAAAGGGGTCGTGACCAACAGGTTAAGTACTGCTGCTTTTTTATTTTATTTCTTTGGATAAATTTATTCCTAAATATTTCACTTGTTTGTGGTTATTGTGAATGGTATTGGTTTCTTTTTTTAAAATCATTTTATTAGGGACTCATACAACTCTTATCACAATCCATATATACATCATTGTGTAAAGCACATTTGTACATTGATTGCCCTCATCATTCTCAAAACATTTGCTCTCAACTTAAGCCCCTGGCATCGGGTCCTTATTTTTTCCCCTCCCTCCCCTTTCCCCACTTCCTCAAGAACCCTTGATCATTTATAATTTATTATTTTGTCATATCTTGCCCTGTTCGACGTCTCCCATCACCCACCTTTCTGTTATCCATCCCCCAGGGAGGAAGTCACATGCATATTCTTGTAATCAGTTCCCCCTTTCCAACCCACCTTCCCTCTATGCTCCCAGTATCACCACTCACACCACTGGTCCTGAAGGAATCATTCACCCTGGATTCCCTGTGTTTCCAGTTCCCATCCGTACCAGTGTACATCCTCTGGTCTAGCCAGACTTGCAAGGGAGAATTCGGATCATGATAGTGGTAGCGGGGTGTGGGGTGGGTGGGTGGTGCAGGGTAAGGAAGCATTTAGGAACTAGAGGAAAGTTGTATGTTTCATCATTGCTCTATCGCAACCTGACTGCCTTGTCTCCTCCCCGAGACCCCTCTACAAAGGGATCTCTAGTGACCTATAAATGGGCTTTGGGTTTCTACTCTGCACTCCTCCCCACATTCACTATGGTAAGATTTTTTGTTCTGATGATTCCTGATACCTAATCTCTTTGACACCTCATGATCGTACAGGCTGGTGTGCTTCTTCTATGTGGGCTTTGTTGCTTCTGAGCTAGATGGCAGCTTGTTTATCTTCAAACTTTTAAGTCCCCAGATGCTGTATCTTTTGATACCTGGGTACCATCAGCTTTCTTCACTACATTTGCTTATTCACCTGCTTTGTCTTCAGCGGTTGTGTTGAGAAGGTGAGCATCAAAAATGCCAATTTAATAGAAGAAAGTATTCTTGCATTGAGGGAGTACTTGAGTGGAGGTCCAATGTCCTTCTGCTACCTTAATACTAAACCTATAATAAATACATGCACATAGATCTATTTCCCCATCCTCATACATAAATATATTTGCATATGTACATGTCTTTATCTAGACTTCTATAAATGCCCCTTGCCTCCCAGCTCTTTCCTCTATTTCCCTTGACCTTCCTCCTGTTCCACTATCATGCTCAGTCCCCACCAGGGTTTCAGCAATTCCTCTTTGTTACATTACCTTTGATCATGCCCTGCTAGGTCTCCCACACTGTCCTCACCACCAATTTGGATCACTTGTTCTTCCCTTGTTCCTGGGTTTGTTAACACTACTTCCTTCCCCCCCCCTCCCCCATGTCCCCATGGAACTGTCAGTCCCGTTGTTTTCTCCTCCAGATTGTTCATCCAGCCTATTTTATTTAGACAGACCTGCGGAGATAACATGCACAAAAACACGACAGAGAAAAACCAAGTAACAATATACAACAAAGCAACAACAAACCAATGACAAAAAAAACTCAAAACAAAACTCAACAAGAAAGAAAAACTTGTAGTTAGTTCAAGAATCATTTGTTGGCCTTTAGGAGTGTTTTCCAGTCCAGTCTGCTGGGGCACCACGCCCTGGCCCCAAAGTCCACCTTCAGCATTCCCTGGGGACCTTGCCACTCCATTTCCTTGCTGTTCTGTTGCACCCCCTTAGTGTTTTGCCTTGGTGTGGCGGGGTCAGATCAGGTGCAATTCCCACACTGTGTCTCCGATGTTGTCCCCTGTAGGGCTATGGGTCCGTGAGGGGCATAATGTCTGAAAGTGGGGGACAGCTGCTTTATAGGAGTCATTGCACACATGAAAAAAGATAAGACAATCATGTTCAACACCATAATACAACACCTCCAACAACTAGAACAGTGTCAACAGTCCAAAAGCTCTAACAGCAAAAAAAGAAATCATAAAAATTAGAACAGAAATAAATGAACTTGAAAACAGAAAAACAATGGGAAAAAATCAACAAAGCAAAAAGTTGGTTCTTTGAACGGATCAACAAAAATGACAGGCCACTCTAGCAAACTTAACAAAGGAGAAGAAGGAGCAGATGACTATATCTAGAATTAATGATGAAACAGGAGAAGTGACAACAGACCCTCATGGAATATAAAGATTAATAACAGTATTATGGAAGACTGTATTCCAACGAATTCAATAATCTGGATGTCATGAAGAAATTCCTAGATCACTCTCTACCCAACTTAACACATATGGGCATTAAGTATTTGAACGGAGTCATAGCAAGAGAAAAAAATAGAAAAGGGCTGCAAGAAACTCTCAACTAAAAAAGCACTGTCCCAGTGGCTTTAGAGGAGAATTCTACCAAGAGCTGACACCAGTCCTACACAGACTCTTCCAGAACATATAAAGGGACAGCAATCACCCAAACTCACTCTAGAAGTCAGCATAATCCTGATACCCAAACTAGGCAAAGACCCCCACAAGGATAGAAAAGTATAGACTGATATCCCTAATGAGCGTACATGCAAAAATTCTCAACAAAGTCTTGGCCAACAACATATCAACAAAAATAATGCATCGTGACTAATTGGGATTCATACCAGGAATACAGGGATGATTCAACATTTGAAAAGCAGTTAATATAATCCACCACGTTAACAAGAAAAAGGATAAGAACCATATTATCACATCAATTGATGCCGAAAAAGCATTTGACAATATCAACACCCATTCCTAACACAAGCAATCAAGAAGATTGAATTAGTAGGGAAAATCCTCAGCATCATAAAGGCCTTGTATGAAAAAGCAAAGCCAATATTACAGTCAATGGAGAAAAGCTGCAAGCATTTCCACTGAGTAATGGGACCCGACAAGGATGTCCCTTATCCCTACATTTATTCAGCTTTGTGCTAGATGTCCTAGTCAGTATTATAGAAAAGACAATGACAAGAAATCAAGGGAATTCCACAGGCAAAGAAGTGAAAGTTTCGCTATTTACAGATGGTATGATTTTATATATTGGAATCCTAATGTGTCTGCAATAGGATTGCAGGAAACAGGAGAGGAGTTTAGTAAAGTTGCAGGATACAAGATTAACCAGCACAAATCCATTGTATTCCTGTATGCCAGTGATGAGAATATCAAAAAGGACATCAAGAAACCAGTACCATTCACAATAGCTACACAAAAGCTAAAACACCTAGGAATAACCCAAGCCCAAATCACAAAGGGCCTACATGAAGAAAACTACCAAGCATTACTACCAGACACTCAATGGGATCTACACAACTTGAAGAATTCCCTGTGTTTGTGGATCAGAAGATTCAATATTGTGAAAATGTCAATACTACCTAAAGCAATCTACAAATTCAGTGAAATCCCGAACCAAATATCAACATCATTCTTTAAAAACCAGAAAGACTAATTACCCAGTTCATGTGGAGAGGGACAAAGCCCCCGATAGGCAAGGAAATCCTCACAAAGAAAAACAAAGTCTGGGGCCTTGCACTACTGTACAGGCCCAGTTGTCATTATATCATTACACCTGGTACTGGTATAATGGACCGATGGATCAGGACAGAAAATGCAGAAACATAAGCAGCCACACACAGATAACTGATTTTTGACAAAGTCACAATAAGAATTAGATAGGATAAAAAAAAATTTTTTTTAAAGAATTAGATAGGAAGCAGATGCTCCCTTCAACAAACGGTGTGGAAAAACTGAGCATTCACCTGCAGAAGAATGAAACAGGATCCATATCTTACCTCATGCAAAAAATAAACTCAAGAGGGATCAAAAACCTAAATGTAAAACTCAAAGCTCTTAGGATCATCAATGAGAACATTGGGACAAATCTAAGTGCCTAGTGCATGGAATTTATGGGCCATCAGAGATAACAAAGGAAACACATTCTGTGGAGGACAGAAGAGATGAGTGGGGCCTATTAAAGACATAACACTTGTGTACATTGAAATAATTCATTAAAGAGTATAAAGAGAGTTCACAGATTGGGAAGATTTATTTAGTAACATCATAATGAACAAAGGACTAATTACTGAAATCTACAGTATATTACAAGCCTACAATATGAAAAAAAAAACCCAACAAATTAATTACCCTCTGAGAAGGTGGGAAAAGGACCTGAACAGAAATTCACAAAGGATGACACTTGAATGGCTAATGCAAGTCAAAACAACCATGAGATATCATCTGACACCCTATCTGTAGCCCAGTGTTACAAAACTGAGAACAACAAATGCTGGAGAGGGTATGGTGAGATTATAAATCTTATTCACTGCTGGTGGGCTTGTAAGTAGGTACAGCCACTGTGGACGGCTATATGGTGATTCCTATAATAGACGGCAATTGAAATACCATATGACCCAGGAATACCATTACTGAGCATATACCATAAAGAAACAAGAAACAGATCACAAACAGAAGTATGCTCGCCCATGCTCATTGCAGCGCAATTCACCATAGCAAGACACTGGACGCAGCATAAATTTTCTTCAATAGAATATTGGATACAAAATTCAATGGAATACTACATTTCCCTAAAAAACAGCGATGAAACATCTCAAGAACTTGAAGGATCTGTAAGACATTATGCTGAGTGAAGTTAGTCAATCACAAAAGAAAATACTGTATGAGTCCATTGCGGTAGGAACAAGTTCAAGTTGTAGAACATCCATTCTGCTGGCCAACAGGGGCTGGCAGCCTGGCAGAGAGCCTGAACAGTGCCAATGAACTATGCACCATCTGCTTCAGGTAAGTCTTTTGAAAGTCCCTTTGCCGGAGGGCCCTTCATGTCACATGGGATCAAATGATCAAGGGAAGGGAAGGGGATGTTCTGTACTGAGTCGCTGCCATTTCAATCTATGATGAGGCTCCCCAAAAGTAGGCAGCCCTATCAGAGAGATGAAGGATACTGATGGGGGTGGGGGGAGAACCAACAATGAAGGAGAGAAGAAAAATGCGAAGATGTATGGGAGAACACAAATGCAGGTCTGTTGGTAGAAAAAGAGAGAGAACCAACCTCCGGGGGTTGGTGGGGGAGGGAATACTAAAAATGCTTTCAGGGACTGTAGCAGGGGTGTGCCTTTGGTGTTATGCACCAAATGACCACATAGACCAAGGCCTCTGGGTGCATCCTGAGGACCCAGGCCAGGTGCTGTGGAATGCTGGGATCTTGAATCCTGGATCTCCAAGGCACAAGGCATGCTCCAGATACCACATCAGTGATATCAGATTCAGAAATTCCATTGGGTGAAATGGACTCTAACTCACACACACTTTTAACCTGAGGGCTTAAGTCAGAAAATACATGGTGGCTGAGGGAGCAGAAGGCATCTGTACCAAGATTATTTTACTGTTGTTGGGTGGACAAACATGGTCTTACAACATCAATGCCCTAGATAATGTATTAAGATATGCATTATCTGGAAAACCCATTAATGACATTCTCAATGATTATTCTTGTAAATTTCTCTGACAACTAACCCATGTTGTTTGTCTAAATAGCATCCAGCCCTGAAAGGACCTCTTCTGTACAAGTGAATAATTCAGCTACAGCAATATGGAGTTAGCCTACATTGGTCTAATATCCCTCTTTCAACAGGGCTTTAAAAATTAGTCCTAGAGGCTAATAAAAATATTAAGGGAAGATCATTATGTCTCAGGGGGATGATCAATAAGACTCTCTACTATAAAGTAACAAGGGGGGGTTGAAAGGAAGCCAAAGGCAAATAAAACAAACACACAAAAATATCCAGGAATGGGTTTGGGGCTCTCACTAAATCCTAGATCCAACTTAAGAACAATTAGTTATTGCATCATGGCTCTGCTAGATATTACTCAGAAAGTGAACACAGAAGATTCGGGCGATATAGGAAATTGGACGGTTCCCGGTTATCAGATAAAATAGCATCTGGGGTCTTAAAAGTTTGTCTCCAAACAAGGAGCCATCTAAGTGAGATGTCAACTAAGTCCACGTGGAAGAAGCACCCATCATCATAAATCATATAATTTTAAATTATATGATTGTAAATCATGTAATCTGCAGTTGAAGGAGGGAATAGCATCAGAGCCTAATTGTCAGAATCCAGTTTGCAGAAGGGTGTGTATAACAATGGACCCAAGATACATTTGTGACAAGTACATAGGAAATAAGCCTCTGGTGATCTCCTGTATCCATAACTGAAGGATGGGAGGAAAATGGTTACTAACAGAGTGCATTGGAGAGATGAGTATAAAAGATCAAAGTGATAAACCTGAATGGAACATTTAAAAGTTTGTCATTTGATCCCCACTCTGATACATGCTAGAACTTCTCTAGTTTTCAACATATTTTCTATTTTTGTTTTGCTTTGTTCATATTAAGGGTTATGTCAGAGGTGTTATGTCATTGGGATCACCCTCTTGAAGTTATATGCTTTTCTGGTTTATGACATATGAACCTAGGATTGATGAACCTATAGAGACAGCAAGTAGAATAAAGGTTTGGGAGAGTGGTCCAGGGCAGTGGGCCTGGAAGGAGGGTAAAAGGGAAAAGACGTCAAGGAGTCCTAGAAGGAAAAGAATGTTTGGAAATTGTGGTAGCAATTGTACAATATTACTTGACGTGATTGAACTATGGAATGATATGATATATCATTAATAATTATGATATATCAATTGCTATATTTTTAAATGCAAGGAGCAAGACCATGAAACAGAGTTGTAGACTTCTCAGCCTGCAGAGCAAATAAGGATGAATGCTTTTAGGCAGGTCCCTAACTTTGTGGAGTAGGGAGCCTCTGGACTTTCATTGGCAGAGCTACACTTGTAACTTATTGCGATGGAGGTGAATGCATTCAGGCTGAGCTGTATTGGGGTGGGGTGCCCCCGGGCACTTGATTCAGTGAGCAGCTGGGGTCTCTGACTGCTCGAGCTTAGGCTTAGAGCTGAGTGGCATGCTCCTTGGGCATTTATTAATAGCCCTAGAAGGAGCTTTGTAACATGCTCTGAGCATTTATAATATCTGTATCCTGAGAATTTCTCACCTGTATTGTAACTGCTCATTTCTCTAATAAACCCTTAAATCATGATTATTATCTGTGCTTTCTGTGTGATCACTGCAATAAGTTATAGAACCTAGCATAAAATAGAAGTATTGTGACTGACAGAACACCACCCTAGGCCAAATTCATAGGGAGAAACGATCCAGGTATCAAACCTATCATTTCTATGATCTTCATTTTCCATTCATTGTAGTTGGAATTCATAGTTTTCCCCACACATGGAGGCAAAAACTTCATGTAACATATTCTGCCTTTCTGATTTCAATTGTTGCATATTGCTTTTAATTTGCTACTTGCAGGATATCTTTTGTCATCCCTGATCAACTGAAAAATCTATGAAGCCAAAGACTGTGTGAAACATGATCTATGTCCTTCTCAAAACTGCCACGAGTAAATGCCTTCTAGTTATAAAATGGAAGAAACTATCAAGGAACAAACACTTATAACAACACTGATTTTACATTATTTTGTTATCTTCACAGTCTCTCTAGCTTGAGGAGGAATAACTGGCCTGGTGTCAGTTAGCTGGTGTCTTGCCAAACCATGTCTTCCACCCCTTGCCCTTTTCCCCAATTAAGAAGTGGATTTCATTTAGTAAGGACAGAACCAAGTGTTTAAAGACTTGGCTTTCTTGTCTCCTGGCTCTCACAGTTTTTGGAGAATGTAGAACAGCTTCATGATTTGTTTCTGCCAAAGGATGACCATCCTGTAGCTCAGCTCAACTCTTCCTACTTAACCTGTGTTCTCTGCATTCAAAGAGAAGCATTTATAAAACCCTTAACAACCCATAGAGCTCTGCTGCACATAATGGGTAGAAGATTGGGTAGCCTCTTCTTGACAGCTTAATACCAAGCCCTGCCAGGTTCTCTTCCAGGAGTCTTTACATATGCAACCATGTGTTAGAAGCTGGACCATGATAGGGAAAAACTTTGTGGAACATAAATTTGACAGCAAAGTACATTTCCACCATGTTTCTTCTTTGGAGGGTTTTAAATAAAGAGGAAAAGAAAGCACTCAACTTGTTTTTTAAAATATTTAGGGCAAACCTTTTAAAAAGGACATTTCGAGTTAAAAATGAGAATGAAAGTTCTGTTAACTTCGGCAGGTGTTGCTATAGGAAAATAAGCAACACATGTGTCTGTCTTAAGCACCGTGCTTTCTCAAGCAATGTCAATATGGGGAAGACACCAAAGGATAAAATAGGACACCTATATGTGGTGAGTTTATAGTAATAGGAGCGGAACAATTAGGAAATGAAGGGTAAAGTGGTTGTTCAACTTGAACAATGTAAGCAATGTCGCTGAATTCCACATGTGGAAATTGTTGTGCGTTCTGTTATCCAGCACTAATGTGAAGGAAAGAAAGGAAGGAGAGAAGAAATAGGGAAGGAACGGCGAAGAAAAGACAAAAGAGTGGTATTTTGAGACCTTTAGAAGAACGGTGTGTTAGACAGCGTTCTCTAGAGAAACGAAACCTGAATGCTAATAATTTTATGTATATTTATACAGATGGATATATAACATAAGAAATAAACAGTTAATTAAGTTACAAAGTGGTACAAATGGCTCAGTGAAACTCACTCCTGTGAGACAGCTGTGAGACACTGGCAGTCCTTCAAGTCTTGAGGGCCATCAGGTAGTCCGCTGTAGAGGAATTCAGGCTATCGGGGCACAGGCAGCAAACAGCAAGGCAAGTCACCAACAGGCAGCCAGATGACAGGATCCGACAGTCCCCAGCTCAAGAAATATAAATTCCAATGATGTGGTGAAACAGGTCTTGAAGGAACCTCAAATTATAGCAACACAGTCCACAGGTTAGGTGTCCCACAGGTAGTGTAACTTGCAAATTGAGGCAAAGAACAAGCAAGGCAACCGCACATTGGTCCGATGATCAGAGAGCAAGAGACAAGAGAGGTGAGGCTCACCAAGCCATTTATCTCCCCACCCTCAATTAATCCCACATGTGCTTATTGGCCAGGTTGGCACAATAAACTAACTACCTCAAATGGAGAAACAGAGGTTCAAATAGGATGAATAGAAACTAGTACTCTGAATGCAAAAGAAATACTGGGAATTGTCAACCAGTAATTTACAAATGATTTGAATGTACCAGTAGCAACCTAAGACATGTGAGCTACTTGGGATTATATACCAGAAGTGTTTCTCATTGAGAGACACAGTCTTTACTAGATATTCTGCATAGGAGATAGGCTTCTAGAAGAGATGAGTCATAATGATCTTTAGGAAAAGTTGCTATATGAGTTTATGGAAAAAATTTCCAGGAATGAAAGATTTACAGGAATGTATTGAATATATTTCTCTGATCATCAAAGAGATGGGAAAGTAGCTGAACACTTTCCACCTATAACTTTTAATATGATTTCTCAAATAAATTGGATTCATTCTTGGGGAAAATGGCGGTGATTCTTTTCAGTGGACGTCACTTAGGAATTGTTCTAAATGCCCCATGTAGCACTTTGGTATTTTCAGATCCCTCTCGTGGCAAGGTGTTCACAAGATTCTCTAAGTCTTTCTTGTCTTCAGCCTGTGCTTTCCCTGTGGACTTCTGTTCCCTGCTGTCGTTACTGCTGCGTGCCCCGGAGTGCAACCCACCGTTGGCACAGTTGATGGAGGAGACATGCCCATAGGCTGTTCCAGGTTTAGTCTTCCTGTAAGCAAATCTTTGCATTGGTCTCCTATGAAAGTGCTGGGAGGCTTCACGTCACCAGCATTTTAGAAAGTAGCTGAGTGCTTAACCATTCTTTCACCAAAACTCATTGGATTCCATGCCTTTTCCATATTGTGAAAGCTCAATAATGAGGAAAGAATGTATATATTTGCTTTATGACCATTGCTAAGACTATTGGAAGTACCATGGACTAAAAGAAGAAGAAAAAAATTCTCTGCTGCAAGAAGTACAGCCAGAATGCTCCTGAAAAAGAGGACTGAAAGGCTTTGTCTCAGTATGTTGGACATGTCACCAGGAAGCAAGAGTTCATGGAAAAGGACATCATAGTTGGTACAGTAAAGGTTCAATGAAAGAGAAAAAGAACCTCAATGAGCTATATTGACCCAGTGGCTGTAACAATGGACTCAAGCATAGCAGGGACTGTGAGAATGGATCAGGAAGGAGCAATGTGTCCTTCGGTTATACATAGGGTTGCTAAAAGTCAGCACACACCCACTGCACTTAGCAACAAAACTGTATTTACAGGAACACTGATGGAGAAGCAATTCAACTACTAATCAAAAATTCAGAAGCTCAAAGCCACCCAGTAACTGAGGAAGAAAGACTTGACAACCTGTTCCTATAACGATTACCACGTGCAGCACCTTATGAGGTCATGTGACCCTTACATGGTGTCAGAAGCAAAAATCCACTCAAAGGGCAAAGCTACACCGATATTTACAGTTGCACAAATATATCTTTCTAGTTCAAGCCTGTGCGCTTTTTCTTCTGCTGTTTAATCTAAAAATCCTTCTTTTCCTGATCTGGTTACAAAATTGCTACATCCTTGAGAACCTCTCTCAGATTGCTCTTTTCTGTGAAGCTTGATTCTTCTTTGTGCTCTATTAAGCACATCTTTATTGTGCTGTATATTATATAGTATGCTAATTATGGTGCTTATCTTCCTTATTAAGGTGTTCTGGGGGTATGGTGGCTATGATTTAGGCTGCTAACTCCAAGATCGGCTGATCGAACCTAGTAGCTGTTCCACAGGAGAAAGACAAGGCTTCCATTGCCATAAAGTGCTAGTATCCTACAGTGATGATGTAAGTAGGGATTGGCTGGATGGCACCGAGTGTCTTTCTTATCATATGTCTAAGTCTTTGAGGAGAGGAATCATATATTTGAATTTGCTATTTTAGGGTCAATTAATGACCCTAGTATATACAAGATACTGTATTTGTTTATTTTAACAATACTACACGATGTGTTCTGTTAGTGAGTTGTGGAAATCTTAGTTCTCTGTACATTATATGATACACTCACTTATTGAAGTACATCAAAGGGTATGTCTTTGCCCAAGTTTTAGACTCTCTTATTGTATTTTCTAGAACCTCTCTAGGAAAACGTTTTGTTTTTCCTTACAGCAACTTCAGCATGTGGGTGTGGTAGGTGTGTAATGGGTGGGGGAGAGCAGGGATAGGGATCACATATAAATTTATAAATTATTAAAGGTATAAGTTAGTCATCATCATAATGTTCCTCATGGCTTTGTCACTAAAGTAATAGACATTTGTTAGCAAGCACTTGAAAATGGAAAGGTACAATAAATAAAACTTTGACGAGAGAGTCAGCAGAAGCCAAATTGAGAGTTGAAACTTAAACAGAAATGGGAAATGGGAAACTTGAAGTGCAAACATCAGATTATATACTTGAGGATATTGAGCCAATTGCGTTGAAAGTTAGTAAGTCATTTAGAGTTTGGGCACAGTTTTGATACACAAAAATCTATATTTACCTAGGTTGTGCTTCCCTCAAATCCAACAATAGCTGATGTTTTTAGATGACAATGGGGAGTCACACAGCATCTAGGTACTGGTCTTAATATCTAGGGCTAAAACAATTTTAAGACTGAATTCAGGATAAGCTTTAAAAAAACAATTCAATTCAGGACATATTTTTTTTGTGTTCCTATTACATGGTAAATGGTATTTTAAGAATAGATGGTCATAGAAATTTAAGACATGTACCCATCCTCGAAGAATTCACGGTACAAAAAGGGAAACATTCAGTAAATACTTACAATGCTGAATGCAGTTGTTCAATGAGCAATAATAGAATTGATTTTTGGCAACAGGGGTGTGATTAATATATCACAGCTGACTCCCATACAGTCAGATTGGGAGAAATTCAGTGTAAGTTTCAACTATAAAGAATGGAAAGTCTCAGTGAGAGATGAAAGAACCAATTGAAGTTTTCCAGGCAAAGAAAAGTATTCCCAGGCAAGGGCAGCTGAGCTAGAAAAGCACGGATGCACAAACAACACGATGTTTATGACACCTAGGCCCGAGAAAAGCTCATTCATATTTAACAGGTAATGCTGAAAGCTACCATGGATGGAATGCCAAATTAGAGCACAGTAAAATTAACCCATTGCCGTACATAGTTCTACCATGCCCTATCTTCTGTTCTAGAGAGTCTCTTTGAGTCAGAATGAACTGGGTGGTCACTTGTTTGTTTTAATATTTATGGAAAATGACTGCCACATCTTTCTTCTGTCTGATGGCTCCAGGTTCAAGCTGCTGACTGTTGGGTAGCAGCCCAATTCTTAACCACTATGCCAGCAGGCCCTTACAAGCGTGAGCAGGAGGAACTGGATTCTCCCCATTCCTAGGCAGTCCACCTTTTAAGAATATACCGTGGAAAAAGCAACCATTGTCTTATCTTAGTGATTTCCTCCCCCCTGAGCAGTGTGATTAATCCTCATTGAGAGATGGGAGCATCTGATACGGCCAATCCTGGAAATGAGGCCTGTGCTCATTCTAGTGGGTGAAGAACCCTTGAGCACCAGGAACACTGGGGTCACTATCAGCTTTATAGATATCCAGTTTTCCCAATGCTTAGGTCCATGTTAGGTGTGGAACAGAACCGCAGTCTTTGAATCCAAGATGTATTCCCCAATCCAGCTTTATCTTAGAAACAAGACATTTTTCATTTTCTCGATCTCTGCTCTTTCTTAACAGGTGTAGACAAGGATTGCAACAATGGGTTCCAGCCTAACAAAATTGGGAGTCGGGCACAGGACCGAGTATCTTCTCAGGTTGAATAGAAGGTCCACATTCACGGAGCATGAAAGCGGTAGTCAAGAAATCAAACTCTACATTCCATTGGGAAAATTGTCTACAAAGATCTCCTTTTTTAAGTGTTAAAGAGAAGAACTGGACATTTGGATTATGGTACGTACTGAATATGAAAAGTTCCATGGGCTAACGAAAGTATAGGCAAATCTATTTTGGAAAAAATACAACCAGAATGCTCCTTAGAAGGGTGAATGAAGAAACTTTATCTCATATATTTTGAAATGTTATCAATATGGGGGACCATTTGTGGTACAAATAAACCATGGTTTATTAAGTGGATGATCATGAAAAAAGAGAGAGTCTCAACAACGTGGATCAATACAGTTGTTGGAACAAGCGGCTCAAACATAGCAACAATTCAGTTGTGAGGTGGCACAGGGCTGGGCAGTAGTTTTCTCTGCTGTATAAGAGCTCACTGTGAGTTGACAATGACCAGACACACTCTACCAACAACAACAGTAGGAACTGACTTGATGACACTTAAGAACAACAATAAAATGTACAAGGGGAAACTGGAATGAAAAGATAATGCAATTTTGTCCATGAATATTTTGAATGTTGTTCTAGATGCTATTGCTGTTGTTAAGGGCCATCGGGTCAATTTTGCCCATTGCAGCCCATGGACAGAGTAGAACTTCCCCATAGGTTCTCATTTCTATGGAAATAGATTACCAGATTCTCCCATGGATCCACTGGGTGGTTTCAAATAGCAAAGTTTTGGTTAGTAGTTAAGTGCTTAGTTATTGTGTTACCAAGCTTCCATGTGTGCATAATATATATATATGAAATTAAAATGCAATTATTGCAATTACAGAAATAATACCACACACATATGTATGAGAAGGTGAAAGATGAATCACTGGTGTGCAACCCAATTTAATATTGTATATATAAAAGAATAATTTTGACCCTTAGTGCATATCTGACACAAAAAAGTCAATAAAATGACTCGCAGATCCAAAGAACACATATAAAATAAAAAAGCTTTCAGAAGAAAATATAGGAAAATAGTTTCATGTGCTTGGGAGAAAAGAAGATCCTTAAAAAGATAGGGAAAACAAGTTTTCTTTCCATAAAAGTGTGGTGAAGAAATCAGATGGACTTGGCAATCAGAAAGAATAGTGTCTTATGGACTTGCCTTAAACAAGCACCCATGTAAGTGAAGTGACAGTGAGGTCCACATGAAAGAAGCACAACAGCTGATTTGATCTGAGGACTGTATGTAATAAAATTCAAGACAGGATTGTGAAGGTATTAGGGCCTAAAGTCTGAACATACAGTTTGCATAGGCTATGAATGACAATGAAGGCCTCAACTTCATTAGCAAGGTCTTCATTTGAATAAAACCACTGGTGGATCCCTCTGATCATTGACCAGGGATGTTATCAGACCGAGTCCCATTGAAAGTGAGCTAATACAGATGCAGTTAGGTGAAAATTTAATTCTACATTTTATTAGTTCTGTTATTTTTTCAACTAATGTTTCATATATATATATATATATATATTTGCTTTTGCATTTTTTTCTATATGAAATCCAGGATAGATAATATATAGAGACAGTAACTAGATTAATAGTTTCTTGGGGTTATGGCAGTGGAGGGTAGGGGACATAAAGAGCTAATAATTAGGATAAGGAAAAATAATTATAAAAATTGATTAACTTAAAAAAATATGCTTAAACTATTAAACTTTATGTTATGTAAATTGTATGTCATTAAAGGTGTTAAAATTAGTTCCAGCAAAATGGCGCCCAGGTAAGTAGCCCATACCAGGTGCTCTGTGGTGATCACTGATCCCAGTGTCCAGGAGGACAAGCCGGGGGATTTGAGTAAGTGACAAGATCCCCATGACAACCCAGAGTTCTTCTTCAGTCTGAGAGGCAATCCTAACCACATCTGACCTCATTCCAGAGCTCTGGGGATCTGCGACCTGATCCCAGGGTTTCCCCAGCCCATATCGATCTTGCTGCTTCTGGATGTTTCCAGGTCACCACCCACCCACTGATTTCCCCCAATGCCCACAAGCCTGATCATGGCACCAGGGACTGGCTGGCTGCCCTGATGAGTCCCACACAGCTGCAGCTGGACCCCCCCACAGTAACTGTCTGCTCCCAGAACTCCCCTTGGTGAGCTGCTCCCTTTACCCAAGGATTCCCTCTCCCCACATGGCAGTGGATCCCGCTTCCAAGCTCAGGTCCCTCCCACCACCCACCCAGGGCCCCAGGGGCCACCTGTAGTCCTCCTGCAGTAAGTTTGGTCACCTTCAGTGGTGGGGACTCTCCCCACCATTGCCTGTCACTCCCCAAGCCCTGGAGCAGCCACATCTCCTGCACCCACATGGCGCAGTAGCAACCCAGCCTCCTGACCCTCACCGAGCAGTACCGCTATCCTCTCCCAGACTGTGAGGCACACCACCAACCTGGCCTCTCCTGAGTCCACGCCTATTTGGAGCAGTGCCACCCCTGTCTCTTCCTTGTCAGAGCCAGTGCAGTGCAGCACTGCTGACCTCTCCCACTTGAACACCCATGTGGTGCAGCACTGCCAGCCTATCCCAGCCCACGTGGAGCAGCGCCACACAGGCCTATTGTGGCCCGCATGGCACAGAGCCACCCAGGCCTCTCCTGCACTCATGCAATGACTTTGCCTTCGGCTCTGGAAGTTGCCCCAACCAGTGCACTGCACTCCCACCAGGTACTACCCCTTCCTGTGCCATAGTCCCACCGTGAGCAGTAATTTTCCCAGACTACTCTTTCCCAGGTTTGCAGAGAGCCTCCAAAAGGTAGCCACACGGCTTCACACCAGAGTTTCCCATGCTGCTAATCACCCTCAGCTTGCAGTCTAGGGTTTTGCAAAACCCCTCCCCAGCCAGGAATGGAGGGACCACGGCAGCCATCCCTTCCTACCTCTCTCCCCAATTCCGCAGCCGCCAGAGTGGAGCTGGGTAGATAATTAGACAATATCTTTCAGCAATTGAAGAGCTGCTGAGATATATAGTCACAGGTAAATATCCTGTGACAGAATGTAGTTTCACAGACCACAAGTGGATCGGGCCGAGAGAGACACTGGACAGTAGCCAGTGACAAATTGAGATTCAGTCAGCCCCAAACCCTCTCTGCTAAGCTGATTCCCTTCCTCTTGGGCACAGCGCTGCACAGCTCTGATACCAGGGCATCCCAGAAGTCCTTTATACAATGGGGAAATTTTTTTCATATTAAAACTGCTTTAAATTCAAGGCTGTGGTCCTTTGTATAACATTCAATGTAAGCCTGCAGAACTCTGTCCATAAGCATCCATTAAGATAACAAGGTAGCCAAAGTGAAACTCCAGAGCACAGCCTAGGGTTTTTAACACAACAAAACGGAAAAAGCTAACAGGTCCTACTACTCTTTGAAACAATGAAAATCATGGCCTGAAAGCCCAGACAGACCAGCAGCCAAACTGTAAGCCTGCCCTAAGTCAGCCAAGGGGCAGACTTACACTCAGCAGCCTCATTTCAGAATAGGAAGCCCCCTACTAGTGCCATCCTCTGAGTAGCTGCGGCACCCTGCCTACATAGCAGTCTGACCCACCACCACAGCAGGCCATAGGCAGTCCTCAAAAACACTCTTACCAGTCACACAGAGAAAGAGCTCAGGGATCCTTGCTCTCAGAGACACATGGAGATCATTCTTCCAAAATGACATGCAAACAGCAAGATTGCACAACACTCTAAACAAACAAACAAACGAACAAAAAACCCAAGATGGAGTTAATGATGCTCATAGAATAATCAGACATGGATCTGCCACAAAAAGAAATCTTCAGAAGTTTGCTTTGAGTAATACAAGAGATGAGGGAAGCAATGCAGAATAAGGATGCAATGATAGAGGAGATGAAGTCCACATTAGAGGGGATGAAGTTCACCTACCAAGGGGAAATACAAGAGCTAATGGATGAGTAACAGAAGCAAAACACAAGATCATGGATCTCACAATCAGACTAGAAGAGGCAGAGAATCGTACCAGCTAACTCGAGGACAATCAGGCAGATTTCAACAAACTGGAAAGACAGCCAAACAAGATAATCAAATTGACTGAAGAAAACCTGAGAATAATGACAGATAGACGAAGGGGAATGACATTCAAATAATTGGTCTTCCAGACAAGATATAAGGAAGAAGTCAACAGAAAAATTAGCGAAGGAATTTCTGGATCCAAACTTCCCAGCATAATGAAAGAGAAGCAGACAGTTGGACAGGAAGCAGAAAGGACACCAATTAGACTAAACCATAGGAAGAACTCACCAAGTAATATAATAGCTATGCTATCCAACTTCAGGAAAAAGAGAAAATTTTAAGAGCAACAAGAGAAAAAACAGGCAGTCACATACAATGGGGCTCACGTAAGAATATGCTCAGACCAATCAGCAGAAACCATGAATAGGAGGATAGAGTGGAAGTAACATCTTCCAAAATATGAAAGAAAAAAATCACCTGCCTGAGCATCCTCTACCCTGCTAAATTATCCATTAAGATAGAGGATGAGGTAAGAGTCTTCCAGGACAAGGAAAAACAAAGAATATGCCGTAAGACATCCAACCCTGAGGAAAATCCTTGTTGACTAACTGTAGTTAGAAAACCAACATCCACTTTACCTGACTTTAATACCTACTACACAGTCACAGTGGTCAAAATAGCATGGCACTGGTATAATGAGAGATAGTGAGACCAATGTAAAATAAAAAAGAACACCTAGACATAAAACCACTAGCATGTAGACAACTGATCTTTGACAAGGGCCCAGAAGGCATCACATGGGAGACATGTGCCTTTTTTAACAAGTGGTGCTGGAAACAATGAATATCCACCTGTAGAAAAATGAGACAAGATGTTTACCTCGACCCATGCACAAGAACAAACTCAAGGTGCATCACAAACCTAGAAAGTAAAACCACAAACTATCAGGACTACCAACAAAAGAATTGTGACAAACCTAAGAATCTTGACTCAGGGGACACATAGGCTAACTGCAACAGGCAAGGGCACACACACAGGTGAACCTGGAATTGACAAGTGGGATTTACTAAGGATAAAACACCTGTGTGCATTGAAAGACTTCACAAAGAGAGTAGCAGGATAACCCACTGTCTGGGAGAGAATTGCTAGCAATGACACAAAAGACAAAGAAAGGGATTATTAATAAAATTTACAATACACTTCTTGCCTGCAAAAATTGGAAAACAATTAACCCCCTGAGGAAGTGGGCAAAGACCTCAAAAGAAGCTTCCCTACGGAGGAGACCTGAATGATCAACACGTATGAGAAATTCTTGAGATCATTAGACATCCGAGAAATGCAAATTAAAGCAACCATGGTATGCCATGTAACCAAAATCAGAAAATCAGAGAGCAAAAAATGTTGGAGGGGATGTGGCAAGATAGGAACTCTCTTCCACTGCTAGTGGTTGTGTAGATATGTACAGCCTCTGTGGAAAGTGATCAGGTGATATTTAAATTAAATGGAAATTGAGCTACCTTAAGACCTATCTATCCCTCTACTGGGATAGAAATGGTACACAGAAACAGTAATAAATAGAACATGACTACTTGTATGATCTCCAATGTTTACTGTGGTACAATTCACAAAGATTTGGAAACAACCCAAATAGATAAGTGGACCAGTAAACTCTTGCACATACACAAAATGGAGTACTATGCATCTCTAAAAAGCACTGATGACCACATGAAACACGTTTCATGGGAAAAATGGGAGGAAATTATGCTAAGCGAACTTAAACAATCACAAAAGGTCAAGTAGATGTGAGTCCCCTGAGATAAGTATAATCAGCACAGTAGGTATAGAAGAAAAGAAAAGTCACTTATCTCACACCATACAGGTTGGGTACAGGCAGTTGGGTGGAGCTCAGACCAACACAAGGAGGTACATGTTATTCCAACACAAAGAAGGGGGCAGGAGAAGTGAGCAGTGAGCAAACAACACCATCGCCAGGGGAACAACTTGGACATTAAAATCAATAACGAGGAGGACATAGGGATCCTTGGGTGTTGGACGTAGAGATCCTGGGGTCCAGCAATCCAGATGAGAGTAATTACTAAGAGGAAGAATTAGGGCAAGCTTGATGGCAGGGCAGGATGAGGGTAAAAGGAAATGGAGAAATGATCTAGGAAGCAAAGCTATGGATAAAGGTCTAAGCATATGTGTGTACATGTGTAAATACATCAATTCATAAAAAATAGAGGTATTGGCTTAGGTACATATATGTATATGGCAATACACTGAGTTAGTGGGCGATCTTCAGTCCTCTGCTCATACCCTCCCTCAAATGCAAGAACACTTTGTTCTGACAAACTGGCATTCTGTGATGCTCACCCTCCCAGCACAATCGCTGAAGACCAAATGGGTCTTCAAATGTGGTGAAGAAAGCAGATGGTGCCCTGCTATCAAAAGATATAGTATTTGGCATCTTAAAGGTTTGAAGCCAAACAAGCAACTTTCTAGCAGAGAAGCAACAAGCCTACATGGAAAAGCACACCAGCCAGTGCAATCATGAGGTATCATTGGGACCAGGTAATGGGGCATCAGAAGACCCAAAACAAACAAACAACCTTATTGTTGAAAACAAGAGTAGTCAGAGACGAGACCCAAAGTCCATCTGTAGACAATGGGACAACCCCGCACAGAGGGGTCACAGGGAAGGGATGAGTCATCCAGGGCACAGTATAGCACCGATGAAACATACACTATTCCTCTGGTTCCTTGAGGCTTCCTTACCCCCACTATCATGAGCTCAGTACCACCTTCCACTGTGGGGTAGACTGGAGCATGTGCACAGATAACAGATAAGAGATAAGAGCTCATGACACACAAAATCCAAGAACTGGAATAGGAGTAGTGATACCAGAAGGGCAGAGGGAAGGTAGGGAGAGGAGCGAGGAAAGAGAAATCAATTGTAATGATTGACACATAATCACACAATTTTCTCCTCCAGGGGGACAAACAACAGAAACTATGGGGGAAGCTTGGTGTAGATATTAAAATAACAATAATTTAAAATTTATTAAGGGATCACAAGGTTGAGGGAGATAGGGGCTGAAATCAAGGGCTCAATAAAAAGTAAATGTCTAGAAAATAATGATGGCCACGTATGTACAAATATGCTTGATACAATTGATGTGCGGATTGTTATAGGAGAAGAAAGAACCCAATAAAATGATCTTTTAATAAAAAATGTTAAAATTAAAAATACATATAATTACACAATGTTATGAAGAACTGTAGTCCAACAGATGAACTGGACAATGTCAACTCAATGAAGACTGGCTTCATTAATAAAATGCAACTTTAAAGTGAACTTTAAAAAGTTATCAACTTATTTTCTTCAAACAAACATATTTTTTATTCATTGTGCTACTTATTGAGACAGTGGACTATTATAGAGGCCTATACATCTATAATTCAGAAAATAACTGCTGCTTCAAATGTCAAGTATGGTTCTCTAAAATGTAATAATCATGGAATCTTTGAACAAGAGGCATAAAAGTGGGATATTACTTACAGATATTAGTAATTAATATTTGCAGAGCAGTAAGTGATCATTAAATAATTCTGTTTCCATTATATCATTTGATTCTTATAACACCACTATATTTAACATCATTATCTCTTTAATTTTATAGATACAGATAAATTGAGGATTGAAAAAGTGAAGTAAGTAACTTGGTCTAAATAGTTTGTAACAGATAGGAATGTGACTAGAATCTTTTTTTATATTTCACAATACAATGTTTTTCCATTACACATATAGCACCTACCAAACTCAGTGTGTTAATCTTTATTTGAAATTGAGTTGCAGCCTTGGCAAGTCTGTCGTTTTTATTCTAGGAAACGCAGTCATGCTTATCTTTCTTCTAAAAGAACACAGCCTTTTACATTGTCATTTATCTTACACATCAATTCAGCCTACAAATATTTATTGACTACCCATCCTTGTTAGGCACTGTGCACGTAGCCATTGGGGACTCAGCATGTTGTCTTCAATTAAAAGATGTAGGACTCTAGAGAACAAAAGCTCTAATTCGTATCATAGCCATAAAATAAACAATATTATGTAAATTACCAGACAACATCCTACTGCTATTTATAAAGATTTAACTGGTTATTTCTTTTTTTCTTTATTTAGACATAGATCACCAGGTTTATCTTCCTAGTCTATTTTAATCTGAAAGTTAGACCAAAAGCGACCACCATGGGGAACACTGTTGGCATGTGGTTACCAGTGGTTCCAACACCACAGCAACATGTAAGGCATTATAGGACAACAGCCTAATAAAGAACTAGCAGGCTAATGTACACCCGACTCAAACCACGGTGTTTTCAATTGCTTCAAAAGCATGCAAAATTTGTGTAATTAATAAAATAGACCAGAGAAGAACTGATGCACTTGAATTTGGGTGTTGGCAAAGAATATTAAATATACCCTAGATTTCCAGAGGAAAGGATGAATTTGTTTTGTAAGAAGTACAGCCAGAATGCTCCTTAGAAACACACATGGTGAGACTTCCTTTTAAATATTTTTGATAGATTATAAGGAGAGACAAATATCTGATAAAGTACATTATATATATTGTAAATAGGATCAGTGAAAAATAAATGGATTGACCGGGTGGCTGAAACAATGAGCTAAAACATGATGATGATTATGAGGAAGGTACACATCCAGGCTATATTTTATGCTGTTTTACATAGGGTTCTTGTGAGTTAAAATCAATTGGAATGCATAAATATATGAATTATGTGTCTAATTATATGACAGAATTACTGTGGATATAACATTAATAAATAGAAAATTATAATGCAGTGTGTTATTTTTTGTTACACATAATATATTATGTATTTCAATGATACTTATTATACTCTTCTTTAGATGGAATCTGAATTCAGGTGGGGTATACTCAGGGGCATGTTTTGGCTTTCATAGATTTGGTTTTAATATTCTTCACTGCTTCCTGAGTTTCCATCTAAGCAGCCGGTGGTCTGCTCCACAGTCAGGTCTGGCCTTGTTTTGGTTGAAAACATCTACTTTATTTATTGTCTCTTTCCACAAATGTAATTGATTTGATTCTCATGTAGCCCATTAGGTGATGTCTATGTGTATCATTAAAATTGTTGAAAAAAAGCACTTGTAATGACTAAGTGACGGATCTTTCAAAATTCTGTTATGAAATAGGATGCACTGTGTCTATCACTAGCCCCCCATTTTTAAACTACTGATCATTTCTCCGCTTCAAGTTTTGCACTTCAATATCTGGTAATTCTCACAGTGTTTTGATCACATGTTTGATCAATTTCAGACTGAGAAGTTGGCAAACATTTTAAATTTCTTCATCAACTAATCAACAAGAAGAAATTGAGGTTTTAAAATTATATGTTTCCCCAATACTTCTTTCTTTTTAAATGTGTCATTATTGGGGGAGCTCTTAGAGATATCATAACATTCCATAGTTCAATCCCATCAAGCAGAATTATGTAATTGCTACCACAATCAGTTTTAAAATATTTTCTTCCTTTTTGAACTCCTTGATATCAGCTACCCTTTATCCCCCCCCCTTCCCCACCCGACCCCCCAGGAGCCCTTAATTATTTATTTTCCTATGTTATTTTTTGTTTCTATATCTTACACAGCCCAATATATTCATTCACGTACAATTCTGTTGTTCTAACCCATCGAGTGGGGTTATGCAGTTATCAATGCTATTTGCTCCCTATTCCCTCCTTCCCCTGCCCCTCTCTTTCTGTACCCTCAGGGAACCATTGCTCCTGTTACTTTTGCTGAAGGGTTATCTCTCTTGTCTTTCACGTACTGAATGATCTTAAATATTCAAATCTAACATGATTAATGAGGTAAACAAATAAAAATTATAATAGTAAGGGGAGAAAATATTAACTCTACATAACTAGAGGAGACCACACCCTGGATATATCATCCCTTCTGCCTGACCTTTTTGAGAGGGACTGTCCAATTATCTTCTAGGTGGGTATTGTATCTCCCCTACATCTATGCCCCTTCACATCAATTTGGTTGCTTGTTTTTGAACTTCTGATTCCTCTTCCCTCTTGACACTTCACGATTACCCAGGCTGGTGTAATTCTTCCATGTGGGCTTTGTTCTATCCCGGCTAGATAGTCGCTTGCTTAACTAAAGCCTTTAAGATCTCAGTCGCTATATCTTTTAATAGACAGGCACCATCAGCTTTCTTCACCACATTTTCTCATGCACCCATTTTGTCTTTAGTGATCATCACCACTTATTTATGATAAAAATACATAACATCATAGGACTAGAAGGAAATTCCTAAACATAATAAAGTCTATATACAGAAAAACACACCAATGGACAACATCACACTTAATGAGAAAAAACTGAAAACATTTTCCCTGAGAATGGAACCCACACAAGGATGTCCCCTATCAACATTATTATTCAACATTGTAGTATATTTTCCATTAGACATCAAAAATAAGTCAATGGAATACAACTGGAAAAAGAGGAAGTGAAAATCTAGTTATTTGTAGATTCTATGATTTTATATATAGAAAACTCCAAAGAACACAAAATGATTGTTGGGAACAATTGAGGGGTATAGTAAAGTATCAGGATACAAGAGAAACAAGCAAGAATCAATTAGATTTCCCTATGCAAGTGAAGAGAGCTCTGAAAAAGACATCCAGAAAGCAAGGACATTTAGAATAGCCACATAAAATATGGAATACTTAGGTCAGAAATCTAACCAAAACTACAGAATATTATTATGAGAACTACACAAATGAAAGACTACACCACACTCAGGGATAGATAAGAAGACTTAATATTGTGAAAATGTCACAATTGCTTAAAGCAATCTACAAACACAATGCAATTCTGATGCAAATCCCAACTTAATTCTTTAAAGAAACGAGAAAAAAAAACTAATTACCAACTTCATATGGAGAGGGTAGAGGCCTAGGAGAAGCAAGGAACTCTTTATAAAGAAGAACAAAGTAGGAGTCCTGGCCTCAAAAGCTATTACCAACCCACAGTGGTCACAACAGCTCAGCACTGCTGCTAATACAAAGACCAACAGAACAGAAAACCAAGAAACAAATGCATCCACCCACAGGCAATGGATTTTTGACAAAGGAGCAAAGTAAATAGATAAATAGTTGGGAAAGGGACAATCTCTTCACAGAAAGGTGCTGGCAAAATTGGATTTCATATGAAGAAGAATGACATAGGACCTATACTTAGTCCTAAGAGCAAACACAAACTCGAGGCGGACAAGAGACTTAAATATAATCTCAGAGTTTTAAGGATCATTACAGAGAAAATTGGGACACAGTTTAGGACCCTATTGCAGGCATATACTTACTACTAAATATAATACAGGGAGCACCCACACACACTGGGAGACAAAAATCCATGCCGGGACCTACTGAAAATAAAACACTGATGCTCATCAAAAGAAAAAAAACCCCTTATCACCAACACAGTGGATAAGGAACTAATTTATAAAAGTCTATAGAATTCTGTTAACAGCTCCTTACAAAAAAAAATAATTCAGTTAAAAAGTGGGTAAAAAACATAAGCTTACTGTTCAACAAAAATTACACTCAAATAGCTAACAAACAAGAAAATGTGCTCACAATCACTAGCCATCTAGGAGATGCAAGTCAAAATAACAATTTGATATCACCTTGCACCAAAATAGCTTATTTAAATAATTTTTAAAAATTTTAAACCATTGGAAAGAAAAAGAGATCAGAACTCCTATGCACCGTGGGCGGGCTTGTAAGCATGTGTAACCATTGTGGAAAGCAATCTGGCACTATTTGAAAAACAGAGTAGGAATATCATTAGACCATAGGAGTAATAGACGGACCATGCAGAGACGTAGGCTCTCCCGTGCTCTTCATTAGCTCAGTTCACAATAGCAAGACGCCGGGAGGAGTCCAAATGCCGGTCAGCAGAAGAATGGATAAAGAGACTCTGGTACATGCAAACAACAGAATACTATGCGTCCATAAAATGATACATGTGACATAACTCATGAGAGGGCTGTCCCTGGTAGCCGTTATCCTGAGCGAAGCTGGTTAATCTTAAAGCCCAGATATTGTAGGATACCACTACTATTAGGATAAACACCAAGGTAAAGAAAGGCCGGCTTCTGTTCCCAGGGCACATGGTCTCCCTGGCAACGTTGGAAGGTGCTGGCCTAGTGCTCACGAGGGACGGGACGTATTGTTGTTAGGTGCATTGGGTTGGTAACAACAAGCAACAACAAACCCACTCTGTGTCCAGCGCCATTCCCACATTGTTCTTATGTTTAAATGCATTGTTGCAGGTGCAATGTCAATCCACCTGTGTCGATCGATCCAATCTTCCTCTTTTTCACTGCTGCCCCTCGACATTCTTTTAAGTGTGATGTCCTTTCCCAGGGACTGGTCTCTCCTGCCAACCTGTCTGAAGTATGTGAGAGCGGGCCCCCCCTTCCTTGCCTTTAAGGGGCATTCTGGTTGTACTTCTTCCAGGACAGATGTATTTGTGTTTCTCATACTTTCAATATTCTTTGCCAGCACCTTGATCCAAATGCATCAATTCTTGTTCTGTCTTCCTTATTCAATGTCCAACTTTCACATGCAAATGAAGTGATTGAAAGCGCTGTAGCTCAGGTCAGGAACACTTTAATTCTCATAGTCTCATCCTTGTTTTTCTACCTTTCACAGAGGTCTTGTGCTCCCGATTTCCTAATGCAATGCATACTTTGATTTCTTGACTGCTGCTTCCATGAGTATGGATTGTGGATCTTAGTGAAATGAAATCCTTAACAACCTCAATATTTTTTTCATACATCACAATGTTACCTACTGGTTTACTTGTGAGGCTTTTCATTGAGTTGTAATCCATACTGAGGGCTGTCATCCTCGATCTTCATCAGCAAGTGCTGTGCTTCAAGTCCTCCTCACTTTCAGAAAGCAATATTGTGTTATCTGTACTGTTAATAAGTGTTTCTGCTAAATCTGAAGCTGCATTCTTCTTCATGTAACCCAGCTGCTCTGATTATTTTCTCAGCGTACAGATTGAGTAAATATGCTGACAGGATATAACCCTGATGCACACCTGTCCTGATTTTAAACTATGCAATATTCCCTTTCACTGAGTGTGAAAGTTGGACATTGAATAAGGACGACTGAAGAAGACTCACTATATTTAAATGGCACTGGAGAGGAATATTGAAAGTACCATGGGTTGTCAAAAGCACACACAAATCTGTCTTAGAAGACATGCAACCAGAAAGCTCCTTAGAGGCAAGGAAAGCAAGGCTTCATCTTACATGTGTTGGATAGGTTGTCAGGAGAGATCATTCCCCGGAGAAAGAAATCATGTCTGGAAAAATTAGCGGGACAGCGAAAAAGAGAAACATCCTCAGGGAGATGGATTGACACAATGGCTGCAAGAATGGGCTGAGCCATGGTAACACTTGTGAGGCTGATCCAGGACTGAGAAGTGTTGCACTGGGTTATGCATAGGGTTGCTGGGGTTGGGAACCTACTGATTCTCACTAGTACAAGCTACAAGTACAGTTCCTATTACTTCCTCTATTCAATCCCAGCTGATTGTCCAAGTATCTCATATCAAAATATACAACAATAGTTGTCACTGTGGGGACTCAGCGGAGTTGGAAAGCAGGCTTTGAGTCCACAGAGATCTTAGGACAGTTTTCCACAGGTTGGCTAGAAGAAAAGGAAACAAATGGAAATGCTTCAAAGGAGCCGCTAGACTATCTTCTTCCCCAAAGGCACAGTTACAGTGTGTCTAATGCTTTCAGCTTATGAGAAGCGATCCAAATATTCTTTTCAAAGCATGCATGTGCACGTGCACACACACACACAAACACACAGATTTAAGCATTGTCTGAGGACTAGCCTCAGGACAGAGGTAACAGAACAACAATGTCAAGTTGTAAATTAGTGCACTTTATGAAAGGGGTCAAAATTTGTGGGAAAATACATGTAAAAGATTGTTGTATTTTTTCACAAAATAAAAATTTTAAAAATTGAAATTCTCTTATATTTACTTTACACATAATACTGTATAATACTGTAGCATTGATTATATAAAGATGCTTAACATTTTCCAAAGAAAATTTCCATGATCTTTTATTTCTATATTTTCATAAACCTTTTGAAGCCCACTGGTATATTAGAAATAAGAGGTTGAAATATGATTTTTTAAAATCCTTCCTTTCTACTACTAATTTAATAATTTTATGTGGTATATTTGGGCATTACAAAAGTCTCAACAATGGACAAACAATGCTGTCATGTCATACAGATGTAACATACGTCCTTCTCTACAGCTCAATAAAACTGGTATTAACGGAGTTATAAAATCATGTATTAAGAAATTAATACTTTAGGAAATGAAATTTTAAAGGATATTTAGCTTAAAGGTATATCCATAGCCCACATCCCAAATTCTTCAGAAATTTAGCACCATTGTTGCTACAAAATCTGTAATAGCAGGGTGATAGTTTACTATTAAGAAAAAAGTTAAAAGGAAAGTTATGGATCCACATTAGATTCTAGAAAAAACGCCTTAACTGTAAAATAAATTCAAAATAATAAAAACTAGTAACATTTTGTAAAATATTAGAGAGAGTATAAACTTGTTGCTCTGCTCAATAAATTCTAATTTACCTCTTAGAAGTGTTGTAAACAATTTTGAACACTGGTGAATCTCAAACAAATGAAAGCCCACCTGTTTTGACGATAACAAGACTGCCTTTCTAGAGTCTGTTCAGGAAATAAGACTTACAAAGCAAGCTACAAAGTACCTAAGAGCTCAGTGCTTTGAGTGACTGCTAGGATGGATGGCAGTGAAAGCTCAGGAGAGGGAACGTGCATTTCTACCGGACTGAAAGGTCGCCACCCTGTGGCAATAAAAAGAAGTGCAGCTGGGACCTGAGCACTCAGTGGACTGAGCCAAGGCACAGGTGACAAAAAAGCAAAAGAAAGGTGCTGGTAATAGCAAGCAGCCTTAGAGGCACCCAAGGACAAGCCTGGAGAGTGAATTTGTCAATGTGGGAAGCACACCTGAACATGATATCAGTGACCCTGCAGAGCAAGGGGTTGAAGAGTCTGTTAGTTTTCAGCAGGAAGGAAAACATGAAGACCACCCAGAATGCTGCTCTGTGCTGTCACTGCAGGAGGCCATAACCCCAGGAGCAAGGCCTCAACTCCCTTTTTGTTCAGGATGACTTTTTGGTTTTCACATGTCTAGGGACATCAAGAACATCATTCAGGAAGAGGGAAATATCCATTAAAAAGGCAGGAAAATAAAGAAAAGACCAAAGTGGAGGTCAAAAGAGACAGAAAACTGCTCTTAGTTAAAGTAAACGAAAGAAATTATGAAGTCAAAGAGCTGAAAAGAAAATGTCCTGGGCAGTTCAAGAAGACAAAGACAAATAATATAATGACATACAAAATAAAACAAATATATAATAAATAATATCATTAAATAATAATAAATATATCATAAAATAGTAATAGAATTACATGCAAAAATTTAGAATTAAAAAAAACCAAATGGTTTTAACGCTCAGCATATCATAAGTTGAAAGAACTCAAGAAAATATTCCAACCATGTATTGCGCTGGGCAAATTTGCTGCAAAAGACCTTGTCAAAGTGCTAAAAGCAAGGATGTCCTTCTGAAGATTAAGGGAAGCCTTACCCAAGCCTTAGTGTATTCAGTTGCTTCCGACACAGATGAAAGCTCAGAAAGGAATAAGGCAGACTGAAAACCAATGGGTGCGCTGGGATTTTAGTGTTGGCAAAGAATATGAAATACACCCCGGACTGCCAGAACGTGCTCTCATCCACTGCCATGGCGGGGGTTCTGCCCCACAGAGACCCTGTTCTAGGATTCCCAAGGCTGTGCATAGCCGTATGGGAGCAGACAGCGTCACTTCTGGGGTATTTGAGCTCCTGACTTTTAGATTAGCACTGCCAGAAGAACAAACAAAAAGTTGTTTTAGAAGCACAGTCAGAATGTCCCTTAGAACTGAGGGTGGCAAGACTGCCTCGCGTGCATTGGACCTGTTATCAGGAGGCACGAGACCCTGGAGAAGGGCACCATGGTTAGTCAAGCAGAGGGAAACAAACCAGAAGGAGCCCCTCACCAGATGAATTGACGTACAGCGAGCAAGAATTGGCTGAAATATAACAATAATTGTTAGTATGGTATAGGACTGGCCAGTGTTTCTTTTGTACATATGAAGGGCACCTCAAAATTTTATAATTATTTTTTCAAAACTATGTATTAAATTTTTTTTCACAAAACAACCTTATCACCTTCAAAGTACCCCTCCATTACCCTTAATACATTTGTCAAATCTGCTATTCTATTCTTGGAAACATTTTTCAAACTCATTTGTTTGGATGGCTGACAGCACCTCCCTCATTTTTTATTCACCTCTTCTGTTTTGTCAAATCACTGCCCTCTCACGTCCTACTTCATTCATGGAAACAGAAAGAAGTCACACAGATTCAGGTCAGGTGAGTAAGGTGCATGGGGCAGGAGAGGAATGCTGGGGTTTTTGTTTTGTTTGTTTTTTGCCAAAACCCAGCACACTGAGATGGCTGCCTGAGCAGGTGCATTGCTGTGTTGACAAACCCAGTGCCCACTGGACCACAATTCAGGCCTTTTTGGGTCACATATTGCTATGCAATCTTTTCAGAACCTCTAAATAGAAAGCTTGATTCACAACAGTCTCATCTGGTGGAATGAACTCCAAATGCGCTATTCCCCTCATATAAAAAAAAAACCCAACTGTGCATCATCTTCATCTTTAATTTCACTTGGTATTTGGCGGGGGGCAAGGTGGAGAAGGCCTTTTCCACTGTTTGATTGATGTTTGCTTTTGGGGACATAAGGATGGTGCCTTGTCTCGTCACCAGTAATGACTGTGGGGAAAAGGTTAGGATCCCATTAGAGCTGTTCTTTCCAAGCACAGCATGCTTCTACTGGATACCCTCTCTCCTGGTCGGTAGGAACTCGGGGCACAAATTCATAGCAACCCTTCTCAGTCCCAAATCTACTATTAAAATTTGCTGCCCCGAGCTCCAAGAGAGTCCAGAAACTTCCCTATCTCTTCACTGGTCTGTCATTGGTCTGTGAGCGCAGGTGCACATATTTCATTGACATTTTCGTCTGTTCAGGAAGTTGATGGCTGTCATCAATCAATATTGAACCTTTGTTCAAACGAGAAAACCACTCTGACACTTGAGTTTTTCTCATAGTGCCATCCTTGTACGCTGTGTTCCACATCACAACAGTTTCTGCATCATGTTTCCAGAGCGGGAAACAAAATTTCACAACTGCACACTGTTCTCTTAAATCAGCCATTACAAAAATGAGGTTAGAGCTAAACTGGTTTTATGAAAAAATATACTGTGTCCAGAGAGAACCTTCTCAGGCAGTGCCGCTGGGTACACAAATTCAGATCGTGTTGCTTGATGCTTGCCTAGCAGAAAAAATACACACTATGGAAGCTCTGACCAGCAGAGTTTTTTCCATTTTTGGGGGTGGTATCCCCACATATAGACATGATGAATCGGCACCAACTCAATGGCCCATAACCATAATACCATGAAACATATACATTCATTATCGGTCACAGCTTAAAGAAGGTCTCAGAAGCTGTGTTATTGGAGATGAAACCAGAATAGCAAAGACCCAGTCACCCGACCAAACCATAAACTTACATTTGTTGTAATTTGAGTTAATTCCAACTCACATCCATCTCATGGAAGAGAGCAGAATTGCCTCTGTGGGTTTGTGAGACTGTAACTCGATATAAAAGTAGAAAGCCTGTGTTTCTCCCAAGAACCTGCTGGCCGCTTCCCAGCCTCTAGCTCATGACATCTCCATGCTCCTCGTAGCGTTGAGGTGGGAGTGGGCACAGTGCCCTGGTAAGGAGAGAAGCTTTGCCGGCTGGAGCATAGGCGGCCAGGGCACCCTGCACTGAGATGACGTCAGCGCATGGGTGGAGACCAGATCCTTAAGGCCTTGCAGATTCTGGCAGAGGATTTGGAATTATTCGAAGTATAAAGGATGGCCAATGAAGGATGCTAAGTAAATGCATACTGTGATCACATACGCGGTCTTAAACGATCGCTGAGGCTACAATGTGGAACACGCCGTGAAGGAAAGCAGTACTTATATTCCAACACTGTCGCAAAAACGATGGCAACTTCAGCCGGGGGAAGTGAGCAGAGGATGATCACAGAGCAGCGGAGAGCTTCAGGACTCACTTTAGAGGTAAAATCAGAGATCTGGTGGAGTTCAGGATAAAGAGGATGAAGAATTTGAAGAAACCAAGGATAAGACTTACATATTTATCTTGAGCAATTAGGTGGATATGGCTACACATTTCTAGTTTTAAAAGGTCGCCATGAAAAGATCTACAAATCATCGATACCGTCTCCTTCGCACCGTGCAGTTCTTTGCGTTAGAGCCACACGTGCACGAGAAGGTTAAGAAAACCTGTACACCAACCTGTTGTTGCAAGCTCCCGTGATGAGCCTGTATTTGTTTGCCAGGCAAGATTTTGGACATTTTTGTGGTAACATGTAAGGCAGGCATCCAGATATATTTGCAATTGTGTTCAGAAGATCTGCTGACACCATATCTAGGGAAAAAGTAAATAAACCAGAAACACTCTTTTGTAATAACCAATCTACTTACTAATATAGCATTTCTAATGTTTCGGAAGTTGCTTCAACAATCCAAATGTGTAACTGGCTTGCTAAATCAAATTAATTTATATATTTGACAATAACTTTTCTAGAACAATTGAACAGGCAGAATATCACACCAATGCTAATATATCTGACTCTCATGAAGCTGTTCTTTTGAAGGTAAAACAATAAAAGGTTAAAGTTGGAGATACCATTTGGTTTAACCTAATATTGAAAAGAGATGTTTTATATATGTCTTATAAAAATGACTGTGGGGTAAAAAAGTAGAACTTATCTTTGTCCAATTAAAACTTTGACAAAAATGTCCATATACCCAGTGTTTCCTTCCATTGAACACAGAGGACCCGTATGAATCAGAATAAACTTCATATTAGCTAGTAACCACAAGCATTGCCTAACTCAATGTATTGTATATCTGAATTATAATTCACAAGTTGTATGCTAAATGCCTTTGTAATTAAGTTTGAGAAACACAATACATGCAAATAAATGTTAAATAATGGAATGATTTTCTTTTGAAATGTATAATATGATAATTATTTTATAGTATAAAGCACAATCATTCTTTTGAGGAAAATTTTCCCTGTCTCTATAAATCAATTACTTTCTCAATTGCCTTATATTTTCTTATGGCTAGTCATGTGGAGGTTTTCCTTTCCCTTTTTGTGGGCAATGTACTTTAGCTTTGTGATCATTCTGAAAAAAAGTACTCAAAGAGCCCTGAACATCAGCGACATAAACAAACAGTTTACTTCTCAGGTTTATCGTCAGTTCTCATTTGGCTTGTCTCCAACGTCAGTCAACTGGCTTGGACCCCCCTTAATAGCAATCACAATACTTGTAACTAGCAATAGCTCCAATCCTCAGAAAACAAAGAATTCATAATTCATATTCTATGTCCCCACCCCACACCTAAAACTTCCACGAACAAAGCAAAAATCATCGAGACTACCTGCCAAGCTCTTTATTTTTGATCATATTGACTTTGGGTTCTTTTTTGGAAATTCTTTCCAGATTAGGGCCCCAAAAGACCATAATATATATATTTCTGCCAATTTTGTTCCTAGTTATATGTTTTTCAAGAAATGAAAGGGCTTCTTTGTTATTGTTAGGTAGCTTAGCCTAGGGACTGGGATGTCCATTGACGCATGCCCAGGAGAGCCAGCATAGGACAAAGCTGGATTTTCCCGCCGGTGGGCACAGTTGGGCATTGAACCTGGATCAGCCCACCTGAGCCAGGTGATTGCAATTCAGCCATGGGACCGACCTGTGGTCGTTCACCACGCCTCCCCCAGGAATCCATGAAAAGGCAGGGACCGAGAGGGAGAGGGATCTTGTCTGGTTGTCTTTGTGGGAGGAGAACTTGGGAGAGAGATATTTGCGTGACCCCAGCAGTCTTTGCCAGGCCCCATGATCAAAAGGAATCCTATGGGTGCCGCGAAAAACCTGAAGCTTCTTTTAACTCTCATTAAATTCACTTGGATCACGAGCCAGGCTTTGGTGTGAATTCTTTCTCGTGCGGAGTCAAGGACTGAGGTTTAAATCTAGCCCAGAGAGAGACCTTACATTATCTCTTACTAGAAAGAACCACTTTTTGGGTCCAAGATAGCTTCTGTAAGTCTCAAGATGTATTGCTATCACTTTGATTCCTCCCATGTCAGAGACATTGAAATATCTGCGAAGGGGAAAGAAGCTAGAAATGTGCTCCATCCTGAAATGGCAGAGAAGTAAAACAAGACACTTCATAACAGCAAAATGCTCAAGCATATGTTCAACTTTAAACAATAATAACCAGTAAAAAACAAAGAGCAATATTATCCTAGCTAAATTAAGAAGCAACCTGGAAAGAGAGTCCTAACTTGGTTTGAGTTACTGCCAGGCACTGGAGTGATGGGCAGGCCTGGTGGCTCAGTGGTTAAACCCTCAGATGCTAACTGAGGGAATGATAGGGTGAACCCATGCACTGATCTGAAGGGGAGCCATGTGGCAGTTTATTTTAGAAAAGTTTACAGCTTTGGAAATTCGATGGGCTCTTCTGCTCTGTCCTGTCGGGTTGCTGGGGGTCAGAATCAACGCAATGGGAATGGGATAACAGGATTATTTTGGATCATTTCCCTCTTTCACATGATAGAGTTCCTAACTTGGCTATTTCTGTAAGGGATATAGAAAGCAAGTAAGGTTTTGGTGTTCTTGAATTCTGTAGATGACCTGGATCAACACACAACAGCCTGATTCCCAAATAACCTAAACCCACAGATCTGGGCAATGAGAACAGGGATTCTAGGATACTGACCAGAGGACCATGGGGACCATTATCTATTGTCAGCAGAAGCAGTTTCTACTGCAGTTCTAGTGTGCGCTCTGATCAGAAAGCCGACTAATCGTTCCTAGAAACATGTTTAACTGCATGGCTTGAAACAAACAAACAAACAAATGTTTCCAATGAATCTTTGATTGTCAGAAAAATCAATGAAATGTAAGTGTCCTGGATCCGAGAATTCTGGTTACTCTTGCTTTAGTTGTGTCGGTCTTATTCTGAGGCTAAGGTAATCAATAACAAATTAATGTAGAGCTAATTAGGAGGAAGAACTCAGAGAATCAAGTAGCTCTTGGCACAACTGGGGTGGGGGGGGCAGGGAGAAGCTGTAAAAGTTCAACCTATAAAACCAAAAAATAAAAGCCTTGCTTACTGTCTATCACAGTCACAAGTCTGCCTTATGATTCCAGTGATGATCAATAACAGTAAATGGCAGAGCACTTTAGATTGATCTGACACGTTCTTGATTTTTATTTTCGTGTGTCCGTACCATCTGAGTGAGCAGGAGTAGCGTTATTCCTGTTTCAGAAATAAGGTGATCAATTCTGAAAGGTCGGAGGAATTGCACTAAGGCACAGGTGAGTAAGTAGGAAGGTTGGGGACGTTTTGGGGTCTCTCAAATCAGATGCTGCCTACAACAACATTGCTTCCTCAAAGAATGCAGATCAACAAACATCTCCAATTTTAAGGAGGTAAGCAGACTCGGGAAAAATCCCTGGCTTATTTTGAAATGGGAGGTTTAGTGTTTTGAGCTACTTTTCTAAATTTGAATCATAAATTAAAAGTAAAGAAATAGCTCTTTCCCAGACTAACAAAAAGAAAACGGGACGACTGTCTCAGGGGCATTTTCAAAGAATCGCTGTGTTATAATGTGAATGATACTTCTGGGTACTGTCAACCCCATGCAATTCCACCTTTGCCTCTGGACAACTTTAGGAGAGTGTTAACAGTGGTGGGATATGCCTCTGCGAACTCCGAACTCCGCTGTCTCTCTCCAGGGCAGGGTGAAGGCTCGCAGGAGGCATGTCCCCAGGGCAGGTGAGGGCACTCAGGAGGGTGTCCCCAGGGCAGGGTGAGGGTTCTTAGGAGGCGTGTCCCCAGGGCAGGTGAGGGCTCTCAGGAGGCATGTCCCCAGGGCCTGGTGAGGGCTCTCAGGAGGCATGTCCCCAGGGCAGGGTGAGGGCTCTCAGGAGGCATGTCCCCAGGGCCTGGTGAGGGCTCTCAGGAGGCATGTCCCCAGGGCAGGGTGAGGGCTCCTCAGGAGGCGTGTCCCCAGGGAAGGCTGAGGGCTCTCAGGAGTCTCCAGGGCAGGTGAGGGCACCCAGGAGGGTGTCCCCAGGGCAGGGTGTGGGCACTCAGGAGGCATGTATCCAGAGCAGGGTGAGGGCTCTCAGGGGTCCCTAGGGCAGGGTTAGGGCTCTCAGGAGGGTGTCCCCAGGGCAGGGTGAGGGCTCTCTGGAGCCCCCAGTGTAGAGTGCGGGCTCTCAGGAGGTGTGTCCCCAGGGCAGGGTCCGGGCACTCAGGAGGCGTTCATACCAGTTGGAAGCTGTGCCTGCTTAGGTGTCTGATAGACCTTTCTGCTCATGGCTTGTATGGAAGTGTCCATGATCTCTGCGGCTTGGGAAATCGCTCGGCTAGTTGGTTCCGGGAGCTTAGAAAAAGACAGAAGCTGCACTGGAGAATTTGCTTCCCTTTTCTTTATGTTTCTATGGCACAGAGAGAAAAGCATAAAATAAATAACAATCGAATGGTAGCTTGGGTAACTAATTAACATATTCATTAAGCAGACATTTACTGAGTTACTACTGTGTACCAGACATTATGGTAAACACAGTCAGGTATACAAAGATATATCAGATGCAGATCCTGCCACAGAGATAATATACTTTAGTAAAATTAACATGATCTGAATATAACAGGGAAAAATAAACATTAAAAATTAAGGAAATTTTGTCATTTACAGAACTTTCACCACCTAACACCTTCAAAGATAGCTCAATTCAAAAAAAATCAGAAAGCAACAAGTGTTGCAGGGGCTGTGGTGAGATAGGAACTCTCCTCCACTGCTGGTGGATCTGTTGGTATGTACAGCCACTATGGGAATTGATTTGGCTATTTCTCAAATGGATGGAAATTGAGCTACCATACAACCCAGCAATCCCCTACTGGGCTTATACCCAGAAGAGGCAAGAAACAAACCACAGCCAGACATCTGTGCTCCAATGCGGCACAGTTCACAATTGCAAGGAGTGGGAAACAACTCAAATTTCTATCAACAGATGAATGGATTAAAAAACTGTAGTACATACATACAACAAAGTACTACGCATCACTAAAAAGCAGTGATGAACGTAGGAAGCATATCACATGAGAAGAACTGGAGGAAATCAGGCTAAGTGAAGTAAGTCAAGCAAACTCAAAAGGATAAGTACAACATGAGTCCACTGAGGTAAGTGTAAAAAAAAAGTCCAAAAGGGTCATAGGGAAAAGGCTACTGTATACAAACATTCCTGGGGTGAGGACCAGGTAGTATGGCAGGGAACAGACCAAACCCAGGGGTACATATGGTAGCCAACTAAAAAGGAGGGGGGCAAAAAGAAAAGAAAAAGTGAGAGAGAAATGGATACGGGGGAACAGGGCACTAACCCACCCTAGGGGTATTGTTTATATTTCTACAAGGAAAGAGGGACCAGACTTCAACCCGGTGCTCCAAGATATGAATGCAACATGCAGGCATGAAGCAGGGAACCAATAGAGAGGTCTGAGGGGCTGACCCAATCCCAACTAAGTGAAAAGCCATGCCCCCCTCCCACAGAAGAATTTACTTCAGAGGACAGCACTGAAGCTACAGCTCAGAGAGAGGGAAATATCTGATCAGAACACATGGGAGCATATGAAGGGGGAGGAAGAGAGAGTGGAGCACATCCTGGCCCACCAAGTTCTGAGGATGATATTCCTGCTCAGAGCAGTCAATGCAATGAGAGGATCATATGGCCAGCCACACTACAAGACACGACATCCCTCACTGACCCATAGCCCTACAGGGACAACATTGGAGACACAGTGGGGGAATTTGTGCCCGATCTGACACCACCACACTGAGACAAAACACTAAGGGCATGCAACAGGATAGCAAGGAGGGGAGCAAAGCAAGGAAATCCTGAGGGAGTACCAAAAACACACTTTGGGGCCAGGGTTTGGCACCCCACCAGACTCAAATGGAAAACACTCCTAATGGTCAACAAACAGACTTTGAACAATTTATAGGCTTTTCTATTTTTGTCATTGGTTTTTTGGTTGCTGTGGTTTTATTTTCTTTTGTCGCTTTGTCTTGCTCTTTTTTTGTTGTTGTTATTTTTTGTGTGTGCTTGTTATTATCTCTGCAGGTCTATCTAGATAAGATAGACTGGATAAACAATCTGGAGGAGAAAACAACAGGATCGATGGTTCCGGGGATATATGGAAGAGGGGGAGGCAGGGGAAAAGAAGTGGTGTTAACCAACCCAGGGACAAGGGAACAACAAGTGATCCAAAATCAGTGGCAAGGAGGATGTAAGAGGTCTGGAAAGAATTGATCAAGGGCAGTGTAACTGAGAGGAATTACTGAGACCCAAATGAAGGCTGAACATGATGGTGGGCCAAGAGGAAAGTCAAAGGAAATGGAGGAAAGAACTAGGAGGCAAAGGGCATTTATAGAGGTTTAAATACAGACATGTACATATGTAAATATATTTACATATGATGATTGGGAAATAGATCTATGTGCATGTATTTATAGGTTTAATGTTAAGGTAACAGATGGACATTGGGCCTCCACTCAAGTACTCCCTCAATACAAGGACACTTTGTTCAATTAAACTGGCATTCCATGATGCTCACCTTCCCAACACCATTGCTGGAGACAAATAGGCACATAAGCAAATGTGGTGAAGAAAGCTGATGTTGTCCAGCTATCAAAATATATAGCTTCTGGGGTCTTAAAGGCTTGAAGGTGAACAAGTGGCCATCTAGCTGAGAAGCAACAAAGGCCACATGGAAGAAGCACACCAGCTTGTGTGATCACGAGGTGTTGAAGGGATCAGGTATCAAAGAACAAAAAGTCATATCATTGTGAATGAGGGGGAGTACAGATTGGGGACCCAGAACCCATCTGTAGGCAACTGGACATCCCCTTACAGAAAGGTCTCAGGGAGGAGATGAGCTAGTCAGGGTGCAGTATTAGCAACAATGAAACACAAAACTTTCATCTAGTTCTTAAATGCTCCCCGCCCCCCCACTATCATGATCCCAATTTTAACTTACAAATCCGGCTAGAGCAGATGATGTACACTGGTACATATAGGAACTGGAAACATAGGAAATCCAGGACAGATGAACCCCTCAGGACCAGTGGTGAGAAGGGTGATACTGGGAGGGTGGAGAGAAGGTGGGGTAGAAAGGGGGAACTGATGACAAGGATCTACATATAACCTCCTTCCTGGGAAACAGACAACAGAAAAGTGGGTGAAGGGAGACGTCAGACAGTGTAAGATATGGCAAATAAGAATAATTTATAAATTATCAAGGGTTCATGTGGGAAGGTGGAGCAGGGAGGGAGGGGAAAAAGGAGCTGATACCAAGGGCTCAAGAAGAAAGCAAATGTTTTGAGAATGATGAGGGCAACAAATGTACAAATGTGCACGATATAATGGATGTATGTATGGATCGTGATGAGTTGTATGAGCCCCTAATAAAATGATTTTAAAAAGTACTTTCATACCCATTGTTTTTGCATTCTCTTCACAAGGTCATCGAGGGCATTTTAAGCAAAATTCTAAGTTTTTCGTGTAATTTTTGTCTCCAATCCAGGAAGTTCAAAGAGAAAATAGACCTATCCGGCTCACACAGCCAGTGAATGCTAAGGTTGTGACTTGACTCTAAATCCCATGTTCTTTTCACTACAATTCAAGACTCTATTAGCTGTAGCAAGGAGACATAGCAAATCTAGATGCATACAGTCGTATCGTTTAAAAGAACATTAAGAACAGCAGGAAATGAAAACTAATGACAAGTGAAACCTTCTGAAGCCTTCCATGGACTGTCTCCCTGCAGTACTGTAGTTCCTTACAACTAGAAGGAACCAATCCAGGGTCTTTTCAAAGGCCTCCTGCCTGTTAGCATCCAGGGCACTGTGGTCCCTGGTGGAGAATGACAGAAAGGAACCTGAAATGATACTCTTCACCACTTTGCTAAATATCCAGAGTCCACCAGCATTGCCAAAACAATTGCAGAATAGAGTCACATCACCCTCTCCAGGGGACCCCTTTCTTCAATTCACTTTAGCTTCACCATTGTCCCCGGAGGAGTCGCTGACAGAGCACAATTTTACGGATGAGTTGATGGCTCTCAAAATTCACAGTCACCCCAAAATTTACAATGTGACCTTATTTCAAAATATGGTCTTTGCAAGTGTTATTATCAGTTAAAGATGTAATTGCTAAGTTAAAATGAGACCAGAGTGGCATTTGGTGGGCTCTAAATCCAGTGAGAGTTGTTTTCATAGAAGAAGATAAGGAAGACCAAGAACACTAGGTAAAGATGGAGGCAGAGATGGAAGTAGCTACAAGACAAAGAATAATGCCAAGGACTTCTGACCACTGCCGGACGCTTTCAGATAAGAATGTGTAGAACAGACATTCCTTAAGAGGTCCCCAGGAGGAACCAAGCTCAATCTCAGCCTCCTAACCTCCAGACTACAAGAGAATACATTTTGTTACTTTAAGTCACACATTGTGTGGTTTTTGCAGTCATAGGAAAGTAATACTAACCTACAAGTGGAGCATGTCAATACATACCACTACCCACAATAATGCAAACATCTATCCCCTGATTATACCTTTCACCAATAGGCTGTTCCCCCTTCTTTAAGTTTTTGGTAAGAATATCGAGAATGCCTAATATCAAGCAATCTTCAAAACAAACCATTGGGAACCAAAAGAGGTCATCTTGTAGTATGGTTTTTCACTGGAGATTTCTTAATTGTAAAAAAATGAACTGCTGGAATTCATGACACTTAGTCTTATGATACATGTATTTCTCTAATTTCTCTGAGAATATTCAACATATTCTTTTTCATGACTGTAGGAGACCAAAGTTAGAAGAAACATCTTTTCTAACCTTAACTCCATTTCTGATATTACTGACAGACTAAAATAAAAAGTAAAACTCTACCATATTAGACATTTTAGTTGATAATGATTATAATCATACATCATATTTATAAATTCAGTGATAGAGAAGTTTTCAGAAATGTTTTAATAATGAATATTAAAGCTGGCACCCCATTTTCTCCATTATATGAAAACACACACACAGAGACATATTGCAAGTCTCCCATTTATCTGTTACAGTAACTACCAAATAGGCCAGACCCTGCCTGTCTTTCACTGCATTACACCTTAGTGATAAGGAAGAAGCAGACGGCTTCCTTAATTTCACGCTACTTGGACAACCATCAACGTACCTTCTGGCCTGTCTTAAAAGAAACACAGCCGGCAGCGAAATTCCCAAGAGTTAGGCTCCCTTAGCTTGGATACAGCATCATGAGAAGGCTGCCCACTTAGAAAAGGTCATTAGGTTTGGTAAAGTAGTGGTTAGTGAAAACCAGAGAAACCATCCATGTGATGGAGTGACGCAAAAGGTCCAAGCATTCCAGTGATTGTGAAGATGACATGGGGCTGAGTGACGCTCCTTGTTCTCTTACAAGAATGGTGGCCTGGGTGAGAGCCACCTGCACGCCAACTCGATCAAACAGCAGACCGAGTGCAAAGGCTAGAGGAAGTAAGGCCCACCTGACGTAGTCAGCATTGCCAGCGTCAGACATTTGTGAGAGATCTGCTGCTCGAATACACAAAACTTTCTGAGAATTTCCAGTGTATAGCTGGAGATTCCCAAAATAAAAAGACCATTTTTTTGCTTCACCTTCCTAGATCATTATTTAAAACCATTACCTGAATTATTGTTTTGTTACCTTTTTTTACCAAACATTCTAGGGATGCTGCAATATGCACTCTCCCCTCCCCCTCCCCCTCCCCCCTCCCCCGCGTTACCTCCACCCACATGAGGAAGACTCGGAGATAAGGATCGGGACATTGGATTTTGATTCCTAATTATGCTTCCAACTGAAGTATTCTCTTGAAAGAAGTCCTTTAAGGGAGTATGTGTTTAAAAGCATACAACCATGTGTATGTTTACATAGAAATACATATACACATATACATGTGTGTTTTAGTGTAACGTGATGGAAAACTGTCAACTAAGAGAATTGAAACACATTTGTGTGAAAATGGTTTTCTTTCTTAAATAAATTGAAATGCCCTGATACTTAATACTGAGCTGGCCCACCATCTACTAGGATTATAGAAATAAAACTTCTCCGGCTTCACGTCCTCTGCTTTCTCTCTTCCTAAACCTTCAGAGTGGGTCCTCTGGGTTTCCTAACTTTATATCAGAGAGCTTATTCAGCAGCTGAACCAATCCTGTGTATGACTCCAAATATATAGGTCATACATTGATCTACCAATGAAGAGTAATTCCCTAGAACCGGCATCCAAAGATTCAATGAAGAACACTCAGCATCTTCTCCATTTCTGCTGGTCAAAGCCTGGCTCCAACTTTATTGCCTCCAGACTCTCTGCTAGTCAGTCCTGACTTCCTGGTGGCCGTGGAGACACTGTAGTTACCCGAAAACATCAAGGATATATGCTCCTGTCAGATCAAAATGATTTGATTTTCCAAATTGCAGTCTGGTTTGTTATGCTCATGAGCATGTCTGTCCCGCCCTTCTATGAACAACCCTTGCATCCTGCCCGACTTCTCTATCAGCAGTCTGATCCCTTCCTTGCCTCTGACTTCCTGGCACCCACTTTATATAGGTACCTCTGAAAATGCTTCTTGTTTCCTGCTATTCTCCATGTGAATTTTAGAGTGAGCAGACACTGCAATGCTGCCTTGAATGTTCTGTTCTCCGTGACAAGACTGATGGTTAGCACCCTGCACCTTTGGTCCTGGGCTGCCCAGGCACCTCCTATGCTTTCGCCGTTCCCCACTCCAAACACTTCGCTCATTCATGGGCTGTTCAGGTTCTCTGTCATGTCCACTTGCATAAGTGTCTAGCGTGTTCCATGCTCAGCTCATGTGCATTTACCAAGTCGTTTTGTATACAATCCCTGGCAAGTAGCAGTGTGTTCTGTTAATTTCTGTTATTTTCCAGGGTGGTTTAGCAATGGCTAATCCCAAAGACATGTCAACTTTATTCCCTGCCAGATTCTGCAGGTTAATTTAAGATCATAGCCCTAGAACATAAGTAAACTATTAAGAAAGGTCAGAGTCATGCTCCTTGTTGCAGTAAAAGTATCTGATTTTGACTCAAGTTTTCAGCCCTTTGCTAGAGCTCGCTCAGCAGTCTTATTGAGAAGAGTGTGTGACATGCGCCATGCATCAACTTTGTATTCCGTGGACACGTTGGAGCGCGCTGTAACGGCGAGCACAGTGTAACAGCATCATTTTCATTACAGAGTAATGCGCCCTTAGCTTCCAGACTGGCACCAGAGCAACGCCAAAAATGTTTTAACATTAATATTAAACAGACTAAAGTGATATCAGAGCTTTAAGTGCAAATATTCCATGTTGCACGCATTCTGGAATGCACAGTAAATTATGAACACTAGAAAATGTTGCTGAGTGCTAGAAAGGGATGGATTGATTACTCGGGGATGTGAGACTTAGCAGATTGAAATACTGCTCCCCTGCTCTGTGCTTCTTAGACTAATCAGAACATTTGATTCCTTAGTTCTCTAGTCCCCTAGATAAAGTGCCTCCTTAATGTGAATGTGTCCAGTCCTGGTGCACTTAGGAGACGAGGAAAGGCTCCGAAATTGCTCCAGTCACACTCCAGGGCCAAATTTGCATAAACAAACTGAGTACACATTTTTCCTGAGAGAGTCAGAAAAGAAAAACAATCCCCAAACAGAACACCACCACCACCACCACAACAACAACAAAACAGCTATCAAAAGAATCATCGAGCTTTTTAAGGCAATTCCATGAAGAAGGGATTTGACATATTTGGGATTGTTCACTCAATTAAGCATTTCAAAGAACTCCTTTCAGAGAGGATTAGGAGAGACATTGGTTTTCTCAGTATGGACTGAAGGTAGAGCATCTGAAGCTCCATGCTTAATTTCTGCTTTTATTTAGAACGAATTCCAGTCCTTGTCCATGGCAGGGAACATTGGGCATGGTAGTTTCCTGAAGGATCAAGTGGACTCTTACGTCCACCTACCTCCTGCAGAGACACTGCCAACCACATCCTTTCCCGGTGGCGCAACCATGGTGACTAGGCAGATGCTTGCACACATTTTCCACCTCTCGACCCTGTCTTTAGCCCTGCTAACAAAATACACGATCTCAGTGTGATGGGTGAGCCCATGGTATTGGAGTAGCCTCAGCCGCAGACTCCTGAGTGCCTCCCCTACTTTCCCAACTTTAGAGAAAATTGTTGTATAGCAATCTCTGTTGTTTCCAGAATGTCACAATCTAAAATTATTAGATTAGATTTATAAATATAGTAAATACGAATACAAAAAACAACAAGAAGATTTTTCCTTACAAATGTTTTTCAATTACGGTTAATGAACTAGTGGGACACTAATTCGCTGTTTACTTTCTGGTCATTACATGAATAACTGGATTTTGGTTAAGAATTATTATTTGACAAAAAATCTTCAAATAATTGAGTGCTCATTACTAAATATATTTTTGGCTCATAAAAAATTGAGCTCGTCTTCTCAAACATGAACACAAGTCCAGAGAACCTTGTTGATTGTGAGATTAGATAGATTCTCCCCCATCTAAATACATCTATTTGATGACCAGCAAAACACAGAAAAATAAAGCAAATGTTGGGCCAACTATATGGTACAGGCATTGGGAGGACGTTTTAAAATGCGTCTCTTGTGCTCTGAGCTTGATAAAGGGCAAAACGTCTTTGTCATGCATCATCTATCTTTGGTTCCTTTCCCATACCAGCTACATGACACTGAGAAATTAATTTAACCTTGGTGTACTCTAGTTTCTTTTCCTCAAAATTTTAATAATAATATCTACATTGGAGACTCCATTTACCCTGAATGCTCTAGTCAGAAATCCTATGGATAGTAGAATTACCCTTGACTTCTCCCTGTGTGTAAGTTGTCTCTCTATGTGCTGAAGATCAGCCACAGTTCCAACCTTACACTTAAAGAAAATTCTGGTCCCTCCCACAGCACTCTCTCCATCTCTAATGAGTTTGTTAATTTCACTGTTCACACAAAATTCACAGACCATACTTACGATTGTAGGGTTCAGTAGGAAGTAACTGGTTGGTTACAAAATACAACCAACTCAAATTCTGAGAACACTGAAAATAGATTTGCTGCATTATATAATAATGATAGAAGATATTATGAGTTGTGGAATGACATCAAGAACATTGTGTTAGTTGGGGTACGTTAGAGAAACAAATCCACAGAAACTCATGTATAAGAGAGAGTTTTATATAAAGGTCAAGTGCGCATCAAGAAAACATCCCAACCCAGTACTGCCTAAGCCTACAAGTCCAACATTAACCCATATGTCCAACACCAATCCACAAAGTCATCCTCCATCTCACAAAACAGACGCAATGGGGCCAACTGCAGGAGGAAATCTGACTCAGTGAATGTGTAAACATCTCAGTGCTGGCAGGGGTCTCCACACAGGTACTCCAGCACCCAGGGCTGCATTAGGGTAGGTCCATATGGCTTCTCCTCAGGAATGTCTTGCAGGAAGTGAGCCTTGCAAGCTAATTCAGGGGACTGGCTAAGGCAGCTGCACTCTGGTCCGACCATCAGAAAGCAAGAGACCCAAGAACTAGAATGGTTAGGCTCACGGAGCCATTTATCTCTCTGCCTTTCAATTAACCCACAGTTGTTTATTGGCCAGGTTGGCACAATAAACCAACTGACTCAAACATCATTCATGAAAAAAGCAAAAGGACATTAAAAAGATAGGAAGGTAAGAAATGGTCAGGGAGGGGGAAGAAATTGGCCACCAGATAGGACTCATCCCTTCAGAGCTCCTGCTGCCAGACCAGAAAACTGGGAGGGGAGGTTATTGTTTGTGTCTCCACAGGGAAAGAGGGACCAGACTTCATCCTTATGCTCCAAGATGTGAATGCCGGCGTGGAGTAGGGAACCAGTGGAAAGGTCTGGGAGGCTGACCCCAACCCCAACTACTAAGGAGACATCTGCCCCCCCCCCAGAAGAATTTATATCAAAGGACGGCACTGAATCTATAGTTCTGGAAGAGAGACATATCTGATCAGAGCACACAATAGCAGAGGAAGGGGGAGGGGGAGAGAGTGGAGCACATCAGGGCCCACCAGGCCAGGAGGTTGATGTTCCCAATTAGAACAGCCAGTCGACAGAGAAGACCATATGGCCGGCCCCACTGTAAAACATGATGCCCCCCACAGACAGACCCATAGCCCTACAGGCGACAATACCGGAGGCACAGTGAGGGAATTGCATCCGATCAGATCTGCCCCACCGAGGCAAAACATTAGAGGGGTGCAACAGAACAGCAAGGGAATGGAACAGTGAGGTCTCCAGGGAAAGCTGAAGATGAACTTTGGGACCAGGGCATGGTGCCCCAACAGATTGGCTGGAAAACACTCCTAAAGGCCAACAAACAATCCTTGAACTAACTACAAGCCTTTCTGGTGTTTTGTTTTGGTCATTGGTTTGTTGTTGTTTTTTGTTGTATATTGTTGCTTGGTTGTGCTCTGTCTTGTTCCTGTGCATGTTACAATCTCCGCAGGTCTGTCTAAATAAGATAGGCTGGATGAACAATTGGAGGATAAGACAATGGGACCGATAGTTCCATGGGGACATGGGAGACGGGGAGGTGGAGGGAAAGGTAATGGTGTTAATAAACCCAGGGACAAGGGAATAACAAGCGATCCAAATTGGTGATGAGAAGGGTGTGGGAGACCTGGTTGGGCATGATTGAGGTCAACGTAACTAAGAGGAATTGTTGAAACCCTGTTGGGGACTGAGCATGATAGTAGGACAGGAAGGAAGTCAAAGGAAATAGAGGAAAGAGAGGTGAGGCAGAGGACATTTATAGAGGTCTAGATAAAGACATACATATGCAAATATATTTATACATAAGGATCGGGAAATAGATCCATGTGCATATATTAATAAGGTTAGTATTAAGGCAGCAGAGGGACATTGGACCTCCACTCAAGTACTCTCTCAATGCAAGAATACTTTCTTCTATTAAATTGGCATTCTATGATGCTCACCTTCCCAACACAACCAATGAAGACAAAATGAGTGAACAACTAAATATGGTGAAGAAATCTGATGGTGCCCGGCTATCAAAAGAGATAGCGTCTGGGGTCTTAAAGGCTTGAAGGTAAACAAGTGGCCATCTGGCACAGAAGCAATAAAGCCCACATGGAAGAAGAACACGAGCCTGTGTGGCCAAGAGGTGCTGAAGGGATCAGTTATCAGGCATCAAATAACAAAAAAAATCGTATCATTTTGTGCTCACCTCCCTGATAATGATCGCTGAAGAAAGTGGGTGCATAAGCAAATGTAGTGAAGAAAACAGATGGTGCCTGGCTATGAAAAGATATAGCGTCTGGGGTCTTAAAGGCTTGAAGGTAAACAAGTGGCCATCTAGCTCAGAAACAACAAAGTCCACATGGATGAAGCACACCAGTCTGTGCGATCACAAGGTGTCAAGGGATCAGGTATCAGGCATCATCAGAACAAAAATCTTCCCATAGTAAATGAGCGGGGGAGTGCAGAGTGGTGACCCAAAGCCCATCTGTAGGCCACTGGACATCCCCTTACAGAAGGGTCTTCGAGAGGAGACAAGACAGGGTGCAACGTAGCAACTACCAAAATTACAACTTTCCTCTAGTTCCTAAATGCTTCCTCCCCCATCCCCCCCACCGCCCTCCCACTGCCATGATCCGAATTCTACCTTGCAAGTCTGACTAGACCAGAGGAGGCACACTGGTACAAATGAGAACTGGAAACACAGGGAAGCCAGGGCAGATGATTCTATCAAGACCAGTGGAGTGAGTGGCACTACTGGGAGGGTATAGGGAGGGTGGGTTGGAATGGGAGAGCCTATTTCAAGGACCTGCATTTGACCTCCTCCCTGGGGGACATACAACAGAAAAGTGGGGGAAGGGAGAGGTGAGACAGAGCCAAATATGAAAAAAAAATAATTTATAAATTTTCAGGGGTTCCTGAAGGAAGAGGGAGTGGGGAGGGAGTGGCAAAATGAGGACCTAATTCCAGGGGCTTGGGTGGAGAGCAAAAGTTTTGAGAATGATGAAGGCAACGAATGTACAAATGTGCTTTACACAATTGATGTATGTATGGATCGAGATGGATGGTGTATCAGTCCCTAATAAAATTATTTTTAAAAAAGAAGCAGCGGAAAGTGGGAAGATGACATTATATTTTAATTCATTTTTTTACACTTTAAAAAAATCCCCTCATATTATACTTAACCTTAAATAATACATTATTTAAGGGTATTTAAAAAATATTATATGCCATCTATGTAAAAAAAAGAAGAAAATGTTTTGAAACTGACTGTGGTTCAATTGTACAATACTGTTTTATGTGATTGATGGAATGTTATGATATATGTAAGAGCTCCCAATAAAATATCTTTTTTGTTGGCCACTGGCGATCTCCTCACAGAGGGCTTTAGGGGAGGAGATGAGTCAGTCAGGGTGCGATGTAGTACCGATGAAGAATACAGCTTTCCTCCAGTTCCTAAATGCATCCTCCCCCCGACTACCATGATGCATGTGGGAGCTGGAGGCACAGGGAATCCAGGGTGGATGATACCTTCAGGACCAGGGGTGTGAGGGGCGATACTAGGAGAGTAGAGGGTGAGTGGGTTGGAAAGGGGGAACCGATTACAAGGATCCACATGTGACCTCCTCCCTGGGGGACGGACAACAGAGAAGGGGGTGAAGGGAGATGCCGGATAGGGCAAGATATGACAAAATAATAATCTATAAATTATCAAGGGCTCATGAGGGAGTGGGAACGGGGAGGGAGGGGGAAAAAAAGAGGACCTGATGCAAAGGGCTTAAGTAGAGAGCAAATGCTTTGAAAATGATTAGGGCAAAGAATGTACGGAAGTGCTTTATACAGTTGATGTATGTATATGTATGGATTGTGATAAGAGTTGTATGAGCCCCTAATAAAATGCTAAAAATATATTTTTTAAATAAAGAAATGATCAAAGGAGATTTCAGAAACTTACTCTAGATCCTTGAGTAGCTAAGGCAAAAGGAAGAGATGATGAAATCAAAGAGCTGAACACAAAATTTCAAAGGGCAGCTCGAGAGGAGCAAGTTGAATATTATAATGAAATGTGTGCAGACATAGAGTTAGAAAACCAAAGGAAGAGCATGTTCAGTGTATCTTAAACTGAAAGAACTCAAGGCAAAACCAAGCCTCTGGTTGCAATATTGAAAGATTCTATGGATAAAATATTGAATGATGAAGAAAGTATCAAGGAAAATGGAAAAATATGTAGAATCCTGTTCTAAAATAGAACCAGTCAGACCTTCAAACATTTCTAGAAGTAGCATCTGATCAAGAAGCAAAGTTTTGGAAGAAAAGTTTAAGCTGCACTGAAAGCTTAAGCCAAAAACAAGGCTCCAGGATTTGATGGAACACAAATTGAAATGTTTCAACAAGCTCTTGAAATGCTGGTAGCACTCCCTCATCTATACCAGGACATTTTGAAGTCAGCAATTTGGCTAACTTACTGGAAGAGATCCATATTTATACTTATTCCTAAGAAAGGTATTCCAATAAAATGCTCAAATTATAGAACAATAGCATTTATATCACTTGCAAGTAAAATTTGGCTGAATATCCTCAAGCAACTGTTGCAGCAATACACCGACAGGGAGCTGCTAGAGATCCTGGCTGGATTCCGAAGAGGACATGGAACAGGGAATGCTATTATTGATGTTTGATGGGTCTTGGCTGAAAGCAGAGAATAGCAGAAAGATGCTTATTTGTGTTCCATTGACTATGCCAAGGCATTCAACCGTGTGGATCATAACAAACTGTGGACAGCCTGAGAAGAATGAGAATTCCAGAACACCTCATTGTGTCCATGTGGAATCTGTATTGATCAAGAGAGAGCTGTGTGAACATAACAATGAAAAACTGCATGGCTTAATATCAGTTAAGATGTGTGTCAAGATTTTATTCTTCACATACTTATTCATTCTGTATGCTGAGCAAATAATCAGAGAGCTGTATTACATGAAGGATCCCTGGTGGCATAGTGGTTACACATTGAACTGTGAAGCACAAAGTCAACAGTTCAAAACCACCAGCTGTTCCCAGGGAGAAAGGCAGGGCTTTCTACCCCAGTAAGGAATTATCATTTTGGAAACTCACAGAGGTAGTCCCAGGCTGTCTTATAGGGGATTATGTAGATGACACAACCTTGCCTGCTGGAAGTGAGGATTTGCAACATTTACTGATGAATAGCAAGGGTTAAAACCTTCAGCATCAATTACAACTCATAAGGAAACCCAAATCTGGCAACTAGAGCAATAGACAACATCTGGATAAAGGGAGAAAAGATTGAAGTTGAGGAGGATTTCACTCTTTTTGGAAACACAATCTATTCTCATGAACCAGTAGTCAAGAATAAAGGATGCATCACACTGGGTAAATTTGTTGCACAAAATCTCTTTAAAATGTTGCAAAGCACAGATGTTACTTTGAGGACAATGGTGCCATGGCATTTTTAATCACCTTCTATGCACCTGAAAGTTGGAGCTTGACTAAGGATAATGAAAAAAACCAAACCAAACCACACTTCATTTGAACTATTCTGGTGGCAAAAAAAAAAAATTGGAAAACACCAGGGACTGCCAAGACATAAACAGATCTGCTTTGATAAAAGTAGGTCCAGACAGCATTGAAGCTGCAGCTCAGGGAGAGGGACGCTTCTGATCAGGAGCAAAATGAAGAGGGAAGGAGAGAGAGTGGAACCAGCCCACCAAGTCCAGAGGACAATATTCTGGCTCAGAGCAACCAATGCAAAGAGAGGTCCATAGGGCCAGTCCCACCAAGAGACATGACATCCCTCACTTACCCATAGCCTTATGGGTCAGCACTTGTGACATGGTGCAGGAATTGTGCCCGATCTGACCCCATCACAACTGGGCGAAACACTAAGGGTGTGCAACAGAACAGCAAGGGGAGCAACACAACAAAGTCCCTGAGGAACGCCAAAAATAGACTTTGGGGCCAGGGCATGGCATCCCATCAGACTTGACTGAAAAACAGTCAGACCTGGAACTATTTATAGGCTTTTCTTTTTTTGCTGTTGGTTTTGTTGTCATTGTTTTGTATTTTCTATTCTTTTGTTGTTATATTTTGCTTTGCTTTGTCAGGTACTCAGTTTATTGTGCCAACCTGGCTGATAAACACATGTGGGATTTATTAAAGGGCAGAGAGATAAATGGCTCAGCAAGCCTTGCCTTTTCTGTCTCTTTCTCTTTGATTGTTGGACCAGTGTGCGGCTACCTTGCTTGTTCTCTGCCTCAATTTGCAAGCTACACTACCCCTGGGACACCTAACCCAAGGACTGTGTTGCTATAATTTGAGGTTCCTTCAAGACCAGCTTCACCACACCATTGGAATTGACATCTCTTGAGCTGGGGACTATTGGACCCTGTCATCTGGCTGACCGTTGGTGACCTGCCTTGCTGTTTGCTGCCTGTGCCTGGATAGCCTGAATTACTCTACCGAGGACTACCTGGTGGCCCTCAAGAGTTGAAGGACTGCCAGTGTCTCACAACTGTCTCATGCGAGTGAGTTGCCCTGAGCCAATTGTACTGCTTTATCAATTAATTAACTGTTTATTTCTTGTGTGATCTCTCTATCTGTATAAATATGTGTGTGTGTATGTATGTGTGTGTGTATGTATATATATATATATATATATATATATATACATATATATATATATATCAGCATTCTGGCTTTGTTTCTCTGGGGAGCCCTGTCTGGCGCTCTTTGTTTTGTGCAGTCATCTCTTCATGTCTCTGTCATAAGGTCGGTGGGACATGCAATCAGAGGAGAGAACAACAGGACCGACAGCTCAGGGGTAATGGGCCGCTGTGGGGCATGAGAGAGGGTGGTCCTGGGGAAAGGAAAGAGGGTGCCAACAAACCCAGGGCCAAGGGAACAATAAGTGATCTAAAATCAATGGTGAGGAGGGCATACGATGCCTGGAGGGTGGTTGATCAAAGGCAATGTTGCCAAGAGGAATTACTGAAACCTGAATGAAGGCCAAACATGATAGTGGGACAATAGGAAAGCAAAAGGAAATAGAGGAAAGAAGTAGGAGGTAAAGGGCATTTATAGAGGTCTAAATACAAGCATGTAGGTATGTAAATACATTTACATATAATAATAAGGGAATAGATTTATATACATGTAGTTATTTGTTAAGTATTGAGGCAGTAGATGAACATTGGACCTCCACTCAAGTATTCCCTCAACACAAGAACATTTGGTTCTAATACCACAGCACTCTGTGATGCTCACCTTCCCTGACATGATCGCTGAAGACAAAATGGGTGCATAAGCAAATGCCAAGAAAGCTGATGGTGCCCGGCTGCCAAAAGACATAGCATCTGGGGTCTTAAAGACTTGAAGATAAACAAGCAGCCAATAAGCTGAGAAACAACAAAGCCCACATGGATAAAGCACACCAGCCTGTGTGATCATGAGGTGTCAATGGAATCAGGTAATAGGCATCAAAGACACAAAACAAAACAAAAAGATCATATTGATGTGAATGAGGGACAGGGCAGAGTAGAGACCCAAAGCCCATCTGTAGTCAATTGGACATCCCCTTTCAGAAGGGTCGCAAGAAAGAGATGAGCCAGTCAGGGTGCAGTATAGCACCGACAAAACACACAGCTTTCCTCTAGTTCTTTAATGACTATCATTAGCCCAATTCTATCTTAGAAATTCGGCTAGACCAGAGCATGTACATGGGTACAGATAAGAGCTCACCACACAGGGAATCGAGGACAGATAAACCCTTAAAGAAAAATAATGAGAGTAGTGATTCCAGGAGGGGAAGGGAAGGGGTTGGCAGGAGTAAAAGGGAAACAATCCCAATGAACTATATATAACCCCCTCCTAGGGGCCTGACAACAGAAAAGTGGGTGGTCAGAAAAAGACATAAAAAATCCCTGTAATTTATAAATCATCAAGGATTTATGAGGGAGGGAGAGAAAAATGAGGAGCTGATACCAAAGACTCAAGTAGAAAGAAAATGTTTTGAAAATGATGCTGACAACATACGTACAAATGTACTTGACACTATGGATATATGTATGGATTATGAGAAGAGCTGTAAGAGCCCCTAATAAAATGAATGGGGAAAAAAGAAGTAGGTTCAGAATGGTCCTGCGAGGCATGGATGGCAAGACTTTTCTCAAGTCCTTGGACACATTTTCAGAGGAGACCAGTACCTGGAGAAGGATGTCAGGAACAGTAAAATAGGGGGGGCAGTGGGAAAAAATGCTTCCAGCATATGGATTGACACAGGGGCTGGCAGAATGGGCTCAAACACAGAAATACTTGTGAATATGGTTCAAGACAAGTACGCGTTTTGTTCTTCTGTACGTAAGGCTGTGCTATAAGCTCTGACCGACTCAAAGGCACCTGACAATCATAGTTCACTCGTGATTGGAGAGCTGCGTCTTGAATCATTCTAGAACCTGAATTACAACTTGTTACTTTTAATAAACCTGTAGCTGTTGCATCATCTGTGACACATTTATGGCCATTGTAAAACATTGTCAAGCCAGTCAGAGGTGAGAAACCATTTATTTATCAGAAACTCAATATATGTCATCTTTAAATCAGAATATATTGAATAATTGATTTTAGCATTTTGCTTTCATGCTAGATTTTGCTAAAGAAAGAACAAGGCATTTAAATATTAGTTGTCAGTTGTGGGCATATAATTTTGAAAAAAAATGAATTAACCAACTTGACTTTCAGTCCTTGATTTGTAAAATGGAGAAGATCCAATTTGGGAGGTAATTATGAAAATGCAATATGTAATGTATAGTAATACTCTCAAGACAATTGGGGATCCAATGACTTAAAATAAAACTCCCATCCTTTTCCATTTGTACATCTTTTATGCCTTACCTTTTCATTGTGTGGTAAATGGCATTATCCACCATGAGCTTACTCTCTTCCAAAATTTTGAGGACACGAGATTCTTTAGTCTTTCCTATTAAACAACATTTTACACAATCAGAAGATAATTTCACTTCCATAATTTTCTATCATTTTTAGCTCTATCCATCACACAGCTTGATAAACTGGTAACAAATGGTGTCTAGTGTCAACTACATGTGTGGGATCTTGAAAGGTTACTTAAGTCACACGAGCCCCTATTTATCCATCTTAAGAGTAAGTATTAGATCCTGTCTCAGAATGACTATAGAATGGAATGAAGAAAAGTGTCAACACTGTTTTAACCTAGCTGAAACTTCAATTTACTGGCTAAAACTAATTATAAAAAATGTTAACATTTTAAAATGAATGCCTTAGTTATCTAAACCAGTGATTAGGAAAGTTTAGAGTAAGCCATATATGTGGTAGACTCAGGAGAAATGTTGATTGAAGACACTTCAAGAACTTTAACTTCAGGTTTCTTTGATCTTCCCCATCCACCACAAACAACAATTACTGTAGGTCATTTTTTATACTCTCCCTACTTAACTCTGCCTAGAGCAAGAGTGTCATTTTAAAGATTTAGGTGCACTGGCACAAGTCATGGCATTTTCAATGGTCTCATTTGTATGTGAGATCTTTAGATGAACAAGGAAGATGCAGAAATGATGCTTCTGATATGGTGCTGGCAATAAGTATTTAATATACTCAGGACCGCCAGAATAATGAACAGATCTGTTTTGGAAGAAGTCCAGTCAGACTGCTCCTAAGAGGTAAGCATGGTTAACCTTCACTTTACGTCATTCGAACGCATTTTTAGGAAGGACCTGTCTCTGGAGAAGGCCATCATGGTTGGTAACCTAAATGCTCAATAAAAAGAGGGAAACCCACAAGATGGATGCACACAGTGGTGGCAACAGTGGGCTTCCACATAGAAATGATTTTAAGGATGCCCCAGGCCCGGGCAGTGTTTTGTTCTTTTGTGTATGGGATTGCTATGAGTCAGCGTTGACTTGAAGGCACCTGTCAGCAACACCAATAACACCAACCCCAATAAACAATAACCGACACCAATAAATCTGACTCTAACTTCTTGTCATATTAACAAAGCTCTGGAGTGAAGTCAATGAGTCTTCTATCCCTGCCTTTGTGACTCCTACCCACTGCATGAGTGGAACCATGGAAATAAAGGGCATAAAACACTAATGAAGGGTCGGTTTTGCATTCCATTTGGTCTGCAAGTGAGCCATCTGAGAGAGAGAGAGAGAGAGAGAGAGAGAGAGAGAGAGAGAGAGAGAGAGAGAGAGAGAGAGAGAGAGAGAGAATTCCATACCACCAAGAAAGAAGAGCATGTGTTTGACTCCTGTCTGAGGTGCGCTAGAAGCCACAACAGAGGAGCAGTATGGAGCTTGTGTGACAGAGTGGGGGAAGATTCCGTGTTCCATAACAAGCCAGAGCCCAGGGAACCAAGTAGTTGAGAGGCTGAGGCCCAGCGAGCCAGGCGGCTACTGGCAGAGAAGAGGTGTTGCTGTGAACAAACCTTGAACATTGTTTTCCGAGCCTGACTTTTGGTAACTTGTTAACTTCCTTCATAAGCCTCCATAATCTGGAGTATTGTCTGAGTTCTGTGTAGTTATTGCAACAGATTATAGACCGGAGGAGCAGCCAGTGTGCAAAGAGGATTAAGTAAATTGGACAGTGGAAGCATGCTTGACCTCTGCCTAGTGGCTCGTACATTTCTCAGGCTCTGTACGGGATACCTATAGCCTCCTCCATATTTTTTTTGACTCTTACCACTCTTGTCACAATCCATACATTGCTTCCATCAGGTGAATTTGTACATATGTTGCCTTCATTCTTTTCTAGACATTTACTTTCTATTGAGCCCTGGGTATCAGCTCCTCTTTTCCCTCCTTCTCCATCTCCCCCCACTCATAAATTCTTGATAGATTGTACATTGTTATTATTTTCATATCTCACACCGACCGCTGTCACACTTCTCCCATATAGTCTGTTGTTCTTCCCCTGGAGAGGGCTGTATAGTTGTGTGTTGATCATTAAGATTGGTTCCTCCTTTCTCCCTTCCTCTCCCCCACATCACCCTACCCTTCTGATATCACTACTCCCACTCCTGCTCCTGGAATCTGTGTGTCATGATGTCCCATCTCTTTTCTATATTTATGTACATGTTCTGGTCTAGTCTGAATTGAGAAGCAGCACTGGGGTCATGGTAGGGTGGGGGGGTGAGGAAGCCTCAAGTAATCAGAGGAATTTAGTGTGTTTCATTGACGTTTTACCCCTCCCTGTGGGCCCTCTGTGGGGGAGATTGTTCCATTGTCTACAGGTGGGCTTTGGACCTCTGCTCCAGCCCCCCTCATTCTCAAAAATATGTTTTTGTTTATGTGTCTACTAATGCCTATTGCCTGGTCCCTATGACTCTTCATGATCACACTGGCGGTGTGCTTCTTCCACGTGGACTTGTTGCTTCTCTGCTGAATGGTGGCTTGTGTAACTTCAAGCCTTTAAAACCACAGATACTATATCTTTTAATAGACAGGCACCATCCGCCTTCTTCACCACATTTGCTTGTGCATTCGTTTTGTCTTTAGCAATTGTGTCGGGATGGTGAACATCTCAGACTGCCAATTTGTTAGAACAAAACGTTCTTGTATTGAGGGAAGGTATGAGCAGAGGCCCTCCTCCATCTTTTAAAATATTCAACCTCAGATTTCTAAAGCTTCAAAGGCCTTCTCAATAAAGTCTTCCTTTACTTTTTATGCATAGCAGGAAATCAGATGATTTATTTGTTTATACTGCCTGTGTATGTGAGTTATACCAACATGCTCTTTTTTAGAATTAGGTATTCATTTCTATTTATCACTCTCTTCATCTGTCAGTGACTAGTATTTAGTAAGCACTTCTCAATTAGTTAAAGACCAAATGATTACATTCAAAGCAAAATGTTGATATGTTTTCCAATTTCCATGGAACTATCAGCTAGTAATTTGAGGGAGAAAGGAGGAACAGATTATAAGGTCTACACATAACCTCCTCCCTGGGGGATGGTTAGGAGAGGAGTGAGTGAAGGGAGATGTCGTATGGTGTAAGATATACGTATGGGAAAAAAATCAGGAGCTGATACCAAGGGCTCAAGAAGAAAACGGGTGTTTTAAGAATGAGGATGGCAACATGTGTATTAGTGTGCTTGACACAATTGATGCATATATGGATTGTGATAAGAGTTGTATGAGCCCCTAATAAAATGATTTTTTAAAAAGATGTCACTTTCTAATTAATAGTCACTATTACTGTAGTAGATTTGAATTTATTTAATAATTAATTTCTTAATCTCAAATCTCTTAATATTACAGAACATGTTGCTAAATTTTGAAAGATAGTTTTATCAGGTTGCACATTATTGCTGTTACAATGTTGTATAAAAATTTTATATTCACATTGAAATATTTCCTCCAGAAAAATAATTCTCATGTAATATTTATTATTCCAAATGTCTGCTAGAACTAGATAGATACTGTTTAATTATTTTGTTGCTTAATAATTTTTCAGAAGATACATTTAACTACTGCTTTACTGAATACAATGAATGCTTTATCCATGCTCCACAGTTTGTTTCCGCCTCTCTTCATGTGAGTTTTCCTCTGCTGCTGTTTGGGGCAGTCTGAAATGGTGAGAGGGAGAACAGTGTCCAAAGCAGCCGTATGAAACCATAGGCTACAACTGCCCATTGCTGTCTGGTGGTCGTGTGTGTCAGAGAAGGACTGTACTCTATAATACTTTCAAAAGTAGACCCAACCTAGCTTCCGAAGTGCCTCTGGGCGGATTTGAACTTCCAACCTGTCAGTTAGCAGCTGAGCCCACTAGTCATTTGCACCACCCAGAGACTGCTGTAGGTTCCTAGACTCAAATCTGAAAAGTATATTCTACAAAGTTATTTGATTTGTTGAAATCACGGTCATGAAGTCATCCACCTGGAGACACCATTCTAAAAATCATTTCACCTCTTTGACAGGGTTCACTGACCCTGATGCCATCCTTTACCCCCAATAACACCATTGCATGCATATCCATCACCTACAAAAGAGCTGCGATTCAGGAAGCCAGGAGGCTGTAAAACACTATTCTATTCTGAGAAGAAGAGGAAAGTCACTTATTGTCAAATCTGTATAAAACAAAAGGGAGTAGACAGGGAAGCAGAAATTTTCCTTCTCTAAAATAATAAACTATGCTGAGCTCCCGATCGCCATCCTTGACTACCTCTGAGCACTTGGCTTTGACTTTGAGCTTTTCAATTTCATCCTCCTTTTAATAATCCTGTTTGCTAAAATCCAATGAACTGGCATAAAGTTGGCCAACTTTTCCTTTTTAAGCAAATTCACTCTTTCAGCTGGCTTCCCCAAATTCCCCTGTCTACAGCCAATGCCTTGACTTCTAGTTGTTCATTTGCATCTTCTTTTCTTTTAACAGCTATAACTTGTTCTAACGTTTTCCATGAAGATAATTTCACATAGATCTTGCCTTTGCACAAACACCACACTCCGTGTGGTGTTGAATACGTATGGCTTATCATAATGAACGTGCTACACAGTGGTCTTCAGAATGGATTTTCTTTTCTTAGCACCATAATGATCACACATATTTTGTAGGTAAAAAAAAAAAAGGAAATCTTCCCCCCCCCCCTCCAAATTGGTTTAAAATATAGACTTTTTTTACTTGCTAAAATGTCTCTCTCCACTCATTGATGGACCCTGTGCTGGGACTTACACCGAGTGAGGTATTAAGCATACTTCACGGAGGACAAAGAGATTGTTAAGGCCTTTCTTTTAATATGGAAGCATTTGTAAATTGATTACCTGATTTGTGAAACAAAATGAGTTGGTGTTGCCTGATGTGTAAGAGAGCTCGTTGTACTAGGCTCAACTTGATTTCTAAAATCTTTAAATGTGGCAAATAGATATTTTTTGTATTGTATTCAACTGTCAAGCATAGCAATTTGCTCCCAACTAGCTACATATAACTTTCAGGTTGTGAGGTTATAAAGGACAAATGAATTGACTTAGGAAGCATTGGCTCAACATCTGTGATGTGTCAAACCCTAAAGTGATTGATTTGCTGTGGGAGCTGATGGAAGTACTTTCATCTGAGAAACTTGAAATGTAAGCATGCCATCTTTTTCTGTATTTCTAGTATTGGCTGGATTGATTGTGTTCATGGATTGTTCATGGATTGATTGTGTCTTCCCTAAAAGATATGTCAACTTGAGTAACCCTTAATTGGCAGCATGGTGCGATTCCCCACATTTTGAGTTGTGAATTCTACATGTTGAGATGGGCTGTAAAATCTCACTTCTATCTGTTAATGAGGAGCCTTAATTGTTTCACGATGAAAAGTTCCAAAGCACTAGCTACTCCATGGGAGAAAGGCAGGCTTGCTTTCTACTCGTGTAAAGAGTTAGTCTCAGAATGCACAGAGGCAGTTCTGCCCTGTCCTATGGGGTCTCCGAGTTGGAATCAAATTCTGAGTTGGAATCAAATTGTTATTGAGGCAGGATCAGTATAAGGTATGTCCCAAATCACAGCCTTACTTAGTCACACCCTGATGTAAGTCACACCTTTGTTTGTCTTGTAAGAGGCAAAGAGAGAAAAGGTGCTCAGAGACAAGGATGAGCAAGGAGCTTGGAACCCAGGTCCCAGCACTGAGACACTCCTAGACTACGGGTCAGCAAACTGTGGCTCTCCAGTCTTATCTGGCTCTTTCAGTACATACATGTGACTCTGACGTAAAAAAAAAAACAACTTTAAAGATATTATTCAAATAATGGTGATTCTGTTTGTTTGTAAAAATATGCTTATGGCTCTCAGATAATTGTTAACTTGTTGTGATGGACAGGATTGGCTCTTCCATCTCAAAAGGTTGCCCACCCTAGTCCTAGACCCAAGGGAAGATTGTTGCCTAGACATGTGGGGATTTCCAAGGAACTTGAACCCAGAGCTATTGAAAGGAGACAAGGAGTAGAACTTGGATTTCTAGCTTACAAAACTGTGAGGAAATATGTTTTTTCTGGTTACGACCGTTCACCTGCACTATTCCTGTGATAGCGGTGCCACATCAGTAGACAACAATCACAACCTTACATGGAGTATCACATTTAATGCTCACAAATGATAACTATAATGGGGAAGTTTCCAGTTTTCCCTATTGTACACATGTGAAAATGGGTGCTTCAAAAGATTAAATAAAATGTCTGAAGTGCCTGAGATAGTAATAGAAGAAATAAGTTTTGAACCTTATTTTATGTGATTTCAGAGCTCAGCTTTGTAACTACCATCAAGCTTCCTGTAGACATTGGGTGGAACTGGGGCCTTTTCTGAGCTGCTTGAACTTCTTCAAAGTACTTTCTTGCAGCCCTTGAATGTGGTCATAAAGGCCTTGTATTCAGGAAACCTGAAAAAAAAAAATGTGGCTCCCAGTAGGAAGAGGCAGAGCCTGGCGAGATTTTAACAAGAGTGGATTAAGAAGAGTTTGGTAATTCCTTGGAAGATAGATTGAAGCGGGGCCATTAAATTCTAAAAACAGAGGCTGCCAGGAGTGGAATCTCCAGGAAGTTGCAGCAGATAGGCTAGTAATGACCTTTGAGAGATCCGAGCCTGCTGAGCAAGGTTTAAACTTTTTCAGAAGGCTGGAGAATATACTCTGCTTGAGTAAAACTTGTTCTCGGTGTTTGGGAATTTATTTTTAGCAAAACAAAAAGAAAAACAGCGTGACTTCTGATTATTTTAACCAGTGCATCTTAAAGGTTTCTTACTCTAATTTGACATCATAATATGGCAGTTCCAGAAAGTGTATCACAGAAGTTATTTAATGAAAAGTGCTTTCATTATAAAGGGATGAGTGATTAACCACCACCAAACTTTGTTTTGCAGATAACTGTGCAGGTAGACAGGAGATTTCTTCTTGTTTAATGATAGAAATTCAGTTCTTTTTCATAAAGAATTGTATATTAATTCTTCTAAACTAAAAACTATTTTTTCTTGGACAATAACAAGGGAGAAGGGTTTTTATTGACTCTTAGCACTAACAGTTTGCTTTACGTTTTGGTAAATGTGAAGATAAGTTTGTAAAGTCAAAATATACTATTTTATTTGCTACTTACCCCAAGAGGTGTCTGTGCCTCTGAAGATGAAAGGGAAAAAGAATTCAGTGAACACCAAAATTAGTGTAATTCCCAATACCAGGAGAGTTTTCATTCTAAAATTAGAATAAATAAATAAAAGCATGTAAACACAAGTTTGTTATTGCACCTTGCTTGCTATAGATCTCTATGAACTCACATTTACTTGTCTATACAGTAGAAACAGATTTTCATAACTTGGATTTAGTGCTCTAGATATTCCAGATTGCCTTTTGAATCAAGAAAGATTGCTACGTACAATAAGCTAGAAGCATTTATTAGATACAAATTATTTGAAAATAGATTTTTCCATATTTGACAGCTTATAGTGACCAAAATAGCTTAGTATAAATGTGTTTCAATTCATAGTAATTTTAAATAATACAAAAGTTCTAGAAATAATGATTGTGAATGAGACAAAAATACTAATATATTCCTCTAATATAACTATGTAAAAACAGTCACTAGGAATTTAGATTCCATAAGAGTGTTAATTAAAAATTTTAAATACTATTAAAATCTGTAAGCATTATTTCCTATTTGCAAAATTACTTCAAAATTATATAGTTGTTAAGACAAAGCAGGTAATTCAAATTTCTACTTCAAAAAATCTATTTTAGTTTTTACACTTGGAATCTCTGTAGTTATTTTTGAGCAGCTAATTTTGTTAAGTATGATATTAGTGATCCTTATATTCTGATGAGAACATATTTCAATACACTATGATTAATGATAAGATTTAACTTGCCTTAACAGGGGGTGCGTATTTGAGTTCAGGTCATTGAGATCCTAGAAATCAACAATCAATCAGTTTTGTTCAGAGTAGTCACCCACAGTTGCCATATACCTCAAATAATGGCCTTTCTTGGACTGCTCTACAATAATTTCAATGATAAATTTCTCTTAGAAAATGGAAAAATCAAAAGTTTTACAATCTGACCTTTTTTCTCTCTTCTCAGCCTGCAAGGTGAGCTAACAAGGTTCAGCACTTTATCAGCAGCTGTAACTCTTCTGAAATGTGAACTTCAGTGGTTTCCCTGGGACTTAGTTACCCACCATATAAACTGACTCTATGCTCTGATACCCACTCAAGCGGTTAGAAAATAGCATGGCTTCCAGTCTTTGGAACAATGAAATGTTTGCACAGCGGTGTTGCGTTTGCATCTGGCTTCTCTGGTTCAGCTGGTAAGAGAGAAGGTGACATCATTCAGAGATGGGAGTTAAAAATAAATGTACAAAACGTAATGACAAAAAAGAAACCATCTAGAATGGATGCTCATCATACTGGCATTGATCTGCCTTTAATTTTCTATATGAAGTATCTTATGAAAAAGAAACAATTATTCTTTGGACCCACGACTGATTACCTAATTATTTTTATTTAGTGTCCTGTGTTCTCTGCCTCATTACTCCGACCTCAGGATGGGGAACACCTGTCCATGAAATCATCGCAATCAGCTAACCTCACACACGTCACAGAAGAGCAAGCTCAGCCATCACACTGCGAGTGCGTGAACGAAATGCTTGACAGGTGTGGCCCATGAACAATGTTATCAATATCTCGGCAGAAAATGGCTCCACGGCCCTGCTCTAAAAGGTGCCCACTAAAACATATTTTCCAATTTGTTGGGATGAATAGACCAATAATGTTTGTACAAAGGAAAGCCCACCATCATACAGAAAATATTATTGACTCTATCTCATTATTGACCCATTGATAGAGGATACTTGTGTCTATTTATTTACCTTATATGTGTATTTACCAGTTAAGCTTTGGTGGGATAGTGGGCTACGCATTGGGCTGCTATCCACAAGGTCAGCAGTTTGAAACCACCTGTTGCTTCAAGGGAGAATGACCAGGCTTTCTACTCCCGTAAGAAGTTACAGTCTCAGCAACTCAGGGGAAATTCTACCCTGTCCTACAGGGTCCTTATGAATTGAAATCAACTCAGTGGCAGTGAGTAGAATTTTTAGTTTAGTAGTATGTGCCTTTACTGCAAATGTATGACTGTGGTGGAGCATCCTGAAGCAAATTTGTGAAAACTTCTTAGACATAATCAAATAGCTTAAGGGAATGGAGCCACTCAGACTCTGGCTTCGGGACCATAGTCTCAGCTATCAATTGACAATACCGGAGTTCATAAAGAAATTGTGCTACACTCTACTTTGATTAGCATCCATCGGGGCCTTAAAAGCTTGTGAGCAGCAATCTAAGGTGCAACTATTGGTCTTTCCCTATGTGGAGGGAAAATAGTGATGACAACAGAAAGACACAAGAAAACAATTAGTCCAATGGATCATGAAAGCATCTGTCTCCACAACCCTAAGACCAGAAGAACTATATGGTACCTAGCTACCACTAAAAATTCTCTAAATGAGATCACATTAGAACATACTGCATAGACTGAGTGTAAAAATATGTGGAATAAAATTAACAATCATAAAATAGATTGATCTTACTAGTCAAATTGAGTCTGGTGGAACCCTGAGACTCTACCATTAGTCACTTTTCATGTCTGAAATTGACCATACGGTCTGTGGTGGCTCAATTTTCAGCCAAACAATAGACAGGTGTATAAAAGGAATAATGATAACAGTAAGGCATCTACACCTACGAATAATCAGCCATTTAAGATCACAGGAAAGGGTTTCCCTAAGGCGAGAGTTCAGCAGGGTCAGGAAAGAAGGAGGCTAGGAAGCAGAAAATGAGGGTGGAAGTGAGCTAAACCATGCACATTGAGGGAATTGCGCCGAGTGAAATGATACAAAACGGATATGAATTGTTAAATGCAAAACTGATCATCTGCTTCGTAAACTTTCATCCGAGTAACATTAAAATTTTAAAAATGCTTTTGATAACAAAAGGAAAAGTTGCCAACCAACACTAGAGCAGCTTAGAATGAAGATCACAGAAACACTATTCTCCAAGGTAAGAGAGAAAACATTTTCATGTTTAATCTACCTGTAGGCTACACATCTAAGCATGAAAATGATCAAGCTGGCATACGTTTTCAATAAATTTTCCAGGCTAATGAGAAGCACAATTATAAACACATTAATTCCAGTTGTTTTAATCAGAGACAGAAAACTTGAACGTTTTCCATACCACTTTCTGCTTTATGAATATTGTCTTTCTCTTCCCTCTTCTCTCCTTACACTTATTCAAATGTTACAGATAATTCTGCTAGGAAATATTATCCTAAAATATTATCAAGAACCAAACCCAATGCCATAGAGTCGATTCCAACTCATAGCAACTTGTATAGGCTTTCGCAAGCTCCATAAATCTTTATGGAAGCAGACAGTCTCATCTCTCTTCAAAGGAATTTTCAGTTCAAGACTTACCCTACAGCATTGCCAATGCTCCGTTAACATTAACAAAAGTGTCTCAATATTAGGTATGTGGAGACTAAGAAGTAGTTTGAAGTATAGAATGTGATAATTAGCAGTAGGAAGATCCTTCTGAAGACTGTTGCTATTGTTGTTGTTATTAGATGCCACCGAGTTGTTTCTCACACACAGTGACCCCATGCACAGCGAACCAGCCCTGTCCGGCACCATCCCCACAACTGTTCCTATGCCCAAGCCCCATGGTCGCAGCCACAGTGTCACTCCATCTCCTTGAGGGCTTCCTTTCCTTTGCTGGCCCTTGTCTTGGCCAAATTTGATGTCCTTCACCAGGGACTGGTCTCCCCTGACAACATGTCCAAAGTATGGAAGGCAAAGTTTTATCATCCTGGCCTCTAAGAAGTACACTGGTCATACCTCTTCTAAGACAGATCAGCTTATTTTTTTTAACAATCAATAGTACCTTTAATATTCTTCTTCAGCACCACAAATCAATACTGTAATTGTTCATTTGACTTCTTTATGCCACATTCACATGCAATTGAAAATACCATGGCTTGGGTAAAAAGCACCATAGCCCTCAAAGAAACATCTTTGCTCTTCAATGCTTTACAAGGTCTGGTCCCGCATATTTACCTAATGAAACATATCTCTTGATCTCTTGACTGCTGCTTCCTTGAGCATCGCTTGTGAACCAAGCAAGACAAAATCTTTGACAACTTCAGCCTTTTCTCCAATTTTCATGATACTACCTATTGGTCCGGTTGTGAGTATTTTCGTTTTCTTTACATTGAGTCATAATTCGCACTGAAGGTTGCAATCCTTTATCAGCAAGTGCTTCATCAAGTCCCCCTCACTTTCAGCAAGCAAGGTGGTGTCATCTGCACACTGCAGGTTGTTAATCCTGATGCTAGATTCTTCTTCATATATTCAAACTTCTCTGATAATTTGCTCAGCATGCAGATTGAATAAGGATAGTGAGAGGATACAACCCTGATGCACACCTGTCCTCATTTTAGACCAAGCAGTATTCCTTTGTTCTGCTTGTACAACTGCCTCTCGATCCAGGTACAAGTTCCTCATGAGCACAATGAAGTGTCCTGGAAATCTCCTTTCTTAACCATACCCACAGTGTATTATGACCCACACAGTCAAACGCCTTTGCATAGTCAATGAAACAAAAATAAACATCTTTCTGGTATTCTCTGCTTTTAGCCAAGATGCACCTGACATATGCAATACTAGCCCTTCTTCCACTTCCTCTTCCTGATCTGCTGGAAACTTCCTGTGAATGCACTATTGGAACCGGTGGTGCATGATCTTCACCAGGATTTTACTTGCATATCATATTAATGCTATTGTCCTATATTGTATGCATTCTTTGGAATGGGTAAAAATATCAATCTCTTCCTGTCAGTTGCCCAAGTATCTGTCTTCCACATTCCCTGGCAGAGTTGAATGAATGGTCCCAGGGCTTCATCAGCTAGTTGAGATGTTTTCATTAGCATTCCATCAACTTCCTGGAGGATAATGTAGTGATTTAGTTGAAAGGTATCTAAAGATAATGTAGTAAATTAATTGAAAGACATCTAAAAAGCAGGTAGAAAAATAGTCAAAAGTAAAAATGTTTCTGCTATAAAAATTGTCATAAATAAGAAGAAAATATTTGGTATTTCTTTTTAAAGAGAATTAATTTATAGGGAACAAATGAGAAAGTGCCTGAGATGGCTTAAATAGTTTTAGCTTGATAGCCTGAGTTCAGGACAAATGCATTTCTCAGTCTGAGAGCGCTGGAGATGCAAGGAAACTGGGCATGACAATAAAGGCAAAGGTGTACCTCTATCCATAGCTCTGCTTCCTAGTTAATGGAGACAAAACAAAACGAAAGATGGAAGAAAATGGGGAGGGGATAAATAATTAGCAACCTCTCCCCCCACCCCAGCATACAGGTTTGTCCACTGACCTATATGACTATCTCCCTACTGGTCCTGTAGGGGTTCTGCAAACTGCCCCTCCTTGCCTGAAGTCTATTTAGGGGGTCTTTGGGGGCTGTGTGGCTTTTCTTTGTTCCCAATGCTGATCTGCTCTGGTCCCTTCTTGGTTCACCCTACTGTGGGGGTTCAGACTGGACTCACTCCACACCAAGGGTCCCCAGTAGTCTAATTCCAGGTAGAAGAACTGAGCCGTAGAGCTATCTGTGTACAGATCCCTAAAAAGCTGCAGAACGAGGACTAGCCCACAAGCCCAGGAGTTTTCACCACTTAGTCCTGTTCGGTTTCCACTGTGCTAAGGACCAGACAACATTCATGCAGGTAGCTGAATATATGGTTTCTTCCTCATTCAACTTGCTGCAAAAACATTCTTTAACAGGAATTTCAATGATAATTTCCAACTTTTTTTTTCAGCCAAACCACTATTTCCTAGAATATAGCAGGCAAAAAGAAAGAAAGAAAGAAACTCGCCATATTTACTGAGGCATAGATTCGATTAGATATTATAAATTGAAATAAAGATAGTCTGAGGATTCATAGCTGAAGCAGAAATCATCCCTTGTGAGAGGCTAATGGAAGATGAGTCTCACGAGAGGACACAGCTGTCAGCTCAGTTTGGGAAGTCTCTGTGTTCAGCAAATAAAGCAATTATTCACTGCCCACCAATGTTTGCAGTTCAACAACCAGCAGCTTCAACACCAAGGACTATTTTTTTCTCTACTCCTAAGGGTGCTGGCACTTTCATTTTCAGTTATAACTATTCAGCTGTAATTTAATCTCTGGCTTTACTTTTTCCGGAGAGCCACCTAACCTGCTTGGAATGTCTCACATTGGGTTCCAAATGTAGAAATTTGCATAAAGATTAATAACTATGCCACAAGATTTATATCTGTTCCTATATTTCTGATTTCCCAATTGTATCAAGCGCAACAATAGCCACGCATCTATCTCTCCTAATCTGCTTCTACCTACAGCACAAATGCAATACAAGTACAAATGCAAAAGTTAATACTAACCAAAGATCGATTTGCATGGTTCCTAAATACATTTTAATGAGTACAGTGAGGTGTGTAACAGTTGTTCAAAGTAGAATTAAAAAGGAAACTTGTTTAGGGACCCTGTAGGATCCCTAAAGTGGAAATACTCTATATATAGCGGTTCTCAACCTTCCTAATGCCGCAACCCTTGAACACAGTTCCTCATGTTGTGGTGACCCCCAATCCATAAGATTTTTTTCATTGCTACTTCATCACTGTCATTTTGCTACTGTTATGAATTGGGCATTTGACCCCCAAAGGGGTTGTGACCCATAAGTTGAGAACCGCTGCTCTGTAAGACGTCCAAGTCTGTAATGGCTGTGGGAAAGGCCATTACGTGTTTCTCACAGAAAGCAGGCGGTGGGTCTAAACTGCCGGTTAGTAGTTGTCTGATTCACCACTGTGCTGCCGAGCTAGGAAACTCTGTCGTCGAATCAACTGCTACTCATAGCACCCCTACAGGACAGGACAGAACAGAACTACCTGTGAGTGTTTTTGAGTCTGTAACTATGGGAGCAGTAAGGCTCACCTTTCTTTTGAGAAGCGCCTAGTGGGTTTGAACTGCTGACCTTGCAGTTAGCTGCCTTTCAGGTAACTACTATGCCAGGGTTGTTTCAGAGACTCAAATGCCCAAACTCTCTGCTATCAAGTTGATTTGACTCAACAATCTTGTGGCACCCTTCTGCATAAATGGCACTTCAAGATAAGCATTGGACTGTTACCCCAAATGCCAGTAGTTCAGATACACTGTCATCTCCAATGGGAGGAAAATGTGATTGTTTGCTCTGGAAAGATGTACAAACGAGTCATCAAATTGACGTGAAGGCGCACAGACAAAGTGGAGACCCCAAACCCACCTGTAAGATAATTGAACGGTCCCTCACAGAAGGACCACATGGAGATATGATATATACTCGGTGTCGTATAGCGCTGATGAAGCACATAAATATCTTCTAGTTCTTTAATATTTCCTCTTCTTACTGCGATGGTCTTAGTTTCACCTCATTAATCTTGTGGAATGTTTAAATGTTCATGAATCCAAGATAGATACAGCCTTTAGAAATCATAATGGGATAATGATCATCTGAGAATACGGGAGGAGGTGGGTGGGTGGGGGTGAGGAGGAACCAATAGCAAGGCTGACTGTATAACCCCACTGGAGGGAAATGAACAGCAGACTTGTAGATGAATGGGCACATTGGATGGTGTAAGATATGGCCAACAGTAATATAATGTAAGAGAACGTAATACAATATAATATCCATAACATAATAATAAGGGTTCCTTGGGTGGAGTTTGTTGGAGAGGAAGGATAAAGGGGAGCTGATATCAAAGAATTCAAGAAGAAAGAAAATGTTTTGAAAATGATGGTGGCAGCAAATTGTACAATTGTGCCTGATCTAATTGAATCATGAATTGTTTCAATCTCTGTAAGAGCTCCCAATAAAAGGATTTTTTTAAAAGATGTGAAGTAGGCATTATTTTTAGATAGAATACTAAAATTTGGTGGGAGGAATTTTCGTACTATTAGTTATTAGTAATTAGGTTATACTGTGGCCAGTCTTACAGGACCATATTTGTGGAGTTAATAAAAAGCATGCAATTTAGTCAGAATAACTCAGTTTTTATTGTCCTATTAAGTGGTCCTTATAATGAACGATTCCTTATTTCCACACAGTCTTTAGTCCAAGTACAGTGTTGACATTGAGTTGCTTGAAAAATAATCTTTTCTTGAATAATTACTAGGACGTTTTATCATTACAGGTATATTATTCTTTCTACCCACATTACATAATAGAGTTTTTGAGATTCTAGTGTGTGTCAAAAGGTCTGTTGGGTCTATTAGGTGCTATCATGTTGGTTCCAGTTTATAACCAACTTAGGGGGCAACAGAATGGAACATGACCTGGTTTTGCCCCATCCTCACAATTGTGATTGTGTTTGAGCTGATTGCTGTCCCCAGTATGTCAATCCATTTCATCAAGGATCTTCCTCTGTGGGTCTGCCATGTACTTTTTCAAACATGATGTCCTTCTCCAGGGACCAGTCTCTTCTGAAAACATGTTCAAAGAACATGAGACACAGTCTTGCTGTCCTCAATTCCAGGGGACATTTTGGTTGTATTTTTCCAAGACAAATTTCTTTGGTCTTCTGTAACCCACAGACTATAGTACTTCCAATATTTTTCACCAACACCACGATTTACATTCTTCTTTGGTCTTCTTAATTGGTCCAGATTTCATATGCACATGAGGTGATTGAAAATATCATGGTTTAGGTCAGCAGGAGTAATGGCGCTACTCAGAATAATATACGTATTTGCTCTTCAACACTTTTAGTTGAAGTAATAGATTTATAATAAATTTACTTTTCAGCATTTTAAGAGATTTTTTTGCAGCACATTTACACAATGAAATCTATCATTTGATTTTGACTGTTCAATGAGAATTGATTATGGATTCCAATCAAATAAATCCTTAACAACTCAATAGTTCGGTATTCATCCTTGCAGGTATAGGAAGGATAACAGTAAATCCTTGGGACTTGTTCTAAGGCACAAAAACATTCAACTGAGAGGATTGTATTGAATAGCATGAATGAGGATGAAATCTCATGCAATTCCAAACTGGCATGATAGAAAGGAACTGAGGAAGAAGCCGAAGTGTGACATATTTGATACATCAATAGCAGTTGTATACAATACTGCTGACATGTTGGCCTGAGACATGGAGCACAGTGCCTGCCCATGCCATTTGGCCTGCTCACCACCTCCAATGAGGCCTGTATGGAGTGCAGGGGGAAGGAGAGGAGCCTCGGGAACGGACACACAGTGTCCTAGTTAGTGAAGCTAGAATGTGGAAAAATGTTACCCAAAGATTTTTCCAGCAAAAATAAATTTACATTACTTTCTATCTCTGCAGCTGTAACTACACAATGAAGCAAGCACTAGCACAGTCTGTGTTCGTGGAGATAAGGCATGTACACAAATCAGTATAATACAAAGTAGAAAGTGATAAAAGCCACATGAGACAGATAAAGAGCTATGGGAGTTCAGGATAGAGGGAAATTACTTACAGCTGGGAGGAATCAGATATAACTTTACATTGAAGATGGCACTTGAATTAGACCACGAAAACAGGGTAGGATTTGGATGTACAGCACAGAGTAACAGCAATAATAATCACAACTGACTGCTTGACCACTCATTGTGCTAACAACTTGATATACTCCGCTTATTTTTTTTCAGAAAGCAACTTCACTTTATTGATGCTTTCCCTTGTTTACACTATATTATGTTTGTTTACTTATTTTGACCTCCGTTTTAATTTTTTTAAATTATGAATTGAAATAGGGGTTTACATTCAGGACCATCCACTCTATATTCAGCAGTTCAAATCATTCATCAACCACTACCCTTACCTCCATTCTACCCTCCGTACACACCTCTGATTTCTCTGCTTCCTCTTGTGGCCCCCTGCCCTCCCTTTCACACATGTCCATCCCGGTCATCCCTCTAGTACGTTGCTTCTTCCTCCCTCCTGGCATTATTACCCTCCACTGTCTTTTCCCTTTGGGCTGCAAGTCTTTGTCTTGGCTTTTATTGCTACAGTGGAGGTCTCAAACAATACTTGGCCTTATGCAATTCAGTAATTTCACTCAGCATAATGATCTTCAGACCATTCAATTTATGAGGTGTTTTGTGGTTTCATTATTCTTGTTTGCTATGACTAGTATTCCATTGTTGGTGTTCCTTGATCTACTCTGTTCATGGGTCTTTAGGTTGTTTGCACCTTTTTGCTATTGTGAACCGTCCTGTGATGAACATGGGTGCGTTCATGTTATGGTATATGCCTAGTCGAGGTATTGGTGGATTGTATGCACTTTCTATTCCAAATTGTTAAGGCTTTCCACAATGGTGGTATATTTTTCATTCCCACCAGTAGTGTGTGGGTTTCAACTTCTGCACCCTCTCCAGCAGTTTTTTTTAATTGGGCTATCATTTTCAGTGTGAGGTGATAGGTCATCCTTTTTTAATTTGCATCTACTGGATGGCTAATGATCATGAGCATTTTCAAGTGTTTGTTAGCCATTTGGATATCATTTTTGGTGAACTATCTGTCCATGTCCTATGCCTACTTTTCAATTGGACCAATTGAAAATTGAAAAAAAATTCAATTTTTTTCATATTGAGGAATTGCAGTTCTATAGATTTTTAGAGAGTAGTCTCTTTTCTGTTGTTATTGTTAAAGATTTTTTTCTCACCCCATGGGGTATCTTTTTATTCTTTGATGAATTCTTTTGAGGCAAAAACATTTCTTATTTGAAGTAGGTCCCAGTCATATTTTTTGCTGTCTATTATGTGTACCTCCTTCGTTATGTTTGATAGTATGTCTGCCCTGCAATAGGGCCCTTGAGTTTATCCCTATTTTCTAATGGAGGTTCTTTGTAGCTCTCGGATTTACTTTTAGATCTCTGTTCCCTCTTGAGTCCATTTTTGTACATGGGTTCATTTTGTATGGGTCCTGTTTGAATCTTCCAAAGATGCAGATCTAATTGTGCCAGCACCCTTTGGCGAAGAGATGATCTCTTCCACACTAAGTGTTCTTTGGTCCTTTGTTGAATAGCAGTGTCTGTAGATGAATGGTGCCATCTGATCCCTTGAAGTCGGAGCAAGGAGAGGAAGGAGGTGTTAGTGTTGGTATCTCTGCTTTGGCAATTTTGAAAATAAGGAAGCTGAAATGTAGAGAATTGGCTCAGGAGATGACAGAACAAGTGTATGCAAAACCGGTCTTTACAACGTTGTGCCCTGCCTTCCATCGCTGTGCTCAGAACCACATGATAAATGAGTTAAATCAGGGAATGTGGGAAGTCAAGAAACGGAAATTGAGCTCTATCTAAGATAAAATGAGAGGCAAAATGTCTGAGGCAGGGAAGTGGAAGTTGTGCTTCTGCAATATTGGGGGAATGGTAGTAAGTAGGATGTACTCAAAAGAGACAAGCCAGAAAGAAAGTGGACCATATAGGAGTATGGAAGAGTTCAGGGGAGAAGTTATGGGAGCTACGACCAGAAGACTTTATCATAAGGAGAAGAGAATTTAGCAGTGCATTTCACCAGGGCTGGGAGGTAAAGGGGAAGAGAAACAGATCAGCTCTTAGCTGATGCGCTGACTGAATTCCAACGTTGTGGATGTTCTTTCTTCATCCTTTGTATCATTGGTACATTGCCTCACGTTAGTCTCCTTTTGTTCTGTTGCCAATAGATCAGGTTCTCCTCTATCTTCTTTTCAGGAAAGATGCTTTCTGATGTGTGGCCCCTCCTCCACATCCCAGTTAGGGCCCAGAGTGTGGTGGTGGAAATTATGTGACCTTACTGGCAATAATATTGACTATGGTCATAGAGTTACCTCTTCTAGCTCTGTATCATTAAGACAATGACCGAGACTCTTAGTTTTCTCCTTTATAAAATTCATTGTAGTTTTTGTGAACTTACACATAAACACACGCCTGTACATGACAGTATTGTACCTGACACATTGTAAGCACACTACAATTGAGAATAACAATTATTACCACCCTCTATTAATCTCCAGGTGCATTTTTTTCTTTTTAATTAGGGGCTCATACAACTCTTATCACAATCCATACATATACATACATCAATTATATAAATCACATCTGTACATTCTTTGCCCTAATCATTTTCAAAGCATTTGCTCTCCACTTAAGCCCTTGGCATCAGGTCCTCTTTTTTTCCCTCCCTCCTTGCTCCCCCCTCCCTCATGAGACCTTGATAATTTATAAATTATTATTTTATCATATCTTGCCCTATCCGGCGTCTGCCTTCACCCCCCTTTCTGTTGTCTGTCCCCCAGGGCGGAGGTCACATGTAGATCCTTGTAATCAGTTCCCCCTTTCCAACCCACTCACCCTCTACTCTCCCAGTATCGCCCCTCACAGCCCTGGTCCTGAAGGTATCATCCACCCTGGATTCCCTGTGTTTTCAGTTCCTATATGCACCAGTGTTCAACCTCTGCTCTATCCAGACTTGCAAGGTAGAATTCGGATCATGGTAGTGGGTGGTGGGGGTGGGGGCAGGAAGCATTTAGGAACTGGAGTAAAGCTGTATTCTTCATCGGTGCTACTTCGCACCCTGACTGACTCATCTCCTCCCCTAGACCCCTCTGTGAGGGGATCTCCAGTGATCGACAAATGGGCTTTGGGTCTCCACTCTGCACTTCCCCCTTCATTCACTATGGAAAGGATTTTTTTTTTTTGGATGATGCCTTATACCTGATCCCTTTGACACCTTGTGATCGCACAGGCTGGTGTGCTTCTTCCATGTGGGCTTTGTTGCTTCTGAGTTAGATGGCTGCTTGTTTATCTTCAAGCCTTTAAGACCCCAGACACTATCATGGAGGTGTGCAGCCAATGATAATGATTTTTTGTTCTTTGATGCCTGATAACTGATCCTTTCGGGACCACGTGATCACACAGGCTGGTGTGTTCTTCCATGTGGGCTTTGTTGCTTCTGAGCTAGATGGCTGCTTGTTTATCTTCAAGCCTTTAAGACCCCAGACACTATCTCTTTTGATAGCCGGGCACCATCAGCTTTCTTCACCACATTTGCTTGTTCACCCACTTTGGCTTCAGTGATTGTGTCCGGAGGGTGAGCATCATAGAATGCCAATTTAATAGAAGAAAGTATTTATGCATTGAGGGAGTGCTTGAGTAGAGGCCTAAGGTCTTTTCGCCACCTTAATACTAAACCTATAAATATAGACACTTTAATCTATTTCCCCATCCTCATATATATATTTATATGTACATGTCTTTGTTTAGACCTCTATAAATGCCTTTTACCTCCTAGCTCTTTCCTCTATTTCCCTTGACTTTCCTCCTGCACCACTCATGCTTCATCCCCACCTGGGTTACAGGTATACCTTTTCTTTATGTAACCTTACCCTTGATCATTCCCTATCAGGCCTGCCCTCCCTCCCCCCCCACCAATTTGGAACCCATGTTGTTCCCTTGTCCCTGGGTTTGTTAACACCACTTCCTTACCCCTCCCCCACCCTCCCTATCCCAAGTCTCCCCGGAACAGTCGATTCTGTTGTTTTTCCTCTAGTTAGTTCATCCATCCTGTCTTTTTTACAGTAACTTCTTCAGTCTGTACCTGAACGTCTACATCCTATCAAATTTTCCAGGATTAATTTTTTTAAAAATTTCCATCACTGCCTTCTCTCTAAAAACTTGGTGTCTGTGCTAATCTGTCATTTTAACGAGCATAAAAGCAGTTTTAGTAGAGGTGTGTGCTTAAATAGAAGTCCTTGGTAATGGGAATGGTTGGTGGTTTGGATGTACCGAGAGATGACCAGAGGGCCTGGAAATGTACTTCTGGAAGATCAGAAGCATTGAAAACCTCTGCAATTCCATTCTACTCTGAAATGCATGGGGTTTCCTTGAGTTGAGTTGGACTCCATGACAACTGACCTATACTTTATGAGGAGTAAGGAGCCCTGATGGTTTAGAGGGTTATGAGTTGGACTGTTAATCACAAGGTCACCAGTTCCATTCCACCAACCACTTTGTGCAAGAAAGATGAGGCTTTCAACTCCCATAAGAATTTACAGTCTTAGAAATCCACAGAATCAACCCAATGGCATTGAGTTGAGTCATAAGGAGTAAAACTCAATAAATAAGGCCATATGTTTTTTATAAAGGGAAAAAACATCGATTAACTTTGCCTTCTAAAAATTAAAATAAAATTAGTTTATTTGTACTGTGGCTTTTTAAATGCTAGGAACCAACAAATTGCAACAGAATGGGAAAATATTAATAACTGAATGCTTTGATAAATGCAAATTCGTTGGTTTTCAAAGAATTATTATATACTAAAGTATATTTATCCTTTTATTCCTCTCATTAGATGAACTCTTTCTCTGTTTTTAGATGGAAATGCCCTTAGTACATAGAAGCTAAGGGAATCAGCACTGAAATGAACCTCATCCCATTTGTCTGTGATGGGTAAAGGGGTCCCTAGTATATGTGACTAATTTATTAATATAGTAATTTTTTTAAGTATATGCCTAACATTCCCTTTGCTACTGATGTGGTGGTTTGTGCATTGTATGTACATATGCATGTGGTTTGTCTATGTGTAAATTTATGGACGTCAGATTGTGGGTTTTCAATTTGTTAAAGAATGATACTGAGTGTAAAAGACAAAGGGCTAAAAGGACAAGAGCTTAGACATAGAAACAATTGTAAGGCTAAGTAAAAACCATCAAGCCTTGGTAGTGTAGTGGGATATGAGTTGGGTTACTAGCCAGAAGGTCAGCAGTTCAAAAGCATGAGCCATTCCTCAAGACAAAGATGAGGCTTTCTGCTTCCACACAGATGTACAGTTCTGGAAACCTACAGGGCCAGTTCTACTTGATCCTTTGCAGTTATTAATATTCAGAATCCGATTGATGTCTGTGAATTTGGCTTTTGACTTTAGAACTTGGAGCAAATGCATACATCTAACACTATTTTCTATGTAAACAAGTTTACATCATACATGACACAGTACAATTATCAGTGGAGGTGAGTGGAGGTGTTTAGAGTCACCAAAATTCAAAAGCAGAGCATTGATTTCATAGCATAGAAATTCAAGTGTTTAAGTCATTCATTATATCTGTGCAGAGCATCTACTACATATGCCATATATTTTCTATGTACAAAAGACATGAGAAAATTTGAGTCTAGGAAAAAAATCCTCTTCGGTGATTCATATATTTCCAATTAAATTCTGTTTTACTACTTCTGCGTAGACTTCGCAATGTCCAAATTTAGACGGAAATCTCCACTTTAAGAAAAATGTGGTTGAAATGTCTAAAGTAGGAGAGCCTTCCGCGCGCAAAGAATATATCTCTTTAATGTGTTTGTGGTATTTCTAGGATGACTTTGAATCCCCAGCTCAAGAGACTTAGTATAGAAGCTAAACGCTGAGAGACATTGCAATTCACTGCTAGGACCGTGTCTAAAACCAGCCCAGAGAATTCCTTTACAGTCAGCACTATCCTAGGAAATCTTTTAATCACCCATAAAGCGCATGTACAGTGGTATTTATGAGCCACCTTGGAGATCAGGTGCCCCCGCCCCCAAAATGTTTAAGCAAATTGGTGTTTCTTTAGTTGTGCACCAGATGTTGGGGACAGCTTGTGTTTAGGGGCTACAGTGTATGAAGAATCTGAGTCCTTTAATACAATTATGCCCTAAATGGCACAAAAAGATGCTCACAATATGGGAAATGAATGAAAACAGAGACAGACGGAAGTGAGCACAGGCCGAGTGTCTCATGCTCAGAAACCTCTTGACTGTTGGAATGTTCATTGCTGCCTGGGAGCTTGTCATGGGATGTGAGATACCAGCTTAAGCATGGTCTTAGATGCTTCTGCACTGTCTAAATTACATGGGTTGGCAAATTCCATCACTTAAATCAGTCTTCAATTTTTACAGAGAAAGATCATTAAATCTGACCAGATGACTTGATATTACGCTATTTAAGAATTATTTAGATTCAGAGTTGAGAGTAGGGAGCTGTAGCTTTCTCGAATGCTAACATCATATATAACACGGCATAATGATAAAAACTAAGGTGTTGGCACTGACAACATAGTAGGGGCATACAAATTTAGCTCCAAATGCATGATTTATAAGTCAAAATCAAGGGATATTTTACACATGTAGTTTAATTTCATTTATTCACAAATGACCTGGAATGCCCTAACTAAACCAGCCAGGCTACAAAATTTCCTCAAGAAGCCAGGGACAATATCTTGCTATCACCTCGGACAGCATTGCAGCTTCCTACAGTAGTGAGGGACCATGCACGAATGATATGGAGGATGAAGTAGAAGGTGGGCTGAATTAACTGGTCAGTAGGAGAAGCTATTCAGCTGGTTCCCTCACTAGCAGGGAACCAATCACAGAGGTCACTTACTAATGTGCCCCAAAGGTAAATTACTAAAGAAGGTTCAAACAGGTGCATGGACACAACCTCTGATAACAGGTATGTGCAGAATACATTCTGCTTACAGCGAGTATCGGAGGCCTGTGGGAAACTGTCCCCTGCACTCGGGAACACCAGGTCCTTGGGTATTCGTGCCTTCAAGGGCCCCCTCCCCCACCACTTGGCAAAAGACCATTCTGTGCCTTGGGCGTCAGACTACTCAAGTCATGTGCGTGCTTCTTTCAGTTGCTCTTGAAGTAGGAGACACTCTTTGTTTTACCTAAGTGGCTTCGAGGGGTTTGCTTAAGTCACGGGCCACTCCGCATCACATTCTCATGAGGAGTCTTCAGACCGTCACAGGATGAAGCAAACATTAGAATACGGAGGGTCTCAGGATTTCATTTCTTAGCCTTTCCATAATCTTTAAAGTTGCCCTATAATGCATCTTTATGGCAGCATTGTTCTGAGGGTTAAATTTTCAAACACTTAGATCCGAAGCATAGCGGTTCCTAATTGTTCCTGTGTTGTTGTTGTTGTGGTTTTAGTGCTTTTAAATTGCTAAGAAGGAAAAGAGAAATAATATTGAATTTAAAAAGCAAACAAACACAACACTGTTTCCCATCACTGACACATGGGTGTTCTGTATGCAGTATTAAGTGCACTGTTCATCTTCCATCACCGCATGACTGATTTCCTTTCAGGGTCCTCCAATCTCTAACACGGTAGCAAGCAAAGCCTTCCTTGTTATGCACTTACTACCCGTTTATATCAAGGAGAGCCGGGCAGGCCATGACTCAAGCAACTCTCACGCTGCTGGTCTATGATTTTCCAGATGATGGCACAGTTCAAGTGATGTGCTTTCTTTGGTAAGCTTTCTGACTAGAAAGGCAAGGCAGCTTTATCTCAATGCAGAACTCTAGAGCTCTCAGATGGTTTTCACCTTCCACTTGCCAATTGCGGAGCAGTTGCTCATGTTTCTATTCCTGAAATAAAAATGCGTCTGGCCCTTGAAAGAGATTGCTAAAATGGTGATTCAGAAAATAACACTTGCTTCTTTTGTTTCTCAGCAGCGCGCTTACAATATAAGGAGCTAATAGATGAGAACGGCGGTCGCATTTACAAGCTGTATAAAGCTCAAGGTAATGCCACTAGAAACAGGAGAAAACTGAGTTTGTGTCCTTGTCAGTCTGCAAGGTTGATGGGGCTCAAAGAAAGGTATGATAAATTTAAGCCAATTGAAGTCTGAAAACACGAACATGATTAGTAGCTATTATCAGCAAGAGAGAGTAACATTACTGAGATAAATTGTCTTAAAATAGTCACAAAGGGAAAATAAAAATAGCAGACTTTATCCGAGAAAAGGAAATAAAAATATTAGGGTTTTAAAAGAAATGTTATGTTACTAAACTCAACACTCATGTCCAGAATTATGACAATATAAAAGGCTCTGGAATCCTTACCGATTAGAATGCAAAGCTTTCCTCTCCCATTGTATTTCTCTAATCAGAATGGTGAAGGTCAATAAATGCACTTGAATAATTTCTAGAGGAAGATGTGAATATCACCAAAGAGCTCCTGATTTGCAAGCCTATAGAGTTTTACCAGGGAAATTATAAGGTGTTCTTTTTAATTTAGAAGCATACCTTACATGAGGGAAAAATAACCAATTCAATCAATTTAGGGAAGAAATGATGCAAACCACACAAAAAGTGAGTATCTAACTTTTGACCAAATTGCAGCTTAAGGGGATGCATATTCTCTTTCAAGTTAGTTTTGGGGATGTACAATCAAATTCATAGCAATCTCCTGTGTCAGAATCCAATGATCCCATAAGGCATTACTAGATCTGTGTCTAGAACCACGGAATGGCTTAGATCTTTGGGCTACACATCAAGCGCTAAACTAGTGTGCCACCAGAGCTCAGTGTAATATTATAAGAGTCTTAAAAAACTACACAGATATAAGAAGTAAAAATTCAAAGGTCCAGCCTAGAATATATTTTGGTACAGTCTTTTAAATAAATTGAATCAGTGCAATAAATTATCTGTATATTTTAGGGGGCTCAGTAAATAATGTTTGAATGCCTTTATTGAGCCAAGTATAGCACCATATAGTTATAAATAAAATATGTTCCCTCCCTTATGAATGTTTTAATCCACTTAGGAAGACAAAGAAATCATTTTTGCCTAGTTCTTTATTAAAGTTCTAGACATAATGTTGTGAGAACACAGAAGAGGGCTCCTAGCCACCAGAAATGATGAGGAAATTTTTCTGTGGGAGATAGATATGAGAAGGGAGCACTCTTGGAGAGGGATGATCATTCTGGTAAAGGAAAATAGCAGGTGGAAGATTCAAAGATTAGTCACTATTTTTCTTATTCTGTCCATGTTGCTGGTGTTCGGTGTCATTAGGTTGGGCTCACAGTGCCATGTTACTGCAGCACAAAGCCCTCCCAGAGAGTCCAGCATCCTGGCACTCTGACCACAGCATGCACTGTGCTCGCTGCCTCTAGGAAGCAGAAATGACAGAAGGCAGTGGCACTCGATACATGTTTAAAGGATGAATGACTGCTTGGGTGGGTGAAAGACTGAATAGAATGAATGGATGGCTGAATGGATGGCTGAAAAAATAAATGAAAGCTAAACTTGTTAAGGAAACTGACAGTATCATGAAGTTGGTGGACTGTCTGAGATAAGCAGGATAGTACTAGTGTAAAAATAATTTTCCAGGATACATGAGAACTGTGATAGTTAACATTGTTTATCTAATGGGTTGTTCAGGATTTTCAGTGGGTTGGCAGTCTATGCTTAGTAACCCCCATGGCCTCACCTAAACCGATAACATCACAGCCTCCATGAGGCCATAAGTTGAGGTCAAACAATACACAGGCCTCCAAGATGAGCAATGACAGTAGAGGAGGACACTCTTCTTAGGGTCATCAGACACCTGCCATCAACAGGACAGCATTTGTCCAAAGACAAAGATTGAAAGGCAGGAAATGTTAGGAAAGAACTAGTTCTTTACTGCGACCTCCCCGCACCCCCACTATCATGATCCCAGTTGTGTCTTGCAGATCCAGCTAGACAGAAGAACCAAGGGCAGGGGCCATCAAGAAAGAAGGACGGATGAAAATTAACTGTGGCAGGAGTAGGCTATATAATGTAATGCCATTGTGATGATTTAATCAATTATCTGAAAGAAAATGTGTATGAGCTATTCGATGGAAAAATGAATTTTTATGTAAACCTACACCTAATTCATATGAAAAAGTTTAAAAGGTAAAAAAGTAATTAATTATAAAGGGTTTTATGTGTCAATCATTGGGATCAGTTTCCCCTTCCTCCCCTCCTCTCTCCCCCTTCCTCCTACCCTTCTGTTTTCACTATTCCCATTCCTTTTCCTGGATTCCATCTCTTTTATGTACCTGTGTACATGCTCCAGTCTAGCCCACAGTGAAAGTCAGCACTGGGGCCATGGGAATGGGGGTTGAGGAAGCCTCAAGGAACCAGAGGAATTTTGTGTGTTTCGTTGGTGCCTACTGCACCCAGGATGGCTCATCCCATCCCTGTGACCCCTCTGTGAGGAGATGTCCCATTGTCTACAGATGGACTTTGTCTCCCCTTCAATCCCCTTTGCTCTCAACAGTGTGTTTGTTTGTTTGTTATGGGTCTTCTGATGCCTGTTACTCAGCCCCAATGATACCTGGTGATCACACAGGCTGTGTGCTTCTTCCATGTGGGCTTGTTGCTTCTCTGGTAGATGGCAGCTTGTTTAACTTCAAGGCTTTAAGACCCCAGATACTACATCATTTAATAGCTGGGCACCATCCACTTATTCAATATATTTGCTTATGCACCTATTTTTGACTTCAGTGATTATGCCAGGAGGGTGAGCATCACAGGATGCCAGGTTGTTAGAACAAAGTGCTCTTGTGTTGAGCAGTGTATTGCCATATAAATGATTGACACATACCCACACACACTCTCCAGGGGGATGAACAACAGAAACCATGGGGAAAGGGAGACAATGGTAGATGTAAGATATGAAAATAATATTAATTTATAATTTATCAAGAGTTCATGATGAAGTGTGAGGGAGGGCAAAAAGAGGAGCTGATACCAAGGGCTCAACAGAAAGTAAATGTCTAGAAAAGAATGATGGCAAAACATGTACAAATATGCTTGATACAGTAGATGTATGGATTGTTATGAATTGTAAGAGCCCCCAATAAAATGATTTTTTAATTGAAAAATAAAATAAAGGACCTTAGGTTTCTTCATGTACTTAATTGAATGGTTCAATTCATTGAAAGGTACAAATTCAACTTTGTTGCCTCCTAGGAGGAAGGGAAAGGCTGATATCAATGATGGGAAAAGCAATATCTATCTGGGTCTAAACAGGGCCAGGCCATTTGTCCACATGAACAGAATTGACAGTGGGGAACCATTTAATTTTTCCCACCAGGTCAAGGACATAGTGCATCTTCCAACACTTTGAGTGTCTGAGATAGCAGGTGTATGAGACAGAAAGTAATCATTCAAGGGGAAATGAGCGGCAGGGTCTAGACTGATGGAGCTCAGAGTGGGGGAAAAAAAAACCACCACGTATGTTGTCTCCCCATCCTCTCCACTGCGGTTTCAGACACGTATATAATACTGTTCTAACTCTGGCCCTGATTGTGTTTGGGAACTCTGTAGACTCATGTGATGCATGAGCCAATTAGATTCTTCTCTCCTCAAGAATTACCTACGTGACAAACATTGCTATTACTGACTGAGTTAGGGTAACACAGGTTACGTGGCTGCAACAAATAGCCATCACACTTCAATGATTGTAACCAGTGGGTGAAAGGAGTTTTGGTCAGGATGTTGCTCATGACAGTAATTCCGGGGCCGATGCTGATGGACCGGGCCTGGTTTTGCTGTGGGAGTTGCCAGGCCAGAGGGAAGACTAGATGTGTGAAGGTTTGCTCTGACTCTTAGGACGTCTCCCAGAGTGACACACATCCTTCCCAGTCTCCGTTGCGTTCAAAGTCACCCAGCCATTCATCAGTGGGTATGAAAATACGATCCCACAATAAGCACGGACGGGGAGAGATTTAAATTTTCTTTTGTTTCTTTGTTTTTTAAATTTTTATTGTGATTTGGATGAAAGTTTACAGAACAAACTGAATTTCCAGTAAATAAACCATACACATTTCACTTCTTCACATGGATAGCAGTCTTCCCAAGGCTTCTCCCTGTACTAACTTTCCCAGTCCTTCTTGCTTAGCCCTCTCTCTGTCTTCTGAGCTTGATCCCAGGACTCATGCTAACCTGTTGATCTCCTCTAATCCATTGCTCTAAGGTGTGCTACCTGCCTGGTGTTCATTGTATCTATTATTTGGCTGGAAGTTGAGCCAGGGTCTGAGTTTAGATCCAGCTTGAAAAGTGTCCAAGGGCCTTCGTCTTGGAGGTTCCACCAGTTTCCTGTCAGAAAAGGAAGCCTGGAAATGGAAGTATTTTTGAACAACTTCAAGGGCTATCATAAGACTCCCTCCCTCTATCAACCTTATCTTAACAGGTAAGGAAACTGATGCCCAGAGGCAGAGTGGGTACTGCGGTTCATTGTAATTTATAGAGTATTTTTTATGATCCCCATTTCATTGTTCTAAAATTCCGTCCCCTTGTGTGAAATTTCCAAGGCAGCACCCAGATTGTCAGCATCGCACTTTGGCCTAGAGAAAACAGGTTCCACGTGAAGAGTGCTGGGGTGTCTTACTACTTTTTTCTCCCAACCAATCTCCCCTCCCAGAGGTGGGGACCTAATTCTGGAGAACTGCTGTGTATTTAATTCAGTTCTCACACATTTGGGTGGAGGTAGTGCAGATTTTATTCATCTCAATCTCCAGCTGATAATAACTGAAATCAGGGAGCATAAATCTTTGTCCACTATGAATTTCCAAGTAGGAAAGTTATCCTAATATCCATATAAATATTCCAATTGTAAGTGAAAGATGTTTATTGACAAAAAATTGAAAAGCAGAAAGTGTAATCACTAAGTGGTCACCAATAAATTGAAAGTGTATACTGCAGCAGACACCGAGCCAGACTTTGGGTGCAGCATATTTATGAGGGATACAGATGTCTTGTTAAAGTAACAGGAGAATGCAGGACTGGACATTCAGATGCTGCACAAGCCCAAACTAAGTCATCATGATAAGAGTTCTTCAGAGCTGCCTGTAGATGGAAGTGCTGGAGCCCCACACCAGCCTCCACTCAGGCACTGGGTGGCTACCTGGGCTGGGGCGTAGCTTGGGGAGAGGCTGCTCTATAGTTGAGTCAGAACCAAGAAGGACAGACATTAAAGTAGAGAGCTGGACACCTGAGTATTATGCTGTTTGGGTTTCCAAGTAAGAATAAGAATGATCTACACACACTGACAAGGACAGACTACCCCACTACATTGTTAGGTAATAAAGTCAGGGCAGAATGATATGCACCAATTACTTTAAGTGAAGAGAATATAAAGCAAAAGACGGTTAAAAAGGGATATTTTATTTATATTTTTTGATAAGAACACCCAGTTTGCAGAGGCTATGGATGACAGTGAAAACCCAAAATCCATTTGGAAGGCCCCAGCATACATTCAACCTCTGGCGACCCCTCTCCGACCCCAGTCCAGGATGTGAACACTCTGGTTATCAGACAGAGCACTGCCAAGTTAATTGTGACAGATGTTTTGTTGCTGTTAGGTGCCATCACGTCAGCTCTGAGCTATAGCAACCCTGTGCAGTGCAGGGTCCTGCGCCACCCAGACCACTGTGCCCAAGTCCAAGCCCATTGATGCAGCCACAATGCCAATCGACCTTGTCAAAGCCTTCCCCTCCTTCGCTTGCCCTTCTACTTGACCAAATACGGCATTCTTCTCCAGGGACTGGCCGCTCCTGGTTTTTGCTTTTATTTGTGTGTTTGCTTCCTGTTTGTGGTTTGTATGATGCTCTGTATATAAAATTCAGACTAGGAGACAGTAACTGGATGGGTCATACCCAGGGGAAGATGGGGGAATATGGCGGACTTGTGCTAGTGATTGCTCAACTGTTCTTAATATGATTGAGCTTGAAATGATGTTCTATGAAAACGAAGTAAACAAAACACTCCACAATTGTGTGAGGAGTACATGTGAAATGACCATAATTACTGATACAGTTGCTTCTGCTTTGTTTTTTTTGTTTTGTTTTGTTTTTGTTACTCAATTCCCAAGCCAAATACATGAGCATAATATTATTTACATGGTAAAAATAAACTATAGTTAATATCGATCTACATTTTCATCGAGATCCCTAAAAGGTGTCATCCCTGGGTGACAGCTAATGTCTGGCTGCTAGACAGGACATTGATTTATACCCAGCAGCACCTCAAAAGAAAGGGTTTGTGCTCTGCTTGGGAAATCCAACCTGACCGACCCAGTGAACAGTTCCGCTCTGACACTCGTGCGATCACCACGAGGCAGAAACCACGTGAGGACAACTAGTATGGAAAAGGTATATATAAAATAATAACAGTGACAATAAGAAACAGTTCACCAAACTCAATTCCATCCATTCAGTTCCAAGTCACAGTGAGTGAACCTATAGGATGGGGGTGGTGGTGGGGGGAATGCAGTACAGTCCCTGTGGGATTCTGAGGCTGTAACTCTATATGGGATTGAAAAACCTCATTTTAGTCCCTCAGAGAGGCTGGGGTTTTGAACTTGCAATTAGCAGCTCAACGTGTAACCGCTGTGCCACCAGGGATCCATCATTGGGTAAAAAGTATAGAAGATACTGTAAGGAGTTTTTTAAAAGGCCAGCTTAAGCCCACAGTCTTAGAACAAGCAACCGCCTAAGTAAGGGAAGTGTCAGCTAAGTCCACAGGAAAGCACAACAGCCGATGCGAGTCAAGGATTGCAAATAAGATAGTCTACGGTAGGGGACAGTCATCAGAGCTTAAACGGTCAGCACCCAGTTGCACACGGCTTTGGATGACCGTGAAAACTCCGACTCCAACTGCGGCATCCTCACATGGATTCGACCCCCAGGGAATGCCGTCTGACCATAGTCCACGGATGTGAGCAGCCTTGCTATGAGATAGAGCGCATTATAACGCTGCTTCTGGCAGAGGCACTTACAGGAACATGTACCATCTTCTCACTTGATTTCTCTTTTGGTCCATTTTAAGCTTGTTCCACATTTTAGTATTTTCTACATTTTTATTGAAGTTTTCTGTTTTATTTCTTCATTGTTATTTTTTCCCTTAATTTTGTTTTGTATGTTTTTTTTTTCTGTATATGAAATCAAGGGTAGATAAATACTGAGATACAGTAACCAGACTGTGTTAGTCTGGGTAGACTAGAAAACACATCCATGGACACACATATGTGTACAAGTAAGAGATTTATATACAAGAGGAATTGAACATTGAGAAAACATCCCAGTCCAGTCCAGTTCAAGGCCATAAGTCTGATATTAGCCCAGTTGTCTGATAACAATCTATAAAGTCATATCAGACTCACAAAACACATGCAATGAAGACAAATGCAGGACGATCACAAGCCAGTGGGTAGAAAGTCTTTGGGTTCAGTGGTGGTATAAGAATCTCAGCACTGGCAAGGATCTGTCTCTCTCTGGCTTCTCGGCTTCCGAAGTCTGGTTGCGTCCCTGTGGCTTGTCTTCTGCAATGTCTCCAAGAGAGCAGCAAAAAGAGAAAGAGAGAGAGAGAGAGAGGTCTTATGCCTCCAAGGAGGAAGTACCAGATTTCCCAGAATTCTCAGGAGAAGGCCATGCCCACACAGAGGTCTCATTGGCCACCTCCAGATTGTCAGCCTTGACTCCACCCCTGCACTCTTAATCCTTAAATGGACACCAGATTAGGTGACCACCACACAGATTAATAATTATCCAGGGACAATGATTATCTAGCTGCTAGCGCCCACCAGCAGCCCTGACAGAGAAAGATGAGTCTTTCTACTCCCATGAAGAGCTGAATTCTTGTCAATGCACAGGGGCAGTGCTAGCCTGTCCTACAGTGTCATTATGAGTCAGAATTGACTTGATGGCAGTGGATTTAGTTGAGGGCCATGGCGGAGGAGGTTGAAGGGAAATGGAGGTCACAACAGCAGCCACAAGGAAGAACTGCTCTGAAATTGATTGTGTTGATGACTGCACAACTCTTCTTAATACGATCAAATGATTGAATTGTATGATGTGTGAATTATATGCCAGCACATTTTAAAAAGTAAAAAACCTGCTTAGGACTTAGTCTTAATGACTGACTTGTCAAGACATGAAAAAGACTCCACATGAAGTTAATATTCAATGCTTACTGAGGAAACTCTTGAATGAACTCCCACCTATAATGAAGCAGCCACCAGTTTCACTGGAGCGTGAAGGAAATTTACATTTCCACATATGCAGCTGGGGACATTTCACAAACACAGTCAAGAGAATATCACAAATATTTTCATGTTTTAAGTAATAGCTGGCTGAAAATGTATGTATTTTGCATAACCCAGAGGCCCAGCCCACACCAACCCTGAATAATCACATTTCAAAAATCAGCTTTCTCGATGTGCAAAATTCACCATACAAAGTAGAAATCCATGACGGATAAAAAAACAGAGGTCAACAAACACCCCGTTGGGACTGAGAGAAAAAAGCACGTGAGCGTTTAGGTGGGGGAGGTAGAAATCAACGAAGGCTCCATGAGCAGAGGATCAGGATCAGAGGAGACTTCAGTAAGGTTGTAGGATCAACTACAGGGCACTGGGTTTAGTTTAGTTTCAAATTCAAACTGTACACAAACACAGGTGCTTCAAAAATTCATAGGAAAACAAAACAGAATATAATATCTAATATAATATTAGTATAATGGTAGCACGGCGGTTCTCACTCAGCTGCTAACCAAAGGATTAGTGCTTCCAAGCGACTGTCTGCCCTGCTGGAGGAGGCCCTGCTCAACTAGCCCCCAACGCATGACAGCTTAGAAAGACGTTTTTGGGTAGTTATACACGGTCACATGGGGTTGATCAGAGCCCAAACCCAACACACCAATGCACAGGACACTCACTGGGGTGCTATGCACCTGTCACAGTTTGGTGTGGGTGCCTGTCCTCCAGCTGCAGGAGATGCTGGGGTCAGTGGCTCCCACCTGCACCCTTCTCTGAAGAATTGCCTTTGGCAGTAGAAGTCTTTTCTCGGTTGTATAGGCTCTAAGGCCATGGTGATCCCCCATGTGTCAGAAAAGAACAGCGCCCCATAGGATTCATCATGCTCTGCCCGGCCTCAAACAGTCAACCTTCGGGTTAGCAGCTGAACACGTTAACTATTTGTTCCAAAGTGCCTAGATATGGTTTCACTTCTCTCAACCCCTTCAGCTGCTCGCCAGTGACCGACTGGTGTGCTGTTGAGAATGGCTGACTCAAGGAAAAGAGGTGACTTTAGCCACAAGAGAACAGAAGGGAAGCGGGAGGGAGACTTTCCAGAGACATTTCCACAGTTTTGAATTCCCAGGTGGCTTCAAAGAAGCCTTTGCACTTTTTCCTTCAAGGTCAGGAACAAAAATAAGAAAGCGAGAGTCAGCTTTGTCTCTTACTTTTCAGCCTAAATAATGATCCTTCTGTAAAGCTTGGAGCGTCGGAAGTTAATCTTTTTGGATTTAAGCCATGCTCTGTCAATGCTTAGTGAAGTCTGAGTAAATTATCAAAGGCTTACTGGGATAGTTGATTTGTTACTTGATCAATGACACTACCTAGAGGAGACTTTTTCATGTATCCATTTGAAATAAATATTTTCGTGCCATGTTTGATATTCTTCGTGTCTCCTGATTTCATGGACCTGTGGGAAAATTGAGACATTTGCTTGCTTGTGAAGAAATAATAATCTATAATTCAGACATTTATAGAGACAATTTAGCAAAGGTTATAGATTGAATGGAGTCCCTTCAAATAAGTTCCTTTGTGACTGAGCCATGAATCTCAATGGGTTGGTAATTATGTAAAAGATGTGATTTGGAATTTATGCTATGATGTACTCATGTGCTATTATGTGATCTGATGTGATCATCCGGTGAGTCTGCAGAGGAATAGGGTGGGGCGAAACACCACTTTAAATTCACAGGCCTGCTCTAATGTAAGGGGAAGTGCCCTGGGATGGAGCCTAAACACACACCACTCTATCTGACATGCAAACAGAGAGAAGTAAGCAGAGAAGGAAGGACCTGGCTATCTCCAAAAAAGAAGAGTTGTGCGCAGAAGGTGGTATTTGGACGCAGGCTTCCTGTGTTGATAATACTTTCATAAACCAAAGAGGCATTGCTATCAAGACACTGAAGGGACACTAGGAGCATAACTGTGGAAGAAGATACGGACTTTCTCCTACACCAAACTGCGAGCGAAATCCTTTCCCCCGAGCTGGGGCCGCCTAGCTTTCTAAATTGTGGAAGAATGGATTTGTGTTTGTCAAAGACATTCACTTATGGTGATTTCGTTATAGCAGGATTACAAAACAAAGAGTAAATATGGACAGCATTGTTACTGTGTTTTTATAGAAAAATCAGCATGAATAGTATCAATAATTACCTACATTTTGAATACATTTTCAAATGATGCCAATAAGATCTCCTTTTGTATATGAAACACCTTCATAAGATAATTTCTATTATTTACATATTTTCAATGAGAAATTTGAAGTTAAACAATGCTGAATATATTTTATTAATAATTCAACTTCAAATTGGTTGGACACAAAGCAAGTTTTATTTGAGAAGTACCTTTTCTTTAAATATCTAACAAGTAAGTATAACTTCTTACATGCTATTGGGACATTCAGTTAAAATCCAGTTATTTTTTTCCTAAATAGATATTTTAATATTTATTTCAAGTTTTATTGATTTTATTTTTAAATATCAATCTTCATTCGGTCATAAGCCAAAGAGGTATGGATTTATTTGCTGATATGTTACATTCTATACAAGAAAGAAAGCCCATACAACTTTTCAAGCTGAAGGATGAAGAAAACTTTAAGCTTCAGGTTGCAACATTGAAGGATTCTATGTGCAATAAATGACGGGCACAGGATGCATCAAGAAAAGATGGGAAGAACACACAGAAACACTGAGCCAAAATTGATTAGTCAGCATGCAACACTTTCAAGGGGTAGCATGTAATCCAAAACTCATGGTATTGAAGAAAGTAGTCAAAGTTGTATTGGAGACATTAGCAAAAACCGAGGCTCCCAGAAATAAAGGAATTCTAATAGAAAGAGTTCAACAAATGTGCATGGGAATGAAAGCACTGACTAGTGTATGTGCCAAGAAATCGGGAAGCTAGCTACCTGGCCACCTGACCAGAAGAGGTTTAGATGTGTGTCCATTCGAGAGACATGTGACTGTACATAAGTCCGGAATTTTTGAATAATATCACTAATATCAAATGCAAGTGAAATTGTGCTGAAGATGATTAAACAGATACAGCGGTACATTAAATGGGAAGGCTCGTACGCATAGTGACCTACAGGGCAGAGTAGAACTTTCCCACGGGGTTTTCAAGGCTGTAATGATTACTGGAGAAGATATCTAGATATTTTTCTCCAATAAACTGTGGCTGAGTTCAAACTTATGACCCTTTTGGTTAGCAGCAGAGTAATTAACCACAGTTCCGCCAGAACTCTTTGGTAACCTTTTAGCTATGATAAATATTGCCAGTAATTTATGAGATATTTATGCAACTGAGACGTCTTGATGGTGGAGAATTACAAATTGGGCTCTTAACCATCAGGTCAGCAGTTCTAAGCCACTAGCCTCCCAACTAGAGAAACAGTGGACTTTCTAGTCGCATGAAGAGTTACAGTTTCAGAAACTCACAGGGCAGTTCTACCTTGTCTGATAGAGTTATTATGAGTTGGCATTGACTCTATGGCAGTGAGTTTTTTTTGGTTTTATGCAACTGAACCTGAATAGGTTTCAATGTCCTATTAAGCTGTCTGGGATGCCATCAACAAAGGTGAGAATTGTCCGTAAATGGTACCACTATGTTATTCTGTCTTGGGGTATTTGCATTTATTAATATTATTGAATATTCATAATAATGTTTTTTTGTTGTTAACCACTGCTGAGTAGACCCTGACTCATCAAAACCCTGCGCTCAATAGGAAAAAGCGCTGCCTGGACACACCCCATTACAATGCTGGATGGCAGATCAGATTATGATCCATAGGACTTTTATTGATTGATTTTACAAAATAGATCCCCAGTCCTTTTGTCTTAGGTTGGGTTCTATAATGAAAATAAACTACTAAAATGTATACGTGTATATATGTGTGTGTGTGTGTGTGTGTGTGTGTGTGTGTGTATTTGTCAAATGCCATCCACTTGGCTCTGACCCATAGCGACAGCAGATCGAAACACTCCATGGGCCTTTACCATCCTTGTAATTGTTCCGATGGCTGAGCCCAGCGCTGCAGCCACTATGTCAATCCATCTCATTGAGGATCTTTCCCTCCTGTGCTTCCTTTCCACTTTACCATGCATGAGAGACCAGGGACAGGGCTCTCCTAAAAATATATCCAAAATACGTTCTCTAAGGAGTACTCTGGTCTTACTTCTTTGAACACAGATTGGTTTGTCTTTTTAACAGTTCATAGTACTTTCAATATTCTTTTCTAGCACCACACCACAATTCAAATGCATCAGTACGTCTTAATTCAGTGCTAAACATCCACATGTTTATGTGGAAATGGAAAATACCCTGGCTTGAGTCAGGCACACTTTAGTCCTCAAAATAATATTTTTGCTCTTCAATAATATAAAGAGATCTTTTGTGTAGATTTACCCAATTCAACGTCTCTTTTTATCTCTTGGCTGCTGCTTCAATGAGGGTTGATTGTGGACTCAAATAAGACAAAATCTTTGGCAATTTCAACATTTTATCCATTTACCTTGATGTTACCTATTGGTTCAGTTGTGAGCATTTTGCTCTGAAGGCTACAGTCCTTCATCCTCCTCAGTAAGTGCTTAAATTCTTCCTCACTTTCAGCAAACAAGATCGTGGTGATTAGCATATTGCAGGTTGTTAGTTGCTCAAAATCGGATGCCATAGGATTCCTCAAATAACCCACCTTCTCTGTTGATTTGCTGAGCATACAAGTTGAACATGTGTGGTGTGAGGATGCAGCCGTGTATCCTGAGTTTTAAACATGCAGTATTCTTTTTTTCTGTTTGCACACTGCCTCTTGAACAGGTTCTTCATGAGCAAAACGAGGGGTTCTGGAAGTCCCCTTTTTCTCCACAAAGTCAAATGCCTGTACATAACTAATGAAGCACAAGGAAATCTCTTCTGGTCTTATCAGCTTCGAGCCAAGATTCATCTGACATTAGCAACGATAGCCCTTGTCCATGTCCTTTTCTGAATCTGGATTGAACTTCTGGCAGCTTCTTTTCAACATACTGCTGCAACCATTGTTGGAAGAGCTTATGCAAAATTCCACTTGCAAGCGATATCAATGATAATTATTCTAAAGTTTGAGTATTCTGTCTGGTCACTTTTTTTTGAAATGGGCAAACATACAGACCTTTCAGTCAGTTGGCCAATTAGCCGCCTTTCCGATTTCCTGGCATAAATGAGTGATGCTTTCCATGCTTCTTCAGGTTACTGAAACATTTCAAATTGCATTCCATCAGTTCCTGGAGCCTTGTGTTTGGCTAATGCATTCAGTGCAGCCTGGGTGTCTTCCTTCAGTGCCATTGGTTCTTGTTCATGCTCTACCTACTGAAAGGATGGAATGTTGAGTAGTTCTTTCTGGTACAATGACTTTGTGTGTTCTTTCTGTCTTCTCTTTATGCTGGCTGAATCATGCTATAGATTTCCCATCAAATCTTTCAAAATTGTAATTTGAGGCTTGAAATTTTTTTTGAGTTCTTTCACTTTCAAATAAGTTGAGTGTGTTCTTCCCTTTTGTTTTTTTATTTCTAGGTCTTTTCACATTTCATTATAATATTTGGCATATATATATATATATATATATATATATATATATACACACAGAATAGTTTATATCAAGAAAATAACTCACACCGATTTAGAAGTCATCTTCCCGGTCTATGAGTCAAATGATAGCCTGGATCCTCCTCTTGACTCATGTAGTTGCAAGCATTAATGAAGCCCAGATAGCCACCCTCTGGCTGTAGGGATGAATAAGTTCAAGATCATCAGGTAAGATGGCAGGCTACCAATAATTCCCAGGATCAGCTGACAGTTTGGATGCATGCTGGCTAAATCCAAAACACCAGAAGTCAGATGACCTACCAGATGCAGCAGCTAGAACAACCAAAAAGCAAAGAAGCTTTTCTGTTAATTAATTGGCTGCTCATAGCAGATCCCATCAGGTAGTTAGTTACATTATAATAGTTCTCATCCTGGGAGATTGCTACTTCTTAACTGACAAATCCCTGAGAATCCTAGCTCAGACAAGTGGAAGCAAAACCTGAACTCTCACACCTTTCTTCCCAGCCCATCTTAGCCTGGAAGCCTCTCCGAAGACTGCTCAGTGTCCTAGAAACTCCCAAGGCTCCATTGACGGGCAGATCTGCAAGGGCAGGAAATGGGCCAGGTCGCCTACATGAAAGGTAGTCATTATACGACTGAACCTTCTTGTTTGTTGGTCAGTTTGAAATCTAACGTTCATGGGCTAAGACTGTGCTTTCCAGAATAACACTTTTCAGTTCTTTATTACATGCTAATTATCCCGGCCAGCCATAAAAGGAAACTTCAACACATCCATGGAACAATGTAACTTTTGAAGTCCCCTCTTACATCTGCCGCTGGGTTTTACGGACTTGTTTTCTCATCTTAGTCTCCAAGCTTTCCAACTCCAAGTCTAGCTCTGTTTCCGATTCATAGTCACATAATTCCTCATCATCTTCCTTCTATTTCAAGCCAAGGTCCTCCATTCTCATTCTAACTGGAGATGTAATTTGATGAAGATTAGCCATAAATATTTCTTGTATGTTGTTTACTTACTGATAACTCTGTATATTTTCTAATTAGCTGAACATTGTTGTATCAGAGAATAACATGTGGAAGAAATTAACACAGATAAAATTTAACATTAGAAAGAATTAAAATAAAGTGTTTGGATAATATACAGATTTAAACCCTTAGAGTTTCAAATTGGTATTTCTCTACTATGTCTCTATTTTATTTCAATTGAAGTCAAACTTATTATTTATTAATATAAGCAAACACCAAATGAACTTCACTGCCATCAGGTTGATTCTAACCCACAATGACCCCATAGCATAGACTAGACTAACCCCTGTAGGGTTCCAAGTCTCTGTGTTTCTACAGGAACAGAAAATCTCATTTGTCTTTTACTGAACAGCTGGTGCATTCAAACTGCTGAACTTGGGTTTGGCAAATCAGTGTTTAATCCAGCACACCACCAGAACCCCTTTATTTATTAATAAGTGGCATAATTTATATTGAAAATTATATGCAAGGTAAATCATGAAAAAATATTTTACCAGTGAATAGCTTCATTCCAATTTTGAGTTTTTCTCAAGATTTTTACATGCAGACCACATTCCATAATGCAAAAGAAACTTCACTATTTTACAGGGTGAAGAAACATCCTCATATGAAATGCTTTATATTCTCATCGTGGATTAGATTCTGTGTCAACCTGGCTCAGTCAGGATTCTCAGAGGTTTGGCAGTTAGAGCCTGGTGATTCCCATGACATGATCTGACTGAATGTAATCTGCCCCATGGTGGGGATCTCTTACAGCAGTTGAGGAGTTGTGGGCCCTGATGCAACCGGAAGGTAGTTTTGTCATGGGTGTCTCATCTTGTCTTTCATAAACAGACACTGTGAGGAAGATAACTCTTTTCCTGTTGGCCTGGATCCTGCATCTGGCTACTCAACTCACCATATTGTACGTCAACCCTGGGAGCCAGCAAAGCCAAACATTTGACCTTGTGAGCTTGGACAGATTGATCTTTACCATTACCAGCCATGGTCTTCCAGCTCCTCATTAGCCCTGGCAACTACAAAAGTCATGAATATCCTGTCAGGGCTACTGTCTTGTTAGGAATTTATGTACTTATACAAATATCAATGGTTTTGCTTTTCTAGGGAAACTAACCTAACACAAATATGATGTAGAAAATATCATTTTTACTTGCATCAAATATTTACATTTGACTATGCTTTAACGTGTTTGGAGAAATGTTTTTGTGGGCATTTTTGGAATGAAATACATTATCTACGTTACAGTTCAGTGGAGCAATTTATGGCCCTATCTAATCACACTCAGGATAGTGCAACTGCTTCAGACATGATAGTTATGAGGGATCCACTTTCTGTCAAGGACCAGAGACAGGACAGGTTTATGGAGAATTTAAGAGAGATGAAAGTAATATTTTTCACTAACAGTCAACAAGAAAAAAACCAACTAGGCCCTTAAGAGATCTCAAAAAGAAAGAGACAAGACCCGCTGTTCTTTTTTATTGTCCAATAAATATCTAACATAACGACTTTTCCTAGGCTTCCAGTGCATACATACATTAAATTATTCTGAACAAAACATGTTTAAACCGATATCTATAATCAGGTGCTGGGAGCAGTACAAGTTCTCTAAGTAAAAGACATTTGTTAGAGTCATTAGTGGAGCTCCGGTAGTGTAATGGTTACATGTTGGGTGGCTAACTGCAAGGTCAGCAGTTTGAAACCACTAGCTAATTCTCAGGAGAAGCTTTCTACTCCATTAAAGAGTTACCATCTCAGAAACACACAGGAGAATTCCGCCTAGTTCTATAGGGCTGCTATGAGTCATCATTGACTCAATAGCAGTGAGTTTGGGGGTTTTATGAGTCTCAGCCAGGAGTATTAAGAAAAAAACCAAAATAATATTTTTTGTGCCATGAAATAAAATAATTTTGAGGTCAGGGATAATATCACATTTTAAACAAACCTCAAGTTGACAGCTTTTCAATCAACAAGTTAACCGGAATGCCGCCCTAGAAAAAAAACAGTTTTTGGAAGAATCGGGAATTTGGAAAAAATTCAAAGCTGGGCCAAGACCATTTTCTTGACAAATGGAGACTGTGGCTGAAGCCTAGAAACAATGGAGGGGACAACACAATCACCACCCAGTCCACAGCTACTGCAGTTGGCAGGCCACATCATGGAGCATTTAAAATTTTAAAATGCAGCACCTTCATTTTAAGCACACCCCTCACTACCATTAATCTTTTAAATCTATTCACGCAAAAGGGTTTTGCAAAAAGACCAGATAGCTCACAGCTACTGAACTTTCCATCAATTTTTAAGCAACATCGAAGCTAATGAAGATGATTTTATATAGTAAGTTGAAACCAAGGATGAGTTTTGAGATTTCCCAGTGCAATGTAGAGATGAAAGTCCAATCAAAGCTGCAGCTTTGGAAACAGTTAAATTTAAGACAGAGGTAATCTAAGAAGGTTATGATGGCTTATTTGTAATTACAAACAAGTAATATTGATAGTTTTTTTTGAAGGATACAAGAAGATCCTAGGGGCTGATTAGGAAGAAGTTTTGCGAAAATTAAAACTGTATTGATATAGTTAGATGATTTTCTGTCAACTTGAAGATGTATGCAAGTGTAGCTGTGGAATCCAGTCTGTCAATCAGGTTGATGACGCCTCCTGGGGGGGAGGGGGGTGTCCTTCTGAGGAAAGCTTGCAAGCCTCCTTCTCTCTCTGCCACGTTGCCTGGCTGCCTGCCGGCCTGCTGGAGCTCTGCAGCAGAAACTTAGAGATGCTGGCACCCTGCCAGGTTTCCATCAATTTTGGATCCATGAGACTGCACCCACTGGCCTGCGATCTTCCTGTCTCCGGAGTCATCATTCCGCGTCACTTGCTTATGGCTGCGTGAGCCAAAGGAGGGACTGATCGACAGTGGTGTTCTTATGGACTTGCTGCACTGCGCTGCGATGCCTTCTTGATATATAATCACTTCTTGATATAAAGCTTTTTCGTGTGTGTGTGTGTGTGTGTGTGTGTGTGTGTGACTGGATTTGTTTCTTTAGACAACCTAGCTTAACACAGTTGGTGAGAAAAATGTCGGGGAAAAAGTGCTTTCTTTGCCCCATGACAACAAAGCTCATTCTCTGAGCAGAGCACGGCCTGTTGTATAGTCGTTTCCTTAGACAAACCTTACACAACTCAGCAGCAGCTCTGGTATTGCTCCTTCCTAAGAAGGATGTGCCACAGAGTCAGGATAACTTCGGTGCGCAGAATGAGGCATTGCCAACGGAATTTATGAGATAGACCAGCCAAGCTTCAGGATGTGTGGACTTTCTGAACTTATGCCTGGAGATTTCTAATTATAATTCTGTCTCCACATACATTACAGGCGCCAGATGCAAGTGGCTACATAATTTGCAGATCCCAGCACTAAAAAAAGTGCACGACCCTTTGTTCAAAAATTATTAAGCTGTAAAAACAAGGAGAGCCGAGCATCTAAGCACTGAGCACAGATACCTTCCAAACACGGGGCTTTGACTCTCCGCAACTGCACTGGCTACAAGCCCAAAAAATCCTACATCGGCTTGTTAGTATGTCATAACTTGGTTTTCCCAATTTAGTATACTCTGATGAATATTACCGATACGGCAGATATTCCCAAATTCTCCATCTTATGGATGAGAAAGCAGTGCTAGACGTTTAAGTGGCATCCTTCTAGATACATGGTCAGCAAGCTCTGGGATTTTCATACTTAATATATTGTCATCATTTGTCTCAGCCCAGTTCAACTGTTCATCATCATACTCAGGGAAACAGTATTTCTAGGCTACATCTTTCACTATCCCTAATAAATGACAGAAGAAAATGCAAATGCACACTGCTGGATTAATAAGCAACATCATAATAAATGAGTAAATAATTCAAACTGATCGAGTTCATTTTACCCAGATCTGCAATTAATACCCATAGAAGTAGCAGATAAGACATTAAAAGGCATTTCAACTTTAGCAAGTCAGCTGCAAAAGACCTCTTAAAAATAGTACAAAGCAAAGAAGTCACCTTGATTACTTTGTTTTACCCAAGTCATTGTCTTTTTAATTGTCAAATGCTACTAAAGCTCCGTGGAAAAGGATAACAGAAGAATGGATGCATTTGAGCTGTGATCCAGATGAAAAATAGTACGTACACCAGAAATGCCAGTTGCTATTGTTGGTAAGTGCCCTGAGCAAGTTCTGACACATAGCAACCCTATGGACCTCCAAACAAAGCACTGCCCAGTCCTGTGCCATCCTCACAATTGTATGTTTGCACCCATTGGTGGGAAACCAGAGAAAAGTAATAAATAAATCTCAGAAGCAATAAAACAGGAATGTTTCTTAAAAGTGAAGAATGGCAAGACTACCACTTACTTGCTTTGGACACGTCACTAGGAAAACCAACCCACTTGGCGAGAACAGGACATCTTGGTTGATAGAGAGTCAGTAAAAATAAGAAAAACTCTCAATGAGTAAGGTAGGTAGTTTATTGCGTCAACCTGGCCGATAAACACACATGGGGTTAATTGAAGGGGGGAGGGATAAATGGCTCAGTGAGCCTCGCCTTTCTAATTCTCGGTTCTCTTGCTTTGTGATGGTCAGACCAGGGTGCAGCTGCCTTAGCCAGTTCTCTGTTTCAGCTGGCCAGGCTCACTTCCTGCAAGACATCCCCGAGGAGAAGTCCCATGGACCTACCCCAATGCAGCCCTGGGTGCTGGAGCACCTGTGTGGAGACCCCCGCCAGTGCTGAGATGTTTACACATTCACTGACTCGCCTTTCCTCCTGCAGTCGGCATCATAGTGTGTGTTTTGTGAGATGGAGGATGACTTTGTGGATTGGTGTTGGACATAGGGGTTAATGGGTTAATGTTGGACTTGTGGGCTTGGGCAGCACTAGGTTGGGATGTTTTCTTGATGTGCAGTTAACTTTTATATAAAACTCTCTCTTATACATGAGTTTCTGTGAATTTGTTTGTTTGTTTCTCTCTCTCTCTCTCTCTTTTTTTCCCACTGTGCAACTCGCTTCAGTGCCTTAAGCCCACGGGGAAAGCTAGGCAATGGTTCGGGGTTGCAGTATGCTTTGGCCTGGGGCACTGTGAATGGCCCATGGGATCGGACCCGCTGTAGGATTTGTTTCTTTAAAGCACCCAGACCAACAATGAGAAAGCATGAGCTCAGAAGTACCAATGATCATGAAGACAGCGAAGGAGTCAGCAATGTTGGAGCTGATGGGGGTGCACCTAACAACCTCATTACTTTCATATGAATGTCCATCTAAATTTTGAGTCTTGACAGACTTTGTGATTAAGCAGCTTAGTGTTGAGACTATCAATTAAAGCTGTGTTATTCATGTTCCCCATTTAAAAGGTGAACTATTTGAAAGTCGATATGCCATAAATCATACTTTCCTTTATATAACGAAAGTGCAATAGGAGATAAAAACCGTTTTGATGGACAGTATCTGAGAAGTTTTATTTTTCATAGACACTATCTTATCCTCTTTGGCCTTAATAGTCCACCAGTATCTGGAATGTTATAGTGTGTAACATATGCTTATCATTAATTAAAATTTTAATATAGAAGGCAAGGTTTTGGATGTGGTAGAGTACTACAGGGCTGATTGGGTTTATTTTCCAAATGTTTTCTAGGTTAAAAACTCTAGTTTGAAAGTTTTGAAAATTTCTGTAAGGGAGATTTAAGCAAGCTTAAATTGAAAGTAATGTGTGAAAGCTTTCTAAAGCAACCTTGACACATAAACCTAAACTAATTGCTGCAGAGATTTTTTTTCCTTCTTACATTCCCCTTTTCTCAGTGTATTTATATATTGAAACAAATAGCTTTGCTGTGAAGACACACTCTTAATAACCAGAAAAGAGTAAAGTACCTAAAATATTTAAAATTATCACCATGATGTAGCTATTTCCTCAATTGATCCTAACCTTCATTTTGAAATATTAAACAGCAATTTTTCAGGTTCTTATAAACAGGCCTTGGTTCCAGTATGAAATGGTAATGTTTCAAATTTTGAATCATTTTCTTTTCTTCCGTGGATCTTTTTTATTCCCCTACAGATTTTGCTTTCTTGGGACCATTTTTACCTAAAAATCTATGAAGCAGGTGCCAAGGCACCACTAGCCGATATTGGCTGGTGCACACGGCACCTTGCTCTGCCCCTCAGGCTCCCTTTCCGGTCTCAGCTCCTTGTCTGCGGGCCTCTGCTTCAGCACAATCACCGCCAATCGGTCGGAATGGAAGCATTCATGCTTGCCCGCTTTTACACATCATGAATACCACCGTTACTTTAAGAAATATTATATGTCGATAAAAATGTCCCTGAAACCACAAATCACCTTATGACAGTGGAACGAGCTGGAGATAACTATGATAAGCGAAATTAGTCAGTCATAAACAGACAACTATTGTTGGAGCAAACTACTGTAAGAATAAAAACCAAGGCAAAGGACAGCCTTCAACTTGCAGGTCATTAAGTCTCTTAATCTGGTTGCTGAGCGACGATTAGAGACCCTGCCTTGGTCAATGGGCCATAGACCACTCTATGTACGTTCACCTGCAAAACCACCCTCACGGCAGAGGACCAGCTCGCTGGGATCAGTTTCTTTGCAGGTGGGGAGAGAGAAAGGACCATTCAGTTGCTGCCATCGCATAATGGACTGAGGTCACTCCAAATCAATAGACACTCTTACGGGAGGGGTAAGCCAATCTGACTGGAAATTCAAGTCATTATGTGGGAAGGGGACATGTGGTTTCTGGGAAAAGTTATTACATTTCTGTTGGTGGGTAACCAGGGAGGAGCAACTTCTCACGCAGAGAAAAAAACAACAGCACCTGAAAATACTTATATAGAACCAGGGAAGGATATGTCCTGCACTAAGTTCCTAATTGAACACTTTTTTACATTCTTTTAAAAAAATTAATTTGGAGATAATACATATAACATATCATTCCATAGTTCAATCACATCAAGCAGAATTTTACAATTGCTACTGCAGTTTCCGAACATTCCTTTTCTTCCTAGACTCCATAATATCGTCTCCCTTTTATTGCTCCACCACTCCTATACCCCACCCCCAACCTTTAGTCTACTTGCTCTCCCTTATAGGTTCATCAGTTCTGGGTTTCATTTACTGAACAACAGCAAAACATAAACACAATATGAAAAAAACCTGAATGTCCATCACAGGTCTGCTGTAATAAAACACATGTTAATAGAGCACACGGGGAATTGATGTAGCCAGACCTTGTTTGTCTGCCTGCCAACACTTCATCAATCTTGATTCAGCTGTCTTCTGCTTCCGACTTTAAGTCTTCAAGTTACAAGTGTGTCTGAGGGAGAGTCCAGATAACCAATGAGCTCTCTCATTGGATCTCACTGAGGCAGCCTCTGGAGCTTTCTGTGTGTTTTGAAGATCCAAGATTACCGGCCCTTTCATTCCCCAGCACCAATCTAGGGTCCCCAGCATACACCCAGAAGCCTGTGTCAATGTGGCCTATTTGATGGCCACACTTCCCCTCTAGAGTCCCCCAAAGCATTTTTTCGTCATTCTTCCCATCCACTGGAGGTCGATCATCCATTTTTGCCTAATAACAAACATGCATTTGTGATCCCCTAGATGTGTTTTCTCCCTATCCCCCTTGCTGTGTTGTTTCCCCCATCAGTATCCTTCTGGTAGAACTTTCTACCTGTCCAGGGGACCTCATCCTAGATTTACATGGCAGCCACTGGGTATAGGACACCTCCACCCCCACCTTTGGCCATTTGATCCCAGTTGATGTGTGGTACCTGACCAGGTGTCCACAACAGGACTGCTGGACACAACAGAGGGTTGTGGACACAACAGAGGGTTGTGGTAGAGTAGCAGGATATAAGTGTAACAAGCAGAAACCCATTGGATTCCTATGAACCAGTGACAGAAATACTGAAAAAGATATCAAGGAACAAGAAACCATCCACAATAGCCAAAGCAGAAATACCTAGAAATAAACCAAACCAGACAACCAAAGAGCTGTGCAAAGACAACTGCAGAACATTTACTACAGGAAACCAGAGGGAGCCCCACAAATGCAAGAATATTTCACGCTCACTGATCAGAAGACTCAATATTGTGAAACCATCAACCTACAAATTCAGTGTAATCCTAAGCCACATTTCAGCATCATTTTTTTAAAGAAATGGAAAAACCTGATTAACAATTTCATATGGAGAGGGAAGAAGCCCAGAACAGGCAAATAACTCCTCAAGAAGAAAAACACAGTAGGTGGTCTTGCACTGCCTGACCTCAACACCTACTATAGAGTCACAGTTGTCAAAACAGCTGAGTATTGGTATAATGACAGCTATTTGAACCAATGGGTCTGAACAGAAAACCCAGAAATAAAAACATCTACATATAGACAATATTTTTGACAAAGGCCCTAATGCATTAAATGGGAAGCTCAGGCCCTCTTCAATAAATTATCTTGGAAAAACTGGACATCCACATACAGAAGAATGAAACAAGACTCTCATCTCACCTCATGCACAAAAATAAGCTCAAGGTAAATCAAAGGCCTAAATATAAAACCCAATGCTATCAGAATCATCGATGAGAAAATTGGGACAAAGCTAAGTGCCCGAGTGCAGGAAATAGACAGGTTACCAGAGATAAGAAGGAAACAAACTACATGGAAGACAAAATAGATAAATCGAACCTATTAAAAATAATACACTGGTGTACTTAAAATACATCATTAAAAGAGTAAAAAAGAGAGCCCACAGAATGGGGAAAAATGTGTAATAGTGACATAACAGACAAAGGACTAATTACTAAAATCTACAGTATACTACAAGCCTACAAAAGGAAAAAAAACTGTGGTAATAACCCTCTAAGAAGGTGGGAAAACGGAACAGTCAATTCACAAATGACGATACTTGAATGACTAATAAACACATTAGGAAATCCTGCCTAATTGGACACTTTTGACCTAACTACTATCCAGACCTTAATGCCCCAGGTCGTGCTATATCCTAAGTGGGTTCTTAGACTTCTTTCAAGATGCATATCATCCTCCACAGACTGCATCAAAAGGCTTGTGGAAACCTCACCTAATGAACTGAGCTTTACCTTGACCTCATCCATAGCCCTGGGTCTTGAAGTTGAAACTCTCTAATGTTTCTGAGGTAGTCACCTAATCTGGTGTCAATTTAAGGATTAAGAGTGCAGGAGTGGAGTCTAGCCTGTCAATCAGGAGATAACCAGTGAGACTCCGGTTGGGTGTGGCCTTCTCCTGAGAATTCTGGGAAATCTGGTACTTCCTCCTTGGAGGTGGAAGACACATCTCTCTCTCTCTGCCACTCCCTGGGAGACATTGCAGAAGACAGGCCACATGGACACAACCAGACCTCCGAAGCTGAAGAAGCCGCAGAGAGACCCCTGCTAGCACTGAGATGCTTCCAACGCCACTGGCCCCAAAGACTTTCTACCCACTGGCTTGTGATTGTCCTGCATTTGGCTTCAGTGCATGGGTTTCATGAGTCTGAAGAGGACTTTATAGATCGGTATCAGACATATGGGCTAATACCGGATTTATGGACTTGATCTGGACTGGGCTGGGATGTTTTCTCAATGTTCAATTGCTCTTGTATATAAACCTCTCACTTATATGCATATATGTGTTTATGAATTTGTTTCTCTAGTCTACCCAGACTAACACATTTCAGAACTACATACGTGCTACCACATGCTTATAGAACTGATGATCATTGGACTTTGGTGTGGATCTCTTGCTTTGAGAGTCCCCCGTGACTGGTGGCTCAATACTATTGTGCACTTATTATCTTAAAGCCCTCCTTGCTTAATTATGATATACATTAATATGGTAGGCATGGTGTTGCCTTTGTGAATAACTGTTATTAGAAGTTTGGCTCTATTAACTATGTCCAATCGCTTTTGAGTAATTCAACAATTCATGTACTGAAGTTTGTCGCCAGCTTACAATTGCATAAGGCCCTTTTCTCAAGAGTGTTTAAAGTTTACATCGTTGGCTAAATTAATGACACTATCAATAGAATTACCTTATGCCCTAGGAGGGTGATTGCTAATGTTCTCTAACATATAATAATGACGTATCTAAAGTGAAAAAAGGCATTTAAAAAAAGCAGCTATATGAATGGATTTTGAGTCACAATTTAATTCTAGTCCAATCTGACAACAATTCATTCTCACTACATGACCATACTTGATGCTTGAAGATATCATCGAAGATATTGGTCCTATGGCAAAATGTAGGGAATAATCTAGCTGATGCCTGGTTATTAGAAAGAATAGCATCTGAAGCCTTAAAGCCTTGTCTTCTAACAAACAACCATTTGAGCGATGAGTCAGCTGGGCCCACGTGGAAGAAGCACACCAGCCTATGTGACCCAAGGATTGTGAATGATTACATTAAAACCTTAAGGAGAACTGGTATCAGATATTCCATTGTGAGCAGCCCATCTTCAGAAGGCTGTGGATGACAGTGGGAACCCAAAATCTAGTAGAAGTGTTCATGCATGGATGCCTCCCCTTTGACCCCAGACCAGGGATGTGAATAGCCTTGCTATGACGTAGAATGCAGCTTTTTGCTTGGTTTTTCTGCGCATTTAATCCTAGATGGGTAGAGCTCGGCAGGCAGTGGTTGCATTGGTGGTTTTTTAGTGGTATGACAGAAGATTGTGGGGAGGTGGGAGCTGATGACAATGGACACAAGAAGGAAGTAAATGTTCTGAGGTTGACTGTAGAGATGATTAAACAGCTCTTATTGACATGATTGAACTACTGCATGTACATATACAAATGCTATCCCAATAAAACGGTTTAAAAATAAATGTATAAGATAAAGCAATAACTTGAAAGCATTCCCGTTTATAGTAAAAGAGCATGGTTAAGAACAAAATAAATAAAGCCAACAATGATAAAAAGAAATCTCTGTTATCACCTTTATGCTTTGCTACTTAAGAAATAATTGTGGAATTTATCATATGCCAGGCATTACCTAGTCACTAAGGATACTCACCCAAAATTCACTCCCATAGAGTCAATACTGACTCATAGGACAGAGTAGAGCTGCCCTTGTGGCGTTCTTAGGCTGTAATTCTTTACAGGAGTAGAAAGCCTCATTTTTCTCCCTTGGAGCAGCTGTTGGTTTCAAACTGCTGACCTGGTGGCTAGCAGTCAATGCATAACCCCTGTGGCACCACGGCTCCTGCTAAGGAGACAGTGGTGAGGGGAACAACAGCAATCTGCCTGGAGCTTTATAAAGACAATTTAGTGAACAAGACAGGTATGAAACTTATAATAAGTCAATAGTAAATTGTTGAAACATTTTACTTATTTGTGATTAATTACAAAGCAACATTAGTAACAAAATCTGAGCAACTGCAGGGTTAGGTATGTAAAAGAATGTTTTATTGTGAAAATAGCATTTAATCGGGCTCATTGTGACATTATAGGACAGAACAGAACTGCCATTTAGAGTTTCCAAGGCCATGAAGTCGGTTCTGTCTCTCCCCTATGTACAACAGAATGAAACCTTGCCTGATACCGTGCCATCCTCGGGCACCTAATTGTTCACATGCTTGATCCCATCGCTGCAGCCACTGTGACAGCCATCTCCCCAAGGGGCTTCTTTTTCACTGCACTTCTGCAGTGAAACTAGTATTTTCTGCCCAGAGATGAAGCTTCTCCATCTTCACAGGTAACGACGTTCTGGCTTTCTTTCTTCTAAGACAGATTTGCTTATTCTTTGGACAGTCTGCCAGCACAACAATTCAAATGCACTGCTCTTTCTTCGGTCTTCTTATTCAGAGGTCCACTCTCATGCATTCCAGGCAATTGCAAACCCCCCCGTGTGGGTTAGGTGGACCTCCCTCTTCAAAGCAATAGCCTTGCTTTCCAACATGTTAAAGAGGTCTGTGCAGCAGAGTGGCCGAGTGCCATACATCATTTGATTTCTAGACAGCCACTTCCATGACCATTAACTATGGATGCAAGCATGATGAAACCCTCAACAACATAAATCTTTTCTCTGTTGGTCCTGCTGCTGTTTATTGGATGATTTATGAGGGACTAATATTCTGGCACTATGTGTTCAGTGACGATTCGCTCAGAAGTGGAAAGCATATTCCTTTTCAAAGTCTGTTTTTAGTCAATAAGCTCCACTGCAGCCTATTCACATTGGGTGGATCCTACTGACATTTGAAATACCCGTGAGAGTCTGACAGCAACAGGCAACCACCAAAGTATGAGAGGCTGACAGAAAAATATTGTGAAACAACAGGAACAGATGAAGAAGTTACTAGATCATTGGGAAGCACAATATTTAGAACCTGGAAACTGATTGGCTGTTAGGATCAAAAGTGTTAGCCATATTTTAGCTTATTGCATAAGGCAGATGGTGGTACCATTTTTAGAAAGAGGAATACTGAAAGATGGACTTTTGGTAACCATTGATAAATGTATTCTCAAATGTTGTAAATGATTAATTCTGATATATATATATTTCTATGAAACAAGAAATTTGACCTTTATATGACTAATATATATCTTTAAAGGATGAAAAGAGAATAAAAAAAAAACAAAGAAAATCAATTTCCTGGGAAGATATTTGGAAAACCTTTGATAGCAAAAGTTATTATCTTAATGAGAATCTCTGTTTCAATTACTTTTCCTTTTAACCACCACCTTCCACTTTTCAAGTTTACTGGTATGTTATCCATGTTTAACAGTTCTTCAATACTGCTAGGGCCTATAATATATTAATTCCACCACTTTTTAATTGTGCCTATCACCCTCATGAGCTCATTTTCTTTCTACTCAACTTAAATCCCATGCTCAATCATTGCAATAATGCCTCTAAATTCACCCCCAAATACTTCCCTCTTCTTTCTGCTTTAGTTGTCTAACTACAAAAAATCTTGTTTATATTCGACTCATTGAATTCTCTACACATAAGTAGAACAAAACCGAATAAAAGCAGGCGACTAGGTCATTTAGTTTAAGAGGATCCTATAATCCTACATTTCTATTATTTCATTAATTTTTTCTACTCATTCGTACTGTTACTTTACATGTTCTCTTCTCTTTCCAAACTTATAACAACTCACCTACCACTTTTTTATGCTGAAATCCACCCCCACCCATATCTCAACAAAATCCAAGCATTATGGAGAAGCCTATTCCTTCTAGTAAGACTGCACCACTACCTCCATTATCTTTCTTGTGTTCTTCCACTGCAGGTGAAAGGTTCTGACTTTTAGAAAAGGCCTGAGGTAGTTAGTTTATTGTGCCAACCTGGCTGATAACACACATGTGAGGTTATTTGAAGGGCGGAGGTATAAATGGGTTGGTGAGCCTCACCTTTCTATTTCTCGGGTCTCTTGCTTTGTGATGGTCTGACCAGTGTGCAGCTGTCTTTGTCAGTTTCCTGCTTCAGCTTACAAGGCTCACTTCCTGCAAAATATCTCTGAGAGAAGCCGCATGGACCTACCCCGATGCAGCCCTGGATGCTGGAACAGCCGTGTGGAGACCCCGGCCAGCGCTGAGATACTTACACATTCACTGATTTGGCATTTCTCCTGCAGTCGGCATCATAGTGTGTGTTTTGTGAGATGGAGGAGGACTTCGTGGATTGGCGTTGGACATATGGGTTAATGGGTTAATGTTTGACTTGTAGGCTTAGGCAGCACTGGGTTGGGATGTTTCCTTGATGTGCAGTTAACCTTTATATAAAACTCTCTTTTATACCTGAGTTTCTGTAGATTTGTTTCTCTAAAGTACCCAGACTAATACAGGGCCCATCTGTCCACTTGGGTATAAGAACCTCTGTAATGATAGGGTACTGTGTAGTTGATTTGTAATAATTCTAATATTTCCCTCAAGGATGTCTGTAAACCTGGTACCCTTGGAAAAAACCTCAGCAACATACATGGGAAATTGTATCAGCCACAATGTGCTATTTAAAGGCTCTCTTAAAGGAAACCTGTATTTGAATTACCTAGCAGCTCCACGGGAGAAAGGGTTGGCTATTTGATTCCACAAAGGTTACAGCCAAGAAAACATGATGAACGGCTTTCCTCTGTCACATGAGGTTAATGTGAGCTGAAACAAGCTGGGCAGTACCCAGTAAAATAATTGACTCTAGTCTTGTGAATGTATTCAATTTTCTGAACCAGTATATATGCCATAAATATCATCTTCTCTTGTCTACTCAAAGATATCAAACATTTGCCTCTCAGTCTTCATTAATAAGCCCACCTTCATACTGGATTATTTGAAAATGTCTGCTCCCTGTATATTCTTTCTATGAATCTATGCACTTTTTCTGATATCTTTTGCAATAAAACTACTTAAAAAGTAACTGATAACCCTGGCCTCCATTTATTACTGTATCACTTTCACGTTCCTGCTACCATAAAGCTTTTCTCTCTACCATTCCAGTAAGAAAGAAAAGAAATAATAACCCTCACAGTTGAATCAATAGAAATCATGATAAATAAAGAAAATATTGAAGTTGTCAAGGTTTCATTTTTCTTGCCTCTAAAATCAATACAAATGGGAACATCAGTCAAGAAATCTGACAACATATCACGTTAGACAAATCTGCTGCCAAGATCTCTGTAAGGTGTTAAAAAGCTATGAGATCTCAATTGTGCCTGACCAAGTTGGGCTTTGACTAAGGAGGATCTCAGAATTGATACATTTGTTGAAGAGAACTGAAACCACCAAATATATCTTGGAAGAAGTGGAGCCAAAATGATCCTTAGAAGGCATGATGGCTAAACTTCATCTCATGTCCTTTGAATATTTTATCAAGAGATACCAGTCCCTGAGAAAAGACATCATCCTTAATAAAGTTGAGGGCCAATGAAATCGACTGATACAATGACTATAGCAATGGACCATGACAACAATTGTGAGGATGGTGCAGGACCAGGAAATATTTCATTTTGTTTATATAACATCATTAAGAGACAGAACTGATTCAAAAGCATCTAACACTAATATCAACAAGAACAACATTCTAATAACACATTTATTAGTCAGTGCAATGTCAGATCTTGCTTAAGGTCTTTCTTACCTTCTTAGTTTCTATTCGTCTTATGAGGAATTTTGATAACAACTGGCAACTCTCTCTTCCTTTGAATCCTTTTGTCGTGTACCTTTATTGTTTCCCTACCCTCTTATTTTTCTCCTACTCGCTGTTCTTTTGCTTACTTTTCTAACTTCTAAATGCCCTCCCCCATTCCCCCAAAAAGAAAAACAAATCTACTGCTATCAAGTTGATTCCAGCCCTTATTGACCTTACTGGATACCGTGGAAGGGCTCTGTGGATTTGTGAGACTTTAAATGTTAACAGGGTAGAAAGCTTCATCTTTCTCCTGAGTTGCTGCTAGTAGTTTTGAACTGCTGAGCACACAGTTAGCTGCAAAACTTGGAACCCATTATGCCAGTGGGTGTGGTTAAGGGCTCGTGGTTAGAATTAAAAATCACCCTAGAAAACCAACTTCCCCAAAGTTACCCCACCTTCATGGAATGCAGAACTCTGTTCTTCAAGTAGTTAAAACTCTGATGCTCAATGTGCAGAAAGGCAGGTGTGTCTGTACTGTATAAGAGCACAGGCTTAGACATTAAGAGAAATACTTACCTTTCTATCTTTTCATCATCCAATATATATTTTAAAAATCAAATAACCTGGATTTTCATTTTAGCTCTCTTCTTTAAAAATGTATGGTTGTGGTCACGAATCATATACATTTTTTGATTCCACTATTTCTCCATCTGTACAACAAAGTGAAACATTCCTTTTCAAATGGTGGTTTTGAGTTGATTAAAGGTAAAAACATAATTCAAAGATCACTGAGCATATTTCTTTTTAAAAATTTTTTGAACATTTTCTCCTTTCTTTTATTTATTATTAGCTATCCCTTTCCTCCCACCTCCCCTGCCAGATTCCCAATAAACCTTTAGTCCAATTATTGTCTCTACCTGGATCGCATGCAAAGAAAATCACATCCAAAACAACAACAACAACTACAACCCAAACCCCCAATAATGATGACAGAGTAAAACGGAGAGACCCTGAGCATATTTCTTACAAATATTAGACACTCAATATAAGAGTTGTTTTCTTTACAAAACAAAAAACACCTGTGGCTATTAATGACTATTGTGAGGACTCAGCGACAAATTTCCAAGTACATTGAATTCTGGCTTGCTTGGCTTGCAGGTTGCAGGAGTTTACAGCTAAACTATACAGCCATTATGTTTCACTAAAGAGATTAGGATAAGTTTTAACTTCACAGATTCACACCTGTGCACCGTTCGCAAAGAAATACTACATGAATATCCCAGGTATAAAATATTGTGACATCAAGCAAAGGGTACCTCTCCAGCCCAGCAGCATTTCTTGCTGTTGGCTACTTTTCCTTTGGAGCAGAGAAAGGAAAAAAATATATGCTTTTGTTCCATCTCACATAAGAACATTAAGTCACATTCATTAATATTAATAACTCATAAATACTTTCCCATATATTTGTCTTAAAATTATTGAGTTTATTTTAGTTTTTGATAAAAGCTTAGCTGGAAACATGTTGCTTTTAAAAATGTCCTTTGTTGTTTTTTGTAAAATCCTTTGTCAAAATGAATCTTCATCCTATAAAACTCTTCTTTGTTGCTTTTGCATGTGTGGCATAATTGTTGTTGTTGTTGCTGCTGTTCGTTTTCTACCCACACTGGAACTTGTTAAGCAACCATAACCACTGCTCTGGGCTTTAAGTTCTAGAAACCTTGCTCTTCTTTTCTTCAAGCCAATTACTTTTAGCAAAGCAAACATGTTTACCCTGAAACCACATCTTTATGTTCAGCTTAGACCTCACTCAACATCCCCCCACCCCAGATGTCTCTGGCCAAGAAGCAGCCTGTGGGAGCACATACATAGGATAGAGTACTGTACATTCCTGAAAAACAGTGATACATTTCTCTCTGCTGCCTTCCCCAGCTGGAAGAACTCATACAAATATCTGTATGAGATCAGTGATACCTGGGTCTTGGGCATTTGGGGTCCAGCATCAGTAGGCAAATTCCCCTTACAGTGAGAGATATAAATAAAGTGAGGGAAGGGAACAGCTAAGCACTGATTGTATTTCCGTCACAGGCTCCTCAATGGTATGGGTATACCTGTCCTCACTATTTGTGTTCTCCATGATCCCTAAGAACACCTGATGCCATTCAGACTGATTATTCTTGGATGAAGAAAATAGTCAAAATCTTGAGGATGAGAAATTAATTTTCACACACATTCTCAGACTTAATTCAGAGCCAAATTGAGTCTGACTCTTCCCAAAAGACAGAGGCAGACTAACTGTGATCATTGTTATTATGGGGAATATGCTAACACTGTAGAGGTGAGGAGAGATGAAAAAATCCATAGGTTGAAACACATGAGCATACATAGGTTTTACTGTGGGGAAAAAGATCTACCTATTTGGCTCCAGAGTTAGAATTTTAGAACTGACAGGGATTTACAAAGTATCTAATCCAATTTTCATTAACGCAGATGAGGAAGCAAAAGCTCACAAAGTATGAGCTGTTTCCAAGGGATTACATAAATATTTGGAAAGGAAGCAGGACAGAGAATACATTTCTTCACTCTTGACTAGCACTCTACCCACTGGACCTTGTCTTTCAAATGCCATCGAGTTAATTGCAACTCAAGGCAGCTCTTGTGTGTGTGTGTAAGAGGAGCATTGTGCTTCATAGAGTTTTCAACAGCTGATTTTTCAAAAGTGTTCATAGACCTTGACACACTTCCTGGCAGAGAGGAACCCCGACGCTTCAGTGAACAATCAAGTACATTAAGTGGTCACACTATCCTTAGAATTGGTTAATAGCGCTTGTTGTATTAGGAGAAAAAAGACTCCAGATTCAAACATCATCTTTTTTCTCCCTTATTTCAATGAAATTTAATATGAAAGGTACTTTTTGATATAAGAATGTTATGACAAAATATTTTTCACCCACAGTGATAGAGCCCAGTTTTAAAACAAAACAAAACAGAAAACAAATGCTGGAGAGGTGTTCAGAGGTTGGAACTCATATAGTATGGGTGGGCTTGTAAACATGTACAATCTGTGGAAAATGCTAAGGCGCTATCTAAACCAACTGGGAAGAGAAATACCATATGGCCCCGCAATCTCTCTGCCGGTGCATTTGCACTTCCCATCCATATGCAGTAACACAGTGCATACACAAGGCAGCGTGTATATTATGAACCCTAACACAGGCTTCTCTGTGCAAGCAGTCATGTCATCACATTCTGCTATATCATCAGCCTGCATCAGGCCTCAAAATATACACGCTGCATTGTGTCTGTATGGTAAGGCAGCGCGTGTAGCAATACATCTTATGCAGTCACACAGCATGTATGTTATCGTTGATACCACATTGTTGTTGTTGACCTTCTTTACCACTTACAGAGCTAGTTTCCTGTTTTTCTTTGAAATAAATATTCAAAAATCATTTAACCTATTGATGCCTCAATTAATGTAATTTTATTGGTATCTTTTTATTTTGAAATTTACCAGTAGATGCTGCATTTCCCACTCTGGGCTTATACTCGAGTCAATAAGTTTTCCCAGTTTTTGTGGTAAAATTAATTGCTTCAGCTTATATTCAGTTACACTGATATATATGTATATATATTCACTAAAAATAGTGATAAAATTACAAAACACCTCAGGACAGAGATGGACCTAGAAACCATTAGGCTGAGTGAAGTTAATCATTAACAAAAGGACAAATTATGCATGCGCCCACTACTATGAGGATAAACAGCAAGATGAAAGTAGGCATCTGTTCTCAAGTCATGGAACCTCCTACTCTGGTTTCCCCAAATGAAGCAGTGTAACTGCTTAATGCTCATGATCCATTTACTACTCCCTTATTTTACAATATTAATAACCACTTTGAGAGGAGGTGTCACCTCAGCAGGGATCAGTTTCTGGTGTTAGGGGAGAGGGAGACGACCAATTAGATCCTGCCTTATAATAAATTCTACGGTCACCCCAAATGTACAGACAGCCCTACAGAGATGCTCAGTGAAGCATCATGGAGGCTCAAGTGCTGAGTTAGGAAATGTGGGACAGACATGTCTTTCTCAGAGAAGGTGATTTCACTTCTGTTGGCGGGCAAACCAGATTGGGAAACCTGATATTGGGAAACATGCTTGCTTTTACTTAGGTAGACCTCCAAATTGAGAGTGTGCCTGACATTATCAACCATAGTCTTCAGAGACAATTATATTCAGCTTTAAACAGAACAAAGACAAACGATATAGTCATCTTGAATGATGACAATCCAATAGAATGCATACAATATAGAAGCCAAATTGAGTCCCCTGATTCCCAGGCATGGAATATTAAAAATAAATGAAATTATCACAGAATCATCACTACTGCTAATTAGGCTTAAACAACCTGGAGAAGGACAATAATTGGGATACGTGGCAGATTTACAGGACTGGTTCTTGTGCTGCTCCTGGTTCTTGTTAAAGTGCTGGTGGGGGTATGGAACATGGCCAGGCAGCCCAGAGTCATAGTCACCAGGATTCCAAATTTTAACTTAAATTTGTAGCATGTGCTTCTTTCTATAAATTATTAAAGACATAGCCTAGTACCATTAAATGGCTCTCGTTGAAAGCCTGAGGATTAAACTGCCTCTTTTGGAGTTCATGCTAGGAAGCTGGAATCTACGTTCAAGTACATCTACCTGAAGGCAAACTGCCCCTGCTTGGGATTAATCAGTGTTTGCCTAAACAGAGACACTTTACTGATGATTTACTGGTTAGAAAGATCCCAACCAGCATCTGAAACTACGACAAAGCTCAAAAGCAAGTTCGGGTTCCCACCATGGAAGGGCTCCCATATAAAAGCTGTCACCTTCCACAAGCCAAATACCTTCTAATGTAAATTCCAATACACTGTGTACTTGGCGACATCTCCTTCAATCTGTTCCATGAATTAAAACACTCAAACTCAAATTGAAAAATAAAATTCAATCTGAACAGTTATTCTACATGCATATAGTAAGAGAATTCTGATGACCTGAATCAGGCTACTTACAATGAAATTGATTAAGAGATGAGAAAAGAGGAGAATAGAAGATTAACCATAGTCACTGGTGGCATACGAATGAAAACGCTAGCTGTGAGGTCAGCAGTTCAAAGCCACAGGCTGCACCATGAGTGAAAGATGAGACTTTCTACTTCCAGAAAGAGTTAGAGTCTCAGGAACCCCACAGGGACAGTTCTCCACCCGACAGGGTTGCTATGAATTGGAACCGAGTTGATGGGAGTGAGTTTGGATTGTTGTTGTTAATTTTAACAAGTTTAGCTAAACTCCAGAGCCCTGATGTGTAGTGGATTACGTGTTGGACTGATAACTGGGAGATCAGCAGTTGGAATCAAACAAGTCCCTCAGCAGCAGAAAGATCCATCTTTCTGATCCTGTAGAGATTGCCAGAAACCCAACTCACTGCTGTTGAGCAGATTCCAACTCACAGTGACCCTGCAAGGCAGGTGGAGCCTCCCCTGTGGGTTTTCAGGACGACTCTTTACTGGAGTGCCTGTGGAGTGGCTGCTGCTTTCTATTGCTGCTTTGAAGGGAGCATCCCAGTATGAACCCCGGAACGGCACCGTGGCTTTTGTTTGCTTGTTTTTGTGATTACACTCTGCTCTTTTCCTTACACTGATATCAACTGACATCAGATCATAAGGTCGCCTCTGTTGTTCCACCCAATGCACTCATGCATCTTTTGAAATTTCAATTAAATATGCCTGGTTTTGAATAGGTAAGAAAATACTAGAAACTTTGTGAGGGGAAAAAAGTGAATAAAAAAGGAAACACGGACTGAACTGATTTCTTTAAGGCTAATATTTAATTTTAAGGCCAACATTTAATTTTAAAGGTCAGACAAACCTTAAAATTAAACAAAGATGTCTGTTGTTATATTTAGACACATATCAACGGATGGCTTGTGAGAAGAAAAAGCCCTCATGACCTGAGTTTTGGGTAAGTATGTCATCTGATGCTGAACCATTAAAGCTAGTTTATAAAAACACTCAAAGGGACAGAATCTTTTCAGTAAAGCTGTTGAGGAATTTGAACTCATCCCCATGAGTCAAGTCTGACTCATAATGTCCCTATAGGACAGAGTACAACTGCCCTTTTGAATGTCCAACGACATACATCTTTATGGGAGCTGAAACTCTTGCCTTTCTCCTGGGGAGGGGCTGCTGGGTTGGACCTGATGGTCTTGAGGTTAGTGGGCCTCCAGTAACCCACTTTGCTACGCTACCAAGGCTCCTTAGTGGGGGAGGGGGAGGAGCTATCTGTTTTCTCTCTTTCCCCTGTGCATCAGTCTTGTCTCTGAACTCTGGAAAACAAATTCTCTATACATACACAAGTATGTACACACACACACACACACACACACACACGGAGGCCCATATCCGCAAGTGCAAGAACATCTATGTGACCTCTGCAGAAATCTACACACATAACCACACATGTGTGAGCACATGCATGCACACCACTCCTTAGGCTGTCCCTTGCATAATACTTCTCAGAACTCTGGGGATTTTGATAAATATTTTTAAAATAGCGCTGGTCTTTTAGCTCGGTGCTCACATTGCATGCGTAAGAAGTAATGCATTTCCTGAGGGCATCACAAAGCCAGGTTTCATGCTTGTCTTGTTAGTCTGGGTAGACTAGAGAAAAAAATCCACAGAAACTCATAGGTATATACGAGATAGTTTTATGGAAAGGGTAAGTGTACATTCAGAAAGCATCCCAAACCCATCCGGTCCAAGCCCATACATCCGACTTAGCCCATATATTTGACACTGATCTACAAAGTCCTCCTCAAACTCACAAAACACACAATGATGTTGAATGCAGGAGGCTCACAGGCCAGTGGGCAGAAAGTCTTGAATCCAGTGGTGGTGTAAGCATCTCAGCTCTGGCAGGGGGTCTGCATACAGCTGCTCCAGCACCCAGGGCTGCCCCAGGGTAAGTCCATGTGGCTTCTCAGGAATGTCTCATAGGAAGTGAGCCTTGCAAGCTGAAGCAGGGAATGGCTAAGGCAGCTGCACTCTTGTCTGACCATCACAAAGCAAGAGACCTGATAACCATAAAGGTGAGGCTCACTGAGCCATTTATCTCTCCACTCTTCAATTAATCCCACATGTTTATTGGCCAGGTTGGCATAATAAACCTTAACTATCTCACTTGTTGTGCAGAACATTCTGCATTACAGTAACTGGTATCTGCTTTTTGTCATAGATATGAAAGATCCATTAGCATAATAATTGTTCTCATAAGGCCTCTTTTAAACTCAATAAGAGATAAAAGACATTGGAAAGCCATCCTTACAGAAAAATTGTTACAACTAGGAAGCATTAATTCTGAGGGCCTTGGCCTCCTCTGCTGTCCTACCATTTCCACTTGTCTACACCCTGTCCTCTCTCCTTTCGCTAACTTGGCTGCTTTCCCTACCCTTTCTTCATTAATTTCCTTTGTCCCAAAGGCTGTCCATTTGTTTGTATGGACTCCTCACCTATGGGGTCAGATAATGGAACTCCCTAGCACAGGATGCTGCAGCCTCTTGATGTGGTGTCTTAGGAATACCATCCTATGAAATTATGGGTTCAGTCAGAAATGTAATGAAATAGGGGAAACTAAAATCCTGTTTTCAGAGGCAAGCTTCTTTGGTCTCATTTTTTGACTCCCCTTTAGAGTCTAGCACAGGACTCAATATATAGCAATCATTCAATTAATGCTTACTCAATTGCATCAAACAATCCCTTTCTCTACTCCTTCTTATTTCAGATATTCATTCATAGTAATTCACCAATGATGCCTAATAGATAAAAGTTTCTATGTCTTTAAACATTTTCAAACATCCTCAAAATCACTAAGGAATTCCTACTAGACTAGGGAAAGTATGAGGTCCATTGATCCCAGTGACTGACGAGAAAGAGCATTCAGAGTGAAAAGGAAAGAAGATAAAATAGAATCAGAGATATGATTTTAAACAGGTAAGAGAAGAATATGTATTGTAGTGGTTACTCGTTGGGCTGCTAACCACAAGGCCAGCAGTTCAAAACCACGAGACTCTTCAAGGCTGGTGCAGGAAGACTGCCCAACCTCAGCACTGCAGCCTCTGCTGCCTCTGCTCTGTTCGACAGGGATCCCACAGGTGCTTTGACTGTAGCTCTGCTTTCCCTGTCTGCTTCTGAGATGGTTATGCTATAGCCAAAGGCACAGTCACGCGGAGCAATCATTCTCCGGCTGTTCCAGACACCCTCTTTGCATGGTCCCACCCAGTTTTTGGTGGACTGTATGAGGACAGGGAGGCCGGTGTGGGTGCTCTAGAGTTGGTTCTGAAACACCGCAACCCCGTGCACAGCAGAAGGAGACAGCTCCGTGGCCTACTGCCTCCTCACAGTCATTACGTTCAGGCTCATGTTTGCATCCGCTAGGAACGTTCTCGTTTCCCCCAATGCTCTGCTTTACCATGCATGGTGACCTTCGAAGGGGGCTGGATTCTCCTAATACCATGACCAAAGGGTGTGAGAGACAGTCTCGCCACCCTTGCCTCTAAGGAGCGTTCTGGTTGTACTTCTTCCAAGATAGATTCATGTGTTCCTTTGGCAGTCCGTGGTACTTGCACTAATCTGTGTCTGTGCTGTAATTCAAGTGCATAGATTCTCTTCCAGTCTTCCTTACTCAATGTCCAACGATCACCCGGGTCAGGGGCGCCTTACCCCTCCAAGTAATATCTTTGCTGGCCAGCAGTGTAAAGAGGTCATGCTGAACAGATTTGCACAGTGCCCTGTGCCTTTGCTCTTTTGACTGTTTTTGCCACGATCATAGATTGTGGAGCCAAGCAAGAGGAAATTCATGACAATTTCAATCTCTCCTGCATTTATCGTTTACCATGCTGGTACAATTGTGAGAGTCTTGGTCTTCTTTACTTTGCAATGTAATCCTTGCTGAAAGTTGCAATTCTTCACCTTCATCAGCAAGTGTGTCAAGTCCTCCGCTTCAGCAAGCAACGTGCCATGGGCACATTGCAGATTGTTAGTTGGCCATCATCCAATCACGAGGCCTCAATCTTTTTCGTATAATCTAAGGATTATTCTCAGGTCATTTACTCAGTATACAGATTAAATAAATGTAGTGTGGATGCAACCCTGACTCACACCTTTCCTGATTTTAAACCAGGCAGTATTCCTTTGTTCTGTTCACACAACTGCCTCTTCATAATAATTTTATTTCATTAGGATCTGTTGTAACTTCCTGTGTTTCATGCCCAATTTTTTATATTGATGTATGCTCCTTCTTTTTGTTTGATAAATTTGCTAGCGGTTTGTCTAATTTGTCAATCCTTTCCAAGAACCAGTTCCTTGTTAATTCTTTCCACTGTTCTTCTGTTTTCCAGTACGTTTATTTCTGCTCTTATGTTCATGATTTCCTTTCTTTTTCTGCTGGAGGGATTCTACTGCTGCCTCTGTTCTTACTGGTAGAGGTGATGTATTAAGGAGAAGTTCACAATTCTCTCCTCCTTTTTTCATGCGTGCATTTGTTGCAACAAAGTGACCTCTGACAAAGGCCTTTGCTGTGTTCCACAGGTTTTGGAATGTTGTGTTATTCTCATCACTTTCTAGCAATCTCCTAATTTCCTCTTTTATTTGGATTATTATCCATTCCTTTTTGAGAAGAGCGCTGTTGGCTTTCCAAGTTACTGTCTCTGTTTATTCTTTACATTGTTGAATTCCAGGTTGAGTAGAGGGGTCAGAGAACATGGGTGGAAAGATCTCTGTATGTGTGAACTTTCTCAAGCTTGCTGTATGTCCCAGAATGTGGTCTATTCTAGAATATGAACCATGTGTATTGGGAAAGAATGTGTATTTTTTTGTGTGTGCTGATAGATGGAGATCTCTATAAATATATATGAGGTCAAGTTGATTGATTGCCTGATTCAGCTTTTCTGTTCCTTTACTGAGTTTCTTACCTGCTGCTCTATCTTTCTTTGAGAGTGGGTTATTAAAATAACCTACAATAATAGTTGATGTAGTTATTTATCCTTTCATTGCTTTGAGGATTTGGTTTATGAATTTCCATGGTATTTTGGGGCACATATAACTTTATTACGATTATGTGTTCTAGGTCTGTCGACCCCTTCCTTCATCATTATGTAATGCCCATTCTTTTTTCTTGTTATCTTGTATCCCTTGAGGTCGATTTTATCAGAGATTAATATTGTCACCCCTTATTTTTTATTGCTATTAAGTTGATAAAAATTATCACCAACCTTTGACTCTCAGTCTGTTTTTATCTGTGAGTTTGAGATGTGGCTCTTGAAGGGAGCAGATTGCTGGATCTTGCTATCCAGTCTACCATTTTTGGGGTATGTTTATGGCGTTTTAGCTCATTAACATTCAGTGTAATTAAATCTAATTGCACATTAGACACTATCGTGTCTTACTATTTGTGTTTGATATTTTCCTTTCTTCCTCATTTGTAGGGTGCTGTAAGCATATGAGGAGTCTATTCTTGTCTTCAAGTGTCTGTTCGCTAAGCAATGAGTGGGGGCTCCTTTCCATATTTCGGTTTCTGTGTATTGTTACACCCAGTGGTGATGTCATGCTTGTGCTGCAGTTTTTGGTTTTCTGTCCATAAAGAATTTTTTGTAATGGTTGTTTTGTGTTTACATGTTCTCTAAATATTTGCTTATTTGAGAAAATTTTTGTCTCTTTAAATTTTAGGAAAACTTTGCTGTATAAAGGATTCTTAGATTGTAGATGTTGTTTTTCAAATTTCAGAATATGTTGCTCCAATTTCTTGTTTTGTGCATGACCTCCGAGGGGAGGTCTGAGATGATTCTTGTCTATTTATCTTTACATGTGACTCCATTTTTCTTTCTAGTGGATTTTATGATTCTCTCCTTTTCTTTGAAGTTGGATAATGTGACTACTATAGATCTTCATGTTTTGTTTGTTTGTTTGTTCTTTGGAGTGGTGGTGGAAGGTGGACTAGGAAGGGTTAATCCAAGTAGTATTCTCTCTGCTTCCTGACTAGTTTTCATCTTCTCCTTTGTGTGTTGTGGAAATTTTATTCCAAGAATGTCTTACTATTTTAACTGTAGGTGTGGTAGTTACATAATCTGGTGCCAGTTTGAGACTCTCAAGAGTGAAGATGTGGAGTTCAGCCTGTCCATCACATCACAGTTTGATGACCTCATTTGGAGGCTCTATGGACAAAAATAGCTCACTGGAGGTGGGACACACACTCACTCCCTGCAAGACACTCCTGCTAACTAGCCGCATGGAGACACATTGATGGAGCCAGAGGCCTGGAGCTGGAGAAGCCACATGGAGACCCATGCCAGTGCTGAGATACTTCTACCACCATGGGATCCCAAGACTTTCCACCCACTGGACTGTGATCTTTCTGCATTCAGCATCATTGCGTGGCTGCATGTATTTAAAGAGGAATTTTTGGACTAGTATTGGCTTACGGGGTAATATTGGATTCTGGACTTGATCTGGACTAAGCTGGAGAATTTTCTTAATGTTCAATTGCTCTTTGATATAAAGTTCTATCTTACACAGATATGTGTCTCTGAATTTGTTTCTCTAGTCAACCTAGAGTAACACAGTATGGTAACTTGGTACTAGAGAAAAAAATCGGAAGGATGGAGATATTTGTCTGACCCCTGCCTCATGGCAGTTTTCTTCTTTGGCTAGCCAGTGGTCAGATATGACCATGCAGTTTATGGTGTTATTTTCTGGAAAGAATATAGGAAGTTAAAGTTTTGATTATTTTATTTGGTTGCTGTCTTTGGTTATTCCTCTTTGAAATGGTGCAAATGAATGTGATTAATGTATGTTTTGAGCTCAGGGGTAGAAATCGACATTTGAATTTCTCAGAGACCATGCTGTTTGGTGACAATGGCTGACAGAAAGCCTGGCCCAGGCTTGATGCAGTCAGAGGCCTAATCCCATAATTTTGTATCAAAAGGTAGTTTAGATAATAATTAAGATAAGTTAGATAAGGATTGAACTTGACTGCTTTAAGAATTGAGTTTAGGATCTGATTCTGACTTGCTTATACTGATTTCTTCTGCTTGTTATTGATATGATGATTGATAGAAATGATTATTGGGAAGTATAAAAATAGAGAATGTGAAAGTCTTGCCTTCATCCATTAAATTTTGAGTCTTTAAATGGGTTTAGGGCATGCCACAAAGAAGATTCTGAATGCATAAGCCCCACCCAGTGTCCTAAGTGCTCAGGATCTTCAAAGGTGAAGAGACTTGCCTTGGGGGCTGTTGACAGATTGAGGGGGGAAAAGGAAGTTTGGGGATTTTTGAATTTTGAACTCGTGATTTTTGTCAGCAGCTGGAAAAAAAATCTGGAACCATGAAGAACTCTCCTCCCTAAGACTGAACATTAAAGGGAGCCTGTGGGCAGGCTGAAATGCTTGCTAGTTGACCATCTGGATCCACTTGTTGAGTGGAAGTGGGAGAAATTCAGCAATAAAGAGATGGGTTGAGTCTGGCCATCGACCTCTTTTATAGGAACTGGAGAGGGTTGGCTGGTCTGAAGTTCATAGAGTTGTGTGGAACCTGAGCCTATGGCATGACCTCGCCAAAGAGGCCTGGGGTTGTTGAGAATTTGTGATGGGGCCTTGGTATAAAGGCAAGGTGACCAATGGACACCTTGCTAAAGCTAACTGAAACATCCCACATTGAGTAGGCCAGAACCTGACCAGATGAAGAGATGATTTTTGAGCCTGTGAACTGGTACGTATTACTGCTGACTTTATGGATGGTGTGTCCTGGTTTGACTTTGCTTATTGGAAGCATACATCACAAGATTCCAACCGGAATGAAGATTCTTTACGTCAAATATTAGGATTGTCTTCTGAAAGCACTGGGTTGAAGAAAGTAGGGAGTATAAAAATTGGATATCCAAAGTTGGGCAGATAAAGGCATAAAGTGGCTGGCGTACACACTTTCATAGGTGGGGAATATATTTATAGGATTATGGTGAAGATGTTCCTTTAACTGCAATTATGAAGTATGGAACATTGTTGTTTTGTCACTTATAGAATATTGTGTCTAAATGAGGATGGTACATATTGAATTGTATGCATTTTAGCTTTATCCTGTTAGGTATAGCTAAGATTTTATTATTGTTTTTTTGAAAATTAAATGGGGCTAAAGAGTTGTGTGAAAGTTGCAATGTGATAAGGGGTGATCAAGGGTAGCTACATGATCTGGTACCAACAACTCATTGGAGGTAGGACACACACTCGCTCCCTGCAAGACATTTCTGTTGATAAGCCACATGGAGACACACTGATGGAGCCAGAGCCCTAGAGCTGGAGAAGCCACATGGAGACCCACACCAGTGCTGTAATACTTCTACCACCACTAGATCCACAAGATTTTCCACCCACTGACCTGTGATCTTTCTGCATTCAGTGTCATTGTATGTGTTGCATGAGTCTGAAGGGGAATTTATTGACTGGTATCAGACATATGGGGTAATATCAGACTTATGAACTTGATCTGGACTGGACGGGGATGTTTTGTCAATATACAATTACACTTTATATAAAGCTCTTTCTTATACACATATGTGTGTCTCTGGATTTATTTCTCTAGTCAATCAAGGCTAACACAAGCCTTCCTGATACTCTGTTAATTTTTAATGAGTTGGTGCAGAGGATAATGGTTGATAAGTTTTTATTTGCTAAATTAGAGGAGAATGGGCATTATCATGGTATAGAAAGCAGGTCCTAGAGGTAGTCCTGGTTGGGGTGCATGAGGGTTATAGTAAATCTACCAGAGTCCCTTATTGATCCTTCAAATTATGAAAGGGTGAGTGCCATTCTTCAATTATTTGTATTTTTTACAGAAGGACCCTTAATAGTAGAGTGCTGCACAACTTAGAATTCTCCACGCCATATGTACGATCCCATGAATTTAGGCCATTATGTGTGCCCCAAGGAGGAGGGCCTTCTGATCAGAAGGCAGTCTGACTAAGGCTAGTGGGACCCTGTGTTTGCTGGCTACATAGCCAGGGGCAGGGAAGGTTGCTGAGAAACTCTGATGAGACGAGTTCTAATTCCTTTGGTGAGGAAAGGAGCCCTGTATTTTCATTTTCAGAAGTGGATATGTCTAAAAACTTCCTGGAGCCAAATGTGCCATGGTTTCAAGCTGCATCTTTATCTCACTGAGGCTGGCTCTCCCTAGGAAGCTGGGGTTATCTATCTGGAGGATCTAACTGCACATTTGTTATTAAGGGGATATGCAGGGAATTGGCAATGGGATTATCCCAATTTAGATTCAGATTTGCTGGCTGCAGTGGTCACCAGAGTCCAGGGCCTCCAGAAGTTGATGGGGAAATTCTTGTGGTACTCTAGAGGGACAGTCTATTCTGGGCTTCCTCCCAGCATGGGGGTGTGCACAGGCAGTGAAGGGGGGAGCACATGGGCCCATAGCGCAAGGCTGGCATAGGTGGGTCACTGGGGGGAGGAGGAGAAAGGAGCAACTCAAGGAATCAAGGTGCGTCAGTTGCCTAGTTGGGAAAAGCAGGGGATGGTGACATGCATGTGCAGGTGTGTGTAGGTGATGGGGGTGGGGGAATGAGTGGCAGGGAAACACGGTGTGTGGGGATCTCTGCAGCCATGGAGAGCCAGGAAACCACTGCTATGTGTCACTGCTGCTGGGGAACAGTGGGATCATCTTGCCTGGTTCTTAGGTGCAACAAAGCTCCGGAGGATGAGTGTTGCACAGGGCGCCATCCGTGAAGAATCAGCCTAAGGTTCCCCAGGGTGCTGTGAGACCAGGGCTCAGTCTCAATCACCTGGCATGGTCCCTTGACTCTAAAATCCGGAGACCACTGTGCAGGGAACTGCCGAAAGGTGTCCTTGCATCGATACCATCTTCCTGGAAGTCGCCTCTTCACAGGTGTTCTCATAATAACTCAAGAACAGATTGGGTGCACTGAACACTAATGACAAGAGAACTGGTGAGCTGTGGGAGGTCAGCAAGAACAGCACTCTTGAAGAAATCGAAAAGGATTTTTAAAAGATAGAAAAGAGAAAAACGATGGAAGTGTATGTTGGAAGAGAATCTGAAACATGCTCAGAATCATAAGGTCTCTCTCTCTCTCACTGCCATCGCGTCAATGTTGACTCCTATCCACCCGAGTGGAGCTGAGGCCAGTGGAAGAAATAGTGCAGTCAAAGATTTGAATCGACGATGTCAAAGGGTTTATCAATGAGACGAAGCAAAATGTTCTACTGAAACATGTAAAGACAAAACCAAAAATGAAGAACGTGCTCAGCATATCTTAACCTGAAAGAACTCCAGAGAAATGTCAAGTTTCGAGCTGCAATATTGAAAGTGTCTATGGAAAACATCAAATGGTTCAGGAAGCATAAAAATGATGGAAACAATATACAGAGTCACTGTAAGAAAAAGAACTCGTCCATGTGCGTCATCTCAGGAGGTAGCACATGGACAAGAATCAATGGTCCTGAAGGAAGAATTGAAAACTGCTTTGAAAGCATTAACCCAAAACAAGGCTCCAGGAATTGAGGGAATACCAACTGAAATGTTTCAACAAGCTGATGGAGCCCTGGAAGCACTCACTGACCTGTGCCTGGAATTTTAAGATAGCTACTTAGTCAACCGACTGGAAGAGATCCATCCCTGTCTCCATTCCACAGAAGGGTGGCCAAGAGACTGCTCAATCGTAGTGCAATCCGCCTTGGTATCACATGCAAGTAAAATCTGATTGAAGAAAGTCATAGAGAGAAGAGCCATATTTCAGCAATTTCACTTCATCCCAATCAGAGTTCTGGGGAAGGAAAGCTACTTTGTGTAAAGCTTACAGTATCTACTTCAGAAAATTCAGCCAACGTTAGGCTGCGTTGAGTTAGTACATCAATTGCATTCTCTCTCTCTTTCCATTCTGTCAATGTGCTATTTCCCATAATTAAGATTGAATGTTTTTGCGCTGCCTCTGGCTTTGACATGACTCTGACTTTCCTTCGTGATCCTGCTTTAACAATTGTCACCGCGCCGTCTGTGCTACTTGACGTTGTATTTCTTCAATTCATTCTCTCTTCCCTTGGATACGGACTTAAGTACACCTTTGGCAATGTATTGGTTGGGGCCTCTTTCTGCTCTCCTTTATTGGCTTCTCTTTATTTGCTCAGTTTTAACTCAGAATTGCATTTCTAACTCAGAATTTTGATTTTGAACAATTGCTGGCTCATTGTGGATCACTGTTCTTGAGTTTTAACTCTGACTTCTGTGAATAGTACCCAGGCTTACCCTCCAGGTTCGGCCGTTCAGCTAAACTCCAAAAGTTTTCAACTGGATGGTTTTATGTTCAAAGACCTTACAAATGAATCGATCTTCTTCTCTCTAGGTGATTTCCCCGCTGCATTATTTATTGCTGTTGGAGATTCTATTAATTTGCATATCTCTCAAGTCAGAAAATTTAAATCAATATGCTTTTTACTATGGTCCTTGGAACACATAATCCGAATTACATGGGGGTGCTTTTTATTATGTAGTTCTGCCAGCCTTTCCAAGGTCTCTTCTCTGAGTGGGGGGTCGGGGGGCAGGGAATCTGCACCTTCTTGTGCTCTCTACCTTTCTTGAGCTCAGTGAAGTTTAAGAGCAACTGCCGTGTGATCGTCTTTAACTACTCTTTCTAATCTGTCACAAAGACCTTTTCTCCCTTTAAAAACAGCTCTCACATCTCAAAATCATGCTGAGATGAGCCGGGATGTCATACTGACAGTGCATTTCAGTTGGTGTTACAAAGTTTCATTTGCATACTTTCAAGGTTAAAGGTTTATATGAACTGGATAAGCCATTTTCTTGTGCTATTGCTCCCAACAAGTTCAATGTTCTCAGTGCACAGGCGAGTCTGCTTTTACCCCCTTGATGTAGCAGAATGTGTACAGTTGAAATATTTAGGTAGCTTTCTTGTTATAGGACTATGGCCTTTTGGGGACAATTCAAGAGTTGAGTTTTTAAAATATTGACATGAGAATGATGCAACCTTTTGTATATATTGAATATGAGCAGACATTGAGCTAGATGTTTTAATGATCACCGAATACATTTGGAATTATAAAATCTCATTTGGGCTCAGGCTCTAGCACAGGGTAGACATGATTTTATGAAAGTTACTTATATGTCAAATATTGTTTACTTATTAATATCAGGGGAATAATTACACCTATTATGTGTGCTATGTGGAATTGTTAACAGAATCAAATGAAGCAATACACGAGAGTACTCGACCAAAACTGCAATACTTTTAAATATGTAAGTGGTTACTATTATTATTACTTCAAAGAACTGGATCTAACATGACCTCTTTTTTTCTAAGAAAACACTTTATGAGGTTAACATCCTTGTCGGTAAACACGCTCTTCCCTTCTGTAAAAAGGATTAGCATGATACTAATTCCAATGCTCTCGGAGTTCTTTGATAAAAGCAATTTACGAATACTAGGTATTATGACTGCAGAAGATGTCACTCTCCGCTTCTTGAATAACTGGGATTTAAAGGAAGAATGGTGTACTGCATCTGCAAATAGAGTGTCTGGTGTTTGTAGTGCAAATATATTACAGGGAATATGCTGAGGTACCTAGTTTCAGAATGGTTCATCCAAGTTTTCCTTGGGAAAGGCCCTATTTACTCAAATGGATAGACTAGAGTGGGCTAATGTCATTTAACTGTCCGGATCACTGCACATTTCACGTGGTTGTCTGATTCCGCTCCATCTGGCATTGGCTACTGGCTCTTGGAATGAGTAGTGAGGAAAGCATTTTAGGATGGGAATAATTTTAGACTGCGATTAATTCTCTCCTCTATGGTTTGAAACAAATCAGCCATATGCATTTTTATCATTGCAGATGGATTAAGATTTTTGTTTTAAATGAATATCTACCTAGTTTGGATGGAAGCTGGCTAATTCCTGGACATATTTTCCCACAGCTAAAGAACTGTTTCTGCTCTCTTAGACTTTATGATATTTGTTACTCTGCTTACTTTCTGCCTAATTGATACTAATGATAAGAGGGAGTCATTTTCTCTTTATTAGTCTATAATTCAGGTTCCTAGAATTACTATTCATATCAACCCTAATAAGTGGCTCTTAATGAACTTCAGATCATTTTTCTTGTTCACATCACTTTCACGTGATAAGCTTCAATATTTTCGGTACCATGGCAGAGGCAAAGATGCTACTGCTCAGTTGCACTGACGACGACATATGGAATGGGGGAAATAGAGATGACCAGCCCCTGGTCTCTCTTTTCCTGGGATGACCTCAGAGTCTGCTTTGAAGGCAGTGACGTTCAAGGATGAGAGGAGCCGACCTTCTAAATTACCACTTGAGAGAGAGCACCTGTCGGCTGGGACCTGCTGCTTCGGGTCAGTTCTAACTCATCATGTCCCTGTGGGGCGGAGTAGAGTTTCTTTCTTTTTTTTAACATTTTATTAGGGACTCATACAACTGTTATCACAATCCATACATACATCAATTGTGTAAAGCACATTTGTAAATGCTTTGCCCTAATCATTTTCAAAGCATTTGCTCTCCACTTAAGCTCTTTGCTTCAAGTCCTCTTTTCCCTCTCCCTCCCTGTTCCCCCCTCCCTCATGAGTCCTTGATAATTTATAAGTTATTATTTTGTCATATCTTGCCCTATCCGGCATCTCCCTTCACCCCCCTCTCTGTTGTCTGTCCCCCAGGGAGGAGATTACATGTAGATCCTTGTAATCGGATACCCCTTTCCAACCCACTCACCCTCTACCCTCCCAGTATCGCCCCTCACACCCCTGGTTCTGAAGGCATCATCCACCCTGGATTCCCTGTGCCTCCAGCTCCTATCTGCACCAGTGTACAACCTCTGCTCCATCCAGACTTGCAAGGTAGAATTCGGATCATGGAAGTTGGGGGGGGGGAAGCATTTAGGATCTGGGGGAAAGCAGTATTCTTCATCGGTGCTACATCTGCACCCTGACGGACTCATCTCTTCCTCTAGATCCCTCTGTGAGGGGATCTCCCTTGGCCGACAAATGGGCTTTGGGTCTCCACTCTGCACTTCCCCCTTCATTCATATGATAATATTTTTTTTTTGATGATGCCTGATACCTGATCCCTTCGACACCTTGTGATCGCACAGGCTGGCGTGCTTCTTCTATGTGGGCTTTGTTGTTTCTGAGCTAGATGGCTGCTTGTTCGCCTTCAAGCCTTTAAGACCCCAGACACTATCTCTTTTGATAGCCGGGCACCATCAGCTTTCTTGGCCACATTTGCTTAGGGTTTCCAAGGCTATAATCTTTCTGAAAGCCAGTTGTCGCATCTTTCTCTTTCAGAAAAGCTTTTGGGTTTGAATGGCAACATTTCAGTTAATAGCCAAGCACGTAACATTTGTATCACCAGAGTTTCTCTGTGGGCGCTTCACAGCAATGAATATGCTTATTGACTCACTCATCTACATGTGGGGATCAGCTCTTTCAGAAATCAGTTTATGATGACTTTGAACAGGACCGGTTCGGCAGTTTAGTAAAACTGCAATGAACTATTGGTGAAGTCTCTTTTTAGACGCTGTGTATTAGATATTGGGAACTGATTACAAGGATCCACATGTGACCTCCTCCCTGGGGGATGGACAGCAGAGAAGGGGGGGAAGGGAGACTCCGGATAGGGCAAGATATGACAAAATAACAATGTATAAATTACCAAGGGCACATGAGGGAGGGGGGAGAGGGAAGGGAGGGGGAAAAAAAGAGGACCTGATGCAAAGGGCTTAAGTGGAAAGCAAATGCTTTGAGAGTGATTAGGGCAAAGAATGTATGGATGTGCTTTATACAATTGATATATGTATATGTGTGGATTGTGATAAGAGTGGTATGAGCCCCTAATAAAATGTTTTAAAAAAAAGATACAAAAATTTTTTAAAAACCAACCTTGTAGAATTTAGCATGTGGACTATTACATATCAATTAGTCAGAGATATGACAGAATTTATATTTTCTTGTCACATTCCCTAGAGAGTAGGGTAGATGCTATTGTTTTGGATACCTAAGGGTTTCCCATTTCTATTAAAGTAATAAAATTTAAAGCTGTATCTATCATGTTCTCAGGGTTTTCCAGACACAGTTTTACTAATTCTTTCACCATGCCCATGAGATAGAAGCTATAATTCCCATTTGTCACTGGGAATGGAGGACGTGGGGCAGTAGAGAGGTCAGCCCGCTTGTTTAAAGCTACACAATTGGCGTGGGACTGCATCTCAGGTCCTTGTGACTTTGAAACTTACGTTATCACCTATGGGGTCAGCTTACATCTTAAAATACATGGTATTTCAACATGAACTTTTGATTTATATCTTAGTGCATTATCACCTTTCCATAAATGTGTTAAAAATAATGCAATATATAATTTTATTAGCATACATAAAATAAATGACTTATCAAAGAAATCATCACTCCTAGACACATTTATATGTTTTATATGAGACCTATTCTCATAGAAATATATACTCTGTTGTTCAAGAAAGTTTTCTTCAACTTATGTGTTGGAGGATGGTGGTTATGACTTATTATACAAATAACTGAGAATTGAATATTATCAAATGAACCACCAACCTATTTTCCTTTAATGATAAGCTCTCCTCTCTGGAAATATCCAATCTGCCATCTGGAGAGGCGTCCTGATAATGACAAATGCTACAAGCATCGTGTCTTGATTACAATGTAATGATGAACATGATCATTTGTTTTATGCTAATATATTAGGCAGCTATCTTAATTAAATCATGGAGCAAATTAAGCTTTCACTGGAAAAATGGAATTTCAATATTCTAAAATAAAAGAAGGAACAGATTTCTACTTAACCTTTTGTAAAGTTATGTTTGACATCTCTTCGGAATCAATGCAGTAATGAGACGCTTTGTTGACACTTGTCAGCAACGTGTGAGCTCTGCTGCTCATATAATTCTTGACACTGATTACCATGCTCCAGGCAAATGTGATGGCTTTAAGTTTACTGAACACATGTCTTCGCCTAAATCCCTCCTTCCAGACCTTGGTTATGTCTGGTAATTTCATATTTAAAAGTTAGTCCCCAGGCGAAGTTAAGAGGTTGTGGTTCAGAGAATTTTTTATCAAATGAAAATTTATTTATATTAAAGTTATAATATTAAGTAGTAGTAATTACTCTAGGATAAGGAAGGCATGTTTTACCAGGAAGCTGAAACCTAGAAAAGTATTCATTAGGCAGCACACAGGTAGAGCTTCCAACAGAAGGTGACATCAAAGACAAGACCTCTACTCAGACTTCCCTTTCTACAATAAGTCCTATCTACTGCGTTGGGAGCACATCAGCACACGTAGAGATCATCCCACAGCAACTAAGAATACCCATTTTAGTAGTTCAGACACCAGTGATATATAGCAAATGCGTCTGATTTTCCAGATCCCCCTTCTGGTTCAGCTATTTCTATTATTAGATATCAATCTAATATTATTTGGGTGGCTGTTTTAGAATTGCTTAGTCATTGCTTGAACTCTCAGTTAAATTCACATAAATAAAGGCGTTAGGCTCATGACTATTGCCATCAAAGCTCACTGAATCAAATATTTAATCCCTTGCCTCATTCTTTGACTGAAATAAAATCTAAGTTTACTTGGCTTATCCTAGACAGTTGAGATTTCCAAAGTCAATGCCAAATGGCAAAATGCATTCATACTAAGAGGTATGCAGCTTATAAAATTTCAGTGCTGCCCTCAGCAAGAGAACAATTCCCATTTAAAAGCTGTAGATGGAGTGAGTATTGTCTCAGTTCACATCTGCCAAATGGATTTAGCATCTCTCAACTCTTCCAGAAATGCTAACTTTACATAATAATTTTCCTCACTCTGTAAACAAATAGAGATTTGCTAACCACCCATTGAGTGTCTAGAATTTGAATAATTTTTGTATTATGTTCACATTCTTATGTAAACCTGGACATTCACACATTCAGCCTACTTGTCACTCATGTTCAGTTCACCTTTTGGTAGAGAAATCATATTGTTTCTTGGATTGGCGAAATTCCATGTTACTTTACAAAAACTGGAGAGGATTGCTAAGGAGCTAAACTTAAGATGCCCTTAGGAAGAATTCCTGCTTGGAGATTCACTGATACCCTTTCCAGGACAGTATTCCATACCTGTCTGTGTTCCATTTCAACCTGTCTGCACTACATTTCAGTGTTTTCATTCTTTTAATACCAGCAACATCGCTAAATGAAATAGCTCTGGTGACTCAAATGTTTATGCAAGGAGTTTGAAGCTGGAAGCAAAGAATGGTTTAATTATTTGTGAAATATAATCATATCCAAGTGGATACTAATAATCCCCCTGAAAGGTTGGTCCACATTGATCTTCTGAACCATGTGATTTCCCTTCCTGAGCTGTGCTCACTTTCAGAATATTACTCATATGGGAAAGGGATGTGTTTTTGGTAGCTGATTAATATCAATTCAATTACTATTGAAATGGCAGGATCTGAAACCAACAATTCAGAACGTGACCTTCTTTGGCCTGGATTTGTCATTTTAAAAAATCTGTCTGGGTTCATTTTGAGCTCTTGTGAAGGCATTGAAAATTCTTATTCATAAAAGAAGAACCCCATGTGATGTTCCTATAATACCATCAGGCTAACCTCTCATTTCTACTTCTGAGTCGCAGTATGAGAAGGATTTTGTTTAGAAGCATGGAAATCCGCTCAATCACCTTGAAGCTACCTTCTGAAAATGCCTTTCAGGAAACCATGACAGGTAACCAGAAAAAGAACTGTGGCTTCCACATATTATTCTCTTGGGACTCATGAAATCTTAATTTTTTAAAAAAGGAATCTCTTAGAAAAAGACTGTATGCTAGTGTGGGTTTGTCAATTTCTCTCTATTTGCGTATAAAATATGGTAGAAAAAAAAATCACAAGAGCTGTCTATCTGAAGGAAAACAGAAATATTGGTTTCCCCAAAAGAAATAATCCAGCTGTTCTTTTTGCTTTGTATTTGCTTTGAATTCCCATTTTAAAGAAACATTTTATTACAGAACATTTTTCTCCTCATCTAGTATGACGATATTGTTAGGAAGCAATAAAATATATATTTTTTTCCTGAATCTAAAACGTGTTTAAATTTTACCACTGCCAAAATGTAAAATAAAGTTTGCAGGAAAACAATCATTAAACGTTATCGTCACTCCTTTAATGTTACGGCCATGCTGGCAAAGTCCTTGTTAAATGTTTTTAGAAATAGCAGGGTTTGCATTTGTTTCCACCTGGACTCATTCAAGTGGCTTCAGTTTTAAAAAGAAGTGCTATTAAGTTGATATAGAAATATGATTACATTAGTAAATGCATTAACTCTTACTTCATGAGAGGTGTGTGAGATATAAGCAAGAGTACAAAGTTTGGACCAAATCAGTTGCTGCCAAGTTCACTCTCATTCCAGTAACTCTGATGTATCGGTGCTCCATCAGGGTTTGGCTGGCTGATTTGTTGAGGTTAGACCACTAGGCCTTTCTTCCTAGGGAATTCTGAGTGGGCTTGACTCGCTAATCTTTCAGTTAGCAGCTACGCTGTTAATTGTTTGAAACTTTCAGAGCTTCCCGTGGGCGTGGAAGGCAGATGATGAAGCTGTGCTGTCTTGAGCCTGGTGATCTTGGTGTGTACCGGTTGGAACGTGTTTTCTGAGTTGTAACGATGAGGGTATAGTCCAGGGCTTGCACAAAGCAAGGGCTTGAGGACCCTGACGATCAAAAACAATGTCAGCCCCCAACTATGCACCACTGGCTCTTCATTCATCACTTCGCGCCTCCAGTTAACAGCTGTGATATTAACATCATTTCCAGAATTCAAATGTTTGTCATTTACGTCAAAAGGTAGTTCTTGGATCAATTTTTAAACAGAAGTTAGTTAAGTCTGTAGGGACATGACCAAACAACGCCTTAGTAAATTATTCGATCAGCACCAACCAAAACAAACAAAACAACAACCGCATGCAAATCTTTCCAATGGATTATGACTTGTAATGAAGTGACTTCCATTAGTGTGGTAGCTTTTATTTAAATGTAAAGCCAGTTTGCAAATGAAAATCGAGCTTTTCTTCCTATCTTACTTTTTAAATAAGTGAGGCAATTCTGATAGGATCAGTTCCTGTAAATCAAACCAAACTCATTGCTGTCAAGTCACTTCTGATTCAGAGATATCCTCCAGACCAGAGCAGAACTGCTCAATTGGGTTCCCAAGGTCTTAAACTTTACCGGCCATCTTTCTCCTGTGGCAAGTACAAGTCTGCTCTGTCCACCTTCTCTCTCCTGGTGGGTCCCAGTGGGAACTTCTCACCTTTCAGTGAGCAGCCACCAGTTATCCCATTGTCCCTCCCAGACTCCATCTAGTTCCTTCTTCAGGTAGATTGAACTTTTAAAATGTGATTAACTAGATTGTGAACTCCTGGAGATTAGATAGTATCTTGCTTCCCTTTCTATTTCCAAGGTTTAGGATGCCAAGATAAGTCTTAACTCACTGCCATTACATTGTGCTGAATTAAAGCTATCCTATGGGACCCTTGTGTTCTGGGACTGTAACTCATTATAGAAGTAGAAAGCTCTGCTTTCTCCTGTGGAGCGATGGTCAGCATCCATTAAATGTAATATATAAGCAGTCAGAAAACACTTAACACCACACAAGGGATTTCATGTTTAAGGGATACAAGGGTGTGTTAAGGAAACAGCTTTTAACTAGTAGTGAGTGCAAATGTTCTTAATGCACAACAGGAAAAAAAAACCTTCCTGCTTTCTCATAGCTCAAAATAAATATTTTGAATATATATAATATATATATTCTAATAGTCTATAAGGACAAAAAGCTTAAATATTGGCAAAATATTTTATTTTAACTCACTGTCTTTTTAATTTTTGAGATTTGTTGGTTGAAGACAATGACAACATATTGAGCTACTTTTAGCGTGTAGTTTCCGCAAAATCAGAAATAGAATTTAGCATCAGAGACCTTATAATTATAGTGTTGCTAATACTAAATAATTTCTCTCTACATCTATTTTCATTAAAATGATGTCGATTTTTAAACTCAAAGTATGTTTGTCACATTTAAGATGTTTCTTTAAAAAATCTTTCATTATAATTCAGGTGAAAGTTTACATAGCAAATTGGTCCGTCACTCAATAATTCATACACACTTTATTCTGGGACATTAGTTGCAATTTCCACACTGTGTCAGCATTCCGTCCTCTTTCCATCTGGGCTCCCAATTTCCACTGGACAGGTTTCTCTTTCCTCCCTGCTAGCTTAGCTGAGTTTGTGGGAAAATGCTGCCCTTTGCTCTCTTATAATTGATTTTTCTAAGGATCATGTTTCTCACGTGTGCTATTGCTTATTTTATATGCCGGTCTATTGTTTGTTTGAGACTTGGTTTCCATGAGAGGCTTTAGTTCTACACATTAAGGGTATCTTCAGACCAGTCTCAGAGGTTCATCCATCTATTGGTCCAACAAGCCTGGTCTTTTCCCTTAGGAATTTGAGTTTTGCGCTACATTGTTCTCCCATTCTAACTAGGTTTGTCTATTGTGTCCCTGGTCGGAATAGTCTGCATTGGTAACAGGAAGGAAGGCAGAGGAGGGAGGAGGGCAAGAGGGGATTTAAGGTTTTTCTCTTAGTTAATACATTTATATTACTAGTGTAAATCTGAGTTGAATCTATTCTTTCTAGTTTTCTTTTTTTATATGCTTTTCAATCTTCAGGATTCCACAAATAAATGTAATGCCATTTTCTTCATGGTAAATTTTCCTTTTGGAAATTAGAAGTAAAAAATCATGAATGAATTGTTAACATTTTAAAAACTCATAACTATTTAAAAATTAAATCTATAAAGTACAGGATTCATATAAAACAAAAGTTAACACTTTTACATATGTGCTTAAAACTCTTCTCAGATGAAACTTAGAACCATAAAAGATTAAACAAAGGGTTTTATAAACAAAAGAAATTTAGCTGAGCAAAATTATCTCCTTCGTATATTGTGGGTCTAAAACTCAAACTCACTGCTGTTAAGTCCATTCTGACTCAGTGATCCTCTTGGACAGGATAGAAGCACCCTGGAGTCTCTGTTACGGTAACTCTCTAAGGGAGTAGAAAGCCTTGTCTCACTGCCAGCGCGTGACCGGTGGCTTCTGAACTGCTGACCTTGCGGTCAGCGGTCCAATGGTTAACCACTACACCACCACGTCTTTGTTCATAATGTAGGTCAGCAAACGTCCATTCTTATTTTCTTTCTCCCTCCTTCTGTCTTTCTTTTTTGCTCCCTCTTCTTTCCCTTCCACCTTCCGCTCTCTGTCTCACTTCCCGCTTCTTCCTTCATGTAGTTAGTTTGTTTTGTTTTTTTCGGTTCAAGGATCGTTTGTTGGCCCTTAGGAGTGTTTTCCAGTCCAGTCTGTTGATGCACCACGCCCTGGCCCCAAAGTCCACTTTCAGCCTTCCCTGGGGACCTTGCCACTCCATTCCCTTGCTGTTCCGCTGCACTCCTCCAGTGATTTGCCTCGGTGTGGTGGGATCAGGTCAGGTGCAATTCCCACACTGTGTCTCCAGTGCTGTCCCCTGTATCGCCCTTAGTCACTGAGGGGCATCATGTCTCATAGTAGGGCCAGCCATGTTGTTCTGTGGACTGGCTGCTCTACTCAGGAACATCATCCTCACGGCCTCGTGGGCCAGGCTGTGTTCCACTCTCTCCTCCTGCCCCTTTATCTGCTCCCGTGTGCTCTGATCAGATATGTCCCTCTCCCGGAGCTGCAGAATCGACGTCGTCCTTTGAAACAAATTCTTCTCGGGGGAGGGGCAGGAATACACTTAATTTTTGGTGCTGGGGCCAGCCTCCCAGACCACTCCACTGGTTCCCTACATGTAGTTAGTTTTTAATAGTCTTGAAAATCATCTATGTCTGAGTAACAGCAAAGTATAAGCTCAATAAGTGCTCAGCCTGTTCCTTTAGAAAACAGAAAGAAGAGGGGAGGGAGAATGAGGGTGAAGAGAGGGAGAGAATAAGGAAAGAAAGACGTAAAAAGAGAAACTAGTTAGAGTACTGACGCTTGACTAAATCTTTGATGTTTCACGGTCATTTCGGTTAGCCAATAACAAAATATTAGCACGAGGTTTAATATAGGAGTGTGAACGTACAATTTCCACAAAATCCTTGGAATGAATCTTACAACTTTTCCAATAGTCTGGGTATAAAGAAAACAAGTCCAAGTTGATTTTCATTTCTAAAAAGAAGTCTTTACCTTGGGAGAAATTTGCCAAAAGAGGTGTGTTGGTGATTTAGCGATCATAAGGGTTTCATTCAATTGCTTTTGAGTGACAAAACTACTTCCTCAGACTTAAACCTACTGGAATTGTTAAATCTAGGTCATATCTTATTTAGGAAAGATGAGTCAAGGCTTTGTCTCTTTTGTTCCATGCTGGATCCCCCGCCCCAGAAGGCTTGTTGGAGGGACAGTATTTTTCTCATGATCTGGATAGAAATTCATTTGAAAGTAGCACCCCGCCTTTCTCCTCCTCCTCACGGACTACATCATCAGAGGCATTTGGAATCCGCAGGCAGGAAGAAAATTGCTGCTTCTTTTTCCCTCCTAAAGTCAGTCTAAGAATGCTTCATGCATGTAAACGATGGCCAGATATAATGAAAGAGGGCAGCGAAAACTTGAAAGGGCGCATGACAAATGGATTGTGCTTTTCCCATAAGCTTATTTAAAACAGTTTACAAACACTCTTTCTTTTTCCCCAAGGGAAGAGAAGGGGTTCTGCAAGTGTCCCCGGCATTTTTATTCCTATCTCTGTGTGAAAACTATGCTAATGTATATTCTTCCACATTCTAATTCTAAATTTGAAATACACAACGGCTGCATTTTAAGTAACACCTTATTTTATCTTTCTAGCATATCATCTATATGAGAAGCTACATATTTTCGTGTCACAAGTGTTTTATATTTTTCCCAATACCGTGTATCAGTGAACATATTGCAACATGTCTGCACTTATGTATTTAAACATCGGTTTACCTTTGAAACTAATATGTCATGGGGGGCAAATGAACAACAAAAAACCCCACCGATACTGTGTGTATACTTTCAACTTGAGCAAATAAAATTCCAAATGATTTCTTGTTTTAGTTTTCAACAACAGTTAATAATTAAATACTCTGCATCTAGTAGGTATTCATAAGTACTTTTTTTCCTGAATGAATAAATAATGTCCTGTAACACAAAACATTGAATAACCTAAATTTCAGAAAGTGAAATAGCTGCCCACACTCAAGAAAGAGAGAGAAAAAAACAAACCAACAGTAGAGAGAGTGCACACAGTACATTTATGAAAGTAGTTAAGTTTTATGTTCCTCCTAAGGTGTATTAAACCTTCTTAATATTCACTGTTTTTACTATTACAGAGAAAATTAAGTAATCTGGGTATTACCTTTGGCCTAAAAACCAAATACAGACAAAGAACAATTCAATAAAGCCAGGTTGTAGAAATTCTGGTTAAAAGTGACAGTCACTGTATACTTTTTACAAATTGTTCATGGTTATAAAATAGATGAGCTCCCTCATTACCATATAGAAATCTATCATATACATGAAGTTTTTTGTATAGATTACATATAATACCTTAAAATATGATTATCTCTTTGGAAAAACATGCCAATTTTCATCCTGTAACTTGGTATGCAGAACTGGGCTCTCTGCCCATATGTGAAATGGCCAATTCAGGGACCATCACGACTATTATTTCTATTGTTTACCCAGTACCTTGCACTTGGGACAACCCGAAATTTGTTGTTGTTTTGAGAGTTCCCATTGCCTTGATTGCAACTCTTGGCTCATCATAGCACGTTAGTTGCATCAAAAACAGGACCTAGCCCTTAATTAACATTCCGTGAGTGTTTCATTTAACCTCCAATTTTTTTCTTCCAATCACTACAGTTGAGTTTGCATTGTCTCCTCAAATACATCGTGGAGTTTTAAAAGTCTTAAGGTAGTAAGTCTATGTACTAAAGTGTAAACAAAATAAATCTTCTACTAATACAATATATTGTTTTGGGCCAATGTTTTAATCTGTTAAGAGCTTTACATTGTTCGATTCTGTATTTCTGTATATCATTTTCCTCTTTGGGGGTTAGTGTGCACTGTATCGTTATTCACCAGCTACAAATTATCCAACATTATCCAATGGACACTTAATCACCCAGGATATTAGATATGCTGCCACATGCTTTGTTGGTTGCCACTTTTTTAATATCTGTGAGATGTTTTATGTTACTTTTCATAAATAAAAAATGCATCTGTATTGAAACCAATTCAATGATCACTGCTACTTTTGCTAATGTGTGCAGAATTAATAAATTCAATAGCAGCACAATCATTTTGGTTTACTTTCTACAGTTTACTGAGAACCGTCTCTCATATTTCTTATGTACTGCCCATGACGAAGCAGTGAACGAGTGGGAACAAATATCTTGTTTATTGCTGAGGAAGAATTGTAATAGGTTCTGCTAACTCCTAAACCAACAGACTTTTCATCTATGTTGTCTCTAATATCAACCTTCTATAGGCTCTGAATAATAGGAAAGATGGGTTATGTAGCCTTTACTTGTTCACACTCCTGTCCAAAATTCTGAAAAATAAATAGATGTTTTCAATATTATCTATGTTTTTTCAAGAATCTCTACCATTTTAAAAATGTAGTTCAGGTATAGGAAAATGAAATGGGGAATGTCACTGAGCATGAACAAATGAAAGAATTTAATGATGCAGATTCATTAGAGACTGTAAACCAGAGGCACTTCATGGTTTTTCCTGTATATTATCCATAGGGTGAAAAGGAGGAAATTAGCGCTTTGCTGACTCCCTGGGTTTCCATGAACACTGCTGTGATCTGCTCAGGCCGCAAACAGCTCAAGGAAGGTAACAGTCATCAATTATGAAAAAGTAAGCTGGACACAGACAGTCGGTCATAAGCAATGTCAGTGAATTGATAATGATTAAAAGGCTGGTCGACACAATTGATGTATGTGTGGATTGAGATAAGAGTTGTATGCACTCCCAATAAAATGATTTAAAAAAAAAGGCTGGTTGGTATCACGTGTCAAACACAGAGTTCAACTAAGACTCGAGCAAGAAATTCTGAGGCTTGTTTATATTCTGAATTTTAATGTTTTTCTTTTTACCTCCTCAAACTTCTAAAACTAAATGCAGCTAGATCTAGGTCTCTTTGATAACTGAAATGTACTTCGAGATAACAAAAACTCAGACCATAAAAGGAAGGGAAATAAGCCTTTGCGAATTATCTGAAGTTACTACTAATGTTCTATACAACTTGCTATAAATCTCCTTCTCCCATTGAAATTGGATCTTACTATGCATAAATGCCCTGTTAAAGTCCCAAGCCAAATTAATCATCCTCTCTGTTCAATTCCTTAAAATCTGTACTTCTTATTTCAATAGCACAACTTTTAGCTGTAATTGTCTAATCTGCTATTTTCTATAAGATAATTATTTGCTTTACCATGGCCTGACAGAATTTAATAATTTCTGCTGGTTCCAAGTTATTAAAACCCAGTGTGCTTTGTGGGAGCCCCACATGCTTGCGGGAAACAAAAGCGGGCAACAAAACCACTGAATAGCGGTGCATATCTTCCTCAAAAAAAGATAAACTCTTTGCAATTTTATTTCTTTACAACATTTGCATTTACAAGTTCTCCTAAAGCTTTTGAATAATAACTTTAATGAATATTCATTGACCAATGTATCTAAAGAGAATTGCCTACCCCCCAAAAATGATTTGCCAGTTGTCCATATAAATACTGTGAATGAAATGCAGGTCAATCACTTAGATTAAGATAATATAGGAAATGACACCTCACTCTTTTCTAATACTTAACCAATGAGAACACTTCCATTTTATATAAAACTCATAAAAATGAATCAAAAGAAAAATGGGTCCAGGCTAATAAAATAATGATCACATATATACTCTGATGAATGGTGAAACATCAAAATGTGACTGTCAGCACAGATCTGATCTCACAGACCTGCCTGATAGAATCGTGAGTTCTAAGTGAATTCTCTCAAGGACTCGCACTTGTACCATGTAGAGTCCTAATCACGGAGCCCGGGGAACTATGCTTAAGGGCTTGGCTGTTAACCGAAAGGCTAATGGTTTGCATCCACCCGGGGGCTCCAGGGAGAACAGGCCTAGAATTGAACTAGAAGAACTAGTGCTCAGCTGCTGTTGATTTGATTCTGACTAATAGGACCCACACAAGGCAGTGAGCGTGCCCATCGGAAGCCCAGTGGGCAGTGGGTAAGGAGTTGGCCTGATCACAGGCAAGCCAGCAATTTGGAACCACCAGCTGTTTTGAAGGAGAACATGAGGCTTGCTACTCCTGTAACGATTTAGTCTTTGAAACCCACACGGGTAGCTGCTGAGTCAGAAGGGATTAGATGGCAGTGAGGAGTGCCCATAAGGTTTCCAAGCCTATCATCTCCATGGAAACAGCAGCCAAGTGTTATCTACTACTGTTACTATCCAGAGCTCTGACTTAAAATATTACAGCCTTGGACCCCTGTGGAAGCACTCTCCCCACAAAACAAACTCGCTGCCAGTGAGTCAATGCTGATTCCTACTAAGGGCCCTGGGGGCTTCAAACACTCCTACCTGTTTAAGGGACGTAGAAAGCCCAGTCTTTCTTCTGCAGAGCTGCTGCAAGTTTTGAACTGCTGACCACGTGGATCGCAACCCTACGTGTAACCACTACACAATGGGGGAACGCTACTGCTTCTCATATGATTGCTATGAATTGAATCGATCTAAGGACACAAAACACTCCCAAACAAGTAATAGGACTAAGGTTTCGGAGTCAGGTTGCCTTTGTTTAAGGTGAAGTTTCAGTGCTTACAAACAGAATCTCCGCCCACTTAGTAATTGTCTGGTAGCCGTTGTCTCTTTACCTACAAAATGAGGATTGAAATGGCATCACTGGTAGGCTGCTCAGAAAGCCGATGGACATCAGGTGTGTAAAGCCCTTAAGGCAGCATCTAGTAACTAAAGTTTTCAATATATTTCAACTAGAATGATACCAAATGTCCTTACTCATTTCTAACTAATGCAAAATAATGAACTCTATCCGGTGGGGGGCGGGGAGCAAAACGAAACAAACAGTAATTCTCACCTAGTTTGATATTCTTAATAGTACCATAATTACATCACCAGAGTCCTCATTATTGAGAACAGTGGAGCAAGGCTTGAACGTTTGTGGAAAACGCAGTATTAATTTGTACTGTTCATGGCATTTTTAATAATGTTGTCCTTAGTGACTCTGACAGGTGGTAGAGTCATATAAATAACATTAGTTGGCATTTTGCTTACATGCTTCCTTTTTATAAGAATTTTGATGGTTTTTTTTTAGATTTAAAGTTGTGCATCTTTCGAAAATCTATATACCGGTACAAATATAAAAATTGATTTTAATATGAAATTTCCCTGGGAAAATATTATTTTTAATGATTGTTCCACTAAAAGTACATTTTAAAAACCAGAGTTTAAAATTTGTTCATAAAAACAAGAGGAGAAGAGTCTTCACAAGTTCTTCACTGAAAATACCTTCTATATCTGAGTGCGTTTAGTCATTTTGGCAGACGGGAAGAAAATGAGAATCCCTTCAATTTGGAGTTCAAACTCTCTCATGAGAAAAAAGACTGGACAAAGGGACAATTCTAACTATATTTTTCAGTTCCTAGAGATTTTATAAAATTCAATTTTCCTACTGTTATTAACATTTTTTAAATTTCAAACAAGAGATTAAACAGTGTCCGGTGCTCCTTGCGAATCATTCTTTTTGCTGAATATTAGTTTAAAATTCTGTTAAATGTCCTGTCCCTGATAGTCTTCCACCCAAGCCACTAAAATATCAGTGAGACTTTCATATATTACAGATAGGCATATATCTTCTAAAACTAAAGAATTATTTTAAATAGTTGAAATCACGGATAACAAATGTTTGATGTATCAACACAATAACAACAAAACTATATTTCCTCCTCTTAAATCGGGGGCAAAGTGGGCCAAGATAACTACTGTTGCTGACATCTGGATCACAGCCTAGGATAGAACTTCATGACTTGTCCATTTGCTCTGATAGAAACTGCGTGAAGTATCCATTTATTTTCTTAGAGTTAGAGTTGCATTCCTTTGCTTGCTGCCCCAAGAATGAGCACATGATCAGGATTTCCCCTCACCACATGCTGCATTTCTAGAGGAAAAATGGAAGGACTGCCTTGTGTAATTACAGCAAAATTAAAATATGTAGAAGTCATAGACTATAGGAGCAACAAGGGACTCAAAATATGTGCTCACTTTTATGAATTAGAAAAATAGTCAAAATTAATGTCCTTTTGCTGTACATATCTAGCACCCATTCATCCAGGCTTCTTTCTCCTCTCTCCCCACCCCCACTCCCTGCTGAGAACAATGAACCTATGGCAAGTCAAATCCAAAGGCCATTATTTTATTTTTGAAGGAAAAAAAAACCCCGTGTGCTCTCCGTATTTTCTATGACGTGTTTTATAAAAATTCATCTGGATTTCACCACTGTAGGAAGTGGAGTCTGTATGCTGACATAACTTTATCTACAATCTAGTGAAGTAGCAGCAGATGGGAGGTGAATGATTTCACTGCGGAACACTGTTTTCTAGTACCCATAGGCTTTGTTTTTCCTAAAAATTTTAACAGAATCTTTGTTAACTTGTCAAATGTAACAAGTATGACCCATATTTGGAAACTAGTGACATATTTTATTGGTATCACAACTATAGGCTCATTATAAAATCACACAAAGTTGCAATATTGTGCAGGAAAGATTCATTTCTTAAGAAAATAATTTAATTTTTCAGCACTCAACAGAAGCTTTTTTTAGTTGCTATACATGTATTTTCTTGCAATGCTCTGACTGTCTATGAACACGGGATCCACCGAGGCCACTCGGGCTGCAATAAAGGAGTGTATGCAATGCAAAACAGACGTCAGATCCTGGAATTCAAGTTCCTGCAAAAGAGGAGAAGTGTGCATATTACAATTATTATAAATACATATTAAGCATTCAACAAATTTAGTATTTTGTGAGCTTGAAGAAAGGCACTCAAGTACAAATAAATATAAATTAAGTAAATTTTACAGTGCATATCAAGAATGCTATGTATCTGTATTTTTGAATTGATAACCTGACACATAAAGTCTTCATTTTATTGATTATAACAGTTTAAATATTTATCACATTCATTAATCAATGCCATATTTGATCAAATCACATCAATTAATCACAGTGCCACGATCTGAATCCTCATTAAAACTATGAACTGGTTACTGGCTTATGGTACTAGTGCCTTAAGATTCCCACAACATTCACATCCTTCCAATAAGCAGAACTGGCTTCTAAGCTTTGGTTGAGGGTGTGTGCACAACAAATAACATCCTGGAAGGAACATTCAACTGCCACATCTTACAGAAGAAGCAACAGAAAGGCAGAGTAAGGCAGAGTAAATGGCTGACAGAACCTCCTCCTGTTCCCACCGCAGGACCAACAGCAATAACGCACAAGGAGTCAAGTTCCGTTGAGGTCCCGTGCCCCTACCAAACAAGAAGACAAGAAAAGAGCCTTAACGGCTCCATTTCAAAGACTGAAAATGTTAAAAATCAGACGTGTACCTTGAACTTGTATCATTCATCTTTTCTCACGCTTCCCCCACCAAAAAATCCCAGGCCAAATACAGAAAACGAAAAGCGACAAAACTCAATTGTAAACAAAGCATCCCAGAACCGCATCTTCTTGGAGGAAAGGGAAGCTTTAGAAAGTATTACACACACTCTTTTGTGGGTTCTTTTCTTTTGTAATAACATTTCAATAGAACTGGCAATTACAAAATCTTCATTTAAAGTGCCTGCTAATTGATTGGTATCTTATGATTACAATTTCATAAAAATCCTTGAATATTCTCTGAGATGACATTATGAAAAATATCAATCAAGAAAAGTAAGGCAGTGTAGTTCATATGTGTGCAGTTCACATATGCGCTCCTTCACTGATCTCTCAAGGCAAGGTCCCTCTATTAGTCTGGGTACTTTAGAGAAACAAATCCACAGAAACTCATGTATAAGAGAGAGTTTTATATAAAGGTTAAGTGCACATCAAGAAAACATCCCAACCCAGTGCTGCCCAAGCCAAGTCCAACATTAACCCATATGTCCAATGCCAATTCACAAAGTCCTCCTCCATCTCACAAAATAGACGTAAGAATGCCGACTGCAGGAGGAAAGCTGAGTCAGTGAACGTGTAAACATCTCAGGGCTGGCAGGGGTCTCCACACGGCTGCTCCAGCACCCAGGGCTGCATCAGGGTAAGTCCATGCTGCTTGTCCTTGGGGATGTCTTGCAAGAAGTGAGCCTTACCAGCTGAATCAGGGAACTGGCCACGGCAGTTGCACCTTGGCTCAACCATCAGAAAGCAAAGGACCTGAGAACTGGAAAGTGAGGCTCATGGAGCCATTTATCCCTCTGCCCTTCAATGAACCCCACATGTGTTCCTCGGCCAGGTTGGCACAATAAACTAGCTACCTCAGTCCCTGATATTTGTATTGTGTGCAGGCCAATTGGATGGACAAAGGTGAATTCTACACACATGAGGTTCAAGGCTCTCAATCATTCGCCTGGGGTTTTCTGAACCAGGAGGTCAGGTGATGACGAGCAATAAAGGAGGTAAAATTGAAGTTTCTTACAGCTCTCTTTGCTGCCAATGGAGAGACCTTTTTCCCTAATTGATTAATTGTTTCATATTGATATTTTCTGAGTGATGTGTAACAAAATATTCAAGATGCTAAGTGAGTACGCCAGAAACATCTTCATATTTACCCAAACTACATCAAATCTGTTACCCTTGAGTAGATTCTGACTCACAGCTGCCCTGCAATTCAAGGTGGGGATGCCCCATGTGGTTTTCAAGACTGTCACCTTCATGAATCCAGACTGTCAATTTTTCTCCAACAGAGCAGTACTGGATTTGAACAACCGATCTGTTGGTTAGCTGTGAAAGTCTGAACTTCCATGACACCAGGACACAGTGGTTGTTTTTTAAAAAATATTTACGTGCTTACAAAAAATAATCACTATATGTGAATGAGGTCCCTTTAACCTAATCCAATTTTAGAATCCAGAAGGTGCGCCGTTTCTGTACAAAACTTCATTTTAGCTTGGTTCAATGTGTTATACCCATACCTCCAGACTGTACTTAAAATCTCTGCTGAGTGAAGTAAACTTAGCCTGCAGTTATTTATGGTAGTATGAATTATCATTCAGTCCAGGAGGGAAGAAAATGTAAGTAATTTTCTGGAAAAACAACAACACAGGTTACTTGGAGATCTAGCACATATTATAACTCAATATATGTGTTTCCAAACAGTAATTACTGAACTTTGCTAAGGGTCATTTTGGAATAAAAAACGAAAGAAAAGGAACAATGTTCAGATCATTTCTGCTTCAGGGCCTTGGTTTTCTACATGTAAATTGGAAATTGCTTTCATGTTCCCTAAAGATTTCACCATTATTAGCACACCACACTCTGAAATAAGCAGCCATACAGCCAATAGAATTAATACACACATTCAAAAGCAACATCAATAACTTCTGGCATCATAAATCGAGTCTGTTTGGCAAAAATCTCTGAATGTCTTTGCAGAACAAACTGAACTGACACCACAATTTTTTTTGGAAAATGATGTTTTCAAGTTGATTCCAACTCATGCAGACCCAGTGGACCACAGTAGAACTAGCCCAGCGAGAGTCCGTACCTGTGATCTCTATGCAATCAGACTGTTATAGCTTTCTCCTGCAGGGAGGTTCCAATCCAGGAATCAAACAAAGCTTTTGAAGTGAGAGTCAATTAGTTCTACCTCATTTCAAACACAGAATACTCAACACTGTTATTTAAGGTCTGGATCGTTTTAAAACTAAATATTACTAGGAAGGTTATTGTGATCGGTACGCTTGTTGTGCCACCATGGCCAATGAACACATGTGAGATTAATTGAAGGGCAGAGAGATAAGTGGCTCAGTGAGCCTTGCCTTTCTCTCTCTTGCTCGTTGATCGTCGGACCAGCGTGCGGCTGCCTTGCTTGTTCTCTGCCTCCATTTGCAAGCTACACTACCTGTGGGACACCTAACCCATGGACTGCATTGCTGTAACTTGAGGTTCCTTCAAGACCTGCATTGCTACCCTACCGCAATGTACATCTCCTGAGCTGGGGACTGTCGGACTCTGTCATCTGGCTGACTGTTGGTGACCTACCTTGCTGTTTGCTGCCTGTGTCCGGATAGCCTGAATTGCTTCACAGAGGACTACCCGGTGGCCCTCAAGACTTGAAGGACTGCCAGTGTCTCACATCTGTCTCACGGAATGAGTTTCACTGAGCCATTTGTAATTCTTCATAGATTAATCAACTGTTTATTTCTTATGTTATCTATCTATATAAATATATAAAATTATTAGTGTCCTGGTTTTGTTTATCTAGAGAACCCTAAGACAGTTATATTGACATATAAGTTTACAAATAGAGCAGTCTAGAAAAATGTTTTGAAATTCTGTTTGAACTGAATACTCATGTTGATTTCCACACCTAAGATACCATGCTACTCCAATATGAGGGTATGCCAGTTGCTGACTGATGAAACAGAGGACTTTGGCAGCTCTTTGGTTAGACATATAGCATGGTAAAACAGACCAAGGAAAATAGTCCAGTGCACTACATGAAGACATTACACAGAAATGCACGGGTATCAACAAAGTAGCACTTTGAAAATGGTCTGATATCAGAAAGTGCTATAATAAAAGTAGGAGTTTGTTGTTAAAATATTGTTTGGAGCTAAAATAGATAAAACACGTTAGATTGAAAATTTTCCATTTTTCATGAGGGACTTTGCAGAACCTTTAATTGTCCAGTGTGTCTCTAAGAGTGACTGAGATGTAGTCAACTTCTATGGCCCTTCTCGCCATAATCTCATAGGCGATGCATGATCAAATCTAGCCTCATGGTTATGGTTACAGTCCTGCGTGGGAGGGGCTTCTCTGTTACAGGATTAAGCTGGGGTCTATTGATTCTCCATTTTAGCAGAGGGTGTGAAATGAGTCACCACCCTTCGTGGCCTGGGGGCAGGATCTGCTGAAAGGCAAAACCCACACCTCGATGGAAGCAATTCCTTTGGGTACGCTCTTCAGAGCCATCTCCGAAACCGAGAATTCTAGGACGGGCACAAGAAGAGCCTCTAGAGGTGCATACCACAGATCTCTACCGGAAGTGATGGAGACCGAGACACACAATAGGCTCAACAGAAATATTGTGAGGATGGCACAGAAATGGACACGATTTTGTTCGATTGTAGATAGGGGTGCTATGAATTGGATCAATAATGATAGGGGAGAAACATACCATTGGTGTAACAAAAAATGCCTTTTCATCAACACAAAAATAAACCATTTTCTTAAGCAACTTCAATATTTAGTTGATCTTTACCTGCCTGTCCCAACACAAGGCAATGAAACCTAACAGGTTCGTTGTCTAAGGCACAATACACAGATCTAGCAACAAGCCCAGTCAGTTCTTTTTGGCCCAAACAACAGGCAAATCATTTGCGAAGTGTCAGTTGCAGAAGAGTCAGTGTTTAGGGACACTATGTACTCACCAGAAAACCACTATTAGGGTGATTAAATTGAATCTGTCTCTGTAAGCCTCGCTACTTTGTGACTATGACTTCAAAGGGACTCTCTTAAATGATTAAGAGACAGATAACTGAGACAGGGAATATAATTGATCTGCATAACCTTATTCTTATACGACACATGGTCACTGTTCTCTTTAATTTGGAGGTTCTTTGATCTTACAGATATTAAAAGAAAATATAACTAGTACCTTTTCTTCCTATCAGTTTCCTCATTTGTATATGCTGAGATACAATTAAACATCAGATACTTGTCTTTTTCTACCTGTACAGGGGACCACAGGACATTACCAGGTGACAGAATTTTATTACTAAAAAGAGAAGATAAATCACCAGAGTTGCCTTCTACACTTATGCAAATAAGGTCTATTTCTTAAAAGAAAGGTAGAACCAGCATTCTTAGAATGGAGCGTGATGAGACTTTGGCTCCCGTACTTAAGACACATCATTGGGAAACAACCAATTATCAGAAAAGGACATAATGTTTGATAAATTAAAAGGCCAATGAGATGAACTGTCACATTACCAGCAATAGAATCAAGCATACAAATATACATACATGATTTCACACACTGCAATGATCATGAAGATGGTGCAGCAAGTGACAGTGTTTCATTGCCTTCTGTTACACAGACGTTTGACACAAGTTCATGGCCACAAAAATAGAGGCAATTCACCAGGAGAATAGCCCAGCTTTGTGATCCATGGTCTGAGCTCAATTTCAAAACCTAGAGATTTGTGGGAGAAGGATTTTCTGATCCAGTTTGTCGCTGAAGCTGGGGGTTTAGGGACTGGAATGTGCCAGCACTGCCAAATCTGTCTGTCTGTCTGTCTCCCTCTGTCTGTCTCTGTTTCTCTCTCTCTCTCACACACACACATAGAGTTTTCTCAGCATGCCTGGCCTCACACAGTTTTCTCAGCATCCCTGGCACTTCCCGGCTTATGGATCACCTTTTCCTCACGTTCCCTTATCTGGAGGCCCAGGGACTGCAGATGCTCTGGCTGGCTTAGAGTGCCCTCCAGTTTTCTCTCACAGCACTCTGTTAATTCCCAGTTGGAATTCATGATCCAGAAAATACACATCACTATCTCCCTAACCACAAAGGATTGTAATTTCTTAAGTACGGGCATCTTGCATCTCTCATCTTGAGTTTTTGTAATATGTAGTAGGCTATTAAATCTTTTTGAACAAAATTCAGCTTAAGAAAAACTGATAAAACAAGTTACTTCTTAAACAATACCACTATCCTAGGTTACTTGATATGAATGTATGAGACTATGATACATTTTCTGATCAGTATATGTTTTTTAAATTAAATTATTTGTCCATAAATTTAGACATTATATTTAGGAGGAAAAAAAACAAAAATATTTATAGAAATTCTCTTCTTCAAATGGTAACCCCAAACAAAACAAATTTTCTAAGTATCTATAATTCAGGTCTGCAATAGAATAGTTGGTTCTCACCCTGACCTCCATCATTCTCTGTCATCTGGAAGGCTCAAAGTGGCTATTTGGACGAAGAGGCTGATACAACTGCTGATTCAGGCATCTGCCTCCTGCTCACAGAGATGTCACAGTGCTAGGACCTCCTATGCCATTTTCTGTTCTGGCATCTCCATTCTGCTCACTATTTCAAAGTGAGTTTCGAACTATAGGTTTGACCAAGAAAAACAAAAAATGTACTGAAGGCTGATAGAATGGCCAGACTTTATACTTATCAATATATTCACACATTAAAATGTTCTTCAATTAGGGAAATTCTATTTAAATACTTAGGGATGACATGGTAGGTATAGTAATGAAGCCCCCATATCCAAGTACTAATCAGGTTAATTTGTAAATATTTTAATTTACACTGCCAACAGATTGGATCAAGATTAAAGGCCCTGAATTGGACAGATTATCTTGAATTATCCAAGTGTATCTGATCTAATCATATGAGTTTTCATAAGCACAGAACTTTTCCCAGAGCCCAAGAATCAGACACATGACAACTTCAAAAGAACCAGACTCAACATTGTTGGCTTGGAAAGTAGAGGAAAATAGCCAGGAACACAGGAATATAGGTGGCTATTAGAAGCTGTAAATGAGCAGAAGAGATTTTCCTCTAGCCAAGAGATTCCAAACAGTTACTCTGATTTTCCAATACTTCATTGTTTTCCCTGAGAGACAAGTATTTTCTGAACCGTGCAAGTCTAAGTTAATGAATTTGTGTTGTGTAAGTCACTTGCTGTGCTACTTTGTTACAATATCAACAGAAGATGAATGTAGGTAAATCCTTAGAGAAATTAGTATGCCTTTTTATAAGAGAGTAGAATTTCTGGGCCAACAATTTGGAGTCAATAAAACTCACATTTTTTTTTCATTGAATCAACCGCAGTTTGTTTTATTTTTACTACAGGTAAATTGAAGAATGATATGAAAAAAATGTTGCTCTATGAAACCATAAGAAGGTAGTATTCTTATCAGGTCAAAGAAAACCAAACAATAAAATTAAATCAATATTTTCTTATACATATGACCTTAACCAGTGATGATGAAGTAAAAACTAAATATGATTCCATCATATTTTTAAAAACTAAGTATTTTTAAGAGCTATATAAATAACTTGTGATATGTGCTTATAAGAAATATTATCTATCAAATCCTTCATTGACTTATCCCCCAAAGCATAAGGTTAGCTAGATGATCTCTAAAATTTATCTGACACTATATTTTACAATAGTATGTTGTAGAAATCCATTCTTATGACTTTGTCAAATCTGAACTAGGACCTTTGTACTTTAAGAAAATGCTTCATAAGCTCTGTCAGGAGGGTTGCACCTTCAAGTGGGGTTAGCCTCACACTGTCCCTGTAAACAAGAGAATTAAATGCTGCTCAGTCTGTGCCATCCTCATAATTGGGGGGAGAGGATTTAAGCCCTTTGTTGCAGACACCACATCAATCCTTCTTATCAAGGGCCTTCCTCTGTTTCACTGCCCCTCCACTTTACCAAGCAGGATGACTTTCTGCAGGGACTTATCTCATCAGACAACATCTCCAAAGTAATCGAGACAAAAATCTTATCATCCTTGCCTCCAAGGAGTATTTTGGCTATACTTCTTCCAAGACAGATTTCTTCATTCTTTGGGCAGTCCATGGTACTTTAATAACCTTTGCCAACACCATAGTTCAAATGATAGATAATTCTTCAGTTTTCCTTATTCAATTTTCACATACAGGTGGGGAGATTGAAAATGCTGCAACTCAGGTCAGGCACACCTTAGTCTTCAAAGCAACATCCTTGCTTTTCAACACTTTAAAGAAGTCTTCTGTGGCAACTGCTGGTTTGATGATCATTGATTGGGGACCAAACAAGGAAAGATCATTTACAACTGTAATCTTTTTTTTGCCAGGCAGTGAGCACTTATTTATTATGACACTAAGTGCCGCCATCTCCCAAGGTGCCACTTCCCTTTCTTATCTATGAAATCAGGACCGTGCCATTTTGCAGTGGAGGTTCATGAAGGTAACATCAGACGAGCTCGTGCTACTTAACATCTATTCAAATATGACAACCAAAGATGCAGATATCTGAAACGACAGCACGCTGACTGGCACAAAGCAAGACTCAATAACGTAAGAGAAAGAAAACACGTGGAAAAGAGCTATATTGTATTTTCCTTTATTTTCAACTTTTCATAAGATGTCTATATTCGGCTTAGACTTCAGATGTAAGTGAAATAGGATTATACACATAAAGATGTACAAAATACCATGTCATTAAATAGCTAATGTTTAGCACAAGTGTTTGGCCTCCCTTCTGCATGCCTTTTTACTTTTATTTTTTTAAGGTAAATATATTTTTTATGTTTGGATTATACATTTCTAGTAGTGAAAAGTTACATTGAATAATCTTGTTAATACATTTAATTGAGTTTTCATTTTTGCTTGAGATGAACTTGTCACCACAGACTCTAAGTCCATTTCAATTTTACTTTAAATAAACCAAAAAATTGATTTTTTAAATACTCATTTATGCCTACCACAAAAGTACAATTATTGAGTCTTTTGTGACATCAAAACTCAGTTAAAATATCCCAATTATTTATGATTTTTATTTATAATTATAATCATTTATTATGACAGAGATCTTAGTATCTATACATGTTTTTGTTAAGATTGAAGTAATTGTAGATCAGTTTTTACTTCGTTGTCAACACTGCTGTCCACAGCTCCCTGGGGTCATGGCCCACTAGACCCCCTCCAGCTGAGTTAGGCAGCGCCACTCCTCTAAGGGAAGTCCCTCATCATGGGGTCAAGGCATCCACTGTCTTGTGGCTTCCTGTTACCTTTCCAGTCTCACCTTCAGATATTTACCTTCTTGGGAGAATTACTGAATGGATCCTCCAAATTCTGCACGATCCTGTGCCCTCCCTATGAATGTGAGTTTCCATTCTTCTCTCTGCTTAGAACACCTTTTTCCCTCCTCTTGATATCTATCACACCCTATGCATGCCCCAGGAGTAAAAGTGACTCACCATTGATGGCAATATGCCCTGCTATTTCAACCACTATGCAATCATTTACCTATATACACGGTGATCAAAATAATGAAGCTAACAGCACATAAGGTGAATGTGATAGTTAAGGTCTATTGTGCCAACCTGGCCTCTGAGCACATGTGGGATTAATTGAAAGAGGGAGCAATAAATGGCTTGGTGAGCCTCACCTGTCTTGACTCTAGCTCTCTGATGGTCAGACCAGTTGCGGCTGCCTTAGCCAGTTCCCTGCTTCAGTGGCAAGGGTCATTTCCTGCAAAACATTGCTGAGAGAAGCTGCATGGACCTACTCCGATGCAGCCCTGGGTGCTGGAGCAGCCGTGTGGAGACCCCTGCCAGCGCTGAGATGCTTACACGATCACTGATTGGGCTTTCCTCCTGCAGTAGGTGTCACTGCTTGTGCTTTGTGAGATGGAGGAGGACTTTGTAGATCGGATTCTGACATATGGGCTAACGTTGGACTTCAGGGCTTGGACAGTGCTGGGTTGGGATGCTTTTTGAATGTACACTTACCCTTTATATAAAACTCTCTCATAAAATATGAGTGTCTATGAATTTCATTTCTCTGGTCTACCTGGACTAACTCAGTGACACGTTTTAAAATGTACAAAATATAAATCTTTGGAATAAATAAAAAGGAGAGAAATCTGCAGTAGACATAAAAAATATAGATCTAAAATATCAATCAAGGAAATAGTAAAATGATAACAAGTACATAAATTTTTACTGTACAAAACAAATAAAAATAAATATTAAATTAATGATAACTAATAGTATGTGTCTTGATGCATTATATTTACAAATGGAATCTTTATTAAAAACTCTATGAATATAATTTTATTACTGTAATTTTATTTGTAATGAACAGGGAGGCTACATAACTTTCCCAAGGTCTCAGAGTTATTGAATCTAGGGAGCTTGGCTACACTGTTACAATGTATCATTTGTGTCTTAATATTGAGTTCCAAACTGATAAATGATTAAGTGACACAAATAGGTATCATATCTTGAGGAACTGAGAGAGAAACCTAACTTGGAATCACCTATAACTTTAATAATTAGACAAATGCAAATTTTACCTTAAATTATTTTAAAGACTTCTGTAACAAAATGTTCCAACAGAATTATACTTTTCTTGTTATATATTTTCCTTGTTACATCATTCTTTATGAATGGAATGTCCAGCTATGTCTGACCAAGTATAATCTGAACAAAGAGAAACCATTAAAAAAAAAGAAATTACAAAGAACGGTGTTTTTGAGGACTAAATTGAAACATAAAAGAAATAAGAACATCGAGGACTAACATCCTATTTTTTAAAAACATGTCCAAAAGTGTGAAATGACTTTCCTAAGGTTACAAAGTTCATGGTGTAAGCAGCAGAGATATGGAGAAAGAATGAGTGGAAAATAATAGTACAAGTGTCCAAGGCGTTGCTGGGCACGCGTGCATGCTTTCCTAGTGAACCTCATCACAACGCAGCAGGCACTGCAAGCACTTCTTTCTCTACTCTAAGGTGAGCAAACTGAGACTTGCCGAGTTAGCAGATTTGTCTGAAGCCAAACCAGTATCGAGTGACTGAGGAAGCCTTTGTATTGGGGGCACTTGATGGTACAAAACAATGACGATCTGTCTCCACAGCTCATGTTAATTTTACTCAGTGATGCTTGCCACCTTGCAAAATGAATATGTTTCTAAATAGCTTAAAGTCCCAGTGTCTTTTCTTCTCCTATATTAGTCCACTCATTTACATTTAGAATCTGCAACATCGCTGGCGGGTTCTATGCATCAGCTGGGTGAGGAAGTTGTAGGTCAGAGAACAAAAGGGGCATGGATCTATCTAAGGGCTAAGACACCGCACAGCTGGCCTTGACCACGTGTCTCTGGACATCTGTTTCCCTGTTCTTTCAGCTTCACCACGGGGAACTCCAATACATTACTCTCCTTGGCAATGTACTTATCCTAATAAAGTAGAGTTTTATAAAGTCTTTTCTAATGGTAGCTAGAATAATATTTTAAAACATGATATACAGCTTGGCCCACTTCTCAACATTTAGATATTTTAATGCTGTGAACTTTCTTTAATTAGGTGAAACACTCAGGAAGTCATGAGGAGCAATGCCATGCTCATCAAAATACGAATCGCAAGGTCACCAGTAGCTGGTGAAACCATTTCTTCTTCCCTCCTCTTTATGCCAGGTATGCTCCATCTGTCACAGGAGCGACACTTTCCATCAACGGATAAATGTTAATATTACCCACATGTCCTCGATAAATCTCCTCCAGGAGAAATCACACTTCTTTATTGCACCATTCACATTTCCATCTCAGTGAACAGTTTGCCAGACATTTGTCAAAAAATGTCTGTGAGATGACTGGCACCCCTTCTGATCAATGGGAGCCCCCGTGGGTGTTCAGTTTTCCTTAATTGCCACCTAATGGCTCTTTGCAAAAAGGGAAACCTTTCATAACTGTATGATCACTGCAGAGAACCGCTTTCACTCAACCTCAGCGATCCAAGTGCACATGGCATTCCAAAGGCAGCCCAGGAAGCCAGTCCTTAACCAAAGTTCTCTCCCCACAGTACAGGCTGTGATAATTTAATGATAAATGTTAGACATGAATGAGAGGATTGTAAAATAGATGAATACGTTTCTAGAATAAGTGACTATTTTTCCTTGAAGAAAACCACAGGTGTGAATTTTGTATGGATATTAAGAGGATTAATCATACATCAGAAATCACTCAACAGGTGTTTGTTAGATAGGTAATTCAGACAGGAACCTGGGTCTGATAAAACGCCCACTCCCATGTCAGGTGGTTCTCCCTTCTCAGGAATGGGTGCCCTGTGTATTTCTCGCCATTGAAGGATCCCGATGCTTCACTCGAAGCAGCTCAGAGGCACCGCTGTTCAGGGCTGGGATGCCGGTAGCAGTGGTGCAGTGTGAGTCAACACCGCAGCCTATGCGATCGCTGGCTTTCATAACGACCTGGTGTGCTTTAAAGCCGACTCTGACCCAGAACCACCCTGCAAGGCAGAATTGAAGGGCAAATCCAAGACTGCAGTCCTATGGAAGGAGAAAATCACAGGTTCATCTGCTAAGGGGCCGGTGGGTCCAAATGACCACTGTTCATATCAACTGAATGGGTGTCCACCCACGGTGGTACCATGGCTTCTGCCACAGAGAACAGTCTTGGAGACCCTCTAGGAAGTTCCACGCTGCTAAGGGGTTGGAGTCTACTCAACGGACAATGGGATTCTATTGGGCATTTATTTTAGATATAAGAATTCCTGGTGGCACTGTGGGTTACATACTGGGCTGTAAACCTCAACGTTCGTGGGTCAAGTCCACCTGCTGATCCTTCAGAGAAAGAAGAGGCTGTGTGGATTTTGCAAATGTTTACAGTCATAGTTCGCTATGAGTTGGAATCAGTGGATTTGGTTTGATTGGGGTCTTTTAGACATGCCTCTACCAGAAAACACCACTGACCGTCCCTCGTTAGGCAGGACACCCTCACAACGGCTTTCAGGCCATCTCCTCAGTTTGCCTCATGCAAGAGGAAGGAAAAACTGCATCTGGTATACACAAGTTGTTTTAAAGTGGTTATGTTCACGCACCGTGTTTTCCGATCATTTTCCTCAACTTTAGAGTGCGGTGGTCACTACATTAGAGCATAGAGACAGAACATTAGAATTCAGAGCTTGGTTCTTCCACTTCCTAACTCAGAAGTCCGGCAGAGGTTTGTTGACAAACTGGCTCTGAATTGAAGGTGCAGGGTGAGTTCTGATCTGTAGCATTTTAAAATGGCCATGGTATAAATACTCACATGGTAGCTGCTTTCAAGCAACCAACATGCCTGAACATGCAATATGTGACTTTCCCAGGTAGCTGCTAGCCCGATTCTGCACATCACTTCAGGGCAGGGCAGAAATTCCTACAGGGCAATTGTAACTCAGAAGATCTCCTCATGTCCTCTGCGGAGACGTCCTCAGTGACTACCTCCCAGGGCGGTGTGATAAGTGAATGTGATCGTCAGTGAGAAGAGTGACGCTTCTGGTACAATGCAAATGCTCAACAAAAACCGACTTTCATCACCACATTGTCAAATGTTCACACACCCTCAATATTTTTTAAAGGGGCGGTACGACAATCTCATTTTTTCCAGTTGTGGAAATTGATGTTTTAAATACTTCTCCCAAGGTCGCAATGCTAGTTACAGAATTGAGACTTGAAATTGGGTACCCATATGCCCTATGTTAGGTCCCGTTTCAATTACTGAAGATTCTAAAACATTGTAAGCTTACTCGGTTACACAATTCCTTAGCATAAATCCTTACTGCATCGAGTCTTACTCAAAGAGTGGTCCTGCAGCTTCAGCCTCTCCTGGGGCTCCTTTGAAAATCAGAATCTCAGGTTCCAGGCCAATCTACTGAATCAAACTCTGGATTCATCCCCTAGTGAATTTTCAGTGCATTACAGTTGGAGAAGACCACTGAAGGGGACACGGAAAGAGAGGAAACAGCAACACTGTTAAGGAGCTCAGGAAACAGAGGGGCCAGGAAGCTCTGTGACAACTTAAAATGCAATCAGGAAGATAGGTGTGCCAAAGAGTGGAATAAAAATAGGTTTTGATTAGATGTTGGCATTTGCATTGACCCTCAGAAAATTAATAGACTGCTATAGTTGGCTGAGGGGTGGGGACAAAGGATGTTCTAGAAAAAGACATGAGCACAAGTATGGACACAATGCATGCATCATGAGTGCAAAATACACAATGAAGTCAGACCCTAGTGAGAGCCTTCCAATTCTGGTGTGCAGGGAATGTGCTCAGACCCTAGTGAGCCTTCCAATTGTGGTGTGCAGGGACTGTGCTCAGACCATACTGAGAGCCTTCCAATTCTGGTGTGCAGGGACTGTGCTCAGACCCTAGTGAGAGCCTTCCAATTGTGGTGTGCAGGGACTGTGCTCAGACCACACTGAGAGCCTTCCAATTGGGGTGTGCAGGGACTGTGCTCAGACCATACTGAGAGCCTTCCAATTGTGGTGTGCAGGGACTGTGCTGGGCCTGGAAGCTGCAGAGAGAAGTCCGGGTCCCTGCAGTGCACTCCACACTGAGGAGCCCGGACAGTGTTTTCGGCATTACTCGCCACCTGTTAGTGTGGATGATGCAAGCAGAGCAGTCACGCAATCAGGTGTGCTTGACAAGGACAGCTCTAACGATAGAAGGAAAGACTGGAGGCAGCGATTTATATCCGTAGCTGATAGGCAGAGTCCCTGTGAGAGAGGATGTGATCTTGAACTCAGCCCAGATAGACTAAAAAAAGAGAATAGATTGCACTTACAGACACACTGTAGAATTAGTGAGAGCAATTGTTGGCTATTCACTGCGGAGAGGCTAGAACAATTGTTGGTGATTCACTGCTCAGAGGCTAGAAACACAGAGGTGGAGGAGGTTCATGACTTGTCCAATAAACGGTTTCAATCAGATGTTTGATTTTCCCAGGTAACATGTCAGTGAGAGAGACAGTCCTGGGTGGTGGGGGTGGGGAAGTGGCTAGCCCGGGCTTGGATGAAAACTGACTCCATATGTATGAACAAAGTGACTCTATTAATACATACTATTTATTTTTTTTCCAATCCTGATCAGAGTTTACTTGGCTCTGTGCACTCTCCCTTTACCAGTTCTGATTCATGTAGTAGAATTCAGGAAGAGGCCCTTTCTTTGAAAAAAAAAAAGTTTCTCGGTAACCTTTAAAGGTTACTCTATAATTCACCACCTCTAATACTGTCTGTTTTGGGCAATAAAATCTCCTTGGTTGTTTCTTTAGCTCACATTCTTAAACCACCTTTTCCCCTTCAACAAATAATGGAATTATAACTTCATAAATTTTATTTATACTAAGGCTCAGCATTATTACCTTGCCAGGATGTTTTTCAAAGTCTGACTTCTCCAAACAGCTCTGAATCTATCACTTCTGCCTGCTTCCTTTCTCTCCAGAGACATATATTTTAAAGATGAATGCATGCTCTTCGAAAAGTTGTTCTCACGAAATATCGTCTTTGCAATTTTCGATATCTCTTGAGTAACTCAGACGTCTATGAAGGCAGAGATGGCAAGGGGAAGAAGTGAGCCAGTAGGCCTGCTTTTTCCTGCTCACGTAAATATTTTATTTGGAAATGTCCAAGTTCTGACAGAGATAAATAACTCCTAAACGTCTTATCTAAACAAAGTTAATATCGTGAAGAGAGGTTATAGAATTTTACTCAGAGAAATTAATGTTGAAAAATAAAAATGGAAATAAATGTATTATGGTCCTGGGTGAGATATTAGAACATTTTGGTCTAGGCACCAATTCATGGCAATTAATAGCTTAGTCATTTAAAATAGGGTTAAACTTTATAAGGTTACTCATTGTAGTTCTTTTCCCCCCTTTTCACAAGTCATGGTAATATCTGTGCTTTTAGGAAGCATATCTGGATTTGTACTTGATTTTCCATGGGGACAATCCAGTACGCATTATCCCCATTCGACTGCCAACTTTCCTCCTGCTTCTGCGAAACCAAATCTTCAGGCATATTTCAGTCACTGGAGCTAAACCCCCTTGGCATTCTGACTGATCATGAGCCAGGAGAATGGACTGGACCTGCCTCCACCTGCTTTCCAACCTGTGATATTGATAGAAGCAAGCTGCCACCTCTCTCTCCCCAGGATTGGCTGGTCAGTTTGAACCACCAGCGTTTTGGTTATTGGCCATATGTTTAACCACAGCACAAACCAGGGCTCTTTAGGGCTAGAGAGTGATAATATGTTTATATTTCTAAAGCGAGCACTTACAAACCGTTCACCCACTATGTTCTTGCTGGTAGCAATTAATCTTTCAAAATGCAATATAGTGTATCATTTATAGATTGTCAAACCCTTGTGAAAAAGACTATGGAGATTTTTAAAATGGCTAATATCTTAGACAGTCTAAGCTTGTTGTACTTAAAATGTAGAAATGTGAACGACTTGAGTGAACATTTGCATGTATAGTTGGGCCTGACCTGATTTCCTGGATGTAACTTGTACTTAAACATTTATTGATGCCTTAAAGCTTTTATTTATTCTTTCAAAAATGTTTGAGGAGGTTCTGGCAAGATGGTGCCCAGGTAAGCAGCCCATCTTGGGAGCTCTCTGGTATCAGTGTACCCGGTGCACAGGAAGACAAGTGGGGGATTCAGGTAGCAAAAGACTCCTGCCACAGCCCAAAGTATATCCTTGGTCCAGAAGGCAACCTTCCCCCATGACTAGCTTTGTTCTGGAACCAGGGGTTCAGCGACCTGGTCCCTGGTATTCCCCAGCCCACGCCAGCCACACTACTTTGCCTAACAAGAGACCTGCAAAATTCTTCAGACAAACTATTCAAAAGATAAAAAAAGAAATCATAGATTCAACAATCATAGTAGGCGACTTTCATACATTGCTATCAGAGAAAGATAGGTCCCCAGGAAAGAAGCTCAGCGCAGACACTACAGAGCTAAACAGTACAATTAGGCAATTGGCCCTGATAGACATATATAGAGCTTTCCATCCAAATGCAAATAATAAATAAAAATTTAAAAATCACATTCTTTTCCAGTGCACATGGCCATTTTCATAAATAGACCACATGCTGGGGCACAAGTCGATCTGAGTAATTTCAAACACATAGAGATTACCCAGACGTCTTTCTCGGGTCAACACGCTATCAAGACGGAGATCAATAAAAGGAAAACCAGAAAAACAAGGCCAAACAACTGGAGGATGAATAATGATCTTCTGTGACATGAGTGGGTACTGGCCCAGATCAGAGAGAAGTTTAGGAAGTTTCTAGAAACTAATGAGAATGAGAATACACTGTATCAAAACCTACGGGATTCTGCAAAAGCAGTTCTCAGAGGTTGCTTGATAGCAATAAGTGCGGATATGAAGAAGGAAGAGAGATAATGGCTGATATGCTAACACAACAACCTTGAGCAGCTAGAACAGAGTCAACAGAACAGCCCCTCCAATAGCAAAGGAAAATAAATAATAAAAATCAGGGCAGAGTTATACAAGTGGGAAGACAAGAGAAGAATGCAAAAAATCTATACAGCAAAAAAGCTAGTTCTTTGAAAGGATCATCAGAATCAACAGATGACTGGTAACCAAAGAAAGGGAGGAGCAAACATCAATAGCCAGGATGAGGAATCAAACAGGGGAAATCACAATGGATCCCAATGAGATAAAAAGGATAATCACAAAATACTATGAAAGTCTGTATTCTAATAACAACACTATGGAAGACATGAACAAATACTTGAAAACACAGTCCTTTCCTAGATTATCTAAGATAGAGGTCAAGAACCTCAACAGACCCATAGCAAAGAAAGAAATAGATATGACTATCAAGAAACTATAAAAAAAATCTCATGGACCAGATGGCTTTACAGGAGAATTCTACCAAGCATTCAGGGATGAGCTGACACTGATCCTCCACAAATTATTCCAGAGCCGAGGAAAGGATGGCAAACTCCCAAAGCCAGTATAATGTTGATACCCAAACAGGAAAAGGTTTCATCAAGAATAGAGAACTACAGACCAATATCACCATGATCAGGTGGGATTCATCCAGGGATGTAGGGATGGTTTAACGTCCAAATATCTATCAATATTATACACCACATGGATAAAAAGTATAAGAATCACATGATAGTATTGATAGACGCAGAAAAAGTGTTTGACAATATCCAACAGGGAATACATAGGCTAACAGCAATATGGAAGGGTACACACACAGGTGAACCTGAAATCAACAAGTGGGATATACTAAAGATCAACACCCATGTGTCTCGAAAGACTTCACCATGAGGGAAACAAGAGAACCCACAGACTGGGAGAGGATTTTCAGAAATGACACAACAGACAAAGGGCTTCCTGTACATTTCTTTCCATGTTCAACTCGTTGTGACTCACCATTTACTACAAACCGTAATTGACGCCGGATAGAATCAAATGTCACTCTAATCTTTCACCCGGTGGTTGGAGTACAGGCAAACAAAACCATGGCGATTGAGTTGCGTCTGACTCGTAAGCACACAGTAGGTTTGCTAAGCCGTGATTTGGACTGCAGCAGACAGCCTCATTTTACTCAGTGGGAGCTGCTGGCCTTCGTCCCAGGAGCCCATGCGTGCTCAGAGGGCCACTTGGACTTCTTTGGAATGTCGTCGGTCCTCAAGAAATGATGAAAATTCTAGAAAACTACCAGATGCCATTTGATCACTTACATGGGCCACATGTTTATTTCTTCATCACCTTAAAACATTAAATTTGAACAAAACATTTATGGTTTTATACAATAAATTTATTATCTATTATTTTATGTAGGACACTATAGGTTGGTGTTACTTTAGAAATATGGTACTATTTCTTAATCTGGTGAAGGACTGAATTGGGACAGGTTCTGATTCTAAGCTGAATGAGAATAGAAAGTTAAAAATGTGAATGCAAGCCTCCATGTTGTTTAATGCTCTCCACTTTGCACCTCACAATATGCAAACACCAAAAGCCGTCACTCAGCAACTCTGAGTCAGAGTGACCCTATCAGAGAGAATGGTACCTCCCTGGTGGGTTTCGGGACGATAGATCTTAAATTGGAATAGGAAGTCCCATCTATCTTCTGTGGAGTGGCTGATGGTTTTAAACAGCTGACCTTGTCGTGAGCAGCCCAGCACACATCTTACACACAACCAGGTCTCCCTCCACCTTGCAGGATACAACGCCAAATGACTTTTCCCTGCATGTTTGATAAGTCAAACAGTGGACACTGATGCCAATTTGGATGGCTTCATCTTGTCCCTGGGAGCTGTGGCCCTGCCTGTCCCACAGGACACCTTTGCTTTTCCCCTATCAGCGTTTCATTTTCAATCACTGCACCCTTCCTGGTACAATGTGTTGGACAAAAGACACCCTTCCTTCTGGAGTATCTCACTCAGAGTGTGAACCACAGAGTCAGTGGGCCATCACCGCTATCACTAGTTACCCAGGGACACCCAAGTGAAAAACACTTCCTTCCCTTATTGGGAGCCCTGACACTACTCTTTCTGGGACTTTCCCGGACCACACTGAGATCACATGCTCATCAGGTGTTTGTGGCTTTTTCTTTAAATGAGGCTTTGATATCCCACTGCTACTCACAGACTTCACTGAATATAGAAAGTGAGTCCTTCTTCACAATATATTGACTGAATATTTCACATAATGATAAGAAATATACTGTTCTGACTGAACAGTAAAATTCTGCGACCTTAGGCGATTTGCTTCCTTATAATGAATCCCAATTTCACTATCAGTATGCTGTAAATAAAATTAGTATTTGTCTCATAGGATTGTTGTAGTATTGATTAAATAATCCAAACCCACATGTCATTGAATCCAACACATAGAGACCCGACACAAGATTTCTTAGGCTGTAAACTGTTACAGTTGTAGACAGCCTCGTCTTTTCCCCTTGGAATGGCTAGTGGGTGTGACCTGCCAATTAAGATGTCAGCATTCCTATACTAGACATCAGCAGTCCTGTCCTCGATGTCCACGGTCCTGTCCTTACCTGACAGCACCAGCAGGGATAGCTCCATGGAATACCCCTCCTGCCATTGCCTTGACTCTTACTCAGAGTGACCCTACCAGACAGACTATAACGGTTCCTGTGGGGCTCTGAAACTATACATCTTTATGGGAATAGAAAGCCTACTCTCTGTCCCACACTGTGGCTAGTGGTTTTGAACTGCCAACCATGAGAACCCGGGCTCCTTAAGCCTAGTAAGCTTGGCATACAATTATTAGTTTAAATTCTTTCAATTATCGAATACTCATACATTTTATGTTTTTAAAAAACAACCAAAGTGTACTCTATGATATTGTGACCGTGGTCATAACAGTGAGTCCACTATTGTCTTTCAAGTCCCTCAGCGTCAGCTCACAGTCTGATGAGAGGGTTTCTGCAGGCAACACAACCTGTGTGAAGGGAAAAACCAGCACAGATGTTCGCTGCTTGACCTTGTTCCTGAAATCCAGGCTCAACTGAAAGGCTCAATCGTCTCTAGTCCAGTGGCTTTTGATCAGGGTCTAGGTGAATCCATCTCGGAATAGGCTTCAGTGACAGATCCTAATGTGGGAGCAGTCACAGGCCAACTCACAACCTGACTTGATTTACTTCACATCTGTGTTGTCATGGCTGTCAAGAGTATCCTCCAGGACTTGGGTTGGCACAGGCATAGGGGAGGGGTTTGAGAAGTAATGTCAGAGAGGAGCCCTACTGGAAGCTTAGGCAAGGGGCAGTCACATGACGGGTGTGAGCACCAAACTCCGTGGCAAACTATTTATATGACTTTATTCCAAAGTGACTTTTGGGAGGAATACAATGCTTGCAGGAGCATGTTCAGAGGAATATATTTAATGGAAGCACAAATTTCAGTACTTGGCATTTCCTTTTTGAATCAGGATAGTTTATGAAATCATACAAGGGAGTTCCCCCCCAAAACTCGGATTTTCTTTTCAAAGCTATGTGTTAAAGTTTTTACAAAACAACCTTATCACTTTCCATGTACTCTCCATTCTACTTAATACATCTGTCAAATCTGTGATTCTATTCTTGGAAACATTTTTCAAACTCATCTTTTTTGGATGGCTGACAGCACCTCCTTCATTTTTTTACTTCACCTCTTCTACATTGTCAAATTGCTGCCCTTCCCTGCCCCTCTGCATTCAGGGAAATAAAAAGAAGTCACATGAGTGAGGTCAAGTGAATAAGGTGCATGGGGCAGAGAGGCATGCTGTTTGTTGCTGTTGTTGTTTTTTGCCCAAAACTGGCACTCTGAGATGGCTGCGTGCGCAGATGCACTGTGGTGGTGGCAAAACCAGTCCGCAGTCTGCCACAAATCAGGCCTCTTTGTCACACACGGTTACACACTATTTTCAGATATTCTAAATAGAAATCTTGATTAACGGTCTGATCTGGTGGAACAAACTTCAAATGCACGATGAGTTCAGGAAAATGAAGGACGTGCAGAGCCAGGTTTGTCATCAATCGACATTTCACTTTTTCTGAAAGAAAACCACTTGTACATTTGAATTTTCCCAATAGCACTGTCCCTGTAAGTGGTGTTCAACATCACAATAGTTTCTGTGGCATTTTTTCTGAGCAGGAAAAATGTCACCGCTTCATACTCTTCTCTTAAATTAGCAATCACGCACTCTGACCAGAGAGAACCTTCCCTGGCAATGCCGATGGGTGTACTAACTCAGAGTGATTTGCTGGATGCTCACCCAGAGGGGGAAAATGCGTACTGTGAAAGCTCCCCCCAGCAGTGTTTTTTCACCCTTTTTTTTGAGGGGGGGGGGTTGTTCCCATGCGGTGTGTGTGTGTGTGTGTATGGAACTCAAAGTTTCAAATTTTGATGGTGGATAACCTTTTAAAGTATCTTTCAATTAAAATACATACTCCTATTTTCCATGGCCATGGTTTTTGCTCTTTTATTTATACTGATGACATTAGTGGGGTAACAGCAGGTCTCATGAATGAGTAAATCAAATTAACTTTTTAAACTTGGATTTCTGAAAAGAAAATCCTGAAGCTCATGAGCTTAATTATATGTTCCTGCCTCCTCAGCTCCCGACTCAGTTCAGAATTACAGTGGTTCATTCTTTAACAGAGAAGAGAAAGCTTGGTAGCATGTTTTCTAGGTCTTTTTAAAAATTTTTATTTTTTTGGTGAGAGAGTGAGCTAGTGAGAGTGAGCGAGAGTGAGTTAGTGAGAGTGAGTGTGAGTGAGTGAGTGAGAGTAAGAGAGTCATTTTCTAGCGCTTTTAAGCACTTTTATTTGTTTTTATTGTTTTTTGCACAATTTTCTCCAAATATCATAATAGTCTCTTGAGAATTCACTTTTCAGTTTCTCTATACAAAAAGGTTCATTCATACGATTACAAATTACTAAGTATTAAAATCAGGAAAGAGAGAAGCAATTTAAATAGCATTTTAGATTTCTCCTTTATCATGAAGAAGTGACAGAAGACCTGATGGCCCAGCATATGCTCCACTTGAAGGCAGAACTTCACGCCTGATGTCTGTCTCCTCGAACCAGCTGGAAGATGAGGCTGTGGGCTCCATCCGCACCCCAGTTGTTCTTTCCCCGGAGCCTGGACTCACATGAGAATGCAGGGACACGGCACCCTGATCACTTCCTCTGCCTTCCTCTTGGGCTCTTGAGAAAAAAAGCACTTTTGGGGGGCAGACAGTTCCCTGAGCCCTCAGATCCCCAAGGCCCATAGCTTTTTTGCAGGTGTTATTGTTGTAATGACAGGTGGGCGTGTTTGAGAGTTGAAAGTCTTTGCCTTCTTGTGTCCTTCTCTATGCGGCAGTGAGTATACCAGTTCCTATTCACTTGTTGGCACTGTAATTTAAGTGCCCAGATGAAAGAGGAAGAAAAAGTAGAAGATGCAGGCCAAATCATACTCTCCTTTCAAAAGCAGGAGAGCGTGGTCCTAGACTTCATTCCTGTCTCACTCAGGGTCAGCAGTGGCCAGTTCCTCCCCAGAGGCCTCCTCGAGATTCTGGCATCTACTCTGCAGATGCAATAACCCCAGTGAATGTAAAGGCGCTCAGAGCCACGCCTGGTGCTGAGGGTAGGTGTCAAAGGGGGTTGTTTTACCTGTGGACCTCATAGACTACACTTTAGTTGTCTCTTTAGGATGAGTACATATTAAAAGAGGAAATCTGAATGGCAGGGCGTATACCTCTTCCTATTCACTTTCTGAACTTATAAATTAAGTGCCCCGATGAAAGAGAGAGCTGCTTAGCATTAAAATTGAGAACTCTTTCAAATTAAAATACTTAGCGATGCAGGTAAATCATACCAAGCTGGGAACAACAACAACAAACGAACCTGTATCTCTAAAAACTACCCTTGCAATTATTTTTCCTTCTCTGAAGAGCTCCTTAAAAAGGTTTAATATTAAATTCCCTTATTGCATTGATTAGCTCCTCAAGATGGTTTAATCATAAAAAATAATTTCCAATCTCTCCTCCAGATTCATAAATAACTTAAATCTGAAGTGGCAGTGTGCTACTGGATTGAAATATAATTAATCTAAAACCAATTAACGACCTTAATTACTGATGATGTCCTTTTACATGCCCTGTAAGCCTGCATTCACAGTGCAAGAGGTCATGAGCATGTCCAATCCAACACTTCCGTTCTCCAAGAAAGAAACATCCGATTTCTCATGGAAAGTCATGAACAGGAAATAAAGACCTTGAAAGAAAAGGGTGTGGGACTGCATGGCCAAGTGAAGAAAATAGGGCTGTGACAGCAGAGACCTGGAATTTTGCCCTACCTTTGCCCCTGTTGAGCGGTTTCAAATTGTAGTCATATGCACACACCCCTGCATTCACATGTTAGCGCTGTGACTTTTCTGCTGCTCATGGGTTCTTTTGGATGGCCCATCTATTTAAATCATGGTTTCATTACCCATAAAATTGGAATAATATGGGTATGCAGCTCTTAGAACTGCAGGGAGAGTGGTATGAGGTCTTACTTGCAAAACCTGGCTACTACTTTGCTCCAATTGCTTCAGCTGTAAAATGGGGATAATTAATTATGGAAGCATGGTGAAGAGAATGAAATATAACTTGTTTCGTACAGATGTCTTATATTCATTTGATATATTATTAATAAAATAGGGGGAAATTGTCTTTCCACTTAGAACAGTATAACAATAACAGAGCTAATGTTCATACAATTAATGTAAGTCGTATTTACACATTGGTAAATTCAATCATATACAGGCAAGTCTTCAATATCAAACCTTTTTATTGACGGTTTTATGAGCTGCATCGCCTTTTGGTGGATATGCAATTACATTTGGTATATTTCATGTGGGAGCATACTTGATGGAAATTGTAGACTCAATCATCTCTTTGAAGATATTGTATGCACAACTGCAGTTTGTTATTTAATATTTATTAAATCCTAGCTGGGTAACCAGCTCTACAGAATACAGAGAGGAAATATGACCCACTTAGAGAAGAATGTATCCTCAATTAGTATGACATATTTGCTTTTCAGATTTTGGAAAGGATTAATAATGGCATTTAATAAACAGGCTGTTTGGTGATGCTTTCATTTATCTAAATGCCAAGCCAGTTACTTGTTGTCATAAACTACCATTCTCATTTCACTTTCCAGGGCGATAGCTCAAGGGTTTTCATTGCCGCATGAATCACCCTACTGAAAGCGCGACTCACTGAGGGGAGCAAATTTGTCACCTGCCAGTAAACTCAGACAGACACGGGATTTTAACTGTCAGTTCCGACTTCTTCATGTGACATATTTCGGACATGTTATCAGCAGAGAGCAGTCTTCTGAAGAGGGCACTATGCTTGGTGAAGGAGAGGATCTGTACTAGAGGAAGCCCTCCTGCAGATCTGCAATAATGGGTCCAAGCGCAACAATTGTGAGCATGTGGCAGGGCCAGGCGGTGTGTTCTTCTGGGGTACACAGGCTCCCTATGAATTGGAACCAATTTGATGGCACCCAACAACAAAAACAATGAGTCAGAACCACAGTTCTCAGAGGGGGGAGAGAGAAGAGGTTCTCTGGAACGTATAGCTAATTGTCACAGGTGATTGAGAAAGATAAATCTTTCTATAGCTTTAAGTGGGGTTATCCACGTACATCCAAATGGATCCTTCTTCCCTCTTATTGAGTCCCTGAAGTAGCTCTTATTATACCAGGGCAATCTAGACATGAAGTAGTGGCTTAAAAAATAACACATGGCCTTAACTTGCTTCTTCCTTGTAAATTGAGTCATAAATTAGCAAATTCTAGTGTTGATAATACAAAGCAAGTGCATCTGCCTTTTATCTCCACCTCACTCACCCTGATTTTCACCTTGTGTGCAGGCATTTGTGCACGAATATCAAAATTCCACACTATCTGGTCAATTCTGACTCACAGCACCTGGTACAGGTCCCGGAAGTTGTAAATACTATGGAAGCGGGTAGGTTCACCTTTCCCCTGAGGTGGCTGGTGGCTTTGGACTGCAGGTCTTTCAGCTAGCCGCCCAACACTTAACCCTTAAGCCACCAGGGAACCCCCTTAAATGCCCTGAGCAGAGTCACTGACTTCTTTTGGGGATACCCATCCTCCCCTCACTCTCCTGTGCACAGTTGCTGTCGGCTGCCATGGGGTTGCTTCTGACCCCCAGTAACCCAATGCACAACAGAACAAAACACTGCACACACCTGCACAATGCTCACAATTGTTCCTATGTCTGGACCCATTGTTGCAGCCACTGTATCAATCCATCTCCTCGCGAGCCTTCCCCTCTTGCACTGCCCCCCTGCTTTTCCAAGCAAGCTGTCCTTTTCCAGGGACTGGTCTCTTCCAACAACATGCCCCCAGTATGTAAGCCAACGGCATCTGTCCTTGCATCTAAGGAGCACTCTGACTGTACTTCTTCCAAGACATTAGTTTTTCCTTTTGGAAATTCATGGTACTTTCAATATTATTTTCTATTGGCTTTCCCAGATGTGAAATACAGGAGGAAGGGAGGTATAATAATAACAACTGATTCAAGGTGTTATAGGGAATTCAGGTGTGGGGATGGGCGATAGGTAGGGGAAGGGGATTTCAGTAATAAATAATGAAGCCCAGAGATGGGAGGAAGCATTAGAAGGATGGAGATTGCACAACTCACTTTAAATGCAATTTAGCCATGAGGTGGGGATGCTCTAATAAAGATATGGTGCTGATTGTACAATTCCCCTCGATATGATTGAATGCTTGAAATGTTCAGTTGTATGATATGTAAATTGCGTGCAAATAAAAATGTTGAAAAAATAAACCTATAAAAAATTTTAGTGAATAACATCTTAAAATACATCCTTAATCCCACCCTTGTCTTTCCAAGGATCCCTGGTGACAACACAGGTTAAGAGGTGGGTTGCTAGCTTCAAGGTTGTAGTGCAAACCCATCAGTTGTTCTACTGAAAGTAGTTGCGGCTTCCCGTTCCAAGATCGACAGTCTCAGAGACCCCGGGAGGCAATTCTACTGTGTCCCATCAGTTCAATGTGCAAGTCAGACCTGAGTCCTGGGCAGTTGGCTCTGTTTGATCATTTACAATTTTTATTATGTTGTTCCTAACTGTCATTGAATAGTTGGGCCTACTCATGGCTACTTTACATGTCATAGAAAACAAAACAAAGCAGGCCTTTCAAGAGCCGGTTTGGGTCTAGAAGTTCTGCTGACCTCTGTTCAGCATTGCAGCAAAATTCAACCCTCCAACGACATGAGGACTATTGACTGGAAATTGCATGGAAGCCAAGGAATTGCATGGAAGCCAAGAATTTTCCCCTGGGGTCACCAGTGTCCTCTCATTTGTACCAGGCTCTCTTTATTATTATGAACAATAGTGATGATGATGATAATACATAATTTTCTCAGTTATTCATGGGATTAAATAAGATAATTCATGTAAAGAAATTCTCACTGTCTTGATCAGAGTAAGTATAAAACATTTCGATAGAAATGTGGAGTTTAAATTATTATCTTGAATCACGAGTACAGTTATGTTGAGCATACTTTATTTGTGGAAGTGGGAAGAAAATAATTCATTTCAGATAAAAATCAATTAAAAAAGGTCTAAAATAGAAAACTTCAACTCTAAGAATTAGACTATAATAAATTCAAATGCATAATTCTTTCATAATGGAAGCTAAATATAAGAGGTATTTAAAAACTGGACTGAAAATTAATTTACTTTTGTCCAACAGTTTGATCATGTACCCTAACATGACTTTCCGGATGAAACGTCCTCCACTTGAGGATTGCCAATGAGTGTATAGATCTGAAAAATGCTAATGCGTATGCAGAGATACAAAAGTCCTTTAGTCCCACAGATTCAAAAACGTTTGCATAGATTACATTCATATTCCCCTAGTAATGCTCCTTTACTTTAAAATACAGAATGCTTGCGTTCCAAGGTAGAATTATATATTCCATCTATTTATTTATTTATTTATTTTTATATACAAAGGCCTTGCATAGAAGTGTTTTTGAAAATCCCAAAGCCAATTTTTCACTTCTGGATGTTAAAATCATGTAGTGTGTGCATTTCATGGACCATCAATCTTAAAATACATACAATCAATAATTTCACAGTACTTTTAGATGCTGTAGCTATTGGGAAATTCACTCAGAAATCTTTATTTTTTAATCTCAAAAAGTAGGATTACATCAGGTTTTTTAGGAAATGACCTAAAATGTATTTGTCACCTTGGATTTTGACAGTTATTGTTAAACTCAGCTGAGGTGCTGCATAGTGTTTGTATTTTCCTCTTGATATTCATCACTTTAAAAATCAGACCAAAAAAACCCACTTTTCAAAAAATACATATTGTTTTACCTCTGAGACATGACAAGTGTCCACGCAAATTGAAGGCCGATTGGCAAGATACCTTCAGGCTGTTATCTGGAAATGAACAAGAGGTGCTCTGAACAATCTCTCACGTTAGTGTGAGTGTCAGTGCTGGAGCAAGGAGCCTGCAGCTGAGACTACCACAAATTAATTATCAGTGCGTCAAAAGTTGCCTTCCTATCATGAACTGCTGCTGTGGAGTTGATTCCAATTTGTGAATTAGGTAGCTAAAACACAGTTGCCTTGTTTTTAGTTTATGAACAGAGAAAATTGGACTTGAAAACTTATTCGTTCAACCATTTAAAAGTTAAGTGATGGTTGGCATTGTTTAAAGCACCCTGAACCTTGTATTCCTTATTTATAAGGATGAAAAGAGATATGTCTTCAACAGTATAAATACTGTGAAGACCCTCAAATAACCTGCCATCTCAGAAACAACAGATATTATAATGACTCTTATTTATTTCTCTATAAAATACCTGTCAAAGGAAGCATATTTTGTATCCATTTCTTTGCTCATAGCACGGGGATGAAATGCTTTATTTGGATTACCAAACTAAAATAATTCTGATACTGGAAGCTATGTCACTAGTATTTCAAATGGCCTCAGGGTCTCCCAGAGAGAACAGGTTTCAGAAGATTCCAGACTCAGCACCAACAACAAAGAAGTACTCAGATCCCCACCTAGATGGAAGTAGCCACTGAAAACTTAATGCATCATTTTGAAACATTGTCAGAGACTGAGGGCCTAATGAGTGCAAGCAGAATATTACAGGAGTTAGTGTCTGAGAATGGGCCCTACCAGTCTGAGGGCATTCAAAAAGTGACTGGAGGAAGAGTTGATTTCTTAGAGTGAAGTTGACCATGGTAACAGGAGTCAGGAAAACCCGGTGGAACGGAGCTTTCAGGATCTGCATTTGCTAATAGGGCATTACTCAAGGTAATGAGAAACAACTGCAAAACTCTGCTAATGATCAGAACTTGGACTATGCTAAATATGAATCTAGGAAAATTGGAACTGGTCAAAAATGAAATGGAACAGATAAAGATCAATATCTTAGGCATTAGTGAACTGAAATAGACTAGTATTGGCTAGTTTGAATCAGAAAATCATACATTTTCTGTGCTGAGAATAATGCAATCAAGAGGAATGGTGTTACATCCATTATCAAAAAGGATACTGCAAAATAAATCATGAAGTACAATGCTATCTGTGATAGGATCATATTGATTTATCTTAAGGAAATTTGACTGATGAAACTATTCTTCAAAGTTAAGCACCAACCCCAAAAGCTAGTGAGGAAGAAATTGAAGAAACCGATCAAACATGCAATCAATAGGCATTGATAATTATTGGTTGTTTGAATGCAAAAGTTTGAAACAAAGAGAAAGGAACATTAGTTGGAAAATATGGGTTAGGTGATAGAAATGAAGTTGGAGATCACATTATAGTCTTATTCATAGCGAATCAACAACACACATTTAATTTCAATAACACAAAAGTTGTCTATAAATAAAGATTTTCCAGATGGAATATACAGAAGTTTAATTCACTTCATCTAAGGAAAGAGACAACGGAGAAGCTTGATATCATCAGTTAAAACCAAGCCAGACTCTGATTGCCTTTTTTCATATTTAAGTTCAGGAAAAATCCAAAATATATTAAAACTAGTCCATGGGAGCTAAAATAAAACCTTCAGTCAATCCCACCTGAGTTCTGAGAACATCTCCAGAACAGATTTGCTGCATTGAACACTAAGGACTGAAGACCTAATGAGCTGTGTGAAGACATTAAGAACACCATTTGCGAAGAAAGCAAAAGGTTTTTAAAGACAAGAAAGAAAAGATCACAGTTGATGTCAGAAGAGACTCAGAAACTTGCTCTTAACCATAGGGTAGCTAAAGCAAATGGAAGAAAGGATGAGGTCAAAGAGCTGAATCAAAAATGTGAAAGGGTACCTCAAGAAGACAAAGCCAAGTATTATAACAAAATGTGTAAGGACTTAGAATTACAAAACCAAAACATAGGAACAAACAGAAGAGCTGAAAGTGAAAGAACTTAAAAAAGAATTTAAGCCTCAGGTTGCAATCTTCAGAGATTTGGTAGGCACAATAGTGAATGATGCAGGAAGCATCAAGAGAAGATGGAAAGACTACACAGAGTCCCTGGACCAAAAAGAATCGGCAGTCCATCGTTTCAAGTGGTAGCATATGAGCAAGAACCAATGGTGCTGAAGGTAGAAGTTTAAGTGCACTGAAAAAAAATTAGCTAATAACAAGGCTTCAGGAGTTAATGGAACACCAATTGAAATGTTTCAACAAACTGAGGAAGCACTGGCAAACATACTTGCCTGTGCCAGGGTATTTGGAAGGCAGCTACTTGGAAAATAGACTGGAAGAGATCCATATTTGTACGCATTCCAAAGAAAGGTGACTGAACCAAATGCTTAAACTAGAGATCAATATTACTGAAACAACATGCCAGTAAAATTCTGCTAAAGATCATCCAACAATGGTGGTAGCAGGATATTGACAGGGAGCTGCCAGAGGTTCAGTAGGATTCAGAAGAGGACCTGAAACAAGGGACATCATTGATGATGTGAGATGGATCTTGGTTCAAAGCTGAAAAAAAAAAAACCCCAAAAAACAACCCAGAAAGATGTTTACTTCTGCTTTATACACTATGCAAAAGCATTTGACTGCCTGGACCATAATAAACGATGGATAACCTTGAGAAGAATGGGATTTCCATAGCATTCATTGTGCATACGAGAAACTTGTACATGGATCAAGAGGCAGTTTTCAGAACAGAACAAGGCAACACTGCATGGTTTAAATCAGGAATGGTGTGAGCTAGGGTGGTATCCTCTCACCATACTTATTCAATCCATAAACTTAGCAAATCATGAGAGAAGTGGGGTGATATGAAGAAGAAGAAGGTGGCATCAGGATTGGAGGAGGGTTTACTAACAACTTGTAATATATAAATAACACAATTTTGCTTGCTGAAAATGCAAAAAAACAATGAGGTTGCTGATGAAAATAAAGGAATGCTCGCTTTAGTATGGGTTACAACTTAGTGTCAAGAAGACAAAAATCCTCACAAATGGACCAATCAATAATAGCAGGATAAATGGAGAAAGGTTGAGATTGTCCAGGATCTCATCTTGCTTGGATCCACAATCAATGCTCATGGAAGCAGAAGTCAAGGGACCAAAAGACACATTGCATTCAGTAAATCTGCTGCACAAGATATTTTTAGAGTATTGAAAGGCAAGGATGTGGTTTTGAGGACTAAGGTATGCCTGACCCAAGTCATGGCATGTTCAATTGCCCTCATATGCATGTGAAAGTTGGACATTGACTAAGGAAGACTGAGGAAGAATATACACATTTGGGTTATGGTGCTGGAGGAGAATAAGGTGCGTTTGACTGTCTGTTCGTCTGGGTACTTTGGAGAAACAAATCCACAAAAACTCATGTACAAGAGAGAGTTTTCTATAAAGGTTAAGTGCACATCCAGGAAACATCCCAACCCAGTGCTGCCCAAGCCCACAAGTCCAACATTAGTCCATATGTCTGAAACCAATCCACAAAGTCCTCCTCCTTCTCACAAAATACACACTACGATGCCGACTGCAGGAGGAAAGCTGAATCACAGAGCGTGTAAGAATCTCAGTGCTGGTAGGGTCTCCACACGGCTGTTCCAGCACCCAGGGCTGCATCGGGGTAGGTCCATGTGGCTTCTTCTTTGGGATGTCAAGCAGGAAGGGAGCCTTGCCAGCTGAAGCAGGGAACTGGCTAAGGCAGCTGCACCCTGGTTCGACCATCACAAAGCAAAAGACCCGAGAACTCAAAAGGTGAGGCTCACCGAGCCATTTATCTCTCTGCCATTCAATTAACCCCCACATGTATTTATCAGCCAGGTTGGCCCAATAAACTTTAACTAACTCAGACCGCAAAAGGGACAGACTGATTTGTTTGGAAAGAAGTATAGTCAGAGTGATCCTTAGAGGCAAGGATGGTGAGACTTCGTTTTCCCTATTTTGGACATGTCAGGAGAGAGCAGACCCTGGAGAAGGACATCATGTTTGGTGAGGTACGAGGGCAGCAAAAAGAGCAAGGGCCTGAAAGAGATGGACTGACACCAGGGCTACGATGGGCTCAAGCAGCGGAATAATTGTGAGGCAAGCGCAGGACTGGGCAGTGTTTCATTCTGTTGTGCAAATAATCGCTCTGAGTAAGACCTGGCTCGACGGTGCCTCACATCTCACCAACAAAACACCAACCGAGGAGCCTGGGGGCCGAATGGTCCGGTTTCAGCCACTAACTTCGAGTTTGGCCATTCAAAACCATTGGCTGCTTTACAGAAGCAAGATGAGGCTTTCTGCCCCCATAAAGATTTACAGTCTCACAAACTCACAGGGAGAGTTGCGACTTGGCCCTGTAGGGTGCTTATGACTCAAGAGACTTCGTGGCAGGAAGTTCGATGTCCCAGGGTCTCCCAGTGGATGAGTTCATTAGCTGTATTTGTTTCTTATAAGACCGAACATGTATCAAGGGCAGCTCTTCCAGTACAGTGATCACTGCACATTCCTGAAATTTCCTCACAAGAATATTATAAGTAAAATCACAAGTAAACAAAGATTATTAAAGTCTTAGGAAAATACATTTAAGTTGGCCTGACAGAAATTCAACATTTCTGAAATTGTTTCTAAATATTTAATATATAACCAAACTTGTTTGCAATGTATCTCTGGATCAACGAGAACTTTGCTGGGAAAATGAATTTTCCAAGTTAATTTTCACTCTATCCCAAACGCTCCAAGAAAATGTCCATAAAGTGACTGGGGTTTTCCTTTGGTTTACATTGGGCACAGATTCGATTTACGGTTTTTCAAGGAGGGGCATTTCATTGTTCAGGGGTCTGGGAACACTTTTATTGCACGCACAGCAACATGACAATGAATTCGGGGCTTCTTTCTTTTTCTCTCCCTAATTCATCTCTATGACCCAGCAGTAACCAAAAGATGTTTTCTGTAGTAGAGAAACTCAGAGGTATAGTTAATGCTTGAGAAATAGTTACCAAAGGAAGGCTAAAAGAATACAACTTTATCAGAAAGAAAATTGTCAAACTGAGGTAAACTAAGGTGTGGAGATGAGAAAGTTCACGGCGGGCTACGGGTGTAGGAGCACACAGTGGAGGTTGAGTGTCTGGAAACTTGAGTCAGGGTCAGTGTTCAAGCAATTGGTCCACACCGGCAGGGAAAACAATGGAATTCCTTCCTTGTATTCCACTCCAAGGATGGCATTTAAAATCTATCAAAGTAACTATGAAACTATTGAGAATAGTTGAGTTAGCTGGTTATATTCTCTTTGGCACATCCCACATATATATAACTCCTCAGAATGAGAAAATGACGACTTTAGCCAGAGAGATCCCAGACTGAAGTGTATTGCCAAATTCTATTAATTGAGCTGTTTAAAGCATCTGAGCGGAGTGCTAAGAAAAGGCTTCACTATCCAAAATTTGTGACTCAGAGAATTGTTAAAACTGGAATTCCATCTAGCGAAACTGGGAGGGTTCCTAATTTCACATTGCTCTTATTCCAAGGCACCACCCAAGGTTTCACAGGCACGGAATAAGGCAAGTCATAATTTAGTGACTCACTGCTCCAAGTCACTGCCTGTAGCTCTTCCTACAATTCTCTGCTCCCCTGTGCTGTTATTAGATCAAGTTAATTGGAACAAAGTTAAAGAGAACAAAAGATATTCAGCTTTTTAAGATACTCTTTTTAGTCCCTTGGAGTGACAAGCTATTTTCTGTACCTAGGATTTAATTAGATCTCTAGTAGCGCCAAACTGAGAATGGTTCTCTGGTTTTTTTCATTGTGTCTTGGATCTGACTTGCAGGACCTGATTGTAATTTTCAGAAACTATTCAGCCAGTTGATACCATATGGGTAAATTTAATTTTCCCAGTATAGGGATACTTTTACCAAGAAAAGCAGCAAGAGCAACAATTCACGAGTTCACAATGTATCTTCCTTACCTCTTGCTAGTAGTTGAGCATTTGCCTGTTTGCCATTAGTTTTGGCAATGTGTACATCAGGTTCTGTTGATGCTTTTACCCAATTTTTTGTTAGTGATAGAAACGGATTAGTTCTTTATTTATGCTACTTCCTATTACTACAAAGCCTAGTTACTTCTAAGCAACATAGATCAGTCCTATTTTATATCTATTTATATTAAGTTATTTTATATCTAATCCTTGGCTACACAAATATTCTCCTTTGCTTGATGTTGATTCATCTCAGCCATTTCCTGCCTTCCCTTTACCATCATCATTAGGATGTAGAAGTAGATATTAAAAATGAAACAAAACAAAGCTTATTCGCCTTGAGTCAATGTTGACTCATAGTAATGTCCTTTGTAACTCTTTATGGAAGTAGAAAGTCCTGCCTTTCTTTGTGGCTTCAAACTGTGGACCTTTTGGATTGCAGCCCAATGTGTAACCACCATGCCACTAGGGCTCCTCAAAGTAGATATACAAGGTTTAACACGGCTCCTCTTCTAATTAATTATATGACCTTTTATATCTAAGTTTTCCAATTTTTTAAGATGAGCAATTCTGGGTAGTTTCCTTACTACCCTGAGTAACTTCTGACTCAGAGCAACCCTGTGAAGAGGGTATAATTGTTCTTGTGGGTTTCTGAGGTTGCAGTCTTTACAGGGAGCAGAACGTCTCATCATTCTCTTATCTGCTGAATTTGTGGTTGGTGGTCCATCATATAACCTCCCAAGCCCCCAGGGCTTCTTAGTCCAGGTATCACTCACTCACTGCCATGAATGCTGACTCATAGTGACCCTATAGGACACGGTAGAATTTCTCCTGTTGATTTCTGAGCTTATCACTACTTATGGAAGTACAAAGCCTTGTTTTTATCTCATGGAGCTGCTGATGGTTTCAAACTCTTGAGCGTGTGGTTAGCAGCTCACATAACAACAGGGTGAAAGGGGATATTTGACAGGGTTTTTGAGAACAGTAAGGTAACTGATGTTCATGATGATTTTATGGCTTTATGATGAATGAGATGAATTAATGGAAGAGAGGATCTTAAGTAGTGGTAGTTCTAGGAGCTTTAGTGGTGCAAGGATATCTGGATCTGTCCTTTCCTTAAAGCCTCTCTTACCATTGAGTTGGATCTAATACAAAGTAACCCCATGTACTATGGAAGAAAATCAGGCCTGGTCTTTTGTTATTCCCGTGATCAGTTGGCAAAGGGACGATTGTGATCCCACGGATTTTCAGAAGGAGGCTGTCAGGACTTAGGTCCTAACCTCACAGCCACACATACGGCTTCACTGACGGACTAATGGTGTTTAGGTATTGGATGCTTTGCTTAGGAAAGAAACCTGGGTCACATTAGAAGCAAGAATTATGCCACTTAATGAACCAATGTCCTCTCTGAACAAATAGTAGTATATTGAGACACATCTGTGCTCCTGTGGTACACGTTGCTACAAAGTCATTTGAAAGGTTATTTGATAACAAATCCCAGGAAGAAGAAGTCGCAGAAAATAAAAAGCGGTTGGAAAGGACCCTTGAATAGATCCTGAGAAGGCGCTCTGGTGGCCCCGGTGGGGTAAGCCTTGGGCCTCTAACTAAAAGTCGGCAGTGCAAACCCACCTGCTGCTCTTCAGGTAAATGGCAACGTATGGCCGGATCAATGCCAAGCTGGCTTCTAGCAGCAAGTGACCTTGAATCTCGCACACACACCTGCGGAGCTGACCAGCGCTGTCTATGTAACCTGTCAGCAGCTTTGCAAGTTTTTTTCTTTCTTTTACTCATGGCCCGTTTTGTTCATGGCCCGTTTGGCTCAGTGCCCGCTTTGTTCTCGGCCCGCAGCTCTGCACCTGGCACGAATACACCCAGAACCAGGAAAACACCTTACATTCCAGAAACCCGGGCCTTCCTGTCCATAGATAAGCACCAACCCCGTAGCCTGCAGTGCGACTCCTCCGGCCCAGACACTGGACCGTGGGACTTCGCCCAGGCTGGATTTTTTTCTGCCCAATAAAGCCTGTTTGCTCTAATTCGACTGATCTGGTCTCTGGCACTTCTCGAATACTTACAGGCAAGGCTATATGTTTTTGCAAAGATTTACAGTCTAGGAAAGCCTGAGTCAGAATCAAATAAAAATTGTTAATGATTCCTGAATCATCACTAGAAACCCAAGGGAACACAAGCAGGGAGCAAGCAGCAGCTCTCGAGACGCACAGAGACGAGGTCTAACAACCATGCGCTACGGCTGCAGGGCTCTCTGTTATCATTCGTTCATTTAGTACAATTTCACCATTTACTGATACGTTTATTGGGTAAAGCTATGGAAAAGTAGAAATTCATCAAAATAATCATTATAAATTTATGTCACAGATTTTGCCAATATCTTCAGAGATGAATGGGATATGGCTAGCCTAAAGAACTTATTTTGGAAGCCCTGGTGGCAGCGTGGTTACGTGTTGCGCTATTCACAGAAAGAACTTATTTTGTTTTTTCAAGTTTTGGAAAAAAAACCCTAATAAGGAAACACAGAAGAGTAAGAACCTTCAAGGCTCGGAAATAGTATATTTCATGAGTTTTGAAATCCTTTTAAATCCATGAAAAAGCTAGTATAAAGACTAAACTTAAATAAAATACTTATAAACCAAAACAAAACAAATGTGTAGAGGTCTGGGCAACCAGTGATTACTTGTATATAGGCACAATCTTCAAATAACCACTAAATATAAATGGCTCCTGGTTTCCTGCTAACATTTCTTGGTACTAAAGTACACTTCATTCACCCAGTCATGCAAACATTTCTGGACATCCTTTATCCATCTATAAAGCTTAAAAAAGCAACAATGTTACTTTGATGACTTAGGTAAACCTGACCAAAGTAGTGGTCTTTTTAATTGATCACTGCATATATATTTAGAAGTTGGATAATTCAAAAGGAAGACAGACTAATGCAAATTGTTGTGTTCATAAAGACAATTGGATATACCGAAGAGTGTCGAGATAATGAAAAAAATGGGCATTCTTAGAAGAAATAGTATCAAAATTCTCCTTAGAAAGGAGGTTAGTACAAATGTAGTTATCTTATTTTGGACAGGACTCAGGAGAAATCACTAAGGAGAAAGGAACAAAGGAGAGGGTCAGCCAACATGAAAGAAACGCATGATGTGATGGATTGACATAACTGCAGCAACAAAGGACTCCAACTTACAAGCAATCATGAAGATGGCTTCCGCCCAGGCAAGCGTTCATTCGTTACAACAGAGCAGCTCCATGAAGCAGAGCTGCCTTGGCAGTCCTTTTGGATGTCAACAACCTGTCACCTCGCAAAGTGAATAATATAGGGGGGAGCCAAAGAAAACATGAAACAAACCGTCATCACAGAGTGTGACGAGGGTTACCACGAGGAGGGCAGTACAAGACAGAAGGTGCTGGCGTTCATAATGGGACTCTAGAGAACTGAAGCCTACTGGAAACGACGGTGTCTGGCTACTTTTTTTGAGAGACATAGAACACATGATCAGGGCTGGAGGGATTTGGCAGTTTCATGAAGGGGAATTTGCACTTTGTCTTGTCCCAAAGGCACGTCTAGTCGGCCACTGTGTACTGAATGGTGGTGCTGAATGGAAAAGGAGAGCAATAGCGTGCTAAGGTGATGAGGAACCGAAAGACTGAGGTCATTGGACGAAAGCCCTTTCAGGCTAGAATGGTAATGCTTTTACCAAACTAGGATGCTTTTGAGGCACTACTCTGTGCGTGCTTTCTAATATTACTAAAACAAAAATCAGAAAACAGTGATGTAAAACAACACTGATCTATTAACCTACATGTCTATAGATCAGGAATTGGACCCAAACCATTGGGTTATAATCAAGGTGTCAATAGAACTGTGTTTCTTTTGGAGGCACAGGGAAATAATCAGTTTTCTGGCTTATTTCAGCTCCTAAAGGTTTCCTATCTTCCTTGACTTGTGACCCCTCTCATTGCTTTCAACACTCCCCACACATGCATATAAAGAAAATGCCCTGTGGTTTGGAGAGGTGAAAGAGTGTAACAGGTTGATGATATACTCATTTTTGCCTTCTCACCACAGTCAATTCGATGTTATTGAATATGACAGGTATGAGAGAGTCAGGGATAGTGAGGTCTCAAATGACAAAAGTACGGGATGGAAACAGACAGTGAATAGTGTTCATTCATGTTTGTGTGGAATACCAATTGCCATTTCAAGAAGTTCTGAATATCATCTGTCCCAGGAACTGTGGGAAGTAAGCCACGGTAGTAATGATAACCAGCACCTATTGATTTTTATAAAAGATTTGATTCTCTTGTAAGCACTATACAAAATGAATTTCTTCTAATTCATGGGAGTGCTATGAGTTAGGTACAATTAATCTCTACAAGAAGAATGAATCTGAGAAATGGAGTTTCAGAAATTTGCCAAATCTTGTAATAAGGAAGTGTGGATCCAGATAGGTTGGGAGTAGGCCAGAGAAGAGGGGGAGGGTAAGCAGAGGTGAGGGGAGTGGTAATGGGAACAGGCAGTGTCATTCCACAGTTTCAGGCTAAAATGCCTCAAAATAACATGTTATTAACAGAACTAAAACTTGTATGAATTTTTTTAATATGGGAAATCATCACTGTGAATTGGTACCTGCTACACTAGTTTGCCACCACTCATCTGTCAGGCTGTCATACTACGGTGGCGTATCTATTGCTGTGATGCTGGAACCAAGCTAAAATATTTCACATACCAGAAGCGTCACCCATGAGGAACAAGTTTCAGAGGAGCTTGTAGAATAAGAAGAGAATATAAGGACAGGTAAGTTGTGTACTTCTTAGTAACTAGACACTGAAACACTTCTGAATAGCAACAGAGCACTCCGAATTGAACAGCACTCAAGGTACTAGTGAGGAAGGGTTGCCACCTCAACGTAGAGTTGACCTTAATGACATGATGGAACAAAGTGTTCAAGAGTCTCATAATGAAGAAATAAGGTGAAATAGCTGCAAAACTTCATTAGTAATTGGAACATGGAAGATACATAATTTGAATCACAGAAAATTGGAAGTTGTCCAAATGAAATGGAATGCATAAGGATTGATTTCCTAGGCATAAGTGAGCTAAAATCCACTGGTATTTGCCTAGGAATTGTTCAGTGATTTCAAGACTATTTTGAAGTACAATGCTGTCCGTGGCATAATTACATCTGTGTTCCCACAAGGAAGATGAGTTAATATGACTATCATTCAAATTTACACACCAACCGAATGATGAAGGAACTAAAGAGTTCAATTTTTTTCTCAATCTAAAATTAATCATACACATAATCAAGAGGCCTTCATAATTAGTGGTAACTGGAATGTGAAAGTTAGAAGTGAAGAGGAAGGATTATTGACAAAACACAACAACAACAATAACACAGGCCCTACTAATGGAAACAAAGATGGAGACCACATTATAATGTTTTGTAAGATTAAAGACTTCATCACAAATACCCTTTTCAACAACATAAATGGTCACTACACATGTGGCCTTCACCAGATGAAATACCCAGGAATTGAATCGACTATGTCTGTAGGAATAAGATAGTGATGCTCACTATTAGCAATTAACGCAAGGTTTGGGGCTGACTATGAACCAGAACACTGATTATTCATCTACAAGTTCAGGTTGCAGCAGCTGAAGAAAATCACGAGTCAATGAGAGCCCAAAGACCTGAATTTAGAGACCATCTCAAGAATTCATTTGACACTTAGTGGTAATGATTGAAGACCAGGTGGATTGTGGAATGACATTAAGTACCTCCAGCATGAAGAAATCAAAGGGCCACTAAAAAGGATAGGCACTAACCACCACCACGCTCGTTCCATTGGAAGATGACTGGTCATTTCCCACTGGCTAGCCGCACACATTTCTTAAGATGGAAGAGTAAGGAGCATGCGACTGAGTTGTTCCTCATACGTCCAGCGTCCCGGCGTATCTAATAGCACTTTCTGCGTCCGTTGTTCTGGAGTCTAGGTGTTGGCTGGACACTTCTATCACATGCAGGCTGGGACCAGTCCTTCCCAGAAATGAGAAGCGCATACTGAGGAGGAATTTTCATTGCAAAAAGTCAATTCGACTCAAGTTGGAAGCACCCATTACGTGGTGAGAAGTGATTTGGGTTCTACATTGTTGTGTGCCAAGTGGGCACAATCATGGCTTCTTTTAACCCAGAGCAGTCAGAAAACATGGGGTCCATTTCCAATGAGGACTTCATGGTCAGTGCCTCTGGGAGTTGAGTCTTGGACTATGTACCCTACAAAAGCAACCAGTAGAATCTTATTAAAGTGGATGAGGCATTGGTGAGGTCACCTCAAATATAAACCATGAATCTGACTGGAGATCAGAGACCTGCCTTTGAATCTCTGCTCTGTTCCTGGCGGTTCCTGAGGCCACCACAAGTGACAAACCACTCTTGTCACAGAAAACAAATATCTCCTTCTTGAGCCCGAAACGCTTTCCTGTTTCTCCACGTTTAGGAGAGTTGACTGTTGAACCATTCCAAGAGTATTGCCTGGGAGCAATGTCTGCACCCACTGCTTCTTGAACTGCAGTGGAGAGTTTGCGAAGCAAAAACACATCAGGGGAAAGAAGGGGGCCAGATCCATGGTACAAAGAGGCTGGGCAGCTAGAGGTCGGCACCTCCCTACTGTGTAACCATGGGCAAGACATTAAACCTCTCTTTAAATCCTCATCTCTAAAATGGTAGCAACTTAAAACTAATGGCCTTGCTAGTTGCCAATGCTAACAGAAGAGATTTAATTCAACTTAAAAATTTCAGGGATTGTGACTATATTGTAGTTATGTACACACAGCTATGAGAGACTCAGAACCCAAACAAAGATGTCATGCTCAAACCGTCTAAAAGCAACTATTTGATTTTTCTGGAATAGATCGATTTTAAGCCTGATGGAAAAGCTTATAAAAATAGCAAAGGAAAAAAAGATTTTGCTTTTTGTTCCAGGTTCCCTGAGGATTGATGAAATAGCAATTCCAGAGGGGGATTTTGGAAGTGGGGATTGAATTTCAGTTATTCTAAGGCATAAGGAACAAACATGTGTACACAGCAATGGTGGATTTCTCGATTCTAGGACATTTTGCCTGGTTGTCCCTCTGCTCTGTACCATCTGGCTTCTTACATTTTTTTCAGCACTAACAATTGAGTCATTTCAATAATGAATGCTGGGGCTACCAATGAACTTTGCAAAAGAACGTTAGCATTCAGCCTTTAGTTTCAGAAACGAGCCAAATTGCTTCTACTCTTTCAAGCCCTCAGAAAATTATAGTCATGTTCTTGTGATCACACTTTGCCTTCATCTTTCCATGTGGGACATAATTGATGGCTGCTTTGACGTCAGCAGAAAAGTTTCAATGACGTTTGTACTCAGAGATCAATATAGGATGAAACATACTTGCAATTATTCCTCACAAAGATATAATTACACTTTGTTATATTGTTCATTGCTGTCAATGACAATCAGTTTCATCGAAGCACATATGAACTATCAGGAATGCATGCATATTTTTATATATAGTAATGAAGTTGCACTTTTATGATAATTGGAATAATTTTCCTTTCAGAAAACATTAAATATTTTTAGTATATTGGTAATGGCTTCAATGTTAATTTGATCTTTTTGTATTAATTTACTAATGTGAAATCTATTAAGTGCTCATATGTAGTGTAAAAAGTGCTGAAAATAAGCATCTGAAATAGAGCTACTCTTTGGAGGCTTAGTTTAGCACTTCAGTTTGAACCAACCAAAAACATACAGATTTCAAAGACGTATGTTTCAAAGATGTGTGTACATTGGAAGGGATGTGTACACTGCTGACATCCCAGGGGAAGGATCATATCTTTCACCCCAATTCACTCCTTAGTCTTTAAAATCTCACTATTGTTACTGGTAACTGTCATAGAGTTGATTCCCATTCAGGGTGATGGCACATATGCAGAGCACAGCTGACCCGGAGCTGCAACCTGAATACCCGACCTCTTGGAAAGTAGCACCTAACTACAATTCATATAATTAACATTAATTTTCCATTAAATCTCATTGATAAAAAATAAACTTCATATAATAAACAGCTCTCTTTTACATTTTTAGAAGAATAAAACACAAGAAATTAAAAATACATATTTTAAAACTAACACAAATCCAAATTTCCATCCCTTGGACTCACTATGGAATCATTTCGAATTCTAAAACTGTATGCCACTTTTGTACATAAGAAATGGTAAGAATCATTGTTTCATTTCATAGCCCCAAGGCCTTGAAATTCTTAAAATCAAAGAGAAACACAAACATTTTCATTATGTAGTAATTATTAAGGCAGTTCTATGGCTAAATATTCCAAAAACGCTTCTTTTTCCCCTCCACCTTTCCAGAAAGCATTTAATAAATATTAAGAGAAATTATTTCATGGTTAGCATACATTTTAATAGAAAATTCAACATTTTCTTTGAAAATCGTGGATAGCTAATTATTAAAGAAATACATTTTCCTGATTACTTACAAAAATGTGATTTTGTTAATCCCCAATATTTGTAATAGCCTTGATTTCCAATTCAAAAGAACAATTACATGGACTCTTTCTTAGTTTGAACCCTGCATTAATGTCAAGATTTCCGTGGCATCTATATTCCTTTATCATTATTATTGTAATTTGTTCCTCATCCCATATGCTGTGATACAATGCAGACTATAACTTTTAGAGACACTTTCTTAAATGACCGTTGTAATCACTGTACTATCTACTTCTGGCTATTTACATGTGTGGAATAATGTAGCCAAAATACTTTAACCCTAATTTGGGTTCTTCCCATCACAGACTTAGTTATGGTGATGGTTTGGGATCCCCTGGTTGCCTTCTTCAGTGCTCTGGGAAACACCCTAGGAATTTATTCTCATGGTCCTTATTTTAACTGCAAATGGTTAATATCTTTTCTATTTCTAGCAAATTCCCCACCACCTTATTTTCCGTCCTGGGTTATAGCATGAGAGCAGGCTTCTGAGGCATTTTAAGATCTGGTGGGGAGGGAACAAAATGCGCTGGTAATATACTTAGCTTGGATTGGGTTAAAGATATAGAGACAAGTAGATAGGTACGTAGGTCGGTATATAGATATGAGGGGTCTTTCAAAAATTCACTGAAAATGCGTATTATGAAAATAAACTATGTACAAATTCCAAAAACATCATTTTGCACCCAGATAAACTCCTGCTAACTCGTTAAAACATGTCTGGAGAGAGTGCCTGTTGAGGCAATAAGAAGGGTGGGATGTAGTTTGAAAAGAACCCCCGGGAAGTGGTGTGTGGTCACATCTGACGTCCCCTGCTTCAGAAGAGAGCGCATGGCTTCTCCTCATCAGTTAAAAACGAACTCGACCTCGGATTCCAGTCTACTTCTCTGCTGGACTCAGTAATATGTTGAAATGCCACACAAACACACATACAATATTCACAATTACAAAGGTTCACTAGGGAAATCATCATACTATCACAGTTAGGATTAAAAAAAATACAGTAAGGAGAGAGTCTTTGGTTCCCAACAGTGCATCACCTCAGTCAGTAGCCAAGTCTCTCTCTGGTCTGCACTCTCTCATCCACAGGGAGTTTGGCCTCTGCTTGGTGTGGCAGGAAGCCTACCCACTGGTCTACCTCACAGTCTCATGGACTCTGGGCTCATCCCGGGGCCTCTGCTGCCTCCACCACTTCACACGGGGATTGTGAATGGGTTCCACGGGTGGCCTTATTTTCTCGATGGTCCTAGTCGTCTCTTCCCTCTTTCAGCTTCTGAGATGGCTCTCTTATATTCAGAAGAATGTATGAAAATGGACCCATTCCTGAGTTGAGTCCCCTACAGTTTATCTGCATGTTCCCACCCAACCATTTGGAGAGAGGTAAGTTACAGACAAATGGATAGAAAAGTCATATGTAATTTATTTCACTTCACCACAGCCCTTATCAGAACACCATGAATTCTGCCAAAATTGCAGCAAAAGCAAGAAAACATCAAATCTATGGTGAAAGCTTGGGTGGAGGATTGTTTACATCACTGATGCCTTGTGAAAAGTTTATGAGGACATTGTCCCAAAGAAACTAGCAATTTAAAAATGGATAAATAAGTTTTAAAAGGTGCTAAAGGATGTTGAAGTCTAAGCCCTCAGCAGCCAACGACCGACATCAATTTATGAGGAAACAATTAACCTTTTTCATGCCTTAATTGAAGAATCAGAATTCAAACAAACAAATTCAATCCCAATTGAGAGCTTGAGGTGCTGTAAATCTTTACAAGATTCATTTTTTACCCCAAGAAGCAGCTGGTGAGTCTGAATGTCAACATTGCTGCTAGCAGTAAAAAACCTACCTATCAGTGACACCAGGGCTTCTTTTATTGAAGAAGATCAACAACCAACAACAGAAATAATGGCAAACATCATAGACTTCTCAACTTTGTCAGCTTACACAATTCTGACTGAAAAATTAAAGTTAAGCAAACTTTCTGCTTGCTGGGCGCCCAAACCGTGGCACCCTGAGCAGGTGTAGACAAGAGCTGAACTTTCAACTGCAGTTTGAAACAAGTGGGATCAAAACCCTGAGTATTTTTGGAAGAATTGTAACAGGAAATGCAACATGACTTAACCAGTATGATACTGCAGACTAGCACAATCAAAGTAAGAGCTCCTGTGAGCTGGAAGGGTTCAGTAAAGTTAAAGCTATCTGGTCATGGCAATGGTTTGTGATACTTAAGGTATTTTTCTTCCCAACTCTGTAGAAGGCCAAAAAAACAAACAATGATATTTGCCTATTAGGAGATTATTTTGAGAAATTTACCTAAAATCCTTTATCAGAAAATCTCCTGGTAAAAAAAGATTCAGTAGAATCTTTCACCATACCATTGCTCTGTTCATTGATTTCTCTCATCAAACATGAGAAATTTTTTTAGAATTTCAAAGGGAAATAATTAGACCTTGACCTTACATTCTTGATTTCACTTAGTGTAATTTCTTAAACATGTACATATGTAAATATATTTATGAATATGGGGGAAATAGACCTATGTACATATATTTATAGGTTCAGTAGTAGGGTAGCAGATGGACATTGGGCCTACTCACGCACACTTCCTCAATACAATAGCACTGTGCCCAGCTAAACGGTCATTCCATGATACCCACCTTCCCGACATGATCACTGAAGACAGACGTGTGTATAGGCAAACATGGTGAAGAAAGCTAATGGTGCCTGGCTATCAAAAAGAAATAGCATCTGGGGTTTTAAAGGCTTGAAGGCAAACAAGCGGCCATCTAGCTCAGAAGCAACAAATCCCACAGAGAAGAAGCATACAGCCTAAGCGAATACAAGGTGTTGAACGGACCAGGTAGCAGATACAAAGGAACAAAAACAATCATTGTGTAATCACCTTCCTCACATAAACGCTGAAGACTAATGTGTGCATAAGCAAGTGTGGTGAAGAAGGCTGATGATGCCCGGCTATTGAGAGATATAGCGTCCAGGGACAAAAAGGCTTGAAAGTAAACAAGCGGCCATCTAGCTCAGAAGCAAGAAAGCCCACATAGTAGCAGCACACCAACATGTGTGATCGTGAAGGGCAGAGGGGACCAGGTTTCAAACAACAAAGGCAGGGGAAAAAAATCACATCACCGTGAATGAGGGGGAGTGTGTGATGGAGACCCAATGCCCATCTGTAGACAGCTGGACATTCCTTGCAGAGGGGTAGTTGGGAGGAGATGAGTCACTCAGGGTTCAGTGTAGCCACAATGAAACTCAAAATCTTCCTCTAGTTCTTGAATGCTTCCTCCCATCCCAATTATCATGATGCCAATTCTGCCTTGTGGACCTGGTTAGACCAGAGGATGCACAGAGGTGCAGTAGGGATCTGGAAACACGGAGAATCTAGGATGGATGAACCCCTCAGGACCAATGGTGAGAGTGGCGACACTGGGAGGGAAGGGGGTATAGAAAGGGGGAACGGATCTTGGGGATCTATCTGTAACCTCCTCTCTGGGGGATGGGCAATGGGAAGGTGGGCGAGGGGAGATGCCGGGCAGTGTAAGATGAGATAAAATAATAATTTATAAACTATTAAGGGTTCAGGGGGCAGGGGAGAGGGGAGAGAGGGGGAGGGAAAAAAGGAAAACAAACTGATTCCAGGAACCCAAGTGGAAGGCTAATTTTGAGAATGACGAGGGCAACGAATGTATAAGGGTGCTTTACTCAATTGATGTATGTATGGATTGTGATAAGAGTTGTATGAGCCCCAATATAAAAGATTTATCAAATAAAAAAAAGTTAAGGCATCCATCCTTTCCCCGTTAATAATGTAAAAATGACTCCACTGTCATGGTTAAATTCACAGTACCTTGTTCTTTAGGATGGAATAAATGACTGGCATTCTTACTTAAAAAAATGTCTTGGATTTGGTGGAGGTTAGATTGAGAAATAAAATTTATAACCATATACACTCGTGGAGAAGCCGAGTTTTTCAGCATGTTTTTAATGCAGTTTTGGTGGTCAGATTAGGTGATTCGACTGATATTCGGGTCAGCTTATACTCGAGTACATAGGGTATTATATTACATGATGCATTATATTTTTAAGTTGTTCTTAAATAGGAGTCCCCAGATTGTTTCTAATCCTACACATCTTTTATTTGTCTCGGTGGATACCGTAATCTTACAGGGTCTCTCTTTTCCATAAAATGAAAATAGAAATTGATATGGCTGAAACCAGAGACCGTGAAGATACAAACCACATACATGCTCACACGCACACTTGCTCAATACATTCGGAGACTGTCTATTTTATATCACCCAGTGCCTCCGTTCCTTTTATTAACACAAATGACCACAGTAAATAGCCTAAAATGTAATGAAACAATTACAACCAATCAAATGGATTGTTCAGATGTCACCTAAGCAATTGCATGCTCCCAAAGCATAGGGGAAAGCAGGTGCTCTGCTGAAGCTGAAGAGCTTCTAAAGCCCAGAGGAGCGTCCTCGTGAGCCAGTTTTTCCTCTTGTGTTCACTCTGGTCTCATAGAGAAAGGGCTTTGGATCCCTATGACCACAGAGCCCATCCCATGCCATCGCCCCTGCAGGTGAAACAGTGCAAAATAAACCAAAGGTAGAGGGTTCTGATTACGGCTGGTTTGGTCCTATCATTGCAAACAAATCATCAGACACCATTATTGAACATCTCTCTCCACTTCTTTTTTCACCTAGGAGTTCTTTGATGCTGGGGAAGTGGCGCCACTGGACTTGGTTCAGGGCGGGCTGGTTGAAAACCACCACCTCTAGATCGCATTCCAGGGGATCCACTCTCATTGCCTGGACTACTGTCTCATTGGCTGCCCATTTATAGAACATATGAGTTCACACTTTTTGAGTGCATTTGAAATTTTAAAATTTGACTTGGTAATCCCCTAAATATAAGATTATACTTTTGTATAATTTCTATCGTGCTTAAAAGCAATTATAAAACATTATTTTATTTAACGCTGATCAACACTGATGCTGAAAATTATATTATAACAGTATCTTTGAAATGTTACATTGATTAATTTCACACAGAGTAAAGGGTGGGTGAATAAATGCACACTGAGTGTTACCAGCAGCATTTGGTCATGGTTCTACTTTTTTGTTGTTGATATCTCCCCCTTTAAATAATATACTTCTTTGAATTCATCTTTCAGCTTGTCTTCAGCTTAGATTAAAATCTGGTTGTGAAGAATCTATTTATTTATAATATATGGAAACATCAATATCTCTTAATGATAAATTGCTCAATGCAATGAATTTGAAAGCTATGTCAAAGTTATTTTCAATTAAAAGAGCTCTCAATATATAATATTGATTATCTACCAAATGAAGTTTGTAAAAGTCTTACTTTACATTTTGACTTTTCATGCCTTTTAAAACATTAGTTTACTCTGATCTACTAAGAAATTTGTGACTTTCAGTAGAACCAAAGAATCTGTTTTCACTGATGGCCAACTTAGAACATACGCTCATAACCACGGGCTCTTTTTGACACATTTGCTGTATGGTTTTTAAAGAGAATCCATCCTTTATGAATTGCTTAAATTGTCATGAATGGAAAGTAACTATCAGCTGATTATTCAACTTTGTGTGTGGTTGGTTTGGCCACACAACAGGGACCCCTACCTTCATCTCAATTTGTTTGGTGTCTAAATTCTGAAACAGCAGCTTTACTCGAGTTTTTCCATCGTCTGAAGATCCCTTAAGCTGAGAGAATTTAAATCTCCAGAGCACGTTCTGTAAAGGAATGAAATTAATTAGTAATTCAGAAACAGGAGCTTGTTTATTTAATACATGTTAATACAGTAATTAAGCTATTTAAATAAATGCATACATGTACTTACTACTTTATGTACATTTAGTTTATGATAAATAGCAGATTGACCTCCTCATTTTTTATGCAAACTTTGCTCTTCAAATCTCATCTACTTTTCTTTTTCCTCCTTTCTGTCAAGTCTCAAGTAACTGGTGCCACATATTTTTTAGCATCTATTGTCTTATCTGCCCTTCCTACTTCTTTTTGATAAGCTCTGGTATTTCTTGAGTTTTCCTAAACATAGCCTAAAAGTATTATAAGATTGTTGCTATGATGATAAATTATCAAGGGCTCATGAGGGAGGGGGGAGTGGAGAGGGAGGGGAAAAAAAGAGGACCTGATGCAAAGGGCTTAAATGGAGAGCAAATGCTTTGAAAAGGATGAGGACAAAGAATGTACAGAGGTGCTTTACACAATTGATGTATGTATATGTGTGGATTGTGATAAGAGTTGTATAACTCCCTAATAAAATGTTAAAAAAAAAACCAAAAACAACATTTTCATGTTACTTATTTGGTTTGAGTAGTATTCGGTAGATTTTTATTATAAAAATGCGTATTTATTGATGCATTTACTACAATGACATCCCAAATAACACAGTTGCTTTCTTGTGCCCTTAAATAAATTCCAACTCATAGAGTCTTAAAAAAAAAGATTGTTGCTATGATTTCTGCTTAGAAAACTAAAAAGAAGAAGAATAAGAGAAATCCATCACAATGACTCGTTCTTGTAATAGTATATGAGACATGTTCTAATGGAGTGCAGATAAAATGAAAAACTTTACTTATGACAGACAGCAACCCCATGCGTGCCGGTGCAGAAATCACCTAACCTCAGTTTCGACTGAGCCCATTTGAAGACTGTAGATAGTCATGCTCTTTCATATTATTGCAGAGATTACTTAGTGTTTGCGGCAGTACTTTATAGATTAACCATAAAACCCCACCAACCAACTAACCAAGCAAACACACACACAAATGCAGCCCTTCCAAAGAAACAAAACAAGTTGGTGGATATATTAATATTGATGGAAACTCCCTTTAGAAATGGCACGGTCATCGTTGAACACAATTATGTGCCCACATTTCCCAAGAGCATTTCTCAACTTCTCAAGCACGACTCTCTGTCCTTCTCACCTTCTCACGACATCTCCTATGCATAGCCTCGGAAGGCAACCCAGAATGGTGGTGATTTCAGCCTAGTAGATTTAGTTTCAGTAGCTCAACCCTTCTTTACCTTTAGAATGATCCACTACATAAGCTTCCTTGTAAAGAATGTGCAAATACATGTATGTAGTATTAAAAGAAACCAGAGAAATCTTTCAAGTCAATTTTACCAAATTCTTCACAAAATAAACAATGCTCAAACTATTTCTCCATCAGCCACAAGAACACAGTATTTGGCTCACATCTGATAGGAAACCACGATGCTCAATAGTGGTTTGCTCTCCTGAGGGTAGAATCCCAAGATTCACGATCAGTAACACCTCAACATTATATAACACACAGTGGATAAAGTACTGTATACAAAAAAGTACCACAACACCTACACAAAACTCATGTTTATTGTTTGCAGATTATTTTGACAAATAATTGCTTCAGTATACTTATATTATTACACTTTTAGTATTTCATTTTCAAATAGCAACTTTCCTATATATTTGTGGATATGAGAAAATGATACCTTGTAAGACATTCACAGTTTTCTTTGCTTAAAGTGAGGTATCAATTTTGTACTATGGTCCTTATTCAGAGTGATGGAAGACATGACATATCAGATTCTTGGAAGCCCACATTCAGAAGAAGTGATTCACAATATTCAAAAGAGGTAGGGTTGGTGTAGCCAAGAGGCATCACACTGTGCATTCCATTTCTTTATTTGCACATAGAACCATTGGTATAGAAGCAAAAAACTTCAGCAGACAAAGAATTTTCTTTCACAATTATTTATTTTCAATTTACTTTTAGTATTATCTCAAGAAAAGTTATAAATGGATCCTTGGTGTTTTTTTTTGGTCTATCCTAGTCTTGTATGTTTATATATATATATAGGGAAACTGGAATGTGTACAATTATAAAGATAAAAACAAAATTGATGATTACTTGAAAACATGGAAAACATGGGAGAAATGAGGAGTGAGTGAAAATCAGTGTGTACAAGTCAGTAGAAATGATTGTAAAGTTTGATTGTGGAATGGTTGTACAGTCCTTCTTGATATGATTGAACTTTTGAAATGTATATTGAGTGTAGCTGAATTTTTTAAATTCTGAGCATTTTTGCATATGATAAACTACCTCTCTAAATATAAAAATTCTAACTTCCATATGAATAAGAATCCTATACCTAAAAGTGGTTTTAGGTAACAGTTTGATTTCAAGACTCTGAGACCTTCTATAAAAGATAATTATGCCGTCTGTGTTATAAAGCATTAGTGATGTCTTGACAAAATATAAAAAAAGGGTTGGATTTTATGTTAAATGATCCATTCAATTAATTTGGATGGGGCATGGATATTCCGAGAGCTTTATAAAAGCTTATGTTTATCCTGATTTTAGGTCTTAATTTTGAACAATTAAATATTTTTCCCGTGGGTTAGGCAGTTTAAGAAACAAGTGTAGAGGTAAGTTTGGTATATGGTAGGTGCTCTTGTGAGGCAAAACTGGGTATGTGAGGAATGACTATCAGAAAGTTTGGTGATTTGAATCGACATGGCTCTGGCTCTCGAGAGTCCTGGAGACTGCCTTTCAGGAAGGGGAGAGTCAAAGAGATCCTATGCTACAGTCTACTCTGCACCAACGGCCTCAGCCATCACCGTCACCAACGACTTGACGATAACTGGCTGTTGTTTCTCAGTTATGTGCTTTCTTAAGCATGGTGATATTTAAGGTTTATGATGACAGATGATAATAATCATGGTCGATTCATTTTTAACATATATGAATTATTAAAATGATGACAGAGGAAAGTGATCCTTGCATCCTTCATTGTAATAACTCAATTAGCAGCAGTAGAAGGTTCATGAACCCAAAGCAAGGAGGTGTCCGTTATTTTCAGAGCAGAATTCCTTTGTAATAGTATTTTCCTGTGTCGTTATGGAGTGGGTTTCTTGGCTGTCCAAAGTCAAGGCTTCATTTCCTGTCCTACAAGAAAGTCCGTTTCTTTTCACCATTAAAAAAATTGACGTTTAAGTTCACTTAGAACAGTTTTATCTTGGCCCTGTGTGATTTTGAGGTTCCAGCCTAATGGGGACACTATGGGGTAGATGGAGCACCAGACCATTCTAATGAGGATCCGTGTCATCATCCCAAATTAAGAAATATAATTTTGATGGTGTGTGTAGGAGCAGCCAGATGGTGCAAAGGAATTGTGGAGTAAAAGTTTACCTCCAGAAGCCAGGTCACTTTTCAATATGCCTCCAAGTAATATGTAAAGTTAGAAAACTGTCCTTTTGATTCTGTGTCTCCAACAACTCTTTCTATACAGAAGTAAGCAGAATCCAGATTCTCAGGCTCATGGAGGCTAGCAAGGCCAGAACACAAAGCACAGGCTTCTTCTGAGGCTTTCAATATTCCTCTCTCACCTTCCTGACTTGTATGCTGCCTAATTTATACACTTCCTTTTAGCAATTCACTGTTCTCCTTCACTTTTTGTTTTCAAATTCTTGCTGACATTCCTTCCCGCTTCCGCTTAATTATTGACAGAATTAGGACATCTGTTCTAAACTAGACTGAGCAAAAAAAAAAAAAGAAGATAATCATCCCAAAGTCCAAGTTTCTTTGACAGAAGTTTGGGAAAATGGGCCCATGAAGTGCGTCCATCTGGGGAGAAATGCATCTCCTTCTAGCGTGAAGTCGGGGCAGCGGGAGGCAGCTGGACTCGTAGCCCATTGTCACTCTATTTTATTCTGAACAAATCCTTTAAAATACTCTCACTCTGTGGGGAAAATATAACAGGCTTCTCATTCATTTTGGACTTGCAGAAATAAATGTCCTTTGGGAAACACGTTTGCCCTTGCCAGTTCCTATCTTCTTGGCTTATTTCCTTTTCCCCAGTGTTGTAAATAGTCTGCAATGAATATATGAAGTATTGGAAATAATTAACGGACCTTTTTTCCCTGGCAAGTAAAGAAGTAAGAAAACTGACCACGTATATGCAACCACCTGCGTTCATCTAATGGGGCTGTTCCTGCAGAATGGCAGCAGGAAAACGTGGGCAGTTATCAAAACCCAAAGTCTCCTCTTGGAAGCATTTGGCAAAACCCAAGAAATAATACACCAATGCTTGAACTAATAGCATAATACCCTATAGGAAGACCAATGATCTTGTAAATAAAAATAGAGTAATACCAACGTAAATACTACTTGATCCCCAAATCTCTATTTTCTCATATTGACTTCGAAAAGCATATAAACAAACATCATCATCAACATTATTGATATTTAACTATGTTCCTGAAAGAGTTGACCCTCTATTCATGCTGAACTTAGAAACATGATAAAATATTGAAATAATAAAGATAAGTAAATTAAGGGAACATTATGAATACCATTTAGATATCATTGAAATGGTTCCAACCCATAGCGATCTCCTACACACAACCTAACGAGTACTGCTTGGCCTGTCCCTTCCTCTCAGTAGCCCCCCTGCTTGAGCCCATTGTTGCAGCCCCGGTGTCAATCCATTTTCACAAGGGTCTTCCTTAGGAGCACACTTGAATGACTAGCTTATGCATTCATAATTGACTGGTATAATCCTCACAATTGATCTGGGGCATTTGTTCCTTTAAAAATTGATTCAGATAGTTTTAAATTTTACAAATAAATAAATAAGCAACATATGTAGCAAATCTTAGGAATTTTAATATTTACATTCAATCACGTCTGTGTCATTTTCAGTTGCTACCTGAACATGAAAATGAAATGAAGCAGCAACCACAAGAACCATGTGAAGTCAATAGTTCACCATCAAAAGAAATGTCTTAGAAAGTGTAAATATCTGAAGGTCCAAGTGAGCAAAAAACAAACAAACAGTGGGGAGTGAGTGCAAAGCCTCCCCATCCCCCCATCACTAATCAACCACTTCCCCAGCATTAAGTGGGGAGAAGCTGAGTGGGAACCTGACTCTGAGGATACACCGGCCTCTGAGCCCTGGAACTGGGGAGAGCCCCAACTTGCTGATTGCACACTGGCCAGGTTGGGAAGACTTGGGTCTACAGTGAACTGGCCAGCATCTGGCGGGTTCTCAAGGGGTGTTTACATTGCGGCAGGGTTTCCTGAGAGTATACAGAGGATTGACCAACTCTGGGTGGGTATAAAATCAAGAGGGCAAGTAGTAGGAGTGATTACTGTCTCCTTTATGGGTGAGAGGTTTCCTTAGGGCTCAGAACTTACAGTACTAACTAGAAATTGGGCCCACCATGTACAGGCCCCACAGCAGCACATGGTTCTTTGAATGCTCTAATTAGTTGCTTCTCTCCTCTCAGCATATTGGTTTGATATACCATTGCTGGGTACCCCTGGAGACTTGTAAATCAACTTCAAGACCAGGACTTTGAAGGAACCTATATATAACTGTTTGCCGACTTTGACCCATATAGAGGCTAGGTTGGTGTGGAATCGCTTGGCCTCTCTTGACTACCCAGATACTGTAGCATGTGTGGGGATAATTCTGCATTCAGGTAAAACATAAACAAACAAAGAAACAAAAACTGATCAGACAATCGTCTCTGGAAGCAGAAGGCAAACTCTGCACACTTTCAGAAACAGGAGCAAACATCTCAAGCAATTCCACCACATACATATGTGGGGCTGGAGGGCCTCCTGGAGGAGGAGCGATCCATTGATCCTGCCAAGATAGAAATTACAGCAATGGTCCCCAGCTACTCTAAGTGACTGTGGGAGAAATGAAATGGAGATAGAAAGGATACCTGTGCCCAGAACTAAGATGTGCTTTGAATAAAACTGCCCACACAGTAATGAAAATTTAGATATAATATAACAAATTCAAACAGAAATACAAAAGACAAACATCAAAACAATAGAACTTAACATTTTGAAAGAGCAAAATGAGAGATGCAAGCTGAAATCAAGAATCAGTGATATTGGAGATGAATATTCTAGAACAAAATACAATTAGACTGGCTTACAAAAAAATGACAAAAAACCAACTAACCAACCAACCAACCAACCAACCAACCAAACAAACAAACAAAAAAGACCAATCCGGATGATAATCTGAGCACACCTTGGGCCAGCATCAAAAGGAACATCATATGCCTGATAAACGTCTCGGAATAGAAATAAGAAATAACAACTGAGGAAATATTCCATGAGATATTAAGGAAAAACTTCCGTAACATCATGTCAGAACATAAAATGCTTATGCAGGAAGTCCATGGAATGGACTCTAGAAGGAAATCACCCTGACATGTAACAATCAACACTATAAGATCAATGATGGGGCAACAATCCTGGCAGCTGTGAAAAAGAACAATTCCATACACAGTTCATGCAGTCAAGTACATTCTGATCTCGCCACTGAAACCATTTAGACAAGTCAACAATGGAAAGATATATTTAAAAACAGAAATTAAAAAAATTGCCAAGGAATAATCCTATATCCAGAAAAATTACCCCTTTAACATGAAGGAAAAATAAAAACATTTACCAACAAGGAAAAACCAAAGGAATTTGTAAGGATGCAACCATGTTTACAAAAAAATATTAACAGGAATTCCATGGACAGAAAATCTATAGCAATACATAGCAACCTAAAAAGTTGAAAAAATTAATTATTATGATGAAAACATTCAACTGGGACAATACTCAAAGTGCAATGGAACTAAATAAATTTTACAAATTATAATCATAGACTTCACAGATGGCAACACTGAAGCTACAGGCCGGGGAGAGGGGCCAGCCTGTCCTGCCCACATGGGAGCAAGCTAAGAAGGAAAGAGAGAGTGAGGGACTAGACTCCATTCTGGAGCGCCAAATCTGGAGGAGGACTTCCCTGCACAGAGAGGCTGAGATACGGAGAGGACTGTAGGGCCGCCAACAGCTCAAGACATGATGTCCCTTCACGGGAGCATAGCACCCCAGAGGACAATACTGGGGACACAGCACAGGAAGGGAGTCATGACCGACCCCCACACAGTGAGGTGAACCAAGAAGAAAATGTAAAGACCAGCAATGGGAGCAAAGTTTCGAATCCCCTGAAGAATTCTGAAAATAGACTTCAGAATCGGAGGGGCAGTGCCTGGAGTCATGCTTGACTGCTGAGGAGACAGTGACAAAGATTAGTGGACAGACCTGGAATTATGTATAGGGTTTTTTGTTTTGTTTTGATTGTGCTTTGTCTTCGTTGTTTTTGTTTGTCTATCTATGTAAGCTAGGCATGAGAAGCAAGGAGAAAATGACATGATCTATGGTTCTGGGGTGACCTGGGGGAGGCGGAGGCGGGGGAAGGGAGTGGCGAGCAAACAAGGGTCTGGACAGTGGAACAACGAGGGTCCCAGAATGGAAGGTGAGCAGCATACAGAGTTCCTGGAGAAACTGGAGCAGCTGTAATCTAGCCCAGAGGAATTCCTGAGAGGCATTCAAGGGATGAGCATGATAGTGGGGCAGGAGGAAGGCAAAAGTAAACAGAGGAAAGAACCAGGAAGCTAAACTATTTGTAGAGGTATAAACATAGATGTGTACATATGTAAATATATTAATACATAAAAATAGGGGTACTGGCTTATGCACATATTTTTATATGGCAATACACTGATGTAGTGGATGGACAATATACCCTTACTTAAGTATTGCCTCAACACAAGAATCCTTTGTTCTAATAATGTGGCACTGGGAGACCCCCACCTCCCTGAGGGGATTGCTGACAACAAACTGGGTGCATGAGCAAATGCGGTGAAGAAAGCAGACGGTGTCCGGCCATTAAAAGATATAGTGCCTGGAATATTAAAAGCTGAAGCCAAACAAGGAATCATCTATCAGAGAATCAACAAAGCCCACATGGAAGAAGCACACCAACCTGTGTGATCATGAGGTGTCGATGGGAATAGGTATCAGAAGTTCAAAAATAAACAATCTCATTGAGGAGGAGAGGGGCAAAAGTAGAGACCCAAAGCTCACTTGGCGATCATTGGACATTCTGCACAGAGGGGCTGCATGAAAGAGAAGATACATCCAGAGGGATCTTTAGCACCCAACACTCCTCTAGTTCTTTAATGCTTCCTCCCCTCGACCCCCACTACTATGACCTCAATTTTACCTCTCAAATCCTGCTATCCTGGTATGCATACACCAGTACAGATGAGAGCTTTCAATGTACAGAATTCAGGACACACAAACTCCATTAGAAACAGTAATGGGAGTAATGATTCCAGGAGAGTAGGGGAAAGGAAGTGGGGAGGAGAGAAGGAGGAACAGATAGCGATGATGGCAGATTAACCCCTTTCAAAAGGGGATGAATGTCAGGATAGTAGGTGAAGGGATAGAATCGGGGATGTAAGATAGGTATAAATAATAATAACAATAAAAATATATGAAGAGTTCACGGGTCGATGCTAGGGTAGGGGAGAGAGACAATAAAGAGGAGCTGATATCAAAGGGCGTAGGAAGAAAGATAATGTTTTAAAGGTGCTAACACCAACTTTTGTATATGTCCACTTGACATAATGGATGTATGGATGGTTATATGTAAGAACTCCCAACAAAATGATTTATTAATTTTAAAAAATCATAGACAAAATCCTGCTATAATGATACCAATAAACAAATAAATATGAGCCGAGGGGAAGAACACACAATAAGTGCTCAAATGGAGCAGCTATCAAAGCATTTACAATCTACAATAAGCTACAAAATAAAAACAACCTACAAAGAAAAAATGAACACTTAAACAAAACAAGATGAAAATCCTACAAACAAGACAAATGATAAGATAAAAAAACAGAGAGTAATAATAAGACAACCCTAAAACAATAGAATCACAACACACACACATGCAAAATTATCAAAACTAAAACCAGTAGCACCATTTAAAAAATGTAAACAAGGAACATTAACAAAATCATATTGATCAATAACACTGAAGGTAAATGGACTGCATTCATAAGTTGAAATACAAATATAACAGAATGGATGAAAAACATGAACTCTTAATATGTTGCTTATAAGAAACAGTCTTTAAATATAAAAATAAACAGACTCAAAATCAATGGATGGAAATATATAGCAAGATAATAGCAGTCAAAAGAAAGTTAAAGTAATAATATTAATCTAGATAAAATAGAAATCAACATTATTGACAAGGAGGGTCACCACATCATTCTTAAAACTTCAATTGAACAAGAAATCATAATCAATTATATGCACCATAATCAATATATATGGACCAAATGAAAGACCCTAAAATATATTAATATAAAATTTAAAATATGTTCATTTCTTATGGAAATGAAGAGATAATTAGATCAGAATAAGATGATACTAGGAGATTTCAATACATCACTCTTAACTAAAGATTGATCAACTAGAAAGAAAATTAACAAAGATACAAAAATATGAAATGACATAGCCAATCAGCTGGCTCTCATATACAGAAGAATTCACCCAACAAAAATTCATTTCACTTTCTTCTCTAGCACCATCAGAACCTTTTTTTTAAGAACAGACCATATTTTAGGTCATAAAGTTTTTAAACACTGATATATTACAAACCATCTATGCAAATCATATGCTGTAAAATTTAGAAATCAACCATTCTTCTTTTTTGGGGATCAACTCCAAATAACCAAATACATAGAAATTCAATAACACTTTGCTCAGAAATCTACTGATAATTGAAGAAGTAATGAACACAATAAAATATTCCTTGAAACAAATGAAATGAAATGCAACTATCAAAATCTTTGAGAGATGATAAAATCAGAGCAGTTTATGGTAATATCTGCACATATCAATAAGACAAAAAGAATAAAACAAACATCACAACATTTAACTACAACAACTGGAAAACTGCAGACAAACAAACGATCAGATACTGTGGGAAAGGATTAATAAAGATTAGAGTAGATGAATCATGAAAAATTTTAAAACTATACAAAAATCAATAAGAAGCTGATTCTTAGAAAAGATTAACAAAATTTATAAACCACTAGGAAACCTAACAAAAGAATGACAAAAAACAAATTATATGAATATCAAATGAAACAGATATTACTATAGAACCAAATGAGGTGAAATATAATTATATAGTAATATAAAAAAGAATTGCAGTCTAACAAATTCAAAAACATAGAAGAAATGTATCTCAACAAACCTGTAAGATGATAAGTAATAGATCTAAGTAGATTAAAAACAGAAAACAAAAAAACAAACAAAAAGCTCTACACCAAAAAGCTGGATACCAAATGGTCTCCCTGGGGAATTCTATTAAACATTTAGAGAAGAGTTAATGCCAATTTTATATAAACTATTCCACAATAAACAATTGGACAATATACTACCAAATTCATTTTATGAAGCAACTATAACTGATAACTACGCCAGGCAAAGAAAGACATCACCAGCCTTGAAAATTACAGACAAATATCTCTAATGAATATAGACACAAAGATTTTCCATAAAATTCTAGCCAACAGAATTCAACTGAACATCAAAAAAATAATACACCATGATCAAGTGGGATTCATAGAAAATATGCAAGAATGGTTTAATATTAGAATAACACAATGCAATTCATCACATAAACAAAACAAAATCAAGAAGAACCATATGATTATAGCAATTGATGCAGAAAATGACATTTGATAAAATTCATCATTAACTCCTGATAACAACACCCACAAAAAGAGGAATCGAAGAAAAGTTTCTCAACATAATAAAAATAACATTATGTAAAACCAATAGCCTGCATTTAACTGAATGGGGAGAGTGAAAAAAATGTATTATGTTCTTTAAGTTTGTCCCTATTTTTTGTCCCACGTACCTATACGCATCTAATTTTTTTTAATGAGAACTAAAGCACATTAAGTGGGCAAGAGACAGCCTTTTCAACAAATGGTGCCTGCAAACCTGGATCTCCACATGCAAAATAACAAAACAAGGCCCATACCTCACACCATGTACAAAACCAACCTCAGGATAGAAATAAGACATAAAAACAAATCACACAGCTATTAAGACCATCAATTTTAAGGCAGGGACAAACTTAAGGACTCTAATACAAGGCATAAACATACCACAAAACTTAATAAAAAATTGGTAAAGGTATTCCATAATAATTCATCAGATAAACGTCTAATCTACAAAATCTATAAGTGACAGCATCTTAATGAGAAAAATACAAAAAATACTCCCCCGGAAAAAAATTGGACAGTCTCTCTTAGAAGGGACACACAGATAAACAAGGATACAGTGTAGAACTAATGAAGCACATAAGTATCCTCTAATTCTTTAATATTCCCTCCTCTTACTATTATGGTTTTTATCTGTTTTATCTCATTAATTATGTTTGACTTGTGTATCTTCACTTGTATAATTAAGATCTTTCTATCCATGAAAGTCAAGACCGTTAACCCTTCAGAAACAGTAACGGGAGTAATGGTCCCCTGAGGGTGTGGGAAGAGAGGGGGAAGGAGGGGAATCTGATAGCACTTATATGACTGTGTCACCCCAGTCAGAGGGAGTGAAAAACAGCATTGTAGGTAAACATTGGATGGTGTAAGATATTGCAAAACTAAATCAATAAAAAAGAAGGGTTCCTGAGGGGTAGAGTGGGGGAGGGAGGGTGAAGAGGAGCTGATATCAAGGAGTTCAAGAAGAAAGAAAATGTTTTGAAACTAATTGTCGTAGCAATTGTGTTACGGTGCTTGATGTAAATGAACGATGGAATGTTATGATGTTTTTAAGAGCTCCCAATAAAATTATTTTTTTAAAGCACAAGATCTGAATGGGAAATTTATCAAAGATGACATATAGGTGGCTAACAACCATATGAAGATTTGTTTGTCATCACTAGCAATAAAAGAAACACAAATTAAACAGCAATGAGATATTACCCCACACCAACACTTTTGGGAAAAATCACTAAAACAGAAAATAACAAATGCTGTAGAGGCTATGGAGAGAGGAACATTTTACAATGCTGGTGGGAATTGTACAGCTATTATGGAAATCAGTATGGCATTTCTTTCAACAAATGCAAATCCAAATACCTTATGATTCTCTACTAAATGTATACCCAAAAGAAATTAAGACTATAACACATTGTGGTAATTAGGGAACTTCATGTCAAGTTGAGACTGTATCAAAGTGTAGGAGTGAAGCTGAGCCTGTTGATCAGGTCACAACCAGATGGTGACTCCTTGCGGGCATGACCTTCTCCTAAGGAGGGTCCTGGGAACCTGTCCCCATTTCTCTGCATTCACTGTCCTGCTGGCTGACCCTGAGTGCCGCCAGAGCCCTGCCATCGCCATTGGAGTCTCATGACTCTGCACTCACCAACCTGTGACATTCCTGCCTCCTGCATCCCTGGTTGGGACTGTGTGAGTCTGAAGAGGGACTTATGGACTAGTACTGCACTTAGGGAATTGAGTTGGACGTGGATGGGATGTTTTCTTGATATGCAAATATTTTCTTGATATAACACACTCTCTTAAGCATATATGAGTGTCTCTAGTCAAGCCAGCCTAACACACACTAACAGACACATGTACACCTATGGTGGTTGCAGCAACTTCCACAATAGAAAAAGCATGGAAACAACCCAAACCCTGAACTTTAGAGGGATGGATAAATAAGCTCTGGTATAGTTATACTATGGAGTTTTATGCATCTATTAAAAACAGTGAGAAGACTCAACACTACAATTTATGGGCATAACTAGAGAACATTATGCTTAGCAAACTTAGTCACTCTTACAAAGATAAGCATTTATCACTGTTGTTATAAGAAAAAAATAAAGAAGAAATGAGGTGTATACACCAAATAGACAAGACTTTGGCGACCAAGAACGGAGGTGGGTACAGGGAAAGGGAAGAAATAAGAAGTGGATCCACACCCAACCCCCCAAAAAGGGATGGTTTAACAAGGAAAACTTTTTAAAAAATTAAGTAATTATTGTTTAATGGGAAAACAAAAGAAAAATATATCTCATTGGGACCTTTAGGAAAGCTTGATTTAAAGAAAGAAAATACAAAGATTAAACTAAGGAAAACAAGGAAGGTTTTTACCAGAAATGGCAGAGATTGTGTCAGGAAAGGCTGATTCTTGGGAGGCCCACAAGTTGGTAAACTATGAAAGCATGAGCAGAAGGTGACAAAATCGACTCAAAGGCAGTGAACGTTTGCTTTTAGAACTGCTGCATGTCCAACTATGTTTAGCAAAGCGTATACTAGGGAAATAGGAGAGAAAGAAAGTTTGGCTTAAAAAGAAGCTACACTGATACCTCGGTGGTCCAAAGTTTCCAAGCTTGAATTTTCCACGGCTGGAGTAGTAAAGTACAAAAAACATTTGCTCCCCGTTTGTAACTTTGTACGACAACCGAACCAAAATTCCAACTTGGAAAAAGAATGATTCATGTGTTGCATCTTGCAGCGGACACCAAGTGGTCGGGTGGCGCGTCAGGCTAAGTTGTGCACTGGCACAGAGGGGATGCCGTGCTTGCGTCAGGGCGCCACGGCGTTCATCATGTCCTTTCCTTTCCTTTGCTTTTTGGCACTTTATTTGCATAAAATATCATAACCTTGGTTCCAAAGAAAGGTAGGGCTGGCAACAGTGACACTAAGAGGAAAACTGGGAGAACCACGATAGAAAGAAAGAAAAAAATAAATAAATAAATAAAGAAAGAAAGAAAGAAAGAAAGAAAGAAAGAAAGAAAGAAAGAAAGAAGAAAGAAAGACAGAAAGAAAGGCCAAATTTGAATTACCAGTAGGTCGCCGCTTATCCAATTTGGCTGCTGAGTGCAACATGGCTATGCTGTCATTATCAACATTCTTGGGGGGAACATGTGATTAAAAATGGCCAATGGAGCAAAAGGTGTGAAATCATTAACCATGAAATAAAGAACGCAGACCATCAAAGAACTGTCCATTTTGATAAACCACAAACAACTCACTGGCTATAGCGCATCTGAGGCAGTGATAGGCGAGAAGCCTAACAGTGTCTGCAATGAATTTATAGGTGCCATTTGGGGGCCTCAAAATCAATTATTTGGTGTTCCATTATTTCTTATGGGAATAAATAGGTTTGCATCTCAAACTTTGGGGTATTTGAACATGAATTTGAAAAGAACTGAATTCAAAAACCGAAGTATCATGATATCTTAAATAACGAAAACCTTGCTGTAACAGCCAAGGGAGAAGGAGAGTTATAGAAAATATATTACTGATGTGAGTCCATGGGCAGCACAAACTTGTTCTTCCACCTCGGTGCCTTGAAAGGCCCAGTCAGAAGACAGACCGAAGTCCCGTGTCAGGAGGTAAATGCCATTTTGGTAGGCGAGATTTTAGAATGGTTATTTCTTCTGACTTGTTCAGACTGAGTTGAATCTGATGAGGCAGCTCCACCCCCACCCACTCACCCCACATCAAATGCCCAGACTGTGGAGAGCCTGGTGCTTTCCGCTGAGGGGAGGAGGGAGGGTGTCATATGCGCTCTCAGTTACAGCAGCGATTCCCACGCATAGTTGTAAAGTTTGCTCCGGTCGGTCAGCGCACTGAGTGCTATCAGGTGAATAAGTTGCTAACAAAAACAGGTTAGTCAAATTAGGAAATGCAGGCGGCAGTAAATGTGTTAATGGGTTATTGTTTTGCTTCTTGAATAAAGAACCCATGGGAAGTCTTGTAGGTAAATGACTTGTTCCCACACCTGCACACATGATGTGGATGTTGACATGGAGTAAGAGATCCGGGGCACCCTGTAAGTTGCATTTAATTTGATTACATAAACTTGCTCTTACAAGGAAACTTGGAAAATTATCACTTTAAATTTCACCAAATACAAATAAGAAATAAAAGCAAATACGGAGATAGATTTACAGATTTGATTTAAAATCTTTTTCTTGATCTATGATAGCTAGGTAGCATTTGTTTGCCAGTTTGTCCTGCTGGGGTGGCTTTTTGTAGAGGCGGTGCCGGTAGGTGTGGCTCTGCTTTTTCAAATTCCGGTAGGGTCACCCCAAGTAAATAGGTCTCAGCGCCTCGACACTAAGAAGGACTAGGAAGAAAGACCTAGTTAGTTACTTCTGAAAAGAAATTGGCCAGTGAACATAACGTGAATCGCGGTGGAACGGTCGGATCGAGGCCTGCAAGATGGAGGACCCAGGTTAGAAAGCACTCCAAAATGGATGATGCACGAGCTCTCTCTTCAGGACAGAGTTGAGCTTCATGACAGGAACAGAGGAAAGCTTTCCAGCCCTTCATTTGTTTATATGTTACTATTCAAAACGGCTGAAAGCATCCTTTAATCATTTTAATGTTGAATATGCAAATATAAGGAACAGCGATATTAAGGGCTGAAGGCAAACGTTTTGAGAATGATGATGGCAACGAATGTACACATGTGCTTGACACAATGGATGGATGTATGGATTGTGATAAGAATTGTACAAGCCCTAAATAAAATGATTTAAAAAAATTATTAAGACCCAATGGCTTTGGCTTATATGGGTTTTATATACTGGAAATTAAAAATATATTTTACAACATTAAAAATGACAGTAAGTGCATAATGTTAATATAAACTTTAAAAAATAAAAATTATGTACTTTAAAATCTAAACAAAATGAATTGGGACATTTAATATCAATTCCCGTCAACATGAAGGAGGTGTGATGGACAGATTTTGGTACTTTTGAATATGACCTACTACGCTAGGAAGGACAAACAGAGAGAAATGCATGTGACATTCATCAACACAGGGAACCTTTCAAAATCTTTCCTGAAGTACAGTGCTTTCAGCGATAAGATAATATTCATGCACTTGCAGGGAAGACAGATTAATACAATAATTATTCAGATCAGCGCAGCAATCACTAGTGCCACATTTAAAAATGAAACAGTTTTAGCAACTTCTATCTGAAATTGATCAAATATGCAATCGAGATGCACTTGATAATTGGTGGTTGGAATGAAAATGCTGGAAGGAAGTATGGCCAGTTAGAAAATACGGCCACAAGGAAAGAAACTGCAGCATCGATGGGATGTTAGGATTTTGGAAGACTAAAGATTCACTCATTGCAAATAGTTTTATATTCAATGACATAAATGACACATAGACCTCACTGAGTGGAATACATAGGAATCAAATTAACCAAATGAATAAAATAAAGTACGTAAAACATAACATCACCAACCCAAATAAGGCCAGGGACAACACGCTGAAGAAAATTAAAACAAGTCCACAAGAGACAAAGACTTGATACATCCCACTAGAATTCTGAGGTCATCTCAGTTTGATACTTTGAATACCTGTGACCGAAGGCTACAGGAATTGTGAGGAAATAGCAAGGATATTTTGCACAGGTCACTAGAAACACAGGAAAGCACAGGTCACTAGAAACACAGGAAAGCACAGGTCACTAGAAACACAGGAAAGCACAGGTCACTAGAAACACAGGAAAGTACAGGTCACTAGAAACACAGGAAAGTACAGGTCATTAGAAACACAGGAAAGCACAGGTCACTAGAAACACAGGACAGAATGAAAAGACCAAGTTGGTTTCAGAAGAGACTCTGAAACTTGCTTTTAAACATCGAGTATTTAAAGAAAATAGAAGAACTAGTAAAGGAGCTCAAGAGGTATTTTCAAGTGCAAGTAAACCCATGGCTTTCCAAGGTTACGACCTTTGGAAGCAGATCATCAGTCTGCTTTCTGAGACCTCTCTGGGTGAGTTCAAACTTCCAACCTGTGTATATTAATTGTGTTTACACCAAGTGGTGAGAGTGGCAATAGCGGGAGGGTGGAGGGAGAGTGGGGTAGAATGGGGAACTGATAACAAGGGGTAACCTCCTCCCTGGGGAGATGGACAACAGAAAAATGGGTGAAGGGAGATGTCAGACAGTGTAAGATATGGAAAAATAATAATTTATAAATTATCAAGGGTTCATGAGGGAGAGGGGAGTGGGGAGGAAGGGGGAAACATGAGAAGCTGATGTCATGGGCCTAAGTGGAGAGTGGATGTTTTGAGAATGATGAGGGTAACGAATGTACAAAGATACATGACACAATTGATGTATCTATGGATTGTGATAAAAGTTGGAAAAGCAAAAAAAAAAAAGGTGTAAAAGTTCCCAATACCAATAAAATGATTAAAACAATACTATTGGAAAAAACATTCTAAAATTTTTCTTGGAAGAAAATAGATGAATGGCCACAAGGCATTTAATCGACTCACAGATTTATCAAATTAGCAGCCCCTTATTCTAAAGTGGGGTTTCTCAACGTCTTATGCAATATTGAGCCTTATAATTCTATGTTGTGGGGAGCTGGGGTGCGCATGACAGCTCATTCATGAGGTGTCCAAACAGACTCCAAGAGTGACCGTGAACAATGTCCCTGGCTGGAAACCTCACCAGTGAGAATAAACAGTATTATTTTGTCAATGTTTACTAATCACTTCAGTAATCATTTCATAGAATAGAGTATCCAAGAGATTTAACACAGAGCGCTCCAGAAATACGTACATAAAAACAAATGACAACGACGAGGAAACTTGGTATGAGCCCTCGGTTATTTACTGTTGATTTATTCACAAGGCAAAATCGGCTAATGCTGACGCAGTTCATTGAAATTACTTTGAAGACGTAAACAAAGGGGCTTAACATAACTACAGATGTTATAGTGAATGGGATAAAACAGTATTTATCACACCAACACATTTCCATTGCATTCATTCTTTAATTAGCAATGCGAGTAAATATTTTAACATAATTTATCACAAAATTCTAACTTTATGTTTGGAAAATATTTTCCTAACACTTATGTAGTTTAGTGAAAACTCAGGTCTTTTAATGATGCTAATGGAATAGGTATCATACTTCATACATAGAATTACTAATTTTTATCGAATAAAACTGAAATCAATTTCAGATTCCCATTAGTGGAAGTAGCAAATTCAATAAACTTCACTGGAATTATTATTATAATTATTATATTGAGAGTAATAATGTATTAATCCAATGATGGCTATTGTTGCTTTTCTTATTGCCCTGAATCCTTTCTGTGAGCAGGATGAGGGAGACAAGCTTACTGTGCTGTGCTCTTCTAGATGACCCACCATGAATATCCATTCTTCATACCCAGCAGGGTACATGGTGTGGTTTTCAGGGCCTACGGTCCAGAGTATGGCCTACCAGCTCCTTCACAGGGAAACATATTGCCCAGTGCCCCGGAGGAAATGCAGACTTGTGTCCTACAGTGCACATGCCAGGATCAAACGTAGTGATCTAGTTGCGTAGGCCCCTCATCACCACAACGTCTCTGTGCACCCCCACCCCCACTAGGTGATATCACCCACTTTGGGCAAAAACACTCTAGAGCTTGTAGAAATCTTGGGGCCCTGGACTAAAAGAAAGACGTAATACATGAAAGCACAAATTACACATATTCATCACAATAAAGCACAATCTCCACACTGAGTAGGGTTACATTCTCTGAATGAGATGTAATTCAAAAGCCTTATCAAGTAGGTGACATATATTTATTGGGTGGCATCTTACCTTGGTCATACTGTCAAAACAGGTGAATCCCAAAGCGAAATCCACTGTGAAACACAGCATCTCTCCTTGCCAGCTGCACATATATGTTTTGGACTAGAAAAAAAGTATCAATTTTGAGAAACCATTCTATAATAATGCTATTTGCTGCTAATTCAGCATTTTTAATATTTTCCTTTTATGACTAAAACATCTCTTAGAAATAATATAAATAGCAGGTATTGAAACAGGAACATAAAAACAAACAAACCCAGGAACATCAGTGCCACATGAAACTTTCATCAACACTTTGTTTAGAGATAATTCTTTCCTGTGTGTTGTATGCACGATAATATTTTCACATTATCAAATGTTAGATAATATTTATAGGCAACACTCTAACTAAAAACAAGTGAACACAACAAATAGTTAGCATCTCTTTGTCTTTCAAAATAACGTGAAAATCATTTTCAGTGTGCTGACTCATTAAAATAGAATCTTTTGAATAAACTAGTTATTTTACTTTTGAGCCTGTGACAGATCTCAGGATAAAATGTCCTGCGGATGCAGGGAGGCGGTGATGCTCCAGTGTTACCGAGACATAGCCCGTGGGACGCACTCTGCAGAGGGTATCATGTGAAGCACCATCAAAGCGACCCAGGATAACAATGGCACTGGCAGAGTTACAGACACGACTTGAATCCGTGCTGAGGTCAAGTATTTCTTACTGGTTCCACGACAGGAATTTCTTCCCTGGCTTTTGATTATTGTGGGTGGTCTTTTCCGTTTTACACATCATTAGGATTTTCGTCTGTGTACTGTTATGTTTTCGCCCTGAGCACCTTAGTGAGATTTTGGTTTTTTAGTTGTTTTCTGTTGGGTCTCCCAGCTGTGAAGCACAGGAGGCGTGGATGCATAATGATACTAACTGATACAGGGGAGATGGGAACACAGGGTTGAGGGGGAAGATAGGGAGGGAAAGGAGATTTGGAGAGTAACTAATGAAGCTGGGAGGGGGGGAGCCCTAGAACGGATCATGATTGCACACATCATCTTAAAGGTGATTTAACCATGGGAGAGGGGATGCTCTCAAATTGAGCTGTGGCTGATTGCACAATTCTCTGTGATATGAGTGAATGACTGAACTATGGAATAATACGATATATAAGTTACTGACCAATAAACCCCTGAAAAAAACAACAATTTAAAAAGTGAGTATGCTGATGCAACAAGAACATGGTGCTAGTATTCCATACATCGTGTGGAGCCTTTGGTTTGGCTGAGATTGCTACCTATTACTGAGGAGAAGTCATGTAGCTGCAATAGCTATCTACTTCAAGATTACCAGGTCGCTGTGGCAAGAGGCCTTAAGTATTTCTTGTCACTTAAGTACTTCTTATCACTTCGAGTCACTATTTGTAAAAACACCAAAAAGCAGCATTTTTTTTGCTTTGCATCTTTTCACAGTACTCTAAATAAAATATATAAGTGAGAACACTAATATCATGGTGGTAAAATTATTTCTAAAAATCATCTATTAAACTAAATTTTCTCATGTAGTATGGAATCTGAAGGCATCAATTTAAATAAAGAAATAAACCATAATTTTTTAACACAATATGAGCTGACAGCAGCAATATTACGTGCTGGCTGATTAATGGACAGCATCTCTCTGAATCTACACAGTGCTCTTACTTTGTGGACAAGGGACTGGTGGTTTGTACATATATAACAACTTGTTCACATGAGATGTAGTCAATTAACATAGCCCTTCTCACTATAATTCCTTATGCAAAGTATAATAATTTTGGAATCCATGCCGGTGGCTATAATCTCACCTCACGTGGAGTGCTGTGTTATCCTGATGGGCAGGATTCAGGTGGGTTTAAGTCCTGACATTGTTTTCTTGGAGGTATATGCTGCTGAAATACAAAAATCAGACCTCCATCCCAGCCATTCCTCAGTGTATAAGAGCATCTCAGACACAGAGAAGTTCTAGGACTATCAGAAGAAGAGCCCATTGCACACGTCTCTGAAATGGCAAGAGCTGAAATGGGAGACTCCAGGGACTGTGGCCTAAAGTCTAAGGGACAGAACAAAGGAGCCAGGCTGAGACCAAAGGCTGGACCAGGGACACCAGGAGCATAGAAGAGGAGAGGCCCGGAATCATGGGATTATGATGCAGAGTCATGGGCAGAGTGCCTGGTCCCTAGCCAATGGGCCCTGTAGGGAAGGGGCTGGCGAATAGAGACGTGGCTGCTGCCTCCAGAGAGGTGGTGCTGTGGACCACTGGCTGTATCTTTGTGTTTTCTGATCCTGGCTGGCCATCACCTGCTAAGAGTCCTTAATGACTCCCACTCTGCCTTAATCATGAGCATTGTCTCTGAATTCTGTGTGGACATTAAAACAAGTGATCAAACCCAGCAGAGTAGAGTATTGTGAGAAGGAAGGTTGGTGGCAGAATGGGTAAAGAAGTATGGAGAATGGAGCTATGTCTGGCCTCTACTGCCTGGCAAGAGGAAAGTCAGAGGATGTCAGATGCCCTCCGAGTCATTTGGGACATCATGCATCTAACCGATGGCAAAGACTGGAGGACTTTGGTTCTGAAGGACGGTGTCATGGGATTGAGAAAAAGAGAGGTGCGAGCAGAATTTTTGATGCAATAAATAAATGTGTAATTGTTTAGCACGGACTAGTAAATAAGCACAAGTACACGCATGCTTGCCTTGCTAATTGGGAAATCCAGCACTGTCCGTAATTCCTAGAGTTGTTATCCACATGCCATACTAGCCTCTTAGACAGCAAAGGAAAGTAGCCCACTAAACCACTCTATTCAGTTTCAAACCTCTCCTCATTCACTGTCTTTTCTCAGAACCCATCTCCTCCATCATTGTGCAATCTCATGTTTTGTATGAGCATCCAGGGGATGCTCTGTCTGCAGCCTTCAAATGGCAAGTGTCCATTTGAACGATCAACTTTTAGTGTGTAGGGGATAAGGGTTGCAAAATGGTTTTCAACCAACAATTGGAACAAACAAAACAAGAGTTGCTCATCTTTGAGACAATTTTTGTCCTGACCATGGTTCAGAGTACAAAAATTATTGTGATTGGCACAATGAGTGAAACATTCTTGGTGGAAACTTATATTTTAATGGTATTGGAAAGACCACAAAAGTAATTTCTAATCCATTCACCACCATAACCCTGTCCTCAGCTGCACCCAAAATAATTTTTTGCACACTTTAAGTTTGGAAATGCCTTAATTTTTGGAGTGTCAATCTAGTGATTATAAAATATTAAATAAAAGTATTATGAAGATAAGTTCAATATTTACTAGATTAAATAACGCATTACCAGATGTATGGAAATTATAGACATCATTTATGTCCCTTGCTAGCAGTTCTTACATACATTCACACATACATATTATAGTTATAGTTTAGTACTTATATCCATCTAGCTTTGGCCTTATACTTGGGGAACAAGAAAAAAATTATACAGAAATTTTATACTGCATATTATGCATTTGAATAATCTTGAAAGGGACTTAGCATAGATAGAAATGAAGAGAAAAAGCTTCAGTTTAAGGTACCTCTGGCTATATAAAATCCTATGTTCTGAATTGAATCTGTCAATAGATTTCCACACCCATGGAGTATCTATTTGCAATTTTAGAATCCAGGCAAATATATATTTAAAATTATTAGTTTCCCTTTTACAGCTGTACATGTTACCATATATTACAAAAATCTGAAAGTGGAGTCATATTGCAGCAGTTTATAAGCGCATATTTTTCAAATTAGTGAGCCCCTAAAGCATAGTTATTGTTAAACTCCCCTTACACTTACTCTCTGTTCCCCACTGCTGCCTTTGGGAGCACTCGGACAGGCAAATGTATCCTAATTTCTTTGGGACATGTTTCCCTTCAGTCTGCTTCACCTCTTGTAGATTGTCTCTGGAGTTTCTGTTTATATATATTGGGTAATCCATGTATCCCCCAAAGTGCCCTGCTAGATCATTCAAGAAATTATGACTTTAGTAATTGAAAAATTATTTGTATCTTTCCAAATGTTTTCCAAACTTGTATTTGTCTTACGTATAGGAGAAAATGCTCATTCAGCTAACATGGGGTAATTGTTTGGAAATTGCCTAAGACACTGAGGCTATAGGAGTTATTTACTGGAATACTAAAAATTAACATTGATATATGATAGTCAGGCTACTTAATGGTTTGTGAAGATGGCTTATCTTATTTATCTCTTTACTCTTAGCACATTGCACAATGACCCACAGGAAAATATTCACTAGTTGTCCACAGCTGTAGGTACACAATAAATCTTTTAAAATACATGTATGGGGCTCAGGAAAAATATTTTTAGTATCTATTTTTATAATTAGAATGTGTTGTGTTTTTGCAGATGTTGTCAGAACGTTTTATGTGAAGGGATATTGCTAGTAAAATCTTAAGATTGCAATGCCTTTGAAGCTCAGTTTTTGGAACAAAACAATCCAGGAGCCCTAGTAAAGAACGATCACTTTTTAAGGAAACTGTCAAAAGACTGAAGCTCATAACCACCTAGAGAATTAAAAAATAAAACTAAAAACAAAGCACAGATGCCAACAACATTTTTTTCTTTTCTATGTTCTGAACACTGAGAGCAAAGACGAGACAGCTCTAGCACTTAAGCATAATGTTATACTTGAAGAAATGACATATGGAAATAACTCTGTTTGATTTGTCCGGATAAAATAACTCTGTTTGATTTGTCCGGATAACTCTGTTTGATTTGTCCGGATAACTCTGTTTGATTTGTCCGGATTTGTCCGGATAAAAGAGAGATCCTCATCACCTTTCATTAGTGTGTCACGCTGTGCATGTTGCTGGAATGCTGGAAGAGAAATCTAATGTGCAAAATGACCTTAACATTATAGACAATAAAACAACATAAAAATCATCCAGTAAATGTGAGATAATGGTTAGTATATATGTAGCTGCCTTAGCTCAATTTTAGGTCCCAATAAACTCAAATCCATGTTTCATATGGGAAAGCAGATGTCAAATCTCTATCCTGTTTTAAGCCCCTGGGATAGTGCACGAATGTAATGTGTTCACAAATCAAATTGGTTTCAGAGTAAACACATGTATTGGTTTTTACCATATGCCTGGCATTGTAACGGCAAATGTGTTACCACAGTGAACTAAACTGAAAAGATGCCTAGTTTCCGGGACCTGATGGTCTACTTAGGGAGACAAACTTTGGAAAGCTTGATCAATATCTACAAATGAGTGCTATGCAGGAGATTCCATGGGACTGTTAACTGCAAGGTTAACTGCAAGGTGAGGAGTGTGAATCCATCACCTTCAGAAGGAAGGTGAAGCTGTATAATCCAACAAAGACTTCCAGTCTTGGAAACCCTGGGGGGCGGTTCTAGTCTGCCCTACATGTCTGGTATAAGCTAGAACTGACTTGAAGGCAGTCAGGCTGGGTATGAAGAAGATATGTAAGAGGGTATACAACATGCATTAGGGAAACAACACAATCTGGGAGCCAAAAGCATCTTTGGCAAAACTTAAAAATGGAGGAGAAAAATTTTTTTATAGAAGAGAGCAACTTGAGAGGTCCCCATCACCTTGTATTAGTGTATCCTGCTGTACACGTTGCTATGGTGCTGGGAGCTAGCTCCACAGGATTTCAAATACAAGTATGGCTATCCTTGGCTTTTCTGACTAACAAACAAAGTAGGAAGAAAGGCCTAATCTTCTAGAAACTCAGCCAATGAAATCATGATCGATTACACAGGGCACTGCCTTATGCAGTGCTGAAAGATGAGCGTCCTAGTGGGAAAGTGCAGAACGTACAGCAGCCACCACCATGCATTGCAACAATCACGCAAAGCTACGGGGATGGGTAACACTTGTTTCTGACACACAGGAGCGCACCATGAGCTTCCAACGCAATGGCAACTAACAAGGAAGAGATACTATCTGGGTGGGAGGGGTGTGGCTACAGGGAGAAACAGAGAATTAGTTATAATAATTGTATTAAAAGCCAATGCAAAGGAACATTTTGGTTGTAAATTTTTGACCATCTTTTAAATTAAAAAAAAATACTTGGAATAGAATAGATTGGAGAGAGGAAAGTGTAAATTAAAATAGTTAAAAATATGTATGATAGTATCCTTTAAAATCACCCAGTACTGTGAAGAGGTAACCTGCCATCTTGTCCGAAATTCAGGCAGCTTCTTAGTGGAGATTAGAACTCAGATATTTTACCCCTGAGTTACTTGTGCTCTTTATTTATTCTTGGAAGGCCTAGCTCGGCCCCGACTGTACGGGGACAGAGATTGTTGCTAGTATTGTTCCTTCTTCACTCTATGTACTGCGTCTTGGTCTCTTTGGTGTCCCATCCCTAAGACTGAAAGTCATAACTTCGACACTAATAGCGATAGCTAACCAGCTGCTACCCAATTTGAGAAGCAATCAAAACAGTCTGTCAAAATGATTAAAGAAATCTGAGTCCATGGCGACATGCAAAGCATACCATTTTCTAAAGGAATGACTATATGGCCACCTCTGTGTGTAGGAATTAACCACGTCAAGAGGAAAGTTTCATTCCTATCTTTCAAACTTCAGTTAATTTACTCTTAAATTAACATGCGATATTTTGGATTCACATTCAGTTTAAAATGTGTAAAGGTGGCTTGATGTTCATTTTTTCCTTTCATATGGCTGTATGATTGCCCCACGCTTTGGCTTTTTCATCATATGAACAGGTATAAACATATTTCTAGGTGAAATATTAGTGAAGCGATGCATAAAAATGGGAATATTAACTGTTTACTTAAGGGAAAATTTAAGTGCAGACAACTCACATGGATTGAAATTCACAGAAATCAAGCATGTATTTATGTGTCAGTAATAGAGTCAGATCTTTATTTAATTTCATTGTTCTTTTGGTCTATCCCTCGACCAGTAGTATATTATCTTGATTATTGTAGATAAACTATGCACCTTAAATTCAGGTGGACTCATTTTGAACTTTCTCTTTTTCAAAATTATTTTAGCTTTCAATTTCCATATAGATATTTGAATAATCCTTCTTGGGTGTCAGGTTTTGATATGAGATGGTAAGGTCTCAAAAAAAAAAAAAGCATTGCCATTGAGTGGATTCTCCTAGTAATGCCATGGCACAGGGGAGACCTGCTCCTGTGGACTTCTGAGACGGTCAATCTTTATAGCGGGTAAAAGTCTCATCTTTTTCCTTTCGAGCCAGGTGGTGGTTTTGAACTGCCTGCCTTGGGGTAGCAGCCCCATGAGTAACCACTCGACACGAGGGTTCCCTTGTTGTTAAGGTAGTATATAAATTTGGGTAATATTTCCTTTCCTTTTTTTTTAAAGTGGGCAGTATTTTCTATAATGAGTTTTTTCCCCTTTAATTCTCTGGACATGGTATGACTTTTAATTTATTTAGATTCCCATGGTTTTCTTTCATCCTAATTTCATTGTTTTCACCATAAATATCCTGAATGTATTTAGTAGATTCAAAACAAAAAACAAACAATAAACCCTCCCAATTGCAGTCTAATCAACAATTTCATTTCATTCATTTTAAACTAGGGTTTTTTTTGTTTTAATTTATTGGTTCCTGCATTTACCTCTATTATTGTGTTCCCTTTCTTTGTTTTGAGTTTATTTTTCACTTCTTTACTACATTTCTGAGATTGGAGCTTAGATTCTTAGTTTAAGCCTTGTTCTTTTCTAACATATGTACTTATTGACATAAATGATCCCCTTAGCACTGCTTTGGGTGCAACACACAAATTTTAATATGGTTCATTTTTCTGCAATTAAACATATTTTTGTATTTGTCTTGGGACTCCAGCTTTCACTTACTGATAAGAGAAATAAATTACTCAAATCTAAATAAATGTATTCATTTTCTAGGACTGAAATAAAACATAACACCACCACCAACAAAACCCAAACAGGTCATCACTGAGTCAAGCACTGCCCACGGCCACACCATGTGTTATTATGTAGAACTAGGCTGCACATGGCTGTCAGTTTGGAGAAGCAGATTGCCAGGCCTTTCTTCCACAGCACTGCAGGGTGTGTTCAAGTCACCAATCTTTTGATTAGTAGACAAAGTATGTACGTAATACCTTATACAAACAAGCCTAGTTTGGGATACTGCTAGTTAAAACTCAGGGTCCTTTGTTGTTTCTCTTGGTTTCTAATAGTGCCGGGTATTTCCTTGTGTTTTTGTATAGCTTTTGAAAGGAGTCGTCTAGACTTGCTATCATTGCTATTTGGCTGACGAAAAGTGCTAGAGTCTAAAACAGTTTCCTTTCTGATGTTCTGGTAGTTTCCAGAGAGTCAGCTCTAACTGATGGCAACTTTATGTACAACTTAGATAAACATGGCCAGATCCTGCGCTACCATCATGATAGTGGGACATTTGAGTCCCGTGTTGTAGGCCTCATGAGGGCCTTCAAACATACAGGGCTTAAGTTCAAGCAGTACATGATAATGTTCTGTCGCTATCCATGGGTTTTTTATTGTCTAAATTTGGCAAATAAATCACCAGATAAATCTTTCTTTTTATACTACCATAGTTTGGTACCTCTGCTGAATTTGCCTCTCATGGGTGACCATTCTGATGCCTGAAACATTGGACACACTTTGCAGTATCATAGCAACATAAAACCTTCACAGTGTGACTAACTGAAAGATGAGGGGGCTGTGTCTTTCAAAGCTCCTCAAGTATACGTCTTTGGGCTAGAAGGAATAGGTCTTTCTTGGAGATGTTAGATGTCAGTCTGCTAGTATTCTGCTAGTAACCTGCCTCTTCAGCTTCAAGTGCAAGATGTATAAAGCTAAAAGGAACTCAAACAACTGATTACCATATTGTTTGTCTGATTCTGAGTTCCCTCGCTGGTCTGTATTCCTCCTTCCTTTATCAGAATCTTACGTTTCTTTTATATGTAATGTTCGTGGACTTTTAGCTGTATGAGGTGATAAGAAGAGGAAAAACATGTCTATTCTGCCTTTACAAGAACCTTAGTATCCAACTGATTAAAAACAACAGATAACAAACAAACCAAAGCCAGAAAAAAGAAAAGCCACACTGACCGACTTGTTGACTTAGTAGCTAATACATTATTTAATAAAACCAATATCTTAAAAATTACACCACATCGATTTGAAATTCAAATTTTATTTTATATTTTCTGTGTCCACCTCTGGAGCTTTGGAGTGCCACTGGGCTATTTGGGTCTCTATTTAGAACAAACATAAGCTGGAACTGTGTAGAACAGAACAGAAAGTCAATGTGAGCTTTTCCACTCACAACCCTGAATGGCCAGAAAGGCATAGTCCCCAGCGGGGCAGAAATGAGTCAAGGTGAACAGAATGACCTTGTCTCCATTATGGCACACAGAATCTCTGCCTCAGTCCCACAAGAAAATGTCTTTGGGATCAGAGGCTATGGGGAAACTACAGCAACCATGTGTGAACAACTGTTTAGGGGTCCTTGAATGCTCATGTGATGTCCCCACTACCCCTGCGAGAACGGATTAAAGATGGACAGCTCCTCTTTGTTTCGCAGGCATGTGCCTTCCTGAGTGTTTAGAGTCAACGGTGTCACTCTTGCTATAAGAATGAAGGCCTGGTGCCTGCCCTCAAATACCTCTTTATTGAGAGGTAGAAATACATCGAGACTGGTGTTCGAGTTGCTAGATAGGAGCAAAATGCGCTGGACCACCTATTGTTCGGGTAGGTGAAGGGAGCTGAGGTTGATTGATGGTGACTGTCAATTTTGGAGAATGACTTTATATAGAAATCTAGATTTTAGTTGAGTCTTAAAAGAGCTATTCTAGGCCTAACACTGGACTGCTCTATAGAACCACAGGCCGCTATTTGTTAGCTTCCTCCTGTGTACAGTGAACTTAATCACTAATCAAGGTTTCCTGGGCTCTAGGTTAGCTCAATCAGAATTTCTTTAAAAACCATTTACTTAATGTTTAAACACCACTGTAGAAAATTAAATGTGCTGCAGTAGCAGAAAAAATAAAGATAACAAAGATTAAAATAGCTTTGTTATTCTCATGGAATAGTAAGTTTGAAATAAAGTAGGGCATTATATATATATATGTATAATTAAACCACACTGATTTGAAATGGTGGGGAAATGATGTGTATGTGTGTGTGCGTGTGTGTGTGTGTGTGTGTGTGTGTGTGTGTGTGTGTCCACCTCTGGAACTTTGAAGTGCCACTGTGCTATGTGTGTGTGGTACTGAATGGAACACTTAAATTCATTTTCAAATATGTTTAAATAATGTACAATTATAAGCTGGTGTCATTATATTAACAGGTGCATATAGTATAGCCTTTTAAGTAATATGGAGACCATACACAAAATGTTTAAATGAAAGCTTGATTTAATAATAGATCTAAAAAGTAGTGACTCTATTACTTTACAAAAGTAGAAGATTCAACAAAAAAAGAGAAAAGTATTAGATTTTAAAGGAGTCACCTTGAATGAAATAGCTCTAATTTTGAATAGGCACTACAGTTACCTTTACAACCACGTATTCAAATTATTCAAATGAGCTACTAGCATATCCATCCCTGGATACACACCTGCTTATTTCCAGGTGGAAGAATGCTGACTAATACTGACTTTGTTGAGAGATTTAACCTTTTTATTTTTTATCTGGAGGTCACTGAGTGCCAGGAGTCCATCATTTTCTTCAATCAAAAGGAGAATAATTTGTATTATAAAACCAACGAAAAGTGCTTTGGTTAAAAATGAATATCAAGAATCTATGAATGACTCTAAAATTATTCTTCTGTAGTACACGTCAGTGGTTATAATAACTGCTATAATTTACAGTCCATTTCTGGTAAACTAGGGACTATCAAGGTGATTTACATTGATTTCGCACACTCCCTTCTGGAAAAGATGTTTTTGTCCTCCTTTTACAGGTGAAAGAATGGTTTCGGCTATAGGGACGTGTCCAAGGTGAACAGCTGAGATGTGAAGTTTTTCTGTTCCCTGGCTACAAGCTCCCAATCTCTCCACTTCACTGCTACAACAACCGCCATCTCAGAAGTGAAATCCTTTGACTCCGTGTTTTCTCTTGCTTGGCACTAGATTAGCAATGTCAAGAAAAATAACATATACAATTATTTTCAAAGACTCTGGCACTTTACTCTTTCCTAATATGGAATGAGTTTATCCACCTTTTCTTCTTGAACTTCTCTTCCGTTCCTGACTATATCTATTCTGAGGTTCTTGGGCCCTGCGGCTATCATTTCCAAATAAACACACCAAACTCACTTCCCTTGAGTCAACGCTAAGCCATGGCCACCCCTGTGGGGAGACTGTAACTGTTTCTGGGAGTAAAAAGCCTAGTCTTTCTCCCGCTAAGATGCTGGTGGCCCAGATAGCAGCAAACTGTAACTGCTCAGAGAGAAGAGGCTGAATAATCACATAAATGAAGCGTGCTCTGAAATAAGAGGTGGAAATATGTTCTAACCCTGAGAATGGATTAGCCACAAATGAGTGGTTTTAAAAAATATGTTTCATGCAACTTCGGGCTGAAATACGCGGATGTGAGACGAAGCAAAGGAGGCCACCCCGAGAGCGGGAATAGTGGTCACTGGACTTTGCGGGGGACCCGTGGCTTAATGGGTGTCCATGAAAGGAGACCCAGAACCACCATATATTTAGGATCTCAATTTTTTCCTTCCTTTTATATGACAGGTTTTAATCTGAGAGGCAAAGGTCTTCCCTTGTAAGAAACCACACCGGAAAATATCGCCTAACACCAACCCCTCTGCTCAAAGTAAATGGAGCTCAATCAATGACGAAATCAATCTGTCCATACCAATACCTCAGGATGGCAGCTTGCAGTTGGACTATACTCGTAAAACTCCTCTTATCAACACTCCCTTAAATCCTATGCCTTTGGATAAATTATTGATGTTATCAATGCAATCTCCTTATTCCCTAGGGCAGGGGTGTCAAGCTGGCTGTCTGCGGGCCGCATGCAGCCTTTGAAATAATTTTTTGTGGCCCATGATGCTCTGAAATAAAACGTCATGAGGGAATGTGTATATGGTATTGCCTTGATCTCCCCTAAACGCTGTTTTCTTCATAATTTTTTTCTATTTTCATTTTATCTCAGAGCATCATGGGTCACAAAAAAATTACCTGAGGGGCTTCATGAGGCCCACCGGCTGCCAGTTAGCCACCCCTGCCCTAGGGGGATGGTGAACAAAGTTTTTCTTTTACGTTTCTAATGTTTTTGGGTTTCTTTGCTTGTGCTGTTTTTTCATTGTTGTTGATTTTGGCTTTGGTTTTGCTATAACACAACCATCCATGTAAACCAGAGTCATTTATAACCTGGGAACGAAGCAGAAGGATTCTGAGCTTCCGCATAATTCTAGCCCCCCTCCCCCATCCAAGAGCAATTAGTTCTTATATCATGGCCTTGCTCAATCCTCACCTGCATGAAGAGATCACTAAATACAAAGGTGCTACAGCAAAAAGTGGTGAAGAAAGACTACGGTGCCTGGCTATCAATTGGATCAGTGTCTGGGGACTGAAAGGCTTTTATTTAAACAAGCAGCCATCTAAGTGAGCCATCAACTAAGTCCACATGGAGGAAGCACAGCAGCCTGTGGGATGCAGGTATGACAAAATCCAAATACGATGAAGGGACATGGAGCAGAGCTTAGATTGTGACACCAATTTGTAGAAGGGTGTGGAGGTTGGTGGGAAAGCACAATCCATCCTCAGACTCTTCAGTCAGAGGAAGCCTCTGGCAGATCCACTCTAGCCATAGGTGAGAGCGTCAAAACAGAGATGATTATAACTGGATGGTGGTGGACTGAACCATGGTATAATACAATACATACTTGGTCAGTTGACCTCCCTCTTGCCCCAGTCTGAATTTGCTCTAAGTTCCAATATTTTTCACTTGTTCCACAAAAGAAATGTGTTCTCCGGGTTTTTAAATATTGTCGGTGGTCTTTTCTTTCTTATCTTAATTTTATCTTCATATTATTGTTGTTGTTATTTTCTTCTTTCTGTTTTATTTATTGTTTATGAGGCACAGTGGATGCATAGATAACAGCTGATGCAATTGTTTACTGGGAAGTTGGGGTAGAGTGCGAGGGTGAAATGAACTGGGGAGCAATCAATGAATGTGGTAGGGGGTAAGGAACATTAGAAATGATTGTGATGGTGCCCCAGATGGCCCAGCTTTCTCTCACAGAGCCACTGGATGGCTTTAGATTACTAATCTTTCCGTTAGTATCTAAGCCCTGCTACCAAGCCTCCAGTTGAGGTGTACCAAGTATCAAACCATCTGAAGTGTCGCTAACCACTTTGAGTTCTTAAATCATGTCTGTAAGGTTGTTAAGTACGTGTTTCCTTAAAAATAAGTACTAAGACTCATTCCTACTCATCCTGGTCACTAACTGATCCTCTTTCAGTTGCACATATGGGCACATAAATTAACAGGGAACAATTAATTTAGTGTATAACATTTTGTGATCTTTCAGTGGATGAAATCCAGTTTTCTATTTGCTAAATTTAGAACGGAACAAGCCCAGATTCCTTATGCTTCTTCCCCTCAGGGAAATATGGACAAAAAAAAACAACTTCCTTCAATAGCTATAGAGCTACTAGTATTTGAGATTAACCAGCTTTTCAGAGACGCTGCTGTTATGATACACAATGAGGATCCCTGTGATGCCAAACATTTTATGCTGGGAATTTTGGAAAAGTGCCAGATATTCCTATGACTAGGATAAGAGTAGAGACAAAGAAAGAGAGAGAAGCAAAAGGTATTTCTCATGATGTGTAAGGGTGGGTTCTCTAGAAAAGCAAAACAAATGCTGCTTGTATGCGTTTGTATATAGAAGGAGATCTGTATCAAGAAATGGCTTCAATAGTTTTAGAAGTAGGTAGGTCTAGTCTGGTTCCAGTTAGGCTTCTCTTGACTAGAGGTAGCTGACAAACAAAGCAGGATGATGAAGCAGAGGTGGTGGGGAGCACAGGCTGGTGGAGCAGAGGTAAAGGAATCTACAGTCAGCCAAATGAATCCACCGTCAGTAGTCTGCTGATGGTTCCTGGGATTGGCAAGGGGTCTAATAGTAGACCAGATGCCAGGAGAAGGTGAAGGACCAAAGAGAATCTCACTTTGCTTGTTCTCTGTTAGACAAAAGACTACACCCCAGGAAGGTGTCACTAGGCTGTAAGCCAATTGATAGGTTGGGCTCCACCCCAACCTTTACCAAAGAGTATCTAGTTGCATCGCACCTAATATTACAGGCTACTCCTTGTCAACGTGATGCCTGTACACAACTCTTTAACCAAAGAAGACAATTAAGTCATACTTGTACCAAATATGTTACAACTAATATGCATATAACAGAAAAAGCATGAATCCCATTCTCATCTTAGATTCTATTAGTGAACAAAACAAAAAATATCTGGTGTATACATACAAATATGAATGACCCATAGCAATAACAGTCCTCATTTCGGCAGCTGGTCACATGGCTGTTGCTTTCATACACTACCCATTCCTTATTTCCTTTACCCTCAGTGAGATCCTTGATGTTCATGTTTCTTTGGGAACCTTCATTCTTGAAGAACCTGGGCTATTAGTAGTCATGTCAGAATTGGGGTGCTGTACTTTACAGTGACTTTAGGCACAGGAAATTTTAGCATGTGAATCTCTTGGATTTCAGCCATATTCTTCTTTAACACCATTATGCAATTCTAATTCAATTTTCCTTGGTAATGAAGTTCAGACATACTATTCAAGAGGGAAATAGCATTTTTAACTGTTGAGCTAGAGGCAGGAGGCGTCTACAATGGCCAGGGGACATTCTTCACTTTCCGTTCACTGAATACGTGCTGTAGCTCCTGGTCAGAGTATTCTTCTCTTTGGAAGTTGGACCTCCATCCCCCAAACCCACAGGGTTTCAGGGACAGAAAACCAAAATATGGTGAGTGGGCCATTAGGAATAATAGTGAGTGATACCATTCCCACTCTCACCCCTTGGTTCCTAGTGCCGTGAATCCTGGTGGGATGCTGATTTAGAGAACACACAGCCTCATGGGGAACATTGTCCCAATCTTATAAGTGGCCACTAACGTCTTATAAGAGGCCACAAAACTGGCACCATGATTTTGTCTTTGGTATGCAATTTCAGTGTACTTTCAAGCCCAGTGCTTCAGAAGGTTGGGGACATGGCTGGACCAGATTCCAGGAAGGGGCCCATTGCCACACTTCATTGGATGTGAAGTGAGTCCAAGATCTTAGGTGATGCTGTGCAGGATTTCATGTCCGTGGATGAATGATAGTTTTCACAGAAGTAGTCCGTGTAGGGGCTTCAAATCCATAACCAGAGGAACTTTCTATTCTAGCAAGAATAAAATACTCTTTTCGATGAAGTTGTTGTGTGTCATCAACCTGCCACCTTATAGCCGGTTGATTCCCGCCCTCTGCCCTGAGGAACGGCTCCACATCTTGAAATCAAGCGTTGGGCTCTGACACTGGCAGAAGGGCAGTCAGCAGAGTCAGCAGTCAAGTCAGCCTTGATGAATGGAAGTCTGTTGCTGATCCCATGCATCACCCCCCCCGCCCTCATGGCCACGTTTCTCACGCGAGCATGCATTCATAGGAGTGGCTGGGGGAAGGGTGTCTGGTTCCCACTATTTATATTCCATGTATTTCATTTCCTCGATATATATTCTGTATATTTCCTTCTATATATTTCATTGTTACAGTTTTCTTCAGAAGTAACCCCGAGTGCCATATCAACATGCATAGGTGGGATAATCTCCTTTAAGTGTGAGTAGGGGAATAATAGTGTTACTGGGAATAGATCCATCTCTTCAGACAGGGGGGGTGGTAATGGTGGCTGCAGTGGCTCAGTAGCCCCATCTTCTGGATCATTAGCCCATTTGTCCTCATTCCAAGTTCCACGGTCTCATGTCTTTCCAATCAATATTCTCATTTCAATATCCCACCTGTCTAGGTTGAGAAATAAACTGGCATTGTAATTAAGCTACCTGCATGATGAGACTCTGGGTTTGGTTTCGACGCTACCAGTCCTGCTGCTTCCTCTCACGGCACACCTGGAAGCTTGGGAGGCCGTCTACAGGGTATTTGAGTCCAGCCTCTGAGTCTCTGCGCTCATTTGTTTCCTTTACCAGTTTGTATGTTGTAAGAGTACGATCCAACCAATTTCCCCATACTTCTGACCAAACTGTCGAAAGATATCAAGCACACGATCACCCAAAGCCTTACATTTCCCCGACCATTCATCTGTTGCTAGTGCTATTTAGGGATTAGCTCTGGCACTTTGGGCCACGGTGAACAGTGCCTCCTTCACTAAAAGTGCCACACTTGGCTGGACTCAAAGAGACGGACTTGGAGTTTTTGGTGCTCTTAAGCCTAAATGGACGCGAGAACCAATTTAGAGGCCTCGTGTTTATGATTTCACTTGCGAAACCAAATGTGTGAGGTTAGGTTCTCGAGAAGAGCATACAGAGTGATACTTCTAGGCTTGATATTCAGCAAGAGATTGATATCAAGAAATAGCGCACACAGCAGGTGCGTCCAATTTGATTGAAGTCGAGCTGCTTCTGATTCAGTGAAGCTGACGAACAGAAAGCAGGGTGACAAAGCAGAGGCATGAGACACAGGCTGGTGGATACAGAGGTAAATGAATCTGAAGTCAGCGGAATGAATCCACTGTGAGTCGAGCTCTGATGGCTCCTGGGACTGGCGAGCGACCCAAAAGGAGAACGAAGAACTAGCTGCCAGCTCCAGCTCCAGCAGAACGGAGAGGGCGAAAGGGAATGCTCCTGATTGGTCTCTCTCCTACACAAGATGTCACACCCACACAGAGGTGTCATCAGGGCATGACTCCATTGATACGCTGATTGGGCTACACATCTACGGTACTCAGGAGTGTCTAGTTGACATAATCTCTAACCATTACACCTATAAATTTGTAAACAGCACTGACTGTGAGTTCGACAGCCTTCTCAACAGTGTGGCTCTGTAAGGGTGAAAATCCTTAAAGAGTATGATTTTATTAAAAACGTGACTTATCTCAAACAATCGACTAAGAAAATACACATGTGCTATGTTTTCCTTGGCAATTTTAGATAGTTAACTAGAAAAAATGCAAAGTCCTGTTAATTAACGAACTGTGGTGATGTCGTTGCATAACTCAGGTCAAAAAGGGATCAGGAGAGTTAAAATTGCTTTATAGTGACCATGTGAGTTTTTCGTAGTATCTTTTCTTTTCTAATATTTATATAATATTCATGTATGTGCTTGTACATCTCTTTCTTTTTTTCAATTTTAGTAACCTGTAGTTAGAGAGACTTTCTCCAAATAGTGAAATGGAGAGGCAGTTGAGTGATCTGATGAAGAATAGAGACTGCATTCTGACTGCCTGGGCTTGGTCCTTCCCTCCGCTCGCTACTCAACTTGGGACCTTATGACACTGCCACCCCCTTGGAGGTACAAATGTTTTGCGCTCCCCTGCTAACAAAAGGAGCCCAGTGAGCTGTGCCATGCAAGAATAGCTATGTGATCTTCTGCCATTTCCATGACATGCTCCCAAACCCCATGGGGCATGTTCCTCTCTGGAGCACGGGGTCTGCAACTCAAAGTACTGACTCTCAAAGCAAACAACAAGGAGACCAAAAAAATAAGAGTACCTGGTAAGCAATAAGGATAAAGTGGTTTGGGTATTCTGTAGTCATTGTTATGGCATCAAACTGTATGATAAATAAACCTGTATTAGCACACTAGGGAACAGTGAAAGGGGAGCACAGATTTGCTAATTATTGCATTACATAAGCGACAGATGAAGATGACTACCTATTTCAGTCCCTGATAGGAAGAATGTGCCTTCTATACCTGTCATTCTGATTTCAGTCAAAATGTCCTCAAGTCATTCCGTTTCTGGGTTACATATTTTTCATCTTATTATCATAGATGACTTTGGGGAATAGGGTTAAAAGTAAGAAATATATAAATTATTAGGACAGGCAATTTATTGAGGAGGACATTTTCCAGTGTAAGAGCCACTTTCTCTATATAAGGTTCTACATTCAGGGAAAATTTCTTCAGGGAACATGATATTCAGGTAAAGCATGGAATGAAAGGAAACAAGAAAGTTGCCTACTATGTGCTGGGTTCTATGCTAGCGACTGTAGACATATTGCTATATCTGACAACATGCATGTGACATATGGGATATTTTAGTTAGATTTTGATAGATAAAAATATGAAGACACACTATTCCAATAGCCAGCTCACAATTACACATTAAATTGCAGCCTAATACAATGTGAACAAGAATTAAAAGGACAAAAAGGACTTTTATCTTATTCCTCATTGCCCTCATTACTCAGTCACTTAACGAAGCATTGCTGTCTTCCTGGCATTCCAAGGATCTCCCAGGACGACTGGAGCTCTATGTTCCGTAGGCAGCAGTCAGTAGGTTAACATCCCCAATTCCAGAGGAGATTACATATTTGGAGCAGGATCTAGAAAACTAGCTGTATCTTTGGTTTCTTGGCATTTTCACTGCCCACAATGATAAAACTAAGCTATCTTAGCAAATTATTTTAAGAATTTTTAGGCATTGTTCATACCATCAGGCAGCATGATGAAATTTAAAACCGAGAAAAGAAATTCACCAATTCCAAAACCCTAATTGTTCTGCAGAAACAAAATGAGGCTTTCTGATCTTGCAAAGATCGACAGTCTGGGAACCCACAAAGGTAGCTCTACTCTGTTCTATAGGGTTGTGATGGGTTGAAATTCACTCAGTGGCAGTGAGTTTGTTTGTTTGTTTTGTAATGTACCCCAAATTTCCCTAAGTGACATAACAGGTTGTATTTGACTTCTAAGCTGGGGTTGAAAGCTTGAATCCATCCAGCAGTGCAGCAGAAGAAAGACTGGTCTATCTGTGAAAATGAATTATGACAGTCAATAAACACCTATTGACTGTTCTTTGTAACACCTGAGTCACCATGAGTTCAATGGATTCAATGGCAGAGGGTCTTTAAACAAACCTGTATTCTTAGATTTGAATTTTGTCATATAATAAAATATTTGCTCAATGAATCGTGTTGCCATTAAGATTCTATTTTAATATTTGATTCTTCTAATGGATTGGCTCTGTTATTGATGCTGTTGATAGATCCTTTGAGGCAGCTCTGACACAGCCTATCTGTCTTCATCATGCCACTCTCATGGTTGTTGCCGTGTTTACGTCTATCATTGCAGACACTGGATCAGTCCATCCAATTGGAGGCCGTCATCTTTTTCTCTGACTCTGTGCTTCACTAAGCAGACCGTTCTTTGCCAGGGACTGATCCCTTCTGAATGTGTGTTCAAAGTACATGAGATGAAGTGTCATCATTCTTGTTTCTAAGAAGAATTCTGGCAGTTGACTCAATATTTTCACCAACCCCATAGTTCACAGACATCAGTCTTTCAGCCTTCTAGGCATTGTCCAGCTTTTGCAAGTGTGTGTGGTATATGAGGTGATGGAAAATACCATGGTTGAGTCAGGGGCAAGGCAGCCTGTGAACTGACTTTTTTTTTATTACTTTACAGACATTGTTTGCAGCACACCCACCCAATTCAATACGCCATTTGATTACTTGACTATGGTCTCCATAGGTTTTGCTTGTGAATCCAAGAAATCCTTGACAACTTCAGTATAGTCCACATTTGTGAAGTTGATTATGGGTCTAAGTGGATTTGTGTCCTATACTAAAAACTGTGGTCTTTGATATAAGGATTTTGTTTTGTTTTGTTTGTAATCTTTGTAGGTTTCAAGAACCACTTGAGAAGATGATGACTACCCCAATTACATCTAGTTTTGGGGAACATGAAAGCTCCTTTTTGCTATTCTGATTAGAGATTTCTTCAATACTAAGTATATTCTACTTTCTAAATATAAATTGGATGGCTCTATCAGTAATTACAATTTAATCATTATAGAGTCTCACGTGATTTTTCTCCTGATGTAGCTAAATTTATCTCTATTTTTCAGATGATGAAAAATATCATTTTAGGAATTAATTCATTTATCAACTACTCGAGTGCCTAAAATGTATCATATTTAGGGAAATGAAGTGAAATGTTCAAAGCCAAACACCTGGGAGTGACATGGCCAAGATTAGAAGCATGGTGGGTATCTCTAATGTCAATGTACTTTTGGCATATCCCTCCATCTCCTCTAGTAAGAAAGAAACCACTTGTGAAAGGTTTTATGTCAACTTCAATGGGTTAGGATTCTCCAGGATATGATTTAACATACTGGGGTCAACTCATGATGATCAACTGAATATCACAATAGATTCTCCTCTGAATTAATAAACTTACTACAAACATGATCATACATTTCATTATGAACTCTTCAGCTGTCTTTTGAAAATATTAATGGCTGGAGCAAAGGGGACATTGCTTATAAATGATTACAAGCTTGCTTTTGCTGGGCAAAACAAGATAGTGCCTTGCCTGTGGTGAGATTTGGTATACAATTTCCAATGCAAGAAGCTCTCAATGGGTGGAGATGAAGGGAATGGGCATGAGGAGTTACCTATCAGAGGAATTATGGAGAGAAAAAGCCTCCAATGGAGACGGGAGGGGGATGAATAGGACTCAGGCTATCTCCACGTTGTGACAGGGCTTCAGATGAAGAATGACTGTAGTAGGAGATAAGAGGGGGTGGCATAACAAACAATCCATTGTAGGGAGAAAAGTTGAAGGCAACATAGAAAAGGGTTTTAAAGAATCAACAAAGTCAAAAGCTAAAGGTGGATGGCCTTTCAAGGCTACAGACAAGGCTGAAAAGGTGCAAGAGAGGAACATCAAATACGAATCTGTGTCTGTAGGTTTGTTTGTAGGTTGTTTCTCTATCGAAGAGAGGAAGGTGATAATATTGGAAGATAACTTAGTGCTATCAGTTGAGTTCAACTTACAATTTTAGATAAAAGACAATTATAGTGGTCCTGTCTTCTTTCAACCCATGATTTTTATTTTCTTTGGCCAGATCTCAAACCTGTGCCTACTGAAAATCAGTAAAATAATTCTGCTTTACCCAGCCTAGATATTTTCAAAGGTAAGCCTCATGGCGGAGAGTTATTTTGTTCACTGCAGACTCTTTAATACTTAGTAGCTGGCCAGGACATATTTTTAAAGCCATAAGAGCAAATATAATATATAGCACATATCATGTCCAGGTACCAGTTTAAAAGTTCCTCAAATATCAATGACTAAGCAATAAAAAATAATTTTAGAAGATTTAATTCTCTTTTTAACTACATTATACAAATAATGACACAAGACAAGGATGTTAGAAAGAAGTGCCAATTTTTAGTAGACAGTGTATCAAAAAGCTGGGATACATTCAAGTTCGTGTGGCTTTAGAACCTGTGATTTTAATTACTAAGCTATATAGTCTGTATAGTAGTTGAATGTGTGGTTCTTGGCCATTAGTTGCAAAAGTAACAACTGTTAATAACTTCTCTTCTGCTACTAAGGTAACCACAAAAAATGGATGGTAGAAAACAACACTTTAAAATATTTTATATAGAACATCCTAGCCTCAGGCATACAGCCAGAATAATAGGTTCAATACTGAAGGTGAGGGAATTTCCTTTCTCTGTGACCTTGGTCTTCAGATGAGAATTTTAAACACTCTATAAGAATAGTACTATTTATAGAGCCCTCATTAACTTTATAATCAAGAGTATTTTATTGCTTAAATTTGCCACCCTTTACTGATTGCTTCATTCGAACATAATGATTGGTTGTTCTCCACCAGCTGCAATTGGCCAATGTGACATTGAGAAGAACACAGGTGAGGTGGTATGGATACCATAAATAGAAGGGAATGTTTTTTGTAATTTTAAGTTTCTCCTTGATGAGACGTATGGCATGTGTTTCTAAACACTATATTCAAAGAGATATTCAAGTTGAGAAGTAAAAGAAGTATTGCGATTGCCTAATATTGCTGACAAATCTACTTGTTATTGGCTACAAAGCTGAGCTTATTAGATAAAGAACCTTATGTGTGTCAAGATACTGCTGTTTATTTCAATCTCTAACTCATAGCCTTATTCTGAAGAAAGGAAGCGCTTAAAATATTTTAGCAAGTAAAAAAAAAGTACAATGCTCTTGAAACTTGGATAAAATAACTATTAAGTAGGACTGATTTGTCATCACTCAACATGAAAATTACCTAGTAAGACATTCTGTTCCCCTCAAGTTTGGGCTCATTTACAAACGTCTGTGTATGCCAATGACCTGCATCGCAAACCACTCTATTCAAGTGTACTTGTTCTGACCAACAGCAGATGAGACTTCAGAGCTTGGTGGTACACACATATCTCCTGGGGAAATGATCAACATTTGTGAGAACCATTTGTTTCACTCCAGTATAACTTGTGACCAACTATTATATCTCTAGTGTGTATAAAGTATACAATAAACATCTCCATTTCTACTTCAAAACTCTCATTATTATGGCCTAATATTAGTGTTCAGAGAAATGTATAAAAATATTTAGCCAAATGACTCGTCTGTTATTTCGATGAGGTTATATCTTCTCTGTACCCAAAGCTGGCCAGAAGTCCTGTGATGGTCTACACTGCTGTCTTTGATCTAGTATTAGTCCTTCCACTCAGGCATAACATCAAACTTCTGTCAAATACGGAAGGTCTAATGAATATGAGTAGAAAAGTGTCAGAGATATTTCTGGAAGATAATTAATCCCTCAGGTCAGAAGGCACGTGAGATATAATTGAGAAAGAGCTGCCTTTTCAAGGTAGAGTTGACCAGAACGATGGGAATGGAGTGAAGCCTAGAGGAGCAAAGCCTACAGGATCTTAACTGGGGCGCTGGTGGGGGACTGTTTACAAGGAGAAGTAGCATCTGCAAAAATTCACTGATAATTGGAAACTGGAATTTATGAAGTACAAATCCAGGGAATTGAAAGTCATCAAAAATGAAATGGAAGCCATAACGATCAATACCCTAGAAAATCTCCTAGTTATTAGTGAGTTAAAATGGACCGATATTGGACATTTTGAATCAGAACATCATAGAGTTCAATATGCTGGGGGGGGGGACACTATCAAGAGGATGGTGTTGCATTCATGGTTAAAATGACATTTGAAGATCTATCTTGAAGTATGAGGCTATCTGTGATAATATATATCTGTATTCAAGGAAGTATAATCAATACAACTATTTCTCAAGTTTATGCAACAAACACTAAAGACATTGATGAAGAAATCTACCAACATCTTCTGTCTGAAATTACCAAAAATATACTCAAGATTCATTGACAATTATTGGTGATTGCAATGCAAAAGTTGGAAACAAAGACGAAGGAAAGTATTTGGAAAATAGGATCTTGGTGATAGAAACGAAGCTGGAGACTGCATGATAGACTTTTTTCAAGACCAATTACTTGTTCATAGCAATTACAATTTTCAACAACACAATGGCAGCCTTACACATGGACTTCTCCAGATGAAATACAGAGAAATAAAATTGACAGCATCTGTGGGAAAAGGCCACGGAGAAGCTCAATATCAGGAGCTAAAATCAGGCTAGGTGCTGACTCTGAAACAGACCACCAATTGATCACACGTAAGTTTAGGTAAATTCAAACAGGCCCAGGAGAACCAACATATGACACTGAGTAGAGACCAACTGAATACCACATTTACTGCATCAGACACTAATGAATAGAGGACATGCTGCGCTGTGTGATTACATTACAAACAGCCTTTATGAAGAAAGCAAAGGTCATGAAAAAGACAAGAAAGACGGAAAAGTTCGAATGGATGTCAGGAGAAACTGCAACCCGCTCTTGATAGGTGAGTAGGTAAGGCCAACGCAAACACTTAGCAAGGCAAAGAGCTGCACAGGAAACTACAGAAGAGGGTAGCTTGAGAAAACAAAGTGAAATATTATAGTGAAATATACAACGACCTAGAGTTAGAAAATGAAAAAGAAAGAACATGATCAGCATCACTTAAACAGAAAGAACCCAAGGAAAAATTCAAGCCTGGTGTTCTAAGGGCAAAGTATTGAATGGTACAAGGAGTTTCAAAAGCCGATGGAAAGAACACAGAAACGGTATCCAAAAGAGCTAGTCACCGTTGTAGGAGGTAGCACATGAGCAAGTACTGAAGGAAGAAGTTCAAAGTAAATTGAAAGCATTACTCCAAAACAAAACTTGATGGAGTACTAACTGAAATATTTCAACAAACCGATGAAGACTGGATTCACTCATTTGTTTATGGCAGGTAATTTGGAAGGAAGCTACTAGGCTAACTGACTAGAAGAGATTGATAATTTGTACTCAATCCAAAGAAAAACTGACCCAACAGAATGCTCAAATTATTGAACTATATCACAAGCAAGTAAATTTTTTCCTTAAGATACTTGGTAGCACCCGTACATTGACAGAGAGCTTCCAGAGATTCAGGCTAGATTCAGCATAAGACATGGAACAAGGGATATTACTGCTGATGGCAGATGGATCGTGAGAGCATAGAATGGCAGAAAAATGTTTACATAGTTTTATGGACTATGCCAAGGTGCTTTACTATGGATTCTAATGAACTATGAATGCCTGAAAAGAATTGGCAGTCCAGAAGCGTTCGTTGTGCTCATGTGGAACACGTACAGGGATCAAGAAACAGTTGTGCAAACAGAAAAATGAACATTGCATGTTTTCAAATCAGGAAAGGTGTGCAACAGGTTTGTACACTTTCACCATACCCATTCAATCTGGATGCTGAGCAAATCATCAGAGAGGCTGGATGATATGACGAAAAATGTGACATCAGAATTGGAGGAAGGCTTGTTAACTTGTCGTGTGAATATGACACACATTGCTGGATGACAGTGGGGATGACTTGGAGTGCTTGCTGATGATGAGAAAAGACTGCAGTCCTCAGAATGGATTACAACTCAGTGTCAAGAAAACAACAGGCCTCCCAATTATACTAATAGGTGACATCATGATAAATGGAGAAAAGATTGAAGTTGTCAAAGATTTCATCTCGCTTGGATCCATGGTCAATGCTCATGGAAGCAGCAGTCAAGAGATCAATGGACACATTCCATTGTGTAAATCTGCTGCACAAAGCCTCTCTAAAGTTATTTTAAGGAGTTTATTTTGAGGACAAGGTACTAAATTCATGCAGTCAGTTGATTACAACTCAGAGTGACCCTACAGGGCAGAGTGGAACTTCTTCTGTGGGCTTCTGAGGCTCTAAGCTTCATGGGAACAGAAAGTCTCATGTTTTTTCTTGAAGGGTGGCTAATGTGCTCTTATGGTTAGATTAAACACATAACCCACTACACCTTACTTATTTCAGACAAACTTTTATTTCTGGCCTCTTTTTCAGTTAGCACATTGGAATTGACTGCTATTCAGCTTTTACTTGGGGCAAATTCCAAGTTCATGAAATTTTCACCATTCAAATATATCTTTGAATTAAAGATCCTGATGGGTCCGCAGATTATAGAGTGGTTTATGCCACATGTTCTGTATCTCAAATACTAGAGCTGATGGAAAACTAAGGCTATTTTTGAACTAAAAACCAAAAACTAAACTCACTGCCATGGAGTTGATGCTGATTCATAGCCAGCCACCCTGGAGGACAAGGTAGAACTGCTCCTGTGAGTTTCTGGAAATTTAACTCTTTATGATAATAACAGAATCCCTGTCTTTCTCCTGCTGGTGGTTTAGAATTGCTGACCTTGCCATTAGTATCCAACTTATAATTACTTTGCCACCAGAGACCCAGGTCACATATAGCCAAACACCAGTCTAACGGTTGAGCCACCAAAATGGGTTTTGGCCACTGATATGTATTTTTCCAGAATGTGGGGCTGCGACCTGCAAGGTTCAAAACCACCAGGAGCTCTGCAGAGAGGAGACTGGGGTTTCTACTCCTAAAAACAGTTACAGTCTTAGAAGCCCACAGTGTGTGTGGTGGGGGGGCGCTATGAGTCAGCATAGACTCAATGACTGTGAGTTTTATCCATAGGGCACATACTACAGCAACCCTTTAGGACAGGGTAGTATTTATTGCTCCTGGGGTTTCCAAGCCATGGGAGTAGAAAGCCTTGTCTTCCTCACAAGGAGCTGCTGCCCTAGGTAGTCAAAGTTCAACATGCAAACCACTAGCTTCCACAGCTTACCCTGTGGTACATATGTAATGATTGCTTGAGTTACATAACTTACAAAAATCACGGAGTAGATAAATCCAAAAACAGAAGTGTTTATTGAGCAATATAGACAATAGATTTAGTGTCGAAAAGTGGTGAGTCTACAGAGAACAAGTGTTCCTACTTGTTCTGTAAATAAACTTAATTTTAGTTGCAGTCTAAAAATATAAGCCTAATTTAATTTTGTCTTACTCATAGAACATATGGCATTCCTTCATATGTCTCCAAATACAAAATTAAAAGTAATCAGTTTGGAGCCTTATGCCAAAATTATATAGCAAGAAATATATACCATTTTGAGATATATTTGTAAGGGTTTTTTTTTTTTCAGTGCCTAATATGACCCATTGGAAACTAGTGTTATATTCAAAATGCATTGAATTTTCCTTCAATGAATGGGTATTCTAGGAAAACCGGATTTGTGATTTTCAGACACACTTTTAAGTCAAATTGGTTTTTCCTTTCTTATCATTGTATATCTGAATCAGAATAGAAAGAGGCGCGAAAAGAGGAAATCTTTACAACGCAGACAATTAATAAAAGCTAATTTGGTTATCCTCTTCCCATGATGGGAATGTTAATGGAGTGATTGGATTAAGTCCTGAAATAAATTAAAGAGCAGAAATAGAAACATTACAACCAGTGCTCTTAGTTTCAATCTAATTAAATTAGGTTATAATGGTTTTTAGAGAAATAAATTGCCCAGTTGTTACCCAATCTATACTCCAGTATCTTTCAGGGAAATACTCAGAAGAGCTCATTTGTACCAAGAATAACACTGCATAACATTCCTCATAATTACACTTCTGTTGGTGATTCACTGAATACTCTTAAATATTTGCTGGAGAGTTACTCTATTTTTAAAACACCATTTCCACCGAGGGCATTGCTCCAATGGTCTAACTATATTTTCTCACTAATATCTCTCTTTTTCAAATATCTAAAAAAGATATGAGACCTGTTGCTGTAGTGGTTAGGAGATGGACGGCTAACTGCAAGGTCAGCAGTTCAAGACCACCAACCACTCCTTGTGCGCAAAATGGGGCTTTCTAATCCCATAAAGAGTTACAGTCTCAAATCCACAGGGGAAATTCTATCTTGTCCTATAGGGCTGTTGTGAGTCAGCATAGAAATGATAGTAATAGGTTTTGCTTTGGTAATAGAGGACATGATAGCTATTAAGCTATTTAATTCACAAGTGTTTAATCTACAATAGTTACTAATGTCTAAGATCCACTAAGTTAAGTGACACTTTAGTCTGCAGAGACTTAGTTTCTGCAATAGTATAATACAATAACCTCTCATCCCTCCTTTCTTGTTGCTCACAATTAGTCCGTGAAAAAATATATATGTAAGCACAGAACCAGCAATATTAATGAACAAAACAAGTGCCACATAAAGGCTTTAGGGAGGAAATAGTGTGGTTGGGCAAGCACTGGGTATGTGACAAGCCTACATATAGAAGAGATTGAAAACACACATCCAGTAGAGGCGATCTCTGTGCCCGGACAAACTTCACATGTAGATGAGAAGACTGGCCTTGAGGTGCTGGAACATCCTACAGAATGCTTAAGATGCCTTGAAGGACCACCCTATCTTATGCCTCGTGGCTTCTAACCAACATCTTCATTTACAACCTGAGAGTGGATCACAGACACATATTCAGGAAGGAAAGTTGTCCTCAAAGTTGCAAGTCAGTATCTGATCAGAGCACACGGGAGCAGACGAAGGGGCAGGAGGAGAGAGTGGAGCACAGCCTGGCCCACCAGGCCGTGAGGATGATGTTCCTGAGTAGAGCAGCCAGTCCACAGAGAGAACAACATGGCTGGCCCTACTATGAGATATGATGCCCCTCAGTGACTAAGGGCGATACAGGGGACAGCACCGGAGACACAGTGTGGGAATTGCACCTGACCTGATCCCACCACACCGAGGCAAATCACTGGGGGAGTGCAGCGGAACAGCAAGGGAATGGAGTGGCAAGGTCCCCAGGGAATGCTGAAAGTGGACTTTGGGGCCAGGGCGTGGTGCCCCAACAGACTGGACTGGAAAACGCTCCTAAGGGCCAGCAAACGATCCCTGAACTAACTACAAGCTTTTCTCTTGTGGAAAAAAAAAAAAGTTGCATGTCAGTGGCGGACGAGCATTACAGAGGCAACCTACCTAAGGGGTCTGTGTAAGAAAGCCTCACTGTTGGTAAAAGAAAGGGAAGTAGTAAGGAAATTCAAGGTCTACAGAGAGGAAGCAGTAGTTCACACAGGCAGAGGAGAAAGTAGGCAGTCATATCAAGTATAGACCAATTTGAGAGTGCTAATTATTACAGATCTGAGATTGCAATATTCTGCATTTAGGTGGTAGCAATTGGATGGGGCGTGGTATCAAAGTAGGAAAGCAGCAGGTTCATAAAAGTTTGGGCTATACAAGCTCAGGGAACAATCATGCCAAAGATAGCAGGTCAGTTTCTGCTCTTAGTGTCTGCGGAGTCAACTCTGACTCATGGGGACGATATGTGCAGCAGTCGAATTGTGCCCAATAGGATTTTCAGTGGTTGATCCTTCAGAAGTAGAGCTCCTGGACTTTCTGCGTAGATGCTTCTGGGTGGATTCAAACCTCCACTCTCCAACTTGGATTAGCAGTCGCTTGCACCACCCACCCAGGGATACACTAAAGAAATGCTTTTTCCAATTATACAGCAACTGGAGTAGACAGAGTGCAGAAAACTTTAAATTACATTTGGTGTTCATTTTAATTTGGCTGACAATTTCCTGTGATCATTTGTGCCTTCAATCCTGTGATTTCCTCCCCACTGATTATATTTTAAATTAATTTAGATCAAAATGTGTAAATTATTTGTAACAAAGGGCATCTTATGATCAAAGGGAGCTGAATTTACTATAATAAGTCAAAATATTGATGCCACCAGGAAATGTTGGCATTCCATTTTGATTTTGTAAACTGTATGAATAATGGGGAAAAAAGGAAAGAAGAGAACTAGGTGGTGAGAAAAGACTGGCAAATGAGATTGAACGGCTTTTCGTTGATCTGATATATTGGATGGAGGGATATTCCCGTGCATGATGTGCTGTGAAAGGGAAGGAGAATTACAAGGAGACAAGCCTGACAAGGCTTTGCAGATCCAGATTCTGGATTCTCTTGTTTGGTAGCATTTTGGAGAATTATAATTAAAAAGCACTCAACACAAATGCTATTTTGCCCAGCTTGAAACCTGGCAAGCTAAATAGACTGGACATATTTTTGACTTCAAAAGCATGCAGTAGCTTTTCTTAGATCAACAATGTTTCCAACTGAGAATGCAAATAAATTTATGAATAATAAGCAAGAAATTAAATGCATAAAGAAAATGTTTACTTTATCTAAAAGAAATACAAGGTAATGATACATATAGTTGTTTTTACATTTGTATATCTGTGAGAAATATATGCAATTTATCTACAAGCGTATGTATTTTATCACAATGAAAGATAATTAAGTGCTAATTACCAGTGGCTAGAAAACAGACTATGGAAAGACCAATATTTATTGTAGTAATATTAAATGCAATGGATAATATTGGTATTTTTAAAATGAATCTATAATATTTGAAAAATTAACAATATATTGATATTTCAGGGACAAGTAGCCCCAAATAGAGCAGAGGTCAGAAATTGACATGTAAGTCAAATACTTAGAAATAAAAAAAATATTTTTCTATACACATTATTCAAAATGGTAATAAAGTTACAAGACTTAAGCATAAAATCCCCTGCCAGTCTTATGGGCTTCCTGTACAAAACTTCTAAACCCATAGTTTGGTACTGCAGGTGACATGGGTGGTTGCGCTATGGGCGTGATACAGACACACATGATCACATCCAGCACATCTTCCTCCTCACAGAAGTGAACCTATATTCTATTTCACTTCAGCAAAGATTCAGGAAGGATGCTGGGTTTTGGATCTGAGAACAAGTAACCATTTCTAACAGATGTTCAGAAGACACAAGCTGATGTTTAATACTAAAAGGCACACTTGGCCTTTTCGTCTATGCATGGAGAATTGATGTTACTTGGAAACCAACCAAGTAGTATTGTTCTTCATAGAATGGTGCTATGGTTCCTAAAGAATGGCACTAGGATGACGGTTTCTTGATGTGTACACCACAAGAGATACATAGGCTTTCTGGGGACATTTTCTGCTGTTCTGGAAAAGCTTTCTGCAATTGACAGCTACCTTAGCCATAAACACAGGGGTACATCCCACACATATGCCAAAAGCACACGTGACTTCATCTAGAGAAGAATGCTCTAAATTAAATCATTTTCTATTTGCATTAGAATGACAGCATATGGGTTAAAAATTCCATGCACTTCCCTAAAGTTATGGGTACTAGTGGGACTAGGATTGAAGGCTGGGCACCGTGACTGTTAATGGACTGGATTGTGTCAACTTGGCCATGCTTCTCATTATTATGGAATTATTCTCTATTTTGTGATCTGCCTATGTATTATAAATCCTAACCTCTAAGATCCCTAGTGGTAAAGTGGATTCAGAGTTAGACTGCTATCCCAAGGTCACCAATTTGAAACTACCAGCCACTCTTGGGAGAAAGACAAGGCTGTATACTTCCCTAAAGATTTACAGTTTTGCAAACTCCAAGGGTAGTTCTACTCTGTCCTACAGGGTTGCTATTACTTAGAATAAACATGGTGGTGGGAGTTTTGTAAACGTTTTTAATGATGCTAATAAAGAAGGATATGATCTACAGTATTAGAGTGTATCTTTAGTCAAACTCTTAAGACGCAGCATTCTTGCACTGAGAACTTCCTAGACCCAAAGACATGGGGAGGTGTGTGACGATCGCCAACGAATGCCCACAAATGATAAGTGACAAGTACCCTCCCCAAGAGCCATCAGAAAGAAAGCTGTACTCTGGAGCTGGCATCCTAAATGAACACTTCTAGCGCTTCAATTTGTGACAAAATAAATTTCAGTTTGTTTAAGCCACCTACTTATCATATGTAGCAGCACTAGATAACTAAGACATCAACTTTATGTTGGAATACATTTTCTTCCCACTAGAGAAGACAGAGGAGCGTAGCAGTGCTCTCAAGTCAGTGTTGCACTGTTAGCTCAAAGGTTGGTAGTTCAAACAATAAAGATGTATAGCCTCATAAACCACATATAGGGTTGCTATGAGTTGAATCAATTTGATGGCTGTGGTGTTCATACACATATAAATATATCCATATATATCTACATATAGGTATGTATATACATATCACATATATAGATATGCACAATGTAGGCTTGTAGAATAAGATAAATACTCAACAATTAATCATTATTCAAAACAGCAGCAGTATTATGTTTCAAAGGTAATAAAAGACACAATTTCTAAATATTTTACCAATTTGGTTGACTCATGAAAAAGGCTGAAATACAATGAAAATAAACAACAAAAACTATCTTATTTTCAAACAAATAAATATGAAATACATATTAGACCAAATTCATACTTCCCCATAAGGCTTATATGGAGTACCTAAGACTTCAGTTCTTTTTCTTTGCTCTGAGCTCTTACTCTTATTGGGAGCCCTGGAGTTGAGTCTATCCATAGCAACCCATGTGACAGCAGCCCTCCCCATTAGACTTGACTGGCTATAATCATTATAAAAACAAATCACCCCAGAATCCTGGGGTGAGTTCATACTTTCCTTAATACACTTAATTCTGATACTACGTAGTCTTGTTCACCTTTCCACTTGTTTTAAAGGCAGCATCTCTTGTTGAGCTGTTTGAGGCTAAGAGTAGCGCACAGTTCGTTTGCTTTTCTCCCATGGTCTATAGTGCTAGTCTAGTCTGATGCTCCTAGCGTCGGATCGTAAGAGCCCAGTAACGCATGTCAGATTCAGAACAGACTGCTCGAGCTCTGGAAGGAAGATCATGTTCATGCTAGGAACAGCTAGTTCTGCCTCAGACGGCACACAGCAGGAGTCTGCTGCTTGATACATTATGAGTTTTACCTGAGAAGTCAATATGAATGTAAAAGCAAAGCAAATGCAATTCTCCATGGGTCAAAATGAATTACCATGAGTTGAGCACAGGCAGACCCTGGATGGCAAACAAGTTCAATTCAAGTACATCTGTCTTAAATAGAATTTGTATGAAAGTCGTCAGAAAGCAGCTAACATTATTTAAATGGTTTCCTTAGTAACGAGTACATAGTGTATAAAATGCATTAAAAACAAATTTAGGTGAACTGAAACATCTTAACAAAATAATATGGTAATGATAATACTTAGCTGTGGATCCAAAAATAGTCCCAATTTGTTATTATGAACTACTGTACATATTTGGACATTTTTAATCACATTTTATTGTAAATTTGGTGGGGGGGTTAAGTTTCAGATAACCAATTTGCGTGTTCAACACTTTAAGTCACAAATCAGACTCCCTAATAGTTTTCCCTCCCCTGCTCCTTGATTTCTCATCTTCCTCTTGTTGACTATTGCTGTCAGGCGCCGCCCAGTTGGTTCGGATCCATTGTGACAGCACACAGAACAGAATGAAACACTGGGGCTGGGCCCTGCTCACAGTTGTTCCTGTCCTTGCATCTCATTGTGGCAGCCAGGGTGTCAGTCCTTCTCCTTGAGGGCCTGCCTCTTCTCACGGCCCCTCTGCTTCTGCAAGAATGATGTCCTTCATCAGGGATCGGGCTCTCCTGACAACACAGGCAAAGCAGGAAAGGCAAAGTCTCACAATCCCTGCTTCTAAGGAGCACTCTGGCTGACCTGTTCTAAGACAGATTTGGCAGTCTATCGTACTTCCAATTTTCTTCACCTGCCCATGATTTAATGCATCAATTTCTCATCATTCTTCTTTATTCAGTGTCCAACTTTCACATGAATACGAGGCCATCAAAGTCCTTAAACTCCCTCCTTTCCACACTGTAAAGAGGTCTTGAACAACTTTGCCCACTGCCACGTCTTATGATTGATCCTTTGACTGATGCTTCCATGAGCATTGGTTGTGGATCTAAGCAAGATGAAATTCTTGAAAAATTCAGTCTTTTCTCCATTTATCATGAAGTTAACTGTTGGTCCAGCTGTCAGGATTTTGGTCTTCTTTACATAGAGCTGTTCTTGACTTCACGAGCAAAGGGTTCAATCCTCCTCACGTTAAGCAATAAAGTTGTGTCATCTCAATATCACAGTTTGTTAACCTGCTTTCCTCCAATCCTGATGCCCCATTCTTCATATAAAACAGCTTCTCCTAATCATGTGTCCAGCATACAGATTTGATAATATGGTGCACGTACCGAAGCCTGACTCACACTTTTCTTGATTTTACACCATGCAGCATTCCCTTGTCTGTTTGCACAATTGACTCTTGATCCTTGTACAAGTTCTGCAAGAGTACAATGAAATGTTCTGGAATTCTCGTTTTTTCTCAAGGCTTTCCATAGTTTATTAGGATGTATATAACAGAATGCTTTGGCATAGTCAATAAAACACAAGAAAACATTTTGCTAGTATTCTCTCCCTTTAGCCAAGATCCATGTGACATCTACAATATCTCTTATTCTACTTGCAGTTCTGAATCTAGTCTGAAAATCTTGCAGCTCCCTGTCAATGTACTACTACAACAGTTGTTTGAAAATCTTTAGCAAAAATTTACTTGCATGTGATATTAATAATACTGTTCTAATATTTGTGTATTCTGTTGGGTCATTTTCCTTTGGAATGGGCAATTGTGGATCCCTTCTAGCCAATTTGCCTAGTGGTTATCTTCCAAATTTCCTGGCATAGATCAACAAGTGCTTCCAGTGTTTCATCAGCTTGTTCACATATTTCAATTCTGTTGCTGTTAGTTGCATTGAGTTGATTCTGACCCTTAGCAACCATATGAACAAGAGAAAGCAACAGAGCACAGTCCTGACCCATCATCCCAATTGTTCCTGCGTCTGAACCCCCTTGTTGTAACCATGGTGTCCATCCATCTCCTTAAGGGTTTTCCTCTCTTTTACTCCCCCTCTGCTTTACCAAACAGGATGTCCTTCTCCAGGAACTGGTCTCCCCTGACAACATGTGCAATGGATGCAAAATACAATTTCGCCAGTCAGGGTTTAAGGAGAACTCTGGCCGTACTTCTCCCAAGAGATTTGTTTGGCCTTTTTGCAGTACATTGTGATTTCCATAGTCTCCAGGACTAAAATTAAAATGTACTGACTCCTCTTTCTTTTTTCCATATTTAATGTTCAACTTTGAAAATTCCATGACTGGGGTCAGGTGCACCTGAGTCTTCAAAGTAATACCTTTGCTTTTCAATACAAGCCTTGGTCAGCACATTTACCCAGTGCAACCAACCTTTTGATATCCAATGGATGCTTCCATGAGCACTGATTGTGCTTCAACACAAACATAAATTCTCGATTACTTCAACCTTGTATCGCTTTATCATTATATTACCTGCTGGTCCAATGGAGAGGATTTGGGTCTTCAACCATCATTTTTCAACAGCAAGTGCATCACATACTCCTTTGCTATCCACTTTGATATTTTTAATTATTTCTTGTCTTTCTAATGACATTTTGATTTTTAAACTCGTGTTCCATCAATTCCTGGAAACTTGTTTTGGGGTAATGCTTTCACTTCAGCTTGAACTGCTTCCATCAGTATGATTTTCTTGCACTACCTCCTGAGATGGTGGAATGTGGACCACCTCTTTTAGCTACAGTTGGTCTATGTATTCTTCCTACTTTCTTTTGAGGCTTCGGGCATCATTCAATATTTTGCTCATAGAATATTTCAATATTGCAACTCAAAGCATGCACTTTTTCTAGGGTTCAGATGAGGATATGAGGGGCATGTTCTTCCTTTCTGAACTTCTAATGGGGATGTGCATCTTCAGATTTCATTATAATATTTTAATTTTCTTCTAGAGCTGCCCTATGAAACTTTCTGTTCAGCTTTAAATAAAGAAAAATAATTTATTGCACTTGTCTTAGCTATTTTACAATTTAGAGTGATTTCAGATTTCTTCTGACATCTACTTTGATCTTTTCTTTCTTTTGGGTCTTTTTGATGATCATTTGCTTTCTTTATGAATGATGCTCATGATCTCCTCCCAGAACTCATTAGTTCTTCTGTCTTTAGTGTACAACGTAGCAAATCTGTTTTTGAGTTGTTTTCAAAATGGGATAATGTGAATACCATATTTTGGCTCTTGTGGACTTATAATTGATGCTATGTTCCACAGTGAGCACCTAGTTTAAGTTTAGCTGCTGATATTGTGCTTCTCTGCTGTCTTCTCTTAAAGATGTAGTCAATTTGGTTTCTGTGCATTCCATCTAGAGAAGCCCATGTACATGTTTTCCATTTGTGTTGCTCAAAAAAAGGCATTTGCAATGAGTAAGGTGTTGGCATTGCAAAATTTTATCATGCATTCTCCAGCCTGATTTCTACCACCAAGACCATATTTTCCTAATATGTTCATTCCTCTTTATTTTCTAGTTTTCCATTCCAATTGCCAAGAATTATCAATGTATCTTGATTGCACATTTGATCAATTTCTGAGTAAAGTTGGTAGAATTCTTCAACTCCTTCATCCCTAGCTTTTGTGGTTGGTGAATGCCTTTTAACAATAGTTTTATTAGTTGTATGCCAATGGACAGCTTCCAGCATCACAGTAACGCACAAACAACCATAGTATATTGGACAAACTAGTGGTGGCACGTTGACCACTTTGCTCCATTTCACCAACATTAAGCCCAGCCAACTCTCTGGTGCATTGCTTTACCGCCCCTCTTTCGCCCGAACCATTGCAATCTCCAATGTCCTTTCTCTTTAGGATGAAAGTCTTTATCCTGTTGAGTTTTTTCCACTTACAACAGTGGTTTCATAAAATGAGAGTTCTTTGATAATTGGCTAATCGGTATAATGACAGATACAAATATCAATTGAACATGATAGGAAACCCAAAAATAAATTTAGTTACCCACAGACAATTGATATCAGACAAAGGAAAATACATTAATGAAAAGAGATGGTATTTTACACAAATAGTGCTGGAAAACTGAATTTTCATCTGAAGAAGAATGAAACAAGTTTCATACATCACATCAGGAACAAAAACGAACTCAATGTGGCTCAAGGAAGTAAATGCAAAACCCAGACCTGAAAAGATCATTAACGAGAAAGTAAGGCCAAACTTCAGTGCCCCTTTGCAGATCACAGACACTCTCTCAAATATAAAGAAGAAATACACCCTTAGATGACAACATAGCTGATTTACACCTACTGAAAACAAGACATATGCAACAAAAGACTTCATAATAAGAGTGAAAAAGGGTTAGAAAAAATCTTAATGAGGCAACAGAGAGGGGACTAATTTATAGATGCTATATAGAGAAAATGGCAACAAATACCTCGCTAAGAAAACATCAAATAATCCAATTAAAAATTGGGGTCAAAGTCATCAACAGAGAGTTTACTAAATTTGACATCAAAATGGCCAACAAACATAAAGAAATACTCATGATTACTAGCCATACTGAAAATGTAAAGTGAAGCAACAATGAGATGTCACCTTGCCCCAACAATGCCAGGCAAGTTAAAAACAAAAGCCAAAATAACAAATGCCGGAGATGCTGCTGAGGGACTGGAACCCCCATACACTGCTAGCAGGACTGTCATTAAGCATGACCACTGTGGAAAGTGATATGGCACTCCCTCAAGAGAGTGGGAATAGGAATCCCATGTTATCCATCAGTCCCTCTGCTGGATGTGTGCCCTAAGGAAGTACGGATCTTAATAAGAACGGATGTAAGCCCTCCCATATTCATTGCAGCATTGTTCATAATAGCAAGAAGATGGGGGAAAATCGAAATGCCCATCAGTAGAAGAATGGATAAAGAAACTCTGAGAGATACATGCAGTGGAATTGTATGCATCCCTAAAAATAATGGGGAGACCATGGAATGGAATGATTATACTTGGAATTTTTATAAACCTGGAAAGATTATACTTGGAATATTTAATATAATAGGGAGGTTAGGTCCTAAAAATGGTTTACAAGTAAGTTAGATATCCATATCATGGGGACTGTCTTTGTTCTCAACAAAAAAATATTTTTTAACTTTTTACTATGTCTTCTAATTTATTTTGTGTGTTTTTAATCCAAATACTATACTGAGCATACTAACTCAAATAGCCCCCTCTCTACCTCTGGCCTTCCGTGGCAAGGCAGAACTAGGTGAGTTCTGCTCATTTCAAGCTGCCCTAGAGCTTTCCTGCTCTGTGCTGCCCTGCCTCATTTGGGCATTCCTTAATCAGACGTTTCCCTGCTACATAAATGGCATGACAGTGCCTTTCAGAATACATTATACAATGACAGCCTGACCCAATACTTGATTGTTTACTGAGAATCTCTAAAGGATTAATAAAGAATGAAATGGTCTCTGCTTCATTTCCCCACCTCCTTTCTTTTGTCTCCCCTGACTCTTTAATCCATTGATTCATTCTACAAACCTCACTTTATGCCAAGCTGACAATAGATGATGGGGATGTGTACATGAATAACATTCTCAGTTTATTAAAATTAAAAAAAAACTCAACAATTGAGTTTTTCCTGTGCACATCAAAGGCTTTTCTGGATAGAGAGTAGAAGGTCATGGAATCGCAGCATGGGTAAAGAGAGGAAGCATCCTTTCGGAAGCAGCATTTGAATCGAGTCTACAAAGACGAGCAAAGGTCTGGTTGGGAGAGCGTGCCCTCTAAGCCATGGGAAGAAGGTAGCAAAGCACTGGAGATGATCTCATCTGAAAGGCTGTCTTCAGCCTGGTGTGAGAGGAGCATAGAAGGTGTGTGTTGGAACCTGAGGGAAAAATGCATGGCTTTTTGAAGCGATGCGGCTTGGGGATGCCGCATCGGGCAGCTAAGCACCAAGTCAGCAGTTCGAAAGCACCAGCTGCCCTGAGGGAGAAACACCGAGGCTTTCACCGCCCTTCAAGGGCTACAGTTCTGGAACCCGTAAAGGCAGTTCTTTTCTGTTCTATAGGGTCCCTATGAGTCACAATCGACTCTGTGGCATTAAGTCTGATGGCAATGAGCAGCAAAAGAGCAGCTCCATGAAGCAGGGAAGGGTTTTGAAGCTCATTAAAGTGGTAGAGGTAATACAATTTGATGAGGACACGAGGAAGAATTCTAGCTTGAACGTTAAAAAAGGTGTGGCCCCTGTAAGTGAGAGATTCTAACCCCAGCACCTAGCAAGGGTGCTTGGGGTTCTAAAGTCTGAGACTGGACAGCAAACCTGGCTCTGACATTTTGTGGCGCTGTGGCCTGTCTGAAGTACTAAAACATAGCCTCTCCGTTTTCTCATCTGTAAAATGAATAATAATACTTTGTAAGTGAGTTGGCGGGATTTGATGTAGTCCTGACCCAGAGAACATTCGCAATGATTCTGGGCTATTATTATTAGTCTTGGAAACAGGTCCTGTTTGCTGTTTATACTGCATACTGTGTGTGCAGAAAACAAACAAACAAACAAACAAACAAAAAAGTATGGTTAAACTCAGTCTGCATTGTAAGTTCATATCTGTAAGTAACAGCAACTTGGATATTTTTAATTAGCAAAGAAGTTCATGAGAGTAATGTTTGGAATATTTAAAATTGGGATCTACTCTTTTATTATAGATGCTGTCTTTCTGGGCAGGTTGATATCTATACCCGGCCCCACTCTCAATAAAAGTTTCAACAACAATGTTTCCATTAGGTACAAGATTTGCCTTCAATTTAGTGATATTTCATTCTGTACAGTACAAAATGGCAAACCTATTGAATGAATTGACAAATAATGTGACATCCTCTTCCATACCTATCATATAATCATATAAACTATGTCTTATCTTTATAAGATACAATAAACAGTATGAATACCATAGTAGGCAGAATCTAAAGCCCAGCACCCAGAAATATACGAGCCTTGGGGCCCGGCGATACAGCACGGGGCTTCTAACCAAAACACGAAGGGTTAGACTCCCCCAGCTCATCCAGGTGAAAGGGCCCGGGACTCTGTTTCCTTTGTGATTTACAGCTTTGAAAACCCTAAGGGACTTCCTTCTTCATCCTACGTGTGAGTGTGGGTTGAAATTGACTCCATGGCAGTGAATTTGGGCTGGAATTCCTCCAACTTGTGTGTTACTTACCATGGCAAAACAAAAACACACTTCTCAAATGTGCTTTTATTGCACATGTATATTAGTTAGAAAAAGATATCGGATTATCTGAATCTGACTACATGATTCCTTAGGAGGAAGAAATCTTTTCCCTTGGTTCTCAGGTAGAGACGTGTCGTCAGAGAGATTCGACCTCTCTGGCTTTCAAAAGATGGAGAATTCACAACAGAAGCTGAAAACAAGACAAAGAAACATATTCTTCCAGAGAGACCCTAGAAAGGGCATGCCAATATCTTTATTTTAGCATCGTGAGCCCAGTGTTGGGTTTCTAATCGACAGGACTATAAAACAATAATCTGTGTTGTATTGAATCAGTACATTGTGGTAGTCTGTTAGAGCAGTAATGTACACCCAGCGCAGAGGATTCAAATGCTTTTCTCATACACATCTTTAGGCTCTGGTATTAAATTTTCATGGATATTCAGCAAATTCACTATCTCCTTTTATTCTGAAGATTGACTGAAACGACACCATTTTCCCACCTGGATCCATAAACAAACTACTCGTATCTCACTTCACGTCTTCCCTTTCCAAACAGTTTTAAAGGAGCTATTATTTTGTGGAGATAGTACTGCAATTCAAGTCATAAGCACCTACGTAAACACATCCGGAATGGTAGCTACTGATAAGAAACACATTTTTATAGACACAGGTTCATATCCCAAACTAATCTGCTTCCACAATATGGAAGGCAGGGGTCAGCTTTCACCTTCCTCGAGCATTAACTGTTTCAGGAGTCACCACTATTTATCAGTTAGGTCTCAGTAATATGATACTCAGATATGAGACAGGTAATCCTGAACTTTAAAGGTTACTAAGAGCATCAAGAAGCCGCTTGGTGGTGTAATGCTTACAAATGGGGCTACAATTCACAAAGTCTGCAGTTCAAAACCACCAAGCACACCCTGATAGAAAGATGGGGCTTTCTACTCTCATAAAGAGTGGCAGTCTGGGAAAGCCACAAGGACAGTTCTACCCTGCCCTGTAGGTTCTCCATGCGTCAGAATAGTCTGGAACAGTGACAAGAGCAGTCACTTATGCTAACAATAATGAACAACAGATTTCTGGTAACCTAAGTAGATATTTATGTGTCCCTGTGCAAACCGTAAGGAGCCTTGGTGGTGTAGTGGGTTACATTTTGTTCTGTTAACTGCAAGATCAAAAGTTGGAACCCACCAGCCACTCGGGGGGAGAAAGATGAGGTTGTCAGCCATTGTAACGATTACAGCCGCAGAACCCACAGAAGCGGTTCTACTAGATCTCTAGGTGTCGGGATCCACTTGTTGCAGTGAGTTGTTTATTTATTTATTGGCTTTCTGTGTGCATGGTAGTGGTGTATAACTACTGGTTGTGAATATATGAAGATATTATGTTGTAAGAATCATCATACATGATAGAGTTTATATAATAGTACAATAAACATAATAGGAAAATGTCAATATTACAATGGCATGTGGAAGTTAGATCTTTGTAGAAGGTCTGTAAATGAATGTATTAAATAACTTTAATTATGGAATCACTTGTGAGTTCATTGCAATTCCTTATTTTCTTCAGTGGCTAGCAATATCCTATAGAGACTGTTCAAGCACAATGAATGACAATTTAAAGAGAAATTCAATTTTAATATGAATTTAGATGAGGCAATAAAATATTGGTAAGAGTCTCAGAGTGGCAGATTTACGTGGTGTTTTTAAGGAGTGATGCAAGAATACCAAGATTAATATGCCCTCAGTAGGAATATAGTGGATCCCCCAAAAGGAGAGTCACTTCCTAGGTCACTTATGAACTTATTATTATGTATTTAAGGAACTGAGAACATTTTAAGAGTAATCAACATAAGCTGGGCAAATATATTGATGGTTTTAACTTAAAATATAAACCAGGCTGCAAAACCACATCTGAAAGCAATGAGATGAATTAGAATTGCAAGAGTCTTCCTGTACATAATTAAAACAATCTAAAACTTAATTATGTAATTAAAGCTGGTGCTTCTGATAATAAAATAATTATCTTTTAATGATCCCATAAATCTGTTCTAATTGAAGTGATATTTAATATTTCATTTGGATTTCTAGTAAATCTTGTTAGATTTTATTTTATTCCAGAAGAAACAATAAAAACCTATATGTAGAACTCCACATGATATTACAAAAATCCTGCTCTATCAGTAATATTTTTAAGTAACTGAAGCCTAGCTAGTGTATGAGTAATTTGTCTCAAAAATTGATTTAAGCACTTAAGAAAATAATGTGTTGTATATTTTAATGTGAATGCTTTCTAAACATCAATTAAGTAAAGTTCATACCATTCAAAAGGAAATTGGTAAACTGAAATTAGCAGTTAAGTGACGTATTTAATGTTATCTTTCTAGTCTCACAAAATGACATGGGACTTTAAAACAAAGGACTCCTCTTACACACAGACACACTGTTTTTAGATATGGTTGACTGAGAGGATTCTGCCTCCATAATTTTGAGTTGCCCGTAATGCCCAACAAATAACAGCTCTGGAAAACCTGCATTCCTGTTGCTAGTAGAGAGAGAGAGAAAGAAAGTTCTGGACAAAGTCAGGGCTCAGACTAATTGTTGAAGAAACACAGTTAATATTTTTGAATTTTCAACTGCCAGGTATCAGAGAGCATGGATGAAATTGAAAGATATTATTCTGAGTGAGATAAGTCAGTCGGGGAAGGAAAAACATTGTATCACAGCATTATTGTAGACATTAAAAGAAAGGATCTTGCACAGAAGTAAGCATTCTTCAATGGTTTGCTGGAGTGAAAAGGGGAGAGATAGTAGACAGCTAACCACAGGGTGGACCCATCCTGACTTGGGTGACGTGGGTAGGTGGTATGCGGTAAGAGGAAGAGAGGATGCTGGGAGAGGTGCGGTGGGACAGATGTGTGTTAAATAAGCTGTGTGTGCTTAGTCCCACCCACGTTTGGTGGGATTTACAGAGACTTTGGTAGAAGAGCCATATTAAAGACACTGCATTCCACCACACAGTTCTCAACTTGGTCCACAGTACCCCCACCGGGGGGTGGCATGGTTCAGGGGGCTGCAAAAGCAGACAACTACACTTATCCCTGGACTTGGGCTTTAGTGTAATCATTTTTAATTGCTGAGGGGTTCTGACTTGTTTTTTCTTCTGAAAAGGCGGCTCTAGGCCAAATAAGTTGAGAAACTTCTGAATTTTAAGTTGCCCAATGCCAGTTCTACCCTGCCCTCGAGGGTTCTTAAGAATCAGTATTGACTTGATGGCAGCGGGCCTTTTTGTTTTGTTTTGCTTGCTTCTTTGGGTTTTATACCTTATACATATCTAGGATTGGGTCAGGTGTATTCAATATTTTTCCAATTAAATTTTTTCTTAAAATGTAATCTTGAAAATTATTTATACATTATGGATACTAGTCTTTAAATCAGATATCTTCTTGGTAAATATTTTCTCCCAATATTAGACTTTTTTCCCTTCATTTTCTAAACAATGTCTTTGAAAGATTGGAAATTTTTCCATTCAAAATGAACTCTAATGTATCAATTTTCCATTATGGGTTTTACATGTGGATTTGTATCTAAGAAATCTTTGAATAACTCAAGGTTACTAGGATTTTACCTTACGTTTTCTTCTAGAAGTATTATAGTTTGAGATTTTATATTTAGGTCTTTGGCACATTTTGATTTAAGATTTATATATTGTCTTAGGTATTAGATTAGATTTATTTACAATATTCTGTTATTCTAGTATTATTTGGCAAAAAGATTACCCTTTTCCCACTCAATTGCTATTGTATGTTGATATAAAAATCCGTCCTCTCTAGAGGGAGATGGAATGCAGTGAGTTATTTAATGGGAGTCTTCTAGTCATAGGACTACAGGAGAGTGGGCCTCCCACGGCACCAAGCAAGCAAGGGTGAGTGCCTTGGGGCAGCAGGTGTAGTAACATCTTTAATCAATCCGATGGTCCTAAGCACCATCTGGAAGTTCTGTGTGGACTTTGCAGTAAATTAGAGAGCACAGATGGGAAGTGACAGCACACGGGAGGAACAACTGATGTCAGACTTGGTAAGATGGATTGGAATGTGAAGACATTGCCTGTGTCGTGTGGCAAACAGTCTTGGGAACCAGAGGAAGTCAGATGGGCCTTCCATGTCATTTCCTCAGTATCTCCACTAGGTTCTTTATTTTGTTCTGATGATACATTTATTTTTACACCCATATTCAGCTAGTTTTACAATTCACCTTAAAATTAGATGGGCTTGTCTTTCAACTTTGTAATTTTACAAAATGATTTGTTTCTAAATGTCCTTTGAATTTCCATATTAATTTCAGAATCACTTTCTCAATTTTCACATAAAAGCCTGTTGTGATTTTGATGGCACTGAATCTATACATCAAAATCTTATGACCAATGTACAAGTTTATTTCTCCATTTACTTTGATTTTCTTTCATTTCTCTCATATATCATTTATAACCTTGTATATAAAGAAGTCTCATAAATTTTGTCAAGTTTATACTAATATATTTCATATTTTAATGTTAGCATGAATATTTTAAAATTTCGAGTTATGATGGTTTGTATGAAGAAATGAAGTTGTATTTTATATATTGATCTTTTATCCAGAAGCATTGCTAAGCTACTTTTTAATTCTGGTTTGTAGCACATAGTAGATTTCATCTCAATTTTTATGAAATATAAAAGTTTTTTATTTTATATTTTAAAATTCTTTTCTAGCTGGTTGCTCTTTGTTACTTTTAAAAGTCTGGTTGCAAAAGCCAATGCTCCCAAGCCCACTGAAAGCATAAACCAATTGACCTCCCAGGGCAGAGACTGAGGGACCTAGTAGCTGAAAGATTAAGAACCAAAGAGAAAGATGTGGCTGTGAACATGACTGCGATGAGGTACTGCAAACAAAGTAATGTATCCTTAGTGTTTTCTGATCTTGACTGTTGGTAAACTGTTAAATTTCCTAATAACCCTTCAAGTCCATGAGTCTTGTCTATGAGTTCAGTGTGGCCCTGGCAATGGATTACTGAACCCACGAGAGAGATAGAATGTTGTGGGAACGAGGTTTGGTTCAGAACAAGGTAGAAGTTGGAGATGGCAGAGACATGTTAATTCATAATTTGATTTAACTGAATATAACTCTGTTGTACCCATTATTTGCCACCATCAAACCAGCTCCCAATTCATGCCAATCCTGTAAACAAAGGGATCAAGCCATTGGGAACTGTACTGGTTTGGGTTTTGGAAGTAGACTTCCAGATACTTACAACACTTTTTCGTCGTATGAAAGTGGCGTTGAAAGCTCTGATGTTATTTTGTTAACTGTCATCTAGTCGATTTGGCCTCACAGTGATCTTATATACAAAAACACTGAGCACTGCCTGGTCCTATCCCATCCTCACAACCATTGGTGTGTGGACTCATTTGGACCCACAGCAGCTTCTGTGTCACTCTGGCTAATTGAGAGAGGGGGGAAAGGGTGGTGTCAGTTTTTACTGTTTGGTGATCCTGTACTTTACTAAATACGGTGTTCCTTTCAAGAGCCTGGACTCACCTGATAACAACATGCCCCAAGTACGTGAGTTCAAATTTCTCCATCCTCCCTTCCAAGAAGCATTCCGGCTCTATTTCTTCCAAGTCAGATTTGCTGGTTCTTCTGGAAGTCGGCAGGACTTTCAATATTCCCCACCAACACCGCAATGCAAGTACATCGCTTCTTCTTCCAGCTTCATTACTCAGTGCCCAACGTTCACATGCGTATCCGGTGACTGACATACCATGGTTAGTGGCAGGCACGCCGTAGTGTTCAAGGTGACATCCATGGTCTTCACCACTTTAAACAGATTTCAGATAGCACATTGTTGCTATGGTTAGGAGCCATTGAGCCAGTTCCAAGCCTTCGTGTCTGCAAACACAACTCAACAGAACACAGCCCAGGCCTTGGCCATCCTCCTAATTGCCCCCTTGCTTGCTAATTGCCTCCTACTTGTCCCCATGGTTGCTGCCAGGGTGACAATCCATCCCCCGCTCCTCTACCCTACTTAATAGCCCATCTTTCTCCAGAGACCAGCCCTCCTGACGATACGTCCGAAGTATATAAGACAGTCTTCCTGCTCTTGCCTCTAAGGAGCACTCTGGCCATACGTCTCCCAGGACAGATCAGTGTGTGCCTACAGTAGTCCAGGGTACTTCCAATATTCTCCAGAGCCACAATTCAAATGCATCTATTGTTTTTTGGCCCTCTGTGTTCAAATGCCCAACGTTCATATGCATGCGAGGCCTTTGGAAATGCCATGGCTTGGGTTGGGTGCACCTTAGCACTTGAAGTAAGCCTCTTCCTTTTCAACACTCCAAGTAGGTCTTGGGGAGTACTCATGAGGGAGCGGTTACACACTGGGCTAGTAACCCCAAGGGCAGCAGTTTCAAACTACCAGCGCGCTGGAAGACAAAGATGAGGTTTTTTAGTGTTTAGTCTTTACAGCCTTGGGAATCCATCGGGGAGTTCTACCCTGTCCTGTAGGATCACTACGAGTCAGCATTGATCCCACGGCAGTGAGGCTTTGGGGTTTTTCCCTTGGTGTAAAGAGTCTTGGGTAGCAGATTTACTTAAGGCAAGATATCTTTTGCTCTCTTGACTGCTGCTTCCAGGAGCATTGACTGACTACGCCTACCTTGTCTCCATTTTCCATGATGTTGCCTATTGGTCCAGTTGTGAGGGCTTCTTGGTCCAGAACTGGGGGCTTCTTTCCATTGAGTTCCATTCCACATTGAAGGCTTCGGTTCTTGATGTTCATCAGCTAGTGCTCGGAGCTCTCCTCACTTTCAGGGAGCAAAGTTGTGTCATTCGCCTAACACAGGTCGTTACTAAGCCTTTCTCCAAACCTGACGCCGCACATATAATCCAGCGTCTCTGAGTATTTGCTCTACAGCTTGAACAAGTACGGTGAGAGGCTACAACCCTGTCACACAACTCTCCTGATTTTAAATCATGTGCTCCCTTGCTCTGTTTGAAAGCTTGCCTTTTGCTCTATGTACAAGTTCCTCCTGGGCACAGTGAAGTTTCCTGGAATTCACATTCTTAAAAGTATCCGTACTTTGTTATGATCCACAGACTCAAATGCCTTTGAATAGTCAGCAAAACAGGAAAATCTTTCTGGTACTCTCTGCTTTCAAGCAAGATCCACCTGACAGCAGCAATGACTCTCCTTGCTCTATGGCCACTTCTAAATCCAGCCTAGATTTTTCTCAACACCCTGTCAACATCCTGAGGCAACTGTTGCTGAATGATCCCCAGTAAAATGTACTTGCATGTGATAACACTTGCTTTTGTCAGGTGCCACTGAGTCAGTTATAACCCATCCTGACCCTATGGACAACAGAAGGAGGCCCTGAAAGGTCCTGCACCAACCTTACACTTGCTCCTCTGCCTGATGCCATTGTTAGCCAGGGGGGCAGTCTGTCTGGTTGCGGGCCTTCCTCTTTCCCACTCCCCTTCCATTGCACCAAGCACGATGGATGGCCTGCTTCAGGGATCAGTCTCCCCCCACACTATGTAAGGTGAACTTTTGCCATCTTGCCCCTCAGGGGCCCTTTGGTAGTGCTCTGAGCCAGGTCAGTGAGTACATTACCATACTTGACAGCTAGGTGGTATCATAGAGTTCTTAAAAATACCCCCTCAAGGCTTGAGTTTTTTTTCAGTTTAAAACACGGTGAGAGTGTTCTGTTGTGGTTTTCTAACTCTTCACCTTTGAACATGTCATAATAATAGTTGACTTTGTCTTCTCTGAAGTCCCTTTAAATTTTTCCATTCAGTGTTTTTAACTTCATTTCCATTTCCATTTGCTACTCTATGACTAACGGCAAGTTTAGAGTCTCTTTTGACATGAACTTTGATCTTTTGTATCTTTCCTGTCTTGTTAATAACCTTTTGCTTTCTTCATGAATGATATCATTGATATGTTCCCACAGCTTATCATGTTGTCATGTGTGTTCAATGCAGAAAATCTGTCCTTGAGATGTTATGAAAATTCACGTGCAATATACTCCAAATCATTTGTGGTTTCTTTACCTTGAACCCGTGCTCTGCAGTTAGCCTCTGGCCTGGTTCTGGCTACAGATATTCTACCATCCCATCTTCATGTCCCATAAGCTTAGTTCATTTGATGTCTTCCGTCTGGAGAAGTCCGTGTGTAAGACTGCCATTTGTGTGGTTGAAAAAATGTATTCCCTTGCTGTGTTTGAACTTGATCTATACATATGTTCTGAATGAGTATGATGAAGTCTTCTAGAACTCCAATTCTTCTCAAGGTTATGCAGAATTTGTTCTGATTCATTTTTAGGTGAGATGCCTTTGCATAGTCAACAAGCACAAGTATTCTCTGCTTTCAGCTTAAATCCTTCTGACATCAGCAGTGAGATCACTTATGCCACACACTCTTCATAATCAGGTTCGGATATCGGGCAATTCCATGTCAATATATTGATGTAACCACTGTTGAATGATGTTCAGCAATATTTTACTTGCACATAATGCTAGTGATCCTGTTGTGTAATTTCCACATTCAGTTCACCGCCTCGTGGAATGGACACACATATGAATCTCATCCATTGTTTCCCAGATGACTGTCATTCAAATGCCGACACAGAAAAGTGAGTGCTTCCCGTGCCCAATGGGCTTGCTGGAAAATTCCAGTGGGGATCCACAAACCTTCGGTATGGACTATGTGTTGAGCTGCAAGGTCAGCAGTTCTAAACCACTTATTGACCCACTGGAGAAAGATGAGACTTTCTCTTTCCCTAAAGGTCTGCAGTCTCTGAAACCCATTGGGCCACTTCTACTCAGTCTTTTCAAGTCACTCACAGTGAGTGAGTCCTTCTGGTAGTGCAGGCTAGATTTCGTCCTTTTATATCATTGGTTCTTGATCAGATGCTACCTCTGGATATGGCTCAACATTGGTCAATTGCTTTTGATACAGTGACTTTGTGTGTCTCCTCCATCTTCGTTTGGTGCTGTCTGCTGAAGCCTCTCACTTACACATCAATTCTGTTCTGACACAGTTATTCTGTAGGACACAATAGGACTCTACCTTAGAATTTCTGGGGCTGTACAACATTCCAGAGCAGAGGCCTCATTTTTGTGTTGCAGAGAGACTGGTGAGTTTGAACTGTCAACCTTTTGTATATCAGCCAAATATGTAGCTCATTACACCATTAGTACTTCTCTCCCTGAAAGTTCTGACTCGAAATCTCCTGCCATTAAGTCCATTCAGACGCATAACCACCCTGTGGTACCTGCTAAAGAGACAGCGCTGGCAAACCAGGCTGACTTGTTAGTTTTCTGAGCTTCGCGTCCTCAAAATGAAGATTATACGCACACCGATGACAGTGCTCTGTGGCACGTATTCAGGAACATGCTTTCAAAGTGAGAGATTGAGGACCAAGATAATTGTTTTCACGATTCTCCTCCACATATGGAATTGTAGTGAATGTACCCCAGTATTTTCTTTTAGTGATCAAGCTCCCACCACAGCCACCAGGTCCGCTCCCATCACAGTGACATGATGGGGATGAGGAGAATGGATCTTAAGACCTGGGAGACTCTCAGTATCTACAGAAGCAAACAGCCTCCTGTTTCCCCCACAGACCAGCTAGTGAGGTCAAGCTGTGCGCCTGAAGTTGGCATGCCACAGGGCTCCTTAGGAGATAAAAAGAAGCGAACATGTTAATATTCACGGGAAATAGTTATATGTAGTAATTCATTATCATTCTTACTATGTTATAGGATTGATGGGAAGAGAAGAAATGTTTGCACAGCAAATGGGGAAGCTGCTGGAGTAAGAGTTAGAGAATATTAGCTTCAGTTTCAGCTGAAGCAAATAAGGGTCACTCTAACTCACTGCCACTGGGTCAAGTTGGACTAGTTGCAACCCTTTAGGACAAGGTGGAACTGAGCCTTGGATTTCCAAGGCTGTCAATCATAATGAGAATGGAAAGCATCTTTTCCCCATGGAGAACTTGATGGATTTGAACGATCAAATTTAGAGTTAACAGTTCAGTGTGTAACCCGTTTACACCAAGTCTCCTTGTGAGGTGTCCTCAAGTCAGTTCCAACCCATAGCAACACTCTATAGAAGAGAGTGAAACATGGCCAGCCTGCACCAACCTCACAAGAGTTATGAGATTGCTCTCACCACTGTTTTAGTTCATCTCATCTCGTTGAACTGATAACATGCCCAAAGGAGGCCAGATGACATTCCATCATCCTTGTATCCAAGGCGCAATACAGCTGCTCTTCTAACATAGACGTGTTCCTTCTTCTGGCAACCCATGTTATAGTCAATATGCTTCAAAAACACCATTGTTCAAACGCACCAATGATGTTTTCAGACTTCCTTATTGATTGTCTATCTTTTCCCATGCGTATGCAGTGACTGCAAATTAGTCTTCAAAATGACATAGTTGTTCTTTAACATTTCAAAGAAGTCTCTTGCTGCATCGCTGCACAATGGAGTATATCCTTTAATTTCTTGACTTATTGTTTCAATAAGATTTTTTGGGAGACAAGAAAAGTGAAAACTTTCACTAGTTCAGTTTTTTCTCTACTTATTATGATGCTGTTTTGGGTTGAGTTGCATTTTGTTGGTTTTACACTGAGGTGCAATCCATATCGAAGGCTGTAGTCTTTGAGGTTCTGCACTTTGTGCTTCAAGTCCTCTTTCCAGCCAGCAAGCAAGCTTGTTCATCATGTGCCTTCCTCCAAGTTTTATACCGCATTCTTCTTTGTATAGTCCAGCGCCTCAGATGATCTGATCAGCACATGGAGTGAATTAGTATTGTGAAAGGATACAACCTGATATACACCTCTCCTGATTTTAAACCATCCAGTATCATCTTTTTCAACGACTTCTTCCTGTCTAGGGACAGGCTCTCTATGAATAGAAGGAAATGTTCTGGAATTCCCATTCTTTGAAATATTACTTATAGTTTGTTTTGATCCTCACATTTGAATATCTTTTCTTAGTCCATAAAATGCAAAACATTTCTGAAATTCTCTGCTTTCCACCAAGAATCATCTGACATCAGCAATGAATCCCGACTGATTTTCTGGCCGTTCTTTGCAAATGTACTGATGCACCATTTAAAAATGATCTTCATCAAAATTTAACTTGCGTGTATGATTAATATAATTGTGTATAATTAATATAATTGTTGGGTTGCTTTTCTTTGGAGTGGCCTCAAATATGAATCTCCTCCTCCTACTTCTCTTATAGACAATTGAATGATTCCAGGACTACATAATGTTGTTGAAACACTAATTTGTACTCCATCAATTTCCGGGTCCAGGTTTATGGCCAGTGTCTTAGTGGAGCTTGGTGTTCCTCCTTCAGTCTCATCAATTTCTGTTCAGGTGCTACCTCTTGAAAATGGTCACATGTTTATCAACTGTTTGGGGCACAATCGTTCTGTCTCTTCCTTCCACTTTCAGTGATGCTCCCTGTGCCTTTCCCTGTGTTGTCCTTACTGTCCGTCCCTCCCTCCCTCCCGTAACTGGAAGTGTGAATTAGTTTCTTCCGTTTTTTAAGCTTGAGAAGTGCTTAGTATGCTCTCCCTTTTTGCTTTCTTAACTCCAAGTGTTTGCTCATTCATTATCATTTACTTTTTATTCCTGGACTACCTTTTGAAAGGTTCTGTTCAAATCTTCTATTTCATCGTTTCTCTTACATTAAAAAAAAAAAAAGGTGTCACAGACTTTTCTGACATCCACTTCCATACTTTCAATTTTCCTTGTCGTTTTAACAACCACATTGCACCGGTTATGTAATTTGGAAGACTCACTTCATTTGTCTCGGTTTCAGAGATAAATTGTGATCTTGTGTTTGCTGAGGAAAACAGGTGAAGTGTAACGTGAGCAAATATAGAGCCCCAAGGAGGATCATAAAGCTATCACAGGAGGAAAAGTCTTCATGGCTAGAAGTTAGAAGTTTACATGCTGTGCTCAGGAGTCCTGGGTGGTTATATGCGGATTCTCTATTGATTGAGCACCTAAGACATGCCAGGTTCTAAGATATGAAAATGAGTGAAACATAGAACGCATATTCATGAAGCTAAAAGAGTTGGGGGAAAAAACATCATTAAAAAATCAAGCTCTGTACTGGTATATTGTATCTAACTTGGCCAAATGACTAATTTTTCTGTTGTGGTAATTTTGTGAATAATCATGTGGAATGTTTTAAGATAGAGTATACTATATTGCCAATATGATTCTATGCCTTTTTTAATTTAGTAGAAACCTTTCCATCAGTATGGAAAACTAGGAAAACTGGTTTCCACTCTATAATTTAGCAGTCATTGTAAATTAAAGCTTATTTTTCTTCAAATAAAACTTATTCAATAAATTACTTTTCTTTATAAAAACAAAAAAAAAAACAAAAAAAAAAAAAAACAAGCTCTGATGAAAGACGTAATTCCGTGAGGACAGCCATGGTAAACTCTCAGAGGCAGTAGCAGTGAACCACTCATGCTTAGGAACAGACCACACAAGGTCTGAGGAAGAGCAGTCAAGCAGCCCGGATGCTGCAGAAAAAGGCGATTCGTGTGACATTCGTTCTCCAAAGATGCCTGCAATCAGAAAAGATCACACTCAAAGTGGGCAGCTTGGAACCACCAGCCACTTGGATGGGGAAAGATGAAGTTTTCTACTTCTGTGAAGAGCAAGTCTCAGGAGACCCACAGGCAAGTGTACCCACCCTGTCCTGCAGCAGTGCTGTGAATCAGAATCACCTCAATGACAGTGATGTTGTTTTTAATTAGTGAAGCTGACACAAGCCAGACTATGTACTCATCAGTTTTCATTTCAAAATTCATTATGCAATGAGAATGACAACTTGATACCTGCGTTAATTGAACATATCTGAATCACTGTCCTACTTGCGTCCTTTTCCAGATGTTGCCACTGCATCACCTTTCTCAAGAAATGTCCTGTAAGAGCCTGTAGCCTATGGGTGAGAGGCTAGCATTCCAAACCATTTGCTTTCGTGTTCACCTCACTGCCATGGAGGCAGTTCTCACTCATGGGGACCCAATAGGAGAGGGGTGAACTGCCCCTCTGGGTTCCTGAGACTGGAGCTCTTGAAGGGAGTTGAAAGCCCCGTCTTTCTTCTGCAGAGCTAAACACCCGATGGCTTCCAATTGCAGCCCTTTCGGATCACGGCCCACCTTGGAAGCACTGTGTCCCCGAGGTGGTTACATAGTCTGGTCTTCGGCTCTGCACGTTCCCCATAACATCCTCCATAAGAAAACATTTGCTTTAGTGCATCCAGTAAGAGAGGCCTCACTTCCCCCAAGTCAACCTAGTCTCTTGTAAAATAGTCTTTGTGGCTAGAGTATTCTTCTCAATAATGAGTGGTCATCATTTCCACGCATCCTTTATTTCTGGACTTTAGTTAGCTCTCTGGAGTAATGAGGTCGCAACTTTACAGTGATGGAAAAGGTTAAAAATAGGGGGAGATGGTCTCTGAAACAGCATCTTTTTACTCAACTGGTTTAGTAGAATAGTCTTCTCTGCTTCATGACCTGAAAGAATTTGAGGCTTGGTATACACATAGCTTAAAGAAAAAAATTACTCTACGCTTTATCAAAAGTGTAGTTTCCCCCATCACTAATGCTACCATGGCTATTAGAGAGGGACTTGGGTACCGCTCCTGGAACGAGATGCGATGTTATTAAGGATCACTGGATCCTCGGTTACTTCTGTACCTTGCCTTTCAGACAACGTGTGCATGCCATCCCCTGCTGCTAACCAAGACCCACTAAATGCAAAGAAAAATCACCACTAACGTCTCTCAGATACAGTGGATTTTTGAAGATTTCTTTACACACTTCCCATCTTCAGGTGATAATCTGGGATGAATAATTTATAAACAAAGTTGGAATCATATAGCTCCTGTGTTAGAATGATAATGAGATCTGGGGAAGTCAAGTGAATCTTGATTGGAAGGAATACTCACCAAATATGGTGATGTTCCTATTTCTGATTCATATGGAGTCAAATCAAATACCCAGTCAATTTAAAATAAATGACTCCATAATCACATTTACCCTCACCTGTCAATAACTCAGATCAGACTTTCAAATAAACCCCAATATATAATAATTCCAAGATAAAATGCTTGAGATCACATAGATATGGACAGATAATTGTCTTCCTTTTCAAGAATTCCCTAATTTTTAGTCATGTTATGTTATATATTTTAAATACATTAAAATTAAACTAAATAATTAAAAGTTCTTTTTTGAATCAAACATGTGGACAAATGATATAAGTACATTAAAAAACATCTTATTTTTCTTATCCTCAATTCTCACTGCTTTGGGCTATAGTTCTAATAGTATAAGAGACAGATATTGATCTGTAGATCCTGAAAAATAACTAAAACAAAATATTTACTAGGTATTTACAGCTATATTATTTTACCTACAGTAAAGAGGTGATAAAAATCAATCTTAGAGACATTTATGAATGTTTTTGTGTATGCATGTATGGACGCAGTATGTGTGTACATATGTGTGTATACCTGGTACTAGATCAGTAGCTGGAACCTACCAGCTGTTCCATGGGTGAAAAATGAGGCTTTCTCCTCATTTAAAGGGTTTCTGTCTTGGAAGTGCACAAGGGAAATTCTACTCCATCCTTTTGGTCATAATTAATTAGAGTCAAGTCAGCAGTAGTGAGTTTTGAGAAGTATGTATATATGTACGTGTGAGGGGGTATCCTCACCTCAAATAGATTTTTTTCAAAGCTATGCATTTAATTTTTTGTTTTTTACAGAAGAACTTTATCACCTTCACAGTACTCTCCATTACACTTAATACCTTTGTCAAATCTGTGATCCCATTGTTGGGAATATTTTTTACACCCATCTATTTGGATGGCTGACATCATCTCCCTCATTCTTCTTCGCTTCTTCTAAGTCATGCACCCACTGTCTTTCATGTCCCCATTCATTTGTGGAAACAGAAAGGAGTTGCATGAAGTGAGGTTAGGTGAGTAAGGCACATGAGACAAGAGAGGCATGCAGTTTGGGGCAAAAACTGGCACACTGAAATGGTTGTGTGAGCAGGTGCATTGTCATGGTGGCAAAAGCAATACCCCGTCTGCCACAAATCAGTCCTTTTTCCCTTACACCCTGTCACACAATCTTTTCACAGCCTCGAAATAGAAAGCTTGATTAACAGCCTGACTTGGTGGAACAAACTCCAAATGTACTATACTATATACCTCATGTAAAAAAAAAACAACAAACAAAACAGAGCATCTTTTTGATCTTTGATTTCACCTGACAAGCTTTGGGGGGTGGGAGTGGGGAGCGTGGGGCATGATCAGGGCATCTTTCACCGGCTTGATTGTTTGCGTTTAGAGTCATAAGAAAAGCAGTATTTCTTGTCACTAATAAGGATCTTGGGGAAAAGTCTGGGTCACCTCAGAGCTATTCTTCCAAAGCATGGCATGTTTCCGGTTGAGGTGCTTTTTGCTGGTCCATTAGAACCTGGGGTACAAAGTTGGCAGCAACCCTTCTCATTCCCAAATCTTTCATTAAAATATGCTTAGCTGAGCGCCAAGAAGGTCCGTCCGGATAATTTCCCCGTCTCTCCAATGGTCTGTGGCCGGTCCTCGAGCACAGTCCATGGATTTTATTGACATTTTATTCTGTTCAAGAAGTTGACAGACATCTAGAATGAGGTTTGTCATCAATCGACATTTCACTTTTTTTGAAATGAGAAACCCACTCCAATACTTGAGTTTTCCCTATAAAACCATCCTTGTAAGCTGTATTCAACATCACAACAATTTCTGGGGCATTTTCCCCCAGCAGGAAACAAAATTTCACAGCCTCATGCTGTTCTTGAATCGGCCATCACAAAAAATGAAGTTTGAGTGAAACGGCTTTTACAAAAACTCACTGTGACACAAGAGAACCTTCTTTGATGACGCCACAGGGTGCACTAACTCAGAGTGAGTTGCTTGATACTTTCCCAGCGGGAAAAATGTTTACTACGAAAACTCCGCCCAGCAGAGATTTTTTTCTGTTTGGGGGGGGTGTATCCCTCATAATAATGTAAGGTTCTGAATGTGTTCTGTATACTATTTTAGGCAGATAATTCCCCACCCCAGCTCCACTAGAGTTACATGGGGATTTGTATAAGGAATAGTGATGTTCAAGCCACATATGCAATATTTACATATGTTGAATTAGGTAAACATGTGAGAACTACTGCTAAAGACAAAGCTATATTGTTTTATTCTATGTATTGGACAGCATTATTTTCTTTTTGTCCTTGAGCTATTTCAAACTAAACACATTTCTCTTATTTCATTAATATACAGGAGGTATTCTACATATACCTAAAATGTATTCACCCATCCTATCCCTCCATCCATCCGTCCATCCATTCATATAATATATATATATATATATATATATATATATATATATATATATATATATATATATATATATATATACTGATTCATCCATTCATTTAGCCATTCATCTAGAAACCAACTTTTAAAATTTCCTACAAAAAATTACTAAATATAATTCCATAAATGAAGAATTCATACAGCTGAAACACAAGTTGAAATATCTTTGACTGATGTAGAAATTGGAAATATCAATATGCTATTTTTGCCTCTGGATTCTTGATGGTACATGTTTGAATAATCTATGAAAAACAAGAAGGTATCAATTTTTCAGAAATTCCTTTATGCCGTTCAGAAAATGTTATTGAATTTTTCCTTAGGTTCTATAGGGACACTGTTGTCTACATGCTTTGTATCCATCTCCTACATGTTCTTTAAGATTTTAATTTCTTAAAGGGATATTGCTAGCCTAAACAAAAATTTAGAAGACTTAAAGTGAAAACAATGTTCAACAACTTGCACATTGCAATGTAGTACACCAGCGCTTAGAATCATAAATATTTTAATCTTCATATTAGATATATGATATTTGAAGTTTTTATAAATATGTAATTTCTATAATGTATGATCATTGCTGATTTTGAATTTTTCTAGAAAATATACTACTTCTAGGAAAATATAATAAGAAATTACTGTGAATAAATATGTCATTAAAAAAAATCATTTTATTGGGGGGCTCATACAACTCTTATCACAATCCATACATACATACATGGTGCCAAGCACATTTGTAAATTCATTTCCCTCATCATTCTCAAAACATTTGCTCTTCACTTAAGCCCTTGGTATCAGCTCCTCATTTTCCCCCTCACTCCCCGCTCCCCCCTCCCTAATGAACCCTTGATTATCTATAAATTATTATTTTGTCATATCTTACACCATCCGATGTCTCCCTCTATTCACCCACTTTTCTGCTGTATGTCCCCCAGGGGGGAAGTTATATGTAGATCCTTATAATTGGTTCCCCCTTCCTACCCCACCTTCCCTCCACCCTCTGGTATCACCATTCTCATTACTGGCACTGAAGGGATCATCTGTCCTGGATTATTAAAAACTACATTGATTCATTTATGTCTCCTGTCATCTGAAATTCAAATTTCAGATCTTTCATCCAATGGACTATTCTACAATTAGCCTCATTTCCAGTTCTCGTTCTTGTAAATGCCTTCTGCTTCCTTTCCTTCTGCATAAAAGAAGTGAACATTTTTCCAAGGGATTAAGCACTCCTCAGAATACGTTTTTTACTATTAACATTCCAACCCCTTAATTTTCGTTTAATCAACAAAATCACTGAATGTGAGAAAGGATGGTTTGACCACTGTACGTCAAAAGAAGAGGCTCTATTCTTAAGGAATGAGAAGTCCTCTTTCATCCATCTAGTGTGATCAGACCCTCATGTTGTTTGTGTAGGAACTAGATGAAATTACCTGCCAGGTTCCCTCCAGCAACTGGATTTTGTGATTTATCTTATTCAGGATTTGGTCTCTTAGTTGCCTATCATCTTCTTTTAAGCATAAGTTAAATATCACCCCAACTACATTCTGGTAGGCAGCACAAACCAAAAAAATACGGAATAAACATTTTTCTTGTATATCAACAAAAGTGTATAAAGAAACCCATTTCCCTATTTTCTACATAAAAACATAATGATCGTTGGTGCAGTCTGAAAGAAAAAAAGGACGCTATGTAAAAGTTCGCCGCATGCAAAAATTTTTCTTTCACTTTGTTATCTAATTATTTGTGAACTTCATGTATTCACAATTTCTAAATGGATAACATCATTATACACAAGAAAATTCCTAATATAAGAGATTCTATATTTAATATTTTGTCTTTCAGCATTGATATGCAATAGTTAAATGAACTGGATGTCTCAGATATAAATAATTTGGAATAAATTATTACTTCAATCAATAATAATTAATTGAGAATACAACAGGGGCTAGGAAGAGACTAACACTTGCTTTGATGAATATTTGAGCATAACATAATTAAGTGGATTATAACATCAGTGGATATTACAGTTAAAAAATGTTTTAAAATGTCAAAGAAATGCCTCCTGCTCTGTAATGACACCTTACATCACGATCCCTTTATATCATTACAATGTGAATGAGAAATAAATGTTAATATAGGATCTTTTCACATGAAAAACGTATTTTTAAAAGTCAAGTAGGTGTTATTAGTAACTCAGACTCATAAAGTGCATAGCTATCCCCACTAGGCCAGGAATGAACTCAGAATGTTGTGCAGAGTTAAATTTCCTCTTTAGACATTTGCTTAATTTATTTTTTTGTCACTCTTATTTCTAGTATTGTTACCCTTTTGAAGATGATCCCACTATTTATGATAGTGAGGATTAAAATACAGTCTTCTTTATATGTTCATTGTTGTTCTTTATTTCTTTGCTACTATCCAGGAAGAAAAAAGATTCTGATACAGGAATGACTTGACATTCTCTTAAGGGCTGTTGTACCTCAGGGGAGCACCCTTACAGGCACTGGAAGATGACAGACATCCAGGGAACAGCTACGGGTTCCTTTTTAAGCTAGATGTTTTATGTACTGTAAACATCGTCTATGAGAAATTATATTCATTTATCTACCGATATGAGTAAATAGGATATGTAAGTGTAACATGCTAATTCCTAATTAGGACTGTGTTAGTCCATTTAGTCATAATAATCACAAATGTTGATCTGAAGGTAGATACAAAATAGTTAAAGGTAATAGCTGAGTAACAATATCTTTTTTTCAACATAGTGATTCTTATAAAACACTCAACTTGTGAAGATATACTATTTTGCGTAAAATAGATATACTAGAGTAATTAATTTAATTTAGATATCACCAGTTAAATTCTGAAGTGAACACAAAAACAAAATAACTACAGTAAAGGACTTACCCCAGTTCTTTGCACTTCCATGAAAGTAGCCCTTTGGAATGACTTCTCCCAGACAGCCAGGTCACTCCCAAGTTCTACGTTAAAAATATGACTCTTCCCATGGCCAACCATGACACTAAAGCAATATGGCCTCTGATCTTCAAAATCGAAATCCTGAAGACCCAGATATAAATTTGCTTGTAACCAGCAATCATCAGTAACCCAGAACTGAAAAACACCAGGAATAAAATTACATTAGAATTGGAATACAGCGAGGAGAGTGAGAAAACCAACCACCCATTTTACAGGCTTCACTACTAGCAAACGAGGGGAGACAGATGTTATCTCTGCTTAGGCTGGGAAACACAACATCATGTGGCATCGTTTTTGGCACATAAAGGAATGGATGGGCACACAGTTCTTGTAGTGGTATGCGCACACACTGGTCCAAACTCCCTGTAACTGAGTCAATGCCGACTCACAGCAACACTATAAAGGGTTTCCACAATTATACGTCTACATAGGAGAAGACAGCTTCATCTTATTCTTGAGGGCCAGCTGGTGGTTTTGTACTTTGTTAGTTGGAAATTGATCCAGGAAGAATTATTTGTAAATAAATTATGTCTCACATCTAGTTAGCTGTGTTTATCCTTCAAATTGTAGTAACTACAGTTTTATAGCTAAATTTTAAAATAACAGGCTCATGTTTGGTATAATAACAAACATTAAATACAACATCACACAAAACAACTAAAACTTTCCCTCTGCCTAAGCATACTTTTGGAATTATTAAGTTCTTTCAATCTCCTGTCTTTGCCTCTTTAAACAAAGGACATTATTCTTAGATTATCCCTTAAGTAGTATAAGATATTTAGTCATATATGATTCAAATAAGTTATGTAAAGAGAAGGACCAAAATAGAATAAGTACTTTAAAGATATTTTTTAATCTCGTAGTTAAACAAAAAATGTTCAATTTTTGGTTAATAATTTAATCTGAAAATATAAAGCGACCACAGATTTGCTTCATTATTATGGCAACTTTTAATCTGGAACCTGTAGTAAAAATGTTTCTGGAGATTTTTCATAACATATATACTTGGTATTTTGCAAACATTTACATTTTAAACTTCAAAATTCCCTTGTTTTAAAGTTTTTAGCCTCCATAGAGTTAGCTCCTGACATATAACAAATTGAGGTGCAGTGGGGAAAAAGACTGCCAGGTTTCGCTTTATTCCGAGAATTATCTTGAGATGTCTGCACTGCAGTGATCCATCCAAAGGGTTTATATGCTATTGGAAGCACATGGCTAGGTGTTGCTTGATGGTCTGTCTCAGTTACAGACCTCCATAGAAACACAAGAAGATGAGACAAGATAGTATCATCTGCATGAGGCTCCTGTGGTTAGATCTGAAATTTAAGGTGGCCATTATTGGGATGTTGGGTGCAAAAATAGATGAGGTGTACTAGGGTCTGGCTCAGATTTCCCCCTGAGATTTTTGCCCATGGAGTTATTTGAGACCTCACTGAAACACTCTTAGGTTCACCATGAATGACAATAGGCACTGCTAATCTCTTGCCAGGTCCAGTGGGACACCATCCGCCACCCCTTCCTGCACCCAAGATCTGAGACCCAAAGCTTGCAGTGGTTTCCCCAACCTGCTCTCTGTGTTAGTCTGGGTGGACTATAATAGAAACAAATCCAGAGACATATGTGTATAAGAAAGATAAGCCTTTATATCAAAGAGCAATTATGCATTAAGAAAGCATGCCAACCCAGTCCAAATCAAGTCCATAAGCCCAATATTAGCCCATATATCTGATACCAGTCTATAAATTCCTCTTCAGACTCATGCAGCACATGCAATGAAGTTGAATGTAGGAAGATCACAGGTGGGTGGAAAGCCTTGTGAATCCAGAGGTGGTGGAAGGAACTTAGCAATGTTGTGGGTCTCCATGTGGTTCCTCCAGCTCCAAGACTCTGGCTGACATCCATGTAGCTCCATGTGTCTTGTCAGCAGGAATGTCTGGCAGAGAGTGTGTATCCTACCTCCAATGAGCTATTTATCTCTGTACCACCTCCAAATGAGGTCATCAAGCTGCGACTAGATTGACAGGGTAAACTTCACTCCTTTACTCTTAATAATCTCAATTTGACACCAGATTATATAACTACTACACTATCTACAGGTGGTCATAATCCCTGGCTCTCAGAGAAACTTCGAGAACTACTGTGTTTCCCTGAAAGCCATCCCCCGAAAATAAGACCACTTACAGTTTTGCCTCTCACTGAAATATAAGGCACCCCCAAAATAAGACCTCCCTGAAAATAAGATCGCCCCACTAATAAGGCCTTCCCGATAAGGCACCCCTGAAGCTACCATAACTCTGGACTCTGGACCATAGTGGCAGATGCTGCCACACAGCTCACTGTTGGCCACAGCACAGCCGAGTAGACAGGAAGTGTGAGGTCTCTTTTAACCAGATAGTCAGTCCGTGCAGCTGACAGGACAAGCTGCCGCTTGCTGCTAACTCTGCCCTGACTGACTCTGGCTGACTCACCATGAGACAGTGAGTGGCACAGGGCAGGAGTCGGGCACATTGTGTGGACACACCGGGGTGACTGAGGTAGGGGTGATAAAGGGGTGGGGGATGTCTGATAAAGGGGTGGGGGATGTCTGGTGAAGGTGTCCACTGCACCGGGATGGGGGGAGGAGGATAACTTAAAATGACACAGGTCGATGAGAAGGGGTTACAAAATGGTAACCCCACCTCTGATTCTCCTGTGTCATTATGATTCCCCCCTCAATCCTCCTGTGTCATTTTAAGTGATCCCCCTCCCCACACCCTGATACCCTGGTGTCAATTTTTTTTTTTTACCCCTAGACATGAGCCCAAAAAGAAAAAGCTACTCCATGGAGTACAAGAAAGGAATCGTGGAAGACTCTTGGGGCCAAAATCTCACTGCTTTCTGCAAAGAGGAGATGTTGAGTATCCGATTGGTCCAAAAATGGCGAGCAGAGTATGGTCACTTCATGGAACAAGTACACAGGGAACTACTAAAAAGCGCAAGTGTGGATCAGGTCGGCAACCATTATTTTTCGAGCTGGAAGACCTGATCTGTGAATGGGTTGTTGACAGGAGAGCAAAGGCTTTGGTTGTGAACCGGGCTCAGATTCAAGAATTTGCCCTTGCAATGGCACCCCAGTTTGACATAGCCCCCCAAAACTTCAAAGCATCACAGCACTGGCTGGATCATTTCCTTCAGTGCAGTGAACTGTCTTTAGGAAGATCCATAGCATTGTCTAGGCTGGAAGATGCTCAAGTTATTAAGCGATCATTTGCATTCAAGTCCTTTATCGAGGATGCTGACTTCTCTAAATGCAATCTTTCCAATATGATTGCTATGGATGAGACTGCAGTGTTTATGGGCCAATCATCTCAAACAACAATGGAACAGTGGGGCACCTCCTCAGTACACATTCCCTCCACTGCTCACAAAAGTGCATGTGTTTCCTGTATTTTGGCAATTCATCTAGATGGCACTAAAACCCCACCTTTAATCATTTCTAAGGTTAAGAAGGAAAAGATTGAACATGTTTTAGGCATTTTTATTCTTGAAACTGAAAAAGCCTGGGCCACACAAGCAGCTATAAGGAAGTGGGTTGATTGAATGCTGCCACTTGTTATGCGAGGGAGCCAAAGAGGTCTGCTGGTCTGGGATGCAGCCAGCACTCACCGAGCCAAAGACATGATGACATTTCTTCACGAAAGAAAAATAGATCAAATAATGATTCCTGCAGGAATGACGGCCTATCTCCAGACTCTTGATGTTGCAATAAACAAGCCATTCAAGGACAATTTGTGCATGGAAATTAATGACTACATTGAAAATAGCATGGAGAGAAATCAGCGTGGAAACTTTGTGAAACCTAAATTGCAAGGGGTTGTGACTTGGTGAAGAATTCATGGGAGAGGATCACCGACAGTTGAACTGCAAATGCACTGCGAGCAGGCCGTCTTGACAAGAAGCACTCAGTTAAGGACGGTGCTATTGCTAACATGAGAGATTTGGTCCACTGATTCTGAAAGAAATGGAGTCACGAGAAATTCACCAGGAAATTCAGGGTTTGGATTGTTATGATGATGTTCCAGAAGATGATGACTTGACTGTCATTGAACAAATGCGTAAATGTAGCATAGATTGTGGCACATGGAAATAATAGTGGTAACAAGAAATTCTTGATACTGTAGGATTCACAGTTTGTCTGGTTATGCCGGTTTGTGATGGCAACTACTACCATACCGTATACAATTGATAAATTTCTTTTTGTTGCTATTGTTCAACAATAAATGTGTACCATATCCTTCTTCATGGAAAAAAATAAGATATCCCTTGATAATAAGAACTAGTAAAACTTTGGGAGCAAAAATTAGATAAGAAACTGTCTTATTTTGGGGGAAACAGGGTAGCTATAAGACCTCACACAGGAGTTCCCCTTTCTATTGTCCTCCCAGCTCCTGCGTTCTCAGGCTTTGTATATTCCCTCTCCAGCCAGGAACAGTGTGACTACATCTGACATCCCCTTTCCCCTCTACCCAGCTCCATGCTGGCAAGTGTGGGCAATGATAGATAATTAGAAACTAATTTGCAGCAATTGAAGATTCCCTGTGACATTTACCTATGACAGAAGGCAGATCCATGGAGCACAGCATGCAGAGCTGTGCAGGAGAAAGCTGGGAGTGACACAGGAATTCAGCCAAGGGAGAATTCAGATCCAGTCAGCCTCAAACCTACTCTGTTAAACCCGTCCCACCTCCCTGTGGGACAGTGCAACACAGTCCTGATAATAGGGTACCACAAAAGTCCATTATTTAAAAATATAAAAATTAAATTAAGAAATGCTTTTAATTTCAGGCTGTGTTCCTTTGTGTAACTTTGAATATAAGCCACCAGAAACCTGATTCATTAACATAGCATTAACATAACAAGATGGGGAGAACTCAGCTCCCAGAAGAGTAGATTCTAAGATTTTAACATTACAAAACTGGAAAGCCAACAGGAGCTGAAAGCAACAGACCAAGCCCTAAATGGGCTCTACCAGTTTTGATCTCCACAGAGAGTCTTTGAAAGACCATAGTGGCCAGACAGTCCAGACCAGACCTGTGTTCACACTGTAGGCACTCCCCTACCTGACCCAATGGCATACCTACAGTCGCTGGTCTCAGGCCATGCTACAAAGCCCCCAACTGCTGCTGGCCATTGAGTAGGCGAAGCACCTCCCCTACACAGTAGTTTAACCCACTACCATAGTAGGCTACGAGTCATTGTAGTCTCCAAGACTGTTCTTACCAGTCTCTCAGAGAAAATCGTCATGGCCCCTCAGTCTCCCAGGAATATGGTACCAAGTTCCTCCAAAACTTTATGTAGACAGCAACATACCTCAACACTCTCAAGAAAGAAAATGAGAAAAACAAAACGCAATCGCGGATGAAGTCCTAAACCTAATGATGCTCATAGAAACAGTCATTGATCTACCACAAAAAGAAATCTTCAGAATTTTGCTAAGAGGAATACAGGATATTAGGAGAGCAACCCAGAATAAGGACACAGAGGAATACAGGAGAGGAGAAAGGCAACCCAGAATAAGGACACAATGATAGAGGAGATAAAGTCCATGATAGAGAGAATGAAGTCCATGCACCAAAGGGAAATACAAGGACTAAAAAGATTAGGTAACAGAAGCAAAAAACTAGATAATAGATCTCATCAACAGATTAAAAGTGGCAGAGAATTATACAGGCGATCTTGACAACAATCAGGCAGACTTCAACAAATCGGAAAGACAGTCGAAAAATATAATCAAACAGGAGGAAGAAACCCTGAGAACAAAAATATGTGCTGTAAAGAGGAACACTATCTGAATAACTGGTCTACTAGAACAAGACACAACAAAGTAGTCAACAGCTAAATTAGCAAGGGAATTCCTGAAAGTTAACTTCCCCACCTTAATTAGATATTCATACAGGAATAGGGGATCACACCAACGAGACTAACCCCATGAATGACTCACCAAGACACAGTATTATTAATCCAATATTGAGGAAAAGAGAAAATATTAAGAGCAATATGAGAAAAAAGGAGGTCACATACAATGGTACTCAGGTAAGAATATGCTCAGACTTATCTGAAGATACTTGAAGAGGAGGAGAGAATGCAGTAACATCTTCTGAAAGCTGAAAGAAAAAAACAAAACAAAGCAAAAACAACTGGACAACCTGAAAGTCCTCCATCTTGTCAAAGAATCTATTAAGGAAGACATTGAGGTAAGAGTCTTTCCAGAGAAGGAAGCACTAAAAAAAATATGCCATTAAATACCTAACCCTGTGGACATTTCTTGCTGACTCACTGTTGTTAAAAGACCAACATCCACTAAACAGAAGCAGGAGACAACCATATAGCTCAATTCTATCCAGACGGCAAAGCACTGGCAACAAGCACCAAGATAATATTGCTTCAGAGGGAAGAGAAGGGAAGAATGAATGCCCCATATAAACCCAGCACACTGATATGAGGGAGATTGGAAAACACCCAACACAACAGGTCTGAGATGAGAGCAATGAATCCATAGATGGTGGTAATAACTCTGAATTCTCCCGTTAAAAGACAAAGGTCAGCAGACTGGCTGAGACGACATAACCCATCAATCTGTTGCCTAAAAGAGACACATTTTAAGCTTGTAGACAGAAATAGATTAAAGATTGGCGAAAATATACTAAGTAAACAGCAACCAGAATAAAGCAGTTTGCAATCTTAATCTCCAACAAAATTTGCATCTGGTGCAAAATATAACAAAAGACAAGGAAGGGTACTATTCAAGGGTTCAGTAGCCCAGGACCCAGTGAACATAATAAATTTATATGTACCTAATGAGAGACCCGTGAAACTTGCCAAACAATTCAGAAGATGAAGAAAGAAATCACAGACACAACAATCACTGTAGGTGACTTTAATACACCACTATTAGAGAAATATAGATGACTGGGAAAGAAGCTCAGCAAGGAAGCTACAGAGCTAAACACTACAATTAGGTGACCACACCTTAGAGACATTTATAGAGCTCTCCATCCCAATGCAAAAAATTCACATTGTTTTCGAGTACACTTGGCTTATTTTCAATAGTAGACCAGATGTGGGAGCACAAGTGGAGCCTGAGTAAATTCAAGCACATAGAGGTCATTCAAACATCCCTCTCAGATCACCACACCAGAAAGCTGGAGAACAACAAACAAGCGAACAGAAAAACAAGGACAAACAATTGGAGGATGAATAATGATCATCTGTAACATGAATGGTATTCAGATTAGAGAGGAAGTTAGGAAGTTTTGAGAAACTCGTGAGAATGAAAACACAGTGTATAAAAACCCATGGGATACCATAAAAGGATGTTTAATAGCGACTAATGCAGATATGAAAAAGGGAGAGAGTTTTCTGTCACAAAACACAAACACACTGTCACAAAACCTGCAGCGACTAGAACAGAATCAACAGAACAACCCCCCAACAGTTAAAAAATAATAAAAATCAGGGCAGATATGTATGAGTGGGAAGACCAGAGAAGAATGCAAAAAAAAAAAAATCAATGCAGCAAAAATTCAGTGTGATAGTTATATAATCTGTTGTCAACTTGACAGGATTGCAAATGAAGTCTAGCCTATCAATCATTGTATAGCCAATGAGGTCTCTGTGTGGGCATGGCCTTCCCCTCAGGATTCTGGGAACTCTTTTTATTTCTTCCTTAGACGTGGGAAACATTCTCTCTCTCTGCTCATTCCCTTGGTCTCTCTGCTGACAAAGCTCACTCCTTGCGAGACATCCCTGAGAGGAAGACACATGGATCTACCCTGATGCAGCCTTGGGTGTTGGAGAAGCCATGTGGAGACCTCAGCTATCACTGAGATACTTACAAGGCCCTGGATCCACAAGACTTTCCACCCACTGGCCTGTGAACAGAGAACTACAGACTGATATCTCTAATGAACCCAGATGCAAAAATCCTTAATAGAATACTGGCCAATAGAGGATAAAAGTATATAAAACATAACATCCATCATGATCAGGTGGGATTCCTTCCAGCAATGCAGGGATGGTTCAACATTGGGATGTACATCAACATAATCTATCTTATTGATAAGGAAAAGGATAAGAACCACATGATATTATTAATAGACACAGAACCAGCCCTTGATAAAATTCAACACCCATTCCTAATTAAGACACTCAAGAAGATAGGAATGGAAAGAAATTTTCTTAAAGTGAATGCAATCTATTTATGACATGCCATTGGCCAACATCATAGTCAATCGATAAAAGATGTAATCAATTCCACTGAAAAAGTGGTAGAGACAAGGATGCCCTTTGTTGCCACTCCTATTCAGCATTGGACTGGAGGTCCTAGTTAACAACGTAGGGACAATAAATGCATTTGTATGTAGAGGAGGAAGTAAAACAATGGCTATTTCCAGACGACATGATTCTATACATTGAAAATAAAAATATACAATTTATCCAGGGTTCACAAAACTGGGAGGGTGGGGGAAGTAGGAAAAAAGTGTAGCTGATACGAGGGCTCAAATATAAAGTAAATGTTTAGGAAATAACGATGGTAACAATGTACAAATATTATAAAATCAATGTATGGATTGTTATAAGAGCTGTATGAGCCCCAATAAAATGATCTTAAAAAAGAAAAAGGGAAAAATAAATACAAGAAGGCTTCAAAGAGTTTGTACAAAAATATAATTTTTTTAAAATAGGGGAACATTCCATGAACTTATGAGCCCACTCACTGTATGTTCAACCTCATAACAACAGGCACTTTTCCGTCGAGCATGCGGTGCAGGGATTGGGAATTGCACAGAGTTTCCCACGTGTAAAGAGATGGGTTTATCATGGAATCACTAATGCGCCTATCTCAATGTTAGAGACAGTCAAACACATGATCTTCTCCGTGGAGGTGGTAGTTTGTGTTATCAGGATACTGGTGCAGAAACATGTTGTTAGGTCCTTTCTAACACAGGGACCCTATGTATCAACAAACAAAACATTGCCATGTCCTGTGTCATCTCCTCAGTGTTGTTATGCTGGAGACCATTATTGCAGCCACTGTGTCAATCCATCTCCTCGAGGGCCTTCCTAGTTTGGCTGCCCCCCCCCACCCCACTTCGCCAAGCATGATGTCATTTATCAAGAACTCGTCTCTCGGGATAATATATCCAAAGTATTTGAGATGCATTCTTGCCTCATTGTTTCTAAGAAGCAACCTTGAACGTCTCCCAAGAGGCTGTTCTTTTGGCAGTCCATGGCAATTTCAATACATTTCCCGGGCGTCATAATTCAAATGTATTGATTTTTATTCTATCTTCTTTATTGATAATGTCCAGCTTTTCCATGCAGATGAGGTGATTGAAATACCATGACTTCGGTCTCAAAGTAACATAATAGGTCTTTTACACTTTAAAGAGTTTTATTCAGTTGATTTATCCACTTTGAAATCAATCCCATGATCACTGGTTGTGGATCCAAGCAAGACAGAATCCTGGACAACTTCAATCTTTCTCCGTTTATCATGATGTTACTATTGGTCCACTTGTGCGTGTTTTTGTTTTCTTTATATGAGGCTGCAGTATATATTGAAGGCTGCAATCTTTGATCTCCATCAGCCAGGGCTTCGAGTCCTTCTCATTTTCAGCAAGCAAGGTTGTGTCATGTGCATATTGCAGGTTATTAATAAGTCCTCCTTCAATCTAGATGCCACTCTTCAAGTAGTTAGATTCTCTGATTCTTTGCTCAGCATACAGGCTGAATAAGCGTGGTGAACTCATCCAACCTGGATTCACATCTTTCCTGGTCTTAAAATGAGCAGTGCTCCATTGTTTTGTTTTCACCACTGCCTCTTGATTCATATGTGGGTTTTGGGTGAGCCTCATAAAGTGTTTGGGGATTCTTACTCTTCTCAAGAATGTGCATAGTTTATGACCCTCAAATACACTTTCATAGTCACTAACGCACAAGAGCATATCTTTATATTATTCTATGATGTGAGACAAGATCCATTTGCTATCAGCAATGGTATCCTTGGTGCCAAGTTCACTTACCGTGCAGCTCCCTGCTGATGCACTGCTGCAGTTGCTATTTAAGAACGTTCAGCAAAAGTTTACTTGCATGCAATATTAATTACATAGTTCTATAATTTCTGTGTCGTGTTGCATCATCTTTCTCTGGAAAGGTGCAAATGTGTTTTTCTTCCAATAAGTTTGCCAGGTAGCTGTCTTTCACATTGTTTGACATAGATGAGTGAGTGCTTTCAGTACTTTGGCAGCTTGTTGAAGGATTTCAGTATTCTTTCAGTTCCTGGAGTCTCGTTTTGTCTACTGCCTTCAGTGAAGCCTGGGCATCTTCTTTCAATACCATTAAGTCTTAATCATAAGCCACCTCTTCAAATGTCTGAATCTCCACTAGTTCACTTTGCCACAGTGACTCTATTCTACCTTCTTTTGATGCTTCCTAAATGTTCAAAATTTTGCCCAGAGAATCTATTAATATTGTGACTTACAGTTTGACGTTTTCTTCAGTTCTTTTAGTTTAAAAGCTATACGGGATGTGTTCTTCATGTTTGGTTTAATAAACCTAGGTCTTTGTAAGTTTTATTATAATACTTTATTTTATTGTTTTATTTATTTTGTTATCTTCTTGAAGTGTGTTTTGAAATTCTCTGTTCAGCTCTTTTACAACATCATTTCTTCCATTTGCCTTAGGTATTCTATAATTAATAGAAAGTTTTATTTTCTCTTTTGAGATCTACATTTCCTGTCATTTAAGTAAAGTTCTACTATCATAAGGCTGATATTCTTGATGTCATCACACGGCTCATCGGGTCATTAGTGTTCAGTGCAGCAAATCTATTATTGAGATGTTTTCAAATTTCAGATGAGATATACCCAAGGTAATATTTTGGCTTATTTTGAGTTGTTTTCATTTCCTTCAAGTTGAACTTACATATGAGCAATAGATGTTCTGTTCCACAATCAAGCCCATGAATCAGTTCATGGGGTTCAAAATGGAATCAGTTCATTTCAGCCACTGATCTTGAGCTTCTCTATGATTCCTTCTCGCAGATGTTGTCATTTTACATCTGTGAGATCCTTCTGGAGCAGTTCACATGTATAAAGGCACCCTTTGTGTTGTTGAAAAATCTATTTTCAATGAAGAAATGGTTGAGCTTACAAAATGCGATTTCTAGCTTTTTCTCTATCAACTCCCGTTCCTTCCTCTTTGTTTTCTATTACTGCTTTCCAATTTCTAATAATTATGAATTCATCTTAATCACGCAGGTGATAAATTTCAGACTGAAGATGCTGATACATTCTTCAGTTTCTGCATCACTAGCTTCAGTGGTTGGTGCACAAATGTGAAGAATGTTTGTATCAAATGGAATTCCTTATGGACGGATGAATCTTGCCCCAGCACAGCCAGTGTTGTGCTTCTGTATAGTCCTGGAAATGTCCTTTTGGATAATGAACGCAATGGCATTCCTCTTGGATTGGTCATTCCCAGTGCAGTAAATCATAGGGCAGCCTGGTTCAAAGTGGCCAATACCAATCAGCTCACTCATAGGTATTAATCTTTGTATATTTCATTTCACTTTTTACTACTTCCAATTTTGCTAGATTCATACATTGCACATCACAAGTTCCAATTGTTAATACATGTTTACAGCTGATTCCTCTCAGTTTGAGCCATGACCCAGCAGAAAATGCAGGCCCATAGGCTTTACTCTGCTTGCATCAACTCTGCTCTATCTGACAATGTTCCTCTGCGTTCATGAGGCTTTCAGTAACCGACAAACATATTCATAAGTTTTCAGTGGCTAATTTCTCCAAAGTGGACTATCTGTTCCTTCTCAATAGTTTGTTCTTAGTGTGGAAGCTTTGCTGAATCCAATTCACTTTGGATGACATGCTGGCATTTGAAACACCAGTAACATAACTGTCAGCCTCACAGCAACACACAAGCCACCACAGTGTGACACAGTGACAGACAGATGGCGGGTTTTTGTTTTCTGAAACATGAGATCAGCAAAATCAGTGCCTGACATTTAAAAAATTCTGCTTCTCTCTTTCCATGTCCTTGGGTCTAGTCTTTTAATTTATTTAACTCTTTAAGTGGCCCATCTATTCAAACACTCCACAGATGCATACTGAAGAAAGTGCATCAGGTATTGCACGGGAGCACTTCTTGAAGATCAAGTTTGTCAACACAAGGAAAGAAGGTAAGGATGGACACACAGCCAAGGTTCCTAAATGTGCTAGTCAATAGTGATATTTATATTCAGTTCAGCATTCTGTAGCAGAAAGTAATGCAAAGATGCACCCATGTTCAGTGATGAGATTCAGCCAGTTCACACTGGTTCAACAGAAGCAGTGCCAATTTTTCTGTTCAGGTCAATGAACTAGTTGTGAAAATGAAACCTGTAATCATAATTCTCTCTAAGGTGGAAGCCAGTTGCAAAACAGAGTATTTTAAGTGTAATAATGTTTATTCCACTCATAGATATAAAACACAAGATAGAACCATGCTTGCAATATTTATTTATTCACTCCATAAAATTCATCATCCTTTTGATTAAATACATGAATACAAAGACATTTGTGTTCCCTCGCATTAGTTACTTCAATAAATAAGCACATAACCCACAGAAAAAAATGACAAACAACCAGGGGGTAACACGCGGTCATTCGTTTCAGCTGTGTGTTAGCCCCCACATTCCCACAGGACACGAGGAGTGAATTATGAAATTCCTGAAAGTGTAAAGAGTTGATAATACTGTCACAACAAGTGCTGTCAGTTGAGCTGAAGTGGAAACAGGTATTTCAAAGCTGAGTATAATATGTTCAGGGAAGAGAAATCGCCTGTTTCTAATCTAGCAAACACAATGTCTACTGTCTAATTGGCCCACCTCTGAAGGAGTGGGAATGTACTCCTGCAGTGAAAAGACATTTAAGGACAAATCACCAGCTGACTTTGCTTGGATGAAAGTGAAGAATATTGTAAGTGAGGATGCCAATCAAGTAGCAACAAGGAAAGATCTTATATAAGCTTTATTATTTGGTGGTAGTTTTTCATTAATATTTTAAAACTACCTCATAACAAAATCTAGTCTTATGTGTGTCTATTATTATTCTGATTAAAGTGCTAAATGTATGAAATAATAAAATATCTTTTTGTATATCATTATTTAATGTTTAGACAGTGACTCACTTGTTAAATTATTTGAATTTCACTGCTTGTGATGTGTCTTCACATAATAATCCTGAGATACTCTGTTCATCTGTGTCACCCAAAAAGCTAGATTATCCCTATTCTGGCCATCTAGCTCAGAAGCAACCACATGGAAGAAGCACACCAGCCTGTGTGACCACGAGATGTCAAAGGGATCAAGTATCAGGCATCAACGAATAAAAAAAATTATATCATTGTAAATGAGGGTGAGTGCAAAGTGGAGACTCAAAGCCCATCTTTAGGTAACTGGACACCCCCTTACAGAAGGGACACCCCCTTACAGGAGAGCCAGGCAGGGTGAAGTATAGCAATGATGAAACATACAACTTTTCTCTAGTTCCTACATGCTGCTCCCCACCCCCACTATAATGATCCCAATTCTACCTTAAAAATTTGGCTAGGTCATAGGATGTGCATTGGTACAGATAGGAACTAGAAACACAGGGGAACCAGGACAGATGATCCCTTCAGGACCAGTGGCGATACCAGGAGGGTGGAGGGAAGGTGGGGTAAAAAGGGAGAACCGATTACAGGGATCTACATATAACTTCCTCCCTGGGGCATGGAGAATAGAAAAGTGGGTGAAGGGAGAGCTCGGACAGTGTAAGATATGAAAAAATAATAACAATTTCTAAATTATCAAGGATTTATGAGGAAGGAGGGAGGGAGGAGGGAAAATGAGGAGCTGATATCAAGGGCTCAAGCAGAAAGCAAATGTTTTGAGAATGATGATAGAGACAAATGTACAAATGTGCTTGGCACAATGGATGTATGTATGGATTGTGATAAGAGTTGAACGAGCCCCCCAAAATGATTTAAAAATAAAAGAAAAATTTACTCAAATTTCATCAATTTAGAAACGACCTAAATGGTTTTCTTTCAAACATGTTTTATTCTGCTTGGAAGCTACACGATTTACCAAGTTGTAGAAACGACTACAGGTGTGCCTACAACAAACTTCATGATTGTCATTATCCAGTAAAATGCACTTTCCTATATATTCTTGAATATTTCCCTATCATTTAATCCAGCTATTTTTGATATAGCCACCAAACGCTTTATGGAATGTGATGGTTTTTGTTTCTGTGTGACTAAGTGCGTGGTTACGCGTTCCAAATTGTCAAGGCACCTGAGTTCAGAGACTGCGTCATAACTTTGGCACCTGCAGATAGTTCCCGGTAGACTGGGCAGGCCGAGACTTAGTAAGTATGGTTGATGACTTCAACCCACGAGGAAAGGAACAGACCCAAAGACAACAGAAAGGAATTTTTTGTTTAATCAAGGACCTACATTTTCAGAAATTATTTCATGTATAGGCTTCCTTAAAAGATCCATGTTCTATTTGTTTCACTCTTTGTTAAACCTGATGACAGGGAAAAGTGGTATGTGATTATGAGTGATCTATAAGGTTGAATTATTGTTTTCCTTTGTCACTTGTCATAATTGTATTTTCACAAAGGACAGAAGGTTTTGCAGCCAAATAGACAATTCTTAAGACATTTTCTTTGCAAATTATTTTCTATTTAAGGTGGAGAGATTTGCTTCACTTTCACAAGCTTCATTTTTTGAATGATAAAATGAAATGATATTATCATGAAATGTGAATGATACAAAAGGTAAATTATATGGCATATACAAGTTTATTTCATATTACTTAATCATCTTCCAATTCAATACATTAGCATAGTATTTAATGCAAGGCTGAGCCATGGTATATAATTAAAACTTAATATCTTAACTAAGTTAATATCTTAACTGAATAGAAACTTGGTATTTAGTTAAGTAGCTCTCTTACAAAGTAATCAATCATATTACCTAGCCATGGTATTTCCTGCTTATATCACTATTGCAGCCCATATAAATTCAAGACTTTTTGACTACAGAAACTCCTTCATGTTAACTTTCTTGGTTGGGAGAAGGTTATATTTCACATTTATGATGAAACTGATTTATGGTTCAGATTCAAAACATATTATAAATACTATATAAATATAAAGTAGGGGCCACATGCTCATATTCCTAGACATTATTTTCTTGTAGTTTTTTCTTCCCAAACAATAATTCAGTTGTGTTTTGAAATGTGTTCCAAGAGTTAAGAAATGGAACAATTAAAAATTTTAAATATTGCTGTAAGTAGTCAAAAATTGACTTCAGGAAAAAAAATTGGAATTTATTACCCCAGTTTCCTCATTATACAAAATGAACTGCTTTGAAGATTTCTGGAGAACATGTTGTAAAATTTTAAATACACACTTAATATAGATTGGCACTACAACCATGTTTCTAAGAAGTATAACACCATAGTATTTAAGAGGAACTTTGAGGCTAAGCAAATCTAGACCTACTCCACTAAGTGAGTAAAACTTTTAGAAGTGACTTACTCACTTTGTGCTTGGGAGTTAGCTGTCAAATAGAGGCTATGAGGATTAAATCCAAGGATGGGGAGATGATGAGCTGAGTTAATGCAAGGGAGGTGCACGGAATAACGTCCGAGTCATCATTCACAGTAGTTAAGTTCTGGATCACCCATCTTCAGGTTGGTGGTTTCAACTCACCAGGTGCCCCACGTGGAAAAGAGGATGCGTTTATTTCTTACCCTCATCTAGGGGTCACGATTCGTGGAAATCGACTCAAGGGCAATGAGATTGCCTTGTTTTCCAGTCAGTTCCTTTGAAGCCTGGTGGTGCCAGGCAGGTGGTGCCACGACTTAAGGGTTGGCTGCTAACTAAAGATTGTCACTCGAAGCTCCTCGGCAGCTCAGTGGGAAAAAATGCCCTACCAACTCTTCCTTCTTAAAGACTGAAGTCTAAGAAACTCCATGAGGTAGTTCTATTCTTAGAACTGAAATGAACTGAAATAGAATTGATAGCATACTCCAACAGCTATGTTATTATCACAATTCTATGACCCAAACGCTAGTAAATTTAGTTTGCCTGAATTTTAAAATTGTTTACATTTTATGTTGAGAGAAAAAAGAATTGTAAATGACGCTTCTCTCTGTTAAGTGATGTTTCCTTAGATGCTAGGTGGAGGTTGTTTGTAATTTAAATCGCGATTGCAATCAAGGCACTGATTGATGCAAATTTCTCATCTATTTCATAGAGAGGGTTGAAATATGGAACACATAATTTTAATAGTTTGAAGAACTCATTTCTGAAGGTAAGTAAGCAGCATACAAAAACAAAATCACAATTCTAAAATTTGGTTTCTGGCCTAAATATTGATGATTATGCATTAAGGGGTAATTATGAAAACAAAGTTTAAAAATCATTTTATCCTAAACATTATACATTTTTCTGATTACTGTTCATGTAATTCAATTTTCTGCAAAAGGATATAATTCTTAAACATTTATTCATACATGCTAAGTGATCAATACCAACAATGAAAGGTCTGCAGGAAGAGAGGCATTATTATGTAAAGTAATTAGTCTCAGACTTTTAAATAGAAAATTGAACTCAAATATTTCCATCTTCTATCAGGACTATTGAATGTTATATTGATTTTTGTTATATTACTCATATTGAATTTAATATCTTTGCTGTAACTATTCTTTTGACTATTTCCATGATTTCATAATCATTTCATATCATATTTATTATTTTTTAAATATGCCTGGGAAATAAGGGGGCATTGATGATAATAGTTTATTAAGTAAGCAAACATATGGTATAAAAAATCCTTCAAAGTACCCAATTGTTAAAGAACACGTATGGGAAGTTATTGTCAGGTGCTGTCGAATCGATTCTGACTCTCAACAACCCTATGACAAACAGAACAGCGCACTCTCGGGCCTTGCACCACCGTCACCCGCTTTGTCGTTTGAGTCTACGGCTGCAGCTATTTCAAGAATTGATCTCCTTGAAGGTCTTCTCTATCTCAGAACTTCAACTTTACCAAGCATCATGTCCTTTTCGAGGGACTTGTCCATGCTGTTAGCATGTCCAAAGCACATGAGGCTAATTCTCAGAATCCTGTTTCTCAAGAGCATTCTGATCTTATTATTTCCAATACACATTTATTCATTCCATCCAATCCATGGTGTATTCAACATCCTTACCAAGCATCATCATTCGAGGCATTGTTATCTAGTCCTCCTTTTTCATTGTCTCGTGTTCACATTCATGTGACGTAAGGGCAAACTCTGAGATGTCACTTGTGATCGGCACACCTGAGTTCTTAAAGTGACATCTGCTTTTGAACACTTCCCACTGATCTCTAGCCGTATCTTTGTCCAATGCAGTAAGTCAGCTGGTCTCATGACTGCTTCATCTCTGGGACTCGGTTTGTAGATCCAAGTCAAATAAATCCTTTGAGAATATTAATCATTCCTCAGTTGTCATGATGTTATCTATTGGCCCCATTGTGAGAGTTTGTGTTTTCTTTATGATGATGTCTAATCCATACTGAAAGCTATGGCCTTGATATTCACCCATAAAGGTTCCAGTCCTTTTAGGATTCATCAAGCGAGATTGTATCTTTTGCATATCCGATGTTATTTATCAAACTTCCTCCAATATTGATGTGATGCTTTATATATAGTCCAGCTTCTCAGATTATTTGCAAGTTCTACATGAGCACAATCAAATGATGTGGCGTTCCTATTCACCACAATGTTATCACAGTTGTGTGCTTAGGCTTAGTCAATAAGACACAGGTAAACATTTTTATGGTGTTCTCCCTTTCAGTCAAAATATATTTGACATCAGCAATGATAGCCTGCTTTTGAATCCATCTTCAAAAGAAGATGGAATTTCATCTGTTTCTTGAACCACCTTAGTTGGAAAAAAAAACAACAACACTCTTTTCACCAATGCCTTCTGTGTAGGGTAGACTTCTTTATGTGGTCTCAAGTGGCTGACAATGCTTTGGCATGGGACTCTATGTATTCTCCCCATCTTTTAATGTTTCCTGTGTCTATCAATATTTTAGCAGCAGAATCCCTCAATATCATAACTTAAGACTTCACTTCTTCATTTATTCTTCAGAAATGCTGACGCTCTATAATTTAATTGAGCCTTTTCCTCATCTCTTTGATTATTGATTTCAACAAAAATAACAAATACATCCCAATAAGTTAGTGTTCAAAACTGGATATTAATATAATTACAATCTTGAAGCTGATATTATGAAAACACATATTTGATGATTTTCATTTGATGCATGCTGAAGTTCCATATCTCTAAATTTATAATACATGAAATGTAAATGCTAGGAACTTCAAAACGTTTATAGGAAAGTTCCATTACCTTTTCATTTCCATTGACCAATAACTTTTAAAAAGTCCGTTTGGTGAGATAATTACTTTAGTGCATATTTTCAATTCAAGGCAATAAACAGAGCTTTAAATGATAATTTTCATTAAAGTTTTGTTAATCATTTGCTGGCAGTTAATTCCCCTATTGCCCAATTCAACCAATCCATCAATCACATTAGGAAGAGTGGTGCCATCATCAGTACAATCCCTGTCAGAATGCTTTTCTCTCATAGTCATTGCTGCTAGTGCTCCATTTCACCCAACCTCTGCTGCAGTCTCCCTAGGTGGTTATTAATCCGGTTACTGTCCACATAGATTGACCTATCTTGGACTTCCTATAGAGAAAATCCTATCAATTGCAAAAAAATATCACCACCAACAAAAAGTAACAAAAATGACAAACACAAAAATACTTCAATCAAACAAGGGAGTAAAATATAATAAAAACTAAAACTTCAGACTGGGTCAAAAGAAGATCAAATGATAAGGTGTTACATTTTAACTTAACTACATCTGCCATCATCAACTTTACAATAAATCTTTACAAGTCCGGAAAGCAGCACTCTGAAGCACCTGGTGCATTCTCCTGATAGTGTGATTACTGAGGAACAATAGTAAATGCTTCTAATTACAGCAGTCTTTAAACAAGTTTAGTTACTTGTTAGGGCTAGCCCATCATATATAATCCGGTTTCTCCGATGATTTTCTTAGCATCTAGATTAAACAAGTAAGTTTCTAGGAAGAAGAATGTGGTGTCAGAATTGGAGGAAAGTTCGCTAATAACCTGTGGTATGCAGATGACACTACCTTGCTTGTTGAAAGTGAGAAGGACTTGAAACACCTTGCTGATGAATTCAAGAATTTTAGCCTTCAGTGTGATTTATAATTCAATGTAAGGAAGACCCAAATCTTCACAAATGGATCAATAAATAACATCATGATAAATGGAGAAAAGGTTGATGTTCAGGGTTTTGTCTTGATTGGATCCACAATTAATGCTCATGTAATTATCAATCAAGAGGTCAAAATCTGTGTTGCCTTAGGAAAATCTGCTGCACAAGACCTCTTTCTAGAGTATTTCAAAGAAAGGATGAGAGTTTGAAGACTAAGGTGCACCTGACCCCAGCCACACTATTTTCCCTTGCCTCATATGAATGTGAAAGTTGGACAATGACTAAAAAACCTGAAGATACTATTTGCATGCAAATTGTGGTGCAGGAGGAGAATTTGGAAAGTAACACGAAGTGTTCAAAGGACAAACCAAACTGTTTGGGATGAGGTACAGCCAAAGTGTTCCTTAGATGCAAGCACAGCAAGGCTTTGTTTTAAACCCTTTAGACCCTCGTCAGCAGAGTCCAGTCCTTGAAGAAGGAGATCACGCTTGTTAAAGCAGATAGGCTGCTGAACAAGAGGAAAGTCCTCAATAAGATGATTGATACTGTGGACACAAACACGGGTTCAGGCGTGGGAACAATTGTAAGGGTGGTGTAGGACTGTGCAGTGTCTTGCTCTGTTATCCATAGGGTGACTAAAGGGTTGACATCAACTCAGGGCACATAAAAACAACAACCAGTTTTATTATTTTTTCCCTTCCATAAAGATCCTGCTCATTTTTAACCTTCTTTTTCCAGAGAAATTTTAACATTGAATGAGGAACACGTAATAATAATCAGCACATTTTACTTATGGGATGGGTGGAGAATATTGAAAGTTATAGACTGTACAAGAACGAACAAATATGTGTGAAAGAGGTGCAACCAGAGTGTTCTTTAGAGGGAAAGATGCGGAGAAGTTGTTACATGTACTTTGAGCATGTTTTCAGGAGACACCAGTCTTTGGAAAGGAGATCATGCTTGGTAAAGTGGAGTGTCAGTAAAAGAGGAGGAGACCCTTGACAAGATAGATTAACGTGGTGGTTACAACAATGATCTCAAATAATAGAACAGTTGCTACAATGTCACAGCACAGGGCAATGCTTTGTTGGGTTGTACATAGGGCTGCTATGAGGTGGAACCAATTTGAGGGCACCTAACAACAACAATGTTGTCAGGTGAACCCTCGTATAGTGGGTTATGTATGAACTGCTTACCCAAGCGTCACAATTTGGAAACATCAGCAGCTCTGTGGGAGGAAGGATGAAGCTTTCTACTCCTATAAAGAGTTACAATCTTGGAAACCCACAGGGGCAGTTCTACACTGTCATAAAGGATGACTACGAACTCATATCAACTCAATGGCATTGAGTTGTTGTTTTTTTTAATAATCAGAGCTCTGTGATGCTGTTGGTTTAAGTATTGAATTGCTAACTTCAAGGTTGATAGTTCAATCCCAATAAGCATTCCATGGGAGGAAGACTACATTGTCTTCTCTCATAAAGATTTAAAATCTTATAGACCCTATAGATTACTATGAATTCGAATGCACTTAAAGGCAACATATTTTGGTATTAAAGTCTATGTAGTGTGTGATGACATCTGTATTTTCTCAGTAAAGCCTCCAGACAAGGAACAGAAAATGAGTAATTTACTCCCCACTTCAGAGAAATGAACTGCTGAAAATTTATGCATAGTTTCAAAACATTGCCAGATACTGAAGGCCTACTGAATAGAAGTAGAATAATGTTGAAGACAGAGCCACAAAATCAGGTGCTTGTATCAGAAGGTACTCAAGTGTGACTGCGAATCTTCTTGGAATGGAGGCAATCACAGTGACATGAGTCAGGAAAAGCCTATGGGGGGGGGGGGGGACCTTCAAGATCTTCACTTGCTGCCAGGGCAGGCTCAAGGTAAGAACACACAGCTTCAAAAATCTGCTCATGATTGGAACGTGGAACATGCAAAGCATGAATCTAAGAAAATGAGAAGCCAATAAAATGAATGGAACACAGAAATGAGAAGTCATTAAAATGAATGGAACACATAAAGATTGACTTACTAGACATGTGTGAGTGAAAATGGACCAATACTGGCCATTTTGAATTGGAAAATTGTATGATCTTATATGCCAAGAATAACACAATCAAGAGGAATTCATTGGAAAAAATGACATTGAAAAAATCAATCATGAAGTAAAATGCTGTTTACTTCAAGGAAATCCAATCAATACAATTATGATTCAAATTCATGCACCAACCACAAAACTTAGTGATGAAGAAATTGTAGAATTTTACCAACTATTTCAATGAGAAATTGATCAAGCATGCAATCAAGATACCTCGATAATTATTGATAAGAATCCAAAAGTTAGTTACGAAGAGGAAGGAGCAGTAGGTGAAAAACAAGGACTTGGTAATCAAAACAAAGCTGGAGATTATATGATAGAATTTTGCAAAACTAATGAACTTGTTCAGAGAAATTCCTTTTCATCAGCCACCCAAAAAGGCAACTATACACATGGAATATTCAGGTAGAATACACATAAATAAAATTGACTACATCTAAGGGAAGAGATTATGGAGAAATTCTGCATCAGAGGCTAAAACCATGCCAGTGGATGCTGGTGGAATAGACCTTTAATTGCTCTTATCAGTTCATGTTGAAGCTGAAGAAAATTAAAACAAATCCACAAGAACCAAAATATGACCTTGTACATATATTCCTGAATTTAAAGAACATCTCAAAAACAGGTTTAGCACATTGAACCCTAATGAGAGAAAACCTGTGGAAACTCATCAAGAACATCATTCACGAAAAAAGCAAGGTTATTGAAAAGAGAGGTAAAAAGGAAAGATTCATGTGGATATCAGAATGGACTCTGAAACTGGCTCTAAATTATAAAGTAGCTAAAGAAAATATAAGAAATGGTGAAGTCAAAGAGCTAAGTGGAAAATGCCAAAAGGAAACTATAAAATTAGCAAATAATGTAGAATTAGAAAAACAAAGAGAAAGATGTATCTTAATGTGATAGGCAGGTTTATTGTGCCAACCTGGTCAATAAGAACATGTGGGATTAATAAGGTCACAGTTTGATTGAAGGGCAAAGAGAAAAATGGCTCTTGCTCTCTGGTGATCAGACCAGGGTGCAGCATTCTTAGCTGGTTCTCTGCCTCAATTTGCGAGCTACACTACATTTGGGACATCCAGCCTTTGGACTGTGTTGCTGTAGCTTGAAGTTCCTTTGAGACCAGCTTCACCACACTGCTGGTGTACACATCGTTTGAGCTGGGGTCTCTTGGATCCTGTCATCTGGCTGACTGTTGGTGACTACCCTGCTGTTTGCTGCCTGTAGCCGGACTGCCTGCATTGCTCTACAGGAAACTCAATGGTCTGTTTCCTTGACCTTGGACCCAGCAGCCCTGGGAGTTGAAGGACTGCCAGTATATTAATTGTTTCACAGGAGTTAGTTGAACTATATATACACCTGCCTATAGCATCTGGTCATAAGTTAGGCACAATGTCTCCCAGTAAAAGTGTATCTGACTTTTAAACTCAGTCTTTGTTAATTTCAAGAGTGCATTATATGATTATGTGTTTTCCCATTAGAAACAGTTAAAATGGCTTAAAATGGCAATGTATTAGCCATTTTAATATATGCTACTGTGTAAATTTAATATTAGTTACTATGTAATTTTAAAAATAAATCATGTTACTCTGAAACCTTGAAATAAGTGCTATAGACAAAATTGCCCTTTCTTGGCCAATCAATCATCTACTACACATACAAATAGTTGTTAATTCTGATCAGTTCAGATTACATTAAATTATGAAATATTTTAGGAAGCAAATCTGTGTCTTATTTTTAAATAACAATAATTATAATATTATGAAATTAAAGTTTTTACAAAACTTTACATGTTTTAAATTTTTAGAAATGTTTTAGAAAAACATTGTAATTGGAAGCTACAAAGAATATCCTTTCAGCACACACATACACAAAAATACATACACTCTCAAAATAACTGACAAAATTCATAACAGCACAACAATATTATCAAATATGGTAGTCTGATGAGGCTATAGATAATTTTCATGTTAGATTAACATTTGAATGGACTTAAGTAAAACAAATTATCTCATTATTTAAACTTAAAGGGATATCTTATTTATGTGAAAACATCTAAAATAAAAAAGCATGCTTACCTTATGAACTTTAAATAATACCTCACAGAGGTTATAGAGTTTTTCAGCTCGTACCCAGTCTAATGTGCTCACCTGCAAGAAATATAAAAATCAATGTGAAGAAAATTGCTACTTTTGGTTGGAGAATTTAAGCATTAACAACTTTGGAATGACCTAACATGTCTCTATTTAATAAAGTTAAAAGCCACAGTACAAGAATTAGTACTTATGCTTAACGCACTGTGGAGAATTTTAATGAATGAACATATATTTGACTGTGTATGATCTCAATATATTTAGATAAATTATTAGCACAAGAATACAGTAGTATAGAAACCCATCTGTTACACACAGTTGCATACACCTTTAAAAAGTCATTTTGTATTACTTTAGATAAAACTAAAGTCAGGATTTTAAATTATATGTAGAAAACTTAAGGTGTACTCTAAATGTGGAACATATGTAGTTACACATTAAAGTAGGTGAACTTATGTAATTGATGATATGTGATACTAGAGAAAGAATTGTTTCTCTTCAGAAATAATTAACTAATCAATTATATATAAAATGAATGAATGTTTCTCTAATTCATTAGTTTAACTGAAGTTCTGCCTTTATTTTTACTGATTATAATTTGCCATAACTGTAGTAATAATATGGATGAAAATAATTTTAATTTTTAATAATAGCTCATGTTTTTGAATTCATGTTACTCTGCATTACTATGTCCATACGGTGTATCTAAATTTTTAACAGTGTGTCAGGTTTAGATATTTATTGCTCACATTGCAGTTATTCTTCCTTCCCTATCCCGTGCCCCCTCACAACTGTTGATATGTTTGATCCCATTGTTGCAGCCACTCTGGGAAGTCAACTCCATAGTAGGGCCTTTCTCTCTTCCTCTCCCCTCCACCCAGCTGAGGTCCTTCTCCAGGGCTTGTCTCTCCTGACATGTCCAACGTATGTACATGGAGTCCTGTCGTCCTGGTCACTACGGAGGATTCTGGCTGTCATTCCACAACAGAGTGGTTTGTTCTTTTGGAGTCCAAGGGACTTTTAATTATCTTCATAAGCTGCAGAAAACAAAATTATTGGTTCTTCTCCAGTCCTCCTTCACCAACTTTCAAATGTGTATGAGGATATTAAAACTACCTTGGCTTGGGTCAGATACAATTAAATTTTCAGGATAACCCCCCACCCCCTTTTGAACACTTTAACGAGGTCTTGTGCAGCAGATTTATCAAGTGCTGTTATCTATTAGTCAAAGCAAAATGGTGAGGATTTGGGTTTGCTTTACGTTGTTGTTATGTGCCAGTGAGTTGGCCCCTACCCATAGGGACTCTATGCCTAACAGTCAACAAAACAAAAGTAAACACCCCTCTGGTTGCAGCAGATGTACCTATTGCAATGCATCGTGTGCTCTCTTGATTGAGGCTTCCATGACTATTAATTATGGATCCAAACAAAACAAAATCCTTGACAACTTCAATTTTTTTCTGTTTATCATGATGTTTTCTATTGGACCAAGTGTGAGGATTTTGTTTTTCTTTACAATGAGTTGTTATGCAGACTGAAGACGGCAGTCTTTTATCTTTAGCACCACTTGTTTTAAGTCCTCTTCATTTTCAGCAAGCACGCTCATGTCATCTGCAAAATGTTCCTCCAATTCCGATGCCACTTTCTTCTTCTTCTTCTAAGCCAGTGGATTTGATTTGCTCAGCATACGGAATGAACAAGCATTGATAGAGGGTAAAGGGTCCAGCCCTGATGCACATGTTATTGATTTTAAACAACACAGCATCCCCTTGTTCAGTTCCCACAACTGCCCTCTGATCCATGCACAGGTTCCGCATGAGCTCGTTAATGTTTTGCAGTTCCCATTGTCCTCAAAGCCGTCCATCGCTTGTTATGATCCACACAGCCAATGCCTTCACACCGTCAACGAACCCCAAGCAGCCTTCCTTCTGACAGTCTCCGTTTTGAGTCAAGATCCATGTGACACAGACAGTGATGCCCCTTGTTCCATGCCCTCTTCTGGACCAAGGCTGAGCCTCTGGCAGCTCCCTGTCAATGTACTGCTACAACGGTGGCCCAGCAAAATTTAGCATGCATGTATGTTTTTAATATTGTTCTATAATTTCAGCATCCTCTTTGGTCACCTCTCCTTGGAATGGGTACAAATAATAGGTGAAATCTAGTAAGTTTGGCAAGTAGCTATTTTTAAACACTTTCTGGCAAGAACAAGTGAGTACTCTGACTACTCATGAATGAAGAACTGGATCATGTGGGATAACATCATGGAGAATAGACATGGGTCAAGAAAAGCCCACTTAAAAAGACAGGAAAGAAAGAAAAGACCAGCGTGGATGTCAGAGAGAATCTGAAACTTGCTCTCAATCTTAGAATAGCTAAGGCAAATAGAAGAAATGATGAAGTTGAAGAGCTGAGGAGAAAATTTCAAAAGGCAGCTAAAGAAGATAAAGTAATGTAATGGCATGTGAAAAGAGATAGAGCTTTTTTTTAAAAAAAGAACATTTTTAGCATATCTTAAACCTAAAAAATTAAAGAAAATATTCCAGCTTCAAGTTGCAATTAGTGAAAGATTGCATGAGCAAAATATTAAATGATGCAGGAAGTATCAACTGAAGATGGGATGAGTACACACAATGTACCCCAAAGAATTGCTGACATTCAACCATTTAAGAGGTAACTGATGGGAAAGAACCAATAAGGGGGAAGGGTTCAAACAGCACCAAAAACATGGACCCAAAACAAGGCTCCAGGAATTGGTGGAATACCAATGAAATGTCCCAGCAAGCTGACAGAGCACTGGAAACATTAATATCTTCAGAGTGTAGAATGTTTTAATATTGTATCACATTGAATGCATTTTCCTGATTAGCACATAGAACATCAATATATTGCATAAAGCGTAGACCTTTAGAATCATATGCTAAGGTAAAACTTTAAGGAGTGCTTCTTATTTGCAAAATGTTTGCAAATATATTTTGATTTATATATATTCTATATCTAACACATATTATACACATTATATTACACATAATATTGATTTTAAATAATTTATACACATATATAGGCATATAAACGCATGCACACACACACACACACACACACACACACACACACAGACATCACTGCCAGGACAGGATAAAACTGCTCCTTTGAGTTTCTGAGATGGCAATGGTTATCTGAGTAAAAGTCAGGTGTTTCTATAGTGGAGCGGCTGTTGGTTTTGAACTGCTGTCTTTGATTATTTCAGTCCAATGTGGAACCACTATGCACCAGGTTCCCTATACGACTGTATTAGTAATCTATTACTTTTGCTGTTCACTTGAACATTTTATTTTTTGGTAATGACCATTCATATTTATCTCTTAATCATCTCCCTCCCATTCTGTTTATGTGCTGTTCACAGTTTTGACTGTACGTCCAGCTCTGGACAGAGCGTGGGATCTCAGAATAAAGCTTCAGTGAGTCTCATGTTCTTCACCATGGTGATTGGGGATGAGAATATTACTCCAGAGGGGTGACCAACAGACCAATTAAACATAAGAGTGTTCTTAGCCCTGGGCTTGGAACTGCTTCTTTTATGGGCTTGAATAACAACAACACAAATCTTTTTTCCTTGAGAAATATTTGTAGTCACCCTGGGAAGGAATGTGTAGAACTTGATTGACAATGGAGAGAACTGAGACAAACAGAGAAACCTGGTCTATATTTCATTATTTACGCGCTAGGTAATGAAGTGCTGGGGAAAGTCTATTCCTGGATTGTTCAGCTATTTAACATCTAGATCTGTTTGTTCTTTGTTAAGTCACTTTGGGGTGGACTTTCTGTCACTTTCTATTAAAACATTTCCCAGTTGATTTGTAGTCCTCTATTTGTTGTTTATATTCTGTTATCAATCCATCCTGTTGTCAAACTAATTATTTGTAGTCTTGTTAGCCTGAAATGTTTCTCTCTTCAAGCAAGCTAATCCACATTCGACCTATAAGTGATACAAATACTGAGTTAAGATGGCCTGGCCGTTCTTGCTGGGGATAGGACTGCGTGAGGTCCACATTGGGAAAGAACTTTGACCAAGAAGTGGTCTTCATCACGTGTGAGACATTGTTGGTGTCTGAAGGGAGCTTCTCCCCACGTCAACCACTGCTGCACAGCAGCTCAAGGTCATCTCTGACTTGTGGCCCTGTGACATCCCCATGACCCCAGTAGACATTTATTTTAGTATTAAATGAGTTCTTGAGACATTTCTCTGTGTTAGTCTGTTTGCGATTCTTCCATCAGGCGCCATACGGCATGCATACAAGTGTTTTGTTGCTAAAGAAACAAATTGTAAGGAAACCTGGAGGTTATTTTGAGATGTTAACTAGATAATTCATACTTCATATACAATTGATATGAGCACGATTGCTTTCAGAAGGCCTTTGTAGATGGTGACATGTCTCAAAGTTTTAGAAAGAAAATCATATTTCTGAAAGCGATATAGCACCTGGTTTTGAATCTCATTTCCTTCTCCTTGAATTGTCAATAAATACTCTTGAATGGAGTAGATCTTTGTTTTCATGCCGTTCCTTTGTTTACTTGGCCCCACTTCTTAAAGACTCAGATACAATCTCTAACTGATGTCTTCCCTCATGCTCCCAGGCAGTTATTCCATCCTTCTTCTCATTTCCAGAAGCCATGTAATTTTCTCAAAGCTAATGGTCTTTGATAAATTATGTTAACTGTTGTATATCTATGTCTTGTGTATATACAACAAGATGGAAGTTTACTGTATTGTAGCCATCAGATGACTGATGAGAATGTGTTACGTTAAGTCCAAACTTAAAGGTCGAATGCGGATTAGCTTGCTGGAAGAGAAACAAGCTGAGTTAATGCAACTGGATAACCCAGTGGCAGGATGTCCAGTAGGAGACTGGTAAAACACAATTAGGTTTGTTCAGAGCTATTAAACTCTCAGAGAGAAGTGATGTGAAGCCATTTCTAATTTAGCAAAATACATATATAAAGCACATGAAGGTTTCTGCTTGGTTTTCCTTTAAAATATCCAGTGCGTGTTTCAGGCATCTTCAAGTTGGTTATTTGATGATGTCTGGCTCTACAAAGGAGCCTCTGTGGCACCGTGACAGCTGTGGTTGGACTGCTGACCACAGGGTTAGTGGCTCAAAAACATCAGCTGCTCCACAGGATAAAGGTTAGGTTTTATGCTTCCATAAAGATTTATAATCTCAGAAATAATATCTTGGGTCACAAAGAGTTGAAATGAATTCAATAACAGCTTTTTAAACTCTCTCTATATTAATGCAAGATTAAATATTGTAATCATTACAGAAGTAAAAGGCTTTTAAGATAATACATTGAATTTAATGGTTAGATAACTAATAACTAATAAACTAATAAAATATATCCATATGTATACGTTTATGTATATGTAACTACAGGGGGAAATGAACAGGCTTTCAAAATTCATGGAAAAATTCTATTATCTTTTCATTCCATTTTCCACGAATTTTGTGACCACCTGTCATATACATATTTGTGTATAACTATTGGTATGTATGTATAACTAGGATATCATGTAAAGTAATCGCAAAGTTCAAAGTTGGAAACGTAAATGTGAAGCTTAAACTTGGAGGATGCCACCATGGTAGCATGTTAACAAAATCGGTCTTGAGTGTATCTGTCCTAAAGCAGAAACCCCTAGTATGTTGATACGAAAGTTAAATACGGCCCAGCGTCACCTGAGAAGCATGTAGATTCACTGAGCCCCACCGCAGAGATGCAGAAATTCTGGAATTGGGCTTATAAATCTTGGGCTTCTTTTCATTCTTCATTATGGATATACTTTTAATTCTAAAATGTAAGCACTGTTGCTGTATAAGGTCCCCGAATGGCATTAACGGTTAACACGTGGCTGGTAATTGGAAAGGGACATTGAATTCGCACAGTGTCAGGGTGGAAGAAAAGGTGTAATGGTGTGCTTCATAAATATCACAGCTGAAGGTCCCTGAGGAGTCTTCTATTCTGGGATTCAGGACATCATCAGCACCACGAGTTGGGGTTTTCTCTAGGACATACCACGGCAATATTTGGATGCATTTGCTTAAGGAAAGGACTCCCTGAGTACAGTATGCAAACCACCAGTCTCAGCAGTCCTGGTAGCTTTGTAGAAATGTGAAATCTCAGACCACATCCCAGATCGACTGGATCAGAGACTGTGTTTATAAATTACCTCCTGGTGATTGCATTCATGTTAATGATTTTCATATTTCATAAGAAACTCCAAATGGTTTAGCTATGGTGATCTTTCTTATTGACTAAATAAGATTCACTTTTATACTACCCTTGTTAGGGCATACCTCTTGTAGCAACAGGTGAAAATCTCGAAGGGCAAGTGGGATAAATGTGGAATGATTCACTCTGCCTCATTACAGTAGCTTTACTTCCTGTGAGCAATGATTTTATATGACAGGAATGGGATTCAATCAGTTCCATAAGTACACCTCTTACTGTTAACTCAAGGGTGGTGGTTCAGAAACTGGGACACAAAATGAAAAATGCTTATTGCGCTTAACTTGATTTTTACAGACTAGCATGTAAAGATTGATCACCAGAAATCATGACAGGAAAAAAAAAGACTGATAGTTGGGTAAGCTCACACCATCGAGTCTTTTCCCCTAAATAATGATGGTTGATCATTTTCTATAATATGTTTGGTCAAATTGTATTTGAAATGATTAAAAAAATAGAATATAAAATGTATTTTATATCATTGTAGCCTGGGCATCATATATACATATATTTAAAAACCCCACTGTCATTGAATTTATTTTAGTAGAAGAACTGCCCCATAGGGTTCTCAAGGCTCTCCATATCAATGGATATTCTCCACTGGAGCAACTGATAAGTTCAAACAGTTGACTTTTAAGTTTTCAGCTGAGCATCCTAACCACTGCCCCATCAGGAGTCCGCTGAATATAATATAGAATGATTTCATACTAGATATATGGTCAAATCTCTTCAATCTATACTCTTCATTTAAATAATTTCCAGATAATTTTATATGAAAGAGTAAATTTACCTAATTGATATTCTACCCTATGTTTTACATATGCATAGCAACTGCTACATAATTTATATGTTAATGATATATGGTGCTGTAAAATTGATTGTATAGCTGTTTTTAACACATTTTCATGGTGTTTGAAAACACGCCCGGCTGAAATATTATCTTTCTGATTCTAATTTGCACGTCAGAAATAAACATTCAGGCTAACATAAAAGAGTAGAGTAGATTAGAAAGAGAAAAATCTCCTTGATTTTAACCCCAACTGTCCAATTTCTACGCTGGCTTTTGCTGTCTTTCAGCACAGACACAGGCTTGTCAAATTCAGACCTTATCCTTCCATTTCAACATTCTCCCCCCTTTTTCATGTTCTCTTACAATACCCACCCACTCAGCACCACCCCTCACACACCAAAATCTTGAAGGAGTTCAAAATCTGTCGAATAAAAGAATTTATGTTTTTAATCCTTTCCTAAATAATTTTCCTAAGAATCTTTGGCTCTTCGAAAACTCATCTGAATTGTCTGGGGAAAACACTACACAGACATTTTCCCTTTCCTGCAAGGTTACGGCTGTTTGAACAAAAATACCGGGCAACCTAGATTAAAGGATGATTGACTGTAACCATGTCTTTGGAGTAAAGACAGTAAATCATCCCATGAACATTTTCAGACGTATCTCCCTTGCAGCCATTTTTAACATTCAAGCTTTTATGGGACAAGAGACCTTCACCTCTTCTCCTAAAAGATTTTCTTTTTCTATCAGTTAATAAGGTCTTTCTCTCTCTCTTCTTCTCTGAAGACAAAGTTGGGAAGTTGTAGCAAGCATCCTGTACAAAACTCTGGAATTAATGACTGCAGAATGCCTTTCCTCTGGTTTGTGGATATACAATACATCTGGTTCTCACTGTCTCACTGTTCTGTAAGAACTGGTGCATGGAAAACTAGTGTTAAATTGTTCTGTAATTAAAAATCTGTTTCTGATGCAGACACATCATATTTAAGGTCACACCAATATAAATAAAAATAAATTACAACTTAACACAAAGTGTTATTAGATTTGAGCAAGAAAAATTTTAACAAGCTTCTGAATATTAAGTCTCAGGCTGGATATATTATCTGCATATATGTATTTATATAGTTACTACCATGTTTTGTTCATTGATTTTACAATGTAACATTGCTGGACATCAATAGTGATTTCATACTTTAAAAGAGCTTTAGAATTTTCAGACACATTTATAAAACATAAATTATGTCATTCTGTGTTTACAAAGCCCAAATAGATAGAAATGTGTAGGGTGTTGAACAGTATAAATAACTTGCCCAAATACCATGGGCGGTATATAGAAAACATTGTGTTTAAAAACTATAAAGTAAAAAAAATCCAAAACAAATAAAAATTTGACATCAGATCAACTCGCCACCAGTTGATCTCGTGTGATGCTGATGTTGTGGTTCGGTGCCCGTGGAGTCGACTCTGACCCATAGCAACTCAATGCAAAACCGATGAATCCCTTCCCGGCCCGTGGAATCTCACAAACATTCACATACTTAAGCCCTTTGCGGCAGCCACGTGGTCAATCCCTCCTTTTGAAGGCCTGTCTCTTTTCGGATGACCTCTGCTTTACCAAGCATGAAGTCCTCCCCAGGGACTGGTCTCTCCAAACCACATGTCGAGAATATAGTAGATAAATTCTCATTGCCCTTGCCTCTAAGCAGGATTCTGACCATACTTCTTCCAAGACAATTTTGTTTGTTCTTTGAGAGTCCATTTACTTTTGATAATCTTCCCCAGCATTACAATTCAAGTGCCTTGATTCTTGTTTAGTTTCCCATATTGGTTGTCCAACTTTCACATGCGTATGACTCATATTATGCGGGAGCTGAAAAGATCATGGCTTGGGTCAGGCACAACTTAGTACTCACAGGAACCTCTTTGCCTTTCAGTACTCTAAAGATGTCTTGTGCAGCACATTTACCCAAGGCAAAGCATCTTTTGCTCTCTTGACTTCTGCTCCAGGAGCATTGATTGCGGATCCAAGGAAGACAAAACCCTAAACACAACGTTTATTTTTCATGCAGTATGATGTTACTTCTGGGTCAGGTTGTGAAGATTTTCGTCTTCATTATATTGAGTTGTAATCCATTTTCAAGGCTGCAGTCCTTAATCTTCATCAGTGATTGCTTCCGTTCCTCTTCACGTCAGCCAGTGAGGCTGTGCCATGTGCATCTACCAGGTTGTTAATAAGCGACTACAGTACAACAAACTAAGAGACAGTGGTGGACCCCACATGATTCCGAGTAAGAACTTCTTCACAGATATTTCTTGACAGTAATCTTTATAGAAGCAGATTGCCAAGTCTTTTGTCTACAGTACTGCTGGGCATTTGAAAACTTCCCAAACTTTAATAATCAAGTGCAAGCCATGTATACCACTAAGGGATTTTGCAGGATCTTGTTGTCATTGTTAGGTGCCATCCAGTCAGTTCTAACTCATGATTGTATGGACAACAGAAGAAAATTGTCATCCTCAAAGTCAGTGGTATGCTTGAATTTACGGTTGCAGTGACTGTCTCAATCCATTTTATTAAGAATCTTCCTCTACTTGGTTGGCACTTCACAAATCATGATGGCCTTCTCCAGGGCTTGGTTCCTCCTGAGGAGATGTCCAAAGTGCATAAGACACAGTGTCATCTGCTTCACTTTGAAAGAGCATTCTAACTGTGCTTCCTCCAAGAGATTTGTCCATTCTCCTGCAGTCCATGTATATTTAATATTCTTTGCCAATGCTACAATTCAAATACACTGATTCACAGTGATCGTCGTTATTTATTTTATAGCTCTACATGCATATCAGGCAACTGAATATAGACAATGGCTTGGGGCAGGCACATCTTGGCCTTCAAATTGACATTATTTTAAATACTATATAGAGATTGAGATAGTTAAGGTTTATTGTACCAACCTGGCTAATAAACATACATGGGATTAATTGAAGGGGGGAAGGATAAATGGATCAGTGAGCCTCACCTTTCTAGTTCTCGAGTCTCTTGCTTTCTGAGGGTCAGACCTGGGTGCAGTTGCCTTAGCTATTTCCCTGCTTCAGCTGGCAAGGCTCACTTCCTGCAAGACATCTCTGAGGAGAAGTCACATGGTCCTACCCCAATTCAGCCGTGGGTGCTACAGCACCCGTGTGGAGACCCCTGCCAGAGCTGAGATGCTTAAACATTCACTGACTCAGCTTTCCTCCTGAAGTTGGTGTCATTGCATGTGTTTTGTGAGATTGAGGAGGACTTTGTGGATTGGTGTCAGACAAATGGGCTAATGTTGTATTTATGGGCTTGGACAGCACTGGGTTGGGATGCTTTCTTAATGTACACTTACCCTTTTTATAAAATCCTCTCTTATACATGTGAGTTCCTGTGGGTTTGTTTCCCTGTTTATCCAGACTAACACAGAGATTTAGTGTAGAAGATTTTTTCAATGTAATATGCTGTTTGACTTCCTGACTGGGGCTCCTGTGGAATTTTGTGCATCCAAACAAAAGGTAACAATTGAAACTTCAATCTTTTCTCTGTTTACCATGCTGCTGCTTATTGGGCCAGTAGTGCTTTGTTTCTGTTTTCTAAGTTAACCTGTACTCTATATTGAAGACTGTCATCTTTGCTATTCAGCAGTGAGTGCTTCAAGGGATCTGGCATTTTAATGAGATGGATGGTGCTATCTATACGTTGTAAGCCATTACCCCGTCTTCCTCCAATCCTGACGTTGTGTTCTTCATCCTATTATTCAGATCCTTGGATTACATGCTCAGCATACAGATCGAATAACTATGATGAAATAATACAATCTTAACTGATTTTATACCAAGCAGCATACTTCCTTGTTTGATTTGAATAATTTCCCCTTGTAGCGTTATTTCATGAGCACAATGAAGTATTCTGTAATTCCTATTTTTGCAGTATTTTCTTGTTATGATTCTCAAAGTCCAATGCCTTTGATTATTCAATGAAAAATGACTAAAAATCTTAGTTATTCTCTGCCATTAGCCACGGTCCACCTAACAACAGCAATGGCAACCTTTCTTCTAGGTCCTCTTCTCAATCCTGCATGAATTTCTGGGAGGTCCCTCTCAATGTACCGCGCTTCCAATGTGTGTTTGTTCTAATTTATTCCCACCTAAATTTTACTTGCATGTGATATTAATGATGCTGTTTGATAATTTCCTAATTCTGTTGGATCGCATTTTCTGGAATAGGTATATATAGGATTCTCTTGCTTTTGCTTGTTCAGATAACTGACTTGCAAATTTTGTAGGTATAGATGAATGAGCCAATCAAGCACAGCATCTGTTGTTGAATCATTTCAATTGATATTCCATCAGTTCCTGAAGCCTCGTTTTTTCCTAATACCTCCAGTGAAAGTTCTACTTCTTACATCACTACCATTGGTTCTTGACCAAATGTTACTTCATCCAATCAGTGAATGTAAACCAATTCTCTTGGGTAAGGCGACTCCGTGCATTCCTTTCATCCTCTTTGATGCCCCCTCTGTCTTTCATATTTTGCCCATAGAATCCTTCAGCTTTTCAAGCGGAGACTTGAATTGTTTCCTTCAGGTCTTTCAGCTTGAGAAATGTGGAGCGAGACCTTCCCTGTGGTTTCTAACTCGGGTCTTGGCACAGCCACTGGGATAGACCTGTGCTTGGAGCATTTCTGTTCAGCCGGTTTCCTTAGTACTTTCCGCCATTTACACTCGATGAACTCTACAGTCAAAAGGATCTTTCACAGTCATGTATGACAGTTACTCCTGTCTAAATTTCTAATGACTTGATTTCCGCAAGTTTGATGTTTTTGATATCCCACAAGACATCTGGTTTGGAGTCATTGGTTTTCAATGTGTCAAATTCATTCTTGAGATGGTCTCTAAATTCAGGTGGGACACAGGTAAGGTCATATTTTGACTCATGGGCACACGTTTTATTTTTATTCAATTACAAAGTAATCTGCATATGTTTATTCTGCAGAGGGTCTTTGGTAAGTCAGTTGCCTAACATCTGGTGACATTTAGTTTCTTCATAGTCTCTTCTCATAGATATAGTTAATTTGATTCCTTCATTTTCCATCTAATGAAGTCATGTGCAGCCACACTTCATGCTGTTGAAAATATATTTGCAATATTACTTCATGTCAGTTCCAGCGAAAATTTCTCTCACCAAGGTTATATTTTCAACTGCTGATCCTTCTTTATATTCAACCTTAGCAGTAGAATCAACAGTAATTAGAATCAATAGTAATGCATCTCAATTGCACATTTGATCAATTTCTGACAACAGTAGTTGGTGGAAATATTAAACTACTCAATTTTAGTTTGGGGTCATTTTATATATTATAATATTAGTGATACTTAGGGATATATTTTGAAATGTTATTTTTTATGATGTATACCACAGGTTTCATCTTCAATGTGTCAAACTCAGCACAGAAAGCCATAAGATTAGCTCATTTTAAGTAGACAATACTAATCTGTTTCAACTCAATAAGTCCTAGGATATTAATTTTTATGCTTTCCTTTTTGTTTTGGAAATTTGTTTTTCTAAATTTATACTGTGTATATTCTGAAAAAGTCATCACTGGACACTCTGTTTTTTTCCCCTCATTTTGAGGTGCACTACATCAGCAAATAAAGCTTTATTCCATCCATGCCATTATGACCAACTCTTGAGGAGGCAATTCCTTCATAGTTATATTTTGAGTGTCTCCCAACTTGATTGTTTTATCATTTTCTGCTAGGACACAGAGTGTCCAGTGATGACTTTTTCAGAAGAGAATTGCCTCTTCCTTCTTTTTAGTGTTTTTATATTTGTTTGTTTTTGAGGCTGGAGGCTTTGCAGAAAGTTGTTCACCACTGGCAGCCCTGCTGGCATTTGAAACATTGGTGACTAAACTCCTAGCCTGAGAGTAACTCATAAACTACCGCAGGGTGACAGATGGACAAGGGGTTCTCTTAAGTAAAACATATAAAATTAAGTCAGCATAATACACTCATATAACATAAACTTCCATATGCAAATTTTGATTGTTTTTCTGCTTAAATATTTACTTTGGCTGTTTAATTTTCTGTCCATATTATGCTCAATAAATATTATCCTTAAACACTACATCCAAAATGACTTATAATTATGTATTTTGAGTTCCAAAATAAATGCTCAGTCATATAGTATGACAATAAAACAAAATGAAATTCTAATTTTACCATCTAAATATTTTAAATATTTGTACTTTTCTCAAATTAACCTACTGTAATGGTAAAAACAAACATAAAGGTTTTAAAATTCCTCAGTGTTGATGATAGGAAAATATCTAATAATTTTCTTCACTGAATTAAAAAAAGAAACTATTGCTATCTATACTTTTACTGATATGACCTCTTGAATATCCTCAAGACATTTCAGAAGATGATGACTCAATATCACATCGTCTCTAGGTACGCATCCTTAAAATCCTCTGTTTGCAAACTTTAGTAAGGAGCAGACCAGATTGAAAATACACCTGTCTTTTAAACTGTGAAAAAAAAACAAAAACAACTCATCTCTAGAGTGGAATTAAAGCTATGTTAACAGAGTTTAAGCCACAAAAATGCTTGAAATTTATTGGTTTACGCTCTGGAATTTTCAAAAACAAAATCAAAATAAAACTATGATTTTTCTAAAATGTAAAAAATACAGAACTTTAATATCATTCATATATATATATTTTAGATAACTCAACCAATAAGAATAGAAATAATTTTTAAAATTTTTACAGAAAGGTCACAAGGAAGGGAGTAGTTAGCAAAGATGCAGTATAGCACTGATGAAACACACAACATCTCTCTAGTTCTTTCATGTTTCCTCCACATCACTATGATAACCCCAGTTCTACTTTACAAATCCAGCATGTCTAAGATATGTTAAAAATTTTACATAGATAAATTGATTGAATCTCACAATAACTGTTTGAAATAATCATTAGTTTTCTCATTTTATAGGTGAAATATAACTCACTAGAAATTTAAAAATTATATGTAGACATTATGAAATATACAAATAATGTTACTTTTTGTCATTGGCTTGTGGTTGTTTGTTTTCTTTTGCTGTTCATTTTTTTCTATCTTGTTTTTGTGCATCTTATTATCTCCGCAGGTCTGTCTAATTAAGATAGGCTGGAGGAACAATCCGGAGGAGAAAACAACAGGACCGACAGTTCCTAGGGGACATGGGAGGAGGGGAGATGGGGTGGGGAAAGGAAGTGGTGTCACAAACCCAGGGACAAGGGAACAACAAGTGATCCCAATTGGTGGTGAGGTGGGCATAGGAGGCCAGTTCAGGTGTGGCCAAGGGCAATGTAACTGAGAGGAATTACTGTAATCCAAATGAAGGCTGAGCATGATAGCGGGACAAGAGGAAGGTCAAAGGAAATAGAGGAAAGAGCTAGGAGGCAAAGGGCATATATAGAGGTCTAAATACAGGCATGTATATATGTAAATATATTTATATATGAGGATGGGGAAATAGATCTATATGCATATATGTATAGGTTTAGTATTAAGGTAGCAGATAGACATTGGGCCACCTCTTAAGTACTCTCTCAACACAAGAACACTTTATTCTAATAAACCAGCATTCCATGATGCTCACCTTCCTGACAGAATCGCCGAAGACAAAGTGGGTAAATAAGCAAATGTGGTGAAGAAAGCTGATGGTGCCTGACTATCAAAAGCGATAGTGTCTGGGGTCTTAAAGGCTTGAAGGTAAACAAGCAGCCATCTAGCTCAGAAGTAACAAAGCCCACATGGAAAAAACACACCAGCCTGCGTAACCACGAGATGCTGAAGGGATCAGTTGTCAGGCATCAAAGAACCAAAAATCATATCACTATGAATGAGGGGGAGCATGGAGTGGAGACCCAAAGCCCATCTGTAGAAAATTGGACATCCCCTTACAGAAGGGTCTCAGGGAGGAGATGAGCCAGTCAGGGTAAAATATAGCAACAATGAAACATGCAACTTTCCTCTAGTTCCTAAATGCTTCCTCCTCTCCCCCACTTTCATGATCCCAATTCTACCTTAAAAATCTGGCTAGATCAGAGGATGTACATTGCAATGTACGATAAGAACTAGAAACACAGGGAATCCAGGGCAGATGATCCCTCAGGACCAGTGGTGAGAGTGGTGATACCGGGAGGGTACTGGTAGGGGGTGGTGGAACCAATAACAAGGATCTACATATAACCTCCTCCCTGAGAGATGGACAGCAGAAAAGTGGGTGAAGGGAGACGTCGGACAGTGCAAGATATGACACAATAATACTTTTTAAATTATCAAGGGTTCATGAGGGATGGGGGTGTGGGGAAGGAGGGGAAAAAAGAGGACCTGATGCCAGGGGCTTAAGTGGAGGGCAAATGTTTTGAACATGATAAGGGTAATGAATGAACAAATGTGTTTTACACAATTGATGGATTATGGAGTGTGATAACAGTTGCATGAGCCCTTAATAAAATGATTAAATAAAGAAGTGTACAAAGAAAGCATTTCAATTCAATCTAGCATTTGAAATGGATATATATAAATTCCATTGCTTTCACCATTTCATTTCTTCCCATATGACTTACTCTGGGGGAAACAGGTGGTTTCTTTATCTTGTTAATAATGAGGAGCCCTGGTACCTGCACTAGGAAATTCATTTAGTTTCACAGTATTAGGGGCCATCTGTACTCAGATGAGTGCAAGGCCTATATCTGCAGCTCAGCTATTGTCCTTAAAATGTGGACTGGAATATTAACTCAGAAGCTGTCCTGGTGGCACAGCACATACATAGAATGGCTTCAAACGGGGGCACTTGGGTACCACTACAAATGATGGGTCAACGTGCATTCTTAGGAAACTGCAGGTCAGGAGGACCGTTTAGGAAGAACACGGCTAGATGTCAATCATTTTGAGGGTGGGGTGGGTGGGTTGTGTTTCTAATTGACCTTCATAAGGAAATAAAGAGGTTAGGATGTAAACCATTTGGTGAGAATGTCTCAACAATTTGCCTGGAATCAATAACAGCTATGAAGAGCTGGTCATAACTCTACAGCCAAGTATAACTAAAACAGCTGCCGTCTCACTTCTGCATGGCAACTTTTACCCAACCTAGTGGGCAACTGGTACATTTCAAGAGATTTCACACCAAAGCTGGGTTTTAAAAAAATCATTTTATTGGGGGCTCATACAACTCTTATCACAATCCATACATGCACCCATGTGTCAAGCACATTTGTTGCCATCATCATTCTCATCAAAACATTTGCTTTCTGTTTAAGCCCTTGCTATCAGCTCATTTCCCCCTCCCTCCCTGCTCCCCATCCCTCATGAACCCTTGATAATTTATAAATTATTATTATTGTGTCATATCTTGCACTGTCTGAGGTCTCCCTTCACCCACTTTTCTGTTGTCCATCCCCCAGGGAGAAGGATATATGTAGATCCTTGTAATTGGTTCCCCCTTTCCACACTACCTTTCCTCCACCCTCTCGGTATTGACACTCCCAGCACTGGTCCTGAAGGGATCATCTGTCCTGGGTTCCCTACGTTTCCAGTTCCTATCTGTACCAGTATACATCCCCTGGTCTAGCCAGATTTGTAAGGTAGAATTTAAATCATGATGGGGGGGGGAGCATTTAGTAACTAGAGGAAAATTGTATATTTCATCATTGCTACACTGCACCCTTACTGGCTTGTCTCCTCCCTGTGATCCTTCTGAAAGGGGATGTCCAGTTGCTCAGATGGGTCTTGGCTCCCCCATCTGCACTCCTCCTTATTCACAATGAATTGATTTTTTGTTCTTTGATGTCTGATAACTGATCCCTTTGACACCTCATTATCACACAGGCTGATGTGTGCTTCTTGCGTGTTCGCTATGTTGCTTCTGAGCTAGATGGCCACTTGTTTACCTTCAAGCCTTTAAGACCTCTAACCAAAGCTGATCCTATTTACAATCATCAAACTCCTATCTTCTTCTTCTTCTTTTTTTTTTTGCTTTTCTCTATAAATACTCCTCTCTATGATCCAATGGTGGAACATTTCTCAAATTTATCTAGTGCTGTCAAGCTATAAGAAGCCTTCCTGGCACTGTTGGATAAACAGTGGACCGACCATAGCTCAAACAACCAGCCACTCTGCTGGAAGGTGATGAAGCTGCTTACTCCCATGAAGATTTACAGTCTGGGAAATTTTATGGGGCAGGTCTACTCCATTATTCAGGGCCCCAATAAGTCAGAATCAGCTCCATGGCAATGGGTTTCTTTGCTTGCCTGGCTATAGCTATTCCATATTATCAGGCGAGGCCAATTTCTGAAGAAGGACATTTTGCTTGGCAAAGTGGAGGTGTAGCAAAAAAGAAGTATCCATTGACAAGATAGATTGGCACTGTAGCAAAAAAGAAGTATCCATTGACAAGATGGATTGGCACTGTATCCCCAACAATGGGCTCAGGCATAAGACCCATTTTGAAGATGGCAATGGCCCGGGCTTGTTTCTTTCTGTTGTCCATCGGGTCACTGAGTTGGAACCAACTCAATGGCACTGGCAACCTGAGTCAGCCCCAGCTCCATTACAGTGGATTTGTCTGGTTGACTCCCGACAGCTAGTCTGTTTCTCAATAAATCTCCTTTTAAATTCCAAGCAAAATATATGGTTTTCTTCATTAACAAATATTTAAAATTTTGGCTTCTACCCAAAGAGTGAGAGGGAGAATGACGTAAAATTTTGCCTCTGTAAACAGGATAAAGTTGGAAATTTTAGGGGATGTTTATTCTGTCCTAGATTCCACCATAGGTTGGAATCCATCCATCAGGACTAGGAAAGCAGCATATTTAACTTCATTAAAAAAACCTTTGCAGCTCTTAGGCAATTCAAACTTACAACAACCTCTCAAATTATTGATTTATTTACTGCTGTTAATATACCTATATTTTACTACTCTTTTTCAGTAAATAGCAGTGCTGTGCCCCCACTGAAATCACTTGTTTTGTATGCTCATCCTATCTCAGAACTATAAGGTGTATAATTGTATGTTTAAGAGTGGCTAAATGTATTTCATAGACACAACCATATTCAGGGACTTTGTAAGCATTGGGTATTTCATTGATGTAATGAACACTTTTATATTTACTTTAAAAAATTCAAATTATGAAACCACATGCTTTCCTGAAGATAATGAGAACTTCATGCTTCAGCGATCTGGGAAGCTAAATTATCAACAGACACTTTGGGGTGTATGCGTACAATTTAGATTAACATCTGGTTCCTAAGGCTGATGCTATTGGTAAATGCATATGGGGCTAATTCAATTTTCACAGGTCTACTGCATCTTGAAAATTATTTTCTAGAATCATCCATGATCTTGTTATTTCTTTACAAGTAATAGCACGGTCCCAGGCCACATCAAAATGGCCTCATTGTATTCATTATGTCACCAAAATAATAATTGTCTGAAGAAATTGCTGATTTTGATTCTGAGAAAAAGGTCAAAGCATGGTGATAAGTTAATTTATTAGGAATAAATGAAAGAAATTCCTAAGAAGTTTCAGGAGTGCTGACTTGAAAGGGGGGATAGTTGGTAAACGTATGTTTTTAGGAAATGAAGATGTGTAAAGGAGGAAATGCTTCATTACAGGTAATGTACAGTTCATTTGCTCATCTGAAAGAAGCTCTTGGTGACGTCGGGGTTAGAATGCAGGTAAAGAAAGACCTTGGGAGGACAGGAGAATGGGTGGGGGAATGGGGTGCTCACAACAATGCTGCAAGAAGGAAGAAAATGTTCTGGAATTGATTGTGGTAATGACGGTTCAACTCTTCTTAATGTTATTGATGAATTTAATTGTATAATATGTAAATGACATGGAAATAAAGCTATAAAAAACAGAATTAGAATTTCCATTTTTAGTGCAATTAATCTTTGTTAATGAAGTGATCATTCCATAACATTTCTCCTTGCCTTTTCCAGTTGGGATGCATTGAGCTAGAAAGTCAGATTTTGTAAGGCCACCTAAAAAGAATATTTCCCTCCATTTTATACTTTGAAGATATTTTAAGGAGTTTCAGTAGCAACTATGGCTACTATAACCCTTAATAGTTTAGGAGCGATTTCCAACCAAAATTATCATAGATAACTCTTCAGTTGAGTAAATTTATTTATTTATTTTACCCTGAGTTCCTTTTGTCGAATTACAACTCATGTGGGAGAGCCAGTAAATGTAGATGCAGCTGCTGAAACCATCACTAAAAGTTTCAAGTATGCACTTTTGTACCCTCAGAGTTTTATAACAATAAAGGCAGAGCATAAAATCACTTTAATAACAACACAGTACAGTTCTGAGATTGTTTCTAAAACTTAGAGATTAAAAATTTTTAAAGTCTTCACATGAGCGCAGTCATCCACAGGATGCTGTTAATTACAGTAAGAAAATGAATGGCAGAAGAAGACTCTCGCCGTCTTCCTCACACACAGAATTGTTTTCACACACGGATGTTTTTGTATAAAATACCGGGGATTTTGTAAATGGGTCAGTAAAGTGCCAGATATGTCTATGGGGTATTAAATTTTGCTATGTCCATATTTAGAATGGAAATAACTTTAGATAATGAATATACACTTGTGCCCCATCAGGATCTCTGTTACAGTCTACTTCCTCTCCACGTCACTTCTACATGCCACCCACTATCACTGACTTTGATAGAGATTATATCAACTTGTGTGGTCTAGGATTCTATGATATGATCTAATATAGTATTCAATGGCCAACTCCATAGCGAGGCCTTCTGTGAAGCTGTCACACAGTTTTGGAGAGAATAAGGTTCCGTAATCTGTCTCAGCCTGGTTATGATTAATGGGAGATTTTATTCAGGGCGTGGCATACTCTCAGTATACATTGATAGTGTGAGGAAGCTAATGGATTTCTATTGCTGGATTGGGATCCTGCATATACTTTATCAACTTCCATTGTGTTGCCTACCACTCCGAGGGGCAATTAGATTACTGCCAACTTTGAATTCATTTGACTGATCTCACTCAGCTCTGCCTCTAAAGCCTAGGCTCTTCATCTTCCTGCGTTCTGTTCATCAACCCAGGCGCCTTCAAGGAGCAGGAAACATTTTTGTCTTACATTTACTCCATGGACTTGACCGGAACTTAACATCTTCTACAACTAGTTGATCCGTTTATTGGAGTTAATCTCCTCCTACATGCATACACATACAAGTGTCAGTTGTTTTGCTTCTCTAGAGAATTCACCTAACAGAGCTACCACCTCCGTTTGTTGTGTTGCCTTTTCTTTCACCTGGTGGGGAGATACTTGTGTATGTTTCAGCCACTGAACTCTGTAATCCCAGAAACAATGTTCCATGAAGCTGTGAGGGTTTTTGATGTCAGAATTACTGTATTGCTAGTTAATATTCAGAATGTGACACACAGTAGTAGTTGCTTGTTAAAATGTTTGCTGTACGGCAATGGAGAAATCCTTGCTTGTGTCCATCATAAACTACTCCCCAAGACGACTGTCTATGACTATAGCTAAAGAAAGATTCAAGGCTTCCCTGGAAAAGAATGATAAAATGTATGATTTTATAATTTGTATAATTCTATCTAGTCCTATATAAACAAGTTGTACATTCTTGGGGAAGCAATTTTATGCATCTAACATTTTTTTTCTCAGTAAAATAAGAAATTCTTTAAACTGACAAATTTGTTGGATTACAAGAGGGTTTCCTAAGAAGACAGGATTAAAGCTCCACTGGGCAGAACTTTCAGAGTGGGCATTTTTCCTGCTAAGTGAGCATCAAGCAACTTGATTTGAGATCGTGCACCCAGTTGCATCACCTGGGAAGGTTCTCTCTGGTCACAGTGAATTTTTTTTTTGTGATGGCCAATTTAAGAGACTAGTGTGCAGCTGTGTTTCCTGCTCTGGAAAAATGCTGCAGAAACTGTTGTGATGTTGAACACAGCTTCCAAGAACAGCACTATGGGATAAACTCAAGTGTAGAGTGGTGTTCTCATTTCACAAAAGCTGCAGTGTCAATTGTAGACAAACTTTGGTTTGGATATCTTTCAACTTCCTGAAAGGATAAAAATGTCAACAAAATTCATGCGCTTGTGCTCAAAGACAGATGACGGGCCACTAAAGGGTTGGTGAAGTGATCTGAACTATCTAGGACTCAGTTCAGTGGATTTTAACAGAAGATTTGGGAATGAGAATGGTCTCTATGAAATTTGTGCCCTGGATTCTGATTGACCAGGAAAAAGAACACTGAGTGGAAACATGCTGTGCCTTGAAAGAACATCTCCAAAGAGACCCAGACACTTTGCCCAAGGTCATGACTGGTGATAAGACACGGTGCTATTCTTATGACCTTGGAAGCAAACATCAATCAAGCCAGTGGAGGATACCATCGTCACCTCGTCCTGCAAAGCTCCTCTAGTGAAAACAAAGATCAAGACGATGCTCATTTGTTTTGGGTTTTTTTGTTTTGTTTTGTTTTTGAGGTGAGGGTGTAGTGCAGTTGGAGTCTGACACTCAGATCAGACTATTAAGCAAGTTTTCAATTTAGAGGGTCTGAAAAGATTATGTAACAGCATGTGACAAAAAAAGCCTGATTTGTGGCTGACGGGGCCCTGGTTTTCCTACCCTGACAGTGCCACCCACTCATGCAGCTATCGCAATGTGTCAGTTTTTGATAAAAAACATCACGCCTCTCTTGCCCCAAACACCTTAGTCACCTGACCTTGCTCTGTGCAACTTCTTTTTGTTTTCACAAATAGAGAGCGACATGAAAGGACAATTATTTGACCACATAAAAGAGGCGAAGAATAAATAAGGGTGGTGCTGTCGGCCATCTAAACAGGTGAGTTTGAAAAATGTTTCCAAGAATAGAACCACAGACTTGACAAATGTATTAAATATAATGCAGAGTACTTTGAAGGTGATAGGGTTGTTTTGTAAAAAAAAAAATTAAGACATAGGTTTTGGGGAAAAAGTCCATTTTTTGAGGTGGGTACCCTGTTGTATGTTACAAATTAAATGACAGAATATACAGAAAAGAAAAGAAATAGACAGATTTTAGTATTTTAAAATCAGACTTCCTTATTTCTGTTGAGTATTAGGATCAGTTAACTAAATTTTTTTTTGGGGGGGGGCTCATACAATTCTTATCACAGTTCATACATATACATACATCAATTGTATAAAGCACATCTGTACAGTCGTTGCCCTAATCATTTTTTTTCTCTTTTCTTTTTTTACATTTTATTAGGGACTCATACAACTCTGCAAGGAGCTTAAGTGGAGAGCAAATGCCTTGAGAATGATTGGGGCAGGGAATGTATGGATGTGCTTTATACAATTGATGTATGTATATGTATGGATTGTGGTAACAGTTAACTAAATTCTTAATTGGGTTAATTATGATAATTCTGCAAGCTATAACCTCTTTGGAGAGATCCATTACATAATAAAACTTCCAGAAAAAATATTTAACTGTTTTAAATAATTGCTTTTAAAAGCGTATTGACAATGACTTCTGGAGGCATGCCTCTTCGGATTTTATGGAATATTTAAATTTCAGGAAAGATCATTAAGTATGCTTCACTCTATGCTGTACTGAACCTTGAAGTTTTATCCCAGGATGTGCAGAACGCAGTGCCTTGACCACAATGCCCACTGCATTATCACACCTGGCCCGGTCATAGGTGAAGACTGGCTCAAGTTTGTGCACATGATGCATGAGCAGTCTCTTTAGTCATCAGATGCCTTTCAGATAAAACAAACAAGCTCCCTGTCATTGAGCTGATTGATTCTGACTCACCGTGACACCACAGGACGGGGTAGAACGGCCCTGAGATTTTCCGTGTCCATAAACCTTATTGGAGTAGAAAGCCTTGTCTTCCTCCTGACCTTGATTCAAATCAAAACCATTATCCCAATAAATGTCTTAGGTTTGTTCAAGAACAGAATCAGTTTAGCCAAGCAGATGTTCACTTCTGGGATTTAAATCTTATAATAGGGAGGCAATTATGTTGTATTAAGTAGGAAGAGAAGTTACAATGAAGATGAGAACATAACCATTATGACTATTTACTGAACATTTATTCTATACCTGGTGTGATGAGAACATTTGATAGGCATTGGTTACTTAAGCAACAAAAACGTTGTGTAATGTAGCTGAAGATGAGTGTTTAAACAAGTTCTCCAAATATTAGTTTGTAAAGGACATGTTTCTGACTAGACCTTTAGTCTGTCTTAAAGCAAAGTTTTTATTATTCCAAACTGTATATAATCTTTAGAATATAGCCACAGATTATGTGAGATTGTGAGTAAACCAATAGGGTAATTTGTTATAAACACACACATACACACACAAAATAAAACAAACAAAAACATCTCACTGTCACTGAGTTGATTCTGACTCATCGTAACCCGATGGCAGAGTTAATTGTCCATGTGGATTTCCAAGATGCTAACTCTTTACGGAAGTACAAAGCCTCATCTTTCTCCCACAGAGTGGCTGGTAGTTTTGAACTATTGACCTGTTAGCAACCGAAAATGTAAAACCTACAACACAAGTTTCTAAGTATAGAGTGAGATACAATTTGTTGTGTTGGCAGAAAAGCCAGCTGGCATACAAGTGAAAGTAAATATTCAGTTTTGTATTGATTGATAGGAAGGTGAATGAAAGATATTCTATGCACTCTTGTTTGTGGAGGTACCATATAATGCTGGGGGACTTGTATGTGCTTACCACTGTACTGTGCACTTTTGATTGGTTGTCTCATTTATTCTTCAACACAAAGATACCATTTTAATAAATACCATCCTGGGAGTGGGAAATATGCGGCTTAGTTAGGGTAACAGCTGATTCCAGTCACCCTATGCGATAGATGAATCATAGAGCAGGTGCAACAGCTAATCATAGACTTTCAGGATGCATACTTTTGTGTCTCTGAATAACCTTAAGAGTACTACATTTTAGTTCCTCAAAATTGAAATGAAAAGACAGTTTCACAGCCAAATAGAATAGAATATGGGGCTTATTAAAGAAATTACTGTCAGAAAACAAGTGATTAATTATAGAACCTTTAGATATGCATCCATGGGATGGCAATTTAGGGTAAGACAACAGAGAGACGTGGGAGTAAGACATGGAACAAAGTTGTGTTTATTGGGTGGGGGAAAGAAAACAAAAGAACAGAAACACAAAAAGAAAACCCAAATAATGTATTAAATGCTGAAATGAAACAACTATAAAATCCACAAATTCTCCTATATGAACAGCATTTCAGAAGCTAAGGACCCAGGAGTCTATACACGGTAGATATTTTAGAGGAGGAAAAAATAATTAAACAGGACTAGAAATTACACATTCAACTTTAAATTACTTTTGAAGAAAAAAAAGGGGAAGAAATGGAAATGCTTTCTCTTATTTTACAAAGGTACTTTCTGTAGTTCAAATAACCTAAATGTTATATAGAGTCAACAACTTGACAATGCTTTTGCTAAAATTAGAAGTCAAGTTCTTCAAGAACAAGGCGGAATATATATTTTTAATTGTGCCTGATAATAAAGACCTTGGGTTGGAAGGCACTCAAAATGCAATTGGAGAAAAAAAAGTGTTTCCTTACAGTAGAGTAAGTCTTAATAACATGAATGAAGCAAATCTTTCAGAACATTATTTGCTGATGTGGCACAAGTCAAAATGAGAATAAACAGATGCAAACATCTGTTTATAATGGGAAAATAGGGTTTGCAAAGAACGAATCTATAAAAACTGGAAGTTGTCAAAATCAAATGGAATATACATAGTTTGATAGCCTACTGCTGGTGAACTGAAATGGCCTGGCACTGGCCATTTTGAATTAGACACCACGTGGCTTACTATGGTGGACATGAGAAATTTAAGAGAAATGGCATCACATTCACCATCCAAAGGATTATTTCAAGATCTTGAAATCCAGGGTTGTCATGGTATTTCTCAAGAGAAAGCCCTTTGGAGAGGGATGAGACCCCATCCCAGAGTGCCAAACTTTGAGGACAATATATTAGCATGGAGCAGTGAACTAACAGAGTGGACAAAGAGGCCTGGCCCAAGCTGAGCTATATTGACCCCTCCCAAGAAGAAGGCAGTACAGAGGACAGCACTGAAGATAGAGCCCAGGGAGAGAGGCGGGTCTGCCCAAGCCACACAAGCGTGAATAGAAAGAAAGAGAGAGAGAGAGAGAAACCTCAGCATGGCTCACCAAGCCATGGGGACGACACCCCTCCTCAGAGCAGCCAGTGCTCAGAGAGGACAATAGGGACAGCCCCAACACGACACAAGACATTTCCTCACTGACCCCTAGTGCCGTGGGGGACAGCACTGGAGACAATGTGAGGAAAGAGTCCCTGGTCTGCCCCATGAACAGTGGGGTGAAATATGCAACAGGGCAGTACAGAGAGCCCAGTAACCAAGTTCCCGAGGAATCCTGAAAATAGATTTCTGACTTGGGGGACAAGGCTTGGCACCTCATCAGACTTGATCAGAAAACATACATAAGGGTCAGCAGACAGACCTAGAACTACGTATTGCATTTTTTGGTGTGTTTTCTTGTGGACGTATAATGCCTGGTGGGGTTCTATCAAGTGCAATGTATCCACAAGGAATTACTGAGAGCCAAATGGATGACAGTGTCCGTGATAGTGGGATAGGAGAAAGGTGAAAGGAAACAGAGGAAAGAAACAGGACACAAAAGCTATTCATAGAGGCATAGCTAAAGGCAGGCATATATGTAAACATCTTAATTTATAATGAAAGGGATAGAGACCAATGTACACATATTTATATGTTAAGTATTAAGACAGGAGTCAGACTTTGAGGCTCAACTTAAGGCCTCCCTTAACACGCAAATACTTTGTTCTAATAACCTGGCACTCTTCGGTACTTACCTTCCTGACACAATCTCTGAAGACAAGATGGGTGCATAAGCAAATGTGGTGAAGAGAGTGGATGGTGCCCCGCTATGAAAAGATATAGCATCGCAGCCATTTAGCAGGGAAGCTAAGAAACCCACATGGAAGAAGCACACCAGGCTGTGTGATCATGAGGTGTAGATGGGATCAAGTGTGAGGGATCAAGAGACCCAATACAAACAACTATATATCAATGTGATTGATGGGGCTTGAAATGGAGACCCAAAGCCCATCTGCAGACAACTGGACATCCCCCAACAGAAGGCTCACAAGGAAGGGATGATTCAACCCAGGAGCAGTATAGCACTGATGAAACACACACCGTTCCTCTAGTTGCTGAATACCTCCTCCTCTCCCACTACCAAGACCCAGTTCTACCTTACAAATTTGGCTAGACCAGAGTACGTACATGGGTACAGATAAGAGCTCTCAACACATGGAATTCAGAAAGATAACCCCCTCAGGAGCAGTAGGGGGAGTAGTGATATCATGAGGGTAGGGGGAAGGTCAGCGAGGGGGAAGGTGGAGAATGGGGGAACCCATCACAAGATTGGATATATAGCCCCACCCTCCTTGAAGGGGATGAATAACAGACATGTGGGTGAAGGGAGATACAATGGCCACTGTAAGACATGAAATACCAATAACAATCTATAATAGATTAAGGATTCACATGGATGGGAGGGGATAAAAGAGGAGCTTATACCAAGGGCTCAAGTAGAAAAAGTTTTAGAAATGATGATGGTAACATATGTGCAAATATGTTTGATTCAATTGAGCTTTAAGAGCCCCAAATAAAATTATTGAAAAAATAAGAATAAATAAATCTATTAAATAAACAGAAGATCCTTTTTTAGGCCTGTTTTTCAATTTTATACACCAAACACTAATGTCAAGTATGAGAGCATTTAACATTTTTACTAATTTCTGCAGAACAAAAATGATTAAACATGCAATCAAGATAAAATGATAATTATTGGTGATTGGAATGCAAAGTTGGGAAACAAAGCAGGATCACCCTTGTAGACAAACATTTTCCAAAATTTTCCTGACGAAATTTTGCAAGTTCAATGATTTATTCATTGCAAATACTTTTTTCAACTACTTAAGTGGGAGCTGCACAAGAGAACCTCACCAGATGGACATAAAAGAACCCAATCAATGACATCTGTTGAAAGGAACAACAGAAAATTTCAATACGTAAGTTAGAAAAGACCACCAAGGACTCATATGAAAGTTCATAGAAAAGCTGTTGAAAATGTATACAAATTCAAGGAAGTCAAGGATGTTGAACGTGAGTGAATTGTACTTGAATGCATAGGCCACTGCAGTAATTGATTGGTCACTCATGACTGAACACCAAATGATTTGCGGACTGACACTGAAGACATCATGCAGGAAGAAACCAAAAGGCTAATAAAATACATGGATGAAAGGCAAGAATAAAATGGATGTCATTAAAGACCTTGACACTTGCTTTTTAGTGTGGAATAGCTGACGTGACAGGAGGAAGTGATGACGTAAAAGAACAGGCGATTTCGAGGTGTGACTCTAAAGGGCTAAGTAACGTATTATCATGAAGCATGCAAAGACCTGGAGTGCCCACATCAGATGGGAAGAATATGCTTGGGATTTCTGAAGCTTAAAGACCTGAAGAAACAATTCCACATGTTGAGTTACAATATTGAAAGATTCTATTGGGAACATTTTGAATACTGTAGGAAGGTTCAAATGAAGGGGAAATGAATACATAGATCAAGAACGATTGGTATCAAAATAAAAGTTCACTCTGCATTGAAGGCATTAGGAAAAATAAATATTCCAAGAATTGACAGGATACCAGTTAAAATGTTTCAGCAAACAGGTGCAGACCATAGTCAATGTCTAGAGATTTGAAAGCCAACTATATGCCCAACTGCAAAGTTATTCTTCAGAATTCTAAAATTACCTAAAAATGTCATTCAGATCACTTGCAAGTAAAATTTTGCTTAAGATAATTGGTAAAAATATTTGCAGCAGTACATCAATATGAAACTGCCGTAAATTCAAGCCTGATCCTAAAAAGACAGAAGGTTAGGGATACTGTTGCTCAGGCCACATGCACCTTGCCTGAAAGCACAAAGTACCAGAAAGATGTTTAACTATATTTCAGCGGCTGTGCAAGTCACAAGATAAATGGGATATTAATAAATTATGGATAGCTATATAAAAATAGTAACTTTAGAATATTTAATTTTGCTCATATGGGACCTATATATAATTTGAGGGAGCCTTTTGAAAAGAAAGAAGCAAAACAAAAGTACACTTTATATTTTGTAAACAGGAAATGTTTGCACCTGGGTGGTATACTTTCACCAATCTACTAAGTGAACAAATAATACGAGAAGTTGAAAGATGGGAAGAAGAAAATATCATTAGGACTACAGGGAGACTCATTAACAAACTGTACATAGAAACACAACCTTTCTTGGTGAAAATGAAGAGGTGTTGAAACACTTTCTGATGAAGTTCAAAGACTACATATTTCAATACTAATTACAACTCAATATAAAGAAAACAGAAAGCCTCACAACTGGACAAACAGCAACGTCACAATAAATGGAGAAAATACAGAAATTGTTAAAACTTTCCTTTTGCTTATAGCCACGATCAATGCCAAGGGAGCAGCAGTCACGGGAAACAACAAAACGCAGAAACACAATACGAATGCGTTGCTTGGGGGCAAATCTGCTGCTAACTATTTCTTTAAAGTATTAAAAACAAAGATTCTTCTTTGACGACGAGGGAGCAACTGACTGAAGCCATGGTGCTTGCAATCTTCTTATATGCATGTGACAGCTGATCCGTAAGAAAAAACTAAAAAAAAAGTTGGTGTTTTTGTTTTGTTTTAAGGATTTGAGAATTGAGTTACATTGGAATCATGGTGGTGAACAATACTGAATATACCATGGACTGCTGGAAAAATGAATAGATGCTGGACGAAATACAGCCATAATGAGAATACTTTGTTTTATGCACTTTAGACAAGCCACTAAGAGGGACTGATCTCTCAAAGGATATAGAGCAAAGAGCTACGAGGCAAAGGGCATTTGTTGAGGTCTAAATAAAGGCATGCACATATCTAAATATATTTATATATGAGGATGGGGGACTATATATATGTGTATCTATGTATGTATACATTTAGTATTAAATTAGCAGATGGATCTTGGGCCTCCACTCAAGTACTCCCTCAATACAAGAATACTTTGTTCTGGCATTCTATGATGCTTATCTTCCCTAAATAATCACTGAAGACAAAACGGGTGAATAAGCAAATGTGAAGAAAGTTGATGGTGCCGGCTATCAAAAGATATAGCATCTGGGGTCTTAAAGGCTTGAAGGTAAACAAGCGGCCATCTAGCTCTGAAGAAACAAAGCCCACATGGAAGAAGCACATCAGCCTGTGTCATCATGAGGTGTGAAAGGGATCAGTTATCAGGTATCAAAGAACACAAAATCATATCATTGTGTACTCACTTCCCTGATACAATTGTTGAAGACAAATGGGTGCATAAGCAAATGTGGCAAAGAAAGCTGATGGTGCGCCGGGCTATCAAAAGATATAGCATCTGGGATCTTAAAGGCTTGAAGGTAAACAAGCAGCCATCTAGAGCAGAAGCAACAAAGCCCACATGGCACACAAGCCTGTGCAATCACGAGGTGTTGAAGGGATCAGGTATCAGGCATCATCAGAACAAAAAATCTTATTACAGTGAATGAGAGGGGAAGTGCAGAGTCGTAGCCCAAAGTCCATCTGTAGGCAATTGCACATCCCCTTAAGGAAGGGTTGTTGGGGGGAGACGAGCCAGTCAGGGTGTAGCGTAGCAATGATGAAACATACAACTTTCCTTTAGTTCCTATATGCTTTCTCCCCACCCCCACTATCATGATCCCAATTCTACCTTACAACTCTGGCTAGACCAGAGGAGGTACACTGGTACAGATAGGAAGTGGAAACACAGGGAATCCAGGACAGATGATCCCTCAGGACCAGTGGTGAGAGTAGCGATAGCAGAAGGGTGGAGGGAGGGTGGGTTGGAAAGGGGGAACCGATTACAAAGATCTACATATAACCTCCTCCCTGGGGGATGGACAACAGAAAAATGGGTGAAGGGATTTATCGGACAGTGCAAGATATGACAAAATAATAATTTATAAATTATCAAGGGTTCATGAGGGAGTGGAGAGCAGGGGGATGGGAATGAGGAGCTGATGTCAGGGACTTAGGTGGAGAGCAAATGTTTTGAGAATGATGAAGGCAATGAATGTACAAATGTGCTTTACACAATTGATGTATGTATGGATTGTGATAAGAGTTGTACCTACCAAAATGATTTAAATTTTTTTCTTTTTTTACATTTTATTAGGGGCTCATACAACTCTTATCACAATCCATACATATGCATACATCAATTGTATAAAGCACATCCGTACATTCCCTGCCCCAATCATTCTCAAAGAATTTGCTCTCCACTTAAGCCCTTTGCATCAGGTCCTCTTTTTTTCCCCTCCCTCCCCGCTCCCCCCTCCCTCATGTGCCCTTGGTAATTTATACATTGTTATTTTGTCATATCTTGCCCTATCCGGAGTCTCCCTTCCCCCTCTTCTCTGCCGTCCCTCTCCCTGTAGAAAAGGGGACGGTCCTCAATAAGATAAATCAACATCTTGGCTGAAACAATGCCTTGTAAAAATCGAATGGTTGGTGAGGACGCATAGGAAAACAGTGTTTTGTTCTAATGTGCACAGGGTCGCTAGGATTTAGAATGAACTTGAGGAAACCTAACTACAAAAGCAATAGTTTCCCACGCACCCTCGTTAACCAAGACTCAAAACCAAACAACCCCTCCCCCAAGGAATTGTACATCTAAGAGTTAAATTTAATATAATGATGAATCACAATACTTCATGTTTTAAAAGTTAGAAAGTCCTAAAATACAAAAGAAAAATAAAGTAAAAATCAAAATACTATAAAATTTACCAGAACTTTGGTAAGTCAATATTGCATTTCTTCAAAAAATGAAAAAACAAAGAAAAACAAATACAACAGAATTCATACATTTAAAAAAACCTGCTTAAGTAGATGCAACTTTTACCTGACGGTGATGTTCTGAGTCTCCTGATGCCTAGAAGAATAGCTAATTCTGAGGACATAAGCACTTCCTGCAAATTACCTGGCTTTTTGCAAACACCTTTTAAATCGAGGCCAAACAAAAGACAAAATGTGCTGCCTGGCCCCAGCTGATTTAGAAGATGCACTTTCGAAAGTTTCTCGTGTATTAGTCATATAGGGCGCTAATGATAAGATGTAATTATCAACTCATATGGGACTTTAATGGCCAGTTGTAATAAAGCTAAGTAGCTTTATTAGGATTATATACTAAGTCAGACAAAGTACTTTAAGGTGCACGCTGTTCCTGAAGAGGAAGTCAGAGATCCACTGCGGTACTTGGACTCTCAAGTCACCAGCAAATTATTCAAGTCCCTCAAACATTAAATTTCGGGCACCAGACTGGAAAATTTCCAATGGAGCAACAGAGGACATTAAAGTTTGGAGAACTGATTTTCAAAGTTAGGACTGGGACTAGATCCCTGATCCTGAAGGGCCTCAGCCACTGTTCCTTGCTTTCTGTTACGTAAACAGCTCTGGCATTTCCCAACTGCGCACATGCATTTGTTTGAATTTTAATGTACCAGGCAGAATCAAAGTATTTGTGAAGACATCTAATATAGTCAATATATTCTTAAACTATCTGTACTTTAGGGGAGTTGTCGTTTTCAAAAAGGAAAGAAAACAAACGAAGAAAATCAAATTTGGGAACGGCAACACTGTGGGAAGAAAGGTAAAGGAAGGCCAGTCAGGAAAGCCTGTGCCGCCACAGCCCTGAGGCCCTGCTGTGTGGAAGCACGAAATTAACACAGGTTCTAGAGAGCCTGGCTCTATAGTGACGTTAATTTGCCAGTTATTCCCTTTCCTTAGGGCAGACCTTCGACAGATTTAAAATTTCTGAACAAAATACTTATGGCAATAAAGGGTATTATTGCTTGCTTCTGGCAAATCTGAGCAACGGAGGTCAGGCAATCTATTTGTCTGATACGATGTTTATAACATGGATCAATGCAAGGAATACTGACTGCTGAATTTTAAAATAAATAAGCAAAACATCACACTAGTCATAAAAATATGACATTGTCTATCTTGCCAATGAGAAGTTTGTCAACAAAGTCGAAAATGTCAGCAAATGTAGATTAAATTCAATTTTATTTTCAATGACATAGAACTTTGATTCAATATTTTAAGCATTTCTCATAATTCAGCATGTTGTATGTGGAAAACAATCAGAAACTGAGAATCTTACTGACAAATTGGAATGGAAACATTCGGATTCCTAAACCACTCTCAGTTGTATCATGTAGGGACATTTTGTCACACTTTATTCCTCCCTCCATCCTTGGTCCAGCCAGGGTGGGTACGTTCAAGTTTCAATTGATGAGCTGACGACTCTTATATCTGATGCACGTAACGCGAATGTGTTTTCTTCTCCTCAATTGAAGATTAGATGTGGTCTCATTTAGACTCTATTGGTAACGTATGAGGCACTTCTGCTTGGAGCAGTAACAAAAATATAGATTATGGATAGCTACACTCTTAGAATCATAAATCATGTCCCCAGTCTTCTTGCATTTTACAGCCTGTGCTGAATGGAGGCTATCCTGGTTATTCTGAGTTATTTTTAAGGTTTTCTTTTAATTTCAAGGACTTCCTTAGGCAAAACCATTCAAAATTTTACTGAACAAAATATGTAACAAAACATAATTTAATCTGTTTTGATGACACTCAATTATATATGCCAATATTAAGATAACTGTAGTCAGAGTTGGCATCATTAGTTTATTAGAAGGACATTTATTAACATTTGTTAAATGTCATGTGTGATACTGTGTTGGATCCTCAATAGTTGCAAAATTGGAATAGATTTAGAGGCCTGGTTCACAGTGGTCTGTCTATCAATAACATTTTCTCAATTTGTAACAAACTCATCAGGACTGCATAAGGTGTTAACACCAGAACATCTGGGTAAAGATTTTACAGACTATTTCTGCACCCTTAAGTGTGACATTTCTGCAATCTAAAATTATTCCAAAAAATTAGACTTTAACAATAAAATGCACATGCAAGACATTTTTATCTTGATGTTCTAAAGAGGAAGTCTGATTATATTATTTTATCTTTCAAATGGCAGAGAGTTCATCATTATTTCTTGTTTTAAAAGTTGTTTTATTAGATACCTGAAGCAAGTAAGTTTTGCTTTTTCGTTTGCAGCTTTAATTTTCGGACTCCCTAAGAGTGCATTTAATTAGTAAATTTCTAGGCAGATTAGCACATGACACTTGGTAGTTTTGGAAGATGATATGAGTGGAATTTGGAAAATAAGATTGTATAAACAGTATTTAGCAATCAATTTACATTATGGGTTCTACATACATAAGCTCCTCATTCATATTTTTAAAAATATTTTGACGATAATAGTTTTAAATTTTTTATTTTTTGCCCATCAAATGAATCCTATCTAGAGCTTTTCTGTTTGTTTCTAGCCAGATGAGCTGGTAAGTCAAACAGTCTTCCTAATAAGGTTCCATTTCATACACGCAAAGATTTCTGCCAAAGAACAGATGTTTTTAGAGATTCTGAGATGAGTGGAACATGCTTGTTCCTCCAGGACATCAAAGCTGTCATTTCGATGCAGTGCAGAGTGAAGGACAGAGAATTCACTGGGAGAGGGCTAGAGAGTTAGCAGAATTCCCTTCAACGGTATATTTCAAGAAAAATATCTTCATATTTGGATTTTTTAATCTAATAAAGGTTTTTATGATTCTACAGAGATAAATTTTGACTTACCTTGATATGTGTTCTTAACTTCCTATAGAAAGCCTTATCCATCCTTACCTCTAAGCCAAGCTAATTTTTCGGCAAAACCAAACCAAATATTGTATGTTATAATAGATTTTTGAATTGAAATTTAAAAATTCATTAATTTATGAAATTTAATTAAGAAATAGCCAGTCAAAAAAAAAAAAAAAAGAAATAGCCAGTCAATCCACACCCAGGTAAACAAGAAAATCAGTAAAACCACTATCGTTAATTTTCAAACATCATATCTGATTTATTTTTGCTTCTCTAATATAAAGAACAGAATCAACAAAGCAAGCCCAATGGCATTTCAATAGTGTTCTTACCGGAGGCGTGTGGAAAATGTAGAAGGATGAACCTTTTAGTGCCAGGAACTTGTGTCTGAAGGTTTGGGAGGAGTCCGTCCCTGGGAGTCTCTCATTTACCCACCCCATATGCACAACCTGCAGAGGGAAACCTTTGAAAATTAAAAACCAAGCCTTAATAAGAGCATACAGTCACAGGAGTAGAAAAACAAATATTAAACAAGTTGTCTTCTAAATTTTTCGGCACACTTAAAATCAGTTGCATGTTGAAACTTGGAAAGTCTAACTAAATTTTAAAATATCTAAATAAAGTATACATGATATGGATATATAACATCATTAATAGAAAATCCAAAGTCTGTATTGGTCCAGGTTCTCTAAACGTATGGACTTCTATAGGTTTACAGTTTTCACTAGTAATTAGCCTCTCTGCTGAATTAGAATTTTATTTCCCACATATATTTAAAAGAATTACATTATAGTAAAGAATAGCACTTCAGATATTTCCATGATTTTGTAAAAGCAACTAATTATTTTGTCTTTCTTTACAACTACATATTGCTCAATTCCTTATAATTTTGAAACAAATAAAAAAGAATAGATTGTTACAACCAGTCTTGAGTATTTATAATAATTTTAGACCCCTCCCAAAAGTCATGATTCTAATGTCTAGTGGAAATAATAATACACATTGGTGCATGAATTCAAACTAAGCTAAAATTTCTGGGTCTTTTCTAAAATCTTAATGTAACATAAAGGTCTGAGTACGTGATAAAGACAATTCATTTTAATATTTTCTTTCCTCATTTTGCCATGTTATGAGAAATTGTTTAACACGTTCATATATAGTAAACATTTTAAAGAACTGAAAATTTAAAAATAAAAATAAACTTTCATAGATATACTGACCACTTCATGAAATGAAGATTTCCAATAAGCTGCTTCCCGTTGAAGGCCATTTATACCTTAACACATCTCTGAGAATCGAGTGTCTTTCTGGAGCGTCCTCAATAGAGGTACGTGGGTGAATGGAACAACCACCGCAATGTGCTCAAAGGAGGGGATGTCTTGCATCAGTTTCTTACCCGACAAACAACGGACAGTCTCAGTGTTGGTGAGCAACATCGTATGAGGACTGTGATAAGCTAGTTTTGACTTCAAGATCTGAGGTAAAGTAGTAGTAAAACTCTTCTTAATGTGAGTACACTACTGGATTGCATGTGACTTACATGCCAATGAAAGTGCTAATAACGATAATACTAAAAAGAAAAGAAAGTTTTCTGCAACAGTATTTTCAGTTATGCAAAAGAGAAAAGTAAGGAATATTATATGGTGGAGAGTTAAGTATAGCTAAATTATGAACATTATTAAGAGTTTGAGTATTGAATACATACCATTTAAAGAATACAAAGTCATAATTTTGACTCACCAGCTACACTAGATGGAGGTTCATAAAGTCACCCAATTCTTTGTCCGGGTCCTTGGACTCAAAAGTCTCCTAAGGTGTCAATAGCACATGAAATCTACTAATGCTGTCATAATAATAGATTTATCTTAAGCCCATGAGCTATTGGAAATAATCAATTTTGCTGAACTTCAGTTTTTCAACATAAAAAAAACAAAATAAATTATCTACTTCATGATTCTTATGGGAATTTAATACTGCCTGAGAGACCACCTCTCACAAATGGGATGTAAAATTACCTTTTTTTGTTATGCATTAATACTGTCTTAAGAAAAAGTGGAGCCCTGGTGGTGTAGTAGTTCATGTTAGGCTGAGAACTACAAGGTTAGTAGTTCAAAACTACCAACTGCTCCACATGGGAAAGATGGGGCTTTCTATCCTGTTAACAGTTGTGGTCTCAGAAACTCCTAAGAGCAGTCCTATCCTGTCATATAGGATCACTGTGGGCTGGCATTGACTCAATGCCAGTGACTTTGCTTTTCTGAGTTTTGGTTTAAGAAACATAACAACAACAAAACCACTAAAGTACTAGACTATTTGCATTTCTCATGGATTGAAAACCAATTAAGGGGGCCATTGTCCAACATCTAATTGCATTTTGCCCTTTTTATCTGGTTGGTCATATGGGTACAATGTTCTTGTTTCTAATACCAAGAACAATGCGACGACTGCAAATCATCATGTACTGAACTTTCATTGCGAAAACTCACGCCATTTTTCTAGGTAATGTATTTAGCACATGCTCGATATTCAACATGAATTCAATGGCGATTATTTAGTTCTCAACTCATTGCATGAGAATAGCAATTTAGATAACTTATTTATGATAGGAATATCTTCAAGCACATTTGCTAAAACAATGAATACCAAAGAGTGACTTTTACATCAAAAGAAAAATAATAGGCCAGAATTGTTCATAAATATACCTTTATTATGTGAAGCCAGAACACAGAGGTAGTAAATACTTTGAGCAAGTTTTCTTAAGTTAGTATGTGGCCCAAACTAATTGATACTGGATGTTTGGTTAGATTTTATAATCAAATATAAAAAAGGGATCTAAAATATAAAGGCGTCTAAAGTTACTAGGTTTAACACCCTTAATACGTCATGAAAGTCAATGAGCTGCCATGTAGCTCTGGAAAAGTATTCACTTGCTTGCCTTCTTTTGCGTCAGAGGGGCCTTATTAAGTCTGGGTTAGTAACAGATCCATACCACGCCAGGAGTGCGGCAGGCCCAGCTACTTTCGAAGTAGACTCTCGACTTCAAGGCCAAACGCCCTTCAGGAGTCTCTGAATGTTAAAGTCCTTATCTATAAATGCTGTCTGATTCTAGGAGTAAATGAAGTGAGGTGTATGACAAGATCTTCAATACCACACAATTCCACATAATTAATAGGTCCTATTACAATCTTTAAGGCTCTCTGGTGTTGCAATGGGTTATACACCAAACTTTTAACCAACAGGTCAGTGGTTTGAAAACACCACCCATTCTGCCAGAGAAGGATGAGCCCGTCTGCTTCCATGCATACTGAGGCCTCAGAAATGCCGCTGGGATCTTCACCTCTGTTGTAATGGACTCGACCACAGCAGGTTTCTGGGAAACACATATTTGTTTTCCCTTTTAAAATCTGGTCAATTCAGTCATTGACACAGAGTTCAACAGAAATTTTATGCTGAAGAATGAATGAAGAGTTACTTTTCTGGTGAAGACAGTTGACCAGACCAATAATACAGGTTGTTAATCTGAAATATCTATTAGTTGAATGTGAATGTAATTAAATTTCATATGCAATTTAAATCTATTAATTTTAATTAGAAAATAAGTAATATCTTTGCTATTATTAGGAATAATGGTTACTTTAGAAATCCTTTGGTATAGGCAGTTCATAAATTATACAAAAGGCAGCTAATTTTTTCTTTTCCATTATGGATTTTCTAATGCCTTATTATATGTTCCAGAAATGTATATTATAATTTTATTAATGCCTACCTGATTGTATTACTATAATTATATCATAGGATATAAACCATTATAAAAGTGATATATTTCCATCTACTTTTTCTGATGATGCTTCTATGGACATTCCATATATTTGGCTCAAACTAGTCAATATATAAATCACACATAAATATGATTATTACTTTGTAGAAAGTTCTTTTATGTTGACACATCAAAATTACCTGCATCATTTAGTATTTGAGAAGGAATTCATCCGTATCACTATGGTTTCTTTTATATTACTTTTAGTGTAGATTATTCAAGAAGAAGCTTATTCTGGGAATATTTAGAACTGCCTGCTATTTTATTGGGGCAAGCATCTGTTCCAGTTTGTCTGGGACAATTCTAATTTTTGCTGGGGCCTTAAGTTCTCTTTTAAGTTAGTCTTTGCCACAGACCAAAGTGCCCAGTTTGAATGATACATTAAATGGTTGTTTGGTTAAAAAATGTAAGATTCTATCACATCTCAACTCTGTTTTTTAAGTATTATCCTTCTATTTCTTCTCTGTTGGTGGGGGCAGTTTCCTCATTCATCACTTTTAGCAGTTGTCCAACACTCTTGATTTTTCATATTTATCAAAATACTGTGACAGCTTCACTATATATAAAAGTCAAGAATTGATTGTTGGATGGAAAGGAAATGCCACTCATGTTTTTAAAGTTTCAAGTAAGTATGTGATAGGTAGGTTTATTGTGCCAACCTGGCCAATAAAGATATGTGGAATTAATAAGGCCACAGTTTGATGGAAAGGCAAAGAGATAAATGGCTCAATGAGCCTTGCCTTTCTGTCTCTTGCTCTCTGGGGGTTGGACCAGTGTGCAGCTGCATTAGTTAGTTCTCTGCCTCAACTTGGGAGCCACACTACCTGTGGGACACCCAATCTATGGAATGTGTTACTATAGCTTGAGGTTTCTTCGAGATCTGCTTCACCACACTACTGGTGTATACAATGACTGTTGGATCCGGTCATCTGGCTGTTGGTGACTACCCTGCTGTTTGCTGCCTGTGGCTGGACTGCCTGCATTGAACTACAGGAGACTCAGCTATCTGCTTCCTTGACCTTGGGCCCAGCAGCCCTCATGAGTTGAAGGACTGCCAGTATATTAACTGTTTCATGGAAGTGAGTTGGAGTGAGCCCTCTGTACTGCTGTGTGAACTAATTAACTATATTATTCCTTCCTGCTGAATCTGTCTGTCTATCTGTCTATCTATCTATCTATCTATCTATCTATCTATCTATCTATCTATCTATCTATCTATCAAATTGTAAGTGTCCTGGTTTTGTTTCTCTAGAGAATTCTCTCTAACACAAAGTATTAATTTCTCTAAGATCTGCTGCTCCAAATCAGTTCAACACTATTTACTTCCTCTCTATTTTGTACAAAGGCTCAATGCTAGGTGGTATACGGAATACAGGATACCAAATATGGTCCTTGATCTCGAAGCAATTCCTTCAGATTTCTATCAACAGTACTATGAATGAAAAGAAGATAAGGGCTTTGCTTCAAGAGGCAACAGGACTGGGCTGCAAACTGAATAAAGACAAGCACCCTTCATTATACTTTTCAAATAAGATCACTCTCGTGGCATTCATGTGTGTGTGTGTGTGTGTGTGTGTGTGTGTGTGTGTTAGTGATGTGATTACATCCATTGCAGACTAGACTAACATTCACTTATCCAGCTTTCCAGACAACGCAGTTCTTGGGAAAAGAGCCTCTGATGTGAGTCTCATGTTAAATCAGGTGAAATTCAAGTCTTACTAACTAGAATCCATCTAGCAGAGAAAACACATAAAAGCCAAAGATGTTACCATCACACTGATGTGACTCCTGGCAACCCCATGTGCTGCAGAGTAAAAATTGCTAATAGTGTTTAAAAATTACACCCTCTTTGAGTCAATTTTACCCTAGAGGACAGGGTAGAATAGCCCCTATGGGTTTCTGATGCTGTAATTTTTATGGAAGTAGAAAGCCTTATGTGTTGCCTGTGGTTGTGAACTGCTGACCTTGTGCCTAGTAGCCCAAGTCATAGCCCACTGCACTAGCAGGGTGTAATCTTTATGTAAGTAATTGACAAGGCCCACCCCTACCATGCACCTATGCCACTGCAAGGCGGGTTCCAATAGTCAATCTCATTCTATTATCATCTAATCTCAAAACAAATTCCTCAGAGGAAAGATTACTGATTTATTACAGCTGTCTCTAAATATTTTTCATTGCATCCCTATTAATATAATTGTTATCATGATTCCCTATCACACACTTATATGTTACAGTTTGTGCTTACCTACTATTTACAGCGTGGTGACTGGCACCCATCCAGTGGTCACATGAAAGACAAACCGGGGGGTGCCTGAAAAGTTCGTGTTACTTTGAATTGAGAACAGTTTAAAGTATTAGCGAATTCTCTGGAAGCTTATCCCATGGCTTATAGGAAGCACCATTGCTACTGTGCTAATGCCGAATGCCCAAATGGTGCGGAGAGTCTGGCAGTGGCTGCAGTGCAAGCAAAATGAACATGCTTTAAAGAGGAGCTTCTGTGAACCATGCACGCGAGGGCAGGTGCTGACTCTGAGGGTTGAGATCAAGTTTAAAATGATAAATGTGTCGCAGTATCATCCCATCTCTCCAGAATAGATTTTGCCAGAGAGTTACTATTGCACACTTAGAAAGGTGAATTTAGTTCCCTAGCAGTGTCTTATAATTATGGATTAAACAATGAAACATTGTGAAGACCAGCTAAGTATATTTTAAAAACTTAACTTACCAAAATTTGTTTTTCAGATATGTCTGTCTGTTCATACAAAGACATCAAATCTCTTACTCTGCAACATTATGCAAAGATATATGAGGGGGTACCCCCCTAAACCCGGACTTTTTTCAAAGCTATGCATTTAATTAAAAAAAACACCTTATCACCTTCAAAATACTCTCCATTACACTTAATACATTTGTCAAAATGTGATTCCATACTTGGAAACATTTTTCAAACTCATCTGTTTGATGGCTGACAGCACTTCTCTCATTTTATTCTTCCCCTCCTCTATGCCATCAAATCACTGTTCTTTCATGTCCCTCTGAATTTGCATAAAAAACAAGTCACATGGAACAAGATCAGGTGAGTAAGGTGCGTAGGGCAAGAGATGCTTGCTGAAATTTGTTCCAAACTGGTACACTGAGATGACTCTGTGAGCAGGTAAGTTGTCGTGGTGGCAAAACCAGTCCCCTGTCTGCCACAAATCAGGACATTCCCTTCCGTTCCCTTCCCCACCCCCCGCCCCCGACACACACACACACACACACACACACACACACACACACTGTTACACAATCTTTTCAGAACTTCTAAATAGAAAGCTTGATTAAGAAAGTCTGCCCCGGTGGAATGAATTCCAAATTCACTATCCCCCTCAAATCACATCCTGGTTTTGGGGGTTAACCCCTCGTACAAGTGCCTTTTGGTGAAAAGCAATTAAAAATCTAAAACTCCTATAATTCATACAAAATATGCGAATGTTGGTAAAAACAAGCATCAATGAAACACGCTACGGTATGATAGAGGATAAACCCAACCCAGCCCACTGCCATCTACTTGATTCAGACTCAGAGTGACCCAGCACAAGGGGCCGACTCTGCGAACCATGATCACCTTATCCTCAAAGCGACCCTGGCTTTTCAAGAGGTCCTGTAATGAAATAGCATTTGATTTCCTGATTATTGTTTCCATGAACACTGATTAAGGAGCCAAGCAAAATGAAGTCCTTGACAACTTCAATCCTTTCTCAATGTATCTATTGGCTCAGTTGATTAGGAGCCCTGGTGGCAAGGTGAGTTAATTGTTGGTCTGTTCACTTGAAGGTCAGCAGTTCTGAACCACCAGCTGCACCATGGGAGTAAGGTGAGGCTCTCTGCTCCTGAAAACAGTTGCTACAGCCTTGAGGCAACTGTGTTCTGTTGTAATGCGTTACTGTGATTTACAGTAATTTGAAATATAGCCTTAATTTCACTGGTTTTCCATCAAGATGTGATTGGCACAACTTTACTTGAATATGAATTCAAACATTTTTTAAACAAGTTTTGTAGCATTTGATGAAAATTAAACACATTTTTTCAGTCTTCTTAACTTGGGATATAATGCAGAGATGCTTAGGTCCCTTAAATATATATACATACATTCACATAACTAGAAATCTAATGAAGTACACATTTTAAAATTTTTGATTATATTATATCTTAGACTTACTTTATTAAACAGGAAATGGAAGAATGACATAGTTTGAAAGCATATATATGTGATCATAAAGTTTTTTATTATAATATATTATAAAGTATTTATGAACCTAGTTTTTGAGTAGTCTTTGAAATAGAAAGCCAAATATGTTGAACCTCAGACTTTGCTCTCAATAGGAATAAAGTGATAATTACTGACATGAATGAGCCTAAGCCAGGATAAGAACAATGAACAAATTCTCTGACTTTCAAAGAGCACTTACAATATCCACCTTACCTTCAAAAAATATGTGAGTACATAGGCCTACGAAGTGTGAGCTTGTCCAAATAAGGAAGTTATCAATGAAAATTACGTTATCCTTAATATTGTAAACAATTATATAGCTGTCTCCATAACAAATAATTCTGTATGGTTAATCATGCATTACTGTCTCAATCATTTTTCCTTATAAAACCTAATTGCTGCTGTATAAATGTACAGTATAAATGTCTCATAACATGGTAAATGTGAGATCAGAACGATTTCCCTCACACTGTTTCTACTATAAAGGTAGAGTCTTGCTGAGTTAAAACTTAGAGCATGCGCGTCAACTTCAGGAACATCAGACATCTCCAACTCAAATTTCAAAGAAGAGACTATTTGGGGAACTTATTGCTTTATCAATGTGAAAATACAAATCCTACCTGGTCACTAGGAGAACAGCATTTATTTGCCATTTTCATCTGTAGAGAGAAGGTAATAAAGAGTCCGTATAGCAAGTGCATTGATATCATATATTTTCAACCCATTTAATATGCAGGAAAATTTAATAAGCTTTACAAATGACCTTGTAAAGAAAATTTCTTTTATGATGTATTTTTATTTAAAAAAGCAGAGCACTGTAGATACAAACTTATGAGGTTCTTCTTGTAATACTGTTCTTAATAGGAAAATCCTATATTAACATATTTAAATTATTTTTTAGAATATTAACATTTATGTAAGTGGACTGATAAGGTAGCAGATGTTTTAATTTCAATATTTGAGAAAATGTGGGATTATTTCTGTTTTATGGGGATTCTAATTAACATATTTTACAGGTGTTCCTTTAATTATCCTAACAATCCTGAAATGTAAATAATATTTTCAAAAAATTTACCAATGAGGGCATGGAGACCAAGAAATATAGCATGCCTAAATCTGCAGAACTGGAAAGGAAGTTTTAAAGTGTCTGCAATTTTCCAGCTCTGTTCTCGGTAGTAAAGACGATGTGTGAAAATCACCTAGAACTGAAGGATTCCTGTCACGTGCATTTTTGCAAATGTCAGTCTTCATCTTTCCATCCAGATACTTTGAAATTCAACATCTCAAATTTGGGAATTGAAATCCTGGGGAGAATCTCGTGTTACCTTACAAAACAGAAGAATGTTTCGATGGTCTACAGAACAGAAATCTATGTATTTGTTTTATTTAACCAACTTCTGTTTCAAAGCTATCAAGAACCAGGTAGGTATGAGCCAGGGGTGGAATGAAGGAACATGGTATGAATGGGCGGGATTATCTGCATCACCAGACAGTCTGACAGTGAGGCTCATTTGTCACAAAGCCTTGCAGAGATTGGCCAGTGAAACAGAAGCAGAATAGTGATGCAAATGCTGGGAAAATTCTGAGATGAAATAAGAACAAGAAAATTGGTCAAAGTCAATCAAGACTCTGAGGATAGGCTTTACATGAGCCTCTTACTTGTGTCCAATTAAGGTCAACATTCTGTCTGTGCTGATGTTAGCTAACTTTATATGCAATTAAAAGTTTACCCTTACTCCTTTTCTTTTTTCTTCTTATATTTTCAATTTCCTATTGACTTTGAGCTTCCACCAACTGACTCAAGAAAACACAGCACTTTTTTGGATTCCAGGACGGAAAACTTCAAAGTGATGTTTCAGGTTATAGAGAATTTTTTTCATAAATTTTCATATTTGGAGACTTGCATTCTTTAACCCAGTTAGATACCCCAAAGTAAAATCTGGGCATGATGTCAATGTATCTGAATTATATAATATATACAAATATTTAGTGCATGGATGTGAATGTCTGGGGAGAGAGAGAGCCAAAAGGAACCAACACAAGCTGTGAAGTACCAACATTTTAAGTCGGGCGATGTGGCAGTTTCATAATCAACTGTCAACTTGAGCAAGGGGTCGAGTCTTGCCTGTCAATCAGGTTGCAGCTTGCTGACCTCATTTTGAGGTGGGACAGAGAAGCTCACTGAAGGCCAGACACATCTCTGCTTCATCTTCCTGACAAGACACATGGAGTTACGCTGAAGGAACCCGGGCCCTGGAATTGGAGGAGCCATGTAGAGACCCACGCCGGTGCTTAGATGCTTCCACTGCCACTCCATCCACTGGACTTTCCACTCACTGGCCTGTGATCTTCCTGCACTCGGCGTCATTCATGCGTTGTGTGAGCCAAAGAGGGATTTATCATTGGTTTTGGACATATGGGCTAATATCAGACTTATGCACTTGATTTGGACTACTGGGGTAGGATGTTTTCTTAAGCTCTTTAATATAAAGTTCTTTTTATACACATATGAGTGTCTATATATTTGTTTGTCTCATCAACCTGAACTAACACAGCCTGTATGTAGACTCTTTTCCATGTTAAATGTTTTTATTCAGGATCGATGTGTCAAACACATGTACAAGCTCTTTTGAGTTACTGTTTTTAGAACTATTTTTCAGTTATTCATCATAAAGATGAAAATGGTAAATTGTTTTTCACATATGAAAAGCAAACACTGTAAGTGGTAGGAAACCTACATGCTTACATTTTGAAGTGTCAGATCGCTGATGTTTGCTGACACGGCTTTCAGCCACTCTGCGCTCTCCTGGGCGGTGCAGAATTGAAGAACCCCAGTGCTGATTCCGTCCAGGGCCAGGACCTCAAAGGCATTGGACCTGGAGAGAGGAGGACACACCGGTCACCGGCACAGAGCTATGGAAGTGTTCACGTACATGCTTAGGTAGCTTCAGGTCCACGTCGTTCCAAAGAGTGAGAGCACTGCGCAATGAATGATTGATTGGTCAGTGATTCTACTATTGCTACTCTTCGTGTTGATCTATTATTCACTATAAAAAATAAAGCAGAAAATTGCAATCATATACTTATCCTGTAAGTCATATTTTAAATAGGTTTACGAAAATTAAGTTTAGAACTTCAAAACTCCCATGACCAAAAGCCATTTCTCTTTCAATAAAAATATGAAAGACAAGTCACATGGGAACTCGCTCTCGCTCTAGAAATGTAGTTATTGTCTTGTAGGCCCCATAGCAACAACCCTTTCAAAGCTGATTTATTATAATATTTAAAACTCTTCACATAATGATGATTGTGCAGACCAAGCGTGATTATTATTCAGCATTTATTGTATTTTATGACCACATATACATTTTTGATTTATAATAGAGCTTTTTTCAGGAGTTAGCACTCCTCTATTTCATGGAAATCAACTTGTCACGTACCTAACCACTGAAAATTATGCATAACAGCAAATAGCTGTCTCTAATTCAGTAGTTCTTTTCTGTCACATAAAGTCTTTTGAAAAGAGAATTTACATATAATCATTTTCAGAGAGGGGATGCCATTTAAATTTAAGATTTTTCAAAAGAAAATGTGTATTAATCCATGTCTTAAATAAAATCTTAAAAAGATAACTAAATAGTAAAGAGAATAATTGAATAAAAATTAGAAACGAGTGAAGGTCTTTTACATGTGTGTCGATGCCACTCCTTTGTCACAGGAGGACGGGTTTAAGAGAAGCGGCATACGGACACACAAAAGAGCCCTGCAAACGGTTAAACCAACTCTCTCAAATGGGATTTTCTTTGACTCAAATAACTCGCTTTCCAAAAAGCAAATATTTTATCAGATTAAGTAGTCCGTACATGGTTAAGTGAGGGACCACTAAAGGAAAGGTGGGCAGTTCTAATCCACCAGCTACTATGAGAGATAGGTGTAGCCAGGTACCTCCAAAAATATGTCAGCATTGGAAACCAGGAGAGGGATTTCTCCACACCGAACTCCCAGCCACAGTCAGTGTGAACAGAGTGACCTTCCAGGACAGGGAAGAACTGCCACTGTGGGTCTCCAAGGCTGTTTACGGAGTAGAAAGCTCAGTCTTCCTCAGATCTGGCTGCAAACAGCTCTTCTCTTCCCTGTAAGGTTGCCCCGGATTGAAATGGACTCAGGGGCAAGTGGTTTGATTTTAGGTTCCGTTTAGTTTTTCAAAGAGACGTTCCACCTGCTTCCTTTGCACTATAGTAATCAGAATATAGAGACTGATTTTCTTCTTGGTAAATTTTCTTTTCCTCCCTGGTGGAATATCGAGGGTAAGATGAGATGCCTTTGAGCACATGTAACTTCAAGGGAGAGGAGAGTTGAAGAGGGACACATTGCATAAACTTGGAGCTGGTTAAAAGACAATGCCTATGGGTCAAGAAAGGGCCACGGTATTTTTTCTTTGCGTGTATACGTAGCTCTTTTGACTTATTTCTAACTTGTTTATATAGCGAGCACTTACTCACCTCTAAACTCTTGACCTTATTTTTTTTTACTTCTCAGTGATGCATCCGAATATCTAGTGTATCTGTTATAACTAATTAATTCCTCTTCATTCCTCTATTTTGTCATAAAATTATGCTCTAGATTTAATTCAGGTCATGATAAGGACACTGGCAGCCCCTGGAGAATTTTGAGCAGGGGATTGATATTATCTGAAATAATTTTATCAGAATCTTTTTGGCTGAGAAGTCAAAACTAGGCTAAAGAGAAACGTAGTTTCAAGCTTAATATGAGGACTGTGACAAAACGACACACAACAAACAGACAAACAAAACAACACAGGTAATCGCTGTCAGATAGCGAGGCTAGGCTTCTTGGACCCAGTGAGAAGCGAATATTGATTGAATTCAAGGCACAAGGAGGTGAGTTGAAGTGTGTGCTGGAGAACAACAAAGTAACTCCGTAGAAAGAACTGCCTATGGGAAAATCTTCAGTCCACGTGCAGGCTGCATCAGTTCGGCACGAATACAGAGAGCATTTCTCCAACTTCTAGTATCAAATTCACTGGACTTTGAAGGCAGAATAGTTGATGAATAAAAAGAAAAATATAATTTCAAATCCCTTCATGATTTTGTTTACTGCAAAGCATTGTTGATCCTTTAAACATGCTGTGGGGTACTTATTTAGCATTGTATGGCATGCCCACAAATTAGATGCTTAATAAATATCAAGAGAGAATATTTGTCTGTCTGTCTGTCCGTCTGTCCATGGAGCCCTGGTGGTGCGGTGGTTACGCACTGAGACGCTAACAAAACCGTCAGCTGTTCTAAACCACTAGCCACGCCGTGGAAGGAAGGTGGAGTTTTCTGCTCCTTTAAAAATTCACGGCTTCAGACACCCCAGGAACAGTGGTCTCAATCCCGTTAGATCACGACGAAGCGTAATCAACTTGATGCCGACAAGTTCAGTTTGATTTATTTAATCTAACTAGCTATCTGTTTATATATTAAACAGCATATATCAGGGTAGGGTTCTTTCACCATACTCATTCAACTTTTATGCTGAGCAAATAATCTGAGATGCTGGGCCTTGTCAATTCTTCAGCCTTCTTCCTTATTCATTGTCCTGCTTTGATATGCATATGAGGCGATGGAAAATATCATGGTGCACATGGATCAGGTGCACTTCAATCCCCAAAGTGACATATTTGCTCTTTAACAAGGGTTTTTGCTGCAGATTTTTCTAATGCTTCTTTATTTTTTGAATGTTGTTTCTATGGGTCTTAATTGTAGAGCCAAATAAAAAGAGTGACATTCTTCATAGCTTCTATCATTTTTAAAATTTATGATGATGCTGTCTCTTGGTCCAGTTGTGAGGATTTTGGTTTTCTTTACACTCATGGATACATTCTCTGACTTTCATTAAGAAGTATTTCAAGTCCCATTTGCTTTCAGATCATGTCATCAGCATAGCTCAGGTTATTAATTAGCTTCCCTACAATTCTGATGCCACATTATTCTTCATATATTCCATCTTTTCTGCTTCTTTGCTTTGCATACAAATTGAATCAGTGTGATTAGAGAATACAATCTCTAATGCACACCTCTCCTGGTTTAAAACATCGAGTCCGTGTTCTGTCCGAATTGCAGTACCTTGCTCTACGTACAGGTTCTGCAGGAGCACAATGAAGTGTTCTGGAATTCCTGTTCCTTGCAATGTTATCAATAGTTTGTTCTGATCCACATAGTGAAGTGCCTTTGCATAAGTCAGTAAACACACAAAACAATCTTTGCTATATTCTCTGTTGATCAGCCATGCTCTCTCCCTCATGCACATGATGAGAGGTTTGGTGGCACCTTGGGGAGGCCAGGATTCTCCCAGGGCTTTGGGCTTTTCTGTGATAGGATCGCCTGTGAAGCAACCAAACCGTTGATGTGGCATCGCCTTGATCCAACTGAGGGGAGTTTTATTCCGGGTGCATCCTGCTGGTAGTGTAGATTAAACATGTAGGGATGCTTGCTCAATTCTACGGCTGGGCTTGGCTCCTGCCAGGGGTTCATCACCCGCCTGTTAACAGAGTCTGCCGATCAGAGGACTGCTGGCCTCTGATTCATTCCGCTGATCATTCAGCTAGGCGTCTACCCGCCTGTGACGTTTCTGCTTAATATGCCTGTTTCCTGTTCATTCGCCTCTGCAGCCGAAGAAGTAAGGAGAAACGTTGGGCTTATTTGTGACCCGCAAACGTGAATCAGGTTGGATTTAGCCACTTGTACAACTATGTGAGTCATTTCTTGATGTACACCACGCTCCATATGCATTCACATTAAAAAGTCACTGCTTTTGTCTCCCCGGAGAGCCCGGCCATTCACACACGTTCTCTTTTGAATCCATACTTGACTGCTGGCACCAATTTGTCGTAGTGCTACAACTGTTTTTGAATTATTGCTCAAACCAACAATTGACTTGGAGGCAATATTAATGATATTCTGCAGTGATTACTGTGTTCGGTTGGGTCATCTTTCACTGGCTGTGACAGTTCTGAGGAGCTCTGAAGTTGGCTCCAACCACAGCGGACCAGAGCCAAGAGACAGGAACACCGACCAGTCCTGGGACGCTTTTACCATTCTTGCTGTTGAGCCCACACTTGCAGCCACGGTGGCAGCTCACTCTTCGGAGGGTCTCTCTCTTTTGTGTCCGCCAAACTTGATTTTCTTTTCCAGGGCCTGGTCTCTCCTGACAGCACATCGAAAGTGTGTGAGACATTCCGTTGGCGTCTACGGAGCATTGTGGAACAGCTCTTCTGTCACGTGACAGTCCAACTGCTACAGTGCCATTTACAGCACTCTGAATAATTATGCAGCTTCTGCTCTCTGTATTTCACATATGTAGTGCTTATGGATTTCTCTATAAATTCCCTCCCCGCTGCTCTCAGCTGGGCTCAGGTCTAGGATTCTCTATATTCAGAGCATTTGCCCTGGCTGTTCAGGTTGTTATCATCTAGTCAAGGTCATTTTCCAAGTTAAAAATGACAGAAGATGTATTGTTCATGTCCCAGAATGTTCTTTGATAATCACGTTTTAGATTTTAAAAATTATCAATGAAAGGTGTAAAAGGTGGTATGTTCAATGACTTAATTTCCCACAAGAAAACAAAGCTGTGAGGATTTGTTATAAAGGAGGAAATCACGGATTCAGAGTCAAAAGGTCTGAAGAACTCTCTCTTGTTCGTGGCTTTCTCAAGGCCTGGGGGACTTTTAATTTACAAAGACACAATGGAGAACATAACTGCATACTTTAAGAAAGTAAATGGATTCTCAGTTCTTGACTAAAGGGAATATTTCCCCCAGTAAAGTTCAAAATACATTTAATTTAATAGAACATTAAGGAGCTGAACTATAAGTTTTTGTTCCTTTACTTCAGTTGTTCTCAACCCTCCTAATGCTGTGACCCTTTCATATAGTTCTTCATGTTGTAGTCACCCACCAACCATAAAATTATTTTTGTTGCTACTTCATAACTGTCTTTTTGCTACTGTTATGAATCAGGCGACCCCCGTGAAAGGGTCATTCGACCCCCAAAGGGGTCGCGACTCACAGGTGGAGAACTGCTGCTTTACTTCATTTGGAGGGAAAAAAAACCCAAAAACCTCTTATAAGCTTGATTTTTCTTATGAAATCTTAGGTTTTAAAAAAATTATTTTATTGGGGGCTCTTAAAAGTCTTACAACAACCCATACATCAATTGTGTCAAGCACATTTGTACATATCTTGCCATCATCATTTTCCAAATATTTACTTTCTACTTGATCCTTTGGTATCAGCTCCTTTGTGCCTCACTCCCCACCCTCTCACCCTTGTGACTCCTTGATAAATTACAAAGTATTAATATTTTTCATATGTTACACCAACTGTCTTCCTTCACCCACATTTCTGTTGCTTGTACCCCCGTGGAGCGGGGGTAATACATTAATCATTGCGACCAGTTCCCCCTTTCTTTGCCTTCTACACCCCCTTTCCCCCTACGCTCATGCTGTCTCCACTCCATTGCTCACCCTCTCTCCTCCATCCACTTAGATTCACTCTCTCTCCTCCATCCACTTAGATTCACTCTCTCTCCTCCATCCACTTAGATTCTCCCTCTCCCCTCCATCCACTTAGATTCACTCTCTCTCCTCCATCCCCTTAGATTTGCCCTCTCCCCTCCATCCACTTAGATTCACTCTCTCCTCCATCACCTTAGATTCACCCTCTCCTCCATCCACTTAGATTCACCCTCTCTCCTCCTTTGGTTTCATTACCTCAGTTGTATTCCAAATGGAAATTGGCAAGGTACTGCTCCGCTTGGTGGACACTTGTGCAGCTACACTACCTCCTTCCAGTGATATTCCCCTCCTTATACACCCACTGGCACAGTCCTTTGTGTGCTTTACTCCTCCCCCCGCCCCCAACTGTGCCTTTAATCCTGTCCAAAGCCAACACAAAACTAAACAATACAAATGCGCAGGCAGAAACCAAGCAGGTTCAATTCTGACTCCTTTTGACCCATGTCTGTCGGAATAGACCGGTGAGAGTTTCCAATGACCGATACACTTTAGCCATGTTTTGTTTGTTTGTTTAACTTCATGTCTAAATGCTTTGGATGCTGAAGGATAATGAGTATCTTTTAGTTAATGATTGAGAGTTATGTGTATTCACAAGATGAAAATTAGAGAATTTTATAAATTTGAAAATCTTCAAATTGTTTATATCTTGTACTAGAAATAAAATTTTTCTGCAGTGAAGAACTCATGTTCCAGTCTCCCCTTAAAAATGTTTTCTTGCTAATTTCCTATTATATAGTAGCATGTCTAAGTTGTTCATATTAAATTTTAACAAACTGGGTCAATTAAAATTCAGACACCATTTTCCATTTATGCAGTGTGTTTATTAAAAAGTCATTATTACTAGAGAATTCATAGTATAAATAATACATTAATTTGAAACAAAAATTTCACCAGAATTAAAACAGAGAGATGATCTCTCTTTTGTAGTGACTAAAAGAGCAACTTAGCATCTTCCTTCGCTCGCTTCCTATGGTCTTCATGAGACCAGGGCATGCGGATTCTGCGATGTCTATCTTTCCAGGAAAGAGGCCTCAGAAGTACAAATGGCAGAAGGATCGATCCGTGGGATGTAAAGATAGAAAAGGATGGCCCCACCATCACCCAGAGCCTTTGAGCTCAGTCCTACTCCAGGGGAAAAATAGGTTAGAATAGAAATATGAAGAATTCATGAGACTGCTAATCTTTATAGAAGCAGACAGCCGCCTCATCTCTCTTCCACAGAGCAGCGATAGGTTTGAACTTTCTGACCTTGATGTTAGCAGTCCAATATTGAACCCATGGCATTAGGGCTGTTCAGTGACCTCCGAATGCCTCTCAGTGAGTTCAGAAAGGAGATGAACCATACCTGCAAGTGTTTTAAGGGCGCATCATAGAATTATTGACATTTGTATATATTTGTTTACTGTTTTACTACTTTCCTGTTCTTGAGATGGACTGAAGTCCAGGATAGACAAGAGGAAAACAATAAATGGGGATTCTAGAAGAGTTGATTGTGCTCATGCAGAACCCGTACATCTCCCAAGAGACAGTTGTGTGCACAGAATAAGGAGATATTGCATTGTTTAAAATCAGGAAAGGTGTGTGTCAAGCTTTGATCCTTTCACCATTCTTATTCAGTCTGTATGCAGAGCAAAGAAGGAAGAAGCTGGACCACATGAAGAGCAAGGCAGTAGGATCGGAGGAAGGTTTATATGCAGATGACACAGCCTCGCTTACTGAAACCAGGAGGACAGGACGCACTTGCTGATGGAGACAGATGATTGCAACCTTCAGGATGCTACTTGACTTCAATCAGGTCCTCAGTGTAAAGAAGCCCCGATTCCTCACCACTGGACCAATAGGTAACGTCATCATAAATGGAGAAAACATGGAAGATGACAAGGATTCATATTTTGTGGGTCCACAATCAACGTCTGTGTTACTTAGAGGACTGAGGGAAGTCTGGCCCATGCTATAGTATTTTATTCAGTTGCTTGTGAAAGTTGGACAATGAATAAGAGAGACTGAAGAAATACCGATCCTTTGGAATTATGGTGCCGTTGGAGATAAGAAGTTACCATGGACCGTCAAAAGAATGTACATATGTGCTTTGGAAGAGATGACGAGGCAGTCTCACATCCTTTGGACATGCTGTCAGGTGAGGATAGTGCCGGGAACAGGCCCTCATTGCACTTGGAAATGTGGAGGAGCATCAAAAAAGAGAAAGGTTCTTGAAGAGATGGGTTGGTGCAGTGCCTACGGACGGCAGTGCAGAGTGCAGTGTCCTCGTGGGGAAAGCACGCCAGCCAGCAAGGTTGTGCTCCGTTGTGCCGAGGGTTGCTCTGAGCTGACTGATAGTGATACTTGTATTTCCCAGTACACGATAAACTTCCTGGTGCTTGGCTCACTTTGTCCAGTAACTGTAACAGTGACACAGCCTAGGAAACCAAACCGACTGCAAGAAAGTGGACCCTGTCTCACGTTGACCCGACAAACAGCAACAAACCGCCTTAAAACTATGGAATCAGAAATCCTTACCCTTTGACCTCAGAGATGATGCTGGAGGGCTCAACCTGATGACCTCTTCTGGATTGAAGCCCAGTGCATAACCTACTACACTGCCAGATATTTGTGGCCTGAATAAATGCTTGAGAAAAAAGCAGTATACGCTTTAAATGCCTGAGTTTGTTATTTAGTCTCCATTTCCCAATTGCCTGTTGCTTACTTATGGATGGAAAAATCATTTCATTCTCTAACTCCAGCCACAGAGTATGGCTTCTTTATGTAAAATAGGCATAATTTAGGGGGCGCGTCAATGATTTGTGAGGATGAAATTGAGATGAAGTGTATACAGAATTATCACTGTGGCTAGCCTCTGTTAAGCAGACAATTGCTATAATTATCCCTTATTCTGGGGATATTCTTCTGAGGGCTCTGACATCAGTTTGCTCTTCTTTCCATGCATATGCTACCTGGAATGTTTTAGGAATTAAAAGAAGAAAAGTGTTTATGATACTTGGATTATTTACACTTAACGACAGTCATAAACTACCACCAGCAGTCAAAACAATGATAAAAGTTAAAGATTATTTATTTAAGGGCTTACCATTGTGTCAGATAGCATTCTAAGTTATTTACATTTTAATTATTTCATACAGAAAACTTATGAAATTTTTATTATTATTTTTTCCCAAAGCAAACACATAGCAGGATTATATAACCTGATCTAGGATCGACAGCCATGAAGTCGAGCCTGGATTTCAATGCTGACAATCACGTTCCATGCTCTATGTTGTCTTTGAAATGAAATGATTGTTCATATTTTAAGTCGAGTAAAAACACAAAGAGCTTACATGGTGTATATTCTTTTACTCATGGCTAAAAAAACTCAACTCTTTTGCCTCAGCAACTCAAAATTAGACACCAATGTTCATAGGAGAGGAAATCTGGTTAATTATTATCATAGTCAAAACTTATAATGAGGACATTTTTCATATGAATAATTCACACATAAAATTATCCCAGACTCACTTAGCTTCTCTAGAAACCTTCTCTGTTCTGTAAATCTGCCCAGCTTCCAACGGTAAAAATGGTGGTACAAGTTTGTTCTGAATGCCTATTATACCTATTAGCTATATGAAATGTGATCAACAGAGACATATATGTGTGAAACACTGTCTATGACAAGCACTGGGATTATGCCGATGTCCAAACACACGATATTTATCTCTGCAGGTAACTTTATCATTACAACACCTCAAATGCACAAGTCTAGCTCATTAATCGAGCTGATATCACACGATGGCCTCACAAGAAAACGTCGATGCATGTTCCTGTTTCCGCTGATGAGAATTGTTCTAGTTTGTGCTCAAAGTGGTTTATTTGTTTTTGTTTTTTCATGATTTCTTTACCCATCTACCCCATCACGGAGTTGAGTCCACCTCATAGCTCCTGTATAAACACATTAGAAATGCTCCTTGGGGTCTCAGAAATGGCAAATCGTTACGGAACCAGACAGCCTTATCCTTTTGATTAGCAGCCCAATATTTGAAGCCATTGCAACACCAGAGATTCTTTCATTGATCCCTGGGGTCTCTCAAGTGAGAAAAGCATAGTTTCAATTTGCCTACTCTCCCAGGTTGTGATGGAAACTTCAGTGATTAATAGACACTTCGGTGGCACCCAGGATACAGACCATGAGCGCTACATCTTGGATACAAAGCTTATTAGCCTATGTACATATTTATCTAAGTAACCTTTGTTTCATATCCCATTCCAATAGTAAATCCAGAGAATTAACATGGAATGCCTAGATCCCAATATCACTGGCCAAAAACAACAACAAAAACAACAACAAAACAAATAATGAAGGCAATCCAACAAATCTCAAAAAGGGAATAGTTAGATAGAAAAGTGCATATTTTGGTTGCAATAAAATAGCCAAGAGGATGCACATGCTAAGGAGAAACGGAGCTCCTGTATTCGGATTCTCATCGCCACTGAAGCTCATTAAAATAACAACCCAGCAAGTTACTCCGGATTAGAGTTCACTCCCGTGGAGCCCTGTGGACAGACTGCAATTTCCTGTGGAGTTTTCAATACTATTTACTTCTAGAAGCAGATTTCTTACTTTTTCTTCAGAAGTACCTTTGGGGAGGCCTGGCCCTCAAGCCTCTCAGTTAGGTGTTGAGCTCTTAATGTTTGTGTGTGTTTTTTTTAAGTGGGCCAAATTTCTGGTACACAGTAGTAATTCTGAGGTCATATATATGTGTCCTAACTTATGGTTTTGTTATTAAAACAGAAGGATTTAGCATGTTACCCTTAAACTAAGCTTAGGTTTCTGCTAAACAAACGTGAAACAAAAAATAAGGTAATTAATCGGCCTCGTAGGAACTAACACAGTAGACTTCTACTGACGCACACTGCCAGAGAAAAATGTTTTCTACAGACCAACGGTGGCTAACCAAGAACTAAGTGAAGAATGAGTAAGGATGACGTTTCTAAATTCTTTAATCCTCCCGGGACGATTAAAGAGCATTCATCTTGTAAAAATCACCATTTTGAAACTAGAAAGCATGTGAAGTATGACGAGGGGGAGATCCCTAATAGTTTTGACCGTACTTATTCTAAAGGTATGCTAAGCATATAATCCACCAAACTGAATTATTCTAGGAAGAAGAAAGAAAGGGCACTAGCCGGAGGACGGCAGATCCACTCTTTGGGCATGCAGATGACACACCTCCCTTGCTGACAATGAGGAGGACCTGGAGAACTTTCACAGGAGATCAAGGATTGATGTCTTCAGTATGGATGAGAGCTAAGGTAAAGAAAACCAGATTCCTCACAAGGGCGGACATCAGAATAAACAGAGCTACCCTTTAAGTTGTCAAGTGTTTCATCTTTCTTGGGTCCACAATCAGTAGCAATCAAGGACAAGGATCCATTGCTCTGGCTCATCTGCTTCACAAGATCTCTTAAAAGTGCTAAAGACAAACCCCACTTTGAGTGCTAAATCTCACCTGCCACACCATGCTGTTTTCAATTGCTTCACATGCAGAAGAAGACAGCGGGCACTGGGCAAGGGAGACAATCTATGCATTTGAATTGTGGTGCAGATGAGAGGTATTAAAAATGCCTTGCTCAACAGTTCAAACCCTCCGGTGGCTCAACTGTGGAAAATGTGGGAATTTTCTCAGTATAGGTTACAGTATTTAACACCTTATGTGGAAGTTCTACTATATCATAGAGGCTCACTGTGTGGGGCAAAAATCAACTTGGGGCCAATCGAGTTATGTTTATATATGCAAATGTTGGACACAATTACTATTGTACATACTCATATCTAACTATTCAATAAGTTTGAAGATACTCATGAAAACTGGAAATATATTTTTAAAAATCCAGTCTCTAACCGAAAATCATTGTTGTTTTATACTGTGGTGGTTTGCATGGTGGTGTTGGAAGCTATGTCACTGGAATTTCAAATGGTAGCAAGGCCCCTCTGGAAGGATAGGTTTCAGTAGAAAACCCAGACAAAGATAGTGTAGAAAGAAAGAACAAGTGGGCCAGTCAGAAAAATTAGCTACTTACAACCTTAGCAATAGCAGCAGAAGGTTGTTAGAAATAGTGGAGGAAGATCTGTATATAATTCAAAAATGGCTGTATCAGTACATCAAAATAAATCTGCCAGAAATTCAAGTAGTATTTAGAAGCAGATGTGTAAAAATGGGTACCACTGGTGATGTGAGATGAATCTTGACTGAAAGCAGAGAATACCAGAAAGATGATTACTTGCAATTTTTTGAATTATGAAAAGATATTCAACTGTGTGGATCATAACAAACTGGGATAACACAGCAAGTAATGGAATTTCTGGAACATTTATTTGTGTTTAAGTGGATCCTAGATCCTTACATAAACCAAATAGACGAAGTAAATTAGTACGGTCCTTCTAGCCATCATTTCTTATGTGATGCATTTACGTTCTGGACCCTATGCTCGTGGCTATAATCCCATTTTGGAGGAAGATCTTTGCTATAATAATTTATAGGATTAAGATGGGGTTAAATTCCAATCCTAGTAGAGGGTAAGACCTAGTGGGGGCTAACTTTGGACTCCATTAGAGGTTGTGACGTAAGACAACATGTTCCTTTTCCTTGAGGGTATGGTCAGCTGAAAGATAAACAAGCAAACACCTCTCCCTCAAGGCCATAGCTCTCTATAGGAGAGCCCTCTCAGTCAGAGAGAGGAATTTCCTGAACGTCTGGAGAGCGCATTCCACATCTTTGAAATGGTGCATACAAGACAACAGGCAACACAGATTGTGGCAAGGAACAAGGACAGAGCAAGAGGAGGAAGGACAAATCTGTGAGACAGAGGGACAGGTGGGCTTCCTCGTCCATTGAGATAGAGGCAAAGGAAGGGATCACTGTGCTCAGAATCCACCTCAGCTGGAGAGAAAATGCACAAGGCCATGGGCATTCCAAATCTTTTTGTCTGTGAGCCTCAACTGACTTGAGAGCATCTAACAACCTAAAATGGAAATCTAGGTCTTTATTTCACCACTAGAGATGACTGCCTCACCCCATCCTCCACAAGTTACATTGAAATTATGTGAAAAACTAAACCAAACCAAAACAAAACAGCGAAATCCTAGAGGGGAGATTAACAGGAAAGGATGTCCAAAACAATATGAGAATTCAAGGCTGGCTTTTACAAAATTGTGTCACATGTAAATAATTGTGAATATATAATAAAAATGTGGACTCTCCTGTGGAAAAGAGGTCTGTCCTTAGAAATGGAGTAGAGGGAATAACAATGGTTTATTTGTTTTAATCTAATTTGTGAACTCTCTAAAGCACAGGCCAGTCATATTTTGGATCCTTTGTATTTTCAAATGTGCTTTACATAGACAAGATTCTCAATTATTGCTTGCTTAATAAATGCATGTTCTAAAAGTTATTTCATCATAACCATTCACTTGCGGTGATGTTTTTATGAGTAACAGAAACAATAATACAATATCTCTGCTAATGGTTAGTTGTATAAAAACTACGTTTAGGATTTAAAAGGAAGAATCATGACATTTTCAATGAAAAAGGACAAGGAGAAGCTGATCTTAAATAAATGCTAGTGTTTGTGGAGGAAAGAAGGCCTGGGTTGCTTATCTTTTTTTCTGGGGAATAAAGCTGTTGCATTCGTTAAAAAATGTCTGGAAATCATAATGATCTTGACCATGTCCTTCAATTCTTCATCCACAATGCTATCTATTACAATTGAGTCATTGCATAATGACTGAAGTAATTCTAACAATTTCAAAGTACTATAAATTAGAGGTAGAAATATATTTATTGTCCATAAAAATAAGAGAAACTCTAAAATATTTATAGATGTTTAAGTTCACTGAAACTGATAAGCGCAAAAATATCTTACTACTAATTTTGAAATTCACCATTTTGCCCCAGAGCTTTCTTAAAGTGTCAATAAAGCACTGTATCTGCTATGGTTTTTTATTTTAGAGTTTGATTGCTGTGTCCTAAAAAGCTGGCTTCAGAATTTTTTGATACGTATACCTCAGTCTATAATATATATTTCTGCATCCAGGACAATATTAATACTTCCTTAAAGGCTTTTGCTTGCATTTAGCAAGTCTTTCAAATTCTCTCAAATCCCTCGACATAGTTTCACCATTACTACCAGCGGTCATCTCTAACAGAGGCAGCTGCTGACCCAGCATGTCATTTAGCTGGTTCCCCGGGAAAGCAAACCGGACACAGTCCTCCTGCTGTACTCCTTGTGATTGAAACACTGTGTTGCCTGGATTTTCTGAGATGCCAGAATCTACACTACGAACTATCCTAATTAACAGTTACTTCTTTATAAAACATACATTGTATTCATACTATCTATCAAAATCTCCAATGCTAACAGCCCTTAGTTTTAAATTTAAATATCTATTCCTAACGATACAGTCCACAAACTTCTCATCTAAATAAGTGTTTAACTGAATCAACTGTCAATTGATTTAACCTGGATTCATAGTGACCCAATATGAGTTCTGAGCCTGTAAATCTTTACCAGAACAGAAAGCCTTATCTTTCTTCCAGGGAGTTGCTGGTGGGCTTGAACTGTTGACCATGTGGTTATCAGTTCAATGCTTAACCCCCAAAGGCCACCAAATACTGTTAAGCTACCGTTTTGGCGATCTTAAAAGAAATTAAATTAAATTAATGATTAAAATAATTGACTTTGGCATAACTGCCTAATTTATCAACTTTTAATTTTTATAATACATTTTCCAAAAAGTATCAGTTATTCTTTCATTTTACAGTAAATTAATTTAAGAATGATTTCTGCTCTTAACCACTGATTTGCCTTGATAACCCCAGGACACTGAAAGAAAACCACACGAGTCACCCTGACCATCACCCTGGAGTTGGGGACTGTGCAGGAACACATGCATCTATCATATGTTCAGGACTAAACAGTTCGCTGCTCTGAAGGGTCAAAGATTACCAAGGCTAGCATGATCAAAATAATATTTATCTGCTCCCATATTATTCTATTGCATTTGGCTAGTTAACATTAAGTAATATTCAAATATTTTCCATATGATATTCTCAATTCATACCTGCACAGAGTCTTTTTAAGTGAATAGTATGCTACTGATTTTTACGAGATGAGTAAAAGAAGAATCTCAAGATAGTGTAAAATATCAGAATATAAAATTTCATATACTATCTATTCCTATTATTTATGCTTTATTGACTGTTGATCTCATAGGTCAATAAATCCTAATTCTGCTTTTAGTTTTTCAAAACTTTTCTTTGACAATATTTAAACTCAAATAATAAATTGGGGGATATAAAAAGAGATAATTACATTTATCTTACTAATGATGATCTTAGCATGTAAAGAATACTTATGTTTTAATCAGTACAGTATAAAATACTTTCTAAGTTGTACCAGTTTTGATCTCTACAATATTTCTCATTAGGAGATTCTACTAGTCCTATTATTATAATCATTTCACAGGTAAGGAAACTGGGGTGCAGGTAGGTGAATCCAAGGTCATATGCCTCAAAAATACAAAGGTATACATATATACACATACATCAAATAGAAACATAACTAGGGTCTCTGCTACTGAATCCTAAGTTTTAAACTAAAGCATCATACTGCTTCCCCAGATTTTAAGAAGCTCTTTTGTACATTGAAATGAAAAAGACTGTGACTTTTATGACAATGTAGCGCATGCTCCATAAATCTGAGAATATATTTTAAATATATGTTGATTTTGGCAATTCATATAATGAAATCTGTTGAAGCAGTTTTGTAATTCTGGAAACAAACCTGTTCTTTTGTACTTTGAACTATCAATGCATATATACCAAAATTCACTGCCAGTGAGCTGATTCTGACTGAGAGCAACCTTACAGAGCAGGGTAGAATCGTCTCTTGGAGATTCTGAGCCTGTAACTCTTTACAAGAGTAGGTCGCCTGATCTCTCTTCTGTGGAGGATCTGGGGGGCCTGAATTATTAAGCTTGTCATTAGCATCCCAACTTATAACCAATGATGCCATCAGGAACACACACACACACGTATATATATGTGTGTGTGTATATATATATATATATATATATATATATATATATATATATATATATATATATATATATATATATATATATATATATACATCTATCTATCTATCTCTATATCCTAAGATGATTATATATGCTATAACCATTTCGACGGTGGGTAACGTCAGCACATCCGGGTCTTCGTGTTGTCCCGCTGCCATCCCCGTCCTGGCCTTGTTCTTCAATTCATACGTTTTTCATGATTTGTTTCCTCAAAATGTATTTGGTTGCCTTTGAAAATGACTTGTGTGCCAGCCAGCAAACAGCAGGTTCCCAGTGCTCTGCCATTGAGTGAAAGCTGACTCATAGCGACACTATGGCAAAGACTGGAATTTCCCCTGTGGGTTTCCAAGACTGGGTACAGAAAGCCTCCTTGTTTTCCTTCGAGTTAGCTGGTGGTTTCGAACTGCTGACCTTGTGGCTAGCAGCCCAATGCGTAACCTACCAAGTCACCAGGGCTCAGAAAATGGCATGTACTGATGAACAACGCTGCTGGTCCCTGCAGTGTTGTGAAGAGGGGTAGCTAATCCAATAATAATAAAGAATGACAAAAGATCGGATGGGACAGCATAGTGGTTATTCATTAGACTGCTAACCACAAGGTCAGCCGTTGGCCACTACCAACCACTCCTCTGGAGAATAATGGGGTTTTCTACTCCTGCGAAGAGTTACACTCTCAGAAACTCACAGCGGCAGGTCTACCCTGTCCTACAGGATTGTTATGAATCCGAAATCAATAGCAGTGCATTCTGAAATGCATTCATTTAAGAAATGAAATTTGTGGCAGAAAGAAAGGAAATTTATGTTGAAACCCGAGGGAAAGAATGAGAGACCAGTAAGCCCATCATAAAAAACACCAAAATGAGCACATTATAACTACATGCTTATGTCATACATGCCTACGTATTTCTATGTGTGCATACAATTAAGAAGCATTTTATATGTGTGTGACATGATGTGTATACATGAGATTCCATATATATAAAGTATATATCATCATCCTAGGGTAGAAATCTTGTATTGATAAGAGACAGAGAGAGAAAAAGAAAACCGCTCACATAGAAAATCCAACCAAAGCTTGAAACCAGGTTGAGTGAAGTTAAAAAGCGTATGCCGGTCATAAATTAGCCAGCAGAAATGTATTTTATCCTCTCAGGTATGAATGAAGAAAAGATAAGGGGAGAATTTGAATGATTTTTTTCTTGTAATTTAAGGATCTTGCTATTACCTTCTCCTCATTAAATAGCTGATACTTCTCATCAGAAAGAATTTGAGAAACTCACTCACGATGAACCAGGGGAAGACAAAGACAAGCCCAGAGTCTCCCGGAACAGCTTCCAAGAACAAGGCAGCAGGCACTGGGTCGGAGGACCTGGAGCGATGAAACCAAGGGACCTGAGGAAACGCCCCAGGCTTGGACATAGTCACAGTGGCAGGCCTGTCTACAAAACTACAGAAACAGTTTTAAAAATGCACATAAAACTAAACACGGTTTTTGAAATGTTATACCTCAAACGTGGCTTAATAGATAAAATGAGATTTCTCCAGTAAACTCTTACTGGGTCAATATCTAAAAATCAAGGAAAATATATCAAAGCCAATGCACACCTTAGAAATTCAACTTTCCATTCCACAGTCTGATAAAATCCTGTTGGCTTCTACTTACTCAGCCAAACTATCCATGTCTGACTGCTCTGCACAGTCCCGGTGGAGTCACAATTATATTACCAGGATTGCTCTAGTTATTGCAGTGTAAGAGTTTTGCCATTTGCTTTATTTTAATAGGAATTCAGGAAACTGAGTAAGGAGGGTCAAGGTAAAATGGCCTATAAACAGGCTTAAAAACACTGCTGTGAGATGCGGGGTCAGATCAGCTGTAATACCATCCAGTTATTCAATGTGAGGGGATCTCAAAAAACTTGGCAACAATAAAAGGTTTCTGAAACAAGGACCAAAAGTAATTTAAAAGCAATCACATAAATGGATCTGAGTTGTTTCTGTGTGTCTGCACGTGCCTGAGTTGCATATTTCCTGGTTCAAAAAGTGATCAGGAGTGGGAGAAAGGTTAAGAAGCCATGATAAGCACCCTGGAGCCATAGAGGCAAAGCCAGCCATTCAGATCCCCATCTTAATGGTCAATAGCTGAGAATCTGCAACGATTAGTTGGCAGTACATTAACTAATACAGTAAAACTTAATAATTCCCAGAGATACAAATAAAATATACCGCCTTGCGAAATTGACTTTACTCAAAGGGAGAACACGATACGGAAGAGCATAGAATCAAATGCCCCCTCCCCAAGGAAGCAGGATACTGTGGAGATAAGGTACAGATACTCCCAGAGCTGTCATGGCAGACAGAAACTGAAGGAATGAACTGGTGTCACTGATACCGTTTACCTGAATAACTACTAGCCACCTGCCCTGAATTCCCACAGAAGAAATCTGTGGGTGTAATTTCAAGTAGGAAGCAGCCCACTAGAGTTGAGTCAGACATTTATAGAGTGGAGTTTTGATAAGCATTCGTTTGCTAAATATAACATATGTTTGGAAGTTCAAAACCATCAGCCACTCTGCCCAAGAAAGATGAGGCTCTCTGCTCCTGAGATGATCAGCCCAGGAAAACACTCGATAGCGTTCCTGTGAGTGATTCTGAATCAACTCAGTGGCAAGGGATTTATTTTTTCTTTCATGGTGTTGTGGGGAGAGGAGTGTTGCCTCGTTAACTTCTATTCATAAATCAGCAAGTATTGTTCTGTAGTAACACCGAGATCCGGTCTATTAATTAACAGGGTGTTTCTGGGCATATTCTTGTCTGCCTTAATACAGAGTGTGATGTAGGATGGATTCAGCCTCGGTGCTTGTGTTTAGGATCCCATTTTGGAGGAGTTTATGATGAGGAACCCCGATAGTGCAGTGGTTATGGATTCTGCTGCTACTCATAAATTCAGAAGGTGGAACCCAGCAGCCACTCCATGGGAAGAAAACCTTGGCTCTTTCTTCCCATAAAGAGCTGTAGGCTTGGAAACCCGCAGAGGCTGCTCTACTCTGGCCCATAGGGTCACTATGAGTTCAGAATTGACTAAAAGGCTGTCGAGTAAATTGGGGTCTCTGTTGTGGGAATAGGGTGGGTGCATTTTAGGCCTGCGTTACTGCAGAGTGTGATATAAGTCCCCATCCTTTGTTTGCCCTGGGGGCATGGCAGCTGAAAGATAAACACATACCTGTCAAACAAAGCTCCCCCAAATAATTCACCTAGTCCATCTTACTCACAGTGACCCTAAAAGTCCCTTTTTGGGTGACATGTTTCCTGGCTGAGCTTTGGTACAAGCAAGAAAGCCAGCTTTGACTTTCAGACATTTGGGCTTCTGGCTTGAATTTGGCTCGCCTCTCCTTGACTTTTGTATTTGGGACTTAACAGCACCCACAACCATGTTAGACATTTCCTTAAAGTTCGCCAAGCTTCTGTGAGACATGGCTGTACACTGGGAAACACAGGGACGTGAGGGAATATCCTAAAGCAAGGCGTAAGGGGTGGGGGGACCTGGAAGAGTTGAACGTTGAGTATCTTCAATCTCCAACTCCTTGGTATTAATTGTTCTACAAGAAATTGTTACCACACAAACATAGAAAATAATACAAGTAGTCATCATGCCACTTAGTAGTGAATATGTCCACTATAGAAGTTCTTTGAGATTTTCATAAGGGTTTGTGAAAGCTAGAAAAACTTTAGTATCTGTTGGATGGAAGAAGTCTTGTGCTAGATACCACTGCAGATAAAAAGCTGAATGAATCCTACTTTAAAGAGAAATAAGAATGTATATATCCACACACATATGATACATAATTATATATGATGTATGTATATATGTTACATAGGCTATAAATAATTATTATATATGCTAACATTTGTTCATCTTGAGTTAGTTTCAACTCAAGAGGACTCATGTGTCTCAAAGTAGAACTGCACACCACAGAGCTTTCAATAGCTGATAATGTGGATGTAGATCACAAACTCATTCTTTTGAAATGTCTCCGGGTGCAATTAAACCGCAACTTCTCAGTTAGTTGATGATGATGTTAAGCATCTGGACCATCCACAGGTGGAAAATTTTCACATTAAATGTGTGGTACATCAGCAGCCAGGAAAGAGCTCGCAAGTGACGAGGTGGAGACCTCTACCTGAATCTCACTGCACACACTATCAGCCGCGAAGGAGTGAGTGTTCCTAACACCACCAGCAGGCACTCTCTGAAAGGGAGAAGGCACTCTGTAGACGCCAATACAGATTTTGGGTGGTTCTTAATATAGGAAAAAAATAGAAAGTATGACAAAAGTTATCTAGAGAGCTAAGACCAATAATTCCCCATCAAGCGCATTCTATAATGATTAAAATAACCCAATTTTCTATACAGAATAAGGGTGGGGCAGCATCTTCATTTCAATATTAGTAAAAGCAGACTCTTTATCATCACAAGTATAGTCAGTGAAATTTGGAATCCAGGCTCAACTACTGAGCTGAAATCTCATCATCACCTGTATTTTCAACATAACCGAAGATGTCACCCTTTCTGAAAAACGTGCCTACGCGGCAATATCAGCAACTCTCAGTATCTAAGAACGCATGCACTTCATGAAGGGCGTAAAGATCTCTGTGTTCTAAATGCATTCTACGATCAACACAAACACAGAACACTTTCTTCTAGTCTGCACAATATAGACAGAACATCATTACAATTCATGGCATTTCCAATAATATACATAGAAAGATGTTATTCTCTCCGAATAACTATAAAGATGATATCATTGTACCACACAATGATATTTTCAGAAAAAATATAAAAAATGTGTCGAATGAGAAAGGAATTATGTGACCCTGACATCTGACAGCTGGTATCTAGTCTTGGGAAATTCCTGTGATGCACATCAATCATTCTGTAGATTATCAGCTTCAGATAAGGGCTCTCAATGAACCTGATGGAAAAGACCAAAGAAAACTGCTCCACAGACATGCTCACGCAGCTATTCAAGTAGACATACTGTTCTACATTAATTAAAAACAAATAAACAGATCCCACTCCTGACCAATGTCATTCTTCTTCTTGGTCAATGACAAGACAGTTCCAGCTCCGTTGAACTTTTCATTTTTTTCCTCCTAGGTGAAAGTCTTTAAGCTCAACAATTACCAGATCATGCTGATTTTGTGATAAGGTCGGCTTCAGAACAGACTCCCTGCCTCCTTGCATTCACCCACTTGCCCCCCTCAAGTCGCAATCCTCTAATAGCCTCAAACCTCATCAAGACACTCCATGGACTCCCAGACTTGTAGTTTACATTGTTGAACAAAATTGGCAACACATACTTGTGTGGTTATTTTTCTTTCTGAGAAGGCACCAAGTGAACTATTCATTCAGAATTTCCCAATTATAGAAATGTAACTAAATAAGCATCTTTTTTTCATGAATAACTAAACATGTAATTCTCCTTTGTTAAATAGGTTAGAAGAGTTTACAAGATAAATTTGACTTATAATATTGCTTTTCAAAATGTGCTTATCTGTAAGATGTGTATTTCTATTATAACTACTATAAAACTCACCAGGCTAAATGTATGCTCCTCTTCTCTTTGATTAAGGTGAGCTCATGTAAAGTAAATGGAATCGTAAGTCATAAAACATAATTTAATTATCACTTAAAAATCAAAATACTCATAAAACCAAGAAAAAACCCCAATAGTTCACACCCCCCCCCTTGCTGTATTAGAGCTTAAATTCTGAACACTCGCTTGCAGAAGAATATGTACAACAGGGAGAGCCCATACCCATTTGTAGAGGCCCCCTGCATAACAAACCAAGCCACTGCCGGGTCCTGCACCCGCTTTTAGCAATCCCTTCCCCTACAAACAAGGGAAAATGACTGCCATCCCGTCTTTATTGAGAAGGTTTCACAGCACCTACCAACCTCCAAGTCTGACTTCAGTTAATCATCACAAGTGTTGTTAAAGGGCCTTGAGTTGGTTCTTACTCAGTGACCCTACGCCCAACAGAATGGAACTCTGCTCAGCCCTACGTCATCTTCACAATTGTTGTTATAGTTTAGCCCATTGTTTCAGCAACTGTGTCAATTCATCTGGTCTGCCAAGCATGTCGTCCCTTTCCAAAGACTAGTCTTTTCTGAAAGCATGTCCAAGGTACATGAAATTTTATCGCAAAAATACTTTGTGAATCAATAATTATATCATCAATATTATACCTATTAAAGTAGTTGAGAAAACAGTCCAAAGATCCTAAATGTCTTATCCATCTCACAGAGCCCTTAAAAAGCGCAGGTGGAATTAGAAATCTTTAGTTCCAATCTCTTTCGTTAAACAATCTGCCTCACCAGAGGTAAAGCAATTTTTCCAAGGTCTCACAGAGCACTATAGTTAATGTTTTTTCTAAGGCAATCTTAAAGTCTCATCAGTGTCAACAGGAATGTGGATATTTTGCCAGCATGCATGTTTCTCTGGTTCTCAGACCTGTTCTCGCTGAGTCTGTGTGCTAAAACACACAATGTGAGCAGGTGCCAAGGCTTGATTCCAGGGTCTTTGGATCCACACTCAGTGCTCTTTTAATGGTAGCACTTGAAAGTACAACCAACCATAGCATTCCAAGGATAATTATATTTTAAAGGACAAATTCCTAAGACTTATTTGAACACATGCTATTATATACTTGCCAGAGCAAAAAGTAAATAAAAAGAAAATGTGTTCAGTAGTTAGAGTAAGCAGAATTCCACCTTGGATCTCACAATTTTTAGCCCCCTTATATGTATCTTCTCTCAGGTACTGAAATGCAAACCTAAGTGTTGTTGTGAAAGGATTTCGCACAAATAATAAAGGTCTCACAGAAGTTGACTTTATATTAGGGAGACACTCCAGGCAACTCTGCTCAATTCCTTTGAGCTCTTTACATTTTAGTCTAGAGGTTATAGATGAACATGGTCATATACTAAAGCTCAGGTCAGTTCAATGCATGGGACTTTAACCATTTCTGACTTAGAGATGGAGAAGGACTTGTGGAAGCGAATCCACAGGCCTCTGGTGGTTTATTCAATGACTGACTTTCATATGCATATAAGGGCATGGAAATTACCATGGCTTGGGACAGAAGCACTTTAGTCCTCAAAGTGACATCCTTCATGACAAAGTGACAAAGTAACAGAGTGAGATCTTGCCCAGTAGATTTACCCAATGTACTATGATCTCTTGGCTGCTGCTTCCATGAGCACTGATTGAGAGTGCAGTCTATTTTACATTAAAAAGCAAAACAAAACAGACATCACTGATTCCAGGCACTTTGTCCAAGGCAGTCATTCATGACTCAAAAAAAATCATCAATATTTAGGCCTGAGTATTCCAAGTTCCCTCAAGTGGCCATACAAACAAGTCCTTAAGGTGTAGATCACCCCCCACCCATAGCCACCCCACCCTTCACCCCGCACTGATTAGCAAGTAGTAGCAATGACCTTCAAACACTTCCCCTGAGGGCAAAGCAGTTCAACTTGCCCTTTAACGGTCACAAATAATTCAGTGAGGCTGAGCATATGAGGCAATTCAAAATGGATTTAGCACTGTCACTGTAAAGCCTGGCCTTCTACAGCCTAGGACACCGAATTTAAGCTCTAATACAGATGAAGTCCTTGGTTTGAGTCCGGTGATATCCTCAGCAGAGTATCTACTCAGGCACAGCAGATTCTTGACTACAGAACGTTTGAGATAATAAATAGTTTTTTTTAAAATTCACTCCATCTGTAGCACTTTGTTACACAGCAATAGGATAAACATATACAAATGTTGCAGAAAATGATAGTCTTCTTCATATTCATTGACTCCCATTAATAGCTACTCTTTTCTTCTAATAATGTCAGAGAAATGTATTAATAACTAACCCAGTAACCAAAATCACACTATTATGCTAAATAATCAGTGATGATTTATGGCTAATTTTCAAGCACCATGAGGCGTGATTAATTTTCCCTACATAAGCACTTATCTTAAAGCTTGGTTTTTGTACAGAGTAAGTTTATATCCTCATTGAGCATACATTTGCTGTGTTTATAACTATTTTAGTTTAATCTTGAGATAGTCTTCTCAACCAAATTCTTAGGGGATAATCTTGGTCCATATGGCGAAGCCAATGTTTCATCTATATTAGTGGTGACAGACCTTATATAAAAGCCCAAATTCCAAGGAAGATATGAAAAGGTAGTCCTTCAAACCACCCAGTCAGCCACGTTTCTATCATCTCTTCTTCCTGTTGGCATCCTTGTGCCTCCAAACGATCACCACCGTGCCCTGCCCCCGCATGGACTTAGATTGCAAACCCAACAAGGCAGAATGCTATTGTACAAACTAGCAGAGAGAGAGGAAGTAGTCTTTGTCTCCTCCGCTGTGGTGATCATAGAGCATGAATGGCATTAGCTTGTCTCACCTAGTAGGACCTACCTGGCAAGAGGGATAATTACCAAAGGTAGTCTCCCACTGGGTCCCTTTCTTGGAAGAACTCTACGCACACCATTTACAGAAGCCAGTAGGGGAGGGTGTTGCATAACTGTCCCATATGAGTCTCTCATCTGAGACACAACCTGGGGGTGCGCAGAGAGGTTTCATCATATTCACCCTGACAGCTTTTAAGCAAGTGGGGCTGTTCCTCTATTGTAACCTGTCCTCTTATTATGAATAATAAAAGGACTTTGTACGTGACAATGCAGCCATACATATTAGTTATTGGTTCTCTTTTGCTAACGGCCTCTATCTGTCTACGGGTGCAGGGCGGATTTACGGTGTTGATCTGCAGCGACTGCACAGCACCGCAGCATCTGTCAATGTCGCACATAGCACCCCAGAGAAACCCCACCCAATAGTAAACACAGTAGCAAATTGTTTAAGGTAATTGATATTTTGGAGGCAAAGAAAAATGGAAATAGTCGTACCGACAAAAAGGACAAGCTACATTTGTGATTTAAATAAATATACACAATTTTTTTACTTTTAAATCTGTACCTATTCTTAGGAGTATCTTTTGAAAATAAACTTTCATAAAATTCATTCACTCTGTGCCATTGAGTAGATTTGAACTCGTAGAGACTCCACTGGCCAGAGTAGATCTGTCTCAGAGGATATAACCAGGTTGTCAATCTTTACAGGAGCAGAAAGCCTCCCTTTTCCTCCAAGGAGCAGCTAATGGATTTGAACCTCTAGTCTTTCAGTTAGCACCCCAACCTGTACCCAGTATGTCATCAGGGCTCCTTTCAGAAAACTAAAGAACCTAAAATTGCCCAGCCCAGTTTAATCCAAGATAAACCAGGAGACGTATAAATTGGGAAGATACATTTTAGGTCACACATGCAGAGTGACAGTAAATAAACCCATGTCTGACTCAAAACCTACTGTTTTGTATTTTTTAAACCCACTGCCATACATTGTCTAAAATTTCTTCTTATGCTACAGTTTATGAGTTTTGTGTTAAATATTAAAAACGGGGAACTACAGAACCCTTTTCTCAATGTGTTCCTCGTACTTATCAGACTCTACATCTCTCAGGAGAAACATTAGAATTCTGCCTGTTCAAGTCAAAATGCTCATGTCTCTTTTCTTTTTCCTTTATTTCAAAATGTGATTGAAGGAGCTTGCAGGTAGGATGGGAGGAAAGGCGTTATTTCAGCCTGTAAACACATAGGTTTTAGAGTTTAAGTATTTATTAATTTTCCTTTTTGTACCTTCCTGTCCTCTGCTTGAAATCATGAAAAGCTGTATGTTTTCCTTTACAAAACATCATATTCTGTGAAAAATTAGAAACCTGTCAGTTTGTTTTTAGAACTAGATAACTTTTCTAAAGCACGCACACACACACATACAGAATAGGAACAATACAATAAGAAGCTCAAACAATATAACACCTTCTTGCTTTCTATTTAATTCTTTGAAGACACATTGCATTTATCTTAATGATGACTTTATGGATGGCCTGATAGGTCAAAATCTTTTGTCGTCAAGAATAATACACATGTCTCTAAAGATCTTGAAAGCTGCCAAAATGCTTGGTAAAATCTGCATTTAGTTAATAATTACCAGAGAGTACCATCATTTCCTCTAGGGGAGGAGACATTCATCTTATGCCCTGTAGACATTGTGTCGGTGGGAGGACAGGGTACAGCCTATAAGAAATGGCTAGCATTAATCTTTAAACCTGAAGCTAGAACAGCACATCTTTTCTTCATCATCTTTGGATGACAAATGGGCTAGTAAGTGCTTGATGAAGTTCAGTTTCTCTATCTTTCAAGAACCTATTTAATTCAAACATGCTGATAGACAGAGATCAGACCAGACAATATTTCCTTGTCTGTCAAAGAAGACATTATGCCCACATTACTACTCAGTTCCTAAATAAGGCAGCTGCTTATTTCGAAGAAACACATTTGTTTAAATCCTCTTTTCCCCGCCACTTGTGAATCTGCATACATTTTAGGAGAGTTTTATGGTGGTGAAACATAGATTGCTTATACATTTTGCTACAGAGCCTGTCTCAAATTTACAATGAAGGGGGTCCAGTTCTTACCGTGATTCTGTTATAAATCAGTTGTGACATACATCAAATAGTACTCAAAAAATAGTTATAACGACGATTTTTCATAACTACTGATTCGTATAACCAGCATCTTTATGAACGCGGTTTCCATTTTGTCTTTGGATGTTGGAAACATGAGGACATTATTAAATGCAGCATCTTTGTATGTAGTACACATTCTAAATTGCATGAAAAACAAACAAAAACAGACGGTGGCACAGTGTCAGCATTGTCCAGCATACTCAAACATAAGATAAATGGAGCCCTCGTGAATTCAGAGCTGGCTGTCGGTATATCCACTGCTTTCCACAAGTTACACGTGCAATGAATTTTATCAATGTTTAGCTTCATGCACATGAAACCGGCTCTGGGTATCCCAAAGATAACTCGATTTTTAAAACACAAATTTCGACTATTAATGCTGTGACATGATACCCATTCGTTCATGGGCATTCATAGTAACAGGCTGTACACATGCTGTTGTCTTTAGGTGCCCTTGCGTCTGTGGTGCACAATGAGACAGTCTCATGATTGTTTCAATCCATCTCACCGAGGACATTCCTTTGCCACACCTCCACTTCCCACAGAACGATGTCTTTTTCCTATGATCGATCTCTGATGATCTATAACACAGAGCACCCTGGTTGTACTTCATCCAATACAGATCGGTTGGTTCTTTTGGCAATCCATGGAACTTTCAATATTCTTTGCCAACATCATAGTTCAAATGCATTGACTTTTTAAAAAAATTCTTATTTAATGTACACCTTTTTTGTCCAACATGCATATGAGGCAATTGCAAATACCATGGCTTTGCTTAGGTTCACCTTAGTCCTCAAAGTAACGTTCTCGATTTTCAACACTATAAATATATCTGTGCAGAAGATTTCCCTAACACAATGTGTTGTTGGACTTATTGACTGATGTTTTCATGAGCATTTATTGTGGATCCAAGCAAGACGAAACCCTTGAAGTCAGTATTTTCTCCACTTACCGTGATGCTATCTGTTGCCCCAGTTGTTTGGATTGTGGTTTCCTTTGGAAGCCAGGTTTCAGGCTGTAACCCGTGTTCTTCATCAGCACGTGTTTCGAGTCCCCCTCTGGTTCAGAAAGCAAGATTGTGCCATCTGCACATCGAAGGCTGTTAATAAGTCTTTCTCCAATTCTAATGCTGCCATTCTTTTCCATACAACCTAGCTTCTTTGATTATTTGCTCAGCATGCATACTGAGTAAGTATGGGGAGGGAATATATCTCTTATACATATCTTCCTGAGGCAGAGCAACGCAGCGTGACCCTGTTCTGTCTGCACAGCTGCCTATTTGTCCATGTAGAGATTCTGCAAGAGCCCGACGAAGTGTTCTAGAATGGCCAGTCCTCTCAAGGCTACCAAGAGTGTGTCATGAATGTACACTGTACCTGTCCACCCAAAGCGTTTTTAGCCTTAAACGTTGATTTAGGGCTTACTGAACACTACGTCATCCTTTACCTTCGCCTTGACTCACTTATGTTCAGGGACAATGCTTGATTTGGGATGGTGGGGGCAGAAACAACAGGTTTTTCTTTCTTGACAGTTAGGCAAATTGTTCACACAGTTTTCTACACATCTGTCTTAAGATTCAGGAAGGAAAATTCATCATATAGTTATGACTTAGCCTCTTGATGGTAATTAAATAGTACGTTTGGTCACAGAAACCATATAACACTGATTAGAGTTAAGCAAACAAACAAACAAACCTTCTAACTTATTATATCCAACAGTTATGTAAAGCTTTAAGTTTAGAATGAAATCTTTGAATTTATTTAATTTTTTATTTGAAAATATAATTAGTTAATTAAGGCTATGAACACATTTAATACTGACACTCTTCTAATCTTCTGGTTTTGTTACTGAAGAAATGAAGTCCATGGAGTTAAAATGACTCTTCTTAAATCATGTGCATTTCAGATAAGAACTAGCACGTCTTCTTATTCCTAATCGAGCTCTCTAATTGCTTAACACTGAAAATACAATCTATTCTTCTATGGACTAGGCTTCAAAACAAGAAGCAACAGTCCCTGGACCATTGCATAGACTCATTCCTATAACAAATCTGCCTCCCCCATTTCGTCTTGGTAATTAAATTTTATTTATTTTCACAAATGCTAAAACTTATCACAAGACACACACTTGCATAACAATACAGTCGAAAGCAGACAAGAAACAATGAAGAATTGGCAAAGAGCATGTGATTCCCCAGCTTTACTCAGTTTAGTCAAAGTTCACATACCGTAAGTTTTCCATTCCAGGCTTGTGCCTTGAGATGCGAGCCATAGTCAGAGGAACTGACAAGGTGTCAAGCCAGCGCTTCTCGTATTTGGGTTCATTCGCTATCGGGGAGGCAGGTGACGACGGCGCCTGGGCAAAACAGATGAGAATCGATCATCACGGACTCAGGGAGCACTGAGTGCAGGGCACGGCGGCAGCGGCAGCAGAAATGTCAAGCACCATTAATGAAATACATTTTCACCGATGAAAAGATGACATTTTTTCTCAAAGATCTGGAAAGAAAGAAATCTTTAGCTTGACTTTAAGCAAATTTACCTCTCAGTCAGGTTCTTTCTCTCTTTCTCTTAAACAAAATACTTCAAAATCCAAAATTGAAGGGATGGAGTGGGGAATCAAAGGTAGAAAGTTGGAGCTATGACACATGCGCCAAGTCAGCGAAGATTAGGAATGAAAGGCAGCAAACAACTCAAACTGTCAAAGGAGACCAAGTTTAAGTCTGAGACGTAACCAAAGTATACATTTTGATGATGTTCAAGTGGGACTCCAAGCTACATAATCATGTTCGTTAACTAGTGGAAAATACCTTAATGTCTAGTAAAATGATGTGGAATTTTCATTCAGAAACAGAGCATACACCTAAATAAAATAGACGAATACTGCTCTTTCTATAGCCAGGCCTAAAATCGAAAGGAAGAGTATGTGAGAGAGTGAAAGAATCCATGCAAATGCCATGCATTACTAGATAAAAGAGTTCATAAATATCCAACTGAAAAAGAGGCCGTACTAGTTCCTGTGAAGAAAACAGCCCAGTAAACACACACACACACACACACACACACACACACTCTCTCTCTCTCTCTCTCTCTCTCTCTCTCTCTCTCTCTCACGTTAGTTGCTTGGTTAATTAGTTTTGTTGTCTGATCTGTTTTAAATGCAGAGCCCACGAATTATTATAAATTAAATTGTTGATTCGCTTCAACGACCACTGTGGACTTGGCTAATCTCATGGTAAAATTCTGTTCGCATTCACACAGAAGCACCACCATTAAGAGCCGATATAAGGAACCCAGGGGGACATTGTTAATCATACTTTCCAGCCTAAATACTCATTTAGGTGTCTCAGCTTACTGATTTAAGCATCAGAACTATCTTTCCTGTAAACACTAGAAACGTAGATCTTAACATATTTATCATTCTAACCTAAAAGAGGAAGAAATTGAAGAGGTTTACCTTTACGTTTACGAGGTAATGAACAAATTATTTTATGAAGATGACATCCTACGCAATCAGATCTCACACACACTCACACACACACACACATACACACACACTTCTAACTAATGAAAGGGTCAAGCAAAGTGGTGAAATAGAAGGTTAACACACAAAAAGCAGCTGGCTAGATGCACATTAATAAGGAAGACTGTGAAAAGGAAATCATTATCATTTACAGCGGCCCCAAATGCACAATATACTTAGCAAGCAATAACCTAACTTAGTCATATATATTTGTTTGAGATACAGAAATATTTCTCCCCCAAATATATGTCAAACCCAAGATGCTGCTTGCTACACATGGTAAATGAGTGTACATTAGAAGGTCAATGAAAGTAGGTCAGAAGTTCTCCTTAAGGGCATCTAGAGAAACCACATGGTATGATCTGACTCACCCCAAGTAGGGCCCACTCCCTTCTAATACTGTTCCCTTGAAGGGGAGCCCAAAGGCAAACCTGGGACCACACAAGGATGACTAAGGTTAGGCCACTATTTGAGTCTGAGCTCCGCCCATCTTGCCCCATATGTCCTCCTATCCCTCCCGGAACCATTGCGTGTACACCCCTAGGTCGCCCCCCCCATTGCTTGTATTGCCTCTGCAACAACCCCGTTCTCATGACAAACATTGTTATCCGTAACCAGAGGGCTTGCATGTGCCCAAAGATATATACACTCTGGTTAGAAATAAAACCTCATGCTCTCTCTCCTGCCCACTGGCCCACATCTCCATGTGGACCACCAAGAGGAGCTGAGGTGAGCATCCTATCATGTCTGACTTCTTCATTTTACCCTCTCTGTCCCATCTCTCCCTATCCCCCATGATTTTACTATAATCTTTATGTATCTTAACCGTACAATTGCGCCTTCCGAATCCATGATTAGTTGTCGGGGGCTGGCTACCCCCATAGAGCAGGACAACTATAAAATATTACTGCAAATTAACAAAAACAAATGGAAAAAATCATACTTATGGCTTGGAAGACTTAATACTGTGGATCACCAATACTACTGAAAGCACTCAATAGGTATAATGTGATCATGTTCCAAATTCAACATCTTTCTTCAATTCAAGCTAAAAATAACAAAGAAGAATTGATGCATTTGAAATACGGTGTTAGGAAAAATACTGAAAGTACCACAGAGTGAGTGCTAAAAGAACAAGCCTATTTGTCTTGGAAGTTGTACATCAAAAATAGCATTTATTTCTATTTTGAGGTCGGATGCTCAAACAATGGATACAGCCATAAGGGAAAACCAGCAAAAGCGTGCCTTTAGCACACAAGGTTGTTGAGCTCCCAGCGGGCAGCTAGAATGCAGCAGACGCTGGTGCTGAGTCTGCTCTATGAAGAACTGGAGCCTCCATCCCTTTGCATGCCTTTGCAGCTGACAATAAACGAGTGGAGCAAATGAACACATCCTACCTAGCCTTGCTCAAATCTCCTTCCCTGAGCAAAGCAAGTCACCATGTTAAGCCACAAATGACTAGAACAAGATATGAAATTGAAAAGGAGAGACACTGGCTAATAAGCCAACACACTAGTTCAGATTGTGAAAATTAATTTGGTCCCGTAGCATCGTTTTTGAGATGGTCACTTTCCCACAGTGGCTTCATGCAATTTTCTGTTCTACGTTTCTTATCAGTCACTATATATTTTTATCCTGATCACTTGGTGAAATTTGGATTTGACTGAACAACAGAATGCAGAGTGCACAGGGTGACAGTAGGTCAGAACTGACTCCTTGGCACCTAACAACACAAAACAAACAATAAATGAAATGAATTAAGAATATAAGCAGTTTTCTATATCATTGGAGTGAGTATAAAATGGAATCATGAGTATTCTTATAATATCCATGGAAAAAGAAAGTTAACAAAGTCACAGATGAAAAGACAATGTAACCAGGAAGGCAAAACAAAGGAATGCTGTGTCCACAGCCAAGAAATGTGGATAGCTCCTGTTAGCTGGAAGAATTAAGGAATAGAATCTCCCCATTAACTATGAAAGGGAGAGAAGTACCGTGGGCCTTTTAATGTTGGCCCATGGATACTGATTTTATATTTATGGGATCCAGAACTGTAAGAGCAGCTATTTCTTTTGTTTTCTCTCTTTTTCTTTTCATTTCAGATCATCTGTATTTTGGTTAGATACATGGTTATCTTTAGATGGGGCCCACCAGCCTTAGTTCAGAATTGGTCCTGTAGAGCTGGCGGGTCAGGTGCCCTGCCAAACTCATTGGGGCCTCAAGTCCACACCAGTTCCTTGAGCTGACCCAGATTGCAGAAGATCCCTGGTGTACACCTGGGGTATGCACCTGTCCCTCATTCCTGCTCCCAGTGCCCTGTCAGGCCCAGGCTGAGGGAGGGGACCTCACTGACACTCCTGATTCCTGCCTGGATAAGAAGTGGAGTGGCAAGAACAGACCCCATGGTGACTCACTGGAAGACTTTACTGGTGGGATTTGTGCACTTTGTGTGTGTGTTGGGGGCGGGGGGGGCAGGCTCACAAGCACAGGGGCAACATTACTTCCCTGGGGTGGGGGGCATCACTGGTGCTTAACCGTTAGGAGCAAGCACCTTCATGCAAGCCTGATGGCCCGTGTGATAAGTACACCTGAGGATCTCCATGCCCAGCAGCCACTGTTGAGGGCTTTATCTATCAATATGTTTTGATTATCTATAACATTATGTATTCTGTAAAGTATCACCAAGAATATATATCTGCAAAAAATCAAAACTCCTTACTAACATTTCAGGAGAACACCTGTCTGAGGAGAAGCTATAGCTTACATAATGGGGTGTTTCTGGGGTCTTAAAGCTGGTCACAACCAGAGATGCGACAGTTGTCACAGGACATTAACATACAAAATGAGCCCCGGGTTTTGCTTATTACACTTCTGTTGACTGGAAGTATAACATTGACAGAAATGTGGCTTCTGTAATTTTTTGATTTGTTTGAATATACTTTTAAGCACAGTAGGAACATCAAAAGAATAGATAAGACTCAGAAGAGTTGTTTGAATTGCATCTTTCTTATTTGTTTGCATATAAATATTCAGTGTGTGCATATCTTTTAGATTTGAGTTTTGTGTTCATTATAAATTAGACTAGAGATGTGATAAAATGTATTGGTATGGTGATATAAGAATTAGTAGCTAAGTTTTCCCATCTCAAACTTTATCAACAGTCAGTATCATCTCATACAAATAAATTAAATTAAAAAATAAAATACATAAATGAATGGACTCACAGCACTAAAAATTATGTACTTCTAAATTGGCTTTGGTCAATTCATTGTAATTCATTAGATTTCTTTCTGTGCCCTGAGTATTTTTTCTTCAAATTAAAAAAAATATTTTACTTGAAAGTTTACAGAGCTTTCCATTCAATAATTCATACATATTTGTTGCACAAAATTAGTTGTCTTTCCCCTCATATGAGAACATTCTTCTGCTTTGCTCCTGAGATGGCTTCTTTCCTGCCCCTATCTTATAAAGTTTGTTCTCTGCAAATAATTTTCTTAGTATCATACAGCTTTTCATTCCAAGGAGAATGCTCCTCAAAGTGTAACTTCATTTTGCAGATGTTGCTGTTTAGCTGCAGCATGCTTCCTGGAGTTTATTCAGATCAGGTTTTGATCACTATCTAAGGCATATAAGCTAGGGAGTTCGCCTCATCTTCACTAGATAAATATGGTCTTTTTAATGATTTTAAATATCACTCTACATTGATCCCCATTCAACACGGCCAGCTGTGGCAGCCAGGCACCATCTAGTTCATCAGATGTGTGGTCTTTGCAACTTTCTTTGCTACCGATCAGAAGGTATTATCATATTGCGATGGCAGTTTGCTAGCTTTCAAGACTCCATTCACTGCTGACTACAGTACAGCATAGAACCATTGTTCTTGTGAACTATGTTTGCCGCCTGATTTTACCTATACTTTTCATACCATGGCCCCAGCCTTTATGTCCAGTGCCTCCTTCCAACAACATGCTTGTTTATGATGAACAAGCTTTCATAAATGTGCCCTATGCTTTCTCTCTGATAACATGGGTATATTTAAAACATAAATATAAGCATATACATTTTTTATAAACATGTTTGATGGATATATATATATATATAGATCCCATGCCAAACCTCCATATAATCCTGTTCATCTAGCCTCACTTGCTCAATTTGCATGTCTCTTGATGCATTCAGTCATGAACTATTGCTTGTTATTTCTGACATTGCAGGATTGAGAACATGATAGTATTTTCCTTTGTTGCCTGTAACTCTTGTATACCTCTCTGTGCCTTCCATTGCATTAATGATTGTGTGCTAATCTACCATTAATTTCGTGGATGTATATTTATATATATATTTCATACAATCCTTAACTTTGTTAGTAATTACCATAAGAATGTCTAGCTCTTAATAAAATGCAATTTATTTATAATTTTTACTATTCTTGACTAGCTAGAAGAGGGTTTGACTTGTTGGATTCTAACTTATTAATGTGCATCAATTCTCTGGAATTTTATATGGGAGGTCTGTTACCAAAGCCAAGTGATATGAAGGATGGTAGGTTAATTTTTAAGGCTAGTATCTTAGTCTGGGTTATCTGCATAAACAATTTCAATGGAACTTATATATGTATAAATGCAAAAGCTTTTCTCGAGGAAATAGCTCTGGCAGTTGTAGAATCTGGCAAGCTCCAAATCTGCAGGTGAGATGTCAGACTTTTCCTGACTTCCAAAGCTGCAGTGCCTGATGAACTGGGGGTCAGCAAATCAGACAGCAGGTTGCTGGTAGACGTGAGTGAGTGCAAGGGCAGCAAGTAAGATGCAAGGCTGCTGCTGACTTGCAGAATCAGCTTCCACAGTAAGCTGCTGGCCCAAGCCCCAAGAACCAGATGACAAGCTACATGAGGAATGCAGACCTAGCAAAGATCAGGTGACATTTCCAGAATGTCCACATACTATGAGGGGGCACCCCTCCAAAATTGGGGCTACTCTCCGTTGCGCTTAACATATTTTTAGTACATTTGTCAAAACTGCAATTCCATTCTTGGAAACAGTTTTCAAATTCATCTGTGTGGAGAGCTGAGAGCACCTCCTTCTTTTATTTCTTCACCTCTTCTGTGCTGTAACACCGCTGTCCTTCCATGTCCCTTTTCCTTCGCAGAAACAAAAAGTCACAAGGAGCGAGGTTAGGTGAGTAAAGTGTGTGGGGTAAAAGATGTATGCTGATTTTTGCCAAAAAGTGGTGTACTGCGATGACTGTGTCAGCAGGTGCATTGTCATGGTGGGGAAAACAGTACCCCAGGTGCCACAAAGCAGGACTTTTTTGGCCACACATTGTAGTGTAATTTTTTCCCCAGAACCTCTAAATAGAAAGCTTGATTAACAGTCTGACCTGGTGGTATGAACTCCAAATGCACTATCAGTTGACATTTTTGTTGCTTAGGAAGTGCTGGGGGTCCAGAATGAGCTTTGTCATCAATCAACATCTCACCTTTTTTGAAACAAGAAAGACACTGTAAACTTTGAGTTTTTCCCAAAGTGCTGTTCTTGTGAGCTGTGTTCAACATCACAACAGTTTCTATGGCATTTTTTCCTGAGCACAAAACAAAATTTCACAGCTGCACGCTCATCTTTTAAGTAAGCCGTCACCAAAAATGGGGTTTGAGTGAAACTGCTTTTTTAAAAAAATAAAATTTTATCTTATTGGGGACTCTTATACTTCATACACAATCCATACATATATCCAGTGTATTAAACACGTCTGTCCATAAATTATCATCAACTTTTTCAAAACATTTTCTTTCTACTTAAGGCCTAGGTATCATTGCTCATTTTTTCCTCCCTCTCCAACCCTCCCTCCTCCATGTCCCCTTGAAAATTTATAAATTCTTCTTATTTTTCTTTCATGTATTACACTGACTGCTGTCTCCTTGCACCCACTTTTCTGCTGTCTGTTTCCCTGGGAGGGGGCCATATGTCAATTATTGTGATCAGGTCTCCGTTAACCCCTACCCTCCTAGTATCACTGCTCCCCTTATTGGTCCTGTGGGGTTATCTGTTCTGGATTCCCTGTGTTGTAAGCTCTTATCTGTAGCAGTATACATGTTCTGGTCTAACCAGATTTGTAAGATAGAATTAGGGTCATGATAGTGGGGGTGGGGGTGGGAAGCATTAAAGAACTAGAGGAAGGTGGTATGTTTCATCACTGCTGTACTGCACCCTGATTGGCTCATTTCTTCTTTGTGGTCCTTGTGACAAGAGGTGTCCGATTGTATACTGATGGGCTTTGGCTCTCCACTCTTCCCTACCATTCATTCCCATTGATATGTTTTTTGTTTGGTTTTGTTTTGGGTCTTTTATGCCTGATACCTGATTCCATCAATAACTCATGATCACACAGGCTGGTGTGCAGCTCCCATGTGGGCTTTGTTGCTTCCCAGTTGGCTGCTTGTTTATCTTCAAGCCTTTAAGATGCCAGACGCTATATTTTTTGATAGCTGGGCACCATCAGCTCTCTTCACCACATTTTCGTATACACCCATTTTGTCTTCAGCGATCATGTCAGGGAAGGTGATCATCACAGAATGCCATGTTAGTAGAGTAAAATGTTCTTGCATTGAAGGAGTACTTGAGTAAAGGCCCAATGTCCATCTGTTGTCGTAATACTTTATAAATAAATGTGTACATAAATCTATTTCGCTGTCATTATATATAAATGTATTTACACATACACATGCCTGTATTTAGACCTCTATAAATGTCCTTTGCCTCCCAGTTTTTATCTCTATTTACTTTTACTTTCCTCTGGTCCTACTATTATGTTCGTCCTTCATTTGGGTTTTAGTAATTCCTCTGGGCTACATTGCTCTTGATCAAGATTCCCCCACCTCCCCCAATCATCACTTATTCTTTCTTGCCTCCCTTTGTTGGCACCCCCTTCCTTTCCCCCACATCCCCCTTTCCCACATCCTCCCAGAACCATCGATCTCATTGTTCTCTCCTCCTTATTGTTCATCCTGCCCATCTTGTCCAGATAGACATGCATAGACAATATGCGCAAAAACTAAGCAAAGCAAAACATAACAAAGACAGAAGATAAAACATAAATCAACAATTAATACAATGAAACAAAAATTTTTAAATTAAAAAGTAACAGCAAACAATGAAAAGCCCTCAAACAGTTCCATGTCTGTCCATTGACCTTTATGAGTGTCTTCCAGGTGAGTCTGCTGTGGTGCCAGGCCTGGCCCCAAAGTCCACCTTTGCATTCCCCGGGGACTTCATTGCTGTGCTACCCTTGCTGCTCCACGGCACACCCTTAGTGTTTCACCCTCTGTGGTGAGGCTGGATTGGGCACATGTCCTGCACCATGTCCCCAGTGCTGTTCCCCTTAGCAGTATGTGTCAATGAGAGAGTGTCATGTCTCATGGTGGGGCTAGCCCTGTGATGCTCTCTGTGCATTGGCTGCTCAGAGCCAGAATATTGTGCTGTGGGCTTGGTGGACCGGGGTGTATTCCACTCTCTCTTTTTGCCTCTTTGTTTGCTCCTGATCAGATGCAAAAATCCTTAACACAATCCTGGCCAAGAGAATACAAAAGTATATAAAATAAATAATGTCCATATCCAAGTGGGATTCACACCCGGAAAACAGGAATGGTTTCACATACGAAAACCATTAGTACTATTCTCCACATTGAAATGAAAAATTATAAGAACCACATGATAATGTTGATAGATGTGGAAAAAGCATTCAACAATACCCAACACCGATTTTTATTTAAGACACTCAAGAAGATTAGGATGGAAGGAAAGCTCCTCAATATAATACAAGCTACATATGAAAAACCAACAGCAAATGTGGTAGTCAATAGAGAAAAGGTGAAAATAATCCCTCTGAAAAAGCATACCAGACAAGGAAGCCCCTTGTCCCCAGTTGTATTTAACATTGTATTGGACTTCCTAGCTAACAGTATAAGGCAAAGAAAAGACATCGAATGTAGTAGTCTTGGGAAGGAAGAGGCGAAACTCTCATTATTCACAGATGATATGATTTTATATATGAAAAAACCTCACAAACTCCACAAGGGGAGTGCTAGAAGCAATAGAGGAATATGGCAGAGTGGCAGGATACAAGACAAACAGACAGGAATCTATTGGAATGCTCTATACATGGGACAAGACCATGGAAGAGGAGATCAAGAAGGTAGTTCTCTTCATAATAACCAAGCACAAATTGAAATATCTAGGGATATATCTGACTAAAAAACTGAAAGATTGAAAAAAAAGATTTGTATGAGGAAAACTACAAAACACTCTTACAAGAAACCAAGAATGACCTCAACAAATGGAAGGATATCCCATGCTCATGGATTGGAAGATGCAATATAGTAAAGCCGTCAGTTCTGTCCAAGGCAGTGTATAAGTTCAATGCTATCCCAATACAAATATCATCATCTTTCTTCAAATAATTGGAAAAACTAAATACCAACTTCATATGGAAAAGGTAGAAACCAAGAATTAGCAGAGAACTCTTTAAGAAGAAGGACAAAGTGGGAGGGCTTGCTTTACCGGACTTTAGCAACTATTATGCAGTCACAGTGGTCAAAACAGTATAGTGTTGGTATAATGATAAATATTCAGACCAATGGAAAAGAACTGAAAACCCAGAAATAAAAATATCAGCATACAGACAACTGTTCTTGGATAAGAACAAAAAACAAACCAGATATTGGAAAAGGTCTTCCCTCTACTTGGCTACTATGAGAAAAATCACACCATGGAAAGGACTACATCATATCAGATCTCATCTTGAAGGATGACTACATCATAGTTGCTGAACCACTAAAAACCATGGCCCATCCAACGTGACATCCAACCTTAACCATCAGAGGTTGGGACTTGGAAACAGTAGAAATCACAATAAGGTAACTAGCATTCCATTCTAAGGATGTGTGAAAAAAAAACAGCTAGAAATTGGGTTTGGGTTATCCGTCTAACGTTCAAAATTTAGATTTCCTAATTCTATGGCCAACATATTATAACACAAGAGGTTCAAGTAAAATATAGTTAACATTCATTTATTATCTTTTTTGTTATGTTTTAATGTCCAATAAAATATTCACTTTGGATGTATATATGAACACAGCATTGGGATCCTTTCAGATTATTTTATTAAGTATTTTATACTAGATTTACTGAAATAATGATTAGTCTCCATAAAATGCCATTACCTGTAAGAGATCTCACTATAATTTATTGCATATTCTACCTTGTTCTTAGGTATAAATATGCATTGATTTTAATGCCAGTATTTGTATTCATAATGTTAACTCTATTGTTTGGGACTTCGTTGCTAGTAATATGTTAGAAGGTTTTCTTTCTTTCAGTAGGACATACCACTAATTAAAGTATGAAGGAATGTCAAAAACTTGCTGTAAAATCATATAAACCTTTATTAGACAAAAGTATGGAAATGTGAAACTACTGTGGTTTGACACATGCTCCATCTAAGCTCATACATTTTTGATGGTGGAGTTTCTACCTCTAGCTCTTCCCTGAAGAATTCTGGGCTCTTTCATTTGCACCATATAAATGGGCAGTCTGGACATTCCTACCAAAATGAAATGTTGTTCTTCTTTGTTCTCTGATTTGGGGGGAGATAATATAGGATTCATGAAATAAGGTTTCCCAGTGAAACTCCGCTAGGAAAGCTTCTGCTAAACTTTAAAAAGGAGCAAGTATCTTGTCCTAATAGAAAAATATTCCTAGAAACAAATTTCCTGATGTTTTCTTCTCTAATGCAGTTTTCTGTTTTCTCAATAATGCTTCATAATAAGACCTTGTGACCATCTTCAGTCCTTCAAGTAAAATTATGTGAATTATCCCTTTGACATCACAAAACAAAGTGTCACTAGGACTTTCTGAGCTGACTTCTCTCCCTTGGATTTAAGCAGCCAGCAGATCTCAAAAGCCACGGTTTTAAGGAACTCTAATGAGACCAAGTTAAATGTATTACAACTGAGAGAAACTGTCTGCAGCCTTTCACTGCTCATGTCATTCTTAAACATATATATTTGTTTTTAATTTATATGTGCATGATCTGGAACCATAATAGTAATACTTTTTGACTTACTCTCTGTGGTAGTTACATAATCTCAGGTCAACTTGAGGGTATTAAGAGTGAAGGAGCGCAGTCTAGCCTGTCAATCAGACCACAGCCTGATGAGACTCCTTGTGGGCATGGCTTTCTCATGAGGATTCTGGGAAATTCCTCTTTCTCCCTGGTGATGGGCTACACTCTCCCCCTGCCTTGGAAACAAGCCATACAAGTAGACTGTAATGGTTAATTTTATTGCACCAACTAGGTTTCCATAGGAACACGTTGGTGGAGTGTTATCTGGTTGCAGCTTGATTGGAAGGCAATGAGATAATTAGCTTGCTAAGGCCTGCCCCCTTCCCTCTTCCTCCCTGGTGATCGAACCAGAGTCATTCCTTTGCCTCAACTGTGTGCTGTGCTACTGTGGGTCGAGCCAACCCATGGATTGTGTCACCTTGCTATTGAGTGCTTCCTAGAGCATGAGGATCCCTTGAGACCTGCTTTGCCAAGCTTCTTGAAGATCCACTGGAACTGCTTCAGTTTCCTACACTCATGCACTACTGGCCTCTTCTCTTCTTCCTTTTGTTGCTGCCCCACCCTGCTTGTCTTGCCTGAGGGCAGACTCAGCTGTCTGCTTCCTTGACCTTGGACCAGAAGCCTGTGTTAATTGAAGGAACCTTCAGCAGTATATGAACTGTTCCATGAAAGTGAGTTGAACTGAGCCCTCTGCACTGGCGTGTGAATTAATTAGCTATTATATCCTTCTCACTATATAAACCTATATACTGTATATACTCGAGTATAAACCGACCGGAATATCAGCTGAGCACCTAATTTTACTCCAAAAACTGTATAAAAACTGTGCTGAAAAACTTGGCTCATACACGAGTATATATGATAGATAGGTAAATAGATAGATAGATAATCATAGTGTCCTGGTTTTGTTTCTCTAGAGAACCCTAACACCCAATTTTTCTTTGCAAAGTGATTCTGGTTTTCATAACCTCTTGGTACACTTCAGTATTCAGTATGGTGACCTTGAAAGGAAGCACATTGTTCCCTTTGGCTGCAAACACCTTCTCCTTCAGAGGTCACAGCAAAGTCTTACATTTCATGTCAGACTGATGTCATGTTCCTATGGAAGAATAATTTCCAACATTTGGAGAGAATGGTTATTCTAAATATATAGCTGAAGGAGGTAATGTCTATGAAACATTATTTATAGGTCAAGGGTGTTCTCTGCAGTCTTACAATGCCTCCTGGCACGCCAAGGCTAAGGAGTCCTTGGGTTGTGAGATCAGGTATGTGCATGAGGACTAGCCGAATGTTTGATAGTTACACGCACTAGAGGAGCCTTAAAAAAAAACGATCTGGTAATGTGCTTCTTCATAGTCATAGCCTTGAAACCCTACTGAGTGTCATTCTGCTCTACACACGTGCGGGACCGTGAGCTGGGGTTAGATCAGCTAGTGAGGGCAGGAGATGATCGGGTTGTTGTCGTTTGTTTTTCTTTACATACAGAAGTTGTGGGGGTACACTGAGGAGAGGAGAAACAAAGCAGCAGTTGGCATTATCCTCTGAGACTTTTCACTTCCTGCTAACAGCCCCAACACACACTGCTACTGTAACTGCTCTTTGCCGTTACACGTCTCATGCATTAGTGAAACAACTGCCGCCAAGGACTCTGAGCAGAAAGGATCAGCACTACAAGGGGCATCCACACCTTGGTCTTCTTAGGTGAGCAGCATGTCAACTGTACACACAGCGTAAAAAGCCTGCAGACACTGAACGACATCCCACACAGCCAAAGGGCTCTGCAGGCAAGTGCTCTGTGCAGGCTGTACACACTTGAACAGATCCTAGTCTGATGAAAGTTCACTTGAAGCTGAAGGAAGAAGTTAATGAGTAGGTAGAAGAAGAGTCAAAAAACCTAAACATCTCATGCTTTTCATATCAGCCAAACATTTTATATCAGCTTACTAGCCTGCAGAAGTAAGGAGGTATTTTTCTACCAGCTGAACCAAAACACGGTAGTAGAACCTGGCAGCTTTATGTGATCATGCTCCAATTACAGTAGGCAGCTTCGACTACAGCAATCACTGCATTAAAAAAAACTGTAGGCGAGAAAACAACGCATAACTGTGTTTCTCTATTTCGCTTGTGATGTCGTCAAAAGGTGCGGAAAGGTCATCCTGCAAGAGTCATAGAAGCTGAGCAACTTCAAGGATGTTTATTTGAGGGTGCTTCACTTCTGATGGCACATGGATTCTGAATGAAGTTAGAAGAGCTTGTAAAACATGACCTGAGGCACGCAGAATGAAAAGAGAAATGTTTACAAAGTAGACGGAGGTTGAGGTAAAGGAAATGGTGTCCGACCACAGAAATGCTGACAGCTTTTCCTTCTACCCTGTTTCCCCAAAAATAAGACTGTGTCTTTTTTTTCAATCTTTTTATTGGGGCTCATAAGGCTCTTATCACAGTCTGTACATACATCAATTGAGCAAAGCACCCTTATACATTCGTTGCACTCGTCATTCTCATAATTCACCTTCCACTTGGGTTCCTGGAATCAGCTTGGTTTCCCTTTTTTTCCCCATCCCCCTCCCTCCCCAATCCCACCCCTGGTCCCTTGATAGTTTATAAATAATTATTATATGTGTCTTATATTAATTTTGGCACCCAAAGATGTGCTAGGTCTTATTTTCAGGGGATGTCTTATTTTTCCAGGAAGATGAATACAGTACACATTCATTGTTTCTTGTTTTATTAGAAGAGACTTCGCAGTTCCTGTCTGCTCCTGCTACGCTGTGGCCAACAGTGAGCTGCATGGCAGCACTCGCCGCTATGGTCCAGAGTTACCGTAGCTTCAGGGGGGGCCTTATTTTCGGGAAGGTCTTATTTTCAGAAGACCGCCTTATATTTCAGTGAGAGGCAAAACTGTAAGTAGGTCTTATTTTCGGAGGATGTCTTAATTTCGGAGAAACCAGGTAACACCGCTTATACGTTCTCAGGCTCTATGATGCAAACATGTTTGAAACCAAAGAAAAATCAATGAGTTTAATAAGATGTGGACTTCAACACAGTTAAGGCACATAGGTGGCACAGTGAAAGTGCTGTGCTATTATTAACCGACGGCAAAATTAGATAGGTTTATAAAAAATTCTTTATACAATTTTGAATATTAATTAAAATAGATGAAAGGAGAATAACTTAAAAATATTTCTACTAGACACAAGTGCTATGATTTAAAAAATTAATTCATCTTAGATTTCTGAAGGCATATACATATATGTATAATATTAACTTTTTATTATCTGATTAAAATGGAAATAAATCCTTATTCTAGAATATTTGAGAAAGTTAAAAAAATTGGTTAGACATAATCGTGCCTCCCACTTTATATATTTCCTTATAGTTTTTTTGCTATTGTCTCATATTTAATTTAATGTATTCTAAAGATATTTAAGAATAAAATTGATTGATTCTAGACAGATGATTAAAAATAAGACTTGCTAATTGTGTTAGGCCAGTGTGTTAGCCCGGGCAAACAAGAGAAACAAAATCACAGACACTCATGTGTGTATAAGAGTTTTAGATACAAGAGCAAGTGAATATTGAGAAACATCCCAGCCCAGTGCAGATCAAGTCCATAAGTCTGATATTACTCATATGTCTGGTACCAATCTACGAATTCCTCTTCAGACTCATGAAACATGCCAGTGATGCCCAATGCAGGAAGATAACAGGCTAATGGGTGGAAAGTTTTATGGGTCCAGTGGTGGTAGAAACATCTCAGCGCCAGTAGGGGTCTCCATGTTACTCCTCCAGCTCCAGAGATCTACAGTAGCTCCATGTGTCATGTCTGCAGGAATGTCTCTCAAGTAGTGAGCATGTGTCCTGCCTCCAGCAAGCTAATTATCTCCTTAGTACCTTTATATGAGGTCATCAAACTGTGACCTGATGGACAGGCTAAACTCTACTCCTTTACTCTTAAGTCTCAAATTGACAACAGATTATGTAACTACCACAGCCAGGTTGTCTAGAGCAAGGTTGGCAAACTGCAGCTCTCAAGCGCAGCTCTCAAGCTCTCTATGGCTCTTTCTGTATGTACATGTGGCCCCAATTTATAAAACTAAAAATTTATAAAGGATATTGTTCAGCTGATGGTGATTTCATTTGTTTATAGAAGTATATTCATAGGTCTTGAATATTTTGTAAGTTGAGTGAGAATAGGATTGGTTCTTCCATTTTAAAAGTTGGCCAAACCCTTGTCTAGATAAACTAATACAAAGAACTTTTTACCAACAAGTAACCTGATAGCAAAAGAAGCATCCCAGCCCAGTCCAACTCGCTGGGGGGGGTGGGGGGGCTCTTCAAACTCATGTACCTGAGGCCAACAGGTGAAGTCGGAAGCAGGGAGACCACACACTGGTGGGTGCAGACTTCCGTGGACTGAAGGTATGGGGACATGACAGGGCGCCTGTAGTTGTTGGCATCTAGGGGCCCCTCAGGGCAGCAGACATCAAGTCTTAGTGAAGTCCCAGCAAAGAAGAAGGTAAAGTGACAGCGAGAAGGCAGTTCCCAGAGTCTCTCATTATCATACAATATTGTTCCTTGATGGGGCAAACATTTTGATTATTTTGTTCGACATATTGTTGCTGTTAGGTGCTTTTGAGTCAGTCCGGAGTCACAAAGATCCTCTGTCCATCAGAGTGAAATCTTACCAAGTCTGCGTTATACTATTATTCTTGTGTTTGAACCATCGATGTGGTCATTGTATCCATCTGTCTTGTTGAAGGTCTTCCTCCTTGTCACTGTCCTACTACTTACTGCGTATTATGTCCTTCTCTAGGGACTGGTCTCCCGGACAACATGTCCACATGATGTGAGACAGAACCTTGCCATCCTTGCTTCTAATGAGCATTTTGGCTATGCTTCTTCCAAGACAAATTTATTTATTCTTTCAATAGTCTTCACAGCATCATAATGCAAATGCATTGATTTGCCTTCAGTCTTCCCTGTTCAATGCGCAACTTTCAATGCATATGATTAGTGGTAGGATTCAGCCAGTTCACACCAGCTCAGCGGAATGGACATCTAATTTCTCCGTTGAGATGGGTTAACTGGCTGTTCAAATGAGAATTGTATTCAGGATTCCCTCTAAGATGACGACTGAGCAGATGCTGGAAACCACATAATTACATTTCCTACTCTTTTTTTAATGCTCCTCTGTGCAATAGTGTACTGATATCACGTCAAAGTAATAAACTTCCTTTTGGTATATCATTTTTTAGTACTTAAACTGTCCTTAAGAGAGCAAAGCGGTTGTTAAATTATTTGAGTTCCACTACTAAGTATGAGGTCGTTGAGAATACCAGGGCCTTGGTCAGGTGCAATCCAGTGATCAAAGTAACGGCCTTGCTTTCCCTTTCTTTATTTCCGCCTCGGGCAGCAGATGTGCTCAGTGCAGTGCCTCGTGTGATCTCTTGACTGCTGCTGCCACGAGCTTTGATTGTGGATTTGAGGAAGATGAAATCACTGACAGCACCATTTACCATGACGTGAGCGACTGCACTGGTTGTTTGAATTTTGGTTTTCTTTCCATTACATTGTAATCCATCCTGAAGGCTGCAGCCCTTGGTTTCATCAGCACGTGCTTCCAGTCCTCCTCATTTTCATCGGGCGACTGTATATCACCCATTGTTAAAACGTTTTCCTCCAATCCTGATGCCACATTCATCTTCATTTAATCCAGCTCCTCTGATTGTTTGCTCAGCATGCGGGCTGAATCAGTGTGCTGGGAGGATGCAACCAAGACACACCCCTCTCCTAATTTCGAATCATGCAGTGTGCTCAGCATAGCTCTTCTTTTATTTTCTTGCTCAGCAATCCTATTGGAACAATATATCCATTTATGTGTTGCTTAATGATTACTAGCAAGAGTAGGCCCAGACAAACACTCTCTATCTATTTTATAGGATCATGTAACACAATCAGGGGATTCATCTGAATTGGAGGGTAAAGGACGACCCAAGAATCTTAAGTTTACTAAGAACCAGGTGATAACAGTGGGGGAGATAGTAAGAATCTTGTATGAATTAAGTTTAGCAGAAGCTACTGACTACAACTAGCAATACATTTGTCTGAACCCGTGGCTTGAGTTCTCAGTGCATAGCGAAGGGTCTCTTTATCTTTAATGCTTCAATGTTGCCACCCTTCAGATGTTCATTCATATTCATCTTTTCTGAGTTGAGGTATATCTTTACATAATCATTCTCAAGAAATATATCAGTGTTTAAATAATATGTGTTTCAAATAATAGGCTTGAGGCTGAAATTTTGATATTTAAAAAAAATTTTTATCTTAACTATAACCAACAAAATATGTTGTCACAAGTTGATTTCAACTCACATGCCCCTACAGGACACAGTAGAATGGCTCCTTGTGATTCTAAGGCTGCAGTTTTTACAGACGCTCCCTGCTACATATTTTGGTTGTGAAGTAGCTCATGGTTCACACTGCTGAAATTTGGTCACTTCCCTAAAACTTAAAATAACCAATTTCCAGGGAAGGTTCCTTAACTGACTATGTTGAGGGACAATTTACAAATTATAACATATAATGATTTAAAATGTTACTGGATCCATTTTGTTAAATGTAAAGAACCCATATGTACTCTAACCTAAAATATGATCTATGAGGGGGTATCCTCCAAAAAAGGTATTATTTTTCAAAATTGTTTATCTAAAATTTTCTACAAAACAACCCTGTCACCTTCAAAGTACTCTCCATTACACTTAATACATTTATCAAATCTACAATTCCATTCTTGGAAACACTTCAAACTCATCTGTTTGGATGACTGGCAGCACCTCACTCGTTGTTTTTCTTTACCTCTTCTATGTCATCAAATCACTGTCCTTTCATGTCCCTCTTCATTAGCAGAAACAAAAAGAAGTCACACAGAGGGAGGTCAGGTGAGTAAGGTGCAAGAGGCAAGAGAGGCATGCTGTTTTTTGCCAAACACTGGCACACTGAAATGGCTGCATGAGGAGGTGCATTATCATGGTGGCAAAACCAGCCCCACATCTGCCACAAATTAGGCTTTTTTTTTTTTTTTTGCCACACTAAGCTACACTATTTTTTCAGAACCTTTAAAAAGAGCGCTTGATTAGCAGTCTGACCTGGGGGAAGTAACTCTAAACACACTACAAGTCAACATTTGTGTCTTTTCAGGAAGTTCATGAACTTCCAGAATGAGGTTTGTCATCAATCACCATTTCACATTTTTTTGAAATGAAAAAAATACGTGTACTCTTTTGTTTTTCCTATAGCGATGTCCTTGCTCAAGCTGCGTTCAACAGCACAAAAGTTTCGGTGGATTTTTCCCAAGCAGGAAGAAAAATCACACAGCAACACACAGTTCTCTTAAATTGGTCATCACAAAAAACAAGGTTTGAGCCAAATTGCTTTTATGAAAAAATTCTTTGTGAGCAGAGAGCACCTCCCTAGGCAATGTCACTGGGTGCACAGAGTCAGAGAGGGTTGTTCAATGTTCGGCTAGGAAGAAAATTGCATACTATGAAAGCTCAGCCCAGCAGAACTTTGTCCCAGTGTTTTTGGATATTTGCTCTCCAGATATATAACTGAGCAGTCCCCTTCTCTCTATGCCAGGTAGTCAATGATCTGATCTCTATCCCTTGTTATTAGTTTCTAGAAGAACATATATAAAGTCATACGTTATATGATTTTATTGCATAAATTTCTTGTCTCAAGTTGAAGTTCATGTGATTTGTCTACATTAAATTATATATTAGCTGATGATTAGGAGCCCCGGTTGTGTAGTGGTCATGTATTGGCCTGCAAACCACACGTTAGTACTTTGAAACCACCCGTTAGTACTTTGAAACCACCACCAGTCCATGGGAGAAAAATGGAACTTCCTATGCCCGTAAAAACATTACAGTCTCAGGAACTGACAGGGGATGTCTACCCTGTCCTGTAGGGTCACCAAGAGACAAAATTTGCTTGATGGTACTAGATTGATTTGCTTTTTAACTGATTATATAATTTAATATATGTGTGATTTTCTATAAATATATCTATTCCAATGCTTCATTTATTCACCTGCTGAGGGACATCTGGAGTATTTCTAGTATATATATATATATATATATATATATATATATATATATATATATATATATATATATATATATATCATGCATTGTGGATTAGTTTAACTTCCTTGCTCATCTGAGCTTAAGTGTAAGCACATTGCTACAGCATCCTATTAACCTATGTTAATTACAGCCTTCAAACGGCGAGGCTGTTATGTCCTAGGGCACCCTCCCTCTAGGTCTGTACATTTCTGACAATGGTGTGTTCATCCCGCTAAACCTTGCTCTAGTGATCACATGAGGCCTGATAATGGCAAGGTCAGCAGCTGAAAGACACGTCCGTCTGCCCTGCAGGACCAAGATGAGACTTTTCACTTAACGGTTTTCCGTCTCGAAAACCTATAGCAACAATTCTGTAAGGTTCTGAACTGGCACTGCTTTGATGGCAGGGAGTTAATCCTTGCCCACAGGATTGAGCAGTCTTGATATACTCCATCTGTAGTTTGGGTATATCGGATGATATCAACTTGCGTTCCTTTTTTCCCTTTCCTTTTCAGTTTTATTGGCATATAATTTACATATCACATAATGAAATATTTCAATTGTTCAATCATATCAAGGAAAAGTGCGCAATCACCAACACTTCAACCTTAGGGCACCCCGACCCCCCACTGTCCCTTACTAAAATCACATTTCAAATGAGTTGCGCAATCACAATCAGTTCTAGTGCCCCACCTTCATGATTTACTGCGGGATTCCCTTTTCCTCTCTCACACACCCACACCCCTCCATCCTCTGTACCCCCTTGTATCAGTTATTAACATTAAGCTTCTACTCCGCCTGTGCTTCAAAGCTGGGAAACCAAACCGACTATAATAATAACCAAAATTGCATTAAGATGGTGAGGATTAAATCATAGTAGTTGAAAGACAAAATTACAAATAATTGTGGAAAGGAAAAGACCCCTATCAACATTCAAACAGCCAGGGAAGAAATTTTTGTTATGGGACAAGTAAGAGATATGTGCATCCATTACAGACTAGAATCGAGTTCAATCTAGCCATAATCAAGATTACAATGGTCTCTGCCTGATAGCAAGGCTGCTCATGACGCTTGTCTTTGCCTAGAACATATCTGTCATTGGCTCAGTCTGACTACATGCTCTGCAGATGGGTTTGGGGCTCCCACTGTCCCCTATAGCCTTCTACAAATTGGGTGTTCATAATTCTAGCTCTGATATTTTCACCAATTTGGAATTTTGTAATTGTCATCTTTGGATCACACAAGCTGGTGTGCTTCTTCCTTGTATTCTTTTCAATGCTCCTTGAATTCAGTAAATAGAAATAATACGTCCACTGGGCATGCTCTGAGTTGTTTGGTACACAGGGTAAGGTTTCCCAACTAAATTATATGAGACTATTCCTTACTATTTTCAAATACTGAGCAGATGCAGGGTGGTGGAAATAAGGCCACTGCACAACTTTCCCTAGCCTTTTCCTGCCGTGTGATTTTCAGAATCTCTTCTATAAAAATGATCTTCTTGTGTCATTTGAGAAACTATATGAATAAGACGCTTCTTATTGGTCCAGAACATCAGTCATTGTAACATCTGAGCTCACCTCTCTGTCTTGAATTTCACTGGCTGAGTAGATATCCTTGCATGCCGTGCTCTGATTGGCCCTGTTCTCTAGATCATACTGGTACATTCAAGGTGCATCGCTAGTTATGCTTTGCTCCCTAAAATTAGATCACTAGTGTCAATCCTGCTTGAAACACTGACAAAAGATCAAGTCTTTCGGTGAGCTGATCTCCATGTAATGTGTTTGCTTTTGATCCAGTTGCAAGCTTGCAGAGGCCAAAAGATCACTAACACACTACAGCGCTGAGTCCTGTGAAATCCTGGCTCCAGTAGTTATCACCTCCAGGGCCATTCCCACTCTTCTTTCACGGTTTCTGTACTTCCGAATTTCTTGTTGGGATTGGGAGCCCAGTCTGAGTTGCTCTCAACCTTCTCTAAAATGCTGGATCCACGTAAGCAGGACTGTTTTATCTGGAGCAGCCATTCTGTAAACTTGTTGCAAGGCTTCAAAGATTTAGGAAGAGGTCCATTTCAGTTGTGTCAATATTTTGATATTAATTCTGTTCTCAAAAATAGTTTTTTAAAATAACGAAATAAATAATATCCAAAAGCATTCCAAGGAGACTAAGGCATTTGCGTTCCTGTGAGAATTTGTCTACAGCTATCGCCTGGCCACGGAGACATAATTAGGTATGTTTTGTTTAGAATATACTTGTGCACGTGTGATCTGGAATCTTATCAATAAACTCAACTCACTCACTGCCTTCGCGTCAATGCTGGCTCACAGGGACCCTGTGGGTTTCCCGAACTGGAGCTGTTGATGAAAGTAGAGAGCCCAGTCTTCCTCCAGTGGAGCTGCTGGGGATTTGACTACTACACTGCCAGTGCTGCTTATTAGCAATCTATATACATATGCACTACAGTTTATTGAAGAACTCCACTATCTGGAGTTGTTTTTTCCTTTAAATAATCACTTATATTTAGAGAGTATTCATAGAAGGAAGTGTACATTTACCACACATGCTTCATATTCACAGTGCTCTCTAATTTTCATATAAATTCAAGTTTCCATTTGGTATCCTTTCAACTGGAAGAGTATTTTTTAAAATTATTTCTTGTAATGTAGGTGTGCTGGTAACACATTCCTTTACCTTAAAATTATTATGTGAAAAGCTAAGTGGCATCATGCTTTAGATAAGTTTCATTTGGAGTTTTCCAAGCATACTTTCCAGTATTCAAATAGGTAACCGAAAGGTTGGAGGTTTGAGTCCTTCAAAGGAAAGCTGGGGTAATCTACTTCTGAAAAATCAGCCTCGGAAATTCTATGGAGGGTCTTTTTATGAATCAGGTGTGCAGTGAGTCGCAGCTAACTCACAAGGTACTGGTTTGTATTCTCATTTGGAGAAGACATTTTTCTCTGACGATCAGGAGCTCTGGAGGCACAGTGGCTACTCCTTGGGCTACTAAACACGAGGCCAGCACTTTGAAACCATTAGTCAGCAGTTCTCAACCTCCACATGCTGCGACCCTTTCACACAGTTCCTCATGCTGCCGTGAGCTCCAACCACAAAATGATTTTCGTTGCTACTCCATAGCTGTCATCTTGCTTCTGTTATGAATCGGGTGACCTCAGTGAAAGGGCCGTTCAACTCCCAAAGGGGTCATGACCCACAGGTTGAGAACCGCTGCACTAGCTCCTTTATGGTAGAGATGGGAGCTTTTTATATCTGGAAAGAGTTACAGTCTAAGGAACCCACAAAGGCAGTCCTGTCCTGTCCTATGGGGTCCATGTGAGTCAGAATTGGCTCCGTGGCAGCGGGTTTGAGTTTCGTGGTTGATGGTCCTTTGTTTTCTGTAAGGAACTTACCATCTTATCGACCTGCTCCGCTTCCTCTTCATTTTTTATTTCAACAGTTTGTGGTATAACTGTCGCTGGTTTTCTTTGTAATTGTCCTGCTTTAGAGCCTTTTTTGGTTCTTCAATTGTTTATATCATCAAATGAGGGTTTTATGTATTAATTCTTAAAATATGTTTTTCTCCTCGATTTCTATTAAGAAAAATCAGCCATTGAAAATAACAATGGTGCCCGGTTCTAATGTTTCACACACAAGGTGCCAATGAGTGTGACTTTACTCAGGAAACACGCATCTCGTGGTGGAAATAGCTTTCTCTCCTTTGCAGTCTCCTCTCTGAGGAGGCTTCTACAGGAGCTTATCTCTCCTGTATAGGCAACAAATGATGGATGTCCAAGGCACTTCTCCTAATCTTTATTTTTCCCTGTTCTTCGCATTGTCTACGATTTTTTGGTCTCTCTCAAATTTAATATAGCTGTTTTGATGACATCTGTAATCTGATAGAAAAATTCATTGATTTTTCTTCATTTTATTTAGTTTACATTTCAGTTCTATAATATCCATTTGGGTACTTATTGTACACTTCTTAAGCTATTCAAACCATTGAATTTTATGGTTTGTGAATTGGTTTTCCATAAAATTATTAAAAGAAAAAGAAAAATCACTTGTTTCTGATTTTCATGTTCAAAGTTTTAAACTGATATTCCCCATTTGTTACTTCATTAAGATTCTATTTCCTCTAGGTTCTTGAACATATTAGTAATAAATCCATTGACATTCAGCTCACTCTGACTCATAGTGGCCCTATAGGATTGAGTAGAACTACTCCTTAGGGTTTCCATAATTCTTAATTTTTATGGGAGTAGAACAGCATCTTGCCCCCGTGGAATTGCTGGTAGGCTTGGACCAGTGACTCTGGTTAACAGCTCCGTGCTCACCCCACTGAGCCACCAGCCTATCCTTATTTATAAAATAGTTTATTTATAACATCTGTTAAATTATCCATATATGTGTTTTGTTCCTATCGAGTAATTCTTTTTTTCTTATCTTCAAGTCACTTTCTGCTGTTTTTTTTTTACACTGGTTGGCATTTTTAATTGCCTACTGGACACCAGAGTTACACAAAGCAAAGGCTTAGCATTATATTATTTCCGTCTCAAGAGTGACAGTTCAACTGACAGTACCATTACTATAGTCACCTTAAACTTCATCAAGAGAGATCTTTAGCAATAAAAGGTGTTTAATAAGGTCCTCTAACATGAAGGAATTCAACCTTCAAATCTCTCTCCTCTACAGCTGTTTTCAAGGTTCGGTTTCAGAGTTCATGTGTTAGGTTTTAAATGGTTCCACATCTAAAATTAGGCTTTGAAGAATGTCAGCTAATGCCATTGGAGCCCCACATTTATTTAGTTAGTTCGTTCTCTAGTCCTGTGGAGTAGAATGGAAATGTCATCCAGACCTGAATGACCTCGGGTATCTTACTTTGACATTGAACTTCTTATGAGTGACCCTTGGGTAAGCTCTGTTCCAAATATCCCTGTGCATTTGTATCCTAGCACTCACTTAAGGATTGGCAGTGAACCTTCAGCCCAAACTACATGTCCTAACAGTGCCTCTAACATGCACTTTACTCTTCCGGGATGCCCTGTCACAGACTAGCTCATGTGGTCACTTCACACTGCTTACCTTTGCTTGCTAAGCTTCAAGGGACAACAGCGCTTTGTTTGTGAAACACCCTCAGCCTGATGCTAGGACAAACCTGACATTCCTTTGTCAATCAAAGGTGACTTAGTCAATGCAGTCCAAACACGGAATCTGAAACCTTTAAAAGTCTAATACTTCTGAAGAGCAATAGGATTCTTCTAAAAAATGCAAATTACTCTGGGAGTTTAGATTTGCTAAACACAAATGACTAAAGTGGCTTTATAGCTACAAGATTAAATTGCCTGCTGGCATTTCGAGAGTCATGTGGTCCTATCACACGGAGGAAAACCCTGAACCAGACAGGATACTGAAAGAGATATCACTCTGTCTACCAAGCACTTCCTTCCCCAATCCCTCCTGTGATTCTTTACGGTATACAAGCAGGAACCATTCCTTGCGGGTACACACGCTCACCAACCAAATCTCCCGGACCCTCCCTGGGAGTTTCTGGTTCTAAAAGAGAGACTTAGCGGGGTTCTGAAAGCAAAGGTGAACAACAACACTCTGCTACCTTCAAGCGATTGACACGAGCGAGCAACAGGTGCTTCTGCGTAAGAACTGGAAACAGATTCGCAAGGGCAAATAGTCTCCAACAAGGCCGACGGGTTCACCTGTTCCTGGCCTAGGAGATGACGACAAATTCAAGGTTCCAGACAGTTTTCTAAATTTCTTTTGGGGGGGGAAGGGGAAAATGTTTCCAAAATGATTTCAATGGAAGATAGGAAGAATCTGGACTTTTTAAGGAGAAAGAAGCCGTAAGTAGTAGAGTCTGCTCTTTTTCTAGTCCCCGCGCCACGTTTCTTTCCTTCTGAAAGAGAAATGTTCAGGAATTCTGAGGAACACCCTCAGCAAATGTAGCAATTAGCCTAGAAATGTTTCTGTTTTCATTACTACGACCTGATTTATAGCTCTTAACACTGTCGCTAAAGTGTGAGGCTCATTTATTCAGTCAGAAAAATAAACAAACACATAAGCACACAAATTAAAGCATTCCTTAATTAAAAGTATTAAGGAAGAAAGCCTTGCCTAGACTAATTCTTTCCAAAATAATCTTAGAAATCGCTAATTACTGTTTATGAGCCAACGGTTGTAGTGACTGGCTTGGAAACAAAGAATTCTCAAGGTGCACGGAAAATGGACGGATAGGTCACTGCAACGGTGTGAGACAACCCACACCTATCTTAAGATACTTATGTTGGTCAAATATTTTTGAAAAATTTAAGGAAGCATATCAAATTAGAACTGATATCCTCTTGGCAAAAATATTTACCTAATACCTCTCTGTCTCTTTTTAAAAGTTTCTATGACTACTTTTTTTGCCCCTTTTTCTTAATGATCAGGAAACCTGGTGATGTAGTGGTTACTCACTGGCCTGCTATGTGCAAGGCCAGCGGTTCGAAATCACCACCTGCTCTGTAGGAGAGAGACCAGACTTCCTACCAGGATAAGAAGTCATGATCTACGCCAGGGAGAAGGGAACAAAAGAGGAGCTGCTTACCAAGGGCTCAAATAGAAAGTAAATGTATAGAAAATGATGATGGCAAAATATGTGCAAATATACTTGATACAATTGATGTCTGGATTGTTATAAGAGCTTTAAGAGACCCCAATAAAATTACCTTTAAAAAAGAAGAAGAAGAAGGGTCTAGTAAACTCACAGGGGCAGTTTCACCCTGTCCTATAAGGCTGCTGTGAGTTGGAATTGACTGGGCGGCAATGAGTTGCATTGAGTTTCTGATAACACAGCCTCCCTAACAGGGGCTTTCCATATAATCTTGCAATGATCTGAGCACCCTGCTTCCACCAGCCTCCAAACCCCACATACTGAACCCATCCAGGATTCTGCTGGGAAACAATATCTGATTCCACCACAGACTCCAAACCCCACATACTGAACCCATCCGGGATTCTGCTGGGAAACAATATCTGATTCCACCACAGACTCCAAACCCCACATACTGAACCCATCCAGGATTCTGCTGGGAAACAGTATGTATGGGGAAAGAATTGTCACCTACCTGACTAAAATTCCTACTGCCATGTGCCACACACTTGGAATTAGATTTGCTCCTGAGCCATGTTCAATGGGCTCCTCTGGACTGCTGACTGTCCAAACGTATTGGGGGAGTCTAATCATTCCTTTGTGCAAGGCCGTCTCTATTTCAAATATTTGGCAGCTGATCTACCAGTGTCTATCAGAACATCTCGCTACATTTCTCCCATGGGTATGTCATCTCAATCAGATGAAAGTAAAGTTTGTCCCTTTAGATCCGGGCTGGTAAATTGGTGAGCAGAAAACCTCACCAATATTACTATCATTTTGGATCCCATTGACTGCCATGAAATTGATGCTAAGTCACAGCAGTTCTAAAGAGGGTTTCTGAGAATGTTGATCTTTACGGAATTGCAGAGTCCAGTCTCTCTTGGAGAAACTGCTGGGCTTGAACAAAGGACTCCAATGGCCCCAGTAGGGCTTCTGCTCATTTGGAACCACCCCAAGCCCTCTGTAATCAGATTGATTCCTATGCACCATGGCCCTATACGATGTTTTCAAGGCTGTAACTCTTTGTTTTATTCAGTTGAATTTTTACCATTTAAACTTTTATTGACTTATTTTTAAAGTTTTATTGGCACATAAATTACACATCATACAACTCATTAGTTCAATCCCATCAAGAAGAGTTGTACAATCATCACCAGAATCAGTCGAGAACATTTTCTTCATTCTTGTTCTCCTTGTTATTAGCTCCCCATTTCTCTCCAACCTCCCTTGCTGTTCCCACAAGGAACCATCAATCCAGTCACTGTCTATACAGATTTTCCTATCCTGGATTTCATCTACAGAAAAGCATCAGAAAAATAACTAACGACAATAACAAAATAAAACAGCCAAAAACCCCAATTGAAAAGAAAGCAAGGCTCTCTGTTTGAGAACGGTATTATTCACATCCTTCAACTAGGATCACCAGGAGCATAATCCACGTGTGGGCTCGGCAAATGGATTTTGGGATTCCATTCTGATCCATGGGCTTGTGCAAACCAGAGCTCACAAATTCAGCTCTCATGTCATCCCATTCTTCAAATTTGTATTATATTTTTTACATTCCTTGGATCACAAAGGCTGGCGTGCCTCTTTCATGTGAACTTAGTTGGCACCTCACTTAGATGACCACTTGTTTAAAAATAACCTCTCAAGACCCGTATGCTTAAGCCAGTAAGGCCCTATGCTTTCTGATAGCCTGGCACTTTATTCACCAAACTTTATTATAACATCTATATCTTCATTAGTCATAATAACTAATGATACAAGGACTAGGGTAAATCTTTTTAAAAGCAGATAGTGTTGTATAGGACAGTGCTGACGGGATAGTACGAGTGAGCATGTGGTCAACCGTTTAACGCTTACCTGGCAACAGCACCTGAGCACCTTTACTTTGCATTGTACTAATATGTTTCATAAACTCTAATGAAATACTCCTTTATCTCTTTGAAATTGAGTGAATACATCCATATACATTTTTTTAAACTCTAGAACAGGATTCCAAATTCATCCATAGAATTTTATATATTCCAGTAGAGAAAAAATGAGGAGGTAAAATATGTTGAGAATTATATTATACTTTCCCAATTAGCCACACAATAGATCTTAGCATAGGCCCAAGACAATTTCCTGTATTCAAGAGATCAGTGTTTTTTTTGTGTCAACAAAGCTTATATCATTAGAGTAGAAAAATTACCCATGAAAACACAGAAGAAATGGCCATGATGACGATAACATTGATAAAGATGATGATAACCATACGGGAGAAGTGAAACACCCTGTTAAATGATCCAGCGCTATCATTGTGGAGAGGAACTTTGGTTGTACCAGTATTGACTGACAACTGACAGCATAATCCCCTTCGTCTCTGTGCGAGTGTTTTAGTGTCATGACCAGAGAAAGCCATGACTCTGATTTTGTAAAGATTATAGCCCTGGAAACCTCATGGATAAATTCTATTCTGATCTATATGGAGGCTCTGAGTTTACATTATCTTGACAGCACAGGGTCTGGTTTGGTTTGATTTGTTCTGGAAAGGATTAAACAAAAACCTTCTCGCAGACTGAACATGCTCTCTACAAGTAGACAAGCACAGACTTTATTTGGAGTGAAAGCTTTCCCCCTACTACTGTTACTAGATTGGACCTGTGGCTAAACCACTCAAAATTGTTTGAAGGACCCCAAACCTGACAACATGATTCTGTGTTCTCTTGGACAGATTTAATCTGGAGATTTCATCTCATGTACTTGCGACACATTATCAGAAGAGAGCAGTGTCTGGGAAGAGACATCATGTTTCCTAAAGCAGAAGGTCAACCCTAAAGAAGAAAATCCATAAGGAGATAGACTGACGCAGTAGCAGCAACAGTGGGCTGAAGCATCACAGTGAGTGTGAGGATGGTGCTGGGCACTTCCTGCTTCAGGATGTTATGTTTAAGGTCACTGTGAGTTAGAATGGACTTCAACTTGAGGGGAGTTTGCTCTCATTGAGTTTTTGTTTGTTTTTAACAATAACTAACACCCACTTTTAAAGAAACACATTTTAAATCTCAAAATCTTTCCACAATATTGAATTTTAACCACAAAATTAGTCTTTTTAAAAATAAGTGATGAAATAATTGTTTGTATGCATTTATGACTAATTCTTTTGTGATGAATGCCATGCCCTTCTTCTCTACGTCTAAAATTTTTGAAAAGAATTTAAGTTTATAAGAAAGTCAGAAGTATAGTTTTTTCTCCCCTACAAGACACAAAATTGGATATGAAACAAGCAGTCATATTACATTTTGGATCTTGGCAGGGATACAAGATTGAAAATTTAAAGTTCAACTGTTAAAATATGAAATATGAAAAAATATATATAAAAAGAAAGATGGAAAAGTATTTTTAGCATTAAAAGTTATAGAAATGAAATATAGACTAAGTAAATTGAAAAACTAAATCAGTATTTTCCAGTTTCATTTTTAAGAAAAGAAGTTTTGAAGAGAAGACTTTAAACACACACACACATATAATTCGTTTTTGTGTCAGTTTCTAATTTAAGATAAGTACATTATGTCTTTGATGATGAATTGTTTTGACTATAATTTTATAGTCTGTTTTAAACAGTGTTTATATTCAAGTCTTTTCACTTTCATATTTCCAAACCTGTCATCTCCTTGATGTATGGCTGGGCTCATTTTCATGTCAGGAAAAAAGGTGTGGATACGTAATATCTATATTGCATTTTCCCTCATTTTTTTGGTAAGTTCAACATGGGAATATTTACCATATATGCTCTTCTCCTTAAGGCTACCTGTCTTTAAATGATCGATGAGGCCCTTCCCAGCTTGCCCTTATCTCATGTTCTCAATCTCACTGCTTCAGCCTCCCTTCTGTCAGTGTTTCTGGGAAAGCCGTATTGTCACCTAGGAGAATTCTTCCAAATCAACGTGTGTGATGGTAGATTTTGTGTCCATTTGTTTAAACTATGGCACCCAAGTGTTTCATCACAAACTTTTCTAGGTCTTTCTGTAAAATTGCTACAGTGTGATTGGCATTTGGATCAGAGTATGTTAACATTTGGACTGGTCACTGCAAGGGTCAGCCTTTTGAAGCCACCAGCTTCCTCGTGGAAAGCGGAGGCTCTGATGCCTCCGGTACAGATGTGTGAGTTTCAGCAGCCCAGGGGCAGTTCTACTCTGTTGTATAGGGTTGTTAGGATGTGGACATTGATGATATGGGGAGCATGTAAATCAATTGCGGATTACTCTGCACAATGCTGGTGGACCTACTCTCATCAATGGAAACAGGTTTACTGAGAGATACATTTTCACTAAAGACAGTCAGTAAGAAATTTAAGGTGATGTCCAGTCTGCTGCCCAGCTTACCAAATTCAGATATAAGAACGATCAGGTCACAAGCTCTTCTCCAGTGTGTCAACAAACCTAAAAGTGGGATGTGCCCATCCCCATAATCCCTGTGAATTTTTAAAATCTTGTTATTTTATAGAAGAAAGTGGAGCCTGTTTCCATAGCTGTCATTTCTTTCCCTTGAATAGTGAGGAATGGGGGCTTCACTCTAGGTTCAAGTAGCCAACCATTAGGTTAGCACTACTTAAGCACTGTACACACACACACACACACACACACACACACACAGAGAGATAGAAAGAGAGAGAGAGAGAGAGAGATTCTGATAGCACATGTGTCTTGGCTGAAAGAATTAAAAAAGCAGAAAGATGTTAACAGGTGTTTGATAGATCAAGCAAAGTCATCCACCTGTATGCACGATAACAACCTATTGATAAAATCAATAAAAACAATTGGAATTCCAGAAGTACACCTGTCTGAAGCAGGTAAAGAGGGCGCTATTGTTATGTTGCTGCTAGCTGCCACCCAGTGGTCCGAAACGATAGCGATCGTATGTGCAACAGACGGAAACACCCCCAGTCCCATGCGAACGTCACAACTGTTGTTACGCGTGAGCAGACTGATACAGCCACTGTACCTCCTTCTTGGCATGCTCTTCCTCTTTTCCACTGACCTGTACTCTACCAAGCATGGTGTCCTTTCCAGGCATTGGTCCCTCCTAAGAACACGTCAAAATATGTGAGGCAAAGGCCAGCCATGGGGGATTCTAAGGAGTATTCTGGTTGTACTTATTTCAAGACAGGTCTATTCTTGGCAGTCCATAGACCATTAAATATTCTTTGCCAGCCTCATAATTCAAACACATTGATTCTTCTTCGCTCTCTACATTTCCAATGCATAAGTAATAATTGAGAAAACAATATCATGGCTTGGGTCAGATGTACCTTAGACTTCACAAAGATATCCTTGCTCTTCAACCCTCTAAAGGGATCTTGTGCAGCCGATTTATCCAATAGAGTAAATCCTTTGATTGCTCGACTGTTGCTTCCATGAGCTTTAATTACAGATCCATGTAAGATTCAATTCTCGATAGCTTCACCTTTACTTTATTTATCGTGATATTATCTCCTGGTACAGTTGTGAGGACTTTGGTCTTCATGACATTGAGTTGTAATCTATATTGAATGCTTCCATCCTTATCATCATCGGCAAGTGCTTCAAATCCTCCTCACTTTCCGGAAGAAAGGTTGTCGCCTGAATATTGCAGGTTTTTAATAAACCTGCTTCAAATCTGGCTACTGTGTTCTTCTCATATAGTCCATCTATTTCCATTATTTCTCAAGTACACAGATCGAATACGCATGGTGAAAGGATACAACACGACACACTTACTGAGTTTCAGCTCTGTTAGTTCGGGTTCACTAGAGAAACAAATTCATAGACAGTCATATATGTATAAGAAAGATTTTTCTATAAAAGAATAATTGTATACTAAGAAAACATCCCAATTCAGTCCAGTTGAAGTACATAAGTCCAATATTGGCCCATATGGATGACTGCAGTCTGTAAATTCCTCTTCACTCATGGAAAACATGCAATGACACCGAATGCAGGAAGATCACAGGCCAGTGGTGGAAAGTCTTATGGATCCAATGGAAGTGGAAGCATCTCAGTACTGGAGGGGGTGGAGGGGAGTCTCCAGCTCCAGGGCTCTAGCTCCATCTGCTTAGCCCCATATATTTTGTCAGAAGGAAGGTGAAGCAGAGAGTGGGGGCCTGGCCCCCACTAAGCTATTTACCTCTGTAGAGTCTCCAAATGAAGTCACCAAGCTGTGACCCAATTGACAGGCTAAACTCTGCCTCCTCACTCTTATTAGTCTCAAGTTTACACCAGATTATATAATTACCCCATTCGCCATGCAATATTATATGCTATAAGGTAATTATAAGTTGGAATTGAAATAACGGCAGTGAGTTTTCAGGATACACTGCATGGTTTAAAATCAACAAAGGCATTTGTCAGGGTTGTATTCTTTCATTTGTCAAATTTGTGTGCTGAGCAAAGACCCGGAGCCTTTGGACCATCTCCAGAAGAATGCAGCATCAGGTTTGCAGGACGGCCCATTAGCAATGTGCGATATGCAGATGACATCCCCTTGCTGGCGGAAAGCCAGAGGACTTGAAGGAGTACTGATGAAGAACAAAGACTATAGCCTTATGTATCCATTGCACCTCAAGGTAAATAAAACAAAAATCCTCACAACAGAACTGGTTGACAGCATTATGATAAGTGGAGAAGAGATTGGAGTTGTAAAAAGATTTTATTTTACGTAGATCCCCAATTAATATTCACTGAAGCATCAGTAAAGAAATTGAATGGCTTATTCCATTGAACAAATTTGTTGAGCACAATCTCTTTAAAGTATCAAAGAAAGGATTTGTCACTCAGAAAGCTACGGTATGCTTCACCTAAGCCACGGTATTTTCGATCACCTCATATGCATGTGGAAGCAGAACAATAAACAAGAAAAAATGTCGGAGGAATTGACACATTTGTATTATGCTGTTGGTGAAAGTATTGGATGTGCCATAGGGTGCCAAACAGATTTCTCTTGGAAGAAGTACAGCCAGACTGCTACTTAGAGGCAAGGATGGGGAAACTTCACTTCATGTAAATTGGACATGTTCTTGGGAGAGACCAGTCCATGGAGGACATCGTGCTTAGTGAAGTAAAAGGTCAATCGGAAAAGAGGAAGGGCCTGAATAAGATTTGTTGACACGGTGGCTGAAACAATGGGCTCAAACATGGAACAATTTTGAGGATACTGCAGAACGAGGTGGCATGTCTTTCTGTTGTATGCGGGGGCAAGATGAGTCAGCACGGACACCAAGGCAGCTCACAAGGTCACTACAACACCAACACCCGGGGGAGATCGACATCTTGAATACGGCTCGGAGATTGATATTTTCCCTTGGTGATGCATGCCTATGCTGGCTCCTATTATCTCATCCTGGACTTGCCTTACCATCTGGATTGTTCTTTATGTTCATTTTCTCTGTCAAGACTTAACTATGAATCTGAAGTAAAGTGACTTATTAATTTAACATTACATATGCAATATAAGATTAAATATTCGGTGCAGCTTTTGGCCATTTCCAGGACCTCACCAGATAGGTGGATCTCCAGACATGAGACAGCATCTTGCCATATTTCCTATTTAGCTTGGATTCATCCATCTGCATAACCTGTGAGGAAGCAGCCTAGCACCTGATCTACCATCTTGTCTTCATGAGGTACTGGACTTACTAGAATCAAGAAAAGGGTCCAGACGGATAGCTGAGCCTCTCCAGCCTCTGCAACTCTGAATTGAAATGATGAGTACTGTTTTGGCAGTTCCAGCTCTGGCAACATGGACTCATCAGAGAGAGTGAAGCTTAGGGAGAGGATCCGTGAAGGGTTCATCACTCCTGGGCCCAAATGTTAGACAACCAACAACAGGGAAAATACTCACTGGTGACAAGTAATGGGAACCATATCATGTCAACCTATTTTTGGAACCTTGACACAACTAGTGAGAAGTAACCACTATGGAAAAGAATCTCTACAGGAAATTCATGACTTATGGACAAGATCAGTGGATCCTAGAGAACCTTGCCCATGATGTAATGTTTATCACTAAATTTGAAATTTCACCTGGAAGTGGATGAGGATGGTCCTCATTAGAAGCCCCCGGAATAAAGTAGAGAACTACCTAGTCTCCTCAGAAACTGAAAAGAGAATGTACAACCCCATCATCTTCTTTGGAATAGAGCCAACATGAAACTCAAAAAAAAATTAAGATTAAATATTCACATCCACAAAGTAAATATGGATTTAAATCTTAAAATAAAATAAATATGTAAATATACAGAAAAGCTTTAAAACACAAATATAGACCTGGGCTCAAAGTTTAGCTAGGTCATGTGTGAGAGGGAGACTTTGAGTACATTATGCAATGTTCCAGGATCCATATAAAGTATATTATGCAGATTTGGGGGAGTGTGGGAAGATTAAATATAATAATACCACCAGACTTAGTATATAAAAGTATATGATTTGAAGTAAGAAAAATGTTGAAAAGTATTTTCCTATAATTAGATCTCACATTTAATAAATGTTTCCAGCATTTAGTTTTTCATATTTACAAATACTGATCTTAATTCTATAACATTAAAAAGACCAATTTTGGGGTGCACCCATTATTTTATGGTGCTATTTAAAAAAATGTTTCATGCTCCCAAGCCCTGATGCTGTTTCATTGTCAGGCTGCTTCTCAAAAGGTCAGTGGTTAGCGCCCACAAGAAAATCCATTGGAGAAAAGAACTAGCAATTTTCACCCACAGATATTTCAGCCAAGGAACCTCTATGAGGCGGTTCCACTTTGTCCTGGAGGGTTGCTGTATGTAATAGGTTTATCGTGCCAACTATACCTCCGTGGGGACATGTGTCCAGGGTTTAATGAGGTGGCAGCTTGATTGGAGGGTGATTGAGATAAATACTCTCAGTGGTTGGTATACCCTCTCTCTTTCTCCTGGTGATCGGACCAACATGCTACTACTTGAGCTAGTTCTTTGCTTCAATCATGTGCTGCCATACCTGTGGGTGGAACCATCTCATGGATTGTGTCCCAAGCGCCCGAGGCTCCTTTGAAACCTTCTTTGCCAAGCTAGAGGCTAATGGGTCCTGTCGCCTTACATCATTTGAGTTGGAAATCCCACGGGATCTGCTTCACTAAGTTCCCCAGCTACCCACTGTTGCCACCACTCCCTGCTGTCTGCTGCCTGGGTGTCTACTCTGCCTGTCTTGCCTTAGGGAAGACTCTGTGGTCTGCGTCCTTGATCTTGGACCGGCAGCCCAAGTGAGGTGAAGGACCTTCAGTACATTAACTGTTCCAGGAAAGTGATTCGAACTGAGCCCTCTGTACTGCTGTGTGGACAAATTATCCTTTATATTCCTTCTTGCTATATAAATATATATATATATATATATGATCATAAGTATATATATATATATATATATAATCATAAGTGTCCTGGTTTTGTTTCTTTAGAAAATCTCGCCTAACATATTATGAGTCATAATCAACTGTGTGGCACAGAAAAACAATGGAGATGCATGAAGAGAGTAGCACAGAAATGTATGACTAAGTTATTGCTAGGTGCCTTTGAGTCATTTTGACCCATAATAATCCTATGCACAGCAAGGGAAACTGTGCTGCATCCTGCACCACCCTCACATTCATTACTAGATTTGAATCCATCGTTGCAGCTGCTCTGTCAGCTAAACTTATTATGATCTTTCTCTTTTTTGATTACTCTTTACCAAGCATGAAGTCCTTCTCTATAATATGTGCAAAATATGTTTAGAGCAAGTCTTGCCATCCTTATTTCTAGGAAGCATTCCAACTTTACCTCTTCCAGCAGTTTTATTTATTCTTATGATAGCCCATGGTACAGTCAATATTATTTGCCTATGCCATCATCCACATGCATGTAGTTTCCTCCAGTGTTCCTTAGTAATTGTTCAGTTTTTGAGTACACAGGAGGTGCTGGAACATGTCAGGCTTTGGGTCAGGCATACTTCAGTCCTCAAAAGCTAATCTTCCCTTTTATTTTTATTTTTCACACCCCAAAGAGGTTTTTTTTGTGGAAGATTTCCCCAATGTTTGTTTTAAAGAACTTATTTTAAAATCTGTTTGTGCCAACACTCTTTTAAGTACACACCTGGCTGTCGAATGTTTAATGATATTTGACCTCAACATGGAAAAGTTCTCACAACTGACACCACCTAGTACCCGAAATAATTGCTTTCAGAACAGTTCTTTAGGAAAAAGAGATGCTTTCTAATACATTAGTTCCTAATATATATCTTAAATGTTTTCCTAATTTTCTTTTTTTCCCATCATTAAAATAGAAAAAAGCAATCATCTCCATAAACCAGTGTGAAAAGTGTTTGCATTATGAGGCTGAAAAACACAGGACTAAATCTCCTTATCTAATTCTTATCTGCTTTATAATAAGTGAATAATTTCCCCAATATCCTTGGGTTTCATACACTCTTTATTACTCTGAAATGTAAATAATTTCACCTGAGTCTCACGGTACTTGCAAGATTTACTTTAGCCTAACAAATAAAGGATTATTCTGTGTACTCTTTAGAAATACTTTTCTGCAACTTCTGTGTCCACTCTCTACTTTTCCTAGTCCCCTTTGAAGGTGTTTTACTTTTAAATAGAGGGTGCTCTGTTTTCATCTGTGTACAAGTCTACTATCTCTCTGATTATTTCCTCCTTAAAGGTACTTATCGCCATGGGCACAATGCTGCCCACACAATGTAGTTCACTTCAATCACCTTTGCTATTGAAGGCGGGAAGGATTGATACAAAACTAATGGATTGAAATTAGACAAAACATATAGGAATTGTACTTTATAAATAAGTAATTATGTATTAATGTTTATATTTAAGTCAATCACTTCAGTAGGAAAACATCATAGAAAGTAATAAAATGCTTCCAGGGATTTTACTGAAACTCTTCAGTACATAACACCTATAAAACAGATGATCTGAAAACTGGAACTTTAAGTTTCCCTGAAAATCATGTATGTTCAACTAAGAGTGAGAGAAAAGTGATATGATTTCCCTGTCGGGAGTGGAACATTGCACTCTGTCTCCCACAGGTTTCACTGTAACGGAAACCAAGGAACACGTGCTCATGACGATCAAGGAGTCTGCCGTTGCATTTGCCATCTGCAGCTCACCTTCCACGAGCGCACAGCAATCTGAGGAGTGCACAGCTTGACTGAGGAGCTCAGAGTAAGGTTTCCGTGGCAGGGGGGCTTGGTCCCCTCTCCCCATGTTAAGCGGAGTGGCAAGTAGAGGGTAGGAGTATGGTCGAGAACTTGCTGCCCTCTGAGGTCAGGGGAATTGATATTTATAATTGTATCTTGACACAAGCAATCTAAGATTACAAGGCTGTATGGAGAACCCACCCCTGGCACAGTATGGTCAAAGGAAAGAGTGCTATGTAGCCAGGGGCAATCCTTCCACAGGGCTACAAAGAAACCTTATTGTGTAACTAGTTATGAGAATACCCATGGGTGCGTGTATGGGCGGGGGTGGGTGGGAGGGGTGGGGGGGATCAAGGGAACCATAGTAGAAGATTCTTAAGGAAAATTTACAAGGAAGCCACAAAAGCTGCTTACAGAGAAAGTGCCTGCCATTTGATTGGTGCCCCCCCCCGGGGGCCAAGGTGGCAGACTAGAGCTGGGCCAGCATGATGATCCATTCTTAACAAAGTTTTGGCAATCATTGCTTTTCCAGATCTAAGTTATGCTTTTCAAATGCCTTACAACGGACATGAGATTGCTTCTATGTGCAGAACAGAGTTACCAAGTGGACTCTGTACTACAGTCAAGTGGGAAACCACCTCAGCACAAGCAGGAAAATGGACGAGGATACAGAAATCTATTAAAGACCTCAGCACAAACACAAAGGAAGATTTTCTTGTTGTCTTGTCTTGACCTATTAGACATGGCCACTGAGGCTATTTAGGAACCAATTAAAAACTAACTTTAGAAATATAATTTAAGAAAATTCATTCAGCTTTGCAAAACTATGTCAGCACTCTTTCCCAAGGTGTCTCGTTTGTAGATTGTTAATCAACTGTGCTCCTCGCTGACTAAAAGAATCTTTTTCTTGTTTGTTTTGTCTCCAAAGTCCAGCTCTTAGAGTAAAGGCTCAATTAGGCATCAAATATTAAATTACCATTGGGGGAAATGCTTCATTCTAAAGTGCTTTTGCTACTGCTACAGTACGGTGTCTGTCTTAGTAAATTACAAGGCAAGCTGTATGCAGGACGGTCTTACCCCTGCATAAGAAATCTGTAAATAATTCTCTCATTAAAATTTTGAATAGTTAATGTGGAAATACTTAATTTGTTATTTTAACACATAAATATTAATTCGACAATTTTGTAAAGTTAGCAAACCATTTAAATTATTTAGTTTTATGAATTATTTAGGATTGTGCAATAAAATTATTAAAAGCTTTATGAACTTTAACTGATGATACACTATTCTTTAAAATTTTAAATCAAATCATTATGTCATGATGACATTTAAAATATCATGATTAAACACAAATGATGAAAATAAATAGTTTAATTATGCAGAAACTCTTCCGGGTGAGTGCAAACCAGGCTCACTGGAAGATAACAGAGGTTTACGTGAAACCAGTTAAAATACATTTATTATCTTACATAGTCTATTTAAAACAGAAATCAATAACATGGAAAACAAATGAAAAATAAGAATAAAATATTTAAATATGACTTTGAGAAGATTATAATATAATTTATTAGGACGGGGTGCCTCCAAGGTTGATCCCATGTAATTATTAACATACATTTAGATGCAACAAAACTCATGTATCAAATCCACTTTATCACTTGAAATAAGAAACTATTATAAATAAAATTACTTGAGGTACAATATCATAATTTACAAGAAAAAACAAAAATTAGTACAATAATAATAATGAATATATTCCCTTCAAAATATGCCTGTGAATATACACAGATTTGGAAAAGGACAGGTATATGCATATCTACAAGTGCGGCAAATATATCCATCAACGTGGAGCACACAGGAGACAAATTTATGAGCATTTCTTAGTCATCACCAAACAGTTGGAGAAGAGATGAGCTGCTGGACCAGGGGGATCAGGCTCAGGATCATGCTCCTCAGGGGCACTGAGACCGATTCACATAAAACAGCTCATAAAGATATGTTCCACATCTTACTTGGAGAGTAGTGAGTTGGATCTTCAAACCTTGTGCCCGGCTCTTAAGGTGCAAATATTGGAAAGAAGAGGGATGTGTATCAAAAGGTGCATGAACACAACTAGTACCGTGGACTAATGGACCAACCACATCGGTCTGCAGAAACTCGAGCCCAGCAGAATGAGATGCTTCCTGGCTTTCCTGCTCTCGCCTCTGAAAAGGATAACGCGGGAAGATTCTGGATAGAGTGGTAGGGAAAATGCAGCAGAACTAACAAGAAAAGATACCAGGCTTCCTGGTTAGATTAGGGCTGGTGGGAACCCAAGACTATAACTCTTATTCACCATTCAGGACTAAAACTGAACTCGCCCCGATGGTGGAATAACCAACCATTTAAGACCAAAGGGAAGGTGTGCAAAGACATTTAAGGTTTTCTAACAGGATCTGAGCTTTTCTATGATAAACACAATATTCAATGTCCCTCTCTTAGTTCTCTAGGCTCCCATTACAAAGTACCAGGAATGAAGCAGCTTAGCGTGATTCAGTTTTTATCTTAGAATCACAGTGGGAAGCAGCATGCACACTGCACTAACTTCACCGTCATTGAACTGACGCTGGCTCAGCAACACCGTGGGACGAATAGCAAGGCCTCTGCAGGTTTCTGACATTGTTCCTCTTTATGGGGGAGAAAGCCCCGACTTGCCACCGAGGAGCTGCTGGTGATGTCACACTGCTGACCTTGCAGTTGACAGTTCAATACATAAGCACTGCATCACTCAGGGCTTCTGAAAGTGGGTCTTAGTGGTAAAGGCAGGGTGTCATCCATGCCAAGGTCCTTGCGGAGACTCTGTGAGAATGTCCTTTTGGTCTAGCTTCCAGAGACTGCCCACCTTTCCTGGCTTGTAGTTCATGTCAAGCAATGACATCACGGCGACGTCTCGCTTCAGTTATTACTTCTTCTGTGCCTCCTTTTTCAGCTTTCTTCTTTTCTCTTCGAATAACCGTTTGGATTACACTGGGGCATTTAAAGGAATCCAGGATAATTGCAAATAAACATCATTAATTCAATCTTATAATCTAAGTCCCTTTTGTCACATAAGGTAGCATATTGACAGATTGTATTGATTGGGAAGAAAGCCGACATCTTCAAAGGACAACATTGCTTGTATCACAAACTGCAATGACTAGAAAATGCATGGACAAGTAGTGAATATTAAATCATGGTTTAATAAATGACTGCAAGGTATTTTATAATCATCTATTTTATATTAAGGCTCTTGTATTTTGGGGGTTCAAATTCGAACTCTATTTATTACAGATTTTATTATTTAAATATTTTTTAAATGTTCCATACTTTAGTTTTTCCATTTTGTAATAGTGGGAATAAAAGATTGAATTAATAGTGATTGTGTAAGCATTATATGAGCTAGAATATGTGGAGCGCTTAAGAATATTGAGCACAATGAAAATACTCTAAATTTCGGTTATAAGATGTAGAATTCCAAAAACACATTTTGAGAAACCAAAGTTGAGTGTCTTATGAACTAGATGATTTGGGTCAAATAAATGCATTTCTCTATGCCTTAGGGTTTTCCCTCTGTACGACAAGGGTAATTTTAATAAATGTAAATGTTTTAAAATTTTTCCAATATGTAAGAAATTCTTTATAGGTATTAGATATTGTTATATTACTATCAATTATATATGGAGGAAAAAATAAAATATAACCACAGATAGATATGAATCAGATCATGTAACATGCAATAGATTTCTTTTTTCTATATCTTTGTGTTTGTGTATTATTGAACTCCTACTGTATATTTACATACTTTTGAAAATTAATGTAATATAGATACTTTTCACACCTTAACAAGCATTGTTAAAATAAAATTTAAACAATAAAAATCTCATCATATGAATCTATCACCACAAAAATTTTCTGTTCTTGAGAAGTTAGGCTCAAATGATTATTTCTTATTGCAACTATTGCTAAGAAAGGCTGCTTGCAATAAATTCCCAGATGCAGAATTACTATGTCAAGGCATGATGATCCATAACGGCCTTGTACCTATTGTGAGACTACTCTCGAGAAATATTGCTACAGTGCCACTCAATTGGACTTTTTCACATTCACTTAAATCGCAAAACAAACAATAAAACAAAACTTTTTGCTGAGAACTATGTTTCAGGTCCCTCGGCAGAGAACACACAGACCAGTATAATGTGCCCACCCTGGCTCTGAAATGGCAGTTGGAGCCCTGCGAATAGCATTCTACATCTTTTATCCTTCACGCCTGGGAGGTCATTCCTTTCTCACTCTGGGGCCATTTCTAATTTTTCACAGAGTTACGATTAAGACATAGCTGCTCTGTTTTTATATGTATTGTTTAGTATATAGTAAAGATAGTTTAATATCTTTTGTCAAATAACCCTCCAATTTTAGGATAGTTCTAAGTCATTTATTATAACATCTTCTGAGTACCATGTCTTCCACCTGCTATGTTAAATATTTAAAGTATTATTGTTGAAAACAGAAGTAATATATATATTTATGAGTATGTAAAAAATATTGATACTAGGTTTCCAGATTATTCCAAACAAAATAAATTATAAAATGTTTCTGATCAGTGCGAATAAACTCAAAGACCACCTCCATACATATAATTACCACAAAGGTCTTGAAATAAAATAATAGATATATTTATTACTACACCAAAATATCCAAACTTCCTTTATCTGGATCTCTATATTTCTTAAGGCAGTATTTCCATCTCTCTAACCCTGTCTGGAAGACTTCTGAGATCTTTAACTTATACTACAGGGAAATGGTCATTTAGTCAGCCTTTGGGATTTGGATTATGGGTATGTTCCTTTCAATATTCTTTGACTTTAGGAGACAAAAAAAAAGGTCTGAAGAGTCAAGATCAGTGCTTTGGGGGGATAAGGTAACGCCTCCCAAAGAAACCCTCATCAGATGCTGTGCTGACCACAAAAATGAGCAGATGCATTGCATCTGCTGGGGGAAAATCTGAGGCTCCATGATCCTGACTTTTTTTTTTTTTCTGACCAATGAAATCTTCAATTTTCTTACCATGACATCGTAAACCCAACAACAACAACAACAAACCCATGATTACCCTGTGTCCTTCTAAAACACTCTAAGAGGGTTACTCCTTTGGAGTAATCTTGGAATCAAGTTGGAATCAAAAACCATTTTGAAACCACCAGCACTTTTCCAGGAGAAAATATCTGGAGACTTGGTTTTTAAATGATTAAAGAGACTGGTCTCTATGATGTAGAACTGACTCTGTCACATATCAGGAACAAAAGTCAGTAAACAATTTGTGTCTATCTGTGCATAACATTCTGAGCTGACATGGCGAGAATGTGCATGGCCAGCAGAGGATTACTACTGCTCTATTAGAAATCTGTTGTTCCTAGGTTCATTATGAATCAGAATAGACTGGATGGCACCTATCATTCCAATGCATAGTGACTTCTAAAGGTTCCCCAAGGCTGCAAACTTTTACCTCAATATACAGTCTCATAGTTTTCCTACAGGAGGCTGGTGGGTTTGAACTGTCAACCCAGAAGTTTGCAGTCTGACCACGACCAGGCACTACTACCTGGCCCTGTTTCCGTAACAAAGAGTACTCATTATCTGCCTAACTTTACTGATGAAGGCGCATGACACTTAGAATTGACAACCATATGAAATAAAAGGGTAAATTAGACTATCAGGTTGAGAAACTTAGTAACAGTATCTGGTACAGCCAATTATACATGCTATCTCTCAGTTCCATTCTCAGGTACATACACATAAACAGATTTGCTGCCACTGAATTAATTAGGACTCAGAGTAGCCCAAGCCTGTAGGACAGACTTGAACTGCCTTTCATGACAGAGCAGACTCTGGGGCTTCTAAATCTTTACAGAAGCAGAAGTCCTCCTCTTCCTCCTTTGCATGTCCTTAGGTTGGAGCCACTAAGATGAACAGCTGCTTGTGTGCTTATTAGCTCAATTTGTAACCAGTTTTGCCACCTGGATATCTTCCAGGGTAAATATCCACTCCCCGCCCTAGTAAATGTTATATCCACTAATAAGACACGCACAGGAATGGAACACCCTAATGCCCACCATTATTAGAATGGATACCTAAACTGTAATTTAAACATAGAAAAAGGAAAGAAAAAAACCATATTGCTACCAAATATTATAATCTTGAGAAAAAGATGTCTGATTTAAGTGTATAACTTCATACATGTGACTTTCATAAACATAAAATTAATCTGCAGTTACAAATATCAAAATAGTTACTGTGTTTTGGGAGAATAGTTGAGATTTTGTGATGTACTGTATCTTGATAAAAAAAAACAAAAAGGAAACTCCCTGCCACTCAATCAATGGTGAATCATAGTGGCCCTAGGGGGCAGGATAGACCTGTTCTTATGAGTTTGAAAATTGTACGTGTCAACAGGAGTAGAATGGCCCATCTTTCTCTCACTCAGAGGCTGGGAGTTTTGAACTGCTGACCTTGTGGGTCACTGTCCACTGTGAAACTACTCCACCACCAGAGATGGGCTGTAACCCCAAAAGTCAGCAGTTTGAAACAACCAGTCCCTTCACTACTCCCATAAAGAGCTATAGTCTCCAAAATTAATATGAGGAAGCCCTACTGTGTTCTAGAGGGTCACTATGGGAATTGATCTGGATGGGATCTTAATCGTTGTGATGTAAAATTCACTAAGCTACCCATTGTAAAATTAAGCATTTTACTATATTTCCTTTATATTTAATAAAATAATTTAATAAAATAATTAAAAGCACTCACTCATTATTTCTGCTGTGTCTGTCTTTTTCATATTACAGACTAAATTGTTCAATTCATGTTGTTTTACATTTTATTTAACACTGTACACAAATTAGTTCATTTAGTTATCTTAAAAATATTTTATTTGCTTAATTATATACCTTAGAGTATGTGCTTGTCTGCGTAGACTAGAGAAGCAATTTCGTAGACACTCATATATGTGTTAGAAAGAGGTTTATATACAAGAGCAATTGAATATTGAGAAAATATACCAGCCCAGTCCAGCTATTAGCCCACATGTCAGCTATTAAGTCCATATGCCTGACACCACGCTATAAAGTTCTCTTCAGAATCATGAAACATGCAATAACGCCAAATGCAGAAGATCACAGGCCAGTGGGTGGAAAGTCTTGTGGATCCAGTGGCGGCAGAGGCATCTCAGTCCTGGCAGGGGTCTCCACAGCCCAGGGAAATAGCTTAGTTCATGTGCCTTGTCAGCTGCAATGTTTTCCAGAGAGTGAACAGAGAGAGAGTGTGTCTCCCGCCTCCAGAGTTCCCAGAATCCTTAGGAGAAGGCCATGCCCACACAGAGACCTTATTGCCTATGACCTGACTGACAGGCTAGACTCCATCCTTCCATTCTTAATCCTCCCAAATTGACATGGATTATGTAACTACCACACTGTCGGACTCTCTTTTCCTTTTACAAACATGCATTGCATACTTACTTGTTCCCTTGTAATTTCCATATCCTTTTGTTTTCTTTTCTGTTTTAAGATAACCTTTTCCATGTCCTTCTTGAATCACCAATTCTTTTCTATAGACCGTATTTTAACAAGTAATATTTGAAAACTTTTAAGTTAGAAATCCAGGCATTTTTCCATCAAAAAACATTTGTGGACATTATTCTAGTTTCTTGTTCATTTTTGCTAAGCCTTTTGTTACAAAGGAAAATTAACCTGACAGACCAACATCAGTATTACACCTGTAATATCTTAAAGCAGAAGACACTGGCAGGGGCATTTGAGAGATCTATGCTGCAATTCAAAAACATGCATAATAAAAAGACTATCCAGAGAAAGGAAAACACTTTTAGATATATAAGCAATCAAGGATTAATCTCTGAAAATCTTCTCCCTATTAAAGTAAGATTGGAGGAAATCACTAAGCAAGTTACAAGCGCATCAGAACAGATTTAGAAATAAAGGAAATGATGACAAGAATAGAAGTAGCAATACATTTTGTATTGAACTTTTAAAATATAACTTGATGGTATTCCTGTGAGTGAATAGGGCCTCGGAAGCATAGTGGCTTATGGTTGGGAATGGAAACTGCAAGGTCAGCTTGAGAGAAGGGGTGGAGTCTAGCCTGTCAATCAGGTCATAGCCAATGATACCTCTGGGTGGGCATGGCCTTCTCCTGAGGAGTCTAGGAACTCTGTCTCTCGGCTTCACATTCCTGTTGCCAAGCCACTTGAAGCTCTGCTGATGGCAGCCAGAGCCCTAGAGCAGGAGGAGCCAGGTGGAGCCCACACCTGCACTGAGATGCTTCCACCACCACAGGAAGCACAAGACTTTCCGCCCACTGGCCTGTGATCTTTCTCCATTTGGCATCATTGCATGTGTTACATGAGTCTGAAGAAGAATTTATAGGCTGATATCGGACATACACGCTAATATTGGACTTATGGACTTGATCTGGACTGGGATGGGCTGGGAAATTTTCTTAATTTACATTACTTTATACAATTACATTACTTTTGGATATAAAGTTCTTTTTTACACCTACATGACTGTCCCTGGATTTGTTTCTCTAGTCAATCTGTTTTAGTGGTATATAATTCACATATTATTCCATTCCGTATTTCAGTCATATTAAGAAGAGTTTCCCAATCCTCACCCGATACATTTTAGGAAATTTTTTCTTTCTAGATCTCCTTGATGCCTATCTCTCAACAACCTCCCTGCCATACTCCTAAGAAACCACTACTCCACACTTCATGTGAAGGTTGGCGGAATAAGAAGGCATAAGAGAAAGTAGTCACTTGGAAAGGAATTACTTAAGAATTTGTTGCAGATACTAACGGGGTAATGTTGTCAAACATTCAGGGTAGCAGAGTGAATTTCGCTATAGAGATAAACCATAGTCTTTACTGTTCATGCCCTCCATCTAAACGGAGAGTCCCTTCCACGAAGAGGTCACAAGGGCCTCTGCTGGTCAAATGCATTCCGTTGTAAAATAGAGAAAACAGCCCTCTGGGTTTTGCTGTGTTTATAAGGCTGCTCTGAACGTGACAACATGTGTTTCTTGGCCATGTCAGATTTGCTCCTGTAATACTGAAACTGAGATGAGTGAATCAGAACCTGTAAGCTTTGACAAGAAGTCTAACCCACTGAGGCCTCAATAACGTTTAAACTCCTTTCTTCCAATAAAGCAAACTGCAGAACTGAGAATACAGTCTAGAACCTGTAAGTCTTGAAAATTTAGTGTAATACTCACGTTATGAACTCTAAAATCCACTGTGGAGTATACAAAGCAATCTCAATGTTTTAAATGATCTTGTGAATACAAACCATAATGGTTAATTGTGAGTGTAATGCAAATTAGCTAAAATACTACTCGAATAGTTACATGGAATACCAACTGGGATGTCTTTAAAAACATTACAGGATTTTGATTCCTGATAGTTGTTTTTAAAGTAACATTCTAAAACAATTTTGATTCTGTGAAATTCAGATTTTTTGTAAAGTGCTTAAACAGTTTGTACTTTAAAGGTAAATAAACATTTGAATAGTAATGGACCACTCTAAGTTTGGCAGTTCTTTATCTTTTGATCTTTTATATCATTTAAATATTCCCTTTCCTCTTTCTTTCTCTTTTTATCTTAAGAAAATGAGGATGTCTGGAGTTAGCACATTCAAAGTACTATGCTAGTCATTTTAATTTTGCCCAAGTCATAAAATAAAGGAGTTAATTCAAATCAGTCTTTCTTCAATATCTCTACAATGTTACTTTCTTAACTATGCATACCATCTCAGAAACGTTATTTATCTTTCCTGAAATAATTACCAAGGATGTTCCCACAGCTCTGAGCACATACTGTAGTTTGAGAAGAATCACATTTACGCTGATCCTTTTAGAAATTGCAATAAGCGAACAAAGAAAACCCCATTCCGGGTAGGTTTTAACCAGAATACTAGCTCAAAGTGAGCAAAGTATTATACACATATATATATAATTTCCATAATATATCAAGGAGATAAGGATAAAAACATGAAAGAAAAATCTAAGGGAAATAATTCATCTAATAAGAAGGCCTAATATAGATTCAGAGTCTCAGAGAGAAGATACTGGAATTAATATTTAAAAAAATGAAATTTTGAAGTGAATAGCTGAGCTGTATATACAACTGGTAAAATTCAAGGATCCACAGAGTCAGGAAAAATAAATGATTACAAGAACAAAAACACTGTAGTGGGACTGTGTGCCACCTCTACCTAAGAACTAAAACGAAGTCAGAGAAAGGATTTCCTAAAATCTATGACTAAATTAAAATTAAAAATTCCTAGAATTTACAATAGAAATCAGTAACAATGAAATACCATCTGGGAATTTTTCAGAAAAATTCTATTGAATATAAACCCCAGTAAATAGTTTGCCACCAACAGGCCTTAATGTCTAATGGGGGTACACAAGGAGGAATTCAGCAGACAACATCAGGATGTCAAATATAAGAAATAATGATGAGAAAAGATATAGCATTATTTGCATCAAGTAATCCTAACATGTATGACTTACATAAGAATTAAAATATACTTTAAAATTAAAGACAGATAATAGCTTTTAAATTCAGAGGGGAGAATTTGAGTCCATGTAAAGTGGGGTTTGCACATTACTCTAGAAAGAGGTAAGATATGCTTTATTTTTATATTTTATAATCATAGTAGTATGAATGGTAAATTCCACTGATAAATTCCAAATGAATAGAATTAAAGTATATCAATTTCAAATTAGCAGAGGAGAGTAAAAATAAAATTTAAAAATATTAATAAAAACATCAGGAAAAATATGAAGTCAAATAAATATAATAAAAATGTAGCAGTTGGGGACAAATAAACTTTAGCAGTGTGCCAATGGTATTGATATTAATAAAGAGCAAACACTGAAAGTCTCAAAAATAATGCTTTGAGTTAAAGAAACGTGTGACAATGGCAGAGGTATCAACGGCCGTCACTAAGGAAATGGTGTCAGAGCCATGGAAATGGTTCTGAATCCTCACCTCTCAAGCTTTGGCAAAAAATAATGTCATATGGATTAAAAAATTAAAAGTGAAAGAAACCCTCAATGTCTTATAAAAATACTTATATAAGCACATTTTTAAAACAACTCTAGGCCAGGAAAGGATTTATTAAATAAGAAACTGACACTATAAACTTCAGTAGGAAGAAATTGCTATTTTTGACTTTATATTAAACTTAACTTCTTGTTATTAAAGAGAATAAATAAACAAAATGACAGTTATAAATTTTAGCAAATAATTACAACCACTAACAAATAAAACATCAATACTAAGTTATATATGAACAATTACAATGAACAGGAAAAACTTTTCATATAAATAGGTAGAAGGAGAGGAAAAGATAAACGCAAATATGAGAGGTAAATCTCACTCGTGGTAATGATGGAAATGAAACTAATAATACCAGGACATAACTGCTTAAATTCACTATACTTCTAAATATTAAATCCAAACACTAACTGCTGGATCCACTGAAATCCCCACTGTGCCAGTAAGATATGAATTTGTACAACCACTTGGGAAAATCCTACTTCATCACTTTGCATATGTAACATTGATAAATAAATCTAATGACACACTCTAATGCTGTACATATAGAAGGCATTTCTAAGTATGCTTATGACAGGTCTGAATTTAATGAAACACCCACACATAAATTAAGTCTGTTTACAGGTCAGTGGATAAAGAAATTGTAATACATCCTAACAATGAAATTCCATATGGAAAGAAAAGCAAACAAGTACATTTGATCCCATAAAGCAATCTGAGTGAATATTTGGAACATAATAATAGGGGAAAATGCAAAGCCCAAAGAACTATAACAAAATAATATTTTATAAATCTCTAAAAATTAGATGGTATAGTTTAAGAATATATTAATATGATTTAAAAATCTTATAAAAAGTCAAATAAATTATAAACACAAAATTTAGGCTGCTGTTTTATCTTTGGCACAGGAAGAGCTAATAAGAATAGTTAATGCCAATGTTCTAGTTATTGATTTGTATTAAAACAGACATTCCAGGTATTATTGTTCTTCACAACTCATATACAGTTTATCTTGTTTTTAAGTATCAAACACTATTTTAATTAATTAACAAATAAAAACATGATTCCTAAAAAAGCATTTTTAAAGCATCAGACTTTTTTTTTGTCTACTCTCTATCTGTAGGTAAAGTAGCTGATAATTACACTGGTGTGGCCTGCAATAATTTATAAAAAATAAATCTCCTAAATAGCTTACAGTGTAGTAAAATTTTTCTTATGCCCTAACCCTTGGGTGGATAGGGAGTCTATATGTATTGAAAGAAGAATTTTCATAGCATCCTATGGAGCAGAAAATATGAGCAAGGCAGTGCAGGAGAGAAGAGACTCTTTAGACATGAACCCACGGGGACTGTAGTTTCTCCATTTCTTTCCTAAATTCATGTTTTCTTGAGAGAGTAGAGATTTGAAACATGAATAAAACTCACTGCAAATGTCCAACATTTGTACCTCCTACACCTTCCTTTCCTCCCTCCCCACTCCCGCAACAAACAAACAAACAAAACGCTTCCATTGAGTTGATTCCAACACAGAGAGGCCCGATAAGACATGGGTACAACTGTCCCTGGTGTCCCTTGTCCTTCTCAGACTGTGGCTGTGCCGGGAGTGGACAGCCTCCTCTCTCCTACTTGGGACCTGGTGGTTTAGAATGGCTAACGGTCACAATCGGCCTAAATGCAGTGAGTTCCTTCTTAGCCACTGTCTAATAATTTTAGTAATTTTCTATTTGCTTGTGTTGATGATCTCATTTAAAAAAAACTTACATCAATTTCTGTAGTCATTCATGTGATAAATCCTATTAAATCAGATCTTTGTAGACTATTACCAAATTATGATATCTCCTTTCCTTTTTTTTCTCTCTCTCCTTACTTTCTGAGATTTTTATGGATTTTGTGTTTTAAAAATATCCTAGAATGAAATTACAAGATATCACACAAGAGGACAAATGTTCGTGGAATGGCAGCACAAGCCTATCTTTTAAGTTATTTCCCCCGAAAACAATCACCATTATCTTTCTTGTTTTTAGTTCTGTCTAGGGATGAATGGTGGTGTACTGAGATTTACATGAAGATAAAATGTAATGAGAATCCGCATGCTTACTGTGTTACTGGAGTTTCCATTTAAGTGCAAGCCACTGTCAAACAGAGGCGAAGAAGCCCCACTGCTATGATCACTGGATGGCCCTGGGGATCCTGAAAGCAAAATGAGAGAGAAAGTCATCCTAAGCCATGAAACAGATTCAATCCTAGCCCCAAAGTAGGATGTCACCTGGGATAAAATGCCTCGGACAACTATCAGAGCTGTTGATAACCCAATTCATAACAGGCATTCGATATGATGAGTCTTTTTCCTTTCTGCACTGTTATGAGCCCTCTCACTACTTATCTGACTTTAAATAGGGAAGGGGCGAGATTACAGGGACGAATGGACTAGCCTCCCTCACAATGAGAAATGCTGCCATACAGTATCCAATGAAGTAACTGTGTGAATGAATGTGCTCCCTGAATTCTTAATGTAACCTGTGAATACTTAGGTAGGCTATTTGATTTGGTCTCATTTGGAAACTTTACAAACTTACATTAAGGATCCCTTGGGGACACAATGGTTGACCTCTTGGGTGCTAGCCAAGAGGACTGTCTGAGATATGCAGCAAGTCAACGGAGAAATCCTCTGACACCCGATCCCACAAAGAGGAAAACCGAGATCTATTGCTGCCACGGTGATCCGCACTCACAGGGAGCATACACGACAGAGTGGAGCCGTCCCAGAGGGCCTCCCAGGATTTAAAGTTTGGGGAGGTAGAATAACACATCTCCCTCTCAAGCAGTGGCCGGTAGCTCCACAGCCTACCTTTGGATTCGCAGCTGAATACTTTAACGGCGGCGCCAGCAGCACCCTCACAGTCTCGGACTCTAACGGGGCAGTTCTACTCCATTATATAGGACAGATACGGGTCAGGATCAACTCTACAGCACACAACAACGTCAACATCTGTTTCTAAAAGATTTCGAAATTTTGAAATATTTTGAAATAATTTGAAAGTTGGATGAGCGGGGAACAACAAATATAGAAAGAAGAACAGATGTATGGAAATCCCATATATTTGTCGAATTGCACAGTGGAGTGATGATAGCAGTGGATGGAAATATCTCTTAGATGGCCCCTGCGAGTGATGACACAGTTCACTTTGAAGGTGATATGACCATGAGGGGGAAGGGGGGGTGGCAGGGTGGGGGGGTGTCTCTAAGATAGATGTGGTTGTGACTGAATAACTCCCCTGGATGTGACTGAATGCTTGAACTCTTCAATTGTATGATATGTGACTTATGTGCCAATAAACTGCTGGAAAATATAAAGCTACTACTTTAAAAAAGAGAGATATTAAGTATAACAACAACTAATTACGATCTCAAAACAATCGGGTACTAGCTCTACTCTCATGGTGTTGCTAAGTGCTAGAGCTGACTCACTGTCAGAGGCTGTGCGGTTACTCTGACCTTGGCAGTGTTTCTGTGCATTGTCAGTGTAGGGTGGTGACGGTGAATTTATTTCTTTCTTCTACTCCCCTCCTGTGAGGAGTCCATGCTCAGTCCTTTAATGCAATAAATGCACATGCAAAGCACAGGGTAAACGGGGGCTCTGACAGGCACGGAGGACCTATGCATATCAGAACTGTGATGGGCAGCTTTCGTATTAGAGGTCACAATCCTCTTGCACAGCATTATTGACTCTGATTGACAAGTGAGGAGCTTAAAGTATTGAAGCAAGAAATTTGCCCATAATGACTAAAGTGAAAATTACATTACTGTAATTCTGATTTGGAAAATTCATGGAGCAAAGACTTACTGGTATCTGGTGCGTTCCTATCTTTCAAATATATTAATATATATTATATTTAAATAAAGTATATTTTACATAATGTATATCACATATAAGCATACTAATCACTTCTAATACCATGCTAAGGATGGTGACAGTCTAGGCAGTGTTTAGTTTCCTATGGGTCAGAACAGACTCAAAGGCACCTAAAAACAACAACATGGTTCTACAACCTTGACATATAAATTCAATGATTATGAGCTTAGGAGGTGAAACCAGAGATCTATATTGGATCCAGGCTCTAGTCCTTGCGAACTATGTAAATCAAGCAAGCTGTGTATTACTGTAATTCTAATTTTCCACAGAAGCATGCTAATAACTACGACCACCTCAAAGAATCACTGCAATGTCTAAATGGAGGAAACTTTGGCTGTTCAAAAAAAAGTATCAAACACTTATTCATTATTTGATGAAAAAAACACAGTGAAATCTATTTCAAGGGATCAATGTTTCTTTCCATTTGCCCAGACAAAATGCCTCACTTTGATCTAGCAGCAAAAAGAATCCCTCTCAGAATGCATTGCTTTGATGGAAAGGAAGAAAGATGTGAAACATTAGCCAGAAAGAAAATAACCAAACACGGTGAAAAGAGGAAGATTTGCATTCGAAAACACTGGGTGTGTGTCAATTGATTGCACCAGCTCTGAAGGCACTGGGGCCTCTGTGAGACAAATTTCACTCCAAGGCAGCTAACAACATAAGGCGCCAGACTTTGCCACAGGCAATGGGACAGTGATGGCTGTCTATTAATTGCAGAGGAAAACCTGTCAAATGCAGTTATAACTTACAAAATAAGGAGGAGGGTCTGGGTTTGTTTCTTCTGAATATGAACTTGGAAAACTCCTCATCAGTGGCTCCAATATTAAGAGGGGAGTGTTAAGTTCATGTCTTTTTATCTGCGATATAGTCAGATAATATGCCCTGCGCACAGTGGTTATCTGTTGGGCTGCGGACTGCAAGGTCAGCAGTTCGAAACCACCAGGCGCTATACTCCAGTTAAAAGACAGGGCTCTAGATTCCAGTAAAGAGTTACATTCCTGGAAACACACACGGACCGCTCTACCTTGGTCTATGAAGTCTCTATGAGTCAGCATCAACTCAACACAGTGAGTTTAGTTTTTGTTTTACCATAATTCCTTATTATAATTCTGAACTCAATGCCCGTGGCTATGATCACATGTTGGAGGCTGTTCTCTGCTACAGGATAAGGGTGAGATGTGTCCTTAAACTCTACAGAAGGGTGTGACTTAAATCATCATGTTTTCTTTTCCTCGGTGGGGTAACTTACTAAAGACAAGAAATGTTTGGGTTAACCTTTATCAAAGCTGTTCCTCTGTACATAACAACCATCTCAGACACAGGGAATGTGCAAGACCGTCTGAAGGGCACATTACAGACCTCTGTCTCAAGCGGTGGCGGCTGAAATCAGAGGCACCAGAGACTGCGCCACCGAGACGGTGGGGCACAAACAGAGGAACGGTGCCAGGAGACAGCAGCCCGTGGAGGGAGAGGCCCAGGGAGAGCATAAGAATCAGAGGAGACTTGGCTACTGGCTGAGGAGAGGTGATACTGGGAACCAATGACTGTCCACGCTTCCTCCTGATCCCAACTGTGGTCACTGGTCAACTTCCTTAGCAACACCCTCCGCAATTCCAAGTACCGTCTGTTGGTGAGTTCTAGATGGCCGTCACAATGAGTTATCAGACCCCGCACAGAACCAGAGCCCCTCAGGGAGATGGTGGGTGTCACAGTGGGCAGAGAAGGATGCTGCCGAAGCATGTCTGACTCCTGCCTATTGGAAATAGGGAAGTCAGGGGAGGGCAGCTATGCCTCCATGGTGCGTACTGCCTTATCCTATCAGCAGTCTCAGTAGTGAGAGGGCCTGCCTCTCCTATTACCAATTTGGGTACTGAATGGGTTTCTGATTCGCCCTGTCTAGGTTATATGTATATGCCAGTGCAGTCTTAATGGATTAACTAGGAGATAGGGCATTTATTTTAAGCTTAAACGTCTTCCAGCCAACTTTAACCCTTAACTAACTATTGAGGTGAAAAGTAATCTTAGGCCAAGTTTCCAAACTAGTAGACAGAAGCTAAAGAGGAGTGAAAAATTTTGGGAGGTCAAAACGCAACAAATTTCTATCAAAATCCATATTCCAAATTTCTGACTTTCCTTTGAATTCAAGGAAACCCCAGGTTACAATTTGCAAATGCTAATCGAAGAGGGGAAAATGTCTGGAACTGAGTGATGACTGTCTCCTTCCGAGGAGACTTCTGTTTTAGCTGAATTCCAACTATCATGGTCTACTAACACCCTACAGGCATTTCTGCTTTCTGCTGGCTCCTGTCGGCATTTATGTATTTTTCTTCATTAAGATAAGTGCTCGTAATACATTATATAAAATGCCAGTACAGAAACATGAACATGCGAGAGACGCTTTAGGGTGATCAGAATCACAGGGATAATGTACGGAGAACCACACTAAAAGGCTTGTACATGCTACTTTACTACATTCTAACAAAGTAAAACCCAGTGAAATCAGCATTATTGATCATTATCCCCATTTCAGAGAAATAAACAGTTACTGGAACACCATCCTTTCCTGTGCCATGCTCACAATCACTGTGACATCTGAGCCCCTGCTGAGATGATTTCTCCACTGAGAAGAGGTGATGCTATCCAAACGAAACAGTTGTTTGAAAACACACTCAAACACCTCGCACAGTGCTGATAAAATATGAGCGACATAAGACTAATGTAAGATAGCGCAACCAGAGCTAACATAATTTTCAACAAAATAAGGATAAATTCATGAATCACACAATTACTAACCAAAGTAAATCACAATACATTCATGTCATTATCAGTATTCTGAAAATAACATCACAAGAAACTGCATACTGTAATTGCATCATCCCTTGATTTTTTTTTTTCTGGCCAGAATATGAGATTGGGTCTCTCATACATTTGATATAATGCTTTGTTATTTACTTTTCTATTATACTATCACAGAAAGACAAATTTTGAAAACTTGTCTTCTTGTCTTTTACAAGAGAAAAAGACATCTAGAAAAAACAGTAAACTAAATCATTTTACATCCCAGAGAAAAAACTGGAAAACCTACTAGAAGATGAACAGAACATTTTAAAAGAGGAGAGAAATGCTTGAATTAGTAGAATTAGCATGATCTGTGATCATGTAGCAAAAAATCACACCCATTATGAGATGCTCAAAACACCAAACTCGCTACTGCAGAGTCAATGCTGACTCAGAGCAACGCCACTAGGAAGTTCTGAGATGCTGTTTACAGGAGTCAAAAGTCTATTCAGGCTTTCTCCCAAGGAGCAGCTGGTGGTTTTGAACTGCTAACTATGTGGATCACAGCCCAAAGTGGAACCCCGCTCCATCACCTGGGCTCCTGCAGTATGAGAAACCGTTGGTAGCAATGGATTTTCTGTCCCTAGGCAGGATCGACATTGTGAAGTTGAAAACAAACAAGACCTGATTGACAGTTCCATGCACTTGTACCTCAAAGGTTCTATCTCTATATGCCCAAACTTATTAATCTTACAGCCCCATTTTCAGAAAAAAAAGAAATTACTCACTGCTCCCTTGGCAGCTCATAATCTTGGATAAAGAATGCTATTATTGTCAAGTGCCTTCGAACCAGCTCCAACTCAGTGATATAGAGATGTAGAATGTACAGAAGGAAACACAGCCCTCCCAACTGTTCTTAGGTTAGCGGCCATTCTTACAGACTTTGTGCCCATCCATTTTGTCTTAGGCCGTCCTAGTTTTTGCCACCCCTCTATTTTAGCAAGCATGGTAAACTTCCCAGGGTCTGGCCTCTCCTTACACATTCAGAGTACTTGAGAGGAAGTCTTGCCTCTAAGGAGTCTCCTGGCTGTATTTTTTCCAAGACATATTTGTTTGTTCTTTTGACTTTCAATAGTTCTTTGGCAACACCATGATTCAAATGTATGGATTCTTCTTCAGGCTTTCTTGTCCAACTTCCACATACATATGAGGCCATTTGAAAATACCACTGCACCGTGGGATGAATCAGGCCCCCATTACTCCTCAAAGTAACATCCTTGCTTTCCAACATTTTGCAGACATTGTGTACAGCATATTAACCCAATGCAATAAATCCTTTGAACTCCCGACTTCTGCTTCCGTGAGCATTGATTGTGAATCCAAGCAAGATAAAATCCCTGGTAACATCAATCTTTTCTCCATTAGACATGAATACCTATCAATCCCGATATAAGGATTTTTAGTTTCCTTTATACAGAGTTGTAATTCTTACTGAAAGTTTTAAACTTTGATCTCCATCTGCAAGTATTTAAAGTCTTGCTCACTGTCAGCAAATTAGGTTGTGTCTTATTCATATACAGGTTGTTAATAATGCTTCCTCGGATCCTAATGCCAAATTCTTTTTCATATAATAAAGCTTCAATGAGGATTTTCTAAGAATACAGTTTGTAAAGTATGGTGAGAAGATACAACACTGACGGACCCATTTCTTGATTTTAACCCACGCAGTATTCCATTTTTGTTCTGTCTCTTAATCAATATTCATGTTCTGCATGAGCATAATTACATGTTCTGGGACTGTCATTCTTCTCAAGGCTAGCTGGTGTTTGTTAGGATCCGCACACTTGAATGCCTTTGCAGGACCAATAAAATATTTTTCTGCTTATTCTCTGCTTTCAACCAAAATCTGTTACGTTGGCAGTGCTATCCCTTATTTCATGACTCCCTCTGGATCTAGCCTAAACCTCTAGGCGCTAGCAATGTACGGCTTCAATTGATGGCTGCTTGATCTTTAGTAAAATTTACTTACATTTTATCACAATGTGCTGGAATGTAACTTCTGCATTCTTTTAAGTCACCTTTCTTTGGAATGGATACAAACGTGGGTTCATTCTAGGCATTTGGACAAGTAAATGTCTCCCTATGTTCCTGGCATTGAGGAGTACGTTTTTCGGTGCTTTACCAACTTGCTGTAACATTTCAATTGCCATGTCATCTATTCCTGGAGCCCTGAAATCGGCTAATGCTTTCAGTGTAGCTTGGACGTCTTCCTTCAGTAATGTCGGTTCTTGCTCCCATGCTACCTCTTGAAATGGTGATAACTCGGCGTATATTTCCATCTTCTTTTGATGATTCCTGCATCGTTCAAAAATTTGCTCACATAATCTTTCCATATTGCAACTTGAGGCTTAAACAATTTCCTTGTTTTTTTCTGTTTAAAATATACGGATCATGTTCTTCCTTTTGGCATATTTTATTATAATATGATTTTGTCTTTTTGTGCTCTCTTTGAAGACTTGGTCTTCTGCTCTTTGCCTTAGATACTTTACAATGAGGAGCACGTGTCAGAGCCACTTCGGACATCCACTTCCATTTTTCTCTTCCCCGTCGTTGTAATGACTTTTCTTGCTTCATGTTCTATGTTCTTGACGGCACTCCACAGCTCACGAGGCCTTCTGCCATTGTGTTTAAGGCATCTAAACGATTTATGAGGTATTTTTAAAATTTAAGTGGGGTACACTCAGGTCATAGGCTGACTCTCATGAACTTTTACATTTTTTCTTTCAGTCTGAGGTTAAAAAATGCATATGAATAACTGATGGTCTGTTCCACAATTGGCCTTTGGTTTCATTTTAACTGCTGATAATGAGCTTTTCTATCCTCTCTTCTCATCAAACCAAACCAAACCTCACCTAAGTCACTGCCATCTAGTCAATTCTGACTCATATTGAGACTATTGGACACGGTACAACTACTCCTACAGGATTAGAAAGCCAAGTCTTCTCTAGTGCGGTTGGCTGGTGGTGTTGACTGTTGACCCGTGATAACTAACTCATAAAGACTATGCCACCAGGCTCTTTCTCTTTCCATATTCAGGGTGTCTTCTGAGTGAGAAGCTCATCTTCTGGTACCATAGTTGAAAACATCTTGCTGTCAAACTTTACATTGGGTTCTCAATGCTATCTGTAAGATGTTCAATATGTCCAAAGCATGCCATCCTAGCTTCTAAGGACCACTCTGGATTTACTCCTTCCAAGACACACTGGTTTCTCTCTTTACCAGTCAGTAGTATTTTCAACATTCTCCACCATCACAATTCAAATTCATCTATTCTTCTTCAGTCTTCCTTATGCAATATCCAACTTTCACAGTCATTTGAGGCAATAGAAAGCACCATAGCTTAAGCCAGGCTTGCTTTAGTCCTCGATGTAATAGCCTTGCTTTTCAACACTCTGTGGAGCTCGTCTGTGGGAGATCTACCCAATGTAATGAGGTTTTGACCTCTTGACTGCTACTTCCATGAACATTGATGGTGGATCCAAGTAAGACAACGTCGTTGAAACTTCAGCCATTCTTCATTTACCATGATATTAACTATTAGGCTAGTGGTGAGGGTTTGGGTTTATTTTTAGCATCAGCTTATAATCCATACTGATGGTTGTAATCCTTGATCTTTATCATCAAATGTTTCAAGTCCTCTTCACTTTCAGAAAATAAGGTTGTGTCATCGGCATATTGCAGGTTGTTAATGAGCCTTCCTCTTAACCTGATGCCATCTTGATATAACAGAGCTTCTCTGGTTATTTAAGCAGCATGAGGATTGAACAAATCTGGTGAGTAGCTACAACTCTGATACTAACTTTCCCCAATTTTAAACCACACAGTATTTATGCCCTTGTTCTGTACTCACAACTGCCTCTTGCTCCAGATACAAGTTACGTAAGAGCACCATGAAGGGTTCTGCAACACCCACTCTTCTCAAGGTCATCCACAGTTAATCCACAGTCCTTAGAGGCTAAATCCTTGCAGAGTTAATAAAACATAAATAAACATATTTTTGGTATTCTCTACTGTGGTAGCTAAATAATCATTTGTCAATTTGAGAGGATTAAGAGTGAAGGGGTGGAGTCTAGCCAGTAATACAGGAAATAGCCAATTACGCCTCTGTGTGGACATGGCATTCTCCTGAGGATTCTGGGAACTCTTGTATTCTTCTCGGCTGACTCCCTGAGAGGGATTGCAGCTGACAAGACACATGGAACTACACTTCTGCCCTGAGCTGAAGGAACCTGCCTGTGCTGAGATGCTTACAACATCACTGGATTCACAACACTTTCCACCCACTGCTCTGTGGACTTTCTGAATTCGTCATCATTACATGTGTTTTGTGAGTCTGAAGAGGAACTTATACATTTGAATCAGACATATGGGCTAATATCAGACTTACTGGAAGTTTTCTCTATGTACAATTATTCTTTATATAAAGTTCTTTCTTATAAACATGTGTCTATGAAGTTGTTTCTCTAGTCTACCCAAACTAACACATATTCTTTGAGCAAGATTCATCTGTCATCAGCAATGATATCCCCTGTTCCATGTCCTCTTCTGCATCCAACCTGATCCTCTGGCAGCTCCCTTTCAATGTACCGTTGCAACCATTGTCAGATGACCTTCAGCAAAAGTTTATTTGTATGAAATGTTAATAATATTGTTGTACAGTTTGAGCTTTGTGTTGGTTCACCTTTCCTTGGAATGAGCATGAACACAGATCTCTTCAATGTATCTACCATATTGTGATTTCCTATTCACTACAGATCACTTAGGCAAAAGCAGTTTTTTCTTGAGGGTGAGAATTCACCAAAGATGTAATTTGCCTAAGTTTACGAAGGGATTAAAGACACTATGTTCATAATTTCCTGGATACTGATATATTTTAGCATTCCTATTTCCTAAAGAACCAAGGGAAGAAAAAATTAAATTGATTAAATATCATGGAATTCAACATCCCTGAAGGCTGAGTAAGAGGTTTCATGTGAAAAGATCATGCTAAATTCCTTCTTCCTTTATTATTGTGTATACCTTTAAAGAAATGTTGACCTATTTGCTCAGTTGACCTTGGCAATGCAGCTAGGGAGAGTTAGCAAAACTCTGCATAGGAACGTCAGCAATAAAGGGAACAGAAGTTAGTAGGTCACTGACAACAGATATGACCAACGAGAGCACAGATTTTAACTGGGGCTCAGGAACAGAAAATATGATGCATCCCTTAACCAAAATAGCAGCCAGTACCACTTGCCCGAGGCGCTAACATTTCAAGAGTTGTTCTATTGTCAGGGGGAAATAACAACTCAAGTCCTCTGGTACCTCCAGCTAATGACTCATTTTTTAAATGTTCAGTGTAGGCCATTTCCACTTTTTGAAACAGGTTTTCAAATGTCTATGTGCATTTTAAATTCTGCTGCCTCGGTAAAATTAGGTAAAGCTGATCTAGTAACCTTATCAACTCCCTCCAACCAAAGGCACCTTAGCCATAGAGAAGTTAGAAATAGCTCTGAGTAATTAACTGTTGCCGTAATACTGTGTGCACATTTCCTACTTTCTGCATCATATGCCTTTTCTTAAAAGAATCTATTTTTATCTATGCACACAGATATGTACAAGAGAGACAAATAGATGGATAGATTTTTATTTTTTATTTTATTATTACTATTTTTGTGTATAAGAGAGAGCTTTATATCAGGAAATAATTATACATCAAGAAAAATTTCTAGACCAATTCAGATCAAGTCTATACGCCTAATACTACTCCACAAGTCTCTCTTCAGACTCACATAGTCACATGCAATGAAAAAATACAGCAAGATCACAGGGCAGTGAGAGAAAATTCTTGTGAATCCAGTGATGGTGGATGCATCTCCAGCACTCCTGCAAGTCTTCATGTGGTTTCATGAGGAAGGTAAGGGCAGAAACAGGCCGGCCTTCAGTGAGCCATTGTCTCAGTCCCATCTTCAAAGGAGGTCATGAGCTATGACTGGAGCCACAGGCTAACCTCCACTCATATCTTCTTCTTCTCCTTTGTCTTATATCATTTTATTGGGGGCTCATACAACTGTTATCACGATCCATCCATCCATCCATGTGTCAAGCACATTTGTACATCTGTTGCCATCATTATTCTCAAAGTATTTTCTTTGAATTTGAGCCCTTGGTATGAGCTCCTAATTGTTCCCTTCTCTCCCCAGTCTCCCCCCTATGAACCCTTGATAATTTATAAATTATTAATATTTTGTCATGATGTCTCCCTTCGCCCACTTTTCTGTTGTCCTTCCCAAAGGACGGGTTTATATGCAGATCCCTGTGATTAGTTCCTCTTTTCTACCCCACTCTCCCCTCCCCTCCTGGTAACACTACTTTTATTATTGGTCCTGAGGCATTTTTCTGACCTGGATTTACTGTGTTTCCAGTTCTTTGCTGTACTAGTGCATATCCTCTGGGCTAGCCAGATTTTTAAGGTAGAATTGGGATCATGATAGTGGGGTGGAGGAAGCATTAAAGAACTAGAAGAAAGTTACATTTTTCATCGGTGCTATACTTCACCCTGACTGGCCCGTCTTCTCCCTGCGACCCTTCTGTAAGGGGATGTTCAGTTGCCTACAGATGGGCTTTGGGTCTCCACTCCACACTCTCCCTCATTCACAATGATAGGATTTTTTTGTTATTTAATGCCTGATACCGGATCCAATAGACGCCTCATGATCACACAGGCTGGTGTGCTCCTTCCATGTGGATTTTTTTTGCTTCTCAGCTAGATGGCTGCTTGCTTACCTTCAAGCCTTTAAGACTCCAGATGTTATATATTTTGATAACTGGGCTCAGCTTTCTTCGTCACATTTGCTTATGTGCCCATTTGTCTTCAGTGATCATGTTGGGAAGGTGAACATCATGGAATGCCAGTGTAATAGAACAAAGTGTTCTTGTGCTGAGGGAGTACTTGAGTAGAGGCCAAATGTCCATCTGATAACGTAATGTAATATTAAACCTATAAATATATGCACATAGATCTATTTTCCCACTGTCATATATAAATATATTTACATATGTGCATGTCTATATTTAGACTTTTATAAATGCCCTTTGCCTCCTAGTTCTTTCCTCTATTTCTGTTTACTTTCTTCTTGTCCAACTGTCATGCTCAGCCTTCATTTGGGTTTCAGTAATTCCTCTCGGTTACCTTGCCCTTGATCACGCCCTAACAGGCCTCCTACAACCTCCTCTCCAGATTTTGGATCACTTGTTGTTCCCTTGTCCCTGGGTTTAACACTCACTTTCTATTTAGTCCAAGTTTAAAACTCTTTCCTTAACCTTCTTATCAGCAATGTCCAGTTTCAAATATTTTCAATGGTGCCATTTACTGATCTCAAATGATTTAGTATAATCGATTATGAGGGCAGCATTGTGAGGGGGGTTTAAAATTATATTTAGAATATAGAATGTGTATTCACCATCATCTTATGTTTCATATGTGTTCGATATTTCTGCTTAAGTAAACAGTTATTTCATGATTAGCTACATTATTGGAGGTTTCACTGCACCCAGGTGGTTTTCAGAAGACATACCAGGTAATCTGCTTATGAAAGATCACTGTCTGTGAACACTATGGAACAGTTCAATATGCCTATCTGGGGCCACCATGAGTCTTAACAGAATCAATGGAAACTAACAAAAATATGTGCATCTATTATTTGCTTTTTATATGAAAAATATACAAAATACCTAATCCCCCCACCCCTTTTAAATCTTCAAATGCTATCAAATACATGGATACTGTTTTAGTCTGGGTTGAGTAGAGAAACAAATCCAGAGATATGCATATGTGGGTAAGAAAGAGTTCATATAAAAGAACAATTGCTTATTGAGAAAACATCCCAGCCCAGTACAGATCAAGACCATAAGTCTGATATTAGCTCATATATATGATACCAATCTATAATTCCTCTTCAGACTCTTGCAACACATGCAATGACACCAAATGCAGGAAGATCACAGGTGATTGGGTAGAAAGCCTGGTAGATCCAATGGCAGTGGAAACATCTCAATGTTGGAAGGGATCTCCATGTGGCTCCTCCAGTTCCAGGGCACTACAGTAACTCCATGTATCTTATAAGCAGGAAGACAAAGTAGAAAGTCTGGTGTATCTGGCCTCCACTGAGCTCTTTATCTCCATGGCACCACCAAATGAGGTCATCAAGCTGTGATTTGATTGAATGTCTAGAGTCCACCCACCCCTTCACAAGTTGATGCCAGATTATATAACTACCACAGACCAACTCTTGTCAACTTGACATATTCACACATCTCTACAGTCACATATAATTTTCAAGCAAAAAATAATAAAATCATATCTGTACCTAAGAGGAGAAGACTAAAATGCATGCAACTCAATATGTGCCAAAGCCTCATTTAAACATAATATTCTATAAGTAGACAAAACAAATTTATTCTATGCCTCACAATTTTATAATCCTTTCAACATATTCTCCTACCCAAGAAAGTATGTAAGCCAGGTACTTGATGCCTTTATCCTCCAAATTTACGGTATCCAATTTCTATACTGCTCACTTACATCAACCCAGTGCTCTTAGGAGACAGTCATATTCTTTGATGTGAAGAATTTCCATTCCAGTTGGAACCTTCTTAGTCTGCATCCATAAGGAAAGTCAATCAGGGAAGGCCATCCATAAAGTCAGCAACAAAATATACCAGTTCACAGGCTCAAATATCTTCTCTTCATCTGGTTGGGTTCTGGTCAACTCAATGTGGGCTGCTCCACTTAGCCTCACCAGGGTGCTCATTGGTTGCCTTGCCTTTAGACCATGGGCCCCATCACAAATTCTCAACAACTCTGGCCCACTTGGGCCAGGTCATGAGCTTCAAACCGGTCAACCCGCTCTCATCTGTTCCTCTAGTCCCTGTGAACCTGGCACATGGGTGCCAGTGGCCAGACTCAGCCCATCTCTTTGTTGTTTCATTTCTCCCATTTTCACTCAACAAGTGCATCAAGGTGGTCACCTAGCAAGCATTTCAGCCTGCTCACAGGCTCTCTTTAATGTTCAGACCTACAGAGGAGTTTCTTAATGGTTCCAGATTTTTCCAGCTTCTGACAAAAAACACTAGTCTAAAAGTCAAAAATCCAAAGAGCTCCTTTTTTTCTTTAATCTGTCAACAGCCCCCTAGGCAAGTGTCTTCACCTTTGAATATCCTGAGCACTCAAATCACTGGGTGGGGTTTATCTTTTCAGCATCTTCTTTGCAGGAGTGTCCTAACCCATTTGAAGATTAAAATTTTAATGGCTGAAGGCAAGGCTTACAATTCTTTGTTTTCATAATTCCCAGTAATCATTTATATCAATCATTATATCAAAATAATAAATAGAAGTGATCAGTATAAACAAAGTAGAACCAGATCTTAAATGCAATTCTTAAAATAGTTAAGTTCAATCCTTATCTAATTTATCTTAATCCTTGTTTAAATTATTCCACTGATACAAAATATGGCCTTAGGCCTTTGACTGAAAGCCAGGCCAAGTCTTTGTGTCAGACTTTTTGACCTTCTGTCAGCAATTTTCACCAAGCAGCATGGTCTCTGAGAAACTGAAAGGGAAATTTTTGTCCCCTGAGCTCAAAAAATATATCAATCATATTTATTTAAGCCATATCACACAGGATTAACTGAAATCAACAATCAAACAAAATATTCAAACTTTAACTTCTTATATTCTTTCCATTAAACAACCTACTAAACTGCATTTACTTGTATCTGACCTCTGGCTACCCAAAGAAGAACAACGACCATGAAGCAGAGGTCAAACAAACATCCGCTCCCCAGCTTCACAACTTGTTTCTCTAGTACCCCACTCCCAAGGTGCTAGGCTGGGTTGACTAGATAAACAAATCCAGAGATGCTTTTATGTGGGTAAGAAAGAACTGTATATAAAAGAGCAATTGCATACTGAGAAAACATCCCAGCCCAGTCAAGATCAAGTCTGAAGTCCAATATTAGCCTATATGTATGATACCAATCTATACATTCCTCTTCAGACTCATGCAACACATGCAATGACACTGAATGCAGGGAGATCATGGGCCACTGGGTGGAAAGTCTTGTGGATCCAGTGGCAGTAGAAATATCTCAACGCTGTCTCCTCCAGTTCCAGGGCTGTAGCATAGCTCCACATATCTTTTCAGCAGGAACATGAAGCAGAAAGTCTGTGTGCATCTGGCATTCAGGGAGCAATGTATCTTTATGGTGCCTCCAAATGAGGTCATTAACCTGTGACCTGATTGAAAAGCAACTTCACAAGTTGACCCCAGATTATGTAACTACCACAGATACCAATATTGCTCTCATCTTAATAGCCCCTTCCATACCTCCATGTATTTTAATTCCATGCTGAAGTGTGTATAACCTCATGTACATTTCACATGAGTGAACATTAACCTTCCTTTCTTCCTTCTTTCCTTTTAGCAAACCCCCTTTCTTCTACTCTTGCATCCAAGGCAACAGTAGATCTACTCAGACAGCAAGCGTGATTCTGCTAAAATACCATGCTAAACATCTGCTAAAATATAAATCAGATCATATGAAGTTTTCAACTGGAGACTTTTTGTTTTATTACACCAACATCCCTTATGAATTAGCATCAATCTTTATCAGATTTCAATGAGCTCTGCCTCCAGTTCAATAGATATTACCTCATTCTATGTGAACATTTTGGTCTTAAAAATAGAACAGATGAAGAAGAAAGAAAACAAGAGGAGCAGGAGGGGGATTCAGAGGAAGGGAAAGAGGAGAATGGGAGGGGTAAAGGAAGCAGCAGCAGAACAATAAAAGGAAAATAATAAGATAATGAAGATGTAGAGAAAGAAGGTAGTCATGTCTTTGAAATAACCATTTACTCATCCTATCAATCTGGAGGTATCTTGTGTCTAGATTAAGTCCCCACAGTAGTTCAGTAATGACAGATACTTGGACTTTGCTATAAAGCTCTTTGCCAATTGACAAAGTAGGTACTCAGTAATGAAGTAGAAGAATGATGGTAGTAAAACAATATTTGAAACACCTGATACAATTATTCTACCACATGTCTGCGAATTCATTGAACTGTGATGGCTTGCATATTACTGTGATGCTGGCAGCTGTATCACTGGTATCTCAAAAATCAGCAGGGTAATTCAAGGTGAACTTATATAAGAACAGCTTCTAAACTAATAACAGAATACAGCAAACTAGCAAGTTGTCCACTTCTGAAGGATTAGTCATGGAGCACCTTAAGAATGGCAGTGGAACATTGTTCGATATGTTGCCAAAAGATGGAATAGGTTTTCTACTTTTGAGAGAGAAGTCATTGGAAAACTTAGGAATAGCAGCACAACACTGTCAGATATAATGCCATAAAATCAGGTTATCCATTTAGAGGACACTAAAAATACCACCAGGGAAGAATTTTCTTTTTCAATGTTGACCATAATGACCTGGGTGTAGTAAAGATCTAAGGAACTTCTTTTGCTGATGTGACACAAACATCCTCAAACTCAAGACATCCTTTAATAATGAGAATGTAGAATGCAAAAAAAAAATGTGGATCTAGGAAAATTTGAAGTTGCCAAAAAACCAAAACAGAACTCCTAAAGACTCATACCCTAGACATTAGTGAGCTGAAGTTGACTGGTATTAGCATTTTGAATCAGATATTTTATAGCTTACTATGGTTTAAAATAACAAATTACAGAGGAAATGTGACATGATCCTCATTAAAAATAACATTTTGAGTTTCATATTGAAGTACAGTGTTGTCTGTGACAAGATATCGATATGCTTACAGGGAAATCCACTCAATTCAACTATTATTCAAATTTATGTACCAACCACTAATGCTAGTAAGGAAGCAATAGAAGAATTCTCCTAATAGCTTCAGCTCAAAATTGTTCAAACTTGCAATCAAGATGCACTGATAATTATTGATTTAGATGCAAAAGTTAAAGAAGGAAAAAAAGGAAGGAACAGCAGGTAGAAAATATGTTGGACTGGACTGACTAGAGAAACAAACCCAGGGAAACATATATGTTTAAGAAAGAGCTTTATACCAAAGAATCATAGACTAAGAGAACATCCCAGCCCAGTTCAGAACAAGTCCATAAGTCAGATATTAGCCCCTAATCCAATACCAGCCCTCAAAGCCCCTCTTCAGACTCACAAAGCCACATGGAATTATGTACAATGCAGGAAGATCACAGGCCAGTGGGTGAAAAGTCTTACAGATCCAATGGCAGTGGATGAATCCCCATGGCTCTGGCTGCCATCACCGTGGCTAGAAGTGGTTTGTAAACAGGAAGGTGAAGCAGAGAAAGAGGAAGGAGGTTCCTAGAATTCTCATGAGAAGGCCAGGCCCAAAAGGAAGCATCATCAGTCTGTGACCTGATTGACAGGCTGGACTCTACCCTTATACTTCTTTATCAAGTTGACATGACATTATGTAACTACCACAAAAATGTAGTCTTCTTCACAGAAATTGTTAGAGATAACATGACAAAATTTTGCAAGACTAATGAGTTCTTCATTCCAAGTACCTTTTGTTAACAACATGAATGTGTATTGTAAACATGGACCATGCCAGATAGAATACCGTGAAATCAGATTGACTACATATTTGGGAAGAGATGATGAAGTTCAATATCAGTCGCCAAAATTAGTGAAACCTGGCTCATATGTAAGTTAAAGTCATGAGGTAGCATATGATCAAGAACCAATGGTACTGAAGAAAGAAGTCCATGCTGAACTTAAGGCATTAGTGAACAACAAAGCTCCAGGAATTGACAGAGTGCCATGTGCAACGTTCAACAAGCTGACAGAGAACTGGCAGAACACATCTTTCTAAGCCAAGAAATTTAGAAGACATTTACTGGGTCAACTGATTGGAAGAGATCCATTATTTTACCTGTTCCAAATATAGGTGATCTAACTATATGTATATATGTATATATGATTATATATGTGATTGTATATATTTTAATATATAAATTATATATAATTTATTATTATCAATAATCACACAAATAATTTATTATATCTATATATCACAAAAGAATATAACAACTAAATAGTCCACACAGTAGTACAGAGGGTTCAGATCAATTCACGTCCATGGAATAGTTAATATACTGGAAGCCCGTCAACTCATGAGGAATGTTGGACACATTCGAGCCACAGGCAGCAAACAGCAGAACAGGTCACCATAGTCTACAGCTCAGGAGCTTCGCAAAACAGGCCTGGATGGGATATTAAACTCAAGAAATACAAGCCAACAGGATCCACTAGCCTCAAGTCCAAGCGATATATACACCAGCAGCATGGAGAAGCAGGTCTCAAAGGAACCTCAAGTTCTACCAACATGATCCAATTGTTGGCTGTCTCACAAGTAGTGTAGCTCACAAGCTGAGGCAGAGAAATGGCTAAAGCAACTGCATGATGGGCCTGTCACCAGAGAGTGAGAGCGAGAGGGATGTGCCTTGCCAAGCCATTTATCTCTTTGCCCTCCAATCAAACTGCAAACTTATTAATCCCAAATGTGCCCTTTAGCCAGGTTTGCACAATAAACCTACCCATCACAATGAAAAAATTATAAAATAATACAAATTTGCAGATAACAGAATCTTGCTTGCTAAAAGTGAGGAAAACTGGAATCAGTTGTTGATGGTCAAGAACTGCAGCCTTCAGTATGAATTATACTTCAAAGTAAATTTTACCAGAATCCTCACAACCAGAGCAAAAGAAAGAATGGCAGATGAAGAAAACATCAACGTTATCAATGATTTCATTTTTACTGACTGGCTTCACAGGCATTGATCATAACAGCATTAGTCATGGATCAATGAAAGTATTGTCATGAACAAATTTGCTGCAAAAGACCTGTCTAATGTCATGAGAGTTCACGACATCAGTTAGAAGACAAAGGTGCATCTGTCTCAAGTCATATTATTTACAATCACCTCAGAAACATGTGAAAGTTGGACATTGAATAAGGAAGAATGGATAAAATTTTAAAACAGTTTTATTAGAACTTCATCCACATATCAAACAATTCAATAATTCATCCATATCCAGAAGAGTTGTGCAATCCTTACCACAATTGATTTACAACGTTTTTTCTCCATACGCTTTGTTTTCATGTAAATTTTTTTTCAAAAATATATACAACAAAACATTCAACCAAAAAAGATACCTTTGAAGGATGGTGCTGATGGCAATTACTGAATACACAAGTACATTTAGTGACCAGAAGAAGAAAGAAGCCGTCTCTTGGCAGAAGTACAGCTCACAGAGTTCATCTTATGTACACCGGACATGCTTTCAGGAGAAACCAGCCCCTGGAAAAGCACATCTTGACTGGTTGGAAAAGTGAGCTAAAGGAGGAAGCTATTCCAGGAGATGGCTTGACCCAGAGGCTGCAACAATAGGCTGAAACCTGGCACGAATGCTGACAATGGCAGTGAACTTGGCAGTGTTTCCTGCTAGCTGCGCAGAGGGTCCCTGTGACTTGGAACAATGACAACACGGTTTTTAAAATAAGAATAACATTTAAAAAAATTTTATAGAATTGGATTTGCTTTACAATTTTGAAGCTGGATCATTACTCCAGTACAACAAATAATTTCAAATTCTGAAATAAAATATGGGAGGTACTTAGTACTAAAGAGTTCATTCATTTTGGAATTTTAAAAATTTCTCCTGGATATCAATAAAACATTTTTATGTATATGTGCTACTGTAAATATAAATACATTTAAAAATCACAAATAATTCACTTCAACGAGTAAGAATATAATCAGCTATTCAACAAGTGTCAGCCTGATTTTACTTCCACACAAAAAGTCTGTTTATATACTGATATGTAGAATGCCTTTCCTCTCAGTGCCATTGAGCACTGCCCACTCATACTTATCCTTTTGGACCGGTGGACCTTCCCCCGTGGGTTTCTGAGACTGGAACTCGTTATAGGAGCTGAAAACCTAATGCTTCTCCGGCAGAGTGGTTTGTTCTTTAGAACTAGCTGCTGAATGTGCAGCTCCTAACCCAAAGTAAAAGCACTAGGGCTCTTAGGGTAGAACGCTTTAGGAACACGGAGCTCAAAGGTATCTATCTGTATTGCGTGGTCTTGCCGGTCTCACGTCATTTGGTCAGACATGGTGCAAAGAAAGGAAATTCTGGTAAATTTCAGGCTCTCTCCGTTCCTCTTACCTAATGGTAGCTTCAGAAACGTTGGTGCGTCCCTGAGATACTGAACAGTGATGGTAACTTCATCGCCAGCGTTTCTCATAAGATGCACCTGGCAATAAGACAAAATAATGCTTCTTCACCATCATGAATGACCAGGTGCACTCTTCAAAAGAAACATCATTCAATACTCCAAGTGTTTCTCAAGAGCATGGTTTTCATGATTACCTCTGAAGTACCGAGCGGTTCGTAATCTTAACTGAATAATAGCAGTGGGAGCATGTACGCCCAATGGTGCAGAACACCTTTACTTAAGCTCCATCTGTATACACTCCATCTGTATACACTCCATCTGCATACACTATTAGGACTGCGATGCTACTTAACGTCGAGACCAGGCTGTCTGCATACAGTTTGAATGTAGCATCAGAAAATAAAACCATGTGATAACTCAATTTTTAATAAACAAATATTCAGACATTGGAAAACAGCATGCCACATGCTAACACTGACCTAACAGACCACATATAATACACACAAAGGTAAAATATCATTTCAACTCTCAAATAATTAATGGAGATTACTTCAACATACTTCTCTGTATGTATGTATGAATATTATCCAGTTTTTTTTAACATTCACGATCTCACTGTCTGTCTGTCTCTAATATTTTCCACAGTCACAAAATTACTCCTGAGAACGTGTTCAAGTGCTGAGGACCCCCTACAGTTCCTCTCCCCCTCCCCACCCACCCACCCACCTCCTGTTCCCAATAAACCATTACATCAGTTATTGTCTCTACATATCCACTCCTTCTGCACTTGTGGCAGTTACATAATCTCCTGAAAATTTGTGTGAAGGGGTGGAGTCTAGCCTGTCAATCAGATCATAGCCAATGAGGGCTCTGTGTGGGCACGGCCTTCTTAAGATTCTGGGAACTCCTATCTTCCTCCCAGGAGGCGGGAAAACACGCTCTCTCCACCAGATCCTGTTGACAAGTCACATGGAGCTATGCTAATGGAGTCAGAACCCTGGAGCTAGAAGAGCCACATGAAAATCCCTGCCAGCACTGAGATGCTTCCACCACCACTGGACCCACAAGACTTTCCACCTACTTGCCTGTGATCTTCCTATATTAACATCATTGTTTGTATTGTGTGAGTCTGAAGGGAAATATATTGACTAGTATTGGGCATATGGGCTAATTATGAACTTATGGACTTGATTTGGACTGAGCTGGGGTGTTTTCTTAATATGCAATTGCTCATTGACATAAAGCTCTCTCTTACATACATGTGAGTGTCTCTGTATTTGTGTCTCTCCTCAACTCAGACTAACAGAGCGCTTTAACAGTAACAATAAAAAACCAAAGCAACAGAAAGAAAATAATATAAAGATAAAAATAAAGAGTATGAATGAAAAGATGCTTCCTCCCCCCCACCCCCCCAACTACCATGATACAAATTCTACCTTGCAAGTCTGGATAGAGCAGAGGTTGTACACTGGTGCATATAGGAGCTGGAGGCACAGGGAATTCAGGGTGGATGATACCTTCAGGACCAGGGGTGTGAGGGGCGATGCTGGGAGAGTAGAGGGAGAGTGGGTTGGAAAGGGGGAACTGATTACAAGGATCCACATGTGACCTCCTCCCTGGGGGACGGACAACAGAGAAGGGGGTGAAGGGAGATGCCGGATAGGGCAAGATATGACAAAATAATAATCTATAAATTATCAAGGGCTCATGAGGGAGGGGGGAGCGGGGAGAGAGGGGGAAAAAAGAGGACCTGATGCAAAGGGCTTAAGTAGAGAGCAAATGCTTTGAAAATGATTAGGGCAAAGAATGTACGGAAGTGCTTTATACAGTTGATGTATGTATATGTATGGATTGTGATAAGAGTTGTATGAGCCCCTAATAAAATGTTTTTAAAAAAGAAAGAAAAGACTACAAACAAAATTTATGAGCCAGGGAAGAAATTTATGCCATAGAACTAGTGAGGAATATTTTAGCCTAGAGCAGCGGTTCTCAACCTGGGGGTCACGACACCTTGGATGTCAAATGACCCTTTCACAGGGATCGCCGAAGACCATGAGAAAACATAAATATTTCACAACATAAAATTACATAGTGTTTTGTGACTAATCACTATGCTTTAATTATATTTAATCATGTTCAATTTGTCACAATGAAAATACATCCTGCATATCAGATATTTACACTCCAATTCATAACAGTAGCAAAATTATAGTTATGAAGTAGCAACAAAAATCATTTTATGGTTGAGGGTCACCACAATACGAGGGACTGTATTAAAGGGCTGAGGTCATGGGAAGGTTGAGAACTACTGGCCTAGAGCAAATTTAGGTTAGTGGAGGAAGGTCAACTGACCAAGCAATATATTATACTGTGGTTCAATCCACTGCAATCAAGTTTACAATCATTACTGTCTGAAAGTAAAGTCGAGTCCCTTAGAGGCATCCTTGCTCTTTTGTGAGAGAGAATCATCGACCATTTCCCTGAAGCATACGGGCCTTCTGTTTATGGCGTCATTAGCCTATGGCATTAATTTTAAAACACTAGTTAGAGATTATATAAATTTAGGCTAACTACATATCAGAAAACATAGATTATTCACTTGTACAGAATAAATCCTCATGTGACTGGACGCTGCTTGCACAAACAATATGAGTTGGTGGTCAGGCAAAACTTACAATAATATTCACTGACAATATCAGTCTATGGGAACAATAGAGCAAGCAGGGCATGGAAGTATTAAGTAAATGTTAGTCAATGGATTGACAGTTCAATACTCTTGGTATAGCTGTCTTGTGCTTCTTCACACATCATGCGGTTTCAGTCTTTGGGTTACAAGTGTGTCTGAGGCAGAGCTTAGTTCATGTAAGGTGGTTTTCCCCATCACATGACTCTGGTATGGCCCTTAGGGAATGTTGGGTGCCTTGAAGGTTCAGGGTTCAAGGATCTAGTGTTCTATGACACATGGCCTGGTTCCCCAGGGAGTGTACAAAAACTTGAACTAATGTGGCTTATAAGGAACATATTTCCAGGGTCCATCAAAGTATTGCTAGTCATTTTTTCCCTGCTAGGAATTTGGTCCTCTCTGTTTTTCTTTTTCTTTTCATACTAACAGGAATGCACTTGTGTCCCCCCAGGTGTACATGCTTCCTTTCTGTTTAAAGGCTTACTAATCTCTAATAATTTACTGTGGTAAAGATATTTACCATTTTAAATAAATTTGTTTGAACTACTACAAAATGTATATGCTATGAAGTTTCAATTTATTATAATTCACTCCAATTTTACCCTTTGCAATACTCAATGTTTTAATTTCATAGATCACCAAAATGATTTGGCCTATTGCCCCCTTTTGAGAACAAAATTACTTAGAAGCTCCCTGGTAATTAAAGCCTTTTGTACTGCAACCCACAATCCAGCTAAGATGCAGTTACTTGCTTTTGCAGCCCCCTGGGTCATTCCAGCGCTCCCAAGGAACGTTATTGCCTTTTGGGGACAACACTGAGTTAAATGACAAGAGTAATCTGTAGCTTTGATCTTCTCCCTACTATAATCTGTCAACAATTTGAACAGAATCAAATTCTTTCCTTCCCTGTGCACTTCTGTGACTTCTCAAGTTCATTATTGCATGCCTGGGCTGTTTAAACTGTGGACAGCTTTCTAAAAGCACTTGTTAGATGTGAAGGATCACAGGCGAGATAAAATATATATATATCCCCAGTTCCCCAAGGCCCTAGAAATGGAATCTAAATGCCTTTCCAGGGCAATCAAAGGCATCCCCCCTCTACCATCTGTCATTTCTCTAGCTGCCCCACCTACTCTCCTTGCATATTCACTCACCTCAACGGACCCTTGGTTTTAGATCACCGCCAGAACATACTGCACATTACATAAGCTGTGTGCCCTTGCTTACATCTTAACCGGAGAGCGTGTCTGTTGCCTGGGCCTTGACAAAGACCTCGGAAAATTCCAGAAAACGCCAGGTGACCACTGCTAAACCCCTGCCCAAATTCCATCAAGCATTTTCAACATTTCTCTTTTTCCTTCTCATCTCATCATTATTATTAATTACCATGTATTGACATGCTCCTGTGTAGCAGGGATTATAGGGTATGTTTATGTAAATCAAGTCCATATGATCACATTGCTTTATATTTAGTTCACGTTGTCAGGTAGTCTGGCCTCCAAAGCGCTCTTGTCTCAGCAGCCGTTTTAGTTCTGCGCTGGGAAAAGTAGGACAGTATCACCCAGTTGTTGTTTCCTTATTGTCAGAGTCATTCTCCTAAATTTCTAGTGGAAAACCATTTTATCAAGTATCTAGTACTGGCTTCTATTCAAATGCCAAGTAGTGGAAACATAAGCAGTAGCTTTCAAGTCCGTTCTGATTCATGGTGCCCTGACCCCACTTGTGTCAGAATATAACAATGGTTCATAAATGAAGAATATATATATATTCTATTATCTATCTACCTATCATCATCATCAATCTATCTTATATATTATGACACAAGTGGGGTCTAATCTATATACATCTGTTAGAATGAAAATGCCAGGTCTTTTCCCCAAGATGCCTTAGGGATGACTTGAACTTCCAAGCTCCTGGTTAGCAGTCATGTGAATTACATATCTGTACTACCCAGAGACTCCAACAGTGCCAAGTGACTATGAAAGGAAAGCATTTCTCAGCCACACTCATGAAGTTACAGAAGTTAAAAAATGTAGAGTATTTATCTGAGATTATCCTCCATCCATGCACAATATCCCAGAAAGGAAATAATCAAAAACAAGAAGCAGTGCTTAAAGTCCCTTCTTTGATTAACGGAGTGTAAGAGCCTGAGAAAAGCCTAAATAACTTTATGCTCTCTTTCTGTATCCAAGAGTCCACAGTATTGCAAAATCCTATCCTAAGTATTTTTTTATCTCTGTATGTGAGTGGGAGTGGAAAGACAGTACAAGGCTGTCATTTGTCTGCCACATTCTGATAAGTGAATTGCAGCTGCAATAGCCTCGCTGCATTGAGATCAATTAATTAAAAAAAAAACCACACAGAATATCACCAAAGAAGGACTTGAAACTTTTGAGGCTCGCTGTTTTAATATTAGTAAACGCACGATGCTCACCCCATATGACACAAAATAGATGCATAAGGAACCATGTCCATGGAGTCCATTCCAACTCACTCACAGGCACCCTTGGTGACAGAGAAAACCTGCCCATCAGGTCACGCAAGGCTGTAAATCTGCCGCCTCTTTCCATATCAGGAGCAAGACGTGGCAGTTGGCTTCTGTAAAAATGCATAGCTTTTCCTTGGAAACTCTGCAGGGAAACTGTGAGTAAGATTCCACTCTATGGCAATAGGATGAGGTATATTGAAATATATGTAAATATGGATATAGAAACTACTAAATTCCATAAATGGCATCTAAACTATTTACTTCTCACCAAAACATTATTCTAAAACAGAGAACTCTCAGGGAGAGCCAGATCCCATTCCTTCCGTTTCCATGGGAACATTCTTCCACCAAACCACAGCACATAACTGCTTTTGCAACCAATCGCAGTCCGTCACTGTGGCACTCCTCCAAGCTCCTTGCCGCCTGCCTTTGTGCTGCATTTCTAACCACAACTCCACACCTGCTCCCTTCTACACAGTAAACTCACCATGTTCCTTTCCAACCTCGGATTCGACGTCCATCCCACCAAACTCTTAACAGATGTTCAGTCTTTTTATAGTTCTAGAAAGGTCACAACTTCTAACGAAATTCCTTTCCCCCAAATGTTAAAATTCCACTCAAGCCACCCATTTGAACTATAAGCTAGTTCCAGGATCCAACCAAGACAAGTACTTTGTAACAAAATCGAGGACCCAACATGCGAGCTAGCTCACTAGCGTTGGTGAGGGAGCTGTTACAGGGAGTGGTGGAGGTACATGCTGCAGACATGCAGATGATCATAGGTCATAGGGTTTAAAAGTCATTGGCCATAGGGTTTAAAATGGTCATGGAAAAATGGATTGAAGAGATTGCGGGGTTTTCCATGAGCTCTTGATGCCCCCTTGTATTTTAAATGCATTAAGTAAAAGAATTTATTAGATGATTTAAAACACCAATATAAGAAATATGAAGTACCCAAAAGAAATATTTTTCATAACAGATTATTATTTCTATATATTATAGACAATTGTCATTAGCACCATTTATTAGTTCTTCCAGAAATATCACATCTATGTATAATAATGTATTCTTCTTATGGGTAGTTTGGTCATACATATAAAACTTACAGTTCTTGTTTATTTTGTAATCAGATTTGTGTTTTTATGCACATTGGCACAGAGCAATGAAGAGATATGTACATGAAACTTTAATACATTATACGCACTATCCCAGTTATATGTCCCATGTTTACTTCTATGAAAAGAAGTGCTCCATATTCTGATATATTCTTTTCTTTGCCCAAAACATACAGTGTGTAGGCTATTCCTTATCAGCCCATAGATGTCTGTCTGTCTTACTTGTTTTAGTGAAGGCAATCTTTACGCATTTCATAAAGATTCTACATCTATATCAAGTAATTCATGATGTTCATATTCTCTGTTGGGAAGTTTCACAATGCTTCCTTTCCATGCTTAATCTTATATTTATCTTTGCTAATGTTTCCTCATAAGTCTTAGAAGAAATCTTTATACCTTAAATGATCATACGAACAACTTTCAGCATTCTAAATTCTTTTATTTTTTGTCCTCTATATTTTTTGTTTTAAAAATGTTTTGCTCTACTACTTATTATACCCTTTCTTTTTATTACTTTGGGTGGTTTTGTTGCTCTTTTTCAAATTATTACCTGTGTGTTTTATTGCTTCCCATTAAACATATTTAACATGATGAATCTAATTTTTTTGCTTAATTGTGTTTTATATATACTGTTATTAGGTTCATGTTAAGATTTTTTCATTTAGGTTTTCTTTATACTGAATATATATATTTATATACATTTATTTATTTATATATATAATTTCCCAGCCATGTAGGATTTTAAAAGCAATTTTCATTATGCTTCAAAAATGACAAAATAATAATAATTTATAAATTATCGAGGGTTCATGGGGGAGAGTGGCGGGGGGTGGGGAGGGAAGGGAAAAATGAAGAGCTGATACCAAGGGCTCAAGTAGAAACCAAATGTTTTTGAGAATGATGATGGCAACCTGTGTACGGATGTGCTTGACACAATGGATGGATGTATGGATTGTGATGAGTTGTATGAGCCCCAATAAAATGATTTTTTAAAAAGAAACACTTTGCTTGTTCCTTGATCTCTTCACAAAGAGCCTGGTTGCATACTGGGTTAACATTTGGGCTTCTAATCACAAGGGCATCTGATCAAAACCACCAGTCACTTAGTGGGAGAGAGATGAAGTTTTCAACCTCTAGAAAGAGTAACAGTCTCAGAAATCCAGAGGATAGTTCTATCCCGTCCTACAGGGTCACTCTGAGTCAGACAGACTTTATAGCAGTGAGTTTGGTTCCTTCTTTGGCAATGGCTGTGAATTTTCCACATGACATTGAAAGTAGTGTAAATTTTGTAGTGAGTGGATATGTTCTAAATCACATCCCTCCCTATGTTAGTCTGAGTTCATAAACGGTGCAATTTAGATAATTCATAAATTATTCTGCCCCATTTCATAAGTATATACGCGTAGATGTAACTACACATACCCATTTTTTATCTAGTTAATTTCTACTGATAGTGCCTTCCAAGAGAGAGGGTTTCCAAGGTGATAATAGTAGTAGAGACCAACTGCTACCACCTTCTCCAATGAGGTGGATAGTGGGTCTCCACAGTGACTTCTTGTTCCACAGCTGATACCTAACCTCTGCACTGCCAGGGCTTGATCTCTCTCTCTCCCCCTTAATTATCCATCAGTTCCTCCTTCCCTCCAATGATCTCATCCTCCACTGACCTTAATAACATGTTCATGATCTTATTTAGATATTACTTATTTAGAATAACTTGCTTTGCTCTTATTTTACCTGTGTCTTCACTTTCTTCTCTACATGGGTTAGATTGTAAATTCTATACTGGACACTCTCTAATGCAAGTGCCCTTAATGATCTCACCACTGCATTCATTCTGTACCTCTTAAGCAAAATCTCAACATGGCTAAATCTTACTTGCCTACCTAATCCACTTCTACCTGCATACCGCTAAACATCAGTAGGGGAAAATCATATAAACATGCTGATTGATCTTTTTTAAATGTCAGATTATCCGATGCTGGTGGCAGCAATTTTTGGACATCACTCCACTTTCCCCTGTTGTTGAAAATTTCTACGATTTGCTAATAGACTTGGAACACATCATCTTTCCCTTCTCTGTGATGACCGTCAAGGAACAGAAGCTATCAAAAGAGATCCTCCCACAGTCTCTGTTACTACATCTACACTCATATATGAATTGATCTCATGACTACCCCTTCCTTCTCCAACGGACATCACCCTTTACACCTATTCAAGGATATCCCTCCATCATTTCCCCCTCTCTGTTGAATCATTTCCCTGATACTCTACAAGGTCATTCTATCAACTTATGCTATGGTATCTCTCGCAAGGAGAGACAGTGACACATCTAAAACAATAACATTTACTTTTTATCCCCCCTCTAGTTACTATTCTATTTTCCCCTCTTTTAAAACATTTTGAAATTAGAGTTGAGACTCATTGATCCCTATACCTTTCCCTCTATTGCCTACTCAGCACACCCTAATGGACTTGGGAGCACTTACACCACTCACAGACCTGATACTTTTGTTTTGCTTTTAATCATTTTATTGGGGGCTGTACAACACTTTTTTTTACCAGTTCATTGGGGACTTGTACAATTCTTATCACAATCCAGCCATCCATCCTTTGTGTCTAGCACATTTGTATATTTATTGCCATCAGCATTCTCAAAACATTTGCTCTCAGCTCAAACCCCTGAGATCAGCTCATCATTTTTCCCTCCCTCAAGAACACTTGATAATTTATAAATTATTATTATATTGTTATATCTCACACTGTCCGATGTCACCCTTCACCCACTTCTCTGTTGTCCATTCCCCAGGGAGGGGGTTATATGTAGGTCCTTGTACTCATTTCTCCCTTTCCACCCCACCCTTCTTCCACCCTCCTGGTATCACCTCTCCCAGCACTGGTCCTGTAGGTATCATCTGTCCTAGATTCCCTTTGTTCCCAGTTCCTATCTGTACCAGTGTACATCCTCCAGTCTAGCCAGATTTGTAAAGTTGAATTGGCATCATGAGAGTGGGGGTGGGTGGTGGAGGAAGCATTTAAGACCTAGAGGAAAGTTGTATGTTTCATCGTTGCTACCCTGCACCCTGACTGGCTCTTATCCTCCCTGAGACCCTTCTGTAAAGGGATGTCCAGTTGCCTACAGATCGGTCTTGGGTTCCCAATCTGCATTCTCCCTCATTCACAGTTTTTTGATTTTTTGTTCTTTGATGCCTGATACCTGATCCATTCAACACCTGTGTTCACACAGGCTGGTGTACTTCTTCCATGTAGGCTTTGTTGCTTCTGTGCTAGATGGTCATTTGTTTACTTTCAAGCCTGAGGGGCCGGCCCAATCCCAGCTACATGGACACCTGACCCTCACCCCAGAATTTATTTCAGAGGACACCACTGAAGCTGCTGCTCAGGAAGAGGGATATGTCTGATCACACATGGGAGCAAATGAAGGGGGAAGAAGAGAGAGTGGCACATACCCTGGCCCACGAAGCCTTCAGGATGTTATTCCCGCTCAGAGGAGGCAATCCACAGAGAAGACCATATGCCCGACCCCACTATGAGACACAACACCCCTCACTGACCCATAGCCATACAGGGAACAACATTGGAGACACAGTTGTGTGATTATTGTGGGAATTGCACCTAATCTGATCCCACCACACCGAGGCAAAACACTAAGGGTGTGCAACAGAACAATAAGAGCAACAGAGCAAGGAAGTCCCCATGGAATACCAAAAACAGACTTTGGGGCCAGGGGTTGGCACACTATCAGACTCAACCAGAAAACACTTATTAAGGCCAATAAAGGGTCCTTGAACTAACTACAGGCTTTCTTTTATTGTCATTGGCTTTCTGATGTTGTTTTTGTTCTCTTTTGTTGCTTTGTTTTGCTCTGTCTTGCTCTTGTGCATGTTATTATCTCCGCAGGTCTGTCTAAATAAGATAGGCTGGACGAACAATCTGGAGGAGAAAACAACAGGACTGATGGTTTCAGGGGCACACCAGAAAGGGGAGAAGGCGGGGAAAGGAAGTGGAATTAACAAACTCAGGGACAAGGGAACAACAAGGGATCCAAATTGGTGGTGAGGAGGGTGTAGGAGACCTGGTAGGGCGTGATGAAGGGTAATGTAACCGAGAGGAAATACTAAAACCCAAATGAAGGCTGAGCATGACAGTGTGATGCAACGTAAAAGGAAATAGAGCAACGTAAAAGGAAATAGAGGAAACAACTAAGAGGCAAAGGGCATTTAGAGAGGAGTGAACACAGGCATGTACATATGTAAATATATTTATATATGAGGGTGGGGATATAGATTTATGTGCATATATTTATAGGTTTAGTATTAAGATAGCAGATGGACATTGGGCCTCCACTCAAGTGCTCCCTCAATGCAAGAATGCTTTGTTCTATTAAACTGGCATTCCATGATGCTCACCTTCCCAACACGATCGCTGAAGACAAAGCGGGTGTATAAGTACATGCGGTGAAGAAAGCTGGTGGTCCCTAGCTATCAAAAGATGCAGTGTCTAGGGTCTTAAAGACTTGAAGGTAAGCAAGCAGCCATCTAGCTCAGAAGCAACCAAGCCCACATGGAAAACACACCAACCTGTGTGATCACCAAGTGCCGAAGAGATCAGTTATCAGGCATCAAAGAACAAAAAAAAAAAAATCGTTTCACTGTGTGCTCACCTTCCTTATATGATTGCTGAGGACAAATGGGTGCCTGATTGCCTTATCAAGTGTGGTGAAAAAAGGTGATGGTGCCCAGCTATCAAAATACCTGACACTTCTAAGGCCAAGAATCTCTCAATCTCAACCATGGCTGTGGAGTCAATGCCAACCTATATTGACCCTATAGAACAGGGTGGAACTGCTCCTATAGATGTCTGAGACCATAACTCTTTACAAATGTTGAAAGCTAAGAATATCTAAGAGGGTAAATATTAATTTTTTTAAAAAAATAAAATTATCCAAAAAGCAGGGAAACCACTATTAAATAAAAATTAAATTGTGAAGCTACTGTTTCTTTATGTACCCTTGAATTAGGTATACAAACTTCTGAAGAAAATATTTCTATTCTCTAACTCTTCCCTGAAAGGACTCCCGGAGGCACTACCGAGTAAGTAGTGTATTGCTAACATATCAATGTTTCTTAATATGTTTTCCTCCATGCTTGATGTTATAGTCTTCTTATAATTAGCTATTAAGATAGATTAATTGAATCATTTATTATCCAATTTTAAATATGAATATAATGAAGACCCACAAATTATAAGGCAAGATAAATGATAGAAAGAGTTGAAAAACAATTAGATATTAAGGGTTTTCCAAGGAAAGTTGTATAGGGACCCATGGTATCTAGTTTGTTACCTTATGAACTACCAATCATAAGGTTAGTGGTTCAAACCCATCATTCAGTCTACAGACATTAAAAAGTTTGAAATCTCAAAGGAGCAGTTTCTCTCAATCCTATGGGGCCAATATGAGCTATAATCAATTAGGTGGCAGTGGGTTTTACTTTTTGATATAGGGCTAAAAAGGGACACTGTGAAGGCAGAAAACAGAGTAACAAGAATGCAAAATCAAAAAGGAACAGAAATGGATGATGGTGTGATGGTAATTTACTGGAGTGAAAACGTAAGATTTCATAACAATTTTCATAAATATTTTAAATATCTAAATTTTTCAATCATGGAAAAACAACAAGGTCAGGAAGTCAGAGCTATTCCTGATCCTTCTCCCAAGTAAACTTTTGAAGTTGCAGCAAGGTCACATTTCCAGACCCCCCTCAGAAAAAGAGCAAACACTTGCGGAAGGTGCCTGGGCAAGAGACACAGACAGACAAAAAGAATCCAAGCAGCTGCGGGGGGAGAAAGAAAAGAGCCCCGGGTCTTCCCCAGCAGGACATGCAAAGTATAAATCACTCTACTCCAGACCATAGTGTTGAGCTGAGAGACCCCCTCCCTCTCTCCCACCACTGAGTGGGGAGAAGTGAGTGGGAACTTTGCCAGGAAGATATGCAGGCTTCTGAGTCCTGGGACAGAGAGAGTACTGACAAGCTTACAGCGAACAGGCCAACATGGGGAGAGTAGGATCTGCAGTGGGCTGACTTCAGCATTTTCCCGGACGCCTTGGAGAAGAAGCTTTGGAGACAGAGCTTCCCCAGACAATTGAGAACTGACCAGCTCTGAGTGGGTATAGAAACAAGAAGATATGGATTAGGGAAGACAGCCGGCACACTAGTGAGTAAACATTTCTCTGAAGGCCCTTGGACTCAAATTTCTAATACCTGCCATCCCACAGGCCTATACTCTAAGAGGAATTGGGCCCAACACTGATATATAGGGCAGGTAGGAGATAGTTTTAGTGAACACTGTTATGATTACTCTGTTCTCTCCCCAATCAGGCTGGTTTGGTCAGTAATTGCCAGGTGCCCTTTGGTGACTGATATAGTTAAAGGTTTATGGCGCCAAACTGGCCCGATAAATGCATGTGGGATTAATTGAAGGGTGGAGGGATAAATGGCTCAGTGAGCCTCGCCTTAGGAATTCTCAGGTCTCTTGTGTTGTGAAGGTCAGACCAGGGTGCCACTGCTTTAGCCAGTTCCCTGTTTCAGCTGGCAAGACTCACTTCCTGCAAGACACCCCTGAGGAGAAGCCACGTGGACTTACCCTGATGTATCCCTGGGAGCTGGAGCAGCCATGTGGAGATCCCTGCCAGTGCTGAGATGCTTACACGTTCTCTGAATGGGCTTTCCTCCCGCAGTTGGCATCACTACATGTGTTTTGTGAGATGGAGGAGAAGTTTGTGGATTGGTGTTGGACATATGGGTTAATGTTGGATTTGTTGGCCTGAGCAGCACTGGGTTGGTATGTTTTCTTGATGTGCACTTCCCTTAGTACAAAACTGTCTCTTATACATATGAGTTACTGTGGATTTATTTCTCTAATGTACCAGACTAACTGTGACTTGGGAAACAGCTTTGAAATCAGAACTTTCATGGAATCAATATTTAAATTTGTGCTGCCTTTGGCTCCTGCTGAGGATTTGTTGGTGCCCAATTGCCTAGTTACCCTTGATTGCCCAGAATCTGCAGCATATGTGGGGGATTACACTGTCGTCAGAGCCAAACATAAAAATAAATGAACAAAAAATAACACTATGTCTAAGAAGCAAGAGTTGATATCTGAATGCTTGCAGGAACAGGAAAAAAATTGAATGAAGAATGAATCCCAACACACACAGATGCTCCCAGAGGAGGAGAGGACCATGAATACTACCATGAGGCGGATGGATTACAGGTAGAAATAAAGAACCAACACTACCACAATTCAAGAACTCAGAAGTATTTAAATGTCCATAATTTTAAAAATGAACGAAATGTCAGAAATAATTTAATAAACTCAAATAGAAATATAAAAAGCAACTGCCAAAATATGAAAACTGGATAACATTATTTAAACAAAAAAGCTGGGTTAAAACAATGAAAACAAGAATTAGTGATCTTAGAAGATAAATCTCTCAAGAACAAAATACAAGATAATCAAGTTATAAAAATGACCACAAGTACCGAAGAAAACTAAAGAACAATTGAAACTATCAAACTAATAAAATATGCCTATTAGTCAACGTAGATAAAAGAAAACATTCACAGACATTTATATTTTTATATAAGATAGAGGTTTATTTACAAGAGCAATTGAATATTGAGAAAATAGCCCAGTCCAGATCAAGTCCATAAGTCCAATATTAGCCCATATGTTTGATACCAATCTATAAAATCCTCTTCAGAATCACGAAACACATGCAATAATGCTAAATGCAAGAGGATCACAGGCCTGTCAATGGGAAGTTTTGTGGATCCAGAGGCATTGTAAGCATCTCAGTGCTGGCAGGGATCTCTATGTAGCTTCTCCAGTTCAGGGCACCAACGTGGTGCCATGTGTCTTGTCAACTGCAATGTCTCCCAGGGAGGGAGGGAGCCTTGAGTCTTGTCAGTAGAGTCGCCACGGGAGTGAGGAGAGAGAGAGAGAGTGAGTCTGTCTCCACCTCTAAGGAAGAAATCCAGGAATTCCCAGAATACTCAGGAGAAGGCCATGCCCACACAGAGGTCTCATTGACTATAATCTGATTAACAGACTAGACTCCACCCCTTCACTCTTAATCCTATCAAGTGCCAAATTGAAACCAGATTATGTAACTACCACAGTCTGATAAATGTCTTAGAATAGAAAGAAGAAATGATAACCACCGAGAAAATATTCAACAAGATATCAAGGGAGAATTTCCCAAATACCATGAAAGAAAATAATGATTTGTTAAATTCAGATAATTTCAAACGGAGCTGATGCCAAAAGTAAATAACTTTGACATACAATAATGAAAATTTGCCAGTAATAAAAGGAAACAATCCTTATGGCAGCATGGCAAAATGAAGAATCACATATAAAAGTCAACCAATTAAGATATGTGCAGATTTTTCTACTGAAACCATTCAGGCAATGGTATGTTATCCAAAGTAATGAAACAAACAAACAACAGCAACAACAACAACAACAGAAAACCCAAACAAAAACTGCCCACCAAGATCCTATATCCAGAAAAATTATCCCTCAAATATCTGGGTAAATAAAATAGTTACAGATAAGGAAAAACTAAAGGAAGTTATAAAAATGATAACCTTTACAAAAAATATAAGAGGACTTCTATGGCCTGAAAATATATAACAATAGCATACATTAACCTAAAAATATCAGAAAAGAAATTATTACAGAGAAAATATACAATGTAAGACTCAAATTAAAAGACTAAATTAACTAAAACATGAAACCATATATCACATTGCACTACCAAGATCATAAATGAATAAATAAACAAACAAATAAGGAAGAGTAGAGGGAAAAAAACAGACAAAAAATAATCCAATGGAGGATATAAACAACCAATAAAAAATACAGCAAACTTTCAAAATTGGAAAGAAAATTATGTGAAAAGAAAAACATGTGAAAAAAACTTACAAAGAACAAATTAGAACATCATCAACAAATAAGAATATATATAAGCAAGACATACAACGAATACAAAGAAAAGAATAAAACAGAGTATAAATAAGACAAATAAAAATGAACAAGAACACAATACAAAAACACAATCAGAAAAACCAAAACCAGTAACACCATTTTAAAACTATGAGTAAAAACATATATTTCAATAACTACACTGAATGTAAATGAATTGAATAGAGCAGTTAAAAAAGACTAAAGGAATAGATTTTTAAAAAGTATAGATCTTAAATATGCTGCTTACAAGAAATGACCTTAAATATAAAGATAAAATAGACTGAAAATCAAATTATATGAAAAACAAATCAAGCTAATGACTGTTAAAAGAAAGCTAGAATAGCAATATTAATTTCAGACAAAATAGATAATGGTTAATGAGAATAAGAGACAAATAATTCCCTTATCTAATCAATCAACATCAAGTGATAGATGTATCACTTCACCCAAACAAAAAAAATCATTTCATATTATTTTCTAGCATTGATGGTACCTATTCAAAATAGTCCAGCTCACAAAAGCATCAATAAAATGTATAAATGTTGAGATACTACAAATCATCTTTTCATAACATGATGTTGCAAAATTAGAAATCAACCTGAACCATCAACTCCAAAAAATGACATACATAGAAGTCGACCAAAACTTTACTTAAGCACCCCTGGGTAATTGGCGAAGTAAAGAAGACAAATCAAAGATTCCTTGAGACAGATGAGCATAGAAATAGAACATAGAAAAACGATTGGGACATTGCACACACGACAGACCATAGCAATATCTGTACACATCAGTGTGGCAGAAAGAATTAAAATACACACCTTATCTCATTAACTATAATAATTCAAAAAGATGCAGGAAAGAAAAACATCTAGAAAAGAAATAATAAAAATTAGGACAGAAACAAATTAATCAGAAAAACATTTTAAATTATAGAAAAATCAATAAGGCAAGAAATTGTTTTTTCAACATGATATTAAGGATTGATAAGCCATTGGAAAGTTAACAGGAAGAGAATGAGAAAAAGCAAATTCTAAGAATAAAAATGAAATGAAATGGAATAAAAATGAAATGTAGCAGAACCAAAGGAAAAATTTTAAAACACAGTATTATGATAAATTGTATTCCAACACATTTGAAAATTTAGATGAAATGTATAAATATTTAGAGTTGCAGTATTTACCTAAAATTCCCACAAACTGATGTAGAAAATATCAACTAGCCAATAAGTTGAGAGGAATCAGATCTCGTCATAAAGAACCTCCCAACCACAAAGAGTGCTAGAGGAGATGGTTTCACTGGGGAGTTCTAGCCACCTTTTAGAGAAGAGTTAATTTCCATAAACTATTCCACAATGCACAATATGCTACCAAAATAATGTTATGATGCAACTATAACCCTGACACCTAAGCCAGGCAAATAGATCACCAGTATTGAAAATTACAGACCGAAATCGCTAATGAATATAGACACAAAGATTTTCAATAAAATCCTAGCCAACATAATTCAACAAAACATCACAATCATAACACACCACTATCAAGTGGGATTCATAGCCACTCTGCAAGGATAGTTTAATATTAGAAAAACGGTCAGTGTAATTCACCCCATAAAATAAAGGAAAGGAATCATGTGATGATATTAATCTAAGCAGAAAGGCATCTGATAAGATTCAACATCCATCGCTGATAAAAATACTCTGTAAAAGAGGAACAGAAGGGACATTTGTCAAACTAATAAAAGCCATATATGCAAAACCAATGGCCTGTATCTTACTTAATGGAGAGAAATTGAAAACATACCCTCTTCAAATGGTGACTAGACAACAGGGTTGTTCTTTACCACCAATTTTATTTAATAATCTCCTGGAAGCTTTAGTTAGAGGTAAAGATATCAAAAAGATATTAAAAGTATCAATATAGTCACAGAAAAAAACTCCATTTACACATAATCCTCCTATATAGAGAAAATGTTAAATATTCCATTTTCGTTTGCTGCAACTAATTTGAAAAATTTGGCAGCATAGCAGGCTACGAGATCAACATACAGAAATCAGTTGGGTTCTTGATTATTAAATTTGATGATACCAATAAAGGTACTGAAAGGACAATGCCATTTCTAATAACTATAAAAAGATAAAATATTTTGGAATAAATTTAACCAGAGAAACAGAAAACTTACACAAGGAAAACTATATAAAAAAAAAACTCTTAGAAGGAACAAAAATCCCAGGGGAATGAAAACAGAAAAGTGGGTGTACGGAGACAGTGGTTGCTGTAAGATATGAAAATAATAATAATTTATAAATTATCAAGGACTCATGAGGGAGAAAGAGTGGGTGAGGGGGAATGAGCTGATATCAAGGACTCAAGTAGAAAGAAAATGTCTTGAAAATGATGATGGCAACAAATGTACAAATGTGCTTGACACAATGGATGGATGTATGGATTGTGGTGAGAGCTATAAGAGCCCCCAACAAAATGTTAAAAGCCCAAAATAAAAAGAAAGAAATTTAGATAAATGGGATAAGTTACCATGTTCCTGGATAGGCAGACTAACTAAATATTCTAGAAATATCCACATTACAAAAAAAAACAAACCCAAAAAAACTTTGCAAATACAGAATTCTTATCCAATTCCCACCAAATTTCTTCAAAGCCATTAAAAAAACTAGCCACTAGCTTTGTATAGAAAGGATGAGATTAATATAACCTCGAATAAATAAAACACTATTAAAAATTTTATAAAGTAGGAGACCTTTCACTCAGAGACTTTCAAATATATCATAGAGCCACAATAATCAAAATAGCCTTTTACTGGTACAATCACAGATATTAGAACCAGTGGATTAGAAGTCCACCCCCAAACCAAAATCACTGCCATTGATTAAATGACATTTCATCACTGCCATTGAGTAAATGGGAAGTAATTGCACTTCAGAACCCAGAGATACAACCTAGAATCTATGGACACCTCATCTTTGATAGAACTAAAACATATTAGGTGGGGAACGGATAGCTTTCTCCACAAGTGCTGCTTGAAAAACTGGATCTTTACCTGCAAAAGAATGTAACAGAACTCACACCTGAGACCATCTATAAAATGAACTCTAGATGAATCAAAGGCTTCCCGTAAGTATAAACCACACAACTATGAAGACCATCAATGAAAAAATAACAAATGTAAAGACTCTAAAACAATGCCTAAAACACTACCAAACAAAATAAAAATTATCCACACTACAAAAGACAAAGTAAAGGGACCTGCTAAACACATGCCCCTTCTGCACATCAAATGGCTTAATTTAAAGAGTTAAGAGAGAACCCACAGATTGGGGGCCAAAATCAGTGATAATACATCAGACACAGGGCTAGTCTCCAAAATCAATAGAACATCAGAACATGCTTACAAGAAAAATGTAAACAACCCATTAAAATGTGCTCCTTTTTATTTCCACAATTGAAGAGGCACATGAAAGGACAGTGATTCGAATGTAGAAGAGGTGCTGCCTGTCAGTCATCCAAACAGATGAGTTTGAAACATGTTTCCAAGAATGGAATTGCAGATTTGACAACTGTATTAATGTAATGGCGATAAGGTTGTTTTGTAAAAAAAAAGTTAAATACATAGTTTTGAAAAAAAATGTGCACAAGACATGAATAGACAATTTACCTAACACTATACCCTGAGAGTCAATATGAAGAATATGAAGAAATGTTAACATTCATTAGAAATAAGATAAATGCAATTTAAAACAACAATGAGATACCACCTTGCACTAACACTTTTAGCAAAAGTGAATAAAACAGGTAACAATAAATGCTGGAGGGGGTGAGAAGAAATTGGAATTGTTTTACATTGCTGGCAGACTGCCAAATTACAGTCACTAGGAAAATCGGTAGGATGTTTCCTTAAAAATGCAAATCTATGTACATTCTGATACAGCATTCCCTCCACTGAGTAGACATGGTTAAGAAATAAAGAATATAACACAAAGAGACACATATATGTATGGCCATGTTTAACAGAAATTTCCATAATAGCAAAAAAATGTCAACGACCCACCCCCCCCCCCCATTACAGAGGAATGAATAAACAAACTCTGGTACATTCACACAATGCATCTATCTTTCTATCTATATGAAGACAGTGACAACTCTCCTAAACAGATCAAGACATGTGCTAAACTAGATCATATGATGCTTAGCCAGCTTAGTCAATCTTACAAAGACAAATAAATATTTAACAACACCATTATTACTTAAAAAAAAAGAAGCACCAATGTGATGCTTACCCAAACACCAGACTGATGAATATGAACAGTCCGGGTATGGGCTCGGGGATGGGAGCAGGGAGGAAGGGAGATAGGAGAGGGAGGAAAGAGGAAGGACAGCTGGGGCGCTGGGGAGCTGGGGGAAGAGAACCGCGCATCTGGAAGGTCTAAAAGGATATTGCTGCTGATCGAATTCGCTGAGATGAGCTGTGTAACTACACACAGTGTGTTTCTTTTAAAACAAAACAAACTCCAGATTTCTTAAACCCTCAGACCTATTGTTTAGACAATATCTAAAAAATGGGAGGGGAGAACTACTGTCTCTAACCATTAAAATACAGATTTGAATGCCTTATTAAGTGAAATTAAAACATAGTATTTCCTTTTACCACAGGATATATTCCAAACTCACTGTTACAGAATTGCAAAATTGCATATTGTAAAAGCTGAAATATGTACATATATTTTAAAGAATTCACAAAAATTTCTATTTTAAAATGTCATGGTTATCACACTCATGGAAATATGATAGCATGATATAAGAATGGCAACAGATATTGATGATTACATGACTTGATCGATCTATATGGTTTCAATGAATGGAATATATGGAAAATGCTGAATGGGTAATTTTAAAAATATTTTATAATAATTATAAGAATAAAATAACAATAAATTCAGAGTGTTCATTAATCATACTTGTCTTCTCTTCCAAAAAAGAAAAGTTCATACAAACATATCGCTTCAGAATGACCACACACGCTTTATTAAGTTGTAGCTAGTATTTTCCTTGTTCAATACTGTGTGTTGGGTATAATGCTAAATACACATGGATCTCATTCTGATACCTGTACTACTGCTAGAGGTCATACAGAATAGCCAGTGGATAACATAACTATCCTCCAAATAAGTTATATGTTTCTAACTAATTATGATAGCCAACTGAAATATAATTAAACATTAAAAATAGTACTTTATCTCTATGTCATTTATTATGTGCTTTTTTCTTATGAATTTAAGTAGATGAAATCAAATAAATTTTCATTTGTGAATTCTCCCTTAATTCAATATGAAAACCAGGATGTCTTAAACAAAGAAGCTATCTATTGAAAATGATAACAGTCTCTATTTAATGCTTCTGTCAGCAGCAAAGTATTCTAAAATAAAACAAAACAAAAATAGCAGTTTATACAACATTGAGCTTAATTTCAAATGTATTCATTACCTCGGACTCCCACCTGAATCTGTGCTGTTAAGAGTGTCTATTTGATGGACAAGTTACCAAAATATGCTGGCTAGACAAGGAAACTTTGATGCATGAACTTTTGTACACAGAGCAACGGGAGAGTTAAAGAAAACTGCTTCCGGCAAAACTACCTTCTCCTTTATCAAATGAAGCATGCAGTGTCTATCCCCGGAACGATAAGTTTAGAAACATTAGGGGAAAAAGAAGAACCCCAGAACACAGCAAAATCAGGATTATATTGCCCTGCGGACTAGGTTGGAGTAGGGGGTCATTCATACTTTATCTATTTTGAATGCTTAACTGAGATGTTTGAAGAGTTTGAAAGCAAAACAAAACAAAAAAACATCGTTACCTGAAGAGAGACAAAACTGCATTGTATTTCTCTAAAGAATATTATTTAATTCAACTTAAATATACTAAATCAAAAAAACAAATTTACCTGGCATATTAAACACTTTATTTTTATTACTTTTCCCCCTATTGTAAATACTCTTTAAATAAGTGCACACCTGAAAACCTACTTATTATAAGACAGGGTAGGTATTCCATCAGAGATTTTTTTTCCTTCCAAAAATGTAATTTCTATCTTCACGAAGTTCTTCTCTTGTAGCTGCTAGCCTAATTAACACATGTTCTGAATTTATTTAAAGGTTAGGCTAACCATAAATGAGCCGATGTGTAATCCAAATATTTCCACTCTATAAAGCCAAACTATAAATCATAAACTTCTTCCTTTAGTACCAATAAAAACTAAGTGTTTAAAGTCTACACAGAATATTGGCACTAAAATTGTTCGTTCCACCTACCTGTTTTCATTCAAGTACATGCACTCAAGTTTCCCCGCATTCCTATATCTGTTTACTCTTCGAATGTAATTAGTCCACACGTGTCATTCAATTAGTCCACACGTGTCATTATTCACAAAAGTAGACGGAGCTCTACTTTGTTTTTCACAAGCCCCACCAGCACTGATAATTCACTTATACATTCATTGCCTCACTCTCTGCCAATATGTTCAGTGACTGGTAAGTGCTAAGCCCTGAGTTCAACACAGGACTGCTGGGTCTCCTGCACATAACTGCGACCTTTTTAATGATACACACATATAAAGGTGGTGATATGTGAGAGCATTCTTCTTTTTTCATTTTCAAACTCTTGGTCCCTGCAGAAACTGCACTCTTCTTGGTCTTTTCAAGCTATCCTTTGAAATTGTCTATTCCCCTTTTTTACTTCATCCTTTTTTTCCCCATTTGTGTTACTCTATGACTATGGGCATTTTCAGTCTCTTTTGACATCCACTTTGATGTTTTCTTTCTTTTCTTTCCTGCCTTTTTTATTATTAGTGGGAGTTAATATATACATGATTGGATTTCCTCCAAGGCATATAAATATACCCATCACAGACAGCTCTGTAATTCAAGGTAGAAATGTCCTATTTGATGATTAATGCAAACACACTTCTCTTGATTGTGTTTCTGTCACAGAAAATCATATGGGTTTCTGATGCCAAATGGCCACTGCCAGTCAATTTCTGCTCACTAATGCCTAGGACATAGGTTTTTATGCATTTAATTTTAATCACTTACAAAGATTGATATTTTGTACATTCCAAGTCCCAATTATGAGTGTATTTGTTTGCAGCTGTTTCTTCTCCGCCTGATTGTGCCCCATCAACAAATGTAGATTCAGAAGGCTCCACCCACTCCAACAGGCTTTATTCCAGCTCAGTCACCATGAGGATCTGAGAAAGCACTTCCTCTTCAGTCACATTCCACATACCTGCAGACCTGACCCTGCCATCCTCTGCCCTTATTTCTACCAATGCTTTGCTTCCATTTATTAGGCCTTTGGTACCTAACATAGTTTCTGTTCTGTGTATTTTTTAAGGTTTCATTAGCTATTTCCTCCAGTGTGGGCAGCCAATTCCTTCTTTGTCATCGCTCTGAGTCTGAACATTCCACTCACCCTGTTTATTTTGGGGGACTCTACTGGCATTTGAAATAGCTTCCAGTCTCACAGCAATCCACAAGCCACCACAGTATAACAAACTAATAGATAGACAAGTGGTAGCATGATACAATGTTTGTAAGAAAAACTCTTGAGTTCTTTCTTGGCTGTAACCCTGACCCTGCTACAGCGTGCCTGCTGCATATTCTTAGTGAGGCTAAGATGTATAGATACTGACAAGAAATTTGCCCTGACATAAAGATCATAATTCAAACGAATTGTGCATATTCTCTGTTGAGATTACTAGAGTAATTATTTGTCTTATATTCTTCTGAACAAACCCAAAGCATGTGCAAGACTCCCAGACTACCTCCTACACCCCAAATAAAACCACCTCATTCTCTCCTATCAAATCACCCCAACTCTTCCTACATGAGTGTGTTCATCCAGGTAGACTAGAGAAACAAATTCATAGATGCTCCTATGTATATAAGAAAGAGATTTATAGACAAGAGCAATTGAATATTGAGAAAGCATCCCAGGCCAATCCAGATCAAGACCATAAATCCAGTATTAACCTATATGTCCAATACCAATCTATAAAGTATTCTTCAGACTCATGAAACACATGCAATGACGCCAAATGCAGGCCAGTGGGTACAAAGTCTCATAGAGCCAGGGTTGTAGAAGCACCTCAATGGTGGCAGGATTCTCCACGTGGTTTCTCCAGTTCCCAGTGCATGGGATCTATCAGCACAGTGCCATGTGTTTTGTCAGTACAATGTAACTCAGAGGGTGAGCAAAGAGAAGGAGTGTCTCCTGCCTCCAAGTCAGAAATACAGGAATTCCCAGAATTCTCAGGAGAAAGTCATATGCACATCGAGGTCTCATTGGTTATACAATGATCGACAGGATAAATTCTACCTCTTCACTCTTAATCCTCAAATAGACACCAGGTTATGTAACTACCACAATGATACTGTATTTTTTTTAAATATTTGATAAGATAGCCTAAATGCAGACTTATTTTTTAAATAATTTAATTAAAACCAGGTTATGCTCTGAGTCTTGCTTCTTTGATACTATGTCAATCTGGGTACTTTAGAGAAACAAATCCACAGAAACTCATATATAAGAGAGCTTTCTATAAAGGTTAAGTCAGGATCAAGAACACATCCAACCCAGTGCTGCCCAAGCCCCACAAGTCCAACATTAACCCATTCACCCGTATGCCCAACACCAGTCCACAAAATCCGCCTCTCATCTCACAAAACACACACTATGACACCGACTGCAGGAGGAAAGCCAGTGAATGTGTAAGCATCTCATCACTGGCAGGGGTTTCCACACTGCTGCTCCAGCACCAAGGGCTGCATCTGGGTAGGTACATGTGGCTTCTCCTTGGGGATGTCTTGCAGGAAGTGAGCCTTGCCAGCTAAAACAGGGAACTGGCTAAGGCAGATGCACCCTAGACGGACCATCACAAAGCAAGAGACCGGAGAACTAGAAAGGCATGGCTCATGGAGCCATTTATATCTCCGCCCTTCAATTAACCCCACATGTACTTATCGGCCAGGTTGGTGCAATAAACTAACTACCCCAGATACCCTATTCAATGCTAGTATTAGAGATAAGATAAGCAATATCCTGGTTTTTCCTTGCCTTGTCCTCCCCCCTTTTTTTAAATAAAAATCTATTACCGTTGTGCCATTCTATTTGTCCAATTTCCCTACCTACATTTTCAATTATGTATGCACACAATTTCATTTCTTATAAATTAACTTTTATAACTTTCAGTGATATTTTTCTCAGGTCAATTATCTTCAGAAACTCGTATGTGCTTTGGTGTCATTTCCAGCTTCTTTAAAAAGTGAAGATTGTGAAGGAAAGGCTGCACTGACTCCACTCCTCCTAGAAATAACTCGTCCCTTGGTCCACCTCCTTTTCCACTTCTTCACAATCTCCCATCTGGAAACCCTCCCGTTAGTTTCCACAGCTCTTATTTTCATTGGTTCAAGATATCTTACATCTGGCCAATATTTTGAAATTTGTATTTGTTACTGGTTTCAGTGTCTGTAAAGTTACTCTATCAGTTTAATTATTTTGGCTAATTACCCTTTGGAGCAGAAACATTTTGTTGTTGTTTTATATTCTATAGCTATTTCCTAAAAGGCCTTTGTGTTTGATTTTAAAGACTCAACCTTTCATGCAGAAATAATGTCTGTACTTCATGTAGCTACGTTTCTTTTATGATTTCTATCAACTTCATATTATTTTCAGATGTATTTTACTCAGCTTGATTTATTGTGACTTTTACTTGAAACTAAGCAAATGTGCCGAGTCTTCAATCATTTGCATTGGGATGCAATTCTGATTTATAGCATCAATCATGTTTTACTGCTCTAAATATCTTGTATTTTTCTGTTCTATACAATTCATAATTGTCCACATGTGTTTCTACAGATTATGCCTAAGTATGGACAAATCACTGCCACCATACAATTTAGAACCCCACTGATTTACAAATGCATATTTGCAATGGTTCATAAAAACTCCCTTCTGTTTGTTCTAATTCTGCATCATACAATTTTATTAACATTACATAGCCAGAAAAATTAGCACACATTCACATAAGTTTATCCTTTTGCATGTCCACCATTCTTAGGCCTTGGATATCTGTATTGTTACTCTTAAATTTCTCATTTTTATGTTGATAATCAGAATAATATTATATTTTCTTTATAACACAATGAAGAATATACGTTTCCATCTAATTTCAACAATAAACAATTTATTTAAGACAAAACTTTTCCTTTGTGTATTTTAAAATGGCCACCAGTAATAACAACATATTGTGATAGACTATTGATGATGATGGCTAGTTTTATAAAGTACCTTGGTTTGTTACAGCACCCCAGGTATTCGGTCACCATGGTTCTATGCTAAACTTGGGATTGTGAGTTAACATTTTGTAGATGTCGTTAAAGTCTCTAATCAGTTGACTGTAAGTAAAGAAGTTATTCTCAATAACCTGGGTGAACTTCATCCATTAATTGAGAGGCGTTAAAAGCTAAAGTCATTCCATATGTGGTCTGCTGTCTCAGTTCCTCCCAGAAAATTTACAGTCTTATCACCCAGCTCAATATGTAAATATAATCTCCTTGTTATCTTAACCTGGTAAAACCCTGAATGATATCACTCAAATAATCATTGAAATACTACTAATAGGCATGATGTAACTTGAAAAGATATATTATTCTTTCCTCTACCCTTAAACTGCATACTCTCCAGAAAAGTAGCCGTAGGCAAAGTAGAAATAACCATTCTTTACAATGCATAATTACTACATAGGTGAAAATACCAAGATGATAAGAAAATGCAATCCTTTTTGCATTAAAACTATAATGGAAAATATTACCTGGATGAGCAAGGGACAAGCAGATAATTTTGTAAGTAAGGAATTTTAAAGAATTTTTTAAAAAAAAATTCATTGAAATTTGAGAGAAATAACATTGTGAACATTTAAAAGTGGGAAGAGTTTGGAAACATGAGGAAGAAAAACTGGGTAGCAAGTATGTCCAAAGAAAAACATTCAAAACATTGACCAATTGAGGGAAAGAAGCATTTTGCATTATTATTGAGGGGTATTGTTGAATTTTTGAAAGCATCAGAAAAAGATCATGGCACGTTATTATTTGGAGGGCAGCATGGGGAAAATGAAACCTCAGAAATGTTTGGTTAATAGATTAGACAATAAACCTTTGATCTACAGAGACACTGGAATGTCTTGCATAAGCAAACGGCATGGCTCAGTGATCATGCCTACTTGGATAGCAACCTAAGACTCAGGCACGACACTGACGGGATCTAAGGCGACTGTCAATGTTCAATACTCTTTCCATTTGAGTTTCATATAGAGCTCTTTTTGGTTTCTATAACCATGAAAACCACTGGAGGAAAAACTTTAGCTGCACTCTGAAAAACTGGGTTCTTCCAAAGTCATGAACAAAGAAATATATTTTCTGTTGCATTCTATAAAAATATTCTATAAGTTAAAAAATCATTTTATTAGGGGCTCATACAACTCTTATCACAATCCAGACATATATCAACTGTGTCAAGCACATTTGTACATGTTGCCATCATCATTCTCAAAACATTTGCTTTCTACTTGAGCCCTGGGTATCAGCTCATTGACCCCCCCGCTCCCCCCTCCCCCCTCCCCATGAACCCTTGATAATTTGTAAATTATTATTATTTTGTCATATCTTATACCATCCAATGTCTCCCCTCACCCACTTTTCCGCTGTCTGTCTCCCAGGGAGGAGGTTATACATAGACCTTGTAATCTGTTCCCCCCTTTCTCCCTCAACTTCCCTCCACCCTCCCAGTATCATAAATTTTAACTCAAAATAATTAAAGGGTTTCCATTAAACCATGCCCTCATTTTACAAAAAGAACCAGACCCGGCAAATATAAGTCACCTATAAATAATACAAACTTACCAATGACAGCATTGTCCTGGCAATACAGAAACCAGCTTGATATCACAGTGTATCAGTGGAGGAAAGTGTCAAGACTCGGCTTACATTTTAACACTGACAATGACATTATAAACAGAAAGAACTTTACTCCAGGGAGCTGGTCAAGAAGTTTCTCTACCACAAAATAACAGGGATGTCTGTAAGATGAATCAGCGACTGAGAGAAAACAGATTTTTAGGAAAGGAATCGAGGGTATCAAAAAGAATATGATTGGGTCATAAAGGCTTGTGTTCGGCCAAGCAGTCATCTAAGCGAGAGGTGTCAACTGAGCTTTCAGGAAAGAAGCACACTGACATCCGTGATCCAAGGAGTGAAAAGATATCATCCAAATGCAAAGGAGGGTTTGGCATGAGAACTTAAATCGTGAAGTTCTGGTTGGCAGAAGGCTAAAAAATGACAGTGGAAGCCCCCAAATATTCACAGGATCCACACAGGGAAGAGCCTCTAGGGAGTCCCCTCTGACCATAGAAGAGAGGTGGGGATAGGCGAGTTATCAGACATAGAGGATTGAGAGACAATCATAGTAGATTTAAATGATAAATCGGACTCGAAGAGGTAAAAGCTTGCCATGTGGTCTCCCTTTAGATACGCTTAGAGCTTGATTTGGTTTTTAATATTTTCTGTTTTTTATGGGTTTGCTTCCAGATAAGGCCTAACCGATGCTGCATTTTGTTATTGCTGTAGTGTTCTTGGCTCTCTCGTATTTATCTTTCTATGTTTCTCAGCATATGACGCCCAGGTTCAGCGACTCTCTAGAGACAACAACTGGAATATGGAAAATGAGGAAGGAAGGGGTAATGGGAGCTTATATCAAGAAGTGCAATAAGGAAGGAAACGCGTTGACAATGATTGTGGCAGTGATCACCCAACACTATTGCATGTGAACGAATTACTGAAAGGTATGATGTCTAAATTCTATACTAATCAAATGATTTGGGGAAAATAGATGACGATTCTTGGCAAATGTACCATAGCACAGCCATCACCTATCTGCTAGGGGAGGCTTGCGCTTTGTTGTAATGCCGAACTAGTTTGATCTGAGCTCACAAGCAAGGTTTGGAAACCTTTTGAAAATCCGCCAATGGCCAGCCTGGGGATCACACAGGTCTAATTGTGGGGTCAGCACGTATGGGGACTTGACAGTGGCTAGTAACAGATAATACGCTAAACATCTATATCTAGACAAAAATCTACCTATAGCTACATGATAGGGAGATAGAGAGATGATAGGTCAGTCACAGGTTGTATTTTGACATTTGTCGATTTCCTCCTGTAATGAGTAACTAACTGAAGACGCATTCTTCTCTCAGACAAGAGAAGAGCAAAAGCAATCTTCGTCAAGTCTTATGCGGACAGTGCTCCTAGGGTAGTCACTACTACCCCCGCCCCCCAACAGACACGCTCCCTGCACGCGCCCCCTAGAAGGTCAAGCGCAAAAGGAACGGTGATTATATTGTATATTGCGTTGAAGTACATTTCCGGAGAGTGATTTAAATGGTACACCTGATACATGTTCAGTCGTACTGAATGAAGCTTTGGCAAGAAAGGGCATTTGACTTGGGCTCCAGACTGGAGTTTGTTTGTGTTTATATACTAAACGCACCCACGAGTGACAGCCAGAGTCTTCGGGAACCACAATAGATAAAAACCGCCTGCAGGTGTGATGCATACAAAGCGTACTCGCATTCGATACAGATCAGTTACTGGCACACAGAGATGACTACGGTTATTTAATAGGCTAGACATTCTAAAATGAATATTATTCTGACCACTTCCCATTTTCTGTTCATTAATTAGCAGTAGCTTTAAAAGATAATCTCAACACAGTTATCTAAATCTTCAAACATTTGGTGTTAAAAGTGACTTAAGATTTATTAAAAATTGTGTTTATGAAGTATTTCCAAAAAAATCACTACATCAGTGGATAAAAATATTATTAATAGAGAAAAGTCAGATAGGAAGTCTGTATAGTAAATACTATCTAGCAGATTGTTTCTGGAATGAATAATTTTGCAACCTAAACCCCGAAGAAGATAAGCAGATTTTTGTTTCAATGTTCTGCCACTCAGAATTCTCCAACTACAGTCGTTTTTTAAATAGATAAAATAGCGTTATAGTACTAGTGCAGAGTAAATAGTATAACTATTTACCTTTACAGATTTATGAACAAAATTCTAAACAATTATAGAATTTTGTTATGTTTTTAAAGCAGCAAAGCTCTGAATAGAATTTTAGATCTTCAGCTATTGCTGGAAGTTTTCCTTCAAAATGTTTATTTAGCCCAATTTGTATTAAATATCCTGATTTATAATACTATTAAAACACGTTTTCGGTAATCTTATATCATTTTAAATACAAACATTGAAGAGGAAACTACAACAAAAATCACCTGCTCGGATGTGTGGCAATTCCCTGAACTTCACAACATAACCACACTTTCAATCTGTTCTCTATTTAGCATGATGTCAGCGATTGTCCGGTTGTGAGGATTTTTGCTGTCTTTACATTGAGTTGCAATCCATATGAAGGCTTTGATCTTTGATCATCATCAGCAAGTGATTTATGCCCCTCTTGCTTTCTGTGTATGGCTGCGGTTAATAATCCTTCCCCACACCCTGCTGGCACATTCTCCTTCATGCAATTCAGCTGCTCTGGCAATCTGCTCAGGCTACAGACTGAATCCGTATGATGGGAGAATGCAATCGTAAAGCACACCTTTCCTGATGTTAAAGTAGCCAGTGCTATTGTGCTCTGTTCAGGCTACTGCCTCTTGATCCATGTACAGTTCGGCAGGAGAACAAAATACTCGTCTTTTGGGATTCCCATCTTCTCAAGACTTTGTCTAGTCAATCAAGCACAATAAATATCCTTCCATTATTCTCTCCTTTTAGACAAGAGCTAGCTGACATTAGCAATGATATCCCTTACTCCACGTTCTCTTTTGAATTGAGTCTGAACCTCTGTCAGCCTCTGTCATGAACTGCTGAAACGACTGTTGGATGAGCTTCAGTCAAATTTTATTTATATGTGATGTTGATGATATTTTTCTATATTTTGAACATTCTTTCTTTGGAATGGGTACAAATATGGGTCTCTTCCAATCAGATGGAGAAGTAGCTATCTTCCAAATTTCTTGACAAAGACAGTGAGTAATTACATTGCTTTTTCGAAACATTTCAATTGGTATTTCATCAACTTCTAGAACCTTGTTTTGCCTAATGATGTCAGTACAGCTTGAATTTCTCCTTTCAGGAACATTAATTCTTGTTCATATGCAATCTTAAATGTTTGAATGTGGACTATTTCTGTGGTACAGTGGTTTTGTGTATATGATCCATCTTCTTTGGATACTTGTATCATTCAAAATTTTGTCTATAGAGTATTTCAATATTGAAACTGGATATTTGAATATTTTTCTTGAGCTCTTTCAGTTTGATATATTCTGAGTGTGCTCTTGCTTTTTGTTTTTCTAATTCTATTATCCTTATACATTTTAATATAATATTTTACATGGTTTTCTGGAGAACTTTTCGGTTCACTTATATGACATCATGATTTCTTCCATGCTTTGGCTACTCTCTGATAACGAGCAAGTTTATGACATTCAAGCTGATATTGTCTGTCTTTCCTGTCTTTTTTTTATCATTTAGTTGGGGGCTCACACAACTCTTATCACAATCAATACATACATCCAGTGTCTCAAGTACACTTGTACGTATGTTGCCACCATCGTTTTCAAAGCATTTTCTCTCTTCTTGAGCCCTTGGTATAACCTCATTTTCCCCTCCATGACTCCCTCACGATAATTTACAAAAAAATTACAAATTATTATTTTTTAATGTTTTGCACTGTCCGATGTCTCCCCCCACCCCCTTGTCTGTTGTCCATCCCCCTCAGAGGGGCTTATAGATAGTTCTTTGTGATTGGTTCCCCCTTTCTCCCCACCCCCCCATCTTCCACTTACCCTCCTGGTATGGCTACTCTCAATATTGGTCCCAAGGAGTTTATCTGTCCTATATTTTCCCATGTTTCCAGCTCTTGTCTGTACCCCTGTACATGCTCTGGTCTAGCCAGATTTGTAAGGTAGAATTAGGGTCATGATATTGGGGGGGGGGAGAATGCAACCAGAGGAAAGCTGTATGTTTCATCAGTGCTACACTGCACACTTACTGTCCCATCTTCTCCCAACTCTTCTGTAAGGGGATGTCCAATTGCTTACAAACTGGCTTTGGGCCTCCACTCCACAACCCCCTCCCTCATTCATATTATGATTTTTTGGACTGGGTCTTTGATGGGGTACTTGAGTAGAGGCCCAATGTCCATCTGTTTCTTTAATACTAAACCTACAGATATATGTACATAGATCTCCCCATCATCATATATAAGTATATTTACATATGTACATACCTGTTTTTAGATATGGTAGCCCACTAAAAAGAAGGGGAACAAAAAGACATGGGTAGCTGGGGGAACAGAGCACTAACCCATCCAAGGGGAGGGTGTTGTTTATATCTCCAAAGGGAAAGAGGGACAAGACTTCAACCCGGTGCTTCAAGATAAGAACTCAAGATACTGGCATGAAGCAGGGAACCAATAGAGAGCCCTGAGGGGCCGGCCTCATTAAAACAATGGACAACCTCCTGCCCCCCCAACAAAGAATTCATTTCAGAGGACAGCAATGAAGCTACAGCTCAGGGAGAGAGGTGTCTGATCAGAGCACACAGGAGCAATTAAGCAGGGGAGGAAAAAAGAGGGAAGCACATCCTGACCCACCAAGCCCTGAGGACAATATTTCTGCTCAGAGCAGCCAATGACCAGAGAGGACCATAGGGCTGGCACCACCAGGAGACACGATGTTCCTCACTGACCCATAGCACCAAACGGGACAGCACTGGAACCACAGGGTGGGAATTGTGCCTGACCTGAGCCCACCACACACCGAGGTGAGACTCTGGGGGAGTGCAACAGAGGAGCAAGGAGAGCAGAGCAATGAAGTCCCTAGGGAACACTAAAAATAGACTGTGGGGCCAGGGCATAGGGCCCCATCAGACTCGACTGGAAAAGACTAGTAAACGACAACAAATAGACCTTGAACTATTTATAGGCCTTTTTTTGTCATTGCCTTTTTCTTGTAGTTGTAGCTCTTATTTTAGTTTCTATTGTTGCTTTGTTTTGCTTGGTCTTGTTTGTGCATATTGTTATTGCTTTGTGTGTATCTGGATGGGATAGGCAGGATAAACTAGCCCCCGGAGAGAGAACAATGAGATGAAGGTTCCAGGGGGACATGAGGAAGGGGAAGATGGGGGAAGGAAGTGGTGTTAACAGTCCTGGGGACATTGGAACAAGTGACCTGAGGGTCCATGGTGAAGAGGGTGGAGGAGGTCTGTCGGGGCTGGATCAAGGGCGATGTAACCAAGAGGAATTCTTGAAACCCAGATGAAGGCTGAGCATGATAGTGGGACAAGAGGAAAGTAAAAGGAATCAGAGGAAAGAACTAGGAGGATAAGGGAATTCATAGAGGTCTTTCCTGTCTGTTAAGGACTTTCGCTTCTCTACACGTGATATTCCTGGTTTACTTGAACAACTCCAGTCAAATCTGATCTTGAGGTGTTCTTTGAAATTCAAATATATTCGAGGTCTTTCAGCTCTTGTGAACTTTTACAACTTTCCTTTAGCGTCAGCCTGAATTTTCATCTTACCAATTCATGGTCTTTTCCGCCTTCTGCCCGAGCCTGGTTTTAGCCCTGATGTTGAGCTTCTCCTTGGTTTCTTCGCACTGATGTCGCCATTCAATCTCTGCACATTCCATCTGGAGGAGTCCAAGGATGCGGTTGTCATCTTGTGTGTTTCTGGAAGTAGGGACTTGAGGTAATGAAACCCTTGGTCTTTCAAAAGGCCATCACAGCATCCCCAGCTTTGTTTCCATCACCAAGGGGAGGTTTCCCAGCTCTGTCCTCTTTGTTTCTAACTTTTGCATTCAAATTGCCAATGATTATCAATGAATGCTTGCTGAAATCTGATACATTCCAGACTGAAGACATTGGTGGAATTCTTCCATTTCTTCATCACTAGCTTTGGTGGGCAGGGCATACATATGATTAATAGTTGCGTATAAAATGGCTGTCTTTGAATGAGGACAGGATTACATATCTGCATAGTAAGCATTGTACTTCCAGATAGATCTTGAAATGTCCTTTGTGATTATGAATGCAATGCCATTCCTATTTGTTTCATTCCAGGATAGTAAACTATGTGATACTCTGATTTAAAATGTGCAATATCCGTCCATTTCAGTTCACTAATGCCTAGAATGTCAATTTGTGTGCATTCCATTTCATTGTTCACACTTCTAGTTTTCTGAGGTTTCAAGGTGTGATTATTAATTGCTGTTTTCACCTGTTTCTTCTCATTTTGAGTGGTGCCCAGCAGTAAATGAAGTTACCAAGGCTTCTCTACCGCAGGCTTTACATCAGCTAGTCGTTATGACTGACGTCACAATGAGAAAATGGCTCATCCTCAGTCATATTTTGAGTTTTCTTCTGACCTGAGAGGCTCATCTACTGGTGCTGTCTCCAATAATATACTGCTTCATTTCTTGTGGTTTTCACTATCTGACGATGTTTTGATTCTGTCTGCGAGGTGTTCATTTGCCCCTTCCTCCACCTTTGACAGCCTGTTCCTTCTTCATAATTTGTTCTTCATCTAGAATAGCTGCTGGTCACTTTGGGTGACTCTGCTGGCACATGACACACTCGTGACATTGCTTCCAGCATCACAGCCGCATACAAGTCACAACAGTATGACAAACCCAAAGACAAGTGGGGGGTTGACTGGTCTAGCAATTCCTAATGTATGAACCTTAGTTATTTATTTTGTGTTTCATAGTATGTGATCACAAAACCTTATATAATACTTTAAGAATTTCCATGGGGAGAGACTAATATTGGAATATATTCATCTGCACCCTAATAACAACCATCTCAGCGTTCTAGAGAAAGAAGCCATGTTTTACACTATGAATAACTCAGAAAGATGCTCATGACTTCTTTGCACACCTTTCAAAAGATGAGCATAAATCAAGGAGAGGATATTTCACAGACAGAGCTGCTACATCAGAGCATTTTTCTCATTTCTTCCTCTTCCTTTCTCCTCGCTCTAATGCACTCTTTTACCTGCATTTTCTTTCTTTTCCCTTCACTATTTCAACTATATCTAAAACTATGAACAATTTCAGATGAAGTTTTAAAAATGCAGCTAGTCCTTCATTACATTTACTATAATTTCACCCTGACACTTTCATCTTGAATTTGATTTTTTAAAATTAGCTTGAGTTACGCTTGGCCCTACCATGGGTAGTATTGTGGCAAGTTAATACTCCTATATATACCCATAAAACAGTAGATTTATAAAAGGTAAGAATTTACTAAGTTTGCATATTTTATTAACGTCATTCATGCTATTTTTCATTTAGTATTATTCTTAGCTTAACACTAAAAACAGCACCGTATCTAGCTGCCCTTTCTTGATTTGAAACTTGACATGTGTGAAGAACTGCAATCAAGTAGGGCCAAGGCAACATGACTTCTATTTCAGCTCCGTCGCACTTTGTAAAAATATGAAAATTTCCTGATTTTGCTTTGTCTCCAAACCCTCATGTGTGAAATGAAGGGTTAAACTGACTAGATAATCACTAAGAATCTATATATATTTCATTTAAAAAAAACTATCTTCAATTCCAAAGTCCCTGACACCACAATTTGCTCTGCTCTCCCTGATGTGATTATCATATAGGTCACACTTGAAATAGTTCTTGGTTCTGAATTTTCAACTAGCTAATATTATCCATTCTATAATAAAGTAGATGAAAGAGTCAAAGAAAATGCATACAACCAGCTTTTCACTTTAATATCTTCTCTTCATTTGTAACAATGTTACTATTTTAGTGCCTCTTAATGTGGAGTTAAAATATACACATTTTTCAATTATTGGACCTTTTACCCTCAAGATCACAATCAAGCCTGTATTGTCTTCAATTGCCTCTGATAGTTTCATATTCTTAAAATATCATGAATAATAATTATCAGGGACTTTTATATAATAATGCTTTTAAAGACAATAATTACTTTCACATGATGTTCTTATATTTGGGCTGTACAGAATTTTATACTATGTGATTGTACCTAAAAGCTTCTTTATGTGTATGTTTTCTTCTAGTCTTTAGATTAGATTATCTAAAAATGCCTTTGCTAAATGCTATCCTTGATATTACTCTTCACAAATGCTTTATACATAAAATCTTATCATAATGGAAAGAACATTGCGAGTCAACATTGAAAAATCTTATCATAGTCTCATCAAATGCATTTTATAAATTATCAAGCTGGTGATCTTAATTTACTCATTCTTGATATGGATCATCTTAAGAAGAAATGCAAATTCATTGAATGAATTGAAATGCAAGGAAAGAAGGTAGGTTGAAAAGAAAAAAAAAAAACCGAACACTTAAATACTATTGTCCAGAGTTTCTTCTGTGGAGGCTAACAGAGACAAAATGACTTAGTGAAACATAAGAAATGCTTTTGACGTGTCATATGTAAACTTCAGTCCTGATGCCATCCCAATTTTACAGCTTCTTAAAATTCCTGAAGATTTACTGTTCTGATATTGGAATGAAATCTAAATAACAGGATCATACAACCAATGACTCACTCAAAAGTCCTCTGCAAGCTAATAAAGTAGTAAAGATACGTGTAGCAATAATAATATCTGGGAGCACTGTCCTATTTACACAGAAACTAGGGGAAAGAGTGATCGTGAGATCTGGGAAACGATCTATGTCGCCTTTCACAAGGCTCTGCTACTTCGCTGATGTACTTGTAACGAGGAGCCTTACTGGCAGAGTGACTGCAGATGGTGCTGAGATCCACATTGGTTGGCGGTTTAAACTCACTAGCTGCTCCACAGAGGAAAGACTGGGCTTTCTACTCCAGTAAACAACTAGAAACCCACAGAAGTCACAGAAGCCCACGGGGGGATCACTACGAATAGGCATGGACTCAATGACAGTCTAGTTGCTTAGTTTAGTTGAGTACTCTGTAATATGCATTTTATTAATGTACTTATATTTCCTTATACACCAAATTACCTAAATTAGGACATCATGGACTTCAAGGCCTGCTTGTCTCCTTTTGAAAACACACACACCCATATATATGTCTAGAACGTGCATACATTTAGTGTTCTTTTAATTAAATATACTGAGTAAGTTACGATTCTAAATGCAGATTT